>NC_137773.1:7848757-12648757 GCF_963455305.1 Plecotus auritus | reverse complement strand
TTAACATTTCATTTTCACTCATTCTAACTTCCTATGGCTATCTTTTTCTGTCCATCCTTTGTAAACCAAATGTTTCCAAAAGTATGACTTCCAAAGGGCAGGGCTGGAAATGACAAAAGAGGACTCTGTCATAGCATATAGAGCAGAGCATACAGTTCTAAATCTAATAATGATACTATTATCATTAACCCAGTTATTAATTAACTAGAGGCCCAGTGCATGAAACTCATGCACTGGTAGGGTCCCTAGCGGCTGCCAGCCGGGTACTCCCCCCGCCCCCTTTGCCTGCTGCCGCCCCCGCCCCCTTTGCCTGCTGCTGCCCCCACCCCCTTTGCCTGCTGCCGCCCCCTGGTCAAACTCCCAGACAACCCCGACTGAAGGGACAATTTGCATACTACACTTTTATTATATAGGATAGGAAAGGAGCTAAGGAAAGGCCAAATATAGTCATTTGTGCAGCTTTGCCAGGAAGCTGCAGTTTAACACTCCCCAGGTAGCCACCAGTCTATTCCCCAAAGATCACCGGGGGGAAGAGACTAGACAGAGGGAGAACAGACACATGCCCAGTAAAGTCGGGGTGACATAGGAAGGGTACTTGTCTGTCAGTCATACTTGGGAACAGGTCATTGGCCAGAGTGGGCATGGCCACTGAAAGTGCAGGAAGATGTGAACTATTTAATCCCCTTTGCTCTCTTGGCTCCTGGCCCTCTTGGTTGCAGGGGTCAAGCTCTGTTGGCTCCCCTGCATTACCCCATGTGGACCACACACAATGGACTAATGGACTGCAACTAGCCTAATGCTAAACCGGACCCAATTCCATCATGGAACAAAACTTCTGGACTCTGGCTCTGCTTCTAGCTTTACTGAAGGGATGTAATTCCATGGAAATAAAACTTTCTACCATATCTCATCCTCCCACAGGGGCTTCCAGAAATGCTTATTCCAGTGGCACTCCAAGAACCCCACTCCCACTAGCACTGGAGAAAGACCACCATGCTTTTCTCCAATAACAATATGACACATCCCCACTCACAAAATTTTTAAAGCTCTCTTCACCACTGGAAATTTTTCATTGCCTATATTTTGTCTCAAGTCCTGATTCCTTAATCCTTTCAGACACTCTCTCAAAAATGAAATGCACATAATGTTCTTAGGCATTAAACTAAGAAAAATTGACTGTATCTATTGCTCTCGCCTTCTAGACTATACCAGAGTCTTTTTCCTCATACTCTCAAAGAATTCTGCCATTGGCATGCTAATTTACAGAAAATGCCTTGTCGCTCCATTTGCTGTTACCCAATCATAGTACAAATATATTACACAAATATTAGTGGGGCTCATACGTCCCATCTCACAACAATGTTTTACTCAAAGTAATTCTGATTCTGACTTCGTTATTTTTTTAAATAATTATTGAAAAAAAACACCTCATCACATCACATCACATCTTGAAATTTCTCTCTCCCATTTCTCTCTACCCCAACTTTCATATTAACTGCCCAAAATTGTTCTCCCCATTCCTCAGTCTTCATTTTCTGAAAGAAAATTTTTTAATTATGCAATATTCCCATCTTCACAGACACTCTTGATTCCTCGTTCCCCTCCCAAACTCTTTTTTATACCAGAACATTTTTTTCTTTGCATATTGTCATTTGCAGAACCTCTCGGTCCTTTTTGAAACCTGCCCCTCCCCCCAGCCCCGGTTCATTGATTGATCTGATCAGTCTAGTGGTAAAGGGAGAGGACATAGTATGGACAAGAACAAAATTTTCTGGTTCAGGTAGTGAGAAAGCAAAGAATGTGATACTCATACATCATAAAGTTTTACCCCTTTTACAAATAAATTAAAATTTCGAATTAATGGAAACAAGACAACAAATGAATTGCAGCTGAACCGTGCAGTGACAATGCCATACCCAGAGTTCTTAGAATTTAAATGAAATAATATACAAAAACGAATTAAAGGCTTGCGGGTTTTTTTACATAGTAAAATATATGTCTGAAAAGAGGTTTAACTTGAGAACTGTATCTGAAAAATGACAGCTGTGAATTGATCTGAATGCAACAACCACTATTAAAGGGAATACAAAACAACTATTTGCTACAAATGCAAAAAGAAAAAAAAGCTTATGAAGAGTGTATTTGCAGCTCTAGGCAATATTCAGGCAACAGAACAAAACAGGCCCAGTACAAAGAAATCCAGTCCAGCTGAGTGCCAACACAAGAGTGCACATGCAAAAGAACTCCCGCATTCAGCTAAGCTTCACTGATTGCCAACAATAGAAAAATACCCTGGCTAACTTAATCAAAAGAGAACATTATTATAAAAACATAAAGGAATGTAGGGAATGAAGAGGAAGTTATAAATCTGGCCATTTCTCTCCCCTGCTAGAAATGCTTATGTGAATTTCTTTAAATAGTAATTAAGATCATTAATATTGCCTAATACTGTGCATAGCCTGGCCCCTTTCTGTCTCTCCAGCAGTTTATTTCTCTCTCCCTTAATTTCTTAATTCTACTCACACTGACCACCTCACAGGCTCTCTTCTACCATTGTCCTCTAGCCACAGGACCTTTGCACATATTCTTCCCTCTTAATATATGCTTTTCCCCTTCAGACCCCTCCATCAACTAGTTCTCATCTACTCATCCTGCATTCTTGGTGCTCCCTGCACTCTGGGCTTCCGCTTCTGGTCCAGGGGCTGCCACCAGAACTATGATTCCCAGAATTCCTGGTGCTCCCCACACTCTTGGTTTCCGCTTCCGGTCCAGGGGCTCCACAAACCAAGAGGACTGCGAACTCCAGCTGCCCCCGGGCCAGGCCGACAGGACCAGAGACTCCAATGGCATCCCCGGGACCCTGCCACTCGGCGCCGCCACATGCACACTGGCCCCAGGCTCAAAGCGGGCAGGGTCCCAGGGATGCCTGTTGCATTCTCTCGGCTACGCAGAGGGCAGGTGGGCATCCCACTCGGCCCCCAGCCACTCGGCACCTGCGCGTGTACGCACTGCCCACAGGCCCACCATCTTTGTCATGTTAATTTGCATACTCACTCCTGATTGGCTGTGGGCGTCATGGAGGTACAGTCAATTTACATATTTGTCTATTATTAGTATAGATATATATACACACACATATATTTTTAATTTTGGAGAGGAAGAGAGAAGGGATAGAAACATCAATGATGACAGAGAATCACTGATAAGCTGCCTCCTGCACGCCCCCTACTGCGGATTGAGCCCACAACCCAGGCATGTGCCCTGACAGGGAATCAAACTGTGACCTGGTTCATAGGTTGATGTTCAACCATTGAGCCACACAGGCCGGGCTAGAGCTAAATCTTTATCTTCCAAAGCAGAAAAGTTCCTCCCAAAAAAGTGCCTAACTCTGAAAAGTCAAGATACAACATTAAAAGCCTTTTATTTAGAATTTTGGAGAAAGATACCAAAAGAAATAGATGAAAGAGTTCATAGTATTTGCCCCTGGAGGACTGAGCATAGCAGAAAGCAGGAAATAGAGAGGTGACTGCTATCTTTAAAATAAATCTTGAGAAAGTATTTGATTCTTAAAGCTAGGTAATATAACTTTACTTTTTAAGTTTTTAAAGAGCAGTAAATGGGCTAATGGAAAATTAAAATATGAAAAAAAAATGATGGAAACAAAAATGAGGCTAATTCATTTTGTAAAAATGTGTGCATCTCCCAGAGATGGGCCACCAAAATGACCTTCTCTAATAATACACCTTTGAAAGACCTTTTCTCAAAAAAAATATAAAACTCTTATGATTTGAAATTAGTACATTGTTTCTAAAAAAAAAAAAAAAAATGTCTCCTCATTTTAAAGGATTATCTAGAACAGTGGTTGGCAAACCATGGCTTGCCGCTCTGTTGACTAATGAGTTTGCTGACCACTGATCTAGAAGAATTCCTTCTCCAAAATGCATCATGACCACTGATGACATTTTTTTTCAAGATGAAAATGATGTTTGATTGCCCATGTATGTTGTAAGGCAACTATTTCCTTTATGGAAAATAATAATAAGGTTGTGGTCTGTAGCAGAGAGTGCATAAGTTTGAGAATTAGGAGAACTGAGCTTTGGATCTGTCCTGTCCAATATAGTAGTCATTACCACAGGTGGTACTGGGTGTCTCTGCACATTGCTAGTCCAAATTAAAATATTCTGTCTATGGGAGAGGGGAAGAAGATGGCTGCCAACGGGAAGGCAGACTGCACAACAGTGTGTGAGAAAACAAAGGGAGAGTGTGTGGTCGCACAGGGAGTGTTTGTTGGTGAGTTGAGGGACAGCTATACTCCAGGAGACTTTGGGGGACTGCTGGACGGAGCTCCCCTGACCGGGCAGCCCCCACTGCTGCTAGGTTCCCACCCGGAGCAACCAGCTCAGACGCGGAGACCGCACCATCTTGAAGGGGAAAGTGGATGTTATTGGAAGCCTGAAAAGCCTGGGGAATCTACAACTGTGGCACCCACCGAACAGCTGTGAATCTGAGAATACCAGTCCCCAAGTGGTGCAAGCACGTGGATTCAGAGGAGCTCTACACTCCCTCATGGAAAGGTCAGAGTTTGCCTGGGATAAGGAGAGAGAGAACTACATAACCAGACACCCAGAGAAGAGAGATCATGGGGAGACAAAGAAATAGCCCGCATATAAAAGAAAAGCAAGCATCACCAGAAAAGGAAGTAAACAAAATAAAGGCAAGCAACCTGTCAGAGAAATGGTCATAAAGTAGATGAAAAGAATGGAAGACAAATTCAACAATATGTGTAAGAACCAAGAGGAAATGAAGAACCAAGAAGAAATGAAAAATGACATTGCTGCTGTAAAGAACTCAATAGAAAGCATCAAGAGTAGACTAGAAGAAGCAGATGACCGCATCAGTGAGCTAGAAGACAAGGTAGGAAAAAATATCCAAGTAGAGCAGCTTCTAGAAAAAAAAAATTAAAAAGCAGGAGGAGAGTCTAAGGGAACTTTGGGACAACATGAAACAAAACAACATCTGCATAATGGGTGTGCCAGAAGGAGAGGAAACTGAGCAAGGAATAGAAAACCTGTTTGAAGAAATAATGACAGAAAACTTCCCTGATATAGGGAAGACAAAACCCACACAAATCCAAGAAGCTCACACAGTCCCAAGCAAAATGAACCCCAAAAGACCGACACCAAGGCACATCATAATTAAATTGGCAAATACCAACGACAAAGTAAGAATCTTAAAAGCAGCCAGAGACAGAAAGTTACCTACAAAGGATCTCCCATCAGACTAGTGACTGATTTCTCAACAGAAACACATCAGGCCAGAAGGGAATGGAATGAAATATACAAAGTCATGCAAAGGAAAAGTCTGAATCTAACTCAGCAAGGCTATCAATCAAAATTGAAGGTGAAATCAGGAGCTTCACAGACAAAAAAAGGACTAAGGGAGTGTATTACCACCAAACCAGCAATGCAAGAAATGCTAAAGAGTCTGCTGTAAAAAAAAAAAAGAAAGAAAGAAAGAAAAAAAAAGAAATAGGAAGTGAAGAAGGAACACAGGGGTAAAGAATAAAAATGGCGACAAACAAGTACCTATCAATAATAACTTTAAACGTACATCGATTAAATGCCCCAATCAAAAGACATAGGTTAACGGATTGGATAAGAAAACATGACCCAGCCCTGACCGGTTTGGTTCAGTGGATAGAGCGTCGGCCTGCGGACTCAAGGGTCCCAGGTTCGATTCCGGTCAAGGGCATGTACCTTGGTTGCGAGCACATCCCCAGTAGGAGGTGTGTAGGAGGCAGCTGATCGATGTTTCCCTCTCATCGATGTTTCTAACTCTCTATCCCTCTCCCTTCCTCTCTGTGAAAAATCAATAAAATATATTTTTTTAAAAAAAAGAAAAGAAAACATGACCCATATATCAGCTCTCTACAAGAAACCCACCTCAGAAATAGACACACACAGACTGATGGTGAAGGGATGGAAAAAGGTTTTTCGGGCGAATGGAAATGAAAAAAAAAGCTGGGGTAGCAATACTTATATCTGACAAATTAGATCTCAAAGTGAAGGACATAAAAAAAGATAAGGAAGGTAACTTCATAATACTAAAGGGAGCAATCCAACAAGAAGAAATAACTCTGGTAAACATATACGCACACAATACAGGAGCACCCAAATGTATAAAAAAACTCCTGGAGGATATCAAGGGAGAGATTGACAGCAATAAAATCATAGTAGGAGACTTTAATACTCCACTATCACCACTGGACAAATCCTCCAAACAAAAAAATCAGCAAAGAAACATCAATCCTAAATGACTCACTAGACCAGATGGAATTGACAACTTCAGAACATTTCACCCCAAAGCCACAGAATATACATTCTTCTCAAGTGCACATGGGTCATTTTCAAAGACAGACCATATATTGGGTCATGGGCAAAGTCTCTTCAAATTCAAGAAGATAGAAATCATATCAAGCATCCTCTTAGATCACAGTGGCATAAAACTGGAAAATAACTACAATAAAAACAATCCAAAAAAAAATCAAACATATGGAGACTAAATAGCATGCTATTAAACAATGACTGGGTTACCAGAGAGATCAAAGAAGAAATAAAAAAAAATCATTGCAACAAACGACAATGAAAACACAACAATCCAAAATCTATGGGACACAGAGATAGCAGTCTTGAGAGGGAAGTTCATAGCTCTAAAAGCCTACTGCAAAAAACAAGAAACAATGGTAATAAATTACCTAACCCTACAACTCAAAAAGTTAGAAAAAGAGCAACAAGAAAAGCCCAGTGTAAGCAGAAGGAAGGAAATAATAAAGATCAGAGCGGAGATAAACGACATAGAGCAGTGGGTCTCAACCTTTCTAATGCCACAACCCTTTAATACAGTTCCTCATGTTGTGGTGACCCCCAACCATAAAATTATTTTCGTTGCTACTTCATAACAGTAATTTTGCTACTGTTAATGAATCGTAATGTAAATATCTATGTTTTCCGATGGTCTTCGGCGACCCTGCTAGCGGTTCTCAACCTGTGGATTGTGACATTACGATTCATTACCAGTAGCAAAATTAAAGTTATGAAGTAGCAACGAAAATAATTTTATGGTTGGGGGTCACCACAACATGAGGAACTGTATTAAAGGGTCGTGGCATTAGAAAGATTGAGAACCACTGACATAGAGACAAAACAAAAAACAAAAACAAACAACAAAAAAACAATACAAAAGATCAACAAAACCAAGAGCTGGTTCTTTCAAAGGATAAACAAGATTGATGAACCTCTAGCCAGGCTCACCAAGAAGCAAAGAGAGAGGACCCAAATAAAATCAGAAATGAAAGAGGAAAAATAACAACAGAACCCACAGAAATACAAAGGATTGTTAAAAAATACTATGAACAACTCTATTCCAACAAACTGGACAACCTGGAGGAAATGGACATATTCCTAGAAAAATAAACCTTCCAAAACTCAATCAGGAAGAATCTAAACATCTCAATAGGCCAATAACTATGGAAGAAATTGAAGCAGTCATCAAAAAGCTTCCAGCAAACAAAAGCCGGGGGCCAGACGGCTTCACAGGGGACTTTTAGCAAACATTCAAGGAAGAGCTAAAACCTATCCTCCTCAGACTATTCCAAAAAATTCAAGAGGAAGGAACACTTCCAAGCTCCTTCTATGAAGCCAGCATCACCCTAATACCAAAACCAGATAAAGACAACACAATGAAAGAGAATTACAGGCCAATATCCCTCATGAACATAGATGCCAAAATCCTCAACAAAATTCTAGCAAATCGAATCCAGCATTACATTAGAAAGATCATACACCATGACCAAGTAGGATTTATCCCAGGGATGCAAGGATGGTACAATATCCGCAAATCAATAAATGTGATACATCACATAAACAAATTGAGAAATAAAAATGACATAGTCATATCAATGGGTGCAAAAAAAGCATTTGACAAAATACAACACGCTTTCTTGATAAAAACTCTCAGCAAGGTGGGAATAGAAGGATCATACCTCAACATAATAAAAGCCATAAATGATAAACCCACAGCCAACACCATACTCAATGGGCAAAATCTAAAACCTAAGAACAGGAACAAGACAGGGACGCCCACTCTCACCACTCCTGTTTGACATAGTACTGCAAGTATTAGCCATTGCAATTAGACAAGAAGAAGAAATAAAAGGCATCCAAATTTGAAAAGAAGAAGTAAAGCTGTCCTTATTTGCAGATGACATGATATTGTACATAAAAAACCTGAAAGATTCCATCAAAAAACTATTAGACTTAATAAATGAATTCGGCAATGTAGCAGAATACAAAACTAACTCCAAGAAACCTATGGCATTTCTATACACCAATAGAGAACTTACAGAAAGAGAGACTAAAAAAGCAATCCCATTTACCATCGCACCAAAAAAATTAAGATACCTAGGAACAAACTTAACTAAGGAGGAAAAGACCTATAAGCGGAAAACTACAGGACACTGAAAAAAGAGATAGAGGAAGAAGTAAAAAGATGGAAGAACATACCATGTTCATGGATTGATAGAATCAACATCATTAAAATGTCCATACTACCCAAAGCAATCTACAGATTCAATGTACTCCCCATTAAAATACCAACGGCATATTTCACAGACCTAGAAAGAACTCTCCAAAAATTCATCTAGAATAAAAAAAGACCCCGAATAGCCACAGCAATCCTGAGAAAGAAGAACAAAGTAGGTGGGATCTCAATATCAGATTTCAAGCTGTATTACAAAGCCACTGTTCTCAAAACAGCCTGGTACTGGCATAAGAACAGACATATAGACCAATGGAATAGAATAGAGAACCCAGATATCGACCCAAACCACTATGCTCAATTAATATTTGACAAAGGAGGCATGAATATACAATGGAGTCAAGACAGTCTCTTCAATAAATGGTGTTGGGAAAATTGGACAGATACATGCAAAAACATGAAGCTAGACCACCAACTTACACCATACACAAAAATAAACTCAAAATGGATACAGGACTTAAACATAAGATGGGAAACCATAAAAATACTAGAGGAATCCACAGGCAGAGAAATCTCAGACATATGCTGAAGCAATTTCTTCACTGATACTGCTCCTAGGAAAATGGAAACTAAAGAGAAAAGAAACAAATGGGACTACATCAAAATAAGAAGCTTTTTCACAGCAAAAGAAACCATCAACAAAACAACAAGAAATTCCACTGTATGGGAGAACATATTTGCCAATGTTATCACTGATAAAGGTTTAATCTCCAACATCTACAGGGAACTTATACAACTTAATAAAAGGAAGATAAATGATCCAATAAAAAAAATGGGCAACGGACCTAAATAGAAGCTTTTTTTTTTAATATATATATCTTATTGATTTTTTTACAGAGAGGAAGGGAGAGGGATAGAGAGTTAGAAACATCAATGAGAGAGAAACACTGATCAGCTGCCTCCTGCACACCCCCCACTGGGGATGTGCCCGCAACCAAGGTACATGCCCTTGACTGGAACCGAACCCGGGACCCTCCAGTCCGCTGGCTGACGCTCTATTCACTGAGCCAAACTGGTCAGGGCCTAAATAGAATATTTTCGAAAGATGATAGAAGGAAGGCCAAGAGACATATGAAAACATGCTCAAAGTCACTAATTATCTGAGAGATGCAAATCAAAATGACAATGAGGTACCATCTCACACCTGTCAGAATGGCAATCATCAACAAATCAACAAACGACAAGTGATGGCGAGGATGCGGAGAAAAAGGAACCCTCGTGCACTGCCGGTGGGAATGCAGACTGGTACAGCCATTGTGGAAAACAGTACGGAGTTTCCTCAAAAAACTAAAAATGGAACTCCCATTTGACCCAGTAATCCCACTTCTAGAAATATATCCCAAGAAAACGAAAACACCAATCAGAAAGGATAATTGCATCCCTATGTTCAAAGCAGCACAATTCACCATAGCTAAGATTTGGAAACAGCCTAAATGCCCATCAGCATATGAGTGGATTAGAAAACTATGGTACATCTACACAATGGAATACTACGCTGCTATAAAAAAGAAGGAACTCTTACCATTTGCAGCAGCATAGATGGACCTGGAGAGCATTATGTTAAGTGAAATAAGCCAGGCAATGAAAGAAAAATACCACATGATCTCACTCATTTATGGAAAATTAAGAACATTATAACCTGATGAACAAAAAGATAGATACAGAGGCAGTAAAGCACCGAACAGACTGTCAAATTACAGCAGGAAGGCTGGGGAGTGTTGGGGAGGGGGGGGAAAGAGATCAACCAAAGGACTTGTATGCATGCATATAAGCACAACCAATGGACACAAGACGGGGGCGGGGGGGGGAGATGAGAGCATGCGACAGGAGTTAGGGGAGGCTGGGGGAAGGTCAATGGGGGGGGGAAAGGAGATATATGTACTACTATATGTAATACTTTAAACAATAAAAAAGTTAAAATAAATAAAATAAAATACTCTATGTAAAATATGCATCTGTGGTTTGCATTATTTCAATTGGACAATGCTGCTCTAGTCTTAGCTCCTGCATTTAGTGGTTGCATGGTAAAGATAAAATTACAAGTCACTGAACTTCACTGGGCTTCAGTTTCTTACGTGTAAAATGGAGGATAATGCCCGGCTGGTATGGCTCAGCAGTTGAGCGTCGACCTATGAACCAGGAGGTCATGGTTCAATTCCTGGTCAGGGCACATACCCAGGTTGTGAACTCAATCCCCATTGCAAAGCAGGCAGGAAGAAGCCAATCAATGATTCTCTTATCACTGATATTTCTCTCTCCCTCTCCCTTCCTCTCTGAAATCAATAAAAAATTTTTTAAAAAGGGACCTCAGAACCAACCTGAAGAGACTCCTAGTAGCCTAAAGTGGGACAATTTAAGCATCAAAATAGTAATAATAATAATAGCATCTGATTGATCTATAGCAAATATATGAAAAACCATACTGAAAAAAACAACTCATTTCTCATCACTATAATTTGCTATATTACCAAAATTAGCAAAGGGATAAATCAAGCATTTAGTTCTACTTTTCCATCTGAACTATATTTCAGAAAGCCAACAGTTGCTGAAGTCTTTTAATGAACATTACCAGCTAATAAATGCAGAAAGAATGATAAAATTAGAAAAACATCATTTTGCAACCCCTAGTAAAATAATGGATTAGGATAATAATCACAGATGATAAGACCATTAGGTAAAATTTGATTAAGAACTTTACAAGGAAGAAATCAGGGTGATACCACTGAAAGTCAAGCCTTCAAAATTATATGTCTCCTCATCTAATGCAATAAAAAATAAAAAAGCACTTGCTCTAAAAAATGAAGAGGAGGAGGAAAAGGAGGATAATCAGAATCTAATCAAGCCTTCAGTTCTAACCTCCCAGGAAATGTGGCATCTAAAGAAAAAGTTAAACACTAGGGGGGGCGGGGGGGAACCAATCTACCACATCCAGAATCCAGACATTCTGCAGGAAAATTAACTTTGTTTATTCAATAAGTAGATAGCATTCTTTAACAAAAATTTTAAAGGAGAGACTATTGCAGATTAAATAAGAGTAGAAAAAGCAAATGTAATGTGCACACCATATTTAGACCCTGATTCAAACAAACTAATAAAAAAACACTTTTGAAATCATCAAAGAAACTTGAATATGGACTGTGTTTTAGACAATAAGAAATGGTCACTTTTTTTAGGTAGGATAATGGCATTAAGATTGTGCTAAAAAATGCCCTAATATGTTAGCAATGCATAATAAATTAGTAACTCAGAGTAGGTAACATAATATTGGGAGATGAAGTGTGAAATATACCAGCAAAAACACTACCACACCACCAAGAGTACAAGAAGTAATGGGGATGGGAAATAAAATAAAGCTAACAAGCCCAGTAGGCGTGGCTCAGTGGTTAAGCACCGACCTATAAACCAGGAGGTCACATTTCGATTCCCAGTCAGGGCATACTAGTATGCCTAGGTTGTGGGCTCCATCCCCAGTGTGGGGTGTGCAGCAGGCAGCTGATCAATGACTCTCATAATTGATGTTTCTATCTCTCCTTCTCCCTTCCTCTTTGAAATCAATAAAAATATATTCAGAAAAAAAAAAGCTAACAAAATGTTTATAATATGGAAACTGAATGATAGGTACATTATGACCCATTACATTTTTCTATTTCTGTATATGTTTGAAATTTTCTATAATAAAAATAATTGAAGCTCCCAATAATTTGTAAGCAAGTCTCATGAACAAAGAGTTGATTAAAACGTTATTCCATTTTTGTTGAACACTGTCTCTACCATAATGAGAGGTTTTCTTTTGTTTTTCTGAAGGCAATTCAAAAGAAAAGAACTGGATTTTACCGTTCTAGGTGACCTTGGGCAACAAGGCCTTCATACATCTCGCTTTCCTTACCAGCAACTAAGAAGTTGAATGAGTTGATTACAAAGGTGTTTTCCAGCAATATTCTAGAACTGTTTTGCTTTATAATAGAATAACTGGAGGCAAGGGTGGGTGGGTGGGAATAGATCAACCAAAGAACTTGTATGCATATATGCATAACCCATGGACACAGACAACAGGGTGATGAAAGCCTGGAATGGGCTGTAAGGGATCAATGGGAGAAAAAAAGGAACATATGTAATACTTTCAACAAAGATTTATTTTTTAAAAAAACAATAAAGATTTTTCAAAAATAAAATAACTGATTAAGGAAGTGGCTTTTTACTGCAATAATAATCATTTAATTATATAAGTATTCATTTTTCAAATAATTTAAAATATAGCTTCATTACCTTATAGTGATTATATTTAATATTTGGCCACAGGGATTATACAAGGTTAGAGATGTTCAAATAAATTAATTTTATGTACAAATAAACTGATATCACTTGTACTTTTCTAGTAAGAAGAAACCCATAACTCCTGCAAATTTTTACCTTCTAATAGTAATCCAATCTTCATTGTCTACATAGCTCAGATCACCAGATAATAGCTTAATTTACTACAGTAAATAGACTGGTTGCCCTATCACATGGCAAAGATTCTTCAAAACAGCAATCTGATAAATGTATAGACTAAAAGAAAAAATTGAAGTTTTTCTAAGTTGAGCTTCTGGGTCAAATATTGCCAACTGAACTAGCCACTAGATGCCCACCTTCCATACACGCAGAAGTGAAGTGAGGTCAGCAGGATAATCAAATTTGGGGTCAGTATTTTGTATTTGTTTCTGTTTTTGCTTTTTCATTCTCAGTCCATTATATTTTCCCAACTCCATTCTATACTCTTCCTGTACGTTTTCAATTCCTAGGAACTATTCCAATTTAAGATCAAACAAATCCTTAATTAAGAGTAATGGTTATATACCTTCTGATAATTTTATTGAATTGAATTGCTAAATTGCCACTGGCATGATTTGATTCTGAAACTATTTTTATAAGGCAGATTTTCATATCCAATGTTGCTCCTCTTACTTAAGTTGATTTTAAAACTCCAAGTCACTGCTTTTCAACAAGGCAAGAAATATAATTTGCAATCAGTAAAATAATTAAATATTTGTATTGGAACATGATATGTATAATTAACTATCCTAATTAGTTTTAAATCTGAAATATTTGGATGATTACCTTAAAAATAAAATTGCAGTTATTTACCTTTAGTACTCAATATGAACTTTTTTTCTTAATTGCAAATAATGAACCAACCTGTCAATAATTTTACATGTTAAAAGGTGTCAGATCTTATAAAGACACATATGTAATACCTTAATCAATAAAGAAAAAAAAAAGGTGTCAGATCATGAAGAGAGTAGAATTTGATGCTGCAGTTTTGAGGTTTTTAGAAATATCTCTGCTTTCTTACCCTACCTTAGAAGACAGAAATCACACTCTATTTAGATTTAGAATTTTGAAAGTTTATGTAATCACCTTTTGTTCCATTTTTCTGAACTCTTTCAAGGTAAAATTCTCTAATGGCCTGTGAAATGAGAGGTCTGATTAATTTGGAATAAAATATTGAAATGTTTGAATTTCCCTTGAAATAAACTTCCAAATACAAGTTACTATTTTTTCAAAAGTCCTGTGAGAAACAACTTGAAATATTTTGTACTTTCATTGCTAAGCCAGAAAAATACGTATCTCAACTTCTAA
This sequence comes from Plecotus auritus, assembly GCF_963455305.1. Lineage (NCBI taxonomy): Eukaryota > Metazoa > Chordata > Mammalia > Chiroptera > Vespertilionidae > Plecotus > Plecotus auritus. The sequence continues at coordinate 12,634,543 of NC_137773.1, read as the reverse complement.
TAGGCCACCACATGGCATACTTTCAAGCAGTAGCATGCCATCCTAGCCCATGTGAATGATGCTCTTGGGCTATCCTGCCTGGCTGTGTGCAGAAGGGTAAGTATTTCTCTTCAGAAAAGGACCTGAAGTGCAATGATATTACATGAATTGCTCAAAGTTGCACAGTTGACTACAGCCAGAGCCTGAGCTACCCTTGTCTTTTTTACAGCAAGTTTCCCAAAGCAGAGACGCATTCAGACGAGCTGTGGTTATTCAACACAACATAGCATGCCTATCATAAAGAGGCCCAATTTCACCACTCATTTGGATGTACTTAATCATGCTTTTGTTTAAAGACTTCCTGGCCTTTTTTATTCCCCCATTTTAATTACAACTTCAAATTATGGAATAAATGTGTGTGTTAAGATTTGGGGGAAGATATGTGGCTAAAAAATATGACCACACAGTAAGCCCTATGAGTGTCTTTTGAGAGAAGACATAAACACACACACACACATACACACACACATACACACACACACACACACACACACACACACACACACACACACGACTTAGAGAAGGACCGTGATGATGGATTGAAGTTAAAAATAAAAAATCAGAACATGGAACCAAGATGGCGGCATAGGTAAATACCTATACTTGCTGCTTCTCACAACCACATCAAAATTACAACTAAAATACGTAATAACTACCATCCAGAACTGCTGGAAAGCTGGCTGAGTGGAGGTACTACAACTAGAAGTAAAGAAGAAAGCGCACTGAGACTGGTAGGAGGTGTGGAGGCGCTGAACCAGCTGGCACCCAGGTGCACCACTTTTTTAATTAGGAGGGATATACAAGCTCCTGCTTGCTCTGAGCTCCAGTGCCGGGGGACCCAGACACATACCAGGAGAAACTGGACTGTCTGGCATTGGAGCAGGAACGCAGCGGCGGGAGGGGGGGGGGCGGTTTCCCTTCAAGACAGAGGAGCTCCCAATGGTCATTGTTCCCATTCTGGGACCTCCCAGGTGCAGGGCTGACTGGCAACCATTGCTGTTTGCTCCACCCTTGAGATTCCCTGAGAACCCACCCTACCCAATTTGCAACCCCACCCAAGCTATACACAGTGGCTTTTGCATATGAATGGCCTGTCCTTTCTCAGCCTAAAACCTGTCAAACTAGCTGCAGCTGGGTCAGGGAGCCCCAAAGCTATCAAAAGAAGGCCCAAGGCCACACCAGTACCAGACTGCCTTGCTTCACAGCTGGGCCTCATCTGGGTACTTCCAAACCTGATACAAAGAGAAGGAATCTACAAATATCTCTGTAGGTCCTGCTGGGTGGCCCCAGGCAGTGGCTGACTTTGCACCTCCTTGGAGATCCAAGAGCCAGTGTACCCAGTGGTCAGTGTGAGAACATACCAGGTTACAACTCTTCACATCCATAAGTGACACACTTAAGGGGCAGACTCAGTGAGTACCAAAGCCCCACTGAAACAAGTAGACACAGCTGGTCCTCACAGCCAGTTGGCCTGGAGGTCAATTCCTCCCAGTGATACCAACAGCAATCAAGGCTCAACTACAAGAAGACTGTGCACACAGCCCACAAGGGGTGCACCAAGAGTGTCCACCTCAGGTGATTGGGAAGGCTGAGCCACTGAGCCCTATAGGACACATACTACACAAGACCACTATATCAACTCAAGGAGACTTGCATCTACCCAATACATAGAAACAAACACAGGGAAGCAGCCAAAATGTGGAGACAAAGAAACATGTCACAAATGAAAGAAAGTAAGCTACTCGATATAGAGTTCAAAACCACCGTTATACGATTGCTCAAGAATCTTATAGAAACCTCTGAGGAACTTAGTGAGACCTTCAAGAATCTTAGTGAGAATGCCCCCCCCCAAAAAAAAATGGAGAAGAACCAGTCAGAAATTAAGCATACACTGACTGAAATAAAGATATACAGAGATTCAACAGTAGACTAGAGGATCGCAAGAATCAAGTCAATGATTTGAAATACGAGGAAGCAAAAAACATCCAACCAGAAGAGCAAAAATAAAAAAGAATCCAAAAATATGAAGATAGTATAAGGAGCCTCTGAGACAACTTCAAGCTTACCAACATCCAAATTATGGGGTGCCAGAAGAAGAGAGAAAGCAAGATATTGAAAACTTATTTGAAGAAATAATGACAGAAAACTTCCCCACCTGGTTAAAGAAATAGACTTACAAGTCCAGGAAGCACAGAGAACCCCAAACAAGAGGAATCCAAAGAGGACCACACCGAGACACATCATAATTAAAATGCCAAGGGCAAAAGACAAAGAGAAAATCTTAAAAGCAGCAAGAGGCCGATCAGGGGAGGGGCCATGGGAGGTTGGCTGGCCAGCCCCACCCCCGATTGGTGGGAATGGGGGCTGATCCGGGACGGAGCTGGCTAGGGGTGGGGCCAGGGCCAACAGGGGTGGTGGGGACTGATCAGGGGAATATTTTTAGTATGAATATCTATGAAATGTTTCATATATGTCTTTACTTAAAATGTATTTATTGTATCTGAAATTTAAATTTAACTGGGCATCTTGCATTTTATCTGGGAACCATAACAAACACCTGGGCTCCAGAGATCAGAAGAATCTAGATGGTGTAGCCCCGTGGTCGGCAAACAGCAGCTCACAAGCCACATGCGGCTCTTTGGCCCCTTGAGTGTGGCTCTTCCACAAAATACCACGGCCTGGGCAAGTCTATTTTGAAGAAGTGGTGTTAGAAAAGTTTAAGTTTAAAAAATTTGGCTCTCAAAAGAAATTTCAATCGTTGTACTGTTGATATTTGACTCTGTTGACTAATGAGTTTGCCAACCACTGGTGTAGCCAGAACAACCTTCAAAGACTACAAGTGAAAGCCTGGGGGCTGATTAGGCTATTTAAAAGAAATAGAAATATGATAATTACCTTCATTGGCTTCAAAGTGTTTCTTTTTCTTGCAATCAAAAAGTTTTCAATACCAAACACTTACTTTTCTGTTTTAGTTTTCCTATCTTAAAAGATAGAGACATAATACTCTATGTATTTGAGGCTCCTGTAAAGACAAAATAAAAACTTGGGTTTGGGTACTTACAAGTAAAAATGCTAGATTGAACACATGGTCCCTCCAAAAACCCTTTTAAAGTAAGAGGAAAGGGTATTGTTTAATGCATGAACCCAAAAGGAAAGGGAAAACGGAATTCAAAAAGACAGAGAGGAGACAGAAGAAAAACAACCCCTTCAAGGTGCCAGACAGGTGAGTGATGCTGTCTTGGGCCTTCCAGACCAGATGAGCTAAATATCATCAAGTGACCTCAGTCAACAACATGTGGAGAACAATCTCCCAGCTAAGTTCTATTCAAATCCTTGACCAACAAAATGATGAGACATAATAAAATATTGGGTGTTTTAAGCCCTTAATTTGGGGTTTGGTGTCACTAAGACACAGAGTGCAAAAGGACATGGGTGGAAATCCATTTCTAAGAAAATCAGGGAAGAGTTCACAAGGAACTCTTAAGTTGCTCTTAGAGTATAAACAGAAAACAAGAAGCATTTTATTTATTTATTTATTTTTAAAGACATGTTTTTATTGATGTCAGAGAGGAAGGGAGAGGGAGAGAGAGAGAAACATCAGTGATGACAGAGAATCATGGATCGGCTGCCTCCTGCATGCCCCCTACTGGGGATGGAGCCTGCAACCTGGGCATGTGCCCTTGACTGGGAATCGAACCCGGGACCTTCTGGTTCCTAGGTTGATGCTCAACCATGGAGCCACACCAGCTGGGCAAGAAGCGTTTTAGATAGTGTACAGCATAAGCTTAAAGACCTTATTTCTTTTAGAGGGCTGTTGAGAGCCCTAGATGCTAGTCTGAAAGTCCCCTCAGATTATTGGAAGACACAAAGATTAACTGACCCTGGCCGGGTAGCTCAATTGGTTAGAGCATTATCCTGATACTAGAGGCCCGGTGCATAAAATTCATACACGGGGTGGGGGGGGGGGTGGTCCTCAGCCCAGCCTGCACCCTCTCCAATCTGGGACCCTTCGAGGGATGTCCAACTGCCCGTTTAGGCCCGATCCTGGTAGGATCGGGCCTAAACGGGCAGTCGGACATTCCTCTCACAATCCAGGACTGCTGGCTCCCAACTGCTTGCCTGCCTGCCTTCCTGATTGCCCCTAACCGCTTCTGCCTGCCAGCCTGATCACGCCCTAACCACTCCCTTGCCAGCATGATTGCCCCTAACTGCCCTCCCCTGCAAGCCTGGTCACCCCTAACTGCCCTCCCCTGCCAGCTTGGTCACCCCTAACTCCCCTCCCCTGCAGGCTTGATCGCCCCCAAATGCCCTCCCTTGCAGGCCTGGTCCCTCCCAACTGCCCTCCCCTGCTGGCCATCTTGTGGTGGCCATTTTGTGTCCACATGGGGGCAGCCATCTTGTGTTGGAGTGATGGTCAATTTGCATATTACTCTTATTAGATAGGATAGAGGCCTGGTGCACGGGTGGGGTCCAGCTGGTTTGCCCTAAAGGGTGTCCCGGATCAGGGTGGGGGTTCCCTTGGGGCATGGGGTGGCTTGAGCAAGGGGCCTGTGGTGGTTTGCAGGCCGGCCATGCCCCCCAGCGACCCAAGCGGAGGCCCTGGTATCTGGGATTTATTTATCTTCTATAATTGAAACTTTGTAGCCTTGAGCAGAGGCTAGGGCCGGCCAGGGAGGGCAGGAAGCTTGGCTGCCTCCATCGCTGGGAGCAACCCAAGCCTCCTGCTTGCTCCAACTCTGTGGCCACCGCCATCTTGGTTGGGTTAATTTGCATACTCACTCCTGATTGGCCGGTGGATGTGGCTTGTGGGCGTAGCAGAGGTATGGTAAATTTGCAAGTTTCTCTTTTATTAGATAGGATGCCAAAGTTGCCAGTTCAATCCCTGGTCAGAGCATCACAAGAATTAACCAATTAATGCATAAATAAGTGGAACAACAAATCAATATTTTTTTCTCTCTCTCTTTCAAATCAATACAATATTCTTTAAATATTAGCTTTAATTCTGAAAATAAGATCATGAGAAGTACATTATTTCCCAATATTTTTCAAAAACACAATTGCTGCCTGCAGGAAGTTTTCCTTGCCAGTGTGTAAACAGAGTACCTGAACTTGTAATATAAGTATAATTGCTTTTTCTTTTTATAGACTGTACTAGAAAGAGACTATTTCTATTGCAACTGACAGAAACCAGCTTAAGCAATGGGACAACTTTATTGACTCAAACAACTTAAAACTTTAGTCATAAATCTGTCCTTTACCAAGAATTCAAATAATTTCATTCTCTCTCTCCTTTCCTATGTGTTGTCTGTGTTGTCTCATTCTTTCCTTCATACAGAGGCTTATCATAAGATGTTGAGCAGGCTATGACTTCAGATAAGACTAAGTCATCCAGTCCTAACCGGTTTGGCTCAGTGGATAGAGCGTCTGCCTTCGGACTTAAGGGTCCCAGGTTCGATTCCGGTGAAGGGCATGTACCTTAGTTGCTGGCACATCCCTAGTGGGGGGTGTGCAGGAGGCAGCTGATTGATGTTTCTCTCTCATCGATATTTCTAACTCTCACTCCCTCTCCCTTCCTCTCTGTAAGAAATAATAAAATATATTTTTAAAAAAGACTAAGTCATCCAGTTTAGTAAACCCAGAGGAAAGTGAGAACTTTTTTATTCTCTACCCCTCCTTACTAGTATTTAAAATCTCAGGGAAGGGAGGGCAGGGGCAGGCTAGAAGGGGTCAATGTGTGTGTGTGTGAGGGGGGACATATATAATACTTTCAACAAAGAAGATTTTTTTAATACAAAATAAATCCCAAGGAAGGTTCCTAATTGGCTCACCTGTTCACATGCCTACCCTTTGTCCAATCATTGTTCACCACTTGTTAGGGTAATATGATTAGCCAATACTCAAAGAAGTGGCATCCCCAACAGAACCACATGAAGTAAAGAAATAACAGTTCCTATATAAAAGGGGGATACGGTGCTCTAAATCAGAAGCAAGGTGAAGCGTTGCTGGGCTGATTAAAAAAAAGAGAGATGCATAGCATCTGGAATAATGAATGACTTTGTTTGCAGAATTACTATTTGAAAAATGAGCTCTCATACTTTTAAGGTTGGCATAATTATTCCTTCCTAAAGCACTCTTTCCTTATCCCACCTCAAACTAGCCTGACTGTCTCTGGACTTAAGAAATCATAATCTGCCCTAGCTGATTTGATCAGTGAAAGAACATCGCCTGGGTATGGAAGGCAACCAATCAATATGTCTCTCTCACATTGATGTTTCTCTCTGTCCCTCCCTCTCCCTTCCACTCTCTCTAAGAATCAATGGGAAAATATCATTGGATGAGGATTAACAAAAAAGGAAGGGAGGAAGGGAGGGAGGGAGGGAGGGAGGGAGGGAGGGAGGGAGGGATTATATCTTTGAGGAGTTAAACAATGTGTACATCACAAAGAAGGTTAATGAATAGACCCAGAGACATAACTCTCCTTTTCTGAATTCCTGACATGTGCAGCAAAGACAAAACACTCAAGCAAGGATGTCTGCCTTTTGAGAATACAAAATCAAAATGTAAACAACAAAAATAATGTGAAAAAAAGGATAAATTTTTCCACTCCTGCACAGTAGACTTTATTTCCAAATATCTCCTTCCCTCTCCAAAACTGCAGTGCAGATTTTGCAAGCACGATGGGTTACATAAGGAGGATTATGTTCTCTTCATACAAACTCTGAAGCCAGCTGTCCATCCAGTTCTATTTCCCAGAGAGAAAAAAAGGATTACTGCAAAGCTTCAACACAATGCTGGATAGATATTGATAAATTCTGACTTTCTCATTTCAAGTTAGGAAGAGAAAAATATATCTGGAAAGCTTTTTCAGGTAGACACTCTTAATGATGGCAATGGAATTTTGATCATATGATTGTTTTTATAGTTATATATTCAGTGTGTATATCAGTATCTATACAGTACATTTGAGTATCATAGGTATAATTGTGCCCTCCAAAAATTCATATGTTCAAGTCCTAACCCTCTCCCCCCATACCTCAGAACGTGACCTTATTTGAAGATAGGGTCTTTACAGAGGTAATCCATTGAAAATGGGGTAATTTGCCCAGCCAGCTTGGCTCAGTGGTTGAGCATCGACCTATGAACCAGGGGGTCATGGTTCAATTCCCAGTCAGGGCACATACCCAGGTTTCAGGCTCGATCCCCAGTAGGGGGCTTGCAAGAGGCAGCCAGTCAATGATTCTCTCTCATCATTGATGTTTCTATCTCTCTCTCTCCTTCTGCCATCTTCTCTGCCATCTTCTTTCTCTAAAATCAATAAAAATATGTATCAAATGGGGTAATTAGCATGGGCTCTAGTCTAATATGACTGGCATTTTTATAAAAAGAGTTAATTTGCCAGTATTGCTCAGTGGTTGAGCATCGCGACCTATGAACCAGGATGTCATGGTTTGATTCTTCTTCAGGGCACATGCCAGGGTTGCAGGCTCAATCCCCAGTAGGGGGCATTCAAGAGGCAGCCGATCACTGATTCGCCCTCATCATTGATGTTTCTATCTCTCCCTCTCCCTTCCTCTCTAAAATCAATAAAAATATATTTTAAAAAAATAAAATGGGTAATTTTGGAGACAAACACAAGGGAAATGATATTTGAAAATGAAGGCAGTGATCAGGGTGATGCTTCTACAAGTTAAGGAGCACTAAAGGATGCCAGAAAACTACCAAAAGCTAGGCCAGAGACATGGAACAGATTCTCCCTCACAAATTTAGAAACAACCAATTCCAACAACAAGTTGATCTCTCCTTCATAATTGTGAGAAAATAAATTTCTATTGTTTAAGCCACACACTTTGGAGTCTGGCAGGTCAAGCCTAGAAGAATGAAGGTCACTGGCAGACCAGACTTAGGAACATCTGAGGAGATTATGAAAAAAAGAACAGACCTCTGAAAGAAGGCACTACAATCAAGTTGCCTTGTTATAGATGGTAACTATAGTAACATCTTGTGAATGAGATGGTATTAGACTCTGTCCCAAAATGAATAACCTTCAAACTGAAATCCACAAAAAGAAAAGTCATGTGAGTTAAAGCTTCCATAGTCTATCTTTACACAGAATTTGGGAAGAAAAATCTATTTAAAACAAGTATTTAGAAAAGCATCGTTACCCTGGCATGATTATTAAGTGATTCATGTTGGCAGGAAGATTTCATTTCCAAGGATATTTTCCAATTCTTAAAAAAAAAAAAAAAAAAAAATCGCTGCAGCTTTCTTAGCAATCCATAATTTTGTATTTTTAATTTTGATAACTCAAGTGTCTCTAAACAGAAATAAGCCGCATATTCATTAGCCCTGATTTGCTGTAATGATTATTTTTTAGGCTCTCTGTGAAGACTCCAAGAACTTGAGTCCTTGTTTTGAGGCAATTATATCAGACTACTGACCTGGTGCATGGATTTGTGCACATTGAAAGGAAATTAATAAGAAGGTGGCCAGCGGGGCGGGACTGAGCGAGACAGGCCGGACATGCCCTGGAGCCAACCTCCCGCGGTCCCTCCCTGGCATCTGCAAAGTGAGCAGGGTCCCACCAGAAGGTGGGGTCCCTTGGCCTGGCCTGCAGGGATCGGCCGAAACAGGCTCTCTGACATCCCCCCAGGGGTCCCAGAGTGTAAGAGGGCACTCTGCAAAGTTGTTGTCGTACAAGGTGTGAAATGCAAACGCAAGTGTGCAGTAAGCCAGATTCGGAGCCGACAGTGCCCCAGCAACAACATAACCCACAGTCAAAGGTAGAATTGCAGGGCCCTGCAAGGAATTGGGCTCCCTCCTCTCTGGGTTCAGGATGCATCACCTGAGAACTTCAGCTGCCAACTCACTGCAGCTAAGCATGAGTGTCTGCCCCCTGGTGGCCAGTGCATGTCATAGCGACAGGTTGGATGGTTGGACACTTAGCATATTAGCCTTTTATATGTATAGACTGGCTCGGAGCTGAAGGAATTGGGAGACCCCAGCTTTCATTTTCTCTTTGATGGGCTCTGTTGGTCTATCTGAGGTCTACTTCCCTTGCTCCCAAATGAGGCTGATAATTAGTTGCCTCAACACTGGCAGAAGAGATAAAGTTCTATATAATATGTTAGCTAGAGAATTGTTAACTTTTCATTAATTAGCTTTTGGTCAAAGACAGCAAAGCAGGGAAAAAACACAGGGGAAAAAAGAGATATTAAAATGAGCTGAACAAAAAGTTACAGAAGGAAAATATATGTCAACAATGCTTTGTGTATGTGAAAAATATGGATGCAGAAATAAAAAAATTAAAATAAATGGCCAAAGGAAAAGGTAAATGCTAATATCTAGAAATCATCTATCTTCCTGTCTAAAACTTGGCTTCTCTTGGTGGAAATAGCCTAGGTTTGGGGCTCTAAAAAAATGGGAGTTTGAATGTCATCTCTGCTCCTTACCAGCCATCTATCAAACATCAAGTTCCTTAAACTCTAGGCTTTGCTTTCTTCATCAGGACTGATACCCTCATCTGTGAAAGGATAATTCTACTTTCCTCTAAGGTTTGTTGGGAGACTTAAATGAGATGTAATGAAAGCACTTAACTAGTACAGAGTCTAGCACAAAGTATACACTCAATAAATGCTAGTGTCTTGCTCTTCCTGATTTCTCTCTTTTTCCCTCCTGGCTAAGTGTCTATTCTGTTGTTCAAGTCCTCACATCTCTGGTTAGCAACCATTCCAGATATAACAAGCATCCCATTTAGGTAGTTCTTCCTAAAAGATAATCTCTAGAGGTCCTCTATCCATTTGCATGCAACTGGGCTTTCCCTAGGTAAAGTTGGAGGAGCATAAGCTAAGATTCAAAATTTGGCTCCACCGTCTACTAAATATATGACCATGGGTTTTCTAACCTTCTGTTTCCTCATCTGTAAAGTGTGGATAACATGATACCTACATTGTATGGGTACTTTTTGGAATTATAAAAGATAAACTGTATGAAGGTGCTGACCACAGTATATGGACAAAAGTAGCAGATTCACAAACAACATTTATTGTTGTTATGTCTATTCTACTCTTCCTATTTCCCCAAAAATATGCCAGCAAAACGAAGCAGCACAGGTGGGGGCTGTGTCCCTCCCTCCTTTCTGCAACTGTGTGTGACAATCATTGTGGCTACATTGTTCAATTAAAAAAAAAAGCTTAAATCAACAGCTAGATTCCACCCCAAACTTCCTTTTTTCAGGTGTTATGGTTGAAGCCCAGAAAATCAAAGCCACCTTCTGAAGTCACATAGCAGAGAAAATCAGAGGTTTTAAAGCCATGAGATCTAGATAGAGAGCAGGCAGGCAGTTTCGGAGGGGGGCGAGGTGTGGAATTGAGTGAAAAAGAGAGAACTCATGGACATGGACAACAGTGTGGTGATAGCAGGAGACTGTGGAGGTGGAAGAAGGCATAGAGGGGATAAATGGTGGTGGAAAAAATAAATAAAGCCTTGAGATCAAAATAATTACATGTCTTGGGGCAACTGTTCAGCTTCCTGGACTGGCTCAAAGCTACATCTTTAAAAATTCCACCCTACAAACGATTTTTTCTGCTTGTCAGTTGTTGGTTTGTATGTTTCTATGTTTAAGAGAAATTTAATTTGAGATATATTTTAAAGCACACACAAAGCTATAACATACATTTAGAGAATAAATCTCTACTAGGGAAAGAACCCTTTTCTATATAATTTTGAGAGTAAGGACTTAATCTTATCTTTGAATCCTTAAAACTACTTGGTACAATGCCTCCTAATCAGTATTTATTAAATAAGTCATGGATAATGCTCTCATTTGAGTGGGGCGGGGGTTGGGGGGGGGGCTCTCCTACTTTTCCCTGGCTCCTTCTTTACTGTGCCATTCACAAAGAGCAAAGTAGTTCTTCCCCTCTCTGAACCTTTGCATCTGCTGTTCCTCTGTCTGAAATGCTCGTCCCCATCTCCTCAATTAGCTGGCTCATTCTCTTCCTTCAGTTCCTGGCTTAAGTGCTACTTCCTTCCAGAGGACATTCGACCATCCTTTGTAAACTCCAGTTACTCACTACCTTACAACCCTGGAGGCTTCTTTAATTGTGTCCATCCCAAAACATAAATAAAACTAAAAAAAAAAAAAAATTGTGCCCATCACAATCAGAACAACCAGATGGTAAGTTTTACATAAGCAATGAGAACACATTGCTTATCTGACTTGTTCTCTGCTATATTCTGAGGGCCTAGCATTGTTCCTGGCAGCTAGAAAAGGTTTAACAAATATTCACTAGAAAATGAGCAGAAAAATGCAAAACAAGAACCCACAGCGACTTTCTGATCTAGTATTAGGATTCCATGAACAGATTCCTATTTTTCTGCTGTTAGAGTCAGAAAATGTGGCCTCGGCATACTTGGTTTGCTTTCTTTGTTATTTAAAAAAAAAAAAATCAATCAATTAAATTTATTCCAGGGTGCAAGTTAAGCACACTGGTGGATTCTGAAGGCTTCACACCCCAACCTGAGGCTTCAGCTTGACCCTAGATGACTATTTAAGGCCTCCAAAATCAAGATTGATCATTGCATTAGAGTTTTGTGTTTCTTTTAAAGATTAAGTCTCGCCTGCCATTCAAGAAATGAGCACTTGCGCTTCATTTTTTCTTGCTTGGTTATAGAGAAAGAGAAGGTCGATTCACAGTACAATGATTAAAACAGTATTCTCCTCCTCACCCCCAAATCTTTCCACGTAAGTTAATCAGAGCTGACAGGCCATTACGGCAATAGAGTCTCCACCTGACAATATTGATGGAAAAGCAACTCCCTTGCTTATTCTCTGTTGACTTAATAATGGGACAGACACAAACAGAGCTGCTGTCATAGCTTTTAGTCTTTAATCCTGTCATAGTGCTTAACCTCTACCATAATGGCCATGTAGAGAGGGATATCAAGCTAAAAAGAAAAGCCTGGCCAGCATATTCTGAGGCTATATCACTATTATATTTAGAGTTTTCTCCATCACAACATATTAGTGACTCATAGGAAAATATACCCCAAATGCCTCATTAAAATAATTGCTATATAAGCATTCTTAAACATTTCACAAATTCCATTGGTTAAATTATTTGGCTCTATATAGAGCATTTAATTTATATCAGCAATCATCACAAATACTTAGGAATTCCTATGATGTGAGAAAATTAATCTTTAAAAAATGTTTTCAAATTGAATGAAATTTTATGACAAATATATTGAGGAATTATTAAAATTAACAAGGTGTTGTGTTTTGTAATATTCAATTTAACATTTATTCCATTATTATTTTTTTAGCTTTTTCTTACATTTTTGAGTGAATCAAAAGAGGTGTGTTTTTTTCAGGTCTTAAACACAGCCCTCTAAAAAGCCCATAGACCTTAATCTCATAGTGGATAAATGATCCTTCCATGTGCCTAAAATTCACACAAAAGTCAGACTTAGAACTGATCACTTTCAATAGATAATCATTCCTCTGTAGTAAAATCAATGGTGAATTATCCTGAAATTGAGAAAAAAATAAATAAATAACATTTGATCTATGAGATAGAGAAATGTATAGGCTCCTGACCCCCTTCAGAGAAAGACTAGTGGAGATATGTTTGACAGATCAATACATAGTCTATCAAATGCTAGGTAGTCACAATATTTTTACTCATGTGAATTTATATTACAGAGAGTAGACAAGAACTACCTCTAGTTCTTCTGCCTAAACCAGCCTTGGGCAAACTACGGCCCGCGGGCCGGATCCGGCTGTTCTATCCGGTTCTCTTGCTCTCCCCTCCGTCCTTTACTTTGAATTTATATTAGTTCACACAAACACTCCATCCATGCTTTTGTTCCGGCCCTCCGGTACAGTTTAAGAACCCATTGTGGCCCTCGAATCAAAAAGTTTGCCCACCCCTGGCCTAAACCATTACCCATGCATCTTCACTTGGCTACATTAAAATATCTTATCCTTAAATTATGGGGGTTTTTGTATGTCTAACTGTTTAGAAATTTCCTGTATCCTAGATTTGTTTTTTCAAAAGTTGCTATAACCAGTTTCAAAGAAATAGTTTGGTATTTCTATACCGTCTCATATATACACTGAAACAGCTTTTAAACACCGACTTTTTTTTTTTTTTTTTTTTTGAGAAAGGGGATGCTGAGTGCAAATGAGGAGATAAAATAATCCAGGACATTGGCTATCCATATTCTCCTTCCCTCACAGTTCAGTATTAGCATTTGTTGTCATTTGAAACAACCTTTTTAAAATCACATTGGTGATTAGGTAATTTTCCTCTTCAGCTATCCAATTTTTCTGGAGCTCATCCCGTGAATTGAGTGCATTAATATTAAAGTTTGCAAAATAACAACCTTGGGAAAAATGTATGCTCTGTCTTTTCCCCTCTCAGAAGTGACTTCAGTAGTGGCTGCAACCATCTGATGCCCAGTCAGCTTAATACTAATAATGATCATTAATATTTATCATGCACCTGTAATATAAGCCAGCACTGTGCTGAATACTGTGCATACATCACTTCATTTAATAATTCTATGAGGTGGGTATCTCCATTCTATAGATGAGGGGACCTGGATATTATTATGCTAAGTGAATAAGACAGTCAAAGAAAGGCAAATACCATATAATCTCACTTATATGTAGAATCTAGTGAACAAAATAAACTGACAAAATAGAACCAGAGGCATGGATACATGGAACTGACAGACAGCTGTCAGAGGCGAGTGGGTGGGGGAGGGGCAACTGGATGAAAGAATGTGAAGAGATTAGCCAAAGAACATATATACATAACCCATGGACACAAACAACAGTGAGGTGATGGCCAGAGGGAAAGAGTGAGGCACGAGAGCTGGGTGAAGATGGGAAAAGAGGAGGAAAATAGGGACATCTGTAATAGTGTCAACAATAAAAATAAAGTTTAAAAATGTTTAAGTAAACTCTGAAAGTCTCATGGCTGGAAAACAGTGTAATTCAGGATTCACAGCCAAGCAGTCTAACCCAAAAGGGTCACACTCTTACCCACTAGACCAGTTCTTTTAAGTAGACAGTTTAATTCAATTGATTATTTAATGGGTACAGACAAAATTCTACATGATCATGGAATTTTTTTACTAGACCGACAATCCTGACATTGTGATGACAAAAACACAACAGCCTGCACTCCAACAACTAAACTGATTGTTTTTTACAATCAATTATTAGTTATGATTTCATTGGTAGTGAACACTGAAAACCTTTCTAAATATGGTGGGGGGTGGCATTCAGGCATCCTCCTATCGATGGCATCAGCTTAAAAAATGTACTCTAAAGAAGCTGCAACTTTTAATCTTCAGAGTAAATTTTTATTTTTTAATATATATATTTTATTGATTTATTACAGAGAGGAAGGGAGAGGGATAGTTAGAAACATTGATCAGCAACCAAGGTACATGCCCTTGACTGGAATCAAACCTGGGACCCTTCAGCCCGCAGGCCGACACTCTATCCACTGAGCCAAACCAATTAGGGCCAGAGTAAATTAAAAAAAAAATTTTTTTTTTATTGATTTCAGAGCGAGGAAGGGAGAGGGAGAGAAAGATTGAAACATCGATGATGAGAGAGAATCACTGATCAGCTGCCTCCTGCCACCCCCTACTGGGGATCAAACCCGCAACCCAGGCATATGCCCTTGACAGGAATCGAACCTGGGACCCTTCAGTCTGCAGACCGACCCTCTATCCACTGAGCCAAACTGGCTAGGGCCAGAGTAAATACTGATTGACCTGTTGTTTTCCCCTCTAACTTCTGCAAAAGATGTGGAAAGAGAACAAAGAGGTGAGCTAAGCTGAGAACATGATCAAGGAGGAAAGAAAATAAAAACTCCACTATTCTGTGTTCCTTGGCTCTACATTTACTCTGTTATCTTCTCAAATAACTTCACTTGAGTTGTGTGATTTGTCAGAGAAATTGACGGGGTCTGGGAATATCTTCTCCTGCTTGCAAAACTCTGCACTGTCTTCCTGAAACCTTCTTTTTTTGGTCTTTGTTAAACATAAGCAAGGGAAGCACAAGAAAGGTTCACTGGGTCCACTGGAGCTCCTCATTGACCTTGTGTCTTAGACCAGGCAGCCTGCTGTAACAGAATACCACAGACTGGCTCCTTCGCAACAACAGACATTTATTTTTCACAGTTCTAGAGGCTGTAGGTTTAAGGTTTTAGTGAAGGCCCTCTTCCAGGTCACAGACTGCTGAGTCTCACTGTCTTCACTTGTTGGGAGGGGTTGGGCTAGCTCTGGAGCCTCTTTTATAAAAGTGTTCATGCCATTCCTGAGGGTAGAGCCTTTTGACCCACCACCTAATACCATCACATTGGGCGTTAGAATTTCAAGGTATGAATTTGAGGGGCACACAAGCATTCAGACCATAGTACTTTCCTAGATACATATAATCTCTTTCATTATCTCTCTCGTTTTCTCTCTCTCCCCCCTCCTCTCTCTCTCTCTCTCACACACACACACAACACAACTGCATGCATACTTCACTACTTAATGGCTTTTATGATTCTAATCTTCATTCATTTCAACATGCTCTCATCAAAGGTTTATTGAGTATCTGTTAAATCCCTGACACTATGAACAACACCAACACACAGAATGAATAACCTATAGTTCCTATTAGATTTTAAAGGATCTTTAGTTAAGAAGACAAACATTAATTTTTTAAAAAGAGAGAGAACTAACTATTTCTTGAGCACTTATACGCTGAGCTAAGTGATATCCATTTATTCTCTCAGTCATCACAAGAGCCTCGTGGTGTAGATATTATTTTTCTTTCATTTCTCAATCAAAGTAACTGCAGCTTAGATAAACCAAGTAATTTACACAGAACTGCTGCTACTATTACTAGCAGAAATATACATAAATATAAATATAAGGTACCAAGAATTGTTCTAAGCACCTTACATAGATAAGCTTATATACTCACTACCTTCTTTTTACCAACAAGGAAACAGCAGCACAGAAATGTTAAATAAATTCTCCAAAGTTACCAAACTAGAAGATGGTAGAGCTGGGAAGCAAACCCCAGTATTACACCAGGTCTTTTTAATAATGCACAAACTCAAGTCTGACCATCCCAAACCCACGCTCTATAACCATTTCTTAACCACTGTGAAACTGAAAAAGAATGCATGGTGTCCCCAATTATGCAAATGTATCAATCTCCCAGGTTAGAATACTAATGAAAGAAGAGGACCTAAGCACTACAATTTATTTCAACAGATCAAACTTCTTTCAGAATAGTTTTTCATCTCAATCTACAAACTGTACTCAGAAGTTATAAAGTGCATCAGAGAAATAAGGTTCCATTGCAGTGTTAGCACATGGCTCAGTTTCCACCTATTTTTCCTGTTTATAACAAGGGAATGAGTGACTAATAGTTATTTACTACATAATAATGCTTTCCAACTGTGAGTATTTGCTCCCTAAGCTCAATGAGAGCAGAAATTAGGTCCATTTTTACTCATCATTTTGTTTAGAAAACTGAGCATTGTGATTGGCACATAGTCACTCAATAAATTTTTATTGGCTACATGTTGAGAAAACCTGTCTGAACTAGGAGTGTTTCCAGGACTGGGACTAGGATCAGGCAAGTAAAGCATCCATCTTGAGTGCAAAATTTAAAGGGCATCAAAAAACTCCTTTGGCCTCAGGCTCCAATATGACTCAGCATGGCCTTGTTATGAATTGTGTTTATGTAAAATTTTGATATTTTGTTCATATGTATTATTTTGCATTTATTCTCTTTCTCCACCTGATTATACCCATTCTGATTACACACAAACTCAGTAAAGGCAAGAAAGAATATAGAGAAATATTTCAGGCATGGATCCTATTTTCCTGAACTCACTGGAAAGTACATGATTTCACATGTAAATACAAATTTATAGCACAAAGGAGAGAGCAATGTATGATGTACGCTGTAAGAAAATCACACCTAAGTTTCAATGAGCTTTGAAGCAAAAATCAGATACTTTTATTTCTCCATCCTCATTAAACTGATTTATCTTCAATAATAAATCTAGAAAAGGCTAAAATGCCATCCCAACAAAAAAGAAATCATTTAAATTTTCTATGTTGGCATATGGAGAATAGTTATTTTAAAGCCTAATGCATTATTTTTCAGTTACTGAGATTTAAAAAAAAATACTAATTTGAATGAATATACCTCAAGGATTTATTGAAGGTGGTTTCCTGATTAGTTAAGTTAACCTGAGTTCCCAACTCAGTCCTACTTTTCAGCCGGGTAGTCTTGGGCTCATTGCTGAACCTCTCTGACCCCCAGTTTTCTCCATTATAGAGAGAGAGATAATAATACTTATTTCACGGGGATGTTATGAGAATTAAATGAAACAATTTATGTAAAGTGCTTGGCGCACAGTAGTTACCGCAGCACTGGCCCCACGGGTTTAATTAAAGCTCTGGCTCTCTGCCACTCAGTGAACAAAAAATTTTTGAGTGTCATAATTAATGGAAAAAATCCAAAAGAACAGAATGTCAAAACCACACGTAAGATAGAAATGAATGAGCTGGCATCCTTACAAACTCCTAGGCTCTTTCTTTTCCTCCTAAACTTGGACTTTTCTGACTGCTTGAAAAGTGGCACAGGGCTGCCATCTAGTGATTCAATGAATGAAAACCAAACCTTTTCTATTTAAGAACCAGAACTCCGAATCCTTTCAAAAGCACCTATCATTTACAATACATCATCTGTATATTGTATTGTGTGATTGTATACCTGAAACCTGAATAATGTTATTAACCAACTAGAGGCCCAGTGCACAAAATTCGTACATGGATAGGGTCCCTAGCGGCTGCTGGCCAGGGCCAGGGCCTCCCTTTCCTGGCTGCCAGCTTCCTTCCTTCCTTCCTTCCACACCGCCCCCTGGTGGTCAGTGCACATCATAGCGAGTGATCAAACTCCTGGTCAGTCGAACTCCCAAGGGGGACATTTTGCATATTAGGTTTTTATATATATAGATGTCACCCCAACAAATACAATAAAAAAGTAAATAAGTAATGTATGTCAACTGGTAATTTGTTACAGCAGCCTAGGAAACCAATACAGCCTTGAAGGATGAGTTGAAAGTAAGCTGTTAGACAAGGAAACTGAAAGAAAAAAAGCATAATCTCATAAACATATCTTGTGATCCAGGGAGGGCAAAAGGTCTGGTGATGGACCATGGAGGAAAATAAGTCAACTCAAATGTAGACTATCACCAGTTTGAGAGGAGCTGTGAATCTCATCCTGTGTTAGACACTGGAATCATATTAAGAGGTATTTGGGTGTTGTTATGGACAACAATCTCAGTAATAAAGGAATAACCTTAGCTATTATCATTACTCTTACCTAGATATAGAATAGGAAAGGAACACTTTATATCAGCCTTGGCCTTCGAACTTATCTCCAGAGCATGGAGGGACCTGGAGAGTATTATGCTAAGCAAAATAAGCCAGTCAGAAAAAGACAAGTATCACATGATCTCACTCATATGTGGAATCTAATGAACAAAATAAACTGATGAACAAAACAGATCCAGAGACATAGAAGTATAGAACAGACTTCGGATCTCAGAGGGGAGGGGGGAGGGTGTAAGAGATCAATCCAAGAACTTGTATGTATATAAGCATAACCCAATGACACGGACAATAGGATGGTGAAGGCCTGGGGCAAGGGGCAAAGGCAGGCTAGAAGAAAGTAATGGGGGAGGGGGGAAGGGGACATATGTGATACTTTCAACAATAAAGATTTAATTTAAAAAAAAAAAATGAAGACCTCTAATCATCAAGTTGGACCATATGGAAGCTTTCTTTCTCCTAAGACTCAAACCAAAACAGACTCTGAGGCCAGCTCTCCCTATGTCCCCTCCCCCCCAACCCTAATGTTCTTTATATTACATTGCAATAAAAGCAAACAGATAAGAGATAAACTTTTCAAGAGTTTATCTGAACATCCATTCAAATCAGGCAGCCCCAAACCAGGAATGGTTAGGAGCACTCCACCACTAGGAGGTAGGGAATAGGTTTTTATAGAGAACACAAGCAAGGAAACTATTTGAATGGCTATACCTTAAGCAGTTGCCTGATTTGGGAAACCCTAGCTTGCTGTTTGTGATTGGTGGTTCTTAGCTTTCATTTTCTTGGATTCCAGTGCATTGAGTCTGGTTTAAGGTTTGCTTACATAGTTTACCAAAGCATTAGAGCTGCCCTAGTCCAATAGCCTCCTCCTTTAATCACTTTCTCAAAACCAAGCCCGCACCCTGCAGAAAGCATCACCAGAAATGGAGCCAGAGAGTCCCAGCAGGATAGTGTTTACTCCACAGTGCCTGGCATTGAGGCATCTTGTGCAAAATAAGATATTTCTAATGAAAACAAGATAAACAGCTATATATTTACCCAAAGAAGACCTCCTCAGTCTACTTCTTTGGAACATGAGATCTGCCTCAGCCAAGATTTTCTACAAAATATTTTTATTGATTTCAGAGAGGAAGACAGAGATAGAAACATCAATGACGAGAGAGAATCATTCATTGGCTGCCTCCTGCACACCCCCAACTGGGAATCGAGCCTGCAACCCTGGGCATGTGCCCTGACTGGGAATCAAACCGTGACCTCCTGGTTCATAGGTCAATACTCAAGCACTGAGCAATGCCAGCTGGGCTCAAGATTTAATTTACCTTGAAGATGGTTCTTCTCAGTTTCCAGGCCAAATGTCCCCATCATCCTACCCTCAAAAACTGCACTTACACTACACCCAGGATCCCATCACTCACCAGACTGGATTTGGTCCAGACTGTCACAACCCAATATTCACTTAATGCTCTGTTTCAGTCATCATTGGGTACCAGTGATTAGACCTGAGTTTGCATAAAAACAGCCAATATATCTATTTGTAAAACTTTCTGATTGGCTATGTGACAAACGATAACATTCTGGAGCAGTTCTTCCCCCCCCCCCCCCCCCCGCCCCAGTTATGAGTAACTTTCTCAACAGGCACACATTGACCATTAAAATAATCAGACCTGGTTACACAAATGTAAGTCAGACTTGAAGTTCAAAAACAGCATGAATAAGGCACTGCCAATATTCATTTTGTTGTTGTTGTTAATCTTCAGCCAAGGATATTTTTTCCATTGATTTTTAGAGAGAGGGGAATGGAAAGGGAGAGACAGACAGAGAGAAACATCCATGTGAGATGTCTCTTTCACATCAATTAGTGGCCTCCTGCCTGCACCCCAACCAGGGCTGGGGATCAAGCCTGCAACTGAGGTAAGTGCCCTTAACCAGAATCGAACCCAGGACCCTTCAGTCTGAGGGCCAATGCTCTATCCACTAAGCCAGTGGTCGGCAAACTGCGGCTCTGCTGACTAATGAGTTTGCGGACCACTGCACTAAGCCAAACTGGTTAGGGCACTGCCTATATTCTGTCACTTAATTGCCACAGGATCACTGTTTCTCCATAGAATTCTAGAAGACCTTCAAATCCATGTCCTTTTCTGACTTTCCTTCACATATTACTTTTTTCAACATTCATTTTTCAAACTGTCTAACCTTTACCAATTTTATAATTAAGTGGCTTCAGAGTTTTAAAAAAGAACCCACACTGATAACACCCTGACCATTTTGGATGGCAATATTCCTATAGATGTTTAGGCAGCAATGATAAGGGAACTTATTAGAACATTCCCTTCAAATCCTGGGATTAATGAGTGCAAAAATAAATTCTACTTTGCAAGACTTCGCATGGAAAACTTGGCTCACTTAATCCTTAGAAAGTTCACTGTGCCCTTTCAGAACTGGCCCATGTGTTGTGCAATATATGTTTGCCTACTTAATGTAATTGAAAGAGCTGCCTAAATATCTCTGCCAGAGGTGTGCTTTATTGCCTGAAGATCCCACTTTAACAATCATTTCATTATATTTTGATGTTGCCACTTTACATTTGTATATTACCATTGGGAGGTATAGAGATTGTCTTTTCCAAAAATAGCCACAGCTCTTCCAGAACCTTGCAGCTGTCCATTGAGAAGTGGAGCCCATTTTGCCTGCCCTTAAACTGGGCTAAGCTACTTGACCAATAGAGAAAAAAATCAATGTGGTTTGACTTCAGAAATTAATTCCTACAAAACAATATGGCTTCTGCTTGCTCCCTTTTCTATCTCTATCTCTATCTCTATCTCTATCTCTATCTCTATCTCTATCTCTCTCAGTGCTCACCCTTGGAACCCAGCCACCATGCTGTGGGGAAGCCCAGAAGCCACATGGAAAGGTCACAAGTACTGTAGCCACAGCCAAAGCTGAAGTCCCACAGGTGAGCAAGTGAGTGACCCTTCAGAGAATTCCAGCTACCAGCCTCCAAGCCATTCTAGCCTACTCCAGGTGAGTGTAGATTTCTTAGTAGCAATGACATCATTGTTTTAAGTCACTTAGCTTTGAGGTGTTTCATATGTAGCCATAGGTAACGAACAGGAGCAACACATTAATACTGGTACAAATTAAGCTTTCAGATTAGCTAGACATTTTATAGTAGATATAGGTGCCATGCAGGATTACAACATGAAGAGAAAAAGGCAAACTTTTTCTATTTATTTTGGGTAGGCTAAAACTACAAAACTCTTAGAAGAAAACAGGAGAAATGACACTGGATTTGACAATGGTTTCTTGGATATGACACCTAAAGCATAGGCAATAAAAGAAAAAATAGAAAAGTGAACTGCATCAAAATATAAACTTCTGTGCAACAAAGGACACTCTTAAAGCAGTAAAAAGACAACCCACAGAATGGGGGGAAATATTTACAATTCATATATTTAATAAGGGTTAATAAGAAGAATATATAAAGAATACTTACAACTCAACAACAACAAAAAAAGCATGATTAAAAAATGGAGTTGTGGCCCGGCCGGCATGGCTCAGTGGCTGAGCATTGACCTATAAACCAGGAGGCATGGTTCAGTTCCTGGTCAGGGCATATGCCTGGGCTGCTGGCTCAATCCCCAAATGGAAGCATGCAGGAGGCAATCAATGATTCTCTCTCATCATTGATGTTTCTATCTCTCTCTGCCTCTTTCCTCCTCTCTGAAATCAATAAAAATATATACTTTTTTTAAAAGAGCTGTGCACAGACATTTGAAAGCACGTAGGTTCTTTTAGCATCTGCAGTTGTACTTAAATTTCTCAGGCAGATGCTATGCAGTCCATTATACAAAGAACTCCTATATTCCCTAGGTAGATATAATAGTTTATGCAGGCTTTACATTCTGTTAATCTTGGGGTAATGGGAAGTCAACAGAAAGATCATATACCTCATTCCGCAGATTATATGAATGTTGCAACAAGGTTGAAATAGACTGTATTTTAATCAACTATTTGTACTATTTCCCCCTTTATGTCTCAAATGCTAACCTATAATTTATCAAGGATTTAATTATAAAATAAAAGAGAGCAAAAAAATAAAAAAATAAGTAAAAAAGAGTTGTGGATGAGTCAGTGTGCCTAAGCCCTTCCTTTGTTTTCACGCCAATAAATCTTACCACAATACCTCAAATCCTCCCATGCATTTGTCCCTGAAATTCATTTCCCATGACCTGTGGAAGAATCTTTTTCTCACTGGCAACATAGCCACTATAGAAAACAGTATGGTGGTTACCAAAAAAATTAAAAAATAAAGTTACCATATGATGCAGCAATCCCACTTTAGTATACCTAAAAGAATTGAGAGTGGAATAACTACCTTTGTAAAAAAAATTGAGAATAGGGTCTCAAATAAATATTTGTACAATAATATTCACAGCAGCATTTTCACAGTAGTCAAAGATGGAAACAAGCAAGTGTCCATTGATGGATAAATGAATAACCAAGTATGATACATGCATACAACGGAATATTATTCAACCTTAGAAAGGAAAGAAGTTCTGATACATGCTACAACATGGATGATCCTTAAGGACATTATGCTAAATGAATTAAGACAGTCACAAAAAGACAAATATTGTATATGATTCCATTTACACAAAATACCTAGAATAGTCAAATTCATAGACAAACGGCAGAATGGTGGTTGCCAGGAGGTAGGGAAGAGGGCATGGGTAGTTACTGTTTAATGGGTACAAGTTTCAGTTTGGGAAAACGAAAAAGTTCAGGAGATAGGTGG
Source organism: Plecotus auritus (assembly GCF_963455305.1). Lineage (NCBI taxonomy): Eukaryota > Metazoa > Chordata > Mammalia > Chiroptera > Vespertilionidae > Plecotus > Plecotus auritus. Next base: position 12,611,286 of record NC_137773.1, on the reverse strand, counting down.
CAGTGATGGCTGTACAACAATGTGAATGTACATAATCCCACTAAACTGTGCACTTAAAAATAGTTAAAATGATCAATTTTATCTTATGTATATTTTACCACGATTTTTTAAATGGCATAGGATTTGAACATTTTTCAAGAGAAGATATTAAAATGACCAATAAGCATATGCAAAGATGCTCAACATCGTAAGTCATTAGGCAAATGCAAACCCAAACTATGAGAGACCACCTCATAGCCACCAGGATGGCTATCATCAAACAACAGATAAGAAATGTTGATGAAGATGTGGAGGAATTGGAACCCTCACACAGTGCTGGTAGGAGTGTGCAATGGTACAGCTACTTTGGACCAGGAACCAAATCTGCCAGCACCTTAATCATGGACTTCCCAGCCTCCAGAACTATGAGAAATAAATGTCTGTTGTTAAACCACCACGTTTATGGTATTTTGTTATAGCAGTTGAGCTGACTGAGACAAACCCAACTTGCCCATTAACTGATGAATGCATATATAAAATGTGATATATGCATACACTGAAATATTATTTAAAAGGAATAAAGTAGTGATACATACCACAACATGGATGAACCTAGAAAACATTATGCTAAGTGAAAGAAGCCAATCTCAAGGGACCGTACGTTGTAAGATTCCATTTTTATGAATGTCCAGAATAGGCAAATATATAGACAGAACATAAATCATTGATAGCCTAGAGCTGGGATACTGGGAGGAATGAACGAACAATAACTGATAATGGGTATGGGGTTTATTTTGGGATGAGCAAATGTAGGTTTACAGTTGTTCCTATGGAAAAAGACATGCAGGTTATGATTATAATAATACAAGAATAAACTGTGTTTCATGGACTCACAACTGTAAACCTCCTTTGCCCGTGCTTGTATGTATATATGAAATCTAAAGAGCAAAATAAACAAACAAAATAGAAACAGACCCACACATATAGAGAACAGACTGACAGTTGTCAGAGGGGCGGGGTGTTGGGGGCTGGGTGAAAAATGTGATGGGATTAAGAAGTACAAATAGCCCTAACCGGTTTGGCTCAGTGGATAGAGCATCGGCCTGCAGACTCAAGGGTCCCAGGTTCAATTAAGGTCAAGGGCATGTACCTTGGTTGCGGGCACATCCCCAGTAGGGGGTGTGCAGGAGGCAGCTGATCGATGTTTCTCTCTCATTGATGTTTCTAACTCTCTATCCTTCTCCCTCTCTGTAAAAAATCAATAAAATGTATTTTTTTTAAAAAATGGGGATAAGTGTACCCACCTTAAAAAAAAAAAAAGAAGTACAAATAGGTAATTACAAATAGTCACGGAGATGTAGCTTAACACAAAGGGAATATAGTCAACAATATCATGATAGCTATGTAATGGGCCAGGTGGGTACTTTAAACGTTGGGGGGACCACGCGAATGTAAAGTACATTATTTTCTAACCACTTTGCAGTACATCTGAAACTAATACAGAATATAGAATGTAAATTGTAATTGAAAAATTAAAATATAATAATATATTTAGTCACTGATGTCAGCAGTGCCGTAAGTTATAACTTATCTTTGAAGATGACTATTTCTACAGAAAATAATATCTAACAATTATTGAGCCTTTACATGTGCTCTTTTCAAGCATTAGTTCAATTAATTCTCACAACAACCTTTGACTTTGAGGTGGTACTGTCATTATTTCCCAACTACTGCAGTCACCCTTATCTGCAGGCGTATGTTTCAAGACCCTCAATAAATGCCTGAAATCATGGCCAGTACTGAATCCTAGATATACTAAGCTTTTTTCCTACACACGGATATGTATGATAACGTTTAACTTATAAATTAGGTATGGTAAGAGATTAACATAATAATAAAATAGAGCAATTATAACAATACACTGTGGCCCTGGCCGGTTTGGCTCAGTGGATGGAGCATCGGCCTGTGGACTGGAGGGTCCCGGGTTCGATTCCAGCCAAGGGCACATGCCTGGGTTGCTGGCTCCATCCCCAGTAGGGGTTGTGCAGGAGGCAGCTGATCAGTGATTCTCTCTCATCATTGATGTTTCTGTCTCTCTATCTCTCTCCCTTCCTCTCTAAAATCAATAAAAATATTTTTAATAAATAAATAAACAATACACTGTGATAACATGTGAGTGTGGTCTCTCTCTCTCAAAGTATCTAGATGTGCTGTACTCACCCGCTTCTTGTGATGCTGTGAGATGACGCAATGCCGACGCGATGAGACGAAGTGAATGACGCAGGTTGCGGCAAAGCATTAGGCCACGATGGCTGTATCGTCAGAAGGCGGGCCCTCAAGCCCACGAAGGTAATGCCTTTCCCATCTTAACTGAGCACTTACCACAGACTGTGACCAGAACTTCTGCAGTTTGAGGCGCGACAGCAAAACTAGCACACTTTTCTTGTTTCTTTCTCATAATTTCACAGCTCGAGTAGGTTAGTTCTTACCCTACATTTTAGCAACCTGAGCATACAGTTTTTTCCCATTTCTTGTTAAGAACTTTCACTCTTTCAATGAAGGGAAGCACTACCCAGCTTCTCTTCGGCATATCCGAGTTGCCAGAATCGCCGCTCTTACACTTCGGGGTCGTTATTAAGTAAATAAGGGGGACGGGCCTACCCGGACCGTGGACCTGATCCCGAGGGCCTGAGGGCGGCCGGCGCGTCTGCAGCGTGGGCACGCGGACCTGGGCAGGACTCACGTCCAGGACAGGGCTGAGCGCGACTCGCGAGATTTCATCACACCACTCAGAACAGTGCGCAGTTTCCCACGCGTGGCTTATTCCTGCGGGTCTCCATTTAATATTTTCAGGCAGATAACTGAAACCTCAGGATAGCAGAACTGCAGGTAGGGGCGACCATGGCAAAATGCGCCAAGTACTGAGGTTATGAACTAGTAACTGAGAAAACTGACATCCAAACTGTAGCTTAAAACAATAAAAAATAAATAAATAAACAATAATTTAAAAAATAAAATAAAAATAAAAAACTGTAGCCTATCGCTTCGTGTCTCAACCAGACCACTGCTTTTAGTTATTAAACGTTCTTGTACAAGGCCAGGCTTGGCAGGAGATTGCTTATTTAAAAATAAAAATTAAAAAACTGTTTCAGGGCTATTTGGCAGTATTATTTATCACATGCAAATATTTTCATGCTCACACAAACTGTATTTATGGCTTCATAATGTAAATATATGTACATTTCCATTGGGAAATGGAAACTTATATAATGTGCCCTAAAGTGTTTATTCTACTTGAGCTATATCTGTGCATGGGTGACTTCCAACAAAAGCTAGATATTTTAAGACGTCTTGAGCAAACTGATGCCTTGTTCCGTCATATTTTAACTACATAAAGGTACAAAAAATGCGGTTTTATTTGTTATTCTTATGTCAGCTCTGATACAAAGCTCCTAAACTTGATAGAACAGGATATTTTAAATTTAAAAAAAAAAAAGTCCTTTGAATAATTTGAAACTGGAAATGGTGAATATAAAATTGATGTAGAAACAAACACATAAAAAATTGGGTGATATTTCTTTACATCTATTAAAAAAATTTTAAGCAAGCTAAATACACAGAATTTCTGCTCCTTTACGCTGCTTGTTTCCATTATAGTCTGTGAGTATTTGACCAGAAGCTTCTAGAACAATACAGCTGACCAAGTATAAATCGTCTTAGTGTCATAGAGGCCTTAGATTTGAGGGAAGGAGGGAGGAAGGAAGAGAGGAGAGAGAGAGAGTTGTTGCTCAGTCTCCAGGCCATAATTTTTCCTAAGGCCATTTTCTTCTGAGCTTCAGTTCTCCTGTACTTAAATGTTGTTGATGAAGAAAAAAGTATGAAGATGGCAGCTGAATATATCATCAAGTCTGGGAAATACCCTAGAAGTCAGCCATTTGAATCAGAGAAATTCATTACTAAATATACACATCTTTAAAGTCATAGTTAATGAAGGACTCATTTATTTCCTTTACAAGAGTACATAATTGAGTCTTATTTTTGCACATTTTGCTAATTAGGTCTTTTAAATTATTTAAATTATAGTCTGTATTCTAATATTATGGAATAAAAATGACAGTGGGGATGGGAGGAAGAGAAAAGGTAAAGAGTGTCCATTTGACTTGACTATTTAATCAATTTTTCTTTAGTGCTATTGAAACTTTTTTATGTAGGGAATTTTTCTGTCTTAATACAAAGTAATAACACGATCCTAATGTGAGAAAAAAACATTACATAAAATTTTTATTATCTAAAATCTCACGTGAAAATTTTTAGCATCAATAAGGTCTAGAAATTAACATATGCAATTTAGATACTTTTAGTGTCAAATAAATTCTAATACTCTGATTCTAGGCTGAGAATAAAAGACTAAGTGAGACAATAGAGAAAACACAATCAAATGTATGTTTAAACAAGACGTTTCAAAAGAAATGTTAATAATTTAATAATTTCTCAAGTACTTACTGTGTTATGGGCACAGTGCCGACTGCTTTACTTACTTTGCATTATTTAATCTTCTCAGTAACCGTATGAACAAAATACTTCTACTTCCTATTTTTGATAAGTATTTTTTCTAGTCAGTAGCCTGTGATTTGAAAATAAGTCCGTTTTATTCCAAAGTCTAATGTTTATTCTGTCCATAAGACTACATGCTCCACAAGGCTAAGGACCAGTATATTTTGTTCTCCACTGGCACATTTTATGTGTTCAAAAGATATTAGTGAACAAATGCCTGTGTATATATATTTCTAAATCTGTTATTAAAAGCCAAAAAAAAAGAAACACATTTTTTTAACTCACAAATTATTTTAATAAGTACTTTTAAGTGTTTTACATTACCCACTAATATTCATTACATAGTTTATTTTCAAGGAGAACCAAGGCCACCTCCCCATTTGCAAGGCAGAACTTTGTCAAACTGACCTGATTATGTGGTTGACATATTATTCTGCAGCATTAACTTTTCCTCCTCAGTTGTCCCTCCCCCCACCTCCCCACAACTCTGTCCTCATTTCAGGACTTGGTTCTGTGGCATTGCCCCAGGGTAGTGCAAGGTATGGCAAACAGCAGAGATGCCAGCAAGTCTTTCAGATTTTTACTTTGTGAAAACCCAGATAACCACTAACTAGGAAGAAGCCACCAGAATAGAGACATTCAAGTACAGTCCCTGAAAACTGATAAATGACTCCTTGCTCTCAAGTCCTTCTAATGTAGACCTTTCTCATTTGTGACAATCTGGGAGAGAGGAGGGAGGGAGGGGGTTCAGAAAGGTTTCCAACATTATTTTACCACTAACCCAGCACAGACTCACAGTCAGAGATTGAGTTCACTTCCAGTAAATAAAAAGAATAATAATGCTTCACACACAGACCTGTGAACTGAGATTCATAGTCACTACAATTATTTTGCCCATGTATTCCTCTTAAGAGTCAACCACGGCTTTTCATTCTAAGCCATTGAAAAACTACCAACTTTTCTATCTCAACTGGCTAAAACATCAAATTCAGAAAATCGGTATAAGACCAAGTATTTAGCCCAACTCCACTCTTTGACCAAGTATACAAAAAAGCAAAGTAAGACAAGGATCAATTGATTTCCAAAGCTCACGAAGAGAAACTTCTGGACTTTAATAAACTAGCCCATAAAAAACCCACCACCTCTCCATTTGAAATGAAAACGCAGACTTGACTTTTTTTTTTTTTTTTTTGGTAACTAGCCAAGGTACTTTTAGAAGCAGGGGGAGAACCGCTCTGCTAAAGCACAACGACCAAGAAGTCCCAGTACATTCTGGAATGGCAGACACCTGACCCGGGCCAGGATTGGTGCGCGCAGCATTTCGTTCGCCCTCCTCTTCATTGAAGACACATTGGAAAATTCTCCAATAAGAGACGCCTAGTGGGAGGGGGCGTGGTCTCAAGGGGCGGAGAATTTGCCTCCTCTCTACAGGCCAGTCCTCTTTGGTCCGCGGGGGCCATCCATCAAATGAACTACACCAATTAGCGGCGGCAAAGCTCCCCTTTTCTAGCAGAAAGGTCCCGCCCTCCAATATATTCCTCGGGAGGCCCGTCTCGGTCCCTTCGGCTCCGAGCTGACCCTGAGGAGGGCAGTGTCGTCTCGGCGGCGCTGCGGAGACCTCCACCCAGGACAGCTCCCCCTCCCCGGGCCTGTCCCCTCTTGCCCGCGAGTCCCCGCGCCTCTAGGACTTCTCGGATCTGATATCGTGGGCGGAGGTGCGAGCAGGCCCGGGGAGGGAAGATTACAGCGAAGGAGCTGCATTCGCGATCAAGGTGAGCTGGGACTGCGGGGCTGGCATAGCGGGCGGGTAGGGAGCGAGGCTGGGGCACGGGATTAGGGGTGAGTCTGGCCCGCGACCTTCCCATCCGTTAGCTAATCCGCTGCTGAAAGCAACAAGTCCGGGCTAGTCCGAGCCCGGAGGGGCGGGGCCAGGTCCGACTTGTCTCAGATCCGCGGGGTCTTAAGTGTCAAAGCGGGCAGGCGGGGTCCCAGGGACCACCCCGGGGGAGAAGGAGTTGAAAGTTAGTGGCTCCTCATCCGCGCCCCCCTTCCGTAACCCAGCGCTAAAGGTCTCCTGCATTCCTGTCTTTCTGTTGTGTAGGGAGGGACCGTATGTGCGTCCAAGACTTAGCGTGATGTCTGGGACACAAATGTGCAATATTAATAAGCAATAAAATTATCAATCCACTTCAATTTATTAATTTTAAAAACTCCCAGTTTCCTCTTGCAGTCTAGATTAGCCTCCCACTCCCTCTGTGCTCCTATAAAACGCTTTAAGCTTCCTTTCCTAACACCAATAAAAGTTCACAATGATTGAGCACCGTGTGCCAGGCACTGTGCTAAATTCTACATGAATCGTCTTACTTCATCTTCACAGCCAGAGACAGATTACTGCCTCATTTTACAGACGTAGAAATAAGGTCATTAATATTGTCCAGTGTTTATTAGGCACCTACTGTATAAGCTAAGCTCTATACCCAGGTGACCTCATGTATTCCACACAAGTCAGTGAGGTAGGTAATAATAACCTCATACCCGCTTTACAGATGAGGAACTAAGGACTAAGAAAAATTATCTAACATGAACAGTTCCCATTGTTAACATACGGCAGAATTTCAAAGTTTTGGTATCTTGTCTTACAACTCATGGTTATCCCTTGACAGTGACTGACATGAGTAAGTATTTCTTGGAAGGTTTGCAATATTTTAAAATTGCAGTGACTTAGATTCACTTGCAGCACGGGGGCGGGGAAACATGTTATCAAGCCCTTGGCACAATACCCTGCAGGAAGGGCTATTCTTATCCTTTCTGGGCTTTGTCCTATATATAGATGATAGAGGTCCTCACAACAACGGACTCGCAGACACTGCTACACCAGCTGAATGCCCTGTTGGAACAGGAGCCGAAATGCCAGCCAAAGGTCTGCGGCTTGAGACTCATTGAATCTGCTTACGATAAAGGCCTCAGGATGACGGCAAGACTAAGGGACTTTGAAGTGAAGGATCTTCTTAGTCTAACTCAGTTCTTCGGCTTCGACACAGAGACATTTTCTCTAGCTGTGAATTTACTGGACAGATTCCTGTCCAAAATGAAGGTATGTTTAAAGTTACATTACCCTGAGTGGTTCTTTTTTTTTTTTTTTTTTTTTTTTAATTCTCGCCCAAGGATATGTTTTATTGATTTTAGAGAAAGAGAGAGAGAGACGTGGATCAGTTGTCTCCCAAACGTGGCTAGACCAGGAATCAAACCCATAAGCTTAGGTATGTGCCCTGACCAGGAATTGAATCCTCAACCTTTTGGTGTGTGGGACAATGTTCCAACCAACTGAGCCACCCAGCCAGGGCTACCCTGAGTATTTCTTAGTTTTGCTCCATGTTTTAGAGATGGAATTGCTAGCTTTGGGCTGGTATTCATAAACTTGACCTTTTTTATTTTTAGCAGGTAGCCCAAGCATTCTCTATACTACAGCATTGATGAATGCTTTTTTTTTTATAATCAAGAGTAATGCATTATTTATTATATTTAACTTCTGACACTGAAACATAGTCTAATATCAAATCATTAATTGCAGTCTCCCAGTAGGAGAGTTGGCTGTTGTTTTTAAAAATCTTTCTTGATAGGTTGGGTGTTTTCACTTATTTTTTTATTTTATTTTAAAAAAATGTGTTAGCATCAGAATGCTAGGTTGTGGTTAATAATTAGAGATGTGGGGTTTTTTTCTCATTTTTTCTGATGTTATCAACCACCTGGTCAATAAAGTATATTGATCTCCACTCATATGTAATAAGTTATACTTGTTTTAGCCTTAGACAGACTCAAGTCTTGCTTATGTTTGGCATTTCTAGCATCTGCTTACATATAGTAGAGTATCTTCTGATGGAGCAGCATTTACATAATTATTTCACTATATTTGGATAAGCAGGATATCGGTATATCTTTCAGAGCTAACTTAGCTGTTAAAAATACATCTGCCTTCTCTGTGTGCCCATGGTCATTGGTGGATAATGAGATAATCTGACAGAATAAAACTCATCTTTTAGTTCTCGATACCTAACACAATGTATCCTATAGAGGAGGAACTCAATAATGTATTTGTTGAATTGGATGGCTCAAGAAATTTATTGACTAGGTTAATTATGCAACTCTTTAGACAGCATGTGCAAGCATTATCTTTGCATCTATGAATGTTGCACAGATGAGTAATATACATCTATCCCTTAAGTATATTATAGTCTTATGTGAGAATGTTGGCACTGTCATACAGAAGAAGGCATAATAAGAAAAGTAAATACATTATACTACTAAAGAAGTATAAAGATATTGCTGAAGGGTTCCAAAAAGAGGCGAGTTACAAATACTGGTAAAGGCTTCTTAAAATTGAGCAACAACTTAAGAGTGGAGAGAATTTGACTGTCTCACATTGTAAACATTCAGAAGGTGATTAATAAAAAGAGATTGGTAGCAGATAGAGCTTTAAAGGCAGAGTGAAAGTTATGTGCTATAGTGTTTTAAACAGGTGTTACTACAGAGAAAGCAACCTGGAAAAACACAACATTCTGGAAAGAAATTTTGTGTATAAGCTGTAAGGTGTTTCAGTCCTCATCTAAGCCTTTGACCAGTTAACTTATTTAGTCCAACTAGAACAGGGCACTTATAGTTAGTTCTATAGTGATTTAAAAAAAAATTATTTTGCTGAACCCAAACATTATATTGCAACTTAGTCCAGTTACTCCAAATTTGGTTCCAAGTGGGGTGCATAGTATTGACAGGCCACAGTTGACTTGTTAATTCCTTCAGAGTTGACAAATATACCTCAAAGGTTCATTTTCATATTGATGGGTCTGAGTTCTAGATTATCTTATTTTTTCTTTTTTTTTTAATTGAAATAAGGTAAAGACATGACTTATTATCTTTTTAGGTACAGCCCAAGCACCTTGGGTGTGTTGGACTAAGCTGCTTCTACCTGGCTGTAAAATCAATAGAAGAGGAAAGGAATGTCCCATTGGCAAGTGACTTGATCCGAATAAGCCAGTACAGGTTCACAGTTTCAGACCTGATGAGAATGGAGAAGATTGTATTAGAGAAAGTGTGTTGGAAAGTCAAAGCTACTACTGCCTTTCAATTTCTGCAACTCTATTATTCACTCATTCAAGAGAACTTGCCATTTGAAAGGTATGTAATCTTTGTCTTAAACCAAGGCTATTTGGAAATTAGAATATTATTGTCTGGATGATGCTTAAAATCAATATCCTGGGAGAATTCCTATCAAAGGACCTACAGCTCCTTGAATTTCACTTCACTGTCCAGCAGAAATGAGACTTTCAGTTGTCAATAGCCTCTGGAAGTATATGAAGGCTAATTCTTGAGACTACAGGATTTTTCACCTTTTACTTATATTTCATTTTCCATTTATAGACTAGTTAATGTATAGAACCTAGTAGGTGTGCATCTAACACAGATTAATGGAAAAAGGAACTTCAGTAGATGCAGAAATAGGTTTATTAAAATCCAAAGAAACCATAGTGAAGGCCTGGGGCAGGAGACGGGTGCGGGCTAGAAGGGGTCAATGGGGGAAAAACGTGGACATCTGTAATACTTACAACTATAAAGATTTTTTTTAAGTTAAAAAAGATAAAAAGAAACCTTGTTAGTTATAGCATGATACTTTTTAATTTTTTGGCTCAAATGACTTAAAATTCATGTTTGCTATCCTTAAGGAGTTACTTATCCTTAAGGAGTTCATGTCTCTGAAGGAAGAGGAATTGTTTACTTCAAATAATTTATTTTCTGTGTGTATAAATTTAAACTTTAAAATTGACTTCAAATAATTTATTTTCTGTGTGTGTAAATTTAAACTTTAAAATTGACTTCAGTGTCTTTCTAAAAATTTGACTTTTGACTAGATGTAAAATTATCTACGTAAAATTAATCTCATTTTCTTTTTAAAGGAGGAATAGCCTTAATTTTGAAAGATTAGAAGCTCAACTTAAGGCATGCCACTGCAGGATCCTATTTTCTAAAGCAAGGGTAAATATTTTATATAAAGAGTAAACCTATTTATGTACTTGTTTTTATAGTCAACATTTACCTTAATTTTTTTTCTTTTAGCCTTCTGTGTTGGCATTGTCTATCATTGCATTGGAGATCCAAGCACAGAAGTGTGTAGAGTTAACAGAAGTCGTAGAATGTCTTCAGAAACATTCCAAGGTATGTCAAGGTCATTCCTGTTAACAGCTGTAAAAGAAACTTAATCCACTTGTACTGTCTCCTGAACTAAAATGAGATATCATGTGTTTGAAACTTAAGTAACTTATCTTCAAATATTTTGACAAGGAAAGACACATGTTAATAAGATTATAAGTATTACTGTAGTGAAATACCATAGAACTTTTAATTGAGTAATAATTTTTTAAAATTTATGCACAGATAAATGGCAGAGATTTGACCTTCTGGCAAGAGCTCGTATCCAAGTGTTTAACTGAATATTCATCAAACAAGTGCTCCAAACCAAATGTTCAGAAGTTGAAATGGATTGTTTCTGGGCGAACTGCACGGCAATTGAAGCATAGTTACTACAGAATAACCCACCTTCCAACAATTCCTGAAACGGTTCCTTAATTGGTAAATTGGGTTCATAGTTATTTCCCATATAGAGAAATTTTTCTAATGCTATAATTTTCTTCTATAATTCAAGAATTAAAATCAGAATTATTTCCCAAACAAAAATGGAGTTGGACTAACAGGGGAAAATGACTTCACTGATCTAGTCAGCTAATATTTTAGGACATAAACTACATTCAAGACACAACACCCTAACAATAAGGAAATATCCAACCTTTGGTATGCAATTTAGGCATTTCATTAAATTATCAGCTTAGAAAACAGCATCCTGTTGAATAACTGGAATTTTAAAAGTAGCACTAAGCTCGGCCAGCATAGCTCAGTGGTTGAGCATCGACTTAGGAATCAAGAGAGGTCACGGTTCGATTCCAAGTCAGGGCACATGGCTGGGTTGTGGGCTCAATCCCCAATGTGGGGAGTGCAGGAGGCAGCCGATCAATGATTCTCTCTCATCATTGATGTTTCTATCTCTCTGTCCCTCTCCTTTCCTCTCTGAAGTCTATAAAAATCTATTTTTAAAAAATAATAAAAAATAAAAGCACTAAAATGATAATTTTTTTTAAAAAAATATATTTTATTGATATTTTACAGAGAGAGGAAGGGAGAGGGATAGAGAGCTAGAAACATCGATGAGAGAGAAACATCGATCAGCTGCCTCCTGCACACCTCCCAGTGGGGATATGCCCGCAACCCAGGTACATGCCCTTGACCGGAATCGAACCTGGGACCCTTCAGTCCGCAGGCCGACGCTCTATCCACTGAGCCAAACTGGTTTCGGCTAAAATGATAATTTTTAATTGAACATCATTCATTTTGCTTTATGTGGACTCAAACTCTGGCTCATTTAAAGTTACACAAGCCTGAGTAGGACAATAGGACCAAAAGTTTGAACCACATGTGAACTAGTTTGAGATTACCTTATATGCAAAATCAGTATGGTCTTGGGTGTTGTATTTAAAGAAAAAGTTATGCCGGATAGTCTTCACATTGGGTGTTTGGAAACCAGCAGGTTACACTATAGTTTGTATCATTGCTATAGCATTTGGAACCCTGGAAAGTAGTTGCATGCCTGATTGTCACTGACATATATTCTTGCCATCTAAATATAACTCACTGTGATTTTTTTCCTATTCAAAACTCAACGTTAACATTTAATACACCTACGTGTGACATGATTATGAATCTTAGATATGAGCAGTAAGTCATTTTTAACAGTTGTATTTATGTTTGGCAAACTTCTGATAACTTGATTTTTTGTTTGTTTAAATAGGATTATTACAGCAATAAAAACTTCTCTGAAGCCTTTCGCCACAATCCTGAAGGATGGATTCCATAATATTATACTGGATTTAAGCTGTGATTCCTCAAAACATCATAATTGGATTAGCATTGATGTTCTCAGATATGGGAAAACTGCCTAATTAACATTATGCTATAGTGGAATTATGTTTAAATTTGAATTCAGCTGAGGCATACAAACAAAGCCAAGTCCATAATGTGAAATGTTAAAGAAAAGTCTGGGAAGGTAAACTGTGAATCTTCATTTCTAACATTGATCCAACTTTCTATATTGGGTCAGTATATTTAGGAGGTATGAAAAATGGTAACCTACTTAATTTAAATTTTAAATTATGAGGTTTACATCAAAACCAATATTTCACAAATGCACTTTTAAGACATTATAAGGGTCACTCTTTTAGGCAGTGAATATGGTTTCTTAGCACCCATAATGCAAGTAATAGATTATCCAGAGATGTGGACTTGATTGCTACATGGGAATTACATTCACATTTTATATAAAGCAAAACTACATACCTGTTAATCTTGGAGTATTATCTTTTAACATTTTTACTATAAGACAGGTAATGTTTGTGTCCAGGGAAAAAAGTTTTTATGCAAAATCTGCTTCAATATAGTCACACCGAGAAAATTTGTTTTATTGTACTAGTGACTCAAATTAACATCACTCTGAAAACTTGATTTAACACTCCAGAAGTTTTTACTAAGGACTGTTTTTATAAAACTGCCATTGCTTCTAATTTACAATTCTGTTTAAAATGAAGGGAATATACTTTCACTAATTTTCCCTACTGTGCCAACAGAAGGTCTTAAGTAAATACCCATCTTTATAATCATGAGGTTGCTGAGGTAGTGTTCAAGACTTGCTAGTAAGACAGTGAATATAAGGAGATCTACAGTGTTATAAACCACTCAGTGCAATGTGTAGCCTGAGTCCATCCAAGATGATTGTGCCCAATGTTGACATCATGTTATGGATAAATATGCACTGGAAAATAAACCAAAGAACCACAGTATATCTCATACTTTTGTAAACAATATGTTTGGTAGATAACTTTTCAGTTTTCCCAAAAGGCTGATACATTTCAATATTTTAATTACATCCATGTTAATTCTGAGTTTGCAGAGGTAACCTAACCAACTACCAATATGTTTTAGTACTAAGGGATATACATTTCAATAAAGTGATTGAAATGCATTTCTTTGCTGGGTGGTTTTCTAATTTATTTCTCTTCTGATTCAACAAACTATTTTGGCAATGTGATGGCAGAACCACAATAAAAAGCTATCTCTACTCAATTTTGAAATCCTCACCAGAGGATACTTTTTCCATTGATTTTTAGAGAGAGTGTAAGGAATGGAGGGAGGAGAGAAACATGATACACGTTGATTGGTTGCCTCCTGCACACAAATGACCGGACAGGGGTGGAACCTGCAACCCAGGCACATGCCCTTGACCAGGAATCAAACCCGTGACCCTGTGGTGCCCGGGGCCAATGCTCTAACCATTGATCAACACCGGTCAGGGCTCTACTCAGTCTATTTAGTTAGCACTAAAGTAAGATGTATGGTAGCAGAAAAAAAATCTCTTTAATAGTATGGCCAGGGCCTAGCCAGTTTGGCTCAGTGGACAGAGTGTCAGCCTGCAGACAAGGGTCCCAGGTTCAATCCCGGTCAAGGGCATGTACCTTGGTTGCGGGCACATGCCCAGTGGGGGGTGTGCAGGAGGCAGCTGATCGATGTTTCTCTATCCCACCCTTCCGCTCTGTAAAAAATCAATAAAATATATTTTTAAAAAAATAATAGTATGGCCATTATTTACTTGAAGCTTTTACTCTAATCGTTTTCTAAAGTAGACATGATGATAAATATGCTTAATGTGCATTAAAAATTGATTTTTTTTGCACTGTGGTTATTTTTATCATTTGGATTCATCACTACTATGGATATCCTTAATACAACTTCATCCTCAGATTCAGCCCACCTGAAGTTTTGTGTAAACCCTCCTTACCTAATTAAACAGTATTCCAGATAGTGGTAGTTAACTGCCAAGTATTGTGTTAGATCAACTGGTTATTATGGAACTAAAACAATATGTAATTTTGAATTGTTCACGTTTAATTAAACGAACCGGGATTACTGATGAAAGAAAAACTTAAATGTCCCCTTTTGCACTGGACTCAGATTAGATATTCAATAAGCTCTTTTCACAAGTGTTATTTTTAAAAAGGTTACTTAAACCTTATCTGCATTTCCAATTAAGCTACATACTATCTAAACAATAGACATTTCTGATCTAATATTTGTGATTAGCAATAATAGTTTTTATTATCAGGTACTATTGCCAGATATTTTATATGAATCATCTCATAATCCTCCAAAATGTATGAAGTTATCCCAATTTACAATGAACTGGTATGGTGCGTGGAGGAAGCAGCTGATTGATGTTTTGCTCTCACACTGATGTTTTTCTCCTGTCCTCTAAAACATTCAAAAATATCTTTAAAAAAAATGAAGCACTGCCATATAATGTGGAAATCCTCTAAAACATTATGCTAAGTGTAAGAAGCCAGTAAAAAAAAAGACCACATATTATTTATATACTAGAGGCCCGGTGCACAAATTCGTGCATGGAGGAGGGGGGACCACGGGAGGTTGGCCGCCGGCCTTCAGCCCCCCTGGGAAAGAGGCCACGTTCGCCACCACCCACCCTGGTTCCCTGTCCCAACCTGGGCCCAAAGGCCCCAGTGGGGTCCGGAGAGGAGGTGACGGTTGCTGGGCTGGGTGCAGAAGGAATGGATGCTGGACACCACTGTCGGTGCCCCACCCCCACCTCCTTCCCTCACCACCGTGCCACCATAGCAGGCGGGTGGCCCCTGGGGAAGAGAGGAGGAGTCAGTTCCCCACCTACCACCTTCCTCCCCTCGCCACTGCACCATCACCACAGTGGGCAGGAGGCCCCCGGGGAAGGGAGAGGAGGCAGTTCCCCGCCTCCCCCCCTTCCTCCTACTCTCACCGCCTTGGTGGGTGTGCAGTCCCTGGGGGAGAGGACGTGAGCGAGACAAACCCTTGTGTCGAGGACTGACTCAATGGTTCAGAGAGAGGGAGCTGCTCTGGTATGTACGAAACCCCAACTCAGAAACAGGTCTCTACGAATGGTTTAGCAGCAGGGGTTGATGGGGGCCAGCCAGCTGGGGGGAGGGGCCGCCAATGCCCCCTGGTGGCCAGTGCACTACCATAGCCAACCTCCCACAAACCCTCCCCATCGCCAGCCAAACCTCCTGTGGACCCTCCCCACACCTGGCCAGCCCCATCAGCCCCAATTGGGGCAGCTAGCCAACCTCCCATGGCCCCTCCCCCCGCCAGCCAACCTCCCACGGCCCCAATCGCCCCGACTGCTGGCCAGGCCAAGGGACCCCACTCGTGCACGAATTCGTGCACTGGGCCTCTAGTTATTTCGTAAATATGAAATGTTCAGAACAGGGAAATCTATGAAATGGAAAGTAAATTAGTGGTTGCTTAGGTCAGGAATTGTGGGGAGGATAGCTAAAAGGCATGGGGTTTTGTTTTCAGGCAATGAAAATGAAAATGGACCATGGTGATGGTTGAATATGTGAGTATACTAAAAGCCATTGAGTTATACACTTTAAATGGGTAAAATGAATTTTATTTCAATAAAGCTGTTTTTAAAAAAGATACCACATGATTCCATTTACATGAACTTGTTAAAAAGACAAATCTAGCATGAAGGCATTTTTGTGATTGAACTGTTCAATCTCCTGATTTTGGAGGTAACATATTTCTACATGTTAAAATTCACAAAACTACAAACAAAAAAGTTCATTTTACTTTATGTTTATTCAAATTATAAAATATTTTTAAAATGTTAAAATGAGAAGCCAATTAAAAGAAAAAAGCCTCTTCCCCATAATTTCATTCCTAAAGTTATTGGGTAACATGAACATAGGATGTGGCTGGGCTGCAGTGGCCCGGTGTGGAGGGTTAAGGTCCCAGGTGAGAAGGATATCATTGCTTGGCATAGGGTGCTGGAGCCTAAATACAGTGAGAGAAGGCATTCATTCATAGCAACACGGCCTAGAATAGGGAACCAAATACATTAAGGATAATAGAATCAGGTTTCTCACTGTTGTTTGAAAGGAGTTATAGAGAGAAAACAAAAATGACCCTAAGAGATTAGAAATGAAAGTGACTATACTAAAAACCAAGTGTGAACAAATGGTTTTCAATACATATAAATATAATAAATATTGATGTGGATGTATGCACTATACACACATCAACAGTAATTGCTTACTTCTAAAAACCATTCTCCACGAATGAAAACCAAGATTCCGTGGAAAAATTGCTGATTCTTGGGCTAGGGCAGAGAAAGCATAATAAGCCTCGTATGCCTTGTGACAGATTAAGAAATTGCTCAGATAATGAAGGGGACATGTCAAAAGGACATAGAAGCCACCTAGAATGGTCTGGCACTGGCTAAATCTAGAAAAATTTTGAGAATCAAAGTAATGGGAATAATAGATTTTAACCTGCTGAATAAAGTAGGAATTAATGAGTCCATAAAGATATCAACAAAATGAAAGTTTGATAAGAAACAAGATAATAATTTGAAACTACCACAAAGTACTCAATTATACACATAGACTAACTTTACAATGGAGAAGACTAGCAGATACCACTTAAACAGTGATGTAAGTAATCACCATCAGAAAAAGAACAAATTAAAATTAACTCATGGTAGGATGCAATAAGAACACAGCATCACTTCTTTAACATTCCTGCCAAAGATGCAAAACCTGAACCTAATGAAGAAATATCAGACAAAATTCAAATTGAGGTATGTTGTAAAAAATAGTCTGTAATCTTCAAAAGTGCCAAGATTGTAAAAGTCAAGGAAAAAACGAGGACTTGTTCCAGATTTAAGCACAGTTAATACATGTGACATCTAAAGGGAAAGCATGATTCAGACTGTACCCCTTTGCTATAAAAGACATTTGGACAATTGAACTTGAAAGGAATGAAGGTCTGAGAATTGGACAGTTGTAATGTGCCAATGCTTATTTCCTGTTTTTAAACATTGTATTGCAGTATGTAAGAGTTTCCTTTCAAGGAAATACACACTAAGGTACAGAGAGGTAATTGGGCATCATGTCATCAATTTACACAAACTGGTTGAGGAAAAAAAAAACAATTCTATGTTCTTTACTTGTAACTATTCTATACGAGATTGTTGAAATTTTTTTTTTATAAAAAAAGAGATAAAAAGGATGAAATAAAATTTCAAGACAATTCTTACTTCTATGCCTGGATCATTGAAGATCAAAATTATGTCACTGATTTATAATCATTGACCATAATTTGTTTTATGGTGCTAACAATACACTTGTGCCCAATAATCATACTCACTTCACCAAATCTCTTTTCGTATTAATCCATTCCTACTGCGAGGTTAACTACTTTTCAGTTTCTTGACATAAAGTGATCTCTCAAGAAATAATATACTAATTTAAAGATTTTCATTATCTCTTAAAAGTTAACTTACTCAGAATATACTTGTGGATTTCTTTCTTTCCTAAAATTGTTTTCATTAATATTATTTCCTTGTGTAGACTGGTATTCTTAGCCAAAAGGGCACACAATTCCTATTTTTAAAAGTTTATTGAACATTACTCCTACATCACACTTATTAGAAGAAAAAAAATTAACTTTCCCTGAAGGCACCCTGTCTTTTCATTATGATCTATACCCTAGTTTTTGTATTAAAAATATAGGTTAAATATGAAATTAGCAAAATGCATATGAAACTTCATGCTGAGCAAAACCAAGTCCAAAAAAAGTTACCATATATTAATAGTTACCACAGTATTTAAGAGGTTTCCTATGTAAATCATATTTGAATGCAATTTTTAGAACCATACTTAAATATATTTTGCAATTTGTTAACTGTAGGCATCCACATTTTTCTTCCACCATATAATTTGTTCCTTTGATCAAGCTGGCAACATCTGCTAGGGTTCACAGAATGCAGCAAAAAAATAGCAGTTATTTCTCCAGATTTGAGAAATCTGGTCCACCTTTAGTGTAGTTTCCTGAGATTTCTGCTCCACTGAAGTCAAAACCAGGATTCTAAAAGATATGAACAAAAATGTATGACAAAACTTATGAGAAAAACTATAATTAACTTCAAAGGAAAATGATAAAAAGACTTGAACTGGCAGGTGACAAAAAAGGAAATCTGAATAGCCAATAAACATGTAAATATGTACCAAACTTCACTGTAATCACCAAAATGAAACTTAAAACTATAATTTTATAATGTTCAGACTTACAAATATTTAGAAGATCCAATATGTGTGTTACAATGTTGACAAGTGTATGGACAAACACATACATTTGAGATTGTTTAAAATATTTTTTTAGCAAAAATGAGATAAATAGGATGAAATACATAGGATAAAAAACACTTTTTTTTTATTTGAACACTTTAGTATCAGTGTACGAACAGGTTTTAACAGCATTCTTTGAGACCTTGCTATATGCCAGGCAGGGTTCTAAGAGCTATACATATATAAACATAGTTAATCCTCATAACAATCCTATGAAGTAAGCATTACCCCAGGCTTTAGTCTTTTGGAGGACA
This sequence comes from Plecotus auritus, assembly GCF_963455305.1. Lineage (NCBI taxonomy): Eukaryota > Metazoa > Chordata > Mammalia > Chiroptera > Vespertilionidae > Plecotus > Plecotus auritus. The sequence goes on along the minus strand of NC_137773.1, from coordinate 12,592,172 downwards.
TTTCATTTCAACAAATATGTATTGAGTTCCTAGTGTTTGGAAGACACTATTAGAGCATGTGGAATTCAAGAGTGAACAGACAAAGATCCCTGCTTCAGTGGAGCTTACACTCTGACAAGACACAAATAATAAGCCATTAAGTTATCTAGTGCAGGAGTCAGCAAACTTTTCTGTAAAGAGCCAGATAGTAAATATGTTAGGCTTTGAAGACTATATAATTTCAGTCATAACTACTCAATTTTGCTGTTGCTCTTACGAAAGACAATACACAAACAAATGAGCAGAGCAGTGTTTCAATAAAACTTCACTTCAAAAACAAGCTGGACTTGACCCATGAGCCAGTTTGCAGGCCCCTGATCTAGTGTATTAAGAGTTGGTATTTAGTATGTTAAAAGTTGGTAAGTACTGTAGGAAAAGAAGGAAGGAAGGAAGGAAGGAAGGAAGGAAGGAAGGAAGGAAGGAAGGAAGGAAGAAAAGTAGGACAGAATAAGGGAAACGAAGAGGTTACAGTATTTAAATAGAATGATCAAAACTCAAAGAATGCTCATTGAGCAATGACTTGAAAACTATGAAGTTAGCCAAGCTTTGGCAAAAGAAAATGACAGAAAAGGAATGGCCTGACATGTTTAAGGAACAGCAAAATGGCCTGTGTGGCTAGAGCAGAATGACCAAGGGGGACAGCATTAAGAGAAGAGGTCAGGGAGATCATGGAAGACCAGATCAGATGGAGCCCTGTAAGAGACCTTGTCTTTTACTAGAGTGAACAAGTTCTGACAAGAGAAGTAATGTAATCTGACTTGCATTTTAAAAGTAATGTAATCTGCTCTAACTGTGATTTTGAGAGGACTGTAGCTTGGCAAAGGTAGAAGTGAAGAGAACAATTAGGTTATTGAAGTAATCTAGACAAGACATTAGAGGTAGTCCCGATAAGGGTGGTAGTAAGATTTCCTGACAAAATGGATAGGGTGTAAGAGACAGACAGGAATGGAGGATGATTCCCCATACCCCTTTTTCTTTAATCCTCACCTGAGTATACATTTCCATTGATTTTTTAGAAATAGTAGAAGGGAGGGGGACACAGAGAGAGAAATAGACACATCGTTTGGTTGCCCTCTGCATGTACTTTGGTCGGGGATCAACATGGAGCCTACAAATGGAGCCTACAATTGAGAAACATGCCCTTGACTGGAATCGAACCGGGACTCTTCAGTCCCCAGGCTGACGCTCTATATGGCTAGGGCCCCATACATATTTATATACCTATATACCATACATATATATGTGTATATACATATATGTATGTAAATTTACGTGTGTATTAATATATATCCTATATAATAAAAGCCCAGCGACCAAACGGCAGAACGACCAGAACAACCAGTCGACCAGTAGCTATGATGCGCACTGACCACCAGGGGGCAGACACTCAATGCAGGAGCTGCCCCCCTGGTGGTCAGTGTGCTCCCACAGTGGGAGTGCTGCTTGGCTGACCTGGATGAGCAGTGCTCCCACAGTGGGCTGATCCCCGCAGGCCACTCCCCCCACCAGTGCACAAATCTCATGCACCAGGCCTGTAATATGTGTGCCTGTGTGTGCACACGCGCGCGCGCGTGCATATATATATACTTTTTTATTTGAACAACTCATGTCCATCAACTGAGATGAGAAGCTTAGAGGTAGAACATATGTGAGAGAGACGTTAGAAAGCTCATGCTGGACGTACTGAGTTTAATGTTTGCTAGCCAAATGGAGAAATTGATTAGGCAATTGGGTATAAGAGTCCTAAATTCAGGAGAAAAGTCTAGACTAAAGATATATATTTGAATGTTTGAATAGTTTCAAAGATGAAAGTATAAACTTTGTTTCAAATAGGAGACATACTAGTAAATAGGGAAATCTAAATCTTATCGAATAAGAATAGCTAAATATTATAATACATTCAAATTAGAAAACACCCTGAAGCAGTTAAAGGAGTTTTTCTCTATAATAGAGAAAGAGACCCAAGATGTATTATTAAAAAATAAATACAAACAATATACAGTATGAGTCTCCATTTATGTTAAAATAAAACAAACAAGCCAATATATTGATGAGATGAGACTGAGACAGAAGCATGGAAAGCAGAGATGTTGATGAAGGGGCCTTCACTTTTTTACACTATGTAAGTCTTTAATGATTGAGTTTTATGAGATTATTCAGCCATTACTGTGCACATTAAATACATTTAAACTTAGAAGTCATGATCGCATAAATACTCAAGAAAATCTTTTTAAAAAAACCAAATCCATACATTTAAAGGCCAGTCATTTTTCTAAGCATTTAACTTTAAAAATTCCTCTACAGAACTTTGGTAATTTTTATAACCTCATGAGTTTTAATTTCAAAAATAATTATTGTTTCTAAGATGTCTAACTACACATACGCATACATTTATCTGACTTACTTCTTTCTGGAATCTCTCTAATGTAAGTTTCCTCTGCATTTGGTCTTGTACCCAAGGATCAGCTGCGTATTCGGATTCCAGAAGAGAAGTCCAACAATTTGCTGCATCTCTCTTTGTCTTTGTAAGAACAATACGAACCATTTTTCTGTCCTCTAAACAAACAAACAGAAATCACAAATTAGAGTTCATTAAATTTTCTATTTTCAAAAACCATTAGGTAATCTTGACACAAACTTAAACTTAACTCTCAATACATTTCTATTGGTGTATCTTTCAAAACTGCAAAAACAAAGCACCAAATACAACAGGGAAAACATGCTAAGTTCCAAGATAAAATTAACTTGTAAAAAGACCCTAGGATTTATAATAGAGTACCCTTACCCAAAGTCCATGTTCCCTCATCAGCTATTGTAGAATCAAAAAGTTTGCCCTGAAAAATAAACAGGTAAGTTACTAAAAATATAGAAATTTCATTAATTTTTATAAAGCTTTCATGATTTAAGACTTACCTAATTTCCTATCTAATTCACATAAAATTGTCTAATTTGGTTAGAATAGGGAGAGAAATTCTTAAACCATTTCAACACATTGAAAGGTGCTCAACCCTAAGTTTCTCCTAGCAAGTGAAATGAAACCTGGTTTACACACCTTGGAATATTTACTATGACAGAAAACACAGCGGCTCTCTAAGGAAAGATCAGGGATCCTTAATTTTTAGAAGATTAAGAAATACTACTGATCACTGATTAGCCAAATAAAAAATGAATAACTGAAATGCTTTATCAATTAAAATACAAGAGCTCTCCTAGTGGAATTAGGAAGAAATTATGTCTTTTAAAATAAACTTTAACAACTGGCTCATTCTAAAAAAATCAACAACAAAAAAAACTGGCTCATTCTCTTTGCTGGGTAAATTGGCATTAACAAATTATTTTAGCACATACTACAGATCTAAGATTAGTAGTTCCTGTTTTTCTTCAGAAACTGGTTTTAACTAAAAAGCAAAATGTAAGTTTAAAAGAGAATGCATATGCTGAAACCCATTTATTTGTTGCTTGCCAGATGTTTTAGAAAATACAATGTTAACAAATATGTATTTTCTTTCGCATGTCAATACTTGTGAAAAAAATCCTAGTGGTCTAAATGTACACCTAAAATCCTAGAGTTAAGGAGTTATTGCTAAATTCCCAAGTAATTGGAAATTTGAATTGTAACCTTAAACCACTGTTGAGGAAACTATGGATTGCAGAACTATTCAGAAAGGTCATTTAGGTCCACGTTGATAGAAATCAAAGTCTTTCCAATCAACCGTTCTTTTCTGAAAGGCACTCAAAGCACTTGAATGGAAAATTAACAGCTAACATTTCCTGTGTGCTTATTACATACCAGGCACTACTCCAAGCTCTTCATTCACATGGAAGCCATGTTATGCTCCAAACAGTCCTATAAAAACGGTACTATAATTACTGTACTTTATGGATGAAGTTAGAGACACTGAAAAATCTCTTGCCCAAGGTTTCAAAACTAGAAAAATGGCAGAACCAAGTATGCCATCAGTCTTCACCACTGCCATCAAACATCTGGAGCAGCTAATCCGAGAAAGGAATCTAGCTTTGACTTAATTGATTTTAACTATAAAAGCATAACCAGGCAAAAGTGGGCCCCAGATCCAAAGGGCACTGGTAATAAAAGGGGTATTATTTTCTTCACACACCTCTTGACCATCTGCTTAACCACTCTAGAAACATGCAGAATTTTTGTAATTTTTAGATGAACAAAAACACCTGACACCATCTCTGAACCCTCATGCCGATGTCCTTATCCTTGAGTTTCTTCTTCACTTTCCTGTAACTGCCTAATTATCTGTAATGCTACTTTTATTACGCTTCCCTACTTGCCATAACTAGCGCAGTTATCTGTCTCATTCAACGCTGTCACCCCGGCACTCAGGGCGGGGCCTGGAAGAGTGTGTATGGAATATAAATATTTCTTTCCTTAACGATCTAGTTAAGTTGTTTCCGCTGAAGACCCGCAGAGGCACAACAGAAGCAATTTCATTAGATTTAGAAATAAAGCCAGAAAAATAGGCTCCTCGAATTTCCACGTCAAATCAGGACTAGTCCTGGAGGTGGGGGCTCCTATCAGACCAAAATCAGAAAAGCCCAACGGTCTTCCCACAGTCTTCCTACGGAAATCGGGAGCCCCAGGACTCGGGAATTGGGGGAGGCCGCGAAGAATCTGGGCACCAGCCCGACCTGCCGCTACCTTGAGGATCTCGCGGCCACCCACCGCCAGCGCCACGTGCCGGCTCTGCAGGTCGCACCGGATATCTTGGGCGCGAGTGCCTGATGGCACCTGCACTTCAATGAACACCTCCTCCAAGGTCTGATACCACTGGCCCCAAGGCGTCCCGCACGGAACCACCCCACTCCGCTCCTCAAAAGGGGCCGACATACTCCAGGTGGCTCCCGGCGGCAGCGGCACCAAGCGGGCTGAGCGCATGCGCCGAATCGCCACGCTCGGGCCACGCCCCGGCCTCTCGGCTCCGGTTTCCGCTCGGGTCACCGCTCATGCGCAGGAATGTAAGCTGAGATCTCAGCGCGTTTGTATTTCCCTTTTCATTGGCTACTTAGGACGCTGGCAGGGCCAAATTTGGAACAACTGAAACCCGGGAAAGTTTACATTTCCAGGAACGATAGGAGACGGTTGGAACCAGCGAGGCTGGAACTCACCGCCACCTTTGTGATGCCACAGGTCGACTTTCAAGCTTCTCCGACTTGAAGTGCGCTTGCGCAAATGCTGCTATAGTGTAGGTTACAATTGAATAACACCAGCAGTGATTGGACAAAGGAGGGGGCGGGGCGCGAAGACAGTAATGGTCTCCTATAGGCTGGTAGTCTAGACTCACAAGCTACCTAATTGGATGCGGCGAGAGCTGAGTACGCATGCTCTTTTCATGTTCCTTTCCTGGATTGGTGTGCCCAGGGTTTTGGTTTTCCAATTGGCTGATGTCGGGGTGGGCGGGTAATGAGCCGGGAGATTTGAATTTGAAAGCCAGTAATGCCAGAATCAGCACCAGGAAGCTGTGGAGGAACGCTAGTTCCCTTCGGTTTGTGGAGCTAGCTGGTGGTCATCATGTCCTTCCCTAAGGCGCCCCTGAAACGATTCAATGACCCTTCTGGTGCGTACTGGGGAAGGAACTGGGGGGGCCGGAGTTGCTCTCACACCCCTTGCCCCTTTCGGTCCTTCTGTCAGAGGGCAATTGGAGGCGATTTTAGGGCTGGCTTGGGGTTCATTCAATTGATTCATTTTTTTTCCTTCTTAAATACATATTAAGCATTTACTACATGCCAAACACAATTTAGGATAGTAAGAATATAGCAGTGAGCGAAGCAAGGTGTCTGCCCCGTGGAGCTTCCACTCCGTTGGAGAATACAGCCTACAAACAGGGCTGTGTAGACACTAAAGCAGGGAGAAGGAATAGGTGTGAGAAAACGTTGGTAGCTCTTGGATGGTCCAGTGCGGAAGGCCTTGCGGTTAAAAAGAGAAACACCTGACCCTGCTTTTTTGTCTGTACGTGTGGATTTCTTTTTGATAATCCATTCAGGCATAAAGGAAAGAAGGCTGGTAAAGGCAGTTTGTGGTGGTAAAATTGTGGTAGTGTCAGAAACACTATAAATGAAGTGATGGCAGCTAATATGGACGGTCTTTACGTAGATTATTCTGTTTTAATTCCCCAACATCCTGGAGAGGTGATCCTATTCATTATTTTAGTAATAAAATGACCAAGACTTCGATTTCCTGTGTTACACAACCAAACGGCCTTCTTGAAATCCATCCTGTGCTCTTAACCACTGCAGTGCGTAAGTACAATGACCAGGAAACCCTGGATGTGGTTGGCAAGACCATCATTTCTTACAAGCTAACTGTATGCAGGGACTGTGCTAAGATTTTTCCTCCTAGATCTGGTTTATTTTTTCCAACAGCCAAATGAGGAAGGTGCTGATACTGTCCTTACTTTACAGGTGAGGAAACCGAGGGGTTTTGTAACTGTACTAAGCAGCCTGTAAGTGGTAGAGCTGAACCAAGATTTATCCATTATAACATACACTTGATCGTCGCTGTCTTTAGTCTCTGTAAGACAATATGGAAATGGAAATGTTCTTTTTTTTTATTTAGAGAATACTTTATTAGTTTCTGTAATCAAACCCATGTAGATTAAGACCTTACATATTTAATACAATGCGTTACCCTTGTACAAATGGAAAAAATTATGTTGAACATTTCTAGACCAATATGGCTGTTAATTTCTGTACAATGCCAACCCAACACAGTACAACTGGGATAGTTTTTCCAAAGTTGACAGCGCAGCTAAAGTTTCCAAAAGTTCAAATTATATATATATATATATATATATATATATATATATGCATATATATATATATATTTATATAAAAAGACCAATAGCAGTATGTTATGCATCAATAGCAGCAATAGCCTTTCCAGGTGGAAATGTTCTTATTCACCATCTTCTCCCAATGACTACACTGTATCTGGCAAGTAGTAATGTCTATGGATTGGCAGACAAAGCTGGATTTGAATCCTAATCTGGCTGATTACCAAATCCTTTTCCTTTTGCCACATCCCTAGTGACTTTCGGTGTGTTCATCACACTGCTAACCTCCACCCTGAGCTAAATACTGGGATACAGTCATGAGTAAGACAGTCTCTACCTCCAAGCAGTTTGCCTAATGTGGGAGATGGAGAAGTACATTGTCTGATGTGGGGAAGTGGATAAGTACGCTATATAAGTACATACACCTTTGCAGAACTGGGAAGTTCTAGGATAGGAATGATACGCACAGGCTGCTATGTGGTGGTTATAACCTGACTGGAGGATTCAGAGAAAACAGGAAGAGATGACATCAGGCTGAGATCTGAAGGATAAGTGAGAGTTAGCCAGGCAAAATGGAAGGTGAACTAGCCATTCGAGGTGGAAGAAAAAGAAACTAAAAAGTTCTGGAAGTTTGAAGCGTTTATTTAACGCAGTGCATAGAGTGTTTATGTGCATACAAAAGCATTGCCTGACTGCCTGTGTTAGCTTCCGATTATTGTTTTTTTAAAATATATTTTTATTAATTTCAGAGAAAAATTTGCTATGTGTGAGTCACACGGGTATTTTCTATTGTTTCACTTTTTTAAAAAATGCTAGTGAAGATGTACCAATGAGCTTTCATCATTCCATTTGAAAAACACTTAGGGGATAGTAGGAGTTGCTTTGGGATTGCCAAACTCCTTGCCGTTCCTATTTATTTGCACGAAACTCTGAAGTAAATAGCTTTTCAGAGAATAGTATAACTCCACTGATTTCCAATCAACTAAAGCTTTATGCTAATGACATTTTTGTTATTGTGAGTCCTTAGAGCTAGATCTTACATTTACTATGCATAAGCACTCTGAAATGCCTTTAATTTGGGACTCCAGTTACTTACATGAGGTTATAAAATATAAATGTCTGAGACATAGAAATATAGTCTATGGCTTAATAAATTTTTTGATGTATTGATATTAGGCAGAGATGAGTGAATTATCACTATACATTTTTTTTCCAGGCTAAATCTTGAGGGCTAGACACTTTTATTTGCTTCATTTCTAGAATCTGATGATAGTTAACCTCAGTGACTCTGAGTAGCGTTGATTCCAAATATATTATTTCTCATAGTCAATCCTTAAAAAGAAAACCATGTTGCTTGTTCTTTCATAATGTTCATCCCAAGACTGTCTTTGATGTTTTGCTCAGTTGCCTGTATTCCTTTGACCCAACTGAAATAAAGGGCATTTGAGAAGATGATATTATTCCTCAGATCAAATGGGTGCTATTTTTACATTTGAAAGAACAAAGTGTCTATTTATAGCATTTTTTACATTTATATTACTTTACTTTGCATGTTTTAACTTAAGATTCTAAATGACATCAGGAGAAACATTAATGTTTTCTGTTTCCTCTAGGTTGTGCACCATCCCCAGGTGCTTATGATGTGAAAACTTCAGAAGTATTGAAAGGACCAGTATCCTTTCAGAAATCACAAAGATTTAAAAAACAAAAAGGTACTGGATCCCAAAATACTAAAATAATGGTTATATGATCTCTTAAGTTTTAAAGTTATGGATAATAATGTATACATTTAAAGCTGTTATGGTATTTCTAAAAATGTGAAACTACAGGTATAGTTAAATTTTTGTATTTCAAAAATAAATAAGTTTTGTATTTGATGGATTTATAAGAGAGTCAACTACAGAATAATGCTTTCATCATTACACTATTGTATAATCAGAAAAATTATGCAAAACACTCACATAGATATGTAGTTTCCCTTTTTTAAAAAAATATATTTTTATTGATTTCAGAGAGGAAGGGAGAGGGAGAGAGAATCATTGATTGGTGCCTCCTACACGCCCCCTACTGGGGATCAAGCCAGCAACCCAGGCATGTGCCCCTGACCAGAATCGAACCTGGGATCCTTCAGTCCACAGGCTGAGGCTCTATCCACTGAGCCAAACCAACTAGGGCTCATTTCTCTTTTGCTAATTACCTTAGCCTTCTGTCAGGGAACATTAGGAAAATTAGAAAAATGTTAGATGTGTAAAATATATTGTGCAACTAATTATTTAGAAATGTACAGCCAAGAAAAGAATAACATTATATTGCTTCACTAATAGTTGCAATAAGAAATTTTGAAGTTGTGTTTTGTCTGTGTACAATTTATTGCAGAATTTCAACAAAATCTTACTGTTGACAAAGATACTACCTTGCCTGCTTCAGCAAGAAAAGTTAAGACTTTGGGATTAAAGGTGAGGTGATCTTATGTTCTACCTGTTTTATGAACTGTACTATTTCAGTTTGTCTTTATTTCTTTGCATTTTCCCCCCTCTTTGGGCCTGTAAGTTTAAGTTGATTTCTCTTTCTAAGATTCTTTTCTTTATGAGATAGCATAATTCAAAATTCAAAATGTATTGCTGTTTAACATTAGAAAGAAGCAGTCAGTAGCTTTATTTATAAAGTTCCTCCTCTGTTCTTTTCACTGGAAAAAAAATATATATATTTTTTTTTTTTTTAATTTTTTTTTTTACAGAGAGGAAGGGAGAGGGATAGAGAGTTAGAAACATCTATCAGCTGCCTCTTGCACACCCCCTACTGGGGATGTGCCCGCAACCAAGGTACATGCCCTTGACCACAATCCAACCTGGGACCCTTCAGTCCACAGGCCAATGCTCTATCCACTGAGCCAAACCGGTTAGGGCCTCACTGGACTTTTTAAGGAAAAAAAAAAATCTAATTTTATTGAGATAAAAACTTTTAAGCCTAAAATATTTTGAAATTTAAAGAACCTTTTCCCTCATTTACTAAGTCACCTACAAAGTGTTTAATAGACTCAGGGAAAATTTTAAAATAGAAATTAACTGTTTGGAATACTTAATCTTTTCTGATAACTAAAAATAAAATTCAGCTATGTTGTTTGTGGCACTAAAATTTGATCATCACTATTCTTTGACTTTTAAATAGAAGGAATCTCAAAAGAATGATAAAGACTTGAAGATGTTGGAAAAAGAGGTAAGCAATGCTTTCAACTTACTGAAAAATAAATGTGCTGTGTATAATGGAAAGAGTTACATAGAATTAAGAGACAAGGATTCTGTTGCAGTTTGAGGAGTCACACTGGATGGCAAATATACCATTCAGACCAGTGCCTACAGGATAATCATCCCTTGGCTTGGACACTCTATATCAGAACCTGGGTGTCTGTGGGATGCTGACAAAGTCAAGTTGTTAGCTTACTAAGGGACAGATTCAAGATAACCCATTTAATGAAAAAATGATAACGAAAAATCAATATGTTGGTTTACTACAATTATATGTAGATGCAGTATTTACATTTACTTTTCCTGTATGCTACTCTGCGTGTTAAGACAATGACTAACTAGGGAATTGCATAGTGAGCATAAAATCCTAGCAGGTTAGTTGAATTGTGAAGGAGTTCTGGTAATCTGATTCATTCCTCTGCACCAGTGGTATAGGCCTCCCTCAAGGATAAAATGATTTAGGGCTGCCCTGTTACATGGTAGTTACTTACCACATGTGACTATTTAAATGAAATTAAATTAAGAACTCAGTTCTTCAATTGCACTAGTCACAGTTCAAGTGTTCAATAGCCCCATGTGAAGGGAGGCTACCATACTGGACAGTGCATCTCCACCATGGCAAAAATTCCTATTGAACCCACTTACTTCCTACAGAACCCACTTAGTTCCCTAAGCAGGGCGAAGCTGGTCACTGCCAGCTTTTTTAAAATATATTTTATTGGTTTTTTACAGAGAGGAAGGGAGAGGGACAGAGAGTTAGAAACATTGATGAGAGAGAAACACCAAGCAGCTGCCTCCTGCACACTCCCTACTGGGTATGTGCCCGCAACTAAGGTACATGCCCTTGACCGGAATCGAACCTGGGACCTTTCAGTCCGCAGGCCGACGCTCTATCCACTGAGCCAAACCGGTTAGGGTGCCAGCGTTGCTTTTCTGGCAGTAATTTATCCATGTTTCCATACTGACTCTATCTGGTGGACATATTCTTTTGATATATTAAAACTTTTCGTGGATTACAGTAAAATATTGGCTTAGGACCAAGAATATGTCAAGGTAACTTTGCAAATCTCTGCCCTGGTTGATGTGATTCTTTTGTATTTATTTTTAATAATATTGGCTATCATTTTATTTATTTTTATTATTTTATTTTTTAAGTTTATTTATTTCGGAGAGGAAGGGAGAGGGAGAGAGAGATAGAAACATCAATGATGAGAGAGAATCATTGATTGGCTGTCTCCTGCACACCCCCTACTGGGGATCGATTCTGCAACCGGGGCATATACCCTGACAGGGAATCAAACCATGACCTCCAGGTCCATGCTCAATCACTGAGTGGCGCCGGCCAGGTGGCTATCATTTTACTGAGGATACATGAAAGGGATGAATGGAGGCGGGGGGTGGGAGGGCAGTAATAGGTGAATCTCAGTCAGATAGCAGGTAAGTGGCAGTGCCAGGATTAGAACTGGTCATTTGGGTCAGTTAATCTTTTAGAATGGAGATTTTTAGCAAATAGAGCTCTATTTTATGTAAGCCCCAAAATATTTGCTGTTGTTTTTTTAAGTTGAATTTGTTGTCAGTATTTAAATGGAAAGTTACATGCAAAACAAATTCAGATTTCCACCTTCTGTTGCAAAATCAGATCTGAAAACACTGTTTGCACATTCCCCTCCTGGCCTGTGCAGGGCTGCCTCTTTAGACCCCCACATTTGCTCTTCAGCCCTCACCTGGCTCTCTTGTTTATGTTTTCTGCTTAGCCACATAGGTATTTGAGTTTACAAACCGCCCCCCCCCTTTTTTTTTTTTAACTTAAGCTTTTTTAGCTGCAAAAAGTGTGATGTAGGTTATCTCAGTGTTCGTTTTTCGACTGTATAATACTATGCTAAAAACACCAGTTATAAACCAATAATGTAAGCATAGCAAATCTTATGGTAGAGACCCTTAAAGCCCAGTCAGTCCCTAGCCTCTAGTTCACTTAAGTGGTGCTTAATACATTTTTAGTTAAGCAATGTTAGCTTAAAATACTAAGATTAGTATGAATACAAAGCCAGTAAGAATACAAAATACTTTTAATGCGACCTACTACAGCTATGCTTTCTTGATACTTTTATACCAAGCAAATAGTCTAGTTTGGTAAATGTTTTCTGTGCACTAGAAAAAAATATGTATGCACTTGTTAGGTATAGTGGTCCATATATGTCAGTTCAAGGTGCTTAATAGTTCTGTTCAAATATTTATACTGATATTATTCTATTAGTTACTAAGAGAGGTACTTTTAAATTTTTAATTCTGTTAATTCATCTATTTCCCTTTTAAGTCTGTCCGTTTTTGCTGTTTGTATTTTAAAGTTATATAAGTGTACAACAAATTGAAGCCTATGTCTTCCTCCTGAAATGACCTTTTTTATTATTTTTTTTTTTAAATATATTTTTATTGATTTCAGAGAGGAAGGGAGAGGTAGAAACATCAATGATGAAAGAGAATCATTGATTGGCTGCCTCCTGCACGCCCCCCCTCTGGGGATGGAGCCTGCAACCCGGGCATGTGCCCTTGACTGGAATCGAACCCGGGACCCTTGAGTCTGCAGATTGACACTCTATCCACTGAGCCAAACCAGCTAGGGCATGAAATGACCTTTTTTTTAAAAAAACGTTTTTAGTGATTTTATGAAAGAGAGGAAGGGAGAGAAAGAGAGAAACATCGATCGGCTGCCTCTTGCATCGAACTGGGAATCGAACCAGTGACCTCTTGATTCATGGTTTGACACTCAACCACTGAGCCACAGTGGCCAGGCAATGCTTACAGATTTTTAAGATGTGTCATAAATTAAATGATTGTTCAAGCAGAGCATTATGTCACAGTAAGAGATTTTCCTAGAACTTGAATGTTTTAATTATCAGTAGCAGCTTGTTACCCTGGCATTGTGTTCGTGAATCATTCATTCCTCACCTGTTTCCATCCAGATTCGTGTCCTCCTGCAGGAACGCGGTACTCAGGACAAGCGTCTCCAAGATCTGGAAGCTGAGCTGGAGAAGATGGAAGCAAAGCTCAGTGCTGCAGTCAGGGAAAAATCGTCTCTCTCTGCAAGCAACGCTACGCTGGAAAAGCAGCTTACTGAATTAACCAGGACTAACGAGCTACTCAAATCTAAGGTATTTGGACCACATGATAATATTGACAATTGAATAAATAATAAACATGTTTTTTCTCATACACTATTTTTTGGGGGAATTTTAGACTCTAGTCTTTTTTCCTTCACTAAATGTACCTTAAATATTAAGCTGCTTCCAGTAGGAATTATTATTGTATCTTTTTTATTATGTTGCCTGGCACATAAGAATTTATAAACAAACATGTTACTTTTTGTTTTAATGTCTGACATTTTCTCACCCTCTTTCAAAGTAACCTCCATAAATAAGGACATTAATCAAAGTTGCAGAATTTACATCTAGAAGTCACTTTAAAGATCTTCCTTGAAATAATGAGTAGTATGATAGCCTGCTTCCATCTCAAATCCTTTTGGGAATGAAGTGCAAAATGAATCAATATGTTCAATCAATAAATTGTGTTTATCAATACTAATAGGTCTTAGCATAGTCATTTCGCTTTTTATAGAAGTAGAAGGAGGCTATAAATCACTGTTGAGTTTCAGAGTCATTTATTCACAGCCTATGTGCCGGGCTCTTTGCTTACAAAGGGAGTGAGGATACATAAGAATTAACGATGGGAACGGATTCCTGGGCCCCATCCAGGAAGATCTGATTTAGTTGGCCTTGGATGGACTCTGTACCCCTCACATATTTCAGAGTAGACCAGGCAATTTAAATGCATTTTGTTAAGCAAACCCCTTTTATGAAATCCCCTCCAGAAGTTTATTTTAGAGCCTTGCAATGAACTTTCCAGTATATAGAGGTAGGTGACCACCCAAACTACTTTCAGAAATAAACCAGAAAGTCACATGAAGGAGAAGGAGGGACAAGAACAATAGTAGTGTAAATGGTAATCCTGGTTCGTCAAAGGCTGTTTGCTCTGTCAGAATATACTGCAGGCAAGTAACAGTCCCAGTAACTGGTACTAATCAATACATCAGTCATTTGTTATATAACTTAGCAGAAAATATTTCTGAATCTTTTACATGTTTATTGTACTTAGTTTTCTGAAGATAGCAACCAGAAGAACCTGAGAATTCTAAGCCTTGAGCTGATGAAGCTTAGAAACAAAAGAGAAACTAAGATGAGGGTGAGTGATGCCTTTGCTGAGTGTGCTGTGTCTGGTTCTGTGGGTCTGAACGATTTCTTATTTCCGGCAACATATTTCTGTTTTGTAGAGTATGATGGCTAAACAACAAGGCATGGAAGTGAAACTGCAGGTCACTCAGAAGAATCTGGAAGAATCTCAAGGGAAAGTAGCACAACTCGAGGGGAAACTGTGAGTGCCTAAAGGAAAGAGAAAGTGTTCAGTCCGGATTCACTGCTCTCATCTGCTATTTTTTCCTGGGATGTTAACCTTCCCACAATACTTACCTCATGGCCTTCCTCTCGTTGCCTTATTTCTTTTCCCAAGTGATAGTTGAGACTTACTCATTCCCAAACAATTTAGGCTGAAAAGATATATGACTATTATTACTTGTGTACGTATTCTGTATCAGTGATGAAGAGAGACCTCATAAGCTTTCTAATAGCCTAATCTTGTGGAAGTGGTAAAGTTGACCCAAATTGAGAAGCACTGGTTTAGGAGGCTGTGATTAATGCACAATTCTAGCCTTGTTTTTACTACTGAGCTCTCACTGACATACAATAAAATACACAGATCACAAGTAGTCAGTTTGATGACTTTTGACAGTTGTATGTACCTGAATAACCACCACCCGAATATGGTAGAGAATACTGCCATTCTTCACAAAGTTCTTCCATGCCTGCTGTTCCTGCTCCTCCCTGGGTAATGCCCCCCACCCCACAACCACTTTCTGACTTCCGTTGTCATAAATTAGTTTGGCTTTTGGGAGCACATTTATTATTGCATGCATGTATATATAAACCTCCATCTGTTTACTATTCTCCTGTTGATCAACATTTGGGTTTCCAGTTTCTGACTATTATGAATGAGACTGCTACATATGCCCTTTTGTGGACATATGTTTTTATTTCTCTTGAGTAAATAGGAATGGAATTCCTGGGTCACAGGGTACATGTATAACATTTTTAAAAACTCAAAGTAGATGAACCATTTTACACTCCCAGTTAGCAGTGTATCAGTTTCAGTGGTTCCACACCCTCACCAACATTTGATGTCAGTGGAATTTCAGCCCTTTCAGTATCTGTGAAGCAGTATCTCATTTGTGGTTTTAATATATATGCTATTAATGTCGATTATATTTTTATTGGCCATGCGTATATATTCTTTTGTAAGGTCTCTAAGTCTTTGGCCCATTGCTTAAATTGAGGTGTTTGGAGGAGGTAAACACATAAGTAATTGCATATAAGGCAGCCTGGAACAAAGGCTTTATGGCATACAGATGCTCTTTTGTATGTGTGGTGGGTGGGGAAGCCAGGAAAGCTACAAAAAAGATTATTTCTGTCACTTGGAGTGCTGTAGATGATGACTCTCATTATCACAGCCCTTTCAGCGGTATATATTTGGAAAGCTTTCTCACTTAAAAAAAAATTAGGTCTCCTACTTGCATATATTTAATTGCCAACTTGAGATGTCACATAAATTAATAGATCAGAGTTTAGACTCTGGCATCAACCTGCCTGATATAGCAGTATCTGGTACAGAGTTAGCATCATATGTGATCATTGTATGTATTAATATATACACCCTTTTTTTAGTGTTTCAATACAGAAAGAAAAGATTGATGAAAAATCTGAAACAGAAAAACTCTTGGAATACATTGAAGAAATAAGGTAATATCAAAAGTACCTTTAAATCAGGCCTCATTTTGGTGAAGTGTGATGAATACATCATTTTCATCTCTTTTCAGTTCATTTTTCCTATGCCTAAATAGCTGTGCTCTTCAAAATAGTTTGTTTTAATGCAGTTGTGCCTCAGATCAAGTGGAAAAGTATAAGCTAGACATTGCCCAGTTAGAAGAAAATTTGAAAGAGAAGAATTATGAAGTTTTAAGCCTGAAGCAGTCTCTTGAAGAAAATATTGTTACATTGTCTGAACAAGTAAAAGACCTGAATGCTAAATGTCAGCTACTTGAAAAAGAAAAAGGTATTCAAGTGTTTGCAGTATTACTGTCTTCAGCTGAGTACTACATACAGCATCTAAGAAAGCACTGCTATGTTTAAAAACAACTTTTTAAAATAATTATGTAAACAACAAAAAAATCTGTTCTACTTATGAGAATTTAGTCTTTTATAATGTATATTCTATTTAATATGTTGCTTATCCTGTAAATATATACAATCTTGCATTATATGACTTCTCCATTTGGTAGACATTTAAAGTTGGTAGGTACAAATAAGTAGGTGTGGAGGGTTATTATATGAGTAATGACATAAACGTAGAGGGTTTGTTTTTTTCTTTGAAAATACTTGATCTCTGTTAACTTGCTATGTATGTTAATGTAACATATGTATAATGAAATATAATGGGGATCTGGGTTGTTCAAAGTTAGTATTCATATCTGTGTACAGCATTGTTAACGTTTCTCTTTCCTAGAAGACCTCATCCACAGGGACAGAGAACGGGATGAACATCTGAATTCTGAAATGCAAAACTTAAAAGAGAAGTTAATTCTTGAAAAACAAGAACATGAAAAGCTACAACAAAAAGAGTTGCAAATTGAATCGCTTCTGCAACAAGAGAAGGTAGTTTCCTACAATGTAAAATAAAACTAGTACTTATTTTATGTCATACATTTCCCTGTGGTCAGACACCTTAAAATTGTATATATCCTGTGATCCACCAATTCTATTTTTAGAATTTTATCCTGAGGAAATAATTATAGTTATGTAACAGATTTAACTGTAAAGGGTTAATTCCTGGCTGGTGTAGCTCAGTGGTTGAATGTCAAACTGTGAACCAGGAGGTCACAGTTCACTTCTGGTCAGGGCACATGCCAGGGTTTCGGACTCAATCCCCATTAGGGGGCATGCAGGAGGCAGCTGATTGATGATTCTCTCACATCATTAATGTTTCTATTGCGCTCTCTCTCTCTCCCTCCCTCCCTTCTTCTCTAAAATAAAAAATAATAATAATTTTTTTAATGTTTACCACAGGATTATTGATAATGTGAAAAATTATAAGCAACAGAGGAAGCAAAATAAGGAAATTGTTTAAAAACCTTTTCCAGCACACTCTTGTATTAGGCATTTACAGTTATATTGAAAAAAAGGATATATTATATGAGAAACAAAAGTGACAATTTTTTATAATCCAGATTATATAAAAAACATTTTACATGTCGATGAGAAAAAAGATAATCCACTAAGAAAGAATGAGCATAGGATGGAAATACATAATTCTTAGAAATAGAAATTTAGATAGCCTGTAAGTTACTAGATGTTCTACCTTAGTAGTAATCAAAGAAATGAAAATCCTTTTTTTTTCTTTTTCACTTATACGATAGGCACAAATTTAAACATTTGCTTTAAAAAAAGACCCTTGGTGAGAGTTGGACAATATTATATAAATATTATATTGTTGAGGAACCTACAAAGATTAAAGAAATTAAGTAGATCTGTATATACCAACTTAAAAATCTCAATAACCATTTTTGTGTTTTTTAAATGACTTTTATATACACAGTATATATCTTCCATATTTTAAGAAGTATTATATAAATAATAAGAAAAGACCTTAAAGCAGATATATCACAGTAGTGGTTATCTCTGCGATTGGAAAAGTAAGATTGGGGTGGGGAGCAGTCAAGACATTTTTCTCTTTATTGATGATGTCAAAATTTTTTACAATCGTGATTTACTTATATTTATCTTTTTATTGGTGTATACTCATATAACTTTAAAATATTTTATATAACATTGAAATCATAGTCCTTTTTATATAATGTCATATGACAAAAATATGTTATAAAAGCCAGTTGTAGAATATGATTTTAGTTTTATAAGAAGTAGGGTTGTGTATATGTGTTGCATAGGAAAAAGACTAAAGTAACATTTATCACAATGTTGACAAGTTAGAGGATATACTCCCTGACAAAGTGAATATGATATCTTCATATTTTTTCAAATTTCCTTGAGGATCTTGAATTTGATATTCTTACTTCATTACATGTACATTTTTCTGTCCTTAATAAAACCTCACAAATTCTTAAGTTATTTAAACCTTTTGAATTATGTTGGTGGTTTTCTGTTGAATGTAGGAATTATCTTCTAGTCTTCAGCAGAAGCTCTGTTCTTTTCAAGAGGACATGATGAAAGAGAAGACTGTATTTGAGGAAGAATTAAAGCAAGCTCTGGATGAGCTAGATAAATTACAGCAAAAGGAGGAAAAATCTGAAAAGTTGGTTAAACAGCTGGAAGAAGAGACAAAAACTAGAGCTGAAGAACTGAAACTTCTGGAAGAAAAATTGAAGGGGTTTGTATTAATAGGACTTTACACATATGATTACAGATTTTACAAAGTATTTTTCCAGTACATTCTCAGGATTCTCATATCAATCATGCAAGTGGGTGAGGTTAGAATTATTTTGCAAGTAAGGAGAAAGTATATGCATGGGATGTACATATAGATAAGTATGACAGCTGAAATAAAAGCCAAGCCCTTTCTTTATTTAAAGCCAGTGGTTTAAGAGTTTTAAATACATTTTATTTATTTTTTTACAGAGAGGAAGGGACAGGGATAGAGAGTTAGAAACATTGATGAGAGAGAAACATCGATCAGCTGCCTCCTGCACACCCCCTACTGGGGATGTGCCCGCAACCAAGGTACATGCCCTTGACCGGAATCGAACCTGGGACCTTTCAGTCTGCAGGCCAACGCTCTATCCACTGAGCCAAACCAGCTAGGGCGGTTTAAGAGTTTTAATTCAAAAATGACCAGCCCTAACTGGTTTGGCTCAGTGGATGGAGTGTGGGCCCGTGGACTGAAGGGTCCTGGGTTTGATTTTGGTCAAGAGTATGTACCTTGGTTGCTGGTTCAATCCCCAGAAGGGGGCGAGCAGGAGGCAGCTGATTAATGTTTCTCATCGATGTTTCTCTCCCTTTCCCTTCCTCTCTGTAAAATCAATAAAATACATTTTTTTCAATGACCAAAATATTGTGGATCCTATAATTACTCTCATATTTTCTAAAAATGATGGGACATTAGTGTTAAAATAATAGATTTAGAAAAATACTCCCCAAAATTAAGTTTCCCACCATTTAATAAGACACATTTTCATTTTTTTATATGTGTACATCAGTTTACATAGTGTGAGTTATATTTTTAATTACCTGTTTTGAGGGAATACAAACACTTCAAAAATAACAATCAAAAAGCAAAATGGGTGAAAAAATAACCAGAACTGGGAAACATTAAAAAATAAGAAATGGCCAAAACCGGTTTGGCTCAGTGGATAGAGCGTCAGCCTGCGGACTGAAAGGTCCCAGGTTCGATTCCGGTCAAGGGCATGTAACTTGGTTGCGGGCACATCCCCAGTAGGAGGTGTGCAAGAGGCAGCTGATCGACGTTTCTCTCTCATCGATGTTTCTGACTATCTATCCCTCTTCCTTCCTCTCTGTAAAAAAATCAATAAAATATATTTAAAAAATAAATAAATAAATAAGAAATGGCTGGCCTGTGTGGCTCAGTGGTTGGGTGTCAACCTGTGAACCAGGAGGTCACAGTTCCATTCTGGGTCAGGGCACATGCCAGGGTTGCGGGCTTGATCCCCATTCCGGGGTTGGGGGAGGCGTGCAGGAGGCAGCTGATCAATGATTCTCCTCATTGATGTTTCTATATATCTCTCCCTCTTCCTTACTCTCTCTGAAATAAATAAAAACATACATATATCTTAAAAAAATAAATGTATTATTAGAAATAGAAAGACTGAGATCTCATGCTTTCTTTTTTACTCTAGTTCCATATTGCTTTCATCATGTTATGTGTCCTCCACTACATTTACTTAAAATGTCCAGGTTGGCTATTGAGTTCAAATTACAAATAAAATAATTATATTATTTGAATCCTTGGGATTTTATCACTATAAAATTTCCTAGCATAGACTAGACATGAGCCTACATGTAATATGTCTAGAACTGTGAGTATCTCTTGTTGGATACTTTTGTTATTAATTTCTGTTTTTTATTTTTTGGGTTTTTTTGGTGTTTGTTTTTTTTAGTGCTTAGTGATTTAAAAAAAGAAAAAACTAGAAGGGATAAATGGTGTTTTAAAAAATAAAGTAAAATAAATAAGTAAAATTTTAAAAAGCACACCAAGGTTTTATATACCTGCTTTTGCAGGAGCAGTACCAAATGTAATTAGGGGGTTGTTCTATATTGCAGCCAGTCTCGGGACAGGTGCTTTAAGTGCCTGAGTAGATGATTTCAGATTCAGAAAGAAAGTTGACATAATCATGTATTCTGACTCAGAGAACTGTCCAGAGGTCAGGAGATAAATATTTTGCTACTAGCTGTGTGACTATGGGCAAGATAATCTTAATCTCCATAATTTTCTATTTCATTATATATAAAATAGTTTTATGAGATTCATACTGTGGTCCATCTCTTCCAGCCTGGAAATTTTATGCTAAAAAGAAAAACTAAGATAGTTAAAAGTGATTCCTCGGGCAGGAAAGGTGATATTTTGTTAATACCCCATTAGTGTGATTTGATTGCTTTTAGCTGCTGTGTGTATTTTTTTTTTAAGTCCCCTACTCATTACAGAATGAATTCGACCACCTGTTATCTTGTCTCAGTGTCAAACTTAGTCTTTAAGTGAATAATGCTTCTTATAGTTTTTAGTTCCAAATGTTCTTTAAAAGATCTCATAAGCTCATATGCATATATAAAAATTATATCATTTTGTAATATATGTTATTTATGTAATAAGTTGAATCTGAATAACAATTTATAATGTGGGTTATTGATACAATCAAAATAAATCTACATAACCCTATAACTTAAAACAAAGTATCTTTAACTGTACTAAGTATTTCTTAAATGTCTACACATAGAAAATTAAATTTTATTCAGTACAAATGCTTTTTAACTAGTAATTCTTCACATTCTTAGCTGTTGCTATTAAGATTCTATTTGAGTCTTTTTATCTTACTTCCCCAAAAATGTTTACATACATACATGTGATATAAAAAGATAAATGTGGAAATAAGTAAAAGAGGATGAAAAAAAAGTAAATAGGACAGAAAAGATAATATACTACATACTAACCATGCTTTTAGATGTAGTAGTCCATAAATTTTCATCTAAGCTATCCACTAGCTGATGTAAACAGGAAGGTTTGGGATTCAAAGGTAAATACTAACCTCTTTCTTAGGGCAATGATTTGTAGCTAGTAGTTTATCTTTTCATTGTTCCTTTTTTCTTAGGAAAGAAGCTGAACTGGAGAGAAGTAATGCTGCTCACACTCAGGCCACCCAGCTTTTGCAGGAAAGGTGTAATACTGCAGAGCAAAACCTTGGAGGTGTTACTGCTCAATTCGAAAGGTATTTTTATTGGGAGCCTGTACTCTCAAACATAATAAGAGCAGGAAGGGGTACTTGGGAAAAACTGAACAACAAAATCAATTGCACAAATAAAATTATTGGTATCACTTTAAATTTCATAATGACCAACCATAAATGGGCATTTAGTGGTGCATGTTAGTCTTAGTATGTATAGTAATTTCCCTTTGATTTTAATGTGGCTAAGTTTGTAGATTCTTTTGTGAACACTTTTGCATCTCATTGAAGAACTTCTTTCTGCCCCAAAGAACATAAATATAGTCACCTATTTTTCTTCTAAAAGTTTCAGTTTCTCTTTTCACCTAGAACTGATTTCTGTGTGTAGTGATATTGGGATCAAATTTATTTTTGTTTTTCCATGTGGATAATGAATTGCCTAGTGTCCATTCATTGAATAGTACCTTCTTTCCTAGTGATCTCCTTCGTGTGATATATTATATATAATACATATATACATACACATATCATGTATATGTATCTATTTTAATTATAATTTTTCTGTCACAGCAGAAATATAAATTATATAAGTTTTATAAGGCAATTTTTAGTGCTATTCTCAATCCTGAAAAGGGATTTCCCGTCTTGCTACTTTGAAAGATAGTGCCTTAGCCATTCTCTGAATCCACTCACCATCACTATGCTAATACCATTAAAGCTTATTTCTTCAGACCACACGTCTCCATTCAGCTCTGTTCCCACCTACCCAGCTGCCTACTTGACATCCCCAAGTAGATATCTGACTATCTTCCAATAGTAACACGTCTAAAACAACTCTTGATCTCCTCTCTATTCTACCTTTAGTCTCTCATTCTTTTTTATCTCAGTCAGTGACATCTTCCTAGCTTCTCATTCCATAAATCTTAGTGTCATCTTTGATCATTTTCTCTCCCTTTCTCCTAACACCTAATCTATTTCTGGAATTTTAAAATTCTGCCTCCAAAAGAGATCTCACATCTTTCCACTGCCAGCTCCTTAGTCAAAGCCTTTTTCACTCACCGGGACTGATAATTATCTTTTATTTACTCTTCCAATGTGGCACCCCTGCACCTTCCCCAGTCCATTCTCCACATGTCTCCAGAGTAGTCCATACACTTAGAGACCTCAGGTAACCCCATGGTGCCCTGCAGTGATGAATGGCCTCAGTCCACTCTAGCTTCTGCTCTTGCCTCTCTTATTTATTAGGCTCCAGGCTCATCTTTTTTCTTTCTGTTTCTTTGTTTTGCTTTAAAATAGGGAATTTGTATACCATCCTCACACAGGGGCCATGCTAATCTTCTCTGTATTATTCCAATTTTAGTAGCACTGCAGTCTCATCTTTTCATGCACTATGGTCTACCTGCCTCTGAGCATCTTTTCTCTCTGAAATACTTTGCCCTAACTGCCTGACAAATCTTCCTTATCCATCATGTCTCAGCTTAACTGAATTCCTCAGGCCTTTTCTGAATCCCTAACCAAAATGTAGGGTACTCTGTTTTATTAGCTTAAGGAGCTCTGTAGTTTTTCTTCATAACTCTTACCACAAATTTAATTATATACATATTTTTTCAAATATTTTGGGAAAACCTGGAGAGGCATTTTCCTATCTTCCCCACAAGACCATAAACTCTGACAGAAAGTGCAAGGATTATAGAATTTTTGTTTTAGAGTAATTTTCCTGTTTGGTAGTTGGTTTTTTAAATCTCTGTATGTGTGCTTTCTACACATAGTAGTCACTGGATTTTTTTTATTTGAATGAAAAGCCTATGCAATATAAGCTCATTAGCACTGACCTCAGAACATTGAATTCTTACTTGTGTAAGTGCAGAAATAGATACTGAGGTTTTTTTTGTTTTACCTAAAATTTTATAAACTATAAATTCATCAGCTACATATTTGTCATGTATATGTTAACTTATTCTTCTTGTTAATAAGCTATAAAGTATTAACAACTAGTGAGATAGAAGATCTTAAGCTGGAGAACTCATCACTTAAGGAAAAAGTGGCCAAGGCCGAGAAAAGTGCAGAGGATGTTCAGCATCAGATATTGGCAACTGAGAGCTCAAATCAAGAATATGCAAGGTATGTAGTAAAAATAAAACCATACTTGTGGCCCTCAAACCATAAAACAATGTTGTTGAAAGCCAGCTACCAAGTGATGCAGGGAGTTGTAGTTCGTTTCATGGCTTGCTTTGGGTGATCTCAAATTGCAAATGAAGAATTTAGTTAAGCCCGGCCGGCATGGCTCAGTGGTTGAGCATTGACCTATGAACCAGGAGATCACTGTTGGACTCCCAGTCAAGGCACATGCCCAGGTTTCGGGCTTGAGCTCTGGTGTGGGGTGTGCAGGAGGCAGCCAACCCATGATTCTCTCTCATCACTGATGTTTTTATTTCTCTCTCACTCTCCCTTCTTATGAAATCAATAAAAAATATACTTTTAAAAAGAATTTAGTTAAAAATATAAAGTTCTCAAAGAGGTCCTTAAATTAAAAAATAATAATAAAGGAAAAGAACAAAAAGAGAATTAAAATGGCTGTAAAATGTTTAGTGGACTCTTCTCTCTCAAACCCAAGGATGCTTCTAGATCTGCAGACCAGAGCAGCAATTAAAGAAGCAGAAATTAAAGAAATCACAGTTTCTACTCTCCAAAAAATAAGTGATTTGGAGAACCAGCTCAAGCAGCAAGGTGAAGACTTTAAGAAGCAGCTGGAAGAGAAAGAAGCAAGGTAATCCCACTTCAAAACCCGGGTGCCACACACCTCAGTTCATTTTTTCGAATACACTATGTCTTTAATTTAATTTTCTGTTACAGAAAAGCTGGCAAAGAAAATACAATGGCAGAATTAACTGAGGAAATGAATAAGTGGCGTCTCCTTTATGAAGAACTATATAATAAAACAAAGCCTTTTCAGGTGTGTCAAATAGGACTAAGCTTACTCATGTTTGTTTTAGTTATTCGCTTTGTCAGGACAGTAACTTGGTTTTTCTGAAAGACCATTTTTCTGTGCATCTAGTGCCAATTTAACTTCCTATTAAAGAAGGCTTATAAATGTTGTCAAATTATTATGCATACATTTTTTAATAAAGCCTTTATAGTCTAGAAAATACCTCCTAGTAAGAGACTGAAAGTTAATAGCATAGAAGTTTCTTTTGATCATTAATCTATGTAAAGTTGTGATAATTATTTTGTTGTGATCTTTCTCAGTGTATCTCAAGTTAATACACGGATCTTAACATAGCCAGAAGATAAATGCTAATCTTGGCACTTCAGTCGATTAGGAGTTCTGGTTATAATATGATCCAGTTGATACAAATTAGCCTGGCCAGCCTAGACTTCTTGTTTCTTTCCCTGTTTTTATGATCTTTGAAATGAAAAACACAAAATTTTTTAAAAGTCTCATTTATGGAGAGCTCTGAGAATATGCCAACAAAATCTGTTTTTGTTCATTTTTTAATTTTCTTTTAACTTTGTCTTCTATATAGTTTATATAGACAAGTAAGGTTTTAACAGTTTTAAGTCTTAACTTTATATTTAAAAAAAAAACAAACTATTTTTCAGCTGCAACTGGATGCATTTGAAGCAGAGAAACAGGCTTTGTTGAATGAACATGGTGCAGCTCAGGACCAGCTAAATAAACTAAGAGATTCCTATGCTAAATTATTGGGCCATCAGAATCTCAAGCAAAAAATCAAGCATGTTGTGAAATTGAAAGATGAAAATAGCCAACTCAAATCGGTTTGTAAAATAACACAGTCCTACTGAAGATATTGGGGTGGGGTATTTTTTATTCTATTTATAATAGTAAAATGAAGGACTTTGGCATCAGAAAAAAGTGATAGTCCATCTAACAATTAAGGATTTATTTTATTTCAGAGTGTTGACCAGATGGGTATTATTGTTCTCAGATTTTCTAGCTACTTCATTAGTATATTGAAAATTAGTAGAGCCCTAGCCGATTTGGCTCAGTGGTCAGAGCGTCGCCCCACAAACTGAAGGGTTTCGGGTTTGATTCTGGTGAAGGGCACATACCTCAGTTGCAGTCTTGGTTCCTGGCCCTGGTCGGGGCACGTGTGGGAGGCAACAAATCCATGTGTCTCTCTGACATCGATATTTCTCTCTGTCTTTCCCACCCTTCCATTCTCTCTAAAAAAATGATTGGAAAAATTCAGAAAGGTTTACATATCCATTTCTATTTGTAAAGTAGAAAAATCCTTGATGTAAATAAATACTGTAAAAGACAGGCAGTGTTCAAAACTAGTTAGGCATTTAAGTTTTTTAACAGCTTTATTGAAATATAATTCACACACCATTAATGTGTACAACTCAGTGGTTTTTAGTATATGTACAGATAGCTACAGCCATCAATCACCACAGTCAATTTTAGAACATTTTTATTACCTCAAAATTAGCTATTATCTCCCTGTCTTCTCTCATCCATTCCTCCCTCCCACCACTAATCTACTTCCTGCCTTTTTCTGGTGTTTAGTTTCACTAGGAAGCAGGTCAGTGGAGCCCCTCACGTCCTCATGCTGGAAGTTGATGTCGGCATTTATTACTGAATTTTAGAGAGAGAGGAAGAGAGAGAAACATTGGTGTGGGAGTGAAACATTGATCAGCTGCCTCCTGCACACCCCCTATCAGAGATGGAGCCTGCAACTCGGGCATGTGCCCTGACCAGGAATAGAACCAGCAACCTTTGGGTACATAAGACGATGCCCAACCAATTGAGTCCTGCCGGCTGGGCTAACTTCATAGTCTTAAAGCCTCGATCTAGTAGTGATTTTTGCCATTTGGTTTGATATCTGAGGGACCTTGGAATTTGTCAGTAACATTGGTTACACATTTTACCAATGTGATCTTAAATAATGGTTTATTGTCTACTTTTTTTTTTTTACATAGGAGGTGTCAAAACTCCGCTCTCAGCTTGCTAAAATAAAGCAAAGTGAGAGAAACCTTCAGGAGGAGTTGAATAAAGTTCTGGGCATCAAACGCTTTGATCCTTCAAAGGCTTTTCTTCATGAAAGTAAAGAAAATTTTGTCCTCAAAACCCCATTAAAAGAAGGTAAGAAATGGGATGCATAGAAGTGTCATCTTCCTTTGGATTTGCTTTTAGAGCATTTAGCAAATTAACCATTTTTATGAACTGAAAAATTTTTTAGATTCTGATATGAAAGAAATCTGATATTTTTGTGTAAGATGCCTTTTCTTTCCTCCTTCCATACTTCATATTTTCCATGTCTCCAGATCCTATCTGTCCTTCAAGCCCATTGAAACTCCATCTTCCTTGAAGCCTTGTCTGACTTTTTTGCTCCTACCCGCTCCCCCCACCAGAACTATTCCCTGTAGCACACCTTTAGCATTTTAACCTAAATATCTAATTTGTAGTTTTAGAGAAGTAGGTGTTCTCTCTTGATTGTGAATCTTGGTATCATCATTGACAATAAATCAAAATGGGTTGAAACAGTGAATGAAGAAATATAAATAAAACTATGCTACAGAATGCGAACATTGCTTCGTCCACCTTACAAAAGATAGTAGATGCCTGTTTTTAGTTTATACTGACTGATGAACTGGTGTTGATTTAGGACACTAACACCTCTTTTCAATAATCCTTCCAGGCAATACAAACTGCTGTTGAGCTCCTATGGAGTTTCAAGAATCATGCAAGTAAAGATCTGAAAAACCAAGTTGAAGATTATTTTATTCTTATTATTCTTGTTGTTGCTGTTGTTATGATGTTTGTAATGAATACTTTTAAAATGTATTTAATATTAACTTCCTATTTTTAGGTATCTGAAAGCAAGTTCAACGTTTTTACCCATATGTCTTCTGACATTTTATTTTCTCCCGTCAGTACCTTTTTCTTGATGTTCATTTTCATCACTTCATTCTAAACCTTCTGCTTAGCTTTCCAGCTTTACAACTCGTCCCATCAATCAACATTCCTTTAAAAATCACTTTTATGTTATTACTCCCCTATTCTGAAACTAAAGGTGGTTTCAAGATTCTAATACCCAGGTTTTTTAGTTTGATCCTGGATGGCTTTTCTGATTTGAACCTCTTAAGCTAAGACAAAACACCTTGGCTTGTTCTTGCCTCTACATTTATTCTCCTAAAAAGTTCACTGTGTTTTACCCATCGTCCATTTATCCAGTTCAAGCAAGAAGTAAGGGCATGCTTAATTCCATAGTCATCTCTTATCAGAGTCACTGAGCTGGTCAATAATTTGCAGATTTCTATACTCTATCCCAGTCCTACTAAATTAAAATCTTGAGTTTTGGGATGAAAATCTGCATTTGAAACAAACTCTGCGGTTAATTCTTAGATACGTCGAAAACCTAAGAAACACTAAACATCAGAAATAACTTTCTTATTTTGAGAGAATGTTTATTAAAGCTGGGAACAGGGAAATAAGGAAGGGTTAGCACAGAAGAACAGCAGAGCCTCAGCAGAGCTGCTTTGGCTCATTGGGAAGTCAGAGGAAGGGGGCCTTGGGGACAGGTGCCGGGGTTAGCCCAGGACGAGTTGTTGCTGCCCAGTGCTCCCCCGGTTGCACGTCTCATGGGGACCCTTAGAGTTTAGGAGATGCAGGCCTGTGTGTGAAGAAGAGGGGGGCGGGAAAGGCACCCGCATGCTCCTAGGAGGGAGAGAGCACTTAACTAACTTGAGAATTTTTCTTCTGCTGCTTGGCATCGGCCTGACTACTGGACGTTGGATTAGTATTTTTGAAATGTGAAATAAAGATCACACATTAAGTCATTAACTCATATTATATGAAGTTACATTAATGCTTCTGTTTAAGGTATATTTATTATCTCTGCCCTCCCCTACCTATCTTGTCTCTAGAATTACAAATGGTAGTATACCATTTAGAGAGTGGTAGTACTCCATCTAAAGTTTCTGATTTACACAGTTAGTACATTATAATCCACCTTTTAAAATAATGTCTTCCCTTTGAGGGACCAACAGAGATTATTATAATCAGAATAGCTTTTCACAATAAATGATTTTATTGGAACTTGATACATAGTTGAATTTTTAAATGTCATTTTAATTAAGTTCAGAGGAAATGTAGAAATTAGGAAATTTGTATAATAAAATCAAATAGTTCAAGACTTCTGTTTTTACTAAAGATGGAGTAACAGGAATCAAATTTATTGTTCCTCACCCTACCCTCCACACACACACACCTAAAACTATCAAAAAACTAGACAAGATATACAAAATAATGAATTTCAAGATGCTAGGCATGAGACAACAATCGCTGAGAGATGGGGAAAATCCAGGTGAGCTCTATAATTGTTCCCTGTTTACAGCCTTGAGAGAATTTTCAAAGGATGATGTAGGAGAGGGGAACACAGGCAGAGCCCGCCCAAACACCAGAGGTGAAAAGACAGAGCTGAGATGTGAGGAGACCAAAGTGGCCAGAGTTTGCAGGACAGAGTACGAGAAAGGAGAAAATTGCACAGAGAGAAAACGCTGAGGGTCTGCCAAGGGCCCCTTAAGTTTTCATCAGTCGTGCATGTGAGGAAACTACTTGAGGCCAAGGAAAGAAGCACCCCCAAAATTAGAAGTAACAGTGCTCAGAGCTGACACAAGGCTAGAAATACTGCCTGTGACCACCAGCCACGCTGGGAAAACCTAAGGATGTATAACGCATTGAGTAGGATGTGCAGAAGGATTTAGCCTCAGTGTTAGGGAATACAGGTATACCTCATTTTATTGCACTTCACTTTATTGTACTTTGCAGATAATGTGTTTTTTACAAATTGATAGTGGCAACCCTATGTCAAGCAAGTCTATTGATACCAAAAAAATTATGACTTGCTGAAAGCTCAGATGATTATTAGCATTTTTAAGCAATAAAGTATTTTATAATTAAGGTACGTACAATTGTTTGTGTATTTTTAGACAATGCTATTACACGTCGGAACAAAACTCAAGAATATTACAGGATCATAAAAATATGAAGCACTTACAAAGGTAAATTTTACAGTTTATAACATCCAGTTCTGCAGAAAGGCAGAAAACACTAACCCTAATGAAGAAAATATTCCACCCAGGGCTAACACAGGTTATAATTGACAGAGGGCATCAAAACCATACATACCAAAACCTAGTGAAAACATGTAACATAGAAATAAGACCCAAATCAAACTTGTAAAAACTACAATGTGTGAGATGGAAAAATAGTACCTTAATGGGAATGACAGCAGATTAGGCATTGCAAAAGGAAAGTAGTGAACTTGGCAACGGCAGTAGGAACTGTCCAAAGTGAAATGCAGAAAGAGTATTTTAAAATGAATATTTTAAAGGTATTTAAGGTATTTAATGAATACCAGGCAGGCAGGTATATATGTAATTGGAATTCCCAGAGGAGGAAAGGAAGGGACAGAAAAATTATGTGAAAAATTACTGGTGGAAGCATTTTCCAATGAGGATGAAAACTATAAGCCTGCAGAGCCAAGCAACACAACGAACCCTAAGAACAAGAAATGACATCACAATCAAATTGCTGCAAAGCAGTGATGAAGAAAAAATAGAACAAAAATAGTTTTCAGGAACAAAGATGATAAAATGATTTATAAACAAAAAGACTAAAAAATTATCACCAGCAGACCCTTGCTAGGAGAAATCAGAAAGGTCCTTCAGGCAGGAGAAAAGTGATGCCAAATGGAAATAAGAATGCACAAAGGAATGCCCCAGCTGGTTTGGCTCAGTAGATAGAGTGTCCTGGGTTAGATTCTGGTCAAGGGCACATGCCTGGGCTATGGGCTCAATCCCCAGTAAGGGGTGTGTGGGAGGCAGCTGGTCAATGATTCTCTTTCATCATAATGTTTCTATCTCTTTTTCCCTTCCTCTCTGAAATCAATAGAAATATATTTTTTTTAAAAAAAAAAGAATACACCAACGAATGAAGAGCACTAGAAATAGTAACTGCATGGGCAAATACATGACTTGTTTGGTCTTCTTTTCTTATTAATTTATTCTTTTGTTAAGATAATTGTTTAAGCAAAAATAACGTAGTTTGGAGTTTACACATATTTAAAATTAGAGCATGACAGCAAGCTCAAAGTTCAGGAGGGGGAAAATAGAAGTATGTTATTGTAAAGTTCTTAAATATATGTAAAGTGGTATGTTATCTGAGGATAGATTGTGATAAGTTAATA
The DNA here is from genome assembly GCF_963455305.1 of Plecotus auritus. Classification (NCBI taxonomy): domain Eukaryota; kingdom Metazoa; phylum Chordata; class Mammalia; order Chiroptera; family Vespertilionidae; genus Plecotus; species Plecotus auritus. Next base: position 12,561,310 of record NC_137773.1, on the reverse strand, counting down.
ATGTATATGGTAAACCCTAAGGAAATCACTAACATAAACACTTGTAGCCATAAGTCAAAACAGAAGATAAAATAGAATCAGAAAAAATTTTTCCATTCAAAAGAAGGCAGGAAAAGAGGGAAAGGAAAACAAAGAACAAGGAAAAGGAACCCTCTTGCACTGCTGGTGGGAATGCAGATTGGTGCAGCCACTGTGGAGAACAGTATGGAGTTTCCTCAAAAAACTAAAAATGGAACTCCCATTGGACCCAGTGATCCCACTTCTAGGACTATATCCCAAGAAACTAGAAACACCAATCAGAAAGGATATATGCACCCCTATGTTCACAGCAGCACAATTCACTATAGCTAAGATTTGGAAACAGCCTAAGTGCCCGTCAGCAGATGAGTGGATTAGAAAACTATGGTACATCTACACAATGGAATACTACGCTGCTGTAAAAAAGAAGGAACTCTTACCATTTGCAACAGCATGGATGAACCTGGAGAGCATCATGCTAAGCAAATTAAGCCATTTGGAAAAAGATAAATATCACAGGATCTCACTCATTTGTGGAACATAACAAACAACATAAACTGATGAACAAAATAGAGCCAGTGTGGGGGGGAAATATTTTAGAATCTAATAGAAGTAATCCTGTTATTTGCAGATTTTTAATATTTCCTGCAACTTTTGTGGTATTATACTATGTTAGTACAGTTTTGACAATATTATACCTAAAATCCTTTTATTCTTGAAATATTAATGTTTATTGCATGTAATATTACTATATGTAAGATCATTTTTCTTGAATAATTGGTGTTTATTGCATGTAACATTTAAATTCGTCTTTCTTGAGATATTAATGTGTATTGCATGTAACATTTTTATATTTAAAATCATTTTTCTTGGAAAAAAATAAATTTTCACTTCTAAAAAATAAAAAAGGAGAACAAAGAACAGTGCTGGCTGGTGTGGCTCAGTTGATTGCTCAATTCCCAGTCAGGGCACATGCCCAGTTGAGGCTTGATCCCCCAGTAGGGGGCATGCAGGAGGCAGCTGATCTATGTTCCTCCCTCTCCCTTCCTCTCTCTTAAAAAAAAAATCGATAAAAACATATTCATAAAAACAAATGACAAATGGGCAAAAAGAAATCAAATTGCAATATGGTAAAATTAAATTTAACTATGTCAATAGTCAACATTAAATATAAATAGTTTATATACTCCAATTAAAATACAAAAGTGGCCAAATTAAATTAAAAATCAAAATTGACTATATGTTGCCTACAAAAATTCACTTCAAGTATAAAAACAAAAAATCTAAAGACAAAAATATATGAAAAAATAAAAGGATGTGAAAAGATACACCAAACTGAGAGGTGACATCAACAAGATGATCAGGAAGCCCTGGATCCTCTTTCTCCCCAAGGACACATTGATTCAACCACAATACAGGAACTGTGAGAACTCCAGAAACTAGCTGAGAGTGACAACACACAATGGAGAAAAGATAGCCTCTTCAACAAATAGTGTTGGGAAAACTGGGTGTCCAAATGCAAAAGAATGAAATTGGAACCTTATCTTAAACCATACGTAAGAAAAACCACTCAGAAAGGGTTAGACTTAGCCTGGCCGCTGTGGCTCAGTGGTTGAGCCCTGACCAGGAATCAAACTGTGACCTCCTGGTTCATAGGTCGATGCTCAACCACTGAGCCACACCAGCTGGGCAATAAACCCTTTCTTTCAGGACAACTTTTGGCCTCAAGATTTTTTATTTATTGATTGATTTTTAGAGAGAGAGGAAGGGAAGGTGGGGGGGAGATTTCTTGTTGTTGTCCCACTTATTGGTGCACTTATTGGTTGATTGTTGTATGTGCCCTAACAGGGGATCTAACCCCCAACCTTGGTGCATTGGCAGGATGCTCTAACCAACTGAGCTATCTGGCCAGGGCTAAGACTGTTTTTTCAAAGGCTTCCTTAGTGACTTTGTTCCACATTTTAATTTAAACATTTTTAATCTGTCAAGAACTTATTTTAGTATAAGTAAATTAGGAATCCAGCCTTGTTGTTTTTAATGATTCATTTTTTAATTATTTTCTTTATCCCCTAATAAACTCCCATATGCATATTTAAGTCTAGCCAAGTTAATTAACATAATAGTATCTTTTGTAGCAGGATAGCAAGGAGCTAGAAAATCCCTGGGCAAGTGGGATGGGGAAACTGAGACAAGAAAATTAAACAAAGCCAAACAGTTTGGGCAGCTGGCACCCAGCCTGTGAATTGCAAGACCTTGTCTTCCCTAACCAAGGACACTTGCGAGCAAATGGTTTATACCCTCCTCCCTAACCAGAGAATACATAGTTTAAATCACTCTGGTCTGGGAAAATAGAGAACAAAGGCCCAATTAATGTCATTTGTGCCGGTTAAACCCAAGGACAGATGAAGTTGGGAACAAATAACAACCCCTTTAATGCCAAACAAACATAGGATGAAAGTAAAACATACCAAGAATAATCGAAAACTCCCTTATCCACTCATTTTAATACATCAGCATATTAAAAATGCACCTGAAAGCTGATGAATATTCTACTGAAACCCTCCCCTAAGATTCTCGCTGCAGAAAAAGAAAAGTATAAAAAGCCCTCAGGACAAAGACTCAATGTTCTTGTCTTCTTGAGGGAAAGATTTCAATCAAGAGACAAAATGTAGAAAAGTAAGCAAGAATTTATTGACTTGGGGTGGGGGATGGGGATGTGTTTGGTAGGGGCTGGGAGGAGGGGGGTAAAAGGAAAGATGGGGTAATGGGAGATATCTTTAATACTGTTAGGGCAAAAATAGAATATTGGGACTAGCTATGGTTATGAGAAATATTAATCATGCTCTGTTAACTAAGATTGCCTTGTGTTGGTTAAAGAAGGACATTCTGACCTGCTGGGAGTTGTAGGCCCCCAGGACCAGGGATTCAACCTTGGACCTGGGAATCAACCTTGGAACCATTCTCGTTCAAGAACTGCCTATCCACCTGGATGGAATTAGAGAACATTATGCTAAGTGAAATAAGCCAGTCAATGAAAGAAAAATACCACATGATCTCACTCATTTGGGGATAATGAAAAACATTATAAACTGATGAACAAAAAGATAGATACAGAGGCAGTAAGCATCAAACAGACTGTCAAATTACAGCGGTAAGGTTAGGGAGAGGTGGGGGAAATAAGAGATCAACTGAAGGACTTATATGCATGTATATAGGAGTAACCAATGGATGCAAAACATTGGGGGGTGAGGGCATGTATGGAAGTGGGGTGGGGGGGGCAATGGTAAGATATGTACACATATAATACCTTAATAAAAAATATATATATAAAAAAATAAAAAATAAATAAAACCATACATATTTCACAAAAAAAAAAAAAAAAAAAGAACTGCCTATCATGGAAAGATTAACAACCTTGTTGCCCAGACAATGGAGTCCCACCCCAGCCTCCTATTTCCCCATGCCTGTAATCCCTACTTCCTCATGTAATTCTTGTCCTATCCTATACTATACTAGAGGCCCAGTGCAAGGAAACGTGCACAGGTAGGGTCCCTAGGCCTAGACTGCGATCAGGGCCATCTTCCACCTGCTCGCCAGTCCCCAGTCCCACCCTGCCACCTCCACCCACCCTGGTTCCCCGTGGTTCCCGGTTGGCCATCCAGCAATCAGCCTTCGGGCTGTGGGGAGGGACCAAGAGGTGGTCAACGCACCTCATAGTGACTGGTCTATCAGTTGTTCCTGTTGTTGTGCCGTGCAATCACTGGCCTTTTATTATATAGGATTTGGGGGGGTGGTGGTGAGGAGGGAATGGAAAGAGTATGCTCCCTGGAGGGCTGGAGGGAGAGTGATAGGACCTGTTTTCAGGGGTTTTAAAGGCTGGGCATTTAGGGAAGGTCTTAGGTATAGATCAATAGAATATTCATCTGCTCTGATGTACCAAAGTGAGATTTATTCTCTTAATTTATCTGTTCTTGGGTGTGGGTGGCAATTGGCACTAATTGGATTTCTGTTATCTGTCTCCCCGAGTAGGGGGGTGATTTAAGCTATTTACCCTCTGGTTGGGGAGAAATGCAAACCATTTACTCTAAAGCATCCTTGGTTTGGGGAAGATAGGATTTCCTAGGTGGCTGCAAACTGCTGTTTCACTGTCTTAGTTTCCCAATTCTGCTTGTCCTGGAATTTTTCTAGCTTCTTACTATTCTATAGCAAATACAGGCTCTCTCTAGAGCAGGCCCATTCCCCTTCCCAGGCATGAACTTTTGATTTCTAAGGGTCCCCATGAAACTTGCAGCCAGGGAAGCAATGGGCAGGTCAGCTCGACCAGGTTCACCCCCTGATCCTGTCTCCAAGGCCCCCTTTTCTCTGACTTCCCAGTGAGCCAAAGCAGCCTGGCCTTGGCTCACTTCTATCACTGTGACCTTCACTTCCCAGTGAGTTAACAGCAGCCCCACCTTGGTTCACTTCTTTCTGGTAACATTTCTAGAAAGCCAAAGCAGAGCCCCGCCTAGGCTCTCCCTGTTGTTTCTTCTACCCTGATTTCTTCCTTTGTTTCATTGTCCCCAGCATTAATAAACATCCTCTCAAATCCATCTGGACTCGTCTTGTGAAATCTTTCCTACACCAAGTCAAGAACCCACTCACTACAGGCTGGCCTGAGGCCCCTGTCCCTCCAGTAACATCTTTCACACAAACCTGGAAGGTTAAGAGGAAGACTGGCTTTGGAGAACAAGATAATGAATTAATATTAGATTTACTTTTAGTTTCTTGGACCTGTGAGTTTGATATTCCAGAGGAACATACAGGTAAAGATTCCTTTGAGGCATCTGGAATGGGGAAACCCTAGCTTGGGAGAGAATTAAGGTCAAAGCCATTCATGTGGGTGTCACAGTCATAGAAATGGGAACAGCTGGGATGGTCAAAGCAGAATGTAGTTTATAAAAAGAGGGGAGGTTGTAAAAGAGAAAAAATAAAACCTGCTGTTCTTGCCCTTAGGGTATTATAATAACTTTGAGATGTATTTCTCAAACTTGAAAAAAAAAAAGTATGGATATCCTATCAAGGGAAAATATTTTGATTTCTTAGATTCTAATGAGTTCAGAAATTTAAATACTGTTCATTTAGTTCAGTCAATACCAATGCAATGGATAACATTACCTTAACCTAGTATTTTGGAAGTTGTTGACTGAGTCTAAGATTGTTACCCAAATGATTTAAAATGTGACTGTATTACTGTTTTAAAATTGACCTATACTAGTAAATTACATAAAGTAAGTAATACAGATGACACAATGAACAGGTCTTAATTGTCTTAGTTTGATGAGTTTTGATAAACATATTAAACCATGTTCCCCACACCCCTATCAAGATGTAAAACAGTTCCATTACCTCAGAAAGTTCGTTTTTTGGCCTTCACAGTCAATCTCTACCTTTCCTCTAAGGAAAGATAATGTCTTTCACCATAGATTATTTTCACCTATTTTAAAATTTCACATAAATGAAATCATACTCTTTCGTGTCCAGCTTCTTTCACTCAGCATAATGACTTTGAGATTAATTCATGTGGTTCATTTCTTTGTATAGCTGAGCAATATTCCACAGTATGGACATACCACGATTTGTCTACCCATTTATCTGTTGAGAGATGTTTGGGTTGTTTGCAGTTTTAGGTTATTTGAATTGAGCTGTTCTACCAATATCCTTGTGCAAGTCTTTAGGGATATACCAGTATGCTTTCATTTCTCTTGGGTAAGGACCTAGAAATGGAATTCCTGGATCAAGGGGAAGGTATATATTTCACTTTATAATAAATTGCCAAACAGTTTTCTAAAGTGGTTTTATTATGTTATAGTCACACTAGCAGAGAATGAGTATTCTAGTTGCTCATAATGTTTGTTAGCATCGGATGGTATCAGTCTTTTTAACTTTAACCATTCTGTTAGGTATGTAATAGTATTTCACTGTTATTATAATTTACATTTCCCTGACATTGAGCATCTTTCTGGTACGGAACTCAAGGGGTTCACTCTTTGGGGTATTCTATTTAAGAACAAGACTTGATTGTCCTTAGGTAGTTTTATTTACTTGCAGCAAGTAAAGGAGACCGGGGATTCACATCCAAAGCTCAACCTCCCGGAAGGGAGGCTTAGCCATTGCTTGTATATACTATTTGGTTAATTACATGTTGACTTCTTTGGAGTTGGCAAAACCTATCAGGTTTGGTTCTGGTCAAGCTCATCTGGTTACAGCTGAGTCTGCAAAATATTGTGCTACATTTTAATATTTAGCAAGAATAGTATTTAGTAAGAACTAGCTAGACCTTGAGACCCTTATCCTGGGTTACATTTGATGTGATCATTCTGTGTTTTCATTTTGTGACATACCTGTTCAAAACTTATGTTCACTTGTTAAATGATTTTTTTTTTTAAATTACTGAATTGTAGGAGTTCTTTAAATATTCTGAATATTAGCCGAAACCGGTTTGGCTCAGTGGATAGAGCGTCGGCCTGCGGACTCAAGGGTCCCGGGTTCGATTCCGGTCAAGGGCATGTACCTTGGTTGCGGGCACATCCCCAGTGGGAGGTGTGCAGGAGGCAGCTGATCGATGTTTCTCTCTCATCGATGTTTCTAGCTCTCTATCCCTCTCCCTTCCTCTCTGTAAAATATCAATAAAATATATATTTTTAAAAAAAAAAAAAATAAATAAATAAATATTCTGAATATTAGTTCTTTGCAGATATAGGTATCAAGACCATTTTTCCAGTCTGTGCTTTTTCTGATTCATGTTTTAAATATTATCTTTTGATGAACAGACCTTTAAATGTTGTTGAATTTTAACTTATCAATTTTTTAAAAATTGTAAGTTCTTCATTACTCAGACTCTGCATGCCACATAGAGTTTACCGTGTGCCAGGTGTGGACTCTAAGTGGGTAACATATCAAGAGCTAAGTGATATTTTTAGGTTTATCTGAATAGCAATTTTGTTGTTAAATTGTTAGAGAGCCATAATCCGGAGCAATAGTTCAAAATTTAATTGAGCATATGCATCATCCTTGAAATAGTTAAAAGTAAGATTGTGCTCCATTCCTTCAGAATGATGTTTCATTTGCTCTGTGGTGCAGACAGGTTTAGGAATCATTGATCTCTAAGTCGGTAATGGTTGGCCAAACTTATGGCTCACCCACATGCCATTTTCTGGCACAGAGGGCAGGAGACTATTAGTGGAAATGACCTGTTGCATTTGAATTTCTGCATGCTGTTACCACCTGCCTTGTACTGACCTTTGAAATAGTTAAAAAGCACTGAGGGGAAAAGCAATGGGAAAGTTTGCTAAATAGATTCTGTTGTAATGAGGCATAATAATAAAATATTTCAAATCAGGAATCAGTTGCTTTCCAAAGGCTGGCTCTTGCTTTTCTTCTGCAAGAGGAAATTGCAAGGTCTTCACTGAGAGGTTTTGTTGCTGTTGTTGCTTAAAAAAAAAAAAAAAAAAGTTGGTTCTCCTAATGGTCCTGCTAATGGACCCTCACTAGTCTGGCCATTGAATAGGAAACTTCTCATTGGGTATTTTCAAGACTGCCACAGGGAATCAGCTGCCAGTTTACTGCAATGTTGAAAACGGCACGAGTTTCTGGGATTGGCATCAAAATGCTAATTTAAAAGGTCGAGTGAAACCACGGCTCACGTTTTCCCTGCCTGCACTCTCGGCAGAAAGAACAAAGACCCAGCCAGAGGAGACAGGCGGCTGAAACTCACCCCAAATCTGTTTTCCTGAGATCATTTTGGAACCATGCCTGAAATGCCGGAGAACATGGAACAGGTAAGAGCTAACAGTTCAGGAAATGAGGCATTCTAGAGTTAAGAGTTTCTTTAAAAGCATCTTGGTGGATGTCTGCTAAAAGCCTAAATGCACGGGTGCCATTCATTTCTTTAAAACATAGAACTTTGGGACATGAAAGAATAAACTAACTTTAATTATTGACCCTGTATGGAGAACTCAGCTAAGTCTCATTAATGGACAAAAAAAAAAAAATAAAAAACGCAGAACGGAACAGCAATTTCATTTACGCGGTTAAACGCATTGCTGCAGGTGAAGGGTGTGTATAGATGAGGATTTTATCCACAGTGTTCGCTCCAGCCTTTCTTTGTCTTGGCGTGGATGGAATCTGCTAACATAACTTTTAGCTCCAGGTTGCTCTCTTTAAATTCATAGACTTAGCCACAGCACGAACGTGGATAGTGCCTGTCTAATGATGGTATTTCTTTTTTTCACATAGAAACTTTCATCTTTAAAGAGAATGATTACACGCACATGTGCCCCTAGAACTATCCCACATTTTTCCTGAAAGTATCAAAAACTAGATTCTCAAAGGCAGGCAGTAAACTTTTTGTTTCTCTCTTCTCTGAGAATCAAAGTGCTCTTTGCAATGGGCTTGCCCTTAAATCTTCTTCACATTGAATACTTAATTTTATTTTTCATAGATTAGATTGCAACTAGAGATTTTTAAAAACTTCCCAGTTTTTAAAGTGAGAACTGAAGAAGATCTGGAATTTTCTCCCTCAGCCCCCCACTGCCCTTTACTTTGTCGACTGCAGGTCAGGCAGGTTTGGGGCTGGGGCCGTGCTCTCACTCTAACTAAATGCTCAAGTGATGAACAGTGACAGTCTGGATGTAAACAAAAATCGAAAAGTGAGGGTTCTCGGGCTCTCTAGCATTAACTGTTCCAAAGACACCACGTTCACACAAATAAGGAATTGAGTTCTTGTTGGGGGGAAGCGGGGTTGGGTAGGAAAGTCACAGGACTTTTGCAAAAGGCTGCTTCGGCTCTAAAGCAAGAAGGATTTTTGAAAACAGGACTGCGTTTTGAAGTGAAAGTCACTTGATTTGTCACTTTAAAAAGCGTGATGCAGGATGCTCAGCATTATTCTCCCCCCTTGGTACCTTCTTCAACACTTGGTCCTACTTTTTAGCACCCCAGAAAGACAAACAGGTTCTTGAGGTGGTAATGACTCATATACTAACACTTGTATTTTTCTTGTTTCTCTTCTGAATCTCTCAAAAAACACTCCTAAGGTTCCAGGGATATATGTCTATTGTGCTTTCTTTCTCCCTCTTGCCTCACCGCCCCCCGCTATGACTTAAATTATGTTTTTCAATTGCAGTTTATACTCGATATTATTTTGTATTTGTATTAGTTTCAGATTGATTCTTTATGCACTGCGCAGTCTACAAACTTGAAACTCCACGCGATCCAATTCAATCCTTCCCTAATCAAGAAAAAAAAAAGGGAAAATACATAACATAAACAGCCTTCCTCCTCCTACCCCAAAACAAAGCTTGTATTCATGGCTTGAGGCCAAGGCCTTTGTTTTGTGTGTCCCTTTAACAGTTGCGCATGGGCGGAGAGCTCCCCCCAGCGTGCCCGCCCCTTTCTGGGGTTTCCGCATAGCATGGCCAATCAACGGGAGCGGCCTTGGCAGCGGAAGCCGGAAGCTGTGAGCAGGTCGGCCGGGACCTAGGGGAGGCGGGCCGAGGGCCTCAGAGCGGCGGCTGGCGCGGTCCTGGGCTGGAGCCAGTGGTAATCGCTGCCGCGGCGAAGCGAAGGCGACAGGCATGGTGGGGCGGGAGAAGGAATTCTCCGTCCACTTTGTTCCCGGGAACTGCCAGCTGGTGGAGGTGAAGGAGTCGTCTCAGGGGTCTTGTGGGAACTGGTCAGAGGAAGGGTTTTCCAGGTGTCTCGGCTGAGTCGCCTCAGGGCGGCTCCGCGCCACCTCCTCAGCCCGGGGAGCCCAGGGCGGCGCCATGGGGTTTGTTTACCTCGGCGCACTCCCATTCCTGTTTTCTCTCCCAGCCTCTGCGGCCGGATCTGAGTAAATCCGTTTCCTTTGCAGCCTCCTCTCCCCTCCCGGGAAGGAAGAGGGGTTTTCTGAGCTGTCTCGGGTTTGATTCTACCTTTCTTAAAAACAATTTTTTTTTGGATCCTTTGTTTCTCCCCCTCGGTCTTACCCGCTTGTGCCTCTTAGGAAGAAGGGGAAAAGTGGCTTTTCCGGAATAACAGTATTGGAGATGATAACTTGAACTCTTAGTTTACACAAGACACTGTGTTATGCGTTGTAATCTTCGTAACTAGGAGATTGATTTTGCTCCATTTTACAGATGAGAAAATTGAGGCTTAGCGGGAATGTCCTTGGTCCATGTTCATTAAGTGCATTATAACTGGTATTTGGGGCTTTAAACTGCGACGGAGGTTGCGTGAAAGGAAGGCTTTTACAGCGTTTGGGACGACCACCCCCATCCACCCTTCTTTGTATTTTGTTCCAGGCTTCCCAGCATTCATCAGTCGGCAGAATATATCTAGCTCTGAGGATAAGACTGGTAAAATGCCCAGACCGATATGTCTTATGGATATAAGAAAGGATATAGGACGTGTCAGTTTTAGAGAATGCAGAATTTTAACTCTTCTAGAATGTAGCATATTTAGTGCTTTCATATAACTTTGGGATTTGGGAGGAGGTGGAGTTAGGGAAAATGGGCTATTTAAACTGCTGTATTGTCCCTGTGTACCCCGAACAGGGCCGGGTACATGTTACCTAGTGTTAGTGTTGATGTATATCTGTGTACTTTTCACAGTAGGAGTTCACTAATGCAAACTGGTTTTTCCTTCAATAAAAAGTGGTACATCCAAAAGCTTGGGACGTATTTGCTGCTCTCAAAACGCGTGGAGTTGCCGGTTTGGCTCCGTGGATAGAGCTTTGGCCTGCCCACCTAAGGGTCTCGGGTTCGATTGTGGTCAAGGGCAGGTACCATGGTTACAGGCTGGATCCCCTCCAGACATGTGGGAAGCAACCAATCCATGTGTCTCTCTCACATCCATGTTTCTCTCGGTCTCTCCCCCTCCCTTCTATTCTCTTTAAAAATCAAATATCCTCGGGTGAGGATTAACAAAACAAAACACTGTAACAAAAAAATCTGTGGGAGGACGGTATTATAGGATCCTAAAAAGTCTCCCAGCCCCGGAATGTCTCTTCAGTGATCTGCCTTGAGGGGAAATCTTGTGGGGATCAATTAAAGACATGACTATGAAACTGCTAAATTTAAGAAGATCTGAAAAATTGCGAAGTATTGTTATATTTACCACTAACATTTAAGAAGATCCCTCTTCAGGTATTAGTGATTTTTCACCCTACTTTTTCTCTGACATGCTTAATTCAAGTGTGTTAAGTTAGAAATCACTGTCACAGAGTACTGTTTGGGGTTATTCTGAAGGAGCCATTTACTATTCATTACAATTTGGTATTTGATTAGATAGCATAATAATAATGGTAGTTCCACATCTATAATAATAATAGCATAATATGCTAATTAGACCGGACGACTTTCCGGAAGAAGCCGGGACTGTGAGGGAAGCCGGGGTCCCCGGTGCTCAGGGAAGCTGGTGCCGGGGGAAGGAAGGCCTATTCTTGCACAAATTTCGTGCATTGGGCCTCGAGTTTAGTTACACGATGTGTTTACTTTTTCAAGAATTTTTTTTTGTATCTGTAAATGTGGCATCTGATAGTACTGAATTCTGTACATCTAAGATTTTATACAGTAAGAGAAATAAATATGTTCAGACTAACTTACAGTGATATTTGATATAATTTACCTGTAGGTAATAAAAATTGAGAATTTTGAGGTTCACAAACTATTTTCAGCTCTTGATTGTGGTTTTGATGGAACAAGACCGTTTTTTATTCTTCCATTCTGAGTCCCTCAGGGTGTTTGGATGTTCCTGTGTTTTGCAGGATTAAATTTATATAGTAACAGTCCAAAGTAATTTTCAGAGGAATATTTTTCTTTTTAAAATAAAAAAGAAAAACAGTATGCTTTCAAAAGCTTTAGTAGAGTTCTGTTTATATATAGAAACTCAAAACTAAGTTATTTTTGATTGGCATCTTTTAATTTCAGAGTGAAACATATTTTATTTGCCACCCACCAAATAAACTTATAATCCAAACTAGTGGCCCGGTGCACAAAATTTGTGCACTTGGGGGGGGGCGGGGGCAGGGGGGCCCCCAGCCTGGCCTGTGCCCTGTCACGGCCCCTCAATCAATTGCACCAAAGAGGTAGGTCCCGCCCACCCATCCAGGGCTCCTAGATGGATGATGGATTGCCCCAAAGAGGTAGGCTGGAGCCACAGACCCCCAGGCCTCTGTGCCTCGCAGGGGCCCACTAGACCCGCCTCCTCCACGCTGCGCGGTGCCATGGAACCCCCAGGCCTGGCCACGCATGGAGCTGAGAGGAGGCGGGACTCCCAGGCAGGCTATGCGTGCCCGCTGTGCATGCAGCCATCTTGTGAAGGCGAGGCAGTGTGAGGACCACCTAGGCTTTTATTAGTAAGATGGAGAAAATCTTGTCTTGGTCCCTATAGTGGTGACAGAATGTGCTCATTCAGTCTCCAGAGACTATGAAAAGAGTAAAACTTTTAAGTAAATTCACTCTCTGTAGACCCCTTTGTGATAAGGGTAATAGGGAAAATGTCAGAATTGTAGAACTATAAAGCTGGAAGAGCCGTAGTCACCTAGTCCAAATGCCTCGTTTTACCAATGAGGAGTTAGATAAGTAGAGATGAAGTAACTTCTCAGTGGCACAGTTCTTGGCAGAGCAGCTAAAATTTAACTGTCCTGAAACCAAATGTAAGTTCAAAGGATTGAGGAAAAACTCATTAGGTATTTGGCTGGACCATAGAAGCAAGAAGACCCAAGTTCTAGTCTTAACCTTTTCCTTTTATTGTGGACAAATCCTTTAACATCTCTGGACTTCAGGTTCCCCCTTTTGGAAATATATCTGCCCTGCCTAACTAGGCTGTTATGAACTAAGGGTATGATGTAGGTTTATATGACACTTGATGGTTTTCAAATTTAAGTTTGTGCAGAATCATTTGTTTCAGGAAGTGCTTGCACTTCCGATCTCTGCTCTTTTAATAAAAAGAAAAATTTTAAGAATTGACATATGACCATATTGTCCCAAGCTATAGGGTATAAGCTTTCCATGCATCTCGCATCCTTTTTTAAAGTTGTGTAGTATATTCTCTAAAGAGCCTTGCTGTGCTTGTAACAATGCTGCATTTCATCAAGTGTAAGATGCTCTCGATTATAAAATCATCTGGGCTCTTATTTTAAGTGCACTAAAAAGCAGACAGCACAACCAAGCTATGACATTCATAAGATGCATCTCTATTTTATTCATTGACATGAGATGTTACAATGAGGGAAAAGTATGCTTCAGAGTCAGTGGAGTATGCAGAAATCTTAATTTACTGTTTACTGTATGGATTGCATAATGCTTGTTCTTTGACTTCAAATTTTCCTTTTTTTAAAAAAAAAAAAATATTTGTATTGGTTTCAGAGAAGAAGGGAGAGGGAGAGAGAATTAGAAACATCAATGATGAGAGAATCATTGATTGACTGCTTCCTGCATGCCACCTCCTGGGGATTGAGCCCCAAACCTGGACATATGCCCTGACCGGGAATCAAACCTCAATCACTGAGTGACATTGGCCAGGCTAATTTTTCTTTGTAAGGAGGAAAGATGTCGCTTCTAGAAAGATAGATGGAAATTTTTTGGATTATTTGAATAAGGGAAATTTATTTTGAGAAAAGCCTTGTTCTTTCCTGAAGTTCAAGATTACAGTTCTCAAAGTGCACTTCCCAAATCTATTCCTTTGCTTCTTTAGAGTGAAGTAAAAAGTGAGAAGCTCAGAAGGAACCACATCGGCTCTCTTAACTATTTTCCCAGGGATGTTTATAGTACTTACCTGTGTACATCGTTTTTTGATTGTATCTCTACTAGACTTGGCATGTTTTCTCTTTATGTTCAGTCTTTGTAGAACTGTTTTCTTGCCAAAATGTAAAGAAAATACTTTGCTGGCTGAAATCCTTGTTTTCATAGATCATTTGGCTGCGAGCCAAGTTTTGCAACAGAAAACCTAGATGAATTTTTCTTCCACTTGTAAAAAGTGATGAAATTGGTTGATCTAAGAAAAAAAAATATCCTTAAAGAATTTACCTTTTTACTGTCCCTGTCAGCCTTTCATTTCAGATTTTTCCTATGATGGCAATACCTGATTTGAGTAGCCTTTTTTTTTTTTTTTTTTTTTAATGTATAGTCTGCTGAGTTATTCAGCCAAACTAAGGGCTAAAGGAAAGGTCTTTGGGTAGTGTACACATCTTTAAAGTTTTGACATCTCAGAATTAGTTGCCTGTAACAACACTTTGAAATAAAAAGTCTTCAGGATGATAAGATTTAATAAAACTTATGTTGCTGACTTTATTCAAGATTTTAGGAGGAAATTTGCTGTTACCATCTTGGTTATTATTTCCTAAATAGTAGTTCCTTTTAATTTTTATGTGTAAGGAATTTTTTCTTTTTCACAGATGCAACACATACCAGTTGAGAATATTTTCATGTTGTTTTTCTTTTATCCTCTATATCTGTGTTTACTAGTTTAACTGGACTGTACAGGTACATTTAGGGTTTTAATTCAGGAACATTTACCAGTTTAGTTAAACTTAGAAAGGATATTAGTGCCATAAGGGTCAAATTTATTTTTCCTTCACATAAATTCCTGTGGAATGTAAATTCTCTTACTCAGACCTATCAAAATACGATAAATCAGTGAAATTTTAAAGAAAGCTTGGGGTTAAAAACTGGGAACCAAAAATGTTAACTTGTAAACATTGGTGGAATAAAGCCCAAATATTTGATCAGGCCATAAAATAAGCATAAACCTAATTACGGATTTTATAAATGGAAAAACTTTTTATTACTCATTTGGACATAATTGATTATAAAAGTAATCACAATCTTTTTGACTAGCTAATTCCTTGCCATGTCATCTTAGGTCAGAGGTTCTCAACCTTTCTAATGCCGCGACCCTTTAAAGCAGTTCCTCATGTTGTGGTGACCCCCAACCATAAAATTATTTTCGTTGCTACTTCATAACTGTAATTTTGCTACTGTTATGAATCGTAATGTAAATATCTGTGTTTTCCGATGGTCTTAGGCTCTACAGCAGCGGTTCTCAACCTGTGGGTCACGTGAGAACCGCTAGCAGGGTCGCCTAAGACCATCGGAAAACACAGATATTTACATTACGATTCATAACAGTAGCAAAATTACAGTTATGAAGTAGCAACGAAAATAATTTTATGGTTGGGGGTCACCACAACATGAGGAACTGCTTTAAAGGGTCGCGGCATTAGAAAGGTTGAGAACCACTGTCTTAGGTTTTTATTTGGGGGGGGTAAGATTATTAAAACTTAAGTGATGTAGTTATCGATACAGTTGACTGATCTTTGTTCTTAAGACTTGGCTTATAGATATGGGACCTGAAGCAAATTACTCAGACTTGAAGTATTTAGTGGATGATGATGTTGACTAATTTTGTTCAGAGATTATTTTCAAAAAAAATGCTTTTTCTTCCCCTTCACCTTTTAGGAGGAAGTTAATGTCCCCAATAGGCGTGTTCTGATTACTGGTGCCACTGGGCTTCTTGGCAGAGCTGTGTACAAAGAATTCCATCAGAATAATTGGCATGCCGTTGGCTGTGGTTTTAGAAGAGCAAGACCAAAATTTGAACATGTTAATCTATTGGATGCGAATGCGGTTCATCACATCATTTATGATTTTCAGGTATGGTTTAGTCTGTTTCCTTTAACAAATGTAAAACATATTAAGAATCATCTGGCCCAGCCGGTGTGGCTTGGTGGTTGAGCGTTGACCTATGAACCAGGAGGTCACAGTTTGATTCCCGGTCAGGGCACATGCCTAGGTTGCAGGCTTGATCCCCAGTGTGGGATGTGCAGGTGGCAGCTGATCAATGATTCTCTCGCATTGTTTCTCCCTCTCCCTTTCTCTCTGAAATCAAGAAAAAAAAATTTTTTTTTATTTTTTATAAATGGTGGCTCATATGGGGAATGAACCCGCGACCTTGGTGTTATCAGAAGAAAAAAATAAACAAACAAAACAATCATCTGGATGACATAGAAAATCTTGCTCTCAAGGAAGTTACCATACTTAGACTCTATTAAGCAACAATATAAATACACTTCTTTAAAAAAAATTTTTATTGTTTAAAGTATTCTATATGTCTCCTTTTCCCCCTATTGACCTCTCCCCAGTAGACTTTTAAGCATGGCAGAGAATATGAAATCCTTAAAATGATTAGGTTCAGACATAGGTTGACAAAAGACAGAATATGAAGAATTTTATAAAAAATGTATGTTTCTGAAGTACTCTTCTAAGTAGCACTTTTGATACAACTGTATTTTTTAAAAAATATATTTTTATTGATTTCAAAGAGGAAGTGGGGGGGAGAGAGAGAGATAGAGAGAGAGAGAGAGAAAACATCAGTGATGAGAATCATTGATTGGCTGCCGCCTGCATGCCCCACACTGGGGATAGAGCCCGCATCCAGGGCATATATCCTGACTGGAATCAAACCATGACTTCCTGGTTTAACCACTGAGCAAAGCTGGCTAGGCATGTACAGCTTTTTAAAATAATGTCTGTAAACCTTACAACACTGTAAAATGGACAGTAGATGACAAAGGCTCAGAGATGTTAAATAACATGTTGGCCATGGTCACAGTAAAGTTCCAGAAAACTTTAGTTTCTGTTCTACCTGTAATCAAATCGAAAGTTTAAGTTTTTTTTTCTAAAAGTAGTGGACCAAGTAACACCTGCATTGGAATTTTTGGGGGGGAAACTTGTTCTTACGCCTCTCTCCTAACAATTTTAATTCAGTAAGTCAGTTATGGGACCCAGGGCTCTACATTTTAAGAAGCACCACAGATTGTGCACATTCAAGTCTGAGAACAACTAAGACCGTGCTTCCTCAAGCAGTTGTTGAGAAGGGGGGAGTTTGTATGTGGGGAGGCCAGCCTGTCAGTGGTCTTCCCAGATCTTAGCTATGGTTCTGTTCCTCTGGGAAGTAGGTGCTCCTTCTCTGCAAACAACCCTTTGTATTTCTGTCTTGATGTCTCTCACATGATGGTGAAACTGTCTCTTTATTTGTCTTTCTTTTCCACTAGATCAGTGGTCGGCAAACTCATTAGTCAACAGAGCGGCAAACCGCGGCTCACGAGCCGCAGTTTGCCGACCACTGCACTAGATGATGAAATCCTGCTCCTTGCGCAGTGCTTAGCATATAGGTGGTATTCTAAATGCTCAGCTGGGAAAATAATTTTTATAGATAGTTGATTTGCTTCAAATGAATAGTCTAAGACACTGGTCGGAAAACTCAGTCAACAGAGCCAAATATCAACAGAACAACAATTGAAATTTCTTTTGAGAGCCAAATTTTTTAAACTTAAACTTCTTCTAATGCCACTTCTTCAAAATAGACTCGCCGTGGTATTTTGTGGAAGAGCCACACTCAAGAGGCCAAAGAGCCGCATGTGGCTCGCGAGCTGCAATTTGCCGACCACTGGTCTAAGAGATTTGAACTTATGAATTTGATTTGCAGTTGATATTCCTCTCCCTTTAACATAGATTTATTAAGGTTTAAGTCATATTAATCACACAAATGATGGCTCTTTTCTCTCATCTGAATTTGGGGATGTATTTCTAAATATAGTAGTTGACACAGATGATTGTGTGATTTTGCCTAGGGATTGCCAAATTGCTCTTTTCTTTTCAGAGCCCGTATGTATGTATGTATGTATGTATGTATGTATGTATGTATGTATGTATTGAATCCTCACCCAAGATGTTTTTCATTGATTCCACAAAGAGAGGAAGGAAGGGGGGAGGGCAGGAAAGGGAAGGGGGAAAGGAGGGAGGAAGGGAGGGAGAGAGAAACATTAATGAGAGGGAGAAAAATCAATTGGTTGAGCCCCAATCAGAGATCAAAACCCCGACCCTTTGGTGATGGGACGACACTCTAACCAACTGAGCCAAACTGGCTAGGGTGTCTACATATAATTTTAAGGAAGTTCAAACCTTGAAAAAGGGGAGCATAACAAATACAATGATTCTTTAGTTGAAGGAATGTTGAACTTAACATTGTTGTAGAATTAAATCACTGTTGGAAGGCTGTGGTTCCTCTGTTTTATTCCTTTTTTGGGTTAAAAATCAATGCTTCACTTCCAGCCCCATGTCATAGTACACTGTGCAGCAGAGAGAAGGCCAGATGTTGTAGAAAATCAGCCAGATGCTGCTGCTCAGCTTAATGTGGATGCTTCTGGGAATTTAGCAAAGGAAGCAGGTAATGACTACTTCATAAAATCATTTTATAAAATATTAAATGATTGCTGAGTTTGTAAAGATTAGAGTTGTATAGATTGCTTGTAAGAGATTTGTCTATATATGATACATATGAGAATATCACATATATAAGCTATTAAAAATTACAGATAAGATTAATGTTATATTTTAATTTTAATAGATTGTTTTTTTGTTGTTTGTAGCTGCAATTGGAGCATTTCTAATCTATATTAGCTCAGATTATGTTTTTGATGGAACAAATCCTCCTTATAGAGAGGAAGATATACCAAGTCCCATAAATCTATATGGCAAAACAAAATTAGAAGGAGAAAAGGCTGTTCTGGAGAACAATTTAGGTAAGACACAACAATCTCTTTAGCCCGAGATTTGTTTTTGGGCTTACTTTTTGTTTATGATGTGTGTGTGTGTGTTTAATTAAAAAAAATCAGTCAAAGAACAAGTCACTGGAGAAAAATGAGAGAATGTAGTTAATAAAAAAAGAAAAATAATTTTAGAAATCTTAGAATTAGTGAATTTTTCCAGATTTTTCCCCCAGTATCACTATGTACATAAATATTGTGTATAGGAAAAAAAAATCATACAGTACAAATTTTTGTACTCTGGTTTTAAAAAATGAGCCAATGTCATTTCTTAGATTGAGATCTTCTGTTATTTGTGTGGTTTTTCTTTTCTATGTGTGTTTGTGTATACATCTGTATATACACATGTATGTGCTAATTATAAAAGGTATGTACCCTCTTTGTAAAACAATTTTGTAAAATGTGAAATTGTAAGGAGTGAAAGTTCTCTTCCATTGCTGCCTCAGAGAGAAGCACCGAATTTGGTTATGTATGCATGAATTTTTTTGTGGATTTTTAAAATGTGTGCATGTTGTTTTATAATTAGTGTGTGTGTGTGTGTGTCCTCTCATATACTTGCATTTCAGTACAGATGGAGCCATCACTTGGATATCTTTTTCCCATCATTGGCTGCATCGTACTTGATTTAATGATCCCTGCACTAAAACTACTGCTTTTGTCTCTGAGAAGCATCCCCTAGTATAGATACTAATAGACATTTCATTTATCAGGCTTTTTTTTTTTTTTTTTTTTGGTATTGTAAATTATTATGCAGAAATTATCCTCAAATTACATATCTATACATGGTTATCTTAAGTTAATTTAATTAAGCTGATTTTCAATTAAAGTGTCAATTATCTAGTCTGTTGTAACCCCTCATTAGGGACCAACATAAAATCTAAATACATCATAATTCTTTAATCAGTGGTTTCAAGAATTATGTAGTAAATACTCACATACCCTTTATATAGATTCAACACTTGCCAATGTTTGCCACGTGTGTTTCGTACATAAATTTTTTTTTCTGTATTCATTAAGAACTGGCTGCATTTTACTCCAAAATACTTTACTGTGTATCTTCTAACCAGGATGCTCTTTACATAACTACAATGTAGTTATCACACTCAGGAAATTAAACATTACTGTCATATAATATACAGTCTATAGAGAAATTTCCCCAGTTGTCCCAATAATGTCATTTATTGCATTTTATTTTTTATTTTTCATAATTTTTTTTTTTTATAAGAGAATGGCTTTGTTCTTTTTAAAAAATATATTTTTATTGATTTCAGAGAGGCAGGGAGAGAGAGATAGAAACATCGATGATGAGAGAGAATCATTGATTGTCTGCCTCCTGCATGACCCACACTGGGGATCGAGCCTGCAACCCAGGCATGTGCCCTTGACCGGAATTGAACCCGGGACCCTTCAGTCCGCAGGCTGATGCTCTACTCACTGAGCCAAACCATCTAGGGCTGCATTTTATTTTTTAATCTAGGATCCAGTCAAGGATCACTCATTGCATTTAGTTGTCATGATCAGTTTTATTTTTAATGATCATAATAATGAAGAAATAATGTGTAAAAATACCCCAAATAGGAGAACATTTAAAGACACTCAAGATTACATTTGTTAAATGGGCATTATTACAGTGAGCTGTGTCATTTTGGTCTATTTTAAGTTTTCTACAATATTGTTTAAATCCACATACTTCAATCTTACATCAAGCCTTAAGAACCAGTCAGCTTTAAAATATTACCTGCTTCATTTCTAGGAGCTGCTGTTTTGAGAATTCCTATTCTGTATGGAGAAGTTGAAAAGCTGGAGGAGAGTTCTGTGACTGTTATGTTTGATAAAGTACAGTTCAGCAACAAGTCAGCGAACATGGACCACTGGCAGCAGAGGTTTCCCACGCACGTCAAAGACGTAGCCTCTGTGTGTCGTCAGCTAGCAGAGAAGAGAATGCTGGTGAGAATCTTCGCAAGGAAGATTTTCTAACTTCCATCTTAGTAAAATCCTGTTAATGAGCGGAAGTTAAAGTGCTTTATTTCTACTTTTTAATTTTTTTATGATTTTTTCAATTAGAGTTTACATTCAGTATTATTTTGTATTAGTTTCAGGTGTACAGTACAGTGGTTAGACAGTCATATACTTTAAAAAGTGTTCCCCCCCAAAAAATAAAATAAAAAGTGTTCCCCCAATATTTCCAGTACCCAACTGGTACCATACACAGTTATTATAATAATATATTGACTCTATTTCCTATGCTGTACTTTATAAAGTGCTTTTTTAAAACTGTAAGGAGAGCAAGCAAAAATAGTTTACAGATAGTAGGCTATATTTATGAATTATAAAAATATACCCTTGTGTTTGAATTTCTCAAATACTACAGATCCCATCTGTCATTCTTTTATTGCAAGATGACTTGAAAACTTGTATCTATTCTTTGGGTAACAAAGTAATCTCCTAATGTCTTTTAAGAATTTTGATTAAGCACTGTGTAATGTTGAAGATTCTACGTAGGAATTCACAATTTGAGCCACTTCAGGAGTTAAATATTTGAAAATCTTGGAGCTAAATAGAGTATTTATAAAGAGATTAGAGACTGATGTATTTTAGAATATTACTAATAATATGACTATACTTTTTTTTTTTATTTAAAAATATTTTATTGATTTTTTACAGAGAGGAAGGGAGAGGGATAGAGAGTTAGAAACATCGATGAGAGAGAAACATCGATCAGCTGCCTCCTGCACACCCCCCACTGGGGACGTGCCCGCAACCAAGGTACATGCCCTTGTCCGGAATCGAACCTGGGACCCTTCAGTCTGCAGGCCGACGCTCTATCCACTGAGCCAAACCGGTTTCGGCTTGACTATACTTTTTTAACACATAAAATTTTATATATATCTTAAACATGTACTCTGACAGTATTTGATAACATCATAACTAATTAGCTCATCTTGAAAAATGGTTCTATTAAGAATTATCTTTAGCTTAGAATAATTAGAAGTACTCATTATATTGGACTGTATTTCCATAAAAATCTAATCATTTTTAGGATTCCCGCTACATAAAATAGTCATTTATATTTTTATTTAAAAAAATTCCAAAAGCTAAATTCTAGAAATTGCTTTTCATGTTAGTTGGGAATATACTTGATTTTAGATTATCTTGTGGAGAACATTCCAGAGAGGAGAGTGCATTTTAATTCCTGGGCCTTTTGATTACCTTTCTTGTCAAACCTACCATTCAACTCCACTCAGAAAGTTAAAACTATTTTGAATTTTGTGTCCTTGTCAGGATCCATCAATTAAGGGAACTTTTCACTGGTCTGGAAATGAACAGATGACAAAGTATGAAATGGCATGTGCAATTGCAGACGCCTTCAACCTCCCCAGCAGTCACTTACGACCAGTGAGTATATGGTATTTAAAGCCTAGCTTTTTGAAATTCCAGAACTAACACTGTAGTGTGTATTATTGATAACATTTCCTTGTTGCTTTGGAAGTATTGGTAACTTCCATTTTCCGGTATTAATCACAGTGACCCTCGCTTGTATGTGGCAATTTATATCGTTAATTTTCTCTAAATTATTATGTATAAAGGAGCCAATCAGTATTGGTGACATTTATAGGAAATGTATTGTCTTGATTATAGCAGCTTTTTAAAAAAAATATTTTTTCAGGGATCAAATAAGATTTGTACTGAGGGCTAAATGAAGTAGAGAATATAAAACCTCAACATGTAGCCTTTCATGTATTTTTCATGTTTTCTTTTTATTTTTCTCTCCAGATAACTGACAGTCCTGTCTTAGGAGCCCAACGTCCAAAAAATTCTCAGCTTGACTGCTCCAAATTGGAGACCTTGGGCATTGGCCAGCGAACACCGTTTCGAATTGGAATCAAAGAGTCACTCTGGCCCTTCCTCATTGATAAGAGATGGAGACAAACGGTCTTTCACTAGTGTACGTGTTGTCTTTTTTTTTTTAACGATAGAGTATGTGGCACTTTCTAAAGGAAATAGTTTTGTATGAGTGCTCTTTAGTTGTGACTTAGGATCTTTCAGGTAAACGATGCTCTTGCACTAGTGAAATCGTGTAAAGAAACTGAGGTCAATAATGCCTTGCTTGATGTAATGATGTTTCTTATTTTGTTTGTTCTGGCTTAATTTGCTGTTTGAATGTAGTAGATTATGATTCTTCAGTATTTGTGAGCTGGGATGAAACAGATCTGCTGTAGACTTTTTTTTTTTTTTTTTTTTTGAGGAAGTGGGGATGAAATGCATTGTTCATTCCTCTAAACATTTACATTTTCAGGACTATTGCAACTGTTGACTCTTTTCTGTTTTAAAGTGTTAAATATTATGAAAATCATTGTTGTTCATTATTTGCTTTGCTTGAGCCCAGATCAAAATGTTTGAAGAAAGAAACTTTATTTTTGCAACTTAAGTGTGGTTTTTATGCTTGAGATATTTCCACGTCATGTATATTGTCACTCCTGCAGCTCCATGCCTCCTGCTTGTGTAGCAGTGTATGGTGAATACTTGGAAGAGAATGTGTGTATGTGTCTGTATTTTTAAATATATATAAAACTGTTGTTTTCACTCCATGTCACTAAGTGATATTTCATATGTATGGTTATACTGATAATAATGGGCCTTGTAAGTCTTTTGACCATTCATAAATAATAATAAATGTGTGCTGCTGGCATGGGAATGCTGAGTTTTCTTATATTTCTTTTTTAAAATGGGAGGACCAACCATATAGACTGATTGTTATTTTGTTGCTTTAATTTTTAGAAATTACATTCTTGCCATCTGATGTATATAAGAGAATGTAGTTAAAATATATATTGAGATAAAAACACTAACACACACCAGGAATCTACCACTTGAGATCTAGACTGTTCCAGATACTACATCTACTGTGTCAGCTGGTTGGTTTTTACTAAAATAACTAGTTTTGTTACATGTTTACATAGAATGTTTTTTCTGAAGAATGCAGAATATCTGAATGTATTATTTGCACTAAGTGATACTCAGGTGACCTTAGCCTCAACAATATCTTTGGTCCTTAGGAAGATATGACTTGGCTTCTATTCAGGGGTTCATGCACACCCTAGTTCAGATTTTCCGATACCACTCATGGGGTATTCTAGATCTTATTCTCATTGGATAAAATGTCCTAATTTACTTAGAATTTGGGGTTTAAAGAAGAGCCAGTTGGGGTGATTTGGTTAAAGCAGCAATTCCCAAACCATGCTATCTGTGTTTATCATTAATTAGGGGAGTATTCACCAGTCGATACTTAAGCCCTAACCTGGGCCCAATAAAATAGAATTTCTGGCTTTGATGTTTGCTAATTTAGGTTTAAATGTTCCCCACGTGCTTCTAAGGTAGCCAGCCTGGCACATATATTTGAAGCATTGTGTTTCTTTAAGTACAATTCAAATTTTTATAGAGTTAGAAAAACCTTTCTCATTCTTCTCTAGCCACCAATCTTTCCAACTATGGAGGTAACCAGTGTAGATTCTGTTATGTTTCTAGAGGTGCTCTGCGTATATAAGACTACACTCACAAAACGTGTATGTGTTCACACTCGCCATCCCTTACTTATTTTCACAAAGAGTAGCATAGTACACATTTTCTTGCACTCCATTTTTTCATTTAATATGCCTTGGAATTTGTTTATATTAATTATAAAGAAAGTCCATGTTCTTTTTTTGAAATTTCTAACTTACAGAAAAATTGCCCTAACAGTATAGAGAAGCCTATATTCCCCTTCCAGATTCCCCAGTTGTCAACATTTAGCCACATTTATCATTTTCTCTTTATATATACACACAGAAGAGAGTATTATCTGTTTTCCTGAACCATTTAAGAGCAAGTTGCGGCCATGGTGCCAAGTCACACACTTTATCGTATATAAACTTAATGCCTTATAAAAATAATGCATTTCCACATAACCCTGTAATATAACCATCAAACTCAAGCAGTTAATTCTGATATAATTGTTTGATCCTCATTGATAGCTCCAATTCTGGCTTTGCTCTGGAGGGTTTATTTTAGCTTCCCTTTTTCCATATTTGCAGCTCCTTTTTATTCATTTGTTCATGTCATCGATAAGAATCATTTTCTGATCACACCAGGTCCCCTCATCACCCAGGCCTCCTTGAGCCAGGTGAGCATTCCTGAGCCCTAGGCCCCGGCCCTGATGTCAAACTTAGGCAGTTTGACCATTCAGTATAAATCCTTCACTATTTCATTGCTGTCTCCTACCCATTATTGCTTTCATTCTACTTCAGGCGTCCTCAAACTACGGCCTGCGGGCCACATGCGGCCCGCTGAGGGCATTTATCCAGCCCACCGGGTGCCGCTGCCTGTCCTGCTTAGTAGCCGACTCGTCCCGGGCCCGCAGTGTGCATAGGAATTTGTTAATAGTTTTTTTTTTAAACTATAGTCCGGCCCTCCAACGGTCTGAGGGACAGTGAACTGGCCCCCTGTTTAAAAAGTTTGAGGACCCCTGTGTCTACTTCATAGATATTATACCTTGTAGTCTGATTGTGGTAGGCTGAGTAATGCCTCCCACACCGACATATCCGTGTTCTAATCTCCAGATCTGTAAATGACACTTTATATGGCAAAAGGGACTTTGTAATTAAGAATCGTGAATGAGAGTATCCTGGTGGGTTCAGTGTAATCATAGGCAGGGGAGTAGATAAATAGTAGATGTGGGCACAGAAGCAAGAGGTTGGAGTGATGATGCCAGGATGAGGTCACAAGCCAAAGAATCTAGGCAGCCTCCAGATAATAAAAAAGGCAAGTAAACATTCACCCCTAGGGCCTCTGGACGGAGCAGGACCCTGCCAACAACACCTTGGTTTTGGCCCAGTGAACCCCATTTCAGACGAATGACCTCTAGAACTGAAAGATAATAGATTTGTACTGTTTAAGCCACCAAATTTTTAAAAAAATATATTTTATTCATTTTTTTACAGAGAGGGATAGATAGTTAAAAACATCGATGAGAGAGAAACATCGATCATCTGCCTCCTGCACACCTCCTACTGGGGATGTGCCTGCAACCCAGGTACATGCCTTTGACCGGAATCAAACCTGGGACCTTTCAGTCCGCAGGCCGATGTTCTATCCATTGAGCCAAACTGGTTAGGGCTAAGCCACCAAATTTGTGATACTATGTTACAGTAGCAATATGAATATAAATAAACTAGAGGCCTGGTGCACAAAATTCATGCACGGGGCGGGGCGGGGGGAGTGTCCCCTCAGCCCAGCCTGCACCTTCTCCAATCGGGGACCCCTTAGGGGATGTCTGACTGCCGGTTTAGGCCTGATCCTGGGGATGTCCTGGACTGCTGGCTCCTAATTGCTCACCTGCCTGCCTGCCTGGTTGTCCCTCACTGCCCCCACTCCGCTGCCGGCCAGGTCCCCTCCAACTGCCCCCTCCCTGCTGGCCTGGTTACTCCTAACTGCCCCCCCCCCCACCAGCCTGGTCGCCCTCAACTACCTCCCCTGCCGACCTGGTTGCCCCTCACAGCCCCCCGCTGGCCTGGATGCCCCACACAGCCTGCTGTTCAGTCATTTGGTCGTCCTTCACGGCCCCCCCGCCGGCCTGGTTGCCCCACCCAGCCTGCTTGTTCAGTCATTTGGTCATCCCTCACTAACCCCCCTGCCGACCTGGTCGTAGGCAACCATCTTGTGAGGGTGTAAGGGTTAGTTTGCATATTACCTCATTATATAGGATAATAAACTGTCTTCTGATTTTCATTTGTTTTCTTTATTTTTTAGGTCTTTATCCTTTTACACTACATTCTGGGAGATTGCTTTAACTTAAAAAAAATTTTTATCCAATTCTCAATTTTTCTTTTTTGTTATCTGAGTTTCCAAGAGCTTTTCTTTGTTCTCTCAGTGTTTCCTTTGAAAAGAAACAAATCATCATCCTATTTTATGCATGTATGGATTCTTCATTTCTCTGAAATACCAGTGCTAGGTGATAGTTTAGTTTTTTTGTATTTGTTTTTTAGTTTTAAGATACCTGTTTCCTGCCCTTGCTGGTTTTGCTCAGTGGATAGAGCGTCGGCTTGCAGAATGAAGGGTCCCAGGTTCGATTCCAGTCAAGGGCACATGCCCTAGTTGCAGGCTCAATCCCCAGTAGGGGGTGTGCAGAAAGCAGCTGGTCAACGATTCTCATTGATGTTTCTATCTCCTTCTCCCTTCCTCTCTGAAATAAAAAATAAATAAAAATAAAACATTAAAAAGGAAAGATACCTGTTTCCTCCTCACTTGGTCTGTTTTGTTTTCTTTGGGGGCTTTGTTGAGCTGTCCAGTAACCCCGGGCTGTCTGATCATGACTGAGTGAGACATAAAAGGCTAATTGGAATTGCTGAGTGTCTGTGCAGGAGGGCTGGCCTGCATGTCGTAGGCTGATTAGCTGTGTCCTTGGCCTCTACTCACCAGATACCAGCCACATTCCTCCAGACATGACAATCAAACATGTTTCTAGACATCACCAAATGTTCCCTGGGAGCAAGGTCATTGCAACTGAGAACAGCTATTCCAGGACCATGGGAGCGGTCCTTTTTAGTTGGGGAACCCCCAATGCCATTAAGTTTTTCAGGTCAGATTTCTCAGAAAAGGGTCTTCCTGCCAGCAATGTGGAGGCTGGGTAGAGAAGCCCAAGGTCTGCACTGTTAAACTGTGTTGGGATGAAAGTTCTATCACAAAGAGTATTGCTCTAGGGAGGAGAGAGCTAAGCAAATCAACACCTCTCATGCCTTTAAGCTATTTTGAGAGGCTGGAGATAAAAGGGGCCAGATGGGCATTGGGGCTGGCCACACTTGGGCACCCAAGGTTTCTCACACCATCCTCTTCCTACTTAGGTTAATTACAAAAGAGATTCCATAATTAGTGGTGGAGAGAGCCATTTTTAGAACCAAGTTTGCCTTTTATATAACAGGCTTTCTATAATAATAAAAGTGTAATATGCTAATTAGACCAGACGTCCTTCCTTCCGGACAAAGCCGCAGTGGGCGGGGGGCCTAGGCAGAGGTGGCGGCGGGTGGGGGCCGGGGCCAGGGCCCTTGCAAGAATTTCGTGCATCGGGCCTCTAGTCTTACATAAAAGAGTGCAACTCATCTAATACAGACCTAGGCCCCAGATTAGGATAAGCAATTTTGGGGTCCTTGCTGGATTAAGTTAGAATTCCCACACAATTCACAGGTCCTGCAATTAGCATTCAGCTTTAATATGTTCATTTATTCTTCATGTTTTCAGTGCAATACCTTCATCCTCAGCCTGCCCATGTCACCCACCCCCTTCCTTCCAATCCAGAAATCATCTGCATTAGTCTCCCCAAAGGATAGAAGTCCAATAATCTGGGAGGTGTTGGGGAGGGGATCCAATTCCACTAATTTATCTTTACTCTTTCCCTTCTCTTTCACCCAAGATTCAGAGGTATATGATCTGAGACCTTTCAGGATTTTCAGTATAAATTACTTTGGTTCTCAGCGCTCCCAACCATTGCCTACAATTCAGCCTTTTGGGGTTGGTTAACTCCTTTAACTTAGGACCCTTACCTTTCTAGCTTCCAGAATCTTGTTACTGTGGTTTCCTTTCCAGTTCTCCCTGTTCTTGTTATTTTATGTCTTTTCTTAAAAAATATTTTTCACTGGTGTTTTGGAAGGAAATGATACCTGTATTCCAACCAACAGCTTAAAATGGAACATCATACTTTCATGGATTTTTAAAAAAATATAACTTCTTTTTTTCTTTGACTTCTATTGATTTCACAGAGGAAGGGAGAGGGAGAGGGAGAGAGAAACATCAATGAAAGAGAGAATCACTGGTCAGCTGCCTCCCTCATGCCCCACACTGGGGCTCAAGCCCACAACCTGGGCATGTGCCCTGACTGGGAATCAAACCGTGGTTCCTAGGCTGAGGCTCTACCACTGAGCCACGCCGGCTGGGCCTTTCATGGATTTTATTTATTTTATCTTATTTTTTATTGATTTCAGAGAGGCAGGGAGAGGGAGAGAAAGATAGAAACATTAATGATGAGAGGGGATCATTGATCAGCTGCCTCCTGCACACGCCACACTAGGGATTGAGCCCACAACCGGGGCATGTGCCCTGACTGGGAATCGAAGCGAGACCTGGTTCATAGGTCAATGCTCAAACACTGAGCCATGCCAGCTGGGCTTTCATGGATTTTTAAATATATTTTATTGCTTTTTTACAGAGAGGAAGAGAGAGGGATAGAGAGTTAGAAACATCGATGAGAGAGAGACATCGATCAGCTGCCTCCTGCACGCCCCCTACTGGGGATGTGCCCGCAACCCAGGTACATGCCCTTGACCGGAATCGAACCTGGGACCCTTCAGTTCGCAGGTCGACGCTCTATCCACTGAGACAAACCGGTTAGGGCCTTTCATGGATTTTTATAGGATCTGAATCTCTTCCTGACCCGCTTTATGAGCAGAACCTTCCACTTCCTTTAATTTGACATCTTCCATAGCAGGTTTGGTGATCTGGCTCACCTGAATTGCTATTTGCCATTAGCCTCTGGGAAAGTTAATTAACTACAACTGGAATGTAAGTGTCTTAGATAAGGTCATCCTTTAATACAAATGAAGCACCAAATTAACCATTTTATTTTGGGTTATTAATATTGCCCGGATTTCACCTGGGAAAAGTGACGCCGTCATTAGACACGGTTCCTACTGTTTTCGAGTTTATTTTAGTTAAAAAGATCTAAATATTTCTTGAACTCCTGGGAACTTCTTATTGCAGTCTGCCAAGGTTGAGCTTTAAAATAGAGAACAATCAACTCTGATTCTGCCAAGAGCAATTTGGGGGGTCAGCACAGCGTATTAACATTGTTGATCTAAAAAAAAGCTAATAATTTTTATTCTGTACTTAATGTCCCAGTCAGTGTTCTTAGGTTAGTAATGTCAGCTTCCTGAAAGGACACTAGAATCTTTATATTTTCCATTTGTGAGATATAATTTTTTAAAAAAATATATTTTATTGATTTTTTTTACAGAGAGATAGAGAGTTAGAAACATCGATCAGCTGCCCCCTGCACACCTCCCACTGGGGATGTGCCCGCAACCCAGGCACATGCCCTTGACCGGAATCGAACCTGGGACCCCTGAGTCCGCAGGCCGACGCTCTATCCACCGAGCCAAACCGGTTTTGGCTGTGAGATATAATTTAATTTGATTTTAACAAGCAGTATTTGAATTTCCATTGCTTCAGGGTGTTGCTGACTAAATAGTACACGATAAGAAAATTAATATTAATGTCTTATATTTGGGCATGTCAAGAATGGTCTGGGTGCCAAAATAGACTATTTTGCTGTAGACAGTGTACTCATTTTCTATGTGGCTTTAACAAATTACTACCATCGTAGTGGCTTAAACATTTATTTATTTATTTATTTATTTATTTATTTATTTACTTACTTACTTTTGTTAATCCTTGCCTGAGGATATTTTTCCATTGATTTTTATTTTATTTTTAAAAATATATATTTTTATTGATTTCAGAGAGGAAGGGAGTGGGAGATAGAAACATCAATGATGAGAGAGGATCATTGATTGGCTGCCTCCTGCACTGCCCCTAGTGGGGATCAAGCCTGCAACCTAGGCATGTGCCCTGATCATATGCCTGAGAACTGAACCATACCACTGAGCCACCCCAGCCAGGCTTTCCATTGTTTTTAGAGAGAGTGGAACGAAGGGAGAGAGGGAGGTGGAGAGAGAGACTGTGCCATTGATTGGTTGCCTCCCGCACAAGAGATTGAACCCAGGTACAAGCCCTTGACTGGGAATCAACACTAACCACTGAGGATACCAGCCAGGACTCGAGTGTGTGATCTTGCAGTTCTATAGGTGAAATGTCCGGCACAGGAATCACTGGGCTAAAATCAGATGTCTCCAGGCTGCAGACCTCTCTGGAGGCACCAAGAAAGAATAAATTTCCTGCTCATTTTGCTTGTGTCTCTGGGAACAATGTCTCCACTTGCTGTTCATAAGCTAGGGGCTGTTCCCAACTTCTACAGGTCACCATACCACATTCTTTGCCTTGGGGCCTTCTTCCTTCATCTTCAAAGCCAGCTTCAGCTGGTTGATTCCTCATATCGAATCTACCCAAGCCTTCTGTCTCATCTCTCTGACCACAGCTGGGAAAATTTCTCCAGTTTTAAGGAAGCATGTGATTAGGTTGGGTAGCCCAGAGAACCAGGCATAATCTCCCCTTCTCAAGGTCAGTCATTTTCTTATTAATCCTCATCCAAGAATATTTTTTCCATTGATATTTAGAGAGAGTAGAAAAGAAGGGGAGAGTCACAGAGAGAGAAACGTCGATGTGAAAGAGACACATCGATTGGCTGCTTCCCACATGCACCCCGACCGGGCAGGGATGGAACCTGCAACCCAGGTATGTGCCCTTGACCTGGAATTGAATTCCAGACCCTTTGGTGTGCTGGCCGATACTCTAACCACTCACCACACTGGCCAGGGTTCAAGGTCAGTAATCTTAATCATATCTACAAAGTCTATTTTTCCATGTAAGGTTCTGGGGTTCAGGGTGTGGACATCTGTTGGTGACCATAATCCTGCCTACCACGTAAATTAGATGCAGTGTGTTCTGTAACTAAAAAATGAAATTATTTAGAAATGGCAGCTTGAAAACTCAAGGTAAAAATGTTCGGTCATTTGCTTAAAACTGTTAAATCGGGATAGCAGAAACACAACCAGCCTTTGACAGTTTTCCTTCTCCCCAAATCTGGTTGTTTTATTTTTACTATAATCTTTATTTAACCTTTGGTTAAGATTCTTTCTTCATAATAACAAAGATGGTATTTTATTCTTTCGTAAATATTGACTGCATCTACCCCCAAAGTGACAGCCATCCCAGTAGGACAGATAAAAATGGGACTTTTTCTTTTTACTATTCTCAGACATTGTCATTTAAATGGAAACCAAATTAAAGTGGAGATACTGAATAGTTTAAGAGGCAAATGTTGCCTCTCTGTGCTATCTCATACCCAAAAACTTCAGCATGATGCTAAGACAGACTGGTACCATTGTCTGCTGTCTTTTGTCGTGCTCCAAAAAGCAGTTGATTATCTTGGAAGAGCTTCAAAAGCAATTAAGGAAATCCCTTATGTCAAGTTGCAGTTCAGACAGGACAAATTAGATGTATGGGGAAATGTCCTGATAAAGTACTCGGGAAATAATGAGTCTGTGTACGATTTGTAATTGCTCCTGCAAAAATTTACAACATAAAAGAGTCTGTTAACCTGAGACTGGCAGCTCGGAGATGTATTTTTTTCTTTCTATTACAAATGCAAATGCCTTATGAAATGGAGCCCAGAGCATTTTTAAATGTCCAAAATGTAATTCGAGACATTGTTTATTACATTTCTGCCTGGGCTCTTCAGTGCCTCACAGGCTGCTTGGTGAGTGCTGATTTCTAAGCCAGCAGGTCTGCCATGAAAAATCGGCCTATTTGGCTCACCACTGTGGAGCGGGCCCTAAAGGCAGCTGCGCCAGAAAGAAGGGTGAGGGCTCGCCCCAGTGCCACAAAGGATGGCGAGGGACAGGGATTGAAAAGACCATGTTAGTTGTGAAGTGCCTGTGAGATAGTTGCATTTGGCTTCTTCTTTATGAATTAAAAGAGAGACAGATCATTTTCAATCTGCATAAGCCCATCCCTGTGACCAGAGAACCACACCAGCCCCAATGGTGACCATAATGAGTTGGTGGGGACCGAAGTTGGTGGTTTGAGTGTTGGTGGCTGGGGATACTGTCACAAATAGGTATCATTCAGATAGAGTACTTTCATCACAACGCTGGGAAATTCAAATGCAATTTCCTTCCCTTATGAACTGCTATTCCCCTCTGAGTGAAATGATTTCAACTCTTCCAAACTACTTGGATTTTTATCTCCAATAAAATAAAATTTACCCTCCCCTTAAAAAAAATTTACCCTAACTTTTGAGATATGGCTGTACCCATTGCTAATTCCTTGCCCTGCCCCCTCCCCTCTCCCTCCCTTGATAAACATTAGCAAGTGGGAAGTTATTCTAGGGTTATCATACAATATTTATAGGCCACTTTTTTTATTTGTGAAGTGTCTGAAGGTCTCTTAACTATGAGCCGTTTCCAAATAACCTTGGGCTCATTTTTCATCTTGATCCAAATCCCATAGAAGCAAACCAATCATGAAACTCTCTAAAAAGTCATTGGGAGCCCTAGGCTCAGAACCTAGCGGTGGTGCGTGAACCGTTAGGTTCTGTGCTGCTGGAAGCTTGGAGGAACTGAGCCACGGGGACCGATGCTCATTTAGGAATCAAAGTTGGTGCTTTGTTTCCAGAAGCCTTTGCCTGAGCCCGAGAAGGTAAATTAAATCCCTCATAGGAGTTCAAATTGTATAGACTTTGCTTTTTACACAATTCCTTTTGAGATGGTTCAATACAGTGATGTCTTTTCTGTTTAAAGAATAAGAACAGTAACAAAGCCAATGAAAAACAAACATCAGGGTGTCTCTATCCGCAGGACACCTCTGATTTCTAAGTTTGTCTTCATTAACGTTCTATTCCACCTTCATCGATCGGTCCACAGTCCCTCTTGGTGAGCTTTTCCCCATTCCTGTCCTCAAATATCACCACAGGTCCATGCACCAAAGCCTCCCCATTATTTCTCTTACCTTGGTTGACCTTCCTCTGACTTACAATTTGATCACATTCCTTTCTAGCTCCCAATCAAAGTATGTGTGTCCCAATGCTCTCCAGAGTCAGCATTTGACATAATAATGCTTTTACTAAGTACATTTCTAGGTGCCTGGCGTGGATAACTCCATTTATACTCAAAATAACCCTCTTGGTAGTAACTGTTAAAAAAGTTATTATTGATTTTAGAGAGAGAGAAGGGACAAGGGAGAGAGAGAAACATCGATGTGAGAGGGTAACATTCATCTGCTGCCTCTTGCACACCCCCTACTGGGGATCGAGCCTGCAATCTGGGCATGTGCCCTGACTGGGAATTGAACCGGTGACCTTGGTGCACAGAGCGACGCTCAACCAACTGAGCCACACTGGCTAGGGCAGGTACCTATTGTGTTCGTTTTATAGGTGGAGAAACGGGAGACACGGCAATGATAAACATGTCGTTTGTCTTCGAGTTGGCAAGTGGTGGAGTCAGGATTCATCTGGCTCAGAGCCCTCACTATTCACCTCTGCTTCTCATAGGCTCCTAGATCAGCTTTAGGTCAGATAGGCCTGGGTTCGGGTGCAGATCCTGACACTTCACTGGCTGTTTCACCTTGGGCATAGGAAGTACCTTTTCTGAGCTTTAGTTTCCTCTGCAGTAAAATAGGAATATTTGTGTGAAGAAAGCTAACCCTCATAAAAGTTCATGGCCATAGTAAGTGCCTGAGAAAATATAAAGTGTTCGCTAACCCTTTCCCACACTATCCTCTCAACTACGTAATTGGCAAATGAAATGAGCTGACGTCAGTATGTTGATGAGGAATGTGGTTTAATATGTTCCCTCTCTCATGAGGTAACTTCAGGCATCCTGACATTTCCGACTGGCAGACTCTTGGACACTTTGATCCACCTAGGCAAGGGCTGCACCTTCCCTGAGGTTGTACCAAGTCACATGTTCTTGGGTGTACTTGCCTTTTTCTAAAAAATGTTTTTAATGATTTTTGGATAGAGGGGAAGAGAGAGAGTGTGAGAGAGAAACATCAATGAGAGAGACACATGCCTACTGGGGATCAAACCCAGGACCTCTAGGTCCATGGGAGGTCACTCAATCCACTGAGCCACGCCAGCCTGGCGGGTGTACTTGCTTTTAATGCAGAACGTTTGTATTTTACTGCACATGTGCTCATTGACATGATCCTCAGGAAATGTTTTGAATGGAGAAATGGAGTGTAGCGGCAACCACCTGCTTGTGGGTTCGTATTCTATCACAGAGAGCTGGTGGGCTGGGCTGGTGCTCCAAACAGCAGTGACCCATGGCCAGTGCTCCAGCAGCCGTCAGCATGGTCCCTGGCCATGGGGCCAGCTGTTTCTAACTTATGCACATTCTGTAGTGGGAGGTACCTCCTCCAAGCTGGACCCTTTCTGGGAACCACACGGGCTATTAATTTTCCAATGGCAAATATAACCGCAGATGGCTCTGTGCAGACTGGGTTACGGGAACAACATGCCGAGGTTTCAACTTTCCGGGGACGGAATGGAAAGTTTTATGTTTTCCGTTACACTTACCACAATAGCGAGTGAAGGCGCAGGCCTTTGTCGCGTTCCAGTGACGCTTGTTCATACGAGATAAGAAGAATATGAAAAGGTCCTTGTATTTGGGCGCTTCCTCAGATAAGCCCTCATTATTCCCATCATCAGTTTGGGTGAATCTTTCTCTGCCCCTTTCTTTACTTGGCTTTACTCTATGTAAAGGTGAGCATGTGAATCCACAACCGTTTATTGAGGCCCATGTGTAACTTCCTGTGCACGTGAGGAATTTCAAGAAGAAGAAAGTGCTATTTTTGTCCTAAAGGATCTTGAAATCCAATGAAAGAACAAATAATCATGTATGGGAGTGGGGTGGGGGGGGCAATGGTAAGATATGTACACATATAATACCTTAATGAAAATTTGAAAAAAAAAGAAAGAACAAATAATCAAACATGTAAAAATGTTACACTGACATATTAATATTTTTAGCCTAACAGCTATTTGCAAACTACCAATTATTTAGATATTCTTCCAGAGAAGCCTGCATATATATTAAGCATATATTTATATATACACACTCCTATTTAAAAATTCAGTTAAAAGCATGCTGTACAGACTTGTATGTTTCTTGATTTTTTTCCACTGGACAAGATGTTTTTTAGGTCATTTCATAGTTGCACATATGTATGAGCTTCATTATTATTATTTTTTTTTTTTAAATATATTTTATTGATTTTTTACAGAGAGGAAGGGAGAGGGTGAGGGATAGAGAGCTAGAAACATCGATGAGAGAGAAACATCGATCAGCTGCCTCCTGCACACCCCCTACTGGGGATGTGCCCGCAACCAAGGTACATGTCCTTGACTGGAATCGAACCTGGGACCTTTCAGTCCGCAGGCCGACGCTCTCCACTGAGCCAAACCAGTTAGGGCCATTATTATTATTTTAATATATTTTTATTAATTTCAGAGAGGGATAGGGAGAGAGATAGAAACATCAATGATGACAGAGAATCACAGATCGGTTGCCTCCTGCAGACCCCTACTGGGGATTGAGCCCACAACCCGGGCATATGCCCTGACTGGGAATCAAACCGTGACCTCCTGGTTCATAGGTTGACGCTCAACCACTGAGCCACGCCTGCTGGGCCATTATTATTATTTTTTAATTCAATTTATTGGGGTGACATTGGTCAACATGAACGTATAGGTTTCAGGTGTGGGTTTCTATGTTACAAGAGCTGTCTATTACACTATGTGCCCACCACCCAAAGTCAAATCTCCTGTCACCTTATACTGGGACCCCCTTTCCTCCCCACCCGCTTCCCTCTGGCAACCACCACTCTGCTGTTTGTGTTCACGAGTTTCAATTTTATATTCTACATATGAGTGAAATCATATGGCTCTTAGCTTTTTCTGACTTATTTCACTTAGCATAATATTCTCAAGGTCCATCCATGTTGTCGCAAATGGCGCTATTTCATCCTTTCTTATGGCTGAGAAGTATTTGTGTGTATGTACCGTGTCTTCTTTATCCAGTCCTCTATCAAAGGACACTGGTTGTTTCCATGTCTTGGCTACAACAAATAACTGCTGCATTATTTTTAATAGTTACATGGTATCCCATTATTTGGAAGTCATTTATTTTATCACCACCTTATTGTTTTAACCCCAAACAGGTAATGGAACTCAATTGCTCACTTGAGTCTTAGATTTAAGTGCATTTTAATTGATTTTAACAAGTCTGCTTTTAATGGGAAAAATTTGAGAAGTTTGGCATCATTTGAAATAAGGGCATGTCTTTTCTCTGCAACTGTTTTGAAGGGGATAACATGTGTTTGGATTTATATTCTGGCTTGTTTGTTAAAAAATCAGCCTCATGCAGCCACAGCCATATCAGCATAACAAGCAAATGCTACACAAGTATTAGGGGGGTCTGAGTATGGAGAGAGTGTTGCAGGGATTTTTTTTTTAAATTTTTATTTTATTTTTTTAAAATATATTTTATTGATATTTTACAGAGAGGAAGGGAGAGGGAGAGAGAGTTGAAACAGCGATGAGAGAGAAACATCAATCAGCTGTCTCCTGCACACCCCCTACTGGGGATGTGCCTGCAACCAAGGTACATGCCCTTGACCAGAATCGAACCTGGGACCCTTGAGTCCGCAGGCCGACGCTCTATCCACTGAGCCAAACCGGTTAGGGCGGAATTTTTTTTTTTAAAGTGGTGCCCTCATGGGTCACCAGTAACAGTAGATGTCATCCCTGCCCCATTCCTCCACTCACATTTGAAACGGGATCTTTAGCTTCCTCACTCTAGGTTTTTTCTCATCTTTAAAATTAATTAATCGGTGGTCAGAAAGCAGCATGGGAGCTACCCTCTTGAGTTGTTAAGTGTATAATACAGTTTTTGAAAACTATGTTTTGTTTTCAGAGAGAGGAAGGGAGAGAGATAGAGACATCCATTGGCTGCCTCCTGCATGTGCCCTACAGGGGACTGAGCCCTCTGGCTACATAATACAGTATTTTTAATTATAGGGACAATGTTGTCCAGCAGATCTCTAGAACTTACTCATCTTGCATAATTTGAGACTTTATACCAGCCGTGGGCAAACTATGGCCCGCAGGCCGGATCCGGCTGTTCTATCTGGTTCTCTTGCTCTCCCCTCCGCTCCTTTACTTTGAATTTATATTAGTTCACACAAACACTCCATCCATGCTTTTGTTCCAGCCCTCCGGTCCAGTTTAAGAACCCATTGTGGCCCTCGAGTCAAAAAGTTTGCCCACCCCTGCTTTATATCCACTGATTAGTACTAATTTCCAGTTCTCCCTGCCCCTGGCCCCTAGTAACCACCTATCTACTCTCTGTTTCTATTAGATACTTCATATAAATGGAATCGTGCAGTATTTCTCTTTCTGTTTCATGATGTCCCACAGCTCCCTTAAGCTGTGCTCCTGTTTTTTAATTGTTTTTTCATGTTGGTTCTTGGATTGATTTTTTTTTCAAGCCTGTCTTCTAATTCACTGATTCAGTCTTCAGCTTCCCCTTATCTGCTGTGTATTCCTTCCAATGTGTTCTTTATTTGTGCTATGTCATTCTTTATTTCCGACTATTCCTTTTTCATAGTTACTATATCGTTTCTCATGCTGTTGAACATCTTTACCATCATTATTCTAGTCTATTTCCGATAATTTTCTTATCTCTTCTTGAGAATTCTCTTGTTCTTTCATTTGGGGGTTGTTTCTTTGTCTCCTCATTTTGGCTGCCTGTTTGGGTTTGTGACAATGTATTAGGTAGATCCTCTACGCCTTTCAATCTCTAGTGCAGAACAATGTTAAATGGTGTTTCTGACCAATTAATTCAGGCAAAGACTCAAAGTCTCCAGAGACGCCTCTGGCTGCAGACTGATAGGATTGATCTGCCCTCAGGCAATCATCCACAGGTGTGGCAAGAGTTGTTGTTTTTTTCTTAAAGTGGGTAGGTCAAAAAATGATGCATGTTATCTATGTTGTTTCTTCTAATGAATACACATTGTTTTCTAAGATAAAAAAAAAAAGAGGGTAAGGTAATTGTTTCTGCCTGGAGGCTCATTGTTACTCTCAATCTCTTAAAGGGCAAGGTGTTTTCCAATAGGGTGGGTCAGCTGTCTTCCCCCCCAGGCAATGCCACCTCTATATCAATTGTCTGCGTGAGAAAGACTACCTCTGCAGCGTGAGGGAATGGCTCAGCACAGGGAACCCGGGTGTCTGCCATCTGAGCTCTAACCCCAGAGCTTCTCCTCACCCTGCTTCAATTCAGTCCACTCTGCTGTTCCTCTTCAGAGCACAAGATGGGTGGCTCCTCAGGGAATTTTATGCATTGGCGCTTTAAGAGGGTGCCTGAATTTCCAGCTGTCTCTCCCCGGCAGAAAGCTACCCTGCTGCTTTTCACAGCCAGAGATTATGTGGGTACCTTTCTCAGTTCTGGTGCTCTCTGCTGGGGGCCCAGCTTGGGATTAGACCTCAGAGTTCTCCGTGGCAACCCCCAACAGCTGAGATATGTCTTTGGAACTTCAGCTGCTGTCTGTGGGGGCCCGAGCAGCCCTTTTACCCTCCACCCCTCCTACCAGCCTCCATGCGGTCTCCGCTTTTGGTCCTGGGTTATCAAGGTTCTCTCCAGGGAGTCTGCCGTTGATTATTCAGTAAGTTTTTCTGTATTTTAATTGGAATTCCAGTTTGAACTTGGGAGTGTGTTCGAGCAGCATCCACTTACTCTGCCGCCATTTTTAATCCTTCCCAGGAGTCATCTTTCTGTTAATGGCTTATTTTACTTGGCATGATGTCTTCAGGTTCATCTGTATCATATTGCAGGATTTTCTTCCGTTTTAAGCCTCAATAATATGCCATTGTATATACATACATACCATGTTTTTTTCATTTATCCAAAGATGGACATTTAGGTTGTCCCCACTTCTTGGCTTTGCGAATAATGCTGCAGAAAACATGGGAGAGTGGATATCTCTTGGAGATTCTAATTTCAATTCTTTGGGATAAATACTCAGAAGGGGCTGGGCACAACATCACTTCTCTGGTATTCTTACCCAAAACGCATAACCTCAGTTTAGATCATGACAGAATCCCTGACCCGTGTTCTTCAAATTTGTTAAGGTCAAGAAAGGTAAAGACTCAGGAACTGGCCCAGATTGGAGGAGAGTAAGGAGCTAGAAAGGCCAAAGGCAATGTGGGATCCCGGGCCAGAAAAAAGACAATCGCCAAAATTTGAGTCAGATCTGCAGGTTAAGGTGTTTCATCAATGTTAGTTTCCTGGTTTTAATAACTTGACTGTCACCAAATTGTTTCTGTTTAGAGAAGCTGGGTGAAGGGTATGTGGAAACTATATAATACTTTTATAATTCCTTTGGAGAAATAAAATTGTTCTAATTAAGTAATTTCCCCCTTTTGTTGTCATTTTACATTATTTTATGTTGGATTTCTCTCAACTGAATTTTAAAAATGCCCTCATTTAATAAAATATACTTATTTTGTCTCATTTTCACAGCCCCATAATGTCAGATTTATTATCTTCATTTATAGATCATGAAACTAACCTTAGGTAGTTTAAATAATTTCCTCAAGATCACACAGTAAATGACAGAGCCAGGATTTGAATCTATTTTTGCTTGACGTCAACTGTTTATGTATATTATAAAACAATCAACTGGATAAGTAATCTTATTTTAAAGTTTAATGTATTTTTAGAAGCTCCACCTTGTTCCAGAGAAGACTTGAGGTAGACTTCTTGAGAGTTGGGTACAGGTTAGGAGAAATATTGGCTAAATATTAGAAAATGTTTTGTGCTTGTGTTTTATGATCATATAGCAGAACTAATTCTGTGGTGCAGGAGGGCACGCCAATTAGCCTCGGTATGGTCTTCCTATGAAAATTAACATTTGGCAGATAGTCTGATCAAACCCAGATAACTGAGGCGTTTTTCCAATGGGACATATACTTGGTTTAAACCTTTGATGGACGGTTTTTAAAATATGGGAGCAATTTAAATGTAAGGAAAAGCAAACAGTAGGGCATGTTAAAATATCCATTAGCGAAACACCCTGAAAGGGTATAAAATGCTTCCAGCTGCCAAAAAACAATTAGGCTGCAAATATGCCTTTGGTTACCTAACCACACATTCCCTGAACATTTAGTTCTAATTAATTTTCTTCATTACACAACAATGCGTCCCCTAATTACACTAGAGAAATTCTATAAACCTACTAGCTACTCAGAGCCGTAATTGCACAATTTATTCGGGTAGGTCCCCGCGAAAAGCAGGTCCTCACTCTCTGATTTATACACACCTTATCTCCGCAGACACGAGCTACTTAGTAAACCCCTAATGGCCAGGCAAACCAATCCTGTATGTGACCATATTCCAAATCAGTGGTTTTCGCGTGATGGAACATCAAGGCTGAATAATTTAAAACATACCAAGGTAAAGGTGAAACGTACAAGCACAAGAGCCATGTAGCATCTGAATTCATACACATGTTGCCAAAACGTGTGATCCCTGGATCAGCAAAAGAGGTCGACACAGAGGAACAGAGCTCCTGTGCTCACACTGAACTTCTCAGTGCAAAGGGCAGGCAGGGCATTCATCAGGCACCAGGAGCAATATAGTACGTAACATGAAAGGGCTGAAGTATAGGCAGAGACCCCAAATCCATCACTGGATACATGAGGCAGTCGAGGCCCCGTGCAAGTGCCCTGAGCTGGGACTGAAGTAGGGACTCCCCAAGTGCCTGCCCAGTGACCCAGTACAAGTAATCAGAGCCTATTTGCTGACTGGTGACAATGTAAGTTAGGCAAAGACAGAGTTTGACCTTGGCAAAGCCACTTTTTGGTTTCCTTTCCCAACCACATTTGTGATCATAGTTTCCAGGGTTTGGGAGGATGGAGTGAGGGCCAATCGGTATAAACGCATCCTTAGTATGCAAAGCCTGAAGCCAGCTGATGGTATGTTAGCAGCTTCACTTTCCATGCCTGAAGTGCGCTGATCAACCAACCATTTCAGCCCAGGCCTGGGGACCTGCTTCTGACTCATTTAAATATGAAATTCTTCTCATGACATTAGGTAAAAAAATAACCTGGAGTTTTGCTACTCAGAGTGAGGTCTGTGAATCAGCAGCAGCAACATCACTTGGGAGGCTATTAGTTCCCAAACCTTCTGAAACGGAATTTGCATTTTAACGAGATCCCCAGGTAATGCCTACGTGCACTGAAGTTTGAACAGCACGGGTCTAGAGTTGTAGATCTCACATTTTGGCATGCCTCAGAGTCACCCAGCAGGTACCCTATCCCCAGAGTTTCTGAGTCACTAGGTCTGGGCTGAGGCTGAGCATTCCCATCTCTAACAATGGTTTTAGGAGGCCCCTAGCATATAGATTCTTCTCTTTGTCGAAGACTGGAGTTTTGGAGATCAAATGGCTACAGGTTTTGGTAGCTACAGGCTCTACCGGAGTGTGGATTTGTGCAGTCTTTTTTTTTTTTTTTTTTTTTAGGCGATTCTGGGAATTCTACATATTTGAGGTTAGCAATGTCAGTGGTTTCCAATAGAGGGACATGTCAACAGTGCAGAATCCTGGCCCCCACCACCAAACCTCCCCCTAAATTAGTGGGTCCTGGACTAGGCCCAGGAATCTGCATTTTTTAACTGAACATTCCAATGATTCTGAGACAGGTGGTCAAGAGACACACTCTGAGAAACATGGATTTAAACATCGTAGGGAAACAGCAGGATTTATGCCCTCGCAGCAGCACAATTCCAAGGTTCTCCCAGTGCGGCAGCCAGCGCGTCTCATCACTCAGCCATGGAGGCAGGCCCAGGAAATCAGTGCACTGGGCCTTTCTCTCACCGAAGCCCCGGTAATGCTGGTCCTCCTTTCTTTACTATGTCTGGCCAGCAGTGAGCACTCCAGACACTGGGCTCTTTAATCTGCTTGTCCATCCCCAAGTTCCAGTGAACCAGGTGCAGCCATCCATCTGGTTAATATGTGGACAAGCTGTTAATTTGTGAATGAAAGAAGGTGAAAAGGTCTGCAGGCAACAAAAACTGGCAAGGAGCTCTGGAAAGTAACAATTACCCCAATCTTTGCAAAGCAGGGTGAGGGGACAGGGGAATTCATTTGTTATAATAAAAGAAGGAAATGCTTTTAGGTGAAGGGAAGCGAATGGAGATTTAGGCAGCTCTGGGTACCCACATGACTTGCCCCAGGTCATCTCTGCATTGAGTAGCTTTAGCTGTAAAACAGGAAGATAATAGCACTTAATCATCATCTCAGGGAAGTTAGGAGATTTCATTGAGATCAAGGGAGACAAAGCACATTGTGAAAAGCAACAGAAATATTTTCATTAGATTCCATGCATTTCTTTCACTCTTTTGTGCATATATATTGAGGAGTCCCTTTTCATGCACATCGGACATTTTATGATTAGTGTTTTGATTTCATGGTAGCTTTACTATTTTATAGTCTTCAAATATGTCTTTTTTCTTTCTTTCTAAAATCCATAGTAAAACAGACTGTGCTGTTCCTTACAACTGGTTTTGAACTTAAGCGTGCGTTGGGATGTGTTTATTGGAATGTCTTATGGACTGAATGTTTGTGTTGCCCCCAAATTCACATGTTAGAACCCTAGTCCCCAGTATGATGGCATTTGGAGGTGG
Organism: Plecotus auritus; assembly: GCF_963455305.1. Taxonomy (NCBI): domain Eukaryota; kingdom Metazoa; phylum Chordata; class Mammalia; order Chiroptera; family Vespertilionidae; genus Plecotus; species Plecotus auritus. The sequence continues at coordinate 12,518,227 of NC_137773.1, read as the reverse complement.
GCCTTTGGGAGGTAATTAGGTTTACCTTATGTCTTCAGGGTGGGGCCCTCTTGGTGGGATTAGTGCCTTTATAAGAAGAGGAGGAAGAGCTCTCTCCTTCCCTGCCTCCCTCTCTTCCTCCTCCCCCTCCCTCTCCACATGCACGCAGCTAGGAAAGGCCATGTGAATAAACAGTGAGAAGATAGCCATCTACACACCAGGAAGAGAGCCCTCACCAAGATCTAAATCTGCTGGTACCTTGATCTTAGACTTCTCAGACTCCGGAACTGTGAAAAGCAGGTGTTGGTTGCATAAGCCACCCAGTCTATGGGATTCTGTTACAGCAGCCCGAGTTAAGACAGAATCGCTGGAGAGCTTGTTAAGATGCAGATGGCTGGGTGCACCCCCAGAGTGTCTGATTCAGTATGAGCCCGAGAATTTGCATTTTTGACAAGGTCACTTTCTTAATTATGCTGGTTGTGGATTGCGTTTTGAAAACCATCGCATGAAAACAAAACTTTCCTTGATTATAAAATATAAACTTTCTTTACTTTAAAAAGTTAATATTCTCCACCTCAAATTCCTACTGCTGTTGTATAATTTTATGTATTTGTTTATTTATTTAACGAGTCTAAACCTTTTTAAAAAATATATATATTTTTATTGATTTCAGAGAGGAAGGGAGAGGGAGAGACTTAGAAACATCAATGATGAGAGAGAATAATTGACTGGCTGCCTCCTGGATGCCCCCCATCGAGGACCAAGCCCGCAACCCGGGCATGTGCCCTTGACCGCAATCAAACCCAGAACCCTTCAGTCTACAGGCTGATGCTCTATCCACTGAGCCAAACTGGCTAGGGGTGGTCTCTAATTTAAAAGGAATCATATTCCAGACTCAGAGCTGAGTTGAGGTCATAGAAAATAGACACTTAGCGATCTTGGATGTACTTTTGCAACAACACCGCACTAAGCACCATTTTTGTCTTTCCATGTCATTAAAAAAATTTTAAAACTTTCCAACTACCCAGAAGTTTATGATCAAGCTGGGGAGACCAAATATACCCTGTAAAACACTTTGTGAATAATTACTGAGCAAAATAAACTATAAATGCAAAACAGCATTGCCTAAAGTTCCCAGGTGAGAATGCTGACACATTCCTAAACAGAGAAATTGAGAAATAAATCCCAAATGCTGAGAAAATCTACTTTATCACTTCAGCTTTTTCTTTTACAGCTAGCTAGAGGCAAGCCTCCTGACTTCAGTTCAACCAGAGATGGTGTAAAACTTTGAGACACTTCCATTGCCCTCACTGTCTGTCTTGTGTCATTAGATAAAGTTTAAAGGCACTGTTTCTCAGAGTGTGATCTATGGGCCATTTGTAGCAGGGTTGCCTTAGAAACCTACTCAGTGCACACGTTAAAAATGACCAGTGAGCCCCGGACCATGTGGCTCAGTTGGTTGAGCATTGTCCCATGCATGGAGAGGTCCCCAGTTTGATTCCAGTCAGGGCACATGCCTGGGTTTCTGGCTCATTCTCCAGTAGGGGGTGTGCAGGAGGCGGCCAATCAATGTTCCGCTCTCACATTCGTATTTCTCTTTCTCCATCTTCCTTCCTCTCTCTCTAAAGATAAATAAAAACATACGTTTAAAAAAAAAACACAAAACATGGTGAAAAAAAATCTTGGGAGCAAGGTCTTGAAAACTTCTCATTTAACCAGCTCACCAGAGAAATCTTGTGTTTGTTTAGTTTGAGAGGACACCCCCAAGAACTTCTCCCCATCCCCACCCAACGCACCTAACTGTGGGATTATCACGTGGCCCTTGAGACACCTCTGTGTGGCCGGCATTAGAGCACCTGCAGCTCTAAGGTGATGCTTAGTTTGCAGTTTGAGCCTCTGTCTCTGGGAAGGTTTAAGGTCATAGCCAGGACTTGATCCTACCTGTGATAGGAGTCTCCCCTTTGCACCTGTAAAAAGCACAGCCATGAAGACAGAAGAGAAACAGTCCAGAGATGGAAGATGCTGACGATGCCTTGCCATCCTAGCAGTCAGCAGCTGTGCGTCGCTGCAGGTTGCCCAGGACCAAACCAGAGAGGGTCGGACCTGCATTACCACCATTTGTCCACCATCCAGAACTGAAATATCATCGCTGACATGTACACATAAGGAACTGTTGGACATTGAAATTGGGGCTCAAAAGAACTGTTGGCCCCGAAAGAAACTCACTACAGACTGATTCATTTGCCTCCCAGCATAACCATTATTGCTTGTCTCATTTTCGGTTCTTATAAGTGTATTTCTAGTATCACATGATCTCACTCATCTAGGGGAAATAATGAACAACATAAACTGATGAACAAAAACAGACCCGGAGACAGGGAAGCATCGATCAGACTGTCAAACCTCAGAGGGAAGGTAGAGGAGGGTGGGGGTAAGGGGGAGAGATCAACCAAAGGACTTGTATGCATGCATATAAGCCTAACCAGTGGTCACGGACAACAGGGGGGTGGGGGCATGCGTGGGGAGGGGTTTGGGATGGGAATGGGGGGATGAGGACAAATATGTGATACCTTAATCAATAAAGAAATTAATAAAAAAAACAATTAAAAAAAAAAAAGCACAGATCTGGGAGGCAAGGGAGGAAAGACTCAGATACACACATAAGGGAAAAGGAGCTGGGTCAGAGTGTAGCTGGAAGAGCCGTGTTGCTGTTGGTTGGGTCCCAGGAATATTGACAGACTCGGTTAAGAGGTAGACCTATTTTTGTACATTTTGCTAAAGAGCCTGATTTCTAAAAAGAAAATTGCTTTGATTCACCCATGATGTTTCCAAAGTGTGGATGATATGAATATCTGGTCCTGCGGTCCAACTGTGAGTTTCAGTGGGGTACAGTCTTTCTTCTTGAGCGCCATTGAACAGTTTCTAATTATGAATCAACACATAGCTAACGCAAACACCTCTAAAAGCAGCAGTAAGCACAAGGGCATCTAATCACTCAGAATTAATCTAGTGATGATTATCCAGTATATATTGGTATGGGATTTCAGATTATTGAATAAATGGAGCCACACTATGCATTTGCTACCTGCTATTTCTACCACCTTAAAATATATTCTATGATCTGATTTTTTCAAATGACTGCATAGCCTCCAATGTGTTGATAACATTATTGATGATGGGACGTAGTATCCTTTGATAGCTCCCGCAAAAGATTTCTCTGTGTTATACCAGATGTCTTTCCTAGCTTGCGCCTAATGATCGAGGGATAATGTTCTGACTACAGTGGTGGTTCCACTTCCCTCCCTCCAGGTCACTTAAGTTCTTGTTTTATCTTTTGGGGCTTGCTGAACGAAAATGCAACAAACCCTGTATTTCACTCATTAATTCATCTATTAGGCAAATTTTGAGGAAACAGAGGTGACTGAGATACAAACCCTGCCTTTCATGGGCTTTATTCTGGTGGAGCCCAGGGGCAGCGTACAAATACAAATACAGATGTAAATTAATGTCAGGTAGTGGTAATAATCGCTTAAGTAGGCCTAGGATGATTACTCTTAATTGGAATAAATCTGTTATATTATAAACACACTTGTGATTAAAGTCAGAGTCTACATGCACACACACTTCCTGCTCAGACACCGATGGTCTGATTCCCCCTTTTATCTACCATCTGAAGAGACTCTCTGATTATTAGCTTAATGTGTGAGAACTGTAAAGAATTGTAAAATTAGGGAGAGGATGCTGGCCTCCTTTCTTTTAAAAAATATATATTTATTGATTGATTTCAGAGAGGAAGGGAGAGGAAGAGAGATAGAAACACCAATGATGAGAGAGAATCACTGGTCGACTGCCTCCTGCACATCCCACACTGGGCATGTATCTGACTGGGAATCAAACATGACCTCCTGGTTCATAGGTCACCGCTCAACCACTGAGCAACACCAGCCAGGCTAGGCCTTCTTTCTAAAGCAGATCATTTTATTTACACTGGTCTGGCCTTTGGCTTGCTGCCCACTGTGTTTTGTGGTTTTTCTTTTGTTGGTGCCTTTCTCCACCCCCCACCCTTTTTAAAAAAATCAATGAAGGATTTATATTGGCATAGACAGTCTTGGGAGTCCAGTTTCTCTTTTCAAGTTGAATAGAACGCTATTTATTGCCTATTTCTGGGGTCAAGCAAATCAATACAGGAGGCCAACAGAAGCCTGCCCTTTAGAAGGTACCAGCTCACTGAATGTGTGTTGTGGCAGAAGCTGGACTTTTGTATCTCGCGGAAAAGGAATGGGTCCCAATACTGACTTCCGTGTCAGGCAACAGATGAAGAAAAAGATGCCCGGACGGTTGTTATGGTCCCTCATTGAATTTTCAGATGTCTCTTCATAGATGAGCTTCTAATTAACCAAAACCCAGCTCCCATGAGGTCTATACAAATCTGACCCTTTTTCAGAAGTAATTTTTTTTACAGCGACTTTCTGGTCATTTTAGAGAGCACTGAAGCATAAAAGCATTTTGCTTTCCAGTGGAAAGTCTTTTCTGTTAGTGTCAAAGATAAAATCTCCACGATCCCTTTTCTGTTTCTAAGCATCAAAATCAAACAACAGAGAGAATTTTCCGATCATTTCTCTGTAATTCAAACCTAAGCAGGCTTCCAGGGAACAATAATGATATCTAGGATTGGCGTGTGTAGACCCAGGTGGCTCTTGCATATTTTCATTACACATTTATTTGGTAATCAGGGGAAGTTATTTTGATTCTTATATAAGCAGTTCCTCAGACAGAGAAAAGTCAAATAAAGGGAACCATCAAGTGTTATGAATATTCTATATTAGAGGAAAATATCCTTTTAGCTCTGTCTTTATGGAAAAGGAATTAGGAAGAACAAGTTCAAAACTTGGTAGGTCTGACCGTCCTAGAATCTATTTCCTTAGCTGTGGCATGGTGAAATTTTTGTGGTTTAAAAAAGGAAGGGTGGCATGTTAATTGGTTTGAGCTGCCTTAACAAGTTATCAGAGCCTGGGTGGCTTAAACCACAGACAACCGTTTCCTCACTGTTCTGGAGACTGGAAGTGCCAGGTCAAGGTGCCGTTAGGGTGGGTTTCTGGTGAGAGCTCTCATTCTGGCTGGCAGACCAAGCTTTCTGGCTATGTTCTTACATGGCCTTTTCTCTGCATTTGCAAAGAGAACACTCTGGTTTCTTTTCCTCTGCTTATAAGGACACCAGTCCTATTGGATTAGGGCCCCATCCTGGGTGACCTCATATAACTTTGTGACCTCACTTATCTTCTTAAAGGTCCTGTTTTCAGATAGAGTCACATTTTGGGTTAGAGCATCGACATAGGAATTTGGAGGGGGACATAATTGATAGTTGGCCATCGCTAATGGATCGATTCTGAGGGACTTTGTGTGGGAACTTTCTGGAAGAGGTCTTCCCAAGCACGGAAAACTTTCCAGGCTCTCTCACCAAAATGGGTAGGAGGGGAATGATCACTTGAAATGAGACCTTTCTGAAGTGCTGACAGAGCCTCAGACTGACCATCTGTGTTGACTCAGGATCCATGGTCCCTGTTCAGGAACTTGTTGACACCTTTCAATCTAGATATGCAAGGGCGCCCAACAGCATGGCGGGGTCCCTTATGCTCCCACAAGCTTTTTTCTTGCTGCTTTTAATATTCTCTCTTTGTCTTTTGCTCTTGGCATTTTAATTATGATGTGTCTTGGTGTGGTCCTCTTTGGATTCCTTTTGTTTGGGGTTCTCAGCGTTTCCTGGACTTGTAAGTCTATTTCTTTCACCAGGTGGGGGAAGTTTTCTGTCATTATTTCTTCAAATAGGTTTTCAGTATCTTGCTCTCTCTCTTCTTCTGGCACCCCCATAATTCTGATGTTGGTACGCTTGAAGTTGTCCCAGAAGCTCCTTTCACTATCTTCATATTTTTGCATTCTTTTTTCTTTTTGCTTTTCTGGTTGGGTGTTTTTTGCTTCTCTGTATTTCAAATCTTTGACTGGATTCTTGTGATCCTCTAGTCTGCTGTTGGATCTCTGTATATTATTTTTTATTTCAGTCATTGTATGTTTAATTTCTAGTTGGTCCTTTTTCATATCCTCAAGGGTCTCACTAAATTTATTGGCCTTTTCTAGAAAATTCTTGAAAAGCCTTATAACCGTGGTTTTGAACTCTATATCCAGTCATTTGTTTTCCTGCATTTCTTTCATTTGTGACCTGTTTCTTTGTCTCCACATTTTGGCTGCTTCCCTGAGTTGATAGAGTGGCTTTGTGTGCTAGGTGTCCTATAGGGCCCAGTGGCTCAGCCTCCCCAGTTACCTGAGGTGGACACTCTTGGTGCACCCCTTTGTGGGCTGTGTGCACAGTCTTGTTGTAGTTAAACCTTGATTGTTGTTGGTATCACTGGGAGGAATTGACCTCCAGGCCAATTGGCTGTGAGGATCAGCTGTGTCTACGCTGGGAGAACTTCTGTGCTGGAGACACCCTTATGAGACAAGACTTGCAAAAGCCTCTGTGCTCAGCTTGGATGGGGCTGAGTCTCAGGGCGGAGAAGACAGCAATGGCTTCCCATCAGCCCTGCCCTAAGAGGCCCCTGGGTCTCAGTGTCCTGCAGTAATCTCTGCAAGCACCTCTGAGAGAAAGCTGCCCTCCAGTTTCGCCCGCTGCCAGACAGTCCAGTTTCTCCCTGAATGAGTCTGGGTCCCCAGAGTCTCGCCCAGAACTGGAGTTCAGAGCAGTTGGGAGCTTTTGTCTTCCTTCTGATTGAGAAAGCCAGCCGCGTACTCAGTTGCCAACCCTCTCCGCATGCACACCTCGGTACCTCTGCCTTCTGCAGTTCCTCTGAGTCTTAGTGTGCTTTTCTCTTTCCTTCTAGTTGCAGAATTTCCACACAGCCAGCCTTCCTGTGGTTCTGGATGATGTCCGTTCTGTCTTTTAGTTGTAGTTTTGAAATTGTTGTGCAAGGCAGCAGTTTAGGTGTTTACCTATGCCGCCATCTTGATTTCTCTCCCCACAAGCTTTCTTCCGAAGGCTAAGTAAAGGCCACCTTTTGCTTTACCTTTAGTGTTAATCCGCAAGAAAGCTACACATGTTTCTGAACTCTGGATTGACTGCATATCACCATTGTTAGGATGCTCTCCAGAACCTCAGCAGACGCACAACCCACAGACATCTTCAGCCTCAGAACTGTGAGAGAGTACCTTTCTGTTGTTTTAAGTCACCCAGTCCCAGGAAGCTCACACAGTGACCAAGGCCACCTAGATTTGGTGATTTCATTAAAGGGTGTGAAATGATGATTTAAAAATTCTCTAATTTCTTCTGAATTTCTTAGCTGGAATTTTTTTTAGACAGAAGGACTTTCTTTCCTTTGTGAAGGGCATTTTCATTGCTTTGAAATATATTAGTATACTTGCAGGCCTTATTATTTTTTGAAATGATCAAATTTCAGGGTAATGAGTTCGTTCTCTAGCAACCCTCGGTGTTGTCAGAGGAGTTTATTTCATTCCTTTTCCTGTTGAATGTATTATGGGCTTATGAAGAGAGCTTATTTAAAGAAAATGTCATTAACAAATTAGTCTGGGCCTCTGGGCTTCTCCCCATTGTAAATGGAGCGTAGGATTGATATCTTGACCTTGAATAAAATGTACACCAAGAAAAATAACCTTGTTAGGATGTCTGAGGTAGGAAAATACCTTATGTTGGCCCAATGAGAGTCTGTCTAAAGGGTCAAAGTTGAGTTTGGCTCAGACAATTCTCTGAATAATAGTATAATATTGGGTATAGTTATATTGCTGTTTGTTTTTCAGTTCGATAAATCTTATATCTCCTTGGAACTGCCACCACCATTTGTTTTCGGGGGAAAAATTAAACTTAAATGCGTTCTCAGAATTTCTTTCTTTCTCCAAATTATTGTAAGTTCTGGATAGAACTTTTCTGTTTATGGAGCGACGAGCCGGGTAAAGAGTTGCCAGGCAGCGACTGGATGGATATTTGTGTTTATGACCTTGTCTTTTAAAATAAAAATTTGGGTATGAGAATTGTTGCATTTGAGGGAAAACGACAAATTGGAAACGTCTGGGAAACTCAATTTTTTAGTCTCATCCATGTCTGCCCACTAAATTAAGCTCATTCAGTGCAAGACCTTGTCTAACTTGTCATGAAATCCCCTAACAGTGTAATGTTTTCACAGAGTGGGTGCTTCATAAATAAATGAATATAAACAGAATTCAGTGCAATTACAGTTCCTCAAAAGATCAATATACTTGAGACAAATTTAGAGCAATGAACATCATGTGGGAAGACAGACAAATCCAATTACCTTAAAAATGATATGTATGTTTTTTGCAAAAAAGAGATATTTATATACTATACAGTTTACCCATTTGAAGTGTGCATTTAATGATTTTTAGTGTATTCACAAAGTTGTGTAATATCCCAATCTAATTTTAGAGTATTCTTGTCGCCCCCCAAAAGAAATCCCATACACATTAGCAGTCACTCCTCATACCCCTCCACCAATGACATTTTAAATTTATGCAAAATTATGCAGAAATACATTGATAAATCTGCCCACAGTGTAAACCAGGTGATGGTGTACCACAGAACCCCATTATATAAAGAAAAGTGGTCGGCAATATTACCATATGAATTAAAAGAAACTTAGAAGAACATATATATATATATATATATATATATATATATATATATATATGCATAATGGGCTTAGGATGAGATTAAGTGTACGAGGAAGGTCGAAGGGGACTATATATTTTTGGCAAATACACACAAAGTAATGGCAAAGTGATTGAAAGAAATAGTGGATTTCCACAGAACAGTTGGGACTGAAGCTCACAGAAAAAATAATGAGGGATCAAGGGCCAAGTTTCCTGTCGGGAATTGGACTATAAAAGAGCCTAGAATACAAAGTAGAGAATGGCTACTAGGTTGAAGGGAGTCTAGGGACGGGAACCTTAACCCATCTGCCCAGTTCTTGACAGCGAAGAGACAAAGAAGGTTGTGGGCCTGCTTTCAGCAGCGGTAGGGGACCACATTTGAAACACTCAGAGCAAGGCTGGGCCGGTCACCCTGATGCAAAAAAAAAAAACTGCAGCAGCAGCCAGAGAAATGTCGCGAAAACCTTCAGGAGCCATCATTTCGCCGTTCACCCTTGTCAGCCCAGACGCTGGGGTGGCTCAGAAGGGGAGGAAAATGATCAATAGTGGTCCCTGCCAGGTAACAAGGGAGGCAGTAAATGTTTCACAAATGGCTGCGGGTCATGTTGGCCAGGCTGTCTGACTTCCCAGTCCTGCCCTTGATCTTGATGTTGGAGAGTTTGCAACCCTCATAGTCAGTAAATCTAAATCACATCCAGAGGCTTCTGCTCACCCCAAGCTGAAATGCACCTGGCCTTCAAAGTCTGCTTCACTTATTCACAGTGCCAGCCTTCCTATCACTCTTCAGCATGTGCGCTACGCCAGGAGCTTTGCTAAGATCTTTCCTAGCATGGCTACTTTCACACACCAACCCACGATCCTGTGCCATAGATTGGGATATGAACTCAGAGAGAAGGATTCTCCTGCTGTGGTCACACAGCTAGTAAGTGGCAGAGGTGAGGGTTGAATTTGGTTTTTCTTCCTTTTTTTAAAAAAAAATATACTTTTATTTATTTCAGAGAGGAAGGGAGAGGGAAAGATAGAAACATCAATGATAGAGAGAATCACTGATTGGCTGCTTCCTGTATGCCCCTCACTGGGGATTGAGCCCACAACCCTGTCATGTGCCCTTGACTGGAACTGAACTCAGGACCCTTCAGTCCTCAGCCCGATGCTCTATCCACTGAGCCAAACTGGCTAGAGCGAACTTGGGTGTTTCTGATGCCAAACCCCATTTTCTCAAACTGCTATCTGTCTTTCCAGTGTGAATCCTGAGTAAGCTGTCCTAGTTGTAGGTCTGATTAAAGATTAATTCCTTACTTCTAAAGTGGAATAACTAAATGATGAATTCTTTCTCTCATTGAGTGGGCTCTCACACAGAGCAGCGACATGCCTGATATGAATAAACAAAGGGTTTTGTCCCTTGCTCATTGCTAGGTGGTAAGGGTCACACGGCAGGCTATGGGGCAGGGGTGGGAGCTGGGACCGGGCATTTGTCACAGCAGCCTGCAGCCCTCAGATGTGCTCTGGTTAGGACCCAGAGTGGCTGGCCACGCAACCCCCACCACTGTCTGGCAGCTGGGACCTGGCAGCTATGTCACACTCCCCTGGGGAGGGGCTTGAGGGCCCCTCCCTTTATAGCTAGGTGGGCAGGTTTCAACCCTTACTGGGAGCAGCCAGGCAATCAAAAGCCGGGTCACAAAATTCATGTAACCCACTCAGCTTTCAGATTATCATCTAAACAATCGCATTCCTGAAATTGAACTCTAATACTTGTCCCTAAATTCAAACTCGAACATTATAAGAAAAGCCTAGCTCAGGGGAAGAAAGCCTGTGTATCTCACCCCTGTGTAGGGTGATGGTAGGGTTACAGAGAAGGCGTTATCCCGTTCTACAGTCAAGAAAGCTGGCTCAGAAGGTTTTCTATCCAGAGAGTGCCTGGCACCTTGCTTTATGTCTATTAGGTATTCTATTTAAACTCTCTGCTCCCCGGCTGGTGTGGCTCAGTGGTTGAGCATCAACCCATGAACTAAGAAGTCACCGGTTCGATTCCTGGTCAGAGCACAGGCCTGGGTTGTGGGCTCGCTCTCCAGAAGAGGGTGTGCAGGAGGCAACCAATCGATGATGTTTCTCTCTCATGGATGTTTCTATCTCTTTATCCCTCTTCCTTCCTCTCTCTCTAAAAATCAATAAAAAACAACCAACCAACAACAAACAAACATATCTGTTATTTGACTGACTGAGACACCCTGTAGTTGGTGGAAGAGAGAAGAAAACAGAGGTATTACATTTTAGGTATAATCTCTCTCTTTTTAAAAATTTTTATTGATTTAAAATTTAAAAAGTTTTCCTTTTTACTTCCTGTCTGGGCACCAATTCCTGCCACCTCTCAGAGGCCGCCTACCCAGGAATAGCCTGTGGGCTTACCTTGCCACCATGGACTTGAACGGTGTCGCCAGAGGTGGTGGTGTAAATTAATGGTGTGGAGCCAATAAAAACGAGAGTGGGAAGGAAAAGACCTCTCTCCCCACCCCATGCAGGAAGGCAGTGAGGTGGGAAGCCAGGTATGGGCACCGTGGCAGGGAAGTGACTGATGTCATCATTAGGTCTGAGAGTTGTGCGTCCTTGCTATCCAGCTGCTTCCTAAGGACATGTTTTCCTCTTTGTTTCTTCTCCTTTTCGTAAGAAAGCCCAGCGTGGAATGAAACTCAAAGTCCAGGGTCTGATTTGAGTGGAGGCTTTATGATAAGCGATCCTTGTGTTTATTAAAATGGAAGTTTCTTCGTATATTGCCCCGTGTTCTAAATGACTTATATTTAGGAGAAGGACATTTTTCAGTGATAACCTTTCAAGTTTCTTTAGCAAACAGCTGCATTATGTCTTTTGACCACAGGGGGGCAGTGGCGTCACATGTAAAACATGCCTGCCTTCTGCTTTTCTGAACAGATGGCACATTTGTTAGACTTCATTGGGTGTATTTTTTCCTTTATTGAAGCACAGGGGAGTTTCACATTTGCAGGTAGAATGGGGGAAGATAGTTAAAATTTTATGCCGTATTTTTATCTCTTTGTTTATGCTGATAAAGGTAGCGGAGACAGTTGATTTATCCTCGTTTTTGCTGTTTTGAGGGATGGGTGTGCTAACAAGCCGGGGTGGAGTGTTCATTACCGCAGTCAGACCCTGGCAGAAGATGTTCTGTTGGTTTTGCATTTAATTGGAAATGTCACAAAGATAATACATAAGCCCATCCTTCCTCCAGATCCTCAGTACTCTTAGCTATGACTTAAATCCTGCTGTTGCCATCAGGAAAATTTTGCATTTAATCTTTCTCTCTGCTATTCAGTAAGCAGAATCCAGCCGCAGCTTCCTCTGAAGATGGAACCATGTGGCCTTTCCTTAAGCCCCATGATCATGGGGACCCTGAAGTGTCGCTTTCCTGGGTAGTCCTGTTGGGTTCCTAATGTTCCCAGGTCCCCGCACAGGCGGGAGTTCTTCACTCAGAGCAAACTGTAAATGCAGAGGTGTGGGCACAAGGGTGGACAGTCCTCTGAGCATATCTTGTTTGTCATGCTGTATTGGCCCATACGGTGTTTAATAGATTTTTAAAAATTAATTGCCATCACATAAATGCAGAGTTCTTATTAAAGATCCAGGTTTTGCCCTGGCCAGTGTTCTCAGTGGTTAGAAGTGGCCTGCGTAGGGAAGGGTCGCGGGTTCGATTCCCGGTCAAGGGCACATACCAGGGTTTCGGGGTTTGCTCTCTGCTCCCAATCTGTGTGTGCAGGAGGCAACCAGTTGATGTGTCCCTCTCACATCGTTGTTTCTCTCTCTCTTTCTCTCCCCCTCCCTCTCTTCCACACTCTCAGAAGCAATGGAAAAAAAAAAAATCCTCCTATGAGGATTAACAGCAACAACAACAATGAAAGACCCAGGTTTCTTGATTTCCTTGAAACACTGGACAATTGGGTATGTATAGTCCCGAGGTGACAATTGGCAGTAGCCACGTCCTTTGTGCCTACATGTAGTCACCACCCACGGGGGTCTCTTCGGTGGTTTCCCCAACACAGAGAAAGAGCCTATTAAAATGACATTTGCGCCTCGCCGGGGTAGCTTAGCGGTTGAGAGTCTTGAGAGTGGACTTATGAACCAGGAGGCCACGGTTCGATTCCCAGTCTGGGCACATGCCCTGCTTGATCCCCAGTAGGGGGCGTGCAGGAGGCAGCTAATCAATGATTCTCATCATTGATGTTTCCATCTTTCTCTCCTTCACCCTTCTTCTCTGAAATCAATAAAAAAATATTAAAAAAATGACATTTGCACAGTTTTTGTTACAATAAAGAGGAAAATGGGAACTTAATGTCCATGTCTGTCTCAAGGTAGAAAACGAAAAGATACAGTGAGGGAGCCAGGTGTCTGCAGAACAATGAGCCCGGATGCAGACGCCCCGCTACGGCCCTTAGAGAACCCCTGGCCGCCCGCCCACCTGATTTCACACCTGAGAGCTTCCGCCTTGAAGGCGGGCAGGCCTGGGCTGACCTGGGTGCGGGGCCTCACTCTGGTGACGGGTTTATTATTTATTATTTATTTTTGACATTTTCCTTTTCTTAAATATATTTTTATTGGTTCCAGAGAGGAAGAGAGAGGGAGAGAGAGATAGAAACAGCAGTGATGAGAGAGAATCATTGATGGGCTGCCTCCGGCATGACCCACACTGGGGAGGGAGCCACAACCCAGGCCTGTGCCCTGATGGGGAACTGAATGGGGCCTCCTGGTTCCTAGATCACATTCAGCCGCTGAGCCAGGCCTCGGGCTCTGGTGACCCCTTTACACGAGGGGCCCTGGAGGCAGAGGGTTTGCAGGGCGGCTCCGTGGAGCCTCCTAACTGGAGACCCACTGTCCTACCGGCTTGGCGGGGGAAGGGTTAGGGGGAAGTGGAAGGGGCGGGGACGAGGACAGCCCTTTGGGGGGGTTCGGACCCCAGACCTCAGCGAAGGCAGCTGAGCTTGGAGCGTTCAGAGGATCCGACGGGAAATCCATTCTTGCTCTGCAGGTATATCGGCCAAACGCCCAAAGCAAACAGCAGGGGGCGTTTGCTTTCTTAGAGACAATCGCGCAACTTTGCTCTTTCAAAGCCTCTGTTTCCAAGTGAAAGCCGAGGCTCAGGCGGGCTTTCTTGGGGCGCTCACCTCCAGGGGTGCCGCCTGCAGGCCCGGGGCTGGACCTCGAGTCCCAGTCCGTCGTGGGCTCTGGTAACCCGGCCGGGTGGAGAATCGCTTCGCTACCACCGCCCCGCCCCCCGCGGGGAGCCCGGCCCGCACACCCCGGGCCTGCTCGCCTGCAGGCTCAGAGTGAGGTGGAAATGGACAGGTGCTGGCCTTAGGTGACTGCGGGCTGATGCTGAACCAGGGATGCTCAAAGACTAGAAACCACCTGATATACCTCTAAGGCGGCTGTGGCCTCTGCCACCTGACCCGCGGCCAGCTCTATAACTGCCTCGGGTGTATCTGTTAACTTGAAATAAAGGAACTGTAACAGTAGTGTCTGGAGCCAAAATATGTAGGCTAAACGTGGAGTTAGATGCAATCTTAAAAAAACAAGAGCACAGATCTCAGGTAACGTTGTATTCCAGTGGAAGGGTTCCTGTGGGGAAGCTGACTGATGGGGAAGTGGGGACCCGGAGGTACCAGGCAACCGTGGAGCTTGGGTGGGTGACTGGCTTTCTCGCCCTTGAGAAGCGGAAGGGGACATTATCTTCCCGATGGTATGACACCATGGGCAAGCCCGAAGGTTCTGGAGGCAGGCCCATCTGGTCTTGAATCCTGACCCTGACGTGTTTTTAGCTGTGGAAGGTTGGGCAGAGTCGTATTCCTTTGTTTCCCTGTTGCTGGAAAGGGGGTGGAGTGAGATCAAACACCTAACTCAAGGTCACCCAGGAGGTGAATGACAGTGCTGATGTGCAAATAGAAATGCCTGATTTCAAATCCCTGGCACTTTTTGTTAAAGTCAGGCTAAATAGCCATCTCAGATGGTGAATAAAGAAAAACTGAATTTATTTAAGAAAAAGGGGTTGCGGGATGGAGATATCCAAAGGGAAGGGCTGTACAGCACTGAGTCAAAGGGCATTGGGTCCATGATGGCAGCAACAATATACGTAGGACAGTGAAGCAAGGAAGGACACAGAAGCAGCAGCAGGAAAGCCTAGCTCACTGAAAAGTCAGAGAAAAGGGGCTTTGGAGACAGGTTCGGGGAGTAAACCTGGGACTAGCTGCTGCTGCCCGCTGTTCCTCTGGTTGAAAGTCTCATGGGGTCCCTGAGGAGTTAGGGGATACTTGCCTGTGGGGGTGGGGGAAGGAGAGGAAGGGAAGGGCATAGTACAGGCCTGCTCCTTGGAGGGAGAGCATGTACAGGGTCCTTTGTCCTGAGCATATTTATCTCTCTCTTCCAGGTGAAAATCTTAGGGGAGGTTTCAGGGGAGTGTCTTAATGGAAAATTTTCCATCAACTCTCCAAGTGTGCTCTTTCAGGGTCATGGTCTCCCCTGATTGGTGGGCACCAGGGCAGGGGGTTATTAGTCAAGGTAGCTGGTCCTAAGGCAGCCACGACATCACTTGTCTTGGTTTTGCTGCTTATTCTGGACCCGGAGCTGAAATACTGTAAGGTTCAAGGGGCAGGAAATGGGAGTTGGAGACCAAGACATGTTAAAGAGGAGGTTTATTCCGCACTAATGAGATTCATTATGGAGGAGGGTAGAAAGACCAGGATTAGAGGAGAGGGAGGAGAAGAAGGAGGACCTCAGCCGGGCTGGGAGAGACAGCAACACGTGCAGAGGTGGAGACCCCTTTTGAGGGGAGGAACAGGAAGGGGTTGGGCCCAGGGCAGAACGGGAAGGGGTGGGCCCCAGGGCACTCGGCACACGCCGATTGGTGGTTCAATGTCTCGGGGATGTCCTGGCAGATGCAGGTTACGTCATACTCCGCCCACCAGTTGGGGGAAGGGAGGACCTATCAAATACAACTGAGTCCTAGGTGTCACCTTTAGGGAGGAAAAGGTCGGGGGTCCAAACTGCATGACCAGTGATATGCTAAGGGAGGAAAGGTTACCCTGGGGGTGAGGTTCTTGTTTTCCCAGTTTTGCCACAAGCGTAGAGAATAATAGCCTGGGTCCTCTGGTACTCGTCCCTAGGTTGGGCCTCCTGTGATAGTTCTTCATTCTGTCCTAACGTGAAGTCTAGCATGTCTCCCTGCTTGGGAGGCGTGACACGAGCTGTGAGGAGCACCGGCCACCCCTGGGTGGGAGGCTGCGGACAGGATGTCTCTGCTTAGCCTCTCCTGGAGGGTGGGGCCACCAAAAGGGCTGTCACGTCTCTCTTTTCTCAGGGATGGGGAGATGGAAGAATAGCAGCCTACCTAATTGCTTTCTGGAGAGTACACTTCATCTTTCAAAACTAAACTCTCTTACCTTCCTTTGTCTGTGCTTCAAGGGCTTGAACTGCTTTTCATTCATTCTTAGATCCCCGGCCTCTGACTGAGCCTGGTGCATTAACCTAGTTGTTAGGAACAGGGGAGGAGCAAGGGAAGGCCACATATTGTAGGCACGTCCTTTAGGCAGCTTCACCAGGAAGCTCCAGCTTTACCCCCCTCAGGGAGCCACTGGTCTGGTCTCCACAGGTCACTGGGGGAAGAGACTGGACAGGGGAAAGAGACACATGCCCAGTCAAGTTGGGGTGACGTCAGAAAGTTACTGGTCTGTCAGTCACACCTAGGAAGAGGTCATTGGCCAGAACGGGCATGGCCACTCAAGCAGCAGGAAGATTTGAGATATTAAATCACCTCAATAAAGGAATTCCTTCTCTTGGCTCTTTCGGGACTCTTGGCACCCCTGCATTCGCCCACATGGCCCAGGGCCAGGTGAGCTCCCCACACAGTGGACTGATGGACTGCAGCTAGCCTGATGCTGAATTGGACCGGACTGCAACATGGAACGGAAACTCTGGACACTGGCTTTGCTTTTAGCTCTGCAGAAGCCCCAGTTACACTTCTAGGACTGGAAGAAGGGAAATGGGACTTTTGAGACCCAGGGATGTACTTCCATGCAAATAAAAATCACTCATCCTCCCAGGCGAGTCTCAGAAAGTTCTTTTTCTAGAGATATCGAAAGGACTACATCCCAGCACTCAGTGGGGGAAAGGAGAGACCCCAACTTCCCCGATAACAGAATGACCTCCCATTTATTTCTAAAGTTTACGAGACCTGCTTTCTAGTATCAGATTTGAATTTCAGTTCTTGACCTTTGGAGCTTAAAGCTGCAGGCTAGAGAAGACAGATCTGAGAACTCAATCTTCCTCTCTCCACCCCCCTCCCACCCCTCTCTCTCGTGATTGACATCTGGGGACACAGTTTCTTGACTTCTTTCTCAAGATGTTGAACAAAATAAAGACCATGTGCAGGAGGAAGCAGGATCCTACATTTATTGACGTGGCATCAGGCAGCCTCTGGAAACAGATGTTGTATGCCGAAATGCCTCTTGATGGCACTGGAGCCTTAACTATCACCACAAGTCCGGTCTTTCACATTCTAAATCCTATTATCTAGGTTAGCTCATCTGTATTCAAAAGATCAATGTTGCATTATTACAAAGATCCTTTCAAGTGTAAAAAGGATGGCACTTCATTACAGAAAGTAAAAGAAACTAATCAAACTTTCTTGGTGAAATCATTGACTTTTTTAAGTAAAGGGCAAATCTAAGAATTTGAAAGTCCGAGAATGCGAGAGAGCTGGGTGGTTTGGGCTCACTCGGCATGTATGTCTGGTCGTAGCGTGTGAGTCTTGGCTAAACCTAAAGAAGAAAGAGGCATTTTAGAAAAAGTCTCAGTGCTTGAAGCTCTTTTCATTTCCTCTGTCATTGCTTTGTTGTGCGCCTCAGAAGAAATGAGCTCCTGGTGGGAAGAGGCAAAGAGACAATGCACGGGGTGCGGTGTACAGGCAACACTTACTATTGTCCTGGTGAATAGAAATTGTTAGGAAAACATTGGTAAATATTATTTATTCATTGTCTTAACTCCAATTTCAACAGACAGTTCTTGTTGCGTATGATCACCAGCTGGGTTTTGTATTATCAGGCAGACTATGTATTAGGGAGTGCTTTTGGGCTGACACCCATGGAAGGGCGGGGCAGGGTGTAGGTTGGAGTTACGGTGTGAGAAGGTGAGCCACAATGCATGCCCACAGATACATAACGGCAATGAGGGGGCTGGGGCTGCATGGCCTTTCAGAGCTGTCTGCCCTGAGGAGGAGGGAGCTGCCCGATGTCATTGCATGGTAAGCAGACAACCCTGGAAAAAGGGCCTGATTTAAGCTTCTCTAGTTGGGCACTATTTGCTGGCAGCTAACTGGGTAAAATTCCTTTTTATTTCTGAAGTAGGATCTGGGTCGCACATCGTAGTATCTATTACTGTGAACATCTTAAAACGTTAATTGGCCACCTTCTATGTACCAGGACTGTGCTAGGTGCTGTTGCTGATGGTGACGATTAATAGTCCTTGCTCTCAAGATCTTTCTTTCTTTTAAAAAAATATTTTTATTGATTTCAGAGAGGAAGGGAGAGGGAGAGGGAGATAGAAACATCAATGATGAGAGAGAATCGTTGATCGGCTGCCTCCTGCACGCCCCACACTGGGGATCAAGCCCGCAACCCAGGCATGTGCCCTGACTGGGAATCGAACTGTGACCTCATGGTTCATAGGTCAACACTCAACCATTGAGCAACACTGGCCAGGCTTCAAGATATTTCTGACCAGCATCCTCTTGCTGAGATTTGTTGGTTATTCTGATATGCCAGGCATAGTTCCAAGTACTCTACTTGTATTCACTAATTTAATATACTAATCCATATAAGATAGCTAGAGTTCTTGTCTTCCTTTTACAGAGGGGGGAAACTGAGGCATGTGATGGCGAAGCTCGGGGCAGGCTTTCCTCAGAGTCCTGATCACCTGCCTCCAAAATGTTGTCATTTCTTTGAGATCCAAGACACTCTTCAGCTTCTTGTAGCTTATGTCTGAGACTATGAAAAATCTCATCTATCTTTTAATATTACACGATGAAATAAGATTTTAGATATATTGTGTTAGAAAAAAATATTTTAAAAATTGATTTTGCCTGTTATTATGTTTGTTTTTTATAAAGAATATTACATATGTCATTATTTGTACATTCTGTGTTACATATCCTTTATTTATTTTTTAATATATTTTTATTGATTTCAGAGAGGAAGAGAGAGATAGAAACATCAATGATGAGAGAGAATCATTGATTGGCTGCCTCCTGCACAGCCCCTACTGGGGATCGATCCCACAACCTGGGCATGTGCCTTTGACTGAAATCAAACCTGGGACCCTTCAGTCCTCAGGCTGATGCTCTATCCACTGAGCAAATCAGCTAGGGCTATTCTTATGTTTTAATGTGGCTACTAGAAAATCTTAAAGTTACTTAGTGGCTTGTATTTGTAGTTTGCATTTTTTTTTTTTATTAGTGGAGTATCTGAGAGTCTTTGGAGAAAAATCTATTTGATACTGGGATCTGGTTCCTTTTAATATGCTTCAGTTAATTTATATATATTAATAGGGAAAAGATTTTATCCACTGAATAGCCACTACTTACTGGTTGTTTAGCTATTGTTGAAAACTAGTTAGAGGCAGCCTGAGTGAGATGAATTAAAGTTCTGTTATTGTAGGGGAACAAGATCATCAACTTGAAATTAATCAACGGATTTCAAATCACCAGGAAGGGATAGCTCATCCTCAGCGTTACAATCTCAACATGTAAATGGCAGTTGAGAGGAGAGCCAGTAAAATCAACCCAGCCTTTCTCCCATCAGAAATTAAAAGCAATTTATTTTTATTAAATCCTGGAAAGCACTTGTTTATCCAACTCCATCACCCCGACACCCCATCTGTGTTTTAGACTTTTTGAGTAGAGAGGTGGGATATTCGGTTGTCTGGGTTTCCCACAAGAGTTGGATGAGACCCGTCTGATTCCAGTTGGGGAACCCATCTGTCCCCACCTGATACATTTTATTTAAAATGGGTCAGAAACCTAAAGCTAGACTTGGCCAAAGTAGCACAGATTATGTGGAGTCCAACCAAAGCCATATGAATCATCCCCAGAGCACGCCAAAGTTGGCCCCAAACCGGGCACAGATTTTCCAGTATGATCCTGGAGTTTGCCAGAAGGCAGGAGGACCACAAGGATGAATGGGATGCATTTGGCTTTTGTCCCAACTTCTGTGGTTAGTGAAGCTTATCTGATCTGGGACTGGATATAAACGTATCTTGTGGATTCAGAAGATACCAAATCACCTGGAAGGGTCATTTGGTCCAAGCCCCTGTAGAAAACACACTATTTGCTGGCAGCAAACTGGGTAAAATTCCTTTTTATTTCTGAAAGTAGGATCTGGGCCGCACATCATAGTATCTACTACTCTGAACATCTTAAAACGTTAATTGGCCACCTTCTATGTACCAGGTCTGTGCTAGGTGCTGTTGCTGATCGTGATGAATAATAGTCCTTGCTCTCAAGATAGAGAACACACCCACAAAAAGCTGTTTATCCAACCACCCAACCTTCTCCATTACTCCTGACCCCAACCAGGAATGAAGAAAGGTTCAAAGACAAATTGTAAATATATATCAAACATTCCAATTGATGTTCTTTCAGTACTTTTTAATATTAACACTTTGATGATAAGCCTAAGTTGGACCCCCAAGTGAATGAAATTTTATATCTTTCTGAATAGATATGCAAGGGCTGCATTATTTGGTAGACTGACCCTTGAATATAGCAGCAATGTGTTTTTTTCTTTTAAATTTATTTTAAAGTATTATTGTTTTTATTGAATTTATTGATGATAACCAGTCTGACAGGTTGAAGTGATATCTCACTGTGGTTTTAATTTGCATTTCTCTGATGATTAGTGACATTGAGCATGTTTTTGTATGTCTACTCTCCTCTTTGAAGAAGTATCTATTCAGATCCTTTGCCCATTTCTTGTTTCTTTTTAAAAAATTTGCCCCAAGCTCTTTATCAGATATATCATTGGCGAATATGTTCTCCCATTCAGTGGGTTGTCTTTTCATTTTGTTGAATTAGAATAATGTTGGCCTTGTAAAATAAGCTTGGAAGTCTTCCCTTCTCTTGAGATTTTGTACTAGTTTGAGAAAGATAGGTATTACTTGTTCTCGGAATGTTTGGTAAAAGTCACCTGTGAAGCCATCTGGTCCAGGACTTTAACTTGTTGGGAGTTTTTTGATTACTGCTTCAGTTTCATTAGTTGTAATCTGTCTGTTCAGATTATCTGATTCTTCTGGATTCAGTTTTGGAAGATTGTATGTTTCTAGAAATTTATCCATTTTGTCCAGATTTTCTAACTGTTGGCATATAGTTAGTTGTTTGTAATATTTTCTTTTACCTTTAGTTGATTGTTTCCTAATAGTTTCCCCAATAACTATCACCCACTGTGGGCTTCTAATAAATTCAACGTTTACTAGATCTTTCAAATCTTTATTTCACAAACTATTATCAGGTTTCATATTTGTATAAATTCCCTTTTGTATTAAAAGGCAGAATTTGATTTTCATTAATGGAAATTTTATCCTGTTGATTTCAGCTGCTTATTCTGTAGTAGTAGCTAACTTAGGATGTTTGAGGAGTGTAGTCACAGCTCAGAAAGAGTTTGTGGCCTTGCTTGTTTTTGGCAATCCACTGCAGCTAGAGAGAGCTTCCTACAATGTAAATCTGTTTGCTGTTTCCCCCTGAGTCAGACTCCTCAGAGCTCCAAGATAGTGCCCTTAGCAAAAGTCTTACTTTTATGCATGGTCTACAGATTTTTCAACATATTTCCTGACTACTCTCTCACTCTCTCCCTTTTTTTTTGTTGGTTTTGTTTGTTTGTTGTTGCAACAGCATACCTCTGTTGAAGAAAGTCATTGAGAGGACATGACCTTCGGTTGAACCATGAGCTGGACCTGGGCAATCAGAGGCTTCTCCCTCTGACCCTGTCCTTGGAATGTACATTTTTCTCACCCTTCCCATATGAGGAACTGTTTCAAGGATGTAGCCTTGAGAGAGTAGAGTGTTGTTGAGAACACCTGGACTGCGCATGTGACTGCAGTCCTTAAAGACAGTGGTTCTCAACCTTTCTAATGCCGCGACCCTTTAATACAGCTCCTCATGTTGTGGTGACCCCCAACCATAAAATTATTTTCGTTGCTACTTCATAACTGTAATTTTGCTACTGTTATGAATCGTAATGTAAATATCTGTGTTTTCCGATGGTCTTAGGCTCTACAGCAGCGGTTCTCAACCTGTGGGTCGCCTAAGACCATTGGAAAACACAGATATTTACATTACGATTCATAACAGTAGCAAAATTACAGTTATGAAGTAGCAACAAAAATAATTTTATGGTTGGGGGTCACCACCACATGAGGAGCTGTATTAAAGGGTCGCGGCATTAGAAAGGTTGAGAACCACTGCTTTAAGGCCTCTACTAGTCTGTAAGCTTTTATGGTTATGGCAGGTGGGTGAAGAGATATACTTACCTTGCAACTGCCCAAGACAAGCCTCATGTATAATTTCTCTTGCTTATTCAAAACAGCTACCTGCCAGTCTAGAGTGGACTGCCTCTTTCTTTAGCCTTTCCTTGTCCAGTTTAGATATCACCTGGGAAGCTCCCGCATTTGCAAACCAACCGTTTCTTTTTAAAATTTTCTTATTGTTCGCTTATTGATATCTTGGAACACAACTGTAAAAGAAACTGATTTTCTATTTAGCAAGTTTCTGCTTTTTAAAAATTTGTTCCAATAGTTTTTCCATACAATAATCAGAATTTTCTATGTTCACAATGTCATTGCCTTTGAATAATAAGTTTTTTTTTTTTTCCTTTCTAGTGCTATGCATTTTATTTCTTATTGAGTTGTCTGCCCTCGAGTTCAATGTTGAATGGAGTGGTGGTTAGACAGCCTTGGCTTTTTTTCTGACATGAAAGGAAACACTTCTGACTTTTCATCATTAACTATTCTGCTGTAGGTTTTTGTTTCAAGATACTCTTTATCAGATTAAGGCAGTGTCTTTCTCTCTCCTAGTTTGCTTTGTTTTTAATGACTGATTGAATATTGAATTTTATAAGTTCTTTTTCTGCATTAACTGGTGATCACAATCCTTCTCTTTCCTTTAACCATTGATATGATGAATTACAACAATAGTTTTCTATATTTAAACCCAAGCTTCATTCCTTTTTATTGCTGAGTACTAGTTCACTTACAGATATATTCCAGTTTGTTTTCTCACCTACTTGTTGATGGACATCTGGGCTGTTTGCAATGTTTGGCTATTAAAAATAAGCTGTTATGAATATTTATGTACAAATCTTTGTGTGAACATACGTTTTCATTTTTCTTGAGTGAACACCTAGGAATAGAATGGCTGCACCATATGATAGATGAATGTTTAATTAAAAAATACTGCTAAGCTATTTTCTAAAGTGGATGTACTATTTTATATTTCTTTCAGCAATCTATAAGAGTTTCAGTTGGTTCACATCCTTACCTTTACTTGGTATGAATAGCTTTGAAATTTTAGCCATTTTAATATAGGTGTTGTGGTAGCTTATGGTTTTAATGTACATTTCCCTGATGACTGAAGTTTTCCGTATTTTCATGTGTTTCTCAGCTATTTATACATCATCTTTATGAAGTGTACTTCAACATTTTGGCCTATTTTTAAGATTGGTTGTTTTCTTACTATTGAATTGCAGTGTTCTTTATGTGTATTCTGGCTACAAGTCCTTTCTTTTCTTTCCTTTTCTTTTTAAAATTATATTTTTATTGATTTCAGAGATGGAAAGAGAGAGAGAGAAACATCCATGATGAGAGAGAATCATTGATTGGCTGCCTCCTGCACACCCCCTACTGGGGATCGGGCCCGCAATCTGGGCATGTGCCCTTGACCGAAATCAAACCTGGGACCCTTCAGTCCATAGGCTGATGCTCTATCCACTGAGCCAAACCAGCAAGGGCCCAGAAAAATATTGTTAACACTTTTATCAGGTCATGTGATTCTCTGCTGAAAACTCTCCAATAGCTTCTCATCACTCTTAGATAAATTCCAAATGGAGTAGGGATGTAGAATTGACAAAGAGTGTCTTTGAAATACCAAAGCTTTCTGTTTAGCATACCCAATTGAAACCCTCAAAAGCTTCCCCATAGGTACCAGGTGTTTTTATAATCCGCCTTTGTACTCCAACTTTATACCAAATCAACCAATTGTTTGGAATCTTCAGATTTTGGGGGGAAGGTTTTTTCTGCTCCTTGATAGAAATGTTTGCCTTCAAATGAATTACACCATTTGCCTAGGACCTTACAGGGCCCCAATGCTGAGAACTATCCTAATTCATCTAATTCATTAACTCAAAGCTGTACCAAAATGCTCTTGTTCACATATTTCTTTTTAAATTTTTTAAAATTGAATTTATTGGGGTGTTATTGGTTAACAAAATTACATAGGTCTCAGGTGTACAACTCTATAATACATCATCTTTGTATACAAGTCAAGTCTCCTTCCATCACTACTTATCACTTATCCGCCCTTTACCCTCTTCTAGATCCTCCCACCCCATTTTCTTCTGGTGATCACCGTACAGTTGTTTATTTCCTTCACCCTTTTCACCCAGCCCCTTTCAGATTGCTGCCTCCAGGCGCTGCCTGGTAGAAATTCTGGAGCAGCTATAACCTACATATTTTGGATTCTAGTGTTTTTCTTTTCTTTCTTTTTCTGGCTAACACCTTCAGAGCTAGCAGTGTGATTGGTTCCCCATAAGAACTCAATACGTGTTAACAATTAATAAAATTATTCTGTGATTTCTGTATGTGGAGAAAGACAATTCAAGCATTTTTGCAAGAACTCTGGAATTGTCTCCTCACCTGGTCATTTTAGAGGATAATCATAGATACTAGTCACGCAGGGACTATTTGATGGCTTAGATATAATTGTTAAAAGTATTATATCTGAATGCTTTAACATTTTTCTTATGCTGGTGCATTTCTGACTTTTTAAAAAATGAGAGCCTTTTACCTTCTTGATTTTCCATTTTCTTTTTTAAATTTAATAAATCTTTATTGTTCAGATTATTACAATTGTTCCTCTTTTTCCCCCCATAGCTCCCCTCCACCTGGTTCCCACCCCACCCTCTGCGCTTACCTCCCCCCGCACTGTCTTCATCCATAGGTGTACGACCTTTGTCCAGTCTCTTCCCCCACCCCCACACCCCTTTCCCCCCGAGAATTGTTAGTTCACTCCCTTTCTATGCCCCTGATTCTATTATATTCACCAGTTTATTCTGTTCATCACATTTTTTATTCACTTGATTTTTAGATTCACTTGTTGATAGATATGTATTTGTTGCTCATAATTTTTATCTTTACCTTTTTCTTCTTCTCACTCTTCTTAAAGAATACCCTTCAGCATTTCATATAATACTGGTTTGGTGGTGATGAACTCCTTTAGCTTTTTCTTGTCTGTGAAGCTCTTTATCTGACCTTCAATTCTGAATGATAGCTTTGCTGGGTAGAGTACTCTTGGTTGTAGGTTCTTGCTATTCATCGCTTTGAATATTTCTTGCCACTCCCGTCTGGCCTGCATAGTTTCTGTTGAGAAATCAGCTGACAGTTGTATGGGTGCTCCCTTGTAGGTAACTAACTGTTTTTCTCTTGCTGCTTTTAATATTCTCTCTTTGTCTTTTGCTCTTGGCATTTTAATTATGATGTGTCTTGGTGTGGTCCTCTTTGGATTCCTTTTGTTTGGGGTTCTGTGCACTTCCTGAACTTGCAAGTCTATTTCTTTCACCAGGTGGGGGAAGTTTTCTGTCATTATTTCTTCAAATAGGTTTTCCTTATCTTTCTCGCTCTCTTCTTCTGGCACCCCCATAATTCTGATGTTGGTACGCTTGAAGTTGTCCCAGAGGCTCCTTACACTATCTTCAAATTTTTGGATTCTTTTTTCTTTTTTTTAAAATATATTTTATTGGTATTTTACAGAGAGGAAGGGAGAGGGATAGAGAGCTAGAAACATCGATGAGAGAGAAACATCGATCAGGTGCCTCCTGCACACCTCCCACTGGGGATGTGCCCACAACCAAGGTACATGCCCTTGACCAGAATTGAACCCGGGACTCTTCAGTCCACAGGCCAACGCTCTATCCACTGAGCCAAACCAGTTTTGGCTCTTTTTTCTTTTTGCTTTTCCAGTTGAGTGTTTTTTGCTTCTTTGTGTTTCAAATCTTTGACTTGATTCTTGCGTTCCTCTAGTCTGCTGTTAGGTCTCTGTATAATATTTTTTATTTCAGTCAGTGTATGCTTAATTTCTAGTTGGTCCTTTTTCATATCCTCAAGGGTCTCACTAAATTTATCGGCCTTTTCTAGGAAATTCTTGAAAAACCTTATAACCGTGGTTTTGAACTCTATATCCAGTCATTTGTTTTCCTCCATTTCTTTCATTTGTGATCTGTTTCTTTGTCTCCGCATTTTCGTTGCTTCCCTGAGTTTGTAGAGTAGCTTTGTGTGCTAGGTGTCTTATAGGGCCCAGCCTCCCCAGTTACCTGAGGTGGACACTCTTGGTGCACCCCTTTGTGGGCTGTGTGCACAGTTTTGTTGTAGTTAAGCCTTGATTGTTGTTGGTATCACTGGGAGGATTTGACCTCCAGGCCAATTGGCTGTGAGGATCAGCTGTGTCTACACTGGGAGAACTTCTGTGCTGGAGACACCCTTATGAGACAAGACTTACAAAATTGCAAAAGCCTCTGTGCTCAGCTTGGATGGGGCGGAGTCTCAGGGCAGAGCAGACAGCCTTGGCTTCCCATCAGCCCTGCCCTATGAGGCCCCTGGGTCTCAGTGTCCCTCGGTAATCGCTGCAAGCACCTCTGAGAGAGAGCTGCCCTTGAGTTTCGCCCACTGCCAGACAGTCCATTTACCCCCCCCCCCCAATGAATCTGGATTCCCAGATTCTTGCCCGGAACTGGAGTTCAGCGCAGTCGAGGGCTTCCCTCTTTCTCCCACTAGAGAAAGCCAGTGGCACACTGAGCAGTCAGTCCTCTCTGCGCGCACTTGCGCATGCGCCTCCTGACCTCTGTCTTTCGTGGCTCCCCTGAGTTTCTGTGTGCTCCTCTCTTTTCCCGACAGTCCAGACTCCCCCTGTATGAGTCTGGGACCCCAGGGTCTCACCTGAAACTGGGGTTCAGTGCAGTTGGAACTGGAGTTCATCGCAGTCAGGAGCTTCCGCCTTCCTCCCGCTAGAGAAAGCCAGCGGCACACTGAGCAGTCAGTCCTCTCTGCGCGCACTTGCACGCGCGCCTCCTGACCTCTGTCTTTTGCGGCTCCCCTGAGTTTCCGTGCACTCCTCTCTTTTCCCGACAGTCCAGACTCATCCCATATGAGTCTGGGACCCCAGGGCCTTACTCAGAACTGGGGTTCAGTGCAGTCAGAACTGGGGTTCAGTGCAGTCGGGAGCTTCCGTCTCTCTACCGCTAGAGAAAGCTAGCCAGGCACTCAGCCGCCCATCCTCTCCACGCACATGTCTCTGTACCTCAGCCTTTTGCAGCTCCTCTGAGTCTTCGTGTGCCCCTCTCTTTCCTTCTAGTTGTAGAATTTCCACTCAGCCAGCTTTCCTGTGGTTCTGGATGATGTCCGTTTTGTCTTTTAGCTGTAGTTTTGAAATTGTTGTGTGAGGCAGCAGTTTAGATGTTCACCTATGCCGCCATCTTGGTTTCTCCTTGATTTTCCATTTTCTTTCTCAAAATTGACTACTTTCTAAGCATTTACATGAATGGGATCAAACTTTATACCTTGTTTTCTAACTTAGCTTTTTTTTTACTTGATGATATAGCTTGAACTTTGCATATTGGTGTGCTTAATTTAAATCCACCTCAGTTTTGGATGGCAGTTTAGTTTTTTCTTGAATCGTGTGTCCACCCTCCTACTGATGGACACTCAAGCTAAATGGCTAATCTAATTGTCTTCATGAGGATCCAGACTAGTCAAGTTCTAGAACATTAATGCAGATAAAACATTTTCACATTCATGTAAATCAACATGTGCCAAAGGGACTAAAGAAAATCAGCTTGTCCCTAAAGGAGAAAGGCAGACATTTCAAAGGCATTTGAACAACAGTGGTAAAAGGAAATTAATTAATTTCTCTTTAAACAAATTCTTTCAAGTTTTCATGGCAATTTGTGCTTGTGAAAAAATTCTTGGTATATCTTCTATATGGAAGACACTTGCTCTCTGTAAACCCTAAAGATAGGAGGAAAAGGAACACTCTATTAACACTGAGTGAAGCAGAAAAATATTTCAGTTGCATGATTGTTTGCCAAAAGGCCCTTGGGAGCAATCTAAAACTACAGTGCTGGTTCCATAGTATAATTTTGCTGTAGAATAATAGAGGATAGGCTGAATATGAGACCGTCTCTAGTTTGTTTCCAGGCACATTGTACGATCTCAAATGCTTGTGGAATGAATATGGTTGTGGGATAAATGACCAAATGCGGACCTAGAAGCAGAGATGTGCCTGAGATCTTGTGGTGAGCCCACCACTAACTATGTGGCTCATGAGCTCTGTAGAATGGTTGGCAGCCCACTGAATCTTCCTTAAAGGCTGAAAAGCGATCTCAGAATTCAAGTAAACCCCATGAATTGCAGTGTGGGGAATATAAAAAGTACTTCAAACTGGGTCTAACCCCTTAGCAGCCAGGTGCAAGCCAGGAGAGCTTTCTACTGTAGAAAGGCCCTTGTAGGGACCCTTCTAGGGACACAGCAATGTAGGATTCTTACAAAGTTGAAGGGCAATTATTGAAAATAAAGGGTCCTCTTATAAATCATGTCAGTGTACTACAAATAACATCTTAAAATTGACTGGTAGGTGTTGGCTAGTGTGGGCTCTGTTGGTTGGGTGTAGTCCTGGGCACCAAAAAGTCACTGGTTTGATTCTTGGTCAAGGCACATGCCCTGGTTGGGGCACGTGCAGGAGGCAGCCAATGGATGTTTCCTTCTCTCCTTCCCTTCTCTCTAAAAATCAATTAAAAAATTTAAAACAAGTGATTGCCAGATAGTAGAGCTTTGATGTTTGACACGCAGAGAAGGAAAACATAGACCCATGGACTCCAAGGAAAATTTGACTCTTCCTCCTTCAAATTGACATGGAAAGTTGTGATTTGGGAGTCATGTGATAGATAATGATCTCCTAGAATCCTAAATGATCACCCCAGGGCTAATGTAGTACGATGCAATAGATCTAATGGCAGAACACATGGGCTCTAGTCCTAATTTTTGCTCTTTAACTAGTTTTCTATCTTTGGGCAAGAATCTTAGCCTGACTAGGCTTTATCATCAGAAAGCTGGGAATAAAAATACCACTTCTGCTTATTTTACAAGGTTGTTTCAAGGATGAAATGAAATAAATGACTATAAAAACATTTTTAAAAGCCACTGTTATACAACTATGTAGTTCACTACTTGCTGATTTACAATGTCCTCAAACTTTTGTGTGTGGATAGGAATGATCTGTGGTGCTTGCAAAGAATGCAGTTTTGAGAACTTCTTATTTTCAGGAATACTTAAGGCAGCAGTCTGAAAAACCCTCCCATTACAAAACTCTTGAGAAATGCTGGATAAAGGATAACCGACCTCATTAGAAATGCATAACTGAGCTTGTGATGAGGAAAGGACATTTCCTAGGGCCAGAAACTGGAAGTGGCAGCGGTGACTTGGAGACGTAATTAGGTACTAAAGCCACAGCGGCCTCAAGGGACAATAAGCTAGAGTCATGTTTTTTAGGCTACAGAGGAACTGAAGACAAGGTCTGATGCTCACCCAAGGTGCAGAGTGAGAATTGAGATTTGCCATACATCCATTTCTCCTAAAGCATTTCTTCCTCATTAAAAAGGCAGACCAAAGGGAAGTGTCAAGGACACTAACTCCCTTGGTCTGAGTTCCAGGAGGGGCGAGGGTAGGCTCTCCCTTGTGGATTATACCAGAGATTTGCCCACTCATGACCTCACACCACTTGTGTGGTCCATGAAGACCCAAGCCTTGAAAGCAACTCTGAATGCCTGGGTTGGTGGAACTGAGGCATGGAGGGCAGATACCAAAGAATTTTCCTTTTCAGGGATTCCCCCTTTGCCCAGGTGTCTCTGGATTCTATAAATAAAACCCAGTCTAATATATTTTTTAAATATATTTTTATTGATTTCAGAGAGGAAGGGAGAGAGGGAGAGAGAGAGAGAGAGAGAGAGAGAGAGAGAGAGAGAAATATCAGTGATGAGAGAGAATCATTGATTGGTTGCCTCTTGCATGCCCCCTACTGAGGATCGAGCCCGCAACCTGGGCATGTGCCCTTGCCTGGAATCAAACCTGGGACCCTTCAGTCCCAGGCCGATGCTCTATCCACTGAGCCAAACTGGCTAGGGCAAAACGCAGTCTAATATTAACTTTGGTTTCCAAGTCCATTGGTAACAAGACCCAGTTGAAATATAGATGTCCAAGGACTTCAGAGAGTGGATATAAGACACAGAATATGTGTTTAAAATGTTTGAAAAGAGCAGATTCCTGGGTCCCGATGACTCAATAGTTGGAGCAGGCCCGGAATCTGCATTTAAGGTAGCCTCCCAAAAGAGTAAGATGCAGATGCAGATGGCCCTCAGAGGACCCGCTGGGAAATGTAGGTTTGCCAGTTTTCCAAAGTTTATTCCATTGGCCACTAAAGGAATAGTGAAATACTAAAGGTATCCGCAATTGCTTCCACCTCCACGTTAGTGCGTTGGAAAGATACCCTTTAAGGATAAATTTTCTTTTCTCCGCGGTGATTATTTAGGCTTTATTAGTTTTCCACTGGCCTAAAAAAACAAGCAAACAACAACAAATAATGATAGTATACCAACATGGGGAGACAATGGAAGGGACATTCTCCTCCCCTCTTCTGCTTCACCGGCTTCCCTAGTGCCTTGCTGCAGAGTCTCCAGGCTGGAGAGGCCTCCTCATTGTGTTATGATTGATGGAGGTTAAAATGGTGCCCAATGGGCCACTGAGGCGGTTGGCAAGGTTCTTTACTATTTATCTTCTTTCCATATTGAAATCTTGTCATTGCCCCAGACACATTTTGCCCTTCATAGGAGGGTTAGGGAAGGAGTTGGGGAAGGGTCAAGGGAAGGTCCCCAGAGAACAGCCACGAGGAAAATTTTAGTCCTGGCTCTCCATTTTCTCATTCTTTGTCGCCTTTTTATCTATTGAACTCAACACGAGAGGGGTTTGCTTTTGAAAGCCCTGTGCAGGGAAAAGTTGTTTTTCCTATCTTTGAGCTGTTCAGCCATCTGTCCCAATTTCTTCCTGGTTTCCTGTTATTTTCATCCTGCCTTTTATAAAGATTAACATGCAGTGCAACCACATATTCTATTAAGCTTGTCTCCTCACTACTTTATCTCATTAACTGCTTGATCACTGTGAATAAAAATAATCTTCCAGTAAGTCACAACTTCAAATGTCTCTGAGACTTTAGATCAAGCAAAACTTCAACAGCTTAAACAAAAATCTCTTTAAATCCAAGAGGTTCACTTCAAAGGAAAACCTATGGGTGTTCTCAACCCAACTGACAGGTAAATAGTCATTTGTAACTAAAGATATGCAAGTGAGAAAGCAGGGCTTACTCTGGAGTTTGTAGCTTCTCCTAACTTTTTCTCTGGTTAAGAGATGCTCCCCCCTCTCCCCGCCCAGGATGGGATTGGCTTAGGTAACACAACATTCTACACATGGAAATGGGTAGTAACAACAACCAACCATTAACTTTTTGGCCCTATTTTGTTTTTCTATTTATAAATTTAATACAGAAGAAATAAAAGAGAAAACAGAAAAAAAGGTGAGGGTGGTAAGGACAAATATCACCTGAACTGGAAATAACCAATTAATATTTAGATTGTCCTTCTGATTCTTAAGTGTGTGTGTGTGTTGTGTGTGTATGTGCATGCAAAATAGTATAATGTGCCTATACTTTTGTAACCACTCCCCCTGCCTCCATCCATATACTTACTTCATAAAAGGATAACAGCTTTTGTGTATGCTGTTTCCTTGGCCCGAACTGCCCTTCTTTTACCCAAACAACTCCCACTTTCCCTTCAGATCTCCATTCTGAATCACTGTGCTCTTGGGAGACATTTAAAAAAATTATTTTAAAATTGAGTTTAATGAAATTGTCATCCATTTTTCTCACTTCTTTTTTTTTAAAATATATTTTTATTGATTTCAGAGAGGAAAAGATAGAAACATCAATGATGAGAGAGAATCATTGATTGGAACCCACAACCCAGGATTATGCCTTGACAGGGAATGGAACCGTAACCCCCGGTTCATAGGTCTATGCTCAACCACTGAACCACACTGGCTAGGCTCAAATGGTTAGTCTTAACCATGATTAGAGGGACACAAAACTCTAATTTCTTTCCTTCCTATTGGTTAGTCTGCCACACCTACATTTTTGTTCTTTTGTCTCCTAGGACATAGTTTGGATTTTTTCTTTTAGTCTGTAGAGATAGAGGCCAATATTAACACAATGAGAAACATGAAATTTAGTTTAGCTTCTTTTTTGTGTGTTGCAATGTTGAGACTTAAAAAAAAAGGTTGAACTTTTTGACTTGGAACCATGGAAACACATTTCTTATTTAAACACCATCAACTTAAAGTTGAGGCTTGCAACTAGCACAGATTATCACAGCAAGCTGGCAAATCTACTGAAACAAACCCAATTTTTTTCTTAAAGGCAGACATCAGGAACACATAAACAATCATCCACACCAGGATGCATTTTGGGTGGTAACGTTTTAAAAAATTATATACAACATTTTGATATACTTGTCTCTAAAACATCTATGAGAAAGAGTTCAAGTGAATAAATAGTTTCTGCATTTCATGATGTGATTTTAATTCCTCCACATTGGCTGCTTAGGGGATGACAGCTTAATCTACTATCACTGAAAATAAGAAATATCTATATTTCCATGATCACTAAAAGTTCAAATTAGATTGTAAACTCAGATAGAACTGACCTGAGGCTTATTGGAGCTGAAGCAGTGTGAGAACCAGGAAGATTTAATCAGAAGGAAAATGCTGCTGAAGAAACTGTTTTCACCCTACCCAAAGATGCTTGAGTTTAGGAGGAAAGAGGATAGAAGATGAGCAAGAGAAAAGAGGAACATTTCAAATATTTCTTTTAAAAAAGTAGTATTACCCTTTGGTAACTTCTCCACTCAGTTGTTTTTCTTTAAAAATTCCTCACCCAAGTGTGTTTATTGATTTTAGAGAGGAAGGGGGAGAGAGAGGGGTGTGGGGACATCGATGTGAGAGAGAAACATCCCAAACGTGCCCTGACCGGGCATCAAACCCACAGCCTTTTTGGCTTACAGGACAGTGCTCCAACCCACTGAGCCACCGGGCCAGGGCTCCACTCAGTTGGGTTCAGTAGAAAGTGATCTCCCGGTTATGTTCTCGAAGCAGGCGGAATAATGGAGATATCTGCCCTATTGGAGAACAGCACCATCTCATAATATTGTGTGCTTTGTTTTTCATGCCTTTTTGCAGCTGACTTGCCTTTCCCTCTCTTTGAAAGTTGGCTGCTTTATTTATAGAGATGTGATTTTTATCTTTTCCTAAAGGTGTTGTTTGGAGGACCAAGGGAATGGTTATGAAAGCAACTCTGTAGGGCAAATAACCAAGCCTGTAGGACTGCACTGATACCCTGAACCCACAACCCGTTGGGGGCTTGTTGTGTGACTGAGGCAGAAGTGTGCATACTTTACCCTGTTCTGCTCCTACTCAGGGCAAGCAGATGTGGGCATCGAAGTTGCTGCTACTGCATGATTTTTCTGCTTAGACAGAATGATGGCCTACAGCTAGAACTCTAATTTTAACAAGTAGGATGATTGTTGCTTCTCTAATGCCTCTGATTAAGGTCATCAGCGGACATCACTTGGGAGTAACTAAGATTGTTTTCATGGCCAACTGCCACAGCAGGAAAAACTTTTTTTTTGTCTTAAAAATGGGGGACACCAGAAGGAAAGGTCTTATATACAGATTGTATCAGTTATATAATACTACCAGAGGCCCGTGCATGAAATTTGTGAACTCAGGCGGGGCCGGGGGGAGGGGGGTGTCCCTCAGCCTGGCCTGCACCCTCTTGCAGTCCAGGAGCCCTTGGGGGATGTCCGACTGATGGCTTAGGCCCATGGGGAGCAGGCCTAAGCCATCAGTTGGACATCCTTAGCACTGCCATGGAGGCGGGAGAGGTTCCCGCCACCGCCACTGTGCTTGCCAGCCGTGAGCCTGGCTTCTGGCTCAGCAGCGCTCCCCCTGTGGGAGCGCACTGACTACCAGGGGGCAGCTCCTGAGTTGAGCGTCTGCCCCCTGGTGGTCAGTGCACAGCATAGTGAGTGGTTGAGCGGCCTTAGCATATCATTAGCACATTACACTTTGATTGGTTGACTGGACGACCAGATGACCGGACACTTAGCATATAAGGCTTTTATTATATAGGATAAGATATCATCCCAAAAACAACAGCACCCATTTATTTACTCATATGCCTGCGATTTGAATAGGGCTCAGCTGGGCTGGCTCATCTGTGCTCCATGTGGTGTTGGCTGGACTCACCCATGTGTTTGTGGTCAGCTGGCTGGTTCTCACGGCCTCTCTGACATGTCCAGCAGTTGGCAAAGTGGCTTGGTTCGCCTCTGCACAGCTCCTTAGCAGGGCAGACTGGGCTTCTTATGGTGCATTATCAGCTTCCCAACCAGTTACCATAAAACTAAACCCCTTAAGGAGAAACCAAGATGGTGGCATAGGTAAACACCTAAACTGCTGCTTCGCACAACAATTTCAAAACTAAAAGACAAAACGGACATCATCCAGAACCACAGGAATGCTGGCTGAGTGGAAATTCTACAACTAGAAGAAAAGAGAAAAGCACACTGAGACTCAGAGGAGCTGCAGGAGGCAGAGGTACTGAGATGCATGCAGAGAGGACTGGCAACTGAGTATGCGGCTGGCTTTCTCAAATGGTAGGGAGACAAAAGCTCCTGACTGCGCTGAACTCCAGTTCCGGGCGAGACTCTGGGGACCCAGACTCATATGGGGTGAAACTGGACTGTCAGGAAAGAGAAAAGCACACTGAGACTCAGAGGAACTGCGGAAGGCAGAGGTACCGAGGCGCGTGCAGAGAGGGCGGGCAACTGAGTACTCGGCTGGCTTTCTCAAGCAGGAGGGAGACAAAAGCTCCCGGCTGCACTGAACTCCAGTTCCAGGCAAGACTCTGGGGACCCAGAATCATTCGGGGAGAAACTGGACTGTCTGGCAGTGGGCTAAACTGGAGGTTGGCTTTCTCTCAGAGGTGCTTGCAGCGATTACCACGGGACACTGAGACCCAGGGGCCTCATAGGGCAGGGTTGATGGGAAGCCATTGCTGTCTGCTCCGCCCTGAGACTCCGCCCCATCCATGCTGAGCACAGAGGCTTTTGCAAGTGTTGTCTCATAAAGGTGTCTCCAGCACAGAAGTTCTCCAGGTGCAGACACAGCTGATCCTCACAGCCAATTGGCCTGGAGGTCAATTCCTCCCAGTGATACCAACAACAATCAAAGCTTAACTACAACAAGACTGTGCACACAGTCCACAAAGGGGTGTACCAAGAGTGTCCACCTCAGGTAACTGGGGAGGCTGAGCCACTGGGCCCTATAGCACACCTAGCACACAAAGCTACTCTACCAACTCAGGGAAGCAGCAAAAATGCGGAGACAAAAAAACAGATCACAAATGAAAGAAATGGAGGAAAGCAAATGACTGAATATAGAGTTCAAAACCACGGTTATAAGGTTTTTCAAGAATTTTCTAGAAAAGGCTGATAAATTTAGTGAGACCCTTGAGGATATGAAAAAGGACCAACTAGAAACTAAGCATACCCTGACTGAAATAAAAAATACTATACAGAGACCCAACAGCAGACTAGAGGATCGCAAGAATCAAGTCAATGTTTGAAATACAAAGGAGCAAAAAACACCCAACCAGAAAAGCAAAAAGCAAAAAGAATCCAAAAATATGAAGATAGTGTAAGGAGCCTGTGGGACAACTTCAAGCATACCAACATCAGAATTATGGGGGTGCCAGAAGAAGAGAGAGAGCAAGATACTGAAAACCTATTTGAAGAAATAATGACATAAAACTTCCCCCACCTGGTGAAATAAATAGACTTGCAAGTCCAGGAAGTGCACAGAACCCCAAACAAAAGGAATCCAAAGAGGACCACACCAAGACACATCATAATTAAAATGCCAAGAGCAAAAGACAAAGAGAGAATCTTAAAAGCAGCAAGAGAAAAACAGTTAGTTACCTACAAGGGAGCACCCATACAACTGTCAGCTGATTTCTCAACAGAAATTATGCAGGCCAGACGGGAGTGGCAAGAAATATTCAAAGCGATGAATAGCAAGAATCTACAACTAAGATTACTCTACCCAGCAAAGCTATCATTTAGAATTGAAGGTCAGATAAAGAGCTTCAGAGACAAGAAAAAGCTAAAGGAGTTCATCACCACCAAACCAGGATTACATGAAATGCTGAAGGGTTTTCTTTAAGAAGAGGAAGAAGAAGAAAAAGGTAAAGATAAAAATTATGAACAACTAATACATATCTATCATCAAGTGAATTTAAAAATCAAGTGAATAAAAAAATCTGATGAACAGAATAAACTGGTGAATATAATAGAATCAGGGGCATAGAAAGGGAGTAGACTGACAATTCTCGGGGGGAAAGTGGTAGGGGGGTGCGGGAAGAGACTGGACAAAAATTGTACACCTATGGATGAGGACAGTGGTGGGGGGGGGTAAGGGCAGAGAGTGGGGTGGGAACTGGGTGGAGGGGAGCTATGGGGGAAAAAAGAGGAACAATTGTAATAATCTGAACAATAAAGATTTATTAAATACGAAAACAAAAAAAATACACACACACACACAAAAAAAACTAAACCCCTAAGAAATATTTCACCCCCTTCCCTGGACCATGTCTTGTACTTCTGGGGATGTGTCACAAATGTTCTCAGAAAAGACTCTCTCATTGAAATGTCCTGCTCCGCCAGTTGCTGCAATGTTTGGCTACCCCTCCTGTGTATTCCAGCACAGGCATAGTTACCATTGTAGCCATCTCTTACTGTATACCTTCATCCATGCATCAGATCCTGGTGTCCTCAAAGCCGTGTGGCTCTCTGTGGCCGGTGGGAACACTGTTCCTTTCACCTTTGGGCTACTGTTTCAGAGGGGTCCTCAAGCAAGACCACAATGTCCTCATTTTTTCACCTTTCTCCACCCTCTGTTGTTCTTCATCTATTTCAGACAGGAGTCCATCATGGGTGTGATTAGGAATGAATGAATATGATGAAGGGTACCCTACTGAATTAATGTAATGATATTTTATTTGATGAATCCTATCATGCCCCATTCTCTCTATCTTTAGGGTGAATTCTCCCAAGGTCCTGACTTTTTAGACAGCCTTTGGTCTTCATCTAACTGTCCAGCTAGGATGTCTATTCCACCCATCATCGCTCTCCTGAACGAGCACAATTATAAAGTGAGATTTGTCCCATTTCAGAGATGAAGAAACTAAGCAAAGGAAATGGGAAATTTAACTGCTTTAGCTTAGGCAGTCACTGAAGGTTAGGGGGAAAAAAGTGAGATTCTGGGCTCTATTTAGTCCATCCCTCAGTTAGCAAATTGTCTTTATCCTAAGAAATCAAAGATATCCTGTGGGGGTAGCAACGAGATTCTCCATATGGTATTCTGCTCTTTCTCACCCTTTTAATTTGGCTCATTGTTCAATCTTAATTTGTAATTGTCACAGCTGTGATTACATTCCCGATGTTCCACCAACTCCCAAAACCCTTGAATCTGAACCCTTGGAGGTTTTAATTTTATTTTTGTCGAGAAAGGTTATGTTGTCACAGTGGGTAAAGCTAGCTCTTTGGTGAGGGAAAACATTTTTCTTTTTTTTTGAGGAAGATAATTCTAATTTTGTATTAAGCCTCAGAATGGGCTGCAACTGTGGAACCTCAAGTGCCGGGGAGTTGACAACTCAGCCATAATCAAGCTAACTGAATTGGACAGAGCAATGTGAGACATAATTAGCAATTCCGTTAAGCGAGCTGTCTCCTGAAAAAAACTTAAAATACCTCCCCTGCCTCATGCATATGCAGTGCTTCATTTGCTATTGTTTTTATCCAACAGGTTGAAATTCAAAAGGAAAAAATTCTGAGTTGTCTGTCTCACTTTCATCCTCCACATTCTCCTCTCTTTTCAGCAGCCCCCTCCCATCAGCTAGTCTCATTTCAAAACAGCAGGTCATCCCAATGCCAAGTGCACATTGACAAATACAAAATACTCTGAGCACATTTTTTTCTCTTGCTTGTAACTTGTCAACCTTTCCTCTCAATTAGATCAACCGAGCAGGTCCATTTGCCCTGGGGAATTATGACCATTTGATTGTTGTGGTCAGGCTTCTGTCGGGAATTCTTTCTGTCACTTGGTTACCGGGACGTGAGTAGGTTTGTGCTGAATGGAGATTGATGAATGAGCCTCTGCTTTCCACTTGGTCTCCGTCCACCTTGATGGGTGAGGCTTTCCCCTTCCTCCATGTTCCTGGTGGTTGAGCTTTTGCCTGTGGATGTGCAGGGAGAACTCAGAGGCAATGATGAAGGAGGGGGAAAAATCAGACTCTTGCTTTTATTGTGCTATCCTGCCTCTTCAAACAACCAATCATTGTCATAAGGTCCTTCCAGAGAAATTACACCCAACACATTTTGGTGCCAAACAGGCATTCTTCTAATGGGGACCTCTTGGCTCAGCTACACTGAGGGACAAAATATAAACAGATGGAAATGTATTTGATTTTCTATTTTAGATATACTATAAATAGATTTTTGTATCAAATCTGATGATAATTTTGGTAGAGAGATTTAAAAAAATATATATTTTATTGATTTTTTACAGAGAGGAAGGGAGAAGGATAGAGAGTTAGAAACATCAAAGAGAGAGAAACATCGATCAGCTGCCTCCTGCACACCCCCCACTGGTGATGTGCCCGCAACCAAGGTACATGCCCTTGACCAGAATGGAACCTGGGACCCTTCAGTCCGCAGGCCAACGCTCTATCCACTGAGCCAAACTGGTTAGGGTGGTAGAGAGTTTTAAGGGGAAATAAAAGGAGAAAGGTCACCAGTGTAATAAATCAGAGGAGGGAACTTGTTCTTGTTTTTTCCCCTCAAAGTTAAATTTGCCATAGCGTGTTGGCATGTGAATGAGTTCATAGGATGAGAAATAAATTTAAGGACTGGATTAAGTAGAGGCATGTCTTTTCCTCCCCCATTTCTGAAAGCCAGTCGATATCATCCGTATTATACCATTTGGCAAGTGAGTTAGCCTTCATTGATAGCCATCACACACTGTCCTCTAATTGTTTTCCAAAGAAAGGTCTTGTTTTACTCTCCCCCCACCCCAAGTATTATAAAATACTTGAGTGGATGGGTCATCTCGCATACCTATTTGAGGTGGCCTCCCATGGCTCCCAGCCCCATTGTATAAATGCATTCAGCAAGAAAGGGATCCTTGGGAATCGTAGACAGGATGATAGACAATGAAGCCACAAACCTGTCTTCTATCTGCAGTATCCCTCACCTCACAAATGTGTGAGGGCCAAGGCTATGACCCTTCAACAGAAATGGATGGACAGGAGGCTTGAAAAGATGAAGGCCAGAAGAGATGAAGAATGGGGTGAAGATGGAGAAAATGTGAAAGATGGAAGAGGATTGGTGGTGGCCCAGCTTCCAGGAAGACAATTTAGACAGGGAACCAGGTCCATGTCATAAAGGTGGGGAGCAGAGTGGAGGATGTACTAGAAATCATGCTCCCTTTGACTGAATAAGTTTAGTTAGGTCTCCAAGGTACCCCAACTAAATGTCTCTCCAGCAGGAGCTTGAGAACTGAGGGAGCCAGTACCCCTAAACAACGGGGATGAAATAGTATCTGGACATTTGAGGCTTACGGAGAGGATTGCACTCTGTTAGCAGTGAAAAATGCCATCCTTTGCTTCCTTGCACAAAGAGTTCCCAGAGTTTTGAAAGGAATTAACCTGGTGTTTCTACTTTAACCCCAATAGAGGCCTAAATCCCGAAAAGTCTCTGCAATAAGTATATTTTGTTGACAGATTATTGTATGGGGTATAACCTCCCACTAAAATCTTGTCTAAATCCACGAGAATAGTGAAAATGAATGATACCGTATCAAAGTCCTGGTGGTATTTGCTGTGTGGGCTTTGACTTTGCTTCTTTCACCTTTAAACTTTTTTTTTTTTTTTTTAAAGAAAGGAGTCTATTGAGAAATCTTATTAAAAATCACAAGCTGAACAGCAGAACTTTTTTTTTTGAGACCCAGAAACAGATTTTAAATGACAAAAAAAACTTCCTTTAATCTTTTTGTAACATCTTGACAGTTTTGCCAGAAGATGTCTGCTCTGTCTTCAAAATATAATTGCTTTTGGTCTGAAGTAGTTTATTTCCCACTCTTTTTCCTCTGCTGGAAATCCTTGCCCTTTATGCTGAGTATTTTCTCTTAATTTTATGGCTACTTTTCTGGAAGGCAATGGAAAGGAGTAGGGAGCCAGGAGATCAAGGAGATCAGAGCGAGATATCCTATACCACCTTTTTTTAAAAAAAATAAATCTTTATTGTTCAGATTATTACAGGTGTTCCTCTTTTTCCCCACCCCCCATAGCTCCCCTCCACCTTATTCCCCACCCCACCCCATGCCCTTACCCACCCCCCCCCACCGCCACTGTCTTCATCCATAGGTGTAAGATTTTTGTTCAACCTCTTCCCGCACCCCTCACACCCCCTCCCCCCTGAGAATTGTCAGTCCACTCCCTTTCTATGTCCCTGATTCTATTATATTCACCAGTCCATTCTGTTCTTCAGATTTTTTATTCACTTGATTTTTAGATTCACTTGTTGGTAGGTATGTGTTTGATGTCATTTTGTTGTTCATAATTTTTATCTTTACCTTTTTCTTCTTCTTCCTCTTCTTAAAGAATACCCTTCAGCATTTCATGTAATCCTGGTTTGGTGGTGATGAACTCCTTTAGCTTTTTTGTGTCTGTGAAGCTCTTTATCTGACCTTCAACTCTGAATGATAGCTTTGCTGGGTAGAGTAATCTTGGTTGTAGGTTATTGCTGTTCATCACTTTGAATATTTCTTGCCACTCCCATCTGGCCTGCATAGTTTCTGCCAAGAAATCAGCTGACAGTTGTATGGGTACTCCCTTGTAAGTAACTAACTGTTTTTCTCTTGCTGCTTTCAAGATTCTCTCTTTGTCTTTTGCCCTTGGCATTTTAATTATGATGTGTCTTGGTGTGGTCTTCTTTGGATTCCTCTTGTATGGGGTTCTGTGTGCTTCCTGAACTTGTAAGTCTATTTCGTTCACCAGGTAGGGAAAGTTTTCTGTCATTATTTCTTCTAATAGGTTTTCAATATTTTGCTCTCTCTCTTCTTCTGGCACCCCAAAAATTCGGATGTTGGTACGCTTAAAGTTGTCCCAGAGGCTCCTTATACTATCTTCATATTTTTGGATTCTTTTTTCTTTTTATTTTTCGGGTTGGGTGTTTTTTGTTTCCTCATATTTCAGATCTTTGGTTTGATTCTTAGGGTATGTTGATCTACAGTTGAGTTTCTGTATATTCTTTATTTCAGACAGTGTATGCTTAATTTCTGACTGGTCCTTTTCCATTTTTTTTTGGCATTCTCATTAAGATCCTTAAAGGTCTCACTAAGTTCCTCAGTGGTTTTTAGAAGATTCTTGAGTAACCTTATAAATGTGGTTCTGAACTCTATGTCGTCCAGTAGTTTGCTTTCCTCCATTTCTTTCATTCGTGACATGTTTTTTTTGTCTCCGCATTTTGGCTGCTTCCCTGTGTTGATGGAGTGGCTTTGTGTGGTAGGTGAACTATAGGGGCCAGTAGCTCAGCCTCCCCAATCACCTGAGGTGGACGCTCTTGGTACACCCCTTTGTGGGCTGAGTGCAAAGTCTTGGTGTAGTTAAGCCTTGATTGCTATTGGTACACTGGGAGGAATTGACCTCCAGGCCAATTGGCTGTGATGACCAACTGTGTCTATAATGGAAGAACTGCTGCGCTAGAGACACGCTTATGGTGCAGGACTTGTTTCAGTGGGGCTTTGGTGCTCACTGAGCCTGCCTCTTGAATGTGTCACTTATGGATGTGAGGAGTTGAAATCTGGTGTCTCACACTGACCAGTAGGTACACTGGCTTCTGGATTTCCAATGGGGTGCAGGTCAGCTACTGTCTGAGGCCACCCAGTAGGAGCTACAGCGAGACCTACAGTTTTTTTTTTTTAAATAAATCTTTATTGTTCAGATATTACAGGTGTTCCTCTTTTTTTCCCCCTAGCTCCCCTCCACCTGATTCCCCACCCCACCCCATGCCCTTACACCCCGCCACTGTCTTCATCCATAGGTGTAAGCTTTTTGTCCAGTCTCTTCCCGCACCCCTCACACCCCCTCCCCCCTGAGAATTGTCAGTCCACTCCCTTTCTATGTCCCTGATTCTATTATATTCACCAGTCCATTCTGTTCTTCAGATTTTTTATTCACTTGATTTTTAGATTCACTTGTTGGTAGGTATGTATTTGATGTCATTTTGTTGTTCATAATTTTTATCTTAACCTTTTTCTTCTTCTTCCTCTTCTTAAAGAACACCCTTCAGCATTTCATGTAATCCTGGTTTGGTGGTGATGAACTCCTTTAGCTTTTTCTTGTCTGTGAAGCTCTTTATCTGACCTTCAACTCTGAATGATAGCTTTGCTGGGTAGAGTAATCTTGGTTGTAGGTTCTTGCTGTTCATCACTTTGAATATTTCTTGCCACTCCCTTCTGGCCTGCATAGTTTCTGCCGAGAAATCAGCTGACAGTCGTATGGGTGCTCCCTTGTGGGTAACTAACCGTTTTTCTCTTGCTGCTTTCAAGATTCTCTCTTTGTCTTTTGCCCTTGGCATTTTAATTATGATGTGTCTTGGTGTGGTCCTCTTTGGATTCCTCTTGTATGGGGTTCTGTGTGCTTCCTGAACTTGTAAGTCTATTTCTTTCACCATGTAGGGAAAGTTTTCTGTCATTATTTCTTCTAATAGGTTTTCAATATTTTGCTCTTTCTCTTCTTCTGGCACCCCAAAAATTCGGATGTTGTTACGCTTAAAGTTGTCCCAGAGGCTCCTTACACTATCTTCATATTTTTGGATTTTTTCTTTTTGTTTTTCTGGTTGGGTGTTTTTTGTTTCCTCATATTTCAGATCTTTTGTTTGATTCTTGGGGTACGTTGATCTACAGTTGAGTTTCTGTATATTCTTTATTTTAGACAGTGTATGCTTAATTTCTGACTGGTCCTTTTCCATTTTTTTTGGCATTCTCATTAAGGTCCTTGAAGGTCTCACTAAGCTCCTCGGAGGTCTCATCAAGTTTCTCGGCGGTTTTTAGAAGATTCTTGAGTAACCTTATAAATGTGGTTCTGAACTCTATGTCGTCCATTAGTTTGCTTTCCTCCATTTCTCTCATTCGTGACATGTTTCTTTGTCTCCGCATTTTGCTGCTTCCTTGTGTTGATGGAGTGGCTTTGTGTGGTAGGTGACCTATAGGGGCCAGTAGTTCAGCCTCCCCAATCACCTGAGGTGGACGCCTTTGGTACACCCCTTTGTGGGCTGAGTGCAAAGTCTTGGTGTAGTTAAGCCTTGATTGCTGTTGGTACACTGGGAGGAATTGACCTCCAGGCCAATTGGCTGTGAGGACCCGCTGTGTCTATAATGGAAGAACTGCTGCGCTGGAGACACGCTTATGGTGCAGGACTTGTTTCAGTGGGGCTTTGGTGCTCACTGAGCCTGCCTCTTGAATGTTTCACTTATGGATGTGAGGAGTTGAAATCTGGTGTCTCACACTGACCACTAGGTACACTGGCTTCTGGATTTCCAATGGGGTGCAGGTCAGCTACTGTCTGAGGCCACCCAACAGGAGCTACAGTAAGAACTACAGTTTTCAAAGCAGCCATGTAGGTTGCTTGGCATTTAAAAAAAAAAAAAAGAAAGAAAGAAAAAAGGAAAAAAAATAAAAAAAAAATAAAAGAACTACAGT
Organism: Plecotus auritus; assembly: GCF_963455305.1. Taxonomy (NCBI): domain Eukaryota; kingdom Metazoa; phylum Chordata; class Mammalia; order Chiroptera; family Vespertilionidae; genus Plecotus; species Plecotus auritus. The sequence goes on along the minus strand of NC_137773.1, from coordinate 12,474,298 downwards.
TTTCTCCTCTTTGCTTGGGGTTTGGAGGTTTTGGAGCTGTCTGACCCAGGCTGCAAGTCTGCTAGGTTAAGCTGCGATAGGGCAGGCCATTCATATGCTAAAGCCTCTGCTTGGAGCTTGGGTGGGTTCGTAGATTATGCAGGGCGGGGTCTCAGGGCGTGACTAGGCTAGGGCGTGGCAAACAGCAATGGCTGCCAGTAAGCTGGCTCTGCGTCTCTGACCACATTTCCGCGTCCCGCGCCCCAGCACAGTAAACAATTATTCCTGCTCGCAGCCTTGAAAGCAAGCCACCCTCACTTTCCAACCTGATGGCAGACAGTCCAGCTTCTCCCTGTAGGAGTTTGGGTCCCCAGCGTCTCCCCAGAGACTGGAGTTCAGAGTAATCGGGAACTTGTCTCCCTTTGGGTTGAAAAAAGCAGCGCTCCCAGTCGCCCGCCGCCAGTCCAATTCACGCGCCTCCGTATCTCAGCTCTTCAGTGCTTGTGCATGTCTCAATGCTCTTTTCTCTTTCCTTCTAGTTGTAGAACTTCCACTCAGCCAGGTTTCCCGTGGTTCTGGGTGATAGATGTTTTGTCTTTTAGTTGTAGTTTTGAAATTGTTGTGCGAGGCAACAGTTTAGGTGTTTTCCTACGCCGCCATCTTGGATCCTCCGATAAGGTGTTTTAAGAGGTTGGTTTTGGACTTCTCCAGATCATATTCAAGTCCCGAATCCACAATGTACTTAACTATGGTGTCTGGAGGAAATTACTCAAACGAAGTCTCTGTTATTTCATTCTTTAGTTGAGAATGGCCATAGTATCTACTTTAGGGTTATTGTGAGGCTTAAATGAAACAATGCATTTAAAGTACATAATACAATGCTTGGCACATTAGATCTTCATTAAATGCTGCCCGTTAGAAATAAATGGAATGAGAATGGAAGGTTAACTTAATAGCCCACTTACTATCTTTTGTATTTCTTTCTCTAATCTTAGAGAGGTTATATCTGTAAGGATACCCAGTTGACATATTTTCCACAGTGACTAAAAGAGTAATTGTTTTCCCACTTATTACTTGGACAGGTTTCTCTTCACTTAGGATCAGAAGTCCTAATTTGGCTAATTGATTTAGCCAATAATGAGCACCAATTGCTGAATGGGAGGCTCGGGGAAGAAATTTGCGAAACCACAGATGAAGGCATGATCCATTTTGAAAAATCAGGATGAGTGTAATAATTTTTAAAAATATTTTTTTTTATTGATTTGAGAAAGGAAGGGAGAGGGAGAGCAGGATAGAAACATCAATGATGAGAGAGAGAGTCATTGACTGGCTGCCTCCTGCACACCCCACACTGGGGATAGAGCCTGTAACCTGGGCATGTGCCCTGACCGGGAATAGAAATGTGACCTCCTGATTCATAGGCCAATGCTCAACCCCTGAGCCACACCGGCCAGGCCAGTGTAATTATTTTAAAGGGCTGTAGCGGGTGCTGGGGAGAGAAAGCCCTGATGTCTATGTTTTGGGGGAAGATGATATTGCCTTTGCAGACCACAATTTCTCTTTCTATGCTGCTGCCGCCTTGTGGGATAAGAGAAATATGAAAGGGATTGGGGAGGGGCTGAAACTGAGAAATGTAGCCACAAACCACTGCTTTTTGTCTCAGTTCCATTAGCACCACATAGTCAAGTGCTCCGGTATTGTGAGTGTACTTGGGTAGCTTGTAATTGCCCTGTGCTTTAGTCAAGGGATGGGTAATTGCTCCTATGGGCCATGGATTTCCTGCTAGCAGCAACTGATTGAAAGCAGCCATTTATTGTGGTTAAAAACCCAGACTTGCTGCAGTGTTTACAGATAAACCTTCTGTGCCACAGTCATTTACTCCACCCAGCCGTCCATATATTAAAGATATTAACACTCCCCCCTCCTTTTCTCTTGAAGACAGATCAACTGTTGTTTCCTTCAGTCTGATTATGTTTTTGTATATAGTATTGTTATGCCAACTCATTTATTTCATAGCTTATGCTTTAAATCAAGTGGCATTTCTTCGGACCTACATTCTATTTGTTGGGCACTAGTGTGGTTTTAGTTACTTTTGCAAAGGTGCTTGTTCTCCTTTCTGTCCCTCTGATAAGCCAAATGCAGATGTTAGCCTGTGTATCTGTTGATGCCCTTATGACTTGTTGTGTCAAGGCAAGCTATTCACTTTTAGCAATCATGAGTTTTTTGGGGGTTTGGGGGAAGCTGAAAGAGGACTGTGTGTATTCTAATTCTAAAGACTCCTGCATCTGCAATGGTTACTATGGGTGGTGCTGCATCACATGATAAGACAGACGACACTCCGTGTCCATACTCTATTTGGCCTCCAATTTCCTATGCCCTGCACTTCTGTTACAACCAGGTTGTAGGGGCTAAATGAATGGTTTGACATCGACATTGAGATCTGTTCAGTGGATATTAAGATTTTGGGTGGTTTTAATTCAGTTTCTCTGTTTATGAATAGTAACATTGATACCATCTTCTCATTGCTCCCTTTATTCTTGTGCCAAGAATTTAAGAGTAATTTATGCTTTTTCTATTGGAACAAAGAAGATTATGGTGACCTTGACATTGATATGTATGTTCTCTAAGTTGATTGGTATTTTAAAAAAGTTTAATCCAATCTTTAAAACCTGGAGTGACTGTGAGGGATTTATAACATCATGGTCAGATCCAGTCAAAGGAACAAAAGAGATGAATTTGTGGGTTTCCTTTAGCTCTGTCTGTCTGTCTCTTTTCTATTGTCCTTACAAATATGGAGCTGATCCATTTATTTGTAAAGCCATGTGAAAGGATAAATTAATTAGAATTCTCAGGGTTATGTCCAAACCTGGGTTCTGGGAATCTCGGTGAATGACTACTAATTAATCCTCCAAATTCTGAAGTTGAAATTTGTGGTTTGAGCAGAAGCAAAATAAAGCAGTAGAATTGAAGCAAAAAAAATCCATGAACTAGGTTCCCTGGTAGATGGCAGGTGGGTATGTCCAGGTGTTTAAGAACCTGGCTATAAGACAAAAAAACAAAAATTTCACCCCTATGATTGTACAGTTGTATGAGAATTTTAGTAGATCAAAATTTAACACAAAGATTAAGGTAGCAAGGGTTAAATTTAAAAAAGTAATTTTTCATAAAAGGCCCAGGGAAATGATAAATAAGTGAGCACTTATTTATAGGCTTAGATACTTTGCTCAGATCTACTTATTCATTGTTTACTTTATGAGATGGATGTTATCTTTTTTAAAAAAATACTTTTTTATTAATTTCAGAGAGGAAAGGGGAGAGAGACAGAGAAAGAGAGAGAGAGAGAGAGAGAGAGAGTGAGAGAGAGAGAGAGAGAGAAACAGCAATGATGAAATAGAAACATTCATCGGCTGCCTCCTGTATGCCCCACACTGGGGATCGAACCTGCAACCCTGGCATGTACCCTGATGGAAATTGAACCATGACCTCCTGGTTCATAGGTCAATGTTCAACCACTGAGCCACACTGGCTGGGCCTGGATGTTATCTTCTTACCTAAAAAACGAGGAAGCAGAGACTCCTGGAGGTTAAATAGCTTGGCCCATTGTCACAGAGCTTGCAAGAGAAACAGCTGGGATTCCAATTCAGGAGTTCAGGGCTGACTCTTAAATTCATGCGCATCCCATTATTTCACCCACTCCTTGAATTTTTCTTGTGATTTCTCTGAATATCAGACATCCTTAGTGCAGTTAAACATGATTTGATTGATCAGTATTTGGTTTTCACTCGGTTGTTGAGGAACTCATTTAATTATTGATTCATTCCGCTAATATTTATTTTTGCATCTCCTGGGTGTCAGGCAGTGCTGGGCACGGAGAATACAAGATTAATGAGGTGTGGTTTCTGTTCTTGAGAAGCTTTCAGGGAGGGAACAGATATGTAAAAAACCAAAACACAAAAACATCTTGTGATTCAGTATGAGAGCCACATTCAAAGCACCTTCAGGTTTCAGGGTGGAACAAAAAACAGAAAGTAATCAATTTGTGAAAAGAGGTTGTATTTGGCAAAGGTTTTTATTTTTCCTTTTATGTTACTATTACTATTTTTCAACCGAAAAAAAGGAGCTTTAATAGGACATGATCAGGAGTTTGGACTTGGGGGTCTTAAGAGATAATGATGATGATGATAGTGATAATAGCTAATAGCTTTTGAACACTTAGAATGTTTTCTAAAGCTCTCTGATTGAAGTGTTTTTTTTTTTTAAATATATTTTATTGATTTTTTACAGAGAGGAAGGGAGAGGGATAGAGAGTTAGAAACATCGATGAGAGAGAAACATCAATCAGCTGCCTCCTGTACACCCCCTACTGGGGATGTGCCTGCAACCAAGGTTCATAGGTCGAAGCTCAACCACTGAGCCACGCAGGCCGGGCAGTAGCAGAAATTGTATGGCCTCAACTTGAAAACATTTTAATAGTATACAATATTTATCTCCATATTTAAAGATGCAATAACCTCAATTTTTAATTGCCTTGCTTTTTTTTTCCCCCCTAGTCAGAGTGCTTCTAACAAAGAGGTTACACCAGTCCCTGAAACCGAAGTCTGCAAATACCATAATCGTTTATCTGCGTTTCAGACAGACCATAAGCTTAATCACTCCCTGTGTCACCTGAGACAGAGATTGATTCTGGACCCTAGCTTCGGGTTAGATTGCTTTTTCCCTAAGGAGGGCCTCGGGAAGAATTTGTAAATCACAAATTTAGCTTATGTGTTTTATCAGGAGCCCATTCGAATGTTTCACAGATCATCACCCACACTCCAGGCTTCTGAGACCACAAATAGGTGTTGACAAGCCATTTTGGGGAGGGCGAGCCATGGCTGAAAGGGCCACTGGGTTACTGGTTTTGATGGCTGGCGTTCTGGGCACCGCTGCTGTCAGAGGAACGCAGTGCCCGAAGATTTAAAGTGAAAGCAGTCTTAATCTCTTCTGATATTTTCCACCTTAGATCGGATCAGGCATTGCCTGACGCGCGCAGCTGTTTTCCCTGACTTGCTTTGCTGTTATATGTTGACCTTTTCTTTGTTTGTTGTGCTGTGTTTTCTTTTTTAACTTGCTGGGAGTTTATGTAATTGATGGGCTTGTATGCCATAGTATGTCTGGAAATCTGCTGGTAATTTACTACAATGTCTGAATGTGTAGTGTTTTCTTTCCTTCCTCCCCCACCATCACTCCTGATGTCAGATAGTCAGCATCCCGACTGGTGAGCTGATATGGTAAGAGAGACTCTTTTTTTTTTTTTTTTTATCTCATAAGTGAAAGGTTAGGGTCAGTCTGTATTAGAAATTTCCACTTTTTGTAGACAGTCTCTAGAGCTCTGGTATAATATCTGAGTTTTAGGTTTCAATATATTTCTGAACAGAGATCCACCTCTTTGTGCAATGCCCCAGCTTGGCTGGGGTGTTGAAATGTACAAATTATGAAATTATTCGTTGTGTATGAAAAATAAGCAGGATGTAGTTGTCAATATTTAACAGTTTTATCCAATTTAAAAAACTATAGGCATGCAAGACAAAGAAAATGAAAAAAATAAAGTTTAAAAAATATTTTTATTGATTTCAGAGAGGAAGAAAGATATAGAGATAGAAACATCCAGGATAAGAGAGTATCAGTGATTGGCTGCCTCCTGTATGCTCCACACTGGGGATTGAGACCACAACCTGGACATGTTCCCTGACTGGCAATTGGAATCAAACCATGACCTCCTGGTTCATAGGTCAAAGCTCAACCACCGAGCCACACTGGCTGGGCAAAAAATCAAGTTTTTTTTTTAAAAAAATATTTTTATTGATTTCAGAGAGGAAGTGAGAGGGAGAGAGAGATAGAAACATCAGTGATGAGAGAGAATCATTGATCAGCTGCCTCCTGCACGCCCCACACTGGGGATCAAGACTGCAATCCGGGCATGTGCCCTGATCAGGAATCAAAACCTGGCCTGGTTCATAGGCCAATGCTCAAACACTGAGCCACGCCAGCCGGGCAGCAATTTTAACTTTATAGGAGATGTTTTCGGTCCTCAAATGACCAACTGCTGCTGGGGCTGACCCTGCCAGGGAGTGGGCAGAGCTAAGAATGCCAAACAGCCTTCAATGCCTTGCCCATTCTCAACTATCAGCTTTACTTCATGCTGGTTCTAGTTTGTGCCCACCAAGTTCTGCATTCTTTTTGTTTTGTTTTGTTAATCCTCACCCAAGGATATTTTTCCGTTGAGAGTGGAAGGAATGGGGAGAGACAGAGAGAGAAACATCAATGTGAGAGATCTATTGGTTGCATCCTGCACGAGGGCCAGGAATCAAGCCTGCAACCGAGGTACATGCCCTTGATCAGAATCGAATCTGCAAGCCTTCAGTCCTCAGGCCGAGGCTCTATCCACTGAGCTAAACCGGCTAGGGCTAGTTCTGCATTCTTTTTATTAATTATTTAATGAATCTTTATTGTTCAGATTATTACAATTGTTCCTCTTTTTTCCCCCCATAGCTCCCCTCCACCCGGTTCCCACCCCACCCTCTGCCCTTACCGCCCACCCCCCACCACTGTCCTCATCCATAGGTGTACAATTTTTGTCCATTCTCTTCCCGCACCCCCCACACCCCTTTCCCCTTGAGAATTGTCAGTCCACTCCCTTTCTATACCCCTGATTCTATTATATTCACTAGTTTATTCTGTTCATCAGATTTTTTATTCAGGTGCGCGTCTCAATACCTCTGCCTCCTGCAGCTCCTCTGAGTCTCAGTGTGCTTTTCTCTTTTCTTCTAGTTGTAGAATTTCCACTCAGCCAGCCTTCCTGTGGTTCTGAATGATGTTCGTTTTGTCTTTTAGTTGTAGTTTTGAAATTGTTGTGAGAGGCAGCAGTTGAGGTGTTTACCTATGCCGCCATCTTGGTTTCCCTCAATAAAATTAACATTTCATAATTATTTAAAGCAGTGTCTAGGATCCCAGTTTTGAACTAAATTATATATGATCTTAAATGAAAAAATGTGGAAGAAAAAGCACGAGAGTTAGTAGTGATAAGCTTTGGGTCTCAAGGACTTTCTATGTCATTCTTATCTATTTTACCAAGTATGTAATTTCCTTTTACTGCTGCATAGTATTCCATGGTAAATGTGCCACAGCTATTTTATCCACTCATCTACTGATGGGCACTTGAGCTGTTTACATATCTTAGCTATTGTAAATTGTGCTGCTATGAACATAGGGGTGCATACATTCTTTCTGATTGGTGTTTTGGGTTTTTTAGGATATATTCCTAGAAGTGAGATCACTAGGTCAAATGGCAGTTCCATATTTATTTTTTTGAGGAAATGCCATACTGTTTTCCATAATGGCTGCACTAGTCTGCATTCCCACCAGCAGTGTACTAGGGTTTCCTTTTCTCTACATCCTCGCCAACACTTGTTATTTATTGATTTGTTGATGGTAGTTATTCTGACAGATGTGAGGTGATACCTCATTGTCGTTTTAATTTGCAGATCTCTGATGATCAGTGACTTTGAGCATTTTTTCATATGTCTTAGCTTTCTCTAAGTCCACTTTGGAGAAGTATCTATTTAGTTCCTTTGCCCTCAAGTATATAATTTCTTATGTTTAGAAAAGTTTAAAAGCACTAGCATATTTTTTAAAAGCTGTTGTTATAACTCAAAAACTTCTACTGTGCACCATGGGTAGAATGATTAGTAAGTAATTAAAATGTGTTGTATGTTTCAAATAAAGAAGGTAATTGTTCAGTTGACATGGTTAAATCTTAAGTTTCTTAGTTGTTATTTTAAATTAAACTGTGCATGAGTTTTCTTGCATTTTGGCACCAAGGAATCAGGCTTGGTGAATCATTACTTTCATATTCTTAGAGCCTTGATCAAGGCAAGCATTAAGCCTAAATGCCCAGATGAGTGGATCAAAAATCTGTGGTACAGCCTGGCTGGTGTGGTTCAGTGGTTGAGCATCAACCTATGAACCAGGAGGTCATGGTTCCTTTCCTGGTCAGAGCATATACCTGGGTTGTAGGTTTGATCCAGTAGGGGGTGTGCAGGAGGCAGCGAATCAATGATCCTCTCTCATCATTGATATCTCTATCTCTCTCTACCTCTCCCTTCCTCTGCCTTCATCTTCATATGGTGATCTCCTTGGGAGCCTGTCTATCTTTTCACATAGTATCCTTTTAATCAGCTCACCAGACATTTTATGTTAGGGGCCCACCCTACTCTATATGACCTTATATTAACTGGTTATATCTGCAACAACTCTGTTTCCAAATAAGGCCACATTGTGAGGTACTGGGAGTGAAAACTTTAATGAATAAATTTTGGGGGGACACAATTCAACCCACAACAGGGCCTTTTCTGATACAAGAAGTGTTTTGGTATTTTTCAAGGTACAAGCAGGAGCAACTGACTAGCATTCTCCGAAAGGCTCCAGGCACTGGAAAGTTGCACATATTATCCTGATGAGAAAAATAGAAGAGCAGGTGTTGGGGGAGAAAGGAAGTGAGTAGCCAGGCTTCATTGGATGCTTTCTATAGTCTAGATCTTTGTCCAGGTTATTTCATTAAAAATAATTTAATTCTAATGAAAACATGTTTATAAGGTCACCTCCATTTTGCAGATGCAGAAACCAAGGCTCAGAAACATGGAAAGACTCCCAGAGTTCAGAGCCACAGAAAGTGTAGACCTGGGATTTGAAAGCTAATGTGTTGGGTTCCAGAAAACATCTGATGTCTTCCCAAGAAAAGCTGTGATGATAAATGTAAGATTGTGGAAGCCAAAGATCTTAGAACACCTTTTCTATAAAGAGCATCTATCCCAGTTGAAGTAACCTTATCAGTTACATTCTGAGTCATATTTTAAAACTTTATAATGGGAGCAGATCCCCAAATGTTCTCTCATTCTTGCAAAGATCACTGTATTGGTTGATATTAGAAATTCATCAGTCTAAACTTTAATTAAACAAATTTACAATTGCTCACATGTTCTTACTCTACTCATCAGCTTGTTGACCACTGTGGGAAAGTGCTGAGTCCACAATGGAGCCATAAGGAGAGGCTCTTGTGGTGGTTCAACGTGGAAAGTCTGGGCACTTAAATTTTGACTTTCTTCTGTTTGGCATTCAACATATTCGATTTCTCCCCCATTCCCTTTTCTTCTTCTCTATTCTTGTCCTACCACATCCGTGGTATGAAAATGGCTACTGAAATAAATTAGTTTAATTTGTGAAATCACATTATGGTTCTCTCTGTTTGCCCAGATTAGCCCAGGCAGATGGCTGTGGAGTTTCATCGCTGGTGAGAAAAGGGGACCTTTCCAGAGATGAAGTACAGTGTGGGAGAAATGCTGTGGATGCCAAAAAGCCATGTGCTTGAGTTTTGGGGGTTAGCGAAAGCATTGCCCTGCATCAGGGCAACTCCTCCTTCTGAACAGAGGGCTCTTGGAGAGCCAGAAGCAGCTGGTTCTGGAGAAAAGATGGCTTGAAAAGAATCAGAGGCATTATGAGTCTTAAATTATTTAAGTTCCTCCTGTGGCAGCGAACTGTAATTGCTTCCTATTTCTGTAAATATTAGCAGCTGTGAGCCTTTCAAGCAAGGAGCTAAAACAGCGCTCAGTGTATCACACTTAAAGTCTGGAATATGGTTAAATATCTGACCTTGGGCTGTCAATGCACACTCATTACCCACATGTGCCCTTCTGCTGGGGAGCTGTTGACACTCTGAACTGGCACATTATTTTCAGCCCGGTCTGTAATAGCCTCAGTAGATGGAGAACCAGCAAAGGGAATTGCGAGTCACCAAGTAGCTATGTTGTGATCCATTTCCTCCAGGGAGGTCGCCTCTGTGCCTGATGCGTTTTCTCTGTTTTCAGACCTGGGACTCCACCTATAGCTGTCATGGTGAATCCTTTAGCAAACTGGCAAAAACTTGAAATAGGACTAATTCTCATCCCAGCTCTTATCTCTTTAGTCTCAGTTGATTGCTTGGCCTGATCTTTATGTTCAGTGACTTTTATACTGAATTTTTTTCAGCCTCAGGACTCTTTGTATTCTTGCTTGTCTCTTGCACATGGCCTGTGTTGAGCCTTCTACCTGAAACACACTCTGCTTGTCCCATAACATCCCCATGCGAGCTTCTACTTATTCTCTTAATGACAACTGCTCTTGGAAGCCTGGCTACACTGTCTGTATATGGCCTAGTTATGTCTTCTTTATTAACCCATAGGTGTAGGCACTCTCCCCATCAGAACAGACACCCTATGGTATTGTAAGAACCTATTTAGTGCTCTTCAACTGCCATTGTATAGTGACCTCCATGAAGGTAAGAAAACTGTCGGTTTTATTTGTTGTTTTAGTTTCAGGGTCCATGTGGAGACTGGTGAACAGAAAGTGATTGACAAGCACTTGTATTTATGGCCCTGTATCTAGCACTGTTGGGTTACAATACCTGTGAGTGTAGTCTTGAGTAGAGCTGCCCCATTCTGTGTATATGGCAGAATCTCATAGACAGCTTCAGGTAATCCTTTGCCTTTCTTCCTTGTTAGTACATTTGTTTGGGATAGAATGTGTCTCACTCCCATAAGTGAAACATGTTTGGTCCAAGCCAGTCACCACATCCTAATATATGGTGACAGGAGAAGATTTGACTTTGGATGGTAGGTACATGGTGCAATATACAGATCTTTTAATGTAGAAACCCACCCCTGAAACCTATATGTTCATGTTGACCAATGTCACCCCAATACATTTAATTAAAAAAGCCAATCATTGCAATTCCATTCCTTTATGCTGGTGATTGGTCCAAGGTTGGACATATGACTCCCTTCTGGCCAATGAGACATAAGGAGAAGTATGTTGACAATTTGGGGAATGATTTTTAAAAATTTATTTATTAAGAGAATGGTGTGAGTGTGGTGTTGCATTTTATCCTTGTCCCTTTATTTCTCCCAGGGTGCTGTCACAGAAGATAAAAAGAAATGAATAGAGTATTTCACAACCATGAGGAAATAAGCCCAAAATGAAAGCAACAGATGAGCGTGGCAAGTGGAAGGATAGAATGTTCTTAGGTCCTTGATGTTGTTGCTGAGCCTTCAAAAATCAAGCCTGGGACAATTTATCTCCAGGTTTTTGTAAAGTAAGCAATAAAATAATCTTCTGACTTAAGCTAGTTTTTGCTAAATTTCCTATTACATATAACTAAAGTTGGCCCAACTGATGTAGACGACAGGTAAAGGATTTTGGAGCTCATTTAAAAACATATGGGAGAAGGCAGCATAGAAAATATAGTGGGTTTGGAATTGAGACATCTTGTTTATCTGAATCTTTCTCATGTAATCTTGGACAAGTCACTCATCTTTCTTTCTTTCTTTCTTTTTTTTTAAATATATTTTATTGATTTTTTTACAGAGAGGAAGGGAAAGGGATAGAGAGTTAGAAACATCGATGAGAGAGAAACATCGATCAGCTGCCTCTTGCACACCCCCCACTGGGGATATGCCCGCAACCAAGGTACATGCCTTTGACCGGAATCGAACCTGGGACCATTGAGTCCGCAGGCCGACACTCTATCCACTGAGCCAAACCAGCCAGGCAGTCACTCATCTTTCTAATGCTCTAGTCATGCGGTCATTTATTCATTAAGAACAAAAACTGTATCGATTGCCAACCATGTGTTATACACTAGGCTAAGTGTTTATTTAGGAAAACAGAGTTGAACTCGATGATCTCTAGCTCTTTTATTTGTAATACTCTGATTCACCTTTTATTTTTAAGTCTTTAAGAAGGGTTTTAGGAACTCTGAGTATAAAAGTTCTGGACAACTTTCCCCCAAAATCTGCCTTGATTCCAGTCATGTTTTCCATCGGCATTTCTTCTCTTACAAATTTCTTACAGATCCCTGTCTGATAGAATTAAAAAACCCCACAAGCATCTGTCTCTGGCAAGCACACTCAGGAGGCACATCTCCTCTGCAAAGCAAAGTCTCATGAAACCAGCTGATAAAAAGAAGCACATAAACAAGAGGCAGTCTGTTCGATTTATTTTAGGTCCAGCCCCCTAATTTTCATTCTACATGCACTTATTTATTCAGTCGCAGGGTCTTGGCAGGTGCAATCTATTTAAGTGACTCTGCTCTGGCTTACCTCTCAAATTTCCTGGTTGGAGAGAAAGGCTAATGACTGCCATTAGGGGTGTTAGAGCCTCGGATGACTAGGCTCAATGGATGATTTCAAACCGATTCATCGTAATCCCACCTTGTTTAGGCCAGAGATCTTGATTCAAGCTATCATGACCCTGCAAGATGTCTGTGTGTGGTAACCCTATTTTTGGTAGTGGTAGTGGTGAGGTGAGATTACCATTGTGTCAGGCTGTTAGATGGGGGATTATCCATGCTTGATGGGGGCACTGGGCAATATCTGGGGCAGAGATAGTCATCACTCCAAATGAGACAGAAGGTGGTCAAGAACTGATCAATAGCAATTGGTGCTTGCAAGTTTTAGGATATTGGTTTGGCTAATGACTGTAGGCAGTCTAGGGCTTGCAGAGAGGATCCATTGTGTGGGGAGCCAGCACCTGCCCTGTCACTGCTCTTGCATTTGTAGCATGTGCCTTTTTGTTCTTGGTCTATGATGGGTGCATTAGCTTCCACCACTAGGCCTGAATTCCAGCAAGTGAGAAGAAAGAATAGAATTGCATGAGCCTTACTTCTTAAGGGTGTTACCAGAAAGTTGCACAGGTAACCTGTGTTCATATTTCCCATTGGCTACTACCTGGTCACATGCCACATCTAGCTTTACAGAAGGCTAGGAAGTGTTGTCTTCAACCTGGCAGCCATATACACAGATAAAACGTATTTACATAGAAACGTAGATATGGGGTGGGAGACTAGACATCTCAGGCACAGTAGTCCTCGAGGGATGGCAACCTGAGTGGCCTCTTGTATCTATGCAGCTCTGAATTCTTTATGGGATGATTCTGGCTACAGCCACAGCTCTAGTTTTCCTCTCATCCTTTGTGTTCTTGTCTCTTCTCCCAATCTGCTTCTACCTTCTGGGATTGGAAAAGCGTGTTCTATCACACGATCTTTCTAGACTGGCCTAGGTCAGTGGTATTTTTTATGAGGTAAATAGTATTTGCACTATTACCTCTGTTTTTATAGACGAGAGAAGCAGCTTGACACCTAAACATATACCTTCAAAATATAACTCTGCCCCATCCTTTCCCTAGAGGGTAGCACAGCCTTTGCCTCTAAAGAAGGAAGCATAACCCCAGTCCCAGCTGGGAGTGCGTAAAACAGAGACATTTACAGGCAGCTCTTTTTGTCTGGTGAGGGTGTGCTCTCTAGAGATGCTTGCGGCTTGTTAAGAAAAAACAACCCTAGTGCTTTCAGTCTCTGTTTCAGATTTGTAAATGGCAGCAGCAGGGACATTGCTCATTGCATATTCTCCAGGCACATCGACTCGCCAAGAGAGCTAAGGAGAAATGACATATTGTCTATTGTCTGACAACATCATCTAAGAAGATTCCTCCGAAGAACAATTCTTAATTTGTACTTTATTTTGTCTTTTAAAGAGATACACTATTAGGGAATTTAAAAGTTGTAACATTTCACACTAGAGGGACTTAGGTTCTTTCTGTCCATTATTTTGCCTGTAAATTGGTGATATTTTCTCATTCCCCAATGAATCTCCAATATATCTTTATAAAACTCTATGAGCAGAGAGATCTCTACTCTGGTTTCTTCAAGGAGTGAAGGGAAGTTTTGAGCAGTTCTCCTATACTGTTCTATATATAACTAATAGTTTAGAAAATGAACACTTATTTTGGTGACTTATGGTTGTTTAGGGAAAAGAGGCCATAGGTGGAATTTTATTTTTCTATTGTGATGGAATTCACAAGGCTTTTTCCTATAGAGACATGAGGAAAATCAGGAATAAGTTGGTGTTAGGTGGGAAATGAGCAGTGAGAGAATACCTGACTCCCATCCATTATAGTCTTCTCTTGCTTTTTGGTTCTGGGCTGGTCAGGAAATGCCATGTTGGGACTGAATGTCGGCATCCCCTCTTCTAGAGATGCACCAAGCTCTACCGTCCTCTTCCACTAGGACAAAGCTTATGTGCTGTCTCCCTCCTTCAGAGGCCAGTTCTCTGCTATGTGAAGAGATGACCAACCTAAGAAGATGCTCTAATGGTGGGAACATCAGGAACTTAGGCTGCTGTACTGAGGAGATATTTTAGGGCAGGAATTTTTTTACATTTCTCAGGCTCCCATTCCCATCTCATTTCAGAACCATGGACTCTTTTGAGCTAAAATAAGCCAAAGATTAAATATTTCCATGTGAATGAGGAAATGAAAGAAACTCAAAGGGCAGATTGTTGAGAGTGAGAAAGTTCTCTCCTCCTTTTTGGCTGGTTTTGTGAGAATATGTTTATGTATGTATGCACGCATGTGTGCATGCATGTGTGTATGAATGGGTGAATGGATATATGTATCTATCTACCTATAATCTATTTATGTATCTGGAGGGAGGATTCTCTATGGATGTATGTTGCCAAAATCCTGCTTTTTACTATTTAAGTAAAAGGTGAAGAATGGGCTGAGGGGATAGTGGGAGATTTTTGACGGCTAAAAATGGGGTTGATGTCATTATAGATTTATTGATCCATTTTGTCCTTGTGAGACTAGTGATCTTTTGTAGAATCAGAGAATGTTTTGCATTAGAAATCTTAAGACCGTCTTGCCTAATGCTTATTTTATTTTATTTATTTATTTATTTATTTTTTTAAATACATATTTTATTGCTTTTTCACAGAGAGGAAGGGAGAGGGATAGAGAGTTAGAAACATCGATGGGAGAGAAACATCGATCAGCTGCCTCCTGCACACCCCCTACTGGGGATGTGCCCGCAACCAAGGTACATGCCCTTGACCGGAATCGAACCTGGGACCCTTCAGTCTGCAGGCCGACGCTCTATCCACTGAGCCAAACTGGTCAGGGCGCCTAATGCTTATTTTAAACATGATGGAAACGTCACGGTCTAATGATAACTAACTTGCCTAAGCCTCTCCCCCCCCTCCCGCCCCCAAACACACACACACACACACACACACACACACACACACACACACACACACATTGCCCTGTTGCTTAACTTTTTGGAAAGCAAACTTTTTATTGAAGAATAACATACATTTAGAAAAGTCCAAAAATTTCCCCCAAGTGACTAGATTTGTCTAACCAGCATGCAGACCACACATAGAACATTACCAAGCACTTCAAAATCTCCCTTCCTTTTCCCCAATGGTAACTACATACTACATGTTCTACTTAAAATATAGCTTCATGTTGCTGTTTTAAAATTTTATGTGAATTAAATCATAAACAATCCGTTTTTTTTATTTGGTCTGGTTCTTTCATTCAACACATTTATGAAATCAATCCATTTCCCATGTTGTAATTGTCTGTCCATTTGCATTGCAATACTTTATTTCCAGTGTATGAATATAACAAAATTTATTTTCCTATTGCTTTGTTTTTAATTACCAGACATTCCTAATGCTGATTTTCATGTCTATCTTAATTATTTTGCCTCTACTCAGGAATATTTTCTCAAGATCAACTTAAAAGGCAGTTACCTAAGGTTGAATCCTTAATACAACAACCAGGGAACAAAAGTATGCAAGGGTCCTCAAACTTTTTAAACAGGGGGCCAGTTCACTGTCCCTCAGACCATTGGAGAACCGGACTATAGTTTAAAAAAAAACTATGAACAAATTCCTATGCGCACTGCGGGCCCGGGACGAGTCGGCTGCTAAGCAGGACAGGCAGCGGCACCCGGGGGGCCGGATACATGTCCTCGGCGGGCCGCATGTGGCCTGCGGGCCGTAGATTGAGGACCCCTGGGGGTGTCCTCAAAAACTGTATACATACACTTTGAATAATTATAAAGGCAGTGTTCATTAAAATACATTTCATTTTCAAAATTGATCGATCCGCTTTTAAAGTGTGTATACAGTTTTTGGGAACACGCTGTGTATGCCGCTACTTACTTTCTGCTACAGCAGTTTCTGTTTTCCTTCGGCCCGACCACCTTTGATTATTGAGAAACTAGTTGACCATGCGTTAGATGATATTAGTCTCCTTTTTCATTTTTCATGATGGCCTTTCGCTATTTCGAATGGATTTAAAATTTGGGTTGAACGATGCATGATAAAGTGGTTTGCACAGAGGGATGACTTTCCTTGTTCATTTTCCCCAGATCCTCTGGGAGAATCCAGATGGTTCTTGCATTTTTAGTGAATGAACACTTGCCATCTTGCATAATCTAATTGTCTGAAACTGCCCACATGCTTACCATCTGAGGGAGGGTTGTCTGCCAAAGGTGTCAGGTTATCTTTCATATAGCTTTAAGAAAGAAGGCATTTTAATCTGAAAACATGGCAACAAAACCCATCTCTCCTGGGAGGCTGGAACTGACAGTTCTTCGACGCCTTTATTAAAAATACAATCCACCCGTCTGAAAGAGAAAATCTAATTATTTAACTGCCAGCCGTTCTCCCCACGGTAAAATAAATTTTAGGTGTTTACAATCAAGTTAGCTGGATTTTAACCAACTTACTCATTTAAACCAAGTACTTAAAAAATCCATACCATACCTTGTAAGTTCTTCTAAACTCTTTTTATTTCCATTGATTTTGATTAAACAGGTAATTGGCAATTGATCAATAGTCGCAATTCTGATGAGCTGGTTTGGCTGAGCCTTCCTTGTGACAGAGCTCTGGGAAGAGGGAACCCAGAGGTTTGCTGACACTCCAATCTATCTTCAATAAATGCAAGCTGGCTAATAAATATTTAATGGGCAGTTGTTTGCAGTTAATAGAATTAGATAATTCTATTTGAATCCTGTTTGGAGACCTACAGGTATCATATATCACAGTTGAAGACATGGTTAATAATTTAAGCTAAGTGACTAGTAATTAGAGAGACAGTCAGATTAAGCAGGAACTTTTTGGTTTAAGCCATTTGGGAATTTGTGTGTATGTGTGCTGTGTGTGTGTGTGAGAGAGAGAGAGAGAGGAAGAGAGAGAGAGAGTGAAGAAGAGAGAGAGAGAGAGGGAGGGAGAAGGAGAAAGAGAGAGGGAGGGAGCGAAAGAGAGAGGGAGGGAGTGAGGGAGAGAGAGAGGGAGGTAAGAGAGAGAGAGAGAGAGAGAGAGAGAGAGAGAGAGAGAGAGAGAGAGAGAAGAGGCGTAGGATTTGGGATCTAAACCATTATAAAGATTAGCTAATGCAGCAATTCTGGGACCAGTCTTAAACATGGTAACAAAGCATGAGGCCCCTGGGGTTTATTTAATATCTCATCCTCTCAGTTAATGAGATGGAAAATAGTTCACTGTTTATCTACACTAGATTGAGCAGATGTTGCCAATTCCATTTTATGGGATGTAATCTTGGTGAGATTGTCTTCTGTCCATTACCGTTTCATGGCCTCATCTCTCCTGTACTCCTCTTGTTTGGGGAGGGGTGTTGCAGATACATTCCTGGCCATAGACTAAGAGACAAAACCTCTAAGTCAGGACTTAGTGGCCTTTTCACGTCATTAGGCCCTTTTCCTCTAATATGGCAGAGCTGGTTGGTGGACACAGAACGTTTGGTGGACAGCATAGGGCTTCCTAAATGTGAAGACTATTGACTCTAAGGAACTCTTCCCCCAGTTACTGTTTATGATACTCTTCATGGTGGTGATTTTATTTCATTTGCCTTTTTTTTTTTTTTTATACAACCCTTTTCTACAAACATATTAATTTTTGCATTGGGTCTGAGAAGCCTTGTCTGATTTATTTTTGATAAACATTTTCAATTTTCCAGAGCCATCAGGTAACCAGCATTTTCCCAAATTGTGAAATCAGGGAGAAAAAGAAAACAAGTTTAGGGACATAAGGAAGTAAATATTTAGTTGGAGGCAATAAGCCACTTTAGGAAGTGACCTATGGATGGATCTGTTAGGACTTCCTTTTGTAGCAGAAAGCTGAACCTATCACAGCATAAGTATAAAAAGGTTTCTTTTTTCTCATGCAGAAATGTCTGAGGATGTGTGATACTTGGTATTAGAGCAGTGGTACAAGGATGTGAGGGTGAAGTCTTTGCGATTCTCTTGACTTTTTTCCTTTATGTCTCAAGATGACTGCTGTCACTCTAACCATTACGTTTGTATTCCGGGCAGGAACCAGCAGAGGGGGTAGTGTTTTCCAAAAATTCCCAGGAGACATGCTTATTTCTATTGGTCATACAGGCGTCACACGGTTACCCTGAGTGGCAGATGTCTCTGGAAAAGTGGGTTTGTACCTCTCTAGACCCTATAGGAAGGGAAGGAAAGGGAATTGGAATAAATATTACATGAGCTGACCTGCAATATTTGCCACATTCTTAATTTGTATTTGAAATAAAAGAGAGACCTGCCCCCCCAACCACCATTATTTAAACCGTGGGCCCTACAAAACCTGGATCTTGCTTTATTTTTGTGACCCTGCTCTTTATTTTTGTGAGCGAACCCAGTTCCATGATTTCCAGAAGTTTCCTCTCCTTAGTTTGAAGTGAGCTTCTGTTTCATACAACCCAGAGAGCTTTGACTCACACGAATACCTTCAGTGAAATTAGTGATGGAGTGGGGCCCAGAGGAAAGGAGAAGAGGACTTGTGTGGCGAGTGGGCAAATAAGGCTCCCAATTGAGGGACAGCGCTCAGGGAGAGCAGGCTCATATGGGCATGGGTGTATACAGGGGTTCTTACAGCGGCCATTGCTATCCCAAAGGCACCACAGTCACAGATAAAGAAAATCCCCGGGTCCCTGCCCCGACAAAGAAAAGAAGGAAGGAAGGACACTGACTGAAAGGAACTGGACAATTTAGCCGGCAGCCAGTCCACTCCTTTGCAAGTTGTACACACTCCTCGATACCATGTTTTGACTTTGTTTGAGGAGGCTGAGGTGCGGCACTCCATTCAGACCATGAAATGTCTCCATTCAGCCTAATGAAATCAGAACAGCAGGAGCTGTTCAGTGGAGAGGGCTCTTTTGATTTGTCATTTCTTTTGTTGCTTTCCTTTTGAGTTTCCTTGGTTCTTTGGTTTGGACCTCCACCGACCTAGAAAAGTTCAGAAACTTGAAAGGGAGAAAGCCCTTCCTCCCCAGGGTGGGCTCCTCCACTTTCATCCCAGGTCAGGTGGTCACCCCTCGCAGAGGTGGTGGTAAATGGAACTCTCTGCCCCCCTCTGGGTAGCTGGGAGTCCTTCTGAGATGTTATGTCCTGGAAATAATGGAGTCTTGTTACTACAGGCTGTTAACACACACCTTCCTATTGTCGAAGGAAGGCATTCAGGCAGTCACAGAGCATGTGGCGTCCAGTAGAATCTCAGGCTTGAGGATCTCTCAGGGAGTCTGGTACTGTGAAAGGAACACAGAAACCCCAGGTCCTTGCTTCTAAGAGCTCTTTTTTCTCCTTTTCCCTGTGTAACTTGTTTAATTTTATCTCTATGTTTTGCAACAGGAGGAGTTGAAAGTAGATGGTTGTAGAAAACAACCAAGGACAAGCAATTCCAAGGAATGGGCTTTCAAATGTACTTGTGTCCTTTTCTTTGAAGGATTGAGATTTAGAATATCTATATCAATATCTATGTTTTTTTAATAAATCTTTATTGTTCAGATTATTACAGGTGTTCCTCTTTTTTTCCCCCAGCTCCCCTCCACCTGATTCCCCACCCCACCCCACCCCATGCCCTTACCCCTGCCACTGTCTTCATCCATAGGTGTAAGATTTTTGTCCAATCTCTTCCCGCACCCCTCACACCCACTTCCCCCTGAGAATTGTCAGTCTACTCCCTTTCTATGTCCCTGATTCTATTATATTCACCAGTCCATTCTGTTCTTCAGATTTTTTATTCACTTGATTTTTAGATTCACTTGTTGGTAGGTATGTATTTGATGTCATTTTGTTGTTCATAATTTTTATCTTTACCTTTTTCTTCTTCTTCCTCTTCTTAAAGAATACCCTTCAGCATTTCATTTAATCCTGGTTTGGTGGTGATGAACTCCTTTAGCTTTTTGTTGTCTGTGAAGCTCTTTATCTGACTTTCAACTCTGAATGATAGCTTTGCTGGGTAGAGTAATCTTGGTTGTAGGTTCTTGCTGTTCATCACTTTGAATATTTCTTGCCACTCCCGTCTGGCCTGCATAGTTTCTGTTGAGAAATCAGCTGACAGTCGTATGGGTACGCCCTTGTAGGTAACTAACTGTTTTTCTCTTGCTGCTTTTAAGATTCTCTCTTTGTCTTTTGCCCTTGGCATTTTAATTATGATGTGTCTTGGTGTGGTCCTCTTTGGATTCCTCTTGTATGGGGTTCTGTGCGCTTCCTGGACTTGTAAGTCTATTTCTTTCACCAGGTAGGGAAAGTTTTCTGTCAGTATTTCTTCTAATAGGTTTTCAATATTTTGCTCTCTCTCTTCTTCTGGCACCCCAAAAATTCGGATGTTGGTATGCTTAAAGTTGTCCCAGAGGCTCCTTACACTATCTTCATATTTTTGGATTCTTTTTTCTTTTTGTTTTTCTGGTTGGGTGTTTTTTGTTTCCTCATATTTCAGATCTTTGGTTTGATTCTTGGGGTCCTTTGATCTACAGTATATTTTCTGTATATTCTTTATTTCAGACAGTGTATGCTTAATTTCTGACTGGTCCTTTTCCATTTTTTTGGCATTCTCATTAAGATCCTTAAAGGTCTCACTAAGTTCCTCAGCAGTTTTTAGAAGATTCTTGAGTAACCTTATAAATGTGGTTCTGAACTCTATGTTGTCCAGTAGTTTGCTTTCCTCCATTTCTTTCATTCGTGACATGTTTCTTTGTCTCTGCATTTTGGTTGCTTCCCTGTGTTGATGGAGTGGCTTTGTGTGGTAGGTGACCGATAGGGGCCAGTAGCTCAGCCTCCCCAATCACCTGAGGTGGACGCTCTTGGTGGACGCTCTTTGCACCCACCCCTTTGTGGGCTGAGTGCAAAGTCTTGGTGTAGTTAAGCCTTGATTGCTGTTGGTACACTGGGAGGAATTGACCTCCAGGCCAAGTGGCTGTGAGGACCCACTGTGTCTATAATGGAAAAACTGCTGTGCTGGAGACATGCTTATGGTGCAGGACTTGTTTCAGTGGGGCTTTGGTGCTCACTGAGCCTGCCTCTTGAATGTGTCACTTATGGATGTGAGGAGTTGAAATCCTGTGTCTCACACTGACCAGTAGGTACACTGGCTTCTGGATCTCCAATGGGGTGCAGGTCAGCTACTGTCTGAGGCGACCCAGCAGGAGCAACAGCGAGAACTACAGTTTTCTCCTCTTTGCTTGGGGTTTGGAGGTTTTGGAGCTGTCTGACCCGGGCTGCAAGTTTGCTAGGTTAAGCTGCGATAGGGCAGGCCATTCATATGCTAAAGCCGCTGTTTGGAGCTTGGGTGGGTTTGTAGAATGTACAGGGCGGGGTCTCAGGGCATCACTAGGCTAGGGTGTGGCAAACAGCGATGGCTGCCAGTAAGCCGGCTCTGTGTCTCCGATCGTGTCCCCATGTCTCATGCCCCAGTGCAGTAAACAATTATTCCTGCTCGCAGCCCTGCAAGCAAGCCACCCTCACTTTCCAACCCGATGGCAGACATTCCAGCTTTTCCCTGTAGGAGTTTGGGTCCCCCGCATCTCCCCAGAAACTGGAGTTCGGAGTAATCGGGAGCTTATCTCCCTTTGGGTTGAAAAAAGCAGCGCTCCTAGTCGCCCGCCGCCAGCCCAATATGCGGGCCTCTGTACCTTAGCTTTTCAGCACTTGTGCATGTCTCAATGCTCTTTTCTCTTTCCTTCTAGTTGTAGAACTTCTACTCAGCCAGCTTTCCCGTGGTTCTGGGTGATAGATGTTCTATCTTTTAGTTGTAGTTTTGAAATTGTTGTGCGAGGCAGCAGTTTAGGTGTTTACCTATGCCGCCATCTTGGATCCTCTCTCAATATCTATGTTGATGTCTATATCTGTATCTGTGTCTATTCTATACATCAGACTAGATACATTGCTTTCTGGAATTCTCTCTTTTTAAAAGAAATATGTTTTTTATTGATTTTAAGAGAGAGGAAGGGAGAGGAAGAGACAGATAGAAACATTAATGAGAGAGAAAGATTGATTGGCTCTCTCCTGCATGTCCCCTACTGGAGCTCAAGCCCACATCCTGGCCCTGTGCCCTAACCAGGAATCGAACTGGCAACCTCTTGGTGCATGGAATGACACTCAACTAACTGAGCCACATCATCTGGGCCCAAACCACTTTTAAAGAGGGTTCAGGAGAGTCACTCTCAATCAATTGAAATTTGTGCTGTAAGAAAATAGATTGTTGAGGGGACAAAAAGTTCCCTTTACATGATTCTACAATCCTTTTACCAAAGATCTTCTTAAAGGCCAGACACTTATTTGCTTAATTCCAACACACAAAAAAGGAGAATATGAAGTTTTATAGAAGGCTGAAAATAAACATGGGATAGCAGGGCTGGTGAAATGTGACAGGGAGAGAAAGATGTGTTTAATTTATATTAGGCATTTTTGTCTGCTAGTCTGATTATGAAAAAAATAAGATACCTTAGCAAATCAATTATTGTTAGAATGACATGGTGCAATAGTAATAGTTGAGACAAGCTTCATTAGGCATTTGGGAGTGTGGCTTTTTTTTCTTCTCAAAGGTCTGCCTGGGTCACTGGAATAACTCTGAATTTGGGTCAAGGACCTGAGTAAGGAGGGGAAGGCTCATTTATCATCAGAGAAGGGTGAGGCAACTGTCAGCACTCCATTTGATTCCAGCTGTGAAGTGAACAGCTTATTTTGTTTTAGTGATGATTTGAGAGACTCATCAATAAAATCACCAATACTCTTTGCAGTGCAGCAATCTATCAGAGAGAGAAAGTGTGTGTGTGTGTGTGTGTGTGTGTGTGTGTTTGCACATGTGCTTTCTGCAAGTAGAAAGAGAAAAAGCAGGAATAACCTTACCTTTGAACATATATTTACATGTAACTTCCACCTCTCTGTTCACTGATGTTAGGGACTCATCTTAGAGTCTCCATCTGGTCTGTCATTGCCCCTGATGGTTAGCATATTGAGCTTGTTTCACAGCTTTATCACTCAAATGTGCTTCCGTTGCCTACTGTGCTACTCATATAACTGAGCCCAGAAGATTCTTTGGAGGAAGGAGCCATTAGCTGAAAGAAATGGACTGGAAAAAAAAAAAAAAGAAATGGACTACGGAGCCTGCCATCAATAGCTTCCCTTTATTTTCAAGAGCTTATCTCTTGAAATTTAATCACTTTGAAGACTCTAAGGTCTTTGTTTTAATTTCCTGGGTACTTACTGAGCTAACACACACTGAGCACTTACGGTGTGCAAGACTCTAAGTGTTTTTTTTTTTTTATTTCATGATTTCATTTAATTTTCATGACCACACTGTGTGGTAGGTACTATTCTTATTCCATGCATTAATTGCATAGGCCAGTGGTCGGCAAACTGCGGCTTGCGGTTTGCCGCTCTGTTGACTAATGAGTTTGCTGACCACTGTCCTAGGCTAACTGTTCTAACAAATAGGTTCAAAATGAATGATGGCTCTGATACTGTAGAAGTTTCTTTCTTGCTCATATAATAGTACTGTGTAGGTGAAAAGCATAGAGGGGGTGGCATTGTATCCATACAGTTATTCAGGAACCTGGGTTAATGGAGGCTTTGCTGTTTTCAAAAAATAGTTTTTAAAGTCACCCTGGAGGATTACCTCCATTCTAGCCAGCTGAAAGGTGAAAAGAAGATGGATGGAATACTGTGTGGGCAGTCTTTATGCATCAGTTCTGGAAGTAATAATCTTCAATTCTTTTCATAATCTATTGGCTAGAACTTAGTCACATGACTACATCTAATGGTAAGTAAAAGTGGGAAATGTGGTCCCTGGCTAGCCTGCCACTCCTTTGAGCAAACTCCACACTATGGGGAAGCGTAGCACAGATTTTTGGGGATCTGTTATCCATCTTTGCCCTAGTTTGTTCCTTTGGCTACCACATACCTAAGACCTCCTTTCTTCTCATGCCATTTTCCAAGAAAGACAAGCCAGAGTCACGTTCAGTTATAGTATCCAGGTCAAAGCCCGTGCTTTCTGGGTAATGCACTGTCTACATCAAATGTGGATGGATGTGATTCCTTGTGCCTTACAACATGTGAACTGAAAGATGAGTTATCTTCCCTGCTCCTACCATACACTTAATAAGAAATGATAGTGTTATCACACACACACACACAAACTCCATCTTGGAAAATAAAAGCATGGGAAGCTCACAGCCACCACTGATCTGCTGCAATGATGAAATCATCCCTGACCTAGCATATGGCAGACTTTTCAAACAAGATATTATGAACATTTAAAAAGAATGCATCTTAACAGGAACAAGACAGGGATGCCCACTCTCACCACTCCTGTTCGACATAGTACTGGAAGTATTAGCCATTGCAATTAGACAAGAAGAAGAAAGAAAAGGCGTCCAAATTGGAAAAGAAGAACTAAAGCTGTCCTTATGTGCAGATGACATGATATTGTACATAAAAAACCCGAAAGACTCCATCAAAAAACTAATAGACTTAATAAATGAATTTGGCAATGTAGCAGGATACAAAATTAACGCCAAGAAATCTATGGCATTTCTATACACCAATAGTGACCTTACAGAAAGAGAAGACTAAAAAAGCAATCCCATTTACCATCGCACCAAAAAAAAATTAAGATACCTAGGAATAAACTTAACTAAGGAAGTAAAAGACTTATATTCGGAAAACTATAGGACACTGAAAAAAGAGATAGAGGTAGATGTAAACAGATGGAAGAACATACCATGTTCATGGATTGGGACAATCAACATCATTAAAATGTCCATACTACCCAAAGCAATCTACAGATTCAATGCACTCCCCATTAAAATACCAACGGCATATTTCACAAACCTAGAAAGAACTCTAGGTTTGTGAAATTAAAAATTCATCTGGAATACAAAAAGACCCCAAATAGCCGAAGCATTCCTGAGAAAGAACAAAGTAGGTGGGATCTCAATACCAGATTTCAAGCTGTATTACAAAGCCACTGTTCTCAAAACAGCCTGGTACTGGCACAAGAACAGACATATAGACCAATGGAATAGCATAGAGAATCCAGATATCGACCCAAACCATTATGCTCAATTAATATTTGACAAAGGAGGCGTGAACATACAATGGAGTCAAGACAGTCTCTTCAATAAATGGTGTTGGGGAAATGGGACAGATACATGCAAAAAATGAAACTAGACCAACAACTAACACCATACACAAAAATAAACTCAAAATGGATAAAGGACTTAAACATAAGACTGGAAACCATAAAAATACTAGAAGAATCCAAAGGCAGAGAAATCTCAGACATATGCTGAAGCAATTTCTTCACTGACACTGCTCCTAGGGCAATGGAAACTAAAGAGAAAATAAACAAATGGGACTACATCAAAATAAAAAGCTTTTTAACAGCAAAAGAAACCATCAACAAAACAACAAGAAAGCCCACTGTATGGGAGAACATATTTGCAAATGTTATCACTGATAAAGGTTTAATCTCCAACATCTACAGGCAACTTATACAACTTAATAAAAGGAAGATAAATGATCCAATAAAAAAATGGGCAACGGACCTAAATAGAATCTTTTTGAAAGAAGATAGAAGGAAGGCCAAGAGACACATGAAAACATGCTCAAAGTCGCTAATCATCAGAGAGATTCAAATCAAAACTACAATGTGGTACCATCTCATACCTGTCAGAATGGCAATCATCAACAAATCAACAAACGACAAGTGCTAGCGAGGATGCAAGAAAAAGGAACCCTCATGCACTGCTGGTGGGAATGCAGACTGGTGCAGCCACTGTGGAGAACAGTATGGAGTTTCCTCAAAAAACTGAAAATGGAACTCCCATTTGACCGAGTAATCCCACTCCTAGGAATATATCCTAAGAAACCAGAAACACCAATCAGAAAGGATATATGCACTCCTATGTTCATAGCAGCACAATTCACCATAGCTAAGATTTGGAAACAGCCTAGGTGCCCATCAGCAGATGAGTGGATTAGAAAACTATGGTACAGCTACACAATGGAATACTATGCTGCGGTAAAATAGAAGGAATTCTTACCATTTGCAGCAGCATGGATGGACCTGGAGAGCATTATGTTAAGTGAAATAAGCCAGGCAATGAAAGAAAAATACCACATGATCTCACTCATTTATGGAAAATAAAGAACATTATAACCTGATGAATAAAAAGATAGATACAGAGGCAGTAAAGCATCCAACAGACTGTCAAATTATAGCGGGAAGGCTGGGGAGTGTTGGGGAGGGAGGGAAAGAGATCAACCAAAGGACTTATATGCATGCATATAAGCACAACCAATGGACACAAGACACTGGGGGGAGGGGGTGGGATGAGGGCATGCGACAGGGGGTAGGGGAGGCTGGGGGAAGGTCAATGGGGAAAAAAAAGAAGATATATGTAGTAATATTGTTAATGTAATTAAACAATAAAAAAATAAAAAGAATGCATCTTCTCCAGTACATACATACACAAACACACGTATATGTATGTAAATATACTCTACTAGAGGCCCGGTGCACAAAATTTGTGCACAGGGGAGGGGGGTGTCCCTCAGCCCAGCCTGCACCTTCTCCAATCTGGGACCCCTCGAGGGATGTCCGACTGCCTGTATAGGGGCAGTTGGACATCCCTCTCACAATCCAGGACTGCTGGCTCCCAACTGCTTGCCTGCCTGCCTTCCTGATTGCCCCTAACCGCTTCTGCCTGCCAGCCTGATCACCCCCTAACCACTCCCCTGCCAGCCTGATTGATGCCTAACTGCTCCCCTGCCAGCCTGTTTTCCCCTAACTGCTCTCCCCTGCAGGCCTGGTCACCCACAACTGCCCTCCCCTGCAGACCTGGTCACCCCTAACTGCCCTCCCCTGCAGGCCTGGTCCCCCCCAACTGCTCTCCCCTGCAAGCCTGGGTCCCTCCCAACTGCCTTTCCCTGCAGGCCTGGTCACCCCCAACTTCCCTCCTCTGCCGGCTTCGTCACCCCTAACTGCCCTCCCCTGCAGGCTTGATCGCCCCCAACTGCCCTCCCTTGCAGGCCTGGTCCCTCCCAACTGCCCTCCCTTGCTGGCCATCTTGTGTCCACATGGGGGTAGGATCTTTGACCACATGGGGGCAGCCATCTTGTGTGTTGGAATGATGGTCAATCTGCATATTACTCTTTTATTAGATAGGGTAGGATAGAGGCCTGGTGCACGGGTGGGGGCCGGCTGGTTTGCCCTGAAGGGTGTTCTGCATCAGGGTGGGGGTTCCCTTGGGGCATGGGGCAGCCTGGGAAAGGGGCCTGTGGTGGTTTGCAGGCTGGCCATGCCCCCTGGCGACCTAAGCAGAGGCCCTGGTATCTGGGGTTTATTTATCTTCTACAATTGGAACTTTGTAGCCTGGAGCAGAGCTAAGCCTTTTGCTTGCTCCGTGGCAGCAGCCATTTTTTTTTTTGGTTTATGTATCTTCTATAATTGAAACTTTGTAGCCTTAAGCGGAGGCCTGTGCCGGCCAGGGTCACAGAAAGCTTGGCTTACTCCATCACCGGGGGCAACCCTAGCTTCCTGCTCTTTCCAGCTCCATGGATGCTGCCATTTCTGTTTGGATTTATGTATCGTCTATCATTGAAACTTTGTAGCCTTGAGTGGAAACCTAGGTCGGCAAGGGCAGGCGGAAAGCTTGGCTTCCTTCATTGCCGGGGAAACCCAAGCCTCCCTCCTACTCTCTGTGGCCGTAGTCATCTTGGTTGGGTTTATTTGCATATTAGCTCCTGATTGGCTGGTGGGTGTGGCTTGTAGGTGTAGCAGAGTGATGGTTAATTTGCATATTACTCTTTTATTATATAGGATGTATTATGTTCATATGTATGTATGTATGTATTTATTTATTTTTTATTTTATTTTTTTAAATAAATCTTTATTGTTCAGATTATTACAGGTGTTCCTCCTTTTTTTCCCCCAAAGCTCCCCTCCACCTGATTCCCCACCACACCCCATGCCCTTACCCCCCGCCACTGTCTTCATCCATAGGTGTAAGATTTTTGTCCAATCTCTTCCCGCACCCCTCATACTTCTTTCCCCCTGAGAATTGTCAGTCCACTCCCTTTCTATGTCCCTGATTCTATTATATTCACCAGTCCATTCTGTTCTTCAGATTTTTTATTCACTTGATTTTTAGATTCACTTGTTGGTAGGTATGTATTTGATGTCATATTGTTGTTCATAATTTTTATCTTTACCTTTTTCTTCTTCTTCCTCTTCTTAAAGAATACCCTTCAGCATTTCATTTAATCCTGGTTTGGTGGTGATGAACTCCTTTAGCTTTTTCTTGTCTGTGAAGTTCTTTATCTGACCTTCAATTCTGAATGATAGCTTTGCTGGGTAGAGTACTCTTGGTTGTAGGTTCTTGCTGTTCATCACTTTGAATATTTCTTGCCACTCCCATCTGGCCTGCATAGTTTCTGCCAAGAAATCAGCTGACAGTCGTATGGGTACTCCCTTGTAGGTAACTAACCGTTTTTCTCTTGCTGCTTTTAAGATTCTCTCTTTGTCTTTTGCCCTTGGCATTTTAATTATGATGTGTCTTGGTGTGGTCCTCTTTGGATTCCTCTTGTAGGGGGTTCTCTGTGCTTCCTGAACTTGTAAGTCTATTTCTTTCACCAGGTAGGGAAAGTTTTCTGTCAGTATTTCTTCTAATAGGTTTTCAATATTTTGCTCTCTCTCTTCTTCTGGCACCCCAAAAATTCGGATGTTGGTATGCTTAAAGTTGTCCCAGAGGCTCCTTACACTATCTTCATATTTTTGGATTCTTTTTTCTTTTTGTTTTTCTGGTTGGGTGTTTTTTGTTTCCTCATATTTCAGATCTTTGGTTTGATTCTTGGGGTCCTTTGATCTACAGTATATTTTCTGTATATTCTTTATTTCAGACAGTGTATGCTTAATTTCTGACTGGTCCTTTTCCATTTTTTTTGGCATTCTCATTAAGATCCTTAAAGGTCTCACTAAGTTCCTCAGCGGTTTTTAGAAGATTCTTGAGTAAACTTATAAATGTGATTCTGAACTCTATGTCGTCCAGTAGTTTGCTTTCCTCCATTTCTCTCATTCGTGACATGTTTCTTTGTCTCTGCATTTTGGTTGCTTCCCTGTGTTGATGGAGTGGCTTTGTGTGGTAGGTGACCGATAGGGGCCAGTAGCTCAGCCTCCCCAATCACCTGAGGAGGACATTCTTGGTGCACCCCTTTGTGGGCTGAGTGCAAAGTCTTGGTGTAGTTAAGCCTTGATTGCTGTTGGTACACTGGGAGGAATTGACCTCCAGGCCAATTGGCTGTGAGGACCTGCTGTGTCTATAATGGAAGAACTGCTGTGCTGGAGACATGCTTATGGTGCAAGACTTGTTTCAGTGGGGCTTTGGTGCTCACTGAGTCTGCCTCTTGAATGTTCACTTATGGATGTGAAGAGTTGAAATCCGGTGTCTCACACTGACCAGTAGGTACACTGGCTTCTGGATCTCCAATGGGGTGCAGGTCAGCTACTGTCTGAGGCCACCCAGCAGGAGCAACAGCGAGAACTACAGTTTTCTCCTCTTTGCTTGGGGTTTGGAGGTTTTGGAGCTGTCTGACCTGGGCTGCAAGTTTGCTAGGTTAAGCTGCAATAAGGCAGGCTATTCATATGCTAAAGCCGCAGCTTGGAGCTTGGGTGGGTTTGTAGGTTGTGCAGGGCGGGTTCTCAGGGCGTCACTAGGCTAGGGTGTGGCAAACTGCGATGGCTGCCAGTAAGCCAGCTCTGTGTCTCCGACCACATCCCCACGTCCCGCGCCCCAGCGCAGTAAAAAATTATTCCTACGCGCAGCCCTGCAAGCAAGCCACCCTCACTTTCTGACCCGATGGCAGACAGTCCAGCTTTTCCCTGTAGGAGTTTGGGTCCCCTGTGTCTCCCCAGAAACTGGAGTTCGGAGTAATCGGGAGCTTGTCTCACTTCAGGTTGAAAAAAGCAGTGCTCCCAGTCGCCCGCTCCCAGCCCTATTTGCGCACCCCTGTACCTCAGCTTTTCAGCGCTTGTGCATGTCTCAATGCTCTTTTCTCTTCCCTTCTAGTTTTTTTTTTTTTTAAATATATTTCATTGATTTTTTACAGAGAGGAAGGGAGAGGGATAGAGAGTTAGAAACATCCATGAGAGAGAGACATCGATCCAGCTGCCTCCTGCACACCCCCTACTGGGGATGTGCCCGCAACTCAGGTACATGCCCTTGACTGGAATCGAACCCGGGACCCTTCAGTCCGCAGGCCGACGCTCTATCCACTGAGCCAAACCGGTTAGGGCCCCTTCTAGTTGTAGAACTTCCACTCAGCCAGCTTTCCCGTGGTTCTGGGTGATAGATGTTTTGTCTTTTAGTTGTAGTTTTGAAATTGTTGTGCGAGGCATCAGTTTGGGTGTTTACCTACGCCGCCATCTTGGATCCTCACAGAGCTTCTCCCATATGTATTTATTATATTGAATCTATATGGATATTTTAGATTCATAGTTGTATAAGAAGAGAGAAGTTGTGTAATAAATAGTGAATAAACCTCTTTCTTATTCAAATCTGCTATATCTTCATTTTATACCTTTTGCTATGAGAAAAGTGCTTAAAACATACGTACAGTTTAACATAGCAATAAAGTGAACCTTAGTATAGTCATCATGTAGCTCAAGAAATAACTTCACCAGCATGCAGGAAGCCCTTCTCCTCCATTACTTTCTCATCACAGCCCTTTTTCTATTACTGCCTAAGGTGACTAATCTCCTCACTTAATGAGACTCACTTCCCTGTTTTCTTATGTACTTTTACCACCTAAGCATACCTTCCTACTTTCAATCTGTCTGTTTTTTAATCTTTATGTGAACAGACTCATACTGTGTGTATTTCTGGTGCCTTATTCTTTTTGCTAAACATTGTAATATTTGTTGAATACTGATGTAGTTGATTTATTTTTATTCATGATTTAGGAATGCTTATCTGTTTTTCTACCCTATTACATTTTTAAGCCTTACCTTTTCAGAAAATATATTTAATCCTATGATCTGCTGCTTGGCCAAAAATTAATCAACAACAATTATTCCGTATTAACTACATGATATATTTACTTTTTTTTCTTACATCCTCAGCTTTTTTTTTTAAAAAAAGTTGTTATACACACAATAAAGTACATAAACCTAAGTGCATAGCTCAATCAATTTTAAAAAACATACATTTGTAACTACACGAGGACCAAGTTATGGAACTTTCTAGCACCTAAAAAAGCTTCCTCATGCCCTTACCAGCCAATACCCACCCTGTACAGATTTTAACATTCTGATATCTATCATCATAATTTAATTTTTCCTTTTGTTGAACTTCACCTAAGTGAAGTCACATATTGAATTTTCTTTTGTGTCTTTCAATATGTTTTGGGGTTTCATTCATGTGGTTGGGTGTTACAGTAGTGTAGTTTTTCATTGTATGATTATATTGTAATTTGTTTATCCATTCTGGATTATAATAGATAAAACTGCTCTGAGCAGTTTTGAACATTTTTTGTGTGAATATAAATACTCATTCATCTTGGAAAATGCATAGATATGGAATTGCTGAGTAACAAGGCAGCTGTATGTTTAATTTTGTCAAACTGTTTTCCAAATAGCTTTAGAAAGTGCTTATAACACTTTACAGTCCAAGTGGCCATGCCTGAGTATTCCAGTTGCTTCATCTCATTATCATCAGTATTCTCAGTCTTTTAAAAATTTTAACTAGGGGTTGGCAAACTTTCTCTGTCACTGGCCTAATAGGAAATATACTAGACTTATGGGCCAACCTGCCATTGTAGTGCAAAGGCAATCATTGACAAAGTCAACAAATGGGCATGTTTGTGTTTGCTGATCATTGGTCTAAAACATCTTCTCCATCACATTTGTATACCAGCTAAATGGGTAGGGGAGAGACGAGGTAGAAGGTCTTCTTTTCTTTAAGAGCATGGCCCCCAATTATACCTATCATTTTAATCCACACCTTATTGGTCAGAATTTTGTCACATGATCAGTTTGCAAGAAAGAATGGGAAATTATTTAGCCTGGTCTTCTGTAATCAGCCAAAAGTCTTGGGGGTTCTTTTAAAAGAAGAAAGGGAGAATGGATATTGATAGACAATGCCCTGCTTTTCCTACAGGGGCCATGTCCTGTGGAAAATTTCTTTAAGAAAAATTGATTTTTATTTTTTTCATTTTATAATCCCTCTCTGTTCTTCATTCTTTTTCTGAAACTCATGGAAGACAGATATTGGCTTTCTAAGATCTATCTTTCATGACAGTTGTCACTTCTCTTATGAAGATTTTTAGCTCTTTGTCCATTTGATAGATTTTTTAGCTTGTTAAAATTCAGTTGATGTCTAGTTTTATATTAAGTTGATTCATTTAGTTTTTTAAAAGTTTTAGCATTCATTTTGCAGACTGTGCTTACTGCTTTTCATAGTACTCTTTTAGAGCTGTAACATCCTATCAAATCTTTTAGGGATGTTTATCTTATATTTTCATTCCTATTAAATATTGTTCATAAGCCCTGTTTACGGGAGTTGGTTATTTTTGTTTTCAGCTCAGTGTCTCGTTCTCTTGTTAGTTTTCCTAAGTTTTGTTATTTTGGGGTTCTTGCTTACATGTATGAATGGCATCTTATAACAAATATATATTTGTATTGATTTCAGAGAGAAGAAGAGAGAGTGAGAGAGAGAAACATTAATGATGAGAGAGAATCATTGATTGGCTGCCTCCTGCACATCCCGTACTGGGGATCAAGCCTACAACCCAGGCATGTGCCCTGAACAGGAATGGAACCCTGGTTCATGGCTCGACGCTCAACTACTGAGTCACACTGGCCAGGCTATGAATGACATCTTGATTGATAGGACTAACAGTTGAGTTGGATTTCTTCAGGTATGAAAATAGCTGATAATTAATATTTAACAGCTCATATACGTATTCTGATCAATAATTCAGTTATGATTACAGGATCCGTGGCTCTAAAGCTATGCAGGGCAGAGGGATAGAGCAATACTTGGCTGTGTAGTTTCACTATACACTGAGTGGCCAGATTATTATGATCTCTGAACACATAATAATCTGGCCACTCAGTGTCTATATATATATATATATATATATATATATATATATATATATGTATATATATATATATATATATATATATATATATTAGAGGCCTGGTGCATGAATTTGTGCATAGGTGGGGTCCGGCCAGCCTGGCCAGGGGGAGGGTACATGGGCAGTTGGCCGGCCTGCCTGCTGGTCGAACTTCTGGTCGAGGGGACAATTTGCATATTAGCCTTTTATTATATAGGATATACACTGAGTGGCCAGATTATTATGTGTTCAGAGATCATAATAATCTAGCCACTCAGTGTAGGTGCACAAGTAGCCTAACTTCTGGATGCTCAGAGTTTCATGCACACAGCCAGTGTCCCCATGCTTCCTTGAGTTGTCTTTTGGGGTCTTATTTTCCATTTCATTTAGAGTGGTATATTTTAAGGCTTATCATTCAACATTTATTGAAATCACTTTGAAAGCAGGGACCGATGCAATTTTTCTCCAGCAATTAAATTAATTTGCTCACAGACAAGCACAAGATTTACTGTCTCTGCCAGGGCTTGCCTACTGTACCTGATTCTCTTATTTGAGAGGTTGTTCTGTAGTTCTGTCAGTCTTCTCTTTCGACTGCATGGCGCTGTAGATTTCTCAGTTCTGTGGGAGTTCCCTGTCAGTCTTATGACATGTGCTTTTTATCTTCCAGAAGTTCCTTAATGATCAGGGTGGCCAATGTACCCTCTGTGCTCAGTCAGCCATCACGAAGTCGGGCTGCCTCTGTCAGCTGAGTTTTGTGTCAGGGCTCCAGGAGAACAAGCCAAGAAATCTCAACAGGGTTCCTGGAACAGGCTAAAACTTTGAGAGCAGTGTCCTTTCTGTGTTTCAATAACTTGTTTAAAAACATTCCAGCAGAATGTTTTATTTTGCTGGAATCTTTCTGAAGGATGGTTTTATGGGAAGCCTGGGAGGCATATATCTGGATAACAGCAGCGTCTGGAGCAGCGGGCATCCTGGGACTGTCATGGGAGCCAGTTACTATGCCAGCCACGGCCTGGAGGAATGGAATTAAGTGACCAGGTGGGAGATGGGGGAGATTTTATATTTGAATTTGTTATATTGTGCCCTGGTTTTGTTTCCCTTTATTTAAAATTAAGCCCATCAATTTATTTTAAATGGACGTTGGGCATTTTTTTAAAAAACGATATTTAGAGGGAAAAAGTTGGGCTCTAGCCAGTTTGGATAGAGCGTCAGCCTGTGGACTGAAGGGTCCCGGGTTTGATTCTGGTCAAGGACATGTACCTCAGTTGTAGGCTTGGGCCCCAGCCCCAGTCAGGGTGCATGCTGAAGGCAACCAATCATTGTGTCCCACATCGATGTTTCCCTCTCCCTCTCCCTTCCACTCTCTCTAAAAATCAATGGAAAAATAATCCTCTGGTGAAGATTACAACAATAAACAATAACAAAGTTGGCATCTAACTATTGTTTGGATTCATCAAGAATTACCCTATTAAAACCATTATTTCATGTATGCTCCAGTTTCCTTAGTTAAGTTTACTATTACATGACATGTTTCCCTTATCACAAAAATAATATATGCTCAGTTGTAAGCATTTTTAGAAAATGCAGATAAATTAAATAGAAATGACTTAATGCTTAATTCCTCTATCTAGAGGTAACCACTGTTAACTTTAAAGCTATGTACCTTTAGCTCTTTGCTCCCATATGTGAATTAGGCTTAATAGAAATTAAGTAACTTACTGTTATACAGTAAGTGGTATGGCCATGATATAAAGCAAGGCAGACTTATTTCAAAACCTTTGTTCTTAAACACTCCAATTTATACTGGCCTTATGAATTAAATCCTGGCCTTAGGAAGTCTGGCAGATGTAGGAGTAGAGCAGTTGGTAGCCATCAGCCTGGGGCCCTGAGCAGAGGAGATTAATTACTGTGGAACATTCTGTTGGTTCCCAAGGGAAGTGTTGACCTTTGGCAGAGAGTGGAGGGGATGGGGGTCTGTTTCCCAAAGGTGCTGCTCTTCTTGATGATGCATAGCTTGTTGTTTCTGGAATTCTACTGTCTTCCAAGTATCTTGCAGAAGGAATTAATTATGTTAGTTTTTTTTATAAAAACATATATTTATTGATTTCAGAGAGGAAGGGAGAGGGAGAGAGAGATAGAAATATCAATGATGAGAGAGAATCATTGATCGGCTGCCTCTTGCATGCCCCCTACTGGGGACCGAGCCCCAAACTCGAGCCTGAAACCCAGGCATGTGCCCTGACCAGGAATTGAACTGTAGACTCCTGGTTCATTGGTCAATGCTCAACCACTGAACCACACCAGCAGGGCTGCATGTGTGTGTGTTTTAAATAGAAACTGCACTGTTGAACTCGACAGCAAAGCAAAAAAACTCACATGGATTCTAATCTTGTAACTATCAGCTTGGGTGCAATTTTCTCCTTGAGGTTGAGCAGAGACAGAGCAGACACAGTGTGTGCCACAACCTTCTTCATTATCTTTCCATTTGCTCATCTTCTTGGCAGGCTCATAGAAGTTTGCAAGGACCTGGAGAGCTGGATCCTCTAAGAACTGCTTCAGGCAGTGCATTTCAGCAATGAGGGAGCCATGTAAGATCACAGGTATCTGAAATTGCAGGTGATGGTCCAAATCTGGGCTCAAGCTATAAAATACTATTTCCCTAACTGCTCCACTCTGGGCTTTCTTGCTCTGAGGCCAGCCTGGCACCTTTGCACAAAGCTCTGTTCCATTTGAAAACAGCTGTGCCTAGAAGCAGATGAGAGTCGGCAAAGCCAAGCTCATAAGTCAGCAGAACTGTGCTAAGAGGCATTTTCTGTTGCTGCTTTTGGTGGGTGCTGACTAGAAAATCAGACTTTCCATAATCAACCAAAATTTCACACCATGCATTCCGGAAGATAAAAATCTCAGCTCAGATCCTTAATGATTTACACCCCTGGACAAAAGCTACAGCTCATAGATTTTGTGCTTTATGGCATAAATATTATCTCATCAGAACAAATGTTAGAACTTTTAAAGAGTTATTATTATTATTATTATTATTATTATTATTATTTTTTACATTTGCCAACTTGTGATTACGAAATCTGCCTCTTGCTCCTTGCTGAATGTTACATGGTCTCCTCTTCCCTCCCTGGGTGACATAAGCTACTTCTATCTGCTTGGTGGCATCTTAGCTCTACTCAGGGACAAAGGGACACTATCATTTCAATGTGTTAAGGGATTAGGGAGTGATGGTTCTGATCACCTGGCTAGTGAATGCTCCCCTGCTGCCTTCAGTGCAGTTCTTGTAAATGACAAGGTTTTAAATTTTTTATTTTGTTTTTACATTTATGAGTTGATGGTCTTTCTTCACAACAAAGTCCAGCCATTTGGAAATGTAAGCAAAGCAGGAGTTTGATACTTTAACTGATATGCCGAATAAGGCATTTTTAAGACATCTGTTTCCTTCTCTCTTATGCTGTCTTGTCCTCTTTGACTACAGCATCTGACTATCATCCATGCTCCTCTCCCATTGCCATGAGTCATGACCCTGAGTTTGGCCTGAGCAAGAAGCAACTGTTGATGCTGATGGCAAAGCTGGTTTTGTACTCACATCATAACACAGATTCCTGAGGCAGAGTTAGACACTACAACCAGCCTGTCACCATACTGGGTGTTAAAATGTGAAAAAAATCAGTAGTTTCTCCTTCCTCAGGAGAAAGACAATCCTACCCTATTCCTTCTCCTAATAGTACACCCGTGAAGCATCTTTGCTGTCTGGTTGGAGCCACTCCAATACCTTGAATTTTTTTTTAGCATGCTAACATTACAAAGTTACTGACTATGAGAAAGTAGAAAGATGTGACGTAACACTCACTTGTAGTCAGGGATAAAGTACAAGTTGAAATAATTGGGACCTGAAAACAGCTCCTAAGTAGACACATTTATATAAGCAAACATGTTATTACAGAAGAGACTGTTACCCAAAATTTAGTGTTGCGCCTTCCATGGTACAGGATCAACTTTGGGGATACATTGCCCATTTAGGGATTACATATCCCAGTCCTCCTTGCATCCAGGTGTGGCTTTGTGACCATTCCTGTAGAGGAGCAGAAGTGTTATTTCCTGGGTCAGAGTTGCAAGCAGCCTGTATCGCTTCTATTTCCTTTCCCCTGTCACCTGAACGGATACAGGAGACTCTGAGATTGACAGAGGGAGAAGATGGAAGGATCTGGCTCTCTAAATCTCCATGTGGACAGGTGATGTACTACAGAATTGTACACCTGAAATCTATATACTTTTATTAACCAATGTCACCCCAATAAATTCAACTAAAAAAAGTCTCTATGGGGAGGGGAGTGGCCTGCCCACCAGGAATACATTCATTGGGTGCTAACAATTCATTTTATTTTTAAGAGCAGCCAGCATTATCCTAACTAGTACAGTCAGGATGGCAAACTGAAATGATGCTTCAGCTACATCAGTGACCTTATCTGTATTTGTGGTTTATGTTTCAATAGCCCACATGAAGTCCAGATGCCCCTGCAATTGAGGTAGCGATTGAAGTCAAGCCACATGATCCTATTCCTTTGCCACTATTTCCTAGCAAGGGTCTAAAATGGAGCACACTCCTTTGTCTGAATATGCGCTATCCAAGTTCTTCATCCATCATTTGCAATAGAAAATGCAAATAGCAAAACCTATTTCTTTTAGGTCTACTTCTGTATGTCTCATATTCTCAATGTCATTGTGTACAACCCTCCATGTCTAAGTGGTCATCTGGCCTTCCCTAACACAGTTCTTTGATTTCATTGAGAACAGCCGTTTGTCAGATTTAGGTGGCATATGTGCTAATCATAGTTTAATTGGTCTCTCCTGGTCTGTGGTGGTACAGGTGCGATGCAAATAAAACATATATGTGCAATGAAGGTGTTGGGATTACAGTCAACTGACAGGAGGCATCAACCTCTCAGTGGTTGAATAGCCGGTTTATTGGATAAGACAGGACAATTACCACAACTGGACTGTCAGAATGGTTAGAGCTCCCCACAGGCTTTGAGGCAGGTGTTTATGCCTTCAGTTTAATTTCCCTTTTTCTAATAGTTCCAGGCCACATGCAGCCCTTGGCACCAGCGGAAGCATTTGTACAGAAATGTGGGTCACCTGGATGCCCAGCCCAATGGGTCTGGATGTTCATTGCCAAACAAGGCGTGAGCTTCCTGGAATATGAGCGCAATTTCTCTGGGGGAAAAGGTAACCTGACTTGCCATCTTTTCCCCCTCATCTATGTGTTTGATTTAGTAGAATTGTGGACAATTAGAATGTTTTTCATCAACTTCAGCGGACCTTCTAGGACCCTTGCCATTCAAATCTCTCATTTTATAACTGAGGAGTTGGGGGTCTCAGAGAGGTTAAAAGAGTGCTCCTAGCACAGCTAGTCAGGGTGAGGTTTCAGGGCTTCTCAGCCAGTGCTGAATATATGACCTATAGCTTCTGTTCTGAGCATCCTTTTTCATCACCTGTCAGCTCCTATTCATAGAAGGAGTTGAAACCTCAACATCTTCTAGGGATTGAAGTAAAACAAATACCTCCATGAGGAGAAGTGCATAATTGTTTTCTTCTTTAATCCCTCTTTTTTCTTCTGCAGGTATGAAAGTATCGCGTGTCAATCAAAGTTTTGTTACTCTATGGTGATGCTTTCTTTCTTGTGGTGTTAAAGTTTCAAGATCTGTGCTACATAGGTAGGTTCTACTTCATTTATTATGGTTGATCATCAACATTTTATTTATGGAGGACATTCATGGAAATATTATTATCCATGTTTTTGAGATGCAGATATTGTGCCTAAGGAATATCTTATAACTTTCCTAAGGTCACCTGGGCAGTAATGGCAGAGCTTGGATTTGAACCTGAGACTGGCCTCCACCAAACCTGTGCTATTGACCCCAAGATACATGATCTGCCAGAGCACCGAGCACTTCCATAGTAGTTTAACTTACTCTCAGGGAATAGATTCAGCCTTGAGAGGGTCTGTTGCACAGGGTTGAGATATTTTCTGAAAACTCCTCTTTCAGATTCAATGGGAACTCTCTTATTCTTAGATCTTTTCAAACTATGGGTAGTCTGAACATTGTTTCCATGACCAAACTAGGATCAAACTTGAAGTTATGGAAATGGGGCAGGGCAGTAGAAAGATCTGGAGGTCTGGTGATAGTGTTGCCTTCCTGAGAAACCCCTGTCAAGGAAATCATTGCTAAGTTGTGTTAGAT
Organism: Plecotus auritus; assembly: GCF_963455305.1. Classification (NCBI taxonomy): domain Eukaryota; kingdom Metazoa; phylum Chordata; class Mammalia; order Chiroptera; family Vespertilionidae; genus Plecotus; species Plecotus auritus. The sequence goes on along the minus strand of NC_137773.1, from coordinate 12,434,734 downwards.
GTCAGTTCATTCTTCTCTAGAAGTAATTTAGTTTCTTCATTTGTGGGCAAAAATTGGTCCTGGCTATGTTTTACGTATTTATCACTTTTCTTATAGAAATATAGGCCTTGCTACTTGGGTCATTTCTGTTAAACCTTAAAAATTTCTGGGCTAGTAAAAAAAAAATTGACCATTACTGTTTTATGGACAAATTTATAAAACTGTCAGCTTTCTAGATGATATTTTTTTATTTGTATATTTTCCTCAGAAAAGTCCTCCTCCCCTTTTAAATACAATTTATTACACATCTTTTACCTCCATGATATCCCTGATGATTGTGTACAATTCATCTGGTTTCTCTTATTTTCATTACAAAGAAATGACGGGATAAAGGCGGTGGAATGGCTTGTTAAGAAAAGCCAAGTTCTGGGAGAAATTGGCAGCCACCACTCAATTATTGGTTTAGGGAAAGCACTTCTAAATCCTTGTTTGGATGGCAGGGCGGAATGTGAAATTTGGGAGGCGTTCTGATCCAGATGGTTTTCTCGTTCCCTTGCAAGTCTACATTTTCTTCTGTTTTGGAAGATGAAGACAGAAAAATGAGAGCGTCAGATTTTGGTTAGCTTCATATTGAGCAGTAATTACTCTAGTCCAGTCATGTTGTGCATGTACTGACCTTCATAATTACCAGTTAGCATATTTAAATATAAACACACCTAGATAAAAAGCATGACCAATTTGAAGGCCTGGGGTACATGTGCAAAGAATTATTGCTCTAAATAGAGGTGTCCAAGCTTGGAATGACCTTGACAATCTTGTCCTTTCTGCCAGGAACTTGTTCAATGCCGAGGTGCACACTTCCCATATTATCTTTAAGGTCTAGTCCATTTCTTTTCATCCTTTTTTTTTTGGTCTCTATTTTCTTCTACAGTGTTTATCTAACTTATGTTCCATTTTCTTTGGTATAGTTCTCTGCTTCTTGGTTGGCATATATCCTTATAAACGAAAAGGGTTTATATTAGGACCATTAACAGGACCAGCCGTGGGCAAACTATGGCCCGTGGGCCGGATCCGGCCCGTTTGGCTGTTCTATCAGGCCCGCGGAGCCGAAAGAGCGGAGGGTTCTCTTGCTCTCCCCTCCGCTCCTTTACTTTGAATTTATATTAGTTCACACAAACACTCCATCCATGCTTTTGTTCCGGCCCTCCGGTCCAGTTTAAGAACCCATTGTGGCCCTCGAGTCAAAAAGTTTGCCCACCCCTGGTTTAGACACTTGTCCCAAATCTGCCTGTATCCCTTTATATAAGAGTTTTAGATTGTTAGTTTGAATTGAGGGAAGAGTTTGGTTACAGTAAAGGTAATAAGGAGGAGGAGAGACAAAAACCATGAGGGTATTGTTCTGTCTTTCTTATAGAATGGAATGGGTTCACTGGTTAATGGGACAATAGTCTGAAGTTGCTGCTGTTTGTTTTTTTTTTTTCTTATGCTAGTCTTTAGGGACTCTGTGTCCAAGTAGTGGTGCTTCAGGGCCTCAGAGTCCCAGTGTGGCACAGAATGGAAGAGAGGGAAGTTTCTAAGCATTATTTGGTCACATTTGGGATTGGAGGATTCTCTGGAGACCATGCAAGACACTGGTACCAATAGGATGGATGTGGTCAACAGTTGCCAGAGGAAGCACAAAACACCTGTGGAGGGCAGTTGGCACAGGAGAGGCAGAACAAGGCAGTTTTGTGTGGGGGCCATAGTTGACACATTGGTTCGTGGGCATTCCGTTGAGAATAATACTGATTGAGGAATATTTAAGACCTCTTAAACCATTGAAATTCACGAGTCAAGCAATTTGTTATGCCTGTTAGGGAAGAGTTGGTTATATTCAAGTTACATGCTAATTCATTAAGTTTGGTGAATGTTCAGAACTGAAGGTTGGAAATTTTACCCTGCTTGCAGGCTATGTATCATTCTACAACTGTTTCACGGATGCTGGCTGAAAACATGAGTCCCCTGGGTAGAGACAAGGGCTTTATTATTCACAGCTCAGCAGGAGCTTCATGGCCACATTGGTTCTGCTTATCCTCCAGGTGTGTAGAATGGTGCAGAGGGGGCCCTTGGGGAATGTTGTGCACGCAGCGGTTTTGTGTCACAAATTGAGGAACCCCGAGTTTAGGAAACCCCAAATTTTCAAAGGGCTGCTAGCAAACCTGACCAATCTTTGCCTTGGAGGGTGATCTTGTCTTTCTTACACTGGTCAGGAAATAAATCTGCCCTCTGCCCCAGAGGAGGACACTATATCTTCATGGCTGTTTGCTAGTCAAACATCCTTGAGAAGATAGTCCGGGGGAAAACTGTCAATGCTTCATCTCAGAAACCTTCTAGGAATGTATGAGACCCATGAAGAATTTCTCCCCCAGCAGTATGTTCCAAAGTCTCATAGTTTTGTAAATATTGCAGGTAGGTAATGCCTCAAGTCAAAGGCGTAATTCCAATAGCGATAAACAGGGGAAAGTATTTTGGAGGAATGCTGTTTTTGTCTGTCTGTCTCCTGAGTTACACCCACTGACGCTTTTCTTCCAGTGGCTTGCAATGGGGGGGGGTGCATTTTCCAGGGTTCTGTCTCTTCTCTCTTATTATTTAGGTTCATCTGGCACAAATGCTTAGGATCTGTCCACAAGGCTAATAGGTTTCAGCAAATTGGATGCAAAGGAAAGGGTTCTGACTAAACGTTCCAGTGACCATTCAAGAGTTGTGACAGGGACCAGAAGATTGCTTATTCTGTTCCTGTGGACTGTACTGGATTGCTTCAGCAGATCAACTAGGGAATAACGACAAGTCCATGTGAAAGAGAGAGAGAGAGAGAGAGAGAGAGAGAGAGAGAGAGAGAGAGAGCGCACCAGAGAGAGGGAGGGGAGAGAAGAAAGGAAAGAAGAAGAAGAGCAGGAGGAGGAGGAGAAGGAGGGAGAGGAGGGAAGAGGAAGAGAGAGGGTGGGAGAGAGGGAGAAAGAGGGGGGAAGGAGAGGAAAAGGGTGCTAAATGCAGTCTGCATTCAGAATGAACATGTACACTGGCCTGCTTTGACACGTTGGGCTGGTAATAGCTCACTTGAAAGGCATTTTAAAGCTCTGCAATTTATTCTGTCATACTCCCAGGACCTGCAAATGATAACCGAAGCTTTTGGGATGATGATTATCTTGGTAAACATGAAATTAGCTTCAGAAACACCTCCTCTGAATTCAGATATCCCGTAAGTCAAGGGCTCAGTCCTGCAAAGTCCTAAAGATTTTGTAGGTAGGAGGAGAAAAGAAGTCAGTATTTTAATTAAGTATTTGAAAACAAAGTGAAGAGAGGAAAATAATATGTACCTTATAGGAAGAGCTTCTTAGGCCCTTTTTTATTTTTAAAAAAATAGCTAATCTGTTTGGAAGTCTTTGGCTAAGATGGAATGAATGTATTATAAGGGAGGCTCCATCGAGCACAGTGTGATGGCAGCTTAATCTGACTGTGGCTGTGTCCCACAGATCACTGTACCCAGTCAATACTCTATTATTGCAAGTTAAGTGGTTTGCTACAGTATTCCACACACAGGGTATTAGAAGCTGTGTTCCCTAATTTCCTAAGCAATAATGGTATAAGCAGTATGCATTTTTTATTATAAAAACTAACAATTGCCTCCACAGAGTTAATGGTTTTCTCTCTACCACTGGTACCCAGGAGACCTAGTCATACATCAGAGCAAAATTAATGTAAAATGTACTAAGTTTTGGCAGAATTAGATTTTCTGTGCAAAGGCTGAAGTCTTCAGTTTTGCTTGGAATAAAACTTTGGTTTCCTCCCTGGTGCTTTATTTTTATTTTATTTCAATGGGTGTGTTGTTTCCTGATTAAAATTGATTCTGAATAATTATAACAACAGTAAGTCACAGCATGGGCCTGGGCAGCATTCTTTACAGCTCCTGGAGGCTGTCTTCATCTGGCCTTTCCCTGCTAATCGGTTTCCAGGTGTTGAGTGTATCTGAGGTGCAGCTGGGGTTCAGAACAACACAACAAAGACTGCCGAGTGGAAGATCGTTCTTCCTTTAAGCTGGCTGCTGTCTGTACAGTTCGGGGAGTCCGTGCAGGGCAGAACTTATTGAATTGCTTATCTCCTCATTTTATAGTCAATGGAAGGTAAGGAAGGACAATGGTTTTTCCTGTAGAGGAGACTGGGTTAGAATGATTTGTTTCCACGTATCAAGAATCCAGTCCAGGAAGGTGAAGGAGAAGGGAAGTGGGTGTTTCACTCAGACCAAAGGTAGACTTAGACCTGCCCTTGGGTGACAGCAAGAGGAAGTTCAAAGTCAGCACAGTCAAGCTTCCCTGTTATCTCCCCTAGTGGTCTCTATTTGCTCTTCTCTGCACATCTGCTTCATTTTTTTCTTACTGCAGTTCGGCTGGGCCTGTATCTTTCAGCATATGGAGGCCTCACAGGGTCTCAGATTATACCTTCTCAACTCAGTGACCAGTCCCACCCAGGAGACCAAGGTCAGACCCAAAGACCTTTGGGAGTTGGGCCACATTTTAATTACTAGGGAGTGATGGGACAAGTGTCAACATGCTGGGTACATTTCTTGCTTAAAAGCATTCAAACTAAATAATACTAATGGCAGAACTAAACATAGCCACAGGCCAAATGGAATCTTGAGGCTCCCAGTTTAAGATCCCTTGACCAGTCTTTCGTAGACCATGTCTCAAGTTCAGGAAACACCTGGCTTTGTCTGCAGGGATGGGACTAGGGCAAGGTGAGTGAAGCCTCAGGTGGAAAATTTAACGCAATGCCTAAAAACAGCAATAAGCCAGAAAAATAAGACTTCTATGTAATACTAGAGGCAGGGTGCACGAATTTGTGCACAGGTGGGGTCCCTCGGCGTGGCCTGCAGGGATTGGGCCAAAACCAGCAGTCCAATGCCACCTGCTACTCCTGCCTGCCGCTCCTGCTCATCCCGGCCCCACTGTGCCTGCTGCAGGCTCGTGCCCAGTCAGTCCTGATCAGGAGAGGCTTGCACTCTCACCAACCATGAGCCCTGCTTCTGGCGCCCATTCCAAGGTGGGGGTGGGGGTGGGCTGGGAAGCGATTGGTCCTCCAGAGGGTAGTGGGACACCCTTGCCGGCCCAGGATCCCGATCCATTCTGCTGATGTTTCGCTGGTTTTCGGGAGCCAGCTGGCAGCTGTTTTTATATAGTTTGACCCTTGTGGAGCATCTAGGGAGGGGAAGCGGCCATGGTGCCTGAGGCTGACTTCCAGAAGGCCAACAGTGCTGTTGGGATCATGCTGGTGGTGCTGGTCCATCGGTGCCTGGTCTGTTCTCTGGAGATTGGACCTGCAGGACTACTGAGGAAATGAGTGGCTACCACCGGGCTGGTGGGCTGCTGGGATGCGTCGGTCAGCTGAGCAGCACTCTCGCTGTGGGAGCCCACTGACCACCAGGGGGAAGCTCCTGCATTGAGCGTCTGCCCCCTGGTGGTCAGTGCGCATCATAGCGACTGGTCAACCGGTCAACCGGTCAACTGGCTGTTTGGCTGTTCTGTTATTTGGCTACTTAGGCTTTTATATATATATATATATATATATATATATATATATATATATATATATATATATATATATATATTTTAAATAAAAATCAATGCAAAAATCCCATATTAAACAAAATGCAAAATTGTAAATAAAGGTAGGATCATTGTTGATTTTTCCTCCTGCCTCAGGCTCCAGAATGGCTGAGGGCAGCATGGCTCACCAGGTGTGTCTATCTGTAGGACAGTCAGTTATGGGTAGGGGAGTGAGCTCATCAATACCCTGTGGGTGAAGTGGGTCAGGTCTCAGCAAGTAGGGATGTGGGCCAGGCAGGCACATTCCAAAAGATATCAGCTAAAGGATGGTAGAACATGATACTTTTTCCTTGGCTATGGTCCCTGTATTAGTCAGCTTGTGCTGTCACAACATTTCATAGACTGGGTGGCTTAAACAACAGAAATATATTTTCTCACAGTTGCAGAAGCTGGGAGTCAGAGATCAGGGTGCCAGCATGGTCAGATTCTGGTGAGACTCTTTTCCTAGCTTACAGACAATTGCCTTTTCACTGTGTCTTCACGTGGCCTTTCTTCTGTGCTTGCCTTGCGGGGAGGGGCTGGAGAGAGAGGGCTGGTTCTCTGGTGTCTCTCCTTATAAGGACACTAATCCTATCATGAGGGCCTCACCCTCATGACCTCATCTAAGCCTGAGTACCTCCCAAAGGTTCCATTTCTGAAAACCATCATGTTGTGGGATAAAGACTTCAACATGTGAATTTGGTGAGAACCCAAGCATTTAGTTCATACAGCCTCTAAAGATTAGGGATATACTCCAAACATTCTTAACTGCCCTTTAGCAGTCTTTCTTGGATTTATCATATATAATTTAATCTTTACTTAAAAAAAATTGAGTTATTTTTTGACAGTCGTGTGAAAATATAAGCCTAATAAAGTAAGTTAAGGCTTTGTCATTGATTTCTTTTAAAAATATTTTATTTATTAATTTATTATTGTTATTATTTTTTAATCCTCACCTTAGGAGAGAGGGTGTTTTTTCCATTGATTCTTAGAGAGAGTGGGAGGGAGCAGGGAGAGGGAAGAGAGACAGAGAGAAATATTGATGGTTACCTCCCAGTTACGCCCATATGGGGGTCAGGGATTGAACCTGCAACCAAGATACAGAACCTAGATGGGGAATTGAACCCATGACACTTCAGTCTGCAAACTGATGCTCTAACCACTGAGAAAACCAGCCAAGGCTTGTCATTGACTTCTTATTCTAAGGAAGTTGCCACAAGAGTATCTTTTGCAAAGCTGAATTAATCATCAGAAGAATGACTCAAAGATTTAACTAGAAATTGAAGCTTGGATGCTTAACCATTTCTGAAACTCCTGGGACCTGACCAATAATTGCTCTTCCATCCATAAGAAGACAGAAACATTTAGCATATGGTATTTCTTTCCTGTCTAAAATCAATCAGGATATGTCACTTTGTGGCTTACTGTAGTCAATCAAAATGTTTTGCCTAGTTCTTCTAAACGTAAATCTCCTAAAGACATTTTTTTCAGAAAGAACTGTCAAATCATTAACTGATAGGAATGTTGGTAGAGAAAATAAATTCCTTTAGACATTTTATAGGGACTAAAAAATTAGAGAATGCTTTCTTTTTTTCATCTCCTCAAGGGCTGTTTTGGTTTTGATGTTCAGACACCATATTGGAAAACATTTTTACTGTGAATGTAATTCTGAAAACACTTTGAGCCCTGACAGTATCTGTCCCAGGCAACCTCATATCAAGCTGGCAAAACAGATCCTGGAAAGATAAGGATTTTTTTTTTTCAGAATGCTTTATATGCAATTCCCCAGAAACAGCTTAAAAAAGATAGATACTCTTTTCTAAAAGGTTGCTGGTTTAGCACTTCCCAACTTATAAAGGTTGGAATTTCCCACTGGCTCAGCGGAGAGATTTGTATCAGTTATTTTAGATTCACCTAATAGCGCATTTGTATTTGAGATGAAGCGTGAGTCCCACCAGACAAGTGAGATTGTTCTTAAAAATTGTCCTCACTCTCCCTCCCCCAACATATGCTCAGAGCTAAAGTAGAGTCTTCTTAGTATTATTCCACAACTAGCTATGGCATTCTAGCTGCTGTTTCTCTTTGTAGAGAACATGGCTAGGTGTACAGCAAGTAGATCTGTGAGGATGGGTGATTTTTAAGTTCCTTAAGTGAAGCCCTGACTTTAGTCCCACCCCTACCCGCAGATGGAAGTGAGGATGAGGAAGGTGCTAACACATGGAAAAGCACAATAAAGGTTTGTACAAAACACAGCCAAGTAACACTTGCCTGATCACATGTAGTTTCCATTGAAACTACAAGGACATAGTGATGGTTCTCCTTTAAAATCTTCAGAAGCCGCTCTGAGAAAAAGGGAACTGTTGTTGATCAGGCCACGATAAACAAGGATAATCTGCAACAAATTACATGTCATATACAAAACATTACATATGCTATATGTAACCATAGTTTTGCTGGACGCTTATGGAATCATTCCTATTGCTCTATAGTCATGTGTGTTTGTTTATATCTTAGATAAAGTTTGCCAGTTGGAAAAAAATCCATTGGTGCTGCCTTGCCAGTTCGCTGGCTGGTGGACGTGATCAGAGGCTGTGGGTAAATTCATCTTTGAACAAATGAATTAAATATGCACAGTGAATGGTCTAAAGCACAGCAGGAACATGCCGCCTCATCGTTGGGGAAGAAAGCGAAGGCAGCAGAGCGGCAAGCCTCACGCAGTCACTCCTGGGGTCGGGTCTGAGAGGTGGCCATGGCCAGGAGGCTAGCAGAGTGCTTTGTAGCTCAACGCTTGCCTGAGTGTGCAATATGCTACCTGCAGCTGGGTCTCACATAATCATCCCTGACTAATGGGAGGCAAGAGGAGCGGGTTCAAGTGCTGAATAAATAAATTACTTAATTATATATTATCAGAGAGAAGAGCAGATGGTCAGCTTAACCCATCTCCTGATGCCTTGAGCTTCGGAATGGAGAGGAGATCCTCGGGGATGGCAGCAGGTTGGGCTCTTGATTCTGTTTATCTGCTGGTCCTAGCAGAGTCTATAGGTCTTCAGGAATCAACCGGCCTCATTTCCCCAAGGCTGATGGGCCCTGTGTGGTTTAATGCCCAGCCTGAGCTGAAGTTGGACAGGCCTAAGCTGGTTGGCATTTTCCACTTTGTTCATTTTGGCACCAGATGGAGGTGGATATGGATTTCATTTCCTGGAAAGTGGCTGAAAAGTGAGGATCTAATCAGATGTGAAAGGGGTAGTTGAGCATTCACTTAATGTGCTCAGGCGCGTCTATCACTGCAGCCCGCACGCTTGTTTCTCTCGGCTTTGGATGCCCCACAGAGAACCCACTTCTTTGTCTGAGTACTGGTTGCTTTGGTGTTTGAGGGAAGGGCAGCTGGGGTTGTAGTCTGGAAGCGTCATGCTTGTTTTCACTTGCTTCAGTTTGGCATCGCAGGGTCTGGCCAGCAGTGGTTCGCAAATGCTGGTCTGAGGATGGTTGCCATGTTGGCTGCATCAGAATCACCTGGGTTGTTTATTAAAATTACATGTCCTTTAGCTCCAATTATAGAGATTCTGATTTATTAAGTCTTGGGTAGGATCTGGGAATCTATGTTTTGAAGCAAGTTTCAAAATCACTGTGTACCAGTTGGGGAGCAGGAAATAGTAAACTCAAAAGGGTTATTACAGATATTTTAATAATGGCTTGTTTACAAGTTTAAGGGAAACTGTTAAGGGATGGTGAGGTACCCACACCTAGCAAGAGTGAGGAACAGGTGAAAGGGGAGAGAGCGATAATAAGAATCTGGTGAGACTTGTAGATGTAAGAGAAGACCGCTGAACAGGAACTGCGGAAAACCATCGTCAACCCTTAGTCCAACGGGGAGGAAAACCTTGCTCTCCTTTTGCCCTCTGAACTCTTTCTGGTGCTTTCCATTGGCCAAAGCCAAAGGGCCAGGGTATTCAGGTGATGTAGTCTGCAAAAGTCAGACTTCTTTTTTTAAAAAAATATATTTTATTGATTTTTTACAGAGAGGAAAGGAGAGGGATAGAGAGCTAGAAACATCAATCAGCTACCTCCTGCACACTCCCTACTGGTTATGTGCCTGCAACCAAGGTACATGCCCTTGACTGGAATCGAACCTGGGACCCTTGAGTCCACAGGCCAACGCTCTAGCCACTGAGCCAAACCAGTTAGGGTGAAAGTCAGACTTCTGAGGCACAGAACAGGCTGGAGAAGGCTGGAGGATGGACCTGGTAGACAGAAGATATCTAGCATATGTGGATATAGACAACATTTTCTAGTTGCACATCTGTGCGCCAGTTTGTGGATGGCAAATATATGGATATGTGTTGCTCTTACAGATGTGCTTCTTTTCTCAGTGTAAAATCGCCTATACAATTTCATTAGAGAGACTGGAAACTCTTAAAGGGTAGGGGTGGCATCTTTAGAATTATCTTCCTGTGTCCTACACATGGTTCAGCTAGTTCATATTTTGTCTCTGAAAAGGGCTGCAAGGAGAATATTTGGGAAGACCATAATTGTCTTCCAGGTTGTCAACTTTAAATTTAGCAATATATCTCTCAGTTGCCCTATTCTCTCTGATTAAGTAATTATGACTCTATCATTGTATAGTCCATGAATTTATTTATACTTTCCAGGAACCTATTTATATATGTAACCAATGCAGTCTTCATGCTGACTATTCTAAATGTAGCTTCTTAAAGAAACCACACTGCTATACCTCCTAAAAGATTGCATTCAGCTGTATTGCTTTGTTTTGGTTTCATGTTCTGCATTTCTTTCATTGTATTTAAAGCATACCTTTAATAGTCATTTGTAATTATAACTCCAACTGAGAAGGATTGGATTACTTTTGGTTTAGTATGTGGCCTGTGAAGATTTGAGTACATCTTGAAACATAGAACTAAAAGAAAAATTGTAGAAATTGTCCATGATATACCTGGAGAGTTATTTGTAGCTTCTGTATTAAGACTCAGGCTCCCTCCCCCGGTGAAGAAGTTCTTGCATTTAGAATCCCCTTTCAGGATAGAAATGAACAGCTCAAAGACAAAATCTGCCATTACAGCCATTCATCGGGCCACCTGTGCTTGGTAAAAAAGGACAGTCACTGGTCTCACACAAGGGAATTACATGCATAATGATTGCCAGCATCTTTTAGCACCTGCTGCATGTGTCCTGGGCATTTCACATGCCACGCACTCCGTTCTTCCAGTTGCTCAGGCAGAAACCTTGGAGTAAACTTCGATTCCTTTCTTCCCTGTAGACCACATGGCTCTCTCAGCAACTCCTGTAGCGTCTATTTTCAAAATATGCCCAGAATCTGGCTGTGCTCAGATTCGAGTCAGCAGCATCTCTCCTCTAGATTAGTGCAGTCACCTCCTAACTGATCTGCCTGCTTCTCTCCCTTCTCTTTGCCATCTTTTGTCTACAGATCAAACAGAGAAAGCCTTGCAAAAGGTCAGATCTTGTAGCTTGTCTGTTCAAAACCCTTCAATGGCTCCCATCTCACTCCGAGTAAAAGGCAAAGCCATTACCAAAGCTTCTCAGGCCGAACATCAGCTTTTCCTGGGCTCGCTCTCTGACCTCTTTAACTTGCCCCTTCTCTGACTGTATTCCAGCTACAGCATGCTCCTGCTTCTCAGCCTTTGCATGTGCAATTCTTCCTGCCTAGAATGCTCTTCCACCAATTATCTGCCTGGCTTATGCTCTTGTTTCATTCAGGTCTCTTAAAATACCACCCTCAATAAGAGACCATTCCCGACCACCACATGCCTAGCACCCACCATTATTTCTTTACACTGTTGTGCTATTATCCCTCATATCACATATCAACACCTGACATATTCACCTGTCTTCCTCTTCCCCACATGAAGAGAAAACCTTCTTGAAGGCTCAGACTGTTGAGAGTTCACTGCCGTATCTCTGGTTCCTGTTTTAGTACAAGGTGCATAGTTGGTACTCAACACATATTGGTTAAATAAGTGAGTATCAGATTGATGAGTAAATCAGTTGTTCTTAAGAATTATATTGCTGACCTGGAGAGCATGATGCTAAGCAAAATAAGCCAGTTGGAGAAAGATAAATGTCACATGATCTCACTCATTTTTGGAATATAATGGACAACATAAACTGATGAACAAAAATAGATCCAGAGACACAGAAGCATCAAACAGACGATCAAACCTCAAAGGGAAGGCAGGGGTGGGGGTGAGGTAAGAGATCAACCAAAGGACTTGTATGCATGCATATAAGCATAACCCATGGACACAGATAGTAGGGAGGGAGGGCATGTGTAGGGGGGTGGGAGCGGCCGGGGAGAGGTCGATGGGGGAAAAAGGAGACATATGTAATACTATAAACAATAAAGAATTTAAATTAAAAAAGAATTATATGGCCTAGCACTTAGCACAAACAACTCAAAGATTTTCTATTGTAAGTAATATTTTATTGAGTTCTTATCTGATGCTTTGCTAAGCATTTTATTAGCCTATTGCCACTGGGGAATGTTTTGGTTTATAGTGAACAAAGGGGCTATTCATCTCGTGCACACACATTAAATAAACACAAACATATATAACACATAAACATGCATGTGCATGTATGTATGAATGTATGTGAGTGTGTGTTAGAATGTGTGTGCATATATACATATACTAGTAGCCCTGTGCATGAATCCGTGCACCAGTAGCTTGCCAGTAGCTCACCGCCGCCCTCCAGTAGCTCTCCTGTAGCTCCCCCCGCCCTCCCTCTACCCCCCAAGCTTGCTGCCCTGCCCCCTCCTGTAGCTCTCCGCTGCCCACTTGTAGCTCGCTGCCCCACCCTCCTGCTGATCTGTGATCTGGTCAGTATGCGGTTGGTCGTTATGCTCGTTATGCTTCACAGTGTAACGACCATTTACATATTACATCTTTATTATATAGGATATGTGTGTGTGTGTGTGTGTGTGTGTGTGTGTGTGTGTATAAAATGTTTTTGGCCCAGCAAGGGAATAGCTTTCTACTCAATGTCTCACTGGAAAATCTTCATGTTTTGCCCTGGGAGGCAGTATCAGAAGCAGGACACAGAAGAAGGAGACAGTGGGGACCTGCACACCAATGAAGAGACCTGACTCTGAAATGTAAGGTGAATTTATTACAGGATTGAACAGTATTTTTCATTGTCTTTGTGAAGCCTTGGAATTTAACAGTGAATGGAATATGGTCTAACAAAGACAATGACCGTCAGTAGGAGTTCAGTTCTCTATTCCTACCTGGGGAAGCAGTAGCCTAATCAACTTGAGTGGTCAACGTTTATGCTATTCCTCTCTCTCTTTCAGGATCCCTTAAAAAAAAAAAAAATATATATATATATGTATATATATATATATATATATATATATATATATATATGTATATATATATAATTTAGTTTTGCCTGAAAAATCTGCATCCAATTTGAATGAAATTGAATATGTTTCAGGGCTCAAGCAGCATGTCTTCCATCTGAAGCAAAATGGAGATGAATTTCAATTAGATGTTCCCATTATAATCTGTCTCCACCTGTAGTTTTCATCAAAAATTGCTGGGAAGTGTGATATAATGTATGATCAGGATTTGCCCACTGGCAGCAATGTCCCATTATCTTAGTAAAAAAGCACAAAATAATTAGTCTGATGCATATAGACAGCAGCTTCTTACTGCTAGTGACTTTAATTGTGGTGAGTAATATATATGGAGTTTAAAGCATTATATATTCCCCTCCCAAGAAGACACCAATTACTAATTCCGTTGATAAAGTAACAACGTTTCAGAAGATTTAATGCAAACTGAACACCACAGTCAATAGCCACTGCAAAATGTCCATTTTATGGCCTTATTTTTGCCTGAGCTTAATTTATGGTAATTTGGAGGTTGCATATCATCTGGAAGTGTGCTGTTGGCTGGAGAGTTAGTACTTGGTTATTGCATAAATCATGGCTGAATGTGTTGGCTTCATCTACTGCTCTTCTTTCCCCTACAATTGGACTCCTTCTCATCTTGTCATTTCCCTTTCCTCATTCCCACCTGCTAATTCATGGGGCTCTGAGAGCTCAGCATGTAGGAGATCACTTCTTTATCAAGTGGCATCTTCCAAATGCCAGGTGGAGTGTTTCTGGGCTTCCGAGGGAGGGAATTTAGCAAGTCTTTTAGGGGGATAGAGTGTTTAGACCAGGTTACCTTAAGTGCTTTAAGAGAAAATATAATTCCCTCTCCTCACCTTCCCATTTTCCCCTAAACTCTATGCTAATGTGAAAGATGAGTTTTAAAAATATATAAGCTGAATATTTCTCTTCAGGACAGTTTTAAAAAAATCAGTTTGAAACATAGGACAAGTAAGCCAGCATGTTCTAGGCTCACAGATAATCTATCTGGGAGCCTAAATAATATGAATCAACTAACTGGATTGTAGAATTTAGTTTAGGTGACTAGTCTTCAAAGTAATATATTGGATGTTTCCGATTAATGAGAAAATTGCCTACTTATTTACAAAGATTTGAGTTTTCTGAAAATGATTAATGATATCCACAGTGATGACATTTTTTCTTTATTGATTAAGATATTACATATGTGTCCTTTCCCCCCCCTTTGCCCCCCCCCCAGCCACCCGCTCGTGCCCTCACCCCCCCTAGTGTCTGTATCAATTGGTTATGCTTATATGCATGCGTACAAGTCCTTTGGTTGATCTCTCCCCCTTCCCCCCACTTTTCCCTGCCTTCCCTCTGAGGTTTGCTGATCTGATCGACGCTTTTCTGTCTCTGGATCTGTTTTTGTTCATTAGTTTATACTGTTCATTATATTTCACAAATGAATGAGATCATGTGATATTTATCTTTCTCTGACTGACTTATTTCACTTAGCATAATACTATCCAGGTCCACCCATGCTGTTGCAAATGGTAGGAGTTCCTTCCTTTTTATAGCAGCATAGTATTCCGTGTGTAGATGTACCAGAGTTTTCTAATCCACTCATCCGCTGATGGGCACTTAGGCTGTTTCCAAATCTTAGCTATTGTAAATTGTGCTGCTATGAACAGTGGGGTGCATATATCCTTTCTGATTGGTGTTTCTAGTTTCTTGGGATATATTCTTAGAAGTGGGATTACTGGGTCAAATGGCAGTTCCGTTTTTAGTTTTTTAGGAAACTCCATACTGTTCTCCACAGTGGCTGCACCAGCCTGCATTCCCACCAGCAGTGCAGGAGGGTTCCTTTTTCTCTGCATCCTCACCAGCACTTGTCATTTGTTGATGATAGCCATTCCTCAATGGTACCTCATTGTCGTTTTGATTTGCATCTCTAGGATGATTAGTGACTTTGAGCATGTTTTCATATGTCTCTTGGCCTTCCTTATGTCCTCTTTAGAAAAGTATCTATTTAGGTCCATTGCCCTTTTTTGATTGGATTGTTTATCTTCCTTTTGTTAAGTTGTATGAGTTCCCTGTAAATGTTGGAGATTAAACCCGTATCAGAGATAACATTGGCAAATATGTTCTTCCATTCAGTGGGCTTTCTTGTTGTTTTGTTGATGGTTTCTTTTGCTGTGCAGAAGCTTTTTATTTTGATGTAGTCCCACTTGTTTATTTTCTCTTTAGTTTCCATTGCCCTAGGAGCGGTATCGGTGAAGAAATTGCTTTGGCATATGTCTGAGATTTTGCTGCCTGTGGATTCCTCTAAGATTGTTATGATTTCCTGTCTTATGTTTAAGTCCTTTATCCATTTTGAGTTTATTTTTGTGTATGGTGTAAGTTGGTGGTCTAGTTTCATTTTTTTTTTTTTGCAATTTTCCCAACACCATTTATTGAAGAGACTGTCTTGACTCCATTGTATGCTCTTGTGTCCTTTGTCAAATACTTTTTAAAATATATTTTATTGATTTTTTACAGAGAAGATGGGAGAGGGATAGAGAGTTAGAAACATCGATGAGAGAGAAACATCGATCAGCTGCCTCCTGCACACCCCCTACTGGGGATGTGCCTGCAACCAAGGTACATGCCCTTGACCGGAATCGAACCTGGGACCCTTGAGTCTTCAGGCCGATGCTCTATCCACTGAGCCAAACTGGTTAGGGCTCCTTTGTCAAATATTAATTGAGCATAGTGGTTTGGGTTGATTTCTGGGTTCTCTATTCTATTCCATTAGTCTATATGTCTGTTCTTGTGCCAGTACCAGGCAGTTTTGAGAACAGTGGCTTTGTAATTCAGCTTGATATCTGGTATTGAGATCCCCCCTACTTTGTTCTTCTTTCTCAGGATTGCTGCAGCTATTTGGGGTCTTTTTTTATTCCAGATGAATTTTTGGAGAGTTTATTCTAGGTCTGTGAAATATGCCATTGGTATTTTAATGGGAAGTGCATTGAATCTATAGATTGCTTTGGGTAGTACGGACATTTTAATGATGTTGATTCTACCAATCCATGAACACAGTATGTTCTTCCATCTTTTTATGTCTTCCTATATCTCTTTTTTCACTGCCCTGTAGTTTTCCGAGTATAGGTC
This sequence comes from Plecotus auritus, assembly GCF_963455305.1. Taxonomy (NCBI): domain Eukaryota; kingdom Metazoa; phylum Chordata; class Mammalia; order Chiroptera; family Vespertilionidae; genus Plecotus; species Plecotus auritus. The sequence goes on along the minus strand of NC_137773.1, from coordinate 12,418,615 downwards.
TTAGTTAAGTTTATTCCTAGGTATCTTAATTTTTTTGGTGCAATGGTAAATGGAATTGTTTTTTTAAAAATCTCTCTATAAGTTCATAAAGTGATGACATTTAAAATAAATAAATGTCATACATCTAATTGTGAATAGCATTATTCTAAATGTTGTGGGAAATCATGTTTTAAAAAGTTCTCTTGAACCCTTAAAATAATAATACAAATATTGCCATCTATATAGTATTTTTAAAATTCATTTATTCAACTCCTGTTTTTTAATTATTTTATAGTCATAATTAGAGGCCCGGTGTACGAAATTCATGCACGGGTGTGTGTGTCCCTCAGCCCAGCCTGCACCCTCTACAATCTGGGACCCCTCGAGGGATGTCTGATTGCCTATTTAGGCCCGATCCCAGTAGAATCGGGCCTAAACGGGCAGTCGGACATCCCTCTCACAATCCAGGACTGCTGGCTCCCAACTGCTCGCCTGCCTGCCTTCCTGATTGCCCCTAACTGCTTCTGCCTGCCAGCCTGATCACCCCCTAACCACTCCCCTGCCAGCCTGATTGATGCCTAACTGCTCCCCTGCAAGCCTGTTTTCCCCTAACTGCCCTCCCCTACAGGCCTGGTCACCTCTAACTGCCCTCCCCTACAGGCCTGGGTCCCCCCAACTGCCCTTCCCTGCAGGCCCGGTTGCCCCCAACTTCCCTCCTCTGCCGGCCTGGTCCCCTCCAACTGCCCTCCCCTGCTGGCCTGATTGCCCACAACTGCCCTCCCTTGCAGACATTGTTCCACCCAACTGCCCTCCCCTGCTGGCCATCTTGTGACAGTCATCTTGTGTCCACATGGGGCAGCCATCTTTGACTACATGGGGGCAGCTATCTTGTGTGTTGGAGTGATGGTCAATCTGCATATTACTCTTTTATTAGATAGGATAGGGGCCTGGTGCATGGGTGGGGGTGGGGTCCAGCTGGTTTTCCCTGAAGGGTGTCTTGGATCAGGGTGGGAGTTCCCTTGGGGCGTGGGGCGGCCTGCATGAGGGGCCTGTGGTGGTTTGCAGGCCGGCCATGCCTCCCAGCGACCCAAGTGGAGGCCCTGGAATATGGGATTTATTTATCTTCTATAATTGAAACTTTGTAGCCTTGAGTGGATCCAAGCCTCCTGCTTGCTCCATGGCTGCAGCCATTTTTGTTGGGATTTATTTATCTTCTATAATTGAAACTTTGTAGTAGAGGCCAAGGCAGGCCAGGGCTGTGGGAGCTTGGCTTCCTCCATTGCCGGGGACAACGCAAGCCTCCTGCTCTCTCCAGCTCTGTGGCTGCCGCCATTTTTGTTGGGATTTATTTATCTTCTATAATTGAATCTTTGTAGCCTTGAGTGGAGGCCTGGGCCCACCAGGGTGTGCAGAAAGCTTGGCTTCCTCCATTGCCAGAGAATCCCAAGCCTCCTGCTTGCTCCGTGGCCGCAGCCACCTTGGTTGGGTTAATTTGCATACTCGCTCCTGATTGGCTGGTGGGCGTGCAGTATAGTGGAGTGATGGTTAATTTGCATATTACTTTTTTATTAGAGAGAATAGCCAACATATAAATATAAATTGTACCTTACCTTTTAAAAAATACCTATTGTTATTAATTTCAGGGAGGATGGGAGAGGGAGAGAGAGAGAAACATCAATGATGAGAGAGAATCATTGATCAGCTGCCTCCTGCATGACCACACTGGGGATGGAGCACGCAACCTGGGCATGTGCCCTGACTGAGAATCAAACCATGACCTCCTGGTTCATAAGTCAATGCTCAACCACTGAGCCATGCCGGCCAGGCACCACTGGTCTTTTTATTGTCTCTATAGTTCAGGCAATAAGAAGCCTTTTTAGACTGGCTTCTTTCACTTAAAGATAGGCCTATATGATTTATCCATGTTTCTTATGACTTTATAGTTTATTTCTTTTTGTTCCTAGATAATATTCCATTGTTTGGTTGCTATTTGATTTTTACAAGGGTACATAAACAATTCAATAGAGAAAGCATATTTCAGCAAATAGTGTTGGATGCATTTGAACCCATTTGCAAAACATGAGCCTAAATCTCAGCCTTACACCTTACATAAAAATCAACTCAAAATGAGTTACAAATCTAATTTTAAAGTTATTAAACTTTTAGAAGAAAATCTTCATGACCGGGGGTTAAGTTAAGTATTTTCACAAAAGCAGGATCCATAAAAGAAGTTGAAAAACTGGAATTCATCAAAATTAAATACCTCTGCCCTGCAGAGTCCATTATTTAGAGAATGAAAAGACAAACTACAGCCTCGGAGAAAATATTTACAAATCACATGTCCAACAAAGGACTTGTATCCAAAATATATAAAAACTCTCAAAACCTAATAGCAAAGAAGCAAGCAAACTAATTTCGACATTTGCAAAGACTTGGACAGATGCTTCACCCAAGAAAACAAATGATCACTTGAAAAGATGTTCAACATCATTAACCAACAGTGAAATGAAAATACATAATCTGGCCCCGTAGTACTCTGAATCTCTCTCCTACATCTCCCTCTCTCACTTGCTTCTCATCAGCCACACACACAGCTTTGCTTTTCCTAGAATACCCCAGATACAGTCTTGACTTCTACCAGAAATACACTCCCCTACCTCAAATAAATGTACTACTTGAAATAAACATCCATGTAGCTAGTTCTCTCACCTTTTTCAAACTGGGCTTAAATGTCACTGCCCCAATGAGGCCTACTATCTTCACCTACTTTTAAATTGTACTCTCCCATCCCAGCACTCTTAACTCCTCTTTGAGTTCTTCTTTATAGCATTTTTTGTCTTTCAAACAATTATATAATATGCTGATTATATTTATTGCTTATTGATAATTTACTAATATCTAGATTTTATGGAGACAGAGATCTTGCCTTTTGTTTACTCATAAGTCCTACTGCCTGGCATATGGTAGATAATCAATAAGCATTACTGTCTGCATTAAAGAAATAAGGTTGTTGCCTACCTTTCTTTTGCTGTTGTTAATCCTCACCCAGGGATATTTTCTATTAATTTTTAGAGAGCCTGAAAGGGACGGGGAGAGACAGAGAGAAGCATTGATGTGAGAGAGACACATTGATTGGTTGCCTCCCACACTCCCGCCCCCACTGGGGCCAGGGATGGAGCCTACAATATGCAATGGAGGTGCATACCCTTGACTGGAATTGAACCCGGGACTGTCCAAGGGCTGATGCTCTAGCTATTAAACCAAACTCGCTAGGGCAGTTGTTGTCTACCTTTTGATAGGATTTTGATACGGTGATATATGAAGACCAAATATTTTTTATGTGCTTTAAGTCCTTAAACTTAGTGGTGAATTGTAGGGGATAGTAGATGATTTTGCATAGAATTCCTAGTTCTAAGACTTTTGACTAATTGTTCTGCTTTCTTTAAAAAAACCATATTTTTATTGATTTCAGAGAGGAAGGGAGAGGAAAAGAGAGCTAGAAACATCAATGATGAGAGAGAATCATTGATTGGCTGCCTCCTACACACCCCACACTGGGGATTGAGCCTGCAATCTGGGCATGTGCCCAGACTGGAAATTGAACCATGACTTCCTGGTTCATAGGTCGACACTCAACCACTGAGCCACTCCGACCAGGCTATTCTGCTTTCTTAATGTTATTTTAGCTTTCTATACCTTTCTATCTTTCCCCCTCTTCTTTCTTGTTATTTTTCACAGGAATTTTTAATTGAGCTAGATTGGTGATATTCTATTTTTTCCTCAAATATGATGTATTTTCCTCAAATATGAACTTTTTAAAAAAAGAAATTCAGTTGTTTAAGGGTCTGTTATTAAATACATTTATATGAATAGTTCCTTTTTTTTTTTTCCCCCAAAGGAAGGGATGTTGTAACAGAAGAAGATTCTGCCTTTTTAGTTCTTTTTAGTTTTCTTAAAATATGGAATTGGTAGCAATGAACTCAAGCAGAACCTATCAGAAGGAAGCAAATAGATATTCATTTTCACTAAACAAATTTGGTAAGCTCACAGAAGCAGAAGATTGGCCAGTTTCGTTTTTACCTTGTTGCTTATGTCCACACTTAGCTTTTTGGATATATCTTCAGTGAGAAGAAAAGGGTGGATAAAAGCATTTTTGCAAAATGTTTCTCAAACACGTATTATGAGTGTCTCAGCTCTTAATTTAGTTCTTAGCTAGAACTCATGTTTGAAAATACTATTGCTATTATTTCGCTTATGAAAAACGAATCAAATTGCACAGGTTTAGGAAACCTAAACAAGCAGTCTTTATATTGAGAGCTTTTTATGTTTAAACGGTTATTTCTTCTTTGACAAATCTGTCCAGAAAGCAGTGGAATGAGTACTAGCTTTGGAGCCAGAAAATCCTGGGATTTATGAGGTAAGAAAAACAAAGTCCCTGGCTTCCTGGTAAATTCAGTCTAGTGCGGGTACCTGGGTATTTAATGAAATAATCACAGTGATATTGCAAACTACAAGAGCTTCAAAAGTAGAGTAGAAGGAGGTATAGAGAGGATTAGAGAGTGGTGGTCCTGTCAGGGGAGCGTGGGGCAAGTATCCCTATGGAAGTGGTGTTTTAGTTGATAGTTTAGTAGGTGAAGTGAGATGAGGTTGGGAACAATTTCCAGCCTGAGGCAATAGTATTTAAAAATCGCTAAGGCAGAAAGGACCATAGTATATTGGCAGAACAACAACAACAAAAGGCCAGTAGAACTAAACTATGGATAAAAAGAACAAGGGGGAAGTGTTATTTAATAAGAGGTAGGCAAAGGCTAAATCATATATCCCCTTAAGGGAACCAATAGAAACCTTGATCTGTATCTATAATAAATAATTCCTAACAGCTTTGAGAAACCATAGAAAGGTTTCATACAAAACTCAGAAATTGTTTTCTAAAATGTCACTTCACATGCCCAAATGTGGAAAATCAACTGGGGTCAGGGGAGCCAGAGTGGAAACAGGCTTGTTAGGAGGCTATTTACTATTAATAATAATCAGGGAAGTGTTGGTTTAGACTAAGGTGGTTTGGACTAGATCAGTTATAAGGATCTACTAATAGTCCAGGCAGGAGATGAGGGTGATTTGGATGAGAGTGGTGGTAGACGGGATGGAGAAGATGAATGTGTCCTCTATAGTTGCCTCATTTCTTCAATGTCAAATGGAGCAGTAGAGGCCATCCATGTAATTGATGCAATGAGTTAGCTGCCTAATGCCAGTTGATGTGAAATTTACAGGCATGGCTATCATTATATGGATTCCATTTTGGGGATCAAATAATGGTGAAGTTTTTAAAGGACTAAGATTTCCATCAGGATCTTTCTGCAGTTTTAAGAAAGATGGCGTGATGCTGTTGGGAATGACTGTGCAGATCATCTGTTAAAGCTCCAAGAGCACACCAGAAGACAAGGGCAATTGACTCAGGAGCTGCTGCAGTGGCTGGCAGCTAACACAGCAGCAGGAGGTGGCAGACATGCAAGGCAGATGTTCCCCTGAGCTCCTCCATCTGGATGGGCCCTTTCAGTTCTACTTTTCCCAGCCATGCAGGAAGCAAGTGCCAATGATGCATCTTCATTAGGATGACCAGGACCCTGGATAGAGGAGAAGCAGTAGCCATTTACTGAAAGCTCAGGGTCAATGAGAACCCCAAAACTGTACTGATCATGTTGTTTTTATTTTTTTGAAAGGTTAATTTTTGGAAGTACTAAGGGAAATCATCTAATCCCAACATGCAACAAAAATACAGGGATGAAATGTGTTAACAGTAGCTTCCCTTTGATTTCTTACTCTGAACCAGCCTCCACTTCTTTCTATTTATTTTTCAGGCATCGTTTCCTTCTCCTCTCCCCCTTGGCCACAATGACCATCACGTACACCAGGCACAGTGTTTGTTCCTTGAAGCCCCCAAGCATGTTGCTGACTCATAAAATTGCACTTGCTGTTGTCTTTCTAGAATTCTCTTCTTCCACATAGGTGCATGGCTTGCTCTGACACTTTAATAGGTCTCCCCTCAAATTCATCTCCCAAGGGAGGCCTTGCTTGGCCACCCTTATTTCCAGTAGCACTTTTTATTACTCTCTAGCCTTCCACACTGCTTTTGTTTCTCTACATAGTCCTCCACGCTGCCTGACCATAAAGTGCACATATATTTGTTTATCTCCCCAAATGGAATGCAAACATTTTGACAGTCTTCTTCACTGTGTCATTGTAGGTCTCTACAATGACATTTGCACAGAATAGGCCCTCAATAAATACTATGATGAGTGATTAAGTGGATCTCATTTAATATTCACAGCACAATCTGAGAAGCAGGTATTATTGTTACCCAACTTGACAGAGGAGGAAATGAGATTAAGCATTTTATACAAAATCAAACATATTGATTTCAGACACTGATTTCTTTACTTAAGCCATTCTGTCTCATTTTAATCTTTGATTTTTCTCTGCATCATATAAGTTGAAGGGAAGGATCATAAAATACTACTTACCTTGTTATCAAAGTTTTCCTTTTGCCAGGCCAGAGGGGGTAATCCAAAGAGAGGATGATGGTGTGGCTATTGCCTAGGTATAAGGAAACCCGTTTGAGATAGGAGATAGGAACTGATGGAAAATTGTTATGATCGGGATGTTTGTATCCCCTCTAAATTAATATGTTGAAATCCTAACATATGAATGACAGTATTAAGAGATAGGTTTAGTCCTATCGGGTTTGGCTCAGTCGATAGAGCATCGGCCTGAGGACTGAAGGGTCCTGGGTTCGATTCCGGTCAAGGGCATATGCCCAGTTTGCAGGCTCAATCCCCAGTGGAGGCAGGAGGCAGATGATCAATGATTCTCATCATTGATGTTTCTATCTCTCTCTCCCTCTCCCTTTCTCGCTGAAATCAATAAAAATATATTAAAAAAAGAAAGATAATTAGGTTTAGATAAGGTCAGGAGGGTGGAGCCCTTAAACGAGATTCAGTCCTTTTATAAGAAAAGACCATACTTGCACACTGCCTGTGTCTCTGTCTGTCTGCCTGTCCCTCTCTTAGCATGTGAGGATGTGAGAACACAGCAAGAGGACTCTCATTAGGAACTAAATCTGCCAGCACCTTGATCTTGGACTTCTCAGCCTCCAGAATGGTGAGAAATACAAGCCTGTTGTTGAAGCTACCCACTCAATGGTATTCTGTTGTAGCAACCAAACCTCACTAAGACAAGAATATTTTCTGAGCACTGATGCTCAAGGTTGCCTCTATTGTAAGCAGTATAAGAGAGAATGTATATTTCTCTAAGAGGAGACTTGGCATGATGCTTATGAGTAGCAGACAGTCTTTCTGAACAAAGGACACATGAGAGAAAGTGAAGACCAATGTCCAGGAGAATCTCACCTTCGAGCCAGAGTGCTCCAAAAAGGACAATTGTAACCGCTCTGTCCCCTAAAGATGAAGTTTTGAAATATCATTCTTTCTTTAGCATTGTGTGTGGTCAGAGGCAGAGAGTGGCAGCCCTGATGAGGATTTAATGATGTGAGGCTCTATTTGTGTAAATAACTGTGGGAAATTGCAAAGCTAACAAATAGTAATGACCATGGACACCAGCTCCCTAAAGCCAGTTGTGCACTATAATTCGCTTGTGGATGTCATGGACTACATCATGTTGAATGCGTTTGGGTGATGGCCATTATATTACATTTCCTTTCCTCTTTCTCAGTTTTGGGTTAGGTTGTATGGGAAACTAGACGCATTCCCCACGAAAAGATCTAAGTTGCCTGGGCTTAACTTTTTTTGTGAACTTTTATTATGAGTGGCTATTTTTTTGTTGTTGTATTATCAGTTGCAGAAACAGTTCTTTTGTTAACAAGCACATTAGCAAATTATATGCCCTTGAGATGATTTTGTCAGCATAAAACCTTTGAACTGTGGTAATCGATTTGCAAAAGTACAATCAGGACTTAGTAATAAAACTTGGATAAAGACGACTGCTGGAAGGATGGGGTATTCTGGATATTGAGATATTTTTATTTTTGGTTAGCTGAGAGTTAGGTATCCTCTTCTTTTTATTTCCAACTCTGAAAATCTGAAGTAATGTTTGAGTTTATCCTTCTGTGATTAAAGCAGTACATTAAATCTGATGAGATTCACTTTTAATTAAAAATCTTATAGTGCATTGGGTAAATCATTCCAATTTATCAATTTTCATTGATTATAGTAGATGGAAGATTGGCCTAAATGTTGGATCATTATAAGTCATACCTAGAATTTTAAAAATTCACCTTTATAAATATTCTGTTTCAGTCAAATGGGAAAAGCCTAGCTAGTGGGAAGTTATGATAGCTTGAATTTCAAAGTTCCACTATGTTTTTATATTTTTCCTATGAAAAAGTGATATTTCTCTCCATGTCTTTATTTTAAAAATATAAATTTAATATTTACATAGTCTTATAATTCTTTTATTGTAGTGATATTCCCAACTTTTGTTTGTTAGCTTGTTTTGTTAATCTGCATCTGAGAATATTTTCTTGTTGATTTTTAGAGAGAGTAGAAGGGAGCAGGAGAGGCAGAGAGAGAAACATTAATGTGAAAGAGACACATTGGTTGGTTGCCTCCTGCAGGGCCCTGGATCGAGACTGGGGATGGATCCTGCAACTGAGGGATGTGCCCTTAACTAGAATCGAACCCGGGACCCTTCAGTCCATGGGCCAATGCTCTGTCCACTGAGCCAAACCAGCCAGGGCAGTGGTCGGCAAACTGTGGCTCGCGAACCATATGTGGCTCGCGAGCTGCGGTTTGCTGCTCTGTTGACTAATGAGTTTGCTGACCATTGAGCTAGGGCAATATTCCCAACTTCTAATAATGTCCTAGGACCTCAATTTTGATTGTAGTCATTACATTGATTCACTTGATTTAAGCAACTTTAAAATAATAATTATAATTGTAGCTCTTCCCCTTTTGAATATGATGAAGAGAATCAAACTTATTGGTTTAGAACAACAAAAAGTGAAATATCCAAATAAAACAAAATTTGCAATTTACAAAATTTATAATCATGATGTTAATATGTGTGTTACTATATTAGTTTTATTTAACAAATCTTTATCTAAAGTTAACCATATTCCAGCACTATTTTAAGGTCTGCTTAATTTCTAGTTGATCCTTTTACATATCCTTGAGGATCTCACTAAATTTATCAGCCTTTTCTAGAAAATTCTTGAAAAACCTTATAACCGTGGTTTTGAACTCTTTATCCGGTCATTTGCTTTCCTCCATTTCTTTCATTTGTGACCTGTTTCTTTGTCTCCGCATTTTGGCTGCTTCCCTGAGTTGCTAGGTGTCCTAAAGGACCCAGTGGCTCAGCCTCCCCAGTTACCTGAGGTGGACACTCTTGGTGCACCCCTTTGTGGGCTGTGTGCACAGTTTTGTTGTAGTTAAGCCTCGATTGTTGTTGGTATCACTGGGAGGAATTGACCTCCAGGCCAGTTGGCTGTGAGGATCAGCTGTGTCTATGCTGGGAGAACTTCTGTGCTGGAGACACCCTTATGAGGCAAGACTTGCTTCAGTGGGGCTTTGGTGCTCACTGAGTCTGCCCCCTGAGTGTGTCCTTTATTGGATCTGAGGAGTTGTAGTCTGGATGGTCCTACTCTGACTCCTGGGTACACTGGCTCTTGGATCTCCAAGGAGGTGCTAATTTAGCCTCTGCCTGAGGCCACCCAGCAGGAGCTACAGAGAGATCTGAAGATTCCTCTTCTTTGTTTGGGTTTTGGAGGTGCCCACATGAGGCCCAGCTGTGAAGCAATGCAAGCTGCTGTGGGGCCTTGGCCCTTCTTTTGGATGTTCTGGGTCTCATTGACTCAGCTGCAGTTTGTTAGGTAAGTTTAGAATTCAAAAAACCAGGCCATTCATATGAAAAAGCCTCTGCGCTCAGCTTGGATGGGGCAGAGTCTCAGGGCAGAGCAATCAGCAATGGCTTTGTGGGGTGGGATCTCAGGGCAGAGCAAACAGCAATGGCTTCCCGTCAACCCTGCCCTAAGAGGCCCCTAGGTCTCAGTGTCCCGCGGTAATCGCTGTAAGCACCTCTGCGAGAAAGCTGCCCTCGAGTTTCGCCCGCTGCCAGACAGTCCAGTTTCTCCCCATATGAGTCTGGGTCCCCAGAGTCTCACCCGGAACTGGCGTTCAGAGCAGTCGGAAGCTTTTGTCTCCCTCCCACTTGAAAAAGCCAGCTGCGTACTCAGTTGCCAGCCCTCTCCGTGCACGCGCCTCCATACCTCTGCCTTTACTTCCGCAGCTCCTGTGAGCCTCAGTGTGCTGTTCTCTTTCCTTCTAGTTGTAGAATTTCCACTCAGCCAGCCTTCCTGTGGTTCTGGATGATTTCCGTTTTGCCTTTTAGTTGTAGTTTTGAAATTGTTGTGCAAGGCAGCAGTTCAGGTGTTTACCTATGCCGCCATCTTGGTTTCTCCTATTTTAAAGTCTGAATAGACATTATGTCCCTTCATTAATCCTTATAACACCCCTAGGTGGTAGTTACTATTATCCCCATTTTGCACATTAGAAAATGAGACACAGGGAGGTTACCTAGCTTTCCCAAGGTTACGTTATTAATAAATGAAAGACCTATGATTTGAAAACTCCAGAATATGTGCTTTTAACTGTCATACTATGCTGTCAGTCTTGGTGGCTTCAAAAGCAGCAGTGGTCAAAATGTCAACTTTTAGGACCCTTCACTGTTTGGGACTACCAATATCTGGAAGTAGATGAATTTTATGATTTATCTCTCTTACCTAAGGAATATACTAGTATAATGTATACTTTATAAGTATGTGCATTTATGCATGTTACACACACACACACACACTACAATAAAAATACAGTTAAAACTACATTATAGTTCTGGCCTTTCCTTACAATTTGTCCTCTTTAAGGATTCAGGCATTTCCCGATCATCCCAGAAGAGGCCAATGGAAATGTCCCTATCCTGATCAATTTGTAGTTCTTATTTCTCCTGGCCTCACTTCACCTGTGGGAGCTGATTATTTCTGTGCTTCTGCTTTTCCACATTCTATGTGAGCCATGATATACTCCTGCTTCACTTATATCGTGATTGATTGATTACAGCCAAAAAAATATTAGTCAACCTGATGCTCAAGGTTGCCTCTAAGCAATATAAGAGAGAATGTATATGTCTCCAAGAGGAGGCTTGGCATGATGCTTATGAGTAGCAGACAATGATTTGCAGGAACTTGACTTTCTCTGTGAAACACAGAAGAAAAGCCAAAATTCTCATTTTGACTTAGATGTGATGGAACATGGAGCTTTCTTCATTTTCTAAATCTGGTTTCATACCGCTTTTACATTTCTCTTTCACTTATCCCCTTGAGTGGAAGAAATTAAAACCAAACCAAACCACACAAGCTTGCCCATTATGTTAAATGGGACTCCTTTTGTTTGAGACCATCTCTTGTAGATATGAATACAGCCAATTCAGACTTCACACTCGTCTGTCTGGGCTGTTTGTCTTGGGCTGAAACTCACAGTGGCAAATTGCTGGTTTGGTCTCCAGACATGCTGGCATCTGCCGTGGACCATGGACCCCGATCTTTACATCTAGTTGTGAGGTCCCTACTCTCTGAGGTCTCCTTGTCCTGAGCACTGGTCTTCTCCTGTCCCCTGTCCCTGTAAGAACCCATCACAGAACATTTATGGTAGGATTTTTCAAAGATAAGAAGATGTTTCAGATGCTCCTAACTAAGGTACTAGATTAAAATGCAGCCTATTGAAAGGAGTGGAATCTTTCAGTCAAATATAAATAGAAAGGGGTCAAAATATTGAGAAGAAAGGATTTGGTGAGGAGTTTTTCTTTAGAGAATATTACGTTCAACCCTATATTAGTCACAGTTCTCCCGGGAAACAGAACCAGTAGGATGTAGATAGATAAGGAGACAGACAGATGGATTTATTTTAAGGAATTGGCTCAGGTAATTATGGAGAACTACTAGGAGAGCTCATAGCTGGGTCTCATTAATGTCAGAAAGAGCTGGGAAAACCTGGATAAAAGCAGAGAGAGACCCTGGAAGACTGCATTTAGGAAATAATTACATGTCCGCTAATGGCCAAACAGATAAGGCACATTTCCCTGGATCAGATGTGGGCCACATGAAGAGGCCTGTCCATGACCTGTTTAGAGTTCTATCCAAGAGGAGAGCCAAGAACTCCCAACAGTGGGAGTCTGTGTGTAGAGATGTCCCTGGAGACTTACACGAAGGAGAAATCTCATCCATGTCCTCAGACCTGCCTCCTAACAGGCCCAGAGCTCTAAAATCCCCACAAAATACCCAGTTTAAATATCTGCCCACTGAGCATGAGGTTGCTTTGTACCTTTCATGCCATGGGGATGGTGGTGCCATGATGAACACTTGAGCTTTTTATGAGAAGCTCCTGGCTTCTTAGCTGCACCCATGCAACTAGGCACCTACACCCAATGTTCTCAAATTCCAACAAACTCTCTGTGTCTTTCTGAGCCTGCTTCTCCCTTGAAGGTTGTAAGTTGATAGGACACTTCTGTCCTTCTCTCTCTCTCTCTGTCTCTCTCTCTCTTTATAAATATATTGTTATTGATTTCAGAGAGGAAGGGAGAAGTAGAGAGAGATGGAGACATCAATAATAATAGAGAATCATTGATCGGCTGCCTCCTGTATGAACCTTACTGGGAATTGAGCCCACAACCCAAGCATGTGCCCCAACTGGGAATCAAACTGTGACCTCCTGGTTCATAGGTTGATGCTCAACCACTGAACCACACTGGCTGGGCTCTTTTTTTTCTTTTATTCCTTCCTAGCACTGGGAAGGCTCTCTACTTCATCACCGGCCCTGGCAGGAACTTTTTGCCTTATGTTATGGCTTGTTCTTTATCTGCTCTATTTAGTGACATAATCTTAATGCAAGAAAGGATTCAGAGAACCACATGTATTTAAGCAAAACCAAAGAAAATATTTTGAAAGATAACTTTATGGCTGTTTCTTCAGAAGAGCTTCTCTTCTTTGCTCTGCTGCTGTCTGTGGAAGTTTCTTGCTTTGCTTGCGGAGGTTTGGGTAGAATCCTCATTGCACTAAGAACCCAAACTCGCCGAAACCGGTTTGGCTCAGTGGATAGAGCGTCGGCCTGCGGACTGAAAGGTCCCAGGTTAGATTCCGGTCAAGGGCACGTACCTTGGTTGCGGGCACATCCCCAGTAGAAGGTGTGCAGGAGGTAGCTGATTGATGTTTCTCTCTCATCGATGTTTCTAGCTCTCTATCCCTCTCCTCTCTCTTCCTCTCTGTAAAAAATTAATAAAATATATTAAAAAAAAAAAAAAAAGAACCCAAACTCCTGGTTGCCTCCTGAATCACACACCAATTTCTCTCCCTTTATCTAGCTACAGCTCTCTTTTCTTTTCCTTTTTTTTTGTATTTAATAGTCATAAGGCTACTTTCCAGAAGAATTATAATAACCTGATTTCAGTACTTTACTCTCTTATAAGTTGTTTGTACAAGCCACGATCAATCACTGGACTCAAAGGCATGGATAAGTTAGACAATAACTGTATTACACTGTTTAAAGATGCATGCAGGACATAAAATCCTGGCTTTTCTGTAGATGAAAAAAATACATGAATATTTTATCAGAGATATTTCTAATAACTTCAGCATTTTGTCTCGATAGATAGTGGAGCGATTTTCTTTTTGTCTAGTGGGGCATATTTTCAGTAATGATTTTAATTGTGTAATTTGACTGTAAAAATTCAGATGCTAGATGTAATATCTGTATCTGCATTTTCATTAAACATTCTTTTCGATCAGACATAGTTAAAGATTCTTGTTTGGGTTCAGTCAGATTTGTCAGCTCTTCAATCAGTTTGTAGTACGTTGTAAAAGAATACACTCGAAACAGAGCCGAGCTGTCGCGCTGTGACAACTTTGAATGAGGAACGTTTTCAAAAATCATGAGTGAGATATTTTAAATGTCTCCTTAACATCCACAGCCCTATTCAAAATACTTCATCAGAGGCATGTGCTTTGAAAATGCACTTGAGAATTAATGCGAGGAGGGCAATTTGTCAGTCTTTGTCTTAGCAAAGGCATCCCTGACAGCCACGGAAGCTTTGCATTTATCCAGCCCGGAATCTCTCCACCGGGGTGCTGCGGTGGATGCCCGGGAGATGCAGGGACCTCTTTCAGGGGCAGTCAGAAGGGCCTCGAGCAAAGCAGAAACATGAGAGGCTTGCTTGCAAGTCCTGTCTATACCTGTCTGAGCTGGTGGCAAGTGGCAAACTCCATTTGTCCTTTGCCAGGAGAATGGTATGATTTAGTGATTCTTCGAAGGAGCCATTTCATCCTTAGCTGTGAGACAGGGACGAGAGCTATTTGTCTTGATTTCAGCTCCTAGTAGAGAAGGCGATGGCAAAGAGACAAAACCTTGGCTATTTATTTCAAAGGGGTCTCTAAAGGGGCAAAGAGATATCACAGGCCCAGGGCTGGTCTAAGTTAGCCTCCTGTAAATTCAAGGAAACCTTTCCCACACCTGACCTGCCAGACCCCTCCAGAGCACCGCTGAAAGGGGCTTAAGGATGGATGGTGTTGTCATGGATTTTTCTGTTTCTTTTCACTGCTGCTCCGCACCGGTCACAGGCACATATGGTATGTTTGCGGCCAAAGTTTACGAAATCAAGGTGGGGTTGGGTACACGATGCTGGAGAATAAAGAGAAAAACTTCAGTTCTATTTAGAGATGGTGGTGTCTTCCATTTGCATAGTGTCCCTGCTCTTTTAAGGTGCCCCCAAAGGAAATTCACAGTGAGCTTGAAGGACTGGGAACCAGATTCCAGAATGCAAACCAGGAGACTGGGAACCAGATTCCAAAGCCAAAAGAAATGCAGGCAACTGCTGTCTCCTGACTGTGGTGGCTTCTCTTCTCTCTCTCTCTCTCTCTGTCTCTCTCTCTCTCTCTCTCTCTCTCTCTCTCTCTCTCCAGAATGAGGATGTTACAAGAAGCAGGGAAAGGTGACAGCCAACAGTGTTAGAGGCTGTTGAAGTCACGAGGTACAACAGGAGCCACTGGGCCTAGTGACCAGGGTGACTTGAAGGAGGGCTGTTTCAGTGGAGGGGGAGGCAATAAGCCATACGGGGGTGGGGGGGGGGGTGAAGAGCATGAGAGACAAGAATAGGGTGGTGAGACAAGGCTTTAATACTTTGCATATTCTTATTGTCTGTAGCTAACCAATTAGGAAAAAAGGGCATCAGAAAGGTTCAGTACTCTACCTGGGATTGTACATCTAGTGAGTAGCATGCAGGATTCAAACACAAAAATATGTGCCCTGCAGGGCTGAGCTCTTAACTGTGGTTAATTTTTCCACCACGTTCATCGAGGCCATGGGTATGTGGTCGCCTACAGAATAGAGAGCCTTCTTGGTCCCAGGGCATGCTGGGTACATTTGTGGCCACAGATACAACGCAGAAGCGATACCTTCTATGCTTTCTTTAGCTTCACAAAAATCTGACACAGAAGAGGGATTTTTATTCTTAATTCAGTTATTTTTAGCTGGACTTGCCATAGACATAATTGTCTCATTTGCCCCAGCCCTCAATACCACTTAAAGGAAAGAAAATATTTTAGTGGTTTACTGTCCCTTAGCAGGGTACTTATAATGATACAGTATTTTGCTATGTCACTTGTATATTCTACCTGTAGCTTTTAGAATAAAAGAATAATAGAGACAATTAGTTCTGGTAAATGCATCTTGGAGCCATGTGTTAGCTTATCTTTGGATTTTCTCCTTCAATGTTTAAATATTCCCTCTGCAATTTAGGTTTCATCAAACAAAGGCGATCTGATTTAAGATAATTCTCTTGGTAAGAAAACAATTGTTGCTGCAATCTGCCAGTCACCCAGAATCATTGATCCCAGGATAAACATTCATTTACCAGAGAATTCAAAATAAAACATAGCATATGCTGCCATTTATATGAAATTGATGGGTAGAATGCTGCATTCTTCCTGGGTTCTCCATCAATGCGTTGCTTCATTTACTTTGGTAAAAATTACTATAAAATATCAGTTTCATCTTTTGCTACTATTCTTTAAAAAAATATATTTTTTTATTGATTTCAGAGAGGAAGGGAGAGGGAGAGAAAGTTAGAAACATCAATGATGAGAGAGAATCATTGATTCGTTGCCTCCTGCACATCCCCTACTAGGGATGGAGCCCACAGCCCACAACCCCGCATGTGCCCCGACTGGGAATCAAATCGTGACCTTCTAGTTAATAGGGCAATGTTTAACCACTGAGCCACGCTGGCCAGGCTTGCCACTATTCTTAATTCCAACTCCAAGCTGGTAAACTTTTTGTAAAGTTAGTCCATCATTTTAACCTCATTGTACTGTTCTGTTTATTTAAAATTGTCTTTTCAAAGCATTATGAATGTTTAATTGGTTTCTTTTTATAAACCGCTCCATCCTTTGGAGCCATTCACTTTCTGCAATGTGCAGGTAAGGTGCTTGGGAGGAATTCTGGGGTCTGGATTGTGACTTTGGCCTTGTGTGGTGACCTTCTTGCTGCAACCATATAATCATTTTCAGAAAGCTATAGTCCAGGTGTAAAGAGGTTATGGCCATGAAGAAATGCCTTTCATTCAGAGTTGTTATTGGGTTTTGCAGCCTGCACGTAGCAGGCGAAATGACCATGAGACGATAATTAAGTGGTCTCTTTATTATTTTAGAGAGGAGAAAAGTTCGCAATTCTGGTGATTGGAAAGCCTCTGAATTGGAGATTAAAAATGAAAACATACAACATAAAACACTCGTGTGAGCACAGATTTCCTCCTTTCATTGATTTAAATGTAGATGATGTTTTTTTCCTTGACTAATGAGTGTCTTGTAGGACAAGAGGCTCTTGACTGAAGGTTGGCAATAAAATACTTGCTATCTAACAGAAGTCTAAGCAGATTGTACAAAGGAGACCACTGTTTAATCATTGAAGTTCAAAACCAAGGTTTCTCTCTTCGAAGGGTGTTTGGAGCCTCTGAAAAAATGCAACAGATGGGTACCTCAAGTTCAAATTCTTTTGATAATGATTAAGGATTTTCTGTTTAAAATGATGAAAATAAAACTTTCACTGATGGTCTTTGAAGATGACAGGAGAAGATCTATCAGGAAATTATAAGTTTTTTTGTGAAATTCATTTAAAAATAAATGATTTTTGCTTCTCTGTGCTATACGATCTGACTTTTCTGCATTTTAGTAAAAGTTTTCACTTGAGTTTACATGAAACTCAGAAAGAGGTTATAGTTATCAATAAGAGCATATGCATTATTTCTTGTGCTTTTATTAAACTGAAAACCTTAAAAAGAAGTTTTAAAAATCTCTGGCAGAAAAAATAGAGATTGTCCCAACTGAGTTTTTATTTATCATTGGTCATATAGAAGTCACCACCTTAAGCAAAAACCTCGCCAATGATCTACATGACACGTTGGTGCCATTTATATATTTGTCTGCTAGTTTTATCATCTATAATCTGGATGGGATTATGTAAAATTCCATACACATCAACTATGAATACATTTAGTTAATTCCTAATAAAATATTACATTGCGCCCAGCTGGCATGGCTCAGTGGTTGAGTGTTGACCTATGAAACAGGAGGCCATGGTTCGATTCCTGGTCAGGGCACATGTCTGGGTTGGGGCTTGATCCCCAGTGCGGGGTGTGCAGGAGGCAGCCAATTGATGATTCTCTCTCATCATTGATGTTTCTGTCTCTCTCCTCCCTTCCTCTCTGAAATCAATAAAAAAATATTTTAAAAAATCTACATTGCTTTTTCTATGTTATTAAGGAGTTGTTTTGAAAATGTTCCATTGTTGTAGGTCCTTCAACCATTTCCAGGGAGTTGCCACCCCATGGTGTAAATGCCTAGAGGAAGGCAGTCTTGAATATATTCACCTTTGGTTATACTCAGTGTATAGGCTAACATGATGTTTACTACATCTATGAAATTTGCCATTTAGGTAGTGCACCAATGCTTTACGTTTCTAGTAAATTAAATATCTCTATAGAATCTCAAAGAGCACATTGTGTAATATATGTGGTTAGTATTGTGTAATATACTTGGAAAGACTTTATATTATAAACTGTCAACAACTATTGATTGTACTACAGAAGGCTGAGGAAATTTGGAGTGGCAAATTTGTACCAAGTATAAATGAAACATCATGTAGAACCATAGAAGATTTTTTAATCTTCAGAGGGGACTTTTTATATCATCAGTATATTTTATAGTTGGGATACTGAATATGGATGAAAAAAATCAATATTAAATGCATTTTATTTAAATTAAAAATGTGCATCATATTCAAATGCAACGGCTCACTGGTTGCACTAAAACAATCTAAAAGTTGTTAATTCCACAGCATGAGGACCTATCTATTAAAAATGAGATGCCATCTACTAGATGCCAGATTGCTGGCTGCCTTTGCCTTCTGATAGATGCGAGAGCTCAGTAAAATATGCTCTGTGAGAAAAGAAGTCAGTGGATTTATATGATTCTTTCCAGTAGAAAAAGCTACATTTCTTTTTCTGAAAAACTTTAAGGGTCCATTGCTTGCTTTTCTCTGATTTTTATTTTATATGATAAATTCCTCTTAGAATTTGGAGGAGTTTAAAATATTTCATTTTTAGATGGGTACTTTTAAGGAACTAGTCATAAATCTACATATATTAGGCTTCTTAAAGCTGTATTTGCATAACTGATTTGAAAGCAACATTTGTTATAAGCTTACGTCTGGATGCTATTATCTCATGGCAATTAATTCCAGCCACTGTGAAATGTCAAGGATGATCTGTGTCTAGTGTGACCCTATTCAGTTCTTGCCAAAATAGAAGGCACTGGATAAGCACTGAGATTCTAGGAAGTTGAGAAATAGGCACTTATTATTCCTCATGATTCGTTATTCTTTTTTTTTTAAATATATTTTATTGATTTTTTACAGAGAGGAAGGAAGAGGGATAGAGAGTTAGAAACATCGATGAGAGAGAAACATCGATCAGCTGCCTCCTGCACACCTCCAACTGGGGATGTGCCCACAACCAAGTTACGTGCCCTTGACCGGAATCGAACCTGGGACCCTTCAGTCCGCAGGCCGACGCTCTATCCACTGAGCCAAACCAGTTTTGGCATGATTCGTTATTCTTCTCCTCTGTCCCTATGAAATTAAAGGCATCCCCAGCTGTTGGGGGCCTCCACTCTTTTCTTCTTTTAAAAAAATATATATTTTTCTTGATTTCAGAGAGGAAGGGAGAGGGAGAGAGAGAGAGAGAAACATCAATGATAAGAGAGAATTGTTGATTGGCTACCTCCTGCACACCCACACTGGGGAGTGAGCCCACAACCCAGGCATATGCCCTGATCAGGAATCAAACTGTGACCTCCTTATTCATAGTTTGACACTCAACCATTGAGTTATGCTCTTTTGATACTTCCTATTGGCTGCTACTAGGGTTAAATCCTAAAATTTGTAGCTGATCATGGATCTTCATTACCTTCAAATTTATATATTTAGAGAGGCCTATTCCCCCTTTCCCTTCACCACCCAGCCACAGCTGTGACTGGAATAATGTAATTCTCAACAGGTAGACTTTGCTTCAGAGCATCGATCCCTACCTGACATGATGAACCTGTTTATTGTTTTTACACAGCACAATCTTCACAGTTCTTTTACTAGAATGGACCATCCATAAAGTCTTATTTTCTGTCCTGAGGATTGTATCTGGCATGTAGCAGTGTTATCAGGGATATTGGGGTATTCCTTTCCCTACTGGATGCTAGGGATGGAGTCCTTGCAATATCTCGAGAAAAAATAATTTTCTGAGGCTGGCACTGGAGGATGAGTGGTTTTTATTTGGGTGAAATTATATAGCTGGGCTTACAACATCCTATTTCAGCCATAGAAGAAGTGTAGCTGGGGTTTTAGTAGAGCTAAAAGCAAAGCCAGTGTCCAGAGGTTCCGTTTCATATTACAGCGGGGTTCAGTGCAGCAGCATTAGGCTAGTTACAGTCCATTAGTCCATTGTGTGTGGGGTACACATGGCAGTGGGCCACGTGGGTGAATGGAGGGGTGCCAAGAGAGTATGCCCCCCTGCAACGAGAGTCCCAAGAGAGACCAAGAGCAATCAAGAGAGTGATTCCTTTGTTCAGGGAATTAAATATCCTAAATCTTCCCACACTTGTAGTGGCCACGCCCATTCTGGCCAGTGACCAATTCCCAGGTGTGACTGACAGAAAACTACCTTCCCCTCACCCCAATAGGGCATGCATCTATCTTCTCTTGGAGGGACCCCTGGGGAGTGTAAAGGTGTAGCTTCCTACAGCACTTAAAGGTGAAGCTGTCTAAATGACATGACCATAATATTTGGCCTCCCCTTTGCTCCTTTCCTGTTATCAATAACAAGGTTAATTACAATGCTATCAGCAGATGCTCAACAAACATTTTAAACAAACAAATGCATTTTCTGTCAAGGCACACTTGTATCTCAGCGTCCCTTCTTGCACTCGTGTGTTTTTGCTATTTGACCGTAGCAGTATATGTTATTCCTCATTAATTAACCCCAATATAAGGATTTTCCTGCTTGGAGACAATGTCTGATACATTTATTCTGTGGTTGGAGATCACCTGGTTAAAGAGGAACTCATGAGAAATAATGAATACAAATGACAATATTTATGTTAAGCTCTTTTTTTTTCTATGAAAATAATGTCTTTAGAAATTTCGCTTCCTCTAATCTTTCCAATCTGCCGTAAGATTATCTGTGAAATTGCTACGAGATTTGCTTGTGGTCTCGGGGTGTAGGGCTGCAGCATGAAAATCACACTAGAGTATTTTAGAAGAGTACATCAGGATTAATTTGTTGTTGTTGTTCTGAGCTGTAAGCAGTTTGCATTCATATCGGCCTCTGCTGTGTGTGGGAGAGATCCATTGATAATTTGTGCTTTTAAGGGTGGAGGTGCTCATGAGTCTTCACATGAATGTCCGGGCAGGAAAGGCCCAATTGCCCCTTTGCCACTTAGAGAGGCAGGAGAAAGCCGTTGACAAGGGTCATCTGGGACTTTATGTCTTATACACATACACTCCCTGTGTTGACAAGGGCCTGCCTATACAGTTTTATCGGTTTCCTTCCAGTTTTTCCAGAAATAAAGGGTTAGTTCACATAAGACAGTCTCAGGATTATTGATATAATCACAAACTGAAATGGAACCCTGAGCTCTCTGTTCACAGAAACACTTGTCTGGCTCTTTCTGCATTTGGAGTGATTAACGATGCAGTAGCATTATGGGAAAATGATCTGTCTATAATTATTGGAAGCCACAGGAGGGACAAACCCTTTTTGAGAGTTGTCTTTGAAGCCACCCAACTTATTTGAGTCTGAGCCATTGGGGGACGGGGGCGGGGAAGGGCGCGGGACAGGAAGAAAAAGTATGACAATTATTTTTTTAAAAAGAAGAGAAAATCAGAACATGTAGGAGTGACAGTGTTTTAGGGGGAGATTATGCATGTGAGAAAGGAAACAAATTGGTTGGGGTCCTGATAGGCTAATGGATAGGAGCAGATACTGGTTCTGCAGTTGAACAAGCCACTAAATAGAGCACTTACTGCTCTCTGACTAGTCCTCTCCCTACTGTTCCTGTCATTTCACCTTCCTTTCTAATGTGTAATATGGAAACAGTATTTCTCACCATCTTTGTTGGGCACAGCGACACAGACAGACTTCACTAAAAATATAAAATATGACGTAAATGCTATAAACACTGATATGGCATAGGTGATTCTAATTGCCACCCCTTCCCCCCTCCTTTTGGTGTTCATGAAAATATAAAACTCCTCAAAATTGGGGACGTTAGGGTTCATGTGAGTTTCAGAATCACGTTTAAGGTGTCAGGGGTATTGGGGCTTTGTTTTCCTCCCACTTCCAGGAGCTGGGCTGCCTGGGGATAGCATCGGGTCCACACATCAGCAGGCTGGCCAGAGGATGTGAATACAAACTGGCAGCCTAATTCCCTTCCTAACCACTTGGTGCCACTGTGGCTTTAAGAACTGCTCAGCCCCAGCCTAATCCTGGGAAAGGCTTCCTCCTGGGTTGGCTTCTGCGGTTTCAAAGACAGTCATTGTTTTGAAGAAGGTCATTGGGAGAGTTGGGTGGCCGATGTGATTAGAATGTGTGCTGCAAGTCACATTCCAGGTGCTTTGTGTGCTAACACCAAGGTGTGATTACCAGCATTAATTATCCGAGGAACATGTAATAAACACAGGTGTGCTCTTGTTGGTTCATTTATCTGAAAAGCAAGGCTCTGCAGAATGCAAACCTCCAGGTAGCCACCCAGGCCTTTAACTTGGAGTTTAATTTGGGGATAGGCTACAGTCCCCTCTTCCCCCAACCTGGTCTATTTATAGATTGAATGTCATATATATATATATATATATATATATATATATATATATATCTCACTAGTTCAATAGTAGTTCCTCCTCAAGATATGTTACACACACACACACACACACACACACACAAATACAGACACAGAGATACACAGACACACACAGACATCTATAGTAAAAACATAATGTAAAAATGCTATTGTTGAGTAAGCTTTCAGCATTCAGTAGTTTCAGGTTTTTTTTTGTCTTTTAAAAAATATATATTTTTATTGATTTCAGAGAGGAAGGGAGAGGGAGATAGAAACATCAATGATGGGAGAGAATCATTGATCAGCTGCCTCCTGCATGCCCCACACTGGGGATTGAGCACACAACCTGGGCATGTGCCCTGACTGGGAATTGAACTGTGACCTCCTGGTTCATAGGTTGACACTCAACCACTGAGCCACACTGGCTGGGCTTTTTCCCTCCCCCCCTCCATCTCCACCCTCCTTACTTGTATAACTTTTAAATTCATCAACAAAAAGGACATTTTTCTTTTATAGAAAGAACCAGCTTTCAAATGAGCTCACTACCTCCAGTGTTATCCCAAGTGTTACCCAAATAAAACGTTGCCCAAAATGATACATCTCCTTTCTCCGCACCTCTCTTTTCCTTCTGGGACCAGAAGGGATATGAAGAAGGAATCTGTGCATAGACTTTTACAGCTTCGAGATGACTTTCTAAATTGGAGGACATTGCAGCATTTAGCTGAAGGTCCTGTGTTCTGTTTTAATGTGAGCCCAGGAGGGGGCTTGCCCACTTCTAAAGATGCTATGGAGAGCAGTGCCTTTCTGACTCATTAATCTGGAAGGCAAGAGAAGGCTGCCATTAAGAAATGTCTTTGCAATTAATTGCATGTAAAACCTCAAGGTGTTTTCCCCGATGCGTTTATAGGAACTGCTCTGCCTTGTTTATGCTGTGCACTGCTGCTGGCCTTAGCACGGGCATGGAACTGGCCCTCGGCTAAACTCAGATGCTGGTGACACCTGCTTCTGAGCCCCTCCTGATTTCACTGCTGACCTTTCCTTTCTCTGAACCTAAACCTTCCTTCTGTCTCCCCTTAGTTTTAAGTTTTATTGCCCCTGGCATTCAGCTTTTCAGCTTTGGATTGTCCTTGGGCCTGGAGGTCTGGGAGTTCTGTTAGGAACCTGATCTGCCACTTCCTTGCTGTGTATGTTTAGGCAAATTATTGACTTCCTTGCACTTCATGTCCCCTTCTGTCAATACAGCTATTCTGAGCAATAAATGGAATACCACATGTGTGGAATCAGAAGCATCAAACACTCAAGGTACTTGTTAAATGAAGTTTTCTGGACCTTACTCTAGATGAATGACTCAGGGAGAGGCCCAGGAAACTACACTTTTAAAAGAGCTTTAAGAAATTCTTATACTCACCAAACTGTGAGAATTCCTGGCTCAAGGAATAAGTCTTCTGAGGGGTAACTGTGTTTATGAAAGGATCAGGGGAAAGAGCATAACCCAGAGGAGGGGCTGAGTAACGGAGGGACTCAGGCATCACAGTTGTTTTGTGGGAGAGAGATTTTTGGGCAGCTGCAGGTCTGATCGGATCAGGGCCATCCCGAATCCTAGATAGAAAGGAAAACGTGGACCACAGATTGGGTTATGTTGCTGAGGTAGAGTACACAGTGCCTACTTTCTAAAGTGAAGATGCTAAATCCATCTACTTGACAACTTCTTTTTAAAAGATTTTTTAAAAAAATGACATACTTTTATTTTTTATAAAGATCTTTAAAATCGATTTTTTTTTAGAGAGAGAGTAAAGGAGAGGGTGAGAGAGAGAGAGAGAGAGAGAGAGAGAGAGAGAGAGAGAGAGAAACATCGATCTGAGAGCAAAACCTCTATCAGCTGCCTCCCGAACGCCTCCACTGGGGACCAAGCCCACAATCCAGGCATGTGCCCTGATCAATAATTGGACCAGCAACCTTTCAGTACATGGGACAACCCCCAACCAATTGAGCCACGCTGGCCAAGGCTACTTTAGAACTTTTAATTTGTCATCTTTCCCCAACTTGGTTTTATTTGTTTTGGGTACCTGTATGTGCATACAAAAGGCAAGCTTGTTCCCTCCTGCTTCTGCTGAGGAGCAGACTCTGGCTCACTAGACTGTAGGCTGCATGAGTGCGGGTACCGTGATTTGGGTTCCTCTGGATTTCAGGACCTAGCACAGAGCACACATACGGTCTAGGCATCTGGTCAATGTGTGCATGAACTGGGTAGGAAAACGGTTTCTTAACCTCTGATGTACACTGATTAATCTCCCCTTTTCCTCTTTCTGTTCACATTCACATACCTACTTAAGGCTTGATCAGACTCAGGTCCCTTGAGTGATAGGACTATTTTGGGGTAGCTGACACTCCGAATGAAGGTAGGTCACATTAATGGAAAATTAGGGGTGACCAGATATGTGGAGTACAGACTTTAAGGGAAATTAATTCAGTATTGGTTGGCTGCTGGGCCATCTTTCTAGTTGAGATCATCTAAGAGATTACATATCCACTGATCCAGTATGAGTCTGATTTCCAAAGCTTGTTGACCATGTGGAAAACTGAGCGATGGGGGTTGGGAGTGGTGCTTCTGCCTGCTGGGCTTGTTGTTGATCCCAGCACTTAATGCCTAGTGAGAACAACTTAAGAAATGACAACGGAGAGGATTGTTTTGGACACGGCTGACATGTTCCAAGGTGTTAACAACCATCTAATTTTTCTCAAAAGTCAGGGTAATAGGAGAAATGCAGATTTCTGGGCCCTACATATTACCAAACATAGGTGTTGGTCAGCGCATAAGAGTAACTCAAGAGATTAATTGGACTTGGACTGGGAGAGGCTATTCATGGGGTCCAGGCCATCCCAAGGCCCCTCCACTCCATTGTCCTGGGCACTAGAGGAGTAATGGATTTACTGCTCTCCAGGCACAAAACTCTGGCACAGGAGTAAGAGTGTTTTGTGGTCTATAAATCACAGTTTTTGACTCCAGGCCTTAGCCTTATTATCACTTGTCATAATCAAGAACCACATAATGTTTTTTTTTAAAAATATATTTTATTGATTTTTACAGACAGGAAGGGAGAGGGATAGAAAGTTAGAAACATCGATGAGAGAGAAACATCGATCAGCTGCCTCCTGCACACCCCCTACTGGGGATGTGCCCGCAACCAAGGTACATGCCCTTGACTGGAATCGAACCTGGGACCCTTCAGTCCGCAGGCCGATGCTCTATCCACTGAGCCAAACCAGCTAGAGCCACATAATGTTTTTTAATTAAGATTTTCTTTTGTTAGAGTAGCTTTAGGTTCACAGCAAAACTAGAGGGGAAGGAATTGAGGTTCCTCATAACTCCCCACCCTGACCCCACACATGCATGGCCTCCCCTATTACCAGCATCCCCCACTAGAGTAGTGCATTTGTTGCAATAGATGAATCTACAATGACACACCATACTCACCAAAGCCCATGGTTTTCATTAAGGTCCTCATAACTTGTTTGAACTTCATTTGCTCTGCCTGTGAATGGTTTAAATGAGGAACGTCTCTCACGTGCTCTCCTTTCTGTTCCCATGTTTTAAGTAGGTAACGAAGAGTTTTGTAGATTTCTGTGCTTAACTTTGAGCCCTTTCTATTAATGGACTAGAAAGCTTACTTATTCTTTTATTTACGAGTGATGATTCTCAGAATGTTGTCCCCAGGCAGCAGTATCAGCATCCTGGGGAAACTTGGTACGAATGCCAGTTCTTGGGCCCTTCCCTAGACCTTCTAAATGAAATGCTGGGTTGGGCCCCAGCAAGCTGTGAGTTACTCAGCTGTTCAAATGGTTCTTTTTTTGTAAAAAAAAAATACTTTTTATCGATTTCAGAGAGGAAGAGAGAGATAGAAACATCAATGATGAGAGAGAATCATTGATTGACTGCCTCCTGCACACCCCCTACTGGGGATTGAGCCTGCAACCCAGGCATGTGCCCTTGATCGGAATCAAACCGTGACCTCCTGGTTCATAGGTCAACGCTCAACCACTGAGCTATGCTGACCGGGCTGTTCAAACAGTTCCAATGTGCCGTTGTTTGAAAACCACTGAACTTTAGGGAAATGTTACTCATTGACTTAAAATTTTAATGAGCACCATTTTGGCTGAGTGGCTGATTCTTCATATAATGGTTTTAAGGAAACTAGAAAAAGGCTAATCTGAGGCTCTGTGTGGCAAGAGGTGGGCAAGACAGTACCATTGATCAGCTATGTCACAGTCAAGTTTATTTTTTTTTGTCTATGGCTGACCCTGCGAGTGTATTAGAAAAATTCCTTCTCTGGGCTTCACATTCCTTGTCTATAAATTTAGGGAATGCGAGTCCTGCTTCCTCTGTCTGTTGTGGGGTTAAGTGAGGATGCAGGTTAGTGCCTCGTGTAGCAGGTGTTCAGTGATGGTCCCTTTGCTGCCGTCACTGGAGACAGTGAGCTACCTGTGATTCCACTAGACTGCAAGGTCAGGGGGCAGGGCCTGCCTCTCCTATGGTCATTGTTATAGCCTTAGAAACCAGCACAGTTCCTAATCCAGAACTTCCTACTTTTGGAAGCAAAGTAGAGACTATCAGAAAAAGTTGAAAGGCTGATTCTGAGGTTTGGGTCTAAAGTGTGCACACGTGGAGTCAGGCACGGGTGAGTGGAAGATGGAGGGAAACACCTGGGCCTTGCCCCCTGTGAAAGCCTAATAAGCTCGGGTTGGCTCTGCCTCACACCAAGGAGAGCCTGTGGGGCGTGGCTTGTCCCTTCCCTCCATGGTCTGAACTTTGTAGGCATCTGAGTCAGTCCCAGTGCATGGGGTGGCGCAGTATGTCCATAGTAACCCCATGGCCATGCAGGCCAAAGAGATGATGGTGTGAGTACCTTCAGGAGTCCCCGACCATCATTCGATGTTCCCGTACAGGCCGAACGAACATCCAGGGCAGATGGGCATTTTGAGGATCTCAAGGCTGTTTTGCCTCCTTGCAGTAAGTTTCTCTACGAATTCTTAATGTTTATTCAGGAACCTTTGGTGGAGATAGAAGGTGTGAGTAAAATTGCCTTTCGTCATTTAATTGAGTCCACATACACGGCAAAATGAATGATAGAAAGGGAAGGAGAAGCCAATGATGTATGGAAAGCAGCAGTTTATTGGAATGCTAGAAACTCCCAAAGTCCTTGGAGTCAGAAACAGAAGGTGAATGTGATGCTCTCTTCACATTTGAAGTAGGCAAGTGTTTTTGGAATATAATATAAACTTTTTGAATGACACTGAAAAAAATACCAAGACATTGTTTACCTTTGCTGGCATTGTGTCATTGTTTATTAAAACTGAGAAGGTTTCTGCTATATGCTAGGAAGCAGGAGTTGTCTTATAGATTTCTCCTCTCCAAGCTATATTTTTTTATAGTGGTACTTTTTATTTTTTTTAAATTTAATAAACCTTTATTGTTCAGATTATTACAATTGTTCCTCTTTTCCCCCCCATAGCTCCCCTCCACCCTGTTCCCACCCCTCCCTCTACCCTTATCTCCCCCACACTGTCCTCATCCATAGGTGTATGCTTTTTGTCCAGTCTCTTCCCCCACCTCCCACACTCCTATCCCCCCGAGAATTGTCAATCCACTCCCTTTCTATGCCCCTGATTCTATTATATTCACCAATTTATTCTGTTCATCAGATTTTTTATTCACTTGATTTTTAGATTCACTTGTTGATAGACATGTATTTGTTGTTCATAATTTTTATCTTTTACCTTTTTCTTCTTCTTCCTCTTCTTAAAGAATACCTTTCAGCATTTCATATAATACTGGTTTGGTGGTGATGAACTCCTTTAGCTTTTCTTTATCTGTGAAGCTCTTTATCTGACCTTCAATTCTGAATGACAGCTTTGCTGGGTAGAGTACTCTTGGTTGTAGGTTCTTGCTATTCATCACTGAATATTTCTTGCCACTCCCGTCTGGCCTGCATAGTTTCTGTTGAGAAATCAGCTGACAATCGTATGGGTACTCCCTTGTAGGAAATAAACTGTTTTTCTCTTGCTGCTTTTAATATTCTCTCTTTGTCTTTTGCTCTTGGCATTTTAATTATGATGTGTCTTGGTGTGGTCTTCTTTGGATTCCTTTTGTCTGGAGTTCTGTGCGCTTCCTGGACTTGTAAGTCTATTTCTTTCACCAGGTGGGGGAAATTTTCAGTCATTATTTCTTCAAATAGGTTTTCAGTATCTTGCTCTCTCTCTTCTTCTGGCACCCCCATAATTCGGATGTTGGTACACTTGAGGTTGTCCCAGAGGCTCCTTACACTATCTTCAAGTTTTTGGATTCTTTTTTCTTTTTGCTTTTCTGGTTGGGTGTTTTTTGTTTCTTTGTATTTCAAATCTTTGACTTGATTCTTGCGGTCCTGTAGTCTGCTGTTGGGTCTCTGTATAGTATTTTTTATTTCAGTCAGGGTATGTTTAATTTCTAGTTGGTCCTTTTTCATATCCTTGAGGGTCTCGCTAAATTTATTGGCCTTTTCTAGGAAATTCTTGAAAAACCTTATAACCGTGGTTTTGAACTCTATATCCAGTCGTTTTCCTCCATTTCTTTCATTTGTGATCTGTTTCTTTGTCTCTACATTTTCGTTGCTTCCCTGAGTTGGTAGAGTAGCTTTGTGTGGTAGGTGTCCTATATGGCCCAGTGGCTCAGCCTCCCCAGTTACCTGAGGTGGACACTCTTGGTGCACCCCTTTGTGGACTGTGTGCTCAGCCTTGTTGTAGTTAAGTCTTGATTGTTGTTGGTATCACTGGGAGGAATTGACCTCCAGGCCAATTGGCTGTGAGGATCAGCTGTGTCTATGCTGGGAGAACTTCTGTGCTGGAGACACTCTTATGAGACAAGACTTGCAAAATTGCAAAAGCCTCTGTGCTCAGCATGGATGGGGCGAAGTTTCAGGGCGGAGCAGACAGCCTTGGCTTCCCATCAGCCCTGCCCTTTGAGGCCCCTGGGTCTCAGTGTCCCTCGGTAATTGCTCCAAGCACCTCTGAGAGAAAGCCGCCCTCGAGTTTTGCCTGCTGCCTGACAGTCCAGTTTCTCCCCGAATGAGTCGGGGTTTCCAGAAACTTGCCCAAAACTGGAGTTCAGCGCAGTTGGGAGCTTCAGTCTCCCTCCTGCTTTAGAAAGCCAGCCACGCACTTAACCTCCCATGCATTCAGCAGTCAGTCCTCTCTGCGTGCGCACACCTCCGGACCTCTGCCTTCCGCAGCTCCTGAGTCTCAGTGTGCTTTCTCTTTTTCTGACAGACCAGTTTCCCCCGAATGAGTCTGGTTTCCCAGATCTCGCCTGGGACTGGAGTTCAATGCAGTCGGGAGCTTCCTTCTCCCTCCCGCTTTAGAAAGCCAGCCGCGCACTCAGCTGCCCGTGCACACAGCCGCCCATCCTCTCCGCGTGCGAGTCTCCGTACCTCAGCCTTTTGCAGCTCCTCTGAGTCTCAATGTGCTTTCCTCTTTCCTTCTAGTTGTAGAATTTCCACTCAGCCAGCTTTCCTGTGGTTCTGGTTGGTGTCCGTTTTATCTTTTAGTTGTAGTTTTGATATTGTTGTGCGAGGCAGCAGTTTAGGTGTTTACCTATGCCACCATTTTGGTTTCTCCCTCTCCAAGCTATTGAGATGTATGTAATTTTATAGTTAATACAGCTGAGTGTCCAGTTTGAATTTTGTAATTGTATACAGTGGTGTAACCAACACCCCAATCATGACATAGGAACATTTCATGATCCTGCCATCGATCCTGGTCCCTGGCCTCAGACAACCACTGATCTGATTTTTATCATTGGAACTTTATCTTACTTAGAATGTCATATAAATGGACTCCTACGTATAGTCTTTCAGGTTTGAGTCATTTCACTTGGAGTTATGTTTTAGAGATTTGTCCATGTTGTGTATGAACTATTTTGTTCCTTCTTATTGCTGAGTATTACGAATATACCACCTGTTGATGGATGTTTATATGGTTTCCAGTTTTTTGCTAATACAGATAAAGTGCTATAAACATTTGTGTACAGAAAAAGAATTCTAGGACCTTACAAGCACTTCCCAATTAAGTATAAGGAGAATAGGGTTATCTCATCAAAATATAATGGCACTTAAATTAGTATGGGTGTTAGCTGATTCTGAATAAGTGATTAGGGGAAATTAAAAAATTTCAAGTTACGAAATAGACTGTAGAGATCTATTGATAAAAAATGTTTAGACAGATTAGGATCCAGGAGAGATCAACTTTGAAATGCATTTTTTTCTCATTTGGTTTTTTAATGATCCATTTGTTTTTGAGTCTCTTCAAACCAAGGATTGGCAAAACATAACACTGCAATGAAACTCTACTTTTATTTTCATTTACCTCTTTTTCTTCATCCTTGTTTTCATAACCATCCCATTTCTAGTTTGATGACTGACTCTATGCCAGCTATATGAAGCACCTTGTTGACTTTATCAAATTAATATTCTTAACATGTTGTTGCCACCCCATTTTCCAGATGGACGAACTGAGGTTCTAAAATATAAGTAATAATAAGAAATACAGGCCTGGAACTTAAGGCTGATTTCTCAGACTATGCTCTACTAGAGCACCTGCTACAGAGAAACATCTTTACGTTTCTTTCTGGCTAGATATTATGATCTATTGCTCCTAGACTTAGCAAGGGCAGGTGAGCTTACAGATTGTTAAAGGACTTGCAGGTATAAAAGGAACAGAGAGATAATTGCCAGAGCATGGGCCATAGGCAAAGGGGAGGATAGCTTTTGTCTTCATCTCAGAAGTGGATGTGTGAAGAGCAGAATGGGAATAGCTTAAAAGGGACAAGTTTAGGTCACCCTGGACTTGAATGAAGGAACACCCTCAATGCTCTTCGCTGTTTTCTTATTACCAGTTGGTTGCTTCTATTCCAAGTTCAGTAATTTGAGCTTAATTTTCCTCTGGCCTCTGACATTGGCTGCCTGTGCTCTCTGCAGTATCTTCTTCATTCATGGAAACTTGGAGCTTCTTTCAAGGTATTTCTGACCAGTCTAGGCACAAGTGATCTCTCCTCTGAGTTCATGATTCTGTTTGATATCCATACGGTACTTAATTACATATTGCTTTCTGGTAGAAGTACATTAGCTAAATAGCCAAATTAGTAATAAATTAGCTAAATAATATCCCTAAGAGATTATATATATATATATATATATATATATATATATATATATTCTCCTGTAACTTGTGACTGATTTAATTATATGTCATGGATGTCTTTCCATGAAAGAATATGTAGTTCTGCCATAATTTTTTTTATTGATTCTGTAATATGGACATACTATAATTTATTTAGTCATTCTAGTATTCATCAATATTTAGAGTATTTGTAATCATGAGAAAATAGGAAACTACTAGTATGTGCAAATGAATATTTTAGTCTCTACCAACTCTGTAAATGCCAACTTCATTTTTTTCGGCTTAGTTCTAAAACTTTGGCATTGTCCTGATACTTCTATTTCTCTTAACACTCCATATAAAATTCATCAACAAATCCTGTTGATTTTACTTTTTAAATATATGCAGATTCTATTTTTTAAAAATATGCAGATATTGGCCATTTCTCAGCACCTCTAACCACCACCATCTGGTCAAAACCATCATTGTCTCTCATCTGGATTGTTGTCATCACTTTCTAGCAGCCTTTCCACTTCTCAACAGCTACCAAGAGTGATCTTTAAAAACTCAGATAAAAATCACTCTGCTAAAAAATCTTCAATGACTACCCATCTAATCCACCAAAATCTAAAGTTTTTGCCATGTTCTTTAAGACTCCCTCCCCCCTACCCCATGAGCAAGCATCCTACATTTCTGACCTTGACCTCTATCACCCTTTCCCTGCACACCAGCCACATTCAAATAGTTGCTGTTTCTTGAATGTAATAAGCACAATTGCTCCCTAGGGACTTTGTATTGGTTGTTCTCACTGCCTAGAAACCTTCAAGTCCCCTCCCCATATTTGCCTGCCTTTGCTCCCTTATTTCTTCTTTGGGTCTGTTCAAATGTTGCCTTGTGTTTGTCTAGTGAGTGTTGAATGAACATAGTTTTATCCATTTGAATAAATGCTCTATAGAATAAATCTCTAGAAGTGAACGTGCTTACCTTTGCACTGAATGCAAGTATTTCTTTTGTTATTACACCCTGTGCTCCTACACCCATGCCTACGTTAGTTTACTCTTCTCACACCACTCTTCACCATGGTTCTGAGTCTGTCAGTTGTTCCTCCTGTAGAAGACGGGCTTCTCTCTCCCCCTGGTGGGAGCTCTGGGGGAAAAGCTGTCCAGGCAGCTGCTCTGATGCCCAGGGGCCTCTTCACAAGGCTGTGACTTCAGGAGGAACCTTGAAATCGCAGCCTATGACTGAGTTGTCAGTAAACAGTTTTTAATAGATGAAAATTCTCCTCTTCATACTTAGGTCACAGTTATTTCTCCCCCAATGTCCGGCACTAAGTTGTAACTATTCAATACCACAAAGAAAAGTTACAAAAAAAGATCGGACTTATCATATTGGTTTAAACTTCTAGAACATATTTTGAAATTGGAATAGATCATAGAAATCCTGGGGTTATAGTCATGAAATAAAATCCCCTGTTTATGTGTACCTTTATTTTTTTTTTATTTTTATTTTTTTTTTCAAATTTTTATTAAGGTATTATATGTGTACATATCTTACCATTGCCCCCCACCCCCACCCCACTCCCATACATGCCCTCACCCCCCAATGTTTTGCATCCGTTGGTTACTCTTATATACATGCATATAAGTCCTTCAGTTGATCTCTTATTTCCCCCACCTCTCCCTAACCTTACCACTGTAATTTGACAGTCTGTTTGATGCTTTACTGCCTCTGTAACTATCTTTTTGTTCATCAGTTTATAATGTTTTTCATTATCCCCAAATGAGTGGGATCATGTGGTATTTTTCTTTCATTGACTGGCTTATTTCACTTAGCATAATGTTCTCTAATTCCATCCAAGTGCCTACAAATGGTAGTAATTCCTTCTTTTTTACGGCAGCATAGTATTCCATTGTGTAGATGTACCATAGTTTTCTGATCCAGTCATCTGCTGATGGGCACCTAGGCTGTTTCCAAATCTTAGCTATTGTAAATTGTGCTGCTATGAACATAGGGGTGCATATATCCTTTCTGATTGGTGTTTCTGGTTTCTTAGGATATATTCCTAGGAGTGGGATTACTGGGTCAAATGGGAGTTCCATTTTCAGTTTTTTGAGGAAACTCCATACTGTTCTCCACAGTGGCTGCACCAGTCTGCATTCCCTTATGTGTACCTTTAAAAAATTGCTTATCCTTACCCTCATCCTTTTAAGAACATAATATGAATATTTATTCATATATATATGTGTATATATATATATATATATATATATATATATATGTGTATATATATATATATAATTTAGAGTGAGAGGAAGGGAGAGAGAGAGAAACATGGATGTGGGGTATACACATAGATAGGTTCCCTCCCGTGGGGATCAAACCACAACCTAAGCATATGCCCTCACTGGGCATCAAATCCCCAACCTTCTCATGCACGGGATGATATTCCAAGTGTGCCACACCAGCCGGGGTGATTCTTAGATAATTTGTGATTTGCATTGCCTCCTCCATCACCAATATAACCATCACAGTGATTAATTCCAATAATAAAATTATGGAATGTTTGAATTAGAAGAGCTCATTTCTTTAGTCCCCCAATTTTATAGAAAAGGGAGACAGAAGTCTACAGCGGTTGGGTGACTTATTCAAGGTCACAGTTAGCTAATGGTGGGTACAGATGGATCTCCGGCCTCCTGGAATGGTGCTCCGTAGCATCCATTGAACAGTGTCTATGAAGCAAACTCTGTACTAAATGAAGTTCTACCTGCTAGATAATTTCCGTTCCTTCCAATTGTCCTGACACCCTGCAGTTTATTTAGATTACGTGGTTTGGCCTCATATTTCTTCTGGGGCTAGGGGGACAGGGATCACCCTATTAGAATGCTTAATTTTGTGCTAATGATCCTTCGTTCTGTCTGAAGTCTTCAGGTGGCAGTTTTTTCAAAGGCACTGTGTGCCGCTTGTCCTTTTCTGCTTGCCACATGGTGTGCGCATCAGAGCCTCCTGCAGCCTTCCCCTTTTTAATTGCCTCTGCTTCCTAATGAAGCCTGCCTCGGCTCCAGCGCTAATTGAACTCCGTCCTTCATTCAGGCTGTGTTATTAAACAAATAGTCACAGTGTTTGGTCTCACTTTAATAGGAGCATTGATGTTTGCTTAACATCAAAAACTTATTAGTAATCCATTGAAAAGGCAATTAATGGAAGACATGTGGGTAAGGAAATTGAACTGGTCTGCAGCACAGGACGAAGAATGGCAAAGACACTCTGGCATTCTGAGGCTTAACTGTGTGTATCCTGGAAGTTGCGAACTGATTGTTAAATTTAGACTCTTCACCCAGATCAATGAAGTTATCATTTATACAAAGTAGCAGTTATGTGTCTGTCACTGAACTGGAGAATGTCATCTCTCTTGATCCCAACCTCGCTCTCTCTCGGTCTCTCTTAAAAAAACACTCCCCCAAGCTTTTGAGCACATGGAGTTACATAGGTCATTACAGAAAACATGGGCAGGTAGAAAGAAGCAAACAACTCAGATGTACTCTTTGTTCATGTTTTTTAAATTTTTTATTTTTTCACCCAAGACTTACACAATTTCATTTTATTTATTAAATTTATTGGAGTAACATTGGTTAATACTAAGATGACATAGCTTTCAAGTATACATTTGTATGATACATGATCTGTAAATTGCATCGTGTGCCCTCTGCCCAGAGTCAAATCATCTTCCGTCACCTTATACTGGTATTTGACCCCTGTTACCCTTTACTACCTCCCCTCCCTCTGGTAACACCATGTGTTGCCTTCATATGCATTTTTAACCACCCAGAGAAAACCACTGGTAAGATTTTTGTGTATACTCTTTCATGCTCCATTTTATTAATTAATTTATTAAATAATTTATTAATTTAAAAATATATTTTTTATAGTTGATAGTATTACATATATATCCCATTCCCCCTCTTTTGTGCTCTATTATATATATATATATATATATATATATATATATATATATATGTAAAATATTGGATCATATGCCATATTGACCTATTTTATTTTTATTTTTTAACTGGTATATGTCCTGGACAATGCAATGGACCGACATGTCATATTAAATCACCTTTACATATCATTTTGGGTGGATAGGCCGTCACATTATTTTCTATTTTGTTATATTGTTGAGGGCTTAGAAACATAGAAAGTGCTTCTTGTTTGTATAGTGCTAAGTGAGCACCATGATTTGTGTGAATAATAGTAATATTAGGAAATCAAAGTGATACACTGCTCTGTTAGACATCACCTACGGGTGTGTGAGTATATGCAATATTTGGTATAATTAGGCTACAAATTTATATCCTATATGACAACTTTTCCTTCACTTGTGATTACACCAACAAAATAAGAAAAAACAAGAAATATTCTTAGATACTAATCGCTTAAGGGGTGGATTTCCCCCTACTTGTGAACTCATGAGGATAAACGAGACCTAGGTCCACAGGAAAAGAAACTGAAAATATGAACCTAATGGTATTGGCAATTGAGCAATGCATAACAATTTTATTTACTTACTATTATAAAAGTAAGTAAATAAAATATTGGATCATATGCCATATTGACTTATTTTAGGTTAAATAGATATGAGAGAAGAAAACCCAATAATGGGTTATTCTAGTTGTTCCACAGGCCTTGGCTATGACTGTGAAACTCCCATCTGCATTAATGTGAGTCATGCATGGCTAGGTCCCCAAGCAATATTTAGTAAATAAATGGTGTTACTGCCTGGCAGGGACCCTTTTAGGAAGTGCTATTGTTGGGAGAACCTAAATATGTCCGTACACTTGCAGGTTTAGCTAGGGTTAATGATGCATAAAATGTTGATAATAGGTTTAAAAGATTAGCACAGACCATCTTTTCAGGAGATCGGTCCTTATATAAAAAATTGTTATTTTTAATGTCATCATAAAAGTAAGGTAGAGGATTATTGATTTTTGGAGGCTTTTATTAGATAGCTTGATAATTGACTCAAGTTTTTAGCACTTGGCCCTGGATTTGCTGTTTTCCTTGCTTATCAAGCAGTTTGGTGGAGTTAATTTTAATAGCTGTATTTACTTTTAGGGTTTATACTTTGGCGGAGAGTTATGTCTAGTCAAAATCTCACAGAATTATTTTCTCTTCAAATTAAAAACACACAGTGGTTTAAAATAAGAATCTCCTCTACAAATTTCAGGGAGCAGAATGCAAAATCTTTTAACATGTTTACAACCCCATGAGGTAGGAATGTCCATAGATGAGGACTGACATGAAAAACAGAAATGAAAGCAGTTAATATGTTAGATGGTAAATTTAGCATAGTTTTAGTAAAGAATAAATAAAAATAGGAAAAAGAGGACTTCAGGTAATTTTGTTTGTGTTTTTTTATTTTTATAATTCCAAAAAGCTGTGAGGTTGATGCTCATTTGTCAAAAGATTTGGCTGGAAAAATAGTTATAGATCATGTTGACTGCTAAATGTAATCAATAGGAAATCACTTGTGGCTTCGCAGGCTTCTAAGAGAGGAGAGAAACAATGGGTAAGGTTAGGAAATGATTAGCATTGAAGAGCTCTCCTCCTCCCTCTTTCCCTCCTCCTTTCTGTATCCCCAAACTCACTGATCGTTGGCCTTTAGGGAGTATATTTTCACCATATGGTACCAGACCTCTCAATATCTCTTAGGCTGCCACCTTGTTCCTTCTAATCTGATAATTAGGGCAGATACAAAATTTAAAAAAGAAAACAGTTATGATCAGAGTTCTCTATTTTTTGTTGTTAAAAAGATTTTTAAAAACATGCCAAAAATTAAATTTATTGGGGGAACATTGGTTAATAACATTATATGCTTTTGAGGTGTACAGATTTTTTTTAAAAAAATATTTTATTGATTATTTACAGAGATGAAGGGAGAGGGATAGAGAGTTAGAAACATCGATGAGAGAGAAACATCGATCAGCTGCCTCCTGTGCACCGCCTACCGGGGATGTGCCTGCAACCAAGGTACATGCCCTTGACCGAAATCGAACCTGGGACCCTTCAGTCCGCAGGCTGACGCTCTATCCACAGAGCCAAACCAGTTAGGGCGAGGTGTACAAATTTTTAAACTCTGAATTTTTAATGCATTACATGTTGATTTAAAAAAAATAGAAATATTTGTCTTTCTCTGACTGGCTTATTTTGCTTAGCATAATCATCTCTAGGTCCCTCCATGCTGTCTCAAAGGGTAATACATCCTTATTTTTTTACTGCTGCATAGTATTCCATGGTGTAAATGTACCACAGCTTTTTTATCCACTCATCTACTGATGGGCACTTGAGCTGTTTCCAGGTATTAGCTATTGTAAATCATACTGCTGATACAAAGGACATAAAAAAGAAAACAAGAATGATTGGCACTTTCTTTATTCAGAGTTATAGCATAGCATTAAATGGTTTTATTTTATTTCAGTCTCTTATTCTTTCCAAATATACATGTGTTTATACATTTTTGCTACAATCATAGAATAATGTTATCATAAACACTTTTGTACACAACATTTTGTATACAGTTCTAGTTGTTTCCTTAGAATGAATTAATATTACTTTAAATTTTAAGTCACCATGGGGCTTGGGGCTGCAGTAAGGGAATGGTGATTAGAAGGAAGGAACCACAGGTGTTTTGTTTTTTTTTAATTTACCTTTATTGTTGAAAGTATTACAGATGTCCCCTTTGTTTTTGTTCCCAGGACCCCATCCACCCTGCACCTGCTCCCTCCCAGGCCTTTACCACACTATTGTCTGTGTCCATGGGTTATGCATATAAGTTTCCACCCCCACCCCCCACCTTCACCTTCCCTCTGAAATTCATCAGTCTGTTCCATGCTTCTATGTCTCTAGATCTATTTTGTT
This sequence comes from Plecotus auritus, assembly GCF_963455305.1. Lineage (NCBI taxonomy): Eukaryota > Metazoa > Chordata > Mammalia > Chiroptera > Vespertilionidae > Plecotus > Plecotus auritus. The sequence goes on along the minus strand of NC_137773.1, from coordinate 12,380,040 downwards.
CATCAGTTTATTTTGTTCATTAGATTCTACATATGAGTGAGATCATGTGGGGAACCACAGCTTTTGAAATATTTTTGATCCTTCCAGTAATCCTTCCTAACTTTGTGGGTATCTATAATAATAAAAGCATAATATGCTAATTAGACCAGACAGCCAAACGACCTTCCGGACGTCATTCCAGACATCCTTCTGGACGAAGCCACAGAGGCGGTTAGGGATGATCAGGCAGGCAGGTGAGCAGTTAGGGGTGAGCAGGCAGGCAGACAGAGGGGTTAGAGGCAATTAGGCAGGCAGGCAAAGTGGTTGGGGCAATCAGGCAGGCAGGCGAGCAGTTAGGAGTGATCAGGCAGGCAGAGGCAGTTAAGGGCGATCAGGCAGGCAGGCAGGCAGGCAGGCGAGCAGTTTGGGGTGAGCAGGCAGGCAGGCAGAAGGGTTAGGGGCAATTAGGCAGGCAGGTGAGTGGTTAGGGAAGATCAAGCAGGCAGACAGAGGTGGTTAGGGGCGATGAGGCAGGCAGGCAGGCGAGCAGTTAGGAGCCAGCGGTCCCAGATTGTGAGAGGGATGTCTGACTGCCGGTTTAGGCCCGATGTGGGAGCGGGCCTAAACTGGCAGTTGGATATCCCCCAAGGGGTTCCAGATTGCGAGAGGGTGCAGGCCGGGCTGAGGCCTCCCCCCCCCCCCCTCTGTGCACGAATTTCATGCTTTGGGCCTCTAGTAGTATATAATTGTCCTTGGGTAGGTTATACTTCTGAAGGTACTCTAATTGATATTTAGGATACATGGGAAGAAAAAAAAATTAAGAAGCAGTCTTATGCATGTAAGTCACTCCCTATCAGTTTGTAGAAAATGAAAGGTCATTTGAGATTATTATATGCTATAAATATTCTGATGCACAAATTGAGTTTTCCCCCCTTGGGGAGTATATGAATTACAGCGTATCCTGAGTAGTCTTCCTTTAAAAGAGAACATGGGTTCCATAACAGAGATTCACAAGTGGAGGAGTAAGAGAAATATGAAGTTTTGCAAACATACTGAAGTGGAAAATAGAAAAGCTGAAATCAACAACAATAACAAAAAAAAGTCACATCCACTTGGACTAAAATACATGTATATATAACACACCTTTCCAAGCATAAAAATGAAAATTCTAGACAAGGGAATGAAAGAAATACCTTTTGAAAAATTGCTGAAATAGTTGGCCTGTTGTTGAAATAGTTTTATTTCCCTTTTGGAAGATCTATGTACTACAATTCTGGGAATGAGAGGGATGATTTTGAATAAAGAACAGAGCCATTTAAGATATTGTGCACAGTTCTTGAATTTATGAAGACTGGTTTGAATTAAAACTAAATGTCACCAGCAAATAGAAGACAACAGAAATGTACATGTTATTTATTATATTAGGAATTGGAGAGGGGAGCTGGAATGGGCTTACTCTTACTGGACTCCCATATGGCACTAATTTTTTTCTTTTGGCACCAATTTTTATGGGGAGAACTTAGACCTTACAAAGCACATATTTCTCTCAAATCTTCAGAGCTATTGAGATGAACATTTATTGGCAAGTGTTGGAATCATACCTCCTCCTTGGACCAAATGGTTAATGCAATCATTCATGCAGCAAATTTGTCCGAAGCACTGTTTGCCAGGTGCCATTCCTGCCAATGTGAGTACTTTGGTGGACAGACAGACAGGTCCTTGTCTTTGGGATCTGCTAGTCCCGAAAGGGACAGCGATGAGTGTTCTGCTAACACTTTAATTGGATAATTGGGAGAAGCTGGTTTGGGGACACTTCAAGTCAGGGAAGGCCACTGTGTCACATTTCAGAGGGCCTCTCAAGATAATTCGGTAAACCTGCTCCTTCCTGCAATTCAGAATATCTATCTGTTAGGTCTGATCAAATAATTGAATCGATACTCCCTCCCCTGGGAACTGACCTTTAGACCACTTCACAATCGACATTCCCTTTTGCTTAGACCACATTTCACTTGCTAAAACCACATTCCACTTGCTAAGACCATTATCTTTCCCCTCAGGTCTTGGTCCAGAGAATTCTCCGCCCAGAAAAAGCCTGCCTAGAGTCCTTTAAAACCTCTGACTCCCAGCCCATGGGTGCTGGCGCCATTTGGGGGCTCAGCCCATCTGGTTTTCCAGATGACCTAATAAATTCATAATTCTTTACCCCCTTTGGCCTTGTGTGTTCCTCCTTTGGCGAACCTAACAGTATCTATCTTTCCTCCTTCTATGGCCTTTACCTTCTTGTAGAGGGCTTACTATTATGATTTGCTTTGATTGAAAAACTAAAAAACTGAAATAAAGATGCAGTTGAAAAAAAGAGTTGGAAATGCAATTTTTATAAATCAGAGGCTCAGGTGCACTGTTATTTTCTCAGCTCCAAGAAAATCATAAATTATTTTTTATTGGAGCGAATTACAGCAGTTCTAGATCTTAATGATTGCTGAACAGGAGGACTTTTTTTTTTTCCTTCCCGTAAACATTAAGTAGTTGCCAGTTTTAATTTTCTTTTAAAATTTACACATTAAAAACATTGTTTTAGCTCTTGAATGAAACTGTCTCTTATATCCAAGGGACGGTGCCAGGGTATGAAATGCACATCTTGGTTTGATTTCTTCCCCTCTAGCTTGAATCATGAGTAAAAGCCACACTTGCATTTTATGATTAGAGAGCTAGTGTTCAATATTAATAACTATGGAAAAAAATCAAATTCCAGCTTTACCCTTTAATGTCTTCATGCTCAGAAGTCATATATTCGGGAATTTGAGAGCATGTGGACCATATTCCTGGTATCTTTACTTGATTGTGTATTAATTCTGGCACTTTGGATTTCAGGAACTAACAAAGTGGCAAAAAAATTAACAAATATTTGTTAATCATTTGTTTGCATTAGACACTTTCCTAGAAGATGGAGAGGTCAAGTGAACAAAAAAGAAAAGGATGGGCAAAAATTACTGTCCCCATGTAGAGTCCATTTAAATGCAGGATGGTGTTGGACAATAAATGCCAGGTGGTGACAGAGACTAAGAAGAAGGATCATAGAGAAAAGGATAAAGGGATAGTCACAGTGGGGGTGAGTGAGGCTTGCAATTGTGGGAAGGAAAAAGATTGGATTGGAAAGTTACTACTGAGCGGATAATTTTTGAGTATAGATTGGAAGGCAGGGAGGGAGCAAGTCAATGCAAATAGCTGGGTAGGTGAAAGCAGTAAGTGCAAAGGCCCTGAGGCAAGTGTATGCCTACCATGGTCTAGGAGCAGAGGGAAGCCAGTGTGGCTAGAGTAGGGGAAGAGGAAGGAGGAGTTATGGGACTCGGATAAGATGAAGGAGCCAGATCATGTAGGTTGTCATAATCCTATATAATAAAAGGCTAATATGCAAATAGTCTGAATGGTAGAACAACCGAACCACTGAACAACCAGTCGCTATGACATGCGCTGACCACCAGGGGGCGTGTGCAGAACATGGCAAGCATTGGCTGCGGCAGGATGGTGGAGCAGGTGAGCGGGGACACCAGACCAAGGCAGGGCGCTGGTCGCTGTCACTGGGGTGAGTCTCTGGTGGTTACTGAAAATTCTTTGCTCCCGTGTGCTGCGGTCCTCCCGGCACTCGCACCTGCTGCCGGTGCCAGCCCTGCTTGCACCCGCTGCTAGCGCCGGAGCTGCCACTTGCACCCACTCTCAGTGTTGGCCCCTCTCGCACCCGCAGCCAGCGTGGAGCCGCCATTCACGCCCGCTGCTGGTGCCTGGCGCCGGTCCTAATCATTTGGCACCATCAGCGGGTGGGAGTGGTGGCTGCCAGACCTGATTGCCCCTGAGGGCCTCTCCACCTCCCCCTGCTCTGGAGGGGCAATCAGGGAAGCAGCCGCCACTCACACCTGCTGACAGCATTGGCCCCGCTCGCACTCGCTGCTGGTGCTGGCCTCAATCTCCCCACGCCGTCAGCGGGTGCGAGTGGGGCTGGCGCCATCAGTGTGTGGGAGCGGCTGCGGCGGGAGTGGGGCTGCCAGCAGACAGGGGACCAGGGGGCTGTGGCGGGAGGGGCTGGACGGGGGCATGGAGGATGGACCAAGACCCGCCCCTGTGCCTACCAGCAGCCTTGCGGCCCACTGTTTCTTTGAAGGTGCATGAAATCATGCACTGGGCCCCTAGTCTATATATATAAAAGGCTAAGCGACCATCCAACTGTCCAACCAGTAGCTACGATGAACAATGACCACCAGGGGCCAGATGCTCAACACAGGAGCTGCTGAGCTGCGGTGACTTGGCAGCGGCGGTTCTCAGGTGACACACCCTGGAACCAGAGAGGAGGGAGCTCGGTTACCTGAGAACTGCCCTTCTGCAATCTGGGACCCCTCAGGGGTTGTCAAAGAGCCAGTTTCGGCTCAATCCCCACAGGCCAAGCTGAGGGACCCCACCTGCCAGAGGGACCCCTCTCACTCCGCAGATACCCTTCGAGCCATGGCACTGCCCGAGGTGCAGCCAGCTGGGGAGGGAACACGGGAGTTTGGCTCCATGGCATGTCAGGCCTGTCTGGCCCAGTCCCGCCCTGCTGGCCACCTTCTAATTAATTTCCTTTCAATGTGCACGAATCCATGCACTGGGCATTAGTCCATTATAAAGACTTTGGCTTTTAGTTGGAGTTAAGTGGGGAGTCATTTCAGGATTGCGAGCACAGGAATTTCATGTTACAACTTTTGAAGAATATACTGAAGGGATAGCAAGGGAGTAGATAGACCAATTAGGAAGCTGTTTCAATCAAGACAAGAGGAGATGGTGGCTTGGACTGAAGCAGTAGTAGTGAACGTGCTAAGAAGTCTGATTCTGGATATGTTTATAATCAGAGCCAGCAAGTGTTGCTATGGAAAAAAATCAAATTCCAACTTTACCCTTTAGTATCTTCATGCTCAGAAGTCATATATTTGGCAGTCGAGAGCATGTCCACCACATTCCTGGTATCTTTACTTGATTGTGCCATGTGGTTCTTTAGCACAGATTTTTAGGTATTACTGTTGTGTTGAATGAGTCTAAGGTTTTTAGCTGGAGCAAGTGGAAGGGTAGAGCTTCTATTTGCAGTGGAGGGAAAGACTGTGGCTGGGGAGGATCGGGAGCTTGGTTTTGGAAATATCTGGTTTAAGATGCCCATTTGGTATCCAATGGGGATGATAAGCAAGATCCTGGGATTGACTGGCTCAGGTTGGAGGTATACATTTGGGAGCATGCTCTCTACTACTGTGCACCCTGCCTTCCATGTTATGCTGTTTGTGCCTTGCATTGTGTTTGTGGCACGCTAGAATTATAACCTGGTTTAAAGCTGGGCCACTCAAATTTTATCTCTGGGTTAATTCAGGATTGGGAGTGACTTTATGTTTATTTTTAAAAAAAATTAGTATTCTTTATTCTCCCTGCTCAGTTATAGCCACATAGCTTCTTATTATCCTTGTTCCCCTAAGGATGTGGATGAAGGCCGAAAGGTACTACTAGTAGTATATTGAGTTATCAGCCACAGGAAAGCGATGCCTTTTTGATATTCTTCTGAAAGGAGCCTTCTTTTGAGAGAATTTTTGTTACCTTTCCAATTTAACCCATTTTAGAGTTGATCATGGTTTTAAGATTTATGATGCAATAATTGGTAACATTTACATAGTGCCATTATCTCTTTCCAAGCACTTGGTGAACAGTTGTTAATTGCTTGTTTTATCACCTCAGGAGTCAGGTAAAGCCACATTTGCGTTCATTGTAGGAGTCCATCCCTCCCCCCGCCCCATGGAGGTTTGAGCAGTGAAGTGACTGCCTATCAAACATCTGGCCAATCAGGAATGCAAGGATTCATAGTGCAAGTAGTGATGGTGACCTTATCTCCATTAATTGTTATTATTGTAGTACTTGCAGCATTCTCATGAAAGAGGTGTTTTATTGCCCTAGAGATCACAACTGATAATGACCATCTTTTTTTTTTTTTAAATATATTTTATTGATTTTCACAGAGAGGAAGCAAGAAGGATAGAGAGTTAGAAACATCAATGAGAGAGAAACATCGATCAGCTGCCTCTTGCACACCCCCTACTGGGGATGTGCCCGCAACCAAGGTACATGCTCTTGATCGGAATTGAACCTGGACCCTTGAGTCCGCAGGCCTACGCTCTATCCACTGAGCCAAACCGGTCAGGGAGATAATGACCATCTTGATGAACAGATGGATGATATGAAGCACCCAGAGGATAAATGAGGGGGTGGGCCAAAGTTGCCTTAAACACTTCCGATTAGGAAAGAAGAAAACTGTTACTCTTTGGAGAGTGTAAAGCAGTACATACTCAGTAATCTTGTGGAATGAAAGTAGAAGCATTTGATTGACTGACTAACTACAAAGGCAACTTCATTTTTGCTAATACTGTTGGAGGACTTGAGCATTTAAGAAATCATTTAACGACAACAATAGTCCTATTGTCACCCACATTTTTCAGAGAAGGAAATTAAGATACAGGGAGAATAAGTTACTTGCTCAAATGCAGTTAGTACTTGGTAGGGCTGTAGTCGAAAGAGAGCTACTATGCTTTCATTTTGTTTTCTCTATGAAGTATTGGAGATGAAGGGGGTGGTTGGTTCATATAAGTCACATTAACTATTTGCAATGGTAGAATTCGACATATTGATCTTAAATCCTTGAGAGTCAAAATGCCTGCATCCAGAATTATGTCACAGGCCAGAAAAAAAGAAAATGGCCTCACACAGTGTTTCTCCAAGTTTTTGCCTTGGGCAAATAGGACTTTGGTTATTTCATTCTCACATGTCCTCTTTCCCGTTCATCTATATTTAATGAGGACTGCTGATTCTTTGAGATAAATTTATTTCTAGGGTATTTGGAGAAGATAATTCAGGGCTGGCCTTAGGCAAAATTGTGAATTATGTTGAGTTAGGAATTGTAGATGCCGTCTCTCACTATCTTCTCACCCCTGTTTTAGTCAGTCACTTAAACAACCCCATTTCTGTTCCTTTCTACCAATATAAAATGAACAAAAATAGATCCAATTTAACTCTCTCACTGCACAGAATAACTTTACTTTTATGTATTTTAAGTGGGATTCTACTTTTCATTATGAACTTTCATACAAACATTAGGCTGTGGTCCAGGCCTTGGAGGACCTCTCAAAACACCTTTTTAAATATCTTCAAAGTATTAAGTATGATTCAGTAGAAAGAGTGAAGACTTTCAAGTTGTACCTCCTTCTTACTACTTGTTTACCCAGTCTTATATGTATCAGGTTTATCTCTCTCCTCATTGATTTAGTCACATGAAATAATTTTCTTAGTTATTATACTAACAATGATTGCAATTACTACTTGTTCATAGAAACTTGCATAAATATATATATATATATATATATATATATATATATATATATATATATATATTTCAGAGAGGAAGGGAGAGGGATAGAGACATAGAAACATTGATGAGAGAGAAATATCATTGATCGGCTGCCTCCTGCATGCCCCCTATTGGTGATCAAGCCTGCAACCGGGCATGTGCCCTGACCGGGAATTGAACTGTGACCTCTTCGTTTATAGGTCAACACTCAGCCACTGGGCTGGGTATATATATATCTCTTTAGAGGAAATTAGTTTTAGATGATAATTATTAAACTAATTTTTAATTGAGTTTATTAGCATTCAGACACATGAAAAGCTCATATATACGAGTTTTCTGTTTTTGATAATATAATTCTTTATTAAAAACCCTTAAATCTATTCGAATAACCATGTATCTTTTATTTGTCATGGAAGGTTATTAGGTTCTATTAAATTGCTTGATGATGCTATAGCATAGAATGACAAATCTGGTCCATCATTGTAAGCCTTGTACAATTTTTATTTAATTTTATAATTTTAAAACTGTCATGAAAAATCCCAGGGGAAATATGTTTGGGAATTGCAAAACAATTGTTTTTGAAATAAATTGTTTAGAGGTTGCCAGTAGGTACTAGATTTTGCAAATGTAACTTGTAATTGGAATTTTCTGATGTCAAGAGAAGGTAAATTAAAATCAGATGTTATTTCTTGCTATTTAAGTCCATGGTTTACTCATCATGTCTTCTGAAAAATAGGTGTAATTAAATCTCTTGCATAATTTACTAAATATTCTATGAAAAGCAGCATTCAGATTAGTAAGTAAATAGAAATGTTGGCAGCAAAGACTCCCAGTTAGAAAATGATTGATTAGTTTGTTGAAGCTGGTAAAAAGTGTTCGTGTCATATTTTCAGTTTCTAGGACTATAAAGCAAGTAACCTACCATGTGATAAAATCAAAGGCTGCCAACTGCTTTGAGACACACTCCTTGTTAGAGTAAACTTGTTTCACTATTTCTTCTGTTTGATTTTTGTTTCTCAGAGATAATGCATCTCCTTGAAATATTACAGGAGACCTCTTAAGCCAAAGAAAAATTTCTTTATGATACGTGTATGTCAAGATATAAATCTGGGACAGCACATTACTCTACATCAGTGCTCCTCAAAGGATGGTTCTCACACCAGTAGCATCAGTATCATCTGAAATCTTGTGAGAAATGTGAATTCTATAGCCCCCAGCCCAGACCTACTGGATCAGAAACTCTGGGATCTGCCCAGCAATCTATCTGTGTTTTAAGAAGACCCCAGGGGGGATTCTGATTCAAGCTAAGATTTGAGAACTACTGCTCTAATGGAAATTTAGTACACCCAAATTACCTGGGTTGGTATTAATTATTTACAATATTTTACTATTGGGAGAACTGCTAAGTCACAGAGTATGAACATATTCAATTTTATTAGGCAATACTGAATAGTTTTGTAAATCAGTTGATCCAAAGAAAATTGCCACCAGTCTAACTAGAAGTCTTATTGGCTTTGTACCTAACTTTATCAGTTAATTTTTTAATAAACCTGGTAGATGTGAAATGGTATCCAGTTGTGTTTTAATTTGACAATCCCTAATGAGGTTTAGCATCTTTTCATATACTAATTGGGCAGTCATGTTTGCACTAAAGTGAATTGCTTATTTTTATCTGATGCCCATTTCTTGATTGCATTGTCTTTTTTGATTCATAGGAGTTTTAAAATATTCTGTGTTTGAATCCTTTGACATTTTATATTTCAATTGTTTTTTTTCTGGTTATAATTTTATATCACTCTTTGTCATGAATCTTAGAAAAAAAGTAATTCATAATTTTAATGTAATCAAATCTATCTTTTCATTTATGATTTTTATTTCTGCAATTTATTTAAAAAATCTTTCTCTTCCCAGAAAACATTGAGCTATTCTGTTTTTCCCCCCAGAAGGTGCTTAAAGATTTGTCTCTAATGTTTTAGTTTTTAATTGATATTAAAATTATATATGCATATATATGCATACATGTATATGGATACATGTATATGTATACATGTATATGTATATTTTATTTTTTTTTAATCCTCACCGGGGGATATTTCTTCAATGATTTTTAGAGAGAGTGGAAGAGAGAGGGAAAGACAGAGAGAAACATGGATGTGAGAGAAGCACATTGATTGGTTGCCTCCTGCACGCACTCTGACCAGGGCCTGGGCCGGTGAGGAGCCTGCAACATGCCCTTGATCTGAATCAAACCCAGGACCCTTCGGTCTGCAGGCCGAAGCTCTATCCACTGAGTCAAACCGGCTAGGGCCATATATATTTTTTATTGAGGTATAATTCACATAAAACATACCCATTTAAGTGTACTGTTTGGATTTTGACAAATGTGTACATTCATGTGACCACCCCCACTTCAAAATGTAGAACATTTTCATCACCTCAGGAGCTCCCTTGTGTTTTTTTACAGTCAGTCTCTCCAACCCGCCTGGCCCCAACCAAACACTGATTTATTTTGAATTCAAAGATTAGTTTATGTTTTCTAAATTTCCTATAAATGGAACCATAAAGTACTAGTATGTATTATTTTGCATCTGGCTTCTTTCATTCAGCAAAATGTATTTGACATTTATCCATGTTGTTGCATGTAGCTGTAGTTGGTTCCTCTTTATTTTCTTTTTTGCCAAGTTCTAGTTCATTCCATGCATGGGTGTTCTACAACTTGTATATCTATTCTTAGCTGATGGATTGTCTCCAGTTTTTGACTATTGTGAATAATGATGCTGTAAAGATTTGTAGTCAAGTCATTTTGTGGACATATGTTTATTTATCTTGGGAAAATATTAGAAGTGGTAAGTTCAAGTTCACTTTTATTAAAAACTGCAAAGTATTTTCAAAAGTAGTGGTACCTTTTTGTATTTTCATCAACCATGCATAAAAATTTTAGTTTCTTCATTTTCTCGCCAACACTTGTTATTGTCAGTCTTATTAATTTTATGCATATCTCCTTATGGTTTAGTTTGCATGAAATTGATTTTTGTGATTCATGGAAGAGATTCCTTTTAATTAATTTTTTCCATATGATCAGCTAGTTGTCTCAACACCATTTATTGAATAAGTGGTGTAATAAAAATATGTAATGATAGTTCTGTCATATGTTAAATAAATGAAGTAATTCAGGATGATTTAATATTGAAAGTTAGTCTTCAAGTATTTATCTTTAATTCCATTCTTTAGGATATCTTTTAACATTAAATATGCAGTTTGTTCTATAACCATTATTAAGACTTCCATGTTTGACTACTGTTAAATTGTAAAGTTAAAACCTAGTTAAAACTGCTTACATTAATGTGACTGTATATTTAAATTTTTTTTTTTTTGCTAATCCTAGAGAGAGTGGAAGGGAAGAAGGGTAGAGGAGAAAGAGAGAGAGAGAGAGAGAGAGAGAGAGAGACATCAATGTGAGAGACACATCCACCCATTGCCTTGCCTCTCCCACGTGCCCTGACCAGGGCCCAGTGTCAAACCTATACCCCAGGTATGTGCCCTTGACTGGAATTGAACCCATGACCCTTCCGTGCTGTGTGTATGTGTGGGAAGATGCTCGACCCTTCCATGCTGTGTGTATGCGTGGGAAGATGCTCCAACCACTGAGCACACGAGCTAGGGCTAAAATATTTTCATATAGATTACATTATTTTAAGACATAAGCACAATAATAAATATATATAACAATCATCACAATTAAGAAAAGATATTCCACTCTAGCCGGTTTGACTCAGTGGATAGAGTGTCGGCATGTGGATCAGAAGGTCCCAGGTTCAATTCCAGTCAAGAGCACGTACCTTGGTTGCAGGCTCCTCCTCGGCTCAGGCCCTGGTCAAGGCATGTGCAGGTGGCAACCAACCAATCAATGTGCTTCTCTCACATCGATGTTTCTCTTTGTCTCTCCCACTCTCTAAAAAAATCAATGGAAAAATATCCTCAGGTGAGGATTAAAAAAAAACCCCAACAACAACAAAAACCCAAAAGCAAAAACAAAAACCTCCAGAATATATTTTCCAAAATATATCAAGATTGCAATATTATTTGACCTGAGAACCGTGTATGGTTGTTCAGCTGTCCGGTCTAATTAGTATATTACTTTTATATGCTTTTATTATTATAGATTTTTATGGAAACTCTATAGTGAAGTAAATAGTGCAAAGTAAATTCATCTATTTTTATGTCTTTCCTGAGAAAAATTATGTCTGCATCCTCAAAGCAGAACCTTCAAATTTATTTTCTAATATTAAAATTCCCTAGTTAATGGCAGAGACAAGAAGATTTTAAATGTTTAATCCCTCACAGTTTAAAAATACATGCAATTATGGTATGTTGGATTTATTACTTTTGTAGATTAAAATCAATGGGATTTTGTCAATTAATGACAAAATTGCATATAATGGTCTTATGGTATTAATAGTCTTAGTAAGCCATCTGTAGCAGTTTTCTATTCTCAATATAATTGCACAGAGTAGTTTATGTTTTCTAAAGAAAAAAAAATCTCTAGACAAACTATGCCTCATTTTACTTCTATTCTAAGTTTATCCCCTGACTGAATGTATGATCTATGAGTTATTCTTCTTTGGAGATTTGGCAGTTCTATTATAAAGCTCCTCTATTCTTTCCCATTGGCTTAATTGTCTATTCTCGCACTAATTACTATCTGTCTATCATCTACCTATGTATCTAATATATCTGTCATTTATCTTTGTCTTTGGTTTTATAATATTTGTTAGAGCAAGACCATCATTTTTTCCCCAACTTGTTCTGACTACTTTTTAAAAAAATATACTTTTATTGATTTCAGAGAGAAAGAAAGAGGGAGAGAGAGATCAAAACATCAATGGTGAGAGAGAATCACTGATTGGCTGCCTCCTGCACACCCCCTACTGGGGAGTAAGCCCACATCCAACCCAGCCATGTGCCCTTGACTGGAATCAAACCTGGGACCCTTCAGTCCACAGGCCAGCGTTCTACCCACTGAGCAAAACTGGCTAGGGCTGTTCTACCTACTTTTGATTCTATGTTCTCTCATATAAATTGTAGGAAGACTCAGTTAAATTGCATTCAGTTTTATTCATAATATTTTTTGGAATGACATGAAATTTATAGAGTAGTCTAAGGGCTAATTGATATTGTAACTATTTATCCCATCCATAGTATAACCTTTCACTGAGTTTTAAAAATTTTTATTACAGTTATGTTTTCCTGCAAGGCCCATTTATTTTTAGGGTAGTTCCTAGATATTTGATAGGTTCTGTTTCTTGGCTGTTGCTAGTATTTCATTTTCTATTTTATCATTTAGTTATAGTTAAAGAGTAATCTATGCATTTTCATGTTAATATTTTACTTGCAAGCTTTTCTCAAGTCTTACTAATAAAATATTTTGTTAATTTTCATATGTTGGCTCTATAAGGGATAATATCATCTAATAAAAATAAGTTTTACCTTATTCAAAATTCTCATACTTTAAATTTCTCTTCTTTGGCTTACCATATTAACTTATGGCTTTCTTTATTTTTAAAATCTTTATTGTTGAGATTATTATAGATGTCCCTCTTTTTTCTCCCTATTGCTCCCCCCACTCGGTTTCCACCCCGCCCCAGGCCTTCACCACCCTATTGTCTGTGTCCATAGGCAATGCATATATGCATATAAGATCTTTGTGTAATCTCTTCTCATCCCCCCCTCCCTCTGAGAATTATCAGTCTGTTCTATTTCCATGCCTCTTATTCTATTTTATTAGCCAGTTTATTCTGTTCATTAGATTTCTTATTCATTGATTTTGATTTTTAGATTCAATTGTTGATAGGTATGTATATGTTGCCATTTTATTGTTCATATTTTTGATCCTTTTCTTTTTCTTCTTCTTCCTCTCCTTAAAGAATGCCCTTCAACATTTCATATAATACTGGTTTGGTGGTGATGAACTCCTTTAGCTTTTTTTTTTTGTCTGTGAAGCTCTTTATCTGACCTTCAATTCTAAACGATAGCTTTGCTGAATGAAGTCATCTTGATTGTAGGTCCTTGCTATTCATTGCTTTGAATATTTCTTGCCACTCCCTTCTGGCCTGCATAGCTTCTGTTGAGAAATCACCTGACAGTCATATGGGCATTCCTTTATAGGTAACTAACTGCTTTTCTCTTGATGCTTTTAAGATTCTCTCTTTATCTTTAGCCCTTGGCATTTTATTTATTTATTTATTTATTTATTTATTTATTTATTTATTTATTTAATATTTTTTATTGATTTTTTACAGAGAGGAAGGGAGAGGGATAGAGAGTTAGAAACATCAATGAGAGAGAAACATCAATCAGCTGCCTCCTGCACCTCCCCCACTGGGGATGTGCCCACAACCAAGGTACATGCCCTTGACTGGAATCAAACCTGGGACTCCCCAGTCTGCAGGCCAACACTATCCACTGAGCCAAACCGGTCAGGTCTAGCCCTTGGCATTTTAATTATGATGCGTCTTGGTGTGGTTCTCTTTGGGTTACTCTTGTTTGGGACTTTCTGTGCTTCCTGGACTTATAAGTCTATTTCTTTCATCAGGTAGGGAAATTTTTCTGTCTGTATTTTTTCAAATAGGTTTTCAATATCTTGCTCTCTCTCTCCTTCTGGCACCCCCATAATGTGAATGTTGTTTCGCTTGAAGTTGTCCTAGAGGCTCCTTACACTATCTTCATATTTTTGGATTCTTTTTTCTCTTTGCTCTTCTGGTTGGGTGTTTTTTGCTTTCTCATATTTCAAATTGTTGATTTGATTCTCAGAATCCTGTAATCTATTATTGAATCCCTGTATATTATTATTTATTTCAGTCAGTGTATGCTTAATTTCTGACTAGTCATTTTCAATTTTTTTGGATGTTTCTAGAAGATTCTTGAGTAACCTTATAACTGTGGTTTAGAACTCTATATCCAGTATTTTGCTTTCTTCCCTTCCTTTCATTTGTGACATGTTTGTCTCTGCATTTTGGCTGCTTCCCTGTGTTTGTTTCTATGTACTGGGTAGAGCTGCTATGTCTTCTTGAGTTGGTAGAGTGGCCTTGTGTAATAGGTGTTCTGGAGGGCCCAGTGGCTCAGACTCCCCAGTCACCCGAGCTGGGCACTCTAGGTGCACCCCTTTGTGGGCTGTGAGCACAATTTTATTGTAGTCGAAACTTGATTGCTGTTGGTATCACTGGGAGGAAATGACCTCCAGGCCAAATGGCTGTGAGGACCAGCTGCCACTACAGTGGGAGAGCTGCTATGCAGGAGACATCCCTATGGAGCAGGACTTGCCTTGTGGGACTTTAGTGCTCACTGAGTCTGCCCCTTGAGTGTGTCACTTAAGGATATGTAGAGTTGTAATCTGATATGGTCTGACACTGAGGACTGGGTATACTGGCTCTTGGGTCTCCAGGGAGGTGCAAAGTCAGCCACTTCCCGGGGCCACCCAGCAGGAGCTACAGAGAGATCTGGAGATTCCTTCTCTTTGTATCAGATGTGGAAGTGCCGAAATGAGGCCCAGCTATAAAGCAAGATAGGCTGGTGCTGGTCCAGGGTCTTGGGCCTTTTATTGACAAGTTTGGGACTCCCTAACCCAGCTGCAGCTTATCTAAGAGATTTTAACCTGAGCAAGGACAGGTCATTCATATGCAAAAGCTGTTTCACCCAGCTTGGGTGGGGTTGTAAATTGGATGAGGTGGGGTCTTAGGGAATTACCAGGGCAGAGCAAACAGAAATGGCTGCCTGTCAGCCCTGCAACCTGGGAGTTTCCAGAATAGGAACAGTTCCTCCTTGTATGTGTCTGTGTCCCCAGAGTCTCACCCTGTGCTGGAGCTCAGAGGAAGTAGGACCTTGTAAATTCAGTTCATGGTGCTGGCCTTTTAAGAGGAACAGCTGGGTCTCTAGCAGCCTCTGTGTCACTGAGCCCCAATACACACTGGTTTTTATAGCTAATAGTTCTTACTGCCCATAGGGACTTCTTTTCCCAGCTCTGGGATCCTGGGCTGGGAGTCTGGTGTGGGCCTGGGACCTCTCACTCCTTCAGTAGCCTCTGCAGAGTTGATCTCCCTCTTGATTAAAAAAAACAGCACACATAGGTACTGGACCAGCCCATTCCTCGCCTCTGCACCTCCTACCAGTCTCAGTGTGCTTTCTTCTTTACTTCTCTAGTTGTTGCTTTCTTCTTTACTTCTCTAGTTATAGGACTTCCATTCAGCCAGCTTTCCAGTGGTTTTGGATGATGGTTGTTCTGTATTTTAATTGTAATTTTGATGTGGTTGTGGGAAGTGGTGAGTACAGGTGTTTACCTACGTCACCATCTTCCTTTCTCCCATGTATGGCTTTCTTATTGTCTACTAGAGGCCTGGTGCACAAAATTAGTGCACTGGGGGGTGGGGAGGGGATCCCTCAGCCTGGCCTGCACCCTCTCGCAGTCCTGGACCCCTTGGGGATGTCCGACTGCCGGCTTAGGCCCCCTGGGGGGGATTGGGCCTAAGCCGGCAGTCCGACATCCCTCTTGCAGTCTGGGAACCCTCGCTCCTTACCACCTGCCTGCTTGCTGCTTCTTACTGCTCAGCTCGCTGCTCCTTAGCACTGCCACAGAGGTGGGAGAGGCTCCCGCCACTGCCGCTGTGCTCGCCAGCCATGAGCCCGGCTTCTGGCTGAGTGGTGCTCCCTTTGTGGGAGCGCACTGATCACCAGGGGGCAGCTCCTGCATTGAGCATCTGCTCCCTGGTGGTCAGTGCACATCATAGCGACCAGTCATTCTGGTCATTCCATCGTAACGGTCGCTTAGGCTTTTATTATATAGATGGCTTCTAATCCTATGTTGAAGAATAGTATTAGAAGTGTGTCTGATGGTACAGGTAGTATGTGTAAACTTGTACCATTGATTATGTATTTACTGTGGAATTTTGGGAAGATATTTATTAAGAAAGGCCTCTTCTGTTTCTGGTTTTCTACTTTTAAAAAATTACTGTCCTGCCGAAATTGGTTTGGCTCAGTGGATAGAGCGTCAGCCTGCGGACTGAAGGGTCCCGGGTTCGATTCCGGTCAAGGGCATGTACCTTGGCTGCGGGCACATCCCCAGTGGGGGGTGTGCAGGAGGCAGCTGATCGACGTTTCTCTCTCATCGATGTTTCTAGCTTTCTATCCCTCTCCCTTCCTCTCTGCAAAAATATCAATAAAATATATTTTAAAAAAATTACTGTCCTACAAACTACTTAGATTTGTATAATGCCTCCTATGCATCTATTGAAATAAAATGATGTCATTTTTTTCTGCTTTAGTCCATTAATTTGGTGCATCATGTTGATTAGATTTTCTGATGCTACAGTTGCTACATTCCTGGGATGTAGAGATTTTAATATAGAATTAGAGCAGTTAGTGTATTTCTTATTTAAGATTTTAGGATCTATGTTAGTATGTTAAAATGATCCTATGATGTCATTTTCTTGTGTTCCGATTTGGTTTTAGATTAATACTTAGCTTTGCAATATAATTAAGGAGTGTATGTTCTTTTTATCCTTTCTAAAATTTCTTGAATAAGATAGACATCATTTTCCTCTCAAAGCATCTGATAATACGCCCCAGGTTACTGTTAATTAGCAGGGAATCTATTGACACCTACCTTTCTCTCTATCATAGTGTTGTACTGAAAACATTTAATAACAGGCTGGATTGGGAGGAACGTCCTGATTTAGGTACTTGCCAATTTCTGTGGTGTAAATATTGCTATCATGTCTGATTTCACTCTACCAATATGAAGTCTCTGTGAAATTTGTGAGGAAATACACATAATCAGCTCATGCGAACTGGCACAAGCTGGCTCCAACATGCCACTGGTCTGTCTCCACATCTGACTATGACAACCTTCAGAGAGCAATGGCAGCTGCCTCATTTCTGTCCAACTCTAACTTGGAACCATTTGGGGAAGGGAATTCTGGGAATCTTATTTCTTGCTCAACGTATAAGTTTAGATTTATTTTTGCAATTTGATTTAGAATATACATTCTGCTTTTTCTCAAACATTACATGGATTCAAAGTCATTTTGATATTAACTGCCCACTCCCAATTAATACATTATTTATATTTTACTTTTCTTTACCACACTAATTTGATGACATCATCATTATCACTATACCTTAGAGTAAATTTTTATCAACATTCCTTCTTGCATTTTAGACTTAATCAGCAATCATTTTCCAGCTCCCTGATGTACATCTTTAATAATTTTAGTGAGTATATGTTGGTTGTAAACATTTTGTCTGAAAAAAATGTGTTTATTGGTCCTTTGTTCTTAAAATCATACATTTCAAGTTATAGATAAACAGTTATTTTCTTTTAGAACTCTGTAAATATTTTATTACTCTTAATGTTAACAGGTCTTAGAAATACCATTGATGTATCACACTTGATTTTGCCATTCACCATTTATTGAGCAACTAATATCTGTACCATTAGATTTCATACTGGACTCCAAGTGCATTGAAGATGGAGATAAGGTTATATTCAATTCTGTATCCCAAACATCTATTGCAAAGCCTAAAAACTTAAGACATTCATATTTGCAGAGTTACAAAGTTATTGTCATAGGATCTCATTACTGCATCTCCTGTTACTGCGGATTCCTTAAGTTTATAGAATTAGTGAATCCATGTCTCATTAACCCTAGACTGCCTCTGTAGTAGGATGTGAGGACCAGTTCTCTACATAATTATGGAATATCTTTGGTGTCTTCATTTATATTTACTTCTCTTCTACCATTTTAGGTGGTGATGATGGTTATGGTATCTTCCTGTACCTTTTCTTATCGGACTTCTGTTTTAATTCTTTTACTAATGCTACTTCCTTTCCCCTCTCCCCGCCCCCCCCCCCCCCCCCCCCCAGTTCACCCTAGACACCACTAACACATTATTTTCTCTGAGGTATAACTCTTATCATGAAATGCCTTGCTTTGAAATTTTCACTATCTGCTCTCTTTTGCCTTTAATACATTGTCTAGCTCTTCACAGCCGTGTACACACGGTCTTCAGCCTTCTTTTTCAAATTTATCTCCCACTACCTCCTTATGTAATAACAACAGTCAACACTTAATGTACTTTCTGTGTGCCTGGCATCATGTTAAGGGATTGATATGTATCATGTCATTTAACCTTTGAAATAAATCTAGTGATATGTACCACTATCCTTTATTTTTTATTTAAAAAAATATATCTTTATTGATTTCAGAAAGAAAGGGAGAGGGAGAGAGAGAGAGATAGAAACATCAGTGATGAGAGTGAATCATTGATTGCCTGTCTTCTGCATGCCCCCTACTGGGAATCAAGCCTGGGTATGTGCCCTTGACTGGAATTGAACCCAGGACCCTTCAGTCCGAAGGCCAATGCTCTATCCACTGAGCCAAAACAACTAGGGCTGTACTACTATCCTTAACTGACAGATGAGGATACTGTGGTTTAGAGGCTTAAATCATTTGCACAAGCTCACACGGCTAACAAGGGGTGAAGCTGGAATTTGAGTTCAGGCAGCCTCACCCCAGAGCTGATGCTGTACTCACCCAGTGGACATTGCTTACCTGTACACTATTTGGAAGTCAAAATCAATCCTTCATTGTGTCCCAAACCTACATTATGCTTTATTTGTTTGTTCCTTTGTTTAACTTCGTCTTTATTCTGCAATGCTTCATGCATCACAAGCGAAAATCTACCACGGACCCAACTTACATTTCAGTTCTTGTAAATCTCCCCTCATTTCTCAACCCCTAATGCACTACATGTGCCCTTCCTCATAGCCTGCCATAGACACATTTAGGACAGTGCTGTCTGCACCCTTTCTCCCTGGGTCAGGGGTCAGTTTCTGGAGGGCAGATGATGTCTATATTTCTCCTGTGGCTACTTGCTTTGGGATTTGAGTCAGAAATAAGTTGAGATGCTGCTTCTGCCATTTTGTAGGTGTGTGATCTTGAGCAAAGGGCTCAATGCTGTGTGTGTTATTTCCTTACCTGTAAAATGAAGATGAAAACCCAGCTCTCGGGGCTGTGGTGAGAGAGAAACAAGGTAACCCAGGTAAAGCTGCTGGCACATAGAGGTGTTCATCCAACATTACATCCTCTCCTTTTCCCACTGAGTACGAGTGCAGAACCTTGCATGCACTGCGCATTTGGTTAAATATAACTGAAACAATGAACAAATGCCCATTGTGTCTGTCATCAGCAGACTCCACCAGTGTGTCCTGTGATTGTTTCCTTTGTGTGTGATTTTCTTGATGTTGCCCCCTCCCCCCGCACCCCCAAATACAAGTTGCCAGCCTTGTGGTGCATTTTCCAGGTCAACTTAACTTTTTCTAGGTGATAGTGGCTTTAATTGGTTCAAGAGATAAACTAATCCTTTTTATTGAATTAGTTGTCTAATGTTTCTTTGAGGACAAGTGAGTCTTAATCCATTTCAATGCACAGACTCCTATAAATAATGAATCCTTTGTGGGAGTTTCTTGTTTTGTTTAAAGGGAGTTACATTAGATATATGGGCTCTTTTTTTAAGGATCCCTCAAGCCTGCTTCTTCATGGGACTAACCCTATGTTCCTATGTGCAAATGGTATAGGGTTTGTCATTTGGATAACTGGAGAGTTGGAAATAGAACTCCTCATTGCTGAATTCAACTTAACAGATGGTAAGTGAAAACATTTCATTTGTAGGTGCCATTTGGGATCACCCTGATCAGTAGGTCACCATGGGTCTTGTGACAGATGGATATGGGATTCCATCTTCCCACTCAATATCACTGTCTTATCTGCCTCCCTCCCCCTTTTTTTTAAAGAAGGGGGAGAGAGAAACATTGATTTGTTGTTTCACCCATTTATGCATTGATTGGTTGATTCTTTTTTAAAAAATATATTTTATTGATTTTTTTTTTAACAGAGAGGAAGGGAGAGGGAGAGTTAGAAACATCGATGAGAGAGAAACATCGATCAGTTGCCTCTGCACACCTCCTACTGGGGATGTGCCTGCAACCAAGGTACGTGCCCTTGACTGGAATCGAACCTGGGACCCTTCAGTCTGAAGGCCAGTGCTCTATCCACCGATCCAAACTGGTTAGGGCAATTGGTTAATTCTTGTATGTTGCCCTGACTGGGGATCAAACCTTGACATACCAGGATGACACTCCAACCAACTGAGCTACCTGGCCAGGGCTGTCTGTCTGTTTTCTGAGCAAGACTCAGGGAAGTTCTCCTGGAAATGGCTGTCTCTAAGCATTCTTCCATCGCTGTTTTCATTTAGAAGATGGGAAACACTTTTTTTGGAGTCCACACCTGGGCTCCAAAATAATGTGTTTTTAAAAGGTCATTGCAATATATGGTCTCTAAAGACCATTCTATTTACATATTAGTATTCTTATATTCTCAATATTTGACACAGTTTTAATAATAAGAACAGCTCTTATAAATACCTTGGACAGAGAACACAAACTTGCCCCTGTGTACACTTTGTGATAGCTGCACAATGTCGACTCTCCCTGCAAATGTAATCGAGTAAAGCAATCTTTTATACAAAGCAAAATAAAGCTGTTGCTGTAATTAGTGTGAACATACCCAGCAAAACAAGGCTAATAACTGAAGGGGAGAAAAAACCCAGAATGAATTTTGTGAGAAATAGGCCATCTTCCTCATTAGGCAGTTATTTTTGCTGTTTCCCTAACTCTGGAGAATAGGAATTTTGATGACATTAATGTAGCTTATTAATGATAGTTGTGACTCACTCCCTCCACCTAATTAAATCATCAGCTACAATTGGTAACAGGGGAGCATCTTTTAAATGGAGCTGTTCTGACAAACTAGATGCCACCACAGTCCTAAATATTTAATACTCCCCATGGCAGGATTAACAGGAAGGTTTAAAGAGCCATTTAGCCGGGTCTTTCAAAGGTGACTGACAGGCATTTTCTATGCCTTTAAAAAAAGTCAAATTAATTATAAATAAATTTCTGCCTAAAATCTTTTTTCATTGGGTGTAATGTAGACTGAGAAATTATAATAAAATCATTTCTTACCCTATTGATAAGATTGCTGAACCCCTGAATAATTGACTTATTTTAAGCATGTTGTTAAGATCTTACATCCCATGACTTCTTTCTTTCTTTTTTTTGTGAGTTTAATTCCCTCTTTTAAAAATTTTTTCTTTATTGATTAAGGTTTTACATATGTGTCCTTATCCCCCCATTGCCCCCCTACTCTACCCCCACCAGCTCATGCCCTCACCCTCCTGGTGTCTGTGTCCATTGGTTAGGCTTATATACATGCATACAAGTCCTTTGGTTGATCTCTCCCCCTTCCCCACCCTCCCCTACCTTCCTTCTGAGGTTTGACAGTCTGATCGATGTTTCTCTGTCTCTGGATCTGTTTTTGTTCATCAGTTTATGTTGTTCATTATATTCCCCAAATGAGTGAGATCATGTGATATTTATCTTTCTCTAACTGGCTTATTTTGCTTAGCATAATGCTCTCTAGTTCCATCCTTGCTGTTGCAAATAGTAAGAATTCCTTCTTTTTTACTACAGCATAGTATTCCATTGTGGAGAGGTACCACAGTTTTCTAATCCACTCGTCTGCTGATGGGCACTTAGGCTGTTTCCAAATCTTAGTGTTTGTAAATTGTGCTGCTATGAACAGAGGGGTGCATATATCCTTTCTGATTGGTGTTTCTAGTTTCTTGGGATATATTCCTAGAAGTGGGATCACTGGGTCAACTGGGAGTTCCATTTTTAGTTTTTTGAGGAAACTCTATACTGTTCTCCACAGTGGCTGCACCGGTCTGCATTCCCACCAGCAGTACAGGAGGGTTCCTTTTTCTGTGCATCATTGCCAGCACTTGTCATTTGTTGATGATAGCCATTCTGACAGGTATGAGATGGTACCTCATTGTCATTTTGATTTGCATCTCTTGGATGATTAGTGACTTTGAGCATGTTTTCATATGTCTCTTGGTCTTCCTTATGTCCCCTTTCAAAAAGGCCAAGAGACATATGAAATAGGTCCATTCCCATTTTTTGATTGGGTTGTTTATCTTCCTTTTGTTAAGTTGTATGAGTTCCCTGTAAATGTTGGCGATTAAACTCTTATTGGAGATAACATTGGCAAATATGTTCTCCCATACAGTGGGCTTTCTTGTTGTTTCGTTGATGGTTTCTTTTGCTGTGCAGAAGCTTTTTATTTTGATGTAGTCCCACTTGTTTATTTTCTCTTTAGTTTTCATTGCCCTAGGAGCTGTATCGGTGAAGATATTGCTTCGGCATATGTCTGAGATTTTGCTGCCTGTGGATTCTTCTAAGATTTTTATGGTTTCCTGTCTTATGTTTAAGTCCTTTATCCATTTTGAGTTTATTTTTGTGTATAGTATAAGTTGGTGGTCTAGTTTCATTTTTTTTGCATGTATCGGTCCAATTTTCCCAACAACATTTATTGAAGAGACTGTCTTGACTCCATTGTATGCTCTTGTGTCCTTTGTCAAATATTAATTGAGCATAGTGGTTTGGGTTGATTTCTGGGTTCTCTATTCTATTCCATTGGTCTATATGTCTGTTCTTGTGCCAGTACCAGGCAGTTTTGAGAACAGTGGCTTTGTAATACAGCTTGATATCTGGCATTGAGATCCCTCCTACTTTGTTTTTCTTTCTCAGGATTGCTGCAGCTATTCGGGATCTTTTTTAATTCCAGATGAATTTTTGGAGAGTTTGTTCTAGGTCTGTGAAATATGCCATTGGTATTTTAATGGGGAGTGCATTGAATCTATAGATTGCTTTGGGTAGTATGGACATCTTAATGATGTTGATTCTCCCAATCCATGAACACAGTATGTTCTTCCATCTGTTTATGTCTTCCTCTATCTCTTTTTTCAGTGTCCTGTAGTTTTCTGAGTACAGGTCTTTTACCTCTTTAGTTAAGTTTATTCCTAGGTATCTTAATTTTTTTTAGTGCAATGGTAAATGGAATTGTTTTTTAAATCTCTCTTTCTGTATGTTCACTATTGGTGTATAGAAATGCCATAGATTTCTTGGAGTTAATTTTGTATCCTGCTACATTGCCTAATTCATTTACTAAGTCTAATAATTTTTGATGGAGTCTTTAGGGTTTTCTAAGTACAGTATCATTTCAGCTGCGAATAATGACAGTTTTACGTCTTCTTTTCCAATTTGGATGCCTTTTATTTCTTCTTCTTGTCTAATTGCTATGGCTGGCACTTACAGTACTATATCGAACAGGAGTGGTGAAAGTAGGCATCCCTGTCTTGTTCCTGTTCTTAGGTGAAATGGTTGTAGTTTTTGCCCATTGAGTATGATGTTGGCTGTAGTTTTGTCGTATAAGGCTTTTATTATGTTGAGGTATGATCCCTCTATTCCCACTTTGCTGAGGGTTTTCATCAAGAACGGGGACTTATTTCTTTTATAACTGGGGTTTAGTACCTTTTGAATCCCTTCATCCATTTTAATCCCACCCTCCAACTCCTGCCTGGCAACCACCAATCTGTTCTCTGTATCCATGTGCTTGATTTTTTAAGATCCCACATATGAGTGAGGCCACATGGTATTTGTCTTTCTCTGACTTATTTCACTTAGCACAATGTCCTCAAGGTCCATTGATGTTATTGCAAATGTCAAGATTTTATTCTTTTTTATGGTTGAGTAATTTTCCATTATGTATGTATACCACAGTTTCTCTGGTCATTGGCCGATGGGCACTGAGATTGTTTCCCTATCTTGACTTATGTAAATAATGCTGCAGTGAACAAGAAGGTGCATATATCTTTAGTGTTTTTGTTTTCGTCTTCTTTCTATTTTCTCATGGAATAAATTTTTATCTCTTTTTGCATATGTACTATTATAACTGACTTAGATTAGGTTTTTAAATGTATTATCAGGAAAATACCTCCTAATGGATGGGAGGGCACAAAGATATAGATAAGTCTTGCTGCATGTGTCAGACCATAATCCTCCCAAGCTAGAATGCTATTGCCAATACAGCTCAAGGAATGGCTAGAACTACTTGACATATTTGATTGATTTCAACCCTAAACAACAGGCATATCCCATTTTCCATATATATATATATATATATATATATATATATATATATATGTATTTGTCTTGAATCGATTTGTGTTTTCTTTTTTTTTTTTTGATTGGGGAGGAGGTAACAATTTTCCTAAGATTATTATATCCTATATGAAGTAATGCTTTTATTTTTCATGTGCTTAACATTTACATTTCAATAGTGTTTTTGCTTTAGCATTTGAAATTTAAATGACTCTATTATCTTGTTCATGCCATTGATTTTTAAATTTTTGGTAATGTTCTTTCACAGGCTTCCAAAGTTTTGCACACTGTGCTCACATAGGCAGTCTCTTCACATAGGTCACAATATGGAGAAGTAAAATGAGGATGATGTTTTTGCTGCTGATGGCAATTGAAGGGGATAACCTTTAGGGTTTGGTTTGTTGCTTATGCAAACACATGAAATTGTTATCACGCAGAGGTTTGCCATTTTCTTTTACAGTATGCATATATATACATATATATATATATATATGCAAGTAGACATGTATATATATATCCATGCTTGCGTGTGCATGGATATGTGTGTATTTCATCCTGTTTTTTTAAAAATTTCTTTATTGATTAAGGTATCACATATTTGTCCTCATCCCCCCATTCCCATCCCAAACCCCTCCCCATGCATGCCCCCACCCCCCTGTTGTCCGTGACCACTGGTTAGGCTTATATGCATGCATACAAGTCCTTTGGTTGATCTCTCCTTCTTACCCCCACCCTCCTCTACCTTCCCTCTGGGTTTGACAGTCTCATCGATGCTTCCCTGTCTCCGGGTCTGTTTTTGTTCATCAGTTTATGTTGTTCATTATTTCCCCTAGATGAATGTGATCATGTGATACTAGAAATACACTTATAAGAACCGAAAATGAGACAAGCAATATTGGTTATGCTGAGAGGCAAATGAATCAGTCTGTAGTGAGTTTCTTTCTGGGCCAACAGTTCTTCTGAGTCCCAATTTCAATGTCAAACAGTTCCTTATGTGTACATGTCAGTGATGATATTTCAGTCATCCTGCTATTTTTTAAATTATTATTTTTTAATCCTCACCCAAAGACATATTTTTAAAAGTTATTGATTTAAGAGAGAGAGAGAGAGAGAGAGAGAGAGAGAGAGAGAGAGAGAGAGAGAGAAACATTGATGTGAGAAACCAACCAGTTGCCTCCTGCATGCACCCCTACCAGGGATCAAACCCACAATCTGGGCATGTGTCCTTACTGGGAAATCAAACCCACCACCTTTCAGTGCATGGGATGATGCTCAAATAAACTGAGCCATATTGGCCAGGTCATCCTGTTATTTTTAATTAAATTGTTAAAAATAATTTAATCTTTTGAGCAAGTATAGTAGCTGAGATTTAGAGTCCATGACTGGTTCAAAGGAACTTAGGTGAATGTGAAAATCTAGTACTTCAGGTTCAATGACTACCTTACTCTTTTTATTCTGCATTTTGCCTGGGCTAAGGACTTGGGAGCTTGACTGTTAGAAACTTTAAATAAATTTTGTGAGTGTTGATTCTGTAGAGAAGTTCTAAGCCAAATACCGTCAACATTGACAAATTTCTCTGTTTTAGTTCTGTTGCATTTACATGATGGATTGTCAAATAAAAGGGCATGAGTATGACAATTTAGTTTCACATTAATCAGATCCTGCTTTATTGCCATCACAAAAACTTCTGGGGTCATGATCCAGAGTGTCTGTGATTCTGAGTCTCATAAATATGGTTTTATAAAATGTCCATGTGACGTTATTAATATTAATTGCTTGTGGTTTTCCCCTTGGTGTTAAATTTTCCATTGTTATTGTGGTTTATGCTAAATTCCATGGTTGGAATTCACAGTGTTCCTGAGATTATACATTAAAAATATTTTTATTGATTTCTGAGAGGAAGGGAGAGGTAACAAGAGATAGAAACATCAGTGATGGGAGAAAATCATTGATCAGCTGCCTCCAGCATACCCACACTGGGGAATGAGCCCACAACCCGGGCATATACCCTGACCGGGAATAGAACCATGACCTCCTGGTTCGTAGGTTGATGCTCAACCTGAGCCATGCCAGTTGGGTGAGACTATACATTTTTGAGTTGCCATATACAATCTTGAGAGCATAATGGCTTTTTTGGCCTCTGATCAGTTGTCCAGAAATGCTTTGTGTTCTTATTATGTTATTTCCCCCCTTATGCTCATAAATTTCCCTCTGTGAAGATTTGTTGGACCACTTCTAAAATTTCTCTAAGGCTCAATTTCCTTCTATAAAGTGGAGATACTTGAGGTAACTTCTACACAGTGTTGTTGTGAAGATTGAAAATGCTAATGGATGTAGGGGGAGGAGCCCGATGTGTGACAATTAGTATGTACTAAAAAATTGTCATCCACAAAACTCATTGGTACTCTTAGAATTAGATAATAGTCTATAGCAAAATTCGCACTCATTTTAATTTGCAAATATGAGCATTTGTTTTCCTCCCCTTCAACAATGTCTATAATCCTAGACCTTAGTGTCAAGTAATAATAAGTAGCAACCTCTGAGAGATCTTTTAATTTTTAGAATTTACTTACATACCATTGAGTGAACTGACTCCCTTGGATTTCTAAATTATATCCTAGAAGAGTTAACACTTTTTTCCAAAAGGGAAAGTAGAGGAGGTGCTTCTAGATGGAGGTGTAAGAAGAGCCTGAACCCAGCTCCTCCCATGGGCACAACTCTGCAGCTACAGATGGAATAGTATCCTGTGAAAAAGACATGAAAACTAACTAAACAGCTCTTCTACAACAAAGAATAAAATGGCCACATCAAGACTGTAGGAGAGGCAGAGACATGATTTCACCCCAAACCCCATTCCTAGTGTGGTGACCCACAAAGCAAAAACCTATAGCATAAACAAAGGATAATGACAAAGGAACCTAAACATAACACCATAGAAAGTCATCAAATCACAAGGTAAGAAAGCAAGAAAAGAAAGGAAGAGAGAGTAACTACAAAATATCCAGAAAACAAAAAGTCAATAAATACATACCTATAAATAATTACTTTAAATTTAAATGAACTAAATTCTCCAATCAAAAGACATATAGCAGATGAATAAATAAAAAAACAAAAAAATAAAAATAAAAACCCATGTATATGCTGCCTATTAGAGACCCACTTCAGATGTAAGGATGCACACAAGTATTTATCCTGTTTTCCTATCTATATATAAAAGGCTAAGTGACCAACCGTCCATCCGTCTGACTGTTGGATCAACCGACCGGCCTGTACATATGACATGCACTGGCAATTTAAAAATAAACGTTGACTCGTGCATGCATGATATTTTTCCCCATCTGACACTGACCTCCTATTTAAATTAATTCAAAGACAGTTTCCTGTGATGCTAGCATTTGTGATGACTATTAATAAATCACAAGGACAAACTCTAGACAGAGTAGGAATATTCCTACCTCAACCCGTTTTTGGACATGGTCAGTTATCTGTTGCTTTCTCTTGAGTTCGAAGAGTGTGTGACGTTAAAGTTGTAAACACTTAATCACAGGGAAATTAGACAAGCACTCTGAAAGTGTTTTTACTCTTAATGTGGTACAAGGAGATATTTGAATAAGTTTCATCAATTTATTAGTCATTGTTTTTATCAATGTTGTTTTTATATCATTTTTTGTAGTTTTAATATCATGTTTTTGTTATTTTTATATCATGTCTTTGTTGTTATAACATATTGTTTATTTATTAATCAATTTATATATTATTTTCATATATATATTTTACTAATTTTCTTTCATCTCTATTATATAGAAAGGGTGAATAGTGATATTAAAATATTTCTTCTAATTAACTTCCTGTCAATGTGCATGAATCCGTGCACCGGACCACTAGTATAAATATAAATCATACACAGGGAACCAAATATACAGGGGTGAGCAAGAGTAGATTTATTGTCATGAGTGTGCAAAACAATTTGTTCTTTTATTATTATTTATTTATTAACGATTGTATTATTTATTTGTATTATGTAAACCTACTTTTACTCCCCCAGATTATGAGGGGAAAAGTCATCTTATAGAAAGCATTCCAGAAATAAATGAATAAATACTGACAGGAAGGGGTATCAACATTTTTTATCCACTAATAAATCATTGGGTTTGGATGTTGATTATCAGTCACATTAGCATCATAAGAAGAGTGACAACTAGACAATGTGTTTTTTGTGATTATTTTAGCCAAAATAATCAAACCTGAACCTGATCAAACTTATAATTCTAACTTCCAGTTGGCAAGAAATCTAGGGAAAAAAGGTATTAATTGCTATTAGTAAATCCAGATAGACCTTGGGGGATGGAACAAGACAAAAGCAAGAGTAAAAAAGGATATATCGAGAGAGAGAGAGAGAGAGAGAGAGAGAGAGAGAGAGTGAGCGTGAGCCAGAGAGCCTTATAGATTTTAAAAGACCTAAAAGCCTGGCCATGGTGGCTCAGTGGTTGAGCATTGACCCATGAACCAGGTTCCTGGTTTGGTTCAATTCCCAGTCAGGGCACATGCCTGGGTTGCAGGCTCAATCCCCAGTAGGGGGTGTGTAGAAGGCAACCAATCAATGTTTCTTTCTCATTGATGTTTATATGTCTCTATACCTCTCCCTTCCCCTCTCTGTAAAATCAATAAAAACATACATATTTTTTTAAAAGTTCTAAAAAAATAATATTGGCTGATTATAATGAACTAGAGGCCCAGTGCACGCTCAGGTGTGGGGGGTCCCTCAGCCCAGCCTGCGCCCTCTTGCAGTCCGGGAGCCCTCAGGGGATGTCCGACTGCTGGCTTAGGCCTGCTCCCCGTGTAAGCCACCAGTCGGACATCCTTAGCGCTGCCACGCAGGCGGGAGAGGCTCCTGCCACCGCCACTGTGCTCACCAATAAGCCCAGCTTCTGGCTGAGTGGAGGTCCCCCTGGGGGAGCACACTGACCACCAGGGGACAGCTCTTGCATTGAGCGTCTTCCCCCTGGTGGTCAGTGCACGTCATAGTGACTGGTCTTTCTGCTGTTTAGTCACTTTGCATATTACCCTTTTATTATATAGGATGAATTTGAATTTGATCCTGATTTGAACAAATAAATTATTTAAAAATGTTTTAAAAAAACAAACAAAAAGGGAAAAGTAGTTTATCTGTTTCTTACTACTATTTTTAGACCTATTAAGCTCAGAGTAATGGTAAGGCTTCTATGACTGCTTTGAGGAATACACTAATAAAAAAATATTTTTTATTGATTTTTAGAGAGAGAGGAAGAGAGTAGAGAGAGAAAGAGAGAGAGAGAGAGAGAAGCATATTTATGAGATCGAAACCTCGATCTGCTGCATCCTTCATGCCCCCTACTGTGCTCTTACCAAGAATGGAACTGGCAACCTTTGGGATGATGCTCAACCAACTGAGCCACTCTGGCCAGGACTGTGTTTTTTTTGTTGTTGTTGTTGCTTTTTTAAATTCTCTCTCTGAAGAGCCCATTATAGCTCTATCATAAGTTATTTGTTCTTTGATTTCCATCAAAAAGAGTAATTCCAGCAAAGGTTAACAAAGGCCTCTCTGTTTCTCATATTGCCTTTCTATTATCCGACTTAACATTTACTGATTATGAAAAAGTTATATCATCAAAGAGTTTAATAAAAAAGTTAAATAAAAGAATTAAATAAGATGAAAAGCATAGCATATCTGAAAGGCTTAAAGGGCATCGTGGGTCTTTTTAAAAATTTAATCAGTCTATACAGCTAAAAGAAATACTAATTATCAGGAAAACTCCTGGATGGTGATTAGAAAGGAGAAGCAGAGAAAGGGAAGGGATGAACAGGAGAAATGAACTTTAAAGACAACTAAGATATCTAGTCTGCCAAATTGTAGGATATAAAATTTATGAAACCAAAAATGCAAGTTGCTTATGAATTTTAGTAACTTTTGAAGATTAAATACAAAGCATGGGCTGTAACCTGTCTGCCTGTTCATTTGAATGAATAATATATTTTTCTTAACTTCACCTCACCCTTGACCTGTGAAATAATGAGAGAATCTTTTCACAAATTCACAGCCCTTTAGAAGGAGGGCTCTGTTGACCACAACTAGTGAAGGCTCGGTATTTAGTAGTTCACCTTGTCTTTGTTTGTGATGGTCACTAATTTTTACCAATAGTCTGGTCAGTAATTAATTTAAACTCAGATTTCTAGGTACAGTTTTATCCGTGACTTTCATCTCAGAGATCTTTCGTGCAAAAACTTCAGCATTAATATGATGTTTCCAGTTATACCCTGGGTGGAAGAGGGACTTACTTTGGAATGTACTAGACCAAAATTCCAGGAATTCTGAATGATATCAAGGGAGGTCATTTTTTAATGCTGATTATGATTTTAGGTACAGAAATTATGATTTCAAGCAAAGCATGCTAAATCTTGGAGAACCCAACCCCTTGAAGACTGCCACAAGCAGAAGGTATTATGACTGCAGAGATTTTGCCCAAGGTTCTCCATTACTCTGGAAAATGCTTACTTTATTTTATTTTGGTCTTTTCTAGTTACACCAGATCTCAGTGAGGTTTCTTTTTCTCTGCTCCTGGCCAGGCTGCCATGCTCTACATCATTAACCCTAAACTCTGGGGAACTGATCCCCAGACAGCCTCTTTGATATTAGATTAGATCCCTTCCAGGCTGCATTTAATTGGCTGAGTTCCTGGGGGAATAACTGGTTCCTGTTCCCTCGATTTTACGTGGCCACTCTTCTTTAGTAGCTGGCTTGCAAATGTACTGTGCCTCCAAGAGGAAGTATGACAGCTAAAACAAAATTCTATGATTCCGAATTCTCCTTTTCTTCCCCTTCTAATAACATGTCTGCAGTTAGACCTGTCAATGAGCTCCTTTGTTCTTTTTGAATCATCTGCCTCCAAGTTGTAAGAAAATGGCTTTTCCTTTCTTATGTCCTTTGCACTGCACCTTATCAACTTTTCCAAAAAATGAAAAGCAAGAACACTGGTAATGAAAATACCAGTTATCTTTCCTTGGCTCAAATATCGTCACTTCTGTTTTTAAACTCTTAAATCTTATTATTTTTTTTTAAATAACTCTTATATTATAAACATTTTTGCTGGTCTTTCATTTTCTTGCAGTGATTGAAAAATCAAATCCACCTTGTTTTTCCCCAAATAGAAAAGTAATATATGCTCAATGTCAAAAATTCAAGCCTTATAGAGCTACATAATATATAAAATAGATAATGAGAATAATGTTAATCCCTAATGAAAATCCCTTTCTTCCCCAAATCTATTTTTATGAGTTTTTATTTTATATATAACACACACTCTCTCCATATATAATGTTAATTTTTTTAACGGTAACAATATCACTTTCCAACAATTAAAACAATGAATTGGGGGTGGGGGTGGGGAGGTGATAGTTAAAATTCACTCCTATTTTTTCTCCAAGATGTATTGGCTCTTGAGCAAACGGCCTGGAGTTGTGTTTGAATTGTAGATTTATAATCGGTTGAAATATTTAAAATCTGGTTGCATCACCAAAACCTTTCTTAGTCCTTTCCATGCCCCCAAGAGAGCTCTGAATTGTTACACTAAAGTTGCAAGCGGCTGATTTAAGCCTCTTTGTTCTCTGCCCTTGACCTAAATCCTCTCAGGTGTGCCTCCCTTGGATATGGCAGCTCAGGTTGTGTTGGGTTTGGGCTTTGCTATTTACTACCTATGGGGCCCTGGGAACATGCCCCCATCTTCCAAATGGAAAGAGTGCCAATTATTGCGATTGTTAATTCTTGAATTTCTCTTTATGTCTGAATAATTGCAATTAAGAGAGTCCCCCAAACCCATCTGCAAAGCAGTTTCCCTTCTCTTGTAGGAAGTAACAAGACTTTGAGGTAAAGGTAAGCTGGACAACGACTGGGTACACCTCCCAATTCCCCACAAACTGTGCTTCACCTTGAAACCACACTGTTTAAGCCCACATTTTCCCTGCTCCTCATGCCCAGTGTTAAGAGAATTTTCTTCTTTTTAGTTTATTTTTTCTCCTGATGTAAGAATATGAATTAGTAATACTTCAGATGCAGGGCTGTTGGTGGTGACTTGGCAGATATGCCAAAGAATTTTAAAATAATTTTGTGCCAGTCAACAGAATACTGGCAGAGTAATATTTGCTTTTTTCCCCCTGAATCTCTAAATAAGATAAAGTAGCAGAATCAATAATGCCAGCCTCTGTCTATTTTTAAAATGTTTTTAATTGAATTTTTGAGGGTGATATTGGTTAATATAATTATATAGGTTTCATGTGTACAATTCTCTAATATATCACCTGTATAATTGTATTGTGTGTTAACCACCCGAAGTCAAGTCTCCTTTTATACTCTCTCTTTTCTCCTGGGTCTTAGGATAAAATAACCCTCTGAGAATTTCCCCATACTATTCTTTCTGGTGTGTTATCCTTGGAGAAAAGGCACTTGGGAGAAGCTGGTTCTGCTCAGATAGACAGAAGTTGTGAGAGGTCCTTTAAATTCTCTGAAATCTAGAACAGACTGGAGCTGTTGACATTTTCATTAGACCCACTACATCAAGAAAAAGTCTCAAGACCCTTCTCAAATCCTTCAGCTCCCTCAGGGATGGGAAAGATGTTTCTAGAAGAATCATAACAATGTCAGGGACATCTGTCCCAAAACATGACATGTCCAATTCTTGAAACCCAGGATGGAAGCTGGGTGAATTGGCAACATTACTATATTTTTCTCCTTTGTTCTAGGACACCAAATAAATGAGTCCCCCCTCCCCCCAGCCTTTGTCCCCTATTTAAAGTCTGTTTGATTTGCTTAAACCACATGTGTGAACTAAGGAAATTTAATAGAGGTGGGAAATTAATGGAGGTAACCCACCCAAGTCATTCTGTAGGACCTGAGTACCTGGTACCTGTAAGCACTTAGGAAATGGTTGCTCTCATAATGGTGGATGGTCCTGGGCCCATTTAGGGTCTTCTTGTTCCTTTATTCATATCCTTCCTCTAATCCTCAAATGATCCTTGTCATTCCACTGCACTAAAAGTTATCACTTTATTGTCATCTCTCCTGTCTTGTTCTGTGGTGACCTGGTTATTCACAAAGCCAGAGATATTGAGTCCCCTGAGGTAGAGGTGAAAGGAAAATTCTATACACAAGAATTAACACTTTAATTTGGCTCCTCAATAGGTACTCCTTATGTTGCAACTCTAGATTTGCTTTTCCAATTTCAAATTGTCCTCAACTGTGAAAAAATAAAAAATAAATCTTCTAGAAGCTCTGTTGAAAGTTAACTCAAGTAGCATCACCCAATTTCATATTTAAAATTTTTTCTCCATTTATGCTGATCAGAGCCTTAGGATTGGGTTAAGCACCTTAACTCTTTTTCCATTTTTAGATGACTATGCCATTTATTCAAATATATTATGCCATGTCTATTATATACCAGGCATTCTTTTAACATTGAGAAAAGATATTTTTTTCCCTGCCCTATGACATTCTCTGAATTTGGGATGTGAGAATGTTATAGAGTAGTGTCATAGTTTATTTGACACCATTTGTCTTTCCTGGTGGTAAATAAAAAAAATGGAGTGTCTTATAATTGATTTTGTTTTAGATTTGGTAAAATATGGTACGTCCAGGTTTCCAAATGGTTCCTAATTGACATCTCTCTGCTCTCTCTAGCTTCATGATGACTTGAGGGAGCAGAGCAACAGTCAGAAGCTCTTAAGTGTTGAGGTCTTTTCTGATAGTGAGAACGAATGCCTTTCAAGCATACACACTTAGGAATCAGTGTTCCTTCTAATTGTGCATTTTCATGATGATGACTGGAAACAGGAACATAATTACAGCTTTGGGACCATTTGTCATGTGCGGAGCTAACCAGATCACAAGGTAAATGAATCTCCTGCCTTGACTTTATTACTAGTCTGCTCTGGCTGACTGAGCAAAGCAGATAGTAATAGACCATTTGTTGTTTATTAGGCATATTTTCCTAGTTTGTGTGAAACTTTGATGATTCCTGCATTCTCTTGGAGGTTTTTAAAACATGTATGGGATCCCTTTTTTTTGTGAATGGAGCTCCCCTATTAAAATGATTGCATTCTTTCTGTACTGTAGCCTCTGAGCTTCTTAAGGGAAGGGACTGTGCCATTCTTTCTATTCTTTTAGTCCCTACTAGAATACTTTGGTCATTGTAGATATTCAATAAAAATTGATTAAATGGATGAAAGATGTCACAGTTCATCACCTCAAGTGGATTATGGCCCAAGAAAGATCTTGCTTTTTAACATATTAAAAATTTAAATAAATTCCTAGTTCATTGGGGCCAAATATATATATATTACAAGTTAGATGTTAAAATAAAGTGGCTCTATGATTTTTGTCTGATTTTGTCTTGTTCTTAGACTTCCATTTCTGCTGACAACAGAAAATATTTAAACTTCATGCTTAAAATGAACTCAAAAGTGTAGGGTATATAACAATCTTCTTTGGGTAAATATTCAGCCAGTTCAAAGTCCAAGAATTTATCCAAGTCTATTTTTTTCTTTTTAGGCAGCCTTCCTTCCTAAGATGATATATGTGTGACGTGACCTTGGTTCAAATGATATATGGTGTTTGTTGGCTGGTCTCCGATGAGGATTAGTCCATCAGTCCACGGGGTGTCTCTCTGGGCAAGTGATATTAAGGCATGTCGTGGTTTGCTTTTTGGGGCCACGTTGTATTGGTCCCAAACTACCACTGTGTGAGGAAGAAAGGCCATGTGTCTGTATTCCAGCTGACACTAGCAGCAGCTTGTTTCTCCAATTGATAGCCACCGTTGACTGCCAGACAGCCAAGTGGGTAAGCCTGCAGATGCTTCCAAACCTCCCCTTTCAAGTCTTCCAGCGGAGGCTTCAGCCAACAGGGAGCAGAGATAAGCCATTCCCATTGTTTCTTGTCCCAAGTTTTGACCCAAAGAATCCACGAGGATAACAAACGATTGTTTTATGCTGCCACGTGTTGGAGTAATTTTTAATGAAATCCTTGTTATGCAATACTTCTCCCCACTTTTTCCCTCCACCCCCCCTTTTTTAAAAAACGTTTTTATTGATTTCAGAGAGAGGAAGGGAGTGGAAGAGAGAGAGAGAGAAACATCAATGATGAGAGAGACTCATCAATCGGCTGCCTCCTACAGGCCTTACTGGGATTGACCCTGCAATGAGGGCATGTGCCCTGACCGGGAATCGAACCATGACCTCCTCGTTCATAGTTCGACACTCAACCACCAAGACACACCGGCCAGGCTCCCCTTTTCTTCCTTCAAAACATAAATCAGTTTAAAGATTTAGATTTTTGGAAGACAGTCTTAAAAATAAGGATTCATTTTTCAAGACCACAGTTAATGAATATTTTAATCATGGGGTGCTTTTGAAATGTGAAGAAAAGCATTCACTATTTTTTAAAGGACTTTTGTTAGAGCCAAATTATATGAAGATCTTTTTTTTTTTTTTTAAACTCAGGACAATTCCACCAACCTCACACCAGGCCAAAAGCTATTTTCATTAGAGGAAAAAAAAAATGTTTTTCATTTTCGCAAATGATAATATGTGCCCCCGAATAAGTACAAAGTTGAAAGTCAAAAGTTGTGATACAGCTGGCTGCATTACTTGATCTCTATCTGAATGTTGGTCGCGTGATTATTGGAGTTCGTTGTCACAGCAGGGCGGGGACAGGATGTGGTGGCATCAAAAGGAAATTACATTTGCAGAAATATATGGGTGAAAATGTCTTCAGCAATTACCACAGGTCATCTGTGCTGCACACAGCAAATGGCAGAGAAAAAGGGCTTCCTGAGGAAGGAGCAGAGAGGAGGGCTAGGCCTGGGCTATTGTGCTGTGCGGAATCAAAAGCGACCCCCCATTATGCAGGCTTGGAGTAAACAGCAATATTAGTATAATGGGCTGTAATAAATTACCAGTGGTTTTTAAGACTTCTGTGTTGTTCTTTCAGGTCAGCAAACATGCCATCATCTTTCCTCGCTTTGTGTTGCCTGCACTACCCTTTTAGACCCAGACGATTCCATTCTATTCCAGCTGGCTGCTTTTAGATTTCCAAATTAGCACTCAATATATTTTAATTCAATTTGGAAACTAATGGATGCCTGAACTTACTTAGCCCATCCATTCAAGCATCTTGAAGTGCAATTCTGATTGAGGCAATTTTTTCTAATTATAATTTTAGTTCTTCATTTTTCTCTCTGTCTCTCAAAAAATCAAACTGCTTTACTGGTGACTAGAAACCTCTAGGTAAGCAACATAGGAAAGGAGGGTCGAAGTGGTTCTGCCAAACTTTTTCCTTTTATAGTGGAGAAGTAGTAAATAATGTTAGATTTACGCTGATTGTAGCAGTCTTGTATATAATTCAGCCTATTTCTACCCACATTTCATGGGTAGTCTGGGGGACAAATTGTGTTTCTCTACCAGAAAAAGACACGTGAAATAAAGGCCTACCTTCACATGATTAACCGATCAGACAGGTGTTTCTCTTGTTACCTGGCTTCCAAGGGTTTTAAAAGGACTCAGATATTTGCATTTTAAAGTCAAACATAGCATCTTTCTGCTTCAATAAACTAAGTATATATTCTCAATGTCCCTTTGCTCTGCTGTTTGAAAGCTCTTCCTTCACAGTAGGAGAGAGATGCTTGCAGCCAAAATAGAATGTAAGACAGAGGTTTCCCCACAACAACAACAAAAACAAAACGTCCTTTTCCTGTGTTACAAGGGTAGGGTATCTGGACAGCCTTAGAGGTGAGTCATGTTTAACCAGCTAGAGTGGATGGTAGTAGTTCTTCACTGGTCTGCTCATCAAGCTTTTCTATCTCCCCTTTTGGTAACTCACCAAGGCTCACAGGGATGGCTGGAATTGGGGTTCAGGCCTTGGTTCTGTTATCCATCTCCCTGCCAATAGAAATTGGTCCTAGGCATGGGTGGGCTCATGGACTGTGCAAAGACCAGCAGGGTGCTTAAGTGATATAGACACTGGGAGAAAGAGGCTCACACTTTCTGCTGAGGGTACTTGTCTGGCTATGGTTTTTGTTTTTTTTTTCCTACTATTTTGACTACCTTATTTCAGTTAGGGGACACAGAAATGCAGAGAGGACACAGTGTTGCAGTGATGAAAGATGAATATAGAGAGAACATGCGTGTCCCAGCAGCATGGATTACTCATTCTTTTCCAGAGGTCCTGATTTTTGTGGCCTTCCACCAGTTCTTTAACCTACTCCACCATTCCAGCTACATGACCAACATATTTCTCTTTTGTTAAGGTTAGTTTGAGTTGGGTTTCTGTCTCTTGCAACTAAGTCATATTACATTAGCTTGTATGGATGGGGGTGGGTATACATCAGTGTGTGTTTACTTCTATCTTGAGAGCTATAGAAGACTGGCCATCCCTATTACTTTTTTTTTAGCACCCTTATTTCTATAAATTAGTTCAAGAAATATACATTAACTACTGCTACTGTATAATAATTACTGGTTGCAAAGACCAGTAAGAAATCAGTTCTACTCTCGATGAGCATACAGATTCTTTGGGGAGACTGACATGTAGATAACACAAAATAAATCACATTTTCTAAAATATTCTGCAGCACACTAGCCATTCAAGTTATTTGGTGAAGAAAAGAATTCCTGGCTTTAAGAATTTTATGTTACATACATTTGAAAACTATATTAAACCATAATCTCTTTTTAAGTTTCACACTGCACATAAGAACTCAGACATGCTACAGACATGGTACATCATTAGCCAAATATTTCACAACTTATTGATAATGGGAACCTTTGTTCCCCATATAACCTATTGACATTCCATGAAACTAGTGCTCCCCAGAAAGCATTAGAATGGAGGTGGGAGAATTAATTCATCTTTGGAGGGGGTGTAAATGGCTTCACAGGGGAGGTAAGAATTTGAATCAAGCACTAATGAGTGAGTGCACCAGCTCAGGAGAGGGAAAGGCTATTCTGGAAAAAGTTGCAAGACATGGGAAGGCAGAGATACAAAAATAAACTATGGTTTATCTGGGAATAATTAAGATCCCATGGAACTGCAAAAGGTACAAAAAGAAATGATAACAGGAAAGAGATAAGAAAGGAAAAGAAGATAGGGTTATTAAAAGTGTCAGATGAAGACACTTAGGCTCATGCTATAGTGATAAGCCATTACATACTGTTCTGTGGAGCATGAATTTTATTTTCATCACCATCTAGCACTTAATGTTTTGGAAACAAATATGTTTTCTCATCTAGGGCATTTTTTCCCCAACTGAAGTGTAGTTTTGCTGATTGGCAGAGTAAATAGACTAAAATGAAGGAGTCTAGAAAGAATGACTTTTCCCGGGCTGGCATGGCTCAGTGGTTGAGCATCAATGAATGAACCAGGAGGTCACGTTTTGATTCCAGGTCACATTCCCAGGTTGCAATCCCCAGTGTGGGGTGTGCAGCAGGCAGCCAATCAATGATTCTCTCTCATCATTGATGTTTCTATCTATCCCTCTCCCTTGCTCTCTGAAGTCAATAAAAATACATTAAAAAATATATACATAAATGAATGCGTTTTGTTCTGTCCTCCAAAAGTTTATCCCTTTCAATATTTTATATGGAGACTAACTTTAAATTGGAACATTCTTGGTGATAAAAATTAATACTTTCTGGTGTTAACTATTAAGGATATTTACATTTTGGGAAGCTCTATTGAAGATAAAAAGTTTTGGGACATCTCTCCATTCCATTTTACCTAAGTTCCTCTGAAACTGATTGACAGCTTCATCTCTTCCCTAACATCTTACCCAGTAACTCTAATATACTCATTCATTTAGTAAGGATTTTCTTAGACTGCCCCGTGTCTATTAGAATCCCTCTTAGTCACTGGAAATTTACTACAATGAGCGCTTGCAGCCTCAGTGATCTTTGAGTCTAATGGAGAGACGTAGAAGTCAACAGATATTCCAATATGATATGATGATGAGGGTAAATACAATATTCTGGGGAGTACCCAGATAGAGTACCTAGGGACTAGGTTTGTGATATCTCTGCTTGTCGGTCTGTGTGAAGGGTCAGAGATACCATGGGGATGAACATCTAAAGCTGAACCCCAAAAGTGAACAAGAATAACTCAGATATAGGAAAATGAACGACAGTGAGGTTATTCTGTGCAGAGAGAAGAGAGTATTCCAAAGACTGGCAGGAGACTCATCTTTCAGTTTGGCCTTGAATCCAGGGACAGTTTGTTGGAGATAAGACTGAAGAGGCAGACACAGCACAAAGGACTCTCATATCGTTTAAAGTTATTTTGATTTTATTCTGAAGTTTATGCAGCTTCACCAATGTGGTTTAAGCACCGGCTCAATTTTCATTAAAAAAACATAACTCCAAGTTAAAGATAGAGAGGGGCAATGCTGGAGGCCACAAAGGCTTCTTGAAATAGTCAAGGCTAGAGATGTGGATGCCCAATTTAAGGGAGTGATGATGGAAAGAAAGAGCTGGTGAGAGGAAGAAAGATGGAATTTTGTGTTTGATTGGATATACATATAAAAGGAAGGGAGGAGGGGAGAGCTGAATGAATTTTCTGTCACGTTGTCTTTAGCAACCTTTGAATTTATCAAGTGTCTGCTAACTAAATATCTTTCTCATGAAGCTAATAATCTTCCCTTTTTATTTGTCTTCTTTCTCCATCTAAGCGGAGGTTTCATAAGGGACAGGGACCACAGGGTAGGGCAAAAGTAGGTTTAAAGTTGTGAGTATGTGAAACAATTTATTCTTATATTATTATTCATTCATTATTGTATTATTTTCCATGTGAACAACTCTGAACCTACTTTTGCCTCACCCAGTATATAGCACCACAGAAAGCACATAGAGGATGCTAAAAAGAAAAAGAGTGAGTACCTTTTCCTTCCCTTCAAGGAGTTACATTTGCTTTCATCTTTTGTCTTTTTTTTTTTGTTGGAGAAAAAGTGCCACTTGCCATACAGGGCTTTGGGAAGGTATTTTACATTTTTTCCCCCTCCTTGAATACAAACTAATAGCATTGAACCAGATTCTTGAATTTCTCTATTACTTTATCTGGATGTTCTAATAGTATTTTTGGTTATTCCATTTTTTTTTTTTTTGGCAGTTGCCCTCTCCTGTCAGCTGAGAAGTACCCTTTCTCTCCTCCGACTAATCATTGCTATTATATCTGGCAAAATGATCACTGATATTCTCACTTTACACTTTTAGGTCAACGCTGTCCTGTGGGAGCCAAGTAGATGTAGAGTGACGGATCTGGGTCTTGTAAAATATAAATGAGAAAAGGGAGGAATGCCTTTGGTATATCCAAGCGCCCTAGCCATAGCTCCACTGAGCTTTGCATGCTTCTTGTTAATCAGAGCAAGGAGTCAGGGGGTCCTCGCTGCTGACTGTTCCAAAGGTGTGTGCCTTGTCCTGAAAGTCTAGCTCAGCAGAGTGACTGGGGAGTGGGCAGAAGAGGGAAAGGAAGCCCTGCTTTTGTGTGGTACTTGCTATGTGTCAACATCCTATTGGGTTAGACATTCATTCCCACTTTACAGAAGAACAGATGGATGCTTAGGAACTTGCTCAACTTGCTCAAAGCCACACAAAGAGCAAGAGAAGCAGGTGGGATTAAAACCAGACAGCCAAGCCCTGGGTCTGTCCATCATCACTCGCTACTTTTACTCTTTGAAGTTGTCTGGAGTGAAAACATGATGCGGATAATTATAACACTGGGGCCGAAACCGGTTTGGCTCAGTGGATAGAGCATCAGCCTGCGGACTCTAAGGGTCCCGGGTTTGATTCCGGTCAAGGGCATGTACCTTGGTTGCGGGCACATCCCCAGTGGGGGGTGTGCAGGAGGCAGCTGATCGATGTTTCTCTCTCATTGATGTTTCTAGCTCTCTATCCCTCTCCCTTCCTCTCTGTAAAATATCAATAAAATATTTAAAAAAAATAATTATAACGCTGGGAGTGTGTGAGCCGTGCTGGGTGGGAAGGGCCCAGGAGAAGGGTGAATTGTCCCTTACGTTGTCATGGACCTTTGGAGACCTCGGTTGTGGTTTCCGTCTTCCTAGTTTTCTGATGTTGAGCAATTCATTCAACTCACCGGGGCTTTACTCAGGGCGGCCGGGCCTGGTTATGCCGTTGGTGCAGGGTCCGAAAACACTAGGTTGAGCAGGTGAGTGTGATTATCAGCCCCTGACATATGGCTGCACTTGCCCTGTGGATTCGCTCATTTATTTATTTATTCCTCACTGTTGTAGGTATTTTTTTTCCATTAACATTTTCAAATTATAGTTTACATTCCCTTTATTCTGTATTCGTTTCAGATGTACAGCAAAGTGGTTAGAAAATCTTGTACTTTAAAGAGTGGTCCCCCTGCTGCTTCAAGTACCCACCTGGCCCATACATACTTATCACGATGTTACTGACTATAGCCCCTATGCTGTAATCTACATCTCTGTGGCGCTTCTGTAACTGCCAGTTTGAACTGCTTAATCCCTTCACTGTCGGTTTTGGAGTTTACAGCCCTCATCTCAAAGATGAGCCCTAAAATTATAGTGACCACGAATGCAAAAGCCTGGGAACCTGCCTCGCTTAGGAATAAATTCTACGGCATTCTTTTAAAAATTATATATGTTAAACATGGTGGTTGGAAAAATAAAACAAGGTCAAAGCTCAAGATCACCTACATTAAAGAATTTGATGTGGTTCCTTTTCCAGAATTTTCCAAGCCAGAGACTTAGAACATGGGGCATGTGAGTGACTGATTAGAAGTCTGCAGTCCCAACCCAGATGAAGCCCCACAATCTGTTCATGCTGCAGGCAGGACAGAAGTCAGGGTGTGCCCCGTGCCTTCGCTGAGAGGGACTTTCTACCACGTGGTTACACGGCTGGGACAAGAGCCAACAGCATGGGTTAACTCCCGTCCTTCTCCAGTGCAGGAAAACAATGCTCTTCTTAGATGTGTGGGGAAAAGGCTGTGGAAACCCCCAGTCATTTGCCTTCAAGGAGATCAAGACGATAGGGCAGCAGGAGAAGGGTCCCTTGGGTGCACCACGTTCCTACCCAGCTACCTGCAAGAAGCATTTGCTTTTTCTCAAATAGGAACCATTTAGATTCTAAGTGGTAGTCTTGGGGCCATTGGAGAGAGATGATTCAGAAGAGGCAGCAAGAAGAGAAGTACCTTGTATATACTCGATTGTTCTTTAAGTTGAGGTCTCCTGGTCAGAAAGCTTGCTGATGCCAGAAAGCACTCAGAATTCCGCCTCCCCCGCCTCTCACCTGTCTCCTCATCACCCAGGTCGCTGTCAGGACAACCCCACGGGTCGGTCTCTGGCCTGGCTGGGGGGCTGCTCCCCGGGGCTGTGCTCCCCAATCTCCTGCCAAGCCCGAGGTGCTGGTATTCCCCCTGCAGGTTGTGTTTGTGTGCACTTCTCACCCATTACTCTCTCAAATCCAATTAGTGGCCTCCTGCTGGGGGAGGCCAGAGTGCTCTCAGGGAGCAAGGAGGAGGCAGCCCCAGATCTTGTCTATGACCCCGTCTTGGCATTTTCCTGTAGTCCTTCCCTCCTCCCCGATTTAAATTCAGTCCGAGGCAAGGGTCACAAATCAGCGGTTGTTAGAATCTATTATGAAGAAATAAACACTTATCAAATTGCTTTTTTGAGAAGATGAATAATTTAGGGGGGGAAATTACCGCCACCATCACAACTAAATTGTGTTGCTGACCGACCATTTATTTTATGCCTCTGAGATGCGAGGAGCTGAGCATGCTGAGAGAATATTGATTAGCTGGTGCAGATAAATAAAGTTCTTTATAATTTAGGGTTACCAACGCATTGCCAATTAAAAGCCAAAAAAAAAAAAACAAACCACAACACCATTTAAATGCCTCCATAGTAGCAGTAGAGACCCTGGGGTTTGGTGATGACCTGGTTGCTGGTTCATTACTGCCAACGTATTGTTTAATCACCACATAACCACAAGTTATTGCCGGAGCACTTGAGAGAGGCCTCCCTGTTTGGTTTCTCCGTGGAAAGCTGTATTTCTTCCCGAGGAATGGTTTTCTGAACATTTATTATTATTATCTCTCCAATATTTATTGAGCACTTGAACTGTGTTAGGCATCATCTTATCTTTTTTATGTAACTGATCCAAGTTAGTCCTTTCAACAGCCGTGTATGGTAGGTCCTATTATTTTCATTTTACTCACAGGGAAACTGAGGCTCAGAGAGGGAAATTCACCAGCCCAATGTCACACAGCTTGTGAAAATGCT
Source organism: Plecotus auritus (assembly GCF_963455305.1). NCBI lineage: Eukaryota > Metazoa > Chordata > Mammalia > Chiroptera > Vespertilionidae > Plecotus > Plecotus auritus. Next base: position 12,336,212 of record NC_137773.1, on the reverse strand, counting down.
AAAAACCTCAGCACACCTACCTGTTCAGTGAGGCATTTAGAAAATAATGGGTTTCTAAGCTACAAAAAAGATGCATATTAATTCGATTGAGGGTAAATGGTGGGGATCGTGGGGAACTGTATGAAGGAGGGGACATTTGCCCAACTCCTGAGGGATGATTAATTTAGAGACTGTCACTGTCACAGCCAGACTGAAAAGCTGGTCAGCGTATAAACATCTAGATGAGAACATCCTAGACCACGTTAGAAAGCCAGACAGCTCTGGATGGCCTCCAAGGTCAAGCAAGTCCATTGCTGATGTTTAGGGATCTTCAATCAGGAGAGAAGGAATAAGATTTGATGACAAATCTAGCCGGTTTGGCTCAGTGGATAGAGCATTGGCCTGTGGACTGAAGAGTCCTGGGTTCAATTCTAGTCAAGGGAACATGCTTGGGTTAGGAACCTGCAGGAGGCAGCCATTAATGATTCTCTCTCATCATTGTTTCTATTTCTCTCTCCCTCTCCCTTTCTCTCTGAAATCAATTAAAAAAATTTTTTTGATGACATCCCCAAGTCCCTCTCATCCCCTTTTTTATCCTTTACTTGTCACAGGCCCTAATCTTAAGAGTCATACCAAGAAATAACCCGGAGGACCCTTTGCAAGTTGAGATCTCAGTTTCCTCATAAAGGAATTTGTCCTGCAATTGTGCTACTTATTGGGATAATTTGGGGTTTCAAATGGACTCTCAAGAGAATTCATTCTTTGTATCATGAATCAAATTGGTGGGACATTGGATATCCAACATGTTAGGTTGTGTTTGTAACCTGAAGGCAGCCCATGATAACAGCCTCTGCAGACATGCTGCAGCTTTCCTAGTTAAGTAAGAAACTTTCAGCGACATCTCAGAATTCTGGGATAGGAACCTCGCTTCTGTGTTGTGACTTCCTTTAATGTCCTGAGGTATCTTTGAGTCAAAAGCTCCCAACGACTCACTAGTTGGAGATTGGTCAGGGCCAGTTGTTTGGGAAACTCTTAGTCTTTTGGATGCATTAAAAAGTTTTGGCATTTGCCGTGGCCGCAGGCTAAGAAAATATTTATTGGGTGCAGAACATCTTCGCATCTGTGAGTGAAACCTGCCTCGCGTCTGAAGCTGGTGCTTCCCCCGCAGGCTTTCTCGCATGGTGTTAATGAGGAAGGAGTTCAGCTGGATGAGCGAGACTGAAGGAATGAGAATATACATTTTCAAAGAGCTGCTTCCCTTCTCCATTTGTGCTTCCGCTGCCAGAAAACTTGGCAGGCCCCAGAAACAGCTACTGCAGGACGAGAAAGTTACATGAATACCGGAGGGAAAAAACGGATTTGCTCACTAGGAGGCTCTATTAAGTGAACATCTGTTAACTGTAAAAATCCCATGCACCAAATGGGAAAATATAATGAAATTCAGAGTTTTTCGAGCAAATTAAAATCATAAAATACCAGTGGGCAGGAGTCACTGTGTGTTTCACTATTCTGAAATTTACATGGGAAGCTGGAGCAAGGCAAAACAAAGCAGAAACCCTTAGGATTATTCACTGTGCGTGTGGAATAGAGCTGTCCTTTGCTTTGGGAGCAAGCTGGCAGGCGGGGGAGGGCGTGCTCAGGGAGGACGTTCTCGTGAAAAGCTCCCTAGCCAATAACTGTTGACACAATAAACTATTGGGGCTCTAGCTGGAGGGCTCTTGTCAGACCGAGGAAGGTCTGGGATTTGGCTCTGTCCTTTGCAGAGGTGGGGACTGTTGCAGACTTGTGCTGTCCAGATGTTGCTGAAATCCTCAAGGAGGGGAAGGAAGGAGCAGAGAATGTGTGGTTTTTCCATATGGTATGTGCCCAAGAAAAATGCCCGAGCAGTGTGGCATGTGGAGGGAATTGTGTTTAAAATGCTCATCCCATTGGGAGCATTGAGCACAAACGACAATGCGGGGGCAACCGCTAGACTGGGCTTTTTTGCGCATGCTCAGGGTTGTGGAAATCTATTAGCTGTTTCCTCGGTTGTTTTGAATTGTAACTATCCTAGACTAGACAAGAAGAGAAACACACAGGCTAACTAGCAAGAACAGATCTATGTGGAGGACAGGGTGAGGTCAGTTTAATTTCAATACCACATACATCCCTGTGGCCACTTGGGCATTTGTTATATTAATGGCTTTGAATGTTTTAGCAGTGGCATTGGAGTTATTTAATCTTATGATTATCTTCGCTGATTTCCTGTGGGACCAGAGGAGGGGTAGGGAGTTAACAAGAGGATGTGAAGCATAACAAAAGGGTCAAAGGTCCATAGCACAGGAGACACATTTGGATTATTGTCAGGTGCATATAAATGCAATGGGCTTCTGGAAAGATGTGCTATGCCCCACGTTTTGCTGAGCTCTAATTGGACACCCAGCTTCCCTAATTGTGTGGTGAGGTCTAGTTACTGTAGTTAAGAGGGAAGCTGTATATCAGAGGGCAGAGGGTAAAGTTTTTAAATAAGGCTTCTTTCCCAAATGCCTAAGCAAGAAATTGGAACAGAAATAGACTGTAGAGCTAAAAAGTCTTAAAGTGCCTCTTAAATCTTTACTACAATTACCATAATATAGAATAATAGAGCCCATACTATTTTTAAAAGCTTTTGAAGGTTGCCAGTAGCAGCCATAAATTGTCGGTTTCAGAAAATCTGTAACTGTAGTTTTTCAGAGGCTTTTTATTTTAATGAAAGAGAAAAGGTTTTAATAAAACCAGAGAGAACTAATAGGGGACATTGTGAGGTACTAGGAATGTCTCCTTAGCTCTAGAAGTGCAAAGGAGTCTCAGTGATTGGCAAGTGTGCACTTATTACAAAAGAAAAAATCAGATTCTTCTTTCTGGCCACCTTTGGGGACTTTCAGGGAAGTTTGATTTATTGTCAACAACATGGAGGTAGCCAAGCAGGAGAGGAAGAAATAATCTGACACTGGATGAGATGTAAATAGTTTGGAGAAAATGAGGCAGATAAACTGGCTCCCTTCGTGAAGGAAAGAACAGAATGCTATTAGGATACCTTGCTGTGAAGAGAAACTCAGTACCAATGACCTAATTGGCCTGGAGAAAATGGTTCCCATGTCCGATGAGATGTGTTACGGGTAGGAGTTCTGAAAGAAAAACTTTTAGTAGTAATGGCATGCTTACCGATTCCTTCCTCCCCCTACCCATTTCTATGAATAGAAGAAAATTAGATATCTTTCAGCAGCCTCAATTAGTTGCCAACCAAGGACACCATTCTCATTAGAGATGAGTGAGTAAGGTTTGATGTGGTCATAATACATCAACAAAAATTGAATAACAATTTGATAGTCCAGAAGAACAAAGTTGTTAATGGCAGTTGGATTTCTTAAGGAAGTGATAGATGAAGACCCAAATGGCTTAAGCTATAAAACACTTATCCGTTCTACTTGCTGTGATGAAAACTGGACAAAGAATGCAGAGGCAGAACAACGTATTGTGTGAGAAGGTTTCTTTCCTTATTTCCTCTTTCCATTCTTCCCTCTTTTCCCCAAAACAGCGAACAAAAACTTTTGAAGGCAGGGACTGTTGCAGTGTAAGAGAGACTGACACAAGGCAGTTAGGATGTAGTGTGACATGAACAGTGCTGATGGTGGTTGTGATGGTGGTGGTGATGATGGTGATGGGATGGTGGTGGTGGTGGTGGTGGTGATGGTGGTGGTGGTGGTGGTACCCACCCATGATATCTGAGAGAGGATGGCAGAAGAGGTTAATTTACCTGAAAAAAAAATGAATTTTAAGGGGAGATTTGTTGGATAAGTTGAATATGGGATGAAAGGAAATTGGAGAGGGGGGAAGAGTGAGGAAGGAGGAAAGTTGTAAGGTTAAGACATTCATTGCATGTTTGGGGTGGAGAGGTGAGTAGAAGTCAGACTGTAAGGGTGGGAGACATGGTGCCTGATGCTAGGCCAGCTGTTGATTTTTAATTATTAAACATAGCTATCAGCAGCTCTCAGTTCTATTCAGTGAATTTCTGCCTTTTTTCATTTTTACTGATGGTGTCAAAGTATATGTATTTCTACATCTTTTTGTCATGCTGTTCTTTATTCACATGTTTTTCTGTTCTTCCCCCTTTTCTACCAAATAGTGAACACACTTTAACAGCTGATAACTTAATTTTGAAAATGAAAGGTCTTTTAATAATCACTGCCTTTATAATTATTCAAAATGTGTTTATACATTTTTGGGACACCCTATATAGTGAGATTTGGCCCAAGTGGAAATTTGATTGCTAGAGTGTCGTGTAGCTGAGATGGAAAGTTATTTGGAAGGGCGCCTGATGCTGAACATCAAACCTTTAGTTGTTCACTTACCAAAGTCATGTCTGTATATGTTATTTCACAGCAACATGCAAATTGCTTCTGACTGTACTCAGTAGGATGGTCCTTTTTCTGAGCTCATTAGAAGCAGTTTAAAAACAAACTCAGAACCCAGCAGTACAACTGCTTTCCTCCTTTTTGATCTTCCCTCATTAGGGGGACAGGGTCAGGGTTGTATAATGTGCTGAAATCTGTCAATACTTTGTATTTCTTATTCATTAAAATCTTCAGATGCCGTTTTCCTAGCAGCTCCATTTAGCAGGGAGGGCAAGGAGAAAAACACTAAACAGGTGTTCTTGACTTGAAAAACAGCAATTTCAGGCAACTCACAAGGGGAGAAGTTGGAAATTTTCAGATTCTGAAGTTGTCACTGGGAGATAAATTTGGGTACACATTCGTCTCTCATAAACAGACTTTCTTTCACATAAATTTCTGCAGTGCACGAGGCACCTGATTTCTCTGGGGGCAGACATGCTTCATGGAGCAATCATGCAGCGAAGAGATAGTGTGTATTTTCACAGCCTTCTTCCAAATGTGCAAATATGAGCTGGAGGAGTAGTATGCTGAGCTGCTAATGTGGAATTCTAGCTTCTCTTGGCAGGGAGAAAAATGCTTATGGTAAATATTTGGCTTGATTGATGGGAAAAGTGTCTGAATTTTGAGTAATCTAAACTCAAGCTTAAATGTTTCTATAATACCATAAGAAGATTATTTGTCAAATAAACAATAAGGTGCATTAAGTATCATACAAAAGAACTGCCTAGTACAGTGTTCATTTTTGAAGCAGGAGCTTTTGAAGCAAGAGGAAAGTTTAAAGAGATATTTTCTCTAGCAGTGGTTCTAAAAATGTGGTTCCCAGGCCAGTGGGTGGCATTAACATTAATGTAGTAGCTTGTTAGAAATGCATAGTCGTGGGCCACACCCCTGAACTATTGAATCAGAAATTCTAGGGGTAAGGTCCAACAATCCATGTTTTGGATGTGTTCCAAGTGGTTCTGATGTGTGCTGAAGTTGGAGAAACATTGTTCTAGTGGAATGCAATCCATTAATTCATTCAACAAACATTGAGTGACTAATAAGTTCTAGGCACTCTCTTTAGGTGCTGCTAATATAGCAGTATGGACTAATGGTCAAACTCTTGCTCTCTTGCCACTCATACTCTAGTGAACAATCGGGGAAAGTCAAGAGCAGTTGAAATGAGGAACTGAATTTTAAACTTATTTTAAGTTAATTAAATTTAAATAGCCAAATGTGTTTATTAAGGGCTGTCATTTTGGATAGAGCAGGTCTTTTTAAAAAGATGTTGAGGAAATACTTTTCCAAAGGTCATCATCTGGTTATGCTGCTTGCTAATTACATTATTTTCTTGTGTTGTTACCTATATATATAAAAGGCTAATATGCTAAGTGTCCGTCAGGATAATGACATCATGTAGCAACACCTGGCTTCCTCTCCCTAGTGACTAGCCTCCTTGGAGTTTCTTCAGCACAGGAACACGACTTGCTTTATAGCCAGGTGGAAACATTTTACACTGTAACCAAATATCTGTGAACTGTTTTCCCATGCCTCATCTCATTTGATCCCCATAGAAGTCCTGGAGTAGGTAGATAGGAGACTCAGTGGAACCCTATTTTCTTTTCATTAGCCAGAAAATGGAGGTTTAGAAAGCTTAGAAACTTGACCCAACTGAAAAGAAGTAAGAAATGGTGGACCTTGAAAATGACTTCAGGTTTTCTCACTGAGCAGAATATAGTCAAACACTGCTGCAGTTAAATATTTTACTCTTTGTTCTCCCTGTGTGATCTACAATAATAATCTGCTCCGTGTTAATATTTACTGCTGTGTTGCTGACAATTACCTGAAAGAGAAGTTGGGGTGCTTCACTGGGCTGGAGAAAGTTTAGCTAAATCAGAAAGCAGGTCTAATTAAGCAAGTTTATTCTATATCTATAAAAGGCTAAGTTGACTTGCGCTTGTGTGATACATAGTAGTATAAAGCTCTCACTGGCGCCAATCGCACGTGTGTTTTCATCTATCATTGTTGATCGTGAATTTGGTTGACACTTCTGTTATAGAGAAAGGGTGAATAGCGATATTAAAATATTTATTCTAATTAATTTCCTTTCAATGTGCACAAATTCATGCACCAGGCCACTAGTTGTTAGTATATTTTCTTGTGTTTAAAATGTGCATCGTTTCCTACTCATCTGTGCATCCCTTCCTTGTCTGGTCTTACACACACACACACCCACGTACACAATTCCCCATTATTTCTGCTGTTATCACTAAGCACTAAAATTCTCTGTTATCTTTACATTTCTCGAGGCAGTACTATATACATATTATGTTGAATCAAATTCTTTACTATTTGTTCTCCTTTAAACTTAGGAACCTAATGTTCACCCCTGAATTATATTTTCAAAGATTACTGATGTCTTCCACAGAGGGCAGATGTTTCTCTTTAATCTTCTGGTAGTTGCACCATGATCAGTCCTTTCCTGAAGACCACTCTTTAGCCACCTAATTGCTCCAACATCCTGAGTGTCTTCCTTCTTTTCCCATCGGTCTTTTCTTTCTAATTGCCCTTGATGCTATGGATATTTACTACAGCTCAGATCTAGTCTTCTGGATTGAGCCAAAACCCCTGATTTATGTTTTCTATAAGAAAATATATCTAATTCTAATTTCTCCAATGGTCTGCCTTAAAATTTCACAGTTTCTCCTTGAAACTTCTTGTTTGATGTGCACAAATCTAAATTTAATAGTAAAATATAATTTTCCTATCAATGTTAATTTTCCATCCTGTGTTGCAAAGGTACCCCCTGTATTTCCTGTTACTCCAACTGGAAGACTTGGTCATCCTGACTTTCCACACTTTATGCTCCCTCTCACCTCAGTCAACTCATGTTGGAAGTTCTTTAAAAAAAAATGGAACATTTCATGACTTTGCATGTTATCCTTGCTCAAGGGCTATGCTAATCTTCTCTGTGCCATTCCAGTTTTAATATCTATTGCCAAGATGAGCACAGTTTATTCTTTGTAATGGATGTTAGCTACAACTAGTTTCCTTCCCCACTTGTCTGTACCCTGGCTTAGGTCTGCTTTGGCTGCTAATTGATGTTATCCCCTTCAGTCTCAATTGGCGTTGTACTAACCATTTCAATTCTAACTCAGTTGATGGTTTTGCTTGCATCTTACCCTCCTAGTATGTTGGCCTACCCACTCTTTTGCTTAACGTTAATAGCTCTGCCAAAAATTGAATTGTCTTGTGTTTTCCAAAAGCCTATAGCTACAATTACCAAGTCTTTTTAAGTCATTTGTTTTAATTCTTTAATTTCACCTGTTGTCATCAACACACTAGAACTGAGAATAAATTTGGTTAAATAATTTTTTGTTTCTTTAAGAAAAGTTACTATGACTACCCACTTATTATTTTAATGTTTTAAAATATCTTCAATGTATTTGATTACATTTGCCCAATAAGGATCTCTTGTTCTAAAAAACTAAATAAATGCATTGAGTATCAAACATCAAATTGGACCAAATTCATTTATATTGAATTGAATTTCTTAAACTAGAGGCATTTGAGGGTGAGTTATATGAGTTTAGTTATTGCATATAATAAAATGTGGTTGACATGTGGGCTAATTTTACTAGCCATTCTAAATATATAAGGAATTACATGGTGACAAAGGTCAGGAAGTTTGGAGAGTGCTAGTATATGTAGTTCATCAATGCAGGAGAAATCTTCAAGGCTGACCTGTTGGCAGAAAGTCCAGTTGGAGAGAATGATTGTGAAAAATGCTGCATTGACTAGAACTGTAGTCATGCCTTATGGGGTTGATAATCATCTTACTTTCCATTGTTACAAGTCTGCTTGTCTGAAAGGTACTGTGCAAAATTCAAAATTTCACCATCTGTTACCTCTCATGCTTGAGATTATAAGTGATTTTTATCCCTTTTTTCTCCTGCTTTGCTGTATTTGTACACAGTGCACATGTAATTTTTATGTGAGTTTTAAAACAAATTAATTTAAAAAACCTGTGTTCATACCAGAATCTGTTTTCTAAATTGTAATCGATAGGTTAACATAATCCAACTAACTTCATAGACTTTTGCTAATAATCAGAGCATTATTACTTTGGAAGTTACTGTCAGGGACATCCTTGTCTTTCCTATTGCCAATAGTTTATGTACAGGACATTTTGAATTGTTATATCTTTAAAGAGAATTAGCTTCTATAGCACCTAAATATCAAGGGCTTGGTGACTATAGGATTAAAAAAATGTTTTTTTGTGTGTGTGTGGTCAACATGATAAGTAAGTATCTCAGCATTCGAGATCTTACAGAATTTCTATAACTGTTGCAGAAAGCCAACTATATTGACATCTGGTCGCTTGGCAATTATAGCCTTCATGTGAGATGTTGCTGTCCAAGGTGACTGGTATTTCTTTCATATGTTTCTCAATATCAGGAACACCAGGGCTGACTCAGAGCCCCTATCTAGTTCTCTAGATTCTTGACATATGTCCACTAGTTAATAGTTCCAAGTTAGCATTTTTAATGTATCAGCAAAATACAAAGTTTTCTTCAGGACTCCTGGAGCTGGAAAGGTGGCCTGGGGGTGAGAGGGTTGGGGGAGAGTGTACTACATCCTATTGCTAAATCTGAAGGTTAAGACAGGTTTAAAAATTATTTTTGTAAAAAGAAAAATTGCCCAATAATCTGATTCTACGGACCTCGAGCCCAAGAAAAGTGGACAAAAGAGAGGCCTTGTTAAATTTGCACAAGGGTATATTTTTCGACAGTATTAAGACAGATAGTTCCATGATGTACACTAATTGAATGCTGTCATCAAAATGACCTCATGTATTGGGTAGTCACAATAGATGTGTTTCCGTAAATGAGAGGCAATTGACTAGATGCAGAATTTGATTTATTTAATATTATCTTAGGAATAAACATTAAGGTCAGTGAATAAAACTCATAGAAATAAGAGGAAGAATTTATCAGAAGATGAAGTTATTTAAAAAAATGGAATTACATCTATCTTTAGGTAGTGAATTTCCTTCCTTCCTTCCTTCCTTCCTTCCTTCCTTCCTTCCTTCCTTCCTTCCTCCCTCCTTCCCTCCCTCCCTCCCTCCCTCTTTTCCTTCCTTCCTTCCTTCCTTCCTTCCTTCCTTCCTTCCTTCCTTCCTTCCTTCCTTCCTTCCTTCCTTTTGTTGTTAATCCCCACCTGTGGTTATTTTTTCATTGATGTTTTTAGGGAGAGTGGAAGATACAGGGAAAGACAGAGAGAAACATCGATGTGACAGAAGCACATCGATTGATTGCTTCCTGCATGTGCTCTGACCAGGAATGAGCTGGGGAGGAGCCTGCAACCAAGGTACATGCGCTTGACTGGAATCGACCCTTTGGTTCACGGGCTGATGCTCTACCCACTGAGCAAAACTGGCTAGGGCTAGGTAGTGAATCATTACCTAGAATTAGACAGTCAGTATTGAGGCAAGTGGCCTCTGTTATCATTCTCATTTATTGAATATTTACTGTTACCTGTATTGTACTAATAAACTCAGTCTTCCCAGGATAGATAAAGCTATTTGAAGGCAGTGAAGAGTGGTGCCTATGGCCAATTGGTTAAATTTTTCTTCTCTGCTTAAATGTCATTTAAATTCAAATAAAAAATAAAGTCCATGTGCTGGCCAAACAAAATCTGTCATCAGGCTAAACACTGGATCTACTGTGGTAGGCATATTCATATACAGGATTTTTATTTTATCATTAAAATCAACATTACATTATTCTGCTTATAAAAATACAGGACCTGAGATTAAGGGAAGGTAAATAATTTGTCTGAAGTCAAATAGCTCTTCTGTGAAAGAGCTAGGATCAAACACCACTTGTGTTATATCATGGTTAATTCATTTTATCTTCCTGATAAAACAAACATTAAGATGTTAAATCACTAAGCTCTACAATTTGAAAAAGTCCAAACTGGTACATTGACCAATTTATTCTTAGTCAGTCTGGATTCTTTCATTGACATCTATTTTATAGATGAGACAATGGGTCTGTGGGAAGAGTTATCTCTATATAATTTCAGGCTTGGAGCCATAAGAAAAATGACAGAGGGAGACACGGACAGACTTTTATTTAAACCAAGTAGTTGACCACAAATAAGGTATGATGAGCATAGTGGGTGGAATAGTATCCTCCCAAAATTTGATGTCCACACAGAAGCTCAGGATGTGCCCTTTGGAAATAGGGACTTTGCAGCTATGATTAGTTATGGATATAGAAATGCAGATGTAACTAGTTAAGGATCTAGAGATAAAATCATTATGGAATGAAAAAAATCCAGTGACTATTGCCTAAGAGTGGAGGGCACACAGACACAGAGGAAGCAGAGCAATAAAGAAGATGACCATATAAAGACAGAGGCAGGTACTGGGGGTAAACGCTGCCACAAGCCAAGGAATGATGAGGATTGCTGGCAGCTACCGAAGCTAGGAGGATAGAGGCATAGGACAGATTGTTTCTGAGAGCCTGTAGAAGGAACCAACCTTCTACACCTTTTGATTTCAGGCTTCTAGTATCCATGACTGTAAAAGAATAAATTTCTGTTGTTTTAAGCTGCACAGTTTGTAGTACTTGGTTATAGTAGCCTCAGCGGGTGAGGCACTCAAATAAGTCTCCCTATCCTCGTCTTCTTCCCCCCCACCCCAAATATACATATACAGTATATGCTTTGCAGCTTTGGGTCTCTGAAAATATTACCACTAGAATCCTATTGAAGTATATTCTTAATGTAATAATATCAAAATAAATATATGTTATCTGGGAAGAGTAACACATCAAGCATGAATACAATAGCGGATTTCTTTTAAAAAATGCTGATTGTTTTGAACATTTTACTCTTAAAGCTCTTAGGCTAATTCGGACAGTGTTTTAACTGGATTTGAGTTAGTGTATTTGAAGGTAAAAAAGTCAAATGCTTCTGGCTATTAGTTTCTGAGAGTTTCAATTATTATAAATCATGAATCTATCTTTAAAGCATTTTTACATCACATTAATGTACTAAAACTGATGGTGATATGGAATACTTGATTATAGTCTGCAGCCCAAAAGAAAGTATTTTGAAAGCTGTAGTTTTAAATCTGGCATTGAACGTGTTCTCTATTTTTCAAGGATTGTAGGCCTGAAAATTCCTGTGCTAGCTGGAAATCAAAGATAATTAAGCCTATATTTCTTACCAGTTTAGGTTACTTGGAAGGGTAAATATTTTAGTGGATACATTTTCTATCTATTTTTTCTTCAGGTGCTTGTGTGCAGGTTTTATTAAGCATAAAGAAATGAACCCAGTCTAAATTTATGACAAGTCTTTTTACTTATAATAGAAGAAAGCATAATTTTTACTTCCTCGGCATAAAATGCCCATACATCTCCCATATAAATTTGAATTATTTTTCTCATTTTCTTAGAGATGGTTTCTTAAGAGGAATTCTAGCAAAACTTCTGAAGTGATATTGAGATAGGACAGCCAGGGGTGAATAATGTATCTAGGTGTTACTTCATTTAAAAATATTTTTATTAATTTCAGAGAGAAGAAGGGAGAGGGAGAGAGAGATAGAAGTGTCATTGATGAGAGAGAATAATCCATTGGCTGCCTCCAAGAGGCCCTGTGCTGGGGATCAAGCCCACAACCTGGTCATCAGAAATTGAACTGTGATTTCCTGGTTTGTAGGTCGACACTCAAACACTGAGTCATACTAGCTGGGCTCTCTTCCACCGATTTAAGAATCAGTCCAAGTGCCCATCAGCAGATGGGTGGATAAAAAGGTGTGGCACATTTGCACAACGGAATACTATGCAGCTGTAAAAAAGGAAGAACTTTTACCATTTTCAACAGCAGGGATGGACCTGGAGAGTATTATGCTAAGCAAAATAAGCCAGTCAGAGAAAGATAAGTATCACATGATCTCATTCATAAACTGATGAACACAAAACAGATCCAGAGACATATAAGCGTGGGACAGACTTCGAACCTCAAAGGGAAGGTGGGGGCAGGTGGGTGGGTAGGAAGAGATCAACCAAAGAACTTCTATGCATATATGCATAACTCCTGGACACAGACAATAGAGTAGTGAAGACCTGGGGCAGGGGGTGGGGGTGGGCTAGAAGAGGTCAATGGGGGGAAAGGGGACACATGTAATACTTTCAACAATAAAGATTAAAAAAAAAAAAGCAAAAGAAAAAAGTCACTAATACTACTATGCATTTAAATTTTCCCTTATTCTTATGTCTTAAAACCTTTCCATCATTATTCTCTTTTTTCAAGTAATTACTTCTTCATTTTCTGGATTTCCAATCTTTCCATTTTGCTTCATGGGCATTGCTAGTTTAGCACAGTAGGTGCTAGGTCTTAGTTTTTTTTTTTTTTTTTCTTTTCTCTCTCTATTTAATAATTTCATTCAGCAAATTTTTATTGTTTTCAGAGTCAGGACCTATGTAAGATTTTGGGAATCTATAATAATAAAAGTGTAATATGCTAATTAGACTGGACAACGACATTCCGGACAAAGCTGTGGCTGTGAGAATTTTGTGCATCGGGCCTCTAGTCTAATAATAAATGAGACTGCTTGTAACTGTTGAACCAAAGATAACATTGGACAGAAACAAACTTAAAATATCTTTGTAGGGCATTAATCAAACGTCTCTTGGCATCCTCTTCCCTGTACCTCTCATTAGCTGAAATCTGTTTATGTAGCCACTAGCAGATCTGGAAATTTCTCTCCTTTCAGGTTCCCTAGTTTCATTTGCCAAGCACGTTAAATCATATTATTTACCATATGACCTGTGGACCTCCCTTCCCACCCATGAACATCTACTGTCTTCTTGCTTTTTCAGAGGACCCACATTTTGTTCCCTTGTACAAAGTACAGTCTCATTTTGTCATTCCCTTACTCAACTGGGTATTTACTGGTTCATTGCTGGAGAACCAGGATATAATCCTATCTAATAAAAGAGTAATATGCAAATTAACCCTCACTCCGCTACACCCACAAGCCATGTCCACCAGCTACGCCCACCAGCCAATCAGAGTGAATATGCAAATAAACCCAACCAAGATGGCTACGGCCACAGAGAGCAAGAGGGAGGCTTGGGTTTCCCCGGCAATGGAGGAAGCCAAGCTTTCCTCCTGCCCTTGCCGGCCTAGGCCTCCACTCCAGGCTACAAAGTTTCAGTGATAGAAGATACATAAACCCAAACAGAAATGGTGGCAGCCACGGAGCTGGAGAGAGCAGGAGGCTAGGGTTGCCCCAGGCGATGGAGGAAGCCAAGCTTTCCGCACACCCTGGCCAGCTCAGGCCTCCACTTAAAGCTACAAAGTTTCAATTATAGAAGATACATAAATCCCAATAGAAAAGGCTGCCGCCATGGAGCAAGCAGAAGGCTTGGCTCTGCTCCAGGCTACAAAGTTTCAATTGTAGAAGATAAATAAACCCCAGATACCAGGGCCTCTGCTTGGGTCACCAGGGGGTGTGGCCAGCCTGAAAACCACCACAGGCCCCTCGCCCAGGCCGCCCCACACCCCAAGGGAACCCCCACTCTGATCTGGGACACCCTTCAGGGCAAACCAGCTGGCCCCCACCCGTGCACCAGGCCTCTATCCTATCTAATAAAAGAGTAATATGCAGATTGACCATCATTCCAACACACAAGATGGCTGCCCCCATGTGGTCAAAGATCCTGCCCCCATGTGGACACAACATGGCCACCACAAGATGGCCAGCAAGGGAGGGCAGTTGGGAGGGACTAGGCCTTAAAGGGAGGACAGTTGTGGGCAATCAGGCCAGCAGGGGAGGGCAGTTGGGGGCAATCAAGCCTGCAGGGGAGAGCAGTTGGGGGCAACCAGGCCTGCAGGGAAAGGCAGTTAGGAGGGACCCAGGCCTGCAGGGGAGAGCAGTTAGGGGTGACCAGGCCTTCAGGGGAGGGCAGTTAGGGGTGACTAGGCTGGCAGGGGAGGGCAGTTAGGGGTGACCAGGCCTGCAGGGGAGGGCAGTTAGGGGTGACCAGGCTGGCAGGGGAGTGGTTAGGGGGTGATCAGGCTGGCAGGCAGAAGCGGTTAGGAGCAATCAGGAAGGTATGGAGGCAAGCATTTGGGAGCCAGCAGTCCTGGATTGTGAGGCCCAGTGGGATCGGCCTAAATGGGCAGTCGGACATCCCTCGAGGGGTCCCAGATTGGAGAGGGTGCAGGCTGGGTTGAGGGACACACACACCCCCATGCATGAATTTCGTGCACCGGGCCTCTAGTTTTCAATAATTCTCTTGAGCCACTTTACTGGGTAGAGCAAAGCTACATGACAGAAAGAATATGTAAACTACATATGTAATTAAAATTTTTCTAGATAAGAAAGAGTTGAAATTAATTTTAAAAATACATTTTGGCCCAGCCGGCGCGGCTCAGTGGTTGAGCATCGACCTATGAACTAGGAGGTCACAGTTCGATTCTGGTCAGGCCATATGCCTGGGAAGTGGGCTCAATCCCCAGTGTGGGGTGTGCAGGAGTCAGCCAATCCATGATCTTCTCTCGTCATTGATGTTCCTATCTCTCTTTCCCTCTCTGAAATCAATAAAAATATATTTAAAAAGAAAAAAAACATTTTATTTAACATAATATAACTAAATTATTACCATTTAAAAATAAGCAGTATAAAATTATTGAGATAATTTATATTTTTTGTTTAATTCTAAGTATTTGAAATCCAGTGTTTATTTTACACTACAGTCCATCTCAGTTTGGACCAGACACATCACAAGAACTCAAAAACCCCATGTGGCTGGTGGGTAACCTATTGGATGGCAAAGATTTAGAATATTAACTTTTCAGCTCCATCAGACCAGAAGTGCAAGTCCCAGCAAAGGGAATAGGGTGTCCCCAAGACTGGCATGCCCTCCCACTTCAGAGATATCTTTCTACCATCTTTTCTTTTCTTTCTTTTTTTTTTATTTTGTTGTTAGGAAATCCACTTGAGTGTGTGTTCCATGGAAAGGAAAGGGTTATTTCTGTTGGAGCCCTCACTATAGTGAATGTAATAATCTGGGGTTTACACTGTTATGTTCCTATAAAGCATGCTGTACACCTTCTAACAAGCCTGCCATTCATTTTTTCAATAAATCCTGCACAAGGGTATTAGGGTCTGTGAACTGACAATTGATTTACTGCCTGGAAAATTATTCTTTATTGATTTATATTACATGGAGGCGACTGCAGATCTATAGGGTCTCTAATCAGAGGGAAAATGCTAAAGTTAGTGTCATTCTTATTTAGACAGGCAATTACAAGCAGGAGAATTAATTTAGCACGTCTAGGTGACATCTACATATTATTCAATTATGAATTCCAGTAATCCATGAATTATAATACATGAAGCAAGTGAGAGTAGGATAATTAATTTAAAAAACACACTCAAGCGTCCTTTGTGCAAACAAGTATTTTTAGTGTTAACCCACTTTCTATGTGGAATTGGACTTCTCAACTTGATTTCTTCTAAAAATTCTGCATCATATATGGCTTGTTACCTACATATTAAAATGCAAAAGTATTTTAAGTGAGTAAAACCTTTGAACTAGAAAGTACTCTAAGCTGATTCATCAAGTGAGGGAAGGTTTCTAAAAACTGTATTAAAATGACTTAATGTCTGCGATCAACCTCGGGAAGCTCCCTAAGATGGGGAGAGGGCTGAGATTACCTGCCACCTTGCCCTGCCTCTGCGAGCCTTCCTTTGTAACCTGTTCTCATCAAGAGACTTCTGTCCAGAACACAGCCTGGGTGCAATTTAAATGCAACCAGACAAAAATACAGTAGCATGTTAGGTTATTGCTTGGGCAGAGGGCAACAGAATAGGTAGGACTGCGACATATATATACCCAGGAATGTGATTTGTCTTTGGTGGATCTATAACTCCCCTGAAATTGTATTCAAGACATGGGGAGATGTTCTATATATGAGATTCTTAAATTCATGAAGGGCCTTCAAAAATAATCTGATGCATTTGTTGGAGGTTCACTGTTGAATCCATAGCTCCTAGCACAGTGCTGAGCATCTAGCAGGTCTTTAAATATTTGTTGGATAAATGAATGCTCTCAAGTCATGTCAGCATATCAAGTGGGTTTCCTAAAAAACACTACCCTGTCCTACTGAAATTTCCCTACTTAGTTAGTTTCTGGCAGTGCTCACTCAATCTAGCTACAGTTTAATCATCAGTACCTAGATTTATAGGTAAGCAAAGGTTGCCATTCGGGATTTGAGCTCAAGCTTTTGATGCAATGGTGCCACATGACATTTTCCCGTTCCCTATAGCTCTTCTTTCCACTCCCATTTTTCTACCCTGGCTCCCCAATCTCCTTCTCTTCCTTTTGATGCTCCCTAAAAATGGGAGAGCAAGGGGGAACTTGGGAAGATTTCTAGCCTGAAAAGTGAGTGGTGAAAGATATACTGTTTTCACATCCATTCAAAGACATTTTTTATTTGATTCAATGGGAAATTAAAATTCATTTATTTATTCAAAAGGCATATATTAACTGTGAGCCACATTCTGTGCTTGCCCCTGGGGACACAGCTATACACACACACACACACACACACACACACACACACACACACACACACACACTCACACCCCTTGTCCTTATGGTGCTTACAGTTTAAATACACATTTTATCCAAAGTCTCAGTAGTTCAGTTTTACACAAAATAAATTCACCAACAGGAAACTTGGATGTAGTTCATTACCTTGATCTCATTTGAACCAAGTGTATTTTAAGTGACTAAGAGCTTTTTTATTGGCGCCTGTGGGCTCATTGTGGGGCCTCGAGTGACACACAGAATCCAGGGGAGCAGAATGCGAGGTGGAATTTGTTTTGTCTGCTGGAACCTTCGAGGCTCAGGGGAGTGGGTTTTTAAATATCAACAAAGCCAAACTATTGCTCTCTCACTTTAGTGTTCTGTCTTCCAACCTAAAGCAGCTAAAATAAAACGCTGTCTTTCCTACAAATAATCTCCATGTCTTTGCTTTGCTAGGATGAAGGACATGACGTGTCTAGATCTTTTATTTACCATACAGTTCACCATTAGGTTTACTATTTCCCCTCACTCTATTACTTAACAAATCCCAATGACAGAGATACTGGGTCTTTAAAAACTGAAAACTAGGTATTTTTTGGTTGATGTAGACAAGCAATTTCATGAAAATGCTACTAAAATGCATTTTCCTCCATGAAAACTAGTAAATCAATTACAAAAGCAATTTTCTTACACAGTATGATTTTATTGTGTTTGACCAGGGCATTTGATAAGTATTAGTTCTTGCTGAGAGCAAAGAGTAAATTTTATTTCAAGCTTTTCTTTCATGAAAACAGTGAAAGCAACAGAAGAGCCACTGGGCAGTGGCTCTGCTGGTTGGTGTGCCCACAGGATGAGGGAGTCTGTGCTGGCCTGTCTGCCTGCCTCCATGTCTACACTGAGAAGTGCCAGAGACAGGCTCCTTTTCCAATAAAAATGGGGAAAATGATGGGCTTATTTCCTACAGGAGCAGGTATGGTGGTACTCCTTCTTTCTTCTCCCTGCGGGACTTTTCTGCATTAAACAAACACATGCTCAACCCCAATTCAAACAAAACAAATAAATGTACACGAGGAAAAAAATTTGGGTCTGATGTATGAACATATTGAAGTGGAGAGGTGGCAGCTGTGGATTTCATTTCTGCCTCTGAGCTTGGTATACAGATTGTCCTTGGCCCGAATAGAGAAGAGCAAAAAAAAACCCAAAACAAAACAAAAAATATGCTTGCAAACAATTTACTGTGTGCCTGGTCAATTCTAAATTTCATCTGACACACGTATCCCCTCCCTTTGCCCCCAGTGTATTTTATATCGACTACCAATGATTGAGATTTTGTAGCCTGAGATAATGCCTAAGTGAGATAATGAGTGTGCTCAACAGATGTTAGCCACAGAAAGTGCTGGAATGAAAGTGACATGGTATTTTATTATGGGAATTCAGAGAAAGGAGATATAATGATTTTCTTTCTTTTAACCAGGTGTTTTATTTTTTTTAATTTCTTAATTTCATTAAAAACTTTTTAAAATTCTTTATTGTTTAAAGTATTACATATGTCTCCTCCCCCCCCCCCATTGTGTTTTTAAAAAAATATATTTTTTATTGATTTCAGAGAGGAAGGGAGAGGGAGAGAGATATAGAAACACAATGATGAGGATCATTGATTGGCTGCCTCCTGCACGCCCCCTACTGGGGATCGAGCTTGCAACCCGGGCATGTGCCCTTAACTGGAATTAAACCTGAGACCCTTCAGTCTGCAGGCCAGTGCTCTATCTACTGAGCCAAACTGGCTAGGGCATAATTTTCGTAATGACTTCTCCAATTCCTCTACATTCCATGCTCATTCAGAAGGTGTTCGCTTCTCAATGCTCCTCAACACCTTATACGGTATCTTATTGTATTGTATTAAGACTATGTATTGAAATACCATCCACTCCCAGCCCTAGCATGTAACACTTACGTGGTATAAATATATTACTTAATGGCCTACTGCTATTATTGGAACAGAGAGAGAGTTGAAAAATCTTTGTAAAACAAGAAACAGAAAGCAGGGAAAAGTCAAGGACTGAAGTGGTCCTTTGAAGAGAGTATGAGAAGTTAATTGCAACAGATGAAGACAATTCAAGGTAGTAGCAATACAGTGAACACAAGCCAGAGGTGGGGAGAAGGGAGGAAGGGAAAGGGGTGACCCAGGGGTAAGTGAGGGAGGAAAATATTTGAACATAGGCTATAACCAATACAAAATTTGTATTTTTCAAAAGAGTATTCAAAACATGGTAGATGTTTTGTTGAAAAGATCTTCAATGTCAACTTAAAGAATCTGGTAGAAATTTGGGTTTTGGAAATAATTAGAATGCATGTAATAGTTCAAGCATCTAGTGAATTATGCTTAGACTTGTATGAAGCTGATAGGAACTTTTAAATTTAAAGCAGAACCCTAAACCCACCATGGACTTAAAGTACCATTTGAGATGACAAGGCTGGAAATCTGTTGTGTAAGAGACAAGGAGAAGGGTCAGCAGTACCTGACAACAACCTTTCAGTCAGTAGTATTAACAAGACTCACTCAATAAATATTCAGTGATGAGTTGCTGTTTTCCTGGCACCTTGCTAGGAGCTAGCGTTTCAGCAGCAAGCATAATAAAAAATATCCTTGACTTAGAGGAACATTTGGTCTGGCAGGGGTGAGAAAATGACATAGGTAATATGACGGTGTGGGATTAGATAGGTAAGGTATGTAATTCGACATAAGGGTTCAGGAAAGATTTCCCCAAGGGTGTGATGCATTAGCTGATATCTGAAGGATGAGTAAGAAATAGCTAGAGAAAAGGAGGAGAAAGCACTAGTCTGTGTTGAGGAAGTGAACAAAATTCAGTGAGGTTGGAGGAAATATGAAGGGGACATAATTAGGGCCCATCATGTAGGTACTTGTAAGCTATATAACTGTATATACATATACAACATCCCCTCTCTGCATAGTTTTCAGAATGATTTGAGGGGTCACGACTAAACAGGAGAGGTCATTAGGAGGCTCTTGAGAGAAATCCAGGTGAGAAATAGCTGTGGTTTGAGCAAGAGCTTCGAGGTAGGGATTTAGATTCAGATGAACTTAAGATATATTTAGGAGCAGAACTGACAGATGTTGATTGACTAGAGGTGTGGAGTTAGGGAGAGGTGAGAGATTTAAGTTTCATATTGATTTTTGGCTTGTGCATCTCAGTGGGGGGAAGTAAAAAAACAGGGAGCCAGGAGGGAGAACGGTTGGGTAACATTAGATGTTGAGTACAGTTTCATATGTCCGGCATTCAGAATGTCTTTGTGGCATCCAAGTGGAGAGTGATTATATGGAAGTGGAAATGAGGAGACAGTAAACTTAGAGATAAGAAATCAGGAGCTATCAAGATGTGAATGTTAATTGAAACAGTGGAAGGAGGTGAACTGGCCTGGGGCATGCCAGTGGAGTGAAAAGAAGGCCTAGCAGAACTCTAAAGGATCCCACTTATTTTCTTTAAATCATCTCTATTGGAGTACACTTTATATATAACAAAGTGCACCCGTTTTAAGCAAACATTTCAATGACTGTCAAATGTGTACACCCCTGTAACCAACACGGTAATTGAGATACAGAAACACTTAGTGTTGTGCTGGATCTAGCTTGCAATTTCTGATTAATTTTTAGGAATTTTGGATGCTGGTTATTAATTACAATCATTAGTTAAAAATAATGTGACCTTGCTTTGGCTGGTGTTGCTCAGTTGGTTGGGCATCATCTCATGCACAGAAAGGTTGCTGGCCCGATTCCTGGTCAGTGCACATGTCCATCCCCAGTAGGGGGGCATGCAGGAGGCAACAGATAGATGTTTCATTCTCACATCGATGCCTCTCTCTCTAAAAAATAAAAATATTTCAAAATATGTACATGATCTTATAATTAAATCAATTATATTAAAAACAAAACATTCTAAAATTTGATACTTCCTACTTATTTGCTATATATTTAACACTATCTGTGATCTTGGGGTTATTTACATGTGTTTTATTTGAACAGAGGAGATACCATATATTGGTATGTGTTCAGTGATGTCATGTTGGTAACTTGAATTGAGCCATGGTGAGATTATTTATTTCATGGAATTTGGCAAATGCTACAAATCAGGGCTTGACTTAATTTTTTTGTTTTGTTAATCCTCACCCGAGGATATTTTTCCATTGATTTTTAGAGAGAGTGGAAGGAAGGGGAGATACAGAGAAAGAAACATTGATGTGAGAGAGACTCATAGATAGATTGCCCTCCACAAGCACCCTGACCAGGCCAAGGATTGAGCCTGAAACTGAGGTACATGCCCTTGACCAGAATCGAACTCAGGACCCTTTAGTCCACAGGCTGATGCTCTAACCACTGAGCAAACCAGGTAGGGCAGGGCTTGACTTAATTTTTAGTTGTCTAGACACAAGTAAGAGAAGGATAAACTGTTAATAATGTAGATTAAATGTAAAAGTTCCATGTCTGTAGCTGTCATTATAAATAACATAAAAAATTAAGTATATTTTCTTCCTATATTTGAAAACTATTACCTGGTTCAGCAAGGAAATCACTCATGTCTTTCATGAACAAGTCAGGTTCCAACATACATAATGCTGAAGCTTAATAAATGCAATTTTCAAGAGAATGAGAAAGAGTTTAACACTATGTCACATATCAGATGTAATGAAAATAAATTTATTGGGAAAAGAATTAGAGAATTAGAATGCAACTTCATTTGTGAAAACTTGGTAAATTGGAATTGTAGGTGACTTAGGGCTATAAGAGTTTGGCAAAAATCAATGAAAGCTTTCTGTGAGAATTAATTAGCTATGTGGAAATTACTATAAACTGTATTGTATATTTTATTATTTGTAAACTGTGTGCTGTACATTTTTTATATCAGTAAAACTTACATCTGCACATGCACATATGTTTTCTTTTCAGAGAGCTGGTTGTTAAGCATTTACCAGCTGAACACACATTTTCCCATAAACTTCCCTCATGCTCTCTGCTACATACTCCAATCCTGGGCCCTAAACAACCATTGACTTGCTTCCTGAAACTGGAGAATAGTTTTGCCTATTCTAGAATTTCATATAAATGTAATAATACTCTTTTGCCCATTGCTTCTTTTGCTTAACATAATGTTTTTGAGATGTATCCATGTTGTCCACTGAGATCACATGTCAGTGGTTTAGTTCTTTTGATTGCTGGCTTAGTGCCCCATTGTAGGGATGTACCATGATTGGTTTTTCACTCACATGCTGATGAAATTATTTTTCTTCCTCAATTTTTGACTATTATAATAATACTGCTATGAGTTTTCATGTGTAAGTCATTTTATGGGCCAACGTAATTTTTCTGAGTAAAGACTTATGAGTAGAATTGCTAAGTCATGTGGAACATGTATGTTTTAGCTCTAAGAAGCTGCTAGACTTTTCTAAGCAGCTATACTATTTTACATTCCTCCCACAGGGTCTGAGAATTCTAGCTGCTCCACATTCTCACCAACACTGCACTATGTTCATCTTTTTACTTTTAGCCAGTCTGCTAATGCATACTGTTATCTCATTGCGGTTTTAATTAGCATACTGTTTTTAAAGAAATGAAAAAGCACAGCAAAATATCTAGCATAGTGAAATGTCAGGGAAGTCAAAAGCAAGAGCATTTCGAGAAACAGGGCACAGTCTACATGTGACTTGGTGCTAAGAGGCTAAAGACGACAAGAGCAGCAAAGTACCCATTGGATTTAAGAGCAGAAAGGCCATTTGTTACTTTGGTATGAGTGATTACAGAGACAAAAGTGAAATCATCCAGTGAAACCCCCACTGCTTTCTACTCTCAAACCTAGAATCCTATACCGTCTGTGTCACAAATCACCAGTGACCTCCATGTGGCTAAATCACGTCTTAGGTCGCATCTTTCTTGACCTCAGGTGTAACACTTGGATCCTTATTTTCCTCTTAGAAACTAGGTTCTTCTCCATCTCCTTTGCTATTGTTTTTTCATCCCCATCTTAGTCCTTGGATCTCTTCCCTTCTCTATTTACTCTCACTCCAGAGGGAGCTCATCCAGACTCTTGCTTTTACAAACTGTTGAATTCTAAATTTGTATCCTCAACTTGGGCCAATATGAACTCATCTATCTGGCTGCTCTCTCAATGGTTCCATTTGGATGGTGAATTGGCATCACAAACGTAATATGTATTGTCTACAATTTAACTGCCAATTCTTCTCTCTGTCTCAACCTGTTTCTTCTTGTCTTTTCCATCTCAATAAAGAATAACTCCGTCCTTCCAATTGTTTGTGCCAAAATCTTGGATTGGTCTATCACTCTTGTCTTTTTTTCTTATCCACCTCTACAATTTGGCTCTACTCTTAATATATATACAGAATCCTGATTATTTCTAACTACTTCTACTGCTATCTAACCGATTCAGCAACCATAATTTTTTCCCAAACTCCCACCCATGCCTCTGGTAGCCACCAATATGTTCTCTAACTGCCATAATTTCTCTCCTGGATTATTGCAATAGCCTTCTAACTGTTCTCTTTCTTATGTGGACACACTAACACCCACTTGCAATCCAGTGATCAAAATGATTCTTCTGAAATATGTCATATTACATTATCTTCCAGTGGCTTCCAGTGATACAGGAATATCACTCAGAACAAAAGCAAATTTTGTTATAGAGGCTTATAATACCTTTTGACATCTGGCCCATTGTAATCTCTGAGAAATCATGTCCTGCAACTCTGCCCTGTGCTTTTTTTCTTTTCTTTTTTTAAATATATTTTATTGATTTTTTACAGAGAGGAAGGGAGAGGTATAGAGAGTTAGAAACATTGATGAGAAACATCGATCTGGGGATGTGCCCACAACCAAGGTACATGCTCTTGACTGGAATCGAACCTGGGACCCTTCAGTCTGCAGGCCGATGCTCTATCCACCAGTTAGGGCTTCCCTATGCTTTCTAAACTTCAGCTATACTGGCTTCTTTCCACTTCCTCAAACATGTCAAGCACACCTTCACATCATGGCCTAACCTCACACATTCTCCTACTGCCTGAAACATTACTTCTTCAATAGTCTCTCTCTTACTTGTGGTCAAATATTTATTAGTTAAGCCTTCTTTTAACACCACAAATAAATGTTTCTCCCTCCCCCCAGTACTTTCCCTTTCTTCCTTGTCTTATTTTTCATTAATCTATATTTTATATTTGCTCTTATTTATTTGTTTACCACTTGTCTTCCAAGCAATGAACCTGTAATTGTGAACTCCAGGCCATTGGGGGCCTTGTGTGTTCTAGTGGACAGCTCAAAGCAAGTGCTTATTACATCTTCGTTAAATTAAGTAATATGAGATCATTCTCTATCTCAGTTTCCTGATTTTGGCTTAAAAAATGCAATTTTTAGAAAATATATTTTATTGATTTTTTACAGACAGGAAGGGAGAGGGGTAGAGAGTTAGAAACATTGATGAGAAAGAAACATTGATCAGCTGCCTCCTGCACACCCCCTACTGGGGATGTGCTTGCAACCAAGGTACATGCCCTTGACCGGAATAGAATCTGGGACCCTTCAGTCCATAGGCCGACACTCTATCCACTGAGCCAAACCGGTCAGGGCAAAATGCAATTGTTTTATTAAAATTCTACATATAGTGCTCACCAAGAAACCCCAGATTGTCTTTTTCTCTCACATTTAGCTATTCCCAGTTTATCACTGGAGTGGGTGATTTACCTTGTATGTCATTTCCCAAATGCTTTCTCACTTGATTTAAAAAAAATGTTTTTATTGAATTTCAGAGAGAGAGGAAGGGAGAGGGAGAGATAGAAGCATCCATGTGAGAGAGACATCAGTGATTGGCTGCTTCTTGCACGCCCCTACTGGGGATCAAGTCCACAACCAGGCATGTGACCTAACTGGGAATCAAACCAGAGACCTCTTGGTTCATGGGTTGATGCTCAACCACTGAGCTACACTGGCCAGGTGGTTTTTTTTTTTTTTTTTTTTTTTGCAAGAAAACAGCATAAAAGCAAACAGAACATCCTCACAATGAAATTTTTTTAGGTGTGGTAAGTACTGAGCAATATTAGTGGAGTAATAATGGCTCCTGATGATGTTAAAAATAGCTGGAGATTTGACCAAGTTGGAGAGACCTGGGAAGGATGCTACAGATACTGATAGCACTAGAGAAGAAGGCTTGTGGAGCCGACAAATTTGCAGAAGTTGGAATTAATCCAAAGTGGGTTCTCAAAATTCTTTACAGGCATTCCAATTGATTTAAAATGTTGCAATCAGCACCAAACCCCATTATTTATCTATTTCAGCATTTTCATCAGAATGCTATGTACTCATTAAAATGCACACTTTGTATAGAGCTCATGATCATTCTGCCTCTTGGCCTGAGGATTTGGTCCTGTGACTCCAGCGCTGGGGAGGGTTCCCTTTCTGTTGTGGCAGTTGGGGAGGTGGCAACCTCAGCCCAGATCACAGATGGTGATTGCAAACAATGCGATTCAACCTTCTTAGGCGACCTTGAGTAGGCTGCGTACAGGTCTCTCTGTGCTCCATAAATTATAGGTAATTACGCTGAAATAGGAGATCAGCTCATTCCCTTGAGTTATCTATGAAGTGCAACTGATTTCACTTAAGGCTGAGCAGCAGTAAAGTATATTAATATCAGCTTAATTTGTGGTAATTGAGGTAGCAATAAAGAATTATCCCTGGAATATTTTATTCCCATGATTACCTAAGTGTTTAAAATACGAAAGCGGTTTCTTTGGTCATGGTATAAAATGCCCCATTCTCTCCCATCAGGAACTTACTGTAATTAGCATCTGGCAGACAACAGTGTTCAGTCATTTAGCCTGTCCCTTGGATGCATTTTTGTTAGCCAAACCACCAAGTAACCTTATTTATTATTCTAGATAGAAGCATTTTGATCTCATTAACATGGATAATTTTTTCCAAACTTATGTAGTCATACTGCAGCCAAAGCTCCCTTTATGACAATTAAGATATACTGTTTTTCTCTTCTGGTGCCCTACCAGACAATTAAGATAACCATTCAAATCAGCAAATTTATTAGTATATTAACACACTAATTGGATTACAAACACATCCTCTTATTTCTGAAATGTTTATGATTTAATTGACTTGTTAAGCTAATTTTCATCTCCCTGTGCAATTATAACTTGTTGTTAATTGAACTTATTTACACATGGAATACAGATACTGTATCCCCTTGTACCAAGGAAACACATCTGAAGGTCTCATCAGAGGGTTAGGTTTCTGGGTTTATTCTTTGGGCATCAGGAACTGCTACTAGCAGTTCCAGATTATAATGGTCATGTAATATTCATTTGGTGAAATGTGGAAGAATTAGTTGAAGTAACTTGTAGGACAAATAAGTATGTTTGCATTAGTCTATAATCATTCATTTATTCATGCACACTATATGTGGAAGAGGGATGGCTTAAAAATGTATTGTTTTTCTCCCTCCGTAATTTAGGTGGGGGTCCATAACTAGAGTGGCCAGGTCTAGCCTCACATAAACTAAGGACACAGTGGCATGCATTAGAATGCTGTCAGTCTGTGCTGCTATTTCTAAGTCTGGAATGCTTTCTGAATTAAATATTTTAAAAGGAGACAGAGAGATATACATGCACGTTTACGGCAAGTAATTTCAATTGTAATGCACATTGGTAATGATTTACATCTATGGTGTAAAAATGGTTACTTGAGCTCAGAAACCATGTTGTCTGGGAAAAAGTAGCTGAGAGGAAAACAATTTTTTGTAGTGATTTTGAGAACCTTAGCACTGTAATCTTCTACTTGCAGCTTTAAATGTTTTCTTTGCCATTATTGTTGTCATGAAATATAACCAAAATGCGGTAAAGTACACAAAACACAAATGGGTACTTGTGTGATCAGTCCATAGGTCAAGGGAATTGATGATCACCAGGATCCATGAGTCCACCCGCCCTCCTGTTTCCCATAATTTCTCTCAAACGTTACTAGCATCCTGACTTCTGTGGGAATTACTTCCTGCTTTTCCTTTTAAGTTTTCACCTAAGTGTGCATTCCTAAACTCTATAGAATAGCTTTCTCCCGCTGTTGTCCAACTTGATATGGACAGTCACACACCATATGCTATTTTTTTGATCAGGATTCTTTAGCTCAGTAATACGTTTGTGAGTATATGTTCAATAACCAAGTTGTTGTGTGCAGCTGCATTTCACTTGTTTTTATTGCTGGGTAATACTGCATTCTATGGACATATCGTAAGTGAGGTATCTAGTCCATTATTGATGGACATTCAGGTTATATCCAAGTTGGAGCTATGACATCTGATGCTGCCCTTAGACATAGACTTTGGAGCGAAATTGCTAAGTCAGAGTTGTGGGATTTCCTTTTTAAAAGCCACTTGTGCCGAAACCGGTTTGGCTCAGTGGATAGAGCATCGGCCTGCGGACTGAAAGGTCCCGGGTTCGATTCCGGTCATGGGCACGTACCTTGGTTGTGGGCACATCCCCAGTAGGAGGTGTGCAGGAGGCAGCTGATCGATGTTTCTCTCTCATCGATGTTTCTGGCTCTCTATCCCTCTCCTCTCTCTTCCTCTCTGTAAAAAATTAATAAAATATATTAAAAAAAAATAAAAGCCACTTGTGAGAATTCCCATGGTTCCCCATTCTTGTTAACCCTCATACTGTCAATCTTTTTTACCTGGTGCAATGGTATCTAGTTCTGATTTTAATTTGCATTTTCCTGACCACTAATGAGGTCCAGCACCTTTTCGTATTTATATTGGTTATTTAGGTATGTTTTCAGGTTTTTTTTAGTATTTTTATTGGCTAAAGTCTCTTTTGGCTTATTCTGGCTTAACGCCTTCAAATCTCCACCCCCCTGCCCCGCCATTCCCATGCATTGCCCCACAATTTGGCCCATATTCTGAGGTCTCCACACCCCCAACATATTTTCACCCTATAGCTATACAGAGTAGTTCTGATCTTCCAAGTATTGATTCCAACCTGCACACACAAACCCCTCTGGAAACAGAGTTTGGGTGAGGCCTTCTTTTTAAGAGCAACTGGAGCCCAGCTGGTGTGGCTCAGTGGTTGAGCATCAACCTATGAACCAGGAGGTCATGGTTCAATTCCCAGTCAGGGCACATGCCAGGGTTGCAGGCTCGATCCCCAGGATGTGCAGGAGGCAGTGGATAAATGATCCTCTCTCGTCATTGATGTTTCTGTCTATTTCTCCCTCTCCTTTCCTCTCTGAAATCAATAAAAAATACTCAAAAAAGAACTGGAGTTCTATAATGCAACATATATTCTTAAAAAAATTATACCTTTGATTTCTTACCCTGCAAACTTCTATTTCCTGTTTTCACCATATTCCTATTGGCCTCTCAATAATTCTTAGAAAGGGTTAATGAGTTTGTATATATACCAAAGTTTTCTCCCACACATGATAGGCATATAACAATGTAATATAGCTTCACTGACAGTAGTCTGCTCATGGCAATTTAGGTTTCCTCTGAGACAATATTTTCTCTCCATTTCCTCTGGTTCCTCACTAGCAGAGTCATCACCACCCATGTTTCTACTAACACTGTGTTTGAAGCTATCCACTAGTTGGCTTTTTCTATCATGATCCCCCAATGTTTTTCATTTTCTTTCAATTTCCCAATTACAAAACTACTTGCACATTTTTAGATGTTTGTTATAGCATTACCCCGCTTCCAGGTACCAATGTTTGCATTAAGTTTCCTTTTGTTGCTATAACAGATTCCCACAAACTTAGTAGGTTAAAAAATCATAAAAGTATTGTTTTAGCATTTGGAAGGTCAGGCATCTTAAAAAGGATCTCTCTTGCTAAAATTAAGTTGTTGGCAGGGCTACATTGTTTTCTGGAGACTCTGGGATAATCTGTTTTCTTGCCTTTTCCAGTTTCTGTAGGCTGCCCACCTTCCTGGACTCATGGCCCTTCTTTCTCACATCACATCCCTCTGACACATAATTTCCAGACTCTGTCATTGATAAGGTCCCTGGGGATTACATTGAACTATTTCAGGTAATCCAGGTTAATGACTCCGTCTCAAGGTCACCTGACTAGCAACCTTAATACCCTTGACATGTAACACAACATATTCCCAGGTTCTAGGGTTTAGGATTTGGACATCTTTAGGGTGTATGTTATTATGTCTACCACAACAGTTATATGGGAAAGGCTTAGAAAAACATCAGAAATCACAAATGCACCCTAGTGTCTGAAATTTTTGTCCTGCATAAACTCCTGTCCTTGAATTGACTTATATCTTTACTTTCCAAGCAAAGACTTCACCTTAATATTATAAAACATTATAGGTTAAAAAAATTTCACAGAAAAATTATTCATGGGATAAAAACAGAGTAAGATCATGGTCAAAATAGACCACTTCAAATCTGAGGTTGGCACAGTTGGTTTGGGAAGTCCCTTTTACTCTCAGGCAGATCATGCAGCTCAGAACAAATCTGTTGCGTGCAGACGTATTTATCATTTTCACCACTTCACTCAATTTGCGTTATAAGAGATTCAGTTGGGGATGCTGGAGAATAGTCCTAAAATGCATGCTGTTGATTAAACAGGGCAGAGTAGCTGTGGACCAGAATTTGTAAAGAGTTATAGAGGGAGAAGGCAGTGGGAATTGATGTGAGTAATGGTGTCTATCCATGCCTTGAAAAATCCTCCTTAAATTACACTTGTGAGTGGATGGGAGAGCACATCCCCCTGAAACCACCATCAATCCTCTGCCCAGGTTGCAGTTCTCTTTAATACATCAGCAAACCTCCCTTTTGGCACATTCGCTCTTCCGCTGTCTAGAGATGAGAAGCTGTCGTCTTCACAGTGAGAGAAGGACTTGAGGGCCATAGATTTAAGAGTGAAATCCAAGGACAGACTAGCCTCAAACCTTCTGGACAATGAAGCCAACCTCCTGCGGTGAAGGTGTTCTCAATGTGAGTTGTTTACAATTGAGTTGAATTGAAAATTTGGCTGATTCCTTTTGGAAGTAAGGGAAAGAGTTCACTGGTGAACAAGGTAACCATCTTCCTTTACTAGCTCTTAGATCCTATCCTGATGCTTGTAGCTATTGTTTGGGAGTTGTTTTTAATAGAAACATTTAAAACATAGTCCTCTACAAGCAATACAGTTAGTAGTTAGAGTACACAATTTGGGTAATATAGACTTGGATTCAAATTTCAGCTCTACCACTTGAATGTTGCATGACCTTAGGTCAGTGATTTTCAACCCATGTGCTGCAAGAGACACTGGTGTGCAGCAGAATTTTTAGAACATGCAATACCTTTCAACAGTACAGATTAAAAAAACAAACATGCAATACCTGACTATTTCATCAGGGGCACTGACCTCTTTTCCCTTAGATTGTTAAAAAAAGAAAAAAAAAGAAAGAAAATAGCCAACCCAACAATAGCCATTTGGTGTGAATCAAAGTTATACCTATTTGTGTGTGTGCTGCAGAGTTTTAGTAATTAGTTTTTGTGTGCCGTGAAATGGAAAAGGTTGAAAGTTGCTGCCGTAGGCAAATTAATAAATTTCCCTATCTATAAAATGGGAATGACCATATTTAACACATTGGACAGCTATTGTGATTAAATGTGGGATAATATATGTAAAGAATTTAGTGAAGCCCTAGCCGGTTTGGCTCAGTAGATAGAGCATAGGCCTGCGGACCAAAGGGTCCTGGGTTCGGTTCTGGTGAAGGGCACGTACCTTGGTTGCAGGCTCCTCCCCGGCCCCGGCCCGGACCCTGGTCAGGGCTCGTGCAGGAGGCAACCAATTGATGTGTTTTTCCCACATCGATGTTTCTCTCTCTCTTTCCCTCTCTCTTCCACATTTCCTAAAAACACCCTAGAGTGAGGATTAACAACAATAAAAATTTAGTGAAGTGCTTTTGTGATTTCTTGATATCATCATTATCCTCATCTTCCACCGGGGTTCCTAATTCTTTCAGGAGCCAAGAAATTAATGTAACTGTTGGAAGCTGAGTTGAAGAATGGGAGTGTGGGGGAACTGTAACAAATGGGTGAGCATAGGAACTTAAGTTCAAAACTCCTTAAGACACTTGATGCAGCAAGTGGAATAAGACTGTGGAACAATCTTGACCTTCAGGACCCCTCAGAAATCTTTCATCACCAATGACCACACATGGTAGAGACGTTGGATCTAGACATTCCAGGAATTCTGAGGCTGGTTCACCTGCTTCCCTGCTGGCTGTGTGAACCACTTTTAGTTTCAACTGACTCTAAATTATAAAGTAAGAATTTTTATATCTACCTCACAAGGATGCTGTGTGAATTAGGGGTGATATCTATAAAATAGGATTGCTTTGTAAGGTGGTCTGACCACTATGCTTTACACGTAAAACTAATATAATATTATATGTCAACTATAATTGAAAGTTAAAAAATAAAATAAATAAAAACTATCTAGCAAGGGTTAGACACTCTAGGTGCACAATGCGTGATAGAAATACATTCTCTTGAAAACAGATTTTGATTCTCATTTTCTACTACACCCATTGCAGTTATTTTAGTCTTTCTACAATTGTCTATCTCTGTCCTCTCAATGGTGAGAATGATTCTTATTTTATTCTTATTATATCACAAAACCCCACATAATCAGCTGTATTCAGGTTTAATGGGGAACAGGGGAGAGGGGACAGATTCTATTGTCCAATTACATAAATAAAAAATCTATTCTTGTTATGCCGAGAATAAAAATGTTAGAATAGATTGTCTCACAGAAGCAACTTTACAGATTCTGGTCAGATTCTGTTTCACAGTAGTCATACTTTTCTATGGATACAATGTTTTTGTGGGTACTCATAGGACCATTAAGCATGCTTTTTTAGGAAAAAATGCACCAACAAGCAACTTATACTCAAGATTCAACATAATCGAGTGCTTAAAAGCTTAGGTCCAAGGGTGAGACAGCCCTTCACTAAAACCCCTGGTTTACCACTTACTAGCTGACTCATCCCATGGCTTTCTTAATTCCTCTGTCCTTCAGTTTCCCCATCCACCAATGAAGGTGGCATAAGTACATCCCTCAGGCGGTGTTTGGAGGAATGACTGAGATAATGTATGTCAAACACTTAATTAGCACATATAGTTGGGTATCAAATGTTAGCTGTTTAGACTGTCAAATTACAGCAGGAAGGTTAGGGAGAGGTGGGGGAAATAAGAGATCAACCGAAGGACTTATATGCATGCATATAAGAATAACCAACAGATGCAAAACATTGGGGGGTGAGGGCATGTATGGGAGTGGGGTGTGGGGGGCAATGGTAAGATATGTACACATATAATACCTTAATAAAAAAAATTTAAAAAAATGTCAGCTGTTTAATATTACTATTGTTACTATAGGTTATGTTTTAAAACTCTTTTTAGAGTTAGCCAACATTTATATTTATACTAGAGGCCCAATGCACGAAATTCCTGCAGGAGTAGGCCTTTGCAGCCCTGGCTTCGCCCGGACAGTAGTTCCGCTGTTCGGCCTTTTTGTAGATTCGCCTATTACACTTTTATTATTACAGAAGATTTTTGGAAATGACAGGGCAATTGAGAGAGGTCATGTCAAACACAAAACACAATTTCCCAAACGAATATGTTATTTTGTGCACTTACCCAGTAGTAGAGAACCTTATAGTAAAAGTATTTGATGACTTGTATTTAATTATGGTTCCCAACTTTAATGCTGAATAATGCCAAAAGCAGATATGTGGGAGAGAGATCTCAAATGAAAATCTGATAGTGATCTTAGGACAGTGATCCATGTTTTGTTATTTTGTTATAGTGGAGTTTATATTAAGGTAAATATATTTTGGGGCCTACTACTGTGTGGTTTTTCCCTAATACTTGAAACGAAATGTATGTAAGGAAATGTAATACTTTCTATTGTATTGTAATTGATTTCTCCTATATCTTTACATGCACAGACACCCTATTGTGTTTTCTCAGGCCTTGTATCTTTCATTAAATAAAATAACATGGACATAATATCAAATAAAAGAATTAGGGTGAAGATAACTCAGCAGTTTGCCTCTGTGGCATTTTCTATTACTTATCCCGGGAGGCAGTAAAGCGTGGCTTTTGTTGATTCACAGTAGGAAATAAAAGTTAAAGAAGTTGACTGTGTAATCCATCTTTCCGTACACAAATTAAATATCTCTCTCCATGTTTACATAGTGCTTATTGCAGAATATTGAGGAATATGCCTCCACACATCATCTAAGCCATTCTTCACTTGATATTTAGAGAGATGTGAGACTGATTTCAAAATAGCGGTAGCAACCAGATAACCAGCAGTGCACACCCAGTTTTATTCTAACGTTATGGAATAAACTATAATGTGTATAGAAAAGATACTTTAGGAATTGTATTAACTATATTTTCTTATTTTCTGTATTCCTCTTTCTTAAACATTTGAAATAGTTTTGTTTTTTTTTCCCCAAGGTAAAATATGAGAGTTTTCTTCCCTGCTTGTTAAAGTAATATAGACACATGCTAGGCAGTTTGGGAAATACAATAACTACAGTCCTATCATATAGAAAGAATTCACTGTTAAAATTTGGTGTGTTTCTTCCCAGTCTCTGCATTAATTGATGTTGATGTGTATGTAGTATACTAAGCATACTTTCCCCCTAGTATTGTCTATTTAAGTCGTTTTTATTTTCCAGGTGGCTTGTTATGTGTCACCATAGCTTTGGTAATACAGACATCTACATACATACACCTTTCTCCAGATTTCTGTAGGGCAAGATTATTTCTTTAGAAGGCATTCCTGGTAGTAAGTTCTTGAACCAGGAGACATGAATATTTGAAGAGTGAGCGTTGATGTGTATGAATCTTGAAAATTTGCATCAAATCAGTGTGCACTTATAATGTCTTGTTTCACCCAAAGTAGCATTGAATGTGATCACTTTTTTTTTTCCAAAACAAGGAAGTAGGCCTTTTTAAAAGGAGTGTAAAGTGAGCAGGAGGAAAATTCCAAGTAAGGTCCTGTCCTTTGGATTTAGCAGGATGTTGGGTAGCCCAGATGGCACCAAGGTCTACTCCCATGGCCTGACACACACAGGGCATGTGAATGAAGCCCCTTGGGGACAAGATTCCAGGGGACCATACAGGGTGCTGTGTGGACAAGCATGTTACACTGTGGAGGGTAGAATTACAGGGCCATTTCCCATGGCTAAAGGCTGGGGTTAATTGCTGTTCCCTGAACTGGAGGAAAGACGTTAGTTGGTTAACTTCTGCGTAAGCCCGTGGAACTGATTCTAGATGATTTGAGCAACACTGGGAGCCTGGTGGCTGCTGGCTGGACAAGGACAGTTCGTCCTTTTCTTCTGTGATTTGAGGGTCTGAGGACCTGAGGTCAGTCCACCGCTTGTCAGGCAAGCAAAGCCTATATCTAGTGCAGCAAAGCTCCAGCCTCAAGGGAAACTGGACACCATAGCCAAGCAAGGCAGGTTCTGGGGCTGATTTTGTATAAATCCAAGCCACTATTTCCAGATAGGATACAATTACTTTTTTTTTTCCTAAGGGGCCTAATTCTACAAATGAGTTCTGAAAGGCTCCTTGAAAGTCACCTGTAGATGCTCAAATGGAAAGAATGCATTACATTGTTTTGCACTCACATACCAACGGCCAAAATAGGATTAACAACGGTATGAATTTAATATTTACGATGACCTTTAAATAAGAATGCTAAATCACAAATTAAGTGAAAACTGAAATAAATTAACTAATTTTGTTTAAAATGAGAAATGTGCATTAATTTGGAGCGGTTTCTAATACAAGCAGTTTTTATTTTCAAATGTTTGATTCAGACCCTAACAGCTGTGTAGCCTCCAACATTTCCATAAAGGCTTTAGGTTTAGCATTTTTCTGCCTGTGGAGCACCATCCATACACTCTCTTCATAAATAAAGCACATAGAGTTACAATTAGAGCAATCATATTAATCATCAGACCAAAAATTTTAAATGTGACGATATATGTGCTTAACATAAATGACATATGGTAATTGTAGTATTTTGTAAATAATAAGGATACATAGCATTTCAATATTCTTGCAACAACTGCAAACTATGAATATTTGTGATTTTTACTGGCTAGTCACACTCATAGTGAAAAACCTTTAAAGTTTGAAATAAACAGGTAAAAATTTTTCCTATAATCCACATTCTGACACCTTGATTTCTATTTATAACCCCTACAAATCTAAGAAATGATCCTGTTAGGATGGTACCATATAAAAGTGTAAAACTGAATGTGACATTTGTAAAAAAACAAGACAGAAAACAAAAGTATTTTGGGGCACTGAGCTGATCTCTACTCCTTCCTTTACATAACACTGATATTTCTAATAAAGTATAAGTTTACACAAGGTAAATATAGAAGTATTCTAACTAGAGAGTACAACCTAGCATGTTGCGATTGGGCAATACTAGAATAGTTTTAAGTATCTGAACCTCTGTAGATCTGTGCACGTGTAACAAAATCCTTTCTTTCACCTCATCACAAGTTGGCTGTTAGCAGAAAATGAGGTTGCCCTGTAGGGTCTTAAACTTCTGGAACAATATTATGCTATTTTAATATTCTTTGGGTGGCTTTTAAAAGAGCCTTTGGATTTTTTTTGAAGATTGGACTCTTACATCTTAGGTGCTGTCTTCCTGGGATTGGTCTTCTGCTGGGTCAACTTGGACCTCCTGGCTGTGGGCTTTTCCGTCCTGACCTTGCCAGGGTTCTTTTGCTGGGCTTACCCTGGCTCATGCAGCCTTCATGTCCCCTTGGGCAGAGTTCAGAACTGCTGTTGCCCTTGGCTTCTGGGCTCTCTTGTTGGTCTTGGTTCTCTTTGGAGACTTGGACTCCTTGGACAAGACCAGCTTTTTGGTCTTGGCAGAAGTGGACTCTTGACCTTGACCTGGTGAGCTCATGAACAGCCTTCTTGCTGAGCTTGAAGGAGCCCAGGTGCTGGTGCCCTTGTTTTGCACCAGGGTGCCCTTGCTCTCCAGGGCCTTCAGCACCAGCTTGATGTGACTGTTGTTCTTGTCCAGCATCTTCTTGTGTTCAACCAACGACATGCCCCCGTACTCCTGGGTAATCAGCTTGGACATTGTTGGGATTGGAGCCTTCGACTTACACCCATCTGGCCCAGGGTGCCCTTGCCTTTTTCAGAATGACACAGGAATGAATTTACACATATGTAAACACACGTGTATTTCCTACCCCCTCTATTCTGTTTCTTGATTTATGTGTCTGTCCAGTACCACACTGTTGTGATTATTGTTTCTAAGATGTCTTGAAATCCATTGTTGTAACATCTCCAACTCTTTTCTTCATTTTAAAAATCATTTGGGGTTTTAAAATATCCCGTGTCTTTGCATATTAATTTTAGAATCAGCTTCTCAATTTCTACACAGAATTTGTCAATATTTTGATTGGGATTGCAGTGAATCTATAGGCTAATTTTGAAGCATTGACATCTTACTAACAGTGAGTTTTCTAAACCATGATCATGATTTTTTGTCTTTATTTAAGTCTTTTAAAAGTTTTCCCAGCAATACTTTGTAGATTTTCTTGTATCACCTTTGGACATTATCTATTTAATTTATCCCTAGATGTTTTCTGTTTTGATGCTATTATATTTGACTAGTGACCCGGTGCACGAAATGCATGCACATTAAAAGGGGATTAATTAGAAGAAATAATTTAATATTGCTATTTGCCTTTTCTTTATAACAGAAGTGTCAGAGATGAAAGAAAATTAGTAAAATGTATATGAAAACCTTCCTCCTGTCAGAGTCTGGGGCTCACCACGGGACCCAGAGTCAAGTCCCTTCCCACTCACATGCACCTCAAAATCGCGTGAGACCCAGACCCAGCCGGCCCCCACCCCCAATGGGCTAGATACAGACCCAGCCAGTCCCACCCTTGTCAAGCCTTGCCCAGCAGGGGGTGTAGCCTCAGGTCCCCTGGCCTGGTGCCAGGATGGCATGGCCTGAGGTCCCCCAGCCAAGACTGAAGCGGGGGGCATGCCTTGAGGTCTTCCATCAAGCCCCGCCAGGTGGGGGGCATGGCCTGAGGTCCCCCGTCAAGCCCTGCCAGGCAGGGGGCACAGCCTCAGGTCCCCCAGCCCAGCACTGAGGGTGCACCTTGAGGTCCCCTGTCAAACCCCACTGGGTGGTGGGCATGGCCTGAGGTCCCCTATCAAGCCCAGCCAGGCAGGGGGGCACAGCCTCAGGTCCCCTAGCCCAGTGCTGGGGCAGGGGGGTGTGGCCTGAGGTTCCCTGTCAAGCCCTGCCGGGCGGGGGGTGCAGTCTGAGGTCCCCCGGCCTGGTGCCAGGGTGGGGAGGGGGCGCGGCCTGAAGTCCCCTACCAAGCTCCACCTGGTGGGGGGCACAGCCTGAGGTCCCCCGGCCTGGCGTTGGGTTGTGGAGAGCAGCCTGAGGTCCCCTAGCCCAGCACCAGGATAGGAAGTGCACCTTGAGGTTCCCTGTCAAGCCCTGCCAGGTGGGGGGGCACAGCCTGAGATCCCCTGTCAAGCCCCACGGGGGAAGGGGAGGGCGTAGCATCAGGTCCCTGCTGATTGCTCCTTAAGGCTCCTTATGGGAACTTGGCCTCAGCTGTGGGTGCAGCCATCTTTGTGATGGAGTGATCGTCAATTAGAATATTCTCTCTTTATTAGCTAGGATATTATTTCTTTAATTTCAAATTGTGCTGTGGAGTGAGATGTATGAAGTCATCAGGTCACCATTTGGAGGAATCAGTGGGTGAAATGAACACTTACTGGTTTAAATGTGCAGGAGGGCAAGGCTGAGAATATTGAGAGTGTTCCAAACATTATTGCTATAGTGATAGTGACAGTTATTATATGGAAAAATATACAAAGATGTATATCACTGTTTGGTGATACGTTTAGTTTTGGAATTAATTCTTTTGGGTGCAATGAACCAAAAAACTAAAAGAGTATACTTAAAAAAAGTAAGTACAAATTTCTGATTTTCAAAAAAGTTGATCAAGAGCATTTAGCATAAGCAAAATATCTGTTGAGAGTTACTCCCTGCTAGAGGGACCATGATGATATCAATGACTACATAGGATACAGAAGACAAAGATGCTGAGGAGGCATCAGAATTTACTTCAAACATTCATAATTATATTAAGAAAAATGTGTGCGGAGACTGTGATTTAATATGCAGCTGCGGATGGTATGTTTAGATATCACTCTGTGAAACATCATTCATCATTTAGATAAAACGACTGTTTAAAATAGCCTTTATGCAATTTTTATTCCAGACTTTCTTGTGCATGTATGAAATCTTAGGCAGTAGCTTTGACTGTGTTGGCTGCATTAGCAGAAGAATATCTCCAATAATTAAATGATGGCAGGTTTATATCAGAACGTTCAGATCCTTCAAACAGAAAACTAGTTAATTTCAATAATGGAACCATTTGTTTTTCCCACCCAATTTATGAAATCAAAGTCAAGGCTTTGGATATTTCTTCTGTCAAATGTGAAATACTATTGTGGTAGACACTAATAAAATTTAGTTAGAAGTTTCACCATTCACAATAAAATCACTCTGTTTTGCTGCATTAGTAAAATGGTGGAGCACAGTATCACAGGAAAACACTATTTTTATTAAATTAAGAAAACTTGTAGCAATGTACTTGGTGTGCATCACGAGAGCACATAGCATATCATTATTCTCATTCCATTAATGGTAACAGAAGCAAGAGTGCTCAAATTTATAGTCTTAAACACATGCACAATTAAGAGTAACTGAACTACAATTTTGTTTTTATGTGAGAAGCTCCTCTGAATAAGAAAAAAAGAATTTTAGCTGGCAGATGTGCTTTCCATCTCTGCTGCCCACCATTGATTAAATGTTAGAAATATTTTAGGCTTTAAAAACTTTAGAAATAAAAGTGCTCTCCTATAACACTAAGCTTTTTTATAACGAGTCATCTAAAATTTTTATTATATTTTATTCAAAATCAGTCAGAAATATTTAGTCAATGTTTATATTTATGAATGGAGCACCAAGAAACATCAGCGCTTAATGTTTTTTAGCAATTTGTAATTGTTCAAAACAAAACTTATGAACAGAAAACTGTTGCAATGAATCT
This sequence comes from Plecotus auritus, assembly GCF_963455305.1. Classification (NCBI taxonomy): domain Eukaryota; kingdom Metazoa; phylum Chordata; class Mammalia; order Chiroptera; family Vespertilionidae; genus Plecotus; species Plecotus auritus. Next base: position 12,297,011 of record NC_137773.1, on the reverse strand, counting down.
ATCCAAGAACAAGGGACATTCAGAACAAATTAAATATTATTCCTCAAATGGTGTACAAGTTTTAAATTTGAAATTCTAATTGCAAAGGGTGGAAAAAATATTTTGATAGCACTCCCATTTTTAATGGAATAAATTTATATTCTATACTGGAAAGGATTGGCTTGAGTATTATATGAGTTTTTAGCATTTATGTTTTGTGAAAAATGTAAACATTATATATAAAAATAGAGAAGATTTATTTGAAGATTTTTATTTTGTAAAAATGGTTATAAAGAAAGATAGTCATAATGGAAGTAGAAAGTCAGCACCTCTAAATATATTTGGCTGAAGTATTTACAAATGTCAACATGAAAACATTAGAAACAAGAATATTCTCTATTTATTTATTTTTATATTTTTATTGAATGTATTGGGGTGACATTGGTTAATACAATTATAAAGGTTTCAGATGTACAATTCTATAAAACATTATCTGCATATTCTATTGTGAGTTCACCGCCCAAAATCAAGCCTTCTTTCATCACCATTTATCCCCCTTTCACCCTCTTCTCCATCCCCTCCCCACCTTTCCCTCCGGTAATCACCAAACTTTTGTCTATGTCTATGAGTTTTTTGTTTTGTTTTGTTTTTCCTTAATCCCTTTACTTTTTTCAGCCAACTAGAATTCTGGATACAATTATTTTTTTTCCCCAGTGCCTGTTATCCAATAGTGACAGAAAAGAAGTCATTCCCCTTGGTTACAGCATCAAACTTAGGCTTGAGACTGGGATCTCATATTAAATCATGTCCAGGAATAGATGAAGCTCTTTGATCTAGTTACTTGGGCACAATGTCTCTTGTTCTGAAGAATTGAGAACTTAAGAAGCAGGGCCTTGCCTCCCTCCCCTACCCAACATATGCGCACACAGGCAAGATACAGTGATTGAAGTAGAGACACTAGACACTCTAGTCCAAAAAGAAGGAAACTGGCCTGGTGGCTGGTGCAGCTCAGTGACTGAGCATCGACCTATGAACGAGGAGGTCAGGGTTTGATTCCCTGTCAGGGCACATGCCCGTGTTGCGGGCTCAATCCACAATGTGGGTTGTAAGGGAAGCCCTCTCCCTTTCTTTCTGAAATCAATAAAATATATACATTAAAAAAAGAACAAAAAGGAAGAAACGGGAGGTACACTAGTAGAGCAATTCTGAAATTCATCTGTGTGCATGTTGTTAGTTGATGAATAGGGCTCGGCCCTGCTCTCTGGGCATTATTCTCTGCAACTCTTGGTTCTGCCCTCTTAGTAATACCTTCTTTGCCTAACACATAACTAATATTGCAGCTTTCTTAGTTTGTTCTCTGCCATAGATTTGGGGGTTCTTATGAGGTCAGAAGCACCACTGTCTAGTTGAGAGGGTCTCTGAGCCATGCTCTCAATGTTCTGAGAAGCCTATCTGGATAAGTGAAAGAATGCTTGAGGTGCTGACTTAAGTCTTTCTGACTTCTTAAGAAAGGATCTTACAGCCAAAACTTGGGTTCCTTGAGGCTGGGTTTGATTTGCAGTGCTCTGAGTCTGATCTTTTCCCTTAGGGCCTAGGCTATATCTTTGAAAGCATTGAGTTGCTTGGATAGAATGTCTGGAGCCCTTTATATTTCCCAAATCGAATTCAAAACCTGAAGAGTTTACTAGTATTCTTTGACTCATTGCTCTGCTCTTTCATTTTATTACAAGTATCTAGAACAGGTCAGAATGGCATCTTAAACACTCTTTAGAAGTCTCCTTAGCGAGGTCAATGAAATTCTACTCTCTATTCCTTCCTTTCATTGTTTAGAATTGCCTCAAAACATCTAGCATTTGTATGAAACAGTTTAAAATTTTGTTCTAGCATTGAACAGACTGTCAAACTACAGCGGGAAGGCAGGGGAGGTTGGGGGGGGCCTGTAGGAGATAAACCGAAGGACTTGTACGCATGCATATAAGCATAACCAATGGATACAAGACACTGGGGCGGGGGCAGCTAAAGGCATGTACTGGGGCGTAGGGGAGGCCGGTGGGAGGTCAATGGGGAAAAAAAAGGAGACATATGTACTACTATTTGTAATACTTTAAACAATAAAATAAATAAATAAATAATAAAATTTTTTTCTAGTAGTAATACAGATTTGTCCAACTGCATTTTCCCCTAGTTTTAAGGACATTTGAAGGTCAAGAGTGGTGTAGGTCGATCTAAGGGCTCATGTTTTTATCTGGAACCTGAAGAATAAATGAAGTTTTAAACCATCTTTAGAAATAAAGAGGTAAATTAATTTTTAAAGATGTTGAATTTAAGGTACCTGAGGGATATTCACAGGAAGATTTTTAATTGCTATTTAGAATCACAAGTGGATTTATTGAAGCTCCAAATTTAATATAGTACTAAGCTTAGCTAGCTTCTATAAATGCAAAGATGCTCATTTCCTTCCTTCTAATCTCTTTCTTAGTTTCAAAACAATTAAGTGAGCTTTTAGGAGAGGATATAGGGCTTCTACTTCAACGAGTTCCCAGTCTAGTTGAAAATAACTAAGCTAATATCCTAGGAATCATAATTATAAGTTTTGAAAGGACCATAGGGGTTCTAGGAAACTGAAATGCTTATTTGTTTTAAAAATCAGTTGTTATTAAGGAAAAGATTGGGGGAGGCCAGGCCATAGGAAAAAGGAGGGAAAGAATGGCAAATATCATGGAAATTGAGCCCAGTCTTCATTTGATTTTTTTGTTTTATTCATTTATTTGTTGATTTAATTATTTGTGCATCAATTCATTCACCTGACCTTCTAGTTATTAAAAATTTGAGTTCTTTCCTTATCATTGAGGTAGCTTGGTTGTAGACAACCGAAACCACTACTGACTGATTTAAGCAGAAAATGACTTTGTTTATAGAAAAGGTGCAGTTCATAGAATCAAAGACCTGGACAGAAGACACAAGGCAAATGGCCACACAGACCACAGCCAGGCAGGTGTCAGAGCTCCTGCAGAGTCTTTTTATGACCATGATTGCTCGTCCTGAACCCATGATAGCACAGATGCCGCTACGAACAGTATCTGTTTCATATGCTTTGTTTTCCCTGTGGATTCAGAGTCCTGGGCAGGGGAGTCTGGTTGGCCAAGCTGAGGTCTCATGCTCAAGCCCTATCTTCTCCGTATCAGATAATGAGAATGTCTTTTTCCACATGGCTTCTCTCAGCCCTCACTGCTAACAAGGCTCCTGGCCTGGAGGTTTCACCAAAAGCCAGAAGGTACTTGGATGTTGGACAGCCAAAAAACAAATAGCATTGTTAACCCTGGCCACTCATTTGTCAGAATAGCGATGTAGTAGTGAACAGGAAATACTCCCTGCTCTAAAAAATCTCACAGCTTGATAAAAAAAAAAAAAAAGATGTGACAAGTTAGTGAATGATATTATAGCATGAGGCACAGCTCCTGGACCAACTAGAGGGATTGCTGGCTTACCCTAATCTTTGGGAGGCAGGCCAGTCAGTAACATAAAGTCTCTTGGGCACTTAAGCTTAGGAGAAAGGATGCAGAGAAGTTACTAATGTTGGGCATGCTGGAGACAGGGGTTCTGTGCGTCTTTACGTTGCCCATTGCGAGTGCCCTTTATTCTGGCACTCTGCAAGTCACGGGAAGCAATTATAGAGGCCAAGACAATCCCGAGGCCCTGATCAGATGAGGGAATGACACACACTCTTCTGCATTCTTCTTTGAATTACATTTGCTCCCCTACTTCTCCCACCCCTGACCCAATGCATACACTTTGTAAAGACTACCTCTGTCACTGTATCATGAACTCTGTATGCATTGTCCCATTACTTCTCCAACCCAGCAAGTAGATACTACCACCCCTATTTCGCAAATGTAGAAACAGACACACATGGAGGCTATTTTCCTAGGTTTCGTTGTCCAACAAATAATCCCAAGTCCGAAAATGAATCCAAGGTGTTTTAACTTTAAAGCTAACTCTCTTTCCTCAAACTGGATTCCTATTGTTTTGCTCCTGTTCTAGTGCTCTATTTTCATAAATACCCCTATTTTGTTGTTTGTGGAATATACTGAGTGTCTGGGGACTCCACCGTATGGATGATAGGCACCAGTCACCTTTCCTCTATGCCTGCATCTGTGGGCCATGCATTCCTGAATGGCTTGTATTACATCACCCAGTACTTGTTTCAGGTGACTGTCAACTGGGTCCCCAATGCCCACTGACTTTGTCAATCCCATTAGAGTTTTGACAGAGATTTTCCTATTAGTTGGTAAAACAAACTTTAGACATTTTAATTTTTTCTTTTCAAAATGAAGGAGTGGCTTTAGGACTTCGTTCAGAATAAAAAGAGAGACACTCCTTTTACTGAGGAGAGAGTGGAGAAGGAGAGTCAGAAAAATGTGGGGAAAGGGACAAAGATATGAGGCAGGTGGCTGAGGCACTTGCAACTATAAAGGAGGGGTGGACTGAGGGGTAGTTTCTTGTTGATTTGTAATTGTGGGTTCTCATGAGGAAAGATAAACTTTGTGTCTCTAGTTTTGTGACCTATTCTTTTAACTTACACACACACACACACACACATTTTGGGGTGTGGGTGGACTTTTCTTTCAGTCATGGGCAAAAAACATCCAATGAATTATAAATATAAATACCTGGTGTAGACCATAAAATTGTTTCACTGAATTTTTCATTAAGAATTTTAGCTACACATCTGTTTTATAGGCTGACAATTCTATACTTTGTTTCCACTGGAAGTGGTTCTATTGGAGGACTTGTTTCCAGAGCTTCTAAAATCTCTTGTTAACTTTAACTTGAAGAGAAAAATCCATCAGAATTGCACTTTTTTTGATGATTCAGGAATACCAGATGAACATTCTTTGTTCTAATACATTTAAAAACAAAAGCAGATCCAGGGCATGAGTTAAAAATACAGCAGGTCCTTGAATAATGTCATTTCATTATAACGTTGATGAGATGCCGCTGAAACCTATGGTTAAATTGGTTTTGTTACATGTCATTTTGCTTAAAGTCACAGAACCTATGGGTGACTTTAAGTGAGCACTTACTGCATGAAATAGAGAGATAGAGAGAGAGAGAAGAATTTCAATATTTTAAAACTATAATAGAAGCATAGGTCAATTAGATAATACTCAGAGATTAGTTTAAAAAAATCAAAATGAACTCAAAAGTAGTTCACCCTTATTAGCTAATTGCAGTATTTCAAAGAGAAAAATACCCAGTTATGAGAAATGACCTTAGACTCAGACCCATACTCTTTATTTTTACTTCAGTGTTGGAATCAGTCATTTTTCACGTGACTGGTTTTGAAACACTCATCTTAATACGTAAGTGGAGATTTTATTTGTTAGTCATTGACTTGAAAGGAGGTGTAAGATCCCACATTCTAATATGGCATCCTGGTTTCTATAGGAGCTTTCTAAGTAGTACGATTCATTGACAACTACCTTTTCCAGTTACCAAAATTGCTGGTAGTGTTTTTTCCTCCCACTGCAAGTAAATAAAACCTTAAGAAATTATCCTGAATCACATGTTTCTGAATCGGGACTGAGTGAGCTGAGGGACAATCTGCAGTACTGCTTTTTGTTTATTTTGCATCACACAATGTCAAGTGCTAAGAGAAGAGCAAATTCTTTAATTAAAAGGAATAATTTTTTCTTCGGAGAAATAATTGCTATGTTTGCTACCTGGATCTAATGTGTTGGCGGCCAAACTGGAGCTTTAAATATGTGCTACATCTTTTTAGATGCCACCTGAATTAGTGGTTGTTGTGACTGGATACTTATTTGGTGTAATTGATAGAAATGTTTAATTAAATATTAGGAAGGGTAATTCTTTAGCTTTTTCTATCAGATAAGTGAAAACGATGAACTTCTGAGGTTATTCTTGTATAATTAAATAAAAACACCCAAAGAACAGAAAATCAATGCTGCCAAAGTTCAAGATTGTTTTTAAACAGTTTTGTTTAGAAAAAAACTTGAATAAGAATCTCCCTACTTGTTTCTTCTGAACCACCCCCACACCTCCTTTCTGTTTTCCTTCGTTGTGCACCTGCAGTGTGAGTGACTATTTGCAATAAGAATTACGGAAAATATGGACCTTCTGCCAGGAACCAATTCCAACATGTCATATAATTACAAGAGTTTCATCAAAAGGTTGGTGAAGCTTGGGAGCTCAACAAGGGTTGAGTCAAATGTAGTTTACCTGTTGGAACAGCTAAACGGCCCCTCCCCCAAACCTGAATAGGATTGTCTGCTGCCAGACAGCTCAGGGCATTTTATTGCCTCCTGTTGGCCAAACACCTGAACAGCTGTAGGCTATTCTCCAAGCTGACAATGCTTCTGTAAACCTTACCCTTTGAAATGTATTATCTCCATCTTGCCTTATGACAAATTGTGTTAATAAATAGCACGGGTCCTTAGACAAGTGGAGTCTTCTAGCTCCTTTAGCTGAAGATCCTCTGACCCTCAATGCCTTTCAAAATTATCTTTCGTCTTTGGACTCCTTCTTGAATCTACACATCAGCCCCTTTCTCCAGATTGCTGAACCCTTTGTAAGGCTGGACACAAGAACCCCGGCAACCTTCTGTCAGAGTTTATGGACTGGTTGTATGGGATTGTCTGATAAATAACACAAATAATAAAAGCCACAGGGAAGAAGAAGATACATTATATTTTGAAATTCAAGGGGGAAAACCCCATTTGAAGTGATTCGAGTTTTAGAAATATTTTGAATTTATTTATTTATTTATTTTATTTTTTTGTTGTTGTTTAAAGTATTACATACATTAGTACATATATCTCCTTTTTTCCCCCCATTGACCTTCTCCCAGCCTCCCCTACCCCCTGTCGCATGCCCTCATCCCACCCACCCCCACTGTCTTGTGTCCATTAGTGTGCTTATATGCATGCATACAAGACCTTCAGTTGCTCTATTTCCCTCCCTCCTCAACACTCCCCAGCCTTCCCGCTGTAATTTGACAGTCTGTTTGGTGCTTTACTGCCTCTGTATCTATCTTTTTATTCATCAAGTTATAATGTTCTTTATTTTCCATAATGAGTGAGATCATGTGGTATTTTTTCTTTCATTGCCTGGCTTATTTCATTGTGTAGATGTACCACAGTTTTCTAATCCACTCATCTGCTGATGAGCATTTAGGCTGTTTCCAAATCTTAGCTATGGTGAATTGTGCTGCTATGAACATAGGGGTGCATATATCCTTTCTGATTGGTGTTTCTAGTTTCTTGGGATATATTCCTAGAAGTGGGATTACTGGGTCAAATGGGAGCTCCATTTTTAGTTTTTTGAGGAAACTCCATACTGTTCTCCACAGTGGCTGCACCAGTCTGCATTCCCACCAGCAGTGCACGAGGGTTCCTTTTTCTCCGCATCTTCACCAGCACTTGTCGTTTGTTGATTTATTGTTGATTGCCATTCTGACAGGTGTGAGATGGTACCGCATTGTAGTTTTGATTTGCATCTCTCGGATAATTAGTGACTTTGAGCATGTTTTCATGTGTCTCTTGGCCTTCCTTCTGTCTTCTTTAGAAAAGATTCTATTTAGATCTGTTGCCCATTTTTTATTGGATCATTTATCTTTCTTTTATTAAGTTGTATAAGCTGCCTATAGATGTTAGAGATTAAACCTTTATCAGTGATAACATTTGCAAATATGTTCTCCCATACAGTGGGGTTTCTTGTTGTTTTGTTGATGGTTTCTTTTGCTGTGCAAAAGCTTTTTATTTTGATGTAGTCCCATTTGTTTTTTTTTTCTCTTTGGCTTTCATTGCCTTAGGAGCGGTATCGGTGAAGAAATTGCTTCGGCATATGTCTGAGATTTCTCTACCTGTGGACTCCTCTAGTATTTTTATGGTTTCCAGTCTTATGTTTAAGTTCTGTATCCATTTTGAGTTTATTTTTTGTGTATGGTGTAAGTTGGTGGTCTAGTTTCACGTTTTTGGATGTATCTGTCCAATTTTCCCAACACCATTTGTTGAAGAGACTGTCTTGACTCCATTGTATGTTCATGCCTCCTTTGTCAAATATTAATTGAGCATAATGGTTTGGGTCGATATCTGGATTCTCTATTCTATTCTATTGGTCTATATGTCTGTTCTTGTGCCAGTACCAGGCAGTTTTGAGAACAGTGGCTTTGTAATACAGATTATAATCAGGTATTGAGATCCCTCCTACTTTATTCTTCTTTCTCAGGATTGCTGTGCTATTTGGGGTCTTTTTTTTTTATTCCAGATGAATTTTTGGAGAGTTCTTTCTAGGTCTGTGAAATATGCTGTTGGTATTTTAATGGGGAGTGCATTGAATCTATAGATTGCTTTGGGTAGTAGGGACTTTTTAATGATGTTGATTCTCCCAATCCATGAACATGGTATGTACTTTCATCTGTTTACGTCTTCCTCTATCTCTTTTTTCAGTGTACTATAGTTTTCCACGTATAGGTCTTTTACCTCCTTAGTTAAGTTTATTCCTAGGTATCTTAATTTTTTTTGGTGCGATGGTAAATGGGATTGCTTTTTTAGTTTCTCTTTCTGTAAGTTCACTATTGGTGTATAGAAATGCCATAAAGTTCTTGGTGTTATGGACTGGTTGTTAATTTTGTATCCTGCTACACTGCCGAATTCATTTATTAAGTCTATTAGTTTTTTGATGGTGTCTTTCAGGTTTTTTATGTACAATATCATGTCATCTGCAAATAAGGACAGCTTTACTTCTTTTCCGATTTGGATGCCTTTTATTTCTTCTTCTTGTCTAATTGCAATGGCTAATATGATCTTTATTATGTAGTGCTGGATCCGATTTGCTAGAATTTTGTTGAGGGTTTTGGCATCTATGTTCATGAGGGATATTGGCCTGTAATTCTCTCTCATTGTGTTGTCTTTATCTGGTTTTGGTATTAGGGTGATGCTGGCTTCATAGAAGGAGCTTGGAAGTGTTCCTTCTTGAATTTTTTGGAATAATCTGAGGAAGATAGGTTCCTTGAATGTTTGGTAAAACTCCCCTGTGAAGCCATCTGGCCCTGGGCTTTTGTTTGTTGGAAGCATTTTGATGACTGCTTCAATTTCTTCCATAGTTATTGGCCTATTGAGATGTTTAGATTCTTCCTGATTGAGTTTTGGAAGGTTATATTTTTCTAGGAATATGTCCATTTCCTCCAGGTTGTCCAGTTTGTTGGAATAGAGTTGTTCATAATATTTTTTAACAATCCTTTGTATTTCGGTGGGGTCTGTTGTTATTTCACCTCTGTCATTTCTGATTTTGTTTATTTGGGTCCTCTCTCTTTGCTTCTTTGTGAGCCTGGCTAGAGGTTCTTCAATCTTGTTTATCCTTTCAAAGAACCAGCTCTTGGTTTTGTTGATCTTTTGTATTGTTTTTTTTTTTTTGGTCTCAATGTCGTTTATCTCTGCTCTGATCTTTATTATTTCCTTCCTTCTGCTTACACTGAGCTTTTCTTGTTGCTCTCTTTCTAACTCTTTGAGTTGTAAGGTTAGGTAATTTATTACCATTGTTTCTTGTTTTTTTTTTTTTTTTTTTTTTTGCAGTAGGCTTGTAGAGCTATGAACTTCCCTCTCAAGACTGCTTTTGCTGTGTCCTATAGATTTTGGATTGTCGTGTTTTCATTGTCTTTTGTTGCCATGATGTTTTTTTATTTCTTCTTTGATCTCTCTGGTAACCCAGTCATTGTTTAATAGCATGCTATTTAGTCTCCATGTGTTTGATTTTTTTTGGATTGTTTTTATTGTAGTTATTTTCTAGTTTTATGCCACTGTGATCTGAGAAGATGCTTAATATGATTTCTATCTTCTTGAATTTGAAGAGACTTTGCCTGTGACCCAATATATGGTCTATCTTTGAAAATGACCCATGTGCACTTGAGAAGAATGTATATTCTGTGGCTTTGGGGTGAAATGTTCTGAAGATGTCAATTAATTCCATCTTGTCTGGTGAGTCATTTAGGATTGATGTTTCTTTGCTGATGTTTTGTTTAGAGGATTTGTCCAATGGTATAGTGGGGTATTAAAGTCTCCTACTATGATTGTATTGCTGTCAATATCTCCCTTGATATCTTCCAATTTTTTTTTATGTATTTGGGTGCTCCTGTATTGGGTGTGTGTATGTTTACCAGAGTTATTTCTTCTTGTTGGATTGCTCTCTTTAGTATTATGAAGTGGCCTTCCTTATCTCTTGTTATGTCCTTCACTTTGAGATCTAATTTATCAGATATAAGAATTGCTACCCCAGCTTTTTTTTTTTCATTGCCATTCGCCTGAAAAACCGTTTTCCTTCCCTTCACCCTCAGTCTGTGTGCGTCTTTTTTTCTGAGGTGGGTTTCTTGTAGACAGCAGATATATGGGTTGTGTTTTCTTATCCAATCCATTGCCCTGTGTCTTTTGATTGGGGTATTTAATCCATTTACATTTAAAGTTATTATTGATAAGTACTTATTTGTTGCCATTTTAATTCTTTACCCCTGCGTTCCTTCTTTGCTTCCTTTTTCTTATTTTTACAGCAGACCCTTTAGCATTTCTTGCATTGCTGGTTTGGTGGCAATAAATTCCCTTAGTCCTTTTTTGTCTGTGAAGCTCCTGATTTCACCTTCAATTTTGATTGATAGCCTTGCTGGCTACAGTATTCTTGGATTCAGACCCTTCCTTTGCATGACTTTGTATATTTCATTTCATTCCCTTCTGGCCTGATGAGTTTATGTTGAGAAATCAGTCACTAGTTTGATGGGAGATCCTTTATAGGTAACTTTCTGTCTCTCTTTGGCCACTTTTAAGATTCTTACTTTGTCATTGGTGTTTGCCAATTTAATTATAATGTGCCTTGGCCTTGGTCTTTTGGGGTTCATTTTGCTTGGGACTCTGTGAGCTTCTTGTATTTGTTTGGGTTTTTTCTTCCCTATATCAGGGAAGTTTTCTGTCATTATTTCTTCAAACAGGTTTTCTATTCCTTGCTCAGTTTCCTCTCCTTCTGGAACCCCTATTATGCAGATGTTGTTTTGTTCCGTGTTGTCCCAAAGTTCCCTTAGGCTCTCCTCCTGCTTTTTAATTTTTTTTTCTAGAAGCTGCTCTACTTGGGTATTTTTTTCTACCTTGTCCTCTATCTCACTGATGTGGTCCTCTGCTTCTTCTAGTCTACTCTTGATGCTTTCTATTGAGTTCTTTACAGCAGCGATTTAATTTTTCATTTCTTCTTGGTTCTTTTTCATTTCCTCTTGGTTCTTTCTCATATTGTTGAATTTGTCTTCCATTCTTTTCAGCCACCTTATGACCATTTCTCTGAATTCTTTCTCTGGCAGGTTGCTTGCCTCCATTTCGTTTACTTCCTTTTCTGGTGATTCCTGCTTTTCTTTCATATGTGGGCTGTTTCTTTGTCTCCCCATGATCTCTCTTCTCCAGGTGTCTGGTTATGTAGTTCTCTCTCTCCTTATCCCAGGCGAAATCTGACCTTTCCGTGGTGGAGTGTAGAGCTCTTCTGAATCTGCCTGTTTGCCCCAATTGGGGACCAGTGTTCTGGGGTTCACAGCTATTCGGTGGGTGCCATAGTTGTAGATTTTCAGACTTCTGATAACATCCACTTTCCCCTTCAAGATGGCGTGGTCTCCTCATCTGAGCCGGTGGCTCCGGGAGGGAACCCAGCAGCAGTGGGGGCTGCCCGGTCAGGGAAGCTCTGTCAAGCAATCCCCAACCTTCTCCTGGAATATAGCTGTCTCTTAACTCACCAAAAAACACTCCCCGTGCGACCCTCAGCTGTTCTTTCTATCTGCTTCGGGACAAGGCTCAGGACACATCTGTCTATTCCACCGCCATTTTTTTGAGTCCCCTCCATCCTATTTTGAATTTTTTTAGACTGCCTTCAGTGACTTTATTCTAAACTCTGTGCTTGGTAAATAGAGGGTGGATACTTTATTAGTAATCAAACATTAAATAGAACCCATGTTCCAGTGTTAGATGTATAATGTGGTTGAATCATCCTCAGGTTAAATATTCATTTCTGTGCTAATATATTTTAGCTAATGAGCATTAAATGGAAAAGATATGTCATATTTGAACAATGTTAATATTTTTGACAAAGTAATTTTACACAAGTGTTAAGTGCCAAGCAGTAGGCACAGTTAAAAACAGCTACCCCTGCTCCTTCCTACCAACCTCCTGCTCTTACATTATTCTTCAGAAAAACAATTTTAAACTATTTTAGCTGTTTCATTGGTAGTTTATGTCCATGTTCTTGAATTACAAGATTATCCTGCATCCATTTTTTGGGGGCAATGATTTGCTACAGCAAGGATGAAAATTTAGAAAGTTTCTATCATGCATGTCTGTTCAGTCTATTTTCAGAAAACAATCCCTAGTTTTCATTTGGTGATTTGAAAAATTAATTTATAGCTCAACCTTTTTGAATAAAGTCAAATGTAATTTCCATTGAACAGACAACACAATTTTCATCTGGGTGTCAATTTAATTTATAGAAATTATTTGTGCAAAGTGAGAAATTAATGATGTCAGAGAGCCAGATGTCTCACCTTGATTATACTTGCACCATGCAACACAATAGTGAAAAAATGCCAGGAGCTCTGTTTTACAAAAACACATCTTGAATGTGAATATTTCACTCTAGCCAAGCTTGTCTGTCTTTATAGAACTGAATACTTACACAACTCAACACAACTTCCCAAATTATCTTGAAATACTGGGTGTAACTTAGCAGATACACCTCAAAAAGACATAATCACTTAAAAATGATCTATTCAAGGATTGGGGACAGGAGTTACTGCAAGAATTCTGAGTTGAAATAAGAGTTAGTCAAAGGGGAAAATGTACTTTCTGTTCAAATCTGGAAATGTCAACCCAAGGAGATAGGAAGTGTGATTTGAATGAAGTAAATGTAGGAAAAAATAAAGGAAAAAAATACAGAATCACTAGCAGATAGCTGAGCAGAAAACATCCATGAACATACAGAGGGTTTAGATAAATTAAAAGATGGCATGATGCCTCTTAAGAGAAGCTGGAAATATACCTATTTTTTGTTTGTTGAAGAGAACATGTTTCTTTTCTGGGCTAGAGGGTTTCTCTGGAATAACAATTTTCCTATCATGCTTCATATGACTATCACTGTTCTCTGTGCAACCTTCTGCAATTATTTAACTTCTCTGTGCTGTAGTTTCATTATATGTAAAAGGGAAATGATTATAGTGCCTCCCTCAGTGGAATGTATGACGATTAAACAGCTCTTAACTCTTAGTAGGAGTTTAGTGTATAACAGTTATTTTATTATTTTTTCTGCATACCCCATGGTAATAATGAAAATATTAGTAGTTAAGAGTTGTTGAGCTGTTATATGTATTTTGTTACGTTCACTATCCAATCCTCACAACTTGATAATTAAATGTTATCAACTCAATTTTACGGACATAAAAACAGAAACTTAACTAGATTAAGAGCATTCTTCCAGCTTGTACAGCTAGTGAATCAGAATTTGAATCTAGAGAGTTTCATTTTGAGACGTCTGATCCTTAACCAGGGCATGCTCATTTCTGACTTGGATTTTCCTATCAGTGGTTTGGGAATGAATTTTAGATATGCTGGAATTTTGCTTCTTTCAGTCTTGGAAGGGACTTTTTTACTTCATTTTGCCATACAGATATTTGTGTGTGTGTGTGTGTGTGTGTGTGTGTGTGTGTGTGTGTGTGTCTGTGTGTCTGTGTGTGTGTTTTTGTGTGAACATGAAACAGCTGGAAAGAAAATGGATTGCCCTCAAAAAATGCAGGTGACTTGAAGAAAAAGATAAACTTGTGTTTGGAAAGACTTTTTGATTGTCACCTCCTGCCATGCCCACCATTTACTCCATTCTTCAGCCCTATGATGCAGTCCACCCACTTGACAAATGTTCCCCGTATATTTGATTCTTTTCTACCTACCCAGGATCTACTCCTGCTGTGGGGCAGAGTGGGGTTTGTAAAATAAGTATTTTACTAAATAGTGACTAGTCTAGACAGAGAGAGCCCCTCTCATATTCAGCTATGCGCCCACCCAATTTTCACACACCTGGGTTGTGACTTTCACCACTTTGGCTGAACCTGGCCCTGTGATGGTCAGGCCTGCTAGAATGCAAGCTTCTTCTGTTTAGCATTGTGTCTCTATTGATATGCAGTCTAAGACCCGTAATCACTTAGTCAGATTCTGCTACATTAATGGAAGCAAATCCCTAAGTTATTCAAACTGTTGTCTTTAGTGTGAAATCATTTCTTTGGATTGCAGAGATGGAACATGGGTTTTGGGCTCCATTTACAGTACTTAAAATTTGCAACTTCTTTTTTGATAGCAGTATTGTATTTTTGACAAGCAGAAAACTGTGACAAACTTTTTAAAATGCTGACAGATCTGAATTAACCAGTCTAGTGTATCCATCCAAGTCTATATATAAAATTGACTTGAGTCTCACTTTATTTTTTTTTTGCTTGATAACTTGGTCTTATGAATGTTGTTACAGTTCACATATATAAAGAAAGAAGAATACAAAATGCAGGTGATCTGTGGATGATTTGACAACATTCCAGCATTACAGATGTTGTATTATTTAAATCCTTCCTTCATATTCAGTCCTAGAAACTGCTTGTCAAACAAGCAAACCAAATCTAGTCTGCTCACTGTAAAGAGACCAATGGTTTCTTAATCACCCATGGTGTGAAAGACTTGCCTGGACTCCTCCTGAAGAAAATCTGATTAGGGAAAGAAGATTTTTACATATTCAAAGACATCTTAATGTAAACAACGTTAGTTATCCAGGAAATTATTGTCTGGGAGTATGATTCTATTTGATGGTTTTGATGTGTGATCATTGGACCAAACATAGAAACGATGGATATTTTAAAACTACCAAGATGTCATGAACATTGCGCAATTTAAAGATTTTTGAGTGGAAAAAGGTTTTTCTTCTAATAAAAGCAAAAGGAAGAGAATTGTAATCTTGGAATATCCTATGGTCTGGGGATATATTTTATCCATGTTTTTGTTATGATCAGCCTTTTTAAAAATTGCAATAATTCCTGGAATTTTAATCTTCTAATCATAGTTCATGGTGCCCTACTAAAAGCCAAAGAAATGGCTACAATTGATGCTTCTCCATTCAGATGTCTCATTATATATATTGTAAGGAGCTTAAAAAAATACCAGCTCTGAGGGTAGCTGTTTTTCTTCTTTATGTCTTCCTTTGTTACCCTAACTTGACTATGAATTATCGCTATTTTAGTAAATTTCCTGTTGATGGTGTATTAGTCATTTTGAATGAAATTTACATTCTATGGAGGCACTTTGGCTATAGTTCCTGTCATCATGGCAACTAGTTATTTGTATTAATAGTGCTAGAGTCATGGATTTTATTTCTAGAATTGACCCCTCAATATTATACTGTTTAAGCTTCCAAGTATATCCAGGCCAATGTTTTCCAAGTGCATGTTTCAACAGAGACTGGGAAAGGTATTAGAAAGGAGTCCATCAGATTCATCGGTGGTGTTTGATGTAGAAGGGGCACACCACCCTCGACTTCTCAAAGTGTGGTCTGTGGACTCCTGCCCATGAGTCCTTGAAGTACTGTTACAAATGCAGGTATTGGGGATAGCTGATCTACTGAATTAGAATCTCTGGAGTCCTAGAAACTGTTTGTCAAACAAGCAACTCAAATCTAGTCTGCTCACTGTAAAGATACCAAAACAATAGCAATTGCACTTACAAAGGTCAGCAAGTTACCATTAAATATCCTATCTAATAGAGAGGGAATATGCAAATTGACCATCACACCATCACAAAGATGGTGGCACCCATAGCCACAAGATGGCGGCACCCAGTCCCCTCAGCCCCACCAGAGTCCCCCAGTCCTTTCAGCCCTGCCAGGGGGAGTGGGGAGAGTAGGCGCACAATGCGGCCGGACCCACCCTCAGCCCCCAGCTGCCCAGGGCCAGCCCAAGGTGCAGGCAAGCCTTGGATGGTGGTTGCCCAGCTGCCTAGGGCCGCCGGAGGCTCAGGTAACCAGGGCCGGCCGAGGCTTGCGTTGCCGGCAGTGGCAGCAGCAGAGGTGTGATGCGGGCATTGTCTTCCCCTGATTGCCAGGTCGCCTCCTGCCCCTGAGGGCTCCTGGACTGTGAGAGGGTGCAGACGGGGCTGAGGGACCCCCCTTACCAGTGCATGAATTTTTATGCACCAGGCCTCTAGTCCTATCTAATAAAAGAGTAATATGTAAATTTACTGTCACTCCAAGGCACAAGATGGTTGCCCCTAGGTGGACACATGGTGGTCACCACAAGATGGCCTGCAGGGGAGGGCAGTTGTGGGCAGTTAGGGGTGACCAGGCCAGTAGAGGAGGGCAGTTGGGGCAGACCAGGCCAGCAAGGGAGGGCAATTTGGGGGGACCCAGGCCTGCAGGGGAGGGCAGTTGGGGGGGGGGACCAAGCCTGGAGGGTACAGCAGTTGTGGGGGGACCAAGCCTGCAGGGGAGGGCAATTGTGAGCAATCAGGCCAGCAGGGAGGGCAGTTAAGGGTTACCAGGCCAGCAGAGGAGGGCAGTTGGGAGGGACCAGGCATGTAGGGGAGGGCAGTTGCGGGGACCAGGCCTGCAGGGGACGGCTGTTGGGGGGGACTAGGACAG
The DNA here is from genome assembly GCF_963455305.1 of Plecotus auritus. Lineage (NCBI taxonomy): Eukaryota > Metazoa > Chordata > Mammalia > Chiroptera > Vespertilionidae > Plecotus > Plecotus auritus. The sequence continues at coordinate 12,280,337 of NC_137773.1, read as the reverse complement.
CAGGGGAGGGCTGTTGGGGGGGACCAGGCCAGCAGAGGAGGGTAGTTGGGGGAGACCAGGCCAGCAGGGGAGGGTTGTTGGGATGGGGACCCAGGCCCTCAGAGGAGGGCAGTGCGGGAGGACCAGGACTGCAGGGTATGGCAGTTGGGGGGACCAAGCCTGCAGGGGAGGGCAGTTAGGGGTGACCAGGTCAGCAGGGGAGGGAAGGTGAGGGTGACCAGGCCTGCAGGGGAGGACAGTTAGGGGTGACCAGACTGGCAGGGGAGGGCAGTTAGGGGCAATCGGGCCAGCTGGGGAACAGTTAGGCATCAATCAAGCTGGCAGGGGAGTGGTTAGGGGGTGATCAGACTGGCAGGCAGAAGTGGTTAAGGACAATCAGGCAGAGGCAGATGAGTGGTTTGGAGCCAGTAGTCCTGGGTTGTGAGAGGGATGTCCAACCGCCCGTTTAGGCCCGATCCCAGTGGGATCGGGCCTAAACGGGCGGTTGGACATCCCCCAAGGGGTCCCAGATTGGAGAGGGTGCAAGCTGGGCTGAGGGACAACCCCGCCTCTCCATACACAAATTTCGTACACTGGGCCTCTAGTATGAATGATAAATAGCTGATTATTCAAATTATTTCTTCAGATCCCATTGTTTCTTAATTACCCATGGAGTAGAGACTTTACTAGACTTTATATATTTTTTATTGTAGGAAAATTAAATAATATGAGATCTACTCTCAACAAAATTTTAGGTGTACAGTATAGTTATTGTTAATGATAGGCAGGTCTCTAGAACTTTTTCGTCTTGCATTACTGAAATTTTATACTTATTGACCAGCAACTCTCTTCTCCTCTGGCTTTTTCTTGACTTTTGATAGAGCAGTTCTGATTGGACAAGAGGGATTCCTTCATTCCATTCAAATAGGCAAAATGTCAAAAAATTCAAATACAGGGTATTAGATTCAATTCAATGGTGCAAATAGGTATAAATAAGCACATTTGTACTTAATTTTTCTTAGAATTATCATTTTTTCACCAATATTACCAAATTGAAAATTGTGTTGAATGTGAATAGAAACTACAATTTAGAGTCAGTCCAGGAATCAGAGGAAAACCATGAGTTACGTTACTGGTTATTTTAAAAAGCAGAATAGACAACTGGTAGAGTAATCTAAGCAAGTAATAAGAGCTGATATTTACATATGGATTTATCTCTGAGGACACATTTTCATTGTTTCCTTAAGCTGGATAGATGTATGCTTATAATCTCTTTGAGGACAGTGACTGTAGTCCCTAATAAACATAATTCATTTTATTTCTATTTAGCCTAGTATAAATGTACCAAATGATGGCAAGAAACAAATATCTAATGAACTATCTGTTAAACAGAGTAGGTTGTAAAAATAATATTTACAATCAGTAAATAAAGAAAATTTAATAAAAGATTAATGTTTTCCTTGGGTTATTTGACTTCTTAGGATAGCATTAGGATCAAGACTTGGATTTTTCTGAAACCAAACACAAATCTACACCATGGGATTATGTCTTGTGAAGAGAGAGAGAGAGAGAGAGAGAGAGAGAGAGAGAGAGAGAGAGAGAGGGCAAAGAAGAGAGGAAGAGATGGATAGAAGAAAAGAAAGATGTCATCACTTAACAGTGCTTTCTGGAATTGAAATTTACATATTTGAAAAGGACCATATTGACCTTTCCCTCCTTTTTTCATGCAAATGAGAGCAATGGTCAATGAAAGAATTATAAATCTGGTGAGTACGCAATATGAACATTGATTTCACAAACCCATTTGAACTTGAAGAATTGGGGGCTGTGATGGGGGTCATTGCTTTGTCGCTTTTCAGTCACAGATAATAATCTTTTCATTTTCATCCTCTTTGGAACCTATAGTTTTAGACAAATGTGCAGCGGATCCTGTTAAATTATAAGGGCAACTCATTTTAAAGGTTAAAGGATGAGATGCAATTAGCCTCTAAATTCAGACCTGATTATCGAAGTCAGCTTATCCTTTGGTTCAGAACAACGGAACTAGACATTTTAATGCATAAACGTGTTCGCTTGTAGACAATTAGAGTTGTCAGTTTAAGTAGTCAATTGAAGAGGCAGGTTAAACAGAAATTGGTAGTGTTTTATGACCTTGTGGGTGGAAACATTTTTCTGGAAATACAATCATGAGTTTTGAATTGGTGACGGAAATAGCAGAATCTAATTATGGCTAACCTCCCCATGGCTAACACTCTTCTCATGGACATCACACACAACTGACCCATGGAAGGACAGATACTGGATAGATATTCTCAAAAAACAGCAGCAGTTGGTACTCAGGTAACCAAGAGGATCAAGCAATTCTTGTAGCCTCTATAATATACTTCTCAAAAGGCGTCCCGCTAGGGAGAAGGAAGGATAAAAGAAAACCATTGTTTTCTTCACTTTCACCTCTCTCCTACTTTATGTGCATGTATATGGCATCTGCACAGAGAATCCTGGTCTCACTTGGTCATAAAAATAGCAGCTTCTTACCCGACGACCATTAGTCAATTTTACCCACTCTGTGTCACTTTGTCCAAAGTGCCGGCCACCATGGCAACCAGTTATTTGGAAAGTGCATTAGGCTAAAAACAAACATTTGCATGGGAAGAAAACTGCTCTTCCCATTCAAATTTGTATTTAGTGGAGTAGAGTAGTCATGGGAGGTGTGCTGAGATCATTAACCTATAGTTTCTCAGAGTACAGAGCAGGAGAGGATTCCTAGTCCAACCTCAGCCTGCAGAGGGCAGTGAGGGACCTGTGAATTCTAACACCAGCACTAGAACAAAGGCAGGGACTTTAAATGGGTGTACTCAGCTAATTTGGGTAAAAAAAAAAAAAAAGTCAACATTTTGATGCAGATTCAGTACTAAAGATTAGCAGTAATAGGTTCTTTTGTTTATAAGAAAAAAATATTCTTAGTAATTAGATGTTGTGATAGCATTTAATTTTGCACTTGGCTTGTTTACAGGGAGTGGTGTATGTCCCTCAGAAAGGCAAATGTGAAAATGGTTATGAAGGAAAAATTATTAAAAGATGGGTAGATTCATTAATGAAACTATAAATAGTCTCTATGTTAATATTAGTTTATCCTCTTTCCCTTTTTCCTAAACTATTATATTTTGTTCTTTTACAACCCTGTTCTGTTGCAATTCATTAAAGGATATTTCTCTACTACCTTTGTAGAGTTAAGTCCAAAAACATGTTAATGAAATTAGATTAGCTAAAGAAAATTGTTACCTAGTATCTAAGACTTTGCCTTAATTCAAATTTATAGTATATTATGTAATTTTGTTGCTATACTTGTAAATGCAGATTGGGTGACATTTTCAACTCTCTTCCCCTCCTTTTTATTGAATTTATTGGGGTGACACGGATTATCAAATGTAAGTATATAGGTGCACAATTCCACAACACATCATCTGTACCCTGTATTGTATGTTCATCACCCCAAGTCAAGTCTCCTTCCATCACCATTTATTGGTCCTGGTGGCAATCAGGAGACATGTGTTGATGGCAGATGTAACTGTCACCTGGAGTTTGTCAGCTTTTAGCCCTGTTTGAGCTATTCAGCACTGCAGCCGTCTGTCTCTGGGGGTCTCCGCAGAATCCAGGCGCTTGTTTGCCAGGCAGACCTGAAGTGACTGTTATTTATTTATAGCCTCTGGCATTGTCTGAAACATTCTGCAACACAACTGCGTTAACAACTTCAAGTTAATGTAAACACTCGGAAAATGAAAACACTGACGCTGAACTGCAGATATGACCAGGCAAAGCAGGGGGACGGAGGGAGGTAAAGGCACAGGCCGCACACAGACTCCAGGCCAGGAAGCACCCTCTTGGGACCAGTTGGAAGATGACCGGTTGTTATTGGGTGCTTGATGCCATGGAGGGGTCTGCTGTAGGCTTTCACCACTTGGACACGGATGGCTATTGGAAGTGAAGGAAGAGGACTCGGAGACCGAATTTCATGACAGAATATTCTGCTCAGAACTTTGAGACACTGATCAAAACTCTGCAATTCACTCCCAGTAAATGTCAGTCCTTGACATGATCTTCATGATCTGCTAGCACAGTGGTCGGCAAACTGCGGCTTGCGAGCCGCATGTGGCTTGTGAGCCGCGGTTTGCCGCTCTGTTGACGAATGAGTTTGCCGACCACTGGGATAGGGGCTTAATCACAAGGAACAACAACAGCCTGTAATTATTGGAATCGAGAGTCTAGGTCAGTGGTCGGCAAACTCATTCGTCAACAGAGCGGCAAACCGCGGCTCGCGAGCCGCATGTGGCTCGTGAGCCGCAGTTTGCCGACCACTGTGCTAGCCCGTTTCCACTGTGAGCCCATCTCCTACCACTCTGTGCCCGACTTACTCCACTTTGGCAGAGGGCCACTTGATGGTTTTGGAACTTGACCAGCATGCTTTCACCAGGTGCTTTCCTACTTATTTCCTTTGCCCAATATTGTCTATTCTTCCACATGTTTGTTCAGAGGCTGCCTTATCAAAGAGGTATTCCTGACGCCCTACCTATTCCTTTGATCTACTGCTGCATATCAAACTACCCCCCAAAACACAGTGGCTTAAAACAGCAACCATTTTTATTATAGTGCAAAAATTTTTTTGGCCAGAATTTGGGCAGGGTCTGGCTGGGTGAATTTTCTATTGCACTTGGCATTGGCAGAGATCATTCAGTTGTGTTTAGTTGGGGGATGGCTTTGCAAGGAGGTTATACTCACATGCCAAGCACTTCGGCAGGGATGGATGGAAGACGGGCCTCGGCTGGGATTATTTTCCGTGTATCAGTTGTTTGTTGCTGTGAAACAAACTACCCCAAAACATAGTGGCTTAAGATTACAAACATTATTAACTCACAGTTTCTGTGGGTCAACAATCCAGGTGGGACTTGGCTAAGTGCCCTGGCCCAGGGTTTCTGACATGGCTGCGATCAATGTGTTTCCTGGGGTTTTAGTCATCTCAAGGCTTAGCTGGGGAAGAGCAGCTTCCAACTCATTCAGCTGCTGCCAGGTAGGTCTTAAGTCCTTGCTGCTTGTTGGTCAGAGACCTGAGTTTCCTGCAACCTGTGCCTCTCCATAGGTTGACCTTCCAACATAGCAAACTGGCATTTTCTGGAGTGAGAACTCTGGGAGAGAGAGAGCAAGAGAGGTCAAACAAAACAGAAGATCTAGCCCGGGGCTGATTTCATTGGTTAGGCAGGCATCCTCAAACTATGGCCCGCGGGCCACATGCGGCCCGCCGAGGACATTTATCCGGCCCGCCAGGTGCTGCTGCCTGTCCTGCTTAGCAGCCGACACATCCCGGGCCCGCAGTGCGCATAGGAATTTGTTCATAGTTTTTTTTTTTAAACTATAGTCCGGCCCTCCAACGGTCTGAGGGACAGTGAACTGGCCCCCTGTTTAAAAAGTTTGAGGACCCCTGGGTTAGAGCATCAGCCTGCAGACCGAAAGGTCTCGAGTTCAATTCCTAGTCCAGGGCACGTACCTCAGTTGCAGGCTTGATCCTGGTTGGGGTACAGGGGGGAAGTTATCAATTGATGTGTGTCTCTCACATTGATGTTTCTCTCTATCTCCCCCCTTCCTCAAGCCTCCATTCTTTCTCTAAAAAAAATAAAAATCCATTGAAAAAATATCTCAGGTGAGGATTAAAAACACACACCAAAAAAACTCACACAGAAAATCTAGTTCTTTGTAACTTAACGTTGGAAGTGACATCCCAACATTGTTTGCGGTATTGTCTTTGCTCAAAGTGAGTCACTAGGTTCAGCCCATACTCAAGGGGAGGGGGGACACAAGGTTATGAATATTAGGATGTTGAGATGTTTATATGCTGCCGACCACAGCCAGAGGGTCTACATATGACATCTCCAGCCTTGCACCCTCAGAGTGACTAGGGAGATTATTCCAAGAGAATTGGGTAGTAGCTGCAAGGGTTCTTATGTTCTTGCCTCAACCCTCAGAAAATCCCTTTTACTGCATCCTTTGGTTCATGTAACTCATCAAAGGTAGCCCAGGTTCCAGAGTAAGGGGATCAGATTCAATGTTTCAATGCAAGGAATTGCAAAGAATTTGCAGTCTTCCTTCATTTACCACACTACTCTTTATCATATAGCACACCCACCCACCCCACCTCATACTAATTATCTGCTTTATCCCATTTTATTTTTCTCCATAGCATTTGTAGTTTTAACATTTTGCTTATTATCTATTTCTTCAACCAGAAAGTGAGGTGCTGAGGTTAGGGAATTTGCCCATTCACAGATATATTCCCAGAGTTTAGAATAGTGCCTGGCACATACTAGGTTTTCAGTAAATATTGTACAGTTATTTGGTCTTATCAAGTCTTACATAATCTAGACCTAACTAATTCTCTAGCACTTTCCTCCAGGTTAATATTCTCTATACACATTAGCCTTTTTTTTAATGTTGTTCCTAAAACATGCTAAATTTATTCCTGTATCATAGCCTTTATACCAGCTGTCTTAACATTTACTTGATTTCCAAATGACTGAGTACTTTTTGTCATTCAGATTTAAGTTCTGTATTAGGAAGAGCTTCTATTTGATCCCTGGTCATTTTCTATTATATCACCTAGTTTAATTTCTTCATTACAACTAGCTAATAGTTTCTGGTACATCTGTTCATCTGTCTTTCATCCTACTTAAAAATGAATTCTGTTAGCTAGCGGGTCTTGTCTGTCTTATGCAAAGCTCTGTCCTTTAGTACCTAAAAGAATATTTGGCTCACTGTAGGCCCTAATTTATTTTTGTTAATGAAACAAATCTATTGATAATCGATGTATGGAAATGATGTTTTTTTTTTTAATTTAATTTTCATATAAAATTTAGCTCTGAGTCAATGCCTATAGGTCTTCCCTGTTGGCATCACCTCCCCCCTTCTGTTATTGCTATAATCATGAAATCACTGAATGTCATTACACCGCTTTTCTTAATGACAATAAAATATCCACTCAAGATGGGCCTAATGACCTGAAGTAGTTGCAAGAGTGTGCAAACAAAGAGAGCTGCCAGCTGGCCAATGGGACTGATATTTTATGCACAGAGCCTCGTCCCCACAGCAATACATCTGATTCTGCATTTGGTTTTAGACCTATCAGTGACTTGATCATTAAAACATTGGGAGAGCTTGTAAAAAAACAAACACCTGGAGCCTTTTAGAAAGTGTGCATGCCAAGTTGTGAAGGGAGAATAAAGAGTACATTGTGTGTGTGTGTGTGTGTGTGGGGGGGGCTACATTTTGAACTTAACAACTTTCAACAAATAGGGACATCTTCTTGCTTTAAAATCTGTCCTTTTGTCTCTCCCCTTCCCCACCCCCCCCCTTTTTTTTAACAGACAATAAAATACCATTTCTCCTTCACCCTGGAGTTTAGGAGAAAGTGATGAGCTCAGCATCCGTGGAAAGTTCTTGCTTCACTGCGTGGGCTTATCTAAATGGCTGTGGAGGTAATGGCCAGGCAGAGGGATAGAGGTCAGTGGAATTCAGAATAGTCTCCTATCCATTGGTCTTTGATAATGGAGAAGCATGACAACTTCAGCCCAGTCTGTTTTAGGAAATTCTGTCCCCCTTAACCGACCTGAATGCCTACTTCAGCACATGTATTTAGTACCAATATCAACTAGAAAATCATACATGTTGAAAAATAATTTTTAAAATCATAATGAATGTACCAAAAAAAAAAAAAAGAGAGAGAGAGAGAGAGAGGAAAGATTAGATGACAGAAAGAATTGGCTGGATCAAAGATGATAATTCATGAATTCTAGCCTCAGTCACTGGATTCTGTCCAGTTGCCCCCTTTCCAAGTAAGAGTCACAACGTCGAAAGTGTTGAATATTTGGTGAGAGAGTTCTCTGAACTAGGAGCTTATCTGGCACTGCTTCGGTACAAGGACAGAGTCACACACAATGTATATACACATACATATGTGGGGAAGCCAATCATGTCTTTAACCAATAAGGTAAGGCTTATTAATGGGAGATGAACATACCCCTGAACCCTAGTGCTATGAAGATGAAGTAAAGGATGTTGGCAGCTCCCACAAGTGAAGAGGTTTTGAATTAAGTTATATTTTAGTAGGTAAATAGTGCTGGAAGTTATGGATTTAGAATTGCATGACAAATGTAGGTTTGTCATTTGCTAACAATAAATAGATTTCTGTCCTTTTCAAGAAGGTAGGCAGTCCTTCAATCTCCTGATCTTTCTCATATCTAACTTCAAATCTTCTGCCTAAATGTGTCTTAGAAGTCCATCTGCAAATGGACACACTGTAGGAGGGCATTGGAAGGCAGTAGGATCCTGGCAGTAAAATCCCTGGAACAGGAGTTGCAAGTTTTTTGTTCCAGACTCCACCAGCTTTATCTTTTGGTGACTTTTGGTGACTCATTCAAGCAGTCTTTTGTTTCTTTCGCATCAATACATTATAGAAGTTGCTGTAAAGTTAACAGAAGAGATTTGAGAGAAAGCATTTTGAACATATAAAATGCCAAAGGAATATAAGTATTATTATTTCTGTGCATGTATATGTGTATACTTGTGTGTAATATCTATGGATAGATACAGCCTGCTAGTGCTGTTAGGTACAGAGAAAGGAGGCCCTGTATATAAAAAAAAAGCAGTATCTGTTCCATAATAGAATTACAACTAACTGTTCTGTATGAGCCAGTGTTACTAATTGTTCTTTATGAGCCAGTGTTTTAAGTGCATATTCAAGATTAAAGAAAAATGTAACAAGAGAAGGGCTGATAGATTCAGACTGTTTGGGTGTATTGGAAAATGTTTCCTGCATGGAGGTTGTAGTAGAGATTTATGTCTTGATTAAGGGATAAATGTCAAATGATGGTCTTTTACCAGACTGTAAATTTTCTGAGGACAGGGTCCAACTTGTTTCATTGTTGTATTTCAGGACCGTGAATGCTAGTAGGTGCTTAAGTAATGTTTGAAAATGAATGAGTTAGGATGTATTGAGGAACAATTAATATTTGGATGTATCTGAAATGTAGGAAGGGTTGAAGGCTCTTTGAGAGAGGAAGCTAGGAAGGAAGATGAATACAAGGTCATGGCCTGGGATTATTCTTGGCTTCCTTTTCTTCCATTCCTTCTAATGAAGACATTTTGATAGTGCCCTCACAGTTTATGAGGTAGCTTCTACTTCCCCATTTTACAAGTGAGTGTATTGAGATTTAGAGAATAAGTATCTGCCTAAGGCCACAGAGCTGGTAAAGGCCTAGCTTTACTATAAGAGGAGGAGGAGGCAGAGGCCTGTGCTGTTTCATCTCTCTTTATTACTTTTACTCCCACTGGCCTTTAGATCTGCCATCTGTGTCTTTCAGGATGATCTTGCAGGCTTGTCTACTAAGTGAGGGAACCATTGTTGAATGGAACTTTGAACACAGAATCCCTCTGAATCACACAAGAAGACCTCATTTAGAATGTCGGATTCCAACTTCATTTAATATCCATCACTGCATTTTGAATTTAAAGACAGAGGGAAAAAATGTTCCTTGGTGTAACCTCTGGACTATCTTATTGCCTTTAATGATCTTAAATGGAAAAAAAAAGCAAGATTCTCCAGGAACTGATTAAAATCCCCATTCTTTAATGCCAGTGCCTACTTGGGGAATAAAGGTAGTATCTCCCCTACTTCTGTTCCTATTGATCACCTATCCACATAGAATACTGACTTCATCATTTTATAATCATCCTTATTTAGGGCTTTCCTCTGTAACAGATATCCTACTAAGCACTTTAAATGTATTACATATGACTAGAGGCCCAGTGCATGAATTCGTGCATGGTTGAGGTCCTTCTGGGTGGCCTGCAGGGATCAGGTCAAAACCCGCAGTCCAACACCGCCTGCAGTTCCTACCTGCCGCTCCCGCTCATCCCGGCCCCACTGTGCCTGCTGCGGGCTTGCGCCCAATCAGTCCCGATTGGGAGAGGCTTGCGCTGCTGCAGCACCGCTCACCAACCATGAGCCCTGTGGCTGGCACCTTCCCAAGGGGAGTGGCCTGCAGGATGGGGCTGAAACCACTGGCTCTGACATCCCCTGAGGGGTCCCAGATTTGCGAGAGTGCACAGGCTAGGCTGAGGGACCCCACAGGTGCACAGTTGGGCTGGGGAGGGACCACGGGAGGGCTCCAGGGCATGTCCTGCCCATCTCACTCAGTCCAGATTGGCTGGACCCCAGCAGCAAGCTAACCTACCGGTTGGAGCATCTGCCCTCTGGTGCACATCATAACGACTGGTCGACTGGTCGACTGTGCATGTCATAGCGAGCAGTTGAGCAGCCTTAGCATATTATTGGCATATTATGCTTTGATGGGTTGTTCAGTTGTTCTGCCATTTGGTCTATTTGCATATTACCCTTTTATTATATAGGATTATGTGTACACACCAGCCTATGAGGCCTATAGGAGAGGCCTGTGCTTACACAAACATCCTCTGTAGGTTATATTGTGACCCTGAGTTAATTAGTCAAGGACACAAAATTGTTGTGTAAGTGAGGTAGATGCTGAGAGACAGCAGAACCAGTTTCAGCAGATCTTAGAATAGCCTCTCTTGTGTCTGAGTCCCGAACAGGAGATCATTCAGATTACTGACAAGGTAGGATCTTGCCACACCCGAGAGTAAATCTTTGCTGTGCCACTGTCATTTTTGTGAGACCATTCAGAAAGTGGTACTAACAATATCCGTGCTCCCTCTGAAGGGAATCTTTACTGTGATGGGACACTTGTGATTCTGAAACCAAACATAGTAGTGATAGCAAATCTATAGCCTTGTCTGGAAGCAGAAAGTAGATGTATAGCTTCCTTCAGTTTGCATGAACTATGGAGATCCGTTTTCCTGAAGTCTCCCTCAAGTCTGGTGTAACTGTCCTTTACCTGGTGGTTTTGATACTGAGTTCCTATGAGGACCATGAAAACAAATCCATTTCCCCAAATCTAGATATTATCATTCTCACTTTAAGATGAGGAAACTCAGAGGTAGGGATCACGCACAACTGACAAAGTAATGACAGTTTTGACTTTGAACCCAGACTGAGCTCTTAGCAATTACACTATTCTATTTAGTTTTTAAAGGAATGAATGCCTGAGCTTATCCTGTATTGTTTTGTGGGATTAGTTAGTTGAATATTTGAGGAGGATGAAATAAATTATGTAAAATGTAAAATCACTATGAATTTGATACTCTATAAATACAGTTGTTGGCTATGATTGGAAAAGGCAATAGACTATTTAGAGCCTCATTGTAATTCCCTCACCTCACCTTTTATTTTTAAAAGTCTTCTGTTTTTATCCATTTTATCTGGAATGGTGTGAAATATTTGTATTGGTAATATGTGTGACATATAAAAGGAAGAGACATGGATCTCATTCTTTATTTGAATGATTATATGTAGCAGAGGTGTGCATCCAACATGTTGAAAAGCAATGGCACAGAAGTACAAGTAAAAGGGAATGAAAGTATTGGGCATCTGCGGAAATTGCATAAAAAGTGCCAGAAAAGTTCTTTTCTTGCTTCCTTCCTTCCCCCAGTCTGTACATTGCTTATTCTTCAAAGGCTTCTTTGAGCAGACATCTTGACAAAGGTTTCTCTGACCATTTCAAGCCTCAGAAGTATGGGACTTCCTGCATGAATTCACAATGAGGATTGACCTGTATAATACAAATGATTTCCATTACATTTCTCAACATTTATTTGACTCTAAGTTGTTGACAAAGGAAAGATATAGCCTACTTGTAGATATGGTAAATTTTAAAAGCCACTGATATGTAGGACCTAAAAGGGAGGCAAATACATATTTGTTGGTGTGATGTTTAATTTAAAAAACGTATCTATATATTATTTCTATTGATCTTGCTATATTTAGTGGAAATCAATATATTTTAAGTCCTCATAGTACCTAGTATCAGTGCTGACTACATATACCCTTTCTTTGGATGGGGGAGGGGTAACAGCTTTATTAAGATATAATTTACATGCCATACAATTTACCCATTTAAACTAGACAATTAAATGGTTTTTAGTATATCCACAGACTTGTGCAAGCATTCCCACAATTTCAGAACATTTTATTTTTTATTTTTGACATGAATAATTTTATTTTTTTTCCAATTTTTTATTGATTAAGGTATTACATGTGGAATTTCCGAACATTATAATTACTCCGGAAAGAAACCCCAAATCCTTTAGCTATCATTGTCCAATTGCCACACCTTCCCTCATCTTTAGGAAATCCCTAATATACTTTCTGTCTTTATAAATTTGCCTATTCTAGACATTTCAAAAAAATGGAATCAACTACTACATGGTCTTTTATGACTATAAGTCTTTCACTTAGCATAATGTTTTTAAGGTTAATATATGTTGAAGCATGTATCAATATTTTAGTTTTTAATTGCTGAATATTTCATTTCAGAATATACCACATTTTATGTATGTACATATACTACATAATTATGAACATTTAGGTTGTTTCCATATTTTGGCTATTGTGAATAATGCTATGTTTGAATGTCAGTTTTGTGTGTGAACATATGTGTTAATTTCTCTTCAGTATAAACCTACGAGTGAAATTGCTTGGTAAAATAGTAATTCTGTTTAACTTTTTGAAGAATTGCCAAACTTATCCAAAGCAGCTGTACCATTTTATATTCTCACAAGCAGTGTATGAGGGTTCCACATTCTCTACATGCTTACAAACTCTTGTAGTTATCTTTTTTAAAATCCTCAACCAAGAATATGTTTTATTGATTTTAGAGAGAGAGGAAGGGAGACACACATACACACACACACATACACACACACACACACACACAGAGAGAGAGAGAGAGAGAGAGAGAGAGAGAGAGAGAGAGTTATGTAAAGAACATTATCAGTTGCCTCCCGTAAATGCTCGACTGGGATCCAAACTGCAACCTTTTGGTATACAGGATGATGCTCCAGCCAACTGAGTGACCCAGCTAGAGCATCTGACTTCTTGATTCTAGTCATACTTGTGGGTGTGAAGTGAGTAGTATCTGATGGTGCTTTTGATTTGAATTTCCCTAATAAACTAATGATATTGAACATCTTTTCATGTATTCGTTGGTCATTTGTATATCTTTGGAGAAATGTCTATTTAACCCTTAGCCCATATTGTTATTTATCTTATGATTTTGTTGAGTTGTAAGAGTTATTTATATATTCTAGACACAGCTAACTTGTCAGATATATGACTTGCAAATATTTTCATTTGGTGGATTGTGTTTTTACTTTCCTAATAGTGTCCTTTGCAGCACAAATGTTTTTCATTTTGATGAAGTTTTATTCATTTATTTTTTATTTGTTGTTTGTGCTTGGTGTTATGCCTAAAGAAACCTCTACCAAATCCAGAGCTATTTTTGGATTTCAATTCTATTATTTTGATCTGTAGGTCTATCCTATGCCAGTACTGTGCTGTCTTGATTATAGTTGCAACTTTTAACATCAGAAGGTTTTATTTTATTTTTTTTAAGTTTTTACTTTTCAAGATTGTCCTGGCTGTTCTGAGTCCCTTGATTTTCTATGATCAGCCTGTCAATTTCTACAAAGAAGCTAGTTGGGATTCAATAGAGATTGCATTGAGTCTGCAGGTCAATTTGGGAACACTTGCCATCTGAACAATATTAAGCCTTGGGAACATGGTTGTGGGGTGTATTTCCACTCATTTAGAACTTCTACAACTTCTTTCAGCAATTTGTAGTTTTCAGAGTATGAATCTTCCACTTCCTTTGTTAAATTTATTCCAACTGGCACTTTATTTTTTTGGTTACTATTGTAAATTGGATTGTTTTCTTAATTTCAGTTTTGGATTGTTTCATTGCTGGAGTATAATAATGTGATTGATTTTTTGTATTGATCTTACATCCTACAATTTCCTGACCTCATTAATTAGTTATAATTGTAGATTCCTTGAAATTTCCTTGTGTAAGATCAGGTCATTTGTGAATAGAAATAGGTTTATTTCTTCTTTTCCAATCTAGATACCTTTTATTTCATTGCCTCGTTTTAATGCATTGGCTACAATTGTAAGGTTTAATAGAAGTAGAGAGAGCAGACATCTTTGTCTTGTTCTTGATCTTTAGAGGAGAGCATCCAGTCTTTCATAATTAAGTTGATGTTCACTGTGGGTTTTTCATAGATGCCTTTTATCATGTCAAGTGAATTTCTTTCTATTCCAAATGATTGAGTTTTTATTATGAAAGGGTGTTGGATTTTGTCAAATGGTTTTTCTCCAATTTATTGGTGATTATGTGGTTTTTGGTTTTTAATTTTACTTGTTGATATGGTCTATTACATTAATTGATTTTTGCATATTAAACCAATCTTGCATTCCTGGCATAAATCCCAATTGGTCACAGTGTATAATTTTTTTATATGCTGTAGCATTTGGTCTGCTAAAATTCTCTTGAAGATTTGTATTTATAGGAGATATTATTCTACATATTTCTTATTTTATATCTTTTTGGTTCTTTAACCAATGAAATTACCTGCACCTGAGCTTTGTGGATATTTTTTATTACTAGTTTAATCTCTTTACTTGTCATAGTGTATTCAGATCTTAAATTTCCCTTCATAAAGATCATGTTTTAGTTAGATATGTTTTTATTAAATAAAGAGCCTTTAAAAATAGCTTCTCAGGACAATAAAAGGCTGGCTCTTCTATGTGGAGCAGGTTGGTATATGCCAATTCTCACTCTTCATGCTCTGACTCTTTTAAATATAAATATGACTTAACTTTTCTGTATTTCTTTGGTATCACAAGTGGTTTTGTCTCATATTTTCTTCTTGCATTTCAGTTTACTAATGGTTTTCACATTAAAATATCATTTAACCTCAATTATTATTCCTTTTTATGGATGAAAACCAACACTCAGAAAACATATGTGACTAGCCATGGACCTAAAGCTACTGAATCTCACTCATGGGATTTAAAAATAGGTCCTTTTATTCCACATCCCATAATACCTCCTTCCGCCCATACTCATAATGAGTAAGTTAATTACTAATTTGGACCTAGCAATCTTTCACTTTATATTTGAATCTATAATACCACATATTTTTAAATGGCAAGAAATACCAAATATACATTGATTTTTCTCCAAGTCTATCTTACAGCTTCAAACTTTGAAGTTTTTTCACGCTCCTCAATAAGATTTTGCTTTTGGCTATGATAGAAGGGCTGTATCTGACCAACTCTCTGTGGAGAGCAATCATAAAAAAGCATAGAACAGCAACCAAAATATCCAGGATTGGAGGGTTTAAGATGCTGTAGAAAAGGGTGAGGTAAACCTAACATTCTCCTCCACTTTTCCTTAAAAGTGTTCTCTGGTTCATAAGTTTTATGGGCAGAGAATACTGGCTCAGAGCTTTTGGCTGTCCACTGTGGTTGAGTAGATAAAACATGGTGTTCAGGGCTATGAAGGCAGTCAAGACTTGAGAGGTCAAGATTCTAGAGAGTAGAAATCAACAATAATCAAGTGGACCTAACATTCTGTGGTTCTTTCCCAACCGAGGCATTTACTGATTCATATTCTGGGCAGGGCAGAAGGCTAAGAAGCCAAGCAGGAAGGAATGGAGGCTAGAAATCTAAACAGTTTCTATCAGAATCCTTACTTTAGTAAATCCTTAAAGTTATCATTATGTTCAAGAAAATAGAAAAGAATATGGAGAAAAAAACATTAGAATCAACAAAAAGAGTCAAATGAAAATTCTAGAACTTAAAAATAAGTAGCAATGAAAAAACCCAATAGTTTAGTTGTATAATCACAAAACAAAGCAAAGAGCTGGAGGAAGCCTATTAAATGATGTATATTTACTCTACACAGAATGTAACAATACATTTTTGAGAGAAATTAAAAATGTCAGTAAATAGGGGGACATACCATATTAACAGAAGACTCAGTATCAAAAAGATGTCAGTTCTCACCAAAATAATTTATTGGCAATGAAATTTCAGTTAAAATCCCTGTAAGTTACATTTTCTTGTGGAAACTTAAAGGACCAAAGTAGTTTAGAAATTAGTTATTGAATGAGAACAAAATTGGAAAGTTATTCCACCAGATATTGAGATTTATAAAGCTATACAATTAAATGGTGTGCTCTTGATACAAGGAGAGACAAATAGAGTCCAGAAATAGACCCATATATACAGGATTGAGTGATTTATGAAAAAGATGTCATTGCAGTGCATTGAGGGTAAGGGGTAAGGGTCGTCTCTATAATAAAAGTTTCTGGATTAATTGTATATATAAATGAAATGAATGATTTTAATCCCTGTGGACACCATATGCAAAAATAAATTTGTATTGTTAACCCAGTTTGAAAAATAGAGTAATAGAAATTTTAGAAGATAGCATAGTTTACTTTGTGAACTTAAGAGAAGTAAAGATTTCGTCAACAAAAAAGCTAAAAATATTAATAAAGTTTTTAAAAATTATGGACCCAAGAGGGTGGAAAAGGAAACCAAAGGTTATAAATTGATTCCAATACATGCACCTCACAAGAGATTCGCACCTATTGTAAATAAAAAAAATGATGAATCAATTGAATAATGGTCACATGATTTCAACAAACACTTCACAAATGACCCATAAATATGGGAGCATGCTCAGTTTTATTAGTCACCAGGGAAGTGTCAATGACAATGACAGTACAAACCACTACATGGTCATGACATTGCTAAAATGAAAAAGACTGACGTTGTCAGGTTCAGTCAAGGATGTGGAGCGTCTGAAACCCTCATACCCTGCTGGAGGATGTGGTTAATTTGGAGAATTGCGAACAATCCACAGCTAGGTCTAATCCTACCAGAAATGCCTACATATGTTCACAAAAGACACGTATAAAAGTAATGATAGCAGCACTATTTGTAATCACCCCAAACTAGAAAAATCCCCAAAGTTCATCCGCATATTCATTAAAAAAATATACACAACAATGGCAATGAGCAAATACTCCTCCATGCAACAGAATGGGTGAATGGATGCAGCAGAATGTTGTGTGAATGAAGCCAGACACAAAGCAGTAATACAGACTCTACTTACATGTATTTCAGTAAGATGTAAACTAATCTTCCGGGCTAGAATTAGAATAGTGGTTATGTTGGGAAGGAGCAGAAAAGAGACTTCTGGGGAGTGAGCAATTTTTTTATTTCTTCATCTGGGAGGTGTTTACATGGGTATGCTCATTTAAAAAAAATCCTTAAGCTATACATTTTTGATTTGTGCGCTTTTCTGAATCTTTTAGATATCAATAAGCATTTAATAGTTATAAGGATTTTTAAAAAAGCTCTTGGAGGAAGCAAAAGGAAAAATCTTAATTAAGAATCAAACTGCCTAAATGGTTTAAGATGTGATGAGATTTCTGCTTAACAGGTGAGTTGATTCAGTGGCCTGTCCATTCCATTATCATGTGGCCTTTCCCAGCCTACCTTGGTAACCCTGGCACAGGTGGCTTAATCTTCTTAAAATGCAGCTTCTTAAAATATAGATTTTACTTCCATATTAAAAGCAACTGTGCTGAACAAAAGAGATGGATTAATTGATGCTTTAAAATCCTATAAAAATGCTAAATCCCAGCAAATGAAATTTACATCTTAAACAATCAATTTTCACAAGCAAATGTATAAGCTCAGGAAGAAACAGGCTGGCAAATTCATCTGGTGTTCTGTATAAATACAATTTTAAACTACCTCCATTTTTTTCATGCTATGCCATCTGCCGAATGGCTCTTGGAATGGAATTTTAATCTCTAATTGCAAATGCAGGGATTAAAAAGGTTACATTCAAAATGTGCTGAGAGACCGACTAACAATTCAGAATGAGAAAAAAAAAGTCTCTATCTGCAGGTTTTTCTGGCATAGATGTTTCCTGGAAATGATAACCGGGTCTTTCACAGTCAGAAGTGGAAAAGGAAAATAACCTTCGCTGATTGGGTCTGAACTGTGTGAACCTTGTATAAACTCCAGCTGCTTTTGACTGTGGAATCAGAGCAAGAATGGAGAACTTCACTCATTCGTTTTCTTAGAAATGAGAGCATTATTTTAGCTGTCAGTTAAACAATTAAGATGAAAAAAATATACATACCACACTCTTTGCTTTGGGGACACCTGGCATAGATTCCGTTAAATGCAAACATAGGGGGGGAAATCACAATAGGAAATGGTAAATTCTACATTTAAAAACCCAGACAATTTTATGAACAATTGACAAACATATACCATGCTTTTAAATTGGATAGAAATGTCTGAAAAGATTTCAATTTAATTTTTAGTTTTAATATGTTTAACATATAGATGTAGGTATAAATTCTCCTCCCTTCTAAACTTTCTCGCTGTTTCTTCAACTGGCTTGGGTGCCTGTGTACAACAGGATATTAAAATGTGACGTCATACTTGTACCTTCCTCTGTGCAGTTGCATACATGGGATCTCTTACTTGGACTGTTGTCTGGACACTTGAGTCAAATCCCTTTTCTATGACTTTGAAAAACTGGAGGGCATTATGGAATAAGATTATGTACACTTCTGAACTTTGTGTCATAGAAACTTGAACTTGATTTTATTGTTCTTCAGTTGGTTTAAATGTGTATATTTTATCTATTCAACTCCAGATCAAGGATCAGCACTTCTCATTTTATGTTCCCTAATAAAAGAGAGATTTTAGGGGACTTATTTAAAAAGGCTTTAGAAAAAAAATTCAGCAAAAGGACCATTTAAAAGTTATAATGCGTACATTTTCTTGTAATATAAAAGATTATTTTTGTAATACATTTTAATTGCCCCCCATTTCATTATTTTTGTGAATGACACATACACACATAGATATATAGATATACATACATATATATCATGTATATATTGTGTGTTTATGTCTATATCTGTATATAAAAATTATCATCCTATAATAAACTTCCTCCCTAAAGTAATTCAGAAAATCTAATGAAATTAACATTGGATATTGAAAACAGCTCAAATGGGAACATACTGGAATAAGCTTGGGCTAGAACAGCTGTGGTTAATCAAAAGTAATTTTGGCTCTGAGCATTGGCTTTGGTAAGGAGATATTAATGGAAGTTAATCAAAGCTTCTTCTTGGTAAAGGGGCAATAGAGAGAAAATAGACCTCCAAAGCATGCACAGGATATTCTTTTAATGTGTTTCCAGCAATTCAGTATAGTGACAGGCAGCGGGAGAGCCAAGGACTGCATATCCTCAATGATCTGGGCTTTAGTCTCACCCATCCACAAGAGTGTACTCCAACCGAGGAATATGATCTCACTTTTGAAATCCAAATATTATTTAAAATTGAATGAAGAATTCCCCCAAATATAATTTGAGGCAAGGAATACAATGTGAACTCAGCAGTGATGTGATCCACCATATTTTTTATGATTCATTTGTGAAAGAGAATAAAAAAAATGAAACAGCCTCTCAAAACTGTAGTCTCTAATCAAATATGAGGGTTGACATAAATGCCACTTGAACTTTAGTAATAGCCTTTTGTTTCCAAAGCAGCATCATTTCTACATAGTAACGTAAATCCTAATAATCACCCAGAGTATCTATTTGGGCAAGACAGATTTCTCTGTCCCCAAGATCATGAATTTTCATCTTTTTTGCCTCTGATTTTCACTGCTCTGCCTTTTGCTCTTGTAGCATCTCCTCAGGGGTATGTTGCTTTGCTTCTCCAGGTCTGTTTTTCTTGAGTGGGACCACATTTTCTCCGTGGACCACAAAAACATACCCAGGGAGATCAACGTAGTTTTTTCACCGATGAATAAACTTCATGGTATGATGAAGCATTAAATTAACAAAATAATAATTGCGTCCTAAAATATCTTTTGAGAGTCTTATGTTAAAGAAAAATTATTAATGGCACTTCTAAAAGGAAAATAAAGCAGACTTTATTAAGGATTATTGCGTAGGTCCAGGGACCACTGGATTTTGCAGTAGGGGATTGAGGTTGGACTCCGTGCTGAACACAAGGAAAATGGGAATTCATAGTCAAGAAGCAGGTGGAAAGTTGCTAAGAGAAAATATCAGGGATAAGGCAAGATTCTGGCTAAACTGACCTAACAGGCACGGCAAGGCGATCAGACGTCACCTGAGGTATGGGAAGGGATGAGAAGAGATATCCACGGTGGGGAGATCTTGACAGGATTCTTGTTAAAATTGAATTTAAGGACATGCCCAAAGACAGGACCTAGTGAAAAGAACTCAGAGGAACCTGCCTAGAGTTTGGTCTTTGTCACTTACCAGCTTGATCCTCCCGTGGAGGCTGAATGGTGAAGAGCGGACATGCAGACGCCAAAGTTTCGTACCGTCTCATCAATGACAGTCACTTCTCTGCATGACCTGGCATTTAACGTTTGCCTAAACCAGTGGTCAGCAAACTGCGGCTTGCGAGCCACATGCGGCTCTTTGGCCCTTTGAGTGTGGCTCCTCCACAAAATACCACGGCCTGGGCGAGTCTATTTGGAAGAAGTGGCGTTAGAAGAAGTTTAAGTTTAAAAAATTTGGCTCTCAAAAGAAATTTCAATCGTTGTACTGTTGATATTTGGCTCCATTGACTAACGAGTTTGCTGAC
The DNA here is from genome assembly GCF_963455305.1 of Plecotus auritus. NCBI lineage: Eukaryota > Metazoa > Chordata > Mammalia > Chiroptera > Vespertilionidae > Plecotus > Plecotus auritus. The sequence continues at coordinate 12,259,676 of NC_137773.1, read as the reverse complement.
CACTGGTGTAAACCACTCTGCATGAAAGCATAAAAGGCTTCATGTCTACATCTATAAAAATTCAGGACTCACACAAGCCAATAATCCATATAAGATACGTTGCAACTCAAGTTGCTTCTTATTCTGTGATGATTTTATAGTTCTAACAATAAAGAATCACGGACTTACTCTTAAATATCTAACACTAGAGGACTGGTGCACAAAATTCGTGCATGGGGGGGGGGGGGTTGTCCCTCAGCCCAGCCTGCACCTCTCCAATCTGGGACCCCTCGAGTGATGTCCGACTGCCCGTTTAGGCTGGGATAGGGCCTAAACGGGCAGTTGGACATCCCTCTCACAATCCAGGACTGCTGGCTCCCAACTGCTCACCTGCCTGCCTTCCTGATTGCCCCTAACCGCTTCTGCCTGCCAGCCTGATCACCCCCTAACCACTCCCCTGCCAGCCTGATTGATGCCTAACTGCTCCCCTGCCAGCCTGTTTTCCCCTAACTGCCCTCCCCTGCAGGCCTGGTCACCCCTAACTGCCCTCCCCTGCAGGCCTGGTCACCCCTAACTGCCCTCCCCTGCAGGCCTGGTCACCCCTAACTGCCCTCCCCTACAGACCTGGTCCCCCCAACTGCTCTCCCCTGCAGGCCTGGGTCCTTCCCAACTGCCTTTCCCTGCAGGCCTGGTCGCCCCCAAATTCCCTCCTCTGCCAGCTTGGTCACCCCCAACTGCCCTCCCCTGCTGGCCTGATCGCCCACAACTGCCCTCCCTTACTGGCCTGGTCCTTCCCAACTGCCCTCCCTTGCTGGCCATCTTGTGGTGGCCATCTTGTGTCCACATGGGGGCAGGATCTTTGACCACATGGGAGCAGCCATCTTGTATGTTGGAGTGATGGTCAATGTGCATGTTACTCTTTTATTAGATAGGATAGAGGCCTGGTGCATGGGTGGGGGTCAGCTGGTTTGCCCTGAAGGGTGTCCTGGATCAGGGTGGGGGTTCCCTTGGGGCATGAGGCGGCCTAGGTGAGGGGCCTATGGTGGTTTGCAGGCCGGCCACGCCCCCTGGTGACCCAAAGCAGAGGCCCTGTTATCTGGGGTTTATGTATCTTTTATAATTAAAACTTTGTAGCCTGGAGTGGAGCCAAGCCTTCTGCTTGCTACTTGGCATCACCCATTTTTGGGGGGATTTATTTATCTTCTATAATTGAAACTTTGTAGCCTTAAGCGGAGTCCTGGGCTAGCCAGGGTGTGCGGAAAGCTTGGCTTCCTTCATCACTGGGGCAACCCTAGCCTCCTGCTCTTTCCAGCTCTATGGCTGCCACCATTTCTGTTTGGATTTATGTATCTTCTATCATTGAAACTTTGTAGCCTTGAGTGGAGGCCTAGCCCGGCAAGGGCAGGTGGAAAGCTTGGCTTCCTCCATTGCCGGGGAAACCCAAGCCTCCTTCCTGCTCTCTGTGGCCGTAGCCATATTGGTTGGGTTTATTTGCATATTCGCTCTGATTGGCTGGTGGGCGTGGCTTGTGGGTGTAGCAGAGTGATGGTTAATTTGCATATTACTCTTTTATTAGATAGGATGTGAAGTACAGTGTCTTTTGCAGAGTGCATATAAATTTTATTTATTTATTGTTTTAACCCAAACTTCTATTTACCATGGGAATGTCCAAGAGAGTCTAATGACATATTTTGCAAGAAAAACTTCAAAGATAATCTATGGATCAGTTCTGGTGGGTAGCCCTAGTCTCTTCCAAGAAAAATCACAAAACATTACCCAGTGCTAAGACCAAAATAAAAACAATAATCTCCCATTCCTCCTCCCTGCCCAAAGCAGAATAAAACAAAATAAATGCAATGCTCTTAATAGTAGAATGCTCTGTTTATTGATAAGTGTTTGGGTTTAAGAATGAATGGCTCCATCATCTTAGGCTATTATCAAGTCAGTATATGCAAAATACAAATGTGTTTCTTCATCATCTGGATTGAATCACCCTTGTTAAAGCTTTGACATAACACTCCCATGCCTTGGGTGACATTAAAATGATACATACTGTCAAAGCCAGCTGTCAGCACAGAGAGATGGGCTGTGAAACGGAAGAAAGAGTAGAAATGTGCTCAGTGACTCCTGAATTCTTTGGGAGAATTTGGCTGGGCTACATCATCTGTAATATCGCCTAAGGGAAAGGACTTAGGACAGGCCATGTGCTCCTGTCTTTCTTCAGTCTGTCAGGGCAAGAGGAGCTAGGATGTGAAGGAAAGGCTTCAAAGTGATGACACATTGGTGGGATGGAGAGGAAAGGCCGTGAACTTGATGCTTCAGGCAGAGGTGATGGAAAAATATGAGTTGTGGAGTAAGGAGCAACGGAATATTCAAAAGACTCTGTTGAAAGGCTATGTCTAAAAGGATGTTTTCCAAGGGCATTTTATTATTATTAATGGGTGACTGAAATATGTAAAGAAGATTGTGAAATTGGCACAAGGGTGAAGATTAAGATTTGGGGAGAAGAGTCATTAATGCAGTTTTCCAAATCAGCGATATCAGTGTGAGCTTCCAGCTACAGTTACTTGTTCTTTGTGTAGGAATGGGATGTCCATCTTCTTCAAAGTCTTATCCTATTTCCTTCCCAAACTTAAGCACGTCTGCTCAGATGTGTTCTCTCTCTTTTTCTCCACCCCCTCCCTGTCCTCCTCTCTCCCTCTCTCTAGGTATTTGGAGTCTTCATCACTTTAATTGATATGGGCTGATGATAATGGAGAAATGGATTTACTGATTTTGGAATTTTTTTCTTTTTTCAGGAGTATATTTTTATTGATTTCAGAGAGGAATGGAGAGAGAGAGAGAGAGAGAGAGAGAGAGAGAGAGAGAGAGAGAGAGAGAAGCATCAATGATAGAGAATCATTGATCGGCTGCCTCCTGTATGCCCTCTCCTGAGAATCAAGTCCTCAACCTGGGCATGTGCCCTTGATCAGAATCGAACCCGGGACTCTTCAGCCCACAGGCCAATGCTCCATCCACTGAGTCAAACCTGCCAGAGCTTGATTTCTGAATTTTTAATTGGTGCCGATGTTTCTGTGATACATGTTTCTAATAAGAGCCAGAATTTCTTCCTAAGCCTCACTGAAATAGCCCCAGAAAGCTTGGAGTGTTCACTTTAGTGTCCTTAGCATTTGGTCTTACAGTTTTCTCCATCATAGTTTTCTTCACTGTCAGAATGGCTGTTAAATGCCTCCCAGCTGTCACTAGGAATCAGGAGAAATGTGTCTGAACTGACTCTGATTTTTCTGGTATCCTTGCTGATGAAAAACAAAGGCTTGGGATGAATGTCCCAATCTCTGGTTGTGCAAATATATGCATTTCTATATTCCCTAAAGCAAACTTCACAACAGGTAGTAGATCCCTTCTCTGGCACTTCAACAGTCCTCCTGCAAGTAAATTTGAGAGCTATTATTTTAAAAAGAGCCTTTGGAGAAGCAAGCCTAGTTTGCAAATGAAGCATATACCTAAAACATTACTTAAGATTGCTAAAATACATTTGTTGGTAGATGGGGATGAGGAGAACTGACTCGGAGCATATTCACAGAAGGAAATGATTTCTTTCTTGTATATGGAAAGCAATATTTTAAAATCCTCCAACCTCTTTCATTCATTAAAAGTTTATCAGAGTCAGGCACCCGGCTAGACATTGGGGAGAGAAAGTTGAATGTGATGCTATATTTGCCCTCAGGTCACTCATGGATTTGCTGGCTGTTCGATGTTTTGTTTTTTTTGTTCTGAAAAATATGTGAAGGGTATCAGCAAAATAGAAGCAAGAGTGCAATTGAAAAAAGAGGAAAAAAACCTCTAGATTGAAAGTTTTTTGTTTGTCTGTTTTATTGCTTCGGCTGCGATATAGGCATCTGGGAATGAAACTGAAGATTCAATCACAGAGTGATTGGTGGGGTTACCAACCACCGTGGTTATCAGCGAAGGGCTTCCTGGGCTGCGGGATTTTCAGGGCTAAAACTGAGAAAGTCTTGGGCAAACCTTGGTGTTAGGCCAAGGTTTTCAGAGAAAGGGATATCTTGAACTGCTTGTCTGTAAATGTCTTATTTTTAAAGGGAACATGTTTTTCACCTTTTATTTATTAATTTTAGAGAGAGAGAGAGGAAGCGGGGGAGAGAGAAACATTGATTTGTTGTTCTACCCATTTATTCATTAATGGCTAATTCTTGTAAGGTACCCTGACTAGGGATGGAACCTGCAACCTTGGCACATCAGTACAATACTCCAACCAATTGAGCTACCTGGCCAGGGCTAAAAAGAATATTTTAAAAGAAGTTGATGTGTATGAATTTTCCTTGGAAGAATGTCTACAAGACTGGGAGTGTATATAGAGTTAACATTTATTGCCAATAACATAGTCATTGTAAGTCTAGTGATCAGTGGTGAGTCCTATATGTGATCCTTCAAAAAAAATTGAAGTAGAGTAAGAAGCATGGCATAGAAGAGAAAGGAACTTCTAAGGATTACAATCTCTTTCACAGTTTTCCAAGTTGGTTCTGGTCATAATCGTTTATAAATATACTAGAGGTCCGGTACACGAAATTTGTGCACGGAGGTGTGTGTCCCTCAGCCCAACCAGCACCCTCTCCAATCTGGGACCCCTCAAGGGATGTCCGACTGCCCGTTTAGGCCCGATCCCATTGGGATCGGGCCTAAACGGGCAGTCGGACATCCCTCTCACAATCCAGGACTGCTGGCGCCCAACTGCTCGCCTGCCTGCCTTCTTGATTGCCCCTAACTGCCCTGCCAACCTGATTGATGCCTAACTGCTCCCCTGCCAGCCTGTTTGCCCATAACTGCCCTCCCCTACAGGCCTGGTCACCCCTAACTACCCTCCCCTGCAGGCATGGGTCCCCCCAACTGCCCTTCCCTGCTGGCCCGGTCGCCCCCAACTTCCCTCCTCTTCTGGCCTGGTCACCCCTAACTGCCCTCCCTTGCAGGCCTGGTCCCTCCCAACTACCCTCCCCTGCTGGCCTGATCGCCCACAACTGCCCTCCCTTGAAGACCTGGTCCCTCCCAACTGTCCTCCTCTGCTGGCCATCTTGTGGTGGCCATCTTGTGTCCAAATGGGGGCAGCCATCTTTGACCACATGGGGGCAGCCATCTTATGTGTTGGAGTGATGGTCATTCTGCATATTACTCTTTTATTAGATAGGATAGAGGCCTGGAGCACGGGTGGGGGTCGGCTGGCTTGCCCTGAAGGGTGTCCCGGATCAGGGTGGGGGTTCCCTTGGGGCGTGGGTCAGCCTGGGTGAGAGGCCTATGGTGGTTTGCAGGCCGGCCACACCCCCGGGAGACCCAAGCGGAGGCCCTGGTATCTGGGATTTATTTATCTTCTATAATTGAAACTTTGTAGCCTTGAGCGGAGCCCAAGCCAGGCCAGGGCTGCGGAAGCTTGGCTTCCTCCATTGCTGGGGAAACCCAAGCCTCCTGCTCTCCAGCTCCATAGCTGCCGCCATTTTTGTTGGGATTTATTTATCTTCCATAATTGAAACTTTGTAGCCTTGAGCAGAGGCCTGGGCCGGCCAAGGTGTGCAGGAAGCTTGGCTTCCTCCATTGCTGGGGAAACCCAAGCCTCCTTCTCGCTCTGTGGCTGCAGCCATCTTGGTTGGGTTAATTTGCATACTAGCTCCTGATTGGCTGGTGGGCATGGCCTGTGGGTGTGGTGGAGGTACAGTCAATTTGAGTATTACTCTTTTATTAGATAGGATTTCCTGGGCCCACTCCTGAGTTAATCAATCAGGTTTTATTTATTTATTTATTTTTGGATCCTTAGTTTTCACAAGCAATACCTGCTAACCTTGAGGGATGTCTACTCTATTTTTCCTATTTTGATTTGTTTAAATCTGTGGTCGGCAAACTGCGGCTCGCGAGCCACATGCGGCTCTTTGGCCCCTTGAGTATGGCTCTTCCACAAAATACCACGGCCTGAGCGAGTCTATTTTGAAGAAGTGGTGTTAGAAGAAGTTTAAGTTTAAAAAATTTGTCTCTCAAAAGAAATTTCAATCGTTGTACCGTTGATATTTGGCTCTGTTGACTAATGAGTTTGCTGACCACTGGTTTAAATCATTCAATTCAATTTGAGGTCTATAGTTCTGATCCTCTCTGTGTTCTTAGGGCACTTGAATAATACTAGATTTGAGGTAGAGGTGAGCTTAAAAAACTCAAAATATTAAATTGTACTGTGGAAGATACATTACATCAGTGGTTCTCAACCTTCCTAATGCTACGACTATTTAATACAGTTCCTCATGTTGTGGTGACCCCCAACATGAGGAACTGTATTAAAGCGTCGTGGCATTAGAAAGGTTGAGAACCACTGCATTACATTAATTACATTTAAAAAAATATACATACATATTTTATTTCAGAGGGGAAGGGAGAGGGAAAGAGAGATAGAAACATTAGTGATGAGAGAGAATCATTGATTGGCTGCCTCCTGCATGCCCCACACTGGGGATAGAGCCTGCAACCCAGGCATGTTCCCTGACTGGGCATTGAACCATGACCTCCAGGTTCATAGGTCAACACACAACCACTGAGCTACGCCAGCCAGGCTTAATCACTTCTTTTTTGTCTTGCTTTTAATGTAAACGTTTTTAGGAATTATTCTCTTTTCTTGTTTGTTCTTTAGGACATTTCATTTTAGAGAACTGTTTACTGCCCCCTCAGCTCAATCCTGTATAATATTGATACAAAGCCCTTCAGCTTTCCAGTAAACATGCATTCTTTTGTCATTGTTGTTGTTTTATCTTTTGGTCTTGACTTTCGGTTACATTTGCCTCTTACCTATTCTTTGTAGAATTATGTACTCTGATCTCTATTTTCACAGCAACACTTGGAGTTGCCTAACCATCTGAATATTCAAGTTAAAGAAAAAGTAAATTTTATGTCTGGATCAAGATATGACAAAACAAATCTAAAATTTACGCACTGATTACATTTGGCACAGGGATAGAATATTACCGCATTATCTGTCAGAAAGCACCAATAAACACTGGCCCCCTTAAAATAAATGAATTAGTTGTAATGTTGATAACGTAATTGAACAAGGAGGTAATTAGATAAGGGTGGTTCTCATGCCTTGGTAGCCTATGTAAGCAAATCAAAACCTAAGCCAGAGTCAATGTACTCAAATCAGAGAAAATGAAAGTTAAGAACGACTAATCACAGGTAGCCAACTAGGCTTTCTCAAATAAGGCAACTGCTTAAGCTATGACCAATCAAATAATTTCCTTACTTTGCTTCCACGTCTTTATAAAAACTTCTCACTCAGCTCCTGTCAGTAGAATGTTCCTCAAACACCTTTGGTTTGGTGCTGCCCGATTGGAATCCATGTGTGCTCAAATAAACTCTTGACGGTTTTAACGTGCTTCAGTTAACCTGTTAACAATGTTTCCAGCCATAGAACTTAGATATGCAAAAAAAAATTTTTTTTGTTTTTCCATAATTGAACATGCTTTTTATCTTAAGTGCCTATAGGCAGAAAATGTAATCTTACATTTTGTAGCACACCCCTATTTTAATAGTGTCAAAATATCCTGCCCACTGAACTGATTTTGTCATAGATATGATACAGATATTGCTCTGTTTTATACAGCATTTTTACGGCTCAGGTGTTTTTATAAATACCTTAATCTTCAATGAGGTAATACTTTAAAATCCTGATCCTGATGATTAATGAATTTATCTTTCTACTAGAGGCCTGGTGCACAGATTCATGTGCCAGTGGGGTGCCTCAGCCTGTCCTGTGGGATTGGGCTGAAAATGGCTCTCCGACACCCCTGGAAGGGTCAGATTGCAAGAGGGCACAGGCCAGGCCAAGGGACCCCACCCGTGCATGATCGGGGCCGGGGAGGGACGCGGGAGGTTGGCCAGCCAGGGAGGGACTATGGGAGGACTCAGTCCTGATCGGCCAGACCCGAGCAGCAAGCTAACCTACCAGTTGGAGCGTCTGCCCCCTGGTGGTCAGTGCACATCTTAGTGACTGGTTGAGCGGCCTTAGCATATCATTAGCATATTACACTTTGATTGGTTGAATGGACGACTGGACGACCGGATACTTAGCATATTAGGCTTTTATTACATAGGGTGGTTTAAGCTGGTGATTTCCATAGTGTGGTCCCCAGACTAACAACATCAGCATCAACTGAGAGATTGTCAGAAATGCAGTATTTTGGCTCCAACCCAGACCTACTGAATCAGAAATCTGAATGGAGCTAAAGTTTGTGTACATAGTTCTGGCTTAGGCATCCTGTGCTATGGTAATATGATGGTCTCGGCCACTTATCACCAGTGTTTCATTTCATGAGAGATCCAGCATGAAAGAGATGGAGAAATGACCAGAAAGATGTTGTCATCCAGAAAAATAATGTGATAATTCTCCTTTTGACTTGAATGCTGTGAATATTTTCTGAAAAATTTATCATTGGCATAGGCCTAGGGGACTCATCTAAGAAACATGTATCCTATCTAATAAAAGAGTAATATGCAAATTAACCATCACTCTGCTACACCCACAAGCCATGCCCACAAGCCACGCCCACCAGCCAGTCAGGAGAAAGTATGCAAATTAACCCAACCAAGATGGCTGCGGCCACAGAGAGAGCAGGAGGGAGGCTTGGGTTTCCCTGGCAATGGAGGAAGCCAAGCTTTCAGCACACTCTCGCTGGCCCAGGCCTCCACTTAAGGCTACAAAGTTTCAATTATTGAAGATAAATTAATCCCAACATAAATGGTAGCAGCCATGGAGCTGGAGAGAGCAGGAGGCTAGGGTTGCCCCCGGCGATGGAAGAAGCCAAGTTTCCGCAGCCCTGGCCTGCTTTGGCCTCTGCTTAAGGCTACAAAGTTTCAATTATAGAAGATACATAAATCCCAACAGAAATGGCTGCCCCCACGGAGCGAGCAGAAGGCTTGGCTCCACTCCAGGCTACAAAGTTTCAATTGTAGAAGATAAATAAACCCCAGATACCAGGGCCTCCGCTTGGGTCGCCGGGGGGCGTGGCCGGCCTGCAAACCACCACAAGCCCCTCGCCCAGGCCACCCCATGCCCCAAGGGAACCCCCATCCTGATCTGGGACACCCTTCCAGGCAAACCAGCTGGCCCCCACCCATGCTCCAGGCCTCTATCCTATCTAATAAAGAGTAATATGCAGATTGACCATCACTCCAACACACAAGATGGGTGCCCCCATGTGGTCAAAGATCCTGCCCCCATGTGGACACAAGATGGCCACCACAAGATGGCCAGCAGGGGAGGGCAGTTGGGAGGGACCAGGCCTGCAGGGGAGGGCAGTTGGAGGTGATCAAGCCTGCTGGGGAGGGCAGTTAGGGGTGACCAGGCTGGAAGAGGAGGGAAGTTGGGGGCAAACAGGCTGGCAGGGGAGCAGTTAGACATCAATCAAGCTGGTAGGGGAGTGGTTAGGGTGTGATCAGGCTGGCAAGCAGAAGTGGTTAGGGGCAATCAGGAAGGCAGGCAGGTGAGCAGTTGGGAGCCAGCAGTCCTGGATTGTGAGAGGGATGTCCGACTGCCCATTTAGGCCTGATCACTGGGATCGGACCTAAATGGGCAGTCAGACATCCCTTGAGGGGTCCCAGATTGGAGAGGGTGCAGACCGGGCTGAGGGACACCCCTCCCCATTCACGAATTTCGTGCATCAGGCTTCTAGTTTATTATAAATGCATCTGCTACTCATTAACTTTGAATGATAGATCTAAGAAAGTTTTAACTTTTATCCAAACCTTTGCAACTTACACATTTTTTTTTCCGATGAGACTTTTGGGGTTCAACTTACTTTAGGGCACAAGAGAAGATAAATTGTTGTTTTAAAAATATGCTAGTGAAGTGTCCTTTTAGACAGTGATAAGGTCTGATACCATCAGCATGCAGTGAACAAATCCAGATAAGTGGTTTACTGTTTCTAAAAGGTGAGGGTAGAGGGAATATGGCCTGTGGGAAACTGACCTTGAATTCTATCTCTTATTTTCAAAGGGATTTCTGTTTTCCATTCCATTTGACAACTGTGAGCTGCCCCTCAGTGAACTCTTTTAAAAGAATATCAATAAAGATGCTTTGCTTTGCATTTGTAAGCCATACAGAAGCTCCTCTTCTGTTATGTCTCACCTTCCCACTCTTCTAACTATGCTTGGCATCAGCAACAAAGCTAGGGCAACTGATAGAAATTGAAGAAGTAATTAAATGGAAAAGTTTATTTTTCCCTCTTGTCCTTACTGGATAAAATATTTTAGACAAAGTGAAAATAATCTCTTGGGTCTTGGAAATTCTGTGCTCCAAATCCTCAACTGATACTCAGAAACTTGCAGATACATGACATTTCTTGAAAGCATAGTCAGAGTAAACTTATGATTCCCCTCCACCTTTGGAAATAGAGAGATAGATGGTATTTCACCATATATACTTCAAAATGAAATCTAAAGATATACAAGATTTCATATGCTAGTTTATTGCAGTGCTTAACAATGGTATACCAGTCAGAGTAGCTATCCGTGCAAAATAATACACACACAGATGTATTTTTCCACACAGTTTTAGGTCAGTGAAGAAATCTCTCCAAAATTTAGATTAAGAATATTTGCTCTAAGCAAACCTGTGAAGTTGGAGTGACCACCCATTTATGAGTGATCACACTCAAGCTCAGAGAAGTTCAGCAAGTTGACCCGAGTCTATAGCTTGCACCTGGTGGGTGTCAAGAGTCATATTCAGGTCTCCTGAACTCCACATGTCATGTGCTTCCCACTCCATTACTGTATACTAGAATTCTGGTTATTTAGAGAAGATTTTCCCCAAGAACTAAAGCTACCTTTTACCTTTATCTTCTTTCTCCTTGGCCAACCTGATGTCTCATTAATGAGAGTTATTTGGAGAATCTTGGAGGAGTTCACAGTGTACTATGAACTGAAACTTTAAAACACATCTGGAAATTGCACCTGACATTTGTTAGGAGCTCAGTAAATATTTGTAAAATGCACAAAGTTGGTTGGTGTATAGGGGATGCAATGTGATTTCTACTTTTATCTCTGTGGGGGTGGGATGACAACTGAAGCAATACTTGACATCTCAGCATATCTTCCTCTTTTCTTCTTATGGCCCAGGGGACTCATCCTGAGAACTAAAGGACTTTTAGTGAGCTCTAAATATTTTGTTAATTCAAAACCGCGCTTCTGTGAGAGTTAGGTCTGCAGAGCCATTGGGATTCAGCCTGCAGCATTTAGATACTGTGGTGAATGTTGAATATTTATTTAACACTAATGATCCCTGCTCAGGGACTTCTTCATTAGATGTAGTTTCTGTTGTACTCCATTGTACTCCATGTCAAGTGATTTTAAATGTAAGAAGACTTTTAATTTAGATTATTGTTCCTCACACTTTTTATCAAAATATCTTTAGTCTTTGTATGTACATAGCACCTATTGTATAGTTGTAATTTCCTATAGACTACATGTCCTATCATATTACTTTTGATTTTATCAACTCTGTAATTTGTGTTATAGAAACAATTGTATACATTTAGAGCAACTTTTGAATGCAAAATAATAATAGTGAAAATGAACTTCATAGCAGTTCAACATTTATGAATTACAGACAGTCCTTGGGTTACGTCGGACTCGATGTACGTCATTTCATGGTTATGTCACTATCTTCCATTTATTTATAAAAAATAGTTTCATCATTTCTATGTATGTACATATATGCTTTATGTTTTTTATTATTTATTTGCCACAAGTAAAGGTCAGGAATTATTATCTTTCTTTTAAACTTTTTTACTGTGTCACTTCATTACTGCTGTGTATGTGCTCCATGTGAGTGACATAGGTGCTTATGTAGGTGGGTTCCTAGTTACGTCAAAAATCGTGTTATGTCACACCATAGGAATGGATCTCTGACAATCGTATTACGTCATGCTGTGCCATAGGAATGGATCTCCAACGTAACCCGAGGACCTACTGTATTAACTATTATAATACCCAAGTACATACCTTAGGAGAAAATGTGTGTATGTATTTAAAACCAATGGTAGCGCCCTAGCCGGTTTGGCTCAGTGGATAGAGGGTTGGCCTGTGGACCAAAGAGTCTCAGGTTCCATTCTGGTCAAAGGGCATGTACCTCGGTTGCAAGTTCCTCCCCAGCCTGGGCCCTGGTCAGGGCTTGTGCAGGTGGCAACCAATCAACGTGTTTCTCTCACATCGATGTTCCTCTCTGTTTTTCCCTCTCTCTAAAAAAAAAAAAAAAAATCAATGGAAAAGTATCCTTGGGTGAGAATTAACAAAAACAAACAAACAAACAAAAAACAATGGTACCAATAAATCACATATCACATTCAAAATTTATTTTCTAGTTTTAGTCATCACCTGGTGTGAGAGGAGCATTTTCACAAAACCATAGTTTTTATTCTCTTTCTCTTTTTGATTCCTGCTATTTATTTTTCACCTATAGTTATAACCTTTAAAAAATATATAGCGTTATTGATTTCAGAGAAAGAAAAAGAGAGTGAGATAAAAAACATCAATGATATGAGAGAATCATCGATCGGCTGCCTCCTGCATGCCCCACACAGGAGACTGAGCCTGAAATCTGGGCATGTGCCCTGATCGGGAATTGAACTGTGACCTCCTGGCTCATAGGTCAACACTCAACCATTGAGCAACACTAGCTGGGCCAAGAAATCCACTTTAAATATAAAGACACATCTACATATAAAATGATAATACGCTAAGGGTCTGACCGTCTGAACGATCGCTATGATGTGCACTGACCACCAGGGGGCAGGCACTCAATGCAGGAGCTGCCATGATGCACACAGAGAAATGGCACCGCAAACCTGGCACCCACAAAGCAACACTCAGCTTCCTCCAAGTGGGACACAGGCCCCGCCACGATCCTGGAGCAACTATCCACCAAATTGCAGCCAATGCTGCCAAGACCCCATGGTGCAAAATGCGGCCCACAGCCCAGCCCAGCCCAGCCCAGCCCAGCCCAGAAATGGTCACTGTGGGCACCAGGTAATGATATCACGTAGCAACGACCATCTTCCTCTCCCTAGTGATGACTAGCCCCCATGCACTTTATTCAACCCAGGAACATGACTTGATTTATAGTCAGGTGCAAACATTTCACACTTTAACCAAATGTCTGTGAAGTGTTTTCCCATACCTCATCTCATTTGATCCTCACAGAAGTCCTGGAGTATGTAGATAGGAGACACGGTGGAATCCTATTTTCTTTTCATTAGCCGGAAAATGGAGGTTTAGAAAGCTTAGAAACTTGACCCAACTGAAAAGAAGTAAGAAATGGTGGACCTTGAAAATGACTTTAGATTTTCTTATTGCACAGAATATAGTCAAACACTACTGCAGTTAAATATTTTACCCTTTGTTCTCGCTGCGTGATCTACAATAATAATCTGCTTCGTGTTGATATTTACTGCTGTGTTGCTGACAATTACCTGAAAGGGAAGTTGGGGTGCTTCACTGGGCGGGAAAAAGTTTAACTACATCAGAAAGCAGGTCTAATTAAGCAAGTTTATCCAAATATATAATAGGCTAAGTTGACTCACGCATGCGTGATACATATAAAGCTCTCGCTGGCCTCAGTTACACGCATGTGTTTTGATCTGTCATTGTAATCGATCATAAATTTGGTTGACACTTCTATTATAGAGAAAGGGTGAAAAGCGATATTAAAATAGTTTTTCTAATTAATTTCCTTTCAATGTGCACGAATTTGTGCTCTGGGTCTCTAGTATAGAATAAAAGTAAATGAATGGAGAAAGATACACCATGCTAGCTCTACTTAAAAGTAAAAGGGAGTCACTATATTAATTTAGACATCCTCCAACTTCAGAGCAAGGAAAGTTGTCAGGGATAAAGAGAGGCATTACATAATGATATAGGAGTTAATTCTCCAAGAAAACATAATTCTTAATGTGTATGCACCTAATAACAAAGTGTCAAAATAAGTGATGCAAAAACTGATAGAACTACAAGAAAAAACAGATGAAACCACTCTGACATCCCTATAGCAGAAATGGACAGGTCCAGCAGGCAGAAAATCAGTAAGGACATTGTTGAACTCAATAGCACCATCAATCAACTGGATATAATTTATATCCATTGACCTCTTCATCCAACATCAGCAGAATACACATTTTTATTAAGCTCATATGGCACATTCACTAAGAAAGGCCACATTCTGGGCCATAAGCCATACCTTCAGAAATTTAAAAGTGTAGAAAAGATATGTCTCCTCACAGACCACAATGGAATTAGGTAATGGAATTAGGTAGAAATAAATAACAGAAAGATGGCTGGAAAAATCCCAAAGTACTTGGAGATGAAACCAAACACTTCTAAATAACACATAAGTAAAAAAAAAAATTCTGAAGTAAAATTCTGAACAGAATGAAAATACAACTTATTAAAAATTGTGGAATGCAGTGAAAGCAATGTTTGGGGGAAAATTTAGAACACTGAATGCATATATTGATTTAAAATCAATAATTTAAGCTTCCTTCTTTGGAAACTAGAAAAAGAAGAGCAAATAAAATCCAAAGAAAACAGAAGAAAATAATAAAAATTAGAACAAAAATTGAAAGGAAGCAGTCATTGAAAAAATCAACAAAACTGAAATTTGTTTCTTTGAAAAGATCAATAAAATGTATAAGCCTCTAGCCAGGTTAAGAAAAAAAAAAGATGGTACAAATGACTAAAGGTAAAAATGAAAGCTGGGACATTACTACAGATCTTATGTTCATTGAACGGATAGTAAAGGAATACAATGAACTATTCTATTCCTACAAATTTGATAATGTAGATGAAATAGACCAATTTCTTGAATGACACAATCGGCCAAAACTCACACAAGATGAAATAAACAATGTGAATAGTCCTATATATATTAAAGAAATTGAATCAATAGTGAATAATCTTCCAAAATAGAAAGCACCAGGCTCAGATTGGTTCACTGCTACCAATATCGAAGGTAGAAAGTATACCATTTTTTTTACAATTTCTTTCAAAGATAAAAGCAGAGGCCATACTTTTGAACTCATTCAATGAGGCCAGCATTACTCTTTTTCTAAAACCAAATTAAGACATTACAAAACAAGGAAACTGCAGACCAATAGCTCTCATGAACATAGATAAAAGAATCCTCAACAAAATTATTAGTGAATTGAACAATGTGTAAAAAGAAATCCAACAATGTATAAAAAGAATTGTACATCAGGACCCAATGAGATTACTTGAAACTGGGGACTCATTAAGTTACTAACTTCTTTTGTTGTTTCTTTTTGTTTTTGCCTTTTTTTTCTTCCAAATTCAGTTTGAGTTGCATTTGCGGTTACTTAGAATAGAAATTATTCTGACTAACACAATATTCTTAGGCATGAAATTAGAAATGTGTCAACATAAATGATATGCAAACATTCCCCATGTTGAGAGTATGGACCTATTATTTACATTTATAGGCTGAAATGAAAATTGCTATTAAATGTAGTTTTAAATTGGAATAACCATATACTGCTTTCTCAGAGTTTTCGCTAATCTCTATTTCTCTATAATTATTTTTTGATTCAATTGTTCTATTGGATGCGGCATAAGAAACGGAGTCAATAAACATTCACAGGATGCTCTTTTTGTTTGACAGATATCACCAAGCTTGTCTATATTACAGTGATTCCCGCTTCTATTCCCTACTGAGTCACCTTCAGGCATGCAGGACAGCAATATAAATTGTAATTCACACTGTAAATGGAGTAAGGATGGTTCAGTGAAAGCATGATGAAAATAAAAATTCCTTATGTGTGGAGATGGAGGCTCACATCTTAAGTATTGGCACTCTCAAAATGATTCTTTCAGTAGTTTCAAATGTTTTAAGTAGGCTTGTGCTGTGAGTATACAATACCTAAAGTATAAACTCATTTCTTCCATCTATTGGTCTTGCTTAAACTCAGTTCTTCATCATTCTATGAAATGTTAGCATTATAAAATGAAATAACCATATGTTGTTGAAATTATAGTCATGATTTTCAAACTTAGTTCCTTGCAAGGGTGCTTTAGGCATTCCCAAATGTTTTACTTTTTTCTTCCTTTGACTTAAAAAATATGTATTTTTTTGTATTTGAGTGGGTTGAATGGTGTCTTCCCCCCCAAATACATCTAAGTACTAACCCTTGATACCTGTAATGTGATGTAATGTGCAGTTAAATATTGGGAAAAAGTCTTTGCATGAAAATAGCTTTACTTTTCTAACTTGTTGACTTAAAAAACATGTACAGTTGAAACTTAAACAACACAGGAGTTAAGGACAGCAACCCTCTGTGCAGTTGAAAATTCACATATAACTTTTTTTTTAAAAATATATTTTATTGATTTTTTACAGAGAGGAAGGGAGAAGGATAGAGAGTTAGAAACATCGATGAGAGAGAAACATCGATCAGCTGCCTCCTGCACACCTCCTACTGGGTATGTGCCCGCAACCAAGTTACGTGCCCTTGACCGGAATCGAACCTGGGACCCTTCAGTCCGCAGGCTGACGCTCTATCCACTGAGCCAAACCGGTTTTGGCCACATATAACTTTGATGCACCAATAACTTATTGCCTACTGTTGACTAGAAGTCTTACTGATAACATAGTCAATTAATACACATATTATTTATGTTATATGTACTATATACTGTAGTCTTATAATAAAATAAGCTAGAGAAAAGAAAATGCTATTAAAAACATGATAAGAAAGAGAAAACATTTACGGTACTTTTGAAAAAATCATGTATAAGTGGACTTGCTCAGGTCCAACCCATGTTGTTCAGGGTCAGCTGTACTATAAAATAATACCATTACCTGTACCATTTCTGAGAATTTTCTCTTTGGTTTAATTTTGGGAAACGTGGTGGCAGTTTTGTTAAAATAACATTGAAAGGTGGTGATTTAAAATGAATGACTCAGTCTCATGTGCTATACTTGTTTTATTAGGATTTCCTGCATCTTATTCGTTACTCTAAGTAAGTAAAGAATTTTGCCTCAGTGGGAAAGAAACATTTCCTAAAGCAAGAATTTTCAGTCAGGAATCTTATTTTCTCAGAGAAATCTGGAAATTCATTCTTCTTCACACTGTTTAAAATCAGTATATTTACCTGACTAGTGTCTTAAATAGAATTTACTAATATTTGTTTTTTTAAACTTGCCCTATTGAAAATCATTTTTTAAAAAAGTGCTGTATGGTTAAGCACACATTTCCTACTCTTTATCTAACATTAGAGACAAAAATATGTGTGAAAAACATCAGCATCTTGTCCTTTCCTAGAATAGCTTTTACATTCCTATAGTTTTAATTATGACCCGTTTCCAGCCTACATTTTTTTCAGTACAGATAAATATGGAATAGATTCCCGATGTTCCAATTTGTAATCACTTGGTACTGTTTGCCTGTATTCCTTGCTAGGTTGGCGATTTATTTTTATATTCTGAGTTATGAGATTCCTCATTCCATATTGGATATTAGTTATGCACTTTCTCAAAGATTACATGTCTCACAGTGGAAGAGCAAAGATGTGGTTCCCAGTATCATTTAGAAAACATCGATTTCAAATTTTTACCAAGGCTTTTGCAGGTTTTTCTAACAACCCCTTTTGAAAAGTAGGCGAAGTTGACTAGGTTCCTATTAGCAAACAACCAAGCCTGATGAAACGACTGTTTCTGAACGCCTCCTTTCATCCAATTTAGAATCAAAGCTGTATGTCTGAGAAATTGCATAAGTGCCAGTTATTCCATGTTGTTTTCAAGTCAGGCTGCAATATCATTATGTGCTTGAATTCCCTCTATGATTTTTGTACACAGCAAAACAAGAGGATTTGTGTTTCTTATATATTTTTTGTAAACACTAAAATGGATAAAAAACAAACAACAGTTCCTTCCCTGCACTCCCCTTATTTTGCGTCCCCTCCCCCATTGAAGTAAGCATGTTTAGAATTGGGATTATAAACAACCCATCAGAAAAGACTTTCCCCCTCCTTATTCAGTAAATCACAACTCAGCAGGCATGTATTTCAGTGATAGGCACAGAAGAGACTGCCACATGGTGGTGTTCTGTATCTACGGACATCTCACGGTAACCTTATTCTATCTACACTGAGTTCTTGTTCTCTCTTTGTTTTCCTCTCCCTCCCTCATTTTAATAAATGCTAAGTTCTCCCAGCAGCCACCACAATTATGTAAAGACACAAGAAGATGTACATTGTTTTAGTTATCCCAAGAGTAGAAATAAATTAACACTCCATATTGATTATTCTAACTTCTCCTTCTTCCCTGAAATATATCTGATGGTTCCTTCTGGTAGACCTTAACGTGCCATTGCTTTTCTGCCAAGCTCTGGTGTAGCTTTGTTTTTTTTTGTATGAGCCATCTGATCTAATCTGTTCTGTCTTCTTATATTGAAATTAACAAGGCATATACCCTGAGGCATAGGTCCTATCTACCACAGTGAGGCACAAACGAACTTGAACATGAGGTCAATCAAGTGCACAAAATACATCACACAGTTCTTCCAAGTCTCATGCTGCGTCTATAATTGCCCCTTGTTCTGTCATTAGGACTCCCTTACAAGTCATTATTTTGAGTCAGCAGAGCTACAGGGAGCATTCTTCCTGATGGTTGGTATAAAGTTGAGTTTATAACATAAATATCTCTCAGCACAAAATGCAAGGAGCAGGTATTTAGATTAGACCTAATAAAGTGTGCAGCTGTTCAGTCTCTTTATGAATCCCAGCTAAAACAATAATCACAACTCTCAGTATGGGTTCTCCTTCAGTAGCTCTGTGAAAGAGAAATGATGCTTTTCTAAATGAATGGGCACACGCCCTATTAGAATTTGCCTGCCTGTTCTCATCCTAGATTGTTTGTGCTTGGCCAGGACCAATGTTAGCCTGATTTCATGGGAATTTCGCCTTAGTCAGCACACTGTGTAAAAATTATTCTATTTTAAAGTAGAAGCATCATTTATTCGTTTGTTTTGTGGAGAGCGGTGGTATGAGTTTAATGCTGAAAGAATGTACCCAGTTCATGGCCTCAAGCACATTTTTAGAAATGTTATCTTTCCTGTGGAAAAAAAGAGAATTTAAATCCCCTGCTCAAAAGATAGTAGCTGACAGGGCTCAGCTGAGGCTTGTAGAGATGAATGGAGTGTGGATGATTCTTGAGGATCTAGCCTCTGGACAAAAACAGAGTGGCAGGAAGGATGGAGGGAAGACCTGAGTGATTTTGCACTAAAGAAAAATACAAAGATGCTTTTAAAAAAGTGACCAAATTAGGTCCTAGCCAGTTTGGCTCAGTGGAAAGAGCATCGGCCTATTAAACTCGTACCACTGCTCTCCACAAAACAAATGAATAAATGATGCTTCTACTTTAAAATAGAGTAATTTTTACACAGTGTGCTGACTAAGGTTCATTTCCGGTCAAGGGCACATGCTAGGGTTGTGGGCTTGATCCCCAGTGGGGGCCATGCAGGAGGCAGCCAATCAGTGATTCTCTCTCATCATTGATGTTTCTCTCTCCCTCTCCCTTCCTCTCTGAAATTGATAAATATATATATAAATATATACAAATATATATATTTGTGTGTGTGTGTGTATATATATATATATATATATATATATATATATATATATATATTAAAAAGTAACCAAATTAGGTGGGTAAATGAGAGGCAGACCAAGATGGCCACACAATTGGTTTGCACACACAGATTGCTTCTTCATTCACTCAATGCTGTTTGCCTAGATTCTGGGGTTATGTGAGTTTGGGGCATGTGACCTAGACAACTTCTAATTTTGAAATATTTTTCAAGACTTTAGAATAAAGAGAAAACAAAGACATTGGAACTCGTTTTTATGGGGGGGGGGTGTTAATCCTCAATCAAGGATATTTTTCCATTGATTTTTAGAGAGAGTGGAAGGGAGGAAGGGAGAGAGAGACATTGATGTGGGAGAGACACATTGATTGGTTGCCTCCCTCATGTGCCCTGATTGGGGCTCAGGATTGAATCTGTAACCCAGCTACATGTTCTTGACTGGGAATTGAACCCATGACCCTTTGGGCAGATGGCCAGCACTCTTTATTCAGTCCTGATAAAGTCTGACTGAAAGTTCATGATAAAATCATAACTTTTCTAAAAGTAATTCTGTGAGAGTTGGAAAGAGCTGCTAGTTAGAATTTATGTAAACATAGTGCAACCACACGATTGATTTGCTCCATAAACATTCCTTTAACTTTCATCATAGATGAATATTTATATCCTATATGGATAAAGGAAGGGTTGTTAGAAAAGGGGAAGCTAGTCCAGTCCAATAGACTCACCAAACAGATCCAAAACGTTCTTTTCCTAGATTACTCTGCATAATATTTCTCCAAAAACTGCTTTCCGCCATGAATTTCCTCAAAATTCCTGATACCAGAAGGAAAAAAATAGCTTTGTAAGTATATTGACTTAAAAAAAGTAAAATTTCCCTAATATAGTCATAACAAAAAAATCCCTTAATAGGAAAATAGGGGAGGAGATATTTATGTTATCCAGACTTACTAGTAAATATATGTTCCCTAGTGGTCTTCAAGAATGTTCTTAATTTCTTCTCACTATCCCCTTCAGGACCTTGCTCCATTTATTTTTCCTTCTATTATTCATCCTTCTCCGGCAGCCTTCTGAATATGTATGAGCATGTATATGTGTATATAACTATGTGCCTACAAACTTGTATATAATTCCTTGCATTGATGTTATTATTAATGGATTGTAACATGTTTGCATTTCTTGTGAGGTAGAGAGGAAAACAATTAGGGCAAGAGAATTAGCTGAGAAGTTAAATTGGTTGAAGATGCAGGCTCTTGGACAGTTAACCTACTTTCCTGCCTCAGTTTTCTCATCTGTATAATGTGGATGATAAGAGTTTGTACTGTAAGTAAAATAGAATCCAAATCATATTATTAGTATTTTCTCTTACTACTATGAATACTATTGTTGTTTCTGGACTCATTGTACAAATTGTGTAGAAACACAAACAGAGTTAACATGATTTGGGTGTGTGCTTTTAGCACCTTTTTATTCCTTTTTTTCTGCTTAGACCCTCCTCTTCTCTCCTATTTTTCTATTAAGGGGTTTTTGTTGTTGTGCCTATATTAGGGAAAGTTTACTTTTCTTAAGTCAATATACTTAGAAAGCTATTTTTCCCCCCAAATTATTTATACCACCATGTTACTAAGCTTTGGAAGGAGACTTGTGAGGTGTAATTCCCTTACCCTTTCACACCCTTCCAGACTGAGGGGGATTGTTAGGTTAGCTAGGTCTTATTGCTGTCCAGGAAGGTCCTGACTCATGGTAAGCTCCAAGTTCCCTTTTGTAGTCATTTTTAAATGCGCTGGTAAACCCTGCACTTTGCTAAGGACACTGTATTTCTCCTTAGACTAGGAGTCTTCTGACCCTTGATGGTCTTAGTGCCAATACAGTACCTTTGCCTGGTGACTTCTCCATCATCAGCAAGGCCATTTTAATGTGCCCTGTGCCTGCAGCAGAACACACAGAGAAGGATGCGTTACTGCTCCTTGCTTGGTGATTTCCCATGAGTAAATAAAAGCATTGAGTACAGTTTATGTTTCCTTAATATGATCCAAAAGTCCGCTATTATTATATAGAGCAGTGTTATTTTACCAAAAAAAAAAAAAAAAAAAGAAGAAAAGAATAATAATAATAAAAAAAACACACCACACACCATAGTCAACTGTACCTGTGAAGTGTTGTCCCAAGTAGATCCCGGAAAAGGATCTGGGGTGTTTATCCAAGGCGTCCCTTCAGATAAACTTCACCAGGCAAGTGTTGGGACATTTAAGTAGTTGCTAGCGAAGACACTGCTCTACGCAAGCAGGACCGAGGGTAGGCTTAGGACCGAAAAGACCCAAAACCTTAGTTTCCGTTTCAAGCCCATGCAAAGTAATTTAATTAACTGCCGGAGGAATTATACCACATAGAAACCTATGCCGTTGCAAATCACACAGCATTTTATTACCCACAAAAGTTCCTGATGCTGCGGGTACAGGCTTAACAGGATCCCGGTGGTGGTGTCCTCTGGGGTCCGGCAGCTGGGCTGGTTCCGTCCAGGTGCAGGGGGCCGGCGTTCCTCACCTGAGAGCTCGGTCCCGTCTCCATCGGGAGGTCTAGCCGGTTCTTCTGTCGCCTGGCAGGGAGCGGAGCGTGGAGCGGCACATTGTGGCGTCTCGGACTGGCAGAAGGACGTGCCTTTGTGGCTGTCTCCACAGGCGAGCACCGTCGACTGGTCAGGATCCGTTTTGAAAGCCTGTTCGTACCCGCAGCAGTTCAGGTGGCTATCAATGAATTACGTCAACGCACACATGTTAATCTTAACAGGGTGAGGGGCTACCTGTGGTTATCAATCAGGGTGTGCACTTGTGAGTGCATATCTGGGGAAAGTACGTCACTCACACATATACTGAGTGGCCAGATTATTATGATCTCTGAATGCAAAATAATCTGGTCACTCAGTGTACTTCTCTTGAGTACCTCATTTATTTGATATCAAAGATACTATAAATCGTGCACCTGATCAGTGTTCCCCTTTGCACTGGCTGATAGAAAGCTCAGGGCAAATAGGTGGTTGATCTCCAGCAAAAGTCTAGAATACTTCTGGTACCCATTTGAGATACAAATACACTGAGTGGGCAGATTATTATGCGTTCAGAGATCATAATAATCTGGCCGCTCAGTGTATGGCTATCATAGCAAGTCACTCTAAGTCAGTAATCAAAGTTCAAATCCTTATCTATGGGATACACACGTTTGGACAGTGGGGTATGTGTCCTTAATATCACGCTTAAAGTCTCAGGAAAGTTAACTCAAACATTGTAAAACCTTTTTGACATTTTTAAACATTTCTATATATTACTACATCAGGTGTTGTAAACTCCTCCCCTCAGAGCAATTTGGTTGCAAGTGAAAGAACTCTGGGTACCAAGGGTGAGTGGAACGCATTAGGAAGATTTGAAGACACTTGAACCCCCAGGCCCTGGGAGGGAGAAGAAGCCTATTAGCAGGAACAAAGCAATAATGCGGATGGCACAGACTATGAAACTTCCAGTGTGTCTGATAAACGCAGCTCATTCTTAGGAGGGAGAACCTGATTGGCTTGGAGTTGGTCACGTGCCCAGCAGTTTGTACCCTGAGGGAGTGTACCCTGAGCACTCTGATGGAAAATCCCCTTGCAAGGATGTTTTTCCCAAAGGAAAAGCGAGGTGATGCTGGGGGCACAAGAACAGGTGTTTACTGCACACCTCCCTTCAGGAGCATCACAGTGCACGTTAGCTCTGAATATTCTCTGCAGGAAAGAAACCTATACAACCACCTGCAACCTGGTCGTTTTCATATTTATTGCTTTTATGTAATATATATTGCCCTCAAAAGAGACTCATACTCCTTTGAATACCCTCTGAAAAGGTTGACTTACGTGTCTTGGGCATCACACTTTAATATTTGATTGGATTATTCCTATGCTTTACATAGAAAATTGCTATGGGGCCTTGAGGTCTTGCCCAGGGTGGGAATGTCTGGGGGGAAGGGGGGTGGTGTCAATCAGGGAAAAAGGAGACATATGTAAAACTTTAGACAATAAAATAAATAAATAAAATAAAACAACAACAAAAAGGAAAATTCCTAATTCTTTGATAGGGTTATTCCAACAATTTCTCATATTTTAAAATATCAACTACTGTAGGTAGCACGGGTGTTTGCTTCTTAATCACTTTAAATGGGACAGATATTTCTAAAGATGCTGCTTTGGAGCTATTTATTTTCCTTCTCTCCTCTAGGCCGTCATCTTGGTCTATGATCCTGCTCCCATTCTGAATTCTTTCTCCTTTGAAATGTCCTTTGTATTCTCTGGCTCACCTCGGAGCACCCTTCTCTCAGCTGTTCGGCCTTGTCCATATGGGGCTCCTAACAAAACCCTCTTCCTATGGCGTTCTGTTTTTCTAGCTGTTGTTGACCTTGAGCCCTTCCTTGCGTCTCAGTTGGACATATTCTGTAAACACTGCCACTCACAAGATGGCCCTCACCTGCCCTGCATCTCACTGCTGTCTCATTCTTTTGTGCAGGTGTCACTTATTGATTATTTAATCTCTTTTCTATCCAGGGTCCCTCAGGTACACTTTTTTTTTTGGGGGGGGGTTGTTTCAGGACTTGACTTGTAATAGCAAATTCTGAATTGGCAGCAACTCTGGATGGAGAGAGAGAGAGATGATTCACCAGATTTCATCAAAAATAACTGTTTACCCAATTTGAGGCCCTAGTAGTCTGAGAATAACTCCAAATATCAGTTTTCAAAATACAGATAGACATGTGTTCTTGACTAAAACTTGTTCAAAGATTTCTGATTTATTCTGCCTTTACCATTAGGTAATCATCTAGCTGGTTAATAAGTGATGATCATCTTTTATGGGGTTGGGGTTTGCATACATCCATCAAACTGTTTTCAAAAGCTATTCTTTCAGATTTCTTTTCGGTCAGTTTCCTACCACCCCATTCTGTTCTCGTCTTTCATTTCTTTTCCATTAAAATTGGAAATAGACACACAAATTGGCTGCAGGAAATGGTCACCTGTGGTTTTTCTTTTCCTCTCCTCAAGGCTAAGATAGTTTATAACCCTGCCCACTACCTTTATTATTATTATTATTTAACAAAACTCCTAGTACCAAAAAAAAAAAAAAAAAGGAAGAAAAGAAAAGCCATTTCCACTTCGATTTCTGACAGTTGCCCAGTGATGTCCTGTATTCATTACACAGTGACAGTGACAGAATTGAACGGACTTTCTTTAGTCCTGTCCCTGGCTTTATGCCATAGGCTCTATCTAATCTTTTCTAACAGACGTCCAGGCTTTGTTTGCATCATATCAGTAGACACAGTGTTTCAATGTCACTCTTTATACTCTCTCTATCCACCCCCTCCACTGTGGTTCCTGACTTTAGTTTTGGAAAAGGGAAGCTTGCTTGAAGATAATGGACAAATGAGAAATAGGTATGGAGAATTTGACACTTCTGATTATTCTTTAGAATTTTTAAAATAAGTTGTAACTATTTCTGATTTTGAACATAAAAGACAATTTATTGGCCCTTTGTAGGTTCCAGCTGCTAGACAAAGACTGTTACATGTATTTCCCATTTAATCTTCACAACCAGACCAGCTAAAGAGTTAGAGGTATCAGAGACTTGTCCCACGATATAGATTACCTAGATCCCCTTTTTCTTTCTTTAGTAATAGGAACTTAGCTAGAGCTGGAAATATAGTCTTTCAACCATCCAGTGAAAGACTACATTTCCAAGCTTCCCTTGCAGCTACTGTGACTAAATTCTTACCAATGGCACAAGAGTGGAAGCAATAACATACAGATTCTGGGTCATAGCGTTCATAGGAAAGTGCTGTCTTTTTCTTTTATCATTTGCTGCCTAACAAGCCACCACAAAATTTAGTGGCTTAAAACAACAACATTTTATTTCTACTCATAATTCTGTAGGTTGGCAATAGGAGGTGTGATCAGCTAATAGGTTCTTCTGGCATTATCTGAGCTTATACATTTGTGATTAGCTATCAGATTGACTGGGGGCTGACCATCAGCTGCAACAACGAGAACGGCTGTGCTCCATACCTTTCTTCGTTCAGAGGGCTACCCTGGGCTTGTTCACACAGTGGCTACCAAGAGATAAGTGGAAGAGTGCAAGGGCTATTGAGATCTAGACTCAGAATTCACATATGTCATTTTTGGGGCATTCTCTTGATTAAAGTAAGTCCTAAGGCACTCATGGATTCAAGGGGTCTCATAAGCTACTTCATGGGAGATACTACAGAGTTACAGAGATACTATAGATTCAGGGAAGAGTGGAGAATGCCGATCATTTTTTATAGTGTACCTCACTTCCTCTTCCTTTGTTCACGTTCCCATTGCCTGGAACACGTATATGATTACAAGAGCTTAAGCAGCATTTTTAAAAAATGTATTTTATTGATTTTTTACAGAGAGGAAAGGAGAGGGAGAGAGAGTTAGAAACATTGATGAGAGAGAAACACCAATCAGCTGCCTCTTGCACACCCCCTTCTGGGGATGTGCCCACAACCCAGGTACATGCCCTTGACCAGAATGGAACCTGGGACCCTTGAGTCCGCAGGCCGACGCTCTATCCACTGAGCCAAACCAGTTAGGACTAAGCAGCATTTTTGACCAAACATATGGAAGCTATGTATTGAGGATGGCTGAGTCACATGATAGAAGGAGCCATGTACCTGGCACCATGAAGCTGCTGTATTAGAACGTTATGCTCAGTATGTCACTTGAGAGCAAAACGAACTTCTATCTTGTCTGAGTCAATATTATTTTAAAGTGCTTTGACCTGTCCGCTTTTGTCCTTCATCTCTTAGGAACTTACGGTGTGTTATCAAATGCAAACTTGAATCAAGGAGAAAATATACAAAATATACAATATGGGGGGGCTGTTGTAATTGACATCTCAAAGCTGAGGATGACAGGAGACAGAAAGGTTTTGCATTTTATCCATTCTTGGGACAGAAATTTAAAAACAAACATATATAAAATGGTACAAACTTTGTAGTCAGTCTGAGGCATTATGAATATTCCTAGTTAAGGACAATTTAAATATATGGAAATTAAATCATCCTTGTTTTTTATCTGTAATAGCACGCTCCACTACTCTAATTAAAGTTTGAGTCTCATCGTGTTGGGGGCTTGTCTAGGGATGTATTGAAGTTGGGAGAGGAAGCTGTTTGCTCAGGTTTGATGTTTGTCTGGGTAACGGGTAAAGGGAATTACTGATCCAGAGCAAATGTTCAGCAGTCCTTTGCTTCCTCATAGCTCGGGCCATTGCATTTTTCCTTTGGTTTGCTCTAAAGACATAAAACTAGATATTTCTATATTCATGTGAAGGTTTATCTATGTCAAGTTATTAGAGAGAGAGAGAAAAAAACAAAAAACACGGAGTCAGTGCTGCCCATGTAGAGAACTGAGAATCTCCTACAATTTCTTTCAATCTTTTGTGTACATGATGAGCTAGAATAACCTCACTGCACTGAATTATCCTCCCATGGTATGGTTCAGTGAATACCATTATATTTCAGCACAGCTTGAGTGATTTTTAATGCCAAAAACATCAGCAAGAAATACAAATGTTTCAAAAATATTGAAACAATACCATAAAAAAGCCCAGGATCATAAATACTTTACTTTGCAAGGTCTCAGAGGTCAAAATAGCAGTACCATGGAAAATTAAAATGCTCTCTGTGTGAGAGCCTTTCAGGGAAATGCGCGCGCGCACACATACACACACACACACACCAGTGTTTTACTATAAAAATGCACAAAACCATTTCCTGACTCTATTTGAGACTGATTGTCAAAGAAAAAAATAATTATTTTCCCAGTAGAAAAAAAAAGATATGAAGTTATTCATCTGCATGTTTCTTTATTTGGTTTTAATTACAATCTAATTAAAGGAGAATTACAGCCTGTGCAAGAGAGAGAGATGACTTTTATATGAATGACATCCTTAACCACACAAAGACACATGGGTGACACACAGACAACGTTGAGGATTTGGATTTGGACAGTTAAAGTATCAAACACTGCTGCCTCCAAACAAAGGTTGTGAACCCGGGGAACTGCCTTTCAGCGGCGTGCTCTTTGAGAGACTGATACATGTGGATGTGAAGTGAGCCGGGAGAAGGGAAAAAACCAACAGCACTGCAAGATCTGTGCACAGAGCTAGAAAACGCTGTTCTTTACTTACCTCCTGGTACTGATATGTGCTGGCTTCTAATGGATCTTTCCACCATGGGTCAGATCCTCCTGTTTGCTTTTCTAGGTGATGTGTCAGCTTCAATGTAAGTCACCGATTGCATGGAAAATAACCTAGCCCGATATTTCTAGTGAAGAGAGGTGCCCCAGATGCTTGGAAATGGCTTAACAAAGAAGGATGGCTCTGTGTTACCAGCTAGAGCATCTCATGTTTTTAGGTCCTTTGAGATTGGGGTTCTTTCAAGCCTCTGACTTCCTATCTCCTCATGTATCTGTTAGGGTTTCTTGTTTTTAATGTGTATTTTAGGTAGCTTGCTTAGTAGAACTATAGTGCATTCCATAATTTTATTAGTTTCACTTAAAAAATATTCCAGATTAAAAAAAAAGCCTTATCTATACAGGCAATTGATATTACACAAAGCTGCAAAGAAAATTGAATGGAGAAAGAAGAGTCTTTTCAAAAAATGGAGCTAGGCCTGGCTAGTGTGGTTCAGTGGTTGAGCGTTGACCCATAAACCAGGAGGTCACAATTCTATTTCTGGTCAGGACACATGCCCAGATTGTGGGCTCAATCCCCAGTAGGGGGCATGTGGGAGGCAGCCAATTAACGATGCTCTCTCATCATTAATGTTTCTTTCTCTCCCTCTCCATTCCTCTCTCTGAAATCAATAACAAGAAACATATAAAAAAACTAGAGGCCTGGGGAACGAAATTTGTGCGGGGCGGGGGAGGGGGGGAGGTGTCCCTCAGCCCAGCCTGCACCCTCTCCAATCTGGGACCCCTTGAGGGATGTCCGACTGCCCATTTAGGCCTGATCCCACTGGGCCTAAACAGGAAGTCAGACATTCCTCTCACAATTGAGGACTGCTGGCTCCCAACAGCTCGCCTGCCTGCCTGCCGGATTGCCCCTAACCACTTCTGCCTGCCAGCCTGATCACCCCCTAACCACTCTCCTGCCAGCCTGATTGATGCCTAATTGCTCCCCTGCTGGCCCGATTGCCCCTAACTGCACTCCCCTGCTGGCCCAGTCACCCCTAACCGCCCTCCCTTGCCAGCCTGGTTGCCCCTAACTGCCCTCCCCTGAAGGCCTGGTTGCCCCTAACTGTCCTCCCCTGCAGGCCTGGTCACCCCTAACTTCCCTCCCTTGCCAGCCTGGTCACCCCTAACTGCCCACCCCTGCTGGCCCGATTGTCCCTAACTGCCCTCCCCTGCTGGCCTGTTTGCCCCCAACTGCCCTCCCCTGATGGCCATCTTGTGGTGGCTATCTTGTGTCCACATGAGGGCGGCCATCTTTGACCACATGGGGGTGGCCATCTTGTGTGTTGGAATGATGGTCATTTTGCATATTCCCTCTTTATTATATAGAATAAGCATACTTTATAAAACTTATGTTCACCCACAATCTTTTTTGTAATGTTTATATTGATTTTATTAATATTTGACAAAATCTGGAATAAGCCCAATATCTTTAAACTCATGACTGGATAAACAAACTGTGTGATGCATCCATACAATGGAAAACTACTCAGCAATACAATTGAATGAACTCTTGATACATGTATGTTTGAACATACAACATATTTGAATGAACCTCTTAAGCAATAAACTAAAGAAGCCAGACTCAAAAGGCTGCAAGGTATGTGATTGTACTTATACTACATTCTCGAAAAGGCAAGAAACATGAATTTTCGCCATTGGTTGGGGATTGGGAAGGTTAGAGAAGGGAGTAATTAAAAGGGGCACAAGGACTTTTTTGGGGGGGTGGTAGAACTGTACTACATTTTGATTGTTTTGATGTTTCTACAACTGTGTATGTTTTTTCAAACTCAGAGAACCTTACACTAAAAATATCTAATTTTACAATGTGTATATTATAACTCAATAAACAAAGTATATCAGACAATGTGTTGAATCAACATTAGTGTTAATCATCATGATAATAAAGGCTTCAGTCTATTATTATTTATATTTTACCAAATCATTAGATGTGGATTATATTCAATGAATATTTTATTCTGGGCCAATTTAATTATTGTTTGTATGTGTGTTGGGGGTGGGTGTGTTGAGGCATTGAGGTGGAGGAGAACATAATAGCAATCTCTTACTCTCTTTTTTCCTATATGGTTATGTTTTAAGTATACAGAGAGAGTTAAGGTGGCCACTTTAATACTCATAAACTGTGATGCATATTCATATGTGTGTATATGAACACACACACACACACACACACACACACACACACACACACACACACACTCCTGATTTCCTCTCCAGCATCATCTCCTATTTCTCCCACTTGTCATCTAGCAATACTGATAACTCAGAAGGCCTTTGGTTTTTACCTTCCTCACCTCTGTATCTTTTTCCTTACTCCTGGCCCACCTGGAATGCCCGTGCTCCACTTCTCTGCCTATGGAGTTGCTCCTTATATTTCAAGCTCTAAGTCAAGCCTCTTAGAGCTCCCTGCACCCTCAAGGCAGAGCTCCTGCACCTTTGTTCTGGCCCATTGCCCTGCCTCCAATCTTGCACTTGCATTGCTTTCTTGGCAGTATTCCATTCCCTTTATCTTCCCTAGCAAACAGTGGATTGCTGAACAAATCTCCTTGTTTTATGAAGTTTTATATCTCCTCAGCTCCCAGTACAGTGCATAGAATATGACAAATTCTCAGTGTATTTTTCTCGAGTGAACTAATGAAAAGAAGTGTACTTTCTTGGAAAAATATAAAATGTTTGCCAATTGTATTATGCATTTGTGGCTTTTTAGTGCTTGCTTCCAATTGAATTGTAAATATATAAACTTGGATTCATTATTTCAGAGGCATTCAAGAAGTGCAGGATGTAATTTCTTACAGATGTACTCTTTAATGTTAAATGCCATCTAATCTTTGCATAAGACAAAAAGGAAAATGAAAAGTGAAATCACCACTTCTAAATAGGCTTGAACTACTGATGTCTTTCCATTTGGGGAACATTAACTTTGCTTTCATTTAGAGTAATGGGGTTAGGAGCATACTGTTCAGAAGTGGTCCCATTTTTGCAGTGTTAAAACTTAACTGTTAGACTTTTGGCAGTATAAGCAATCGCTTGGCATCTTTATTTATTTGTGTGTAATAAGCAGAGCTTGGAAAACGCAAGAAATATTGTTACTTACAGTCCCATGTGAAACATCGAGTTTATCAATTATGGCCATATCATTATATTATGCTTTGGTACAAAGAGGAGTTCAACATCTACTTTTGATTTGTGACCAAGGCGCATGAGTGTACAGAGAGGTTGACAGCCTTTGACTGGTGGTCATTATTAATTTAATAAGCAGTCTTCAAAGCTCCTGCAGATACAAAGGATTCTGAAGTTACATGTGTAATATGCAACGTGAGCAAAATACTTAATTCTACTCGCTTTGAAACTTAGATGACAGTTATTAAAATTGTATGGTGCAAATTAAAATTTAAGATTAAAACACAAGATCAAAAGAATCTTTTTCTCCCCTCACCACTATTAAGGATCAACTTTCTGAATAGAGAGACTCGATGTTCAATGCCGTGTCCTTTCCCTCTGGATAGCGAGATTAGAGCTAATCAGAAGTGACTAGAGAAGCACATCTTTCTGTATTTTTTTCAAGTGGGGACACTTGAAAACTTTTTATTGCTTTTTAATATGTAATGTAATTATAGTCACAGGGTAGAGAAAAAAACAGTTCAAATAAGAATATGGACAGTTTAGGAGAAGGAAGTGTGATGAGAGAAAAGGTGAAATTTGTATCTGTGACATTCCTAGAACTCTGAAAAGAGGTATCATTTCAGTACATGCAGACGCACAGGCAAATTCACCTCCATTCTCACCTAGGTATGATTTTAAAAATACACTGGTACTTACTTTTTGTGACCCTTTATAAATGATCAAAAACATGTAAGATGACTTACGAGGAGTGATTGGAGCAATCAACAGCAAAGCTTATGGTTAGATCTGATCACCTCTCACATTATCATGCGGATGTTAGACACGATCCAGGCAAAGAGGCTTCTTGGGAGTAAAGAAACTTCCATCTCTATTTGGTTGTCTTTTTGGCTGCTGCACAGGAAGGAGACATATAGGAAAATTCCTTTTCTCATCTGGGGAAATTCCAGGAACAGTATACTCAGAGTGCAAAAAGCTCCTAAAATTAGCCATAACTTTTGTTTCATGGACAAAAAGAGAGAGTCATAATAACTAAGATGACTCTTTTCCTTTAATTGTAAAACCTTATCTTCCTGTCTATTCAAATATTTAGAATGTTCTTGTGCTGAAGTTTTGAGAAGAGAACATCGCGTCTGGAGGTTGTGTTGTCTATTGATTTTCGCCAGGAGTCAGCAAGCCATAGCCTAAGGGCCAAAGCTAGCCTGCCATCTGATTTTGTATGGCCTCATGTACAGGAATGTGTGTATTTACTTTATTAGCAGTTGGAAACATAAAATAAGATTAATATTTTATGCTGTGAATTATATGAAATTTAAATTTTAGTGCGGATATAGTCACACTTAACTCACATATTTTCTATGGCTGCTTTTGTGCTACAAGAGCAGAGTTGAGTAGTTGCATCAAAGACTATAGTCTCATCGTGTTTAGTTTATTATAAAGTGCAATGATGCTGCTATAACATGACAGCATTTCAAAATGCATATTAGTCCTGCTGGCGTGGCTCAGTGGTTGAGCATCAACTTATGGACCAGGAGATCATGGTTAAATTCCAGGTCAGGCCACATGCCTGAATTGTGAGCTTGATCTCTGATAGGGAGTGTGCAGGAGGGAGCCAATCGATGATTCTCTCTCATCATTGATGTTTCTATCTCTTTCTCCCTTTGTCTCTAAAATCAATAAAAATAGGTTTAAAAAAACAAACAAACCCAAAATGCATATATTATGCATTGTCTGATTTATTTACTTTTTATTATCAGTGCATAGTCACCATTTAAAAATGAGTAAAGAAAAGTAAACTTTGGGCAATAGGCTGAAAACATCTCAAAGGTATTCACATTCTAATTTCTGGAACTTCTGTGTTTCCTTATATAGCAAAAGGGCTTTTGTAGATGTGATCAAATTAAGGCTGTTGAGATGCATAGATTATCTTGGATTATCTGGGTGTGTCCAATGTAATCACAGGCAGTATACAGGAAATTCAGAGAAGCTGACAGAAGCAGAGATTGGAGTGATGCAAGCCACAAGCTGAGAAATTCCAGCAGCCTCTGGCAGCTGGAAGAAACAAGAAATGAATTCATTCCAAAGCTTCCCAAGGGCAGTGGGCTTGCTGATATCTTGATTTTAGCCCCACAAGATTTATTTCAGATTTCTAACTCCCAGAACTATGAGGATAAATGTATGTCTTTAAGCCACTAAATTAGTTTGTGGTAATTTGTTACAGAGGCTACAAAAAAACTAACATGGGGCATCTATTATACTTTTAAAGTACAATAGAGTGTGAATTATTTTATTATCGAATTAGATGCCCAAAGTCATGTTTATCATGCAGCGGCAAGATACACGTGGTAAAAGACTACCCTAGGTGATGGTATTACCAGGATGAGCACTCATCACAATATGCCCAATGCACAGGAAAGCAATGGTCAGGAAAGCTAGAAAGTATTACGAGAGTATCTCATTTCAGTAGAAATTCTTCACAACAGTGAAAACTAAACATGAAGCTGCAAACAGCCAGCTTTAGAATGACTTATTTATTAACTAAGCAAGAAAAGTGACTTACCCATAGTGAGTTAATCATCAAATCATGTTTGACTGAAACAGCCAAAGAAATGTATTTATGTATTTATTATTTATTATTTTTATTTTTAAAATATTTATGGAAGTATATTCTTTTTTAAAATGTCTTTATTGATTAAGGTATTACATATGTGTTCTTATCCTCCATTGCCCCCCCAACCCCCACTCATGCCCTCACCCCCCTGTTGGCTGTGTCCATTGGTTAGGCTTATATGCATGCATACAAGTCCTTTGGTTGAAGAAACGTATTTAAAGAAAATACACTTGTTTAAGACTATATTAGCTTTTCAGAGAGAACAGTTAAAGAACTGAGGTCATTTGAAAAACATCAAAAGTCAATTATGAGTGGATTTCTTTGGTTATTGGTGAGTTGACGCATGTTACCGTACTGCTCAGTTATTTATCTGAGGAGTCAATACTACATTTGAAGTCACCGAAGAGTTAGTTTGCATGGAATATTTACAGGCAAGAATTTTTAAAAAATATTTTAAGAAAGCACTAACTCAATACTGTATGAAGTGGAATCTGCTAAGGTACGTTATAACTGAAGGTGGTAAAAATATGTGTGGAGCAGGAATAGATTCAGTTGGACAAATTTAAAAAGCTTGTGAAAATAGGAAGTGTTTAAATAGCATGGTTATTTATTGTGTCATGCATTGGCAGGTACTTTGCAGAAGATATTTTAATCTGTCATGTGTTGTTCATCCAGTATTCTCATTGGTGAGCTTCATTCACTCTCACGGACTTAACCATCATCAGTTTTGTTAACTTCTGTCAAAAATAGAAGTTAGATATCAAGACTTACCCTACACCCAGGAGTCTGATGAGCTTACAGGGATAAAGTTTTAGCGCACTTGTTTGAGCTCAGGATTGAGATTGAACGTTTTCCAAACAAGAAGAACCATCTTGAACTGTTTTTGCAACGCTGCACATTTTGGAGATTAATTTGTTTTTGCTGAAGACTTGATAATGTTGTGTAATAAATTCAAACTAAAATCACAGAGCAAAACAGCACTTATATATAAAATTATTCTCCAATAATGATAGTTTGATGACAACTAACATTGCTTAAATCACTAGTAATGTCAAGCATCTTTATACACTTACTGTATTATTAGGAGTTAAAACAAGAAGTAAGATCTTCAATCTGGCATACATTTACAACAGATATATTTTTCAAGCTCATGCTAGAGATCTAGCAGCATTTTTGGACCTTAGTGGAAGTGAAAAGGAAATTTCCATGTTTCAAAATCCACTTAACTATATAACTGAGTAGCTTCCACTTAACCTTTCAATGGAAATGATTAATTTACATTGTAATGACATGCCAAATGACAAACACCAAGAGAAGAATCTAACAGAATTTATAAATGTCTTCCAAATAATGAATATCCTCAATTAAAATTATAAGCTCATGAATTGGTATTAGTACTTGACAATACCTATCTCTGTGAAAAGACATTTTTAAAGATGAAATTGGCAAAATCTCATTACAGATCAGCATTACCAGATGAACATTTGAAACTGATTCTTATTTTAGGGAATACATGTCATATTAACTTTATCTCTCTGTACATTTATCTGTCTATGCTAAATCATTTGCAAGTAAATTATAAACATAAGACCACTTTATGCCTAAATATTGTTGTGTGCATAGTATCAAAACAAAGAATTCTTATGTATACCTAGAACACTAGCAATAATTCTTTAATATCACCAAAATATAGTCCATAGTCGAATTTCCTTTTTGTTTCATTTAATCTAGAATAGCCCCTCACATTTCTTTTTCCTTTTCGTTTATATGATTATAGTGACCCAGTGCATGGATTTGTGCACATTGAAAGGAAATTAATTAGACGGTGGCGGGTGGGGTGGGACTGGGCGAGATGGGTGGGACACGCCCTAGAGCCAACCTCCCATGGTACCTCCCCGCCTCTATAGAGTCTCTCTGGTAGGTGGGGTCCTTGGGCCTGGTCTGCGGGGATTGAGCTGAAGTTGGCTCTCTGGCATCCCCTGAGGGGTCCCAAAGTGCAAGAGGGCACTCTGCAAAGTTGCTGTCATACAGGGTGTGCAAAGCAAATGCAAGTGTGCAGTAAACCAGATTCAGGACAGACAATGCCCCAACAACAACATAACCCACAGCTGAAGTTGGAATCGCGCGGCCTTGCGAGGAATCGGGCTCCCATCTCTCTGATTTTGGGGTGCACCACCCGAGAACCGCCACTGCCAAGTCACTGCAGCTCGGCAGCTCCTGCGTTGAGTGTCTGCCCCCTGGTGGTCAGTGTGCAACATAGTGAGTGGTCGGATGGTCAGACATTTAGCATATTAGCCTTTTAAATATATAGATTGACTTGAGAAGAGATCTGGTCCATTGTTAAGCAAAAAAAAAACAACAAAAAACTTCATTCTGTACTGGTCTCTCTATTTCCCCATGATGTGAACTTTTCTATGCCCTGTCTTATAAAAATAATTAAAATTAAATAAGATTACAAGGGTGTGAACCCAATCTAATAGGACTGTTGTCTTTATAAGAAGAGGAGACACCAGGAGTGTACACACAGAGAAAAAAGGCCATGTGAGGACACAGAGAGGAGATAGACTTCTGCAAGCCAAAGGAAGATCTCACCGGAAACCAACCCTGTTGGCACTTGGATCTTGGACTTCTGGTCCCCTGAATTGTGAGAAATCAATTTCCCTTGTTTAAGCCACCCAGTCTGTGTTACTTTGTTATGGCAGCCCACGCAGACTGAGAGATCTAGTCAATGCTTTAAATTTAGAAATCCATACACCACTTTCTTTTCTCCCCGCTCCTTCCTATGCGTTCCTTCTGAGTTTAATATCCTCTTCCATGAAGTGCATATTTTAATAGTTCTTATAGCAAACTTTCTCTCATTCTTGTCTAAAAATGCTTTCATTTTTTTCTCATTCTAGAATAATAGTTCACTCGGGTAGTAATTAGCAACAATTTATTGTAATATTTTACTTTTATTTCCATCTACTCTGTACTTTATTGTTGCTACGAAAATTTTATTAAAAATATAGTTGTCTTTTTTTTTAAGGTAATATGTTTCTTTCTAGTTAGCCACTTTTAAGACTTGTTCTTTGTCTTTAAATTCAGTGAATCCAGGTGTGGCTTTTGTTTTGCTTTGCTTCCATTGTATTCTGTACATTTCTCAAGGCAAAGGATTCTTGCACTTAGTCAGCTACTGAGAATTTTCAGTTCTGATCTTCAGCATATCCCCTTTCCTCATTCTTTGGATTCTCTTCTTTGTGTACTACTACTAAATAGTATGCACTTAACCTCATTCTATCCTCCATGTCACGTACCTTTTCTTCCAAGTGTTCTTCTATTTATGTGTGCTTATTCCTGGGTTATTCCTTTACATGCACAGTTTTCAAATTCTCCTTTCAGTGATTTTATTTTCAGATGTTTTTTAAATTTTGTCAGGTTTTTAAAATTGTCTCTTTTATTATAACTTATGCTCTCAATTTTCTTTTCTCATGAATATAGTAATTTCAAAATACTTAACTCTAATATCTTTATTATCTGAACTTTTTTGTGTTTGTTGGGTCTACTGCCTATTTTCCTGGTCTATTGTTTCCTTGAATGTTCTTCAACTTTGTCTTTTGTGGGCTTACTAGTATTATTAGAAGACCCTTATTTTTAAGACTTCATCTTTGTGTTTGCTTCTGAAAAATGTCTTTAATGATTATTATTGATTCTTTAATATTAATTTTTCAGCTTGATGTGGTCCAGATCAAGCAGGTAGATTATAATCTGACCTATGAATTCTCAAAGAAGAATTTTAAAAAAAAGAATCCACTTATATTTTTTCTCACCTCCATATACGAGTTGTTAGATGGTAACTCGTTTAATAGCATTTTACTGATTTAATAACCTCTCAAAAGTCATGTCTTCATTCAAGACTCTATGTGATGACATCTCTTCCCCTTCTGTATTCTTATGATCTTTGAATCCTAAATCCCTTGATTCTGAGAGCGATAACCCTCCATGTAGCTTCTATGGAGTCAACTCACATGCTAGCCCCTGGATTTCCAGTTTTCTTTTAGTTTTTGTCTCTTTGGAGGTCTGAATGCATGCACAAAACACATGCAATATGTATACTTTTTAAAAGATTGCCTGTTATATTCTAGAATATCTTGTACTTGACAACAGAAGGCATTCACTTAATAATACTATAGAAATGGAAGCCCATAGTGGTTGTTACACAAATCCCCACTTGACTGGGCTCCTTCGCAAAAATCAAGTTCTCAGTCAAAAGAAGTATATGCACAGGGCTAAGGGCCACTTCACCGGAAATATTCAGAGGGTTGAGCAAGATAATTTCAACTCTGAGATTCTTCGACAGAACTTTTACTTTATAATTCATGTAAAGATCCAGGACCTTTGCCTGTGCTCTAGAAGCAATGATTATCGCTTCTTTACAACAAACTTTTATTGAAATTTCTGAGAGATGATAAGAGAATCCCAGTCTCTGTTCCCTAGCTTCTTGAACCATTTCTATAATTACCCAACGAAGAGGTTTTCTCTGGTATTGTTGAAGTCCATTCAATTCTGATAGCTTTGACACTATCTTTACAATAAGTGAATATGTATGTCATTATAGGAAAAAGATTTGATTTCTAGAATTTTCCTTTCAAGGTATCTTTGAGATATTTGTTTTTTCCTTTTTGGCATTTTGTGATAGCTCCCTAAGTAAACCAAAACATTAGAACATATGGATTATGTTGTCCTTACCCAAATGCTTGTGGTTATTAATTTTTCTTTATATAAGAATGTTTTTACATCCTTACAAACAGGACTTAAGCTTACTTCCAGTGGTAGATAAGGCTTTAAACCACAAGGCTTAACTGCTTTATATTATTTTAAGGACTGTAGAAATTGATGGATTATCATCAAGAAAATAAAAAGAGTTTTCAGAACTACTTTGCTTGGAGAATTGAGCCTTTTAAAGCATACTCCCTCCTCAAGCACCAAGTTATTTAAGCTTCTGTTATTTCCACAAAGATCTTAAAAACTGAGCAACTCACATGAAAAAGCAATAGAGCATTAATTGAAGTGATTTGAAATAACTGAGTTCTACATTTGTTAAGAACATAATAAAGGATGTTATCAAAGTTTCACATGTGGATATACCATTCTCAAAACTGCTTATGAAAATAATAGACTTTGATGCTAAGAATGAAAAAAAAAATGTGCTCTAAAAATTCATTAGGAAACTTCTCATAAAAATGAACCATAGATATTTCTTCCTGACAGGCTGCAGTCATCAGTTTCCAGATTTGTGTATCATCAAAGCAAAATTGCTGAAGATACAGGGCATTGTAGATTGAATATAGAAAATTCCATTTCCTAACAGGAGTCAGAAATAGCAATGAGATCAAATGAGATCAAATGAGAGAAAGAAAATGAAAAATGTGTTTTTTTGTGTGTGTTATTTTTAAAAAATCTATAAAGTGAGTCTAGGCAGCAGAATGGAATGGTTGTAAGGTTAAACAACAAGAAATCAGAATCAAAGCCAATATATATACATATATATTATATATATATACATATGTAATATATATAATATATGTATATATACACACACATATATATACATGTATATACATATATGTATATATACATATATATACATATGTGTGTGTGTGTATATATATATATATATATATATATATACATATATATATATATATATATTCTTTGTTAAGTGATCACCATGCTAGCTTATTTTAACTCAGAAATGTAGTCATCACAACTTTCAATTGATAACTATTTGGTGTAAACTGTTATTTGAGTAGTTAAGAAATCTACCTGTTATTAAAAAATGAGAAACAGCTTTAAGATACAAATCAATGCTTTTGTGTTTCTGACAATTATGCTGAATTTGGTAATATCTTAAAATCTCATCAAAAGATTTTGCTACTGTCTTGGTGAACACTAAGAAATAAACATCTATTTTTTTTTAAAGTGTAATGATAATCCACACAGTGCATATATTCAAAAACAAAAAGCAGTTTCTACAAGTCGCCAATGGCTTACTTATAGAATATTATCTCTGGGTTATCACCCATGAATGACTAAAGTCTATGGTATATTACTTCTCTTTGTGATAAAAGAACAAACTAGTTACTTTTAAAATAATGTGTCCTGCAAGGAAGGTATTCATCCATTCAATGAGCAAATGTTGAATGATTGCCTCTTTGTTCCAGGCAATGGAAATACAACAGTGAATAAAACAAAGGCGGTGTTCTCCCGGAGCTTATAATACCGTGTATTGAGGGAGGGGGGTGGAGAGAAGAAAGTAAACAAAGAACACATATACATTGGTTGATGATAAGTGTTAGGAAGAAAAATAAAGAAAAGTAAAGGAAATAAAGACAGAATGTGGTCGCAATTTTACACAGGTGGTTGAAGATGTCCTTTCTAATATAATATTTCAGCAAAACTGAAAGACTGTTTGATGATTAACCTAACTGGGCTGAGGAGTGCCTAGATATTTGGCCAAACATTATTCTGGGTGTTTCCGTGAGGGTGCTTTCGTGGAGATGAACATTTGAATTGGTAGATTGAGTGAAACTCATTGGTCTCCCTATGTGGGTAGGCCCCATTCAATCAGTTGAAGGGCTGAATAGAACAAAACGGCAGACCCTTCTGAGGGGAGGAGAGAAGTCCTCCTGACTGCCTTTCTTACAGTGATAGGCTTCTTTTTTCTGTCTTTTGGCTCAAACTGAGACATTGGCTCTCCTGAGTCTTGAATTGGCAATTTGTATGAATTATATGTACATCCTGTTGGTTCTATTTCTCTGGAGAATATAACTAAGACAGATTGTGTGCAAATGAGACATTTGGATCTGGATAAGAAGAGAGCTTCAGGCAGGGGGAGAGGAGCATGCTAAGACACTAAGTGGGGTGGCAAAGAGGAGATGTAAGGTTGGGGAGGTAGCTGAGGTGGTTTATCTCATGAAGCAGTATGAGTTAAATTTAGATAAGTAAGTAGGGTAGACTTGTCAAATTTTGTGTTGTATGTAAGGAGACTGGACTTTATCTAGAGTCTAGTGAGGAAGCACTTGATTCTGAGTAGGAGCTGTTATATTCTAAGCATTAAGAAGAGTAATCCTATCTAATAAAAGAGTAATATACAAATTGACCATACCTCCACTACACCCATAAGCCATGCCCACCAGCCAATCAGGAGTGAGTATGCAAATTAACCCAACCAAGATGGCTATGGTCACGGAGCGAGCAGGAGGCTTGGGTTTCCCCAGCAATGGAGGAAGCCAAGCTTTCCGCACACCCTGGCTGGCCTAGGACTCCACTCAAGGCTACAAAGTTTCAATTATAGAAGATAAATAAATCCCAACAAAAATGGCAGCAGCCACGGAGCTGGAGAGAGCAGGAGGCTTGAGTTGCCCCCAGCGATGGAGGAAGCCAAGCTTTCTGCACACCCTGGCCTTCCTTGGCCTCTGCTCAAGGCTACAAAGTTTCAATTATAGAAGATAAATAAACCCCAGATACCAGGGCCTCCGCTTGGGTCACCCAGGGGCATGGCCCACCTGCAAACCACCATAGGCCCCTCGCCCAGGCCACCCCATGCCCCAAGAGAACCCCCACCTGATCTGGGACACCCTTCAGGGCAAACCAGCTGGCCCCCACCCATGCACCAGGCCTCAACCCTATCTAATAAAAGAGTAATATGCAAATTGACTGTCACTCCAACACATAAGATGGCTGCCCCCATGTGGTCAAAGATACTGCCCCCATGTGGACACAAGATGGCCACCACAAGATGGCCAGCAGGGGAGGGCAGTTGTGAGGGACCAGGCCTGCAAGGGAGGGCAGTTGTGGGCGATCAGGCCAGCAGGGGAAGGCAGTTGGGAGGGACCAGGCCTGCAAGGGAGGGCAGTTGGTGGCAATCAATCCTGTAGGGGAGGGCAGTTTAGGTGTGACCAGGCTGGAAGAGGAGGGAAGTTGGGGGCAACCAGGCCTGCAGGGAAGGGCAGTTGGGGGTGACCAGGCCTGCAGGGGAGGGTAGTTAGGGGCATACAGGCTGGCAGGGAAATGGTTAGGGGTTGATCAGGCTGGCAGGCAGAAGTGGTTAGGGGCAATCAGGAAGGCATGCAGGTGAGCAGTTGGGAGCCAGCAGTCCTGGATTTTCAGAGGGATGTCTGACTGCCCATTTAGGCCCGATCCTACCGGGATCAGGCCTAAACGGGCAGTTGGACATCCCTCAAGGGGTCCCAGATTGGAGAGAGTGCAGGCTGGGCTGAGGGACAATCCCCTCCCCCGCCGTGCACAAATTTCATGTACCGGGCCTCTAGTCCTATATAATAAAACCCTAATATGCAAATTGAACGGCTGAATGATGGGTCGCTGTGGCCTGCACTGACCACCAGGGGGCTGATGCTCCCTCTGGTGGTCAGTGTGCTCCCACAAGGGAGCGTTGCTCAGCCAAAAGCCAGGCTCATGACTGGCTAGCGCAGTAGCGGTGGCAGGAGCCTCTCCTGCCTCCGCTGCAGGCGGACATTCCCCAAGGGTTCCCGGACTGCGAGAGGGTGCAGGCTGGGCTGAAGGACCCCCACAGTACATGAA
This sequence comes from Plecotus auritus, assembly GCF_963455305.1. Classification (NCBI taxonomy): domain Eukaryota; kingdom Metazoa; phylum Chordata; class Mammalia; order Chiroptera; family Vespertilionidae; genus Plecotus; species Plecotus auritus. Next base: position 12,217,411 of record NC_137773.1, on the reverse strand, counting down.
ATTTCATGCACCAGGCCTCTAGCTTAATAATAAAACAGTAAAGTTAGCAGAGGTACAACACACAACTGAATATTATTGAAATAGCATTTCATTATTTCATTGTAGCTATAGGTACCTACTATTAAATATATTTGAAATTTTAATATTCTGCCAATAACAGTGGCTTTTAAAAACCTGTCTTTATATATTAGACTGAGGTACATATGACAAAAAGTATACCAGGAAAATCTTGACAGTGGTTTCCCCTAGAGGCTCAGGTGGGTTATGTGTCACCCCTGGCATCCTTTTATTTATTTTAATTGCAACTGAGACATACAGGGCATTTCTGCCAACAACTATATTAATGGCCATCATAGTTATGGTTACCTTGAAGCAATAGACATGCCCAAGGAAACTTATTACTTTATAAAAAGTTCATCTTTAAGTGTCTTCCAGACATGATGAAACATTTAGGGTCTTGGTTATGTCTCAAGAGTATAGCAGGAGTATAGTAAATGGACTTACTGGAAAATGCAAAATTGCTACATTTCAGATGGTTGCCATAAGTCATCTGTTACATGCTGACTGCACCCATAAAACACCTCAATTTTGTATATTTCCTTAGGGAATGCATCTCTTCCACATACAAATAAGAGAGAGATTGGTCTGGGAAAGTTGTAACAGATTGACCAAGCCAGATGGTACAAGTAAGAAAGATGGGAACTCTTTATCATACAGATGTTTTCTCATCTTGCCTACTTAGAGGGCGAGGCCAACAGAATTCCTGTTAGTAACTCCTATCTGTTATATTTCTAAGGACCTTGTTGGCTTTCGTTGCTTGTGCCTATTTGGACCTAAAATATTCAGTGGTTCATTTTTCTAAACCCACCAAATTGCACAAGCTATCTCTGCTATGTAGCCAGTGGGGCAGCTGGACTGATTTGGATATTTTGATGTGAAATTGTTTAGGCACAAAGTCAGGTGATCCCCATGCTATGAAGAATATGAGGAACATTTTTCAAAACAACAATAAAAAACCTAGAAAGATTGTTCATATCCACTGACTGCTTGTGCATTTCAAATTGCAATTAAAGGAAAAAAGTTTAGATTATTTCCTTCATTTCCACCACCATACATATCCAAGAAAAGATGGCTCTTATAGCTCTCTACTTTAGAACTATTGCGTTTGCCTTGATGTTTAATTGCACACTGATTGTCTAGAAAGAATGTTAGAATTCTGTAATTTTAATTAATTCTAGTTCATTTTCTACAAAGAACAACAATTAGCATTTAGTAAATTTACGTTGTGATACACATTTTCCTGCTACAAGAAATCCCCCATGAATATAGTGGAAACACTACCTGATACTGAATATCTTGTGAGCCGATAGGAATAGAGCTACTTTCTGTTTACTTTAAAAGCCTCTCTCAAGATAGCCAGTTGCAGAGGGGCTCAGGATGGAAGAAGGGGGTGGGAATTCCTGGGAAGCACATTTTTGTTTTGGTTGATAGTGACAGTTTCACACAGGACTTAAATCTCAAGTCTGCAGGAGGTGATATGTGACTTAAGACCCTTAAGGGAGATGATTTCTCACTGAATGTCAAGTGCAACTCTTCAAAGGGACTAACAGGGGAAGTGGAAAGATATCATACTCTTGTCTTTGTTCAGAAGGGACCTAAATGAGCAGTTGTTCTCGAGTGGAGTGGTGGGTTTAGGACCGCTTTACCACGTACCTGGAGTCTTGCTGAAACATGCCACATGGTCATATGTTCGTTCCCTGGGAAGGGAAGAATGAGGAAGCTTTTACTTCTTGCCTCTTTTGCAGGAATGGATTTTTAGGAAGCTCGAATGGTCAGTGCTGTTATTGTTGCTTCTATCCCTGTAGAAGGGGCCACGGTGACAGATGTCTGGAGAAAGTCCACCAATTTGGCTCTTGTTGCATGCGATATTTTTCTCTAAGATAGCTTATCACTTTTTACATTTTTGGGGGAAGATCACGATGACAGGAACAATGGACTCTGTTTCCTTCTATGACTTTACATTAGTAGTTACGCACCTGTTGATATATCAATAGCCACATAATAGTAATTTGTTTTATCTATTTCATTAAAAGAGTGTACAGGAATCTATAATTTAATAAAGAGTATTAAAATACATAAGTACATTTTGAACACTTGATTTAGCCTTTTGTGTGTAGATGAAGTAAGTAGATGTTAAAATTATGTATTTTTAGTTAAAAGGGCATGCAGTGCTTGCTGATAAAAACTGTATCTCCTCTACTATCATCTTGTAAATACCAGGAATTGTAGCAATAGTGGTGTGTTCGTTTGCGATATGCAGTATTTTTTTTAAGTGGTTTCTTAAGATACAATTAAAGTAATAATAAAACCAGAACACTTCCTTTAAGGTGGGAGTGTTAGAGACACTGCATGGACACGGACTACCGATTTTATGGTAGACGAAAGGTATCAATGATGTTTCATAATTTTGCCTCTATTCCTCATTGTGCTTGCAATTAAGGCCTATCTATCTGTCTGTCCATCTGTCTATCTAAATAAATTTTGCGTCCCCCAGATTTATATTTTGAAAGCCTAATCCCATTGTGATGGTATTAGGACCTGGGATCTTTGGGAACTAATTAAGCCTTGAGAGTGACACTCTCACGAGTAGGATTAGCACCCTTATGAGAAGAGGTCAGAGAGCTAACTACCTCTTTTTCTGCCCTGTAAGGTCACAGCAAGGAGGCCACCAGTCTGTAAACCAGGAAGAGGGCTTTCCTTGAGAACCCAAGCATGCTGGTACTCTGATCATGGACTTCCTCCCTCCAGAACTGTAAGAAAGAAACATTTGTTGTCTAAGCCACCCAATTTATTCTAATTGGCTACAGCAGCCCAAACTAAGACTACATACATATTAGCAGCCTTGATTGTAAACCTCCTTTAGTTTATATATACATTTTTAGAGCTTTTCCTCTTAGTAATTATTAATGGCTTGGCTATGAACCCTAGTAATTTTACTTTAAAAAGTGAACAGGTTATTTGAGACTATACATGGGATATTAGGAGGATCTAACTGCCTACAAAAAAAGGCATATACTATTCACTAAGGGGACCTGTACTAGGAAGATAAAAAGTCAGCCTGTGGTTAAAAGCAGCAACATGAATAAGTGGAATTTTTCTTTTTGTCTTTTTGTAAGGCAAGATAAGTAGGCACAAAGAGTAGAGAGGAGAATAACGTTCTCTTCCTATTTTTAATTTTGCACTAAATATTTGTTTAAATAAAGAAGCAATTTAAAGAAAAGTGGAAACGAAATCATTAAGATTATCTCTTTAAAGTAAAAGCTCAGCCAAATGAAAGAACGAAATATAAACAGCGGGCATAGATTTCCTACAATCCTGGGCCAAGTGCTGGGGCTATAAATTATGCAAGGAGCCACATCACAAAGCTGCATGAAGCCCACGGCTGATTACCAAGGAACATTCTCACCAGGCCCTGGCAACATGAACCGAATTTCTACTGAGGCCCGAATGGCTGATGAAAGATGATTGCTGGAGGGTATTATGTGTTTACCTTTAAGGTGTGACATCTTGTGCGGCAATGTAAGATATTTAAAGGCTGCTACATAGGCAAGCAGGCCAGTCCCCATTTTGCTAGCCAAACTACCTGAAGCTAGGTGTGCAGCCCTGGTTTAGTTGCTCCTCAAGCAGATTTGCCCTGAAGGGCACCCAGCTGATCATGGTGAGTGTAACCATTGCTTCCATGCGGTTGTGACATTTGACAAACCATGTGCTACAATGGTCATTACTGAAAGGGAGGGTTTGACTGTAATCTGACCTTATGATTTCCATAATTGTTTTTCTTGCTCCTGAAGCAACCTGAAACTTACCTGTTATCTTTTTCAACCTATGTCCATGCTCTTCCCAGCCCTCACATTTTTTGTTTTTTTCCTTTCCTTTTTACTTTTCCTTCCCCTCCCTCTTTCTTCCAATCTCTTTTTCCTTCCTCTCCCCTCCCTCCCTCCCTCCCTCCCTCCTTCCCTTCCTCCTTTCCTTCTTTTTTCTTTTGAGAGAAGAAACAAACTAAGGATTCTTTTTCAAGGTACAGATGATTAATTAACGTTGCACTCTACAAATTTAGCATAAGGGCACTCACCAAACAAGATTGATTAGCTTTAATCCTGTAACAATTCATCAGGAAAACAGAATATTTTGTTTCCCTTGGCCTGAAACTCCTTTGCTTAATTTTCTATTATTTCAGTTTAATAACAAATCTCCATCATGAGCAATATTGTGCCATCCCCACCCTGTTTATGTTATTAGACTGCTTGTTGCAGAAGAGAGTCATATATTACAATCAATTTTATGAATATTTTATACTACATAATCACACATAACCATGAAATAAGCTTATTTTGTTATTCTCACAGAGGAGTACAGGTTATGATGAATTCTTAAAAATATTTAAATCGAGCAGGATTGCAGAGGATTTATTTTTAAGGATATGTAAATGCTAACAATGGAAATGAGTTATATGTGTTCATAAACATTAACAGGGTTTATAATATTGGCCAATAAGGACTGTATCAAAGTCTTAATTATGTTCATAAAGATATCAGAGGAAAAAGAAAATAGCCTGTGTTTGAGTTTTATGCTTATACTGATCAGGATTCTCAATCATCAGTGGGTTATGGAATAATTTTACATGTTCTCTATTGTCTGGGCTCTTATTTATATTTATAAGTATAGACTTCCTTTTTCTGCTTCCCTGTCAAAATAACTCACAGTCTATTGTAATGTAGCAAATGGAACTAACTTGGAGGCAAGACAGTTTTTCTAATAAGGTATTAAGCAACAAAACACAACACATTTTGCAAACTCTCCCAACTGTTAGGACTCCTGTAATGCATCAAAATGAAAAATACACAGTGATAGTGTTATTAATTATAAAGAATAAAATTGCAATAGCTGAAACATAAAATACTTTTACATTTCTAGGAATAATGTCTCAGGAAGAAGTGATAGTAAATTTCAATTAGAAAATAAATCCCACACTATAAATTTTGTTGTTCTAAAATGGAAATATACGTAGCATAACTGCTGTTTTATTGCATGCAGCCATATGCTTGAATGTTTACCTCGTCATCAAGGAAATAATGGGTTTCGTGGGGAGGGGGTGCTGCTGTGAATAAGTCAGGGGTGTCGTGTATACACTGTAGATTTTTCTGTCCCAGGGCAGAGTTTGGAAAAGGATGAATGTAATAGTTTTGGTGAGCTTTAGATTGAAAGTTGCTATGACTTTGAAATGTGTCACAGGGGTTAGTGTTGCTCAAGCTCTTCTCTCTGTCTATATTAATCACTATTTGGAAGGCTCATATGCAAATATCTTAGCATGCCTGGACTGTTATGATAAAACTAGAGGCCCGGTGCATGAAATTCGTGCGGGGGGGGGGGGGCAGAGGTTGTTCCTCAGCCCAGCCTGCACCCTCTCCAATCTGGGACCTCTTGAGGGATGTCTGACCACCCACTGGGATCGGGCCTAAATGGGTGGTTGGACATCCCTCTCACAATCCAGGACTGCTGGCTCCCAACTGCCCTCCCCTGCTGGTCTGGTCCCCCCCAACTGCCCTCCCCTGCTGGTCTGGTCCCCCGCAACTGCCCTCCCCTGTAGGGCTGGTCCCCACCAACTGCCCTCCACTGCAGGCCTGGGTCCCTCCCAACTGTCCTCCACTGCAGGCCTGGTCCCCCCCAACTTCCCTCCCCTATTGACCTGGTCTCCCCCAACAGACCCCTCTGCTGGCCCGGTCACCCTAACTGCCCTCCCTGCTTGCCTGATTGCCCACAACTGCCCTCCCCTGTAGGGCTGTTCCCCCACTGCAGGCCTGGGTCTCCCCCAACTGTCCTCCACTGCAGGCCTGGTCCCACTCCCCCAACTGCCCTCCACGGAAGGCCTGTTCCCCCCCAACTGCCCTCCCCTCAGGCCTGGTTCCCCCCAACTGCTCTCCCCTGCAGGGCTGCCCCCCAACTGCCCTCCACTGCTGACCTGGTCTCCCCCAACAGACCCCTCTACTGGCTCAGTCACCCCTAACTGCTCTCCCTGCTTGCCTGATTGCCCACAACTGCCCTCCCCTGTAGGGCTGTTCCCCCACAACTGCTCTCCACTGCAGGCCTGGGTCTCCCCCAACTGTCCTCCACTGCAGGCCTGGGTCTCCCCCAACTGTCCTCCACTGCAGGCCTGGGGCTCCCCCAACTGTCCTCCACTGCAGGCCTGGTCCCACTCCCCCAACTGCCCTCCACGGAAGGCCTGTTCCCCCCCAACTGCCCTCCCCTCAGGCCTGGTTCCCCCCAACTGCTCTCCCCTGCAGGGCTGCCCCCACAAATGCCCTCCACTGCTGACCTGGTCTCCCCCAACAGACCCCTCTGCCAGCCTGGTCACCCCTATCCGCCCTCCCTGCTTGCCTGATCGCCAGCAACTGCCCTTCCCTGCAGGCCTGGTCTCCCCCAACAGACCCCTCTGCTGGCCCAGTCACCCCTAACTGCCCTCCCTGCTTGCCTGATTGCCCACAACTGCCCTCCCCTACAGCCCTGGTCCCCCCAACGGCCCTCCCCTATTGACCTGGTCTCCCCCAACAGACCCCTCTGCTGGCCCGGTCATCCCTAACTGCCCTCCCTGCTTGTCTGATCACCTATAACTGCCCTCCCCTGTAGGGCTGGTCCCCCCAACTGCCCTCCACTGCAGGCCTGGGTCTCCCCCAACTGTCCTCCACTGTAAGCCTGGTCCCACCCCACCCCCAACTGCCCACCACGGAAGGCCTGTTCCCCCCCAACTGCCCTCCCCTCAGGCCTGGTCCCCCCCCAACTGCTCTCCCCTGCAGGGCTGCCCCCCCAACTGCCCTCCCCTGCTGACCTGGTCTCCCCCAACAGACCCCTCTGCCAGCCCGGTCACCCCTATCTGCCCTCCCTGCTTGCCTGATCGCCCACAACTGCCCTCCCCTGCAGGCCTGGTCCTCCCCATCTGCCCTCCCCTGCAGGCCTGGGTCCCCCCTCCCTTCTGCCCTCCTCTGCTGGCCTGATCACCCCCAACTGCCCTCCTCTGCTGGCCTGGTCACCCCTAACTTCCCACTACTGTCCTCCCCTGCTGGCCATCTTATGGTGGCCATCTTGTGTCCACATGGGGGCAGCCATCTTGTGTCTTGGTGTGACAGTCAATTTGCATATTACTCTTTTATTAGATAGGATACTATAGACCTGGTAGATTAAACAACAAAAATGGGGGGGGGGGATAAGAGAGCGAGAGGATCTCACTCTTCCTCTTATAAGGCCACATGCTATGGAATTAGGACTCCATTTTTATGACCTCACTTAACCTTAATAACCTCCTAAAGATTCTATCTCCAGATATGGTCATATTAGGGCTTAGGGCTTCAATCTATGAATTTGGGAGATTCAGAGTTCAGTCCATAACACCTGACACTGATTGCGTTTGGTCTGTTTCTGTATTTATGCATTCATTTACAGGGGAGATGTTGGAACTTTGAGTAAATAGAGACCTGCATCAAATCAAATAAAAAATAGCTATTATTTAAAAAATGCTGGGTTCTCTTTGAATTCTATAGTTTGTATTCCTTTATGGTAAGCAGGGTTTCTCATCTTTGGCACTATTGACATTTGGACCAGGTAGGCATTTCTGTGGGGGTGGCTGTGCACTGTGCAGTGTATGATGTTTAACAGCATCCCTTGCCTCTATCCACAAGATGCCAGTAGGATTGTGCAACTGTGACAACCAAAAATGTCTCCAGATAGTGCTAAATATTCCTATGGGGCAAAATTTCCCAGGTGAGAATCACTTTTACAAAAAAAGTTACTAGTTTTTTATTTTTGAGTGATTATAACAAACACATTATTTAAAAAAAATATTTTTCTTGATTTTTAGAAAGAGAGGAGGGGCAGAGAGAGAGAGAGAGAGAGAGAGAGAGAGAGAGAAGCATCAGTGTGAGATCAAAACATTGATTGGCTCTCTCTTGAACACCTGCTGCTGGATACAGAGCCAGCAACCCAAGCATGTGCTCTGATCCGGAATTGATCGGGAATTGAACCTGCACCCTTTTGGGTCATGGGATGACGTCCAACCACACTGGTCAGGGAAACAATTACATTCTTAATATTTTCACAATAATGTTAACTGATTCCCATGGAATATAGGGTTAAGTAGGGACATTGGAATTGAAGAAACGTGAGAAGAATCATGTCCAGTAGCTTTCATGGCTACTCTTGTGGCTACTCATGTCACATAAAATAAAATCCATACGTTTTTATCACAGTCTGTAAGATGTTCATGATCTGCTTCCGTTGCTAGCTCTTATTTCATTCTCTACCATTTACCCCTTGCTCACTCCAAACACCAGCTTTTCTGTCTGGGCTTTGAAGAACCCAAGCTTTATCCTGCCTTAAGGGCCTTTGCACTGTCTATTCTTTCTAGAATTTTTATCTCCCAGTTTTTGTATAGCCCTCTTCATGTCATTCAGGTTTTAGCTCACATGTCACCTCATCTGAAAAGACTTCCTCACCACTCTAATGAGGTAGCAAATTCCCACTCACAGTCTCTTCCATTGTTAGATTCTGATGCTATTCCTCACAGCATTAACACTATTTGAAATTATCCTGTTTATTTGTCTGTCTTCCCCTTCTTCATCCATCTGTACCTCTATTGAGTATAACCTACATGAGGGCAGGAGTCCTGCCTGTCTTGCTCACACTGTCATCCCCAGGATGTACCTGACACAGAAAGGAACACTTCATCCACCTTTGTTTACAGGGAAATATTTCAAAAAGGAAATTTTTAAAAATGTTTTTAAGGTCTATTATTGCTGAATATAATACATATCCAGATGCCACCCTTCTTGTTGAATGCTACCCAGGCCTCCTTGGAAAGATGAGCAAGCAGAGCACCTCAGATAATGAAGTGTTAGATTTGTATTCCTTTATCTCAAAACATTTACTGAAACCCAAGAGGGAGGCTTAAAACACACAAATCCTATTCTCCCCCCCGCCCTCAAATAACACATACTCTAAAACCTCTACAAATGTGTCATCTGAGATTTCAGACTTAAATGAATAATGTTTAGCTGTTTCCTCTTATTTGCCAGGTATGAAAATATTTTAAGGGTGAGAATATCCACATCCCTCAGCTTGAAAGTGCATTACTGGTACTAAAAATACTTGCAAAGCCGAGTAATAGATAAAAACTCCACAGAACTAGATTTTATTTGACAGTCCTGAGACTCTTTTTCAATGACTGCACAAAAGCATTAAATAGAAATAGCCTAAAGATAGACATTGAATCAATACGCACCAGTAAGTTTGTGAAATCAATTTTTTGCTCCTCAGATACAGGAAAATTGATGTAACCAATGCTGTGTAACTCCTATTAATTGCCCACAGTGACAGAAAATTTATCAATTGCTTATTGACTTCTTCGAGACCATGGGAAAGCGGTGGTGGCTCCAAGGTTAAGTGTATAATATGGAAGTCTTCCCTAGCTAAAGGGAAGTGTAACTGGAAACCAATCAGAGTTTAAGATGTATATCTCTATGGTTGGTTTTACACATACATGTCTCTTCCCCATGCATGTCTTGCCTCAGACATTAGGTATCAGAGATGCTTGTCATGTAAGGTTTGTGATAGGACCCCTGCTCATAATATTAGTAGTACACATTTTCTGACACAACATGCTAAGCATTGTGCCAATTAAAAAACACAGAGATTGGTACAATTATATTCTTCAGCTAGTATCGGAAAAGGAAACTAATTGAATGGGGTCTGTTTCAAGGAATGGGAAACCTAGAGAACGGGAGATAAGCGAATGAGATGTAGTTTATAGGTACGGTGTCCAGGACTTTACTCCACTGATGTTGGGAGAAATATTTTTTAAAAAAAATATATTTTATTGACTTTTCACAGAGAGGAAGGGAGAGGGACAGAGAGTTAGAAACATCGATCAGCTGCCTCCTGCACACCTCCTACTGGCAATGTGACCGCAACCAAGGTACATGCCCTTGACCAGAATCAAACCTGGGACCTTTCAGTCCGCAGGCTGATGCTCTATCCACTGAGCCAAACCGGTTAGGGCGGGAGATATCTTTTGATCTTCCTTCTTCTTCGTCCTTAGCAAGGGATGTGTTTCCTCGTGGGCAATCCGGCTGCTTCTCCTCCAGGTATTGTGTCTACATCCTCAACAAGCACCGAAGGGAAGGGTGAAGAACAAAGAACCAAAATGAAATGCCAGGGACCCTACCCCTTTTGGAAAGATTTCCTGGAAGCCCCACTCGGAAACATTCCCCTTCCTTCTCCCCGACTAAGCCAGGGAAAGCTGAGTACTAACTGGGCACCCCGATACCCCCGATTAATTGGTGTTCATACCCAAGGACAAGAGGAGAATGGGTATGCAGTAGGTCACTTAAGAGCCTCTGCTACTGAAACCGAAACTCAGGTGAAGGACTAGGAACGGGCCAGAGTCACGAGGCACATGGAGGGAAGGCAGAGCTGGGTTTGGGGGCAGGTGTGTCAGCCTTCGGAGCACTGCTCTCTGCGAATTTAGGAGTACTGGTTCTGTGGGGCTTTGCAAGTTTGGAAATGAAGTTGCTTGACAAAGAAGATGAGGATCGTGGGACTGCAAACACTCTTGTGGAAAAACAAATTTGAATTATTTGTTATTGACCAGAGTAGAAATAAAATATCTTAAAACAGAAGTAATAGGCACAAAGTTGAAAATGCAGCCTGTGATGTTGACACGATATGTTTTGTTCTGCAATGGGCACTCACCTTTTCTATTGTAGTGTGCACAGGTGTGGTGAATGTATTTCTTTTCTATTTTAAAAAAATACATAGTTTGATTAAATAAGTTTAATTTTTAAAAGGCATTTTCCACTCTTTTCTATTTAAATTAAAAAAAAAAAAACTCTAAGTGTCCAAACATCAAAAATGACCCAAATGTTCTGGAATAGATGACACGTAGGCATAGTGCATTTGCGGTGCTGAGGGGAGTTAGCTGGGACAGGTGGCCTTTGACTGACGGTGGTTAAGTGTCCAGGTTGAGGTTACTCTATTGACCGGTGGAGTTAAGATTACACTGAAGATAAGCCACATCTCTTCTCTAGATTTACTTGCACTTTATTTACTTCATTCTTTTTAAAAATTAAAATTTTTTATTATTTCTTATATTCAATATATTCCTCTTGCTTTTCTAGGTGCTCAATTAATGTTAGTTGAAAAAAATAAATATTCAAGTTGGTTATTGTTCATATATAGAATACATATGTATATATGCATGTATGTTTCTCATGCTACTTTACACTCTTCTTTAACTATAACAACTTCATTTATTTACCATACAGTTTACTCATTTTAAAGTATATAATTCAAAGTATATTCACAGATTTGTACAGCCATCACCACAGTCAATTTTAGACCACTTTTATCCTAAAAGAAAGTTCTTTTTTCCAGTAATAGTCACTCCTTATTCCTTTTCACCACCCTTCCTTTTGAGGCAAACACTAATGTACTTTCTGTTTGTATAAATTTGCTTATTCTGGACATGTCATATAAATGGAATCATACAATATGTGGTCTTTTGTGGCAAGTTCTTTGACTTAGTACAGTATTTACAAGTTTCACTCCACTTGTAGCATGTAACGGCACTTCTCATTTTTTTTGTGGCTGAATAATACTCCACTGTATGGATATAACACATTTATTTATCCATTCTCAGTTGATGGATATTTGGGTTGTTTCCACCATGTATAAGTTTTGTGTGAATATACGTTTTTCTTTCTCTTAGATTTAAAACTAGGAGTAAAATTGCTGAATCAAATGGTAACTACATTTAATTTTTGAGGAAATGCCAGATTGTTTTTCAAAAAGTGACATATTGTTACACATTCCCACAAGCAGTGTGAGGGTTCTATTTCCCATTGTTTTAATGTGGTTTATCATGAAATGGATGCTTTCTAGAAAACACTGTACAAATTTCAAGGGAAGTTTTCCTGATGTTTTCTGGAGGCAGGAGGAGGGGAGTGGGTAGGGGGCAGGAAGCCATTCTCCTTGGAAAAAAGCCAGGCTGGTCACAGGTCGGCCAGGAGAAGATTATGACTGATGAGATCAATTAACATCAGGAATGACTAGGATAGTTCCAAAGAGGGCTGTGAAATACCCAAAGACATGTTTGAATGGCTGAGGACAAGATTCAGGGATGAAGACCATCTGTGGTGTTTTCATGAGAGGTAGGGTTTGATTTAGTTACCTTATGTCAGAGAATTCTCTATGAAAAAATAAAACAAAACTCTGAAGTTTTATGGTGTTTTTAAATAGATATTAACAAACCTAGAAATATTATTGATTGAAGCTAAGTAGAGATGAGACCTACACATTTATATTTAGTGAAAGATTCCACATGTGTCCTATGACATCTCAGCATTGTGATCATGGTAGCAGAAAAAATTTCCTGGAGACAGTACCTTAAGATGCAGGCTAAAATTCATTTTCAAGATTCATTGTTGGAAGCTTGGCCAATTGAATTAACTTAAAAGAGTGTTGGACAAAATGACATTTAATGAAATTTGAAATGCACAACATAGACACATTGCTTATTTAGTAAATTCCCACCAGGAAAACAACAAAACAAACTTTATCTCTAGGTGCACTGACCAAAATGTATGGTTGGATTCTTTGCAGTTTAAGATGCTATGAGGTTAGTTTTCGTGTTGCAAGGAAGAAAAGAACGGATGCAACAACAAATAATAAATAATAATGACCTCAGAATAATTTTGTGATACATGTATAAACAGATGATACAGGGTAGTATTTATTTTGAACTATAAATATAGTCTGCTATACTATCCAAAAGGTAAATTCTTCGTGTAGATCATACTTCTTTCCAGGAGGGAAATCTCTCTCACAAACAGAGATCAGAAGTTTTCTTTGTTATTTTTGCAAATCTTGCCACCGGTTTTCCTATTGAACTCCTTCTACAAATTCATGGAGTGACTTCCGCTATAATGTGTTATTTAAATTAGAAAAGCACCTTTTCATCTTCATCGTTGGTTTAAGAGACAGGTCCAAATTCTCTTTTCTTTCATCAGATGACAGGAAGATAAAACTCATAATTTTATGGCTAGCCAGCTAGTTCCTCCTTTTATCCAGGGCTCCTTTTTAACACCCTTTTGAGGCGCTTTATCCATTTAATACCCTTGCTAGGAATGCATACTAGCACCTTGTTAAGTAAGACAATTAAGTTTTTACCCTTTGCCAATTTTTCATGCCTTCTAGTATGTATAGGTTAAATTTGACAAGTTGATTGAAAAGTAATCCTCTATAACAAGATTTTAATGGTAACAAATTATATCCCTGACACTCCTATATAACAGAAAAAAATCATCAACACTTAAGTTTGGGGTGCAGAATATATTATATGTTCGAGGATAAACTAAAAACAGGTGTTTCAACACAGTTCATTGGTGATGAATAAAAGGTAATGGATGTAGAAATAATTGGTTAAATTGGTGCTTAAAGGAGATATGGAGTTAAATGTGAGATTTGAGGGGAAAATATTTTATTTAAGTCTTGGGAATACCAAACAACTAGCACAATCAACAATGAGATAATTGTGTTGCCTGATTTTTATATATTTTTACCGTATAATTTATCATACAAACCATGCCACTTTTTAAGAGTAAAATGGACTGGGGCACTATTAATAATTATGCTAGAAAAACAGATATAGAGAGGGACGTAGGCAAACTGGGGCATATGGTCACTCAATAAATGCATATTTAGCCCTTGCTAGTGTGGCTCAGTTGGTTGAGCATCAAGCCATGAACCAGGAACCAGGAGGTGGATTCCTGGTCAGGGCACATACCAAGGGTACAGGCTGGATCCCCAGTAGGGGGCATATAGGAGGCAGCCAATTGATGGTTCTTTCTCACCATTGATGTTTCTATCTCTCTCTCCCTCTCCCTTTCTCTGTCTGAAATATATAAAAATATATTTTAAAAAATACCCTTTAGGGTTAAGGAAAACCTAGAACTTGGGGATACAGACCTGAATACCCTACTGAACATTATAAAGAAGAGGGGGAAAAAAGAAGCTTATACATTCTATTTTGTTTCTTCATAGTAAATCTATACTACTACTAATAATAAACAATTTGCCAGCAAGTTATTCATGAATTTCTCAAGAAAATTTCTAATATTGCAAGTGTATGTGAGGAAGCTGAGGTTTAATAAATGGAAGCAACAGTTCAAACTTCACATGGTTAATACGTGGGGGAACCATGACTTAAATGTAGCTTGCCTGATTGCAGAGCCTGTGTTCATAGTCTCTGTAGCATACCAAGTTCTGGAGCAGCGATTTTCAACCTTCTTCATCTCATGGTACCCAAAAACTAATTACTAAGATTCTGCAGCACATCACAAAATATATTTTTGCCAATCTGACAAAAAATAAGTATAATTTTTATTTATTCACACTGAACAGCAATTGTTATGTTGTCTTTTTACATTTTTAAAATTTGACAATCTAAGGGAAAAGGGGTCAGATATTGCGTATTTTAAAAATTCTTGCAGCACACCAGTGTACCTCTTGTGGTACACGGTTGACAATTGCTGCTCTAGAGTACCAGAACCCTGATTATGAACAATTCACCCAGAATATGCTGAACAACATAGGAGGTTTTTCCATCTTTGTCCTTACATGGACATAAGAATGAAGTAACGAACACATTTGAAATCATATGGCATGCTTTAGTTTAGAGTTAACTAATTAGTGCCAACACTGAAAATAAATTAAAAAACATTTTAAGATATAAAGGGAGAGGGGTGGCTTAGGCTTGGTTAGTTATTTCCAGATTTTCCCATTATTTAAGAGAAGTCAGAATCCAGTGCATTTGTAAAAAGTAGGCAACTTAGTAATTTCAACAACAACCTCAAAAAAAAAAAAATAATAATGTCTCAATCTCTCTCTCCCCCACCCCTCTCCATATATGTTTATATATATATGACATAAAATATGTGTGCACAGCTATGGCCTATAGATTTCTACGTTCTTCCTCTGATTTAGCATTTCCTAAGAGGAGAAACAGGTCTGAGAACATTCATACAATTTAATGGGATTACAAATGATTCAAGCAGCTTAATGCTCCCAGAGATATTCATTTTCATTTCTACTATTCATTAATTTTCATTCTTGTTGAGCAATACTATAAAAAGGACCCATGTGTACATTTTTTCCTGTAGTGTTTGAATAACAGTGGATTAAAACATACTGAATGCAGTGACACTTAAAAAATAATTTCTTGTTACCATAGTATTTTTCCTCCATTTTCTTTTTTTTTTTTTGGCAGCCATTAGCTACTTAGTTTTGTATTTGAGAACTCAAATTTAAATTACTGATCGAAAATGACATCTAAAAGAATGGATCAGTTTTGACTTGTACAAGTGATTTTACTGACCTGTCAGGATTAACATTCTTCCACTGTGATTTAAATAGTGCCATTGGAGAAGTATGCATATTTCAGGCAAATAATATAAGAAAGAGAAAGTTGTTGTTCATAACAATGGAGAATGTAATGGAAATATTGTTCTATGTGTACCCAGAATTGAAGATTTTGTGAGGAGAATTCATGTTGTTAAAAGCTCATATTGTGCATCTTAAGATAAACTTCATATTATATATAAAGTGCATATGTATGATAAACTACATATATTTTATTTATGTCTAATTTAATATTGCATATTAAATTTTATATAAGTGAACAAGCTAAATAATGTACAGAGTGATCCTAGTTTCCAGAAATGAGACCCTGCAATTTGAAAACATGAAATTTTCTACCCATCAAAGGTATCTTGGAGAAAGGAGGAGGAAGACTAAAAGGTCCAGAAGTTTTACTGGGAAGTATGAGACTTGGATTCTTGTTCCAATTTTGTTACCAATTTGCCATGTGACCTTGGGGAAGGTATTTCAATTGTCTAAATTTCAGTTTTCTTTATCTATACTAATAAAAGGGTAATATGCTAATTAGACCAGATGTCTTCCGGACATCCTTCTGGACAAAGCTGCATTGGCTGCAAGGCTGAGGCAGGCAGCTGTAGTGGCTGCGAGGGCCGAGGGCCAGTGGCGCAGGAGAGGCGACAGCCACAACCCTGGTCCAGTCCCACCACACTGTGGCCCCTCCTTCCACAGAGGTGGCACTGGGAGAGGCGGCGGCGCTGCGGTCCCGGAGCCTCCACAGAGGCTGGATGGGGTGCAACTGCGGTGCCTCAACCTCCAACAGCACCTCCCCCAGTCAGCGTGTCCCCAGATCGCCCGCCCCCCCCAAGTGGGCGGGGGGGGCGGGGCCAGTGCTAAGAAGCGTGGGCCGAGGGCCAGCAGCCACGGAGGCCGACTTTGACAGCAGCAGCAGGGTGATGGGGGTGGTGCCTTCCCCTGATCCACCCAGTCGTCTCCCACAGATGGAGTCCAGACTGTGGCTGTCAATAGGACATCCCCTGAGGGCTCCCACACTGTGAGAGGGGGCAGGCCGGGCTGAGGGACCTCCCGCCAGTGCACAAATTTTCATGCACTGGGCCTCTAGTGTAAAATAAGGGGTTGCACTAACTGCCAACCTACTAGATGGTTGCAATCTTCTGTTACATTTATGCTGATGCCTTTCAGAATGCACAGTGAAAGCAGTTGGCCTTAAGAAGCATGAAAGTAGAGATTTCAAGCACTCATCTATCCTATGGGCTATGATAGTCTCAGAGATGTTTGATCCATGGAGTGTGTTCAGTTTTTAAAGTTTATTTGACAAGATTTTATCTTTTTCTCTCTTTATTGATTAAGGTATTACGTATGTGTCCTTATCCCCCCATTTCCCTGCCACCCCCCCACTCATGCCCTCACCCCTCTGGTATCTGTGTCCATTGGGTAGGTTTATATGCATGCATACAAGTCCTTTGATTGATCTCTTCCCCTTACCCCCACCCTTCCCTGCCTTCCCTCTGAGGTTTGACAGTCTGATCGATGCTTCCCTGTCTCTGGATCTGTTTTTGTCCATCAGTTTATATTGTTCATTATATTCCCCAAATGAGTGAGATCATGTGATATTTATCTTTCTCTGACTGGCTTATTTCCTTTAGCATAATACTCTCTAGTTCCATCCATGCTGTTTCAAATAGTAAAAATTCTTTCTTTTTTACCGCAGCATAGTATTCCATTGTGTAGATGTACCACAGTTTTCTAATCCACTCATCTGCTGGTGGGCACTTAGGCTGTTTCCAAATCTTAGTGATTGTAAATTGTGCTACTATGAACAGAGAGGTGCATATATCCTTTCTGATTGGTGTTTCTAATTTTTTGGGATATATTCCTAGAAGTGGGATCACTGGGTCAACTGGGAGTTCCATTTTTAGTTTTTTGAGGAAACTCCATACTGTTCTCCACAGTGGCTGCACCAGTCTGCATTCCCACCAGCAGTGCACCAGGGTTCCTTTTTCTCTGAATCCTCGCCAGCACTTGTCATTTGTTGATTTGTTGATGATAGCCATTCTGACAGGTGTGAGATGGTACTGCATCATCATTTTGATTTGCATCTCTCAGATGATTAGTGACTTTCAGCATGTTTTTATATGTCTCTTGCCCTTCCTTATGTCCTCCTTCAAAAGTATCTATTTAGGTCCGATGTCCATTTTTTGATTGGGTTGTTTATCTTCCTTTTATTAAGTTGTATGAGTTCCCTGTAAATGTTGGAGATTAAATCCTTATCAGTGATAACATTGGCAAATATATTCTCCCATGCAGTGGGCTTTCTTGTTGTTTTGTTGATGTTTTATTTTGCTGTACAGAAGATTTTATTTTGATGTCGTCCCATCTGTTTATTTTCTCTTTAGTTTCTATTGCCCTAGGAGCTGTATCAGTAAAGATATTGCTTTGGCATATGGATGAAATTTTGCTGCCTGTGGATTCCTGTAATATTTTTATGGTTTCCCATCTTATGTTTAACTCTTTTATCCATTTTAAGTTTATTTTTGTGAATGGTGTAAGTTGGTGGTCTAGTTTCAATTTTTTTTGCATGTATCTGTTCAATTTTCCCAGCACCACTTATTGAAGACACTGTCTTGATTCCATTGTATGCTCTTGTCTCCTTTGTCAAATATTAATTGAGCATAGTGGTTTGGATCGATTTCTGGGTTCTCTATTCTATTCCATTGGTCTATATGTTTGTTCTTGTGCCAGTACCAGACAGTTTTGAGAACAGTGGCTTTGTAATACAACTTGATATCTGGTATTGAGATTCCTCCTGCAATGTTCTTCTTTCTCAGGATTGCTGTGGCTATTCGGGGTCTTTATTTATTCCAGATGAATTTTTGGAGAGTTGATTCTAGGTCTACGAAATATGCCATTGGTATTTTTAAGGAAGTCCATTGAATCTATAGATTGCTTTGGGTAGTATGGACATTTTAATGATGTTGCTTCTACCAATCCATAAACACAGTATGTTCTTCCATCTGTTTATGTCTTCCTCTATCTATTTTTCAGTGTCCTGTAGTTTTCCGAGTATAGGTCTTTTACCACCTAAGTTAAGTTTGTTCCTAGGTATCTTAATTTTTTTGTTGCAATGGTAAATGGGATTGTTTTTTTAATCTCTCTTTCTGTAAGTTCACTATTGGTGTATAAAAATGTCATAGATTTCTTGTCATTAATTTTGTATCCTGCTACATCACCAAATTCATTTAATAAGTCTAATAATTTTTTGATGGACTCTTTAGGGTTTTCTATGTACAGTATCATGTCATCTGTGAATAATGACAGTTTTACTGTCATTATTTTTCAATTTGGATATCTTTTATTTCTTCTTCTTGTCTAATTGCTATGTCTAGCACTTCCAGTACTATGTTGAACAGGAGTGATGAAAGTGGGCATCCCTGTCTCATTCTTGTTCTTAGGTGAATTTGTTTTAGAGTTTTCCCATTGAGTATGATGTTGGCTGTAGGTTTGTCATATAAAGCTTTTATTATGTTGAGGTATGATCCCTCTATTCCCATTTCGTTGAGGGTTTTTATCAAGAAAGGGTGTTGGATTTTGTCAAATGCTTTTTCTGCATCAATTGACATGACTATGTGGTTTTTATCTCTCAATTTGTTTATGTGATGTATCATGTTTATTGATTTGCGGATATTGTACCATACTTGCATTCCTGGGATAAACCCTACTTGGTCATGGTGTACGATCTTTCTGATGTAATGCTGGATCCGATTTTCTAGAATATTGTTGAGGATTTTGGCATCTGTGTTCATGAGGGATACTGACCTGTAATTCTCTTTCATTGTGTTGTCTTTATATGGTTTTGGTATTAGGGTAATGCTGGCTTCATAAAAGGAGCTTGGAAGTGTTCCTTCCTCTTGAATTTTTTGGAATAGTCTGAGGAGGCTAGGATTAGTTCTTTGAATGTTTGATAAAACTCCCCCTGTGAAGCCACCTGGCCCTGGGGTTTTGTTTGCTAGAAGTTTTTTGATGACTTCTTCAATTTCCTGCATAGTTATTGTCCTATTCAGAATTTTTGATTCTTCCTGATTGAGTTTTGGAAGGTTGCATTTTTCTAGGAATATGTCCATTTCCTCTACATTGTCTAGTTTGTTGGAATAGAGTTGTTCATAGTATTTTTTTTAACAATCTTTTGTATTTCGGTGGGGTCTGTTGTTATTTCACCTCTTTCATTTCTGATTTTGTTTTGATGGGTCCTCTCTCTGCTTCTTGATGAACCTGGCTAGAGGTTCATCAATCTTGTTTATCTTTTCAAAGAACCAGCTCTTGGTTTCATTGATCTTTTGTATTTTTTTTGGTCTCTCCATTTATTTCTGCTCTGATTTTTTTTAAATCTCCTTCCTTCTGCTCACTCTGGGCTTTTCTTGTTGCTCTCTTTCTAATTCTTTAAGTTGTAGAGTTAGATGATTTATTACCATTTTTTCTTGTTTTTTAAGGTAGGCCTATAGAGCTATGAACTTCCCTCTCAGGACTGCTTTCACTGTGTCCCACAGATTTTGGATTGTTGTGTATTCATTGTCATTTGTTTCCAGGATGTTTTTAATTTCTTCTTTGATCTATTTGGTAACCCAATCATTGTTTAATAGCATGCTATTCAGCTTTCAAGTGTTTGAATTTTTTGGGTTGTTTTTGCTGTAGTTTATTTCTAATATTATGCCATTGGGGTCTGAGAAGATGCTTGATATGATTTCAATCTTCTTGAATTTGGAGAGACTTTGCTTGTGACACAATATGTGGTCTATCTTTGAAAATGTCCAATGTGCACTTAAGAAGAACGAATATTCTGTGGCTTTGGGGTGAAATGTTCTGAAGATGTCAATTAAGTCTATCTGATCTAGTGAGTCAATTAGGATTGCTGTTTCTTTGCTGATTTTTTTGTCTAAAGGATTTATCCATTGATGTCAGTGGGGTATTAAAGTCCCTACTATGGTTGTATTGTTGTCGATCTCTCCCTTGATAACTTCCAGGAGTTTTCTTTTATGTATTTGGGTGCTCCTGCATTGGGTGCATATATGTTTACCAGGGTTATATCTTCTTGTTGTATTGATCCCTTTAGTATTACAAAGTGCCCTTCCTTATCTCTTGTTATGACCTTCACTTTGAGGTCTATTTTGTCAGATATAAGTATTGCTACCCCAACTTCTTTTTCATTTCTGTTTGCCTGAAAGATATTTTTCCATTCCTTCACTTTCAGTCTGTGTGAGTCCCTTGTTCTGAGGTGGGTCTCTTGTAGACATCATATATATGGGTCATGTTTTTTTATCCATTCAGCCACTTGATGTCTTTTGATTGGGGCATTTAGTCCATTTACATTTAAAGTTATTATTGATAGGTACTTGTTTGTAGCCATTTTTTAATTTTTTTGTGCCTGTATTCCTTCTTCCTTTTTTCTTTTTTCTTTTTATACTAGTCCCTTTAGCATATCTTTCTTTGCTGGCTTGGTAGTGATAAACTCCCTTAGCCTTTGTTTGTCTGTGAAGCTCCTTATTTCCCCTTAAATTTTGAATGATAGCCTTGCTGGATAGAGTATTCTTGAATTCAGTCCCTTGCTTTGCATCACTTTGTAAATTTCCTTCTATTCCTTTCTGACCTGATGTGTTGATAAATCATTTGATAATCTAATGGGAGATCACTTGTACGTAACTTTCTATCTCTCTCTTGTAGCCTTTAAGATTCTTTCTTTGTCCTGAACATTTGCCATTGTAATTACTACATGTCTTGGTGTGGGTCTTTTTGGGTTCATCTTGTTTGGGACTCTCTGTGCTTGTGTGAGTTTTTTCTTCCCCACATCAGGGAAGTTTTCTGACATTATTTCTTCAAATAGGTTTTCTAACCCTTGTTCCTCTTCCTGTCGTTCTGGCACCCCAATTATTCATATGTTGCTTCATTTCATGTTGTCCAAAAGCTCCCTTAGGCTCTCCTCCTGTCTTTTAATTTTTTTCTCCAATTGTAGTTCAGTTTGGGTTTGTTTCTAATTCGCTAATTTGGTCCTCTGCTTCTCCTAGTCTACTGTTGAAACTTTTCATTGTGTTTTTTATTGAAGCTATATCACTCTTTATTTCTTCTTGATTCTTACATAAGTTGTTGATTTTTCCATCCATCTGGTTTATGAACTGTATGACCCTTATTCTGATTGATATGATTTTAAAATTAGTAGATTTCAGGTAAAAACCTAGGTTTTTAGATTCTTGAAAAAAAAAGGGCAACATGATGATTAGATTTCTGACTGATAACATTTGATTGAGCCAAGTAACAGCTGTCCCCTTCAATGGGGCAAGTGCTCACCCAATCTGAAATCATGAATTTTAAGAATCACTGGTATAGGTATGATGAAAGCAGTGCTTTGGGAAGCAAATATAGGGACATCAGACAAAATAATACTCAGAAGGAATTGAAAATGGAGATCAATATTATTGAAAAATTCTAAATTAGAATCATAGACAAAATAGCATAACGTGATTAAAAGGAAGCATGGTATCATTTCAAAGTTCAGGGATCATCTTCATCACTCACCAATCTAATAAGTGAGGAGACTAAGGCCCAGATTGGGTAAGTGACATGCCCAATATCATACAGCTCAAAAAAAAAAAAGAAAAAGACAAACTTTGAATCCATTTTTACTGACTTCTGATCCAACTCCTTTGCACCACTGCTTTTTCCCCCTTTAAAGTCACCATCTTAGAGGATCATAACCTATTGAGACTACATGCTGACTGCTAGGCAGCTGTAAGTGTCAAAAAAAAATCAGTAAGTTCTTTTAGGATTGAATCCTGGAAGAGTTAAACACTCAAAACAAACTGCCTGGCATAGAAATAGCATCCTAGAGATAATTATTTTGCATGAAGGAGTCATTATTTACCCCAGACAAGTTCCAACAGTTCATTTTAAACTGCATGGTTCTCTTCTGATGTGTGATAAAGGTAGACAAGCCTCATAATAGTCCCTTTCAAAGAAGTTGGGATGAATGGAGGGAGGATGCTTGTATGTGACCTTAAGGAAAGTCACGATTAATTACATTAAATAATTTCATTTAATAGGAAGAGATTTGAAATTATGGGACAAAATTGGCTAAAGTTTAGGTAACACATTTCTCATTAGTTACCCCAACTGTTGATTGTGTTCTTTCTTCTTCTTCTTTTTTTAAATCCTCACCCAAGGATATTTTTTCCATTGATTTTTAGAGAGAGGAAAAGACCGAGAGAAACATTGATGTGAAAGAGACACATCAATTGGTTGCCCTCTGCACGTGCCCTGACCAGGACCTGGACCGGGGAGGAGCCTGAAACCAAGATGCATGCCCTTGACCAGAGTCAAACGCGGGACCCTTAGGTCTGGTCCACAGGTCGAATCTCTATTCACTGAGCCGAACTGGCTAGGGCACGTTCTTTCTTCTTTATTCATTTTCTATCTTGGAGCTCAGTCAGGATGGAAGGCTATATATACTGTTCTACAGAGTTTCATAATATTAAAGACTGCTTAATCATGCACCATACAGGTTGGGAGAAAATAACTTGTCGTATTGAAATAGGAACTTTTATAAATATTTATAACAGTGGCTTGAGATGATAATGGCCTAAACCCACCTGCTGTTTATCAAGGTATTAAAGCTAAGGATAACATGGTTGACATCAACTTTTTTGAAAATAGAGGACTGCCATTTTTAAACAAATGCAATGACATGAGATGAGCAATATCATTACACTTCAAGGGATTTTTTTTAAAAATATATTTTATTGATATTTCACAGAGAGGAAGGGAGAGGGATAGAGAGCTAGAAACATCGATGAGAGAGAAACATCGATCAGCTGCCTCCTGCACACCTCCCACTGGGGATGTGCCCGCAACTAAGGTACATGCCCTTGACTGGAATTGAACCCGGAACCTTTCAGTCCGCAGGCCGATGCTCTATCCACTGAGCCAAACCGGTTTCGGCAAGGGGATTTTTAATTTAGGTATTTTTTGACAAAAAAAAAAACACATTCTAGAGTAAGAATTAAACCAACTTAAATTTAACCAAACTAAATTTTGAGGATGCCTTAATTCATTGTCATATATGAGCTAATTTCTCCCTATATTAGGGGAGAGAGGATATCTCAGATAAGAAGCAATATTGCAGAAATGAGAAAAGAAAGCATGTATGCTGCTTCTCATATGTATTTCACAGAAACAATGACCAGAATTGAATTTGCATGATTAGAATGATCTTTCTGTTATTATGTACCAAAGAAATAGCTGCGACCTTGCACATTGTCTGGAAGGAATATTGTACATATGGAAGATCACATATTTCATTTATAATTTCAGAGAACGTCTTGCACAATATTCTTTCTTGCAATCCTATTTTCAACCTAGGGTAATCATCATCATTATCATTATCATCATCATCATCATCATCATCATCATCTTGAAAAGCTAATAAGATTCATTAGCATTATTGCAAGCTAATATTAGTCTTGCCATTTCCAGGGGAAATAGTTGAAATATCTATTAGCACAATGTTTCTCTCATTCTTTGGCTGTTAGCTTTGCCACTCTATTTCCACAGATAAGAAGTCAATGTCTGAGTCTATCTTCTCTCTTGTAGTTAAGTATTTTTCTTTTGGATGTTTAGTGGGACTCTTTATGGGGCCAGAAGCCTGAGACAAAATTGTACTTAATGAAAATTAGACTGGAAAGCATGCAGGTTTGAAATGGACTTAAATTTATTTTATAATAATTTAATACTCTCTCAGAGATGACCTAAAAAAGTTAATCAAATGCCATTAGCATATCCCTAGAGCAGATACTATCGATAAGATATATTTTAACAGCATTGTTGAATATTGGATCCAAAGCCTATTGATATATTTCTGATGGAAGTGTATCCTATCTAATAAAAGAGTAATATGCAAATTGACTGTACCTCCGCTACACCCATCAGCCACACCCACCAGTCACTCCCACCAGCCAAACAGGAGGGAATATGCCAATAAACCCAACCAAGATGGCTGCAGCTACAGAGAGCAGGAGGGAGGCTTGGGTTTCCCCGGCAATGGAGGAAGCCAAGCTTTCCACCTGCCCTTGTCGGCCCAGGCCTCCACTCAATGCTACAAAGTTTCAATGATAGAAGATACATAAAGCCCAACAGAAATGGCGGCAGCCTCGGAGCTGGAGAGAGCAGGAGGCTAGGGTTGCCCACAGCGATGGAGAAAGCCAAGCTTCTGCAGCCCTGGCCTGCTTTGGCCTCCGCTTAAGGCTGCAAAGTTTCAATTATAGAAGATAAATAAATCCCAACAGAAATGGCTGCCCCCACGGAGCAAGCAGAAGGCTTGGCTCCACTCCAGGCTACAAAGCTTCAATTGTAGAAGATAAATAAATCCCAGATCCCAGGGCCTCTGCTTGGGTCGCCGGGGGGCATGGCCGGCCTGCAAACCCCCACAGGCCCCTCACCCAGGCCGCCCCACACCCCAAGGGAACCCCCACCCTGATCCAGGACACCCTTCAGGGCAAACCAGCTGGCCCCCACCCATGCACCAGGCCTCTATCCTATCTAATAAAAGAGTAATATGCGGATTGCCCATCACTCCAACACACAAGATAGCTGCCCCCATGTGGTCACAAGATGACCACCACAAGATGACCAGCAGGGGAGGGCAGTTGGGAGGAACCAGACCTTTAAGGGAGGTCAGTTGTTGGTGATCAGGCCAGCCGGGGAAGGCAGTTGGGAAGGACTAGGCCTGCAAGGGAGGGCAGTTGGGGGGATCAAGCCTGCAGGGGAGGGCAGTTAGGGATGAGCAGGCTGGCAGAGGAGGGAAGTTGGGGGTGACCAGGCCAGCAGAGGAGGGAAGTTGGGGGTGACTGGGTCTGCAGGGAAGGGCAGTTGGGGGGGGGGGACCCAGGCCTTCAAGGGAGGGCAGTTAGGGGTGACGAGGCCTGCAGAGGAGGGCAGTTAGGGGTGACCAGGCCTGCAGGGGAAGGCAGTTAGGGGCAAACAGGCTGGCAGGGGAGCAGTTAGGCATCAATCAGACTGGCAGGGGAGTGGTTAGGGGTGATCAGGCTGGCAGGCAGAAGCGGTTAGGGGCAATCAGGAAGGCAAGCAGGCGAGCAATTGGGAGCCAGCAGTCCTGGATTGTAAGAGGGATGTCTGACTGCCCATTTAGGCCCGATCCCACTGGGATCCCCCACTGGGATCGGGCCTAAACGGGCAGTCAAACATCTTTCGAGGGGTCCTATATTGGAGAGGGTGCAGGCTGGGCTGAGGGACACCCCCCCCGCCGTGCACGAATTTCGTGCACTGGGCCTCTAGTACTGATATATTGATGAATGATTTATTAAATGAAATCAACCTAATAGGTCACCTATTTTCACATTCAGAAACTCACTTGAAGTTTTTTGTGTTTTGATCTTTGTAATTTAAAGATCATATTGTGACTACTCTTTACTCTTTACAAATGCCAAAAAAATCAAATTTTTATGATCCAGAATGCTTCTGTATACACTATTAAAATACAAAATAGAAGTGTGGGTTAAGTTGAAGATGGATTAAATTTGAATGGATGTGATTTTTTGAGGTGTTTTTGTTGTTGTTGTTTGATCTGAGCTTCTTCACCAAACCTCATTTGTACTAATTTATTTTATTTTCTGTTATGGAAATACTTTTCTCTGTATCTTTTGACCTTTGAAATTTGAACCTGTTTTGTAGCAACCACTTTTACTTTACATTAAGTTTTCATTACTTAACACTTAACTCTCTCCTTCTACAGGAGATTGTATGGCTTCTGTTCATTGTTGCATTATTTTTTCATGTTAGTTTTATTTTCTTTTTTCCTATTTATAGATGACTAGCCTTTACAAGTTTACTTTGGTGTTTCACAGAGTTCCTCTGCTTTATCTTTTAGCAATACTAGCTATAAAATATAGTTTTCTTTCAGAGATAAAATCAATATTAAAGCTAATTATATTGCCCTGGCTGGCTTGCCTCTCAATAGAGCATTGGCCTGCAGACTGAAGGGTCGTGGGTTCAATTCCAGTCAGGGACATATGCCTGGGTTGCAGGCTCCATCCCCTGTGGGGGCCGTGCAGGAGGCAGCTGATCTATGATTCTCTCTCATCATTGATGTTTCTGTCTCTCTTTCCTTCTCCCTTCCTCTCTGAAATCAATAAACAAACATTTTTAAAAAAGCTAATTATATTGATACTAATTACTAGTAGCTACTTATACTTGGTCTATTATTTCTGTAGAAATATTCAGTGAATATATCTTTCTCATTTTCTGCTGAAATAAAAATTAGAGAATACACTCCCTATCATCTTCATTAGGTCCTTCATTTATCCTGTACTTTTTTCACACAATAAGAAAAATAAAACAACAAAGAAAATTAAAGGGGAGCGGAAGAAGAGAGAAACTATTTATAAGAAAGAGAATTAGAAATATTGACCAATGAAAGGCCAATAAAACATAGACAGGAAATGGTGAGAAATGAAATGTGGAAGAGACTAATAAAAGTTTCCACACTGTTGTTGAAACACAAAGAGGAATAAAGTAGATGCATCACTTCTCTGATCTTTGTGACTATGCACAGGCTTCTGCATAGAGATGCAGCCACTGATTATAATTAGTTGAGGATTTTATTTCCAATTTCCCACCTTTCAAATGCAAATTAATGGTTTCTATGACAAAAATAAAAGTCCTTGACACCCTCTTGAACAAGGACTCAAGTAAAATGAATAATCTTTTGAGACGAACAGCCTAAAGTTACCAAGAAATGATTCACAGATTCTACTTTTCCAATAAAGCAGAAGGAACTGTTGGAAGATAACCTTTGTTTCAAAAGAAACATTTTATTATGGGCAGGTAAAATAATAACATCCAATCAAGATCCAGTGAAATGGAATGCCTGTGTGTGCCTGGGCTGTGTCCACAGTATTCTGATTTTGTATGGCTCTACCTTTGCACCAGCATTCATATTTTATTCATAGATATCTCCAAAAAGAAGTTAATCCTAAAATATTATATTACTGGAAAGAACACTTCCATTCCGTCTTTTTAAAAGCAGCATGTGCTGTTAAAAAAAATAAAAAAACAAAACCGTAATTTAATTGCTTTTCTAGGCAGGTAATTATCTTTCCAGTCTCATCTAACTTATGCTTGATGTTAATTTGATTGAAATATTTGCACGATTCTTCTACCCCTCCCTCACATGTTTTCTCTTTTCAGTGCACCTGTGACAGATTAAATTTCTATGATTTATCTTTGTTTACTTTCTCTTCCTATATATGAAATTCTTTTTCACAAATGTTTCCAATAAGGATGAGGTAACTTCAAAATGTTAAGAGGTTTCCTTCTGGTAGAACAAGCTGACATACTCGCGAAGGACTGACAAGATTTCTCAAGCTAATTTCAAATGGTATAAAAGCAGGTGCAAAAATTTAATATCTCCACAGATTTTACTCCTTTCAATGCAAACTTATTTTTACTGTGTCAGAAATAGTTTCTTTAGGTGTTTGTGCACATTTGGCTCTTATGACAGATAGTTATGAAAATGAAAATATATTAATACTATCATTGCAAAGAGCTACCATTTGGTAAGTACCTATGATGTGTTAGCAACTGTGAAAGGCGTTTTATGCATATTATTTTATTGAAATCTCGCAGAGTCCCATGAAGTAACTGATATTATTACATTTTTTATATAAGTAAAATAAAATGTAGAGGAGTTAATACTACTTGCCCAAGATAACATAGGCAAAAACCCTATACTTTTAAAAATTTTATTTTATACCTATAAATATATATATATATATTTGAAATATGTATATGTATTTAAACTAAACCATTATGACAGCAAAACCCATGCTAATTCAGCTGAAATAAGATTAATTATTTTTAGAGAAATAACCTTATGTGGGAACTACTAATGGAGGAACTTCAGCCATCCACAAAAATGTATGTAAATATCTTAAAAGGCTGAGAAAGATTGAATGTGAGGGTTGTATAGTTCTTCTGGTTATCAATGGCTGCATAGCAACCATCCTAAAACTTAGTGGTCTAAGCAACAACCATTGACTATGCCCACAAGTTTGTGGATCAGTAGAGTAGGCAGGGCACAGTGGGGATGACTTGACTGTGCTCCGCGAAGACTTGGCTGGCTCTAAGGTGGCCATATGCTAAGTGCCTTGGTACTGCTGTTGACCAGATTCCTCTGTTGTTGTTGTTTTTTCCATATCATGTCTGTTAGGTCCAAGATGGCTGTCTCTCATATGTCTAACTGGGACAGAATGATTAAAACTTAGCAGGCATCTTTTTCTTTTTAAAAAATATATTTTGATATCAGAGGGTAAGGGAGAGGGAAAGAGAGAGAGATAAAAACATCAAGAATGAGAGAGAAACACTGATCAGCTGCCTCCTGTGTGCCCCACACTGGGGATTGAGCTCACAACCCAGGCATATGCCTTGACCTGGAATCAAATTGTGATCTCCTGGTTCATGGGTTGATGCTCAACCACTAAACCACGCCAGCCAAGCATACAGAGTCTCTCTAGATAGTAAGCTTGGACTTCTCCACAGCATTTTAAGTAAAAAAGATATAGTGATTATATATTATATATTTATAATACACATTTATATGTATTTCTTATATATTTATTATTCTGTAGTATATATAAATGTAACTTATAAATTATTATATATATATATATATATATATATATATATATATATATATATATATATATATTTCCAATTCTCCACACTGTCTCTTTCAGTTTAGATAATGGAATATGGGCAGATAAGAACATTTAGCTTCTATTGTAGTTATAAGTCTGAATTTAGAAAATGACATAATCTCTGGAACAGCTGCTGACTTGGGGGGCAGATTTTATTTTACAGGATATGGGGGAGGAGGCATGTGTAAAGAAAACGCCATTTCATGGAGAAAGACACAGGCTAGATGAGGTAAGAAAGAGAGGAGATGCTGGACTTATGACTCCTTTCCCATTCCTGGTTCTAAGCCTTCCTAAGGATCAGCCTTATTTCATGATGTTGACCTCCATTAGACAATTATATATCCTTAAATGCAGTCTATGTGACAAAAGGACCAGTAGAAACAACTTGAACAGGACCCCAGGTTGTTTATTGGAAATTTCTGCTGGACATGTCTCTAAAAATATACTTGGTTTGAGGCCAATCCACTGTCTGAAAGCGACTTTTCTGAAAGGGAAATGAGATGGCCAGACCACTGCTACATCTAAAATCATATAGTATCTATAGAAATGGAAAAATGTCATTTTTCATTCCCAGAAATTATATTTATCAGAAACTGTTCTATTTTTCCTTCCTCTTTTAGGCCCCTCTATGATTGAAATGGACCAAACTCTATCAAAGAAAAATTCTTATATTTAATGTAATTGTGCTAGCCAATCAAGGAGCTGGGGGGAAAACAGAATATATCATTGTTATAAGAAAAATCAATCTTCCAACTCTCTACGCTGTTTTTCTTATTTCTTTCCATTTGTTCCTATTTGCCATTACCTGTTGACTTCCAAGGGCAGTGCTGGTATTTATCTTTTGATGAGGTTACTTTATTTTGGACCCAGAGACTGGAACAAACCATTATTCACTAATAAGTATCATTTATTTCCATTTGGGCTCTTGGCTTCTTACTTGATGAATGCTTATTATATTGAAAATAATAAATACACTTGAGGACTAGCATATTGCCAAGCATTTTTTTTTCTCGGTGTTCTTGAGATGAAAACATTTATAAGCGTGTGTGACCCCTGGATTTGATTTTCTCTACCGCTGCTCATGAGTGACCTTGGGCAATTATCTCTCAGCTTGCCGTGTCTGCGTGTCAGCTGAACTCCAGAAACCAGCTAGAAACTTCTGAGCCTCCGGAGCTCTTTAGAGATCCTGAGATTGAAGCTGTTAACTTTAAGCAACAAAACTGGAATTATGGCTCCCTTTAGTGACAACTAGGATGTTGGTATTATTGACCATTTGGGATGCTAAAAAGGGCGTATTCCTATATTTTCAACTGGCTTTGAGTTCTCTTTTAGCTCAGTTCCAAATGAATATTGCATGTTCTTTATATTTATATTTACTGAAAGATTCCCACCCCAAGATAGAAAGGCACCTGTAAAACTCCTTGGCCACCTCCTCCAGCTTGAAGATGGTAAAGGGGGCGGGCAGAAGAGGGCATGTGAGTATTTTCTCACATATGTTTGTAGCCCAAATGCATATATTTGACTGATGTATTAGAAAGTTTAGAACTAATTTATAGCAAGTATTATCTAAAATTACTGCTCTTATAATTAGACACTCAAATGTTCTTTTACAAAACTCAGTTGAAACCTGCATTTCGTGGCCTGGCAGACTGTAATTAATGTACTTTCCGCCAACAGTTTTGTATGTTTAGTGTTTTCATGAAAATCAAGGGCATCTACTATTCTGATGTGTCAGTCACTGGTCTGGGCAGGTGATCGAATATACTTCCAGTCCCTGACTTCATTTTCTGTCAGTTATTGACTTTGGTTGGACCTTTTTATTTCCCCAAATAGTTCTCAGATTGTGTTCTGGAATTTTGAGATTTTGATTTCTCTTAATGGCTTTTCATGCCACACATAGCTGAAAGGGGATGGGGAGAGACTGCAAAGGTTGCATTTGCGATGGGATGCTAATTTTCAGAGAAGGAACTGTCAGAGGAAGAGCCAGTAGAGACATTAGAACTGTGCTACAGAGGAAGAGGCCACTAGCATGTGTGGCTGGTCTGAATTAGGGTCTTACGGCCAGTGTACAATATTTACTAGATTAAAAAAAAGTTTGTTTACTTTTACAAATATTTTTTTAATTTATTTTTTACAGAGAGGAAGGGAGAGGGATAGAGAATTAGAAACATTGATGAGAGAGAAACACTGATCAGCTGCCTCCCGCACGCCCCCTACTGGGGATTGAGCCAGCAACCAAGGTACATGCCCTTGACCGGAATTGAACCCTGGACCCTTCAGTCTGTGGGCTGATGCTCTTATCACTGAGCAAAACTGATTAGGGATATAGACTAGATTTTAAACACAGTACCAAAAAAGTCAAATGCCTCAATAACTTTTATATTGATAAGCCATTGAAACTATGATTTTAATATATTAACCTATATAAAATGCAGTATTAAAATTAATTTCACCTCTTTCTGTCCACTTTTCAATATCTATTTACTAAATTTTTTTTCAAATGGCACATGGGGCTTACATTACATTTCCACTGGAGAATGCTGCTTAGAAATTATTTATGTACTGAGTGAGTTTCAAAAGTCATAATTGGTTAACTGTGAGGCTTGAATGATTTAGGAGTTAGACTAAATAAATCTGGTGTATCATTAAAAAGGAAATTCTAAACTATGATTAAAAAGAATCCCACTTGTATATACACCGAGCTCCAAACTCATCCAGTTGCATACATTAGATATGTACAGTTTCTATATGTAAACCAGACCTTAATTATTAAATAGTTTTAAAACATGAAAAGAATCCCAGTTTTATTTATCTGTCTATGGCTACTCAGAAATTCATACATAGGTATTTGTGTGTGTGTGAATGTGTGTTAAAGGTCTCAATATCTGACATTCCTAGTTTGATTGGTTTAAAATTGTTTAAAAGAAGCTACATCTATAGTAAAATCACCTTTGTATCACACTTACACTAACTGTAACTAAAATATTATCTGCCTGGTTCTCTTATTTTCAAGTTAATTTAGCCAGGGTAACTAAGTCCTGCTATCCCTGTTTCATTTTCGTTTTGCTTGTCCTCATTTCTTTTTTTTAAGTGTTATGGCCAAACCTAGAAGTGTACTTTATGCTTCTATTTGAATGCTTCTAAAATTAAGTTTACAAAAGTATAAATGACAGGAATTATTACATGGTATTTAATGCCTAGTCTTTGAAATCCCTGAAATATTTTTGTTGTCATTACCAATATAAAGTTTTAATTTTTTCAAGTTGATTATATATATATATATATATATATATATATATATATATATATATATAATCATGTTTATTCTTTTTCAAGGAATTTCAAAACAAAGTACTATCAATAGCCAGGTTACTATAATTTTGCATTTTTTTTTCAAATATATATGTTAGATCTTAGTTCCATATACTAGTAACTAAGTGATTTTTTTTCTATCATCTTAGTTCCACTATATGTACTGATTCTGTGCTAAGGTTGACTTTATTTAATACAAATACTAGAGGCCCAGTGCATGAAATTTGTGCACTGGTAGGGTCCCTAGCAGCTGCCAGCTGCCGGCTGCTGGCTGGGTACTCCCTCCCTTCCCCCAGCCGGCCCCACCCTCTGGTTGAACTCCGGGACAACTCCTGGTTGAGGGGACAATTTGCATATTATGCTTTTATTATATAGGAGAAGAATGTGATTTAAATTCCACAGAACATAAAAAATACCTTTAAATATAAGATTTTCATATAGGCTAGGCACATTTTACACATTTCTGATTATGAAATTATACACCTAAAGGAAATAATTAGAATAATTTGTGTCATGAATTTCTCTCTACAGCAGAGAGGTGTGAAAATAAGACACAGAACTTCAACAGAAAGTCCCCAATTACTTCTGTTAGTCTTATTCTCACGTAACATGACAGCTTCATACAATGCTGTTCAGTTCAGCCCAATTGGGCCAGAACACGTTTCCCTGAAACACTCATGTATAGTCCAACATGAGTGATTTGGTGTTCCTTTTTGTGTCTAAGACTTCATCTGAAGTGCTATACCTTGGAAGAGGAAAATGATTGACAAGACTGGACATAACCCAACACATTTCTCTTCCCTGCTCTTAGCCTTGTCACTTTGGGCTCAAACTAGTTCCTCAGGCCCGAGAAAAACAGGAGCTACGGGGGAGCAAAGTTGGGACCCTCGTGGCCCTTCCTCTGTAAGGCATCCATATAAGAGTTTCTGAACTCTCAGTGTAATTTATTATTCTTCAGCAAATATTTCCCATTCAGTCAGTAATAAATCGTGCTTGGCCCTATGTTGAATCTTTTACATATTTAATTTTTAATTTTTTGTTAATCCTCACTGGAGGATAATTTTCCATTGAACTGTCATTCATGGACAAACATTTCATGTTCTCAGGACCAAAAGTGTCTAATCAACCTAGAGTGACATTATTTCTGAAACTATATGAACATACGCTGACCTTAATAAAAAAAAATAGGCTATAATCATATGGCTTCATTTATTGTGTTTCTCTCAATATATGTTTCTATATCAGAGAGAGAAAAAACTCTAGTGAGGCCAGAAGGAAATTCAAATAGTAAAGGGATTATGGTGTACATTCTTCGTAACACTGCATTATTCATATATGACGTTTAATATTTGTATCTACATGATGAGCTTTAGCAATGGCCCTTAAAGCACTCTGTAATGGTGATCAGTTACTGATTTATTCTCAATAGTTAGCACTATGGTATCCCACCTGACCTTAAGAAAATGCCAAGTAATTCTCTAGAAATAGAACTATAAAATGCTAACCTCTTAGAATGACAGCTGTCCTTGTAAAGGATCTGCTAATTACTTATATTTCTCGGTAGAAATCAATAGCTAACTATTATTTAATTGGTGAATGTAGTGTGACCTAATCATCCCATGAAGTCCTCCTCTCAGGAAGTGGATCCCTTGGGATACTAGGAATGAGCCTGAGGAATGGGAAATTAATTGCAGAAAGATAATGAGCATGGTTTCAATCAGGCTAAAGGGAACAGACAATGGGATAGAGAATTTAAATCTCAAGGCTCTGATTTATCTATTTTATTATTAATTAGAACAAAACATTAATCAAGCGTGACATTAGACTAGGTACTGTGCAAAGTTATAGACTAGACTTGAAGCAGAGTTGGAAAGAGACACACTTAAAAATGAAACCTGGTCTCAGAGCTTTCATTTAGATTCTGAGTAGGAGAAACTACACCCAGTGTATTTAAAGATTGGAGATGCTTTCAAATTCCTTCTTTTCCATAGACACTGCCTTCTCCTCTTCCTTGATTTAAGTGGAGATTCACAACTTTGTCAGAGCACAGAGATAGTCAGTGTCTCTCCAAAATACCTTTAATTTGCTCATTCAAAAAACAAAACAAAACATAGATAAATAAGAAAAAAAAAAGAATCTTGTGATTAGTGATGGCGAGTGCTATTTCACTGCGGCTGTTTTTATATCTTCTTTGGACATTTGGGCTTGTCATATGTGGCTCTTGTTATGTTGAAGTACATTCTTTCTACACCTTGTTTATAGATATCGTGTTGAATTTGTCAAATCATGATAGAGTGTTGAATTTGTCAAATGCTTTTTCTGCATTTATTGAAACTATCATGTGATTTTTGCCCTTCATTTTGTTAATGTGGTGAACCACATTAATTGATTTACAAATGTTAAACCATCCTGTATGCCAGCAGTAAATCCCATTTGGTCATGGTGTATGCCAGTATTTTCTTGAAAATTTTTGCATCTATATTAATCAGGCATATTGGCCTGTAGTTGTCTTTTCTTATAGTGTCTTTGTCTGGCTTTTGTATTAGGGTAATCTGGCCTCACAGAATGAATATCTAGAAATGAGGTAAAACTTAGCTGAGAAAGTTCTTGAGTTTCTGAGCAATGCAATCCAACTTTCTCTTAGAAAGTTAACACTGATAGTGATAAAGACAAAACTTCAACAAGAGGCGATATTGGGGGCAGGAGCTGAAATATTTCAGATGTAAACTAGAGCTGGACTAAAGAGGAGAGAGGAGCTTCTGAGTTTGGCAAACAGGAAGTCACTGACAAGGTTTTCTAGCTAAAAGTTGGGGAATTTTGACATTAGCATTCAAAGGATTAAGAAGGTAAAAATGAGTAGTCTGTGAGAATATTCTATTCATTTAAGGAGTTTGATAATCAAAAAGGAGCAGAGAGATGGGGGCAGTAAGCTTGAAATGAGGCTGAATGGAAGAAAGCTTTTCTTTATAGGAGACTTGTGATATTTGTAGATAGATGGAAAAAGATAGAGGGAGTTAGGATGCTAGCAAAAGTAGGTAATTTATAAAGAAAATTCTAGGAGAAGTAGAATAAAACCAGTAACAACAATATCTGTCATGTACTGGAAGAGATTGGGATCATTTTTTTCCCCTTACAGATCAATTAAATGTTAATTAGAGTAATCTTACCTCCCCTATTCTTTTGGTTTCTTTTCGGATACATTTGATATGATGAAATTCTGAACTTTGCACATATAAGGCGATTGAACTACAAAGTCATTCGGATATGGATAACAAGGATAAATACGTTTTAGAAGTGAAGGAAAGAAGCAGTTGGTGTGGATCACAGTTTGTGTTCCTTTGTACAATCAGCAAGAAGCATCAAGTCATGTGTTAAGTCCAATTTCAATTATATAAGCCCCAGGAGGTAGCATATTTACATGTTGTACCTCTCCACGGCCCTGCATTCCTTTAATGTTTGTTACAGTTACAAAATTTATCTCCCTTGTTATAAGAACACTTCAAATCCCTTTGAGAAAGTAGTGGATAAAATATGAATAAATACTGAGGATGCTTGAGAAATAGTCTAGATATGGGAGAGATGGGGCTGTATCACTGGTGAATTAAAAATGATAAAAAATTAGAAGAGATACCACGGGCCTTTGTGTTCAATCTGGACATCTTGAGGGTAAGAAAAGGCCTTCAGACTCTTGCAGGTGTCTGTCACAAAGCAGTGGCAGTCTGGGAGAGCACAGAGAATCCTGTGGCACTCATAGATTTGAAGGTTATTATGTGTCATGGCTTGCTCCAGCAATTCAATAAGTCAAGTTCAGGGTCTCCTAAGACCATCCAACTCTCAGTCCTAATTTGTTCCTCTCTGTGGTGAAATTACCTATAATGATAAAAGATACAAACCCCTGTTGGTATGGTCATGAATTGACTGAATCCGAAAGCCAGCATAACTGACATGAAGTTTAGCATTGTCCTTTCTAAGAGACTAAGCAGTGGCATACATCTCTAGACGTGGAAAGATACAAGAAAACTATTTTTCATAGTCTGATTAAACACAATAAATTCGTTTAACGCTGCCACTGAGATTTGTGCCTTAGAAGTTGAGTTCAGAACTCCAAGGAGAGCTTGTTGGACACCTTATGAAAGGAATAAATTGCATCAGAGAGAAACTTACCTTTCAGCAAAGAGATAAAATAGATTACAAGTACTCGTGGAGATATGAGAAGCTATAAATGGGATTTTGTTTGTTCTAACAATGTAAGGGGAGGGCCTTTATTTTGCAGGGAGGCTTAAGATGACATTGCAGGAGCTGTAGAACAAGTGGAGTAGACAATAACATTCTCCAGGTGCGCCCTCCAGACAAGAGTCATTTAAAATGGCAGAGGAATCACAACACCCTTTCAAAACAGTCATGTCATGTAATTTCTTTTGCTTTCAAACACACCTTCACTGATTTACTATGATCACTAAGTGAGCATTACCCCCCCTCCTTTTCATCCCTTTTATCAATAATACCCAGGTGGTTCTTCATAACCCTTCTAGTCAGGATTTTAAGTGCCCCCCCTCCCAAACCCAGGTCTTCTATTCCCATAAAAATGAAATGAGAAGACAGCCCTTTGTTAACTTTCTGTAGGAGTTAGAGTTCCCATTGGGCCATAATTGGTAACCAGAGCTGAAGGCTTAGCAATTAAATCCCGCCCCCCTCACAAAAAATAGATGAATAAAAGTAGAAATGTTATGGGCTGATTTTTTTGACTAACCTTCTGACAGCTCTTGCAATGTTTTATGAAGAGATGTCAGCACATTCAATAAATCTCAGCTGGCTGTTGTCCAGGAGAAATTATCACCAGCCTGGTGAAGGATCTCTGGCTCTTCTTAAGAAAGGGAGGGGAGGAAGGATTGTTCCGGATCATTCTGAGTTGTGCATTATACATTAAATTAAAATATATGTTTCACCCATTTAGCAGCCTGAATAATAAAAGCTGTATACAGCTGCAACAATCCTCTGCTCTATGCATTTTAATGACTGATTTGTGAATATACTAGAATTATAGCTGCTATTCAAATATTTTCCTTTTTTTAAGAAGTCACAAATCCCTCCCTTTCAAAATTCACAGACAAACACTTTATAATCTTTTAATAATTTGTCCTAAAGAGTTCTAAAGCCCAGACTGTGTGGAAATTATTTGTTTTAGGACCAGTAAATATAATGGGCTTGTCAATATGATATTCAAATAACTGTCAAAATATTTGGAGTGTCTCCAATGAAAAGAACTTTATTTGATTTTTGCATTCAAATGAATTCCAAATAGAAAAAGAGACACATAGTTCAAAAGGAAGCATTAGGCTATAAAGCACCTTTCCATTTCTCTAAGGAGTTGTGACTGCCTGCTCAAATAGACTTTTAAATGGCTGCCAAGTTTTCAGATATTCATACTTAAATCAGTTTGAACTAGTTGAGTCACGATTAGAATTGTAATTTCTTGTCTTTCAATTTTAAAAAAGCTAATAAAATTGGGGAATGAGCATCTGCCATCTTTAATATGATAACTAGGTCTTAGAAGGGTGAAACAATGCTTTCTCTACCTCCAGAGGTTGTTTTTCTAAGCATAATGCCAGTTTTGACATAGGGGCTCTGTACCTTTTGTGTGATGACCCATAAACCACAAACCAGAAGCTTTCTCTAATGAGTTCTAAAAACCAGGACATTTAGATACAACTGATAAGAAAAAAAAATGACATGTTAGGACAAAGGTGATAATATGTATAATATTCTCAATTTCTCATAGAAACTTACAAAAATATTATTAACTAAGCAGCCAACAGTTTAGGATGCCTATGGTCAATGAAAGGAAATGGTCAGTAATTTATACCCTTAATTCAGATGATGCTCATTCTTAGGTTGGAAACATGTCAGTAAAACATGATGCTCTGCGAAATCTCTTACAGAGCAAATGATTGCTCATTAGAGGCTCAGATAACCCTCAGTCCCTTAACACTGTCCCAGGATCATTTTACAAAGCATCGTTTCCACACAAACTAGTTGAAGATTACAAAAAAATTATTTCCTGATTTGAGAGAGAGAGAGGAAGGGAGAGAGAGAAATAGAAACAGTGATTTTTTTTTTTCCCACTCACTTATGCATTTATTGGTTGACTCTTGTGTGTGCCCTGACCAGGGGTCGAGCCTGCAACCTTGGCACATTGGGATGATGCTATAACCATCTGAGCTATCCAGCCAAAGTCAATATGAAGATATTTAGAAGCTGGAAAAAAGTGTCTTATTTCCGAACGTATTAGAGTTTTGTAGCACTGATGATTCAAATTTTGTCCTAAGCAGTTTTTGCATCGGTAAACTAATCTAAATGTCTGCTACGAGGATTAACTTAGAAAAACTCATTGAGAATTGTTATTCTAGAGCAGGAGTCAGTCAACTTTTTCTGCCAAGGACCAGTTAGTAGATAAGTTGGGCTTTGGGGAACCTCTCTGTCATCATCACTGAACCCCGCCATTGTGATGCAAATGTGTGTATGGGGCTGGGGGATTTGGTCCTGGGCTGTTATACAGCAGTGATTTCCAATTGGTGTTTGTGTGTGATGAGGATGGAACTTCGGGCAGTTCACAGGAGGCTAGGTCAAGAGAATCTCCACTGAAAATTTTCATCTTTTTTCCTATCAACAGTTAACAGGAAAATTTCTTGTGGCTGAAATAATAATTTGGTGGAGTCTACAGTTCATTAAAAATTGTGCAAATAATGTGAGGGTCAGAAATCACTTTAAATATTGCTTATCATAAATATGTATAGTATAAAATAATGATGTCCAATAGAAATATCCTATGAGGCATATGTGATTTCACATTGTCTAGCCACATTAAAAAATTAAAAAAGTAGGTAAATTTAATTTTAAGAATATATTTTATTTAACTCAATATATTAAAATTATCATTGTATTGTATAATCAGTATTAAAATTATTAATGGGTGTTTTACATTATTTTTTGTACAAAACCTTTGAAATCTGATATATATATATATATTATACTTACAGTGTATTTCAAATTGGACTTGTCAGATATCCAGTGCTAAATGGCATGTGTGGCTAGTGACTACATTATTGTATAGTACAGAAAAAATATAATTTAATATGTTATTTATACTCACTGGATTATATTTTTGGAACAAGTGATATAGGACGTAAGGCAGATATAGGACATGGGCCACTGGATTATATTTTTGGAACAAGTGATATAGGACGTAAGGCAGATATAGGACATGGGCTCTCTAACTGAGCCCAGCAGCAGCCTAAAGTGTCTTTATTACACAGCACTTTGGGAAGTCACTGACAATCAAGAGAGCTGGCATTTAGGATTAAAACTCTCTGTCAGTATATATAGAGACCTAAAGATTAATTCAACCACACAATTGATTGTTTCAAACCTCAGGACTCGTTTCAAACAGTTATTTTCTTTTATTTGCCTACCAGAGCTCAAAAATCCCAATATCAGGAAAGAGCAGAGAGACAGACATGAGAGAATCCAGCTGGGTGAAGATAGTAGTGCGTGATAGAGCGAAGGGACAAATGACAAGTATGTGCTCTCTGCAAAGTTCCAAAAACGAAACACTCTGTCACCAGGACATCTGCAAAGCCACCGCTGGCCGCTCTAGACCTATTGGTTTGCCTTGTCTGGCCACACACACCAAGCCTAAAGATGTATTACTAACCTGAAAGAATAGTAACATAATCAGGTTCAAGCAACTCAGCACTTGTCTGATCTCTGACAGTTTTGTGGCATCAGGTGATCTAACTGCAGCCTCACCTTTCACAGGGATAAGTATCCTGCTCACTTCGACCAGAGAGGCTGTCCCAAATTCCTTTGCGCACAATTTCCACACTCTTCTTTACTAACCAGGAGAAAATGCCCCTCTCTGAAGCCTTCCCGATCTCTCTCCAATGTTCATAGCCAAAGAGGTCTACAAAGCCAGAATTCAAAGAGCTCTGGAAATGAAAACTTTTACTTTTTAATTTTTATTTTTTAACACATTTATTAATTTTTACAGAGAGGAAGGGAGAGGGGGAGTTAGAAACATGGATGAGAAACATCCATCAGCTGCCTTCTGCACGCCCCCTACTGGGGATCGAGCCCGCAACCAAGGTACATGCCCTCGACCAGAATCGAACCCAGGACCCTTCAGTCCGCAGGCCAACACTCTATCTACTGAACCAAACCGGTCAGGGCTGGAAATGAAAAGCTTTTAAAAACTCATCTGCTGATAACATCTTACCTGACCTGAAGTCATTTATCCACAAAATCTGACTCGACTGGACTTGAGTCTCTTGGTAGGTCTTTATTTGTAAGAATTCATCGTGTAGAGATATTGTGTGTGACTCCCTACTGCCCCAGATCCCACTGGGATGACTGTGTCATGGATGGTGTTCAGACCATGTTACCCTTCGAATATCAGCAAAATTCTGAAACACATCTGGCTCCAGCAATGCCTTTATTAGTGGACCTTTTTTTTTTTTTTTTTTTTTTTTTTTTTTTGTTAGTAGTAGAAGTAATGCTAGTGGTAGTCATTTAGCACTAAATATGCTCCAGGTACTTTACCCCTTTATTCCATGCAACAACTCTATTAGGTTAGTATTTTTATTACCTTCTTCTAGAGGTGGGAAGATTAAGGCGTAGTGGAGTTAGGTAACTTGCCCAAGTCACACCACCACGGAGGGAATGCCAATAATCAAAGGCAGGCAGCCTGGTTTAGAGTCTGTAGTCTTTACTGCTGTGCAAAGTGCCTCTCCCAGGCTTTGCTATGGGTCCTCCTCACTTGATATTTCTTATGTGAATGTCTGTCTCCTGAACTAGAATCCCTACTCCTTGAAGGCAGGGATTATCTCCTTGATGCTTTCCACCTGATAAGCGTGAACGTAACAGCATTGATAGCAAAGAATCACTGGGTTTAAAAAAGACTTAAGAATTTCAGGAACCTACGATAGATTCTACAGATTGTGTTCCATCTCCTACAAACAGTTATTCAGGAAACTCAATGAAAACAAGCACAGGCATGACCACAATACATAACACGCCAAGATGAGTTCTGTTTCTAGTTGCTCCTATTAAACGTTTACCTTGAGCTATGCAGTGAGAGCTATCTGTGTTGTCTTACCTCAGCTTATCCCCTACAGTTTCTGGGGAGGTGCTATTTCTGTTCTCCAGTTATAGATGAGAAAACTAAGATTTGCAAATGTGAAATCATGATGACAGGAAGTGCTGAAATTGTATTAATTTTAGGTAGTTTGACCCCACAGTTCATCATCTTTCTCAGTTTCCTTCTTTGCTGCTGGCTTTCTGCTGAGACTACTTTCTAGGATGCTGCTAGAGTTATATTTCTAAGATACAAGCCACTTTCTAACTTTGGTTTTCTTTCTACTCACATCTCTTGCCACTTCAATAACATTGGAGGACTTAAGAGTCTCTGAATAGTCTGTCCTCTCACCATCGACAATGCTCATAATAACATTATAGATTTGTGCTGTTGGTGTGTCCATTTAACAGATTAAAGACTGGAGGCTCATAGATAGACTTTAAGTCACTCAAATTCACATAGATAACTTTTGGCTGACCTGGGATTCAGGCATAGGTCAGCTGATCTAAAATTTCACACTCTTACAGTGCACATTATTCTGCTTCTCACTGAACTAGTTTCTATAATTTCATCACTCCAAGAAAAAAATTACAATTATTAAAAAAATACTAAAAGTATGGAATTTGTTCTAATTGAAGTTCCTGCCTACTCTCTCAATGAAGAAACCTGAATTTAATTGGCTATTCTTCTCAGATTCACAAGCGGTGTATTTTTTTATCTTTACACAAAGTATTTCCTGGTGCCTCTGTTCATTCTATACATTTCATTTTTAAACCCAGAGTCTTTTTTCCATGAATCATATTTATAGCAAAATACAATCCAAGTCATTGAAATACTAACTAAATGAAATAAGAGGACAAAGTTGAACAAAAAAGTTCTGGACAAAAGCCTTTTGACCACAGATGGATGCAAGATTGGGAATTTTATTTTTCTTCAAAAGTGATTAACTATAGCCCTAGCTGGTTTGGCTCAGTGGAGAGAGTATCGGCCTGCAGAATGAAGGGTCCCAGGTTCGATTCCGGTCAAGGGCATATGCCTGGGTTGCTGGCTCAACTCCCTGTAGGGGGCATGCAGGAGGCAGCCAATCAGTGATTCTCTCTAATCATTGATGTTTCTATCTCTCTCTCCCTCTCCCTTCCTCTCTGAAATCAATAAAAATATATTTTTAAAAAAGTGATTAACTATAGCAATTACTAGTAAATAGTAATACATAGTTGTGTGTCATCTCTTCATGCATTTAAAAAAGATCAGAAAAACTCAGATCCAACTCATTTGGTTTGACTGTTGGGACATCAATGTAGTTTAAAAAAATATTTTATAAGTATTCTGATTGATTGGAAGTTAAAAAGAAGAGCTTGGTCTTGAGTCTTGTGGGGATGTCTCCATATCTTCAAATAAGTCCCTCCAAGGGAGAAGGACTCCGACATTAGCCATATGCATCTTCAGTGCTTGGGGACTCCCTTCACCTCCAGTTGGAAGTGTTCAGTGAGCTATGCAGATCTGGAAGATTGGGTAATAAAATCTCACCACTGTCCAACCAGGGAAGTCTATTACTCACCTCTTCTATTAATAGAGTTGGAGCTTCAATTTCACACTGCAAAACGCTCAGATTTATTTTGCTTACTTGAATCTCAAAGCTTGAGTGGTCTCTGATTTGGGAAATGTAATTTCTGCTTCCCTTTAAACTAAGTAATAGTTTTATTTACAACACTTGTCATAGCCTTTATACTCCTTTTTGCATATAAAATGCTGCAATACATATACCCACTCTAATGTGTTCAGTAGGGTTTGTTTAGCACACTGATTTGCTAGAAAATATATTTTTAAAAAAAGAAAAGGAAAAAAAAAGAAAACCATGCTCACCTGGATGGGGAAGGTGGTGTCCATTCCACCAACTTACAACTGAGAGATGAAAATCCATTCTGTCCATTTGTAAACACACGGAGTCTTTGTTTTTTTTGTTGAGCTGCTTGATTTGATAGAAATGTGCTGAAGGTTTTGTTTTAAGACAGAACCATATCTCAGGATGCCTTCTACCTTTTGTGTATCTACCATTTAGAAAAATGGTGAATAATAGCAGTTTAAGCAGCTAATAGCCAATTCCAGTCCCATCTTTTATCTGTGGAAGACAGTTTCTGTGTTAAAATGGTGAGTTAAATGCAAAATTAACATAGCCAGCCATTGGGTGGCACTGTTGCTCCACTGAGTTCTTGGTTAAAGAACATTTCTCATACTAAAAAGGAAAAAGAATGAAGCATGATTGTACCTTAAAGAAAATATCATTGGTTACACGGAACAGTTGGTTTTTACCTGATTCTTTCTATCCACTAAACACCCTCTGACTCAGGAATGACAAGTAGGTTTAAACTCAAATGTGAGT
The DNA here is from genome assembly GCF_963455305.1 of Plecotus auritus. Classification (NCBI taxonomy): domain Eukaryota; kingdom Metazoa; phylum Chordata; class Mammalia; order Chiroptera; family Vespertilionidae; genus Plecotus; species Plecotus auritus. The sequence continues at coordinate 12,173,337 of NC_137773.1, read as the reverse complement.
GTCTACTGTTTGGCAGTTGCTACTTTAGAGCCTTGTGTTGAGAAGGATTCTGATGTCATACCTGAGTCAGTGGGGAGAGTGTTATGGATGGATGAACAATGTCTGCCGTGAGTGCAGAATATTGGGATGGTGCCCTGGCCAGTGTGGCTCAGTTGGTTGAGTGTTGTCCCACGCACCAAAAGATCAACTGTTCAATTCCCAGTCAGGGCACATGCCCAGGTTGAAGGGTCAATCCCCAGTAGGAAGTGTGCAGGAGGCAACTGATTGGTATTTCTCTCTCATGTCCACATTTTTCTCTCTGTCTGTCTCCCTTCCCCTCTCTTTAAATCAGTAAAAAGATATTTAAAAAAGAAAAAGAATATTGGGATGATGACATACTTTCCATGATTGCTTTAGCTTACATTTTGAACTCTATGTGCCAAGGACCTATGGTCAGAATAAATTCTGCATTTTCATTGGGGCTAGCTAGAGAACATACCAGTGGACTATAAGAAATGTAGAGTAATGATAAGAGAATCAGCATATTGGAGCATAGTATTCATTCTTTATAATGTGAACATGACCTCAATTATGTGTCCTCTTTGCTTGCCTTTACCTAATCTGGCCAGAGTTTTAAAGATGACGAGAAAATGGTATTATTAACCACAAGGAGGTTAATAGATTTTGGTTGGCTGGTGCTAGAGAGTAGAGGTCAAAAAAAAAAAAGTCTTTACCATAATATCAGAAACCTCAAAGCCAAAACTATGTAGTCACCTTAGATTTTTTTTAAAAAAAAATGCTGTTTATTTAATTTCAGATCTATTATGGTTTTAAGATTTATCATGAAAAAGTATGACTGCCACATACATGGGATTCTATGAGTACATTAAACTTTCTCTAACTCCTCCCACAGTTGTACAGCATTCCTTGACACTGGGGTGCTTATTGAATGGGCTACTCAGTAGTGTTTCCTGTGATAATGGAAATGGTTTTCATTTGTTCTGTCCAGGAAGGTAATCACTAGCCACATGTAGCTACTGAGCACTTGAAATGTGGTGAGGATGATTGAGGAACTGGATTTTTAATTCTCACATAATTATAATTAATTTGAATGTAAATGTAAATAGCCAAATGTGATTATTAGCTGTTATACTGGACAAGGAAGTTCCAGCCGCTGAGGAAATTACTAACAGTGGGGTTTGAAGAATACACAGCCCATGGAGCCAGATAGCCCTGTTGCAAGCACAATAATGCCCAGGAAGGACGGTTAAGGATTATTAAGCACTCACTGTGTGTATGGCATTGATTTAAACACGTCTCATATTTAATCTCAACAACATATGAGGAAAAGCACTCTCTCCATTTTACAGATGAGGAAGTTTACAACAAATTTGGTAAGTCCCCCACTGGGTTATGTGGGCCCTCTGCACCGGCCGGTAGCTAGGTTTCCTTTCCAACACATGTCGCTTAAATGTGTATTCATGTTTTATTTAGAAAGGGATTGAGTCTGTGGCTGGAAAGGGCAGAGAAGGATGTCAGTGGCAACCTCAGGTTCACTCTGAAAACAAAATTCTTCTTTAGAAAACAGTGTAGTGTCCGCTATGTTCCTTGGGAGGCCCCTCCTCCTCCTTCTCCTCTAATTAGCTTATCACAGTATTCTCTCTAACCAAGCAGAAGTCCTTCCTGGGAGGGTGTGTAACGAGTACAGTTTCCTCCAACTCATTACGCTGGCAGTGTTGTTCTCACAGGCTTTATAGATAAGCTCTGAGAGGCGCACACAGCCCTGGTTCTGTTGTAGCCGGAGGATGGCAGAGCTCTTGGAATGAAATCAGTGGAGGCTTCAGTGGTAGACAGAATAATGTCCTACTCACAGAGATGTCCATGTTGTAATTTGTAATCCCCAGAACCCATGAATATGTTGCTGTGCAAGGCAAAGGGAACTCTGAGTATGTGATGAAGCTAAGGATTTTGAGACAGGGAGATTATCCTGGATTACATCTTGGGGCTTGCTGGAACCACGAAGAACCTTGTCAGAGAGAGGAAGGGGTCAGAATGAAGACGGGAATGGAAGAGAGAGAGTTGAGAAGATGGAGGAAGGAGCCAAGAGACAAGCAATGTAGGTGATGTCAATGAAGCTGGAAAAGGCAAAGACACAGATTCACCTTAAAAGCCTACAGACCCGTTTTGGACTTCTCACTTGCAGAGCTGTGCGGTAATAACTTTGGGTTAAGTAATTTGTTGAAGCAGCAATAGGAAACTAATTTCTGAGAGAGGGAGGCTTTGGAGCAGTCTTAAAGGATCAATGAGTATTGTCAGATGGAGACAGGAAGGGTGTTCCAGTGGAAGCAGCAAGTTCAAAGGCATGAAGCTCCGAAAAAGTAATCAGTGCATTGAAACCATGTGTATCTCAGGTGTCCTGCAGCTTAGGTATATTTCAGGGAAATAAGAAGCAAAGCTCCAGTGCCACTCGCAGAACTCTGTGGTTTCAGTGCTAATCACGAGCAATATGAGACCAATCCCCGGGCCAGGCTTTCGCTCCTGGACCACATGTGGACCTCAGGAGTCTTCTGTGGTTTTGCTTCATGTATTTCTATTCCCACAGAGATCAAGAGAAAAGTGTATAAATATTTACTACAGGGAAGGAGGCAAGATCCAGAGCAAAGGTAACCATTGAAAATAAGAAAGTAACTTGAAAAAGAGAGAGCCACTTCTAGTACCGGAGATAGAAATTTTTGCTGGCATTAGGAATTCTATGAGAGGACAGATAATTATTAATTTCAGATTGGACAAAGGCTCCTAAAGGAAATCTTTTTGAACCCTGCCTGGCTGACCTCATCTATGAGCACACTCCCTTTCCTTCCCCACGCTACGGTCTCTCTGGCTTTAGTTTCTGTTTCTTGTAGCACAAAGTCATTCCTACAGCAAAAATCTCATGCTGGCCATCTCTTCTGCCTGCATACTCTCCTCTGAGCTGGTTATAGAGACTTTTACTGAGTGCTTAACTAAAACACAGCCCTCTCCACCTTATGGGGACCTTCTATTCCTTTATTCTATCTATATTATTTTCTCTACTGCACCGGCCACTCTTTAAAATCATCTCTTTCTTTCTTATTTCCTGTCATTATCCTCCTTACCTCAGTTAGGAGGTAAGCTATGCATGAGTGGGGACTTCATGTAAGAGCTTTAACACGGTATGCTCAGGGTTTAGAGCTGTGCTTTGTAGTAGGTGCTCAAGGGTGGCAAAGTGAGGGGAAATAGGGTGAATATGTAATAGAGTCAACAATAAAAAAAAAAAAAAACCTCATAAAAAAAGAGACTCCGCTTGGGGTGATGGGTGCACAATGCAGTATGCCGATGATGTTTTGTTGAGTTGTAACACTTGAAACCTGTATGGTTTTGCAAATCCGTGTCACCCCAATTAAAAAAATGTACTGCCTACCTGCCTGAATGTTGCTCAGACAGGATTATCTTATTGGGATCTGTGTTGATGATACCATTTACACCAATGGGGTGGCAAATTTGGGCCTTGTGAGGGCTGTTCCGTGACTATGCTCAGTATGATTTGTTTCTGGGGTCCAGGGGAGAAAAGCCTTTTGTCTCGGGATTAGAAGACTACTTACATTTATGGCTGGGACTATGTACTGTCACAGTCAATGATTTGAACTTTCTGCTATTCAAGTGCTGATGCGGGTATTTAAGATTGTAATAGCAAATGTATAAAGAATATTTACATAGCTCATAAAGGACACCCTGTGCTTCCTGTCTGCATTTTACGGCACCTCTTCACAGTGGAGAGTGGGTTCGGTGATGCACTGCATTTTATATTATCTCTGACTTGCACCAACGTCAAATGACCACCCAGCTTTAAAACTTTTTGAAGCAAATCACACACAGGGCCACTGATACTCAAGTGAAACTTCTTCCTTAAATCCCAATAAATCCCCCAAGTGTTATGCAAATTGAAAAATACCTGTGTCAAAAGACTGTCAGATAATACCTGTCATTCCCAAGGACTATTTGTAAGCACACAGAAACATCCAGAAAGAAGTAATAAATTGTTCTGGTACCCTGTTCTGGCAGCCATTAATAAATCAATATGAAGGGGAGTTCTGAAGGGCAAAATGTTGCTGTCAGTGGGTGTCCGATTTAATTTTGCTCTAAATTAATATTTCGAATATGATAAGTGAGCTGGCAGGAGCAGATTTCATGATTAATTCCGTGGAGTCAAAAATGCTTTGATGGCACTTTAATAGCGACTCCCCTGATCTAAAAGCACGGGAACCGGGCTCATGTGGGCAAGCTCACAAGCAGCATGATAATGCGGATCCCACCCAAAGAGGAGATCTACTTTTTATTTTCAAATCTCTGGCATACCTTGGGATTGACTGGTTTCATCCTGCAGGCACAGACGTTGTTATAGCATTGCGAGGCATGGCTGAACGGTGCGGGTGGTATGAGTGAGTGGAAAGTGCCTTCGAACCCTTCTGTGGTCCTGCCTTCCTGAAGTCACAGAAATCAGCTTTCAACAGAGTCACTGCTCCCCTGAAAATGAGGCTCCCTGGGATGGATAATGCTCTTCCAAAAGGACCAATAAGATACATCCAACCTGAGCTCATGAATGAGAAACAAGGACGGAACCTGAGTGTTTACTTTGGAGTCAACATTGACCTACAGATGTTGCTGGCATGGGCCTATGGTCTCATTGATGGGGAGGCTACCACTGATATTTTGTATTTGTAAAGATTATTGAGTGCATCTGGAATACTCAGGTTCAAAATGCTATTCAACACATCATTGTGAAGAACTACCTATGGTCAAAGATGGCAAGAGTTTAGAAACTGTTTTGTCATCCTTGTGGGGTGTATTATGCTGTAGTACGGTACCTTTAGTCAACTGGGGCTTAGTCCAGGCTTTTTAAATTAAAGTATTACCTGAAGTCATGTCACATTTTGGGCTTTAGGGAACTAATTTTATTTTCTTCAGTTAGATATTTAAAATCATTTTTGATATTATCAAAGGACATGCATATACTTAAAATATTTAAGTATACATATAATTTTATAAAGTATATACATATGATTATAAGACATTTATGAAAAATAATTGATCCTTCACCCCATTCCCTAAATTATTTTCTATTTTTCAAGGTTACTACTTTCAATTTACTTACTTCATCCTGTTGATTATTACTTTCATATTTTTAAATAATGTAAGTACACTGCTATGCTTTTTGAACATTATTTATTGACTTTTATCTAAAGAAGATCAGCATTTTACCTTCTACTTCTACTCTCCCCCAACCTTCTCTGCCCACACGAGTACACACAAATACACACACACACACACAGATTTCTAATCTTTCTGGCCTCTTAGTGTACAGATATGTTATAATTTTCTTTGCATGAATATTAAACATTTACATTATTTGACTATGCTAATGCTATTCTCAGCTGATCAAGGTAATGATTAATTTTCCTTTTTGCCAAATTTTTATTTTTTCTGGGATTAATTGTTTATTGCTACTTACTTGCTTAGCACCCTATGAACTTACCGCAAATTCAACTGCAAATTCTTCCCCCAGTTGTGTAAGTTTTTCTTACTAAGGAAGAAGGCCTGAGATAATCTACATCTGATTGTAAAAGCAACTGCCCCTGGCACCTTCACTTGTTCACATCTAGACTGCATGTGCTCTAGGCATCTACTCAGCTGTGGTCTTGGGTACTTCCTGTGATTTCCTGGGGACTGAGTACATTTTTCTCTTTTTGAGTTGGATCGTCTGTTTCTTTAATTCCTTGCCTTCTCCTTTCTTAAATTATACCTTTTGGGAGAAGCCCGTGTTCCAGTAGGTTTCAGAGAATGATCTCATGAAGAGTGCTTTTTTTTTTTTTTTCCATTTTTAAGATATGGTATTCTGATGTTTCCTTTTATCAGAAGTCTGTTCATTCTCTCCATAGGGATATCTGGAGCATCTTCTTTCAATCCCCAGTGTTATAACATTTCATGACAAAATTATAGTGTCTATTGTTAGTGCCAGTATATTGGTGTCCATTATATTGGTGACTCAGTGGAATTTTACAATCTCAAAATCCAAGTCCTTATTTCTAGAAAATTTTCTTGAATTTTATTAGTTCCTCCCTTCCTTTCTCTTTCTCTTTTAACAGAATTCCTAGTACACAAATAATGAGTCTCTTGCCCCAGATTTTAAATGTTCTTATCTTTTAATGCTATTTTTCCATTTTTTCATCTTTTGTTCTACTATTAACACTCCTGTTGAATCTGATATTTCTGCTATCATTGTAATTTACAAGAGCTCTTCCTTATTATATGAGCATCCCTTTTTAAAAAATAGATTTTATTGATTTTTATAGAGAGAGGAAGGGGAAGGAATAGAGAGATAGAAACATCAATGAGAAAGAAACATCATTAATCAGCTGCCTCCTGCACACCCTCTATTGGGGATTGAACTAAAAAACTAGGCATGTGCCTGATGGGGAACCAAACCGGTGACTTCTTGGTTTCTGGGTCAACACTCAACCGCTGAGCTACACTGGCTGGGTGAGCAGTCCTTTTATTTTATAGAGTCTGTTATTGCTTCACCTAACAAATGTAGTCACTTACCTTTCTGAATATATTAATGACTATTTTTTAATTTTTTAAATTCCTCTGCATGACTCTTATAAATTGCTGGTGGGAATGCAAAATGATACAACTGATTTGCAAGACAGTTTGATAGTTTCTTATACAAATAAAAATGCTCTTTACCATATGATCCAGCAATCATGCTTCTTGGTATTTACTCAAAGGAGCTGAAAACTTATGTTCACACAAAAGCTTGCATATGGATGTTTATAGCAGCTTTATCATAGTTGCTAAAACTTGGAAGCAAACAAGATGTCCTTTAGTAGGTGAATGGGTACATAAATTGTAGTACATCCAGACAATGGACTATTATTCAGTGCTAAAAATAAATGAGCTATCTAGTCATGAAAAGATATGTAGGAACCTATTACTATGTTAAAGAGGCTAATGTGAAAAGTCTACATACTGTATGATTCCAACTATATGACATTCTGGGAAAGGCAAAATTATGAAAATAACAAAAAGATCAGTTGTTGCCAGTGGCTGGAGGGTAGGAAGGGATGAATAGATGAGGCACATACTGATGGATACAGGTCATTTTATATTTGTCCAAACCCGTAGAATATAGAACACCAAGAGAGAGACAGAATGTAAACTATGGACTTCGGTTGATTATGATGTGTCAGCATAGGATCATTAGTTATAAGGCTTGTACTACTCTGGTGGAGGATGCTGATAAAGGGGGACCTGTGCATGTGTTGGGCCAGGGAAAATATGGGAAATCTCTGTTTCTTCCCATCAATTTTTCTGTGAACCTAAAACTGCTCTAAAAATAATTTTAATTTTAAAAAATTGTAATTAACAGTTTGAAGCAAAAAACAATAATGTGATTATTTAATTCCTTTGACTACATGATTAATTACATGATTAATAACATATGATTGGTATATCTAATAAAAGGGTAATATGCAAATTAACTGTCACTCCGCCACAACGATGGTGGTGCCCAGTCCTCTCAGCCCCGCTGGAGTCCCTCAGTCCTGGGTGGGGGGGGGGGGGGGGCTGAGAGTGGGCAGCGTGAACGGCCTGGCAGAATGCTTGCTTCATTGCCATGGCGATGAGGCAAGTGTTCCGTGCCCGGCCGCGGATGGTCCTCTGGCCCACAGAGAGCCTCTGGGCAGCGGGTGTGGAGCGGCCAGGCCCCACAGAGAGCTACTGGCACAAGGATTCATGCACAGGGCTACTAGTTTTTAGTAATAACCAAGAAACAATTGTCTATATAAATATCTTTATTTTTTGGTACTATGCTAGTATATATATTTATATATATCATATAGTACACTGTAATATATATTGTATAGTACATATATATGCTATACACTTGATGTATGTTTTATTACTTATATGGTATCGTATCTATCTATCTATATATACTGGCATACTACCAAGGAGTAAATAAATAAAGAGGCATAGTGAACACACAGATGTTTCTCATTAAGACATTAATTTAGGTTAATTTAAAAAATCTAGAGTTAAGAAACAAGTTTTGGCTATTATTTGGATGTGTACTACCCCAAAATAATACCAACTCAAGCAGAAAATGCATTTGATCCATTCAGTGTGCTATTTTCAGTTTTCTCAAATTTCCTTAAGTAGTAATCTACTGCAGTCTTTTGTATGTTTCTTGTCTAGTAGTTATATCAAAGTTTTTAGAACATGGTAGCTATAACATATACATCACATGTAATGAAAAGTATTATATATTTCATAGGATAATCTTATAATTCATATTTAGTTATTCATACCACCGAGGGACAGCTGGCTTGGTAGTATAATATATGAGAAAATAAGCTCCTTGCAGATATTAAAAATGACTCCTTCTCATACAGATTCATTCCACTTAACCACAAAAGAAAGCCTATTAATTAGACTTTTGAATCCCATTAAGAAAAACAAATACCAATACTTAACTGCTCAAATATGACATGATGGAAAATTGCTAACATAATTAGATTTTTAATAGTGTTAATGACTCTTGTATCTTATTAATAAGAATTAAAGCTAATGTAATATATGAAGAAAAATTGCCACTGAATTTTCTTCTACAGGGAAATGTAGCACGGTTATGTCTATTTCCACATGAAGGGGTTTTAATTTTTATTCCCTTGCAGTTGTAATATAACTCACATGTTCCTTGACTTAATATATTATCCCTGACATTATGTGACAGAAGGTCCTACAAGTATACCATTTAGGTCTGTAGTCTCATTAGATATCCCAAGTCAAGCACGGTGTTGACTCTGGATGTAAAACTATCCATATTGAAGCTTGAAATGTCTTTTCTCTGCCCTCTTCCTCTAGCTTTTTATAGATTATCACTCCTTCAATGCCTTACTTCAACTTCTTTGAATTTTCCCAGCTATTAGTCAAATTACATTAACTGTTTATGTTATGCAATTTGTCATTTTTAGCATAGTGTCTCCCTCTTTAGTTATTCCATGGACATAAAAAGCATGTTTCATTGTCCAGCAAGTATGTCTCATTAATTAGTTAATATACCAATATTCATTTAGCATCTTCTTTATGTCCATTATGAGTGTCACAGGAGATGTTATTAAAGAGGAACATGATCTCTGTACTCAGTTGATTTGTCCAAATTATATAAATGTGTTAGAAAGTTTTTTTATTAGAAACTTGAAAGTCCGATATTCATATTTCTATGAATCCCTTCAGCTAGCTAAATTCACCATCCTAGCTGCCACAAAGACAAATAGATGTTAGTTTTCAAACCAGTCACCAAGCTCAACATCTGAGAAAATAGCCAATATCTGAGACAGATGGCTTGCCAACCAATTTATAAACTCCACCAAATTCATACAGATTATTAAAAAAATCAATGAAATGACATATGATTCAACCAAGACAGTACTGCTCTCTCTCTCTGGTTTTTCATTTTAATGTGATCGTAGCAGCATGTAGTCCTTCAGTGCTCAGGGCGTGGTCTGGGGACCAGCAGCATCAGCATAGCAGAAGCTTCCAGCAGGTGCCGAATCCTGAGTGCCATCCCAGAGGTTCTGAGTCATGACCTACAAAATCCCCAGGTTATTCGTATGCACCATCATGTGTGAGGCACAGTGGACTGTGTTTGCTTGGACAAGGCAGAACAGTTTCTTGCACTAGGAAAGGGGGTGGTGATGGGGATTCTGCTCAGGTGGCAGTGAGAGGACAGTATTTATCTGAGAAGAGCTATGATGTAGGCAGCACTGTTAGGAATGGAAGTTATTTAGGAATACAGTAATCAATCTAATAAAAATTGGAAATAGGTACAGTGGCTCTCAAGCCTGGGTGCACATCTAGAATTGCCTGGGAAGCTTTCAAAAATGTCAGTGCTGGGGTCCAACCTCCAGAGATCCTGATTTAATTTTTCTTGTGAGTTTTCTAGGCAGTGGGGTTTTTCTTTTTTTTAAGTTCTCAGATGATTTTTCTGTGTGGCCAGTATTGAAAACCATTGATAAAATATGAAAAATGAATGAGGGACCTTGGGTTAATCAGTTTGAAGAAGAGAAAACTTATGTGGGTGATCCTAGGACAGATTGCTTTTGTGTAGCTCCAGGAAGCCGGGTTGGATGAGGGAGAGACACTTAAAAATTGAAAACCAATATAAAGGTATTGTGGTAATTTGAGCCATATGAAAACAAAATGGGCATCTTTGGGGGCACCTGGTGAGTTCAGGCAGAGAGTGCACAGCCAAAAGGCTCTCAGGGACTCTGTAGAACACGCATGCATTTAACATGAGGCTTTGGGTCAGACTACATTATAATGGAGTAATAATAAATGTTTAATAAACCCTTTCTGTCTGGGCCCTTTATTAAATTTCATTCTGACCACAACTATGAGGACAGATCCTTTGAAATGGAGGCTTAGAGAGTTGCAGTAAATTATTTGAGATGACAAACTAGTGAGTAGAAGGACAGGTTTGTCAGACCCCAAACTTGGATTTAAAACCTCAGGCAGATTCTACCATGATGCTCGCTGATACTCAGTTCTATGACTCTTAGATGTATGTGCCATGCAGCAATCACGATGGCTTTTATATGAAGATCACATTTAATGGCCAGGGTGGCTCTTCTTAGCAAACTCTCATAAACATGAAAGAATGTTTTTTATGATCACTTGTTCTAAACTCAGAAAATAGAACATCATTGGAAGAATGAGCCCGAGTTAAAGGACCTAGACTCTTAATTTAAATAAATAAATAATCAGGCAATACAACCATGTAATTTGCAGTATGAACACATTTTATTATAATTCTGTTCCCCCCCCCTGCTGTGATTGAAAGCATATTTGTTTTTACTCTCTCTCTTTTTAAAATGGTAATCTGTGTTAGCATTGCAGAACTAATTATGAGTCACCCAAGTGTAACCAAGGAGTGCTGAGGGCTCCTGAAATAGGACAAAGGAAATTCATTAAGAAATAACATCGAGCTTATGGTTTCAAAAGGTCATTAGAAATGCGAAACCAGAGAACACCGTTGCCTGAGCTGATACCAAATCTATTTATCAGTCCCAGGGTTATGGAACATGCGGTTATTGGTTATTATTGAGCTCCTTAAACCCCTAAGCAGAAAGTAAACTGCTTTCTACAATGTGAGTCTAGGATATTTTTTGTCTGTCTCAAGGTATCATGTTCTATGCTCAAGGAGACATACTTTAGGGTTGAACCTGAGTCATCACCTCTATTTTCTCTGTGAAAGGACACTGTTGGTAGACTTTTACGAGAGAATTTCTTTAATGGCAAGCAGGCTGTAAAGATCTATAATCAAAAGGTGAATATTTCAATGTCATATTTCAATAACTCCAGGTACTCATATTCAGAAACATAGCACAGCATAGCATAGACAACCATTACTGTAAGGATTTTGCTGGGTGTATAAGGGGACCCAAGGGCATAAAAAATGACTTCTTCCTAACAGCCCAGTAACCCTAACACTAATATACAGAGGCAAGGAAAGCAGGAAAGGTTTCTGTAAAGAGCCACACAGTAAATGTTTTAGACTTTGTGAGCCCTAAGTTCTCTGTCTCAGACACTCTGTCTCTGTAGTATAAAGTAGCCATAGATGGTATGCAAACTAAACGACATGGCTGCCTTTCAATAGAAGTTTAATTATGGATAATATATTTTAAATTTCTTACAATTTTTTTGTGGCACAAATTCTTCTTCTTATGATTTTATCTCCCAACTATTTAATATGTAAACACCAATCTCATCTCACAGGTCATACAAAGCTCATTGGCCTGCTGGATTTGTCCCGTGGTCCATAATGTGAGGATACTTACTCTTCTCTCCTAGTCAGGCTTTGATTTCCAGAGAAGTAGAATTCTGAATCTAACGCTTTAGGTTGATTGCCTCATTTTCTTATCTATTTGTTTTTATCAAGTTGCTACCCATATTTCCTCCTAAAATATTTCAGAGATAAAAATTTGTGGTAAAATTCTCACTCCCTTGAGGGTCACCTGGTTTGGATTCCTGGCTGAAACAATATGACTTACAATGCAGTAAATGACTGGAGTGTCAGGACCTGAGTTTGACACACTCCCTACACATGTGACTTTGAAAAATGATGTTTCTGACTCTTAGATTTTCTGTCATTAAAGTAGGAATAATGATTATAATAAAGTAAGAAGCAAGAATAGTCTGTGAGTAGATTCTTCGTCATTTCTGGAGTGTTGTACAAAATGTAATTTATTATTTTTAAATGTGGAAATGATAATAGATTATATTTGCCATAGCAACAATTAATAATTATAGTTCAGTTCCTCCTATGGGCTACACGTTGGTTTAAGGGTTTTTGCATCTATTGATCCATTTAGTTCCCACAACAACCATATGAAATGGGTCCTTTTTAAAAAACATCACCCCCTTACATACTTGCATTCTAGGGTGCAGAGGGATTGAGTGATTTGCTCATGGTTTCCCAGCTAATTAAGTGGCAGAGGTAGGGTTTGAACCCTGCACTTTCGTTCCTGAGTCCACAATCTTCACTGCTTCTGTTTTATATCTAGTCATGTGCCACACACTTTTCTAACCATTTTACATATATTATGTAACTGAATACCCACAAATATCTTATGATATGGACATGACAGCTTCGTGGTTGAATGTGTGGGTTCTGGAGTTGGGCTTCATGTTTGTTTCCTCTACTCTGTGACCTTGAGCAAATTACTTGTCTTTAAGTCTGCTTTTACTGGAAATAATAATAATAGCAGGTACCTTATTGAGTTTTGCAAAGATCAAATGAAATGATTCATGTGACATAAATAACATGGTCCTGGCTTACAATTTTATATCTGCTCCTTCACTCACTTGCTCACGCATTTATTCATTTCTTTCTCCCTCACCACCATAGAGACAAATTTCTGAGTGTGTTGTTAAACAGTGGAGTTAATAAAAAATTCAAATAATACAAGCTATATTTCTTTCCTAAAGTGTAGTATATTAAAATATCTATAGGTGGACTAATCGGGTACAACTCAATTAAAAATATACTAATATGGAGACTGACATAGATTTGGGTTTAAATAGCTAGTTTGCTGTTGTGATATGCACCTGAAAATCTAGTGTCAGCATGCATGATATCTACAACAGTATGCTGTTTTGACCTTGACAGATATATCACTTGAAAGATGTCTACCTTGAAGTTGAGTACTGAATGTATTAATAGAAGCTTTCATTAATTGGCTTATATTTGATGATCTTATTTGGAAAAAAAAGACTATCACGTAATAAGAGTTTAAGCATCTTGTGTTTTGACAGGGTATGTATGAAAAGACAAGTCCTACATTATATAGGAAAGTTTAAATGTATTTCTCAGTATCTTCCCATAGATTATTCTTTAAGATGGTTAGAATTTGCTACATCTTGGGGAAACATTTCGATTAAAATATTTGGAAAGTGGAACTTGGTAGGTAATTACAGAAGCATTAGCTATGCAATCTAGCTAACACTGTAGTAATATTTGCACACTTTGATTTGAGTTACAGAATGGAAAGTAAACTTAGAAGATATGATTCATATCCTTCATTTTACAGATGAAGTAAGAAACACAGGCAAAATAACTTGCCTAAGGTCAAACAGGCTTCATAAAACTAACACTTTCAGTGAATACTAATCAAACATTGATCCCATAATGACATTTGGCACTTGGCAATTGGTTCTATATCTGAAAATTTTAATTGTATTGATAGGAAATACAGTTTTACAAATCTAAATATCAGTCTGATATCTGACCTCTTTGAGATCAGCTTCTACCAGGTGCAGGCTCCTCTCCAATGGCAGTGCTAATGCTAAATTGGATGAGGGAGTAACAAAGGCGGTCTCTGAATCAGTGAAAAAGAAAAGTATTTTTCCAAGACAATGGATAGTGAGAGAGAAAAGAGGACTTTGGATAGAAAATTGCAGGCGTTTACAGGTTATTCCTCAAGGGAGTGGTGAAAGTTATTGTTGAGGAAGACAGCAGTCTTTGGACAAGATACAAGTATTGATCCTTTGACTGAAACAGTGGCTGAACCTGTAGCCTTGTTCGTTACAACACTCACCCTGAGCGTTGAGAATTTTGACTCTGTCTATGGTAATTTCAGATTCTGAAACTGCACGTGAAAGCGTCATCAGGAAATATAAAAGTGAGATGGATGAAAGGGAATTAAACTGGGAGGCTGGAGTCAAAACTAGAATGTAGAAGTGGGATTACCGGATCAAATGGGAGTTCCATTTTTAACTTTTTGAGGAAACTCCATACTGTTCTCCACAGTGGCTGCACCAGTCTGCATTCCCACCAGCAGTGCACGAGGGTTCCTTTTTCTCCATGTCCTCGCCAGCACTTGTCGTTTGTTGATTTGTTGATGATAGCCATTCTGACAGGTGTGAGTTGGTATCTCGTTGTTTTGATTTGCATCTCTCGGATGATTAGTGACTTTGAGCATGTTTTCATATGTCTCTGGGCCTTCTGTATGTCCTCTTTCAAAAAGTGTCTATTTAGGTCCTTTGCCCATTTTTTTGATTGGATTGTTTGTCTTCCTTTTGTTAAGTTGTATGAGTTCTCTGTAAATTTTGGAGATTAAACCCTTATCTGAAATAGCATTGGCAAATATGCTGTGCAGAAGCTTTTTATTTTGATATAGTCGCATTTGTTTATTTTCTCCTTAGTCTCCATTGTCGTGGGAGCTGTGTCAGTAAGGATAGTGCTACGACATATGCCTGATATTTTGCTGCCTATGTAATCTTGTAGGATTTTATGGTTTCCCGTCTTACATTTTAGGCCTGTAGCCATTTTGAGTTTGCTTTTGTATATGGTGTAAGTTGGTGATCTAGTTTCATTTTTTTTGCATGTATCTGACCAAATTTCCCAGCACCATTTATTAAAGAGACTGTCTTGACTCCATTGTATGCTCTTGCCTCCTTTGTCAAATATTAATTGAGCATAATGGCTTGGGTCGATTTCTGGGCTCTCTGTTCTGTTCTATTGGTCTATATGTCTGTTCTTGTGCCAGTACCCCAGGAAATCAGAAATACCAATCAGAAAGGATATATGCACCCCTATGTTCATAGCAGCACAATTTACAA
This sequence comes from Plecotus auritus, assembly GCF_963455305.1. Lineage (NCBI taxonomy): Eukaryota > Metazoa > Chordata > Mammalia > Chiroptera > Vespertilionidae > Plecotus > Plecotus auritus. The sequence continues at coordinate 12,158,160 of NC_137773.1, read as the reverse complement.
TAGTTAAGATTTGGAAACAACCTAAGTGCCCATCAGCAGATGAGTGGATTAAAAAACTGTGGTACATCTATACAATGGAATACTACGCTGCTCTAAAAAAGAAGAAATTCTTACCATTTGCAACAGCATGAATGGAACTGGAGATCATTATGCTAAGCAAAATAAGCCAGTTGGAGAAAGATAAATATTACATGATATCATTCATATGTGGGATATAATGATCAACATAAACTGATGAACAAAAATAGATCCAGAGACAAATGGCAGGGGAGGTGACGAGGTTAGAGATCAACCAAAGGACTTGTATGCATGCATATTAGCATAACAAATGGACATAGACACTGGGGCAGTGGAGGCTTGCCCTCGGGGGTGCGAATGGGGGGCAATGGGAAAAAAGGAGACATATGTAAAACTTTAGACAATTAAAAAACACACACTTTTACTAAGATATGCAAAAAAAACCACACAAACAAACAAACAAACAAACAAACAAAACAAATACAGAAACCACAAAACTAGAATGTCTAATTCATCTTTGGCAATATTAGCGTGTGTTTTTCCATTCTTTCCATAAACATCATTTTCAGTATCTAGATTTTTAAAAGTTAATTAGTTTGACTTGTTCATCTCTGTGCCTCTTTATGCACAACATAAATTGAAGTAGGGTTATTGCAGTATTATTGATTAATTTGGTCAAAATACATAGCTGAGCTGGACCATGTGGAGGCTGGAAATACACTTCAAAGCCCTAACTGATGATACAAGTAACAATGCAACTGCACCAATGTTCTGTAGAGAAGACATATCTATTTTGTTATGTTACCCAACTGTAAAAGACACAGGAGCATTTCTGATCAGTACATATCCACTTTATTTACACAGTACTTACTAGAAGGTTATCATGTGTATATCATCTGAGTTATATTCTATGAATGGTACAAAGGTGAACCTACTGATGAATGGGCTAATAGATAAAATCTAGTAACTGATAGAAATTAATTATCATAAAGACAAATATGCTATTATAATCACAACTACAGTGAGTATTGTGTAGGAGGAAGCTCAGGTTACTATGAGGTGAGTTTGTGGCTCACCAGGTTCTCATAGGAGGAAATTAATTTCTACCCTGCTGCTCTCTTTATGAAGACACCTTGATTTTCTATATTCTGCTTATCTTGCAGGTGGTAGGAAATGTTGAGTTTCTTTAATTCCACATTTTCACTGCCAAACCAGTGTTTATTCACCTTTTTGGGAAAGCCATTCTCACAGGCTCATGCCACCTGGCTCATCTCTTATCTTACCCTGCTCTGCAAACCATTTTTATATTTTGTGAATTGGCTCTTGCCTCAGTCTGTTCTTTCACTCCAACTGCCCTCAGCTATCTCAGGTACTTCAAATGTTTCCATGGCCATCTACCCAAATTTCTGACCTTTTCTTCTTCAATGACCTTCATTTCCATTCTCTGTTAGTGTGTGGCCAAATGCTTAGATGGTATAATTTCTCAGAGATGTCTTATCTATGTAATCTTAAACCAAATTCTGGGAAACTCAGCTCAAATAATCTCTAGCAAGTCTTCCATTACTATTCCCTGTTGCCTTGCTTAGGTATCCTCCCTTTTGAGGGGGAGGGGCAAGAACTTTATTTCTTGGGGTTGCTTTGAAGAGCCACAAAAACACAGTCATGATACTGGGAGGAGGCAAAGTGGATTTTGAACATCCATGAGATAAAAGCTCTCTAATGCCCTGGCTTATGTGGCTCAGTTGGTTGGGCATCGTCCCATGCACAAAAAGTTCCTGGTTCCATTCCTGGTCTGGGCACATTGCCCAGGTTGCAAGCTCCATCCCTAGTAGGGGGCTTGCAGGAGGCAGCCAACCGATGTTTCTCTCTCACATCAATGTTTCTCTTACTCTCTCTCATCCCTTCCTCTCTCTCTAAAATCAATTTTTTAAAAAGTTTAAAATGTCTTAAACCTCCTTCAAATGCTCTTCTGTAGAATCCTGGCTTTCCCAAGGGGGAATGTGGACAGAGGAGAGTGGCATTAAAGCTCCTGATGGCTGAGACTGCTGTTGTATGGGGCTTCCACATCCCATAGCCTTTGCTTTCCTGCTCAGTGTCCTCTCTGGGATCCCTGCCTCCAGACCTCCCACTTGGAGACTAGTCTATCCTGTTGAAAGAAGAATATTAAAGTGTCCATAAGGAATGCTTCCTTTTGCTTGTCCTTTTCTTTAACCCAAAGGGTTTCTGCCTTTTAATTCCCAAATTCATACAAACTCTTTCTCCTTCCTCCCTTTCTCCCCTCCTTCTTCCCTCCTTCTAACTCTCCCTCCCATCCTACCTCTAACCCCCTTCCTCCCTTCCTCCCCACCTCTCTCTCTCTCTCTCTCTCTCTCTCTCTCTCTCACACACACACACACACACACACACACACACACGGTATTATTACACTTTCCACACTGATCGTAAGTATTCACTTAGGTCTTCACTCACTCTAAACTAAACAGTTGCCTTGAAGTAGAGATCTGCATCCCATTGGCCAGCACTTTACCAAGCATGTTGTTGGCGGTTGAATATTAATATAAACAATAGAGCAGTTCTTTCAGATAGGCCAAATCAATCTGTACATATTGGCTACACTTGAATGTAACTTAATAAATATGATATATGTTCTTACCTTCATATTGTCAATTCTTATACATTCCTTAATTTAAAAAGATGACCCTAAATAAAATACACACTTTAAGGCTCCGTTTTCATTTGGGATATTTTAAGTTTAATAAAACCTTGAAAAATAACATACCATTGATAATGATAAGACGTTCTGGATTATTAAAAAAGAAGAGAATAACAAGGTGATCTGTTGTAATGTGAAATTATACTAATGATCTATTTGTGTTATTTTGTGGTTGACCAATAGTTTTTTGGGTATTTCTGTCTTTGCCAAAGGACAATACTTTCTGAATCCTTCTCTTTTTATGGCTAGGTGATGTTGTGACTTTCTGGGAAGCATGAGAACCAAGGACATTGACAATGGAGTAAGGTTAGGGGAACGGGGCATTTTTAATACCTCTGTGTCCTTGCGGTTACACTGGCTCTTCCTTCCCACAACTTTTATAAATTGGAGCAGAGCAGATGCCAACTAAAAGGCAGGCTTAGTGTTAATGTCCTCTTGCCATTCTATTTTCTTTTGTTCCATTGAGAAGGAAGATGAGAAAGTAGGACAGGTTCTCTATTATTTCATAGGGTATGTCTGGCAGCTGGAGAATAGCAGTGGTTGACAAAATGTTCAGTTAATTGAAGGCATGTAGTGGATATTGATGATCTTTCTACGTTTAATGGAGAAATAAATCTGCTGCTAGAGGAAAAGAAATACAAATGGCTCTTTGGCTGATATATGTCCACACTATCCTCTTCAGGCAAATCAAAAAATAATAATTACTTTCCCAGATGTAATATGTTAATGCTTAATTGCTCTCTACAGAGCATCGCAAGTTGAAAAAAAAAATCAGTATAGCTTATTCCCCGATTTTTAACTGTTAGATACAATGAAAACATGTTGAGATGAAAACACTTAATTCACACAGCAACCTGTTGGTGACAGCAAAGTTACACAAATTTTAGCACAGAAACATACATTCAAACGAGACTATTCAAGCTTTCAAAATATTTGTGAAATATTGGACAAAGAGGTATTTATTAAATGGGGGTATTAGAAATACATTTAAAGCTCTCTGGTTACTTCTGTTAATACACAATTTTGTATCTATTGAGTTTTCAAATATACAGTGGTTTGGATAAATAAAAACTGTGGTTCTTCCCACAAAATGTCCTGTTTCTCTCACAAAGGGGAAGCAGTTAGTCACTCCTAGGCTGTGCCATTTATCAAAGAAAGACTTTCTAATGATAATAAAATAATTGGGCTGAAAGGCCTAAGTATTAATTGTATTAAACCCATTATAGTGATATAAAAAAGAAAACCAACCCAAATTCTCGAAATTGTTTTCAATTCTTTAAATTTAGCGCTTTTTTTGGGAATACTGCCTTAAGTGTAATGAATTCAAAAATATTTATTTGCATCCTCTTTCCTCTTCAGTAAGACCAATTAGGAGAATTTCTGCTGTTACACTATTATTAAAATCAAGCACTGGGTCCTCCGTTGCACAGCTCAATACGGTTTGTGAATGTAAATGAACATGATTGTATTTAAAAGGGATAGTAGCTGAAATCTCCCTTTATTCTGGACTCTCCTCCATTCTGTCCGTTATGTCCTATTAAAATTTCCCTTTGTCCGGTTTCCCCTCCACTACTGCCTCCCATGCAACACTTTTCCTTGCAATTAGAGAATCTTTCCACCACCCCATTTCTTTTGTTCTTTCCTTTCTAAAGGGTATCTTAAGATTCATGTCTGTATGTCCAACCTTCTCTCCTCCATTTCTCAAACATGTGTCCTAGACCGTTTTCTATGCACTAAGAAGGAGTATGAATCCTGTGGGAAATTGTAGTAAGAATCAAAGGAAGATTTTGACTCAGCATATAACTCTTGACTGATTGCCAATACTTCCTGCATCTCTCTGTTGAAAAGGGTTCTGAGACCATCATCTGGTCTCAAAGGGGAAGGTTGTTATAGTCAAACACCAAATTATGTTCTGCATATATAATGTAGGGTTGGGAATACCATCCCTATCATAAGGCTGGCCTAAGACAATGGTCCTCCAACATTACTTTATACCAACAACACCTTGAGGGATTAGAAAATACAGATTGCTGGGCCGCACTCCCCACCGAGTTTCTGATTAGTATTCCTGGGGTATGGTCTAAAATTGGGAGCTTTTTCAGGTGTTCAGATGATGATGATGCTACTACTTCGGGATGACACTTTAAAAACCACTGGTCAAGTACACTGTTTTCTTTTTTTTAAAGTATGTGTGTGTATGTGCATATGTGTTCATGTGCAGTGTTTCTTAATCAGGAATAAGTATAAGAATACCTTGAGGATTTTTAAAAATCATAACTGCTTTCTGCCCCAGAAATTCTGAATTCATGTATCTGGGGTGAGACATTCATATAGGTACCTATATTTTGCAATGTTGTTGATGTCACTCAAATATGTTTAACTATTAATGGGAACAAGCTAGTAAAGGGGCAGTGTTTGGCAATTCAAAAAGAGATACAGGTGTATATGTAGAATTATAGCAAACATTGATATAATTCTCCTCTAAAATGGGCCATGTTTTTTGCCTACTTGTAGAGAAAGATCAGAGTTTATAGGACAGATCTGAAATGAACAAGCAAGTTGACCATCACTACTTTGGAGAATGGATGAGAGTACTGACTAAGGAAACCGAAAGACAGGTTGGGGTCAGCGTTGAAGGTCTAGTTTAGATTAGAGACCACACATCTGTAATGATGCCCGTATGTTCCAGTTTCCTCCGTTGACCTAGACCCGTGGTCGGCAAACTGCGGCTCGCGAGCCACATGTGGCTCTTTGACCCCTTGAGTGTGGCTCTTCCACAAAATACCACGTCCTGGGCGAGTCTATTTTGAAGAAGTGGCGTTAGAAGTTAAGTTTAAAAAATTTGGCTCTCAAAAGAAATGTCAGTTGTTGTACTGTTGACATTTGGCTCTGTTAACTAATGAGTTTGCCGACCACTGACCTAGACCATATTCGCTGAGCATGAACAGCATTGTAATAATTGGAAATACCACAGTGAAACTAAGTGGAGAGTACTTTAAGAGAGACTCCAAATGGTTGATGTGAAATCTAAGCTGGGTAGGGAAGGAAGAGCAGGTCTTGGGTGGGGCTGAAGGAGAAGTGAAGGTTTAAAGGTACAGGAAATCTCAGTGGGCTCAGAGGTCAGTGTAGCATGAATGATTGCCGTAGTTGGAAGAAGAAACCACAAAGGACAGGATAAGGAGAGTGGGACTTCTGATAATAATTTGCAGTTGGAGGATATTTTGGAGAAAGATATAATTTTAATTTTTAGACATATAAATCAACTAAACCCTAAAAACTCCACAAAAATAAGGAATTGTGTTACAGTCAATATTCAATATATACCTTGAGTCATTTCTCTTGTTCATATCAATTAAAGCATTTTTAAAGTTGAACTAGTTGTTAGTCTTCAGGACCCTGAGTTACTCAGCATTCAGAGAAGCCAAAGTATGTGAGCTATTCTTTGCTGTTAAGGGGATCATAACAGAATTTATAAGTGGTTACAAAGGGAAATTCATGAGCTCTGATGATTGTGTCCACTAGAGTAACTTATGTATAAGGTATAGCATAATGCTCTGGGTACACAAAAGACTCTGTGTGGTAACAATGTTTGCACATTGCATAATACCTTCTTAGGCATTTTATCATATATTATCAGACTTGATTTTCATAGAAAACTCTGTAGAGGTATAGAAAATATCATTGCTCTTTGACAGATAAGGAAAATGAAATACACGCTATTCAATGATTTTATCCACAGTCTCAGGGTTGGATAATGATCCAGCAAGGCAAACAAACCAGAGCTCCTCGCTTATAGTCCACAAGCTCTACCCACAAAGATACCTTTTAACCTGGTAGGACAAGCATCTGCTTTTGCTAGTTCAAAGGAAATTTTGTTTAGTTATTCATGTTCGTGCTTGTGAACTAATTTAAAATGAATTTAAAATGAACATACTCTCATTCTAAAGCTGACTACTTTACAAGATACTTTAGGAGAAAACACACACACACACACACACACACACACACACCACACACACACACCACACACAAAACACCTGTGGTTGAATCTAGGTGCCTGAGGTTCTTGCTCTCTGTAGTAATATAAGAAGGATGTATCAATGTTGTAATTCTGCCCTGTGAAAGTAATGTAAAGGGAGGCTAGAATCTACTATTGTGTTTCCTTCCCTTAAAAAAGAAAGGGATTCTCCACTCACAGGATATGAAGGGGAAAAAGACAAACACGGATTGAAAAGCATGTGACAAAATGCCAGAAATGAGCTGGACTGATTCACGAGGTCTTGAATTACTAACACATCCAACCATCATCTTACACGCAATTATGTGGAGCCTCATCTCATTCTCTTGTGATGAAACACAGCACTATACAATAGATATCACACGGTATAATCTCACCTGTTGAATTGAGAAGTGTTGAAATAAACATTTACTGTCACTCAGCTACAATTGCAAGACATTTAACGGGTGTAAGGCATTTTGTGGGCAGATTGCAAGGTAAATGTTCATGGTTTGTCAGCTCAACGTGCCTCTGATGATAACACAAACTAGGCTACCTGTGTGAGACAGATACAGACTTCTGGCAGCCACTCAATTATTAAGGAACCAGAGACTATATGAAGTGTTTGGGTAAACATCAAGAAAATTCAGGTTTCTTAAGTGTACAAGTATTTCTGTATTCTCACATATAATCTGAACTGCACTAGACTCGTCAATACAATACCTCATTCTAATACCAATATATTGATTCTGATTCATTCATGAGAAGGCTAGAGTGGGCATTTCCAGAGTAAAATAAAAAAGTGCCAATCCGCAGATCTACAGATGCTTGTCTTGGCTATGAAGGGGCAGGAAGCAAGTAGAATAAGTTGTTAGAACATGATTTTATATTCATTCAACAACAGAAATATCTATTGAACATTTACTACATCTCAGACACCATAGTAGACAGTGGTAAATGAAACAGACAAGATCCTGTCTTGATAGACATTTGTGCATATTTGTAGCCCTTGTACCTTTTCAAATTCCTTAATGGTAAATCTTTGGAAACAAATTATAAACACCTCACTACTGGTAAATTTCACATACTAGGAAACACCTTTTATTTCAGTATAGGAACAAAATTGGATTATTTTTTTCTAGCATTTCAGTAATGATCTAGATGAGTCCAAAACCAGAAATACAAATTTGAGGTGGTAACCATATTATTGGATAGTTTACAATAAATACAATGTTTTGAAATTTTACAGAAATTTAACTGGTTGGAAAAAGCCACACAAAACTCTCTTTTGTTGTAATTACATGCTATTAAATTTAATAGTATTTTTGTTCATGCTCTTCCCACTGCTTCATGAACAACTTCATTGAGACTTTGCTCCAAAATCATCTCTATAGTCTTTTTTTGAGAACTTAGGAAGAATTAGTTATTTCCTTCTTTGTTTGTCAGATCTTAGCTTCTGTGTCATTTTCAGTGCTTAATGTATTCCCAGGCCCATAGCTACAAGTGAATAAAGAATATATGTACATACTTCTGATATAGCACCAATCTCACTTTAATTATTATAATTATAACTAGGGGCCTGGTGCACGGATTTGTACACCAGTGGGGTCCCTCGGCCTGGCCTGCGGGGATCGGGCTGACACCAGCAATCTGACATCCCCCAAGGGGTCCCAGAGTGCGAGAAGGCAGTCTGCAAAGTTGCTGTTGTTCGATAGCTCCTGCGTTGAGTGTCTGCCCCCTGGTGGTCAGTGCATGTCAAAGCTGTCAGCTGGTAGGCCAGTTGCTTAGGCTTTTATATATATAGTTTATTGCCTACTAACCTGTCTCTGCTTCACAAAGCTTAGTCCAAAGAATATTCATATAAAAAAATCATATATTTAAGGTGTAATTTTCATAAAATTCTGATAAATTTGATGGATTTTTGACAAATGAATGCAGTCATTTAGCCACACCTCAAAAGTGAGATGCAAAGTTTCCATCACTTCAAAATACCTTTGTGCTCATTCCCAGAAAAACCCCATTCTCATCCTGACAACCACTTACCTTTATTCTGTCACTATCCCTAGAATTTCATGTAACTTTTGTTATCTGAAAATATAATATATAATTATATAAAAATAATAAATTCTATTAACAGGTATTCAATTTCATAAAAATGGAACCATACAGCATATATTCTTTTGTGCCTGGCTTCCTTCATTAATATTATGCATGGAGATTCATTCATATCATTGCATGTCCCAGTAGTTTGTTTTCCTTTCATTCCTGGGAAGCTTTCCATGGCATAGATATGTAACAATTTGTTCATCCACTCATCAATTGATGGACTTTTCATTGCTTCCAATTTTGGCTGTAAGGAACAAAGTTTCTGTGAACATCTGCATACAAATTTCTGGGCAGATATGTATTATCATATGGTAAGTGTATGATTAACTTTATAAGAAACTATTTGTTTACAAAGTAGCTTATGATTTGGCAACAATATTGATAGCTGTGTTCTTTCAGATATGTGTACTTTATTTCACAATCATAAACTGGGAAAAGTGAGAATAGCAAAAGAGGAATTAGAGATAGAGAATTTAAGGTGATTTCTTTCTGCATAAGAGAGTAGAGAAATTGGAGAAGTAAAGGTGTCCAGAGAGGAGATTTTTTTTAGGATGAGAGAAATTAAAGCATGTTGTACATTGATAGGATTCATGCATGAACCATTCCCCTGTACAAATAGATATAAGTAGGAGGTTCAAAGGGCTCACTTTTATATGTCCTCTATTAGGCTACATGAATATAGAAATGATATGGTACTCTGAAGCTGGTGTTGGCATAGTCTCCTAAAATAACTCTTTAGATGATGGTATTTTGATATAAATTGTCACTAATGTTTTTCTATATTTTACCTCCACAGTCTGGGGAACCCAGATATCTAGGTAGTTGATGATTATAAATCAATCCTATACATATATATTGTATAGCTGTAGCATGTTGTATAACTTAACAGTGTAGCAGATTGAGTGAGATGCTGGGGCACATGTAATTAATTTTTATGGCATGAAATGCAAAGCCTTTATGTATTCATGCACTTTTATCCTGTCCTCTCTACCACAAAAAGAAATGGGAGTTCTGAATGACCTGTGTTCATGTCTGTTAGCAAAATGACCTTGTAAAAGCTTTCAAAATAAGGAGAAAAAGAAATGATTCACATAACAAAGCAAAATTTTTAAAAATGGTAACGTGAAGCTTTCTCACTTATTCTCAAACTAGAGGCCCGGTGCATGAAATTTGTGCACGGGGGATTGTGTCCCACAGCCCAGCCTGCACCCTCTCCAATCTGGGACCCCTCGAGGCATGCCCGACTGCCCGTTTAGGCCCGATCCAAACGGGCAGTCGGACATCCCTCTCACAATCCAAGACTGTTGGCTCCCAACTGCTTCCCTGCCTACCTTCCTGATTGACCCTAACCACTTCTGCCTGCCAGCCTGATCACCCCCTAACCACTCCCCTGCCAGCCTGATTGATGCTTAACTGCTCCCCTGCCAGCCTGTTTGCCCCTAACTGCCCTCCCCTGTAGGCCTGGTCACCCCTAACTGCCCTCCCCTGCAGGCTTGATCGCCCCCAACTGCCCTCCTGTGCAAGCCTGGTCCCTCCCAACTGCCCTCCCCTGCTGGCCATCTTGTGGTGGCCATCTTGTGTCCACATGGGGGCAGCCATCTTGCGTGTTGGAGTGATGGTCAATCTGCATATTACTCTTTTATTAGATAGGATAGGATAGAGGCCTGGTGCACGGGTGGGGGCCAGCTGGTTTGCCCTGAAGGGTGTCCTGCATCAGGGTGGGGGTTCCCTTGGGGCGTGGGGCAGCCTGGGCGAGGGGCCTGTGGTGGTTTGCAGGCTGGCCATGCCCCCTGGCAACCTAAGCGGAGGCCCTAGTATCTGGGGTTTATTTATCTTCTACAATTGGAACTTTGTAGCCTGGAGCAGAGCCAAGCCTTTTGCTTGCTCTGTGGCGGTAGCCATTTTTTGGGGGGTTTATGTATCGTCTATAATTGAAACTTTGTAGCCTTAAGCGGAGGCCTGGGCTGGCCAGGGTGTGCAGAAAGCTTGGCTTCCTCCATCACCGGGGGCAACCCTAGCCTCCTGCTCTTTCCAGCTCAGTGACTGCCGCCATTTCTGTTTGGGTTTATGTATCTTCTATCATTGAAACTTTGTAGCCTTGAGTGGAAACCTAGGCCGGCAAGGGCAGGCGGAAAACTTGGCTTCCTTCATTGCCGGGGAAACCCAAGCCTCCCTCCTGCTCTCTGTGGCCGTAGCCATCTTGGTTGGTTTTATTTGCATATTAGCTCCTGATTGGCTGGTGGGCGTGGCTTGTGGGTGTAGCAGAGTGATGGTTAATTTGCATATTACTCTTTTATTAGATAGGATAGAGGCCTGGTGCATGGTGGGGGTCAGCTGGTTTTCCCTGAAGGGTGTCTCAGATCAGGTTGGGGGTTCCCTTGGGGCCTGGGGTGGCCTGGGCAAGGGGCCTGTGGTGGTTTGCAGGCAGGCCATGCCCCCCAGCAACCCAAGCGGAGGCCCTGGTATCTGGGATTTATTTATCTTCTATAATTGAAACTTTGTAGCCTTGAGTGGAGCCAAGCCTCCTGCTCTCTCCAGCTCCGTGGCTGCAGCCATTTTTGTTGGGATTTATTTATCTTCTATAAATGAAACTTTGTAGCCTTGAGTGGAGGCCTGGGCCTGCCAGTGTGTGCGGAAAGCTTGGCTTCCTCCATTGCCGGGGAAACCCAAGCCTCCTGCTCACTCAGTGGCTGCAGCCATCTTGGTTGGGTTAATTTGCATACTTGCTCCTGATTGGCTGGTGGGTGTGGCTTGTGGGTGTAGTGAAGTGGTGGTTAATTTGCATATTATTCTTTTATTAGTTAGGATACTTGGTGATGGATAGAGTGTGTGCTGTATTTTTTCTTCTTTAATTCTGCTGTAGCAGCTCATCCCACACACATATTTTATGGGCTTGTAATTCCCTTTTTGCCTACTACAGTGTAACCTCCTCCTTGCTGTCTTTTCTTTCTTGAACATTCTTCTTTTTTTAAAAAAAAAATATTTTTTATTGATTTCAGACAAGAAGAGAGAGGGAGAGAAAGATAGAAACATCAATGATGAGAGAGAATCATTGATCGGCTGCATCAACCTGAAACCCTGACCTCCTGGTTCATAGGTTGATGCTCAACCACTTAGCCACATCAGCCGGGCAAACATACTTTTTTTAATAGTCAAAATTCCTTCTTTTATTGGTGTCAGCACATCCTCTCTTCCTTCACTGCCTTGATTTCATATGCATGCAGTGCCTCAATAGTTCTTAATATTTATTGGGCAATATTGAAACATTGCAAAATTTCTAACATCACCTACCAATATTTATAATATAAAACAAACAAAAAAGTGTCTATTTGGAATTGTTTCAGTCTCTTTACTAAGGCCTCCTGCTGTCAAAGTTTCTAACTCATTTTAACCTGTGTTTCATAACAGGATTTCATATATATATATATATATATATATATATATATATATATATATATCCCTCTTGATATACTTTTTGATATACTATTTGGAGAGTTGCCACACTCGATCTTTCTCCTCCAACATACCCACAGCACTGCTTCCTTTTATTGCCTAGAAGGTCTCAGCATCATTAACAATGGAATGCCTCTTATTTGCAAAGAATCTTTATTTAAAAAACAAAACTATTTTGACTTGGGTCCACATGGGACAGCCAATCTTTATCAGAGTAGCAAATCTATTTTAATCTTAATCAAACTGACAATTGTGAATTCACGAAATACCAGGGAGTTAAAGTTTCTTTTAAAGGAAGAAAAATGCAAACTTCCTGAGAATAAAAGAATTTTCCTCAGAGGCACTGAGAATATGAATTCACTTCTATGAAGAGCCAAAGAGCATTTCTGATACACTATGTTGTATGTTTGATTCCACCTGGGCGGCTGCGTGTTTTTAGCCAGGGTATTAGCAGAACAAAGCTTAATATGATGAAGAGTATATGACCACCTAGTAATGTGGAGCTGTTTAAGAAGTCAATAGGTCTTTCCTGAAAATCGCACGGGACTGGCAAGCGGTGAAAATATTACCCAAAGGTAACCTTTGCAAAGGAGCACATTAGCTTCCTCTCTTTACATTAATATTGTCTCTTTCTACATAAAGATCTTCAAGCAAACGTAACTAAAACAAAAGCAGATTTTAAAAGAATTTCAGCTTTTAACACTTCTCTTCACTCTGCAGTGAGCTGACTAGTAATATCTGAGCATGAAAAAAACTTCAGTGGGGATGCATGGATTCCCTCCTGACTGAGATGAAAGTCACTTGCCCCACTTCAGCAGATTACATGACTGTTTATTGGATCTGGGGTCACTTCGCAGAAGCTGTTTGACCTTAGCTCTTCTCCATCAGCCTCGCCAGCTGGCTCACAGAAATGTGGAGAATGCCAGGATGGGGTCTGTGCCATTGGGTGATATTTTGGGGGAGGTAGGGTTCATTTTACCTGATAGTACATGCTGGGCAAACCAAGGGTGCAATTTTTTTAAAAAAGCATGGGCTTTAGATTCAAATAATTAGTTTTAAATCTAGGTTAATCATTTCCAACAAGTATGACTTAGAGTGACATAATCTGTCTAAATTTATTTCCTCGTCTATTATATCTTCTATAAAGATTAATAAATTCAGACATAATCTGTCTAAATTTATTTCCTCGTCTATTGAATCTTCTGCAGTCTAAATTGTCCTTAGCAGGATCACATGAAATGCTGTTTATAGAATGCTTCTAGCCCAGTTCCTGGCCCAGTAAGAATATTAATTTCCACTTCCTTCAGGTTTTTTTTGTTTGTTTGTTTTGTTTGTCCCACTTCCTTAATTCTGTCATAGTAGATATTTAGACAGATATGAGCAAAGCAGGAACAATAGGCCATGTTCAGAAGGCCACCAGGATGGAAAGCCCCAGGTGCCTAGCAATGGGCAGAACTGGGAAAACATGTATTATAGAGTGGGTCCTTACCCCATTGTGACCTTTCCACCCCTAGCATGTCAACTAGTTATTCGGATTAGATCCCTTAGAGGAGGAACAAGGGGTTGGAAAATAGCCTCATGTGACTGCCATACAAGTCCTTAAGTGACCACTCCTTAATCATTAAGCCCTCAGGACAATGAGGTTCTGACCCACTTCAAATAGTCTTAAGAGCAAAGTCTTGAGCCCTGACCAGTTTGGCTCAGTGGATAGAGCATCGGCCTGCGGACTCAAGGGTCCCAGGTTTGATTCTGGTCAAGGGCATGTACCAGTAGGGAGTGTACAGGAGGCAGCTAATCGATATTTCTCTCTCATCGATGTTTCTAGCTCTCTATCCCTCTCCCTTCCTCTCTGTAAAAAATGAATAAAATATATTTAAAAAAAAAAAAAAAAGAGCAAAGCCTTGGGTCTGTCGACCATGGAGACATAGTTTTGGTCCAACTAGAGATAACATCTAGGCCTCAGTTGTGTTTCAGCTCCAGGTCCAGAAAAGCAGCAAAACCAGATGAAACAATTTCATGGCTAACATCTGGAACAGCTGCAATGACCAATGACCCCCCTACCTTAGCTCTGACCAATCAGTAGAGACCATGACACTGAAAAGGACACACCTGGAAAGCTGATGAATATTCAACTGAGATCCCTCCCTGAGACTCCTCCTAAAAATCTCCACTTTTAGAGAACAGGTAAAACCCCTTAAGACGAAGGACGCCAACTCACACCTTTCCCCATCCCCAATCTTCCTTTAAGGCATGTACCTTTCCTCCCTTTCTCCTATGCTGCAAGGTCCTTTCTTTTGCCTCTGTAACTTTTTCCTGAGTCCACACAGCCTAGCTGGCTCACTTCTTCTACCACTGTGACTTTATAAATAACCTTTCTCTTATAATTAGAGTTCTTGACTCTGAATTCTTTCTTAGCCCAACTCAAGGACCGAGGTCTAACTTTGCCAGTAACATCTGCTGCCTTTCACTATTATTAATATTATGTACATATATATTCCTTCTGTTCCTGTGTCAAACAATGTCCCTTTCAGTAATAAACATGACTCTTTTTTTCTGTAGTTAATGCTCTGACATACTTCCAACATGTAATATAAATGTCTAGTTTCTTACCTTACCTGAAAAGAGTAGAATTAAATACAATTTCTCCTATTGCCACTGGTTCTCTATATTATCACAGATATATATTGCTATCTGTGGTATACTAGTAAGAGCCAGGATAACAAATCCCAGTTCTGCCCTATGATAGTCTTGGCTCTTCTACTTCTAATCACATCTATGCTCAAAAGGAAGATGTTATTTTTTCCCCTAAGGCTTCCTAAATGATTTTAATGGCAATTATTCCCCATTATGCAATGAGCTTCATCAACTTCCTGTGACCCAATCCAGTAATTATTGTCATGGATCAATACATTAGAAAATTCCCTTACAAGGAACAACCAGATAACTGCTTACAGTGGCATTATCTTCAACCTCAATTTAGTGTGGGTGGAATGCTTTCCCATGTACTTTGCAATATGAAAATAGGTAGCATTGATGTGGCCACTACTCTAATTCCAAAACCAAAACACTATTGAATACATTCTGTGCATCCAACTAATGTCTGTACAAAATGCAAAATGAAATACAAATTCCCAAGTGATTAGCATGTACTTCCCTACTTCCCATTTCTATTGAGCTGGAAATGGAAACCATTCCAATAATAATCAGTTGCATAAAAGCACAGAGTATATTCCATAGCCACAAATCAAAGATATCACCCTCTTCTTCCTGTCATTTGACTCAGGCAAATGTAAGCAGGGGATGCTTTGCCAACTCTTCTTCCTTTTAAATTCCCTTGTTTGGGATGGACTCTACCATTTGCCCATTTCCACATTTACTAGTAAACTCTCTTGGGATTGGTGGCTTGTAAAGGAGATTGCTCTGTGGCTGTTAGAAA
Organism: Plecotus auritus; assembly: GCF_963455305.1. Taxonomy (NCBI): domain Eukaryota; kingdom Metazoa; phylum Chordata; class Mammalia; order Chiroptera; family Vespertilionidae; genus Plecotus; species Plecotus auritus. Next base: position 12,142,437 of record NC_137773.1, on the reverse strand, counting down.
AAAATAATTTTAATTTTACCTCTTAATCTTCACTTTAATTTTCATCTTGAATTTCCCATTTTCAAGTATCTGACTAAATTGATTTGATGCTTAATGCTTGCCAAATAAATAATGAGGCTCTGAATGAGTCCATATGTAATAAGGCAAGGATTTCATTATCCTAACATCACTATAATCAGACAATGATTAAATTATTTCTAACATTCTTAATACCAATGTGAAAATATGCTAAATACCCAGAACAATTTAAGCTTTCCCACCAATGTTTTGTATCTGGCTTTTCTGTTTTCCAGCAGTTTATCACAATGTTGCAGGAATTGGCCTGTAAGGGTTTATGCTAATGATAATGCAAAGAACTCATCCACAGGTGTCCCCCTTTATCTCAGCTACATCTTTAAAATCATTCACCAGTTCCATGGTAACAACCCTAAGGACCACCAGCAGGAATGTTGATTAACACTTACTAGGGGGGAAAAATGAAATAATCAAACTATTTGCAAATTGTAGAAACCTAAACAGATGTTCAGCTCATGGTTATTTTGTGGAGGGGTGGGCAGGCAGCTCTGAACTGAAGAGTGTCTGCCTGCTTTTCTTCATTAGAGGGTGGGGGGTGTAGATAGATAGATAGATAGGGGGGAGAGAGAGAGAGAGAGAGAGAGAGAGAGAGAGAGAGAGAGAGAGAGAGAGAGAGAGAAAGAGAGATCCAGGCAAGTCTGCTAATGAAGGACACTCAAATCTAGCTTTGTCATAACTGACATTCTTCAAGTTTGAAGAAATCAGATTATACCCATTGTATCCAAAGGAAATGCTTAACTCAAATCTCAGAGTTATGTTTATAGTACACTTGGAATCTGACAGTAGCACCACCCAAGAAATGATTTGCAGCTTTAAATGCGTGCCTGCAGGATGGTGATATTGATGAGAAATCTGTATTAGAGCACTGTGAATCATCATTAAAAGGCATTTAAAATTGGTTTGTAAAATATGGCTTTCGCTGCACTCCATGCACTCTCCTGGAAAGATAAAGTAGTGTATTAAAATGATGATATGGGTTTTAATAAATCTGAAGTCATAGCTACTCTATTAGGTGGGAACGTGGCAAAAAGAACCCCTGCAGTGTACTCTCATCGTTAGAGGTTCTGTTTTTATTATTAAATCCATAGTGGTCTGGAGCCAACAGGTAACTTCTCTGGCCACGAAGCTAACCACTGGTCCAGAACTTTTTGTTTCAAAGGACAAAATGTTCTATTATTGTTTCTGTTGCTTATAAATTCCATTTGTGGATTTATTATAGGTGTTGAATCTGGGCATCAGGTAATTTCAAGCTGTCTGAATTCATAATGTGAGAACTTTCTCAACTGCAAACAATCCTGGGGTTTTTTTGGTGCAAAATCAGCTTGGAGTCATGAGGGTTGAGTTGAGTTGGGGGGAGTGGTACAAAACTTGTGGCATTTTGGGGGACAGATCCAGTGCATTCCAATATCACTAATTCTCATTATAGTCATTCTACATCAAGGTAGTTTATATTTAGTGATCCATCTAGCACTTACTATGTAGCATTTATCTTATTAGAGCTACCATTTAATTAGATATGAAAACATTCAAATTAGCAAACACATGAAGGAAAACTGCTTACCCATTAACCTATATTATGGCTAATGTATTTATTCACTAATATAATCATGTTGTAATTTAAGACATGTAGGTTCTACCAAATTATTGCTATGTGGGTTAAAATGCCTGTGGTTTTCAGAATAGTTTCTGAGTTAATCCTGTTCCCTTTATGTGGTTTATAGTATCCAGTTCTTCCCATTCATGGTTTTTTAAACTAAAATATTAAAGTTCTGTGAGAGATACTGTATATTTATATATGTATGTACATGTATATAGGGTGTCCCCCCAAAAATGTATACATACTTTAACAGTTGATAACTCACTTAATTTTCACTCCTTTTCAGGTTTAACTGATTTGAAATAGTGGGTGAAGCCAGACTAAGCTTTGAACAAAAAGAATTTATCTTAAAGTGCCACTAGTCTTTTTTTATGGGGATACACAACAGATAAAGTTTATGGTACAAAACCAGCGATAGTTAGTGAATTGAGGGCACACAAATACTGAAGGAAATGATTTTTGATGTTTGCTATTTCATTGTTTCACGTTACCAGCAGTGCTTGGACCAGAACGGTCATCAGTTTGAAAACAGGTATTGATGAAAAAAATTTCATTTCTGTAGATTCTTTTAAATTTTGAAAATGAACTGTATATTAATAAACACTGACTTTATAATCATTCAAAATGCATATACATTTTTTTTGGAGATACCCTGTGTATATCTCCTCTATTTTTGTTTGTTTGTTTTGTTAATCCTCACCTGAGGATGTTTCTCCCATTGATTTTTTAGAGATGGTGGAAGGGACAGGAGAGACAGAGAGAAACATTGATGTGAGAGACACATGGATTGGTTGCCTCCCGCATGTGCCCCAACCATGGGCCAGGGATCAAGCTAGCCAGCAATGGAGGTATGTGCCCCTGACAGGAATCCAACCCTCAACCCTTTAGTCCACAGGCTCTTGCTCCAACCACTGAGCCAAACCGGATAAGGCAAGATATCTCCTCTCATTTGCATTTATTAGTTAATCCAAGTCCTGACATTTGCAGGGGTATCCTATTATTTATTATTTCACACTATAAGTAACTAGAATCCTTGGTCAGTCCAGGAGAACTATCCCATTGATCATAGCGTTTGGTATTGTGAATGCTCTTTCCTTGTTTCTCTTAGTTTGCACATCCTGTTCTCCTATCTCACTCTCTATCTCAGGTGGTGTTTCTCTAGGCATTCCTTCTTTATAAGATGACTAGAGGCCCAGGGCACGAAAATTCGTGCACTTGAGGGGGGGCCTCTCAGCCCAGCCTGCACTCTCACAACCTGGGGCCCCTCGGGTAGGGTCCAGTCCCATCGCAGCATGGCTCTGGTTCCCCAGGCCTGTGGGCGGCGGGGGAGGGACCCAGAGGCCAGTACAATGGCAGCATGGCTCCGTTCCCACAGCTCCCTCCCACTGCTGTGCCGTGGGTGGCCTGGTCCCACAGCTCCCTCCTGCCGCTGCGCTGCCGGCTGCCAGGACCTAGGACTGACTCCCACCATGGGCCCAGGACCAACTCCCGCCACGGGCCGCCAGGACCCAGGACCAGCTCTTGCCATGCCGGCCGGAACCCTAGCCTGATGTTCGGTCGTCCATCCGAACGTTTTGGTCATGACGGACCTTGGCTCTTTATATATTAGGACGTTCCCAGAATTCACACTTCTCACTCTACTGGAGCTCTCTTTTTCTGACTTCTCTTCTGATTCTTCTCTGAGAGATGAGAATTTAGATTTGGATTTGTCCAACTTGGGTCATAATCTCTTCCTGAAAATCTTTCTCATGAAATGAAGAGCATAAATGTCATCAATTCAGGTTTACATATGTGTAAACAGCACTAATTATATAATTCATGGCAGGGGTTGGACAACCCTCAACCAAGGGCAAACCTCCCACTTGTTCAGCTTAAATGACCTGGTATATCTGCCTCTCTAAAAGGACTTCAAAATCAGATATATTTAAGTGAGCACTGTGAAAAAGAGGTAACTGGAATAAATGGAATTGGGCATTCTTCACCCTCCCTACCCCCCCACCCCCCACCCCCGCTCCCAATCACTTTTTATTAAGACAACATTTGAAAGCCATTTCTGTTAAAATTTACTGCAATGGAGAAACACGATACCATGATGACTGTATATAGAAGTCATCTTCAATCCTGAGGGTAATGCAGGCTATTCAGAGCCTGGGACCATCACAATTTGGTTACTCCAAAGTATCTTGTCACAAAAGATGAATGATGGCTCTGCTTATCAATGGAACACTTAGGAGCTCCGTTTCCACCCTGCTAACATTCAAAGGAACAGCCCTTCATACTGCTGTTGTGTATTTCCTCTGTAAGTTTCATTTCCTTGCCTTTTCAATTTTTCTTTCTGACTGTCTCAGTTAATTTTCATTACTTCCTTTGGTCCTTTCTAGCATAAATCTCAATTTTATGATCGGTCTCATGTCAGAATTCACTGGAACATTACTTAGTAACCAACTTTTTCTTTTTCCTTCTCCCTAGTTCATGGCCACAGAACTAGTGACAAAATATCCTTGTTCCCTTCCAGGACACAAAATGTTTGCTAGACAGCCTCCTTTCCTAGTTTTAAAATAGTTTCCTGCACATTTCCTATGTCAAAATGAGTTCCTTCTTCAAGTTTAGAAGTCCATTCCTTAGGAAGAAAACCAACAAATAGCTACCAACAGGCGAGAAACAAATTTGTTTTAGTGTAAGGAAAAACAATGAATGATTAAAACATTAGAGATTTTGCTGTGGCAAAACTACATGTGTAATCTAGAGGGTTTGAAACTTCTGGTAATCCATGTTACTGATAAGATAATTATAGCTTCTTACATTTTGAAAAGCCACTGGGAAATAAATAATCTTTTGTCATGATTTTCAAGGAAAACTATCTGCAAAAAAAACAAAATGAAGTACTTATTTCAGCCTTCCTAATATTGGTTGAATGCATTTATCTGAATTAATAAGGAGGCCAAGTAGTAGTGACAATACTTAGTATTTATTGTTAGAATGTGCCAGAACTTCTGTTTAAGTGTTTTGTGTATATTATTTTGTTTTTCCTCTGAGGTTGCTATTAATATTCTTTTCTTTATGGGTGGAAAAAACTGAGGTACAAAGGAGTTAAGTAGGTAATTTGCCTGGTAGTTCTTAGAGCAGTCATTAGAGACTTTTTCTAATTCCCTAGTGGGTTTAGCCATTGACAATAGCCCCTCCCTAGTGACTCTCCTTTCTTCTGTTGGAAATACTTTATTTGAATGGCTGCAATGAATAGATTGCTGACGACAGGTAACATCCCTGTATGGGTTGAGATTTGTTACGGTAGTAGCTAGGTACATAAGCAGTCATGCAACCTGTTCCTCATGCTCAGTAGACTCCATCCTTTTATTCCCTTTGAAAAATCCCACTGTGTGAAAGATTCATTCCCATGGGGATACAACAGGATCAGCAGGACTACTGGGTTGGACCAGGCCACAAATTCCTCTTTTTTTTTTTTTTTAGGGAAATCTAAGAGGACTTCAGATCTGGACTAATAATCTAAAGGCATTAAAGTGTTGAGCTTATAAACACTTTTCAATGAATTATTCCCCACAAAGCCACTCTTGTGGCTTTTCAACAACAGCAGCTCATTTCTAATATCCTTTATGCTAACTAATATACACGGTGGCAGATTCATATAGCCTTGTTTGAAGCACGAATGCAGCCACCTCTGGAGTATATACAACTTCAGGTGCTAATGAAACACCTGGAGTATGAATTCCTGATTAGGGTACTTCAAATGTTATTCAACTCCTCTTACAGTGTAGACGAAAGTTATTTTAAATAAATGCTCATCACATAGTTGGCGCTGATGCACTGCAAAGAAAATTAAGGTCCTTACGGGCAAGCTTGAATAAAAGGTGGGAAGCTGGGGATATCTGGGACAGGGGTATCTGAAGACCAGAGGTCATTCTTTGAATTTTTTTTGGAATGAATAAACCTTGGGATACAAACCTAGAAGGTAGGACCTAAGTTACATTTGAAATAATTAAGAAATGTAGGGGGAAGACATGACAATTTTCATGTCTCTGTAGTGGCCTACTCTACGCTCGTTTTCACTTGGGTCTTTGTGTTAAGTCAAAGTTCTTTTTGGGCTTCTATAGCCTCCAATTTCATGCTGTGTTGCTTTTCTTTATGATAATTATACCCTTTTGGCTATTTTTTAATGGAAATTTTAGTCCTAGCTGTAAAATTGTATTTGCATTGCAGTGAGTAGCTTATAATGATGGGAAATGGAAACATTTGCCCCAAAAGGAGATAATATAAGTCTGCGTGTACTTATGTCATAGAAGCCCTTTTATAGTGTGGTTCTTGGACAGAGAATGCAAGATTCAGATTTTTTTCAGTATCAAATGTTTTATATGTCACATCTGCAGATATGAAGATTTCACTTGTGTAATTATTGGTCCAATCTATTGTAAAATATATTGTGAGGGTAAGCCTGAAATTTTGAAGCTTGCTTTTCTCAAATTAGTAATGCTGAGCTAGATTTAAATGTGCTCTTCTTTATTTTTTTATTGATGTCAGAGAGAGGAAGGGAGAGGGAGAGAGAGATAGAAACATCAATGATGAGAATCATCTATCGGCTGCCTCCTGAATGCCCTCTCCTGGGGATGGAGCCCTCAACCCGTGGCATGTGCCCTGACCGGGAATAGAACTGTGACCTCCTGGTTCATGGGTTGACGCTCAACCGCTGAGAAACACTAACCAGGTCTGAGCTAGATTTTATCCTTGTTTTCATCTAAATAGAATTGACATAGGATTTTCAATTTTGATTTTAGAACTATTTATGTATTAGAATAGTTAAGTTCGGTGCCTAGCCTGGACTTTAATCACAATGCATTATTTTCTGTTCCCCTAACATAGCTTTCTTCAACATTTTGTGTCTGTCTGTCTGTTTGGTTTTTCTGGCTTTTTCTCTACTTGAAATAAGTGTCTCTTTACCTATTTTTGTTGTTCTTTTGTCTTCATCAAACAGATCTCATTACCCTGCTGAGCCTTTCACCTTCTTCAGAAGTGGGGGTCCACCCACCATTGTTTCATTGCTCTCTATCAACCCTTCCATTCACTGGGGAAGCTGTCATGAGACCATTCATTTCTTGGCTCTTTATACCTCTGGCTGCCAGCTCTTTGGAAGCAGGAAATATCCTTTAATCATTATTGCATTATAAGAAACTAGCATCATCTATGGCATAGGTTGAACACCAATAAATACACCCTGAATTGTCTTGGAATTAAAACTCTAGTTTTCTTATAATTTGCATATTCTGATCCATTGAAATGACTTGATGCTTTTTAGTTTACGAAGGAAGACCTTGGGAAGAAGGGGAAGGGAGGTTCCCATTAGAAAAGCATTTGTAGTGTGGGCATTGAGCTAGCTCCCCCAGCCAGCTCTGTATGACAGAGCAGATGGCACATGGTGGGACAGGCTTTGGGACTGGTGAGGTGTGGCCCAGAACTGAAGGTGGGGGCAGTGCAGTCATGAGAGACAATTCCATGATCTTCAGTAAAGTTGGTTCATGCATGGGCAAAGTGATGGGTCCTTTTAGGAGACTAGAATGAGAACAGAACATTCTGTCCAGATTGGATTCAGGGGTTCAGGAGAATTCCCATGAAAATACACACCCGGAGATAGAAAGATAGAAGGACAGTCAGAAAGTAAGATGTAGAAGCTGTGTGTGTGTGTGTGTGTGTGTGTGTGTGTGTGTGTTAGTAAACACTGGCAACACACACATCCTATATAATAAAAGCCTAATATGCAAATTGACCGAATGGCAGAATGACTGGTGGAACGACCAGTTGCTATGATGCGCACTGACCACCAGGGGGCAGACAATCAACACAGGAGCTGCCCCCACCCCGCAGGCCCCAGGCCAGCCAAGGCAGGTGCCAGCGGGGGCCCCACTGGTCACCCCACAGATTGACCCTGATCGCCGGCCAGGCCTAGGGACCCTACCCATGCATGAATTTTGTGCACCGGGTCTCTAGTTTTTAATATTTAGAGCACTTGAGCCAATTTTACTTAAATCTCCAAGGGACAGAAAGACTGCCAAGTACCATCAGGTTATAGATACTTCACCTACCATCTTCATTTTTGATTCTCATATTAACATGATAAAATAGACACAAAGTAGTTATTGTTAGGATTTTACAGATAAGGACATGCAACCTCGAAAGATTAACATAAACAAATAATGATACCAGAGGCAGAATTAAGTGCCAGGCATTGTATGTATCACTGCAGTATCTCATTTAATTGTCTCAAATAAAACAAGGTTGCTATCATTATTCCTGTACTCAGTTTATAGCTGAGGAAACAGAGAGCTTCAGTCATTTCCTCAGTATCACACAGGAAGTAGTGACTGATGACCAGATCTGTCCAATTCTAAAGCCTCTTTAATTAGTGGCTATGCTAGTCCACCTTTCTAGCTTTGAATCTTTAAATCCAGTCTTCTTCAACACTGTTTTTTCCCTTCATCTATTTTAAACAAACAAGTAAACAAAAAAATCCAGGACATGCTTCCCCCCGCCCCGCCCCCAATTTAACATTTGCTCATGCATTTTAATCGTGCTCTACTGCAGCAAAGGAGTGTTGAGGTTCCAAGTTTAGCCTGTACCTTCCTCCATATTCAGAACCATCCCATCACCCAGCCACCTGCGCTGCTCATTCTGTGTGATCACAGACACAGCCAGAAACCCCGCTGTTCCTGCACCTCCTCCCTCTTTGCATTTCAAGAGTTTCAGGGTGCGAGCAGACAGGAACTCATCCCTCCTGCCATGTGTGGAGAAGGTCACCATCCCATCCCTTCCAAATGGTGAAAGTGAGGTACAGGAGGAGGAACAGTCTTCTAAAGGTCAAACTGAGGTGGGAGAGGAACCCTGGGGACCTGGATACCCTCCTACTAGTCCCACCTGCCTCCACCTCAGCGTCTGTTGATTTTCCAGATAAAAGATCCAACCACCAGGTGCAGAGAAGAGGAGTTGTAGCATCTGATGACAATGGTTAGCACTGAGGGAAACTTGGGAAAGAACATTTTTATCAGTGAAGCAATTCAGGACTAAAAATATTTTAGAATGATCAGCTTTTCTGATTTCAGTTGGAAAGAATTCTATTCTGCCTCCTCCTGCAAAATTTGATTTCTAGCAAAAGAAGAATTGAGGGATTTCTTCAATTGTACACATTTAAAAATAAATAAAAATGTAGATCAAAAACATGGCTAGATTTCCATTTCAGAAACTGGCTTTCTGAAAACCATAAACTTAAAAGGCATTTATTAAGGAAGACAGGATAAAAATCTTTATCTCACTAACCCATGGTTTCCGAAACTTCTGTCATTTTCTTATCCTTCCTTACATGTGTCATATCCAAGTATGACTTGTGTTAATTTTTTAAATTATTCAATATTTTTTCTTACATTGATAATTTTTTAAAAAAGCTTTACTGCCTTTTTAGTGTGCTTCCAGCAGGCTTATAATAATATTTTCTAACACATTAAATAAAAATGTGTATTAGAATGTATATTTACTTTTTAAAAATTATTTATTTGAGAGAGAGATTTGTTGTTCTCACTTATTTATGCATTCAATTGGTTGATTCTTGTATGTGCCCTGACTGGGGATGAAACCCATAACCCTGATGTATTGGGACAATGCTTTAACCAATTTACCCACTCAGGGCTGTATTTACTTTTTATTAAAGTAAAGCCTGCTTGTTTATATAACCTAAAACCATCTCACATACCACCAGTAGTGTGCTTCCCAGTTTTCAGACACTCTTTTATGATGGATGTTATATATAAAAAAAAATATAGATGTGTGTGCATCTTCTTTGATCTCTTGGCTTCAATACTGATTATTTTTCTAGTAAGGCATCTTCTTTACTGGAGCACAGCAGTGGATTTAGGTGGCCCCTAAAGCTGCCTTTCCTATTGGCTGTCTGAAAACTGAGAAGGAAAGCCATTTGTCTACTCAGAATTCCTTTCCGTATGTATTTATTCTACTAAAGATATGGACAATGTGGCTGGTTCTTAAATATAATTTCATGGGGTCACGTTACTTTATTTACTTCAGGCATATCTTACCTTCTTTTCCAAAAAGAGGTATCTATCTCCTTATTCATACTCCGGGTCTCTCCTGCTCATGGTGCTGACATGTGGTACGTTCATGAATTCACCTTTCCACAGAAAGGTTGCCTGTGGCCTTGGCTCCTAGGAGGTGATCTCTAGTCCCTTGGAATGTCCTGCCTGTTAAGAGTATGTTTGTTTATCTTGGGACCTCACACTGGACAGTCTAACTGTGTGATGAATGATAAAGGCTTTGGGTCATGCAGTATCTGCTTTACTTCTGGAGTGGCAGGAATCAAAGGTCAGGCAGTCAACCATGTCTGTATGCTTGAGTTCCAATAAAGCTCTGTACATCAAGGCCTGGGGAGCGTCTCTTGTTATCAGCGCTCTGTGTATATTGTCACACATCACTGCTGGGAGAGGTAACTCTGCCCATGACTCCACTGGGAAGGATAAACGGAAGTTCCAGATCTGGAAGCTCCCTGAACTCTGCCCCATGCATCTCTTCCCTTGGCCGACTCTGATCTGTATCCTTTTACCATCATAAAACATAACCATGAGTATAACAGTGTTCAGTGGGTACTCTGAGCCCTTATAATGACCTGTGGACCTTGGGTTGGGCACCATTTCCCCTAACATCACACACATCAAAAGCATACAATCAGTGTTGAGAGGTGCTATAACATCATCGTCAAAGAGCTTTGAAGTTAAATACACCAGTTCTACCATGAACCAACGGTGTGATCTTAGGTAAGTTACTTAACTTCTCTGAGTTTCTGTTCACACAATAAGAATACTATTTTGTACCTTATAGGGTTGTTGTGAGAAATCAGTAACAGTGCTGTGCCAAGCTATTTTAGAACCTGAGGCAAAGGGGAAAAGCAGTAATGCTAATTTATATAAAATTTTGTTCATCATGGACATTTCAATAATATTCATTTCCCCCATAATTGCAATAGAATGTTATTTATCTTCATTCCTAAGTTTATGATAGCCTCTCAAAGTTTATGTACCTGGGATGAGAGCTTTACTCACCTCACCTTAGTTTGGTCTGGTGAGGATTAACAGTAATAATGAAAGCAAATTACATAGCAAAGGGCCAGTACCTTAGAGAACACTCAATAAATAATAGAATTATTGCTGAATTATTATTGATGTTGCTATTATTGATTTGAAGAAGACTTTGGAAATTTAGTGCTCTGTTAATGGGGATAAAAAATTATAACTATGACAAGGGATTGAACAGTATTTTCAACTTAAAAAAGACACCTCAGGAGTTTGTTTCCATACTAGTGACCTGGTGTATGTTTCCATACACGATCTGTTCAGGTATAGTACCCATAAAAACAAAATAAATTAACAAAAGAGGGGAAGTTGGGAAATGGAAGAAGTACATACAGTTTGAAAGGAAATTAGAAGGTGGCAGGACTGAGCGAGATGGGCTGGACATGCCCTGGAGCCAACCTCCCTCAGTCCCTCCCCAGCGTCTGCAGAGTGAGCAAGGTCCCTCCAGTAGGTGGGGTCCCTTGGCCTGGCCTGCAGGCATCGAGCTGGGCTGAAACCGGCTATCCGGCATCCCCTGAGTGGTCCCGGAGTACAGGGTGTGGAATGCAAATGCAAGTGTGCAGTAAACCAGATTCGGGGCTGACAGTACCCCAACAACAACATAACCCACAGCCGAAGGTGGAATTGTGCAGACCTGCGAGGAATCAGGCTCCTTCCTCTCTGGTTTCAGGGTGTGTCACCTGAGAACAGCTGCTGCCAAGTCACTGCAGCTCAGCAGCTCCTACGTTGAGTGTCTGCCCCCTGGTGGTCCGTGCATGTGATAGTCACTGCTTGGACGATGGGAGAGACACTTAGCACATTAGCCTTTTATATATATAGATAGATGCAGCCTGTGAAGACTGGACAGCGAGTGTGAGTGCTTATGCATTAGTGTTGTAACTTAGTGCATGAACCATGGCAAATGAATAAGTGGAGGCTCTTTCTGAATGTCAGCCTTTATAAAAAGATATCAAATTTGTAAAGATTGTCTTTAAAGAAATAGCATGTTCAGCATTCAAGAATGATCATGGAGTATGATACCCTAGCTAATGGATGTATCCTAAGGATTTCTTTCAGTTTGGGCTTTGGCTATTGAAAACTCTCTGTGAGATGCAGTCACTGACTTCTCTAATAACTAGAGTAGAGGGGGCATAATTACCTTGTGGTATCGTTGTGGACATCATGGTCTTTGGCTCAAACTATATTTATAGGTGTTAGAGCTGTGACTTTTGAAACCAGATCCCTGACAAAAGGTCCTTTGGGGGAGATAAATAAAAAATAAATTGTTGGTATAGTATATAAAATAAATGTCTGGTCTTTGTGCCAGGTTCCTTGCACACAACTCCTCCATGCTTAGAATTTCCCTCTTTTGTATGCTAGTGACATGACTCATGGGAGTCCTCTAGGTAGCTTCAGAATGTGGGTGCTGGTCACCCAAAATACCAACCAGGCGGTTAAACTTTCAGCGATTCCCCTACCCCAGGCTAATGTTTTAATAAGTCATGTCTACGTAATGAAACTTTGATAAAACTCCCTAAATGACAGGGTTTGGGGAGCTCCTGTGTAGCATGCCTGGGGAAGATATTGAAGCTCTGCATGCCCCTTCCCCTGACCTTGTTCTAAGCATCTTTTTTCATTTGCTTGTTCCTGTGTTATCCTAAGCCAGTAAATGCAAGGAAAGTGTTTTCCTAGGTTCTGTGAGTCAGCCTAGCAATTCTAGAACCTGAAGAGGGGGTCGTGGCCAGACTTGTAGCCAATAGATCAGAGAAGTATAGTTAGCCCCTGGGACTCCTGAGACTGGTATCTGAAGTGGAGGCAGTCTCGTGACACTGGGTCCTTAACCTGTGGGGCTGCACTAACTCCAGACCTTTAGTGTCTGAGTTTAATTGCTGGATACCCAGTTTGTGTCAGAGAAAGATGGACGGACCTGCTAATATAATTTAGTGGCAGTTTTTCTTACAGAATCCTTGCTGAATTTCTTTAAACAGTTTGTAGTTATACTAGTTTTACAGCTGCAGCAAACACAACTGGCTATGTCCAGGGCTTATCACTTGTTTCCCTACTATTTCTATGAACTTCCCTAAGTTGAAATAGCATCGCACCAAGGCTTTTTAATTTTAATAACTGATGAAATTCATGCAACTAAAATCACCACATCTTTTAATGTTGTATATAAATAACCAGTTTATTGGGTAAGTTTTCCATCAATGATATTAGCATCATTTATGACAAGGCATGTCTATTTCTAAAAGACCTATACAATCTGTTTGTAGATAAGTACCCATAAAAAAGCAAATAAATGAACATAAGAGGGGAAGTTGGGAAGTGGAAGGAGTACATGAAGTTTGAACCAGGGTTGCTCAAAATGTGGTGCTTGATCCAGCAGATCTGCATCAGCTGTGAGCTTGGTAGGAATGTGTATTTATTGGTCACATTTCAATTTACAGAATTTGGACAAATTGTGTTTTAGCAGATTTCCAGGTGATCCTTATACACAGTAAAGTCTGAGCACCACTATTTTCCACATGTGTTAATCACAAGTCAGTTAGGTGAGAAAGTTAGTGTTAACAGAAGCTCATATTATATGGGAGGGCGACCCAGCACCCCAGCCTGTCTGAGACTGTAGCTTTCCAAGATGCCAGGACTCTGCGGGCCCACACCAGGTAAGTCCCAGGCAAACTGGGACAAGTTGCCCTTATGGCCAAATGATTCTGTGCCGTTTTAAAAGCTACACTACCTTGCATTCTGTTTTATGTCTGTTGGATATCCTTTATTCTCTGACTGATTTTCCCCAGGCTCTGGCTATGACCAAATTAATATGGCTATCTTGTAGGTCATAGATTTTGGGGAATTCAATAAGGTAGTTAGTTAGAGTTGACATTTTTTTTCTTGATGGAACTACTCGAGTGTGATTACACTTGAGTGTGTGATCCATAACTTGCTTCTGGGCTTAATTCTTTCCCACGTCCATGTTATGAGAGCAATAGCGCTCAAAAAGACAGTGGCTAGGAATCAGTTTAAAGTGCTCAGAAGTCACTTATTTATTTTCTTTTTCTTCGTTGTCTACTTCTATTTGCTCTAGTCCAGGTTATTATGAATGTCTCCTTTTGTTTCCTGAAGGAGTAGATACCTTCTTTATGCATATGTTTGCATTTATGTCAATGAGGCTCACATTTTCAAAGTGTTAGTGGACATTGCTTTGCATTGCAGAGGCTGTGACAGTACTGTAAATGCCATGGAGAGCAGGTTAATAGAATTACCAGCTACTGGTAATTATGAGTACCATGTTCACTTTGAGTGTGGTTTTATTTTAATGCATACTTTGAAAGCTTATTTCTAAGGAAAGAGAATAGGAAATGTTCCAGGGAAATGAGTTTTATCTTTTGTGAAGTTCAAAGCAGGAACAAAACAAAACAAAGTATTTAACAATTTGTGTCTGTCTCTAATGAAATCTAATGGGTTAGTGGGTGTGTGTTTCTTCAAACATAATAACTCTGCACAAATTATTTGTTTTTAATGTCATAAAAAACCCATGTTATATTACTTGGGTTTCTTAAAGCTCTCACAATGAAGACTCAATTATGTTGCATTCACAAACAATTAGGTTTGACTATTTGGATGCAAACTACTGTTGCCAACATTTTGCAGAGCTTTTTTAACCAGTGGAAACATTGCGCTGTGTCTATTAAAATGCTCATTTTGTAAATCGTCTTTTCATGCGATTTAGGCTGTAGCACAAATGCTTCATCTCCCTCTCCCTTTGCAGCTCATTTTCCCCTGTTTAGCCACACAATTTGTTTGATAAGTACTATGAGTAATTTCTGAAACATGGGCTTTCTCTACTGACTCAATGACTCAAGTTCAGTGAACTTGAAAGCACAGTGAAATGGAGGAGTCATTTCCCAAGGCTCTAATATATCTAGTTGGTAGTTCCCAAAGGGTGCCAGGTGTGTGTTTTCTGATCCATGAACCTCACTGGTACACTGTGATTTGAGGTTGGTCTTGCCCAGAAAGCAATGTATATGGACACGTTAAAATAACAAAATCACAGTATGTGGACAAAGAGTTCTGTGCTATTCTGGGTGACCTTTTAAAGTCATCACATACGATGAAAATTAAGTGTAGTAAAAAATTAATCAACAGACATCTCTTAGGAAGGTGAGACATTGGAGAACAGCATATAGGCATATCTCGGATACATTGGGGGGTTCAATTCCAGACCACGGCAGTAAAGCAGGTTTGTAATTGACTTGCCAGTGGAAGATCTTGCCTTCAAATGTTAAAAACTCAGTATCTGTGCTGTGCAGTAAAGTGAAGCGCAGTGAAACAAGGGATACCTGCACTCTTGTTTCAAGGATAACACAGTCAGTTTTTCTCCCAATGATGGAAAGCTCGTTTGTTTTTGATTGAGCACCAGATGAAATGCTTGGATCATACCATGATGAGTGAAAAGAAATCTTAAGTAATATTAAGATAGTATTCAACATAGTGATCTGGGCCAACAATATGAGAGGCATGTGTATTAGGACCACCTGAGGGAACAAGAGCTTCAAGTCTCTCATCTCTCATCTCCTTCCCACTCTCTGCCCAACTGCAACCAGGACAATGGCAAGCAGATCCTCCTACTACTTACATTGTCATTCATTCTCTCTCCTTTCCTTTGTGCCCCCACTGCGTTCTCATTTAATTATCACTACTAGCCTTGAAGAATTGGGTCTTTTTAAAATTTCCATTTGACAAATAAGCCTAGAAAAAGGTTTAATGACTCTCCCAGGGCCACTCAGAAAGTAAGTATTAGTGCCAATATTTGAATCTAGGCTTCCTAACACTGAAGCTTTGCCTTTAACCTCTGTGCTATAATGTAAAACATGTCCACGAGTAGTCTGCATTTAATACCAAACCCGGATTCGGCTTGTCTGCTGCTTCAAAAGCCAATACTTGAGAGGCAGGTGCTAGTGTAAGGAAAAATGATTTATTCAAGACCTGGTAGCCTGAGAAGATGGGGGACTTCCATCCCAAAGACCATCTTACTATCACAGTGCAGGCCGAGGGAGAGGGACAACAGAATAAGGAGATCAAGGAGAGGGGGTTGAAAATTTCTCTGTGTACTCACCAGCAGAGTCTATTCTGATAAGGACTTCAAAACTGGTCAAGCAATGATGGTCTGGTTTTCATCATCCTGGTTGGAGTCTATGTCTTTTCCAGTTAATTCCTAGAATTCTTTTTTTTTTTTTTTTAATATATTTTTGTTGATTTCAGAGAAGAAGGGAGAGGGTGAGAAAGATAAAAACATCAATGATGAGAGAGAATAATGACCCGCACACCCGACACCAGAGATTGAACCTGTAACCCGGGCATGTGCCCTGACCTGGAATCGAACCATGACTTCCTGGTTCAAAGGTCGACACTCAACCATTGAGCCACACCAGCTTAGGGCAGTTCTTAGGATTCTTATACAAATATGCTATTAATCTACAAACTACATATTAGTCAGAGCCAGAATTCACATAAATAATGTCAAAAGAATGGTGGGATGGCAATGTGAGGATGGAGTAACCTAGCACACCAAAATGTACATCCAGTGAGAATTATGTCACTAAGAGGCTGTCACTCCTTTTGCTGCAATGGTCTTTCCTGTTTCTGCCTTAGCACTTGACTCCTTTCATTCTGTCTCCTAAACCCTTGGGACTAGGTTTCCAATGTCATACCTTTGCAATTGAGAGCCAAGTTTTGACACTACTATGGCTCTGATACTGGTTGAGCGAAATTTTTTTCATAGCCCTTCCCAAGTTTAAACCATTGATTGAATGAAGGTCTTATCCACTTAGCCTTGTTCAGTGATATGTACCATACTCCATTGTTAGTGTGGGTATTGGAGGGACGAATTCACTTGTAGTTTACATGAAGCTGGAACAAATTGAACTGACCAAGATCTTTCAGTTATGTCAATGTTACCCACAGTCACTTTTATGTGTCCTATGAATTTTGTAAGCACAAAACCCACTTTGAAGTTTTCCCTGGCACAATTTAGCACGTGTGTCTGCTGTCCCTTATCTAAGTACTGCTTTCCCAGTCAGCCTCCCAACACAAATGTATTTGATTTTATATTGCCTTTGGGGGTTTATAATGTAAGATGCATGAATGCAATAATCCATAAATTGCAATATAAGCTTCAAAGTCCTCAGTGAGCTTTCAGGGGATTGCAATAGCCACTCAAACAAATTCTTAGGGCTTCATGATATACCAGCTTTTTGCTTCATTTCAAAATCTTTTTTTTTTTTAAAGAAATGAAAATTTACTAACCTTTCACTCAACACAAAATAATGATGAGATCCCAGTTCATTTATATTCAGCTGAGGTAACATATTTATTCGGGTGCCTGATGTAGAGTGTTAATGGATTAAAGTATATGGACAAAGTGGGAGATTGTACTGTAAATGTTACTTAAGTGAATTTGGCCTGCAAGGGTATTATTGATTTATTTTATCTAATTTGGTTTGTATTGCAATTCAAGCTCAAGATTGAGGGTTGAAGTCATCTGTCTTCTATAGGTGAAATGACTTCAAGTCACAAGGGAACTAAACTAAGTGAACAGGAAGTCTCTTCCTTTGAGGAAACAAAGAACGTGGAGATATTTTCCGGGGAGCGGGGGGTTGTGGAGAAGGAAGTGTTCTCTTCCCAAGGACACTAGGAAATCACATTCCACCAGGAAGAAAACATGCAACCACCACTCAGTGAAACATTTTGATTTCCCCGTCAATATTACAGCAATATCCTCTTAATAGCTGAAGAGTGGTACTTTGCAAAGCCAGGCATGGAGCTTAGTGATGTTGTAAATCAGTGGGACAGGAAGAAAGGTGCCTTTTTACTGATGTAAAAGCACCCTATTGAGCACTTCATGTTCACTTCCTCCGTTCTCCAAGTGTTCGGGCTTAGGAGTGGCCCGTGCACATGGGAGAGCAACCTTCCCCCAATCGTTTCCTTTCTTTTTTGAAGCTGCTATGAAATTGCTTAGTACTAAATCTGTTGTTGAATGATTGAGCACAAATGATGAAAAGTATAAATTGTTTAGTGCCATTAAACTATTGTGAGGATACCATAGTATATGGCTCTACCCCCCCCCCCCCAATTTTTATTTTGTTATTAGGTTTTAGGTTTATTAGTTAAGAAATAATATTTATTGCTGTGTACTGGAAACGTGTGCTAAGAGCATTGTATACATTACCTCCTGAAATTTTCAGAACATTTTTCTTTGGTAGGTAAATTATTAATTGTCTCATTTTATATGTAAGGGAATTAAAGTTAAGAAAGGACGATAACTTTCTAAAAATACTGCAGTTACTGCAGGGCGAAGCCAGTATCTGATACCTGTTAGGTCTGCCGTGAGTCTCTAAGGCAGCCGTGGGCAAACTACAGCCTGCGGGCTGGATCCGGCTGTTCTATCCGGTTCTCTTGCTCTCCCCTCCGCTCCTTTACTTTGAATTTATATTAGTTCACACAAACACTCCATCCATGCTTTTGTTCCGGCCCTCCGGTCCAGTTTAAGAACCCATTGTGGCCCTCGAGTCAAAAAGTTTGCCCACCCCTGCCTAAAGGATAATGTATTCTCAGGTAGATAGCTAGCACTCCTGATCATAACTTAGTCTGCCTCTTAACCTCTAGAATTTGATGTAACATATTTTATTTCAAGACTATAAGGCAGCCTGGCTGGTGTAGCTCAGTGGATTTGAGCATTGTCTCATGGACCAAGGGGCCCCGGGTTTGATTCCCAGTTAGGGCACATGCCTGGGTTGTGGGCTCGATTTCCGGTGTGGGGTATGCAGGAGGCAGCAGATCCATGTGTCTCTCTCGTTTAAGTTTCTTTCTCTCTATCCTTCTCCCTTACTCTCTGAAATCATGAAAATATATTTTAAATGGCTATAAAACAGTTGTAATCCCCCAAATTATTATACCTTGAATTCATGATGTTTATAAAGAAAAACAAGGCATTAAAGATGAAAAAGTAAAGTTGTCAGAAAGCAAACAACTTTGGTATACAATTTATTCATTTGGGTCCTCTGACATATGCTTGTGAAATAAGGAAGGATACATATCTTCTTTTAAAGATAGGGAAATTGAGGCCTGGGGAGACTTGGTGATCAACCAGAGGCCACCTGGGCGACCATAGCAGTTTTTCATGGGAAAGCAATACAGCACACCTATATTTGTCCCCTGGCTCCTCTTCTTCCAGAGTTGCAAAGAGATCTATTAATTAAGCAAAAACAGCCAGACAGCTCCCCAGGAGCCTTTGGATATGAAGTCTCTAATGACTCCATGCAGAATGTCTCAGACCTGAAACATCTGTTCTGGAGGTACAGTCAGCTTCCATTCCCCAGTCCCAAGTTAACAACTTATTTCCTTCCCTTTTCTTTTTTTTAACTGCATAGCAGCTGTCCACGTATTTCAGAGGACAGACCTCGGTTTAAACCTCAGCCAGAGAACGTTATGTAGAAAGCGCTCCACACTTCACTATATGTGCTAATTAGAAGCTTCTTACACAAGCACATGCATTCATTTATACACTGATGAGTTTTCAGTTGCCAAATAGCTCCAGTGAAAAAGCCAGAAAAGTAAAATACGATCTAATGAATATTAACGTTTATTTTTATGCAAGCCTGGGTGACTTTTAGAATTGTTTTGGTTTGGAGAAATGATTTGCATGGGCAATGCATTTGGTTTTGGGGGCTTTTGAAAGACTATTTCTTGCAAAAGAAAGGCAGTTTTTTTTTTGTTTGTTTGTTTGTTTGTTTTGTTTTTATTGAGAGGCATCTAACCAGATACCTGGAGTTAAACCCCAAAGACCAGAAGTGAGATAATCCCAAGGGCACGCATTTATAAGACCTGAGGGAAAGAATGAAGAGCATCAAGGAAAAGATCCAGGTAGCATGATTTCTCTGCAACATGGAATCCATTTGTCTCCAAAGCCAGCCATACAACTAACAAAGATCAACCACCCAGTTCCCTTTTTGTTGTGTCCCTCCAGTGAAGGACAGCAGGTAAATGTCAGTCTCATTTCTCCCACCAAAATGTAATTTTATATAGTGTTCTTTTCAAAACTTTCATTTTTTTTCTCCCACTTCCTTTTACTCTGCCCTCAGTAGACACATAAATACACGTATGTATTTATCCATCCATCCATCCATCCATCCATCCATCCATCCATCCAGTATGTACTGAGGCCTACTATTTATTGCTCAGGCACTGTTTGGGGCCTCTGGAATAAGACCGAGAAGATCACCATCTTGGGTAGCTCACAATCTTGTGGGAGAACAATATAATTAAAAAGCAAATAAGTCTATAATAAAGGTAATTATGAGTAGAAAGAACTATTAGACTGTAAATATGATAACATGATAAAGAGTTATTGGGAGGAACAGGGGTCCTCGGGATAAGAGGTTGATCATGAAAAGGCCTCCCCAATGAGATGAGTTAAATTATCTGACTGATGGGAAGGGGGTAACCCTGCAATGCTTTGAGAAAAGGATCTTCCAGGAAGAGAGGAGAATAAAAGCAATAGCCTTGAGACCAGGACAGAAGGTCCCAGAGTTTAGAGTATAATGACCATAAGTAACAGAGTGATCGTAAGAAAGGCCAGGGAAGTGGACTGGAGCTAACACATGCCAAATCTTGTAGGTCATAAATAAAGCAGTTGCGTTTCATTCTTTATTTAAATTGTAGTACAATTTTCTACATGACATCTATGTGGTGAGCATTGTACCAATTACTTCACAGAAGCTATTTAATATACCTATAAGGAATGCAACAATATTCCTGTTCTGTGGATAAGAAAACAAGGTCTCAGAGGTTAAATAAATTTCCAAAGACTATATAGGTAGGAAGAGATGGAACCAAGATTCCAGGCAGCTCTGACTCCACAGCCTGAGCCCTTATTCACTCTCCCCTCTTATTCCACTTCTAAGTCCTGTTTCCCAGAGCTAGTTGGCATGTTGTGCACATAGTGCAGGTGAAACAAACAAACAAAAAAGCAAATATCTTCTGAAATAGGAGGCCTGACATCCTGCTGGTCCAAAGAAACTGTGTATGCAGAAGAGTAGTCATTAAGAACGGCACTTAATTGTAATTGGGTTCTGACTGGTGTCTGCTAAATTGCCTCCTTTATTTGATTAAACATTCTTTATCACAGAGAGATGGAAAATTTTCATGATGTCAGGAAGTCGTTTTATATATATATGTGTCTGTATATTCACATATACAGTCATATATATGTTATATATAAGTATATAACTCACATCTATATGCAGGGTGGGGCAAAAGTAGGTTTCCAGTTGTTCGTATGGAACATAACACAATAATTAATAAATAACATCACAACATAATAATAAATAACAACAACAACATTATAAGTTGTATGCTTCACATACAACTAAAAACCTCCTTTTGCCCCATACCATATTCTTGTATATGAGTTATATATAAGGAACATTGCGTTAAAAATGGTCAGATATTTCTTTGACATGCTCTTCCAGAACCTTGCAATAAGAGGTAGACTTCATTTCTTCTCTTCTTAAAGTGGAAAGCCACTGAAATTCTCTCAATGACTAGAATGTACCAGAAGAGTTGCAGCAAGACCTCTGAAATTAGGCAATACAATATGAACTCTTTCTGTCTCCCTCCCTGTCTCTCTCCCTCTCTCCTCCTCTGCTCCCCCTCTCCTCTCTCTTTTTACTCTCCTTCCCCTTAGAACTGAGCAATCATATTTTAGGGGCCCCCAGGCCACATGGAGAGGCCATATGTAGTTTCAGCTTCTGGCCTCAGTTAAGGACTCGGTCCACAGGTCACTGCCTGAAATGTCCGGGAATGAGCTTTCACATAAGTCCCGCCTCCTGCCTTCAAGCCACCCCAGGTGATGTTGCATGGATGAGAAACAAGCTACCCCATTAGGTTTTGCCCAAATTGAAGATCTGTGAGCAAAGTAAATGTTACCATTGTTTTAATTCACTTTTTTTAGAGTAACTTTTATGCAACCACAATAACTGAAACACACACACACATAGACATTGTCTAAACTAAGCATACGTAAGAAATAAAAGTGGCTTTTATGAGACTACCCCACAACAGAGAGATGCTCTGGTTATTTGATGAAAAGGGTTATTGTCGAAGTTAGACCTTGATTTGAACTAGCTCCATTTCTTACTAGGAGTGGCCTTCAGTAGGCTAGTTATCCTATCTGGGAATCATTTTCTTGGTCTATTAAGTCCAGATAATAATGGCTCCTATTACACAGGACTGTTGTCAAAGATAAATAGGATGCTTACATATGTTTTAGCACAGTGACTGGTGCATAATAGCTGCTCAGTAATTGTCACTATAAAATAAAATTTAAAATTATTGTTATTGTTTAACCACTGGGCATGATTCCAGTTTACTGCCTCCATCTTTTCCCCTGGGAATTCACTTGAAAAGGTTTTAACTTTGCCACCAAAGTAGTACTATTATCTAAGTAGTTTCTGAAGCATGTGGGAAAAGGAGAGCTCTGGATAATTACAGGTCACCTGATGGGACCCAAGAGAAGATGTTTTACAACATGTTAAGGGGGAAACATTTGCTGAATGAAAAAAATGAATGAATGAATGAATGAATGAAGACATCCATATTGCAGGTTTCTGAAAACTCCATCATTAGAGAATTAGCAAGCATGTAATTCAGCCCATAGGTCACCTGTGTATTTATCTATACCTATATCTATGTCTATGTCTATGTCTATGTCTATGTCTATGTCTATGTCTATGTCTATGTCTATGTCTATGTCTATGTCTGTATCTTTATGCTAGGTGTCTACAGAATGCAAAATTGGGTGTCAGGGAGATATTTGAACAAAAACTATCTTGCCTAGAGAAAAGCAGGTGGAATTTGCCTCTTCTACATTTTTGTGCCAAGCCAGGTAATTTACTTCTCACCTGGGAACAATTTCCTTCCCGCAGCCAAAATGTGAGTTTCGCCACAGCCGTGGAGCTAAAGTCCAAGTCAAAGTACAGATTGCTGCGTCACTTGCTGGGAAATGACTTTTTCGTTTGGGTCTGTGTCCTTTTGTGGCAGCTTTCTTATTTGTGTTTAAAAACATGTCTGTGGAGAGGGGCACATCTGTTTCCGAGCGGATAAATGGAATACGGTAGGATTTTTTTCTGGATGTGGACTTAAATTTCTGGACTCTTTAGCTGTCCCAATGCATGCATTCTGACTTCTATTTTTTCACCGAAAAGTAGTGGCTGCGTCTGGATGTGTGAATTATACATTTGAGTTAACAGTGTTTAACAGAAACCTACGTTTCATTTTTATCTCCTGCACCTACAATTCTGAGACAACCTGGCTTACCTGTACGATGCTGGTATCTTCCAGATCCTGTATTTCTTTACTTTAAAATTTTTCGTTCTTAGCACCATTCAGTGAGACTGGAGAATATTTCTTCTGATATTGACACTTCATAAGAAGAGCAGAGTTTTGTAAGTTGGAATCTTATAGACAAAGATCAGGATGGCGCTAAACTAGGGTTAGAAGGAAGAACGTGTACTTTTTTATGCCAAAATTAATGCAAAAAGTCACTAAGTTCTCCAATGCTGCATTGGAGGCCTTAATAACAGCCTCTAATTTCAAATGCAATGGAGACAGTGTCATAGATGCAGCATAGATGGAGAAAAGGCCTCGGGCATGCATGATTACGTTATCCTAGTCACAGAAACTAAAATATGATAGAGAGAAAAGAAGAGAAAAATGTTTTCAAACATGGCCTGTGAGTGAGTCAAGTAGGGCTACAGAGTGTGATTGGATGTTGTCTTTCTCCTGCAATCCTTTGTCCAACCAGTGCCTGACATGATCTATTCACTATACAATTAGAGATGTATTCTTCTGTATATCCAAGACATTTTAGTCCTTGGAGTCTCCTTTTTAAATTTTTTTAAAATTTATTTCACAGAGAGAAAGGGAGAGGGAGAGAGAGAGAGAGAGAGAGAGAGAGAGAGAGAGAGAGAATCATCAATGATCAGAGAGAATCATCGATCACCTGCCTCCCGCACACCCCTACTGGGAATCAAGCCCACAATCTGGGCATGTGCCCTGACTGGCAATCAAACCATGGCCTCCTGGTTCATAGGTCAACACTCAACCTCTGAGTCAAACCGGCTGTACTGGAGCCTCCTTTTGCTAAGAAAATACATGTAATGTGAACTACCAAATGATATCTCCTATTAAAGTCTTTACAGAGATTAGTTGACCTAAGAATCAGTCATCTACAGTTGCAAAGGCTCCAAGAACAAGAAGACAAGTTGTAGAGGCCTCCAAGAATAAATTTCATGTGCTGGAAAGAAAGAACATGAGTCTTGAAGACAGAGATCCATGCTTAGCATCTAGGAGTGCCTTTAAAACCTTGCTAGTCGCAGGTTGCTCAAGTGTGAGAGTCAGTGACAAAAGAGAAGCTATTATACATCAATATTTGAGGTCTTCCTGTCCTCACCTGACTCTTCAAGAGTAAAAATAAGTGGAGAAACTGCTTTACTGTACAGAGTAGGGCAGTAAGCAGAGCAGAAAGAAAAAACAAATAAACCAACAAACCAAAGCAACAGCACCAACCGTAATCTAAAGAAAGATTGGATGGACATCCTTCCTTTAGGTTTAAAACGTGTTATTGGAATGCAGTCACACCCATTCATTTAAGATGGTCTGTGTTGCTTTCCAATAGGTGACAGAGTTGAACAAGTGTGACAGAGATCTGGCTCACAAAGCCTATAATAGTTTCTCTTTGAAAAAATGTTTGCAATTCCTGCTCTAAAAAAATCTAGAGTAGCTGTGTTTCCTTACACGATACATTAAGCCTTGGGATCAGCAAATGGTAACCCATCAAAGCCTCCTAGGAATTGTCTGATGATCACAGGACATATGGAAAATGCAAAATGCATTTTTGGGATTCCTCATTGGTAACAACTGTGAAGTCATATATGGTTTCTTTCATTTTTCTTATAATAATTACCAGATTAAATATCAGTCAAACCTGCTGGACTCATTGAATAGTTATTGAGATCTTTTCTCATATTTTCACTTCCATCAATCGCTGTCCAATAGTTACCATTTCTTTTTCCACCATTTTCTTGAAAACTCTTTAAGCTGCTGCTAACCTCACATTTGAAAACATAGTGTGATATTCTGTGTTTTATCTGTGCAGAGGGGCCAACTATCATTCACCTGTTGAGTGTTGACATGAGTTAAATCTCTACACCAGAATATAAAATTAAAGGCTAGAAAAATAGCTCATATTGGCTGAAGGCAGAAGACATGCTGAGAGCATAAAAATTTTATACTGAATAAACTTTTATAAGGGGTGTGTGTGTGTGTGTGTGTGTGTGTGTGCGCGCGTGTGTGTGTTTCTGAGAAAAAGAGAGATTGATTATGTATTCAGAATAGTCATGATATAATGAATCACTGGAGCATGGGATACTCTTAATGCACTGGGATTTTGACGGAAAGCAGATTTTGAAAGGTTTTGCTGAAATTTATCAATGAGATTATCTTTATTTCTTGGGGGACCACAGATTTAAATGGCTTTTCAATTATTTTGGTTGCTGGGCTGGGATAATTTGAATATGTTCCATACACCGACGAGGCAACAGTTAGCTGGACTTTTTGCAGGTTGCCTGTGTCAAATGGGGGTAAGATCTGAATATATAGGGGTCTTAGTGGAACCATCTCAGATAAGATATGTGAAAGCAATAAGTAAACTCTGCTTGTCTTAACACTGTCTATTAGTTTTGTTACTATATTTACTGTATTGTCATGGCTAACAGTCAGGTTTCCAATATAACTTTGAATTAGCCTGAAGTGGTTGTATTTCATTTCAATCATCTCCTCTTCCAAAGACCATTGATAGTTTTCTGATCAAAAATTTTGTCACCCATAGAGCTAGGACTTGAAAATCACACGCTACAGGCCAACCAAAGGAAAAAGGACAGCATTTCCCATTTCTGACGTGACTTCACGTTGTCTTTTGAAAATTTAAGCCTTAGGATACATTATGTACTCTCTTCCTTGCACCTGGTCATACACCTTTTAGTAAATGCTTGCTGTTAAAATGATAAATGGATGCTATTAAAACGCTTTAATGCATAGTGCACCAAAAGTGCCCACTTAAAGGCTAGTTTCCCTTCAAATTTTTGAAGAAGATGCCTTCTCAGCTTTTCTTTCTTGGCACAATTCTTAAGAGAATGGGAATATCTCTATGCCTGTGTTCCTCTCGGGGTCCACAAGAGATAATGGCATATTCCTGTAAAAGCTTCAAGTGGCTTTAATTAGATATTCTTAGTTAGTAAACAGCTCACCTCTTCCTCTTCTCCCTTCATTCCCAAAGGGTTGTGAGTTTCCCAGAAGGCGAAGTAACATGGATTGTTTGTATGTCAAGCTCCCTAAATTGACTTGTCCTGACCATTGCTTTCAGAGATGAGATTCTGTAGTGCATGTGGTATCTGGGTGAAAACTGTGTGATCTCACACATTTAAAAAAAATTCTAAAATTTTATATTAAAAAAGCAAAACAAATTTTGGGAAAAGCCAATTAAAAAAGTCATTGGTTGCGGCAGCTGGTTTGGCTCAGTGGATAGAGTGTCAGCCTATGGACTGAAGGGTCCTGGTTTCAATTCTGGTCAAGGGTAAGTAACTAGTTTGCAGGCTGGATCCCAGGCCCCAGTCCGGGCACATGCAGGAGGCGACCAATTGATATGTCTCTCTCACATTGATGCTTATCTCTCACTGTCTCTCTCCTTCCCTTCCATTCTCTCTAAAAATCAATGGGAAAATATTGTTGGGGGGAAAATCAATGATTAACACAATTTTTCCTTGTTTTAAAATACACAGAACCCCAGCTCATTTATGACGATAAAGGCTTTGCAAATAACCACAGATTTACTTGTATGTTCTTGAAATTCCTTTGTTCCTTGATACAAGGTATTTAAATGTATTCATTATATCGAGTTATCAGATAATCAAATTTAGGGATTTTACAAATTTTGAAATTTTACTACTTTTTCTTGAACATCATAGCCATTTTCCCTTAAATAATAGAGTTATTTTATCACTTTTAATCAAATACAATTTTGGAATCTCCAAATGAAGAGATCGTCATTATAGTCTTAGTTACTATGTAAAACAGAGAAAGTAAATGTTCATTAGAGACACACTAGTTAATAGTCTTAATTAGGCATTTAAAAGCTGTTTGGTATTTGTGTCTCACATTTACGCTTACTTGAATGCTATTCCAAAATCTATGTACAGTTCTCTGACTGATCTGATAAATGGAGTCCAAAATGACAATTCATGTAAAACGTATAGCTTTATTCATGGAAACAAAAGTTTTTACTTTATTTCACAACATTTTTCCATTTTGCTGAGGAAAATACATGAAAGATCCCTAAAAAATGACAACAATTAGTTTTTGTGACTGAAGGCCTGAACCTTATATAGTTTTTACTTCCTCTTCAAATTTATGCTATACTTCTCCACATCAGTTTTAATTTGCTAGCAGCACAACAAAGGAATTAGTCTTCTACTGTTCACATCTTCCCTATGTGCCTGAATAGCAATGCACTAGCAATAACTCCTTACCTTTCTGACAACTGCCATTGCCAAGGGTAGGCTATTTAGAAGTTGGTACAAAGTGAAAATAAATACCTAGTTTCCCACAGGCAGTCCTCTGAAATGCCGTCTGTCATTTGTAATTTCTCTGGCATTATTCAGTGGTTATGATTTATCACCTTGCCCATGCATGAGTCAGCCACAAAATCTCTATGACTCAATGGCACATAACAAAAGCAATCAGGAAAGTGACATTTGAATGAAGGGTTTGAACAAGATTTCATTAACTTAAAGAACTAAGGCATAGTAGCTCCCCCAACTTTTTAAAATCTTACAAGGTCAGCATTTCGGTTCTTTCTCTTCATTAGTTAATACCTTGAAACTTGGGGCCGGGAATAACTATCAATTGGAGACAAACAAATATGGATTTATGGAAGGTAACAGTATGGACTTATTCTTATTTTGCATTTAATCTTATATTTTCCCACCCTGTTTAGAATAGCCTTTTCCTAATCTTGCAAATACATTTCCAATTGCTTTCCAATTTTCTTGCTACCCACCTGTTTTTTTTCCCAGGTGGTAAATTGGTAGCAAAATGCATTTATTCTTTCAATCAATATTTTCTCTGAGCCTGAATTGTGTGTCAGGCATTGTGTAAGATAATGGGATTGAAACAATGAGCAATGCAGACATGACCCCTCCCTCTCAAGGAAATTTCAGTCTGGTGAAGTGGGTCATATTTACTTTTCTAGGTTCAGTGTCATTAACCTTGAATGGGAAAATGCCCATTTTCAAGTCATAAAGAATATCTCCTATACAAACAATTTGACTTTGTCACACTTGAATATTTATTTCAAGCTACAGCTATCCTCCTATGGAAAAGGAAGACAAAAATTGGCCTATTGACAGCAGTATAACCGGCCATCTGGGTATCTGACCCTTTTAGCCCTGTGGACTCTCTAGTTTGATAGTTTATATAACATGCTACTTCCTCATTTTGCAAATAATATTTAACCTCTTTTGAGCTAAGGAGAGAAGTATTGGGTGAAGTTCTTAGAAAGTTTCACCACTGAAATTCAATTCATCTGTTTTAAGTATCATCTGTCAGCATTGGCTGGGAATCTTGATATGCTTGTCATTGAATCTAAGAGAGATTGAGAAAGAAAAGATAGTTTTCAGGGATACGTCAGTATTATTCATGGGAACATGACTTAAACACAAATTCAAAGAGAAGATGAACTCTCTGCAAACAAGAACTGTGGTTATTCACTTTTTTGTTAGCAACACCTGAGCTACAGTAAAAAAAATGTTAATAGTAATATTGTCATTATTTATTGAAAGCACACTGAGTGTCAAACGTTGTGCAGACAATTGAGTGAGAAGTTCGGATGAGAGGAGTCTTTATTGTACATAGATAGAAAGGCATAGTACATAGAAAATTAGCTAATAAAACCTACAGAAGTTAATATACTAATTTTGGACAAAATTGTGCCAGCTTTCTGGTCCTCAGGAGAAAAAGACACCAAACGTGAAGAGAATAGAGACAATACTTTGGAATGGTTTGCAACTTCTTGACTATAAGAGTAAATATAGCCAAGAACTCAACAGGAATTTGGTTAAGAAAAACTAGGAAGTCCTAGCACAGCTAGGCTAAGCATGTTCCATTCTTGGTTGGCCCAAGAATAGGTCAACACTGAATGGAAATAACAAGGAAAACACAGCAGATAAAGTAAACAGTAATTTTGGGTGTAGATACATCTCGCTCTGTCTGTAAGAAAAGTCTGGAGAAGAATCTAGAATGCAGGTTAAGAATAAAGTCATGAAGAGAAAATCCAACTTATATATACAAGTGTTAACTTGAGACTAAACCTTAGAAGAATATTTCTGGTACTGACCAGGTGCTGTTTTTCTCACTTCTCTGGTTGAGGTGAGTATGGAACATTAAATCATGCAACTATTTTTTCTAAGTGGCCTTGCTCAATATACTCCTGGGTTGGGGCTTAGGAAGAAAGTTTAGGAAAGAGAAACTTGAGACTGGGGAAAGTTTGGTGTATTTGCTTTTTGGTGTGTTGGGGAAATATTTCAAGCAATCCTAAGTTTCTAGAATCATTGTCCCTGGCATCATGTCAAAGAGCTGGACCCATTCATGCGAGGCATGTTGATTAAGAAACCAACAGCAAGGACTTCACACAGATGATTTTGTTTAGTGTTCAAGTCACACAATGTATAAACAACTCTGATTCTGACTTTATTGACGGGGTAAGCAAGGTTTGGAGAAATTAGGTAACTTGTTCAGGTTCACAATAACCAGGTTAGTAACATCACCTTCATGTACTTCAGACTTTATCTTAAAGTGAACCATGAAAAAATGGCCAGAAATAAGAAAAGGTCTAAAGGAGTCTGGTTTCCAAAGGAGTCAAATTAATTTTCATCACAAGTAGGGAAGGGGTAGGAGAGAATAGATTCAGGCAGGTTATCTGATGGGTTAGGCAGAAGTTTGGGCATTAAAGATAAAGTAATTGAAGACTGAGACAGAAATCCTAGGGAGAACTTCCTGGCACACTAGAGGAACAGACCTGTCAGGGCAATTAGAATCTATCATTTTTTGCTTCTAGGCAACTGGCTGAAGAATAAAAAAGAGATCAGACCTATAAAATCTAACATTTCAGCTGTTATCTCATCCAACACCACAGCCCCCTCAGTGTTAAAGATGCCCTGTTAATGTAAATATAAATGAGACTGAAGAATTGGTTTCACAAATTGAGCCCCCAATGCATTAACCCCTTTTCCCTTCCACAGTACATAATGCTCAAGCCTCCTGGGTCCATTAACTGAACACACAGACGGGAGTTTCACAACCCTCAAAATCTGCTCTGTGGGCTGTGTCCAGATGCTCTGCATTCTTCCCCCGTGGCCATGTGGAAAATCCTCCTGGCATTTAAGATCATCATCTCCCTCAAGCCTTCCTGTCAGGAATAGAACAGCCCTAAGTGAAATGCTGCAGATCACTGAGTTGGTAAACCAGCTACGGAAACTGTGTTACACAGCCCATCAGAACTCTGAAAATATCCCACTTCGAAGATGTAAGAATGAGAGACACCCATCTGAATTAAGACCCAGAGAAGCATTTGGTATGCGGGCAAGTTCAGATGACCTTTTCAAATGGTCACAACTTTCCAGTTCTGATTCTGACCTCAGATACAGCTTTCAAGCTGAGTTTCAGTAGAGAGGCTACCAATTAGAGTCATAAAATAGAATGCAGACAGTTATTGAGTACTTACGTGCCTGGCACTGAGCTAAGTGTATAACATGTATGGTATCATTGAATCCTGTAAAAACCGCCCTAACAGGTTGGTATTATTTTTTAACACCCTGCCCAAGATTATACAACTAGTTTTACAGGCAGATTCAAATGCAGATCTGTGTGGCGCCAAAGCCTTTGTGCTTCCAAATGAAGGCCAGAAACCAACACAGAGGAAAAAGGGTCTAAAGGAAGGGACACTTCTGAGTACCTGCAATATGCTGGGTGTTCTGTCAAGAAAAATATTCATAACAGTTAGGTTATGCTATGTGTCACTACAGCCTGTCTAGGAATGGCTTTTACAGGACTCAACTCATGAGAGAGTTTGATGAACTTCTCTCATGGAAGATAGAGTTCTGGGAAACAGAATTCAATTCTGATTGTGTAATAGCACTGAATTTATCCAGAGACAAAGCATTAATCAGGAAGATGGAATGGGAAATGTTCTGTACAAGAAATGACAGCTGCTGCTTAGAGGAAGAAAACAGAAGGATTGTGTAGACTCTCCAGTGGGTTTTCAAATAAACCAGTGGACTTAAAAGGACACACGGAATATATTTGATAGAGAAAAGCATCTTAGATTTTGGAAATCACTAAACAATAGTGGGCTATAGGGGTCTGACCTGGTAAGCTTGCTTGCAGCATCAGTCCATTGAAATATTTATGATATTTAATAGATGGCTATTCTCTCGCTTTTTGTAAAAGAACTATAATTGATCTTTGAGAAGTCCAGTGACAGGAAAACAGGTATAAATTGGTGGTTGGCCTTATCAAGTTTAACTATTTGAAAAGGTATAATTCATGCAAATGGTTAGCCTTTTTTTTCATTGTGCAAGGGCAAAATCTGCCTTGGCTGGTATTTACTTTTCTAATTAGAAAAGCTTGAGTGATATGAACAATTAAAATAACACAATACCTTTACAAGATAATTAATCTTTTCTTTGTGATTTATTCTACCACATCCCAAGCTGATAATGTTATTTACTTCCCAGTTAAGGGTATGTTAGAATGCAATTGGAGCCATTCGCTTTGTCTATCAGAGGCGGAAAGATCATGCAATTTGCATCTCATATATCTAGAAATTAAAACTGAAGGAGTGACCACTTGACACTATGGACGTTCCTGAAATGAAGCCTGCTGAGCTCAATTTGTTGTGGTGGCTAAATGTATCCCCTCTCCAATTTGAATGCATGATGAAACTCCTAGTAGAACATTGCACTGTAATAATTGAAAACATAATGAAACTGCCAAGGACGAAATGCAAATTTCTCTCTACTGACCCTTCAGAACTACCTCCTGTACTTAGAAAGGAGCAAATGCCTTTACCAGACAAGTAACATTCCCCTTTATTTTACCTCCCCTCTCTCCATCAGGCACTATTGAGACATTCTTTCGGACATTCATTCCAAGATTTAGTAGCAACAGTAGGTGGCACAATTTGAGACAGGATATAGATTTAACTAGCAATAATACTTGAAAACCACTACTATCTTGTATTACCATCATTTTATTAAAATGCATTTTAAATACAAGAAATTTAGAAAGATATTATTCCAGCATAACAATTTTATAGAATAACTAGAGGCCCGGTGCACGAAATTCGTGCACGGGGGCGGGGGTTGTCCCTCAGCCCAGCCTGAACCCTCTCACAATTCAGAACTGCTGGCTCCCAACTGCTCGCCTGCCTGCCTTCCTGATTGCCCCTAACCGCTTCTGCCTGCCAGCCTGATCACCCCCTAACCACTCCCCTGCCAGCCTGATTGCCCCTAACTGCCCTCCTCTGCAGGCCTAGTCACCCCTAACTGCCCTCCCCTGCAGGCCTGGTCACCCCCCCCCCCCCCCACAACTGCTCTCCCCTGCAGGCCCGGTCACCCCCAACTTCCCTCCTCTGCCGGCCTGGTCACCCCCAACTGCTCTCCCCTGCAGGCCTGGTCGCCCCCAACTTCCCTCCTCTGCTGGCCTGGTTACCCCTAACTGCCCTCCCTTGCAAACCTGGTCCCTCCCAACTGCCCTCCCCTGCTGGCCTGATCCCTCCCAACTGCCCTCCTCTGCTGGCCATCTTGTGGCAGCCATCTTGTGTGTTGGAGTGACAGTCAATTTGCATATTACTCTTTTATTAGATAGGATTTTGCTTCACTAAACAACCAAAATAAAAGTATAATGGTTTTAGTTTTCTAGGTTTGCCTCTAATTTATGGAAATTAGATTAGGTATCTGCACTACTCTTTGGAGATCTCTAGTCTACCTTCAAATGTTTTTTAAATTTTAATTAACCCTTCAAGCATTCTAATTTTGCCTCTTGTCCTGCTAAAATGTATAATTAGTAATGTTTTCTATTATTGACTCAATGGTCACTTGTCTCATTTAACTGGAACTCTAATAGCATTTGATGCAGGTGACCTTTTCTTCCATCTTTGAAACACTCTATTTATTTACTAGAGGCCCGCTGCACGGATTCATGCACTGGTGGGGTCCCTCAGCCTGGCCTGTGAGGATCAGCTAAAACCAGCTCTCCAACATCCCCCGAGGGGTCCCGGATTGCAAGAGGACACAGGTCAGGCCAAGGGACCCCCCTGGTGCACGACTTGGGGGGGCAGAGGAAGGACCATGGGATATTGGCTGGCGGGGAGGGATCACAGGAGGGCTCCAGGGCATTTCTGGCCCTTCTTGCCCAGTCCTGATTGGCAGGACCCCAGCAGCAAGCTAACCTACCACTCAGAATGTCTTCCCCTTGGTGGTCAGTATGAGTCATGGCAACTGGTCGAACAGTCGAATGGTCGGACACTTAGCATATTAGGCTTTTATTACATAAGATTTAGTTTTTTAAATATATTTTTATTGATTTCAGAGAAGAAGGGAGAGGGAGAGAGAGAAAGAAACATCAATGATGAGAGAATCACTGATTAGCTGCCTCCTGCATGCCCCGCAGTGGGGGTTGAGCCCACAACCCGGGCACCTGGAATCGAACCATGACCTCTTTGTTTATAGGTCAATGCTCAAAAACTGAGCCACACTGGCCAGGTAAAACACTCTTTCTTTAGTTTCAAGTACTCTAGGTGCTTCCTCTCTGGAGTCACCACCCTCTCCCCCATTCTTTTTGCAGTTTTCTCTTTATTATTGTTGAAAGGTTGTCATTTTTCAGGGTTCTGTCTTAATTCCTTCCTCGTTTTTTACTGTGTACACTCATCCTAGATCAGTGGTTGGCAAACTCATTAGTCAACAGAGCCAAATATCAACAGTACAATGATTGAAATTTCTCTTGAGAGCCAAGTTTTTTAAACTTAAACTTCTTCTAACACCACTTCTTTAAAATAGACTCGTCCAGGCCGTGGTATTTTGTGGAAGAGCCACACTCAAGGGGCCAAAGAGCCGCGGTTTGCCGACCACTGTCTTAAATGATTATAATCATTATATTGGGTTTTATTTCTCCTAACTTGAGTATTTTTTGGAGACCAAAGATATATATTTATATAAAGTTATATTGAGGCAAAAAATATAGTGGTTATCAGTATGAGTTCTGAAATCACAAACCTGAGTTTTAATTCTGATTTTTCCTAACATGTAAAATGGGGTAATATTTCTACTTGGTTCCCTAGAGTTGTTATTTCAGTTACATGACATAATGCTGGTTAAATGTTTAATAAAATTGGTCCTGTAGTGTTATTGTGCTTTTTGCTAGAAAGCATTTAAACTGATTATTCTAATATTTTATACTCTTCATAATCGTTCATACTTATTTAACCCAATCTCTCTTCACATGTTAAAGTAAGCTTCATCCTGACCAATCTCAGGCCCCAAATAAGCAATATTAATTCTTTCTTGTTTGGGCTCTTCTCCCAACTAGAATGCATTCATTCCTCCCTCCTACTAATGCTGATTGAAATTTCACTTAACTTGTTATCTAGGTTAGTTAGTTCTTGTTCGTGCTTCTCCATAAAGTCTTCTCAGATGTCTCTTCCTTTGGATTTTTCCTTTCTCAGAGCTTCATTGATAACTGGTGCTTTAATACACACATTGTCTCAGTTCTTGAATTAGAGTTGCATTAAAAATTAAGCCCCTTCAGCTCTCTCAGCAGCATTTAGTGCCTGGATGAGTATATATTTGAATTTCAGAATGGCCTCTATAATGCATTATACTTTTCCTGCCCCTACTGGCCCCTCTCCACCACCTTTAGCAGGAATTTTCAGCTATTTCTAGATTTCTAGTTTAAATGTTGCTGTTCATGATAATGTTACAATTTCTATATTTAAGCACAAAAAGTGAGAATGGCACATGCTAGTTTTCCTTTACTTGCAATTGAAACTCTAGAATCTGCAGTTTATCCCGAAACAAATACTGCACTCTGCTTCCCGAATCTTACCCTCTTTGGATGTTTGATAGATTTGTGATTACTTTCTAATTTTCTAAATTTGTACTCTGTCTGGAACAGTTTTTCCATCTTCACTTTCCTCAGGAAAGGTAGCTTTTTATTTCCTTACAAAGATGACAAATGCAGGTCTGGAGCACAATATGATCTTATTGAACATATTAGGTGTTCAGCCTCTCTCCCCTGCATCCCTTGCTAAGGTGGATGGATACCCTTACCATGG
The DNA here is from genome assembly GCF_963455305.1 of Plecotus auritus. Classification (NCBI taxonomy): domain Eukaryota; kingdom Metazoa; phylum Chordata; class Mammalia; order Chiroptera; family Vespertilionidae; genus Plecotus; species Plecotus auritus. The sequence continues at coordinate 12,107,153 of NC_137773.1, read as the reverse complement.
AAAAAAGTGAAAGGAGGGCTATTGAGGTGATGAAATATGAGGGAAAATTTTTCCTGCCCTATTTTCTTTTAAAATTCTAGTTTTAGGCAGTAAATCACATCTCCACAGTAGAATGCAGACCTCACTGCACTCCGTTATTTCTACACAAGTCAGACATTACATATTTTTTATTTCTCTCTCTAAATTTCCTTCACTTATTCACCATTAAGACTTTCTAGCCAAGAAAATTGGCTTTTAGGTAGCCCTTGGTTTTGCATCAAAACCAGAAATTGAATCAGGGAGGGTCTTAAAAAATCATTCATATATTCACTTGAATATAGACGTTTCTCTCTTGTGTTTGCCAGTATTTTTAAGGTTAGTTTACAAACAACCAACTTGGGACTTATCATGCCATGGACTGGTAGCATTTTTCATCTTCTGCATCCTTCCTTTATGTGGACAGAATTGATGTCTTTGAAAATAAAGAAAGGAGATGACCCTTTTTGGTGAAGGCTTTATGTTATACAGCTCTAGGTTTTGAACTACATCCAAAATGACAAGAAGTTGTTTTAGAAGTCAGCTTCTGTGACATACCTTAGAGAAATGTGTGTGTGTGTGTGTGTGTGTGTGTGTGTGTGTGTACGTGTGTGTTGAGGGGTTGACATAGGGGCAGGGAACCGAAGGAGCTCCACTTTTCCCCCAGCAATAGCCAAAGCAACTTAAGTTTGTTTCATTTCACTCGCTTATATATCAGCTCCCTCTTAAAATTGTCAAAGAGAAGAATTCTGCACCAAACAGAAAAGCCCAAAATAGGAAGAATAATCAAAACAGCATACGACGTGTTTTACGTGACTGAGCATGCTTTCGATGTCAGTTCTGTAAAAGGAATTTGCATTTTTACTTTTTTAGGCTGAACTGTTTAAAATGTGGACTGAGTCTGCTATTCCTGTGGGTACCTTCTCTGTAGTTGGTTTAGTGATTACTCTGTCACTTTGTCATTAATATTTATCTTTTAACGAGGATATGCAAGTGTGCCTGTGGTATGTTCATGTTAATGTCACAGTGATTTAAAAATGAACCATAGTGTTAAAGAGAAAAAATACCTTCCCATCCAGCCTTCCATTTAATTCTGGGACTAGTGACAGAGCTGAGAGCCACTTGATAGGGACATTCAGCTTCACCTTTGGGCGTCTCCTCTGGGGCCTTTGGGACAGAACCACGCACAGCCATCTATAAATCAGTTTGTCCATTTCTGGGCCACGCAGCATAATTGGAAGCACTGACTCTAAGCCATTTCACCTTTGGGTAGGAATGATGAAGTCAGGGTGTCTAATAATTGCATCTGGTTACTGCGTCTGCTTCTAAGATAGAGCATGAAGCAAAATGCATGAGCATCCCTACCCCATGTGGGATCATTTGAGCAGTAATCATGGGAAGCGGGATCTTGGGTTTGGTTTGAAATTCCATTATAATTTCTTTTGAGTAAAATTGGTGAAATATTTGGTTTTGAAAGTAGCAAATGATACTTAGCATCTTTGTTATAGTGATCCTATGTACAATCAATGCAATGGGCAGGAACTGCCTAAGTGATGGTCTTCAAGCTATGAGCTTTCTCTTCTTGTTCCAGAACATGGTCACCCAATCTCCTATTCAGAAGCGTTAGGAATATGATCTCAGCTGAATTCTATAGTTCAGCGCAGATGACTTCAATTGTCAAGTGTATGTGTTCCATCTGCATTAAGATGGTACTTAGTATTCCGAATGTAAACAACAGTAAACTTAGGCTGGGTCTAAACCATTTTCATGGAGGTCTTATCCTTGTATGCAATAGTGATAATAGTACCCTATTAGCAAAGAGTGAATTGTATTTAAACAATAATTGCAGACAAATGACATGTAAATCAATATATGAAAAGGCATCAAGCTGCATACACTATTGATTTTCTGACATGTTTCCTTCTAGGTTAATGCTCTGGAAATGTGATTTACAGTGTGGTTTAAATGAGTCACTTCCCCGCCCACTTCCCCCTGCCCCCACTCAGGTATAATAAAGTTTTGTAGAAGTTAAAAAGGTTTAATTCTGGTAGTACTGAACACATTTTTAAATGGGACCATGAAATTGCCACAAAATTGAATTTGTTTTAGAGTGATGATAAATATGCACATATAAGAAATTTACAAATATGCCCTGTTATTTTGGAAATAATTAATAATTTGTATAATTTATAGAAAAAAATTTATTTTTAAAGATGCCTTCTAAGAATTCTTTATTTTTGAAAGTATTACATATCTCAACTTTATTATCCATTGACCTCTCCCCTCCGCTCCCACCCCCCAGCACATGCCCTTACCCCCCTATTGTCTGTGTCCATTGGTTATGTTTATATGCATGCATAGAAGTTCTTTGGTTGATCTCTTGCCGTCCCCCACCCCCATAAAATAGAACACAGGTCAAATGCTGAGAAAAATGATAAGAAACACCAAGAATGTCTTCCTATTTGGGAGCTTTTAAAAATTATCTATGTATAGGAAAAATAATTTAACTTTTGACAAAAAAATAGTGAACTTCTGCTAATAATTTTAAGAGTTAACAACCACATTTGTCTACTCACTAGAGGCCTGGTGCATGAAATTCGTGCACGGGGGGTGGGGTGGGGGGAGTCCCCTCAACCCAGCCTGCACCCTCTCCAATCCGGGACCCCTCGGGGGATGTCCAGCAGTCGGACATCCCTCTTATAATCCAGGACTGCTGGCTCCTAATTGCACACCTGCCTGCCTGCCTGATCTCCCCTAACTTCCCCACCCTGCCAGCTTGATCACCCCTAACTACCTCTGCCTGCCGGCCTGATTGCCCTAACTTCCCCCCCTGCCAGCCTGGTCGCCCCCAACTGCCCTCCTGCTGGCCTGGTCACCGCACACAGCCTGCTGTTCAGTTGTTTGGTCATCCCTCACTAACCCCCTGCTGGCCTGGTTGCCCCATACAACCTGCTGTTCAGTTGTTACTATGATGGCGTCCTGGACAATTTTCATATTCCTCTATTATTAGTATAGATAAGAATCTACTGGGAAGTAGCAATTACATGTTACCTAACTAATTTTATTAATCTCTGGAAAGTCTTTGTCTTCAATCTCTGTTCATGTTCTCTGATCCTGCTATAGAACAATAATAAATGAGCGACTTCAATTTTACCTAATCAGAGCCAAAATCATACCAACATGAGGAATGTTCATTTACCGTGGTCTCAGAAATACTTTTCTGAAAATATTCCTTTGCCCACAGTAGTTGACAGAAAATAGAAACTAAGATTTCTATTTAAAAAGTATTAAAAATAAGTTAAGCTTTTACACATGACATCTTATAAGTGGTAGATTTTCCTGAGTGTAATTTTATAATTCATAAAATATACTTTAAAATTATGATACAAGAGGGTATTATAAAAGCTCACCTAATGTTGCAGAAATGACCAGGCAACCGGAAGACACACAACAGGCACTTGGAAGATTCAGGAAAAACATTTTATTTGCAGGAGCACCGGTGCTGTGACTCAGGGGAATCGGTTTCTGAAATCTGAGCACTGAATGCGGGGTGGCGGGGGGGGGGGGTAGTGGAGGGGGCTTTCCCTTTTATCCCCTTAGTTTCTTTGTCTCCCAAATATGGACTAGGCTTCCGGACTTTTTTGTGGGCCTTGCAGCCCCTGTGGGTTGGAATGGGGAAAGTGAGATTACATCCAAAGGCCTGGCCTGGCTGGGGCCAGCACTGCCAACCCACTCCGGGGTTGTGTATGGTTCATGATTTATGGCCTCTGTAAAATGGAAGTATTCAGGGAAACAGATTTTGCATGGCTAGCTAGGACACAAGCAGAAAGGGGGTTCTAGCAAGCATATGCATTGGAATGCAGGTTCTGGGGGCTCAGACTAACACTAACACACCAAACTTTTCTTTCTGGTCAGTGATTTGGTGAACCCTTGACCTGCCTATTTAGAATTCTATTCTGCTTGTTTGGTGTTGAAGAATCAGAGGTATAAGACCTCATAGTTTTGTGATATAGACAGGTTGGATAAGTTTAGATTTCAGCCTTCATTCTTTGGAAGATGTATAGAGACACTTGGCTTGGCTATAAATTGATTCTTTGTTTCATACATAAGTTAAATATATAAGTTAAACCTGAGAAACTCAGGACCTTTAGGACTAGGGAATTATTTCAGATCCTATTGGCTAAGAGCTTCTCTCAGCTACAGCTTAGGTTCATGATCAATCTTTTTGGAAATCCAGATGCTAAAATTGAAAGTTGTTTTTTTAACGGTACAGCCAATAACTTACATAAAGAACTGAGAAAGATTGAACGATCGAACTCAAGGCTTTTAGTACATTATATATACTAAGGACAGGGGATTCTCTTTCTAGTGATAGTGTGTTTGAAGAAAAATAAAGTTGTCTTTATAAAAGATCTCAGAGGGAGGCTGTCTAACATTGTACCTTTGTGCTCTGATTTTTCCTTCAGAAGAAATAAAAACCTCAATAATTGGATAATGGAATGAAAAATGTTTTGTTGGATATACATTTTTCCAAATACTTGATTATGGGCTCATCTTAAGATAATAATCATAACTATGAAGAATAAAACATATTAAACACAAAATATTTGTTGCGAAGGGCTCTTAGTAAAAAATATGTATGTGTTTATATACATAGTACACAGATGTCCATACATTTATTCATAAATAATTTGGAACTTCAAATGGAATATTTTGTTTGATCTTTCCTAAAACAATAAACTATATAAAGCCTGGAAATTATAGTTCCAAAATATTTCAAAGGAAGAGAGCATTTTGGGAAGAACTTACTCAATGGAGTCATTCTTTTTGCAAATAATAATTGATACCTTTCCTAACTGAATATTACTAAAATGGATTATCTCCTCCCAGTGTACCTAATAATTATCTCCTGGGAAAGTATAAGAAAGTACTAGCACGTTTTGCTTTGTCCAAATAATTTTATCAGAATATAATTAGGAAAATAAAATGTTTTAAAATATCTGTGCACCAGTCCTAGCCTGTTTGGCTCAGTGGCTAGAGCATTGGCCTGCAGACTGAAGGGTCCCAGGTTCGATTCTGGTCAAGGGGACCTCCCTGGGTGGGGGGCATGCCGGAGGCAGCTGATCAATGGTTCTCTCACATCACTCATATTTCTATATCTCTCCCTTCCTCTCTGAAATCAATAAAAATATATTCAAAAATAAAATATCAGTGCACTAAAATTCTCTCCTCTAAATATTGGTTATTGGGATGATGGGCTAAATTGAATGTGCTGGACCCAAGGCTTATAGCATTTATCCATCCATTTTCATGATTTCCAGAAGGAAGAAGCTGTTTTCAACTTGCAAACTTGTGTGTTTGCAAGTTCCGGGCCTGCTGATGTAGGAATGCCCTCTCGGGGACGTCAGTGAGTTGTGGAGTCCCGGGGAGCTGTCCCAGCCTTGCATGTGCCATTAAACCAGATGGCCCTGCGCAAATAGTACTTGGAGTAAGTACTTACTACTTAGTGATGCAAATGCGATTCTAGTAATAAGCTTCACTGAAAACATTCTTAGAGTGGATTTTAAATAACAAATGTATTTACAAATACACCATTTCCCTTTGAAAAGAGCTGCAGGAAGGTTCCCAGGAAGGAAGAAGGGAATCCGTGACCCAGACAACAAATGGGGCAAAATGTAATACCTGATGTTTAAACATGCTTCAATATGAGTAAGCACTCTTTTCTTTTTCTTTCTCTCTTTTTGTTTTTAGAATAGTTTGGCATTTAAAAACAACAAGAATTTAATTCATGACAACCTTAGGTATCTTGCAAGTAGAATGCAGGGCTTATAAAAAATAAAATTATACTTTATAGAAGCAGAGCTACATTCTAAAATAGTAGATTATTTGAACTAGTAATTGTATATGCATCAAGAGAGGTATGGGAATACTCAGAAAACCCTGTTCATGTGGCTCCTTTGGAAGGAGAGGAAGAGAATTCAAAAAGAAAAAAATACGTAGAGAAAGGAAAAAAAATAACCCCACAAAATAGGAAAAGGCACATGGTGAAATGTTAAATTCAAAGGTAAAAGGATAGATTATATAATTCTCTTTACAAAATCACAGCAAAGATGGTATTGGACATAAATATTTAAAGATTAGAAAAAACTGACAAAAATATTTATTTGATCAGGTGATTTTATTGTAGAAGATTTTTTTTTGCCTTGCATTTTTTGTGTGTATGTGTGTGTGTTTAATGTTGTTTTTGCAATAAGTAACACGTAAAAGCGGGTAACGTGATGAAGACAATGAGAAGACAAGCCACAGACTGAGACAATATATTTGCAAAATATTTTTAGGGCAGTAAAACTACTATGTACGATACTATAACGATGGATACGTGTCATTATACTCTGGTCCAAACCTGTAGAAAGTACATGGAGAATGATCCATAATGTAGACTGTGGACTTTGGGTGACTATGATGTGTCAATGTAGGTTCATCCATTGTAACAATGTATCACTCTGGTGAGGGGTGTTGCTAACCGGGGAGGTTGTGCTGTGTGTGAACAGGGGGTATATGGGAAATCTCTGTACCTTCCTCTGGGTTCTGTGAACCTAAAGCTGTTCTGAAAAAAACTTAAGCCTTTAAAAAATTAACATAACAATGACATGCCTGGAGTCACTTTGGCAAATGAATCATAACTAACTCCCTTTGTTATCCTGCAAGTTGGAACAGCAGTTAACCAACGGAGAGACACACACATAAAACTGCCTCCTTCTGCTTCCACCCTTGTCGCTCGCGCAGTCTAGTTTCCTAACAGCAGGCAGAGTGATCCTCTTAAAGCATATGCCACAACATGTCAGTCCTCTGTTCAAAATACGTACTCATGGCTCCCCTCCTCAGAGTAAAGCCCAGCCCTCCCTAACCTCTCTGGAGTCTGCAGCCTACCTCCAGCCACAACCTCTCTGGATTTCGTGTACTCCTCACTCATTCAGCTGCAGGCACATGAGGCTCCGTGCTGTCTCTCTCACACAAAAAGAGCCCTCCTGCCTCAGATCTTTGCATCTACTGTTCCTTGTGTCTGGATCACTCCCTTCTCCCACCCCCAGCTGGCCACATTTCATTCAGATTTGTGTTCATAGCAGATCCTACTGGACACCTTTCCTGCATACACTTTTTCTCCAGTTATTTTCTATCCCCTTACTCGGTTTTATTTTTCTCATACCTCACAGACCTGATCACCCCAGTTTTTGTCCATTACCTTTTTCCTTCCACCATAACCTAAACTCTTTGAGGGCAGGGTTTTGGGTGCTTTTATTGCCTTCTCTATTCCCGGACAGCAGCACAGTATCTAGCCCTGACCTCATAAAGGAAGTAAGTATAGTTCTCACCCACCACATCTTCTCCAGCCTTAGGTTTATATTTGGCAAATAAACCACAGACTTCCCATTCAGCTTCTTGTCCTCTCGGCTCATCCAGGAATCAGCATTTTCCACTGGACTCATACTATTAAAGGAAAGGCTTTTTTTCTTTGCTCCCTCACTCCATTAAAAAAAAAATTCAACTGAGTGAAATTTGAAGATCTTATTGGCTTTATTCAGTGATTCATGAATCAGTCAGCATCCCAATTAACAAATAGCTCCAAAGAGCTCTACAGTATGGAAAGCTTTTATAGGCAGAAGTGGGACAGGGGAAAAAAAAAAGGAAGTTTTTAGCAAAGAGTGGATTTTTTCAGGCAGGGTCACCCTCCTTTGGGAGAAGGGTGGAGGCGGGGAGAGCCTTTCAGACAGATTGCCTCACTAGCATTACAATTCCAGACTGAGTGGTCAGAAGATCACATTCCTGGGAGGGGTGGAAACTGCAATGAAAGCTTGGTTTGTTGACATAGGACTTAGCACAAGTGACTCCATTAGAGGTCTGTTCCTTCTTTCTTTCCTTTCTCTTCTTCCCTCCCTTTCTCCCTTTCTTTTATTCTTTTAAACGATTAAAAATACCAATTTGCTCTTACCCTTTTACTCTGGCTCATGCCATTTACCCTGAATGAGATTATTTGTCATTTCTGATCATACAAATATTCAGGCAGTCCTCGGGTTACGTCGGACTCGATGTACATCGTTTCGTGGTTACGTCGCCATCTGCGATTTACAGTATTTATATAAAAAAAAAAGTTCCATCATTTTTTAAAAAATATATATTTTATTGATATTTCACAGAGAGGAAGGGAGAGGGATAGAGAGCTAGAAACACTGATGAGAGAGAAACATCGACCAGCTGCCTCCTGCACACTCCCCACCGGGTATGTGCCCGCAACCAAGGTACATGCCCTTGACCGGAATCGAACCCGGGGTCCTTCAGTCCGCAGGCCGATGCTCTATCCACTGAGCCAAACCAGTTTCGGCAAAAGTACCGTCATTTCGACATATGTACATACATATGTGCTTTATGTTTTTTATTATTTATTTGCCACAAGTAAAGGTCAGGAATTGTTATCTTTCTTTTAAATTTTTTCTGTGTCACTTCATTACTGCTGTGCGTGTGCTCCATGGGAGTGACGTAGGTGCTTATGTAGGTGGGTTCCGACTTACGGGCCAAAATCGCATTATGTCACACTATAGGAACGGATCTCCGATGTAACCCGAGGACCTTCTGTATTTTAAAATGTGTAGACAATAAAACCCCAGCATTCTCACTAGGGGCACCAACTTATGAAGAATTACTGTGGCATGACACTACATATTTACAGACCTAAGGGGAAATATCTGCTGACAACTTACTACTGGCTGTTTCTGTCTTTCAGTAGCTTATTTTCTTGAAGGTTATTCCTAACAGCTTGCTACCTACGGCCTTCTCCCATGTCCACTCAATAAGGTCTGGGAGGGGCAGGAACTAGGAGGAGGGTGTCAGTGGAGGGAAGAGGGAACATCTGTAATACTTTCAAAAATAAAGATATATTTTTTAAAAAGTAAATAGATTTATAGATGCTGTTATCTAAAAACTATATTTCTACCAGGGATGGGTTAATGACATTTAAAATCTGTGTATCGATTATCTTTTAATTTTATAGAACACCATCTGGTTGATTGAGAAAGGAAAATAAGATATTAGGAAAATTTTGATATTTAAAAAAATAGCGTAAGATATAACTTATAAATGACCTGAATTGCACACTGATGAGTCCCTGTCTTAATACTGTACCACTATTGCCTGACCTTGGGATTGATAGTAGATAAGGATTTTGCTTTGCTTACATTTTTCTTATAAACACTGATTTCTTTAGGACTTTTTAAAGCTTATACCTGAAATTTCTACTAAGAAAATTGTATCATTCAAATTAATTTGACCTTTAACTAATTTTATTTCCATTAAAGTTAATAAATGTATATTGTTTGGAGAGAAATATTACGATTTTCATTTCTGGTAGAATGGTGACTTTGATAGCACAACTAACTTACAAAGGAGTGTTGGATAATTTGTAACAATCATGTGTGTAGTTCTGGTAAGAAAATAAAAATATATTCCAACCCTAAGCATGAAGCAGAAGCAGAAATTAAGAGATCTATATATGACTGCAGCACATTAGAGATGCTTAGCAAATTGAATGAAAAGTTTATTTTCAAATTAAACAAATATTAATTCTGATGTTTGAAGGGTAAGGGAAGACAAAATAGGTATAGATTACATTACTCTGATAATGTTCTGAGAATGTACACACATTCTCTTCTGTCCTACATTTATCTGATCTTACTGAGGCTAAATTCTTATTTCACAAATCCTGCAGTCTTTTATGTATACTTTAGGCAGACCTAGCCAGGTGACATGTCTAGAAAATACTGTTTTCCTTTTCCAAAGATAAATGAAATCTTCTAATCTTTTCTCCCTGGCATGTAACTCTGACTTGCATATATCATTTCTAAAATCCTTATTCTTGATTGAACCAACATAAAAGGCAGTCCTTTCTTTCTTCTTCTGTGCTTCCCTGCACATTTATGACATACTAAGGTCTTCATAAGCTAAAACCTCTCACTTTAGGAGAATGCCACATTTCACCAGAAATGTGGTGTGTGTTTTTTTGTTGTTTGTTTTTGTTTTTTTGTAATGAGAAACAATTGTATGATTGTCCAAAAAGTAGGTGCATGCTAAGTTCAATGGTAAATTTTTGTCAGATGCTAGAATATAAGACTAGAACATTTTTATTTAGTCATGGCAAGTTTCCTTCGCCTATTTTCTGTAAATATTCTGTTCAGTGAGTCTGTGAGTTAAGATATCTGTTTTCATAAGCCGGAGTGCTATTCATACGCTGTCTCTTTTAACTGACAATGAGCTATCTGGAAGTTGGAGGTTTGTAGTCAGTTTCTGAATTGCCAAAAACTATAGTCACAGAAAGAAGCTAAATATAGCGGGAGAGATGACAACTATCAGAGTGGCTGAACATGTAGTATTCAAATCATTTCTCAATGATAAAATATTTAAATGCAATTCTATATCAACCAAAATGATGATAAATCATGGAGCTGCAATTTATGTTCACTAATTTAGAACCATGCATTTAAGCAAGTTCATTTACAGTAACAAGTTCTACTTAAAATAATCTGCCACAAAAGGATGATCAGCCAAATAATAATGTACATAAAGGTTACTCCACAGAAGCATAAAGTATTGGTTCATTATATTTTGTTGTACAAACACAGAATTTACAGAGATGGAAAAAGGGTTACTACTCAACAGAATTATTTTATTTCATTAGTTTAAGATAGTATTACACATAATTTCTTAGGGAATGATTTGCCAGATGTTTTTTGTGGATAGTTCATTTGTTGCTTATATTGTATACTTATTTTTCTGTCGTTTTAAAGAGTACAACTTTTGAAATAGGGCACATTGAAACAAAATTTAAAAATATTTCATAATTATATAACTATTTTAATTAGTCAACTTTATTTTTCTCAAACATTTAAAAAATATTAACTTAGCCCAGCTGGCGTGGCTCAGTGGTTGAACATAGATCTATGAACCAGAAGTCACAGTTTGATTCTGGGTCAGGGCACATGCCCAGGTTGTGGACTCGATCCCCAGTGGGGGGTGTGCAGGAGGCAGCTGATCAATGATTCTCTCTCATCATTCATGTTTCTATCTCTCTGCCTCTCCCTTCCTCTCTCTGAAATCAACAAAACACATATTAAAAAAAAATAAAAAATACTAAGTTTCTGTGAAGGTGATGTGTAACCAAAATGCAACTCAAAAGATGAAAATATGAAATACAAATTGTTTGCCAACTTGGGTTTTTATGTCCCCCAATTCCATTTGTTCTTTCCTTCCAAGGAAGTAGCACTTGTTGTAGAAAACAGTTCTAAATCAGTTTATTAATAAATTTAACATTACTAAAAAAAAGATTTAAATAATGTAAACAAATGCAGGATCTCTAATGTATTTATTAAATTATTTAATCTTCAAGATACAGATACTACTAGATGAATAGTTAAAACTTCTAGACAATGAGTGTGTTTGCCACATTCTTGATGTTATATATATTTGATTATGAAAAGAAGGATGTTTAATGTTAATTTTTACTATGAAAAGAAAATAGAAAGAAATGGAAGAATTATAAATAGTTTGGTCACTGGTCTTTTGGAATGGATAGCTGATTAAGAAAACTGTAATTGAGCATGTTGTGTTTCTAACTTTTACAGTATATCAGAAACACCTAAGGTGCTTGCTAAAAATGCTGAAATACCTACAGCTCGGCTTATTTTCCAAAAATGAGAAAGTTCATAATCACAGTAGAAGAAGCAGTCCTTGAATAAAGCCAGGGTTGGAGATGGGGTAGGGAGACCTGAGAAGGTAAAAAAGAATCAGCATTTGTGTACAGATGTTAACACGCGGAGGAATATTAAAGAGGGATGAGGTGGAAACACACTTATGAGATTGCTTACTCTGCATCCTGAACTCTAGTCAAAGGTAAAGGACTCTCAGACCCTGGAAGTTTAGTAAAAATTGTTGCTGTGTCCCAGGAGGAAGAGATGGCAATGGCCAACGGTGGATGTAGTGTTGGGGGTCCCCAGGACCATTCTCAGTAACCCACAAGAAGGATTCACAGACCTCAGCAAAACTGTTGTGCTCACAGTTATAGTTTATTACAGTGAAAGGATAGACTGAAATCAGGAAAGGGAAAGGACACTCCAGGGGGTGGAGTCTGGGAGAGACCAGGCACAAGCATCCTGCTCTCTTCTCCAAGAGAAATGGCTGAAACAGTAGTTAATTCTCCCAGGAATAATGTGTGACCAAATGTGCAAAGTGTATTGGGGGTCAGCAGGTAGGCATACATCACTTTGGTTTCTCAAACTCTAGCCCCAAAGAGGTCAAATCGAGACAGTGTGACCCAAAGGCATACAAAACAGGCATTCACCATAAACCGCACTGCTGGCTTATCTGGCCTGGGCCCAGGCCTCAGGCACACCAAACGACTCATGTCAGGTAGGGTATTCCAAGTGTTCAGAAATTGTCTCTTCCAAGAGCTGGCCAAGGGCCACGTCTTTTATTTGCAATATGCAGGGTTTGAGTAACTCAGGCCTGTTGACTTCATCCTTAAACCCAGATGGTGATGTTGGGAGAGGATAATCAGATTACAACAGAGCATGCCAGGCTTTGCCAAACACACGGAACATCCCACAGTTATTTTTCACGTGGCAACCAATGAGGCCAAAAGAAAGAAAGCAAGCATATCTACTGCTTCTGAATCACTGAGAGACAGGTACTTGAAACTTGAAGTGCTGTGAAGGTTTTTTCACTGCATTTTATGTTTCAAAAAGGAAGGAGAATGTGAAAAGCTTACAGACCTAATGACATGATGATAACATTTGGTTCTCTGATGCCCTAAACTTCTACAGTGGTGGTTTTGACATATACCAGTGAATGTCTCAGACTAGAAGAATATTTATGATAGGAGACCAATAGTTAGATCAAGAGAGCTTCAAACTGAAACGAGAAAGGGAGACTTGGTAATGCAGAGAGGAGCCTAAAATATTCTGAGATTATCTGCCTGGCTAATTCCTTTAGCCCCTACACGTCTTTGCTCAAACCTCGCCTTCTCAATGATTTCTACCTTGGCTACTTATATAGGCCAAGCCTATAAGATTGCTATTTTTGGTCAAAAACCATTTCACATCGTTCCATTTAACATGGTTCAAACTGCAATAAACTCGTTCAACTCCTGTTTCCCAGCTTCTCACTTCCTACTTACTCTTCACTGCTTTTAATTATTCTCCCCTAGTACTAACATCCATCCAAAAATACTATATAAGGAAATCATAGTCACTATTTATTATCCATCTTGCTTTTGCTACAAATATACATGGACATACCATTTTTTCCTTTTATTTTGTTATCTTTATTTTATTTTATTATTTTTTAAAAATATATATTTATTGATTCTAGAGAGGAAGGGAGAGGGAGAGAGAGATAGAAACATCAATGATAAGAATCATTGACCAGCTGCCTCCTGCATGCCCCACACTGGGGATTAAGCCCACAACCCTGGCATGTGCCCTGACGGGGAATCGAACTGTGACCTCCTGGTTCATAGGTCAATGCTCAACTACTGAGCCACACTGGCTGGGCTCATTTTTTCATTTTAATTTGCAGATATATTCTAAGAACTTAGAGAAGCACCTGCCATAAAGTTATGAAATTCCTATTTGTTGAAAATATGAATGAACAAATACTATAGCACTGAAAGTAGTAAAAGAAGCAGTCGTCATCTATTTCATGTGGGAACTATTTAAAAGCAATTCTTAGACATTCTACACCAGAATGAATTGCTAACAGCAAAAATTTTATAGTCAGATAAAAGTTTTTGGATCCCATCTTTGTTGCTAACTCTGTAAACTTTTGCGGATTCTTTTTTTTTTGTAAAACACAGTTTGTTCATCTTCACAGTGGCAACAGCAATGCTTACATGGAATGCTTTTGTATAAAACACAACTCTTTTCAGTCTATGTTACAGACTGCACGAGAAATCTGTTCTTATTAAAAAGGATCTTTTACAATTAAATATCAATAGGCTAGATATGGGTATAGTTTCTGATTTTTAAGTGTCATCATCATTATTATAATGATCATAAATAACCATTCACTATGCCAAGTGCTGGGTTAAATATTTTATATATATCCTCTCCTTAATCCTTGATGCCTCCCTGTAGGATTTATGGTATCATCCTCATTTTATAAAATCTTCACTGAGGAAGAGAAAGTTTAAAATTTTTCCTGCCAAAATTATACCTAAAAAGTGGTAGAGCTAGACATTTATGGGAGATCTCTATACCTCCCCAAAACTTACTCACTGTGCAAACCTTCCTCATAGGTTTTGGTGGTCAGATTTGCAGATCCTTAGAGAGTAACAGCATGGGCTGAGGTTGGAAGAATCACCTACTAGGTTTTTAAAAATGATCCGGGCTTCTCAATTTATAAGATTCACGAAATAAATGCTTTATCACAAGATTTTCTACAATATCAGCCATACTTTTATCCTTCAGAAAACAAGTCTAATTCTTAATAATCAAATGCTAAGTGAAATGCCTAAGTAAAATGGTCTTCTCTTACTTAACTTACAAATAGCTTCAATCATTGCATTTTTTTTTCTTAATTACAATGGCATGGCTACATCAAGTTTTGCTATCTATATGATACATATCAAGGATGTAATTTATTAGACAAGTACAACTCTTCAGTTTCTTAACTTTTAAGATACATAATTGCTCTACTATGAAGACTTAAATGGGGATTGTCACTTTTGTAATTAATTCTTTTTGTTTCATCCTTCTTACTAATTGAAAATAGGCTTTCAATATAGAATGCTTTGAAATTGGATGAAGAGACAGAATTGGAAATGAGCTTAATTAACTACAAACTGTCCAAATCAATCAGAGTTTGACAGTGCCTCCGTAACACACAGAGTTCATAATTTACTTGAGATCGGCTGTAATGCCTACACCATAAATTGCACAGAAGCCATGCTCACTGCGCACAAAATTTAGTACCGGACTGTGAAGTTGCACTGGGAGAATACTGTGCCTTCAACACAGACTATTTTTCAGAGGCTATACTTTACGTTTTCATTTAGGAAAATAAACTTTGAAAATAAGTGCTTTACTTTCCCCCCCTCCAATAGCATTTGAGATAGGAATTTTTAAAAAAGTGTTTAAATGTGTTTCCAATCATTTAAGCACTATTAAGGGCTGAGGTCAGGGTTGCAAATTTTGTTAGAGTCTCAGAGAGTCAGTCTTGGGCTTTATTCAAAGTTACAGGCATACCTCATTATATTGCATTTTGCTTTATTGTACTTCACAGAATTTGCATTTTTTTACATATTCAAGGAAAAAAAAACCTTCACCAGAAAAAAATATTACAGCTCATTTTCTTGTGATACTTGCTTTCTTGTGGTGGTCTGCAATATCCCTGAGGTATGCCTGTATAAAGAAAAAATTTTGTCTATAAAATTCTGTTATCCCCCTCTTTACATTATAAAGGTAATTTTCTAGATGTTAAGAAAAAGAAGAGGCTATTTACTGATCATAAAATGGGTTAATCATACTTGTTCGTATCTTATGGGCTATCTTATATCTCTGGTTTTCAAGAAAAAATCTATAATTTTCATTTTTTAAGAGGAGAGGTAGTTGATAAAGGTTATGATATATTCTTGGCTAGACCACATCTCAGGCCTATTTTGGTTAGAGGTATCTGTAATTCATATCCAATAGTCATTCTTCATGTGCAGGTATTCTGAGCATATATTCAGTTTCCTTTATTTTCTAACAACTTAAACAACATAGGTAGCAGCCATATTATGATAAACTTATTTTAATGTTTGAATATGTAGAATGTTTAAGAGAGGAATGGATATAATATTTATTGTATGCCCCCAATTTGACAGTAATAAAAACCCTATAAGATTATTACTGTTTTTGATCCATATGCAAGAAATGTTACAAATCTTTGATGGCTTATGGGAAAAATTCAGGAAGAGGCGTATCAGCCCTGTTACATAAATGCCCAGATCCTGTCAATGCACAGATAATTCTTGGTTTCTGGGATAAATAGTAGTTGGTTAAAATAATCCTTTGTCGGCCATAAGGGAATCATACAAATATTACATGGCATCATCATATCTCAGAGCAAATGATTCTCAAGTCAGTGAAACAAAGGTTTCACCATCATTGACTTATTTTTAGCCACAAGACAATCTGAGCAATTTTGGTTAGGAGTGAGTGTTATGCTTAAGAGCATAGGGATCAAATTAGAAAATCTATTAGGAAGAATGGCAGTGAAGAAAGAACACACTATTCTGGGGGCCGGGATGGGGAACAATAACACATCAGGTCTTTTGAAAATAAAGGAAAAAATCTTATTCTGATCAAGTTACCATTTCCTCATTTTTAAATACATGTATCCTTCCTCTGAGTGAAGGTTGGATTTACTAACAATGAAATGCAAAAGAAAAAGCATACTAATTTATATTTTATTTTATTTTATTTCTTAATGGGAGAATTTTGATAAAATCATTTTTTTATTGTTAAGTGGAATAAAAAATTTAGGCCGATGACTATTCAAGGCATTAAAATATTTTTCCTGTTTACAATCTTTTTTTAAAAAAAATATTTTTATCAATTTTTTACAGACAGGAAGAGAGAGGGATAGAGAGTTAGAAACATAGATGAGAGAGAAATATCTATCAGCTGCCTCCTGCACACCCTTCTACTGGGGATGTGCCCGCAAACAAGGTACATGAACTTGACCAAAGGAATTAAACCTGGGATCTTTCAGTCCACAGGCCAATGCTCTATCCACTGAGCCAAACTGGTTAGGACCTGTTTACAATCTTTTGAGAAAAATTATAATATTGAATACTACTTGGACTGAGTTTTTGGCTATAAACTTGGGCTTGATGACCCGGAAAGTAATAGACATACATCTGCAATTCCAGAGTCTAAGACATGAGATATTAGTGATTTGGGGAAGGAATGTGCAACAAAAAGGAGGAAAAAATGTTTTATCAAAAAGTAAAAGTTATAAAGAATAGAGAGGAAAGTATAAACCAAATAAAATTAACTGTAGTCAACTATTGAAAAAGAAAAGAATGACCAACAAATTAATAATGAATTATCATTATCATGTAGAGATTAGGTCCAAACTAAAATAATTGATATAAAATACATATATTTCAAGTTCCTTTAATTACTCATATGAATACAGTATGACTACTAGTTATATAAATGTGCATAACTTATTTTGGAGACAAAAATATAGTAGAACAAAAAGGCACTTTAGAATATACAGAAAATGTAGGGAGTGGGGATATATTACTACTAGAAAAGCAAGAATCTTTTTAGGTTTTTAACTGACTTATTAATCGCTTATGCAAATTGTGGCCTCACATAAGTAAATACAGTAGGTCCTCGGGTTATGTCAGAGATCCATTCCTAGGGCTCGATGTAATGCAATTTTTGCTGTAAGTCAGAACCCACCTACATAAGCACCTACATCACTCACATGGAGCACATACACAGCAGTAAGGAAGTGAAATAGAAAAAAAAATTAAAAGAAAGATAACAATTCCTGACCTTTACTTGTGGTAAATAAATAATAAAAAACATAAAGCACATATGTACATATGTCGAAATGATGGAACTTTTTTTTTAATAAATGAATGGGAGATGGCAACATAACCATGAAACAACATACGCTGGGTCTGATATAACCTGAGGACTGCCTGTAAATTTAGGGATATGGACACTTTGGCACTTTCTGAAATGCTTTAATAGGGCATCTTGGGGGGTCACTAAAACATGGCTTCTGGCTTCTTTGTCCCCTAGCATTCTTTTGTATTTTAATGTCATCTGCAGGCTATACATGGTGGTGAGATGAAGGCACCATCTCCAGCCCATATGCTCTAAATATCAAAATTATTGGGGATAATTTCTAAGAGTGCCTTTGTTAAAATGAGTGAATGAATGAATGAATGAGTGAGTGAATGAGTGAATGAATGAATGAAAACTCTGATCAAACTTTAGCTCTGATTAGGTCAAATTTCATTCCTGACCAACTGTTAAGATCAGAGGATGTAGTTCCACTTGTTCATTTTTGCCTTTATTGACTTTGCTTATGATGTCAAATCCAAAAAAACCCCACAACGTTGTCAAGACCAAAGTCAAGAAGATGACCTTTATTTTCTTATAGGAGTTTTACAATTTGAGATTTTATGTTTAACTCTTTAATCTATTTTGAGCTGATTTTTATGTTTGGCAAAAGAAAGTGGTCCAGTTTCATTCTTTTGCAAGTGGCTCCCCAGTTTTCCCAACTCCATTTATTGAAGAGATGATCCTTTCCCCATGGTCTAATTTTTGCTCCTTCGTTGTAAATTAATTGGCTTTATATGCATGGGTTATTTCTGAGCTCCCTATTCTGTTCCATTGACCTATTTGTCTATTTTTATGCCAACACTTTTTTGATTACTATAGCTTTGTAATATAGTTTGAGGCATGGAAGTGTAATGCTTCCAGCTTTGTTCTTCTTTCTCAAGATCGCTTTGGCTATTAAGGTTCTTTTGTGGTTTTGTATATATTTTAGGATTGCCTATTGTATTTTTGTGAAAAATTCCATTGGAGAGGGATTGCATTGAATCTGTAGGTCACTTTGGGTAGTATAAAAATCTTAACAGTATTAATGTTTTCAATCCATAACTATGAAATATTTTAAATTTTGTGTTCAATTACTTTCACCTATGTCTTACACTTTTCAGTGTATGGATCTTTTACCTCCTTGGTTAAAATTGTTTCTAGATATTTTATTCTTTTGATCCTATTATAAGTGGGACATGTTTCTTAATTTCTCTTTCTGATAGTTTGTTGGTATACAGAAATGCATGTGAATTCTGCATATTTATTCATCCTTCAACTTAACTGAAATCATTTATGTCACTATAAGAACTTTTTGGTGTGTGAGCTCTTCAGTTATAGGTTTATCACGCATTGATTTTTACGTGTCTTAAAGGTACATGGCACGGTCATCCAAACTAGAGCTCACTGCCCAAATTTGGCCCAACACCTGTTTTTGTAAATAAAGTTTTATTGTTACACAGCATGCCAGTCATGCATTGTTTATGGCTACCTTTGTGATAAACACACACCGTTGAGTCACTGTGAGACTGTATGTCTTGAGAAACCAAAGTAGTTATTCTCTGGCTCTTTATAAAAAAGGGTTGCTGACGCCTGGTATAAAGTTTTGCACATAATGGGTGTCTAATAAAAGTTTGATGAAAGTTGCACAAAAATTAGCTGATACTACCCAAAAGTAGAGCCCTAATTTGAGAATTTTAATGACCCAATAATTTTATCACTGCAATGCCAAACCCCATTTGACTGATGTCTGCTGGATGTTTTATTGGATTTTTGCATAGCAATCTGTTTTTAAGTATTGGAGGTGAAATGGAAATAAAATAGAGGACATAATCACTTTTGCCAATTCAGTTTACATTGACATGAAGTTACCTCTTTCTCCATAGGCAAATGTTTTTAGGGGAAAGTTTTATATGCCATTTTATATGAAGGCATGAAAAACGTTTTACTGGTTGCTGTCAAAACAGCCAAAAATATGCTTTGAAAAAATGCTTGTGCTGACAGGAAATATTTTCAGAATGAAAATCTTGGTTATGATCATTTTGGTTACAGAAAGCATTTTATTTGTGCCTGATGCAAATTTTAAAGTTTCTCAAAAGGCTTCTAACCCAAAATTTCTTCATTCAAAGAGATAAAAACAACTCTTCATATAATGTTTCAACTACTGAGAGGTGGCTGGAGTTTATATCTTGAAACTTGGCTTTTTAAGTATAACCTTTAAGACATGTTAAAGAAAAACCCCTAGTTCCTGAACAATATTTTGCTTAGGCTAAAGAAGAATCTAATGAGATGATGTTTTTGCAGGTGAATGACAAGTTTGAAGTTTGTCTTCAGAATTTTCAGTTGCACATAAAACCTAGCTAAATCTGGCCCCATTTGATTATTTGGCAAATTTGCAGCTATAATAATAAAAGTGTAATATGCTAATTAGACTGGACAGCCAAACGACCTTCCGGACCTCATTCTGGGTGTCCTTCTGGACGAGCTTCAGGACAAAGCAGTGGTAGGGGCCAAGGCAAAGGCAGTTAGGGGTAATCAGGTAGACAGGCAAGCAGTTACGGGTGATCAGGCAGGCAGGCAGAGATGGTTAGGGGCAATAAGACAGGCATGCTGAGTGGTTAGGGATGATCAGGCAGGCAGGCAGAATGGATAGGGGTGATCAGGCAGGCAGGCAGAGTGGTTAGGGATGATCAGGCAGGCAGAGGTGGTTAGGGGTGATCAGGCAGGCAGATGAGTGGTTAGGGGCAATCAGACAGGCAGGCAGAGTGGTTAGGGGCAATCAGACAGGCAGGCAGAGTGGTTAGGGGCAATCAGGCAGGCAGGCAGGTGAGCAGTTAGGAGCCAGCAGTGCCAGATTGCGAGAGGGTGCAGGCTGGGCTGAGGGACCCCCCTCCCATGCATGAATTTATGCACCAGGCCTCTAGTCTGTATATATAAAAGGCTAATATGCTAAGTGTCCTTCCCTCCGTTCGGGTAATGATGTCATGTAGCAATGCCTGGTTTCTCTCCCTAGTGATGACTAGCCTCCTTATAGTTTCTTCAGCCCAGGAACATGACCTGCTTTATAGCCAGGTGCAAACATTTACATTTTTACCAAATGTCTGTGAAGTGTTTTCACGTGCTTCATCTCATTTGATCCTCACAGAAGTCCTAGAGTAGGTAAATAGGAGACTCAGTGGAATCCTATTTTCTTTTCATTAGCCAGAAAACAGAGATTTAGAAAGCTTAGAAATTTGACCCAACTGAAAAGAAGTAAGAAATGGTGGACCTTGAAAATGACTTTAGGTTTTCTCACTGAGCAGAAAATAGTCAAACACTGCTGCACCCCTATCTGGGTTGGCTCAGTGGATAGAACGTTGGCCTGCAGACTGAAAGGTCCCAGGTTCAATTTCAGCCAAGGGCACATGCCTGGGTTGCGGGCTCAATCCCCAGTAGGGGGTGTGCAGGTGGCAGCCAATCAATGATTCTTTCTCATCATTGATGTTTCTATCTCCCCTTTTCCCTTCCTCTCTGAAATCAATAAAGAAATATATTAAAAACAAAACAAAACACTGCTGCAGTTAAATATTTTACTCTTTGTTCTCCCTGTGTGATCTACAATAATAATCTGCTTTGTTTGATATTTACTGCTGTGTTGCTGACAATTACTTGAAAGAGAAGTTGGGGTGCTTCACTGGGCTGGAAAAGTTTAGCTAAATCAGAAAGCAGGTCTAATTAAGCAAGTTTGTTCTATATCTATAAAAGGCTAAGTTGACTTGCGCATGGGTGATACATATAAAGCTCTTGCTGGCGCCAATGGCACATGTGTGTTTCCATCTGTCATTTGATACTGAATTTGGTTGATACTTCTATAATAGAGAAAGGGCGAATAGCGATATTAAAATATTTCTTCTAATTAATTTCCTTTCAATGTGCAGGAATTCATGCACCGGGCCATTAGTAGTGTAATAAAACTTGTATAAATTCTGAGGACAGATTACAGAGTCATGCCAAATCCTATCATTTGTTAGTATTTTGTTGTCATTGACTGACTTTGCCAAGTCACAACTGCTCATAACCTCAATAAAATGTGGAACACAGAGATAATAATAATTACTTTATACTTGTGTTGAGGGGAAAATGATATAACATTAATAAAATAGTTAATAGGTCTTGACCATTATGGAGTTTATATATATTGATAGACAAAAGAACCAGGTCTACTTTAATGATCTAACAGAAACATTTTCATACATAATCCTATTAAGGACCAGATGGCCAAACTGTCATTTCTTCTTCTATTTGCAGATTTCAAGTTTTCAAAAATTATGAAAGCTTTGTCACAGGGGAGGAGGGTGGGGAGACTAGGTGAAAAGGTGTGGGTATTAAGCAAAATAACCAAACAAACAAACTCATAGACACAGACACCAGTATGGTGATTACCAGAGGAAATGGAGGTTAGGGGAAGGTAGAAGAAAGTAAAGGGTGGATATATGGTGATGGAATGAGACTTGACTTAGGGTGGTGAACACACAATACAATATACAGATGATGTATTATAGAATTGTACCCCTGGAACCTATATAATTTATTAACTAATGTCACCCCAATAAATTCAGTTAAAAAAAAGAAAGTATGGAAGCATTAACAATCATCTATTGCCACCCCAATCACCAGGACTGGCCTTTTATGAATAATTATTTAATAGCCATTGGAAATAGAACCTAGCAAATTATATTCTGATGATAGCTGGACACTGAAATATGAAGAGCCTTCACCAATATACTCTCCTAAAATTACTCTGCCTATCTTCAGGAGTTGACACTTCCAAAATAAATCTTGAATAGCATCTCCTTTATTAACAAACCCTTGAGTTAGTGAGGTTCTGTGCCCTCATTTTTTTCTCTATGCTTTTCATACTCTTCATTTGTTTCAATTAAGCTGTGTGGATAAAGCCCTTTGTTTGGCTCTTAATCATTCCATTTCAAAATGGTGTTTGCTGGCCAAGCAGATTTTCTAGAATTTTCCCTTAACACTACAAACTAATTGGATATTTTAAATTTAAAATGAGAAATCATTAGAATTGCAATGTGGTAAAATTAGGAGTAGATCATACCAATGTGAGTATCTGAATCTGTCATGCTTCTGGGGAAGACTTGAACAAATTAAGATTTAAACTTTGACACTAAATAGAAAGTTTAGATTTCAGCACTGTTCTTCAGAAATCTTTAAACATTAAAAACAAATAGGTGGCCAGAAAGACTGTATCAGATGAGAGAATTTTCACATATCTTGGTCAGGGGTCAATCATGCCAGTGTTTCTAGAAAGTAAATTAACCGTGTTGGGCTAGGTGTGGGAAGTAAATTATCAATCTCTGTTAAGTCCTGTTGAGTAATTTCACTAGAAAATATATGAATTTCACAGAGGTGAAAGTTAAATTACCTTTCCCTCTTAATCAATGTAGACAGCCAATTGGAGCATGGTGGACTTAGATTTTCTATTTTGGGTTCTCAACAATATTTTAGTGCCTGAATTGTGTGGGTAAGTGACTTTGTTTCCTCAAAAAGTGAAACTTCTCTTGTAAAAGCAGTCCCTTTTTGTCAAGGTAATAAAATATTTCGTTTTTAATTTAAATATTTCTGCAGGTATAGTCTTTCTCCAAAGACTATACTACATGCAACTTTGAAGTTAACCCATCATCAATAAATTATAAATTAATACCTACTTGCAAAGGGCTGAATAGTATATATATATATATATATATATATATATATATATATATATATATATATATGAAGTACATATATATGTATATCTGGCAATGGACATTTATGTTGTTAACATTTCTTGGCTATTATAAACAATGCAGCAATGAGCACAGGGGTATCTATATCTTTTCAAATTAGTGTTTTTATATTCTTTAGATGAATACCCAGAAGTAGAATTGTACACCACACATGCTTTAGGTATTTGTATTATTTTCATAATTTATTAGCTATTGTGTTTCTAAAGTACCAGCTATCCCGAATTTGAGAACTTACAATTCTCCAACCCATATTGGAGACTTGCCAGATTGTATTAACTTTAGATGAATGGGATCCCTCGCTCTCTTTTTTCTTTGCAGTATTTGATGGTGGCAAGTTCTAAGCACCATGTGTCACATAAAGTGGATGACAGTAGGGTGGTATCTAGAAGCAGAAGCACAAACATGAATAATGGAACTGAAGAATCTATAATAAGTTACTGCAGGTGGTGACTCCAGAGGGAGACAATTCTGTGTAAAAACAGCACCAATTAATGACAGATGAAAAAAAAAAAGAGAGAGAGAGAGAGAGAGAAAAATTCCTTTGGCACATCTAGCAACCTAAGTCACCAAGGCTATAAAAATCTTGAGTATTTTCATGTGCATTATGAATTTTAATTTTTCTAATACTCTTCAAATGGTTTAAACTAACGTTTTCAGAATAAAAAAATTCCATGCTATGTAAAGCACTCTTCCATACTTTGAAGCAGTGATTTTTCAACCTTTTTCATCTCATGGCACACATAAACTAATTACTAAAATTCTGCAGCACACCAAAAATATATATTTTTTTGCCAATCCGCCAAAACAATAGGTGTAATTTTGATTCATCCACCCTGGACAACTATTGTTGTGTTGGCTGTTGTCATTTTTATTTGACCGTCTAAGGGAAAAGAGGGCAGGGCCCCTGACTAAATAGTCAGGTATTGCATGTTTTAAAAATTCTCATGGTACACCAGTGTGCCATGGCACAATGGTTGAAAATCTCCATTCTTATAGGAAGAACAGGATGACACGGGTCTAGTGAGATTCTGCAGCACTGCATATTAGAGAATGCTGCTATTGTCCTGATACACTAATATTCTCAGAGTATATCCTTATTCTTCCCAATTCACAAAGAACTCTTTCAAAGAAACTGTTTATTGAAGCGCATTAAACTGGCCAGTAATTTCACTAGGCGGTTTTTGTTTGAGTCTGTTTTACACTTATTTAATAAGATAAGGTCACACCATCTCAAACTAAGCATCATTCTGCATATTGCACCTTTGGTCTCAGTTTGACCCCCATGTCTCATTAGCTAGTGATGGCTTTCTTGGAATCATTATAAGATGTGATGCAGGATCCATTGATCTCAGTCTCAATGTTCAAACCTCCCAGACCACAATATTCAAAATACAAAGCAAATATGTCTAAGCGATCATGAGCCCTTCCTTGGCTCTCAACCTATTTGGTAAGATATATCTCTTCCAGAATTCTTGAAATATATTGTGAATCTTTAATGAGAAGTTTCTTTGAAGGGGTGCTGTAGAAATTTTACCTATGGTTTCACATGGATATCTTCCAAAAATTGTATTTCTGTACACTCTTCCTTTCTCCAGTTTATTCACATGGTTAGTTACACTGACAATCCCTGCTTCTCTGTGTCTTCAGTCTCCTGACCACCGTGGTCGTCTCCCATCTTCGCCCTCCCCGCACCCAGTCCTTTCTCAGCAGTACTCGGGCACCGTGCTTCTGGCAGATGAAACACCTGCACATTTTCCTTTTATCATTAAGCAACATTTAATTGACTAATTTTACAGCTATTTGACAGGCTATTACAGAAAAAAAAAAGTTGTATCTTCACTGAAATAAATTGCTTTTGCAAGTAAAAATTTCACTGAGCAAGGTGTTAAATGCATTATCACATAGCATCCTCTAAAGCGTAAAATCTGTTTCATCTCTTTCCTGTGACACTGCCTTGCCAAAGATGCTAGCAGGTATTTTCCTGTGAGGGACTCCCACCACTCCCAAAGGGTATGTCTTCTTGTTGTAGCCAGCAGCACTGCTTTGTGCTGTGACCTTTCAGTCACACCTATCATGGAGGATTTCCCCCCCAAGATTCATGTCATTAAAATAAGTAATAACTGTGCTTATATATGCACATAAATTGTGTTTATGCTGGCTTGTTTGCTGAGAATTCTCACAAACTTTTTCTTGTTTTTGGAATTTCTTAGATGGCCACCCATACTTTATACTCGAGAGAAAAGACAGTCCTATTACTTTTTCAATATTCAAAATATTTTCCTTATAACCGATTTGAAAAATATGTCCAATTGTTTTTGCCTTTGATGTGTAATAGGTTTACAAGGTTTTTTTTTCTTTAAAGCAGTGTATGCAGGGCTAGGCAAAAGTAGGTTTACAGTTGTCTCTGTGGAAAATAATACAATAATTAATAAATAAGAATACAAGAATAAACTGTGTTTTGTGTACGTACAACTGTAAACCTACTTTTGTCTCACCCTATATTGGTATACTGGCTCTTTTTTAATAACAAAATGATTATTATTTGTAATCCATCACACACCTCTTGAGCTTATAGAATTTCTTTTACATAATCATTGACCTATACACGGGAAGAATATTTTAATGCCATCTTTACCCTGAAAAGTTGAAATAAAATAAAAGGAGGCAAAATACATTCTAAAATGGCAAGTTGTGTTTTCCAAGTACTCTGTTGCTTTTATGATTCCATTTCCTTTCTTGACTTCCTGGGATCACAAAATCGTCTATGGCAACCAAGGAAGAATGAAATAAAAAGCTCCTTATATCCTTCCAATTCACCAGCCTGAAAGCAAACATCTTGAAAACATCTCTGTCGCAGTGAGGGATTAATTCTGGCAATCAAAAGTCCCGAGCAAATGTGTCAAACACAATCAAGTCTGGCATTTGTGTTATTACAACGTCAATATGATACCTCTGTTGTCCTAGAAAACTTAAACCATCATTGGGATTATCAATACCGGTACTTGTGCTTTATTTAAGAAATTGATTACTTTAACATTGCAGAATGGAAAAATAAACTTCTCACAGATCGATACAACTCTACTCTCTCCTTTGTGCTCCCCCCGCCCCCGCCCAATGCTCTTAATAAATGCTACTTTTTACTGCTCGCCTAGCTAACAGACTCTACACGCTAGGTTTGAGCAGCTGTTGCTGAAACACTGTTCCATCCTAAATGTCCTGTTTCCTTTTCAGCAGCTCAGCAGCAGTCTGAGTACCCAAGTATGCAAAAATTATTTTTTTAGGAATTAACAGAGAACACTAGCCAGCAGATGATATAAGGATGCTGAATCATGCCCACACTTTGGAAAAAACAACAACAACAAAAACAACAAGATTCTTAATGGGAATAGTTACCAAAGCCAGAGAAACTGACTTAAGCATTGCTGCCAATGTTTCATGCCACCTAAAGATAACATGGTAACAAGTAAAAATTCTAAAATTTCAAAAGCATTGAGTCATTGATTCTTAACTATGATAGAAGCTCAGTTCTCTTTCTAGTGTGAGCCTCTGTACATAACATTTACATATGTAAAAGCCAAATGACCGAAATGACTGGAACGACTGGTCGCTGTGATGCACACTGCGGCTGGCCCACTGGCCCGATCAGGGGTGGAGCCGGCCGACAAACCTCCCGTGGCCCCTTCCCCCAGCCTGCCTGGCCCCGATTGGCCCCAATCAGGGTGGGCCGGTCCGACCCCACCAGTGCATGAATTTGTGCATTGGTCTTCAAATATATATGAATCCATATTCATTATATTATAATCTAAAATCAACAGAGTTTATTTACTAAAGATTTAATTAATGTCTTATACTCTTTCTAACATTATATCTGTTTTATTTCCTATAAAACTCTTTTTTAAAAAAAAAAAAAAAAAATATATATATATATATATATATATATATATATATATATATATTATTTCAGAGAGGAAGGGAGAGGGAGAGAGAGAGAGAGAAACATCAAGGGTGAGGGAGAATCATTGATTGGCTGCCTCCTCCACCCCCTTCCCAGGTATCAAGCCTGCAACTCGGGCATGTGCCCTGACCAGGAACTGAACTGTGATATCCTGGTTCATAGGTTGACAATTAACTACTGAGCCACATCTTTGGGGCTCCTATAAAACCTCTTTTCCCTATAAAACTCTTAATACCATGAGATCAAAGACTTTGTCATACAAATGGTCTTAATTAAATCAACAAGATAGTACATATTTATTGAATGAATGAGTGAACAAGTGAGTGGTGGAGAAAAATGACATGGTAGACACACTGAATAGGAGAAGCAGAGTGTAATTCTTTGTCTCTTCTAAAATTCAGCAGCCATTTGGAGGGCAAAAGTTAATAAAATAATTCAAGACAGTGACAGTATTGTAAGAAGGCAAAGATTCTGTGCCAAGTGAGTGGCAAAGACCACTTTTAAAATAAAGATTAAATCAACATGGGCTGGGCTGTTTGAGAAAAGATTTGCAGGGAACATGGCACTTGAACTTAATTACTTAGAGCATATCAGTTGAATGTCTAATGTGTGCCATGCACCATATTAAGTGTTTGATATGCATTATGTCATTCAATTCTCACATGTCCAGGAGGTGAGTACTGTCATTGTCCTATTTGCCTGGCAGGAAGATTGAGGCTTGTAGAGGCTGAGAATTTGCACACACTAGGAAATAGTAAAGACAGGATTCATAATCAGTTATCTAGAAGGCAGAGCCCTTTGCTATTAACTACTATCCTAAATGTATTTCTAATTAAATGTCACCAAAAAGGTAGAATATGTAGGTGAAAAGGGAGGGGCAATATAATTAAAGGTATGAATATGGCAATTCACATGACAACTTCAAATTTAGAGAAACTGAGTGTTAGTGGCCTGATTATGCTAAGGTCACCTTAGATTTCAATAATGAAATGGTGCTGATGATTAAAATATTTTTTGAATTCTGTGTTTAGCACTGTGTTGTGTACTTTATGTGTAAAGTACCACTGATGTCTCACTTCAAGTCTGTGGTTTGGTAACAACCTGAGTTGTAGCAAGTAGTGGGGGGCCCTCAGGTTAAGATGCTTCCCTTTCATCCTAATCTAGAGGCCTGGTGCACAAATTCATGCACAGGTGGGGTCCCTAGGCCTGGCTGGTGATCAGGGCTGATTGGGGCCTTCTGGCTGCTGGCCTGGGGGAGAAATAGGGGGAGGGACTGCGGGAGATTGACTGGCTGCAGGAGGTTGGCTGTGGGAGTGCACTGACCACCAGGGGCAGCTCCTGTGTTGAGCGTCTGCTCCATGGTGGTCAGTGCTTGTCACAGTGACTGGTCAAGCAGTCGTTCTGGTCATTATGGTCATTCGGTCATAACGGTCGCTCAGGCTTTTATATATATAGATGGACAAATATTTAAGATTGTCAAGTAGTAGAATAATACAATAAAACTCATAGATATTTTGATGTCAATATTTTATTATGCATGTTTTAGTGACCATTGTTAGTGAAATATTATATATATGATACTCTGATAAGATTGATCTAGTAAGATTGGAAATAATGGATTTTTCATGCATGAGAATGAATGTGCGTATTTGTGTGTATATTGGAGAGAGGGGCAATGTTCTCTGAGGATCTGAGAGCAGAGATTAATTTGGAGGCTTGAGCAATAATGCAAGTGAAAGATGATAATGGCCTGAAAGTACTGACATCAGAAATGGAAAAATGAAATAGATTGTATACGTGGAAGTAAGGATTAGAAAAAGTAAAAAACTGAAAAGTTCTTGAGCCCAAACAAAAATTTTCTGTAGTTTTAAGTTGGGAGAAGAAAAGAGTTCAAATACAGTAGTTTCCCCTTATCCATCGGGGATACAATCCAAGACCCCAGTGAATGCCTGAAGCCATGTATAGTACCAAACCCTATTTAGTATGTTTTTTTCTATACATGCACACCTATGATAAAGTTGAATTTATAAATTAGGCACAGTAAGAGATTAACAATATAACAATTATGACAATGTACTGTAATACAAGTTATGTGACAATGATTTCTCTCTCAAAATATCTTACTGTGCTTTACTCACCTATTCACTTTATGGCCTCTCTTTGGCATATTTGAATTGCCAGCACCACTCCTATTAGTCTTGGGGCCATTATTAAGTAAAATGATGTAGATGATGTAGACTTGAGTTGGTTAGAGCATGTCCTGATGTGCCAAGGTTGTGGGTTCTATCCTTGGTCAGGGATCAACCAATTAATACATACATAAGTGGAACAACAAATCAATGTCTTTCTCTACCTCCCTTTCTTTAAAATCAATATAAATAGTAAATAAATAAATAAATAAATAAATAAATAAATAAATAAGAGTTGAACACAAGCACTGAGATACTGAGACAGATGATCTGATACCAAGACAACTACTAAGTAGGTGGCTAGCATGTGCACCATGGATACGCTGGACAAAGGCCATGATTCATGGGACAGAGTGGGAAAGTGTGAAATTTCATCATGGTGTTCAGAATGAAGTGCAGTTTAAAACTTATGAATTGTTTATTTCTGGAATTTTCCATTAATATTTTCAGAACACAGTTGACCATAGGTAGCAAACCATGGAAAGTGAAGCCATGTATGTCAGTTGGACACTAGCTGCTGTACCAGTGTCTTTCTCTATATCAATCCCTCTTCACCTTCCATTCTTCTTATGGCTTGACTTTGGGTGCTAGCCTTTGGGGACTACCCAGACTATCTTGTCGTCCTCCAGGTTCTTAGAGGCATTTATATTGCCCAAGATCTGATGAAGGACATGTCTAAAATCTGGCTTTAAAAAAGGCCTGCTTGAACCAATTACCTGGTCTGAACAGAATCAGTGCATGAGGTGCAATGGTGGTCTGTTTTCTCTATGGCTTCTCAGGATGCATTTTAGCACCCAGAGCAGCTGGCAGTGAGGAATGAAGCAGCATATATTCTAATATGGTTAACTTATTGTAATGAGCTGCATTCTCTCAAATCAGACTTGCTGATGTTGGCAGGAAATAAATTTAACTGCCTGCACAAATAGATGCAGAGCTGAATTCTCTGATACATTTTATTTTCCACATGGTAATCAAGATTCATAAAACTCCTATTTAGGATCAGGGCACCAGGGAGTCAATGTCCTTGAGGAAAACAAAATCTTTTAATGAGAATTGTATTTCAATGCTGCTAATCTCACAAGATCTGATAAATGGATGCAGTGGAGCTGAATTTTATTTGGCTGCATTGTCCTTTCTGCCATACATTTCATTCAACATCAGGTAATCAAATACATAAAATCTCCACTATTCACTTCTAGCCCAGAAAATACCTCTAGTGCCCTTAATCAAAAGAATAGGAGATGAAGTTGATAGCACATTATTTTCTAAGATTACCAACATCTTCAAAATTATTCTAACTTCTTAAATCTCTCTTTCATGGCCATAGCCCCAAATCAAATTAACACCTTTCTTCTCTCCAGTTTCCCTAGAACCTTATTAACTTCAAGACAAAAGGTGATGAGACCGTCCCAAATATATGCTTCCCCACTGTTCCCACCCCCAATGAATTATCATCAATAGCTTTCCAAAAACAAGTCATTAAGGAAAAGGAGACTTTTAGCAGCCAAATGAGGGCTCATAGAGAGAGGGCTGAATGTAATTTTAAAAACTTGCTTGTTTTAAAAATGTGACATACTTTTAACTATTCCAATGTAGCTCTTAAAACCCTGAGTGTATGCCTGGACTGAGGATCATTCAGAACTTCTAGGACAAGCATTCTGAATAGAAAGTCAAGATTGATGATTAATTCAGCTGAAGATAAGCTTCTATTTTTGAAATTGAAATAATTAATGGCACATTTAAAATTCTTCCATTCTATGCAGAAAAAATAAGCTTCTGCGCAAGAAGACAATGTACCCCCTTAGACTTCATGGGCTCCTGGCCCTGGGTGTTTTAAGGAACTTTGAAACCATCGGATATTGTGTCTGTGATCAGGTAAACATAAGACAATGGTGGAAGGAAACCTCTTGGGGTGTTGAAGAGGCAGTAGTAGTTTGATGGTGTATAGGGAAATGTAGAAGTGAATCATTAAAGTAAAATTTATTCTTTAAAATATTTGGTTATAAGAAATATAATTTCTTAAGTTTTAGTATATAAGGAGTTAATCTGATGAGATCGTGATGTTTGTCAATATGTTTAGTAAGGGCTTTATCATCCACAGTTAGAAGACACTCAAGGGGAGATGTGTTGTCATTATACTTGGAATAAATTAAGAATCTATTTCATGGCTTGCAATGCCCCACATGAGTGATTCTCCACTGATACATAGGTACCACCCAGACCTTCTAATTAAATTGGTTTCAAGTGAAACCTAGGGGTTGATAGTTTTAAATTTTCCCAAGTGATTCGAATGTGCAAAAAAGGATTAAGCTTCACTTCCATCTATAATAGAAACCATGATTCTCTCTCTCTCTCCAATTTCATAATCCCCACTCCTCCAAAATTCCACCCATCACTAGTCTATTCAGTGTTAGACTAAGCCAAGCTCACTTCCACCTATAGACTTTGTATTTGCTGGTTTTGCTTGGAATGTTCTGATATTGACCACCCCTTCCTTTTACCTTCTCACCTCCCAGTAGTTACTTGGTCAGCCCCTTCTAATATACAAAGAGGCCCTTTGTAACCTATAGCTAATATAAGATCCCCATCATCATTAATTTTTATACGTCAACCCCTATTTTATTTGCTTTATGGCATTAATCACTTTTGGAAATCCTCATCCAGTCATTCCTTTCTTTGTTTACTGGCTAATAGCCCTCACTACAAACTAGAGAGCATTGTCCCTGTCATAGGGACAATGTTTACCGCTGTATCCTTGGTGCCTAAAACTGTGACTGACAATAATATTCACTCCTACGTGTTTTTTCTTTATATTTTATTTTTTTGTAAATAAGTTTTATTGAAGTATAGTTGATATACAATCATAATATAATTATGTTATGTTATAATTATACTAGAGGCCCGGTGCACAGATTCATGCACCGGTGGGGTCCCTTGGCCTGGCCTTTGGGGATCGGGCCAAAATTGGCTCTCTGACATCCCCCAAGGGGTCCCAAATTGTGAGAGGGTACAGGTCAGACCAAGGGACTTCATGGCCTGTCTCACCCAGTCCTGATCGGCCGGACCCCAGCAGCAAGCTAACTTACTGGTTGGAGCGTCTGCTCCCTGGTGGTCTGTGCACATCATAGCGACCGATTGAATGGTCGAACAAATGGTCAGACACTTAGCATATTAGGCTTTTATTATAAAAGATATAATCATCCTATATAATAAAAGGCTAATATGCAAATCGACTGAACGGCAGAACAACTGATCGCTATGATGCACACTGACCACAAGGGGGCAGATGCTCAACACAGGAGCACACTGATGGTCAGTGTGCTCCCACAGGGGAAGCGCTCTTCAGCCAGAAGCCGGGCTCACAGCTGGAGAGCGCAGCGACTGTGGCGGGAGCTTCTCCAGCCTCTGCAGCAGTGCTAAGGATGCCTGACTGATGGCTTAGGCCTGCTCCCCTATGCATCAGTCAGATATTCCCTGTGGGCTCCTGGACTGTGAGAGGGTGCAGGCTGGGCTGAGGAATTCCCCCGCCCCCCAGTGCATAAATTTCATGCACTAGGCCTCTAGTTATAATATAATTATATTAGTTTCAGGTGTATAATATAGTGATTTGACATTTTTATATCTTACAATGTGATCAGCCCACTAATTCTAGTACTCCTCTGTCACCATGCAAACTTATCACAACATTATGGACTATATTCCCCTTCACATTTTTTGCCGATCCCCTGACCCCCTCCCTTCTGGTAACCATCTCTCTGGTCTTTGTTTCTATGTTTCTGCTCTACTAGCTCTACACTTTATTTGGGTGGAGCATCCCCACGGGCATGCAGCAGTGCCCCAGTATCTCTGCACTTTCTCTGGCTGGGGCAGTGTTGTCTGTGGGTACCACAGCATTTTGTTGGCTCCACACTCTTCTTCAGGAGGGATGCATCATGAGAGCACAGTGGAGCCTCACTATCTCCACACTTTGTCTTGCATAATAGCCCTAGAGGCAGGTACTACAGTGTTTTGTTAGATTCCATCCCCCCACCCTCTGCAGGAGGGGGCACCCCTTCTGTGTGCAGGCCAGTGGATATGCAAAGTCGCTCCCTGCTGCATCACTGGATCAATTTCTGGGTGGAGGGGCCTCTTGTGTGCGTACTATGGCGCCCGCTGTTTCTGCCCTATCTAGTCCAGAAGGGATGACTGGGGGGATGTGCCACAGCGTCCTGTTGGTCGGCCAGAGAAGCTGGATGGAGGTCCTGCCCACTCTCCACATTCAAGGGAAAGGAAAACAATGGCGCTCACCAGCTTCTCAGGTCCTGGGTGGTTCCCTCAACTTTTGGAGAGCCTGGTGGTTCCCAGACCTGCCCTGTGTAGTCCCTTTCTCTTGCTTGTTGTGCAGAAGCTGTTCAATCGGCTCACAGTTGTCTCAGGGGTCCTCAAACTTTTTAAACAGGGGGCCAGTTCACTGTCCCTCAGACCGTTGGAGGGCCGGACTATAGTTTAAAAAAACAACTATGAAACAAATTCCTATGCGCACTGTGGGCCCGGGACAAGTCGGCTGCTAAGCAGGACAGGCAGCGGCACCCGGCAGGCCAGATAAATGTCCTTGGCGGGCCGCATGTGGCCCGCGGGCCGTAGTTTGAGGACCCCTGCTAGGGATTGCTTTAAATATCAGTGTACAGTGGACGTGTTCATGGGAGTGGGGAGCACAGCGTCCCCCTACGCTGCCAGCTTGGATCCATCCCTCACTCCTATGTGTTGAATCAATAATATTGCTGAATGACTATATGAATGAATGAATGATTGATTGAAATGTCAACTGAAAAAGACAATGCATTGCAAAATCTTTCTTGACCATGAGCTATTGGTCACTAAATTCCAATGCCTGCCTTATATTATAAAATATATTTACACTCCTTTCTCACAGCAGTTTCCTTCCCTAGGATTTTTTTTTTAACTTTCTTAAGCAATAACTGCAACAGACTTTGGATCAAAGAATATATGGCACATGTGCCAATGACCAAAACAATTTTCTATCAGAAAATTCAATCAAGGCTTCTTTAATCAGGACATAAATCTTTCAGACACACATCATAGACTATTACATATCAGATCATAACTGGTTTTTTTTCCCCATCCATTTTGCAATTACAACCTCTCAGTGCAAAGGAATGGCATTGAAGTGGCAGAGAGAAAGCAATACCCTGGAAAAGCAGTTTTAAACATGATGAACTTGGTACTTTTAGTTTATCTCAGTCTGCAATTTCAACTCTCAAGGGACTGGATGAAATGGAATCAGGCAATGTTGATCAATAATCTGAAATTCTGTTGCAAAGGGTATAGTATAAAATAAACATTAAGAGCCAGAGACGGTCTTTACTTCTCCCGCCAGCCACACCCTCATTTCTCTCATGCCTATGAAGTTTTTTAAATGATGGTGAGAACTCTTTCCGTTTTCATTCCCTATTTTTCTCCAGCCCAGAGAAAACATGTAATGAGAAAAGGCTGTTTATCCCACTCCATATTTTCAGCAATTTCATAGATTTTTCTGAAAGAGTGGCCATTTGGCAAATGGCTGTATTTGGCAATAGACATATTCAAAACCTGTGAAAAGAAAACCTTTGCGGAGAGTATTTTTAGTACAAATGAGTAAAATCCTGTTATCCATGGAGATTTTCGTGGACACATTTGCTTAGTTCACTGAAGTTATGTTTTAAAGATAGACAAGCTCGCTCTGTGTTATTTTTTGAAACTTGAAGAGTTGAGGATATGCAGTTGTTAAAATCGTGAAAGTGGAAGTGGAAGATATAAGGAAGAGATGCACATTCCATGAGCTTCTCACAAATTGGCTTGAAAGATCTCTTAATGGTTCTCAACAAGGATGCATAAAGCTTTGTAGGCCACAATGTAGCCTAACTAGGGACTTGATGGCCAGAAATATAACATGTCTAGCTTAGAAGTGTGCATTGCGTTTTGGATGGGATTCCTGAGGCACAGCGAATGTTCTTTACAGGAGCATCTTATATAACATAAGAACATTTCTAAAAGCATTGTTCTAACAAGTTAAAAAAAAGACATGTTTCTTTAGTTCTTTAGTATATGTAATTTATGTTTACAAAATGAAATGCCACTATATATTTACTTCTGTAAAGATTTGAAAGTTTTAAAAAATATTTTAATTTTTATGATTTATTTTTCAACCATCTAGACACCCTAATGCCCATGACCCAAATTTAACAAACAATGTCATCTTTCTATATTGTGTAAAGGTCCTCCTCTTTCATTGTGTAAAGTTATAGATGCCATTTAAACATCATCATCCATAATTATCCCCTGCTTTTCAAAGTTAACCATTATTTGGAAGTTAGAGGGTATTATTTCCATAATTTCTTTCCATCTATCTTCTAGATCTTTTAATTTCTATTCAATTTTTTTTATCTCTTTGTCTCTGTAGGCAGTGCTTGGGGTAAATTTACTCACTAGCCATTGGGTTTGAGCAAGTTACTTTACCTCTCTCTATTCATCAGCTTCCTCATTTGTAAAATATTGACATTAGTGCCTACCCCATAGGGTTGTCAGAAGAGTGAGTCATTTATAAAGCACTTAGGAAAGAACCTGATATAAAGTAAGCATTTAGAAATGTTTGGTAAATTAAATTATTAAATAACATATTTTAATTTATTATGTCTTTGTCTCCAAATGAGAGTTTATCCATCCTTTGTGATTTTCTTTATAGTTTTAGTATTTTCTTCATTGTGAATATTACTAATTGGATCTTTTTCACATCCTACTATTCTTTGTTTTTTTTTTTAATCCTCACCAGAGGATATTTTTCCATTGATGTTTAGAGAGAGTGGAAGAGAGAGAGAAATATCAATGTGAGAGAAACACATAGATTGGTTGCCTTCTGCCTGCACCCTGACCAGGGCCCGGGTTGGGGAGGAGTCTGAAACTGAGGTACATGCCCTTGACTGGTATGGAACCCGGGACCCTTCAGTTCAAAGGCTGACGCTCTATCCACTGAGCCAAACTGGCTAGGGCCACATCCTACTATTCTTGATTTATTTCTGCCTCTGTCTGTTTCACAAATTTTTATCCTTTTAAAATAAATGTTATCTGTTTATTTACTTGTTTTATAGACTTGTTCATAAGGTTCCATGAAATTCATCTCATCTGGAATAAATTCCTCATATTTTATGTTAGCTATTATTTTTGTCAACTCTTTTATTTTAATTTTTAATTATTAATTTGTTATTTGACTCCTTTTTCTCACCAAATCATCTACCTGCCTACAAACATACTTGAACAACCTGGTATTTCATTTCCATATTTCACATTGTACACACATATACACAGAAATTTTGTGACATACATTTTAAAAATGTTTTTATCGTAGTTTATTTGGCATACAATATTATATTATTCTTTCCTTATTAACTTTCTGTCTGGATCATCTATCCATTGAGAGAAGTAGGGTATTAAAGTCCCCTACTGTTATTATAATCCTGATAATTTTTTGTCTTTAGGTCCATTAACATTTACTTTATTTGCTTGGGTGCTCCTATATTGTATGCACGGATATTTACAATTGTGATATCCATTTTTTTTTTTTACTTGAACTCTTTATCAATTTGTAATGTCTTTTTTGTCTCTTTTTATACTTTTTTTTGAAATTCTCACCCAAAGATATTTTTCCATTGAAATTTTAGAGAGAATAGAAGAGAAAGGAAAAGACAGAGAGAACTATCAATGTGAGAGAAACACATCGTTTGGCTGCCTCCTGTAAGAGGCCCAACCAGGGCTGGGGAGGAGCCTGCAACTGAGGTACACTTTTTGGTTTAAAGTCTATTTTGTCTGATAGGAGTATGGCTACACCAGCTTTCCTTTCCTTTCTAATTTCACTTTTAGTCTCTCTCTCTCTCTCTCTCTCTCTCTCTCTCTCTCTCTCTCTCTCTGTGTGTGTGTGTGTGTGTGTGTTCCAACTAAAAGTGAATCTCATGTAGTTAGCATATAAATAGGGTCTTATTTATTTTTATCCATTCGGTCACCCTAGGTATTTTTAAAAAATATATATTTTTATTTAAATTGTTTTACAGAGAGGAAGGGAGAGGGAGAGAGAGAAACATTGATGTGAGAGTGAAACATCCATTGACTGACTCTTGCTTGCTCCCTACCGATACTGGAGCCCACAACCTGGGCATGTGCCCCCATTGGGAATCGAACTTTTTGGTGCCTGGGATGATACTCAACCAGCTGAGCCACGCCGACTAGGGCCACCACAGGTCTTTTGACTGAAGCATTTAATCCACTTACATTTTAAGTAATTGCTGATAGATATAAGCTTATTGCCATTTGGTTCATTGGTTTTTTTTTTTTTTTTTATAGTTATTTGTTCATTTCTTCTTCTCTTGATCACTTTCCTTGTGGTTTACTGATTTTCTTTAGTGTTTGATTTGCGTTCCTTTCTCTTTATTTTTTTGTATATTTTTGTAGGCTTTTGGTTTAAGTTTACCATGAAGTTCATATATAGTTATCTAAACCTATAGCAGTCTATTTTAAGAAGTTGGACATTTACATTAAAATGCATGCTAAGAGAATTATATATTTACTCTTCCCTTCTCTCTATATATTTTTGGCATCATGTTTAATAACTTATTGTTTTGTGTATGCCCTGATTATTTATTGCAGTTATACTTAATTTTGCTACTTTTGCCTTTTAACCTTTATGTTAGCTTTTTAGGTGGCGATTTGCTGTGTTTTGTAGAATACTTGTGGAAAATATTAAGAGATGCTATGTCAGAAAAGGATCTTCTATCAAATAATTTTGGGAAACATTGAACCAAACAAAATTGAATAGGTTTCTCTGCTGCCAATCTTTTTAGTGCATTTATTATAGAAATATGTGCAAAATATGTATTCCTCCAAACCACTTGACAATGGAACCCTTTCTTAACAGGGAAACTTATATATTTGGATTATAATAGATCTATTAGGATTAGGATAAATCTGGGGAAACACTGACCTAAACTTGCAATAGTATCATTTACTCCTTAACTATACACTCAGCTTTCATCCATTCCAAGACCAGACATATTCCAAATCAAGGGGCCAAGAAGCCATTATATTAACTCTATTCTAGCTTCTTATTTTGCACACAGAACCTGGGTTCTTATCAGAAACCAAGTATCTGTCTTGATTTTTTTTATCACGGTCCTTGAGCTAAATTGTCCTCCCAAGAGCGGGGTACTGACCTGAAACCCAAATGGCCTACCACATTGACCTTTTAATAATTAACACTCTCCTCATCATGTGAGTTAATACACAAGTTTCTATGATATATAGATATTCATTTTCCCTTTACCTCTTTCCAATACATGAATTTAGAAGGGAGTATAAAATAGATTACAGAGGAAAAACATAGGATGTAAACTTAATAATCATAGAGACCGTTTTGACTTGGGTATTTATTGAAGTGAGACACAGAATGAGTTAGAAGACTCTTCCTTTATAGTCGTCCTTAGTCTTCCTTGTATTTTTATTGCCAAATTAAATGAGGTAACATGTACGAGCGTATGGTAGTATGCTGCTGCAGTATAGGCAATAAAATTTAGTTCACATTCCATTACTTAAGTAAGCTCACCTACCCAGGATTTATTTGTCTAATATGAAGAATATCTAGCAAAAATAGTGGGACTGCATAAAAATATGTGATACTTTTATAAATTAGTTTTTGTCTCTGAAAACAATTATACTTAGCAGTTACCTAATATACCAAATAGCATGGAAACTAGATTGTTCAGCTGTTTCAATGTTTATGGATCTCATATTATATGCCAAGCACTGCTATATGTACCTTACATACTTCTGCTTTGTAATAATCACAAACATCTATGAGGTGTCCATAGTCACATAGCTATTACATGACAGTGACTAGATTCAAACCCTGGAAATTAATAAAAGAGCCCCTAATATACTCCCTATGCTACACTTCCTCCAACTCAACTCTCACTTAGTAGGGAATATATATTTAATATAGGAGACATGTCAAAATTAAAATAAAATATTGAAGCTCATGGAGTCAGTTCCTAAATTAAGAGGAAAATCATGTCATATTCTATGCCTGTCATCTCATGCTGTCTCCAATCTCCACAAGAGTAACTTCTTCAGACATCTAGACAATTATCTTTAAAAGAAAATATCTATTCTGATTATATTTTAAGTTTGGCATTTTGCATGGTCAACAGTTTTTGGAGAATTTAATCTTAAAGCAACAGAAAATTGGAGGTGGTAGAAACTTATCTGAGGGGAAGGCAAATACTTAACCTGTATTGCAGAAATTGAAGTCAATAAATACCCTAGAGCCGCAGCCGGCAAAATGCGGCTCGCGAGCCACATGCTTCTCTTTGGCCCCTTGAGTGTGGCTCTTCCACAAAATACCACGGCCTGGGCGAGTCTATTTTGAAAAAGTGGCGTTAGAAGAAGTTTAAGTTTAAAAAATTTGGCTCTCAAAAGAAATTTCAATCGTTGTACTGTTGATATTTGGCTCTGTTGACTAATGAGTTTGCCGACCACTGCCCTAGAGTAATTATCCAAAAAAATGGACAGAGTGACAAATGCAGTAAATTCAAAGATAGAAAAGCTGGTCGAATAAAAATAATGTGTTTCACTGCCAAGAGTAGAATATTTTTGCCCTCTGAACATGAAGCTTATGACTGTAGGGAACCAAGAATACTGAAGAAAAAACAAAACACAAAAAAACAACTGCTAGTGGAAATAAATAAAATCTCAGTGGTAAATAATTCACACACATGAAAAAGATCAGCACAAGTTTTGCCACAGATGGTGAGTACACAGTGGCTACTGATACAACCTAAGTGACAGCATGAGTTTTTATTGTTTAAAACACCGGGGATGAAGCAAGAAGGAACATTGGCACACCACAGCCTTGTGCTCTGCGTAGTGGAAGAAAGTCATGTCTTCACACGATTGTTACTCCCACGTGATTATATCCTGTACAAGCCTAGTTGAGCTGTCTTCAAAATGATCAATAAATCTGACAGAGATGCATTGCCAATTATTCCCAATCAATGCAAGGGGGAAAAATATGGTAGAGCAGGGCAAGCAAACAATCAAAGTTTTCTTCTCTCTTGAATACCATGATTACCTCAAAACGTTCAAAACAATTCTTGATCCTTTCTCGGCCTCCAGTTAAGGTTTCTCATTTTAGCGTTCCCTAATAAAAATTTAATGTATGTTAAAATCATATAATGTAAAAACCATCAGTTGCCTAAGAAATCATCTAGAGTCTAGAATCTAGACTGTCTTCCTCCTCATGAGGAGATTCAAACCTGTTCAGGCTGTGACTCATTGAAGCTCATGGAGTCAGTTCCTAGGTGCTCAGTCGGTCCTCAGTCAGCACCTTGTATTATATTAAATTACAAATTAACTTATCATTCAGTTGGCTGGGGCTAATCTCTCCTTCTTTCCTCTCTCCCTCTGTCTTTTTCTTCCTTCTTCTCTCCCCCTCTCCCCAACCCTCAACATAAGAAATTAAAGAAAATAACAAGGCAATTAAATGAAAAGAATATTTCCAGTACTTTAAAAAAAATCTTTGTATTTATGCAAACGCATTATAGTGCAAATTGTGTTGGATATCTCTTGAACTATATTCATGTAAAATTATATAGACCCAGATCATAATTAAGACATGATATTAGTTATTTGCAATTATTGAGATACTTATTTACTTGCAAATTTAAGCAGCACATAGTTTAGTTTTTTAAAAGTGTGTCCGTATTCTACATCATGTATGTAAATGTAATGTTAAAAATGAAAAAAAAAGAAAGAATAGAACAATGTTACAGAAAGTGA
Source organism: Plecotus auritus (assembly GCF_963455305.1). NCBI lineage: Eukaryota > Metazoa > Chordata > Mammalia > Chiroptera > Vespertilionidae > Plecotus > Plecotus auritus. Next base: position 12,065,704 of record NC_137773.1, on the reverse strand, counting down.
ATGGATTAAAAATAATTAGAAAAAAAATAATTAGTGATATTTGAATAGGTCTTCCTACACAGTAATTTAAAATGGCATTGACTTAAACCTGAGGCAGAAAAAAATGTTGAACCTGAGTATAATCTTATCTAAAGGATCCCAGCTTGCTGTTCCCTTAAGGTTTCACACGTGAAATTGGGATAGGGTTGGTGGTTTATGTTTATAAATTGAAAATCAGTAAACCCTGGGCCCCATGTATGTATCTCTTTCTGCTTAGCCTAGCATTAGTGGTTATCCCCTGGCAGATTTGACTTGAAACTTTCGACCTTTCTTGAACTCTAGTTCAATGTTCACTATGAATAGCCCTTGATCACTTCTCTTCTTTTGCTTCAGGTTAGCAGCCAATATGCTATAAAATCAATTTGCAGAAAAAGCCATTTTTACAGCATATATTCCTTTGACTCTATTTATACAATATCTTGGCTTTTTGTTTTCATATTTCTTTTCTCTGTGCTTTGCAAGCCAGGCATTTAGAAAAGCTGCCTTCTACCTACATGTTCTGCTTGTGTTTTGGAAAGAATTAGACACTGACATAGTTGTGTCCATTTGTTGTAGACCCAGACAGGGAAAATGAGTAGTACTTTGCTCCTTGCGGTTGCCAATGCTGTGTAAATTTAAAACATAAAAGCATTTCTGTTGCTTTACCTTTTCCTTCTCTTCCTTTCCAATGCCCACTATGAAAAATAATTCTACATAATTTAATTGTAATTTTGATGTGTCATGGGAGGAGGCGAGCACAGTGTTTACCTTCTCCGCCATCTTGACTGGAAATCTATAAAAATAAATATTATGGAATTTTTCTTGTTACATGTTAGAGTCACATTGGAGAATACAACCTAATGTTTAGAGTGAAAGAGGAAGGACACTGAAACCATATTTCCTAAGTATCAAGGCTGTCTTGACTGGAAAGCAGAGTGACATTTGGGTTAAACCTAGGCTATCGCCGGAGGTCTTGATCCGGCATCTGGAAGGGTTCAGGAAACGTGGAGAAAGGGCTGTGAATAAGTTAAATAAGAGTCCAGAGATGAAACATAATTTTGAAAGGCATTATGGAGAGGCAGAGGAGCTTGGCTGAAGAAACCAAGTTCTCCTTGTCTCTGGACCCCTTGCTTTTTATTATCACAATTTGTCCTAAGGCAAGGTGGAAATATACACATCAAAGGGTAGGGTTTCATACAGAATCCATTGTCAGATTGGGGAATTGCCTCTGGCTGTTCAGGTGTTTGGCCAACAGGAGGAAATAACATGTAGATTAAGATGCCCCGAGTTGTCCTTGTCCGGCAGCAAGCAATCATCCTTTTCAGGTTTGGGGAAATGCCTTTAGCCATTCCCAACAGGTCATAACATATGTGACTCAACCCTTGTTGAGTCCCCAAGTTCCATCAACCTTTCGATAAAACTCTTGCAATTATGACATTCTAGAACTGGCTTCCGGCACTAGGCTCCTGAGCCAGGCTGCCTAGCGTCAAATCCAACTCAGCAACCTGGTAGCTGTGTGACCCTAAGAAAGTTACTTGACTCCCCAGGGTGTGTTTCTCCTTCTACAGAATATGGAGAATTACTATCTTCATCATAGCTTTGTTATGTGATTTAATAACACAATAGTTGGAAAGCCCTTAAACCAGTGGCTGGTACATCATGAGAGCTTAATAAATATCAGTTCCTCTTATTATTAGGAACTTGTATTTCGTTTTCTTTTTTTTAAAAAAAGTATGTTTTTATTGATTTTTAGGGAGAGGAAGGGAGAGGGATAGAGAGATAGAAATATCGATGATTGGCTGCCTTCTGCACGCACTCCTCCTGGAGATTAAGCCTGCAATCCATGCCCTGTTTAGGAATCAACAACCTCTTGTTCCTAGGTCAACACTCACCTGCTGAGCCACACTGGTGGGGCTGACTTCTGTTTCTAACACATACAGTTATCTCTGGTTCTACTATACTGTTCAGTTATATCCTTTGTGGAGGAATTTTCAGTTTGGCAGAAAACAAGCCTGCCTTCAGGGAGACCTCTTTGTGAAAATGAAAACATACCATTGGATATGTAGGATAGGCACCAGAAATACTGGAAAAACCCCTCAAGTGAATGGCCTTCCTATTCATCATGGAATTAGGAAAATTTTAGCATTAAAAATGTTTTCAAGTTGCACTTTTCATCCAAGTGCAGTTATGCCAAATTTTAATGTTTACTGTAGGAAGCCCAAAGATAAATTTAAAGCACACTAAACTCTTTTACAAAATTTACTTTCTGCTGGACAGCATTACTGGCCATCAAAAACGGAGGATATTTCATTGCTGATTTTATTTGAAGATGATACCTTTAAGCAAATGGTATTGGAGGCTCTTTTTAAAGGTGTCAGGAGCCCTAGCTGGTTTGGCTCAGTGTAGAACGTCGACCTGTGGACTTAAGGGTCCCAGGTTCAATTCCGGTCAAGGGCACATGCCCAGGTTGTGGGCTCAGTCCCCAGTAGGGGGCATGCAGGAGGCAGCCAATCAATGATTCTTCTTCATCATTGATGTTTCTATCTCTCTTTTCCTTCCCTTACTCTCTGAAATCAATAAAAATACATTTAAAAAAATAAAAATAATAAAGGTGTCAGGAGACCATGGGTTAACTGGGGTGTGTATGTGTGTGTGTGTGTGTGTGTGTGTGTGTGTGTGTGTGTGTGATCAGTATAACCACTATCCTTGCTATATCACATTTCTCTATATGGAGCGGGTAACAGGTAACTTTTATCCCCGTAAACTCCTATGCCACTTGTCAGTCAATGTGTTCATTTCCAATGTTGGTAGTTTATGGAGTAATACATGCTAGTTCAAATCCCTTTTGTAAGAATATTTTTCAAGGTAAATAGCATTTTGTTTTCATTCCCATCAAATAAATAAGATAAATAATGGAAAACATTTTTTTTCTTTCTTTTTTCTTCTTTATTTTAAAATATATTTTATTGATTTTTTTACAGAGAGAAAGGAAGAGGGATAGAGAGTTAAAAACATCGATGAGAGAGAAACATCTATCAGCTGCCTCCTGCACACCTCCCACTGGGGATGTGCCCGCAACCAAGGTACATGCCCTTGACCGGAATCGAACCCGGGACCCCTCAGTCCGCAGGCTGACGCTCTATCCACTGAGCCAAACCGGTTTTGGCATCATTTTTTTTTCCATCACTTTGAGTTTCTACTCTTTAATTTCAGGGGTAAAAGATCAGTGATTTATTGTTTTGGCTTATCATCTCTTTTCCTGGGAATTGTCTTCTTTCCCACATAAATATGCAGATAAAAATACATGTTCAAATTATTTTATTGTCCTCTGTAAATAAAGTTTTTATTTATGGTTATGAAAGTTAGTAATTTCTTTATCCTAAAGATAAAAGGCCAAAATGTTTATTTTTACATGTTCTAAATGGTTTGGTGTGAAATAGGTATCTCATGACTTTAGTGACCTTCATTTTTATATGTAAAATAACTACGACAGGGCTTGTTTCTTGTCAATTCTATACCAAGTAAATGACACAAAACCAAAAATCTTTTAATAGCTACAGAACCTCTGAATGTTTTCATTTCATATTTGCAGGCTGTGGCAAACTAAGCTATTTTCTTTCTTTTTTATGAATTGTAGCATATTGTAAAAGGCTTTAATGAAGACAGGAGGTTTTTGTTGTTGGTGGTGGTGATAATGGTCCTTTTTAAAGAAAATGAATTTTTACAAACTTGATGCTGATCACAACCAGAAGCATATTTATTGCTGGTAAATGTTTACAGTTTCCAAAGATGAAGAAATGTCTTTGCAAAAGTAATCAGGCAAAATGTCCATATCTTTATTCCTGTTCCAGTGCCTCCCTGTTCCTGACCAAGTCTAATGGAACCCTGCGGAGTAACCCCTGGCTGAGTCTGCTCAGTCAGATGCCTGGAGACCACGCTGGCTCCCTTTTTAGTCCTCTTTCCCTTCAGCAGATGTAGTAATGGCACTGGTAGATCTTTGGGGAATTTTCCTTTCTGCTCTTCGTCCTCATTACTCCTGCCATCTGGTCCATTTCGGTTTTATTTCCATTTAGCACATGTGTTCCGACCACCCCTCCCACACTGGCCTGAATGAATCTCTTGTGGTTCAGCACACCCATGAGTCTGCACAGGTACAGGGATAGGCAACAGAGCAATGCCAAGGTCTGAAATTCAGGTAAATCTGAAAGGACAGACTGTGTCTGTTCAGAGGCTTATGCTAATACTTCTATGTAGGCCACTATATTTCTTTCTTTCTTTGGGTTCTACAAAGTCAACATGAAAACAAAATTGTTATTTGTTGCCAAATGAAGGTTATGTTTCATAGGATCTAAACTTTTTTTTTTTTTGGTCAAAATATTGTGGCTTATAACATTGAAATTTGCCCAGCATTTGACATGCATGAAGTACATTGAATACTTGCTCATAATTTGTTCAGTTACCTATTGTTTATGCTTTACATGAGGAGATATCTATATCTATATCTATATCTATATCTATATCTATATCTATATCTAATGCATGCTCAATAATGTAGTCATTCTTATAGTGACATCAATCAATGTATAAGATAAGTTCCATCCTAAATTAAATACCATCTCTGTTGAGAAATATGACTAAGCTATGAAATAGGTATCATCAGTTTAAGGCCACATTTTTTAGTCCTGAATTGTAAAGTATAGATTATGAAATATAATAGAATATCAAAGAATGAAGACTCAGTTTCGGGAGGAAGAAAAGTTATAAAAATGGATGAGGGGGGCAATATGCCCACTGAGATGAAAACACTATACATCTGTTTGAATCCTAAATCCCATTTAACTCTTATTCTAGATATAATTATATTGGATAAAGATTAGATTAAAAATTTTAAAAGTGCCCTGACCGGTTTGGCTCAGTGGATAGAGCGTCGGCCTGCGGGCTCAAGGGTCCCGGGTTCGATTCCGGTCAAGGGCATGTACCTTGGTTGCGGGCACATACCCGGTGGGGAGTGTGCAGGAGGCAGCTGATCGATGTTTCTCTCTCATCGATGTTTCTAACTCTCTACCCCCTCTCCCCTCCTCTCTGTAAAGTATCAATAAAATATATTTAAAAAAAAAAAAAAAAAAAAAAAAAAAAAAAATTTTAAAAGTATTCCACATTCAAACCTGCTGAGAAGGCAAGGATTAGATTAAGCAGAAATTGAAAGAAGTTAAGGTTATATTTTAGTATCTAAGTCTACCTTTATAAAATAATAGTTTTCAAAAAAATATTGTGCATCTCTATGTTAACTTGATTAAATTATGCATTTTGTGGGCTATGTCAATGAAGAAATTCATGCTGTATAAAAATTCATTTGAACTTTTTATGGAGTAACAGGTTTTGAAATGCCTGCTGACCTTTTGGGAACCTTTACTAGCAGGGAGGGCACAAAAGATTTTGAGGAGACTGGTGATAGCAACAGGGCTCTATTCTCTATGTGATACAGATTTTCTGGTTGAGGTTGGGGTTGAGCTCTATTGACTCTGGGACCAAATATACTCCTTTGGAGCCTGTTAAGTGAAACAAAGAATGAAAAGAACCTGAGGGTGTTCCCCCAATAAAGAATTACTGAAAGACCATGAACTTTGGGGTAAAAGAGGACTCATGAATCACATTAGCAAATTTTAAAAAGCCTACTTAATGAAGTTATACAAAAAGAGAGCTAATAATTATAGATCTATCAGAAATCATCAATGAAAGTTTCATTTCATGAATAAACTTTTATGTCTAAGTTTAAACCAAACTATTTTCAGATTAGTGTACTTTCTCAAAAAAATAATATGACTGACACATATTAACCTGCCAGAATGTATCTCCTACACTTTTTATACATAGTGAAAAAATATAACTGAGTTAAGAATTTTGAAGCCCTAGCCACTTTTTCTCAGTGGATAGAGTGTCGACTTGCAGACTGAAGGGTCCCAGGTTTGATTGTAGTTAAAGGCACATGCCCAGGTTGCAGACTTGATCCCCAGTAGTGGGTGTGCAGGAGGCAGGGGATCAATGATTCTTTCACATCACTGATGTTTCTATATCTCTCTCCCTCTCCCTTCTTTTCTGAAATCAATAAAAATATATTTTAAAAAGGAACTTTGAAATAACCTGCCTTTCCCCTCACCCTACATGAACCTAATAATCATATAAATTTAGATCCAAGTACATAGAACTGAGAAACACCTAGACATCGAATATTAGGCTTAGAGCAGTGGTCGGCAAACTCATTAGTCAACAGAGCCAAATATCAACAGTACAACGATTGAAATTTCTTTTGAGAGCCAAATTTTTTAAACTTAAACTTTTTCGAACGCCACTTCTTCAAAATAGACTCGCCCAGGTCGTGGTATTTTGTGGAAGAGCCACACTCAAGGGGCCAAAGAGCCGCATGTGGCTCGCGAGCCGCGGTTTGCCGACCACTGGCTTAGAGGGAATCTGAAACTTCATCATGTCCAACACCATTTTATTGTTTTTAGAGTAAGTAGGTGTGAGGATATCAAATAGAAAAACTCTGCCATATTTTAAAGGTATTTATACAAACAGGACAACTGGAAGTTCAAAACCTGAAATTAACCAAGGCTCACATGTCTGTAGCATATTGAAATGGAAGAGTTAATACCTAACCCACTGGAAAATAGTTTTGTACAGGAAGAGTTTTTGAATTGAAGTATCACTCAGAGTAGAAGTAGGTGCCTCGTTTAAATTTAATACAATGCAACAGTTATAGAATTATCAGTTTTTTAAAAAACGTATTGACAGTGATGTGTTTATTCTTAATAGCTCAAAATAAACAGGCCCTGATTGCTCTTAAGTCCTTGGGTACTGCCACACCTGAAGTCAGCACTCTCATATCACAGTTTAGTTTTGTGAATAAAAAAATTTCCTTATTGCTGAAGTCACTTCCGGTTACACCTTACAATATTTAAGAATAAAAGAAACCTAACTGATAAGTGAATGAGGACTGTGAGAAGACTGTGTTACTCAAAATAGGCCATGTGACTGGAAAACTATAGGGTTTTGAGCACAGATTCCTGTGTGTACATTAGGGACTCTTGAATACACTGTGTACATGGTCATGCCCATTGCTGGGCTAAGTGGGGAAATACCAGTGTCCCAGCTCTGGAATATCCATACCCAAAGATCAATAAATTCTCTAAGTTTCTACAAGCCAGATTGATAGTTGATACTGTATTCCTAAGAACTGAAAGCCACAGCTATTGAAAAAGGAGTCCTAGTGATGATATAAGCCCCACCCATTTCTGTCCATTTTCAGAGTTTCAGTGCACACTCATGGCTGCTTTCAGCAAGTGACTGCATCTCTCCTCCTGTAGGCCTTATCTGGCATCCTCCCCTCAAACACGGGGTGGGCCTTGAAAGGTTCGGGAGTTCATGATCCCCAGGAAGCAGATCTCAGCAACTGGTGGGATGGAAGAGAGGATAGATGCTCTGGCTTCCTAACTGTTGGAGTGGACAACCCCAAAGCATGTCTGTCCCATGGCCCAGAGGTTCCCAACAGGCTGTCGCCCCATTGGCCACAACACAATAACAAATCCTTTTGTTACTCCTTAACTCATCTTTTTTTTTTTTTTTTTTAATATATTGTATTGATTTTTTACAGAGAGGAAGGAAGAGTGATAGATAGTCAGAAACATCGATGAGAGAGAAACATCGATCAGCTGCCTCTTGCACACCTCCTACAGGGGATGTGCCCGCAACCAAGTTACATGCCCTTGACCGGAATCGAACCTGGGACCTTTCAGTCCGCAGGCGGACACTCTATCCACTGAGCCAAACCGGTTTTGGCTTTTTTTTTTTTTTTTTTGGCTGCTATGTTTTCCATAGCTCACTTTTCTATTTCCCTACCATTGCTTCTGGGATCACCTCCGAAATGAACTTCTTACTCTCAAAACCTTGCCTCTGGGTCTGATTCTGTTTTATGGAATTAGAAAAAGTAACAGGAGGCACACCAGGAGGCACACCAGCAAAGCTGATGGTAAGAAAAGTCTGGAAACAGCATAATTTAGGTGAGAAGTTCAGAAGCTGGTCCACATGCAGAAGAGCTATGTCTTTTAAAGGAAGGGGAACTCTTTAACTATTTCCCTCAGCGATCAGCAAGAAACTCCAAAGGCTTGCCGTAGTAATTGGCCCTGACCCTGGGATCATCCCAGGCACAGTTCCAAGCTGAAACCCTGCCTTCTTAAGTGACTGCATTGAAAACACAGTGTGTGTCTAATAGGTTGGTTGGATCAGCTTGATTCTATACCATGCAATGTGTGTACACATGATAAAAACGATGAAAGCACTCCAATCTCAATTGGAAATAAACACACAGAGGGGAATATTTTTCCTAATTCATATAGGCTCTGTTGGAAAGTAAAAAGTAACTATTTCTCCTTTTCACTGTTGTAAATTATATTGTAGCACTGCTATTAACTCGAGCAACACACACACACACACACACACACACACACACACACACACACCTGGAAGATTTTAATCCAGAGCTAAATCTTTTAAGGGGAGAGAGCAGAGATTGTACTGAAGTATAATTTCTTTTTTCTTTTCTTTAATTTGTTCAAAGGAAATTCTAGGACAGTGGTCAGCAAACTGCGGCTCGTGAGCCACATGAGGCTCTTTGGCCCCTTGAGTGTGGCTCTTCCACAAAATACCACGTGCGGGCGCGCGCGCACGTACAGTGCGATTGAAACTTCGTGGCCCATGCGCAGAAGTCGGTTTTTGGCTCAAAAGAAATTTCAATCATTGTACTGTTGATATTTGGCTCTGTTGACTAATGAGTTTGCCGACCACTGTTCTAGGAAAATCACAAACTATTATAAATTAGCTCTTTCATAAAGGACATGAGACATAAGAAGTTATAGGTAGTTGAATGCAATTCCTCATGATTGAATTTATACTGTTCAAGATTAGGAACTTTATACTCAGGTAATGTGCTTTATGTTTTATTCAAAAGAGGCTGGGATCTTTTTCCCATTTTAGAAATGGAGAAAAATGGATATAGTGTTCCAAGACCATCTACCTACCTCGGAAGAACTCAAAATTCTTGAGGCAACAGTGGTGCAAGTTATACATGTAAACGTTTGTGGAATTTTTAACACAAATATTTGGGTGAGAAATTGATGTATTGTGTTCAGAATAACTACGTTATCTGACTAAAACAGGATGCATTCAGAGTCATTCTGGAAATGGTAAAAAATAATGTAAATTTTTAAAAATATCAGACAAAACTTACTTTTTAGCATACTTCAAGAAATCCCTAGATTCACCAGAAATTTGAATCTTAATTATACAATTATTTCTACCACTCCCACTGAAATGCTATCATGTAATGCTGATTTCGACTTAACAAGCCCATTTTCCCCCAAAACAAGGGAAGTAAGAGTCATATGGAGCCCAAAGGCTTTAGAAAATCAACAATTTTAAGTTTTGTTTTTTTTTTCAGTTCCCTGTGGTGGAGTTCTATATGAAAGTATTTTCACAAAATTTACTTTAACTTATACAACTCCTTGCAATACATCATGTTTTCTTTTAAAAGCAGGGTTATTGCCCTAGCTGGTTTGGCTCAGTAGATAGAGCACTGGACTGTGGACCAAAGGGTCCTGGGTTCAATTCCGGTCAAAGACACGTACCTTGGTTGCAGGCTCCTCCCCAGCCCTGGCCCTCTTATCAAGATGCTTAAAGATGTTCTTGATTAGTTATAGTCTCAACTTTCACTCTTTCCTTTGTATGCATTTCCTCCCTCCCCTCAGTACAACTCAGATATTTTTTACTTTCCCTGATTTAATGATGTTCGTAGTTCTTAATATTTTCATATACAGTACCTCGTGTTTTCTGCAGCATTTCTCTCTTTCTTCCTATTCTATAGCTCCTTTCTTTCCTGGTTTGGCTCTTAGCTTTCTAGTTGCTGATCCTCAGTCTCTTTAAACAACCATTTCTTTTCTACACTGACTTTAAATACTGGCATTTCCAAGTGTTCTGACTTTAGCCTTCCTTTCTTTTCACTCTATAAGCCGCAGATAATATCATAACATTATACTTATGCTGGTATCTATTCTCCCATTTTATATATGAAGACATTGATATACAGAGAACTTAACAGAATCCCCCAAGATCATATATTCAATAAGAATTAGGGCTTAAATTTGAACAATATTCATGTTCCTTCCATAACATACTAGTATGTCTGTAGGGTAGGTTGCCTAACAAAACCCACAACACCTCTGTGACTTTGACAATGTTTATTTCTTATTTTATTATTTTTTTTTTACTTTTTTTATTGTTTGAAGTATTACAAATAGTAGTACATATGTCTCCTTTTTTTTCCCCATTGACCTCCCCCCCAGCCTCCCCTATCCCCCAGTACATGCCTTTACCTGCCTCTGCCCCCCAGTGTCTTGTATCCATTGGTTATGCTTATATGCATGCATACAAGTCCTTCGGTTGATCTCTTACAGCCCCCCACCCCTAACCTCCTCTGCCTTCCCGCTGTAGTTTTGACAGTCTGTTCAATGCTTCTTTGCCTCTGTATCTATTTTTTCCCCATTTCTTTCCTTTAAAAAATCTTGCCTCTGCAGACTAGAAATAAACATATAATAACAAAAAATGTTTGAGTCCCAATTTCAATGTCCAACAGTTCTGAGTCCCCGTTTCAATGTCAAACAGTTCCTTATGTGTACATGTCAGCAGTGATATCTGGATGGTGGGCACATGGTGGCAATGCAGGTCCGACCCTCTCTGGTTTGGTCCTAGGCAACCTGCTGCGACGCACAGCTGCTGACTGCTAGCATGGCAAGGCGTCGTCAGCGTCTTCCATCTCTGGACTGTTTCTCCTGTTGTCTTCGTGGTTGGAGCAGACCTGTCAATTCCTCTCTGTTGCAGGAATCCACATGGTCTTGGAGTTGTTTTCTGAAAATATACAAACATATCCTCGACCAAAAGTTAATAAAGGAATCTTTTCTATATAATTGATTTGGGATCCTTTTTATTTTTGCCCAAACGATTTTCCTTTGTCTTATTTAGACATCATGTGTGTTTTTGTTACATGTTATTACCTTTAATGAATGACTCTGCTCTACTAACCATGGGCTCAATATTAATTTATATAACATTTTTAAATAATGCAGTGAAAGCTGTCCAGAAACCACAAGAAAGCCAATGAAAGCCTCTTACAGAAAGACGTATGACGAGTCCTTTGCTATAGAATGCTTCCACTCAGATTGCTTAGTACCCACGCTAGCATCAGCTTAGTGATAATAAGATAAGCACCTCACTAATGTGATTCTGAATGAGCAATTTTCATATTAATGGTTTTCTCACTGTATTAATGAAAACACAATTTGCCACCAGAATGGGGATATCATTTAAATTAGATCAAAATTGCTAACATGAACAGGGCTGTTAATAAAGCAAAACTATTGTATGTACAAATGGTTCTCCTATTGTAATAATAGTGTCCTTCTATTCCAAAATTTGTATTAACACTAGAAAAAACAGTGCCATTTTATTGACTGCTTGATAACGTCACTCACTGTATGAGCCAGCCATGGCCATCAACATTAACTTTGCATGCGTCTGGCAGTAGCTGAGCACAAGTCAAACAGAATGGAAAACCCCACACCCTGGAACTCACGATGAGCATCCTATCAGCTAAGCTTCCTTAACCAGGGATTGTTGTTTGCAGTCAACTAATACAGGTTGTAAATTATTGAAGAGAAAGAAAACACTGTAAGAAAAGCAGAAATTTGAACATTAGACTTACATAATAATAACATTTTTCTCTGCATTCGTTTGTTAGGGCTGCTGTAACCAAGAACCGAAGACAGGGTGGTGAAACAACAGAAATTTATTTTTTCACAGGACTGGAGGCCAGGAGTTCGAGACGAAAGGGTCGGCAGAGTTAGTTCTTTCTGAGGGCAGTGAGGGAAGGATCTGCTAAAGGACTGTCCTTGGTTTACATATGGCCATCTTCTCCCTGTCTTCACTTAGTCTTCCCCCTGTATGTGTCCTTGGGCCCAAACTTCCTCTTCTTGTAAGAATGCTACACATACTGGATTAAGGCCTACCCTAAAGACCTCCTTTTATAACTTCACTACGCCTGTATAGGTACGTCCTAACATGATCACATTCTGATACATTCGGGGTTAGGATTTCAACATATGAATCTGAGGAAGTATGGCATATAACTTAATTCAGCATATAATTTAATTTTCCAAGCATATATAAAAATGTACTTATGATATGTTTATATGTAAAGTTTAGCACAGGTGAGATTACCAAGTTATTTATAATTATATAAAGTATTCTGAATTATATTGTATATAAATATCCTCCCAAAACAAGCTTGAACAAGAAATAGGTTAACTTGCTGAAACCGGTTTGGCTCAGTGGATAGAGCATCGGCCTGCGGACTGAAGGGTCCCGGGTTCGATTCCGGTCAAGGGCATGTACCTTGGTTGTGGGCACATCCCCAGTGGGAGGTGTGCAGGAGGCAGCTGATCGATGTTTCTCTCTCATCGATGTTTCTAACTCTCTATCCCTTTCCTTTCCTCTCTGTGAAATATCAATAAAAAATATATTTAAAAAAAAGAAATAGGTTAACTCATGGTATTTAGCTAACTATTTATATAACGAGGTAACTAAAGATTAGTATTAGAAATGGCAGGTGTAATATATGTGTACAGAGGAGGGAAACTAAATACAAAAAAGACGCACTTAAATGATAGATGACATTGTCTGTTAGTTTTATAGATATTTGTATCCCTTGGAATGTAACTTTTTACTGGGTTACAAAACAAATCCCTCAATATTATTTATTAGGGATAATAATAACTGCTTGTTGAGATGAAGCATGAATTTTTACCAACTGTTATGCCTGGTGGTATGGGGCAGACCCAGCCTGAACTTCCAGAGGAGTCGCTTTCCCATGATAGGAAGCAAACCTTGTTGATTTGGCTGCAGTCTATTCATTCATCAAGTTAAACAAATATTTAATGGGCACTTAGTATGTGCCTGACACTGTTCTCAGTACTGGGCTAAAGGAATCAATAAAAATCTACACGGTAAGATCTTTTACAAATTGTTATATATGCTGGTATTTCTTCAAACTGCTAGGATTAAAAAGAATCACCACTGAACTATTTAGTTAATTTAAATATGTTGCCAATAAAATACCTAGTTTGAAAGTAATTCCTAAGACTTAATTGCTATTTAGCTAAAGGTATCTTAAATATTCTGTTTTTAAGTATTCAGTCCATTCTATTTTAATAAACTTTGAACTATCTGAGGAATCTCAGTATGCTGGTGTTTAATGTTTGGAGTGTTATAAATAAAGGCAAAGCAATCTAATTTTTGTTTCAGAATGAGTGGTCGAATAACTATCTTTTCCAAAAACCTTTTCGCCTCAAGCTGTGAAAGATGAAATCAATAACTAAGTCTTTAAAACAATTTGCTTTAGCTCTTCCCCCCCCCCCCAACATTTTCTCAGTCCTAATGAAAGTAAGAAATAAAACAGCTTTTAACATTGTTTTCTTTTCTACTTTTCATTTTATTTTATACAAACTGGGGATATTACCAAATAATAAAAGTGCTACAAAAACAACACCAGGATGAAGAAGAGAAATTAGAATTTTAGCCAATTTATAAACTGAAAAATCAGAACAATCATAATAAATTAATTTTTAGATATATTTTTTCAGTTGATTTCAAGTTGTATTTTTATATGAATCAATAACCTATATCTCTTCTTAGAAATGCAGTTGATTTTTAACAAACTTTTCATCAACAAAATTAGTAGAGGATCATTTTAGTGTTTTCTTGGTGGTTCAAAGTAAGATCGTGGTTGTTGACTGGACTCAGTAACTTGTACCAACTTATATGAAACCTTTATAATTTGTGAGAACTGGATGCAAGCTGTTTAATTGTGAAATGATATAATGTAACATAATCCTCAAAGCATGTACTTGAATATAGTGCATGTGGATTTGCATAGTAATGAATCCACAAAATAAAGTATACGGAATTAGGTGAAAGCTAAAAATGAAATAAGATATTGCCAGTAAGAAAACAAGTGGCTGCATCGCATTAAATTTAGATGGAAACTCTTCCTTTGAAACTCATTCTAAATGCATTTTTGTACTTAAAGAAAATAGTATTTGGGGAAAATATTTTCTAATCTTAGGATGTGACAGATTGTATTATATTACACATTATATCCCTGACTAGAATAAGAATCAATAAATGTCTTCAATAGTAATATTTTCATTAACAAAGTCCTTCCTTTCATAAAACATTTTCATATATAAAAGAAAAGAAAAAATACATAGATGCATGTTGACATGCTTTTTTCTGTGCATTACCTCATGTAATCATCACAACTCTGTAAGATAAAAAAAACAGTCCTCAATTTCTAGCTGGGAAAAATCAGACAGAAAGAGATTAAATCACTTTCTCAAAGTCACACAATCCGTAAGTGTAAAGTAGAGGTTTAATTGTGGGAGCCTCCGTCCAGAGACGGAGCCGCAAACCATCAAACGTGTTGTCTTTATGTTGTATCCGTGTATTACCTGTACTGATCTTCGGGGAAAGTTTATAACACTGTTATGAGTTGATATAATAAAGACAGGTCATGTCTGAAGCTTCTCTATGTCACATGATCAGTAGACAGCAGAGCCCACTTTTTGTACCAAACCGTTTTGGTCCAGATCTTTGCCAAGCAGCCCATCTAACTCAGCATAACTCTTCCCTGAAGTTCAGGGCTCAATGTACAGGCACCTTCCTACAATGGTTCGTTTTCTCCAGGTTTTGAACTTTGAGATCTGTATTACAGAATTATGTACACAGAATACCATTCCAACCCTCTAGAATCACCTCAAGGCATTTCAAACTTTATGTGAACATACAACAGAGGGGTGCTTTGTTCCCTCTTATGAAACCAAACACTGGACGGGACATTATAAGACCCTTTTCTTTAATCTGTATGAGTCTTTTATCTCTAACCCCAGGGCTTGCAGACATTCATGTTAACAAAGCTTGAGCAGCAACCTGAGTAGTAAAAGTGATGTTTCAAATATATGTGACTGCTGGCCACGTTGGCAATATCTACCTCAGCTACATATCACCCAGCTAGTCATTCATTTTTTCAACAAATATATATTAATTTACTGTGTAAAGACTAAGGTAAGAAATAAAGCAAAGGGATGGGATGCAGGTGTTTGGGGACATGGCTTTGCAGTGTTAATAATGTAATGGATTCATGTCTTACTGCTGTGTAACAATCTACAACAGATGCATTGACTTAAAGTAACCCTTACTTATTATTGTACTAGAGGCCCATTGCACGAAGATTCGTGCAATAGGCCTTCCTTCCCCTGGCTGCCGACAATGGTTTTCCTCTGGCACCCGGGACCCAGGCCTTTGCTCCGGTTGGAGCCTTCAGTCTTCGCTCCAGCCAGAGTGCTGCTCCTATAGCTCCCTCCGCCCCTCCGCCCCCCCCCCCCCCCCCCCGCCACCCTCTCCCTCATAGCAGGTGTCCCGCCCTGCCCTGCCCAGCCACTCTGAGCCTGCATGCATGCTGCCCAGAGGCCCGGAGCAGCTGGCGGGCGGGGCCCCTCCATCTTTGTTGGGTTAATTTGCATACTCCTCATTGGCTGGTGGGCGTTGTGAAATGATGGTCAATTTGCATATTTCTCTTTTATTAGTGTAGACAGTTTCCGTGTATAAGGATAAGGAGTCCAGGAATGGCTTAGTGGGGTCGTCTGTTTAGTTTGTCACAAGACTGAAACCAAGTGGCTGTCTAGGCTTCAGTATCATCTGCAAGCCTGGCTAGGAAAGACTACCTGGGGCAGATCCTTCCCTGGTGCCTTCTGAGGGAGCATGGCCCTGCTGACACCTTGATTTCAGATTTCTGTTCTAAAACGTGTATTTGTGGTACTTTGTTTTGACAGCCGTAGGACGCTAATACAGCATCCATGAAGCCATATTTCTGGCCCTCTTTTCCTCATTAACCACATTTGTTATCCAGTGGTACCATTACTTAAATAACAAAGCAAAACCACAAAATATTCATGAGTTTTACTGAGTGCCTTTATTCTTATACAGACCTGTAAGATGGGTACTATCGTTATGCATATCTTACTGATGAGAACATAAGGCCCCAGAAAGTTTAAGTATGTTGTGTATGTTTGCACAGATGGAGTCAAACCGATATCTCTCTGACCTTCCTTTCTCAACTCTATTGTCTGTGATTTTCAAAAATCATGCTGCTAACTAAGCACTTCCTTATATAATTCTTTGTATTCTCATGTGATACATTTCACACCAAAGGAAATAACAGCTAATCTGTATTGGGTGCATCTTATGAGCTATGCAATCTGCATTTACTGTTGCTGTATGCATGTCTTACAACAGCCCTGTGGGGTAGGTTTTGTAATTCTACGTAGTCTCAGTTTATAGATGAGGACATTTAAGCATATTTTAAGCAGCTAGCCTAAAGTCAGACAACCAGGGAATGCCAAAGCCATAATCAAACCCACTAGCTTGACCCCAGTGTGTCCACTACCCTGAACCAGCTCCCTAGTGGCATCTTTGAGAGCATGGACTATTTTCATGGTTCAATGACTTCTTTCTAATATTACATAAAGCTGAAAAAATAAGTTCTATTTTTTTTTTTTTTTCAGGAAGAACAGAATGCCAGGGAGGATATGACTGGAATGGTTCTCACTACCTCAGGAAACTGGTCTGGGTTACTCACTACAAACGGGCACAGACAGTCTTTTCTCTCATTTGAGAATCTTCTCCCAACCTGGTACAGTTTTCAGCATGCCATCCCATGTTATCAATATTTATGGTTGACAGACGCTGCAAAAGAGTTCCTTCATTTCCAAAATGGGAACAAAATCAAATTAACCTTTAAAGGAGTTTTTATTAAGATATCACTAGGATAAATGAGAAAATACCATATACACTGAGTGACCAGATTATTATGATCTCTGAACACATAACAATCTGGCCACTCAGTGTGTGTGTGTGTGTGTGTGTGTGTGTGTGTGTGTGTGTGTGTGTGTATACATATATATATGTATATAATTTCTAATATATATTTATATTAGAGGCCTAGTGCATGAATTTGTGCATGGTGGGGTCTGGCCAGCCTGGCCAGGGGGAGGGGACATGGGCAGTTGGCCGGCCTGCCTACTGGTTGAACTCCTGGTCGAGGGACAATTCGCCTATTAGCCTTTTATTATATAGGATATACACTGAGTAGCCAGATTATTGTGCATTCAGAGATCATAATAATCTGGCCACTCAGTGTATATTTTAGAAAGGGAAGCACCTATTACAATTTCTATATGTACACAACAAATGATGGTCAAAACTGCATAGACAATTGTGAATATCCCCCACTAAAGTATGCATGTGTATATCTACTTAAAGGTATTTTAAATTGAGTTCTGTAAGTATGCTAGCTCAAGGAACAGTAATTATTGTAAGTGCATAAAGTAACTCAAGGAGCATTTCTTTTTCATCCAACTTTTCCCCAAGAAAACTTTTTTTAATTACTATAGATGCGACTCCTGTGTACTCCCTAATTTCATTTTTAAGCAAAGGGGAAATATATTTCCTACTGTTGTTTTGAAACCTCCAAAGTTAATTACTGGAGATAGTTGGATTATTTTTTTTGCTTATCTTTATTCTATTGGGACTCTACACCATTTGCATGTAGCAAATCAGGGTGAGTTCACTTCCGACACAGTCAATTATATAAGTCTATCAACAGCTATTTTATTCTGGAAACAATAGAGACAGACAGCTCGGACTCTGTGATGAATGTAGATTAGAGAGAGGTCACCCTGACATACATAATTAGTTTGAGAATGTTAACTTAATAGGTGGAATGCCCCTAAGGCAACTATACGTTAGGGCTGAAGCTGTAGGATCTGGAGCTCAGCTTCTGTCTGCTGTTGTCAGCATTGACATGGCTCAATACACTGCTTATGAAATGGCATAAGGTATTATGGCAAAACGAAATGGCTGTAAAAACAAAATTTGCATAATACTATGGTCATACTACATATATTTCCCTTCAGAAAGATTTGTGCAGCTATATTATTATGCAAATTCCTAATAGGTGATTGGCTTCAACAGATAAATCTTTGGGTTCCTTCTGAGAACTAATACATGTTTAAACAAGGGTTCAATAAGCAATCGATGATAATATTCAGAGAAATATTAAATTTATGGTCTATCCTTGCTGTAGATATTAGCTTAAAATGGGAAGGTGAAATAAAGCACATGTTTTCCCAGTAATAAATTATTTGTTTTTTCATTCATGTGTAAGCAAAAGATAATAGCTACGGTAGAACTCATCTGTAAAAGAGGGATGAAAGATGATATTCAAACTCTGCTTTTATTTTAATCAATAGATGACAATATTTTACATTATTATTATTGTTATTAATTGAATGAAAATAAGGATAATTTTTATAGAGAATAAATAATCTATTTTTCTGGACACTTCTAGGACAAACTAGAAGCAATCTAGGGGCATATCTGCAATATAATTTGTGCCACACATTATACTATTTTATGTCAATAGTATAATTCATTTGTTCACTGTTTAGTATTCACTATATTTCAGGCACTAAATTTGATAATCTACTATTCTATCTACTTTAAAATGCAGTGCATACCTGCAAGGTGGATAGTATTATTCACATTTTACTGATGAGGTAAATGAAATACCTATTGGTTGTGAGAACCTGATCAAACAACCGAATGATGATAGATTAAGGACTTCCTGAATCTGAAGCCAATTTAATGGCTTTATATGATTTTTTATATAATTCAGATCTCAAGTCATTGAACTAGGTCTTACACATTTGGGTTTGCATTAAACAAACAGTAAGCATATTATTCCTCTCCAGCATCAAATTAGATAATTTCTCAATAATTCTGTGGATGCTTTCTGAAGCTATAGCCCAGAGAGTTTATGCAACTTCCTCAAGTTTAATATAGTTAGATGCATGCTTAAACTGTAAATGTTCATTTCAAGTTTTTCACAACCTCTGAGAATTCAATGGATACTCACCCAGTAAAGGTTTCAGCATTTTTAAGGCTGCCATAAAAATATCAGGCTTGTGTTTATATAATCAGGTTGCTCTTGGGTACAAGTTACAAATCACCCAATAGAGTTAGTGACTTAAACAGACCAACAGGCTCTATTCCAGGTAATTATAAAATTAAAAAAAGCTTATCATATGTGCACACCAGTTCTTTGGTTGATCTCCCAAGGACACAGACAAAGGGTGGTGGAGGCCTGGGGTGGGCTATAAGGGATCAATGGGAGAGAAAAGGGGACATACGTAATACTTTCAACAATAAAGATTTTTTTAAAGTTTATTTCCTCAGAGATAATGGTAGTAAAAATAAATTGTCACATAATAACTAGCCCCTGCTGTTAGATAAATGCCAAGGTAAAACCAATTATTTATTTTATAATTATTTATGGAAAATAAATATTGGAAAAACAGGTTTCTTTAAAAACCTGAAGACTGATTCTACAGCAACTGAACATCATAGTGAATCACTTCATCTTCTACCAAATGATTGATCATTAACTGATTTAATTCTTCTAAAATATTCACACTATTCTCATATTTATTTCAATTCTTTTCCTGTTTACCAAGTTTTTAGAGGAACTCGTAATTCACCAATGTCTTGATGACCTCACAAAATCTAAGTAATCCCTAGGTCAACCATATTTTTTTGAACAAGGATGAACTTTTATTTCTGTTTTCCCAAGAAGAGATATACAAAAGGACTTATCCCTGTATTCAGTGAACATGAATTTAAGCAGCATTTTTGATACCCCAAGTTTGTACCTAACCTATTGGGTAACATTCCTTAATGGATACCACCCACCACAAAAACACCAAATAAAAAATCCGTGTTGCCTCTATCTATAGGAGTGATGAATAAAGCACTTGGAATGTTACCATGCAGGAGGTGACACTGTTATATAATTTTCAAATCTTCATTTACAAGTATATTTTTAGTCAACAAGGCACAGCTGGTACTGACTTCCTCTTTATCAAATTTCTGAACTCCCTGTTTGACAGATCCTGAAATTGCTAGATGTGGGTTTGATTTCCAGATGCCAAATTTTGGCACAGAAGAGTGGTACTCACCTATAAGTTGTAGGACATGAAGTAATATTTCAGCAATAGTTTTTTAAATTACATTTTTATTGATTTCAGAAAGGAAGGGAGAGAGAGATAGAAACATCAATGATGAGAGAGAATCATTGATCAGCTGCCTACTGCACACCCCCCACTCGAACCAAGCCCACAACCAGGGCATATGCCCTGACTGGGAATTGAACCATGACCTCCTGGTTCATAGATCCACGTTCAACCACTGAGCCATGCCAGCCGGGCATCAGCAAGTTTCAAAGAAAAGATTGAATATTGATGCTAAAGACACAATGTAGATAGATTAAGGCTAGATAGAGGAAGTTCATGCATGTGCATACACACGTTTTGAGCACATATATGTGCATACACATGTACATGCACACAAAGGGAAGAGATGAGAGTTACAAGTTTCCAATGTATAAGCAAAGGTAGTGCCAAGAGCTCTTAGGGTATAGCCCAAAGCTAATTTAATGAGGTTGCCATTACCACGTATTTTAGGTTGGGCAGACAACAGTGATGACTCACTTGTCATTGAAGAAAGTAAGTTTGACATCATTTCATAGAATATACCTTCTTCAGAAATCAGTGAAGAGTGTTCACTTCTAACTTGCTTACCTGCTTTCCTCACTTATACAAGAAAGCATCCAATCATGGAGAACACAGTTGAGGAATATGTTGCCATGGCAATTCAGATGAAAAGATATTGCTATTCTGTCCTTCCATCGTATTTTTGGGAACCAGCCTTTTACAGGAGCAAAGCCATGACACACAAGAGGTTTTCCAAGAGGAAGAAGAACACATGCCAAGAACTAACAAAATCATTGTCTGGGTAGAGAGAACTCTCTGCTATTGGAGACCTACGGCTTGCCTTAATTCACTAGGATGCATTTTATAATATAACTAGAGGCCCGGTGCACGAAATTCGTGCACAGGGGGTGTGTCCCTCAGCCCAGCCTGCACCCTCTCCAATCTGGGACCCCTCGAGGGATGTCCGACTGCCTGTTTAGGCCCGATCCTATTGGGATGGGCTATAACGGGCAGTCGGACATCCCTCCCACAATCCAGGACTGCTGGCTCCCAACTGCTTGCCTGCTTGCCTTCCTGATTGCCCCTAACCGCTTCTGCCTGCCAGCCTGATCACCTCCTAACCACTCCCCTGCCAGCCTGATTGCCCCTAACTGCCCTCCCCTGCAGTCCTGGTCACCCCTAACTGTCCTCCCCTATAGGCCTGGTCCCACCCAACTGCCCTCCCCTGAAGGCCTGGTCCCCCCCAACAGCTCTCCCCTGCAGGCCCAGTCACCCCAACTTCCCTCCTTGCCAGCCTGGTCCCTCCCAACTGCCCTCCCCTGCTGGCCATCTTGTTGCAGCCATCTTTGACCACATGGGGGCAGCCATCTTGTGTGTTGGAGTGATGGTCAATTTGCATATTACTCTTTTATTAGATAGGATAATTTTAAGATAAGAATTTGTATAAGGTATATGGAATCTAGTGGCCACTGTGCTAAATGTGGCCTACAGATGCCTTATGTTTATCCCGTAGAATGTTTAACCAACCTTTAATTTGAGTGTTTCTAGTTAGGGAGCAAACACCACAGTTGTTTATAGAAAGTGCTACCTAGCCTCTTCCCGGGTTCAAGTTAAGAGTCTGGCAATTAAAGGCATTTGAGGTTCCCCTTTTATTGCAGGTACAGGGTTGCTTCTAATCTAGGTGGGTCAAGGTTCATGGCTTGGTGAATGGAACACAGAATTCAGCCCCAACTTGCCCCTTTTGTGCAGTTTATAATTATCACAACCATGCATAGTGTCAGATATTTTCTCAAACTATGAATTGTCAGCTAAAGCATTTTGTCAAACTATTTTCTGCTGTTATGAACACAATATTCCCCCCACTTCTCCATATAAAATCGTGACACTGAATAAATCATTTCAAATAATATAACACTTTCTATCCTCCATGAAATTCAGATATTCCCAACCACCATCACCACCACCATTTATAATCACTAGTTTAGAAAATGCATTGGGAAGATAACTCTAAATATACTGAATCCTCTTTTCTTGATTTCTATAAATTTGTATTTTTTTTTTTTACCTTAATGGAGCTATGATCATTAGGTGCCATGCTTTTATTATGATATGTTTGGAGAACATCTTACCCCATTACTCTTGTTGATAGACCCAAAGGGGCCCACTATACCCACTCATTGCCTCTTTTGGAAAGCCTTCTCTTCCTCCATTAGAGAATCATGTTATTATAACATTTGGCAATATTTAGCAAATGTAATACTGTTTACAACGTGCAGCTGGGTTTCATTTCTAACTACAACAGAAGTAATTATGAACAAGTTCAAAGAAAAATTTTTAGTATGACTAATAAAAATGCACCTATTATTCAATAGAAATAATCTAATTGAAGGTTCTTTGCTTTTGATAATTGATCTCACTTTCTCCTTTATAGTTCCAAGAAACAAATGAAAACACTCACAGAGCTGTTTTTTCTCTAAAATCTAGATGTTGCTAAATTCTCATCAAACGCAGTGGTTGATGACAGGTACAAGGAAATGGCAGACATTTAAATGATCCAAATTATAATTGGTAATTAGCTCCCAAATTATTCCTGTCTTTTTCAGTTAGAACGAAGACACTTTTAACAATTATGTAATTGCCACAAAGAAGTATAAATATCTTGTTCAGACCTAATATTCATGTATTTATTTGGAATATAAGTAGCTGAAAATGTCTTTTTGCCCATATATAACAGAATATATATATATATGTATATGTATATATATACACACACATATATATGTGTGTGTGTGTGTGTATATATATATATATATATATATATATATATGGCATTTTAAAAATTTTGAAAGGAAACTTTCTTTTACAGGTTAAACTATTATCAATAAGGATTCTTAAAAAATGTCTGACATCATAAACTATCATTATAAACTCTTAGTTTTATCTAGAACATCCTTGTACTAGGAAAAATGTATTTCTTCCCTTCTTCATGATTTCAGCTATTGTACATATTGTTTTTCATTTTAGTCACGATGTTCTGCTAATCAAAACTAGCAATATAATCTAGAGAGATCAGGGGAATTAATTAGGTACATCTCATTTGTACTCTGCTAACCTTATCTATGTCTCCCGTTTAGGGAAAAGAGCCCATCATTGACTGATAAAGCAAGGAGGTTCTATTTGCTTTATAGAAGGATCTATGAAAAGGCTGGCTACGGTTTATAAATCTTTTAGTCCCATCCTGACTCGGCAACACTTGAAGGCTGACCTTGAAATGGAAAGCATTGTACTCTGTGTAGAAATCAAGTGGAGGTATTACCATTTTAGCTGATTTTATTCATATGCTTTATCTATTTAAACTAGAGAGAGAGAGAAAGAGAGAGAGAGAGAGAAAGTATTAATTAACACTACATGGAAGAAATGGCTTAGAGCCTCAAAGGATGCTTCAAGACCTTACCACTTATTCTTAAAGTCATTTATTTTATTTTAAGAACTCACCACTTCTAATTGCAAATAATTTGAGTGAAGACATGTTGGCAAATCTATCTGCTTTCCAAATTCAACAAAATGGATCTAGTCGGAAAGAAAGTTTGAAACACAAATTTAGTTTATTAACTTTCATTTGAAGGGGGATGATTGAAAAGGGAAATAGCATTCTTTTTCTTTCTAGGGGTTCAGAAATATATTTATAAAAGATTGTTCTTTCTAAGTCATATTAGAGAACTAGAAAGTCATGTTACAATAAATAGAAAGATGTCGCAGATGCTTCATGGATGCTTGAGATGACAATGAGAGTTGAGTGTAATAATTCTCCAGAAGTTTAAATAACTTGGTCTATTCATCTGGAATCTGATTGCATTACACTGACTGTACAGCACCCCTAATAAAGGAACTAACTCATTTCTCTTTGAAAAAAATTATCTTTATTGTTGAAAGTATTACAGATGTCCCCCTTATTATCCCCCATTGATCCCCTCCCACTGTCCTCCCCCTAGGCCTTTACCACACTATTGTCCACTTATTTCTTGATTATTAAATTCCAGCCAACAAGTATCAGCATCCTACTTGTGTGATTTCTGTTCTTTGAACCAAAATACATGTTAAATTTGATTTCTGGGAATATTTACTTTAAGAAGTTGTAATGTGTTTGTAGTTTAAATGAATTAAAATTCTAGAAATAAAAAGATCAATATTGGGTAACATCTATTTCAATAAATCAGCACATAGGTCTTATCTATATCATAAAAGGCCTGTGGTCGTGATGCCATAACGGTGTCATGACCAAACGAGCAGCGGCTCTTGGGGCAGGCAGGGTGGGGTGCGAGCTACTCCCCACAGAAAGCTACTAGAGGCAGAGGGCAGGGCAGGAGGTACCTGCAGCAGAGAGGGAGCTATGAGCGGTGATGGGCGGGGTGGCCCCTGAGGCAAGCGGAAGCGAGCTACTCCTGCGCGCTGGGCCTCTAGTATTTAATAAAAATGAATAGCATACTCTCATTAACTATCCTAAAACACAGTTTAGTTTTTTTGAAATGGTTCTCAAATACTTCCCTTTAAAACAGTGTTTATTAGTAAAACAGTGATTGTAATTACTTACTCATGAGTTCAACACAATTCAGATATATTTTATAATTTAGGGTGAAAGAATTGGTATGTGCTACTGACCTTGTCAATTAAAATGCTTACCATTAAAATAATATTTAACAAAATAGTAGTCTCTCTCTTTCTGGTGGCAGTGTCTGGATAAGACGTGCAGATATGGCACCTCACCAATGGAAGGAAAAGAAAGAACAGGTCACCAGCCTCGGACCTCATATGGCTGAAGGAGAAATGTATTTGGTGTCTGCCACACCTTTGCGTCCTTCACTAACACTTCTGTCCAACTGATCTTTGTGGCAAGGAAACCATCTGCTGTGTGACTGACGGGATGAAAGTAAAGGCTGGTGGAGATGAGTCCTTCTCCATATGCTGTCAGGATGTCGGTTGCTCAGGGTGTGCAAGGAGCTGGGCATCACTATTCTCCACATCAAACTCTGGGCCACAGGAAGAAATAGGACCCTGGACCAGGGGCCCAGTCACCTCTCAGGGCCCTTGCCCGCTCGGAATGAAGATCGGACAGATGGAGGATGTTACCTATCCCCTCTGACAGCACCTGCAGGAAGGTGCGGGGAGAGGGGGGCGTTTCCTGTGGTTGCCATCTGTGAACAGAACTCCTCAAATTATTGTTTTCTATTAACAAATGGCCTTTGTATCAACTTAAAAAATAAAAATAAAAATAAAAAAGTAATGTGACACATATTCAAGGTGAAATAGCAATTTGATAAACTATTAGAATCAGTTTTTTATAATATCTGATTTCTGGGAATTGCCCAAACCATTATCTTTTTATAGTTATACAAAGTTCTGTAGGATCTCTGTATAATGAAGTGGAAATAACTGTTATTCAAAACTTATTTTCAAATTTTACCATCTACAGCAGGTTTTAGAGAACTGTTTTTTCACATCCTTTTGTGTCTGTTGTTAGTTCCTTACCCTGCCAATAGCAATTATATGGTAGTGTTAAATTGAACACAGAGATATTAAAGCTCTGACAAGTTCATTTTATGTTCTTCTGCTATAGTGGTAGCTTCTTAAATCAAATTTCCTATAGAATATAATAAAATTGTGAGTCTCATGTCCCCTTCTGAAATTGGGAATAACTTTGTTACTGGCCCTGAGAAATTTGTGCTCCATCTAGTAATGGATCAGGTTTACCACTCCAGTGCGGGTAAGAGCAACATTCCAATCTTTCATCTGATTTTCCCAGAGACTGTTTTTGCATTGCCAAGAGTAGCAATGGCCCCAGAGCCGTGAATTTATATCTCCATAATGAGTATGGTTAGTCCACAACTGCATGCCAAGTACATGTTCATATCATCGTTATGACCCACATAATATATCATGGAGCTACAGGCTGAAAGGAAACCAATTAACCTTTAATGAGATGAGGACACTGTAGAACAGTTGGCATTATGGAAGGTCTGCAATTCCCAGATGGAGACATTCACCTGGGCTCTATGCCACTATGGATCTGCAACCTATGTTTGGCACCAACCTTTTTTTTTAGTGTCTACCAAATCTGCCCTCAAATCAAAGCAAAGCAAGTCAGAATGTTACTCAAGGGAAGCGTACCCAGCTGGGTTGATATAGAGGATAGGGAAATAAGTGAAATTTCTAATATAGCTATCCTCAAAATCTTCTCTAGTTAAAGGGAATTACACACTTTGTAAGCTCTTCACATGTCATTCTGCCTTTAAGCACTTTAACCATGCAGGTATGAAATTAAAGGAACACTCTCAAACCAAACAGTGGCATTAATATGCTCACTCTCATCACAATGGAACATGACACGCTTTTTAATACCGTTTGATTCCTATTAAATTTCAATTGAAGATAGAGGTTCAGTGAGTCGATCTAGACCAGGTTTCCAGGATTCACATAATTTCTGAAATTACAGATACAGGATTTGTTGTCTGACAAATGTGCAAAAGAAAAATGCTCACAAAGTGTTTATTGTTCTGTAAGTTGAGAGAGAAATCTCTTTGGAATTGTTTGACCTTCATTCTATCATATGAGTTGACAGTTATTCTAGAAAGAAAAGTACAGAGCCTGTAAGACATCTTTCTCTTCATATTGATCTTTGCATTGAATCTGGACAAACGTTTTTATCTGGTGGCACATTAATGTGGCAAACACTTAGGCGTTTATCTGGGAAAGAGTGATGATGTCATCCGGGCTTCTCCACAATCACCTGTTCGATTTTCTACACATAAAAGGATAGAACTTCATTTCCTTCTTTTAGCTCAAAGTAGGCTCAAATAAATTTAAATGAATCAACCTCCTTCCTTTTATTTATTACAATCAAGAACAATTCTCAATGGTCTTTGCTTATAAACTGCATCCATGTTATATGATAACATTAAGAGAAGACCTTCAATTTTATAGACTGTTTAATCTATAAAATAATGATGTTACCTCACTACTGGTGATTCATATTTTTATAGCAAACATTCTTCTCTTATTAATGCTAGTATCTTCTCAGGGCTAGTTTTAAATGCCATAGAACCACTACTTTGTTTTTCCTAAAACAGTCCGCTTTGCTGATTACCTGAAGTATTGGCCTCTCTCAAGTTTGTTTAGAAGAATGGAGAAGCATGACAGGACTGTTTGGGTAATAGTGGAGCTCAACATGCTAACAATTTTAAACCACTTGGATTGTATCTTTAGTGGCAAGTGAGTTACATATAGGATGAAAGTATGATCCCAGATCGAACACCTTTAGGTTTGTTATTAGTGGGGAGCCATTCCCTGTCCCCACCTATTGCTGGTGTCATGTGATGTCTTGAGAAAAAAAATATTCTGAGACTTGCAAGGAAATGAGTGGTATTTATTTGCATGGAACCAAACCCCTGAGTTTCTTCTCCCTCTGTACTGCCATGGAAGAAGTGTAGCTGTGTCCTTAGCAGAGATAGGTTTAAAACTTGTTGCCCAAAGTTTCTGTTCCATATTTGCACAGTTCAATCCAGTATTGGGCTAGCTTAGCTTGTGTTCCCAGCTGCAGTCCATCAGTCCATTGCGTGTGGGGTTGGCATGGCCATGGGCCATGTAGCTTCTGGGAACACTGGCGAATGCAAGGAACTAGGAACAAAATCAGAGGAACAAGAAAGCTAAATAAGAGAATTTCTTTGTCCGAGGGATTATGTATTTCTAAATTTTCACGGGCTTGCAGTAGCCCCACCCCTTCTGGCCAATGATCTCTGTTCCAGGTTAAACTGACAGGGACCTTCCTTATGTCATTCTGATTTTACTGTGCATGAGTCCATCTCCCTTTTGTTGGAGCCCTTCCTCCAGTGATCTGCCGGAATGGTTCCCTGGGGAGTGTATAGTTGCAGCTTCCTGGTGAAACTGCCCAAATGACCATGCTTATAATATCTGGACTCCCTTTTGCTCCTTTCCTACCCACAGTAATAAAAGAGAAACATGCAAATTAGCCATCACTCTGCTACGCCAAGCCACACCCACCAGCCAATCAGGAGCGAGTGTGCAAATTAACCCAACCAAGATGGCGGCCGGCCACGGAGCTGGAGCAAGCAGGAGGCTTGGGTTGCCCCGGCAATGGAGGAAGACAAGCTTCCCGCCCGCCTGGCTGGCCCTGGCCTCTGCTCAAAGCTACAAAGTTTCAATTAAGAAGATAAATAAATCCCAACAAAAATGGCGGCTACAGAGCTGGAGCAAGCAAGAGGCTTGGGCTGCCACCGGCGATGGAGGAAGCCAAGCATCCTGGCCGGCCCTGGCCTCTGCTCAAGGTTACAAAGTTTCAATTATAGAAGATAAATAAATCCTAGATACTTGCTTCCAGTCGGCCCTGGCCTCCGCTTGAGGAGGCGCTGAAAAAAAAAAAAAGAAAAAGAAAAAAAGGAGGGGCTGGGACCTTGAGTTGCCGGGGGGTAATCAGGCCAGGATGGGACAGCAGGGGCCATTGGGGGTAAGCAGACCAGCAGAGGGGCCAGTTGGGAATGAGTAGGCCGTCAGTGGGGGTCAGTTGGAGGTGATCAGGACAGTGGCGGGGGGCAGTTTGGAGTGAGCAGGCCAGCAGGGGGGCAGTTGGGGTGAGCAGGACAGTGGGGAGGGAAGGGGGGATGAGCAGGCCAGCAGGGGGGGGAGTTGGGGGTGATCAGGCTAGCAGGGAGCATTTGGGGGCGAGCAGGCCGGCGGTGGGGGGCAGTTGGGGGCAAGCAAGCCAGCAGGCAGAGTGGTTAGGGGCAATCAGGCAGGCAGGCAGGCAGGTGAGCAGCTGGAGCCAGCAGTCCAGGATTGTGAGAGGGATGTCCAACTGTCGGTTTAGGCCTGATCCCTGTAAACTGACAGTAGGACATCCTTCGAGGGGTCCCAGATTGGAGAGGGTGCAGGCCAGGCTGAGGAACACCCCCCTCCCCCGTGCACGAATTTCGTGCACCGGGCCACTAGTTATTAATAACTAGCTAAAAAATTACTAGTAGAAGAATCTAGGAGAGAATCCCTCCACCTGCTATCACTAAACACACACACACACACACACACAATGCTTTTTGTTGTTTAATGGAAAATTGTTTACTAAAGCGATGGGGAAATTTACTGACTACATATTTCTTAGGAATATGGACTATTAGAATTGCATGTAAAATGTTCTGAGCAACTACCTTGTTCAATGGTTCCCAACTTTAAACATAAGCATCCCACAAGGAGCTAGTTGAAAGTGATGTGATAGGGCTCACCTCAAGATATTGTGATTTAGTGGACATGGGATGAGACTCAAGAGTCTGCTTTTTATTTTTAATTAGGTACGTTTTAAACATTTACCTTTATTATTGAAAGTATTATAGATGTCCCCTTTTCCAATCCCCCATTAACTCCATTCACTCCACTCCTGCCCCCTCCCCAGGCCTCCCCCCACTTTTGTCTGTCCACAGGCTATGCATATATGCATATAAAGTCATTGGTTAATCTCTTCCCACCCACCCACCCTGCCCCTTCTAAGATTCTGTAGTCTGTTGCATGCTTCAATGTCTCTGGATCATTTTTGTTCATCAGTTTGTTTTGTTCACTAAACTTGTCTTCTGAAGTATTAAATCTACTATGAAAGCCATCTAATAACTTCTGAGTTTTAAATAATGTATATTTTAGTTCTAGAAAAACCCTGTCAAACTACAGCCCATGGGCCAAGTACAGCCCACAATCTATATTTGTTAAGTTCAGTTTTACTGAAATGCAGCCAGATTTCCTTGTTTATGTATTGTTTATGGCTGCATTCACACTATAGCAGTGAAGTTAAGTACTTTACTGACAGAAAACCATAGTTCCTACTTGGCTTTTTGCCACAAAAGTTTGCTACTTCTAGAATACCCATTTGTTTTTCTATACAGATTTCCATTCTCTGTTGAAATTCTCCATCTCTTTATTCATTTTGTTCATCTTTCCTTCAGTCATTTTAACATTTCTATAATAGTTATTTTGAAGTCTTTGACTACTGTCTCCAACAACTGTACAATTTTTTGGTCTCTTTCTACAGTCTGCTTAGTCTCTTGATTTATAGCCATATTTTCCTGACTCTTTTCAAAAAAATTTAATTGATTTGAGAGAGAGAGAGAGAAAAAAAAAGAGAGGAGATTTGTTGTTCTACTTATTTATGAATTCATTGGTTGATTCTTGTATGTGCCTTGACTGGGGATGGAATGGGCAACCTCGGCCTATCAAGACCACACTCTAACCAACTGAGCTACGTTGCCAGGGCCCTGACTCTTCTTAAGTCTCAACTTTCAAAAATTCATATTTCAGTCATTGTTTATAAAAGTACAATATAGACTAAAGTAAATGTTACCTGCATCCAGAGAGGATTAGCCCTTTCCCTTACTAAGCAGATAGTCTGAAAGGCACAATTCAAGCAAATTGAATTGTGTTGGGACTGAGATTCTTTTTTATGTAGACATTTCTGGATTGTGTCTACATAAGGGACAGAAGACCATTATATGTGAGGGAGAGAGACCTGAAACAAAAGAAACCATTCTTGTCCAACACCTTTATCCTGGACTTCCAATCTCCAAAATTGTGAGAAAATAATTTTTTTTTCAGCCACCCAGTCTGTGTTGCTTTATGACAACCCTAGCAACCTAATACAGATTAACTATGTCCAGCTGCATAGCTGTGCTCCATGATGTCAACTAGGGTTTCAGTCACATGGGGTACCCTGGGCTGGCATGTCCAAGATGGCTTAGTGTGTTTGTTAAAGTATCTCCCTCTAGTGGCACTTATTCTTTTGAGCACCATGAGGCTGTTGTACCCTCCCTCCCTCTCTTACTATAGCCTTCCCTGGCTTTGGCTTATGCTGTCTCTGTTCCCTGAAGTAATTGCCTTTCAGAGGTTTTGAGCTTAACGCGTCAGCCCACCTCACATAGCTTCAAAATCTGGCAAAGAGAGCTTTAGTATATTTCCCTTCCTTTAGAATAACTTGATGCCAAAGCACTATGAGATGCGGAGTTCTTTCCCTACGCCTTCTGGCTAGCCTCCAGCCTTCTGCATTGCCATAGCACTCAGCAAGTTTCCTGTTGGGGAAAACAGCTGCACATCTGGGGCTCTTCTAGATCACAATCTGTCATGCCAGCCAGCATGACCAAAAGCTCTTCTGAGTTCCCTTCCCCCTAGTAAGAGTCCTTCTACCTCTAGCTAGGCATCCTCAGTCTCAACAGTCCTCTCAGGGAATAAATCCTGCTCTCAACTCACCCAGGCACACTCTTCTCTCTATATAATCTAACTTATGGAGCCTTCCTTAGTTCCACAGCCCTACGATGTTTTCAGAAGTATGATTTTTTTTGATAATTCATACATTTCCTTCCATTGAACCTATTATATCTTTCTTGGAAGTGGAAATCCCCAAATTAAATATAATCCTAACTGGCTTCTATAAGAACCTAAACGATATAAGCTCCAACCTATCTTTCTACCTTTTTCTATTACTGCTCCCCAGCTCACATGCTATGCTACAGCAAAAAATGGATTTTTTAATTTTTTGGGTTTTTTTTTTTTAAATAACACACCAAAATTTTCTACCCTAATTCCCTTCTCCTGCTAGTTGAAGCAACCTGTGCCGGCTGGGATTCTGTATGTTCTCAACGTCTCACTTTAAATATCACTCTTTAATGCAGTCTTTTCTTAAATCTTCAATTGGAAATGATTTCTCCCTGCTTTAAAACACTTTCCAGATGTATTTTACCTCCTTAAAATATGTAATATTGTCTTATCTTTTTTCTAAGAAGTTAATAATTTTATTCCCCTCAATAGGCAGATTATAAATGCCTTGCAAGTCAGATGCAGGCAAGTTCTTACACATAAGTACTGTGCTTAACTCACTTTATAGGTTCTTAAATATCCTGCACATAAAAGGTTGAGATGTGGCAACTGATCATTTGACAAATACCTATTCTCTCCTGACTGTCTCTGTCTTTGTGCTAGGCATAGAACAGCCACTTTAAAAATAGCTTTATTGAAGTATAAATGACTTACGGTATCAAATACTGGTATGAATTTGATGTGTACCAGTTGACACATCTACACTAATAAAAGAGAAACATATAAATTGACCATCATTCTGCTATGCCCACCAGCCAATCAGGAGGGAATATGCAAATTAGGACAAAGATGGTGGCTGCCCAGCTGCTCCAGGCCCGGTGGCTGGGTGGGGTAGGACTCCTGTTATGAGAAGGAGGGTGGGGGGCAAAGAGATCTACAGGAGCGGCACTCCAGCCGCAGTGAAGACAAAGACTGCAGACTCTGGAGTCTGCAGCGAAGACGAAGATGGCAGACTCCAGCCGGAGTCCGTAGCATAGATGAAGATGGCAGTCTGCAGCAAAGATGGCAGACTGGCCGGAGTCTGCAGCAAAGACGAAGAAGGCAGAATCCAGCTGGAGTGAAGGCCTGGGTCCAGGGTGCCAGAGGAAAACCGGTGCTGGAAACCAAGGGAAGGAAGGCCTATTGCATGAATCTCTTCGTGCAATGGGCCTCTAGTTTATATATATAAAAGCCTAAGCGACCATTATGACCAGACGACCTGATAACAACAACCAGCCAGTAGCTATGACGCACATTGCCAACCAGAGGGCAGATGCTTAACACAGGAGCTGACCCCCAGTGGTTAGTGTGCTCCCACAGCCAACCTCCCGCAGCTGGCCAACCTCCCCCAGTCCCTCCGCCCCGGCTGGCTGGATGGTCAGTGCGCTCCCACAGCCAACCTCCCGTGGCCGGCCAACCTCCCGTGGTCCCTCCCCCCAGCAGGCTGGCCCCCATCGGGACTTGGCGAGATGGCCCCAATTGCTGGCCAGGATGAGGGACCCCACCCATGCACAAATTCGTGCACCAGGTCTTTAGTTTTAACATAAAGTTACTCCCATGAAATCAGATCTATAGTCAACATAATGAATAAACCTATTACTGCAAAGTTTTCTCATTGTGCTTTGTAATCTCTCCCTCTCACTGCCAAACCCAAACAACCACCGATCTATTCTCTGTTACTATTGATGAACCTGTGTTTTCATGAATTTTATATAAACAACTAGAGGCCTGGTGCACAACATTTGTGCACTGGATGGGGGGGTCCCTCAGCCCAACCTGTACCCTTTCACAGTTCGGGACCCCTCGGGGATGCCTAAGCCGGCAGGTGGACATCCCCTGAGGGGTCCTTAGCACTGCTGTGGAGGCAGGTGAGGCTCTCGCCACCACCGCTGCACTAGCCAGCCATGATCTCGGCTTTTGGCTGAGTGGCACTTCCACAGGGAAAGTGCTGCTCAGCCAGAAGCCAGGCTCGCTGCTCCTTAGCGATGACTCGGAGGTGGGAGAGGCTCCCACTACCACCACTGTGCTTGCCAGCTGTGAGCCTGGCTTCTGGCTGAGCAGCCCTCCCCCTGTGGAAGCGCACTGATCATCAGGGGGCAACTCCTGTGTTGAGCGTCTGCCCCCTGCTGGTCAGTGTGCATCATCATAGCAACCAGTCATTCCGCCATTCAGCCAATTTGCTTATTAGGGTTTTATTATATAGGATCACATGGTGAGTACTCTCTTTTTGTTTGGATTATTTTGCTCAGCACAATTATTTTGAGATTCGTACTTGTTGCATGTTGATGGATATTTGGATTGCTTTCATATCATGATTATCTATACTAATAAAAAGCTAATATGCAAATTGGTCAGGACGCCCACACAGTAATGAACGAACAGCAGGCTGCGTGGGGCGACAAGGTTGGCAGGGGGGTTAGTGAGGGATGACCACACGACTGAAGAGCAGGCTGTGTGGGGTGACCAGGCTGGCAGGGGGGGCAGTTGGGGTCGACCAGGCCAGTGGGAGGGCAGTTTGGGGCGACCAGGCTGGCAGAGGGGGGCAGGTGGGGGTGACCAGACTGGCAGGGGGGCAACCAGGCCAGCAGGGGGGGGCAGTTAGGGGCAATCAAGCTGGCAGAGGTGGTTAGGGATGATCAGGCTGGCAGGGAGGCAGTTAGGGGAAATCAGGCAGACAGGCAGGTGAGCATTTAGGAGCCAGCCATCCCAGAACCCCAGGATCGGGCCTCAGCTGGCATTCAGACATCCCTCAAGGGGTCCCAGATTGGTGAGGGTGCAGGCTGGGCTGAGGGGACTCCCCTGTGCACAAATTTTGTGCACTGGGCCTCTAGTTACAAATAAAGCTATTATGAATATTCATGTACAAGTCTTTATATGGACATACGTTTGTTTGTTTTTTCCTTGGGTGAATATCTAGGAGTATAATGGCTGAATTGTATGGTAGTTGTATGTTTCAGAATTTAAGGAGCTATAAAATTGTTTTCCACAGTGATTTTACTTATTTATTTATTTATTTATTTATTTATTTATTACTTTTTAATCCTCACCTAAGGATATTTTTCCATTGAGTTTTAGAGAGAGGGAAAGAGGGAGGGAGAGAGAAAAATATCAATATGAGAGAAACACATCGATAGGTTGCCTCCTGCGTGAGCCCTGACCAGGGCCCGGTCCTGGGAGAAGCCTGCAACCGAGGTACATGCCCTTGTCTGGAATCAAACCCAGGACCCTCTGGTCTGAAGGCCAATGCTCCATCCACTGAGCCAAAGCAGCTTGGGTGATTGTACCCCTTTAAATTCCTTTTAACAGTTTATGGGTTCTTGTTTCTTCTTATACTTGCCAATGGTTGGTATGGTTAATCTTTTTTAATTTATTTAAAATACCCTAATAGATATGTAGTGGTATCTTAGTATTGTTTTAATTCATGGTTTTCTAGTGACAATAACATACGATTTTTTGTGGGACTATTTGCCATACATTTCATTTTTTTTTAACAAAGTGTACACACATCATACAAACACAGAGTCGCTATTGATTAAATTATAACTAGTTACCTGACTCAGTATTATCCAGATTCCCTAATTTAGGGAAATTTATTTATAATTCAGAAAGAAAATTAATCTCTTTGACTGAATATGTAAAATGTTATCAAAGGCACTGTAGACAGTCCTATTTGTTCGTAAGTCTTTGAAGCAAAGGAAACTAATTTGCAGAGAGAGAACAAAATAATACTTAGAAGGAAAGAGAGATGGGAGTGACACAGAATATTATTTGGATTCACACATCTTTTTAAATTCCAGTTCCCATCATTTCTGAATGTCAACTACTTTCTTACCTCAGGTCTGAGGAGGCAGTTTTCTTCTTGTTGACCTTACCTAGCTCCAGGTATCTTCTGTAATTTGCAACTTAAATTACTCAAGAAATGCTATTTAATTTATTAAATATTTCTGCAGTTTGGGCAGTAGGTTTTAAAGGTTGAGTGATTATATCAGAGCAATTGAAACATTTATTCTTCAGGTGCCATATTTAGCAAGTATATTTAGCAAGCATGTAATATACCATACTTCATTGTTTTCATTTCTAGCTCATACTAACCTCTGTATATAGTGTTTTCACAGGATTAATGACTCGTTGGGGTTAATGACTCTCAGCTATGCCATGGACCATCAACTTTTCCCAGTTGACCATTAATCCCCAGGAAATGCCGTGTACCTCAATCATTATAGTTTAATTAGTCATTAAAAATCTGTTGGTTAATTGCCACATTACAAGAATCAAGACATGGGCAAGTGGTTGCAAAGGCCAGAAGAATCACAGCAATCACAAAAACAAAAAAAGGTAATTCACACATATGTGTGTGTGTGCACACATGTGTGCTCAGAAGATAATAATTAGAAAATGTTTCCATTTTACTTGATAATTTTCAATTAAGGTGTTTGTATACTTACAAAATATTTTAATGAGAAATATAATTGTGTTAACAGTTCTTGAAGAAGATACCAAGTTTCAAAGTTTACAAAGAATAATTGGCTAAAAATTTTCTAAGTATGATTTAATATTAGGATGTACAATTGGAATAGTTCAAATTTAGATGTTCCATCAACCAGCTACCTTGTCTTAGGTTAAGCCCTTAGTTCTGCATCTCAGTCCTCTCATCTATAAATTGGGAAAACTGTACTACAATTTAAAGTGTTCTGAGATTTTGTAAAATATTTAATTACTGAAAATATATTTAAGCTAAGAAAAATAAAAATGTTAGTCTTACACAATATGGTTTTAGATTTTCATTGAATCCTATTTATATTATAACCTCAAATTGACAATATAAAAATTATAGTTTCCACAAATTACCAATATTAAGAATATTTTTCACTATAACCCTACATATATTAAAAATAGTAAAATAATATTTTGAACAATTTTATATAATTTTAGTGATTTGTATAAAATAAACAAATTCCTTGAAAGATACAAACTACCAAAGTTTTCTTAGGAATATATAGATAACCAACATAAGTTCCATATCTATTACAGAAATTGAATTTGTGGTAAGAATATTTCCCACAAAGAAAACTACTCAATTATGTGGCTTCACCAAACATTTAACAAAGAAATTATATTTATTTTATGTAAGCTTTTCCAAAAATATATATCTAGATATATGCTTTTATAATCTCCTTCTTGAAAAGAATTTGTATGAGTTATTCATTAGTTTGAATTTGGTAAATGAGATACTTCAGTTTTGACACTAAGGCTCTGAACTTCATAGAATTACTTATGATTCCTTTCAGACTAAAAGTATTATTAAATAAAGAGAAATATCCAATACCAATGTTAATTAAGAAAAACTGTTCATGAACTTCAGGATACAAACTATTGACACATACAATATAAAAAGTGCACAGGAAAGAATATTTAATAGTAATTTTTTAATAATATGACACTATAGGAAATTATACATGGAAGGTTTTCCTAAAAGACAATAAATTGTGAGGGCTAAATAAGTTTAAAAATGTTTAAGAATAAAGTTCATTTTTAAATGTAGAAACTAACATATCTTAAAATGAATTCAATTAAAAAACATTTTTAAGTACTCATTACTTGATATGCACTATGAGAATTTATGCTTGGAAAAGATGAAGTCCATTAAATTTTAAAAAATAAGATTGCATTTTGTCCACATTTTCTGAATGGCCCAGTTCACCACATTCTTATTCATTGAACAGCACTGCTTTTTGGTTGTGTATATTATATTTGAAAACATTTTGTGCTCATGAGACCATTTCTCTATACACGTCTGTAATGCTGATAATAATAATTGACAATATCAGGACCAGAGAGAGGGCAAATACACTGGAAAGTTTCTGTTAATTAGTTAGCATGGCCACTAGGGCAAAAGTGTATTTGAATGATAAGTTGTTTAAAACTCAAAGGAATAAGAGTTCTACATTTATTATCCTGGAGAACAGTTGAGAAAACAGATCAGCCTAGTTGGAAATCTGTTTTATGATACCAGAAATCTTTCCGTAATATACGATTCTCAATATTAAGACTTTAAAGGTCCCCCCACCCCCCAAAAAAATGGTTGGTATTTGGGGGCAAGAAGAGAGAGGTAGGAGACGCTATACCCTCTTAGTAACTCTGAGTATATCATGATGCTGACATTGTTTTTGGATTCTCTTACACTAAGAATGTGCTCATTCATTCCTTCATTCATTCAGACAATGTATGAGGACACACTATGTGACAGGATCGGCTTCAAGTTCTGGGCTCTATGCCACTGTATATCTGTAGCATTATTTACAACTAGAGGCCCGGTGCACAAAATTTGTGCACAGGGGTTGTGTCTCTCAGCCCAGCCTGCACCCTCTCCAATCTGGGATCCCTTGAGGGATGTCCTACCGGGATTGGGCCTAAACAGGCAGTTGGACATCCCTCTCACAATCCAGGACTGCTGGCTCCCAACTGCTTGCCTGCCTGCCCTCCTGATTGCCCCTAACCACTTCTGCCTGCCAGCCTGATCACCCCCTAACCACTCCCCTGAAAGCCTGACTGATGCCTAACTGCTCCCCTGCCAGCCTGTTTGCCCCTAACTGCCCTCCCCTGCAGGCCTGGTTCCCCCCCAACTGCTCTCCCCTGCAGGCCTGGGTTCCCCCCAACTGCCCTCCCTTGCAGGCCTGGTCCCTCCCAACTGCCCTCCCCTGCTGGCCATCTTGTGTCCACATGGGGACAAGATCTTTGACCACATAGGGGCAGCCATCTTGTGTGTTGGAGTGATGGTCAATCTGCATATTACTCTTTTATTAGATAGGATACAGGCCTGGTGCACTGGTGGGGGCCAGCTGGTTTGCCCTGAAGGGTGTCCTGGATCAGGGTGGTGGTTCCCTTGGGGCGAGGGGTGGCCTGGGCGAGGGGCCTGTGGTGGTTTGCAGGCCAGCCACGCCCCCCGGCGAACCAAGCGGAGGCCCTGGCATCTGGGATTTATTTACCTTCTACAATTGAAACTTTGTAGCCTGGAGCAGAGCCAAGCCTTCTGCTTGCTTTGTGGTGGCAGCCATTTCTGTTGGGATTTATTTATCTTCTATAATTGAAACTTTGTAGCAGAGGCCAAGGCAGGCCAGGGCTTCTGAAGCTTGGCTTCCTCCATTGCCGGGGGCAACCCTAGCCTCCTGCTCTCTCCAGCTCCGTGCCTGCCACCATTTTTGTTGGGATTTATTTACCTTCTATAATTGAAACTTTGCAGCCTGGAGTGGGCCGGCCAGGGTGTGCAGAAAGCTTGGCTTCCTCCATTGCCGGGGAAACCCAAGCCTCCCTCCTGCTCTCTCCATGGCCACAGCCATCTTGGTTGAGTTAATTTGCATACTTGCTCCTGATTGGCTGGTGGGCGTGGCTGGTGGGCGTGGCTGGTGGGTGTGGTGGAGTGCTGGTTAATTGGCATATTACTCTTTTATTAGATAGGATAACCAAGATATGGGAGCAAGCCAAGTGCCCACTGATAGACCAGTGAGGAAAAAAGCTGTGTTATATATATGCAATGGAATATTATTCAGCCATATAAAAAGAATGACATCTTACCATTTGTGATGACATGGATGGAATTAGAAGATATTATGCTAAGTAAAATAAGTCAGTCTGAGAAAAACAAATACCATATGATTTCATTTATAAGTGAAATCTGAAGAACAAAATAAATAAATACAATTGAAACAGACTCATAGATACAAAGAACAGAATGAGTTGCCAGAGGGGAAGAAGATTGTAGAACTGGGTGAAAAAAGTGAAGGGGTTAAGAAGTACAAATTGGCAATTACAAAATAGTCACAGGGATGCAAGTACAGCATAGGGAATATAGTCAGTGATATTGCCATAACTATCAATCATGCCCGGTGGGTCCGGGAATATTGGGGGGAACACTTTATCAAGTATATGATTGTCTAACCATATTATGCTGTACACCTGAAACTGATACAAAATAATATTGAATTATATATATATATATATATATATATATATATATATATATATATAGTTTATTTAAAAAAAAGAGAGAGAAGATAATGTCTGTGGAACCTAGAAGTGGTCTCTCCTATGGCTTCTGAGGCTTCCCCAAGCAGAGAGAATGGAGGACACATATCCAGGTTCCTCCTTTCCTGCATCAGTGCTTTCCCATCAGTGCCTCCCACTGGCCAAAGGCAGATGGAGGCAGTTTGCAGAGGAGGCTGGGAAATATAGGTTGCAGGGGTCCACCTCCTGCCGTAGAGAGGAGAACAGGGGAAAAGACTGGATCTGGAGGCAAAGAGACCTTCACCGTAGAGCATTCTAGGTAATACTTCACCAATAATAAAGGAGATATAGCACTGTATCACATACCTTAACGGTAAATGCGATACAAATAAGCAAAGCATTTGAGCTGTCCTTAATTAGACATATCCCCGTCTGACAAAGCACAATTTTAGGAAAGTGCATCTTTTGGCACATCTCTAAATAAAGCATTTATAGTTTCCGATTTTCTGAAAATAAAATGTACTAGTATTTTAATATTACTCAAATCCCTTCACATCAGAGTACTGAATATGCATCAAAGTAAGGTAAGAGAGGAAAAAGCACATTTTTCCCTGTGTAGCAGTTCTCCACAACATTTGTTGAACTCCTGACCTAAAGTTTGATATTGGTACACATTTGTTTTCTTGGCAGAGATATACTAAGTAAAGCCTACTGCTAGAAAGTTCTTTTCTCTAGTTGTTTGGTTGATCCATTAAAAACAGGGTAGCCCTAACCGGTTTGGCTCAATGGATAGAGCATTGACCTGCAGACTGCAGGGTCCCAGGTTTGATTCTGGTCAAGGGCATGTACCTTGGTTGTAGGCACATTCCCAGTAGAGGGTGTGCAGGAGGCAGCTGATAGATGTTTCTTTCTCATTGATGTTTCCAACTCTCTATCCCTCTCCCTTCCTCTCTGTAAAAAAATCAACAAAATATATATTAAACAATAATAAATAAATAAACAAACAAACAAACAAACAAACAAACTAACTAACAAATAAATACAGGGTAAAACTTCTAAACATCTCTGAAAGTCCACTAGTTGATTTTGACTACTACAGGAAGTGCTAACTTTAATTAGCGAACAAAGAATCCGATCCCCCAAACCAAGTTTACAATAACAAAGCCCTTCATATATGATGGTGGTCTCAGTGTATTAAAGTGCTGCTGTTAATTAATTTGTAAAACACAGTGAAAAACACCTGCCCTAGCTATATCAGAGAGTTATTATGAGGGGAAAATGAAGGTTAGTAAATGCTCTGAGAATGTACAATTAGGTACAAATGTGAAGTAATATGATCCATGTTAATTTAGTATCAATTGAGAAGTATTTAATATTTGACATTTTCCATAGCACAGTCACTTACAAGAAGTAGGACTTAATAAATAATATTACTATGTTTTCCCACTGTGACTCATAACATATGATACTTTGAAAAGAATGACTAGCCCTAGCCGGTTTGGCTCAGTGGATAGAGCGTTAGCCTGTGGACTGAAGGGTCCTGGGTTTGATTCCAGTCAAGGGCACAGGCCTCAGTTATGGGCTAGATCTCTAGTGGGGGGTGTACAAGAGGCAGCCGAGCAATGATTCTCTCTCATCATTGATGTTTCTATCTCTCTCTCCCTCTCTCTTCCTCTCTGAAATCAATAAAAACATATTTTTTAAAAAAAGAATGACTAATGGAATTTACCAGTAGAGGAAATCGAGGCACTATAGTCCATGTGGTAAATAAATAAATGACTATCAGGCGTCCTCAAACTACGGCCCGCAGGCCACATGTGGCCCGCTGAGGACATTTATCCGGCCCGCCGGGTGCTGCTGCCTGTCCTGCTTAGCAGCCGACTCGTCCCGGGCCCGCAGTGCGCATAGGAATTTGTTCATAGTTTTTTTTTTTAAACTATAGTCCGGCCCTCTAACGGTCTGAGGGACAGTGAACTGGCCCCCTGTTTAAAAAGTTTGAGGACCCCTGGACTAAGTAAATGATGCTCTACTGAACTAAAAGTTTGTAGCCCAAGAACAGCTGCAATTTTAAAGAAATAAACTCTTACAGGAATAACTAAACAAGACATGCTTTATCTTAATTGTCTCTTGCTCAAAGGGAGTTTTACTCCTACACATAATGAATGAGAGCATTTCCTGGGTCAGATAGATTCCATCACTAAAATGACAGACAGCTCAGGTTACATAAAAATTCATCGACATCCTGCATCTTTAACCAAATTCAGTCAACTGACTCCTTAACTACATTTGTAATGATTTTCTAATCCTCCATGGGTGCTTTGTGCATACTTTTGTATAGGCAAGGCCAACTAAGATTAAAGCTAAAATAAGGAACCAGATTTTTTATTTTACAAGATAGCAGAGTTAGGAAAGCATCTTTTAACCTCTCCCTTAATCTCAATGAAAAGGGAATCAGGATGCAACTGAGGGAGAGTGGAAGTAGACTATGGGTGTCATCTCCAGAGCCTGTAAGACTTTCGTTCTCAGTGTAGGTTTTGCTTAGTTAGTGGTGTTGATGATTTGCTAATTATTCCTTTAACAAATAAGTATTTACCTACGTGTGCTATCCCTGTGCTCCAATTTTGTGCTTCTTCTGGAGACAATTTTTGTTTTTACACTCTGGTCATTAAAATGCTAGAGGCCAGAGATGCTTTAGGCCAGTTACCCACCCACTCCGCACTCCAACAAAGAATTATCAAACCTGAAATGTCAGTAGTGCTGAGGTTAAGATGCTTGTGTTAACCACAGTGTTAGGTCACCACAGTGCTAGGTCACAATGATGAGCAAAAATAGACATTAAAGCCTCCTGCATGGCACTTACAATTCATTTTGGGGAAAAAATTTCTTATTCAAATAATATTATAGGATGTATTTAAAAATATAAATTGGGATTATTGTTTTAAAAGGGCAGATCACCTTCAGAGAGCATAGACAGCAAAGGGATTTGACCTCAACAAAAGCAGTTATAGTTATTTCTAAAGAAATGACTAATGGGTAAAGTACCAGAATTTTTTAGTAATTTGCTTCTTTTCTGTATTTATGGATTCATTATTTTAATGTATTATTGTTCAACTTTTAAAATATTTTATTTGGTTAGGGTAATAAGATTGTATATAATCAAAAGCTTATTGCTTATTATATCTTTGCTATGGCCTGTAGCTGTCTGGATTTTTGCTGTATAAAAGAACCTGTATGTGTGTATGTATATGTATGTGTGCATATATAAATATGGAAGTATTTAATGAATATATATACACATAACATGTAATATTATAATATATATTGATTTTATATCTATTATAAATATTATATTAATATGCACATATAAATATATTTATTTATTAAAATATAACTATAAATATACAAATATATATTTACTTATACATTTATATAAATATATATTTTATAAGATTATATATATATATATATTTATTTATATATATGCATTGATTTGCCCCAGCAGTTTTCAAGATCTTGTTTTTGTTGCTCTTTTCTCATACAGAAGTACAGGCCAAAAGACATGATCTTTTGAAGATGTTGTCTTAATTGTGGACAAAACCAATTCTTTCATGAAATTCTCTTAGCTTCTAGCTTTTATTATCCCACTTTCTTCTTTCTTATAAACCCAAGTTCATTCTTTTCCTGTCTTCCTTTCTGGTTGTATTTCTGCTTCTTGCTCTGATACATACTCAATATATGTACAAAGTTCAGCTGTCAACAACTTTTCTCTTCAGTTCATATAGAGATCATCTATCTCTGTGGTTCATATAAA
The DNA here is from genome assembly GCF_963455305.1 of Plecotus auritus. NCBI lineage: Eukaryota > Metazoa > Chordata > Mammalia > Chiroptera > Vespertilionidae > Plecotus > Plecotus auritus. Next base: position 12,022,213 of record NC_137773.1, on the reverse strand, counting down.
TCATCTCCTTTTTGGGGGCATTGGAAACACATAGGCACTAATAGAATCTGTTTAAATATCTAAATATTAAAGTACCTAAATATTTAAATAACTAAATATTTAATATTCAAATCTATTACTATACAAATAACCTTGGATACTGAAACAATTCAAACTGAACCTGTTCACATATTCTTAGTTGGTTATCATCAAAATCTACATCTCCAACCTTCATCTGCTTGACCTTCAAGATCTTTGTAGTGTCTCAAGTTCAACGGTTTTATTAGTCTCAAAACCTTTAAAAATAAAAGCTTTTCCCTTACTCCTCAGGTGGAGTTCTCTCTATCAATTAGATTCTCCTGTGTTCATTCACCAACACTACCACCTCAAGCCAATAGTTGCTATTCTCTCTCTCACTTCTACAGTGGTGGTCTTATTATTTCACATCTTACCAAAAGCATCATTTTTCTAATTGGTAACCCTTGTCTATGTACATCACTACACCCTTATTCCCATCATTTATTCCACACAGCATTGACGAAATAATTCAATATTCCCCAGGTACTATATCAAATACAATAATTTCTCCTTCAAAAGTTCCTCAATAAATTCTCTTTGCCATTATCACAAGGTTCACATTTTTTAAATTCTGTGTTCTAGTATGCTCTCATAAAAATCTCCCCCTTGAAGGCATCTTGAAAACATTCTTCTTTAAATAACCTTTCTTTTCAGGAAATCCTAAAATACTTTTCAGAATACAGTAAAACTTCATTATTTGCTTCTTTCTCAATATTTATTATGTCATGAATATAATATTTGAGACTTCATTAAACTAATTTATACTGTTAATTGTTTTATTCTGTTCAACTCATTTCTCTCAAATTAGATTGTAAGGTTCTACAGATAGGATGTAGGCCTTAAACTTCGTTACACTTTTTAAAATCACATTTTCTCTTCAGCATCTAGTGAATGCCCAAGTCTAGTGAGCATAGAGAATGTTTGGTGGTTATATCAATGGTGCTTATCATTGTTATAGGAAGAAAAAATATTGCTCACTATCATAATAATACAGAGATAAAACAATAATTTTAAAATATAGAAACATTTTTAGTTCTAAATTAATTTAATGAATATTTAAAAGTATCATAGTAGGCAATCCTTACTCAATAATCTTTTAGAATTATCTCAGCATGATCTGTTAGGTTTCCTCTGTTCTTTATGTAAATAGACTTTAGGATGAAGCAGTTTTTAATGTAACTACACATTTATTTCACTTCCTCATAGAAAACAAATCCATGAAATCCTATCTAATAAAGAGGGAATATGCTAATTGACCATCACTCAGTCACAAAGATGGCTGCACCCACAGCTGAAGCCAAGTTCCCAACAGGAGCCTTAAGGAGCAATCAGCAGGGACCTGAGGCTACGCCCTCCCCCGCCCCCATAGGGCTTGACGGGACCTCAGGCTGGGTGACCTCAGGCCACACACCCCGCCCAGGCACCAGGCCAGGGAACCTGAGGTCATGCCCCCCGCCCGGAGGGGCTTGACGGGGGACCTCAAGGTGCACTTCAAGTCCTGGTACTAGGCTAGGAGACCTCAGGCTGCTCCCCTCACCCCAGCGCCAGGCTGGGGGACCTCAGGCTGCAACTCCACCAGGTGGGGCTTGACAGGGGACTTCAGGCTGCGCCCCCCACCCCAGCACCAGGCCGGGGGACCTCAGACCGCACCCCCCACCCAGCACTGGGCCAGGGGACCTGAGGCTGCACCCCCCTGCCTGTCTGGGCTTGACAGGGGAACTTAGGCCGTGCCCCCAACCCAGCGGGGCTTGACAGGGGACCTAAAGGTGCACCCCCAGTGCTGGGATGGGGGAACTCAGGCCACAACCCCCGCCCAGCAGGGCTTGACTTGGGACCTGAGGCTGCACCCCCCTGCTGGTGGGGCTTGACGGGGGACCTCAGGCCAGGCCCCCTGTCCCAGCACCAGGCCAGGGGACCTCAGGCTGTGCCCCCCATCCTGGCGCTGGGCCAGGGGACCTGAGGCTACGTCCCCTGCCCAGTGGGGCTTGACAAGGGTGGGACTGGCCAGGTCTGGGTCTAGCCCAATGGGGGCGGGGGCCGGCTGGGTCTGGGTCTCACGCAATTTTGAGGTACATGTGGGTGGGCAGAGACTTGACTCTGGGTCTCGTGGTGCGCCCCAGACTCTGACAGGAGGAAGGTTTTCATATACATTTTACTAATTTTCTTTCATCTCTGACACTTCTATTATAGAGAAAGGGCAAATAGCAACATTAAATTATTTCCTCTAATTAATCCCCTTTTAATGTGCATGAATTTTGTGCACTGGGCCACTAGTGCTTAAATGAAAAAGCAAGTAGCTTTCAGTAAGTGTTTGCATATTTTACTCTCTATACTTTATTCTTTCTTTAAATCCCAAAACACAGTAGAATTGAGATATTCATAATTTTCATCATAACCCTATCACCTATATATAATTCTGTCAATAACACTTATATCCATTCTCCAGAAAGCTCCTGAATATCCAGAATTAGGAAATTAAACTAATTGGTCTAAACCAGGGATACAAACTCCTGCAAATGCCAAAGCATTCATTATCAGGCTGACTCTGCTATTTCCCTGCTAAGGATGTAAAGGTGTGCTCCATATCCTGAACATGATAGACACAGTTTACATGGCATGGATACAAGCAATAGTTACTGCATGAGTAGGACACAAAACCACCTGGGCTGGTTGATTATTGTGCCGTGGGGAAGGAGCTGACGACTGGTTTCTCTTTTCCTAGAACTCTTCTCTTTAACAACCAACAGCACATGAACATTAGACTATTCCGCCCATGCAACTTTTCATGTTGATTCACAGAAATGACAAGTGACATTGCTCACCGTCACATTGATTGGAAAAAATCAGTATGATAGTGAAAATACTGATGACTCCAAGGATAGGGAAAACTAAAATATCTCTAAATGTCAAGTAATCCATAGTATGAGGCCTAAACATTAAATGGTTTAAAACTAAATTAAGAACTTTTTGAAGGAACTTTTAAATAGATGGACTAAGCAGCGGTCACCAACCGGTGGTCCGCAGACCACTGATGGCCCATGAGGTCTGAAAGGTTGGTGACCGCTGGACTAAAGTACCCTTCTGAAATTAAATCTACATCAACAATGGTGAAATCTACATATCATTAAGTATTGTTATAGCGTAGATCAAGTTATATATAGGGCAAAAACTCAAGCATGATCCAAAATGATTGTGTACTTATGACAACATTATTTATGTCAGCAGCTATGAATGCCTCATTACAGTACTTTGGATACACCAAATACCAAAACATAGAAAGGATTTCAAATAAAAAGAAACCCAACAGATCATGTAACTCAATTGTTCTTTGATAGTTCCATAATAGTAAATTATGTTTTTACTTTGTAATATAAGTTTTGGTAAATCAAATCTCTATTCATTCAGAATCTTCATTATCTCTTTATAGAGAATTCTAATAGATACCACTGTGTATTTAATACTATTTAACTTAAGATAAATAGTAAGCTTCATGAAGACATTAGTGTCTAGCAATAGTGATAATGATAGGTAATATAGGTATCATCAAATAGCTAAATAATTTTTAGTACTTATCATGAGCTTAGTCCTTTCTTCATCTATTATTATTTTATTATCATTTATGATCATTTATGATTACTTCATTTCTTCACTTATTGTCAAGTCATTTTTATGTGTACTTGCAGGAACTGCGGCAAAGTTAAGCCTTATCTTGGCTCTGTGTCTGCAAGCCGCCTCATTTCTCTAGAACAAATCTGTTCCCAGAAACTGTGAGAACTTCAAGCATAAAAACTTGGTGATCTTCATCCTGTTTTTACTAGAACAGCACCTGGCACCTGACAGGCTAATGTTTGAGGAACTATCAAATATGCATGCTAGAAATTGGAAATAAAATTGACAACCAAGATCCTGTGGTGGAAAAATTAATTTACAAAATTTAATTTGCTGGTCAAGCCATGTGGTTTCTTCTAACCAAATGCTGTTCCAAATATACAAATGTAGTAATTATTTTAGATGTATATTTTTACGATTTTGTGAATGTGTAGTGATTATGACACACATGTGTTTGAGCATACTTACAAAAGATTTTATTAGAAGAGGGCATGCAGAAATATCTAGCTACCAAAATGTTCATCCTAATTTTTTTCCCAAATATATTTTTATTGATTTCAGAGAGGAAGGGAGAGGAAGGGAGAGATAGAAACATCAATGATGAGAGAGAATCACTGATTGGCTGCCTCCTGCATGCCCCACACTAGGGGAATTTGCCTGAAACCGGGGCATGTGTCCCAAACAGGAATTGAACCGTGACCTCCTGGTTCTTAGGTAGACACTGAACCACAAAGCCATGCTGGCTGGGCCTAAATTGTTTATGACAGAGGATAATTTTTAAAAAGTCAAATATAGAAAATTGGTTTGATAAAATCATGCTTAAATATGAAGACATAAAAGCATTGCCATAAAGAATAGTTAATAGCATGAAAAATGAACACTATATCTAGTAAGCAAGTTATGACAAGATTTTATGCATACTAGGACCTTGTATTTGTAAAAATAAAAAGTAGGTATATGTCAAACAGTATAGAAGAACCAAAATCCAACGGTACATGGATTCATAGATAAAGAGAGCAGACTACGGGGCTGGGTGAAAAAAAAAAAAATGAAGGGATTGAGATGTACAGATTGGTAGTTAGAAAATAGTCAAGGGGATGTAAAGTATAGCATAGAGACTATAGGCGGTAACATTGTAATAACAATGTATATGGTGCCAGATGGGTACTGGAAATATCAGGGGTACACTTTTAAAAGTATATGATTTTCTAACCACTAGGCTGTACACCTGAAAATGATACCGAATAATATTAAATATAAATTTTCATTGAAAAAATAAAAAGCAAATTAATTAAAAAGGGGAAATATGGTAAATGGAAGTTTTCTATGTCTAAGGAAAGTGCACATTATTTTTATTTTAACCTTTTTCTCTTTAGTGTATTCTATAACAATCCTATAATAAGCATGTGTTAAATTTAAGTGTTACCTTTTAACTGAAGAAAAAAAATGATCCTTGATATAATGAAAAAGGCTAATTTATATGTAATTACATATTTCACCAAAAATTATCTGTACACAATTTCCATATTTTTTTTTGCAAAGTGACTTTCTAATTTTCTTGACCATTTTTTCCTTTATCATCTCTACACTAAATTTTAAGATCGATATGAGATTTTCTGAAGTTGAGTTCTTTGCAAAAACAAAGTAAAATTCAATCTGAAAATCAAATACGCTTAACAACATATTTTACTGGTGTGCCCATTATGCTTTAGACATAAGCATAGCCACAGGAGTAAGACACAGCTCTCTCCTAAAGGCTCACCGTTAAGAAGGAATAAAACAAGTGCACTCAGATGTTTGCCAGAAAAACAAGAAAAGGGTCATCGGAAAGATATGGTTTTCGATGTGACACTCTTAGGAATTTCTAAATGTTTGCCAAAATAATCTTAACATGCAAAAGAGAACAAGGAAACACACAAAACTTTACGAACCTAATAGCATAAGATTATATTACAATGACACCTCCAACCTATTTCTCTCAGCATAATGATAAATAAATAAAACACACTGCATTCTGTTTGTTAGTTTAATGCTTTCCGTAGCTCCACTTCCTTTAAAACCACACACGTGGCTATTAATGGATTATTCTCATCCAGTGCTATATCAATTATGGGAGCAAACAGGAGAAAGGCAGGATGTAAATCAATCCTTTTTCGAACACAGAGGACAAGGGGATGAACCCATACACATCCCCTAAAGTCTTAGCAGCAAAATGATTTCTGCTCTGAGAAAGGATATTTGAAAAAAAACACAGCAGCTTCTCTAACGTTGACTTCTCTTTGCTTTGGTTTTGCTTTTTGATAAGATGCTCTGATGCTTTTGATTAGTATAATTTTAATAACAAGTGGAAATGTGAGAATATAATGGTCATTTATATAGGCTTAGCCAAAAAAATAATAACTGTTCATATAAGTTAAACTTGAGTAATTTATCCAACTTATTATAATTTTGCTATATCACCTTCAGAATGTATTATTCTTAGTAACTTCAATAAATGTTTTAGTGCAAGTAGCTGAGAAGACAACCCGAAATGAGAAAATTTAAATGTTTTCCTTAAAAACTTAACCATTTTTTTTAAGGTACAATGAAAATTTGTCAGAGGTCAAAGAATGTTAATGACTACTTGTTTTTCCCCAACACTGTCCTGCTTATCCCTATATTTATATAGAGCAAGTTCCATTCCCTAGTTGTATAATTGGAAATTATCCAGTTGGACAAAGACCAGAGTTAGCTCACTGTTGTATTCATCACCTAGAGCACTGTTGGCCTTCAGTCAATGTTAAATATTAATAACAATAAAAGCTTCCGTAAGCAATGCCAGACTAAGCCCAGGAGAATCTGAGCAATCACTCACTCCAACACCGACAACTTCACCCTCATCAGAAAAGATCCTCCACAGGAGAAGTAGGTAGAATTCCTCGTCTTGTTCAGACCCACTCCCTTTGGAGCTAGCTGGACTGCATCGATTTGTGGTGAATCAACAATAAGGTCTAAAAATCCTCCTGGAAATAAATTGAGACCATGTAACACAGGACCTCACAAAGTGCTTTAATTTAATGACTGTTGTTTGTTTGATTTTGGAAACAAAGGTGGATTCTAATTTTGGCTGCCAATGTTACCGTGGCCTCTTAAATTTGCACCATTCCCGCCATCACTCTCAGATCAGCAAAGGGACACCGATTAATATTCATTATATGAAAACTTAACAAGAACAAGAACAAACAACAAAACAGATTCCACAAAGAGCTACATTTCCAGCCTGGCTCTTATATTGTATGGTCTAGGGTTGTCTTCTAACAACATATGGGGAAGTATAAAGTGTTCCCAAACAACCCTGGCAAAACCGTAACTGTCAAATCTCTAGCAGAATATTGAGAGCTCTATTTGGCAACCATTAAATAAATGAGTAGGTTTTGGCAGGATCAACAATTTCATGCTCTTTTTCTTTACAATAGAACAAAACAATAACTTCTTTATATAGTATCAATCAATATAACAAAATTATTACCTTTTCCTGTAATTGAATTGTCCTTTTTGCTATTTATTTTTCTTAGTGTTGCCTTGTTATTTTCTGTTTCTTTCCTTCAAGATGATAAACCCACAACGGAAGGCTTGCACTAATTACTGTACTATCGTTGTCTTTCACTCATGTTAGCACAACATGTCAATCAATATCTTGCATCTTAAAGGCTAAATTCATTGCACTCTTTGCTTCTCATTTATTACAAGTCCTGCGGAAGTGTAATGTGACAACAGAACTCTAGCTTTGAAACCCTGTAGCACGTTAACTAAGGAATGCTGCAGGGAGGTGAAAGATTATTATCAATTGATTCAGTTTTTGGTGATCAGACTTCACAGGGTTATAATCCTTCATAAACAACACCCATGTACACAAGAAACCCAGCACTAATGGAATATACCAAATATTCTAGTCCATGTACAAAAGAAATCTGACCTAGCAAAGGGCTGAATAATATTTACATAAAATATACATTCATGGTCCTACATGAGTAATAAAAATGAATTGTTCCTACACAGTGAATATTTTACACAGTGAATATTTTTATACTTGGACCACCTCACATAACTTAATATGAAACTGTATCTTGTATGAAAGTGATCGCATTGAGGTAGCTGTCCCTAGGGAACGGTAAAATGGCATTGCTATCTGGGTCCCATCCTCTGTGCATCTCTACATGCTGTTACAGGTTCTGGGCAGCTGCTGTGCAGAGACCAAGCAGGCAGCATGGAGAGGAAAGGTGGTCTCTTCACCATCTGGTCATCAAAGACCTTTGGGGGGGCTCATATTAGGTCACAAGCTTCTCTGCCACCATATGACAGGAACTTGGCCAAGTACCATGTTTCCATTTCTCACAGTCCTCTTGAGACAATGTGTGGGGTGGTGGGTATGTCCTATATATGCATATCTGGCCTTCTGAAATTCATTCTCTACGGAGCAGACAGACTGATCTTTATAGAACATAAATCAGATCAAGCCACACCATCGCTTTTCCACGGCACTTAGGACAAAATCCAAATACCTTTAGTTACAACACCCTGCCTAATCTGGTTCCTGCTCAAAATTATCCATTTCAAAGGAGATACATGTACTACTATATGTAATACTTTAAACAATAAAATAAAATTTAAAAAAATTATCAATTTCTTTTTACATCACTTTTCCAATGGTTTGTTAGGCTCCTTCCTGTTTCTTGAATAGGCCAAGATTTTCCCCATGTTTGAGACTTGGCACGTTATCTTCCCTATGCCTGGAAATTGTTTCCCCAGCTTTTGGTATGGTCCCTGCTTCCCATTCTTCAAGTCTTGACCCAGATGTCTTTTTCCTCAGGGAGACCTGCTACCACCCTCCCTGAATCACCACCCTCCTGCAGTTATTTGCCATCATTCTGTATATTTTCTTATCTCTATATAAAAAAGGCCAATATGCAAAGTGTCCCCTCGGGAATTCGACTGGGAGACTGGGAATTTGATTGCTCACTATGATGTGTGCTGACCACCAGGGGGCAGCACGGAATGAAGGAAGGCCCCAGCCGGTAGCCAGCAGCTGGGGAAGGAAGGCCCCGATTGGCCCTAATTGCCAGCCAGGCCTAGGGACTGTACCTGTGCATGAAATTTGTGCACAGGGCCTCTAGTGTATTTATAATAATATCTGATTATTATGGACTAGCAGCCCTGCACACGAATCCATGTGCCAGTAGCTTTCTACAGGGCCTGGCTGCTCTGCACCCACTTCCCAGAGGCTCTCCACAGCCCAGAGACCCATCTAAGGCCAGGCGCGGATAGCTTGCCTCATCGCTGGGGCAACGAAGCAAGCATTCCACCAGGCCGCTCACACTGCCCACTCTCAGCAGCCACCCCCCCAGGACTGGGGGACCCTGCGGGGCTGAGAAGACTGGACACCACCATTTTGTGCCTATGGGCGCCGCCATCTTTGTGATGGTTAATTTGCATATTACCCTTTTATTAGATAGGATTTTAACAATTTTAGAGAGGTTTTGTTACTTTTCAGGTGTTCTCACTGGAATGAAGCTTCTTGCAGGTTTCAACCATCCTTTTTTTCCTACTGTTATATCCTTAATTTCAAGCCCTTAGTGGTAACTCAATATATATTTGTTGTTAAATCAATACATGATCAAGTAACTGACTGCTTAAATGAGAATTAGGGACTATTAGTTTTTGAATATAATTCATTGGAATCATAAATTTTTAAAATGGAATTTATTTTAAGTCCCACTTTTAACCTAGGGATGGTCCATCAAATAAAGGCAGTCATTCTCTTTTACATTTATCTTTTCTAGAATTTCTATAGAGTAGTTAAGGAAGGAAAATGTATTATGTTTAGCATCTGTACATTAATTGGTTTGTGTACATTATTTAATTTAACCATCTCAATCACCGTGTATGGTGGCCTTCTACAGATAGGAATGCAGAATTCAAGAAATGTTAAGTATCAAGGTGCTTCTACAATAATTTATCTACTATTAATTTATCTCTATAAAGCTCAGATTAGAATTCCAGTGCATTTAGCTCCTTGGACTGATTTTATACTATATCTTGGTCACTTTTATTGTCAAGGATAAATAACATCAGGCAAAATCTGGGTAAAGACTTAAATCAGTTTAAAAATCTCTTGCTATGTGAATTTTAAGAAAGGTATGCCATGACACTAAGCATAGTCAAATAAAAACCGATAAATACAATCATTGGGTACTTTATAGTGTCCTTCGATGTAAGTTTTTGAATTTTTTAAAATTAGCTCATTATTACAATTAAGTGAATAGAGCTGAAAGTAAGTGTTTCTAGGAAAATGAACTATATAAGCTTAACTTACTAAATTACTAGTATGCTCTAGCAATCAGAAAGGATGGATTCACTGCTAAGGGAATATATCACAATATCAGGGGATGTTTTATTTATTACAACCATCTATCCAATTATCAAATCTATATTGTTTCTTATTTTATTGGTCATAATAATGAACAATAACATTTGTTTATAATTTAATGTCTCATGTTATCATAAGTGACAATGAGAGAATTTCCCCAGAGGAAGGAACAGAATTCTCTTATCAGTATTTGTTTACTATGTTACAAAGGTTTAAGTTTTGTAATAATTTTATTTTCAAGCTGGCCTTTCTAAATAAGTTACTATTTGAAGTATGTTAAGATAAAAAGCAAAGTATGACAAAAGGTACCTTATTTTTTTACTTATTTTAAAACCTAGAATAAGCCATACATAGAAAGGAAAAAGTTGCATGATCTCATATATATATAGAACCTATAAAGATTAAAAACATAGAAGCAAATAATACAATGCAGGCTACCAGGGGTGGGGAGTTGGGGATAATGAGGGATGTTTATAACTACAAAGGTGCAATTATATAAGATAAATAAGTTTAGAAATCTAATGTACATCATGATGACTATAGTTAATACTACATGGAACATTGGGCATTTGCTAAAGGAGTGTATTTTAGGCGCTTTCATCACAACAAAAAATGGTACCTAGCTAGTTTGACTATAATAATCATTTCACTATGTATGTCAAATCATCATTTTGTACAGCTTGAATATATATAATTTTTATTAAAAATAAAATTAAAATCTGAGTTGGAGCACAGGGAAAAGTAACATGAGGCAGATCCCCATACAAATGGAAAGATCCAGATTGAGGATAAACAGAGAACCCAATATTCTGTTATTTTTCAGATGAGGGAATGCCAGTTTTCCATGTCTTATCATAAGTATCCATAAGACACAGAACATGTCTGTAATGGTGGACCTCCAAAATGCAAAGAGAACACTGGCAAAATTTGTCAAAATCAACATTTTCATAACTCTGGAAATTAACTGCAGACTTGAAATAATCCAAGGAACGTTTATTCAGGAAACTGAAAATGGTAAAAAAAAAAAAAAAAAAAAAAAAATGAGCTCTGTGGTGTTTTAACTTGCTTTATTCATATCCTCTTCTCCATAGCTCTGTGTTAGCCTTAACAACCAAAATCCAGACAACTAGCAAAACTGCTGTATGAGAAATACTAAGGGAAGTCCTTTGGTCTGAAATGGAAGACACTATAGACAGTAACTTGAATCTATACAAAGAAATAATCTGGGGAAGGTAACTGCATAAGTAAACATAAAGCACTATATAAATGCATTTATGTTTATAACTCTTCTATCTGTTCCAAAATGTAACATCATAGAGTAATAGTAATAACCTGTATTGATGAGCCTCTATTACATAAATATATAATTTGTATGATAATAATAGCACAAAGAACAGAAGCTATTTTGGAGCAACACTATTCTATACTACTAGAGGCCCGGTGCATGAAATTCATGCATGAGTAGGGTCCCTAGGCCTGGTAGCGATCAGGGCTGATCTGTGGGGTGACCAGTGGGGTGATCAGGGGGCCTCTGCTGGCACCTGCCTTGGCCGGCCTGGTGCCGCCGCTGCTGGTTCCTCCCTCTTTGGGGGACGAGCGGGGCGATCAGGGGGCCCCTGCTGGCACCTGCCTGGGCTGGCTCCTGCACTGAGTATCTGCCCCCTGGTGGTCAGTGTGCATCATAGTGACCAATCGTTCCACCAGTTGTTCCGCTCTTTGGTTGATTTGCATGTTAGGCTTTTATTATATAAGATTAGAATTTAGTTTGTGTTAATCCAAACTGAATTTCTTTTAGTTAAGACATTACCTATAATTCCCAGGGCAAATAATAAAAAGAAACTAACTTTAAAAACACAGTATAATAAGTAACAAGGTAATTACAATGCTACATTATATTTAACACAATAGAAGTCAGTATATATGAATAAGTGGACAAAGAAAACACCTACAACATTTAGAAAACAGTGAGAAAAAAGGGAGTTATAAATTCTACCTTATAACTAATTTTGTTAAACATAATAAATTACACATTTCTATTTTGCAGAATAACAACAAATATGGAGAACTACACTCCCAAATTTCAAAATTTACTACAAAGCTACAGTAATTAAGACAGTGTGTTACTGGCATAACAAGAGTACAGAAATAAATGATTCAATTTATGGTCAATTGATTTTTTTTAACAAAAATGTCAAGAAAATCAATGGGAAAGTAATAGTTTTTTACAAATAGAGCTGCAACAATTCAATATTCACATGCAAAAGAATAAAGTTGGACCTCTGCCACAGGCCACACAAACTATCTCAAAATGGGTTGCAGATCTAAATTTAAAAGAGAAAATTATAAAACGCTTAGGAGAAAATATAGGAATGCATCTGCTCTTATAATTTCTTACATATGATGACAAAAGTACAAGCAACAAAAAAAAAATAAATTGGACTTATCAAAATTAAAATATTCTGAGTTTCAAAGGACAACATTAAGAAAGTGAAAAGGGCCCTAACTGGTTTGGCTCAGTGGATAGAGAGTCAGCCTGCGGACTGAAGGGTCCCAGGTTCGATTCTGCTCAAGGGCATGTACTTTGGTTGCAGGCACATCCCCATTAGGGAGTGTGCAGGAGGCAGCTGATCGATGTTTCTCTCTCATCGATGTTTCTGACTCTCTATCCCTCTCCCTTCCTCTTTGTAAAAAATCAATAAAATATATTTTAAAAATTATAAAAAAATAAAAAAGAAAGTGAAAAGGATAAACCATAAAATTAAATATATATATATATACATTCCTATCTAATAAAGAGGGAATATGCTAATTGACTGCCACGCCCTCAAAGATGGCGGTGCCCACAACCACGAGATGGCAGCGCCCTGTCCCCTCAGCCCTCCAGCCCCCCAGAGCCGGCCCGAGGTGCAGGCAAACCTCGGATGTCAGCTGCCCAGCCACCCAGGGCTGGCCCGAGGGACAACCAAATGACTGAACAAGCAGGCTGCGTGGGGCGACTAGGCCGGCAGCAGGGTTAGTGAGGGACGACCAAATGACCGAACAAGCAGGCTGCGTGGGGCGACCAGGCCGGCAAGGGGGCTGTGAGGGGTGACCAGGCTGGCAAGGGGGTTAGTGAAGGATGAACAAACGACTGAACAAGCAGGCTGCATGGGGCAACCAGGCCGGCAAGGGGGCCGTGAGGGGTGACCAGGCCGGCAAGGGGGAGCAGTGTGGGGTGACCAGGCTGGCAGAGGGGGGTAGTTGAGGGCGACCAGGCTGGTGGGGGGGCAGTTAGGGGCAACAAGACCGACGGGGGGGCAGTTGGGGGCAACCTGGCCGGCAGTGGGGGGCAGTTAGGGGCGACCAGGCCGGTGGGGAGGGGGCAGTTAGGGGCGATCAGGCCAGCACACAGAGGCAGTAAAGGGCGATCAGGCCAGCAGGGAGGGGGCAGTTGGGGGTGATCTGGCCGGCAGGCAGGTGATTAGGAGCCAGCAGTCCAGGATTGTGAGAGGGATGTCCGATTGCTGGTCTAGACCAGCAGTCAGACATCCCCCGAGAGGTCCCGGATTGAAGAGGGTGTAGGCTAGGCTGAGGGGACTCCACACCATGCACTGATTTCATGTACTGGGCCTCTAGTACATATATATACTATATATACTATGTGTATGTATGTGTGTGTGTGTGTGTGTGTGTACATATATATATATCTGATAAAGAACTCATATCCAGAATATGTAAGGATCACTTCCAGTTCAACAATTAAAAGATAAATAACCCAATTTAAAAATGGCAGATTTGAATGGACATTTCTCCAATGAAGACAAATTGCCAATAAACATATGAAAAGATGTTCAATATCATTAGCAATCAAAGAAATGTAAATTAGAGCCACAAGGAAAACACTACTTCTCATTCGCTAGGACTGCTATAATGAAAATGATAACAAGCATTGGCAATGTTGTGAAGTCAAAACATTCTAAGATTTACTGGTTGAAACATAAAATGGTGTAGCTACTATGGAAAACAGTCTGGAAGTTCCTCAATGGTTAAACATGAGTTATCATGTGATCCAGCATTTCTACTCTTATGTATACTAGTATACCCAAGAAAAATGGAAACATATCTCCTCACAAAAATTACACAGAAATATTCATAGAAAGAGCTAATATGCAAATGGTCGTGATGCCCTCACCCATAACGACCGATCTGCTGGAGGCTGCATGAGCAGTATGTGCGGGTGGGCGGGGACTTGCAGAGTCAGGGACTTGTGTGAGGCTCGCGTCCCTGCCCCCGGCGCCGGGCCCTGGGGATGTGAGGCTCGCGGAGGCCTACCTCTTTGGGATGATGGATCGCAGGGCTCCCACACTGTGACAGGGCACAGGCCAGGCTGGGGACTCCCCACACCTTCCCCTGAGTGCACAAATTTCATGCACCGGGCCATTAGTTATTTATAGTATCCAAAAGGTGGAAATAACCCAAATGTCCGTCAACTGATGAGTAAACAAAAGTAGTATATTCATACAATGGAATATTTTTCACAAATAGAAAGGATTAAAGTAATGGCACATGTTATAACCCTTTAAAACATTATGTGAAGTGAAAGAAGCCAGTCACGGAAGGTCACATATAGCATGCAATGCCCATAAGAGGCATATCTACAGAGGCAGTAATTAGATCCTGTTGCCTAAATCATTTTGCTAAAATATGAAACTAATTATGCCTCTCTCCTGCTTAAAATACATCAACAGTCCAAGACTCCTTAGCAAACTATGCAACATCCCTTATGATCTTGCCTCACCTACCTCTCCAGCATATTCTGATACTCTTCAACATGCTACCCACTCCCAACTTGGTTTTTTTGGACATCTTTTACACTCTGCCTCCACTACTAATATCTCACCTCCAGTCTTTCTATCAATCATAGTTGCTTAACACAACTCAGCTGATGTAATTCTATCCAGTATAGCTTCTCAGTTACCTAGGCAGATGGAGGCCATGTACAAAACTGTTTATCTGCAGTCCTCTCAGTGGTGTAAGAGAACACAGCAAGTCACTCACTGGTTTTTAAACTCTGAAGTGATGCACACATATGAACCTTGCTTACCATATATTTCATTGGCCAATGTAGCACCATGGCCATGCCTAACTTCAAAGGGGGCACAGAAGTACAATGCTTCCATCTGTCTGAAAGGCACAGAGCTGGTCTTTTTATGTTATTTTTATTTAAAACAGCATTACTATAATTTCACCTTCACCCTTCTCTCATCCTTTAAGATTCAGCCCAGGCATCTACTTAATGGGAATCCTTGGCCCATTTGAATTTTTCTGCACATCTTTCCCAGGGCATGTATCAAACAATTGCAATTGTAGACTTTTTTTTTTTTCCCTCCTCGATGTACTGAACTCCATGGGGGTACAGACTATATTTTGTTTATGTATTTCCGGTTCCTAAGTTGAGAAGTGTCAGGCATACTACTATAGTAGTTATAGGAATATTTATCAAGCGAATGAATAAATGAGTAAATGAATGAATAAGTACATGAATTAATTTTAACAAGCTTTTGCAGATCCAATTATGTGAGAATGTTTTAACAGGATCCCTTTCAGAACGGGGTTCCTCTTTTATCTCATTAAATCCTCATTTTGGTACTGCTTTTATCCTGACCTTACTGGTGAACAGAGTATAAATAAACTGCGGAAGTTCATAGGATGCTCTAACTCTTTAATACCACACCGTGCTGCCAGTCCCATGTTATTTCCAGATGACTTAGATGTTATCTCAGAATTGAAAAAGTGTTTAATATTTTTAAATTAAATTTTTATTGTTGAAATATTACATATGTCCCTCTTTTTCTCCCATTGACCCCTTCTAGCCTACCGCGTCCCCTCCCCCAGGCCATCACCACCCTATTGTCTGTGTCCATGGGATATACATATATGCATATAAGTTCTTTGGTTGATCTTTAAGTCTTTGCTAGTTCAAAACATTAAGTTCAGAGATAATACTCCTTCAAAGTGAAACAGGAACTTTTGGGGTGAAAAAGACAGGTTTTAGGAAATTTTAGAAATTAAGAGGACCATGGAGGAAGCACAGGGCTACAGAGCAGCAGAAGGTATATTTCCATAGACTAGGGCAGTGGTCCGCAAACTGCGGCTCGCGAGCCACATGCGGCTCTTTGGCCCCTTGAGTGTGGCTCTTCCACAAAATACCACGGCCTGGGCGAGTCTATTTTGAAGAAGTGGCATTAGAAGAAGTTTAAGTTTAAAAAATTAGGCTCTCAAAAGAAATTTCAATCGTTGTACTGTTGATATTTGGCTCTGTTGACTAATGAGTTTGCCAACCACTGGAATAGGGGAGCTGAAAAGCTGCAACAGGTCCATTTCCATAGAATGAGGGAGCTGGAAACAGCAAATGGTCTATATTTACAAAATAAAGAGAAGGAAGCCCTTCATGCAGAAGGAGAAGAAGAAAGCCCAAAGGTAATAGGAAAACAATAGGGAAGGAAGGGAGGATGGAGACCCTCACATGCCCCATGTGAGGTTCGACCTTTGAGCCCAGGAGTTACTATAGTAACCAGTCTAAGGGAATATTGACCAATCAGAGGGGACATCAAGGCACCAGGATCTGCAGCCTTTATAAAGCATAGGGAAAAGGAACTCAGTGGGACTCTTTCTCCCTCCCTACTTGGGAGTCCATTCTGTTGGGACTCTTTCCCTCTCCCCATGTGGAGTCTGTACTTATTCTTCAATAAATCTCCACGTTTGCTATACCACTTTCTATCCTTGGATTCATTCTTTGATTCTGGTGGACAAAGAGTCCGGGTTCCAGTCCAAAAATTCAGTTCAATAGTATTCTTGATTTTTTAGCCATCTGGCCTGACCTATTGTGTTTGATTAGCAAAGTGTTTATTTTAAGAAATAAGATTTTTAATGCTTTGAGGTTTGGAAGGCATTCATGCTCCTTCCCAGCACAACCACTCCCCATTGTCACACATTATTATTTTCATAGCCTCTGAAGACATTTTAATTTACTATATCTGAGACACAATGAATAGCATTTCTGCCCATGTGGTCTCCTTGCTTTCCCCTCTTATACTGAGTTTAGCCTCTGACCTAGTCCTGATTTCACTGGCAGGGTCCATAATCATCCCACCTTTTTCATTTAAAAAATAATACCATTTTCATCAAATTCTGTTAATACTAGAGGCCCAGTGCATGAAATTCGTGCACGGAGGGTGTGTCCCTTAGCCCAACCTGCACCCTCTTCAATCTGGGACCCTCGAGGGATGTCTGACTGCCCGTTTAGGCCCGATCCATGTAGGACGGGCATCCCTCTCACAATCCAGGACTGCTGGCTCCCAACTGCTCACCTGCCTGTCTTCCTGATTGCCCCTAACCGCTTCTGCCTGCCATCCTGATCACCCCCTAACCACTCCTCTGCCAGCCTGATTGATGCCTAACTGCTCCCCTGCCAGCCTGTTTGCCCCTAACTGTCCTCCCCTGCAGGCCTGGTCCCACCCAACTGCCCTCCCCTGCAGGCCTGGATCCCCCCCTCCCCAGCTGCCCTTCCCTGCAGGCCTGGTTGCCCCCAACTTCCCTCCTTCGCCAGCCTAGTCACCCCTAACTGCCCTCCCCTGCAGGCTTGATCGCCCCCAACTGCCCTCCCTTTCAGGCCTGGTCCCTCCCAACTGTCCTCCCCTGCTGGCCTGATTACCCACAACTGCCCTCCCTTGCAGACCTGGTCCCTCCAAACTGCCTCCCCTGCTGGCCATCTTGTGGCGGCCATCTTGTGTCCACATGGGGGCAGTCATCTTTGACCACATGGGGACAGTTACCTTGTGTTGGAGTGACGGTCAATTTGCATATTATTCTTTTATTAGATAGGATGGTCATAACAAATATTCATTTAGTGTGACTCTTTTGTAAGTCACATTGTGATTTTAATAGAAAAATTGCTTTAAGAAGAGAAACCAATCTCACAGAATGGAATTTCAGACTGTCAGTGGCTTATGTGAGCCACTCAAATGCTAACTTTTGGTGGTATCCATTTCTGTATGAAAGAAAGAACAGAAATCCCATTGCTGACCATTTCTGTTAGGTTAATTTATTCTATTAATTGAATTATTGACATTCTTTCCCTCAGCTGAATTGGAAACAGGAATTGTACTGAATGATTTTCCTACTCATGTTTACAATACAGGAAGAATTAGTGCTTTATCTTTGGCTCTTTTAAGAACTTTGACCAGTTCTCAAAAAATATACTCATTTAAGTAATATACAGGTAGTAATTCATGTGTTGTAATTTACTTACATCTAATTAAACTTGTTAACAGAGTTCTGAAATTTTCTTGGAAATTTTTATCTTAGAGGTCTAAATTCTATAAAATAATGTCAGAGAATGTATAGAAAATATTTACCAAAACATGAATTCTTTTTTGTTCATATTCTTTTATATAATTGGTGGCAGACTATTTTGTTCTAACTACCTAAATGGAATTCTTTTGGAATATTTTGATAATCTATAAGAGCTATATCTCCCATGCTAAATAGCCATATCATAATGAAAACATTAGCCTTCCTGTCAGTTTTCAACTTTTTAATCTTTCAGAATTTAGATCAAATTATCTGCTTGAATTGACAGTTCCTGCCTAATCCCTCCAAATTCTGGGAGCTTTACACATTATCATCTTAGCATGTAATGAAATATAACTACACACAGTGCAGACATAAATCCAAAATGGCTACAATTAAAAAGAATAAACTTATTTTTAAGAGATGTGCATTCATACCCAAGACTTTACCCAAATTATCTTTGGACTTTCCTAAAACCTAATAAAATACTGTTTGTGATACATTTCCTCCTTGTTCCTGTCAATTTCCTAAGGTGCATAGTTTAAGGGGTATTAGCATATGAAATACAGGCATACCTTGGAGGTATTGTGGGTTTGGTTCCAGACCACTACAATAAAGCAAATGTAGCTATAAAGTGAATCACACAATTTTTTAATTTTCCAATGCATATAAAAGTCGTGTTTCCACCATGGTGTAGTCTATGAAGTGTGCAATAGCCTTATGTTTAAAAAACTGTACATACCTTAATTAAAAATACTTTTTTACTAAAAAATGGTAAGCATCATCTGAGCCTTCAGCAATTCATTTTTTTTTTCTGGTGGAGTGTCTTGAATTTATATAAAAAAAAGCAGTATCTTGGAAGTACAATAAAGCGAAGCACAGTAAAATGAGACATGCCTGCATTTACCTTCCTTAAAATAATTTATTTAGCTAAGGAAAAAGATATTACTTGTAATAAAATAAAGTGCTTAGGAGCTAAATAAATGTTCCTTGCCCTCTTTGACCAATCTGTTTAGTAGAGTGACTTTTTAAAATTCACCTGACTCTATTAGTAGCAGTCAACCAGCCCAAAATTATCTACAGATTATTAATGCATCACTTCAAGCCAAAAAAGTGTTGTTTCATTGGGAAAGTATGGGTGTATTTGTATAAAAAGCTTCTGCCAACCAAAAAGGTTATTATGAAATAATAATATTGATTAGACTTAGAATAGCATGGATTTTAGTGTTAGGAAAGGGTTCAGAGTAAAGTGGACTGTGCTCCATAGAATCAATATCCTTCCCACTTCTCAATTGTGTTTGCCTACATTCAAAATGAGGGCATTCTTCCTTATAGGATACTAGTAGCCCAGCGCACGAATCCATGCGCCAGTAGCTCACTGCCACCCTCCAGTAGCTCTCCCTCTGCTCCCTTGCTCTCCTGTAGCTTCCCCCGCCCCACCCTCATAGCTTGCTGCCCTGCCTCCTCCTGTAGCTCTCTGCTGCCAGCTTGTAGCTTGCTGCCCCACCCTCCTGCTGATCCGTGATCCAGTTGTTACACGGTTGGTTGTTACACTTCACAACATAACGACCATTTGCATATTACATCTTTATTATATAGGATGATTTAGATAATTTAATTAGGTGTGAATAGGATTTCAACGCTGCAGTGGAAATACAATGATTTTATTTAGTCTAGTACTTGATTTGGTTTCTGTGTGTTTCAATACAACTTAAAAATCTGCATAAAGCTATTTTATAAAGTTCTATTAGAATTTTCAAAAGCTTAGAGGAAGTTCCTGAGATTTTTTAGATTAAGGTAACTAGAAGGAGTATTTTTTTATCAGTATATATTATGAAGATGTTTTCCCCTTATTCATCCTATTTAAATGTTTCCTGATCCCTCATAGCTAAAATACCCTGAATATTTGAGCCCACAAAATATATGTGTAAAAATATCAACTTGAGCTTTATAAGAAACCATTCTTGAGCTATTATTGCAAGGTGTTTCTTAACTATTTCTTTAACTTTCTATATCCTATAAGACAAGAAATATATATGTGTATATATATATATATGTATAGAATAATTAACTAATACATGTCTATTAAATATGGTATATACTTATCTATATCCTATATACATTTTAGTAAAAATATTCATGGCTTAAAGCTGATAGCTAATTACAATCTTCTAAGAGCATAAAGATAGCAATCAAATTATTCATCTTAAAGTGTTTCTAATCACATTTCTATCCTGTGCCCCAAGTATTCATGGGTTCCATTTAGTTAAAAAAACAAAAGTTCTACCAACTTCTTACCCACACATTCAAAGCTCTCCATGGTACATGCCCAATCTCTGTTGGCAAACACTTCTCACTGTGCTTTTTATACAATATACATGTCTTGTTTCATCATAGTAATTTTCCTCACTCCATTCTCCCTTATCAAAATGGCCATACCTGGCTTTTTACATGTCTGAATTGTACCTATCCTCTAAGGGTCAGCATATATGCCACTTTGACCAGGAAACCCTTCCTGATTTTACCTTGGAGGCATTTATTTCTCATTCTTTAAACTTTCAAAGGACTTTATTTCTGCTTCTCTCACTACCTCAATATTTTTAGTCTCCATTAACCAAAGTCAGTATCTGAACACGACTGACATTTGTATTCTTCAGACACTGAGCCTACTAGGTGTTCAGTATATTACTGACTCAAGCAGGTAAGTCACCGTGACAATAAAGGTAATGTTTATTAACATTAATTGTATAGTTTTTAAGTGCAAATCACTGAGTTAAGCACTTTATACTCACTAAGGAGAAACTAAAATATATACAGTATTAGTCAACTTCCTTCAATCTAAATATTCTGGGTATGTGTCTCTCCACAATGACCACTAAATAATTTTAGAAATGACCACCAGAAATATAAAAAAATACGTTTCTTTTATTCAAAGTGAATATAACAATCTGTGTTATTGCTATGTAGCTCAACACCCTAAATGTTCTCTGCTGTTTTATGGTTTGGGGAGATGTTACAAATAATATGCGACTTTAAAGAAAAAATCATCAATTTCTGATGCTTCTCACTCCCACGAAGTCTGAGACGGTGAAGGGAATGCTGTGAAATGCCACTGAAGCTTAGAAAAAGTGTTTCTAGACCACATTCATTTCCTCTGTCAGTAAGGAAACCTTTTGTCAGACAACAGGAAGAAGAAACTGGTAAACAGAAATTTCCGCAAATTCTGTTTTTGTTGATCCTCTAAGTTCAAACCTTTCGTATCATGGGCTGCAGCCCTTCAGAAGAGAGCGGGGGGAGCTGGATTATTCATTTCTATAATTAAAGAGATGCCCAGTCCTTGAAATAGAATGGCCTTCTCTGTGACTGACAGCTGCTAGGATTGGATGTCAGCAATGGACCACGTGGAAAATGAATTCAGGTAATCTCTAAATTTTTTTTCCTTCTCTGAGAAATGCCTCAAATTGACACTAATTTGATAGTTTGAAATCCCAGAGCCCCTTGGATACTGAGAGTGGAATGTAAAGAAATTCTCCTTGGTGTCAGTCAGTAACTTTCTCTTTTCTTAGGTTATAAAGGGTGATTGACAGGAAGAGAAGGACTGCTCACTGCTACAACAGAGATGAACGTGAAAACTGAATTGGCAAGATATCTGCTCTGGACTTTTTTCTCTAATTGGGATACCAGTGATGATAAAGGGTAGATAAGTGTTCATGGGAAGATGGATACCTAACAGCCATTGTCAGAGTCAGATGGCACAGCAGAGAAGCCCAACCAAAATAAGGTCAAGGTGCACTAAACACATTTTCCTTCTTCCTTTTACCTATTTACTTAGCACAGAATTAAAGACTAGAGGTAAAAACGAAGAGCTGCTCTGTACTTTCATTGCGTAGGACTCTCTCATAAAATAGTTTCCCCAACCCATCACTCCATGCACATAGGAAAGGAGGAGTAAATATGAGTTGAATAAAAGAAAGTGAAGAACAGAAAATAACACTCTCTCTCAAAAACAGTAAAGCAAGTTGCCTATTTGTAGTATTTTATTTATTTTTTTAAATTCTTCTTTAATTTATTGATTTTAGAAAGAGACAGAAATATCAATTTGTTGTTCCACTTATTAATGCATTCATTGGTCAATTCTTTTTATTTTATTTTTCCCATCACCTCTTAACCCTTTATGCTCTCTTCCACCTCTACCAAACCGCCCCCCCCCATCACCCCCATCACTCTCTTGTCCATGTCCATGAGTTCTCTCTCTTTTTTCTTTTTTGTTCAATCCCTCCACACTAAAGCCCCGATACTACATGGCCTGAAAGAGGCCACACACATATGTACATAATAGATGCCAGAGGTGAAGACGGTGTGTGGAATAGAGACGCCACTGGAGCAGAATTATGTGCAGCGCCTCTCAGCACACATTACTTTGCCCTGGTTAGGTGAGTCTTTGTACACCTGGCCAGATCTCAGGAGCTTGATTTCGGGTTGCCTCAGAGTCCAGTTATACTTCCGCCATTATCTGGAAAAACCTGCACAATATACGTTTCTGAGAATATATGTTCTGTATCAACAGGGCTACTTTCTCATTTGGGGGTCGGGGGGAGCAGAGTAAGTATGCAGGCATTACAAAGCACTATATCCGGCACTCTAGAAAGCAGTTTTACCCTAAATATAGTGCTTTCTAAATACAAGAAAATCAAAGCAGAAAATATATTGAATTATATATTAAAAGTCCAGTTTATTACCTGGTATAACCATAAAAAAAAAAGGAAATCTGAGTGATACATACTTTAGAATATGAATTCCTTGTGTTTTCTTTCTGCACTACTGTCAGCACCCAGAAGACCTCCTAGTATAGCTGTTTTACAATTACTTACTGTACTAATGAATATGCAAAAATATTCAGAATGCTGGGCCATCTCCAGGATATTGTTCAGAGCTCTGACGATCCAAGCTATCCCGGAAATAGTAAATACCCTGGGCACTTGCAATTTCACACTGGCTTCTATTAGTCACATTTCCTACTTGATTGTTTGAAGAAAAATCAAGGAGGGTTTGTTTAATTAGAAGCAAGTATTGCAAATTGCTCAGAAAACAATTTCAGCTTCCACTCTTGCCCTTTTCGTCTCTGCTATCTTAATACAATGTTATGTTCTATGTGCTTCTATTACAAGGGCATCCTTTTTCACTAAGCGAGTATGTACTAGGAGTCATATTTGAGTTGCAGGTACCACCTGGATGCAATTCCTTGGGAACTTGTGGGCTAAGTCTTTTGCCTGGTAAGAGAAAGAGTTCATGGTAAAGAATAGATTCGCCAGCTTTCCAAAGATACCTCCACCAATCCCATGGCAGATTATTTTAACACTGAGAAGAAGACTGAGGTGCTGAGATAACCATATAGTTACACCAACGGGTGTCCTTCACAGGGAAAATGTACACCCTTCATTTCTTTTTCTTACTCAACCAGTATTTATTGAGCATTTACCTTATGTAAGCAGTATGCCGTGATCTTGGCTAAAGTAAATATATAGTCCCTGCCCTCAAGGAGCTCAAAATCTGGGGATGGAGATATGGGGGTGTCCTTGGTCAAATGTCTCTTAATGGGAAAGACAAAAAAAAAAAAAAACAACTTTGTTGTCTGCCCCGCCCAAAAATAAAGATGAAAATTAAAAAGTGTGATTATCAATTATCAAGTGAGTCACAGTAATTCTGTGTGTACAAACATTACAAAACAACACGGGTAAACAAGGACTGCAAGAAATATAAGACGTAGTACACCAAAGTTCCTATTAAATCACCCTTTACGTAGAACCTATTACTTTCTTCTCTTAATGTTGCCCCTAAATAATAGTTCTCTATTGGTTATACCTGCCTCAAAAGAGATAATGAACACTGCTAGTCTTTCTGTCCCAGGGAAGGTACTAAGACACATAGACTTTCTCCACCTTCCTTTAAATTACTCACCTGACCACCCTCCCCATTTCCCAAACCTCCAAAGAAAAAAAAAAAAGTAAAAATTCCTCACTGGGTTAGGGTGAAAACCAATGATTACTGTTTATTATCACTCAGAGTATATAATAAATAAATCGACAGGAGAAAAGCCCTTTGACAAGTTTCTCTCTCTTCCTGACCCACTATTTCATGGCATTGCTCATGATAAAGAACCACAGAGTTGGGTTCAAGACAGCGATGGAAAAGTTCTCAAATCACCTCTCCCACAAACACACGAGCCCATGGCTCCAACAACTTCCTTTCACAAAATCCTAAAACCTGGTTAACTCAAAGCCCACATGCAAGCAAATAAGAGAGGTTTGGGTACAGCCTTGCTACAAACCTCACCTGTGGCAGCGACCCCACTGTTCGCCGGGAATCTCAAACCCGAAGCCAGGGCTTTTAGGACCTGCACCTGGGAGACAAGCCTGCAAACCATCCCGCGTCGAAAAGCCACGTGGCACGTGGCACACGTGTCTCAGCCCAGGAGC
The DNA here is from genome assembly GCF_963455305.1 of Plecotus auritus. Classification (NCBI taxonomy): domain Eukaryota; kingdom Metazoa; phylum Chordata; class Mammalia; order Chiroptera; family Vespertilionidae; genus Plecotus; species Plecotus auritus. Next base: position 11,997,334 of record NC_137773.1, on the reverse strand, counting down.
CAATGGGCGAGAGACAGAGCTCTCGCGAGAACTGGGAGCCGCCTCACCTGGGCCTGAGCCGAACCGCGATGCTCACTCGCTGAGACGGTGCGCGCCGTGGCCCGGTGGCTTGTCTCCGGTGCCCACCACAGGGCCAGGCACCTGACTGGACCCACGTTGGCAGCCCTCTGTGTGCCCTCGGGGACAGAGACTGGCGGACGTCATCGCTGCCCGCTCCGTTGGCCTTCCAGTGTTTTAACTCGAGGCTTTTATCATTTTTTCTTTATTTTTTTTCCTTTCACCTCTGATGGCATCTCCACTGTTCGCCCTTCGCGGTGTTCCAGAGGGTAAGTACCTCCCAGAGCGGGACCTTTGCACTCACCTGGCGTCCTGGTGGTATTTCTCGAGTTCCTGGCTTTGGCTGCTGTCGCCCCGGTGGCCCCCGGGGGGCCTGGGGCCTGGGTCCTGGGACTGTAGCAATGGAAGCGTTAGTTCTTGGAAGGCACTACCCCCGGGTACTTCACACCCAGCGGAGTGAGCCATCGCCACCCCAGTCATTCGGTGGAAAAGGCTGGTTCACTTGTCCAGAAGCTTTGGCTTGGGGTGCGGTGGGTTGGGGGACGGGGTGGGGCGGCTTAAAAATACAGAGAACAGGTTGATGGTTTCCCGCGGTGGCGTAGGGCTTGGGTAAAATGGGTGAAGGGCATCAAAAGGCACACGTTTCCAGTTATAACGTAAGTCATGGGGTTGTAATGTACAGCATGGTGACTATACAGGCATATCTATATAGGAGATATGGAGGGTTTGGTTCCAGAACACTGCAATAAAGCAAGTTGTACTCCTGTTGCTGGCGGAGAGGCTTGCCTACAATTTGTAAAAAAAAAAAAAAAAAAAAGCACCTGTGAGTCACAATAAAGCGAAGTGCAACAAAACGAGGCATGCCTTGCCCTTCCCTTTATTGCACCTCCCAGATGTTACATTTTTAACTTAACCATTAAGTAGCCGTTACTCCAGAGATTTTGTTTATTTCTGCTACTGAGTCATCATTTCTGGGATTTCTTTTATTTCCCCAGTTTTTCAGTCTCTGAACTCTGAAAAAAGGCTGGTTCACTTGTCGCGAAATGGAGTATCTCCTGGCCCCCTGTGAGAGCTACAAGTTGCCCAGTGTCCTGGAAATTAACCCGACATAGTCACAGTTTAAGGTGCAACAACAGACCAGGAAATCCGACACAGAACTGTCTTTCTCTGTAGCTCCCGGCTCTCCAGAACTCTGCCTCATTCATCTCACCGGCGTCTTTTCCCTAAAGCCCAAACACTGTCTTTTCCACCGGTGGGATCACTGCCCTGCAGCTTGGATTACCATCTCTGAACAACCATCTGTGAAGGATTTTTCAGGCAGAAATCTTGGCCACTTGGAGGGCTCACTGTATCCAGTATGTTTCTTTCGGATAGTTGCACACTGTTAGATAATGTCTAAAAGAAGTTTAGAAGAGGTGATATTTCACGAATGTATACGTATTACTAAACTCACCGAGTTGTATACATTAAATAAATAGAGCTTTTTGCTTGTCAGTCATACCTCAATATCATAGTTTTTAAAAATCTCAAGTAAGGAAACGAATGATGGCTCATCAAGACTTATTTCCTTAAAGAATCTTGCTTGTTAAGTGGTGGAGCCAGGATTAAAGGCATCCATTCTAACCTCTAGTTTAGCTCTTAAGCTATTATGATGTAAAACTATCTTTTTTTTTTAAATTTCACAGCTTCATAGACTAATAAGTAGAATTTAAAGTATTAAGTATATGTATATTTTCTATTCTATCACCATCTTTATATGTTTAATTTTTCTCTATTCCTCTACCTCCTTTGGAAAAAGAACTGTATATCTTATATTTTCTTTGTACTTTTCACTCTAGTTGAAATCAGAACTATTGTTTAAGGGACTGAAAAAGTAGACATTGTTCAAGTGCTTTAGGGAAACCTGAGATTTGTGCAGAAATGCTTGTTTTTCATGTTACAGTCCTGAAGGAGTTCACAGCATGGGCGTACAATTAAAAGACAAAAATGTACAAATTAAAAATCAAGGCTGTCTTTCCACTTGCTTTACCTCCAACTTGGCTGGATTGCTGACTTCCTTTCTTCCTTCCTCCCTCCCTATTTTCATCTTGGTTGTCATCTCCCAAGCTCATTACCCTGTATTCACACCAATGTGTTGGATAAACATCCTTTTCACTAGTATGCTATCCTGTAAAATGGTTGTTTTATTTTTCATAAATGGCACATGCTGTACATCTTCTGTTTCTTGTGTATTCAACATTATCTTTCTAAGATACTGTGTATCTATGTGGCAGTGTGAACATCTGTGTGTGTGTGTGTGTGTGTGTGTGTGTGTGTTTTCTGGTGCTGTACAGTATCTCTATTGGGTCTTGCATTTCTCTGATCCATTCTCCTAAAATGGACACCTAGCTTTTCTTCAATTCCTTATAAGCACAAACACCACCGTGGATAACCTCATTCATGTCCCATCACAGACCCCAGGAGAACTTCCATGGGACATAGAAGTAAGATTTATGGGTCATATAGCATGCATGAGAATACTTAATTTAACTAAATCAGTTCTATATTGCTCTCCAGATAGTACCATAACACTATACTTCCACTAGTACAGGAAGCTTATAACCCTAGGTCCAACTTCCCAATTTTTGATAACAGAAAGAATGTCAAGTGACATCACCGACTTTTTTTTCCCTCTGAAAGATACTCTCTATTAGTAGAAAAGAAGATCTTTGACTTTTTTTTTTTACAGGAAACAAGGCAGATTTTACATAACTTAGAAAACCAAAGGAAAAGCATTCTGTTGGCACTGATCATTTTATCAGAATTGGGCTGTTTTACTGCTAATGAGGGGGTCAAACATGGGTAAGTGACTCTACCAATAATTTGTTCCCTGTACTGCTACCTTTTAAAAGAACAGAGAATATCCAACTGACTCCTTCTAATTACACAGGAGACTGAATCACAGTTCTTTAAATGTAATAAAAAAGAACAATTTGTCAAAGAAGGAAGCCACTTCCTGACAGACTTATATAAAATAGGACAGAACATTTGGCTCGGCTTAGCATTTGTGAGAAATAATCCATAAATTTTGTTAATTAAAAGTATACATTAACTGTTGAAAGGGGGCAAACATATATCAATAAATTTGAAGGTTTTTTTAACTTTTAAATCCACTCAAAATTATCCATTAATAGCAGTTCTGAAAAATAGCTTATTGAAAAAAATAGTGCTGCTAAACTCTTAGTCCATATTTTAAATAATTTCTTTTTCTAACATTTAATTGATATAATTATGTTCTAAGTGATTAGTGTAATTCATAGGTAAATATATAAAGTTATTTTATCCTTAATATGCTTATAAGCCCATTTTACCAGAAAGCCTATTTAGTTAATAAGGGGGGGAGTTCAAAATGGATATGTTGCTATGTGACTAGAAAATAATAGAATTTAATATTGACCAGAAAATTTACTACTTTTGAATATAAATATTTTATAATGATCTTATCTTTACTGATGACAATAGAGGTATATATGATATATAAACAAATCCCAATCTCACTTACTTATGAATCTCAACTACTATAAACACTGCTTGGTATATAGTTGATGTTTAAATAATATTTATTATAATAACATATCTTAATATGTATTTCTGGTACCAAGGGTGTAATGGATTTAGAGTTAGGATTTATGGGTTTTAGTTTGGAACCTTTCATTTATGATGCTGCTGAAATAAATGCACACACAAATCTATGTGACCGACCTACCTTTTGCTGTGCATGGAGCTTGTTTCAAAGCTGTTCTGTTTTCTTGAGAGAAAGGGTCTGGCTTCTTCAGTAAGGCATGTTTTAAAAGAAAGCAATGCAACAGAAAGGCAGTTCCATGAAAGAGCTCCAAGCACAGGTATCACAATTCATTTTGAAAGGAAGGATCCTTAGAAATAGATAGAGGTAGGGTACATGAAGGTTTCAGGCAGTCGGTAATAAGTGGCCTTGGGAACCTATGAAATGGATCTGAAGCATGCTTAAAAATGAGAAGAATGTCATTTCATTTACCCTGCGACAGGTGTAGTTTAAGAGACTTAAATGGGGCACTACAGTTAAGAGGCTGAGATCAGAGATCAGTTATATGGTTAAAATTAGAGCTTCATCTCTTTCTAACTATGTATTCTTGCCTGTTAGTTTTTTAAAATATATATATCTTTTTATTGATTTCAGAGAGAAAAAGGAGAGGGAGAGAGAGATAGAAACATCAATGATGAGAGAATCATTGATCAGCTGCCTCCTGCATGCTCCCTACTTGGGATCAAGCTCGCAACCTGGGCATGTGCCCTTGACCGGAATCGAACCTGGGACCTTTCAGTCCACAGGCCGATACTCTATCCACTGAGCCAGACCAGCTAAGGCTACCTATGTATTCTTGAGCAACCTTTTAACAGTGTCCTATCCAAAAACTGGAAATAATACCATCAACCAGTGTGGATTATTGTGAAGATTAATGTGTATACATTTCATGATTTGCTATTAGCGCTCAATAAATATTAACTAATATTGCAGTATTGCAGCTACCTTTTGAGACATCAACATTAACACACCATAAATACTGTATATAGGGTGTTCCTCCCAAAATGTCTATACACTTTAACAGCTGATAGCTCACTTTTGAAAATAAAATATATTTTAATAAACTCTGCCTTTATAAGTATTCAAAGTGTGTGTATACATCATAGTAGTATATATTTGCATGCTACTCTGTTTTGACTTCTATTTATTCTAACCCTGGTTTTCAAACAGTATAATACATTGGAACTTGCATTTTTAAGAAGCTACATAGGAACTTCTTAGTTCTCAGTCCTCCATTCCTTAAAAAAGCATAAAATGTGGATAAGCCACTTCCAAAGGTCCCTTGGTGACCGCGGTTCCAAGGGCATGAACTACCTTATAATACTTGTGCCTCTTGTACCGTATTCCATAGGTTCTGGGGGTCCTTCTGGCTTCTGAAAACTAAAAGTGCAGGGGTAGCAAGATCAAAGTAATATTTTATGGGAAATCACTGAGATCTTGATGAAAATATATATAATTATATATAATATGAATTGGGTGAGGGGATTAGCTAAAAAACATATATGCATAATCCATGGACACAGACAACAGTGTGGTGATGGCCAGGAGGAAGAGAGGGTGGGGGCTTGGTGGAGGGAGCATCTGTAATGGTGTCAACAATAAAAATAAATAATATTAAAGCATCCATTTTATATAAAAACTGCTGTTTGAAATTTTAACCCTGCTATTTTGGCTTCTGTAAACGCTTGCTTGCTTAAATAATAAGGAAAATAAGACTACTCCCATTCTAGAGAGGTTGTGGACTATGCCCCAGACAGAGTTGTCAGTGCTGACACCAGGCCAGGCCTTGAGATATTGTCTCATGGCCCCTTCCCAGCACGTAGGCCTTCTTTCCCAGAAGGCCCGGAAGTCTCATTACAAATTTGGGAGACAAAAGAGCTAGGAAAAGTATAAAAAGAAAAGGTTTCCTCCATGTGGGGGGGGGCCCAGAATTTGAAAGGCACATTTTTCTCTGGCCCTGCCCTTAATAAAATGTAACTCCCTTTCTCTAAGCATGGCTTGTTTTTTTTCCGGTCTTCTGTAACAATATGAATTATTTCTTTCTCATTATCTGCCTCCATAAATTATTTTCAAGCTGTCAATACATGCAAAGTCCAAAAGAAAAATATTTACCTGATTATAAAGTCTACTTATGCATTTTTCAGGAACTATCAAATACATTATATTTTCTCTCTTCTTTACCAAATGCTGTTTGACACATCTCCTATTTAAAAATCAGACTCACCCAAGAAACTGAACCATTCCCTTGGGCATGAATATCTGTAATAATATACCAGTACTTTGGTGGTAAAGAGAATTAAGAACGCATCAGCTATTACAAGTCCATGAATGGCAAGCATACTCCTGCCTCAAATGTTGAACAGAACAGAAACTGTAACATTGACATCAGGATCAACTGCTTTGGTAATTTGTCATTGATAGCGATGATGGGAGCATATTGCCGTGCTCTTGAAAAACAGGGCCTCTTCTCTGCTATATTTATCTGAGCTATAAGATAAAATAAACCCCTCAGAACAATGCTATACATGTTGCAATATTTCTGGAGCAGTATTTGGTAACATGTATCTGGGCGATCTCTCATCTGGATGACCATTTTTCAAATTTACCATAAAGCATAAGAGAGAGGTGAACAAAGATGTTCCTTATACAATGATCCTAACAACTGAAAAGTAGAAACAATATAATTTTTCAACAAATGAGAATTGATTAAAATAACAGTGCTAGTTCATGCTAGAATACAATGTAAGCAGTAACAATTATTTGTGGAAATACGTCTATGTAAATATATTGATAATACTGTAGTGCCTAATGTGTATATATACTGATTGGTAAAGGTGTTTACAAATATTTGTAATGCAGATCATCCAAAGTTATTCTCTTTTCTGTAATATTGTTTTCTTCTAAAAAATAAATTACAATGTTTCCAGTGTCTAAGTGGTTTACTGTGGAAAATCCAAAACCCCACTACTGTCTTTATAAAGGCAATGTTTCCTTACTGAAGAATTTTGAACAGTAGAAAGTTGATCTCAACTTTGCTTCTGGATCAGTTTATACTGCAGCTTTTAAAAAATTATTTAATTTCGAATAGTTAATATATTCATGAGCCGAAAATGCAAAAACAACACAAACATGCAGAAAAACTTCCCTTTCCTCATCCTTTTACTTTCTTTTTACCATTGTCATTGTGTTTGAAGTGAATTTCTTGTAGACAGCATATTGTTAGACCATGTTTTCAATATGTCCTATCAGTCTCTGTTATTTAAATTGGTATATTTAGATAATTTACATTGAAGGTCATTCTTGATATGTTATAATGGTTTTTGTCTGCCATTTTATTATGTGTTTTCTTTGCTTCTCTTATGTCACTGTACTGTGGGTTAATTTGTTCATTATTTAGGATTCATCTTAATTTACCTAAAGTATTTCTGAGTATAACATCTTATATAAGTTTTTGGAGCATTCCAGGCACTACAGTATACATACATAACTTATCATCGTCTAACAATATTGACATTGTATAACTTTGAGTGACGTGTAGAAACCTTTCTTCATTTAGGTTCTTTTATCTGCCCAACTTTTTAATTATAATTGTCTTAAGCATTTCCTCTGTAGACACTGAGTACCACATCAGATGATGTGATAATTTTGGCTTCAACCATCAAATTTGTGCATTAAATATTATATATACCTCTTTATAATTCAAGCCAAGTATGATATTCCAAGACTTCTTTTGTTATATTTCTCCTGTTTAGAGGACTCCCTTTAACCATTGAAGGGCAGGTTTGCTACCAACCAATTATCTTAGCATAATCTCCATCTGAGAATTTCTTTCTCCTCCATTCCTGAAGGATACTTTTCATAGAATATAGAAATTGCTATTGTTAATGCTTTTCTTCCTGTTTGAAAATGCGGTGTTTCTCATTAGGCAACCCCCATCCCTTCTTCTCAGCTTCAGGCTTCTCTTCATCAGATCTGTCCCTCAGTGATTCAGCATAGTCACAGTTTTATGCTATATTGGTGCCATGTCCCGGGAGCCTTGCCTTTGTCAACAAAATTGCTCAACGGGAGGGACCCTCTCCTATCCGACATCCACCCCAGTACATAGCTTCAAGAAAGTGGAAGCCTGGCAACCAACTTGATAGCATTTATTTCCCTGTTTATATATATAATGACTTTTTGTGAACCTAACACTGTTAGCATAAAATTGAATTGAAGTTAATTTTAAAGCATTTATGTATATAGAGGTATATGCATATAAAATAGCAAACATGGTTCTTAATTCTTGTGATGCATCAGAATAAACTGGAATGCTTTAAAAAATGCCAAGGCTGGATCCTGGCCAGATAGCTCCATTGGTTAGAGCAGTGGTCGGCAAACTCATTAGTCAGCAGAGCCAAATATCAACAGTACAATGATTGAAATCTCTTTTGAGAGCCAAAGTTTTTAAACTTAAACTTATTCTAACGCCACTTCTTCAAAATAGACTCGCCCAGGCCATGGTATTTTGTGGAAGAGCCACACTCAAGGGGCCAAAGAACCGCATGTGGCTCGCGAGCCGCAGTTTGCCGACCACGGGGTTAAAGCATCATCGATGCAACAAGCTACACCAAGGTTGTGGGTTTGATCCCAGATCAGGGCACATGCAAGAATCAACCAATGAATGCATAAATAAGTGTAACAACAAATTGATGTTTCTCTCTTTCTCCTTTCCTCTTTCTGGAATCAACGACACACACACACACAAAAAGGACAAGTAAAATAAAAATGCTAAGTCTGGGGACCTAAACCCATAGATTTTTTTAAAAAATATTTTATTGATATTTTACAGAGAAGAAGAGGGATAGAGAGCTAGAAACATCGATGAGAGAGAAACATCGATCAGCTGCCTCCTGCACACCTCCCACTGGGGATGTGCCCGCAACTAATGTACATGCCCTTGACCGGAATTGAACCCGGGACCCTTCAGTCCGCAGGCCGACGCTCTATCCACTGAGCCAAACCGGTTTTGGCTAAACCCATAGATTTTGATTTAATTTGCTTGAGTGGGTCCCAAAGTATATATTCACACATTCACAAAGGGCAGAATCTCACCTCATCTGGGATTCCTCTTGCATGTTCATTTTCTGTATAAGTAATTTCCATATATGCACTTGTGGTATTCTTTTCCATATCTACTTTTCCTTTCTGTGTTGCCTACCACTATGCTAATTCAGACTCTCATTAATGTTCACTAGAATTATCATAACAGCCTCTTAAATAGTCTCTCTAATTTTCCTCATGGCACTAGGTTTATAACTGAAATGAGTAATAATGGCTATTTACTAAGGATTTCTATTACCCTAGGCATATTATGCTATTTAAATCAACAGTGACCTTGAGATACGTAAATTATTTTCTCTTCCATATTATAGGGATGGAAACTGAAGCAATGAGAGGTTAAGCACCACATCTAAAAGTGGCAAAACTGTGAGTGAAATACAAATCTATTTGGTTTTCAGATGTCTCCCACTAAAACATTCCTTCTGTTCCTCTCTCTCTCCTTCTCTGTGAGATGCTCCCTTGTGTTAAAATTAGATGCTTCTTTAGGCATCTCTCGTCTACTGCAAGCTCCCTGAGGCTGGAATTTTATGTACTTTCACACAAAAATTGTTCTATAAATTTTACTATTTTTATATTATTTAGTGGGATTTACATAATAGAATACTTTAGAAGGTATCTTCTATTTGAAATTTGTAACATTAATGTTCTACCTTCTCTGAGATGATATATCTCTTAAGGCAGACATGATCCTCCATCCTCATATTATTTCTATTTCTGTTTATTTTAATTTTCTAAAAATTGCAGTTGAAGTACAATTTTTTATTAGTTTCAGGTGTACAACATACTGATTAGATATTTATATAACTTGTGAAGTAATCACCGATAAGTCTAGTACCCATCTGACACATAGTTATTGCAATATTATTGACTATATTTCCTATGCTATATTTTACATCCCATGACAGTTTTTATATCTGGTATTTTGTACTTCTTAATCCCTTCATCTTTTTCACTCATCCCCTAATCCAGTGGTCGGCAAACTGCGGCTGACGAGCCACATGCGGCTCGCGAGCCACAGTTTGCTAACCACTGCTCCAACTTGAATTTGGCAGCCATCAGTTTATTCTCTGCGTCTATGAGTCTGTTTCTGTTTTGTTTATTTATTTTGTTTTTTAGATTCCACATATAAGTGAAATCCTATGGTATTTGTCTTTCTCTGTCTGACTTAGCATAATACCCTCTATCAGCCGTGGGCAAACTACGGCCCGCGGGCCGGATCCAGCTCTTCTATCCGGTTCTCCTGCTCTCCCCTCCGCTCCTTTACTTTGAATTTATATTAGTTCACACAAACACTCCATCCATGCTTTTGTTCCGGCCCTCTGGTCCAGTTTAAGAACCCATTGTGGCCCTCGAGTCAAAAAGTTTGCCCACCCCTGCTCTAGGTCCATCCATGTTGTTGCAAATGGCAAGATTTCATTTTCTTATGGCTGAGTAATATTCCGTGGCATATATATACACCACATTTCTTCATTCGTGTAGTGATGGACACTTAAGTTCCATATCTTGGCTATTGTAAATAACCCTGCAGTGAACATAGGGGTGCATATATCTTTTCTAATTAGTGTTTTGGATATCTTCGGATAAAAACCAAAAAGTGGGATTGCTGGGACATAATGGTAGTTCTATTTTTAATTTTTTGAGGGACCTTAATCTGTTTCATGTAGTGTCTGTACAATTTACTCTGGTACAATCACTCCAGTGTATGAGGGTTCCCTGTTCTCCACAACCTTGCCAACACTTGTTTGTTGATTTATTGATAGATATAAGGTGATCTCATTGGGTTCAACACCTATGCAAATATAAATATTCATATTACAGGCAATAGAATTTAGAAGCTAAATTGAACATCTATGTCTTGGCTTGGGTCAGTCTTGGAGATAAGAGACAAAGCTCTGGTTATAGAAATATCTTTCATTATCTTCACAAAGGAATAATCTCCAAAGATTATAAAGTAAACTAACTTAGATGTTTTGTTATTAACATTACAATCATGTGCCTTATAATGACATTTTGTTTAGTATTGAAGCATAAATACAGCTTTGCTTTCATAAGATTATAATGAAGTAGGAAATTCCTGTTTCCCAGTGACTTCGTAGCCATTGCAATATCCTAGTGCAATGTATTACTCATGTGTTTGTAGTCATGCTGGCGTAAACAAAGCTGCACTGTCAATCATATAAAAGTGTGTTACTAACGATTATGTCACTAATGATTGTACTTTTTGTCATTATTTTAGAGTATTCTCTTTCTACTTAAAAAAAATAAAGTTTGCTGAACAACAGTTATGCCCACAGCAGTGTCATACATCTCATGTTTACCCCATCTCTCAATTGCATAATTTCCTTTTGTGTGCCCTTTAATCTCATATTGTTTTGTTCATCATGGCTCCTAAGCATACAAAATCCACTGCTAATGTTGCCAGTAAGAAGCCACATCAAGTGATTGACCTGGAAAAAAAATTGAAAGTGATTAAGGACTACAAAGGTGGAAAATAAGTGATGGTGATTGCTCACCAGTCAGGCTTGTCCCATTTTACTAATTTGAAGAACAAGAACAAAGGGATGGAAGGTGTTAAAGGTCTGCTTGAGACTAACAACAATTCCAGAAGGACCTGTATCAGACAAGGAGAAACGTCCAACAACCCAAATTGAAGACCAGACCCAGAAGCATATTTCTCTCGGCACCATGGTGATCATGACCAAAGCAATACGGTTTTTTTGTTTTTTGGGTTTTTTTGTGATGTTGAAAGAAAAGGCTGAATCCAACTGTAATGTTAAATTCACTGCTTTATCTGGGTAGTTCAACAATTCAAGAACAATTACTTATTACATAATGTGAAAGGGTTGTAGTGAGTCTGCTGAGTACTGATGTGAAGGCACCTGAAAAATTTTTGGAAACTCTAGATAAGCTAATTGTAGCAGAAAATTATATGCCAGAGCAGATATTCAATATGGCTGAATCCTCCCTATTCTAAAAACAGGTATTTGAAAGGACTTTCATTCATAAGGAAGCCAAGTCAAGGCCAGGTTTCAAGGCTTTTAGGGGGAGGCTAACAGTCTTGCTTGAAAGCAGTGTTTCAGGCTACAAATTGAAATCCTCTGTGATCTGTCACAGTGAGAACCCCAGGGCCTTTAAGCATGTCAGTAAGCATACACTGCCGTTGTACTACAGAGGCAATAAGAAATCCTGGATGACCCAGCTTCTCTTCTAAGATATCCTTCTGAATTGCTATGCTATTGAAAATGCTATGCTCCCCAACTATCGCTGTGCTCCTTCACAATTGCTTTGCTCATTGACAACACATCTGTTCCAAGAGCTCTGATGGAGATATACAATGAGATTAATGTTGTTTTTAGAACATCCATTCTGTAGCCCAGGGAATCAAGGAATAATTTCAACTTATAAGCCTTGTCACTTAAGAAGTGCATACACGTTTTAAGGCTATCGCTGCTATAAATAGTGACTCCTCTGGTGCATCTGGGCAAAGCAAATGGAAAACCTTCTGGAAAGTGTTCACCATTCAGATGCCATTTTGAACATTTGTGATTCATGGGAAGAGGTCAAAATACCAACATGAACAGGAATTTGGAAGAAGTTGGTTTTAACTCTCATGGATGACTTAAATAGGTTCAAGATTTCAGTGGAGGAAGTAACTGGAGATAGCAAGAGAACTAGATTTAGAACCTGAAAATGTTACTGAATTGCTGCAATCTCATGATAAAAATATGGCAGGAGAGGTGTGTTGCATCTAATGGATGAAAAGTGGTTTCCTGAGATGGAACCTACTCCTGGCAAAGATGCTGTGTAAAATTGTTGCAATGACAACAAAGGACTTAGAATATTACATAAACATAGTTGATAAAGTGGTAGCAGGATCTGAGAGAACTGACTCAAAATAAGAATTTCTGTGGGTAAATGCTATCAAAGAGTATCAACATGACAGACTTTGTTGTTGTCTTGTTTTAAGAACTTGCCACAACCCCTCCAGCCTTTAGTAATCGCCACTCTGATCCGTCAGCAGTTAGCATCATGAGGCCAGACACTCCACAGGCAAAAGGATAACTCGCTGAAGTTTCAGGTGACGGTTAGCATTTTTAAGCAATAAAGTATCTTTTAATTAAGGTATGCACTTTTATTTAGACAAAATGCTATTTCACACTTAAAAGACTATAGTATAGTGTAAACATAACTTTTATATGCACTGGGAAACACAAAAATTGTGTGACTCGATTTATTGCAATATTTGCTTCATTGTAGCAGTCTGGAACTGAATCTGCAATATTTCCAAGGTATGCCTTCCATGTGTCCTTCTTATTTGTATTTTGGAAAAAAGTTCTTTATTTTTGTCACTGTATTTTTCAAAATGCTTCTCTTGAAGCAATTGCTTTGTTCATTGTCATCAAAAGTAAGTTGTTATAACAGCGATATTTCTATAAAATACTTTTTTTTCAAATTAGCTGCAAACTATCACCAGTTTTCAGATGATTCAGGTTATGCATTTTATTCAGGGGAGGGGAAATAAAGTTGAGGAAGAAAAACAATCATATTTTTTTAAAAAAAGAGAATTTATAGTACAATACAAAGAGTCTTCCCTAGGGTAGAAATATCAGATTAGAACACTCTTACAATAGAAAGCAGACTTAAAAATAAATACAGAAGAAAATACCTAACAACTGAGAGAAACCAAGATATGCTGGTGGAGAAGAGGCATTGAACCACATATAAAATGAGTCCTCCTTTCTCATTCATCATTACCTTATATTTTAAAAATGCATATATAGACTCTGAGTACAATTTTATATAAGTGTTCATCCAATGTCTATTAAATATCTAAAAATTTCAAACACGTGAGTAGTAGGATATGAAATAAAAAGGATTCACTGCCTTTAAGAAGTAGATAGCCCTGTTGGAAAGATAAATCACTAAACACATACAATCCTATATAATAAAAGGCTAATATGCAAATCGGCCAAACAGTGGAACAACCGGTCACTATGACGCGCACTGACCACCTGGGGGCAGCTGCTCAATGCAGTAGCTGCCCCCTGGTCAGTGCACTCCCACAGGGGAGTGCTGCTCAGCCAGAAGCCAGGCTCACACCTGGCGAGTGCAGCAGCAGTGGCGGGAGCCTCTCCCACCTCTGTGGAAGTGCTAAGGATGTCCGACTGCCAGCTTGCTATCAGTCAGATATCCCCTGAGAGCTCTCGGACTGCAAGATGGCACAGGCCAGGCTGAGGGACACCCCCCCACCCCCTCGAGCGCACAAATGTCGTGCACCAGGCCTTTAGTCTATATACATAAAAGCCTGTTTAACCGGTCCCTATGATGCGCACTGACCACCAGGGCGCAGTCAACATGGACAGATGAAAAGAGACACAGGTGATTGAGTCTATGAAAGATCTCAAGCAGGTGGGGCTGAGCTGCAGTTCACATTGGGAGGGCAGGCCATCGGCCCAAATTCCGCAGCTCTCCAGGCACTGCTCCAGAGGCACTGTGCCCCCAACCCCCATCAACCCCTTCAGCTGAGTCCTTTCTGGGCAGCCCCAGGACCAAGGAACAGAGGGAGGGGAAAAAAGAGACCACGAACTCTGCTCCTAGAGCCCACCTCCTGCAGTCAGACTGGAGCCACCCCAGGACTTGCAGGAAGGCTCGTGAAGGGCGTGGCCTTGCAGCACAGTTAAGGTGACTTCCCGGTCTTCCCTGGGCACACCTCGGGTACTCCCTTACTTCTCTGAGCCTCAGTCTGCACCCCTAGCAAGGCCATGGGACCTCCGCCCTAGGGACCCACTTCTCCATAGCTGGGTGAAGCCGACCAGGAGATGCAAGGGGCAGTGGTAGAAGTGAGGGAGGGAGGGAGGCAGGGAGGCAGGGAGGGACGGGTGCAGATGCTCATCTGACCAGGATGAGTGGGAGCGGCTCCTCCCCAGCCACCTGCCCCTTCACACATTACTACATCCCTCGGGGGATGTTGGATGTTGGTTTCAGCCTGAGCCCTGCAGGCCACACTGAGGGACCCCACTGATGCATGAATCTGTGCACCGGGCCTCTAATTAGTTATGAATTGAAACCTTATAGAAGATAGTAGTTAGGTGCCAAAATGAATACTATACAGTGAACACCAAAGGAGATGAGAAGAGAGGGCATAAACACGGATTAGAAGAGAACACTTAACAGGATTGGAAAAAGATCTTGGAAAATGTGGTCAAGAATTAGGTTTATGATGAGAGGAGGTTTTTCTGGATAAAAAGCCCAGAATAAGCAAAGGCATAGAGAGGCAGAAGCAGTGTTGAGGGGACAGTATGTATTTAGCTAATATTAAAAGATGAGTTGCATTAGAGAGTGTGAAATTTAGTAATAGGAGAAAAATAAGTAGCACTTACTGAACATTATATCAGACACTTTACAAATTCTCACAAAAAAATCATGAGGTAAGTACTATTATTTCCATTTTAATAGAAAAATTTGGAATGGATTAACAAGATTTATAAAAGGAAAATACTACATGCTGTGTGCTAAGTGAGAGGCGATCTGCAGAAGGAACTGCAGTAGGTAAGAAAAAAGAGAATAGAGTTTGGGAAGTAGGGACAGTACTCATTTGTGACTTAAATTTCACTTTTCTTAGACCCTTGACATTTAAAGAACTAATATATATATATATAGTGAGTTAAAGAATGCAAGTCTAGGAAAATTTCTAGCTTCAGTGAATAAATTCATAATATTAGCACTGAACAGAGAGAAAGAAAAGTAGCTTCTTTTTTGAAGTAATGGTAGATCTCATTTCATATAATTTTTTAAAAAGAAATTTCATTCGTGATGCAGATTCAGAAACATGCCATACAGATTCTACTGTCTGTCAGTAGCTAAGTAGGTATTATACCCATAAAAGGCCTAAAGTGTTTTCTCAGAAACAAAATGGGACAAGTACAGAGGACAGAAGAGCTGGACAGAACTTTCAGAAGATAATAGACTTAGTCACTGTTCTTTGCTCTAAGTTTGTAGAATACTTGAATCTCTTTTACTCTTTCTCTCTTGCTCTATCTTTCTGTCTTTATTCTTTATGATTTGGATGCTGGTAAATCATACTATAGGAAGTGCAAAGAACAGATGAATGATTATGCAGTTAAGAAAATCAGAATGGTAAACTCTGTAAGGATCTGAAAAAAATACAATTAATACCAGTAAATACAGTTTTAATGCTTAAAATGTATTGAGAAGCTAATGCGAACGTTAGGTAGAGCGTAGTTTACTTTGGCTAATTTTTTTTGTCATATTTGGTAATGATGGCAAACAAAACAGACTTTCTAAAATTAGAATAAGTGATACAGCACCTATGCTTTTAGGGCACTGCTATTGAAATTTGACAAGTTTCACTAACAATTACAGATATGCTGAAGGAATTTATAATGTTTAAATAAAAAATTATCTGGATTATCAAGTTCTTTATACAAGTTCTGTCACTTGGCAGCTGTCAGCAGCATTTCTTGGTAACTATTAATATTTTTCATCTGAAGGGTCAAGGTTTTCTTTCTAGGTTATACACTTTCTAACTCTTACTTGAACATAAATATTAACAGTGTTCAAAAATGTCACCAATATGGGGAAAAGGAATTAATATTCAGAATATAGATTGTAAATCTTTGATTTATTAGAATATCTCAAGATCTGTGTTGGTAATATGAGATTAATTGAAAAATTTAATTTAAAATATAACACTCATGTTAGGTTGAGAAAGATTAAACTACACATTTTGTGGGTTTAAAAATGGAATAAGGTGTTTTCACTTTTGGTCAAGATAAGTAACAGTGACCAAACATATGCTTCTACCTGGATCAACGACAACAAAAAGGCTGGGGTGGTGGTGGGGGGAGATAATAAAATAACAATTTTCAAGATTGGGCCTTAGACATCCAAGGACTGTGAACTGGGGAGCTGGTGAACAATGAGGTGAGCCCTGTGTTTACCCAGTTTACCAGCCTTGAGAGAGTTTCCTTACCATGGAGCAGGGAGGGCAAACCCAAGCAAAGCCCCATGGACTCACTGCTTTGAGAAGCTGGAGATGCAGAGAAACCACCCATGGTAGTTAAATTTCAGTGGGCCGAGGACAAAAATGGAGAGAGCTGCAAGAATGAACTCTGGAGACCAACAGAGGATAACCACCACCATCACTACCCAAAAAATCATGAAAATCAGAGCATAGAACATAGAAATAGAAAAATTATTTAAAATATTAATGAAATCAAAACTATTTGAATAAAAATAATTAAAGAGGTTTCCCCCAAAATGAGTGGTTTCTAACCAGACCAACTGGGATAAAGGACAGAAGATAAAAATAACCAATTTCAAGAATGAGAGAGGAAACATCACAACAAATTCTACAAATGTCAAATGCATAATAAGCAAGTATTATTTTATGTTTATAAACTGACAGCTTACATTAAATACATATTCCTTGAAAGACACAAACTATAAAAGCCCACTGAAGAAGAAACCTGAAAATAAATGTTATGGGCTGTAATATACAGACAGTATGGCAACTACAGTTAACAATACTGTATTGCATATTTGAAAGTTGCTAAGTGATCTTAATAGTTCTCATAAGAAAAACATGTATGTATGTATGTATAGTGACAGATGTTAACTACACTTATTGTGGTGATCGTTTCTAAATAGAAACAGTTATGGAGTCATCATGTTGCACATCATCATGTTGTGTGTCAGTTATCCTATATAATAAAGAGGTAATATGCAAATTGACCATCACTCCAACACAAGATGGCAGCCCCCATGTAGACACAAGATGGCCACCACAAGATGGCCACCACAAGATGGCCAGCAGGGGAGGGCAGTTGTGGGCAATCAGGCCAGCAGGGGAGGGCAGTTGGGAGGGACCAGGCCTGAAAGGGAGGGCAGTTGGGGGTGATCAAGCCTGCAGGGGAGGGCAGTTAGGGGTGACCTGGCTGGCAGAGGAGTACAGTTGGGGGGGACTCAGGCCTGCAGGGGCTGGCAGTTGGGGGGGACCAGCCCTGCAGGGGAGGGCAGTTGGGGAGAACCAGGCCTGCAGGGGAGGGCAGTTGGGGGGGGGGGGACCAGTTCTGCAAGGGAGGCAGTTGGGAGGAAACAGGCCTGCAGGGGAGGGCAGTTGGGGGTGACCAGGCCTACAGGGGAGGGCAGTTGGGGGTGACCAGGCCTTCAGGGGAGGGCATTTGGGGGTGACCAGGCCTGCAGGGAGGACAGTTGGGGGTGACCAGGCTAGCAAGGGAGGGCAGTTAGGGGCGACTGGGCCAGCAGAAGAGGGCAGTTGGGGGGGACCAGGCCAGCAGGGGAGGACAGGGGTGACCAGGCCGGCAGGGGAGGGCATTTAGGGATAACCAGGCTGGCAAGGGAAGGAAGTTAGGGGTGACCGGACCAGCAGTGGAGGGCAGTTGGGGGCAACCAGGCCTGCAGGGGAGGGCAGTCAGGGGTAATCGGGCTGGCAGACAGGCGAGCAGTTGGGAGCCAGCAATCCTGGATTGTGAGAGGGATGTCTGACTGCCCATGTAAATCTGGAACAGTTGGACATCCCCTAAGGGGTTCCAGATTGGAGAGGGTGCAGGCTGGGTTGAGGGACAACCCGCCCTCCCTGTGCATGAATTTCATGCACTGGGCATCTAGTACCTTAATAAGCTGTTTAAAAAGTTGGAATTTTAGCAGTTTCACATGTTCAGTATATACAAACAGTTTATTCTGTTTATTCAGAAATATATTTTGAATGAATAGGATAGATTCTATATTAGGATATTGCTTTGAAATGACTTTATCATTAAATCCTTATTCATTTAATTATCCTGTATAATAAAAGGTTAATATGCAAATCAACTGAACGGTAGAACGACCAGTTGCTATGATGCACACTGACCACCAGGGGGAAGATGCTCAAAGCAGGAGCTGCCCCCTGGTGGTCTGCGCGCTCCTACAGGGGGAACACCGCTCAGCCAAGAGCCAGGCTCATGGCTGGCGAGCACAGCTACAGTGGCAGGAACCTCGCCTGCCTCTGTGGCAGCACTAAGGACCCATCGGTGGACATCCCCCGAGGGGTTCCGGACTGTGAGAGGGCGCAAGCCGGGCTGAGGGATCCCCCCACCCCAGTGCATGAATGCTGTGCACCAGGCTTCTAGTTTTGTATATATTGGTGACTACGTGTCAAGAATTCTGTCATAAAAACATTTTGGATTGTTTTAAATTTTTACCATCTAAGACTTCCTTCTAAAAGCTTAGTACAGAAAAATTAATTTAGCATTTTAGCTAATTGTAAAATGGCCAGTGTAAGAAGTTTAGAGGAAATAGAAAAAATAATGGCCTGGTAAAGATCAGTTTTATTGCTCTCCTCTGCAGTATCCTCAATGCTGCCCACCTTGACAAACTGCTGTCCCAGTTTCGTAAAGATGTGGCTCTTCGACACTGTAGCCACTTAAGACAATATTTGTGAAATGCCAAAAGTAACTAAAAAGAAAGGAAACAAACCAAATCATTTTGTTCTCTGGCTTAGTAAAACATTGACCACAGTTAGGTAATTTGAGGATCAGTGTCATTAATAAAATTCATTACAATTGTAAAGTATTATCAAAGGAGCATATCAGATTCCAAAGCTTATTGTCCAACCTAATCACTCTCAACAATGAAATGATACAACAGCAAAAGAAAGAGGAAGTTAACTAAATTGATCTCTGTGGTTTCAGAAAATTTTATCAACTTAATCATTGATCTTCATCTTCATGGGTCTTTGAGAAAGCCATTCAGAAGCTTTTACATGCTATCATATCACTCAAGAAACATATTCACCTTATCCTAATATTGAAAGTAAGGTGACACTCAGCAATTACAGCCAATAAACTTGGTATCCACCACTTTAACAACTTTTAAAATGAAATATTAATCAGAACATTTGTAAATATTCATAAAGAAAGTGATGCTTATTTGTCAGCAGCGTGGTTGCACTAAAACAAGTCACTACAGACTTTATTTCCACTTTTAAATTGTCTGCCTGAGAATGAATAAGGGAAAGCAGAGATCATCTGGGTTTTAGTAAGGTTATTGTCAATGTTTTCCATCCTACCCATGTATGTCAGGTGGAGGAACGAGACTTTAGTAAAACAAGGTCCTTGTACACTGAACATTTTGTGATTTAATCAGAAAGCATCTTTACTTTTTATCTCTCAGTGTTCTTTAAATTTACTCTGAGAGGGATATACTTCTACTCTCCTAGGTGGAAACTTCGCTAATTCCTTGAGTTTTCTGAACCCTCATAGTGAAATATTTTACAGCCACTTTAAGCTGCAAATATAGGCTCAATTTAGAAATTAGACATAAATTCACATAGTACCAAAACTTCTATATTTCATTCCAAGTAGTTAAAATTTCCTCTCACCCAAAAGGACATTCTAAATAGGACGCTGAGGAAAAGGGACATGGTTCACCTCTTTTCTGCATCATCTTGCTTACGACAGCTTTTTGACACTGTTCATGTCAAGGAGGCAAGTAATGATTTCCTCATGATACAGGAACTATTTTGCTAGCAGAATTTTGAGTGTGTTGACCTATGCTCACTTTATGCAGTAGGCATGACTAATATTTACTTATTAGCCTCTTCTGTTCTAATTATTTATTTATGGGTCATCATTCACTAATTTGACTTGAGGAGTTGTTTTGAGTGTAGGACCCTTGAGATGGGTCTGCGAACTCAAATTCAGTATTCTTTAAGAGTCTTAAAAATTAAATGCAGCCCTGTTTATTTAAAGAATCCTACTTTAATATAAAAACATATACAGGTAGAATACTTTATTTTTCTGTGGCATCCAAAAGGAATAAGTTATTTCTCTTTGTGTCTGAGTACACAGACACCCATGCACAACACATTTTTAAAAGTTGCAAAAAAGACTAATTGAATAAAATAAATTAGGGGAAAGAGAGAATATGAGGCCTTTATCTGGACTAGACCCATAAAGTCGAATCTGTAAAGGAATATATTTCTTTATATGTGTATATTTAGGTATCTCTGTCTTTATATTTGCACAAATAAATTTATAAGTATTTTAACATACATTTTCCTTTCACAAATATCAGCAATAATTTCAAAGGAAACTGTTAACCATACTGGTTTACCGTACTCATAATCTTATCTAGACAGGCATGTTTTTATCACATAAACCTCATCTCATGTGTCATACTTAATAGATCCTAGATTGGGTACCACACTCATGGAAAACCAATGGATAGCTTTCCTGTGACCTATGAAAAGGCTGTTATTGTGAATTAGCCCACAGTTATTGGTCCAAACAGATTTCCTCTCTTGGGTATTTGAACTATAGCAAGTGAAAAATGTTAGGCAGAAAGAGATCTGTAAAAGGGTACTTCATGAGGAATAATCTCAAAATGAAGTTGTTATAAAGTAGAAAGGGTGGCTGCATGTTTATGTTCCCCAAAAATGTATATGTTGAAACCCAATCCCCAAAGGATTGGTATTAGGAGGTGGAGATCTTGGGAGGTAATTAGGGTTAGATTGGGTCATGAAACTGGAGACTCCATGCCAGGATTAATGCCCTTATAAAAGGAATTGAGTTCTGTATCAGATACGGCATCAGCCAGAACCTTGACATCCCAGCCTCCAGAACTGTGAGAAATAAATGTCTATGGGATTCTGTTCTAGCAGGCTGAGCTGACTAAAACAATGACTAAGACAAATCAGCCAAAACTCAAAGTAAATTTATAGATAAGAGGGTAAGATCAATCATCTGTAGTGAGAGTTAAAATACTTATAAAGATTCCAAGAATAGATTGAGGAGTTCATCTCTAGAATTATCTCAAATTCTAAGGATAATTCTAGTTCAGGTGAATGCCCACTATCTCTTCTTCACTCTTGTCTTCTTATTTACCTTAAAATTCTCATTCTTGCAACTAAAAAATGTTCTAAACTTATCAAGATTCAGCATAAATAAGTTGCTTAGAAGAAGAAAAAAATAGCTCTGGCTCAGTGGCTCAGTTGGTTGGAGCATTGTTCCGTATACCAAAAGCTTGCTTGTTTGCGTCCCAGTGAGGGCAAATTTGATCCTCAGGGTATATAGGGGGTGACAGATCGATGCTTCTCTCTCTCTTTTCCTTCCTCTCTAAAAAAAAATTAAAAATCAGTAAAAAAACATATCTTTGAGTGAGGATTAAAAAAAAAAAAAGGTCAAATTGCAGTTTTATTACTTAGCACCAGTATGATCTTCAGCAAGTTACTTAATGGTCAGTTTCTCTCTCATTTTTTAAAAGTTAACTTTATTAAGCTATAACTTACATAAAATAAGATATACAAATTTGAAGTATACAGTTAGAAGAGTTTGAAGAAATGTATATATCTGTTGTAACTATCACCACAATGCACAGAATGGTTTCCTCCAAAGAACTACCCACATGCCATTTTGTAGCTAGTGTCTCCCTGCTCTCCTGGTCTCAGGCAAACACTGATCTTTTTCCTGTCAGTTATATTCATTTTTGTTTTTCCCAGAATTGTACATAAGTGCAGCATTACAGACTCTTACAAGTTCATTCATGTGATATGCATCAGTTGTATATTCCTTTTTATTGCTAAGAACTTTCCCACTGTATAGATATACCACAACTTGTTTATTTAGTCATGTGTTGATTGAAATTATTTTTCCTAGGTTTTGTTTTTGTTATTGATAAAAAGCTGTTACAGGCATTTGTGTACAAGTCTTTTGTAGCCTTTTTTGCCCCCTCTTGGATTTTATGTTGAAGAATGGAATTCCTGAATCATGCATGTTTAAATTTTAAGAAGTGCCAAAACCGGTTTGGCTCAGTGGATAGAGCGTCAGCCTGCAGACTGAAAGGTCCCAGGTTCGATTCCGGTCAAGGGCATGTACCTTGGTTGCGGGCACGTCCCCAGTAGGGGGTGTGCAGGAGGCAGCTGATTGATGTTTCTCTCTCATCGATGTTTCTAACTCTCTATCCCTCTCCCTTCCTCTCTGTAAAAAATAAATAAAATATATTTAAAAAAAATAAATTTTAAGAAGTTGCCAAATAATTCTCTAATATATGAGACTTCCAGTTTGTTAACATTTTCATCAGAGCTTAGTAGCACTAGTCCTTTTCATTTTAACCTTTCTAGTGAGGGTATATTTACCTCATTATGCTTTAATTTTGCATTTTCTTGAAAATGAATGACTTGAAACTTTTTTTTTTCATGAACATGTTGGCATTTTTTATCTTCTTTTGTGAAGTATCTATTTAACTCTGTCCATTTTTAAATCAAATTGTTATTCTTGCAATTGTAAAGTTGTACAATTTTTATATGTACTTGTTAAATTTATTCTTAAGTATTTTAAGTTTTTGATGCTATATTAAAATATATAAATTATATATACATGTATATACATGTGTATATATACATATGTAAATGTATATATGCTTTTGTTTTATAATTTTTCACTGGTACTGTTTAGAAATACAATTGATTTTATATATTTACTTGTATTCTTTAATATTAGTAAATCACTTCTGATATATTTATATTTATTTTTTTATTCTTTAAGGTATTCTATATACATAAACACATTGACTTATAGTAAAGATAGCTTTACTTCTTTCAAATCCAGGTGCCTTTTCTTTCTTTATTTTTTTTAATATTGCAATGTTGAACATCCAATACAGAGTTGAATAAAAGGAGATAGAGTAGACAACATTGTTATGAATGGATGTTGAATTTTTTTTAAAACAATTAACATTTATTAAGATGATCATATAACTTACCTTATTTTAAAAATATCTTTATTGCTAAAAGTATTACAGATGTTCCCCTTTTTCCCCCCATTGGCCCCCTCTTCCCCACTCCACCCACCTCAGGCCTTGACCCCACTATTGTCTGTGTCTGTGGGTTATGCATATATACTTAACATGTTCTTTGGTTAATCTGTTCCCCCACTCCTTCCCTCTGTCAATCTGTTCCATGCTTCCATGTCTCTGGATCTAAATTTTCTTATTAATTAGGTTAATTCATAAATTTTATTGTTTGGTTTTTTAATATTAACTCAAACTTGAATTTTTGGTATAAACCCTTCATAATATATTATCCTTTTCACATATTGCTGGATTTTCTTTGCAATATTTTGTGGAAGACTTTTATATCTTCATTCATGAGAGATTTATCTTTGTCCTCTTCTTTTTTGTGATGTCTTATTCTGGTTTTGGTATCAGGTACTTCTGGCTTCATAAAATTGGTTGATCAGAGTTTCCTCTCTATTTGCTGAAAGGGATTGTGAAGTTTTGGTGTCAATTGATGTCATCTCTTCCTTGAATGTTGAATTGACAAGTACAGTCACTTGGGCCTGGAGTGTTTTGTTTTGTTTGTAGAGAGGTGTTTTTTTATTATTATAAAATCAGTTTCTTTAATCTACATGTGACTATTCAGATTTTCCTTTTATTTCTTTTTTTGCAACTTTGGCTATGTGTGTAATTCCATATCTTAATTCATAAAATGAAGATAATAGTTATATACTTCTCCTAAAGCTACTGGAAGGATTATGTGAGTTCATATATTAGAAATACTTAAAGCAGAATTTGACATAGGGTAAACAAACCCAAGGGCAACTGTTAGCTGTTAAAATGCAGCAATTATTAATATGCACTGAACTGAGATCAAAAGCACACAGGATAGTCTTTTATTCTAGTTAAAGTCTGAAAAGTAATAATTGTAACAAAAATCAACAGTTATTTAAATCTATTGAGCTTGTGACATGTTCCCAACTCATAAACAAATTGGATTTCTAATAATCTTAATAGAATGTCAAATTTTTAGAATAATTAAATTGTTAGAAACCATTTCAAATAAATGAAAGTTTGAAGGCCTGTGTAAGTAGAGATTTAATATATTCTTTATATTTCTTATTGTTAATTAAGAAACAATAGATATCGCTGAGCCTTGGAATTTTACACATGATGTTAAGACTAAAGACAAGAAATTATATATCAACTGCTTAATAACAGTGCTTGATTTCATGTAGAATTGAGAATGCTTTTGGTTACTAACAGAAAGCCATATCAGCATGGCTTTTTAAAAATTCAGCCTACTGGAATATATAACTAGAAGTTTAGAGTTAATGTTGGCTTCAGAATTGATTAATCTAAAAGATAATTGATTTCAAGTGCCCAATTTCTTTTTCTTTATCCAAATTGCCATATTTGCCTTAAAACTAGATCCTAAATCCTTCCATGTTCAACAATTACCTCTTTTTTTTGAAGGTATAGAGAGTGGGTCAGTATTAAACATTATATGCCATAACTAAAAATTAACTGCCACCAAGTGAATATCATGCTCTGAATGGCTCAGGCCTGGCTTCTTAATCTCTTCTAGTAAGTGTGATGCTGTTACCATAATTGGTTGAGACTATACAGAGTCCCCTGCTAGAAATGGAATCAGTTCCCTAAATTACTGTGCAGTTATGCAGTGGGGTAAAGGTGGCATAGATGTTGTGGTATCATTCACATTATCCATTATCCTTTATTTTGCCATAGCATGCATTGTTATTTCCCCCGATATTCCATTATTTCTTTCTTCCTTAGTAAGGCAATACTCAGATTTTTAGCTATGTACATGGTCATTTAACAAAGATACTCTGTTTTCCAGGCTAGCATGCAGCCAGCTGTGATTATATGGTTAATTTCTGGTCAAAGAAATGTCATGTGCAGCATGATATCCTTCCAGGATATGTCCTTAAATAAGGAGCATGTTCTCCTCATCCTTCTCTCTTCCTGAAGTTTTGGTATTGATTTGATCGCCACAGCTTAAAAAAACCATCTGGCCCATGTTGAGGATGGCTCAGGAAAAGGAGCTGGATCCCTGATGATCATGGAGCTCACATAGCCCTGGATTATTTAGCTCTGCACTTCATCTTTGTGAGGGATAGAAATTTACATATTATTTCAGCCATTATTTCAAGTGTTTTGGCATTTATAGATAAATCTGATCTTAACTTATACTTAATTAATTTTCCAAAACAAATGACTGTATTGCATTACTGCACTTTTAAAAAGACTCACCCTACTAGTATACATTGATTGGGACCAATATTTGGGGTTGTGAATCCCCAAGCTCCATATTCATAGTTGAGTAACATGAAAAAAACCTCTAACTTTCTTAGGCAAACACCTGCCGGCTATCATCTACTAAATCTTTCTGGAATGCAGAATATATGTTAGCCTATGTTTATTTATATATTAATACTAGCAAGAAAAACCCACAAAAAATGAACTACATAAGTAGAATCTCTTTCAGTTATCAAACCTGAGTGATAGCTATAGGAAATCAGTGAGTCCTATTTATTTACTCTCTTCATTCCTTCCACTTATATCCTTCCAGACTCGTTCATCAATTTCACTTTAGTTTATCTCAGTTTCTATTTTTGGCACCTGTGAAATACTGATGCTTTTTGTTTGTTTGTCTACGCACCTCAGCCCCAGACTCTTCCCACTCAGTCCCTGTGGGGATACTCGCACTAGAGAAATCCATTTTCCTTTACCATGAACACATTTATCGGAGGCCTAACACTTCTGATCTTTATCTTCAAAAGTTAGAAAATTCAGTTACTTTGGCAACAACTCAGGGATTAGTTAGGTTCTCCAGGTTTAACATAATAGAACACCAATAAAACACTTTTTGTTTAAGAGGTTCAGACAGTAAATGACAAGACAGAAAACAAGGTCCCCTCAAGGGGAAGCAAAGTCCTGAGCCCAACTTTAAGGTGCACGTTCCTAGGAGGGAGGGCAGGGGGATGTGTTCTGTCCCTCCGGCTGCCTGGCTGCCTGCGGAGTCTCAGGGCAGAGCATCTTTGCAGTGCTGTTTCAGGTAGTAATGCGCTGCTGTGGTCGGGCTTTGTCTTTATTCACAACACATTCGTGTGTCTCAGCAGGGGAGGGGGGACTGCACTGTTGCCTGCCAGCCTGTCCTCTTTGACTCTGCCGAATAAGCGAAGTGGTAACTCTCCATTAGTGAGGAGAGAGAGAGAGAGAGAGAGAGAAACAGAGAGAGACAGACACGCATACACTGAGATACAGAGGAAGAAAAACCACGCAAAAAAGGAAAAAGGGGGGGTGGGCGCTAAGGATGCTCTCCGGCATACTCATATGTTAGGTCTCTGCGAAGGCAGGAGGCTGCAGGAGCAGCAGCAGCAGGCTTTCGGCAGTGATTCCAACTACTGCCCATAAATACCGTGGTCAGGACGACTTTGAAGAGGCAATGTATTACTTAGGCGTAGAACACTAGCTCTGCTAAAACTGGGAGTGCAAACACCCCCTTGTTTTCTCATTTAGAGACTTGCATCTTTTCGGCACTCCACACTATCAGGACACTCTGCTTCTACAGGTAAGACACAGTTAAGATTTACGTATCTGTTACATTATTGTAGTTTTACACACTTTAATCATGATGACTTTTTAATATAATGCCAGCTTTCTCTTGAACTGCTGTGTTTTTCTTACTAGTCTCTCTTCAAGGAAATTTTTTTTTTAATGAAAAAACTGCAATTAAATGAACTACCACATCTTCCCTAAAAGGAATGTATATGATGGTCTGCCTCTCCATGAGCTCTGAGTTTATAGTTGGGAACTTGATCTCAAACTGTGATCTGAGATGCAGTTCATAATGTACATTATTTCTAACTGTACAAAATTATTCACTATAATTTGGATAAGACATAATTCTTCCCTGCCTATAGTGTTATGCTGTATATATACTTCCTAGTATTTTATTAACTTCTGTAGTTTGGGGGAACCAATGATGAGGTTTATACCTTATAAATTTTTATCAGATCATTACAATGTGGGTTAATGCACTCATTCACAAACATGTGCGATGATAGTCTTATCTAGAAGGTTTTAACAAGAGCCTGTATGTATATAATTAACAGGTACCCACAGACATGTGAAATGGTGATATTACAAGAAAATGCAAGGGAATTGATAATTTATATACTGTATCATATCACTGAGTCTTAAGTTTGTTTTTCGAATGAAAATTTACCTTTTTTTAAATTCTCCATTTTTACGTCATTATTTTATTATATATGTTTATATATGATTAGCTCTTAGATAAGGTCATTCAAAATTGCTGATATTGCTTAGAAAATTGTAATAATAGGAACACATTAAAATGTGTTATGAGTCTATAGAGAATATAGGAGTGATATTGTCAACAGGTTTGTAAAAATTTGCCCTCCTGAGTTTTGATAAGAACATCTTGCAGTGTTACTCACTTGTAACTTGGTTTACATTTTGCTGTCCCGTTCAGGGTCCCACTAACTTGGTAGGCTAATTACATTGCTGTATATGATCAGAGCTAAAAGCACTGGACGATGCTAATTATCAAGCCATTTTTACTTGACATTTTAACTTCAATTGACCCCAATGACTATGTTTTCTTTCCTTGTGTTTCTGTAGTGGTTTTTTTTTTTTTATTAATCATATTTTGTATGAGTTGCTCCTAATCAAATTCTCTCACATGAAGTATTTACATGCTAGTGATCTGGAATCATTAGAGTGACATTTAGCAGTCAATGGCTTTCCCTCTTACATACAATAAAATATATAGCATAGGATTAAAGCATATTCTAGAGGAGTACATGTATAACAGTAAAGTATTGTGAAAATAGAAGCATTTGCATGCATAAATACATAATTCATTGGAAGATTTGTGATTCTTGTTCCTATGCATGACTTATTACATTTTCCAATTTCACTTACAAAAGGTTTAATCCATGGGGAGTATATGTAAAATATTCAATTGACTGAGAATGTGAAAATTAAAGGAGGAAAGAATTATTACTGCATCGACTTTTTTAGGACTATTGGGAAGTTGGTAACTGGTACAAATGTAAGGAATTCATTTTAGAGTTTCTCCTAGGGTATACTAAAAAAGGAAGAAAAGGTGATGTGAAATATATCTTGGCATGTGAAATTATTTGGGGGAAAAGTAAATGATGAAAGAGTAGAGAAGGGGTATATAGTCTGTAAAGGGAAGAATATTTTCAGTAAACATGGAGTAAATTCTATATTCTTTTATGACTGGCAGGAAAAAAAAGACATATCAAGAATACCATTTCTCAAGGATGTATGAAATCTCATTTGGCCAAATATCTAATTGAAAAATAATGGTTCTTTTTACTTAGTTACCATATTTGAATATGCATTTAACAAATGTATATCTTTCCTGAATGGTTTCTTGGAACTATAAAGTTATCATTTTAAAGTTTTTATTTTGAAACTTTTTAATTTAGTTTAAAAATTACTTACCCCAAATGGTTTAGTCCAGTTATCTCTTTTATCCAAAAAGAGACATGTCTAAATTTTCTTTTTTAATATACTACAAAAGCACCATGTTTGTATTTACATAGAGCAGAGCAGAATGCATAATTACATGATTTTATAAACATTTGGTATCATGCTCATTCTGTTTTCATTTTCCCAAACTCCCTAGTTTTTACAACTGTGTAAGAACTTTAAAAATGTCTGATAAGAGTAAATTCATAATTCACAGGATTTTGTAGGCATTGGAATTTTAAACTCTTTCTGTGAGAAACTATTTTTAAATTATAGAGAATATGCATCATATTAATGATACTTTTATTTATCCCAAAGTTACCTAAAAGATATTGGCGGGAATATGTCCCTTTCTCTCAATTTCTTTATAGTTTCAACTTTATGATGAAGAAAGTTTGGTAAAGTTTATTTTCGGTACCATTTTTTGTTGAGCTAGATCACAAGTTGGAAGTTTACCAGTATCTTGATCTTTTAATATAAAATTAGGTAATATAGTCATCATTGCACCACCTGTGACATTTGTTGAGTTTTAATGTGGCACAGAGCATATTAGCTAATATGGAACTTGGTTAAGAAAGTTTGAGGTTTGGCTGATGTAACAAGAATCAAAAGCAAAACAGCTCATTTCCTTGTTATCTAAGAGGAATTTAAACTCCTTTATCTATGTGTATATTTCATCAACTATTTATAACTTGTTGACTAGATTTAGTTTTCATCGATGTGGCATTGGTTTACTGAAATTTTCCTCTTTGGTTTTCTACAGGAATTTTGTTTTGATAATTCTGGGGTATCATATAAGCCAGCGGTCGGCAAACTCATTAGTCAACAGAGCCAAATATCAACAGTACAACAATTGAAATTTCTTTTGAGAGCCAAATTTTTTAAACTTCTTCGAACGCCACTTCTTCAAAATAGACTCTGGTATGGTATTTTGTGAAAGAGCCACACTCAGGGGGCCAAAGAGCCACATGTGGCTCGTGAGCCACAGTTTGCCGACCACTGATATAAGCCTTTCATTTGGAATCATGGACAGTTCCTTTGAAATTACAAAAAAATACACATAATTCTAGCCCTTTTCATCATTGAAGCATGAATAGAAATAGCTACAACTAAAAAATTCTGAAGTAACAAGCTAGAATAAGTAATGAGGGACCTCCAGCTAGTTTTCTGGTTCAGCTACTTCATTTAAAAATATTCTTGGACTGTGATGTGGATCCTGGAAATCAAAGCTCCTTGCTGATCTCAGTGACAGAACTAGCAAGTAGCAGCTTCCTCGTGCTCCCTACAGGCACAGGTGAATACTGACCCTCCAGAGGAATTTTTTGGACTGAAATAATTGTTGTATTTTAAGTTATGTAAATGTAAAATATCAGAGCCAAAAAAGTTAAGAATAATCATAATTGTAAAATGCTGATTGCCTGTTTTGAAGTCAATTGCAGTCAACATTTTAAAGGTCATATTACAGAAGCCTGAAATAGTCATAAACATCCAATGTCAAAAAATATGACCTCAGTATTCTTTTCACCCAATAATAATGTTTCTATGCATGTATTACCCAACAATGTTTAAAAATATCGTGGCAGGTATGCTTTGCTTCAAGGAAAGGAAAAACAGGAAAACCTGTTCATTCAATAAAATGCTAAATTACAATGTTTATTATTAGTTTTCTTAAAGTATTTCCCCCCAAATCTAGTTAAAACAGTTTTTAAAGAACAAGTTTATTCAAATACATTCAAGACCATTAATGTTATTTAAAAAATTTGTTTTATTCACACTTTTTAAAAAACATAACCACCAGACAGCAAAGGTACATTTGGAAACACAATCACATGAGTATATGTGTGAACTCATAATAAAAACAATGCTAATTTTAAAACAAAGTGCTCATTCATTTACTTTCCTAAAACTGTGTACATGCAAAATGGCAAAACCAAAGCATCTTAGTTTATACAATTGTTTGTATGTTATGTAATAGCAGCATACCTAACAAGGTAAATGAACTTGTCCATATGTAGAAAGGGTAAGCTGTTGTTACTTTTGTAGTGTATGAAAGTTGGAGATTAAAGAGTTTTCCTCTCATGAACTTTATCAGATTAAAGGGTTCCTGACATTTCAGGAAAGTTCTGTTCACATTAGCTCCCAGTGTTTTCTTTAATCTGCACAGGCAACTATTACATGCTTTAAGGTTACTCTTAGAAGGTTACAGAGTCCAATTAATTAGTTTCTGCAGATAGATACATACATTGTAAATACAAACCATCGGGTTCCAGTAGAGAGATTAATTCAATTTCTACATGAGAAGACTGGGATCAATATTCTCTTTTAAGTATTATAAGACAATATACTAACCATTAGGCAATTATTTAATGAAGGCCAAATTCTAGTTGTGATTAAAAGAGATTATATTAGCATTTTAAAACAGAATATGTAATGCTTAATCTGTTTAGTAAACACAGAATATGACTTGGGAATCTTTGGAAATTGATATTATTCCAAAGATCCTTTTACTTTTTAAAATGCAAATAATCATTGTTTATTTTTTTTTACAGAAAATGTTATATGAAGAAATTATATGCCATATAATTAAATTTGTTATTATTTTTCTTAAGACAGTAATCAAAACATTTATGTGAACCAGGGTGATACATATGACAAGCATTTTAGTAAAAACTATTTCTGTTTAAAAGCTCATTTTACACCCTTATTTGCTATAATAAATCCCAAATCATATTTGCAGAATACATTTCTCATCATCTGGAACACCTCTAGAATGTCATCATCATCTCTTCTTTAAAACCTTGGTCTTCTAAATGATGTTTCATTTCCAACTGAAAACATGTGGTAAGTCCAGATGTTCAAACACTATCACTCCCCAAAGGCTTACAGTTACAGGTTGATTCAAGCATGGCTATGTATAAATATACACATCAGATCCCTAACTTAAAATTAGAACACAGACTGCGAAGTGCATAAAAATGGTAGGAGACCACAGTTGGCTGTGTAAATTCCTTGTTTAAATGAAAATGCACTTTCTACCCCATCAGTGCAGCACATTGATAGAATCAATAAATTCTTGAAAAAGTACTAAAAGGATAGATAATATGTATGGCTTTATTGTCCGAATAAGAAATACGATTTACGTGGTAACCCTATTTTAAGTAACTTTGAATGGCATCATTGGTTCATTTGGGAAATTCCAGGGTTCAAGGAGTTTAAAATGATTCATTCCTCTAGTAATTTCAATGATGAAGGCATAAACAAAGAAGTTGGTTGTAGGAATACTAACTTACATGTTCTGATGTCCTAATAGTTTATTCAAACCTCAGAATAACAAGAAGAATATCAGGAGAACTCCCTTCCTCAAGGGAAGCTAGCACTTGCCAACTAAGGATATTTATGGTGCTTTGCTGGCTACTGCATCCAGACCGATAAAACGAAGGTTCATGATAGCACAATAGTGAAAACAGCAGACAAATTTAGGAACCACAGGGTCACTCTCCTGGGACTCCCCCATAATTGAGTTTTTTTAAATTATGCATTCATTGCTTTCTTTTTCTTCCCACTTTTTATAGTCACATTTACAAGAGTCTGAACAAGGGTAAGAAAACCCATCTTCAGCATTTTCTTAGTTCAAAATTCGTTATATATGTTGTAATCGGATCTCCCAAACCAGTCAATAACTTTCCCTCTGGTCAAAGCACTGTTACTAAGCCAAAACTTGTAAGGTTGAAATGACCAAGAGAAACTCCACTATCAGTGATTGGTACATGGTATTTGTTTCCACATGTGTGGGAAAGGAAATAGACTCTGCCTGGATGCAGGTTATGTTATAAGAAGCAAAGTCTTACAGTCTAATTAGTTCCCTGATTTAAATCCATCTTTGGTCAATCTTTGTCCCACTGTACTTAAATTAATGGAGGGCACACCTTACAAAAATGGGGAAAAATAAGTCGACTGGAAAATTTGATCCAAGAGTAGAACCATGCGGCTAATATAATAGACACAAAATGTTCTCTTTATTTCTAATAGAATAGGACAAAGGGAAAAAAGAAGCCAAACAGATTCAATTAGCTCCTTTTACCTTCTAAACATCACAGTAAATTGGCCCTTGCTCAAGCTGTAATTAGAGAAATATTTCCTGATCAAAGGGAACTTTTATAATGAATAATAATTACTACTACTGCTTCTGATGTTGCTGCTACTAATACTGATTGAGTATCTTACCAAATGTCATTCTAGACACATGTGTATTATGTAATTATAAAAAGTGTATGAAGTCAAAGTTAGTATCCCTATTTAAACAAGACAAGGTAGACCTGGTTAGGCTCAAGGACTTAAATGAAAGACAATTCTATGTCTCCCAACACCTATAACCACTAGGATTTGATCTCTATGATTTTATTCTAGGAATCTACAAATTATTTAGTGGAAGTTTACAAGATATACAACAGCCAGTAGGAAAACAGAATGGAAGAAATAAGAAAAATACAAAGCTTGAAGTGTTTTAAAAATTTATGACTAATCAACTTCAGTAATCAATCCTTGCTAGCAACTATACTCATTTTCTTTTCTCTTTTTTTGTCTATTATTTTTACAAATCTGCAGTGTGTACTTTCTAAAAATGCTGAAACTGAACTGAGTGCAGTTTTCTTTTTATTCCCAGAATTTATGAAGCAGTTATTTTCAAGCAAATTGTCTAACTCATGGATATGTCAGAATATCATTGTTATGTCCTGTCATAAAAATGTGAATAGGTTCTTATTGTGGCTTAGAGCCTCCAGCCAAAAACAATGGATCTGCTTGCTACATTTAAGTCTGGCTGGTTTATTGGCCAAAGAGTTAGTTATTCCCTCATACATTCCTAACATTTTGAATCTGGTACCACTTCTGCTATGTAATTTGCAATAATTTATTTATTATATTTCTCAGAGTCAAAGTAACCTAGTCAATGACAATCTTCCTTCAGATATTCCCACTCATATCAATCCCTTTGGAAATCAAGCACTCTGAATCATCCCAATTCAGTTCAGGAAGTCATTTAAAAATATAGATGATATAGAATTCACAGATACTTCAAACACAAACTGCAATGTGCATCTGAATTTCAATTATATTTACAGAAAACTTTGATTTTTTTATGGGAAAGTCTCCAAATTCTTGTCAATTAGTCCCTTGATTTAAATCTGCCTATTGCCCACTCTACTTAAAATAGCAGAGGTAAACCTTACATTGCATGTAACCTTTCCTAGGTCCTTAGTCTAGAAACACTTGTATATTTGTGTGTATGTTATTGTGGGTCATTTTTTGGTTTGAACAAACAGGTAGCTAAACAGATAAATGTCTCCACATACAAACTAAGATTTACTGATTTGCTTGCTCAGAATGAACTTCAAAGGCTATCATAAATATCTACATTTGGCAAAATTTAGGTTTGTCTACAAAATACAAAATTTTAAGGCAAGAATTCTAAAAGGTCACAAAGAAGTGTTATGATTTAAAAGCAATTGCTAACTTTCTGAAATTTGCTAAAACTACATTTAGAGTGAATCAATACCCTAGAGCAGTGGTCAGCAAACTGCGGCTCTGTTGACTAATGAGTTTGCCAACCACTGCCCTAGAGTAGTGTGAGACACTCTTACCCTAAATAGTTTTTAATTTTTTCATGTGAACATTTCAGAGATTCTTAAGATTTGTTTCATCTTCAGTGGTGCATATTTAGTTTTCTTTCTCTTTTTTTGGTAAGGAAGGTTATTATAGTCCCTCCCTTCTTGATCATTATTATCAAAACTTCCTTGATTGCGGGAATGCTTGAAGAGTATGCAGGCTGGTTAAGTAACTACTTAGCACCTACATTTTCCTTGACAAAACTAGGTGGAACATTACTATTTCCTGGCCTTTGATGTTGTTTTGATAAGGCCAAATTTGATAAGGCCATAATTCTCAGCTGTCATCATGTTAAGAAACAGGGACCCATTGGTTACCAATACATTTCCCATACCATAACTTTGTTTTCAAGACAAGAATAGAGGCAAACAGCTGGAGCTGCAGATCCTAGCCAAGTTTACCCAATGTGCAAATCAAGGATATAGTGACAGCATTTGGCTAAGATTCTTGTGGGTAGACATGAATCAGCTGACAGTTGCTTAAAATACTGGTTTAAAAAATCAATGATAAAATATAGGAGTTTTAGATTATAACCCCAAATATAAACTAATGTCTATGATATCATTCTGATATAAACTATTGAAAAAAAATAAATGGGAGAATTGATACATCTTTTGCATAGAAGAATTCCAAATAATTCATGTGAACACGTCACCTTCCAGGAATGGGAGCCTACCTCCCCATTCCTTAAGTGTTGGATGCTCATAGCTCCTAGCTACTTCCTTCCATAAAGTATAGTGTGGAAAGGGGTGGGATGGGGAGGAATTTTATAGTGAAGAAACTTTACACACATCATCTCAGCCAGGTGGTCAAAGTTAGCATCAATAGTGTATCAAATAAAAACAAATCAAGACTCACCTGGTACTATACATAGTTATCCTAATATTACTGGCTATATTTCCTAATCTGTATTTTATATTTCCATGACTATTTTGTAACTACAGTCTGTACTTCTCAATCCCTTCACCTTTTTCATCCTACCCCTCAAACCCCCTCCCCTCAGGGAACCATCAGGGGTGAGTGGGAAATATTCTTTGTAAAGTGTATGATTGTCTAATGACTATGCTGTACACCTGAAAGTAATACAAAATAATAATTAAATGGTAATTGAAAAAAAAATTTTTAAAGTATTTGCTTTTTTTAAAAAGAAACAACAAGTCCAGACTTAGATAAGGAGAAACTTTATTCAAAAAGACTACAGTTATGTGCCACATAAGAAGTTTCAGTCAAAGATAGACCACATATATAATAGTGGTCTCATCCTCATACATAATAAAAGCCTAATATGCAAATTGTCCCCTCGACAATGAGTTCGACCAGGAGTTCAACCAGGGTGCGGGGCTGGTGGTGCAGTGGTGGCAGCTGGCAGCCGCTAGGGACCCTACCTGTGCACGAATTTGGTGCACTGGGCCTCTAGTAAGATTAAAATTTCTATCACCTACTGACACTGTAGCCATCTAATGCGCACTGTTGATGTAAGCAAACCTGTGATGCCTGCTAGTCATATAAAAAAAAGTATAGCACATTTGATTACTTACAGTACATAATACTTGATAATGATAATAAGTGTGTTACTGGTTTATGTATTTACTATCCTATAAATTTTATTGTTATTTTAGAGTATGCTCTTTCTACTTATAAAAAAGTTTGCTGTGAAACATGCTGTATTATGTAGGCAGCAACCTCAAGCATCTTTTTTTTTTTTTTTTTTTTTTAAATATATTTTATTGATATTTTACAGAGAGGAAGGGAGAGGGATAGAGAGCTAGAAACATCGATGAGAGAGAAACATCGATCAGCTGCCTCCTGCACACCTCCCACTGGGGATGTGCCCGCAACCAAGGTACATGCCCTTGACCGGAATCGAACCCGGGACCCTTCAGTCCGCAGGCCGACGCTCTATCCACTGAGCCAAACCGGTTTCGGCATCAAGCATCTTTTATTTACTGTGTCTCTTGATTGCATAATTTTCTCTTGTGCTTTCTTTAATCTTGATTTGTACAGTGACATAGTCTACAGGATTTATAGCCTAGGAGCAATAGGCTGTGTTATATAGCCTAGGTATTTAGTAGGTTTTCCCATCTGGGTTTGTGCAAGTACTCTCCATGATGTTTGTGTAAATATACTCTATTTGTGATGTTAAAATCATCTAACGGTACATTTATCAGAATGTATCCACATTGTTAAGTGGATACTCAGATCTTAGAAATATGCAAATACCTCAAAATCAAACAGTAAAAGGCTTTTCTTTTTGTAGAGTAACTAGGGGTAAGCAGTAAGTAAGGTGAAGTTGAGTATTGTGAGCTGAATTGTGTCCCCAAACTCATAGGTTGAAGCCCTAACACTTAATACCACAAAATGTGACTGTATTCAGAGATAGGGCCTTTAAAGAAATGATTAATGCTAAATAAGGCCAAATGGATGGATCCCAGTCCGA
Source organism: Plecotus auritus (assembly GCF_963455305.1). Taxonomy (NCBI): domain Eukaryota; kingdom Metazoa; phylum Chordata; class Mammalia; order Chiroptera; family Vespertilionidae; genus Plecotus; species Plecotus auritus. The sequence goes on along the minus strand of NC_137773.1, from coordinate 11,960,132 downwards.
TATGACTGCTCTCCTTAGAAGAAAAAAATTTAGACACCCTAAGAGACACTAGGAATGCACACACACCAGGAAAAGACCATGTGAAGACATAGTGAGATGGATAAGCCAAGGAGAAAAGCCTGAGAAGAGATCAGCTCTGCCAATACCTTGATCTTGGACTTCTAGTTGTCAGACTGTGAGAAAATTAATTTCTATTATTTAAGCCACTCAGTGGTGTTTCATTATTGCATCCTAGCAATTAATATCTGGGGCAAATAAGGAGGTGTAATGATCTTGTGGTTTGACAGGGGTTGTGTCTCAGTGTAGTCAGCTGATTTCAGAAAAAGTGCGTGAGACACATTCTTCATTTTAGTGTTTGCTCAGGCTTGGGGACAAGAACAATTCAGGGGTTTGTGGAGAGGAGAGAAGTCTGACAAAAGACTGGTCAAGACAAAAGCAGAGGTAAGAAATGGGCAATTGTGAACATTTGGTCAAGAGATAAATCATATTGATTGTACATAACGTTCATATGACATGTTGAGAATGGCAATTCACCTTTGTTGTCTCCTCCCCAAAACCTACAATCTAGGTGTGTAGAAAAATAATTATATCCCAGTTGAGGGGTATTCAATAGAATACCCGACCACTATTCCTCAAAACTGTCTCAAGGTCATAAAAAACAAATATCTCAGAAACCCACCCATAGTCAATGAGACATGCCTATTAAATAAGTGGTTTCTGAAACAGAAAGAAGACATTAGGTTAAAACTAAGGGGTGCTGAATAAACATAGACTTTAGTTAGTAATAATGCATTGATATTGGTTCATTAACTGACAAATGGACAATAGTAATAGGCAAAACTGTGCATGGGTTATATATGAATTCTATGTATCATCTTCCAAGTTCTAATCTAAATCCATTATAAAATAAACACTAACTGAAAAATATAGCAATAAATAAAATCTGAGAATCTCACCATTCATTCATTTCAAACAACGAGATGGCACCAATCCATCATTAAAAAGTTCAAATAAACCTTGAAATATTGCTGTATTTTCTCTAAAGCATGATTCAACTTTAGAGGATTGTGGCTTTAGTAGAAAGTAACATATTTCTGCATTTGCCAAATTCTATGAAAGTAATCTTTATTTGCTCTATGCAAAGTGTCCATCAGAGTGTAGATTATAACAGTAGGTCGTGTGTATTTAATTCTAAAACATCTTTTCCCTTCAAGTCTCCAGACACTTTTGGGGGGTCCTGGGCAGAATAACTGCAATACTCTGGCCTTCACAGATTGACCTAAACCAGTGATCGGCAAACTCATTAGTCAACAGAGCGGCAAACCGTGGCTCGCGAGCCGCATGTGGCTCGCGAACCGCAGTTTGCCGACCACTGAAACAACCATAGCTTTCAAGGCTTTTAGGAAAGATCCCTTGTTTTCCTCAATGCTAAGCCACTTTCCATGTCCACCTTACTAATTGAACGCATCTGTTATTCTAATTTAGAAAAGTTTTGCCTTTTGACAGCACATATACCACTAAATGCAATCCAACTAATAAGTATCCCACCTTTTCCCTATACAGAATTCCAGTAGCAGCAAGAAAAAAATCCATTCCTCATAACTACTTTTAATGTAGTTTTCTCAAATAAAAAAAAAGTTACTTTTCTTTCTGCCTCTGGTATGTTCTCTACATGTGCAAAAGAGATGAATACCGACTTTGTTTCTAAGTGACAGGAAGCATTGTCTCATTGCAGTATTTGAATTGATGAAAATACTTTTATGAACCATTGTCAAATCAGAGCTATCTCCCACTTAAGAAATCACCCTTCAAGAATACTGCAGAAATAGCTTTTGTGCCCATAGACTTGAAAATTTTATCACACTCTTCACTTGGCATTTGTATTTAATTCCGTCTTGCTTTGAATTTTTAAAATATCATTTCTGCTTTCTTAAGAATAATCAAAAGGGAAGTAAGAAGAAAGCTGACTGGGCAAAAGATAGTCATTAGATCTTCCCAGCTATTTGTCATATTTGATGCTCATTTCAAAATTAAAATCTGATTGCTACAGGAAAAAAATATAATCTCCCACGAATAATGATGCTATTATTTGATATTTATTTATACTTTGAAAAATGGGTTCATGCTGGCAAGTTTGAGTTATTATAGCTATAGAATTTTATTTTTCCTAGGTTCAGTAATGTGATTAGCCCTTTGGAAAATGAATGTATTTCAGTAGCTGAAAAACATGATCTGTATGTATGTATCACACTTAGAGTTTAATTAGGAAGCTAATGAGGTGCGATTGGCCATCTGATTGGTGAGGAGCTGGTACAGTAAATTTCTGTCAGTAGACTTGAGTATTTCTCTTCCAGCACTGCATTCATCCAACCTCAGAACACAGGAATTATTACATTGGACACCTGCCATCTGCGTGTTCGGAAACCATCCTCCTGTAAACCACCAAATTAATTACAGTTCAGAGTAAGGGAATACTGGAGGATTCAACTACTTATGAATTTAGCTGAGAAGAGCAAACTATGGAACATTAAATATGGCTATTAGTTAGATGTAAAAATTCATTACAGAAATACCTTTAGACTGATGTAGAGAGTAGTATTTAGCTAGAATTCATATTTTTGTGAGCATGTACATATATACACTTATGTATTTGTAATATATTATGCAGTGTATTTTCAGTGTCATTAACTTTTTTGGAAATCAGAAATATTTGTCACTTTTCTAGGCAATTTACAATCTTGTTGATGTAATTTTACTCTGATACATATTGTTTAGATTAACACCAGTGTACTTTTCATGATTTATAGCAAATTTATATTTTAAAGCATTTTCCACACTTTTCAACTGTCTGAGGCTCATTCTCATAAGCATTGTAAATTCTGCTAATTCCATTAAATGCAGAGCTTGAATTGACAGAATGAACCAACATTCTCATTGGTTGTTGAGAATAAAACCAACATTCCATTGTTAGATTTCATTTTGCTATTGAGACAAATACCATTATTTATACAACATTGGATTTTAAATCTTTTCAATAAATGACTTAAAGGGGATTTTTATTTTCTTGCTAAAAGCCAACAAACTCGTTTAGACCGTAAAGCCTGAATCAGAAATACCAGGAAATGCCCCAGTGTTTACTTACTAATGAAACAAGAAATGACAAAAACAATGTTAGTAAACAGAGCAACCATTTTACTATAGTTTATCCTCTAAAAAATCCTGTGAGTTACTATTGCCACAGTGTTCAATGGTGAAGATCAGACAGACACCAAGAAGCTTGATAATTTGTCCAAAGATACAAATGCAGTGCGTGCTGACATGGAATTTGAACCTGAGTCAGCCTGACAACAAAGCCATGACTTTTAGTATTTTGCCGGACTGCAACTTAACTACCTATAATGAACAATGCTTTCCATAGAAAAGAAGGAAAACTGATTAAAAGAGTGTGAAAATTAATTTGAAGTGAAATGAATGAAATTCATTGGTAAGGAGTAATGTTGATTTGTAACTTCTATCCTGCAGATTAACCCAGTACTGTGATTATTCCATAATAAACTGTCCCCCAAATGACTACTGCTATAAAGCAGTAGTAGATCTCTCCTTTTAAAGTTCTGATATATAAAATTGCAATATTAGGAAAAAGTCATTTTTCTCTTGGAATACGTGTGTGTGTGTGTGTGTGTGTGTGTGTGTGTGTGTGTGTGTGTGTAGTGGAATGTTTTTTGTGTGTAGTGGTGGTTTAGATCACTACTTGAGATGGAGGCAAGCAAATTAGAAGGGGAAGTAGCAGAGTTCAATTAAAGGTTGATTGAACCCACTGAAGATCAATCCCAAATGAAGGCTAAGAGCTCTGAGTAGATAATGTAAATCAATAGAAAATATGATTGGTTTTCAAAAGGTGTGATTTTTTTTCAAGCTGCTTTTCAGGGAACTATCTATTGTGTAAATTAATATCCCTGAGTTTATTTCTAAGAAGTTTGCAGGTAACATATTCCTGAGCTCACCTAATCATCTTGCCAATTTCGATCCCACATGTCCCAAACATCACCATGTATACATTTTCATTCCAAGTTATAGATTTCAACAAACATTTGAGCACCTACTGTGAGCAAAGTAAAAAATTCCAGGTGCTGAGGATACTATGGTGGGCACTCATTTAGCATGGATAACTATTAGACTAGTCATCCCAAAGTTATATGTAACCCAGTGTTTAAATGAATGGTTAGAAATCCAAAACAGCTCATGTCAACATACTGAACAGTGCTACATCCGCCCCAATGCTAGGTGCTATCAAGGTCCTGTCTTGCCTGGTCAGAAGGATGTATAAAGTTATATCTGTAACCTTAAAGTATAATAGAGATTAAAACACCCCTCACCTCTTACCCGTGGCTGGTCCTTCTACAGAAATTTATTTCAGACTTAATAGCTGTTATTTAAGAAAACTATCTCTCAAAAACCCTTTTAGAGGATGGGTTGGGGTTCTGGGTTTGATACACTCTTTCCATTGTGTGTTACATTGGGCAGGCTTTTGATTCCCCTTCTTTAATATGGGGGTAATAATTGTGACTACTTATAATTTGATTTAAGAATTGAATGGGAGTATGTGTAATTCTTGCAGCACACATAAATGTCATAAAGAATTATCATTACACTATATTTACAGTGTGACTCGTTTTTAATGTTTAGTTGGATAAACTGGTTAGCTGATTAGATCAACAATTCATGAAGAAATGAGAGATGATCTCAAGCATTAGAATCACACATGCACATGCATATAGAAATTAACTTTATTTTTGAATATAATATCTTAAAGATATTGAATGAACTAAAATTCACGTGAGATCTTAGTCTTAGAGAAATTGAGATCACCTTATTTACTAATAAAGTAAAAGCAAACGTTCATATTTATGTCTGGGAGAGCATTACAGAGGGCATTTTTATTGTTATTAAATATGGCTCTTGGAAAATGAAACAATTAAAATTTCCTTTTTTACTGTAATTAAGGCATTGAGTGAAAAGTGTGGATATATGACTACACATGTTTATTTCAAATATCAGGATCCTAAAACACTCAGATTCTAAATAACAGAAAACATTTTAAATTCTATAAATTTTCCTTTCATTTAAGCCTCTGCATACACTATGGATTTTTGGATAGCACCAGAAAATTATATGCACTTCCATGTTGACATATGCTATTAAAAAATGAATTGTACAGAAGAATGAGAATTAGATACATTCTTCTCTAGCATGGCGTCGTCTGGTCAGATTGATACAGATTCTGTCCATGGTTAGGTCAAAGTTTCTGCACTAAAAACTATATTAAAACTTGATGGATATATACATACGTACATTTTATCATTTTTAGTTTTCTTCCAAGTCCATGACAGCATGACTTTAAATGGTTAAGAACAACAGTCATAAAGGCCATTTTCACAGTTGCATCCAAGTAAATGAGATTGTTTACCATAATATTTTTTCTTTTGCCTTCATTTCTTCAGGTCTACAATATCCTCCATCAGTCACTTTCCATACCTTTGTCTTTTTATTTCATTGCAGATGTCCCAATTTTCTCCCCCTTTGCCCACCTCCATCCAACCTCTGCCTCCCCCTCCCTTGACCTTCACCACACTATTATCTGTGTCCATGGGGTGTGCATATATGTTCTTTAGCGAATCCCTTCACCTTTTTCCAGTAACCCCCTAAACCCCTTCTCTTAGACATTTGTCAGTCTGTTCCATGTCTTCATGTTTCTGGTTCTGTTTTCTCATCAGTTTATTTTGTTCATTAGATTCCACAGGTTAGTGAAATCGTATGGCATTTGTCTTTATCTGAGTGGCTTACTTCTCTTAGCATAATATTCTCCAGGTCTATCCATGCTGTTGTAAAGTGTAAGGGATCCTTTCTTATGGCTGCATACTATTCCCTTGTACAAATGTACCACAACATTTTTACCCACTCATCTCCATAAATACACCCATCTAAAGGCTAAGGTGCACTGTGCAGTAACCACATCCTAACAGAGTTCTGCTGTGTGTGAGAAACTGGTGTTTTACTTTTGTGCCCTACCTTGAGTTTTCATACCGATGGTCTTCTACATAACAGGTAAGTTACACTCAGTGACACTTGCTGGACCCCAATATATTTTTCCTTCATTTTGAATTTCCATGTTTTACAGAGGACAACTCTGAGTCTGATCACACTAATTATTCTGGCTTTTACTGGTTAAACACCGGCAAAGGGAAGATAGAGATGGAGGCAATTAAACAATACTTCCAGTCTAAGTCATTTCAGGCGTAAGCATTCCTAGTCTCATTGTTATTTATCTTGTTAAGAGTAAAAGGAACATGAATGTAAACAAGGAAAAGAGTTTTACATTTACTCTTTAAAAATGAAGAGCATGCCATGTAGAGCGTAGACTAAGAAACTTCAATAAATAACCAACAGTGCCTATCTGTCAAGGAAGAATTCATTGCTTATTAATCACAAACTGGGTTTTATAATGGTTTATGCTTGTTTCAAAGTCCTATTTTTCCAACCCCCAAGTTAGCAGTGTTCTTTCCTAATTAAATTGGATTTCTTCCAGTATTCCTCACACTAGCCACCAAGATTTATTCCTCTTATTTTTTTTTTTCCTGCGGAGCGAAAGTAATATAAATAGCAAGTATAAAGATTTTCCTTCTTCCATTTCTAAAACTTTAACTGAAAGGTTCCTCTCTATATTAATGTATTCCAGCCACTTGACAAGATAATGCTCCTCCAATGTTATATATCTGATCTAACCTTTTGTCTTTGTCAGGAAAGGAAAGATTTTTCATGGAGATATCTGAGTTCAAAAGAATGCAGTATATCTCTTGAGTTGTTGGTAAAATGAGCTATATTTTGGTGCAGGCACATGCCATTTTAAATGAAGTGCTTCATTTATAAAGTAATAGGAACATCAGCTAAATTTGTGTTCTTAAATGTGAACAGAGAAGACAAACAGAGGTTTTATTTCAAACAAAAAAATCTCACCTTGCCATATTATTAGGTTTTTGACAGTTGCTGATTTGAGTGGCCACCTTTCATTCATCATGGGAAAAATTAAAGCTTTTCTGGAATTTAATGTCATCAGTGTTTGAATCAGCTATTGTTTGTCCTTTTGTATGCTTGACTTGTTCCTCTGATTAGCAATCATTCTTAATATTCTATTCTTATTAAAGACTTAGCTTAATAGGAAACTACCTAGGTGTGATTTCATTTACAAGTTCCAGAGAACTACTTTTATTTGCATTCTTCATGCTTCTGAAAACAAATTAATGCCCTCTTAAACTCAATGAGAATTCAACCTATACTCTTCAAAAAATTAATTTTCCCAAAGAACAAAACAGTGTGCTAATATGCAGAACTATATTGTCTATCCTATTCTGACTCCAGTTAACATCAAAATGTCATAATGCTTGTCTTATTTACTTATTAACTCTACAAAATGGGATAATATGAACAGAATTATCAGCATTTTAACGTTTTTTCTTAAGCTGTTTAAGAGAGTATGGTTCAAATTGTATCTTTAGACTAGTGAATCATTTCTTTTTATAGCAATTAGTCATTTTACAGCTGTCATTAAAAATTTTAACATGAAAAAAATGACTTGACATAGAATATATCCTTTATTCTAGAAAATGTCTACTTAATTGTTTGGAACCTAAACATACATCAATTAGCAATAGTTATACTCTGTAACACACCTGGGTAGGTAATAATTCATAGAATTCTAGTAATTCTAGCTTTGCATTATTGCACGTAATTTTAAAATAATTATTAGTGCATATAAGTTCTTTCAAGATTAGGCTCTTTCCCTTTAATTTTATTGTCATGCAGGTTAAAACTTGGTACTACAAAAACAAAAGGTGATTTTATTGTACAAGAAAAATAAATTTTGTTATTCTATAAGTGGGTGATTATTTTTAAAAGTTTAAACTATTTTCTACAATAAAAGCATTTTTTGTCTATGTTAAAAGTTTGAATGTTGTTATTAAAGAGAAACTACCACAATTGAATAATGTGATGTAACATTTATGAAAACATGATCTAAAATAAGATTTAAATCATCATATCCACTTTATGACACATACCATCTTGTAATGTTTTAAGGTCTAAGTGTGAACATTGGGATTCTTGTTATAATCACCAAATTCCTGTTAACATGAAATGGTAGTACAGGGAACTTCTTTGTTCATTTGAGTATTTTTATTAAAATGGAATCATTTTTCTAACAACTGAAATATTACAATATACAAAGTCTACTACATATAGTTTCATTTTTCTTTTATAAAATACAAAATATAAGATTTATAAATATAGTATAGTATATATTATACATGTGTAAGGTTTATTTTTTTAGCATTCTTAATCTAAAATTACAGCTAAGCTTTCCTGTTGTTGGTAGTCTAGATAAATAGGACATTGCTCTTGTGAATAATTATTTCATGTATCATTACCATGCATATTACAATAATAAGTTAATACAATAATGCAGTCCTAGGAAATGGTAGAGACCTTATGGATCATCTAATGAAATTCCTATTATGTCAATATGGCCCACTTTTAAATATCCTCAGAAATCTGCCAGCCAAAGCCCCCAACACCTCAAGGAGATAGGTCTGCGTCTCCTGAGGCAGCATAATCCATCACTGCAGCTCAGTTTCCTAGAAGTTTCTTCCTTATGGCAGATAGAAATCTTTCTCCTTGGAGCTTCCATATAATTTCATATTCTTTCCCAACACACTTGCCTAATCCTTCCCATGGCAGGACTTCCTGAATGCCATTTCATTCATTCTCCCACCACTCCAAAAGGGAGGTGTGAGTGTCGCCATTCCCTGGCTGAGGATGTGGAAAAGCCGAGATGTCAGGTTAATTGATCAAGCTGGGATTGTCTTCTGGTCAGGTTACTTTTAATTGAGTCTTCTTTTCAAGACACTTGTATTTTTCCTTTTCCTTATATGATAGAGGCAATAATTCCCCATTGAGATTCTATATTTAGTGTTAAATGGCTTTTATGGCATGGTTTTAATTTACTTACCACTTTGGCCAAGTTCCTCTGAACAAGTTCTATTGGTCTCATGCTTAATTTGTACCCCTTTATTTCCTCCCTTCCTCTCTCCATTCTTTTTTCCAGCGTTCCTATAAATATTGGCCAATCATCTATATATATATATAAAACCCTAATATGTAAATAGACCGAATGGCAGAACAACTGAACAACCGGTCATAATGACGTGCGCTGACCACCAGGAGGCGCATGTGGAACGTGGCAGGTGTTGGCAGCAGGCAGCAGAGCACAGAACATGGCGGGCATTGGCTGCGGCGGGATGGTGGAGCAGATGAGCAGGGGCGCCAGAGAAGGTGGAGCGCTGGTCGCTGTCATTGGGGTGAGCCTCTGGTGGTTACTGAAAATTCTTTGCTCCCGTGTGCCACAGTCCCACCGGGCACTTGCATCTGCTGCTGGCACCAGCCCCATTCACACCTGTTGCCAGCACTGGAGCTGCTGCTCACACCTGCTGCCAGCACCTGGTGCCAGCCCCGATCACTTGGCGCCGTCAGCAGGTGCGAGCGGCGGCCGTTGGCCCTGATTGCCCCTCAGGGCTTCTCCACCTACCCCTGCTCCTGAGGGGTGATCAGAGCTGGCAGCCACCTCTTGCATCCGCTGTCAGGGACAACCCTGTCTTACCGCTGCCGGTGCTGGAGCCGCTGCTCGCACCCACTGCTGGTACCCAGTGCTGGTCACAATCGCTTGGTGCTGTCAGTGGGTGCGAGCGGTGGCTGCTGGCCCCAGTTGCCCCTGAGGGCTTCTCCACCTCCCCCTGCTCCTGAGGGGCGATTGATTGGGGCAGCAGCCACCTCTCGCACCCGCTGATGGCACCGGCCCTGCTTGCACCCACTGCTGGTACTGGCCCCAGATACAGGGGTGGAGAGGATGGGCCGAGACCCACCCCTGTGCCCACCACAGCCTAGCGGCCCACATTTCCTTTCAAGGTGCATGAATTCATGCATGGGGCCCCTAGTTCTAATATATAAAAAGCCAGGAGCCATCATGACCAAAACAAATGGAGAGATGACTGAACACAGGCTGCATGGAGCAACAAGGTTGGCAGGGGGGTTAGTGAGGGATAACCAAACGACTAAACAGCAGGCTGTGTGGGGCGACCAGGCCAGCAGGGGGGACAGTTGGGGGTGACCAGGCTGGCAGGGGGGGCAGTTGGGGGTGATCAGGCTGGCGGGGGGGATTTGGGGGCCACCAGGCTGGCAGGGGGGGACAGTAAGGGGCAACCAGGCCAGCAGGGGGGAGACAGTTGGGGGCGACCAGGCCAGCAGAGGCGGGCAGTTGGGGGAGACCAGGCCGGTGGGGGGGGGGCAGTAAGGGGTGACCAGGCCAGCAGGAGGGGGCAGTTAGGGGTGACCAGGCTGGCAGGGGAGGCAGTTGGGGGCAACGAGGCTGGCAGGGGGCAGTTAGGAGTGATCCGGCCAGCAGGCAGAGGTGGTTAGGGGTGAGCAGGATGGCAGGGGGGGCAGTTAGGGTTCATCAGGCAGGCATGCAGGTGAGCAGTTAGAAGCCAGAAGTCCCAGATTTTGAGAGGGATGTCCAACTGCCAGTTTAGGCCCAATTCCCACCTAAACCAGCAGTTGGACATCCCCTAAGGGGTCCTGGATTGGAGAGGATACAGGCTGGGCTGAGGAGATCCCCGCCCCGTGCACGAATTTCGTGCACTGGGCCTCTAGTATATAATAAAAGGCTAATAATCAAATTGACCGAATGGTGGAAAGACCAGTTGCTATGACATGCACTGACCACCAGGGGGGCAGATGCTCAATGCAGGAGCTGCCCCCTGGTGGTCAGTGAGCTTCCACAGGGGAAGCGCTGCTCAGCCAGAAGCTGGGCTTACAGATGGCGAGCTCAGCATCTGTGGCGGGAGCCTCTCCCACTTCCATGGCAGCACTAAAGATGTCTGACTGCCAGCTTAGGCTCAAGCCAGCAGTTGGACATCCCTTGAGGGCTCCCAGATTTGGAGAGGGTGCAGGTTGGGCTGAAGGAACCCCCCCACCCCGAGTGTATGAATGCACCAGTCCTCTAGTTCATTAATAAAATACTATGGTAGCAGTTAGCATTTGTGCAACCTGACCCTGCCTGGTAGATCTTGTGTAACAAACTGTTTCTTCCTTCTTAAACTCTACTTTGAAATAAGACAAAAATAATGACTTATAACAAACATATTTAATGTAAAATCTATGTTATAAACCCCCAAATTCCAAAATACTTGTTAGAAAACACAAGGTTTAAGTGAATTGAAATGATGCTATAAGAACAGAAGAATTGAATGTTCTAATGGAAGAGTATGGATTTATTTTGTTTGTTGGTTTGTTTTGGGGTTTTTATTCTGCTTGGTATATTTGACAAAATTGGTCAAATGATTATCTAAGTAATAATGGCCAGGGATGTTACATGTGATAAATTGATAAAATATTCATTACTGGGGAATAGAGTTAATGAAAGATTTTGTGAACAAGACACCATGTGGTAGAGTTTAATATGTATAAATTAAATCCTCTACTTGGAAATATACTAATAAAAGCAATGAATTAAACATCAGGACCAAGAGATTCGGGCTTATTAATATGGTGTAACTATTTAGCGAACTCTAATTTGCTGAACACTGATACTACTGGTAAAATTAATAAGGAGAAAAAGTGTATCCAGCAAAATCCAAATGTATAAAATATTAAAATTTAAAATTTAATAAGGAGATAGTACAATATTAAAAGTTGGAAGGAAAAGAAACTTCATAATTTTAAGTAGATGTCATGGCATTATTGCTATATGAGCTATAGGAAAACATGTTTCCAATGTTAAATTGTCATTTGTGCTTTGCAGGCTCCTACTCAGTAAGAATGAGTTCTCAGAAAACTATCTCGCTTATCTTTCAAAACTTTCAGATTTTTAGATCTTGCATTTAAAAGCCATTTTGAGATAAGCCCTATACTGTTATTGACTACCAACAATGAAATGAACAATTTTACAGTATATTGAAGACATAAGACTGATAAAAATTTTGTTTTCCTTCCAGTCTACACAGAAATTCTCCTTACACTAGAGGTTTTTAATAATGTATGCAATTGGATATTTGAATGCCTTTTCAATGTAAGGCATTGCTTTGGGTCCTGGGGATACAAAAGTGACCGAGACATCATGTATTCAGCCATTATGGAACACATATTCAAGGGTGACATTCAGATAAAGAACAATTAAAGAAGTAAATTGGTAAATGATAAAAGAATAACATTTGAAATTGTGTAATGGAAGATAGGATGTCCATAGTGGAGAAGGACCTATATTGGGTCACTTTTCTGTGACCTGTAAGGCTTTGTATGTATAGGATTAGCAAATCAGACCTGTTGGTTCTAGTCCTACTTAATTGGGATTTAATAGGACCAATTTTGGAAGAGTTTCCACCAGAAACTACAATTCTTGGAAAAAACTAGGCCCATGATGGATATCCTTGTACAAATCAGTGCATACATGCTGATTTCCAGAATGACCTCATTGGCACTTGATTGAGAAAGCCACTTTGAAGCAGTTATAGCTATACTAATAAAAGGATAATATGTTAATTAGACCGGATAGACCAGATGTCCTTCCGGACAAAGCCACGGTGGTGGGGGCCAAGGAAGAGGTGGTTAGGATCGATCAGGCAGGCAGGCAGAGTGGTTAGTGGTGATCAGGCAGGCAGGCAGAGTGATTAGGGGCAATCAGGCAGGCAGGCAGGCAGGTGAGCAGTTAGGAACCAGTGGTCCCGGATTGTGAGAGGAATGTCTGACTGCCTCTTGGAGATCGGACCTAAACTGGCAGTCAGACATCCCCCAAGGGGTCCTGGATTGGAGAGGGTGCAAGCCAGGCTGAGGGACCCCCCTCCAGTGCACAAATTTCATGCACCAGGCCTCTAGTTACCTATATAAAAGCCTAAGCGAACATTATGATTGGTTTACCTAACAACTGATCAACTGGTCACTGTGACGTGAACTGACCACCAGGGGGCAGACACTCAATGCAGGAGCTGCCCCTGGTGGTCAATGCACTCCCACAGCCAACCTCTGCGGTCCTTCCCATTCGGCCCTGATCGCCGGCCAAGCCAAGGGGCCTCCGTGCATGAATTTGTGCACTGGGCCTCTAGGTTTTAATAAAAGCATTATCCAAAGTACTCTAAACAGAACAAGTGAGGAAATGTTATATCTCTTATAAACTTTACAAGTCAGAAATGAGCTTTGTTATTTGTATGCTGTTTGTTGTTACTGTTTTTTATTAAGGGAAAGAGAATGACTTTAGTTTTAAAAACACTGAGTTTGGGAATGAAAAGAGACCATTTAAAAAAGTTGAAGAGGTGAAGCAGTGTAAGGCAAAGAAAACCATATAAGGCTGCTAAAGTTGGAATTCTGATTATGGAACTTGTATGTGTGTGTGTGTGTGTGTGAGTTGAAAAAAAAAAGACTCAGCTTCATAGCTTTGTTCATGTGGCCATTGGTAACTACTGAAAAGAGAGCTCTGAGAGTGGCAGGTGCCAGATTTGGAGTAAATTAGTGGTGAATAAATTACAAGAAGGAAGAAGTGATCCACAGAGGTGATTTTTTAGAAGAACACGGTATTAGAGATTAAGAATCCAATGATAGAATGGCATAATAACTCACCATGTTGTATCTGTTTTAGTCACATTTTTTTGTACTTGTAAAGTTCACCCAGTTTTTAAAAATTACAGTTTACATTTAATAATATTCTATATCAGTTTTAGATGTACAGTATAGTGGTTAGAAAATCATGTACTTTATAAAATGGCACCCTGGTGTTTCAAGTACCCTCCTGGCCCCATATAGTTATCATCGTGTTATTGACAACATTCCCTGTGCTGTAATCTACAATTCTGTGACTGTTCTGTAACTACTAATTTGTACTTAATCTCTTCACCTTTTTCACCCAGCCCCCCACCCTCTCTTCTCTGACACTTTTAACATCACTGAAATTGGAATACATTATAAAATTGATAATATCTTATATAATAGGTTATCTTTTATTGGTGAAATATAAAATGATAGTGGATCCCATGTTTATTGTCTTTTAAGGTTTGTTGCTGGCTTCATGGTTAAGAAGAATAATTAGTTGAGAAGCTTTCGGTAAGATACTTAACTAAAAAAAAAAAGTTGAATTTAATGTTGAAAATTTCTAAAAATTTTATAAAATTGGGTCTAATCAGAATATTCAAATAACTAAACATGCTCTGACTTGGCATGCTCTATCATTAATGAATTATATTTAAGAAATAACATTAAAATCTCAATACACATCTTTATATTTGGACAAAACCCTTGTGTGTTACCTTGCTTTTTTATTATATTAAAGAGCCTGAGAGTCTTTGTGTTTAAAGTAGAAATAATAAGAAAGCAATTAATTGAGTAATGGAGGCCAAATAAGATAAACTATGTAAAAGTTCATTGCGAAATGCAAAGGGTTACAAACATATAAAGATATAATTATCATCATTGTTAGTCTTTGACCAGAGAGTGCTTGCTCTTTCGTTAGAGGGCACAGTGTACTCAAGCAAGACAATCTGGATTGATGGTTCTGGAATCTATCAACTACAACTCATAATATAAACCATAACAGAATATAATAAAAAAGCAAGGTAACACACAAGGGTTTTGTCCAAATATAAAGATGTGTATTGAGATTTTAATGTTATTTCTTAAATATAATTCATTAATGATAGAGCATGCCAAGTCAGAGCATGTTTAGTTATTTGAATATTCTGATTAGACCCAATTTTATAAAATTTTTAGAAATTTTCAACATTAAATTCAACTTTTTTTTTTTGCTATGTAGTTCTTCCTAGATATTTGACCATGGAATCTAATGGAAATTCTCCCCCTAACCCCCAACCTCCAGTTTACTAGTACTGCACTATCCAAGAAAGAGGGCTATCATTTAAACATAGTCTTGTCACCTGTCAGAAGCTCATACTGCCTAAAGATATACTGCAGGAGATAAAGAATCCGACTCTACAGTTTCCAACATCAAAATGGATTGAATGATTGTAGCCACAAAAAGCAGGATTAAGAGACCTTACTAGGAGACAGCTTTAGCTTGTGACCTTAGGCAATCCACTTCATCTCTCTCCCTCTCTCAGAGACCCAGTCTCTAAAATAAGATTTATGATATCTGCCAGCACCTGTGGTTATGAAGACACAACACATGTGTTTTTGTTGGTCAAAACATAATCTGCCTGCATACATACGTGCATAGAGGAGTTAGGGTTTGGTTAAACTCAAATCATACAGAAAATAAATAGATTGTATATTTGTCCATATAACCGAGTTTCCCACAGCAATGGCACTGTGGTGACCTGTAATCTGTCATATTTCAAACAATACCCTTTGTACCGAAAAATAGAGGAAGAAATAGAGTCAGAGAAAAGACCAAGTAAATGGATGAAAATTTACCGAGCAGGTAAATGCCTCCCTCTCGTGATTGAGGCATATGTAAATAAAATACTAGAAATACAGTGAACACTGAGTATATACCAGCTTAGAAAATGTATTATTGTTGGTTGGGCCCTCCCCATTACAGAAGTAAGGGGTATCTCTATTTTAATAGAAGATGATTTTCTGTGTTATGTTTGCTTTACCTTAAAACTTCTAAACATTTTCTGACATCAAACCTGGCATTTTATAATTACTCCCCACATTTGCAAGAAAGCAAACATGATGCTATTTACAAGAAATTCCTAATAAACCTCCCTTTTGTGGTCATTTTTCCATTCCCACTGTTTCTTTCTCACTGACACCACTTTGGAGTTCTAGCTCTTGCTAGAGTATCTTTTGCTAGCTCTCTCTCATACGCTCTCATTAATACAAGATAACCTTTTTAGGTGAAAAAATTCCCCACTTGATTGACAGATAAATTCTGAGAGTCCCTTGGAAAATATTACAGAATTGCCTGGCTGCTGGCATTAAAGATTTTGATGTATCTGTACATTAAGGAACACACACACAAACACACATGTCAGTATAATTATTATGTCTCCTCTATGCCTCCAGGATATTCATAGAAGCATAGGACCAAAACACCGACATCCCACATCATACTAATCAATGCAAACAATCCAGTGTCTCTGATGTTGACAAACTGGCTGTGGAAAGTAGCCCTGGTCAGCAATGTTACCTTCAAATAGGATGAACTTTTTAAGTCTCCTACAGAAATTTGGCCCAGAGCCCACAGTACAAATTGACAATCTTTTCTAACAGTTTCTAACTATACAGTGGTTTGGGACTTAATGCTATAATTGCACTCTAAGCCTCAATTCTTTTCTAGTATGATCCTCAGGAAGGTTGAAATCCTCATCTTACAGGTGTTTATATATGCAACTCAAAGCAAAATTGTAAACTCAGTGTTATGGCTTAGAATATAAATCTACAAAAGCCAGAAAACTCAATATCTCTGCTCCCAGAGCAATTATAACCTAGTCCCTTGCAGTTAAATAGCTTTTTATTTGATTAGATACCATCTGAGCTGGTTTGTCTCAATATTTATATGAAGCAAATTTCCTCAAATGGAAAAAAAAGTGGCTATATATATATATATATATATATATATATATATGCTAAAACTTAGTTTGCTAACATTTTTTAAAGCCATGTATTTGATGAGGGAAGGTATAAGGGTATTTTAAATTTAATAAAGTTTCATATTTAGTCTCTGGTAAAGAAGGATGAATAGGAAGAAAAGGTGGCAACAAATCCTTATAATACTGCAGGAAATAAAAAAAGCCTGTTTTTCTGGAGTCCTGACCCAATAGTGAGTCCACTTACCAGTGTTCTTCAGATTGACATAGGCATAAAATTGAGAAACTTGTAAAAAAAAAAAAGAATCTGATTGTACTTCCAGAGGTTCTGATTCATTTGATCTAGAATGTGGTCAGTAATTTACAATTTTTGCAAGTGCTTCAAGGATTCTGGTATAGGTGTGTTATGTATCACTCCTATAACTCTACTCTGTAGACACTAGTATAACCACTTCTCCTGCCAAAATTTATCTGTAATCAGCCTAAAATGTAAGTATTCACAAAAATGTACTATTTATCTACATATACATATATTGAGATAGGAGGAGATAGTAGCTACTTCATTGCTCTCTAATAATAGTCTAGAAGTCAGAAATTATACATCCGAATTTTCTGTGTTAACATATAGCATTTATTCAGCAATTGAGATGTTAGATACTCCTGAAGTCTTTACATCATGAAGATGTCATTTCTTATTTTGATAACGGAGCTCCTGAGCACAGCTATGCAATATTTTTTTAGGGGGAAAATGAGGAAAGTCCCAGTGAAATAATTCAGAAATTAGTATTACCTCTTGGCTTCTGTGTTTAAAAGCATATAATGTAGAAGGAATGAATTGTGTGAATCCTCTCTTGGGGGAAAACATTAAATATCCTTAACTTTGAAGAACACAATAAAGTTTGTGATTAGGTAGACCTGTGAATATGTTGTCCAGAAATGCCAGAGATTTTTCACAAAAGTGATTGTTCATGGACTAGGACATAGCTTTTCTTGTTAATGAAGATGATAGAACTGCACTAATTATCTCCAGAGATTTACAGTTTTTGAGAATGAAATTGTACTCTGATCTAGCATTATACATATTGAATAAGAAAGGAAAGGCCACAGTGAATAATATTCTTTTGGACATTGCTATATAAGCTCTGTAAGGCATTATAGTTTAGCTAAGAGTAGTATTTTGCATAAATAGTACACAATATTAAATATATATTTTCCCTGCCTGCAATTAGAGCTCTGATTTACTCCAAAAACTATTTGAGATAATTAGCATGCCTCACAATTGCCAAAATATGTATCCAGTTTCATGATTAAAAAAACAAAGAAATTCTCTTTTGCCCAAGTTTGCTCTCTTTCATACACATCCCTGCTTGAAAGGAAGCACAAAATATCCTACATAAGAAAAGCCTAATATGCAAGTTGACCAAACAGCGGAACAACCTGCTTAATGACTGGTTGCTATGATGTGCACTGGCCACTAGAGGGCAAGCGCTCAATGTAGGAACTACCCCCAACCTGCAGGCCTGGACTGGCGGCAGGGGAAGGGGCCAACGAGCCAATGGCTCCAGGCCAGCTAAGGCAGATGCCAGCAGGGGCCCCCCTCGATTGCCCCTGATAGCTGTCTAGGCCTAGAGACCCTACCCGTGTATGAATTTCATGCACCGGGCCTCTAGTTATTAGATAAAATATTAGTTACAGGCATGTGACTTTTATAACTTCATTTGAATTAAATTGGAATTTGTAAAAGATATTCAAGTTTTGTGTCTGCACACATAACTAAATATAACTTTAGGACAGGTATACTATTTGAAAGGAAATTATATGCAAAATTCTTGACATTTTTAGTTTAGTAATCTAAATCAGGAAATAGCAGTTTGGTCAGTCCTCCCTGCTTTGTGCACAGAGTGTTGGGACTAGTGCTAACATCTGGATACATGTGTGAACCACATAGGCAGTACGTTTCTTCTAGCGGAATATTTGGACAAGTTTTTAGGTTTTCTTGCCTGCTTATATTTTGAATGTTTTGTCTTGGGGCAGAGAATGAGCAAATCCAAGGTGAAGTCTCTTAATTAGACCAGTTGTAAGTTTTCTTTCAAAGTAAGTAGATGTTAATGATTCAGTGGCTAAAGCCTAGAATGTTCTGACACAACCAAGATGCACTAGTAAGATGCTTTTTGCCCTCAGGCCATGCTGGATTTTTTATTTTTTTTTTTTAAATCTCCAAACTAATCCCCAATGGGGAAAGGAACCAGATACTATATTTGGCATATTTTACAGTACCATAAGTAATGAAATGTGAAGGTTGCTGTGATTTTCTTATTTGGAAACCCATCTTTCTGAAATGAGAGTGAGTAATTTTAAAGTAAAACTACCCATTTCAAAAATAGAGAACTTCCTAAACATTTCTTTATGGTTTAACTCCTCCACCTTATAGACACAAAATTATTCTCCATATTTACATTATTACTATTACATAATCTTACAATCTTATTCTTTTAATTACTTCCAAGGACTTCCACCTCTATCAGATAAATAATGTTAACCTAATTAATAATGCAGCCGTACAGCACTTTACAGTTTAGAGTGTATGACTTTTTTACAGTATAAAATTAGGAGAACTAAGAAAACACTATAAAGAATATACGAATATAAAATCATCCCAATCTCCACTACCTAGCACTCAGAAATTTAAAAGCGGTTTCCATTTATCATTGCATTGATCCTTTTTGTTTCATTGCTCTGTAGTTATTAAAATAAATTTGCCACTAGTTGGTAGATGATAAAATGAGTTACAGTAGAGACAAGGACTGTTTAGTCGTGACTTTGGTGTTTTTTTAAAAAAAAGTTTCTGATCAGATGGATACTTAATTCTGCTTTGAAGGTTAGATGTTGCTGGATGTAATGTGTTACTCTGAGTCAGAATATTGACTGGGTGAAGAAAGCAGTGACATATCTAAGGAGTTGCCTATAATTTTTAATACTGTGGTTTTAAATCAAATTAGCGTTGGGAGCCTGACCAATGGACACAGACATCAGGGAGGTGAGGACATGAGTGGGGGGTGGGAGGCAATGGAGGGATAAGGACACATATGTAATACCTTAATCAATAAAGAAAAAAATCAAAAAGAATCATTGAGAGGTGACGGCAGCTGAGGAGGAGGAGGAAGAGGAGAAAGAGGAGGAGAGTGACTGGAGTATTGTTTAAACCTTACTACGGTAGGATTTTGTTGTCACATTGGATTATATATGTAATGAATATGAGCTAACCTTGAGAATTAGAATCCCTAGTCTTTAAATGACTACTCACCATAATGTAATGAGATAAATCATTTATGAGAAATCTGTACTTTTTTTTACAATGTATAAAATGTCTAAGTGTATTAGAAAATATAAAAAGGGAGAAAGAATGCAAATAGGTTCTCTCTATAACTTTAGTAAGTGTTGACAATATTAATAATAGTAATTTTTAAGGAGGCAGCAGACTTACCTACAACTCAAAAAGGACTACCAAAATAAAAAAAAAAAATAGATTCCATCTTCAAATGTAGCCAAGTTGCCAACATGTCTGTTTACACAATATAACTTGACATGCTGTCCCCTGGGATGAGGGGTGACAGAGCTGGGACCACATCAGCTGAACCTCGTCATGCTTTGCCAGAAGATAACAGTGAACTGCTCAGTCTCAGAGAATCAAAGGCTCTTTGGATTTAATTCAAAATCAGCTAAGCTCTTTGGCATGAAATAAACCTTTTCGCCGGCATCCTGTAACAGCAGTCATTCCCCAGGTTTGTTGTAATCATAATTCTCCACAAGACCTCAGGAAGCTTAAGAAGTACTTCCAAATCTTTCCTGGAGGAATAGGCTTTTTTCTTTGTACTCATTCTGGGGAAGACTATAATCTGTTCTTGTTGTAGATTGTTTTGCATTTGAAAGTAGTGAACACAGGCCTTTTTCTTCCCTCCTCCTTCTTAAAAAATTCATAATGCTCATCTTTCTTCATCAATTTAAGGAATGCAATTGCTTTGTTTCTAAAGCTGCTCTTTAAATAAATCCAAAGCATGGTATTCTAGAATTTAAACATCTTTTGTATGTTTGGGAATATGCAAATGAAGGGACCGGTGGGTTTGTGTGACTCTGAAAGTGAAATAAAGTCACTGGCCAAGGAAGCAGGAGATAAAATGAGCAACAAAGGGGGGCAGTGGCAGGCGACAAAGACAGAGGATGCAGGAGATTGTGATTATTTACCCTGGTAGAGAGGATAGAACCACAACCAAAACTAATGGGCTGGAATGCTGCAATGTGAGAGGGAGTGAGAATCCTAGAATGTGGGGAGGAAATGTTTAGATTGAGAGAATTAGATTCAGAAGTACTGTCCCTGAGGGAACTGGTGGAAAACCCATTTCTCAGAACATGTGTAACAGGACAGGTCCTGGGCCCAGAAACTGTTATGGACACCAATTCTGTCAGCTCCCTGGGGAAGGGAGTGGAGAAGTTTTTGGAGGTGTCTTATTTCTATCACTATTTTTGACCAGTTCCAGATAAGTTGACCATTTTTAAACCAAGAGAACATGGATTGGTTGCTTTCTATATGTGCCTTAAAAGAAAGAAGCAGTTTGGGTGGGGAGTAATAGGCATTTCCCATGATTGATAAGGCCAGGAAGATGGAGAGTCGGACACAGTCATGATCTGGGTCCTAGGGAACAGGGTTGGCACTCAAGGATTGTATCCAGGTGATTTTGATGAGGTTAATACCTCTGTTAGAAGGGGATCATCTCTGAAACAGAAACTCACTTTTTCAATTGGCTAAAGTTTGCCTGACAGATAGGAGATCTTATCATAGATGAAAGGAAATAAAGACCAAGAACCAATTTTCTCATTATTTCTATTCTTCAACTAATAGGGCTAATGTTTTCTCTTGAATGATTTGACACATTATAATTGACTATTTATATTAATAAACTAGAGGCCCGGTGCACAAAATTCATGCAAGGGGGTGTCCCTCAGCCTGGCCTGTGCCCTCTCTCAATCTGGAACCCCTCAAGTAGGGTCCCTAGGCCTGGCCGGTGACTAGGGCCTATCGGGGCTTTCCTTCCCCATGGCTGCTGACAGCTGGCCCTGCCCCCGCCACTGCTTGCCATCTGTGGCACTGCCCCCTCCTCCCCTGCCACTGGCCGCCACCCTCTGCGGGCAACAGGCGTGGGGTGCGATCACTTGGCTGGCTTGGGCCTCCCTTTGTGGGGTGATCGCTGGCTGGCCCTGCACACCCACTACTGCATCACTGGCCGGTGGCCTGGGCCTCCCTCTGTGGAAGGATTGATTGTGGGGCCCCCAGATCGATTGCCATGCAGAGGGAGGCCCTGCCCTCCTGTCATAGTGCTGCCAGCCAGGTAGCCTGGGCCTCCCTCTTTGGGGTGATCGCAGAGCCCCCTCTCCCCCCATCGATTGCCCTGCCGGCTGGCAGCCTGGGCCTCCCTCTTTGGGGCTATTGATTGTGGAGCCCTGCCATCGATCGCTCAGCAGAGGGTAGCCTGTGCCTCCCTCTGCGGGGCAATCATGAGCAGTGGCAGGGTCTCCCTCCCGCCCCCCGACCAATTGCATTGCACCTGCCTTAGCCAGCCTGATGCCAGTGCATGTCATAGTGTGGTCGTCCGGAAGGTTGTCCGGATGGTCATTCTGCTGTTCCGTCATTTGGTCGATTTGCATAATATGCTTTTATTATTATAGACTAGGGGCCTGATGCACAAAATTCTTGTAAGGGGCTTGGCCCTTGCAGCCCCAGCTGCCTCAGCCCTCGCAGCCCTAGCTTCGTCTGGAAAGTCATCTGGATGGTCATTCCGCTGTTTGGCCGTTCAGTCGATTTGCATTACTTAGATGTAACATGAAGCCCTATTGTGATTCACCTGCTATATCTGCAAGGTTCAACAGAGTGTCTACCAAAAATGTCCAGTCAGATTCAGGCAGACCAGAGAAGGCACCAGTAGGTAATAACACCACTTGTTGCTGTTATGGCTTAATTTCTTGGGGTCAGCTTTGTCAATTTTAAATGCATTAGTGAGTGTCTGTAGAACATCTAAAAAGATTAAGTGTAAATAAATATCTATCGTGATTAGCATTGAGTAGGATCTCAATAAGTAATAATTGCAACTTTAGAAACTTGGTCTCCCAGATTCACTGTGGGATTCATTTGAATGCATTTTGCAAACTATGTCTCATGAGTAATTCTCTTTCTGGTCCTTAGTTTTATTCATCTGTAAAATCAGGAGTTAGGAAGAGAGACTATGACATTGGTCCACATTGTTATATGCTCACACTCCTATATTTTTGGTGGCAATGTAAATTTGTATGATAAAATTGGAGGGTAATGTGTCAGTGACCAAAATAAAAATGCACATGTCCTTTCCTGAGCCCCAGCAGTTCCATTTAATCTTACTGTCTTTTTGTAGCCATTATATGCCTAGTTATACTAGAAATAAGCAAGAAAGGAATAAATTAAGTAATATTCCCCTAACCTACTTGACTTTGGAACACTTTTCTGGCAAAGCATTTCCTGTAACAATTACTCCGTGAAACATTTTTGGGTGAACAGCTGATCTGGAGAGTAGGCAGAATTTGTGCCTGGTAATGGGAGAATTTGAGCTTCTACCTGCCAGGCACCTTCGTAGGTGGAAGGAGGCAATACAGTGACATTCAATAAGAGTATGATGAGTAAATGAATAATAAATTCCCATTTAATCCTTATGAAATAGGTATTACTATTTCATTTTTGAAAAGTGAGGCTTCTAGAGGTTTAGTCATGATTCCAGAATTAAGTCCATGTGGTAAATCCAGACTTCAATCCCAAGTCTGCTTCTCTCTCTCCTCTGTACTCTTAACCTTATACTATGCAGGAGAAGGAGGTCCTATGGGGCAGTGCAAGGCAGGGAGAAAAAAAGATTCTACAGTTGTGAGGGGCTGTCTAAGGATAGTTAAATAAGAATTTGTAAAGTTATAAATGGATTTAAGCTAGTGAACATAGAGTTAGTCTTCAGTTCTTGGTATATGTTGGGGGAACAGTGCACCCGAAATTAAACACATCAGTGATAATTTTAGAAGTGATGAAGGCTGTAGAGTCTAAATAGAAGAGTAAACGTTCCAGATTTATTACATGCATTGAGATAAATAGATAACACAAGGCTAGCAGCCATTCATTCGGTGCTTACTCTACTTGGTTCGAATTATGTTGTCAGACAACTCACTGATAAATAGTTATGCCTCTATTTTAGGGATATGCTAAGACATAGAGAAGTCAAGTAACTTGCTATAGGTTTCTTAATAAATAAACATATTTGTCTTAATCCTCACCTGATTGATTTTAGAGAGAGGGGAAGGAACAGAGAAAGAGAGAGAAACATGGATGTGAGAACATCAACTGGCTGCCTCCTGTATGTGTCCTGATCAGGGATTTGACCCTCAACCTAGGTATGTGCACAGACTGCAACCTAGGTATGTGCACAGACTGGGATGATGCTCCGGCCAACTGAGTTACACTGGCCGGGGCTAAACTGAGATTTGAACTCCACTCTAAAGAGTTGCAAATTTCCAATACATTTTATTACAGGGTGTTGCAATATGGGGAAAATACTTTCAACAATAAAGATAATTTTTTTAAGTGAAAGACAAGGAGTGTCACTGTATGTTAACCACTGTGCTGTTATTACAAATTGAACTTTTGTGCTTTCAGGTTAATGGGCTTCAAGTGTCAACTTGATTTTCAAAGAGAAAGAAGGGAGGATAGGACAAGGAAGGAAGAGAGAGGGGAGGGGAGGGGAAGGAAAGAGGAGGCAAGGCTTCCATTATAAGAGGCTATTTATCATGCATTGTTAATATTAATTTTGAAGGCAGGTGGTCAGTGACTCACACTGTGAAAGGTAAGTAAATTAATAGTAGTGGGTTTTCAAAGCTGGAATCTCTTTTGTAATTGTGGGCATTTCATTCAGCAGTACATCATGCATTTCAGCTCCCACATTTTAAATTAAATTTCCTTATTACTTTTTAAGTAGCTTGTCATGGGTTATTGAGTATTTACTGTATGTTTATACTGTAATTCTCTGAAATGACATATAGTAATTGCTTTAGCTACTGCATCTGATGTCTAATTACTGTAAATGCATGTAAAGAAGTAATTAAATGGAAAAAATAAACTTTTTCCATAACTTCATATTACAGATGAAACAGAGGATGTTAGTTCTTCCCCTAATTTTTGGTAAAAACAAACTCGTGCAAGCAGAATGATAAACAAGCTGCAGAGGTTAATTGATCTGAGGTGTGCTCACTCATAATATTCTGGCTGAGCTCCACTGGGGATGGCAGACTGACCCTGAACCTGTCAGGAGCTGTGAACTCACCCTGGCCCTTCCCACACCCTAAAGAGAAGCCAAGGCTTTCATTGTTCAGACATGTTCCTCTTCCACTTTACAATTCTAGTCAAGACTGCAGCAGGGTGTCTCAAGACATTTTGCATAAAACCAGCCTCTAGAAATTAGTGGATCAGTTGTGCAGAAACACACACACACACACAAAAATGACACCAAGTAAACATTTTTAACAAATATTTAATTCAATTTTGCAGAGTCTGGTTATTTTTAAGTAATTTACAAATCAGTTTCCTCTTTGTTTTATGGATGATGTAAACTATTAAGAGGCGGAGGATGATAGAAACCGGTTGTACAAACCTGGTCTATTTTAACTTCAAAAACAGCATTACTGTACTGGTTAGGCAATGCCAAAAATTGTCAAATTGCCTTTTCCACAGGAAAAAGAATCACAGCAGGATGGATTTAAAGTAAGATCCAAAATTAAAGGCTGCATTATTCCTCTCATCCTTCCAAGGGCAGGTGAACGCAGAGGGGCGTTTTCCACCACTGAGATAATAATAAAGGCAGACACAAAGAGCCCATTGCAATCTTGCTGCTGTAAAGTTTAAGTTGATCCAATCTTTTTTCTGACCTTTTGAATTGCCAATTGGAAAACACACACAAACGGTCCTCAGCTGAGAAGCAGCTCAGTGAGAGTTCTCTACAACCTGTGGTCATCCCTTGAGCAAGGAGTTTGAAAAGGGACACGGTCTCTCAGAAGGGGCATCTTTCTCAGTGGTTTGGTTTGCAAGTGTGTCATATCCCACTGTCCTGTTTAAAGCGGGCTCCCTTACTGACCCCCACCCCCTTTTCGGGTGCAATAGAAATCCCCATACTGCCCCCAGGCTGACAAATCTGAAACTGTAAGTAGTCAATAGTCTGAACTTAATTTCATGAATGTGAACAAAGTTCACTTTTTGCCTCCATTACATCTAGGTAAAACTAATGCGAAGGTGTCCCTTGGCTACACTAAAGAATAGGAGTGGGGAAGGGAAGAAATCCTTGGGATTCTCTAGATGTGCTCAACAAACCTTTAGATCAATCCTTTCTTCGTTTGGAGATGCTCAATATATGAACTGTAGAAGTTGCTCTCCACCAGTCCCATTCTTCAATTCTCCAGCCTAACCCATTGAGGCACATTCTTGGGGGACATAATTTTAAAAACATTGCATTTTTCATTAACACATTCAATCACGTTATTGTCTGTCAGTATGTTTTTTCATATCTTTTTTTCCCAGCTTTATTGAGAAATAATTGACATACATCCTGATGTCTTGATTATGCCAGCCCCTGTGCTAGGAGGCCAGCTAATCCCCCTTTTTTTTTTTAAGGCCAAAAGATGGCAGCTCACCTTCCCCAGAGACATTGGGTCCAGATAGTCACTGGTGAAAAGTAGACTTTCTGGATAATCTGTTTGGATAGACTTGTTCACATAATTCCTCTTCTATTTGTGATAGAATGGAGCTAATGAAGTTTCACTTATAGGCTCAAGGTCAGAAGGGTCTTGTGAACATTAGGGTAGTCGGCATTCTAGCTCATTATTATCTGCAGTTTTTCAGCTAACAAATATGTACTTTTAATATCTTAAAACTATTAGAAAGGGAATTTGATGCATTCATCTTCATGGCAGGAGAAGTGTTAGATAAATAATTGCTAACATGTGTCATGCTTTCTGGTACCCTTCTTGATATGTATGTATTGAGTTATGGGTTATTATGATTACCATTTTACAGGCAAGTAACGTGAAATAAAGAATGATTGAATAATGTATGCAAGGTCACACAGTGGTAGCAAATGGAAGTGATGGGATCTGAAACCAGACAGATTAGGTAGGTATCCTGGCTTCATAACCCTCTCTATTGGCTCTGGGGATATGACCTAATAAAAAGAGACCAGCCC
This sequence comes from Plecotus auritus, assembly GCF_963455305.1. Lineage (NCBI taxonomy): Eukaryota > Metazoa > Chordata > Mammalia > Chiroptera > Vespertilionidae > Plecotus > Plecotus auritus. The sequence goes on along the minus strand of NC_137773.1, from coordinate 11,933,203 downwards.
TGCAGAAATATCACCAAAAGAGTCAGGATTTGGATTCAATAAAGGTGGAAGCTGCAAATTTAAATGAATTTGAGAGACTAATCAGAATGTAACAGAGCCTGTCTCAGCTACTTTGCCCTTTTTCTCCTCTGACCACCCCTCTTACATCAGCCCACACAGATTCACATTAAAAATAAGTATCTTGCCCAGCTGGTGTGGCTCAGTTTTTGAGCATCGACCTATGAACCAGGAAGTCATTGTTGGATTCCTGGTCAGAGTACATGCCCAGGTTGCAAGCTCAGTCCCCAGTGTGGGGCATACAGGAGGCAGCTGATCGATGATTCTTTCTCATCATCGATGTTTCTAACTCTCTCACTTCCTTCCTCTCTGAAATCAATAAAAATATATTTTAAAAAATATCTTAAAACTGAACGTCCATGATTAGAGACTGTTTGCATATTAATCGATAATAGGTGATAGGTAAGAGCAATATCTTACGCATTTAATTGAGGATAAACAGACTGAATTATTTGGATCCAATGGAAGCAGCATTACTGAACACATACCAGATGATAGCAACTGTATTAGAATCAGTGTGTGTGTGCGTGTACAGAGGAGCTTAGATGCACCCACAGGAAACACACAAAGAGGAAACTGTATCTTTACAATCCAAGTTTATGAGAACATCACACCCTCACAAGGATCTAGGTTAAAAAGTATAGATAACTCAAGAGGAAAAGAGCTCAAAATACAAGTTATGTTATAACAAAATAATTGCTGTGTCACGTGGACAGGGACAGTCCATTTGGCTTGGAGATGATAGTTGATGGGGTGAAGGTTAGGGGGAAGCTTCCATCGAGCAAGTGAAACTGGAATTGAGCCCTAAGAGATTGTTGCCAGGTACCAAGAAGTATTATCGGGGTTCATAAATTCTAGGAGCAAGGTTAGGCTGCAGGTAAAGCTTGAGTGACTTCATGGTTTCATTGCTTCTTTGTGTGTCTCAGGGTCTTGTTTTCATAGTGGTTTAATATTCTGCAATTGTATTAGGTAACAGTAAAAACATTTTAGATATTTAGGAGTCAAATAAATGCCTGTAGAAACACTAGTGGCCTGGTGTACAAATTCGTGAATATTGAAAGGAAATTAGAAGAAATATTTTAATATCGCTTTTCACCCTTTATAATAGAAGTGTCAACCAAATTCATGATCGATTACAATGACAGATCAAAACACACGTGTGTGATTGGCACCAGCAAGAGCTTTATATGTATCATGCATGCGCGAGTCAACTTAGCCTTTTATATATATAGAATAAACTTGCTTAATTAGACCTGCTTTTTGATTTAGCTAAACTTTTTTCAGCCCAGTGAAGCACCCCAACTTCTCTTTCAGGTAATTGTCAGCAACACAACAGTAAATGTTAACACAAAGCAGATTATTTTTGTAGATCACGCAGGGAGAACAAAGGGTAAAATATTTAACTGCAGCAGTGTTTGACTATATTCTGTGCAGTGAGAAAACCTGAAGTTATTTTCAAGGTCCGCCATTTCTTCTTTTCAGTTGGGTCAAGTTTCTAAGCTTTCTAAATCGCCATTTTCTGGCTAATGAAAAGAAAATAGGATTCCATCAAGGCTCCTATCTACCTAGTCCAGGACTTCTGTGAGGATCAAATGATATGAGGCATGGGAAAATGCTTCACAGACATTTGGTTAAAGTGTAAAATGTTTCCACCTGGCTATAAAGCAAGTTGTGTTTCTGGGCTGAAGAAACTGCAAGGAGGCTAGTAGCTATGGAGAGGAAGACGGGCGTTGCTACATGGCATCATTACCAAGACAGACAGCATATTAGCCTTTTATATGTATAGATTTTAAAGGCTTCAAGAGCAAACTCCAAACCTCACAATAACAACACTGAGCTTAGCTTGTCCAGAAAACTGTTTTCCCTGCTGCAAAGAAGAAACTGAGGAAATATACAACTGCTAGCTCCATCTTAGCCATGATCTGTGAATTAGAAAACTGCTTCCAAATTTGTTTGATTCAGAGTCATGCCTTGCCAGCCACTATCTGCTTAAGCCTCTCTTGTTTCCTGGAGAGTACTGCCTTTATTCTCATATAACTCCGTTCTGAAGATCAAGTTTCACAATAGTGGACCTCAGTGGCAGAATCTAGTTGCATCTAGAACAGGGGTGGGCAAACTTTTTGACTCGAGGGCCACAATGGGTTCTTAAACTGGACCGGAGGGCCGGAACAAAAGCATGGATGGAGTGTTTGTGTGAACTAATATAAATTCAAAGTAAAGGAGCGGAGGGGAGAGCAAGAGAACCGGATAGAACAGCCGGATCTGGCCCGCGGGCCGTAGTTTGCCCACGGCTGATCTAGAACCTTCCATGCAAGGACACTGGGGAATGTAGCCTCTAGTGTACAGGAAGACTCATGAAAAGGAATCTGTAATAGATGTTAAAAGCTGGTCTACTCTAGTTGCCACATTATCACTGTCTGAAAAGTCCTCAAGTCAATGTATTCACTTAAAATAACTTTTGGAGAATGCCTTCCAGACAGTGAGGTTGGCGGAGATGTCTATAAAATAGATGTCAAGTGCCATAGCAGAGGTTGTTCATTGGTCCTTGCACTTTTCCCAGTGAGCTCCATTCAGCAAACTTCAAACACTTTTCAACCAATTAAAAAAAAAATGCTCTCGAAGTCGATACATTAGATAAAAATCTATTTGCATTCCTGACCAGGAATATAGAATATAGAAAGACAAGCCAGAGGGAATCAGACTATGACACAGATAAATTGGGGGTGCTAGAAAAAACTAAGGACTAAGGTGTGCCTCCTCACAATATTGTTTAAGGCTAACCCCCAGAAAGCATAGCTATTGTTTAAACCACTAAAATCATTTCCTCAGTCAAGAAATATTGTTTCACCCTAACTGGTTTGGCTCAGTGGATAGAGCGTCGGCCTGCGGACTGAAAGGTCCCAGGTTCGATTCCGGTCACGGGCATGTACCTTGGTTGTGGGCACATCCCCAATAGGTGTGCAGGAGGCAGCTGATTGATGTTTCTCTCTCATCAATGTTTCTAACTCTCTATCCCTCTCCCTTCCTCTCTGTAAAAAATCAATAAAAATATTTTTTTTTTAAAAAAAGAAAGAAATATTGTTTCTGAGATCTTGGCTAGAAATGTACACAGCAATAGAAAAATTGGCATTATGGCCTAGACAGAGCAAATGCATCTAACTTAGCTATGCCTGCAGAATGCTGGCAGTGAGCTGCATTCCTGCAATTAGGGCTCTTCAGCCGGGCTGGCAGCTTCCCAAGACGATACTCCATGCTCCATGCTCCAGTGTTCTCTCCAGCCTGTGGAGAGGGCAGGGGCTGGGCTACATTGTCTGGCCTCTTTCATTTGCATTATATGAGGAGCCACGTCTGGACCATGTGGATAATGGTTTGTTTGCTTTTGTCACATTTGGAACCATTGTAAATAAAGCCAATCTGTAAGAGAGAAAGTAAAAGCCCAAAGCACCTGGAGTGTTTTGATGGGACTCAGTAAACTGAAAGCTTGTTGGCAGCCATGAGGGGGAAAATGACAAATGCTGCACTAGAGGGAGCAGGAAAATGGATTGAATGGTCACTCCCTGAAGGGGCTGCATTTGTAATTTTCTTGAAAGACAATAAGGATCCATTAAGACACAGTCCCCGCAATGGAAGGAAATGGTGATCAGCATTGGAAATGTTGCTTAATTGCTCCATGTGAAATACAGAGTATCTGCCTCTAAAAAATTAGTGGAGCCTGGCCGGCATGGTTCAGTGGTTGAGTTTCCACCTATGAACCAGGGGGTCATGGTTCGATTCCGGGTCAGGACACATGCCTGGGTTGTGAACTCGATCCCCAGTGTGGGGAGTGCAGGAGACAGCCAATCAATGATTCTTATTGATGTTTCTTTCTTTCTTTCCCTCTTCCTTTCTCTCTGAAATCAATAAAAATATAATAAGAAAATAGTAAAAAATTAGTGGGGCCCTCGCCGGTTTGGCTCTGTGGTTAGAGCATCTGCCCAAGGACTGAAGGGTCTGGGGTTTGGGTTTGATTCCCATCAAGGGCACATGCTCTGGTTGTTTGTGCCCAATTATGTGTCTCTCTTACATCAATGCTTCTCTCTCTGTGTCTTTCCCCCTCCCTTTCATTGTCTCTAGAATTCAATGGAAAAAGTACCCTTACATGAGGATTAACAACAATAAATTTGTGGACATTAAGTATTTGTTTAGAAAGGAAAATAAATTGAGTGTGTAGACATAGAACACAAATTCATAATGCAATAAAAACTCTACTTGTAAGAAAGGCGCACAGACTGTCTAGTAGAAAGTGTTGTCTTCTTTATTCCTATACAGAAGAGTCAAGAGTAGGGAGCCAGCTGATGGGAAGTTGCCGGAGCCTGCCGGCATCAGTCGAACAGTACCTGCAAGGGGGGAGAGGATGAGAAAAGACAGACAGAAAACAGAATGGGATCGGGAGGACTGTAGCACTTCCCGCTTACAGTCCCGAGTTTATTTCTCACCATACATTTATACAGGGTCAGTTACATTCCACACAATACATCATTCCTGGTATGTGGTAAACATAATTATACCCCTTTGCTTTAGGTTTCCTACTGATCTTTACACAAAGTTCCTTATCTTGGCTAAGATTCCAATGGCTAAACCTGTACAAACACCTTTGACGCCACCTAAGTTCCTTTCCATGAGATAGTCTAGCTATGCTTCTTGCTTAAGGACAATTACGCTTATAAATCAACTGTGCTCTAGGGTTAACTAAGCTCTAGGGGGCAGAATGTGTGATTACTAAACTATTGTGCTAAAGGGTCTCTAAGCCTAAAAGGGGGCAGGATGCATGACTAACCTTGGGAACAGGCAGGCCACTTTGTGAAACCTGCCCTCTCAGGACTTTGTCAACTGAGGTCGCTCCCAACAGGAAGTATAAGGGACTTCCCTAGGACAGTGTTTGCAGAGCCCTTTACATGAGATATAAAAATAAATAAAAAGCACTTGTCCATATTAAAGAAATGGGAGAGAGAAGCTCACCCGCACCACTTTTCTCCTCTCCTCCCCTACAACTGCTAGCGGCTTTTTGGTTCTAGATAGCTTGAGAATTTGGTAAAATTTGCAGATTGTGCTAAGTTTATCTCCATAAGTTCGTTACCAGTTATTTAAGAGGACTTAAATCCCCGTGTCCTTCCCATTTACTCCCTTCCTTCATCTCTCATAAAATACTCTGTTTTCTGGAAACAATCAAATACTACCTCTTTCTACCTTGTTGTGCATTTTTTTAAACTACAGTATTTCCCTCAAAGCATCTCTAGTTATAGGAACTGTGAAGGATGAAATTTTAACTCTTGTCATATTGTTATTGGTGTTACCTTTTCTATCTTTCCCTTTCACACACAATTTTGAGCAAATATGCCATACTCTGAGGTTATAGAGAGAGTGAAGAAGATCATAATCTAGTGGGAAAGAAAGGCAAATCAGAGAAGTCTGTGGTACCGAGTGACAGGACAGGTGTTACAGTGGAGGCTGGAGTGCCCATAAGAAAGGGTAATGAGAAACACTTCATTACCTGTCTGGGGGCATCCTCCAGGAAGTGGTACCTGTGCTGGAGCTTGGCCTGAGCATGGTGAAGGCCGAGAAGAAGAGAAGAGAAGGTCACTCTGTCAGAAGGAACTTGAGAAGTGAGCGTACAAAGGCCTGAGGGCACAGTCACAGGGGCTACCAGTACAAACACTGCTTCTCTTTACCTGCGGCCTAGGGCTTCCCATGGAGCCGAAAGAGGGAAGTTTAGGTATTTGATTAATACCGGCAGCATCAGGAAGGGTTGCATGTACCTTCTTGAAAATTTCTGACTCTGTTTTGAAGGTGAGGGATGCAGAGCCAGGGAATGATTGAAGAACACTATGTTGATTCCCTCCCCACTGGTATTCCTATCTGAAGAGGGAGTTCTTTCTGTGGAACAGCAGGTGTCACTAGACCAAAAATGAAGGTTTTGTGGCTGATGATCTCTGGGAAACCATGCGTAAAACAAGGTTAAACCAGGATCTTTACTACTTTGATGGAATTACTCCAAAAAGATGAGATTTACAATCAGGAATTAATTTTCAGGGAAAAGCACGTTGAAAGTCATTCTCTCCAAGACTCTGCCATAGAAATGCAAGTACTTAACCTAGGATTTTTAACTTGTTAGGTCTCAGGGGGGAAATGAGATTACGAAGGGGAAGTTTTGTGTTTTAAACTTGTAATTTTTAGTGTTCTTATGCAAACCCAAGGAGAGAGGGATAAATATAATAGATCTCTGAACACACATCTCCAGATTCAATAACTATCAATATTTTATTACCCTTTTTTTCATTTATCACTCCCTTCCCCGCTCCACTGAGTGTTTTTTTAATTTTATTTCATATTGCTTTATTTCATTCTTTCCCCCGCTTCACTTTGTATTGCCATATGCTTTATAGCAGTTTGCTCATCTCAAGCATAAATATCTGGTGGTCTCACTTTTAGTGATGCAAAAATTGATTCTTGGCTGTTGCCAGATCTTTTGACAAGTTCTCATCAATCTTTTAGGACTACTATTTTATTTAGTGGTTGAAAATGGTGATTATCATCATTTCTTCCATAATAAGTACTTTATTTTCTGTAATAAACCTATAACCTAAAATTTTTTGGGCCCATCTTATAAACCCCCTCCCCTCAATTGGAATCAGCCATTTTTTCTAAGTCCTGGTTCCTTTTATTTAGAAACCTTTTTCTATATGCAAGAGAATGTTTATTTGCTTGTAGGTTTCCCATGCTGCCCATGAGCAACCTTTTAAAATTATTATTGCCAGCTTTTGGTTTATTGTTTCTGTTTCTTCTGGCAAAAATAAGAACATATTCATTTGTATTTTCTCTATTTCTAACATAAAAGTAACATGTTATGTTCAGTATTCTACCCTTTGCTTTATTTTGTTTGTTTCACTTAAGCTATTTCTGATGTCATTCCATGTCAATACATGGAGCTATTCCTTATTCATTTTTGCAGTTTCCTAGTACACTGCTCTGTGGATAGTTTATTTAGTCAGTCCCCTGTAGATGGATAGTTGATATTATTCCTATCATTTGCTATTACTAATAATGCCACAGTGGATAACCATATATATATATATATATATATATATATATATATATATATATATATAATTTTGTATTTTTTTCAATATAACTTTGTATTGGGTTTTTAAGAAGGAGGATTATTGAGTCAAGTAGTTTCTTCATATACAATTTTGCTAAGTATTTTCAGATTCAACCTTGAGCAAACTTCAGGGATTGTGCCATCTTGCATTCCTGTCATTCCAAGTATGAGGAAATCTCTTTTCCCACAGTCTCAAAAGCAGAATATGTTGTATACTAAGTAGAAATTTGGTGATCTGATGGGTGATAAATGGTACCTCAGTGAATGCAATGTTTCCATTGCATTTTTTCCTTATTGTTGAATGATCTTGAGCATCTTTTTAACATAAGGTTCATTTGCCTATCTTTTTCAAAAACTGCTTGTACCTAAATTTTGTAAAAAAGACCTTGAATAGAGGAGGAGGAGAAGAGTTAAGTTTGAGAGTATTGTACCATCAAATCTTCAACCAGCACCCCTCTCCTTGCCATTTAAATTGAAGAGGAGGTGAAATAGAGAACCCTCCTCTCAAAGTGGACTCTTTGTTACCAAGCAACACATGAAGGTTACCAAAGGCCAGAAGGGCATCATCTTTAAAGAATAAGGTCCCTTCAATAAAACTGCCCAATCTCTTCTCCTTTTTCCTCTTTTTAATGGTTCTCTCTCTTTCACAGATCACAGGATGGGTCCTTCAAATCATTAAAATACATCTCCTTTATTTTAAGGATTGACCAGTGTGGTGACAGACTATTGTTCTCTCTCTCTCTCTCTCTCTCTCTCTCTCTCTCTCTCTCTGTTTTGCTGTTTTGTTTATTTTGTTTTGGTTTTTTGTTGATCTTTGCCTGAGGATATTTTCCCATTGATTTTTTGGAAGAGTGGAAGAAAGAGGGAGACAGAGAGAAACATCCATGTGAGAGAAACACATCCAGTGGTTGTCTCCTGCACAAGCCCAGACTAGGGACTGGGCTGGGGAGGAGCCTGCAACTGAGGTCACGCCCTTGACTAGAATCAAACCTGGGACCCTTTGGTCCACTGGCTGAAGCTCTATCCACTGGGCCAAACTGGCCAGGGCAAACTATTGTTCTCTTGATCGATAGCCCCAGTGCCATCTCTTCCCCATTCCTCCACAGCTAGGTTCCACTGATAGTAAGAAACAGTGTTACTTCCTCTCCTTGGGTTAAATAAGAAATAGAGAAGGTAAACTTAGCTCTTCCTTGGGAATGGTAATATTTCTTATCCATACCCAGTTACATATACGCACCTACTTAGATATATGAATCATTAAAACTGCTACTCCTCACAATTCTAAATGCCTAGACATCCCTGCAATCTCCTTGTATTTTTCTCATCATATAATTTGCCCTTCATTCAAGAGGAGTGGGTCAATGAAATCTACTTACTGCTTTTCAATTCCTTGGTTATCACCTGCTGCTAAATGTTGATTCTATTCAGGTAGAGTGAAGAACACTTTAATTTCCTCCAGCTTTATGAATATAACAAATATAGCAGTACTTAAACCACAGAACCACATATTTCAGGGAGTTAAAAATTATAGTCACTGCAATTTAGATTACAATCCAGTTGGGAAGATGAGGTATCTGAAGGACAATTTTGTTATGCAATGCCAACAATGATTGTCATGAATGCTGCCAATAGTGATTAATGCAGAGTAATATGAAGGACTACCAAATGGAGAGTGTAGACTAAGGAGTTAAACTTCTTGTGTTTGAAATGCAGCTGCATGACTTATCTTATCTGTGGGAGTCTTTGTTTCTCATCTGCAAATAGATATTAAGCAGAATATTTACCTCATAGTGTTCTATGGAAGAGCTTACAAGTGTCTCATAGTTGAAAGCTCAATAAATGTTAGCCATAACTACTAAGATGGCTTGGAGAAGTTAAAAAATGGGGGTGGGGGGGGGGAGGTGAACCTGAGAAAATTGTTGGTTTCAGTAATTAGCAAGTCTCAGGTGACTTTAAAAAAGGCAGTTTCCGCCAACTGGAAAGGCAGGAAGGCAAAGTACAGTAGGTTAAAGGTAAATAGGCAATAAATACCTGCCATATAGAAATCAATAGAAGCAGAAATCAATAGGAAGTTCATCCATTTGAGCTGTTGGAGAGCAGAAATGGTAAAATAGTGATATGATAAAACAGGTTTTCTCTCTTGTAAGGAAAAGGTAATGCTTGAGAGCAGAAGGCATTTATTTAACCGACAGGGGTGAGAGAGCATAGTTTGGTGAGCCTGAGGTTACTTTAAGTTAATGCCATAAGCGTCTTGAGTGAAACTAGAGAGAGGCTTATTCTTAAGAGCAGCATGCCATCAGATTTATATTCCACAGGATCAAGGGCATTTTCTTACTAGACAGAGTAGCTTCTCACTCTATCTAAAGCTAAAGGACCATAAAGAATTATATGACCCTGACTAAAGGTTGCACAAAGCTGAGGCATTAATGAATTAAGTCACAGGACCTTAAAATGCGTTTTGCTGTCATTTGAACAAACGGTGGATTTAAGTACACCTGCTGCTGGGAGTGTAACTGGCTTTACTGTGTTCACTGAGGTTTTTAGAAGAGAAGAACTAAGCATGATCAGTATTAAATATGACTATTTGTACCAACATAGACATATATAAGCAGTATCAAAATAATTATCTGTTTTATTTCTGGCTTCAGCACAAAAAGTGGTCTGGAATATAAAATCTGCTTACTCCTCAGAAACATTTTTCTGTCCTTACAAAACATTGAAAGGCTTGGATTGTCATTTTCTTTAATGTCCAAGTCCTATTTTAAAAGCAATTATAAAATACAGTAGCAAGCAGATGTCAATTCTTCCAGGCTATTGCAATGAATCAAAATAAGTCTATCATAATAATTGTATTAAACTGTGTGATATGCTCAGTGAAGCAAGTAAAATATACAGAACACAGACAATATCCAGAGGGTTATGACTAGTTATAATGTGAGAATTATAATACACTTGCATGGCTAAAATTGTGATGTCTTTGGGACCAGATCCTAGACATAATTCTGGTTTATCAGTAGGGAATTTTCTTAACTTCTCTGATTCTCAGAGTCCTCATCTCTGAGATGGAAGTAGTAATCCATAACCTTCGGGATTGGTGACAGGATTAAAGAAGGTGAATGCCAAGTGCCTAACCCATTATGTAGCACATTACTTCTTAAAAACTGCTATGGATCCCTATGATTACTTCTGCTATTTCATTTCCTCATTCTGCAGTTTTTAATCTTAACTTAAGTCTGAGGGTGCAAATTTCATGGGGTGCTATCTAGAACTACTTTTGAAAAATGCTCTGGGGTGGTACAGACATACCCCAGCTTTGAGATAGTGACTGGTCCCTCTGGTCAAGTACTGGACATCCTGGCTAGAGTAACTGGCTCACATGTAACAAAAACATATCAGCTTTTAAAGAAGCATCTTGCTCAGGGAGCTACACTTAGGAATAGAGACAGACTGAAGAAAGGGAGATTTATACCCCCAGTACATTTATTCATACCCTGGAGTTAGGCCGTTAGCAAACTGGCCCATGTATTCATGTGCATGACCTAATGTTACTCCCCTTTTTCTTATTGGGACATATGTATTTGAATTGGCATATAATTGAGAAAATACCCATTTCTGATGCTTGGGCTACTAGAAACACCATGCAATTGGACTCAAATTTAGAAGGGTTGTTACTGTATGTCCCTTCTTTAAATCATGTTCTGATTAGACAGGTATATCTACTGAAAGAAACAACAACAACAAAACAACCACAAAAAAAGAGGAAAAAACAAACAAACCAGGATTTAAAATTTCTTATAGCCCTCTTTTCAAGTATGTCTGAATGTCTAATCTAAATCCTTAGTGTTGTAATCAAAACCTTAGCCTCAAAATTTTCTCTGATTTCCTAAAATGGCTTTGTTGATTTTCTCTGAGTAGATCCTTGCCTTAGAAAACACATCTGCCAAGAGACACTCCTGTGGAGATATACTGCCAAGTCAGAAACAAAAAATAGTCAACATTAGAGGCATTTTTACTGCTAACACCCCAGAGGCAACAATCTTATCTCTAAATCTGGAACACAAGCAAATTAATCCGATTTGCATGTCATTTGAACAGAGAATGTGTTTGGAAAGCTCTGAATCATCTCAAGTGAAAATTAGATTAGCAACATCCTTTAAATGTTGGCCTATAAAGAGAGGAAAAAGTATGTTTAAATAAATTTTAATGTAAAAGAGTAAAAGTAAGGAAAAGTGTACAGATCTTTCTTTAAATAAAAAGTAGCTGCTGTTCTATCACAATGACATAATTTGTATATATAAAACCCTAATATGCAAATAGACCGAATGGCAGACCAAATGAACAATTGAACAACTGAACAACTGGTCGCTATGACGTGTGCTGACCACCAGGGTTGTGCGCAGAACATGGTGGGTGTAGGCCGCAGCGGGATAGTGGAGCAGGTGAGTGGAGGCACCAGACCAAGGCGGAACACTGGTTGCTGCCATCGGGGTGAGCCTGTGGTGGTTATTGAAAATTCTTTGCTCCCATGAGCCGCAGTCCCATCCAGCGCTCACACCCTCTGCCGGCGCCGGGCACTGGCTCCGATTGCTCAGTGCCATCAGCAGGTGTGAGCAGTGGCTGCTCGCCCCAATTGCCCCTCAGGGCTTCTCTACCTCCCCCTGCTCTTGAGGGGCTATAGGGGCAGCAGCCACCACTCACACCTGCTGATGGTGCCAGCCCTGCTTGCACCTGCTGCTGGCACCAGCTCCAATTGCTCCGCTCTGTCAGGGGGTGCAAGTGGGGCTGGCGCCATCAGAGCATGGGAGCTGCGGCGGTGGGAGCGAGGCTGCTGGCAGACATGGGACTGGGGGCCACAGCGGAAGAGGCCAGGCGGGGGTGCAGAGGACGGGCCGAGACCTGCCCCTATGCCCACTGCAGCCTCGCAGCCCACAGTTCCTTTCAAGGTTCATGAATTCATGCACTGGGCCCCTAATACAGTGGTCGGCAAACTGTGGCTCCTGAGCCACACGCGGCTCGTGAGCCGCGGTTTGCGGCTCTGTTGACTAATGAGTTTGCCGATCACTGCCCTAATACATTATGAAAGTATATAACCTCACTTGATAAATAATGGGGTTAAAAGTCTGTTTTTCTGGAACAGAATATAACTTTTGATCAAACACTCTCGTGGATCTGTAACACCATGAAAATATTCAGTGGTCACTGTACCTAGAGTTTATACTAGTCATGGATGTGGATGACTGATTAAAATCCCTACAAATTTTACCTTGTGCTATGCTTGCCTACATGTTTAATTTATGTAGAGCCCTTTGGGGCATATTGACTGTGTTTGCCAAAGATACATTCTCAAGTACATCATGTCTTTTATCAATGTTATCACTTAAGAGAGTGATATGACTGTTGTATCACTATTTTATATAAACATAGGTTGTTTCTAGTGACAAAAGAGCTTTAATCCCTGAACCTGAGCTTCATTTTTATTTTATTTGAGGAATGTTTAGTATTTCATTGAGTTCCAAACTGGATTTATTTATTTTATATACAAGTATCTCTAAAAAAAATACAAACACTTTTTACTATATTCTAGGTTGACCCCAACAATCAACACCTTCCACCTCACCCCCTCTAAAGTGAAAGGTGCAGTGTACCAAGTGAATGCAATCTGCCTTGGTAAACGAAAAGAAATTTAGTAATTCAAAAACAGAAACAAAACATTGGCTCAGAGCTCCCGATGTATTTGCCCCAAGAGAGAAAGCACTACAGAAGGTGAAGTCCTCTTTCCTTTGATGACCTAGTCTCAGAAGTCATGCCTTGTCATCCTCCTTTATTTTATTGTTGAAGGCAGTTACAAGGTTTGGCCCAGCTTGAAGGAGAGAGAAAATAGATTCCACCTTTCAATGGAGGAATGTCAATGTTACATTAAGAAATGCATGTAGGGTGGGTTATATGTTGGTTCAATCTGTTTTGGAAAATACAGTCTGCCACCCCATGGCTCCCACTTTGCTAAATTTAAGCCCTCACCTTCCTCTTTGGCTGTTAACCTTGTACAGTGAACAGACTCACAATCAATCATGCATGATGACCTTGCTTAGGAGGTCAACAAGGCCTTTTTTGATACCAATTATTCCACTCGTTAGCCACATGATTTTGGAAAATTTCTTGAAATTTACAAATCTAAATTTTCATTTAGTATTGCAGTGAAGGTTAAATTAAGGGACTATGTTTAATGTGAATAGCATTATGCTCAATGTAGATTTCCTCTTACCCCTGTATGCATAATAAATCTATTAGGCTGAACCATATGACATTGCCATCTTTGAAATTGAAAATGGTGAAGTATTGTCAATTTCATATGGTCTGGCCTAATACATTTAAATGGATAAAATTTTAGGAACATATTTTATTCTGTTGAATTATAAAATATCCTCAAATTGAAAAGAAAATGTGTCTTAAACTCTTTCTGGTTTTAAATAGAGATTACCTATGGACTTAAGTAATACCAGAAAATAAAATAAAAATTGTGGTTGGGGGAATTGCCCATTTGTCTTTTAGTTCCCCAAATCTATTTCTATTATAAGATGATCTGCAATTCATAAACATATGAAAGCCTCTTCTATTATTGTTTTTTTTTTTAATTAGGCTAAAATTGATAGTTTATATGTTCGCTAGCTTAAAGGGAGATCATAAATTTGCTACTTTTTTTCTTGCCACCTCCCCAGTGCCTCAAATCTAAGAAGTTTCCAAATAGTTTATGCCTCCTGAACATTCTTTTGAGCTCTGCCCTTTAATGACTAAAAGGCCAATCATTAGCAATCTGGGACCAGTGGCCTGCTGGCCTGCTTGCCCCCAACTGCCCTCCCCTCCTGGCCTGATTGCCCCTAACTGCCTCTGCCTCGCCCCTGCCACCATGGCTTTGTCCGGAAGGAGGTCTGTAAGGTCTCCTGGTCTAATTAGCATATTACCCTTTTATTACTATAGATTCTTACTTGATATTTTGACATATTTCTATTTTCATTGAGACATTATTAAGTACTTCAGGGGCCATCTTTTGTTGTTGCATTGCTAGGGTGACTCATCATTAATGAAGAAAAGAAATACCAAATGAATCACATTGGTGTATTTAGGAAAGACCAAATACCCCTGAAAGATTAGTGGGCAAGGTCAAATGAATGATCACCTAAATGTAACTGGCTAAAATAATTACTGTTCAGTTTGGTTGTCTAATTGTTGAGAATGCTTTGTGGGAAAAGAGTACTGAGTGAAAGAACTACAGATATGACAAAGTTTCCCAAGAACTGACCAAAATGGGGTGCTGTGAAAGCCACACTGGTGTGCCACAGAATTTTTAAAACATGCAATACCTGACTAATCATGGTCACTGGCTTTTCCCCCCTAAATTGTCACATTAAAAAATGACAATGGCCAACAATATCTGTCCAGATGAATCAAAATTATACCTATTTTTTGTTAAATCAGCAAGATGTATATATATTTTTAGTATATGCAGAATTTTAGTAATTTTTGTGTGTCATGAGATGGAAAAGGTTTAAAATTGCTACTGTAAGTAGTTGTATGCAGTAATCCATGTACATTTCATAGGAGAGTTAGGACATTTTTCAAGTATAGTTTTTACCATACTTGGGGTTTTCATTACTCAAAATTGATATCATAACCTGGAGTTGGCTGCCAGTCTTATGTAATTTGAAAAGAATTCAGAAAATAATACATTAAAATTCCATGCTTACTTTGTAGAATAATTTGTAGGGTATAGGCTATTTTATATTTGATATTTTAAGTGAATAATCCCACTACTTTATAAATGTCAGTTTTGGAAAAATAAAGAATATATTTCCTTATGTGAGTGATGTGGTATAAATTAAAGCAGTGCTATCAGGTTAGAGAAGCGACATTGTAGATGCAAGAATTTAACTTTAATGAATGGACTCTGCTCTAGAACAGAAAAAAAAAACATGAAAAAAACAACTCACATTAGAATCTTACTAAATGTTTTTGGACACACAGACATTATATTTCTGCTTGGTCCTGAAATTTCCCACTTGACAAAAATGTATGTCAAATTAGTGTAGATGGACACCATATTTCTTTAAAAGAGATTGGCAAAGGACAGTCATAAAATAACAAGTTTGAAAACACTGGTTATTTTGTTATAGCCTGTTGTTTTTGTGTAATTCAGTGATGGTTTAGCATTGATACCCACTGCTGGCCTTATGTTCCCACAGCTGCTGTGTAAAGAAAACATTTTTCCCTTAAAGAAGCACCCACCATACCGCTTGCTTTCACTTTCTGTTCCTGTTAAGCAGTAGATGAGTAATTTGTCTTTTAAGGCATGTATATGAAATCATTTGACTGACATAATGACTTCCTTTCAATAGGATTTAAAGCGTTTATACCTCTAGGACATTGTGATTACCTTCCATTTGTAGTTCTTGCCTCTGTTAAATCGAGCCTAAACTGAATTTATACAGCATGAGTGAAACAGTTAAAATGAGAAATACTCCATCAATTGACTCTTCTGTCTACAGGACACCTATATGACTGGCTAGAATGAAAAGTATTTACTACTTGTTCTACTTGCTTGTGTATCATATAGATACCATTGTCAAGATACATCTATGGCATTCCTTTAAGTACTTTTTTTTTTAAATATATTTTATTGATATTTCACAGAGAGGAAGGGAGAGGGATAGAAAGCCAGAAACATCGATGAGAGAGAAACATCGATCAGCTGCCTCCTGCACACCTCCTACTGGGGATGTGCCCGCAACCAAGGTACATGCCCTTGACCGGAATCGAACCCAGGACCTCTCAGTCCGCAGGTCGACGCTCTATCCACTGAGCCAAACCGGTTTCGGCACCTTTAAGTACTTTTATAATTTGATCTCTTGAGGGCCATATCTATATATATAAAAGCCTAAGCGACTGGCCGGCTGGCCAACTGTCCGGTAGCTATGACATGCAATGACCACCAGGAGGCAGACGCTCAATGCAGAAGTGGAAACCACAGGCATGGAAACATGGAACAGATTGATGGATCTCAAAAGGAAGGGGGAGGAGGTAAAGGAAAGGGTGGGAAGAGATTAATCAAAGATTTTATATGCATATTAGAGGCCCAGTGCACGGATTCATGCATCAGTGGGGTCCTTCGGCCTGGCTTGTGCCCTCTCACAACCTGGGACCCCTCAGGGGATGTCAGAGAGCTGGTTTCAGCCTGATCCCACAGGCCAGGCCAAGGGCCCACTGGTGCACGAATCAATGCACTGGGCCTCTAGTTTTCGAATAATTCTGAACTTCTTCCTTTGTAATTTCTCATTTGGCTCATATGTTATGTGTCTTCCTTTATTTACAAACATTTGAGAATGTTCTTGTTATCTTATTATTGACTAGATGCCCAATGCACAAAGTGCAGAATGGGCCATCCTTACTCTGGCTGCTGGCACAACCTTTGCTCCGGCCCAGAGCCACCTTTCCTCCTTCCCATGCTGCCCAGAAGCCCAGAGTATCTGGGGCAGTGTGAAACGCCTGTGTCGTCACCATGGCGACGATGCAAGTATCCTGCCCCAGCCGCTGGGTGCCTGTGTATGCAAATTAACCCGCCATCTTTGTTGGGTTAATTTGGCCATTCACTCCGGATTGGCTGGTGGGTGTCGTGAAGGTACAGTCAATTTGCATCTTTCTCTTTTATTAGTGAAGATTAGTGTAGATATCTAGCTTAATTCTATAGTGTGTATTCAGATACTATACCAACTATGATTTCAGTCCTGTGAAATTTGTTAAGACTTTATGATACAGAAGATGTCACTTTTACAAATGTTGCATGTATTCTAGATAAAAAAGGTATATTGTGAAATTATTGATTGCAGTGTTCTATATTTGTCAACTAGCTCCAATTTGTAAATTGCATTATTCAATTTTCTATTGCCTCGCCATTCTTTTCTTCTTTAACTTCACCTTTTTAGCTCTTAATGATTTTTAATTCTTCATTTATTTGAAAGGCAACAGGACAGTAATATCATTGTTTTTATACAATCAGTAATCATTTAGATTTATGTATGTATTTACTTTATCCTATTATGTTCTTCTATCTGTTTCCTCTTTATATCTGGTATCATTTTTCTCCTAAAAAACTATTTTGAGCTTTTTCTTTAATGTAGTTTTGTGGTTGACCAATTTTCTCAATTTTGTCTTTTCTAAGAACATCTTAATTTTATCATAATTATTTGAAGGATGTTTTCACCTGATGGCAGTTATTTTCTTTTAAAACTTTGTCACTCCTGTGTCTTCTGGTATACATTCATTTCTGCAGAAAAGGCATTTGTCACTCATTATTTGCATTTTTTAAAGATAATGTGTCTCTTTCCTTTGTTTTCACAAATTTTGTTATGATGTGGTTATGTATAGATTTCTGTGTATTTTCTCAACTTCAGTTCATAGAGCTTTTGTCATCATTGGCTTGGGATCTTTCTCAAGTTTGGGAAATTCTTGGATAATATTTTTGTAAATACTGCTTTGGTCCCATTCTTTTAGGAGAATCTATTTAGTCTACTTAGACTTTCACCATTCTTAAGTGTCCCATATTTGTTTCTGAAAGTTTCAAATTATTTTTTCTCTCCTTCAATCTCGATATCTATTGACGTATATTCCAGTTCATTGATTATCTCTTTTGCTTTTTATAATTTAATGTTAAGCCCTTCTATCAAGTTTTTTTATTTCAGCTATTCTATCTTTTAACCTATAATACTTATGTTTGATTATGTTAGTGTCCAAATCATCTGGGGGTCTGATTTTATTGATCTTTTTTCTCTTGGTTTGTGCTCACTTATGCCTGTGTGTTAGCCATTTTTCATTGAATATATGAAAATTTATAGTTACGGATTTTTTTCTTTTTAGAGAAGATTTACTTTCTTTCTGGCAGGCTGTTGAAGCAGGGCAAATTACCTTGATCCATTAAAGATTGAGATTGTTCAAGGTTGAGTATTATTCCCTGGGAGGTCTAATTAATTTCTGTTTTGTTTTTCCTACTAGAGTGTAGCCTATCAAGGGTATTAACTAACTCGTAGTGTTGTTTCCCATGGCTACTTCTCTTTGATGATCTTTGAGTTCCAATTTTTCTCATTTTCTGCTTGGCTTTCTAGCCACTTAGGAGCCACTTTTTTTGTTTGGTTTGTTATTTCCTGTCGCATAAATCATAAGAATTAACAAATTGCTTGAGTTAAGAGCAATAAAGAATCCCACTATTTTGGTTCTTCTTAGACTTGTAAAATGACCACAAATTCTAAGCCATCATTTTCTGCTTTTTTCTAGGCCCCATTGTAGCATCACTTATTGCCTCCACCAACACATCCAAATGCAGAGGAGAAGCCAGGCTCACTTCTAAGATCCTGACCTTTCAAAGTTGGCTGCCTTGGCTGCTCTCTGATGCCCTCAAACAGTGATTTTTTTCTAAAGTTTATTTTTAATATTTATTTGTAGTAGATGGATGCTAATCTGTATCAAGCTACTCCATAGTAATCAGAATTGGCAATCTCCTACATTTCTGAACAGAGGATAGGCTCAGAAGTATTATTTTAAAGCCACAACATAGAAGGGAAGTGAAAAACCAATAATAATAAGAAAAAGTAGAAAACAGGAAATAAAATTTTTAAATAGAAGAAAATTGGTCTTAGAAATGTATTTGCTATAGAAAAAATCCATGTTAACTTTTGTCAGCTTTTTAAAAAAATATTTTTATTGATTTCAGAGTGGAAGGGAGAGAGAGAGATAGAAACATCCATGATGAGAGAGGATCATGGATCGGCTGCCTCCTGCACGCCCTCTACTGGGGGTTGAGTCCACAACGGGGACATGTGCCTTTGACCAGAATTGAACCCGGGACCCTTTGGTCCACAGGCTGACGCTCTATTCACTGAGCCAAACCGGCTAGGGCTTTTGTCAGCTTTTGATGGTTACTGTGTATCACCTTAAAAAAACACAAAACACTTATGGCTATAATAGTTTCAAAGCACTATATGAAAGAGATGGAAAGGGAGGATGTTTTAAGTCAGGAAAGAATTTCCAGTCCCTAGTTTCCACAGTTGAGGAAGATAATTCCCCACATAGATCAGCATAGCCTTGCTAAGCCATTTTTGATTGAAATAAGATCTATTGCTCTTATATTCTGAAGCTATGAAAAATAGAAAAGACAGTTGTTAGTTTTATTTTAATGTCATTTTGAATCTTAAAAAATTATTGCTTTTGTTCTTTATAAATAAACTTAACAAATCCTTTATTTATATTGCATAAAAATAATGTGAACATTAGCTCATTTAACAAGAGAAGAAACTGTTGCTACCACAAATTCAAATAGAGGTGACAAATATTTGAATCATTTGAAATGATATTTTTTTAGATAAGGGTGGAAAAAACATTTATTCCTTTTTCTCTAACGTGCTTTGAAAGCAGTAGCAGGCTGTGATTTATAAGACATGCTTTGCTAAAAGGAATCTGGTCTCCTTGAAGAAATGGGTAATTCAACTACAGGGCAGAAAACATCAAAATGAGCCTGGAATATATCATTCCCGAAAGCATGAAAGCTTTGATAGACTATTAGGATTTCTTCAAAAGGGCCGAATAGCCAACCTGAACAGGTTCTACTGGTCAAACATTCAATAATTTGAACATCAATAAAAATAACTGGAATATGTTTACATCCACGAATTTCATAATGGTACCAAATACAAAAGCATACAAATAAACAAAATACATTGTTCCTTTGTTTAAGATGCTAGGGAACAAGCTTGTTATTTTGAAAGCTGGCAATAAAAGGAGACAATTGAGTATTTTTGTTGCATTTAGTATGTAAACTGTGCCTTCGGGTAACCAAGTAGTTGATAAGGGAAGAAAGTTTCTCTTTGATGAAGTATTTCAGCTAATACATAAATTAAAATTATTAGATTAGAATATTGCTATTTTGCAAACCAAAATATAATCATTGATCTAGTCAATGATAGTCAATGACTGCTAACATTTCAGAAAGACACATTATATACTTTCTGATTTTAAAAACTCATAGGTAAAACTAATGGAAGAAAACACTACCAGTGGCATTGCCCCCAACCCCCACCAAAATCAAGCCTCTAAATTTAACTTAATTAGCAACTTAGAGAAAATACAGGCAATGGAGTCATCAGCTAACTCTGCCAGAGAATGCAGTGGCAGAATCCAAACCTTGGGAAACTGTATGGGAAAAACCTTTTGTTTCATTCCACAATAATTTCAAGAGAAGGTGATAGTCTGTATAGTAGGAGATAATTAAGAAACATATCTGAACGTGGACCTTATTTAAAATCTAATTAAAACAAGCATATAGGATTAAAGTATCTTTATAAGAAAATGGAAGCAAATTCATATTGAGTGGATATTTTGATGACATCAAGGAATTACTGTTATGTTTTAGGTATCCTCTTGGCATTCTAGTGCATATTTCTGACTAGTCCTTATCTTTTATGTATATAAGGTGACATATTTACAGAAAAACGTACATGTTTTTTATTTTCTTCAAAGTAATCTATAAAGAGAGAAATTAATATAAGTATAAATGAACCAAAACTGACCAGGAATGTTAAAGCTAGGTGATGGGTACATGCAGCTTCATTATGTAATTCTCTCTGCAGTATATGAACACACAAGAAATATTCAGATGAAATATGACGCTGCATATTATTTTAAGCAAAGTAATAGGTAAGGGACATTTAAGAAAATAATGTTGAACGGTCCAATTTTTCTGCAGTAAACATATCTTGTAAATAAAATTCCCTTTCTCAAAGTCTCAAACTTGTCATTACCAAGATGGTTTTCATAAAGCAATGTTTCATGTTTTCCTGAGTAATCAAGTTCAATAAACATGGGCAATTTTTCTTCCAAAGGAGGGAGACCCACTTAGGCTACTTTACTACCCACAAATACTCTAATGGGGATCAATCACACCCAATTAAAACTCCAGGAATTATGAATCTTTAATAGGTTTATCATGAGATAATTCAGCTGGTAAGTCCTCTTTGGATTCATGCGAGGCAGGCTCTCTCAAGCTGGAAACTAATCATCTTTGTGGCATCATTTTCAAAGAGGCTTTGTGATATTTTTGTTTGAAAAGAATTCCAAAGAGCTTTGCAATTTGCACCAGTATTAAAATTCCTATGTATTTATTTGAAATTTTCAAGCTCTGTACTGCTCATATGAGCCCATGTTTACATTAAATAAAACAGTCTTGATAGTACTAATTAATAAGTCTAAATAAACATAACCCGTGAGTGACTTCTATATATTTCCCTTTATTAGCTTTACCTGGCCTTTCTGCATGGCCCTCATTTCATCTATAGTTCATATTAGAGCCTGTTGTTTTATTTAAAAAAAAAAACCCACACACTAAAACAGCATAACAGACTTGAGCCTTGTCTTATTGACCTCTGTAACATAAAGTTAAGAGAGCAGACTTCAGCATCAAGCCACCTGGTTAGACATTTTCTAGGTGAGTAGTCTCAGCAACCTCTCTATGCTTTCTTCATCCATAAATCATAATAGCATCTTCTTTGCATATTTATAGTGAGTGTTCGAGGAAATATTACCAATGAAGTATTTTAAACAGTGCCTAGTTCATGATGGGTCTTAGTAATTGCCTACTGAGAAAAACAGTAGTGGTAGAGCAAAACAGAATTTTTTTCTTCTGTGGCTAAAACACATGACTGACAAAGACCACATTAGAATGGACACTATCCTTTTTCACATTTTTGAACCAGGACAAATCATTTCCTTAGCCGTGTGTGTGCACCTTGCAGAACATTTGGTCCTGTCCAAAACATCCATGGAGACATTTTGTCCAGTTAGTATAAACCCCCATTCTTCTGCAAGACTTGAACATTGACCCACCTATCTAAACCCATGTGCCATTCATTACCATCTAGGCTACTGAGTTAATAAGGGTTTTTATGGGCAATATAGCCAGAATGCACATAGTGGACCAATGAAACATAGTAGTACTTTTTATGTATTAATCCTGTTAACTCTTTTTGTAGGATTAGTAAGTGAGTTAATCCTGTAAACCCAAAGTAGAAATAAATGTTACAGTATAGTTGAATCTAGGGACATAATGGACAGGACCAGGTGTCAAATACCTTTTCATGTGAACCAAATTCATAGACATTTTTGGCAGGACCAAATTTTAAGGACATTTTGGTATGAACCAAATGACTCTGTAGATGCTTTGGACAGGACCAAATGTCTTCTAATTTGTGTGTGTATGTGTTCATTCATTCGTGTGTTTGTGTGTTTAATGGGAAAGGTCATATGTGCTGATACAAATGCATGTGTTGATTCTTGGTTATGAAATATTTTGATAGCATGGAATAGAGGAAAGGAAGATTATAGTCAGATGTTTTTGGCAACAGTTTTTTTTCTCTCTATTTTTAGATTTGGTGAACATTTAAGAGCATTTTTTTGCAGTGTTCAGAGAAATGGTCAAGGAGCCCAATTTGAAACATTTAGCAGAACCCCAACCAGCCACCACATCTTCGTTGAAGTCTCTGAATTACTAATTTTATCTGCAAATATCTATTTAGAAAATATTTTTCCCCTAACTTTTCTTTCACTCAAGCTGTGGCATATATTTTTTGTAATATAATTATACTTGTATAATGAGTATAAGTAAGTCATTAAGATTCACAAACATAATGCATAATTAATTGATGTGATTACTATAAGAAATGAGCACATAGAATACATATTTGTATATAAATTTATTCAACCACATAGGCACTGCAAACATTAGAGTTAGTTAAGATAGAGAGTTGTAAACCCACTTATTAATGCCTACAACCATACACGAGATATTACTAGTGAAGAACTTTCTCATTCTAACTCTGTAAGTATAAAAAATTAGTGGTTTTGTAGGTGCGTTCTAATGTAAACAAATTTATAAAAAGTGTGATGATTTTGTGCAAGGTGGTAATACCCTAATTTTAGCCCGAGATTATTGTCAAATTCTAAAATAGTTGGTAATTTTCTCACGGTTTCCATTCTAATATTTACAAATTATATTTCTTTGTCAAGTACAAATTATATTTCTTTCTTAAAGATATATGTGTATCAAGGTAGTTTGGTAATTTTTAAGTAACTCTTTTTTGTAAATTAACAAATGAATTTCTACATTCATTTTTTCATTCATTCATCTATTCAAATATCTACCAGGTACTTGTGATGTGCCCTGTGTGTGTACAAATACATGTATGTGTATTAATAGGTCTGGCTTCATAATGGTGAATATGGCTAATATGATACATATTTATTTATCATATTACTTTTTTCTTGCGTAAAACAATGAAATAAAACAGACCATTTAACACTCTACGTCCAAAATAAATTTTTTCTGTAAATACAAATAACTCTTTTAAAAAAGTCATTAGATCATCTTGTAGAGTTTCTTAAACTTTAACAGGACAGACACTTAGGCAAATGAATCATTTCTGTAGTTTCCCAAAGTTTAAAAGGTTTACAGGAATCAAAGGCTATGCTTTTTCCACCTTATGTTATGGTGTCTTACATATGTAAGACTGGAATGACCCATTCTCTCAAGGTAAAAAACTAAGTTTCTCATCCGAAATGCTGAGTACTTGAGCCTTTCCATGTTTCTGCTATGGTATCCTGATTCATACACCTCTTCTTCTGGAAGAAGGAAAGATATTGCCTTACGAATAATAGTTCTATCAAATTGACTTATTTGACGTTGCCTATTGGATGGCTAGAATAATGCCCTTATATACCTGACCCCATTACTAGATAGCTGGCACCACCTGAGCCAGGGGCCCACCTGCTCCCTCCTTTTTAGCTAAGGCTCTGCTACCACTTCCTAAAATAATTTTCTGGATTCAATATGACATGTCTCTTGCGTGCTGCCGGAGAGATAAGCATTCCAAGGCCTGTCTAGACTTCTGTCATTACTTCTAATGCACCCTGGAAAATATATCCCTCTTTCCAGTTTAGTTGAACCCTGGTTTTGACTTTTTATAAAAAAAAAATAGATGCAATCAAAGGTAAAAGATTACCACCTACAAAGGTAAAAGTATGTAACTCTGGGATAGATTTATAGGGGTAGTGTTAAAGCTTAGGTTATAGTGTCAGTCTACCAGATTGAACAACCAGGCACCACCACTTCCTAGCAGAGTGACTTTGGCAAAATTGCCTAAATATTCTATATTTCAGTTTTCTCATAGTTAGAAGAGATGTATAATAAAAACATGTACTTGATAGGATTAAATGTTCTTAAACACTGCCTTTACATAATAAAGGTTCAGTAACGTTTAGTGTTGTTATTATGTCCTGGGGTAATATTCAAAGTATTTAACAACTGGCATGATAAAAATGTGCTTACTAGGTTCCCAAGGTTACTGCCAAGGGTACCATCTCATCTTTTATTAATAAATATTAATCCTTAGTTATCTGTTACCTAGAATCCCACATAGCATTTGGATATATTTGCTTTGAATCCCGTTTTTCCCATTAGGTAAAAATAACAATCCTATAATACTGTGCAATACTGTACAGGGTTAGATAACTTCTTTTTAAATATTGAAGAAAATGATGTGATATTCAACTCGGAAAGCACACATTTGGTTATAGTGTGCCAAGACTTGTACATACTCAGCACAAGCATTCATAATAACCTCTGGCAGTGATAAGAGATGATCTCAGAACAAAAACTCTGAATGAAAATGCATTGTTTTCTGCTTCAATGCATTTGTGCCCTGGGATAACCAGAAATAATTATTGGAACAAGCCTCTTGTTAATAATAATTACACTTCGTTCTATGACAACAAGAACAAACAGCAATTATCTATAATTTCTCATTTGCAAAACATTCTCATTATGCTAAGACTTCTTGTCTGTCTTTGATATTATGTTTTGTGCATTGGAAAAAACACAGTTTTGTGTTGTTGTTTTTTTCAAATGTTTCAAACTCTACTGGACGAAGCCTGATGCAGGCTTAAATGATTCCTGTTTTAAGACTGAACAGCTTCTTTGGGTAGCTAGTTAGTGAGAAAATGGTCTTTTGGATTCCTTCAAAGAAGACAGGTTCATTAACCAAAATAAATGCACATTGTTTCTATATTAGCAAAAATTGGTTTAGGAAAAGAGACATAAAAATTAGCCTCATTGTCATTATGAGTACAATACATTCTTAGAAACTTAATATATATAAATGAGGAAGTATTTTTATTTTGCTACCTTATTACATGCTAAAGTTTTCTTACATTACTACTTTGAATAATTCTTAATCTGTTTTGTGTCAATAATTTTGTGTTTAGTATGAATATAGTAATTTTCATTTTTCTCCTATTTCTTTATGTTCATTGTTGTATATATCTTGATAGAATATAAGCTCTTTGAGGGAAATAATAATTTGATTCCAGTTTGCTTCTATTATTCAAATTAATGGTTTGAATAGGAGCTAAAAGCTCTTATAACATGAGTGGCTATTTATCAAACAATCACTTGGTTCAGTGGGTTGATAATTTTGCCATACCTAGCACCAGTTTCCTCATCTATCATTTCAGTGATAACAGTACCCGATGATTCATACGGTTTCTGAGAGGCTTGAGTAAAATCATGTGTGCAAAGCATTTACCACAGTGTCTGGTAAAAAATTAAGCTCTCACTCAATACATGCCATGGCTGTATTATCACAACTAGAGGGTTAAACCTAAGTCACGTTCTCCAATTTTATTTTTCTGGACGACCAAATTGAACTAATTCTACTTGGTCCAATCTAAGGCATATAGGGCCAACAAAGTTTCTTAAACAAGTTTTGGTTGCCTACGTAGCACTATATAGACACAGTCCGCATTTGAAAGTGACTTCAGATTTGAGAAAATGGAGTCAAAATATGCTATTGTAAGTATGGATCAGAATTTCTATCTTAAAGCTATGTTAATTCTTTGAAGAATGATGCAAGTTTTGGGCTATTTTACATGGTCCACACTGTTGACCTTCAGTCTTGATATCTGTCAAAATAAACATGTTACATGTTGAGCTCTGAGTGGGCCATATTTGTGTTCTCCCCAGAATTTAATTTCCAAAGCCAAATAACCTCAGGCAGTTTTCCAACTGATCAAAAATAATTTTCAATAGTGTTGGCATGCTACCCAATTTGAAGGTGAGGTACTAACTAAAATAAAGCTAGCCAATATATTTAGTCACCTGTTGAATTCCTGAAAAACAAAATGGTCTTTTAAATTCTTTTCTGTAACAAATCATTTTTTTTTAAAAAAGAAAAATAGAAGTTTGAGTTCAGAGAGTCTCCTTTGGTGTTAATTCTTGCTTGTTTTCTCAGAAAATTTAATGCTATTGCAGGATTCCTTACAATCCCCCCAAGATAAGATCATCCTAAGAAAACTTTAAAATATTATTAACTGAGAATATAAATTTAAGGTACCAGGGATGGTTCAGTTACAGTAAAACCTTGCTGTTTCAAATGGCGTGATAGGAACTACCATAAATTACAGGATACCTTAAAGAGAACACATATATTATTCTTTCAAACATAGCCAGCAGATCAAAATAGCAATGAATACTGTGTCTGGTTAGTTGGTTTAAAAAAAGGTTTGAATGTGCATGCATTCAAATAATTACGACAAATTGTCTTCAATATGTTCTAAGTTATCGACAATTTGTTAGTAGAAACCATTTAGCCAAAATGTCCTACAATGTTAAGGAGGTACTAGAGTAAATCCTATTTTCATATATCCTGAATTAATAAAAATGATACATAACCACATCAATTTGTGTTTATTGCTCTTACAGAAAAACCAGAACATTCATTAAAAATGATCTCCACATTTAGAAACACAAATACATTTTAAATACATTTTTAAAGGAAGAAGAAACCAATATATATACATTGAACACATTTAAATTTCTATAAAATGTTGTCAAAGTTTGGAAACAATAATGCTTTACTTAGAATCTTTGTAGCCTCATCAGAGGAAAAAAATGTGTGTGCGTTGAGAAGACAAAGGTTAAGACAAATATTTTTCCACTCAAAGTGTACCTAGGCTTAAAAAATAAACACAAGTGAGTTTGTAAACTACCATGTTAGTGACCATAATTATTGGGTGTGTGGTGGGGATGAAGAATTTTGCACTAATAAATGTGAATTATAGACAGATGTAGCAATATAACTCTACTATCATGCTGTTACATATTCATCATGGCGCCATGTTGGGGTTCTGCTTTTAGAGACAGTACAGGTCTCAATGACACGCGTTTATCTGTAGAGTAATAATCCCACTGAGACATCGTGGCTGGAGTTCCAACGGGAGAATTTGGGAGTTTGCTTTCGGTACTCAGATGGCCTCTCCCATCCTCCGTGAGAGAAGCTGCTTCCCGCCCGCAGCCTGGACAGAGGTGGTCCTGGGGATTGTTATTGACTCACACACGGCTCAGACCTTCAGGGTGTTGAGGGCAGGTATTGCACACCTCATCTCACGCAAGCCTTCCAAAAAGCCCAGTGACTTATAAGCCACCTCAGGTGCCGCTGTCATTCTCATGTTACAGAAAGCCATGCTGCTTCTGTTCTATTAGTCACCACAAGGTTGGCCAGACACGTGACTGTATTAGTCACTCTGCCTGTGGCTTCTGCCCTCCAATTCCTTATGGCCAAGGCAGGGCTCTCCTCCAACCGCAGGGGGAAAAAATATATAAAATACAATTCCAGGCATTAGTATTACTGGTCCATTTGCCTCAAGGGTGAAAAGAAACCAGAGCAAGAACCCACCTACGGACCTGGGAGCGTTTCTATTTCTGCTTTCTCTCCCTGGCCCGTGTTTTCTGTCCCCTACTGTAAGCTGTCAAAGTAAATCTGGACCACTTGGAAAATAGAGGACAGTGCGGAAACTGGAGAGAAGTTGAAAACTTATGAAAAGTTAACCTCTAATACAGTTAGATAAATTTAAATAAGCTTCATTATAAATTGGAGTCACAAATCTAGTTCTCAGCCATGATGTTATAGTATTCAGCTGGGGAAGAAATTTCGTTCATTGGGAAAAGATGTAGACAGTCCAATTAATAGTCCTGCTAATGACATATATAGTAATCCTTAAACTTGTTCTCTGAGTGAAATGACTAGGATGTCTTATAAAATATGGAGTGACATATTTGCCAGGTCTCACATTCGTTTGTCCTTGTTTTCCTTGACCACAACTCAGCCCGATATTTGGTAGCCAGAGCCATTGTTGAGGTCTGGAATAAGGTAGCCCCTGGGGAACAACAACTAAATAGTAATTGAAACTCAAATTCTTTATATGAATTATGTCAATAACTAACACCTCTCATTAAATCTATGAATAAGGTAATACGGTTATCTCTACTTTCAGACTAGAATTTAAATGATCTTCACATCATATAAATAATAGATGTAGGATTTGGATTTACTAGTAAACCCAGACAGGCTGACTCCAGAGAGTCCATGATCGTAAACTTTATATCACCTAGCCCTGGTAGGAAGGTGGGGGCTGACTAACTCATTGATGTTGGGTTTATCCTCCCTTTGGAACATACAGTGACATATTAATCGGGTGTCAAGGTCAGCTTTTGCTTGTGTTTTTCAAGATATCCCATTCTACCTTTAACACCTGCTATTCAGATTTTTGTCAAACAAATTATCATTTATGAATGTATGTATATCTATACATATGTGTGTATATCTATAATAATAAGAGTATAATATGTTAATTAGACCAGGCAGCCGAACAACCTTCCAGACATCATTCCAGATGTACTTCCTGATGAAGCTTTGGCAGTGGGGATCGAAGCAGAGGTGGTTAGGGGTGATCAGGCAGGCAGGCAGGCGAATAGTTAGGGGCAATCAGGCAGGCAGGAAGAGGGGTTAGGGGCAATCAGGTAGGCAGGCGAGTGGTTAGGGGCCATTAGGTAAGCAGGCAGAGGGGTTAGGGGCGATGAGGCAGGCAGGCAGAGAGGGTATTGGGCCTAAACCGGTTGTCGGACATCCCTCTTGCAATCTGGGAGTGCTGGCTTTTAACTGCTCACTTGCCTGCCTGCCTGATTGCCCCTCACTAACCCCCCCTGCTGGCCTGGTCACCCCTACCTGCCACCCGCTGCCGGCCAGGTTGCCCTCAACTGCCCCCTCCCTGCCAGCCTGGTCACCCCTTATTGCCCCCCCCCCCGCTGGCCTGGTTGCCCCCAACTGCCCCCCTCTGCCAGCCTAGTTGTGCCTAACTGCCCCCCCCGGGTTGCCCCCAACTGTGCGCCCCCCGATGGCCCAGTCACCCCTCACTGTCCCCCACCACCAGCCTAATTGCCTCCAACTTAACCCCCCCGCCAGCCTGGTTGCCCCCAACTGCACCCCCCCTGCCGGCCTGGTCACCCCTAATTGCCCCCCTCTGCTAGCCTGGTCACCCCTAACTGACCGCACCCCCCCCCCGCTGGCCTTGTTGCCCCCAACTTTGCCCCCCCCCCCCCCCCCCCGCCGGCCTGGTCGCCCCACACAGCCCGCTTGTTCAGTCGTTTGGTTGTCCCTCATTAACCCCCCTGTCGGCCTGGTCATAGGCAGCCATCTTATGAGGGCGTGAGGGTTAATTTGCATATTACCTCTTTATTATATAGGATACACACACATACATTCATCACATATCATCTATGATATAGTATATGTACACCATGTGTTGCATATCTGTAAATATATATCATTCTCACTTATTTAGTGCTCATATCTTACTCAATGCTTATTTTTAAAAACATGACAGAAGTATATTTTTACTCTCATTTGAATGGTTTAAAGGTGGAAGGGTCCTTTGAGACAACATGGAGGGGCCTGGAGAGTATCTAACATTTTATTTTATTGAGGAATAATTAACATAGAACATTGTATTAGTTTTAGGTGAACAACATAATGATTTTATATTTATATATATTGCCAAAAAATCATGACAATCAGTCTAGTTAATATTCATTATCACAAGTAGTTACAGAATTTTTTTCTTGTGATGAGAGCTTTTAAGATGTCCTCTTTTAGAAACTTTAAAATATGAAACAGAGTACTATTAATTATAGTCACCATGCTATACATTATATCCCCATGACATTTATTTTATCACTGGAAGTTTGTCCCTTTTGACTCTCTTCACCCATTTCACCCACCTCTGAACCCCATCTCTGGCAGCCACCAATCTGTTCTCTGTATGAGCTTGTGCTTTCTATTTTTGTTTATTATTTTTAGATTCTACATATAAATGAGACCATATGGTGCATATCCTTGTCTTCAAGGTCCACCAATGGTGTTTCAAATGGAAAGAATTTATTTTTATTGGATGAATAATATTCCAGAGTGTGTGTGTATGCGTGTGTGCATGCGTGCATATGTGTATGCATGTGCGTGTGTGTATACCACATATGTACCACATTTTTTTTCCATTTATTCATTGATGGACATTTAGATTGTTTCCATATCTTGGCTATCCTATATAATAAAAGCCTAATATGCAAATTGTCCCCTTGGGTGGTTGCTCGACCCGGAGTTTGACCACTCGCTATGATATGCTCTGACAACCAGGGGGCGGCATGGAACATGTTGGGCATCGGCGATGTGGTGCCGGCAGTGGGTACTCAGGTGCCAGGTGCTCACAAGGAACCTGCCATGCACCTGTACGGCCTCTTCTGGGTGAGTCAGGCCGTAGCCACAGGGACTGCAGGGGCCAGTCAGCTCCCCATGGGTTCGCGCAAGAGCCGGTATGCAAGGCCGCCTGGGAGAGAGCATGCTGCCCACTGGCATCTGTGTAGCAGCACTGGGTGGCCAGAGGACAACACTGCACCCTTACCTGCAGTGTCAGGCCATGCTCACCGCATCGCCACAGGGGGACTCTGGCGCCATGACTCAGGCGGAGGTGGACACATAGGGGTCTGGGGGCCCAGGTGCTTCCCAAGGCCCAGAGGTCAGCTGGGACCTACCCTTCCACTGTCCTCATGCTTCAATCACCGGCCAGGCCTAAGGACTGCACCCGTGCACGAATTTCATGCACCGGGCCTCTAGTTACAAATAATACTGTAATGAACATGGAGGTGGGGTATACCTTTTTGAGTTAGTGTTTACATTTTCTCTAGATAAAACCGCAGAAGTGAAATTGTTGGATCATACGGCAGTAGTTCTATTTTTAATTTTTTTTGAGGACACTACTGTTTTCCATAGTGGCTACACCAATTTACATTCCCACCAACATTGCATGGAGGTT
The DNA here is from genome assembly GCF_963455305.1 of Plecotus auritus. NCBI lineage: Eukaryota > Metazoa > Chordata > Mammalia > Chiroptera > Vespertilionidae > Plecotus > Plecotus auritus. Next base: position 11,901,720 of record NC_137773.1, on the reverse strand, counting down.
CCCTTTTCTCCACATCCTTGCCAACTTTGTTATCTCTTGTCTTTTTGATGAGAGAGATTCTAACAGATGTGAGTTGTTACCTCATTGTGGTTTGCTTTGCATTTCCCTGATGATTAGTGATGTTGAGTACCTTCTCATGTACCTGTTGGCCATCTGCATGTCTTCTTTGGGCAAATGTCTATTCAGATTCTATGTCTATGTATTAACAGGATTTTTTTTTTGCTCTTGAGTTCTACATTTTCTTAATCTAAGTACTTTTTCATGTTTGTTTGTTTGTTTTTTAAAGCAACAGTGTCCTGATAGATACTTGGAAATTAAGGACCTTCTTAGTTTGATTATTCTATGATTTTTTTGTAAAGATAGACATTTGAAGTTTAATTTAAAATATACAGTAGTGGACTTATGCACAAGGAAATATTTTTCACAACAGCAATTATATTGCTTTTAGAGCTTTATAGCTTTAAGCTAACAAACAGTCTAAGTTTTTTTAATCTTAATTAAACTTTTCTCTCAAAATTAACTTGCTCGACTGGCAGATGAAAAATGTTTTTCTCTTTGGACTTGTACATACATGAATTAAAATGTTGGATGTTTTGAATCCCTAAAGAGTAAAACACTTAAGCAGACAGTGTTAGTATACAATAATGTCCATTCATCTATACTTTTCCTAGAGAAAGATGTTTCTATTACTTGGTGGTATCTATGTATAGACAGCAGGACAGTCTGTTGATATTAAGGAAAGGTATAGGTTACACTGACTAGAACATTATTTTATTGCTTTTATATTAATGTACATTTCTGGCTTACTTTACATTTCATATATATATACATACATATATATATATATATATATATATATATATATATATGGCATAACTTCACTGTTGTTAAAATATTGGTTGTGAAAGGAAACACAGCAGAGCAATAAGAGCACAAATATAAGTGTTTAACACTACTTATTGTAACTAGAAAGTTGTGTTACTATTTCATTTCTCTGAAATGGAGACTCTAGCTTCCAGAATTATAGGATAAATCACTGTTACAGACCCACTATTCCATACCAGTTCATCTGTCTGACTCTCACTGTGACACTCTCACAATGACATCCTTGTGTCCCTAAAATTTAGCTCAGTAAGGTTATAAAATTGCTATTAAATATTAATGAATGGATAAATGTATTTGTACATTTTGTAAAAGTTACTAAAGCTACACATGTTGAGTTTTACTTCATCGTTTTACAATTATATTGGTTATCTAAACAAGACATATTACCCCAGACATACCAAAATAAACAGTGATTAAAGTATGTTGACGATGCTGTTCATGACTTAAAGCTGATCTTTTTTTCTTTGTTCCTGAAAAATCATTTAACATAACAAACAGAATTACTGCATGAAATTCCACCAATACTTACAAAGGGATTATAAATAATTTAATAAAATCATTTTATATCATTGGGAAATAAAAAATCATATAAGAGAAGCAAACTTTATATATGTTAGTGACATTGCATCAAATACATCACTTTCTCAGGATTAATAAGTGGGTAATATCGAGTTCGACTGTCCAGGAATATGCATGCCTCCCAATTTATTATTAATTTTTAACTAGAGGCCCGGTGCACGAAATTCATGCACGGGAGGGGGCGGGGGAATCCCTCAGCCCAGCCTGTACCCTCTCCAATCTGGGACCCGTCGAGGATTGAGCCTAAACTGGCAGTTGGACATCCCTCTCACAATCCGGGACTGCTGGCTCCCAATTGCTCGCCTGCCTGCCAGCCTGAATACCCCCAACCACTCCCATGCCAGCCTGATCAATGCCTAACTGCTCCCCTGCTGGCCCAATTGCCCCCAACTGCCCTCCCCTGCAGGCCTGGTTGCCCCCAACTGCCCTCCCCTGCAGGCCTAATCTCGCCCCCAACTGCCCTCCTTTGCTGGCCTGGTCACCCCTAACTGTCCTCCGCTGCAGGCCTGGTCACCCCCAACTGTCCTCCCCTGCCAGCCATCTTTTGATGGCCATCTTTGACCACATGGGGGTGGCCATCTTGTGTGAGGGTGTGAGGGTCAATTTGCATATCACCTCTTTATTATATAGTATATCCTTTAGTACAACTTTTTTTTTTTTTTCAAATTTTTATTAAGGTATTATATATGTACATATCTTACCATTGCCTCCCACCCCCACCCCACTCCCATACCTGCCCTCACCCCCCAATGTTTTGCATCCGTTGGTTACTCTTATATGCATGCATACAAGTCCTTCAGTTGATCTCTTATTTCCCCCACCTCTCCCTAACCTTACCGCTGTAATTAGACACTCTGTTTGATGCTTTACTGCCTCTGTAACTATCTTTTGGTTCATCAGTTTATAATGTTTTTCATTATCCCTAAATGAGTGAGATCATGTGGTATTTTTCTTTCATTGACTGGCTTATTTCACTTAGCATAATGTTCTCTAATTCCATCCAGGTGTCTACAAATGGTAGTAATTCCTTCTTTTTTATGGCAGCATAGTATTCCATTGTGTAGATGTACCATAGTTTTCTGATCCAGTCATCTGCTGACAGGCACCTAGGCTGTTTCCAAATCTTAGCTATTGTAAATTGTGCTGCTATGAACATAGGGGTGCATATATCCTTTCTGATTGGTGTTTCTGGTTTCTTAGGATATATTCCTAGGAGTGGGATTACTGGGTCAAATGGGAGTTCCATTTTCAGTTTTTTGAGGAAACTCCATACTGTTCTCCACAGTGGCTGCACCAGTCTGCATTCCCACCAGCAGTGCACGAGGGTTCCTTTTTCTCCACATCCTCGCCAGCACTTGTCATTTGTTGATTTGTTGATGATAGCCATTCTGACAGGTGTGAGATGGTATCGCATTGTCATTTTGATTTGCATCTCTTGGATAATAAGTGACTTTGAGCATGTTTTCATGTGTCTCTTGGCCTTCCTTCTGTCTTCTTTCGAAAAGATTCTATTTAGGTCCATTGCCCATTTTTTTATTGGATCATTTATCTTCCTTTTATTAAGTTGTATAAGCTGCCTGTAGATGTTGGAAATTAAACCTTTATCAGTGATACCATTTGCAAATATGTTCTCCCATACAGTGGGGTTTCTTGTTGTTTTGTTGATGGTTTCTTTTGCTGTGCAAAAGCTTTTTATTTTGATGTAGTTCCATTTGTTTATTTTCTCTTTGGCTTCCATTGCCCTAGGGGCAGTATCACTGAAAAAGTTCTTTTGGCATATGTCTGAGATTTTGCTGCCTGTGGATTCCTCTAGTATTTTTATGGTTTCCCGTCTTATATTTAAGTCCTGTATCCATTTTGAGTTTATTTTTGTGTATGGTGTAAGTTGGTGATCTAGTTTCATTTTTTTGCATGTATCTGTCCAATTTTCCCAACACCATTTATTGAAGAGACTGTCTTGACTCCATTGTATGCTCATGCCTCCTTTGTCAAATATCAATTGCGCATATTGGTTTGGGTCGATATCTGGATTCTCTATTCTATTCCATTGATCTATATGTCTGTTCTTGTGCCAGTACCAGGCTGTTTTGAGGACAGTGGCTTTGTAATACAGCTTGAAATCTGGTATTGAGATCCCTCCTACTTTATTCTTCTTTCTCAGGATTGCTGTGGCTATTCGGGGTCTTTTTTTATTCCAGATGAATTTTTGGAGAGTTCTTTCTAGGTCTGTGAAATATGCTGTTGGTATTTTAATGGGGAGTGCATTGAATCTATAGATTGCTTTGGGTAGTATGGACATTTTGATGATGTTGATTCTACCAATCCATGAACATGGTATGTTCTTCCATCTGTTTACATCTTCCTCTATCTCTTTTTTCAGTGTCCTGTAGTTTTCCGCATATAGGTCTTTTACCTCCTTGGTTAGGTTTATTCCTAAGTATCTTAATTTTTTTGGTGCGATGGAAAATGGGATTGCTTTTTTAGTCTCTCTTTCTGTAAGTTCACTGTTGGTGTATAGAAATGCCATAGATTTCTTGGCGTTAATTTTGTATCCTGCTACCTTGCCGAATTCATTTATTAAGTCTGTTAGTTTTTTGATAGAGTCTTTCGGGTTTTTTATGTACAATATCATGTCATCTGCAAATAAGGACAGCTTTACTTCTTCTTTTCCAATTTGGATGCCTTTTATTTCTTCTTCTTGTCTAATTGCAATGGCTAATACTTCCAGTACTATGTCAAACAGGAGTGGTGAGAGTGGGCATCCCTGTCTTGTTCCTGTTCTTAGGGGAAATGGTTTTAGTTTTTGCCCATTGAGTATGATGTTAGCTGTGGGTTTATCATATATAGCTTTTATTATGTTGAGGTATGATCCTTCTATTCCCACCTTGTTGAGAGTTTTTATCAAGAAAGGGTGTTGGATTTTGTCAAATGCTTTTTCTGCATCAATTGATATGACTATGTGATTTTTATCTTTCAATTTGTTTATGTGATGTATCACATTTATTGATTTTCGGATATTGAACCATCCTTGCATTCCTGGGATAAACCCTACTTGGTCATGGTGTATGATCTTTCTGATGTACTGCTGGATCCGATTTGCTAGAATTTTGTTGAGGATTTTGGCATCTACATTCATGAGGGATATTGGCCTGTAATTCTCTTTCATTGTGTTGTCTTTATCTGGTTTTGGTATTAGGGTGATGCTGGCTTCATAGAAGGAGCTTGGAAGTGTTCCTTCCTCTTGAATTTTTTGGAATAGTCTGAGGAGGATAGGTTTTAGTTCTTCCTTGAATGTTTGGTAAAACTCTCCTGTGAAGCCGTCTGGCCCCGGGCTTTTGTTTGCCGGAAGCTCTTTGATGACTGCTTCAATTTCTTCCATAGTTACTGGCATATTGAGCTGTTTAGATTCTTCCTGATTGAGTTTTGGAAGGTTATATTTTTCTAGGAATATGTCCATTTCCTCCAGGTTGTCCAGTTTGTTGGAATAGAGTTGTTCGTAGTATTTTTTAACAATCCTTTGTATTTCGGCAGGATCTGTTGTTATTTCACCTCTTTCATTTCTGATTTTATTTATTTGGGTCCTCTCTCTTTGCTTCTTGGTGAGCCTGGCTAGAGGTTCATCAATCTTGTTTATCCTTTCAAAGAACCAGCTCTTGGTTTTGTTGATCTTTTGTATTGTTTCTTTGGTCTCTATGTCGTTTATCTGTGCTCTGATCTTTATTATTTCCTTCCTTCTGCTTACACTGGGCTTTTCTTGTTGCTCTTTCTCTAACTCTTTGAGTTGTTGGGTTAGGTAATTTATTACCCCTGTTTCTTGTTTTTTGCAGTAGGCTTGTAGAGCTATGAACTTCCCTCTCAAGACTGCTTTCGCTGTGTCCCATAGATTTTGGATTGTAGTGTTTTCATTGTCATTTGTTGTCATGATGTTTTTTATTTCTTCTTTGATCTCTCTGGTAACCCAGTTATGGTTTAATAGCATGCTGTTTAGGCTCCATGTGTTTGATTTCTTTGGGTTGTTTTTATTGTAGTTGATTTCCAGTTTTATGCCACTGTGGTCTGAGAAGATGCTTGATATGATTTCTATCTTCTTGAATTTGAAGAGACTTTGCCTATGTCCCAACATATGGTCTATCTTTGAAAATGACCCATGTGCACTTGAGAAGAATGTATATTCTGTGGCTTTGGGGTGAAATGTTCTGAAGATGTCAATTAATTCCATCTGGTCTAGTGAGTCATTTAGGATTGATGTTTCTTTGCTGATTTTTTGTTTAGAGGATTTGTCCAATGGTGATAGTGGGGTATTGAAGTCTCCTACTATGATTGTATTGCTGTCAATCTCTCCCTTGATATCCTCCAGGAGTTTTTTTATGTATTTGGGTGCTCCTGTATTGGGTGCATATAGGTTTACCAGAGTTATTTCTTCTTGTTGGATTGCTCCCTTTAGTATTATGAAGTGGCCTTCCTTATCTCTTGTTATGTCCTTCAGTTTGAGATCTAATTTGTCAGATATAAGTATTGCTACCCCAGCTTTTTTTTCAGTTCCATTTGCCTGGAAAACCTTTTTCCATCCCTTCACCCTCAGTCTGTGTGCGTCTTTTTTTCTGAGGTGGGTTTCTTGTAGACAGCAGATATATGGGTCATGTTTTCTTATCCAATCCATTACCCTATGTCTTTTGATTGGGGCATTTAATCCGTTTACATTTAAAGTTATTATTGATAGGTACTTATTTGTCGCCATTCCTATTCTTTACACCTGTGTTCCTTCTTCGCTTCCTATTTCTTTTTTTTTTGCGCGCGGCCGGGCGCTTGGCGCCAGAAGCGAGAGCCCCTCGGGGCTCGCCCCCCCGCCTCACCGGGTCAGTGAAAAAACGATCAGAGTAGTGGTATTTCACCGGCGGCCCGCAAGGCCGGCGTGCCCCCCTCCCCGCCCCCTCGCGGGGACTCAGGGAAGGGGCGCCGGGGGCCTCCCACTTATTCTACACCTCTCATGTCTCTTCACCGTGCCAGACTAGAGTCAAGCTCAACAGGGTCTTCTTTCCCCGCTGATTCCGCCAAGCCCGTTCCCTTGGCTGTGGTTTCGCTGGATAGTAGGTAGGGACAGTGGGAATCTCGTTCATCCATTCATGCGCGTCACTAATTAGATGACGAGGCATTTGGCTACCTTAAGAGAGTCATAGTTACTCCCGCCGTTTACCCGCGCTTCATTGAATTTCTTCACTTTGACATTCAGAGCACTGGGCAGAAATCACATCGCGTCAACACCCGCCGCGGGCCTTCACGAGTTTAGTACAACTTTTGTGTTGCCTCCATATAGGCCTTGGCTGCCTGCTAATTTTGACAATGGTATTTTGTATAATTTTTTGCTGCTGTTGATGGTATTTCTTATATTTTCTAAATACTATTTCTAGTATGCAATAAAATAAATTATTTTGGTATAATTTTTGGTAACCAGATATCTTAGTAAACTTTTTTCCAGGTATTTCTTTTGGGTAATTTGGATATACAATAACATGCAAATACGTATTTTTCTTCTTTCAAAGAATGAGGTCTTTTCTTCCTGACTCTACCTTATTACATGGACCATAGGGGCTATAAATTTTGAAATGTTTTTAAATAATAATGATGAAAGGGAACATTTTTGTCTTTTTCATAACTTTAATAAAATGGAATATTTCACTGTTAGGTTTGATATTGGATCTGAGTTTGGTTAGATAATCCCTGTTATGATTAGGATGTATACATAGTAAGAATTTTTAAAAAAATGTTTTTATTAATTTTAGAGAGAGAGAAATGGAGAGGGAGAGAGAAACATCAATTGTCTGCCTCCTGCACCTTGCAGGGCCCCTACTGGGGATCAAGCCCACAATTGGGCATGTGTCCTGACCAGGAATTGAAATAGCGACCTTTTGGTGTATGGGATGACACTCAACCAACTGAGCCACACCAGCCAGGGCCTAAGAATTTTTTTTTAATAAAGAATTTTATTAAATACCTTTAAATCAGTTCAAATGGTCACAAAAATGTTTCTTTAAATTATGCTATGATTAATCATATTACAAGTGTCAAAATTAAATGTTCTTGCATTCTAGTGTAAACTTTTCTTGGATAAGATACAGACTTCTTTTGATACATTGGTTAGTTCAATATGCTAGACCTTTTTTTTACCATTTTTGTTTCCATGTTTATAATTGTTATTGGTCTGAAGTCTTTTGATTTTGTGCTCTCTCACATTTTATCAGTGTATTATGGTCAGTGTAAAAACACATTGGAAATGTTTTTAGTTTTGTTTTTTTTAATGCTCCAGAGGGTTTATATATTAAAAATACATTATTTGTGTTTAGAAAGCTCAAGAAAACAAAAAACAAAACCGGGCTATAAACTGCCTACACCTGAAGCTACTTTGGGAGGCAATTCTTTGACTACATTTTTAAAATTTATTTTTTGCTTATTGATCTATCCCATTTTCTACTTCTTGAATATGTTTAAGTTATTTATGTGTTTGAGATTTTTACATTTGTCAGCCCTACATTTCCCTAGCCATTCTCAAAAATTAAGAAATATATTTTGCATTGTAATGGTTTTTTTAAAAAAATATTTCTCCTTCTGTGCTATTTCCTCCTCCTCATAGAAAACTGATATTAAATTTACTGATTCTTCATCATCACCATTGTCAGCAAAACTAACTTTGGGATCTCTGCCAGTCACTTAACACTGTAAGAAAATGTTTCAAATCATCCATAAATCTCAAGAGTATAGGCCCATCACATATGCACCATAAGATGCCAGCTAAAACGATATTAATTTAGTCAATACTTGGAGAGTTTTTACTTTTGTAGAAACATCTGCTCATTTCAAAACATTTTTAATTGATTGAATATTTATCATGTATTGGAGGAGTTCCACATAATGCACAACGTCATTGAAGTACACCATGTTGCTAATTAAGAATTCCAAATACACTCAGAAATTATTATACAGCAACTGAAATGATTGAGATAATTATCACTGAAGGGAAATGAAGGTTTTTCTTTTAAAATATACATATAGTTAATGGATCCCTTCTGATAGGCTGTCTCCTTGGTGGCTAAACAAAATAATCTAAAGTTGTTAAAGGGTGATATTAAAAAATTAATATTCTTTCTTTACTCAGTTTTTTATTTTCCTCTTTCCATGTGCCAGGCCCTCTTGTAAATGCTGAGAAAAAACATGGCCTAGTATAAAACATAAGTTCCTCTTTCAAAGAGTTTATATTAAGGCAGAGAAAAACCAATAACAAATACATAAAATAAACGTCAAGTGATGTAAGGGTGTTGCCGAAGACCAAAGAAAACCAAGTGACACTTCAAAGAAGAGGAGGGACACTGTTTAATACACCGGCGGACTCAGGGAACAGCCTTTCAAATCTGAGTGAAGAATCATGCATGGGGCTTTCCTTTATATCTCCCTGTCGTCTTTGTCCTGCAAATATGGATTATGTTTCTGGTCCTTTTCTCAGGCCTTGCAAGAAGGCCCCCAGGTGTTGGGGGTCTCCAGGCCGTATCTGATGGTCTGGCCTGGCGCCAGTGTTAATAACCCTTCCTCCGGGGCAGTGCACTGTTCATAGTAACAGGTTCTGTAAGACCAGTATCTAAGAAGGAAGTAGTGACTCAATTATAGGTTATCAAGAATGTACACTGAGCTTGCTGGCATGGATTCAGATCACTATCCCCCAAATATCAGGGTTACATTGGAATTAGCCCTTTTTAGCCTTCTCAAGGGGACAAGGTGATGGGGGTATAGAACGATCTTGCTTTTGATAGCATGGTCAAATGTGTCTTTCTGGTGAAGAGAGATGAGGAGAGACATGGATGAAAAGGAGGAGAAAGTCATGTACATACTAGTATATGGAAGAGGGTCTTTCTAGGCAGTAGAAGAAGTCATCAATTTGGAAGAAGGTCTGTTGTGCTTAAGGAATACTTGAAAGGAGGTCAGTGTGCGGAGGGAATGAAGATGGGGAGTCAGGAATCTATGTGGACCATGGGCTGGCCTTGTGGGCCATAGTGAAGCCTGGGATTTTAATGTGAATGTAAGGAGAGTTGTTGAGTGGTTATAACACCATTCCATAGTTCAAAACTACAATCACCTAAAAAAGAATCATCCACCTTTAGATATTTCCCATGTTGATGCAGATAGCAATTAAAAAAAAAATCCTTTATTTTTTCAGAGGTAATCATCGATGATAGGTAACCATCTCCCAAGGAGAGAAGAAATAGCCTATCTAATAAAAGAGTAATATGCAAATTGACTGTCACTCCAAAACACAAGATGGCCACCCCCATGTGGACAGAGGATGGCCACCACAAGATGGCTGGCAGGGGAGGGCAGTTGTGGGCAGTTGGGGGTGACCAGGCCTACAGGGGAGGACAGTTCAAGGGGGACCAGACCTGTAGGGGAGAGCAGTTGTGGGGGGACCAGGCCTGCAGGAGATGGCAGTTGGGGGGAACCAGGCCTGCAGGGGAGAGCAGTTGTGGGGGGACCAGGTCTGCAGGGGAGGCAGTTGTGGGCGATCAGGCCAGCAGGGAGGGCAGTTAGGGGTGACCAGACCAGCAGAGGAGGGCAGTTTGGGGGTACCAGGCCTGCAGGGGAGGGCAATTGAGGGGGACCAGGACAGCAGGGAAGGGCTGTTGGGGGGGACCAGGCCTTCAGGGGAGAGCAGTTGTGGGGGGACCAGGCCTGCAGTGGAGGGCAGTTGCGGGGGACCAGGCCTGAAGGGGAAGAGTGTTGGGGGCAAAGCAGGCCTACAGGGAAGGGCAGTTGGGGGAGATCCAGGCCTGCATAGGATGGCAGTTGGAGGGGACCAGGCCAGCAGGGGATGGAAGTTGGGGGGGACCAGGCTTGAGGGGAGGGCAGTTGTGGGCAATCAGGCCAGCGGTGAGGGCAATTAGGGGTGACCAGGCTGGCAGAGGAGGGCAGTTGGGGGAGACCAGGTCTGCAGAGGAGGGCAGTTGTGGGCAATCAAGCCAGCAGGGAGGGCAGTTAGGGGTGACCAGGCCAGCAGAGGAGGGCAGTTGGGGGAGACAAGGCTAGCAGGGGAGGGCAATTGTGGGGGGACCAGGCCTGCAGGGGAGGGCAGTCAGGGGGGGGCCAGGCCTGCAGGGGAAAGCAGTTAGGGGTGACCAGACTGGCAGGGGAGGGCAGTTAGGGGTGACCAGGCTGGCAGGGGAGGGCAGTTAGGGGCAATCAGGCGGGCCGGGGAGCAGTTAGGTGTCGGATCAGGCTGGCAGTGGAGTGGTTAGGGGGTGATCAGGCTGGCAGGCAGAAGCGGTTAGGGGCAATCAGGCAGAGGCAGGCAAGCGGTTGGGAGCTAGCAGTCTTGGATTTTGAGAGGGATGTCCGACTGCCCGTTTAGGCCCGATCCAGGTCGGATCAGGCCTAAACGAGCGGTCAGACATCCCTCAAGGGGTCCCAGATTGAAGAGGGTGCAGGCTGGGCTGAGGGACACCACCCCCCTCCCTCATGCACGAATTTCATGCACCGGGCCTCTAGTATAAAATAATTCATTGAATTAGATGGACTCAAAGAGTATTCCCTCCTCTAAGATTGTATGATTAGATGAGGCTGTGGGACTTACACTTCACACTTCTTTAACAAGATTATTAACTTTCATGAAATTTTGCAAGTGGAAGGTAAGACAATGTGATATATTGGCATAAAGCGAAGGATAGTAGGTTCAGACTCCAGAAACTTACATTATTGTTCAAATTGTGCTTCACATCAACTGTGGGGCATTGGGTATGACTCTTGTTTACTTTTCCAGGATTCTACTTCCAAACAAGAAGTTTGGAAGTAGGTAAATGTTAGGTTTTAGCAACACCAAAATTCCATTATGCAATACATTTCCCATCCACATTTACCTATGCACATTTCTCATTCCCTTTTCCTTGCCTTTCTACATCAAAATAACTTCATGTAGGGGTTACTATTACTATTAATAGAGGAGCAGTTTAAAATATCAGAGCTAATGGTGTGTTCAACACCACAAAGCTATGCCTGCTAAGTAAGGAATAAAATATTTTCTAATAAGCTTTTTTATCAAGGCCCAGGTCTGACTAAAGTGAAGTAGAAGTATTAAGCAACCTAAACAGTATCCCTTAGACTTCTGATCTAGGATGTAAATATGGAAGGCCTGACTTCTTTATGTATTATCTAACTAGAAAAAGCATGGTTGAATGAGGCAAGAGAATGATATTGTTCAGATTCCCTTATCTTATTAAACAATGGTTACCTCTATTGATCAATCCTTTTGAGTTACATTTATTCTACATGTACATTTGCTTTTCCCCCTACAACATATTTTCCCCTATAATTTAATATTATGGCCAAAGAATATAACATGTGACTCTACATTATGAGAGTTAAATATTTAACTACTAATTGTGACATCAAGACACATATTGTATAGTTTGCAGTATCAGGTTTTTATTCCCAACTTCCCAAAGCCTAGCATCCTTTTTATTTTCTATCTTAAGCAGGTTCTTTATTTTCCATCAGTGTGGTGGTTAGAGCACTGTCTTTGTCTGATAAAACAAAATTATTCAAGAGCAGATGAAGCTGTAATTACAATCAGAGTTCCTATTTGCAGGAGAAGAAATAAAAATTAAAAGTACTAACTTTGTGACATTTGGGTTATCTGGAAATTCTCCCAGTCTGACAGATGACTGTAGGGGCATATGGCTACATTTAATCGTAGAGACAAGAGGCTTCTTGTTAATCATACAGAATTGTTCCTGACTAGATTTCACATGTATTTGCCATTTCTCCAGTTCTTGTGGCATTCTAGGTCTTGATTAAAGATTTCATTATAAATAATAGACATTTTTTCCTTTAAATATACTTTGATATAATGAAAAAGTAATACATGTTTCACAATGTGAAAAAAAAGAAAGAGAGAGAAGTAAGTGTTTTCTATGAGGGAAAGGAAGTGATACAAGTTTCCAGGTTAAAAAAATGTACATGTTTTTGTGTATTTAAAAACATGGTAAACCTAAAAACCAAGTTCTTCTGCTACACAGATGGCTCTTCAATTAAGACACCATTGTGTTCAGCAATAAGTCAACATTCATACAAGCACATTAGCTTGGTTCACATCCGCTCATTCACACAATAGGTTCTTCCTACATTTTTCAATTAGAAATAAATACAACCACTAGTTTAATAACTCCAGGAGCCAAAAACAGTATCCAAACTTTTTATAAAAGAACATAGAAAAGTGGAATGCAACTTTTCTCCCCAGCCTACTTTTTTCAACTCAGTTTTAATGAGTAAGTGATAGCATGATTTGGGGAGAATGGACCAGGAAATCTAAAAGTGTTTCCTTCCTGCCTGCTCAGTGTATTCTAACACAATGAAGTTTCCTGCTCAGTGATGGAGAAGAAAAACTAAATGATAATTTGGATGACAACTTAAAGTGTATAACAGCATTATACAACTATAAAGTGAATCTTAAATTTATAATCCATTCTAGTTCTATCAGATTCTTCTTTAAGGCTCTTGTAACATTTCTGTTGCTTAACAAATAAAATCTACAACCATAGTGATCGTTTTCTACTAATCTCAGGAAAGGAAGTAACATTTATAGGAGATAGTTTCTTTTTCTAGTCTTCATACTTTAAATAACATGATTTTTAAAATTAGTATCACTTGAGAAATCACATTTCAGTTTCTAATCAACTGCTCCCTATTTGGACACCTGGGGCAAAAACTTGACCTTTCACGACCTCATTTTCTTTTTGTTTAGAATGGGGAAAATAATGTCTGCTACATGAACTCCACAGGAAGTCATGGGGAGAAAAATCTGTGACTTGGATTTGTGTGTGTGTGTGTGTGTGTGTGAGAGAGAGAGAGAGAGAGAGAGAGAGAGAGAGAGAGAGAGAGAGAGAGAGAGAGAGAAATAGACACACACACACACACACTCACCAACCTCTCATTAGGAGGGTTTAAATAACTTAAGAAATATTAATAGGTCTCAAAACCAAGTTTGTCTCTCTCCAGAATGTTTTACATCGGTATTAACTTCTTTAATATATTTGCCTTATCTGTTCTTCCACCTCTTCCGGGTGATCAGTGTTTCAGGAAAGTTGCGGGCAAGTTTCTGGGGTGGGACTCCATTCATCTCTAAATCATCTACCAGAAAATCAGAATAACAGCATTTGCATATGTCTAAAAAGATGAATTGGAAATAAGGTGACTTAAATTATAAAAAGTACTTATAAATCAAACCAAATTTAAAGTGAGCAAGATTAGGAGGAGGGAGATTTTAAGTATTCAATCAAAGCCAATGCTATGCATAGCCTTCACAGAAATGGTTCCAGGAGAAGAAACTTTTATAAATAGAAGCAGAAATAAGTAACAGTGCATCTGTTGGGACAGAATAATCCTTACGGGTACTTTGCTCTATTTCACAATTTTCTAACTTAATTTTTTTAGTTATTGATCACACACACACACACACACACAAAAATCACTTAATGGATATAATCTCAAAATCTTGTAGATTTGTTTCTTATATTGAAAAGTCAATATCTTATGTTGGATTTGAGGTCTAGGCAACTTTTTATTTTTAAGCCAAATTAGTGAGTGAGGAATTTGTCTTCTTTTCTTTCACTAAGGGAAACAAAGAAGGCTTTGAGAGCTGTAATGTTTTAGCATTTCTTAATTGACTTGATGGATTGTGCTTAATTGACTAAGGTCTGTGCTTAGAGTTGGGCTACCAAGATTGCAGCAGACAGCATGTTGGGAGCTAAGTGAATAGCACAAAGCCTTGTCTGCAGGCTAAGTATTTGAATGCAAAGCCAGAGGAGGAGATACCTTTAATGAAAGGATTAGAGTTAACTTTTCTAGGGAGGTCTTTTATAAACGAGTTGTTATTATTGGAAGGGCTTTGTTTTATAAAGGACTGCTGAGAGAATTTTACAACTTAATTCAGACCCTGGGAAAAGTAAATTAACGCCATTGGATTTCAAATTAATGTTTCATTATAAAGATTTGTCTTCCTGGCCCCTTTTTTCCCTACTGCTCTGTCTATGCCCTCTTAATGAAGTATTCTACTACACTATTTCCTACTCTTTCTTTATGACAATGAGTCAGACATTCAGAACTTCCTAGTATCCTCACTTTCTATGTATATTCACCCAGAGCCAGAAACTCACAGTGGAAATCATTGCACTCATACTGCTTCACACACTTCCTTTTTCTCTTGTCTATCTAGTAATAGCAATACTGCCTTTTAAAATGTATGTATAGAAGCAGCGTTGTCAGCCAATCACATTTCAACTAAATTTCCACATCTGATCACTCATAGGTTTGTTCATTTCTTCATCTCCAAACCAAATTGAGGGCATTGTAACCTTTCAGTACAGACTTGTCTGGGGTTCATTCCCAAATCATTCCCAGCAGCTCCATCTATTTTCTGCTCAGTAATGGTCACAGGTATTGTTATTCAATGCCGTCTACAACCCATAGTATTGTCATGCTTTCCTCTTCCCTCACCACATTCTTCCACACTGAAACGTAATTTTTGGACTGGAACCCGGATTGGAGTTGAAGAATGAATCCACGGACAGAGAGTAATATAGCAAAAGTGGAGATTTATTGAAGAACAAGTACAGACTCCCACTTGGGGAGGAGAAAAGGGTCCCACCGAGTTCCTTTTCCCTATGGCTTATAAAGGCTGCCGATTCTGGTACCTCGATATCCCCTTTGATTGGTCACTATTCCTTTAGACTGGTTACTATAGTAACTCCTCGGCTCAAAGGTCGAACCTCACATGGGACATGTGAAGTTCTCCCTCCCTCCTCCTTTACTGTTTTTCTGTTCCCTTTGGGCTTTCTTCTTCTCCTTTTGGATGAAGGGCTTTCTTCTCCTTATTTTGTAAATATAGATCTTTCGCTGTTCCCAGCTTCCTTATTTTATGGAAATGTACCTTCTGCTGCTCTGCAGCCCTGTGCTTTCTTCATGGTGCTCTTAATTTCCAAAATTTCTAAAATTTTCTAAAACCTGTCTTTTTCACCCCCCAAAATTTCCTGTTTTAACACCAAGTACAAAAAAAAAGTGAGCTAGGAGTCAAAGGCATGATAAAAAAAAGTTGTTGAAGGTGATAGGAGTGTGGTGGTGGTGTTAGTGGTGGTTTAAGGGGTCTCTGGCCAGAGAAATTTATTCTGTACCCCAGGAATAAATTCAAACAAGAGACAACAGATAACAGCAAAAGTAGGTGAGGATTTATTTGTAGGAAAGAAATACACTTAGCTAGGACCTGAGCAGGCAACTCAGCTGGCCGAATCCAAGCCAAGTTTCCGGAGTGGCTGCTCAGCTGGCTGAAACTGAAGTGCTCTGAGCAGGCAGCTCAGCTGGCCAAAACCGAACCAAGTCTCAGATATTTGGGAGTTTAAAGGATTTATACCCCTTGTCTGGAATGCCCCAAGTCAAGGAGCAAGTCACCCCCTCTCTCTCATGTTGATAGGGGCAGAAGTAGAACACTGGGGACCAACTATAATGTGAAGGCAATTTGGGGTGGCAACCTAGGTCTGTGCCCAGTCAAACCTGCCTTCTAGCAGATATGTGTACAAGCCTATAATGAAGCCCCAACCCCCTTTCTGCTTGTGGCCTGCCCTTGAAAAACCTGTCTTAAAATGGCCATAAAACTGTGCAAAACCCCCACAAAGGTGACTGGCTCCTGGCGCTAGATGGAGTCTTGGTGGAAATCTCACTTTCCCCCCTTACAACCGTCACAGGGGCTACAAAAGCCCGCGAAAAGTCCCGAAGCCTAGTCCATATTTGGGGGACAAAGAAACTAGGGGGGTGAAAGGGAAAGCCCCACCATATTCAGGGCTCAGATTTGGGAACGAATTCCCCGAGCCATTCAGCACTGGTGCTCCTGCAGTGAAGTGCATTTCCTGATATTCCGAGTGCCTAGCTGTTTTGTCTTCCCACCACCTAGACATTTTGCTGTAACAGTAATTGTAGGAAATATCAATCATGCTCTGTTAACCGTGATTGTTTTCTCTGATTAAAGAAGGCACATTCTAACCTGACTAGGAGTTGGCAGGTGGGACCTGGGAGCTCCTATTATCACGTAGATTAACAACCTTGTGCAGAAATAAGAGCCACCAGCCCTTTGAAGACCTGCAGCCTTTGCATACCTGCAGGCCTTTGCAAATCTCCAGCCTGCATCACCTGTTAACTGTCCATTTGGCAAACCCTTTTGCCTACTTACCTATGTAATCTTTGTCCTTCTACCCAATATAAGCAGCTGGCTTATGGGGAGAGGCAGAGCAGATTTTTGTGGATGACCTGCTGCTTTGTCATACTGCCAGCAGTATTGGAATAAATGTTCATATATGATTCAACCCTGTCTCTGCTTAATTGGCTCAAGTAGCGACAGGTAGTGATTGTCTGGTTACAATGTCTCAGAAAAAATAAATCTCTAAGCTATAAAGCTCCTTCACCTAGGTGCTATGCCACCAATTACACTACATCCTGGAGGGGACCTGAATCTTCCTCACTTAGGGGCCTGCTGCCTCCATTGCCTATCTTCAATTTGTCACATCTCACACACAACCCCTCCAAACCCCAGTTGCCTTTCCCAGCTCATATCTTTCTAGCTGCCTGCTCTCACAGTGGTACAGACAAGACAACAGAATTCTTGGCCTCCCCACCTGGCTTCAGTCACAACAGCTTCCTATTTAGTTGCCTTACAAATTGAATTACTATTGAAGTTTTCATTTGGAGAGTTGAAGTTTCAATGACTGATGCCTTTCACTGTTTTGGGAGGCTGGCCTTTTGCTCAATTTAAGCCTTCAACTGATCAGATGAGGCCCACCCACATTAGGGAGAGCAGTCTGCTTTATTCAAAATTCACTTATTAAATGTTAATCTCGTCCAAAAACACCCTCCAAGTTGACACATAGAATTAGCCACCCTACTTGTTACTATGAATATATTTTACCAGAATGAATAATAAAACATTATTTCCCAAAAGAAATTTAATGAGAAAAGTGACTTACATTTTGTGGAAACAATTTTTTAAAATATATTTTTATTGACTTTACTAGTATAGAGGAATGGAGAGGGAGCGAGAGATAGAAACATTAATGATGAGAGAGAATCATTGATCAGCTGCTTTCTGCATGGCCCCCACTGGGGATAGAGCCAACCACCCTATTGGGTTCATAGACTCAACCACTGAGCCAGGTCGGATGGGCCTGAAAATTTTTTTAAATGTTTAGCTTAGTGGGGTCAACCTGGATTCTCACATCTGTTTCTGTATTCAATGTGTTATAATCTGTTGAAATACCTGAAGAAAATCCAGTATCACAGATATGTAGTTGGAAAAAGGGATAAGTATTTATAAATATTTAGTCTTTTCAGATAATTTTAACTTTTTTAAGGTTTGGCAACGTGGAATAAAACTTTATCAATGAACTTTTTGTACTCTGTTACATTAAAATAGTAATCAACATTGAAACAAAAACAAAGATTGCTACCCTTCACAAACATATGTACCTAGCATTTCCAAAACAGCTGCCTGTTACTTTGTTGCTACTAAGTGTTGATTCTGCTTCCCTGACATCCCTTCCACTCCACAGCTGGTCATATAAAGATGGTCAGCATCCTTCCAGTCCAAGCTCGGGTCACATTTTTTTTCCCTAGTAAGCTTTCTTGAATTTTTTCCCAGTGAACTATGACTTCTTTCTGCTCTGGACTTTCAAAAACACTTTGGATATGTCACATTCTCTCTTATCTTGGAAATTCTCATGTGTATCTCATCACTTGGGGGACGGGGCCATTTGAAGGCAATGTTAGGATCTTCATTTTGGTTTCATATTTCATATTCCACTTGTTTTCATTCCTAGTGAGTTTAGCATAGAGCCTTGAACCTGGTACATGCTCAAATTTATTGGCTGATTATATAGCATAAATAATGTACAGACACTACTACAACTTTTTCAAGGAAGTCACAGAAACTCATTTTCTTAGACTATTTTAGCATATGACCCTACCTCTTAAGTAATTTATAAATAATTATGCTTAAGGAATCAAGAGAGTTTCTACAAGGTGTTAATGTTTGTTTTTTTTAAAAAATACCATTTCATTTATAAAGAAAAAAATATAAAATTAGATATGTTAATAGCTTCACAATTTCCAATCTTTTCAAAATAAAGACAATAAAACTTAACCCAACATTAGAGTCAATAAGAAACTTTAAAAAAGTGTTACATTTCTAAATTAGTAATTTGTTCCATATACAACATCAACCTGAGAGATATTTATTGTAAAGGCCAATATTTTTTTAATCATTCATTTAATTTTTTACGTTTCAGTAGCATGATTATTTCTTCTGTATTTTGCTGGCTCGAGCAGTATATAACCTCCACCTTGAATGATCAGCATATCCTAAAACTGTTCTATGGAACTGTTCCTTCCTTTTGACATTCTTATACAATTCTTGTTACTTTATGTTCTAATCAATCCATGCTGGCCAAAACTGCAATTACAATTAATCAATGTTCATATTGACAGAGACAGCAATAATGAGAAACTGCTGATCAGTAATGAACATGTTTGGGCCACATTTTATAAATAGATTACAATAAGGAAGGGCTGGTCGTATTGATTAATTAATAAATGACTTACAGTCTGTTTTCAAGCCTTAACTAGGCAAGAGTATCTCAAAACAAACTGTAAGAGTGTCTATATTTTTAGTGAGAAAACACTTTAAAATTTTGATTGAGGTGAGAGTAGAATAAGGGTACAGCTGGGGTACAGGGAAAAAAGGATAAAGTCAAGGTTAATGCAACAATAACACAATGGTGCTGTCACTCAAATTTGTAATTTTAAAAATGTCCTCTAAAGCTGATCTAACTTTAATTTTATATCCAACAGTTAGGACTCATTTATTTCCAACATAAATGGTCATTTTTAAAAATTTTAACTGGCTAACTTTTACTTCTACTAGTTTGCTCTTAAAACCTGCAAGTTTGCTTAAAGTATTCTTTTTCAGTCTTACCACTTTATCAAATTAACTGTTAAATTCCACCCATATGTGATGTCTGTTTACATAATGCATTTACTATACCAGCCGTGGGCAAACTATGGCCCGCAGGCCGGATCTGGCCCGTTCGGCTGTTCTATCCGGTTCTCTTGCTCTCCCCTCCGCTCCTTTACTTTGAATTTATATTAGTTCACACAAACACTCCATCCATGCTTTTGTTCCGGCCCTCCAGTCCAGTTTAAGAACCCATTGTGGCCCTCGAGTCAAAAAGTTTGCCCACCCCTGATACACTGTGCAGCTAGTGTGCTATAATATACCTGCCTGTTCCCTAAACCCTTCAGGGGTGTTTTAATCTCCTTGGCCAGAAAGAAAGCTACTTGAGGGCAAATGCTAGGTCTTAAACTTCATCCATATCCATACAGTTCTCAGAAATATACTAAGTACAAAGCAATATTTAAAATTACTCACAGGAGCCAAGTAGGTAACATAAAAAAGTGCAATTAACAGGTGTCTGATGTGAGACTGCAACTCAGCTTCAAAGCTGGAAAGAGTTTGCCAGTGAATGGGTACTGTGGTTGCAGGAGGCATATAAACCCTGTTCAAAACCAGGAGTCATAATTCAGCTCTAACTCCTATATCTTGGAAGAAAACCTGGGCCCAGTACTAACTAATTTTCTACTTTTTCCAGAAAATATATTCTCAAAATTCTATTTGAATGTATTAATTTTAAATGTAGGCAACTATTTCAATTTCAAACCACCATAAAAGCCAAAAAATAATTAAATAATCTGTGGATCGCCTTTGTCCACATCCTACCAGTCGTGAACCTCAGCTTTATGGGAAATTAACCTTAATACATTGGTAATATTAATGAGCTTAAGTTATAGACATTTGTATGTATAAGTATAGTTGAGAGTTCAGTGGATAAAGGTGCCAGTTTCTTAGGTGAAACCAAATCAATCTCTGTACTCACAATTTTCATATTTAGAGGTAATTTTTAAAATTAAAATTAATAAGAATTTTTCATAGAATGTATTACTGAATTTCTCTTCCACTGAAGAGAAAACGATTCTGAATTAAAATGTGTATAGTTATATTGCTTTCAAGGACAAAATACAGAACTAAACAAAAAGCTATACTTTTCTGATATAAATTTGGAGAAAACGTTTTTCCTTAAAGTTTCCAGGAAACTTTGGAATTACGAAGATATTCTTACAATACAAATATATTCTTACAATGTTCCTTACCTATCCCATTTCTAGAGTTTTGCCACTGTATTGCAGCAATAGCTGGGTGAAGGGAGTGGTATAGAATGAGAGGAGATGTTAAAACTATCTCTATATGTTTGTAAAAGTAGGAAAACAAAGAAAGGTAAGATAACTTGGACACCCTGCTTCCAAAAACCTTCCCACCAAGTGATTAAACAAACAAAAACAAAATAAAACCTCAAAATCACACTAGAACAGAAAAACAAAAGTGGTAACATTAATGCGTTGTTCAGTTATTTAAGCTCATGTAACCCACTGGAGCTATCTAAGAGTCCACTCTTGCCCTAGCTGGTTTGGCTCACTGGATAGAGCGTCAGCCTGTGGACCTATCAAAGTGTCCTGGGTTCAGTCCCCTGTGGGGGGCGTGCAGGAGGCAGCCAATCAATGATTCTCTCTCATCATTGATGTTTCAATCTCTCTCTCCCTCTCCCTTCCTATCTGAATTCAATAAAAATAAAAATAAAAGATGTATTTTGGAAAAAACGGTACACATTTATTTTAATCATCATCAAACACTACAGTCATTTGGGGGCATTATTTGCTTAGAAAATATGTCTTTAAAAATAACAGTTAAAAGGATTCTAAATAAATTTGTACTGCATAAAAAGAACCCAGTTGAAAGAATTAGGTGGCAAAAGGCATATCTTTCTCTTAATAAATGATACCTTTACTATGATATATGCTGTCTGGTGATGAACTATATTTACTTTAAATGAAATTCTTTGATGCCATATTGCTTTGATTTATTAGGTGGTTTTTTGATTTAGTAGGAGACAGTTTTGAATCAGATGGTGAGGTTGATTTACTAGAGAAAGTATTTGATTTGATAGATGATGTATCTTCTTCAGTATTCAATAAGTAATGATTCAATAGTGGATGTCTGATCTGGTAAGAGAACTATTAGATTTGATTTTGATCTATTTTCTTAGTAAGAGATACATTTATTTTAATAGTTGATGTATCTATTTTAATGTAAAATGTGTCAAATTTATGACTTCATGTTCTTTTTTTCTGTACTTGTGATTTATGATTTTTGCTACTAATATATATGTTTCAATTAAAGGAAATATGGAACATTCATTACATCCTACCACAGAGTTAAAGTATTCCAAGCCTATCAGAAAGTTTTTCCTCTTTTCTGATAAAATGCTTGAAGTTATTGAAGTGAAAAAAAACACCTCAGCTTAAAATACAATCATACCTTGGCAGAAACAAGGTATATGTGTATCTTTTGAATAAAAATTAATTATGTTATGAATTTAGGTTAGAAAATACCACATCTTCCTTTTTCCCTTTCTCCTCACAGAAGTGCCTGCTCAAGTTTCTGTTCTGTTTTCATCTTCTCTAATAGGGAGCTTGCTGACAACTTTCTTTTTGTTTAGAAATACTGATTAGACTAACCACTGTCTTTGTTGGGTACGCCTTTCAGGTTTGCTTAGCATCATGGCTTTCTTGTCTGAACTTTAGAGATTGAGTTTCTGTAAACTTCAGACAATGATTCTACTTTATGTGTTTTTGAATCAACATTCCTATTTGCTTAAAATATTACTTACTGGATCTGTGATTAGAAGAGCTATATATACCTTGACCACATAAAGTGAAATACAAATGTGACTAGGATTTGAATAAAGAAAGATGCTTGGCATTTGTCATCTTAGTGCAGTTTCCTTTACATTTATCCTTGTGAATGTGCTATCTAGGTTGAAGTCTAGCTGAAGGTGGTAACATCAAGAGAATCAGTCTTCTGCTGCTGCTGCTGCTTCTTCTTTTTTTCTTTTTTATTTTTTGAGATAACCAACAAAATTATCTTAGGAAAACTCCAGAGAATGGATTCTCAACCTGTACAGTGTCACCCCCATGAGGGTTAAAACTGGTTCTTGGTAGTAGTGGTGGGAGAAGTCTTGTTCTTTATTGCTCCTACTAGTGTAAAAAATGCTCACATGTACAACACATAAATGGCTGCATAGTATATCTGTGATGTCAGTATTTTATTGCAAGAGGCATCCATTAGAAAAATTAGAAAAAATGTGGGTGAGACATGAGACTATAAGGTGGATAATTGATAGTGATGACAGAAAAATCTCATGCAGCCTCCATATTTGTTTATGGACTTCCTTTGCCATTGGAAGGTGACCTGAAACCTAACAGGAATTTCCAGGGAAGTCACATACTTCTTTCTGGTCCCTTAGGCAACCCAAGCCTATAGCAAGGGGAAGTACCATTAGGAATGGCAGATGTCTACATCCTAACATGTATGTGTAGTTTCAATGATGCACCTTCATGAATCCAATTCACACCAGTAATTAGAGAAAGTGTCTTCATCTCTTTAAAAATTCTGTATATTCTTCTCAAAATGAAAAACATATTAAGAAAAATTAATGTAATACATTTTATTTCCAGGAGAAACAAGTTATCTTTTTAGAAGGAAACAAAATAAAACAGTCTTGTTGCTCAGTAAACAGCATAGGAGAAACATCAAGGGTTGGCGTTATGCCAGCCATCCTGCTGTGTACATATAGTTAGTCCCTTTCATTCATACATCAGCCTCATCAGGCAGCAGTCCCTATTTGAGAGGAGGATACAGAAGCTTGAAGGGTTGAAGAATAGGCTACATGACTATTTCTCAGGGATAACATAGATAGTGTTACTATATCAGAAGACAGATTATTATAAATGACTAGTGGCCGGTGCATGAAATTCATGCATGGGGGGGCATGTCCCTCAGCCTGGCCTGCACCCTCTCCAATCTGGGACCCCTTGAAGGATGGCCTACAGCCAGTTTACAGGGATTGGGCCTAAACTGGCAGTCGGACATCCCTCTCGCAATCCGGGACCGCTGGCTCCTAACCACTCACCTGCATGCCTGCTGGTCTGCTTGCCCCCAACTCCCCCCCGCCCCGCGCCATTGGCCTGATCACCCACAACTTCCCTCCCCTCTTGGCCTCTAACCACCTCTACTTCAGCCCCACCACCATGGCTTTGTCCAGACGAACATCCAGAAGGTCTCCTGGAAGGTCTCCCAGTCTAATTAGCATATTACCCTTTTATTAGTATAGATAGAGGCCTGGTGCACGGGTGGGGGCCAGCTGGCTGGCCCTGAAGGGTGTCCCGGATCAGAGTGGGGGTTCCCTTGGGGTGTGGGGCAGCCTGGGTGAGGGGCTGATGGCTGTTTGCAGGCTGGCCAAGCCCCCCAGCAGGGACCCTCACCCCATGGGGGTGTGGCCAGCCTGGGTAAGGGGCTGAGGGCCATGTTCAGGCTGGCCACGCCCCCTCGTGACCCAGGCTCCCAGCCCCTCCTTGAGTGGAGGCTAGGATGGGCTGGAAGCTTGGCTTCCTCCGTCGCCGGGGGCAACCCAAGCCTCCTGCTCACTCCAGCTCCATGGCTGCCACCATCTTTGTTGGGTTAATTTGCATACCCCTGATTGGCTGGTGGACGTATTGGAGGGATGGTCAATTTGCATGTTTCTCTTTTATTAGTGTAGATTGCAAAGATCTGATTCAATGCTAACTTTCTAAAATTGGCATCATTTTGTGCATTTTTATTGAAAATGCAGCCTTTGCTTATGTTGATATGCAAATAGACACTCTTGCCCATAATCATACAATTAGGAAGCAAATCTACCATTTTAATTCTGTATTCCTCAGCCTCCATTTTTAACAATAAAGCTTAAAATCATGATGCAACCCTCTCCTTTCCCATTCCCAATGATGGTGTCCCTTCTGAAACAGGAGTAGCAAGAAGCGGGGAATAAGAATAGTGATAAACACTGGCATTGTATTAAACTTATTGTTCTTCATGTTATCTCTCTTAATTCTCCCAAGTGCACTACAGAATAAGTGAAGAAAATACCCTACTCCATTTGTGGATGAGGTCACTGAAGCACAGAGTAATTAATGACTTCTTAAGTAGAACTAGTTAAGATGCCACAGCTAGTGAGTGATGAAATGGAATTAAGAATCTAAGAAATCTGGCTGCACAGTATCACTGGAGAATTAGATAGTGGAGCAGATATGGTGGAGATTAGAGATAGAATATGCAGACACAATTCTTCAAAATGCTCCTTGCCCAGTTCTCTCCACTCTGATTTACTGTGTGGGCCATGACCCTCCCCAGTGACTCTTAACAAGCTTACAGCCCACATCTGTCCAGCATTTTCCTTCAGCCTTTAGACATGTTTTTCTCTACCAAGTAGCTCTAAAGCCATATTAGTATGTTGGCTGTGTTCTGTCATTTTGTTTCTTCCATTCTACTCCTCTATCCATTCTACTAATCCCACAGGCGTGTAAAAGCCCTGAGTGACGGCAGAACGAAATTCGAATCTGCCTCAGGAAGCTAGAGAAGGACGTTTATATATTATACTTTCAACATTTTGTCGGTGTCATAGGAACATAAACAATACCCCATGAAATTGAGAAAACACAGTACACACAATTATTCTAAACAGTCTTCAACATACCCTAGGCATTCCCTAATCCTTATCTCAAAGCCTCTGTTTAGGCTGTGACCAAGTTCTCAGAGAGGCCATCTATCAAACATATCCCTATCCAAATCATACTTCTAAAAAGACTTCCTCAAGTCCCATTGCCATCAGAAAACCTTCCGTGGCTGGCATTTTATTTCTTCCTTCTCTGAACTCCTACTGCCCTTACATAGAATCTAATACAATTAAATTTTCAATAGACTTCGTGTTTTTTTTTTTTAATGTGCATTGTTTTGTTTTTTTTTATTTAGTATAGGTTATTTCTCAGAAAAAAAAAGATCATGTTTTAAAGATATAAGTTAATTTCATAAGATGAAGATGGAAAATGAAAAAATATCTTAGGAGATTTTTAGGCAAGTCACACTGCAGCTAAATCTCTCCTCACTGTTCTCATTCACTGTATGAAAAAGGATATTTGAAAAAGGTATTTTTTTAAAAGCAAAAGAGGTAAGATCATTAAAACAAGTAAAGCTGGAACTCAGATTAAATTACATGCCGTCTTGCCATGGTTTTGACATTCTTCCTGCTTTTACTTTTTAATAGTATGACAGTTTACCCAGTTTCAATAGTAGTGTTAAAATTTGTATCCCTGAAATGCAGCCACGGATGTGGCCTAGAGGTGGAAGGAATTTTGAATTGTCATGGATCATTAACCATTTTCGGGAAGAGAGGGTCCAAAATTGGATTTTGACATAAGTAAAGTCAAGAACATGATTCATGAGCTTGCGCTAGATTCTCCCTGGGTTATTTAAGGTACCCAGATGGAATAGGTTGTATCAGTTCATTTTTCCAAGCAAAGTCCTATTTTTTGAAGGGCAAGAATAGTGAAAGGTTGCAGATAGCAAAATGCCAGTTTTACATTACAGTAAATTACCCAGACATGTGACATTATGCAATTTTAAATAATTGAAAAGAGGACTATTGTGGGGCTGAACCATATTCTTCTTAAATTCATATATTGAAGCGCTAACCCTCAGCACCTCAGAATGTGACCATCTTTGGCTGTAGGACCTTTCAAGGGGTAATCACATTAAAATGAAATCATTAGTGTGGACCCTAATTAAATATGATTGGAATCCTCATGCGGAGGAGATAGGAGCATAGAGGGGCCATCAGGGGCTTATGTACTCCAAGGGGTGACCCTTCCTGTGTATTGGCAGAAAGAGGGGGGCTATCCACAAGCCAGGGGGAGAGGTCTCAGAGGAACCCAAACCTGCTTTCACCCACTTCTGTTTAAGTCGCCCAGTCTGCAATCTTTTGTTTTTGTGGCAGTCCTAGCCGACTACTACAATGACCTAGAAAAACTAGATTCTCCTGGAAGCTGCTTCTAAACCTGAATTTTCTAAGTACAATTATGCTAACATCCAATTATGCTATTAATGCTATGGTAGCATTAATGTCATTTAGTGTCCCACTAAAATTCATAGGTTGGAATTCTCACCCACAGGTGATGCCATTGGAAGGTGGAGTCTTTGGGAGGTGATGAGGTCATGAGGGAAGAGCACTCATGAACAGGATTAGTGCCCTTATCAAAAAGGCCTCAGAGAGATCATTTGCCCTGAGCACACAGCTGTCCATGAATGGGAAAGTGGGCTCTTACCAGACCCAACCCTGTTGGCATCTTGCTCTTAGATTTCCCACCTCCAGAACTGTAAGAAATAGGTTTCTGTTGTTTATAAACCACCCAGTCTATGGCATTTTGGTATTTTGTTATAGCAGCCTGAACAGACTAAGACAAGTGATAACTTAAAACAAATATAGCTGTGGTTTTTTGTACAGCCAATTAAAAGGTGAGTTATGTGTCTGTCTTTAATTTTCAAATATTTACCTAGAAATCTATTTAAAATGTGTCATTTAAATAATTTCCTACTCTTGTTTATATCCTTATCATAACAGAAATTATAGAAATGTGATGAAGCGATGAAGTTCTGAAGTATCTATAATAATGAAAGTGTAATATGCTAATCAGACCAGACGTCCTTCGTCCTTCCAGATGACCTTCCAGACGAAGCTTTGGTGGGCGGGGGCCGAGGCAGAGCGGGTACAAGCCCCCCAGCTGCCGTGGTGGGTGGTGGCCGAGCCCCTTGCACGAATTTTGTGCCTCGGGCCTGTAAGTTATATATATGCCAGTATGAAATTTTAACCTTTCTGAATGAAAATAGTTTGCCCGGCCAGTGTGGCGCAGTGGTTGAATGTCAACCAATGAACCAAGAGATCACTGTAGGATTCGGGTTGGGGCTTGTGCATGAGTTAAGGGGTTGGTCCCCAGTAGGGGACATACAGGAGATGTCAGATCAATGATTATCTCTCATCATTGATGTTTCTCTCTCTCTCTCCTCTCCCTTCTTCTCTGAAATCAATTAAAACATATCTTAAAAAATAGTTACTTCTATCTGGAGGTAGATCCCTGGATTAGGAGTACAAGAAATAGACTTATCATTATTTTAAGAAAATGTGTCTATCTTCCTGGGCCCATTTCTTCATGAGTAAATCAAAGAACTATATAAATTTACCTCTAATATTCTAAAACTAGTAGCCCTGTGCATAAATCTGTGTGCCAGTAGCTCTCTGTGGGGCCTGGCTTCTCCGTGCCTGCTGACCAGAGGCTCTCCGTGGCCCAGAGGCCCATCTGCAGCGGGGCACGGAACACTTTCCTCATCACTGCAGTGACGAAGCAAGCATTCCGCCAGGCCGCTCATGCTGCCCGCTCTCAGTGGCCGCCCCCCTCCCCAGGACTGGGGGACTCCGGCGGTGCAGAGAGAACTGGGAGCCGCCATCTTGTGGCTATGGGCGCCACTGTTTTTGTGACAGGGTCATGTTAATTTGCATACTACCCTTTTATTAGATAGGATAATATATACAAGAAAGTACATGTCTTTATGTTTTATATAATCCTTTAACTGTTTTGAAGACATGACTATAATTAAGATAATTATACAATAACTAGAGGCCCAGTGCACGAAATTCGTGCACAGGGGTGGGGGTGGGGGTGGGGGTGTGTCCCTCAGCCCAGCCTGCACCCTCTCCAATCTGAGACCCCTCTAGGGATGTCCGACTGCCCGTTTAGGCCCGATCCCGGTGGGATAGGGCCTAAATGGTAGTCGGACGTCCTTCTCATAATCCAGGATGGCTGGCTCCCAACTGCTCACCTGCCTGCCTGCCTGATTACCCCTAACCGCTTCTGCCTTCCAGCCTGATCAACCCCTAACAGCTCCCCTACCAGCCTGATTGATGCCTAACTGCTCCCCTGCCGGCCCAATTGCCCCTAACTGCCCGCCCCTGAGGGTTGGTCACCCCCAACTGCCCTCCCCTGTTGGCCTGGTCACCCTTAACTGCCCTCTCTTGCCAGCTTGGTCACCCCTAACTGCTCTCCCCTGCCGGCATGGTCGCCCCTAACTGCCCTTTCCTGCTGGCCTGGTCACCCCTAACAGCCCTCCCCTGCAGGCCTGGTTGTCCCCAACTGCCCTCCTCTGCAGGCCTTGGCCCCCCCAGCTGCCCTACCCTGCAGGCCTGGTCTCCCCAAACTGCCCTCTCCTGCAGGCATGGTTACCCCCAACTGCCCTTCCCTGCAGGGCTGGTCTCCCCTAACTGCCCTCCCTTGCAGGCCTGGTCCCCCCCAACTGCCCTCCCCTGCAGGCCTGGTCACCTCCAACTGCCCTCTCCTGCAGGCCTGGGTCTCCCCTGTCTTCCCCTGCAGGCCCAGTCACCCCCAACTGCTCTCCCCTGCAGGCCTGGGTCTCCCCTAACTGTCCTCCCCTGCAAGCCCGATCACCCTAACTGCTCTCCCCTGCAGGCCTGATAGACCAACTGCCCTCCCCTGCTGGCCTGATTGCCCACAACTGCCCTCTCCTGCTGGCCATCTTGTGGTGGCCATCTTGTGTCCACCTGGGGGCAGCCATCTTTGACCACATGGGGGTGGCCATCTTGTGTGTTGGAGTGATGGTCAATTTGCATATTACTCTTTATTATAAGGCATAGTAGTTAACATCCTATCTAATAAAAGAGTAATATGCAAATTGACCATACATCCACTACACCCACAAGCCACACCCACCAGCCAATCAGGAGCGAGTATGCAAATTAACACAACCAAGATGGCTGCAGCCACAGAGAGAGCAGGAGGCTTGGGTTTCTCTGGCAATGGAGGAAGCCAAGCTTTTCGTCTGCCCTGGCCTGCCTTGGCCTCTGCTTAAGGCTACAAAGTTTCAATTATAGAAGATAAATAAATCCCAGATACCAGGGCCTCTGCTTGGGTTGTTGGGGGGTGGTGTGGCCAGCCTGCAAACCACCACAGGCCCCTCGCCCAAGCTGCCCCACGCCCCAAGGGAACCCCCACCTTGATCTGGAACACCCTTCAGGGCAAACCAGCCGGCCCCCACCCATGCACCAGGCCTCTATCCTATCTAATAAAAGAATAATATGCAAATTCACCGCCACTCCAGCGCACAAGATGGCTGCCCCCATGTGGTCAAAGATAAATGCCCCCATGTGGACACAAGATGACCACCACAAGATGGCCAGCAGGGGAGGGCAGTTGGGAGGGACCAGATCTGCAAGGGAGGGAGTTATGGGTGATCAGGCCAGCAGGGGTGGGCAGTTGGAAGGGACCAGGCCTGCAAGGGAGGGCAGTTGGGGGTGATCAAGCCTGCAGGGGAGGGCAGTTAGGGGTGACCAGGCTGGCAGAGGAGGGAAGTTGGGGGCGACTGGACCTGCAGGGAAGGGCAGTTGGGGGGGACCCAGGCCTGCAGGGGAGGGTAGTTAGAGGCAAACAGGCTAGGAGGGGAGCAGTTAGGCATCAAATCAGCCTGGCCGGGGAGTGGTTAGGGGGTGATCAGGCTGGCAGGCAGAGCAGTTAGGGGCAATCAGGAAGGCAGGCAGGCAAGCAGTTGGGAGCCAGCAGTCCTGGATTGTGAGAGGGATGTCCGACTGCCCGTTTAGGCCCAATCCTACTTAGATCGGGCCTAAACGGGCAGTCGGACATCCCTCGAGTGGTCCCAGATTGGAGAGGGTGCAGGCTGGGTTGAGGGACACATACCCCGTGCATGAATTTCATGCACCAGGCCTCTAGTTATTATATACTTCATATGTATCATGAGTAAACAAGTAGGAAATATTAATTTTTTATATATAAGATCATTGAAGCAGAGATAAATTAAATAACTTGCCTACCATGTCAATTTATAATCTAGGATTTGACCATACATGATCAAAATTATTTTATATCAATTGATTTTATTGAATAAAATTTAAAATAGTCTTATTTAAGTTTTTGGAAATCAACTGAAAAAATTCACTTGTACCCAGAATAGATATACTTACTCCTTGCAACTTTAGAAGCAGCACATTGTAAATCCAGATTTGGTCAGCTTGTAAGGATAAAAAAAGCAGCTAAGGAATGTCCCCTCTGTAAATTATGAGAAATATATTCAGTATTTACCTTTCCATGTAGTCTCTCTTCACCTTCCTGTTCAATTTAAGTAATTCTTGTAGTCATTAGCTCAAAAGTAAAAATTTTCATCCCTTCCTTAGCTTCAAGTTTGTTGAAATTGTTTATACTTTATGCTAACTTAATTGGTTTCTCTCTTACCTAAAATTCACAACTCAATTTACTGACTGCTTTCCATGAGGTTCATAACCAATATTTCCATATTTGTGAGATTCTGCTCATGTAGCAATGTTTTGCTCCATGTTCCTCAGACAGCCCATATTATCTATCACTTTTTAAAAAATAACATTTGCAATCAGCTTTAATGTTGATAATTCTCTCCCCAACTTCATTCAGCGAACTTGTTTCAAGTTACTCAGATTCTGCTATTGACCACAAGTTATATGGGATTTTGAACTGTGAAAACTACTCAAATTGCTGAAAGGATACTAAATAAATGCTAAAATGTATCATTCTGTATTCTGAAAGTATGATTTGGATATAGTTTTCTAGAATAATATGCCTTTTTTTTTATTTGAGTACTAGGGGCCTGGTGCACAACATTCGTGCACTGGGTGGAAGGGTTCCTCAGCCCAGCCTGCGCCCTCTTGGGGAGCCGGCCTAAGTCAGCAGTCGGACATCCCCTGAGGGGTCGTTAGTGCTGCCACGGAGCCAGGAGAGGCTTCCGCCACCACGGCTGCGCTCCCCAGCCGTGAGCCTGGCTTCTGGCTGAGCAACGCTTCCCCTATGAGAGCACACTGACCACCAGGAGGCAGCTCCTGCATTGAGCGTCTGCCCCCTGGTGGTCAGTGCGTGTCATAGTGACTGGTCGTTCTACTGTTCGGTCTATTTGCATATTAGCTTTTTATTATATGGGATTACTTGGGCAGTCAGACATCCCTCTCACAATCCAGGACTGCTGGCTCCCAACTGCTTGCCTGCCTGCCTTCCTGATTGCCCCTAACTGCTTCTGCCTGCCAGCCTGATCACCCCCTAACCACTCCCCAGCCAGGCTGATTTGATGCCTAACTGCTCCCCTGCCAGCCTGTTTGCCCCTAACTACCCTCTTCTGCAGGCCTGGTCACCCCTAAATACCTTCCCCTGCAGGCCTGGTCCCCCGCAACTGCTCTCCCCTGCAGGCCTGGGTCTCCCCAACTGCCCTCCCCTGCAGGCCTGGTCCCCCGCAACTGCTCTCCCCTGCAGGCCTGGGTATCCCCAACTGCCCTTCCCTGCGGGCCCCCAACTTCCCTCCTCTGCCAGCCTGGTCACCCCTAAATTATGTGAATTATTCTTAGAATATCCTTTACAACATGTGGTTTATGTGTCTTTGTACATGATTCCAAGTAAAAATCCAATCTAGGTTCATGCATTAAATTTGAGTGTTAAATCTTTAGAATAGTTGTTTATTTTGTTTGTCATTACATGACTTTAAAAATTCAGAAAATTTGTAGAAAATCCCACACATTAAACATTCCTGGTTTCTAGAAGTAGCATTATTTTACTTTTTCAATATTTCTTCTAAATAGGAAGTTAAATTTAATGTCTTGATTAGATTCAGATTAAATATTCTTGATGAAAAGACTATGAGTGCGGCTGTGAGCTGGATAATGTAACATCAAGAAGCATATAATGCTGTAAAATCCAGTTACTAGAAATACTAGAATGATGTACAGTCTGAGGTCTTGAAACATTTCTTTAATCTGTGTTTTTATTTTATCAATATGATGTATAGTTGGATTATTTTGTTTCCATTTGTTGTCAGTGTTAAGGTTTGTTTTTTAGTTTTATATTTTTGAATGTATGAAACAGTTGTATGGTTCAAAAGTCAGCGCTGTGCTAATAAATATACTTAGAGAAATCTTGCTTCTATCTTTGTTCTCTACTCTGTACTCTTCTACCCCTGTACCCCAGGGGTTGAGAAAATTAGTGAAGGGCCAGAGAATAAATTCTTTAGGTATTACATGCCATGTGGTCTCTTAACAACAGTTAGCTCTGCTACTGGCTTGAGAAAGCAGCCATCAACAATGTGCAAAGGGATGGGTGGTTTACTATAACATGTGGGAGAGTGTATTTGGCCCCTGAGTCATGGTTTGTTGAACCCTGCCATAGATAACTATTAAAAAAATCAGCTTCTGCCTTATCCTTTTTTCAATTAAATTTTTTTTCTTTATTGATTAAGGTATTACATATGTGTCCTTATCCCCCATTTCCCCCTCATCCCCCCACTCAGGCCCTCACCCCCCCTGGTATCTGTGTCCATTGGTTAGGTTTATATGCATACATACAAGTTTTTTGGTTGATCTCTCCCCCTTATCCCCGCCCTCCCCTACCTTCCCTCTGAGGTTTGACAGTCTGATCGATGCTTCTCTGTCTCTAGATCTGTTTTTGTTCATCAGTTTATGTTATTCATTATATTCCACAAATGAATGAGATCATGTAATATTTATCTTTCTTTGACTGGCTTATTTCACTTAGCATAATGCTCTCCAGTTCCATCCTTGCTGTTGCAAATGGTAAGAATTCCTTCTTTTTTACCGCAGGGTAGTATTCCATTGCATAGATGTACCACAGTTTTCTAATCCACTCATCTGCTGATGGGCACTTAGGCTGTTTCCAAATCTTAGCTATGGTAAATTGTGCTGCTATGAACATAGGGGTGCATATATCCTTTCTGATTGGTGTTTCTGGTTTCTTGGGATATATTCCTAGAAGTGAAATCACTGGGTCAAACGGGAGTTCCATTTTTAGTTTTTTGAGGAAATTCCATACTGTTCTCCACAGTGGCTGCACCAGTCTGCATTCCCACCAGCAGTGCATGAGGGTTCCTTTTTCTTCGCCTCCTCGCCAGCACTTGTCGTTTGTTGATTTGTTGATGATTGCCATTCTGACAGGTGTGAGATGGTACCATATTATCGTTTTGATTTGCATCTCTTGGATGATTAGTGACTTTGAGCATATTTTCATATGTCTCTTGGCCTTCCTTATGTCCTCTTTTGAAAAGTATCTATTTAGGTCCATTGCCCATTTTTTGATTGGATTGTTTATCTTCCTTTTGTTAAGTTGTATGTAAATGTTGGAGATTAAACCTTTATCAGTGATAACATTGGCAAATGTGTTCGCCCATGCAGTGGGCTTTCTTGTTGTTTTGTTGATGGTTTCTTTTGCTGTACAGAAGCTTGTTATTTTGATGTTGTCCCATTTGTTTATTTTCTCTTTAGTTTCCATTGCCCTAGGAGCAGTATCAGTGAAGATACTGCTTTGGCATATATCTGAGATTTTGCTGCCTGTGGATTCCTCTAATATTTTATCGTTTCCTATCTTATGTTTAAGTCACTTATCCATTTTGAGTTTATTTTTTGTGTATGGGTTAAGTTGGTGGTCTAGTTTCATTTTTTTTGTATGTATCTGTTCAATTTTCCCAACACCATTTATTGAAGAGACTGTGTTGACTCCATTGTATGTTCTTGCCTCCGGTGTCAAATATTAATTGAGCATAGTGGTTTGAGTCGTTTTATGGGTTCTCAATTCTATTCCATTGATCTGTATGTCTGTTCTTGTGCCAGTACCAGGCAGGTTTGAGAACAGAACAGTGGCTTTGTAATACAACTTGATATCTGGTATTGAGATCCCACCTACTTTGTTTTTCTTTCTCAGGATTGCTGCAGCTATTCAGGGTCTTTTTTTATTCCAGATGAATTTTTGGAGAGTTAATTCTAGGTCTGTGAAATATGTTGTTGGTATTTTAATGGGGAGTGCATTGAATCTATAGATTGCTTTGGGTAGTATGGACATTTTAATGATGTTGATTCTACCAATCCATGAACACGGTATGTTCTTCCATCTGCTTATGTCTTCCTCTATCTCTTTTTTCAGTGTCCTGTTATCTTTTTTACATTACTTACTACATATTATTTTCATTTCTTAAACAAAAATAGCATAATATGCACACTGTTCTTCACTTTGTAAATTTTATTTAAATTACACAGACACATACATACACATACACATACACACAATATCCATACATGTCATCTTCCTTATTCTTTAAAAAAACTATTTAGTACTTCATTGTGTGGCTATACCATAATTTATTCAACAAATCTTTTACTGAGCATTTGGATTGTTTTCAATCTTTTGCTGTTACAACTAACATCTGAATAACCTTGGCATATGATATGATGTGTGTGTGTGTGTGTGTGTGTTTGTGTGTATAGTTTATAGTTATAGAAGTCCTAGAAGTAGAAGTATTGGGCCAAAAGGAAAGGTATTTGTAGTTCTGTTCAATATTGCAAAATTCCTCTTCACATAGGTGTACTACTTTCCATTCCCAATGTGAAATATGTGAGCGCACCGTTTTCTCCATAGCCTTGACAGCAGTGTGCTGTGAAGCTTTTGAACTTTTGCCAACATGATATATGAGAAATAGTATCTCAGTTTAGTTTTTATGTTCATTTATCTTATTACTAGAGGCCCGGTGCACGGATCGAGCACAGGTGGGGTCCGGCCAGCCTGATGATCGGGCTGGGCCAGCTGGGGTAGGGGCTGCGGGCCATTGACCAGCTGGCCCCACCCCCTGGCCAAACTGCTGGTAGAGGGGACAATTTGCATATTAGCCTTTTATTATATAGGATGAGTGAAATGGAACATCTTTTCATACACTGAAGGGCCATTAACTGTTTTGTTTCCATGAACTGTCTGTTCTCTTTGTTTTCTTTTTTATTGGGTTTCAGGGTGTATTTTCAAACGAGAGCCAACTGGGCTTCCAATGAAATTGAACATGGTATGTAAAAGATAGGTACTAGAAAACCAGCCTGGCAGGTGTGGCTCAGTGGTTGAGCAGCGACCTATGAACCAAGAGGTCACAGCTCGATTCCTGGTCAGGGTACATGCTTGGGTTGTGGGCTCGATCCCCAAGAGGGGGCATGCAGGAGGCAGCCGATCAAGGATTTCTCTCTCATCAGTGATGTTTCTATCTCTCTCTCCCTCTCCCTTCCTCTGTCTAAAATAAAATATATATATATATTAAAAAAAAAAAGATGAATCAAGCGTAACCCCAAGGTCTTTGTATTCAGCAACTGGAAAGATGTAACTGCCTTGATGTGGTATAGGGAACAGCGTGATCAGAACAGTGTCAGGTTATCAGGTCAA
This sequence comes from Plecotus auritus, assembly GCF_963455305.1. Taxonomy (NCBI): domain Eukaryota; kingdom Metazoa; phylum Chordata; class Mammalia; order Chiroptera; family Vespertilionidae; genus Plecotus; species Plecotus auritus. Next base: position 11,865,906 of record NC_137773.1, on the reverse strand, counting down.
GGATTGAGATTTCCATGTTGGACATTTTTTAATTAAAACCGACTGTTGGACTGGGATTTGGACATAGGGGTCTGTATATGTTAAAGAGATCTGTTGTAGAGATGGGAAGCTAGGAATCGCTATGGTAGAGATGCTAGCGAGTGCCACGACACTGATGAGGTTATACGGTGAGGAGTGTGGGGAGAGAAGACAAGAAAATGAAAGATTAAGTCCTGAGTCCTTGACGTGAAAGGTTAGATACGAGAGGATGCTCGCACAGAACATCAGTGAGGTAGAGAAAAACAAGGAGAATATTGTGCCATGAACCAAGTAAAGAACTCGTATCAAAGAGAAACAAGTGAGCAAGGCTGGTGATAGGTGCAGGAACATGAGGAGTGACGCTTTAGCACTGAGCTGGAAGTTCTGTTCTGCATCTCCCTCTGGAGCCTCACTTCTGAGCCACCTTCCTCCACTCCCAATTTTGCCTGGCGGGTTCTTTGTTACCTATAAAACTTGTTTGGGCAGTGAAACCTTTTCTTGACTCCGGGGGGAGCACATGCTCTTGTCGTTTGCTCTCTCTGAGCCTGGAATTCTCCTTCATAGACTGTATTAGTCTCTTGTACAGTACTCTGTCTTTTCCTTATACTAGAACATAAGCTCCATGAGGGCAGGAGCAATTTCTCTCTTCTTTGTGGCTGAATTCCAAGGTGCCTTTGTAGCTAAAAATTACTCAAGACATATTTGTTGAATAAGTGCCTTTGTACCTATGTCCTATGTACTAGTATACCATCCACACACGTACCTTAGTAAGTTATTCAAGTGCCCACTCTCATTTTTACACATTTAGTGCTTTGGAGACCTATTTTATATAAATTAAAAGTATATATACCAGATGTTTTAATTTTGGTAATATGATGCCATTGCAGGATAAATTGTCAATGGGAGATAATGATAGCTACAGAACACAGATGGAAAATGATGATTTTATAAGTAAAAAAGTGTCAAGAAATAAGGACTCATTTTGAGCATAAGAATGCATCTTTTTTTTTTTAAGAAAAATCCATATCAATCTCCCTGAAAAAAATTTAAATGCTCCATTCTCTAAAATGACTATTAGTGAAAAGTTAAACACATAGACTTTGAAAATCAGACCTCTTACTTGACTAAAGCATTGCCCCTTTTGTAAATATGATACAAAATGGTAATCTGCTCACCAGTTGATAAAATCTGACCACGTAAGGTCAGATTTTAAAAATTAAACTTTTAATCTAAAAATTAACAAGTTAATTTTTAAGTTAAAAAAAATCACACCATCCTAACATTCCTAATTTCTGTTGATAGGGTAACATTTTAGGGAGTGCTGGGGGAGACAGAGGCAGATGAATGAATGGTAATAGGATATATAAGGTAGTAAAATGCCATGAGGCTTCTGAGAAAGGAGATATTTACATTGACATGGGTGGGAAAGAGTATGAATTACATAATCTAGATGTTTGTTTAAGGCAGATAGGATTGGCCTCATCCACATGTGACTTGTCCAGTTGCATAAGGCCCCACACTTTGTAGGGCCCCACACTTGGTTAATGATCTGCAATTTCCATCTTCAAATTTTCAAGACTCCTGGAACAAGGGGCTGCATTTTCCTTTCGCACAGGGCCTCACAAACTACGTGGCCAGTCTTGAGGACAGATAATAATAGGAAGGATCACTGTAACAAAGTTAAGAAAGTAACAGGAAGCAAAGGATTATTGGGGGGCTGTGAGTTCAATTTCATTAAAATAAAAGCTTTAGAGAGACACAGGAGTGTTTTCCAAAAGTTTATTAGACACAACTTCAGCAGCACAGCCAACTTGTTTCTCTTCCCTGTCATCTGTCACCTGTCCTTCCAGGTGCAATCTCATCAGTTTTAAAATAATACGAAGTTCGTGAAGCTGCAATTTATAACATCTCTCTGTATGCATCTTAATGACTGGATTCTGATTTACACCGTTTGATCAAGGCTGTAATGCTAATGTCTTAAGGACTCAGGATTCATTTCATCATGAGTTAGTTATGCAAATGAAATCAAATGACATAGGAAGAGAAAGGGAGAAGGAAAAGGAACACAAAACCCTGGGAACCTGTACTGATTGCTTGCTGGAACTCTCTTCTTTCATATCCTACCTGAGCAGGCTGATAACTTCCTGAATCTCTAAGGCCATACCTTTGACTTCCTCAACAGCAGGGCTTCTAAAAGTGTTTATTAGTGATTACCATTCAGTAGTTTATATCCATGGTCAATTTATATTCAACTACTAAATACCTTACACACAAATTTGGAACAGTGGAAAAACAATAAGAGGATAGGGGATGCTATCCCTACACAGAACAGGACAGATATTGTTTTTTTTGTTTGTTTGTTTGTTTGTTTTTTGTTTTTTTAAATAAGAATTGACCAGTATGCCCTGGCTGGTGTGGTTCTGTTGAGCATCAGCCCATGCACTGAAAGGTCATCTGTTTGATTCCTGGTCAGGGTACCTGCCCAGGTTGCAAGTTCAATGGGAAACAACCAATTGATATATCTCTGTCACACCAATGTTTCTCTCTCTCTCTCAAATCAATAAAAATATTTTTTGAAAAAAAGAAAAATAAGCCTCTTAAAAAAAAGAATTGACTAATATGGGATGTCAGAGGCATTGTCCTAGTGTAGCTCATCTTACAATTTAAATCATTGTAGGTAGTTTGCATTAATTTACATAGGTATTCTGAGTACACCATACATTTTGATAGATAATTATTCACACAGTGGCATGACAAAAACCAAGTCCATTTTTTATTAAAAAAACAACCATGTATAGTCAACTGATCTTCGACCAAGGAGCAGAGGTAATTCTATGAAGAATGGATAGATTGTTCAACAGATGGTACTGGAACAATATGCAAAATAAAGTGAATATAGACACTGATGTACAGTGTAGGAGCTTGCCTTATAGGCTCAGAAAAATGAAGATTTGGACAATGGCTCCTCTGAGAGTGATGTACAAATACAGACAGACCCTTTGTCATTTAATAAAGGAAATAACCAGTTAGAGTTTGGAATATAAGTCCACATAGCAGTTCATTTTCTTCTTAAAGGCAGACCTTCAGTAAACTATTCATTATCAGAAGTTTCCTTGGAAGATATGATCTTAATCAGACCAAAGAGAGTTCAACAAAGAATACCCTAAATGGCCTTTCCAATGGACTTTGTACTCCAGGCCCATTCACCAAGGGAGGGCCATGTCTGTGCTTGCTCTGCAGCCATCATTTCCCCACATTTCTATAGCTCTCCAAACCTCCTTTTGAACAATATCTTTTTTTGTTTTGTCTTTTAATTTTTATCCTATATAATAAAAGCCTACTATGCTAAGTGTCTGGTTGTTTGTTCAACCAATCAAAGCGTAATAGGCTAATAATATGCTAAGGCCGCTCAACTGTTAGCTATGATATGCGCTGACCACCAGGGGGCAGACAGTCAACCGGCTGACCAGTCACTATGATGTGCACTGACAACCAGGGGCAGAGGCTCCGACTGGTAGGTTAGCTTGCTGCTGGGGTCTGGCCGATTGGGACTGAGGGAGACGGGCCGGGCATGCCCTGGAGCCCTCCTGCAGTCCTTGCCCAGCAGGCCAACCTCCCACGTCCCCCTTCCCCCAAGCCCCGATCATGCACCAGGGGGGTCCCTCAGCCTGGCCTGTGCCCTCTCACAATCCGGGCTGAGGGACCTCTTCCCCACTTGAGTGCACAAATTTTGTGCACCGGGCCTCTAGTTTTATATATTTATTAATCTTTATTGTTGAAAGTATTACCCATCTCCCTTTTCCCCCCATTAACCCCTTCTAGCCTGCCCTCGCCCCCCGCCCCAGGCCTTCACCACCCTGTTGTCTGTGTCAGTGGGTTATACATAAATGCATAAAAGTTCTTTGCTTAATCTCTTTCCACCCACCCACCCACCCTGGCCTTCCCTCTGAGAGTCTGTTCCATGCTTCTATGTCTCTGGATCATATTTTATTCATCAGTTTGTTTTGATCATTAAATGCCACATATGATTGAGACCAGGTAATACTTGTCTTTCTTTGACTGACTTATTTCGCTTAGCATAATACTCTCCAGATCCCTCCATGCTGTCTTAAAAGGGTATTTGAGCAATATCTTATTGATTCAAGTTGGTGACCTTATCTTCAGTCAGGAAGGTCAGCTTGTCTAATAGAGTTGTGTTTTACATGCATGCTCCTCTATTTCACTATGTGGGTTCCAGTCCTGGCTCCACTTCTCCACCACAGGCATCTCCAATGTAGTTGACCTTGGGCCATTCGCTTAACTTTCTAAGCCTGTGTTTTCTTGCCATTAAATGGTGATAGTAGCAATGTCTAATTTATATTAGCTTTTATAAAAACATTGAATGCTATTATGCAAGTAGAGTACATAGCTCAGTTTCTGACATCAGTTAAATACTCAACAATTATTATGCTTTTATTATCAAAGAGCAAGCTTATTTCCAAGATTTTGGGATGTCTTTCCTTTTCTTGCATATGCTACCAAATATAAATCAATCAATATACCAAAATGCCTCTGGCTGCAGTGAATAAAGGCCTTTGGCACAATGCTACAATGATAAGATGGGTAAAATGATCCAGTCAAAAAGAACTTTGATATGGAAAGATGAGTATGAGAATGGAAACAAGGGAAAGTAGAAGTGAGTGTTGACCAGTATCTGAACCTTTGGATAAAGCTATGCCTAAAGCTTTTCACTTAGATGAAACAACTCCCTTTTTTCCTCCCTCCCTTCCTCCCTCCCTCCCTTCCTTCCTTCCTTCCTTCCTTCCTTCCTTCCTTCCTTCCTTCCTTCCTTCCTTCCTTCCTTCCTTCCTTCTCCCTCCTCCTCCTCCTCCTCCCCCTCATCCTCCTCCTCCTTCTCTTCATCCTCCTCCTTCATCTGGGTTGGATTTTCTGTTACTTGCAAACTACAGTTTCTTAACTGATACAGCATATGGCACAGGGATTTTGTTTAAGATCCAAATGAGAGAACACATAGTAAACTGGTAACATGGAATGAAGTCCCAACACTGTCACACTTTTGCTGTACATTTTTGTGCCATCATAATTTTAAAGAATTGTCCTTTACAAAATGGGTGTTGTGAATTAAAGAGGAAGAAAAGTGATGTTACTGTTTCTCATAAAGCAATTGCTGGGCTACAGTTTATGCTCTTTGTCAGGAGGCCACAGAACTGAAACCAAGCTGGGAGCCTCTGGGGAAACTACTCCCAACTCCACTGTGAGAATGCAGTCTCCTAAATGTGGGAAGAGGTGCAGAGGCTGGACCGCCTGGCAGCAAAGTTTCTGTACTTGAGAGCATTGCAGTTACGCCCCCTGATACCTCGGGTCTACCTGTGGATTTCAGATCCCGTGAGTTAACAGGTAGATGGATCATATACGCAGCTGGGGAAATGAGAGCCTCTCTTGAACATCAGCTCCACTGACTGTGCAGAATGATATTTCTTACACATTCTTTTTTTTTTTTTTTTTTTTTTACCACATCTGATTCCATTTCCTCTGGGAAAGGGACATTATACTTACATGTAAATGAATAAACCTCAACCAGTCCTTTTTTAAATATTATATGACTCATAAGACATACTTTAGTTTTGACTATGTCTACATGGAGATTTCAAATAATCACTAACAACAATTGTGAATGTTTATTTTAAAAAATCACTATAACCATGAAAAACATACATACATGGTACATCTAGGTATACTTGCTTCTGGTCTATTAAAAAGGCATTTTAAATGTTTATTTCACTTATTAAATGTAAAACTTCTTAAAATTTGGAATTTCTTTTTAATCTGTGGTGTTACCTTCATTTGTCTACAAAAAAGAAATATTTAAGGAGGCCATTGTGAATCTAAGTAACAGAATTCCATGGCTCATTTTTGGATCAGGATGATAGCTTTAACCTAACAGCTTTTCAGTAAATACTTACTGAAATTATATAAATATACTAGAGGCCCAGTGCAAGAATTCATGCACCAATGGGGTCCCTCGGGCTGGCCTGCAGGATCAGGCCGAAACTGGCTCTTCGACATCCCCTGAGGGATCCCATATTGCAAGAGGGCACAGACCAGGCCAAGGGACCCCACCAGTGCACTATTGGGGCCGGGGAGGGATATGGGAGGGCTCCAGGGCATGTCCGGCCCATCTTGCTCAGTCCCAATTGGCCGAACCCCAGCAGCAAGCTAACCTAACAGCGTCTGCCCCCTGGTGGTCAGTGCATGTCATAGCAAGCAGTTGAGCAGCCTTAGCATATCATTAGCATATTATGCTTTGATTGGTTGAACGGCCCACTGGACGACTAGACACTTAGCATTTTAGGCTTTTATTATATAGGATATTTCTCATCATTTATAGAAAGAGTTTTAATAGTTAAATAAGCTATTTTGTCCAGTTTTACTCATTAAATATTTTCACTTTAACACTGAAGTTTGACTTAAAAATATGCTCTAAGACATTAGCACATTCAATTCAAAGGGTGTTTAGAGGAGGCAATATTTGGGTGGTTAACGCTAAACATTTTCCCAGAGGCCACTTAGGTAGAATAAGAATGTGGGGCTGACAGAGGAATGAAGGAGAAAGCACTGTTCCCTCTTTTTTCTTTTCTGGTTCCTTCTCATCTCCTGTTCCTCCTTACCATCCAGGTCCCCATGCTGAAGGTGACCTTTAGGACGTTCCGTATAGTGTGCCTCACGCTCTAGCCTTGATCATTTCTTTTCCTGTTAAAATCCAGTTATCCCTGTTTCCTTCTCTAAGAACCTTGCAAGAAAACAGTGATAGCATGCCTAATTAATTAGCTCACATAATTGTGTTAATGGTTTAGGATTTTATTTGGTTTTTTCTTATTTTAAAAATTGTCTCCTAGGAGTTTTCTTTTTTTTTTTTTTGAGAGAGAGAGAGAGGAACTCTAAACCTTTTTGATGGCTTCACTCCATGTCTCCATAATATATTTTATAAAAAAGAAAAAGAAAAGCAAAAGAGAAGGAAATACAATGTGAAGAGATGAGTAATACCTCTGTCTTTCAGAGGAATTCATGGCTCAGACACAGGGTCACTGAGACTTCAAACCTGGCATATTAGCAACAGCACAAGATAAACAGAATGCAAAATGGACATGACAAATTTGATTTATTCTAGGCAGAGATTTACCAACCGAGGGATAGCTATTGTTATATGAAATTATAAATGCTACCATCACATGCTGGAGAAGATAAACAATCTTTTATTCACTCTGCTTTTCCATGTCTGAATTTAAGCTGGAAAAATGCTTTCCATTTATGTGCATTTAAAGGTTAAGTCCTGTGACCAAAGTAAAAATAAGCACTAAAAAATGGAGTTTGATTTAAGTAGTGCCGCTGAACCTCCTCCTTGTCATTCCAGTAGAAATAATTCATTGCTTGGTGGTGAGTCAAGACATTTGATCATTTTCAGATTATTTATATTTTGATTCATTTTTCATTTTTATTATTTTGCCTCATGCAAGTCCATGCTCATTTAAATGAGGTCAAGCTCTTAGCTGGTCCCTGTATGTGTTTTATACCATTATCCTACTTCAGGTACCTTCTCTATATCAGGTATATGCCCTTGGTAACATTTTTTGTGTGTGTTTTATTTTTTCATTGATTTCAGAGAGGAAGGAGGAGGGAGAGAGTGATAGAAACATCAGTGATGAGACAGAATCATTGAGCAGTTGCCTCCTGCATGCCCCCTCCTGGGGATGGAGCCTGCAACCTGGGTATGTGCCCTTGACTGGAATCAAACCCGGCACCCTTCAGTTCTCAGGCCAACGCTCTATCCACTGAACCAAATGGCTAGAGCATGAAAACATTTTTGCACATTTCCCAAGGAAATAGGAGGAGGAATTTGTTAAAAAGGTTAGTGGATGAATCAGTAGTTAAATTATGCTCAAATATTTAATAGTTCTCTTCAATATTAAAGTTCTCTGTGGATCTATTTGACTGCTATTGTCAATTTTTTGGTGGCTAATTTTCTTCATCAAAGAAATGGAATATTTGCTGGCCTATGTAAAATATGCTTAAACTTTCATTGTGGACATATCCAATGGTGGAAAAACCAATGTAATTATTAGAATTATCCTTACCTATGACTAAATGGAATCAAAGTTTTTAAAATGATCAGGATTTTCTTCAAAAGTTCACAACTGTTTAAAGCACTTCTCATATTAAATGTTCATAAAGGTAACCACATGTAATAATACCGTAATATATCAACAATAAAAACTTATTAAGTCAATAACTTTTACTCATAAAATATACTTAATATGCATACTAGGCTTTAAGATACACATATGTTCTTATCTGCGAAGGAGTTAGATGGAGTTAATGAAATACTTTGTATTAGTTATGATCAGAATTATAGGAACCAAAGAAACTAATAGAAAAGCAGCAAGTGCAATTTGTTGGCTGATACACTTCAGGAAAAAGTTGACCAACCAAACGCAGAGGAAATACACGTGTGCTTATTGCGCCCGGTACACCTGGAACCAGGAAACCAGCAGGTGCCAGTAGTGTCATCCCAGCCTTTTATCGCTGCCCTTTCACTGCAGACCAGCTTTGTCCAGAGATCAGTGTTGGAAAAGAAACCACTCTCAGGCGTCCTCAAACTACGGCCCGCGGGCCACATGCGGCCCGCCGAGGACATTTATCCGGCCCGCTGGGTGCCGCTGCCTGTCCGGCTTAGAGGCCGACTCGTCCCGGGCCCGCAGTGTGCATAGGAATTTGTTCGTAGTTTTCTTTTTAAACTATAGTCTGGCCCGCAAACTGTCTGAGGGACAGTGAACTGGTCCCCTGTTTAAAAAGTTTGAGGACCCCTGCTAGATAGTTGCGACAGAAAGAAACTTAGCTTATGGATACTGGGGAGGCTGAAAAAAATAAAACCTAGGCTAATTTTCTAAGAAACAACTTTCAAAGGCTGTGGCAGAACTCTTCACTACAGCTGCTGTTTGCAGAACCTTCTGCCTCTGCCCCACTCTGCCCTAGGAAAACCTGCTTCTCATTCTGTGACTCCTCCCCAGCAATTCAAAATTGAATTCATGTCTCATTCAAATACACTTGATTAGCAGAGTCCAAAGCCTGCCCAGAACCCTAGCGAAGAGGAAGACTTCAACAGGTAGTGTTAGCCTTTCCACCTCAGCAGAGTAAGAATAAACTCCAGGAGGCTGAAATGGATAAAGCACATGGAGTAATCTGCAGTACACATGGTAGTCGTGGAAAAATGCCTGGGATGTCCTGAGTTTATAGTTTAGAGATTCAACTGTGGGAAAGGAATTGACTCAATGCTCTTCTAAGTTTTAAAATTCCCAGGAAAGAGGCTGAATATTGACCTCTTCTTTCATTGATAAGAGCTCTATACCAATCAACTCTGGCCAGTGGAAAGGATCACTCTATAAAATTCTCATTCCTGTGGTGCTAATGCTGATGGGAGCATGGTTTCTGGCAAAAGAATGTTGGGTCACCAATCCTCTAGGTTTTCATTGTGTGTTCATGTGTGTATGTATGTGTATATATGTATGAATTTGTTATCGATATGTATCTATAGAAAAATATTTCGATATTCATATATCTGACTTTAGATTCATTGGAGTGAGTAGTAAATATTAAGTAGGTGATAGTGTTGTTATAGAAATTTAGACTTCAGACTTGCTATAAAAATTATACAAGAATGTTCTGATCCTGGGCCTTCAAGTTGCGTATTTCTCAGGCAGGGGTCAGAATATAAGAAAAAGTGCCACCTGGGGATTATAATTGACATTTTTCTAGAGACAGAGAAGAATGGGAGAAAATTTGGAAAGGAAAACTTGAAGCTGGATTTTATCAGCTCTTGAATTACTGGAAAACTCAATGTTCTGTTCTAAGTACTAATGGGTTATTCATGAAGACACTGAAGACTGTTTTTTGAAGGTTAATCTAGGGGTGGAATGAAAGACAGTGTGAAACAACTACAAAGCTTCCTAAGGCTTTTTAAAGGAAACATAAAAAAATTAAAAATCTATTTTTTAATGCATTAATACTTTCTATTGCTACATATACTTAATAAAATGACATATTGAAGTTTGGAAAACCATGGAGAGTTATATAAGCCTAATTTTCCAAAGCAAATTTATGCAAGTTAAATTATTTAACAGGAGCTAACGAAGTTTCTAATTAGAGAAGGTAGAAAGCAAAATCACTATAAATTGGTTAGGTCATCAGTATTCCAGCTTTCCGTTTCCGAGGAAAGCAGGCTTAGAAGGTGCATGAAATGTCATAATTGATGACTTAAAGAATCTTGCCTCGCATCAGAAGGAAGACTTGAAAAACTCATGTGTTCTAAGATAAGGATGATATGGAAGTAAGCAGCAACGTACCCCAAATCTCAGCAACTACTTCTGTTACTTGCTTTCTGTCTTTGCATAAGTGGACTCATTTCAAGACGGTTTTACCGTCATATTAACTCCTAATTTTTTTTTTCACTCCACTTTATTCCTTGCCACTCACCAGTCAAGTGGTTGCACGTGTCTTACATAAAGCCTGGTGGGCAAGACCAGAGATGGCAGGGAGATATGATTCTCCTTGCTTGCTTGACTACCTTACACTTACCTTCCAGATTATAGGAATTAAAATTTAAGGTGATTTTTTTAACAGTCATGTTAATTGTGTTTTTCCACTCTTTTTAAATGAGAGTATCCGTCTGAAATAAGAGGATTTGCAACAGCCATGTTTCTCTGCTTTCTTAGAAGGATGCACGTGAACAATCAATACACAGTAATGAAATGGAACATTTGAGTCATGGGTTTTTTTCAGATTTAAATTTCACTGGGACTAAAGGAAACAAGAAAAGTTTCCTATTCAAGTATGTCTATAAAACAGACATGGTGGTATATTACATAGCAATCTTTCTAAAGCCCCATGGGAATATACTTTGGCTTGTTTACAAGGATTTACTGTTCAAGTTAATTCCATAGCTATGTATCTGTGTCATTCACTTGACCTTCACTGAAAGATATGCCTTATTCCAAGTTTCATTATTTTCATTTTATAACTATACTAGGGGCGCAGTGCACAAATTTGTGCACCTTGAAAGGAACTGTGGGCCGCAAGGCTGCAGTGGGCACAGGGGCGGGTCTTGGCCCATCCTTCGTGCCTCTGCCTGACCCCTCCCACAGTGGCCCCCAATCGCCTCTCTGTCAGCAGCCCCACTCCTGCCACCGCTGCTCCCACGTGCTGACGGCACCAACCCTGCTCACACCCGCTGACAATGCTGCCCCAATCACCCATCAGGAACAGGGGGAGGTGGAGAAGCCCTCAGGGGTGATTGACGCTGGCAGCCGCCGCTTGCACCCACTGACAGCGCCAAGTGATCTGGACTGATACTGGGCACCAGCAGCGGGTGTGAGCAGCAGCTCTGGTGCCGGCTGTGGTACGAGTGGGGCCATTGCTGGCAACAGGTGCAAGAGGCAGCTGCTGGCCCCAATTGCCCCTCAGGAGCAGGGGGAGATGGAAAAGCTCTGAGGGGCAATCGGCCCGGTAGCCACTGCTCACACCCACTGTTGGAGCTGAGCGATTAGGGCCAGCATCGGGCACCGGCAGCAGGTGCAAGCAGTGGCTCCAGTGCTAGCAGCGAGTGTGAGCGGGGCCGGCACCAGCAGCAGGTGCAAGCACCCGGTGGGACCGTGGTATGTAGGAGCAAAGGGTTTTCAGTAACCACCAGAGGCTCGCCCTGATAACAGTGACCAGCACCCCACCTTGGTCTGGCTCCCTGGCTCACCTGCTCCACCATCTCGCTGTGGCTGATGCCCGCCATGTTCTGTGCTCTGCTGCCTGCTGTCGACCCCCGCCATGTTCCATGCACACCACCTGGTGGTCAGCGCACATCATAGCGACCAGTCGTTTGGTTCCGCTGTTCAGTCTATTTGCATATTAGGGCTTTTTATATATAGACTAGAGGCCTGGTGCATGAATTCATGCATGGGGCGTGGGACCCCTCAGCCTGGCCTGCGCCCTCTCGCAATCCGGGACCCTCAGGGGATGTCTAACTGCCGGTTTAGGCCCGATCCTGTAGCAGTGCTCAAAGCAGCAGGCGGCTGGGGAGGAGCCCAAGCTGGCCGGGCTCCCGCCACTGCTGCTGCGCTCGCCAGCCATAAGCCCATCTTCTGGCTGAATGGCACTCCACTGTGCGAGCATACTGACCACCAGGAGAAAGCTCCTGCATTGAGCGTCTGCCCCCTGGTGGTCAGTGCATGTCATAGTGACCGGTTGTTCTGGTCATTTCATTATAACGGTTGCGTAGGCTTTTATATACACTGAGTGACCAGATTATTATGACCACCTGATGTTTGTAGGCAAATTAGCCGTACACTGCATTGTATGGGATATGGAAGCTGAAGGCCTGTTCGAGCACCTTTGCTGTCTGCAGTTACCAAGATAAAATGTCTCCAATTCATACAGGAACACAAGGATTGGATAGTTGAGCATTGGAAAAAAGTCATGTGGTCTGATGAATCATGTTTCCAGTTGCATCATGCAGATGGGAGAGTGAGAATTTCGCGGAAACGGCATGAAAGCTTGCACTCCACATGAATGAGTACAACCCTTCAAGCTGGTGGGGGCAGTGTTATGGTTTGGGGCATGTTTTCCTGGCATGATTTGGGCCCTTTAATTTGTGTGGAACAATGTTTGAATAGCACAACATACCTAAGTATCATTGCTGATCAAGTTCATCCTATCATGTTGATGGCGTATCCCAATGGAGATGGCTTTTTCCAACAAGACAGTGTGCCATGCCACAGTGCTCATATTGTGCAGGAGTGGTTTCAAGAACATGAGGGAGACTTTACCTTGCTTAGGTGGAACCCCCAATCACCAGATCTCAATCCAATTGAGCATGTGTGGGACAAAGTTAAAAGAACCATCAGGCAGCTGGTTCCACAACCATCAAATCTCACAGAACTGGACAGTGCTATTCATCAGGCATGGTGTCAGATTTCTCGCATCACCTTTCAACATCTCGTGGAGTCAGTGCCAAGAAGAATCACAACAGTATTGAAGGCAAAATGTGGCCCGACAAAGTACTGATGGGGTGGTCCTAATAATCTGGCCACTCAGTGTATATACTAAAGGCCCAGTGCATGAATTCATGCACGGGTGGGGTCCAGCCGGCCCGGCCCCAATCGGCATATTGGGCTGGGCCTGTTGGGAGGAGGAGACAGTGGGAGGTTGGCTGGCCAGCCCCATTTCTAACTGGTGCAGTGGGGGGCCGATCAGGGGCAAAGCTGGCTAGGGGGAGGGGCTGTGGGCCATTCGAGGTGGTGGGGGCTGATCGGGGGTGGGGCCAGCCGTGGGTAGGGGCTGTGGGTGGTGGGCCAGCCGGCACTGCCCCTGATCGGAGTGAGGGGGCTGATCGGGGGTGGGTTAGCGGGGGGAGGGGCTGCAGGAAGTTGGCTGCCAGCCCCACCCCCCCCATCAGGCCGGTTCACTGGTCACAGTGGTTGTCATGGCAACCGGTCATTCTGGTCATTATGGTGTTCTGGTCACTGGCTTTTTATATATATAGATAGATGATCTTAAAGTTGTGTCCAGTATCATGATCCTAAAAATGTATCTGGAAAAATTACATGTCTTTTTATTTATTTTTTTCATATTAGCCCCATAAGAAAGATGTCTAGATGCTTTTCAATAAAGAAATGATTCACCGTTAGGTGAAATGTTAATTAGTGCCTAAAAACAGTGGTCCCATATGCCTGTGGTTTGATATTTTAAAGCAACATTGATGATGATTTGTCCTTTGTTTATGCTAAATACTGTTCTATTTCTTTTCTCCCCCCAAATAAATTTTAAAAATATAATCATGGCTTCCAATATTAAATGTAATTCAATAGCAGACAATAATTCTAATTATTTTCTTTCTTTAGTTTGATTCAGAATATAAATTGGAAGAGGCCTTAAAGCCTCTATTTCAATATACCATACTTATTCTCAGTGTGGCTTGAAATAAATGTTTTATTTTTATTTTATATTTAAGGTCAGATGAAAGATAAATTAGTATCTATTGCACTGGCAACAACCAATAAAATATTTCACTGCAATCTGGGGATACCTGGTTCTGGTTCTAATCAAAAGCAGTATGAGACAGTACGATTCAGAGCTTTCAATTTTGCACTACATATCTGCCCAACATAGGAAAATAACTTACATATTTAACTGAATAACTTGAGTTCATGTGATAGATGATAATAGAATGATGTAACAGTTTGGGAATTCTTTTAGCAGGGCTGCCTGGTATATTGGAGAATAGCAGCATTTTAATGAATAATATTCACTAAAAAACTATGTTAAAAGTAAAAATGCTTTTAATTTTAAAAGGGCAAGTGCAGGTATTTTTTTTTTTCATCTACATCATGGATATAAATATTTTTAGACCCAAATTGTCTAAAATGAGTGAGGCAGAATCAATAGCTAATACCTTCTACCCCATACTCTTTTTTTAAAAAGTATTTTATTTTTTTATATATGGCTGTAGTGGAATGATCCACCCTTTTTGCTTGCAAAGGGTGAAGAGAAAGCTACTGTATTTCTCTAGGACATTTACAGAGTTGTCTTCACCTAATGAAGAAATTGAATAAAAATAAAGGTCCACTCTACCCAGTACTTTTAATATTACTCTTAGCACATTGCCATTTAATAAATAAATCAGATTAATTTTCCTCAGAAAATTTTTAACTTTTGAAATTATATTTTTACATACAGTGTACATATAAATAATTCAGTTTTAATTGTACAAATTGCATGTTTTTTAATGGTTAATTCCCATCACAGTCATTATATAGAATATTTTCATTGTCCCCAAAAGTTCCCTTTTGCTCTTTTGTGTTAATTACTCCTATCATTATCTATTCCTAACAATCACTTATCTGCTTCCTAGCTGGAGGCTTAGACTTGGGCATTTCTTAGAATGTCTTATATAAATAGGATGGTACATATGTAGTCTTTTGTTCCTGACTTCTTTTAATTAACATAATGCATTTGATGTTTATCATTGTTGTGTGTGTAAGTTGTTTGCTCCTCTTTTTCTCTGTAGTGTCATTCCATTGTTCCCACATATATTTTAATTTCCATGTTGAATAGAAGTTGTTGACCATGCTCATTCTTGACTTGTTCCTGGTCCTAGTATGAGGCTAGCTGAAGGTTGTTAGATATCCTTTATTATATTGAGGGAATTCTCTTCTATTTCTAGTATACTGAGTGTTTTCATCATGAATGGATATTGAATTTTGACAAATATTTTTCCTGAATCTGCTGAGATGGTCCTAAGAATTTTCTTCTTTGTTGTTTTGATAATGGCGAATTGCATTCATTCCTGGAATATGTCTTACTTACGATATCTTATTTTTTCCATATGTTGCTGGATACAATTTGCTAAAATATACTTACAGATTTTCTTGTCTATGCTTATGAGGTATATTTGTAATTTCCTTTTCTTGTAATATCTTTGGTTTTTGTTATCAGAGTAATGCTGGCTTTCAGGTTTTAAATGTGAATCAAACAATTGTTCTCAGAATTCTTTTGGTTCCATTTTTTATTTTCTATTTATCATAGGTAGACTAGAAAGAAGTAATTTTCTCTACTAGATTCTGGAAGAATTTGTGAAAAATTGGTATTTTCAGTCACATGGGAAAGCTTTAACTATAAATTCTGTTTCTTGAATAAGCTTCTGTACTTTGTGCCTGCAAAGAATTTTATCTAAAGTTGTCTTGTACTTTGGTGTAAAGTGATTCATATACTCCCTAATTATTCTTTTACCATCTGTGGGATTAGTCTCTCTATCCCTCTTTCATTCCTAATATTGGTACCTTCTCACTTTTTCCATCTCAGTCAGACATCTGGTTTGTGTGTTTTGTTATTCTTTTAATGAACCTGCTTTTGGTTTCTTTGATTTTCTCTGTTGTCCTTATTTTCTGTTTGTTAATTTATGCTGTTACACTTATGTCTTTCTTCTGCTTACTGGGTTTAATTTGTTCTTTTGCCTAGGTTTAATTTAACCTTTTGTCCTAAGCTTTTAAAGTTGGTATCCTATATAATAAAGAGGTAATATGCAAATTGACCATCACTCCAACACACAAGATGGCTGCCCCCATGTGGTCAAAGATGGCCACCACAAGATGGCCAGCAGGGGAGGGCAGTTGTGGGCAATCAGGCCAGCAGGGGAGGGCAGTTGGGGGTGAGCAGGCTGGCAGGGGAGGGCAGCTGGGGGCGACCAGGCCTGCAGGGGAGGACAGTTAGGGGTGACCAGGCTGGCAGGGGAGGGCAGTTAGGTGTCTATCAGGCTAGAAGAGGAGTGGTTAGGGGGTGATCAGGCTGGCAGGCAGAAGTGGTTAGGGGCAATCAGGCAGGCAGGCAGGTGAGTGGTTGGGAGCCAGCAGTCTTGAATTGTGAGAGGGATCCCAGATTGGAGAGGGTGTGGGCTGGGCTGAGGGACACAACCCCCTGCTGTGCACGAATTTCAGGTACTGGGCCTCTAGTTTTAAATTATTAGCTGAGTCCTTTCATCTGTTCTAAAACCTGTTTAATGCTATGCATTCCCCTCTATGCATTGACTGCTTCTACTGCAATCTACAAATTCTCATATTTTTATATATTATTACTTTTTTTTAAAATGTGTTTTTTTGATTTCAGAGACAGGAATGGAAAGGGAGAGAGAGATAGGAACATCAATGAGAGAGAAACATTGATCAGCTTCCTCCCGCATATTCCCCACTGGGGATTGAGCCTGCCCCTGACTAGGAATTGAACCCATGACCTCCTGATGCATGGACAATGCTCAACAAACTAAGACACACTGGCCAGGCTTTATGTTTTAATTTTTGTTTAGTTTAGAATATTTTCTTATTTTCCTTTCATGTTTTCTTTAACCCATGAGTTATTTATAAAGTGTTAATTTCCAAATATTTTGGAGGTTTTCCAAAAATCTTTTTGTTACTGAATTCTAATTTAACGCCACTATAGTCATAGGATATATTTTATAGGTTTTCAGTCTTCTTAACTCTATTAAGACTTGCTTTATGGCTCAGAATATGGTCTATCTTGGTGAATATTCTCTGTTTATTTGAAAAGAATGTGTTCTGTGCTTGTTGAGTGGAGTATTTTATAGATATCATTGGATCAGGATGGTTGTTAGTGTTGCTTAAGTCTTTCATGTATTTACTGATTTTATGTATACTTTTCCATCAATTACTAAGAAAGGAATATTCACATTTCTAACTGTAATTCCCAAGCAAATCAAGAAAAGCTTCACATTAGATATGACAGACAAGAGAATTCAGTTCTTTAAGATATGAATGAAAATTCAACAGGATATTAGCTGAAAAAAGGGGATCCTAGAGTAAAATATATGAATATGTAAAATTAGCTGGAAAATTTTTAAAATTTTACCTACTCTATAACTATAATTATCTTTAGAAAAACCTTTCTGTTCATAGATAAAACTAAGAATGGATTATGAAAATGGCATATTTTTATAATGGTATATTAAGTCATGTTTTTTACTTTATTGTTTTGTTCATGCTGTTTTAATGCTTCTTGTATAATAGAAGAAAATTTTAAATTTAGATTCAGTATGCTGAGGCAATGATAAGTATCTTGATGTATCCAGAATTTAATTTAAAAAAACAACACAACTTTTCTTGTGAAATGAGAAGTAGGTATGAAGAAAGAACTGGGAGATTAACATTGCCGCCCGTTTATGAAGAACCTTGAAGGCATGCTAAAGGCTTGATACTTTATCCTGATGGCAACAGGAATCACTGAAGGATTTCAGGGAGTGAATGATGGGATAACACAGTGGTCGTCAAACTGCGGCTCGCGGGCCACATGTGGCTCTTTGGCCCCTTGAGTGTGGCTCGTCCACAAAATACCACGTGCGGGCGCGCACGTACAGTGCGATTGAAACTTCGTGGCCCATGCGCAGAAGTCGGTTTTCGGCTCTCAAAAGAAATTTCAATCGTTGTACTGTTGATATTTGGCTCTGTTGACTAATGAGTTTGCCGACCACTGGGATAACATAGAGGATTTGTCAAGACCACTTTGGCTGGAAAGTAGAGCACTAAAAGCAGAGAGAAGCCATTGAGCCCTTAGAAGTTCCTGTGATTTTACTGAAAGTCAATGAAAGTCTAAGTAGGATGGGGTTGTTCTCATTTGGGGAAGGATTTCTGAAAAAAAAAATTAGTTTGGGAATCATTTTTAAGTGAATGAGAGGAGAATTCCAGTAAATTTAAGCTGGATAATAAGTTACACTAGAAATCAAGCTGAAAAATAAGAGAATCTTGCCCAAATGGTGTGGCTCAGTGGTTGAGCGCCATTCAACTGCCCAGTGGTTGAACTGGGAGGTCACAATTCAATTCCCTGGGCACCTGGCCAGTTGAGGCCTCAATCCCCAGTGTGGGGCATACAGGAGGCAGATGATCAATGATTCTTTCTCATCATTGATGTTTCTTTCTCTCTCTCCCTCCTTATTCCTCTCTAAAATTAATAAAAATATATTAACAAAAACAAATCCATGAGAATCCTTATTAGGAGATAGGTAAATGCTTTGTTGGGTTTTAAACACACAAAATTTGAGTTGCCTCTGGAACTTTAGATAGAATTTCAGTAGACAGCTAGAGATAAGCTTTATGACTTGACACTGAATCCTGGAAATGGATAAAATATTTCAAAGAGGGTGAAGAATGAGTAAGGATAGCAATCTGTGCAAAAGGATTGGGACAAAGGTGACAAGGAATGGTTTAGGCCAGTGGTTGGCAAACTCATTAACCAACAGAGCGGACAAACCGCGGCTCCCGAGCCGCATGTGGCTCACAAGCCGCAGTTTGCCGACCACTGGTTTAGGCAGAAGACGCAAATCTATACCAAATTCAGCCACATCACAGGGTTTGTTTTGTGAGTAGGTTAACTAACTCTGTTTAATGAGAAGCAAAATTTTACCTAATTCATCTCATGCTATTTCTGAACAAGCTGAAATAAAATGAAAAATCCTAGGCTTACAATTCTGGAATTATTTCCAGTTTGAAATAGTTTGGCTTATGTTTTAGGCCAAATCTCAAAGAGTTTTGTATTTTCTTTTTTTTCTTTTTTTCATTTCTAATTATAGGGAATGATATAATACAATTTTCTCAAAGTTAAACCTATTAACCTTGATCTTATAAGCCTTCTTCCTTTTTCCCTCCCCCTCAAAAAGACAATTTTACAACAAAAGTAGGTATGAACTTGAGGGTTTTGCACCTTTGGGCAGCTGAGTGTTCTAATTGGATAAGCATCATTAAGGTTAAGAATTCATAACTATTGTGGTTTTTCTGCTGAGTGACTCTCTTTTTTTCAAATGCTGTTAGAGAACCCAAACTCATTCTCATATCCCCCTGTACTCCATTACCACATCAGCACAGATAAGCCATTGTTGAAAATGCTAGAGTCAAGAGCACATTGATCTTTCAGAGTAGAAGCAATTTCCTGTTTTCAAAACCTGTAATGAGGTTTAAAAAATACAAACAAATCTAATATATCCACAGTAGAGATTACAGAGTTGGATGAATGCAGACAAACTGATGCTTAAACTATTGTAACTTTCTCTAACATTCTATTGTGAATGTGCCAGCAGGTTTTTCTACTTAGAGTGAAGAGGATCTAGGGGTGAATACAAAAGTGTCCTAAAATATATGGCCTGAAATTTATACATAATTTACATTCAAGGAAGACCCTGTCTTTCATAGTCTCTAAAATAATTTAAAGATTGATTTTCATTTTAAAATAGGAGAAAAAGAAATTTGTTATTTCTATGGGACTAATGTTCTAGTACTCAGGACCAATTTTTCTCCTCAGATAGAAGACATATGTTGTTATTTAATTATTAAAAGACATTTCTTACACTAAAACCTTAAGAAAAGTTTAAGAATTTCAACTTGAAGATTTTCTATTATAAATTTATATTACCACCTCTACCAGTAATAATATAGCTGTACTTAACTCAGAGATGATTGAAATATACCATCCAACTTAAGGTTATTATATGTTTTACAGTTCATTATGAAATAGAATGAGGAAGCCTATTCCTCTGAATATGTTCAATATTTAGCTGCCCCCCATCCCGACTATGTCTACTTTATTTCTGGTAAGGTCATCTACTTTATTTCTGGTAAGGTCATCTACTTTATTTCTAGTAAGGTCATCTACTTTATTTCTAGTAAGGCCTGCTGGAGCCTTTGCCACTTAACTGCTGGGTAATGAAGGTGTTTCCTTGAGGGTCTCCCCCTTTCCTTCCAATCTGTTCATTCTACCTGACATCTTTCTGCCAGGTTAATATTCCCAAAAAAGGCTCTCTGGTCATTTTATTAAGACAAGGTAGTTTGCCTTTCATGAGCCTTGTATCTAGAATCTAGGAGAATTAAACCTTCTCAGTGAGACATGAGAGACTAAATTGGTCCAAGACTGAAACAGTAAAGAGATGAATATTGGTAGTTGAAGGGGAAACATGTTTCCTTGGTGTCTTACGTTTTACATTCTAACATACTGAACTCTTCCACCAAAAATATATGCATATATGCATTGCCCATGGACACAGAAAGTAGGGTAGTGAAGGTCTGGGAGCGGGGGCAGGGTGAGAACCAGTGGAGGAGGTAATGGGGGGGGGGAAGGTGTGTCATCTCTAATGCTCTTAACAATAAATATTTTTTAAAATTCTCATTAACCATGTTCCATGAAGCTTTTATTACTTATCAATGATAGTTAAACTTCATTTCTTACCTCTTCTGATGCTCTCATCTCCTCTCCATTCACTTACACATCCTTTCATTTAACTATCAAGTCTAAGAGTTCTCTGAATAGACCTTATAGTTCACCACTCTGTCCCTTTGCTTATGGAGTATGGTGCTGTCGCATGCTTTCTGCTTTGCCAAAGCCTGTGCTTCTGTTAGGGTAGCCTCAAGTATTCCCATGTATGTTCCCCTGATATCATCAGACAGAGCTAGCACATTTCTCTTTCTGTGCTTTATTCATCATATCATTAGTGCAAACCAATGCACTATAGCTAAGTATAATTCTATACAAAACTAATAAGAATACAGTGAAACCTCTGGTCATACTTAATCCTTTTATTCAGTAAACATTTACTGAAGGTTTATCACATTTTATGATCTATATTAAACATACAATGCTAATAAGTATTGAGTTCTTGCTTTCTCTAAGGCACCGCACTCAGAATTTGACATACATCACCTTATTCCCCCAAAAAACTCTCAAAGGTAAGTTGTTACGCTTATTGTAAAGATGGTGAAACTAAGGAACATAGTGGCTAAGACACTTACCAATGCTGCCCAGCTAGGCACTGGAAGGCACCATTAAACACAAAGCAGTGCTACCTCCTTTTATGCACATCTCCCTTGGTGATCATGAGTCTGAAGTAGCAAGGACTTTAAACTATCCACAGGCCCTGGGGGACTGTGCGACTTGCCCAAGATCACTAGAATTTAAGGCACAGCTGAAGTTGGGCAAAAGATTTCTTGAGATCTATGTTTTCCTTTTTAATATAAATTATTCCACTTATTGAATTTTAATTATTGGATAATAATCTATTGAAAATTTCAATTCTGTGTTCTTTTCATGACCCTTTACTGTCACAATGATGTCCTTCTTCAGTTAGTGATTTGAGTTTCCAATGTTAAGTTTTAACCAAAAAAAAAAAGGGGGCAATTTTAGCCTGGCCGGCATTGCTCAGTGGTTGAGCATTGACCTAGGAACCAGGGAGTCGAGGTTTGATTCCTGGGTTGTGGGCTTAATCCCCAGTGTGGGGTGTGCAGAAGGCAGCCAATCAATGATTCTTTCTCATCATTGATATTTCTATCTCTCCATTCCTCAAATCAATAAAAATATATATTTTTTAAAAAGTGCAATTTTGCATGTTTTTAAAAATAATTGTCTCTTGCCTTTATGCCTTCACCTTAATGTTCTAATTGCATAAAATTACAGTTAAAGTCAGGAAAAACTGTCAGTGTACTAGCACTCCAGTAACTTTATAATGTAACATTATTAAAATATGTGTCCACAGCTGCATTTGTCCAAAGGAAGTAACTTTGTTTTAGCTTTATTATATGATTTTAAGCTAAAGGAAATTGTGAAAGCAATGATTTAGTGTACATCATGAGATTGCCAACACTAGTTCAATCTAGACCTGCCAGCAAACCCCTATTTCTCACCTGTGAGTCCAACAAATAAATTATAAATGTTGGCACAACATTTATACTATTATTTTATAGCCCACGATTTACAGCCCTGGCTGTCCTTGAGAGGTGTGGTGTATTTGTTACAGTCTCCTCCAGGGACGATTCATCGAATGGTGACTTGACATATGCACTCAGAGAAAATTCAGGCTCATTCTACTATATTCCATTTCCCAAGGAACTACTATTCTTCATTGATTGTATACAGAGGATTAATTATGCTGTCACTTGGTGTATTTACGTCCTTGGTGGTTGTATTGGCTTGCTGACTTTAAAATGGTCAGTATGTGTCCTGCAGAGGGACATATCAGCTACATTGTCTGTATTTTAAAACAGCTAGTAGAAAAAGCCGTCATCAGCTGGTTATTTTGAACTCTTTAAGAGAAGCTGGGTTTTTCTAAATTAACCACTAGTAGTGCCCAATTATCAAGAGCAAAAATGTCTAGGCTTGATTCCCAACTTTACTTAACCATGACCCTAACCCCTAACACTAACCCCAACTCTCATCCCAACCCCAACCGGTAAAGTTGGGAGTCACTGGCTCTGTGAGTTAGGGTGGGCAAGTTACTTACTTAAACATTATGTGACTGAGTGTCCTCAACTTTAGAAACAGGGGTTATAATAATAGCCACATCACAGAGGAGAGGAGTAAATGAGATTTTAAAAAATCACATAACAGAATGTCTAGTAACTAACATTCAAAAATATAGCCATCACATTTATACCATTAGTAGAAGCCCAGTGCATGAAATTAGTGCACAGGTAGGGTTCCTAGGCCTGGCCAATCAGGGCCGATTGGGGCCTTCTGGCTGCTGGCCGGGTTCCTTCCCCAGCTGCTGGCAGCTGGCTGGGGCCTCCCTTCATTCTGCACCGCCCCTGGTGGTCAGCACATGTCATAGCAAGCGATAGAATTCCAGGTCTCCCAGTCGAATTCCCGTGGGAACACTTTGCATATTAGCCTTTTATGTGTATAGATTATTGCACAGGGATGCTATATAGGTAATCCATAAATATATAGTCACTAGGGCAATGACTGCAGGCTTTTCCTTTTCCTTTTTTAAAATATATATGTAGCCCAAACCGGTTTGGCTCAGTGGATAGAGCGTCGGCCTGCGGACTGAAGGGTCCCAGGTTCGATTCCAGTCAAGGGCACGTAACTTGGTTGCGGGCACATCCCCAGTAGGAGGTGTGCAGGAGGAAGCTGATCGATGTTTCTCTCTCATCGATGTTTCTAACTCTCTATCCCTCTTCCTTCCTCTCTGTAAGAAAATCAATAAAATACATTAAAAAAAATATATATATATATGTAGGAGCTTAATTTCAGCTTATCTATTTATATGGTATATCTACTTTCTTTTCAGCAGAAATAAATGACCACCACTCAAAAGATTCCTTCTTGGACATTTTTTTTCCCTTCCTAGTACCTGATGAAAAGACTGTGCTCAAATAATTCTGAATTTTACAAATGTCTAAATGTAGGTCAGTGATTAACTTTGAAATATGGTTGTTTCTTTTCATTTATATTATTTGAGTTCCTTTGGACATAACCAACATCATCAAATCAATTTATCTCCCTCTTCCTGATTCTGAAACAAACACTGGGATTTCTCAGCAGGACAGTAATGTGATATATCTATCAGCTGGATCTTCAGTAACATAAACACCATAATGCATCCTATTTCATCACTTGCCTGTACTCTGGCAACAACCTTGTTTTCCTCCTATTCTTGCCCTGCAGAAACTAGGGTGCTCTTTTCAAAATTAAAAATTGCCCTAGACAGTTTGGCTTAGTGAATAAAGCATCAGCCTGCAGACTGAAGGGTCTCAGGTTTGATTCTGGTCAAAGGCACATGCCTGGGTTTCAGACTTGATCCCCCGTGGGGGCTGTGCAGGAGGCAGCTGATTGATGATTCTCTCTCATTGTTGATGTTTCTAATCTCTCTCTCCCTCCTGTCTCTAAAATCAATAAAAAAATACATTAAAAAACTAAAAATCAAACTACATCACACTTCGGGAAAAAACAAAAAACCCTTAGTACTCTACATGGCCTTCCCTAAGTTGATTCCTACCTTCCTCTCTGACCCTGTCTCCTGCTCTTCCTTTCTTGAATATTAGGTCCCAGTCACCTTTATCTTCTTGCTTTTCAAAGGAAGTAAGTCGTGACCCAGGATCTTTGTACTTGTTCTTTCTCCTAGAAGGCTTTTCCTCAGATTTTCAAATACCTCCTAACGTAATGTCTTCTAGATTAATGCCAGTACATTATTTCTATTGAAATACTTTTCTTGACTATTTTTTTCATAACAGCCATCCACTTTGATCACTCTCATTCTCTTACTCTGTTTCACTTCATAGTACTTATCACTATTTGAACTTTTAGTAATTTATGTATTTATTTGTTATCTGTCTCTTCCACTAGACTGACTGTAAGCTATAGAAAGGCAAAGATGTGTACTGTTTTGTTAATGGCTGTATTCTTACATCCCAGAGCCCAGAACTGGCTCATAAAAAGGCGGTAATCAGGAATATGAGGGGGGAAAAAAAGAGCTGGTCATGTGTAAACTCAGAAGTGAGAAACTTGAATATCTATTATTTCAAACACAAAAAACAGTATGTTTTGTCTCATAGTAAGCTTGGTGTGTTTTGTGTGTGTTTTTTTTTTTAATGAGAATGCCATTCATTCCATTTATTGTAATTTACCTATTTAATCATGCAAATGCCATTTAATGAATAAGCCTGTTATTATAAAAGTATATTTTATTATGAAATCCATTAAAAAGCTGCTGGATGAAAATTAAGAACCATGAATCATCTAAATCATTTCAGTATTTTCAAGGTTATATAACTCATCTATATAATACCAAAAATCTGACCTACTATTTCAGTAAAAGTCAATGAGATTCTCCCTCACTGACACGGTATTTTTTTCTCTTCTTGACTTTTAAAAATACAATTGTGAGAATGTGAACTATTGTGGCTATGATATCTTATTAGTGTGGTTGGCTTTTAATTAGAACTTCAAATTATGCAGAGTCAAAAAATAATTTGCATCTGGGTTCAACACTCTCAGCTGTGGTACAGATAATTAGATCATAGTATCCAAATGTGGACATTCAGTATAATTGAACTTAAAGTAGTTTTTATTTTTAAATAGATTTTATTGATTTTTTACAGAGAGGAAGGGAGAGGCAGAGTGATAGAGAGTTAGAAACATCGATGAGAGAGAAACATCTATCAGCTGCCTCCTGCACACCTGCTACTGGGGATGTGCCTGCAACCAAGGTACATGCCCTTGACCAGAATCAAACCTGGGACCTTTCAGACCGTAGGCCAATGCTATCCAATGAGGCAAACCAGCCAGGGCTTAACATAGTTTTTGAGAACAAACCAGTAAAACAAAATAAAATTCATACAAACCACGTGACCTTAAGCTATGGTTACTAGAGTGATTATTCTATGGTCCTTCTTATGTAATCATTCTGAAATCTAGAGCAACTTAGTACTCTTTCTGGAAATTATTTTCCTCTAAGATTAAATGACAGGTCAGTCCCGTTATGACATATTCATTGCATACCTTTCAATGAGAAACAATATAGTCTCTAACATAACTTTTAAGAAAAAGCTTCTTTTGTTACAGAAAATTTTGAATAATAGACCCAAAATCTGGGTGTAAGTAGATATATAGTTGTCAGTATCCTCCTATCTAATAAAAGAGTAATATGCAAATTGACCATCACTTCAACACACAAGATGGCCACCCCCATGTGGTCAAAGATGGCTGCCCCCATGTGGACACAAAATGGCCACCTCAAGATGTCCACCACAAGATGGCCACCACAAGCTGGCCGCCACAAGCTGGCCTGCAGGAGTGGGCAATTGTGGGCAGTTAGGGGTGACCAGGCCAGCAGGGGAGGGCAGTTGGGGGTGACCAGGCCTGCAGGGGAGGACTGTTGGGGGGAACCCAGGCCTGCAGGGGAGAGCTGTTGGGGGGGACCAGGCCTGCAGGGGAGAACAGTTGGGGGGGACCCAGGTCTGCAGGGGAGTGCAGTTGGGGGGGACCAGGCCAGCAGGGGAGGGCAGTTGGGGGTGACCAGGCCTGCAGGAGGACAGTTAGGGGTGACCAGACTGGCAGGGGAGGGTAGTTAGGGGTGACCAGGCCTGCAGGGGAGGGCAGTTAGGGGCAATCAGGCTGGCAGGGGAGCAGTTAGGCATTGATCAGGCTGTCAGGGGAGTGGTTAGGGGGTGATCAGGATGGCAGGCAGAAGCGGTTAGGAGCAATCAGGCAGAGGCAGGCAAGCGGTTGGGAGCCAGCAGTCCTGGGTTGTGAGAGGGATGTCCAACTGCCCTTTTAGGCCCTATCCTGGTGGGGCATCACTCAAGGAGTCCCAGATTGGAGAGGGTGCAGGCTGGGCTGAGGGACACCCCCCTCCCATGCACAAATTTCATGCACTGGGCCTCTAGTATGAACATTTTTTTATAGAAATAACATTTCAAAAGTAATTATAATCTGCTTAAAAATAAAAGCCACTTCCTTGTAAAAGTTTTTTTTTTCTTCCCACAAGAGACAGGTTGGAGAAACAAAGGAGTGTCTCTTTCATTCTATTACCCTTTACTGATTATCTTATATTTTTCTATATCCCAACGTGTTGGGAATAAAAAAATGAACAATCCCTGGACATTCTCAATCAGTGCATACTAGGAAATCCTTCTACCCATACCTAATTACAACAGGTCTCTCTCCCTAACTTTAGAAAGGGAGGATATATCTTCCAATCCTGTTCAGCAGCTTTAGTGCAGGTATTTCACAGAATAATTTCACCTTGATTATTACCTATTGAATTATTTTTCCTTTGAAAAAGATATCCAAACAGACTAAATATTTCCCAAATATGGGTCTGTTTAGTCAACGCTCCCTGTATACTATTTCCAATGGACATAATCTCAATCTTTCCATCCCCTTAAGATCTGCTTGTGGATTAACCCATCATTATTATTTTTTATCAAAGGTTTATTATAGGGTACTCTTCTTCCTCAGCTAATTTTCTCCTTCCGATTATGTCTAAGGCTATTAATTCAATTATTTATTAAA
This sequence comes from Plecotus auritus, assembly GCF_963455305.1. Classification (NCBI taxonomy): domain Eukaryota; kingdom Metazoa; phylum Chordata; class Mammalia; order Chiroptera; family Vespertilionidae; genus Plecotus; species Plecotus auritus. Next base: position 11,838,513 of record NC_137773.1, on the reverse strand, counting down.
TAAAAATTTAAAAACTGCAAAGCTCACACATTCTTCATGCAGCAATTGCAACTCATCCCTTGATCAAAAGAAATGTAGCAAACTAATGCCATTATTCTTGCTATATTATCTATTTCCTCTATCTTTTGCCATCTAGAGTTATGTGCTTTGAGTTGCTAAAGGGGCTTTTATGAAAGCAGGAAAAATGCATTTATGTCATATGGAGGCTGCCCGCTAATTACTAACCTGACAGGGTGTAATAACAATACAAAAGTATCGGCAAAGAGTAAAAATGAGCAGAATATGCAATTATTTTGTGAAAGAGTTTCTTTCCTTGAAGGAGAAATCTGCACATTTACCATCTGCAACAAAGGGGGTGTTGAACTACATAAGTGAATTACCCCAGCTTTAAGTACAAGTATATATGGAATAGGATGAACTTGAAATGACATTACACAATTTCATTATTGACAAAAATAAAAATAACACTAAAAGGCAGGCCTAGTATAGTGAACTCCAAAGATGTATTTTCAAAGGGCTGCAGTAATTCATTTAAAAATCAAAAGTGATGTGAAGTAATATAAATTTTCTCAGATTAAAAAATGTATATGTATCATATAAAATTTGTATTACTCTTCATAATTCATGTGAACTGAACAACTGGAATACACTGTAAGGAAAAGGAATCCATACATTAATCCTCCAGCCTAAGTGTGAGAAAGTTGGTTACTAACAACACATTACCCAAGAAGTAAAATAATCTGGGCAAAAACCCTGGTTTACTTTTTTTTTTAAATTTATTTTTTTGTTTTAATTTTTTTTTCTTTATTGATTAAGGTATTACATATGTGTCCTTATCCCCCATTTCCCCCTCATCCCCCCACTCAGGCCCTCACCCCCCTGGTGTCTGTGTCCATTGGTTAGGCTTATATGCATGCATACAAGTCCTTTGGTTGATCTCTCCCCCTTACCCCCACCCTCCCCTACCTTCCCTCTGAGGTTTGATGGTCTGATCGATGCTTCTCTGTCTCTGAATCTGTTTTTTGTTCATCAGTTTATATTGTTCATTATATTCCATAAATGAGTGAGATCATGTGATATTTATCTTTCTCTGACTGGCTTCAATTAACATAATGCTCCCCAGTTCCATCCATGCTGTTGCAAATGGTAGGAATTCCTTCTTTTTTACCACAGTGTAGTATTCCATTGTGTAGATGTACCTGGTTTACTTTTAAAGTCAGTCTTACTATAAGTGACCTTTGAATTCAAGGGTTTCCATGCCAGCTTCAAATCTGATATTGAGTGTTTTTCTTAATTTCTGTGAGTCCCTTTCAAGGATTTTCAAAAGAAAATAGAAATAGCTAGTCCCTTACCCAAAAGTTTTAATTTAACTGAGGAATGAAACTATGTGCAGTCTGCTATTTCTCTACTCTTAGAAGTACAGAGTTGTCATTTTAAATATTCAGAATTATAAATAATCCAAATGGATATCCTCTTAAAGTGAGAAAGAATGCACCCTCAATGATATGGAGACACAAACTTGTAGTGGTCATAATTGGTTTCTGAATTCCAACACCTCGTGACATCACATGTCACCATCAGCCTGGACTTCTCAAAGGGCTGCAGAGAACTAACTGTTCAATGATTATGCTTTAGGTTCATTCAATAATAGAATGAAGATTAAATTAATAAGGTTGGAGGACAAGCATGTTTTGGAAAAAGAAGTGCATTAAATCACAAATTCAGTTGTTACGTTTTCTCCTGAGGTTATTTCAGTCTTCAGTTATACCTTACAAAGATTTGGTTATTTAATTCTCAGTGACTTTTTTGTTTGTTTTACAGTAAAAAAAATATTTTAAATGTAGGTCAAACAATTATATTGAGCGGATGTCTCTCAACTTGGTTGTGAATGACCTGTGGTGTGGCCACTTCAGGAAGCATACTCACCCTCCCTTAAAGACTGTCCCCAGGCGACATCAATTTGAAAGATGGATATGATGGAACTTTAGGATGTCAATGATTATTTCCCTCTATTTGTAAGCATTTGGAGGACAGGGTCCAGTCTGTTCAACTAGATTTTTAAAGTGATTCCGGCATGTCTCTGCTTCTAAAGCATGCAATGATATGGGAAGGTCATGTATTTATCTTATTTTGTTGATTTCATGATTATAGAATAAGCAAAATGCACAGCACCATTAGGCAGTTTTTCTAAATATGTGAAGCTTTTTGGAATTGGACAGTTTTTTAGTATGCTCTGTTATATTATTCTCATTTCCTCTCTTGTCTTATTGAGTGAAGTTCACTGAAAGTTGATCTCAAAATATATTTAAGGATGACCTAATTTCCCTTTTCTGCCATCTATCAGGATTATTTGACAACTGGAAAATAATACACAAGTCTAACAGTGATTTAATCTCAATATTGTTTCATTGACCAAACTTTACATTTAGTCCAAATTCATTTTATTTAAGACAATGGGTATCTCAAGAGAATGTTTATGAATCATTTCTAACCCAATAATCAAGTGGGAGAGGGTGAAGGTCTAATAATTTCATTCCTTTTTTACTTTCTGTGCCAATTTCCAGTCTCTCTCCCCTAGCATTTTCTTTTGCCATCTAAAAAAAATGATTCATATTATTTGCTACAAGGAAGGAAGCATTTCTTTTCTGGATCTGGAACATCAAGGACATTAGTGTCAACAGCCACATCTAAACTGGTCCCCAGAGTATTCTCTTTTGCATCAGACTGGAGGTCCTTCTCCATATTATGATGTCTCCTTTGTACTATACCTTACTCCTCTCATGGTCTTTCAAATAGATGTTTCAAGGAACTTATAATTACTTTAGTAAGCAGGACTCAAGACATCTCTCATTCCGTCAAAAACTATTTTTGGACACCAATAAAAACATAGTAAAGACATACTTTGGGTTATGGTCTGTGACTATCACATGTTAACTTTTAATAAGATATTATTTAACAATCATGAGTTAACTGATAAAAGTGGTGACATAAAGGCTCTGCTATTCTGCTCAGTGTAATGCCACTTATTTTGCTGTAAGTGAAATCCATTTGCCTTAGATGATTTCAGCTATCATAATGAAGGGAAAATAGCAATGTTAGCCAACACCTACTTCCTTTAAAAATTAATGATTTTTTAAAAGGTCTGCCTCTGTAGATTATTTCACCTATTCTGTAGACTCAGAAGTGATCTTCTTTTCTAAGTTAAAGTGCAATGGCCAGAAGTGTTCCAGTGAAAAGCCATGTATTTAGCAGTTGGTTGAAAACTGAATATTAATATCTTATAAACACCTTTACTCAACAGTCTAAAGGTTCTTTGCCTACATTTTTTGTTTGATTCCCAGTGGGATCCCATGACAGCCTTTCATTGTCCCCATTTTTACAGAAATTCAGCCAAAGTCATATATGGCAAGAGGCAGGATCAAAGCCAATGTGCACGATTGTTCTACAGTAGTGTGATCATTAATGAGCAGTGTGATTGGTGATGTATGATTTAGGGATGATATTTTTGGTTTTACATGTAATATAAAGCAAAAAATATCATTAAAATTGATTACAGCTTATTCTGATGTTTCGGTCATGAAATTTCCCCCTACCCTTTTTATCTGATTTATTCACTCTTTCAACAAATCTTCTATTCTTGCAACCCCACCTCAGAGCTCATTTCTACTTCATGGTTTTCCATGTACATTTTATACTGGAAATAAGTTTATTCTCTTATCAATTCTTAGATCACATTCCTAACTGGAGAAAGTTGATAGGCTCAATTCATATTTCTGAATGATGTCACAACATAAGTCACTGGTCAATCTATTACTTGGTTGTCTTTAAGTCATATCTCTTCTAGGTCCAGTCATTTTGGGCTGAATTAAACATTATTGCCTAAAAATTACCATTTCAGCAGTTCTATGGGATGAGCACAGACACCTAGAATGGACAAGCCACAGTGAAATGGACAAACGAGGGATACATATCTTTCTTGATATTTATAATGACAAAACTTATATAGTCAGGTTTGTCATGTTTTAAAATTATGAACTGCATTAGAAAACATACTCCTATTAGGAATAGCAAATGACATGTTTCATTCAGTGTTCAACTTTCATTTGCTACTAAGAGAGCTTGCACTACCATTCAGATAAGCTCAGTAAAAAAAAAAAATCTCTAAAATGAAATCTTGTGTAATCCCCCCAAATTCCCTGGGAGCATCTCTGGATGAGGAGATTCACTGTTACCTATACCTTCTTCCCGCTCTAGCATTTATATTCTTAGTTGAAGTTCTTTAAGGATTTCTTTAAGAAGTGTATTAAAGAACACTTTAAAATGCAGCCACAGCATTTTAGCTGTCCTACTCCAAACCTGAGGAGCAGGGATCCAGAAGTTCTAGCCAGTTACAGCTGAGAATTCAAACCAGTAGTGATCAGATCTATTAGTTTTCCTTAAGTCAAGCTGCTTCTACTTGGAGTTAAATTTTGAAATATCTTGAATATGGACATACCTACTATTTAGCATGTTTGGAAACAAGGTGAACTAATTAACTATTTTGTTTCCTGAAAACATTTTGTGTATCAACTCCTTGAACTGTTAATTTTCAATATTTAGGAAATAGTAAACCCCATATAATATTGAAAACCAAATCGAACTTATTTTGAATCTCTCTGATTCAGAAGGAACCCTAGTGCCACCTTTGTGACTCCTTTGAATTCATAGAGTTTAAAACATTGGGTTCAACCTGTGCATGACCAAGAAGCAATTTTTGTTTCTAAAGAATGCTGATAGGCTCAGTCTGTCTCAGTTGCAATAATAAAATACCAGAAACCTAGTAGATTATAAATGATATATATTTATTTCTTGTAGTTCTGTAGGCTGAGCAGTCCAAGATCAAAGCGCCATCACCATCACATTCTGGTGAGTGCCTTCCTCCTTGTTCATAGCCTGTGCCTACTTACTATGTCCTCATGTGATGGACAGGGCAAGGGACTACGGTGGCTCCCTTTTATAAAAACATTCATTAGTAAGGCCCTCCTCCTAATACTATCATCTTTGGCAATTAAGATTTCAACATATGAATTTGGTGGGACACACCCATTCAGATCATAGCACTGAGGTTTTGTTACTTGTTCTTCATGCTTTTGCATCAAAGTGAACTGCAGAAATTTTCAGTTGCAAAGCCTCTGTAAGGTTCCTCAGCATCACATGGGGATCGAATAGGGAAGAAAGTGAAGAGATATGGAAATGTATCCCATTAGCGGTGCAACCTTCTGTCCTCCCAGTTCTGGGATCTGCAGTGGGCAAGATGGGTACCTGGGAAAGTTCTTGGCTGCATTTAAAGCATTAAGTTCCTTCAGTGAGTCACCCCTTCCTCTGTTCACTATGCATTTTTATTTCTCAAAGACGAGAGATATATTAATACAAGTAAACAAACCAAAACCCAAACTGTAAACTAGCACTGTTCCATAGTAACATGAGATGGGCTGCAAATGTACTTTTCAGTTTCCTAGGAGCCAAATTACAACAGGAAAAAAGAACGAAAGAAACATACAGACAGGAAACCAGAAATACGTACTAAATTTCTAGCAAGTATTTCTTCTGGGTAACAGGGCTGAAAAGGCAAGGAAAAAACTAACAAACAAAACAACAACCCTGAAACTTTTCTTATTATTGTAATGCTGGAATTATGGAAGTTTTTACATATTTTTTGTATTTTTAAAATTAAATTAAAAATCAAACCGTGGATAACTCCTTATGACCATTCATTTTATTAAGTTATGTTGCTACCATACATTTTGTCATTTTGTTGCTCTGTCCTAACTTTGCTTCCGAGGCAATAAGAAATTCAAGCAGGTATCATGAATGTTTCAGCCTATTCGGTTAGTTCTAAGTAGTGGAAGGATTTTGCAGTTTTGGCTTATTTGTGCCATGTAAAAATAATGTAGTAACTCATTGTGTTTTCAGTTCTGACTAACTTGGAAGGACTAGAAATCACTAAAATCACAATTAGAAGAATAATAATTATAAGTAGTTGGTCTCATTAAAAAATTGATTGTGTTTGAAGTATTGAAGTAGATTTATTCGCTCTCTTGAAAGGAGGCTAATGAGAGCCCCTGTTTTTTTTCTGGAGAAACAGAGTTTATGGGTGTTTAAAACTATTGTGAATATATTGTATTCATTTTATAATAAATGATTAGATGAGTTAGTCATCAAGTTTACAAATATTCCTGGATTTAAAAAACAACAACAACAACACTAACATCTTACGGGGCCCAGCCATGATACAATTGGTGGGAAAAACAGACTGTCCTCTTACAGGAGAGTTATGGGAGTCTATTCCCTCAGCTGGGCAGCCTTCTACCCAGAGCAGTAAGCAGATCACAGGAGCATTTAACCGCCTTTCCCCTGAGCCACCTGCTCATCTTAAGTAAACTAGGTGTAGTTGCCATGCTGAGCAGGGAGGGGAGTCACAGTGCCCGCCTCTCCAGGGCCAGGGGCCAGTGGAAAACCAAACACACATTAAACAGGGACTACAAGAGTACTTCACCCTGGAGATGAGACCAGGTCATCCTGAGCCCCATTCCCAGAAGTGGGATGGAAGTTCAGGGAACATCTCCATTGTCCTAAGCAGTGCAAGGAAAGAACAGCAAAAGGAAAGAAACAGAACAGCTCAGGGTGATGGCTGCAACTCCCGCAACGTTATAAAGTCTTTGTCTTTTACTCCGAGTGAAAGGCGGTCCTTTGAGGGTTCTGAGCAGAAAAGTGACAAGATCTGAATTAAATTACAAAAGTACCTCAGAGGCTGCTGCGTGGGAGAGACTGTAGGGAGAGGTGGGTGCGGAGAGGCCAGTTAGTGGCCATGGCGGTAACATATTAGGAGAGGAAGCTGGGACACACTCTGGATATCTCTCAGGGGATATTGGGATGGTTTGATTTGCATGTGAGCCAGAGTAGTAGGTGACATCAAAATAGTTGAAAGTACACACACGCTACAATCCAGCAATTCTATGTGAAGGACTATATCTTAGAGATATTCTTTCCTATATGGACAAGGAGACATGCACAAGGATTATGATTCAGCATTGTTGATTACTGTTCATTTTGTTCCCATCACCTGGGGGATAGATACACAGAATGTGATATCTTTAAATAATGCAATATCTTTAAATGATGTGATACTATGCAATAATTAAAGTGAACTAACTTGACCTATGTGTATTAATATGGTTGATCTCAAAAATAAAGTTGAGCCCAGCTGGTAGCTCAGTGGTTTAGTGTTGACCTATGAACCAGGAGGTCACAGTTCGATTCCCAGTCAGGGCACATGCCTGGGTTTCGGGCTTGATCCCCAGTAGGGGGAGTGCAAGAGGCAGCTGATCAATGATTGATGTTTCTATCTCTCATCATTGATGTTTCTATCTCTCTCTCCCTCTCTGAAATAATATATATATTTAAGAAAGTAAAGTTGAGTGAAAAATAAAATAGGTACAGTAAATACTTTTTATGTTAATAATAAAATCCACAGTCTATTTTATATTAGGATCAAATACATAGATTTCAGGAAAAATACAAAAACTTGAATTGGAAGAATATGAACAGAAGTGATAGATTTTCAAGAATGAAGGAAAGTAAGAAAATAGAGATGGATATATGGGAATTTGTTATAATACTCTGTATTTCTCTGTATTTTCTAAAAACTTTCGTGAAGTTATTTAAAGGCTTATGGCAAAAAAAGCTTTTTAAAATAAAATTTTAATGAACAAAATTGCAAGTCACTTGGCAAACATGGATATTATTTTACAGAAAATTAGTTCCTATGCTTGTGGATATTCAGATTCTGTTCAACAATTTTGGCAAAAATTTATTGAGAACCTAATGTGGGTGAAACAATATTCCAGACATTAAAGGAATATTCATAAAACACTGCCCTAACCCCAAGAAACACATAATCAGGTGATGGTTCCTGTTTTTGATAAAATAGAGATGTCTTCCTTAAGTGAAATAAGTAAGAGAGTATCCAAAGTAAGAGAGGTATGCATTTATTCTGATTGAAGAAATTTTTAATGGGGGGAGGGAGAAGGGAATGTGCATATGACATTATGTTAGAAATTTATTCAGTCGTTAAAAGAACAAAAACAGAGAGGTTGCTGATTCCACAGAAATATAGAAAGAAAGCCAAGCATTTCAAGTGAGTAAATGCAATAACTAAAACTAAGTAACAAAACACTTAGAACTGAATCTCAAGGCTGGCCAGCCTAGCAAAAAATATGAGTATTGTGCAATTTTTTTTCTAACAGAAAAGCTGAGTTGCAGCACCTGAAATTTCTGTCATTCCTAAGCATTAAAATTATCTATGTTAAGCCTATATAATTAAATAAAACATGAGCTATTAAATAACATATGTATGGATACATTATGTATGAAAACACTTTGAAAGCTCTGGTATGCTACAAAAATCTAAGATACTCAATTTCATAAATGCAGATATATGAATCTAAGAATAATAATGAAAGTTATCTTTCAATGCATACTTACTCAGCATTTACTCAGGGCTGTGCATAATAAAAATTAAACTATTCAAATACTGTGCGTTGTATTATTGAATTCTTACCTCAGCCCTAAGAAGTTGTAGGGACTAATATTAACTCTATATTACAGATAAATAATGTGAGGTTTAGAGAGAATGAATGAGTAGCTTAGCTAGTATGTGGTTCTCCAGGGTTCTGTAACTTCTACAGCTATATGGTATTTATGAGCCTTCCTATTATGGCATTATAACTTGCTTGTTGATTTTTAATTTGTAATCAGGGGATCTGGGTTCATATCTGTCACAATAACTTACCAGCTGGATTACTTCAAAAAACTTAAATTCTCACCTGGCAGTGTAGCTCAGTGTTTGAGCATCTACCTATGAACCAGAAGGTCATGTTTGATTCCAGATCAAGACATGTGCCCAGGTTCTGATATCCCAATGTGGGGTGTACAGAAGGCAGCCAATCAATGGTTCTCTCTCTCAACATTGATGCTTCTATCTCTTTCTACCTCTCCCTTCCTCTCTGAAATCAATAAAAGATGTATTTCAAAGAACTTAAATTCTCTTCGCCTCCCATTTCTCATTTATTAAATTATGGTTACACTAAATACTTTAGAGATGTTGTAAGCATTCCATGAGATTTACAGAAGCAATGCACAACTTGAAAATAGTCCTTGGCATCTAGTAAACATTGGTTCACTTTCTATTATATATTTTTAAAAATAATAATTATCAGGCAAGTACAAAAATAATGATCATTCTCAGGTTGAATCACAGTTAAGAGACAAGAACAAATTAGGAAACTTCTCTAATTGCATATCATTCTGTCAGAAAGAATTTTGTCACTATTTGGAAGAAAGTACATTCTTAACACATTCAACATATTGAAAATCATATGAAAAATCAAAGCACTAATAATATTCTGATATTAAGCATAGATGCCATTTTGATTATAATAACTGTCCTTTGTTGATAATGGACAATTGAGAATTGATCATAATAGCATTTTTTACATGTTTAATCATTCATGACATTCCATTTACCACTCTATAATATTAGAGTGACAACTGATTATTTAATTTTTATGTAATTAGATCTCATTTATTTCTTTTTCTCCTTTATCCTCTTTACTTGACCTCATGTTAAAACCTCACAATTATTGGAGAAAAAATATTTTATGAAAGTACAAGAAAGTTGTTACTCACTGGTCCATATTTAATATATAACAAAAAATAAAATAATGTACTTTCATTATCTAGTAGTCAAACGTAAATTATGTTTTATGTGATATTGATCTTTGTAGGTAACATACTACTATATATTAAATTAAATTCATTAAGTTTAGACTTCCCAATGTGATGGCAACTAGGGTACTATCCCCCACGGTGCCTGGCATGATACCCTGCATAAAGATTGTGTTCAATAAATACTCATTTCTGAACTGATAGAGATAGCTATTTAGGCTCAAATAGAAGATTAAAACCACTGACCTTGACCTTATAAGTTTAAGAGAAGCAAAATAAATTGTTGAATTTGAATCAAAGCAGTTTCTGTAATTCTTTTATGGTTGTTTAAGTGGTATCTAAATCATATCCAAAAATAAATTACATTACAAAAAAGGCCAAAATAAAGGAAAATGGTGGGGAGGAGGGGGAGTTTGACTTATGAACCATATTATTCAATATAGAAATGATTTGTTGTTCTAGATCCGTGGTCGGCAAACTGCGGCTCGCGAGCCACATGCGGCTCTTTGGCCCTTTGAGTGTGGCTCTTCCACAAAATACCACGGCCTGGGTGAGTCTATTTTGAAGAAGTGGTGTTAGAAGAAGTTTAAGTTTAAAAAATTTGGCTCTCAAAAGAAATTTCAATTGTTGTACTGCTGATATTTGGCTCTGTTGACTAATGAGTTTGCCGACCACTTTTCTAGATCAAAGAATCCTGACTATATGTGTTTAATTTTGAGACCCATTTAATTTTAACCCCTGATTTAGAATTTTTCTTTTTGTTTGTTACTCCTCACCCAACGATATTTTTTCCCTTTTTTGGGGGGTGGGGGTTGGCGGTGGCGGGGAGAGAGTGGAAAGGAGAGGGAGAGACAGGGAAAGAGAAACATCAATGTGAGAGAGACAGATTGATTGGTTGCCTCCTGCACACGCTTTGACTGGGGGCCAGGGATCAAACCTGTGACTGAGGTACACACCCTGGACCAAAACAGAACCTGCGACCCTTCAGTCAGCGGGCTGCCACTCTAACCACTGAGCAAACTGGCCAGGCCCTTGATTTAGAATTTATAAGTTATCCTTCCTTTTGTCTCCAGGTGGAAAGGAAAGAAATGTGTGTTATTTTCAGGCAGATGAACAGTTTTTAACATGTACTAGCGTTTCCAAATTATTTATACCCTACCTACTTATGTTGTTTGCGCCAGATGCCCGGATTTTACATCTGAATAATAAAACTGTGTGTTCTTTGAAAAGCTAAATTTGAATTCAGCAGTAGAAAATTGAGACCATTAACAACCACTCAAAACCTATCTGCACATTTCAAATAAACCTACACGCACTGCTAGGATATTCTGTTTTCCTCCTGTCATGGGATTTGCATGTGCTGCTAGATCAGCCGAGATTCTTCTTGCTTAGTACATGCCACTCACCTCCCTTTTGCCTAAGTAACATGTATTTATTTTCAAATGTAAAATGTAAAACCAAGTAAATATTTTTATTAACATCTGACTTTGAGCACAACTATAGCATAGTGGTTAAAGACTTGAGCTTTGCAATCAGACATGTCTGAGCTCTGATGATGCACGACCTTGAGAAGGTCACCCAGCCTCTGTAAGCCTCGGTGATCTCATGGAAAGGGAATATGTTAGTGTGAGAAGTAAGCAGGGTAATGCATGAAAAACCCTGGCATCTTGGCTGGCACAGAATGAGCCTTAGGTATGTGGTTTTTTTAAAATATATCTTTATTGATTTCAGAGAGGAAGGGAGAGAGAAAGAGAGATAGACACATCAATGATGAGAGAGAATCACTGATCAGCTGCCTCCTTCATGTCCCCCACTGGGGATCAAGCCCACAACACAGCCATGTGCCCTTGACAGGAATTGAACCTGGGACCCTTCAGTCCACAGGCTGATGCTCTATCTACTGAGCTGAACCAGCTATTGGCAGCCTTAGGTATGTTTTAATCAATTATTACTTATTAAAGCAATTTAAGAGGGGAAGTCTAAATGTCATTTCATATGCTTCACATATGTAAAAACAATCATATATTCCAATTAAATATAATTTAAAAATATAACATACAAAGTGCAAACACAAAGGAGTAGAATATCTTCTATTGCACACCTTTAAAAACCAGACCACCTTGAGATACTATGAGGGGCTGGGTGAAACTTCCTTGTGAAAGGTAAAATAGTAACTAGTTTGGTTCTGAAAGCTATATAGTTTTGTCACAACTACTCAACTCTGTCACCATAGCATCAAAGCAGTCACAGACAAGTAAACAAATGAGCATGGCTGTGTTCAATAAAATTTTATTTACGAAAACAGGTAGTTGGCCAGATTTGCCAACCCTTGTACTATCTGGGTATGTATATGTCTCACTATATAATTCTACCACAGGTAATAATTTAACATTTGTATAATACATTTCTTCAATGATGCCAAGGCTCTAGTGGAACTAGAATGCTTAAAAGGTCACCTTTAATAAATATTAATGCATATTTCAACCTTTATGCACATTTGAATACATGTAATTTCTTCTTCCAATTGTGAATTAGCTGTTTACCAGAGACAAGATATATGCTTTCCATTGGCAATGGGCAAGTCAAATTTGTCATCAATTTTCAATCTGGCATAGTACTTTGCAAAAAGTAGATGTTCAGTTCATATATACATAAAAGTAAAAATTAATAAAAGCCTCCAATCTACCTAGATATAATCTTGCTCATATATTTTTAAAATTAATTGGAGATGATATTAATTAGTGCAAAGATCCTGAGATTTCAATGCAAACATGCCTAGGTTCCTGTCCAGACATTCATCTTACTGGCTTTATGTCCCTGGGTAAGTTCTGTTATGGTACAGAAATAATATTTACCTAAAAGCAGTGGTTGTCAACCAAGGGGTAATTTTGTCCCCAGGGGTTATTTGGAATGCCTTGAGGCATTTTTTTATTATCACCACTTGGGGTGTTCCTGGTACATAATGGATAAAGGCCAGGGATGCTGCTTGAGCATCCCACAGTGCCACAAGACTCTCCTTCCCCCAAGTAATTCTTCAGCTCCAAATGCCAATAATGCCAAGTCTGAGAAACCCTGATTTAAAGGTCTGTGTGAGGGGAGGGGGGCTGGAAGGGGTCAATGGGGGAAAAGGGAGGACATCTGTAATACTTTCAACAATAATTAGCAAAAAGTCAATCAATCAAAATAAATAAATAAAGGTCTGTGTGAGGACTAATCCACATTGTGCTGTAAAGGGTTAGCAGAATACCTGGCTCAGTAACGCTTAACTATTAATAATAAAACCAACTTCTGTTGGCTGGTAGACAATAAACACACATGCAAATTTTGAACAAACACAAACATGTATAAAAAATGAACTATTCATTCTTTGGGCTAGAAGCATGTTGATGAACTTATTTAGATTAAACAATAAAATTGATACCTGTTCATGCATGAATTGACATCTGGATTCTACATGTCCTTTGTGAGCCTTGAGAGGTTTTGAATGATACTCGCCTCTTCTGTCATCTGCCCTGATAAATGCTTTATCTTCATGTTAATATCTGACTTGCTTTAAATTCATGTGGGGAATTTGCAAGTTCCATTTCCTATCTTAAAAATCAATGACAACTTAATCAATGCTGCTGCAAACAAGCCCCTGTTCTTATGTAGTAGGAAAGGAAACAAGCTGGGGAATTAAAAGTGATGGAATGCTCACATCAAGGACAGAGAGCACACTCCCAGCGTGCTCTTGGAGATTTGCAGCCTGATGGGTTCCCTGTTGCCTCAGGGTAATGAAGCACCTTGAAAGGGTGAGGGAACTGCAGCATAGCAATAGTGTTTCCTATCGTTAGGTTTAAATTAAATAAATAACAGAATATAAGGCTGGTGACATACCCCAAAGTTACACTAATCATAACTGGGGATATCCAGTACTCTCTTTAGTACTTCTTCCCTGGCAATAGATCTGCTGCTCCTTCTGTCACCCTCTTCTAGGGGCACCTGCAAGAGGAGGCAAGAGGAAAAATAAGAGTATTTCTGAGATGGTACCTACCAACAACCAGAAAGCATACACATGCCCTGAAGCTCAAGTTCTTACTCAATTGCAGATATGAGTCAAGAGCGGTCTACTGCAAGTGTAAAGGTGGCTAGGATTGTGCCAGTTTCCCAGTATACCCGGTATGCAAACTCCACCTGCTACCAGATGGGTACAGTGAATTGCAGTGATGGGTGAGGTCTATAGGAAACTGGGTTGTTCATGCCCCCACCTAAAAGGATCAGTGAATATTTAATGCTAGTTATTTTTGGCCATACAGGTCCAATGTTGGTTTTCCAGTTTCTTTTCCTAAGAAAGCCAGACATCTGCGTTTTTAAGGTTAGCAAAAAAATGATCAATCAGTGTGACAAATAAAATTTAAAAAATGTGTCAAATGGAACAACCACATTGGAAAACTGGCAGCTTCTAATGAGGTTAAGCATACATCTACCGTAGAGCCCCACGGTTCTACTCCTAGGTATTTCCCCTAGAGAAATTAAAACATATACCTACAAAAAGATTTATATAAAAATATTTACAGCAGCTTATTTTTCATAGTAGTGCCAAATTGGAAACAACCTCAGCACTGCTTTTCAAGTCATCATTCAATGACACTTTTTATTTTTACTTTCCTGACTATCCTCTGAATATCTTTCTGTTTTGTTTGCATTCAACTTAGACTGGACCTTGACTCACCTATGAGATTATCAAAGATTTTTTGACAGCAAAAAGCACAGTGGATCTGATCTTTGCTTTATATTACTTTTCATATTTCTATAGATATAATTAAAGAGGATGCTACTTATTTTGGTAGTTACTTTGATTCATATTAAACACAGTTTCTGAAAAGTTTCACATATTTCTATATCTTACTTTGATAGACTATGTCTTTCTTATTCTAGCCCTGTACAAAAACATTGTTTTGCTTTGTCTTTGCTCAAACTGAATAATACAATTCAACTTAATCTTATTGAATTAGGTCCACTCATTTTTGAAAGCTGTCTAAGTGTATGGAAACTCTCTGTGTTGAGAGGCATTATCTTTAGGGACACCAATATTGTAGTTATCTCCACCATGATGGACACATACTATATGTTAAGAGTGTTTATCCCATATAATTCCATATAGTTAATGCAATGTGTGGATGCTCTTTCCTCTATCATAGTGTTATAAATGAGGAAACTGAGGTTCAGAATGGTTAACTCACTTGTGTAAAGCTACGTGACTAGTAAGTGGCAGAGCCAGGACCCTATTCTAAGTCTACCAATTTCAAGGTCCATACTCTTACCTATTTATAATATTGCTCATCTACAATTTTTAAATAATTCCTGTCAGCTCCATTAATTGGTAAATGTACAGTAAGGCTTGAGTGAAAATCCTAAATAAGAAACGTACTATTAAGTAACACACACATTTATCACTTTTGCTTCAGTAAGGTCACACAAACAATTAAATTTATAAAAAGAAATTTCACCCACCTGAATTTTAAAATATCTTGTCCAGAAGGATATAATTAGAGGCTTGGATAAACCTATCTAGACTTCAGCATAACATTTATGTTGATGTATAGTTCCCAACCTGTTCTAGTCAGCTCATATGGTTAAACTAAGACACTTACCTTGCCCACTGACATTGTTTCATTATTGAAATCAGGTTGCCTCTGAAAATTGATGTATACTTTTAATGTGGTAGAGGTTCTAAGGGTGAAGTGTTAACATGATATCTCATTGAGGAACTAGGGTAACTTGTCCTAGAGTCTTGAATGCCAAAGGTCATGCTCTATCTGGTCTGCAGTTATGAGTATTTATCTTATTCTCCTTTTGAAAATGAGAGCTGTATTTTCTTCTCAATTTTCCTTCATCTCTTGGCCCTTTGTTCCATATGATTAACTCAATAGTGAGTTGTCAACCTTATTTGCAAGTTTTTCACTTTGGAAGTAGAAATCATCAGCCAGGCCACAAAGTCATTTAGGGCAGAATGGTGCTCCCAAATACTTAACTATATGGTTCCTGCAACCAACCCCTCTCAAGAGTTTGTTTTACTCTTGTTTTTTTCTTTGTTAACCCAAAGCACTTCCTTATTTTGTTCTTGTAAATAGAAAAACATTGAAAAATCTTTTATTTGTCCTTGTGTCCTTGTAATCACAGCTCTTTTGTATTTCAGCTTTCCTGACCTCCTTTTTTTAACTCAAAAACTTTCATTTGCCCTAACTGGTTTGGCTCAGTGCATAGAGCATTGGCCTGCGGACTGAAGGGTCCCAGGTTCGATTCCGGTCAAGGGCATGTACCTTGGTTGCAGGCACATCCCCAGTAGGGGGTGTGCAGGAGGCAGCTGATCAATGTTTCTCCCTCATCGATGTTTCTAACTCTCTATCCCTCTCCCTTCCTCTCTGTAAAAAAATCAATAAATTGTATTTTAAAAAACAAACAAAAAAATCTTTCATTTGTCTTTATTCTTTGTACATGCACTTTAAAAATCTAAAAGGTTAATGCATATTTCCTTGTTCAGCAGTGTTTAAGAACAATTAAAACTAGCATTTGGAGTATTTATAGATTAGACATTCTAAGTAACTCAAAAAACTTACTAAATCTTTACCTTCTGAAGATGATGGAGAATAAACACCTGGATAATGAGAACAGCATGAACCAAGTTGAGGGAGTCAGGAATGGATAATGGCTGTTCATGGGGAGTTTAGTATGGCTGAAGCACTGGATACAAAAGAATGAGGATGCACTCTGGAAGGGGAATAGGATGGAGAGTTAGACTGGGCCAGATCTCGAAGCACTTTCAATTCCATGTGTGTTGGGCAGAACAATGACTCCCCTTCCCCAAAGATGTCCACATCCTAATCCCTGGGACCAATAAATCTATTAAAATACATGGCAAAGGGAAATTAAGGTTGCAGATGGAATTAAAGTTGTAAACCAAGTGACTTCGAAATAAGGAGATTATCCTAGATTACCTGGGTGGGCCCAGTGTAACCACAAGGGTCCTTAAAAGCATTAGAGGAAGTTGTGATTGTGAAAAATCAGAGAAATATCAACAGGAAAAGGCTTAGTCCCATGGTGCTGGCTTCAAAGACAAAGGAAGAGGCAGTGAGCCAAGGTGTTCAGGTGACCCCTGGAACCCTGGACAACACAAGGAAATGGTTCCCCTAATGCCTCCAGAAAATACTGCAATGACACCAACACCTTGACCTTAGCCCAGTGTGTTCTGCATCAGATTTGATCTACAGAAAATAAATGTGTTGTTTCAAGTCGCTAAGTTTGTGGTAGTTTGTCAGAACAGCAAGAGGAAATTGACACTCTGTACTGAGCCTGATGTTAGAGAACTAAAGAGCATTGAATCAGAACTGCCTCAATGGGTCAGCTTAACAGTAATGCGCCAAATGAGTTCATTAGGCAAGGCCAGAATAAGAAAGTGAGAGACCTACTTTAATAGATCAGGCCTCAACTTAAGATGTTAGATGAGCAAAAATAAGGAAGCAAAGAGGAAGAACATGCTAGGCAGTGAGAATAAGCTTAGTTTGAGGCCTTATGCCTGCAGAAAGTGGAGAGGCAACTTAAATATATTTTGAGGGTTTATATGGCTACAGGAGGATAATTCCAGCTTGGAGATAGTTTTCAAGATATTGTTACAAATATTGATTATAATCCAAGAAATTTGGCTCCGTGTATGCTTCTGAAGCATTTGTAAATCTCTCCGGTGCTGTTCTCCTCCACATGTTATCTGACGCACCTTGCAGAGGCAGCGCTATCCTGGGAGAGCAGGCCTATGTGAAAGTGACCTCTTGTGTTGCTTGGGTGCATGGCATTCTAGTTTTCCCCATTGCAATTCCTCTGTTCTGGAAACGCTTGCTTTTATTTCCTTTACCAAATAGAAAAGAAATACTAAACTATAATCACTGCAATGTGAGGGATATGACTCATGCTATTAAAAAAACACATTAGGCTTTCTTCTGTGCATTATGTGATAGTGACAGTAAATCATTCCGAGGACAGAATGTACATAATCCATTCCATTATCTTGTAGTAGATTTTGTAACTCAGAGAGGAAAGTGTGATGTTTAACACTAGATTGAATAATTATGGTGAAAATACCTTAAAATAGAAAATCCACTGGTTTGAAATGGCTGAAAGCCAGCCTGCTTTCTGGAAGCTATTTTCTGGAAATGTTACTTCTCCTCACTAATGAGGCACTGTGGTTCCAGGTGTGAGTATATTATCCTCTCTCTTGCTATAAATTCCTTTTGACTCTGAAGTCTGAGCCTTGATGACAATTATATCAAAACATGTCAATTCATTTCAGTTAGGTCACAGAGAAGGTAATTGTACTGTACAACCATACAAAAACCTAGAGAAATAGGTACATGCTCAATAAAATTAATAATGACGGGGTTGGTAGTCTTCCTCATAGTTAAAACGCTAGCATCAGAAATGCAAGGGAGGGAAAAATCTTTCCAGTTTGTTAGTAAGGATTAAGGTAGGATGATGAAATCTAGAATAATAGGGAACAGAAAAGAATATATGGTTGAAAACCAAAAAGAAAACTAAATGAAAGAAACAGCATGGGTAGATGATCACCTCAGATGAAGAGAAAGCCCAAAGCTTAAAGCTAAAAGAGAAAGGTAGGTCAAAATCCCGAATAATGAAACGAGGGGACCACTGGGAAGAAACACTCTGCAGAAGAAAGAAAAGGTGCTTAGGATCAAAGATAGATGATACAGAATCTTAAACGAAGAGGGGAAAAATGGTTATCAAAGGGAAAGAAAAGCACAAAAGCTAGAAGCCTCGTACGGGAGAACATTGTTATAGATCCCAGTGTTAGGATGAGAACGGGACCGAAGGACATGTGGGAGGGACAGTTTCACTTATATAATTAAGCTGGTATGTTACAGCACGTTCAAACTCATCATTGCCTCAATGTCTGTAGCCCCAACAAAATGAACTGAAATACCAGATGCTTGAAGTGGTACAGAATCAGACACCTGGGTTTGAAGCCACCTTTCCTCCCTGTGTGATCTTTGCAAGTTCCTTAGTTATTCAGCCTGTTTCCTCATCTGTAAACTGAGGACAATTGCACCTTCTTTATAAAGCTGTTTTGAGAGGGAAGTATGACCAGGAAATCTCCTTGCGTAAAGCTGACAATACAGTTAACAATTTGTTGGAAGAACGTCAGATATGCTTTCCATTCTTTCTGCCTAAGTAAGTCATATTGGAAGTGAAGGATCAATAAAAGAAATAGAATTCTAAAATTCTATATTAGGTGGAGAAGGGGAAGACAATTATAACCCCCCCCCTTTTTTTTGGTAGAAAGACAATAGAGAAGGGAGTGTGGGGCAGGTTACTTGGCAAAAGGTAGAAGTTTAAATCTTTTAAAAATTTAATTTAAATTGAATCTAATGTTGTTTCCCATTTTATAGAAGTTGTGATAGGAAAAGCATTATACAGTTGCCTTTGTTTCTAAGTGAACCCTGCAATTTCAGGATAATTTACCCGGGATGAAGTATGATCTGAGGGCCACCTGTCACACTCCCCACTGTGGTGCTGGTCCAAACTACAAAGACTTGGAGTCACACCCAGACTTTCTGAAACACATCTCTAGCCTGGAGCAAAGCAATCTAATGGTTTTATAGTAAGGAAGAACAGGGTTGAATGGTGATTGGGTGGTATTTTGGGAAAAGAGAAAGGCAGGTTTAGCCTTGGGCCACTTTTTGAAATCCTTCCTGATGATTCTGGTAACACTGTACTGTCTGTATTCAGGCTGAGAAGAGCAATCTGGACTTGGGTTCTTGGCATATTTCCTCAGCCTGGGCAATTATATACATTGGTAGAGGACAGTGGTCGGCAAACTCATTAGTCAACAGAGCCAAATATCAACAGTACAATGATTGAAATTTTTTTTGAGAGCCAAATTTTTTAAACTTAAACTTCTTCTAACACCACTTCTTCAAAATAGACTCGCCCAGGCTGTGGTATTTTGTGGAAGAGCCACACTCAAGGGGCCAAAGAGCCACATGTGGCTCGTGAGCCGCAGTTTGCCAACCACTGGTATAGGAAGTTACTACACTGAGTGGCCAGATTATTATGATCTCTCCTATCAAATAAAGAGGGAATATGCTAATTGACCATCACACCCTCACAAAGTTGATGGCACCCACAGCCCATAAGGAGGGAATGTGCTAATTGACTGCCACGCCCTCAAAGATGGCGGTGCCCACAGCCACAAGATGGTGGCGCCCAGTCCCCTCAGACCCGCCAGGGTGTCAGGCGCGCGGCACGGCTGGGCCCGCCCCCAGGCGGGTCCGGCCACTCCGCATGCCTGCCTCCAGAGTCTCCCAGTCCCCTCAGTCCCCCAGCCACCCAGGGTCGGCCTGAGGCACAGGCAAGCCTCAGATGTCGGCTGCTCAGCCACCCAGGGCCGCCTGAGGTTCAGGTAACCAGGGCCGGCCGACGCTTGCACTGCCACCAGTGGCAGCAGCAGAGGTGTGATGGGGGCATCACCTTCCCCTGATGGCCGGGTCACCTCCCACCGCTGAGGGTTCCCAGACTGTGAGAGAGGGCAGGCCGGGCTGAGGGACCCTCCCTCCAGTGCATGAATTCGTGCATGGGTGGGGTCCGGCCAGCCTGGCCAGGGGGAGGGGACATGGGTGGTTGGCCAGCCAGCCTGCTGGTCGAACTACTGGTTGAGGGGACAATTTGCATATTAGCCTTTTATTATATAGGATATACACAGAGTGGCCAGAGTATTATGCATTCAGGGATCATAATAATCTGGCCACTCTGTATTTTAGAAGGGTCCAAATATCTGATGTGGCTTGTTATGGTACCTCCTATTGGAAACAGTGTTACAACTTCAGGGTACCAGACAACCAGGATGGTCCATGGAACTAGGTAAGGTCAAGAGGTGCATGACTGAGGTAAGGTATATTGTGTTATTATAGAGAGGCAACGGAAAGTAGGAGAATTTGAGTATGGGATCCGTGAAAACTTCATGCAGCAAACATTCAAAAAACTAATGAGATGTAAGAAAATAGGATAGAATTTGTTTAACCCACCTCCATTTAATGAGCTATGCTTAGATCAACTCAAATAAGTTAGATAAATGGAAGAAACTGAACATCTACCACACATATAGTTCACAGCTGGAAAATCTCCTCTTCAGCTTCTTACTTTCCTCTAACTGCTGTATTATCTTCACTCATGACACCCAACCCACAGAGGACACATTATTTCTTTCTTTATCCCACCTTTGTACTCTATACTGTGCTTTATTTTTCTACAATTGTGCCTTTGAACATATTTTATGCCCTAGAAAATGGTGACCCCTTTGAAGACAGATGCTAGGTCTCATTTATCTTTATACCCCTAGAACTTAGCTCCAGTCGTGGTACATAATATCAATATATAGTTGTTATGGTAAAAAAGAAAAATTGAACAAGTGTTCCCTATCTTTAAGGAGGTCCATTTCAGTAAGAAGGTAAAGGCAGGCATATGAATTACTACATTGTAAGGTAGAGTAAGGTTAGAGTCATCAGAGATTTCATCTAATTAAGGGGATTTCAAAGGCTTTGCAGAAAAGATGGTGCTCAAGATAGGACTTAAGGAATTAATAGGTTTTCAACAAATGGAGTGTGTTTGAAGGTGAGTAGCTATTTCAGATAAATAAAATAGCATGAACAAAGGCAGAAAGAAAAAGTCAGGGAATATCGAGTGAACAAAGTGAAGGCCATTCTGAATAGAGCTCATTGTAAGTATGGCAATTAGATTTTATCTCATATGCCGTATATGACAACTGGTTGAGGCTGTCTGTATTGAAAATAATTCCTGGGCTGTGACTCAGTTCAGCATGCAAGAATGTCATAATCAATAAAAAAAAAATAGATGTCGTGGATTCAGGAGAATACCATCTCTGAATCGAGGCACTTAACGCCTGCCATCACTGTGTACATATGAGTATGGTAACATTCTCCATTTATTTTGGCTGATACTGAGGATCAACTATGTGCTACACTCTGTAGTGGATAGTGAGCATTATATAGAGGTAGCTGGGAAAGACAATTATGGCACCTAAAAAATGAACAGTCGCTAAACAAATATTTTTGCAAGTAGTTGGGTCATCATACCTGTGATTATCACCGTGAAGGTCAATCAGAGTGTGCTGGATAATTCAAGGGCATCTGTCCTAATATGAGACTCTGAGAAGGCATCCCTGGCCAAGTCATCTTGAAGCTGTTACCTGAAGAATCTCTCTCCCTTTAAGGGACACAGGAAAGCCCATGCTCCTTGACTTCTATTGAGTGATTAAAGTTCTGAGGCTCCTCTGGCTTCTGGGTCAAAGTTTTTGATACGGGCTGGGATCCTCGCATTTCTTTTTCTTAACCTAGTGTCCTCATAATTAGTGAAAACATCTTTGAACAGCAGACACAAGGGAAGTAGATTTTCTTAAATCAGGGGTCCTCAAACTTTTTAAACAGGGGGCCAGTTCACTGTCCCTCAGACCGTTGGAGGGCCGGACTATAGTTTTTTAAAAAAAACTATGAACAAATTCCTGTGCGCACTGTGGGCCCGGGATGAGTCAGCTGCTAAGCAGGACAGGCAGCGGCACCCGGCGGGCCGGATAAATGTCCTTGGTGGGCCGCATGTGGCCCGCGGGCCGTAGTTTGAGGACGCCTGTGACTTAAATTATTAGATTTCATAGTGTGGGTCTCAGATCAGCAGATTGGTCTCACCTGGAAAATGGTTAGAAGTGCCAATTCCTGTGCCCTGCATCACAGCTACTAAATCAGTTGACTGTGGGGGTGGAGCCTAGCAATCTGTGTTTTATTTAGCAAGTGGGCCCTGGTGATTCTGAAGCACACTAAGGTTTGAGAATCACTGCTATGAACAAAATACACACTGAGGACCAACAGGGGGTTCCACTAAAGAAATAAATTCCTCTCAAAGAGTTCTTTGCCCAGTGACAAAAATAACCTAAAGATGTGTGTTCTTTATTGAATACTTATAAGACACAGAGGGTTTGATGGCAGGATATTCTAAGAAGTGACATATCATTGAGTTGGCAGAGAAGCAGTTATCTGATGTTCCAAATACTTTTTGTAGTATCCTAAGAAATATTATTGATTTTTAGGAGATAATGACTTATCATGACTGCTGTCTGTAAGAGAAAACCGTTGTGTTTTTTCCTCCTGAACTTTATTGTGTGTTCACTTTTATAAGATTCTTGAAAAAAAAATGTGAAGAAAAAAACACATTTTAAGAAACTCTTTCACATGGATTATAATGAATTTCTACACCCCCCCCCCAAATGCTTAGTTCAAATTACAAACTAAGCTGAAAAATATTACAAATATATTACAATTTACATTTACACACAAAGCAGTATTGACAACTACTAAAGATACCTTTCATCTAACAATCTGTTCTGCTTTAGAAAGGTAAAAAGAAGATAGAAATCTTTATTTTTGTTTGATGAAAGTACTTCAGTCCCGTGGAAGGTACTACTTATGAGTAGCAAACTCTGTTTCCCAGAAAAGCTGTGAGACTTACCAGTACAGTTATTGAAAACATTATGCAAATTTACTCTTGGCTTACCAATGATCTCTAAAGTCTTGCTACTCAAAGTATGCAATCTCAGACTCCACCCCAGATCTACTAAATTAGGATCTGCAGATTAAGGTGATCTCCATGTGATCTGTAAGCCCATTGAAGTTTGAGAAGCCCTGAAACACTTGCATCATCCAAGAGTGAAACATTGACTGGAACATTTTCTGATACAGCCATACTTAATTCCTACAGGTGGTAGAGTTCTGGTGCCAACCCAAGCTGTTACTGCATGTTAATTTTCGAAAGGTTAACTGAGGGTTGAAAAGGGATAATTGCAAACACCGGCAATAGAAGACATCCTGAAGTTCAACATAAAAAGATCTAGTAGTGATCTAGAAAACCTAAATCAATAAAAATGTATTTGAAAGTTATTTATTGAAGGAGAATAAGTGATAACCATTTGATCTATAGTGGTGCAATAGCTCTAGTGTTAATAACTACCTTATATAACTTTTCCCATTAAAATCCATTAGAATAGAATTCTAAACAAATCCCTTTTGCTAAAAAGAAAAGCATTAGAGGAAGATAAAAGATAATTAATTATACCCGGAATTGGCACCGTAAACTGAGAGCAATAGTTCATTGAAAATCAAAGGATTATTGCAGACTATTAACAGTAAAGATGTCTACTGTACTAGGAAAAAAATCTTAAGTTTTACCATTTATATCTATGCTAATTCTCCAAATGGATAGTTGGGTGACATTTATGGTAACTGAGGACAATTTTCTCTCTCTGTAAGCATTGGAATTTGCATTTTCTAATGTCACATACATGGTAAAACATTGTCATGGAGGGAGTAAGTTATTCATAAGTAGATTTAGCCTAAAGTAATATCAACACTTTCATTTCAAGCTCATTGATTTCTTTTTCTTTTCTTTTCTTTTTTTACCTTAATGAGTACTGGAATTAGTAGAGTACAAAAAGCCCTATATTGGTTGAAAATCTTCTCACAACTCAATTTAATTTAATTTGAAAATAGCTGTTTTACTGTCTCTCAAACTAAATTTAGGAAATCAAACAGAGCATTAACATGTTAATTAATAAGAGGTTCAGTGGGAAGGTAGGAAGTGATTAGTTGCATTACTATTTCTTCACATTTTCTCTAGGAAACTCATTAAAAGGCTCTTCAGAAGTGCTTTGCTGAACAGACGACAAACACATGGCACATGTTCTTCAGAAATCTCAAGGTGTAGGCCTGTGTCTGGCTCCTCTCCGCAGTGTGGAGACTTAGAGGTGTGTTAAAAAGGGGACGCTCACCTTAGTGGCATTTGATAAGTGGCACACAGCATTTCCCAGGCCTAAACATGCACCAATTTGGGAGAGAAGAGAGGTCAGATTCAGTGTAGGCAATGCAATGGGGAGCGTTTTTCTTTGGGTTGGCCAAGGAAGAGATGTTCCATGGTTTTCTTCTAGGAATTAGAAATGAGATTAGGAATTCTCTAAGTAGCCTAGATTTTATAGCTCTTTACACTTTTCAGAGAGTTTCCATAAATATTAACTCATTTGATCCCAACAACTCTGGTAACTGTATAGAGTGGACTAATTCTCAGAGGAAGCAAAGGGCAATCAAAATGGTTCACACTCACTGTAGCTATTCCATTATTGCATGTGTTTATAAACTTCCAGTTCTTTCTCTTTGTCTCACTGACTTTTTCTCCATAGCTAGATAGAGAGTTTTCCAAAAAGTATTTTGGATTCTTATACAAGTATTCACAATTCCAAATAAAATATGCTTTAGTTATCAGGATAGGAAAGTTAAAGAATGGCAGTTATGAAATTGGTACTTAACATACCAAGGTCTTCCATTTTTGCTAGAGAAAAGACCTCAGGATTGGAGCTTACTTTTGTATCAACCAATGGAAGAAAGGAAATAGATGGCATTTTAATAGTTCTCAAAAAGTATGGTCCTCAACCAGTAAGTAGTATCAGCACCACTTAGGAACTCCTTAGAAATGCACATTTTTGGGCCCCAGCCCAGACTTAGTAAATCAGAACCTCTGAGGGTGGGGGCTAATCATCTCTAGTCTAACAGGATCTCTGGTGAATCTGATGTCTACTCACATTTGAGGACCACTGTAGGATAAAATTAGTTGTATGATAAAAGCAGTTGAACAGTTATTTATGAGATTTTCTTTATGAGATGCCACCTTTTCTATATTGTTCACCTTTACATTTTTACCTCCTAGAACAGAACCAGCCATAAAGCATATACTTTGTAAATTCTTGTTGAGTCAGTCAATTATTCTTCAAGATATCTTCCAAAAGTTCTTGTAAAGTAGGTATTATTTAATGTAGCAAACAAATTCTTAAAAATAATAAATAGAATAGCACATTTCATGGAATTTTTATGATAATTAGAAATGTAGACAGGATTGAATCAAATTAATTGCATGAATAGCTAATTCTATGGAGTAAGCTAGAAGAGCTAGTCTCAAACTTGGTTGTTCAAACCTGGCTTGATCATCAGAATTATCTGGGTTGGCCACAAGAATTCTGATACATTCAGTAGGTCTAAAGTGGGACCCAGGAATGAGAATTTTAAAATGTTCTATAAATGGCAATATATGTATGTATGTATGTGTGTGTATATATATATATATATATATATATATATCCCCATACGCCCATATACTGTTTTCAAGAATTATGTACTACTTTCATACTTTAACATACAATTAAAAGTGTATGCATATTTTATTAGAAAAATACCATTGGCTTGTTTGAAAACAATTAAATGCAAAAATTTATAAAAGTGAGTTTCCCTCACCTATCTTAGTACCAGAAAAAATAAACATTTACTCTTTGGTACCTTCTGAACTCAAATTTGTGTTGTGTTAAGACAAAACTATATGATTTCTTATGAGAGAATGTAGAAAAATAAAATATAATAAATAGGATTATTTTTACTTTCTTCCAACTTTCAGTTTTTTACTCAATATATCTTGGGCAGCCTTTCATGCTAATACCTAAAGGGCTAACTCATTCTCTTTAATGAATGCATAAGAATTAACCGTATCTATTAACTCTTTTCTTTATAAATATTCAGAGCTACAAATAACAGTATAATAAACATCTTCACAAATTTTTGCTGGAGAGAGCCTTTAAATGGAATTTAGCATGAAGGGAATAAGTGTGAACATTTAATTTAAATATAAATCTAAGTGAATTTAAATGATTTTAAATGAAAATACATTAATGCGAGTTACTTGGGGAATGAATGACCTGAGAACACAGTGTTTGGACAGTAGACGTAGGTGGGTAAAGAAGAGGAAGGTGAGTCTTCTGATTTTGACCATGACCTGATTTTTTGTACCTCCCTCACATCCATACTCTGGGCCAGTGGTCAGCAAACCGCGGCTCGCGAGCCGGAGCCGCCGTTTGCCGCTCTGTTGACTAATGAGTTTGCCGACCACTGCTCTGGGCCATTCTGTCAGACAATCTACCCTCATGATGTTATTTAACATCCAATTCCCACCGTCAATATAAATGTGGCATACTTACATTTATTTTTAATTATTAAACATTTATGCAATGTGTTTTAATATTATAGTCTCACGTTTACTCCTCTCATTTCTATTTGTGTACAACTAACAAGATAGTCAAAATACACAGGAGAGAAACAGGAAAAGAATCTTGCAGTTCCTGGCAAGCAAGAAACTTGGTTACACTGGCTGTTTTATCTTATATCTTCATAATTTTATTAAGAACACTTTTCTTACATTTTAATGCTATCAAATTATATATTAGCTAACTCACATATTGAGTATTTTATTATTTTGTTGATATTTAATACATAAATATTGGTTTTATTTTCAGAATTTTGTGTCTCTTTAATGATTTAAACTTACTATAATAATTCACTATTTTAAAAAACAGAATCTTCTATATTTTTGTGTAGGGTAGTCTAGACAGCCAGTTTGGAATGATTACTTTTTAATGTGTCTTTTTGGGTCATTATTCTTTAAAAAAAATCAATAATTGATATGTTCCCTGATCTTCCTTTTATATTAACCATGTTCTTACAATTTTTTCAGTTTAATAATCTTTAGTATCAATTAGAGAGACATGTACAGACTTACAGGGACTGGCAGAGTTTAATAATGAATATTTATACCTCACTATTACAAGTACAGATATTACCAGTAAAGAAATATGGCTTTCCTCTAGGTTTTGAGGTTGAACTGGACATAAATATCTACAAGAGAGAAATGCAGTAAATTGTGCTATATATCTACCATATGATGCTATTATTTATGAAATTAAATAAATTTAATGTTCAAGCATATATATAGCATTTACTCTGTGTAGTACTCTTTACTACATTTGATAGAGGTTAATCAACCCAATTCTCTTAACAATGCCATAAAATAGATGCTATTATTAATCCCACTTTATTGATTATAAAACAAAGAAATAGAGGTAATAAATGACTTGCTTAGGATTCAGCTAGTCAGAAAGAGAAAAGGAACTGGAAACTGGCAGAGTTTGTGAATTTAGCCATTCCCTGCATATTTTCAAACATAAAGCCTCCACTGAACAATTTAATAATTCTTTTATATCTCAAAAAATTTGGCTCAAGAGAACATAGCCATTGTACAAACATGTAATCTTGATATTTTAAAAGTATGTTAAAAAATGCCTCAACAGACAGATTGTATAAATGGTTAAGGGGATAGAAAATGGAGAAGAGAAAAAAATCTCAAAGAAATCAGGGTAATTTTGCCTGGGAACAAATATAATCTATACTAATAATAGACAAATATGTAAATTGACTGTACATCCACGACACCCACAGCCAAGCAGGAGTGAGTATGCAAATTAACCCGACAAAGATGGCGGGCCTGTGGGCAGCACGCACGCATGCTGGCGCCGAGCAGCCAGGGACCCAGGGATGCCACTGGAGTGTCCGGTCCTGTTAGCCCAGCCTGGGGGCGGCTCCAGTTCTCAGTCCTTTTGGTTTCTGCAGACCCTGGACCGGAAGCGGAAACCAAGAGCGCGGGGAGCACCAGGAATGCTGGGAAACGTAGTTCTGGTGGCAGATGCATTGAGGGATCTCCTAGTCACTAGAGCAAAGTGAGCCTGGAACAAGTTACTGTTTCAGGTGGGGGATGGAGGGAAAGCAAAGGTGAGAGACATAAGTAAGGTCAGAGTGTCGAGAAAAAATTAAAGGGAAGATATCCTGCAACTTCTAGGAAGTCTCCACCAATGGAGCAAAGAAAAATAAAAGACCTCTATTATTCTGTGAGCACCAAACCAAACTGGGTTGGGGTCTCAGACAATTCGCTCACATGATTGCAAAGACAGACAGAAACTCCCAGATTAGAGAGGGTGCAGGTCGGGCTGAGGGACCCGCCCCCCGTGCACGAATCTTTGTGCACCAGGCCCCTAGTTATATAAAAAGGCATAGTACAGAATAAATAAGGCCAGATGAATGTTCTGATGACCCACAATCACAGCATAATTCATTTTGAGGAAAAAATTTCATCATAAAGATGAGTTGGTGTGAATCAGCAAAGTTTAAAACAAAATTCCTTTTAGTTCCAAGTTTTTATGAATGTCATAAACTAGATGAATGTCATAAACTGGATTATTTTTGTTGTGTAAAGCATTCTTTTCCCACCTTTTTGTGTGTGTATGTGTGGGGGAGGGTACAGGTGGGGGGGAGCCATGAAATCAATTGCAAAAATATAATGCAAATTTATAATATACACAAAATGCTCTTTTCTGACAAATTTAACTTCTCACGTTTATGTAAATAGGGAAACCAGAAAGAGCCTGCTTCTTTTGTCATTATCTATTGTCCATGTATTGGAAACTTTTGTCCATTTTACTAAGAAAGGCTCTGCAATCTATCCTCTAAGATCATAAAATGAGGATTCAGTGTGCAAAGTGCTGAGTGTTAGAAGCATCATTGCATTAACCATATTCTGCCTAACAACTTGGAACTTAGATAAAGATTGGAGTTTACATAGTTTTGATGGTACTTATCAATCAACAGTTCAGAGTTTTGATATGAAATGTTTCTGCACCAGATGACAAGGTTTCCGTTTATGAGCAGCTCTTTGTGTTTATCCATACCTGCAATTTTGGTGTAAAACTTTCATTTGCAATAAATGATGGGACTAAGGGCAGGTTTAAAATCTAATTTCCTCACAAATCGTAACTGGCTAGAATGGAACAATTTGATGGTATCCTAGCTCGAGGGAAATGTCACAAATTAGGCTTAAAAGTAAGAGACAAGTGGGCATGTGGGCAAATACAAGGTTGCTGAAAATCCTGCCTCACATGACTGGAATCAGTAACTAATGTTCCAGACCCCCAAACATCAGTGCAACGCCGTTAGGTAAAAGTAAATTGAATATCAACAGTTTACTTTTTTAAACTCCAAAGTTGCTATATCTAAGATTGTTTAGCATGGTATCTTCTGAGGAGGCAAACAAGGAACGATCTGTAGACTAAACTATGGAAAGACACAGGTGAGCTAAGAAAGCGGTAGGAATAGCGTAATCAAGAGTCAACAAGATGAATAGAAATTTGGCCTAGAAGTTAGAGATAGAGATAGAATGAGAGCTAGAGCAAGAGCATGGGGAGGGAGAGGAAGAGGGAGAGTGGGAGAGGGAGAGGGGAAGAGAGAGGTTGAGAAAGACTTCATCTATTTACAATTTTTTTCCTGAAAAATCTGGCAGATCCTAGCACTTGTTATCCAATTAATGACTTATAACCTCTGAAATTCTTCCCTTACAATGAAAAACATTTCTCTTGATTTGCTAGTTTTCCCTTTTGGTAAATATTTTTTTTTTTTTTTTTAAGAATAGCTTACTTGCCTTAAGGGTTCAGTGCTCTACTCTGACCTTAAATCATGTGCTAGAACCACCACAGGTTGCAATTTACAAAACTAAAAACAAAAAACTATACTCCCTCACTATGATTTATACTTTTCTCTTTCTTAAGATATATATTTAAAGTTTTATAGTATTAAGTGATGGATTTGTCTTATAAAACTAAAAATTTTACATTTAGATGATCTCTTACATCTAAGAAATTCCACGTTGTAATTATATATGCTGAGTCAATGGAGTCACCAAACAACATTCATAAAACTTTTATCCAGGAGAATGGAGGGAGTCTAAATGGACCTTAAATAAATCTAAAAATTTCCATAGTTTGAATAGCAAAGAAATCAAAGTTACTCAACTTTATCTGGATTGGATCAGCAATCTGGATGAAATATTTTGTATTAAACTTCTTCCACACCAGCCTAAATTCTCATGTAGAAATGCTTCCTTGGTTTATTCCGAGTTACTGGGAAGGGCACCGTTCCAATATACAGAATAAATCTGGCAGATCAGTCTTTAAAGCATTTTGCCCTTCAGTTGTCCATACATGTGTATGTATATAGGAGGAGGAGTTAAAGGACTTTTTTAATTGTTTATACTGAAAGGATATATCCAATATTATGGCAGTGGTGCATATTCTTAATAATTTCCAGAATTATAGGCCTCTAATTTGATTGTTTAAAGTTTAGATGTTCCTGTGTAAATTTTTTTGAAGCAAGGGAACAAGCTTCTGTATTTTGCACACACACACGCACACATATTTGAATATATAGATATTCACGTCCAGCATGCCAGTTGAAGTTCATAATATATGTCAAAGCAAAATTTATTAGGAGTATTAGCAGCTATGTTGATCAAATATAGCATACCCCAGAGAGGTAGGCCTACCCGAGCCTCATGTCCCTGGGCCCACC
This sequence comes from Plecotus auritus, assembly GCF_963455305.1. Classification (NCBI taxonomy): domain Eukaryota; kingdom Metazoa; phylum Chordata; class Mammalia; order Chiroptera; family Vespertilionidae; genus Plecotus; species Plecotus auritus. The sequence goes on along the minus strand of NC_137773.1, from coordinate 11,807,377 downwards.
CACCACGCAGCCTCCTGCTGATCGGTTGTTATGCATGAGGGTGTCATGACCATTTGCATATTAGCTCTTTATTATTTAGATATGCTTGGTCTTTGATGGTTCATCAGGTAGAATATTCTGGATTCATCAGAATATTCTGGGCTATGCTTTGAAATAAACAGTCCTCAAATCTCAGTGGTTTAACCCAACACAGGTGTGCTTTTTTCTCATTCCCAATGAGGGCCATTAGGGGTCTGTTCTAACCATTGTTGCCCAGGGATGTAAACTGGAGAACACTTCACTTTGAACGGTCTCCCAGAATTTTCCTGGCAAGGGAAAGGAAATTTGATGAATTAATCCTTGGATCTTAAAGATTTGGTAAGAAAGCAACACAACTCTTTGTTTCTGTGTCACTGGTCGAATATAGTCACAACACATTAATGTACGTTCAACAGAGTGGAGGAGTACACAGCTACCTTATGACTTAATGACAACTATCATCCCCTTTTAGATTAACTGGGAGACAGATAATGGGAAAATAAAAGGTTTTCCCTCTCATATAATGTGAAAAAAATGCATCCCTGTTAAGTAGGAATACCTTAAGATTTAGGGGAATATTATGCTACCTACTCTCATTAGAATTTAAAACTTCCTCATAATTGAATATGTCTGAAATTCATATTTATGATTCCAAAGGAATCATAAACAGACTCTGGCTAAATACTGAATTCCTTTACTAGAAATTCAGGAACCTTAGGAAGAACAAGATGCCACAGCACATCAATTTGGTAATAAGGCTTAGAGGAATGTGATATTCAAAGCTTGAACATATCAAACTGATCCTAGTGTTTGCCAGTTCTAGTTTTACATATAAGTTTTCAGCCGGGACAGGATCACACACACACACACACACACACACACACACACACACACACACACACACAAACACACACAAAACCTGCAGCAAAGTGTGTGAGGTGTTAATATGAAATATGGGCTCACATTGCAGATGGGTTTTGTTTTAGAAGCAAGGAGACTGGTACATACAGAAAAACAGTTAAAACATTACCGTAAGCTAAACAAACACCCCTTTTCCAAGATGCCTCATCATTAACCTTGGAATGTTGATATGCCAAGAGACAGAATAGCAGAAAACAACAAAATCACAGGTTATAGAAAAGGCAAAGTATATTTGTTTTGTGTGTGTGTGTGTGTGTGTGTGTGTGTGTGTGTGTGTGTTTGCGCGCGCACGCGCGCCAGAGTGCCGATGGAGGTGTGTATAGTCACTTCTTAGATAGCAACACTGATGGTGATCCTATATTTTCTATTTTGGGGGCTTTCCTCTTCCATACCCCATTGTTATTACAGCATCAGTTCAGTTTTGTTCCAAAGTTGTAAACCTCTGGGGCTATTTAAAGACAATTTCTGTGTTATTTGCAAGTGTTCACAACATATTCTTCAAGTAGCTGAATGATATCTTTTTGGGTGATAAGTTGTAGTATGTTTGTTCCCATGTATGATATTGCTGGCAGGTCAGCCAAGTCAAATACTGATACTACAATATTACTGTGCCATCCTGGTGAACAATACATCAACAATTTGTATATAACAAAAACAGATTTCCTATCCCTGGCTGATAGCCCATTTACTCCAAGTAATAGTTGATAAAACACAATTGCAAGACAGGAAGAGAATTTGGAGAGTCCCTTGGAGTTTGCTAAAATGGATTTGGCCTGTGGCTCTGCTCCCGATGGCCAGCTGTCTTTTGACTACCACATTTCTTCCTCCGTGGATGTTATTTATCGCTTTAAAATGTTTTCATATAAAGCAGTAGCACACACCAAGTATTTTCAGTGCTATGTCGATGATGGAAGCACTTAGAGAAGTAACTGTTGTACTAAGATAATCACTTTTTCATCCTTAAGGAAGCCCATTGTGAAGGAGTGAGCTGTCACTTCTTACTGGCTGTTACTCATTGCTGACAGTGCCTGTGCCTGCTGAGCTTTTAAAGAGGACCTCAAATTAAACCCGTTACACCTCAGATCCCAATTACATGGATATCCATAACCTTTCAGAAATGTGCCTAAGCACTAACAGGAAGACCCACTCCATTCAGTATTCCTACTAACTGGTTTAGGGTCTTAACATTGCCTCCTAAGAAGATTATAGGAACGCCTGAAGGACAGTTCTGGGTATAAAACCAAATGCCCCCAAGCACATTACAATAAATAAATAAATAAATAAATAAATGCCTTTCATCTTTTTATTAATTGTATAATTAATGCATTCTGTGTACTGATAAGAATAATGCCATGTAATTAATTTTTAAGTATTAAAAACTTGCCTTTATCCAGCCTCATGCTCTACTTTCATGTTTATAACTGTGAATATAAATCCTCTTATCTAATTATAACATGACTGGTTTCATTGTTTAAACAGAGCAGTACTTTGTCATTTTTTATTTAATTATGTAATATTTATTTTATTATATTAATTATACTCTATCCAGGAAAAAAAAAAAAAAGACCCGAGGACTTAAATTTTTAAGTCTTCCAAAGCTTATCAGAAAAATGCCAAGCTACTTTGGATAAGGAAGGATATTTTATTTGTTTTCTGTGTCTGTTTTGTCTTCAGTGATTACCCATTCTGTTTACCAAAAGGCTCAATTAGCATTTGTATAGTGAGCCAGCAAGCAGACAGGTTGAGAATTCTAGGGAACTAATTTGGTAGTCCTCCTTTCCCCCTTTTCCCTTCATAGCCTTTCTCTGCTTCTAATCAAGCTGCAGTTATTAAAACTAGAATAAAAGACCTGATTTTCCATTACATTGATGCATGCTGAACAGACCCTTGATTTGCTTTTTCTTTCAGCAATGCTAATTGGACTCAAAGGAAATATTTAGTTTATAATAGCGAATGAAGAATTCATTTAATTTTAGGGAAGGGGAAAATCAGCAATGGAACTAGTTGATATATGTATGTTTTTCCAATTGTTTCTTTTAAGAATATTTATCTTAATGCTTCTCATAAATAACAGTGTTATTTAATTATCAACGCTAATAGCCTCAGGTTGTGGAAGTTTACAACTGACAGGGAAAAAATTCTGATCTCTGGTTGGAAGGGAAAAAAATGTAATGTATTTGGGAGATCTGGTTTTAACTATATCTTCTCAAAATATAAGAAATAATAAATATAAGCACAATTTAAGTACTGTTTGCACTTCACTCAGCTGGATATTGCCAGACTAAGCTCTCATCACCAATCGCTATGTCAGCAAATGGGCTGGTATTGATTATGGGACGGTGCTGTTGAGAGTGAACAAGTGCTGAAAGAAATTTACACAAAAGACATGGTTAATATTATCTTAAAATGTCATATTATGTGTTGTTTCTTAACACTTTAAAGGCTCAATTTGAGGAAAAAGTTCTCATTTTATTTTTTGTTTTGCTTATTTTATAAACGAATTTTTTGAGGGGAAGATAGGAATTATTAATTGTGTTTTTACCTCTTGAATTATTTTTTTAAATATATGTTATTATTGATTTTAGACAGAGAGGAAGAGAGAGAGAGAGAGCGAGAGAGAGAAACATCTTGTATAGGTTTCAGATATATAGCACAGTGGTTAGAGAATTATATACTTTACAACATGTTCCCCACTTGTCACCATACATAGTTATTACATTATTATTGACTATATTCCCTGTGCTGTACTTTACATCCCCATGTAAAGTACAGATATTTTGTATTTCTTAACCTTTTCACCTCTTTTACCCAGTCCTCTAATGCCCCTACCCTCTGGCAATTTATTTTACTTATTTTAAATTTTTATTTATTAAGTTTATTGATTTTAGAGAGAGGAAGAGAAAAAAAGAGGGAAACATTATTTTGTTGTTCCTCTTATTTATGTAATCATTGGTTGCTTCCTGTATGTACCCTGATTGGGGATGGAACCCACAACCTTGGTATGCAGACCACACTCTCATCAACTGAGCTACCCAGCTGGGTGGCAACTCATTTTAAAAGTGTGAATCAACAGATGAACAGGGTTGCAGTTTCTAAGAAGGAAAGCACATTTGCAAGTAGGTAGAGGTTTTTTGATATACCAGTTTACTCTAATGTGCTATTTAGGCACAACATGAAGATTAAAAGCAAATTCCTGGCTCAGAGAAGTGTATCCCCCTATGTCTGTTTGCAAAGCTTCTGGGAATAAAGGTGTTTATATTTTCATTTGATAACATCCCTTCCAATTACAGGTTGGGAGGTTTCTCCTTGCCCACTATTTAACAGAAGTACAAGACTTCATTGGGACATTTATGATTTAACATCTATCACTTTTTGAAATGAAGTCTTCTACCCACTTTCATCCTATTGTTGTCGGTGCAAATGGGGTCCTTTTATGGGGTCATAAGGAAAGTGTTCTGGGAGAACCACATGTGGGAGGTTGAGGTTTCATGGTAGATTAATTTGGGTGGAAATAGAGAGCTATCCGTCCACAGTGGATTAAGTTTAGCCTTGTTTCCCTCAGGCCCAGAAAAGGGCCAGTGTCCAGACATTTTGTACCATCGGTTCAGTCCATGTGTCTGTCCCCATCTGGCTGGTATCATCTGTTCTGGCTGCACTCTGGTTGGTGCTGTGCCCAGGCCTGCTTTGGTCCATGTGGTTGTTGAGTGCAGGCAGCTGCTAGGGCCTCATGGCTGTTATTGAAAGAAAATGCGCCCTGACCGGTTTAGCTCAGTGGACAGAGCTTCGGCCTGTGGGCTGAAAGGTCCCACATTCGATTCCAGTCAAGGGCATGTACCTTGGTTGCGGGCACATCCCCAGTAGGAGGTATGCAGGAGGCAGCTGGTCGATGTTTCTCTCTCATTGATGTTTCTAACTCTCTATCCCTCTCCCTTCCTATTTGTAAAAAATCAATAAAAATATATATTTTTTAAAAAAGACACAATGAGAAAAAGAAAAGAAAATGCAGGAGCCAATAGGATGGGTGCCTGTTATAGATGGTGAGAGAGCAAACTTTGTGAAGCTTGGGTTGTATTATCTCTCACTTGGGAAGGACCAGGAGCCCTTTCAAATTAACCAATCAGTTTCCCAATTCTTCACAGGCTGGCACTGGTTCCTCCCCCTAACCAATCCATTGTCTAGAAACCCAGGGTCCTATGTCCCTTATCCAATCTTATCCTTTTCCCCTGCTAGTCTGAGGGGCCTTTATAGTCACTATCTTGGCTACCACTGCCATGCCTCATAGAAGTACCGCCCCCTGTACCATCTTGACTTCTACTGGGCATGTGCCCAGCAGAGGAATTTCTTTGTCATTTTTTTATCCCTTACCCCCTTCTCGGAGGCTGACTGACCAGTGGTTCACTGTGAAGCTGTAACTCCTAGTGCAGCCAATAGGCTTATTGTTTGATTCAGTTCCTTGGCTTATTAGGCTTGATGTCTGATTCCCTTTGCTCCCTTCCTTTTCTAATATCTAACCACTTCTGCTCACAATATTAAAGTGCTTTTATTTCCCAGAAAGTATCATGCTCTTGACTCTGGACCTTGGAATATAATGTTTTGTTATTCTTGGAATCTTTCCTCCCCGCCGTGGGCTTGGAGTCCTTCTATTCATTCTTTAACATTAAAAATTATGTACTTCCTCTAAAAGTCTTCCTTTGGTCCTCTATGACAAAATCCCATTAAAGTCTCACACAGTTACCTCCACACTGTGTATCACTGCAGGTTCCTTAACACATGTGGTCTATTACTTTTGCACTCCCTGGTTACACTTTTACTTATAGCCTCTGGAAGCTAGTTGGAGCCTGTCTTATCGATCCATGTGTTGCTAGTACCTACCACAATGCCTGGTAGAGTAGGCTTTTGATAAATATGTGTAGAATAAATTAATTTGAGGCAAGTTAATTCAAGATTTAGTTCCACTGTGAAAGATAAAAATATAAAGAGAAATTTTAGTCTATTGTTTTACTTAAGAAAATTATTTGTTTTTTTTTATAATCCTTTACATTAATCACCTCAGGATTTTAAATCAAACTTGTTGGTAAGTGACTATTAAAAATATAAGCGGTCACTATTTAATATATCTTATATTTTTTATGTTAGTCCTTGGCTCTCTCTTCTCCCTCCATATAGTCACTGGAAATGACCAATTACTGACTCCCAAATTAATAACAGCAGTCTAGACCTCTCTTCTGAGCCCCAGATCCCTTTACCAGTTTCCTATGTAACATCTCCTCTGGGTTATCTCAAAGGCACTTCATAACCACATAGCCCACCTCAAGATCACCTGTCCCCAAATTTGGGCCCTTTCGGTATTCTTTTCTTAGTGAATGGCAGTATCATCCAGCCCATTGGGCAAATCAAAAATCTTAGACTCATTAGAGTTACCTCTGTTTACCTGCCTTAATTGCTCATATCCAATCCTATGAATTTCACCTTTGAAATACATACCTTTCTGGTCCAAGCTAATCACATGACCTAGTCCAATAGCCTCACAAATTGGTTTACTTAACTCTGTTCTTGTCCTGTTCCAACTCAATTGCAATAATAATGATCGTTCTGCTGCCAGATCTGAGCATTTCATCTCCTTGCTTACAAACCTTTAACATCATCTCTCTACTCTCAAGTTCACAGTAAAATTAACTAACTTTGCCTACACCACTCTGCATAGTTTGGCTCCTACTTACCCCTCTAGCCTCATGTTATACTACATTCCCCATTGGTATTTTTGCTCTAGTCACCCTTGCTACAGGTTCTTTTATCCCATAGGCCTGTATTCTCTATATTCTCTTTCTTCTACTTGTAACACAATTCCTTCACCACCTTCCTCAAGTTAACTTCTCTTGTCTTCCCCATTTTTGGTCAGTTTTTACTTTCTTAAGGAAACTTAATCTGCTATTTCTGTTTTGATCAAAACATTTTACTTTGAGAACACCATTAATTCTCTTTTAACATTCTTTACATCTTATTCAAGGACAGTTTGAATTGTACAATTATAAAGCATTTACCCAAAGTTGTTTAATCCTTGTCAGTCAAGCTTGTCAGTCAGTCATACATGTAGCAACTATTTTCAGTTCTATTTTAACTCCATTAATAAATAGTAAGACCTTACTGGAAACATATTTGTTTTTGTTTTCTTAAATACTTATTTCTTGCTCTTAATGTCTTCAAAATAAAGTTGGTTAATTTGTCTCTTCCCTCCCCCCATCAAAACCAATAAAAATGTCTTTATTTACTTTTATTTTAAAAATATTTTTATTATTTTTCAGAGAGAGAGGAATAGAGAGGGAGATAGAAACATCTGTGTGGGAGCAGAACATCTATTGGCTGCCTCCTGCACACCACCTACTGGGGATTGAGCCTGAAACCTGGGCATATGCCCCGACTGGGAATGGAACCAGCAACCCTTTGGTACATGAAACGATGTTCAACCGATTGGATTGAGCCACACTGGCCAGGGCTTTACTTACCTTTGATATGTGCTTGTAGTGGTTTGAATAGTGTCTAAAGTTCATGTCCACCCAGAAATTCAGGAAGGGATATTATTTGGAAATAGGGTCTTTGCAGATATAATTAGTTAAGGATTGAGGTGATATCATATGGATTAAGGAATAGGACCTCTATCCAATGACTGATGTCTTTATAAAAAGAGGAGAGAATACAGAGACTCAAAAAAGAGAAGTATATGAAAGTGCAGGCAGAGATTGGAATAATGTGCCTACAAACCAAGGAATGCCAAGGATTGTCAGCAACCACCATAGCTAGAAAAAAAGCAAGGAAGGAGTCTTTCCTGGGGCAGTCAGAGGGAGCATGGCCCTGCTTACAACCTGATTTTGAACTTCTAGCTTCCGGGACTGTGAAAGAATACATTCTTATTGCTTTAAGTCTATGGAAATTCATTATGGCAACCCTGGAAAACTAACACAGAGTTCTGAGTTACAAGAGTCCATTTAACTTTAGAGAACAGGTCAGTTGAGAGATGTCTCTTGGATATGATGTTCCCCTGTGCTCCCACCCCTGCTATCTTTTCAAAGTATATGGGGAGCTGACTCATTAGTAATGTTTTAGTAGCTTTAAAAGAAGATAGGCACTTTTTTTTTTCTTGGTATTGCATGGACTTTTAAACCATGATGGATTGCAGACACAAAAGTATAACTCACAATGCCTAGATGTCATCATCTATTTTACATGAGATGTAGATAGGAATGAAACACTGAGGTATTTTTCCAGAGGCGGCCTAAATGGATAAGAAACTAGTTGTTTATGGGAGACGGGAGGCAAAAGTAGGGTAGAGGTTATTATGGAAGAATTGATGTGCATGGTTTCACCCACTCTGCCACTTGTCATTCACATCTTTGCCAGCTAATAGAGTTAAAAAGACATATACACACACAAACACAAACTTTTATAAAGGACGAAATAAGCTGTATCTGGTATTTAGAAAAATTTCCTCTGCTACATGTGTTTGTGTCTCAAATTTCTGCTGTCAATTAAGCAAAGATAAGGATGACTTATTTTAAAGTCTAAACCCATAAATTTAGCAGGAAAAACACTGGCCTGAAGGTAAATTCATTCAAACCTGGGTGTGATACAGGCTGAGTCCCTAAGGAGGGAACCAAGTGCTGATCACGCTCTTGGCTTCAGAAGACACAGATCATTAAAGCTCCATCTCAGTGTTTGTAGCTAACTTGTTTATATCACAAAAGTAAGAATCCCTAACATGTCCACTTTGCTAGAACCATAAATCTGAAGTTTCTCCTCAGGAAAGCTGAGATTTGACAACTGCGATACCATAGCGCCCCCTGCTGTTCCGATTAATATTGCCAGCTGCCTCTGGCAAAATCATTTTATGAATTTTCCTTCCATTCTGCCCTCCTCTGACTTGTTTCTGCTGTCTAGGTTTCTGTTTGCTGTTTGATTCTTCATCTCACCTTTCTGTGCTATTTAACAGCCCAACAGAGATTTTAAAATCTACTTTTAATGATCCATACGTTAATATCATTTTTCACACACAGGTAGGCCCTAGAATGATTCTGCCTTTCTTTAATATAATTTCAACCATTCTGCTAGAGCAGTGATTTTCAACTGGTGTGCCACAAGAAGTTTTAAAACATGCAATACCGAACTGACCTCTTTTCCCTTAGATTGTCAAATGAAAAAATGACAACAGCCAGCACAACAACAGCTGTTCAGTGTGAATGAATCAAACTATACCTATTTTTTTGGTCAGATCAGCAAATATATATATATATATATATATATATATATATATATATATGTAGTTGGTGTGTTGCAGAATTTTAGTAATTAGTTTATGTGTGCCAGGAGGTGAAAAAGATTGAAAATCACGGTACTAGCGCATCTTGGGTCCTCCACCTCCTTCCTCTGAAATGCAGTTTTACTTGCATGGATCCCTCATACAAAACTCTGTACACTCATAAAATAGTTAAATCAACTGCAAACAAAAGAAACGTGCATAAAAGCAATTCAAAGTGTCACTGAGAAATTTGAAAAACAATTGCAGAACAGCACGAAAGCATTTACAAAATCTTCCTCTGCAAATTAACACTACATCAAAATAAAGGAGGCCATCCTAGCACTGGCTAATTTTTTTATTTTTAAAAGTATTTCTATGACCTTTGAGGGAAAGCCTATATACAGCTATTCCATCCACTTTCTGTCTGAAATAGAGTTTCCTTGCTGTGAGCCAAAACCCTGTCCCCTTGGACAAATGAACTGATATATATAGGTTTAATTTATGAATTGAGATACATTGTAGAAGATATTTGGAGCATGAGTTATGGGTGATTGCAGAACCCTGATAAAGTAAGACCTAGCCCCTGGAGACGTTTTGTAAGTTAAAATAATGTATACACAGGGGATAAGGACTATGTGCAAACTTTGACAAGAATGCATGGTTGGAAGGCTAACTAACTTTTTAAGTCAGCCGTAGTGCAAGGTGCCATCTGTCATTTGTATTCACCAACCTCATTGGATTAGAAGCTACTTAAAGATAAACACCTTAGTGGGTCCTCTTGCTGGAAAAATATCCTTGGGTGAGAATTAACAACAACAACAACAAAAATAAAAATAAAAAAATAAAACAACGTATGCTGGTGGTAAAAAGAAAAAGTAAATACAATATATCCCCATGCTCATCTATAATCACCCCTAGATAGAACTACTGTTAACAATCTTATTAATTTAAATTCAGGTCATTTAAACAATACACTGAATAAGCTCAAAAATACATAGTTATTTTGTAAAATAATACTTTATTTCTCTTCCTTTGTGTGTATGTGTGTAGATATATGAATTTAATACATAAATGGGATTTTATAATAGTGACATTAATATCCTGATAGAATTAAGTGATCATGCCCTAACTGGTTTGGCTCAGTGGATAGAGCGTTGGCCTGCGGACTGAAAGGTCCCAGGTTCAATTCCGGTCAAGGGCATGTACCTTAGTTGCAGGCACATCCCCAGTAGGAGGTGTGCAGGAGGCAGCTGATCGAAGTTTCTCTCTCACCAATGTTTCTGACTCTCTATCCCTCTCCCTTCCTCTCTGTAAAAAATCAATAAAATATAAAAAAAGTTTTTTAAAAATTAAGTGATCATTCTTACAGAGTCAAAAAGACAAAAATGCTAATTATGGGGGACACAAAGGAGAATTAGCAGACCTTATCTACATATATAAAAGCCTAAGGGACCATCCAACCCTTCGGCCATCTGACAAGTAGCCATGATGCCCACTGACCACCAGGGGGCAGACGCTCAAAGCAGGAGCTGCCAAGCTGCAGCTGCAGTTCTCTGGTGATGCACCTGAAACCAAGAGGAGGGAGCCCGATTCTGGGGTGCGTCACCCAAGAACCACCCTCTTGCAATCTGGGACCCCTTGGGGGAAGTTGAAGATACGGTTTTGGCCCGATCCCCACAGGCTAGGCCGAGGGTCCCACTGGTGCACCAATCTATTCACTGGGCCTCCGGTCTATAATAATCTATAATAATAAAAGCATAATATGCTAATTAGACTGGATGTCCTTCCAGATGACCTTCTGGATGAAGCAGGGGCTGCAAGGAAGTTCAGGTCCCAGGTGCCTGCTGGCGGCTGGAGGGAAGCCCAGGTCCCGGGTGCCAGAGGGAAGCCGGTGCCAGCAGCCAGGGGAAAGAAGGCCTACTCTTGCACAAATTTCATGCATTGGGCCTCTAGTATACATATAAAGAAGAAAAGAAAGAGGGAGCATCTGGACAAAAATTAAAATAATTTCTTTTCAGTGTACTTGATTAGGAGTTATATCAACTCCTCAGTAAATAAGAATTCAAAATGCATGTCACACCCAGCTGGTGTAGCTCAGTGGTTGAGCATCTACCCATAAACCAAAAGGTCACTGGTTTGAATCCCAGTCAGGGCATATGTCAGGGTTGTGGCTCGAATCTCCCCAGTAGGGGCGTGCAGGAGGCGGCCAATTGATGTTTCTCTCTCATTGATGTTTCTATCTCTCTATCACTTTCCCTTCCTCTCTCTCTCTTCAAAATCAATAAAAACATATTTTAAATGCATATCATAACTCTATTGGGTTTATCTATATTTTGTTTGTACACTATACTACACATTCAATACTGTGAATTTAGTCATTGTCAATCTTCTACAAGTTGAATGATTCTTTAACATATGATCAGATTCAGAAAATCTCACCTGATAATTACTGCCAATATTCTGATTCCTAGTGTGTCACAATCTAGAAAAGTCTCACCCGTCACAGAACGTTGCCTTCACAGAGATTATTTTTATCTGAATATGCTCACATCATAGTTATGCCAGCATTTCTTCCATGAGTGTTCTGTGGGATATTGTCCTCAGGATATTAGTAGAGGAGCTATGGGGGAAAATATTTTATGTAAAAATAAGTGAGAAATATGAGTGAAGCAAAGTTTGTAGTGGTTCAGGGATTCTGAACCTCAGTAAGAGGCTAATGGTCATTATGCATGCCGAAGCGAGATAGAAGATGCTCAGTTTCCCCAGTGAATTTCTTCCAGGAGCCTTATTTTTAGCAGTGGACCAGTCTTCTAGAACTAGTATTGGAGAAAACCCATTTTGGGAAATTATGTTTTAGTTTATTGTGAAACACATTAAGTTATTAAGTTTGGGGTGATCAGTTGGAGAGTATCCTGGAAAAACTCAAACTGAGACAAATTTTTAAAGGAGGTAAGGAAAGCCCAGTAACTTCTACATTTGCAAATATGTTTATCTTGTAGTTTTAAGAATTATTAGTATATTAAGACACCATTAGTTTTTCCTTTCATGATTTATCTGGAGACAGACAGCTAGAAGGTATAAAACTCCAAAGGTAACTTTGCAGGAATGCTACTGATCTCCGTTGTATAACAGTTACATCTACCTTAGTGAGCCACAATGTCCTTTGTATAATTGTCTTAATTTTTTACTCCATTGTAAATAGAGCTTTTTCTTCTTTTTCAACTTTATATTAGCTTCAAGGGAAAAAAAATCACAGCCTGAGGTTAGCTGCTTGAATCCTTCTGTACATCAGTATCAGAAAACATTCATATTTTCACCATATGTATAGAATCAGATACCCCTTTAAATATTTTGGACCTTTTTTATTTGGTAGTTAACCTCCTATCAGTGTTTGCTAGTAGAGACGTTTACACCTTTGTCAGTAATTACTCAGAAAGGGGAGAGACTCTCAATGGGTAGCAAATTATCTAGAATAGAAACACATTGTCATTGGCATCAAATAAATACGTTGCAATGGACAGTATTGATTTTTGCTTCATGAATTGCTTTGGACAATTTATCAAGTATAAAGTGGTCAGAAATATGGGTTCATTTGACTGCTACATTATAAAAATTAAATGTATTCCTTTCTCAAGTAAAGTCATGAAGCTCACCGTTTAGTTCAATTAATTTCTAGACTAATGAAAATGGCATCCGAAAAGAGAAAGATTCGGTTCATTCATTTTGATAGTAAATAAATGCATGGATATGGGAAAACAGTGTTGATTTTATCATGTTATACTAATTTTTTTATTGTATAAAGCTAATCAAGACACATTTATTTACTAAATGATTTAATGTATGTAAGGCATTTACCAAAATTTCTTATGCCATAATATTATTTCTATACCTTTACCCTCTTCCTGAAAAACAAGAATAAACTCTTAAAACATCAATTCACAAATCTAAAAACAAGTGCCTATAATGCCAGGAAATCATTATTTGAATGAAGAGAAAACAATGATACTAGTAATAAAACTTCAGAAGCCATCATCTATTGAGAATCTCCTATGTATTAAAAGTTATTTCAGAGTAACCTCCATAATTCACATCTGTTGTCCAGGAATCTACTTTTACCTCAAGCCAAGAGTGAGCAAATGCGGGGTGAGCCACATTTGCATGGTATAAGGGTTAAAATGTAGGGTGGATTGTCTCCTCAAGAGAAAACCATCTACTGCCAAAATAAGTGCGTTAAATACTTAGCCAAAAAAAATCTTGATTTTATAAATTCCAACCTTTAAAAAGGAATCACCAGCATTTTATTTAACAGAAATTTTAATCTTTACCCTTCCTTAACTGGTAATGGTCTGGGATATTTGTTTAATGTCTCATCTTGAATTCTCAGCTGCTTCTCTCTCACCCTTTTACTAGTCCCTTTTTTATGCCTACCATTATATGTAGGTATTTGTTAATATTGTATCCTCTGCCCATTGTCAACTGTCTCTCCCCCCCTCCTTTTTTTTTTATTAATCCTCACCTGAGGATATTTTTCCATTGATTTTTAGAGAGAGAGACATCGATTGGTTACCTCCTGCATGCAGCCCACCAGGGCCGGGGACCTGCAACCTAGGTACGAGCCCTAGACCAGAATCAAACCCGGGACCCTTCAGTCAGAGGGCCGATGCTCTAGCCACTGAGCCAAACTGGCTAGGCTAGGGCTCTTTTTCCCTTAACCATTCGGGGCAGTCAGATTGTTGTGGATTATGACAGGGAGAGTGGACTCAATTTTACAACAGCTTTCAAAATAATAGCAGTAAATGTTCTGTCTAATTCTAACCTCTTAGGGACGTTTCTGGCCATTGTCCTGGCGTGATGCCTGGTACTGAATCTTTCCCAGTATTTTCTGAGAATGGACAAATATCATCCATTGAAACTGAAATGTTTGAGGAAAAATTAGACCATCAGGAAATTTGGGTTATTACTTAAATTTATAGATCTACCTACTAATTTTTCACCCAAGAGATTTTCTGATTCCTTACTCAGAATATAAATTAATATTGATCATTTGCAAATAGATGTTTTTCTCTTTCAAAAACAAGGTAGGAAAAAACAAGTCTTAAATGGTTCCTACCTATCTACAGTTTTTCAAAGAGCCTTATTTATATTACTAAGTGAGATTGTTACTATTAATTTATTTTCTCTTGACACATATTCATGCAACATCCTATATAATAAAAACCTAATATGCTAAGTGTCGACCAGTCACTATGACCCACACTGACCACCAGGGGGCAGACACTCTGACCAGTAGGTTAGGGGTCTGGCCAATCAGGACTGGATGAGACGGGCCTGACACGCCCTGGAGCCCTCCCTTGGTTCCTCCCTGGCCAGCCAACATCCCTTGGTCCCTCCCAAGCCTGCCAGCCCCTATCGGCCCCAATTGCTCCAATCAGCTCTGATCAGGACTGAGCACCACAGGCCGGATATGCCCTGGAGCCCTCCCGTGGTCCCTCCCTGGCCCCGATCATGCATAGGTGGAGTCCCTTGGCCTGGCCTGTGTCCTCTCACAATCCTGGATCCCTTGGGGGGTGTCAGAGGCCCAGTGTCAGCCCGATCCCCACAGGCCAGGCTGAGGGACCCCACCAGTGCACAAATCCGTGTTTATTATAAAATTCAGTGAAAATAAGTGATCAATAAGAAAAAAAGGATATTTATTTTGGAAGCCCATTGTAATTTAATACTGTCATGCTATTTTGATATTAAGTTGTTTTGTTTTACTAAACAACTGAAAATTGAGATGTCCAGAAGAAAGTACATGTTCATATAAATTTGTAATCTATACTAATAATAGAGGAATATGCAAATTGTTCAGGAACGACTGAACAGCAGGCTGCATGGGGTGACCAGGCCAGCAGGGGGATTACTGAGGGATGACCAAACAACTGAACAGCAGGCTGCTTGGGGCAACCAGGTCGGCAGGGGGGTTAGTGAGGGATGACCAAATGACTGAACAGCAGGCTCTGTGGGGAAACCAGGCCAGCAGGGAGGGCAGTTGGGGGTGACCAGGCCAGCAGGGGGGGGGTCAGTTGGGGGCGACCAGGCCGGCAGGGGAGGGGGGCAGTTAGGAGTAATCTAGCCAGCAGGCAGAGGCAGTTATGGGTGATCAGGCTGGCAGGGAGGGCAGTTGGGGGTGATCAGGCAGGCAG
This sequence comes from Plecotus auritus, assembly GCF_963455305.1. Taxonomy (NCBI): domain Eukaryota; kingdom Metazoa; phylum Chordata; class Mammalia; order Chiroptera; family Vespertilionidae; genus Plecotus; species Plecotus auritus. Next base: position 11,791,963 of record NC_137773.1, on the reverse strand, counting down.
GCAGGTGAGCAATTAGGACCCAGCAGTCCAGGATTATGAGAGGGATGTCTGACTTCTGGTTTAGTCCCGATCCCTGGGATTGGGCCTAAACCAGCAGTCAGACATCCCCTGACGGGTCCCAGATTGGAGACAGTGTAGGCTGGGCTGAGGGGACCCCCCTGTGCACAAATTTCATGCACCAGGCCTCTAGTACATATATAAAATACTTGAAGCAAATCAAATTTTAAAATATTAAGGACTTTTTACATCAACAGCAATACAATTTTAATGGCATATTAAAGTTTGAAATCCACAAATACAAGGAAATACTTTATAAAACTTCAAGAATTTTAATGAAATAGTGTGTGGAAGAAGAGAGAAATAAGTATTGAGTTACATTCTTTGAATAAAGAGTACTAAAGGTTAGCACTTCTTTGCATGGCTAATAGAACCAGTCATCACCAGAAAACATTATAGCCACGCATTCTTCTAGTCACTCCATTTTATGTAGGCAATGGCATTTTGATCTCTTAGAGTTTATAGTTAAAGACAGGTAACAATGCAGAGGAATAGGAGTTAATTGTTGAATATTTAGGATGGCATTTTGTATCTCAATGTGCATTCCCTAAGGCAGAAGGTGTGCATTTGATAAGAGTGAGTTTCTCAGTTCAGTAATTTGTTGCTACTCATTGTTTCTGATTTATTCAGGTGCTTGCAATTATTTCTCAAATTTTATAGTAGAAATACTATAAAATGTTTTCAATCACTATACCACTGATGAAGGACAAAGTAACAGAAACAAACCGAGGTTTGTCTGTAAACGGACATTCAGCCTAGAATTTCTTCAGTAGGTCTTGGTGCTAAAGAGTTCACTTGGCTTTTATCTCGGGTCTTTAAAAGATTTGGTCTTCTGGACTGCCATTCCTAAAGATGTTACTTAATGTGCTTAATATTACAAATCAGGTAAGGGGATAAATACTTTATTTTAGTTCCCACCAGCACTGTGCTATATTTTATTTGTTTTCTCCTAATAACAGAGCTAACAAATCAAATTTCACCTTTACCAAATGACTTCAAAAATGAACAGGAAGCATGTAAGATATTGAATGGTTGATTAAGCCATAAATATTATTCATGTAATGTTGGAACTGTTCATGGTACATCGTTCACTTGGATATAAGAAAAAACCAAAACTTTTCTCTGTGTAGAATTATTTGAGATAGCATAGGGTTGAATGAACCCTTGGTCTCACACTGTATAATATTCCTCATCTTATTTTATACCTATGATGAATTTTAAGTAAATACTTAAATATTTTTTACAACTGACTTGATATAAAAGTTCACAAATACATGAGAGAAAAACCATCCTATATAGTAAAAGGGTAATATGCAAATAGATGGAATGGCAGAACAACCAACCAACCAAAGAGTAATATGCTATTGATATGCTAAGGCTGCTCAGCCGCTTGCTATGATGTACACTGACCACCAGGGGGCAGTTGCTCTGGTAGGTTAGCTTGCTGCTGGGGTCTGGCCGATCAGGACTGAGCGAGATGGGCTGGACATGCCCTGGAGCCCTCCCGTGCTCCCTCCCCTGATGGTGCACCAGTGGGGTCCCTCACCCTGGCCTGCACCCTCTCGAAATCCAGGACCCCTCAGGGGATATTGGAGGGCCGGTTTCATCCTGATCCCACAGGCCACTCCCCTTGGTAGGGCACAAGACACTGGGGAAATGGCTGGTGAGCACTGCTGCGGCATTGCAAGCCTCTCCTGATTGGGACTGATGGGGCGCAAGCCCGCGGTAGGCACAGTGGGGCCGGGATGAGTGGGAGTGACAGGTAGGAGCTGCAAGCGGCGTTGGACTGTGGGTTTTGGCCCAATCCCTGCAGGTCACCCAGAGGGACCCCACCGGTGCACGAATTCTTGTACCAGGCCTCTAGTAAAATTATAATGAATTAAGATAAGCTACTCAGAGGTTGTTGTGGAGGGAAAAATTGGGCCATAAGAAAAACAAGTAGTGTGGTACAATCTTCAAGAAACATATTTTTCATAATTTTACTTCTAAATGGTGCTCTGACTTTTGAAAGTTTTCTTGGTTGATTTTGGCTGTAATCAGAGAAAATTCTCCTTATTGTGGTAAACAACAGTTGCTATCTTTTGAACGTCTACCATATGCTGACTACTGGAGTACTAAGACTGTCCTCAGCCATGATAAATACCTTTTACCTTTTCATCATTGTCTTCAGATTATCTTCAGAACCCTTTGTGTGTATAAGTTTAATCAATTAAAAAATATATATCCCTATAGGTGAACATAGATTTGGGGTGGATCTTTCTTCTAAGGAGTAGAATCATAATCGTTCCTATTTCTGTTGCCTATTTGAACACTATTTCAATATGAGAAAGCTACCTGGATATATGGCCAATAATTTCTTTTTTGTGAAGAACAATGTGTATGCTTTTTATTACTTTAAATTGTATATTATTTCTTATGTAGACTTTTCTCTTTTTTATTTATCCTTAATATATCTTTGTGAAGCAGTGATGGCATTATTATAAGTACTCATCATTATATTTTCAAAATAAATTGCTCTGAAAAAATGTTCCAGGAACTTTGTAAAGAATCACTTCCTATTTTAAACCTAAGTGAGCAGTGGTTATCTTCCCATAGGTAACCCCTATTCTCATTATTATTAGAAGCAGAACTTGAAGACAAGCACAAAACAGATTCAATTCCACAATGCATTAAGAAAAAATAAATATTTTACTGAACTATCAAAGGGAGATGTCTCCATGAGGCAAAACTTAATAAAATCCTCTTTAAACCTCTGTGTTACCCACCCACCACCTAGAGAACCTTTGTCCCCCAAACCATTTCATCTCCCACCTCCTTACCTGAATCAGCAGAGGGTCGGTGCAGGGACAGAGAAGAGGGGGTGGGAGACGTCTCACTCCTTGCACCCAAAGAAATTACTCCATAGACACAGAGTTTGGTGTTCTGTAACTTGAGTCTCATTTACAGTGATATGATCATGGGTTCAAATCCCATTCTCGGGACTTGTCAGTAGTAGTACATTTGGAAAGTTTTAATTGCTGTGAGTCTTATTTTTTATTTAAGTTGTAAAAGTGGAATTTAATTTTTTACCTTAGACGATCACTGTGAGGGTTAAATGAGATGAGATAACAGTCTGCCTTTTAGAATGTAGTGAGTAGACTTTGTTTATATCCTGATTCTTCTTGAGAAGTTTGTTGTGTCCCTTTTCTATCCCTCTCTGTTCTCAGTGAGTAGATGTTTTTATGTCATGAGCAGATTTTGCAAAGTCTCAGTGAGTGCTGACTGCATAAAACACTCAACACAAATATAAAACGCTTCTTCTTACCGTGTGGAACCAGGCAACTGTTTAAGAGCCATAGCACGATGAGGGTGATTTTTAAAAAATTTGTCACTTTTAATCCATCAAGTTAAGTGACTATAATGCACTAGTTATTCTGCAGAGGTTTTTGGAAAACTTAGTGGTTTTAATATGTTATAATTTTATTAATACAAGATAATGTTTAAAGCAAGTGGTCCATCCTGCTCCTGTCTTTTCTTTCTTTCACTTTTACACTTCTCCTGGTAGACATTGCCTCTTTTTGCTTTTTGTTTTTTGTTTGTTTGATTTTTGTTAGCATTCACTCCCACTTATTTAAATCAAAGGTCTACCCCCTCTCTTAGTCCTGGCAATTGGGTGATGCAAATCTCATTAGTGTCTCCAAACTGGTATTGTATTTCAAGCTGCCATTCAGACAGTTCCATTACAGAAGCCATACTGGTTGATTCAGGGATGACGTGTGCTCAAAGAGGAGTGATACGACAGTGGTACTGCTGGAAGGAGGCAGCCTGTTGCGTCTGGCTTCTTTTCCTTAGTATAATGCTTTATTCATGCTGTTGAACCTGAAGGAGGGGATAGCAAGCTGGAGAGATACTCTGGCAACCTTGCTGCTATGGAATGAAGACAAAGGAAACAGAGTTAAACAAAGAAAGAAAGTAAATTTCAACCCCAGTGACATTGCTTAAAGTCTCCTGCCTCAAGCTATGCATGAGGCTGCCATTTGACTTATTTATGTGAGCCAGAGAATTTCTCTTTGTTTTTCTTTAAGTCAACTTTAGTTGGATTTTATAACTCAAGATGTAAGCTTTCTTAACTGATACTTCCTTATCTCTACTTTTATTCTGTAAATAGTGATTTCTAACTTATCCTTTTCTGTTTTTTTAAATCATTTCCCATAGGTACCATTTATCTTCCTCCTAGTTACTTCACAGTTTAAGTAAAATTATAAAAATGGCCTCACATGAGCAAACATTTTTATAATCATTTATTTATGATGTCTTTTATCACTTGAGATGTCACTTGCCCTTTATAGCTGATGTCCCTTCAAGGCCTTTAATTAATTTCTATCATGCATCTCAGGGTCCCGGCATGGCACCATGCATCCCATGTGCATTAAAAGTATTAATTGGAAATAATGATAATGATCAACCTCACGAAACATTTTTGCCTCTGTCCCTGTTCACCTAGCAAGCTGGGAACATGAAAGATGGGCAGAGAGCTGGTCGCCAGGAAGCAGAATGAATGAACAGGGACGATGTCTAATTCTGTATATTTTAAGTCACATCTATTACAGTTAGAACTCAATTTAAATTAATAACATTAAGAGCAGAATTGGCAGTTGCCTTGTGAGATAAGTCAGTGGGTTCTATCCTAATAGGCAATAAACCATTAGGTCCTTCCTGACAGCCATATTTTTATTTGCTCCTTTTCCCTCCTCTGGCTTTTTCATAAAAATGCTGAAGAATTCTTTTAAAATACCTTAGAATAAACCACCATTCCCCATTCCTTCAGGTCTTTCAAAAGCAGATCACATATTGCATTCTCTTCCATGGCATTTCATGTGGATTTGTAAAGCCATTTTCATATAACCTTGGCCAGTCATCTTTATTTTTATTCTGAGGCACTTCTCCCCTCTCTGAGATACTGCTTCCCTTGCAGAAATGTGGGCTGGGAAGGAGCCAACCGTGAGAGTGAATGTGCGTGGACTGGCCATGGAATACAAACCTTCCCGGGATCAGACGGAGGGCTCAGAGTGGGGATCAGCCGAATCCTTTGTTTCTCCTTTTTCTCCTTCAGTCTTGACAACGTATAACAATGTGTGTCAGAGATGAAAGTGGTTGCAGAGATTGCCTTCTCCTTAAGGGGTGTCGGGGGAGATCAGGGAGGTGACACATAGTCTTTGGAGATTCTTAAATTGCACTTTGAATTTTAATTTCCACACTCCTTTTTCTTCGGCCAGTTGTGCTGAGGTAAACTACTTAGCCTAATTAAGATTTCTTCTCCACTGTACTCTATGTAACCAAAATTATTCTTGTTTTAAAAAAAAATCACGTAAATATACGATAGAAAAAAGACTGGGATACAGTATGCCAAATGACATATTTTGTTTCTCAGCGTGCTAAGCTAGGTGATTGTCGTGTTCTAAAATGCACGTTCTACTTAGCCAAATATCTATATTTAATAAGCATAGATTGATTTTTCATAATAATCAGATTTTAAATAAATAGAAAATACATGTTTTACCGAATTCTCAATACTTTTTCTTCAGCAGCCAGAGATTCTAAGTAAATGTGCCATCAAGTCATAGAGGATATTTCCCTGAATGAACTGTGAGAGGAGCACAGAGAAAAAGTATTCTGTTTAAATCACAGAAGACATTGGCACCTGCCAAGGCTATGATGTAAGTTTTCCCTAGTTAGACTAAATAACTTTTTTTCTTATCACGTGAAGGTGATGGGCTATTTATTTCTGTACAAGAGGCAGAGAGTGAGTGGTCACAGAAATAGTGTAAGGATTTTGGAGCTTCCTCAAAGTGAAGGGATGTGACCTCACTCTGTAGGTGTCAGAGACTTGGAAGCCAGGCAATGCAAAGGTCTTGGATTTCATTTCCCAAGAAAATAGGGAATGGAGACTCCACCCACTTCCTTTTGAATTGAAATGCACACAGGAGAAAATAACATGTGATCCTTGGCTACTAAGGAGAGGGGGAGAAGCAAAAGGAGAATTCAAATGAACTGATTTTCTCGTTCAGTTTATCCTTTAAAAAATAAAGGAGGTAGGTGCTTCCTTTCTGCATGAATTTTAAAATGTAGTAATTCAATGCAGTCTGATTAACGTGCAGAGGCATAATATACAATTGATATAAATGTCTTTAAACTGCTTTGCTAAGGTGTCTTCTAGTGAATCCTGCCCTTGCTGGAGAACACAGTTGAAGTCTCCATTGGTTGAAGCTATGCTGGGATAACAAGGCCCCTTTATTTGGCTTCACCAATGTGATATGTTAGAATATTTTATTATTATTTTTTGTTGGTTAACCCCACAGAAGTAAATATCACATCCTGAAAAACTCCTGAAAACTTTGTATTCCCAGAAAAACAAACATAGGAATTTTATTTGAAGGTTCTATTTTTTTTTTAAAACCTTTGCCATCTATAAAGGCTTTGATAAGTTTTGTTTTAAGGTTTAAAGAAAAAATGACTCCTAGTTTCATGGTTTCAAAAAATGGAATCTAAGCCAATGAAACTGAGAAAGAGCTTTTAATAATAGTAATATATAACAGTGAGGCCATCTGATTGAAAAAAATCCTTTTCATTTAGCATAAGATGTATTGCCACTCTACTTTAATCCTTTGGATACACATACAAAGTTACTATGAGATTCTTTAGACATATGTAAGCCTACTTTTTATGTTTTTAAGTTCTTGTTACTGCAGTAATGAACTTCAAATACATCAAATAAAAAAGATCAGTCACAAGCTTACATACTTAGAAGTTTCTCTGCTAGGCGCACAGACTGGACTTGTAGGGACACTTTATTACTGGTCTGCAGGGGTAATCTCCTCTGAAATAGGATGAAATATTGGACTCTTTCTTTCATGTGTTAAGGTAAAGAAAGAATTTTAGTGAACTAAGTAGTAAGTAACTATTCCCCACTGGTCACTGGATTTAAACATTCCTATGCTTGTGGTCCTGGCCACTTTGAATTTTTAGTTTCTTAAAAATTGAATGCATTGGTATATTATGCCATAAAAATGTGTTTGCATTGCTCCCAAGGTAAAAAGGACCACCCCATACTAAACAACAGGTCTTTAAAAGAACTAATAGTGACAATGAAGAGCTGCTATTAATTAGAAATGGTCTGATTTTTTTTTTTTTTTGCTTTTTCTGAAAACCACATCAATGATCAATTATGCTATTAATGTTCATGATATTAAGAAAATAATCAGGTTACTTAAAGTAGCCATTATACCCAGTTCTGAGTCTGTTGTAGAAGATAAAACACCTTGCTTTGTGATATAGAACATTTTTACTTTATGCATATTAATTATTAGCAAGGAATGAGAAATGTAGGAAAGGTGAAAATATTTCCACTGGAGCTTTTAAAGGATATCTATTGAGTCTTCCTCCTTTTTATTCTGTGACCCATCCATCAGGCAATGTGATTATAATTCAGAAAGAATTATACACTTAACTATATACTTAAGTAAGAGGTTTGCCTGGGTTGCTGGCTTTTAGGTTCAAGTATCATTTACAAAATCAAAACTCATGAGACGGAGAGAGCAAGGTTACCATCCAGGCAGCACTGAGAGACTGACGAGGGCCCAAGGGGAGTTAAAATGGTTAAGGTTACCCAAGTTAAGCAGCATTTCATGGAACCTTCTATCCTGAGCATTACTTCTCTTTATAAGAATGGGCTAGTTCATTTATGTCAAATGTGGCTTTTGGATATTCAAATTTCTAATGTCACCAAAATTACCTCTGAGGAACAGCTCTGATGGGTCAATCATTGCAGATGGTAAGTGCTTTGTTAATGATATAGAAATTTAGAAACAACTGTAGAATGTCTTGCCTCAGGAGAAATTTCTCTTTCTGTTTGAGAGCTGCTTCCCACTACCGAATTAATTTTGTGTTTATGAACAGATAACAAACTCTGCCACATGATAGGGATAACTCACTCCTTGCTCAAATATGCAAGTGTAAATAAGCAAAGAATATCACAAATAAGCAATGCCATTCCTTTTAAAATAATGCACTGTGTGTAATTAGGAGTATGCAATTACAACAGAGTACAGCTCTCAGTGTAACAATTACATTTTCAGTAAAATGTAATTTGTTCCAATGTAAATGTTTTTCCTCAATTCAGAAGATTCCCTTGAGTTTTTTCAATAAGCAAATTTCTGCAAATAAAAGCAGTTTTTCACTATGTTCCAATATACAAATCAAAGCTAGATTATAATAGGCTACCAAAATTTTCAAAGCTTTAAGGTTTCAGTATTATCTTGAGATAGGAAAGTAGGGGTGATCACTTTGGAAAGGACCCTATCTAATAAAAGGGTAATATACAAATTAACTGTCACTGCATCACAAAGATGGCAGCACCCATAGCCACAAGATGGCGGTGCCCAGTCCTCTCAGCCCCGCCGGAGTCCCCCAGTCCTGGGGGGCAGCCACTGAGAGCAGGCAGTGTGAGCGGCCTGGTGGAATTCCGCAGAGGGCCTCTGGGTAGCGGGCACGGAGTGGCCGGGGAGAGGGGGGCGGGGTGAGGAACGCTTGCATCGTCACCCAGGCGACAAGGCAAGTGTTCCGCACCTGGCCGCGGATGGGCCTCTGGCCAGGCTGGGGCGCGGATGGGCCTCTGGACCATGGAGAGCCTCTGGGCAGCGGGCGTGGAGTGGCCAGGCCCCTCAGAGAGCTACTGGCGCACGAATTCATGTGCAGGGCTACTAGTTGACACATAAGAATGCTTTGCTGCTCCTTCCATAAAGAGGTGGATTCTGGGCTGTCCTTAAAGTTTGTTTTGACCTCCCTGGTATAAGTGATGCTGTTTGACTAATGAGGCTAGGTTTTAAGAGACCTTGGCATGTGGCTCTGAGACTTTTATGTAAAGAAGCCAGACTAGCTTGAGGAGGAGGAGGGGTAGGTGGAGGACTGAGGTCCCCCCATGACAGTCGAAACTATCTGCCAGGCGTGTGAGTGAGGCTTCTTGGTCTCCTAGCCTTGCTGAACCCACCTAGATTCAGCCAACTGAGTCAGACCAGGTGGCATGTGTAGGTTAACATTCCAGCCAACAATTGAGACAAATAACTTAATCATTATTGTTTTAGCTTCTAAATTCTAAAGTGGTTTTGTGTAGCAAAGAACAATGAAAATAGTTCTAATGTTCTCCTGTCATAGTGCTTGGTGCTAGCATTTAACCAATTTTGTTTCCTAGTTATTTAGGCAACTTTTAAAGTTTATTCTACTGATGAAGTGAGAACACCATAGCATATTTTGTTGTTAATCCTCACTGGAGGATATTTTTCCATTGATTTTTAGAAAGAGTGGAAGGGAGGGAGAGAGACAGAGAGAGAGAAACATCGATGTGAGAGAGACCCATTGATTGGTTGCCTCCAGTACATGCTCTGACCAGGGCCAGGGGTTGAGCCTGCAACCCAGGTATATTCCCTTGGACTGAACTGAACCGGGGACTCTTCAGTCTGCAGGCCAATGCTCTATTCACTGGGCAAAACCGGCTAGGGCACCATTGTATATCTAATAGAGAGCAAAATGAGAAAAATAGAATCCTAGTATGATAAAATTTAAAATATATTAAAGATTCAAAAAAATCTAGTCCAATTGATTGAAAAATGTTTTTCTTGGATTATGATATGGAGAAGATAAGGATGTTCTTCAGGGCTATTCCAGTGGTTATGATGGAGAGGAATGGTGTAGATTTCTCATGCTTGCTTCAACCATACCAGTTCCAATTTTGTTTATTGTATTGCCATGTGCAAAAATATTTTCCTAAAAAATGAAAGGAAAAATAACCACTGGAGTCTAACCCTCACATGTTCCATAGGAATATATTAGGGTCCAGAATGAAGTAATCAGTGTAAATATTTATCTTCAGTTATGAAAAAATGCTTCATCATAATGATGTTATTGCACCATGCATGGAAGCTAGATGTCAGAATCCTTAATGACATGGTTTCTATTTTGCTAGGCTCCTGCCTGTCTCAGCCTCAAGAGTATTTGAGTATCCTAGACCTGAGGCTGTCTTTCCCCCAACTCAATTGTGATGCTCTGTTATCATGCACAAGGTTCTTTTTTAAAAAAATTTTATTTTATTGTTTAAAGTATTACATATAGTAGTACATAGATCTCCTTTTCTCCCTCCATAGACCTTCCCCCAGCCTCCCCTACCCCCTGTCACATGCCCTTAACCCACCCCCCCGAGTGTCTTGTGTCCATTGGTTGTGCTTATATGCATGCATACAAGTCCTTTGGTTGATCTCTTTCCCCCCCCTCCCCAACACTCCCCAGCCTTCCCGCTATAATTTGACAGTCTGTTTGGTGCTTTACTGTCTCTGTGTCTATCTTTTTATTCATCAGGTTATAATGTTCTTTATTTTCCATAAATGAGTGAGATCATGTGGTATTTTTCTTTCATTGCCTGGCTTATTTCACTTAACATAATGCTCTCCAGGTCCATCCATGCTGCTGCAAATGGTAAGAATTCCTTCTTTTTTATAGCAACGTAGTATTCCATTGTGTAGATGTACCATAGTTTTCTAATCCACTCATCTGCTGATGGGCATTTAGGCTGTTTCCAAATATTAGCTATGGTGAATTGTACAGCTATAAACATAGGGGTGCATATATCCTTTCTGATTGGTGTTTCAAGTTTCTTGGGATATATTCCTAGAAGTGGGATTACTGGGTCAAATGGGAGTTCCATTTTTAGTTTTTTGAGGAAATACCATACTGTTCTCCACAGTGGCTGCACCAGTCTGCATTCCCACCAGCAGTGCACGAGGGTTCCTTTTTCTCCGCATCCTCGCCAGCACTTGTCATTTGTTGATTTGTTGATGATTGCCATTCTGACAGGTGTGAGATGGTACCGCATTGTCGTTTTGATTTGCATCTCTCGGATAATTAGTGACTTTGAGCATATTTTCATATGTCTCTTGGCCTTCCTTCTGTCTTCTTTCGAAAAGATTCTATTTAGGTCCGTTGCCCATTTTTTTATTGGATCATTTATCTTCCTTTTATTAAGTTGTATAAGTTCCCTGTAGATGTTGGAGATTAAACCTTTATCAGTGATAACATTTGCAAATAGGTTCTCCCATACAGTGGGGTTTCTTGTTGTTTTGTTGATGGTTTCTTTTGCTGTGAAAAAGCTTTTTATTTTGATGTAGTCCCATTTGTTTATTTTCTCTTTAGCTTCCATTGCCCTAGGAGCGGTATCGGTGAAGAAATTGCTTTGGCATATGTCTGAGATTTCTCTGCCTGTGGATTCCTCTAGTATTTTTATGGTTTCCCACCTTATGTTTAAGTCCTTTATTCATTTTGAGTTTATTTTTGTGTATGGTGTAAGTTGGTGTTCTAGTTCCATTTTTTTTGTATGTATCTGTCCAATTTTCCCAACACCATTTATTGAAGAGACTATCTTGACTCCATTGTATGTTCATGCCTTCTTTGTCAAATATTAATTGAGCATAGTGGTTTGGGTCGATATCTGGGTTCTCTATTCTATTCCATTGATCTATATGTCTGTTCTTGTGCCAGTACCAGGCTGTTTTGAGAACAGTGGCTTTGTAATACAGCTTGAAATCTGGTATTGAGATCCCACCTACTTTGTTCTTCTTTCTCAGGATTGCTGCAGTTATTCAGGATCTTATTTTATTCCAGATGAATTTTTGGAGAGTTCTTTCTAGGTCTGTGAAATATGCCATTGGTATTTTAATGGGGAGTGCATTGAATCTATAGATTGCTTTGGGTAGTATGGACATTTTAGTGATGTTGATTCTACCAATCCATGAACATGATATGTTCTTCCATCTGTTTATGTCTTCCTCTATCTCTTTTTTCAGTGTCGTGTAGTTTTCCGCGTATCGGTCTTTTACCTCCTTAGTTAAGTTTATGCCTAGGTATCTTAATTTTTTTGGATGCACAAGTTTCTTTTTCTCCCACCTTCCTGACTTGAAACATGATATATTAATATTGCTAAACACTGCCTGCATTGTCTGTATCAGAAAACCTTCTCAGGATTGTCCCTCTTCATCAACCCAAGGCTGTGTTTGGTTGATGTTATCTTTGATATATCCATGGACTTTTCTTAGTGTCACAGATAGGAAGGCCTACAGGGTGTAGTAACCTTGTGTTTGCTTTTCATCTTATCAAAGACTGAAAGATTTTGGGAGCAAGAAACCTGGCATAAACAGAAGATGTGGAACAAAAACGGGTGGAATAAATGGATAGATGAATGAAATTTCTAATTGAACAAGTAGGCTCTCTTTTACCAAATTTATCAAATAAAAGGTTAGATACAAACTAGTAATGTTAATGTTGGGATATGAGTGAGATGGAAACACATTGTGTGTGGCCTTTTAATCCAAGTATAATTGGAAGACTTGAGAAGATTTTAAGCAGGGGAGGATATGAAGAAGTATATCTTCAGAAAGATTTTGTAGGCTTCTCTGTACACTAAAGATTCCAGAAAGTGCAAAATTAGATGTCTCTCAGACGTGTTTGTGTCCTGAGAAAGGAAATCCTTTGTTGAACATTAGCTATCTAGCTTGTTATAACCTCAAGGGGAGAAATATGGATGTCTTCTCATGCCTCCATGCTGCTGATGTCACTCATTGATAGGTGCCTTTTTAAAATGAGATGAGTAATTAAGGTTTACTGCTATTTATTTATTTATTTATTTATTTATTTATTTATTTACTAGAGGCACAATGCACGAAATTTGTGCAAGGAGCTCGGCCCCCGCCACTGTGGCAGCTGCCTTGGCCCCCGCCACCGCGGTGGCTTCCTCTGCTTCAGCGCTCGCCCACCCTGGGGGCCACATGCCTCTGCCTCGGGCCCCCACCGCTGCAGCTTCATCCAGAACAATGTCTGGTCTAATTAGCATATTACGCTTTTATTATTATAGATTTATTTATTTATTGAATTCTTGCAGTGTGAACCTCATATTATATAAAGGATTCATATGGCCTTTCTGGAATTCAAAATATATCTCTGCATTTATTATTACGTTATCCTGATTGAACTGTAGGTAGTACCTGTATAAGTCTGGTTTCAACTTTGTTGTAATAGCTTTCCCATGATGACTAGTATGAACTTCCGAATGTAGTAATAGCTTTTCAGCCCTATTCTGGAATCTCTCCCTCTCTCATTCTAGTCTGATAATTTTTCTAATAATGGCTGTTCGTATATTTTTTAAAAATTCCCCACTTAAAGCTTTTTTTCTCTTCACTTACTACTGTTGAGCATTTTTAGATATACTGGTTTCTTTAGTAGCTCCCTTATTTATTTTCACATTTGAAATGCTATCTATCTAATGCATATATAAGCTAAGAAAGGTTGAGAAAATATATTTTATTTATTCAACTGTATAACAGAACTGACTTAATTTGTTCTAATAAGTATTTCTTCACTGTTTTAGCAATATTTTCAATGCATCTGACAACACTATTTGCAAACAAAATAATATATTTTAATTTGTTAACAAATTGTTTACCACATACTGTCTCAGTCATTTTTACTGTGTCAGAAAGAATTAGTGCTTCCTCGAGGGTGTTTATAAGGAAAACACTTCAAAAGAGAATCTAAATTCTTACTTTAAAAATATCTTGCTAATTGTGATGGCTTTATTTCAGCATTAATACTGATATCACAAGGCAGTATATCTACACATAAAGCACATTTCATCTGCATTTCAGATGACTCCTAGATAATTCCAAACATTTTACCTATTTCTTATTAGATATGATGATATTTTTGAATGTAGTACTGTGGTTAAGGGAAAATTTCTGTGTAATGATGAATAGAGAAAATGTTAGCTTGGCCATGCTCTTAGTGCCTACTGGGCCTACAGTTATGAATATTATCTTTTTTTTTTTTTAAATATATTTTATTGATTTTTTACAGAGAGGAAGGAAGAGGGATAGATAGTCAGAAACATCGATGAGAGAGAAACATCGATCAGCTGCCTCTTGCACACCTCCCACCGGTGATGTGCCTGCAACCAAGTCACATGCCCTTGACCGGAATCGAACCTGGGACCCTTCAGTCCGCAGGCCGACGCTCCATCCACTGAGCCAAACCGGTTTTGGCTATGAATATTATCTTAAATTTATGTTTTTATGCAGAATCTTTTTAAATCACATAATCAGTTTAGGGATGTTAGTTTGTTTTTAACTTCGGAGTATAATTAAAGTCCACCTAGCATAGCTCATCTCATCTTCTGTTTCACTATGCTGAATGTGAACAGAGAAGTGAGGGTGTTTCAGCCATTGTTCTTTTTTTTAAAAAATATATATATATTTTATTGATTTTTTTACAGAGAGGAAGGGAGAGGGTTAGAGAGTTAGAAACATCAATCAGCTGCCTTCTGCACACCCCCTACTGGGGATGTGCCCGCAACCATGGTACATGCCCTTGACTGGAATCGAACTTGGGACCTTTCAGTCCGCAGGCCGACACTCTATCCACTGAGCCAAACCGGTTAGGGCACAGCCATTGTTCTTTACAACACATAACACATGATGGTCTGCTTTATAGATCCAGTGAGGGACCAGAGTCACTCCATATTTTCAACATCAGTAAAACCTACTTCTTTTTAGTTTTTAGATTATATTCTCTAATAATTTCTTTGCACATTCTGTGGTGCCTTAGTCTGTTCTGGCTGCTATGCTTATGAACCACAGAAATTTATTTCTTACAGTTCTGGAAGCTGGAAAATCTAAGGTCAACATGCCAGCATTGTATTCTGGTGAAGGCCCTCTTCCTGGTTCTCTCATGTATTTCCAAAATAGTTTTTTTTTTTAATAGAGCTTAAGTAATATGCCAGTATTAAGTAACAGTTTATTTATGGATTTTGTTTCATCAACTAGTAGTTCACCAGCAGAGAAATTTTGTAATTCTCCCAATAGCTCTGAACTGACCCACTCATATTTTGAAACTTCCAAATATTTAGCTCTTTTGATTCAGTTATGAGAACTCATGTCCCCTCTGTATGGATGGCTCCTTTACTAAATTGTTCCTTCATTTCCATGGCACTAACCGATGCTGTCTTCCAGGTGAAAGTTTGCTCTTGTGCCATTTTAAAAAATATATATTTTATTGATTTTTTACAGAGAGGAAGGGAGAGGGATAGAGAGTTAGAAACATTGATCAGCTGCCTCCTGCACATTCCCCACTGGGTATGTGCCCACAACCAAGGTACATGCCCTTGACGGGAATCGAACCTGGGACCCTTGAGTCTGAAGGCCGATGCTCTACCCACTGAGCCAAACCGATCAGGGCTGCTCTTGTGCCATTTTAATGTTAAACTGAAATTAGAGAAGAGGGTCAGTTGGAGGGCTTCATCATAAGTTCCATACAAAAGATTATACCTAGACATATCATCTAGAAACTTCCCAAATTGTCCATCATGTAATGACGGACACACCTTGATGAGAACTTGCTGCTTCTGGTGGTGGGATTTTAGCCTCTGAACAATAAACATGAGAACAGTGAAAGGTACACCATCAAAAATCCCACACACTCAGCAAATGTTATAAAGTGAGAGTTAGTGATTGTTCTTATTAAAGGTTTGTTTGGGTCTTATAGACTTCTAAAAGCACAGCATATTTCTCTTTATAGTTTTTTTTTTTTTCCTGGAAGACAAATTCTCAGCACAGTGGGTTCTCATCATGTGGCCTGAGCATGAACTCCCCAGTGGGTTTTCAATAGCTATTTATTTTAAGAACAGAGTCTGTTTACAATTGAGGACAAGACTATATAAATGGATTATTTTATGGTTGTTTATACATCTTACCCATTTACATAAAATGAGGATGACCTTATATATAATGTCCCCAAATGGGACACTTTTAACAGTAAAAGCATATGCTATTATAATCAAAGTTGGACAAGAGGCATATACCAGGATGGTCCCAGGCAGAGCTGGATATCTGATCATCCTATCTTAACTGTGTGATAGTCAGCAAGACACAGGCAGCGAATCCCAGGCTTTTCTCAAAAGTGGTCCCCCAACCTGACTATATCAGAATCCCTGGACTGGTTCTTTAAAATGCTGACATCCTGGCCTTACTTCCTAGGTCAGTGGTTGGCAAACTGCGACTCGCGAGCCACATGCGGCTCTTTGGCCCCTTGAGTGTGGCTCTTCCACAAAATACCATGGCCTGGGCGAGTCTATTTTAAAGAAGTGGCGTTAGAAGAAGTTTAAGTTTAAAAAATTTGGCTCTCCAAAGAAATTTCAATCGTTGTACTGTTGATATTTGGCTCTGTTGACTAATGAGTTTGCCGACCACTGGGCTAGGTGATTAGATTGTCCATGCTTTTGATACCGTTGTAATTAGTTAATAATAGGAAAGGAGGCCCTGGTCTGTTTGGTTCAGAGGTTAGAGCGTCGGCCCAAGGACCTAAGGATTTGATTCCTGGTCAAGGACAAGCGTGCGGGAGGCAACCAATTGATGTGTCTCTCTCACACTGATGTTTCTTTTCTCTCTCTGCCTTTCCTCCTCCCTCTTCCACTCTCTCTAGAAATCATTGGGGGAAAATAATAGGAAAGGAGTAAGGGGGGAATCCAGACATTATAGACATGTCCTGTGGGCAGCTTCACCAGGAAGCTGCAGCTTTTCACTCCCCATGGAACCACCAGCCTATTCCCTGCAAAATTCTGGGGAAGGGGACTGACTCATCTGCACGCCCAGTAAAGTTGGAGTTACATAGGGAAGGTACTTGCCTGTCAGTCAGATCTGGGGACAGACATGGTTGGCGCGGATAGGTGTGGCCACTGAAAGTCCATGAAAATTTGGGAATACTTAATCCCCTAAACAAAGTAGTTCACTCTATTGTTGCTTCCCCCTCTTGCCTCTTGGCTTGGGGGGCTCTTTGGCTCCTACTTTCTTGCATTCGCCTCTTTGGCCCACAGCCCCGTGGACCCCACACATAATGGACTGATGGACTGCAGTGGGGAAACACAAGCTAAGCTAGCTTGATGCTAGACTGGATACTGCTCCAACATGGAAAGGAAGCTCTGGACACTGGCTCTGATTTTAGCTGTACTGAAGCCCCAGCTGTACTTCTATGACTGTACTATGGAAAATGGAACTTTGGAAACCCGGGGGTGTAATTCCATGGAAATAAAGCTTTCTACTATATACCTCATCCTCCCGTGGGGGCCTCTGGAAATTCTTACTCCAGTAGTACCCCAGGAACCCCACCCCCTTCCATGAGCAACTGGGGGAAATGAGGTGCTCCCCTGTTCCATGACATTTTTAGGACCCTGGGTGATTCTGATAGTAATCAACTCAAAATAAGTGTAGGTTCTTCCTTCTGAAATCCCTCTACATTTGTAGCTCACATACGCACACTTAATCTATTCATGCTCTATATTTTTTTCAAATCTATAGTGCCTATTTTCTACATTTTGACATCTTGAAAATAACGATACTTCTTACAATCTGTGGCCTCTTAAAATCAGATTATAATTTATTGCTTATACATTCATGGACTTGTTTTTTTTCCTGGAGACATAACTGGATAATTGTGTTGATATTTTAGTGAATAAATTATTTGAAGATCAAATGAAGAAAGAATATGAGACCTAGTTGTTGACTGAGGATTTTCTATTGACACCTTTAGATACAAGTAAGAAAAGCATCAAATTTTATATAATGGGTGTCAGCAAATTTGAAAAAAAGTTTCCTGGAGGCAATCCTGAGGGGAAGGGGGACTCTTACAAAAATATTTAATTACTGGTTACTTTGTTCACACAGAATATGTGGACAAACTCAGGCACTGATGATGCTGAGTTGAGGAATGACTCTGAACTATTGGAAACAGGCTGAAGAAGTTTAAGAATTTTTAAAAACAATTATTTACCTTAAATTTTTATTTTTATGTAAAAGAATGCTATGATAAAAATCTAAGTGTAGATAAATCTAAAGAGTTCTTTCAATTAAGAAAAGGATAAGACATAAAATGTTATTTTTTCAGACTTTTTCATTTTTTTGGTGGTACATAAAAATGTTGTATTATAATTGTTGGTGAGTGAAACTTGATGATACATGGTATATGACTAGTCAAAAAGAAAAAAAAAGTGAAATATTTTGGCAAGTTTACAGCATATGCCCTAGAGTGAGGGTATAATAAGGAACATTGATGTCTGTTAATCTCAGTCCCTCTGACCTTTCATGTGAACATTTTCTCACAACGTGTGTGAATTCAGTGTCAAAGGTTTGAAAAAATATGTCTTTAAAATAAACAAAATAATTATCTGAAGCTCTATGTAGAATGCCGTATGTTAGAAAAAAAAATAGCTGGGTGAGTGAATGAATTTTCTAGGGCAATTTCAAGTCTGTGCAATAACTGGAACAAGCCAATGCCTGTTTAAGAGGGACTCCACACACACACACACACACACACACACACACACACACACACACTCTACCAGCACTCCCAGTAAGACTTAATAGGATGTTTTCAAAGTTGTAAATCACCGAAAAAGCAGCCAGAAAGAGAAGATTCCGGCTGCATCAGGGCGTGTGGTCTCTGCCCCCATCTTCTACAACTTTCCTCTCCAGTTGTTTCTTTTCAGCCTTTACAGGGAAGCCCAGCTGCCAGCAGACAACAGGCTGAGCAGTAGCCAGCTGCTTTATAACTGTGTTAGCCAGAAGCCCTCATGAGAAATATTTTTCCTGGAAAATAAATTATAACATGTCTAAGTGGTGCCTGACAAAGCTAAACAGGAGGCATGCTGCTCTATTGCAAATTCATCTGCAGTCTCTGGGTAGAGAGACAAATAAAAGCACTTCATCAAAATCAGTCACAGAAACCCAGGAAAGCCCATAGGAGACCACTAAACTCTAAATACCAATCAATTTCTCCAACTTTTTTTGTCAAACTTGCAAGTCCTTTTAAGCACTGTCTTCTTGAACTGCCAGGCGGCAGCTGGCTGCTGTGGAGAGAGATCAGAAGGAATACAGTTTGGGGGCCTTCTGTGACACAGTGGTTTATCTAGCTGAGGAGCCTTAATGCTGAAGGGGTTTTTTGGCCTTAGAGCATCAATTAAGGTTAAAGCTAAAAGCTTGCTTTTACTTTTGTCTATTCGCACTGTCTCCACTCAGAGTGGTTTTCCTTTATATCGTAGGAAACCACATAAATAGAAGTGTAGTAGGGAGCTGGCCCTTCCGCCTGCAAGTTTAAGATGGCAGCTCTAAAATTAAGTCAGTATGTACCCGCTAGATATTTTAATATTTACTGGTCCCATAACCACCACTATTTCACTGGGGCCAGGTATGGTTGATTTAATAAAATGCGTGATTTAACCAAGGCCTTCTGATGGTATTTAATTAAGGTGTTTATGATGTACCTGCTATATGGAAGACACTTTGCTAGACACTGCAGGGAGTCATCATAATATCTACCTTTGAGGAGTTTATATTTTCATTTAGGAATCAAATAGGAGAGATGGTTTTTCTCCAGTTGACTGTGTGCCTATGAGAAGGTCACTTAGCTTATTTTGGATGATAGATTAGAACAGTAAAAGAGTGGAAGACGGAAGAGCAATTTTGAAACCATTGACATATGTAGAGCATTAATCAAGGTGACAATAGAAGTGAAGTGGATGGATCCATGAAACATGTTGGAGAGAGAGACTCAAAGGCCCTATCAAATGTCCTATTAAATTTACATTGATTCTGTGGAGCTGGTGAGGTTTTCACTTGTAGGACTGAAATCCTGTATGGCTCTCTGGTGACTTGATGTGGGACCTTCAAATGTCATTTAATCTCACTGGAGGTCAGTCTTCTCTATAATGAAATATAGGTCATATTCCTGTGACCCACCTCTCTTCCAAGAATATACAAAGAAAAAAAAGAGAATAGGTGTGAAAATAGCTGGAAAGAAAAATTACATTACAACGTGCAAGGTAATATTATTATTTGCAAAAAGGTTTTAAGTGCTAAAGATACAGGTAAGTGGGCCACTCAGGCTTTTAATGGTCTTCTCTGATAACTTCAGCCATATGTAATTTACATAATATAATTTTAAAGATGCTAGATTACAAGAGTTATACAAATAGGACTATTTTCTTAAATGCATTACATTCAAATTAGAGCAGTTACTTTTTTTTTAAATTTCTTTATTTATTAAGGTATTACATATGTGTCCTTATTCCCCCATTCCCCCCCACCTCCCTGTTGTCTGTGTCCATTGATTAGGCTTATATGCATGCATATAAGTCCTTTGGTTGATCTCTCCCCCTTACCCCCACCCTCCCCTACCTTCCCTGAGATTTGACTTCTGATTGATGTTTCTCTGTCTCTGGTTCTATTTTTGTTCATCAGTTTATGTTGTTCAT
Organism: Plecotus auritus; assembly: GCF_963455305.1. Taxonomy (NCBI): domain Eukaryota; kingdom Metazoa; phylum Chordata; class Mammalia; order Chiroptera; family Vespertilionidae; genus Plecotus; species Plecotus auritus. The sequence goes on along the minus strand of NC_137773.1, from coordinate 11,771,535 downwards.
TATATTCTACAAATAAGTGAGATCATGTGATATTTATCTTTCTCTGCCTGGCTTATTTCCCTTAGCATAATGCTCTCCATCTCCATCCATGTTGTTGCAAATGGTAAGAACTCCTTTTTTTAATGCAGCATAGTATTCCATTGTGTAGATGTACCACAGTTTTTTAATCCACTCATCTGCTGATGGGCACTTAGGCTGTTTCCAAACATGTTCAAAGTCACTAATCATCAGAGAGATGCAAATCAAAACAACAATGCGGTACCATCTCACACCTGTCAGAATGGCTGTTATCAACAAATGAACAAATGACAAGTGCTGGTGAGGATGCTGAGAAAAAGGAACCCTCGTGCACTGCTGGTGGGAATGCAGACTGGTGCAGCCACTGTGGAGAACAGTACGGAGTTTCCTCAAAAAACTAAAAATGGAACTCCCATTTGACCCAGTGATCCCACTTCTAGGAATATATATCCCAAGAAACCAGAAACACCAATCAGAAAGGATATGTGTGCCCCTATGTTCATAGCAGCACAATTCACCATAGAGCAGTTACTTGTAAAATAGTGTGCTGCAAGCATTCTTAAAACATGCAATACCTGACTATTCAGGGGCACTGACCTCTTTTCCCTTAGATTGTCAAATAAAAAATGACAACAGTGAACACAAAAATAGCCATCCAGTGTGAATAAATCAAAATATTCCTATTTTTATCAGATTGGCAAAAATATAACTTTTTGGAGTGTTGCAGAATTTTAGTGGTTAGTGCCATGAGATGAAAAGGGTTGAAAATCATGGAACTAGAGAAATTTAAGACCCCATATTAAATGGTCAAAGTAATTTTATTGAAGCCTGACTTCAAATTTCCTTCATTTATTAAATTGATTCATTCATGAAGTAATGCTAGACAAATACCCACAAAATTAGATATGGTACCTGCATGTTGATAAACTCTAATTTTGTCCAGATTGCATAGCATTTACTGATTTTTTTCTTCATGGCTAAAAAACATAATTATGTTTAATTATAGAGTAATCTGAATAAAGGGAAAATATATGTTTATGTACAGGTGAAGACATTGATCATGACTTGGGTTAGATAGGAGTTTTGTTACAGAAGTATTATTGGCTGTCAACAACAACTAAAAACAAAAGTGATTTTAAATAGCAGGAAATATTTTGATTCGTTTCTTGAAAAGTAAAACAAAAAGTCATGAGAAAAGTTGCTATCCATATTTTTAAAAATATAGATTAACAAAGCAAATATGTTCTAGTTTCTTGAAGAATGATCTGATTGCAGATTTCATAATCGTACAAAGTTATAAATAATTCCATAAAAGGTGTTATTTCCAGCAGCATTTATGGAATAATGTCTACAAGCACTATGCCAAAGGGGTATCTATTACAGTTCCCACGTTAAGAATTTTCCAGGTTAGTAAGGAGTTGCAATGATTTTTTTAAAGTAACACTCAAATATTTTCACTTATCACCTCTACACAAACCATATTGCAGTATTCCAAGCTTTTGCCATCCTTCAAAATGTGTGTGTGTTTTTTCATCTGTTGTGATGTTTTAGAATAAAACTATCTGGTGCAAGGTGGGAAGCGTGGCATGCTTTTGGTACTGATCACCATTTTCTACTGTTAGGTCTCCCAGTACTAATAAAATAATATAGTCAAGCCACATAATTCTGTAAGGTCTTCTGTCCCACCATACCATGGAGCCCTGATCATATACCTGTCTTCCCCACTTTAATATAAGTTCTTTGAGTTGTGGACAATACATTGTTCATTTTAGAATGCCCTAATGTTTTTCCTAGTGAATCCCTAGTGAATATTTTAAAATATTTTTATTGATTTCAGAGGGGAAGAGAGAGAAAGAAAGATAGAAACATCAATGATGAGAGAGACTCATTGATTGACTGCCTCCTGCATGTCCCACAGTGGGGATTGAGCTCACAACCCAGCCATGTGCCCCAACCAGGAATTGAACTGCAACCTCCTGATTTACAGGTCAACTCTCAACCTCTGAGCCATGCTGGCTGGGCCTGTACAATATATTTAACAAACACTATAACCATGACGAACAGAATAAAGACATGCAACTGCTTAACTCCAAGAGGCACAAAACTTCTTAAATATATCAAAACAGAATTGTCATATACAGTATGTGCTCTATACAAAATCTCCTTGCTTTCAGTGAATTCCATCTGCAAAACTAAATTAGAATAAGCTTATTATATTACATAATTATTCTTGAATATGCAAAATCAAGTAGTCTCTGAGCCATCTTATATAATACTCCTTGTACCATTTAATGTTTCTAAAACAATCAACATGGTTCTGTGCTAAGAATATTTCAGTGCTTAGTTTCTCTCAGAATAAATGGTATTTCAAAATATTACAGAGTACTTGAAGATGTACTTTGCAAAGCAAATGCTAGCTTTGAATTTACAAGCTGTCCTTTTAACTAGTGATCATGTCAGTAATGACAACATACTTTAGTGCTTCAGTTATTCACCCAGATAAGTAATAATTGTCATATGAATCAGTACAACATACTAAAGCATTGCATTGCATTATAGCCATTCTCATTAGAGAGTTACGTTTGTTATCAGGCTTTTTGCATCAGTAGAAATGAAAGATCAGTTCTCAATAACTCTGTCCTTAAAGTTGCATAGTGACCCCTTAGCTGTGATATGGCAAACAAATTAAACAGTATTTTCAGAGGGTAATTTCTCATTCCGGACTATATTATGAGGACCAGAAAATAGGAATGAAAGCTTTTCCTTGGACAATTCCATGGTATGCGAATAGACATGGTGCACACTGCTGTAATAAATGAAGCCCCATCATGATAGTTTGGCGAATGCCGCTATGCTTAACATATCCATCCATCTATCTTAGCATTTTTGCATTTATTCTGTTTAGAAAATGGCTAAATCTCACTGGAGAAAGTTTTAATTTCCTTTCCAATGTCATTGGTTTGGAACGCTTTGATCATGCTGAGATTTGCCCAACCCCTGTCATGGCAATTCTCTGGTGATTTCAGGCTGATTTGCTTTGTACATCAAAGGCATGAAAGGACCATTCTACAGCACATGCTTTTGGCTCCACATTCGGAAGTCTCCTGAATACGCATGAGTCGTGCTGTTATAAGAAGTGGACCACTGTTACACGTGTAGAAAATATGGTGACTAGTTTCACACAGCCTTTATTTGCTTTTTCAAAAAGCAAAGGTTCTTATGGTGCTGTTCCTCACTTTATCATTGTTTTGAAATGAATAGCTACTTGAAAATCATGAAAGATGATTTCTAAGTTATATTCTAATGCTAACATGTCAAATTTTAATTTTGTCAGAAATAAATCTTTTTAAATAATAGAAAATTTAAAAGTGAGAACTATAATCAACAGGTATTTGAATCCATGGTTTATAATCCACTAATTTCTGTTCTTACATTTAGATAGTATAATAGAAAATATTCTAGAGATATAGGAATAACTTTTGGTTATCAGCCAATGGTCGGCAAACCGCGGCTCATGAACCACATGTGGCTCTTTGGCCCCCTGAGTGTGGCTCTTCCACAAAATACCATGGCCTGGGCGAGTCTATTTTGAAGAAGTGGCATTAGAAAAAGTTTAAGTTTAAAAAATTTGGCTCTCAAAAGAAATTTCAATCGTTGTACTGTTGATATTTGGCTCTGTGGACTAATGAGTTTGCCGACCACTGGTTATCCTACCCATTTATTTCAGGTTTTAGACCTTGGTTCTTTTTGCTATTTTTCTTTGGGCGTGTGTGTGTGTGTGTGTGTGTGTGTGTGTGTGTGTGTGTGTATGTTACTTGACCAGATAATGAACAATAACAAAAAAAGAAATGTGAATTAAATTTGCATTGTCCAGTTAATATTTCGAATAGAATGTCAATTTCAAAGAAAGTTTTACTTATTGATTCTTATAATAACAAACCAGATGCTGGAAAATGTGTTATTTCCATCCATCATCATCAGGAACATCATCATCATTGAGCAAAGATGGGCAATGTTAGTAATAGGAGTGTTAGAACTTAGCTGTGATGAATAAATTATAAAAAATAATAGCAGTGGCTCACATTTAGAGAATATCCCTCTCTTAAACCTTTTTATTGTTTACAAATCAGAAATATGTGTGTATGTACACACATATATCTTTGAGAACATGCACAAACTAAGAGAATTTTATAAAAGTGCATGTTCAAAACTCTCTGATAATTACAGTACATTTCCAATTCAATAGAATAGTCACCACTAAATCTTATATATGCTCTAATTACTGATTAAAGTCTGTAAACATTGTAATTATATATTGTGATTTTTAAATAATTCATTAACATAAATTTTTGAAATACTCTTTGGTGAATTGCCTGTAATAGCATGCCGGTTAATATTCATCATCTACAGTTACCTATGCAGTAAGTTATCTTCAGAATTTATAACTTAGCAAAGTACAAATAAGCCCCAAGAAGACTAAAAGAGATCAGAAATATCCAATTATGTTGGAAATGTGAAAATATAATGCAATGAATTTTTTAAATGTATTAGGAAATGAGTAGAGTGGTTTAAATATACAGATAATTGAATGTAAAGAAGTAATATTTTAATCCTAAATTCTATTGAAAACAATTAGTTTAATTCTTCTTAAACCTGTGAAACGTGAATCATTGGAGCTGTATTTTCGGCTTTTATTTAATAACTTGTTTTATTGTTAATACTTCTATTTTGTATTTGTAGTGAGCTTTAAGTATAGTTTAATAAAATAACAATTCGCTTATTAAAATAAAGTACATAATAAGAATGAAAGAAAATAATTAAATTCTTTAAACATTGTTGATGAAAATCTACTGCTATGAACAAGTTGAATACCAACTCTGAGTATATGAATGTGAGCAGTGATAGAAAATCTAAACCTCAGAGGTAATTGTCAACACTGTTTCTTTAATCAAACTATTATATCAAAGTATCATGTTATCTAGACCTCAGCACTACTGAAAAATGATTTCTCAAATAGTTTACAAGTTACATATAATATGTATCTATATATAAATGTATGTTATATTGTATATATAAGCAATTATGTTTATATTATAGATCATAATATACATTAATATAATACATAATATATATAAATATGTTTATAATATATTACATGTATTATAAATTGGATACCTAGTGCGTAATTTATATTTTAAAAATTACAATATATCTTATTTTTTCTGTTTTATCCTATTGTTGAACTGATAATTGATTTGAGAGGAGAGAGGTGATGCACTAGAGGTGTATATTTTGATGTCAGGAACATTAAAATATGGGAACATGTTTTAAAAGCCAGGGACATAAATTATATTACCCCAATTGCAAATCTGAGCCAAGATATTTTTTTTGGTGGTTTATGGAAATAATTCAGTCCTTCCTCATTATCCTCAGGGGATTGGTTCCAGGACTCCTATGGAACTCCAAAATCCATGGATCCTTAAGTTCCTTAATATCAAGTGGCATAGTAATTGTGTATAATTTAGACACATCTTCCCATATACCTTACGTCATCTCTAGATTACTCGTAATACGTGATATAATGTATATGCTATGTAAATAGTTGTTATACTGTATATGAAATGACAAGAAAAAAAAGTCTGTACATGTTCATTAAAGATACAACCACCATAGACCGAACTACATATTACACAGCAGCAACAACATAACATTTTTTATATTGTCATTGATTTCAGAGAGGAAGGGAGAGGGAGAGACAGAAACATCCATCATGAGAGAGAATCATTGATTGGCTGACTCCTGCATGCCCCACACTGAGGATTAGTCTGCAACCCGGGAATGTGCCCTGACTGGGAATTGAACTATAACCTCCTGATTCATAGGTCTGTGCTCAATCACTGAGCCATGCCAGCCAGGCAACATTTTTTAAAAAATATTGTCAATCTGAGGTTAGTTGACTCCATGGAGGGCTGATTATATATTCATGTAATATTTCTTTGGTTTTCACTTCTTTGAAATGAATCAATTTGGTACACTCTGCACAATGCCAATGATCTCCATGACTTCTGAGCATTGTCAAAGCTAAAGAGTAGTATCAGCTGGAGAGAATATAACCTAGACTTAATTTCGAACTGTGTGTGCTATGCATTTCCTACATGGTTAGCAACACTTTTATTTTAATAATTACTCTGTTTCTCTAACCATTTGCAAGGACTTAGCCCCTCCTCATTTCAGTCTTGGCTCTATGGAAACAGCCTTTGTGAGAAATCTGACTCCATTCCCAGTATAAATCCAAGCTGACTGGCACTAAGTCTATGAAGGAGAACATTTACACAGTATACTCAGCCAAAACAACTCACTTATACGGGAAAAACAATCATTTGGGCATGTGAATTGGTTTCCCTTGTTGATTATAATCACATTAAATAGAAACAGCTTTGATCTCCATGTTTAATTCTTCTCTAGTCCTCTCCTGATAATAAGTGAAAATTATACCAACCCTTATTCAAAATAAGTGAGACTAGAGATGAAGTACATTTTACATGCTATGGAGAGCATAAGAAAGCCTCTTTAGAAATTATTAAATAGTCTGAAGTGTCTTCAGTACATACAACCAAAAACACCAGAAACAAAGTTTATATTTAGACATTGCTATTAGGTCTTTTTTTTTTTTTTTTTCATTTAAATGGTGGTCAATACACAAAGTAAATTTACATATCAAAATAATATTCATGGCAAGTATATGATTTCTTGTCCATGGTCCAGAACAAATCCTCTTTTCTTGAGAAACCAATTAATATATTTATTGCAAGACATTTTAAGTGAACACTAATAGTTACCAATTAATGAATATTTATCTATTCTGTGCCCATTATTTTATTTGCAGTCTGGATACTTCCACCAATTCGTACAACAGCATATGTGTTAATTCTCCCATTTAACAGATAGGAAAAGTGAGTATCAGGGACATTCTTTATGCATTCATTAATTTAGCAGATACACATTGAGCACTATTATGCTAATATAATTTGCTAGTAAATACATTAAGAATCTAAAAGCAAATATGTTTGCTATAATTTCTGATCTCTCTGAGCCTAGTGCCTGTTGACGGTTAAAATATGCTCAATAATCTAGTAAGTACTTGACTATAGCCTCCAAAGTACTGTACTTTTGTATGTAACTTCTGGATGAATGGAACATACTGAATAGTTAAGTGAATTCATAGAAGAGTTTAAATGCCATCATGATTTTTATCCTTGCCATTTCTGTCTTCGGATTGTTTAAATACACATTCATTTCATTTGATATCCGGTGTATGTTATTTCCCATTATGGCTATGAGGGAGATGTTCCCAGAGATGCAGTGAATTGGTATTTGATTTGAGCTTTGAATTGATCTTGAATTATAAAGAATGGAAAAAAGAAAGTGTGTGTTGCTTTAGCACATAACGGAGGTTTTATTAATATGCTGAGAAGCAATGTGCAATGTGTAAATGGAAATCTGTCATTGTAGCATTCTTTCATGGTTCTAAATGGTGCCATGGCTGAGGTCATGCCATGATGTTTAGCGTGGTTTGTGAAACTGTAATAGCTCGGCTATTTTGACAGATTTTTCATTTAAATATTTGGCTCCACTTACATAGGAGGTTGCCATCATTTGTAAGCTTTCCTCTTTTTCATCTTGTAATCTCTGCAGGATGAAAAATGTTCTGATGCTATGGAAATTATTCCAGCACAGATGCAGAATTTAGATTGAAGAAATTGCTTTTGGTTGTTTAAAGCAAGACATTTTTGATTGTTTCCATGATGACTAGATGCTTCATTAACCCCTTTATTGTTGACACCCTATGGAGACTCGATATGTAGTCTTAATTATTTTAAAAGACAATTCTTTGTTATTTTGCTGGTGATTAAAAACACATTAAAAGATGGCACAGAAAGAGTATTTTTGTTCATTACCAGATCTGAAAATCTAATCATGTAGTAAGAGACTAATTTTCACATAATTCTTAAAACAATAAGTACACTACTGTAGAAATTATTTGTGCTGCCTGTAACAGTTAATTAACCAAACCACACGAGAGAGAGATGATTATTTTCTATTAATCAAATAGAAAAGTCAAGAGTAGACACTTTTATCAATGCTTTTAAGAAAATATCTTGGAGTGAATTCATGAAATGAACCTAAAATATTTTAATGTAAGTTGAATAAAAGGAGGAAAAACAATGCACTGAAGCCATATGAAGTCAATTTAAAGAAACAAGGTGGGCAAAGAGAGAACTACAGGTTTTAAGGGTGAAAACTTGAGAATAAAGATGCCATGTCTATTACGAAATACGAATAGATTCCCAAGTAAAATAAACCATATCTAATCCTTTCATAAATATATCCCAGTGTTTTCATGCTAATGGTGACATGTAAACATTTGTTTTATAGAGTTCACATGCTGAAAAAAGAAAATGGCATACTCAACCTGGAATACAGGATTATTTTCATTATGTAACAATTGCTATATGACGCTAAGGCATTTAGGAGAAATATATATATTTCTTAGCTTTAAGCCCCCACCCCCCCTCACCAAAACTTTTTATTTTAACAATAAGCAAATGTTCTGTGAGTTTTTTTTTGTTTTTTTTTAGCTACTCCCGCCTCCCCATGTTTACTATGTACCAGTCAATAAATGAAGTAGCTTTACATAAACTGTCATTTTAACCTTCAGCCAGAATTTACCCAGTAAATATTATGTCCATAATATAGGTGAAGAAACTGGGACTTAGAGACATTGAGGTTAATAGCTAATAGATAACAGTTATTTTACCTGGGTTCTGTTGAATTCCAAAGCCAAAGAACTAATTACTATGCAATACTGTTTGCCCACCAAAACTCCACGTCTTTTTTCCCCGTGTCTGTAAAAAGCAAAGACCTAAACATAAAACTATTTTTTTTTAATCAAACACATATTATTAAAAAACATTAACTTTAGTCTCAAAAGGCCTATATAGTTGGGTTTTTTTTTTCAAGAAAAATATTGCCATGTTTCATTGAATCTATTATTGACTAGAGGCCCGGTGCACAGATTCGTGCACCAGTGGGGTCCCTCGGCCTGGCCTGTCGGATCAGGCCAAAACCAGCTCTCCGACATCCCCCAAGGGGTCCCGGATTGCAAGAGTGCACAGGCCAGGTCGAGGGACCCCACAGGTCCACGATCAGGGCTGGGAGAGATGTGGGAGGTTGGCTAGCTGGGGAGGAACCCCGGGAGGGCTCCAGGGCATGTCCGGCCCATCTCACTCAGTCCTGATCAGCTGGACCTCAGCAGCAAGCTAACCTACCGTTTGGAGCATCTGCCCCCTGGTGATCAGTGCATGTCATAGCGACTGGTTGACAGGTCGACTATCTGCCCCCTGGTGGTCAGTGCACATCATAGCGAGTGGTTGAGTAGCCTTAGCATATCATTAGCATATTACGCTTTGATTGGTTGAATAGCCGACCAGTCGACTGGACACTTGGCATATTAGGCTTTTATTATATAGGAGGATTTAACCAACATTTATTATATTGTTATTATGCTTAGTGACCACAGCTCTTTGGTAGGGTCTAGCATTGGCTTCTGTGTCTGTGTAGGTAATTGCATGATATTGGCTTGTGTTAATATTACATTAATTGCCTCAATTCTCCAAAGTGATTCATGATCTTGAATTCTAACAGGGAAGGGGAAAATTCAAATTTACTACATTCTGGTTATGCATGTGGGGATAATTTAATACTCCCAATAATTGAGATATTGCTCTTTATTTTTTAACCATCGAGAGCTAAAGCAGTTTTTTTTTATTTCTCACATCTGAGTCCTATCTAATTTTAATTCTAATTGAAGGCATGTAAAACAATTGGCTTCCGTTAAATGTCAATTGGATTTCATATAAACATAACCATCTCCATCAATAAACTGACCAGATGGCAAGTTGGGTATGGGAAGTAGATAGATGGCTTTCAAAAACGAGCGATGCCCACATAATGAGGGTCAGTTGAGAGGTACGAGTGTGATTTGTTTTGATGAATACTAAATTCATGCAAGTTACACAGTAATTGAGATGCATGAGTTTTCACCGTAAATTCCTGGAGGATGAGTCTTAGGTGATGGAACACAGCTGCCCTTTCGGAGCAGATACCTTAATCAGTCATATTGGAGGTCAGAGTAGTTTAAAGAAATGGGAAAGGCTCAGGGTGCAGAGAGAGGACACACTGTTCAAAGCTTTCACTTTTTAATTTTGAATTTTTTTTAGAATACAACTTTGTCAACACAAACTAGAAATGCTACAACAAAAAACAGAAATCTCCGCTCCTCTCTCCCAGTTGGCCGCAGCCTCTTTTGCAGGGGAAAGCCATCTATTTGCCAGAAAGAGCAGAGCAACACAACATTCATTTCTATCTTGGATGACCGACCCTATGGCGTTCCTGTGATAAATACAAACCTGAACTTAGACCATATAAATACATGCACTATGGTTTTGGCCTTAGTTTAGAAATCAATTCTAAAAACCATTACCAATGAGTACTGTAACATTTTTAGAAGCAAAAATTGGAAGATATAATGGGTATGAAAAAGAAGCTTAAAGCTTGAAATCATCTGAATTGCGAAGCTCTGTGCAGCTATTTTCTCTGAGGATACAAAGAAAAATTTCAAATGGGTGAAGCTGGCGTTGAAGCCAATAATGAGCTGAGAGATGGAATTAGTGACCAAGAAAGACATTGCTCACCCTCCAGAAAATTCAGGAATGTGTTTGTCCTTCAGATAGTTAAAAATGCAAACCTTCTTTCCTTTTTACAGCAGTGTAAATTCATTGTGTAGATGTACCACAATTTTTTAATCCACTGATGGACACTTAAGCTGTTTCCAAATCTTAGCTATTGTTAATTGTGCTGCTATGAACATAGGGGTGCATATATCCTTTCTGATTCGTGTCTCTAGTTTCTTGGGATATATTCCTAGAAGTGGGATCACTGGGTCAAATGGGAGTTCCATTTTTAATTTTTTGAGGAAGCACCATACTGTTTTCCACAGTGGCTGCACCAGTCTGCATTCCCACCAGCAGTACAAGAGGGTTCCTTTTTCTCTGCATCCTCTCTGGAACAGCATGGGTGGACCTGGAGAGCATTATGCTAAGCGAAATAAGTCATTTGGAGAAAGATAAATATTACATGATCTCACTCATTTGTGGAATATAATGAACAACATAAACAGATGAACAAAAACAGATCCAGAGACAGAGAATCATCGATCAGACCGTCAAACCTCAGAGGGAAGGTAGGAAAGGGTGGGGGAAGAGGGAGAGATCAACCAAAGGACTTGTATACATGCATATAAGCCTAACCAATGGACACAGACACAAAGGGGGGATAACGACATATAGGTAATACCTTAATCAATAAAGAAAAAAAATGCAAGCCTTGGCGATTACACATTTTGGCAGTTACATGCTTTTCTCCTTTTATTAAAAAAGATAGAAGGAAAATATTTCATCCAATGAAATAACATCCCAACTCTGAGAATTAAGTTGGAAGAAGGTTAATCCTCCATAACAGAAAAATGAAATGAACTATTTCAATCATCCAATGAATTGGATCGTATCTATCCGAATAATTTACTACAAATAAAATGCTGTGATCTTGGTGATTTAGGAAACAGCCCACTATAATCAAAGCAGCATCTCATTAACCTTTTAAACTGACATTCATTAAATCTTTACCTCTTCAGTCTCACTTGAAGATCGTTGACATAGCAGCAGCCTGTGTTTCACGCCAACTCCATTGCACAGTAAGAGAAATGGCCCAGGGCAGTCCAGGACAAGTAGATTCCAGAGGACATGGTGATTGTACAATGTTACTTCAAGTCTTAAAGAGGAAAACAAAAAATCTTATGTCTAGATGGAATTTTCTTGTATGTTTAGGGTATTTTTAATTACATTTGGACATAGTTGGAAATTAAAAGTGAATATTATAGTTTATACTACAGGCCCAGTGCACGAGATTCGTGTACTGGTAGGGTCCCTAGACCTGGCTGGCAATCAGGGCCAATCGGGGCCTTCCTTCATTCTGCACCTCCCCCTGGTGGTCAGCGCATTTCATAGCGAGCAATTGAACTCTGGTGGCCTTGTGGAACTCCCGAGGGGACACTTTTCATATTAGCCTTTTATATATATAGATTATTAAAGTGCAAGTTCCAGATTTCAGTTATCTCTATTTGCATTTAATTTTTACAAAACAGCAGTAGTTATAATACTAATTTTTGAGTGGTTATATAAATTGATTATAAGGCAAACACTTGGGTCAAGAAATAGAATGTTGCCAACCCCCTCAGAAGCCTCTCCTTGTGTCTCCTTTACAAAAGCAATCGCTATCCTGACTTTCATAGTAATTACTTCCATGTATTTATTATTTGATTATCCAAAAGTTACATCTGTAGATGCTAACATTTAATCTTGCTTATTATTTAAAAATTAGAATTTAAAAAGTTTCTACAATTTTACCTTCTTTCCCTTATTTGTCCTATTTATTTTTCTCTTAAAGAAACCACCATTGGAATTACAATACTGATATTACAATATTAATATTATAACCACTAATAAGATGAATGAGAATGGTTTCTATATTTTATGCATATTCTTTTTCCCCATCTACATTGTTAGAGCATATGACCATTACATATTATAGTCACTCAAGCTAAACTCTCATTTAGTTTTTGCTACAGAAGTAACTATTAAATAGTTACTCACTAGCAGTCTTTATGTTGATGTTTTTCTAGTCATGATGGTTGTTTTAAGACTATTCTTTAGTAAATGTGTAAGTACACAGCCATCAAACCAAAGTTCCCTGAGTTTTTGCATGATGTTAACAAGTTAGCTTTGCATTTTATACTTCAAAGTGAGTTTTGCTGGATAGAAAACCCTTTGTTCCTATTTTCTTTCCTGACATATAGCACCATTTTTTTTTTCTGTCATAAAAACTGTCACTGCGATAATTTAAATTTTATTTACTCTTTTTTTTGCCAGATGCTCTAAAACTATTTTAAAATCTATTTTTAAGCTTTGTAGTTTTACTAGAATATAGCTTTTAAATTTTTTATTTATTTTTTAAATATTTTATTGTATTTGGGAGAGAGAGAGAGAGAGAGCAACAGAGGGGAAGAGGTAGAGAGAGAAACATTAATTGGAGAGAATAACATGGATGGGCTGCCTCCTGCACAGCCCAAGCCTGAAATCCAGGCATGTACCCTGATTGGGTTCGAACTGGCAACCTTTCAGTGCAGGGGTCAATGTCCAAACAACTGAGCCACATTGGCCAGGGCAAGGCCATTGTTATATTTTTAATTTGTGGTTATTTGATTTAAATTATATTATTAATACAGCATGTGAAGGGGAAAGTTCAGAGTCCAATGAATTAAAGAGAATTCCATCTTGTTGTGAATATATAGAAGCTGATGAGATTAAAATATGTAGGAGTTAACTAGGGAAAGATAAGAGGAAAGCTTATTCCATACTTAAAAACAAAACGTTTGTTAACGATCTTTTGGAGTCTCTGGGCTCAGTTGGGTTTAGTTTTGGAAATATTGGACTTGAGATACAATTGTGTTATTTAAAAAGGACTTCAGCCCTAACTGGTTTGGCTCAGTGGATAGAGCGTCGGCCTGCAGACTGAAGGGTCCCAGGTTCGATTCCGGTCAAGGGCATGTACCTTGGTTGCGGGCACATCCCCAGTAGGGAGTGTGCAAGAGGCAGCTGAATTGATGTTTCTAACTCTCTATACCTCTCCTTCCTCTCTGTAAAAAATCAATAAAATATATTTAAAAATAAATAAATAAATAAAAAAGACTTCAAGTAATTGGATATCTAAAGCTCTGGGAAAATGAGTATAGAAAATAACTAAAAGCATGGGTGTGGATGAAATTCTTAGGGAACAAGAATAGAGGGCAAAGAAAAAAATGGATTAGGCTAGAGCAGTGGTCGGCAAACTGCGGCTCGCAAGCCAAGGTTTGCCACTCTGTTGACTAATGAGTTTGCCGACCACTGACCTAGACTCTCGATTCCGATAATTACAGGCTGTTGTTGTTCCCTGTGATTAAGCCCCTAGAGCCCTGGGAAATGATGACCGCATCACCTTGGCAGAAGCAGCTACACTTTTACGGGAAAGAGAGAACCGCCAGAAAGGCAGGAAGGAACTCTTCCTTCCCCAAAACAATGGCATCACCAAAGCCCTGCTTCATGTGTTATTCCATCGGTGTTGTTGTAGAATCCGATAACGCATTTGTCACTTCATTATGTATAAGATTGCTAGAAATATCCCCGGGCTTCCGACCCCACGGTTACCACCATCTAGCGGGTGTGCCAATGTGATTAGTAGAATTTGTTACCTCAGGTCTCAATACAGCTACTCGCTTTGAAAACAAAACAGCCCAGGATTATAAATTAGTGTGGCACTCCTGTTACCAAGGCGCATGTTCCTAACACCTTTTTCTAGTCGACGTCTGTCACAGGAGGGGGCTTACTTGCTGGTTCTGATTATTGCATTTCATCTGATCTGAGTTGTCTAGACTCCATAGAAGATGACAGAGAGCTGAATAATTGAAAGCATATAAAACTTGTATACTGTCAGGCCTTCTTTGTAGCCCTAGCCTGACAAGATGATTTAAAAAATAGAATGATAAATTCTTAGCAAGGTCGGAGGAAAGCTCTCATGAGTGAGGCTTCAGTTGGATAGAATCTGGTACACAGGTCTGTGAATTATATGAATCTTCACTGATATGATAAACCCTACCATGAGATGCATAAAAACTCAGAATTGGTAGAATGTTAACATTTGGTTTTGAAAAGTAAAATATTTTATTCATTACTTAAAGATAATCACATTTACCTAGACACCTAAAATTTATGTATTAGATGAATATGAAGTAGTTCTGATTTTTCTACTTAATGAACATCTAAGAGGAAGGTCAGGTAACATTTGCTATTATTAAAAGTGGTGTTATAATTTTTTACTTTTTTTTGTTTTAGTTTTAGCTAATTCCGGCTTGTGAAAATTTAGTTGATGACATTGGTGCTAACAAGTTTCACTTACACCAAACCCTTTCCTCATGAGAGCTGACCTTTGCAGAAATACACAGAAAGTTAGAAGTATTTGCAATGAATTCAAATGACAACTTAATTTTTTTCCTATTCATTTGAACTTAGGCATAGAAGGTATAATATCACATTACAAACTTTTATGCATAGTATCAAAGTCTTCAAATTTTACAACTCATGTGACAGGCACAAAACCTTTTCCTCAAGCAAAATAGGAATAAGGGCAAAAATAATCACACACTACACAATTAGAAATTTCAGTATTGGAAAACTTTGCAAGAGAAAATGATTTTTCATTATACTATTCATTTTTTAACCTCACATGTTGCTATTTTAAAGTATTTTAATTTGAATGAAATGAGCAGACTTCAAAGAATCTCAATTATGTTGAAAAATAAATATTTTTATTTTATTTACAATATGTAGGCCAATTGCACATAATTTCTCCAGATATCTTTCTCAAATATTGAATAAACATGAAACACTGGCTACAGAAGAGAGGGTGGCTCTTCAGAAAAGCATCCTCACTAGTGGGGAGCATGTTTTATAAACTCAAAGTGCATGGCCTGCATTTACTTAAGATATAAATGGCATATCTTCATTATTACACGTTTTTGCATTTCTGGCCTTTAACACTGTACCTTTTACATTATTAGGATTAATAAATGCTTGCCAAATAGGTAAGAATAAAAGTACAGTTCATTAATAATTTCCAGTTAGAAATTATGCAAATTTTAGCCAACCTGTATGTTTAGTCTAATCCAAAGCAGTTATTTTGGTTAAAATGATTTGCCAAATGCAGAGGAATTACATTGTCCTTTCTTTAGCTTTACAAGAATGAGACATAAAGCAACCCCTGACTGGGACATGGGGAAGGAGAAATTAGAAGTTAGTGTGCGCGGGTGTTTTTTCAAGACAGTTAACAGTGGGGAATAGAGCAATCATATTGTGAAAGGTGACAAGATGAAAGAAGCTTCTCTTCACAATCAGGTTCAGAAAGAAATTTGCAAAGGCAATGGAGAAAGGGTATCACAAAATGTTGAGCTTATAATAAGGAAAGGGACATAAAGAACTTCAGGATTCAAAGTAGACCTCACATACAACCATCAAGAATTGAACTTGCTTACTGAGAACACACACACACACACACACCCTACATACGTACATACACATGCATCCCATACATAAAAGTGAACAAATTTCAAGCACTAGCTAACATTACATGTTATAAATTTTTAGGTGCAATGATAGAAATGGTACCAGACATACCTTAATTCACTAGCCTGGGATCTTACTTCTCATAAAATGCAGGCACAGCATTTCCATTTAACTACACAGAGGTCTCATGTTACTTTCATGCATTGCTAGTCATTTTAGGGATAGAAATCAAAGTAAAAGGGAAGCAAGTGAGGCCTGTAAAACAAATGACAAGATCAACCTTGACTTTCCTTTTAAGTCTAGCAAGGAAAAGACTTAATCAATCAATACATATTGATTGAGTGAAAAAAACCTCACTAAAATCTTAAATGTTAATTTTGACCCAAGAATATTTTTTACATTCTTTTAATTAGACCTTTAAGCAAATATATTGTTTGTAGGCTCTTAGGAGCTAGTATAACATTGATCACCAAATGTCTTGATATGTGGTCTTATGGAACCCTTTTTTACCTTTTAAAAAATATTTTTATTGATTTCAGAGGAATTACATTGTCCTTTCTTTAGCTTTACAAGAATGAGACATAAAGCATCCAGAGAAGAAGGGAGAAGGAGGGTGAGATAGAAACATTAATGATGAAAGAGAATCATTGATTGGCTGCCTCCTGCAAGCCCTCTACTGGGGATTGAGCCACAACCCAGGCACGTGCCCTGTCCAGGAACAAAACTGTGACCTCCTGGTTCATAGGCCAATGCTCAACCACTGAGCCACACTGGCATGGCTGGAATCCTTTTTTAAAAAAATATTTGGATAGATGAGACCACTGTTTTTTATGTCTATTAGGGGTAATTAAATATTTGGATATTCTAAAAATATTTTATTCTCATAGTCAAGAATAGTAAATGAGTTTACAAACCCCAGAAGAAGTTAAGAGCAAAATTAGGCAACCTATTCTTGAGTCATTTTCTTTGTGGAGTCCAGTTAATACCTTAGTTATTTTAAGCTGTTTTAAAAGTTAATTTTTATCTTGTAAGCACCCTACTCAGAGAATCATTTATAAATAGACATTTTTGTGGTTTGAGGCATTTAATGAAGTTTACAAAGGATGTTTAACAAGTAAGAAATTATTTATACATCGAAAGGGCCTGTCTTATTCTGGTTGGACAGTTTTATTCTCAAAATATGTAGGTCCTCCTCTGAGAATAGGCTAAAATAGATAATGATTTAGTCTCTTTTAAAGTCTGAATTTCTGTGCCACTCAATTCAGATTTTAAAACTCATTGTAGTAGATTTTTTAAAATTTACATTCAATATGGGAGAAAATTTAGGGTAATACCAAGGAGAAAATGCTTGGAAGCAGGAAGGACAGCTACCATAAAAAATAAATGATCATCAACTACCCCAAACAATCTATAGTTTCAATGCAATTTTCATCATGATACCAATATCATATGTCACAGAACTAGAACAATTATTCCAAAAATTTATATGGGAACTACAAAAGACCCTGAATAAGCAGGGCAGTCTTAAGAAAGAAGAACAGTATATTAAAGCAAACAATATGGATTCATATTAAAAACATGACATTTGATAAAATAAGGCAAATAATACATTTCACAGTTGGCAAAAGTATAAAGAGATGCAAGGGGATTGTTATGGAAATCAGGCTAGCAGTTTCTTATAGTGGGGAAAGTAAAGAAAAGTGAGGTGGGAAATTCCAAGTTGCTAACATCTTCTTTTTAAAAATATTATTTTTCAACTAGAGGCCCAGTGCACAAAATTCCTGTAGGGGGGGGGGATGTGTGTCCCTCAGACCAGCCTGCACCCTCCCCAATCTGGGGTCCCTCTTGGTATCGGGCCTAAACGGGCAGTTGGACATCCCTCTCACAATCTAAGACTGCTTGCTCCCAACTGTTTGCCTGCCTGTCTGCCTGATCATCCCCTAACCACTCCCCTGCCAGCCCGATTGCCCCTAACTGCCCTCCACTGCTGGCCTGGTCACCCCTAATTGCCCATCACTGCCGGTCTGGTCGCCCCTAACTGCCCTCCCCTGCCAGCCTGGTCGCCTCTAACTGCCCTCCTTTCTCAGCCTCATCGCCCCTAACTGCCCTCCCTTCTCAGCCTGGTCGCCCCTAACTGCCCTCCACTACCAGCCTGGTCACCCCTAACTGCCCTCCCCTGCCGGCCTGATCGCCCACAACTGCCCTCCCCTGCCAGCCATCTTGCGGTGGCCATCTTGTGTCCACATGGGGGTGGCCATCTTGTGTGTTGGAGTGATGGTCAATTTGCATATCACCTCTTTATTATATAGGATTACAGTTTACATCCAATATTTTATATTAGTTTCAAGTGCATAGCATAGTGATTAGATGATGATATACTTTGCAAAGTGCTCCCCCTGATATTTCCAGTATCCACCTGGCAGATTCCATAGTTATAGTATTATTGACTATATTCCCAATGCTGTACTTTACATCCCATGACTATTTTGTAATTACCAATCTGTATTACTCAATACCTTCACCTTTTCACCCAGACACCCAAAGCCCATATGCTCTGTCAACCATCATTCTGTTCTCTGTATCTCTGAGTCCATTTCAATTTTGTTAGATCTTGTATTTAAATTTTATGTATTTTTGTAGGTATGTTACATTTTATAAAAGAAAGAAAGTGTTAAAAAAAACCCCAGAAAATGTCTATCTGATGCTTTTTCAAGCCCTCCAACATTAATAGTTACCTGTCATTGTGAACCCCTCAAGGTGGAAGATAATATCCATTATTATCATATATCTGTTTCTCTGTGTATGTATCTTTCTGAATATATGCTCATATTTTATTTACAAGAAATGGATTAAATTCTACATAGTATCCTTGGACCTTGATTTTTCCCACTTGTATATCTCTTGGGATGCTTTCCATATCAGTGCATAGAGATATGTTTACTTTTTGAAAACAAAATTGTATCATTTTTCATATGAATGTAGCACAATTTATTTAATCACTTCTGCATATATGAGAATTTTGGTTGTACTCAGTTTTTTTAATTAAATAAGGTGGCCATTAGTATAGTTTTATATAAAATTTGGTGACACTTTGGAAATGTATTCATAAGGTTTGCACTGAAATTACTAGAACAAAACATTCTAATTTTATACGGTGACAGTGTAACCAAATTGTTTTCCAAAATGATGGTACCAATTTACTTTTCTATAATAGCAACTGAAAACTGCAATGAAAATGATAAAAAGCTATCAAAATATTTAAGATGGATCAATCAATATATATTCGCAGGAGTTAAAAGTCTTAAAGGAGATACCTGGCTGGTGTGGCTCTGTGGTTGAGCATTGACCCATGCACCAAGAGGTCACGGTTACTTTCCTAGTCAGGGCATAAGCCTGGGTTGCAAGCTTGATCCCAAATAGGGGGCGTGCAGGAGGCAGCCAGTCCATGTTGATGTTTCTATTTCATTGATGTGTCTATAGCTCTCTCTTCCTCTTCTGTGCTCTCTCTAGAATCAATAAAAGCATACTTAAAATGTTTTAAAATATCTTAAAGGAGAAAGCACTAGTAATTCACCACTCCCTAATCCACTTTCCTCTTCTCATTCTTGGTTTCCTAGCTGACATGTCTATCTATTATCTATCTATCTATCTATCTATCTATCTATCTATCTATCATCTATCTATCTGATATAAAGTGCTCATTTCATATGGCTCTTTTCATTATTAAAGGATTCTAGTTTTCACAATGACTTTATAATTCTGCTTCACCCTCCTACTTTGGTTTCTTCTCAATAGAATGGGGAAGATGTAATGATGAAAAAATAATAAAAATGGAATTTAAGCAATTTAAGCAAGAGTATACCTCCAAAACAAAAAAAAAAACCTGGAACAACACATAGCTATGCCAAAGGCTGAAGCTGAATTTTATGCATTTTTTTTCTACCAGCAGTACTTGCTCTCACACGTTCAGTTAGAATGTTATCTCAAAAAATTCTCATGGGACACTCCTAAAATGAAATTTAATCTTTACTAAACTTGCAGGACTCTTGCATGAAAACAGATAGTGTTTGGCAAATAGCTCTTCTATCCAGATAAACTATTTTATCCTTATGTGTGTCTTTGAGTTCAATATGTACACACACACGCACACACACACATTTCATCTTAGTGTATAGCTAAATTAAAGATAAGTAAATCTGTATTATTAGAAAGAGTGAAAACAGCTTTCCTTGGCTCCTGTTCACCTACCTGTATGATGTGATTTCTTGAAAAATGAGATCTTAATTATTATGATTTATTCTGCATAGGAGTTCAAAGTTGTGCATTTTGCATTTTGATTTAAAGATTCAAAAAGCCCTTTGCTGTGAAAAGAAAGCCATTTCTATGATTACTTTATGAAATACAGTTCACTTGGAAATTGCATATATATAGCAAGTAAATTTTTGACTTTAAGAAGTGAGCCTGCCTTGCTTTCTAACTTCGTTATTTTTTTCACACTTGATCCCATCTTTTCCTCCTTTCCTAGCTTTAATGAAATGGGAGATGAATGAAAAATGTTGGGCCTGATTATAAAACAGTGAACATTTCCTGTTCGGCCCATGCACCTATGAATCACCTTGCAAATGGATCTTTGATTACTCCTATAGTTTATGCAAGTTATGATTTGTGATATCAGCCAGGACCAGAAATCATTTTCAGTATTTTCACTGCAGCGCAGATGGAACCCAAGAAAAAACAAGTCAAGTGTTGTGCTAGTTGGTTTCTCTCCCTGTCATTACAGAGCACTGTGGAGGTCCCCTTTTTATTCATGTCGGCCGTATGGTTTAATTTAAAAGTAATTCCAAGCATTTAACACGCTTCCTTCATTTTAAGAGTACTTCTCAAAAATGAAAAGGATTCAATCACGTTTTGGAGACAGACCGAGAGTACAATGTACTAGTAAATGTAAGTCACATCAGTGCAGGTCTGATGGTTTCTGATATAAATAGTTTTTATTAAATATGAAATGTCCAAATTACCTAATAATTGTCTCCTGTAAGATAAACACAATCTTCCCAGGCCTTTCTCCAGAGTCTTATCTCAGACCTGCAGGATGTCAGTTGATAATGTTGCCTTCATGTTAGACAAGCAGACAAAATAATTTGATTGCGCCTCTTGCCATGTTGTTCTAAGCAGTTCTTTAAGAACTAAAACCACTTTGTTCCTGGTGGCATGACAAAGCCCATTACTTTCATTTTCCTGAACTCCTTAAAAAGCTTCAACATCAATAAGACTCTTTTCAGAGCACGTGGGGATAATGTGTTTAGTCTTGTCTGGTCTCTCTACCCAGAGGTAGACATAAAACAAAAGTTAGCAGGGTAAGCAAAACATTTTTCAGGCAGTGGAAACATGGCAAAATTATAGGTAATTACTCTTTAAACTGGCAATCACTGAAGTGACTGTTTAAAGTTAGATTTTAAATAAATTATGTAACAACTTAACCTATATCCAATGCTCAGCCATAACTTCTGTACTATTTGAGTCATATTTTTCTGTGATTAGACACATAGAAACTATGAAAAAAAAGGGTGAAAGTAATCTTTGCCTTTATTTTCTGAGAGTAAGAATAAAAAGTTTTAATTTTAGAAACATTAAACATATCATCTAAGTATTTTACACTTATGAGAGAGGAGCAGAGGAAATGTAAAAATCAACTTAATATTAAGGAGAACTTCATTTGAAATAGGAGAGTAAGTTAAGTGATTGGGTATTTCTAGAGGGTAAGCATGAAGAAAAATCAGTTCTTGCACAAATGGATTTAAAATTAAAGCATAAAGTCAATGGACACTCCCTTTGACTCCATGCAATGCACACATGTTAAGTCTCAGTTTCCTAATTTACAAAATAAGAATATAAACATAGCTCCATGAAAGTAAGTCATTTAATCAACTAGCTCTACAGTGACAAGAATGGACAGAAATCAGCATGGTCTCTGTCCGCTGGGAGCTTACATTGTAGCTCAAAGAGCAAAAAAAACCCAAAAACAAAACCAAAACCATGATCCAATCATTGTGTGCATCAGTGCAAGATTGTGACTGTAATAAGTGCTGTGAAGAAGAGACACATGGTTCTGGGAGAGCTTATGGTAAGGATAGTTTGATGTACGCGGGGAGGTTAGAAAAGATTTCTATGTGGACAAGCATGCTGCAGTTTGAGTAAACCAGGTAAATAAAGGAGGGAAGAACATCTCGGTTAGAGGGGCTTAGTACATAAAGATACTGTGTTTGGGGCCTGAAATAACTAACCGTATAGGCAGAGGGATAACCTGGTGGGACATGAGATTTTAAAAAGGGTAGACCAGACAGGGCCTCAGTGGGCATTGTCAGGATTTTTGTCCTTCTCCCTGCAAGGGAAGTCTTTGGCAGGAGTTAGGAAGAAAGGTGATTTCAGGTCTGCTCTTAGACCCGTCGGAGCCACAGCGGAGGTGCCGGAGTTGGAAAGGTGTGTACCTTTCACTGCCTCTAGTGCTAGTTGCGCAAGACTGGTCCAAGGCTCCTCACCCTTATCATCAATACATTCTGGAGAGAATCTTACTTCTTTTTCTTTCTTCCTTTTTTTTTTTAAAAAAAAAGCACTAGGGATAGGATTAATATACAGGAGATTATAATACATAATAGTAAATAGGAGTCAATTTATTGGTGCAATGACATTGAAGGAAAAAAATGTCAACAAAAGGTTCATTAGGCAGTTAGATTTTAAGCAAATGTTCTTTCCAAGAAAAAACAATATTTCTGTACTCTGTTATGATAGTGGTTCTATTCTTATTAAGTATGAAAATGAATTATGATGAAAGCAACTATAAAATATGTTTAAATGAATGTGCTTAACTTTTTTAAAAGAAAGGTACATTTATGCCCAATATGTATTACTTCATATTTTTTAAATTTATTTTTTCAATTACAGTTGACATACAATATTATATTAGTTGTGAGCTATACAACACAGCATTTAGACTTTCATATACCTTATAAAGTGATCACCTCAATAAGTCTGATACCCACCTGGCACCATCCTAGTACATGGTTATTACAGTATTATTCACTATAATCCCTGTGCTGTACTTTACATTCCTGTGACTATTTTGTAGCTGCCAATTTATACTTTTTAATCCCTTCACCTTTTTTGGTCATCTCCCATATTACTTAATCTTTTTAAGCTACATAGAAGGGTTGAATCGATACGCATTCATGATTTTATTTAGTAACTAAAACAAAACAAAACTGAACACTGATTCCTGTAGCTTCCAGTTCAAGAATTAATAGGAGAACCATTGTGATAGAAATGTTTGCTTTTTAAGATTCTCCTTCAGGAGAAATTGCCATTCTGGTCACTAAACTTGTGCAAGCTACCTAGCCCCTCTGGAATGCAGAATCTTCTTAGGAAAAATGAAGGCATTGATTGGAATGGCCACTAAAATCCCTCTAACATGATGCTATTAGAGACCCTTTAATTGTGATTATGAAGAGACTGAATGAACTGCTGTAGGGAACCAGCCATCAAAACCATCTCCTTCTGTTCATTTGAGCACCAATATTACAAAATAGCACTTTAGGGAAATTGCCAACAAACTGTATCATAAATATACTTTTTTTTATTCCCTCAGTATTGGTTATCCAGGTTAGAATTTTGCAAGGTATTTCCCTTGTATATTGCTGCCAAAAGATGCTTTATATCTTCCATTAAATTACAATCTTCGAGAATAATTATTTTTCCACACTACTATTGATATATAATCTCTAAAATAGTAAACCTAAGGCAGGTTTTTAAAAAAAAATCTGGATTGATGAGCACATCTGGCTAAAAGGTGTTCCCCCTGCTTTATCTCTAAGTACTTGACTAACTTCTTAATTCTGAGGGATCAACACTAATTTCCAGTGTTTACCAGCAATCATAGATGACTAGCAGTTAAAAAGCCATCAGCCCTGTCACATTTTTCAAAGAACAGAATCCCTTTCCAGATGGTCCTTCATTTGGCTAATGGACAGCCTAAGGGGATAAAAATGTCACCTGTTCTAGCGAGTCAACAGTATTAATAAAAACACAAAAATAGACCATTCATGCAATGGCAACAACCCAAGAACAGATTAATGAGTTCCTTTATTGAGTTAATTTGCAATGATCATCATGTCAGCATTTTAAACTTTCCAGTTCTTCTCTGAATTTTCCAGTGCTATTAAAAAACACACACACACCAAAAGATAGATATTAAAAATAAGGTGTTATTTTCAAAAGCTAAGCATTTTTTAAACATTTGGGTCACACCAAACAGGTAATTTTTAAATGTATTTTTCATGTTAGAGTGATTAGTCACATAAAGAAGCATTCATAGATATTTTTTGAAACTCCGATAACATATGGGTAATGTTACCTTTACTAATTCATCTTCTGATTACATGTTACAAATTATAAACAATATAATCCAATTGCTGTTTTTCAATGGTCTATTTTTCTTTTTCCCTCCTCTAACTTTTATACAAGAGTAGCCTTCTACCTCAGTGTGCTCTTCACTTGGTAAAATCTTACTGACCATTCCAGATCCAAATCACAGGTCCCCATCTTCAAATCGGCATTATTTGTATCCATATTTTCAGTGACTAAGGAAGTCACAGGTGCTCAAAAATCATATGCATGTATGCCTAACCACTGAAAGGAGATTTTTCTGAAGTCATCTTCTCAGGTTACTACTGGGATGATGGTGCAAAGATGTTGAGTCTAGTCAATAGGATAATCCAAACCCACAAGTTAAATTCTTACTAAATCATTCTCTTTCATTTGCATGGGAAACTTATATTTTAATTGCTATGTAATAGGGAAATGTAGCAAGGCAGTTTACATTCAAAAGTGTACTAGAAATAAAACAAGCCAGTTCTGTTAGCCTAATTATTCTACCGTGTTTTTTCTTTTGTTTCAAGTGGCATAAAACAAAGACACCTACATCCCATAATTTCTTTTTTAAAAAAAATATCTTTTATTGACTTTTTACAGAAAGGAAGGGAGAGGGAGAGAGAGTCAGAAACATCAATGAGAGAGAAACATCGATCAGCTGCCTCCTGCACACCCCCTACTGGGGATGTGCCCGCAACCAAGGTACATGCCCTTGACCGGAATCGAACCCGGGACCCTTGAGTCCACAGGCAGATGCTCTATCCACTGAGCCAAACCGGCCAGGGCCCATAATTTCCTTTTTATGGCATAAAAATATTCCAAAGATGATGTTTTATGTATGTCGGATAATCAAAATGTTTGATTTTCTAGTTCTCTAGTATGCTATGCTTTTTATTCTTAAGAATCATAGGGTATATTGGAAGTAAATGTCAACAATATGCTTGCCTCTTATCATTATCTCCTTTGCAACCCTAAGGAACATAGTAAAAGTTCAACAAGTCTCCATAGCTCACTGAGCAAGTCACTAACAAAGAAATGAAGTAGCATTTTTCTTCCAGGCCTGATTATGATGCCAATGTCCACTCAACTACCTTTAGTGATCAAGAAGGGGCATAATTAACAGTGGGAGATCTTCCTACTAATAGCCTCACAGGGAAGGAAAAAACCAAATGTTAGAAACTAGCTGAGAGAGTCACACAATTAAATTTATTCTGAATCTAATCAGTGCCTTGTGAATGTATTGCTTTCTTTTTTATATTTGCCTAAATGCATGTAAGAAAGACTTCAGGGACAATTTTTAAATTTAATAATAACAATAGGGACTTTAGAGAAGATGCAAAATTCTCTTAAAATAAGATTCAAAATCTTGCATTACACACTAGAAATGTCACTCATTTGGAATGAAAACCACAGTACATATTTGATGTTGACATTTTATTTTGTGAAATTGTAGACAATATTCCAAAGTAATTGACCAAAATATATGGGAAGTAATTATGAAGAGCCTGCCTCCATGTAATACATGGATGTAAATATACATGCTTTCAGTATGAATATCTCTTCAGATTATAGGATATAGAAAGTCTCCCTTCCCCCCTAAAGATCAATACTTTAAGAAAATTAGCAAAATAAAATAATTTTCTTATTTACCAGTGGTAACCATCACTTTTTGGAGGAACATTTTAAAAAATAAAACAAGAAAAAAAAATAACCCTCTTTTCCTCATTTTTATGAATACATTACAGTCTCATTAGATATGTACTATTGTATTTCTTTGAATAATTCAGGGACTAACAAAAGAACATCTGTGCAACAAAGCACTTCCACTTGAAATTTAAATTCTCCTAAATGAGTTAAAACAACACATTAACCGCTATCAATATCATGGAATTAGCCAATTATGAAAATGACCATTCTCATTTAAGAAAGTCAAATGGAGATACTTATGGGTATGTTGAACAAGATCACTGTGAATCACAAGTGAAATTTATAGTCTACTTTTTGGATTCAAGTTTGTTGCTAATTGATGCATTCTGATGGATAACTATCTTGTGGTAGGCTTTATTTTCTAAATGCCATGAAAGAATCTTTTCAAACATTTTGCTAACATTTTTGTTGTTGTTTATATAACATTCAGGTTTTCTATGACACTGTAAGTTACCTGAGTTCAGGAACTGCATTTGTCTTATTCACTGCTATAGCTTCTGCTCAAGCATTAATGCCTGGGATGCAGTAGGTGCTCAGTAAATATCTGTTTAATAGAAAAATCAGTCTTGAAGCATAAAGCCAGACTAAGCAGTTGCTTCTGTAACAGAGTATTCACTTTTTTGAAGCCATACAAAAATTCCCTAAAAAATGTAATGAGTATGTATGGAGGAAGGTGCTAGTTACTATGGGAGATACAAACTATAAATTGAAATTTATACTTTACCCTGAGATTTTACAATACAATTAGTTATCTAATTAACAGACTGTGACAAGCTATACATTGTGAGAAGTAAAAATAAGAATGGTGAGCATAAAAGTCAAGAGTGAATATAAAAATTAAGAATGGTCTGGAAGATTAAGCAAGTGGATGTGTTAGTGGTGTTACAAAGAGTTCCACAGGCAAAAATTCTATGGACGTAGAAAGCAAGGAAGGTGGGGGGGTGGGGGGGGGGAGAGAGAGAGAGAGAGAGAGAGGAGGTAAATACAGTTTTAAGAAGAAGAGAAAAAAAAACAAGTAAGAAAAGGGAAGCAGAGCCGAGCTGGCATGGCTTGGTGGCTGAGCCTCGACCTATGGACCAGGAGGGCAGCCGATCAATGATTCTCTCTCATCATTGGTGTTTCTATCTCTCTCTCCCTCTTCCTTCCTCTCTGAAATCAATAAAAATATATTTTAAGGAGAGAAAAGGGAAGCAGAGGAGACGGGTTCTGAATATATATGGAAAAGGATGCATGTGTTTGGCTTATTTTCTAGGATCCTTTTAGCTAAGTGCATTAGTGACAATTTTGCTGCCATAATATAAAATGGTTTGTGGAGCCCTGAGGAATGTGCAGGTGAAAGGCTAGATAATTGAGATTTATTTTAGTGAAGAATGAGCTTTCATATTAGCACCATGCTAAATGTGATGTCATTAAAGTTCATTATAGAGTTGCCAATTTTCTGATAACCTACCAGTAAATGTGACAACTTGACTTACATTTAATAGTGAGTGATAAATCTTAAGAATGTGATAACTTGACTCCCTTATATCAGTATTTGAAGAGAACATGAAGCATGTATACAATAAACTATCTGTTTAAGTACTGACTATTTAAAAACTGCAGGATAGTGCCTGCTGTGCCTCCGGCACTGACTAGGGGCCAAGCAAAGTCAGGAGTCAAATTAAGTTTACAATTTGAGGGAGAGACACACATATATGTAATAAAACGTAATCTAGTGTTTAAGTGCTTCCCCAGTATAAACAAATGGCCAGGACTGGACAGAGGATAGAGCAGCATTTCTGCTGAGTTGAGAGTTTCAAAACTAAGATAATGGTGAAATTATCAGTGAACTAACATACATCATTTGTTTAATGAATGACATGCATCAATAGTGAGCTTTAATTTTAGTTGGAAATAGAAAAGTTGGAATGGAAAAGAGAGTTCAACCAGGCTTTGCACTGCGTTTACATTGCGCTATTCCATGGGAGAAGTGAATTATTCAGATGAGAGGTGGTAAAGAGTAGCAGTAACTCTCGGACCTCTGGCAGGCAAGAGAGATAATACTCACTTCTGTGTGCCTAAGCAATAGCTTCTCCTGCTCTGGATAACTCTGTGGGGGCTTTACCAGAGAAAGGGTCATGTTCAGAAAGCCTAGGGAACCTTGAAATTCAGCTTGAGGAGGTACTTTTCTGGGTGCCATCCTATATAATAAAAGGCTAATATGCAAATCAACTGAACAGCTGAAAAACTGGTCGCTATGACGCCCACTGACCACCAGGGGGCAGACACTCAATGCAGGAGCTGCCCTCTGGTGGTCAGTGCGCTCCCACAGGGGGAGCGCTGCTCAGCCAGAAGCCAGGCTCACGGCTGGCAAGGGCTCCCGGACTGTGAGAGTGCACAGGCCGGGCTGAGGGACCCCACCAAGTGCACGAATTTTGTGCACTGGGCCTCTAGTATAGTATAAAGATCTGGGCCAACATGGTGCTCAAATCCATTTTACTCAAAGAAGTGAAAACATACCCAAAGCAAAACATAAACACATACATACATAAATACATACATACATAAAAATATATGTATTTATATTCATATATATACTCACCCAGTTACATATATAAATATAGGCACACACACATATAAATGGGCAAAGGTCCATGTGTGTACATGACGATTTATTTTTTTCTCTTTTAAAGGCTCCATAATATTCCATGACATGTTATGCAAAATGATTTATTTCCTTACAGAATATTTTTTCCATTCTTTTTCCTCATACAGTTAATAATGTGATAAAACATATTTGTACAGAGACTATTGCCTATGTTGATCTTGTAAATAGTAAATATTCTGATATTTATTATTTTTTTATTTTTGTTCTCATTCTCTCAAATTTGGGTAGATACTAATATTAGGAATTAATATTTTTTCTTTCTAATACTTACAATTTTAATTATACTACAAGTTGTAATACATTAGAAAAGCTAAGTACATTTAACTGATAGCAAACATCCTTATAAGTATAATAATTTTAATAGCAAAACCCTTGGGAATCAATCTGTTTTTGCTATAGTTATCTGATAAGAGGATCTTTGACAAGTTAATAAATATTTCTTCTATTCTAAACTTTCTACTTAAAAGAAATCAAGAATATCTGTTCACTATTAATGTGTTTTTTTTCTGCATTTAGTGAGATGATTGTATGGTTTTTATTTTCCTTTAATCTTTTAACAGAGTGAATGCTCTTAATTCCTGGAGTGAGCTTTAATTTGTATTCATGCTTTATTAATTAAATATCCTATGGTACAAATCTTACTGATACTTATATGGATGTAATTTATATTTTTACATGAGTGTTAGTCTGCTCATATGCATTTCCTTTGAACTTTATTTCTCTAAAATAAAGATTTTTTAAATTATTTCATATTCTAGTTTAGTAATATAGATTTTTATAATTATCATCTTTAAAGATATCTGACCTTCATACTATGTATGGAGTGTGCCCACATTTTCTTTCTTTCTAAATTGATTTTGGTGACTGATGTATTCTTGGAAATCGAATAACTTCATTTTCCCCATATAATCTAGATTGTTAAATTTATTGGTGTAAATTTACACATTTTCTTAAATTACTTTTTTTTAAAAAGCAGTGTTTATATTTTTATGATGGAAAGATTCCAAAACAAGTTATTAGCCTCAGAAACTTATATCTCTTCAAAAGTTCTTATTAATTCCCCGGTTTGGCACATTCATAGTTTACAGATTGGCTCAGTCTGTCAATTTGCATCAGAAGGTAAATGCTACTTTTTCCAAATAAATTATCAATGTCAAATCCAAATTTACAAACTAAAAAAATTACCATGACAAAATAAGAGACATTAAAAAACTTAGCGTTTGCTCCAGTCCCTTAAGGGATACATACACTGTCCCTTCCAATTAGAAGTGTGAAGTGCATTTTGAGAAGCACAGGGGAATGAAATTTGGATGGAGAGACAGGAACTCTATGTCAGCCTATCATTTCTCTTTCCCTCAGCTGTACCAAACCTTGTTAATTAATGAATTCACTAGGCATCCCTGACGTTACTTGTAAGTGATCACTATTAACAGAAGCAATGTAACGTTTATTTTTGCAAAGAAAGTCAAGAAGGTTAGTTTCAAGATTCTGCCATGATGATTACCATCACTTTAATCTTGAGTATGTCACTCAGAATTTCTTCATCTGTAACAGATTACAAAGTTCCACTGGAATTTGGTGAGTAGTCTCATTGGGCTACTATAGGAGGCTGGGATAAAGTGGTGGAAGCATATTTTTTAATTAATGGAGAGAAAAAGAGATATTTCAAAAGATGTATAAATGGGGAAAAGCTTAACATAAGTACAGATCTCTTCTAAAACAAAATTCAAAGTTAGACAAGTATGCTAACATAATAATAGTAATAATAATAATGATGATAATAATAATAAAGTGTATAGGTAAAGCTCCAAGATAAGACATGACATTATGTCATTCTTCTGTCGTAAAATATAAGGTGATATTAAGTATATCCTCCTTTATTCTAGCTTTTTATTTTGAATCCTCACCTGAGGTTATTTTTTCCACTGATTTTTAGAGAGAGGAAAGGAGGGAGGGAGGGGGCAGAGAGAGAAAGAAACATTGATGTGAGAGAAACCCATCAATTGGTTGCCTCCTGCAGGGCCCCAACTGGGGCCAGGGATCTAACCTACAACCCAGGTACATGCCCTTGACTGGGAATTGAACCCATGTCTCTTCTGTGCACAGTTCTACACTCTAACCTCTGAACGCACTGACCATGGCTATTCTAGCTTTTTAATTTAAATGGATTCCTTTTTTTCCACCTGTCCCTGCAAATTATTATCACAGGTTCTCCATAATCACCATATTATGGCAATCTATGTTAATTATAATTTTAACTATATTTTAATACTGTTTTTTTCTGATGATTTTCTTATCCTGGTGGAATTTTGTAAAATATTTATTTAAATTGCTTTTTTAAAAAAAGTTTAAAAACTAGAAACAGAAAAGAGCAACATTGCAATATCTAGTTTAATATAACATGTAGGTATCATATTCCCTAACATTAATAAAACCCTAGAGGGGGAAACACTCACTAAAAATAGCTGGGATTTAAAGTTATATTTTGCAGCCTGTTAATTTATCACATGGAGTAAAAAATAAGCCATAGATAGGAAATGGAAATGTCTGTGTCTTGTAGTAACTTAATTATACAGCGTACCATAAAATGATAGTGAGGAAAAGCAGCAATTTCAGATGTGCAATAACTGCTTTTTACAAGGATAGAAATTACATCGAACGCATATACCTATTCAGTCTAATACTGTTTTCTAGCAAAAGCCAGTGGCATTCACAGTCACAGGGAGGGAAAGATTTAACTAAGCAGAAATCTGCTTAGTTCAGAAAAGGCTTGCCTACAGAAACCATGCCTGTGTGTTCATTTGTTAGTACATAATAAGTATGTAATAGAATCTTTAAATGTATATGTACACATGTGCATGAAATAGCTTCAGTCAAAGCTATTATTAATGGATGGATTCTTGGCTTTAGAGGGACTCTGAAATGTTTTTTTACTACATCTGATCTATGTACATGTCACATAGAAGGACTTTATGAGGACAGCATCCTATTATGAATTTAACAAAATGAATTTTAATGTTTCTGAAGAAGGTTTTATGTAATCATGCCAAAAATCTTTCATTTAAAAATCTAAAAGATTATTACTGACTTTTATTTTAAACTAGAGGCCCAGTGCAAGAAATTCGTGCACTGGTGGTGGTGGTAGGGGGTCCCTCAGCCAGACCTGTACCCTCTCCAATCCGGGAGCCCCCGGGGTATTTCCAACTGTCAGCTTAGGGATCAGGCCTAAACTGGCAGTTGGACATCCCTCTCACAATCCAGGATCACTGGCTCCTAATCGCTCACCTGCCTGCCTGCCATAACCACTCTGCCTGCTTCCCCCTAACTTCCCTCCCCTACCAGCCTGGTCACCCCTAACTGCCCTCCCGTGTCAGCCTGGTCACCCCTAACTGCTCTCCCCTGCCGGCCTGGTTGCCCCTATTAACTTTTTTAAAAAATCTTATCCCCTTCACACATAATTGTATTTGATTTCCTATTGCTTCTCCCTCTCACACAATTTTTCTCTCTCCTTTATGTAACACTTTTTTCCTACTTACTCATCATTTATAAACTCTTCTTTCCTCCTTATTTCCTACTTCTGTTCATCCTTCTTCCCATCTTTCTCCTATCCTCCCTCCCTCCCCACATTCCTTCTTTCCTTTATCTTTACTCCTGCCCTCCCTCCCCTTTTCCTTCCTTCCCACCTTAATTTTTTTTTCTTCACTTCCTCCCTTGGACCTGCTTTGCTCCCTCCTCCCCCCCCATTTTTTCCTTCTTCCCATTCTCCTTTTAAGCTCTACCAGTTCCCCTTTAAAACTTTTCTTCCCTCCCTCTTTCTCTCTCATCCTACCTTTCCCATACATTCTTCTCTACTTACTTCCACTGTTTTAATATCTATCTATCTATCTACCTGCCTAATTATTCACTATCATGTATCTTTTTTCTTTTCTGACTCCTACTTTTGAAATCTGTCCCCAGGACACAGCTATACTTGATTTTCATTACAGCTCCTACAGTTCACTCATACATCCTCTCTCCTTCTTTAACTCTGTTCTCTACTGACGCCTTTATAAAGTTCTTCCCTCCCTCCTTCCCTTCTTCCCCATCTTCCCCCCTCCTCCCTCACTCTTTTACTCTTTGTACAGGCTAATTAAAAACTTTATGCTTTTCACCCTTAGTACTGACTGCTTTCCTCTCTGGGACCTGTAGCCGCCTCTGTTTGAGCACTCGGGCCCCTCTCACACTGGCTTTGAGGTGCTGAGCGATGACGCAGCTGTGTCTTGCCTCCCGTGGCCCACGCCTCCCTCCTCTGAGTTTGGGGAGGGTGCAGCCAGCCTGGGCCGGCGTCCATCATGGGGACTGCTGTGTTACATGCGCACGTGTGCATTCATGCGCAAGCAAGCCTTTTCTCCCGTTGAATGCTGAAGGGGGGGGGGGGATGTAGAGGCCTTTCCCGCCCCCCCACCCCCCGGCGTGCCCGCTCCCATGCCTTGAGTGGCTCTCCATCCGCTCCCCTCCGGAATTCACAGGCAACGGGTGTGCTTGTACAGGCATGGCCAGGGCCTGGCTTGTCCTCAGGGGCGTTCCACCCAGGATGCGAGCCCCAGATGAATGGATGGATGACTAGAGAAAGCCATGGCGGCTTCCCTGTGGTGTGAGGGTCGCCTGTGGTCTCCACGGTGGCGGGGCTGGGTCTGCAGGGCTGGGTCCGCGCGGCAGGAGGAGGCTTTGAGGTTGTGCGCTTGGGAGGATCAACCGGCATCCCGTTCGTCCCGGGCCGCCCTGTGTGTCTGTAGCAGTGGGATCCCCTTGTTGTCTACCCAGTGGCCCGTCAGGTCCGGCGCCTTACCTCGACATCTACTGTCTGTTGTTGCGCCCTGCCCTTCCTTGGTGTTGGGTCCACACCTTCTCGATTTGCGTGTGTGACCCCTCCTGGGGGTCACCGCCAAAGTGCGCACCCCCTGGTTGGCGTCTGCTGACCGCGCCCGGAGAACCCACCTTCTGCCGTGCAGGTGTCGCCCCTCAGGGGGGCGTTGGTGGCATCCCCGGGCAGAGTGCTCTCGGTCAGGGCACGGTGTCACAGGGGTGTTTGTCGGGCACGTGCACCCGGGAGAAAAAGAGGACTCGGGCCCCAGGGGCAGGGAAGCGAGCCTCATGCAAGTCTCCCTGCTGTGTGCATAGCCTCCTGCTGGTCTGTCAACATGCAAATTGGTCGTTACTGTGACACTGTTAGGACCAATTTGCATCTCACCTCTTTATTATATAGGATTGGAAAGATTATTATTGATTTGCTACTTTCTTCTATTGTTTTCATAAATTTAAGGAACATTAACATCATATCTTTCTTGGATTTAGGCTTCTCGTTTATTTATTAGTGTACCAATTATGGCCTTGCTCGATACCTGTGCCTATAGTTTTCTTTATAGAAGATTTCTTGTCACACAAACCTTGTTTAGAATGATAGCTCTGTCCTTTACTATCTGTGTGACCTCAGGGAAATTCTCTGAAATTGAATCTGTTCCCTCATGTACAAAATTGGTGATTTAATGTGCACACATTTTATAATTGTTTTCCAGGGTAAAAATCATGCTTGTAAAGTTCCTACTGCATTGCTAAGCACACATTAAGCAGATAGCACACTGATAGCTCTTTCTTCTGCCATCATGTGCATACATGTTTTGGTAGACACTAGACTGCAGTTATAAGTTTATTTATAAAATTTCTCTGTTGACCTTGGGCAAATCCGTCTCTTTGGGGCATTGATAATATCATTGATTTTTATCAGATTGTTGTAAAATCTCCAGATTCTGTTAAAAACAATATGTGCCTTGCTGCTACACATGTCAGATATTTACCATTTCACATAAATACATTAAAAGCAACATAGAGTTGTGTTTTAAGAATCAAGAGCCCAGCTGCTGGCATGGCTCAGTTGGTTGATCATCAACCTATGAATCAGGAGGTCAGGGTTTGATTCCCTGTCAGGGCACATGCCCAGGTTGTGGGCTCAATCCCCATTCTGGGGTGTGCAGGACACAGCTTATCAATGCTTCTCTCTCATCATGGATGTTTCTATCTCTCTCTCCCTTTTGTTTCTTCTCTGAGGTAAAAAAATATGATTTAAAAATATTTAAAAATCAAGGATTAAATCCACACTCAAGAGTAAATAAATAGTAAAGTGAATATTAAAGTTCTATATATGTAATTAATTCTGTAATTCCAGAGCCAACAGAATCAACTTTTGCAACCTACTTTTAAGTTTTCTATTATCATATAGATAGTCTCTGTTTTTGCACCTGTAAGAGTTATCACAAAAATCAAGAAAGGTGAAACTGAAGATATGATATCAATGCTTATTTTTTAAAAATTTTAAATGGAAATTTTAATTTTCAAACTTGTAGGTAATAAATAGTCCATAGGAAGAGGTCAAATATATTCTGATGTGCTGTCATTCAAGATTTAAGTAGTGCTTTTCATATTGAAGTAAAGCTTCTATCACCAGCTGTGTGAGTTCAGGGGAAAAAATTATATTGCAAGAGTTCATTATTTTTCTCCATTTCTAGCCACTGTCCCCATTCAGGTATAGCAGCACAGATGGTGTTGTGGTAAAGACACATAACACTGTCAGGAGCTGTAACATATGGCACAAATCTGGCACTCCACATTCCCACAAGTTTCAAGGTTAAGACAGAAACTTGTTACTTTCCTGCCATTCATTTAGTTTCTTTCCTTTGTCTTTACATTAAAATATAAAATGATCTTTTATGAGAGATTCCCCCCCCTTACTTAATGCATTTGCAGCACTCTACCTATTTTCTTTATTTCATTAATGTTGACCTAAGGATGTTTTGAATTATTTTAGTGTATCCTGTTATAAGTATGTTCTGAAAAAATTTTTCATTTAGAAATTGAATGATGTTGAAATGCATTAGAGAACCTTGGTAAAGGGGTAAATGTATGAAGTTTTTGCAAAGTCATAGTTATATTTTCCTTCTAATATATGTAATTTACTGTATATATGTATTATATATATATATATACTTAATTTTGAATAAAACTTATTTTTGTCCATAAAATACTTATTTTTATCTGTAAATTACTGATGAGGTTTGCTGTAGATTATACATATGAGAATGTTCTTTCCTGGGACTATGAATTACAAAGTTTCATAGGATTATAATATTCAAATAATGACGTGATGAAAACAATAATATTGAAAATGAAAAAGCAGTAAATATCAGTCCATAAAGAAAAGTATTTGGTCCACCATAAACACAAGTAGAAATGAATCTAAAATCATGGGCTCTGAGCCCAAGATTCTTCCTTTGAAATTCAATAGCTTATGTATGTTCTCTCCCACGGTCTTAATCCAGATGTCCCTTCAGCATAGGGAACAAACAAGCCAGCTTCCAGGGGGGAAAATACCCCACTAGTAAGAGAAATTTAAAACATGTGTTTGGATATAGGAGGTATTTAATGCAGCATGCTGTATTAAATGACATTGATTAGTGTGCTTTCCTGTAAAAGGCTGAATCATTTTTCTCTTTTAAATGTAAAAAATAGAACTAAACAGTAAGGGTGAATCTGCTTTTAAAAATGAGCTAGTGGAATAAAGGCATACCGTAGAATTAAGTTGTTTGTCCTCAGAAAGGTATCTTTTGGTTTCCAAAACAATCATCCGGAAAGGCTAATGTTTTAGGCAGCTGAGGGCAGTGTTATATTTAGGACACATAAAAATGTGTTTTTTTTTTTCCCAATATCTCTGAACCAAGACAGATTACTAGGCAGACATGCTGTTTCTCAAATCCAGTTTGTCAAAGAAAATTGGCAAAATCTGTTGTATTTTTGTGAACAAAATGGAAAAATTTAAATGAGATGATAGTGAGTATAACACATATAATGACCAATTATGTTCCAGAGGTGCCTTGAATGATAGAAACAACAGGAACAATGTAACAAGGTGAAATTTTAAAGATTTCTGTATACATTTCTTTGCATCTTCTTCAATTACTTTTAATAAAGATAGCACTAATCGTAATAGATAAAAGAAAGAGATGGATGGATTCTGCTTCAGCACAAGGTAACATCATTTGATGATCATCCCTGTCAAAAAATGGAATGGGCTCCCTGGCTCAGTTTGTTTGTTATTGGATTTGCCACGTCTGTATATCACATACAAGAGTCATTAGTTATCCACATATTCTAGAAATGTCAGTGTTCGCCATTATCCTTTTACCAAATGCCTTTCCTCTGGTTGTACTTTTAATTTTAATGCATGCTTTAATAATTTCATCATTGGGAATTTATGTGATGAACACTTCTTAATCTTTGTATGAATGGTTTAGGCCCGTGGTTGGCAAACTGCGGCTCGCGAGCCACATGCGGCTCTTTGGCCCCTTGAGTGTGGCTTTTCCACAAAATACCACGGCCTGGGCGAGTCTATTTAGAAGTGGCATTAGAAGAAGTTTAAGTTTAAAAAATTTGGCTCTCAAAAGAAATTCCAGTCTTTGTACTGTTGATATTTGGCTCTGTTGACTAATGAGTTTGCCGACCACTGTAGGCTAACAGTTATTTTTTCTCAATATTGTGAAGGCATTTCTTTCATTTATTTCTATTGATAAGGAAATTGTCCTTTGGTTCAATTCTTTTCCTTTTCCAGTTAAATGTCATTTTTTTCTGGCTTTTAAGATTTTCAGTTTATCAGAGACATGTGCAGTTTCTTTATCACGTTTAGGTGGGCGTTTTCAGTTGTTTATCCTGTTCAGTACTTGGAGTGCCTTCTGAATCAGAAGATCCATGCCATTGTAAACAACATCCAACAAAGGCACTGGAGCGGAAAAGGAGAGACTTTATTCAGATAACAGTTTGCAAACCAGGGAGATGCAGCCTGCTGTAGAAACTGAAATTGTACTCTATGGAGACAATGGAGAGGCCGTTTTTTATAGAAAACCTTCCTACCCATAGTTCCCATATCAGCCTATTTCATGTAAATGTGTTTTCCAAATTGCACAGGTTGGATTGGTTGCTATAAATGCAAATAAGGATACATTTTGTACAGTTTTCATTGGTCGGGGCAGGTCAGCAGGTCACAGTCTAATGACTAGGCAATAGCATGTCAGTGAGGGAACAAAAAACTTCCCTGCAGTGGTTGACTCAGACAGCATAAACAGGCGGGTCCTGGTATGAGAAACGGAGAGGTCAGCTGTGTTCTTCCTGGTAAAAAGAGAAGTAAGAGGCCCATGTCCATGAATGGGCATTTGACTCTGAATTCAAATCTAGGCTTATTTAACCATTGGGAGCCAGAGTCCAACTCAATCGATAAATTCCTTCTCGGGGGTCACATTAGATAATTTTCTTAATGGAGTCCTCACCATTCCTTGATTCTGGAAAATATCACCATTTATTTTTTTTCAAACATGGCTTCCAGTCCTTTCTCTCTATTTTATTCTTCTGAGACACTTACATATATATGCTGGAGACTCTACTTTATATACTTTAATTTTTAAATAATATTTGTCTACTGTGTTTTAAGGCTGTGTTTCAAGTAAATTCCTCAGTATCATTTTCAAATTCAGTGAGTCTAGAGTTTGGTCTTTTTATTGAGTATTTTAAAATTTTATTTTAATGATATATACTTCTTTATTAAGATTTCTTATGGGTTTATTTCCCATATACTTGCTTTTTTGTTACTTTCATTTTCAAAAATTAGACATAATTGCCATTGTGTCTTAGAGGAGCATAAACTGTTATTAATGTGTTTTACAGTCTTATTAATATAAGTGTTTCATTTGGTATATTTCATCGGTGATGTTGAGAACGATTTTTCTTGTGTGTTATGTTTCTTCATCTGTTTTGCAACTTTGGCTGCCAGGCTTGTTTCGAGTGGGAAGTTCTTTGTTTCTTTCCTCTTGTTTTCCTTCTGTATGTTTTTCGTTTTATATTAATCAGTTTGGGGGTTGCCTCCAATTGCCCTCCAGTGTGTGTTCAGGTCCCAGGCCTTATAGTAACAGTTGGGCGCTCTGACTTGGAGGCAAGTAACATAAAAAGCCAACAAGCAAATAGGGAACTTGATTAATTTCCTTTATGAAGATGTGTCCCCCTGCTTTCATATCACCACTCCATATAAGTGGGATCCCTAGTAACAGATTTTTTTAGGGCCCTTTAATAAGGAATAGAAGCCCCAACACCCATTTTCTGTTTTAAGCTCTAGGTATAGCTCTATATATCCATTTTATGGGAGCACTTTTAATCCCCATAGCCCCAGGGAATCTGACCTCTTGCCATTGTCTGATTTTGAACTTTAATTCCAGAAGCCCAGAGGATGTAGTCCTAATCATCCCATTTTATTTATCGCTCTTGAAAATGTGTGTCCAGTTTGTAAGGCCTGTTGTATCTTTATAGTTTTTTTTTCTATCCTATATAATAAAAGCCCTAAGGGTGTGATGACCGTAATGACCACCAGGGGCCAGACCCTCAATCCAGGAGGAGGGGGAGGGGGGCTCAGTTAGGCCTGGAGGCATATGCTATGGCCCAGGGATCCCAGAAACTGCAAGCCCAAAGCTTGCTTTCCAATAAAAAAAAAAAAAAAAAAAATTGGAGCACTGACCGGTTTGGCTGGGTGGATAGAGCATTGGCCTGGAGACTGAAGGGTCCTGGTTCAGTTTCCGTCAAGGGCATGTACCTTGGTTGTGGGCACATCCCCAGTAGGGGGTGTGCAGGAGGCAGCTGATCGATGTTTCTCTCATCAATGTTTCTAACTCTTTATCCCTCTCCCCCTCTCCCTTCCTCTCTGTAAAAAAATCAATAAAATATATTATAAATAAATAAATAAATAAATAAATAAATAAATAAATATATAAATAAATAAATTGGGGGGGGGGCGGGGAACAGCCGATGCTGCCACCCTCTAGAACAGCCGTGGGCAAACTACGGCCCGCGGGCCGGATCCGGCCTGTTCGGCTGTTCTATCCAGCTCGCGGAGCCGAAAGAGCGGAGGGTTCTCTTGCTCTCCCCTCTGCTCCTTTACTTTGAATTTATATTAGTTCACACAAACACTCCATCCATGCTTTTGTTCCAGCCCTCCGGTCCAGTTTTAAGAACCCATTGTGGCCCTCGAGTCAAAAAGTTTGCCCACCCCTGCTCTAGAAGAACAGCTCTAGTAGGGAAAGGCCTCACCAGGCTCTGCCTGCCTGGCCTGGCTGACACGCCACGGGATCACAGGGACTCACTGCTGAAGTGCAGCTACTTCCAGCTACTGGCTTCCTGCCCTTCTGCCCTTCTCTTCCTAGACTAGTGCGCATGGGGGCGTGGCTCTGCCCACCCTCCCCCCCAGCCAATAGCGTCACAGCACATCCAGAGAGTGGCAGGACACAGCCACCAGCACTGGCTGGTCATTGATTTGGTCCTGTGACTGACATCCATATGCAGTTACACTGCATGTTTACATTTGTAGGGAAGCAGGGCAGCCCGCTCCTGCCTCCTGCTTTACCTTCTAGGCTAAGAAAGGCCTGCTGATCTCCGTGTTTCTCCTCCTGTCTGGAATCAAAACCTCTTGGGGATGAATGGTTCCAGCAATGGCCCCAACACACACTCAGTGTCACTGTCACAGACATTCTCAGTCATTACAGCCCGTTCCTCAGCCCGCAGTGCCCTGCTCCACCCACTGCCACTTCTTACCGGTCACCCCCTGAGGACCACCTTATGTTAGCCTATCTGAAATGTGAGCAAGATCTCAAATGCCCCCCTGTCAATAGCTCCCTTGCCCTACCTTTCTTCCTCTAAAAACCTTGCATTTTAAAAATATATATTTGATTGATTTTGGAAAGGGAAATAGAAACATCAATGATGATAGAGAATCATTGATTGGCTGCCTCCTGCACATTCCAAACTGGGGAAGAAACCTTCCCTGGCCCCTCCCCCCACCCCTCCCCCAGCCAGCAGGCCCCCGGAGGCAGTACAGCACTGAGGGAAGGGGGGGGCAGTGGTCCCAGATTGCGAGAGGGATGTCCAAGTACCAGTTTAGGCCCGATCCCACAGGGATCCCTGTGGGATTGGGCCTAAACCGGCAGTTGGACATACCTCAAGGGTCCCGGAATGTGAGAGGGTGCAGGCCAGGCTGAGGGATCCCCCTGCCCCCCCCCCCATGCACGAATTTTGTGCACTGGGCCTCTAGTTTTGTATATAATTGTTATATGATTGGGGCAAACATTGGGTCATAATGTGATTTTACTTTCTTCTCAACAATAATTCTTCTAATTCATCATTTAAAAATCTGAGCTTGCTTTTGTTTATGATTATGGAGGCACACTAATGTATTTCTTTCCAGACATTGATGAAAGAGCAGAACTGGACTTAAACTATAGTAACACGATGCTGCTCATGGAAAGTCAAAGACATACGCTATACAGTAGATAGTATATAAAAAATCATGGAGGAAACAGACCTTCTGGCTACATCCAGGGACATCAGTGAACTGAACTCAAAAGGGTTGTTACAATCATTTGCAAGGTCACTTTCTAAGTGGTGATTGAGTTTCAGAAAAATAACATTATCTGTAATAAGAAATTAGTGTCATTGATTTGAATAACATTGATATTATTTTGTTTGTATTTACTTTGTAAATGTTTTGATGACATAAGTGCACAATTGTCCTATACGTAGCCTCATGTTAAATATAAACTTAATTACCAAATTAATAAATACTATGTTTAGTAAATACTAGATATGTTTCTTTTTTAAAAAAAACAGACAGGAAGGGAGAGATAGAGAAAGATAGAAACACCAGTGATGAGAGGGAATCACTGATAGGCTGCCTCCTGCATGCCCACACGGGATTGAGCCCTCACCCAGGCATGTGCCCTGATTGTGATTCGAACCGAGACCTCCTGGTTCATGGGTAGGTTGACACTCAATTACTGAGCCACACCAGCCAGGTTAGATATGTTTCTTTTTAAAGGGAAAACTTCAATTTTGAGTACCGTCAGTTTGTATGATCTAATCCACACTGTAATTATGTGAGGTAGTGGCAATATTGACTTTGTTCTCTACATTTAGATAAGGAAGTTCAGAAAGAATGTTAAGTGATTGTCACAAGATCACATAACTAGCAAACCAAAATATGAATTGGTTTGCAAAACTCTTGCACTTAATGACTAGAAAAGATGCACAGATGTAATGGAGAGACAGGGAAAAGAAAGATTTATTTGTCAGGCAGCGGCTTTCATCAAAGCTTTATCATTAGCCCAACTCCCATCTTTTTTCCAAAGTTCTAGTATACACTGGGTTTAAGAATAAACTGAACCTGGACTCCCCATGAAGGAGATAAAAAACTGAGAGACAGAAAAGTAAATCAAGGGATGTAAAAGATAAATTACAAGACAAAGGAAATTATTAGAAAATCAGTCACTGAAAATACATACAATGGCCATCCTTAAAATTGTCTGTATTACGTGCTTCTCCACTTTTCTTCTGGGATCAAATATTTTTAGGTACAAAGACAGTTTAACATTCCCAACAATAACCCTAACAATTGGAAAACATTATAAGTGATACTTCTTATGTGCATTTAAAAATGATTTAAACAAAGGAGAAAATGGAATTCAGGTTTTCTGAAATTAGATAATTGTAAAGCTCTACTGAATAAAATCATAATAATGGCAACATGGCTTGAGTAGAAAATTAAAATTTCATTAAATAGGAAGCTGGTATAATACTATTATAAATTCCCTTTGGCACATTAAGTTTTGACTGCTATAACCAATTCAATTTAAAATGTAATTTTTCTTTTTGTAGTTAAAAAACTATTCTTACCATATTTCAAATAAATTGTTTGTCACACTTAGAAGATCATTACACAGGGGGGAAAATGTTACTTGTTTCCTTCCCCATTTTTTTAATGTTATAAGACAGAAATTGCATATTTAATATTTTTAATATATAAAATATGGTGTCATATCTTGTGAGAGAGGGGAATAAACAATTGGTGCAAGTATGTTGATT
This sequence comes from Plecotus auritus, assembly GCF_963455305.1. Lineage (NCBI taxonomy): Eukaryota > Metazoa > Chordata > Mammalia > Chiroptera > Vespertilionidae > Plecotus > Plecotus auritus. The sequence continues at coordinate 11,728,491 of NC_137773.1, read as the reverse complement.
CTCACATATACATTTGACCCTTAAACAACTCAGGGATGAGGGCACCAACCTCTGCCTTATCAAAAATTCACATATAATTTTTGACTCTCCTAAAACTGAATTATTAATAGCCAACTCTTAATCAAAAACCTTACTGATAACATAAACAGTTGATTACACATATTTTGAATGTTATGCGTATTATGTATTATAGTCTTACAATGAAGTAAGCCTAGAGAAAAGAAAATGTTTTTATGAAAATCATGAGGAAGGGAAAATACACTTACAAAATGTATTGAAAAAAATTCTCATATAGGGGGACTCGTGCAGTTGAAACCCATGCTGTTGAAGGGTCAACTGTAATTGTATTTCATCTCTTTAGTAAAAACCTTAATTTTAAGTTTATAAAATCTTCCTTTTCATTAAGAAAAGTTATTATCTATATCCAGAATGTGGTCAGATGGCCTTACTCCAGTCATCCTTGTATCACTTGATTTCATCATACCTGATAACGCCAGAATTATTCTTTAACTACTATTTCTGTCTTCCATTTTTTCTTTACCACTTCAGATTTTAAGACATTGTTACTACACAAAGGTAAATAGATAACTAATAAAATTCAGATAAGAATTAAACAGAAATATAGCTGAATGTTCAAATTTTTGCAAGGGCAGTTGCCAAAAAAGTATATAGAATGATGGAATCTTAAGCATTTTTAACAATATCTTTCCTTCTATTTATTATTTCTTAATTAGATATAAGAATGTTGAGTAATAGTAAAAAGTAGATACTCAGTGCATGCCCACACTCAACATTTTTCAGTGGTCTAGGCAGGAAATTATATAAATAGTGTAAAATATATTCAGCCATCACCAGTAATTTAAATTAAAAAAGTGTTTCCTTTCCATCATGGTAGATCCATGGGCATGTACTGAATATCACATTGCTCAGATACCTAAACTCTATCTGCCAGGCTGCCTCCTGGTTTCAAAATCTGTGTATTCTCTTTCTCTTTTGGGGGGAAGCACAAGCGGGAAATATGGGCAATGGAGGTAAGAAATACTTGGGATATGAAAGTATGATTGGCAAGCTAAGAAATCAACAGCTTCAAGGTTGAACTTATACTGACTGTCAGTTCCCTTTGGTCACCTGTGTCATTCATTTTTACATTTACTAATGATGCTCTGTAGCAGTAATGGAAAAACACCCTAACAAATGTAAGAAAATTATAAAGACTCACTTATATTTGGTATACTAAATTTAATATGACAGAAGATAGTCATTAAAAATGAGAACATTATATTTTTAACATATAATACTTAAAAAATGTATGGGATTTTTTTTCTTTGCTAAGTCCCTTCACATTTCAGATGATAGATTATAGAATTGCATATCTGAAACCTATATCATTTAATTAGCCAATGTCACCCAGTAAATTCAATAACAATTAAAAAAATATGAACATTTAATATGCACCAACTCTTTTTTTAGAAATACTCTAAATGCATTGACTTAATTTATAAAGTAGGCAACATATAATTTTATTTTATATTAGGGACCCAGTGCACGAATTTGTGCACCTTGAAAGGAACTGTGGGCCGCGAGGCTGCAGTGGGTACATGGGCGGGTCTTGGCCCATCCTCCGTGCCCCCGCACAGCCCCTCGCGCCATGGCCCCAGTCCCCTGTCTGCCAGCAGCCTGGCTCCCGCCACCACTGCTCCCACATGCTGACAGCACCTGCCCTGCTCGCACCTGCTGAAGGTGTGGAGTGATTGGGGCGGCGCTGCGCTCTGGCAGTGGGTGCAAGCAGGGCCGGCGCTGGCAGCAGGTGCAAGCACCGGGCAGGACCGCAGTGCATGGAGGCAAGGAATTTTCAGTAAAATTCCAGAGGCTCTCCCCGATGACAGCGACTAGCGCCCCACCTTGGTCTGGCACCCCTGGTCACCTGCTCCACCATCCCACAGCGGCCAATGCTCACCATGTTCTGCACGCATGCCCTGGTGGTCAGCGCATGTCATAGCGACTGGTTGTATGGTTGTTCTGCAGTTCGGTCTATTTGCACATTAGAGTTTTATATGTAGAGCTGAATTAATGACAATTGGAAATGATGAGCCATAACACATTTCCTGATAATTCCAGTCATTGGCTTTGTTGGTAGCGAGGCTGAAAGAACTTTTGCAGTATGTAAATATCAGCCTCAATGGGAACTCTCAGTAGAGATTCTTCATGCTCTCATCAGTGTATGATAGGTTAGTGACCCAGCATTTTGGGCAAACCCAAAATATGAAACTAGGTAAAGTGGCCTTCAGTGAGGTCATTGAACTCTCTTATTTAATATTTGTCTTATCACAATTATTAAAGAACACATATCAAGTAAAATTTTACTATTTTTAATAATTCTTGATTGAAATCTATAATATTTTATGTTGTATGGTAGTAATAATAATGCTAATTTTGAGGGGATTGTCAAACAAAAAAAAGCATAAAAATACTGAAACGTAGAACCAAGTTAAAATTCCTCATTTAACTACACGTAGTTATTATTTTACCATTCTAATGTAATATCCCACCATTTCTCTCTCATGTCCCAATTGTGCCTTACAAGTCACTGTGGCTTTACTGGTCTCATGGATTCTTCTTCTTCTGCTTGGGGTTGTCTTCCGTTTTTTCTTTACTGTACAGAAACTCAGTAACTTTGATACCAATGACCTGACAGTCACTGTCACACTATAGATTCACTTGAATAAACCAGTTATGTATTTAATGTGTGAGATATGCCAGGCAGTGGGCTAGGCATTGTACAAACCCCACTCTCTTTAACCCTAAAATCAACCCTAATGCGCCCTGGCTGAGCAGCTCAGTTGGTTAGAGCATCTTCCACATAGAACAAGGTTGTGGATTTGATCCTGGTCAGGGCACATACAAGGGTCAACCAATGAATGCATAAATAAGTGAAGTCTCTCTCTCTCTCTCTCTCTCTCTCTCTCTCTCTCTCTCTCTCTCTCTCTCTCTCCCTTCCTCCCTCCCTCCCTCCCTCTCTCCCTCTCACTCCCTCTCTCTCTCTCTCTCTCTCCCCCTCTCCCCCTCTCCCTCTCTCTCTCCCTCTCCCTCTCTCCCTCTCCCTCTCCCTCTCTCCCTCTCCCTCTCCCTCCCCCTCCCCCTCTCCCTCTCCCTCTCCCTCTCCCTCTCCCTCTCCCTCTCCCTCTCCCTCTCCCTCTCCCTCTCCCTCTCCCTCTCTCTCTCTCTCTCTCTCTCTCTCTCTCTCTCCCCCCCTCCCCCCTCTCTCGTCAACCAATAAAAATGTGTTAAAAATTAAAAAAGAACAACTCTAATGCTGATGGAGCTGACTCAGGTCTGAAAGTCAAGTAGGAAATGAGCCTTGTTGATTAAATTAATAACCAAATAAATGCTTGGCTGCTATTGATTTTATTGCATTTTATTTTCTTCTAAGACAATGCATGTTTTTGTATGTGTAATTCCTGAGTACTCCAGGCCATGTTAACTGTTTTCAGTTTTATCATTTGCTTGTTCATGTTTTTTTAAATAGAAAAAATATTATGCTTGATTGTAATTACCTGTTAATGTTCCTCTTCCCTGACAAATGATAAGCTTCACTGAGTTAAGGATTATAAATATCATATTCACCATGCTCAGCATTGGACACAGTGCCCACGTATATGGTGTTCTCAGTAATACTGGTTGAATCCACAAATAAATGCCGCACTTCATTTTTGAAAAAGTTTTAAATCAACCCTGATGGTCTTAGATCTTTAGCACCCTATTTTCTAATAAAATGTCTCACTTGCTCTAGTCATCCTTGTATCACTTGACTTCATCAAACCCGAAAACTCCAGAATTATTCTTTAATTATTTCTGTTTACATTAACTACTTTATCGCTAACTCATTTATTTACATAGGAGACTTGCTGTCTCCAGTATTGATTGAATACCTGTATTGCTAGTCAAAGGAAATACAACACTGAGTTTTTGAAATTCAACTAAACATCGTCATGGGCTATGCCTAAGGTTCTTTATCTGTGTTGAAGAGGAAGCTTACCAGCTATAAGAGGGGCCTTACAGACAGACTAGCACCAAATTATTACTTTCATCTCGATTTAATCAGGATTGAAAGAGCATTAAAAAGGGACTCACTTTTTCTTTATGTTATTCTACTTAGCTTAATAGCGTCTGCCTGGGTGACTCGTAAAGTTATATTGGGTGCTGCACTAGATAGGGCTTATCACATGCTTAGCCCAGTGCCTGGCACATCTCATGTATTCAATAAAACATCAGATATTGTCATAAATATCCCACACTTTCTAACACAACAGTAAATAAAACTACCTTGCTCCAAGGAAATATGATCAAATAGGATCCATGCCCCTAGAGTTCTAGTTAATTGAGAATGTCACCCTTTTTAAGTAATTCCTGTCCACTACCATGCATGTTAAAATTTATAAGATTTCTGACAAAGAAAGGCACTGGAAATTTCTGGAGAGTATTAAAGTAAATTGAAAAGAGAGTAGGAAAGAGGGGCTCTATTGAGTTTGAGTCACTAAGGAGGCAGAAGCCCTGGATCAGTGCCCACCTTCCTCAGCCAGAGCTAAGCTTGCCCGAGATGTCACATTGTTAAGTAGAGGGCAACGGTGTGTAAAAATTTCTGGAAACTGAAAGGAGGAGCAAGGAAATTTGACTTTTGGCCACTTGCTTGTGAGCATTCTTCTTCCTATTTGAGAAGTGGGCATTCTTTTTTTTAAAATATATTTTATTGATTTTTTACAGAGAGGAAGAGAGAGGGATAGAGAGTTAGAAACATCGATGAGAGAGAGACATCAATCAGCTGCCTCCTGCACGCCCCCTACTGGGGATGTGCCCGCAACCCAGGTACATGCCCTTGACCGGAATCAAACCTGGGACCCTTCAGTCCGCAGGTCGACGCTCTATCCACTGAGCCAAACCGGTTAGGGCGAGAAGTGGGCATTCTTAATACTTAAAAGAGAATAGTGATCAGAAGCGTGCTGCTTGACACAATAGATGCTCCTTAGAAATTAGGTTTAATTATAATCATTTACTATTCATTCAGTATACGATGATCAGAAATATGCAGTGATCTTGTCAATATATAGACAAAAATTAAAATGCCACACATCCCGATAGTCACAAAGTTGTTATGTCTTCTACATTTTATTAAATTTCCATGCTTTAAAAAGCAGAAGTCCAGAAGCATCAGGATTTCCCCCAAATACTCTGGTGTGAATCTGATGCCCAGATTAATTAGATTAATGTTTTAATTAAATTAATTAGAAAATTGAGCACAGCTATTTGTGGATTCATAACAAATGCCCTTGTGCATAACTAAAGAGAAAAGTACTTAACCTGGATCTGGTGAATTGCCACCATTCATAGAAGACATGCTTTCAGGACACTCCAGGGGGTCCAGCTGAGGTTGACATTTGAAAAAGAAACTGAGTATTGAAGTTTGCTGTAGTTAACAATGAAGGAGTGAAAGTGATTGAAAATCTGCAAGTTCACAAGCCACATCCTATTCATCAACTCTTTGGGCTACACCTGTCATTTAACAAATAAATGCTTTCCTTTCCAAAGCCTTAAATTGTCATCCGTTTGTTTTCAGAGAAATCAGCAGTGTGTGACATTGCTTTCAGATGAAAGATCAGGGCTGTCCAGTCCTGAGACAGCTAATGTATGTGAGGGGTTGGGCGTATCCAGAGTCGGTATTCACTGAGAGAGTGGGTCAAATCCTTGGATGACCAAGATCTGTTTGGAAGCCTCTGAGGAACTATCAATAGTTTTAAAAAGAGGGAAACACGTCTGGAATGGCGCTTCCTTATATTTTGAAATGGCATACAGGTGACCCTCGAACAATGTAGGGATTAGGGCCACTGACCCCCCACACAGATAAAAATCTGTGTGTAACTTTGGACTCCCTCCAAATTTAACTATTAATCACCTACTGTTTACCGGAAGCCTTACCTAAAGCATAAATAGTTGCTTAACACACATTTTGTATGTCATATGTAGTATATGCTCTATTCTTATAATAAAGTAAGCTATAGAAAAGAAAAAAAAATCATAAGGAACAGAAAATATATTTACACTATTTATTGAAAAAAAAATCTTCATACAAGGAGACCTGCACAGTTCAAACCTGTGTTGTTCAAGGGCCAACTGTACTTGCAGTAAATAGTTACTTGGTTCATGGGCTGATAAGGCGGCTCATGTCTTACTTTTCATTTGTTTGTTTATTGTGGTAAAATATGCATAACATTTTTTTGTGTACAGTTCCGTGGGGTTAAGTACATTTACATTTCTTTGCAACAATCACCACTGTCCATCTCCAGAACTCTTCTCATCTCCTAAAAGTAACTCTGTTAGCACCAGTTAACAGTAACTTCATATTCCTGCCTCCCCCCCCCCCCCCGGCTCCCACTCCTGGCAACCACCATTCTTTCTCTTATTTTGAATTACTTTAGGTACCTCATATAAGTAGAACTATATAATACTTGCTTTGTGGCTGGCTCATTTCGCCTAGCATAATATTTTTCATGGCTAATCCATATGGTAGCATTTGTTAGAATCTCCTTCCTTTCAGAGGTGCAAATATTCCATTGTACATATATTACATTTGTCCATTTATCTGTTGATGGATGCTTGGATGCTATTCTGAATAATGCTGCTGTGAACACACATGTACAAATATCTGTTTTAGCCCCTGCTTTCAATTGTTTTTATTTGTTTACTCAGAAGTGGCATTGCTGGAGCATATGGGAATTCTATATTTAACATTTGAGGAACTATCATACCCTCGTGGCTTATTTTTATCCAAAGGAATCCATACTGGTGTGTGTGTGTGTGTGTGTGTGTGTGTGTGTGTGTGTGTGTGTTTCTGTATCTCACTCTCGTCACATCACCTGCACCATGCACCATGCACACACAGACACAGACACACACACACTTTCTCTCTTCTTTATTCAGATTGGTATTAGCAGGGGAGAATCATTATGAAGCCCATTAATCTTCATTTTTCACAGCAAGATTCATTTTCTTGCATCGGAAAATGCAGAAATGGAAGCACACAGCACTTCGTCAGCAGCTAGGATTTCTAAATGTGATGCCGAGCGAAAATTAAACACAAGAGACCAGACAGCAACTCTAATAACACAGTAATTTCTAAATAAATAGACTGAGATTGATGGAAATGAAAACAGTTTTCTCTAACAAGGGAAAGTATACACGGTAGTAATATTTGCCTCAAATATGCTTTGCATAAGGGATTAAAATTCCTGAAAGCTTCTCATTTTCCCACCAGAGAATTTGTATCTTCTATCAGTCAAATTGTGGTTAATTACCATATTTCAAGGAGCAGCTCATTAATTCATTAACTTAAAATAACTGGATATTTATATAGGAAGATAACACATAATAACGGATAACTTGCATGGCTCTGCCAATAGAAATTGTCTTTCCAATTCGTGAAAGTTTCAGGAGGCGATAACATGCTAAAAGTTTGAAACAGCCATTAATTTCCACTTCAAAAATGGAAGAAATTTTGAACTTTGAAATGAAATAAATTTGAAACTTTATCTCCAAGGAAAATCTTTCTCTTTTCATTTGATCAGTTTCCACTGGCTGTTAGATGTTGACAAAGTAGGACACAATCAAGGGAATAAGAAGCTGGCGTGAGAAGCAAGATGAAACGGACAGGAGGAGGTGGAGGAGGGTATAAGGAGAATGGATGGGAATGGAGGAGACTTGACTTGGGGTGGTGAACACACCATACAGTGTACAGATGATGTGTGGTGCACCTGAAGCCTGTATAATTGTGTTAACCAGTGTTACCTCAGTAAATCCAATAAAAAGGGGAAAAAAGACGACAAATTAGGTCAAGGTCCTTGAAAAAAGGAATGGGGGGGGAAGTGCCAAGAGAAGAGGATTTTTTTTTCTCTCCTCAATTCCAAAATATGCTCCACTTTCAGGTAAAAAATACAAATATATATTTAGCACACTGATTTAAAAACTTCCGATGCAAAGTTATCCCTATCACACTAACAATACCAATGGTTGAAAAAAGTAATTTGCTTATTTTTAGTTGTTTTGTTCTAAAATTAATTTTAGCATTTATATGATATATATTTGGGATGAATTAAAAAACACAAGTGTCCACTATTCAAGAAATACATCATTTAAATCAGAGGAAACATTAATTTGCATTTTAAATTTTATGACAGATGTTATGCGTATGTCTTTATAGCATCACACAATTTCAACTACAGTGTTTTATATATATGGAACAAAGTTGAGGTCACGAGCAAAGGGCTGTTTTAAAGGAAGATAAAATCGCTTTGCATAGCAACTTACCTAAAAGGCTACTTTACCTCTATCAAAGAATGGAGGAGCAATCCCCCCAAAGATGCAGACCATCCCTACGCAGACAGGAAGAGCTCTGACTTGTGCCCTAGTCCCCACGATTTCCCTGCTTCCTAAGTCTGAACTAAGTCTTATACAAGACCAAGACATGTCAGTTAACAGTTGTAAATCTATTTGGAGAACCTAGTTTAATGAAAAGTTTCTTTTTTATATCTCTGCAACTTTGACAGAGATGAATATTTGTAATGCATAAGTATACTAAGTAACTATTCTGATTGGCCCTATACCACAGTAAAACTAAATGTCCCTTACAACTTTTCCGTTTTCATTTCTTCATGATGATCACATGAAGCTGGTCCATGTGTTCTCATGAGTATACATACATATATGCCTGGAACATCCTTTGTACGGTCTTTTTCCAAGCTTACCTCCTTTTCCTCTTTCAGGTCTTGGCTTAGTAATCACTTCCTCTAGGAAGCCTTCCCTGATCCTGTGTGTGCACTATATGTTGCTGATTCTTTATCCACCCATCATTCTTTGTGCACCCAAGCTACCCCCACCCCCACACCCCCCAGCAACCACTAGTACAATATCACACAGTATGGTGATTATCAGTTAATATATTGCATTTTATCCTCACTAAACCTGCTGATGAGTAATGACAGAGACCCTACCTGTTATAAATTAATCCCGATAGCAATCTAATACAGTGCTTGCCCCATAATTGATACTTCTTAATTGTGCAGTGTCAATCATCTTCTGTAAACAAAAACATCCATTTGGTATCTGTGTTTAGAAGTGCTGCATTTGCCATAGAGAACTTAACTCATGTTTATCAGCATTGGCAGCATAGTTGCCAAGTCTAGAAGCACAGATAGTCACATGCCAGAGTGTCCTATTGTTTCACTCTCCCACCTGTACTTGTGAACTGATGGATTTAGTCTGGATTAGTGCTTCTCTGTATTTAATGGCCTAAAATAGCTCATCTTTTGAGCTAGATCACAAGTCAAATCACAAAGTTAAATTTTGTTATAGTGTTTATATTGCTCCTTTGAATGAACAATATTAGTTATGAAGGTAATGAGTATGTAAACATGGGTAATTTTCATTAAAACATTTGTTAAACAGCCACAAAATTAACTCTTTATGATTAGTTAGGTGGTAATAACGATAGAGAAAAGCTCTAGTGTAATTTTTAAAATTTTATTTTTCAGTTACAGTTTTCATTCAATAATATTTTATATTAGTTTCAAGTGTACAGCATATTGGTTATACAAACATATACTTTACAAAGTTTTGAATTATCCTATTACTTTACATTCTTTTCATAAAATAATAGGATTGAGCAATTACATAGGTGGTTGAGACTCATCAGTTTTTAAATGAAATTCCAAATAACAGTAACACAACATAAAATAAGAGATGTATAAATGCAAAGGAACGGCTTTAATAAATATGGCCTGTCTCTATCATCTATCACCCGATATATGACACCGAAAAGGGAAATGAGTCTGGCTTTGCAATTGACTTGCAAATAGCATCACAGGCAAGTGGAATTCAAAAGAAAACTACAGCAAATAGTCCCTTTCTCATTGACTTTCATCAGACATGCAGCCTGATATATGAGTGAGAAGTCTGTGCCCCGGGGTTTGGTCTTGTCCTTCTGCAGAACTAGTGAGAAAGGGGATTCGGTAGCTTTGTTTCAGGAAAATGCTTTAAAAACAGGGTGTGTTAATTTTTCCCTAACTTATTGTTCACAAAACAAATAGACTATATAGGGAAGGATAACATGCTCAGAGTTATATTCCTGAAAATGACTGACAATGTTTCAGTAGGATAAAAATCCATCTTCAGGAAAGGGTTGGTATGTAGTCATATATATATAAAAGTTTGTGTCTGGGAGGGAGTTTTTTCCTATAGGTAAGTGTTATCTATCTTTAATCCTAGGTACTGACTTTTTACTTATTTTTTTAATGGGAATATGCTCCAGGGGTATTTTATAATTCACATCTTGCATCAAAACAGATAGATGTTGACAATTGAGAGATTTCTATTAGTAACAACACATTTTACAATTTAAAATTAAGTGATAACTGACATAGTTCACACTATTTTGGGTTTTGTACATACAATTAGTTTCACATAATTTTTATATTACACCATCTTAAATTAATGTAATACAAAATTAATATTCACATACATTTTTAAAGACCCATTTGGAGATATTGCTGTCAAGTATTTTATTCAGAAAAGTTGACATAATTCAATCCCTAAAGCTGATTAGGTTATGTCCTTATCTATTTGTTGGCCCTATTGTGTTTCTCTAAAAAATGGAAGAAAAAAAGAAAGCTGAAATAATGAAATGATTCTACAAGATGATAAAATGCTGACCTTAGTATTATACTTGGATATCAAATTTTATTATAATTGTCTCTTGTCTTCATTGTTAAATTTTTAGTGCAGATTAATGACATAAATGTTTTTATTACCTGAACACACACACATTTCTTATTATACATGGTGTTATCATAGTTATTTTCCTTTTAAGAACGTGACTTTTGCAGCACTTAGCATTAAGTTGATACAGTTATAGCACAAAAACAGACACTAAGACCCATTTAGCACCATAATCAAGAGTACTTGAAAACTGCTAAAAGCATCTGTGAAGAGAAACATCTATTTAATAATCTTTTCACTTTTATTGAAGAAATTTCCTATCTTAATAAAAACTTAAGAACTTTGTACAATTGTCAGAGACACTATCATCCCAGTGTATAGAAATGATGTATAGGTATCATAACATGTCATAAGATAAATTACCAAATAAGCCTGACAGGAGAAAGAGTATATATCATTTTTTGCAACATTTTTAAGAGTAGAAGTTCATACTTGCTGTTTTCTATCCAACAATAAGAAAATTCAGTACTTTAGTAGTAGCAAGGAGAAAATATGTCAACCATATAACTGATAGGCTAATTAAATTAATTAGGTTTCACTATCAAGGAATTTTTTGTAGATTAAATGACTTAGAGGTCTCTCCCTGTAAATAAGCACTTTTTAAATACAAGGCCATAACTAAACCAGTACTTTGCACAGTATCATCACTAAGAATCGCAGTAGGCTTATGAATTTGTATAATGAGCTCTTTAGAATAGATGACTGTAGCCCCCATTTATTTCATCTGAGAAATCCAAAACAGCTATTACCCATATGAAACTTAATCCTATTACGTCCTAAAACATCATTTGAATTCATTGGTGTGAAAGCAAACAATCATAAAATGCCTCTTAAGTGCGTCACAGAGGAAACAAACAGCCTCACCATTGTTTCTGACCAAGGACAGCGTGTTGAAGTGCTCTTAGATGATAGGCCAGCCTGGGCTTACAGAATTAGTGAACAAATGTTCTAGGTGACATGCAAGCCTGCTCTTCTCTCCCTGGGATGAGCTTCATTCTTCTTCGGTTAGCTAATGAGGATTTCTTTGTAATCTTTCTTTCTGAAGGACCTCGGGGCCTTGTACCATTATTGAGTGAACACAATGTCACCTCGGCTGGCAGAAATGTTTCATCTCTTGTCAGAAAGAGAGGTTTCCTTATGTCATCTGGAGAAGGCACCAGGGTGGGACTGGCAATTGAGACCAGACATTTAAATCAGTAAACTGAACCTGGTGGAGATGCTTAACCTGCTGGAGTTGTTCAGATCAGAATATTTAAACTCTCTCTCTCTCTTGGAATTTAGGATGTTTATTATGGATGAAGAAAATGTCAGATCTCTCTCTCTCTCTCTCTCTCTCTCTCTCTCTCTCTTTCATTTGGTTTGAAGAACATCCATTTTTCATGATATTATGCACAGATAAGCATGTGGGTACTTTTGATCCCCAAATCACATTGACACAGTCTGTGTAACTCAAATGCCTATATTGATTCAACTGATGGGCAAAAAAAAGGGGCAAGAGAGAAGGGGTAGGAGATTATGAAACAGTTTACCAAATAAGACAGTAGCGTGATGTTTTCCTTTGAATGCCCAATTTATTTTAACAATAACAAAGACAAAAAAGTATCAGGGAATACTAATGCATTGGTATTGTGACAAATGAGGATACCAGGAGGTACTATGTAAAGTGACAGTCATAACTTATATCAGCAAGCAGGATTCCAGGGAGCTGAAATATTAGCTCTGATTCTCTGCATGGAAGTGCATTAGGATGTGAATTTAACTCTCTATGGGTTAAGTACTATCATTTAACTATAGAACTTTTTCCAGTCTTCTGAATGTCATTCAGGTACTTTTCCACATAAAGTAGTAACAGACAGAAAGTATAAAACTTATGTTTTTTGATGATTAAAGGCAGGGGTGGTTAACTGCTAAAGTTACACAAGTTTCTATATAGGAAATCTTTATTCATTTATTTTTAAAGGACTAAATTACAGTTTTTAGCCAAGGAGCTCGATGATGAAGCTCATAAAACCTTGGCTTCAGGTTGCTGGAGTAGCAGACATGCTTGTAGTAATGACCAGCCTATAACCCTGGGCACCAGAAAAACCTTTCTGAGCCTCAGTTCCTCCCTCCGTGAAAATGGAGATAGCGCATGTACTCCAGGTCCTACAGGCTGATTAAATAGTGCATGGTATGAGGCATTAATCATGTTTCTAGCTTTTGTAAGCTTGGTGCTATAGTACCCATGCTGGATGAATGTACTGGACATGCCTCGATCTGGACAACCCAATAATATGCTTGAGTCATCTTGCCTTGGCCTCCTGCCTCCCTTGCTTTCCAGCCCCCCGCAGAATTCCTACTTCTGGGCTTGGAGTTTTGAAATAGAAGCCAACCAATCCAGAGTCTACTTTATTCAGGTCTCATAATCAGGCTACTACACTTTTGCTTTAACTGCTGCAGAGTACAGTACCAAACAACCAGGGATAGCTAGTTATTCAAACTAGGCCATTCTAATCCTGCTAACCCTACCTTGGCCATACTTTCCTGCAGAAACCACAGTAAAGATTCTTGCCCACAGTTCCTAATTCTCCCTCTGCCTCATGATGGACCCTGGTGCTTACCAACTCCAGTGTCATAACATGCCCACTCCTCTTGGGAACTGTGAGTAATAAATTCCCATAATTATAATTGTCTCCTTATCTGTTGGCCTAATTATACCTTAAATAATATATATATATATATTTTTTTTTTTTTGGGGGGGGTTAAATCTTTTTTTTAATTTTTTTATTAGGGTATTATATGTGTACATATCTTACCATTGCCCCCCCCCACCCCACTTAAATAATATATTAATATACTACATTTTAAATCACTAGGTTATTTTTATACCTAGGTGTGGTTAAATTTATGTTAATGTATTAAAGATATAATAATTAATTATTTAGATAACCTACCTTTATGAAGGGCAGGTAGTTTACCAAAATAACTCAAAGGAGTATTCTGATAATGTTTCAAGTTATTTTTTTATTTAGGTTGTCTTGTTTTAATTGGTATTATGCACATTTTTGAGCCACTCTAACAATATTTACAGGTATAAGTAGAAGGAAGTTGCTTTTCTTTTCACTTATTCAAAATTTATTCAACAAATATTTGTTATGTACTTACTATGGTGGTAGGCACCCTTCTGGATAATGGGGATATACTAATGAACTGACAAACATCTCTATTCACATAGGACTTAATATATTACTGTGGAGAATCAAATATAGATAATCCTATCTAATAAAAGAGTAATATGCAAATTGACCATACCTCCACTACACCCACAAACCACGCCCACCAGCCAATCAGGAGCGAGTATGCAAATTAACTTAACCAAGATGGCTGCAGCCACAGAGAGAGCAGGAGGATTGGGTTTCCCTGGCAATGGAGGAAGCCAAGCTTTCTGCACACCCTAGCAGGCCCAGGCCTCCACTCAAGGCTACAAAGTTTCAATTATAGAAGATAAGTAAATCCCAACAAAAATGGCAGCAGCCACGGAGCTGGCAAGAGCAGGAGGCTTGAGTTGCCCCCGGTGATAAAGGAAGCCACGTTCCCGCAGCCCTGGCCTGCCTTGGCCTCTGCTTAAGGCTACAAAGTTTCAATTATAGAAGATAAATAAATCCCAGATACCAGGGCCTCTACTTGGGTGGCCAGGGTGTGTGGCCGGCCTGCAAACCACCACAGGCCCCTCGCCCAGGCTGCCCCACAACCCAAGGGAACACCCACCCTGATCTGGGACACCCTTCAGGGCAAACAGCTGGCCCCCACCCGTGCACCAGACCTCAATCCTATCTAATAAAAGAGTAATATGCAGAATGACCATCACTCCAACACACAAGATGGCTGTTCCCATGTGGTCAAAGATCCTGCCCCCATGTGGACACAAGATGGCCGCCACAAGATGGCCAGCAGGGGAGGGCAGTTGGAAGGGACCAGGCCTGCAAGGGAGGGCAGTTGGGGGCAATCAAGCCTGCAGGGGAGAGCAGTTAGGGGTGACCAAGCTGGTAGAGGAGGGAAGTTGGGGGCAACCAGGCCTGCAGGAAAGGCAGTTAGGAGTGATCCAGGTCTGCAGAGGAGAGCAGTTGGGGGGGGGACCCAGGCCTGCAGGGGAGAGCAGTTGTGGGGGACAAGGCCTGCAGGGGAGGGCAGTTTGGGGCAAACAGGCTGGCAAGGGAGCAGTTAGGCATCAATCAGGTTGGCAGGGGAGTGGTTAGGGGGTGATCAGGCTGGCAGGCAGAAGTGGTTAGGGGCAATGAGGAAGGCAGGCAGGCGAGCAGTTGGGAGCCAGCAGTCCTGGATTGTACGAGGGATGTCCGACTGCCCGTTTAGGCCCAATCCCATGAGGATTGGGCCTAAACGGGCAGTCGGACATCCCTCGAGGGGTCCCAGATTAGAGAGGGTGCAGGCTGGGCTGAGGGACACCCCCACCTGTGCACAAATTTCGTGCATTGGGCCCCTAGTAAAAGAATAATATGCAAATTGACCATCACGTCAACACACAAGATGGCTGCCCCCATGTGGACACAAGATGTCCACCATGAGATGGCCAGCAGGGGAGGGCAGTTGGGAGGGACCAGGTCTGTAAGAGAGGGCAGTTGGGGGCGATCAGGCCAGCAGGAGAGGGCAGTTGGGAGGGACCAGGCCTGCAAGGGAGGGCAGTTGTGGGCAATCAAGCCTGCAGGGGAGGGCAGTTAGGGGTGATCAGGCTGGCAGAGGAGGGATGTTGGGGGCGATCGGGCCTGCAGGGAAGGGCAATTGGGGGTGACCAGGCCTGTAGTAGAGGGCAGTTAAGGGCAATCAGGCTGGCAGGGGAGTGGTTAGGGGTTTATCAGGCTGGCAGGCAGAAGCGGTTAGGGGTAATCAGGAAGGCAGGCAGGTGAGTAGTTGGGAGCCAGCAGTTCTGGATTGTGAGAGGGATGTCTGACTGCCCGTTTAGGCCCGATCCTGGTAGGGATCCATTGAGGGGTCCCAGATTGAAGAAGGTGCAGGCTGGGCTGAGGGACACACACCCCAGTGCACGGATTTCGTGCACTGGGCCTCTAGTATACTATAATTTTACATGAGGTAGAGATAAGTGATGGGAGGAAAAAAACTAATGCAGTTAAGGCTGACATAATATGTTGATGTTGTGTATCTGTGGGAGATGGGGAGAGTCAGACAGAGTGACCAGGCACTCTGAGAGTGTTTGAGTATGAACTAAGAGCTAGCTAGCTATGAGGATATCTGGAGGAAAAGTATTCCAGACAGAAGAATAGAAAGTACAAAGACCCTATGTGAAGAGCAAGATCAAGGATTAGAATAGAGATTGCTATCACTGGGGCGGAATGAACTGGAGGGAAAGTAGGACATGAAGTCAGAGGGAAAATGGGAAATGAAAGGAGGATCAATGGGGCCTTGGAGGTTACGCCTGGAGATGGGAATCATCTGGAACAACTGACTGATATTTTAACAGAACTACCTTGGCTATTCTACTGAGAGTGTACTCTAGGAGTTCAAGGGAAGAAGCAGGGAGAGTTAGGAAGCCATAACAACCATTGAGGTGAGAGAGACCTTGATGACTTGGGCAGGAGGTTGTCAGTAGGAGTGGTAAGGAGTCAGATTATTTAGGAGAAAAATTTAAATGGACTTTCTAATAGATTGTATGTAGGGTATGAGAAGGGAATCAAGGAAGGTGCCACATTTTTAAACCTGGAAGCATAGATTTACTATTCGTTGGGATGATAATTTGATGGAGGGGAGAGGGTTACCAGATGCTCAGTTTTGTGCATTTCAAGTTTGAGATTATTATTGAAAACCCAAGTGGAGGTGTAAAATAGGGAGTGTGACCTATGGTCTGAAGTTCATGGAATATCCAAGCCAGAGGTAATTTGGAAGTCACTGGCATATTAATTATACCTAAAAGCATCACACTAGATATGTCTGCGTAAGGAGCAAGCATACATAGTACACATTAACACAGTATCCTGAAGTGATACCCATCATGTCAAAAAAGAGTATATCAACACCAAAGCAACCCTCATCTCCTTCCAGTCACTGCATACTTGAAGGATACTTTGCCGAGTATATTTGTTAGCTTGGCAGATATTTTCCTTCAGCACTCTAGAGGTATCAGTGCAGGTTCTCTGGATTTTATTTTTCTGTCAAGCAGGCAACTGTCATTCTGTTGCTCCTTTGATCATAATATTTATTTTTCTCCCTTCTGGCTGTGTTAAAATTTTTATCTTCTTTCCTTCTTTCAGATGTTGTACTATGAGGAGACTTTGATTAAATAACTCCTTCTCTCTGTGCCTAAGGTTATTCATCTCTGAAAATGGGAGTGGGACCATTACCTTCCCTTACTGCAATTAACATTACTTGCTAGACTATTAAAAACATCAGTTTACTTTTTATCTTTAAAATAAAAAAATAATAGTGCCTTTACTGTGACCTTTAGCCTGGTACTTATTTTGAGAAAACATCATATGATTCAATCTTTAATTATTTTTTTAAAAGATATACTCTAAGTTTATCTTTCACACAAACTATATGAACCTCTCTATCACTGTTTTCTATATTTAGACTTCACTTTCAGCCCCAAACAGATGAGACTTTTCCCAGGTGAGAGAGGAAGATGATCTGGAAAGTGTTTCAATATGATCAGAACTTGAGCTCTTAACACATTTGTGTGTTTTTTTCAAGTATATTGTTGAATGTATTACGTATATCCCCCTATTCCCCATTGACCCCCTCCATCTTGCACCCCACCTCCAGGCCTTCACCACACAATAAGGGTTATTACACTGAGAACACTCGTGAAGCTTGTCAAGGCTAGAGCAAATAGGGAGAGGTATTTGAAGCCTCTGCATCATGGAACTCACAGTGCTTTAATGACTCATAGAGAACATAGTAAAGGAAAACATACCTCCTATGAACCAGAGCCAAAACACAAGACAAAATGAAATAAAATAACTCAGGCCTGCTTTATGTATTGCCTTTCTAAGAATTCCTTTCCACTTGTGGCACTCTAAAGATATAGCCCTTGACCTGCATAGAAAAGTTGGGGGAAGGGAGGAAATCTAAATAAGCTTGACTTGCTTCAACATCACAGGGCCCAACAAATATCCAAGACACTTCATTTTTGTTTTTATGTTGTTTTTTTTAATTTAAATTATTTATTGTTTAAAGTATTACATAAGTCTCCTTTTCTCCCCATTGACCTCTCCCTGGCCGCTCCCCCCCCACACACACACACCCAGCACATGCCCTCACCACTCCCCATCTGTGTCCATTCGTTATGCTCATATGCATGCGTACAAGTCCTTTGGTTGATCTCTTACCTCCTCACCCCCACCTTCCCTCATAGGTTGGACAAGTCTGTTTGATGCTTCTCTGTCTTTGGTTCTATTTTTGTTCATCAGTTTATATTGTTCATTATATTCCACAAATGAGTGAGATCCTGTGATATTTACTAGTATCTTTCTCTGACTGGCTTATTTTGCTTAGCATAATGCTCTCTAGGTCCATCCATGCTGTTGCAAATGATAAGAATTCCTTCTTTTTTACAGCAGTGTAGTATTCCATTGTGTAAATGTACCACAGTTTTCTAATCCACTCATCTGCTGATGGACAATTAGGCTGTTTCCAAATCCTAGCTCTTGTAAATTGTGCTGCTGTGAACATAGGGGTGCATATATCCTTTCTTGATTGGTGTTTCTGGTTCCTTGGGATATATTTCTAGAAGTGGGATTACTGGGTCAAATGGAAGTTCCATTTTTAATTTTTTGAGGAAGCACCGTACTGTTTTCCACAGTAGCTTGCACAAGTCTGCATTCCCACCAGCAGTACAAGAGGGTTCCTTTTTCTCTGCATCCTCTCTAGAACTTGTCATTTGTTGATTAGTTGATGATAGCCATTCTGACAGGTATGAGATGGAATTTCATTGTTGTTTTGATTTGCATCTCTCAGATGATTAGTGACTTTGAGCATGTTTTCATATGTCCCTCAGCATTCTGTATGTCTTCTTTTGAAAAATGTCTATTTAGATCCTTTGCCCATTTTTTGATTGGATTGTTCATCTTCCTTTTTTTAAGTTGTATGAGTTCCCTATAAATTTTGGAGATTAAACCCTTATCAGAGATAACATTGGCAAATATGTTCTCCCATGCAGTGGGCTTTCTTGTTACCACCTGGTATTTGAAACTTTGCATCAGAGAAAATATAAACAGAAGCTTCCTCAGTTGAACAATCATTCCTGAATGTCTTTGGATTCATTAAGGAGGCGTTCTTCTGTAAAAAGCAGAAGATTTGACTAATGGTGGCTGAAACAAATAGCAGTTTATTTTTCTCATATATCAGCAAGTAAATATGTAGGCATTCCAGGGCTGGCAAAGTTGCTCCAAGTTGTAAGCAGGAACCCTGACTCATTATATTGCAATATTCTACCTCCCTTTTCATAGACGTCAGGACTTTTGCTTTCTGCCTCATGACTATAGAATGGCTATTTCATTTCAAGATGTCATGACCTTAAGTAAAGAAGGAAAAGAGTGGAAAGCTTACTCCCATGAAAATTTTACCTTTTTATTCAGGAACAGTCCTTTCTTTCCAGTAACTTTAAATCTCATTGGCTATAAAGCAGGTCAAACAGCTCCCCTTAACTCCTAAGAGAGGTGGAAAATGGATACTTTCTCCCTAGTCTTGGTAGTAGAAGAATACAAGTGAGGAAGAAGGCTAAGAGTTTTGAGGGTGACTATAGTACCTACCATAATGCACAAATGTAATTGGAAATCTTGACTACATATTGTCCACTATATATTATTCTCTATATTACCCTGATATAAAGTGATGAAGCATACATTTCAACATAAACATGTAACATACATACAGAAACCTGATGACTGTTGCCACACCTGCATCATGATTTCTGATATCCTTCTGTGTAATGAGAGTACTCACATGTCTGTATCTGTGTTCTCTCTAGAACATTGTTGTGTGCCATATGGAATAATTTGCCTTAGGTCAAATTTGAGTAAGTTGAGAGTTTGGTAATCTGCAAATTTGCTAGTATATTGTTATCAACTGGCTTTCCAGTATGCGTACTTGAACTAGCTTGCAATTGTTCTCCATATGTGCGCTGTATCATATGAATATGCACATCAAAGAAAATGATGGTAAAATAAAACACTATTTGTAGTACAATGAAGTTAATTGCCTATTTATAATGGGATCTACTTAAATTTTTTCATTCAACCATTTTTTAAAACAAACAAAAATCTTTTGGCCTAGGTTATGGATAAAAAGTTTCATATTTTTTGTCCTTGTCTGTTTCATATCATTAGGTTATCACTAGCCATAAGATGATACAGTACATCACAGGTGGTGTCATCCATTGTAGTAGGCAGGATGTTAGCATCTTGAAAAATGAAGAATCTGTTCATTCTCTTATGTTGGCCACCTGCTATCGTTTTAAGGTTAATAACCCAAGACTGCAGAGTGAAAGAAATGCAGATTTAAAAAGTAAAGAAGTGTTATAATTAGTATTACCTTCTGAATAAAAGTCCCCATTAAAAAATAACTTCAATTCATGCAGAGCTATGAGTCCAGGTCCGCAGGTATTATCAGTAAGGAAACTTTCTGATGGTCAGGTAGACTTTGCTTTATTTTTACGACCATGTATTTATGAGATCCATTGTTTTACCTAAATATTATTTGAAAAACAAGGCTTTCAGTGCAGGGAAGAATCATAGAAAGAGCATGCTAGTGGTTTTAATAGAAATAAAAAGAACAGAACACAAAAGAATAATAATAATAATAAAATGTAAAACCTAAATATAATAAATACAATGTGGGGGCAAAAGTAGGTCTATAGCTGTGAATATGTGAAACACAGAATTTATCCTTGTATTATTATTTATTAACTAGAGGCCCGATGCACGAAATTCATGCAAGGGGCTCGGCCCTCGCAGCCATGCTGGCTGCCTTGGCCCTCACAGCCACAGCAGCTGCCTCTGCCTCAGCCCTCACAGCCACGGCTTCGTCTGGAAGGTCGTCCAGCAGGTCATCCAGTCTAATTAGCATATTATGCTTTTATTATTATAGATTATTGTATTATTTTCCATACAAGCAACTGTAAACCTATTTTTGCCCCACCCTGCATATATTCAGGTCACCTGGTACATAAATTATTTGATAATAAGTGAAAAACCAATTACTTTCTAGAACAGTGCATTGAGTCTAGAGTCATTTTGAAGCTATCTGAAAGTCAATTAAAATGTTTTTAAAATATATTTTTATTATTTTTAGAGAACAAGGGAGAGGGTGAGAGAGAGAAACATCGATGATGAGAGAGAATCATCAATCAGCTGCCTCTTGCATGTCCCTAACTGGGGATTGAGCCGTAACCCAAGCATGTGCTCTGACCAGGAATCGAACCTTGACCTCCTGGCTCCTAGGCTGATGCTCAACCACTGTGCCACACCAGCTGGGCTGAAAGTTAATTTTTGAGTCTACACTGAAGCTGGTTCTAGACATGAATCAATTTAAAGGCTTTGCATTTTATTTGGCTAAATTGATAGATTACAGACAAGTCAACCTATTTAAGATTATATACAGCAGTAGACTCTGTTATTAATGCTTTAAGTAGATGTTGTTATTTATGCTTCATTCTTCAAATCTCTCCAGCATTAAAAAAATCATAATTGTATATAGCAATAAAAAAGCATGACTGCTTAATGTTTATTTTCACATTCACTATTTTTATAAACATACTAAATTACCTGACTACTCTTTAATATATCATGATTTTTATTTTTGTCATAAATGATACTTTATTACATTATAAAGTATATACTCTATTTTTATTTTTATAACTTCATTTATTTTTACTTTATTATTTTTATCTAAAAAATAAGTCAAAAATATCTGTTAGCTATGAGTTATTAGGACACACGTCTACTATACATTCATTTCAGAGTTCTTTAGGGAACACATTAATACAATAAAGAACAGATGAATGAGCATATGGTTTGGTAAATCATGTTTTTAATAATTAGATCCAGGATCACATTTAAATAAAGGGTTAGTAGCACATAAATTGGGAGACTATTTAAACACTTTTTTAGTGGTAAGAGGTTAGGGGCATGGCTACCAATGTGAACAGAGAAGCCAGGTGCCATGAATCAAACAAATCTAATTACCAGCATGTTTAACACACAATAAGGTAGAACATTTCAAAAACATTTTAGTGCTACTATGAAATCCTTACCAGATGGCCACAATTGCTACAAATCCATGACAGATAAAAAAGTATTTCTTAATCTAGAGTACATGGGTAGCATAAGAAATGTAAGGGCAGCCCTAGCCACTTTGGCTCAGTAGATAGAGTGTCAGCCTGCAGACTGAAGGGTCCTGGGTTCAATTCTGGTCAAGGGCATATGCCAGGTTGTGGGCTCCATCCCCAGGAGGGAGCATGCAGGAGGCAGCCAACCAATGATTCTGTCTCATCACTGATGTTTCTATCTCTCCCTCTCCCTTGCTTTCTGAAATCAATAAAAATATATTTTTTTAAAAATGTGTGGACAACAGTTAATACAGATGTTGTGAAAATACTTCCATGTTAGCAGAATAGCTATTTATACAACTGTTTTTTAACTTTCTATATTTTACCTAGTTTGGAAGGGTCATGTGTATTGACTCTCTAATTTAATAAATAGATAAAAATGCATTGAAGTGTTTTCAATATAGACTATTTTTGGATGAGTTCTTTGAAAACCATTTTTTCAATAGTATTAGGTCATTGTGCATATACTACATTTTCCAAATATATTTCTCTGAACATGGAAAGCTTTGTGATTTTAAGGTAAGTTTGTCAGTACAAGATGTCATGTCACTCATTGAGTACTTTTTAGTCCTTCTGATAAATAGAAAGAATAACAGAGACAAGTTCTGTAAGCTACAATATGTCAATAAATCAAATATATAACAATCTGTAAAGCCAAGACAAAAAGGAGATAATATAAAAAATCTCTGGCATATCCTATATAATAAAAGGCCAGCCACCATAAGCATAATGACCGGAACGACCAGAGACCAGAACCACCATGGCCCCTCGCCGGGCTGGTCCCACCCCCAAGCAAGCAGTTAGGAGCGATCAGGCAGGCAGGCAGAGTGGTTAGGGGTGATCAGGTAGGCAGACCAGCAGTTAGGGGTGATCATGTAGGCAGGCAAGGGGTTAGGGGCAATCAGGTAGGCAAGCCAGTGGTTAGAGGCAATGAGGTAGGCAGACAGCCCCTCACTGAGCTGGCTCCACCCCCAAGCAAGCAGTTAGGGGTGATAAGGCAGGCAGGCAAGTGGTTAGAGGCAATCAGGTAGGCAGACGGCCCCTCCCTGGGCTGGCTCCGCCCCCAAGCAAGTGGTTAGGGGAGATCAGGCAGGCAGACCAGTGATTAGGGGTGATCAAGTAGGCAGGCAAGTGGTTAGGAGTGATCAGGTAGGCAGACGACCCCTCGCAGGGCTGACCCCGTCCCCCAGCAAAGAAAGAGGGAGGCCCAGGCCACCCAAGCCATCGTACCCCACGCCTGTCGCCTGCAGAGGGAGGCCACCAGTGGCAGGGGATGGGGGGCAGCGCTGCACAGATGGCAAGCAGTGACAGTGGCGGGGGTGGGGCCAGCTGCCTGCAACTGGGGGAAGGAAAGCCTTGATAGGCCCTGATCTCAGGCCAGACCTAGGGACCATACCCAAGGGGTCCTGGATTGTGAGAGGGTGCAGGCCAGGCTAAGGGACTCCTCCCCCACCCCCCGAGTGCACGAATTTTCGTGCACTGGGCCTCTAGTTTTTTATAAAATTTATCTCTACTTAAGGTGTCTCTGCCACATCTATATAAATCATTGTAACAGTAGTTACTATATTGATAATAATTTTACTATCACAGATGCTTAGTATATACTAAAATCTTCAATATTAGCTTTTTAGAAACCTTTCTCAGAAGTTCAGTTTATCACCATCTATAAGTTTCTATTTTCTCATTTCACTGCACTTAAAAATGCATAGGAAAGCAGAAAAAAAAGCCATCCCACCTTTTAAAAGTATGTATTTGCATCAAATTTGTTTGACAAATAATATAAGTGATGCCTTTCTTAAAGAATCACAGTCTAAATTACTTTATTAAAGTCTTCAAGTTATACTCTAGATAAAACTTCTATTTAATGTGGTCTAAATACAAATGCATTTTCTTAGAGAACCCCTTTTTCATATCACACCATTAACATTCTCAAATTCTAATACTTTATGAAGAACAGCTGGAAAAGATTACCGTGGCTGATAAACTATTTTACTAATGCCTACAATTAGAATTGTTAAACATTCATCAAATTCACAGCTAACTCCTAGATAAGTGTTCCTTAGCCACTTCTCATAATTGCCAAATTCAGTTTTTTATGGTTTACTCCAGTTCTAGGGCATTCCCAACATGGAAGTAGAACTTTCCATTTTATCAGATGAATACATCATCTCAAAAATACTAACATAGATCATTGAGGCCTTTAAGGACATCTATATCTATATATGTAATAGAGAAATATGCTCATTAACCGGGACGCCGTAATGGGTCAACCGGACAGGAGGAGGTTGTGCATGTCGGGGGCGGGGTGGCAGAGGCCTATGTGCGCCTGCGCTGGGGGTGGGACTGGTCAGCAGCCGCCGAGGCTGCTTCAAGGGCTGGAGAGGGAGGCAGGGCCGGACCCGCAGCAACCATGACTGCTTTGGGGCCCGGGGAGCCAGGCAGGGCCAGAGCCCCAGGCGGGTCCAGCCATGCAGCTTGACAGCACCCAGCAGAACAAGCTTGGCCGTTGCCAGGGAAACCTGGGAGCAGGCAAACATGGCCTGCAGGCAGCACCCAGCAGGGCTGCTTGCCCATCGCTGTGGTGTGGAGCAGGCAGGCCCCGCAGAGAGCAGAGAACCTAAGCCGTCAGTAGGACATCCCCTGAGGGCTCCCGGATTGGAGAGGGTGCAAGTCGGGCTGAGGGACCCCACCCCCCATGCACAAATTTTGTGTACCGGGCCTCTAGTATATATATAAAAGCCTAAGCAACTGAATGAACAAATGACTGAATGAGCAGTCGACCGGTTGCTATGCCGCGCACTGACCACCAGACACTCAACACAGGAGCTGTCCCCTGGTGGTCAGTATGCTCCCACAGCCAACCTCCCATAGCCCCTCCCCTGAGCCAACTTCCTGCAGCCACCCCCCCTGGCTGGCTGGTCCCGATTGGCCCCGATCGGTTTGGATGGCCAACCTCTTGCAGTCCCTCCCCCGAGCCAGCCAAACCTCCTGCAGTCCCTCCCTGCCACCGGCCAACCTCTCGCCATCCTGGTCAGTCCAATCACCAATCAGGCTGAGGGACCCCACCTGTGCACTGGGCCTCTAGTTTATTATACTTCACATTACAAAATACCACTCAATTTGGAGGATTGTGATCATTTTAAGAATCCAGAGTTGTTATCACTTAAGGTTGATTTCCCTGAGAGGCTAGGTTATCCTTGAGAGGTGGGTATGTAAGGGTGTGTCTGACTGATTTTGCTTAGAGGGAGGACTTCTTCAAACAATGTGTTAATAGCAGACAGGATTTTCCTAGGAAATATCAG
The DNA here is from genome assembly GCF_963455305.1 of Plecotus auritus. Classification (NCBI taxonomy): domain Eukaryota; kingdom Metazoa; phylum Chordata; class Mammalia; order Chiroptera; family Vespertilionidae; genus Plecotus; species Plecotus auritus. The sequence goes on along the minus strand of NC_137773.1, from coordinate 11,703,033 downwards.
TCTCTCAAGTCCTATTACATCTATTTGTCTCATTTTCTTCCCATTCCTCTGAATCCCCTCCCAAGCCTCCTTGTGTGAAGTTACTGAGCGTTCTAATTCTAGTGCTTTTCATTCTGATATGTCTCATAATCCAATACTTCTTAATATTTAATGTGAACTCATATTCCCTTGGCATCTGCATACAATGCAGATTTTGGGTCAGTAGGTTTGGGTTGGAACCTGAGATTCCAACAAAACATGGCTAACACTGTTCATTGGTGCACAACACTTCAAGTGTTTGGAGAACAATCTGAGAACTCAACTAGGATATTTTGAGTATCAAGCACAAAATTAAGTACAAAGATTATAACTAGTTAAATTAAAGAGATAAAAACAATGTAAAATTTAGGATCATGATAAAAATATATGGGACATAGTAAACATTGAAATACTAACCTGTAAATCTTATAACATATGCTATTGAATGACTAGAGAATACTTATGGAGAATAAAAAATGGAAGATAAAAGCTTTTTGACTCCTTGAAGGGCGTGGTATGGAAATTTACTTGAATAATTGTTAATTTAGCTTCCAAAGATGGATTTCAAAGAGTTTGTAGACTCCTAAAAATATCTGAGGAATTTCATTGTGACCATGTGTGCAATGTTTCATAGATTCCACATGTCAAATGGTTATAAGAAAAAAATTCTGAAGACATTCTGAAGTCTAATTCCTCATTTATCAACTCTAGGAACAAAAGAAGTGGTGATAGCACCATCTATATTTACTAGGTATACATACAAATAGTATAGATATCAACATATACATGTGTGTATACATATATGAGTATATGGATATACACATGCATGCACATATAAACATGTGTTTATGATTTGGTAACATACTTAAAGAAATTTATTTTTTAACCAACATATTTATTTGTATTTCAGTTTATTTACTATCTTAGTTGCACTCATATTGAGGAATAAATTAACTGTAGCTTCATTTTAATGCATCTGGGACAGAATATAGTTATGCTTATTATTTACATATTCGTACTCACATTAATCTTGAATTATAAATATAGCAATACAGTATAAGTAAGTTTATCATTTTGAAAATAATTACACTTCAATTTTCTTTGCATAACATTTATAGAAACAAAATGTGAAACTACAATACATAGCTTTAAATTGCATTGTTATAAAATATGGAAATAAAAAGGAGCAATTAAACTATACTAAAATTTATAAAATGTACACAGCACAGCAATTCTACTCGCATATGTGACATTTGTGCAAAATTTTGCATAACACAGTTATTTTATTTAGTCACTCTTAAAAGCTAGAAGAAAGGCCTCTCAAATAATTTTGGATTGTTTAAGGAAAACAAAAAAAAGATCAGCAACAGAATATGATGAGTTACTTCTTATTGGCTAGCTGTTCTGGACATCTGAAGAAAATGGAATAGAAAGTTAGGAGTAATAGGAATAATTTTGTGAAATAAAGTTTTTATTCAACATGAAAGTAATTAAACAGTCTTTCAAGAAAGAATGTAGATTATCTCAAAAGTCACCTATGATAAACTCTGGTCATAGTCTAGCTGATGACAATATAATTTCTATATAAATGATTCTGTTTGTAATTGGCAACATTTCATATATATCATATTGTCAAAATTTCAAATATGTATATAAATACAATTTAAATATGTATTAATTTTAAGATCCCTGTAGGGGACAGCCTTGTTATTAATACAGTGAAGTGCAGATGCTGTAGCATATGGCATACTAACTCATATTTATGTTAATTTTATGTAAATAGGATTTTAACACAGCAACATTAATCTGTTGTTGCTTTGGTTTTCTGATATGTAACTTTACTCTCTTTTTGGATGAGATAAAAGTAGGGAGTTTAGACATTCTCAAAAAGTCCCTTTTTAACAGTGTAAAGAGCAATGACTTACTTAAGTCTTTAACACATATGCTTAAATAGAATGTCAGTTCCATAAAGAAATTAAGAATTTATTTAAATCTTGTTCTCCTGTGCAATTGAAGAAGCTATAGAAAAATAAAAATGAGAAATTTTATATCAGTGGAGAGAATAAACAAGTTTTATTTCAGCTAAATAAATGTCAAACAGGTAAAATAGATGGGATAAAAAAATCCCAAATTATGTTCTTAACTTGGGGAATGCTAATACAAGTGTGTATACATGTATTCTATTTTAGAAATTAAAATATTAAGTACAGATTATGTTTATTGAGGAGATTCTTGTTCATTGTTTTTAAGGGCTTGCTATCTGCTTTTAGTTTTATAAGCACAAAAATGTGTCCAGTCTATTTATTTATTTGCGAAATAGTAATGTAACTTTTAAAATTTATTTTTAATTGAGATATATGCCAGGTATCAGTCTTAAGTATACATTGTATTAGCTTTTATTTAGGTGATTTAATATATGCATACAATGTGAAATGATTACCACACTTTTTTTCTTATGATGAGCCTTTTTAAGATATACTTTCTTAGCAACTTCCAAATATACAGTACAGTATTTTTAACTATAGTCACCATGCTGTCCATTATATCCCCTTATTCACCTTATAACTGGAAGTTTGTACTTTTTGACTCCCTTCACCTATTTCCATTCCCTGTAGCCATTATATGGTCTATCTCAGAGTTTATTTTTTTATTTGTTTGTTTTTAGATACCACATGTAGGTGTATTTTACAGCATTTATCTTTCTCTGACTTATTTCACTTAGCCTAATGGCCTCATATTGTTTTATGTTTTTCATTTCAGAATAGAAATATAACACCTAACATCATAATAGATGGAATATTATAGGAGAAATTTACCTCTTTGTTCAAAATATATTAATGTTGTGCTGAAAAGAAGATAGAAAATGGACTTTTTGATGCTATTTTGATATTTATTACAAATTAATAGTAATTTATACTAAATTAAGATATTGTACTAACTTTATTTTAAGTTATATAATAAACTATAATGATATTACACTATGTTTAATACATAATTCAACATTAAAGGGCATTTAAAACAGAAAATGAATCAGGTAAATCTCACTACCAGAATAAAATTGTATTGGTTTGTGATTGCATTTGTAGGAGCCTGGGAAGAATCTTGCTTTTAATATTTGCCCATTTAAAAACAAAAACCTCAGAGGGAAGGTAGGGGAGGGTGGAAGGAAGGGGGAGAGATCAACTAAAGGACTGTATGCATGCATATAAGCATAACCAATGGACACAGACACTAGGAGCGTGGGAGGGGTCAATGGGGGGATAAGGACACATATGTAATGACTTAATCAATAAAGAAAAATAATAATTTAAGGTGTTTAACATTGTTCTTATTTTGTTTTTAAATTTATTTTTAACTTATTTATTGATGAGAAAGAGAGAGAGAGAAAAGAGAGGTCATTAATCGGTTGGTTGCCTGGTGCATACACCCGGGTCTGGTTATGTGCCCTGATGGGGAACCAAACTCATTACTCTTTGGTTCACAGGATGATGCTCCAACAAACTGAGCCACACCAGCCAAGGCACAAACATTGTTTTTAAAAGGTCAGGCTTATAATAATCTACACTAATAAAAGAGAAAGATGCAAATTGACCATACCTTTGCAATTCCCACCAGCCAGTCAGGAGTGAGTATGCAAATTAACCCAACAAAGATGGCTGGTTAATTTGCATACACAGGCGGGGTGGGGGCGGCGGGATGCAGGCCTTCTGCACAGCCCCAGCTGCGCTGGGCCTCTGGACAGTGTGGGAAGACGGAAAGGTGGCTCTAGGCCTGAACATAGGTAGAAAGGCGGCTCTGGGCCAGAGCGAAGGTGGTACCGGCAGCCAGGGGAAGGAAGGCCTATTCTTGCATGAATCTTTGTGCATTAGGCCCCTAGTATAACTATAAAGTGGAACTATATACTATTTTGCTTTTGTAGTTTGATCAGCTCAATCAAGTTCAGATCAAATATATATATATGTTGAGTGGCCAGATTATTATGATCACCTGACGTTTGTAGGCAAATTAGCCATACACTGCATTGTATGGGATATGGAAGCCAAAGTCCTGTTCGAATACCTTTGCTGTCTGCAGTTACCAAGATAAAACATCTCCAATTCACACAGGAACACAAGGATTGGACAGTCGAGCATTGGAAAAAAGTCATGTGGTTCTAGCTGGTTTGGCTCAGTGGATAAAGCATTGGCCTGCAGACTGAAGGGTCCCAGGTTCGGTTCCAGTCAAGGGCATGTACCTTGGTTGCAGGCACATCCCCAGTAGGGGGTGTGCAGGAGGCAGCTGATTGATGTTTCTCTTTCATCGATGTTTCTAACTTTCTATCCCTCTCCTTTCCTGTCTGTAAAAATCAATAAAATATATTAAAAAAAGTCATGTGGTCCGATGAATCCAGTTGCATCATGTAGATGGCAAAGTGAGAATTTCGCGGAAACAGCATGAAAGCATGCATCCCACATGCATGAGTATAACCCTTCAAGTTGGTGGTGGTTGTGTTATGGTTTGGAGCATGTTTCCCTTTAATTCGTGTGGAACAATGTCTGAATAGCACAACATACCTAAGTGTCGTTGCTGATCAGTTCATCCTATCATGTTGATGGCATATCCCAATGGAGATGGCTTCTTCCAGTAAGACAATGCGCCATGCCACGGTGCTCATATTGTGCAGGAGTGGTTTCAAGAACATGAGGGAGACTTTACCTTGCTTAGGTGGCCCCCACAATCACCAGATCTCAATCCAATTGAGCATGTGTGGGACGAAGTTAAAAGAGCCATCAGGCAGCTGGTTCCACAACCATCAAATCTCACAGAACTGGACAGTGCTATTCATCAGGCATGGTGTCAGATTCCTCGCATCACCTTTCAACATCTCATGGAGTCAATGCCAAGAAGAATTGCCACAGTATTGAGGCAAAAGGTGGCCCAAAGAAGTACTGATGGCGTGGTCATAATAATCTGGCCACTCAGTGTGTGTGTGTGTGTGTGTGTGTATGTGTGTGTGTGTGTGTGTGTGTGTGTATAATTCTAGTCTAACATGTGGAGTTAATGTCTAATTTTATCTAGTGTAAGTCAATTTCATTAAGTAAAGGAAGCTTGTAATGATTTCAACAAATAAATGACATTTTTGTGGGCAATTGGTGGATACTTGAGGAACAACACTGTTATGGCACAGAACGACTCTAAACCCTAATTCCCTAAATTTATGGATAAATCCAAATTTCAGCAAGTGATTTAAAAAAAAGTTTTGTACTCATTTGTGAGTCTCTTTTGTAGAAGTTTAAATAAAAATGTATTTAACATACATTTTAAATGAAAACCTGTATTATATGATAATATGGGAAATTGTGACACAAAATATTCCAAAAGGAGTAAGATAATATCTTGCCTCCTGACATGTGTAATCTTTCCTGAATTGGGGAGTTCTATACCTCTTACAAAGAATAAAATTGATTTTATTAGGGGTATTTAAATTTTGGCACCATGAATGCCATTCTTGTCCATGAGTTGTTGCAGCCTGTTGACAAGTACTTTTTTTTAAAAACAAAAATAAGAATCACCAGAAAGAATCCAGAAGTCCTGCCATACCTATAATACACTGAATACCTGAAATAGAAAATATTTTCTTGACAGATAGACATTCATGACATTTATGTTGGAAAATGACAAGAAAGTATTAGAGAGGTAGAAAATAAAGCATGTGTTTGTTATAGCCAAGTGATCTAGTAAATGTGTTGATAAATGGTATACAATCAGAACACAACAATAAGAGTCAAGTGAAGTGACCAGGCTTTTTTCCCCTTTTACTCAGGGGAGACTTGTCATTTTGAAAGGTCAATAAATTCCTTTTATTCTCAAAATATGTGGTTAGTGAAATGTCCTGGGAATTTTCAATCCGGCTCCAGTGAAAGGACACCTCATGTCATCGTGGGCAGAATATGATCAGATCATATATCTTTACTTGACAAGAGTTGGCAGTATACTCTGACAAGGTTCCTGCCAATGAGGACAGCTTTAGGAGTTCCACTGCTGTGGTAAAGATTTGACATGTCGTTGAGGGATGTTGTGCAGATGCCTGACAATAAACGAGGACTTGCTAATGCAGTTTAGAATTGCTCTAAAAATTTATTAGAAACCAGAGGCTGTAAAATTACTACTCCAGGACTGTTTTTCTTTCTCTTGCTGAATATATATGTGATGTTTAATGCACAGCACATGTTTTAAAACTTGTTTCCTGTTAGTATAAAAGAAGTCTATTATAATGCCCATGAAATTGCATGAAATTCAATTAAATGCATGAGAGAGTAAGTAGAATGTCCACCTGTAAGCCCAGTTTGACAAGATTTTTTTCCCCGATGATGGTTTTGGTGTCTGTAAATTTAAGGAGTTCCATAATGGCGCTTACATTTCAAGAAACAAAAGATATTTACATTCAACCGGGGATTAATTTAACAGAACTTAAAGATGTGTATGGCTTGGAGTAGCTACATTCTATGTGCTTATTTAGAAGGGATGAAGAGAAAGTCTATAGGTAAAGTTGCTATTAATTGGCAATGCAGTTGTGGCTTCTGGGTGATCCCGCGCAATCTGTATTAAGTCACTAAGAGAAAACAGAAGAAGGCAAGTTGGACACATTACAATTTTGTGTCTGTTTTTGCAGTATACCAGCTTTTTAAAAGGTATTTCCAAATAGTATTGCAGGTCAACTAATGCCTATGTGTAAATCAAGATAAAAAATACCTTTTCACAGCTCCAAATGGGACTGAGACACCGCTTCAGATAAATGCAAGTACTGATAATATATCCACAAAGAAGACTTGTCCCCCCCAACCCTCACTGCACACCTGTTATACTCAAGGCAGTCTGCTAGCTGGTTTGGGAATGCAGCTATAAGAGATACAGCCAAACTATGCAGCACAAACAAACAAATGGTTATGAGTCAGAGTGATTCATCCTGAGAGATATAACCTTAAGGTGACTGGCCAGCTTGAAAGCATAATTAAAAGAAGAAAAATATTGATCTGAAATTTGGCCGCCCTACCTATCTACTGTACTTTAAGATCTCAAGGGTATTGCTCACCTGATAAATCCATCATATGAATTTACTCAAACAGTTCCAACCACTTTATTGTCTGCTGTTTGTTCAATCTTTTCCTGACCTCTGCAGTAAAGGATAAACCCCATTCAGACTACCCTCAACGGGAGTCCTTAACTCCGTGTCACTTCTCTCTTCCTGAGGGAAGGCATATGAGACTATTTGGGAGGAAAAACTCATACTGGGAATACTCTGAAATGGTTGAAAGACTGGCAGTATGATCAGGCATACCCTACACAGAGAATAGAGTTTGGCAGTCAGTCCACCATTGATCTAGTCCTGTTTAAGCATGGAGCAATTTTTGCCTTGAGGATCGTGACTGCTCACTGAGTTGCATTTCAGGCTGTGCTGCACTCCCTCTGCATTCTGCAGACTTGGCACTCTCATTCCACCTCACACTAATTGTAATTGCCCACTCGTGCCTGGATGGGAGGCTGCCAAAAGGGCAGGTGTCCCAGAGAGACATCATTACCCAGGTTGGCGAATACCTCAGAGCCCTATTTGATAATACAATCTTATTTTTACAGCTTGGGGCAGGCTTCCAGGCTCACAGCATCAGTTCCTGGACCATAATATTGTTTGGCAAAAACCTTTCATATTCTTTTGCAAAATATAAAGAAATAAACGATGGAATATAGATCAATGGTATATGGTCAAATACCTGTGAAGATGTGAATTGCTATAGGGTACACATATTTAGAGAATTCCTGGAGAATAAAATTTGATGGCTTGCCTAGAATAACTTGAGAAATTATATACAAAAATATAGCTTCCTATTGAGAGCCAGAACTTTTTCTTTTAAAACCAGACTTTGCTCAGATATTCATTCTGGAATTGAGGTCACTGTTAAGTCATTGAATAGATGGAATGTGTGTGACAGGGGACAGAGGATCTTTGTAGCAGCCAGCAGGGTACATAGGACAGTCTTCATATTCATTACTATATTTTAGTGCTGCATGCTCAAAAAAACTAAACGTGCTCTCCTTTTGTTTTATTTGCATAATGATTTTTGAGAGTGAAATATATGCATATGGTGAAAAATATCTAACAGTTCAATGAATAAGTAGATTCCGAATCTATATCTACATGTTAAAATTATATTTGTATATTTCAAAAATTGTCTCCATATGCAAATACAAATAAATTTGTAGATGTATCACACATACACACAAACACCTCTTTAATATATACAGATCAAAGCAAAGTACACACAGTTTCTTTTCATTTATTTCTGTGGAGATTTTATCTATGAACACATGGCTCTTGCTTTCTTTTGAATAACTGGAGAATTAGATTACATTTCATAATATAGATTTGCTGTAATTTTATTGGGCCCCGAAATACATTTATTATTAACAGTTCCCACAATGAACCATCTTATACATACCATTGAACATTTAAAGTAGAAAAATCTGTTGGATTAATTTCTAGAAAAAAAATTACTACTCAATAGTCTGATAATTAAAAAATTCAAAATATATGGTTAAATCTCCTTCAAAAATTTGCCCCAATTAATACTTGCCACAGTAAGTATGAAAGTTCCTGATTTTTTACATCCTTGCTAACAGTGTGTTTCTTCAAACATTTCACACTTCACTTTTTTTCAACCTGACAGGTGAAAAGTGGAGTCTCATTTACATTTTTTAAAGTGCCAAAGCTAATGGGTGGATATCAGAACTCTAGCAACATTTTAACATGGTTGATTCAAGCATATCTTCCAGCTGTAAAAGATAAGAGACCCCATTTCAAATTCAAAAACATTTTCAATACATTAGTGACTGTGCATGTGATTTGCTTTTAATCAGATTAAATTAACCAGCATATAGATTTTATTTTAATAGACAGTAATTCAGGACCACCAACTAAACTTATTGTGGATAGTTTTGGTTTTGAAAATTAATGGTAAAAGAAAGGGAAACATTAAAAAAAGATTTTAGGCAGATAATTACACTCAATTTAAATCAATCTTTAGTGTGATAACTTAAGTAACTAGCTGCAGGCAAGTATCACGGTGATAGGATTTTTATAGTACAAATCCTGAAGTGCAGAAAAGTTTCTACTCAGTGCAAAGAGTGGAAAACAAAAAAAGGTTCCTTTATTGTGGAATTACTGCAGTTTTGTCAATAATGACATAAGAAGTCATATAAGTCTGTAAGTGCTCAACCTAAAAGAACAAAATGCATAGTAAATATCTGTATTGTGCGAGTTTACTTGCTAAGTTACTCATTTAAACTATGTCAGTCATGTGATTTTTTAAAAAATTTCATGATGCAGCTCAAAGTTTGACTCCTATTTTTTTGAGACCTTTAGCTCACAAAATATACCTTCAACTCCTTAGTTAAATTTCATCTGTTGTTTTATAAATGAAGTCATAGAGACAAAGAAAAAGTATCTTAACCTCAATGTAGGGCAAAACCTTATGTAGTACTATTCTATAGTGGTTGTGTGTGTGTGTGTGTGTGTGTGTGTGTGTGTGTGTGCTGACACATTTTAATCTTTCACTGTTGAAAATGTGCTTCTTGTCCTCTTTTCCTACTTTTGGGGGTTCTTGCTTAAGAATAAAGACCAAATTTCTTAGAACGTTCAGCTTCATATTTTTAGAAGGTGAAATTCTTGCCAGGCAAGAGACATATTTATACTTTGTGTGGAAAGAGTCAGATTCTCAGTTTCCCCATCTGCTCTTCCACTCTCATTTCTTAAATAAAATTTCTCTCAACTTGAAGCTACTGGATAGGGAGGCTCATCTCAACTTCCAATATATAAATAAAGGAAGGAAGCTTTGTATCCTAACTCATGTTAGTGCCAGTGAGTAGGAATATTTTTTAAAAAAAGTCTTTTTTCTTTATGCATAGTTAAGTGACTATCTAAGGATTTGAATCCATAATATAACTTCATTACAAAATGCAGTGACAACTCCAAAACACAAATAATTCTATTTACACAAAATATATTTTTCATTCACCGTAGTTTCCTAGAGAGAAACGTGGTCCAGGCTGTCCGGGCCTCCATCATATTGTCTCTTTGACAAATAAGGTTCATTGGACATTGTGAAAAGGGAATAGATTGGATAATGGGAATTTTGTTTTCTCTATCTGGAAGTAACACAATACTTCAAATAAACTTTCAATAGCTCGAATTGGATACAGTGCCTAACATCAACTTTATGTTTTCTCAGAAAGAGAAGAAAATAGGATATTGGGGAAAACTAGTAATTTCTAAAAAGCTACATTTTATAAAGAAAGTTTCCTAACTTGTTTATTAGGAAGCTATAGTAATTAAGAGAGTATATTATTAATATAAGGTTGGACCAATAGTCCAGCGACTTTCAACCTTTTTTATCATGGCACGCATAAAATAATTACTAAAATTCTGCAGCACACCAAAAAATATATTTTTTTGCCAATTTGACAAAAAATAGGTACAATTTTGATTCATTCACACTGTACAACTATTGTTGTGTTGGTAGTCTTTAAAAAAAATTGACAGTCTAAGAGAAAAGAGGCAGTGCCCCTGACTAAATAGTCAGGTGTTGCATGTTTTAAAAATTCTCATGACACACCAGTGTGTCATGGTACACCCATTGAAAACTGGTGCAACAGACCATTAAAACAGAATAAAAAGCTGGATACCTTTTTGGTATCCACTGACAAACTCCAGTCTAGGGTCTGAGGACTCTGTGCATCTTTCCTTATCTTAGCCTTCTTAGGTCTATCATCTTGCTCTCAAACACATCTGTGTACTTTTAGTGAGGTATAAGGGTTTTTTTCAATAATTAACATATGGGTTTTTTCCTGAGGATTAGGGTTTTCCTGTCTCTGTCCTGGGCAGCCTAAAATATAATTTCTTCTGCTCAGACAGTCTATTCAAATTTATTTGAGGTTTCTACCATAACTTTATCATTGAGGCCAACCCCCTTGCACCTTGGAACTTTTTTAGAGAGGTGGAATGTAGATTCCATAGATCCCAGAATTCTTGCTGAGTTTGGGAAAGACCCCGTGTTCATGTCATTCTCTCTCCTTCATGATTTACAGTACAAACCAAGTGATGGTCCATGCACCAAATCCAGCTACTGCCTTTGTTTATAGTCCTCAAATTAAGTGTTTTTTACATTTTTACATAGTCATAAATATACTAATAAATAGTTGGAGTCCTCAAACATTGCTATCTATACTAATAAAAGCATAATATGCTAATTAGACTGAAAGACCTTCCAGTCATCCTTCTGGACAAAGCCACGGTGGCTGAGGCTGAGGCAGAGGTGGTTAGGGGCGATCAGGCAGGCAGGGGAGCAGTTAGGGGGAGATCAAGCTGGCAGGGGAGTAGTTAGGGGCAACCAGGCAGGCAGGCAGACGGGTTAGGGGTGATCAGGCAGGTAGCCAGGCGAGCTGTTAGGAGCCAGCGGTCCCGGATTGCAAGAGGAATGTCCTACTGCTGGTTTAGGCCCGATCCGATCCCAAAATCAATTAAACTGGCAGTCAGACATCCCCCTTGGGGTTCTGGATTGGAGAGGGTGCAGGCCAGGCTGAGGGTCCCCTCCCTCCATGTACGAATTTCATGCACTGGGCCTCTAGTATATATATAAAGATAAACTTTTAAAGTGGATAAAACAAAACTAAACTTTTCTCTCTTAAGTGACTACCTCTTACAACTGAAAGCTTTGGCTTTTGTGATTATATCTGTAATCCATTAACAAAATCTACTTAAGGGTTCAAGTAGCCAACAATTTGTCTTCATTCTCTCTTTTATTTATACCCTGAGGACAATAGATAAAGAAAATCTTTGCTATTTCTTGAATGGTGGGGAAAATTAGGAAAAGAATAAATTGAGAAGGCACAGTTTAATATAAAAAATTACTGCTCTAGCCCAGTAGCTCAGTTGCTTAGTGTCATCCCAATATGCCAAGGTTGCACTTCGATCCCTGGTCAGGGCACATACAAGAATCAACCAATGAGTGCATAAATAAGTGGAACAACAAATCTCAATCTCTCTCTGTCTCTCTCTTTCTCTCTCTCTCTCTCTCTCTCTCTCTCAAATTCAATCAATACTTTTTTTTTTTTTAATGATCTCTACTATAGCCCAGAAACAGTATTCAGGTAGCATTAAACAAAAAGATAAAGTAAGGCCCAGCTGATGTGGCTCAGTGGTTGAGCATTGACCTATGAACCAGGAGTTGTAAGGTTCAATTCCCTGTCAGGTCTCATGCCCCATTTGCAGGCTGGATCTCCAATAGGGGGCGAGCAAGAGGCAGCCAATCAATGATTCTCTCTCATCATTGATATTTCTATCTCTCTCCCTCTCTTTTCCTCTCTGAAATCAATTAAAATGTATTTTAAAGTAAAATTTTTTTCTGTGCTTCCATAACAACTCGGTTTGTTTCATATATTTTAAGGAAAATGTCTATCTGCATATGATCATACTGAACTGATAAATTAATTAAACAATATTTAATATTGTTGTATTCAAAATGAAGATAGGCAATTCATATTTAAACAAATTATTTGAATGTTGCTAAAATATTAATCTTTTGAACACATTTGTCAGTAGCTTAGTTTGTGCTTTACTGAGTAAAATTAAAAAATGAGGTTAGAACTATACATGATAAAATTATTGTTCATTCTTCAATTAACTGGCAGACTTTTTATTAACAATGATAAAAATCTTGCCCTAATGGTTTGGCTCGGTGGATAGAGCGTCGGCCTGTGGACTGAAGGGTCCCCGGTTCAATTCTGGTCAAGGGCATGTACCTTGGTTGTGGACACATTCCCAGTAAGGGGTGTGCAGGAGGCAGCTGATCGATATTTCTCTCTCATCGATGTTTCTAACTCTCTATCCTCTCCCTTCCTCTCTGTAAAAAATCAATAAAATACGTTAAAAAAATCTTGCTAAACTAAGACCATCATCAAATTAAATCACAAAGCTAATAAACTGAAAGCTTATAATTCTTGTAGTTTCTCTCTCAGGTTTTTGATAGATCTCAAATTGGCTGTCCGATCATATATGCATATACATAAATACACATATATACATACATATGCACAGATACAAATATAGACATATTAATGTAAATATGTATAAAATGAAGATATATGTATATGCATGTGTGTGTATATAGATTTTAGTGTATACACCTTATATCTCTACCTGTACATAGTTAACAGCACATCCAATTTATATATCATTAAGATAAAGACAAACCAAACAGTGCTAAGCTTCAGCTAACCAAAATTATGGTTCGAGTTTCTAAATACCTAATTATCAAGTCTTGTTTCTAAGGCAATGCCATTTATGTTTTCTGGTAAATATTATCCTGTAGATATAGAAATGGCTCTACTCTTTTCATACTTTGCATCCAAATCTCATTTATTACCTAGAATTAATCAGGTATCTGTAGTAGTAGTAAAGTTATGTTTTACAATTGTATCATGTTTTAATTTGACTTAGGATATGGATTTTTAAGAATGAGTTAGCTCCTATTTTTCAGCTTCTAGTTGACAATAAAATACTACACAGAAGTTGTTCTCCTAACCCTAGTTGTCAGTCACAAGCCTATTTTAATAGATTTCTTTATTAAATCTATATCTCACCCTTTTTTCATTTTACAAATCCATTTGAGAGAGATTGAAAAAAACTGTTTGCTTTGGCACAGGAAGAGAATAAAATGGTGATAGAAAATAAAAATGAAATTATTCATTTATGTATTTTCTTCATATGAAAAGTATCAATGTGCTTAGAGTTAAAATTGTTTTATTTTGAAAATAATTTTTCCAATTCCCTTTCAAGATATGGATGTCTTCAGACATATTTTCCCACTAAATTACATGCAGTTATCAATACTTCTACTATTTTTGGAGATAAAAAAAAGCCAAACTCTTTCCTTAAAAAAATGAAGTCAATTTTTTGAATCATCAGTGCAAATAAGAAAATTCTATGCCACTTATAAAGTCAGTAGTTAAGTCGTTCAACAACATAGTAGTATTTCCTGTTTTACAAATACTAGTAGTTTATCATGTTAACCTTTAACAGGAGGGTGCTATTAAGGCTGAATAGAATCTATTTCCTGCTTCATTACCATCTATACTAATAAAAGGATAATATGCTAATTTGACCTGGTTGATCAAACATCTTCGGGTCATCTGGTCCTCCTTCTGGACAAAGCCACGGTGGCAGGGGCCGAGGCAGAAGCAGTTAGGGGCAATCAGGCCAGCAGGGAGGGCAGTTAGAGGCAATCAGGCTGGCAGGGGAGGGTGATTAGGAGTGACCAAGCAGGCAGGCAGAGGGGTTGGGGTAATCAGGCAGACAGGCAGAGTGGTTAGGGGGTGATCAGATAGGCAGGCAGATGAGTGGTTAGGAGCCAGCGGTCCCAGATTGCGAGAGGGATGTCTGACTGCCAGTTTAGGTATCGGGCCTAAACGGGCAGTCGGACATCCCCTGAGGGGTCCCAAATTGGTGCAGGCCAGGCTGAGGGATCCCCCCATGCACGAATTTTGTGCACCAAGCCTCTAATATATATATATATGTGTGTGTGTGTGTGTGTGTGTGTGTGTGTGTATTTTTCAAATCCAACAACTTTCTTGTTTAAAGTATTTCATGTCTCCTCTCCCCCCTCCCCCCATTAACCACCCCTGGCCACTCCCCGAGAGCAAGCCCCACCACTCCAGTGTCTTTGTCCATTGGTCATGCTAATATGCATGCATGCAAGTCCTTTGGTTGATCTCTAATCCCCCCTCCCCTGCTTCTCCCCAAGGTTGGATGGTCTGCTCAGTGCCACCTTGTCTTTGGATCCATTTTTGTTCATCAATTTATGTTAATCATTATATCCCACATATGAGTGAGATCATGTGATATTACACTTCTATAAAAAAGAAGGAACTTTTACCATTTGCAACAGCATGGATGGAACTGGAGAGCATTTTGCTAAGCGAAATAAGCCAGTTGGAGAAAGATAAATACCATGTATAGTTTAATGATATGCTATTAATTACCACACAAGAAGATAATTTATGCAGTTAGTGTTTATAAATTGCTACTCCATTATTATATACTGGTGGCCCGGTGCATGAAATTCATGCATGGAGGGTGTCCCTCAGCCCGGCCTGCACCCTCTCCAATCTGGGACCCCTGGGGGGATGTCCGACTGCTGGTTTAGGCTCACAGGGATCAGGCCTAAACTGAGAGTCAGACATCCCTCTCGCAATCCGAGACAACTGGCTCCTAAACCACTCACCTGCCTGCCTGCCTGCCTGCCTGACCACCCCTAACCAGTCTTCCTGCCAGCCTGCTCACCCCCAACTGCCCCCCACCAGCCTGATCACCCCCAACTGCCCCTCCACCAGCCTGCTCGCCCCCAACTGCCCCCCCTGCTGGCCTGATCGCCCCCAACTGCCCCCCCCCCCCCGCCGGCCTTCTCACCACCTACTGCCCCCCCCCGCTGGCCTGCTCACCCCTACTGTCCCTCTCTGCCAGCCTGCTCGCCCCCAACTGCCCCCCCTGCTGGCATGCTTTCCCCAAACTGCCCCTCCCGCTGGCCTGATCACCCCCAACTGCCCCCCCACCAGTCTGCTTGCCCCCAACTGGCCCCTCCTGCTGGCCTGCTTGCCCCCTACTGTCCCCCCTGCCGGCCTGCTTGGCCCCAACTGACACCCCTCTGCTGGCCTGCTCACCCACAACTTCCCCCACTGCCGGCCTGATCACCCCCAACTGCCCTCCCCTCCTGGCCTGATCGCCCCTAACCATCTCTGCCTCAGCCCTGCCACTATGGCTTTGTCTGGGTGGTGGCCACAGAGCTGGCTGGGGCGACCAAGGAAGCCAAGCCCCCACCTCCCACCTGCTCCGGCCGGCTCCGTGGCTCTGGCCAGCGCTGCCATCTTTGTTGCGTCTATTTGCATATTTCCTCCTTATTGGCTGTAGACACCGCCATCTTTTCGTGAAGTGACAGTTAATTTGCATATTACTCTTTTATTAGATAGGATAACAAAATAAATGCTGTGCATGTGTGTGTGCTCATGCACTTAAGTTTGCAGTTTTGCTAAAAAGCACAAACTTTGGCAGGGATCTGTCTGGGTCCCACATTCTGGCTACCCTTAGACAAATACAATTTCTGAGACTCAATTTTATTACTTGTAAAATGCCAATCACATAAAAATTTCATGATGATTCAGTGTTATTTCAAATATATATCCATGGATTTAAAACCATGGATTTAAGTCTTAATATTTAGTGCCCTTCCATTCCTTCTCAGCTCTTTAGAATATGACTAGAGGCCTGTTGCATGAAGAGATTCATGCAATAGGCCTTCCTTCCCTTGGCTTCCAACACTGGTTTTCCTCCGGCACCCGGGACCCAGGCCTTCGCTCTGGCCGGAGTCTGCCGCCTTTGCTGCAGACTCCGGCCAGAGTCTGCCATCTTCATCTTCGCTGCAGACTCCAGCTGGAGTCTGCCATCTTCGTCTTTGCTGCAGACTCTGGCCAGAGTCTGCCATCTTCATCTTCACTGCAGATTCCGGCTGGAGTCAGCCGTCTTCGTCTTTGCTGCAGACTCTGGAGTCTATAGTCTTCATCTTCACTGTGGCCAGAGTGCCGCTCCTGTAGATCCCTTTGCCCCTGAACCTTCCTCTAATAGCAGACATCCTGCCCCATCTGGTCACTCTGCCTGGAGCAGCTGGGCTGCCACCATCTTTGACCTTCTAATTTGTATGTTCCCTCCTGATTGGCTGGTGGGCGTAGTGGAGTGATGGTCAATTTGCATGTTTCTCTTTTATTAGTGTAGATTTTAATTATCTATTCATTAAAAAAACTATAATTACCATTCAATATATGCAAAGCTTTTTTAAAATTGATATTTAGATAGAGATGGAAAGAAGAAAGAGAGAAAGTGAAACATCGATTTGTTGTTCCACTTATTTATGTATTCATTGGTTGGTTCTTGAATGTACTCTGACTAGAGAGCAAACACTCAGCCTTGGCATATAGGGATGATATTCTTACCAACTGAGCTACCCAGCCAGGGCACCATTCAATATCACCTTTTAATATAGAATCCTAAATTTTATGTTGACCAAATAACCAAAAGTTCCTGAAATCATCTTTTTCACACCAAATATAAAACAGTGTTACTGTATTATATATTGAATTTTGAAAAATTAAATCAGTGGCCATTCATGGCCCATAAGTTAAATGTACACCAGATATGTTTTGAAAGTTACTTAACAGTTGTATTCATATAATTTTTATATACATAATAAATATACACATATATAAAAGTGAAGAAAGTTATCTAAATGTATATTTTATGCCCTAGCTGGTTTGTCCAGTGGATAGAGCGTTGGCCTGGGACTAAAGTGTCCTGGGTTCTATTCTGGTCAAGGTTGGGGGGACATGCCCAGGTTAGGGGCTCAGTCTCCAGTAGGGGGCATGCAGGAGGTAGCTGATCAATGATTCTCTCTCATTGATGTTTCTAACCATTTACCTCCCTCTCCCTTCCTCTCTGAAATCAACACAAACATATTAAAACAGATAAATGTATATTTTGTGTTGAGTTTAAACATCAAGACAGTGACCAAGAAAAAATACACCTTTATGTTAAATAAAATTTTGCAGATACAGTTTTATCAATTAAATATGCACGTGTCACCTTAGTTGGTTTGATTCAGTGGGTAGAGCATTGTCCTGCAGACTGAAAGGCCCCAGGTTCAATTCCCATCAAGGGCACATGCCTGGGTTGTGGGGTCAATCTCCAGTGGGGGGCATGCAGGAGGCAGCCAATCAATGATTCTCTCTCATCATTGATGTTTCTATCTCTCTCTCCCCTTCCCTTCCTCTCTGAAATCAATAAAAATATATTTAAAAAATATGCATCTGTCTTTCTGATCTTAATACAAAGACAATTGTGTAATATTTTGATTCCCCACTCTAGAATAAGAAATTTGAAAACTGCAACATTTTATAATGAGCCTAAGAGAGTTGGTGCTCAGTAAATATATGTTGTTTAAGTGAGTAAATAAATGAATCCATATTGATAACATACTAGTAGATGTTTGACAAATTTGATTCAGAAAACCTCTCTGATGTATTTAATCAAGGTCCTTATCTTTATGTGCATGTTTTTAAAAAGGGAAAACTTTTTTTAGATCACTCACAATTTGAATCTTATTTTATATTCTCTCTTGTAAACCATAGACAAATAGGCCCCTCTGTCTTTCTCAAAGTCTCAAAATGTAATTTCTTTAAATTGTGATCACCTGACCAGATGTCTGAAAATTACATGATCTACTTAGTATAACTTGTTTAGCTGAATCAATTTAATTTCCAGGCCATATGTTCACACAATTATTTCATTTAATCCATTTCAAGGTGGCTTCCTCTTTGGTGCCTTGCTGATTCACCTCTCTTTGAGTGATTCAACTCTAGAATAAGTAATGACCTACATGATAATTTTTAAATAACACTGCTGAACATCAAAAGACACATTCTATTCATCTTCTCAGGCCAAGCATTTCAGGAATAATAAGTCTTGTTTAAATTCTATGTCTTGCCTTTTTCTTTCATAGAAAATGAAAGGCTTAAAAAGGTATGTCCTGGTCATACTTACAAATTAAAGTATGAATATTGGATTATCACTGGAGGTATAATAAATTACAGTTATATCAAAATATTATCCATTACATTTCCTATAGTAATTTATCGAAAGTCCCTTTCACTTTTACACGTGCCGTGCAAAACTGAACATTTAACAACTATGACAAGAGACAGTGTAATTAACCATTTTCCACTTAGAAATTTAGGCAGTTTTGTTTTCTTGCCTTTCACAGTAATTTGATTTTTAAAGTTTTTTTTTCTGTACCTGACTGTCAATAGTTTTAGCAAGATTATCAAGTTTTGTCCCAAAATGTATTTTTCTTAGGAAAAATAACAGAGATTTGAATGATGCCATTCTGTTCTGTATAAATTGAGCCCGAGTTTCCACCTATCCACTTTAAGTCCAGATTGAGGTGATCATTATCAATAAAAGAAAGTGGAAGGGCATGGAAGGACATTTTATCTTTGTTATAATTTTCTTTTTATTCTCTTTTCTTATTCTGAGAAATATGATTCAACCACATTAGACTTTTCTTATATGAGGTTTCCACAGTATCTGAAAATCTATTATGCCTGGCTCTCTTTTTATGATAGACTAGAGGCCTGGTGCACAAAATTCGTGCACTGGGGGAGGGGTGTCCCTCAGCCCAGCTTGCACCCTCTCCAATTTGGGGACCTCTTGGGGGATGTTTGACTGCCGATTTAGGCCCGGTCCCTGTGGGATCAGGCCTAAACCGGCAGTCGGACATCCCTCTCACAATCCGGGACTGCTGGCTCCCAACCGCTCACCTGCGTGCCTGCCTGATTGCCCCTAACCGCTTCTGCCTGCCAGCCTGATCACCCCCTAACCACTCCCCTGCCAGCTTGATTGACGCCTAACTGCTCCCCTGCTGGCCCGGTTGCCCCCAACTGCCCTCCCCTGCATGCCTAGTCGCCCCCAACTGCCCCCCTTGCTGGCCTGGTCACCCCTTTCTTCCCTCCCCTGCTGGCCTGGTCACCCCCAACTGCCCTCCCCTGCTGGCCTGGTCACCTCTTTCTGCCCTCCCCTGCTGGCCTGGTCACCCTCAACTGCCCTCCCCTGCCAGCCTGGTCACCCCTAACTGCCCTCCCTGCAGGCCTGGTCATCCCCAACTACCCTCCCCTGCAGGCCTTGTTCCCCACAACTGCCCTCCCCTGCCGGCCATCTTGTGGCAGTCATCTTGTGACCACATTGGGGTGGCCATCTTGTGACCACATGGGGGCAGCCATCTTGTGTGAGGGCATGATGGTCAATTTGCATATCACCTCTTTATTATATAGGATAGATAAATAGATACATAGATAGATAGAAGATATATCTGAGAAAATGCAAATTTCTGTATCTGATATTGTTACACAAGATTCTGGCCTACTTTTGATAAGCTTTACTTCACTCATTAACTGAAATAATCTATCATTGTTTCAATTATTGTTATGTGTGTTTTTTTAAATAACATCTTTAGTGTCTCAAAATAAATATAATAACTATGAAATCTTTGTATTTTAAATAAGACCCACTGAAATGAAATTTCAGATCATTGAGAATTTATTGTTTCAAAAAGATAGACATATATATATATATATATATATATATATATATATATATATATATGTATATACACACACACACACACACACACACACAGATTGACTTCCAGTAGGAAATACTACCCACAGCACTGGGAATACTATAACCTTACTAACTCCTTAACCCCTAAATCTAACAGATGGGTGGAATACTCATTAATTTTCACCATGGAACATTACATTATTTGAACTCTAAACAGATAGGAATATGTGAATCTCTTGATTTATCTATTGCATCTTCTATTGATTTATCCATTTTCTCCTGAATATTTTGTGTTTCTTGTTAATGGAAAGCACATTTCTCAACTTTATTCTCTATAGTATCAAATAATTAGAAATTATTTGTAGATTGACTAAAGTAACAGATACAATGCAATTTATAGGGTATTTGAAAAATATCACATCATCTAAATTACATTAAACCTAAGGTACTAGTACTGTGAATTCTATGAGTAAAAAAAAAAAAAATCATCACTCAGTCTGCTAGTTTAAATAATATACTTAATAGTTCAATAAGCACTTGTTAAGTGTCCAGTATATGTACAGAATAATATAAGTGTATGTTTAACAAATGCTGTCAGGAATTTATTGAATCCTCTCACCTTGGTCATTTCACTGCATTTGTGCCAAATACCAACTGCATTCTGCCCTCCCCTGCAGGCCTGCATTCCTTGCCTGAGAACTTTATTTGGCCACCTGGATACCTTATTACCTGTTGGACCACGCTTTCCCCAGAAGAAGCCTTAGCCAAATACTGATGAGAGTTGATTTCCTTGCCCTTTTGTGAAGTAATTCTGAGGCACATAGTTTATACTGGGTCCCAGATTTCTCTCGTGAGATTCAGTTCCATTTACCCACAGTAGTGACTCGCTTAAAGTAAACTCTTAATTGGCTCTATTTCCTGTCTTGCCTCCTATTTCTCTGGTATTTTTTCCCAAGGATGACATTCCAAAATAACTACTTTTGCTTGAATCCTTGTGATAGGGTTTGCTTCTCAGGAAACCAAATTGAGACAGATAGATATAGATGATGTGTATGATAGAGAGATAGATTTACATAATTTATTGTCGTTATCATCATGAAGAAATGCTGATCATAAAGTCTGAATTATATTTAATTTTTTTTATTGTATACATTAAAGTCACATTTTATAGTCAGCATCTCTTCCTGTTTAAAGTCCATTAGTAAGTTTCAATAAATAAAATGATGGTAACCCAGGAAAAAATTATTATGTCAAGGAATAAAAAGAAAAACATAAAGTAATGAATTTTGCATTGATAATTTATTGGTAGAATAGTATCTTGTATTACTAGACTTCAGAATATGATTAATAAGGAAGAATGTGTTTGTTTTTATTTTAGTATCCTAATATCTACAACCACTTTTACTTGCAAATAAACACAGTTTTTGTCTTTATTTCACCTTAAGAGTAAAGACTTACAAACTAAAAGTAGAGTTCTTAAAAATAAATATTTTCTTCTGTTTCTAAATTCTAATTCTAATTATTTTTATAAAATATAAGATTAATGCTTATAAATCAAAATATTTCTAAAGGCTACAAAAGATGTGACTAAAGCAAATGAAACTGAAGCTCTGGAAGGTGTGTCCATAGTTAAATGCTTTTTAAAAAATATATTTGTATTGATTTCAGAGAGGAAGGGAGAGGGAAATAGAAACATCAATGATGAGAGAGAATCATTGATTGCCTGCTTCCTTCATGCCCCCAACTGGGAATTGAGCCCGCTACCCAGGCATGTGCCCTAACCAGGAATCAAACTGTGACCTCTTGGTTCATAGGTTGACGCTCATCCACTGTGCCACAACTATGGCTGGGCCATAGCTAAATGCTCTAAAAAATAATTTTAAAATAGTTTGACTAGCCTGAACCAGTTTGGCTCAGTAGATAGAGTGTAGGACTGCGGACTGAAGGGTCCCAGGTTCAATTCTGGTCAAGGTCATGTACCTTGATTGCAGGCACATCCCCAGTAGGGTGTGTGCAGGAGGCAGCTGATTGATGTTTCTCTCTCATCGATGTTTCTAACTCTCTATCCCTCTCTCTTCCTCTCTGTAAAAAAATCAATAAAATATATTTTTAAAAATAAAAAAAATAGTTTGACTCAAAACAATTTGGAAAATTAATATAGAGTCCCTATGTACACTATGTCTTGCTTCCCCTAATGAAAATCTCTTATATATCCACAGTAATTGTCAGAACCAGGAAACTGACATCGCAATGATACTATTAACTAAAATACATACTTTATATAGATTTCACCAATTTTTACATGCACTTTTGTGTGTGTGTGTGTGTGCGTGGGAGGGGGGTCTGCTTCTATGAAATTTCATCGCAGAAGTAGCTTTGAGTAACCATCTCCACAATCCTCCTATATAATAAAAGCCTAGGTGGCACAACGCCCTCGTGTGATGTCATCACAAGATGGCTGCCACAATATGGCCGCCCTCACATCATCACAAGATGGCCACCACAAGATGGCCACCACAAGATGGCCGGCAGGGGAGGGCAGTTGGGGGCCATCAGGCTGGCAAGGGAGGGCAGTTGAGGGTGATCAGGCCAGCAGGGGAGCATTTAGGGGGTGATTAGGCTGACAGGGCAGAAGTGGTTAGGGGCAATCAGGCAGGCAGGTGAGTGGTTAGGAGCCAGTAGTCCCAGATTGTGAGAGGGATGTCCATCTGCCAGTTTAGGCTCGATCCTCAAAGGATCCCAGATTGGAGAGGGGCTGAGGTACACGCCCCGCCCCCCCCCCCCCCCGTGCACGAATTTCATGCACCGGTCCTCTATTCTGGACATACAACTGTCTCATCACCACAAAGAAATGACCTAATGCAATACCTTAATAATTACATCCTCTTCCAACGTTGACCCCTGGCGACCATTAATCTGTTCTCTACCACTACAATTTTGTCACCTTGAGAAGATTATAAACTTGAATAATACTGTGTGTACGTGCTTTGAGAATCACTTTTCTTTTCATTCTGCATAATAACCTTGAGATCCATCCAAAGTTTTTTCAAGTTTCAATAGTTTGTTGCCTTTTATTGCTAATTAGTATCTCATTACATGGAGGTACCACAGTTTGTTTATTCATTTACATGTCAAAAGACATTTGCTATGACCATTTAGGTACAGACTTTTTTGGAAGTTAAATTTTCATTTCCCTGGGATAGGTACTTAGGAGTGTATGTGCAGGGTGTATATAAATAAATGTTAGTTTTTAAATACATGCTAAATGGTTTTTCAGAATTGTTCTACTATTTCCACTCTCACCAACAAATGTATGAGAGAACCGGTTTCTTTTTATTTTCACTATCTATTAAATGCTTTTTGACTATTATAGAAATCACCTGATCACTTTAGAAGAGTGATTCTCAAGCAGCCTAAATTGTTTGTGCATAAAACGACTCATGGTGTTTAAGATGCAGATATCTCCATAATAGCTAGCTACAGTTTATTGTCTATCATAGGCCAGGTTGGCCCCAGACTATTTAGTTTCCACAAGCCTTTTAAATAGGTTATCATTACCATTTTAATGATAAAAAAATTAAACCTCAAAGGGATTTAAGAAATTATTGATGGTCACACATACAGTTAAGGAGAATGCCAGGGTTTCAAATTGGATTTTATTTCAAAACCAAAGTTATTAAGCCACACTAAAGATAACAGTATAAATGTGTCTGTGCCACAATTATTGGTTGAAAATGACATAAATTCATGAACATGAGCTGCACATGGAAGAATGACAGCAATTAATCTGTTCAAATAAACTTTTCTCTGCTAAAGTTAGTTTTTAAAATGCTGATGACTAATTTGTTAAGTGAAAAAAGGACCAAGCCCTCTCAAATACCTTTGAAATATAAAGATCAAGGCACATAGTTACAGAGAATAATGCTGTTTTGTAAAAACTAAAGGAATATTTTAATTAAATATGTCTCAATGCAAGCTATGTTATTTCTGATGAGAAATTTATTAAAATTATACCAATATGAAAGATACTTTTAAAAATAACTGAGACACTATTCTCTCTACATTAAATTTGGAACATTAGGTCTTGTGGCAAACTTATCTATTGTATAAAATAAACTTTCTGAAGAAAGGCTCTTATGAGTATAATCAAAAAACCATATTATCATTCAAATTAAAACATTTTTAATATAAAATAATTGAATTTTATAATGCTTGCCATTGAATAAGTAATAATAATATTGTATATTTTCTTAATATAACAGGCAACGCACTTAAATGACATCTATGTAAACATCTGATGTACAGAATGATTTTTGATTTGTACTCAGTTTTTGCTGACATGTTAGCCTCTGGCTTCAATCTGTTAGAACGGCGATTTTCAATCGGTGTGTGTGAGAATCACACTGGTGTGCTGCAAGAATTTTTAAAACATGCAATACCTGACTATTTAATCAGGGACAGTGACCTCTTTCTCCTTAGATTGTCACATAAAAAAAGACAACAGCCAACACAACAATAGCTGCTCAGTTTGAATGAATCAAAATTATACCTAGTTTTCCCTCAAATCGACAAAAAATACATTTTTTGGTGTATCACAGAATTTTAGTAATTACTTTATGTGTGCCATGAGATTAAAAAGGTTGAAAGTCACTGGTTTAGAAGAATGACTTCCCAGGTTGTTGTTTGTTTGTTTATAATATTGCAGGTTTTTTCTCCCCATGGCAATAGAGAGACTTACTGGAAAATATGCTTTCTTCTAATCTTAAAACTTATAGTTTAAAATATCGGTTTGTAGGCTTAACTTTTAGTCTAGATGTATACCTAAATTACCTAGGCTGGAGCAGTAAGGAAGTATGTCACCACACAAATGCAATCATTCTTTTCTTTTTTAATTAATCTTTATTGTTGAGATTATTACACATGTCCCTCTTTTTTCCATTAATAGCTCCCCTCCACCCAATTCCCACCCCACCCCACCCCAGGCCCTCGCCACCCTATTGTCTTTGTCCATAGGTACTGCACACATGCATATAAGATCTTTGTCTGATTCTTACCGCGCTGCCCCCCACACCCCCTTCCCTCTGAGAATCCTCAGTCTGTTCCATTTCCATGCCCCTGATTCTATTCCATTCACCAGTTTATTCTGTTCATCAGATTTTTTTATTTATTTGATTTTTAGATTCACTTGTTGATAGATACATATTTGTTGTTACTTTGTTGTTCATATTTTTTATCTTTATGTTTTTCTTCTTCCTCTTCTTAAGGAATACCCTTCAGCATTTCATATAATACTGGTTTGGTGGTTATGAACTCCTTTAGCTTTTTCTTGTCTGTGAAGCTCTTTATCTGACCTTCAATTCTAAATGATAGTTTTGCTGCATAGGATATTCTTGGTTGTAAGTTCTTGCTATTTATCACTTTGAATGTTTCTTGCCACTCTCTCTGGCCTGCATAGTTTCTGTTGAGAAATCAGCTGACAGTCGTATGGGTGCTCCCTTGTAGGTAATTAACTGTTTTTCTCTTGCTGCTTTTAAGATTCTCTCTTTGTCTTTTGCCCTTGGCATTTTAATTATGTTGTGTCTTGGTGTGGTACTCTTTGGATTCCTCTTGTTTGGGGTTCTCTGTGCCTCCTGGACTTGTAAGTCTATTTCTTTCACCAGGTGGGGAAAGTTTTCTTTCATTATTCCTTCAAATAGGTTTTCAGTATCTTGCTCTCTCTCTTCTTCTGGCACCTCCATAATTAGGATGTTGGTATGCCTGAAGTTGTCCCAGAGGCTTCTTACACTATCTTCATGTTTTTAGATTCTTTTTTCTTTTTGCTTTTCTGATTGGATGTTTTTTGCTCCTCGTATTTAAAATTATTAATTTGATTCTTGGGATCCTCAAATCTACCGTTGAATCCCTGTATATTATTCTTTATTTCAGTCAGTGTGTGCTTAATATTTGACTGGTCCTTTTCCATTTTTTTTTTTTTTTGGCATTCTCACTAAGTTCCTCAGAGGTTTCTGGAAGATTCTTGAAGTACCCTTATAACCATGGTTTTTAACTCTATATCTAGTAGATTGCTTTCTTTCATTTGTGACATGTTTCTTTGTCTCCGCATTTTGGCTGCCTCCCTGTGTTTGTTTCTATGTATTGGGTAGCTGCTAAGTCTCCTTGAGTTGATAGAGTGGCCTTGTGTAGTAGGTGTCCTATAGGGCCCAGTGGCTCAGCCTCCCCAATCACCTGAGGTGGACATACTTGCTGCACCCCTTTGTGGGCTGTGTGCACAGTTTTGTTGTAGTTGAGCCTTGATTGCTGTTGGTATCACTGGGGGGAATTGACCTCCAGACCAATTGGCTGTGGGGACCAGCTGCGACTACAGTGGGAGAGCTGCTGTGCAGGAGACACCCTTTTGAGGCAGGACTTGCTTCAGTGGGGTTTTGGTGCTCACTGTGTCGGCCCTTTGAGTGTGTTGCTTATGGATGTGTAGAGTTGTAATCTGGTATGTTCTCACACTGACCACTGGGTACACTGGCTCTTGAGTCTCCAGGGAGGTGCAAAGTCAGCCACTGCCTGGGGCCATCCAGCAGGAGCTACAGAGAGATCTGCAGCTTCCTTCTCTTTGTGTGGGGTTTGGAAGTGCCCAGAGGAGGCCCAGCTGTGAAGCAAGGCAGGCTGGTGCTGGTGCTGGTTTGGGGGCCTCTTATTGAAAGGTTTGGGGCTCCCTGACCCAGTTGCAGCTTGTTTTGATAGATTTTTAGCCTGAGAAAGGACAGACCATTCATATGCAAAAGCTGCTGCTCACAGCTTGGGTGGGGTTGTAAATTGGGTAGGGCGGAGTTTCAGGGAATCACCAGGGCAGAGCAAACAGAAATGACTGCCAGTCAGCCCTGCACTAGGGAGGTCCCATCTCTTGAACAATGACCGCTGCGAGCACCTCCATCTGGAAGAAAGCTGCCTCCGAGTTCCTGCCCAATGCCAGACAGTCCATTTTCTTCTCGCATGTGTCTGGGTCCGCCAGAGCCTCACCCGGCACTGGAGCTCAGAGGAAGCCAGTCTTTTAAGAGGAGCAGCTGGGTCTCCACAGCAGGCTATGTGTCACTCAGCCCTAATCCACACTGTTTTTTTACTATCCATAGTTCTTACGGCCCGGAAGGACCTCTTTCCCCAGCTCTGGGACCCTGGGCTGGGAGACTGATGTGGGGCTGGGATTCCTCGCTCCTCCAGGCAGCCTCTGCAGAGGCAGTCTCCCTCGTCATTAAAAAAGCAGCATACCCGTTCTGCGCCTCCGCACCTCCTGCCAGTCTCAATGTGCTTTCTTCTTTACCTCTCTGCTTCTATTCAGCCAGATTTCCCTTGGTTCTGGATGATAGTTGTTCTGTATTTTAGTTGTAATTTTGATGTGGTTGTGGGAGGCAGCAAGTACAGGCGTTTACTTATGCCACCATCTTTGTTCTCTGAGAAATGCAATCATTCTTATGAAAACACTAGAAGCCCGGTGCATGAATTCGTGCATGGGTGGGGTCCCTTGGCCTGGCCAGCAATTGGGGCCAATTGAGGCTGTCTCACCCACTCAGGGGGGAGGGACCGCGGGAGGTTGGCTGGCATGGATGACGGATTGTGGGAGGTTGGGTTGGCCAGCTGTGGGAGGTTGGCTGTGGGAGCTGGTGGTCAGTGCATATCATAGCAACTGGTCAACCGGTCACTTAGGCTTTTATTTATATAGATACCATAACTTAAAAACAACAACAACTACATCTTAAATGCAAAATCTTTGACCCCCAACTTACCCCTAGGGTTAGCTATGGATGTTCATCAACATTGTCCTAACTACTAATAATCCAAAGGGTATTTATAGGCTGTATTTTCCTTCCTGTAGCATGCACATTTTAGAATGGTTTCGTTTAGGACCTGGAAAGGGTGGTAAAACTTGCTAGAATTAATTTAATTGGATAGGTAAGAGTGTAAGACACTAATCCAGCCCCACTGAGTCCTTATTCATAAACCTCCAGTAGCCTCCACCCTACTTGTGAAATGGGCGCTGTAACACCAGATGTGTTCTGGCTTCCGCATAGCTCTAGCCTAATTCCCCTCATGTTTCCAAGAGTATTGATCCTACTCTTCTCTTGGACTTACAAGTGGACATAGGTTTTTCCTGCCTCAGGAAACCTCATTCTTTTGTCTTCCTGAAATGCTCAGGCTCAAACTTCAGCTGGCCATATCAATGCATACCTCAAATTTCCTTCCTAAGACTTCCAAATCAACACTGATGTCCCTGCTATACCATTCATATATCCTCCATCTTTAGTTCATAAATATAAGTATAAAATAGAATACATTATTTGTGTGATTATTTGTTTAAAGGCTGACTGACTTCTACATTAAAGTGGAAACTCCATCAGGGAAGGACAAATCATTCCTCCATATATTTAGTACCTTACATAAAACCAGTCATAGATAAAGAGTTCAATAAATGTTTGTGTAAGTGATCTGCCTACAGATACCTGCTCTGCTAGCTTAGAGAACATTTCTGAAAAGGTCTCCATTAAACAAATGTTGGGTTTTAAGACAGAGTCTAAGGTCAAAGCCAGTCAAGGGTCAAGTTTCCAAATGAGGCATTCATTAACTTTGAACAGATTGTACTATAGCACTCTATAGTCTGGAAATAGAAGCTTTTGTTTTGTTTTGCTTTGTTTTGCTTTGCTAATGTATTATTTAGGATTATTTGCATTTATGGTTTTCAAAAATAAATATTTTTAAAAATTTCAATTACAGTTGACATACAGACATATTAGTCTCAAGTGTACAACATAGCGACTAGACATTTACATATCTTATGAAGTGATCACCTTGATAAGTATGGTACCCATATGATATATACACAGTTATTACAATACTAGAGGCCCGATGCACGAAGATTCGTGCAAGAACAGGCTTTCCTTCCCCTGGCTGCTGGCACCGCCTTCACTCTGTCCAGGGCCCAGAGCCACCTTTCCACCTTCCCATGCTGCCCAGAGGCCCGGAGAGGCTGGGGAGGTGTGGGACGCCCCTGGCTGCTCGGCACCTGCGTATGCAAATTAACCCGCCATCTTTGTTGGGTTAATTTGCATACTCACTCCTGATTGGCTAGTGGGCATTGTGAAGGTACAGTCAATTTGCATGTTTCTCTTTTATTAGTGTAGATTTTTGATAATATTTCCTATGATGTACTTTACAACCCCATGCCTGTCTTTCTATTTGGTAATTTGTATATCTTAATCTGTTCCCTATTTCACCCAGCTCCCCTCCAACCCCCTCCCTTCTGGCAACCAAAAAATAAATATTTCTTAATATAATTCCATGGACATTATTATAAGTATTAATATAGTCATATGAACTAGCTAAGGTTTTATGTACAATGCTCAACAGAGGGATTTCATCTGACCAAGAAAATATGTTGACCAGGCAATATTCACTTCAATGCATTCTGCAAAAGATGGCATAAGGTCCAATAGTTATTTTAAAAAATTACTAGTATCTAAAAAATACATCAGTCTTTTATTTCACTAAACCTTTGCTTTATATGGAATGTTTCACTCCCACCTTTCCCTTTGGGATATCATGGCTGTAATTGAGACTTCAATAAACTAGTATTACTTGCATTCTTCAATGGTTTTCTTAGGGAAAAAAAATAAGATTGGAAATGGTTAGAAATTGCTGAGGCAAAGATGACTATTCAAATCTTACTAGACAGATTGAGGGTAAAAATGGCATTAATCATTTTATTTGAGTGACAGAATATTTTAATTATCTAAAAATTTTAAAGTTTCATTTTGACTTGATCCAAATGATGTTATTTATTAATATATTTGGCTAGTTTTCTAAAATGTATAACATAAATATAATTTTGTTTTCATATTATTCATATTTTTCCTAAATTAAAATATTAACATGGGTATTTTAAATATTTTTTAACATTTTAACCCTAAAACAATCTGTGGATAATATAAAGATGAACTGAAAACAGTACTTTTTTCTGGACCACTATCACAAAACTCAACCACCTGGGTAAGTAGTAAGCTTTAATTAACATAGACGGAAATTCTAGGTTTCAACTTAGAAACTTATCAGCTTTGTAACTTAGAAGCATAATTAAAATATAGTTATAATTAATGTAATAAACACAAACAGGATTATAGATGAAGACAAATATATAAAAATTATATGTATAATACAAATTCTATGTATAAATATATCATACCTTTTATATGCTTTTACTCTAGAATATGATCTTAGGCCATAATTAAATCATGGTATGAATCTGTGATTACTTATAGTAATGTGAAAGGGATACAAATATTTATTTAGGTTAATGTGTATTAAAACTATTCTTCTCAATATAAAGAATAAATTTTATTAAAATAAAGGCAATCTGATATAGTCACAGTTCAGTTTTCTAAAAGAAGAAAAAAAAAGTCCTTGTTTTTAGTTTCCTTGAGGTACAAAGGTATATATTTTTCTACAAGGAAATAGATAACCGGGTCAACAATTTTAATGGCTAGTTGATTTTCCTGCATACTATCTATTCTGAAGTGTATAGATCTATATAATTGATAAAAATAAGTTTAGTTTTCCTGTCTGTAAGAACTTTGACTACAAAGTTCTACTGTAAGAAAAAGTAGCGCTAAATCAGCAGTTACCTGGGGAGTCTTAGAATTTGATTATTGTCAATGTGATACATATGAAAATCACTTTGTGGGACTGGCAGGGAGAGCTTCAAAAAGACAGACATTCACCAGAACTCTTGCATGTGTTAATCAGAAACACAGACACATCTGAAGCGGACAGCTCTACAGAATATGCAGCTGGGTCAGGAGCTGCAAGGACTGATATGGGTAACATTGATTAGCAATTTTGGCAACAAGCAGAATCATCCCTTGAAAGGTACTGCCTTAGGGCAGCTGCAAAAGTGTGGAGCCTGCACTATTATGGACATTTTTTAAATGTTCAAAAAGGAGAAGAGAGGTCAGCACTTTACCCAACCCTCACCCCAAAGTAGGGCAACCTACTGCCATCGCAGCTTCTACTTGAAGGCCAGACCTCCCAAGCGGTGCTGGAGAGGCCAGGTATCAGATAAGCAAATAGATGATCAATATTCTTCTCAGGTTTCATACAGCCTTTGACTCAGCATGCATCTGTCATTCAGAATTTATTGAAAGTTAGCTGAAAATTACTGCCTGTTTTTCTACCATTTCAAACTAGTGGACTTGGAGAGTACACAGCTTTTAAATTGAATTCATGGGAAGACCAGTTTTTGCATAAGAAAAAAAAAATATCCTAACAGGTGTAAGAAAATGGGATTTAGACTAGGAAGACAAGTGGGTGTTTTATAAAATGTGAACTGACTCACATCAATCAAAGGACAACTAGCAGTAGCTTAGGGACTATCTTTAAAAATGATGATCACTGTATCATGCTGATATGTACAAGCATCCCCCAAGAATTGACTGGCTTAGTAAAGATTTCCTACAGGTTATCTCAGTTAAGCTTGATAGCTTGTTAACAAAGAGTTTCTGCCCAAGGGCACCTCATAGACATTTCACATTGTATTAAATAGCAATGTGAAATTTATACATAGACAGAAAACAGTCTGTTTATCAAACCTTCCTGAGTTTCCCACCTTAGGTGCATATTTGCAAACCAAATTCACCAGGCATCATGTGCTGGTTCACACCTCAGACACCAGGACAGTGCAGCAAGAGAGCACCAGACATCAGTAAAAAGGATATGTTTATCTCTAGGTATTATTAGTAGGAACACAGAACACTTCAGTCATTTTGTTGATAGGATGATAACAATTGGCGTATGATGTAAAAAATGGTTTTGCTACTGAAAATTTATGTGGCAATGATTTGTGACAGAGAAAATATTATTGGCCCATTTTTTTAAAAAAAATAAGTTATTTCCAAATATACAAAATTGCTTTACATTTTTAAACATGTTAAAACATGTCCAGTTTATACAAGTTTATAAATTTCTATGTTTTTTCCTCTAAGAGAAGTTGGACATTTCAACAGAAATTGACAATGTATGTTAATAGACAGTTTCATGAGAATTCATTAAATATACATATACCCTAAATGTAAGGGTTAAATGACCTTTTATTGGTTGCTTAACATTTTAATTCATTTAAAAAACTGTCAGAATTTTAAAGAGGTTTCTGTGCACTGCAATCATATTTAAAAGAGTGAGGAAAAGAGAAAATAGCAAAGATACAACTAACTAAACCTGAAGCTGAGTTAATAAATCAGTAGGAAGTGATGTTAATTTTAAAAGGTGCCTTAAGAATAAAACAAAAGCCAAAATTAAAGGAATTAATAAGTCACAAAAACTGCTAAAGTATTCAAATTTAGGGAAAGATCATGAAGCAGATGTTAAAGTGAACAGCACTTGTAAATAAAACAAGGACAAAAAACACAATTGGACATAATCATAGTCACTTAATTGCTATACACAGAAAAGTTTTGATTTGCAAAATGAAACCTACATCTCTAACCCCCAAACTTAGCCTGTGGTCATTACCACCATCACCACCACCATTATTATCACTAAAAGCATCACCACCACCACTTCTTTGTCCTTGTCATTCTCAACCTGATCCTCAAAAACTTGAATGTCTATTATGTGCCTACCACTTACCTAATGTGATTGGCACTAATCAAAAGTGAGTCTTGACTACAAAGTTCAAGTCTATTTCTCCTGAGTTCTTAACTACTTATAAATGTTCTTTCCTTACTAAAAATCATGGCTCTCCAATTTCATTTATGTTAAAAATTATTATTTTTTATTTCTATGCCTCTAATTTATTTCTTTTAAAAAATCTTAATTGTTGAGAATATTACAGATGCCTCCCACCAGGTTCCCACTCAATTTATTTCTTTTTAAAAACTCTATTGTTGACAGTATTACAGATGTGCCCCTTGCGCCACTCCCCTACCCGATTCCTGCCCCATCCCAGGCCTATTAGCTGTGTTCAACAAATGGTTTTAAGCCATGTAGAGAACAACAACAACAAAAAGCTATTTTAATTTTTAAACACCGTGGTTAGGTGTCTGTAGGTAGCATTTGATGGCCTTACTTTTGAACAGAAAAATAAAATTTTAACAGAACATTTTATCTTGAGGTCATTGCAGATTCATGTGCAGTTTTGTGATAATAGAGAGAGATAATCATGTACACTTTATAACCCAGTTTTGGGCAAAATTAATAGTAAAATGTCACAACCAGGATTTTGACATTAGTAAAGTCTGGATACAGAACAATTTAATTACAATAGTCCCTCCTGTTGCTCTTTTATAACCACATCCACTTCCCTACCTACTTCCTCTTTACCTTATCCCTCAACGTTGACAACTACTGACTGATCTGTTCTTCATCATATAATTTTGTCGTTTCAATAATTTTATATGAATAGAATTATACAGTATGTAACCTTGGGCATTGGCTTTTTTTTTTCTTCTTTTCACTCAGCATAATTCCCAGGAGAATGCAAGGTGTTTTGTATTTTTTATGGCTGAGTATTAGTCCATGGTATGGATGGACCACAGTTTGTGTAACTATTTCCGGGAAACCCTCACTTGCGCTTGGGCTGCCTGTGGCTGTGTCCAATAACGAAGGCAGGGTTGAATCATAGTAGGTGCTTATTGAGAAGGCTAGCCAACCAAGAAGACAAGGCACTTACAAGCATCAAAACCTGCCTTCCAGCAAGGTACAGGGGACATGATTATAAAGGGGAAGGGGCTGGGGTGAGGAATGCAGCTACTTTCCTCACCGCAGATGGCAGCTATTGTCCTTAGTCATCAGGAGATGAGATGATGCTGATGAGATGATATTTTGACTCCTGGTGGGTTGGCCTGACCATGTTTATTGGGTCCGCTTGCTGGATTCACAGCTGAGTCACTTTGCACAGGCCTTGAAAAGGAAACTTTAAGAAAAACTTAACCCCCTACTCATACATAAGAAATTTAACCCCCTATTCACATAAGCATATGTGTTGTAAGATTTAAAATAAATGATTAATTTACAGATTAATTCAGGTGTTCTATTAGATTATAAGTCCCCCCTATAATAACCGTTCACCATTTGAGGAAAACCTGGGTTGTTTCCAGCTTTGGGCTGTTACAAATAAAGCTACCAAGAGCATTCATGCGCAGGTTTTTGTGCCACAACACTTTTCATTTCTCTGGAATAAGTTGTCAGAAGTGCAAATGCTGGATCATAAGGCAGTGAAATGTTTCATTTTATAAGGAAATGCCAAATTATATTCCAAATAATTTCAAATTATTTGACAAATGACTATATACCGTTTCATCAGCAGTGTATGAGTAATCCAGTTTCCCTTAATCCTCACTAGCATTTGGTATTGCCATTATTCTTTATTTTAGGCATTCTAAAATGTAATATTTTGTTGGAGTTTTAATTTACGTTTCCCTAATAGCTAACAAGGTTGATTATATTTTGTGTACTTATTTGCCATCATCTTTGATAAAATGTCTGTTCATTATGTTCATTGTCTGTCATGTGTTTTGTCTTTTTTTTATTGTGGATTTTTGAGAAATCTGCATGTAATCTAGACAGTATCCTTTGTTGGATAAATAGTTTGCAAATATTTTCTTTGAATCTCTTTTTTGTCTTGTGTGTGTGTGTGTCTTGTGTGTCTTGCATCTGTGTGCGCATATGACTTGTTTTTTTCATCATTTTAATAGGGTCTGTTGGAGAGCAAAGGCTTTTAATTTGAATAGGTTCAAGTTATTGATTTTTGCTTTTATGGATCTAAGAACTCTGCCTAGACCTAAAACTGAAAAAAAAAAACCCACTTTTTTTTTCCAAAAAGTTTTATAACTTTACATTTTAAGTCTGTGATCCATTTTGAGTTAATTTTTGTATAAGATATGAAACATAGATTAAGGATGGCTGGTTGGTTGAACATTGATTGAATGAGTGGTTAATTGATTTACCCACAGATATTTAATTGCCCTAGCACCATTTGTTAAAAAGGCTATCCTTCCTCAACTGAATTGTTTTTGCTCTTTTGTCCAAAATCAGTTGGGCCTATTTGTTTGGGTCTATTTCAGTTCTCTATTTTGTTCTATTGATCCATGTGTCTAATCCTCAACCAATCCCACACTATGTTGATTCATGTAGCTATATAACAGGCTTTAATATTGGTCAGAGTAATTCCTCCCACATTATTATTCTTTTTCAGGTTGTTTTATTTATTCTAGTGTTTATAGCTTTCCAGATAAATTTTAGAATAAGTTTGTCTATATCTCCAAAACATCTTGCTGAGAATTTGATAGAAACTGTATTTAACCTATAAAGCAAATGGCATCCTTACCATGCTGTTTTCAAATATCTAAACATGTATTTTTATCATTTGTACAAGTTTTTCCTTTATGTCTTTCATCAGCATTTTATAAATATCAGCACGTAAATCCTGTAGGACAAATGCAATTTTGAAGATTAAAATGCTTTTATTTTCTTGACAAGACAAGAATCCAAACGTTTGATTTACAGGAACATCAAACGTTTAAAACAAGAACATGGAGGGGCAGGGAAAGGAGTTAGTGAGCACCTGGAAGAGGAGAAGGAGGAAGGTGGAGGAAGACCAGTATTCTGCATGTTCCCACGTACTTCTGTGTCTCTGTGGCTGAGGTGGCCCTTTCATCCTGCTCCTTGGCTGGTGGCCACACAGAGAGAAGGACATGGTAGTGACTTTAGGACGAGGCCTGGAGCCCTGTCTGGCCACAGATGTGGAGAGTGCCATAGATTTACCCCCAATCAGCCTTCCACCTTCACCATCACCCAGAACCCTCTGAGAGATTTTTATATTTACAGTGGGCCAGGTGGTGGCCAAAAACAGGGTACAACCTGCAAGCTCTAATAGTTTGTCACCAGGGATGTTCATCCAAGTGTCTCCATGGCTTCCTGGTCTCCTGATATGCATGGAGTCAGGAGGCTGTCAATCATAGTGCTAGAGATGGTACAGGAAGGGCCACAGACCTATTTGAAGTGTGTTCCGCACACTGTCATTATAGTGCTATGTTTCTGTGACTACACCATTTTCTTGCAACTTTCTGTTACCACAAACTAGAGGCTTAATGTCAACAGAGATTAAGATGAAAAGCAATCTGCTCTTCCAAAATGAATCTGTAGAAGCTTCCTTTTTATAAGGTGTTAGAGAAACTACAGTGCTAGTCACCAGAGGTCCTGAGGGACTATTGTGTGCTGACTGGCAAGTATTTAAACTTTGATAGAAGCCTTCTGAAGGTGCATATCAAATTATCTCCACAGTGGAATGTCAAGCTGATTCATTTTCTGACTCCATATAGGTCTTATTGTTTTAATCTACTTTGTTTAATCTTCATCATTCTGCACTTTGTAAAGCAGGATATTTTAAAGTCCTTTTGCTCAGGAGTGGCAAAGAAATTATTTTGAGGCCTGGTTCTACTGCAAAGTAGCCAAATGACCTTAGCCAACTTTCCTTCTTTGAGCATTTTCCCCATCTCTCATATGGGAATAGTGACAGCCCCTTCCTAGGGAAGGAGGATCCTAATTGTGATGATTAAATGGGGTGCTTAGTGCATAACCACTTAATCACTCTCATAAGCTTACTCATAGAATGGAAGCAGGTCAGACAGCAGTACAAAATTATGATGGAACCATCAGGAATGTATCATTTTAGAGGTCCTAGGAAAGTCTTTCAGCCGAAATACATTTCACAACCTTTGATCTATCTCACATCCTCCTATTAAGTGAAACTCTGTTTCTATTTTTTTCTCCTAAAATATAAATAAATCCTAGGCAAAGTAAGACATTAAAACTTTAGTAGATAATACAAACATTTTATAAATTGCTATATCAAAATAGTTTCTATATGCAACATTTCATCCTGTGAGAAGAGATATATTTGTGCTTTGAAGCATTTGTTAAGAAATAAAGTTTTGGTTGGGGAGCCTTGATGGTAAGAAACTGGCCACACTCAGGTGAGTATAGGATAGGCCACAAACATCTACTTGCTTATTTTCTGATAAACATCTGAACCACCGGTTCTCAGTCCTCCTGCATTTTAGAACTATCTTGGAAATTAAATACATGAACACAGCACACACATATATATATAAACACATATGCATTACATACACACATACACACACACACACACGCGCACGCGCACGCGCGCGTGCATACTTAGCTATATCAGGGCCCTACACTAGAGATGCAGTCTTGTTTAATCAGACTGCAGTGGGGCCTTGACATCAGTATTTTTTGACTCCTCACCCTGTCCCCTGGTTGTACACACTACTAGGTTTGAAATACTCCTTTATATACATTACAGAAACCGAATGAAATGAAGAGTTCTGGTGCCTTAAAATGATCTCTAGATTGAGATTCAAAAACACCAGGTTCTCCATAGGAACTTTGTGAAAACAATATGACACTTCTAGATTTTCTCATTTGGAGAAATAAAAAAATTCTATTGCATTTAATTCCAATGACCCATGTCATTCTAAAATAACAGAATCCGAAAAGTCAAAGTTTCCTTCCTTTGCCTATTTGAATCAACATTTGCACATAGACTTAATACGACAGATTCCCCCTAAAGGGGTATTAGATTAATGGATGGTTACAGATAGTTTATACATCCCATCCCCAAAGTAAAGCTTTATCAGACATCCTGAAAGGGATCTGGGTACATTAGGGAAAATAACATTTCCATTCCAGACTCAACACTGATCCATCAAATCTGTTCGCCTGCTGTCAGCAGAAGGTATTGCCAGATGCTTGAGAGGACTGGCCAGAACATTCCTGAATGTCACTAGTTAGCTGCACAAAACTCGACTGTGGGGAACAATTCTCCCTTGTTCCTCCAGATACCGCTCAGACATTCGGAACTATTAGCTTTAATTACACTTTCAGTAGTGTGGCTCTGAGAGTTAGGATCAGCTAGCCTCAAATCCTCTGCAAATAAGTTGTAAAAACCCAGTCACACCGTTAGCTTTTCTGCTTCAGCAACAGATACATGTTCCAGTGTGTTCTAAATTATCCTGGAATCTGTGCCAGTTTATTTTCAGCGACTGGAACCCTAGTGCTTTAATGATTTTCATTTTTTTAAAAAAAGGTAGATATTGCTGTTTTTGGATAGGAAATAAACCCAAGTAACCTCAAGTTTAGCGTGTATGAGTATGCATGCATGAGAACATGTATATGTTTTGAATTCTTTAAAAGTTTTGTATTTGAATTTTAATGGGGCAAAGCAGAAGTTTAGCTATCGAATGATGGCAGTAAAAGCTATGCTCACTGCCAAGGGTGCTTGTTTTGGCTTTTCTAAGGTTGAATCCAGCTCAGCGCGTGAAAAGGCAACTTCATGAGAGATGGAGAGTCAAGTGTTCCAAGGCCTAAATCAAATAAACATCTAGTTAACTGCCTAATGAACCTCTCAAGCAGACATGGGTGGCTTCAATATGCTAACTATTGTATAAGACTATTAGGTAGAATATGCAAAATGAAATGATAGGAAGGCATAGCACAACATATGGAAAAATGGACAAAAGCAGAGATAAGGCTTTTCCAAATGCTTTGGACTGAACTTCAGTTCAAACGTTTAGCTTATATATGTTCTGAATGGCTCTTTTCTAAACATGTTTTTAAAGATAATTTAGGTTTAAATTGAAGGAAATATCCTGTTGTTTCAGAGCCTTTTAGAGGCCTTACTTTTTAAATAAATTCAGTGGAAATAGAATTTTTAAACTTCATACATGGACTGTATGTTAGAGTTTAATCTGATTTTGCAGAATAAGAAATAGCTATCATCTTTTAAAGGTTTCCACCTAGTGGCTAAGTTATTATGAGCAGGGAGAAGACCTCAATGCTTAAAGCAGATAGAAACAGGAATATTAGGCCCATGTTTTACTCAGTGAAGTTGAGTACCATGCATTCAGTACATTCAAGATGCTATAGAGCAAGTAATCTACTAAACAAAGGCTCCAAATAAGGCCACTTTCTTCTGTTGGGTTTACCTAGATTGCTGTCCAAATTGCCCTTAGAGATGTCATGACTCCAGGACAACTGTAAGCAGTGGTTCTTTTAAGGCTTCAGAGAAATGCTGCCTATGAAGTTATTATTTTCCTTAAAATTAAAAATACAATTTGTGTATGTAGAGTAGTCAGCTTATTCATAGTGAAAAATATTACCCCGCAAGTGAGTCAGGTGATATGGACTCCTGCCATGAGCTAAGCATACAAATTTGAGTAAGGCCACTCTTTTCTGCTTTATGCTCTGTAAGATGAGGGAGTTGAAATGAAACCTGGGGCTACAGCCCAGTAGCCATGGGCCAGTGTGGCTTTTTGATGTGTTCTGTTTATTCTACACACCATAAAAGAGGGGGGTAGTAAGGATTGTGGGTGAGGGGAAAGGAGAGAGTTGGGAGTATTTTAGGTAGAATAGGCCCTCTATACCATGCCTCTTTGCACGCTAGCCGTTTTCCTTTATATGTTATTCATCCAGGCTTTGAAAACAGTTGGGTTTGTGTCTCCTCTTCTGGGAGTTTTCCAAGGTGACATCTAGATTTAACTTATTCCAAAGTTACTTACGTGCCATGCAAAAAAAAAAAAAAAAATCAATGTTAATGGATAATATTCATTGAGTTCTTATTATGTACCAGACAGTGCACATTATCTGAATCCTCACACTACTCTAGAAGGTAGGCCTCTGTGATTTCTGTTTTCCCAATGACTGAAGAAATTGAAGCACATAGAAGTTAAATAAGTTGCCAGCAGTCACATAGCCAGCAGGTTACAGGACAGGGATCTGGTATATTGCAATCCAGAACTCCAGTCCTTAACACCTTCCAGACTGAAGATATGGCATCTATATTCAATCGTTGATTGGTCACACTGTACCTAGCCAGTCTTTTGAGGAAGTGTGCATGTAAATAGAGAGGTCATCTTTTACTTTGTAATATTTGTTATTGCTTTTGTGCCTACTGTGATTTACACAATGGAACATATTTAGATGAAGATAAAAGCAAAGGAAAAGGAAGATAATTGACATAATTTCCCCTTCCCACATAAGATTCTGTTAACAATTTCAGTATTAACTTGTGCATTGCATATTCCAAATAACTTAGAATTTGAAATTTCTCTAAAACAGATATAATATTCAGGTGACATACACTTAAGAAACTGGTCCTGGGACTAGAAGGATATTTGTTTACCAGTGGGACCAAAAAGTTTCATAAATCACATTATTAGATGCAAGAATGTGGACTTTAAATGTGTACATTATTTAAGGCTTTTTTCTCTTTTAAATGTACATTTTAACATGTTGGTACATTGGTAGGGGAGAAAGTAGATGAGGTACACTTCCTGTGGACAGACACATCTTAGAATCACACATTCAGTGATTATAATGAAAAGATTGCCACATAGCTTACATGTAACCTGACATATTCCAACAAAATATGTTGTACTTTAGCCATACTCAATTTGTGTGATTTGGAGCAGTCCATTTTAGAGGAAAGAATAACATACTGATTAAAATTTTCACATTGCTTGTCCAGTAACATTTTACTGTGTTGTTTACATGTGGAAATTACTAAAGTCTGTCTTAAAATGCCAAAGACATTCTGAGCACATTCAAGCACCTGAGGTCATTGTGCATCTGAAATTGCTCAATGCTCTGGTCTGAATAAACTGACCCTTGAGGTTAATAGTCATCAAGCCAGGGCTTCCTCTGGCCTATTGGAAATGTGGGTCTTAGCTTACTTTGTACAGCAGCATCCTGAGCTCGCCCTCCAAGGATAGATCATAAGCTGTAGAAAACAATTATGAGCTTGGGAAGAGATGAAGCCAGAGAGAGCAAGATTAGTTTCCTAAAGTTGTCCTTTTCTCCTTTCTAACATGAGTGTTTCCCTCCACAATGAGTTAACAGAATGAGGTAGAGAAAATTCTCCAGTAGTTGGGAAAGTCAAATCTCTTTCCCTGCTTAGGTGATAGCACTGACACTTCACACAGAGGGCTAATTACATTTAATGCTCTGGAAATTAATTACAGAGAACAGATAATTGTAAAAGCACCTCCCCCAATGCAATTCCAAAGATAAACAAACAAACCATATCATGATTACTAAGCAGCCATGGAATGCTTAATTTTATGCACAGTGGGAAGGGCACCAATATTCTAGAAATGGATGAGTGGGAGAGAAGAAAGGGTACTAATCTGAAATATGAAACAGCAGAGGCAGTTTTATGTAGTAATGACCCACAGCTCTCCCGGCAGAATAATCTCTCTATTTCAAGATCCTTAATTTAACTACATCTGCAAAGTCCCTTCCTATCTAATAAAAGAGTAATATGCAAATTAACTATCACTCACCTACACTCACAAGCCACACCCAACAGCCAATCAGGAGCGAGTATGCAAATTAACCCAACCAAGAGGGTTGCAGCCACCAACTGAGCAGGAGGCTTGTGTTTCCCAGGCAATGGAGGAAGCCAAGCTTTCCCCACACCCTGGCCAGCCCAGGCCTCCACTCAAGGCTACAAAGTTTCATTTATAGAAGATAAATAAATCCCAAGAAAAATGGCTGCAGCCACAGAGCAAGCAGGAGGCTTGGCTCCACTCCAGGATACAAAGTTTCAATTGTAGAAGATAAATAAATCCCAGATACCAGGGCCTCCACTTGGGTCACCTGGGGGCATGGCCAGCCTGCAAACCACCACAGGCCCCTCGCCCAGACCACCCCACACCCCAAGGGAACCCCTACCCTGATCCGGGACACCCTTCAGGGCAAACCAGCTGGCCCCCACCCAAGCACCAGGCCTCTACCCTATCTAATAAAAGAGTAATATGCAAATTGACTGTCACTCCAACACACAAGATGTCTGCCCCCATGTGGTCAAAGATGGCTGCCCCCAGGTGGACACAAGATGGCCGCCACAAGATGGCCAGCAGGGGAGTGCAGTTGGGAGGGACCAGGCCTGCAAGGGAGGGAAGTTGTGGGTGATCAGGCCAGCAGGGTAGGGCAGTTGGGAGGGACCAGGCCTGCAAGGGAGGGCAGTTGGGGGCAAACAGGCTGGCAGGGGAGCAGTTAGCCATCAATCAGGTTGGCAGGGGAGTGGTTAGGGGGTGATCAGGCTGGCAGGCAGAAGCAGTTAGGGGCAATCAGGAAGGCAGGCAGGCGAGCAGTTGGGAGCCAGCAGTCCTGGATTGTGAGAGGGATGTCCGACTGCCTGTTTAGGCCCGATCCCGGGCCTAATTGGGCAGTAGTTCATCCCTCAAGGGGTCCCAGATTGGAGAGGGTGCAGGCTGGGCTGAGGGACACACACCTCTCCATGCACAAATTTCGTGCACCGGGCTTCTAGTTTTATTATAAAAAGTAATACAGATATCAGGGATTAGGATGTATTCAGCCTATCTCAGTCCACCATCTGGGTCACAAAGAATCACATTCAGTTCACATGCAAAAATATATTCGTCCCATCCCAACATCCTCAAATGTCTCAACTCATTAGAGCATTGCCTCAAGTCTAAAATCTCATCTAAATGTTTCAAGCTAAAATGTTCCACATTTCATCATCTCAATAATCTAAGTTAGGTATGAGTCAGTCTGAATGTGATGCATCCTATGGCATCTCCAGATCTGTGAAACTAGGAAACAAATGATCTGCTTCCAAAATGCAGTGGTGGGACAAACATAGAATAACAGTTATACACCTTCCCAATTCAAAAGAAGGGAATATTAAAGAAATAAAGGAGTCACTAGCCCCCAAACCATTTCGAAATCTAACCAGAGGTCTCCATTAGATTTCAAGGCCTGGGAATAATCCTCTTTGGCTTGAAGCTCTTTCTTTTGGACTCATGACTCTGGCTTCTTCATACCTAGATCTGGCCTCTGTCCTGTACCTCTGGACTTAACGCTTTCCACA
Organism: Plecotus auritus; assembly: GCF_963455305.1. Lineage (NCBI taxonomy): Eukaryota > Metazoa > Chordata > Mammalia > Chiroptera > Vespertilionidae > Plecotus > Plecotus auritus. The sequence goes on along the minus strand of NC_137773.1, from coordinate 11,659,819 downwards.
TGGAGTTATATTTTCTTTATTTTATCTTCTCTCTGTCCCTTTTAGGCCAAGCTGGAAGTGTTTCTCCTGGTAAACACTTGTCAAAGTCTGTGGGTCTCCTGTGTATGTCACAAGGATTTTCAACATTAGATAAGAGAGCCCTCCACATATCTTTTCTGGAAATCACATCTTTATTTCTGGTTTCTGCTGAGATGGTTGAGTGGATTTATGAGTCACATTCTTAATCTCTTTAAGAGTCTTCTGCGGGAGAGAATACTCTGAACATTTAATTGCTTTGTGGGACTAGCCAATGGTCGTCCAGGCTACATCTTTGGCTTTATATTCAGAGTTCATTTCCAGCAGTCAATCTCCAAATTTTAGCATCTTTTGCAATCTGGATAGGTTGAGAATTTTCCAAATTATCAAATTCTGAATTGGTTCATTTTTGCGTAACAGTTCTTCCCTCAATTTTTCTTTCCCTCCTGTATTTTATACTTATGAAGACTATTATGCAGATTTAAAATATTTCTAGAAATTATAGGACAAATTCAAATATTCATTGGAAACAAATGGAATTAAAGAAATTGATTAAATGCACTCTGCTTCAGTTTATATCCTGCAAAAAAAGATAATAAATTTATGAAAAAATTTCAATTTTTATATGTGTAAAAATATATTAATTACAGAAAGAAGAATGTGTCTTGACCTATATGCAAACTAAGTGTTTTTAAAAAGCACCAATGCATGTATGCATCTATTGCTATCCTAGCTCAGGAACAGAATGGGTTGGGTAACAAGAGAGAATGTGTGGGCATGAGTGCCAGGATGGGGCTCATGTGTGTATGGCACATGAAGACGTGTGTGAGCACAAGTATGGTTATGCATATATGAACTTCTAGTGTTGGAAATGCAACAGGATAAAATTCTGAACTTAATACTAATACATACATACATACATACATACATACATATGCAATGGATATAATTATTTTATTTACCTTTATCTTGTGAATATATTTGGGAGAATGGGGAAATGTCTGCTTGAACTTATGCTTAAACAATTTGAACCTTCCCCATCCCCTAAGTAATGTTTTGGCTTATTTGTGAGCCTCCTTTCCTAGCATACAACCCAAACAAACAGATCCTTATGCAATCTGTTCCAGGCGCTTTTATATAAATAGAAGATTTAAAAAAAAGTCCAACCTACCAATGTTGGTAAATTATATTGCTAGTTTTCCACTCTACTTTCATTGGACCATAATTAGGGGACTACTATGTGGACAACTAAAAAACTACACAGATGTGGAAATTTCTCTCAGTCATTAACTGTAAATATAAGCCTCAATTAATGTATGTTATCAAATTAGGAGATAATGTTAGTTTTCACACTTCAGTTCTCAGCTTAGCGCTTTAACTATTCTTATTAGGGGCTCTTACATCAAAAAAGGGATCAACAAAACAAAACGATTAACTTTCTGGTCAATTTGCTAAGCTCCAATGGTAGTTTAGCTTTTTAGCAATGCATTTCTAATAAATGTAACTGTCACTTATTCAGTTAACTTAATTTCAGATGAAACACAAAGTATGAATGTAGGTAATTTGGATTATAATTTGCTACCTTATATTTTCTATACACATAGGCATATGTGTGTGTGTGTGTGTGTGTGTGTGCGCGTGTGTGTGTGTGTGTGTGTGTGTGTGTATATATATATATATATATATATATATATATATATATATATATATATATCATAAAGATGTAAAAAGCATCACTTTATAATTCAGGTTAAATTGCCAAATTCCATATTGTGATTTCCAAACTTCCTTTTCAATAAGCTTTTACCAATCTACCAAAAGGAAATAAAATCTGACGAAAGCTTAAAAAACTAATACAATGAAAGATTACTCTGTGGATTTCCTTTGTCTTCCAAGAAAACATAAAGGGGACAGTTAAATGTCTACTGCTTACAAATGCCTAGAGAGGTCACTGAATGGATGCAATTATCTGTTTTGTTTTTCCTAATTGGCGTGTGCCATGTTTAACCAACAGAAATTCTATCTTCCTACACAGGAGAGAAGCCTCTGTTACCTCACAAGTTGGGTTTTACTTGCGCCAGGAAATTGTACAATGAATGTCCTTTTCAATTAATTTGTCTGTTCTAATCAGTTTGATAGGGGGACTAACTCATTTAGTACTTCAGGCAGATAGATGCTTAGGATGTCTTTAGGGAATGGACCACTTCATTGCAGTTGAAAGTATACTATTTGCATGTGGAAATAGGTACCAGGTCTGCTTTTATGTTTTGAACCTTCACACTAAAATGTAGTAGGCCACTCTCCCACTGTTGGCCTTGGTAGGATTACTTTTTATATTATCAAAAGAACAATTAGCACCTGGTGATATGATCACAGATGGCATCAAAGAGTAAGAGGAATTCAATTTTACAGGGACACTCATCTCAAGCTTTTATATTGGGAGTGCCAGTACAAACATGGTTACAAAATGCAAGGACAATATTCTACGTAACTATCAGTGCTGCAGTATTACAACTGGTCTGAAATGAAAATTCTTTCTCTAGCTTGCTTAATTTTGAGGAAGGCGCTCCTATTTTATGTTTGATTAACTAATAATACCTGTCACTCTGGGTATGTTATTTAATTTATCTGAGTCTAGGTTTCTTAGCCTACACAATTGGGACCAATGATAACCTTCAACTTTTGGGATTATGGTGAGGAGTAAATGAGGTAATCCAAGCAAAGGGCATAGCCCTATTTCTTACATCTAAATATGTGCCCTTAATGTTCTAATTATTCTATTGCTATCTTTAATGATTTCATAGACTCTGTAAGAACATTTTTAAAAAATTAAACTTGGAAATACTTTGTGTGTTTTTTTATGGATATCATTAGCCCAATTTCCAGGGTTTATGACTTTAATTGTGAAGTGCTAGAAAATTTTATTATATGCTTTTTCAACAATGGAAGATGTCCCCCCCCCCTTATATTAGTACAATGTATTTAGTTAATAGATGAGGCATCTTAGAATAATTTAATATTAAATTGTTATGTTTATATACTGCTATTTGAGTTTGCTAATAGCCTCAATTTTCAAACTATTATTATGTAATTTCATTTGATTACAGTGTTTCTGTCTATTTTGTGTTTTAGCATCCTACTAGTCTTAGAGAATGACTTAGGGATATTTGTAGCTTTCCTATATTCTGAAACATTTCAATAGCTGTAAAGTTATCTATTCCTTGATATTTATAGAATTTCATACTTAGGGAATAGAAGGGAGAAAATGTTTGAATTTTAATTTTTCTTTGGTTATATATATATTTTTTCAATTATGAGTCTACTTGATAATTTATATTGTTCTAGAAAAACACAGAGGCGGACAATTCTAGAAAATCCACAGAGGTCACCAAACAAAGTAAAATAAAAAATCAGGTCTTTTGAAAAATCATCCAACTAATTTTGATAATAGAAAATAACCACTTCAAAATAAATTTATCTTTAAATTTAACAAAGGAATTTTACATGTATTTACTGTTATGATTACATCTTTTTGGTCCTATCAAACAAACACCGTGGTAAACATGAAATAGACAGGAAACAGAATTTAGACAGTTTAGACAGGGAACAGAAATTTAGACAATTTAGATTCAAAATCAAATGACCAGTACCACCTCATACCCATAATGGCTACTACTATAAACAAACAAACAAATAACTAAATAAAACAGAAAATAACAAATGTTGGTGAAAATGTGGAGAGAATGGAATACTTGTATGCTGTTTGTGGAAATGTAAGATGGTGTTGCCACTGTGGAAGACAGTATGACAATTCTTCAAAAAATTAAAAAATAGCATTACCATATGATCCAGCAATTCCAGTTTTGGGTATATACCTGAAATAATTGAAAGCAGGGCCTCAAAGAGATATTTGTACAATCACATTCATAGCAGCATTATTCATAATAGCCAGTAAGTGGAAGCAACCTAAGTGTTCGCTGACAACTAATGGATAGACAGAATGTGTACATACATACAATGGAATGTTACTCATTCTTAGGAGGAAGGAAATTCTGACATATGCTATAGCATGGATGAATTTGAGGACATTATGCAAACTAAAATTAGCCAGTCACAAAAAAAAGACAAATACTGGATGATTCCACTTACATGAATTACCTAGAGTATAAATTTATAAAGACAGAATTTATAGAGACAAAGTAGAATGGTGGTTATCAGGGGTTGGGGGAGGGAGGGAATGGGAAGTTAGTGTTTAGTGGGTATGGAGTTTTGCAAGATGAAAAGAGTTCTGGTGATGATTGCCCAATATGTGATTGTATTTAAGACCACTGAAATGTACTTAAAATATTAAGATGCATATTTCACCATAATAATATTTTTTAAAAATCCAGTAACAGAGCTAAGCCAAAGAATGCGTCCTGAGTTAGAAGCATCTGAACTATTATTGAGCATGCTAAACCTAACATAGATTATTACCTCCATTTCTAGTCCCTAAAAGAAAAAATAATCAGTGATTTTTTATGTCCTTTTATTCTTTTATATATTAAAAAGGGGAAATGCATGTAAAAGCGGAAAAATAGGGCCCTAAGGCAACACCTAATAATTTCCTTTTCAATATAGGTTTTCATCCTATTAGAAAGCCTTTCTCCAGGGAGCCATGCCTACCTTTCCTCACACTATACTGTGTGCACCTGGCCCCCTTCAGTATATCTGCTGCCTTCTAACCTTACTTTCCTTATGCTTCTCATCGCTCCATATTGTAAAAATCTGCTTATTTTCTCTTTCCCTCTAAAATGGGAATCTCTGAAAAGTAGCCCATAAAAGGTTAAGGAGACCTGATTATTTCTACTTTCATGGCATGTGTTTCAGTTGCTTAGTGTTTTATTGTCCTCATTAGTCCCTTGATTTTTATATTTATGTAGCCAAGTAAATAACTAGTTGAGGTCTTATTCTGTGCAAGATGTTATTCTACATTCCAGGGAGATAGTAGTATTAAACAAAACAAAACAAATAGGTCCAAAAACCTCTTTCCTCATGGAGCTCACATTATAGAAGAAATAGGCAATAAACAAGGCAAAGAAATGCAATACATATCATTTTGCATATGTAAAAAAGGAAAATAAAGCATGAAATGGGATATAAGTGCCTGGGTATGTAGAAAATTTTAGATAAGGTTCCAGGGGCGGTCACATAGAGACCTTGGCTTTCGATCAAAGACTTAGTGAAGGCAGTGATTCAGTCTGCTAGGGCTGCCATAACTAATTACCCCAGATTGGGTGATGTAAGCAACAGATATTTATTTTCTCATAGTTTTGGAGACTGGAAGTCCAAGATCAAAGGGCCAACAGATTGATTTCTCCTGAGAACTCTCTCCTTGCCTTCAAATGGCTAGCTCCTTGCTCTGTCCTCACATGGCCTTTCCTCTCGGCACAAACTAGGTGTACCGGTTAATAATGTGGATTTTTTTTCAATAGATGGAGTTACACATATGTTGATATATATGCAATTTGATATGTATGCTGTTTTATTGTATTGACAACAAGCTTCACAACTTCATATGTCAAATTTTCTGAAGGTGTTAACATCATAGATATTTTTACACTTTTTGTGCCAAAAAAAAGAGCATTTGCAGAAAGTTTTAATTCATTATTTTATTTTGAAGAAAAGTGCTGCCGAATACTTCAGGAAGCTTACAGTGAACATGCTCCATCTCAAGATACTTGTGAACACTGGTTTAAACGCTTTAAAAGTGATGATTTCGATGTGAAAGACAAAGAACGTCCAGGTCAACCGAAAAAGTTTGAAGACCAACAATTGTAAGCATTATTGGATGAAGATGCCTGTCAAACTCAAAAACAACTTGCGGAAAGATTAAATGTTGCTCAGCAAACAATTTCTGATCTTTACAAGCAATGGGAAAGATTTTAAAGGAAGGAAAATGGGTGCCACATCAACTGAATGAAAGACAAATGGAAAACCAAAAAGTCATCAGTAAAATGTTGCTTCAACGGCACGAAAGAAAGTCTTTTCTGCATCAAATTGTGACTGGCGATGAAAAGTGGATTTACTAGTAGTCACGTAGCGATCAGGGGCAGAACATTTCAGAGAGAACAAGGCCCTGAAGTAGGAGAATGTCTGACCTTTTGGCAGCAGCAATGCTGCTATACTATAATGATTGTGCTTCTTTTACAAAACTTTAAAAAAAGTTAATGAGAACTGCCAAAATAACAGTCTTTGTACAAGGTGCTATGTTAAAAAATAGATTTGGTATAGTACCTGTCTTCTAAGAATTTTCAACATATGTCAAGGTGACCCCACAAATGTTGGCTCATGTGCTTGACAACCTTTCATGTCATATGGGGGAGAGGGAATAAAAGAAGCTGTGTTCTTGGGTAACTGTTGGCCTTTTGATGAGTTAAAGATACTATAGCAAATGTTTCTTATCTTGCATCATTCAAGAAAGCTAAATGCAAGCCATCTTTTATTAAGACCTGTTTGTGTCTTATGAGTAGACAGCCAACTTTTAAGTATATTTATACAGCTTCAGTGATATGAAGACTCGATATACTCCCTTTGGAAACCAGGGTCAAAACGGTCCTCCCAAAAGGAAGGCAAGAAATTCAAAGACGTAAGAGGTCCTTTGACAATGGAACCATAGGTTGGAATATCGATCTTTGAGGATGAGGACAGGGCCAGGAGTCCAGGAATGCATGTGGTCCTTTGAGGCTGAGAGTGGCAAGGACCCAGAATACCCTAAAGAGAGAAGGACAAGAAGGAACCCAGCCCTGCCAACACTTTGATTTTATACTTCTGACCTCCAGAACAGTGAGAGAATAAATTTATGTTGCTTTAAGCCACTGCCTTTCTCAAAGCCATAATGATCAATTTCTTTGAACTGAAATTCAACTTAAAAAATAAATATGCACAGGAATGGCCAAGGATTGAGCATTCAGAGTTTAATCCAAACTAAAGACTTTTCGTTTTCAACTAGTGTTAAATTGTGATTTCCAGGAAAATATTTTGCTTACTATTTATTTTTTTTAATGTAATAAGAAGCACAATATCAAGTGTACCTGATTTTACACACCATATATAAATGATGTGAATAATAATTCTCCCTAATGATAATACTAATCACTTTTAGGTAAAACAGAGAAAAGGAAGGACAGTGGTTCAATTATTTGTCATTCACCATTGGTTTTCATCACTACATATTTATGTCTAAATTTAAGAGGCAGATTGCCTAATCAGTTATGATAAAATGTTAGAAGTTAAACTTCCACAATTAACCATGGTATGTGAATTTCCTTGATTTTTGATATGAAATTTGCTTCTACAACTTACAATCAGTATAAATGGTGAGAATCTTACTAGAAAAGATACATTTAAATTTCTATCTCTCTAAGATACTGATAATTTTAATGATATGCATATAGGACCAGAGCTGAAATCTGGAATAAATACATGAGTCCAAGTATATTTTAGTCAATAAAATTGTCCAGGAAATTACTCAATATATTAACCCATTGCAACTATATGGCTAGCATCCCCTCCAGTCCAGGAAAAAAGAAAGGAAAAAATAACATGAGAAATGAACAATTCTTAAGAATTTGTAATGATCATCTTCTAAATTTCTAATGCAATCCTTCAAATTAAATAATGCTATACTTATTAAAATTTAATCCATTTCTCAAGTAAGTTTAGAAGTCAAAGTAATTAAATTAATGCTTAAAACATAATGTAGATTGGGTCAGAAATATGAACTAATCATGATCAGAACAAAACAAACTAACTCTTAGTTCAAGTGAGGGGTTAATTACTGGGGGAATTCTATTTCTGGCCAAAATGGAGTAACAAGGACCAGATTTACCCTCCTGCAAACAGACAAATAAACAAACAGACAGACACACACACAAAAAAAAGGATTAAAAAACTCAATAGACAAAAGGAATGAAGCAATGTTTTTCAAGACTGGAGAATGAGAGACTGTGATCACTGAGAGATGTGACAGAAACCCTCATAAGTTGGGCCTCCCTTGAGAGGATCCAGAGAGAAGAGTTGCAAGAAAGAGACCTCCAGATCTGCAGAGGGGCCTCTGAGGGTTTAGTAGAATAAAGATCAACACATGTTTTTGAGGAAACTATCAAAGCAAAAAAAGAAACATCTTAAAGGATTAGTAGGAAGAATACCTGGATTCCACATACATAGAGCTTGGAACAGTGCCCGTTTCCACCAGCCAGATTAGAAAAACTCACAGTTTGTAAATCACTGGAGAGAGTATCAGAAGGGTCTTGCCTCAGTTCTGGGGAATTACTACTCCTGAGTAAAGACTGCCCTGATTTTGCCAAATAAATCGTAAATGCAAGTCTCCAAAGGATGAAACTGTTTTTAAATACCTTAACTGTCACAGACAAAGTTAAAAAAAAACATGCAAAGGACTACAAAAATAGATCAACAAAAATATTTTACATTGGCTGGCATCTGGTCAAAATATAAAAGGAACATATGCGTACAAAAGAAATATATGCCCATAAGGGGTAGAAAAAGCAATAAACTGAAATTGACCTGGAACTGACACATTTATTATAATTAGTAGGCAAAGACATTAAAACAGTGATGACAATTGTGTTCCATATGCTCAAGCATTATGTAGAGACATGGAAGATATATAAAGACTCAAATCAAATTTCTAGAGATGAAAACTAAAATATCTGATTTGAAAAAATGCATAGGATGCGATAAATATCAGATTAAACATTGTAGATGAAAGATTAGTGAATGTGAAAACAGCAACAGAGCAATTCATATTAAAACACAGAGAAAAAAGAATGTATTTTTAAAAATGAAAACAGCATCAGTGAACTGTGGGACAACTGCAACAACTCCAAGTAACCCACCCAAGGAGCAGAAACATGAAGAGAACTACACTAAGTTGTGATAAAATCAAGTTGATCAAAATCAGTGATAAAGAGAACATCTTTTTTAAAAAAAAGTAGGGAAAAGACTTGTTAGATACAGAGTAACAAAGGTATGGATGACAGCAGCATCTTTAAACCACTAAAAGAAAAAAGAGTCAACCTAGAATACTATACTAAGCAAAAACATTTAAAAATGAAGGTCAAATAAAGAGTTTTTTGGGACATTCTTTCTTTCAGAAAGAACTCAGCACCAACACATGCACTCTACAAGAATTGTTAAAGGAAAATGGTACAAGGTGTAAATGTGAATCCACAGAGAGGCATGATGACCATTTCAGTAGAGGAAGTTGAGCACCTCATGACTGAACTGTCTCCAATGTTGAATGCTGCAGTACAAGCTTCAAACTCAGTATACCAGCCCAGTCCCTCTCAGGTGTTTAGTGGTTTCACCTGAATCACCATGCACTTTATCCTACAACTGGTTTCAATTTACCTGAAGTTTACCATTTACCTATTGGCTCCTCCCATTTTTTCTTTCCTTTTTCTTACCTTAAAAAGCCTCTAAATGCTCATTTATTTGCTTGTTTCCCAGATGATATGTTCCTCCTTAATACTTTTTACAATATTCAGCCTGTCCATAGACTTTGCCGCAAAGTGAAAGTACAGTTGATCCTGGAATAGTGTAAGGGCTGGGGGATAGGAGCACAGACGCCTTGCACAGTAGAAACTCCATGTATAACTTTTTACTTCCAAAAACGTAACTTCTAATAGACTACTGTTAACCAGAAGCTTTATAATAACAAGAGTCATTTAACACAGATTTTGTATTATATATATTATATGTATTATATATAATATTCTTACAATAAAATAAGCTGGAGAAAAAATGTTATTAAGAAAATTATAAGGAAGAGAAAATACATTTACAACATTTAATTGAAAAAATCTGCATAAAAGTTGACTTGTGCAGTTCAAACCCGTGTTAGTCAAAGGTAAACTTTACTCCACTTGACCTTGTATGGTTACACTTAAACCATATGCATTTCTTAATAAGACTACAGAATGTTAGCTGATACTCTGTCCTCTAAAGTGAAACTATTGAGAACAGATGTCAGGACCTTTTAGTGGTTTGCTGGCGAGAAGTCATCAACAGGCTACAGATGGGCTTGATAGCCTCAGGTCACCACTGATGATAAAGGCTTCTTCATCATAAAACAAGGTTTCAAGATGTTTTCTTTTTCAACTTCTGCATTTTCTTTACATTTTTTCTGTTGCTTTTAAAGATACACCACTTACTTTAACTCACTAAATCTTTGTGGACGTAGGGAAAGTGAAAACAATGATTTAAAAATCACTTTCTGCAGTAATAATTTCTTGGAGATTAGATTCTATGACATCTTTCTAGAAATTACAATGTTTTCTATAATTAATCTTATAAAATATTTTATATTATACCACTAAACAAAGCTTACATATATCAGACGTACAACAGATACAATTAAAGGAGGAGTCTGACCTATATGGCCGGCATAGTTGCTGTGCACATAAGACCTCATGAGAAACTAACCAAGTAATGTAATGGTGCTTTTCCAATTTGTATTAAATATTCCTATAATACATAAAGTCATATGGTCCCAGACAACCCTTAAAATGGTAAGGTCACTGCCTATTAAAATGTCAAATTTATTTTTTATCCCAAGTGGTGGAGATGCAGGTGAGGGGGTGGGACAGGGAACTTGTGCAGTGGAAAACCAAAACACAACTAACAGTTAAAAACTGGTTGAATTTCTACTTAATGTACATGCTTTTCCAGTGACTTGAGGGAGGTCTGAGGAGACAAATCACAGGGAAGGCAAAGAATAACTCCACAACTCCAAAATTTCTTTGCAATATTAATTCAGCATTGGAGAGATGAAAGGATTGGTTTCATAACATTTAAATGATCTATCTAAAAATACAACAAGAAAATATAATCTGTTATCTTGCTGGATGATGTAATTGCAAATTTATAAAATTACTTATTTTATGAAAGCCATTTGGACATAAAAATTCAAACCACAAAATTCTTAATGAATAGAAATAAAATGGGGAAAATTTAATAGCCTTTAAAACTAAACTTTCATTTTTTTTATGTTCTGTTATAACAAGAGAAAATCCAAAGTCTTAAGTTAATTCTGCACATAACCTTTTGTACAACTATAAAGCAGTAATACCCATATACTCTATAGCCTAGTTATTATAGAAGCATTAAGTGGTCAAGATGTTGGACCTGATTATTAATACAACACTTACTACTGTTTATGTTTCAAAGAACAATCATCTATAAAACATTTATCTTTAGGCATTATCATATTGTATTAAATGTATCAAAAAGCATATTAACTTTCAGGTTTTGTGTTAAACAAAAATTACTAACTATTCTATAGAAAACCACTCAACACTGTTTTCCCTTGACAAATTTACAGTGACATATCTCTATTAAAATTATTAGATGTTTAATAATTAACAGTGGTGCATCAAATGGCTACTATTTCAAAAATGATTCCTTCAAATTAATGAAAAGGTAGCCCATTTAATCACCAACTGTCATAACTAGCTAGTTTGTTAATGTTAGTAATAGGAAAGGAGCAAAGGGGAAGGCCAGACATTATAAGTATGGTCATCTGGGTACCTTCACCAGGAAGACAAACCTTTACACACCCAGGGAACTATCAGGGAAGGTGTTTGCTTGTCAGTCTAACCCGGGAAGAAGGTAATTGCTGGAGGGGTTGGAGCCACTGCAGGTGCATGAAATCTTGGAAGGGTAAAAATCCCCCTAGGAGTTCGCTCTCTTGCTCTCTCATACTTGCTTCGCTCCTGCTTCCTTGCACTTGCTTGTTCTGTGACCTGCATTAGCCTGCCACGTGGCCTTAGAAGCTGCATGGCCTATGGCCATCCAGACCCCACACACAATGAGTTGCAGGCTGGAATACAAGAGAAGCTAGCCAGGTGCTGGATTGGACTGTACAAATATGGCTCTGGGCAGTGGCTTTGATCTTAGCCCTGATGAAGACAAAACAGGACTTTTTCCACGGTAGAACAGAGGGAGATGGGACCTTGGACACACAGGGCCTTACCTCCACAGAAATGAAGCTTTCCCCAATACCTCACTGTTCATGGGAGCCTCAGGAAATCCTGGTTCCTGTGGCACCCCAAGAAGCCCACTTCCACCAGCAACAGGTGGGGACACAGAGAGCACCCCGCCAGTAACATTTCTACTACTTACAGCAGGATTACATCTGTCCTCCAGTGCTTTCTCACAAGACTACTGACCCCCTTCAAAATGGAATGGAGATTTGAACTTAATATTTTGCTTCAGGACTAGTCTTGCTTGACATTGCTTTGTCTTCAGAACTTGATACCATATTTGTAAAAAAATAAAATCTATGTTTTGACATCTTTTAAGTTGAAATGGTTATCAGGATATATTATTTTATTCGTTAAAATAAAAGAACAAGAAAACAGCAATAACAAAAACGAATGTCTATAAAAAGAAAGCACATACTTCCCAATTTGCAATCCTTCTGTCCCCCCACTTACTCCATCAGAAAGTTTTAAAACACGTTTCATAAAATGTTAAAGGAATTCCTTTACCCTAGAATAGTAGCCTCCACATTTTTTTTAATATCCTAAGAAATATCAGCATCCTCTTACAATAACAGACAAGGTCATGAAACCCACAGCTTCAAGACAGGGCATGTTTAGATCAATTTGAACAGGTAGCAGGGAGACTCACTCATCCACTCCACTGCTCTCATGGCTTTAAAGCGGGCATTTCCATTGTGTGGTTCTGCAGTATTAGCATCACCTGGGAGCCTGTGAAAATGCAAATTCTTAGACTCCACCACAGCCCTATTGAATCAGAAATTAGGGGTGGGGCCTAGCAATCTGTGGTTTAACAAGCCCCCCAGGTGGTTCTGAGGCTAGCTCTGGTTGGAGAAGCAGGGCTTTAAAGCAATGACAAGGAGAGAAACACAAAACTAAACTAGGCTGTAAATCCCGAATCAGAACCATACACTTCAGTGTCATAAACTAGGCTGGGAATCTTAGAACTTCTCAAGAGTATGAGAGGTAAGAACCTTCTCTCTTAAAATTTATGGCTAGGTAGAAATGCTATTATATAAATTTAGAGAGGAGGGGGAACAGAGAGGAAAGGAGAGAGTTATTTTAAGTATAAAATAATGTGTAAAAGACTTGGTACAGTGTCACTCAATAGCAGGCTTTATTAATAATTGCTATTATTAAAGCAATAATGGTATTCAACATGAAAATAAATAGATTCTATGATTAGGAACAGTCAGTAAACATTGAAGTTTGAATCAAGTTCTCTAATACTGTTTCTTTACACACCCATGTTCCAACAGTAGTCATGGAAATTATGTTTAATACACAAAAGTGGATGATGAAGGGTTTCCATTCAGGCAAACCCAGAGCCCTCCAGGTGAATGAAATTTTAGATGAATCTCTCTGTTAAGCCCTACCTTAGAGGGCTTAGCACAAAGTCTTCATACATGAATTTTAAAAATATATATTGGAAGCAATGAAAATATTAACAAGACAAAGTCCATAAATGATCTTAGGCCAAAAGCGTTAAGATGTGTGTGATTTGGTATCTCAGAAGAGATCAAATCTAAACACAACACAAAGGAATCAGTAGAGGAGAAAAGTGTTCATGTAGCTTAAGCTTCTAGAACAGCCGTGGGCAAACTACGGCCCGCGGGCTGGATCCGGCCCGTTCGGCTGTTCTATCCGGCCCGCGGAGCCCAAAGAGCGGAGGGTTCTCTTGCTCTCCCCTCCGCTCCTTCACCAGCAGCAGTGTTAACATGGCAACGTCGGGAAACACGGCCGCAGCTCCTTCTTCTGAGTGGGCGGATTTATATCCCCCATTCAGTAGAAGGAACAACCTCTCAATCTTCCAGAGGCTCCTTGTAATGCCCGCGGACGCGTCCCCGACATCACCCTGGGAATGCGGAGACACGTTATCGTGGTGATGTAGGGAGACACGCCCCTGGAGAGCACAGTATCAGAGCATTAGCTAAAAAGGAGACCAACAACACTGTTCCCACTGAAGTTGATGTTTTAAAGACCAAAAACCTTTCAACCCAGTCTACATTGCCATCTACATCTACGTCCCGGACATAATTTGGAAGTTGCACTAAAGAAAATGTTTAATTTACTGTTTACACATTTTGTTCTTTTCTATTTGTTTTAGTTTTAAATTATTTTATTATATTTAAGTTTAATTTGAAAGGCTTTTGTACCTTTCCTTTGTTAGGCAATTTTATTTTGCCTTTGCCATCTTCAACATAAGGTATGTTATTGTGCTATGATTCCTCCATTTTTTGAAGTTTCAAATTATAATAATTAGTGTTTACATTCTTCTTGTTAAAATGTTTGAAATGAATAAAACTATTGAAATAAAAAAAAAAAGACCGTACCCTTTTATGTAATGATGTTTACTTTGAATTTATATTAGTTCACACAAACACTCCATCCATGCTTTTGTTCCGGCCCTCCGGTCCAGTTTAAGAACCCATTGTGGCCCTCGAGTCAAAAAGTTTGCCCACCCCTGTTCTAGAAGAAAATGGACTCCTAACGTTTTATTTATTTATTCATCTAATTGATAAGGAAAAACATGTATGTTTTAAGGATAACTCCCCAAAGTGTATTTTTAAATAGTTTTCAATGCCCCGGGAGCCCCTGTTCCCTTGAGATGGGTGTGCAGTCTCTTAAATAATCTAATGGTTTTGGCTTTGCTGAAATATCTCTCTTTTTCCTCTTGAATTTCTTTTAAGTCACACTGTAGACGTTAGTCTCTCTAGCTCCTGGGGCAGAGCTTGCTAACGCGGAGCTTGCATTTTCCAAAGGTGCTCTAGTGATGTGTTGACTCAATGATCCGCTAATGACAGCTGAATGCTCAGAGCAGAGCCCGCCTCAGCTTGCTGCTGCTCCTTGTTGGCCCATTGAGGATGCAGGTGCATTGTAAGCACCTAAATCAGCCATTAAGGTCACTTTTATTAGTGGCTTCTGCTTACAAAACAGGGCTCTTGGGGGGCATGATTCAGTCCAGGCAAAATCTTGACTGCTCAGACGAGTCACACCGTCAGGGACCAGCCACAGCCACATCTTGTTATAGGAAACAAAGTGGGAAAGATGCTATGGTTCTGTTTTCACTTTCACACACTCATGTAAGCTGCTATGAGAAAAATTTAAGAGCAATAGTTTCCCATCCAAAACCTTCATTTCTCCCCCTGAGTTTTAATGTAAATTCAGCACTCCATCTCTTCTTAGGCAACTAAGATTAATTCCTTTGGAAATATCACATTTAGTTTGCTGGGAAAAGTCCACTAAGCAGACATAATTAAAAAGTTTAGTCCACTGGTAATACAAGCATTTGTAATAAAAGATAAACATCTTTAAATTCAACCTATGGAGCCCAGCCCCGTGCAGGACATTTTTCCTACATATTCTTTTGCTCCAGACAGCCTTAAAGATGTAAACCAAAACCAGGCTTTCTATTGCTTGACCTTGACTTCTTTTTTAACTTGTATCTTCAACTTGTGTGTTTCATTTAGTTAACTGTGTATTGATACCACACCTTCAACCATTTAAATTCATTTAATTAACTGCAAATTGATAGGATACCTTCAACAATTTTAAGTATCTAATTGTTTTTGGATTACCCTTGAAACCACTAGAAAAGCATATCAGTAATTTTTTTTCAATTTCTGCACCATTTTTTAATTGTCACAGGTGTAAAAGTAATCCTTCTATCTTATTAAATATTAGAGAATACTGCATTATACTTGAGCAAAACAAACTATTACAAAGGGAGTTGTGATGTACTGATGCTATATTGGGTAAAGAAAAAAAACATGAACAAATATACTTCACAGAATAACTCAGTTTTATGAAATTGGAGAAAAGGCAATGTTTAAAGAGCATATAATGCAGGCTTATGCATTTTTGGTATGGCATAAATAGATAATTGAGTTGCCACATTTGGCCAGTATCATTGAAGAAATTGATTACTGATCAGTTATTAGTATTTTCATTCATAGAAGGATTCTTTATTGAGTTAGCAAAACATTTTTTTCCTGCTTGATTTGTATAATCTATCTCTATATGTGGACTTGGTTCCAAGTTAAATCATTTTCATAATTGGCACATCTACTGGAGTATATTTCAGCCTTCCTATCTCCTACTCTGGATGACCACGTGCATGGATAGGCTGATAACTTCTTATTTTTTCCAACTTGGATAGTGCTTCCAGATGAGATCATTTGCAGCAAAAATTTTACTGTGTCACTTCCTTGATCAAAAATATTTCCTGGTTTCTTGATATAATATAAAAACTCAATAGCCTATATTTAGAAACCTCCATAATCTGGTCTTGATATAAATATAAACCTCATTTCAATTACTACTTTTATGTTCTTATAAAACTACACTGTGGTAGAGAAGTTCTTGACCTATTTCCACTTAACCTACCTCCACTTAACTAGTTTTCCAGCTTCAATAATTTCTTCATTCTCCTCTCTAAAATATATGCCTTATATTTATCATGGGTTCCTCTCACACTGAGAGTAGGCTAGCTATTATTTGCCCTTCCATTTCATTAACCAATTCAGCAATGTGATTACTAAGAGAGGATTATGTGCAAACCTACTTAAACAAGTGGCTATTATTAAAATGACAAAAAATGATTACTAACATAAATATAAGTTGAAATTTCCTATGAAAAGCAAGTTACATAAAATTTTATTTAAAAAGTTATCTATTTTGCCAAATTAACCCTGAGAAAATAAAGAATGAAGCCAGAGGTATCATGCTCCCTGACTTCAAAATATACTAAAAAGCAACAATAACCTAAACAGCATGCTATTGGGAACAAAGACACACAGACCAGAATGGAACAGAATTGAGAGTCCAGAAACCTGTATGTATATGGGCAAATATTTTTTTATAAAGAAGCCTAAACATGCAATGGATAAAAGAAAGCCTCTTCAATACATAGTGCTGAGAAATTTGTTAAGCCACATGCAAAAAAAAAAATGAAAATTGACTACTGTTTGTCCCCCTATACAAAAATTAACACAAAATGGGTCAAAGATCTAAATATAAAATCTCAAACAGTAAATTACATAGAAAAAACATAGGTATTAACTTATGGACCTTGGTCTTAGAGAAGATTTTGTGAATTTGACCCCAAAGGCAAGGGAAGTAAAGGCAAAAATAAATGAATGGGACTGTACAAACTAGAAAGCTTCTGCAAAACAAAAGAAACTGCCAACAAAACAAAAGCATCCAGTTGAATGGGAGAAGATATTTGCAAATGCAGTTTCAACAAGGGGTTAATATCCAAAGAATATAAAGAACTCGTATAACTCAACACCAAACAATCCAATGTAAAAAAAATGGGCAGAGGACCTGAACAGACACTTCTCCCAAGAAGACATACAAATGGCCAATGGATATATCCAAAGATGCTCAACTTCACTAGCTATTAGTAAAATGCAAATCAAAATTATAATAAAATATTACATCATACCTGTTAGAAAGACTATATTAGTAAGACAAGTAATAACAAGTATTGGAGAGGTTGTGGGGGGAAAGGAACACTTATTCACTACTGGTAGATATGTAAATTGGTGCGGCTACTTTGAAAAACAGTTTGGAGGTTCCTCAGAAAAATAGGAATAGAGTTACCATGTGACCTAGCAACTCCTCTTCCATGTATCTGCCCCCAAACTCTGAAAACATGTATTCACAAAGACCTGATGTTTATTGCAACATTATTCACAGTGGCCAAGACATGGAAACAACCAAAGGGTCCTTAGCTAGATGATTGGATAAATAACATGTGGCACATATACACAATGGAATGCCACTCAACCATAAGAAAGGATGAAATACTGCCGTTAGGGACACCATGGATGGATCTTGAAAATATCATGCTAAATGAACTGTCAGACAGAAAAAAATAATCCTATGATTTCACTCATGTATACTGAGATCAACAAATGAGCCAACAAGAAAAACAAACAAAAAATCATGGACACAGACAACAGTATTGTGTTTGCCAATTGGGGGGTAGTAAAGGGAAAAGGGGGTCAAACATTGTGGCAAAGATTTGACTTTGGATAGTGGGCACACAATGCAATATACAGATGATATATCATTGAATTGTATATTTGAAACCTCTATAATCTTATTAACCAATGGCACCTCAATAAATTTAATTTAATTTTTTTTAAATTGGAAAAAGCAATTATATACTTTGGAAATAACTGACACCTTGTTGTATCCAAAAATATTGCAGTCAAATCAGTTTTGACAGGATAGTTATAAAATAATTGGGAGAAAAATCACAGAAAACTAGAAATATTCTACATTTATATATTTAGTAAAGTATCTTTGGGTTTCACTTGTGACATTTTAAAATAGTTTAAAATGTAATTTGCATTTCACATATATTGGATGTGGTTCATGCAGGGAAGGTGAGATATTTACAGGAAAACAATGTGCAATTGTAGATTAATTGTGATAGTTCTTTGGGAAGGAAATTATGGAACATGCAGGCTTCAGATATGTAATGTAAGAAACAGGAAAACCTAAATATGATGCAGAAGAGATTGTACCAAACCCAGAATTCTTAAACGAGCCTGTTTTTTCTTTTTATTATAAATATATTCTAACATCTATAATATGTACAGCCATTTTTTATTGGAGTATAACTGACATTCAGAAAAGTGCACATATCATAAGCCTGATGAATTTTCATAAATGTACATATGTGTGTAATCAGAAAGAGTGCATTACCAGTTCCCCAGCAGGTCCCCTTATGCTTTCTTTCATCCATTTCCCCCTCACTCTGCAAGGGGGAGCATAAATTAGGTTTGCCTTTTTTGTAATATATATACACAAATTGCATATATTATTTCTGTGTTTGGCTTCTTTCTCATAACATTATGTTTATGAAATGTTTGCTTTATTTAACTGTAGGGCATCCAGTGTCATTGTAGTAAACTATTCTTTGTATCTTTGCAGAGAAGATATTGGGTGGATTTGGTGAGAAAAAAAGGGTTTTCCTTGATTTTTCTTATGCATACCAATTTTGCATTTTATTACTCAATTCCTTCTACCTGGACTGATTTTACTTTTTAAAAGCCCCCATCTATCGTCACAATGTAATTTCTATAAAACTAGATGCATGACCCTAGAGTAAACATAAAATAAGTGTATATCAAATCTTTATCTAACTTAAGAACAGAACCATCAGGATGGTGAAGCTAATTCAAAGAGGTTTGGATGAAACAAATAAATGTAGGGAATGAAGAGAAATATTAGAATAGGATTACTAAGTAAGATGCAAAGCTGGTGACTGTTCTACCATTCATTAACCACCATGACATTTGTCTTCGGGTGTCATCTCCCAGTTAACATGCAACTTCAGAGTCTGGTCTGTAAGTAAGAGGTATGCTGAAGGAAGTTGAATCCTCCTAGGTAATTAAATAATAAATAATTGTTGGGCGGGTCTGTTGGCCATTTTCCCAGGATCACACTGATGGGACACACAGATGTCTTGTTGCCTTATTTCCTGTCCATCTGTCGAGGTCAATTTCCATCCCACCTCCACTTGGAAGTCTTTATGATCACTCAGCTGGAAATCACCTGTCTGGCCTAGGAGCCCTGGTAGTACATGGAATATGCTCAATATGAACTTGGTGAATGAATAATTGTATTCTGCCACTCTAGGGGCATATCACTCCTTGAGCAGAAATGGGTAATTAAGAACATAATTAAATTTTAAATTATAGCTGGAGAAATTGTGCTATAGAAGAAAGATAAATTAGAATACATCATGGTGCAGTTAGCAGGTTTGTGTTCTCAAAACAAGTAAATATGCTAGGGGAAATAATTTATATATAAATTACTTTGCTTTTTAATTTTTCTTTTTTTGTTTCATACTTTTGCCCTATCTTTTGATTCTGGACTATTGAAATAGTCCCTGTATAATTCTCCCTTTATTCTTGTCTTGTTTCGTAAAAGTGAAGAAACCATCTATTTAAAGTTCCATTTTAGCCATTTTTTTTCCCTTCTCAGATCTTGGAAAGGCTGTCCTAAGTCATATTAATTCATGGGCTTTTATGATCACCAGTTGCCTCTGTGACTCTGGGACCCTGCATGCCATTTTTCTTATTGACCACGGACAAGTGCTTGCTGCTCATCTCATTGAACTCAATGGACTTCGTTATTCTTTTCCTCTTTGTGTTTACAAAGACATTCTCTTCTGCAAAGCTTTATTAAACACTGATCTTTTCTCTTTGGCTCTACTAGGACTATCTCAATAAAGCATATCACTTAGTTGAAATCCGTATGGTGTATCAATAAGTCAAGTTTAATCAGACTCTTTTTTTCCCCTCAACTCCTCCCAAGTAACTAAAAACATTCTCGCTGATATAGTTTTCATTTGATTTATGTGTACTGTTGCTCAGACTTCCTTTTCTTTTTATATCTCTAACTGGAGTTGATAATGCAAGGTAAGAGGTAGGATGATGCTGTATAATACGTATTTCTTTATTAGGAACTCGCAATTGAAGTATGAAAGGTAATTGAAAAAAAACAAACAATTCACTTTTTATGAAAATCCAGGAAAACAAAGTTTAGTGATATCCTAAATATTTGCCCTTTAGCTGCATATAGCTAATTATATTAAATTTAAAATTAGGTTAATCAATCACACCTTTCAAGTGCTCAATAGTCACATATAGCCACCATACTGAACAATGAAAATGTAGAACTTTCTATTGGACATTGTTTACCCAAAGCATGTGGTAGCTATAAACTGCAAATATGCAAACCCGTGACCTCAGTTCCATTTCAGGTAAAGTGCTTCTTGCTTTTTACAGAATTTTACTTACCTGAGCTCACTAGGGATTGGTGCTATCATACAGGTTTATAAATGAGTTGGAGGAGACAGAGCCCAGTGAAGTATTCAAGTGTGCAGATGAAACTAAGCTCTTTTGGGAGTGGAAATGCCAAATTGAAAAACTATGCCTGAAGGCGTTATGAGGGGGCAGACATGCTTCAGATGAGCCTCTCTCTAAGCAAGTATAATGTGATACTGTTAAGTGAAATGATTTCATCCTTACAGGATAATGTGTTCTGTTTTCCAGGTTAACAATTGACATGACAATATCAGTTTCACTATGTGGCATTCTCCTGCATAACAAAATTTTGTAGTTGGCTCAAAATAGAAATAAATTTGAATGAATAAATGATGAAGAGAATATCTCCTACTATGTACAATAATTAAAGCTATGTATCTTTGAAATAAAACTTCTCAGAGATAACATTTTAACTTGTTTGAATAGGTTACTCATAATTTTCCAAGTAGAAATTGAAGAAAAGGAAATCTTTTTTTAAAATATATTTTATTGATATTTTTACAGAGAGGAAGGGAGAGGGATAGAGAGCTAGAAACATCGATGAGAACATCGATCAGCGCTTCCTGAACACCCCCCCACGGGGGATACGCCCGCAATCAAAGTACACGCCCCTGACTGGAATCGAACCTGGGACCATTCAGTCCATAGGCTGATGCTCTATCTACTGAACCAAACCGGTCAGGGGAGGAAATCTTTATTAAAGGATCAACATAAGCAAACATAGAAAAGCATAGAGTGTTGTTTTGAGAAACAAATAGCTATGTGTAGTTGAAGCAAAAGTGCATGATGTAATAATTTAATTTTAGAAATGAGTACCAAGACTTACTGCAAAAGTCCTTGATAATGTGCTTATGTATAAGGTGAAGAAGACTAACCATTAAAATGAATTATTTAAACAGCAGAATAAGTAATCAAATGGGTATTATGGAAATACTAGTATCCCTGCGCACGAATACGTGCGCCAGTAGTTCGCTGCTGCCCTCCAGTAGCTCTCCTCCCACTGCCCTGCCCTCCTGTAGCTCCCCCCGCACCCTCTCATAGCTTGTTGCCCTTCCCCCTCCTGTAGCTCTCCGCCCAAGGCGTAACAACCATTTGCATATTACATGTTTATTATATAGGATGACTATAGAAGTAATGCAGGTTAGTGGTTCTCATTGGAGGTCATTCTGACTTCCAGGGGACAATTGACAATGTCTGGAGACATTTTGGTTTTCATGATAGGTTTGGAGGTGGCTACTGTCATCTAGTGGGTAGAGAGTAAAGGTGCTCCTAAATATCTTATAATGTAAGGACAGCCCCCACCACAAAGAAATATCCAAATGTTGATAATGCAAGGCTGACAACCCTTGATATAGATGATGAATTGAAGAGTAACTTGAAACAATAAAATAATTTAGAATCTGTTATAATAGTGGATTTAAAAAATAAGTATGAATGTTTTACTAATATGTTTATTATTCTTACATTTGGAAAGGCAGCATATTGACAGGATAATTACAGAGTTAATTGAAAGTTTAAAATAAAACTTAAAGGAAACCATTGTTTTTTTGTTTTGTTTTGTATAACTTATAGAATGACTTACTCAGAAATATAGAATAAACTTAAAACAAAATTCAAGAAGGATATATGCAGCATTGCATATAAAATTAATGGGAAAAGACTGAAGCTGACACATCTGGAAATTTCTTTTAGAATTTGAGAGGGAAATGCACAAAATTTCATGCCAGAAAGTGTGTATTTTATCACTTTACCAGCAAAAGAAATACTTTCAAATTTTACAAGGTGCAGAATATATATGGACAACTTACTCTTATTGAAAATACTAGAGGCCCGATGCACAAAATTTGTGCATGGGTAGGGTCCCTAGGCCTGGCCAGCAATCAGGGCCAATCTATGGTGTGACCGGCGGGTGAACGGGGGGTCCCCCGCTGGCACCCACCTTGTCTCCTCTGTGGGAGGCCACTGGTGGGGCAATTGGGGGGACGGTGCCAGCACGCTTGCCGGCTGGCCCCACCCCCTGCCACTGCCCACTTGCTGGCAAGCCCTGCCCCCCACCATCGCAGCTGGTTGCCTCCCTCTGCAGAGCAACTGGCAGGTCAATCGAGAGCCCCTGCTGGTACCTGCCTTGGCTGGCCTGGGGCCTGTGGACAGCTCCTGCATTGAGCGTATGCCCCCTGGTGGTCAGTGCATGTCATAGCAATTGGTTGTTACACCAGTCCTTCCGCCATTCGGTCGAGTTGCATATTAGGCTTTTATTATACTAGAGGCCCAGTGCACGAATTCATGCACCAGTGGGGTCCCTTAGCCTGGCCTGCGTGATCGGGCCAAAACTAGCTCTCTACCATCCCCTGAGGGGTCCCGGATTGCAAGAGGGCGAACTGGGAGTTCAACCAGGGGAGCCAGCCAACCGCCCGCAGCCCCTCCCCCGGCCAGCCTGACCCAATTGGCCCTGATATGGGCAGGCCAGCTGGACCCCACCCATGCACAAATTCATGCACCGGGCCTCAAGTTTTATGTAAAGGGATAATACAGTATGTGTACTTTAATCTGTGACATCTTCAACTCAACATTGTGTTTTTATGACTCATTCATGTTTCATGTAGTTATAGACGGTCGTTACTATTGCTGTATAGTATCTATTATGTGAACATACCTCAATTCATCCTTCTACTACTAATGAAGACCTGAGTACTATCCAGGTTTCTGCTATTACAGACAGTGTTCTATGAACATTCTACGCATTTATGATGTGTACAAATACCTAGAAATGAAATCCAGGGGTCATAGTGATTTGTGTATGTTCACTTTTTTCAATGAAAATCCAGATAGATTTCCAAAGAGGTTGTACCACGTTTACATTCCTGCCAGCTGAGTTTGAGAGTCCTGGTGCTCTACATCAACACTTCGTGTTTTCTGTCTTTCATTTATTTCTGTATTTTCTAAATGACTCCTCAGCTGATTATTTAGTGGTATTTTATTGTGATTATAATTTGTATTTTCCTGATGACTCCATGTGTGTTTATTGACCACTATACTCTCAAGAGAAGTTTGTAATGCAGAGAAATGTTTGTGAAGATAGGCAGAAAAGGAGGAGAGTGGGGGTTACCTTAAATCAGGATGCTGCCCGGGCCACTGTTCAGGATGCACTCATAGCTAAGCTGAGGCACTGCTTCTGCTGTCGGTACCTCGAAATGCTGGGGTTGACACTTTCTTAGTAGCTGCCTTTCTTTACTTGGAGAGTTGCAAACAGAATGACTTCTGTCTCACTCTGCCTTCTAAATTCCTACCAGGGCCTCCCATTCATAGAACCAGCCAGGAAAGCAGGTTCCACAGGTGTCCTATTCAGACGTTCTGCCTACCACCCTCCTTCCCAGGAGAGATAAGTGGTTGGAAAGTCAGGAATCAGGCTACGTATGAACTGACTGTCTGGGCCACGTACCTTTACCGTAGTCCTGTAAGTATCCAGGAGCAAGGGAGTTCAGAAAGGCGATATAGACATACAATCTGCAAATAACTGTGCATCAAAATTTTCTGGCAACTAGTTAATGTTTTTCATTCATATAAGCACTTTACAAAGTTATCTAGAGAAATAGAAAGTAAAATACTCACTTTTAGGTTTCTTATAACTTCTAAGTGAATGAAGAAAAATATACATGGGATGTCAGTGAATAATACAGAACATGGGGAGGCTGCCTTGTCTTAAAAATATGATTATTAAGTGATTTGTCTGAGCACAGGAAGGAAGAAGTGACAGCTAAAATAGTTAGGTGAGCAATGGGGCTGAACTTTATCTCAAAGGGTAAATGTTTGAAGAGGTGAAGGGGAGAAGAAAAAAACATTCAGGGTGATTGGAGTGTTAACGAGTGGAATAAAGAACACAGGATTGAGCCATAACGTCTTCCCCAAATATTAAGATTTTATATAAACTTGATTTTTAAGTTTGCTTTAGAAAATATCAGAATCAACAAAATAAAATTTTATAACAAGATTGCTTTCAACTTGGAAATCTGGTAACCGCAGTGCAGTAGGAATGGAACTAAGATGTTTAACTCAGAGAGGGGAACCCTAAAAGGAGTGCCTGTGAAGTGTTATGTAGGAAAATGTGTCCATTTTTTTTGTTTGTTTGCTTGAAAGGAAGAATTTTTCAATGCATTAAAAAGCACTCAGCTATAAATTCAATGAAATTTTTAAACAATTGCTTTCTAATAATGAAACATCCTGTTTTTTGTAGATATGCTGTCTTCAGCACTGAGTTGTTCTAACAGAAGTTAAGTGACCAAGTAAACCAGAGAGAGGATTCCTACATTCAGAATATAGATGATCACAAAGTCCCATTAATCTGCAAGAAAGGGGCACACAGGGGGACATTTAACAAGAAACCTGAAAGTCAGTTAATTTACTCTTTAATAACAGACATCATTAGTTTTTCTTACATGCCTACCCTGTGCCAGGTACTATTCAGGGATCTGGTAAATAAAATAATTCAGTGTTCTCTAAAATAAATGAGAAGGAACTCTAGCTTTAAATGATATTCCCGTGAAAACATAATGTTGAAAAACTCTGCATCCATTTACTCTCTTCCTAATAATTCACAAAATATAGGACACATTTATAGCTCTGTGATGTCCTTCAGTAAATAAATTTGCTTAACCTCCGAATCACCCAGCATTTTCCAAATTCACCTCAAAAAATAATTTTCCTTTTATAATATCATACCGACATCCTAGAACTGGTGCTTCCACAAGACTAATTTCTTTGGATAAATTTTAGTTGTAGCCACAACGGCTGCCAATGGGATCCGATGATCTAGTAAGGAAAGTAGACAGTACAGCGCAGTGTGAAGAGCACGTGGTCCAGGTGGTGAATGCATGTTCTGTGGAAACACATAACTAGGCACCTAATGCAGTCTTGATGTCAGAGCAGGTGCAGAAAAGAATTCCTGGAGAAGCCAGTGCATAGCTAGGATGGAGAGGAAATTTGAGTGTTACTGGGAAGGAGGGAGGAAAAGAATATTCAGGACCTAGGAAATTCCAAACGGGAGGGTAATTGTATGTTCATGACAGCATGGCAAGTTTGTAAAGACGTGCTTAACAGGGACTTGATACTTAGAGTATATTCACGCATTATGTTTTGCTTCTCAGATTTTCTTGCAGGGTCACTACAAAGGTTATCGAAGCACAGAATTAGACAGAATCTTAAGAGTAGCAAAGGAATGTTGATACCATCTAGTCAGAAGCTTTTTCTGGAGTGGTCTTACACGAAGCTATCTATCCCCTGTTTAAATGTGTTTAGACCAGCCGTGGGCAAACTACAGTCCGCGGGCCGGATCCGGCTGTTCTATCCGGTTCTCTTGCTCTCCCCTCTGCTCCTTTACTTTGAATTTATATTAGTTCACACAAACACTGCATCCATGCTTTTGTTCCGGCCCTCCGGTCCAGTTTAAGAACCCATTGTGGCCCTCGAGTCAAAAAGTTTGCCCACCCCTGGTGGGGACGCTCTGTCTCATGATGCGTTTCCCTACCTTCTATTAAGATGAAATCAAGCTTTCTGTACCTTTCACCTGCCTCAGGTCTGCATTCTTGAGCAGCACAAAAGAACACCGGGCTTTATTACTTTGGGAGTACCAGGGTCATTTTCTGTTGGTGATGGAATTTCAAATCAGATCTACTTAATGGAATTTTCAGTTGCTCTGCCCATTCATTTCAATACCAGACTTTTCACCACTTTTAATATGTGAAATATACTAGTATCTGTGTGTCTTAAAGTTTCCTTAGGACTACAGTGTAAACACTGAGTTTTGTCTAACCCTTTATCAAGGGAACATCTGGGGGATTTTGTTTTGGCATCTTTTTGTAAAAATGTTAGATCGTAGGAGCATTTTCATAATTCAGCAGGGTCTGCAATGTTAATGGAGCTGAGCAGCAGGATCCTCGGACCACATACTATAATTACTCCTCAGAGTGCTTGTAATTTCAATTCCAGCGCCCGGTGCTGGCTGCAATTCATTTGTTTTTCCTCTCTTATTGAAAGTGATTCACAGCAGCCGTCTGATTGTGGACATCTATTGCTTTTGCTCAGGTCTAAATTGGTAGTCCAAATTTAAAATATGGTAGGGATTGAAAATGGTGCAGAAATAAATATGTCTGTGAGCAAAAGATTCTTCTAAAAGTATTTAAATCTCTCAGGGACAAATTAGTTTTTTTTCTTTCATCTCAGGCTTCCAGTGTTCAGAATACTAAAGTATAAGGAAAAATATGTTCTTCTCTTGATTGAAAATCACTCAATAACTTAAAATTCCAATTTAAACATGAGATACACAGGATACAATGTGATACTTGTGTGTGTGTGTGTACGCACACACACGCAGATTTGGCATCTCAAAATTAATACGTATAAAACTTTTATTTTCAACTAGTTAAAATTTGGCTTCATTTTGAACAATATGAGAATTTTAGATATGCTATAGTTCACTTGAAGTGAATTGCATCCTATATAATAAAAGCCTAATATGCTAAGTGTCCAGTTGTCCAGTTGTCCATTCAATCAATCAAAGCATAATATGCTAATGATATGCTAAGACCGCTCAACCATTCGCTATGATGTGCACTGACCACCAGGGGGCAGACACTCCGACTGGTTAGCTTGCTGCTGGGGTCTGGCTAGTCAGGACTGAGTGAGTTGGGCCGGATACACCCTGGAGCCCTCCTATGGTTCCTCCCCAGCTGGCCAACCTCCTGCATCCCTCCCCGGCCCCGCTCGTGCACTGGTGGGGTCCCTCGGCCTGGCCTGTGCCCTCGCAGTCTGGGACCCCTTAGGGGATGTCTAAGAGCCAGTTTTGGCCTATTTCACAGGCCAGCCTGAGGGACCCCACTGGTGCACAGGTCTCTAGTGATTTTATAAAATGAGTAAAATAAAGCCAGTACAAGTTAAAGGATTAATATTAGGATTAGATGTGGAAAATCTCTAAGGACTTTCACCCTTTATGTTTGGTGCATTTTTTTTACTAGATCATAGGCCAGTAGTGTTATAAAAAATGTGAAAGTATTTTGACTATTCCAATAAGTGACAGTAGTCTTACTTGAATAAGTATGGTGAAGTTCAAGAAAAAAAGACATCTAAATTTGAAAAGTAAACCTAAATATTATATCATGTAATGCTCATTATTTCTAATTTTCATGATTTATTTTTTCCCCACTAGGAAATCATCTTCTGGGATCTTTACCTTATGAAGAACCTCTTAAGGTAAGGACACTTAATCTATTAAAATTTTATTAAAACTGATCACAACATGTTTATTGCATGACATTATCTGTATTGTTAAATACAATGCCCAATTAATAAAGGGCTGACAAAAAGTAGATTGCTCTAATGATGATTGTAGCTGGTGCATCTCTGAAATTAAAAATCTTGTTGTGTTTATCTTAGAAACATGCGGTTTCCTCATCGTGTTCTCTTCCTTTGATTTTGTATATGTTCAGCATTAACCTTGGGTTTGTTTTGCCACCTGTTTATATTGATGTGAATTACAGATTCACATTTGTAGATCAATGTGTAAAAGATTGGAGCTATAGTATTTACCTTAAAAACTAAATACATCCTAATTTGCTGGGGCATAACATGCCAAAGTGTTGGGGTCTTTGATAGCATTTACTAATAGTCTACATTTCTCTCGTAAGGTTTATTTGCTAGCCTGGAAGCTTGTCTCTACTATTCTAACCTTCAACTGTGGTAAAACAAAGAGCATTTTGCCAAATAACCATATGGGAAGAAGACTGTTCTAAATAATCCAAAAGTATAATTAAATGTGTGTGCATGTATTTATATATACACACGTACACAAAAATATGTATATATGTATGTATATATGTCTACAAACTGTACAATATTGCTTTATTGTAGAAAACTTGTACTACTGAAGGCTAAGACAAGGAAACTAAAAAAGACTGTGTTAGTTGAGTACTTGTCTTATAAGAATTACTAAATTTATATGTGTGTTATTTATTTCATACTAAGATAAATTGGGAATAGACCCTAGTATATACATAGTAACTATAATAGAGGATGAGTAAATATTTCTCTACCAAAATTTAGACAAAATTCAGAAATTGAATATTTATAGTGATTGATACTTTTTCAACCATTAGAATCAAGACAGGCAAAAATACTGACTCATGCATGTGTTTTAAAAATACTGATTGTTGCCGAAACCGGTTTGGCTCAATGGATAGAGCCTGCGAACTGAAAGGTCCCAGGTTTGATTCCGGTCAAGGGCATGTACCTTGGTTGCGGGCACGTCCCCAGTAGGGGGTGTGCAGGAGGCAGCTGATCGATGTTTCTCTCTCATCGATGTTTCTAACTCTCTATCCCTCTCCCTTCCTCTCTGTAAAAAATCAATAAAATATATTTTTTTAAAAAAATACTGATTGTTCACTTTCTTTGTAAAGGTCCTGATCCAGGTGGTGGGAAATCAAAGGAACAAAGGGAACCAAGGGAAATAATCAGTGGGCATGCGAATAAGTGAAAGAGAAATTTTCAAATCCTTTTCTATGCAAATAAAATAGGGTGATGGGATAGAGTGGTGAGAAAGAGAGTAATGATGGCTATGTTGGTTTGAGTGGTTAGAACAGTGGTCGGCAAACTGCGGCTCATGAGCCGCGGTTTGCCGCTCTGTTGACTAATGAGTTTGCCGACCACTGATGTAAGGCATTACCCTTAACCAGCAGTTTTGACTTCAGGTTAAAGACATTAGTACATTATTAAAATGTTTTTTAAGTGTTTTTCCCTAACTGTTAGAACATCTTTTCAGAGCAGGTGAGCAGTAAGTGACATAAATGCTGAGCTGAAGCCAGTGGTGCAAAAACACAGAAGTAAAACTTTCCAGGCACAGGGAATGACAAACGCAAAGACCTTAAGATGGGAGAGCCAGAGGACTTGGGGAGATGTACAGATTTAGCTGTCTGTCTTAGAAAGCAGTTGTCTGGAGCAGGCGTCTTCAAACTACGGCCCGCGGGCCACATGCGGCCCGCCAAGGACATTTATCCGGCCCGCCGGGTGCCGCTGCCTGTCCTGCTTAGCAGCCGACTCGTCCCGGCCCACAGTGCGCATAGGAATTTGTTCATAGTTTTTTTTTTTAAACTATAGTCCGGCCCTCCAACGGTCTGAGGGACAGTGAACGGGCCCCTGTTTAAAAAGTTTGAGGACCCCTGGTCTGGAGTACTGACTTTACAGCGTCAGATGCCTGTTGGGCAGCACTGGTCAAATGCCACTGCGCCACTTTGATATCACCTACTACCTGGACGATGAAGGGTGGTCTTAATCCAAGCGTGAAAACTTAGAAGTTTATGGTGAATTTCTAGTTCAGATAATACTCATTTTTAAAGTAGACTAATAAAAAAATGTTACTTATATTCTGGTTCAGGCCAATTCTGTAATTTAGAGATAACTTTGGAAGAGACTGTGGTCATTATTGTAGTTTTCCACAGAATTCCACGTTGACCAGGAATCTTGTTGGGTCAGTGTTAAATTACCTTTACATCTTTGTTTTAAATAATAGATGGTTATGTTCAGAAGCCGTTCCTTTTGTATTTAATTTCTCCAGCGTCTTGATTAAGCGCCACAGTTGTTCGCTCCCAGATTTCTCTCAGCAGGAAGTTTTTCACAACCCTTCTCTTATGCTTTCTCTTTATTGGTTGTCTGGTAATAAGAGCATAATCCTATCTTTTACAACATCACAGGCTGATAACAGTGTGAGCACACTCAGAGGATTCTTGCTCTCATTAAGCTTTTAATTTCTTTATTGACTTTAATTAAATTTGAGAGGCTTTTTCACTGACAATAAAGAAACATGGTTGTATGTAGGATTAATAGCATTGTGATAGCCAGACTATAGGTGATCATTTGGGTGAAAGGATAAGCTTTCTCTTATCCTAAAATTATAAGTGTGAAGTTTTCCATCTCTACATTGCTGGCTTTTAAAGAAGATGAATATTGCCGAAACCGGTTTGGCTCAGTGGATAGAGCGTCGGCCTGCGGACTCAAGGGTCCCGGGTTCGATTCCGGTCAAGGGCATGTACATTGGTTGCGGGCACATCCCCAGTGGGAGGTGTGCAAGAGGCAGCTGATCGATGTTTCTCTCTCATCGATGTTTCTAGCTCTCTATCCCTCTCCCTTCCTCTCTGTAAAATATCAATAAAATATATTTTAAAAAAAAAATAAAAAAATAAAGAAGATGAATATTATAGCATGTAAACTGGCATGAAAATTGCTTTGCTCCCTTGACAATGCCTCATAAGCCTATGACTCTCAGGTGAAGCTTTCTAAATATTTTAGCTGACTTGCTTTGTGGAAATTACATGAAGGAGTACCTATGCATTTAAAATGCAACAGGGATATTTATTAATTCAGTGAACAAATATTTGTTGAGCAACTGCAGTGTGCTACGCACTCTTCCAATCAATGAGCAGCGCTGGTGCTTGAGGAAGAAGTGCCTGCTCTCCCAGAGCCTGTATTACAGTCGAAGAGATAAACAGCAGACAGATAAGCTGATATAAATAAACAGCATATTTTTAAATAGTTACATGAACTATTAAAAAAAATTAGGCTGGATTATATGATGGAGTGACAGGTGGGATGGAGGAGGTGCTCAGAGAAGATATCTCTGAACATCTGATAATTAAGCCAAAAGAATTATTAATTTATTATATTTAGTCTTTTCCTAGTTTTGTAAGACTGATTAAATCTGCACTTGAGCTGAAGTAGCATATAAGCATTTGGAATTAAAGCTAATGGAAAGAAAAAAAGGTTTATTTCAAATAATAAATTATTTATTTTCCATAAAAGGGCCCAAATTAAATATGCTTACTTATTATTTGTGATACTAGAAATAATTAAAGCCTTGTCATACAGGAGAAAAATGAAGTAGATAAAAATGAACAAAACCTGAGATTTGCTAGCCTCACTGTCCAAGGACACTAGTTCCACTAGAAACAGGCTCTGTATACTTCACACTGAGTTAGCATGCTGTTAGTGTAAAATAAGCAATCTATTTAGATAGATGCAAATATTTTTATTGATTACAGCTTACAATTATAATACTTTGGGTATGTTACGTTAAATTACATATACAGCAGGTCCTCAAATAACATTTTATTCAGTGTCGTTTTATTATATGTTGATGAGAAGAAAAAAGATTTCTGTCTGGGGCCACTGTGTGGAGTTTTCATGTTCTCTGCATGTCTGCGTGGGCTTTTTCTTAGAACTTCACTTTCCTTTCAAATCCCAGAGAGGTGAATGTTCGGTTGAATGGCATGTCTTAGGGAGTGTGTGAGTGACTGCACCCTGGGATGGAATGGCATCCTGTCCAGGGTGGGAGCCTTGTGCCTTCAGCTGCTGGGATTGCTCCAGCCGCCTGTGACCTGTAACTGGAATAAGAAGGTTGGGAAGTCATTATCTTACTTGTTTTTATTAATCTTTCCTAAATGTATATATAGCTCACATTTATTTCAGTGTTTAATATTAGAAGCATTTGGGGTCTTTATTGGTAAGTTTGGTTATGTATTTGTGACCAGGAATATGTCGTAGGAACTTAACTCTTGTTTATAGCAATTAGCCTACTTTTAAATTTATTTCATTATGCATCGTATCACTTAAAGTTGCAGTTTCCAAGAACCTATGAATGATGTTGAGGAAGGACTTATGGTATTGCAAAATTAAATTCACCAGTTTCTTGTTACCTTTTGAATGTGGCTGTTTGAAAATTTAAAATTCTGTGTGGAACTCTTTTTTGTGGTTCACCTTGTTTTTCTATTGGTCAGTACTGCTCTATAGTGCCAATGTTCCCTTAGTATATTGCACATAATTTACATTTAAATTAGCCATTTAAATGAATGCTTATGAAAGGTGACATGTTTTCACATTTAGATGATAAAATATGAATAGAATTTACTCAAAACGAAATAATTTTGAGGTTCTATTATGTTAGAACTAATATCTAGTATCTAGTAATATTTGGGAAAGACATGCTAACACAAAATAATCTTTGAAATCTAGTAATTTTTTCATTCTGTTAGGAAAAAGAACATTCTCATTTGTCGGAGACTTGGAATGTCATCTGGAAATCTAACTACACTAAGTTTAACAGATACATTTTCATTCTTTATGACCAGGTAGAACCTTCCTAAAACTTACCTATCTTTTTCAGGGATAACCTTTGGGCAAAACTGAGTTTTAACTTTCATAAAGGAAATTATTCTAATGAGAAATTACAATAATATTTTTAAATCTGATTCAAATTCCTTTCCTGGTTGTCCAATTTGCAGAAGGTAGAATTTGGGATTTCCAGCCAATTCCTGTAGTAAATCTCCTATTATATATCCCCTAGGCCTTCCTTCCCTGGGCTTCCAGCACCGGTTTTCCTCTGGCACCTGGGACCTAGGCCTTCGCTCCAGCAGGAGTCTGCCGTCTTCGTCTTCGCTGCAGACTCTGGAGTCTGTAGTCTTCATCCTTCACTGTGGCCCGAGTGCCGCTCCTGTAGATCCCTTTGCCCCCTGCCCTCCCTCTCATAGCAGGCGTCCTGCCCAGCTCGGCCACTCCACGCCTGGAGCAGCTGGGCAGCCACCATCTTTCTCCTTCTAATTTGCATATTCCCTCCGATTGGCTGGTGGGCGTAGTGGAGTGATGGTTAATATGCATGTTTCTCTTTCATTAGTGTAGATATATATCCTATTGGTTCTCTATCTCTGGAGAAAACTACTAATCCAGATGATTAGTACAGCAATCCTACTAATTATCACCTTTTTGGTATCTAAACTCCAACCTCATGGAACAACTTTGCCTTTCTAAAACGTGAAATGCTTTTACCTTGTCATACCTTAGCATTTGTTCCCTTTGCCTATAATATAATTCTCTTTTCCAGCAAGGAAAAAGGACAAACAAGAAAGTAAACAAAACAAAAAAATAAAATAATGAAAACAGCTTCTCTGTTCCAGATCCAACTCAATTATAAACTTGCCTTTTCTTACCTTCCAAAATAGCCACATTTCCTTTTACCTTTTCATAATGTTTTATTACTTATTTTATATTATTACTATTTGTTTTATTGTTTTTTGTTTATATTTCTCACCAAATGGTGAGATTGGAAAAAAAAAAAGTGTTTTGGGGGTGTGTGTGTTTGTGTCTACCTCAGTGTTTGGCACATAATAAGGTCAAAAAATGTTTCTTTAATGTAGTTTTGAATCCATAAACCTTTCTTTTAAATTAAGAGACTGCTGTTTGATAGTAATTATTTTCAGAAGACTTCCGTTTATTCAATTGTATTTTACCATGTGTTTTTGTGTCTCTACCATTCCACAGTAGATAATATTATGGAAAAACACTTAAAAACTACCCTAGAACAATTTTAAAATCTGTATGAGAGTTTAGTAAATTGACTGTATTTTTCAGTCAGTGATATAAAACAACCCCTGAATGAGAGGACTGATGTATGGAATTTGCAGCGTTTCTAACACATTCCACTAACTGATCACCTCCTGTTAAGTGAAAATGTGTTTTCAGTGTCCTGCTATCCGCAGAACTACTCTATTCTTTTTTTTGTAATTATAGATTAGCTTGTGTATTAAGAACTGTGAAATAAAAATAGCAGTGGTGATAAAGTCATATGTGTGCATTCTTATGAGAGAAAAATCCAGGGGGAGAAACATGTTGTCTCCACTTTGTTTTCATGAAACCTTTGTATCCTGATGTTTCTCCTAGCTCTTCATCTGCTCCTTTTTGCCTAACATGGGTTCTCTTTCTATTTAACTGCGGTTCTTATCTGAAGTTCAAACTTTTCTTGATTATTTTCTCTCCTGATTCTTGCTACTTAATATTGCATTGTTATTTTGGTTTTCAGGGTATAGAAGAGGTGTGATGATAGTAACAACTGATAACTAGTCTATACTTTAGAGTTTCTAATGAAATTTCCACATTTATAGTGTTTGAAATAGTTTTATATTCCTGTGAGTCTATTGCCTGCAAAATAATGTTTTTAAAATCTCTGTCTAGATTTGAATTTTCTGTATCATCCACCTTACTGATATGCTAAGGTTAGTTTCCTGACTGCTTCATGATGATGCAGTGCTGATACCTTCTTCCTTGTGATCACTTTTTATTTGCTCTCATTCTACTCCCCTGACAAAATGCTGTTTATCAATCTTAAAATTTCAAATTCTGCCTCTATGAAATACTCCCTCAGTTCTCATCAACATTTCCATTCTTCCCACTATAACATTAAAGCGGCTGAAAAATAGGTATTATTAGATCCCATTTTTCTTTTGCTGTTAGAGATTTTCAAATATTTATAACTAATATTGGAAATTCCTCAAAAGAAGTAACCATCATAACTTAAAATTCTCATTACCTCATAAGTTGGGCTATATGTAAGAGGTATAAAATATAGCTTTTTGGCAAATTGATTTTCAGATAAAATATTTTTATTAAATAATTTGGTAAACTGAAATATAAGGGAGTAAGATGGTTTTTAATATATTGTAATAAAACATAAATGTGATAAAATATTAAAATCCAGGTCTATTACACTTTGGCATTATAGAGTTTCTGAGTTCCAATAGCCCCATTAAAGCCTGGTTAAAGTCAATAGGTTTTACCCAATGTTAAAGTTTGGATAAATTAATCTTGGTTTAGTAAGTGTATTCAAATAATGGACTTGGTGCAGAACCTGAAGACTAAAGAACAGCTCTTTGAGAGGTTGGTAATAACACAATAAAGATGATAGCAGAATTCTTGTTGAGTTGATGACCTTTTTAATTAGGTGTTGACACATGCATTTAGCTAAATGTAGTAATTTATTGAATTACTGATCATCAGCCTAGAATGAATGCTTTGAAAGACCTGCTTTAGGATTACCAATAATTAAATTATTGGGAAGTTACATCAGAACCCACTATTTCTCATAATTTTATATGTAATTATGCTTAAGTAAATAACATGATAAATTAAATAAAACCTCCTGTTATGGAATGCCATCATTTCTAGTCACTTGTGTTGCTATTGTGGCAAAAATGTATTCCTAAATAATCTAACCAATCATTAAAGAAGAAAGATACCTGGACAGAGCAAATATCTCTTTTCTCTAGTATAGTTTAGGTGAGAAGTTCAAGTTAGAAGTACCCCTAATAGAACTTTGCTTTGGTAAGGCTTGTTTTTGTTCCCATGCTTTATATTTGTGTATGACTACGGACTGTATGTGCTGCTGTTACGTATTTAAACAAATAGGCCATTAGACTAGGGCAGCTCTAATGCATTGGTAATCTCTGTAAGCAACCCAGCTCTAAGCCACAGTCAATGAACTTGAATCCAAGAAAATGAAACCTAAGAAACACTAATCAAAAATGGCAGACTAGGCTCTCCCAAATCAAGTAACTGTTTGAGTTATAACCAATCAAATAACTTCTTTGCTTCAGTGTCTTCTCTATAAAAACCTCTCCATTAGTTCCTGTTGATGGAATGCTTCCAACCACTCTTGGTTTTGGTGCTGCCCGATTCAAATCGATGTGTGCTCAAATAAACTCTTGAAAATGTTCATGTGTGTCAGTTTACCTTTAACACTGGAGAACATGGCTGATTGTATGACAAAAGTTTTGTTGTAGAAATCAAATCCTATTAGAGTGATAAAAACAAGCAATCATTATATGCTAAATAATTTAAGCCCATATATTATTAAATGCCAATTTGTAGAGTTTTAATTTCTTTTTTTTGTTATTTTTATTTTTTTAATTGTTTGACAATTAGTAGTACATATGTCTCCTTTTGAACTGTTGGACATTGAAATTGGGACTCAAACATTTTTTGTTATTAATATGTTTATTTTCTAGTCTGCAGAAGCAAGATTTTTTAAAGGAAAGAAATGGGGAGAAATAGATACAGAGGCAAAGAAGCATTGAACAGACTGTCAAACTACAGCGGAAAGGCAGGGGAGGTTTGGGCGAGGGGGCTGTAAGAGATCAACCGAAGGACTTGTACGCATGCATATAAGCATAACCAATGGATACAAGACACTGGCGGGGGAGGGCAGGTAAAGGCATGTACTGGGGGGTAGGGGCGGCCGGGGGGAGGTCAATGGGGAAAAAAATGTAGAGTTTTAATTTCTATAGAAAATCTGAAGTGAGAGTGATCATTGCTATGTGTTAGTCAATATTATTTTGATTGCCAGGTATAAAAAATACAACCAAAATTGGTTTAAGCAAAAGGCAAATTCCCTTAAAATTGAGATGTCCATTAATAGGTATAAACTTAGCTGCTTAATTCCCAGGGTCACGAAATGTCCCTTGATCCAATTACCCTGTTTAAATCTTGGTTCTCTTTCATACTAGCTCCTTGTGTTTGCAAGGTGGCTGCCACCAGTCCAATCACTGCAGAGAAAGAAGATAACTCTGTGTGAGAAATCTCAGCAAAAGCTGCAGAGAGTTCAGCTGTTTGTGATGAGGTCATGTACCATCCTTGAACCAATCACCCAGATACGGAAATGTGAGGCTGTATGAGGCCAGGCTTGAGCCAAGTAATGAAATCTGTTTTATAGGAACCACATGTATTGAGAGTACGTGATTAATGTTTTTCAAAATGAGAATCAATAACCAAAACATATATTAGCCACTACAAGACAGATCTAGAAGAACTCAGGTAGCTTTATAAAGGAGCCTGGACTAGCTTGGCCTTGAAGAATGGACGGGCATGACTCTCTTTATGAAATAAGAAAATGGAAACTCCAGAAGGATTCAAACTTAAAAAAAAAAATGTTTCATTGCTTTTAGAGAGAGAGGAAGAGAGAAGAATAGATAGATAGAAACAGCGATGATGAGAGAAAATAAGCAATTGGCTGCCACCTGCATGCCTCCTCCTGGGGAATCAAGCCTGCAACCTGGGCATGTGCCCTGACCAGGAATAGAACTGGTGACCTCCGGGTTCATAGGTCTATGCTCAATCACTGAGCCATGCAGGCTGGATGGATTCAAACTTTTGAGTAGCATGGCCATGAATATCATACCAAATGCATACAAACTAATAAAACTTAGTTAAATCATAATTAATCATACCAAATAATTACAAATTCATTTTTTCCCAGGATTAATTATTTTGAGTTCCAGGTAAGAAGAGAAAGATGTAAATTATTTTTCTTTTCATTATATTTTATATCTAGTTTCTGTTTCCTTTAAATGATTTATGAAAAGTTAAATTTTAAACACCAGATTATTATTGCAGCCTAAAATTTCTGTGGATTTTGTTTGGTTTCCTGAACTTCAAGTTTACAAAAAATAATCAGGTGAACAGAAAATGAATAGACAGAAATTTGCCACCTTGAAAATTAAGCTATATTATAGATATTGTATCCTAAGTTTTATTTTCTACAGAGCCTATTACAAATCTTTGCTTCTCAATCATTTAATGGATTTAATTGATTTGTGTATATTTGGATTAATGCCAAGCTGAAACTTTTACTTGTATAATTTAGCAAAGAAATATGATCTGAGGTCAAGGAGGCGAGAGTATGGAAGGGAAGGGAAGTGAAGAGAGAGAGAGAGAGAGAGAGAGAGAGAGAGAGAGAGAGAGAGAGAGAGAGAGAGGAGAGAGAGAGAGAGAGAGAGAGAGAGAGAGAGAGAGAGAGAGAGAGAGAATGGTCTGGAACATGAGATGAGATATTTCCATATGCTGCCAGATAAGAGGGATGCAAACATCTCTTGATCTGTAGAATGTGTGAAGTGCATTTCTATTATAATGGAAATGCTTTGCAGTGTGAGCTTTCTGCATTATAAAGGAGGCAATTGGTTTTCCATTTGTGCTTCAGCCTTATCTTCTACCATCAAAGGTGATGCTATTTTGGTATCAGATCATGAAATGTGATGACAACATATGATCTTCCCACACTCTGAGTGGAATCCAATGTGTGGCTTATACACTCCACACCTGTGTTTCTCTCAGACACAATTACTTATACAGGATCACCTTACATCAGCTGTGTTAATGATGTTGTAGCATCAAGTGATAGCATGATCACAGCTTTTGACACTGATTTTCCTAGGTATGGCATCAGCTTTCTTATAAACTTATTACCTTCTTCTTTTCTTCCATTAACTTCATTTTATTTTGACTGTGAGGTTAATTTTCATTAAAGCTGAGTGAGATACTGAAGGGAAAATACAGACTCTGACAACTTCAACAAGAAAAAGGAAAGAAAAGTGGCAGAAGATTTCACAACACATGTAAAGGGAGGCAAAGCAGCACTGACTGTATTTAAAATTAAAAGCAAAGGAAACAGGTGCTTGGAGACTCAACTATGAGAAAAGTCTGCTGTTTATTTAGTGTTCTTAAAGGGAAGTTGAATGGCTCTCTACTTGCTTTTCCTCAAAGTCTATTTCATTCAACATAATAGGCCTCTGGGTAATTTATAACTAGAATTGTCAATTTGTTTTTTAAATTTTATTTTAACTGGTGAAAAATATTGAATTGTAGAAAATAAATAAACAAAAACGATTAATTGATTTTTTACTATATGCTCTACCATAAATTTAGAAATACATTAATTGAACTCTAAAAAATTATAATTCATGAAATAGAACAAAAAGATGGAGCAAGGAAACTCTTTGTCTGGGATTTTACCAAGATTTCACTCACTACTGATGGGGTCCACTCCCTAGCCAATCTCCCGGCTAGACTGTCAGGCAAACATCAACTTCTGCTTGCACCTATCTCCCCTTTTGTTTGAAGTCTTCACCCAATGATGTGCAGGAAATGGACAGGTGATTCCTTGGGGGTGGGGGGAGGGGAGAGAGAGAGAGAGAGAAAGAGAGAGAGAGAGATTGAGATTGGTTACCTCCCGCTCACCCTGACCTGGGCCAGGAATTGAACCGGCAACCAAGGTATGTACCCTTGACCGGGAATTGAAGCTGCATCTCTTTGGCCCATGGACCAACGCTCGAAACACTGAGGCAAACAGGCCAGACATGAATGACTTTATGGGAAGATTGTGACATCCCGTAAAGCATCCTATTGCATCACCTGCAGTGTAGCCACATTGCCAGCAGAAGCAGATCTGTAGCCTAATAGAATTTCTGAATTAGCTCAGATTGTATAATGTCTCTGACTTCTTTTAGGTAATGTTCTTTCCTTCATCCATGAGTATATTAGAATGGTAGTCTTGAAAATGAGTATCCCCTTCCTCCATATATATTCTAATATTTTTTTTTAGGCTAAGGATATAAGTTTTCTATGCTGCCTGGGTCAAGTAGTTTACTGTGTCTTTGTGTGTTTGTGGATTTGGGTGTGTATTTAAAATCTTTGAATTCTTGTTGCTTACTCAAATCATATTAAATATGAATGTATACCAGAAGCTAAAGTTAAGTTCTAGATATAAGCATTATCTTCAAGTACTTTAAAGGTTAATTTTAATGTGTTATTTTATTCACTCTTCCATAATTAATATGAAATTGTATC
Source organism: Plecotus auritus (assembly GCF_963455305.1). Classification (NCBI taxonomy): domain Eukaryota; kingdom Metazoa; phylum Chordata; class Mammalia; order Chiroptera; family Vespertilionidae; genus Plecotus; species Plecotus auritus. The sequence goes on along the minus strand of NC_137773.1, from coordinate 11,619,414 downwards.
ATTACATGCTATGAAGTTGAGATACATGGTGTTATGAGCAAATGCAATGAAGGGAAAGGACAATGGACAGTGGCAGGGCAAAAGATTATTCCCTAATACCTAAACTGTGAGGAGTGAATAATAAAGCAAGGGTATGGTAAGCAGAGCCCCAAATCTGAAGCAAATGGTAGGCCACCTTTGAGCTGTTTACTAAATAAGGAAAAGATAATGCAGAAATGTGAGCAAAAAGTTTCTTCATCTGATTTACATACTTAAGTAAACACTTTCATTGCTCAGGAATGAATCAAGAGTATCCACAACGGATTTAGGAAGACTGTTTAGAAAGCCATTACCTTCACCCAGGTGAGACATAATAGAAATTAGTCTCCAATGTAGCTGGGGAGAAATCAGTAGCTTTAATAAAATATTTAGGAGGTAAGACTGATAAGACATGCTGATTGATAGGATAAGGGAAGTGAGGAAGTAGAAGCTCAGTTAAGGATTATTCCATTCTGAGTGCAATAGTCAAATTTGGGTATAAAGATCGTAAGGGTAATTTTGAATGTGTGGAATTTGAGATACCCTATGACAACTACTAGTAAGTGTTAGATGTCAAATAAGTTGAATGGCACTAGTACACACAGGGGAGAAAACTATTCTAGGCCATATATATATATATATATATATATATATATATATATATATATATATACACACACACACACACACACACACACACACACACACATATATACACACACATATATATATGTATATGTATATATATGTCAGATTACTTAAAAAGACAATTCTATAGTGTTTAAAAAGTGTTTTAAAAAATTTCAATTTATATAGAAGAGATTATACTTGTTTTTCAAATTTTCAATGTAAATTTCTATTAGTAAGTATAAATTACAGATAAGTTAATTTCACATAAGCATAAAGAAGATTGTTTAGACCTTGATGGCTTTGGAGATGACATTTTCTCATTGACCTATGTAATCGTTCAAAGGCTAGACAACTAGGAAGTTTTAGATTTATAATGTTTTGAGACCTGATAATATTTCTATTATAAAATAAAAAAATATCAAATATCTTTATAATGTTTTAAAATGAATATAGATTCTTAAATTAGTTTTTAAAAATAATAAAGATGAATTTAAGAAACTGAGATAGAAATATAAGGAAAAGAGAGTTGACAAAGTCAATAATTTAAAAAATCAGAATATGACATCAACAGTTACGAAGTTAATATTACCATGCTTTAGCAACATCCCTATTTAAGGAAGAGTTTTATTGTTTCCATGAATTCCCAAGGTTTGTGATCACACTTAGAGAAATGGAGAAATCATCCCATGTTGCCCTTAAACTTTATGGAGCATTTTGCAGTTTCATTTAAGTAGTTTATGGTTTTATGTTCATCATAGTAATTGTCTTCCCACAAAGATATGGTAAAGGTAGAGCAATGGCAATAATTCTGTAGATTAAGTTTTAAAAGGTGCTGTAGGATTCACATAACCCAACAGATTTGGTATTTGGTACTTCCACTATGAATGATTCATGACCAGAGCAGTGCTGAATCAATTACTGCACTCAGCAGTGGGTTACTTCCAAAATGCTGCATGAGAAATCAGTGCACATTTGTGACCGGAAAAGTAAATATGTGAGAGCAGTACTTTTTCATTTTATGTGCCTTTGCATAACTATTTTAATGTCTAAAGAGTGCTAGAGATGCCTAGAGATGCAAATGCAGAGGTTCCATTCAACTTCATCCTTCATCTGCTATATCAGATATGTTATATCTGCAGAATAGGACATTATTTTGTAAGCAGTAGAAATACTATATTTTTAATTATTGTGTTTCTCTCTGAATCATCTTAAAACTCAATTTTGTCAACCCATACCTTTAAACAGCTGCTATTAAAATCTTGTTATTTTCAAAGAGAAAGAAAAAAGCAAAATCCATAAGAAATGGTAGGGGACGTGACAATATTCTATAACATTCTCTGTATCTGCCTTTTTTTTTTTTTTTTTTTTTTTTTTGTGGAGTACAACATTTGCTGAGAATGCTAATTTCAAGCTTTTTTCTAGGCCAGTACTATTCAGTAGAATTATAAGGGAAAACAAATTCAAATCACATGTAATATTTTAAAATTTCATAGCTATATTATCTATTTATAGGTAAAATTTTTTTCAGTGTTTTATTTATTTATTTATTTATTTATTTATTTATTTATTTATTTATTTTCTAAAGTTTTACATATGTCTCCTTTTTCCCAGATTAACCCACTCCCCACTCCCCGATGGCCATTCCCACCCCAGGCAAGCCCCCACTGCCCCAGTGTCTGTCCATTGGTTATGCTAATACGCATCATACAAGTCCTTTGGTGGCTCTCTAACCCCCCCTCCCCTACCATTTGTCTCTGTATCTATTCTTGTTCATCAGTTTATGTTGATCATTATATCACACATATGAGTGAGATCATGTGATATTTATCTTTCTCCAACTGGCTTATTTCGCTTAGCATAATGCTCTCCAGTACCATACATGCTGTTGCAAATGATAAGAGTTCCTTCTTTTTTATAGCAGCATAGTATTCCATTGTGTAGATGTACCACAGTTTTGTAATCCACTCATCTGCTGATGGGCACTTAGGTTGTTTCCAAATCTTAACTATTGTAAATTGTGCTGCTGTGAACATAGGGCTGCATATATCCTTTCTGATTGGTGTTTCTGGTTTCTTGGGATATATTCCTAGAAGTGGGATTACTGGGTCAAATGGGAGTTCCATTTTTAACTTTTTGAGGAAACTCCATACTGTCTTCCACAGTGGCTGCACCATTCTGCATTCCCACCAACAGTGTAGGAGGGTTTCTTTTTCTCCGCATCCTTGCCAGCACTTGTCATTTGTTGATGTGTTGATGATAGCCATTCTGACAGGTGTGAGATGGTATCTCGTTGTTGTTTTTATAGGTAAAATATTTTAACATGTTTTATTTATTTTATTTTAAATATATTTTTCTTGATTTCAAAGATGATTGTAGAGAGAGATAGAAACATCAGTGATAAGAGAGAATCATGGATTGGCTGCCTCCTGCACACACCACACTGGAGATCAAAACCATATCCTGGGCATGTGCCCTGACTGGGAATCGAACTGTGACCTCCTGGTTCATAGGTCAATGCTCAACCACTGAAACATGCCGGCCGGGCTAACATGTTTTATTTTAACAAATGCATAAAATATTATTTATGCATTTATTCAGTATAAAAATTATTGAGATAGTTTACATTTTTTTGTACTAAGTCATCAGTGTCTGCTTTGTATTTTAAACTTACAGCACATCTTAACTCAGACCAATGACACATTCAAAGGCTCAATAGCTCCACATGACTAGTGGCTACAGTATTGAATGCAGAGTTTAAGGGACTCAAATATGACATATTCATAATTTCTGATTATCCCAATAGATATGTGAAATAAGAGTAAGGGTCTCAGATTTGAAATCTAATAACACATCAAAACCAAAGGAGATGCAGGTTACTATAGTACTAAGAATATATAACTCAGCTTCATTATCTATATATATAAAAGCCTAAGCAACCATTAAGGCTGAATGACCGGAACGACCAGTCACTATGATGTGCACTGAGCAGACAGGCAGGTGAGTGGTTAGGGGCAAGCAGGCAGGCAGGCAGGCAGGCAGATGAGCTGTTAGGGGCAAGCAGTCCTGGATTACAGGAGGGATGTCTGACTGCCAGATGACTGACTATAGGGATCAGGTCTAAACCGGCAGTTGGACATCCCCTGAGGTGTCCCAGATTGCGAGAGGATGCAGGCTGGGCTGAGGAGCCCACCTACCCTGTGCACGGATTTCGTGCACCAGGCCTCTAGTTTATATATGAAATTAGTAAGAGTGAATTTTTTCATGATTGAAACAGTATAATTCTAGCTAATAACTGACAAGGCTCTGAGCCCTGCAGTTAAATTAGAAGTTTGTAATAAGAGTCCTCATATTTGATAGTAAATGAAGTAAACAGATCTTATTCACCGATGGAGAGTAGAGAGGGGGTGAGAATGGCATAGAGATGCAAGGAAAATTAGAAATAAAAGTCTCAAAAATTAACCAAAATACCTTCAGTAGTTAGTGAGGATTGTACCTTCATTTAATTATCTCTAATTCCCAGGAGAAACTGGATAAAATTGGTATATCTTTGGATATCTTATTAAAAACTCATTTAGATGAGTTAAATTAGTCAGTTATAATATTGCCTGGGGGTTCCAGAAGAAAAAATAAAGTTGACTTTTCTGGTTTTTAGTTCTACACCACACAGGCCTCCTATTTTTTAAAAATCTATATATTATAGTAAGACTGCCCAGATAACATTCTTTGCCAATGTATTCTATTTTTTTAAGCATCTCCTTGTCATTTCATCTTAGTAGTTCTTATTATTTCCACAGTGTAAATGATCAGAAGCATGAAAAAGACGCACCTTAAAATAAATGTAGCAGAGTTAATGTGTTAAGAATTAACACACATATTTTCTCAGGGATGTAATCAGGTAACGTAACTATGATTTATTATTTCATAATATAGATGGAGAGTAAAGGTTTATTTGTAGCAAGTAAATATGTGTATCTTTTATTTACTGCTATACTAACTCACCTCTAGAATTCAAACATTCTGAAGAACAATTAGCTGTAATGAGTTATTTTTTAAAATTTCACCAATAGTAAGAATACTGAATTTATCTGCAATGCTAAATAAAACTTCAGTGTAAGTATCAACTGTTTACCAGGGTCTCCAAATTTATCTAGTCACCTTTACTATTAAGACTCTCATACATAGAAAAGTGGAAAAGAATCATATAGCATATTTTTTAAATGTTGTGTCTTAAGTCTTTTGAACCTACTTTGAAATTTATCAGAGCAATGTGTTTAGCTCTTTTCTGGAAACTGTAATACTTGTATGAGGCTTTTTCCTATATGTGTGGCCTCTCTGGAAACAAACAAATCTATTTGACATCTTCTTCAGAAGTTAATGTCTATATACAGTATTATGTTAAAATAATTCTCTTTATGGTTTAATGAAATTGTTGTCACATAAAAATAGTTTTCTAAATGATACTATGACATGTTAAAATAGTTTTCCTTTTCCTTTTTATTTTTTATAATATAGTAAGAACCCTATTTTCCCTGTGAAAATACGATAACTAATCTATATATATAAAAAGCTAATATGCAAAGTGTCCTCTCAGGAGTTTGACCAGGAGACAGGGAGTTTTATCGCTTGGAATGATGTGCACTGACCACCATGGGGTGGCGTGGAACATGGTGGGTGACTAGTGGTGGTGGTGGGGTGCTGAGGGAGTGAGGGAAGGAGGAGGCGAGAGGTGGGGAATCTGATCAGCCCTAATTGCTGGCAAGACCTAAAGACCCTACCCGGGCACAAATTTTGTGCACTGGGCCTCTAGTATTTAGTAATCTTGTTAGAGTTTGTCTCATGTTAACATGTAATGCCTCTCCTGGCCCCTAGGGTGCTAGAACATTTCTTCTCTAATCACTTCCCTCCATTGCCCTGTCCATCTCATGGCTGCCACAACCTTTTGCAGCAAGGATTCAGAATCTGGAGAAGGGGCCACATGCAAATGGATATACCAGACAAGGAATATAAATTTAGAAGGCATGGGGGAAAGCCAGGCAGAGGCTCACCCCCTAGTGGAGTGGCTCTCTGAATCTCCAGAACCATAGCTTTTTATTTCCTAGAAAATACATTTGCCCTTTAGGAAAGCAAACAGACATCAATGGTAAGGTTTGGTAAACAAAGGATTATCAGGTTAGGGAATTGCCTTTGGCCATTCAGCCTGCAGCAGGTTATAATATGCAGATTTTCAGCCCTTGCTGAATATCAAAGTCCATCAGCCTTCTGACAGACTTCTCACATTTATATGTTAACTACTTTTTGGTCTTTGACTCCAGCACATGGCCAGATTTGTAGACCATCCTATGCATCTTACTATCCTTCAAAATTGTTCTATTTTCAAAATCTTTAACTCTTTATCTGAAACCCTCCATCCTTCCAACCTTTAAAATCCCTCAGTGGCACTATTATGAAGCTAGCTGTTGACCTCCCCTTTTTTCTCACCACCTTCTGCACCTCCACCTGCCTCCTCCATCCCCTCCTGCCAGTGACCTTTAGAACTTTGAGCTGCATTAACGGGTCAGTCTGTAGCTGGCTTGGCTTCCCTGTTTACCTAGCCTACACACAATCATCACTCATTTCAACTGTGCTCTCATCAGACTTTCTATTTTTTTTTGTTTGTTTTTTTGTTTCCCTTAACCATCCAACAGTTAATTTGCCATTGAGAATAGGAACCTGTGCAAGCATTTGATTTGTCCCATCCCATCTCAGTTGCTGAGGACTGTTAGAGAAACATTATGTAGCCATGCTGATCAGGTCCTTTAGGGTCATAGAATCTTCTTTCTTAACTGCATTCTTAATAATGCCTGACAGTCTTTTCCTGTTCTGCTTATTGGCTCCAGTTCCTTGTTTTGTTGTGGCTAAACCAGTGTTACCAAACTCCTAACACTTACTTTCGACAGATATCTTAGACTATTTCCCCACTGAGAAAACAGAAGTCAACAGTGATGAAGCTCCTTAGCTACTTCTTCTTACCTTCTGAGACAAATCCTTCATGTTCAGCAATACTAATATTTATTTTCCTTTCATTCCTCCAATTTCAGAGGATGAAATGCCTTTAATCCTTTGTAGGCTTATTTCTCTAACCATGTTTTTAATCTCTTCCCCTCCCATGCATTCTAGGATCTTAACTCACTAAATTTCCACCTCACTTTCTTGGCTCTGCAAACCCTCCTTTCCCACAGACCTTTTCTTAAAGAAAACTAAAATGTCGGTTTCACCCTGTCCTAATTCATCCTCCCAGCAACCCTACATTTGCTCAAGTTAAATTCCGATCTCTGTTCACATTCATACTTAATAATGACTGATCTCCCCATGACCATGTGATACTCTGCCCACAGTAATCTGGCTTTTATTTCTCCCATTTTCTCAAATAATCTTTGGAGTATTGACTATCATACTCCCTATGTGTCAGATCCACTGGGTTTTCCCTAGTTCTTATTTATCTGGACATTTCTGAATCATGCTCATGGACCACCATGACATTCTTAAAACTCTCTTCTTCTTTTTATAAGTTGGACTCTCTTACTTCTTCTCCTATATGACTATTCATAAATTCACTCATTGAACAAAATTATTAATCCTCTTTATTTGAACAGTTCCTTCAAAGCTAGTGTATTCTCTGTGGTTTAGCTGTTGGCAGTTTACTTCTGCTATTTGACATTCTTCTGTAATTTCTTGTTCTACTTGGGCTTCAATTATAACTTAAATGCTAAAATTTCACAAATATATAGCTAATCTAATGTCTTCAGCTTTAGAGATGGTGATGATAATGATGCTGATGCTGATGTTGATGTTGCCCTTCAATCAAAGTCTGCCAAGTACATACCTTCAGTTGCACAAGTTGAACTTATTGCCCATTACATTAAAATGAGGAAGAATACATGAATGGATCTGTGAGGCTCCTCATTAAGAACTTAAAGGATTTGGGATTGTGTTGGGGGTGACTTTGATGGTGGTGCAAGGAAATGGTACTTGGCTCTGGATTGGAGGCTGTTAGGTAGCATGCATAAATCTGTGGTTGAATGTCTTATTGTATATTCTCTAGAAGAAAGAAATTACATTAGTTTAATATTAGTAAAACATGAGGCTAAAGCTCTAATTCAGGCATCCTCAAACTACGGCCCGCGGGCCACATGCGGCCCACAGAGGACATTTATCTGGCCCGCCGGGTGCCGCTGCCTGTCCTGCTTAGCAGCCGACTCGTCCCGGGCCCGCAGTGTGCATAGGAATTTGTTCATAGTTGTTTTTTTTAAAACTATAGTCCGGCCCTCCAACCATCTGAGGGACAGTGAACTGGCCCCCTGTTTAAAAAGTTTGAGGACCCCTGCTAATTGGTAAAGAAGAGCAGTCCCTCATGTCAGCCTGTTTTTGGTATTTTGGGTTTGTACTTGACCTTGTTTTTGTCTGTACTTATGCGTGATTATGAAGTGGCCTTATTTGTTTTGTCTTTCACATCATTGTGGTCACCAAGTGACCTTGCTGGATCCTGGTGTTTTCTGTGAGATAGTTTATATTTAACAAGAGAATATTATTTCCTTAGCTGTGAGTGCTCCCTCACCTCCTTATTGGTGTTGGTTCCTGAAGCTGATTTTCACTTGGCTGGCATGATTCAGTGGTTGAACATTGACCTATGAACCATGAGGATTTGATTCCTGGTTGGTTGCTGGGTCAATCCCCAGTGTGGGGTGTGCAGGAGGCACCTGATTATTGATTCTTCTTATCATTGATGTTTCTATCTCTCTCTCCCTCTCCCTTACTCTCTGAAATCAATAAAAATATATTTAAAAATAGAAGCTGATTTTCTTTTTCCTCAACAATTATGATAGCAATGATTCCAATAACAAACACTACATTTGGTGCTTATGTTGGTACTGTTTTAAATGATTGATGTATATTAAATGTTTTAACCCTCAAAGTGGTAGGAACTATGATTTCTCCATTTTAGAAATGAGGAAATGAAGACACTGGAAGGGAAAGCAGCTTAAGAAAAGTGACAAGCTGGGGATTTATAGAGACCAGATATTTCAGCTACTTCTTACACACCATTGCATAGCTTCCCAATTGCATGTGTCTCAGGGACTGGGGCCCTTTATTTTATACTAGAGGCCCAATGCACGAAGATTCAGGCCTTCCTTCCCCAGGATGCCGGCATCTGGGACCCAGGCCTTCGCTCTGGCTGCCACCTTCTGCCTTCTCTCCAGCCTGTAGCAACCTTCTGCCTTCACACTGCCCAGAGGCCTGGAGCAGCCGGGGTGGGGCGGAATGCCTGCGTCATCGCCATGGCCATGGTGATGATGCAAGTGTCCTGGCCTGGCCACTGCCATCTTTGTCGCATCAATTTGCATATTCCCTCTTTATTGGCTGTGGGCACCGCCATCTTTGTCAGTCAATTTGCATATTCTGTCTTTATTAGATAGGATTGTCTTTCTTGCTATTCTTACAACTCAACAATGCCTTGTCTTCTGCCCATTTTGTATTCCTCTTGCTTACTCCCCCAGGGCATCTCTGCTGTCACTAAGGCCCACTTGGTATCTCTGCATGAGCAACCTGAAAATGCAGGAGACTTAAAGCTTTTGGAGCAAATATTTTTACTAATGTTGTTGAAAGGTGATGAATGTTTTCTCTTTCTTTCCCCATATGGATCATCCTGAAATGTAATTGTTCAGGTGACCTCATAGACTTATTTTTTTTAAAATATATATTTTTATTTACTTCAGAGAGGAAGGGAGAGGGAGAGAGATAGAAACATTAATGATGAGAGAAAATCATTGATTGGCCACCTCCTACACACCCCACACTGGGGATGGGGCCTGCAACCCTGGTATGTGCCCTGACCAGAAATGAAACTGAATCCTGGTTCATAGGTGTATGCTCAGTGTTGACATGTGAACCAGGAGATAACAGTAGCACACTCTCCCCAAAGAAAAGTGTCAGGTAGCCTCGTAGACTTTTAATCAAGCAAGTGAGTATGCTTCACTTAATATTGAATATGTGCTCTCTCTACCTCCATGACTCACTTGAATTCCTCCTCATTTCTGCTTCCCTATTAAGCTATTATTTTACAAGCCTTTATATCAAGTTTGTGCTTTTTGTAGAACCCAGGCAATCTGGATACAGAACGTGAAAACTCTGGATTGTCAGTCCAATCTCCTTCTTGCATATCCAATAGAGCTCATGGGTTGATAACTGTGCTTTAGAAGGAGGTAAACCTCAGTTAGAGTCTACATATTGCCATTAATAAGCAATGTGACCTTGGCAATATATTTAATCTCTTACTCTGTCTTAAAAATTGTGGATAAGAGTACTTACTTTAAATAGCAGAATCTCCCTATCAAGGGTTATGACAAATACAATGTTTTCTGTGACTAGCATACTGTCTGAAACTTAATAACATATAACTATTGTTTTTATTAGTACAGTGATTTTCCTTAGAAGTTTCTCCTTTTCCTTTATTCTGATGTTTGTTGAAATTAGCTCCATCCATTCTACCAGCCAAACTAATCTTAAGGAAACCATTGACTCTTCTATCTGCTTGAGCTTTCTCCCCCCAAATTTCTACCACATAATTGCTCAATAATTCAATATTTATTTTACCTCTCAAATTTCCTCTCACATCTATTTTTTAACCTTGCTGTCTTCATTTTGATAGCCCTGGTCCAGACCTTTCCATCATCTCATCATACTTTGTAATAATAGTGTACCAAACTAAATTTTCTTCTTTGCGTACCCTTTTTAATACACCAAACTCAATTCTTTACTTCCCTGAGTCTTTTAAAACACAGCCCCATTTCAACACTAAGAATAGTGCATTGTACTTGATTACCTATTTCTCTATGATTCTGAAAGGTTTTTCAACTTTGTCTCTGCGGACATTTTGGGATGGATAATTACTTGTTGTGGGGGGGCTGTCCTTTGCCTAGTAGGATGTTTAACAGCATATCTAGCCTCTTTCCAGTAGATAGCAGTAGCACACTTTCCCCAGTTGTGGCAAAGAAAAGTGTCTCTAGACATTGCCATTTGTCCCCTGAGGGGGGAATAACCCTGGTTGAGAGAACTGCTCTAGATATTTACTTCTTTATGGACAGGGATTGTGTTTTATTGATATAAATCCTTGACACTAAGTACCATGTTGGGAATGTGACAAATGTCCAATAAAGGTTTAAATAAGCGAATGAATAAGTTTTCTCTTAAAGTCTTTTTTTTTATTATTATTTTCAGGGGACACCATATTATATGTGCTTCCATAGCTTTTAACAATTTGCTGTGTCTATGCCTATTTTCCCAATTACATTGTATGATTTCCTTGTATACTAGTATCCACAGAATGAATGGAATGTAGTAGATTCTTAATAAACATTTAATTATATTTAACTGGTATATTAATATGTATAAATTATTCCAGGTATATGTTCAGACCACATGTTTTTCTCATTTTTAAGGTACTATATAATAATTGTATGCTCTCACATCATAACCGGTTTTTTCTTTTTGCCACTTAGGCCGACTGTAATTAACAGTGAATTATATACATAACCAGAGGCCTGGTGCATGAATTTGTGTACCAGTGGGGTCCCTCGGCTGGCCTGTGGGATCAGGCCAAAACTGGCTCTCTGACATCCCCTGAGGGGTCCTGGATTGCTAGAGGGTGCAGGCCAGGCTGAGGGACCCCACAGGTGTACAATTGAGGCCAGAGAGGAACACAGGAGGTTGGCCAGCCAGGGAGGGACTATGGGAGGGCTTCAGGGCATGTCCCGCCCATCTTACTCAGTCCCAATCGGGCTGGACGCCAGCAGCAAGCTAACATACCAGTTGGAGTGTCTGTCCCCTGGTGGTCAGTGCACATCATAGTGCGCGGTTGAGCAGCCTTAGCATATCATTAGCATATTATGCTTTGATTGGTTGAATGAATGACTGGACACATAGAGTATCAGACTTTTATTATATAGGATTATTTAGAATCTGTCCCTATAAGTTATGTGAGTGAAGACCATAGCTGCCTCCCAGTGGCTAACACAGAACCTTGTGCAGAGTACATATTCAGTAAATTGTAAACCATTGCTGAGTGAATGATGAGTGAATGAATGAAATGAATTCAAGATGATGCTATATGAAACAGAACACATACATACTTGGAGAATTTTGCTCGATGTATGTATCATGGTTCATTGATTTATATGATGCATCAGTCTTTGAACCTATATTATTCAGTTTTAGAAAGTTTCATCTTTGTCAAATTAGTGGAAAAATAATTTGCTCCTCTAAATCACTTCACAAAATTGAGAACTTGAGGCTGTCATAAGTCAGTACAGATGTCTGATATCCCAGGCTTGCAATCTCCTATAGCTCAGCACATTCATTTTTTTTCCCCCAGTACTAATGAATTAGCCTGCAATTTTAATTGACATATTGACCTTGAAAAGTCCAGAAAATGATCTCATCTACCAGCTTCATTATCTATAGCTTTATTAGCCAAGGAAATTTGACAATAAAACATGAAACAATCACAATTAATCTACATACTAATGCTATAAATTATACTTCCATCAAATGAAAGTAAGCAGTATAATCCCTAACCCTGGATTTCACAAAAACATTTTGATTTCATATTTCAAATATAAAATAAATAGCTTTGTTATGTTATTGTCTGAAATTACTTATTAGCCCATACTTTTTTGTCTCAAAAATGAGTATTTTATTAGCATTTCTGAGAAATAAAATTATCATTTAAAAGTCTAAATTTAGTGTCCTTTGAGGAATGCTCTCCCATCAGAAGAAATCTGCATGCTGTCTTAAAGAACAATGAAGCTGAAATAAAAAATTCTTTTCTCATACACTTTGCTGCATATTTTCATTCCTTATCATGGGTTCCCATGGTTCCCTATAGGGATCCCAATTTTGGAATATGCGATAGACATTTGTACTATAGAAATTAATGCTCAGAATTGTGCATGAGAAGCTGAGACATGGCCTTTGATTTGATAAGACATTTGAAGCAAAGAAATCACCGTAAAAAATCTGCAATAAATGACTTCTAATGGAAGCATGCTATATTTTTTATTTACTGACTTAGAATGTTCTGAAGGAAATATGGCAAAACAAATGTGAAAGTGATCCTAACCACAAGTGGTCATATTAGGCACCTATTGACTCTTCCCTACATAACTTAATGTAAAAGACAATCATTTCTCACAAAAGTGTATGACTATGTTCCACATAGGTAGTATATATATATTTTAGGCCCAGTGCATGAATTCGTGCATGGGAGGGGTCCGGCCAGCCTGGTCAGGGGGAGGGGACATGGGCGGTTGGCTGGCCTGCCTGCTGGTCGAACTCCTGGTCGAGGGGACAATTTGCATATTAGCCTTTTATTATATAGGATATACACTGAGTGGCCAGATAATTATGCACTCAAGAGATCATAATAATCTGGCCACTCAGTGTATTTTCACTCCTTTTAAGATTAGCAAATACACAGATCTTTTCCAGGCCATAAAATGAGTTATTATTTTATTTCCATTGCCAGGAGAGTCAAATGCAAATTTCCAAGACATTAATAGCTGGTCTTCTGTCTACCTTTCTGATCCCCCCACCCCATGTGTCTCTTTGTTCCTGTGCTTGCAACTCCACACAGTATAAAGCACCCATGGTGCCAAAATATGCATTGTTTCTGGTTGTACTGCTTCCTCCTTGTGGGCTGAAGCAGTCCCCTTTGCCTTCTGAATCTCAGTTCAAGCCACCGCCATCCCCTCCCTGCAGCAGTCAATGACTCTTGTAGGCAGGCTTAGCTGCTCATTTCTCCACATACCTATCTCCTCCTCTGACCTCATCCCCCTCCCACTCCCACTCCCTCCACTTTAAAACAAATTTTTAAAGGTGTCAGTGTTAACCTCAGTGGACCTGGTAGTCCCATTTGCCTCTGCATTCATCAGACCACATTCAGAAAGGGTCTATAATTTTTCTGAGCTATTGTAGAGCAACCTTGACGAATGGAATAATGTTCAGAAGAGAAAAGTCATTATATCATGAACTTCCATTTCTGTAATTATAAAATAGGGATGATAATATCTGGTACTGTCATAACATTGAAATAAAATAACACATAGAAAGGCTTTGTTAATGTGAAAAAGGAGTTTTGAAAAAGGCATTGCATTTTAATCAACTTTACTCTCCTTCTATTTACCACCACCAATCTTGAATGAGTAGATTTCCCTGTGTGAATCATTTCCTCTATTTATACATAAACTTGTCTTGAAATTACTATATGTTATCTTTTCCTTTTATATTTTTACTTTATATCCTTGATTGACTATATACTTCTTAATGGTAGGAATTTGTTAAATTATTTTCATATCCTTGAATATCACCAGCGCATTAATACTAAGCACATAATATGCGGTCTTTGAAGGAATATGAATAAGAATAGAAGAAATTGAGTTTTCACGAAGGGAAAACATTATTGTGTTCATTCAAACAGCTAAAGGGTTGTCCTATGAAGAGTGGTAGCATTATTCTGTGTTACTCTGAATAGTCGCACAAGGAAAATAGGAAGGCAGGAGATGTCATATCAGTATTGGGAAGATACTTACAACTTTAAAAAAGAAAACACAAATGTTTTATTATTTCAGGATCCAAATAATCTCTGTTAATTGAAATACATGAAAATATCCTGCAAATAATTAGAAAATAGAAATAATTAAAAGGTATAAACTAAAAATCAAAATCTAGAAAGCCTTATTACAGTATCCTTTAAAAAGGTATTATGCATTTAAGTGTTCATATATGAACATATGTCCATACTAAAAATATTTCACACTGAAGATATTCTCTCTTTTCCCTGTTTTGAACCCTTTCTCTTTCATGTATATATAATCTCCATATATCTATAATCTCTAATTTCAGTTCCTTACTGGTGGGCATTAAATTATTACTTATTTGTTAATATAAACAGTGTTATCATGAGAAGCCTTGTACATGTTATAATGAAGTCTGTTGGGTACCTTTTCTGAAATTTTGATGTCAAAAGGAAACCAGAGAAATAGACTTTCTTGTGAGGTAGTAACGTGTTATCTGTGTAACTTTTCAGAGGCTTTTCTTTAATTTATTCCTGAATTAGACATGAAGCTAGACAAAATGATACCTAATACCTCTTTTTTTTTTCTTTTTTTTAAAATAAATCTTTATTCAGATTATTACAATTATTTCTCCTTTTTCCCCCCATAGCTCCCCTCCACCCATTTCCCACCCCACCTTCTGCCCTTACCTCCCCCCCACTGTCCTCATCCATAGGTGTATGATTTTTGTCCAGTCTCTTCATGAACCCCCCATACCCCTTTCCCCCTGAGAATTATCAGTCCACTCCCTTTCTATGCCCCTGATTCTATTATATTCACCAGATTATTCTGCTCCTCAGGTTTTTAATTCACTTGATTTTTAGGTTCGCTTGTTGATAGATATGTATTTGTTGTTCATAATTTTTCTCTTTACTTTTTTCTTCTTCCTCTTCTTTAAGAATACCTTTCAGCATTTCATATAATACTGCTAATACCTCTTAATAATTCTAAAATATTTAGCAGCTTTGTTGCTATTTATACCAAGCAACACTTCTTAAGTTTAGTTGTACATTATGATCATCTGGAGAGCTTTTAAAACAGTAATAAATCTCAGGTTCCAGCCCTGATGAATTAAGTCAGCATCTCTAGGGATGGGATTCGGGCTTCTTTAAAAGCTCCTGACTTATTCCCATGCACAGTCAGTGCTGAGAATTATTGACACAAAGGTCAAGTCATTAACATTATTTATCAATATGTTGAAAAAGAACGATAGCAGCGAAGGTACAAGAGCTTTAAGGGATTGATTTTCTTCTCTTCTAGCAAAATGTGGGGAGTATGACAGTCATTTAAAGAGCGGAAACGAACTAGAAAAACCGTAGGCAATGTCGGTGCAGGACTTTGGTAAATGCTGGTCTTTCTCAGAGCAGATCCTCCTCTCTTCCCCTTGCTCTGTGTGTGGGCCTCGCACCGAGGAGGAAAGGGTCCATATCAGCTTGCACTCTTTCTCATTGTTATTCATTGGTCCAAGGAAGCTGAGATGGACATCTCAGTTTATTTAATCAGTGGTTTTCTACAAGAAGGTTAGGAATCATCTCTGTGTATCTGAACTGATATGTAGCAACGTCCATCAGAAGAGATTAGTGGGCTTCTGTTAGGGTAGAAGCCGCAGGGTAGAATGAAACCTGAGCTAGGTTAAGTAATTGAGTTCCTGTTCAATAAAAGTGCTTGTTTGTGCTGTGTAATGAAAGATCTTTGGCGCAATGGATGTCTGAATCCAAATACCCTTCGGATTTTCTGATGGATAAAGAGATAAGGGTGAAAGGGATTTAATTTAGAACTATTGAAAAACTTTAAAGGGATTAGAAAAATTGGTAAATGCACCTTAAAAAAATCAGGGTTATTTGTTACTTATCAGGACAAGTCTTTTTTTTTTTTTTTTTGAATTGACAGAACTTTTTGTTGGTTTTGTTTTTGTTGCCTTTTATTTCCTGTTGCCATCATTAACTGACCTTTACGACTCAGGTTATGAAGAAGATCATGGAGAAATTGTTATCTCCAGGCCATTGTGCCTGAACCTGGATTTAGGAAGAGATAACACTTTTGTGTCTCACTGGAGTGTCAGAAAAAAGCATAGCCCGAGCACGGGTGAATAGAACAAACACACATCTGGCTTCAAGTAATCATTTAAAATAAATTTTTCGGTGACATTGGTTAATAAAATTATATAGGCTTCAGGTATACAATTTATATATTGAGTGATCAGTTTTTTCCCTAATACCAATACTTACTAGTATATCTAAGCTTCTGTTATGAAAAGGCATTTAAACAAATTTTTTAAATAACACACTTTAAAATCATATATAATCCAGACTGTTGAACCTCAGAGGGAAGGCAGGGAAGAGTGGGTGGGAAGAGATCAACCAGTGAACTTGTATGCATATATGCATAACCCATGTATATACATAGACAATAGGGTGGGGAGTGGGGGGGAGGGGCAGTCTAGAAGAGGTCAATGTGGGGGAGAAAAGGGAGACTTATCTAATACTTTCAACAATAAAGATAAAAAAATATTCTGTGTGTGTGTGTGTGTGTGTGTGTGTGTGTGTGTGTGTGTGTAAGTTATCAGAGCAGTATAGAAATGGAATAGTGAGTGCAATTTGGTGAAATATGTTAATCTCAATAATAAAATCATTCATGCATTAGGTTTTCCAAAGCATTATCCCAGCTAATTTTAACAAGGGATTATTTGAATCTGATTACTTTCTTTGGGATAAAACATTATGTTAGAAAAAAGGGAAGGAAAAACCCTTTATTTTTATTCCACTCATTTAACACCTGATTAAACAAAAAGGCTTTATTTTGGGGAGAGGGGAAGTCATGTATTCACAACTTGAAGGGGGAGCATCTACTGACTGGACAGTGTCTGTATTTAAACTCCCTGGTACCTGGTACCTTCCGAGTGTTTGATCCCTGGTGCAATCATGTGCCTCTTCTCCTCTTAGCCTCTTCATTCATCCACATGTCATACTCTCTAACCCTCCCTTCACTAGGTGATGGTCTTAGTCACACTTGGTTTACCTTTGTTCTTTCCCCAAACTCCCCTTTCCTCCTCCTTTCCTCTCCTTCTGATATGTATATTAAAGGCCAAGCCCATTTGGAAAGTCAAGGGTTCTAACAAGTAGATGCTTACTGAAATTACCTTTCCTTAGGGTTGCCTAGCAAGCCACAGGAAACAGCAGCACAGAGAAGAACACTGGATTGAAGCAAAAGTTCAGATTAAAAATTTGTAAGTCTCTGTGGCTCTTAGCACATTTAGAAATACATTGTCTTTCCACAGAGGGTCAAAGGCACAACAGATGATGCATAGCAGTGCTGAAGCTGGGAGTGTCTACTGATGAAAAACGTGCTCTCAGCTTCTGGGAGTCGTGTGAGGGACTGAATTAGTAATATTTTAAAAAAGAGACAAGTGTCTTCTGAAAGTAACCCTCCTTATTTTAAAAAAAAATGTGGAGTTGGACTTCCTATTTATCTTTAAATGAGGAAGGAGACCTTCTCCATTTTCTCTAACTCTTGACTTCATTTTGGAACTGACAAGTTTAAACAAGATGAGAATCCGATTGCCTCTGCCTATCTCATTCTTGTGGCTTTAGCCGACAACATAATTAATGTTGCTATAGGAGGGAAAAAAAAGCATTCCTGACAAGAACTTTTTTCCTCTATTTTTTTTTTTTTTTTTTTACAGGAACATTTCTTGAGAGAATATGTGGTCTTTTTTACATACTTCACACAGATACCCTTGATGATTTTTGTGTGTTTATGTTAATAAGTCAATTAAGTTAATTTGTCTTTTTATAGCACACAGAGGTTGATAATTACCAAAATGTAAAAAAGTAGAACTCAGAGCAAAAGAAAAAATATATTGTACACATACACTCATGTACATTGTTTCTTTAGCTAGTCTTTCCTATAATGTACTAGAAGCCCAGTGCATGGATTTGTGCACGGAGGGAGGGTGTCCCTCAACCTGGCCTGCACCCTCTCACAATCCGGGACCCCTTGAGGGATGAAGCAGTGCGCCAGGCTGCAGGCGGCCAGGGAGGAACCTGAGCTGGCACCGCTCATGCTCATCCTGGCCCGCTGCGCCTGCCGCTGCTTGGTAGCACTGCCCCAGAGTCAGGAGAGGCTCCCTCCCCTGCAGCTGCGCTCACCAGCCATGCGCCCTGTGGGAGCACTCTGACCACCAGGGGGCAGCTCCTGCATTGAGTGTCTGCCCCCTGGTGGTCAGTGTGCATCATAGTGACTGGTCGTTCTGGTTGTTTGGTTGTTCCGGTCATTTGGTTGTAATGGTCGCTCAGACTTTTATATATATACTAGTGACCCAGCACACAAAATCGTGCAAGACCCAGACCCGCGGGAAATTGTGTGAGAACTGGGACCCCAGAGGCAAGTCCTGCCACACCGCGAGACCCAGAGTCAAGACCTCGTTCACCCGCATGTGCCTCGCTGCGCACACAGCCTCCTGGTGACCGGTCTTTGATTGTTATGGCATTAGGGCCACTGGGTTTTTATAATACAGATAATGCTTTTCTTTAGCATGTTTCTTCTCTGAATATGTTTATTTGGGGAAATTAGTTACACCAAGCGCTAGCTAGCATTGTACTAATAGCTATCCAGCCTCTTATATAACTACTAGAGGCCCTGTGCACAAATTCGTGCACTGGTGGGGTTCAGCCAGCCTGCCCTGATCAGGGTCGGGGAGGGGGGTGGTATGATCAGGGAATGGGCCAGCTGGGGGGAGGGGCCACGAGTGGTTGGCTGGCCGGTCCCACCCCCTGGTTGAACTACTAGTTGAGGGGACAATTTGCCTTTCATTATATAGGATTCCCCTCAGGGTTTCATTTCTTCTTACCTAAACTATCAAAGTAGTATTTTAGTATCATTCCTAAAAATTCCAGTAGACTTCCCATCTTGTTTTGCTAGTCTGGTTTCCTGCTCAGAATCCTTTAATTTTTCTCTCTTACTTGCCAAATCAATTATGAATGCCCAATGTTGACTCTCATGGTTATCCACAGCTAATCCCAGCATGTATGATTTCCCACCCTGACATTTCTGTGCTTTAATCTCTGGTCTCTAATTAAGTTATACCTATGATATTCCAGCAATACAACTGCTTTTGTAATCCACATAGATTTTACTGTAATTCTACTCATTTATCAAGACCCAGTTTAAATGACATTCTGTCCAATTTATCCCTCATTATACCCTTCCCAGTGTAAAGTACCCACCACCTACTAATACCATGGATACACCTTCATAATTGATTTCTAAAATTTTCTGTATTTGTTCCTATAGCATTGCAAATGCTCAATACCTTATGATATGTTTATTCACTTGCATACCTGTCTACCTTACAAGAACCATATACTAGCAATAAAGTCTAACTTTGTACATAATATACTTAGTACTTAAATAACTCTTTGTAGATATATTAAATGGTTTAAATACTTATTACAGAGAGCACATATAAAGTCTTTTTATATTTATTTCTAAAGGCCAAATTAGACTATTATGAAACAATTTTACTAAGAATGCATTCGACATCTTTTATAGATGAACTTACATTCTGTCAAGCAGACAAACCAACGTCTATTTTCAAAAGCAGAAAATGTTCTTTATTTTTTTGCTAGTAATAATGGGAAATAGTTTAAGCTCCCATTTTTTAGTCAAAAGTGAAGTGGTGTTATTTATCATGCATTGATTTATTGTCTCTGAACTTACAAAGGTGGTTAAGCTATTCACAGGATGTTATATATGTTCAGGGTTGCAGATGAGAACCATTGGAATACTGTGGGAACTCTTAGATTTGTGGCAAAGGAGACATGTACAAGTAATTATGGATGCAAAAAAAGGGTAACATAAAAAGATATAAGATGGCTTCAAACATCAGTTATCTTCTAGCACAGTTGATATCATGCCATTCTTTATAGAAATCTATGTAGAATAAATTCAAAAGTTCTTATTTCGTAATCATAATTATTTTGACATGGCTTCTGTTTATAATACAAATCAATATTTGATCTAGTGGATCCTAGGTATGCTAGAACTAGTTAAGCATTTGTAGGTTGGAAAAACTGAGGAATATGATAGGCATGTAATCACTCTTTTTTGGCTTTAAATTTATAAAATATACTTAATATTTATCATGACTTTTAAGAAATATCTTTCCTTTAGTAGATTTTATATATTATAAACTCATATAGTTAATATTAATATTACTAATAAATTATTCATTGAATTAATGCAGATAAAGCATTTAGCAAATTGTGTTCTATAAAGTAAACACAGTAAATTTTCTCATTGCTCTTAACAATATTTATTTTTAATGGATAAATGGTATGGGCATGTAATTTATTTAACATCTCTCTTAATGGACACTATTCCTAAAATTCAAATTGAATTTTAATTGAGCTTTCTTACTCAAATTGTTTGGTGAATGAATATAATGTTCTGAGTTTTTCAAATTATTTATAATAAAACATAATATACTACATATAAAAACTACTAAAATAAAATTTATTTTCCTTTGATTATTCAGTAATCAGTTCATTCTTTTTTTTTTTTTTAATATATTTTATTGATTTTTTACAGAGAGGAAAGGAGAGGGATAGAGAGTTAGAAACATCGATGAGAGAGAAACATCGATCAGCTGCCTCCTGCACATCTCCTACCGGGGATGTGTCCACAACCAAGGTACATGCCCTCGACCGGAATCGAACCCGGGACCTTTCAGTCCGCAAGCCGACGCTCTATCCACTGAGCCAAACCGGTCAGGGCCAGTTCATTCTTATTAATCTCAGTTCATTATTTTGAATCTTAGTTTCCTTTCTGCCATGAAATATGCAAATATTGATCATTGTTTTTAATAAGAAATACTTCTATTAAGTACTTTTTATTTATTAAACTAGAGGCCTGATGCACGAAATTCGTGCAAGAGTAGGCCTTTTTTTCCCTGACTGCTGGCACTGGCTTCCCTCTGGCACCTGGGACCCAGACTTTGCTTGCAGCCTCAGCTTCGTCCATAGCATAATATGCTTTTATTATTATAGATACTTTTATTAAGAAATAAAGGAATTTCATAAAGATAATAACATGAATAAAATGTTAACATCCAACTTTTTATTTATTCCCCTTTTTGTTCAGTTGATCTTACAATCGAAAGCAAGAAACCCCTTAGTCTAGTGGGGCTAACACATTAAACTAATGACCACTAAAAATTCATATTCTTATTATATCTCCTTTCATAATCAATTCACTAAAAAATAATTATAAAATTTTAGCCTGGCTGTTGTAGCTCAGTGGTTGAATGTCATCCCATAGACCAGGATGTTATGATTCAATTCCTGGTCAGGACACATGCCCAGGCTGTAGGCTCGATGGGACATACAGGCGGTAGCCCATCATTGATTCTCTCTCATCATTGATGTTTCTATCCCGCTCCCCTCTGTCTCTGCCTTTCTTTAAAATCAATTAAAAAAACAACACATTTAAAATTAAACTTTTAGAGATTTCTTTGGTGGTTTCCACAGGCCTGATTACTACTGGGTAAGTAGATAAAATTTAGTTCTTCAGCCTGCACTTTGGTGAATCAACCATATTGAACCACATCCTCCTTCAAACCTAGCCTTCAGTAGTCAACTAACTATTACGCTGCTCTATCAGATTTCCTATCGATATTCAGTTCTATTTCTGCCCCCTTTATGCTATAGTCACATGGTTGAAAGCCTAGGAACAATATTTTCCCAAATCCCCACCAACGCTGAATCCTCCAATGAGAATTACTCACGTAAGGTTTGGAAGACTACTTGGTCTGACAGTAAAAGGCAACTGTGGGTTTCAGCAGATATAAATTTCATATCAGCCTATGGCTTTTCACAGTAAACCACTGTCTCACGAATACAAAGAGATGTGACCATTAGGGGCTGATTCCTGCAGGGCTCATAAAGACCTCCCCTGACCTTCACATCTACAATGTGTTGAGCAGTCTTATAGGCAATTAATACACTATGTTAAATAATTTTCTTCATGAAATACCTAGAATAACTTTGCTTTCTTAATTGGCCATGGATTAAACCCTCTTTGCCATTTTCAAATTTAATCAACTACTTGCATAAATACTTTTGTCCTATCACTATCATTTTTGTATAGTTTTTCTTGACATATCCCTCACTTCAGTATTTCAATAATCAGATTTTTCCTAGCTTCAGAACCATTTTTTGGAGCTGCCTTCTAAATATTTCTTTCTGGTTGTCCAGCTCAGATCGCTAAGCTGTCATTTCAAAACATCAGAGGGATCATCAACACCCACATGCAAATTATTTACTCACTTCACTCTTTATTTTATTGATGTCAATATTTTTCATGCTTTAGAAGGAGTCATATTTTTCTTATTATATATTATTATGTTTTACCAACATAATAATAGTTCTTATATAGTTTTGTCTTTGCATACTATATATCTCTCAGTGCTGTTGCCCTTGAGAGTCTAGAAATTGCATCTTTAATTGTTATTACCCAATACATAATAACTAATATGGAATTGTACATTCACGTAGTACACAAAAATACTAAGTGAATAAAAAATACAGAAAATGTAATCATTTGTAAACATATCTTTAAAATTTATGTATTGTTGCAACATAAAGAAATCTTATGTTCATGTGGAATAGCAAGCTGTTTCACTTACATGATAGAGAATATTTTCTTAATGTAATGTCAATTTGTGCAATATAGATGCTAAAAAAAGCAGAAGAGCTCTGGGTGATGAAGAACTGCATTTTTTTTTTTTTTGTAAAGAATGTAAGTCATATATAAGAAGCATTACAGCATTTGGAAAATGAGAAGTGAATTATTGGATAAAATAAGAAAAATTCAATTTCTTTTGACTACTATACTTTAGTAAGTTGTTTGTGATTCTTATCACATGGACTCCAGTAACATAGAAGATAATATTACAGAAAACTATCAGTGTCTGTCTCTGTATCACTCCTCTTCCTAAACTAAGGTATCCTCGCTCCCTAATCGATCAGTGTCATCATGACCCTACTTGTAAAGAATTAAGATACTTTAGGTCAGTATTCTGTAATAAATCATTCTTACTTTTGTTCTGGAAAATTGACTTGTCATAACCTGCATCTAGTGGCAACTAGATTCCAATTTTAAGCCACTTTTTGCTGAGGTCTGACCATTCTCTCGTTTTTGTGAAAGACTGTTACCTGCTTACAGACTTTCCTGATGCTATTTTCTTACCTGCTAAAATCTCCAAATGTTGCTTCCTTTAAATCAGTTCTTTTCCTTGCTCTGTATGTCAACTGGATTACCTCTTCCCTCTGTAATTAGACTTCCTTTATGAAGTTTATGCTAACTGCTTCGCTAGGCTACCAGATCATTTACTATGCCCTCTCAATCCATAAGCACAGGATTTATGAGTAACATAAAAACCTGATGTCATCCTACTAAATCCCGACTGAAACAAGACAATTAAAGAAATATAAAGAAGAAAATCTATTTCAGCTGTGGAATTTTGTGAATGATGCAGGCCATACGCTAAATATAAATGTTTGTCATGCATGCATAACATAGGGACAGACTAAAGCAAAATAGTGACAAAAAGGACTGTGGTGAATGGCTTTCATTAGAGGTTGGACAGAACACTGTAAATATTCACTAACTTGGTTTGTAAAATCTAGAGGCCAGGAAAAAAAACAAACAGAAAAAACAACCCACAACCAACTGGGATAGATGTGTATTCTCCCGTTAGAAGTCCTTTATATGCAATTTGGATCAGGGTTCTGGGAGAGTTTTCCAAGATCATACCTGGCCCCTGGAGACTGAGAACTGGCTGGAAATATGCCCTCGATGTAGTGAAGTTTATATGGAATCCACGGAGCAGGGTCACCGGAAGCAAGGGCCACGCAGTAACCATCTATCTGGAGTTGATGTCAGGTTAAACAGAAAACTGGAAAGGAGAGTCCAGCAGTTTTGTTAAATCCGGAAGCAGCACTTGGCTCCCTAGGTCTGCCCAGATATGAGGACCCTGCAGTCTCCACCAGCTCTTGGGTCCTGAGGCTGCTCATGTGAATGACCCAGAAGCTCTGTGGCTGATACAATGTGGGAGGCATCCTCGTGCGCTGTGAAGCATCTCTTCCCTTTGGGCAGAAGAACTAGGGCCTCTTTTTCCATGATTAATAAACACATGTAAAGAGAAAAATCATGACAGTGACATTAAGCCTATAAATTATTTTCAGCAAAAAAATGAAAAATATAATACTTAAGAGACAGAAACATAATAAAAAATAACTACAAAAAGCAAAAGATAGAGTTGGCAAAAAAAGATGAATGACTTAGGAATTGATTATTTCAAACATGAATATTAGGAAATAAATATTTCACTGAAATATAAAATTGGGGGGGGAGAGGGAGGGACAGACTATACAATAGAGAGTTTGATCAGAAAGTCAATGGAGGACGAACTTGAGAATCTCAAATTGCAGAGAAAGTTAAAAAAAAGGAAAAATAGTGAGAAAAAGGTCAATAGATTAAAAAGAGTAAAATTCCAACATATAAATAACTAGAGGCCCATAGTACGAAATGTGTGCACTGAGGTGGGGGTCCCTCAGCCCAGCCTGCACCCTCTTGGGGATGTAGCAGTGTGCCAAGTGGCAGGCAGCCAGGGAGGAGCCAGAATCGGGGCTGGGTGCCACTCACATTCATCCCAGCCCGCTGTACCTGCTGCCGTGGAGTTGGGAGAGGCTCCTGCCATGGCAGCTGCGTTCGCCGCCGTGAGCCCGGCTTCTGGCTGAGTAGCGCTCCCTCTGTGGGAGCGCACTGACCACCAGGGGCAGCTCTTGTGTTGAGAGTCTGCCCCTTCGTGGTCAGTGCGCATCATAGTGACTGCTCGTTCCGCCGTGACAGCCGCTTAGGCGTTTATTATATAGGCTAGAGGCCTGGTGCACAAATCCGTGCACCAGTGGGCTCCCTCGGCCTGGCCGGTAGGATCGGGCCAAAACCAGCTCTCCAACATTCCCTGAGGGATCCTGGATTGCAAGAGGGTACAGGCCAGGCTGAGAAATCCCACCAGTGCACGACTGGGGCCAGGGAGGGATGTGGGAGGTTGGCCAGCCAAGGAGGGACCACGGGAGGACTCCAGGGTATGTCCAGTCCATCTCGCTCAGTCCCGATCAGCCGGACCCCAGCAGCATGCTAATTTACCTGTCAGAGTGTGTGCCCCCTGTTGGTCAGTGCACGTCATAGTGGCTGGTTGACTGGTCAACTGTCTGCCACCTGGTGGTCAGTGCACGTCATAGCAAGTGGTTGAGCAGCCTTAGCATATCATTAGCATATTACACTTTGATTGGTTGAATGGCTGACCTGTCAACTGGACACTTAGCATATTAAGCTTTTATTGTATAGGCTTGCTATTTCTGGAGAAGAGGCTGGAGTGAAAGGAAAAGTAATAAATGAAATAAATCATTTCTCAGCACATTGATGTCTGAACCTGAGGCATCATCTAGGCAACCAATAGATGAATGAAATTAAAAACTCTAAAATTGTAAGATACTGTTTATGTCTATTCAAACAATTTAATCATTGAATTAAATATCAATAATTATTGAACTATAGTTACCATACAAAACATAGAAATAAACTTTTATAAATGTGGTTAGCATCTATATGTATAAAAGCCTAAGCAACTGGACAACTAGATGACCGAATGACTGGTTGACCGGTCACTATGACTTGCAATGACCACCAGGGGGCAGATGCTCAATGCAGAAGCTGTCCCCTGGTGGTCAGCGTGCTCCCACAATGGGAGCGGCAGCTCAGCTGACCGACGGGCACCAGCAGGGCTCACCGCTGACTAGCACCACTGTGGTGGCGTGAGCCTCTCCTGGTTGGGACTGACTGGGTGCGAGCCCGCGGCAGGTGCAGTGGGGCCAGGACGAGTGGGAGAGGCAGGCAGGAGTGGCAGGTGGCATTTGACAGCCAGTTTCGGCCCAATCCCCACAGGCCATGCCAAGGGACCCCACCGGTTCACAAATCCATGCACCAGACCTCTAGTGATAAAATAAAAAGCCATAAATTATTCCTAATAGAAGAACTAGGTGATATCTTGAAATGGATAGTATTTGTCCATTGCTGTTTCTATATGCACATATAGATATGTATATGTTGTAAAGTAAGATACAGGTGTGAGAGGTTAAAATTCAGATAGTGACTGAGTAATGGGGGAGAGAACACAGTGTAGAAATTCAGAAAAGGTGTTCAATTCAAAGTTGTCAGAGAAATCATCAGGACTTGTGTTTCTGAGTAATTTGGAGTCAAAGATATGTAGGTTTAAATTCTACCCTTGTCATATAGTAACCTGAGACCACAAATTAGATATCTAATTTCTATGGTCCTCATTTCCTTGCTGTTAAAAGGGGAGCTATAAAGGGTGTTGTGTTACCGAACTGCTTAGGAGAATTAAGTGAGATATGTCAAAATGATTTGACACAGTTTCTGGCATATGATAAACTCTTGATAAAATCCTCTTCAGTATCTGTTGTTGTTAGCATTATTCTTATTATCTAGTTGGGCTATATTAAGGAATATCCTGGAAGGGTTTGCAGTGTAAACTAAGGGCTTTCTTTCTTTCTTTCTTTCTTTCTTTCTTTCTTTCTTTCTTTCTTTCTTTCTTTCTTTCTTTCTTTCTCTTTCTTCCTTCCTTCCTTCCTTCCTTCCTTCCTTCCTTCCTTCCTTCCTTCCTTCCTTTCTTTCTTTCTTTCTTTCTTTCTTTCTTTCTTTCTTTCTTTCTTTCTTTCTTCTTTCTTTCTTTCCTCAGCAAAATCCAGAGAGTAAACATTTTATTTATAAATATTTCAGTATATAATAATAAAGGGAAGGTATCTTTTTAAAACAAAAATTATTTTTAAAATTAAAAATAATGTTTAACATCATCAAATATCAACTCAGTGTTCAAATTTTCCTGATTGTCTCATACTGATTTTACAATCTGTTTGAATTAAGATCTAAATTGCAACTGATTTATGTCTCTTAAACCTTTTTTTAAAAATAAATCTTTATTGTTCAGATTATTATAGTTGTTTCTCCTTTTGCCTTCCATGGCTCCCCTCCACCTGGTTCCCACCCCACTCTCTGCCCTTACCCCCGCCCCCATCCTCATCCATAGGTGTACGATTTTTGTCCAGTCTCTTTCCACACCCCCCACACCCCTTTCCCCACCAAGGATTGTCAATCCACTCCCTTTCTATGCCCCTGATTCTATTATATTCACCAGTTTATTCTGTTCATCAGATTTTTTATTCACTTGATTTTTAGATTCACTTGCTGATAGATATGTATTTGTTGTTCATAATTTTTATCTTTACCTTTTTCTTCTTCTTCCTCTTCTTAAAGAATACCTTTCAGCATTTCATATAATACGGGTTTGGCGGTGATGAACTGCTTTAGCTTTTTCTTATCTGTGAAGCTCTTTCTCTGACCTTCAATTCTGAATGATAGTTTTGCTGGGTAGAGTAATCTTGGTTGTAGGTTCTTGCTATTTATCACTTTGAATATTTCTTGCCACTCCCTTCTGGCCTGCATAGTTTCTGTTGAGAAATCAGCTGACAATCCTATGGGTGCTCTCTTGTAGGTAGCTAACTGTTTTTTTCTTGCTGCTTTTAATATTCTCTCTTTGTCTTTTGATCTTGGCATTTTAATTATGATGTGTCTTGGTGTGGTCCTCTTTGTATTCCTTTTTTTTTTTAATATATTTTATTGATTTTTTACAGAGAGGAAGAGAGAGAGAGAGAGAGTTAGAAACATCGATGAGAGAGAAACATCGATCAGCTGCCTCCTGCACACCCCCCACTGGGGATGTGCCCGCAACCAAGGTACATGCCCCTGACCAGAATCGAACCCGGGACCCTTCAGTCCGCAGGCCGACGCTCTATCCACTGAGCCAAACCGGTTTCGGCTTTGTATTCCTTTTGTTTGGGGTTCTGTGCTCTTCCTGGACTTGTAAGTCTATTTCTCTCACCAGGTGGGGGAAGTTTTCTGTCATTATTTCTTCAAATAGGTTTTCAATATCTTGCTCTCTCTCTTCTTCTGGCACCCCCATAATTCGGATGTTGGTACACTTGAAGTTGTCCCAGAGGCTCCTTACACTCTCTTCATATTTTTGGATTCTTTTTTCTTTTTGTTTTTCTGATTGGGTGTTTTTTGCTTCTTCGTATTTCAAATCTTTGACTTGATTCTTGGGATCCTCTAGTCTGCTGTTTGATCTCTGTATATTATTCTTTTTTTTTTTTAAATATATTTTATTGATATTTTACAGAGAGGAAGGGAAAGGGATAGAGAGCTAGAAACATCGATGAGAGAGAAACATCGATCAGCTGCCTCCTGCACACCTCCCACTGGGGATGTGCCCGCAACCAAGGTACATGCCCTTGACCGGAATCGAACCCGAGACCCTTCAGTCCGCAGGCCGATGCTCTATCCACTGAGCCAAACCGGTTTCGGCTGTATATTATTCTTTATTTCAGTCAGTGTATGCTTAATTTCTAGTTGGTCCTTTTTCATATCCTCAAGGGTTTTGCTAAATTTAGCGGCAGTTTCTAGAAGATTCTTGAAAAACCTTTTAACTGTGGTTTTGCACTCTATATCCAGTAGCTTGCTTTCCTCCATCTCTGTCATTTGTGACCTGTTTCTTTGTCTCCCTATTTTGGTTGCTTCCCTCAGTTGATAGAGTGGCTTTGTGTGCTAGGTGTCCTATAGGGCCCAGTGTCTCAGCCTCCCAATTACTTGAGGTGGACACTCTTGGTGCACCCCTTTGTGGGCTGTGTGCACAGTCTTATTGTAGTTAAGCCTTGATTGTTGTTGGTATCACTGGGAGGAATTGACCTTCAGGCCAATTGGCTGTGAGGATTAGCTGTGTCTACAATGGGAGAACTTCTGTGCTGCAGACACCCTTATGGGGCAAGACTTGCTTCAGTGGGATTTTGGTGCTCACTGAATCTGCCCCTTGAGTGTGTCCCTTATGGATTTGAGGAGTTGTAATCTGGATGGTCCCACTCTGACCACTGGGTACACTGGCTCTTGGATCTCCAAGGAGGTGCAAATTTGGCCTCTGCCCAAGGCCACCCAGCAGGAGCTATGGAGAGATCTGCAGATTCCTCTTCTTTGTTGGAGTTTGGAGGTGCCCAGATGAGGCTCAGCTGTGAAACAATGCAAGCTTCTGTGGGGCCTTTGGTCTTCTTTTAGGTGTTCTGGGGCTCTCTGACTCAGCTGTACTTTGTTAGGTAATTTTATATTGCAAAGGACCAGGCCATTCATATGCAAAAGCCTCTGCACACAGCTTGGGTGGGGTGGGGTCTCAGGACATTAACAGGGCGGAGCAAACAGCTATGGCTGATCCTCAGCCCTGCCCTAAGAGGCCCCCAGGTCTCAGTGTCCTTCGGTAATTGCTGCAAGCACCTCTGAGAGAAAGCCACCCTCGAGTTCCACCCGAAGCCAGACAGTCCAGTTTCTCCCTGTATGAACCTGGGTCCCCAGAGTCTCACCCAGAACTGGAGTTCAGAGCAGTCAGGAGCTTGTGTCTCCCTCCTGATTGAAAAAGACAACCGCATACTCAGTTGCCAGCCCTTTCCGTGCACGTGCCTCCGTACCTCTGCACTTTACTTCTGCACCTCCTCTAAGTCTCAGTGTGCTTTTCTTTTTCCTTCTAGTTGTAGAATCTCCACTCAGCCAGCCTTCTTGTGGTTCTGGATGATGTCCGTTTTGTCTTTTAGTTGTACTTTCGAAGTCGTTGTGCGAGGCAGCAATTTCTGGTATTTACCTATGCCACCATCTTGGTTTCTCAAGCTAAGGGTTTTCAATGGATAAAACATGATATATTGAGGGACCAGTGAGAAGAAGCATTTATTAGTTATATGATATAATCATGCTCCATAGTTCAACTTCAGATGTGATTTGTTTCAGTTGGTATCTTAAAAGTGGCACGGACTTTTTGTTTCCCACACTCCTCACCATTCTTTATAGTTTTATATTCTGCTTTATAGAAGCATTCAAATTGCCTCATTTAATGTTTAAAAGCCCAGGACCTTTATTTTTATAGTACAAACTTTCATTGGTATTTAAAAAGGCAGATATCTCTGGAAAGTAAAGCACTTGAACACATCTCTGGTAATTTTATATGTTTTTAACATAAATATTGATTTAAATACAAGACTGGATGCAGATTTTGATGGGCAGGTATGAAGGTGGCATATGTGAAGGAAAAGGACCATGGAGAGATTAAAATTCACACACACACACACACACACACACACTATATATATATATATATATATATATATATATATATATATATATATATATAATTAGAAAGGGATAAATGTGTAGAGGATAGGCTGGGAGCATTAAATACAACCATTGCTTGATGTTCAAGTTTTCTTCAAATTGATTTAGGGATGAATCTGAGTCAAACTTAACATGACATGTTACACATTCTGGTTTTGTCATTAAATAACTATGATAATCTTTTCAAAGGCTTTCTTGTCTTACAAAGAAGTCATTTTGTACCCTTCAAATAAGGTCATTTGCCAATGTTCACTAATTCTCGATATAGGGATCAGAACTAAGTACCCATCAGGAATTTTGTGGCAAAAAAAAAGAGTGCTTTCTTCAAATACCCTCTGACATTTTATTACATCTTTAAAAATTTATGGCTTCATTTATTGGAGTTATGAGAATGCAACAACATAAATCCGGGAGAGCTGGAATTTCATGATAAATCTTTGAAACTTCTCATCCAATTTTCAGCATTATTCAGAAGCAACTTCTACAAGTTTCCAGTCATTGAAATCATTGATTATCAATCCTCTGTTTTTAACTAAATGGAATTTATTTTCTTTCAATGGAATTTTTACAAGGAGCTCAATGTGTAAAACAATAAAATTATGGCAATTAGGAAGGTAGGGTGGGAGCCTCAATTCCTTCTCACTCTTACCCCCCTCACCCCACTTAGAAGTTCTGGAAGGCTACTTGGAACAGTTTGCTATCCATCAATATTAATTCATCTCAAAGTCTTGTAGAGTTTGGAAATTCTGACCCTCCTGAGAGAGACTTTAATATTGGACTATCCAATTAAAAAAATGCGTTGCCACACACCTCCTATTATTTTCATGGGACTTACATTTTCACTTGTACTCTGCTACTGACCTACTTTGAGTTATTTAATAATTTCACCTCTCTTTGGCTTTATGCCTCTGTTTCCAAGTAACTTAAGCAGTCATACTATTATAGTAGTCAAACATTACTAGTCATACTATTGCGAATGGATCGAGCAGTTTAGTTCCTTTTCCTAAATCAACTAAATGTACATAATAAAGACATAAATGGAAGTTATATTTAGGAAGATTCAACCTATTCAGAATAGGGGGGATATTTACAGAGAAAAATTATGTGTACACATACCCATGCACGTGAGATGGAAGAAGTAGTGAGAAGGATATATTACTGCCCTAAAATTACCCATTAGTCTTGCCTATGTCCCATGATACCTGGATATTTGAATGCCAAATTAGCTCAAGCATTGGCATCTTTTCCCCCCACTCCCCCATTTTTGCCCACCTATACTCACTTCCCCCACTTTTGGCCTTTGTCTGTGTCTATGGAGTGTGCATATATGTTCTTTATTTTTTATTTAAAAAAATTTTTAGTCCTCACCTGAGGATATTTTTCCATTGATTTTTTTTTTTTTTTTTTTTTAGAGAGAATAGAAGGTAGGGGGAGAGACACAGAGAGAGAAACATCGATGTGAGAAAGACACATAGATTGGTTACCTCCTGCATGCACCCCTACTGGTATCACCCTGGAATTGAGCCTGCGACCAAGGTACGTGCCCTTGACCGGAACTAAACCCATGACTCTTTAAGTCATGGGATGATGCTCAATCCACTGAGCCTAACTAGCTAGGGCTGCATATCTGTTATTTAGTTAATGCCTTCAGCTTCTTTATCCAGTCACCCCAACCCTTTCCCCTCAGGCACCGGGCAGTATATTCCATGTATCCATGGTTCTGGTTCCATTTTGTTCATCAGTTTATTTTTTTCATTAGATTCCACATAAGCATTGGAGTCTTGCTTCAACTGTCAGTTTGAGGTTAATACGGTGATCTCAGACTCATGATAACTATCTGCCCCACTCATGATATTCAACTCTTTTTTTTCCATTTTAATTTCTTTATTGATTGAGATATTACATATTTGTCCTCATCCCCTTATTACCTTCCCAACCCCCCCCCACTCATGCCCTCACCCCCCTGTTGTCTTTGTCCACTGGTTAGGCTTATATGCATGCATACAAGTCCTTTGGTTTATTTCCCCCCCTTACCCCCACCCTCCCCTACCTTCCCTCTGAGGTTTGACAGTCTGATCGATGCTTCCCTGTCTCTGGATCTGCTTTTGTTCATCAGTTTATGTTGTTCATTATTTCCTATAGATGAGTGAGATCATGTGATATTGATCTTTCTCTGATTGGCTTATTTCACTTAGCATAATGCTCTCCAGTTCCATCCATGCTGTTGTAAATGGTAGGAATTCCTTCTTTTTTACCACAGTGTAGTATTCCATTGTGTAGATGTACCATAGTTTTCTAATCCACTCATCTGTTGATGGGCATTTAGGCTGTTTCCAAATCTTAGCTATGGTGAATTGTGCTGCTATGAACATAGGGGTGCATATATCCTTTCTGATTGGTGTTTCTAGTTTCTTGGGATATATTCCTAGAAGTGGTATTACTGGGTCAAATGGGAGTTCCATTTTTAGTTTTTGAGGAAACTCCATACTGTTCTCCACAGTGGCTGCACCAATCTGCATTCCCACCAGCAGTACACGAGGGTTCCTTTTTCTCCACATCCTCGCCAACATTTACCGTTTATATGATACTCAACTCTTAATGCCTGTAGTAGGCTCTAACCCTCAAGTTTGACCTGGCACTGAGAATGCTTTGAATCACTGTTGGATTATGATGGCAAAAGAATACACATTTACAGAAATTTAGCAGTTGGTCAACCCAAATATAGAGGATAGAGTGAATCAGAAAATCTACTTCATAAGCCATTATAATAATCTGGCCTGAGAAGATACATTCCAGGATTAACATCATATTAGAACTGAAAATGGTGGGTGACATATCAAAGTAAATTTAATGCATGTTAAATTCTAATTGTAGTGAGAAAGGGAGTAAAAATTGATGTCCAAATCTGGAGCTTGGTAGGTTAAGAAGATGTTTGTAGAGAGGGAAGTTGGGATTAGGTACAAGTGTCTTGTTAATTCTACTTGACATGGACTGTGACTTCTGAAATCAATCGAAGCAGACTATTGTACATGGCAGATTAATTTCTACATTGAAACCTGAAGGTGAAAGTTGAAGGTTCTGATTCTAGCCAATTTCTGGGGGAAAAAGATTAGATGTAAAAAGGAAGATGGTCACAAATGATTGTTGAAGACAGCTGTAATAAATGGATTGAAGAAAATCCAGAGGGAGAGGGAGAGGGAGAGGGAGAGGGAGAGGGAGAGGGAGAGGGAGAGGGAGAGGGAGAGGGAGAGGGAGAGGGAGAGGGAGAGGGAGAGGGAGAGGAAGTGGAAGTGGGAATGGGAGCGAGAGGGAGAAGAAAAGATAATGTAGGAAAGGAAGCATGGGGTGAGGTCGATGCTTAAGAAAGAATAAGGAGGGCTGGGAAGGGCAGTCCCTGAAGCAAAGAAAGTTTTATGAAGACTGTTCAAGGAAGTCAGACTAAGGTAAAAAATAAAAGGCCTAAGATTTAGCAAGAACAATGGGCCTTTAATTAGCTTAAAGCTGCTGCTTCAGTTAAATTGTCTTCTGCTTCAAATTATTTAATTTCTCATCTCAATGTTCTCATTTTTTTCATTTGAGCTCCCTTCCTATTCTCTTTACATTTTAAAATATCTAAAGAAACTATTCTTTTTCATAAATGATATTATTCCATGAACTATTATGCAATAGGTACATATCTTACATTATTTTAATTTTTATTTGTGTATATACTATATCATGAGTCATAATATCAAATGTGCTGCTCTATCACATATTGGAAATCTTACTGTATCACAAGTACATTCAAGGTTTAATGTTACAAAGGGGAATGCTGAATGGATATGTGTAGCAATGATTTATTTTTACTGAATTAACATTTGTGTCTTGTTACCTTTTTGCTTCAACGTCTTTAGTGGTTTTAAACATATAACATAGACCCCAGTATAATCTTGCAAGTAAATTGGGAAGTGTATGGAGAGAAGGGGTGGTAGAGTGTGTGAGAAAAGGAAGATTACTTTTCTTCAGAATGCTTTAACTGTTGAGGTTTTGCTTTACTTCACTGATTGTTGCAGATGATTATCTCACATAATCAGGGCAATACCTAGCCCAGGCAGGTATCTCTTTAGTTCTCAAGTCTTCGAAGACCTTTATCAGTTGACTGCACAACCTCTTTTACTTTTTCCAAGATTAAAATCTTAGAATAAAATTCCAACCAGGGCTTTGCCATATTTCTGTCCTGGGACTGGGGCATGCTCTGTCATCTGATGAGAGAGAGAAACATGAGCTGGAAAAGGAGAAAACTCACCATCCAGCTTACTCCAGTTGGTCGTGGTAGGAAATCTAGAATAAGAAATTTAACCAAAACTTTAAATTAACAACAAATGAGAAGTAGTATTTGGGCAGGTTCTTAGAATAAAGTACATGGTAGAGTTAATACACTCTAACCAATTATTGGCTGCAGGAGTAAAGGATTCATTTAGGAAAATAAACCTGCCAGTACAAAACATTACTTTTAAGTTACTACACATTTGGACAGAATTCCAACACGTGTATGTCACGACCTTATTTTCATAATATTTTTGTGTTTCAAAAATTGAGTAGCAACGGGAAGAGTTAGAAGCTTTGCTGTTGCATTCACATAATTTTTATAAAAATTTTTTCTGATACTATTAACTGTATAGTCTTTTGATAGTCAGTATATCTCTCTGAGAACTTACTTGGGGATTCACTAAGATAAGTATTTTAAAACTATAAACAGGAGTTGAGACATAGTGTACCTCTACCATCTCACTTCTCTCCACTCTTTCTCTCTGTCACTGTTTTTTTTCTTCCTTCAGTTATGCCAAGCTCATTTCAGCCTTAAGGCATTACATATACTATCCTCTCCATGGACATGGCTGTCCTCACCCCATCTTTACACAGATGCCTACTTCTTGTCATTAGACAAAAGCTTAAACCTTCTCCTCTGCCCCATGTGCTGCATATGCACACACACACACACACACACACACAATGTTAAGGCATTTACACGTTATTCCCTCCTTGAGCATTGCTACCCCACCCCTTCTTGTCACTGGATAAAATGTTAAATTGTCCCCTCTATCCCATACACACAAACACATGCACACAATATTTTTCATAGTACATGCACTTAGATGACAGTATCTTGTCTGTTTTTCTTATTCACTGTATGTCTCCTCCTACTAGAACAAAGTGTATACAGAGCAGTAATCTTTCCTGTCCTGTCTCTTATTCCAGTGTATATAGATCAGTATCTACTTAAAGAGGGAACTCAATAGCATTTGTTGAATGAATGTGCTCTTTTACCAAAGCAAAGAACAGAACTATATGCCTAGATCCCCAGGAAATATTTTACAATTACACCTTACTTAATGATTTACTAATCTTTTGCTTACTTTGTCTGACAGATATTGGCTCCTTCTTCATTAGCTAGTATTAAGATGAATGGGACTTGCACAGGTATATCTCAGTACTGTGGATCCCAGCAAGGGACTGAAGATTATTATAGACTAGAGACCTGGTGCATGAAATTCGTGCATGGGGGTGGGGTGGGGGGTGTTCCTGAGCCCGGCCTGCACTCTCTCCAATCTGGGACCCCTCAAAGGATGTCCTACTGCCAGTTTACAGGGATCGGGCCTAAACCAGCAGTCAGACATCCCTCTCACAATCCGGGACTGCTGGCTCCAGCCACTCACCTGCCTGCCTGCCTGCCTGATTGCCCCTAACCACTCTGCCTGCCAGCCTGCTTGCCCCCAACTGACCCCTGCCAGCCTGATCACCCCCAGCTGCCCCCCCTGGTCTGCTTACCCCCAACATCCCCTGCTGTCCCATCCTGGCCTGATCACCCCTTGGCGACCCAAGGTCCCGGCCCCTCCTTTTTTTCTTTTTCTTTTTCTTTCTCAGTGCCTCCTTGAGTGGAGGCCAGGGCTGGCTGGAAGCAAGTATCTAGGATTTATTTATCTTCTATAATTGAAACTTTGTAGCCTTGAGCGGAGGCCAGAGCTGGCCAGGGCGGGCGGGAAGCTTGGCTTCCTCTATCACTAGGGGCAACCCAAGCCTTCTGCTTGCTCCAGCTCTATGGCTGTGGCCATTTTTGTTGGGATTTTTTTTATCTTCTATAATTGAAACTTTGTAGCTTTGAGTGGAGGCCAGGGCCGGCCAGGGCGGGAAGCTTGGCTTCCTCCATTGCCGGGGCAACCCAAGCCTCCTGCTTGCTCCAGCTCTGTGGCCAGCCACCATCTTCATTGGGTTAATTTGTATACTTGCTCCTGATTGGCTGGTGGGCATGGCTTGACATAGCAGAGTGATGGTTAATTTGCATGCTCCTCTTTTATTAGTGTAGATGCCTTTCTAGGAGGGAGGCAAATTTGTGTTAAAATTATATATATATGCTTTTTTTAACCCCTGGGTATTAGTTATCTGAATATTTATTATTAGGTACAGCTTAGTGCATTGTTGCTATTTGTTAAATGTATTTAGATCAAT
This sequence comes from Plecotus auritus, assembly GCF_963455305.1. NCBI lineage: Eukaryota > Metazoa > Chordata > Mammalia > Chiroptera > Vespertilionidae > Plecotus > Plecotus auritus. The sequence goes on along the minus strand of NC_137773.1, from coordinate 11,582,293 downwards.
TTCTGTATTTTTATGACCTATGTAGATGTTTATATACACACTAGAGACCCAGTGCATGAATTTGTGCACAGGTGGGGTCTGGCCAGCCCAGCCCCAGTCGGCAGATTGGGGCCAGGTCTGTTGGGAGGAGGAGATGTGGGAGGTTGGCTGGCCAGCCCACCCCAATTGGGGCCCTCTCAGGGCTGGGCTGGCTGGGGAGAGGGGCCGTAGGTGATTGGCCAGCAGGCCCCGCCCCCGATTGGGGTAGGGGGGGCCGATTGGGGGTCAGAAGCTGGAGGAGGGGCCATGGGAGGTGGGCTGGCTGGCCCCACCCCTGAATGGTGTGGGGAAGGCCGATCGGGGGTGGAGCTGCCTGGGGGGAGGAGCTACGGGACAATTGGGGTGGTGGGGGCTGATCAGGGGTTGGGCCAGCCATGGGTAGAGGCTGTGGGTGGTGGACTGGCCAGCCCTGCCCCAGAATGGGGAGGCAATTGGAGGCCAGTGGCCTGGGGGAGGGCCATGAATGGTTGGCTGGCCACCACTGCCTCTGATCAGAGTGGGGGACCAATTGGGGGTGGAGCTGGCTGCAGGGAGGGGCTTGGGTTGATCGGGGTGGTGGGGGCCCATCAGGGACGGGGCCAGCCAGGGGGAGGGGCCACAGGCTGTTGGCCAGCTGGCCCTGCCATGGATCGGGGTCGGGGGGCCAATCTAGCATAGGTCAGGGTCAGGGGAGGGCCTTCAGGAGGTTGGTTGGCTGGCCCCACCCCTCTGATTGGCCAGTTCGCTGACTGCAGTGGGCGTCATAGCGACCAATCGTTTCAGTTGCTGGCTTTTTATATATATAGATGTATAGCACAGTTTTGGAGGTCAGGATACTTATTTGTGACTCATTGCAAATTTAACTCACAATGATTTATATTTAGAAAGCATTTATATTTAAATATGTTCTATATTAGACAACTACCAAATGCCTAAGCCCAACTGCATATTTTAAATTTTCCAAGGATGGTTGAAAGTGTAAGCTGGTAATTATCTTTTTCTGATGTGTTGGTGCTATTAAAATCATATCATGCTAACTTATCATTTACATATAAATCTTGTTAAAATTTCAAAGCCCTGTGCTGAAAATATAAAAATAAGTACATTTAATGTAATTGACATAAGATTGCTATTTTCCTGAAGGTAATAAGAGAGATCCACTTTTGCATGCCTTTTCAAACAGCATTTGAATTCTATCAACATCATACTCCTTTTATTCCAGTAGTTGAAGTCCCAAGAGACTATATCACCACAAAAATAACATCTGAAATATCAACTCTATGCATATAAATTCAGTTGGAAGAAGAAAACTCTCCATGATTTTAGCGATGTCAATTTTATTACAAACTGTTCCTTTTCCAAACAGTTATGTGAGCATGTGAGAATGTGTATAAATTAGTGTGCATTTCTTCCATTTTCCATTATAACTCAATGTATAAAAGAAACATATAAATACAAATATACTGTAAAATTATGAGTTGCCACAGAATTTATACCTGTTTCTATGTGAATTCTTGATGCCTTAACTTTTAAATTAATTCACACCAGATAACTCAGGTTAACAAATGATATATAGGCAGCCCTTCATTGTTCCAAAGTTCAACTATTCTTTCTCTTTCATTCTCTTCTTTCTCTTGAAATCTTACAAGTCATAATGTTGAGCATTTTTTCATGTACTTATTGGCCATTTGTATATCTTTTTAGATAAATGCCTGCTCATTTTTAATTGGGTTATTTTTTTTTGTTATTGCTGAGTTGTAAGGATTAAATATATATCCTATCTAATAAAAAGAGAATATGCAAATTGACCATCACACTGTCACAAAGATGGCAGCACCCATAGCCATAAGATGGAGGCACCCAGTCCCCTTAGCCCTGCCAGAGTTCCCAAGTCCTTTCAGCCCCACCGGGGGGTCAGCAGGTGTAAGGTGTGGCTGGACCTGCCCTCAGTCCCCCAGCTGCCCAGGGTCAGCCCAAGGCACAGGCAAGCTTTGTATGGTGGCTGCCCAGGCACCCAGCATGGGCCCGAGGCTCAGGCAAGCCTTGGATGGCGGCTGCCCAGCTGCCCAGGGCCACCCAAAGCTCAGGTAACCAGGGACAACCGAGGCTTGTGCTGCTGGCAGTGGCAGCATCAGGGTTGTGATGGGGACGTCACCTTCCCCTGATTGCTGGGTTGCCTTCCACCCCTGAGGGCTCCCAGACTGTGAGAGGGCTCAAGCCAGGCTGAGGGACCCCCCTCCAGTGCATGAATTTTCATGCACCGGGCCTCTAGTATGTATGTGTCTATGTGTGTGTGTGTGTGTGTGTGTGTGTGTGTATGTTCATCAGAAACATGATTTGAATTTATTTTTCTCAAATTCTTGAGTTGTTTTTCACTTTCTTAATCTTGTCCTTTTGAGTACAAATGTTTTATGTCCAGTTATTCCTTTTTGGGGGGCAGGGGATTTGTTTGTGTCTTTTGCTTTTTAGTGTCATGTCTAAGAAACCATTTCCTAATCCAAAGTCACAGGGATTTAAATCTATGTTTTTTCCCCCAAGTATTTTATAGTTTTAGAACTTACATTAATGTATTTGATCCATTGGGTGTCATTTTTTTATATTATGTTAAGTAGTGGTCCAACTATATTACTTTGTATTTGAGTTATCCCAGCACCATTTGTTGAATACTGTACTTACCACATTGATTGTCTTGGCACCCTTATTGAAAATGAATTGCCTGTAAATTGACCATAAAGGCTTACTTCTGGTCTCTCAATTGCATTCCATTGATGATTCTGTCTATTATACTGGTACCATACTGTCTTGAGTACTGTAGCTTTGTAGTAAGTTTTGAAGTAAGGAATTCTGAGTCCTCCCATTTTGTTCTTTCTTTTCAAGATTGTTATGATTTTTCTGGGTTCCTTGCATTTCCACATGAATTTTGTTATCAGCTTATCAATTTCTGAAAGAAAAAAAAAACAGCTAGAATTTTTGGAGAGATTTCATTGAGTGTTTCAGTAAAGCTGGAAAAACAAACAAAAGTTAGCTTTAAACATAAAATAAACTGTCAATAATTACATTAAATTTAAATGGAACAAATGTTTTAGTTTAAAACAAAGGTAGTAAAATGATAGAAAAAAATAAAATCGACTTTTTGCTGTTTTAAACCTTCTTATAAGAAACACATCTGCAACAACAACAAAAAAGAATATAGAAATTTTGAAAATAAAAGAATGAAAATGGCATATAATTGCCAATATTAGCCTGGCTCAAGTGGCTCAGTGGTTGAGCATCGACCCATGAACCAGGAGATCAGATCATGGTTTGATTCCTGGTCAGGGCAATAATCGTTGTAGCAATAAAGAAGATTATCTCTATATCCAAAGGATAGATACTAATTCGTGAGAAAGATATACCAGTTATACATTTGTATGCAGCTACAACATGGCCTCAAAACACACAATGTGAAAATTGACAGAAATAACAGAAAAAAGCACAATCAGTATACTAGGAGTGTGAAAAATCTACAAGCATATTATTAAAATTAATGAAAGATTTTTGCAAACTTCCCAACTTAAAGATTGTGTTATATACATAGAATACCCTATTGTAGTGATGATTGAAGAATTATAATTCCATGTGACAATATATACCTTGAAACATTATTGTCTAGAGTTCAAAACAAGGATAAATAAGAATGTTTTAGGTGTGAATATCCAGCTAGTAAAACTATAAAAGAAGTAAAAAATAAAATTGAAGAGATACTAAAAAGATGTTGTGCTGGAAAGAGGTGGAAAAGAAGAAGGCAATGTACCTCTGGACTGGGGCATCTTTGCTATGATAATTACATGGCTAATCTGTTACAATATGTTAAGCTAATCATTTGTCTTCTATGAACTTTCTTTTATGTGCTATTTAATAAAATAAAAATGCTTAAAAGTTAGCTGAACTGTAGGGTACTGGTAATATAGAGGTAGACAGAAATGAAAACATGAACCAATTTCACAAAAAGTGCTTGATAAATTAGCTGTGTGAAAGCTATTTTACCAAAAGTTGCCTTCTCTTAATTAAAAAAAAAAAAAGTGCTCTCTTGTTGTAAGCACTAAATACAAAAGGATCAAGGGATATTCAAAGCTTGTCACTTTGCTTTGAGGTTTTATGACTCATAGTTTTTTTAATACTTTTGCACCTTATGGAAACAAAGCTTGGGTTAAATTTGTGTCATCTGTGGAAAAGAGAAAGCAACTCAATAATAATTTAGAGTAAATTATATATATTATCATGATCTCTAAAATTAGTTTTTTAAAAACCTGGATTGTCTCTTGCCCTAGCTGGCTTGGCTCAGTGGATAGAACATCGGCCTGTGCACCAAAGGGTCCCTGGGTTCAATTCCCATCAAGGGTGCGTACTTTCGTTGTAGGATCCTCCCTGGCCTGGGCCTGGTTAGGGCCTGTGCAGGAAGCAACCAATTGATGTGTTTCTCTCACACTAATGTATCTCTTTCTCTTTCCCTCTCTCTTCCTACTCTCTCTAAAAATCAATGGAAAAATATCCTCAGGTGAGGATTTAAAAAAAAAAGAAAAAAAGGAATCTGTATTTTCTTTCAAAGAGAGTGTTTACTACTAAATTGCGCTTTGGTTTTTAAAATGGGTACGTTTAACATAGATAACTGTACCTAATATTCTAAAATAATATTTCTATTACAATTTTAAATAAATTTGAGAAACAATGGCAGTAGAGACATCTATTGCTACTGTATTTTACAATTGACAGTATGTTCTCATCTTCCAAACAATCATAAAAATAGATTAGTGGAACATTAATAAAATTATACTTTTGCTGGAAAGCAGCACATCCTATATAATAAAACCCTAATATGCAAATCTACCGAATGACAGAACAGCTGGCAGAATGACTGGTCGCCATAACACGCACTGACCACCAGGGAACAGGCACTCAATGCAGGAGCTGCCCCCTGGTGGTCAGTGCGCTCCCACACAGGGAGTGCCACTCAGCCAGAAGCCAGGCTCATGGCTGGCCAGCGCTGTGGTGGTGGTGGGGGCCTCTCCCACCTCCCCTGCAGGCAGGCGGTAAGGAGCAAGTGGTCACAGACTGTGAGAGGGATGTCTGCCCATCAGCTTAGGCCCGATCCCCACCCAAGGGTTCCCAGACTGCGAGAGGGCACAGGCCAGGCTGAGGACCCTCCCCCGCAACAGTGCATGAATTTCATGCACTGGGCCTCTAGTATAGTTACACTTTTGCATGAATTTGAGAGGTGTGTGGACTATAGCAATACAGTAGCTACACTGGTCATTTTTATTTAAAGAAGGATTGATGTCCAATTCTTAGATGAAAGCATATTTTTTTAAAGATGTGGTAGAAGATGTCAAACTTAGTTGACTTGATATGTTATAAGCTTATCAAAAATATAATGGATGACAGCATTAAATTATTTTATGATTACCACTCACAGGTGACTAAATTTTCAAAGAGGGCATTTATGGTATAGTATAATCTTTAGTTATTTGAGAAGCACTGAATAAATCTATTGAAATTCATGATATTGTGCTGGGGTCTTACTCAGCATCTAGAAGGGTTCAGAAATCTGGAGAAGGGCTGCGAGTAAATTAATAAAGAGACTAGACATGAAATATAAATTTGGAAGGCATTTTGGGGGAGCCAGAGGAAACTTAGTTCTAGTGACTAAGTTCCCTGAATCTCCGCACACAGGGCTTTTTATTCACACATCTTGCCCTCTAGCAAAGCAGATAGATATACATATCAAAGGTATGGCCTGGTAAACAATAAAAAATTATCAGGTTGGGGGAACTGCCTTCAGCTGTTTTAGCAGGAGATAATAACATGCAGGTTTTCAGCCCTGCTGAAGGTGCCCATCAACATTTTGATGGACCTACTGCATTTATTATGCTAAGTACTGTTTCTAGCCTCCAGCAATATTGGAGTCACCCAGAAAAATAATATAGGGGGTTTTCTAAAATGTATGTATACACATAAAATATTATTTTCCCCCTTTAGAAATAATTTGGTAATAATTATTTTAATCATATATATTAGCTACCACAGGAAGATCATCAAGAAAAGAGATTTCTATAGTAATTAGCTTATAATATTCTGAAAATTAAAACAAAACTTTTATTAATGATACTTAATGTTTTAACATGTTTAGGAATCATGTAATGGCTTTTTTTTTTGTTCGTTCCTAGCAATATCCACATCTTCTTTGTCTTGATATTATGCTGTCACACTACATGAAATGTCCCAGTGTCTGGCACTTGTATAAAATACCTATATCCCAGATGAGAAAGGACTATTACAGAGATGGGTAAAAAGAGGAAGGAGAATATAATCAATAACATTGTAATATGTTTATACAGTTATGGATGATTACTAGAATTAGTGGGGAGATCACATTGTATGGCATAAAAATGTCTAATTACTATTATATGTACACCTGAAACTAATGTAATTAAAACTTTATAACAACTATACTTAAATAAAAAATGAAATTTTAAAACAAAGAATTAACATTAATATCTAAAAAATAGACAGGAATATATATAGTTAAAATTTAATATGCAGAGGTCATTTTGGAATTCTAAAATAGCAGCAAAATATTTTGTATATTTAATATATTTTGTATCATTGGCAATGTTGTGCAAAGAGGGTTTACCAAATTATCATGCATACAACTTAATTTTTTTCCCCTCAGAATCAAGCAAAGTCTACTGTTTTATTAATATGTGATCGATATGTATCTCCTAGATCTGTTCTGATATATTTCTAGAATACAAATTTTGATTTCTAAATCATGGGTCTTTAGGAGTTACGTACTTCATTAATTACATTATATTTTCTTAACATAAACAGCACTGGCAAATAAAACTAATTCAGAAAAGAATTGAATTTCCATTATGGCCATCAAATTATATAAATGACTATGAGGAAGAAACATATAATTTAAATGAAGAATAAAATTTTATTCCCTTTTTTATTTAATTACATATCTGAGGGCTATGCTATCAATAAAAGTACAATACCTCTAGATTGCTGTCTAATTTATTACATGCATCCTAGGAATTTTTAAATTAATCCAAATTTATGTTAAATAATCTTTAATCCAGATAATTGTCATTGGTTCCCCAAACATTTACTGAGTACTTGTATACTTTGTGAGGTCAGGTGCTTTTCTCAGCATTGGAGATAAAGTTGTAAAGTAGCCAGATATTTGCTTCTTCTCAAAGTTTATTATAATGGACAGAGAGAGTGAGAAAAGATCATTTAGGATAGTGATAAGTTCAATGATAAAAATAAAAGTATGTGTCTTGGCAATGCCTGAAGTTGTGCTTATTAACATATTCTGGTTAATAAAGTCCTCTTTGAGATGTGACAATTACATGAGCTGAATTCTGCACTGGAAGAAGTTGGCTGTAGCAGGGCCCAGAAAAAGAGCTTTCCAGGCTGAAGGAATGGTAAGGTCCCAAGCCTAGTAACCTGAAGACAAATTATAAGGCCAGTGTTTTTGAATCCTAAAAAGCAAGAGGGAGAATGATGGGTACAAATTCAATGCGTAGACAGGGACCGGTTTGCAATGGGCCCTTTCATGACATGGCAGCAAATTTGAACTGTGGTCTCCATATAATGGTAGGCTAATAGTATGATCTAAATGACATTTAAATGCATTTCGGTTTTACATGGACAATGAATCGCAGACAGCAGTTATAGATTATAACTCTGGTTTAGATGAAACATGTTTACAATAGCTACAAGTACAGCAATTGCTTAAAATGATCGTTGCCACAGGATGTTTATCTGGGGGGAAAATATCTCATGAGAGAAATTGACTTCAATCATTTTTTTTGTTTGTTTTAGGCCCGTGGCCGGCAAACTGCGGCTCGCGAGCCACATGCGGCTCTTTGGCCCCTTGAGTGTGGCTCTTCCACAAAATACCATGGCCTGGGCGAGTCTATTTTAAAGAAGTGGCATTAGAAGAAGTTTAAGTTTAAAAAATTTGGCTCTGAAAAGAAATTTCAATCGTTGTACTGTTGATATTTGGCTCTGTTGACTAATGAATTTGCCGACCACTGGTTTAAACGATCCCTTTAATTTATGTCCTATACAATCTTTGACAGTAGTTTTCAGGTTGATATAATAAAGAAAAAAAATAAAGCAATGACATTCATATACATTTTGCCACCATTTTTATGAGAAATAATTTGTAAACAACTATAGTATAAGCTAAAAGGTGTTATAATTGATTTCTGTTGAAAGAAAAACAGGCTTTTTAAAAGAAAAAGAGCAAAATAGTTTTTCAAACACCTTATTTGTTTTGTTCAAATTATGAGCTATGGCGCCTTCTCTTAGCTATGGCCAGTTACTAATTGTCCTAACCCTTAGCAGATATATCTTTAACTCTAACTGATTAGGTAGAGCTCCTCTGACTTACTTGAAGAATAAGAATTTACTAGCATTTGTTGCAAAGAGTATTAATAGGCATTCTCCCCAAAGAGGGTCTTATACCTACTTATATAAAATCAGTTAAGCCTTTAATGTGGTAACCTATATCAGTGTTACCACATAAACACTATTAATAAATTTAATTATTAATATATTTAATGCTATATATATATATATATATATATATATATATATATATTATAAATTTAAATTCTTTATTGTTGGAAGTATTACATATGTCTTCTTTTTCCCCATTGACCTCTCTCCTGGCCACTCCCCCCACCCCCAGCATATGCCCTCACCTCCCTATTGTATGTGTCCATTGGTTATGCTTATATGCATGCATACAGGTCCTTTGGTTGATCACTTAACACCCCAACACCTTCCCCTGCCTTCCCTCTGAGGTTTGATGATCTGTTCTATGCTTCTATGGATCTACTTTTGTTCATCAGTTTATGTTGTTCATTATATTCCACAAATGAGTGAGATCATGTGATATTTATCTTTCTCCAACTGGCTTATTTCACTTAGCATAATGCTCTTCAGGTCCTTCCGTGCTGTTGCAAATGGCAAGAATTCTTTCTCTTTTACAGCCGCATAGTATTCCATTGTGTAGATGTACCACAGTTTTCTAATCCACTCATCTGCTGATGGGCACTAGGCTGTTTCCAAATCTTAGCTATGGTGAATTGTGCTGCTATGAACATAGGGGTGCATATATCCTTTCTGACTGATGTTTCTGATTTCTTGGGATATATTCCTAGAAGTAGGATCACTTCATCAAATGGGAGTTCCATTTTTAATTTTTTGAGGAAACACCATACTGTTTCCCACAGTGGCTATACCAGTCTGCATTCTCACTAGCAGTACCCAAGGGTTCCTTGTTCTCCACATCCTCCCCAGCACTTGTCGTTTGTTGATGATAGCCATTCTGACAGGTGTGAGATGATACCTCATTGCTGTTTTGATTTATATCTCTTCAACGATTAGTGACTTAGAGCATTTTTTTATATGTCTCTTGGCCTTCTGTATGTCCACTTTGAAAAAAATATCTATCAGGTCTTTTGCCCATTTCTTTTTTTAAATATATTTTTATTGATTTCAGAGAGGAAGGGAGAGGAAGAGAGAGATAGAAACATCAATGATGAGAGAGAATCATTGATTGGCTGCCTCCTGCATGCCCCCCACTGGGGATTGAGCCTGCAACCTGGGCATATGCCCTGACGGGGAATCAAACCGGTGACCTCTTGGTTCCTGGGTTGACGCTCAACCGCTAAGCTACACCCAGCTGTTTTTGCCCATTTCTTGATTGGATTGTTTATCTATCTCCTTTTTGTTAAGTTGTATGAGTTCCCTATAAATTTCGGAGATAAAACCCTATTTGGATGTAACATTGGAAAATATGTTCTCCCATGCAGTGGGCTCTCTTGTTGGTTGGTTGTTTTTGTTTTTTTTTTTTCTCTCTCTCTCTTGTTTTGTTGATGGTTTATTTTGCTGTGCACAAGCCTTTTATTTTGATAGGTAGTGCCATTTTGTTTATTTTCTTCTTAGTTTGCATTGCCCTAGGACAGTGGTCGGCAAACTGCGGCTCGCGAGCCACATGCGGCTCTTTGGCCCCTTGAGTGTGGCTCTTCCAGAAAATACCACGTGCGGGCGCGCATGTACATACAGTGTGATTGAAACTTTGTGGCCCATGCGCAGAAGTCGGTTTTCGGCTCTCAAAAGAAATTTCAATCGTTGTACTGTTGATATTTGGCTCTGTTGACTAATGAGTTTGCTGACCACTGCCCTAGGAGATGTATCAATAAAGATATTGCTATGGGATATGTCTGTTATTTTGGAGCCTATGGGTTCTTCTAAGATTTTTATGGTTTCCCGTCTTACATTTAAGTCCTTTGTCCATTTTGAGTTTATTTTTGTGTATGGTGTAAGTTGGTATAATTTCATTTTTTTTGCATGTATCTGTCCAATTTTCCCAACACCATTTATTGAAGAGACTGTCTTGACTCCATTGTATGTTCTTGCCTCCTTTGTCAAATATTAACTGAGCATAATGGCTTGGGGGGATTTCTGGGTTCTCGGTTCTGTTTTATTGGTCTATGTGTTTGTTCTGGTGCCAGTACCAGGCTGTTTTGAGGATAGTGGCTTTGTAATACAGCGATATTTGGTATTGTGATCCCTCCAACTTTGTGCTTCTTTCTCAGGATTGTGGCAGCTATTCAGGGTCTTTTTTTATTCCATATAAATTTTTGGAGCATTTGTTCTAGATCTGTGAAATATGCCGTTGGTATTTTAATGGGGATTGCATTTAATCTATAGATTGCTTTGGGTAATATGGACATTTTAATGATGTTGATTCTACCAATCCATGAACACGGTATATTCTTCCACTTGTTTATACCTTCCTCTATCTCTTTTTTCAACATCCTATAGATTTTCAAGTACAGATCTTTTGCCTCCTTAGTTAAGTTTATTCCTAGGTATCTTAATTTTTTTTGTTGCAGTGGTAAATGGGATTGGTTTTTTAGTTTCTTTTTCTGTGAGTTCATTATCCTAATATATAAAGAGCCAGGGTCCATAAAGTACAAAACGAATGAACAGATGACCAAACGCCAGGCTGCATGTACAGCAGGCTCAGGTGGGTGGGGACTGGCAAGCAGGCTGAACTGCTGACCTCTTGGTCCCTCCTGGGTCACGGGCGCTGCAGCACGTAGCACTGACTACTGCCGCTGTGGGCACTGCGGCGACCCAGCACTGACTGCTGCCGCCAAGGCATGTGTGATGCAATTGGCCAGGGGCCAGGGGACCCCGCCATCGCCCCACGATCACCCTGCAGAGGGAGGCCCAGGCCACTGGCTAGAGGGCTCCACGATCGCCCCAAAGAGGGAGACCCAGGCTACCCGGCCGGCAGTTGTGGTCAGGGCCTCTCTCTGTGGGGTGATCAATCTGCAGGGATCTCAGACTGTGAGAGGGCACAGTCCAGGCTGAAGGACCACTCCCCCCAAGTGCACGAATTTCATGCACCGGGCCTCTAGTTGGTATATAAAAATGCTATAGATTTCTGGGTGTTAATTTTGTATCCTGCTACATTGCAGAATTCTTTCATTAAATCTTGTAGTTTTTTGATGGAGTCTTTAGGGTTTTCTATGTACAATATCATGTCATCTGTAAATAATGACAGTTTAACTTCTTTTCCACTTTGGATACCTTTGATTTGTTGTTCTTGTCTGACTGCTATGGCTAGTACTTCGAATACATGTCACATAGGATTGGTGAAAGTAGGCATCCCTATCTCGTTCCTGTTCTTAAGGGAAATGGTTTTATTATTTGCTCATTGAGTATGATGTTGGCTATAGGTTTTTCATATAAGGCTTTTATGTTGAGGTATGATCCCTTTATTCCCACTTTTCTGAGAGTTTTTATCAGAAAAGGGTGTTGAATTTTGTCAAATGCTTTTTTTGCTTCAATTGATATGATCATGTGGTTTTTGTCTTTCAATTTGTTTATGTGATGTATCACGTTTATTGCTTTGCAGATATTGTACCAGCCTTGCATCCTTGGAATAAATCCCACTTGGCCATGATGCATGATCTTTTTAATGTATTGCTGGATGCAATTTGCTAATATTTTGTTGATTTTAGCATCTATGTTCATCAGGGATATTGGCCTGTAATTCTCTTTCTTTGTAGTGTCTTTATCTGGTTTGGGGATTAGGGTAATGCTAGCTTCATAGAAAGAGCTTGGAAGTGTTCATTCCTCTTGAATTTTTTGGAATAGTCTGAGGAGGATCTGTGTTAGTACTTCTTTGACAGTGTATATTTTTACAAGAGAGAGTGCAAACAGAACTTTTCTTGCATATTTTTATTTGGGGAAGTTTTTGCTTTCTAACAGTTTGCTACTCAACTTTATCCAGATGAACACCATTTGAGAAGGAAAATAATTCAAATAATTTATTTATGTACCTGCCTTTTTATGAACACTGAGGTATCATACAGCCCTTATAAACCTGGCTAGGATAAATAAATTATGTATCTGTGTATTTCTGTATCCATCCATTTTCTACATTTGGCTTTATATGAACTATTTATAGTTGTTTAAAGAACACACTTCCTAATTTTGCTAAGTAGGAAACACAAACTACAAGTTTTCACTATTCTATAGTTGGCATGCTATCAGTATGTTTCTATTAGTTTTTCCAGATCTAAATTGTGAAAACTGGTATGCTAAATAAATAATTAAAACACCCCTATATGGTCATTCCCTGCATCTTGTTTGCATAATGATTATTTCACAGCTTCCTCAATTATCTAGTTATAGTGTGGCCTTTCCATATGGACTGTTGGGATCAACTAATATTGGTTTAGAAATCTTTAGGTTGAGTCTTACTTCACTATAGGACAGGGGTGGGCAAACTTTTTGACTCGAGGGCCACAATGGGTTCTTAAACTGGACCGGAGGGCCAGAACAAAAGCATGGATGGAGTGTTTGTGTGAACTAATATAAATTCAAAGTAAACATCATTACATAAAAGGGTACGGTCTTTTTTTTTTTTCAATAGTTTTATTCATTTCAAACATTTTAACAAGAAGAATGTAAACACTAATTATTATAATTTGAAACTTCAAAAAAATGGAGGAATCATAGCACAATAACATACCTTATATTGAAGATGGCAAAGGCAAAATAAAATTGCCTAACAAAGGAAAGGTACAAAAGCCTTTCAAATCAAACTTAAATATAATAAAATAATTTAAAACTAAAACAAATAGAAAAGAACAAAATGTGTAAACAGTAAATTAAACATTTTCTTTAGTGCAACTTCCAAATTATGCCCGGGATGTAGATGTAGATGGCAATGTAGACTGGGTTGAAAGGTTTTTGTTCTTTAAAACATCAACTTCAGTGGGAACAGTGTTGTTGGTCTCCTTTTTAGCTAATGCTCTGATACTGTGCTCTCCAGGGGCGTGTCTCCCTACATCACCATGATAACGTGTCTACGCGTTCCCAGGGTGATGTCGGGGGACGCGTCCACGGGCATTACAAGGAGCCTCTGGAAGATTGAGAGGTTGTTCCTTCTACTGAATGGGCGGATATAAATCCGCCCACTCAGAAGAAGGAGCTGCGGCCGTGTTTCCCGACGTTGCCATGTTAACACTGCTGCTGGTGAAGGAGCGGAGGGGAGAGCAAGAGAACCCTCCGCTCTTTCGGCTCCGCAGGTCGGATAGAACAGCAGAACGGGCCAGATCCGGCCCGCAGGCCGTAGTTTTCCCACGGCTGCTATAGGAGGTTTATTAAGGTTACCTTTCTGTTTTTTAGGGAGACCGTGATTATTATTATAATTTTTTTAACTTTTCACTGTGCTAGTTTGCCTTCTTATTACATGATTTTAAATATACCATGATTTTATATAATTTCACACTATTCTGGGGAAAAATGTAAAAAAAATTACCCACAATGCATAGGTAACTTCATTGTTATGGAATGCAGTATTTTATATTAATTAGAAATAAATAATAGCCCAAATGAATAATCAATAGATTAGCAATTTTTGACCATTGCAATTGATATTATTTGTAAGGTTGGCATTGAAGGAAAAAATGTGTGATAAAGTGAAGTAAACATGTTGAGAGGTTTTAGGAAGTGTGAAGAGTGGCTACAGATTTTGAACAGGTTCAAGCCTCAGACTAATGAGAAGGCACAGTCCTCTCATGGCAAAGCCACATGCAGGGCCCAGCTTTGAGGGCAAAACCCTCCCAGCACAATTATAGCCACAGGCTATGGTTGTAAGCTTGACCTTATACTCTGAACTTGTGGTCCCAGGTGGCTGAGTGATGTAGGCTGCAGGAGGTGCAGCAAGTGCTGCCAAAACAAAGCGTGATAGAGTTCTCAGGTGCATGTAATTAAGTAGATTTGAAACTCAGGAGAACACTGTAAATATCTTGACTATGCCCTTGCTTTGCCTTGTGGAATCCTATCTAATAAAAGAGTAATATGCAAATTAGCCATCACTCTGCTACACCCACAAGCCATGCCCACAAGCCACACCCACCAGTCAATCAGGAGCGGGTATGGAAATTAACCCAACCAAGATGGCTGCGGCCACAGAGAGCAGGAGGGAGGCTTGGGTTTCCCTGGTCATGGAGGAAGCCAAGCTTTCCGCACACCCTGGCCGGCCCAGGCCTCCGCTTAAGGCTACGAAGTTTCAATTATAGAAGATAAATAAATTCCAACAAAAGTGGCGGCAGCCACTGAGCTGGAGAGAGCAGGAGGCTAGGGTTGCCCCCAGCAATGGAGGAAGCCAAGCTTCTGCAGCCCAGGCCTGCTTTGGCCTCTGCTTAAGGCTACAAAGTTTCAATTATAGAAGATACATAAATCCCAACAGAAATGGTTGCCGCCAAGGAGCGAGCAGAAGGCTTGGCTCCACTCCAGGCTACAAAGTTTCAATTGTAGAAGATAAATAAATCCCAGATACCAGGGCCTCCGCTTGGGACGACAGGGGTCGTGGCCGGCATGCAAACCAACACAGGCCTCTCGCCCAGGCCACCCCAAGCCCCAAGGGAACCCCCACCCTGATCTGGGACACCCTTCAGGGCAAACCAGCTGGCCCACACCCATGCACCAAGCCTCTATCCTATCTAATAAAAGAGTAATATGCAGATTGACCATCACTCCAACACACAAGATGGCTGCCCACATGTGGTCAAAGATGGCCGCCCCATGTGGACACAAGATGGCTGTGACAAGATGGCCAGCAGGGGAGGGCAGTTGGGAGGCACCAGGCCTGCAAGGGAGGGCAGTTGGGGGAGATCAAGCCTGCAGGGGAGGGCAGTTAGGGGTGACCAGGCCAGCAGAGGAGGGAAGTTGGGGGCAAACAGGCTGGCAGGGGAGCAGTTAGGCATCAATCAGGCTGGCAGGGGAGTGGTTAGGGGGTGATCAGTCTGGCAGGCAGAAGCAGTTAGGGGCAATCAGGAAGGCAGGCAGGTGAGCAGTTGGGAGCCAGCAGTCCTGGATTGTGAGAGGGATGTCCGACTGCCCGTTAGGCCCGATCCCACCAGGATTGGGTCTAAAAGGCAGTCGGACATCCCTCGAGGGGTCCTAGATTGGAAAGGGTGCAGGCTGGACTGAGGGACACTCCCCCCTCCCCCCGTGCACGAAAATCGTGCACCGGGCCTCTAGTCTGACTATAAAATAAATACTAGGCTTGCAGGCTGTGGCACTGTCTCTCCATCCAAGAACAGTGTCCTACCTGGCCCCAACTGTATTCTCTTATTTGTCTTATTTAACCCTTAACCACCCCTCCTCACCCCTGGCTGTGCTGGACAAGGTTCAGGGAAGTGCAAATGTTTGACAAAATTTAAACACAATTATAATTTTTAAAGTAGAATTTCTTAGTCATTAAATGTAGAAAAACATATAAATTAAGATAAATACTTACTTTGGACATTAATTTAGACCTTTTCCATCAATGTGTTTTTCATGAACATTTCTGTTTGACTTTCCAACAAGTATTGTTGCACTTTTATTTTGGCTTTCACCTTGATTTATGCTTTAATAGTCTTATTGAAAATTATAGATAAAGTATATCATGTTCTGTTTCATCTGCTTTATTTTGTCATATTCAGAATTTCTGCTTAGTGCTAAACATTTTTAAAGTTATTAAGCAGAGGAAATGACTTATAAGAAGAAATTAAAATAATTAAAAGAAAAACGTAATTTAACCATCCTCTTGTTATGGTGAGCAGATCTCTATATGCTCTGCTGCACCTTATTACCTCAGTCACCAGAATGGAATGCCCCTTTCTTGTGCAGAGACTTGTCTCTTTGTAGTAGTATTCAGCATCTCTTCTTCTTCAGTGCACCATTCAAAATTTTGATATATTAATCTCAGGTATTACGGATGGAAATTATCTATTACTATAGGTCATCTAATACTCTCCAGAGGCCAATTATTTTTGCTATATTAGCCAGTGCTTTTCCTGGGTTATTTTAAATGACTCCAGAAATGGAGATTTCCCCCCTTTTCCTTATTACACAACTAGTTTCCCCATGGAACTCACTGTGCTTTGATACCCTAACCAGTTGCTAACAAGCAAATCATTTCTTGACACATGTAAAATTGCACAGGCTTGTAATACCTCGGGCACATTGCGCTCTTTAACACTGTTATTAATATGTTAACAGATGGAAACTTATTATCATCAGACTGCTTGGAGTGTGAAATGTCTTATACACATTTCATTTTCAATTCTTTGTAGTTTATGGTTACACTTGATTAAAGGTACTACTGTGAACACTTCAAGTTGTTCTAATTCAAGATACAAATGCTGAGGTCTACATTCAGAAATACATTAGATATTGATTTCCATGTGGTCTTAGCACTTCTCTAATCTGAATTCAAATGCAAAAATTTGTTAACAGTATGGGCAAAATAGATTAACGCATAACCAAACCATAAATCAGAATTAGTAAAATGAAAGCTGTGGGAGAACTGTAGAGTGATAACAAGGAAACACTAAAAGGTAACTAAAGATTGTGATATAGTAAGTCTCCAAATACACAAGTCAAGAACATTGATGATGAATTCTGTTCTCTCTAAGTCAACATAAGGGAATATTGAAGAAGAAGGGCAACATTAGAGATGCCAAATAAAAAAAAATTCAGTGTCTTAGATGTGCATGGTTTACATGTTTACGAATACCTATCCTAATTTTTATTTTTATTTTTTTTTAATTTGTTCCCGTAACCCAGAATTGGGAGTATGGCAGTCAAACACCAAACAACCACAGTGCTTGGAAATAAAAATAGTAACTCTGTCATAAATAATGCAAAGAGGAAGATTGTCCTTAAGACATTAAAGCACTCTGTATTTCGAATGGAGTTCTTAAACAGCATAAGGACAGTGGAAATGGAAAGTTGGCACATTATGTAACCATTTGAAGTATAAATTCATGACAGAATTATCAATGAATTCACATCTCCTTTCTTATGGAGTAAACTTTTGTTTCATAATGGGCCCAGCTGAACTTAATTTTATTTGCTGAGGCCTAAAGATGGAACCTAGCTGAGAAACTAACAGTGAATGTAGGAAGAAGCAGAGTACAACTCACTCCCCCGAAAGTCTTGTCCTACAGAAACTGTCTGTTGCTGCAGTGAATGTATCCTCCTGTCCTCATGTCCTTATGTCCTGCTCTCAAATTTTACTCTCAAGATTATGTCAGTCTCTCAAAATTTCTCAAGGTCAAGTATGTCTGACTGAATCTGAGGCTTACATCTGTTGTCTCAATGCACTGTGGGAAGAGGATCTGATTTTGTTGGTTTTTCCATTGGTAAGAATTAAACTACCTCCTACCAAGCCTATACATGATTGGAAACCTCAGAGAGAGAGGTATACAGGGGTGGGCAAACTTTTTGACTCGAGGGCCACAATGGGTTCTTAAACTGGACCAGAGGGCTGGAACAAAAGCATGGATGGAGTGTTTGTGTGAACTAATATAAATTCAAAGTAAAGGAGCGGAGAGGAGAGCAAGAGAACCGGATAGAACAGCTGGATCCGGCCCGCGGGCCGTAGTTTGCCCACGGCTGGAGAAAATGGGTAGAGGTGAGTAGAGAAGTTATTTAAAAGCCAACCACTTCAGCTTTCTAATAATTTCCATACTGACCTCTACCCATTTCCTATGTTTAAATCTTTTTCATTTCAACACACATAAACTAAACACTAAAATTCTACAACACACCAAAAATATATGTTTTTGCTGACAGAAAAATAGATACACTTTTCATTCATTTAAACCTAACAGCTATTGTTGTGTTGACAGTTGTCATTTTTTTTTTATGTGACAACCTTAGTGGGAAAAGGTCAGTGCCCCTGACTAAATATTCAGGTATTGCATGTTTTAAAAAATCAGTGGTTGGAAATCACTGCCAAAGAACGGTATATAAGCACCTCATGCATATTATATGCCTTTAAAATATGAATGAAATGTATGTAATCAGTTCCTCAATTCATTCGTTCTTTACTGGTAATGACTATTAGGTCCTTTATCTTTCCACTGTTATTGTTTAGAATGACTGAATGTTATACACTGGTTTCTGCAATGGTTGTTTTAACTCCAGTCTTTTATACTACATTTAAGTTATGTTCTATTCTATTCCATATGAATCCCTTATGATTTCATATTGCCTTGCCAACAACAATGTCCTTCACAGAATTCCTTTTTCATGCCCTTTCTTTTGTTTAAAATCATTAGCAAAATGGCAAGAAAACATTATGGGTTGAGAAACGCATGAGGACAGAGCGCGTAACAGAAATGAGAAGGCTGTTGGGAGAGGTACAGAGAATAATCAGATTACAGTGTGGGGGCACATCATATTAACTTAGTTTAGAGTTAATCTTACAGAACAAGCATTGGCCTTTGATTCAGTGACAGATTTAAAGCATTAGAAACTGTAGTCACAACAGCAGCAGCGTTAAGAGTGGCAATGATATTGATTAAAAGCTCATTTTTTGTGCCCTAATTGGTTTGGTTCGGTGGATAGAGCGTTGGCCTGGGGACTGAAGGGTCCCAGGTTCGATTCCGGTCAAGGGCATGTACCTTGGTTGCGGGCACATACCCAGTAGGGGGTGTGCAGGAGGCAGCTGATTGATGTTTCTAACTCTCTATCCCTCTCCCTTCCTCTCTGTAAAAAATCAATAAAATATATATTTTTTTAAAAAAGCCCGTTTTTTGCTACTTTTCTAGCACTTTGTAACCTTTCCTCATTTATTTTTCTTAATAACTTTTTCAGGCATCTGCATCACAAGCAAATAGCATGGTTAAAATTTGCCTTGGATTTGTAATATTTTACAGAAGAGAAAACTGAGATGTATAGAAGTTAAATGCTTAAGTTGAAACAGTACAAGTAGCAGAACTTGCAGTTGACCTTGATTTTGTCCAAGGTTGAAGTTTGAATGCCTTACCACATGGCACTCCTGCAGTACAATAATCACAGAGAATATTTTTGATGAATGAATGATAAATAAAAGCCTGCTATAACAAGTTAAGTTCTGAGAAAAGAGACTGCAGATAAATTGAATAATACCAACAATGTGTCTGCTCTTTAGCTTTATAAAATACTAGAAGCCCAGTGCATGACATCGCACAGCCCTGCCCACCTGCGCACACCCCACCCACCCACCCACCCACCTGCTGCCTCGCCACGCTCGCAGCCCCACCCACCCGCGTGTGCAGCCCCGCCCACCCACGCGTGCATTGCCGCGCCTGCCTCGGCCACACCCACCTACCTGCCACCCCGCCTGCTAGCTGGCTGCCAACCTTGCTGTGATTAGAGCCTGTGGGCCGCGCTATGCAAGCCATGAGCCCCGCCCTACTGCTGAGGGAGGTGGGGGGAGGGACCAAAAGGTGCTCCATGCACCTCCTGGTGACCCAGGCTGCTTCGCTCTGGCCACCGCCTCCACCCACCTGGTTCCCTGTGGTTTCCTGTCTGGTCATTGGTCGTTATGGCGTTACGGCCACAGGCCTTTTATAATATAAAGTCATTTGTAAAAAGTTGAATATGGCCCACAGGGATCTTGGAAGAATATTTCTGTTGGACAGTAGAGAACTAATATATGGATGAGGGTGTTGGAGCACTCTCTTGGATTTGTGATTGGTTAGCATTCTCTGGAATATTTTCCAGTGGTACTTAAAATTGTATAACAAGTGGGAAGTGGATTGGAGAACTATGATTAGAATGGAATATTGCACATTTAGTAAACTTATTTGTGATAAAGATTTTTCTATCCAAAGGCACAAAATATTCCTATAGTCTTACTTACACTACTCTATCAGAGCCAACATATATTTTATTTATTTTGTCAAGATAAGAGGAATAAGGACTAGGTGGAAAAAAGTAAACTTAGGTGAAAAGGTCTCTATAATAATGTCAGTGATAAATATTTCAATTTTAGCATTGAGTCAAGGTTAATTTATACAGAAATGTGAGCTCTTTGAGTAGGTGATAATGACAAATTGAAAAGTGTTGTGTAGTTTAGACTGGTGAATGATGTTATTAGAAACCTAATCTTTATATTTAGCAGTAAATACTTTAATAATGACTATAGACCAAGAAATAAAGCTGTCCAGATTCATTTCTGATGCTGTTATTAAGTGGCCAGTGGCCATTCAACAGGACAGAAGGGAATTGGCCTGTCATAGGAAAAGCAGTGTAGTTTAATTAAAAGTGGCTTGAATATTTTTTAGAAGAAAAAAGTTGAATATGTGAATGGCTTTTAAAGTGGGATTTGAGAGAGAAAATAAATCAGCTCATAAATTGAACTAGCTTATCTTAATCTTAAAGTCTTAGTCTATTTAATTCTATATAATGAAAGGTAATTACAAAATGATTTAGACAAACAATACCTTAAATAACATTTAATTAATATTTTATATTTAAATGTCTTTCTGGAAAATAAGTTTTTGTCATTTGTCATGATAAAATAAGCATCATCAGTAGGGTAAAATGCTTATAAAATTTAATCATTTCTCATAGGGAATTTGTAGTTGATTCTCTTCCTTTTCCCTTTCTATTTAACTTGTCCTTTCTGGGAATTTCTATGGCAATTGATGAGTTCATGTATTATTGGAAGATACTTGTATTTCCTAATAGACTATATTAGAAGACTTTACATGCTAAACTCATTCCTTGATAATCTTAACATTACGGTAATTTCAATTTCTATGGCATGAATATATGTGTGTAATTGTTATGTGCCTTGAATTTATACAAAAGATTGGCTTTCATTAAGTTCTTATTTTATGCTAATAAATATACTAAGCTACTTGCTTGCATTATTTTACTCCATTCATGTAATAGAGAAACTGAGGCTTGGAGAGTTTAAATTGCATAAATTCACACAGTAAGAGTCCCAAGATTTAAGTTCAAAATATATGACTCTGGTATAAGCCTCTTAACCCGGAGTACTAGAGTCATATCCATAAACATTTTATCTCCTAGTTCTCTAAAGCTCTGAGGTTCTCATATGCAAAGCACATATATGTTCCTCAGTTTTTGGGTTCTTGTTTTGTGACATAGATATTTTTATATTAGGGATACTAATCATACTCCCACTGATTAATATTGTAATATGAGACATATAAAATGTACATAGAGGGAATATATATCTTAGAGCCCAGTCAGAATGTGTGATGGCTAATTACTCAAAAAAAAAAAGATCAAGTCCTTCTTGACCAGTGGTATCTTCACAATTTTTTGTTTTAAAAACATTTATACATTCTGTTGTGAAGCAAGTCCAATCAACTATCCAAGTGAAAATTAAGCCTTGCTTTGTTTTTCTTTTTACATTTGTTCCATGGAGGTATTATGAATATAAAGCATAACCTTAGATGTTTCTTTATAAGTTAGAAACATCCAAATTATTTAATAAATTTTTCAACCTCATATTACAGTGGCTCCTACGAAGTAAATTATAATTGCCTCTAGTCAGATATGAGTTGAAAAAGATTAATTCTTGTATCATTTCTCTACATCAGCCTAAATAGTCACACCCAGGTTTTATTATTCAGGTAACTATTTGGAACATGTTAGAAATGTGTAGAGAATTAGCAAGCAGATGATTTTATTATATAGATAATATGTGATTATAAGTATTTGGAAACTCATAATAATACCAATAATAATAGCTATGACTTAATTGGTTCTTACTAATTGTAAACATCTTGCAGACTGAGTTATTTTCATTCATTGAATGATTATTTGTTGAATGCCTACCATTGGCTAGGTAATGTTCTGTGTACTTGCAATACAGCAGTGAGAAAAACAGCAAAAGTCTTACTTTTATGGAATGAATGCTCTGTTGGACTTCTTCCAATTCCAAGTACTTAATCACTGAAATTCTGAAAATAAGTTGGCTGAGTAGATTAAGACACTGCATTGGTACTACTGTATACGACAGATGTTACCTAAAATGTTATTAAAATATCTCATGTTAATACTTTGTCTTTTGAATTGGGATTTAAATTTGTCATTTCTTGTTACTGGGGTCTTTTTTGGGCCTTGTGTACCTGTGCTTAGGAATAATATGGTGCTCATTTGCCTTGAATAATAAAATATGTTGAACAATAAGAAAATCACAAATTACACAGGAGGCTGGATTACAGGTCGATCCATTGAAAAGACTTGTTTTAAAAGTGTAAATTTCAGTTTTTAAATCAAACTTTCTTCAATGAATTAATGCAAATGGTTATTAAAATTAAGTAAACATGCAATAGTCTAAAATTCCATTTCAGATCATGGTAATTGTCAAGTGATGCCACCTTTTAGACGAGAAAAAGACAGACATTAATTGAAATAGTTGAACAGAGTGAAAGGAGTGATATCAGACGAAGAGGGGGTCCTCTTCCTCACTGGGAGTTGCTGGGGGTGGACTTATTATGATATCCTGAGCAAAGGTATTTTCTGAGCCTCACACAGGAGAACAGGTGATTTTTACTTGTGTGGAATTAAATCCCTGTGTTCCTAAAGTCCCATTTCCCTCAGTCCAGTCATGGAAGAAGTATAGCAGGGGTTTCAGTAAAGCTAGAAGCAAAGCCAGGGTCTACAGTTCCTTCCCTGTTGGAGACAGGTCCAGTACAGCATCAGGCTAGTTGCAGTCTGTTAATCCATTATGTGTGGGGGTCCACATGGTCAGGAAGTCAAGAATGAGCCAGGAGCCAAGATGCCAAGAGGAACCCAGGGAGGGAACTTCTTTGCTTAGTGGGTTATGTAACCCAAATCTTTATACCTTGCAGTGGCTACACCCATTCTGGCCAACCATCTCTGTCCTCAGGTGTGATTAACAGCAAGTACCTGCCCTAGTCCCCCCAATTTACGGGGCATATATGTCTGTCTTTCCTTTGTCCAGTCACCTTCCCCCAATGTTTTGCAGGGGACATGCCTAAAATGTCTGGCCTTCCCTTTGCTCCTTTCCTATCCTATCTAATAAAGAGGTAATATGCAAATTGGCTGTCACTCCAACACATAAGATGGCTGCCCCAATGTGGTCAAAGATGGCCGCCCCATGTGGACACAAGATGGCCACACAAGATGGCTGGCAGGAGAGAGCAGCTGTGGGCAATCAGGCCAGCAGGGAAGGGCAGTTGGGAGGGACCAGGCCTGAAAGGGAGGGCAGTTGGGGGAGATCAGGCCTGCCGGGGAGGGTAGTTGGGCCAATCGGGCCAGCAGGGGAGGGCAGTTGGAACCAATCGGGCCGCAGGGGAGCAGTTTGGCATCGATCAGGCTGGCAGGGGAGTGGTTAGGGGGTGATCAGGCTGGCAGGCAAAGTGGTTAGAGGCAATCAGGCAGGCAGGCAGGTGAGCAGTTGGGAGCCAGCAGTCCTGGATTGTGAGAGGGATGTCCCAGATTGGAGAGGGTGCAGGCTGGCCTGAGGGACACACACCCCCATGCACAAATTTCGTGCACCGGGCCTTTAGTCTATATAATAAAAGCCTAAGTGACCATTACGGCAGAATGAGCAGAATGACCAATTGCTATGATGCACACTGACCACCAGGGGACAGATGCTCAACACAAGAGCTGCCACCTGGTGGTCAGTGTGCTCCGACAGGGAGAGCGCCGCCCACCCAGAAGCTGGGGAGCGCAGCGGCGGTGGTGGGAGCCTCTAAGGAGACTAAGGAGCAGCAAGCTGGGTGGTAAGGAGCGAGGGGTCCTGGACTGCGAGAGGGCGCAGGCTGGGCTGAGGGACCCTGTCCCCCACTCCTCCAGGTCACAAATTTTGTGCACCGGGCCTCCAGTTATTAATAATTAGCTAATTATAATGGTATCAGGAATATCTAAGAAATTTACTCCTTTAAATTTAGAGAGCAAGAATTTAGTCAATTATAGAAGTAAACAAAAGGTGCAGTTTTGGTGTTCTTCATGCTCAGTACATCTCAACCCCAACAATGTGACTAATGTCTGAAGCAAAGTACTTTTCTGGATGTTTTACTTTTGTTGTGTGGGCTTCAGCTAGTAACCAATGGAATTCTCACCAGCATGCTTTTAAAAATATATATATTAATTTTCTTTTTGTTTTTAGGGAGAGGAATTTGGGTGGGGGGTAGAGGGAGATAGGGGGGCGTGAGAAAGATAGATCAGTTGCCTTAGCACACACACCAACTGGGGATTGAATCCACAACCCAAGGATGTGCCCTGACTAGAAATCAAATCTACCATCTTCTGGTGTATAGGACAAAACTCCAATCAATTGAGCCATACTGACCAGGGCTCATCAGCATGCTTCAATATAGAATTAGTCAGTTATATTGGTGAGGGGGAGAGTAGCAATTTGAAAACTTTAATATATAAACTACCATCTAGATATTATAATGGGATTCTGTATTTCATGTATATATAGACATAGGAAGGGCTTCCCATGGAATCTTTCTTTTTCTTAATTTAAATTCTTTATTGTTTAAAGTATTACATATGTCTCCTTTTCCTCCCATTGAACTCTCCCTGGCTGATCCCACCCCCAGCACATGCCTTCACCCCCCTACTGTCTGTGCCCATGGGTTATGCTTACAGGCATGCATACAAGTCCTTTGGTTGATCTCTTACCCACCTCCCCACCCTCCCCTGGCTTCCCTCTGAGGTTTGACAGTCTGTTCCATGCATGATCTAACTCATTTGTGGAATATAATGAGCAACAGATATTGTTCACTATTGTAAACAAAAATAGATCCAGGGACATAAAGGGAATCTTTATTTTCAATGGGAACTTTAGAGATTGCTCCTGGTTTCTCATAAAGTTAGTAGTGGCTTTACTGAGTAAACCAAAAACAAACTATTACATGTAAAAATAATACTAATGATAATATTTTTAAAGTATATGTGACTTTTTCTTGTATAAAGTTTCTAAAATTGTGACAGTGACTTCCCTTTAATCTGCTTACATTGATAGAATTTATAAATTTCAAATGTCCTCATAGACCTATGAGGTATATGCTGTCATTGAAATATTCTTATGATTGAAAATAAACAGGCCTCATAAATTCTTTCTCAATAGATCAAAGTATATATACACATACATTAATGAAATGAAATTAGATATTTAGAGTAAACACGTTGCCTATGGGATAAGGAAACAAACACTTGATAAGTTTGCTTTTAAATTATTTTTAATGCCATCTTCCTCTCACAAATTATTTATATTTTTGAGTGTCTGATGTTGTGAATTATAGTAAGAAATATAAATTTGGTCTTAGTCTTTTTCTAGCCCAAATACACTTGGAATTTCCTAAGTGAATAGAGCATCTTTATTGATTTTAGAGAAAGAAGAAGGGAGAGAAACATTGATATGAGAGAGAAACCTCAATTCGCTGCCTCCAGCCAGTTGCCTCCAGCCTCCAGTGTGCACTGGGGAGCAAATCTGCAACCTGGATATATGCCCTGACTGGGAATGGAACTGTGAATTCTTCGGTGCAAGGGACAATGCTCAACCAACTGAGCCACACCAGCCAGGGCTAGAGCATCTTTTGTTATTTATAACTAGAGGCCTGGTGCATGAAATTTGTGCACTCAGGGGGCTGTCCCTCAGCCCAGCCTGAACCCTCTCACAGTCCAGGAGCCCTCGGGGGATGTCCGACTGCCAGCTTAGACCCGCTCCCTGCAAGGAAGTCGGACATCCTTAGTGCTGCTGTGAAAGCGGGAGAGGCTCCCGCCACCACCGCTATGCTCACCAGCCATGAGCCCAGCTTCTGGGCTTCTGGCTGAATGGCACTACCCCTGTGGGAGTGCACTGACCACCAGGGGACAACTCCCTGGTGGTCAGTGCGGATCATAGCGACCGGTCGTTCCACCATTTGGTTGATTTGCATATTAGCCTTTTATTATATAGGACAAGCCCCTCTCAACTACTACTAGTTTATGTTAATAAGGTGACTTTTTGAAAGCCCTGAAAGAATCAATCATGATTAAAGGATTGATTGAAATGTTCAGTCCCAAAACTGACTTCTAGAGAAGGGAAATCACCAATGGCCAATGATTTAATCAATCATGTGCTAGTAATGAAGTCTCCATAAAAACTTAAAGGACAGGGTTTCATGAACTTCCAGTTAGAGAACCAGAATGCATCCATGTGCTAGGAGGGTAGAATACCCCAAACTCCACATCATCAGAAGCTTCTTTTTTTGAATTAAACTTATTGGGGTGACATCGGTAAATAAAATTATAGAGGTTTCAAGTATACAATTCTATAATACATCATCTGTAATTGCATTGTTTGTTTACCACTCAATCCCCTTTGGGCACCATAGATTTGGCCCCTTTATCTGTCACTACGCCCTCACCCCCCTTTCCCTTTGATAACTATCATACTATTGTCTGTGACTGAGTTTTTGCTTGTTTGTTTATTTTGTTTGTTCATTTGTTGTTTTCAGTTTTATATCCCACATATGAGTGAAATCACATAATTCTTGATTTTTTCTGACATTTCTTTTAACATGATATTCTCAAGATCTATTCATGTCACAAATGTCAGTATTTCATTTTCTCTTGTGATTGAGAAGTATTCCATTGTATATGTGTACAACATCTTCTTTATCCAATTATCTATTAAAGGGTTCTTGGATTATTTCCATGTCTTGGCTGCTGTGAATAATATGTGCAAATAATGGAATACTGTACATCAATGAAAAGCAAATATATGTAGCTACACTGAGCAATATGGCTGAATCTTACAAATATAACATGTGGCCAAAACCGGTTTGGCTCAGTGGATAGAGCGTCGGCCTGCGGACTGAAAGGACCCGGGTTCGATTCCGGTCAAGGGCATGTACCTTGGTTGCGGGCACATCCTCAGTGGGAGGTGTGCAGGAGGCAGCTGATCGATGTTTCTCTCTCATTGATGTTTCTAGCTCTCTATCCCTCTCCCTTCCTCTCTGTGAAATATCAATAAAATATATTTAAAAAACAAAACAAAACAAAACAAAAAAAACAAATATAACATGTGGTGAAAGGCAGCAAACATGAAAACACTGATGATATTGACACATATTTTAAAAAACCAAACAGAACTGGTGTCATAGTTTATGTTCAAATGGCACAAAATATAAAGGGAATATAAAGTGAATATCATACATTTCAGTTACCTTTTAGAAGTTGGGAGTAGGTAGCTATTGGGAGGTAGTCTTAGAGGTTGTATTTGTAGGTTGTTAGCAATGCTTTGTTTCTTAGGATAGATGGTATTACACAGGTGTTTGTGATAAACTGCTGGGCTGTATTCTTTTGCTTACTTTTGTTTGTGAGATATTTTACTATAAAAATGGTTAAAGAAAACAATTCAGTTTCAGCATTTTCTTTCAGAATAACCTTATAAATTACTGGGGTTGGCATGAGCTGGGAAGGACGTTACTAAGAAACCAGAGCTCTAGTCCAGGTTACCTCCATGAGTGGCAATACAGAGCACAGAGGCATATTACTAGAATCAAGACATGCCAATCAGGTGTGCAGTGCTGTGGACACAAACATGCAAATAACAGTTCTCTCAGCACTGCTCTGGACAGAGCTAACAAAATAATCCAAAAAATAAAAAACAAGAGAAACGAAATTTGTGAAGGCAGGTCTCAGCTTTACATTCTGTCAAATGTCTTTGCTCAGTTGCATTCAAATGTCTCCAACCTTGTCTTTCCACGTAGCCATCTCTAATGCATCTGCACACAAAACTTTCAGAAGTGGGATTAATTGAATTTCATAACCAACACCTTGTTTTTTAAAAAAATATGTTTATTGATTTCAGAGTAGAAGGGAGAGGGAGAGAGAGATAGAAATATCAATGATGAGAGAGAATCATTGATTGGCTGCCTCCTGCATGCAACCTACTGGGGATCGAGCCTGAAACCCTGGCATGTGCCCTGACCAGGAATTGAATAGTGACCTCTTGGTTCATGGGTCATTGCTCAACCACTGTGCAACACCAGCTGGGTAACCAGCACCTTCTTCATCAGTAAGACTGTGCTATGGTTGGGGTGGTAGTGATCAAATTACTTCCTAAACTAATTGAGAAAGTTACCTTGCTTGTTAGCAACACTTCGAGTAAAGGCACTGTTGCCAAAGAAATTTATAGATTTTGTTAAGGTCAAGTAATATTATCTGTTGCCTATAATGGTTAAAAATCTTAAAATTGTGGTTTTGGCTGAACATCTGGTTCTAATCTCAATCTCAATTATTAGGGAGGATTATCTTCAAATTTCATATAATAAGCATATTTGAAATATTTGGCTATTACCAGTAAGTCCCATAAACATATCAGAAAGCATATTGTACTTAATGGGAATATATATCTAAGGATGTCGGTTCCACAGTATCAGCCTTTTAAATATTATATCACCCTTTAATTCAGGCCCCACTTTTCTATCAATAAGACTTTTATGCTGCTATGAAAATGATGTTCTCTTTTATTTTTTATATTTATAAAATCCCAAAGTGATCTTCTAGATAAAAATAGCAATAGCAATGTTTATTTGGTTTCTGCTAAACATTTTCTTCTTGCTTTTCTCAAATTCCTATTTATGTTGTCTTTAATTTTAGAGACTCTGCTTTCTGTTTTCTTCAGCTTTTTTTTTTTTTGGCTTCTTTTGGGTCATTCTTACATTAGTGATACTATAATTTCTTTAATAACACAATTGTTTTAAATGTATTTTTATTATATTTAGTCTTTTTCTGTTTTATATTTTACATATTTATGAATAGTTGAGCAAGAGTATTAAACTTAGATCACTGGGACTCAGCCCCAGAGTTTCTGACACAGTATTTGATCTGGGCTACAGATGAAGAATTTGCATTTTTAGAAAGTTTCTAGTTGTTACCTTCAGAAGACCACACATATGGAAGCATGGACTTATAATATTAACAATATTTTCTTTCACACCTGTTTTAAAACCTTCTATAAGTGGAATACGTTATCTTGCTTTTAAAAAAAGAATAAAAAGTGTAGCTTGATATAGGACTTGCAATCCCTTTTATAAAATTCTTATTTAAACCTTGCACATTTAATATAAAATCATTTACACAAAGCTCCGGGGAGCGATTTTATTGTATTAATTCCTAGACCAATATTTTTATTGAAATATCACAAACTTCCACTGGAAACAACACTGTGCAAAGGAAAACTTATTTGGAGAACTATTTCAGAAGGAATTCCAACATCATGAGTGATTATTATGCACAGCAGGTGTAAATGAATTATTTATCAAATATGTTTTCATTATTTCTCATGAAAACATTGAAGATCTTTCCAAGCACTCAGTTTCAACAATCATTTGTACACAGAGCAGGTCTTTACTTAGACAAATATTTATGGATATGCTTTCATATGAAAAATGAATGAGCTATTACAAACACAAACACTGTACCATATTTTGGAAGCATAAAGTGAATAATTAGTAAATAATTATGCCATTTGATAAGCAGTTTTCTTCATTGCTAACTTTACTTAATTTTATATTTTAACATTTGGCATTTTTAAAGGTTTGTTATATGCCCCTCTCTTAGAAGAAAAAGTTATTCTAAAATCAATAACCTGTTTATATTTATCTTTATATCACAGATATTGCAGTGATGAGCTCAAATTTTCATGTGTCAATGAATAAATATGTTCATGGAAATGAGGATTTTAACCATATATATATATATATATATATATATATATATATATATATATATAAAGGTTTTACATACATGTATATAAATGATATGAAATCTATTAGTCAAATACATCTATTAGATCCTTGCTATGGTCAGCAGGGATACGACAGGGATACAGGAGTGTGACTGTGCACTTCATAATACAGACACAGACTGCTGACACAGGGTGCCAATTCTTTCTTCAAATGAAACAAAATGTTCATCATGTAATGGATCTGAACTGTGTAGAGCTCAGCTTTTAAAATCTAAAGAGCCAAATTACACCATGAGATTGCATCCTTGGTGCCAAAATTGTTAAATACTCTGGTTTCTCTTCAGATCGCATATATCTTTTGCCTTTTACTAAAACTGTTAGCTTACCAAATGGCTATATGAAAACAAAATTTTTTTTAAAGTATTTTACAACTTAAGTTATTTAGTTAACTTGATGGATTAATTTGGTGTATAGACCAACTTCAATTGCCTCATGCAGGGAAACTGAGGATGAGGTACAATTCATGATCCACCAGTCGCTATGACACACACTGACCACCAGGGGGCAGATGCTCAACACCTCGTGCCAAACCATTGGTAGAGACCTGCTTCTGGGTTGGGGTTTTGTACATAGCAGAGCAGCTCCCTCGCTGCTATCTATTGAAAGTCAGCCCTTGACACAAGGGTTTGTCTTGCTCCCCATCCTCTCCCTTCCTCTGGGGCCGCCCACCTGCTGCAGTGGTGAGGGAAGGAGGAGGGGGGCGAGGTGGGGAACCGCATGGTGGCGGGGTGCCAACAGTGGCATCGGCATCCGGCATTTGTTTCTTCCACCCCCGGCCCAGCTACAGTTGCCTCCTCTCCCGACCCGGCCAGAGCCTTCGGGCCTGAGCTGGGAGGGGAGCTGGGGGTGGGTAGCAGTGGATGCGGCCCCTTTCCTAGGGCAGCAGAGAGACCACTCCCTCCTTGGGCCGGAGACCAGCCCCCCCCCCCCCACCCACCACACAAATTTGTGCACCTGGCTTCTAGTGTGTGTGTGTGTAAATGGAAATAATTATTTTTTATTTTTGAAATTGAAGCTTTATTACTTATTTTTGGTACCATAGTAAATAATTCATAGAATAGGTCATAGACTAAGAGGATTCCGCCTCTCCCCCCAAAAAAACCCACACCCGCACCCACGACATTGGGTGTAGAGAAGAGATCCACGGCTGCTGCTCTAATTATCTTTGAAAATGAATTTGTACAAATCCAGTGGCTGGTTTCTCACTAGCCATTGGCTGGATCCATGACAGTTCCCTTCAGGAAAACCACTGGTCATTTCAGGAGAAAAGTCAGTTCAGCTCTTTATTTGATGTCTGGTAGGACATATTTATTTTCAGGTGATTCTTTTATAGTTTGAATAGTCCATGGCTATCACAATATCCTAACTTTTTATAAAATATCCTAAAATTTCCAAAACCAACCAAAGACTGACATGGGAAGATATTTATTACAAAGTTGAAGAAAATTATTTACATGTTACCCCAAACAAAATTATATACATTATTTTCAAAGAATTAATTAGCTACATAGAAAAAAAATGAGCACATTGTCAAATCTGGGTATTTCCTAATAAAACTATATTTCTCATGAAATTTTGTACTTATTGGCAGAGCCCCATTTTAAGCTAACTATGTTTTATTAGGTTTCAGTACACACAATCATGAGGAATTCTGATGTGATATGTCCAAATCATTATAATAGTAAATTAAATCTATAACTTTCGTTTCCCAAATAAAAATAATTATTGAAAATTTGTTTCATCTAAATGAAATATTGAATTGTTGCCTTCAAAGCCCTGGTCTTGAAATTGCATCTTTTTAAATTTCTATATATTGACATTTTATAGGTGACTAAGAAAGACAGGACCAAACAGTAATTGGCACATAATCTTGTCAAATTTTTGTCACTTGTTATCTGTTTTTAATTATAATGCTTACTATAACTACATGAACTAAACTGAAACATTACTTTGGATGGACCACAAGACCTTTACTAAATTCTGGATTTCATATTTGAGTGACTTTAGGAATGGAAAATTATATATATACCCCTACATAATAATTTCCTAAATTTAGGAATATTGTATTATTATAACTCACAAATAATGAGGAATCATCCATCACTGTAGTGATCCTATTATATTTTATGGAGAGTGCATGATTTAATGATTTTCAAAACAGTGAAAAATCAGAGTGAAAAACAGATGGACTTGAAATTTCAAAAATAGATGTCTATGGAATACAAAAATGATGTGTCATGGTAAAGAGAAGACAAGGTCCATTCAGTCATACCTTTTGGATTATGAAAGGACATTGTATGATCTCTAAAATATGCATCTTTACTGCGGATTTCAGTTTAAATTTTAACCTGTGGTTTTGAGGGTAGAAAATAAGAGGGATTTTTAAAAGTGAGAGTAATTAGCCTTTGCCAGTTTGGCTCAGTGGATAGAGCATCGGCCAGCAGACTGAAGGGTCCCGGGTTCCATTCCAGTCAAGGGCAAGTACCTCAGTTGCAGGCTCCATTTTCCACCCTGATCGGGTGCGTGTGAAAGGCAACCAATTGATGTGTCTCTCTCACAACAATGCATCAATGTTTCTCTCTCTCTGTCTCTCCCTCTCCCTTCCACTCTCTCTCTCTCTCAAAAAAAAAATCAATGGAAAACTATCCTCAGGTGATGATTAACGAAAAAAGGGTGAGAGTAATAATGTTGCATCACGTATTACCAAAAAATATTGGATTTCTTTGAAGATGGACAACTCCTTCACCTATCTTTAAGTAAAGATGGGGGGGGGGAAACATCTTCCAATATGCAATTCTATATACAATTATGAAGGCATAGAGAGCTGGAATTATAAAGCCAGATAGTTTATATCCTGGGCTACCATTCATAAGATGCTTAATTGCTTTTTTCCACCTTACTGAGTGAATTTTCTCATCTATAAAGTGGGATTAAGGTAAACTTTGTCATAGGCATAAAGTACTGAAAAAAACAAACAAACAGCCATAACTCAAATTTCCTAGCATAGTGATTAACCCTGGAGTACTCAATAACTGTCCATTTAGTCTCTCTTCATGGCCTTCTCACAGGACATTGATACATATTTAACACTCAAATATGATACTTACTTTTAAAAGTCTTTTCTGGGTTATTTGTTTTTTTTATGACTACAAGTTATCTTTGCATATTTCCAATTAGAGGCCCGATGCATGAAGATTCGTGCAAGAATGGGCCTTCCTTCCCCTGACTTCCAGCACTGCCTTTGCTATGGCCAGAGCTGCCTTTCCGCCTTCCCACGCTGCCCAGAGGCCTCGGAGCAGCTGGGGTGGTATGGAACGCAAGCGTCCCGCCCCGCACCCGGCCACTTGGGGTGCCTGCATATGCAAATTAATCTTCCATCGTTGTTGGGTTAATTTGCATACTCACTCCTGATTGGCTGGTGGGCGTCAATGAAGATACGGTCAATTAGCATGTTTCTCTTTTATTAGTGTAGATGTCCATTGGATATTATCAACTTTTCTACTTCCTTTTATATAAATCTCCTTGAATGAAAAAAGAAACAAAACAATAATGAAAAACATGAGTTACATGAAAGGTAGTGGTATTTTCCAACTTTCCATTTTAAATACACAAGTTATGAGTGAGGGGGCTGCCAAGTTTGAGAGACTGAGGAAAAAAAAAGGAAGAGTGGCTCAACCATTTTCTTGTAAATAAATTAGTTGTCATGGAGTCAAAACACAGCAGTAGAGAACTCTTACTTTCCAGTTCTATATATTACATTATGCTTTAAAGTGTAAAACATGGCTGACAATATTAGTCACCATATTTGACCCCGTCTGATTTAAAGTTCTAAGAAAGACTAAAGTTGAAAACCAAGAGACTGAGGCAACCTCACAGTGGTCATACATGTAAGAATTTATTTACTAGTTCTGCTCCATTCAACATTCCACCAGGCAGTAGAAAGAAATTTGAATGAGAATAATCTTTCCTACAAAAGTTAATTTGAATATTGATGTACTTAATTACCTCCCTGGAATTACTAAATTATTTTTTTAAAAAAGTCTTTACTTGCAATCGACTACTGGTTGGTTACTCTGATTCAGAGGGAGTTCTAATTTAGTATACATGAAGAAAATATTATTTAAAGTGAGAACATATTTTCCTCCGTTTTCATAAAGACTAGCAGCTATGAAAGCATGCAGTTTTTTTTCAACCTTTAGTTACAAGTAAGAAAATGGATAATTAATTAGTGTCTGTAGTATTACGAAGGGGAGAGGGAATATGTTGGCAGATTAAGCATAAGAAGTGTGTTTTCTCATTTCACAGTGGCAGGCTTTAATCTAAGTCAGCAGATGAAGGAATCAGTTCCAAAGAAAGTCTTCTGAAGTTCACAGATTAGAAGAAAATGCTGGCTTTTTTGGTACCAGTTGATATTCTGGTAATTAAGTAATAAGACTGTATTCTACTATTTATAAAGCAACTCAGAAATGGTGTCTTTTGAATTGTCAGGTTGTTCATTATCACTGTATATGCTATGGCTGAGAGGGCTGGGGATTCTAAACCCATTGCTCTAATAGGAAACACTTCCGATATCACTGTCATTTGATTGCTGCCACCTGAGAGAAGACAATTAAAGTAAATTGGGGACATTTTCCAGACCTGCAAAAACTGACAAGATGTGCTGTTAAGTCATCCAAATGGAACCTGACACTTGATCAGCAATTTTGCTAAGAAGGGGGAATAAAAAGCAGCAATATGAAAAGAAAAGCTGGATGTGTGAAGATGATGGAGATTTTTACTCTCTCTTGAGAATAAGACAAGAAGATAGGTTATTTAACTCTAAAAATACTTCAAATCCCTAAATTGTTTCTTCTTTTTAAAAACAAAATAGCAAAATAAAAGGCCAGAAAAACAAACAAAACCACAAAACACACACACACACACACACACACACACACACACACACACACACACACACACACAACAAACACCCCAGAACAAACAGAAGGGAAAATAGAGAAGTGTAGAGGAAACAGTATTTTCAATAATTCGAATCAAAACAAGTCAACTGGTAATAGTAAATAACAAAAAGAAATTTCACACCCTTTCTTTCATTATCAATGTACATAAAACTTTGCATTTGATAAATAAGAATCTCTGTTAAAATATGTGAAAGACTCTTTAGAAATTACATTCTGTCTACAGAATTGTTGCCTCATCTAACACTAATGAGTGCTTTGTACATGCACATAAAAAGAATGTTTTTCTTGAGTTATTTTCATTGTGATGTGAGGCAACACATTTGCATCGATCCGGATGTAGATTTGGAAAATAAGAATATTTCAGGTCTAAGTCAACTGAATTCTTTAAAAGGATGGAGAAAATGCCAAGCTTTTGCCTGATTCCACAAGATCCAAATATTTTAAAAAAGGTATTCACTCGACATATGTAATGTGCGAGATCTCTAGGAATAAAAATTATGAGAAATGACCACTTCCTTAGTTCAGTCTCAAATCACAAAATGAACTAAGAATTCCTCATAAACTCTGAACTTATATTATTTTGACCCAAGTAATATGAAGAAGACTGTGTGGAATTTAAAAGGCAATTGGATTGAGGCTAGATTATTGCTTTTAAACTGAAAATAGGGATTTAATTTACATTTGAATAAAATGAGAATACCAAATACCTTGTAATGTCCTATCTCCTGAGAATATGATAGTTTACAGAAAATAAACACATTCGTTAATGTAGATGTTTCCTGCTGTGTTCACTTCATGGTTTCAAAACCATGGTTTCTAATATGGTAATTTATTTCTGTCTAGCAGGTATCACTTTATAACCTTGAACATCACAGTAGTTTAGGGGTCAAAGAAGCTAATGCACTCTCTTTCTGGCTCTCTTCTCCCAACCTCTCTCAACCAAGCATTACTCTTTCCTTTCCAAAACAAAACACACAAAGTAGATGCAAATAACTAAAGGTTTTGTGTTACTTTGTGTTTTTAGAAAAGTCTCTAAGGGAATATTCAGAGATAACCACAGTATATTTTAAAAAAGAGCAAAGAGGAAAGCTCCAAATTCTAAAATTACAAAAAAACAATAACAACAAAGCTTATGGAGTTTCACCTGTGTGCATTCTCTCTCTCTCTCTCTTCTCTGCTCCATAGATAGATTATATATACAGTCTAGTGGCCTGGTGCACAGATTTGTGCACATTGAAAGGAAATTAATTAGAAGGGGGGGCGAGGGGGGGACTGGGCAAGATGGACCAGACACACCCTGGAGCCAACCTCCCCCGGTCCCTCCCTGGCAGGCAGCACCTGAAGGGTGTCTGCGGTCACTGCAGCTTGGCAGTAAACCAGATACAGGGCCAACAGTGCCCCAGCAACAACATAACCCATGGCCAAAGGTGGAATTGTGTGGGCCCCATGAGGAATCGGGCTCCCTCCTCTCTGGTTTCAGGATGTGTCACCCGAGACCGCTGCTGCCAAGTCACCATAGCTCGGCAGCTCCTGCATTGAGCATCTGACCCCTGGTGGTCAGTACGCATCATACCTACTGGCCAGTCAGACGGTCGGATAGTCGGACATTCAGACTGTCGCTTAGCCTTTTATATATACATAATATATTCATAGTCATTATATACTTGTCCAAACCCATAGAATGTATAACAGCAAGAGTGAATCATATGTAAACTATGGACCTCCAGTGATTGTTGTGTGAAGGTAGATTAACCATTGTAAAAATATACCATTCTGGTTGGAATTGTTGGTAACAGAAGAGGTGTATGCAATGTTTCATATTTCAGCCATTCTAATAGGTGTGTTGTGGTATTTAATTATTGTTTTAATTTGTAATTCCCTGATGATGTGAGCATCTTTTCATATGCTTTTTTTCCATTGGTAT
Source organism: Plecotus auritus (assembly GCF_963455305.1). NCBI lineage: Eukaryota > Metazoa > Chordata > Mammalia > Chiroptera > Vespertilionidae > Plecotus > Plecotus auritus. The sequence continues at coordinate 11,545,224 of NC_137773.1, read as the reverse complement.
ATCTTCTTTTTTTCTTTCTTTTAAAAAATAAATATTTTTATTCATTTCAGAGAGGAAAGGAGAGGGAGAGGGAGAGGGAGAGAGAGAGAAACATCAATGATGAGAGAGAATCATTGATCAGCTGCCTCTTGCACACTCCCTAATAGAGACAGAGCCCACAACAAGGGCATGTGCCCTAACTGGGAATCTAACTGTGATCTCCTGGTTCATAGGTCAACACTCAACCACTGAACTACACTGGCAGGGCTTTATCTTCTTTGATGTGGTCTCTTAAATTCTTTGGCCCATTTTTTAATCAGGTGTTTTGTTTTTATGCAGTTGAATTTTAAAAGTTCTTTGTGTATTTTGAATGAATCCTTGTCAAATATATCTTTTGTAAATATTTTCTCCCGGCCCATAGTTCATCCACTCATTCTCCTAATATTGATTTTCACAGAGCAGAAGTTTCTTAATTTTAATTTTAATTCTAGCTTCTTATTTATTTTAGGAATTATGCCTTTGGTGTAAGTAAAAAGTTATTGCCATACCTAAGGTCTCTAGGTTTTCTCCTATGTTTTCTTCTAAGAGTTTTGTATTTTTACATTTAAGTCTATTATCTATTTTAAATTAATTTATATGTATATTGAATTGTCATTAGGTTTCCTATCTTCCATCATTCTACTTAATTCCATGATCAATATTGTTCTTCTTGAACAACTCCATGTAGACTATCCTTCAGTACAAAACTAAAGGTGATGAATTCTCCTAGATTTTCCTTATTACTTTTATTTACTTTTTTAATCTGAACCTGTCTTTATTTTACTTGCATTCTCTGTAGATACTTTTACTGGATGTAGAATTCTAGATAAGCAAGGTTTTGTTTTGTTTTTCAGAATTTTGAAGATTAACAGTCCATTGTTTTTTGTTTTTTCTATTGATATGTCAATTTCTGTCTAGGTTATCAGTCCTTTGAAAATACCTTGTCATTTGTCCCTAGCTGCTTTTAAGATTTTGATCAATTTTGAGTTGACTTTTTTTGAAGGGTGTTAAGATCTGTGCCTAGATTCATGGTTTTTCATGTATGTGTCCAGTTGTTGTAAAACCAGTTGTTAAGTATATTTTTTCCATTAAAGCACAGGCAAAAAAAAATGTTGGTGAGGGCTATCTGTCAAAAATGCACATCTATTTTATTTTGTTATTTCAATATTTTTTTTTGATTTTTTATTTTTAGAGAGAGAGGAAGGGAGAGGAAGAGAGAGAAAAACATCAATTGGCTGCCTCCTGCATACTGCCCCCACTGAGATTGAGCCCACTATCCGGGCTTGTGCCCTGACTGGGAATCAAACCAGGAACCTCTTCGTGCACAGGATAATGCCCAACCAATGGATCCATACCAGCCAGGGAAACATCTATTTTAACAATATCCTCTTTTTTCCAACCATAATTTTATTTAAGAACTTTTAAGAGAGAACTTAATAAATATTTGACCATAGGTAAATTAACATGTTCAGGTGCAAATAACAAAGCTATTGCAAATTAACTTATTGAAACGGAATTTATTTGCCTATATAACTGAAAGGCATGTGGGTTGTGCTGGTTTTAGATAAGGATAAATTTAGGGTCTCAATGTATGTCACCAGGCTCTTGCCATAGCTGTGTTGTTGTTGTTTTATTTTTTCTTCCCTATAATCATTTTTTTCAGAGGAGCTCTCTCTATAATACAGTAAGGTGACTGACTTATGGCTCAAAACTCTTCTTTATCAATTCAAATTAGAATTCCAGGATAAATGTAATTGGCCCATTTGGAGTCATTTGCCACTTTATGGGGTGTGTGCAGGGCAGGGAGTGTCTTATTCCCAGGCCATATGCCTGCCCCTTGATCTTAGGACTTGTTCAACATTACTGCGTCATGTGGGCTAAGAGTGGGAGCAATTATTCCCTGATATAGACATTTGGAAATAAATCTATGAAGAAAGGACCAACAATAAAGTTGATGAATGCTTATCCTATCTAATAAAAGAGTAATACGCAAATTAACCATCACTCAGCTACACCCACAAGCCACGCCCACCAGCCAATCAGGAGCAAGTATGCAAATTAACCCAACCAAGATGGCTAGAGCCACAGAGAGAGCAGGAGGGAGGCTTGGGTTTCCCCAGCGATGGAGGAAGCCAAGCTTTCCGCACACCCTAGCTGGCCCAGGCCTCCGTTTAAGGCTACAAAGTTTCAATTATAGAAGATAAATAAATCCCAACAGAAATGGCTGCCACCACAGAGCAAGCAGAAGGCTTGGCTCTGCTCCAGGATACAAAGTTTCAATTGTAGAAAATAAACTCCAGATACCAGGGCCTCCGCTTGGGTCACTGGTGGGCGTGGCTGGCCTGCAAACCACCACAGGCCCCTCACCCAGGCCACCCCACGCCCCAAGGGAACCCCTACCCTGATCCAGGACACCCTTCAGGGCAAACCAGCTGGCCCCCAGCCATGCACCAGGCCTCTATCCTATCTAATTCTATTTAATAAAAGAATAATATGCAAATTGACTGACACTCCACACAAGATGGCTGCCTCCATGTGGTCAAAGATGACTGCCCCCAGGTGGACACAAGATGGCCACCACAAGATGGCCAGTGGGGGAGGGCAGTTAGGAGGGACCAGGCCTGCAAGGGAGGGCAGTTGGGGGTGATCAAGCCTGCAGGGGAGGGTAGTTTGGGGTGACCATGCCAGCAGAGGAGGGAAGTTGGGGGCAAACAGGCTGGCAGGGGAGCAGTTAGGCATCAATCAGGTTGGCAGGGGAGTGGTTAGGGGGTGATCAGGCTGGCAGGCAGAAGCAGTTAGGGGCAATTAGGAAGACAGGCAGGTGAGCAGTTGGGAGCCAGCAGTCCTGGATTGTGAGAGGGATGTCTGACTGCCTGTTTAGGCCCGATCCCTACTGGGATCCCTACTGGGATTGAGCCTAAACAGGCAGTCAGACATCCCTCAAGGGGTCCCAGATTGGAGAGGGTGCCGGCTGAGGGACACCCCCCCCCCCCCCCCGGTGCACGAATTTCGTGCACCGGGCCTCTAGAATGTAGAATAATAAACAAATGCAAATGTTCAGCATTAAATTAAAGAATAAAACATTTGCTATATTGAAATAGTTATTTTTATCAGCCTACATAACTCTCATTTTACTAAAATGACTTAAAACTCAAATATTTGTTTTTGCCATCCTAGGTAACTGTGTTCTGAGGATAGCCAGTATTTGTTTTGATACTTGGGGACTATCTAGCTTCTAGTTGTGACTAGCATTATACTTTGCTCTCCTCATTTCAAGGTTTCAGACGAGCTTACTCTTACTGAGCCCCATTCTTTCCAGACTATTATTTAAAAAAAAAAAAAGACACTTCTCTTTCTCCAAACAGTGATCAGATTCTGACATTATGCTGGTTCAATAGCTTGTCTTTACTGAATCAGTACTGATTTTACAATACAATGTTCTTAGAAGAAACCATTTAACCTATAGCAATTAGTGTTCCAAGAGAGAACCTGTCCTCTAAAATGTTGTTAAAAGTGCTTAGGAAGACAAGATAATGCTGTAGATGACAAATCCCTAAAAGTGCTGTTGCCTTGTTCATCATGGTTTGCTCTGTTCTATAAGATAGTGCAGCTGTTAGATGGCCACTCACACATGGATGGTGTTCTTCTTTGTTCCCAACCCACTCCCATTGCCATATCCAACATTATTCTGGCTTATGTACCATTGTGATCATATCCAGCATGGCATTACAGTGCTTTACCTATTAAATAAGCAAATAGAAATTTGAATTCACTGTCACTATCCACACACTTTGGTACCTTCTCTTAAATCAGTAACAAATCGCTTAATGCACACTTCACAACCCTGTAATAATAACCATTCTCTGACGTGACCATCACTTGCTCAATTTTGCCTCCACTTGTCCATTTGCTGAAGTTCTGATTGTAAGTAACTAAAGAAAAACAAAGGTGGTTTTATGAAAAATTTCTCTGGACTAACATGTCGCTCATAGAATAACAACCTGGAGTAGATGACAGTTCTCACACCAGCTGCTTGACATCTGAACAGCTGCTAATGCCCTAGGAAATGTCACAGCATCAGATATAGCCTCGGAGTGTGTGAGGAGCAAGAATGAGTCTGGTAGAGGCCAGCACCCCAGGCCATGACTAACACCCCAGGCCCCATCATCCCATAAGCTTGAAGCCGGGGTTGAGCTGTCAGTTTAATAAATGAATAGCTTCTTTGTTTTGATCAGCATTGTCAAGGCTTATTTCAAAAAAAAAAAAAAAAAGGACTCTGATTCCTCCCACAGTCTAGCCCAGCCAAAGTCAATTGGTACAATTTCAAGGTGAATTTATTCATTCTTTATATAAAGTTCTGTGCCTGCATATATCAAGACAGTCAAATAAATTGAAATAAATAGACTTGGAGTTACATATTCTCCCAGTAATTGAAATAGTTTTCCTTCAATATATTGATAGTAATAATTCTACCTTTATGAAACCCAGTCCAGCTACAGAAAGGAAAGCACAGAATTACCATTTTGATGACATATTTGGAAAATGCAATTGGGGCTAATATGTTGATAAGGGTGCCTGAAAGTTGCCCTTGCCTTTAACCATTCCATGTTAAACTTGGAGTAAAGCAACAACTCTACCGCTTGATAAGGATGTCTGATTAGCCTGCATTTATGTGCAAATATTTACCTGGTATTTGGTCATTTCTAAGTAGAAATGCCTGAACACTAGCTCCTACTAGCTGTTTTACAGTACTTTGGATCTGAATTGCATGTACACTGAACTGAGCATATACACTGGGCTGGAAAAAAACAAAACAAAACAGCAGCAGTGTCTTTGCCCAGCTGAAATGAGTAAATCTAGTCAATTTGATGTATGGGATTAATTTAACAGGAATCACCTCAGATATCCATTTTAAACAGTATACAATAGTATGGTAGCCGCTTGCAGGTTCAAGGCTCCCTTTTTCTGGTTATTCTGCAGACAGGGCCGATGCTGAATCATAGCCAGAAAGGGTTACTGTACTAGCAAGCTCTCCTGATTATGGTAGAAAAACCTCCCCAACTTTATCTGCATGTGATGAGGAAAGAATTAATCTCCCACACTTATAGCATGCTGTTCTTAAAACGATTTCAAAGTATGAAATATCTTATCTGGAAAGTTTTGTTCCCCTTAAAACCCTCAGGAAGCCTTGGGAAATGCTGCAGTCTGAGGTTTGAGAAGGAAAATGCTTTGATTTGATAATGAAGGACAGCTGGGAGTGATTGGCATTTGCTAACAGTAAAGTCAAATAATTGAGGTATAATGGTATAAGAAGGGGTTTAGGGAACAACTTAGTCCAATGCTAATCCTTTGAAAACTTGAAGCAATGTCTATGATTTCCCCCCTCTGACAAGCAATCTGTACAAATGATCAACTGATCAACTGAGAATGCCATTTTCCTTCATGTCTTTTTATCTCATTCTCTTAAAGCAAATGGAAGCTCCCTCTCCTATCCACCGTGTGCATATCAGTGCTGATGTATGACCCATGGGCAAATAAGCATTTCTTAGCCACTGTCTGGAACATTATTATTTCATAAAACATAAACAATACATGTGTGAATTACAGTTGGGATGGGGAGATGTATGGCTTGAATAATATCAATTTCAAAATAGTATTTTACTTCTGGATCATTTAAAAATATATATGCAGGGATGGGCAAAAGTAGGCTTACAGTGGGAACACAAATAATACAATAATTAATAAATAATATAACAAGAATAAACTGTTTCATACATTCACAACTGTAAACCTCCTTTTGCCCACCCCTGTTTATTGTATTGTCAAGTTATTATTGGTTAAAAGTCTCCTTTCACAGATTTTCCACGTTAATCCAAATGCATGAGCTGATAATCTGTACTCCCGTTTAATTTCTATACACTCATAACACATCATCAAAGCAGCAGCTGTGTTGATTGTACACAGATATCATATCCATTTGGAGGTTTGAGCTTACCTTCAACAGAAGGTGCCATGGGGCCTGGATGGAATAGCCATGCTGCTGTTTACCAAGGCTTTCCTATTGTTTTAAACTGCTTGTCTGTCATCAATACTTTAACAGGGTACATGCTGTTAAGGAAGAAATGACAGTTAAATTCTAAGAACTAAGTGAGAACATGGGAATGGCTGTCACCTTCCATTTTATTTTTTAAAATATGTTTTTATTTCAGAGAGGAAGGCAGAAGGAGAAAGATAGAAGCATCAATGATGAGAGAGAGAGAATCATTGATTGGCTGCCTACTGCATACCCCCAACCAGGGATTGAGCCCACAGCCATGACCTCCTGGTTCATAGGTCAACGCTCAACCATTGAGCCACACCAGCTGGGCATCACCTTCCATTTTTAGTGTCTGGGTTGTATCTGAACACAGAATGACACCTTGATTAAACAATTAGAATGGTGTTAGGAGAGCATGTCTAAAGATATTGAAGTTTCCAACTGCCCATGCTTCTTGCCTTATTAAACCTGAGGATAAGCAATGATTATTTTTAAGGAATACTTTTTAGAGAGTTTTTATTTAAGGAATCTATTCCTTTTCTCTCAGGAAAAGGACCGAGTAATTTGTGTCCTGATGCTGATGGTTACCCAGTTTCTCTGTAATGTTGATGTACATTAATAAGATCTCTTGTGATTACTCCTTGAAGTTGGGATAATTCCTAATGAATATTTGTACTAATCTTCTAAGCTCTACAACCTCCAATTAAATTAATGAATCTCCTCTTACAACTGTACAACAAAATGCCAGTCATATGTCGGACCTTAATGTTTAGTTACCTTCCACAATGTAATTAAGGTCCTCTAATTTTTATGGTGGACTTACTATGGCTTCGACAGTAGAGATTACAACACTATCATGGAACAGAACAACATCAAATATACCATCAAATAAACAAATTCTTTACATTTGTGATGAGAGTTTTATAGCAAGAAAACTAGAATGCTGAGATTGAGAATGATTTCAGATTCTACTTTAGATTGAGTGGTTTAGGAAATTCTCATAGGTTTCTCTCTATCATTTAGAAATAAATGTATGGAAGTCAGGCCCTGCCTGGACATGAGTTCAGTGGCAAGAATGGACTAGTAAGTTAGGATATTTTAAGAAAGATAACTATTTTCTGCGTAGGCAAATATGACAAAATTCAAAAGGCACAAAAATATTTAGTAAAAGTAAAATTCCTCTCCCACAAGTCCCAAATTACACAGTTTTCCTGCCTAGCGACAATACTATGCCAGGTTTTTTCATTCATTATATTTAGGTTCTAGAAAATAAGACTTGGAAAGAGATATGTCAATCTCCTTCCTTTATTATACATTCATGTATTAGCATATATAAATGCTCTCGTACATTTAGAACATTAATGATGGATACTTTATTTCTAATTGTTTGCTATTAGTCCGAGATGTAATGAAAATACTCCTACTTACAACTTAGCATGAGATAACTGTTAGAAAACAGCACACCATAGGTCTGTCACTGTTCTGCATATGTGTGAGGAGAGCTTTCTTCCTGTCTATCTCATCAAGGAGGTTTGGATGGTGAACAGTCATGGAAATAAGATGGTACCTCCCTCTGGAAGGGAAGCAAGACTAACTAGTCAATATAAATGATGCAGATTCCTAAGCTCAGTCTTCCTCAGCTGTGATACTAACCCATCACACAGGCGACCTCCACCTGGCCCTGCCACGTTGCCTCTGGGGGTCTTGAAGGGACAGTGGGAACAGATGAGGACATGCCACTCAATCTGCTTGCTGTCTACCATCCATAAGTGATAAAGTTTTTCCTTTCTGGCTCAGGAGTCTCCAGTATTCTGCCAACACCTATGAAGCTGTTTCAGGCTAGTTGTTATCTCAAAAGTAAAAACCAAAACCAAACACACACACACACAAAAAAACAACTCAGACCCTTCATAGTTTATGATAATCTTATAGGATAAATTTTTAAAATTGAAATTGTGGGGCCAAAGACTAATGGAATTATAAATACATTTTAATGAATTAACATTAAGATATATGAGAGTGGCTTTCTTATTCCCTAATTTCACTAACAAATTGTGTTGCCTAACTTTTGCTATTTGCCAGTTTGCTCAGTGAAAATGATACCATGGTGCACTTTTTTTTTTTTTAATATATTTTATTGATTTTTTACAGAGAGGAAGGGAGAGGGCTAGAGAGTCAGAAACATCGATGAGAGAGAAACATCGATCAGCTGCCTCCTGCACACCTCCTACTGGGGATGTGCCCGCAACCAAGGTACATGCCCTGGACCAGAATCGAACCTGGGACCTTTCAGACCGCAGGCCGACGCTCTATCCTCTGAGCCACACCGGTCAGGGCCCATGGTGCACTTTTAATTTGTATTTCACAATGAGGGAGTCTGAATATTAACCGAAGTACTTATAGCTATTTATATATACTTTTCTGTGGAATTGTCTTTTTTTAATCTTCCCTGTGTTTCTATTGATTTTTTCTTACTGATTAAGTTTTTTAAGAATTAGGCTTGTGTTGGTCACACATTACACCTATTTTCTTCCAATTTTTAATCATCCTTTTTCCTTTAAAATTTTTCATAATGAGAATTTTAAAAATTTTAAGTGGACTTATTTATCAGTATTCTCTTTTAGGGTCCCTGCAATTATGCAATATTAGGTCTTTCCTAATCAAAGATGATATAAAAATTAATTTTTCCTGCTCTTTGTACTTTTCTGAGTTTTACTTTGTATGTTGAAATCTTTGATCTATCTGCAACATATTTTCAAGCAAGGATTAAGATATAGATCCATCTTATTTCTGTTTCTGAAGTAGCATATTTTCAAAACAACCAATACTCTATTAGAAATCATAATTGAGGTTTGGAGCAACAACAAAAAAAGTTTCCTCAAGAATAATTTAATCACACACTTGAGATAAACTATTAGCTGAATTTACTAAACCGTTAAATTAAACATTTCAACTAATTAGCAACATACTATTGAATTGTAAGATTTGCTTTGACCATGAGGCTTTCTTCATAGAGGGAGGGCTTGGGGCAAATTCTCTAGTGAGGTCATTCTTCAGGACTGTTATGTTGATCATCCCTCCCTTCCTCCTTTCCCCTTACCCTTTCCTTCTCTCCTCCCACTTCTCTCTCTTCCTCCCTTCCTTCCTTTCTCCCCACCTCCCTTCTTTCTTTCCTCCCTGTTTTATGAATCAGAAAAATCTCTCTCAAAGGCCTTGTGTTACTGTTTATTGCAGTGCTGTGAATATTTTATGAACTGCCCCTCTTTAATCCCTGAGAGTCCTTCTGTGGCCTCCCCTCTTCCATGGTCCACTGCACCCTCCTGTACCCTGTTCTTTTCTGTCTTGTGTTTCTGCGGAAGTCCGCTCTGTGCAGAGCCCTCAGCTACTGCTGCTTTTCAGAAACCCTGCAACCCTTCTGTTTCCTGGACTCTTTCACTCTTCTGGTTCAGTGCCTAAAGAACTATTTATTTCTCTGAGATTTTCTGGGCTATTTCTTCAGGAAAAAGACTGCAGAGATGCTAATTTTGTCCCCCTGGTTTTATTGGATGATTTTATTGTTATTCCCTTTTTAAAAGTATTTGTAACTAAAGTGCCTTCACCAGGTACAGTCACGTTTATTTTGCAACCATGACTTTTTGCCTAAAAGGAAATACTCCCCATCATTGATCAATTATTTTTTTCTCTCGCTTATCTCCATACAAAATAATCTAATGAAGTAATTTACATATGTTTACTTAGATTATAATCACTATTTTAATTTTTCCTTTTTCAGAGAAGCAATATGACCTTACCTCTAGATGTTATTACCTCGGTACTTTGTCATCATTCTGCTCACCTATTTCTGGCCTGTCATTCTATATCAGTGCTTTTCATAACAGCTCTTGGATTTAGACTGTACAACGTACAACCTTTATTTCAGGGGAGATGTGCATTTCCTATTTCCTTACCAGCTATCCAACCATCCCATTCCTCATCTACTCCTTTCATCCTGTTCAGGCCAAAAAGTCCTTGCCCCTCGTCACCATTGATTTTGATGGTAATTAATTAACATATAAAATGTTACTGTGTTAAAGGTTAGCTCTTATTTCCTTTCAGTTGTTTCATTCCATATGTGTGTGTGTGTGTGTGTGTGTATATATATATATATATATATATATATATATATATATATATGGATTTTATGGGAAACAATTAAAAAGAGATGAGAAGATATGCTTTCTAGGTGCAGTGATTTTTGGCTCAATGAACCTGGACTGACTCCAATAGAAAAACAAGGACCAAATCTGTAGTTTTTGACTCTGCTACGTAGAACTCCAGGTCACCGTCATGGCAAAATTAATTATATCTCAAAAATTTGGAATTGGGATTTCCTAGTAGTCAGTTATTCTCACCATGGGTTAACTGTAGTCTAGCAGGCAGAAAAAAAGGGGGTGAGGATGTTTGTGTATAGAGCAGGGATGGGCAAACTTTTTGACTCGAGGGCCACCATGGGTTCTTAAACTGGACCAGAGGGCCGGAACAAAAGCATGGATGGAGTGTTTGTGTGAACTAATATAAATTCAAAGTAAAGGAGCGGAGGGGAGAGCAAGAGAACCGGATAGAACAGCCGGATCCGGCCCGCGGGCCGTCGTTTGCCCAAGGCTGGTATAGAGAGAAAGATGTGTATGTGTGTATGAGAGAGGAGAGAAGTGAGAAAATATAAAGGAATAAAACACAAGACAAACAAAGGAAGAAGAGGAAAGTGGGAGGAAAAGAGAGTCCAAAGAGTCAAACAGTGACACAAAGAGGATTAAAGTAGGTTTTGAAGAGTACCTTGGTTCTGGTTGTTTTTTGGAAACATCCTGGAAAGCTCATAAAATGTTTTGCCTCTTGCTTCAGGTGAATCCCTGTTATTTATCATAGAGACCAAAGGAAGGCTTAGAATCTGACTTGGAGCACGGGGCATTGTTGATGGCCATGCATTTTCTCTCCACATGTTCTTAAACAATGACATGAGGAAGTATGCTTTTAGGAAGATTAGTCTGGGAAGAAAGTACCTGATTGATCAAAGAGCCCAGAGCTAGAAACCAGATGAAAGAGATGGATTTGGAGGTAATATCAATTAGAGACATTTAGCCTTAGGTCACAGAAAAATCAAAGTCCACAGGCTTGAGAGAGAGAGAAAGAGAGAGAGAGAGAGAGAGAGAGAGAGAGAGAGAGAGAGAGAGAGAGAGAATATGAATTGAATTTATAAGATCATACATCGAGAACATCCATGAATAAAACTGAATTCAGAAAATGACAGCTTTGGGAGCTCAAATGATGTCATTAGGACTAAGTTTTCCTCTGACATCTGTCTCATCCTGTGCTGGCCTAGCTCTGTTATATTTGTCAGTTCCAGACTCTCCTCTGGAGGTGCAAAGTTGCCTAAAAAAGTTCCATCATCAATTTCTCTGACATTCATGGCCAGCAGTAAAGAATGGACTCCTTTCTAGACTCATCCTCACATCACTGGGGTTTAGCCTGATTGGCCAGCATAGATCATGAGCTCATCTCAGCAAACAGATGAGAGAGGAGATGTAGTGCTTTGATTGGTCACGTCTGAGTCACATAGTCACCCATCTGACGTAGAAAGGTGGAATGTTTAACTTTGATTTGTTGCTCAAGGCTAGTTCGTTTATCCCAAGCCTGCTTGTAATACAGAACTTCATGTTTTGTGATGAGGGACGCATGTTATTTGTAAGGTGAAAATAACATTTTACTGAGTTTTTAGTAACAAAAATACACTTAAAAGGTAGACTTTTAGATATAAGACTTTCAGTATAGTTGTATTATGTATTCCAGAACACACTGCATATGACAAATTTCTTCTCACTGCAAACTTTCACAACATACATTACCCCTTGAAATCAGGAGTTTATAATGGAAACTCTGATGCCACCTTAACTGTGCTAAAGTGAACTGTGCTGCTCTGATAAGAGGAAAATGCATGTTTGCCTTTGGAAGACTCATCATCTTTCTAAATCATGATTAGTTGGTGGCAGGACAATATAACACCGAATCGTATGCTCAGATAGCAGGGATTTGAAATATGTATCTTTTGCCAGTGCAAGAGATGAAGATGACAGTTGTAATCTCTTTAGATTCATAATTTACTAAGTTGTAGGCAGGTTAGCAGTGATTGATCATCTCTGCGCAGAATATTAGCAATTTCAAAATTGCTTTATTGTATTACGCAAATGTGAAGCTTAAAAGTTTTAGGCTGTTCTTTTCTCTATCTTCAGCAACTCTTGGGGATAGGCTTACCCCTACAAAGCATCCTTTTGCAATATTTATCTCTATTGTGGCTTCACATTTGATATAATACGTATTACACAGTGGATTGTTTATGGTATGAAATGTATTCTCTTATTGTGAGGACATAAAACACTTAACTATAGAAAGAAGTATGGCAAAGAACCATGGGTTTTGCTTCCAAATAGTGACATGAAATTTGTTACTGCCTCTATAGTCAACAAGGGACATTGTGAAATGAAATTGTTCAGGACTCCATATCTGAGTGAGGGAGGCTGAACATGCTCCCTGTAATAAACTGGGAATCTATTATGATCTAATGTAACAAAGGGTGTTGTCTATTCCAAATCATTAAGGAAAGGCATGCAGAAACATCTGAATGATGGGGGTGGGGGGATTCTCAATGATGGCTTCATGTAGGTGTAGGCTTTATTGTCACCCGGATGAAGCACTGCCAAGTTGGTGTAGCTTAAGGCGTATCAGGTATGTCCTTGGAAAGATTGAGATAAATTAAAAAAATAAAAATAAAAAACGCCATATTTGGGCAAGGCTGCCTCCTTCTTGACTTAACATGTTGTGGGACAGAGATTAGGAGACATTACATGAGACAGATTAAAGAACACGTTTTCTAAGGGGTCGTTAACAAAGCAAGAGTCAGCCAGAAGTGTCTGCGGTCCCTCAGTCTTTCATTATCTGCAGAGAGGCTCACGGCAGGACCACAGTCCTCTGCTGAGCAAGCCAGAGGTGAATTCCAGAGACAGAAAGTTGACCTCCTGTTGTTTACTCTTCTGTTAGAGCAAGCATAAGAAGTGCTTGTCAGGGAGGAGAAAAATAGATTATTGTTGGTGTCAGGCAGCCTGGGGTTAGATATCAAATGATTGCATGAGGTGACTGGGGAAGTTTTCACTTTTTTTCTGGGCCGGAAGCTATTAACTTCTGGGCATGAAGGTGGGTGAAATTTTAGGTCCTTGCAAAATAATTGATCAGTCATCCCAGAGAGGCATTTAAGGGCATTTCAGAACAACAATAAATCCATGATGTCCTCCCCCATATAATCTTCCAAACACAACACGTTGTCCCTCACGTTTATGTGGCACTTGTAGGTAGGAGAGAGTGGAAGTTCACACACAGTAATCTTATCTCATGTATTAATAGTCCACATAGATCATGCCCTGCACTTTGGCCCTACCACACCTGACTTCAAAAATCTGGCATTCTACATTTGGTTTGCTTTTGAAGACTGGGAAAAACAAGCAGTCTTCACTATTAACATACTGCTGTTTACAGGGTGGCTATAATTGAGACCTAATACAGTACGGAGGATCCTCTTTTTTTTCTTTTTCTTTTAAACAAAGGCATTCTAAGTTACCTGGGAAGAAAGGCACAAAGGCAAGGAAAATGCTTATGCAAATATAACCCCTTTTACAGCCATTCTGCCTTTTATTCTCCAGCAGAAAATGGAGAAGTGTGAAAGATTGGAAGTTTTCTGATACTTTCTCCCTCACTGCATCTGCTCTGGTCACACTGACCCCACAATATCCCATAGCACAGCCTCTCCTTTGTTCTTCCTCTTCCCTGTCTCAGGCTAAAATGCTTTACCCACATATATCAGCACCCCTCCCTCCCTCCTTCACTCAGATCTCTGCTCAAAGTTCATCTTATCGGTGAGGCTGTACTCTTGGTTAAATGTTTATGGGTTAGAAAACTGAAAGAATTGTAATGAAAGTTACCAGTGGTACTTCAGTCAAGATGAATAAGTTTCTAGGGAAACAATTAGAATTTGGGACAAACTGTGTTTTAGGTTAGCCCTGTGAGCAGCAGGAAATCCACATGTGCAGTATAAGAGGTGGGGTGGGGGATGTAGATTTGGAATTTGCCAGGGTAAAGAGGGGAGTTAAAACCATTTAGATACCAGAATGGAGTGAAAGAGTTGTTTGTGAGAGCCAAAAATAAACCTTTAGAATAGCAAACATCTAATGGGTGTAACTTGTAGGAATGTAGAAGAGAACAGTATATATTGTTCCAGTCCTCAATTCTCATGTACAATATGTGTCTATATACAGAATCTGTAATTGTATAAATATTGACTGATTATATTGATTAAATACATAATGTGTAGATCTATGACATAGGCAGAACATATATTAGTTCCAATAAATTTATTAATTAGAAATAATTAATCTATTAATAACATGATACTAATGCTACCATAATCTACTCTAACACTGCTTTCTATACAGCACCACCTAATTTTTTCTGGGATGGAATAAAAATTTAAGTATGAAAAAATTAGAAGAATATAATTCAAACATTAAACTAAGTACATATTTAAGAAAATATACTTTTGAATCTTTTGGGGAAAAACAACCTCACACAATTTAATAAAACTTACAATGTTAGTTTGCTTTTTAAGTTAATTGATCTGCAGATGCCACTGATTTAGTACAAAAGGCTGTTGTTATAAATGAAGTTTATAACAGAGTTTGCAATGTTCTAGTATTTCATTTTGACAAGTAGAAGATGGAAATGCTATATTTGCATGCAACATATACAGTGTCCTATATAATAAAAGAGTAATATGCAAATTAACCATCACCCCGCGACACCCACAAGCCACGCCCACCAGCCATTCAGGAGCGAGTATGCAAATTAACCCAACCAAGATGGCTGCGGCCATGGAGCAAGCAGAAGGCTTGGGTTTCTCAGGCAATAGAGGAAGCCAAGCTTTCCGCACACCCTGGCAGGCCAAGGCCTCCACTCAAAGCTTCAAAGTTTCAATTATAGAAGATAAATAAATCTCAACAAAAATGGCAGCAGCCATGGAGCTAGAGAGAACAGGAGGCTTGAGTTGCCCCCCCGTGATGGAGGAAGCCAAGCTTCTGCAGCCCTGGCCTGCCTTGGCCTCTGCTTAAGGCTACAAAGTTTCAATTATAGAAGATAAATAAATCCCAGATACCAGGGCCTCCGCTTGGGTCATGAGGGGGCATGGCCAGCCTGCAAACCACCACAGGCCACCCCATGCCCCAAGGGGACCCCCACCCTGATCCAGGACACCCTTCAGGGCAAACTAGCCAGCCCCCACCCATGCACCAGGCCTCTATCTTATCTAATAAAAGAGTAATATGCAAATTGACCATCACTCCAACACACAAGATAGCTGCCCCTATGTGGTCAAACATGGCCGCCACAAGATGGCCAGCAGGGGAGGGCAGTTGGGAGGGACCAGGCCAGCAGGGGAAGGCAGTTAGGGGTGACCAGCTCTGCAAGGGAGGGCAGTTGGGGGTGATCAAGCCTACAGGGGAGGGCAGTTTGGGGGGACCCAGGCCTGCAGGGGAGAGAAGTTGGGGATGACCAGGCAAGCAGGGGAGGGCAGTTAGGGCAAACAGGCTGGCAGGGGAGCAGTTAGGCATCAATCAGGCTGGCAGGGGGGTGGTTAGGGGGTGATCAGGCTGGCAGGCAGAAGCAGTTAGGGGCAATCAGGAAGGCAGGCAGGCGAGCCATTGGGAGCCAGCAGTCCTGGATTGTGAGAGGGATGTCCAACTGCCTGTTTAGGCCTGATCCCTACTGGAATCCCTACTGGGATCGGGCCTAAACGGGCAGTCAGACATCCCTCGAGAGGTCCCAGATTGGAGAGGGTGCAGCCTGGGCTGAGGGACACATCCCCCCGTGCACGAATTTCGTGCACCGGGCCTCTAGTATTTTCATAAAATCAGGTAAAGCATTTCCACAAATCCTTTCTGAAAGTTTCAAACAAATTAGAATGACATGTAATACTACAATACACATGGAAACATTTTCAATTACATCACATTTGCTAAAATAATATACAGTAAGGTTTAAGAAGTTACAAAGAAAAACAGATGAAATAAACTTTAATTCATTTCAGTTAACATAAAAAATCATACAAATTAAAACTTTAAAACTATTCAAGGAAAAATAATTAAATAGATGGATGTAGTAAAGCTTAACTATTAAATTTTCTATGTCCACAGGGGTGTTAAGCATGACATATTATAAAAATGATTGGATTAGAAGTCAAAGAAATTTTTATTTAAAAAATGAGAAAAATAACTTACATTATGTAATTGCCTGTTCCAGTTCTTGGCCTCCTGACTTCTTCCTGCCATGCTCTAGTAAACAGTATTTTACAAAAGGGCATAGTATTACAGCATTTTACAATATAACAAGATTGCATATTTGTAGAATGCTAACCATGGCATACTTCTCAACTATAGCCTGTAATGAGTTACATACTTCTTTTAAATCTTTAGTGTGTGTTTTCCCATTAGTACAACCACAAAACTAAAATTTCATGGATAAATATTTATGATTGACATTTCCTTTGTGCAAGTAGATGATGCAATGTGAGAGCCAGGATGCAAGGCTAATAGTAAGAAATGTATTACAAGATATTTTGATCATGTTTGACAAGTATAGTATTACCAGGTGTACCAGTTAAATAATGCGGAGTTTGTAATCAAAGAAAACACGATAATTTCAAGAGAAACATCGAAAGTGCTTTATTCAAATTAATGTCCATCGCTAGCTACACATTTCCCCCATCTTTCAGGTAATTTGTGGATACTGTCCCTATAGAACTTTTCTTGTTTTGAGGCAAACCATTCAGAGACCCAATTTTCCACTTCTTTGTACGTTTTGAAGTGCTGTTCAGAAAGTGCACATGCCATTGATCAGAACAAGTGGTAATCTGAAGGAGCAAGGTCTGGTGAATATGGGGGGTGGGTTAATACTTCCCAGGCAAGATCTTTTAACTTGTCTTTAACTGGTTGTGAAGTGTGTGATGGTGTGGTGTTATGAGCAAAATTACTTTGCCGTGTCTTCTGGCCCATTCTGGTCATTTCACATTCAAAGCGTGGTTCAAATTGATTATTTGTTGTCTGTAGCGATCAGTATTAATGGTTTCACCTAGTTTTAGAAACTCGTAATACATCACACCTTCCTGGTCCCACCATACGCAGAGCATTGTCTTCTTTGCAAAGCGATTTGGCCTTGCAGTCGATGTTGATGGTTGACCTGGATCAACCCATGATTTTGTGCATTTGGGATTCTCAAAAGAAATCCACTTTTCATCACCAGTCACAATTCGATGCAGAAAAAGACTCTTTTGTGCCGTTGAAGCAACATTTTACTGATGACTTTTTGGTTTTCCATTTGTCTTTCGTTCAGTGCATGTGGCACCCATTTTCCTTCCTTTTAAAAATCTTTCCCATTGCTTGTAAACGATCAGAAATTGTTTGCTGAGCAACATTTAATCTTTCTGCAAGTTGTTTTTGTGTTTGACATACATCTTCATCCAATAATGCTTGTAATTGTTGGTCTTCAAACTTTTTTGGTTGATCTGGACATTCTTTGTCTTTCACATCGAAATCATCACTTTTAAAGTGTTTAAACTAGTGTTCACAAGTATCTTGAGATGAAGCTTGTTCACCATAAGCTTCCTGAAGTATTCAACAGCACTTTTCTTCAAAATAAAGTAATGCATTATAACATCCCACAAATGCTCTTTTTTAGGCACGAAATTCAACATTTTTATGTATAAAAATATCTGTAATGTTAACACCTTCAGAAAATTTGACATAAGAAGTTTTAAAGCTTGTTGTCAATACAACAAAATAGCATACATACCAAATCGCATATATATCAGCATATGTGTAATTCCATCTATTGAAAAAAATCCTCATTATTAACTGGTACACCCGGTAAATTGTATTTAGAACAACCTTAGTTGTATAATGCCTAATCATTTTTTAGATGGTACATCAAACATTGTATGTCAAAATCAAAATTTTATCAATTATGACAAACTTAGGGAGTAGAGTGAGTTTGGGAAAATTACCTTGGGATTTTACCATATTAAATTTTAATGGAAACTGTAGGAATGATGTTGGGAATGTTGTCTTACCGCCTTGTTAATAAACATAAACCAAGCTGAGTGTAAGGGAAGATTATGAAGAAATTAATAAATGCTTCCCACTTGAGAAAATGACCAAGTGATCATAACTCAGTACCTTCATATTTCTTAAAACTACAAACATGCATTTTCAAAACTAACTTAAAGTGATCACCAAAGCTTTTCAAGTGACATGAACTATCTTTATTTTTTAGGTCACTGATTTGTTTGTATTTAAAGGCTCTATATATGTGATGGTTCATTTTATGTGTCCACTTGGCTAGGACATGGTATGCAGATAATGATCAAATATTATTCTAAATGTTTCTGAAAATACATTTTTAGGTGAAATGACATTTAAATTAATAGACTTCAGTAAAATAGATTACTCTCCATAATGTTAGTAGTTCTGACCCATTCAGATGAAGGCTTTAATAGAAAAAAAAAACAAAATGATCTTGCCCTGGGCACTGCGATTCAATTGGTTGGGCATCATCCCATGCACCCATGCACAAATGGATGCCAGTTTGATTCCTGGTCAGGGCACATGCCCAGGTTGTGAGCTTGATCCCAGGTCGGGGGTGCGCAGGAAGTAGCTGATCAATATTACACTCTCTCATTTATGTTTCTCTTTTCCTTTCCCTTCCTCTCTCTCTAAAAGTCAATCAAAACATAAAAATAAAAGAAAAAAAACTGATCATTCCAGAATATTTATGTCTATCTTGCAGATTTTAGACCTGTCAAGCCTCCATAATCTCACGAGCCCTCTCGCTTTCTCTCTCCCCCTATTTATCATATTGATTTTGTATCTCTGGAGAACCCTAACCAACACAATATGCTGTTGAAATACCACAGTTGTATTTTGCAAACTCTGCTTCACTTTATCATTGAAGACACCGTGAAAACTCAGAGGCCGGTGGATGTTGTCTTTAGTATGATTAGTCTCATTTTCTAGGAAAAAATGGGCTAGGAGTTCACATATGAGTGATTTGTGAGAAAATTTTCAGGTTTCATTATGAATTATACTTCTTTTTTATATGGATAAATAGTGGTTGTAGATAAAATTACGAGGCAGCAGGTAGGGATTATTTATGATAAGGGAATACTTTTAATGGTTTCAGATGATTTAATCTTATTTTTAAATCACCACAGTACTAGAAGTCAAACCTTAATCTCAATAGAACTTTGGTACACAGACAAAGAAGCAACTAATTTATAAATAGAACTGTGAATTTTATTTTCTTTTACTCATTTATACTTTACTTAGTTTTAGGAGAAAATATGATATAGATTATCGATTCTTAAGCTCTGTCCAGTTTAAAAATGTATTGCTAATTTGTCCTACTTATGAGGAAATTAAAAAAACAACACATTATTGTTCAGCATACAGTT
Source organism: Plecotus auritus (assembly GCF_963455305.1). Lineage (NCBI taxonomy): Eukaryota > Metazoa > Chordata > Mammalia > Chiroptera > Vespertilionidae > Plecotus > Plecotus auritus. The sequence goes on along the minus strand of NC_137773.1, from coordinate 11,525,593 downwards.
CCACCCAGTCAGGTAAATCAAAGTATTTCTGGGTTTGCGGCACTTCATTGAACAAAAAGGCCCCAGGAATCCCACATTCCACTTGTTCCTACCTGCCCTTTCACCAGAACTTCACCTGAGGTAAAGGATGAATAACCACGGCTTTTGATCACACATCAGAAAAGGACATCATAAGTAAATTAATAATTTTTCTATAAAACAAAATATTGTCATTTGCATATGTAACCTGTGGTGACTATTGAATATCCTCTTTTATTAATTTAGGTATCCTTGATCAACTTGATGAATTTCCATGTATATTTTACATATTTGCTACTATTAGTACAATTAAAAAAAGAGAAACTTGAAAGTTTTCCCCAAAGAGAAATCGTCTTTTGAATCAACACAAATGGGTTGAAGGCCTACTATGTAACCAGAACAAAATGCCAACTTAAATCTTCAGATATTTTTGTCACCTAATTCTATGCATTCAGAGTATTCTGTATACAATATAAAATTTTCTTCTCAGAGAATCAATTAAACAATATCTATTTATTTATCTATGAATCTATCTTGAAAGGCATACCAACAATACATTAGCTTTTCTATCTACTAAAAATAGTTACTTTATAGCTTATTATGTTTCAGACTACATATTGAAATGAAAATACTCTTTCACCCTATTTCCCTTTAACAAAACAAATCATCAAGTGCTATGATTGCAAAATTGTCATATCATTTTGGAAAATATTAAAATTTGATTTGAATGACTTGTATAGTATTTGAACTATAGTTATTTCTCTTGCATTAGGTTGACTACACACTGGCTCCTGTATGGAACTGAGTTTCATGTAGATGATCTCTGTTAGGCCTTCCAAACCCAAGAGTATTGTTCTGGGGTGGAAAAATCTTCATCATGTGCTAACAAATTAGGTATCGGTTTCAGGACATGAAGGATATCATGATTAGCAGACTTAGCAAGAGCTAACACTTGACTTGGCTCAAAGTTCCTGTAGGAAGGAACAAAAATGGTTTGAAAAAATAGTTCCTTGGTTAATGCATGCCCCCTCAAAACATGATGGTCAGGCCTCCTAGTTTTCATGGCCAATCGGTGGCTCAAAACCTCAAATTAGCTTAGTAAGTCATGTTTTTGTGAAAAGAGAAAGAAATGCATGGAAAGTTAAATAAAAATGGCTATTTAAGTTAAAATAAAATAGCATTAACTCAAATCAAACTTCATTTTCTCAGTCACTGAGCAAACCCACATTCCAAGTGCTCAATAGCCACATGTGGGCAGTGGCTGCTGTTTCAGACGGTGCAGAATAGAACATTTCTCTGAACCTGATTGTTTGGGGGTTTTTTTGGTAAAAAAAAAAAAAGTGAACAACAATTCATATTTACATAACACTTTGACATTTAAAACTACTTTCTCATATTTTTTTTTGTTTTGTTTTATTGTTTAAAGTATTACATATATTAGTACATATATCTCCTTTTTCTTTCCCCATTGAACTTCCCCCAGCCTCCCCTACCCCCTGTCGCATGCCCTCATCCCCCCCGGCCAGTGTCTTGTGTCCATTGGTGTGCTTATATGCATGCATACAAGTCCTTTGGTTGATCTCTTTCTCCCCTCCCCAACACTCCCCAGCCTTCCTGCTGTAATTTGACAGTCTGTTCGGTGCTTTACTGCCTCTGTATCTATCTTTTTATTCATCAGGTTATAATGTTCTTTATTTTCCATAATGAGTGAGATCATGTGGTATTTTTCTTTCATTGCCTGGCTTATTTCACTTAACATAATGCTCTCCAGGTCCATCCATGCTGCTGCAAATGGTAAGAATTCCTTCTTCTTTATAGCAGCGTAGTATTCCATTGTGTAGATGTACCATAGTTTTCTAATCCACTCATCTGCTGATGGGCATTTAGGCCGTTTCCAAATCTTAGCTATGGTGAATTGTGCTGCTATGAACATAGGGGTGCATATATCCTTTCTGATTGGTGTTTCTAGTTTCTTGGGATATATTCCTAGAAGTGGGATTACTGGGTCAAATGGGAGCTCCATTTTTAGTTTTTTGAGGAAACTCCATACTGTTCTCCACAGTGGCTGCACCAGTCTGCATTTCCACCAGCAGTGCACGAGGGTTCCTTGTTCTCCGCATCCTCTCCAGCACTTGTCGTTTGTTGATTTGTTGATGATTGCCATTCTGACAGGTGTGAGATGGTACTGCATTGTCATTTTGATTTGCATCTCTCTGATGATTAGTGACTTTGAGCATGTTTTCATATGTCTCTTGGCCTTCCTTCTGTCTTCTTTCGAAAAGATTCTATTTAGGTCCGTTGCCCATTTTTTTATTGGATCATTTATCTTCCTTTTATTAAGTTGTATAAGTTCCCTGTAGATGTTGGAGATTAAACCTTTATCAGTGATAACATTTGCAAATAGGTTCTCCCATACAGTGGGCTTTCTTGTTTTGTTGATGGTTTCTTTTGCTGTGAAAAAGCTTTTTATTTGGATGTAGTCCCATTTGTTTATTTTCTCTTTAGCTTCCATTGCCCTAGGAGTAGTGTCAGTGAAGAAATTGCTTCGGCGTAAGTCTGAGATTTTTCTGGCTGTGGATTCCTCTAGTATTTTTATGGTTTCCCGTCTTATGTTTAAGTCCTTTATCCATTTTGAGTTTATTTTTGTGTATAGTGTAAGTTGGTGGTCTAGTTTCATTTTTTTTGATGTATCTGTCCAATTTTCCCAACACCATTTATTGAAGAGACTGTCTTAACTCCACTGTATGTTCATGCCTCATTTGTCAAATATTAATTGAGCATAGCGGTTTGGGTTGATATCTGGGTTCTCTATTCTATTCCATTGGTCTATATGTCTGTTCTTGTGCCAGTACCAGGCTGTTTTGAGAACAGTGGCTTTGTAGTATAGCTTGAAATCTGGTATTGAGATCCCACATACTTTGTTCTTCTTTCTCAGGATTGATGTGGCTATTTGGGGTCTTTTTTTATTCCAGATGAATTTTTGGAGAGTTTTTTATTCCAGATGAATTTTTGGAGAGTTCTTTGGAAATATGCCATTGGTATTTTAATGGGGAGTGTACTGAATCTATCAATTGCTTTGAGTAGTATGGACATTTTAATGATGTTGATTCTATCAATCTCTGAACATGGTATGTTCTTCCATCTGTTTATGTCTTCCTCTATCTCTTTTTTCAGTATCCTGTAGTTTTCCGCATATAGGTCTTTTACCCCCTTAGTTAAGTTTATTCCTAGGTATCTTAATGTTTTTGGTGATGGTAAATGGGATTGCTTTTTTAGTGTCTCTTTCTGTAAGTTCACCATGGGTATATAGAAATGCCATAGATTTCTTGGTGTTAATTTTCTATCATGCTAAATTGCCAAATTCATTTATTAAGTCTATTAATTTTTTGATGGAGTATTTTGGGTTTTTATGTACAATATCATGTCATCTGCAAATAAAGACAGCTTTACTTCTTTTCCAATTTGGATGCCTTTTATTTCTTCTTCTTGTCTAACTATGTTGAACAGGAGTGGTGAGATTGGGCATCCCTGTCTTGTTCCTGTTCTTAGGGGAAATGGTTTTAGTTTTTGCCCATTGAGTGTGATCCTGGCTGTGGGTTTATCATATATGGCTTTTATGATGTTGAGGTGTGATCCTTCTATTCCTACCTTGCTGAGAGTTTTTATCAAGAAAGGGTGTTGGATTTTGTCAAATACTTTTTCTGCATCAATTGATATGACTATGTGATTTTTATCTCTCAATTTGTTTATGTGATGTATCACGTTTATTGATTTGTGGATATTGTACCATCCTTGCATCCCTGGGATAAATCCTACTTGGTCATGGTGTATGATCTTTCTGATGTACCACTGGATCCAATTTGCTAGAATTTTGTTGAGTATGTTGGCATCTATGTTCATGAGGGATATTGGCCTGTAATTCTCTTTCATTGTGTTGTCTTTATCAGGTTTTGGTATTAAGGTGATGCTGGCTTCATAGAAGAGCTTGGAAGTGTTCCTTCCTCTTGAATTTTTTGAAATAGACTGAGGAGGATAGGTTTTAATTCTTCCTTGAATGTTTGGTAAAACTCCCCTGTGAAACCGTCTGGCCCCAGGCTTTTGTTTGCTGGAAACTTTTTGATGACTGCTTCAATTTCTTCCATAGTTATTGGCCTATTGAGATGTTTAGATTCTTCCTGATTGAGTTTTGGAAGGTTATATTTTTCTAGGAATATATCCATTTCCTCCAGGTTGTCCAGTTTGTTGGAACAGAGTTGTTCATAGTATTTTTTAACAATCCTTTGTATTTCGGTGGGGTCTGTTGTTATTTCACCTCTTTCATTTCTGATTTTGTTTATTTGGGTCCTCTCTCTTTGCTTCTTGGTGAGCCTGGCAAGAAGTTCATCAATCTTGTTTATTTTTTCAAAGAACCAGCTCTTGGTTTTGTTGATCTTTTGTATTGTTTTTTTGGTCTCAATGTCATTTATCTCCGCTCTGATCTTTATTATTTCCTTCCTTCTGCTTACACTGGGCTTTTCTTGTTGCTCTCTTTCTAACTCTTTGAGTTGTAGGGTTAGGTAATTTATTACCATTGTTTCTTGTTTTTTTTCAGTAGGCTTGTAGAGCTATGAACTTCCCTCTCAAGACTGCTTTTGCTGTGTCCCATAGATTTTGGATTGTTGTGTTTTCATTGTCATTTGTTGCCATGATGTTTTTTATTTCTTCCTTGATCTCTGTGGTAACCCAGTCATTGTTTAAGAGTATGCTGTTTAGTCTCCATGTGTTTGATTTTTTTGGATTGTTTTTATTGTAGTTGATTTCCAGTTTTATGCTACTGTGATCTGAGAAGATGCTTGATATGATTTCTATCTTCTTGAATTTGAAGAGACTTTGCCTAGGACCCAACATATGGTCTATCTTTGAAAATGACCCATGTGCACTTGAGAAGTATGTATATTCTGTGGCTTTGGGGTGAAATGTTCTGAAGATATAAATTAATTCCATGTGGTCTAGTGAGTCATTTAGGGTTGATGTTTCTTCACTGATTTTTTGTTTAGAGGATTTGTCCAATGGTGATAGTGGGGTATTAAAGTCTCCTACTATGATTGTATTGCTGTCACTCTCTCATTTGATATCCTCCAGGAGTTTTTTTTATGTATTTGGGTGCTCTGGTATTGGGTGCGTATATGTTTACCAGAGTTATTTCTTCTTGTTGGATTGCTCCCTTTAGTGTTATGAAATGGCCTTCCTTATCTCTTGTTATGTCCTTCACTTTGAGATCTAATTTGTCAGATGTAAGTATTGCTACCCCAGCTTTTTTTTTTTTTCATTTCCTTTTGCCTGAAAAACCTTTTTCCATCCCTTCACCCTCAGTCTGTGTGTGTCTTTATTTCTGAGGTGGGTTTCTTCTAGACAGCAGATATATGGGTCATGTTTTCTTATCCAATCCATTACCCTGTGTCTTTTGATTGGGGCATTTAATTCATTTACATTTAATGTTATTATTGATAGGTACTTATTTGTCGCCATTTTTATTCTTTACCCTGTGTTCCTTCTTCGCTTCCTATTTCTTTTTTTTACAGCAGACCCTTTAGCATTTCTTGCATTGCTGGTTTGGTGGTAATAAATTCCCTTAATCCTTTTTTGTCTGTGAAGCTCCTGATTTCACCTTCAATTTTGATTGATAGCCTTGCTGAGTACAGTATTCTTGGATTCAGACCCTTCCTTTGCATGACTTTGTATATTTCATTCCATTCCCTTCTGGCCTGATGAGTTTCTGTTGAGAAATCAGTTGCTAGTCTGATGGGGGCTCCTTTGTATGTAACTTTCTGTCTCTCTCTGGCTGCTTTTAAGATTCTTACTTTGTCGTTGGTGTTTGCCAATTTAATTATAATGTGCCTTGTCGTCGGTCTTTTGGGGTTCATTTTGCTTGGGACTCTGTGTGCTTCTTGGATTTGTGTGGGTTTTTTCTTCCCTATATCAGGGAAGTTTTCTGTCATTATTTCTTCAAACAGGTTTTCTATTCCTTGTTCAGTTTCCTCTCCTTCTGAAACCCCTATTATGTGGATGTTGTTTTGTTTGGTGTTGTCCCAAAGTTTCCTTCGGCTCTCCTCCTGCTTTTTAATTTTTTTTTCTAGAAGCTGCTCTACTTGGGTATTTTTTCCTACCTTGTCTTCTAGCTCACTGATGTGGTCCTCTGCTTCTTCTAGTCTACTCTTGATGCTTTCTATTGAGTTCTTTAGAGCAGCAATGTCATTTTTCATTTCTTCTTGGTTCTTCATTTCCTCTTGGTTCTTACACATTTTGTTGAATTTGTCTTCCATTCTTTTCAGCCACATTATGACCATTTCTCTGAATTCTTTCTCTGACAGGTTGCTTGCCTCCATTTCGTTTACTTCCTTTTCTGGTGATGCCTGGTTTTCTTTCATATGCGGGCTGTTTCTTTGTTTCCCCATGATCTCTCTTCTCCGGGTGTCTAGTTATGTAGTTCTCTCTCTCCTTTCTGTGGTGGAGTGTAGAGCTCCTCTGAATTAGTGTGTTTACGCCAATTGGGGACCGGTGTTCTGGGGTTTGCAGCTGTTCGGTGGGTGCCGTAGTTCTATTTTTTCAGGCTTCCGATAACATCCACTTTCCCCTTCAAGATGGCGTGGTCTCTGTGTCCGAGCCGGTTGCTCTGGGAGGGAAATCAGCAGCAGTGGGGGCTGCCCAATCAGAGGACCCCGTCCAGCAGTCCCCCACCATCTCCTGGAGTATAGCTGTCCCTCAACTCACCAACAAATACTCCCCATGCCACCCTCAGCTGTTCTTTTTATCTGCTCCAGGACAAGGCTCGGGACACGTCTGTCTATTCTGCCTCCATTTTTTTGATCCCTAGTCCACGTCACTGTGAGGCTCCTTGCGGCGGACGAGGGTCCGGCAGCTGCGGCCGGATCGCAGGTGGCTGCGGCCGGATCGCGTGGGGCTTGGCGGCCCTGCTCCCGTGGAGCTGGATGAGCAAGCATGCCTACTTTCTCATATTTTACCTACTTATTACAAAACTGATAAGAATAAATATTTTAGCAGCTTTATTTTGCTCTCTCAACCCTGAAGTTCAAGGTAATTATTTCTATTTGACCAGTAAAAGGCAGAGTGGTGAATTTAGCTTACATATTCTGATTTCAACTTGGAAGTGGTCAGTTTCTCTTAACTACTTTGCATTTGCATTCCCATAGCTATGACAGGGTAAGAGGCAAATCTTAAAGAAAGAAAGGGAGGGAGGGAGGGAGGGAGGGAGGGAGGAAGGAAGGAAGGAAGGAAGGAAGGAAGGAAAGAAGGAAGGAAGGAAGGGAGGAAACTTATTTTGGTAAACATCAGTTTAGCATCATTGTATATATTCTCAAGATGGTTATTCTGAAAAACACACTTTTTGGATGTATAGATTTTTATATTTATTAGCTATTTAATATTCTTTATTGTCATATCTTACATGTTTATAGTACCTAACTGATATTAATTATCTTTATAACAGTTCTTAGTATAGTATTCAGTAATTGCTTTTGTCACAATTACTATACATGGATTAATAATTATAATTTCTGAATCTAATAATTTATGCATTAATATTTTGTCCCTGTCATGTCTTTAATTTTTGCAATTAATTGTTTTAATAACAGAAAGGTTAATTGTGCTATTCATCAGAATTGCTTGCTGTGAAATGGTAGACAAATAAGAACCTTACAGATAAAGGGCATACTTACTAATCAAGCCTGTCATTTCTTTAGAAAGTAAGCTTGCTGTGACAGCCTAATAAATTTATTTAATTTGTAAAATCTTAGGGTTCAGAAAAGTTCCTACTAAAACAAATGGAGTCGTAACAAATTGTCAAATTTATATTTATACTCAAAACCTATCCAGAGTTGCATGTATGTCTATATATATATATTTGTTTACACTGAGAGCACATGTATATAGTGTGTGCTCACTTATCTGTTAAAACTATAACCTAGAAAACCAGGATTTGTTTAAAAAGTGTAATCAGACACCAAGCCTCTTAGAACTACCAGTATATGATAGACAATATTACAACATTCTTATAATAAGGAATATAAAGCTAGTGAACATCATTCTTAATAACACTCTACTAGATACTTAGAACCTTATAAAAGTATGATGGTGATAATTATATGCTAGTCAACTTATCTCTCAACTCTGGAAATGTACAAGAAAGATCATGAGGTAATGCAATTTACAAACCTCTAAAATGGATTACAAAGTTTGTTCTGAGGCCTGCTGGCATGAAAATACATTTAGGAACTACATTTGGGGTTAAGTACAGAAGCTTAGAATAATAGTGTCTTAAATTAGGTAAGAATTTATTTTTATTTCACAAAACTTAAAGTCCCCAAATAGGTAATAATGGTGACTGACTTCAAAATTTTGCTCTAGTATCACTGGCTTTCACCTGCCAAGTTGCCTAATGGTTACAAGGTGGTCATTGGAACACCAACCATTTCATCCCTATTCTAGATTCCAGTAAAAGAACAGACTATTAGTGGAACAAATTCCAACTGAAGTAGCCAGGTAAAGAGTTTTTTTAGAAGGTCCATTGAATGGCTTACATTAATATTTTAATTTCTACAAATTTATAACCCACATATCACTCTCCAAAGTCTGCTGTAGTTACTACATCTCCCACATATTCTAGGACTTAAATGTGGTGTATGATCTTCCCTTTCAGGGTTGGATACTGTGTCTAACAGTCTATTGAGTGATATAGGACCCAACCCACTGAAGATACAGTGGTGGAGGAAAAACACTATAACAAAATATAAATGCCCATTTAAAAAATTGAAAACAATAAGCAAGCATTATTCTTATAAATGATTAAATTTCCACGAACATAAATAGTATTGACTACCTGTTCTACACAAACCCTTCAGTTAGTTCATCCAGCAGCCTTGGTCCTGCCCTCTGCAAGGCTCTCCTCTGTGGCATTCCATGGTTAGTTCTAGTTCTTGGGATTGTTTTTTACAGGTTTTTATCAACAGAGCTTCGTCTTCTCTTCTTTCCCATACGTTTCCTTCCAAAAACTCAGTAGCTTTCCAGTCAGTTTGGTTCCAGTTAATTCCATGGTTGAGTAACCACAACCAAAATCTTGTTTTGACACAGCTTTAAGCCTGGGGACTCTTGTCATTTCCTTTTTACGTTGTAAGCTCTGCCTTTAATTACCAAGATCAGCCTTTTTCTTTCTGCTCCCTGAGAATTAGCCATTAAGTCAAGAGCCTCACTTGTAAGCTTCTTTCTCAAACTATTGACACTGAAAGCAATGAAACAAAGGCTTGAGTGGGAAGACAACAACTTTTCCCTGAACTTACTAGAAGGCTGAATCCCAGCTCTCTCCCCACCTAAAACTACATTATTTAAAAAATCCTCACCCTAGGATATTTTCCATTGATTTTTAGAGAGCGTGGAAGAGAGAGGGAAAGACAGAGATAAATATCAATGTGAGAGGAATACATTGACTGGTTACCTCCAGCATGCACCCTGACCAGGGCCCGGGTCAGGGAGGAGCCTACAACCAAGGTACCTTCCCTGAATCAAACCCAGGGCCCTTTAATCCACAGGCCGACATTATCCACTGAACCAAACCGGCTAGGGTTAAAGTTACATTTTAAAAAAAAATGTTTATTGGTTTTTAGGGAGAGGGAGAGAGAGATAGAAACATGAATGATGAAAGAGAATCATTGATAGGCTACCTCCTGCACAACCCACACTAGGGATCGAGCCCACAACCCAGGCATGTGCTCTTGACCAGAATCGAACCTGAGATCCTTCAGTCCACAGACTGACGCTCTATCCACTGAGCCAAACTGGCTAGAGCTAAAGTTACATTTTAAAAACATATATTTTTATTGATTTCAGAGAGAAAGGGAGAGGGAGAGAGAGATAGCAACATCAATGATGAGAGAGAATCATTGATCTCGTGCATGCCCCCTACTGGGGATCGAGCCTGCAACTCGGTCATGTGCCCTTGACCTGAATTGAACCTGGGACCTTTTAGTCCCCAGGCCGATGCTCTATCCACTGAGCCAAACCGGCTAGGGCTAAAGCTATATGTTTAAAGCCACCACAGACAACCGTTTAAATTTATAATCCAGATGCAGTTGGCTTTTCAGTCTTGTAAGGTCCCTATTTGTAAGGCATTTAGTCAACATAGAATGCAAGTTAAGGGCAGATAGCAGCATTCCCTTCCATTTCTGCCTTCAGAAAGGTTTGTTCTACTCTAAGTTTATCTCTGTTTTATAAACCTTTGCTCAAGTGGCAGAAAGGAACCAAGTAAATGCCAAAGCACTCTCTGCCATTTTTCTCTGTGGTCCAGCTGGTTTCATTTTCTAAATTATGAACTAACCACATCTTGCAAAAACAGTCTTTACCTTTCTTTAATGATAACATTGTGTAATGCCATTTGGATTAAAGGTTCTTTGCCTTTAAACATGGGTTTTGTCTTTTGCTTTGGAAGCATTGATTAAGTAGATGGCTCAGTATTTGGGGGTAAAGAAACATGAGTTTTGTTAATGCCACAAAAAAATCTGTTTGCATTACAGAAGTGACCACACTAGTTAGTAGTGGGTGAGTTCCTAAATTCTAAGGAGTGGTGACACCAGTTCTTAATAGAAATGTTTGATTGTTAAAGGGGAAGAGGAGAGTATTCTCACCAGTTGATCTATTCATCCAGATATCTTTCACCCATTCAATCACTCAGTAAACAGTCATTGAACCCTTTTATATGCCAGGTACTTTAATAAGATTGGAAAAATAAGAATGAAACAAGACCAACACAATATTGACCTCAGAAACCTGAAAAAGTAGCATGGTAGGTAGATAAAATTTTAATTTGAAAAAGGAATCCAAGCTGTTATAAGAAATTTAGAAGAAATACACAGGGTGCTAAGATATGGATAATAAACATTTTTTGGATGTTTCTCTTCTAGTCACTGTCTTAAGTGCTTTACTTTATTAGCTTATTTAACCTAAAAACCCTTTGAGGTCTTATTCCCATCTCCGTTTTATAAATTATGGAAATGAGACACAGAAACATGACTGCAGCTATTGATGGGAAAGTAGAGTTTAACACTGTTACTTTAATATAAAACTACTAATGTAATCATGACATGGCACTTTCTTTCTCAAGACCATAATCAGTGAGGACTTACTTTAGAGAGAAATAGGAAAAGTAAAGTAACACCTTCACTAAGAACTAAGGGATGAGAAGGAGTCAATCGTGAGAAGAGAAAAGAGTGGGAAAAGATTGTTTCAGGCAAATGAAACTGAATAGAGGATTATCTCAAGATAGGAATGCGTATGGTGTGCTCAGCATACTCAAACAGGCCAGTGTGCTTAGACAGTTATGAACAAAACCGGCAAGTGATGATGGATCACCTGGAATTTTAGGCCCTGATAAAATTTAGATTTTTATTCCAGGTGCAACGGGGAACCATTGGAAAGTATTAGAAAACTATTTTCATCTGCAAAATATCGCTTTCCTTTTGAAGATGTTTTGAGGATTTTGACTACCATAGCAGAGGGGTCAAAATGAGATAGTTCCTTAAAATATGGCATCTGGTCATTCTATTCTTCCCAGAAAAATCAAGTCAACATGATTTCAAGTATTTTCAAAAAAAGGCACTTTAGGTTGAAATCCTTTTATTCCTACACGTCCATCTTTTGCCTTATGCCTTCTCAGTGGATACATAGCCACAAATACTTCTTGTTTCTTTAATCAGAGATAAAGAAATGAACAGATGGGAGATCAAAGGAGCAGCTGAACAGAGAATCTGGCAGAAGTGTGCAGCAATTTATAATAAAATTATAAAGGTGGATAATAAAAATTTTGTGGACTAGTACAGAAAGAGATTATAAAAATGACTCTTACTTCCTATGTGATGGATATTGAGATATTCTGAGATATTCTCTCATAGAAACTTTTACAACAAGTATAAACTTTCTACTAGCTATCCATAATAATTGCTTTTTAGTAAATAGGGTGGTACCTTGTCCTGGAAAAGTGCAAGTTTGTTGAATTATTTTGCAAGGAAGTAAAAAAGAAAAACAAAGTTAAATAAACAAATCATTTCTATGAAACGTTATCACCCTAGAACTAAACATGTGGCTTTACTGGTTGGGAGCTTATTAAGAAATGTGCTCCTTTAATTAGGTCCATTTACCTCCTTGTACATCCAGCAGGGATTTCTTCCAATGATACTATGCAGTGAGATTCTCAATGGAAGGCACATTTTAAAAGCAGAAGCCTGCTTAGACTATTGAGTCTGCATCTTTCTGCCTATGACGTTGCATCTGTCTTTTCCTTCATTCAGTGTTACTGTTATTGGGGGAAATGGGTTCTTCATTGGTGTTGCAGTTGAAGAGTTTCAGGGACGCTTGGGAAGGAGGAGTTTCGTGATTTACTAGAGTGAAAAGTGACAAGTGACAGTACACTCTCAAGAAGCAGAGAGCCAGCAAGCGATCATCGATGGCCTGCTAAGCCTTCATGTATTTCCTTGGGTTTTGGAAAGAGCAAGCTTTCTTTCAAACTACCCAATTCCTTTCCCGTCCTTCTCCAGGCCTGTGCTGGTGCCCTCCCCAATCCCATGTCTTTTCTGGGTTTTCCAGAGGCTTGTGCCCTTCTCCAAGCCGACCCTTTTCCCAGACTTTGCAGGGTTACTATTGTCCTCCCCCATTTATGGTCCTACTGCGCATGCCTCATAGTTCTGCTTTGTCTTGGCTTCTACTGCTGCAGGCACTCAGGGAAAGAAATTTTCCTAATGTTTTCTCTTCCCCCCTGCTAATCTGGGGGCCGATGCTGGTTATCCCTGTGGTGACTGTGATATGGGAAAATTTTACTGGAACGTGCAGTGTTCCCCTGGGAAGGATGGTTCCCGGGTTCTTTGTCCCGTGGAGTTGAAGAATGAAACCACGGACTAAAGATGGTATAGCAAAAGGAGAAAATTTATTGAGAAACCAGCACAGACTCCCACATGGGGAGGGGGAAAGTGTCCCACAGCATAGACTCCCACATGGGGAGGGAGAAAGTGTCCCACAGCACAGACTCCCACATGGGGAGGGGGAAAGTGTCCCACAGCATAGACTCCCACATGGGGAGGGAGAAAGTGTCCCACAGCACAGACTCCAACATGGGGAGGGGGAAAGAGTCCCACAGCACAGACTCCCACATGGGGAGGGGGAAAGTGTCCCACAGCATAGACTCCCACATGGGGAGGGGGAAAGTGTCCCACAGCACAGACTCCCACATGGGGAGGGGGAAAGAGTCCCACAGCATAGACTCCCACATGGGGAGGGGGAAAGAGTCCCACAGTATAGACTCCCACATGGGGAGGGGGAAAGAGTCCCACAGCATAGACTCCCACATGGGGAGGGGGAAAGAATACCACTGAGTCCCTTTTCTCCAGGGTTTATAAAGGCTTGGCTTCAGGTCTTTGTGCCTTGATATCCCCTCTGATTGGTCACTATAGCAACTTCTGAGCTAAAACCTCCTGTGAAGTAAGTAAGGTTCCCTCCTCCCTTATTGTTTCCCTATTCCCTTTGGGCTATTTTCTTCCCTCTCTGAATAAGGGGATTCCTTCCCTTTATTCTGTAAATGTATACCTTTCTGCAGCTCCCAGCTCCCTTATCTTATGGAAATGTACCCTTTGCAGCTCTGTTGCCCTGTGCTTTTTCCATGGACCCCTTAGTTCCTAAAATTTCCTGTTTTACCCAGAAAAACTCCTTTCAACTGTAAGGCTCTTTCTTGCCCAAGCTGCACATTGTTGAAAATGATGCTGGTTATACCCTGAAGGGTGTGTGTGTGTGACTGTGAAACTGAGTTAATCAGACTTACTTTGCTCCCTCTCTTTTGTTAATAACCAACAAACTGCCTATTCTGACATTATTTGTTACTTTTGTAGACACATCCTACTGTCCTTTGAAGTTAGAAATTACTGTATTCATCTTTCTAGGTCCTACTACAACACTAAATATACATGTGATATTTGTTATGTAAATAGGACAATTATTTGCAATATAAGACAAACATTATGAAAATAATTGAGGCATTTCCAGCTCTAAAATTTCTTTCTTCTGTAGCCTGTGTAAATAGTGTTGTAATAATTACTTACTGATTTTCTAAATGCATATGAAAATAAATCAGAGCTTTTACAAGGAAAGTTTATTTAGTTACTTTTCATTTCCTACTTGCTCACTCTGTTTCAGGCAAGGAGACTTTTTTTGTTGTTCTTTGAATATTTTAAACATATATTTATTAACATCTACACCCTATTTCTGTTTGCCAATGTTAAAAATTAACTACTTTGAGAGGGGAACCTTCTCAATTTGAATTTTAAAAAATTGACCAAGAAATATACAGCTAACATCATATTTAATGATGAGAAACTATAAACTTTCTAAGATCAAGGAGAATATCCTGAAAGGCAAGAATGTCCTTTCTCATAAACCCTTTTCAACATTGTACTGAAGTTCTAGCTAATGCAAGATAAGAAAAATAAAAGATATAGATTGAAAAGAAAGAAATAAAAGTCCTTATAGATAACATGATTGTTTATATAGAAAATATAAAACAACCAAAAAATTCAGGGAACTAAAAAGCAATGATAGCAAGGTTGCAGGATACAAAGCTAATATAGGAAATAAACTATTTTCCTGTATACCAGCAACAAACAAGTGGAATTTTAAATTAAAAATACAATGCCATTTATATTAGAATTTTCCTAAATGAACTACTTAGAATAGATATAAAAAAGCTATAAGAGGAAAACTATAAAACTTCAAAAAGAAATCAAAGAACTAAATAAGTAAATATTTAATGTTCATAGAATGAAAGACTGACTATTGTCAATTATCAGGGTTTTTTTTTTTTTAACATCTACAGTGTAACCCAGCAAGTTATTTTGTGGATATTAACAGTCTTATTCTAAAGTTTTATGGATAGGCAAAAGACCCAAAATAGCCAAGGAAATATTGAAGGAGAACAAAGTTGGAGGACTAACATTACCTGACTTCAAGACTTACTATAAAACAATATTAGTCAAGACAGTGTGGTGGGTCAATGGAACAGAACACAGAACCCATCATGGACCTATACAAATTGAGTTAACTAAATTGTGACAAAGCACCAAAGGCATAGTGTATTGGAGAAATAATAGTTTTTTCAACACATGATGTTGGAACAACAGGACAGCCATATGCAAAAAAAGAAAAAAAAAAGGAAAAGAAAGTAAAAAGAAGAGAGAGAATCAATCTAGACACAGACTTCACACTTTTACAAAATCAATACAGCCTGAATCATAGACTTCAAGGTAAAATGCAAAAATGTAAAACTCCTAGAAGACAACATAGACCTTGGTATTAGCAATGAATTTTTTTGTTATTGTTAATCATCACCTGAAGATATTTTTCCATTGATTTTTATAGAGAGTAGAAGGAAGGGTGAGAGAAAGAGAGAAACATCTGTGTGAGAGAGACACATTGATTGATTGCCTCCCATATGGGCCCTGACTGGGGCCAGGGATCTAGCCTGTAACTAAGATACATGCCCTTGACCGGAATCAAACCAAGGACCTCTCAGTCCAAGAGCCAACACTCTATCCACTGAGCCAAACCAGCTAGAGCAGCAATGACCTTTTTATATACAACACCAAAGTCACTCTCCATGAAAGAAATAACTTAACCTGAACTTTTTTAAAATGAAACACTTATGGTCTCTGAAAGACACTGTCAGGAGAATGAGAAGACAAACAATAGACTGGGAGAAATTATTTATAGAAACATATATGATAAAGAATTGTTATTTAAAATATGTATAGAACAATGATAGGAAGAAAAAATTGGTTAAATACTTCTCCAAAGACAGATAGCAATATGCATATGTAAAGATGTTCAACACCTTATGTCATCAGGGAATTGCAAATTAAAATAATACGGAGATACCACTTCTTACCTATTAGAATGGCAGAAATTCAAAACATTGACAATATCAAATGCTGGAAAGGATGTGGAGCAATTAGAACCCTCATTTATTGTTGGTGGGGATGCAAATTGATGCAGCCACTTTGGAAGGCAGTTTGTCAATTTCTTACAAAATTAACCATACTGTTATCACATGATCCAGAAGTCACAGTCCTTGGTTTTTACCCTAATGAATTGAAATATTATGTTTACAGTTTTATGCAATAGGTCTAAGCCTCAATAAGTGTGTCATATTGTGCTTCTGACTCATTCACACTATGCTGTACATGGTTATTTTTAATAAGGATCTCTTTGAAATTAACTAATTATTATTTACCATGCATGCTCTTTATTTGAAGTGTATAGAACCATCTAATGTTTCAGTAGAAGCTAAAGAAACTATTCCATTACCATTGCTTTAATATGAAAAAATCAATATGAGGTGATAATGATAGCAATTTATATTTCAGAACAGTATAGACTTTTTTCCCAAGAGTAGGAGATTAATTTGCACTTGAAAACTGATGTTCTGAGAGTCTGGTTGGTTTCTAACTAGCTGTCCTTCAGCCTCAGTTAAGAAAAAAATAAAACAAAACAACAACAACAACAAAACAAGAGAGAAAATTTTCTGTAGATAGTCACTAGCTTAATTATAAACAAATACATTGTTGATCTCAGTCCACAATAGGTCATAGAGAACTGTTTTAGTACCAAATAAATTGATGATTGCAAAGAAAGGATTATTATGTTTTTATTTACAGAGTAGACTCCGAGTGGAGGAAGAAAATGTATAGAAAGGAGAATGCCACTCAGAAATCATGTTTTAGCAAAGTAGGCCAAGTTAAACGTTGGATTTTAATAGCATGCTGCTAATTATGCTTTCCTTTCTGTCCTTTACCACTGTGTACTTACACACTTCCCATAAGGAATGGAACTTTTAAAAAAAAATATATATATATATTTTTATTGATTTCAGAGGGAGAGAGAGATAAAAACATCAATGATGAGAGAGAAGCATTGATTGGCTGCCTTCTGCACGCCCCCCACTGGGGACCAAGCCTGCAACCCGGGCATGTGCCCCCGACTGGAATTGAACCTGGGACCTCTCAGTCCACAGGCTGACGCTCTATACACTGAGCCAGACCGGCTAGGGTGGGAATAGAACTTTTTTGACATTCCCTAATATTTTAAAGTGATAAAGCAAAGTTATTTTTGGAAAACATATTTGTTAGTAATAAAAAAACTGCTATATTTCTCTGCTATGAAGATGTGTTTTAAGCACAAGCAAGATACTTTATGTCTTAGCTGTTCTTGTGCATCAGTTAACTTAGAATACTTTGATATGTTAATTATTTATCATTTTAAATTATGCATTTTCTAAAATTAAAGAAACATGTAACCTATAATTTATTATTTATTTAGCATGAAAATGTCTTTATGTGGCTGATTCTCTTCTAGGTACAGAATTTCTGTTTTGATGTAAAACCTATCAACATATGGCTTCAAGTGCAGGATTAAAAAGTTCAGTGTTGTTGTTTTTCATGCACACACAGGACCTTTACCACTTGTTCTCCAGTTCAGTTGTACCATTTTTATATGTCTCCATGATGTCCCAGGCCTGTGTCATTAGGAATATATATGACTAGATAACATTGTAGGTGTAAGTAGATATATATGTATATAGATTAGACATAGATAGAGATATAGGTATAGGTATAGTATAGATACAGATATAGATATAGATATATAGATATAGTAGATATCCTATATAATAAAGAGGTAATATGCAAATGGTCGTTACACCGTGACACATAACGACTGATCAGCAGGAGGGCGGGGCAGCAAGCTGCAAGAGGCAGAGAGCTATGAGCAGCGGTGGGCGGGGCAGCCAGCTGAGGCAGGTGGCAGAGAGCTCCTCGCACATGGATTCGTGTGCAGGGCCACTAGTAGATATATAAATCAGTTTGTATATGTATGCACAGAGGCTAGGATGCTACAAACTCATGGCATTCTGTAAAGAAACCTGTCATCATCTTGGCATCTCTAAGAGGTGAGTGACCTAACTGCCTTTTATGCTGTTTGTTCCTGCGAGAATGCTCTGCTGTCTTGCATAAAACATTCGCCAAATAAACCTTTTTTGTATGAAATACTTTCACATGGGATGGTCAGTATGAAAAGACCAGTGTCAACCTTAAATTCCTCTAAGAACAGCACTATTTTATTGAACATATATTTAAATCCCTGTACTGTTGAGAAAAAATCAACATTTTACCCCAATATATTCTTGTAAGTAGATCTCCCTGATAAGAGAGCTCTAGAAAGTTACCTTTGCCAACATTCTATTTCTCCCATCACTTCTTATCATGAAAGAGAACAATCATACCTTATAATCTATAGGCCAATATTACCTGCAGCATAAATCATTGTAACGTTAAAGCTTAATATTTGTTGCCTGTTCTTTCTTGCTGCTGACAGTCCTATTAATGCTTCGCTTAGCAAGTAAAAAAGCAATACCTCAGTATTATGTAGTACTGGAAGAGACTGAGAAAATTCTTTGTAGACCAATCAGCTGAAAGCATATGAAAGCATAACTTATCTGTTAGAGCACAGGAAGATAAAACACATGGTCCTAAAAATCCCTGCAATCACGGTAACTGGAGCTGAGGTTGCCTCTGTTGCTTCCATAAATCCTCTGAGTGTGCTTTCCACCTCTCAGCACTCCTACAAAGCTCGAGTGCTGTTGTCTGTGAACCTGCCTCCCTCGAAAGCCCTGGTGGGGACTGTGTCATGTGGCTCACCACTCCTGTGTCTCCAGCTTAGGAGAAGCTGGCCTTCTCTCTGCTTGTGCTTCTTAATGCCTTATTAGTGGAAGATTGATCTTTACTTCCAGCTTTTAGCCACCTAATTTCCTGTTAAAGAAAATAAAAATTTTACTTTTGGAAATGATGAATGGGGTGATTACATTTCACAAATTTTAAGGCCACAGACCATTAACTGAGTCACTCTGAGCACTTGTCATTTTACCCTCATGTATGCAACAGGAAAGGAGAGGGCTGTGTTGTTGTAATAACTGATGACACCCACAGAAGAGCTCTTGTTAACTTCTTACAAAAACTTTGTTTGACCTCTTTAGGTAAAAGTTAAAATAAGTCACTATGAAAATATGAACCCTTTCAGTGAGAACTGACCTGATTGTCCATATTTAAGTATGGATTTCAAGTAGTTACTTTCTTTCTATTTATTCTTAGGATTCCTAATATAGTGTCAGCCAGAAGGTTATTTCTATCAACATTAGGAGAGTATAAATAGGTGAATATTCTTGCTCAACTTTATATATCTCTTCATTGAAGGTTTATGAGTTCAAGCAAAATATTATCATTGGGACATTCAGGCCTTTGGATTTATTAGGCTGCTTCTCTGGTTTGGTATTTTAAGAGAGAGGATTTTACTTCAACCTGTTGGGCATGGACTCTAATTCCTTTTGGGAGATTAGGGCTTGACATTTCTCTGTGACAATTTAAGGCAGGCAAGGTAAACAAAATAATTGCCAAAGAGTGTCTGTTAAGGAATTCCACGTAGTAAAAAATCACCATTCCTAGAACATTAACTCTACCCCTTTTTGTTGTTGTTGCAAATATAATCGACTGATACTGTTAATTTTTTTATTATAGTTTGCATTCCACACTTCTTGTATGAATTTCGGGTGTACAGACAGAGGATATGCATTCATATACGTTACAAAATATTCCTCCAATAATTCTGGTGCCCACCTGGCAGCATACATAGCTATTACAGTATTGTTAATCAAATTCCCTATGCTTTAACTTGCATCCGCATGACTGTTCTGTAACTACCTATTAGTAGTTCTTAATTCCATCACCTTTTTTTTATACCCAATTTCCCAATGCCCCTCCCCTCTGTCCACCATCAGTTGTTCTCTGTATCTACTGGTATGAGTCTCTTTCTGTTTTGCTTATTCCAATATGATATCACTTATATGTGGACTCTTAAGACCAAAATAACCTCACCACTTCTTAATTCAAAGTTTATTCTCTTAGATAAATACAACCCACTTGTGAAGCAAATGAGTTTAGTCTAGGCCGATGACAACTGTAGTTTAGTCAAGTTGTATCCTCACAAATAAAACAATGGGAAAACCAGCCCATTTGTTGAGGGACTGTGTTGCACTAAAATTGAATTTTGTGAATTGATGGTATATCAAAGCCTGCAGAAGATAATTGCACACGGTCAAAATTGGTCTGAAAAAAATTTTAGGATGATTCCCCCTTGGAGACAAGGCATATATTATTCTCAGCAAGTCTGACACTGCAGTTTTTCTACTAGAACTGCCACAGATTGTTCTTTTTCTGGTAAGCCTCAGAAAGAATTGACTGTATTTAGGAACCATGTGGTATAAAAATCATGTAAAACTGTCTTATTGAATAGTCTCAGCTCAGAGGGGGTGTGAACATAAAGAATTCATTTTTCTACAACCACTGCTTTCAACCGTGATGGATCAAAGTGTCCTTATTGACATCTCTGGCAGATTGCATATTCATCAATCACTCCAATTAATTAAAGTTCATTTCAAGTGATGGAAAACTTTTTTTCATATTTTTAAAATATTATCTTCTTCCCATGTAGACTTGAGCTGGGGGTCTGTCTACTACAGGAGAATTAGTGGTAGGGAGAGGAGGCATTTTCTGCCCCTGAAACTTTCCCTCCTTTCTCTTTAAGTCCTTCCTATATCAATGTGCTGGTGAGATGAGGAAGAAGAAGAAAAGAGACAAATATCTCCACTCGGTTGATTGCTATGTAGTGAATTTTCTCTTGGTAGTTTCCATGTCTCTAGCTAGGATGGACTGCCTTCTGATTTGCTGTTACAGAGCACAGGTATGAATTTGTCTGAGGGCCATAATGGGCCTCTCCACTTCTCTCCACTCTTGTCATCAGGAGTAATCTGCACAGCTTTCTTCCCAGTTGGGCCCTTTGGTCTAGTAGGCAGCCAGCTTGGGTGAGACACTGACTAGTGGCTCCAGTCAGGCTGTCCCCACAGGGTCTTTTTGTCTCCTGGGAAATGTGCACCATGGGTCTCCAGAACAGTGGGAGTTCTCTTCTTCCTATTCCTGTAGACACAGAATTATCACAGCAAGGTTCATGTTTAAGCAGTTAGCAAACTTGGAAGCTCAACAATGACCTGTTCTCAGCTCTCTTAAGCTCTATAAGAAGTTTTCATGGAACTCCATTCCCCTCGGTTTTGTTGTGGGAAGAGATGAAGTAATCTCTCCCCAAACATTGCTTCCCTAGAGACTTTTTCTTTCCTCCCTTTCCCAAACCTTTGTTTATAAGGATGGAGACTAAGATGGGGTGAGGGGAGGGTTGACTGTGGCCAGAACAGTTAAGGTAACTGAGAATAAACCCTAGGATCAGATTTAGAATGTAGGCTACAATAGGCAAGACCAGTTGGGACTGAGAAGTAAATTGACATAAGACATATTAAGAGAAAAGCAGACTAATTTTTACATGTACATGGGAGCTCTCACAAGAAAATGACCATATTAATGTAGTAACAAAATTGCACTCTTTATTACTTCATTGAAATGCTTAAGTAAGAAATTGATGACAAATACAAAAATATGGTATAGCTTATAAGAAACTATCAGGAATAAAAAAGACGGAGAGAGTTTGAAGTCTAGAGTGTCTTTAAAATAAAATAAACAAGAAAAAGGAAGTATGGGGGGGGAGTGAATGAAATGGAATCTTATAGATTTAAAAAACCAATTACGAGGTAAATCAATCATTTAAAATGTATGGACTTTAAATCAAAACAAATTATAAAATTGAAAAAATACATTAATAATATAATTACAGAAACCTAAACCCTGACTTCCTATTTTACAATATTTAGGAATCATTTTGTTAGATATTTTTAAAAGAAGACCAGTGGTATTGTGTTTATATTAAAAAAAAAAACAGTCTTTATATTAAAAAAAAGTAAAGTATTTATAGACAAAATGCTAAAAATATCTGGGATTTGCTTCAAAATAATTAGGGTTGGGAAAGAGCTGAAGTGAGAGATGAGATAAAAGTAACCTGGGTACTTGGGAGTTTATGATACTATTCCAATTTTTACAATAAAAAATTATAAGATCATTTTTATATTAAAATACTGATTCTCACCAAAACCGGTTTGGCTCAGTGGATAGAGCGTCTGCCTGCGGACTGAAAGGTCCCAGGTTCGATTCCGGTCAAGGGCATGTACCTTGGTTGCGGGCACGTCCCCAGTGCGGGGTGTGCAGGAGGCAGCTGATCGATGTTTCTCTCTCATCGATGTTTCTAACTCTCTATCCCTCTCCCTTCCTCTCTGTAAAAAAAAATCAATAAAATATATTTAAAAAAATACTGATTCTCAATGAATTTCCCCCCACACTGTAATATTCCTAAGTGTTGTGTCACATGACTGTTAATTCTGCACTTTTTGACGTATGGTTGTGAGGTGGACTTAATCCCAAAAGAAAATCAACAGATAAACATCTTTCGGATGAAAGTTCTGAGTAGAAATAAATAATGTGTAGGTAGTCACCTAGACAATGCCGCTTCTTCCCTACCAAAATGATGAGAATGTATTTCGAACTTCAGGTGTAGATCACATAGTAAGCATGGATATACTAGTAAACTGGTTCATTATTATATATCTGCAAACCAGATTCAAGTATGTGAGAATTTTCTACTTCCTGTTAAGATTCCTAGAGGCTCAAGGTAATTATTTTGTTCCTGTAAGATTTGGGGGAAGTAAGATTAAATATTAACTTCAGAAGTCCACACTTGCCTTTTTCTAAAATCCATCACATTCTTCTGAGAACCACAGTGCCTGCATTATACAATAAAGCTGTAGTTTAATATACTAAAGTGAGAATATTGAAGTCAGTCTAGATCAAGCATGAGTTTAAAAAAGATAACTTCTTTTAGATTCCCTGAGATAAGCACTTTTTAATAATGATAAATATTTCTAGTTTAATTAATCATCTCACTAATTTATTCCAGCCTACTCCTGTATTCTTAGTGATATTAAGGATGAGTATCTCACAAGGATTTAAATAGACTCTATTGGGAATCACACTCAACATGCAAAATGATTTTAAATTCATCTTTTCTTCATATTCCAAGTGTCTTAATTTGCTGTTCATAAATCAATATACTTACAAAAGATGAGAAAGTAATTTTCAGCAAATTAACTAATAATATGAAAACAATTTTGATTTAGTTACCTAAAATATTACATTGTATATACCTAAGTATAGTTTATTATTCTGTAAATACTTTAGAATAGTATTTTCAAATAATGTTATTAAGATTATTCTAAATACATTAATAATGATACTAAGATATGGTAAAAATGCTTATGAAATACTAAATGTGATATATTTCTCTTAGAGAATTTATTATGTTAACAAAATAAAAGTTTTAGTAAGTTTCATAGTAAAAAAATCTCTAATTTAATTAACAGTTCCCAAGCTTATTTAATCATGAAACATTTTTGAAACATATTAAAATATTTCAGAGCACTAAAGTTCATAAATCTCAATTTTCTAAATGTTGCTTGGAAGTCTTCTTAGTAACATGAGCAGAGTTTTAAAATAAATGCCTACTCTATTTTAATATATGAATAAATGATTAGAAATTTATAAAAATTAAGCTTGTCTGAAATAATCAAATGAAAGAAGAATTTATATTTTACACTTAGCATGCTCCATATAGTCTATTGCTTATGCACAGAAGTAGACCTAACTGTGAACAGGTAACAGAAATAATAAGGGAATTAATTAAAATAAAGGTAGTAGGGATGGAGAAGAAATATGAATTTTAAAGTGTTTAGTAGGTACAGTAGGACTTGGTGAATAATTGGATGTGGCAATGGAGAGAAATGACTTGTGGAAGGGTATTCATTGTTGGTACAAAGGCAAACATGCATACGGGAGGGGATAAGATGAGCAGTTCTGTCTTTGACTCCTTGGGATCCAGTTAAATCAGTAACAATGAGGTGCAGGTGTGCAACAGTAACTGAATATATGTAAGAAGTTGCGGGAAAAGATGGGAACTAAAGCTATGTAAGGTATGCTTGGTACTATCTACATATAGGACATCTTTGAACACCTGGAATCAGGTAGGATCATTCAGGAAGGAATATTCAGTCAGAAGAACAAGGTGGGAAATGAAATCATGGGCAATACCAACTCTTAATAGGTGATGTTAGGCAGAAAATGGAACTCGAGAAGCCAGGGAAGAAATAGAAAGAAAGGGGTCTGTATGAGGAAACCCATAACAGTTAAATGTCTAGTGATCTAGTGACTAGACAGTTTCAGGAAGGAGAGTGTGACTAAGAATGCCAAATTGTAGCAAGTAACAGCCATCAAAGAAAGGAATGTTAAACAATTGCAACTAAACTTGACATTTGGGAGTTTAACAAAAAAGATTTAATGAGAAATCAGTACTTTAAGAAAATTCTGGCAGCATTAGTCAAATTTCAAGGGCTGAGAAGAAAACAGGTATTTTTGAGGAATGGAAATGGTAGAAATGATTCTTTAAAGAATCTTAAAGGGCTTGAGATGGCAAAGATTTGCTGTCAACTGGAGGCAGTGATCTGTGGAGGAAGAGTGCAGAATGTGGGCAGTTAAGTTTATTTATAGGTGAAAAGGGAGAAAGCCATGGAGGGGGACAGAATAATGATTCCTACAAAAACAGGAGGGAATCAGATTAAAACCACAGAGTGGATAGATTAGACTTGTTTATAGAGAAGAACTCTCTTAGAAGACTAGAGGAAATGAGTGGTATATAATATTTTGGGATTAATTTCTTTGATGTTACAGGAGGCAGATTTTGCCTTGAGAGTGAGAAAGCTTTGGGTCAAAGAGAATAACGGAGGTTCTGGGTTGCTGAGGAGAATGGGAGGAAATGTCTCAGCTGGTGAATTCTGGGCCCATTCACTTGTGCTCACTCTGGAGGATAATCACCTTATTCCACTGCAGTATTTTACCTCCTTTCTTTATTCATGCTTTGCATTTACTTAATTTAGTGAGCTATTTAGGTATTCTGTCTCCATTTTGTTGTTGGCTTCATTTTTTCCTCTCTTTCCCCCCCCCCATATCAATTTTTCTTCCTCCCTTAAAATTTCACATATAGCTTACTGTGTTATATACATACCAGAGGCCCAGTGCACGAATTCGTACATGGGTGGGGTCTGGTCAGCCAGCCCCAATCAGATCGGGTTGGGCTGGCCAGGGGCAGGGGATGCAGCTGGTCGAACTCCCGGTTGAGGGGACAATTTGCATATTAGCCTTTTATCATATAGGATACAAAGATAGGTTTATAAAATGGAACATTTGGAAAAGTGAAAATCATGGCAAAGTATCTTCATTAGAGGAGGTGTGTTTTTCATTTATTATAAAACAATCATCTATTTAATATTTTTAAAACATAAAGTGAATTTCTCTATCTTGTCCCAGCTTTACTATCTTTATTTTTTGTTGCATTCTGTCATTTGCCCAAGGAAGTTTTCCATATATATCCCCAATAATTATGGTATCCCCTACCTTGGATACAGTTTTCCTCTTTTTTGTAATACTTAGGAGAACTTAGAACATTAAAATTTATTCTTTATTAATTTACTTTGCTTATTTTTCTACAAGATTGTTAAATTTTTGTGTGTTTTTTTTAAATCCTCACCCAAGGATATTTTTCCATTGATTTTTAGAGAGACAAAAGAGAGAGGGAAAGACAGAAATAAATATCTATGTGAGAGAAACACATTGTTGGTTGCCTCCTGCTCACACCCGGATCAGGGCCCAGGCCAGGGAGGAGCCCGCAACCAAACGAGGTACATGCCCTTGACTGGAATTGAATCTGGGACCCTTTGGTCCGCAGGCCAAAGCGTTATGCACTGAGCCAAACTGTCCGGGGCAAGGTTGTTAAATTTTTGAAGGCAAGTTTCTGTTGAAAAAGAGGAACTAAATATTTATTACCTCATTGATCTTAGAACAAATTAGCTCCTTGATTCTTCTCTCTTTCCTTTCCTCCATTATGTCTATTTATAGCGAACTACCCATGGCATCTAGCACATAGAGGTTCTGTTATACTCCACTTGAACTGAATTGATAAAATTGTATTTCCTTTGAATGAAATAGATTTTTGGAGAAGTTGTTGCTAGCTTGCCTCTTAATTATTACCTATTAATCTTTACTTTTTCATCTTTTCTCTCTGTAATTTTATATAAATTTATAGCTAGCTATCATTTTCTTGCCAAGCTTCTCAACCTCTTCTGCTACCTCTGGGTTGCAATTCTCTACCTCAAGCATTTTATGAGAAGAGAACCCATCTTCCACCCAGCAGGCTCAAAATGCCAGATACTCATTTTTGTAGTTCTCTTGCAACTAGGAAGCAGGGTGGGAAATGAACCTTGGCCAGTTTCATACCTGGTAAATATTTTGTTTGAGATAGCAATGCTGAGAGTCTATTTGGACTGTGGGAGTATTAATAATGGGAGCAACATCTCGTTTCTAGGTGGGGCCATGACTGTGGTTTTAGCAGCGGTGGCTGCTACCCAATGCTGTTGGAGAACCGATGGAGTTCACAGTTAATATGCTTGGGATGTCCTCATTGGACTGATGTTGTATGTGACTTTTGCTGTGAAACCTTCTTTATTCTTGCCCATGCATTTTATCCTGGCTCTTGAATTTTTCAGGCAATTCAATGAGCTACATCATATTCTTTAAGAAAAATAGTTTTAAACCTAAACTAGAAAGAATTGGTTTCTCATACTCATTGTAAATAACACTAATTGGTATATCCAGAGAACACTATCATTTTTATTTTATTTTTTGTTGTTTAGCATGGCTTGTTCCTGGTGATAATTTAAACAGATTTGGTATATCTAATTTAGTATGTAGCTAAATAATTTATTTAAAATTAGTTCTAGGAGGTAGGAAAATTGTGTCCTTATATGTTTTATATCACAAAGCTTTAAGGTGGTCTTAAGCACATATTGTATCAAAAGTATATATTTCAAAAAATATATAATCTTAATGTTTTACTAATACAAAGGTAGGAGATTTTCAACACAATTTTGTAGAATTATTTAGGACAGATTATAGTTCCCTTAAAGTATCCTAATTAATTTTTGCTTATGCTATAGTGTTAAAATACTTGGTGGGCATTTGATGTGCATTCTTTGCAAAATGAGGAAATATAACCTTATCATCACTTAACATACCCAGTATCTAACTAAATTTAGCTGGGACTTGTCCTATTATGCAAGTTCCCACTCATCCAAGTTGACTCCCATTAGCTACTGTGCCATAATGGCTTATGGGACGACTGAACAGATAATTGAATTAATGCCAGCCATTTCTCAATTATTTCTCATTCTCATAAAAATGATTAAAGCTGATGTAAGAGGGCTCATTAAAACGGAAAACATTAGCCTCATTAAAAAGCCATTAAGCCATCTCACTTCTCTGATTTATTTTATTATAACCTTATTTGGCCATTGTTTAAAAGTCACTGCACCCCACATTTCTTATCATTGAAGAAATGTTACTCAAAACATACACTCTGGCTTTGTGGCTGTTTACTCTTAAAATCATCTCATACTACTGCCATTTAGTTTAAAACTCTTTGAGGCTAGCATCTAATTACTACTAATTGGAAATCAGCTAATAATAACCAATTGGAATAGATTTACCTTCCAATATTAAATTTTGCTCTTTTTTTAAATAAAACACAGAAGTTCTTAATCTTTTAACCTTGTATTATCTAGTCTTGAAGCTAAATTACTGCTCATACAGATAAAGTACTAGTAAATGCCCATTGATCATTTATAATGATAATGTGATTTTTTTGTTGTTGTTGTTGGGCGGCAGTGATTTCTGTTGCTCAACCAATGAGAGATCTAACCTGGGAAAATACATCTTTAGGAGAGGTTTCATTTTGTGCAGGCTGTGCTTTAGGTGTGATACAGTTGGGATGCTAACAGGTGGGGTTTTTTCCTTAAGAGTATTTTCTTAGCATGTCTTTCCAGGTATAAATCCAAGTGAAACTAACTTGGTTTTAAAAATAACATATGTATTTATAATTCATATGGACAGTAAACACATTATAAGATATAATTGTATTAGGGAAAGTAGCACTAGCCAAAGTAATAGACCCTGAAATCTCAGTGGCTCATTCCTAATGTCACAGTCCGATGCTGGTTTGGTAGCCTTTTTCTATCTTGTAACTGCACCTTCTGAAATGTGGTGGCCATGATGTTGCCCTGCCCAGATCCTTCCTAAATAATTTTTTAATTATTGCATATATTAAGGTTTAATCTTCATGCTGTAAAGTTCAGTGGGTTTGACAATCACAGGCTCATCTACAACAGTTTCAATACCCTATAAAATCCTGCATGTTTCACCTATTCAGCACTCTTCAATTATCCCATCCTCTATCAGTTGCTGATCTTTCTACTGTCTCTGTAGTCTAGCCTTTCCCATAATGTCATACTGTTATAATTGGAATCATACAGTACATAGTCATTTCAAACTAGCTTCTTTTACTCAGCAATGGCATTTATACTTACATGCTTTGGTGGAAAAATAATCTAGTTTTTATTTAATTTACTGTGTATCCAAATGTTAAACCCATATTAAATTCAAAAGCAGATAAAGGTGCTTACAAAAGATGTCAGCGTTTATGATGTTTAAGTTAATGATAAAGTTATTTTCTCATATTTCTACCTATTTATTCATTTCATCTACTACTAGTTTTAAATAAATTATTTGCCCTTCTGTTCATTATCATTGAATAATGATCATTTTATTTATGAAAGTGCAGGCAAACACAGGCAAAATGGGTTTATAAAATTGTTCCAGGTTCTCTCCAAGCTGGTATTCTAGAATAGTGACATTGGTATTTATTTATGGAAAATCATGGAGACCAGAATGACAAATACAATATTTACTGCTGTAGACTCATTCAAATCAATATTAGAGATTGTTAGATATAGAATGAGCATGATTTTTGCATTCAGAGCGGTTTGGTTTAGAATCCTGGTGATACCAAAGCCAGTTTCAGCTACCTGCTGTGCCAAAAGCCAATGATCAAGAGACAAGGGCTGGCACAAGGAAAGACCATTTATTAAAAAGTCAACAGCCTGAGAGGATGGCGGGCTAAGGTCCCAAAGACCCTTTAACATCTCAGTGACAGGGAAGGGGAATGCAGAATGAAGGAAACCAGAAGGAGGGATTTGTGGGCTCTCCAGTTTGAGGGTGCCAGTCATCACAGTCTGCTCCAATAACCATCTTGGAGCCAGTCAAGTGGTAGTCTGTTTTTACTTATCCTGGTTTTATAGTCAAAGGTCAGAAAATCTCCTGGAATCAAAAGACCTGAAGGCTGGAGTCTGCTTCTTTGGAAGTTACCTCCCTAGATCCTTTAAGCAAGCAAGCTGTTTACTAGTATTCATAGCTACATGTGGATCTACAAATCATCATTTACAAAAATAATCTTAAGGACTGGTGGGGTGGCTTACATTAGTTGTCACCAACAGTGAAGAGTTGTGGATAAATTATCTCTCATACTGTACCTTCATTTTTAAATTGGATACCACTATTCTAACATTAGAGACGGTTGTGAGAATTAAATAAGATAACATAAGTGAATAAACCACCTAGAACAGTTTAGGCTCTCTGGAATGAACAGTAACAACACAGTATGTGACATTATTTTAATGGCAACAGTTATGGTTATGATACTTTTCACTATGCAGTTGAAATTGTATTAATTCACACATTAAACTTGTTCTTCTATTGGTTCCAGTAGAACGGACAAACACATAAGTCTTCTCATGAAAGTCAAAGTATGGTGTCAGATAAAGAATGCAAGAGCATAGAAGAATTTCTGTTTTTCTGACATGTGCATCATTGGTGATACATGTTGGTAAGGGTGGTAATCTCATCAATGTTTGTCTCCTCAATGTTTCTCTCTCATCTATGTTTCTCTCTCATCAATGTTTCTCATCTATGTTTCTCTCCCTCTCCCTTCCTCTCTCTGTAATCTCAGTGCTGGTTTCTCAGATCTATCTGGAAATTACAAATACAATAACAATGATACATGTAGATGTTCCACAACAGCTACCAAAGCTATAGAGAAAATCAGAACTTTTATTCATCATAATTTGTTGGAGACAGTTTTATAGATTTCACCTCTGAGTTTGCCATAAAGACAATAAGCAACCACTAGTTTCCACGCAACCCAATATCAAGAACCTACAGATAAAGTATATTCCAAAAACAAGGAGTAAAATAATGGAGAGATGACATCAATTATTTTGAACTGATATAGTTAGCTTTATGCTGCATTCATTCTAAATTCTCCCGGCGTTACCCAGTTCTGGATAATGAAATAAAAAACACTTACTGGTTTTCATTGATTTTGAAACTCAGTCAAATTCACTTAAACTCATCAGTTGCCTTAGCTAGATAAATTCGGTGTTAAGAGTGTCTCATCAAAAGTAAATACTGCACAAATTCTTAATCATCTCATTTTCTGTGTTTTCATAGTCCTTTACATTTTCAGGAATTCCTTATCTTTTCACTGCAGGGCAACACACACTGAAATACTTCTTAGATGGAAGCAGGCATCCTATTCTCTGTGGTGGCGATGCAGAAGCCAGAGTGCATTGTAATTTATCACCTTCCTAATGTTTCTGAGGTTTCTATTGTCCTGCTTCATTTGTTATTCAGTATATTTTTACTGTGCTTCCTTGGTTCCTTGTGTTTAATACAACTAGAAATTACTCTTATGCTTCATAGGAATGTGAGACATAAAAAGATAGTTATGAAAACTTTGCAGACTATAAAGTGGTACTTACTACTTAATAATAATTAATAATTCTGTAGCTCAGAGAAATAAAAGAGGACTTTAAGCACATACTTCCAAGTGAATTATCATCTCTGTCTAGAGCTTTCTAAATAGATGGCACCTTTGAATTCCTATTAGGCTGGAGAGAAATAAAACCATAATATAAAATATCAATGTACTAGTAAGAGTCGTGGTATAAATAACAACAAAACAACAGAAGCAAAATGCATCACTACCGAGGTGGAAAGGAATTGCGAAATACCTGTTTATTCTTTAAATATATACAAAAATCATTTTACTTTAAAATAATCTTGTTTTGACACGGTTCCTCTGGAAACTTCAAACTATTATAATGAGGAGACTTAAAAGACATAAATATTTTAAACCAGTAATTCCATAGCATCTCTAACATAAGGAACTATGACAAGGAATCGCTAAAATAGCAGACATGGTTTTTGTAGTCTCTGAGAGTTGGCAGCTGAGATTGGGGCACTGTGGAGCAATCTAGAAGATTAAAAGAAGACAAGAGAAGAACAACAGTTGTTTAAATGTCCACAAGATAAACAACAGCCATACCAATTAAAAATACAGCATGGCATTGGCCAGTGCGTCTTAGTTGGTTGAACATTGTCCCATGCACCAAAAGGTTGTGAATTGGATTCCCAGTCAGAGCACATGGCTGGGGTGTGGGCTCCATCCCCAGTGCAGGGCATGTAGGAGGCAGCTAATCAGTTTGTCTCTGATCAATGTTTCTCTCTCATCTATGTTTCTTTCTCTCTCTCCCTCTCCCTTCCTCTCTAAAATCAATATTAAAAAACACTCAAAAACACAGTGTAATTGTGTATGCTGTTTTGCACTTAATATAAAATTTGATTTATGTTAGAATCTGTATAACTTATCAATATAGCAAAAATGCTAAGTCAGTGATCTAATTACATAATCAATATATACATATGATGAATTTCTCAGGTGAGAAATTACTTTAGTAAATAAAACCAACAGGAAATCTCTTTTCCACTTTTGTCCATTAATTTAAAGAAGAAATATAAACTTCTTATGTATCTCTTTTTTATTCAATACTAGAGGCCCGGTGCACAAAATTCATGCATGGGGGCGGTGTCCCTCAGCCCAGCCTGCACCCTCACCAATATGAGACCACTTGAGGGATGTCTGACTGCCTGGTGGGATTGGGCCTAAATGGGCAGTCAGGCATCTCTCTCACAATCCAGGACTGCTGGCTCCCAACCGCTCGCCTGCCTGCCTGCCTTATTGCCCCTAACCACTTCTGCTTGCCAACTTGATCACCCCCTAACCACTCCCCTGCCAGCCTGATCAACACCTAACTGCTCCCCTGCCGACCTGATTGCCCTTACTGTCCTCCCCTGCTGGCCTGGTCACCTCTAACTGCCCTCCCCTACAAACCTGGTCACCCCCAAATGTCCTCCCCTGCAGTCCTTGTCCCTCCCAACTGCCCTCCCCTGCAGTCATTTAAATTCTGTAAATTCAGTCTACTGTTACTGTTTGTATGTATACCACAGAAAAATTATATGTCTGTTAATGCTGTATTAATAATGTGAATAATGAGAATAAAGAAAATTATTAACATTTAATATCTAAAGGGTGGTTTTAATGAGTTTTACAGTAGCTTTTTTTAAATCCTCACCTGAGAATATGCTTGTTTATTTGAGAGAAAGAGAGCGGGGGGGTGGGTTGGTAACATTGATGTGAGAAACATCAATCGGTTGCCTCCCACATGTACCCCAAAGGTATGTACCCTTACCTGAAATCAAACCCACA
Organism: Plecotus auritus; assembly: GCF_963455305.1. NCBI lineage: Eukaryota > Metazoa > Chordata > Mammalia > Chiroptera > Vespertilionidae > Plecotus > Plecotus auritus. The sequence goes on along the minus strand of NC_137773.1, from coordinate 11,492,911 downwards.
TCCTTTTGGTGTACAGGAGGATGTTCCAGCTATGCACTATGATGGGTAGAACCACCCTGCCAAGGCTGACAGTAGCTTTTAACAGTAAGAAAAAATGGGAGATAATCTTTCTATACAGTAAATATCATTCAAACAACTATTATGCTATCATAATATTTATTTAGCAATAATGCACGGTTTAATACATGGGTATAAGTATCTTATTTGATGCATTTAGAGAGAAAGAGAAATTCTTAGACCCAGAAAAATAAACTGAGTACATTAAAATATTTCTTCTTTCTCTAACCTGTATCAAAGTGATATAGGAAGAGATAGAATCATAAAAGGAATAGTAATAAATGTGAGGTCCTAGTTTACTTCCCGGCTTCATTTCAACCTAGTTCTTCATTGTTATAGGCATAAAAGTTATTGAATTTTACTACATTTACCTTGCACTGGTTTCCTATCAAACAGAGTATCAGTGGAACACCTCTGCTGAGCTCCCTACATGAAATTGTCCTTTTGTACATCTCATAATCGGCGGCGATATGGCCAAGCATCTGGCAGTGACAAGCAGACGTCTTTGATTTATTGGCTAATATCACCACTTGTTAGTGGATGGTTGAGCAGGAGACTAAAAGAGCAGAAAATCAGAAAGAATAAATTATGAAGGCACCGAACTGTGCTATTATAAAACCTTCCTTGTCACAGCTGTGACATCTCACAGGAAATGGAGGATGACAGCAGTGCTCTTTCTTCAAAGGGCCCATACTTTCCATATGTGATCCTGAGCATAAATAAATAAATAAAGCAACCACAGTGCAGAAGCAAGTTGGAGCTCCAAGAGGAAATGCCTTCCCCTCCATAGAGCACTTGGGTCCCATTGTTCTTCTACTTGAAAGGAGAGAGAGCTGACTTCCACTGCAAGCATGCGCTGGGACTCCATCCCTTTCCTCAACCCAGAGGCTTCCTTTCATTTACATCAGTCACCCAAATCTTACTGTAGTGAGTCATTTTAACCAATCCATTCATGCTGCCCCTCTCTGCTTAGCAAGTGATTCCAAGGTTACCTAACATCAGGTCATAGTTAAATCTGTTAAAGAATAAAGATTTATTTAAAGTCCATAATAGTAAGAAAATGGCTATGCGCTATGATGGGTAGAACCTACATCTTAGAACCTGGAATCATTGCTTAGATTTTTGTTTTCTAATATGTTAAAGTAGTTTTAAAAATACTTAAGTTTGTTTAATAGATCACATTTATTTTATTCTATTTTGGAGTTTTAATATTTTACAAACTCCTGAAGATTAAGTCAAAGAAAAGGCAGAGTAAACGATAGTATTGTTTACTATCTCAGATGCTTTCCAGCTGCATAGTTTCCTTAGTTCATTCCAAGAGTCGAGAGAGGATAGCTTTCGAGATCAATCTTAAAGCACATTGTTTACGGGGAAATGTTGCCAAAACTATGTCCAAAGAACTAGAAGAAAAGGTAAATCTTACAGTAAATGTTCATATCACCAAAATAATAACAATAATAAAGAGGGCAAAGGAAATTTTTGCATCTGTTTATAAGGCATAGATTGTGGTGATGGTGTCACAGATATACATTTAACTACAAACTCGTCAAATTGTATAGAATGTTTTCGTAAATTAGAAGGTACATTTGACACATGATGGTACAACGTGATTACATATGTGAGCGGCAACACCTCACTCCTTGATCCGAGAGAAGTAGGGGCTGGGACTCCCAGTCTGTGTGTGATGGATAATAATTCTACCACATAAATCCGGAAGGGCAGCTCTTCCATAATATGATAGATGTAAGAATAAAACCTCACAGTTCTGCTTTTAAAGAAAGGAAGTTTGTTCTTAAAAATAACTTGAAAAATATAGAGTGTAGAAATTCTCAAATATGTATCTCTGATAAAAGAAAATCTTGAATTGGCACATGATTGACTTTGAACTTGTTTGCAAGTGCTGCCAGAATATTTACCATTAATGTATACTTAAGTAAGAAGAAATCTAGAAGACCAAAAGGTAGTAGGCTATGGTGAGGGGAAAATAAGAACCAAAAAAAATACTTTGGGAATCATAATATTTGGAATGGAGTTGGGCTTAAACTTCTCTTCTTGTACTTTCCTTCTAAATTGATGCAAGATGATCTCTCTGAATTTCAATAATGTTGGTTAACCTTCAGTGTTGCTGTGATTAAAATAATGTAATGTATAAAATGAAGTGTCAGTGTTAAGGCTCTATATAAATTATTATTGTGACCACAGAATCCAAAGTGTATATTGTCACTAGAATTGTAGATAACTCTGCACCAGTGGTCAGCAAACTCATTAGTCAACAGACCCAAATGTCAACAGTACAACGATTGAAATTTCTTTTGAGAGCCAAAATTTTTAGACTTAAACTATATAGGTAGGTACATCGTTATTAACTTAATTAGGGTACTCCTTCAATCGCACTGTACGTGCGCGCCTACACGTGGTATTTTGTGGAAGAACCACACTCAAGGGGCCAAAGAGCTGCATGTGACTTGCAAGCCACAGTTTGCCGACCACTGCTCTGGACAATATGACCAACTCTCCAGATAGGTTCCAAAACGAGGTTCAACCTTGTATTTTACTTTCTACTGATTCCTTTCTGTCTTTTTCAAAGCTGGATTAATTATTGGCTTCATGGACTTAATTTTCAGAAGAATATATTATAGTTTATCTTAGAGCAAAATCATAAACTCAGAATTTTTAAGATTTTGATAACACACAATTCAATCTGTAATTTTATAACCATATATATGTGTATGTATATCTATATATATAAATACTAGTATTACTGGATTTTAAATAATTTTGCACAAACAGTTGGTTTTCAGAAAAGAAACTAATTTTAAAAGAATTTATACATATACATACCATACAAACATGCACATAAACCTGCATATATTTAAAATATTTAAAAGGGCAAATTAAAATGTTATGTTTTATATAATTTATGCAAATTATTTATGCACAATACATATTATTATATAATATTATTCCTTGAATATACAAAGTGTCCCAAAATATGTATATGCTTTTTGAATGATCATAAATTCAGTGTTTATTAACATACAGTTCCTTTTCAAAAGTTAAAAGAATTTACAGAAATGAATAACTTTTTTTGTCAATGTCTGTTTTCACACTGATGACCGTTCTGGTTCAGGCACTGCTGATAACTCAAAGCAATAGAATCGCAAACATCCAGAATCTTTATAAAAGAAAGAATCATTTCATTCGGTGTTTGTGCACTCCAATTTGTTGACTGTTGCCACTTGTGCATCATAAACTTTAGCTTTTATGTATCTTCATAAAAAATGTCCAGTGGCACTTTAGGATAAATTTTCTTTGTCCAAAGCTTAGTCTGGCTTCATCCATTATTTCAAATCAGTTAAGCCTGAAAAGAAGTGAAAATTAAGTGAGTTATCAGCTGTTAAAGTGTGTATACATTTTTGGGGGGTCACCCTGTATACTATACTTTGACTATATATTTTTGAGTACCACTAACTATGTTAAGTGGTTTATATTCATGATGTTAAGTAGTTTTCACAAAATATCTGAAAGCTAGGTATCGTTATTCTAATAATTCAGAAGCATGAATATCTAGCTAATAAGATACATAGCTCAGATTCAAATTTGAATCTCTTAAGTTTACAGTCAGTTTTTTAATTAAGCACACATTACTTGGTCAACAATGAACTGAATAATGAAAAATGCTACATACCTAATATTTAATTGTTTTTGTAATCTAAGTTTTAAAAGAGGGATTGCCTGACACAATTATAAAATTCTGTGTCCTGAATTCAGCTGAGACTCTGTCCCAAGATTTCTGGATATTATCTGTTAAAATGTTGCTTGTTTTAAGATGCTGGCATCCTCCTTTTAATAATATGTTTTAGTTTCTCGGATATATAGAAAATGCATGTGAATATTTCTCAAATTTGATGTTATCCAAATTAGAATAAAATATATGAATATCTAGTACCTTTATGTAGAAAGGAAATAGTTTTGCCTATAATGGATTTCAATAATCCAAAGAACAACCTCAACATTTTAATATGTAATGACAATGTCAGAATTATATACCTCCAAATCACTCAACTCTCTGCACTGAAGAAAGCAGCAGAAATGATGAGGGCAGCGTTCCTATCAGGCTTTCCTTCTTTGGTTCGAGGTAGACAATGAAATTAAAACATCACTACGGCGATTTCTCAGTGGCTCAGGACTAGACACTTTTTACACACGAGTGGGAACAGGTGTAGCCATGTGTGGTAGATGTGTCAGAACTCACAGCAGGGGCTCTGATGAGAATCCACCATCAGTAAACTTGACGGATAGTTCAAAGTCTTTGACTTGTTATCATAAGCAGTATCCAGCAGTGAGGCCAGAATCGAGGGTCTGTTCATGTTTCCTCCGTGTGTATTTCTGAACTTTCATAGGTTTAGTGTATCTTGGTCATTTGAGATCATGTTGGAGGTTAACCTAGGCATAGCCATTGTCAGAATTAAGTGTTTTATTCCCTCTCGATGAGCGAGAGAAATGTGGTAGATGAAGCAGGGTAGAGAAAACTATTTCCAAATAGACGAATGTGTTTGTGAGAATAAAACACAATGCCAGTGTGTTTTATTGACACTCCCTCATTACATGCGAAAATGTTGAGATTGCTCATTGTATTGTTGAGATCCATTATAGTAAGATTTTTCTTTTTCACATGAAGGAAATACATTTTATTAAAGATCATGTAACACCCAATATAGGAAATATTCTTATGCATTTTTCCTCTATCCAAGAAACCAAGACTTTGTTACCCTCAACATAACCTAGTCTCTAATCCTGCCAGGTTGTTTCCTCTTCACTCCTGCACTGCATCTTGCCTTAGAGGGCAGCGCCTCTGGTCTCATGAGACAATTCAGCTCTGCTTGCCATCCCATATCCCTACCACTGATGATTTCCTGGCCCACAGCCTTATCTGAACAGATTATTAAAAGATACTTATTTATAACTTTTTCCCCCTACAGTTCTGAGCAAAGGTAATGCCTCCTTTCTCACTAGTTTTATGATTTTATAGAACTAACATATATTCAAAGTAAGCTTGCATATTATGAAGATTATTACTATTTTTTAATCCTCACCCGAGGGTATTTTTTTTCATTGATTTTTAGAGAGTGAAAGAGAGAGGGAAAGTCAGAGAGAAATATCAATGTGAGAGAAACATATCAACCGGTTGCCTTCTGCCCGGGCCCCAACCAGGGCCTGTGCCAGGGAGGAGCCTGCAACGGAGGTAAATGTGTGTGGTATGGGCAATGCATAGTGGATGGAGTGTCTCCAGTTTTAATCACTTCACTTTTCATTTGAAAAGTAATTCATCATGAGGAGTCAGTGGGGTATAGAGAGCACTAATTGCAGCAAAATATCAAGGACAGTTTTCCTCTGTCTTAATTAAACATTAATGAGTAAAGTTATTTGCAAATGCATGCTGCAGGGATGGACTTGTCTGTCTACGTTTGGTAAATACTGACACTAGGTGTCAAAATAAAGCACCTTAATTGATTTATACAGGAATGGTTTAGAAAGACTGCACCTGGCTTGACATTTCCCTAGGTTTTTATAGAGTACTTTCTGATAAATTATTTATAAGACACTTGTCCTGACCCATCCTAATTACAGGAGTGATTGTTTCCAGACTAATCAATTTTGTGTAAATTTGACTTTTCTTCTCTCACGGTTGCTTATCAACTTAAGGAATTTTACACTGATGAGGGTCAAGTTTTCAAAAATATATATATTTTCAGAAGGAATATGTAGTTCCTTTTTTCTTCGTTACTGAAAATATTTGTAAGATTTTAGATATTTTTGAATTGATAATTTTATATGAATGTTCTCATTTTCAGTTAATATATTTGTTCATCTAACTACTTTACTTGAGCTATCTATAATCTATAAAACCTTAAATAAAATTAAAAGCCTAAAGAATACATTCAATTCAAACTTCAAAATTGCCTTTGATATTTTAGAGTACATTTAAGTTAATACATTCTAAAAGGCATTAAATAAACCTTTATGCTTAGCTACATTAATTGATATGTAGTTTTTTTTTATCAGAGTTCCTCATTACTTTTCTGTGAATGATTTCCCTGCAATGTTTATTTTTATAAGAATAATTGAGCAATAATTTTGAATCTCAAAAATTATTCCAAAAATATAATTAATACTTAAAAATAATTAACTATATATTATATTAAGTGCTTCTAATTTCTTACATTATAAGTTACCAATAATATCTATACCTATGACAAAATTTTCTGTAGATCAGTGTAGCAATGGAGCAATTATCAGAAAATGACCACAAAACTGTGCATATAGTTTTAGAGTTTTAAAATAACAGTATAGAAATATATACATATATATTTTTAAAGGGGGGGTTCTTCCTGCTGTGTCTTAGGCTGGTTTATAAATCTGTAATTTACTCTGTTTTCAGATAGTGCTGTTAAATTTCACTCTGAATTCTCATGACACTCCCAGTTTCCCAAACCATATGGCTCGATGCAGATAAAATTGGCTTATGGCAAATACTGTAAACACACTTCACATTTTCCCACCTGTGAACTAGTGCAGTGTTCTGGTGTACATTTTTAAAGTTATTAATACTGGGTTTTGAAGTGGGTCTTTATTTTCAGACTTTTTTAGTCCTTCTGGACAACTTCATTGCCACATTTGACGATAACCAAGCCTCATCTTATGAGGCTCAAACGTGAGAAGAATTTCATTTGAGATTAACATTAATATAAGGGACATTTATATGTACCTAGTATTTGTTTTTAAACTATGAAATAGGAATTCCTGTTTTTAATATATAAACAGCATTCTTCCCTTCACTTTCTGGAAATAACACAAAAGCAAGAAAAATAAAGAGAAACTAATGCCGAAATCATCTTTGAAAAAAAAAATTAAGAGGTATCTAAAAGCACAGGTACACACAAAAACGAAAGTCATGCCTTCCAGAAACAACGGTATCTGCAATGATGATCATGTTTTATTGCATTATAACAAAAGAACACTCCTGACTGCAGTTATCACAGAAAGCCACACTGATAGGAATTTAAATCCTGGCAGACCCTGTAGTACAGTACCAATTACTGCTTATTTGCAGTGGTGGCATGAAGTTCTCAGGCTGATGATTGGAATTTGACATGACAGTCTTTGGTTCCAAGCACAGGAGGCAGGGCGCGGAACCAGATACCACAAAGGTAACACTTATTTGTGAGAAAAGTCTTATTAATGATTGAAGTTAGGAAAGAAACTGAACAGACAGGTGAGAAGAGATCTCACCCTCATCAACAACAATAAGAAACATTTCTACTTGATGGGAGCATGAATAGAGCTCATTCATCACCTGTAAAAGATGAGTAATCAAAAAGAAATACATGAATCCTATACAGATGTAGTGAAAGAAAGAGAAAAATTTATTATAATGGAGCAAGGGAGGGAAGGAGGGAAGAAGATAGACAGTAAGGAAAGAAGGAAGACGGGTGACCTATAAAGAACATTAACCAGTAAAAATGTTCCCATAGGACAAATAATATTGTATCCATTTTCAATGGTATAATGACTCCACTGTTTTGATGTCTGCCAAAATGATATACCAAATTTCCATATGCCTTGGGTCTATACCTGGATTTCCTATTTTATTCTATTGGACTGTTATTAATGTACCAATCTTACAACTATTTAATATAGAGGCTTTAAAGTAAATATGTTTGACTATTTGGTATTACCTCCAACCAAACAAACACACTTTTTAAGTAATATAATCAACTTTTTAAGTTCTGGAAAAACCAAGTGGTATTGTTATTAGGATCATGTTAGAGTTTTCCAAGTATACAATTAGATCATCTGTAAATACATACGTGGGCTAATCCTTCCATAATAATGTTAAATAGTGGTAAAATTAGTTGGTGCTCAATCTTTGGACGTGCCTTTATTAGGATGCCTTTAAAATTTTCCAATAAGTGAAATAATTGTTTGGAGCTGAGACAAGCGTATTTTATTATGTTAGTGAAGTGTCCATCTAGTCCTCTTTTATTTAGTGTTTCAATCATGAAAGAACCTTGTCAAATAGTTTTCTTTGTATTCTGTGTAGCAAATCAGATGTTCTTCCTTTTATTTATTAATTTACTAAATTGTATTGCTATTTTCCTAATGTTAAACTATTTAGCAAAAACTTAAGTGAATCACAATGAGTTCTTTGGTTAACACTTCATTGGACTTTATTTCCTAAAATGGTATGTAAATTTTTGTTTTAGTATTCATAAGAGATTTGTCTATAGTGCTTTCTTCTTGTATTATCTTTGAATGTTTGACAACAATGTGTTATTTAACTTCACATGAAATATTTGGAATATTCACTCTTCAGAACTTTGGAATTGGGTCAGCAGCCATTGATGACCCAATATTCATTTGTTTTATGGACTCACCCTGTAAAAGCATCTGGGTCTGGTTCTTTTTACGTAACAGAGATATTTGGAAATTACTCTTTTTCTTCTATTGAAACTGAACAGTTTAGAATTTTCTATCAAGTGCAATCATTCTGGCTGCCTATTCAGGAAATTAATCCATTTTATTTAGGCTTTTTCATAGATTTTTATTTTTAGGAGAATCCTTTTAGTAGTAGCATCTCTAACTCCATATTCTCAAAGTTTACATTATGTTGTTTTCATTCTTCTCAAACTCACAGTTCCCCCTTCAATCACAATATAAAGTGGATGATAAAAAATGTGCAAAAGTGCCATGTAAATGAAGTTTCCTTGACTTTTGTTGTCTTAATTAGGAATATAAATTATACAGTTTATTTTTGTGTTTTTTTTTTAATTTGCATACAATTCTGATGGTTACTGGGTCTTTGAATGGGATTAAATCATGTTATTTGTACACTTCTTATTTGCCACCCTTTGTGTAAGAGCACAGATTTTAAGTAGATTATCTGAAGACTAAAGCCTTACATAATGCATTGAAATGGAGCCACAAGTACTGCGTTATGTTATGAGGTGCAATAATTAATTTTCGCATTTCTTCACATTTGCATGTTGTTAAATGTTAATCAATTCCTGCTGTTTTGGAGGTCAGAAAAATTTAAATGTTAGTAATAATACCCATAAGGAAATGCATTTATTGATATTTAAGTTATAGGAAACAAAATGATAGAGAGAGAAACATTTGACCTAGAACTAAATTAAATTTACTTGATATTCCCCAATAAGTGAACATTTTACGACTGCCATCACTATAAATACCACTTAATAAAGTGAGCTATTTTTAGTTATATATATCCCCTTGTTTATTACCTACCCAGGCTTTTCAGAGTGCTGCAGGATTTATTTACTTTAAATTACTCAATTTATAATACAGTATGAAGCTGTGTAGTGAGGATATAGTTCATTCCCTTTATGCACTTCTTTAAACTATCCACTCATTCTAATAGTGTTCACTGAGCACCTGCTATGTACCAGATGCAGTGTTAGATGCTTCAGTTGTAGTAGGAAACAGAGACCTCTGTACTAGTGGCGCTTTCATGTTAGCAGAAGAAGAGAGCCCAAAAGCAAACCTTATTATATGGAATTTACAGGGGTTTGAGGGCTATGAAAAAATACAGGAAAAAACAGAGCAGAGTGAGGGAGACTGAGCATGGGGAGAGGAAGCCCCAGGTGTTGTTGCAATAAAGTATCTCACAACCTTTCATCTGTTTCATAGCTCCATGTACAGAACCATCACTGACACACTACAAATAATTGTGCTATTTAGGAGTTGTTATAATCTGTAGCATTATTTAGCTTATTTCTGGATTTTTATTTAATTTTTGGCTGTCTTTTTTTAAATCAAAATACATGAAGTTGTTTTGCATATAATAATAATCACCCATCTTGTCTGCTCTAGCGCGCACACACACGCACATACACACATTCTGTAACTACTTCATGAGTCCCTTCTCTCTTTTCCCAATCTTTCTGCTCGCAACCACTTTCTTTTCCTCATCTTCATGGGGGCAATGCTTATCTACAATTCAAGGCACATTTCAAATGATGCCCCTCCATGATTTTCACAAAATCTCCCCTTTTTTGAACCCCAACACTCCCTGCACTCTCCTGTACACATTTTACCTGGTCTGTCTCATAATCTGTATATTTGTATTAACTTCCTGCAGGACTAGAAGAGTTTCATGTGTATCTACTCTGGGCCCAGAAATATCTTGAAATGCAGTAAAAAAGGCTTAAACACTGATAGATTTTAAATGTTTATGAAATGCTTGGTTCTTTCCTGCATGTAACAGAAAACACAGTTCTGACCTAACCTTATGGTGTATGGTGAGATTCCCCATTAGTGTTTATTTTCCCAAAGAATCAAATAAATCTATTATTATGAGAAAGTTAACAATAGGTTCGCTACATTGTTGCATTATTCACATAATTACAATGATTACCCACATGGAAAGTGTTAAAACAAAAAGCTTCCAATTTCTAAACAGTATAAATCATTTTGAAAATGAGATGGATGTATTTCCTACCTATTGTCTAAATGTCCAGGCAAACAGTCGAGCTACGTTATATAGTCTGTGGAATTACATTTTAAATTAAACCAACTTAAAAAACAGCCTGTTGATTTAATAATATTGCCTTTAAAAAAGTCCCAAGCAGTGATATTTTATGCTCTAAAATAGTAAATAATACAAAATAAAAATGTACTCTCAGATAATAATTTGGGATTTATATTAGTTATAAATACATATTTGTAACTATTTTCTCTTTTCCGCATCCAGCGCGGCTAGAGAGCGGGTCCAATTCCTGAGTAGAGGTGGCTGGGGATTGAGAAATAAAAGAAGGAGACAAGACACAGAGATAGAAAGAAAAGCTGGGGCCACGTGGACCACTACCCTCTTCTGATGGAGAGACAGTGACCCAGAGTGGATGCAGCATGTTTATTTTATACCCCCAAATACCAGGAAGTTTCACCAAAAGGTCAAGACAAAAGGAGATTATTTACATTCTTGAGTAGGCCCTGAGCATTCCTGTTGCTAGGCTAGATTTAGATAGCAAAACCCACTTCCCCACACCATGGGCTGAAATAAAGATCAAGCTGATAACACCCTTGCCCTTTTGGCAAGGTGTGTTCCCAGGGCATGGCTTTGCTGAAGCCACCAGGTTCAGCTGACAATAATTAAAGAATGCCCATGTGCCTTTCCAAAGGGCCCTCTACGCATATTTGTAAACTCTCCTATTGATGTGGGTTTCACAAAATGAGTCCAACCTTCAAATAAAGCATAGTTAAAAGGAGACATTTAAATAAGCATGCCTTGGGATAGCAGGGAATTATATTTGAGGGTTACTGATATAAACACAGCATAAAACAGAAGCATAATATAGGTGTTGAAGAAGAGTATGATAGTATTTATTATGTTTACCTCTTTGTTCCTTTAAACTGAATATTTACATACCAATTCACAGAGGAAAATGAAGTAAATCATGCATGGATTTACAGACAATAACATGGCGATATTTAAGTTTGAACAATTGTAAAGTTTCATGGATTAGAGTTGCACTGACAATTTGTGTAGTTTATTCTTGTATTACAAATATAATTTTATAGATATTTAATCCCCAATTCTTGCCCAAATATCATGAAAAAATGCTGTAATATATGCCATGATAACTGTAATTCCAGATTGACATTACATTTTCCTGCATATGTGTATTTTAGGGCCATATAGTAAAATCTGCAACAAGTATTCTAATTTCTGATGTACACACACACACACACACACACACACACACACGAGACCCAGTGCATGAAATTCATGCATGGGCTGGGTGGGGGTGGTCCCTCAGCCTGGCCTGCACCCTCTCCAATCTGGAATCCCTCTCACAATCCAGAACCACTGGTTCCTAAGTGCTCACCTGCCTGCCTGCCTGATGCTCCTAACTGCTCCCCTGCCAGCCTGATGCCCCTAACTGCTCTCCTCTCCTTGTCTGATCCCCCTAACTACCTATCTGCTCTGCCCTCCTGGCCTGATCTCCTTAACTGCCTATCGGCATACCCCTCCTAGCCTGATCCCCCAACTGCCTATCTGCTCTCCCCTCCTGGCCTAAACCCCCTAACTTCCCATCTGCTCTCCCTTTCTCTCTGCACATTCAGACCCTGGCACAGGAGTGCTGAGATCTCTCTACCAAGGCCCTGCCCCTGTCCTGATGCCCCCCTCTGGGCTGAGCAGCGCTGGGGGCCTGCACATGCCTCCATCGGGAGCGGCCTTCACCTCTGAGGCAGCATGATGTTAGCGCTGGGCAGGCCTGCGTGCCTGAGCTGGGGGCAGAAGTCCCCACCCCTGTCCCCGCCCACCAGCTCCTGTGTGCGTGCAGCCTGTTGATGGGTCATGACTGGGACACTTTTAGGACCAATTAGCACATTACCTCTTTATTATCTAGATAATTTCTGAAAATATATATATATATATATATATATATATATTTTAATAAGCATTTCTTTTTATAAAGTTGAAAAGATATAATATATACTTTCAGGGAAACTTGAGTTTACTACTCTTTCTCCCGACATTTATGAGAAAGAATATCCTTATTTTATTCCTTAAATCTATGGTATATATATTCTACTCTGAGGTTCATTCTCTAGTAGTCTCTTTTTCTTAAGGAATACATTTTGAAAGGGAAGATATTGTAAGTCACACATATTGTACACATTAAAGTAAGGCAAAAACTTTGAAGGTTGTACATGGAATATGTGACAAGTTGAATGAGGTTCCCAGACCCTATCCCAACATGGAGGGGGTTCCTCACACACCAACAAACAATAAACAATTCTAAGACACCAGTAGGTGTCTAAGAATTTAACTTAATTTTGGTAATATGTACCCAGAGATAGCATCAGATTCTTTAGCTTAAGGATTCAGTCCTACAAGACTGCCCCCACCTCTCCCTCTCTCATACACTCCAGATACCAGCCATAAGCCCATGCTCTTCCCTGTGCTTCTGACCAACTGACTATAGATTGGAGGTTCTCACAAACCCTTCTTTGGATTCAATTAATTTGCTAGAATCGCTCACACAACTCAGGAAAACTCAAAAACCTATTTGTTCACTAGGTTACCAACTTAACACAGAGGATTTTTAGGATATGAATTAACAGCCGAAAGAACAAATCCACAGGGCAAGCACCCAAACAGAGGTGCTTCCATCCTTATAGAGCTTGGGGCCCATTTGGTGGCTCATGGCAGCATTCCATTCAGCAACCTGAAGAGCTTCATAAATGGACCAATGAGCTGTCCTCTGGGTTCTTATGGAGGCATCATTATATAGTCGTGATTGAGTACGTCATTGGCCCTCTGTGGCTTATTCACCCTTGCAGCCCCTCTCCCCTCCCTAGAGGTCTAGGTGAAAGTTCCAAACCTCTAAGTATATGGTTGGTCCTCCTGGCAACCAGTCCCTACCCTTGGGTGAGGTCTACAAGTCACCATGATCGACATAAAAAAAAACGGACACATATATAACTCTCAATACTTAGGAAATTCCAAGAGTTTTGGAAGCTGTGAGCTAGGAATTGTGGTTGAAGACCAAATACCTTCTAAATTACAATATTGCATGACACAAACACTGAATTTTTTGCTTATGCTTACTGAGAAGGAGCTGAATGGAATTTCAACTCTTTGAAATAGTTCCAGGGTGATGACTTTAGAATTTTTAATGTCAGGTTGTTTTTACATTTAGGAAAAGTAACCCTTTAATTACAAATTTAAACTCCAATACAGCAATGGTTTTGTCATAATGAATGAAAGAATTTAAGGTAGCTGATAAAAATAACCTATCATTACATGCTATTGAATTTATATAAAGAAATTATTTAATCCCTGTGTGTTTTAACACACACACTATATAATCATCATCCCTGTTTATGTAAATAAAAATAAAGCTAAAGGTACAGAAAAAAAATATTTGTAAAAAAAGCAATATGCTATCACTGGTGTATCAAGGCAAGTGGGGGCAATAGAAATAGGCTACCCCACCAGGACAAGTGTTTAGAATTGTTGGGGCATGGTGCTGTTGGGGAGGGGGGATTTCCCTCATTTACCTCTCAGTCTTCTGGCTGGCCTAAGAATTAAGTTGACATGAGATAGATGAACAGGAGTAAAGCAGCCAAGTTGTTTTATATATGTATGTAGAGGGCCAGGGTGTTCCATTACAATATGGGGCCTGAGGACAAATCAGGCAGTTGAGGTTTATAGGACAAGTTCAACTAAGAAAAAAGTGGGGGAGGACTTCGAGTTGTTTGGGACTTCTAAGGGGGAGGAACTCAGTTTTCATGCAGATGAAAAGCAGAGGTCTGTGAAACAGATGTTTCTGTTTTAACACCTTTAACAACGGGACTCAGAGGACTTGGATCAAGTGGGCCTTGCTAGGTTCCTCCCTTTCGTCTTTCTGGTTATAAATACCTGGGTTTATTACAATGGTATTAATACTCTATATCTTAAGGAATTATTGAAAATTTTAAAGGAGTTCATGTTGGTGTATATACTTCCAAAAATTTCTAACTCAACTCAGTTTAATGCAAGCATATAAACACATGTGTATCCACACAGCATCTATAGGTATTGGCATTTTTATAAATTATTACGTTTAAGAATACATAAAGTATTAACTATACATCATAATAAGATTGTATACTTTTCAAAAGTCTTCTCTTTATTTTATAAATAAACACAAGACTCAGAGAGCCTTGTAGTTTTTTCTCAAGTTGATCTAAAACCTTGGTTGCTTATCTCCTAAATATAAAATAGTGGTTTTTAAGTGCTTCTCTACTACATGCAGAATAAATGATAGAGACTTTATGCTCTTATGGTGCATGAAACACCCTTCTAGTTGTCCCCATGTGTTTGGTGTCCCCCAGTATTTCCCCAGTAATGCCCACCAGCCCCTTTATGTTCTCTCCTTCCTCTGATGCAATCAATGCACAATTTCTCAGTCTCGTGGAAAATGCTATAAAACCCATCTCAGAACCCATCTTCCCTCAATACCAATAGGTTTTCCATCACTGAAATACTCCTGGGTGTAGTACAAGCCTAGAACTTATAAGGGAAGTAAAAGCAAAAATAACTCAAAACCCCACTGTGATTTCTAAGTACCCAACCCTTACATTTTTGAGTAATGGTTTCTCCCTAAGGCAGTTAGAGATAAAATAATCTCTGGGTTACAGAATCCAATGAAGTACCTTAGTCCTTGGTGAGTCCCTATAATTAATATGTGAATAAGGTGTTTATTTGTTTGTTGTCAGTACAACCATGCATCTGCTCTAGTTTGCATGATAAAAATGAATTTGCAAACTTCTTATTAATAGTAATAAATTATTTACCACACCTCTCAGTATTCAACTGAGGCACTCTGCTAGTATAGCAGTGCATCGTAAGAGCTCTGTTGAGAACTGTTTGGTCTGTCGTGTTGCCCAAAGTAGACACATAATAATTAGCAGTTTTGCCTCTGATGAGAAACACATAGATTCACTTTTCACTGTGCTACTGACTTTTAAGTTCTCTTTGGCCTGATCTCTAATCTAACTGTGATTTAAGTTTCACTTTATGTATGACTTTGATATCTTTTTTAATTTAAATAAGACCCCAAGGCCTCTAATTCCAGGAATAAAGGAATCACATAGGAACCGAAAAGGTGAAGAGAAAAAAAGTGATTGATGTGAAATAGAAAGGAATTTGACAGGAAGAGATACAAATCTTTTCTATTTCCGATGTTACAAATTCGAACAAATCGAAGATTAAAAATCTTCTGTGCAATTTGCCTAAAGTCCCAATTCATCCTCAGATTTTTTTTTTTTTAACGCAACCAATTTAAACACTTTCTATTATCTCCTAGGATCAAAAGAATCAATCAACATCTTCCACAGTCTTATGGGTCCTCAATCATGCTTGCCCAAGGCAATGAAAATCAAATCAAAAGCTGCCTCTATTGGCAGGGGGTTATAACTCAGCATAACAGAAAATACCGCAGAAGTAAAAACCTTGTCTAAAATGAAATGTAATTCATGCTCATTGAAAACTATATCCTTTCAGAAATTGTATGGAGATTTTTTTTTTCAATTTGTTCTTTCTCTCTTAAAATGAGCTTTTTAAATGTCAAGCTGTTATTCTTTCTGAGGCAGAAGATTAATTTTGTAATCAATCCAAGCCCTATGTTTCTAATATAATAGATGTCTCTTCATTTTGGTAACTTTAGATTATGACATTCAATTTGGATTTTTTTGAGAAGTCAGTATTCATTTTGAACATATAGTGATCATATAAATATACAAACCTGCCTATTAACCAACATGATTGTGTGTGTGTGTGTGTGTGTGTGTGTGTGTGTGTGTGTGTGTCTGGGTAATAGATATTAAATGTATTTGGTACAATAATTGGATTAGTCAAAAAGTAGAAATAGTAGAGACACACTCAGTATAGTTTTTTAATCTATTTTAAATGTAGCTAGTTTAATTCTAGTAAAGAGAAGGTCTCCAAAATGGTTTGAATTGGGTATTTTACTGCACATATACCCAAGCTTGCTATCTTGACTATTATTATCTCTACTTTTATCTACTATATCTAAAAATATATATATGAAACTATTCAATAAAAAAGTATTAGATTTTGAATCTATCTAATTTTGTGAAGTGGAAGGAATCTCATATTACTAATTGCTCTAGATGAGAAAAACTTTTTTTTCTCAACTCCACCATCAATTCTGTATTCATTAGTTTTCTATTATTTGAAGTGGTGTGTAATAAAATCTTATTACTATTAACACTTATTTCTTATTACCAATTATTATTACTATTAATATTATTACTACTACTGATATAGAAATACAACAAAATATTAACATTTGATTACTTGTTAAAAGCCTATAATAATTAATAAATTATCATAGTGAAAATTAAATATATAGCCATGTCGTAATTATGTGCACATGTCTTCGTTCCACTCAGACTTTTTTAAATGGAGGTGCCATTGTGGATTAAGCAGGGACTTTTATTGTAGGAGTTATAGTGTAGACCATAACCTCTGAAATCTGTATATGACTAAAAAAAAACAACAAAATTATATTTATTTTCACTGTTAATATCCAACTATAGAACAAACTTCAGGAATATTGAAATGGTTAAGTTGAAGAAAATAGAACATAATAATTGACATAATCAAACATTAATAAATAGAAAATAAAACCATGCAGTTTTAGGAGTGCTATCTTTATAATTCACATTGGACTCACCTAGAGCATTATTTCACACCTTCTTCTCTTCAAACCAAAACATTCTTTCCCTGCCTCCGCCTTAGCTGACTAACCTGCTTCTTATTTCACGAAGAGACAGAGGCACCTTACAGAGATGTCCGCGACATAATAACAACTGTGCTCATAACGCCTGCCGTCCTTTCTCTTGGATGAGCTGTCTGTGCTCCTAGCTAAGGGTAAACCCTTCCTTTGCGGAGTCACTTAGCATCTCCTTTGAACTCTAAAAGGTAATAATACAATTGTGCACCTCTCTCTGGCATCTTCAACTTCTCCACTCCTCTGGATTGTTATAATAAGCATGCAACCACACCATAATGTGTTCCATCTAGTTTTTTTTTTTTTTTTAAATGAAATTATCTGTACATATGATGTGATTTAAGGCTCTTTTTCCTGTGCTGCCACCCTTATTCTCAAAGTAATCTCTGAGTTTCTTTTCATATAACAACAAAAACATTTTAACGTGCTGTTCTAAAGACTGGGCCATGCGTTCTGTATGGCAGTCCAAAGCACTAACTAAAATTTGGAAATTAAATGTTTTATTTAATGCTATAGCTGAACTTCTTTTTCTACCTGCCTCTATAAGTGGAAAATGAATAATACAGAAAATCTTATTTGAGATTAAAGTTCATGAAGACCAGTCATAGATATTTATTTTGATTCTGAGATTATTGGTTGGAAAATGACTGTTAAGTGCTTAACCACATGTCTTGAATTTAGTAAGCACAAAATAAATGTTTAATTGATCAGTAAAAAAAAAAATTCCATAGAACCACATACATAAATAAAAATTGTCCATTAATCAGGATTTACCATTTTTTAATTACTTTCAAACAATTGCCTCTACATGTTAACTGTTTCCTTATTTTTATATTTTATTGAATTTGTTGGGGTGACACTGATTAACAAAATTATACAAATTTCAGGTGCACCAGGGTGTTATTTCCAGTTTCCAATAAGTATACAATTTTAGCTTATGGTTCAAAACCATTTGGATCAAATTCTCATATCTCCTCTTTTATGATTATTTCTGATACCTTTTTCAAATGGTTTCAATGGCCGATACCATCAACTATTTACTAGAAAATATGATCCAAACCCTTTGAACACGTGTTAACCGTTAATTAGTAGAGTAATCTTTAACTTCTTCTCCATGAATCATGATGCTTTCTTTTCTCAGGTCCCCAATGGGCTAAGGTCAAGAAAAAAAATAGATGCAACTTCCAATGGCTTTGTGAAATTTTAGTGATATTCAGTGGACTATATTTTTATAACCCCTTTATTCATTCATGTAAATTTTCTATCTGATATCTGGAAGGATCCGTTCATCCTAAGAAATTAACACAGCTAATTATTGTTATAAAGAATATTTAACAATATGCTATCCAGCCAAGTGGTAATTCTCAACAACTGAAATGTATCTGATTTTTTTAGTGCAATATTGGCCCTAAAATCTCTGGGATGGTGGCCACTGATGGGAAAATTCCAGAGTTCCTTTTGCCCCATGAAGGATTCTTCCACTGACGAGAGCAAATCATTGTGTACAAGGATTGGGAAAACTGCTATGAAGTCATTCCTCAATATTAAATAAATCAATGACTCTCCTTTCCCATGGCATGGTGTCATTTAAACAGACTCCCAACATAAAGCTACAGTGAAACACTATAGTTTGGTTAATGCTTGATCTATGTTTGGGAATAAGACAGAGCCATGCATATTTAAGCTTATCTCAACAAAGAATTTTAGTTGCCCTTTTGTTCCTATTCAGAATACAAAGCCAACTCCTTGCCAATCTATTAGTCATGTTAAAACAAAATTCTCCCCTCTTGAATTATAGTTATTCATGGTGGATTTTTCAGTCTAAAAAGGGGAGGGTCTTTACATGTGGAATTAAAAAATCATGGTGCTTTCAATAACATTTAAAAAAATTCATTCCATTCCAGATCACAATTATTTAAACAGTACTATCTGTGAAAGGGAATGATAATGAAAAGCACAACAATATTGTGAAAATATTTGGACAGTAACCTGGAAGTTATGAACTAGAACAAAAACTAATACAAAATAATGTTAAATGTAAACTGTAACTGAAAATAAAATAAAGAGCTAGAATAAGTTTATTATTCATTGTAATAGTACTCATTCTCCAAAGTTTTTCTATCAATGTTATTACAGTTTATCGAAGTCACAAGAATTCAAATACCAACAAATCAGAAGATAACAAGGATGTATTTAGGCCAAAGTTACATATAGTTACATATAGGGATTAAAATTTATATTTTTAGATATTGAAATACTATAGAATACAAGGCTGAGCAAAGGTATGTGTGCAGATGTTCATATGGAAAATAATACAATAATGCAATAAATAATAATACAAGAATAAAGTCCATGTTTCTCATCCTTACAACTGTACATCTACTTTTGTACCACCCTGTATAGCAGTATTGAGTTAAACTATACAAACTGCTTGATGCTCCTGAATAGCAAGGATATTAATTTAACTAATGATCCTTTAAATGGGTATGTAAAATATAATTTAAGCTACTTGTAACAGGCAAAAGAAAGGCATCGTTTGTTACTGTCAAAAATTACTGGCATGTGGAAATCAGAAAATCATTAGCCTTGATAGGAATAGCTTAATACAAAAGGGAAGAGAACACATTATTTAGAGCAGTTAAATGACAACTGATGCAACCACTGGTGAAATGCAGAAGAAAGCGGAAAAGATTTAGTGAATGATAAATTCCACACTTAGTATTTACTCACGCAAAGGAATGGAAATCCTTGCTCATTAACCGGTGCACAGACATTGTGAACCAAAATGGTTGAGGCTGTAGCCCTAATTGTTATACATGTTTATTCCTGTGCATGTTTAATTTAGTCTTAAGGAAAAAAAAAGGTTATCCTTCGTGATGAGTGATTCTACATCTTTTTCATTTTCTTCATGAGCCTACATCAGTTTACTTAAGTTCTTACTCATATGCCTTCTGTTCCATATAGTCTCCACTGTACCCTCAGCTGGAATTAATGCCTCTTTTCCTCCCGTTTTGCCCCACTCTTTTTACATCTAGAATGCCCATGTGCCTAATGGTGTAGTTACAGGCATAGCTCATTTTCACTGCCTCATAGAGCACCGATTTATCCTAGCTTCCCAGCAGAGTGAAATACTCCGCTTTCCTCGGTTTGAATGACACTTGCCAATCTGTTTTATGTATGCTCTTGAATCTCTTCGCCATTAACAAACTAGTTTCCAACTGATGATAATTTCTGCTTGATTCTCGGCAGATATATTAAAAGTTTCCCTAAGTATGAACAAGCATGAGGGGACATGTGAACCTTAATGGACCTTGCTGTAGGGCTACCCATTCCACCATGTGAATATCTGTAAAGAGTAAAGAGAAGTCAGGCAGTTATCCCATGCTTTTATGTTAATTTAGTTTTAAATGATTCTGTAGGGAACACTTCTCCAAAGGGGCTGTCAGGATTTAGATTTATTCATTGCTCACATTTATGAAACTCCCATTTGGAACTATGATTAAATGTTTATTGTGATTAAAACAACTTTTGATACAATTTTAAATTTAATACAAATTTATTGAGGTGGCATTGATTAATATAATTATACTAGAGGCCCAGTGTGCGATTGAAATGGCGCAAGGAGGCGCCCCACCTCCTGCTGTGCGAGGAGGCACCCTGTGGGGGGCTGGGACCCGCCCCTGACCTGCGCAGCGCTGGCCACCACCTTGTGTCCGTTGGGGTGGGGATGTGCTCCCAGCCGCGGGGGTGTCCGCTCAGAGCATGCCCCCGGCCACCGCGTTGTGTCCGCTGGGGTGGGGGCAGGCGCTCCTATGTGTTGTGTCTCTGCTCCGGTCCGCCCCCAGCCTCTCCATGTATTGTATCTCCACTCTGGCCACCCCCACCCCCCCAGCCCCAGCCTCCACACAGCCACTGGGGCTGGGGATGGCACGCAGTCTTCTCCCGCTCATCTGTGCGTGCAGCTCCTCCTGAGCGGTCGTGATGCAGCCTCCTCCTGAGCGGTCATGATGCCGGCTAATTAGCATATTCCCTGTTTATTTATTTATATATATACATATAGATAGGTAGATAGATAGGTTTCAAGTTTACAGTTCTGTGATACATCATATACTGCACTGTGTGCTCATCACAAAAAGTCAAATCTTTCATTTTAAAAGGCAGTAAAAGGGAAATGCCTTTATTTGTCTACTAGAGGCCTGGTGCACAAAAATTCGTGCACTAGGTGGGATCCCTCAGCCGGCCTGCACCCTCTCGCAGTTGGGACTCCTCGAGGGATGTCCACCTGCTGGCTTAGGCCTGCTCCCCAGGGGATCGGGCCTAAGCTGGCAGTCAGACATCCCTCTGGCAGCCCGGGAGCCCTTGGGGGATGTCCGACTGATGGCTTAGGCCAGCTCCCGGCACCTTGGCTGCATTTGCAGCTATCAGCCCGTTGTGGCTGAGTGGAGCTGCCCCTATGAGAGTGCACTGACCACCAGGGGGCAGCTCCTGCATTTAGCATCTGCCCCCTGGTGGTCAGTGCACATCATAGTGACTGGTTGTTCCCAGTTGTTCCACCATTAGGGTCAATTTGCATATTACCCTTTTATTACATAGGATGTACCTGTGTACCCCTTAACACTGAGAAGGGTAATCATACTTCAGGGGTACCTCTTAACTGGCCAGAAAGGCTATCTAAGCAACATAAATGTGTGAAGAGGACAAAGTTAGGTTTTTATTTTATTATTATTATTTGTTAAATTATCTGGTTTGAAGGTAAAATAGAGCCCATATAGGTGTTTATATTTATTTCAGGTAATCTGACTTAGCATTTTAAACCAAGAATCACATTAAGTATCAGCAACTAAAGAGTGCCTACCTACCTAAAGAAGGCATTAGCTAGTAAGGAATAATTGGCTATTTTCAGGGGATAATGTAAATATAGTTTTTCCATGCCTTCCCATTTTTTTAAAGAGAAACCAATTCTGACCTTCAAGAAATTTTAAATTCTTTTTAAAAATCACAATAAGAAAATGGAAGAGAAGTCCATAAATGTGAACAATGAATAAATCAAAGTCATGATAACCCCTTTGGAGAAGTGTCTCCTACAGATTCATTTAAAACTAAATTAGCATTTAGCCGAAACCGGTTTGGCTCAGTGGATAGAGCGTCGGCCTGCGGACTAAAGGGTCCCGGGTTCGATTCCGGTCAAGGGCATGTACCTTGGTTGCGGGCACATCCCCAGTGGGGGGTGTGCAGGAGGCAGCTGATCGATGTTTCTCTCTCATCGATGTTTCTAGCTCTCTATCTCTCTCCATTCCTCTCTGTAAAAAATCAATAAAATATATATTAAAAAAAAAAAATAAAAAAAATAAAACTAAATTAGCATTTAATTTAAATTATAGTTATTTTCAATAATTGTGCAAGTTCAGATGAAACACTTCCATGGATGAGATTCAGCTCATGACCTACCTCTTTATGACCTCCTCCATAACCATTTTTCTCTTTAGTCTCTCTCTGCCTATCTTCATTCTTCCATTTACTTTTTTTAAAATTCCATCTATACTTCCCTTTCTGCGTGTTTGCATGTGTACACACATGTCGAGCCTATGCAAATTAATGGCATGAACAGGAGACTTTTACTCATTCAAGTATTCCCAATGACAAACTTTTCAAAGTTGGGTGGGTCTCCAGATTGCCTGCATCAGAATAATTAGAAATACTGGCTCGTGTGCCCTGTCCCCAACACTGAATCACAAACTCTATTGACAATAATCTGTGAAACTACATTCTTAAACAAGTTTGTGGTTGGTTTTTGTTCATACTGAAGTTTGAAAACTACTGCAGTTTGTTACTCCCATGTCCTTGACAGAAATGGACTGACAATAACTGAAAGTAATAAAAAACCCAGGAGGCACTAGGAGGACAACAGAGTACCCCGAAAGTTCTTATAAAGATAGAAAAGACGTTCTTAACCTACTTCAGATTTTTCACATAAACTGATCTGACAATTGTGTTTATCTTCTTACTGAAATCTTTAAAATACTCTTCCTACATACTGGAGAAGGTGATGTTAATTTTGAAATATACCATTTTAAATGGGAACCTCGGGAAATAGTCAATGTATCAGTTTCTCACATTGCCATCTAGATAATATCTGTGTTATTTACAGAATGCTTTTCCACAACTGTGTTTTTCCTAACTACTATTGAATGAATCTGGGTCATCCCGTTGGACTATATTTATGTGCATCTTAATGTTTTATGAATATTGGCTAACATTACTGAAACTAAAATACTTAAGATCATGTAAATCCTGTAGATGATTTTCTTTCCAAGTTTTAAATGATTGGTCTTTGCTGTCTAATTACAGAGATATAAAAAGTTAATACCACTTAGGTGCACATAATTGTGGTATTACTTGCATTTTCATAACTCATTCTTTCTGGAGGAGTTTAAAGATTAACTTGATAGTTTACATTTTATTGATAGATTGCCGTATGCTATAAAGGCAATCCATTGTGTGTTTGTGCTTTTATACAATTTAGAATAAAATGAAGTAATCTTCAGCTGCAAAACATAAAATATAAACACATGAATTACTGAATCTTCAAGGATGTTTTACATCTGAAAATTACATTGTAAATTTGTATTTTAGTGGCACCATGCAACTTTCTCTGTCTATAACCTTATTTAGAAAGGTAAAAAAAAAGTCTCTATTTTAAATTTGATCCATAAAAAACATTTGAAATTATTAATAATAATTCATTCCTCTGAAATGTCTTAATTTTTATATTTTATATAACAATTTGATTTTTAAAACACTTTAGAATACCCATTTGTGTCACTAAATACATCTTTTTCATGCTTTAAAAATATTTGTCTAGCCCTAACGGGTTTGGCTCAGTGGATAGAGCGTAGGCATGCGGACTGAAAGGTCCCAGTGAAGGGCATGTACCTTGGTTGCGGACACATCCCCAGTAGGAGGTGTGCAGGAGGCAGCTGATCGGTGTTTCTCTCTCATCGATGTTTCTAGTTCTCTATCCCTTTCCGTTTCCCTTCCTCTCTTAAAAAAAATCAATAAAATATATTTAAAAAATATTTGTCTATTCACACACACATGAATCTGACTTTGTGAGTATGTAAGCAACCTTTGAAATCCACAACATTGCAATGGCAAAATGGATGGCTAGCTCACATATCTATTTTCATTTTATACTTTATGGATTTGGGACATATTATAAAGATTTTAGCCTCTAGAATGTATCAAAGTCTAGGAGTGAATAAATAATTGTCAAGTGTCCCATCAAAGAAATATTTCTCACTTTGTTTAATTATGCCAATTAGAACTTAAAAATAAACTTTACATAGTAAAATCTTGCCTATGCAGTCTAGCTTCTTAAAGGATGGGATATAATTGGAGTGATTTATATCTAGAATGAAATGTGACATGTGGAAGGCTAAATGTAAATTCTAATGGCTGTTTTTATATTTGATATTGTATTCCTAGGGTAGTTCAACCTACTGTGATGGACAAGCAAAGATCTGGATAGATTATTAAAGGAGGATAGATTATTTGAATATATTGAAGAAAATCAGGTGATGATTGATTGAGAAAATATCACACATGTAATACTTTTTAAAATCCTTCTTTATAAGGCCATATCTGAAGGAATATTAGTTTAATTATTTTGCTTCTTTTATGGCTTTTAGATATACAGCATATGTAAGGCTTATTCATTATATATATACATATAAGGTAGATTAGATTAGATATAGATATAGATATGGCATATCTGTATCACATTGCATCATATTTGCAGTTTTAGAATATTTCTTTTGAACTCCAGAAAATTTATATGTGATCATTAATATTATGGGTTATGAATAGTTTATTAATTTTGAATGTCCATAATAATACTTATTTGCATGTCAGAAATAATATTATTATTTTGACCTTTGCAAATCCATAGTCAAGTGGCATGGCAGAGCATTTTCTAATTTGGTTTAAATCATTTTCTGTTTAAAAACCATTATTCTCAAGACTTTGAACCTTTGTACCTACTCTGTTATAAGGTAATTTTAAGATTATATTCAGATATGTGTTGGGGATCTCTCAGAGAAAGCCATATCACAATAACAGAGAAGTCACCCCCTCTCCTGGAACACATTTCCTATCATAAAACATATTTTATTGTAATTATATTCCCCATAAGTTGTATCCTATTAGAGGCATATGCCAAGTTTAGGAAAGTTTTCAAACACACTCCATCTTTAAAATGTGATTCACACTCTTCCTTCTCCCCATTGGCTAGTTCAGGTAGGAGTGCTTCTCCCTGTAACAATTCAGTCAGTGGTTCAGCACATGCTCCTGAAACTGTGTTCTGTCATAAACAACTCCAGTAGAGAACAATTTTTGAAAGAGCTATTCACAGCCAGCAACTCACAGCCAGATTATATATGTACTAGAGGCCCAGTGTATGAATTCATGCACCAGTGGGGTCCCTCGGCCTGACCTGCAGGATTGAGCCAAAACTGGCTCTCCGACATCCCCCGAGGGGTCTCGGATTGCGAGAGGGTGCAGGCCAGGCCGAGGGACCCCACAAGTGCACACTCAGGGCCAGGGAGGGACATGGGAGGGCTCCAGGGCATGTCCAGCCTGTCTTGCTCAGTCCCTATCAGCCGGATCCCAGCAGCAAGCTAACCTACTGGTCAGAGCGTCTGCCTCCTGGTGGTAAGTGCATGTCATAGCAAGTGATTGAGTGTCCTTAGCATATCATTAGCATATTATGCTTTGTTTGGTTGAACAGCTGACCGGCTGACTGGACACTTAGCATATTAGGCTTTTATTGTATAGGACTAGAGGCCCAGTGCATGAGGGTGGGAGGTGGGGGGTCCCTCAGCCTGACCTGCACCCTCTCCAATCCAGGAACCCTCAGGGGATGTCTTACTGAACACTTAGGCCCGCTCCCCGTGGTTCTCTGCTGTCTGCGGGGCCCGCCTAGTCGCTCCCAGGTCACCGTGGTGATGGTCAAGCAGGCCCTGCACCCAGAGGCCACCCCCCCTGGGATTGGAGGACTCCAGCAGGGCTGAAAGGACTGGACGCCGCCATCTTGTGGCTATGGGCGCCACCATCTTTGTGTCAGAGTGATGGTTAATTTGCATATTACTCTTTTATTAGACAGGATGTATATATATATGTATGTATGAATGTATGTATGTATATATGTATGTATACACACACACACACAAACACACACACACACACACACATATTCTTGGCCATCCTCCATTACTGAAATCTTCTAATAGAAGTGCATTGATTTTCTTGAATAATCACATTCTGCTCTGAAGTAATGAGAATACACTGAAAATATAAATATATTGTGCAGCATAGGGAATTGATACCTGTATACTAACTAGTTTTGCTACTGCTATGGCTGAAAATCAGGAGTATTGGTTCCTGTTTAATCATGTCATCTGTTTCCCTTATCCTTCAAGGAAGGTAGTCTAGGATTGAAACATTGTTTAGAAATGGCACTTGCGGTTTAATCAGTAATTTCTAATTGTGGTGAGATGATGCAGGTTCAGCATGAAGGTCATGGTGTCTGAGTAAAATGCAGATGTGGGAGTCGAGCTGAAAGTGTTACTATACGAGCAATGCCCCTGACAAGCAAAGTGGTTTTAGTTAATTTAGCTAACCTCTTTCAGCTGCTTAACCATAACCAGTCAGAAGTATACTTAGAACATGATAGAAAATGGGGTACATAAAGTTCTGAGCATGGTGCTGGCTCATGGTTTGTAATCCCCTGTGTGTCTCCTTTTCCCCATCTCACTTGCAAAATAATGTGTTACAAGAATGGAAATGATTGGTATGTCATACCTTCCTGGCATTTAAATGTATATTGCTTTGGGATAATTAGCACTTTCTCACACTTTTAAGTATAAATATAAACCTAAGGAGGTCAGTTTTAATGTGAAACGAAGTTCTGAAATATGACAAGTTTAGCTGCTGTTAATTGTCAAAGTTTGAAGTACCAAATTTTTGCAAATTCCTACAACATTCTATTGGTATAGAATTTATCATCACTGACTTTAAATGATTGTTTCTCCCCTTAGATGGTAATTGAATTAGCCATCATAATTTGAGATGTAGAGGAAAGCCTATTTGGTTTATATGGTACTTTCTTTTTAAAGTGCTGATTCTTATTTCTCCCACATCCATGTTGGGATGCCACCACAGTCAAATTTTTAACGAAGGTTGATGTTAGAAAAGTTGCATGATCTTCCTGCTTAATGTTTTCTCTGTGGCTTCCTCTCTTTAACGAAGGAAGAGATCTCGCACATCCTCCTTTTAGCAAAGGGCCATTTATCATGCTTTGGCATGTAATATATCCTTTGGAATTCTAAGGTCATATTTTACAAGCTTTATATAACTTATTTTATAATCTTTACAAAAAGAGGTTATATCATATTTGAGCTGTCAATGTATTCTAGTTGCATATATACAAACATTTAAAAAACAAACCAATTATAGTATTTTATATTGTGATATGCCTCGTATTGTTTTGTTTTGTTTTTAAACCTTTTTATTTCCCTTCATAAATCAGTACTCTAGAGCTTATAGTTTTAATATGGCACCTTCAACACATTTAGAAAATCTGTCATTACTTTTCTGAACATTACTATATAGAAAATAGTCTCTGAAAACATATTTAGAGAGAAAATTACTGTGATAATTAAGGAAAATTTATACATAATCTCTAAATCTAACTATGTTTGTTGAGTGGTGTGATATTCACATGCAGAATTGTTTTAGAAAGGACATTTCCTTTTATTTTTATTTTGAGGAACTCTGGTTCATCTCATTTTCAGAAAAGAGCTCCTCTTTCATGTGTACAAAATACCACATTTAGTGTAATTTTTTCTTTACTGTACATAAGACTCACGCATAATGTACTAGTATATTTGACATTTTATTAGAATTTATTCTTTGAAGTAATTTGGCATTGAAACTCTCAGGCTCAGATGGAAGATTACTGAGCATTATTTTCTTTCTATTTTATCTTTTTATTCATATTAAACATTAAGATAAGTCTTTTGTGCATTTTAATTTCCGGTAATATTTTGTGACTGTTGAACATATAAAACAGAAATTAAGTTGGTTTATTATTACACTTTAAAAGATTATTTTATTTGTGATAGAATTATCCATCAAGACAACCTTAATAATCTTTAGACTCTAATGTAATATCTATTAAGTTATGACTAGATAATTTGTAACCCCTGTGGTATCAGGAATATAGACTTTCAGAAACTTTACCATTAAAATGTATTCATTTGCTGCAAACTAATATTTTCATTAGTGATGAGATTCGAGTTTGAAAAGAGAATGCAGAAATCTTCAATAATATCCAGGCAGCAAACTATGAGTGAAAGTCACATCAATACACTTTGCAGTTGGTAATCTTCATGATAAAAATGTAACTAACGTGAGAAAGAAATCATCTTGATGGTAACATATTTCCTCCTGATAATTTCTCTTTTTCCCCCTGAACAATAGTTAGACTATCTGAATAGAAAATAGTGTTTTTCTACTTTTGTTGCTCCTCAGATTGTCCATGATTAAAAGTAAAAATTATACACATCTGTGCATGTACTCATGGGAGAAAGCCAGAAACACTGTTTAAAAACCTTTATAGAAGATTTTAATGTTCAACAGGACATGAAAGGTAGCCGATCGCCAAAGCAAGGTATATGGGGCATTGAGTGGCCTCAGGGAAGCGTTGTGAGTAGCGTCTCCTCTTTATTATATAAGTAAAAAGTGATGGTGGGGACAATTTGATTTAAGCTTTTTCCTTTTACTTTCACTCTCCTGTGCCCATTTGATTCAGTGCGCAATAGTGGTGTGGCCCCGGACTACAGTCAGCCGTGGGCAAACTACGGCCCGCGGGCCAGATCTGGCTGTTCTATCCGGTTCTCTTGCTCTCCCCTCCGCTCCTTTACTTTGAATTTATATTAGTTCACACAAACACTCCATCCATGCTTTTGTTCCGGCCCTCCGGTCCAGTTTAAGAACCCATTGTGGCCCTCGAGTCAAAAAGTTTGTCCACCCCTGCTAGTTCTTTTCCTCCCAGTGTCCCTGTGACTTCTAGCGCTCCCCTCACACCAGCCTCCTGTTCCTCCGATGGGCAGATTCAGTCTGACTTCAAGGCTTTGTGCTGCCCTATCCCCCTCTTGGTGTGCCCTCTTCCCGATGCAATTACATTCACTCCATCTTGCTCAGTGCTCTGATCAAACATTGTTGCTTAGAGAGGCCATCCTAGCCACCACCTCTATTGCACCAAGATCCTACCAACTTTACAGACCTTATTGATAACTGAAATTATTTTGCTTATTAATATGCTGATCTGTTTATTGTGTGTTTCATCTTCACCTGCTCTCCCATTGTGTAAGCTCCATTGAGGAGATTTATTTTCAGCGTTACAGGCATATAATAAGTTCTAAAATAATAGGGTTAGAACAAATGAACTGAACCTAGGGGGGAAAAAGTCCAGTTTTGCTCCCATGATCCAGGCTCATCTGATCTGGCCCTTGCCTGGAACTCTCATTCTGTAAGTTCCCATCATGTTTCCTCTTTCGGGATTCAGCCTCAAAGCCTCAGAGCCACCTCTCTTAAAGACCTCACCAAGGTGATTATTCCTCACTTTTGCGCATCACGGTGATCTATTCATTTCCTTCTTGGTACATGTTTTGCTCTATATCGTTTTATTTATTCATTTGTTTATCTGTTTATCTATTTTATGCATTCATTTGTTTGCATGTGTATATTATTATTTGCTTCCTCCCAGATTGTTAGTTTCGTGGGGTTGTGACTTTGTCTCTGTTGTTCAGTGTTGTGTCCTCAATTTCTAAGGGATTAAACAAAAAGTAGTTAGAACTTGATGGAAGTAGTATTTGGAAATAGACCTTAGTAGGAGGGATATTATAGAGGAGAGAGGTGTTAAATCTTCAAATGGAGTATCTGGGAATGAATCAGGGAGGGGGTAATGCTTGAGGAGATGAATCTAAAAATGCCTTCTCAGTTGGCTCAGTGACTGGGCAGATGGTGGTGCAGTTGACAGCCTCAAATTTAATCATGTGAAAGAAAACGTTTTTCTCTACTTCAATGGAGAGAATCAGTGAAGGAGGGGTCCAAATACTTGTGTATGTTTGGAATAGGCAGTAGAAGAAATGGGGGAAGATATAAGTTATATGTTCTTGGTGAAATAGAGAACACTTCCTAGGTAGAGAAACAACAGTATAAACTATTGTGTCCTCTAGTTAAATGTCAATGTAAATCTCACTGGCCACATATTTTTTTTTCCTGAATTCACATTGCAACATCGTATGCTTGTTGGTACCACTATTGTGCAGTGGGGGAATGGGCACCTATAAATGAACACCACTAATGGCACTCCTTGTACAATGTAAATAGGGTTATTTGGTAAAATTCTATGAGCGAAGGACCAGTAGAACGAACATGATTCCCTGGACTATCATAATCCTGTCAGAGAGGTGTTCACAGTATTTGCAGAAATAGAAGGACGTGGAACATCTGTGACTATACAACAGTGGAAGATCTCTGTATATAACTGACCTCATTAGAAAGGAGGAACCTTCATAGTAACTCAGACGGACAGACCAGCTTCTGAATAAGGCATCAAAGGTGGGAGAGCAATAAGCATCAAGAATAATGGGATGTGTCCCTTTTCCACTATACGTCCCTTTGTAATGAATTTTTGTGTGTGCAAATGTGCATGCCCATTCTTATATGTATCTACTTGGATGTTTGGACATTGACTGTAACACTCATAACAATAACTAAAAAAGTGAATCAAAATACAAAATGGGGATTTCATAAAAACTCAACTGAAATATAAATTTACACATAAAAATGCTAGTCCTTTCTTTATTTAGCAGTTTTGAAAATGTTACACACTGGATTGTAAAGATTTTTCATATATGTTAATAAGCATCTCAAATGTAGCTTTTTGTTTATTAAATTATTTAAATCATTCATGTGCAATGAGATAAAATATGCAGACTGACATATTTTTAGTTTGTTCTTAATTTTATAATTCTGAGTAAAAAGGTTATTCACCCCCAAATGTCACTCTAAGATTATCAAAGTGTATATTATTATTGCTTGGTTTCCTACATATGGTCATGGGTACATTTCATTTGTGTATATTATCATATATTATCATTCCTTAACAGGCACTCTTTTATAGTATACCAGGTGTACTGGTTAATAATGCGGATTTTATCATCAAAACACCGTAATTTCAAGAGAAACATCAAAAGTTCTTTATTCAAAGTAATGCCCATCGCTAGCTACACATTTCCCCCATCTTTCAGGTAATTTGTGGATACCGTGCTACAGAACTTTTGTTTTGAGGCAAACCATTCAGAGACCCAATTTTCCACTTCTTTGTACGTTTTGAAGTGCTGCTCAGACAGTGCGTGTGCCATCGATCAGAACAAGTGGTAATCTGAAGGAGCAAGGTCTGGTGAATACAGTGGGTGGGTTAATACTTCCAGGCAAGATCTTTTAACATGTCTTTAACTGGTTTTGAAGTGTGTGATGGTGTGTCATCATGAAGCAAAATTACCTTGCCGTTTCTTCTGGCCCATTTTGGTTGTTTTACGATCAAAGTCTGGTTCAAATTTATTTGTTGTCAGTAGCGATCAGTATAACAGTTTCACCTAGTTTTAGAAGCTCATAATACACCATACCTTCCTGGTCCCACCAGACGCAGAGCATTGTCTTCTTTGCAAAGCGATTTGGCCTTGCAGTCGATGGATGTTGATGGTTGACCTGAATCAACCCATGATTTTGTGTGTTTGGGATTCTCAAAATAAATGCACTTTTCATAGCTAGTCACAATTCAATGCAAAAAAGACTTTCTTATGTGCCGTTGAAGCAACATTTTACTGATGACTTCTCGGTTTTCCATTTGTCTTTCGTTCAGTGCATGTGGCACCCATTTTCCTTCCTTTAAAATCTTTCCCAATGCTTGTAAATGATCTGAAATTGTTTGCTGAGCAACGTTTAATCTTTCTGCAAGTTGTTTTTGAGTTTGACACCATCTTCATCCAATAATGCTTGTAATTGTTGGTCTTCAAACTTTTTAGTTTGACCTGGATGTTCTTTGTCTTTCACATCGAAATCATCACTTTTAAACCGTTTAAACTAGCGTTCACAAGTATCTTGAGATGGAGCATGTTCACCATAAGCTTCCCAAAGTATATGATAACTATAACTTTCAGCAGCACTTTTCTTCAAAATAATGAATTAAAACTTCCCACAAATGCTCTTTTTTTAGCACGAAATTTGACATTTTCAAGTGTAAAAATATCTGTGATGTTAACACATTTAGAAAATTTGACATATGAAGTTTTGAAGCTTGCTGTCAATACAATAAAATAGCATACATATCAAATCGCATATATATCAACATATGTGTAACTCCATCTATTGAAAAATATCCGCATTATTAACCGGTACACCTGGTAGTTATGGTACAAAAATACATAAAGTAGATCACCGAAACAGAAATACATGGTTCAGAATCAGCAGAGATAATTTTATAAATTTTGTTTTTAATTAAATTGACATTTCAAATCAGTGGACAGATTGGCACTATTTTGTACCATTAAAAAATGGGAGGAGAAGTTTGCCACTTTATTTCATACTCATATCTTAGGTGGTTAAAAATCATTTTGGTTTATAGATTACACTTCTTGAGCTGTTAAGTGAAAGGAATTGTTCTAATAATGTAATCTTTTCAACAACCCTATGATATAGGCTCTATTATCATTCCTTTTTTTTTGAAATATGTTTTTGTTGATTTTGGAGAGAGAGGGAGAGGGATAGAGAGAGAAAAACACACACAACAACAACAATAACATTGATGTGAGAGAAACATTGGCTGCTTCCTGCTGGGGATCAAGCCTGCAACCCTGGCATGTGCCCTGACAGGGTATCCAACCAGCATCCTTTTGGTGCTTGGACACTCAGCCAACTGAGCCACAAGAGCCAGAGCGTATCCCTATTTTGCTGATAAAGAAACTGAAAAGAAATGATTAACTAAACTTGTCAGGGTTACAACTGTGAATGGCAAACAATCCCCTTTGTAGAGCTTCTCACTTCGTTAAAGCAGATTTTGATTTGGGAAGTAAGGGAGTGGGGGAGAGAGGAAGTGGTGAAGAAAATGCAACGATATATATTTTTTGCGCCTATGTTTTTAAACTGTATAAATCTCTAGAAATAATCATGCAACCAGAAAAGTATATGAGGATATGTGTTGCAGCATAATTTTTTGAGTGAAAAGTTGAAGTGTTATGAAGAATGAGGAGGATCCATGTACTAGTATATCCATGAGAGATATTTTGGGTAAACAAAAGCAAATTATACATACAATATATAGTATGAAAGAAAGTGCGTACAATATAGATGGTTACATAAACATATTTATATGTAATGCATCTGCCTATATATACATGTTCTGAAGTGGTATGTACTAGTGAGAAAATGTGAGAAATAAGAGCCGGAGGGCAATGATAATAATAGCACTTTTTAATACTCTCCTATTTTTATTTAATCATCTTTGTGAATATTATTTTTAAACTTAAAAAGGAAAGTGTATTATTTGAAGTATTTTGATATTAAAAAATAAATATTAATTCCAGGCTTTATTTTTAAATTTCTAAGCAAAATAAATCCATTGTTTAAGTAACTTGAAACACAACACATAAAATATTACAGACAACCCAATGACCCCATGATATTCACTGAACAATTTCATAATATTCTCTTCTACCAGGACTTTGCATCAATAGTAATGATGAAAATGAGTTTATTTCAGAAGTGTTCACCCCCTTTTCTTATTCTAACTCAAGTAGGAAATAATGATTTAGGAAATTATAAGCTTGTGTTCAAATTCTGTCACTATGTGGTAGCAAATATTCATACTGCACCCCATCTCCAAGATCAGTAATATAATATGGCAAATTCCCATTTTAATCAAATTGCATTTAAAAGAAGACATCCATTTTTGTTTTTTATGCTCGTGGTGATTTGTAATATCAAGTTTGTCTATGCAATTCTCAGTGTCTCAGCACATGTTTGCATGTGGCAATATGCTCGAAACCCCATTGTGTTTCATTGAGCAGTATTTGAATTTAGCGTGGAGGAATCTCTTTAATTTAAAACAGACCAAATTGCATCCCTCCTCTGACGCTGAATTTCCCATGTTGCAGTCTCTTTTCCTCATCAGGAAAGTAGTGATAATAGTATTGCCCCGTGGGGTTGTTTTAAGAATTAAACTCAGTTTATATCATAATATTAGCACAGATTCAATATACAATACCTAAATTTAAAATAAATATTAATTCCCTTCATGACCCCAGCCCTCTTAAAAAACTAAGCTAGTGCCATCCTTCTTAGTATATAAGTCATGCTCAAAACTATATGTCTTATTCAGTTTCTACGTGATACACAGTATAGAAATCATGGCTTTTCATAAGGAACAATCACGGCTGAAAGTAGTTCAGTGGGAGAGACAGTCAAGGGCATTTGCCACATGGAGAGATTGCCAGCCTTTTAGAAACAGAAGGGCTGAGGAGAAAATAAAATACATCCAATATCACATGATCTCCCTCATTTGTGGAATATAATGAACAACATAAACTGATGAACAAAAATAGATCCAGCGACAGAGAAACATCGATCAGACCATTAAACCTCAGAGGGAAGGTAGGGGAGGGTGGGGGTAAGGGGGAGAGATCAACCAAAGGTCTTGAATGCATGCATATAAACCTAACCAATGGACACAGACACCAGGGGGGTGAGGGCATGAGGGGGGTGTAGGAGGGGGGGGTAATGGGGGAATAAGAACACATATGTAACACCGTAATCAATAAAGAAGTTTAAAAATAAATAAATAAATAAAATACATCCATTTCCACTTCCGGAGAGAAAGTTACTGTTTTCAGATTGAGGTTAAGTCATCATATATTTCGAGGGGGAAGTTTGTTCCATGTCACTTCCCTTTATGAGGGAGGGGAATGGTGCCATCTTCTCTGTTCCATGGAACTGGCCTTCAGTCCAGCTCTATCTGCTTAGCATCTTCTAGATGTTCCTTGATGGTTGCGATTCGCTGACAGCATCTATCCAGTTTGCATTTAGTTCCCTGGAGCTATTCCTAGTTCCAGCCTTTCCACAGGGTCTGTGTTTTCTAACACTCCACTCCCTGAATTCAGAAAGTGATTACGCGCCTAACTTCATTAGCTCATTACAGCCGGGTTTCCAGGCCTGTGCTCGGAAAAAATATTATGAAAGATATCAGAAAATAGTTTCTCTGGGGGGACAGAAAATTGGTGCACAACAATGATATAAAACGATATTGTAGGATTTTACTCAAGAAATTCAGTTCAAACTCTGACTTGCAAATTAATAGCTCTGACCCTCAATTTTATCATGTGCAAGACAGGTTTGAAAGCAACTAGCCCACTTAACTAACAGGGAGGTGGTACAATTTATGGGTTAATATCATGGATTTTGAAGTTGAATTACTTGGGTTCAAATCCTAGAACCTCTACTTTCCAGCTGTGTGACCTTGAGAATTTTCCTTAAATTCTTACATGAATTTTGTTCTCTGTCAAACAATGATGAAAATGATAACAGTACCTTTCTAATATATATTATTGTGAGGTTTAAATAAGATAATATGCAGAAAGTACTCAAAACAATGTTGCATATTAGTATATCAATCACCATATGTCCTTTCCCTTGTCATTATTATTTTTTATTATTATCAGATGGTATTGAGGATTAAAGTACACAATACTTATAATAGTATATATACAACACGAAGTGTAACGTAGGGTCATGGATTTTATTTATTTATTTATTTATTTTTAATATATTTTTTATTGATTTCAGAGAGAAAGGGAGAGGGAGAGAGAGAGAGAAACATCAATGATGAGAGAAACTCATTGACTGGATACCTCCTGAACTCCCCACACTGGGGATCAAGACTGCAACCTGGGTATATGCCCTGACTGGGAATCGAACCCTGATCTCCTGGTTCATAGATCTATGCTTAACCACTGAGCCAGGCTGGCTGGGCGGGTCATGAATTTTAGATGCCATCCTTCTTAGTATATAGTCATGCTCACAAACATAGTGTAAACTCACATGAAGCTCAGAAAATTAGGGATTTTTTTTGTACTGAGAAGAAAAATAAAGTTATCTCAAATATTCACATTGAAAAAAATAATAGGCTTACAGTGTTGAAATCATACTTGTTTATAATGTTGTTAGAAATACTTTGAGCAGAAAATACTTGCAAGAATTCTCTTATCCTATATAATAAAAGCCTAATATGCTAAGTGTCCAGTCGTGTGATCGGCTGTTCAACCAATCAAAGTGTA
This sequence comes from Plecotus auritus, assembly GCF_963455305.1. Classification (NCBI taxonomy): domain Eukaryota; kingdom Metazoa; phylum Chordata; class Mammalia; order Chiroptera; family Vespertilionidae; genus Plecotus; species Plecotus auritus. Next base: position 11,456,070 of record NC_137773.1, on the reverse strand, counting down.
ATCTTCCTATATAATAAAGAGGTAATATGCAAATTAAACCTCATGCCCTCACAAGATGACTGCCTACGACCAGGCCAGCAGGGGGCTTAGTGAGGGACGACCAGGCTGGCAGGGGAGGCAGTTGGGGTGACCAGGCCGGTGGGCGGGGGCAGTCAGGGGTGACTAGGCCAGTGGAGGGTGCAGTTGGGGGCAACCAGGACAGCAGGGGGGGGGCAGTTGGGGGCGATTAAGCTGGCAGGGGTTGCAGTGAGGGGCAGCTAGGCCAATGGGGGGCAGTTGGGGCCAACCAGGCCGGTTGGGGGAGCAGTAAGGGGTGACCAGGCCAGCGAGGGGGGGCAGTTAGGAGCAACCAGGATGGCCGGGAGGGGGCAGTGAGGGGTGATCAGCCTGGCAGGGGGGGCAGTTAGGGGTGACCAGGTAGGCAGGCAGGTGAGCAGTTAGGAGCCAGTGGTCCCGGATTGTGAGAGGGATGTCCAATTGCTGGTTAGGAGCCAGTTAGGAGCCAGTGGCCCCAGATTGTGAGAGGGATGTCCTCAGGATCGGGCCTAAACAGACATCCCCCAAGGGGTCCCGGATCGGAGAGGGTGCAGGCTGTGCTGAGGGGACCCCCCCACCCCCGTGCATGAATTTTGTGCACCGGGCCTCTAGTATATAATAAAAGGCTAATATGCAAATCAATCAAACTGTGGAGAGACCAGTCGCTATGATGTGCACTGACCACCAGGGGCAGACACTCAATGCAGGAGCTGCCCCCTGGTGGTCAGTGCGCTTCCACAGGGGCAGCGCCCCTCAGCCAGAAGCTGGGCTCACTGCTGGTGAGCCTCTCCTGCCTCCACAGCAGCGCTAAGGATGTCTGACTGCCGGATGCTCCCGCACTGTGAGAGGGTGCGGACCGGGCTGAAAGACACCCACCCAAGTGCACGAATGTCATGCACTGGGCCTCTAGTATGCTAATGATTTGCTAAGGCTGCTCAACCACTCGCTATGACCTGCACTGACCACCAGGGGGCAGACACTCCGACTAGTAGGTTAGCTTGCTGCTGAGGTCTGACCAATGGGGACTGAGGCCGGAGATACCCTGGAGCCCTCCCACAGTCCCTCCCCAGCTGGCCAACCACCCCTGTTCCTCCCCAGCCCCAATCGTGCACTGGTGGGGACCCTCAGCCTGGCCTGTGCCCTCTCACAATTCAGGAACCCTTGGGGAATCTCAGAGAGCCGGTTTTGGCCCAATCCCGCAGGCCTCTAGTAATGAATAACACCAAATATATCAAATAACTATTGTTAATGAGGTTACACTATTTAATAAAAATGTAAAGTATGGATTTTTTTAAACAACTATATAAATTTTGAAGCCTATTTCAAGGATAGAAATGAGTTATTTTTTTCAGTAACATTGTTTTATTGATATATAAAGTTGACATAATTTCTCTTTCTTTTATGCTTTATATAGAATAGGAGAAACACCAATTTTGAGAGAATTTTATAATTACTAGACCTGATATATAGTGCTAAGATAAAGTATGAACAATTAGACAAAGATAGACATGCATAAATATAAAATTGAGTTTTTATTGCTTTCCTAAATTACAGAGAGATGTCATTTAATATTTATTAAAATTTAAACTTTCTAGGGCAAAAAGAAAACAATATAATCATAATTGTGACCTTTCTGACATAGATATTATGATTTGTAATTCATATAGCCAGCATAATTTTTACTTGTCTTTTTATAAACTTATTTAAATGTGAGTTTATATGCCTAGCATAGTCCTAATTGTAACTGATAATAGATAAATAAATCAACTAAAGATGATAATGAACCAAATTATGAGATATCAGAGGGTTATGCATTAATCATGATTTTTACACTGACTCCTTGTATGGAACTATAAAACTGTATTCTTAAACCACAATTACTTCCCAGTGGAGTTGAATATGTGAATAATAATACTTCACTGTTCATGTCCATCAAAACACTTAGATAAATATTCCAATTCCAAATGCTTAGCTTTCCTGTTAGGCCATGATATAGTCTTTCGAAATTTTGGTGAGATCATGTATTCTCAAACTTCTTGCAATCTCTAAGATGAAAAAATAATGGAGATACCAGTCTAATAGATGAGATAAATTGTATTTTTGTAAAATTAAAGGATGTCTTTATTCTTCTCCTTCGTGTAAGCAAAGGCAATAAAAATGACTTTCACTATACATTCTTTCTAAAACCCCAGAAGTCAATTTTTGCATGAAATGAGATTTTATCTTACATATTCTATATAATAAAAGTGTAGTATACAAATTGTCTCCTCCATCGGAGTTCTTCTGGGAGTTTGACTAGGGGGCGGGCCGGCCAGGGGAAGGGAGGGAGTACCCAGCCAGGCAGCCAACAGCCACTAGGGCCCCTACCAGTGCACACATTTTGTACACTGCTCCTCTAGATATTGATAATCATCCACAGTCATTGATTTTTTTTTTCTGGCTTTATGGTGACAATAAGACAATATAAACAATTGTTTAACATTAATGATCATTTTAACAGCTTTCTAGCTTTTCAGCTTACTTATTGTAGCATATTTTGTCTTACTATACTATGACAGAATTAGTATTCATATGCAATATTCCATTCTCCCCATCATTTCCCCAAAGTCAATCCATAAAATCCTAGTTTCACAAGAAAATGATAGGTAATTTAGATGGTCAAATAAATTAGGAAAACAGCCTGCTATGTTCCAATGTATTTAGTAATATTTCAAAGAGTTTCAGAAGTCAAATTTAAGACAAACTATTTATCTATCAATAATATTATCCACTTTGTTAGTGACAAGAATGGTTATTTTGTCAATAGTTTACAAGCCTTATTGGACCACCCTTTGGAAAATGTTTCTTTATTTGTTTTGTTTTACTTAGTGATGCACTTATTTCTTTTTTAGATATGTACTTATTTTTATTGAGATATAATTGACATAATATTAATTTCAGGTGGGCAATATAAGAGTTGTATTGTGAAATTATTAAATATTCCAAGAAACCCAGGACCAAAATAATGAGAATGTGAAAAAAAATGGCTGTAGAGTTTTGAAATGAGGGAGGTCATTGGCACTTGGAAAATTGGTGATATAATTGTATTTTATGGATACCATTTGTTAATAATAAATAAACATGTTTGTATTTAGTTATTGACAATTGCATGACAATTATAGGTAACTTATGAGACTATTTCAGGCATGACAAAATTTGAAAAACTTAGTCATTATAGTTACAAGTCTTTAGATCACCAAAGCCCTAGAAAATTTTGTTACTTTGGGCTATCACTCGAAGACCTATTTAAAGTTTTTTGAAAATTAATTTGTTACCTCAAGTGAATTCTATATGGCACATTGCTGTTCAATTGTTAATTTCAACAATTATTTCCTTATTAACTAGAGTAAATCTCATGTAAAGTTAAGTTTTTATAGCTTCATATTTTATAGTTGTTCCACAATTAAATTTTTTCTTAAAATAATACGTGTCTAAATGTAAAGAAAGCACACCTCAGACAACCTGAAGCAATTTGAAGTCATGCAAAGTACACGTTAATTGTCTTCTACAAACTGTCTATTCTTAATCTCATCCTTTCTCTAGTTAACAATATGAAGAATGGACATTTTTCTCCACAAATCTTGAAGTTCATATCTGTTATCACTATCTAAAATAACTTTCTGAGATGATAAAAATATTCTAACCTGTATTGTTCAATAAAGAGTCACTAGCTACACATGGGAAGGTGGCTATTGAGCACTTGAAATGTCATTCATGGGACATTTCAAATTTTACTTAATTTTAATTAATTTTAATTTGGCAAGTGGCTACCAAAAATTAATTATTAACATGTTGGGGTCTTATTACATATCAGCCACTGTTATAAGAAACTAGAGGCTCAGTGCACGAAATTCGTATGGGGGGGTCCCCCTCAGCCCAGCCTGGACCTCTCTAATCCGAGACCCCTCAGGGGATGTCTGACTGCAGTTTTCAGCCCCATCCCTACTGGCAGTCAGACATCCCTCTCACAATCTAGGACCACTGGCTCCTGACTGCTCACCTGCCTGCCAGCCTGCTCACCCCAAAACTGCCTCTGCCAGCCAGCCTGATTGCCCCTCACTGCCCCCCCCTGCTGGCCTGGTCACCCCCAACTGCCCCCCTCTACCAGCCTGGTCACCCCATGCAGCCTGCTGGTCAGTCATTTGGTCATCACTCGCTAACCGCCCTGCTGGCCTTGTCGCCCCACGCAGCCTGCTGTTAGGTTGTGACTGTGAGGGCATCGTGACCAATTTGCATATTACCCTTTTATAGATGTAGGTACATTAATCCCTTTAATTTCACAACTAGTATGTCAAATGGGAACTGTCTTTATTTCCATTTTAGAGATGAGCAAACAGATATGAGGTTAAGTGATTTAATAATGACACCAATTATAAACTGTGTTGTTTGGTCAGCACTTACTAGTACTAGTCACTGATCTAAGTGATTGGTATTACTCATTTGTCTGGTACTAGTACTAGTGATTCACACAGTTTTTGGTCAGTAATTACAACTCCCCAGTAAGATGTGTTACTATTCCTATTTTTAGGTTAATAAACAGGCTTGAAAGAGATTGAGTAACTCTCCCAAGTTTATAGTAAGTGGTAGGGCCCACATAGAACAGCCTGTCTGCCCTCAAAGCTTACTTTCTTCACTTGCAAAATTTTAATGCTTTCCTGAGAAAAACAAAAGGAGAGTCAGTATTCTGGCTGGGTCAAAATAATCATGAACACATTTCCTTGGACTTCCTTTCATCATTTCCCCATTTCCAACAACAAAATCCACGTTGGCATCAGGGAAACATCCTTCTGCTCCCCATTCTCCTTCCCAGCCACAAAGAAAGAAAAATCCTGCCTTTTAATAAATTCCATAAATAGCTTTAATACTTTAAAAAAAATGTCTCCTCACAAATGCAAGAAATGGAGGAAAGCAAATGACTAGATATAGAGTTCCAAACCACGGTTATAAAGTTTTTCAAGAATTTTCTAGAAAAGGCTGATAAATTTAGTGAGACCCTCGAAGATATGAAAAAGGACCAACTAGAAATTAAGCATACACTGAATGAAATAAAAAATAATATACAGAGATCCAACAGCAGACTATAGGATCTCAAGAATCAAGTCAAAGATTTGAAATACAAAGAAGCAAAAAACACCGAACCAGAAAAGCAAAAATAATCCAAAAATATGAAAATAGTGTAAGGAGCCTCTGGGACAACTTCAAGCATACCAACATCCGAATTGTGGGGGTGCCAGAAGAAGAGAGAAAGCAAGATACTAAAAACCTATTTGAAGAAATAATGACCGAAAACTTCCCCCACCTGGTGAAAGATATAGACTTACAAGTCCAGGGAAGCGCAGAGAACCTTAAACAAAAGGAATCCAAAGAGTACCACACCAAGACACATCATAATTAAAATGCCAGGAGCAAAAAACAAAGAGAGAATATTAAAAGCAGCAAGAGAAAAACAGTTAGTTACCTACAAGGGAGCACCCATACGATTGTCAGCTGATTTCTCAACAGACACTAGCAGGCCAGAAGGGAGTGGCAAGAAATATTCAAAGTGATGAATAGCAAGAACCTATAATCAAGAGTACTCTACCCAGCAAAGCTATCATTCATATAAAGAGCTTCATATAAAGAGGTCATATAAAGAGCTTCACAGATAAGAAAAAACTAAAGGAGTTCATCACCGCCAAACCAGTATTATATGAAATCCTGAAAGGTATCCTTTAAGAAGAGGAAGAAGAATAAAAAGGTAAAGATAAAAATTATGAACAACAAATACATATCTATCAACAAGTGAATCTAAAAATCAAGTGAATAAAAAATCTGATGAACAGAATAAACTGGTGAATATAATAGAATCAGGGGCGTAGAAAGGGAGTGGACTGACAATTCTCGGGGGGAAAGGGGTGTGGGGGTGTGTGGGAAGAGTTGGACAAAAATCGTACACCTATGGATGAGGACAGTGGTGGGGGGTAAGGGCAGAGGGTGGGGTGGGAACCAGGTGGAGGGGAACTATGGGAGGAAAAAAGAGGAACAATTGTAATAATCTGAACAATAAAGATTTATTAAAAAAATAAAAACATAAAGACTAAAAAAGTAAAAAATAAAAATAAATTTTTAAAAAAAGTCTCCATTTACACAGGAACAGAATAGTAGAATATTGAAGGTCTATTCTGAATTTGTTCAGTGCCTCCAATCAGAACTCACCTGCGGCTCTTCAAATTTGCCTCACCTACTTGCCTTTTGTCTGTAGCCACACCTCCCTTTTCCTGACAGCAGAAATTAATTCTACTTTTTGAAGGAATGTTCCCACTGTGCACTGAGAAGAGAAATATTTCATAACCAGAGGCCTGGTGCACAAATTTGTGCACATTGAAAGGAAATTAATTAGAAGAAATATTTTAGAGACGTGGGAGGGCGCCAGGGCATGTCCAGCCCATCTTGCTCCGTCCCAATTGGTCAGACCCCAGCAGCAAGCTAACCTACCAGTTGGAGCATCTGCCCCCCGGTGGTCAGTGCACATCATAGTGACTGATGGATCAGACACTTAGCATATTAGGCTTTTATATATATAGACTAGAGGCCCGGTGCACGAAATTTGTGCATGTGGGGAGGTCCATCAGCCCAGTATGCACCCTTTTGCAATCTGGGACCCCTCGGGGGATGTCTGACAGTGCAGTGGGACATCCCTCTCGCGATTTGGGACTGCTGGCTCCTAACTGCTCGCCTGCCTGCCTCCCTGATAATCCCTAACCACTCTACCTGCCTGCCTCATTGCCCTGAACCACTCGCCTGCCTGCCTCATCACCCCTAACCACTCTGCCTGCCTGCCTGCCTGATCGCCCCTAATTGCTCACCTGCCTGCCTGCCTGATGGCCCCTAACCACTCTGCCTGCCTGCCTGATCACCTCTAACCACTCGCCTGCCTGCCTGCCTGCTTGATCATCCTTAACCACTCGCCTGCCTGCCTGATTGCCCCTAACCCCTCTGCCTGCCTGCCTGATCGCCTCTAACTGCCTCTGCCTCAGCCCCTGCCACTGGGGCTTCATCCAGAAGGACATCCTGAATGATGTCTGGAAGATCGTTTGGCTGTCAGGTCTAATTAGCATATTACATTTTTATTATTATAGATATTTGTGTGGGAAATTTGGCCATATGACTCCACTAACATTTTCAGTCTTTCTGACAAAATATCATTCTTATAACTTTTGGCAGAGCTGTGAATTTTCTTCAATAACTTAATAGATGACATTTTATAAACTAACAATGTGGAGTTTTTTTTGCCTTCACACACTAATCCAGAATCAGTAAAAATCTATAATTATAGCAATTAGAATCTAAATGTATTGCCTTAAAAACACCGTATACTGTGATTAGTTGTCATAACTCTAAAATTCACTGAGTTCAAGTCATGATTTTTTAGAGCTGAACTCATTTCTTAACTGAGCTTTTTTTTTTATTTGATTGATTGGCCATATTGTTATTTAGGCTCTGACAGAGCATAGAGGAATATTGTGCATGAGACATTAATCAGGAAATTATGCATTGCTTTCGCAACTGGACCTCACTTAGTAATACCGTATTAGCTCTTAACATGCAAATTATTTTAGGTAATTACCTCATTTTTCAGTGGCCACTTGATGGATAGAAGTTTCATATAGATTCTTCTATGTAATTTAAAATCTTGTGGTGTATTGTTTCCTTTCTTGTTCATAAAAATCCCATTTGAAATTATCATACATCAAACTCACAGGCCAGTTGTGGGAAACCTTTTTTGTAGAAGCTCCTTCTCCCAGTTTCTTTTAACTATATTTTAAGCTGTCAATTTGAGCACATTGCATATCTAAAATGATGCCTATGATTTGTATTTTTGTATCATTGAAGGAGAAGTTGGGATAACTTGTAGCCCATGGATAGATCATGATAGATGTATAAAGTAGGATTCACTGTCTTTCCAGTCATTTCAACTAGCAAAGTTGCTGTTATTTTTTTTTCTTTAAAAAAAACACAGCCTTAAACACTGAGAATTTTGCATTACAAATGCATGTTGCTGACTATTCTCCAGTTTTAATATTAAATATTTTAGCCTAATAGTCAAAAGAGTATAGCATCTATTAATATTGTAATATGGTAAATAAAATAGGTAGGCTGTTATTATGTGTCATAATTATACTTGTTAAACACATATTAGTGGACCTCTGAACCAAAGTTTTATTAGAGATGTTCATATATGTGAACTGTCCAGAATACGTAGATTATTCGTTCCCCATGTTTTTCAGTCTAGCATGTCATAGAATCATAAATATTTGTTGTGATCTTGTCTGTTCAGAAACCTGCTCTGTAAAATAGCTTCCCCATAAATGTCAAGTAATGTAAAATTGAATGCCTATATTTAAATAAATCTTAACAGATAATAAAACTCTTGAGACTGAAATGGTTTCATTCAGGGAGGCAGACAATTATTTCCAGTGTGCAATTTATATGTCACGTTATGTAAAATACAATTTTAAAAATACTTTAAAAAGCACAAATGAAAAGTATCTATTGAATTTTTTTAAAGGAAGCTAGTGTTCTCATTGCAGGCCTAGTTGAAAATGTGAAACATAATGACAAGGTACAAACTTCTATTTTCTAAACATTGCTTTGACTAGATTTGCTTCCTGCTAATTCCTATGGGGGTTATTCCAGAGATTCAAGCTATCAAAACAGAATTTTTATTCACAACCTAACCTTTTTTCACTTAAGACAAAACAAAGGAATTAGATAATTTTGACACCTATTGTATAAGGCATATGAGAAAATTGCTGTTCTATTTACAGGTATGCATTTGGCACTTTATTTGCCAACACCCAGCTATATTACAGCTTACAACTGGTTCACCAGCATGGAGGATGTATCTTGTCTCTCCGGAAAACATCTCCTGACAGTCTTTCAATCACTAAATATTGAAAATGGACATGTAAAATTATGTATCTGATAGTGTTTCTTTTTTTAGGAAGATAATTTTTGGAATAATATTCAACAGTCTCTACTATGGGTTGGAGGTAGGAAAGGGAGGGGGCTGAGGTATAGCAGATCTCACATGTAATGGGGGTGGCAGGTGGATTCCAAAAGAAGGTCCACATTGGAGAGATGCCAGTGCCCCCAAGTCAGAGGCAACCAAGGGTACATCTGAGGTCCAAGTTGGGTTTATTGACTAGTTGCAAAGAGGGAGATTGCACACATGGGCTATCTATGAAGAGGTATTAGAATGGAAGGGTTTTAGGACAGGATATGAGCTGGTCTTAGGTTATTTTTGAAAAGGGTTTAAGGAGATGGAGCTAATTCTGTCACTGGGTATCCTAATAATTCTTATTTAAAAAGCAGGAGATATGAAGCAAACCTAAAGCTGCAATTGGTTACAGAAGCAGCAATCACTGAAAGTAACAAGGAGAGGGATTAGGTCCCTTTTGTTATTTGAAAAATATTCCGGTTTTTGTCTCAGTTCAGATATAATTATGGAGTTTTTTTGTTTTGTTTTTGTTTTTAATTCATCATGGTCACAGAATGCCTTATTTGATGTTCAACACAACACCATCCTTGTTAATGGTGCCATATTAGCTCCTAGCTGTCGAACATGTTACAAAGAGACAAGCGATGTTAGACCTGTCTGACTGCACATGGAGTTGGTATTCAGAGAAAATGGAGATCAACATTTTAAAAATAGATACTGCCCAGCCAGTGTGGTGCAGTGGTTGAGCATGGACCCATGAACAAGGAGGTTATGGTTCAATTCCTGGTCAGGACACATGCGTGGGTTGCAGGCTCGATCCCCAGTAGAAGGTATGCAGGAGGCAGCCAATCAATGATTCTATCTCATCATTGATGTTTCTATGTCTCCTCCTTCTCTCTTCCTTTATTTGAAATCAAGAAAAACATTTTAAAAAAATAAAGCACTAGCCAGGTAGTAGTTAGAGTGTCGGCCCGTGAACTGAAGGGTCCCGGGTTCAATTCCAGTCAAGGGCACATATCTCAGTTGCAGGCTGTCAGGGTGTGTGCAGGAGGCAACCAGTTGATGTGTCTCTCTCACAATATATTTCTCTCCCTCTGTTTCTCTCCCTCCCTTCCACATGCTCTAAAAATCAATGGGAAAAATATCCTCGGGTGAGGATTAACAACAAAAAAGTAAATAAGTAAAAAATATATACTGTGTGCTAAAATTGTGAAGTTGTCATTTCATTTGATTCTAAGAGATTGTAGTACCCATCTCCATTTATCAGATGCAGGGATTACTGTAGTTGCAGGAGTAAGTTTCTTATAGACAAGCAAATAACAAAAGGAAAGGCTGGGATATGAACCTAATATCTCAGATTCTAAAATATATTCCTTTCTGTTTCAACGACATAAGGAGCATATATTTAAAGTTAGAATTGAAAGTGAGTGATGATGTCATTGGCAGAAGTTGAGAGTGCAATGTGGAAATTGATTTGGAAGAAAAAGATTTGAGTTTTATTAATTAATTAATTAATTTATTTATGTTTTTATTGATTTCAGAGAGAGAAAGGGAGAGGGAGTTTTAATAGAAATCAAATCATAAAATATATGAAAATGCTTTGCAAACCACAAAGGTCTATGTAATCATTACATTCTGCTGCTTTATCAGAATCAATTGAAATGTAGTCGACCATATACTATAGAATATTTTAAATATTCAAACATCAGCATTGTCAACTATATCTAAAAACTATATTTTAAATTAAAGAAAAATGGTGAATACCATTATGTGATATGGATAAATGGAAAATGAAGTTAATGTTGATGGTAAGAAAAATTACTTTATACCACATATGTGAAACGCATTTTACAGCCTTAAATTTACTTTTGTTATAAATCTGGATGTTTTCTTCTTATGATGGCCCTAAATATTATCAACTTATTATTCTTCTATTTACTTTATTCTTTTTGAAAAACATATTTTTATTAATTTTAGTGAGAAAAAGAGAGGGAGAGAAAGATAGAAACACCAATGATGAGAATCGTTGATCAGCTGCCTCCTGCATGCTCCCTACTGGCCATTGAGCTCACAACCTGGGCATGTGACCTGATCAGGAATCTAACCATGGGCTCCTACTTCATAGGTTAATGCTTAACCATTGGGAACACCAGCTGGGCTATTTATTTTATTCTTAATCAAATGCAACAATTCTGTGCTATCTTCCTTCTGTTTTCTCTACTGGAAATAGCTCTCTGCTGGGAAGGACATGCACTGTCTCAGTTTTTGCTGACTTGAAAAATACTGCTTTTTCCATAACGTAAATAACTATTTACATTTTTTTTTTATGTTGCAGATATATGAAGTCTGGGGGCAAGACCTGCAGTAATTTCCCATAAGGTAGGGACACTTTTGTTTTTTTTCATTGTCATTTGTTCAGAGCTATCTATATAAACAAAATGCAGGGCTTCTTGATAAAGGTGACTTTATCAACATGTAAATTATAGGGGGGGAAATCCCCACTCACCTTGAGATACGGTTTGCAAAGACAATTAGATATATTTTCTCTCCCCAAAGCTTTTTTTTTTTTTTAAAACATATTTTATTGATATTTTACAGAGAGGAAGGGAGAGGGATAGAGAGCTAGAAACATCGATGAGAGAGAAACATCGATCAGCTGCCTCCTGCACACCTCCCACTGGGGATGTGCCCGCAACCAAGGTACATGCCCTTGACCGGAATCGAACCCGGGACCTTTCAGTCCGCAGGCCGACGCTCTATCCAGTGAGCCAAACCGGTTTCGGCACCCCAAAGCTTTTTTTGATGTCACCTTAAATCATAAGTTACTAGGATTTCAAATAATGAAAGTTTCATTTTTTTCCTTATCTGTTTCATCTTCAGACACTTAATGAGCACAAGCTAATGCCAAAACAAATCAAAGATTGATTTTTAGTGGAAAAATATTGCAAATTCTATGATGTACTTGCTTAATATTAGGTATTTCATAAGGATATACCTCACTAAGTCCATGCAGACAATACTAGGAAGACCAGCATGCCAAGAAGGGTTTGAACAGCTTTACAATATCTACTTGGGACATATAGTAAGTGAGGGATTAGAATGGGAAGTGGAATAAAGATGAACTACCATAATTCAAACTATGGAGAGATAAATTGAAAGTGAGTGGGAAGATGGTATTATATTTTATGCCAGAGCTGTAACCCTCTCCTTCAGATTTGGATAGGTCAGGGTACATGGGAGCCAGTGGTGGGATATGTTGACTACTGGGAACTGAAAGTTGATGTTGAATGAGGACCAGTTCACCATATCCAATCACATGTGTTGTTTCTGTTCACATCCAGAACAAGTGGTCATTCTGTTTACTCAAACAATTAATCTGCCTGTGGTTAGAGACAAGGGTGTGTGTTAGTTTTTTTTTTATCATGATGACTAGATTTTTCAAACTGATTAATATAGTCCTGGTAAAAGATAACAAACATTAAGTTGTTTTACTATTTGCCTAGTTGTACAATATTTCCTTTTTGTGGTTGTTTTTATATGCAGCAAATTAAATGCCAAGTCAATCAAGTGAAATAATCTATCTATAGACAACAAAATTTGAAGAATTCTCAAAGCATTAAACAAAATGTCCAAGCACTATGTTGTGAGGTTGCGTGAAAAAGCATATTTAAATAGGTGCAGATTGTCTTATCAATGTTGCACAAGTCCTAAGTCCTATTATACAGCTCAATACAGCTGGTATTGCCCATCTGTGAAATAATTGGTAAACAGGCAGAAATAAGTAACTTACATTGAGGCACCTCTTTTTAAATTGGAAAAAAAATGTTTTGACTCTCTTCATAATCCTCTTCAGTAAGTTATTAAAATTTATTTTCTTAAGATAGATGGGTTGAAGATATGTGACTAGGAGATGAAGATTTCAATCTAAATTATAATTATTCCCTACATCTGTTCTGATACAGTTAGAATGGCTTGCGCTTGTAAATTAGGTGTTAATGAAATAAAATGCTGTAACCATGTGGAACATGAGAATTGCAATTGACTAAAGAAGGTTCTTCTGTAAATTCTCCAAGGATGCTCTACTACAATGAAAGCTCTCCTGAGCTTCCCACTATACTCAAAATTATGTCTTTATAACACTTAGCCATCAAATTTAAAGTAATGACCAAAAAATTGCCAAAAAGAAGCATTATTAAGATGTGCCTTTTAAAGACAGGGATTCTACTTTGTGTTTGCTTGGTTTCTGAACCAATCCACTGCACTTTGTATAAAAGGCATAGGGTTTTCTAGCCATCTAATCCACTCTAGAGGGACACGGGCTGAGAAAGGTGGCCAGTGGTCTTTAGAAAAGGAACTGGTAGCAGTGACGGTCTGCCTTGCTTGCCTTTCATTCTTCTTATGTCCTAATTACACTAGCTGCATTGCTGTCATGCAAGAAATTGTACTTCTGGTGCTTAGAGGATATTGCAGTTGCATATTTTTTCCAGCCAAATGCCTAGTTCAATAAGATTTATATCTAAATGAAATATGTTTTCATCAAAAACAGAATGTTAAGGAATATTCACTTGCAATACTTTGAAAATCTCAAGTAAACATACAATTAGTTTATACATCCCTAAAATTTAATTCCAATTCTGTTTTCATTAGTCAAAAGCATCTAATAGGTGTTATGTAGAAATATTTTTTAATACTCCAGTCCTCCTAATTCAAGGTTACTGATTAAAATGGAAAGATTACATTTTTCAAAAAGCGAATAAAAGAGTTTATTATATTTACATGATAAATTATTTTACCAAACACAATTTATTTTTAAAATTATGGTTATAGTGAAAATTTCAAGATAACATGTTAGGATTTGTTTAGATGCAATACCAATGTAATTTTGGATTATTAGAGATTTGGGACAATTTTTCTTAAACTTTACTCCAGGTTGTTGTAGGGTTGTGCAGCTTTGCAAATAAAAATGCTCTATTTACGTAGATTAAATGAAAATCAAATATTTTTTATGATACATCTGCTAAGAGCAAATGGTTACTACTTCACAATCATAATTTATGAATTACTTTGTAAAAAGTTTTCTCCAGTGGAGTAAAAACTCCCAAGTACATCTCATTTTCCCTCGGACATGTGATTTTTGTCAAAATAGTAGTTCAACCTTGGTTAAAGCCTCTGTGTGCAGTTAGCATTCTGGGTTTTTGTTTGTTATTTGCAGTCTTACCCTGGGTTATTTTCCCTCCTGGTAGTATTCCTGATACTTCTAAAATAGTTTGGTTGACAATTTTAGGTGATGGGCATTTCAGTATGTCCTTTTATCTACATATTTGATAAAATGTAGCTGCTGCAAACACACTATTTATTCCTCTTCTCATTTAGGCATTCGCTTTCCCTCTATTTTTTTTTATTTTACTTATATTCTTGATAGAAAGGCAAGTCTTACCAGACTAAGAATTTTGGAACCTGCTGAAAGTTCAAATACAGATACTAAGGGTTTTGTGTGCTAGCTGGTGCAGAAAGCAAATAACTCCCTGTTAGTCACCCACACGAGTGGAGAACATAATAGATGCAAGAGAGTTCAACTAATTTCCGTGGAAATGAGCTGGCATTTAGTCTGGTAACCAACCAGTTACTAAAACACTAAATATGATGAGAGTAGATTGGATAAGCAGGTTAGGGAAGCTAGAGTTAAAAGCTAAGTGGAGAGCATGTGGAGGGAATGACATCAGGGCTGTGCCTTACTGGCTGCTGGAGAGTCAGTTGTTATAGTTTGGAAAAGGAAATGGTCATGGTTTAGAAGACCTGTGAGCCAGGAACAGAGGGAAAGCCTCAATTACCACTGGCTGAAGGAGTGAGGAAGAAAGACTAGCAGAGTTTGAGTTCGGAAGAAAACTGCTGCCAGATGACAAATGAAGAGACAATGAGGCCAGAAGGTCATCTTCTTGAGGTAGGATAGTCATGCAAATGGAAGATGGTGCAGTAGATTGGGATTGAGTGCACGTGACCCAGCGTCTGAATGAAGCCCTAGGACTCTGGGGGCCAGCAGTTGAGTGTTCTAGCGATCATCTAGATCTCATTGGCAGCCTCACTGTCCTATTCTCATCAAGGGCAGTGCAGTGCGAGAGAAGCCAAAGTGCTGGGGATCTGGTGTAGGCATAAAGCACGCACCCTCAAGCGTTTGAAGGCAGAGATGGATATTGTATCAGATGCCTGATTAGCCCCAGTTAGCTTACCTTCTAATCTCAAAGGAGAGCATTGCATTGTATGCTCTGCTGAGATATGCCAATGCTTAGTAAACCCTTGGAAATTTTTAAATGAAGGAGGTTGACCCTTTTTTTTCTGGGCTTTCTGTATATATTACCTGCCTCCTAAAGGTTTGCTTTCCAAGTTCACTGGGTCTCTCCAGCTTGTCTAGACCAGTGATTTTCAAAAATAAGTACACTTCAGAGCCACGGAAGGAAGCCTTGTGACACTCAGATTGCTGCTCTCTCTTTCCCCCACAGTCTCTGGTTTAGAGTAATAGATGGAGCTCAGTAATGTGCATTAATAACTTGTTCCCAGTGGCGGCTGCTGCTGCTGGCCCAGAGCAACACTTTCAGAACAATTGCCTTCAACCTTCCACTCTGCTACTTTATCCAAATTCATTATTCCCTGAGGCAAGAACCTTATCAATGTCAATCAGGATTCCCCAGATCTGAAACATATAAACTAAAATCAAAGCTATTTTAAGGCAAGTTTTAGTCATCCAATGCAATGATGTATACAAATCTGTAAAAGACTATTACTATCCACAACAAATTCTCCGGCTTCATTATTTCTGTTAATTCAGATGGGTCTCTGATGAGAAAAACCTCAGGCAATATTAGTAAGTGAAGGGGAAAACTTCTAGATTATGAGCAAAGATTTTCCTGGACACTTTGGTACAAGCAAATTACTGCCTCGGTTGAAGTTCCTTCCTTCACTGCAAATTCCTCAAGCTCCACAAATCAATCAACAAGTTCTTCCCCACCCCCGTAGGGTTTCCATTTCATTTCCAGGAATCAGGAAGGTGGTGAATACCCAAAGGACAGGAAGGCAGTGCCACATGCAAATACGTCCTTTAAATTTGGAAGCCATACGTTCCATTTATTTTGGCCATCACCCAAAATATTTCAATGGCAGTTGGGATTCATCTTTCTTTCAATATTTCCCCAAGTTTGAGCTTTGTTTGAAAGTGTCTTTGAAAGAACCATTTGTTTTTGTCAAGAAACATTGTTCAACGTGGCACTTGTTAAAAGAATAACTTAGACTCTAGAGTACAGCAAAATTGCTTTATTTTCCATTACATGGCGTTTCAGGGAAAATAAAAGAGAATACTCGCATTTGCAGGGGTGAGATTTTTACTGGTGTCCTAGTAGGTAATTTTAAATATAATAGTGGAAGTGCTAATCGCTACAGTGACCTCAAAGGTGACATCTTACCTCAATTTCAGTGGTTTGATTCTGGCATCTTTATTTGAGTCTTAGATCAAATGGCATAAAGCTGGGAATTTCAACAAACTATTTTGTTTTTTAGCCTAGGTCAGGGAGACAAAATAGAGTCCATTGGGAGCAGAGCTACATACTCCCCAAACATGTCAGTCATATATGCTCATTGACTATGTTCGAGGATGCCTTGTATTTTTAAGAGTGAAAAGGTGTTTTTAGAATTCAGGGTTTCTCGGTTTTCTTACTGAAAAGATGTTTTTAAGGATTTAAAATACAGTAAACATTCAATGTTTTGTTCCACATTTGTTTTTCTCTCCCCCCCCCTTCTTTTTTGTCTTCTTTTTAACCTGCCAGATTTGTTTTGTATTCCCCCATCCCTTTAACCACAGATAGAAAAGAGGTTCTGTGTGTCACTTAGTAATTCCTCAGCCAAAGTATCTTCAACCATATTACAATGGACAGGGTAATTTCTTAGATTTTATCAGCTTAATAGCCGGGCCACAGTAAGCATTTAGAAAATAGAAAGGATATTCAAATTGCTGCCATAAATTCAAACTAAATCCCTTGTTATATGTCAGCCTTGAGAATATTTCCCAAAACATATTAGAAGTGAGCTTTTGAAATTAAGGCCTATTGTCATTTAGTATTATCTTGATTCATATGAATAAAAATAGGAAAACAGATCTTTATTCTATTTCAAATTTACTATTTGATTACTATGATAATGGATTTTCATCGCAGTTTGGTTTTGTTCACCATCACATTGGGTCCTATTGCACAAACCTTCTTTATATCGTTCTACTTTAAAGGTGGTTTATTTAATCACCTTTCAAAATCACACTCACCATAATTAATATCATTACATTTGTAATACTGTAACAGACTAGATACTAGCAGTAATTAAGCTTATCCTTCAAGTGAGTCTCCTATTTGTTTTTCTGACTTTACCCTATTCAGGTGCTTAAGTCATTTCTCCTCTGTCAGAACTGTGGTTTGAAAAAAAACAAACAAACCCTGGAGCCTATTTCCACAGGTACCTACCAAGTTAAATAAATAAATAAATAAAGCAGTAAAAAGTGATAATGCTCTGAAATGGAGTCTTACCCTCTTCATTTTTAATTTGCCCCACAAATTAGCAGCTAGGGCAGAAACACAGAACAGGATTTGGAAATCAATGAGCTAGGACAGGGGCAGTAGACTATGGGCCCTGGTTCAAGTTTAGCCCACAGCCTGATTTGTACAGCCCTTGAGCTATAGAATTTTTTTATTTATTTTTTACATTTTAAGCAATTGGAAAAAAATTAAAAGAAGATTATTTCTTTACATGTGAAAAGTATAGTAAATTAAAACTCCAGTGCCTGTAGATGAAGACATATTAAAACACAGTAGGCTCATTTGTTTATATATGATATAACATGGCAGCTGAGTAGTTACAACACATACCATTTGACCCACAGAGTCTAAAACATTTATTACTCATCACTTTATAGAAAAATATTGCCAATTATTAATGTGAAATATGGGCTCTCACAGTTGTTCACCCCTAGAAGTCATTTTACATTTTGAGAAACACAATAAAATATAATTATATTCAACCTTAAGTAACTTTAAAAAAAATGAGTAAGAAGTCATGAATTCTATTCTAGCACATGTAGGATTAGGGTGCCAAAGGCTTCAGAAATATCTTTGTGGGAGAAAAAGAAGCTTAAAGTTAAGAAAAATATGTATATTTGTTCATTCAGAGGAGAAAGTATCATTATTTAATTTTATCAGCAGAATACTTGTCAGTTCACAGAACATGTGTATTTTGAAGGCACCTCATTTTAGAAATTCTGAACATGAGGCTCCTGGTATTGACCTTCAACCTATTTCCTGTCTCAGCTCTAATAAGGGCCAAGAAAAGAGCCCAACTTATTTCACCTGACACCTTCATCTTGCCCAAGGCTGTGTAAATCCACACCCTCTTTGAATCAGTGCATGGTTAGTTTTATGGGAGTAATATAACAAAATGAAATATACATTAGAAATTAATTTAGTTAACATATCTAAAAAAGTTCTGCTGAGATAATATTTGAGATGATCTATGAAGAATTAGGTATTTTGACAGGTGGAACTATTTCAGATGAAAGGTATAGCTTGAACAGAAACCCATTGATGGGATGGTAAAGCAAGTATTTCCAAGTGATTAGAACAGCTGGTGCTACATAAAATTTAATTAGAAATATAGATTGGGGTTATAATGTGGACTATCTTGGATGTGAACATGATTTGGTGAAACAGTGGAGAGTCCCTCCAGTTTTTCGAAAGTAGAGGCTTATGATCATCTTGCTTTAGAATTGCAGTCTCTGAAGTGGCATGTGCATAACCAGGGCTTGGTGGTCACAATCCACTGGGGATAGCGAAGAAAATATTATATTTTATGCTTTTATTTGTATTTAATTCACATTATTAAAATAATGAGCTCTGGCCCTAACTGGTTTGGCTCAGTGGATAGAGCATCGGCCTGTGGACTGAAGGGTCCCAGGTTCGATTCCGGTCAAGGGCATGTACCTTGGTTGCGGGCGCATCCCCAGTAGGGGGTGTGCAGGAGGCAGCTGATCGATGATTCTCTCTCATCGATGTTTCTAACTCTCTATCCCTCTCCCTTCCTCTCTGTAAAAAATCAATAAAATATATTTAAAAAAAATAAAAATAATGAGCTCTGTAATGCTTAAGGTATGGGTTGACCTGACTCTGGCATTTGTTCTGTGTCACATGGTCCCATGTCACACATGGCCAGTAACATGTCCCTAGGTAAGTGTGGAGATTTCAGAACAGGGAGGATGGCTCTGCACCCTTCATTCCTTTCAGCTTTCAGTGTACTGTTACTTATTGACATTTACGTTTACTTGGTTAATGGATTCATGTATTATATTATCCAGTTTTAACTAAGAGTAACTTCACAAAATGGTTAACTGTTTTACAAAATTGTTGAAGATCACTCTAATAATTCAAGCACAAGCTATTAGCAAGAAAATGGCAGTGATGCTACAAATTGAATTATAAACCTGGGTCACCAATATATTGAGGTTAAACAACTATAATCTAATCTATCCACAAGTTAGCCAACAACAAATTATTAAGGGGTTATTTTGTGTGTGTATATATATAGATAGATACCCACTATTATTAGTGATACAAATTAATAATCATGTTTAGGAGATCATTTAAAATATTATTTTCATCTCACCCTACAAACATATTTATTAAATTATGTTGTTTCATCATGTGAAAAATTTATTAACACAGTAGCTCAATATAAAATGTTGTAAGTAAATACTATTATATAAATTAGGGCTGTCCTCACAAACATTTTACTGCTTGGTATAATGAAACACTGTTTAAAGTAGTAAATTAGGGATGATAGATTTTTAAGAAGTTATCTAAAATGAAGAGAGCCTTTGGAAGTTGGTTTCACAGGGTCTGGTATGAACTAGGATTGTGACAATTATGAAAGGACAGGAAGAAACATTTGACAGACAGAGATATTATGGGATGAGATGGATGAGATGGAGAAGTCAGGGCACAATGAAGCTTAGTGTAGGTGTCTAATGCCTTGATATGTGTGCAATGATACTAAGTAGGGAGGAGAAGCTAAATTTAGAGCACAGTGAAACTCCTTTTTGTCATTATTTTAGCAGAGAATTATGCAAAAATTGCTTTTCACTAATGAATTTTTTTAATAGAATCTGGCAGTCTAAGTGATCCCTGCAAAGTGAAAAGCTCACAGAAGAAATAATTGACCTATATTTTCAATAATGATCTCCACATGCAGTAGAGATAGAACAGATGTGTTCTAAGTTGTGTGTGTGTGTCTTATTCCTCACTTGTCATGCTGTAGTTAGCACTGTTTTAGCAAATTTTTAATTTTGAGAAACTTAATACACATTTTTGGAGATTGTCACTTTATGTTAATTTATATTCTAAGACCCCACTCTGAACTGTATTTAAATACTTGCAAGACCTATGAGTTAACATGGCTAAAAGTAATTACTTGATGTACTTATGTTTTTAAATTAATTTGTAGTTGAATCAATTGCTGCACCATATGTTAGATAATGAGAAAAGTTTAAAGCTTAAACACAAAACTAATTATAAACTTTGATTTGTTTATTTGTTGCGTGTACTTTACCGGTTTGAGTTGCTGCTTCATATACACACAAGTAAAATGTTTTCATGGATTACTGTATGAACTCTAGTAAAAAAAAAAAAAAGAAAAACTTTTGTTTCAACAATTTCTGTATAAGATGGAAAAGCGCCTTTACCAAAGGAAAAGAAATGATAATAATTGCTGTGCCCGTGATGTAGACCATCAGTGCAATTTTTGTATGCTACTGATTGACATCCCTGGACACTCAGACATCCATTTCCTTTTCATAGCTGAGTACTTTAGAGCCCATGATTATAGTAATAGATGTTGTTTTCCTCTTTACTCTACTTGCAACAAAGCTTAGAATCAAATGTGTTGACCCCCCTCTATTAACTGACAAGTGTAGGTGGCATATGTAGCCCTGTAGTCAGCTCTATGTTTTCCTGAACATATTTTATATGTCATGTTTATTATTGTAAGCCATCTAAAACCAATTGTGCAAATATCTTTATGTAAGTATATAAATGATATTAATGCCTTCACACATTATATATAAATGATTTTGAGACTATTTTTTACATCTTTTATAACTTTAACAATCAATCTGTGGCAAATGCTGACCTTTAATAGAAAAAAGTAAGAGCTGTACCAGTCTGTTTCGGTGACATCACTAATTATCAATTCACATGTAACTACCTTCCACATGCATTTCCTTCCTGAGCCATGTCTTTGGTTAATAGTGATGAATATAAAGTAAGTTTAAGTAGAAGTTTAAGCAAAACCACCAGTAACATAGAAGTACTTGGAGTAATGAAATGATTTCTTTTATTGCAAATTTTATTTTAAACCTCCCAATTATCATCTTCATTGACAATGTAATCAGGACTTAATATTGAGTTGTTATTAATTTTTAATGCTACTTATGCTGTTTAATACTGTGTATAACTTGGCACTGATTCTTCTAGTAGAACTAAGCTTTGACATCCTCTGCAGTCATCCACTCAAAACTAACGTTTTTAACCCAGCAGCTCCTTTTGCCTTCCCACCCCCACCTGTCTTTCACCTCTGAATGCATAGAGC
This sequence comes from Plecotus auritus, assembly GCF_963455305.1. Classification (NCBI taxonomy): domain Eukaryota; kingdom Metazoa; phylum Chordata; class Mammalia; order Chiroptera; family Vespertilionidae; genus Plecotus; species Plecotus auritus. The sequence goes on along the minus strand of NC_137773.1, from coordinate 11,434,346 downwards.
AGTGTAGATTTTTTTAAACTTTAGAATTTTAATAAATAGGATTTTACTTTTAGCAAGACAAAATTATTAGGAAGACAGTAAAATATTCTTCTAGGATTAAAAATACTATGTTTATAAAATATTATAGCTGGAAGTAAGTGGACTTCTCAGATAATTTTCATCTGTAGAATTTTTTTTTAATCAAACGATGTTACTGACATGTTACTACTCTAAATGAAGCAGAATATTTAGAGTAAGAGTCGGTCCTTTTAGACAAAATAATATATATCATTAAGACATTATAGTTCACTTGAATTCTCAGAAGATGATTTACCAACATGGTGCTTGGGCATTACCTTTCCTGTGACTTTCATCTTTTTGAGTTAAGGATGCATTTCGTAGCACATTTCTTATTAAGATTAACTAATGTTTTCAAATGGGTACACAGCTCCCATTCACTTGGGAATGTGCGGTGCCTGTCTAGTCTGGATTTCAAATACCAATAGAGGAGCATAATTAGTGTATAGCTGCAGTTTCATGAATATTCAATCGCTCCATAAAAAGAATTAACTTAAGCCATAGATGAATTGCATGAAAGTGGATAAACTCTTTAGCAAGTATGATATTTTTTTTCAGGGAACAAATTCAGGTGCAAGAGAAATGTCATTTTCTTTATTTTATTCAATAATTCAAATTAATCATTCCGTGTGATAGCAGAGAACTTAATGTAGTGCAGTTTTTCTCAGATGTTTTAGGTGTCAACTCACTGATAGCCTGTTGTCATTGTGTCTGCTCTCAGCTTCTCTCCCCTGAGATGACATCTAGAGACCAGGGTGGGTGGGATAAGTCGGTTTCTGGGACTTGCACAATGCTATGGCCTGAAAGAAGGTCCCAGAACTGCCTTTTTCATCCTCTGTCCTGTAACCCAGCCACTAGGTCCTTGTCTAACCCAACTATGAAAGGTCGATATCTGGCACCAAGAAGTCCATGTTTCCACTTGGTCATGATCTCTATTGTCCACTGTAGTGTTGGATGATCTGTCTCTTAGTCCCAACTTAGGATCTGTTTGGGACCATGTAGTTTTCTTTGCTGTTCGTAACCATACAGAAGAACACCATGGGGGCTCACTGCAGCTTAGTGGGTGTACATGTAGATTATGAGAGGCTCTCTTGGGTTTTTTAGATGGCAGTTCTCCCCTTTTCTCTCATATCCCAAACGCGTGGGAGATTCTGTGGGTTGTGTGTCAGATAAAAGGTGCATCACAATTCATCTCTACTCTTAAATTTTCAAAACTATCTGGGGTGTTATCTCACCCCTAGCTAAAAGTGCATGCCTGTCAGTGTCTAACCCTTTTGCATTCTACTCCAACTCCATTCCCTCCCTAGCCTGTAGGAGTTTGTTTAGGTGAAAGATGGCAGCACCTAGTAGGGTAAGGGGAAAAACAAAGTAAAACAACCAACCAAACAAAACCCCACACGTCTGCTAATGTCTCCTTCACACAGCTCAGGACGAATATCCTCAGAGTGTGTTGATCTGGGATTGAGTGTTTTGATTAGAGATTGTACCATAGACCATCATTGATAGAAATTTTTATTTTAAAAATGAAAACTACAATCTAACCATGTCAGTAACTGGACTCCCTTCAGTACAAACTTAAGGGCATCAAAGTTCTTAACAACTGAAAGTCAGGCAAGTAAGAAAAAGAAAAGAAAGGTTAGGGAGACAGGAATGCTGGAACCCTACATCTTGCATTATTTAAGCGCTCTGCTCTTCAGGTTCTATTTAACCAACATTCACATAATCCACAGGCCTCCTTCCCCTCTAACCAATCCTATAGACTCATACCTACTTATTTACACTGCCATCTGAACTCCAATTACCTGCATTCCCCTTTTTAAAGTTCAAGACAGTGTTTTTTTATATAGAAGTAGGTTAGTGCATGTCTATATTATTGCATAAGTGAATATTGTATACATAGCTGTTGAATATTGTATAAGTAACATGTTTATTTCTATATTTTATTATTTTTTAATTTTATTATTATTATTTTTAATCCTCACCTGAGGCTATTTTCCCATTGATTTTTAGAGAGAGTGCAAGAGAGAGGGAAAGAGAGAGAGAGATATCCATGTGAGAGAAACACATTGATTGGTTGCCTCCTGCACGAGCCCCAACCAGGGCCTGGGCTAGGGAGGAACCTGAAACCGAGGTACGTGCCCCTGATGAGATTCGAACCTGGGACCTTTCAGTCCGCAGACTGATGCTCTATCCATTGAGCCAAACCAGCTAGGGCTCAGTCTCTTATTATTTAACTACAAATTACAAAACAGTTAGCTCGCTGGAGTGTTTCAGGTGAAGAACCTGGTCAGATTCCTTTTGGCAGAAGTACAAGGTGTAAGGAAAGGCTGGTTTAAAGCAGAGAGACAAGAACAGAAATATGTAAGGTTGACATTAAGATGGCGCATAGGTCAAGGTTAAGAACCAGGGATCTGTTTCAAGAGTCAAAATTTAAAGTGAGAGTCAATAACTCAGCGGGGCTCTCTGTTTTTGGTTAAACCTCTGGACTTCAGGAGATCACTGGTCAAGCTCTGTTGAGGTAGCATAACAAGGTGACTAAATTAAGGATTTCTGTATTCCAAAGTTGACTCAAGTTACTTTTAGAATTATTATTTTTTTTACATTTAATTTCTGATAAGGATCAGCTAAATGTAATTCATTGCATGTAACTATTATAATTTGCATTTTCTAATAAAAATAGGGCTTCAGCTGCACAGGTATCAAATTGAATTTTCTATTGTTTCCATTTTATGTAAATGTAAAACTATAGTGTTTCTTTGCAAAAGTAATTGCACAAAGTTAAGCACATTTAAATTCACAGAAGATGCTTTTTATAGAGCAAAAGAAATAGAGGCATCCAGAATATAAGAATAGGTAGATTAGACTGAATAAACATTAATAATATTTATTTGACCCCCACTTGTTCTTTAGCACAACATTCTTTAACATAAAGCAAAAGATATGGGTGGTTAGTTTTCTTATTTTATATTTCATATTCTAAAAAAATATATATGCAATTAATTACCATGCTCAGGAAAGAAAATCATTCACATGGAAAATGAAATTTGAAAAACAATGTGCATATAGTTCAGCTCTAATAGTGCAAGAAAAAACGAACCTTTTCTTAACATGTGAAATACAGGTTCTGAAGAGTTCATATTCTCCTTAAATTATGTTAGCTGTTGTGTATGTGGATGTCTGCAAATTTTTGAAAAAGGCTGTATTTTATTTTGCATGTTTAAATTATAATGTAACTTTTCCTCATTTGTATTTTATAACATTTGACTCTCATTTTATGATATTTAAGTAGGAGAGATAATCAAGTGAATGTAGTCTGAACTGAAGCAAAAACTAGGCAAAAATAGGTATCAACCTGTACCCGAGGGTATGAATTCTTAGGAGAAATAAAGACAATAATCACAATCATAATAAAAAACTAATAATAATAACCATAATAACCTATATTTCCGATTTGGTCCAATTTTCTTTCCATGAAGATCTCACAACTCTTTAGAAGGATTTTTCTTTGTCCCTGTGACTTGGCTGGGTGAGATCAGAGGTCCTGCCCCAAAAGAAGAAAACTCAGACCTCTTCATTTATACTATTTCAACTTCCTGCCTCTTGGCATGGATTCAGGACACATGTCCCAACAGGCTAGGATTCACTAGTTCTTTTGAGAAGCTTTAAAAAAAAATGCACTTTATCATCTGGAACTTCCCAGCAATGAGACCACAATGGTCACACGCAGCTGGAGATCGATGTTCCCCCCACGTGAAGAAAGCCCGCTTAATGAAGCCAGCGTAGAGGAGGGCAGGGCTTGGGGGTGGAGACGGAGCTGGAGACAGAGAGGCACCCTGATGGCTGTTGAAATCTCTCTTCAGCAGAGGCTACATTCTATTCTCTGGATTTGTACTCTACTTAAATAACTCAATTCACTTTTTGCGTAATTCAGTTTGTTTCTTACCGCTTACACATGCAACCTACAAGGTAGTCCTGACTGGGGATGAGGGAGGGGGGCGATTTCTTTGCACCTATAATTGTGTTAAGTGCTAACACAATTGCCATGCTGAATGTCACAATTCCTGAAATTTTTAAAGTTGGAGAAAGGTAAAGCAACAAACTGATTTACTCAAAGATCCATAATCGACCGAAGGAGGAATGAAGTCAGACAAGTGAAAATACACTCTTAGCAATGAGATGATGTGAATTAACTATCAATGAAGGACAGCCTCTGTGACCTTTTATCTCTCCAATTCATGAATATGAAGATGATACTGTTATAAGCACCTCTCAGCAACACCAGAAAGTTGTTACCGGACAAGACAGCCCCCTGGGTCAGTGGGAGAGGGCTGTCCCCTAACCTTGATCCTTGTCTTCTCATACAAATGAATTTATACAAGAGACCTTGACTGTGTTGTTAAAAGCCAATTTATTAAAGCATGCATCTTCACTGAAAAAAAGCATAAGCAAAGCAAGCAAACCTATACATCTGGCTTATGAAGCACAGATAGGCTCTCAGCTAATCTGAAGAGCAAGTTGGGTGTGGGTCTGAGGTGTTATCTATCCTCCTGTCCACAGGCTTCCAACTTCCTCTGCTGACTATTTTGGTAGAGATTAATTCTCAAGGTCACTGTTTTTACTTTGTTGTGGCTTTCCCAGAATTCATGAAAAGCACCTGGCAACGTTATCTTGCCAAGCCCTGAGACGGCTGGCTTCTCTGCTTAGGGAGTAAAATGGCCTTCTATCCCTTTCCCCCTCCCTTGCTGTATCCTCTCATTAGGGAGGTTTTTAACCATTTGCTCTGTGTCCTTGGGTGGGGAAGATAATGGTTTGTTAGTTACAAAGCTGGCTGCAAATCGCCCACTCTATTTGGCCTTGTTTTCACTTTCCTGTCTCAGTTTCCCTATTTCTCCTGCCCTGGAATCCTGTAACAGTTGTAGCTGGCTCCAGTGGTCACATCCATATTTCCTCCTTCCTTTCACCTCTTGCCCTGTCTGCCTTATCCTGTTTCTGTCTCTCCTCAGTACAGCTGTGTTATATTTCCTGCTTCCTGCAGCTTTTATTCATCATCTTCCATTCTCCATTTTAGTTGATGGGAATTGTCACTATCCTTACCTTAAAATCTCTGAAATATTTTTATTTTTTTAATATATTTTATTGATTTTTTACAGAGAGGAAGGGAGAAGGAGAGAGAGTTAGAAACATTGATGAGAGAGAAACATCAATCAGCTGCCTCCTACACATCCCCTATTGACGATGTGCCCGCAACCAAGGTACATGCCTTTGACCGGAATCAAACCTGGGACCCTTGCTTGAGTCTGCAGGCCGATGCTCTATCCACTGAGCCAAACCAGTTAGGGCGAATCTCTGAAATATTTTTAATGCTCTTATCTTTATTGTATGTTCTACCACTTACTTAGTGGTGAAGAAGTTCTAAAAAGTAAAAATATTGCATATTACAATAGAGTTGGTTTTTGCAATAATCTCCTTATATCAGTGTGCTCATTTCAGATAAATGCAAAAACTATGTCTATTTTCAAGTTCATTGAAATGTACTTTTTCTTTTGCTGTCTTAAATCTTCTGACCAGACAGGGGGCATTGTTTATGTTACTGCTCATTTCATTGTTAGCTTTTCCTTTTGGCTTTGCTTTATAATTTCTAAATTTGCTGAAATTACTTTGCTGAAATCATTCGGTAAATTTTTTGCAGGTTGTCCATCTTTTGCTTTAGTGCCCTTAACTTTTTAATCTTACATTTTACATACGCTGTAGGATCTTTCCAATATTTGTGCCATATTTGAATCTGGTTCTGTTGATGGTTTTATCTCTTGCCAGTGTGTTGTTTTGTACCAAGGTTACTCGCATTATACCTCAGTTTTCAATTTCCTCTAGGGATACTTTGTACTAGGGTAGAGGCTAATTTATGAGAGGGTTTCTCTTAACGTCTGTCTCACTTTGAGCTTTAAGTCTTATATTTGCACTTACCATGTTCTTATAGTTCTCTAGTAACATTAATCTGTTACTAGACAATTCTCTCTTGTCTTGCTTTAGCCTCAGACTTAGGCAGATACTGTGTCCCTGGAATGTGGCCTTATCAGTGTTCCTGCCTTTCTCACAACCATAGATCTAGGCCTGATGCATTTTTCTGTCCCTATTTCTAGTGGTGGAGAGATTTTTATTTCCTTCCCGATACAGTGAATTTTCACCCAATATTTTTATTCTCACAATTAAGATTTTCATTCCAAGAGTATTAATATAAAATTTGACTATTGCTTTATTCAACAGTATGCTCTAACTACTTTAGGTTGATGAAAAAGCAGAAACAAATATGTGCTTATGAAAGTAGATTTAACCTAAGGCTAATAAAATTTAAATGTTGGGACCTCTTATAAAAAAAAAAAAAAAAAGATTTTCATTCCATACAGGAGATAAGGCCGGAGGATCCAGGTGGAGTTTTGTTCCCTGTTCCCCGCCCCTAGTCCCCTAGTCCCTAAGTCTGCGTCATGAGCCATGCATTGTCAGGACTCCCTCTAATTATTTTGTGAATACACAAGTGGGACCTTGGAGGAAGAAAATAAATTGCAATATGATTTTGGCCCCCTGGGTTTCACACTCTCTTGCCAGCCATATTTCCCTCCCTAAATTTCTAAAATTTTCTAGCTGAGTTATTCTGGCCAGTTTTCTGCTGCCAACTGGTCAGAATGACCCATTTCTCCCTATATGTGCCCATATGTGTTGACATTTTAGAGTGATTGGTTGTCCTGTGATGCCAGTTCTTTCTTAGGTTGAAGAAAAGTTGTAATATTTTAGTTTGTCTGAGTATTTAAATTAAAAATAAGTGTGTGGATGGTTCTGGCTAGGTGGAGTGTCATCCCATACAACAAAAGGTTGTGGGTTCGATCCCCCATGGGGGCAGCTATGAGAGGCAACCAATCAATGTTTCTCTCTCACATTGATGTTTCCCTCCCTCCCTTCCTTCTTTTCTCTCCAAAAATCAATAAAAACATATCCTCAGGTGAGGATTTAAAAAAAATTATGGATTGGGCCACATTTTCTATAACTCTGTACATCTGTTAGTAGTCACCAACATACATCACTTTCAGGAGCGCGAACGCCTGCTATTCCTGGTTCCATTGTGGTAAAGTAATTTATGGTAAACAATTTGTCTCATTTCTCAAATAGAACAAAAGACATGGTATAGGCCTCTCACACCAAATTAAGCAGAATCTGACCCAATCTCCAAGCGAGTTCTAACTTGTTATGGTAAGAGAGCCATAGGACATCCAAAACTACTATTTCTCATTACACTGCTCATATGAGATGAACATGCTCTCTCCAGACCCCTTAGTTTGTTATGTGTCTGACACTGTTTATATCTTGTCTTAATTCTCATAGAAAACCTGTGAAGCAGGCGACAGAAAAATGAGGTGTGGAATGACTAAGAAATGTACCTAGAGTGGCACATCTACCAAATATCCTAGCTGAGATTTGAACCAAAGTAACAACTTTAAGCCCAAGCACTGAACTCCTTTTCTTTTTCTTTTTCTTTCTTTTTTTTTTTTTTTCTGAAAAAAGGAGGTAACTTTTAAATGTCATTCACTGATGAATGAAAAATAAAACTCATCACTGATATCCATGTTTGGCCACACTTTTGGAAGAGAGTGGCTGATGGTTTTGTTGTGTGGTTTTTTTTTTTTATTTATTTAGAAAAAGCTGACTGTGAAAGTTTTGAAGACACTCCTTGTTCATTTTTATGCTGACCCAGCAAAACCAACTATTACTGTTTTGGTGTAGTTAAATACAATGTGTGTGTCAGTCTAAAATATACAAGTAATTAGATTCAATTCTTAAATCCAGGCTACCTAGTCAGCTTTCCATTGTATGGTGAATAACTTTTTTTTTTTTTACAATTAATTATTAATTTGATCCTCAATTGCATAGAAAAATACTCTGGATAAAACTTCAAAATTTTAATGAGTAAAAGTGACCAATATTTGACCTCTTTTCATAGAGTCTTAATTGAACAATAAGTAGTTATCCTAAAGTAATCATGGGTTCCAATGGGAGATGATAATTGCTGTATTAGGCTGATTGATTAAGGTTATAAAAAGTTATTAGTGTGAGGGTGAAGGGGCCACAAATTTACCTTGTCCTTAGTTTAATTTGAATTCTGTCAATAAAAGGGGAAATAATTGTGGTACTCATATTTTATAAAAAATCATTTCTCTTACAATTAATGTCTTTTCATTCAGTGACCATTTAATCCAAAAATAAATTATTGCCCTCAACCATCATAGAGAACATTGTTTTATAACATTTTCTAGAGTTATTTTCCTAGTAAATTAGTCTATTGATATAAACAACCACCAAATAAATGCAAAGCAATTTAAAGGATTATTTTCATAGCATTACTTATTCAAACTTTATTAAAAGTTGGCAAAGAAGGAATTAATACTTACCACTTATTATACACCATAGAATGTTCTATGTATCTATATATATAAAAGCCTAAGCGACTATCCGATCATTTGGCCGACTGGCTGACCGTCCGACCAGTAGCTATAACATGCAATGACCACCAGGGGGCATACATTCCAACTGGTAGCTATGACGTGCACTGACCACCAGGGGGAAGACACTCAATGCAGGAGCTGCCGAGCTGCAGTGACTTGGCATCTGTGGTTCTTAGATGATGCACTGGGAACCAGAGAGGAGAGAGCCCGATTCTGGGGTGCGTCACCCTCTCGCAATCTGGGACCCCTCAGGGGATGTTGGAGAGCCGGTTTCGGCCCGATCTCCACAGGCAAGGCCGAATTTCCCCACTGGTGCACAAATCCATGCACCAGGCCTCTAGTTTAATATATTTTACTTTACTATAATTTGATAAGACAAATTATATTATTCCCATATTATAGATAAGGAAACCAAATCTCAAGAGAGGCTATAAAACTTGGACCAGTCACACAGATTTTTCAGTAACAGTGAACAGAGTCTCATCTACTTTACTTCATGTTCATTCACTAGGAAAATCAGTCTAGCCAAATATGTTCCAAAATTATTTTTCAAAATTATTGGTCTAATTTTAAAATCCTATTAATATCTTCAAAGTTCCTAATGAATACATCATCAAATAGTTATTGTATGGAGCACAGTATGGTACAGAGTTGTTCAGAAAATGAATGGGATTAATAATTTTTCAGATGCTTCAAGTAACAGGGTGATTGCCCTGTTATCCCTTATTCCCTCTTGGCAAAACTATTAGCTGTGAAATTGCGTGGCAGTCATGACTGGAGGTGTTAATAAGGCCTCTTCAGAGATTTCAACCATAATTAGCAATAATTACCCAGCAAAATAAAACCAAACAGAAGAGAGAGAAGAAGAGAGAGATACTAAAAATAAAAATGAAGATAAAAAGGAGTAATTCAGAGCCAGGCAGACCTATGTTCAAGTTCTGGCTCCAACACTTACCAGCCATATGACCTTGAGCAAACAACTGACTGTCTGAGCTCACTTTTTAAGTTGTCAAGAGGAGATAATAATGTCTGTCTTATAAGGTTATTGGACAACTTAATTATGTAAATATTTCTAGCACAGTTCCAGCATCAAATGAAGTCTCAGTAGCTGTTAATTTCTTCTTTTCCTATTCTTTTCCTCTTGTTGTGTTCTTGTCTAATAATTAGCATCAGTTCCAAATTGTCCTTGGAATGTGGCCCAAGGCATGAGGCAGTGTTTTCAACCGTATAGCCAAAAAATAACATGTACCCAGGGGAAAGCTATCTGATGTAGTGATGGTTGAATCTGTTGATGGCATCCTAATTTACACTGAAGGAAAAATTCAGAAATTCCTTATGATGATGACTCTTCAGAGTTTTCAGGAAGAATTATTCTCTGTAGGAGAAGAGAATTGCTTTATATTCTTCTCTTTTAATGCGTCTCATTACACCTTTCAAACATATACATTTCATTACACGCTTCCATTAAAGCATCTCATTATAACTTTCAAATATGTGCATCTCATTACATCTCCTTTAAGGATCTTTACATATTCTCCATTTGTGAATTTCATTAAAGCCTTTCCCTTGTATATCTCATTACTAAATTGCTTTCATGTATGTTATTAAAACCTATATTTCTCATTACATTACTTAAACATGCACATCTCATTATACCTTTCTATTTATGCATCTCATTACACTCTTCAAAAATGTGTATGATATTACATCTTTCTTCTTTGCATATCTTTACATTTGTCCAATTATGCATCTCATTATGCCATTTCATTATGCATTTTATTATCCCGTTTTTTTTTTTTATCTATGCCATTGAACTCCTTAAACTGGAGCTTCTAAGTAAACCTCTAATTTCTGCCATTTTATACACCTTATAGATATGTTGATTTTTCTGTATGAGTTTTCCAGCACTCCTTAAAAATATAAATCTCAGGCTGAGGATCAATGGCATTACTCTTCTTAAGTATGCATATCTCATGGTGTATATATCATATTTTAGAATATGTCCCTTAAACTCTTCTTTTTTTCTATTGAACCCTTTTAAGAAAAACAACTCATGCTTTCCTTGATAACATTAAGTAATATATCTCATTACACTACTCAAATAAAAAACATCTCCTTTATTATGACTTCCTTGCATCTCTTGTTTTAAACCTTCTTGTATTTTTTAAAATATCTGCATCTCATTGCTGTTCCTTGGATGTGCACTGCGACTTACCCTCAACCGGTTATGTTTCTTTTCTTTCCTTAAATCATCTCTATCTTAGATGGTTTGGGTTATACTATAATCTGATCATTATCCTCAGCTATAAATGGAATTGCCCCTGTTGTTTGTTCTTCTCTAGGTTATTACTTTTCCTCTATACAAATATCCTTTCTCCCTAAGGCAATAGATGCCTTTGGAATAAATTAAGGAGTCAAATGTAACCAAATGGTTCATGTGTTTCTTTACATAAATTCTATTTTATTATCAGACCATTTTTATTGCAGTGCTATTTAAAAGCATAGAGTTGTTGAAACTTCAACATTCATGTTCTTTAATTGTGCAGCTTTATTAGCAGTAATAAAGTAAGCTGTACGGGGGCATTTATTATGTGGACATATAAAATCAAGATTCTACCAACAAGAAACCCATTGTTATTTAAATAATATGCCCAACATTCTATAAATTTGAGTACAAATTGGGACCCTTATTAAGTTTAATTTCTTGAGGACATTCTAGGTATAGATCTGTTCAGCCCAGACATGCCCCTTTCACCAGAAAGAGCACTGAATTGGATTCCATATACTAGGTTTAATGCCACAGTTGTCCTTTTTACTATGTAAAATAATTTACTATGTGGAAAAATTGCTTAATTTATTTGAGTAAGTTTACCAAGGTATCAAGTTAACTCATATATGTATAATCTCCTATGAAGCAGAAATAAATTTTTTTAAAAGTTCAGTTCACTTCTTAAGGTAGTTTGTGACATTTTGGATTTCTTTTTCATTATGTCTTTTATTTATTTATTTTTTAATTCAACAAGTTTTTTTTTTGTTTTGTTTTTAATCCTCACCAGAGGATATTTTTCCATTGATTTTTAAGGAGAGTAGAAGAGAAAGGGGAAGATACAGAGAAACACTGATGTGAGAGAGACACATCAGTTAGTTGCCTCCTGCATGAGCCCCAACCAGGGCCCAGGCCAGGGAGGAGCCTGCAACCAAGGTATGTGTCCTTGACCAGATTCAAACTCAGAACCTTTTGGTCCACAGGACGATGCTCTATCCACTGAGCCAAACTGGCTAGGGCTTAACAAGTATTTTGAGTTCCTATTATATTCCAGGTCCTTTTCCAGGCTCTGGAAACAGAAATGCAGAAACAAAAATCCAGGTCTAATAGAAAGTATATACTTAGTGGGGAAAATAGATAATACATGAATCCATAAAAATGATGAACAAAATTTCAGATAGTAAGAAAAACAACAAAGGTGAGGAGACATCTTCAGACAAATAACAGGGTAGCTCTTATCAGCAGTGTTGTCAAGGGCCAGGAGAAGAGGAGATGGTGTCACAAGCTCTAGTGAGAGTTGAAATATGGAAGACAGGGTGCTAGAGCTGTGGTTGCAGAGGGATAAAGGCAGGGTGATAGAGCTGAAGAAGGAAGAAACCAAGGGGAAAATCTCCCAAGTTCTTGAAGCCCATCCTGTGATCTTCTGCTGGTGTCTCCCATTATCGGAACCCAACAGAAATGGAGAGAGAACCCTGATGGCATACTGTAGCTAGAATCTTGGCTGTATGTAGGGGATAATATCCAAAACACAAGTTGAGGCTTTTGATGGGAACGTAAGTGGTTAATTTCTGGTAAAAGGTGCGAAGATATTGAAAATGGGAGTGGATATGCATAGGTGGGTACAGGTAATGATGAGAATATGTGAAAAATCTCTGTGATTACTTGGGTTTTATCAGTGCTCTGGAAAGTAAAGTAATCAGGTGAAATAAAGAGAGGATGGGAAAGGAGATGTCGGAATTTAAGTGTAGTATGTAATATTTCTTTTGAACCTGATAAAAACTTTGAGATGTTAAAACAGTTATTATTAATATTTTCACTATATAACCCAAAAAGGTAGATTTCAGAAGAGTTTAATAACTCATGCATATCAAATTTTTTTGAGTGAAAGTGTTTTTTGTTGTTTTTCTTTGTGATCAAATCATGCTTATTTTAAAAGCAAAACTAGTAGGACAGGGAAGGAGTGATTAGAATAGAAAGGTACCAGTATTCTTGAGAGTGCCAGACCCGGCCAGGTTCTGTCTGCTCGTGTGATCAAAACTGACTCATTATCCCTGATCAGCCTTTTCCTATTAGGAGAAGGTGAGAAGACTATCTGGGTGGAAGGGAATCATTTTTGTGCGTAATATAACAATGCTCTACAGAATGTAAATGAAACATTACTTCAAAAATATTGAACTGTAACTATTCTCAGAAATGACGGTATTTTAGTATAGCGATTTAAAAAGCATGGTCTTTTCCCACCTAGGCTATTTCCATTTATCCTAATTGGTGTCATGAAATCCTAAGAAACAAATACACACCTATTTTATTTAAGTATTTTATTTTATTTATTTTTTAAAAAATATATCTTTATTGATGTCAGAGAGGAAGGGAGAGGGAGAGAGAGATAGAAACTTCAAAGATGAGAGAGAATCATTGATTGGCTGCCTCCTGCATGCACCCTCTGAGAGATTGAGCCTGCAACCCAGGCATGTGCCCTTGACCTGAATAGAACCCATAACTCTTCATTCTGCAAGCTGGCATTCTATCCACTGAGCCAAACGGGCTAGGGCTTAAATATTTTAGAAATGTTACAATTCCACCAGGAAAGGAGACAGTATTAGAGAATGAAAAATAAATTGACACATAATCTCCAAGCATCTTGGAACACACTAACCTATATATATAAAGAGCCAGGGTCCAGAACGACCAAGGCTCACCGAACACTGGAAGTCAGTGTTGGGTTGCCGTGGTGACCCAGCACTGATTGCTGAGGGGGCTGCGGATCAGGCCCAGAGAGAGGCCTGCAGAGAGAGAGGCCTCTGTGGCAGCTGTTGATCAGCCGTTGCCTCTCTTTTTCTCTCCTGACTTTGCCAGCAGCCACACCTCCCTCCTCGGGGGCTGCTGATCAGCCCTGCCTCTTTGATCAGTCCCAGAGATAGGCCTGGAGATGCTGACTGCCATAGAAACCAACCAATCAGAACCAAATCTGGGTGAAGTGCCAGGAGCCAATGGCTGTCTAGGAGGCAGAGCTTTTGACGCTGACTGGCATAGAAACCGACCAATCGGAACCTAATCTGGGTGAAGTGTGAGGAGCCAATGGCTGCCTAGGAGGCAGAGCTTTTTATGCTGACTGGCATATAAACTGACCAATCAGAACCTAATCTGGGTGAACTGCGAAGGCAGAACCTAAGATGTGGGCTAAGGAAGGGTTTTAAGGGCAATAGCAGTTTGGTGTAAGGTGTAAGAAAGTGGTTCAATTATTTAATGACCAGTTTGGCAGTATAGTGCATATGGCTGGCTATCAGTCCAGATTTAGGGATTATGTGTTTTTGTCTGCCAACAGCATCTCCTCCTGCTGAAAAAGGCTCCCTCCCACCCCCATTTAGGCAATCCTATCCTATATAATCTATACTACTAAAAGGGTAATATGATAATTAGACTGGGTTGACCAGCCATCTTCCAGATGTTCGACTTCCTTCCAGACAAAGCCATGGTGGTGGGGGCTGAGACAGAGGCAGTTAGGGGTGATCAGGCCAGCAGGGGATGGCAGTTGGGGGGCGAGATCAGGCTGGCAGGGGAGGCAGTTGGGGATGAGATCAGGCCAGCAGTGGAAGGCAGTTAGGGACGATAAGGCAGGCAGGCAGAGGCAGTTAGGGATGATCAGGCAGGCAGGCAGGCAGGTGAGCGGTTAGAACCCAGCAGTCCCAGATTGCAAGAGGGATGTCCAACCGCCAGTCCGGCAGTCGAACATCCTCCAAGGGGTCCCCGATTGGAGAGGGTGCAGGCTGGGCTGAGGGGACCCCCCCCCCCCCATGCACGAATTTCATGCACTGGGCCCCTAGTTGGGAAATGAAAGTATCTGTTTTAACTGGAAGATAAAAACTTGGGGATAAAGTTCACAGTTGCCTTCAAAATTTGAGAGAATTACTATTGAAACTCGCTATGTCAAAGACTGTCATAGAAGCCAACAATGTCAGCATTTCTAACAGATAGCTTCTTAGAATTACGGAATACTGTCTTTGGGGTAGAGTGGTATCACAATGGATTTGCTGTTCAATTTCTTTCCAGTCTTTTTCCCTTCCACATACACAACCTGTCTGTGTCAATATTCTTTCTGTAAACCTGGAGAAAATGAACTGAGGTAGAGGAAGAGGGAAAATTGTCAGGGGGTACATTCCTGACCAGTATTTCTTATATAATTTCTAAAAGATAGGGAAATATGTCAAAAGATGACCAGAATTTGTGATCTCTCAAGACATAAATCTTATCTTTATTTGGATGAAGTTAAAAGGAAGTTAACCTTCAGAAATTATACTTTGATCTAAGTTTTGAATAACTGCCAGTCCTACTTGATTATCTTTCCAACAAAGAGCTAGAACTTTCCACATGTACTGTAATTATTTTTTTACAAATTGCAAATAGGTAAAATATAATACACAATGTTAAATATATTCTTAAACATGTTAAATTTCCAATATAAGCTTTCTCTTCTTAACTTTAGAATTATTAACATTTAGGCCACATAATTTTTGTGGTAAGAGTCTATCCTATAATACCCTCAAATTATGACAACAAAAATGTCTCCAAATACTACCAAAGTCCCCTAGAAGGCAAAATCACCCCAGTTTAGAATCACTCATCTAAATAGAAAAGCAAACACCCTTTTTTTTGCTTTTGCTTTACCTTTCCATTACATTTAAATCAAGGTGGAAGCCCAGCCGGAACATCAATTTAAAGGATCACCACATTATTATCAGTTTCTAAATCTTTCTGCTGTTAACTGTTTGGGTTTTTAAAAAATATATATATTTCATTGATTTCAGAGTGGAAGGGAGAGGGAGAGAGAGATAGAAACATCAATGATGAGAGCAAATCATTAATCAGCTGCCTTCTGCACGCCCTCCACCAGGGATCCAGCTGGCAACCCAGGCATGTGCTCTGACTGGGAATGGAACCTCAACCTCCAGGTTCATAGGTCGATGCTCAACCACTGAGCCATGCTGGCCAGGCAATACTTCAAATTTTTAATATAAGTGTTCAATTTCCAGGGACTAAAAACAAATTGTTATTGACAATTTCATCCAGTTTTATCTCTTTTCTCCATGAAAGAGAGGATTTGTTAAGTACCTTATACAGCCATTCTGAAACATTTTGATTTATTTTAATCCAGATATCACATATAATAAAGAGGTAATATGCAAATTGACCATCACTCCAACACACAAGATTGCCACCCCCATGTGTTCAAAGATGGCCACCCCCCTGTGGACACAAGATGGCTGGCAGGAGAGGGCAGTTGTGGGCAATCAGGCCAGCAGGGAGGGCAGTTGGGAGGAACCAGGCCTGTAAGGGAGGGCAGTTGGGGGTGACCAGGCCTGCAGGGGAGGGCAGTTGGGAGTGATCAGGCCTGCAGGGGAGGGCAGTTGGGGGGGGACCTGGCCCAAAGGAGAGGGCAGTTGGGGGTGACCAGACCTGCAAGGGAGGACAGTTAGGGGTGACTAGGCTGGCAGGGGAGGGCAGTTAGGGGTGATCAGGCCAGCAGAAGAGGGCAGTTAGGGGCAATCGGGCCAGCAGGGGAGCAGTTAGGCATCGATCAGGCTGGCAGGGGAGTGGTTAGGGGGTGATCAGGCTTGCAGGCAGAAGCGGTTAGGGGCAATCAGACAGGCAGGCAGGCAAGCGGTTGGGAGCCCGCGATCCTGGATTGTGAGAGAAATATCTGATTGGGATCGGGCCTAAATGAGCAGTCGGACATCTCTCAAGGGGTCCCAGATTGGAGAGGGTGCAGGCTGAGCTGAGGTACACACCCCCCTGCTCCCGTGCACGAATATCATGCACGAGGCCTCTAGTATTAAAGATATGTGAAAGTAAAATGACAGAATGGATTTGGTGACTTGTAAGGTGTTTTTTTTGTGAATGATTCTCTGAATTGCACATAATACACATGGTAGTAAGATGATTTTGTCCCTAACCTCTGTGGATTATAACTTCTTTTGATTACCTCAATATGTCTTTCATCAAAGAAATTGACCACATAAATGGATGAAATTACCTTTGTTTAGTGACTTACTTACACTCTAAAAATTGAATTTTATCTTGAAATTTAAGGAAATATGAACATGTTAAAATGCTTAACATTCTATGCCTTTACCTAACTTCCTTCTACCAAAACATTGTACATTATTTGGTTATGTTATGTACTGTTTCCTTTTATTCTTCCAATGAAACCAACTTCAATCATGCAAACAATTACATTCAAATAATTATGAGAAAATAGGTCAGTGCAGGAGGCAACCAATCAATGTGTCTCCCTCACACTGATCTCTCCCTCTTTCTCTTTCTCTCTCTCCTCATTTCCCTTCCTCCTTTCCACTCTCTAAAAATCATTTGAAAAAAATATCCTTGCATGAGGATTGGCAAAAAAAAGGGGTGGTGTGTTCAAATGAAAAGGAGAATATGGTATGGCAGAACTCAGATTGTTTACAATAGTTCCTTTTATATTTCATTTCTACTTTTTTTCTTCAAACTTGAACCTCTTCTTTAATCTCAGTGCTCTCCTGTTCTTATATGTAAACTATATAACATATATCTGTTAGATTTCCATTTACTTCTCAGCTATTGCATATTGCTGAGTATGACATATGTATAAGGATTTTTATGATAGCACTAATCAGTAAGTTATTAAAATTACAGTACAACCAATCACTGATGATTTATAAATATTTTTTAAAATATATTTTTATTGATTTCAGGCAGGAAGGGAGCGAGAGAGACAGAAACATCAATGATGAGGGAGAATCATTGATTGGCAGCCTCCTGCATGCCCACACTTGGGATCACACCCTTAACCTGGGCATGTGCCCTGACCAGGAATCGAACCAGTGACCCTCTGGTTAATAGATCAATTTCAACCACTGAGCTATGTTGGCCTGGCTATAATTATTTTTAAAAGACAATAAAAAACAGTTAGAGTGTATGGTAATTACCAGGGGCAAAAGGGGCGGGGGAAATTAGAGGGTATAGGGATTATAAATGGTGATAGAAGGAGACTTGACTTGGATAGCGAACACATAATAAAATATACAGATGATGTGTTATAGAATTGTACACCTGAATATATAATTTTATTCACCGAAATCACCCCAATAAACTCAATAAAAATTAAAATATACTTTCTGAAATTCAATTAATTGGCAGGTAAAACTGAAATGTTTGCGTGTAAGTAATTAGAAAAACATATGTTCTCTAATATAGAATTCAATGCTTGGAATATGCTGTATAATGATATCTAACTTTAAAAATACATCATATTATTTGGCAGGCAGCCAAAGGATTATTGGCATATCATAAGTAGTCCCTGAAAAGTATAAGAGATGTAGGAATTAATTATTCCTAGTTATTTCTTTTCACTTAGGACATGAACCTGTTTTTGATAACTGTTATTGGTTTCAGGAGGGAAATACATATTAAAAGATTCAAGAAACCTTCCTTGAATTCATTCTGGTTAAAAAAAAAGAAAAAAAAAAGAAAGAAAAATCTTCTCCTGCTATTATGAAACATTCCAAACAGGATCATGCTTACTTGGCTGGCACCCTGAGAATCAAAGTTTAAATTACTGAGCATGTACAAGTTTTTAAAAAAAATACATATCTGGAGTACTTTCTTTTAACCTGAATTACAACTGGTACCCAAATCCACACTGTGAAAAAATTACATCTTAATAGCAGAATAGTTAATCTAAACCTAACATATAGTTATCTACAAATAATACCTGTTGGGGTTCACCAGAGCCTCTCTCTAACGGTCTGGAAAACTCTCAGCTTAATGTTGCTAAAAGAATAACTTTTGTAATATTGAGTCTGGATTTCTTTTCATTGGCCACTTTCTGAGTACTCTTCTTACTCTGCACTAGTTTATGTCAGGATTCATATTTTCTTAAAGCAGTATCCTTATTCCTGATTCAAGACCATTATTATCACACTTGGCCATTTCAGTATCTCAAATGTAAGATTAAAGCTTAAAATTGGTCCTTATTCAATGCACTTAAAAGCAGTTGCTGTCTCTCAGTGGTCTCCAAAATGTACTTAGGTTTATTTCCTTATTGTCTACTCACATTGAGCAATTACTCATACTCATTACATATATTTAGTAGAACATCAAATTCTGTGTGTCACTCTGATTTTTTGTTTTATTATTGCTACCAAACAGAACAAAACAGGATCTCTTCTGTAGCCTCTTCAAATACGACCCATGCTTCACCAATATCCAACCCTTTATTTATATACTAGAGGCCCAGCGTGCACCAGTGGGGTCCTTGGGCCTGGCCTGCACCATCTCGCAATTCTGGACCCCTCAGGTGATGTTGGACTGCCAGTTTTGGCCTGATCCCCACAGGCCAGGACGAGGGACCCCACCGGTGCACCGGACCTCTAGTATGCATGTAAGATCTTTGGTTAGTCTCTTCCTGCCCTCTCCCCTGACTCCTTCCCTCTGAGATTCATCAATCTGTTTCACGTTTCCATGCCTGTGCATTGAGCTTCTTCCCCCTGGTGGTCATTGCGTGTCATAGCTACCAGTTGAACAGTCAAATGGTCGGACAGTCACTTACGCTTTTGTATATATGTATATATATAGTTGGCATGCTGAATAGTCTTTAAATGCTCATTACTTTTTTTTTAAAAAACCTACTAATTTAATCCTTCCCAAACCATGAATTACTTTCTGGTTTTTAATGTAAGTCTAACATTCTCTACCTAATGCCCAATGATGAGAATAACCTGATCGTATGCTACTTTTTCAATCATGTCTGCCTAAAAGACACTTGTAACTTCATTAGATTATTTTCCTTTCTCTTTCTTATAAAACTCTCCAACTTCCACAAACTTTTTAATCCTTGCATGAATATAAAATTTTACCAATTCAAAACTTAAAATACTGAAGTTAAAATAAAAAATTTTGTTCTCTATGAAAGATTTACTAACTGATCCTTTATTAATAATTATCTCCTTTGAAAACATGTAGCAAAAATTATGAAATTTATTTCTTGACTGTTTTATACTGATTCTTTATCATCATGCTATATTAATTTTGCTAAACACTTTGAAGGGCCAGCTAAAGGGAAATTTTAATTACCAGTATACATTTACTTGTCTTAAAGTTTAGGGTGTCATTAGTGTGAATTTGATTGATTGATTCTTTTATTTAAGGAACAAATTTTTTAAAAAGTTCTTTCAATCTCTTGAGTGTTATAGAGATCTATCTAAGCAATTTATTATTCTATTTTGAGGCTACTAAGATGCCTTTGGAAGTTTATTTTTTAATAAAAATAATGCATTTAATTATTGACTCTAACATATAAAAGGCAGGTTGTTACCTTTATTCAGTTGTTTCAAGAATCTTTTGTGGGCATCTAGGGAAGTCTGAATGAAGAATTATTAAACAGTGATGCTCTCATTCACACAATACCATCTGATAGAGGAGTTTGAAAAGGAAAACAGGACTTAATAGGCAGGGCCATATTGTGTAAATGTGTTAATGTTATCACATTCCCTCCACCACATGTTTGCCTGACTTGTATCTGCTCTTCTCCAATGATGCACAGCTTGTTCATTGTGTTGGGTAGAGTAAGTGCCAGTTATTGTGACTGGAGAATTAAGCTAAGCCTCTTTTTCTCTTATTTGCATTTTCCCTTTCAATGTATTTATTTATTTTATAGAACAATTAACATAACTATCAGTAATACATTTTGGGCTATGCTAAATATAAATTTTAAACCACATATTTCCAGATTTTCTATTCTAATGCCCTCATTACCTTTACCCCCTAAAAAACATAGAAGAGTGAAGGTGGATCCTACTTCTTAATTCACTATTTTTATTATGTACTTAAAAAGAAAAAAAATAAGATTTCACATTGTGAGTTTAATTAAAGTAAGTGGAGAGTTTAAAAGATGGAAGAATCATGGTGTTTCTTAATTGTGCTGTTGACTTAATGTTTAATGATTATTTCCAACTCGCCCCATATCACACCATTGACATTGGTTGCATCTATTTTAATACAAGTTTTTTAAGGGGAAATACACCCCCTATATTGTTTACTCAGAGCTAAACCCATAATCTGTGGGCGAAAATAACTTGTTTTGCTACTTTTTAGGATTTTATTGGTCTCTGGGGCAATGTGAGAAGAAAATCAACAAACACACACTTTTTCATTTAACTTGAGATCATTCCTAGGTTACTTCAGTATTGCCTCAAAAGGTAATTTAAATAATTTATTTTATAATTAGTCATTTAATTTATAATTTTTCTTAATATTAAATTTTTCATGTTTAATGGCTGAAATCTATAACAATAAAAGCGTAATATGCTAATTAGACCGGATATTCTTCTGGATGTCCTTCCGACCTTCCGGATGAAGCCAGGGCTGTGAGGGAAGCCCAGGTTCCAGGTGCCAGAGGGAAGCCAGTGCTGGCAGCTGGGGGAAGGAAGGCCTACTCTTGCATGAATTTCGTGCATCAGGCTTCTAGTGTAAAAATAAAAAACAGAATGGATAGTGCATAGGAAAAGTGTGACTTTAGATTAAGAAATTGTATAAAAGGAAGCTAGAATACAATAAGGGAAAAAAGCCTCGTTATCACTAAGAACAGAAATGTAAAGTAGAGTCAAGCCAAGAGCTAAGGTAGAATTTATTCAAGTGGAGCAAATATTCCAAGACTAAAGCCCTCCAAGTACTCTGGCCTCATCATTCACAAGCATTCCTGTACCCTGCACTCTTTACTGAAGACGTTTTAATGAACCACGCTACATCCAAGTAAAAATTCTCAGAAAGCACAGTCTGCATTAGATCCATTCTTTCTGCTCTACCTAGGCGGAAGAATCCTGGTGAAGTTTGGAGGTAGCTTGAGTGGAAAGGGAAAAGTGACCTCAGATTGCAGAAGGGTTTGGGTGAGGGACTTAAAGGAAGGTCTGAGTCTACATGCTCTAGAGTGTGCTGGGCAAGTACCTGTCTGTCCTTTAGCCCATGTCGCAGAAAGAGCAAAATGTCCCACAAATCCACACTGAGAAAACAGAAGCAAAACCATGAGAGAGATGATAATAGCAGAATCAACCTTACTAATAAAGCCCCAGAAATAGTACCAACTATGAGAAAGTCAGATATGTAGTCAACAATATTATTGTCTGTCTTCTTACATCTGACACTGTGATTATTGCTGATTAGTGAGACAAATCTATGACAGTAGATGATGATATGTGTGTGTATGTGTGTGTGTATGTGTGTGTGTGTATACATGTATATTTATCAAGAGTACTGAGAGGGGTAGGGAAGGGGATTTGGTTGAAGAAGAGTTTAAGAGGAAGAGATACCTTAATGAGCTAATTCCTAAAAATTAGCAATCATGAACTTCATTTCATCACTCTTATTAGAGCAATGCCAATTCTAAATTCAACTTCCTGTCTTAAAATCTTTCTTTGATTTTGCATTAATCACAGGCTTATGCTAATAGACACATTATTGTACATGTTGGGGGAAAAGTAGACTTGTAATTATTCGTATGGAAAAGAATACAATAATTAATAAATAATAATACAAGAATAAACTGTTTCACATATAGCTGTAAACCTACTTTGCCCCACCCTGTCTTCACATTTCAGTTGCATTCTACATGATGGAAATTTTAGTGAAAGAATAGTAGTGGGTTTCTTGGCCAGTTTTTAGGAGGTTACATTGAATTCTTTTAATATTAAGATTCATAAAGACATAAAGAAGAGAGATTTATTTTTTTCTTGTGGAAATTTACTTGAAGAGGCAAATACTATCGATTTAAGATCACTCTGGGTTATAACTTGTTTTGAAAAACAATAGCATTTGTTTTTAAGCAATCTAAATTTACATTTCCTATCATCACAATAAACATTCCACAAAAGTAACATTATAATCAGAGTCCTTTAACAGTTATTTCTGGGGAAGAATATTTGAGTAGTAACTGGTTCTCATAATGTTGAAAACATAGTCAGTTTTTAGAATGAGGAAGATTTATCCATTTGGAGGATGAAGTGCTTTAACACTGTTCATTTTCCACCCATTACAATGATGGTTTAAAATAGACCAAATTCTTCATCGAAGCCAGAACATATGCACACACACAAAATTATTGCTTCAAAAGATACGAAGCCTTATACCTATTTCCTGAGATGTGATTCCAAAGTACAGCGGGAGGACTCTTGTTTTGGAATATGAAAGGGAGATACAGCTAATGGTTCTGATTAAAGATCATTTTGAATTCTCTCTTTTTTAATGGAGATGAAGAAGGCATATTTTGTGTGGAGTTTTGTTTTGACTCAGCCTGCCATGAAGCTGTTTAAATCAAGTCTTATACCCATATTATTTCGATTGCCAAAAACATCAAAACAGCAACAAAGGAAAAGCTAACCTTGAAATTTCAGCTTGTATTTCAGCCCTTGTAAACAAGTTACCATGGAGATGATACCCAAGTGAGCTACAGGCTTGACTCAAAACAGCCTCTGTGTGTGGACTGTCAGAACAATATAACATGGCATCCGTGCTGTTCCTGAGAAAACCTGCATATGTCCTGTAGTACTTAAAGTTCTGTGAAATGCCAGATGAAAGCTTTAGTTTCCCAAACTGTCATTGATTGGCTTAAAAGGCAGCAAAATCAGGAAAGATTCACTAAGATTTAAATGTTTAAGTATTATAAATTTGGTAAAAAAATTAAATTTTGTGTGTCTTTTAAAAATTTACTTTTTAATTAGTTTTTATTCAATTTTATTTTGTGTTGGTTGCAGGTGTACAGCATAGTGGTTGGAAAAATCATATACTTTACAAAGTGTCCCAGTACCCACCAGGTGCCATACATAGCTATTACAATATTATTGACTATATTCCCTGTGTTATACTTTACATCCCCTTGACAACTTTGTGACTTTTTCTTTTCTTTTATCTCCACCAAAGGATGTTTATTGATTTTAGTAAGAAAGGAAGGAAGAGAGAGAAACATTGATTGGTTGCCTCCTGTATGCACCTTGATCAGGGATCAAACCCACAACATTTTAGTGTATGGGACAACGCTCCAACCAACTGAGCCACTGGGCATAAAATTAAGAACAAATACAGATTTTAATGGCTGAGGTATCATTTTTTAAATATTTTAAAACCATGGAAAATAACATCCCTGTGTTCAGGAAGTATTTATACATATCCTTTCTTTCTCTGGATTTTTTTTTTTATTCTAGTTCCCTTGTGAAAATACATATATTTTGGATCACTTGTTTATGTTTCACAAATTTATGTTTTTACTTGAAAAACTTGAATATCTACATTTCACAGGATTTACATTACTTTTATAGTTAAATTTATTCAGTTACTACTTAAGCAATAAATTTTTAAATTAAAATGAATTTATGAATATTATTTGAAAGAACCCTAATAATTCCCATGCAATTGTTGTATCATGAAAGATTATGTATGTGATTTGCCTATAAAATGCTGTTTTATGCTAATAAAATAGAACAATTCAAGTGCCTTGCCACTCAGTATGACCCTCAATTTTTTTACATTCAACATTATCTGGCAATCCTATCTGATAAAAGAGTAATATGCAAATTAACCATTACTCCTCTACACCCACAAGCCAAGCCCACAAGCCAATCAAGAGCAAGTATGCAAATTATCCCCAACCAAGATGGCTGCGGCCACGGAGCCGCAGCAAGCAGAAGGCTTGGGTTTCCCCAGCAATGGAGGAAGCCAAGCTTTCCACACACCCTGGCCAGCCCAGGCCTCCACTCAAGGCTACAAAGTTTCAGTTATAGAAGATAAATAAATCCCAACAAAAAAGGCAGCAGCCACAGAGCTGGAGAGAGCAGGAGGCTAGGGTTGCCCCCGGTGATGGAGGAAGCCAAGCTTCTGAAGCCCTGGCCTGTTTTGGCTTCCACTTAAGGCTACAAAGTTTCAATTGTAGAAGATAAATAAATCCCAGATACCAGGGCCTCCGCTTGGGTCACCAGGGGGCATGGCCAGCCTGCAAACCACCACAGGCCCCTCGCCCAGGCCACCCTATGCCCCAAGGGAACCCCCACCCTGATCTGGGACACCCTTCAGGGCAAACCAGCTGGCCCCCACCCATGCACCAGGCCTCTATCCTATCTAATAAAAGAGTAATATGCAGATTGACCATCACTCCAACACACAAGATGGCTGCCTCCATGTGGTCAAAGATCCTGCCCCCATGTGGACACAAGATGGCCACCACAAGATGTCCAACAGGGGCGGGCAGTTGGGAGGGACCAGGCCTGCAAGGGAGGGCAGTTGGGGGGCGATCAAGCCTGCTGGGGAGGGCAGTTAGGGGTGACCAGGCCGGCAGAGGAGGGAAGTTGGGGGTGACTGCGTCTGCAGGGAAGGGCAGTTTGGGGGGACCCAGGCCTGCAGGGGAGAGCAGTTGGAGGGGACTAGGCCTACAGGGGAGGGCAGTTGGGGGGGATCCAGGCCTGCAGGGGTGAGCAGTTGGGGGGGGACCAGGCCTGCAGGGGAGGGCAGTTGGGGGGGGACCAGGCCTGCAGGGGAGGGCAGTTAGGGGGTGACCAGGCCTGCAGGGGAGGGCAGTTAGGGGCAAACAGGCTGGCAGGGGAGCAGTTAGGCATCAATCAGGCTGGCAGGGGAGTGGTTAGGGGGTGATCAGGCTGGCAGGCAGAAGTGGTTAGGGGCAATCAGGAAGGTAGGCAGGCGAGCAGTTGGGAACCAGCAGTCCTGGACTGTGAGACTTGGAGAGGGTGCAGGCTGGACTGAACGACACCCCCCGGGCATGAATTTTGTGCACCAGGCCTCTAGTCTATAATAATAAAAGTGTAATATGCAAATCAACTGAACAGCCAAACTGCAGAACGACTGCCCGGACAACCTTCTGGACGACCTTCCAGACAACCTTCTGGATGAAGGTGGCTGCAAGGGCTGAGGCAGCTGGGGCTGTGTAGGCCTACTCTTGCACGAAGTTCATGCATCCAGCCTCTAGTTTATTAGAAATGTGCAGTATCTGGGCCCATCTGTAAACTAGCTTAGATTCCTATCTGATAAAGATGGAATATGAAAATTGACCATCACTTCAAGACAAAGATGGCAGTGCCCATAGCCCAGCCGTGGGCAAACTACGGCCCGCGGGCCGGATCCGGCCCGTTCAGCTGTTCTATCCGGCCCACGGAGCCGAAAGAGTGGAGGGTTCGCTTGCTCTCCCCTCCGCTCCTTTACTTTGAATTTATATTCAAACACACAAACACTCCATCCATGCTTTTGTTCCGGCCCTCCGGTCCAGTTTAAGAACCCATTGTGGCCCTCGAGTCAAAAAGTTTGCCCACCCCTGCCATAGCCACAAGATGGTGGCACCCAGTCCCCTCAGCACCACCAGAGTCCCCCAGTCCTTTAAGTCCTCGCCGCAGGGCTGAGGTGCAAGCAGCGTCCCAGTCCCCTGCAGCAAGCACCCAGCAGGACTGGCTTGGCCATCACCATGGTGTGGAGCAGGCAGGCCCCGCAGAGAGCAGAGAACCACAGGGAGTGGGCCTAAGCCTTCAGTAGGACATCCCCTGGGGGCACCCAGGTTGGAGAGGGTGCAGGTTGGGCTGAGGGACACCCCCCCCCCCCGCCCCGTGCATGAATTTCGTGCACTGGGCCTCTAGTGTGTATATATATGTGTATGTACACATATATCTATGCACATATATATACATATATGTGTGTGTATATATATATATGTGTGTGTGTGTGTATGTATGTATATGTGTGTGTGTGTATATATATATATATATATATATATATATATATATATATATATATAATTTTTAAAAATCTTAAATGTTTAAGAAGTACCAATCTAGGGAATTGTCTCTGGGATGAGATTGACCTGCTACCCAACCCTAACAGGTCATCTTTTCTCCACATCATGTCATGTCATGTCATGTTTAGTTCTGAAAATGAAGTAAACTGTTTTATTGACCATGTGGGCGTATCTATATCAGGGACTTTCTAAGACATCACATGTTCCTTCTGGTTGTAGTCTTTTCACTTAAGAAGATATATACTCTCTCATCTCTATCTATACTTGTTTACTCTGGAATGCAATTAATTAAACTAACTTGAATTCAGTTTTAGAGGCACACAGAACTCTGAATATATCTCCACCAACCAGTGAATGCTTACTGAGTGGAAGTATCCCTCTGAGAAATTCATGTGAAATGTGGTTTATATTTGTGCAAGGCCACTGATGGTTTTGCCTGATTGGAGACTCATATCGGCGTTTGGGCAAGGTCAAGTGCTTTCAAATCAAGTATCAGTTAGAAACCTGGTTCACTTCACCATTTTAGAAAAGTTAAAATTAAATTTATTAGGGTAACATTGGTTAATAACATTATGTAAGGTTTAGGTATAAAATTTTGTAATGCATCATCTCTATATTGCATTGTGTGCTCACCACCCAGTTTCATCTCCATTTGTAAGCTTATATTTGACCCCATTACCCTCTTCAATCTCCCCCTCTCCTCTTCCCCCTCTGGTAGCTGCTATAGTGTTGTCTCTGTCTATGAGTTTGTTTATTTATTTGTTTGCTGCTTTCTGTTTACATATGAATGAAATCATATGGTCCTTGTCTTTTTCATCTGATGTACTACATGATACTTTCAAGATCCATCCATGTTACCAAAAATAAGCAATATTTCATCATTTTTTATGATTGAGTAGCATCCCATTATATATTTGTACAACATCATTTTTATCCACTTATTGATCAAATGACACTTAGGTTATTTCCATGTCTTGGCCACCATGAATGATGATGTGATGAACATATTTTTTCCCAGGTACAGTTTACATTCAATATTATTTTGTATTAGTTTCAGATGTGAAGCATAATAGTTAGAAAATTATGTACTTTATAGAGTGGTCCCCCCAATATTGCAAGTACCTATCCAGACTCATACATAGTTATGCTGATATTACTGACTATATTTCCTATGCTGAAATTTATATCTCTGTGACTATTCAGTAACTACAGTTTGTACTACTTATCTTATTACTTTCACATTTTTCATCCAAACTCCCAACTCCTCTCTCCTGTGTTGTCAGTCTGTTCTCTGTATCTATGTGCCTGTGTCTATTTTGTTTGTATGTATATCCTTACAGTTAAGTGTTTTCAATGTTTTAGGGGGGAGCATAGATACCAAGAAGAGTTATATGGTAGCTTTATTATTAATTTTTGAGAAATATCCATACTATCTTTCATAGAGGCTGCATCACTTCGCATTGCCACCAGCAGTATACAAGTTGTTTTCTTCACACTCTCTCCAAAACTTATTTCTTGTCTTGTTGATAATAGTCATTCCAGCAGGTGTGAGGTGGTATCTCATTGTGGTTTTGATTTTCATTTCCTTTATAGCTAGTGAAATTAAGCATTATTTCATAAATGTGTTGGCCATCTGTATGTTGTATCTTCTTGGGAGAAGTCTCTGTTTAGATCCTCTGCCCATTTTTTAATTGGATTGTTTGTTGTTGTTTTGTTGTTGAGTTGTATGAGTTCTTTATATATTTTGGATATTTGCCCCTTATTGTAGAAGGTATCATTTGCAAGTATCTTCTCACATTTATTGATGGTTTCTTTTACTATGCACAAACTTTTTTAGTTTGAAGTATGAAACTGATTTTAAACGCAAAAGACATAAGGTCAACAATTAATGAATGGGTCTATACTTCACCATTTTTAAAGAGATCAACAATAGTATAGATCAGGGCTTCTCCACTTCAACACTACAGAGGTACTTTGGGTCAGATAATTCTTTCTTGTGGAGGCTATACTATGCATTGTAAGATTTTGGCAACATTCCTGGCCTCTACCCACTAAGTGTTTTGAAAATAAAAAATGACCTCTGGTAGACAACAATAACCACAGTTGTTATCATATTGATATTAACAGATTGCACGTCTGTAACTTAGAATTGAGTTGACCTTGCCATTTTAGACATAAACAATCTGATAAAGGGCATGTTAAGTAATATGCATTTAAAAATGTCTTCAAGCTTCACTCACTGACTGAATTAATAGGATTCATACTGCCTCTAAAAATACTTGTCATTCCATGTTCCTACTTTATCTGTTTCCTTTCTTTCTTAACTCTCCCTTCTATTTTAATTTTTCCATTTACTTTTATCCTTTTGCTAGAGGCCCAGTGCACAAATTTGTGCATGTGGGGAGGGTCCAGCCAGCCTGTTCCAATTGGGGCTAATTGGGCTGGACCAGCCAGGAGGAGGGGCCGCAGGCACTTGGCCAGCCGGCCCTGCCCCCTGGTCAAACTCCCAGTTGAACTTGCGATGGAGGGGACAACTTGTATATTAGCCTTTTATTATATAGCATTATTTTTCCTTCTCCCTTTTCTCTTCTTAGTTTATACCCATTTATCTATTATAATACAGTTATATTTTATAGATTTTTTACCAATATTGCTGTAGGTCTTATGTTTTAGTTTTCAAATTGGCATTTTTAGAGTCAGTAATATCTGCCTCTACTAACTAACCAAACAAAGAATGACAGCTGGGTAACACTGGAGATGACAGAAGGAGAAGCTGGTGCAACTAAACTCCTCTAGAATGCAATGAAATCAGCATATCTGAAAAGGATTAAAAATAATAAGTTTCAGAACAATTTCAAATACTGTTTCACACCTTTGAATTAAAGATAATGGAGTGAGAAATGAAATATCTACTCAAGAAGGGCCCAGATTCTTCTCTCAGACTTGCCACATTTTCTTTTGCAAATTAAAGTGTATAAAGCAAGCATTTTCATAGGTTATCAGTAGCATTAATGTGAAAAGTATAAGCTTTATTGCTAACCATTTGAGATGCAAGACTCTCTGCCACAGAAATTGGATGACCATCAGGCTGACAGCTCCCTTGTGTTATAAAATAATGCAAACAATATTTTCTCACCCCAAACAAAATTGGTTAAAATTACATTTTCCCAAGTCATATGGAAATGCACTAATTTGTAACTTTCTAAAGCCAACACATTTATGCTTCAGAGATACATAATTTAGTAACAAACAGCAGACTGAATTTTGATCAGGTTTTAAAAATGGGTACAATAGCCTTCTCAGACTTCAAATGAGCTTAGAAAACTCTCTTGGTACTCTCTCCCTCATGAAATTGTAAGGGCAACATTCCCTTGAATTTTGAGCAATGTGCAGTGAAAGAAAGTGAGCCAATCGTGCATATTTGTATAATTTGCAAAGGCTCTGATGATTAAAACAGCCTCCCAACTTGATAGCAAGCAGTTTACTTTAAAGGCAATAAAATTCTCCAAGACACTGGATAAAAACAACATTATTGTGCTTTGGTTTTTGGTATAAGATAGGAAATGTAACACATGATAACAAGCAGTTCTGATAGAAAAAAAAAAAAACCCACAATATAATTTTTCTTTATTTTTTGAAGAAAATATCTGGATTCCTAGCATTAAAAATATAACACCACATAGTGTTCTAGTCCTCCAACAAACACCAAAATATATGCATTAATTTTTGTAGCAAACACCAAAAGATACGATTGACATGATTCAAACAATAGACAGAAATAAAGCAACTGCTTGAGAATATTCCTGTGAATCCTGGGCATCTGTTTTCTTCTGTTCTTTTAATGTATACATTTTATCTTTTAATGTGCTTAATATTGAAAAAGGAAGGTGTATTTTGATATATTTCAAAATTTTAACTTTTCTCCATCAGTTATTATTTTTTAAAAAATTATAGTGACTCCTCTAGCTATTGGAAAAACCTATTGGTCAGAAAGAGTAAATTCATACTCTATGCAACCATATCTATATATATAAAAGGCTAATATGCTAAGTGTCCCTCTGCCTGTCTGACCCGTCACTCTGATGTGCACTGACCACCAGGGGACAGACGCTCAACGCAGGAGCTGCAATGGCATGCACAGAGAACCAACACCGAGGACCTGGTGCTGACAAAGCAACACTTGGCTTCCCCCAATTGGGACACAGGCCCCACGACCATCCTGGAGCCATAGCCCACCAAACTGCAGCTGACACTGCCATGGCACAAAATGCGACCTACAGCCCAGCCCAGAAACAGTTGCTGTGGGTGCCGGGTAATGACGTCTTGTAGCAACACCCGGCTTCCTCTCCCTATTGACGACTAGCCTCCTTGCAGTTTCTTCAGCCCAGGAACACAACTTGCTTTACAGCCAGGTGCAAACATTTCACACTTTCACCAAATGTCTGTGAAGCGTTTTCCCGTGCCTCATCTCATTTGATCCTCACAGAAGTCCTGAAGTAGGTAGACAGGAGACTCAATGGAATCCTATTTTCCTTTTATTAGCCAGAAAATGGCGATTTAGGAAGTTTAGAAATTTGACCCGAATTTTAGAAACTTGAAAAGAAGTAAGAAATGGTTGACCTTGAAAATGACTTCAGGTTTTCTCACTGCACAGAATATAGTCAAACACTGCTGCAGTTAAATATTTTACCCTTTGTTCTTCCTGCATGATCTACAATAACAATGTGCTTTGTGTTGATATTTACTGCTGTGTTGCTGACAATTACCTGAAAGAGAAATTGGGGTGCTTCACTGGGGTGGAAAAAGTTTAGCTAAATCAGAAAGCAGGTCTAATTAAGCAAGTTTATTCTATACATATAAAAGGCTAAGTTGACTCGCGCATGCGCAATACATATAAAGCTCTCATTGGCGCCAGTTGCACACATGTGTTTCGGTCTGTCATTGTCGATTGTGAATTTGACACTTCTATTATAGAGAAAGGGCGAATAGCGATATTAAAATATTTCTTCTAATTAATTTCCTTTCAATGTGCATGAATCCATGCACCGGGCCACTAGTACTTTATATTTAGAGTTTATAAATCTTGGAGGTTTATTTCCTTAAGTTATATTTTAAAATACCAAATTGAGCAAATCCTGTGAAAGCATTATTATTTTCATAATAGCTCATGAGACTTCAGCAGGATTTGTGCTGTTTCATTTAATTATTAACTGGTGAGGATCTATTGCAGGGATCCCACATGAATTGTCTTCTACACTTCCTCCCTGATTCTCATTTTAAATGTGTAAATCTATTTAATGACAGGATTGCAATATTGATTAACTGTGATCTTGATTCATTAATTGTGCAGAAAATTTTATTTGCATATCTTTTCAAAAAGCGAATTTGAAGTTGAGATGCTGACTGAAGTTGGCTAGACTATATGTTAAAAAGAAACCAGCCCTGGACAGTGCTGGTCCCAGGTTCATTCCTCATTCCTGGTTGGGGCAGGTGCAGGAAACAGCCAATCAATGTGTTGCTCTCACATCAATGTTTCTCTCTCTCTTTTTCTCTCCCCCGCTCCCTCCCTTACACTCTCTAAAAAAAAAATCAATGGAAAAAATATCCTTCAGTGAGGATTAATACATATCATACATAGAACACATTGGTCTTGAGATTATCCATTTCCCATTTGTGTACCTCGTGCACCTAAAGTAGCATAATGGGAATAAACACACTTGCAATAACTGCCAAAGGAAAATTGAGAACTTATTTTATCATATATAAATATCATGCATGTATGTTTTTCTGTATGTAGTAGCCAGAGAACTCCATATTTGAGGCATTGAGAATGTATGTTGCATTTAATCTTGGCAATTTAGAAAGCTTTCAGAATGAGATCATGTATTTTCACAAGTCTGTTAATCAGGACAGTAACAGAAAGCACCTCAAATATGACCTTAAAAAAAGAGGAATTTTTGGCCTTGACACTGAAATGCCATGGGTTCAGTTACCTGTCAGAGCACATACATAGGTTGTGTCTTCCATCCCCAGTCAGGGAGCTTGCGGGAGGCAACCGATCCATGTTCCCTCTCATATCAGTGTTTCTCTCTCCCCTCCTTTCCCTCTCAAACTGATAAAAATATATCATCAGGTGAGGATTTAAAAAAAAAAAAAAAGAGGAATTTTTGGTTCATCTGAAAAACTTAACAATGGTGTTCGCTTTGGGTTTAGCTCTACCTTCATTTGCTAATGTCATCAGAAATCTACCCCTTTCGACCACTGTGGGTTTTGACCATTTTTGTTACATTCTAAGAAATTATTTCCTCCAAAATTGTCAACAACCAACACAAAGCTTGAATATGGGAGACCAAAGAACACTGCTTTCTTGAAGACTTGGTCTTGTTTCTAACTGGCCCTGAATAAGCTCACCTGCCCAGCCCTGAAGCTCTAAGCTGATTTTTACAGTGTGCGCTGGCAGGGAGTGCAATTCTGAAAATCTCTCCAGACATTTCTTTTTGCTAAAACTGGGGGGAAGGTTGGGACCGGCATCTGGTTAGTGGGGGTCAGAGACACTGCTAAATACCCTCTAATGGATAAAACAGTCCCAAACTCCAAAACAAATAATCCAGCCCCAAATATCAGTAGTGCCAAGGTTGAGAAATCCTGCCCTCGAAGTTGCATCAGCGCCTGCTGATCCACAGTGGGTTATAGAAAGCGGAAGAGACACTTATCCAAGAAAACTATTCCGTAATTAGAAGAAGGGGCAGTAAATGCTGATCTGGCAGCAGCTCATGTCAACCAGAGCAAGGTTCTTTTTGCTTCTAAGCTATGAGTATAAAAATAGAAATCATGTAAGAATAACAATTTTTAATAATATATTTTTACCTAAAATACTATAAACAATGGTAGTATTTCTGGTGTTTTTTTCTTTTTTTGGGGGGGTGGGGGTGGGGGGGGAGTCATGATTTTTCCCTGCTCTTGGTTGAGTTCCTTGGTGTTGAATAAATAATTTTCATTTTGCTATGTTGATTTGAGTTAGAAATTCTGCACTATTAACACAGTTGATTCTCTGACTTTCATATTTTGAAAAAAATAGAAAATATTTTGTAATTATTCTAATGTATAGCTATTTTATTGTCATGTCAACTATTTTACCTGAAAACCATTTTATCATCAGAAGGGGAAATGTTTCGCTCAACTGGTAAACTGTAGTTCTTTTCTTTCTTACATTTTTTGAGAATGGCATGCTAACTGATTGTGATCTTATATTCATTTAATTGCAAATGTTTACAATTAAATGAATGTTTACATGTTCATAAAATAGGTTAGTGGAGTTACTAAGAGGTGAGAAAACTTTATAGAGCTTTGGATTTATTTGTTTAAAGGACCTAAGTAGTTTCTTTTGCAAATGTAATTTGATTTGAAATATTCTTATTCAGATATTTCAAAAACAAATGTATTTTTTCTTTCTTAAATCTATTAATAATTGTTTAAAATATTTTATTTAAGGAAAACAAATAATACTAATTCTGAAGGTTGCTTGAGCTGTTCTCGTGTGTGTGTGTCTGTGTGTGTGTGTTTTCAAGAACATCAGTAAGCAGTTTTATGTAGCAGGAAAGGTTTGATCACAAGAATCAGGAACTAAAAGCAGAGAGAACACACCCACCAAAATTAAAGGCTAAATTACTATATGTCTTATGGTCAGATGTGTGTGCACATCAATTAGACCCTCAAGCTCCCTGCCAGGAAAGTTGAAAGACTGCATCTCACAGGAGAGGAAAATGCATTTAAAATTACTGCAGCCATAAAATAAACTGACATAACCCACAGCAACAATTAATGGAGGGAAAAAATCCTTCTGGGGCTCTTCCTCTCTTTCAGCAGAGATTTTGACTTTCTCTTTTTATTTCTCATCAGTGATCCTGGGCAAGTTGAAAAGGACATAAAATGCATTTATTAGGCCCCCGGATCCTCACTGCACTGAGCCTTTCTTGTCCGTTCCTCAGTACAATGCAGAGTTCAGGAATAGAGCAGATGCAGAAGCAGCAGAATGACAGCCTCATGCCTGAAAAGCAGCTCAATGCCTCTGTTGTGATTCAGGTTGATTGATTGACTTGATCTGTGATGTATCCTGTTTTCCTAGTTCACACAGACGCTCAGGAAGAGTGAGGAAGCTGTCTGAGCAGGATCCAAGTGCTTAATATATGCTGAGCCCCCACTTAACATTTATTATCTGTTACCCAAGGAAGGAGAAAAGCATATAAATTATATGAATGCCTCCGATTCAAGGAAAGGGAAGATAAATACTTATGCTGACGCTCAGTGATTTTCATCAACCACTTTCTAAAACACACCGCATCTTGTTTTAGACGTGTGAGGAACTTGGTCAGAAGCGTTTTCGTCGCTGGGGAGTTAAACTGCTTGTAGTTCCTGTGGCTTACTGACATCCTGAGTCTGAAAAACTTCAAATCTGACTCTCAAGGTTGCTCAATCAATGCAATTACCGTACATGCTATTCTGCTGCCCACACCTTTGGAAGTTACCAACAAACTTTAGAACCCTCAGAAACCGGGCATACTTTAAAACTATTACCCCCACGAGTTAGTCCCCCCAAAAAAGTGTGAAAAAAATGAAGAAGAAAATAATCATCAATTTGGGGTAGGATTGAAAATGTGGTGAGACAAGCATTTTCAGTGTCTACTAAAAATATATGCGTGTGAAGTACAGAATTTACATAGAATCTATCACTAATACACTGATGTTTTCTTAAATGCATGGTTTTTAATATGCAAGAAAAAATGTTAGATAAAGCAAACTATGAATTGGATAATTATAGCTTAATCAACTTTAAGGAGACACCTTAAATAACTTAGAGATCTGTTGACAATTTTCTGACTAATTTTTTTTTCAGTTACGATATTTTTATTCATATGGAGTTCTAACATAAAAAAATTTGCAATAAACTTGCAAAGGGCAGAAATTTTTCAAATTTTCTTTACTGCTAGGAAGCTCTTTAAGGAGCTGGCTTTGTAGAGTCATATCTGCATAATTGCTTTTTCTTGTTCTCGCAGAATAAAAAACCTGTATTAAAGAAACATTCAAACTTCCAGGTTTTTATCTCAGTCACCATATCTCATGTATGACACCTATACATGAGATATGGTGAGAGAGGAGGGGAGAGAGGGACTATTACCAGAAATAATTATTTTTTAAAAAAAGCATTTAGGGTCAGCTAAAAATAATACAGAACATTCTGTTAAATTGGAATTTCAGTGAAACAATGGAAAATTTTTGTTACAGATATGTTCCATACAATATTTTTGGAATACTTATAATGTTAAATTATTTTTAATTACCTGAAATTCAACCTTTCTCCCTCCTTCCCTCCCTCCCTTCCTCCCTCTCATTTTCCTTCCTTCCTTCCTTCCTTCCTTCCTTCCTTCCTTCCTTCCTTCCTTCCTTCCTTCCTTCCTTCCTTCCTTCCTTGTTAATCCTCACCTGAGGATATTTTTCCCATTGATTTTTAGACAGAGTGGAAGGAAGGAGGAGAGACAGAGAGAGAGAAATATCCCTGTGAGAGAGACATATCTCTTGGTTTGCATGCACCCAACCAGGCCAGGGATTAAGCCTGCAACAGAGTATGTGCCCTTGACCGGAATCAAAACTGCCACCCTTCAGTTAGAGGGCTGACATTTTAACTACTAAGCCAAACTGACTAGGGAAATCATCCTTTATTTTTAATTACTACTTAATGATATTTTAAATGCTAATTCTGGCAATACTATTTAATAGCATTATACATTTCCATTTCAGGGACATACATTTTCATTGTCATTAATATATTTCATCTGATATTAAGCATGCATTTCTTTACATAAAACTTCTATGACCTGGCTGGTGTGGCTCAGTGATTGAGCATCCACTTATGAACCATGAGGTATCAGTTCAGTTCCTGGTCAGGGCACATGCCTGGATTGTGGGCTTGATCCCCAGTGAGGGGTGTGCAGGAGACAACAAACTGATGATTTTCTCTCATCATTAATGTTTCTATCTCTATCTCTCTCTTCCTCTCTCTGAAATCAACTAAAAATATTTTTAAAACTTCTGTGTAATTTAAATATGATAGATAATAGCCTAACCTCATCTGATACATGAAACTTCCCACCATCTTCAATAATTCTTTCTTCTACCTGTTTTTATTCCTTCTTTCTCCTCTAAATTTAACACTTGCCTTTATTATTCACGATAAAATTTTGCATTTCATCTTTCTTTTTAGGTGTTAAACATTCCCAATTCTGCCTCCCCCAAGTATGTTTAATGGTTTATTTTTATTATATCTCTATTAAAATGTATCAGCTTTTCCAGTCTGAGACAGTATTAAAATTCTCAGTAATTTCTCCCTTTATAAAATCTTTATTGTTGAAAGTATTATAAATGTCTCATTTTTTCCCCCATTGAAAGGAAGATTAAGGAAGTTTTGGCTTACTTTGTTTCCTTTTTAATCCACTATAGGCAATGTTTGCCTATCAGGAGCATGAAAGGTCATTGCCTAGACATATACCTAGATGTCAGCATTATACCAGCATTGTATGGCTGAACCAGCTTCTTTTATTTAAAAAACTGGATCAGCAAAGATCAGTAGAAGGTCAGATTCTACTGCCCACACCTATGGAAGTTATCAGTGATCAATCACTATTTATTTTCCAAAAGGAACATTGATATCCTTCTCAATAAGCTACTATCATCCAGGTGTCCATACCCACAATGACATTCTTTCACTCTCTTCAAATGGGAATGAGCTTTCCGCATGTGGGACTAATTAGGATGGAGCATCCCGGGATCATTTTTGCGATGCAACTACAAGGACAAGGTAAGAAATTAGGAGATCCTGTCCATGGAGACAAACTGATGAGCAGATAATCATGGAGTAATTATACCCTCCCAAACATATTGAAATAGCTTATTGGAATTCTTTGACTGCAAGTAAAAGAAAATCCAGATTCAGTGTGCTTAAATGATAAGAAAATGTGAATGTAATGGGGATTGATTAATTCAGTAGCTCAACTACATCACCAAATATCATGTTTTTTGCTTACCCATATGTAAAATTTCATATATAATGTAGAAAGATATATCTCAGAAGTTTCCCAGCAGGCACCCTTTATCTGTTACAGGAGAGAAATGCTTATTATCCTTGCTTAAGTACAACATTTAAGGGGAATGGATTAAGTTGACTGGTTTAGATCAGTCAGGACATGGAAAGTGATTTTACTAGTATATGTGTGATCATGTGAGGACAGTTACCTGGAAAAAATAGTATTTTCTCATCAAGAAAAACTAGAGTATGCATTCATAAGTCTTACTATACATGGTGCGTGGGTGTAAAGAGAACATGGTTTATTTTCTAAACAAGTTTATTGGTAATGGTGAGACAATCCCACAATTGCTTGGTCATCAGATTGTTTACCTATAGAACACAAGGAAAAATCTTTCTGGCTTAACTGTAAACAAAGTAGAATTCCTAACTTTCCTTTCTTTCTTTCCATTTCTTTCTTTCCCTTTCTTCCTTCCTTCCTTCCTTCCTTCCTTCCTCCCTCCCTCCCTCCCTCCCTCCTTCCCTCCCTCCCTCCCTCCCTCCCTCCCTCTCTTTCTTTCTTTCTTTCTTTCTTTCTTTCTTTCTTTCTTTCTTTCTTTCTTTCTTTCTTTCTTCCTTTCTTTTAGAAATGCAGAAGTGGCAGCAGTTCTCTGACATTTTGCTTCTGGCAGAGTAGACTATCACATGGTTAGTGAGTGCCCCAATTATTAGGCAACATGAAATATTTTCTGTCTTCAGAGGTGAATTCATTGTCCAGCTGGCTTAAGGGCTTTGGACTAAATCCCAGCACTCTTATTTTGCAGAAACTTAAACTCTTACTTGGCCACTTTCTAAGTCAGGACTTTTTATTTTCCTTCTAAAATCAGTGACAGTGACATTTTATTAACATCAAATATGAGCTTTTGTGAGCTCTTAAGCATTATTGAAGCCATTAGGTATTTTTGTACCATCAAGTATATTTTACTTGCCCAGCTGGCATGGCTCAGTTGTTTGAGCTTCAACCTATGAGACCTATGAACCATGAGGTCACAGTTCAATTCCTGATCAGGACACAGTCCTGGGTTTCAAGCGGTATCCCCAGTGTGGGCCTGCAGGAGGCAGCCAATCAACAATTCTCTCTCACCATTGATGTTTCTATCTCCATCTCTTTCCTTCTTCTCTGATATCAATAAAAATATATTAAAAAACATTTTACTTAAGTTTGGCTCCTGAGGCTCAGTGGTTGAGCATGGACCCGTGAACCAGGAGGTCACCCTTTGATTCCTGGTCAGGATACATGCCTGGGTTGCAGGTTTGATCTCCAGTAGGGGGTATGAGGGAGGCAGCCAATCAATGATTCTCATCATTGATGTTTCTATCTCTCCCTTTCTCTTCCTCTATTTAAAATAAATAAAAACATATTGAAAAAACATTTCACTTAAAACGAATGGAACAAGTAATCATTGGTCATTTAAATATTTTACAACCCTCACCTGAGGATGGATGGATCTATATATATATATCTCCTATATAATAAAAGCCTAATGTGCTAAGTGTCCAACCATTTGACTATTCTACCAGCTGCTATGACATGCACTGACCACCAGGGGGCAGGTGCTCTGACTGGTAGGTTAGCTTGCTGCTGGGGTCTGGCTGATTAGAACTGGGGGAAACAGGCCAGACTCACCCTGGAGCCCTCCTGCGGTCCCTCCCCAGCCCGGTCATGAACCAGTGGGGTCCCTCAGCCTGGCCTGCACCCTCTAGCAATCCGGGACCCCTCAGGAGATGCTGGAGAGCTGGTTTCGGCCTAATCCCTGCAGGCCAGGCTGAAGGACCCCAGGAGTGCAGCACGAATCTAGTATATATATGAAATATTTTAATTGGTTTTAGACAGAAGGAAGGGAGAGGGAGAAAGAGAAAGCGAGAAAGATTAATGTGAGAGAGAAACATAGATCAGTTGCCTCCCATAAGTATGGGGTATCGAACCTGCAACCTGGGCATTTCCCCTGACTTGGGATGGCACCTGTGACCCTTAAGTGCATAGAACAACACTCTAACCAACTGAACCACATTATCCAGGGCTAAACATTTTTTAATGAAAGGATTAAAACTCTCTTATTATTGATTTCTTGAATTTTTGCTGCGCCTTTCCTTTCTTAGCTTCAAGGGTATATAGGATTTCTGTATGCTATTTTCATTCTTTCAAAATGATTCTCTGATATACACTTGTCTTTAGTAAAATGTGGAAAGTGCTTTGCCTGGATTCCTTCATAATTATTGTTTTATTGTCATTACTTTCATATCTTGATGAAATGAGAATATTTCTAATGCGATATTTAATGCAGTGGATATGAAACTCGTGGAATCCATATTATAATTTAATTTCATGACTTTACTTGATTCTATAAAACCTTTTTCTTTTATGTTACAGAATTTAAGATTGCATATAACCTAAATGCAAAATAACTGGCTCTTTTTTTAGATATAATTTACATACCATACAATTCACTTATTTGAAGTATGAAAATAAATTATTTTTAGAATATTCACAAAGTTGTGTAACCAAAACCACAGTACATTTTATTCTTTTGTCTTTATTGTTGAAAGTATTACAGTTTCCCCTTTTTTTGCCCCATTGACCCCTTCTAGCCTTCACCTGCCTCTGCCCCAGGCCTTCACCACTCTATTGTCTGTGTCCATGGGTTATACATATATGCAACAAGTTCTTTGGTTGATCTCTTTCCACCCACCTACCCACCCCCACCTTCTCTCTGAGATTTGACAGTCTATTCCATGCATATATGTCTCTCGATTTATTTTGTTCATTAGTTTATTTTTTCCCCCATTAGATTCTACATACAAGTGAGATCATGTGATACTAGTTTTTCTCTGACTGATTTATTTTGCTTAGCATAATATTCTCCAGGTCCCTTCATTCTGTCCCAAAGGGTACGAGATCCTTATATTTTTTTACTGCAGCATAGTATTCCATGGTGTAATGTACCACAGTTTTTTTTATCCACTTCTCTACTGTAACCACAGTACATTTTAGAACATTGTTATTACACACAAAAGAATCTCCAAGTACCTATGATAGTCATGTTCCATTGGCCCCATCAGCCCCAGTTCCAAGCAACCACTAATCTACCCTCCATCTCTATAGATTATCCTACTCTGTATACTTCATATAAATGGAATTGTACAAACTATGGTACTTTGTGACTGGATTCTTTCCTATAGCATAATGTTTTCAAGATTATTTCATGGTATAGCATATGCCGACACTTCACTTTTTTATTGCCAAATAATGTTTCATTGTATAGACATGATTTGACTATTTTAAACACATGCCTTTCAAAGTGATTTAATTATACTTTAATATGAAGATGACTAAATACAAATTTTAAATAAAGATTGGTAAGTTTGAAATAATTTTTCCAATCTAGATTGACATCTACCCACTCACACATCCCACCTCATTGAAAAAAAATGTGGCTGGAAATAAATATGCTAGAAATAGGGAACATATAGGTACAACCTAGTGAATTCTTATCTCAGAAGCTAATTTAATATGTGAATTCCAACTACTATTGCTTATTGGTGGATAATACATTAATTATTGAAGTTTCAAACTAATTAACATTAGCTTTAAGTTCCTAACAATGAAATGACTATATTTTCATATATGGGTTGGTGAACAAAGGTAACCTAACATGTGAATAAATAGCAACTATAACTTACATTTACTCTTTCACTGCAAATTGATACATGGTGTGATATAAACTCTGGAGAAAAATGAACATCAAAGAAGACATATATAAACTCCCAGTATAATACTTAAACCTAGTCAATTCAATATATCAAACTATTTGAGACAAATCATCAAGCATTATTTATCCAGTAAAAAACTTAGATTTTTTTTGGTCTCATCTTGATATCCATTTACAGTTTTCTGTATTTTAATTATTATATTTATATCTTATTTCACTATGCTCTTAACTGAATTGATTACTTTATGAAGATGCCTGAATAATGAATTTGTATGCTAAAATCTTGATCTTAATCATAGCAGAACATATTGTCTGAATACTATAGTTGCTATTATTATATTACCTTTATGTTGAAAAAGATTATGTTCATAATATAATGTCACCTGAATGAGGAAAATGTATTCTTGACTTGGATTTTTACTGAACAATTTTTTATGAACTTTTCCAGCATATTTTTAAAAATAACAGTGTTTAGAATGGTGCAAAATTTCAACCACTGAGGTTGTTAATTTTTATACTTGAACATCCTCCAACACTTTGTGGCTTCAGGTGCACAAGCATAAAGAAACAACATAACTCCTTCCTCAGGTGAGATTGATTGCTCAGAGCTCCAACATGCATAGGTGGTTTTGATATGTCCAAATGTGCACACTTTATGGTGATTATATCTTAAGATGGCTTCTAAAACAAACTCACAGAAATATAATGAGGTAACCAAAAATATGGATTAAATGCCTAGTCTGATGTCAGATGTCAGACTACAGAGCTAAGAAAAGAGGCTTCTTATCATTTTAAATCAGATTTTAGTCATTATGAGAACAAGTTCAAAGTTCACAGTTTTTGAAATCTGTGTTCTTTACCCTTTGGCAATGGCTACAATTCTATACCGAATTGGGGCTTGAACAGGTAATTAATACAGGTGCGAGCAAAAGTAGGTAAATAACTGCCATCATTACCTAAAAGATAAGTCACAAGTAAGGATACAAAATAATAACAATAAGAAGAAGAAGACAAATATTACAAATAAATTGCATAATAATTAATAAACCATAATAATGTAATAATAAACTGTGTTTCGTGTACTCACAACTGCAAATCTATTTTTGCACACCCCTGTATTGGTCAGACACTTCAGCAAAAGTAATTCTATTTGATCCTAATAACAAACTGGTAAAATCAATAAAACCTTATCTTCCAAGCAAAAAAAAAAAAAAAAAAAAAAAAACACAACAAAACAAAAAACCCTAAGCTTCAGAGAAGTTAAATGATTGCCCTTATAGCAGAGGCAGGTCTTGAAGGTGTTATTTTCTTATTGCAAGTCAATTGTTGTATGATACCACACAGATTTTCAATTGCTCAAAGAAATTACACATGGTATATATACATATATATTCCCATCACTCTTCTAAATGCTTTATGTGGATAATCATATCTTTTAAATGAGAACTCCAATGTCTAGGGAAGTTAAACAGATCACTGAGGTCTCACAGCTAGAAAAAAGATTGAGACCTTCAGTATTTTGCTCCAGGTTTGTGTTGCTATTAATATTTTCTTACCTTCTCCTTGTAAAGCATTTGGAGTGGGTATACCAGGTACCATCTTAATATTCTTTAAATATGTGATTATTATGATGTCTAAAGTCATGATTGGGGTATAACAAGAGTCTTCTTTCTTCATCCAAAAATGTGCTAAATGTGCATGATAGCTGACTAAGTTAATTTGCTCCTTTTATTTTTTTGTTTGTTTGTTTTCCATTACTCTAGTTATTATGATTGTATATCAGTATTTCAGTATTATACTTTTTTACATTTATTATTTGTTAAGTGTCACATTGATCTCTTTGGTTAACTTTCAAGATAATCTGACCAGATGGCATTAAGAAAGCATTAATTACATTAGGAGATAAAATAAAGATATGTAATATTTTATCCCCAGGAAGGCTTAACATTTCATTCCCTTTCTTTTATTTGTGTTCAATAATCCCAAATGTCATGAATAGTTACATGCAGTTATTTTTAAAAAATACTCTGTTGAGATAGAAATTCTATCAGATGTTATTATAATTACTGTTTCTTGCAGTGTAAATTTTAGGCAATTGTTTGAAGACAAATTAAAAGGAGATGG
Organism: Plecotus auritus; assembly: GCF_963455305.1. Taxonomy (NCBI): domain Eukaryota; kingdom Metazoa; phylum Chordata; class Mammalia; order Chiroptera; family Vespertilionidae; genus Plecotus; species Plecotus auritus. Next base: position 11,390,764 of record NC_137773.1, on the reverse strand, counting down.
ACATGTATTTTTATTGAAGCTACTTGTTATGTGTTCTATTGTGTTCAGATGTCCAGTGTTATGTGCCAACTATTTTCCTTCAATCTTTATACATGGTGACTAGCAATAATTTTAAAGAAAATTAATTTTGATTGTTAGTCTTAATGACTAACCAGAAACATTTGAAAAGTTTGAAGAGACAAAAAATGCTGTCTTGTCATATGAAAAAGTACTCTTTAACAGCTGAAATAATATATAAATTTCATGAACAAAACAACCAAAATAACTAATCATGTGACATTCCTATCATAACCTTACTTACCTAGGTCTTGAGATTGCCATCATAATGATTAAATTGCCAAGTGCTAATTCTCCAACCTTGTTTGAGAGATTATTATACTTTACTAGAGGCCCAATGCATGAAATTACTGCAAGTGTAGGCCTTCCTTCCCCCAGCTGCTGGCACTGGCTTCCCTCTGGCACTCAGGACCTGGGCTTCCCTCACAGCCCCAGCTTCATCCAGAAGGTCATCTGGAAGGTCGTCTGGAAGAACGTCTGGTCAAATTAGGATATTACTCTTTTATTATTATAGATAGTATATCAGACTGACCTGCTGGTGGTGTTAAAAAATAAAGCCCTGGAGTCTCACTTCCAGAGTTTCTGAATTAGTAGGTGCAGAGAAGGACCCCTCATTTTTAACAAGCACCTCCACCCCATTTTTCTGCTCCCAGTGTTAATTCTCTAAAGTGTGAAATACATAACTCTTATTTTGAGAAGTACAGCAGATCCTTCATATCTGTAGGTTTCACATCTGCGGATTCCATCCATCGTGGATCAAAACAGTATTTTCAGTCTGCATTTGGGAATTCACAAATGCAGAGGGCCAACTGTATGCATTGTTCTATGTATAAGGAACTTGAGCATCCGAGGATTTAGGTATGAATGGGGGTCTTAGAACCAATCCCCCACGAACACTGATCCTGTGTAGTACACAGAATCGTGAGGCCAGCTAGCAGTGCATCAGAATTACACAGGGGTGATTTGAGCATTTGCATGCCCAAGCACATGGATACCTTCATGGAATTCCAGAGTTGATTTTCCAGCTTATCTCTGAATGAGAACCACTGATCCACACAATTGAAATTACTCATGACCATCATCAGAGAGACAAACTTTTTCTTTGTACAGTTCTCCTTTCTCTCTCTTCTCTCTGTCTTTATTTTTGTTTAGCACCATCTTGTTTAACTGTGCCTTACTACTGCTGTGTGTCCATGTGTCTGTGTGTGTTTCAAGAGAGCACACTAATATCTCCATGTTTAAACAGTGATTGATGTTACAATTGACAGGATCTTAAATGCTGCTTTTTTTGGCATAATTACAATTACTTATAGAAGGCAAGTGGCCTTTTGTCTGTCATTAATTCAGAGAAGAGTCAGTACATTATTAATATTCAGGATACTCAATTCATGGAATAAATTTTTCAGGCAGCAATGATTATAACAAAATTATGAATCCAATCTCCAACTCCTACCCTCGCTACCAGTGAAACTACACTATGAATGGAAAAGGGCACCTATTCTCATTATGGTATTTAAACTGTCATCATCGGGGCTAATTCTAATGTCACACTATGGATGATGAGTAGTTGAAATCCAATTTGAATGCATAATACCACATTTAATTTGCACTACTACCTGTCAATAAGAAATAGACTGAGGCATATCATCTGAGATATCCATAGGGAATATTCAATTATAATTAACCTTCCTATTTTTGTTAAATCTTTGTCATCTTGAAATGAATTGTTTGTGCCATTTCTTATTCTTGTAACAATCTGTCTCTAGAAAGAGTTTGAATTTTAATCTAATATTCTCTGAGAAATACAGTACAAGTTGTTTCTCTTAATCTCCTCAGTTCCACCCTTGCTTGTTTTTTTCATTTATTTTCCATAGGTTAATTATGACTAAGGTTATAATTTTAGTGCAGGTGTAGGGCACTTTGGGAGACTGCAGAAAATGATTTTTCGCAAACCATATAGAATACAATCTGTGGCAAATGTGAAATTTCATTTTTTCTAACTTAATATTAATGGGAGGAAAAATCATTTTGGTTCAACTAATGCAATTGAGAGTATCTAAATCCATACTGTCATGTAGATACCATTATAAAACTACTATTAAGCAATAATTAACTGCTGTATATCACCTACAAACAATGAAAATAAATTAAATGTTATCTCTAAATCATATGAAATAAAGAGGAGAAAATAGCTTTTGCAGAAAATCTGGCACTCAATTTAGGAATGTATCTTCTTTTAAGTCAAGTTATTGACAAGTGAATGATATTACTTTTGTTTATTTACTGTCTTTCCCATCACAGTTTGTAACACTGATGAGACTAATACACTTTCCTAGCCTACATATTGTAGAGGGACATAAATGTTTATTGTGACCCCCGCTCATGAGGGAACAAGGGCCTGGTGCAAAGGCTCTGTTTACATCTGAGAAGCACTCTCTTCATAGGTACAATGGAAGAGTCAAGGTGAATCAGCTATTTTGGAGGCAGTAAGCTGTGGTGGTTTTTTTTTGTTTGTTTGTTTGTTTGTGAGTTTCTTTTCTTTTCCTTTTCTTTCTTTTTTTTTTTTTTTTGCAAGCAGCCAGGTTTTACAGACACAGGCATGACCATATCCTTGCTCTTGAGCAAGCCATTGGACTTTTCTGAGCCTTACTGTATTGAATTTTTTTTAAAAAAATATTTTTTTTAGGGAGAGAGGGAGGGAGGGAGAGAGAGAGAGAGAGAGAGAGAGAGAGAGAGAGAGAGAGAGAGAGAGAGAGAAACATCAATGATGAGAGAGAATCACTGATTGGCTACCTCCTCCTGCATGCTGCACATTGGGGATTAAGCCTGCAACCAGGACATGTGCCCTGACCAGGAATTGAACTGTGAACCTTCTGGTTCATAGGTTGATGCTCAATCACTGAGCTATGCCGGCTGGCTGTATTGACTTCTTACAAGCACAAAGAATGCTGTAAGGTTTAAATATGATTATGGACTTAGCACCAAGGTAGCACTCAAAAAGAGGCAGCTAATATTTTACTTCTATGTGATAAATATTTTAATTCTAATTCCATGAATGATTGGATTAGCTCTTTTAAGGGCTCTTTAAGGGGAAAGAGGAAGAGAAAAAGAAAATTTTCCACTTCTGATTTTCAATGAGCCATGCATATTCTTTCCTTTTTCTTCTATTTAAAAAAGTCTAATTCAATCTACACAATCCAAAGATAGAAAGCCCAGCATTAACCTGATTGAGAGGAATAATCCAGATCCGAATGAACCCAAATTCATTCCAGAAGGATAGAACTGGCCACCAAAAAATAATTGGTGATATCTGTATGTTTAAAATAAAGCCAGTTATTTAAAAAAAATTCACTAAAATAGCACCTAGAGCATAATATACCACCAATAGATGTTAGCTTGATATGGTAATGTTAAAATATACTTTTGATAAGGTGAGTCTTTAAAATGCAAATTTAACTGTGTAGGGAAAATCATGAATGATTTTCCAACTATGAATGAAACATCTGATGATCTATTTTCTTCTCAAAAGACAAGCTGATATTGTCATGATTTTAGTTATTTGCTTTGAATGTGTACTTATTCAAAGAAATTGAACAGTGAAATATATATACACATGTGTGTGTGTGTGTGTGTGTGTGTGTGTGTGTGTGTGTGTGATCCTCCAATGGCAAAGTCTTTCTAGGAAAAATTGGAAATTTACAGTATCTCAAAAGAGAGAGTAGCAGAGTGTGCAGTTTCTGTATGTGTTGGGGCCAGGTGGCTTGTCTTTCACATGCTGGCTTTACTTCTTACAGTTTATTACTCACACCTCAGTTTCCTGATCTGTAAAATGTGAAAAAAACTTCCTTATTCATAGGTTTGTTATGAAAATGTAATGTTATTACTCACAAAACATTTCAAATAGTAACTGGCACATAATAAGTGCTATCTTGGTAACTACTAAATAAAAGAAATATACTTATCTTTATGTTGCATCTCCCTTCAACAGAAACAGAAATTATCTTTCTCCCATAATACAAACCTATACCTTTATCTCGGAGTAAAAATCATCATTTGACTCTATTTCAAGAAATAACAAGTGACCACTTAGGACTCTGTATGTAATTTGTCTTTTAATTTTCCTGAAAATTTTAAAAGACATGTGCAATTTTGGGAAGAGGTTTGAATTTTTCCTTTTGCATTATTTTATACTGAGTTTTTGTCACATGTCTTAACCTTCCTTTTTCAAACACAGTGCTTCTTTAAAGGAGCATATGATTCTTACTTGAAGAGCTAATTTATTTATCAGTAATACCTGTAGATAACATGGGACAAACACATGCTGACTTGCAAAGGAGTAGACCCTTCTGTTCCCAAGGTGATTCATATTTATCAAAGCTCACCCGTTTCTATCTAGATTCACTTTCCTAAACCTGCCACACAGCAAAAGAAAACATCCTGCTATCTTTATTGCTTCTCATTTTTAAAAATTGACTGGAAGGAACATTTTGCCTTCTTAATGAGAAACACATAACAAATAAAAAATACTGATAATATCTGTTTCTTGGTAAAGTAAGTTAGCAATACTGGAAAACCAAACACATCTTCTACACATAGAAAGCAGATTTCATAACAATTTAACTCAGTTATTTTGAAGCACATAACTGAAAATATATTTTAACATAGGTTACATAGCATGCAACATGCATTAAAGAATTAATGATAATGACGGGCATAATAACAAACATGAGTTAAGCTTCATAACAGTTGCATACTGCTGTTATAAGTATTACTTTTTAACTTCATTTCCAGGCATTGGATATTTTGAGATTTATAAAATTTATCTGTAGTCTGTTCTTAAAGATGTTCTGTCTTTGTTCTATTTTTCATATAATTTGTCTTTGCTTGAGGAACATAGGTTAAACTTTTTAAATTAACTTTTAAATATTCAGTAATTTTAAACAAATCTATATACATCAGATAAGTTTTTAATAGAACCTCTGTAAGCATCTTAAGTACTTGAAAAATTGATTTTGTGATCTTTTCCTATAATTCAATAGAGGTTCTAAATGAACACTTGATATAAAATATCCACTGTAATTTGAAAGTTCTATAACTAGAAAAATCAAAGGAAAGAATACTGAATTACTGTGTAGTAATTATGATAGGAAATTACTTTCAATATTGTAGAACTCAATAACCTCCTAATCACCTCATCAGTACTGCTTCAAGATAAAAGTTGATCACAAACAGAACTAGGTTCTATAGACAGAAAGCTTTCTTATAAACCTAAATCCATGAATTACTAAAATTATAAAAAATAGAATGGCACTTCTATCAGGGGATTATGCATGGTCTTATATAATTTTAAGCTTAATATCACATTGTATATACAGAGTATAATGTTAATTCTTAGCCTCTAATTTATCAAACCTGTCTGTCTCCCAGCCTTTCCAACTTAGAAAATGGTAGCACCATTTTCTCATTTACTCAGGGAAAAAATGTAGATTATCCTTGATTTTTCTCACCCTCATACTATTAGTATACTCTATAAATTCAATTTTCAAAATATAAGCCAGATCTTACTACTTTTCACCATGTCCACAGCTATAATGATAGTTCAACACATCTTCATCTCTTGTAGGCAATATTGCAGTAACACCCAAATTCATCTTTTGTTTTCATCTTAACTCCTAATATCTGTTTTCCATAGAGAAGCTAGAATGATGCTTAAAATAATTGGAACAAGTTATGGTTCCTCCCTACTCTTAATAGTACATTGGACTTTCAAGTTCATCCCTGCTCAGGGCCTCTGCACTCACAGCTCCACCCTGCCTGGAATGCCCTTCCCCATCATCTTTGCATAACTTACTTCTTCAAGTCCCTGTTCAAAAATCATTTCTGCAGAATGGCTTTCCCTGTCCACCATTTCCAAAAGTACTATGGGAAATTGGCTCTCAGAAAAGGGGAGGAAGCTCTGATTTGTACTTTTTTTTTTGCTAATTTCCATGGTCTACATATTCCCCCTGCCCCCCATGGCTGATTTCAGGTTACCAATGATTTAAAACTAATTCCTCAATATTGCAGCTGGCTCCAGCATAACACTGAATCTGAATTAACCAACTCCCTTACCATTCTCATCTATCCTCTGTCCTCTATCTTACTTTATTTTCTTTTATTTGTACTGTCTGAAATGAAGAGTTTGTTTGCCTATTTTCTGTTTCTTCTCAAGAATAATAGATGTGCCCTAACCCAGTGGTCGGCAAACTCATTAGTCAACAGAGCCAAATATCAGCAGTACAATGATTGAAATTTCTTTTGAGAGCCAAATTTTTTAAACTTAAACTTCTTCTAACACCACTTTTTCAAAATAGACTCACCCAGGCCGTGGTATTTTGTGGAAGAGCCACACTCAAGGGGCCAAAGAGCCACATGTGGCTCACGAGCCATGGTTTGCCGACCACTGCCCTAACCGGTTTGGCTCAGTGGATAGAGTGTTGGCCTGCAGACTGAAGGGTCCCAGGTTCGATTCTGGTCAAGGGCATGTACCTTGGTTTCGGGCGGGCACGTCCCCAGTAGGGGGTGTGCAAGAGGCAGCTGATCGATGTTTCTCTCTATCCTTCTCCCTTCCACTCTATAAAAAATTAATAAAATATATTTAAAAAAAGAATGATAGATGTAATCCTATTATTTGCCCATTTTTAATATTTTCTATAACTTTTGTGACATTATACTATGTTAGTACAGTTTGGGTAATATTATTATATTTAAAATTGTTTTTCTTGAAATGTTAATGTTTATTGCATGTATCATTATTATACTTAAAATCGTTTTTCTTGAAAAGGTAAATTAAAAAAAGAACATAAATGCCATCACAGCAGTGAACTTGTCTATATTATTCACTACGATATCTTCAACATCCAGAACAATCCCAGGAACGTGGTGGACAATCTATAATCATTAAATTAACAAATGAATAAATAGATGATCAAGTGTACTAGTACTTTTCTCAGTGCCCCATAAGATAGCTGGAGTGTGGGGCTCATACCTTTAAATTATTTATGACAGTGTTTTTCTCCCCTCTGCAAGGGAGAAATAACCTGGGAAAACAATGCCCTCTGTTTTAAGGGGACAGAGGATTAAAGGAAGTTCCAATCCTTACAAAGCCCTGAAATAAGCTTATCTGAAAGCTCTCTGCTATACGATAAAATCACCATAACTTTCTGAAAATTTTATTTTTGCAAATGGCTAACACATCACTAAGATGTCTGGGTGTTTAGATTTATATGATCTAACGCAGTTTTCATTATTTAAAGTCTACCAATAGTTCACACTTGCTCATTTAGATCTGATGGTAATTAGCTTATTACATCCATAATTATCCTCTCTATAATAGTTTAGATAGAAAGAAAATCTCGTTAACTAAATAAAGGACATTTTGAAATCATTTTCTGCAAAGCCAACCCCGGTTTGACAATAAGTTTTATTGCCTTTGAATAACTTCTCCTGTAATAAAGCTGAAAGGATTTTCCATTATTGCAAACTACTCACATAATACCAGCAGGGTAAAATGGTGATTCTAAACAGAGAGTAAATAATCAATGACTCAATGTCCCCATTTAAGTTGAAGTAAAATGATTATGTTTCCATTCCTCCCTCCTGAGGCCAGGGAATGATCTATTTGATATGTTTGGAGTTACTTGTAGGTTAAAAAAAAATTCTCTGAGCATCTGAGATATCCAACCTCATTTCATTAAGCACCTCCTGTTCAAAAAAGTGTCTTTGGCGATTTACCTTCATGAATTGCCAACTTAGAGACTTGGAGAATTCTGTTCTGAAATGTGCTCTTTTGTGACATAAAAACATCCAGCTGTATGATATGTGCTCATCTTGCCTCAAGACAGTGACCTTTCCCAGGGAATTTGAAGCGTGGCTGGTACTTTGCCATGCTGGACATTTTGAAATTGGCAAGACATAGTTACCCAGATCCCCCGCCCCAGTGCCTATAAACAATAAAGTTGGCACACAATTTTATTCTCAAGAAAATGATCCAACAGTGTTTCTTTAGTCCCAATGTTGCTGCTATTTTAATAATATTATCACTAAAATAACTTCCTATTTTATAAATATAGAAGCATACATCTTCATTTCAGTCACTGAAATTCTGGATTGTTTAGAAACACTGTTATGAGTACTTTTTTCCATGAGAAATAACTGATTTGAATCTCAATTTGCACATTTTATTTATTAGTTTTACTTTTTTTTTAAAAAAAAGTGTGTACAGCTTTTTATTATTTTCACAACAGTCTTACCATTCTTATCATTTGCACATTTTAAAAGTCAGCATGTCCGTCCTCTACTTCAAATATGCTTGGACATGTTAGTAGTCACATTTAAGAACCTATAATGATTTCGCAGACAAGATCACAAGATAAATCTCTCTGTATTTATATCTGTCAAGAAGAGAATTCTGTTTATAAGATCTAATCATGGAAACTCAGGGTAAATCCAGCTTCAAACAGAGGATAAGGTTGGCTTCACTACAGGGATTCAAAAAGCTGCTACTTCCACATTTACACAAAATAAACCACAGGCAAGTCAGAATTGAACTCCGAGCAGTGACCTCTATCTGAGCCCCCATAAACCAGATAATTCACCTCTGCCCCAAGCAGGCTCTAGACTTTGGAGATATGCGATGCTGACTGCATGCAGATCTCAGCAAATCTACTCAGAACTATGACTCTTCTCTCTGGGACAAGAAATGCTCAGTGGCAATAAACAAACCCGTCTTGGATTTCCTGCAAGATTAGTTTGCTTTATAGAACTACCTGCTCACCTGACAATTTTAAACTTCAGTGAAAGCTGATATTCATATCTAGTCTGAAGCTATTATGGTAGTTTACTTTTCTCCTAATGAACTGAAAACATATTTACTGTGTCAAAATATTTCTAATCAATAGATACTATTTTAATTGTATGATGTGCTAGCAGAGATAATTACTTCCATGCAGCATTTAGATAAGTCAGTAGTGGAATCATGAACAGGACTATGGTTCTGGAATCTGTATATGAAGTATGCACACTCCACACTCTTTCTTTTTTTATTTCTCACCCAAGGATATGTTTTTATTAATCTGAGGGAGAGAGAAATATCAATGTGAGAGAGAAACATTGATCAGTTGCCTCCAGTAGGCATCCCAACCTGGGGTTGAAACCACAATCCAGTTCTGTGCCCTGACCAGGAATCGAACCTGCAACCTTTTGGTGTATGGGACAATGCTCCAACCAAGCCAACAGGCCAGGGCTGCACACTTCTTCTTTAGCATGTGCATACTTTAGCCACTTTGAAGTAGTTGTATTTCAGCATTGTACCAGTACCTGAGAAGTTTTCTTATTAACTAAGCAGTCTCATTAACTAGATTCTTTGTGCTTCTTTTCTTTATAAATTGGGATTGTTGGTGTGTTTTTTTAATAGGAAAGTTATAACGTCATTTTGACTTATAATTTATACACAGAATTGATGTCATTCAAGTTGCGTATAAAAGGGGGATTCACTAGACTGTAAATCCTTTGAGGGGAGTAAACCATGTCTTCCTCATAACATGTACAAAATATCTTTCCATCTGCTCTTCCACTTACTAGACACAGTACATAAGCAAAGGGCTGTGTACTCAATTTTTTTTTTAAATCCTCACCTCAGGATATATTTTAATGAATTTTAGAGGAAGAGGAAGGGGGAGAGAGAGGGAAACATCCATGTGAGAGAGAAATATCAATTGGTTGCTTTGACCAGGAACCAGACCTGAAACCTAGGTATGTTCCCTAACCAGAAATCAAACCCATAGCCTTTTGGTGGATGGGACGATACTCCAATCAACTGAGCCACCCAGCCAGGGATCCTCAATGAATTGTTGAGACATGAATGGAGGGTTGTGGTTCATTAGGACCTGCATCTGAAATTGGATCAGCTTTGTCATTTGGATTCCATGCCATGGTACTAGAAATATCCTGCCAATTTGGAAGTCAAATAAGATGAATAAATATCAGTTGATAAAGTGGACAAATCCTTCACAAATTTAAGTGGGACTGTTACTAAAGCCAGATGAGTGAACATTGGATGCACATGTGTACAGCAAAAGCCAACTGGAATTTGAAGTTGAATGTATTACAAGGAGCTGGGCCAGTGTAGTCAAAACAGACCGTTAATCCAAAAGGAACAAAGCCAAATCAGTAGTTTTAAATAGATCATGCCTTCCAATCACGTAAAATAAAATCTCACTGGTAAATTTAATTCTACCTGAATTTCATCTACTTCTTCCTCTGTTTTGAATATTGGTTTAAATGATATAAATATAATTGTTATAGATATTTGTGAATTATGATAGATATTTTTCCAATGGTAACATTCACATGGTACTTATTAAGCTACAGCACTCAGCTGAAAGGCCACAGGTCTGAATAATTTTTAATTAACTATAGGAAAATTTGCAGCACAATCTATGGGCACAAATGTAGGGATATTTTGAAAGATATTGAGAGTTATGTTATTTGCTCCCATGAGGAACTTAAGTGTTTTATGAAAAAAGAATGTTTTTATCTGGAAAAGAAAAAAATATATGTTCAGTAAATATTTGAGGTTCAGGAAACATTGAGAAGTCTTGAAAATAAGTACACCAGTATTTCTGTAGGCTTAGATAACTGTGTACCTAAAATATACAGTTACTAGAGGCCCAGCGTGCACAAAATTGTGCACAAAATTGTGTGCTAGTAGCTCACTTCCGCTTGCCTCAGCTGGCTGCCCCACCCATGGCTGCTGGTAGCTTGCTGCCCCACCCTCCACTGCGAGTAGCTCTCCGCTGTGAGTAGCTCGCACCCCACCCCACCCGCTGGGAGAGCCACTGCTCATCACAGGCCTTTTATGATACATATAGTTAGTATATATAGTTACATAGTTATATTCTATATAATAATGAGCTAATATACTAATGGTCGTGACACCAGAGAAGGCCGGAGGGGTTGGGGGCAGGGCCAGGCGCTCTCGAGCTCAGGGTGGACAGGTTAAGGGGTCAAGGCAGGGCGGCGCACATGTGGGTGGGTGGGGCTGCACGTTTTCATGCACCCAGCCTCTAGTATGAATATAATTATTTATCTAAAATTGAATAGGTTCGGTAACTATCTACAATTGGAAATAAGAACAAGTCTTACTTCGAACAGTGTACGCTAATGGGTAAACTGCAAAGTCTGTGGTTAGATCTGGCAGATTTGGTCTTAAGAGAGTAATATGCTCTTTTACAAAACCAGGTAAAGGGAGAAACCAGGGTTGGGGAAAGACAGCCCTGGATGAGGGAGTGATAGGTCAGTTTCAGAATCATCTCTGATGCTTTTCCAAAGGACTTATCTCCCTGGGCTTTTCTCTTTCAGATTTGACTCAAAAAATTTTGGTGGGTTTAAAGGTGTTTCAAGAAAGTATTTCTGGTATTTCCCCTCTTCCTTCAATTTAAGTAACAATCCCTTGTCTAGATGATAATAATAGTAATAGTTATAATAATATATAATAAACAATGATTCTGATTTTGTTTACTCAGGTAATTTTTCTGTAACAACATTTACCAAAGTAGCATATTACAACATAATGTCCCAAGGGATATTAATAGAACTATCTCAAATGTAAATGGAAAATAGAAAGTCCAGTAGCATATTCAAAGTAGATTGGGTACTATATATTAACCAAAATTAACCATTTTCTTTTTGTGCTATTTTTCAGAGCTTTTACTATGCAATGGTATTGTAATCTCAAAAGCAGAGAAACAGTGAACAACATATACCAAAATTATTTGGCCAAAACATTTTTTTTAATCTATCCTCACCCCACCTTTATTATCTTTTAGAGTAATGTGAATGGGGATAGTTTGGACATATGTTCAGCACATTTATTTAACGTATATTGTCCCAGCATGTACACTTATGTCTAGGCATACAGTATCTTGCAATTGGGGATGAGAAAATACGATCAATATTTCATACTTGCATAGTGCACACTGTTTTGTAAGCCTTCAAAGGTGGTTGGCTTGTGTTTAAGGAAAAGGTTATGATGCTTGAATGTAAAAGACAAGTGTACTTTTAGAAATGACTTTTTGAAATAGTCTGGAAAGGCAAGAAGCAAAATGTTTAATAATTGGAGCATAAACAAACAATTAGTAAATTACTATATATTACTGGTTATTCTTTTCAATGGCTTCTCTGAAGCATGTAGCCAAATTGTATAACAGTGGTCGGCAAACCACGGCTCGCGAGCCACATGCGGCTCTTTGGCCCCTTGAGTGTGGCTCTTCCACAAAATACCACGGCCTGGGCAAGTCTATTTTGAAGAAGTGGCATTAGAAGAAGTTTAGGTTTAAAAAATTTGGCTCTCAAAAGAAATTTCAATCGTTGTATTGTTGATATTTGGCTCTGTTGACTAATGAGTTTGCCAACCACTGGTATAACCTATATCTGGCCACAAAACTTTACGTTAAACAGTTAAACATTTGGTTTACTAATTTACCCCCAGGTTTATCTGAATAAGTCTATTTTTATCTTTATCTGAGTAATTTCACATTTATAACTTAGAAGTGCAGAATAGGCAAAGACTTGAGGGGAGGTACATGTGAGCTAAGTGGAAAACTAGCATGGAAGTGTCTGAGAAGGCAAGAGAGGAGAAAGAATAGAAAAGTAACAATTGCCAATGAGAACCTGGAGAGAGAATCACCATGATCTTGATTTGAGCATCTCAGTGCATCGGGAGGAATGTAAACCAGAACGGAACAAATGGGAAACACCTTGTGACAGCTAGATTCTTTAGAATTTGCTTTAAATACTTCTGTGCACAAACACAGTTCAGTAAAAGTAATTAAGTGGGGATTTTAGAAGCAGAAAGGAAAGAGCCACCAACATGTTGAAGGCAAGGCATCCAGAATTCAGGTTTACTCCAAGAAATACTTCAAAAGGACAAATGGACTATATTGGGCAATATTTCACAACTATTACTTTATTTATGAAAAATATGACCGGCCTGTGTTGCTTGAGCATCTGCCTATGAACTAGGAGGCCACAGTTCAATTCCTGGTCAGGCCACAGGCCCAGGTTGCAGGCTTGATCCCCAGTAGGGGGTATGCAGGAGGCAGCCGATTAATGATTCTCTGTCATCATTAATGTTTCTGTCTCTCTTTCTGTCTCAATAAAAATATATTTAAAAAATATATACATCAGGGTGTGTGTGTATGTGCCAAAATATTATGCTCCCAAAATACATTTTAACTCCTTTCTTGAAATACTTGTTTAATTTTTCTGAGGGTGGTTGTTCTTGTAGAAATTGGTCATCAAATATGATTAAGGCAGAAGACAGTGAAGAGGAAAGAGAAAGAATATTAAAGAGGCAACTTTGGAGAGAGCATTGTGTGCATTGGCCCGTGGATGTGTCGGGAAACCCCTTTGACACTCAATTTCTTCATCTTTCAAATGGGAATAATAACTTGATACTGTTATTATAAAGCGTTGTTATAAAGGTTTGGAATATTTTCTGGCTGATAATAGCTGTTCAATAAATGCTAGTTACTATTAAATGCTCCGAAAGGATATAGTTATTGGTGCTATTGTTATAAATATTCTGGCATGCATATCAGATAAATTCATAAAAGAATATATAAATAACATAATATCAGAAAGTGGTAGGAGCCATCCCCACCCCCAACCCCCCAAAAAAAACCAACAACAAGATATGCAATAGGATAGAAAATAGGAGGATAGAAGTTGACTTTAGTGAAGGTGATGTGGACAGGGAGCAACCTCAAATGATTTGAAGCAGAATTATTTTAATACACATGATATCAAGATTTTTCCAATGTTATATAACAATTCTCAACATAAATTTATGGATCAATCTGGAGTAAAACTTGAATAAAAAGGTAGATGCTAATTTTTATTTATATATTTAAGTGGCATTCTAATATGCTGTTGCATATAGTTGGTACAGATATTGAAGAATAATCCCAATAGTTATTAAAATGTTGAAGAGTTTAAAATAAACTTGAAGGTTTTCCATTAAAGTGTGGCAAAATGATTAAAAGACTAGAGGCCCAATGCACGAAATTCGTGCAAGGGGCTTGGCCCTCGCAGCCCCTCGCAGCCCCTCGCAGCCCCTCGCAGCCCCTCGCAGCCCCTCGCAGCCCCTCGCAGCCCCTCGCAGCCCCAACTTCGTCCGGATGGTCGTCCGGACTGTTGTTCTGCTGTTCTGTCTAATTAGCATATTAGCTCTTTATTATATAGGATTAATGAAAAGGGAAGTTAGCCAAGCTATATGGGATTAACGTATTTGGAGTACTAGTGATAAAACCATATAGAGGGCTCACCTTTTCATCATATTGTTAGGTATAAGTGAACAAGATATTTACTCTCTCATAGTCTAGCATGTTCCAGATTGACTCGGCCTAAATTTGCTGAGGAATTCAATTTCTTCAATTGAATTCCTCACATTCAGATATGATGGGGCAAATGCACAGCAAAAAATGTTTCTGCTTTCTAAAAATTTTGAGGTTTGATTCTATTGATTTTGCTTTCTACTGGTATGTTCATCCAGTTAATTATTTTTAACAAATGAATATCATCAATTTAGAGTTAGATACATTCTGAATAGTCAATAAATAATATGTAAGCGACACATTTTAATAAAATATTTTGGAAATATGAGCATGGTGATAATGAACATATGCATCTTCAGGAAAGTCTAAGAAGTCTATCCTACAATGAGCAGGATCATAATTACCTAGAAATTCAAATGTTAGGTTACAATAATCATTTCTCAGCAGTTTAATTTGGAAATGTATATGTGTAGGTCCTTTCATGTTTTTATAAATAATTGACTATTTTGATGATCTTAAGACATGATTGTGTAATAGTTGCATGTCTATTATGATTGACAGTATGAGTTAAAAAACCTATGCAAGTTAGGGGAATCCCCTCCAAGAATAATTGCATATTCTGTCATGTCTGATTGCTTTCAAGGAAAGAGAAAAAATCAACTGCGCAAATCACTCGTACCTAGAAAAATTTGAAATTAAATAACAGTAAATAAATACTACTAGAATACTTATAGTTTTCATGTTAGAAAGAATAAGCTGCATATATGCCTGCTTCACTTTTTAGCTTGTATTATTATTGGCACCTTACCAAAATCAAAATAAGTTATCAATCAGTGAAACTTAATACTGCCCTGGTGGTTTGTGCTATGCAAAGAATTTTAAGAAAGAATCCCTGCCTTCAATGAGTTTATAATTAATTTAAAATAAAATTTTTCTCTTCAATTTTATTACATAAATTCTTTTTAAAGGAAAAAATGTGGCATTAGGCTAATAAAAAAATCATGATTGAATGCTTAGAAACTATGGCAACAAGTGTTTTAGAAATGGAAGAGAAAATGTCCATAAACATAAACTCATGTCATCAGAACATTATTGATACTTTGAGTTGAAGTCCAAAGACATAATATGTGATGTTTGAATTCTGTTAAAACATCTCTCTTCTGTTTTGATGATCATTATAGAAATACAAGCATAAAATATAATCTACTTGTGTTTTTAGAAGCAGAAAAATATATTTGGCTGAGTTTCTTTCCTTACTAAACTTGCCACATGCAAACATATTCTGACTTTATAGCTCCGCAGTGGAACCTGCAGGGCAGTGTATTACAGAAAGAGATGTGCAATCTTAAGTGAAAGAGAGCAAAAGGAAAATCTCCCTCTGCACTTTTCTGATCCTTGGAAGTCTCCCATCTATCAGTGGCTTCCTCCTGTCACTTTTGTATCAGTATGGAGCCAATTCTTAGTGTATACCTTGACAAGGTAGAGTAATGGGTCTAAAACCTAATAAAAGGCCCAACTTATAAGCTAAAAGAATCTATAAAATGTAATAGGAAGAAAGAGAGCATTCATTTAAACTGAGACACCAAATATAGAGTCAGTAGGAGACATGTACACTAGAGACTCTCATGCTGAGAGAGAGCGAAAAGCACAAGAGTGGGCTGAGTAGACATCTTCCCCAAAGAGCTTCCAGAAATGGCTGCATTTTAGCTTCCTTTTACTCATTTATTTACTTTTTAAGTATGCTTTTCTTTTATTATTGACTTTTAGAGAGACAGGAAGGGAGAGGGAGAGGGGGAAACATCAGTGTGAGAGAGAAGCAACCCGGGCACATTTTGTGACCAGGAATTGAGCCAGTGACCTTTCGGTGTGCAGGACAGCACTCAACCGACTGAGCCACACTGGCCAGGGCTTAGCTTTCTTTTAAAACAGGAAGCCACTTGCGTTTACATGGGATTGGGGTTCGCTAGATTCCAGGCCAAGGAAAACTTGTACTCAGAAGTATGGGTGTAGCAGTGAGGCAAGCATGCACATAAAGTGTAGCAAACTGGTTAGGGTTGCTGCTAGAGCAGCCGTGGGCAAACTACAGCCCGTGGGCCGGATCCGGCCCGTTCGGCTCTTCTATCCGGCCCGCGGAGCCGAAAGAGCAGAGGGTTCTCTTGCTCTCCCCTCCGCTCCTTTACTTTGAATTTCTATTAGTTCACACAAACACTCCATCCATGCTTTTGTTCCGGCCCTCCGGTCCAGTTTAAGAACCCATTGTGGCCCTCCAGTCAAAAAGTTTGCCCACCCCTGTTAGAGGGACATTGTAGAGAGGAGAAGTGAATCCAGAGACAAAATATGAATCAATGTGAAGAGTTCTGAGAACGTAAATGAGAGTGACAATAACAAAACTTTTGTTCTTTGACATGTCGAGCACGTTCACATGCATTGTCTGGCTTTATACACACAAAACCTTCTGAGACAGGAATGTGGCTACCATTTCATGTTATCGATGAAAGCACTAACACTTTCCTCTTCCGTAAAATGGAAATAATACAGCCCCAATTTCCCTGGGCTGCTGTGAAAATTAAACGAGGCCATGCATGTAAACGGTTTATCAGTGTGCTTGGCTTGTTTCAGGTGTGCAATAAATAATTCTGAGATTAAAACAAAAGGAGTACAGGGAGTTTAAAGGTATTATCCCATGGCCCCATAGGTAAAAACTAACAAGACTGAGACTCTGTTATAGCCTTCTGACCACACGTTGCTGTTTTGTTTTGCTTTGTTTTTGTATTATGTACTTCTGTTTTTATTTGAAAGATGTCAGGCTTATAAAATGAAGTTTAATGATAGCTAACATAAATTCCTCAATTTTTAAATTTTATTAAAAGAAAAGAAAACCCTCTTTTTTTAAATCCCAAGTTAATCTCTATTGAAGCGTCCAATCATCATCCCCAATTCCATTCAATGAGTGCTCTCTCTCTCTCTCTCTCTCTCTCTCTCTCTCAATGCTTTGATAACAAAGATGGCTACTGACATGGGTAGGTAATGTGAACAGCATGGTTATGTTGGGCACAGGGATGATACAAATCCCCTGAGGGTCAGAGAGGAATAGTGTGAGATTTCATCACATTTCTTAGAATGGCATGAAATGTAAAACTTCTGAATTGTTTAATTCTGGAATTTTCCACTTACTATTTCTGGGCCACAGTTGATTGCAGGTAACTGGAACCTCAGATAGTGAAACTACAGATAAAGGAAGACTGCTGGTATACCAGAATAGATAACATTTAAAAGACTGATAATGCCAAACGTTTCTGTGGATGTGGACCAACTGGAATTCTCATACAACATCGGTATACATGTAACAGAGCAAAACACTCCTTTAGAAAACCATTTGCAGGTTTTTTATTTAATTAACCTTATATCTCTCCTATGACCCAGCAATTTTTACTCCTAGGAATTTACCCCAGATAAATGAAAATTAATGTTCACAAAAACTCTCGGATAGCAATGTTCAAGGCAAGTTTATTCTTAATAAGGAAAAATTATAGCATAGCAAATGTCCACAAACAGGAATGAGCAAGAATGAATAAGAAAACTTTCATATATTCAGACAGTGGAATACTATTCAGCAGTAAATTACATATACATATAACAACATAGAGAGATACCAAAAATATTACGCTCAGTGGAACAAATCAGATTCTAAATAGCATAATTCTATTACATGATATTCAAAAATAGAAAGTTAATCACTGTATTGATAGTAATTAGAATAATACTTGTGTGTATATGGCAAACATTGACTATAAAAGGAACAGAGTAAGTGGGTTGATAGGAATCTTTTCTATCTTTATTGGTTGTAGGACAAAGATGTATATTTTTGCCAAAGTTATTCAAACTCTAATATCTGGGTATTTCACTATATTTTTAATATATATCAATAAAAATTATGTATAATTTAATTTTTGCATTACAAATACTTTGGAAAGAAAAGTTTGTATGTCTGACCGACATAAAGTAGATGACTTTTAAGTAAACCTCAGTGATATTCAGTGACTTATTTAGCTATCAAACTTTTTGTTGAAAAGCTATTATGACATTTCCTTGACATTTATGCTCTAAAAATTGATCTATGGTTTTTTTCAGAAGAGTCCATGTAAAAGAAGTAGACTTTTTCTATATAGCCCAGGGGGTAGAAATCGAGTCAACAGCTGAAGGTGATACAATTGTTGGAGAAAACCATCTACATTAATGAAAGAGATTAGTATTCAAAGCAAATTTTTGTGGCTTATTTTGTCTCAGTGTTTTATTTTTCTGGAAGTATTCTTATAAGAACTGGATATCTCTTGTTTTAGTGATACCTTCCATAAGGTTCTCATGCTGCACAATACATGTAAATAAATCAAAGAATGTCAGAAATATATAATGCTTGGGTCTGAAAAGACCATTTGAATATAGTTCTCTGTATTAAAACCAAGATATTTATTTTTTTCAATACCGTTGGGTGATCCTTCATGAACTATGGGTTCAAGAGTGCTGAAATGTCACACTCCATCTTGCTCTTGTTTTTAATTCTTGATTCTCTCTGTTTTACTCATACTTTATTTCCGGAGAGGTGAGAGGAAGAAATTTCATATTATTAGATTCAATAATCTGTGGAGGAAAGAGAACACTTCTTTCTCCCCTTATAAAAAGAAAATATTCTAAAGGAGGACTGTAATTTTCCTGGATTGGGTCACATGACTTTCCCAGAGGTAATAAATATGGCCAAATAGATGAAGTACTATGATAGATTTAGTCTGTGTCACATGTTAACTACATGAAGAGGAGACTGGGACTTGGGAGGAGAAGGTGGGGCTGAGGTACTGTAATAAGTAGTTGCTCTAGGAGCACAAATATTGGGGGAATGCACTTCCCAAAGGGAGTGAAGTAAATGTTATTAGAATAGTTGAGCAAGGGATGTCCTGTGAATCACAAATATATATATATGTATATCTCCACAAACTCCTGTGCATAATAAGTATTCTATATCTGGTAGAGTTTAGTAAAATGACAAAAAAAATATGCCAAAAATATGAAAGGGAATTTTACTAGGAAAAATATTAACTACTAAGAGGGTATTATTTTATAAGAGGTTTAAAGTCCCCAGAATGCAGGAATATCAGATATAGGGAGCAGATATCAGATATAGGGATCCTGTAATATTGAGGCAGAGAATCTAAGGAAGGAACCAAGTTGGAGGAGGTCAGTTTCTTCCCCAACACTGGGTTTCAAACCTTGTTGAATGGGTGTGGCTGTGGCCCTTTAGATGGTGGAATTGCTTGCTGAAGTGCTGTAGGGCCAGGAAAGACAGCAAAAATTCCACACTAAAGTGTTTGAGATACTTGAGGCTTCTGGAGAGAGTGGCATTAAAGACTCTCACCAGGATACTGGTGACACTTACTGGGAAGCATCCTTCTGGGCTGCTGTTGAAAGTTACCGGGAGACTTCTACCCGATGCTGCTTCAGAAACTCACTGGAGACTCAATCTGCTGCTCACCTTCATTTTTTGTCAAGAAAGCAGTATCTTAGGTGCAAGCAAGCAAGTACCAGGCTGGGGAGAACCCCTTCTTGCAGTGGCTCTCCAGATTCCTGGTTTAACCCGACACCAGCTGGTAAAGGAGAGAGGTTTACAAGGTCCAACTTCAGTTGCACAGAGTAGTACAATACAGGGTTAGTTTGGAGCTAAGAGGCAATCAATCGATAACTGACACATGCCATTTTTTGCCTGATCAACCTATTCCTCTCCTATGGTCAAGCAACATGGAAAGTTGAATTATACCTTAAAAACAGTTTACTGATTTGCCTTAAGACTTCACTTTCACAAACCAAAAGTACTCAAATTCCATGAAATACCACCATCATTACTACTACTACTTCTGATAATAACAGCTACTTGTTAATATATGCCCATCTTTAGACCAAATACTTTATATGAATTATTATATTTAACAAGAGGCCCAGTGTACGAATTCGTGCATGGGTGGGGTCCCTCTGGGTGGCCTGCAGGGATTGGGCCAAAACCTGCAGTCCAACACTGCCTGCAGCGCCTAGCTGCCACTCTCGCTCATCCCAGCCCCGCTGTGCCTGCTGCGGGCTTGCGCCCAGTCAGTCCTGATTGGGAGAGGCTTGCACTGCAGCAGCAGCGCTCGCCAACTATGAGCCCTGCATCTGGTGCCCTCCCAAGGGGAGTTGCCTGTGGAAACGGGCCAGGGAGGGACCCCCAGAGGGCTCCAGGGTGTGTCCAGCCCATCTCACTCAGTCCCCGATCTACCGGACACCAGCAGCAAGCTAACCTACCGGTCGCAGCATCTACCCCCTGGTGGTCAGTGCACGTCATAGCGAGCTGTTGAGCAGCCTTAGCATATCATTAGCATATTACGCTTTGATTGGTTGTTCGGTTGTTCTGCCGTTTGGTCTATTTGCATATTATCCTTTTATTATATAGGATATTTAAAACAGCTTTATGACCAGCCACACTTATTAACCCCATATTAATAATTAGTAAACTTAGATATGCAGGGTTTGAGATCAGGGAGTAGGAGAATGGACATTCAAATCTAGGACTGTCTATGTATTGCACAGTCACACCCTGTGAGTAATTCTCCATGTGAACCCCTAGATTGCTTGGTAATTATGGAACCAGAAGTATGGAACATGATAAGCTAAATGTTAAACAGCATCCTTTGCAGAAAGCTTAAGCAAATATTTCATCCCCTGTGTAAAGAATGGTCTTGCAGGAAAAGTATTGAACACAACACATCAGGTGTTCCAAAATTAAATGCCTGAGGAGCCCAGGTTTATAATGCTTAATATTATAGTTATTCTATGAATAATTATATCCAGTAATAAAGTGATTAGCCATTGCTGGAGAGTGGAGAGTGCATGTCCATTACTAAAGGATCAGTTGCTCCTCAATCTCGTTGAATGACCATGATGTTCATGTGAAATATTCTGTTTTTTTAATTTGGCAACTAATTAAAACAGTTTTAAAAAGACACTGAGAACCAATACAACCTGCCAGCCATAGGCTGTGGTTCACCACTTTGTTGTGTCTGTCCTTTAGTCATTGCAGGATAGAAACCATCTTGTCATTGGGGAAAAAAAAAATATTCAGAATCTGATGTTGAAGATTTCCTGCCACCTTTATGTTTGGATGGCACTGACAGTGTTTGCCTCTGTGACTCTTATTTATTCTTCAAGCTCCCTTACGAGTGTCATGGTCTCTTGATCTGATATTCAACCCATCAGGATATGCAGTCCTCTGGCTGGTCTAGAAACTATTGTCTTCTTCTAGTGACTACAAAAATTTAGACTGACTCACTATACATTGTTCAGCTTAGCTCCATTTTTTTATTAAAAAAATTAAATATTAAAATACTAAAAAAGAACAATCAACCCCTAGCTACTGTTAGTCAGATCAAGAATTACCAAGAGTTTGTCACATTAGCTTAATGTATATATCTTTGCTCACTTTTACTGAAACATTTTAAAGTAAATTCTAGATATCATGATATTTAAGCCTATGTATTTCAGTATATGTCTCTAAAAATAATTTTTAAATAAAATTTATTGTCCCAGTGCAGTTAGCCAATCTATGAAAGTTAACAGTATTTTATTCATCCCAGTAGGTCACATGTTCTGTTTCGTTCTCTTTGCTTCCTTACGTTATTATTTACCGTGTTTGCTTTTTGTCATATTTCTTTTTAATGGATGTTGACTCTAGAAACTGTTGGGTTCAGGTTTTAGTTCAAGGTAGTGCCAGGTACTCTCTCTCTCTCCTGGTTCATGGCACAGTAGTTCAGGGTATCCCCCAATTACCGACAAACATTTTAGTTTATTACAACCCTGAGAGTGTCTTATTTGAAATCACAAGCAAACAAAGCAAATCTGGAGTGAGCACTTTGCCTTTGATCTTTCCTTTCTTCTTTCCTGTAACCATTAGTCACCAAAGGCTTTTTCCGAGTTGTCTTCAGGACTTTTCCTAGTACTCCCTTCTGAAATGTTTTGAAAATTGTCTTTAGCTATTCCCAAATCAGATGTGCCTTAGGAATAGAAGTAACACAAGAATACATCAAGAAGGGAATATAATTCAAAAAGACTACACACCTCAAAACAAATTAGTACCTACCCATCTGCCTTATCTGTAGTCACCTCTATCCAGGAACTGCCACTATCCAGGAACACAATGTGGTAAGGTCCTTCCTTTTACACTTATCTAAATGTCCTCTGTTGGAAAGAAAAATCTGGGAGATTGTTCTGAGTGTTTAGTAGCTGGCTTGATAGTAGTACATAGATACTAAATGTCCTCAGTAGTTTACAATGAGGGTAATTACTGGTACCCATCAATTATCATGGAGGAGGCTTATCCCAACTCTCTTCTCTCTAGACTATTTTATTTCTCTGACTTTATTATGTTAAAAGGACATTATTCTTTCCTTTGCAATAGGTAAGTTATAATAGTATTCTGCTATTGACTGACAAAGAGGAGCAATATGGGTGTTCTTTTATCCCTTATCTTTAGGATTCTTCCTGGGTGGGGTTGTCTCAGCTTAACTCCTTTACATCTATTGTTTTAGAGAAACCAGAAACAAACATAATATTAGGTTCAACTTAAGAATTATAATACAACTACTTTGGGGAATTATTTAGATCACTATATCAAGTTGATAAACAGTACCCTTTCTTCCTAATGTTTTCAATGATCCACTTTTTGATTCCCAGATTGCATTTGGACACTATTCTAGACCTTATGTTTCATAAAAGACTGTATTCTGTCTCTGTCATCTCTCTGTGCATAATCGATGAAAAATACAGAAGGTGCTAAAGGAATATTGAGAAAAGAAGTGATACCCTGCATTAGTTGGCTAGACTGCCATAACCAAATACTATAGACTTGGTGATTTAAACTCTAGGAGTTTATTTTCTCACAGTTCTGAAGGCTGGAAGCCCAGGGTTGAGGTGTTAGCAGATTTGCTATCTCCAAAGGCCTCTCTCCTTGGCTTGGAGACGACCACCTTCTTACTATGCCCTCACATGGCCTTTTCACTGTGTATGTGCATCCCTGATATCTCTTCTTCTACTGTTAAGGACAAAGTCATATTGGATTAGGACCCTACCCTTATGTCCTCATTTAGTAAGTACCTCTTTAAAGGCCCTGTATTTGACTGTAAACTTCAAATACACTCACATGGTGGGTTAAGGCTTCAACATATGCTTTTGGAGAAAGGCAATTCAGTCCACAGCACACCCTTGAGAGTATTTTTCTGATCTATAAATGTTTATATATATAAAAGGCTAAGTGACCATCGCATCCGAAACAACCCAACGGATTACTGAACAGGCTCTGTGGGGCGACCAGGCTGGCAGGGGGGTTAGTGAGGGGTGGCCAAACTACTGAGCAGCAGGCTGCATGGGGCTATCAGGCCTGCAGGGGGGACTGTTGAGGGTGACCAGACCAGTGGGGGTGGGGGGGCAGTGAGGGGCAATCAGGTTGGTGGAGGGGGGCAGTGAGGGGCGACCACACCGGCAGGGGGTGCAGTAAGGAGTGACTAGGCTGGCGGGTGGGCACTAAGGGGCAACCAGGACAGTGGGGAGGGCAGTTGGGGGTGACCAGGCTGGCAGGGGGGCAGTTGGGGGTGACCAGGCCGGTGGGGGGGCAGTTGGGGGCAACTATGCTTGCAGGGGGCACAGTTGGCGGAGACCAGGCCAGCAGGGGGGGCAGTTAGGTGCAGTCAGTCAGGCAGGCAGGCAGGTGAGCAGTTAGGAGCCAGTGGTCCCGGATTGTGAGAGGGATGTCCCTGATTGGAGAGGGTGCAGGCTTGGCTGAGGGAACCCCCCCCCCATGCACGAATTTCGTGCACCAGGCCTCTAGTATTAAATAAACTGTCTAGACTTTATGGGCTCCCTATTATGAGTATGCCTGCCAATGTTGAAAGGTATATTTATTAGCAGACTTGGGTCACAGCCTGTCTAATAGTTTGCAACTGAGGCATATTTCCATTTGATTATAATTCACTGGGGATATTTATTCAGGTGTTCATCCTGGGGTGTGTGTGTGTGTGTGTGTGTGTGTGTGTGTGTGTATGTGTGTGTGTGTGTGTGTATTTTCATTCATTTAATTATTTCTGGTTTTAATGATACAATAAAATAATCCTTTTTACACTGTTACTATCCACCTCCTCACAAAGAATGAGCACAATAAACACTTGGATCTGTCTTATATCTGAAATCCACTCTTTTATTTTTTAAAGTTAAAATGTTAGTAAAATGACTTTGCTCCTCTGAAGGTTAGCACTTTTTTAGCCACTTGCCTTCATGTATAATTTTTAAATCCTTTCTTTGGTGCATGTATGATGCGTTTTAAAACAGTGATTAGCAATTGAGCAGTTCCTTGAAATTCAATAGAAGGTGTGACTCATATGTAAGCAAGAAATTGAATCAGAGAGAGAGAGGGAGAGAGAAAGAGAGATTGGTAATAACAGAAATAAAGTGGGACAGGGATGTCCATATAAAAGACGGAGTGAAAAAAAATGAGTGAATCGATGATTGAATTTTACCAACATTGTCTTCATTCCATGTGGAGGTGATATTTTTAATTGAAGCAGTGAGGTAGAAGACTCTTTTAAAATATACTTTGGTGGAATTGTTTTATGTTACAACGCAGGCTATGTATACCATCCATTTTTCATTATTAGCGTATAAAAATCACTGTGTTGTTTAGGGTCAAAACTGTAGTGTTTTTTTTTTTTAAGTAACTATTCTTACAAAAGACTCTTGCTAAAGAAAGATTGTTTTCATAAACTCTGATTATTTAAGTTAAAGCTCCTGTCTACTACGGGTTAAGACAATTAGCAACAAGTTGGAGGAGTGAACCTAGTAGACACTACTCAGGATAAATAGGTGTCTGTGGTTTGCATGATAAGCTGTGACTCTGTGATGAGTGTGAAAGTGTGTACCAAAACCAGAGGGGATTGTCACCTTGATGTTTTCTTTTAAGTCTGCCCCAGACCAGTTCAACTGTTAAATTTCAATTAAACTAAATTTGGTCAGAAAAACAAACGACAATAATAATAAAAAAAAAACAGGTTGGAAATGTAAGTATATTTCTTTTATCTAGCCTGAGCTGTTGGCAAAGCAAACTGGCTTTCCCATACTTGGCATTTATTAATAATATTTTGAATACCATTGCGCTTTTTAAGCTGAGTGTGGTGGAATTCTCTTGTGGGATTATTAAATGAGTCGATTTGCATTCTAATGAGAACAAATGTTTGGGATTGCATTGTTAAAATGCTAAAACGATGTGTGTATAATTATTTTGCAGCTTAGATTCGCAGAACTCATTTCCCCAAACTCCTTTTTTTAAATAACTGAAGAGTTGGAGCCCACTGAAGGCTGGAGGGGAGGTGATTAGGGTAATTTAAAAGGTTCACAAATGACTTTGCCATGGAATGAAAGCATTTCTTTGACTTTGCCTGGCTCCTCTCATTATCTTTAAGCGGCCACAATGTTGAGTCCCATAAGAAGTCTCACCAAGCTCCCTTTCCTTGCACAGTTTCTCATTTGTATTGATTAATCATTTTGTAATTCCATTCTAGGTTGACTTGCTCATCTTTAAGGCGTTTGCTGCTTTTTATTTGCTTGTCTATCCTGTAATGGTTATGTTGTCTGTCTAATACCTTAGCTTTATCACTGCAAGTCACGCTTTAAAACATTAATCCCTGCATGCTTTAATTTTATATTCTATTACCAGGATGAATGCAAATACCGTTTCCTTTTTCTATTTTTTAATCATCTTTACTAAGGTTTTTGCACAGGGGCCAATAGTAAGCTTTTATTATTTAGAATATAACTCCTTTTTTTAGTAGTTTTTATGCCCCTTTCTTTTATTAGTTTTACGTTTTGTTGACAAAATACAAATGTTTACTAAAAATATCTGTAGCTTTAATATTTAATTTGTTGTTGCAAATTTTTAATATAACATACATATGGTCAGTTAATAGTACTAATGGTAACAGGTGAAAGTTTTAGTAGATTTCAAGTATTTTGATTGTTAGCCTTGACCTCAGGAGCTCAGTCTGATGACAAAGTTTTGGGAAAATGATTATTTTAAATTTCTTACATCAAACAGTTTGAAATTGGGAGAGAAGCTAGAGAGGCCATAGTCCACACTCCTCTTTTTCTGGATAATAATGGTTAATCCAGAAAAATTAAGTTATGTTTCTCAGGACAACAATAATTTTTGCATGCATGTTTGTTTCCAAAAAAAAACCAAAAAAAAAAAAAAAAACACCAAAAAAACACACACAAATAAAGCAGAGTCCTGTCTGTAAGTTTAAATCTTGATAACCAATGCTTTATTAGGCTAAATGATACCTTATGTCTATTACATCAAGTATATATTTATATATACACTAGAGGCCCAGTACACAAGGCCTCCCTTAGTTCTGCGCTGCCACCTGGTGGTCAGCACACATCATAGCGAGCGATTGAACTCTGAGTCGGTCGAACTCCTGAGGGGACAATTTGCATATTAGGCTTTTATATATATATATAGATAAATACATACATAATACAGATGTACTTGTGTTGGAAACATTGATAAGGACATTAATTTGAAAAATGCAAAAGTATGAAAATCATTCACTAAACATTATGACAGGTACTAAACCATACAGTGGAAGCAGGTGCTTCACAGTTAAAACAAATGTTCAAATTTGATAATATTCAAATATAAATAAAATGCTAGTTAGCTAATGTGCTGATAGTTGTTCCCTGCTTGAGGCATTAATTAAAAGCTGATGATAATTGATGTCAAGACTTTTTGTAACCTAAAAATTGCTACTTTTGTTCACAGTCAATCTCTGATGATTCTAAGAACTTAAAAATGTTAACAATGGAGGATGTTTTGTAAGAGTACAGTGGCAAAAGTGGGGGGGGGGGCGTTGTTTTTTCATAAGGCTCCTTGAACTGTTGCTAGAGGTTTGTACTGCCAGATAAGATTAATTTATTTGCACCAGGAACATGATACAGACCAGTTTAAACAGAGCAGTGGAATTTTTCAGTGCAAACGGATGAGAAGACCAGAGGTGGGACTGACTTCAGCTTTTTGTATTGATTTGATATACATTACTGATCTAATTCCAAGACAGCTTCCTTGGATCACATGGTTTTCTAAAGAAAATCAGTAGCCTTTGGGAAGGACAGGGGGTGGATGCTAGCAAAGAAGCTTGAAAACATCCATAGAATCGAATTATCGGCGAAAGTTTCAGATTATAATATAGCCTCCAGATGCTCAGACTGAACTTACCTCTGC
The DNA here is from genome assembly GCF_963455305.1 of Plecotus auritus. NCBI lineage: Eukaryota > Metazoa > Chordata > Mammalia > Chiroptera > Vespertilionidae > Plecotus > Plecotus auritus. Next base: position 11,362,993 of record NC_137773.1, on the reverse strand, counting down.
CTCTCTCCCTCCCTCTTTTCCCAGGCACTTTCTTCCTGAGACTCTTAGGAAAGGGGACCTGATAAGATGAATTCAAGTGAGTGCGGTTATTCCACCTCCATTTCATTTTCAGATGTCAGATAATATGGCAGCTGTATGCATCACAAACAACACCTTCTCTTGTATACAGAAAATTACAAACTTTGTTCCCTACAACTTTGAATCCTTTAATCTTCCTGTGGGTGAACGGCTTCCTCCTGCTGCCCCCAAAGCCTTAGTCTGTCATGACCTTTCATACCTGTCTTGTCTTTAGAAACAGCTCTGTAAATGTCACGAGCTTAGGATTCTTTTTTTGAGGCTTTGGGTTTCAGCTCTATAACCACTGAGTAATCAAATTCAGGTTGGTTGTGGTTCATGATATTTATTGACTGCTGGTTTGGCTTTAGAACCCTAATGCTGCAGGTTGAAGTGCCATATTGTCCTGTTATCAAAGAAAAGTCAAAGGCTCTGGGTCTTGTTAGTTTCTCTCTCTCTCTCTTTTTTTTTATACGTTTCCTGAATCACTTGCAACCTTGCTTTAACTCTATGATTTTTCTTCTGTTGAGATGTAAGAAAGCCAAAAGAAATACAGGCTTTGGCCAGTTTGCACCAGAATAATGTCATCCAAAAAACTGACCTAAGGAATGATGACCAAAACTAGGACTTCAAATGAAATAGGCAGGAGGTACACATAGGTGGGCGTTTATGCAGGCAAAGCAAAAGCTTTTAACTGGCACAGGCCATGCGCAAAGACAGAGCTGGAAACGGAAGCACTACTGATGGCAAAAGTGCAATATTGTGGATGATGTTGATATTTCAGAATGGCTTAGAAAAATTATCATTCTCAAGAGCGTTAACCTAATTTCTGAAATATAATAAATTAAAATCAAATCTTTAATTAAATACTGATAATCCAGGTAATTGCACAAAATGTACAAAACGCCGCATGGTGAGAAATTGTATTCAAGTGCCAAGGCCTGTTCATAGCTGGCAAAAACCACAATTAGACCGGAGCAAGCACTATTGGAGTTGATTAAGCAGCTCACTCATTGTATGAATGCAGCAAAATGTGTTGCCCTGAACCTGTTTTTCTGCTGCTTCTAATTGAGCAGGTGTGCTGTTCAAAGAGTGTTCATTAAATGGATTTTTGTGTGTGTGTGTGTGTGTATGTGTGTGTTTGAATCTTTATTTCAGGTTTGCCAAGTGTCTCAATATATCTGTCTTTAAAAATAAGAACAAATTCCTGGAAAACATGTAAATCGTGTAGTATTTAGATGGAAAAAATATATTTCTGTTACTTTTACACCTAAAAAAATTAGAGGGGCTTCTTTTTCTTTAAAAACATCTTACGTTTATTTTTTATTTTTCCTTGGCTTTTGGGACTTTAAAATTTTGTGATTTTGCCAAAGCAGTGCTAATCAATTTACTAAAATATTAAAGTGAATCCAGAACTCTGACAATATTGATTTGTAATGGGTATTAATCTTGGCAAAGCTTATTCCTCTAGTTGTAATAAATCCAATTACTCAAAAGTACATTTAATGTGCTTTACTCTTTTTAAACATTTCTCTTTGCTTCTTTCTACCCAGGATTAAAATATTTATAAATGTACTTAGCTAGCTTCAGGAATCTCCTGCCAGTCTGTAAGACGCAAAATAACACTACAGTATAGACAAGTAAATTAATATATTTAGGAAAAATTAAGCCCAAGTGGTTTTACAAGTTCCTGGACTCAAAACTATAAATTATGAGCTATGAGGGGATTTTAAAAGTCACTGTGAACCACTGGCATGATGTTTTACTTGAGTCAAAGGCCAAAAAATTTTGGCAGCTTATTGAAAGCAAAATAGAAATATATCCATATATTATTTGCATGTTTTTTTTTCTTTACAACTTAGAAAATGCCTGGACATACATTTTTGTGTCATAGGCTCACAAATTGTTCTGTGGCAGGAAATTTATAAATATCTGTCTCCGTATTATAGTTTAAGAAACACAGGTATAATGAGATGAAGCTGCCACTTAAAACCACGTAGATTGTCATGGGTGGGTCCAAGACTTGAGCACATGTACAGGGTGGGGCAAAAGTAGGTTTCCAGTTGTTCATATGGAAAATAATATAATCTTTAATTAATAATTATACAAGAATAAACTGACTTGCATACTCACAACTCTAAACCTACTCTGGCCCCACCCTGTATATCTGTGTTCTTTTTTATTATATTGCACTGTTTCCCAGATCATTACAACATGGCATATCAGATACAAATCACAGTAGATCTAAAGAAAATTTAGAGAATGCAGTGAAGAGATTAGGGAATTAACAAGGGCTATAGTAAAAGCTTACCATCATGTATTAATCAAGTAAAAAATGTGCATTAAACACTGAATTAGGTGCATAGTATAAATAATTTAGTAAATAAGGACATACTCTTGCTTTTAAACAACTTACAAGTGTGGATAAAATTAGGTTTACAGTTGTGAGTATGTGAAACAGTTTATTCTTGTATCATTATTTACCATTATTAATTATTGTATTATTTATTATGAACAACTGTAAACCTACATTTGCCTACCCCTTTATATAATTAGGAAGAAAATGCATGTGCAACAGAAAAACCATTGGTTATAAAATTTTGTGGGTAGGGCATTAGAGAAGATAAATTGATTTGCATAACATTGAGTCATACTATTTAATACAGTAGTTACTAGTCACATGGTTATTGAACACTTGAAATGTGGCTAATACAAATTGAAATGTACTGTAAGTGTTCAATATAAACATTTTGAAAAATTAGTGTGAAAAGGCAAAATGTTTTATAGTTTATATCGATAATGTTTAGGTAATATTTTGGATATATTGGTTTAAATAAGATATTTTTAAATTAAATTCACTTCTTTTTGAAAGTTTTTAACATGTCTACTAGAAAATCTAGTTTCATTTAGGGCTCATATTTATTGGACAGGGTCTGAACATATGGAGAATTGAGATCTTAACTGCTGTTTTCTCACTCCTCCCAAAGCAAAGAAGGAAGATGAGGTAATCTTAAAAAAGAATTAAAATGATGAAGATGCCTAAATAGAAAAAAAACTTGAAGGGACAAAGGAGCCCTAAAATATGTGAAGTGTTTTCTATTGAAAAATACATTTTAGACTTGGTCTATACAACTCCAATCTAAATAATAAAGGGCTAATATGCTAATGGTCGTGATGCCCTCACACGTAACAACCAATCAGCAGGAGGCTGTGTGTGCAGCAGGCATGGGTGGACGGGACTTTGAGCATCGGGGACTTGCGTGAGGCTCATGTCTCCGCCACCAGCACTGGGCCCACAGATGTGAGGCTCACAGCACCAGCCCCGGGGACGTGAGGCTTGCATCCCTGCCTCCAGTGCAAGGCCCAGGGATGTGAGGCTCACGGAGGCCTACCTCTTTGGGGCGATGGATCGCAAGGCTCCTGCACTATGACGGGGCACAGGCCAGGCTGGGGGACCCCTCGCCCTGAGTGCACGAATTTCATGCACCAGGCCACTAGTAGTATAAGAAATAGTGAAAGAACCCATTTGGCCTATTTAAGAAAAAATACTTTCTGAAGATTGGAACTACTTAAAAACGCCAAAAACTTGTGATTTTTTCCATCATTAATAAAGGGTAGGAGGGCCCTAGCCAGTTTGGCTCAGTGGATAGAGCATCAGCCTGTGGACTGAAGGGACCCAGGTTCAATTCTGGCCAAGGGCACATGCCTGGGTTGTGGTTCGATCCCCAGTGGGGGGTGTGCATGAGGCAGCCAGTCAGTGATTCTCTCTCATCATTTATGTTTCTTTCTCTCTCTCCTTCTCTCTTCCTCTCTGAAATCAATAAAGAAATATATTTTAAAAGAATAGATAAAGAGTAGGAGGGATCTAGTCAGGTCTGAAACATTTTAGAATGACCAGCCTATGCAGCAAGCATTACTAAGTGTATCGGTTACTAATGTGGATTTTGTAATAAGAGAAAACACAATAATTTCAAGAGAAATATCAAAAGTGCTTTATTCAAAATACTGTCCATCACTAGCTACATATTTCCCCCATCTTTCAGGTAATTTGTGAATACCATCCTAATAGAACTTTTCTTGTTTTGAGGCAAACCATTCAGATACCCAATTTTCCACTCCTTCGTTTGTTTTGAAGCGCTGCTCAGAACAAGTGATAATGTGAAGGAGCAAGGTTTGGTGAATACGGCAGGTGGGTTAATACTTCCAGGCAAGATCTTTTAACATGTCTTTAACTGGTTTTGAAGTGTGTGATGGTGCATTATCATGAAGCAAAATTACTTTGCCGTGTCTTCTGGCCCATTCTGGTTGTTTTACAATCAAAGCGTGATTCAAATTGACCTGAACGTTCTTTCTCTTTCACATTGACATCATCACTTTTAAAGCATTTAAACCAGTGTTCACAAGTATCTTGAGATGGAGCACGTTCACCATAAGCTTCCCGAGTATACGATAACTTTCAGCAACACTTTTCTTCAAAAATAATGAATTAAAACTTCCTGCAAATGCTCTTTTTTTTTTTAGGGGGGGGCATGAAATTCGAAATTTTTAAGTGTAAAAGTATCTTATGTTAACACCTTCAGCAAATTTGACATATGAAGTTTTGAAGCTTGCTGTCAATACAACAAAATAGCATACATATCAAATCGCATATATATAAACATATGTGTAACTCCATCTATTGAAAAAAATCCGTATTATTAACTGGTACACCTAGTAGACTAAATTATCTTTATAAAAATCTTCTATAATGCAGAGATTACATGGTTTTCTGAGTTCTTAGAATTTGACTAATATTTAAATGCACTACAATTTTAAAAGCAAGACATTATAAATAGCTACAATGAATAGATACTATGACAATCTGCCCCAAATTTTGGCCAGGCAAAGATTTCCTTTTAATCATGCAAATGAATACTGGAATATACAAGTTTTTACCTTTAAATTAATACAGTGCCCACATCCTTGTCTGGCAATTTCAGAAAGCATTAATTCTTCATTTTATGAGAATAACTATAGGCCTGTTGCACAAAGGTTCGTGCAATACGCCTTCCTTCCCCTGGCTGCTGGCATTGGTTTTCCTCCGTCACCTGGGACCCAGGCCTTCGCTCTGGCCCAAGCCGGGCCCGGGCCCGCAGCAGAGAAGCCAAGCCTCTTCAGTCTTCAGTCTTCGCTCTGCACCTGCATATGCAAATTAACCCACCATCTTTGTTGGTTAATTTGCATACTCACTCCTGATTGGCTGGTGGGTGTCACAGAGGTATGTCAATTTGCATATTTCTCTTTTATTACTGTGGATTATATAAAGCTCAAGGTAAGGCCTTCATGTATTAGCATCAACTTTATCCCAATCATTGCTCTCTGTTACCAAGAGTAGTCTACATAAAACTCCAGTGACATTTAGAGCATGTATCAGCTTTGAGTAGATTGTTAAAATACCTAGGGAGCAAATGTAGCTTTTGAGATCTAGGTTATATTAAAATATCTCATTATTTCAAATATAATCTTCAAAGTTAGAATTTCAATCTCTTTTTGTTATGAAAATTACCTCATAATTTAAAAACTGTAATTACCATTAATATAAAAATCTTTTGTATACCCCCAAATAAATGAAGGTCTCTTCAATGATAATTATTTCACATGTCACCTAAAAACATTAATTTTTTAAAGTCGGCTTTTCTCAGAGAAGAATCCTTACAAGGAGATGTCTCAGGAGGTTATCCAGTAGAAAAAAAGAAATTGGATATAGCCTCTTACTACAAAAAAAAGGGGGGGGGGAGAAGGAAGGGAATTGACTCAATTTAATATTTTTCTTAAGCTTTTATAGGAATAGTAGGATATCATGAAAACACTGCCTTCCAAATTCACAAAGAATGTCTTGCCTGCTGCATATATTTTAACCTTTTAATCTAATCATCTTCCTTGGATATCTCTGGAGGAGCAATAAAAACAACTATAGCATCATCTAAAAGTTGCCAACATTTTCCCTGCTTTTTAATCCAGATGTCTCACGTGCATAATGAAAAGGTCATAGTTGCATCCCTTCCCTAGTGGATTCCTTGTTTTTACTAAATGAGTCTTTAATATTTTTTTGCAACGCTTCTTCACCAAACATTTATTACAATGACTTGCTTGAACTGGGATGTTTTTCTTCAAACCTTCACTTTCAGTTGGTTCATAGTCTACCAGCTTCACCTCCTTTCCCATGGATGTGGTAACCAGAGTGAAATAAACAGGAAATCCTATCTCAGGGCTCTCCTGCTGAGTTTCTCAAAGTATGTCCTTGCAGTAGCTATGTTATTATCTACCTATCCTATCAACATAATTCTAATTGGTGGATCTTGTTTTGGAATGTGGCAGACTTGCTGGGCAAGCTGGGTTACTATGGTGAGTTACTGTAGGAAGTTTCTGAGTCAATTATACTCTCTCTTGAAGATCTTTCTGTCCAGAGAGGGTATTCACATGGAATATAGTGGAGACAACACTGTGATGATTAATTAGTTATTTTGTTTTACAGTCAAATGTACAGAGCCTTACATACAGAAACATTTGTTACTTGAAAGTCTATATATTTTGTAAAATATACTAGGGTCCCAGTGCATGAATTTGTGCACCTTGAAAGGAACTGTAGGCTGCAAGGCTGCGATGGGTCTCAGCCCATCCTCTGTGCCCCTGCCTGGCCCCTCCCACCATAGCCCCCAGTCCCCTGTCTGCCAGCAGCCCTGATCCCACCACCACTGCTCCCATGTGCTGATGGCACTGTTCCTGCTCACATCCACTAACAGCGTGGAGCGATTGGGGCTGGTACCAGCAGCCAGTGTGAGCGGGGCCAGCATTGTCAACAGATGCAAGCAGCAGCTACTGCCCCAATTCCCCCTCAGGAGCAGGGGGAGGTGGAGAAACCCTAAGGGGTGATCAAGACCGGCAGCTGCCACTCACACCAGCTGACGGCACTGAGCCTCACGCAAGTCCCTGATGCTCTAAGTCCCCGCCCACCCATGCCTGCTGCACACGCAGCCTCCTGCGGATCGGTGGTTACGCGTGAAGGTGTCATGACCATTTGCATATTAGCTCTTTATTATTTAGATTGGAGTTGTATAGACCAAGTCTAAAATATAATTTTATTGATTTCATAGAGGGAGAGAGAGATAGAAACATCAATGATGAGAGAGAATCATTGATTGGCTGCCTTCTGCCACACTGGAGATTGAGTCTACAACCTGGGCATGCTTCCTGAGAGGCAATCAAACCATGACGTCCTAGTTCATTGGTCAATGCTCAACCACTGAGCCACACCAGCTGGGCTCTCTGACTTCTTATACAATTTGGATTTCAATTGGAAACATTCTTTTCCTTAAAATAGTTTGTTACACTCTTTTGTAGATGGTGAACAATAATATTACCTACTTTGTGACCTGATCTCACTGTTCATGATCCTTCAAAATTTAAGCAGATGCCCCTACATTGCCAACCTTTTTATATTAGCAAGATAATAGCAAGGCAAATCCACCAAAATAATGTCCTATTTCCTTTTATTTAGACATTTATTCAGACATTATTTTGGAGGGTTGGTTGTATTATCATGAAATTACTAGCAATACATAAAAAGTTACAGATCTTGTTATAATTCACTAATATTCTCTGTATTAGCCAACCACTCTAGAAGAAAATCACCGTAAGAATATTAGCATTGTTAACACAACGTCTTGTGCCTGTCTTTGAAAAAAAAAAAGTCATATGTCAGTGTGTATTTTACACAAGTTTCCTACCAGAAATCTATGGATTTAAAAAGAAATAAGGAAAATCTTGTGTGTCATGAAGCAACATTTGCCATTGTTTAGGCATCTCATGGTATCCTTTTCTATATGTCCCCAGCATGTTTCCTGAAAGTTTCTCACTACCTTTAAGAGGGTAAGCTATTTCTTCGTCATCTATTGGGAGAATCTTGGGGTCAGTCTCAAGAGGTCTCATTCTGTCTGTATTTAGTGCCCCTGCCCACACTGGGGTTTACAATTTACAATTCAGTCTGCTTAGGCTATAATCCACCACAGTGTTACCTACAACAGTGTTATAATGGTACATCCGAGTAAAACAGCAACACAATTAAGTTTGAAGAATGGGTTAAGTAAAAAAAAAAATGGGGGGAAACACATTTTTTATTCCCCTGCTCTCTAAACAGCAGGTTGACCAAGGCACCTTCCTCATTAGTAAACTGCCTAAAAACAAGTGGCTCTAATGAGCTAAGCTAGCAGCTTCACATTACAACATAGCTTGGGGGTGCGTGCTCTTTTGGTAAAGGAGTGTATTTTTATAGGAAAAAAATTAAGTGTATCAAGTTAAAACCTCAGTGACAAACCAGTGCTAACTAGCACATGTCGCATGTCACCAGAGGTGGCAGTGCCTGACATTTCCTGGAGGACAGCCTATAGTTAAGTAGTATTGAAAGTCACCACAGGCATTATAGCAAATGTATAGGGGACGATGAACAACAATGGGGTGAAATCAAGCTATTTGAGCTAATGGCTGATGCTGTGTTCAGTATATTATACTTGTGCCATTCACATCACTACGGCTAAGGTTTTGTTACCCTTTTCATAATAGAGCTCCTATTTTAGAGGTTTCTAACCTGGCAATAGAAATTGGCTTCCGGCAAACACTTGACATACAAGACAAGTCCTCAGCAAGAAAGTGGTTTTTGAGAAATCATATTTTGTGGGGAGAAGAGGGTGTCGAATATGTTTTGTTGTTTCAGATGCCCATTTGAGTTTCTGAAACTCAAAATACAGCTCAGACTTGGAAAATGGCACTTTGTAAGTTATTAGACTACAAGGAGAAATCAAATTTGTGAAAGGCTGGTCAAACAATACTTACTGTTACAGGCTTAGCTCAGAACACTTTTATTCTTCAAAATGTTCTTCTAGACTTGTGGAAGTAGGAGCGTGTGCAATGACTCACCATCTTTACTTTGATATATAGAAAGGCATGGTTGTGTGAAGATCGAGGAATTAAAAGGAGTTTGATTTTTAGAAGGTAATATATTATGATACTTGGCTTTTTTAAAAATCCAACTCCTTAATAACACCTAAGTCATTAATCATGTTATAAATGTCACAGATTCATTGCATGTAAACATTGGAAGGAATCCAACTTCCACGAAGAACTGGAAGATAGATCACTGTTATCACCATCATCTTCAGCTGTTCATTGCATCTTTAGTCAGTGCCAGGGAGTATACTGGAGACTTGGCTGCAATGGCCTAACATTCAGTATTTGACCTGTGAGAGCTTTGGTTCACTTGTTATCAGAGAGAGATATATACACACAAAGAAGAAATAAGATAAAAAGCAACAACATTTACAAATAGGTATGCTCGTGCACACTAAAATTAATAATAGTTTTCAGACTAGCAATTTTAAAACTTTTATTTTAGACATTTACAGGAGACATGAGCATCAGCCAGTTACAATAATTGAATTGGAAGGTAAGAGAAAAGACAAAGTTGTTTAGAGAGGAGAAAAAACTAAAACTTAAAAAGGTGGTGGGGAGGACATTGACAGAGTAGTGTTTCCTCACTACAAAGGACAGGAATGGTGACTTTGTTGTCCATTTTATTAATAACTATTATAAATAGATTATTGATAATATTAGTATTATTAAACTATTTTTACTGATGACCAATATGTGTTAGGCAGTGAGCAGCTTCACTAGCACAACAGAGCAATTGTAGTTTTCTTACAAAAAATATTGTTGCATATTTTTCTTAGAAGATATCAAGCTTCATAGTGTAGAATACAAACAGGGGCATCCAGTGAAAGCTGGATACTCATGATATTAAAATTCCCTCTGCATTTTCCAGAGGAGAAGGAAGAACTGGAGGGGCCTTCAGGAAGCCACACCTCCTGATCCTTTTGACTTTGTAGTCAGACTAATGGAAGTTCCCATATAGGCTTCATCAAGCACATGTTCTCTGTTGTATGATATGGTGTCATTGTTGACAATTTGGCTCAATTGATTTATCTTTTATTTTTTTTAAATATGTTTTTTATTGATTTTAGAGAGAGAAGAGAGAGAAAGAGAGAACCAATGATGAGAGAGAAACATCTACTGGCTGTCTCCTGCATGCTCCCTACTGAGAATTGGGCCCACAACATGGGCATGTGCCCTGACCTGAATTAAACCTGGGACCTCTTGGTGCATGGGACAGCGCTCAGCCAGTGAACCACATCACCCAGGGCTCAATTGGTTTAAATAACGGACATTTATTATTCCAGCTTATGCTAATATGAAATAGGAAAAAAAATTAAAATCTTTCAAAAGCAGGATTGAAGAATTAAGATAGAAGAGAAAAAAATTAATTTGACCCCTTTCATATTTATCTAGAGTTTTGACAAAGGCTTAACTAAATTAGAGAAAGCCCATTTGTAAATTATTTTCATGAAAGAGAATTATCAGTGAGGTATCGAATTTTTTTCTCTTCATTAATGAGAACCCTATCTTACCTTATTTTAAACTTTACCACTTGTATAAGTCTTTCAATGTGACTCTTTGTTTAACACTGAATCTCACATCAGATACTTGACAAGTTGAGAGGTGAGTTATCTGGAGCAAAAGAAGTAAGCTTGTCAGAAGCAGTCCTCCCACACGGAATTAAGATAAGATCTCAAATTCTTAAGTTCTCAAGATAATTGTTCTAAGGAGATATTTTTATCCATATCACCAATACTGAGTAGATTGTGGAAAAATAGTTTTTTTTCTCTCATGTTTGAGAGTCACTATTCTTTAAAAATTCTGAAAATTTATGTTGACTTTGACTTTATCCCAAAGAGAGAGATATGCTGCTGAGAATACAGTTATTGGAAAGTAGGAGGCTATAGGGGAAAAAAACACACATTTTTTTTTAGCCATCTCTTAGTTGTAGCAAAGAAGTGGATGTTTCTATTACAACAGGGATTGAGAGGAGGATGAGAGATTTATTTAAATGTGTTGAGTTCCATGTGGAAATGTGCAGTTCAAAGGGTGAAAAAAGCAATGAAAGGTAATCCACAAGTTCCAGAATGAGAAGGAAACTCAAACTCATGGTAGTGAACCAGAGTTGAAGCCAAAAGACCTAGAATCAGTCTGATGTAAAAGCTGGGTTCTTGTGTCCACAGGGAAGCCTGAGCTGAGAACACCGGCAGTGTGCATAGCAGAAAACTGGAACGGGGCTCCCTGCAGGAAGGCTGACGTTATACAGGACTTGTCTTTCCTGTAAAACAATAATAAAAAAAAGTTCAACTGCCAGCTGTGAGATTGGGCACAAAGCCAGTTACCCATCCTGAGTCTTGAGTAATGCTAAAATGTCCCCCCGTGTAACTAAAACCTCATCTGCCAATACGAACATTACCAATAAAAATTGGCCATGTATGACTTAAACCCTTAGTGTCCCAGCAATGGCAAATATGAAACCACTTCAAAGAAGAAGCCTCTACAATCCACAACAAAGAAGGGCAAATGATAGACAGGGTACACAGAAACCCAGTAATTATATTGCAGATTTTTTTAAACATTTGGAAACTCGCAGATGAGCAACTAATCTATATTATGCGGCTTTCTTTCCCCCCTCCCATAATCCAACTGCAAAGACCAAGATTATATATAGGAAAGTTACCAGTATGAATCCTAGAAATGAGGAAAAGCTACCTTGCGTGTGCTAAAGATTTACATAAATAACTGCTATATATAGTAAAGACAGTATAAGAGTAAATAAAATACTTTTATTTAAAAGTCACAAACTATCTGGCTAGTGTGGCTCAGTGGCTGAGTGTAAATCTATGAACCAGAAGGTCACGGTTCAGGGTCAGGGCACATGCCCAGGTTGCAAGCTCAATCCCCAGTGCGGGGTGTGCAGGAGGCCGAAAATAAATGATTCTCTATCATTGTTGATGTTTCTGTCTCTCTCTCCCTCTCCTTTCCTCTCTGCAATCAATAAAAATATTTACAAATAGAAACAAAAGTCATAAACTACAAAATGTTACTCAAGTAGAAATAGTAACCTGAATAATTTTACGACCAAAAATATATTGAGGTTTTTTAAAAAAATCTTTATTGTTTAAAGTATTACATATGTCCCTTTTTCCTCCATTGCTCTCTCCTCCCCCCTCTAAGCCTTCACTATCCACTATCTGTGACCTTGCGTTGATAAGCTGATTTTAAAATTTTTATGGATACACAAATAACTTGTTCAGAACTTTGAAAAAGCAAAATAGTGGCGGATTTAATCTTATTAAATATGGGCAGCAGAAACAAAATAAGGCTTTAGAGATTAGCAAGTGCCAAGTTATGACATTTATTTGATTCTATAAGCAGTGGTCAACTATTGAAAGGACCAAAGAAGGAAGGTTTTTTTCATAGCTTATTGTCTGATTCCATATGTGACTCTTTTCAGGATGACAATGACGTCTTTAGTCATTGGGGATTTCTTGCACATCTTTGTACCCACAGAAACTTATGTATAGTCAATGGCCAATGTGTACAGCAATACTTTTACATTTATTTTTAAAATTTTATCTAAAAAGTACAAGAACTCTAAGGAAAATGACCAGCTATCTGCATTTTGCAAGTACTACCCAGCCCAGTACTTGAAACGGTGTTGAAATTGACTTAACCAGTAGGGTAAACTTGAAAGACTGTTATGAAACTAATGAGGCTAATAATTTCTGGTTATATTATGTTGGAATGGTTATAATAAACGTTCTAATTAGTAAAGACTTTCTAGTTCTATTGGCATTTCAAAATGGATATATGTGTAATACTGGGGTTAATGGTGTGGAACGTTCAATGACAAAACCAAATGAGATAAAACCTGAAAGTGCATGAGACCAAAGTAAAAAATATACACTAGATGAAAACTTAAAAATTATGAGATTTACATGAAAATGAGTGAAAATCATTGTGGTGATTTGTGGGGACAGGAGGCAAAAGAGAGATATGCAATAGACTAGAAAAAAAATCAGATTCTCTAAATCAAGTAGAGAATAGAACTTCCTACTGAGTATTTTACCCAAGAAAGTCAAATAGTATAATTATGGACTTTCACATAAGCATAGAATATTCTTGTCACTTATCTCAACACATCATGTGCATTATGTTTAAAATGCAGTCTCAGCACATAATCAAAATCTTTCTCAGCATTCCTGGGTAGTCAGGTGATTGAAGTTAAATGTCATGGGAGACAACAAGATGCTACAGTTTAGCATATTCATCAGTATCTAATAAGGGTTTTAGGAGGAGCCAGAACATATTCCAGTTAATTTGCAAAATTTCTTATTTGTACTTGTAGTATAGATCAAAAAGTGACAAATATACTTAGTCATCTTAAAGAGAGGAAGGGTAACTCGTTATAAAAGTTTTGAATTATTTACCCCACACAGTACAAATAAAATAATTATGTATTTATATATAATCTTATTCTGTCAGTTTTCTCAAATTATTTAAATTAGTTATAAGTACCCTCAATGCTAAAATATCACACAGTATTTGTCCAAATTTATAGATAGCATTCTTTACCTCTTTAGCACCTGATGTATGTTCTTTAATTCAGCAAACATTTATTAAGCACCGATGGCATACTCAGCATTTTATTAGGTGCCACTGAACATGAAAATAGCAGAAGATATGCGTCTTAAGTCGGGTTTCTGAGAAGCAAAGACTGAATGTGATTGTCTGAGGAAGTGCTCCTTAGGAACATTCTCTGGAAGCTGAGTAGTGAAACCAGATGTGGTACGAAAGTGGAACTGAGCAAGGATAAGGCAACATGTCTCCTTGGTCTGATCCACAGATGGAAAACCTACAACATGAACCACACTGCAGAGCTGTTCTCTCCTGGAGTCTGGCTCTTTATTCTCAGAATCAGCCAATCGTCAGACACTTTGAGAGGGCTCAACTTCCTGGATGAAGAGATGCCATCTAACCTAGGAACAGCCTCCAGGGGTAGCTGTGAGCCCTTAGCAGCTGGAAGAGATTACACAGCCTGATAGAGAAAATAAGCACCTGAAAGCTTCTCCCCCACCTCACCCCCACTTGGCTGTTTACTTCTTAATCTCTTATCTCCCCAACAATCTCAAAACACTTTTTAAAAAACGGTGTCATCATCTCCATGTTTCTCTCCACATTTTAATATTGCTCAGTCAGACCCACTGTTACCTTGGGCCTTCTTCACTTCATTGATGACATTTATGCTAATGAGATTACTGATTGGACTCAGACTAGTTGACTCCTCTACCCCTCACACACCTATTCAACTCCATTCACATTAGCCTCTTTATTGGTTCTCACACATTCTAAGGCAATTGCAATTTCTGGTCACTCTATAAGGAACATTTCCGTTGCCCAGTAAGTTTACTCATTTACTTCCTTTAGGTCCCTGATCAAAAGTAATTTTGTCAGTTGGCCTTTTCTGATTACACAATCTAAAATAGCCTCCACTTAAATGTATTCATCACTACCTGAAATACATATTTTGTTTTATTGATTGCTTGGTTGATTGGCTGCCTAACAAATATCGAATGCAAGCATGCCATAGGAGCAAGGACACTGCTTATTCTACTTACCAGTGGTTCCTCTACACTGAGAATGTTGTCAAGACTATAGTAGATACTCAAAGATTATTCAGTTAATGAATAAATAGATAATGAAGGAGCAAAAAGGAGAAAATCCTCTGTAGTTGTTAGTGGAAGCTGTTAACCTAAGAAAACATTCAAACCTGTAAAGAGTTTTATGAATTTGTTTGAGCCAAACTGTCGACAATTGCCAGGAAGCAGAATCTCAACATATTGGGACTAGAGGCCTGGTGCATGAAATTTGTGCACGGGAAGGGGGTCCCCTCAACTCAGCCTGCACTCTCTCCAATCTGGGACCCCTCAGAACCCCTGGCTCCTAACTGCTCACCTGCCTGCCAGCCTGATCCCCCTAACTGTTCTCTCCTGCTGGCCTGATCCCCCTAACTGTTCTCCCCTGCCTGATTGCCTCTAACCTCCTCTGCCTTGGCCCTGCCAACATGGCTTTGTCGGGAAGGACGTCCGGAAGGACATCTAGAAGGTCATCCGGAAGATGTTCAGTCTAATTATCATATTACCCTTTTATTAGTATAGATGCCACCTTGTCCTAAAAATGCAGGTTGTTCCCAGGTTTTCCTATCATGGAAGGGGAGCCTGCAGTAGCATCCTGGGTTCTGACCAGGGCTTATGCGCTTGTGCTTTATCTCAGCAGATGCGATTCCTAGAAGAAGACTCTTGGACAGCTGTGGGCAAACTATGGCCCGTGGGCCGGATCCGGCCTGTTCGGCTGTTCTATCCAGCCCGTGGAGCCGAAAGAGCAGAGGGTTCTCTTGCTCTCCCCTCCTCTCCTTTACTTTGAATTTATATTAGTTCACACAAACACTCCATCCATGCTTTTGTTCCGGCCCTCCGGTCCAGTTTAAGAACCCATTGTGGCCCTCGAGTCAAAAAGTTTGCCCACCCCTGCTCTTGGATGTACCTTGAACATTTCTTTTCTTTTTTTTTTTTTTTTTAAATATTTTTTTAATATATTTTATTGATATTTCACAGAGAGGAATTGAGAGGGATAGAGAGCTAGAAACATCGATGAGAGAGAAACATCGATCAGCTGCCTCCTGCACACCTTCCACTGAGGATGTGCCCGCAACCAAGGTACATGCCCTTGACCGGAATCAAACCCGGGACCCTTCAGTCCACAGGCCGACGCTCTATCCACTGAGCCAAACCGGTTTTGGCTGTACCTTGAACATTTCTATCGAATTTGCCAAATCATCCTCCAAAAATGTTGAACCACTTTAAACTCCCACCAGCAACCATGCGTGTGCCCTCCATCCCACTTTGATGCCAATATCATTGATTTCTCCCTAGAAGCTTCCCTCCCATCAGCCAGGATTGCTTGGTACTTGAGCCAACCTCATTGTTCAGCTGGGGCCTTGATTTCCCGAGATAGAATTATGGAGGAGGAAAAATAGTTTTCCTCTACCTTTCTGAGTTCTTAGTGGAGGCCCTTGTAATGAAAGACAAATCACCAAGAGAAAAACAAAAGTTCATTAACATGTGTACCTTGTGTATATGTGGGAGATATTTAGGAAAGATGAATGGGGGTAGGGGGAAATAGTTTGTAACAAAGTTGGGGTGTGATGTCAACTTCTACTCTCCTGTCCTGTGACAGGAGTCAGTCTTCTCTGCCTGATGACATTTCTCCCGTGAAGGGGACCTATGACATTTGAGCTCCTTTTGGGGGGTCCGATTTTAGGCAAATCAGGAGACTTCAGTGAAAGCCTCTGCATGCATTTGCTATTTTTCAAGCATCTGCAGCTCAAGAGCATCAATGTAACAACACGGCATATGTTGGGGAGGCATGTTCTCTGACCTTCAGAATAAACCCAACAAAAGCTTGTTTCCTCTCTTAGATGATCTGCCACAGTAGCGTTATTCCCTGGAGACGGTATTCTGACCAGACCTTCCTGGGAGTGGTCATAACACACCCTGTGTTTGTAGAAAGGTGTGGGCCACATCACTAAATAATCCAGGGGCAGTTTTCTCATCCTGTGGAAAGGGAGATAAAGGTATGATAGTTTATCTCCCTTTCCACAGGTTTCTTGTGGGTTTGTGTCTCTGCTGCCCTCCCCCACCCCACAGCAGCCCCAGCACCACAGTGGCAGGCCTTGGGGCTGCTGGGGGCCGGCCTCCCTGTGGGTTTGTGTCCCCAATACGGGTTTGTGTCCCCAATCCGGCCCCCACAGTCCCAGCGCCACCATGGTGGAGCTCGCTGCTGTGGGGTGCTGGACTCCCTGCGGGTTTGTGTCCCCAATCCGGCCCCCCGCAACCCCAGCACCACCATGGCAGGGATTGGGCCTGCAGGGTGCTGGACTCCCTGTGGGTTTTTGTCCCTGATCCGGGTTTTTGTCCCCATCCAGCCCCCCACAGTCCCAGCGCCACCATGGCGGGGCTCGCTGCTGTGGGGTGCTGGCCTCCCTGCTGGTCTGTGTCCCCAATCCGGACCCCCCCAGTCCCAGCGCCACCATGGTGGGGCTCAGGGCTGCAGGGTGTCGGACTCCCTGTGGGTTTTTGTCCCCGATCCGGGTTTGTGTCCCCATCCGGCCCCAGCGCCGCCATGGCGGGGCTTGGGGCTACAGGGTGCCAGACTCCCTGCGGGTTTGTGTCCCCCCCCCTGCAGCCTCAGCACTGCCATGGCGAGTCTTGGAGCTGCTGGGTGCCACTGCCTGGCCGCTATGGGAGTGGCCATCTTTGTCGGGTAATTTGCATACTCACTACTATTGGCTGGTAGTGTACTGGAGTGATGGTTAATTTGCATCTTACTCTTCTATTTGATAGGATAATGCTCTGGAGAATGGTGTTTTTTCACCTATTTTTATAAGTTATCATCAAAAGGTGGAGTCATAAATGGGTTACATGAAATCCATTGATGATAAATTAGGGAGGTGGGAGAAAGGAAAGCAGGGGAAACCTCTGGGAATGGATAAAGATAAAATGATAGATATATGCTTCTTTTACATAGGTGGGTACAGGATAGGTAAAAGTCAACAATTAACAGATAACAGTAACAATGAGGGCACTTGTTGTCTGTGTCCTGGTGCCATTTGTGGTGCCCTGAGGGGTCCGGAAAAGGGGAAGTTACAAGTTACCCTGACATTCCACGGGTGTGTTATCTTAAGTGCAAATAGACAGTAGGCCCAGTGAAGGTCAAAGCTGCTCTTTGTCAGGGAAGATACTGACCTGGGACATGACTACCCACTAGAAACTGCTTTTCAATTAAAGGTTTAATTTCAGACCATCCTTTGTGGTTACTTTAGGTCTCTTGAATTTGCAAGACCCCCACACAGTCCTTCCCTGAGTTAGGCAGGTTACCATGCGGCCCCTTTTCATCCACAAAGCCATGCTGGAATGGCTTTTGTGCTGAAAATTTACAAAAAGTATAACATTTACAGGTAGGAATGACCCAGTGCCTCTGAATCAGGAAGCACAAATGTCTTTGTAGTTTTTTGCCCATGTTCTCTAATTTGGAGGGTCCATCAATAATTGAGGAGTTTTCTGTATGAGGATACCTCTCAGGTCTATATTCTATACATTCCATTACAGCTTGCTGGATATTTCCACTTACATGGTCTGTTCTCACCTTAAAGCAACACTTTCAGGATTTATTCCTGTCTCAGTGGCTAAAGTATTGGAATTATTAGAGACACTGCATTATCCCTCACTCTCTTATTCCATCAGTTAATAACTTTTATTAATTTTTTCTTATAATACCCTTTATTTTTTCCAAACTCACTGCCACATTCATACCCTAGTATGTCATGCTACATTGCCTGTTGACTGGTTTCTCTGATTCTAGACTGCCAGTTTAATTTATCCTATCCAGTAGTGCCACAGGGATAATTATAAGTAATACTTTTAGCTTGTCACTCAAGGTATTTCTAGGGCTATCTACAATGTTTACTTCCAAAGTCAAAGTCCAATATTCAAGGCCATCCAACATTGGCACCAACCAACTCTTCATTTTGTTCTCTTTCTTCTTTTTCTATGAAGTCTCAATTTTCCTCATATTTGTTTCACTTACTCTTGTGTACTGTTGTATTTTTATCCACCGTTTCCCACCATCCTGGAATATCATCCCATTCCTATACTAAACATTCAACCTATCCTTAGAGATCTGGCTCTAGGTTTCCTCTACATACAACTGTTATGACCAATCCATTAAAAAGGATCTTCTAAATAAAGTAAACATCTAAAAATTAATTCTCTATTATTCATTTGTAATGTATTTCTTCTCTTATATTGAAACATTATTTGAATTTATTATTTTTATTTATCATTTTATGTTTAATTTCTTGTTTGTCTAAGAGGATTTTTAGTTGTCTTTGGGGCAGGGATGCTATCATGGTGTAGGAACCTACTGCCTACTCTCCCCTGACCCAAGTCTTCTTATATAATGCTAGAGGCCCGTTGCACGAAGAGATTCATGCAATAGGCCTTCCTTCCCTTGGCTTTCAGCACCGGTTTTCCTCCAGGACCCGGGACCCAGGCCTTCGCTCTGGCCCAGAGTCTGCTGCCTTTGCTGCAGGCTCCAGCCAGAGTCTGCCATCTTTGTCTTTGCTGCAGACTTGGGCCAGTCTGCCATCTTCGCTGCAGACTGCCGTCTTCATCTTTGCTGCAGACTCAAGCTTGAGTCTGCCATCTTCATCTTCGCTGCAGACTCCGGAGTCTGCAGTCTTTGTCTTTGCTGTGGCCAGAGTGCCGCTCCTGTAGATCCCTTCGCCCCCCACCCTTCCTCTCATAGCATGCGTCCTGCACCGCCAGGCCACTCCGTGCCTGGAGCAGCTGGGTGGCTGCCATCTTTGTCCTAATTTGCATATTCTCTCTTGATTGGCTGGTGGGCATAGCGGAGTAATGGTCAATTTGCATGTTTCTCTTTTATTAGTGTAGATTGTCCAATTAACCTCCCTAAATAGGTTCTCCACCCACACAACCCCAGGACCACTCATAAAATCAAACTGCAGTAAACATTTATTTATATTACTCTTGTAATTTAAATTTATTTACTTTTTTTTTTCACATAAAATATCCACTTAGCTTTTAAGATTTACTCAGTAACCAAATCAATTTAATTAAAATTTAGCTAAGGTTTTTAGGTAGTTTTTGTTTCTACTTCCTTTATGTTAGTTCAGCACTATGTGGTTCCTTCTATTATATCTATTTCATATTTGAGTGGAGATATTTTTAAAATATATTTTTATTGATTTCAGAGAGGAAAGGAGGGGAGGGGAGGGGAAGAGAGGAGAGGAGAGAGGAGGAGAGGGGAGGGAGAGATAGAAAGAAAGAAACATCAATGATGAGAGAGAATCACTGATCGGCTGCCTCCTGCATGCTCCACACCAGGGATGGTGCCTACAACCCAGGCATGTGCCATGACCGGGAACTGAACTGTGACCTCCTGGTTCATAGAATGATACTCAACCACTGAGCCAAGCCTGCTAGGCTGAGTAGAGATTTTGATTTGCAAAAATTAAGAATATAGACTTTGGAGTCATACCTAGAGTCAAAATGACTTCACTCCTTATTTAAAAAAAAAAAAATTGATTTCAGAAAGGGAGAGGAAGAGAGAAAGAAACATCAATGATGAGAGAGAATCATTGATCAGCTGCCTCCTGCACACCCCCCACTGGGGATTGATCCCACAACATGGGCATGTGCCCTTGACTGGAATCAAACCTGGGACCCTTTAGTCCACTGGCTGAAGCTCTAGCCACTGAGCCAAACCAGCTAGGGCCTGATTTTGCTCCTTTATTGCCTCTGTATACCAGAACAACGAGATGTATCATGTTATCTCACCTCATTTCCTAAAAACAACTTTGTTTGGTGTATGAAACCACAATGTCTTGTTTTTGTCACTCAACAGACTCACTATATTAAAGTAGATAGAGCCTGTGGCGTTTTCTTCTTTTAAGTTTAAAGGCTATATGTACAGAAACTGAAAAAGAAATGGATGGAGAGGGGGTTGCAGACGGGGAGAGCTGCTCATTAATTCTTCAGGGAAAAGACTCTCACTTTTGTTTTACATAATTCCATTCTGATTAATTTTCATAGCTGTTTTCTTGTCTGATACTTGCTTTTCTGGCACTTGCCTTTTGAGAGCTCTAGATGATATCTTGTTTCATTACAAAACTTCCTTGAAAAAATAGCACCAAAATATATATTCATATTTAATATTAGAAGAAGCAAACATGGAATATTATTATTCACCTGGCAGTTACCTTGCAATTAAACATTTATCCTTCTTGAATATGCCAACATAGATAATTTTATTGCATTTTATTTTTCATATGATCTCTTTATATTTTGTCATATGATCTCTTTATCTTTTGAGAAATAAACTACCAACTTATGTTATCCTAGGTAATACCCATTTCTTCCAAGCATGTACAGCTCTAAAAATATTTAATACTGCAACACATATTATTAACTGAAAAAGGAATACTTCTTTCAGCAAATTTAGTTTGAGAGACTTTATTATTTTTGTCAGTTGGAATGCTTTTGCCTTCTAATAACAAATACTCTGACTCAAAGGGACAATAAGGAAAATGAATTATTCGTGTAATAGGAAGTCTTGATTCATGATGGATCTTTGGGGTGATTGTTTTATTGGCACATCAATTTGATCAACTACACCAGTTTTGTTTTGTTTTCTGATCTCTACCATCATAACCATTTGCTTTATTCAAGATGGATACAACATTTCTAACCATTAAATCCATAAAGAATAATAGGAAGAAGCAAAGCGCTCATTCTTTCCTTCTCCCCCTCCTAAGAAATAGGAAACTTCACGTAAGTTACTGAGCACACTTCCTTGCACACCATGCCATATCAATGAGATTTTGGCTCCACAATTATTTCTGAGCCAATCAGGCTCAATCTTTGGTTGGCCACAGTCAGAAATCCCAGGCCTGACATGGTCATGCAGTAGCATAGGACCCATGACATAGAAGAGCACCTTCCTTAGTTTAATACATTGCCAGCACCAACTTGACATTCTTAATAATTTTTAACAAGTCACCTGCATTTTCTGTTTGCAGTAGAACTCATAATATTAAGTAGCTGATCCTACATATCCTCCTGAGGAAATTGGCTGTATGGGGCAGGGATGGATACCTATATACGGCTTGTAAGTCTCTAAGAAAGGATGGATACTGGCTACACAATCAGCATGCTGTACTCCGTTTATTATTTGACTTTGGAATTGGTTTGACTCCCTTCCAGCTCACCAAGAACAACCAGTAGTGAAATGATCAGTCTACAGTAGGAAATTGATTCCTCAAGTTAAAGAGGTTACTGAGTTCAAACTGGAAATAGGTGGTATACTGGGGGGATTTCAAGGGAGTGATGAGGAGTTGGGCTTTTTTTCTACGTCATGGCACTTAATGACATCTAAAGGTCACATTTTTAACGTACCAAACTGATTCTCTTACATTGATACTGCTCTCCCAAAGTTGGCACATTACCTCTTTGCGCATGCCTGTATGCATGCATGCGTGTGTGTGTGCGCACACACACACACACACACATACACACTCTCTAAAAGTGTGCAGTGCTTCTGATTGCTACAAAAGAAAAGCAGAAATTCCTTACCCTGTATACAGGGTCCAGCATGCTTTTGCTTTCTACCTCCCCTACATTATGTAGCACTTCTTGTTACCCGAGTCTGTCAGCTCTCGACACCCAGACCTTTCAGTCTTCCTAGAGCTCCATGGTGTCTGTAGCCAAGGAATCTTTGCCTGCTATTCTGTCTGCTTCCTTTTTCCTTTCCTCTTTTTTCATGGTGAACTTTTTCTCCTAAGTAAAATCAATGTTGGAGTTATTTCCTCAGAAAATCATCCCTGCACCCAATTCCAGATCCAGTTATTTTGTTATTGGAGCCTATAGAGTTAACTATATTGCTTTCTTTTAAAGCCGGTATCTCAGTTTTTATGTACATTTTTATCAGTGTTTGCACTTTGTAAATTAATATCTAAGACCTTACTCATAGGAGATCAAGAATGACAATCACAAATCAGCTTCATAGCCCGGCTGACATGGCTCAATGGCTGAGCATCGACCTATGAACCAGGAAGTCACAATTAGATTCCCAGTCAGGGCATATGCCCGGGCTCAATCCACAGTGTAGGGCCTGTAGGAGGCAGCTGATCAGTGATTTTCTCTTTCTCTTATTATTGATGTTTCTCTCTCTCTCTCTCTCTCCCACCTTCTCTGAAATCAATATAGATAGATAGATAGATAGATAGATAGATGATAGATAGATAGATAATAGATTTTTTTTAAATCAGCTTAATAAACTTTTTAAAAAATTTTTCTCAAATCCATTAAAAGTACTAACAGGTGATACACAAAGGTAGAATTTGGGTCACATCTGAAACTAGAGATTTTATTGCATAGTGGATGTAAATTAGATTAACTAAGCTTCAGAATTACATTAATTGATGTGTCTGTTATTTCACTCATACAGCTTTTGAGCCATTTATTTTGTGATTTGGGCCTTTGTAATTGCCATTTTTAAGCAGGAAAGCAAGGAAATTATCAGAATACCCTGATCAGTGATAGATCCGTGTTATTTTGGTTAAGTGATTTTTTTTTTTTTTGGTACTTTGAGGATCCTTTTAAACTCTGCACTTTAACCTACTTCACTGAGTGCTCTCCAGTCATTTCATTGTTTCCCGAAGCTTTTTACATTGCTCCCCAAACTCAAACACTGAAGCACTGTGAGGGGCTTGAGATGCTTTCTAACAAAACCTGGAGGCAGATTTCTATTTCTCTTTGGATTGTTGTCCTCCTTTCATTAAATACATCAGAGACAAGTTTTAATTTATATTTTCATTATGTCTCTGTCTAAGTGTTAACAATATGGTCAGTAATCTCATTGCTAATTAAAGATCTAGAGTTAAAATAGAGCTGCAGAATTAAAAATGCAGTGCGGATGTGTGAGAATGTACGTGCTTGTGTATTTATCTGTGTGTATGTGTGTGTCTTTTTATGTGTGTTTGTCCATATATTCTCATTTTTACATACATAAACACACACGTGGTGACTACATTGATTTTTAGAACTCAATGATTATAGTACTGAATTCATTCATCCATCCAATAGGTATTTATTGAGTATCTACTATGAGTATAGCTTTTCATCTAAACATTAGCGATTGAGTGGCAAATCAGACAGATAAGATAGCTCCATCATGTAACATATTCTAATTATGAAGAAAGATAATGCAAGGAAATAAATATGTTCCCATGATAGTAAGAACCATGAAGAGAGTACATTGGGTTGGTCTGATAGCTGAGCAACAGGAAGTGACTGAGATAGGGAAGATAGTTGCTATTTTATATAGGGAGTCAGGGAAGAGCTATCAGAAAATATGATGCTACAGCTGTGAACAAGATCATTAAAAGGAATGAGCAATTTGAAGAGTTCAGAAAATAATTTGGATGAATGTAAACTTACTTTAGCCATGAGGTAGGAATTGAGTCCACCTTGGTAAAGCTAGAAACTTTGATTGGTTGGAACATATCTTCTAGCTCCAACAAATGTTGGTATTGTACTGTTTGCATGTGCTGCATTGCAACTACATGGAAGGGCAATGCCTGCTGCTGTTGACAGAGTCAAAAACTCTTCATTTTTCCCAGCCAAACTCCTGTCCTGGTTTCCTCTCAGTCACATGCTACCTTGTTCAAATAACTTCTTGTATGCTGTTATTTCTTAAATAACTTAGTAGTTCAAAAACAAAACAACAATAATGGTGTCTTATTATCTTACCAGAGGCTTAGTTTTTAAGAGCAACTGTATAGGGCAGTGGTCGGCAAACTCATTAGTCAACAGAGCCAAATATCAACAGTACAACGATTGAAATTTCTTTTGAGAGCCAAATTTTTTAAAGTTAAACTTCTTCTAATGCTACTTCTTCAAAATAGACTCACCCAGGCCGTGGTATTTTGTGGAAGAGCCACACTCAAGGGGCCAAAGAGCTGCATGTGGTTCGCGAGCCGCAGTTTGCCGACCACGGGATAGGGTCATGCTTAAGGAGAATATTAAAAAAAAAATAGATTTATAACTCAATATCTGTGAAAGCTTGGATAAATTAGCATTTCTGAATTCTAGTTTCTGATCTGTAAATTATGAAATCATAGAATCCACATTGTTGCTCTTCTGAGAATTAAAGAGATAACTTACCGAAAGCACCTAATAAGTACTCTCAATAAATCTTAGGTATTATTACTATTATATAAATCAGAAAAGGCAATGACCATAAAAGTTTCTGTAACTGACAAGACCTCTGTACACAGAGGACATAGTTATGTTAGTCAGTCACACAGTAATTATTAGGCAGTAGCTTTAAGCATTTTGCTAAAAAATGTCATTTTTTTTCTTAATCTGTGTCATGTTTTGAGTAGAGAATTGGGCTGTTTTAGAACCACTGTATTCCACCATAATTCATCACTGTTTTTCAGAATTTTCTGTCTATAAATATGAATTTCACTTGGGATACTAGACATGTGATAAGTCAGCATATTTATTATCTCCAGGGAGGTAAGGATTCCTCATCCTCTTATGGGGGAACAAATGTTTTCGTCTGATATTCTAGTCTTGAAGAGACAAAGAATTATCCCTTTACCTCTGCACTAGGTACAAGATGAATGAAGATAAATGGAGACAGTTTTAAAGACTCAGAGGAATAAGTACAGTTAGAATAAAAGGGCCACTTCCATTTCTAAGCTTAAGAAAACTAGTGAGGCCATAATGAATAATTGTATCTTAAACGAAATGTGCAATTATTAATGGTACTGTCTTGCTTTTAGCAATTTAATTGTCTACAAGAAGACTATCCAAAGATACTACATTATATTCTCCATTTTTTTTACTTCTTTGCCTACTGAAGCTTTTATAATGATTTACATTAGTAATAGGCTTTCTCCAGTTCACTTAATTTAATCATCCTCAATTCATTCCTCCTTCGATGGAAAGCAATTAAAGAGAATGTAGAGCTTCCCCAAATCATAGTCCTTACCTCTGTAGACACAGGTGTATGATACTGTACACTTTTTTTTTCTGTGCAGCTTCTCCAGAAGTTCTGTCTAGAAGACAGGAACCAGAAATTATAGCCCTACTTTAAAGGCAGAAAAATGATCTTGTTTTGCAATATTAAAGAAACTAATGATGCTAATAACAGCTAACATTTCTCAGGCACTACTGTGTGCCATACACTGTGTTAATGTCCTTATGTGGATTTCTTCTTATAATTCTCATTATCAAACTATTAATAAGGAGTGTGTATGGTCTTTATATTGGTACTATAACAGGGTAAACTGAGGCCCAGAGAGGTAAGAAAGTTTGCCATGGCCACGTAGCCAGGATGGGTTGGCATGGTCATTCAAACTTAGGTACCTAGTCTGACCTTAGAAGCTGTGCCCCTAACCACCATTGATCAGTGCCAGCCAAATTATGTTATTCTCCCATACACAGTTTTCTAAAAGTTCCCCTGAATACTTTATACTTACCGGCTTCAATGCCTGAATCCATCTTTTTTTGGTTTTTTATATATTTCACCTTCTTATTTCATTCAGTTCTCTGCTCACCTTGTACCTCATTAGAGAAGTCTTCCCCAACCATAGCATTCCCCCCAGTGGCAGCCCCTGCCACTTTATCTTTTGGCCTACTTTCTTTTTCTTCATATGTCTTATCATAAAGTTGATACAAAGCTAGTAAATTTCCTGAATCACAGTAATGTGACTTTCTATGTCCTTAGTACAGAAAGATAGGTGCATTTTTCCAGAGAAAGGTGACTAGACTATCTCTGACAATACTCATAATCATGAGAAACAATTATATAACTTATAGGCTCTGGAGATGCAGTGGTAAACAATGCCAACAAAGTCCTTTCACTGTGTAGTACACAGTATTTGTAGTAGATATGCATGGATGTGGCTGCCTGGTTGATATACCTGTGTTCTATGGGAATAGAGGGAATCTTCAGTTGCCAGATTCCTGCTATATTATCCTTCTTTCATAACTGATACTTCCAGAAATGGAATCTGGGAGTCATTCCTACAATTTTTAAATATATTTTTGAGTTCTGAAACTAATAGTTCTTCCTTTGTCCTCTTTAATGGTAATAACTAAGGGATGTGAGGATTCATTTCCCTCTCTATAGATAAAGAAAATCCATAGTGTGAGAGGTTGTAGCCAAGGTACATAGAATATGAGCATGTGAAGCAACCCAGAACCATGAGGCCCCATGTCCAGCTAAACTTCAAACCCAGATACAACTCTGCCCTTCTGATGGTTTGATTGTATCAGTTATTCTAGTTCTTTTAAACCAGTATTCCTCTTTTTACCTAAACTAGTCTGAGTTGTGTTTCTATCACTTAACAACTAAGTAAGCTGTCATGAGTATCATTAGACCTACTATGTACCAGCTCACATCCAAATGTACAATTGACAGTTAAGAGCATCATCGAGAGAGGATTTTGAAGTGAAAAAATATAAAGCTTTTTTTTTTCAAATACAGGAATCTATAAGTAGCCTTGGCCAATGATCATAACAGAAGTTGAAACTAGTAGTTACAAAAATAAGTAGTAAAAACAATGAAGAAATTGCTATATGAAGACTAAAAGAAAAGCAGAAGACCCTTCAAGTAATAAAAGATAAATATTGAGGTGGAGGATAATTAATATTTTTAAACCTCTACTGGGCAGCACACTTAATACAGGAAAGACAATATCCTAAAACAAGCACCCAAAGAAAAACAATTAAAGTGGATTTTAATGCTTATTGCAAAAGCTGAGTATAGTGGACAAGGTACATCTATATATATAAAAGCCAAGTTACCAGAACAACCATAATGACCCGATCGGGGGCATGGCTGGCCAGCCAACCTCCCGTGGCACCTGCCCCCTCGCCAGCCCTGATCGGACCCACCCGTGCACGAATTTGTGCACCAGGCCTCTAGTCCTATATAATAAAACCCTAATATGCAAATTGGCTGAACAGCAGAACGACTGGCGGAACAATCGGTCGCTATGATGCGCAATGACTACCAGGGGGCAGACTCTCTCAACGCAGGAGCTGCCCTTGGTGGTCAGTGTGCTCCCACAGGGGGAGTGCCACTCAGCCAGAAGCTGGGCTCATGGCTGGCGAGCACAGTGGCAGTGGCAGGAGCCTCTCCCGCCTCCACTGCAAGCGGGCAGTAAGGAGCGAGGGGTCTCGGACTGTGAGAGCCCTGGACTGAGAGAATGATGTCTGACTGCCAGCTTAGGCCCGATCCCCAGGGAGTATTGGGAGTAAGCCAGCAGGAGGACATCCCCTGAGGGGTCCTGGGCTGCGAGAGGGCGCAGGCCAGGTTGAGGGACACCCCCCAGTGCATGAATTTCGTGCACCAGGCCTCTAGTTATCAATAAGATTTTATACATATATATATAATATAATAAAGAGGTAATATGCAAATTGACCATCACTCCAACACACAAGATGGCTGCCCCCATGTGGTCAAAGATGGCCTCCCCCATGTAGACACAAGATGGTTGTCACAAGATGGCCAGAAGGGGAGGGCAGTTGTGGGCGATCAGGCCAGCAGGGGAGGGCAGTTGGGAGGGACCAGGCCTGCAAGGGAGGTTAGTTGGGGACGATCAGGCCTGCAGAGGAGGGCAGTTAGGGGTGACTGGGCCAGCAGAGGAGGGCAGTTGGAGGTGACCAGGCCTGCAGAGGAGGACAGTTGGGGGGGACCCAGGCCTGCAGGGGAGGGCAGTTGGGGGTGAGATCAGGCCGGCAGGGGAGGGCAGTTAGGGGCAATCAGGCAGGCAGGCAGAGGCAGTAAGGGGCGATCAGGCAGGCAGGTAGAGGGGTTAGGGGCAATTAGGCAGGCAGGCAGAGGCGGTTAGGGGTGATCAGACAGGCATGCAGGTGAGCGGTTAGAAGCCAGCGGTCCCACATTGCGGGGCTTGATGGGGACCTCAGGTCGTGCACCTCGCCTGGTGGGGCTTGACAGGGGACCTAGGCCTCACCCCCCACCTGGCAGGGTTTGATGGCGACCTCCGGCTGCCCCTCTCACCTGGTGGGGCTTGATGGGGGACCTCAGGCCATGGCCTCCACCCGGCGGAGCTTGACTGGGGACCTCAGGCCATGCACCCCGCCCCAGCGCTGGGCCAGGGGACCTGAGGCTGCCCCCCCCCCACCTGGCGGGGCTTGATGAGGGACCTGAAACTGCACCCCTCACCCAGCGCCTGGCTGGGGAACCTAAGGCTGCACCCCCTGTCCAGAGAGGCTTGATGGGGATGGGCCCGGCTGGGTCTGGGTCTCACCCAGTGGGGTTGGGGCCAGCCGGGTCTGGGTCTCCTGCATTTTTGAAGCGCATGTGGGTGTTGGGTGGGGACTTAACTCTAGGTCCCGTGGCACGCGCCAGACACTGACAGGAGGGAGATTTTCATATACATTTTACTCATTTTCTTTCATCTCTGACACTTCTATTATAGAGAAAGGGCAAATAGCAATCCTATGTAATAAAGGGGTAGTGTGCAAATTGACCATCACTCCAACACACAAGATGGCCACCCCCATGTGGACACAAGGTGGCCGCCACAAGATGGCCAGCAGGGGAGGGCAGTTGTGGGCAATCAGGCCAGCAGGGGAGGGCAGTTGGAGGGGACCAGGCCTGCAGGGGAGGGCAGTTAGGGGTAACTGGGCTGGCAAGGGAGAGAAGTTAGGGGTGACCAGGCCAGCAGGGGAGGGCAGTTGGGGGCGACCAGGCTGGCAGGGGAGGGCAGTTAGGGCAATCGGGCTGGCAGAGGAGCAGCTAGGCATCTATCAGGCTGGCAGGGGAGTGGTTAGGGGGTGATCAGGCTGGCAGTCAGAAGCAGTTAGGGGCAATCATGTAGGCAGGCAGGCGAGCAGATAGGAGCCAGCAGTCCTGGATTATGTGAGGGCAGTCAGACATCCCTGATTGGAGCGGGTGCAGGCTGGGCTGAGGGACATCCCCTGCCCCCGTGCATGAATTTCATTCACTGGGCCTTTAGTATTAAAATATTTCCTCTAATTAATTTCCTTTTAATGTGCACAAATTTCATGTACCAGGCCACTAGTGTGTGTGTGTGAGTGTATACATATATATACATATATATATATATTAGAGATATATGTGTTGTGTAGTAGAACTGAAGTAATAAGAGGATACTAAGGACAAATTAGAATTTAAGTGTCAGAGTAGCACAGAATCAGGCCAAATAATTAACTTTGTGTGCAGTAAAATAATATGGTGAGACTTAAATAGAGAAAGATGAACTTAAATACTACAGAACATTTGGAGAGAAAGAGGGGGACACATATGTAATTTAGGATAAATGAAAGGGTCCTAAGTGCTCCTAACCAGTAGTGCTAATATGGTATGCTTGGAGAATATCTGAGGAATTAAAATGTTTACTGGGGATGTTACTGGGAAAAAGCAGTAAGACAATCTTTCTCTTTCTCTAGTCAGGTCTTTTCTTTCTCTTTTCTTCTCTGAACAAAGTAGTCACTATTGACTATCCCAGCTTCCTTCCTTATTACACTACCTTCACCCTTCCCCTCACAAGCCCAACTCATAATTTTCTTACTCAGAGATCTCTCATAGCTTTCTAACTGCCAAACCCAATGACTTTTCAAATATCTTTCTCCTCAGCTCTTTGGTTGGCCTGTGGAGATGGACAAAAGCATATCCATCAAGGTAGACATCCGGGCTTTGAAAAAAGCAAAGAAACCTCCTCCAAAGAAATTAAGGTTCCCCATGCCTGAAGTCAAGCTTTCATGCCTTATATCTCCTTTGGTTCTTTCAGGTTTGAACCTGAACTGACCCACTGTTTGCTTGCTATGTTGCACCTTTCCTATACTGTTTCTATTTGAAGGAAAAGGTGAATTTCTTCTCAGCCCTCTGGCTATGATCAAGTGAAGGGAAAAGGGTGTTAAGGAAAGCTTCACATAGGAGGCAAAACTTACCTCAATCCGCCTTTCTTTTCCATTAGATTCAGTCAATCCCTATTATGGCCGCACCTCAGTCTCATCTCTCAGTCATTGTGCTGTCATTATCTTTCTCCATATGCTCAATCGGACTGTGGGCAGCCAGAGGGGAAGGACCAGGTAGCATTCAGCTTTAAACTCCTGATGGTTAGAAGGCTGCTTGCCATAGCACTCACCACCTTGTGGCTAAACTGAGCAGAATTGTGCCATCACTCCCACAGCATTCTTCACAGCTCTCTCTTATAATATGTAATACACTACATTATAAAGCGTTTTCTGTGAATTTGTCAAGAGAAAGCTTCTCATCTTATGTTTTATTTTTAAAAATATATTGTATTGATTTCAGAGAGGAAGAAAGAGAGTGAGCAATATAGAAACATCAATGATGAGAGAATCATGGATAGGCTGTCTCCTGCAAGCCCCCCAGTTAAAATTGAGCCCGCAACCTGGGCATGTACCCTGACTGGGAATTGAACCATGACCTCCTGGTTCACTGGTCAAAACTCAACCACTGAGGCACAATGGCCAGATTATTTTATTTCTTTATTGTCTGGTATATAGTGAGTACTTATATAGCAGGTTACATGCATGTATTAAGCAAATAAAGGAATGGACAAACAGGTTAGTGAATATTAGATATAATTAAGTGACATTAAAATGATTATTCAGGTTTTGGGCATGAGAACTGGGAGAATGGCTGGAGGTTGGAATATAATATATATCTTGTTGGAAAATATTCAGTTTGAGATGCAATGGGACATCCAAGTAGGCAGATGATCTAGCCCAGAATCTTTTGTACTCCACTCCCTGTGCTTCATGAAATAGTTACATCATGAAATTGCCTCTGCAACGTTATTTGCATGATCTATCCACTTGGAATAATTCTACTTTTTCACCTCTTTTTATCTATTTTCCCTTCAAGATCCCATTCAGATCTCATACCTTTTCAAATCCATTCCCAGTTCTGCCCAGTGACAAGCGTTCTTTCCTCATCTGGACTATTTTATGTTTCAGACAGGTCTTAATAGAAGGCCTTAACTGAGCCTATCCTGTATTATGCTTATCTGTACATGTCCTATTATCTGCAGTATTTTTGAGGCCATGGAAGGCAGGGCTAAGTTTTAAATTCTATACACAATTTCTAGACTGTTTTGTACAATGAAGGTATACCATATATGTATGTGTATACCAGACAATATATTATCTTAATGGTTGTTAGAAATATAAGACTAGAGATTCTATGAAAGCTCAACAGTGTAGGCACATTTAGCACTGCATGAGTATATCACACACTTTGGAATGATGGATATTAACAGGTAGGTATGTGTGGAAGCATTGAGCTTTGGGAAGTGGTTTGATTATCACAACAAAATTAGTAACTATGTTGTAGGGATCAACACTGGTATCACAGGTAGTATAAGTTTTAATTATGCCCATTTTTAAGGGATATATAATTAAACTTATTTTCTTTTCTTTTAGGTCAGAATAAATATATATATATTTCTCTGAACAGTATTTCAGAGAAATGTAAGTTTGAAAATGTCATACCTTCATGGGGTTTGCATAAATTACTTTCTAGGCTTTTTTAAAATTCTTTTTTGTTCCCAAATGGTTTCTCAAGCTTGGGAGAAAATATTATGCATAATTGCTACACCTTAGATTGCCATTACTATACCAAACTAATCATAGATATTTATAGCCTGCATAAACTCTGTTTGCCCATCCATGGCAAGCATTTAATAAAGATAGTTCATCTGGAAAGTAAGTTAAATTAAATAATTCAAAATGAATGTGATGCATATTCACAAAAATGTGGTGTTGAGATTGAGCTAACAAAAAGGAAGTCAGGCCCCAGAAAAGACAGACAAGCTAAGATTCAGACTTTCTCTCCATAAAATACATTAAGACTTCATCATACCTCTTGTGTCCATTCTTTTAAGACATTGGGCCTTGGTCCATTTTTATTAGTCCCTCTAAAATCTAATACAGGGTGTGGGAAAACTAGGTTTATAGTTGTTTGTATGGAAAATAATACAATAAGCAATAAATAATACAAGAATAAACTTGTTTCACATACTCAAAACTGTAAACCTACTTTTGCCTCACCCTGTACATTTCTATTGTGTGCTGCATAGATATGATAAAGGGTTATCCTCCAGTTGCTATATACGAATTGAAAAACTATATAATATAGTCAAATAAAATTTTCAAGGTAGATTTTTCTTTCTTAAAAAAAAAACATTGTCTGGTCCTAGCTGGTTTGGCTCAGTGAATGGAGCATCAGCCTGCAAATTGAAGGGTCCCAGGTTTGATTCCAGTCAAGGGCACATGCCAGGGTTGCAGGCTTGATTCCCAGTGGGGGGCATAAGAGGGGGCAGCTGATTAATGATTCCCTGTCATCATTGATGTTTCTATCTCTCTCCCTCTCCCTTCCTCTTTGAAATCAATAAAAATACATTAAAAAACAAACAAACAAACATTGTTAACAGGTGAGGGCAAGACAAGCATGGGGTTAAGGGTATCAAATACAAAAAAACATTGTTTTTGTTTGTTTGTTTTTAACAACAGGAGAGATGAATTCCAGATGTTTAGCTTTTGGAAGATATTTCCACCACTATGCCTGTGATGTCAGACTAAGAGCCATTCCCCAGATTACAAAGGCACTGTGTTTATGCTACTGTAAGCACTAGAGACATTTAGATTGTAGATGCCAAGCTCTTCTGTTTCTGGTGTGTGTGTGTGTGTGTGTGTGTGTGTGTGTGTGTGTGTGTGTGTGTGTGATCTCTGTGTTAATAAGTTTTTTAAATAGGCTTTATGAATAATTTTCAGTAATCTCCCCCTCCCCATTTTTTTAATTTTTATTAAGTCTGTATATCACACCATGTTCTATGTCCTCTCTCTGCCAGTCAAATTGTCCCTTCCCTATTTTCTTGGCACCTTTACATAGCTTATTATTGTATGTTTGTGATGAGGAGGATCATTTTATTGCTCTCCCAGTTTTCTTTTCTCCTTCCATAGACTAAAATATTTTACTGTTTTAGAAGCACTGGATAATTAGCCCTTTCTTGTTTTCATCTTCCTTTTCTTACCTTTGCTCCCAGAGGAAAGATGTGAAATCTAACTAGTGATGGTGACTTGGGAGAAGGGATAAGCATGCATAATTTATTCATTCCCAAATTCTTGCTTACTAAATCGCTTCACCCTCCTCCTCTTCTTTTTCCTGAGTGATAGAAAATGTTGATTAGAGTTAAGGGTCTGTCTTCCAGCTTGAAATGTAGGGGCTGGACTCTTTATCCTTGCCTTTGAGACTCCATGTCAGAGGCAACAGTTTCTCCTGCACCTGGTTAACTACCTACTTTAAAGACCCTATTTCAGCAAATAAGGACCAGAAGATCAAGAGTGAGAGGAAGAATTTGAAGCCAACTGCCCTTGCATTCCCGCACTCGGTTCTCCAGTCCAGCTGTGCCAACAATAAAGTTAATTTTTATACTTAGATATGTTATTACAGAGATCTGCAAAAGAATGAACATCACACTTATTTTCTAAGTTCTTTCATTTTGTTTCTAACTCCATTAAAAGAACCTAGGGCTGTAAATATTTTCAAAAATAGAAAGAGTGACTTTTTAAAAATACCCTTTATCTAAGCTTATTAGTACAGTGCCTGAATCTTTGCCACAATGTTTGGTTTATTACTAGAAAATACCAAAGTGGTACTGTGGCTGTGACTTCTCAGAGACTGGTGACTCTCTGTGAATAGTGAGTTCCACAAGGGGAATTTATGATACTCATTACAATATACATGTTAATCAGGGTATGGCTCTCTTGGTTAAAGGAAACCAGGAAGTGGGGGGAGGAGGAGGTGTGGAATCCAAAGTCAGAATCTTATATGGGGGGCAGAGATTGAGCAATAAATAAATAAATAGTCAGAACCCTATAAATCAAAGGCTTAAAAACAAATTTAAAAAATGTTCTTACCTACATTTCTCCCTACAGAAAGCTTTTCAAAGGAGATTTACTGTATATCACTTTAACCACACACCAAAGGAAGAATTTACTTGTTTAAAACCCCAGCAAACCATATTTATTTCATGTAAGAGTTATGAAAGACAGCTATAAAATGGCATGCCTCCAAGTGGGGATATGCCTGCTTGTGAAAAGGGCAAATGTTCCTTTAACAAATACTTCCATTGTCCCATCATTAATGGTTCTATCATGAAGGGCTTATGTGATGATCCGGGAGATAATTGAGAAATTTGGGATACTTGTTCTTCTCTACCAGATCTGGCTTATGTTATGTCTGAGCCAAGCCGTTGACCTTTTCCTACTTCTTTTGTTAAGCTGTGGCACCAAAAGGATTATATATCCAAACAACTTCAGCAAACCTTTTCATCATGAGAAAAGTCAAGGCTTAAAATTCTTGAATACTGCTGCATTTACCCTATTTAATGGGAATGTGTTAATTAGATCTAATTGCGAAGTTGTTTTAATTGGAAAATCAAGCATTGCACTGATATTGGTGTGCATGATTAAACAAAGTAACTGAGGTCACCAGTAGATTGTGTAAGATTCATGCCTGTGATCAATTAAGTATGAAAGTTAATCAATTTAATTTTTCTGATTGATAGTGATTCTTTCCTTTGGAAATTGCCTGTAAATATACTATTTTATCAAGATGCTGTTTGTGGAATACCAATTAAACCATAGTAGCTCTTCAATTTGTTTATTTTGGTATAATGATATTTTATTTCTCATTTAAATAATTTTAACATAGCTTTGTGTCACTAATTAAGACTTTCAAGTTCCTTGAGATAAAATTAGATTTTCTATTAAGACAATTTAATTTTCCTGGGGAGATAATTCAAACAACATGGGAAACTTAACCTATTAGTTTCATTAGTGGAGTTGATAGCTTATTGTCCTAAAACATGCTACACAGCCCTGGCCAGGTGTCTGAGTTGTTGGAGCATCATCTTATACATCGAAAGGTTGGGGGTTTGGTTCTTGGTCAGGGCACATACCTAGGTTGTGGATTTAATCCCCAGCCTGGGTGAGTGTGGGAGGCAACTGATCAGTGTTTCTCTCTCAAATTGATGTTTATCTCTCTCTCTCTTTCTCTCTCTCTAAAATCAATAAAAGCATATCCTCGAATGAGGGTTAAAACAAACAACAACAACAAAAAAAACACAAAACATATGCCACAAAGCTTAGGAACAGAGGTGTCCCTTATTTACATATCAGTGTCAATGTGCTTTATGCTTCCCAATGACTAGGATGATAATGATAATGATAATGAGAACATCAAAAACATTTGTATAGTTATACTTATGTGCCAGCCTACTCACCCCCAACTGCCTCCCCCGCTGGCCTGATCACCCCCAATGGCCCCCCCCACCAGTCTGATCACCCACAACTGCCGTCCCATCCTGGCCTGATCACCCTCAACTGCCCTCCCCTCTTGGCCCCTAACCACCTCTACCTCGGCCCCACCACCATGGCTTTGTCCAGAAGAACGTCTGTAAGGTCTCCTGGAAGGTCTCCCAGTATAATCAGCATATTACCCTTTTATTAGAATAGATAGAGGCCTGGTGCACGGGTGGGGGCCAGCTTGTTTGCCCTGAAGGGTGTCCCAGATCAGGGTGAGGGTTCCCTTGGGGGGTGGGCAGCCTGGGTGAGGGGCCTGTGGTAATTTGCAGGCTGGCCACGCCCCCATTGGGGTGGGGGTCCCCACTGGGGTGCCTGGCCAGCCTGGGTGAGGGGCTGATGGCTGTTTGCAGGCTGGCCATGCCCCCCAGTGGGGACCCTCACCCCCATAGGGGTATGGCCAGCCTGGGTAAGGGGCTGAGGGCCATTTTCAGGCTGGCCATGCCCCCCAGCGGGGACCCTCACTCCGGTGGTGGCGTGACCAGCCTGGTTGAGAGGCTGAGGGCCATTTGCAGGCCCCTCCTTCAGTGGCTGGCCCAGGTGGGTGGGAAGCTTGGATTCCTCCATTGCCGGGGGTGACCCAAGCCTCCCGCCCACTCTGGTTGGCTCCGTGGCCACTTCCATCTTTGTCCTGCTAATTTGCATATTCCCTCCTGATTGGCTGTGGGCGTCACAGAGTGATGGTCAATTACCATATTTCTCTCTTATTAGTATAGATGCTATCTCCTGCACAGTGGCAAGCATCCATGATTAAGTCATAACAAAATCATTTGCCTAGGTCACATAGTTGGTAGGCACTTGATAAATTTTCACATTTAACTTTGCAAATATTGAACCTGTTTATATGACTGAATCTATATCTTGTATTAGGGTTCTCCAGAGAAACAGAACAATAGGAGAAATCTTTATCTATCTTAATCTATCTATCTACCTATCTATCTGAGTTGTCTTTAGAATTTCATTTGAGGATTTGGCTCCAGTGACTAGGCTTGGGTGCTGGCAAGTCTGAAATCTGAGGGGGAAGCCACCGGACTGGAAACTCAGCAAAGAGTTGATATACGATCTTGGAGAATATCTTCTTCTTTGGGAAACCACAGGTTTTATTGTTAAGTCCTTCAACTGATTGAATGAGACTCCCCCAAAATATGGAGGGTAATCTCCTTCACCTAAAGACAATGGATTTTAAATGTTGACCACATCTACAAAATGCCTTTACAGATAATCTAGGTAAGAGGTTGATTAATGAACAGGACTATAGCACAGCTGACTTGATACATAAACTTAATTATCTTGAATTAATATGCATGGTATATAAAGATAAGCAGAGATTATGGAAATAAATATACGACTCAATATAGTGAAACATGAATATAGTATTGTTCCGTTGCTAGATGACAGTGCTAATAACTTGGTGATAGGTTTGCAATGTTGAAGTTGTGACCAAAATTGAAGTTTGGTTCACCAAATAACTTTTCTGAATTGTTTTCTTCCTTTCCTCTCAACTTTTCAAACTCCCTTGCTGCCTGGGTGCTAGGGGACTTATATTTGATGCAAAAGACATAGTAGAGGTCTGGCAGGGATATTTTCATGGGAAGGATTTCATATTTTTTTCTAAATAAAACAAATACTGCTGCACAGATTTCCCCTGCTCTTTCTTCTTGCTCTGCTGTAGAAATAAAGTCTAGAAGCAGTAAACGTAAGGACAAAAGCCAGTATGCTGAAGAGAACAGAGCTGTGAGATAGAAAGTACGAGCTTCATGGACGATAGTGCTGAGTTGTTGCTCTAGGCTAATGCGGCCTGTCACTGGATTCTCGTTATACAGGAAAAAGTAAAGGCTTGTTTTATTCTTACAGACTAAAAATGTTTTTGAGATAATATTAATGTTATGTACTATTTATAGACTAAATCAAGATAGCAGTTTATATCCAAATATTTTCAACTGTGTAAACCCAGCTCAGTGATAAACTATTACACATCTGTTAACCATTATGCATATTGAATTTCAGAAACTATGGATTTTTAGAAGGTTATTAACATTTCTTTACATTACTGTATTGTTATCTTACCCACAATAAAATCTGGAGTAACGCTCTGTATTAAACATATTACTGTTTTTCTAGTGAAATATATGACCATTCATAATGAATCAGATGAATGAAATAAATAAATTGTGTCACATCAGTTCAAGTCTAGAATTTGTGCAAAATAACTTCATATCAAGGCAGGTTTTGCCACAAAAGAATTCTGGGAGTGGGGAAAGCCCAGTTTTTGGTTATCAGAGATATTTGGATTTTGGAATTGTGGGTAAGGAATTTTGATGTTATGTTATGCTAGTAATAAGTCACCTAGCTAGAATTATCATACTGTAGACCTTCCTTTGGCTCAAAAATTAACTAAAAACAGGGCCTTTTGGCCTATCTATTTTTGCTTATTTGTTGAGCAGCACATGAGTTGTCACTGAGAGGATTGGCTTCATGATGCTTTAAGACTAGGAATAAAAAACATTCTTACCTAACTAGTGGAAGAGAACCTATGCCATTAAAATGTGTAGGTATTTGAGCCTGGCCAGTGTGGCTCAGTGGTTGTGTCAACCCATGAAACAGTGGTCATAGTTCAATCCCAGTAACGGGCATGTAGGAGGCAGCTGATAAATGATTTTCTCTAATCATTGATGT
Source organism: Plecotus auritus (assembly GCF_963455305.1). Lineage (NCBI taxonomy): Eukaryota > Metazoa > Chordata > Mammalia > Chiroptera > Vespertilionidae > Plecotus > Plecotus auritus. Next base: position 11,324,261 of record NC_137773.1, on the reverse strand, counting down.
TTCTATCCCTTTCTCCCTCTCCCTTCCTCTCTTTGAAATCAATTTAAAAAAACATATTTAAAAATGTGTAGGTATTTGAAGACTGACATGTTTATCATTTCATCTTTTCTATCATCCTTATAGACCCAATTCTTTAAGGTGTTTAAATACCATTCTCTCTGGAACTAAGAAAAGATGGAAAGAATCAAAATAGTGATATAATCTGCACAGGAAAGTGTTTCAGTAGAAATTACACATTTTCATGTTGGTGTTTTAAAAATGTAAGAAATTGTATCTCTTGTTTTCTAAGTTTAAGAACCTAACTTTTTAAAATTTCCTGAAAATCATTAGCATTTGTTTTATTCCTTAAAGAAAGTGAATCTGAAAAATAATGTTGAATTATCCTGTATCTCTTTTTTGGCACATAAATATTTGCTTCTCATTTATATTCCTCCTTTCATGGTCCTAATTGAAGCTATGTTTAGTCTTTTGGCAAAACACTTGCTCCTGCCTCTTTCCAAACACCATACCTCCATATTTTCCACCCATGGGTCCTCAGGCTTGAGGTACCCCTTATGCTATGTCAGACTCTTGGTTAGACATGTGAGGTCTATTTTTCTTATTGAATTGTTATAACCAATTTTGATAATAAATATCATTCAGGAGCTCAGAGTTTAAGAAACCTGCCCAAAGTCAGGAATCTGGTAAGAAATGCAGTTGGAACTTTAAATCTCATTTGTTTTCTCAATGTAATTTTCTTTCAGGGAAATCACCACAGGCTATTTAAATCATTTTCTATATATTCTACGAATGGTCTACAAAGTCAACATAAATTCAAGCATGTTTCAGTATGTAATAGTTTATATACTTGTGCTGCAGATTTTAAAGCCACAGAGACTTTACAGGTGTCTTTTTAAAGTTATCAGTACTACTAAATTAGTATCCAATTTACATATATTTTATTTCTTTTTCTTGCCTGATTTATCTGGCTCGAACCTCAGTTTAGGTTGAATGTTGAATAGAATCAGTGAAGCAGGTAACTGTACCTTATTCTTGACCTAAAAAAAAAAAATCCAGCCTTTGAGCACTAAGTATGATGTCAGCTATAGGTTTTCTGTACATGACCTTTATCAGGTTAAGAAAGTTCCCTTCAAAAAAAAAAAAAAAGAAAGAAAAAGAAAGTTCCCTTCTATTCCTGGTTTGCTGAGAATTTTTATCACAAATGGGTAATAGATTTCCTCAAAAGCTCTTTTTTTGTATTTACTGAAATTATTGTGTGTTTTTCTTTTTCCAGCTTGTTAATATGATGGATTACATTAGATTTGGAGTGTTAAACTAGCCTTGCATTCCTGGGATTAACCTCATTTGGTCATAATGTATATTCCTGTTTATATAGTGCTAGATTTGCTTAATATTATGTTTAAAATATTTATATCTATGTTTAAGAGGGATATTGGTCTATAGTTTATTATCCTTGAATAGTGTTTATCAGATTTTGTAACAATGTAATGCTATCATTAAAGCGTGAGTTGGAAAGTAATACCTTTCCTATAAAATTTTAGAATAGTTTGTATAGAAATGGTATCATTCTCCCTTAAATTTTTCATGGAAGTCACTCATGAAGACATTAGGACTTATTGTTGTTGTTTTTTGTGAAAAGGTTATGGAATACAGCTTGGATTTCTTTAATGGATCTAGGGCAGTTTGTGTCTTTCAAGGAATTTTCATCTAATCATGGACTTCATTGTCACAATTTTTTTTTTCAAAATACTCCTTGTTATGTTTTTAATTTCCTGTAAAATCTATAGTAATGCCACTACTCTCATTCCTGGTTTGATGATATGTGCCATCTCACTGTTTTCTTGACTGGTCTGGGGAAAGAGTGACCAATTTAATTAATCTTCTAAAATAACCAGTTTTCTGTTTTTTTATTTTTTAAATATAGTTTTTTCTATGTTTTATGTAATTAATTTCCATTCTTATATTTAATTGCTTCCTTACCTTATCTAAGTTGGGTTTCATTTTCATTTATTTTTTTTAGTTTTTTTTATGGTAGATGCTGAGGTAATTGATTTGAGACTTTTTTTTTCTAACATAGACATTTAATATTATAAAATTGCCCCTAAGTATTGCTTTGTCAGTATTAAACATATTTGGTAAGTTGTAGTTTCATTTTTATTCAGCTCAAACATACTACTTTTCATTTGGAATTCGTTTTTGACTCATAGGTTATTTAAAGATGTATTATCTAGTTTCTAAAATTGAGGGCTTTTCTCTGTTCTGACTACACTGATGTCGTCTTCTCCTTGTGCACTATCACACAGGGCAGAGTCCAGGTTTCACATTCTCTCTATTCTCCCATGAAAAATAAATAATCTCCATTGATAACAGAAAGTTACAAAATAGAAAGTGAAAAGTTTTTCCTCATGAAAACCTTAACAGATATCTACTCATACCACATCAAATCAGCCCATTTAGAATAATCTGTGCATGAACTAGTCACAGTCAACAAGACAAAGGGTCATACTGATTAGCATCAGCCTGGAATTGAGGTCACCTTCAGCTCTATCTAAACAGTCTATCTGATAACAAAGGTTGAGAAACAAGGGATTCTGCAAAGATAATTCAGAAGACTATTAAGAATAAGGAAGGTGAGTGGAGACATACCACTATCTAGTTATTTATGAACCAGGAGCTTTAATTCATCACAAAAAATTGTTGAGTCATTGGTTATAGTTAAATAAAAATGTCGAATCTTAAGCAGCAAAGTGATGATTGGCTGGATTTCTCATTGTTCTTTCCTGTGATACATTTGTCTTTTAAAATAAAATAGTAGGATTTAGATGCATTCCTATACATTTTTGTCCTGTTGATTTTTCACCAGCATTCCTGCTTATTGAGCCTTTTCAGAATCCTGATTCTATCAACTGTCATATTGTCTCACCCTTCAAGATGGAGGTTACCTGAAAGTGTGATAAGCATACCTCCTTTATCTCTATACATCATGTAGAGAAAGATGTTTCACAGGACAAGGCCAAATATTCTGGTTGGACTATTTTTTCCATAGATGAAAACTTGAATAAGTAACCACTAGAACATGTAAAGTTTTGGTTAAAAAAATCAATTTTTCTATTAGTATCTGTGTCAGCTTGAGTTAGTAATGTCAATAGTGAACGTTCACAATCATATGATTATAGTCAAGGTTAGGTAAGGATACAAAATCAGTTAAAGTTCAGGTTTCTCTGTTGTACAGATTTCATGGTTTTAATAAAAAGACAATAATTTTACCTTTTGAGGCATCTATTCTATGTCAAAACAGACAAAGGAATTCAGTGCATTAAAATGTCTACCTATGTGGTATGTATCTATTGCTTCTTGTTCTGTAAACTGCCTACAGTGAAAGTTATTGGCTACCTGCTAACAATTTACTCTCCCTTCCCAATTGGTTTGGTACTCTGATAGTGTAGTTTTTGAGTTCTAATTCCGCCTTTTGATCTCTTATATTACTTTTATTATCCCTTCGTGTTCTCCTTTCTGTCAGTATGCAATTGTGATCACATGTTTGGTGGGACATGCTGTAATTTATTTACTGATGTTGAATTCTTCTATATAAGAGAAATCTACCAACTCAGGAAAAATGCAAGTAGAATAAGTGGGACAGCATACCTTGTGGGCAAAGTCTTCATGCAGATTTTTAATGTTCCACTGAAAGCCCAGGACAAGGCTTAGGGTCTCCCTTACCCAGCTCTGTTTTTGCTGTTATTTTTGCTTGTTTTTGTTGAAGACCGCACCACATCCCCACCAAGACCAAGGCCCCTGTCTCTTGTTCGTGAATGTCTATTAAAACTCAAGGCTCTACATTAAATATTGCCAAATACTTCAGGACAGCTCTCTACTCAGCTTTCCAGCTTTTTGCATTTGGACTCTTTCATTGAAACACTCCAAGTTCCTTTCATCATTCTTCACTTGCTTTCTTCACCATCCATATCATTACTACTGAGAAGCTTCCCACATGAAAGTATGAAAATAAGACCTAATTAATTGCTCAAAGTTTAGGTTGATTACCGTAAGGTAATATATCCTTCTTCTGAATTATTATGATGCACTTTCTAGGTATTTATAAGTATTATCTCAATTTTATTACTCTATTTAAATACAGACGTTCTTCTTTTCAAAAGTCACATAAAATTTATACTTACAGTTTTTATTTTGAATAGTATAATCACTGTTAATTCATTAAAAAGGAAAGAATCAGCCTTTGAGAATTCTGAATTATATCTTTAGATTATATCATCATATACTATTCATATATTATATCTAAAAGAAGATATATCCCTTAGGACATGTTAGGACATGATTTATTATAATTAGTATTTCTTGCTTGGATATATGAATCTCTAATGCAGTGTGATTAAGTTTATTTATAATGTGCACTACTAAGATTATTAATTTCAGTACATTTGTGGTTGTCACATTTGTTTACAGATATTATGAAGTATGTAGAATATGCTCAGACGTGTTATTTTATAAATATGTTTAAATACTCCATCACTGACATCAGGAATTCAGAGATAAAAGATAAAGGAAATCAAGTTTATAGTTTGTGGTGTTTCTTTTTAAATGCTTCTTATTCCATGAATTTCTATCCTCTCTTATTTGTGCTATAATTATTTAGAAAAAATATAGATCGCTAGATAGATAGGGAGGAAGGGAGAGAGGTATAAATCTCTAATCAAAATTTGCATATTTTTTCTTTTTGAAAATTTAAAAAAATAGATTTAGACCTCAAAAAAGTGTGAACCAAATAATTCCTTCTCAAAATAGGAACATTTTTTTGCAGGATGGAGATAATATTGACTTAACTTCTCACAATACTCCTTTCAGCATTGAACTTGACCTTGAATGTGATTGCTCTTCTAGCCCCAAGTGCTATTCTTAAATATATGATGCATACTGTGTTGTCAGATGGGTAGCAGATCTAAAATGTGCAAAATTTGTGTAAGAGTACAGCCAGGTGCATAGAGTTTGTGAAGACCAGATCCAACCCTGTTGCGATGAAGTGTTAAGTTGAAAAGATTGTTTGTCATAAAAAATCTCCCACCATGTACTCAGTTCCACCTAAATTCACCTGGTTCATACAGGCTCCACTTCTTTGCTTGAGGTGAAATTCACATGAACTTTAAATGCTTGATCAGAAATATTTCCTTGGCTTTGCCTGGCCTGAAAGAACTAGAGAGAGAAAAGCTCTGGGCCAGGGGCATCCTGCTGACCAATTGTTGCCATTTTGTTTCTTGACCTCTCAATAGCGGTGGTTATTGTGTATTCATTTCCTGCCCCTCCCAAAAAAATACAAAAAAACAGTATAACAACAATAACATCAAAAAAGCCTTCCAATCTAGAGGTAGAGATCTCCTTTCTGTCTTCCATAGAAAACACTGATGCTAAGTCCAGAAAATGCTGAACTTGCTCTGATTACTTGTAGTGCCAGGACCATTGGCATCAGCAGCTTCTTATAAAAAAGGTTGCAACCGGGGTTGGAGCTGGAACTATAAAATAATCATTAGAGACAGATTTTGTTGAGAACTAGAGACCTGGATCCAGATAAGTTGGAACAGGAGAGGATGGTATAATTGCCCAAAGACAGAACCAACTAGTGAAACCGAACATGGCATTTTGGAAGGACTTTAAAATTACAGACATAAGGAATTTTCCTCAAGATCATACACCCAAATACCACTAAACACAAAGTCTGATGCTCTTTTATAACTTTCTTACCAAATGGGAGACAAAAAGTGTAAGGGGTGCAGGTGAAGCACAGAGAAGGATGGATCAGAACAAGACAAACGTGCTAACAGGGGCACGTTAAGATAGGTGGCTTAGAATGCTTCATTCCTTCAACTTGCGTAACTGAGCCACTTTTTCTTTCATACCATGGAAAGAGCTAGAGGTACTATAGTGTATAAAACCTGACATAATCTCTGGAGTCTTTATTTCAGTAAAAAAAATAAATGACATGCATCAGTATAAAATTATAGCTGTTATTGCTGGGAATGAATGTTGGGTGATGAGAGATTATAACAGGGAAACCACAATGAGATACAGGGAATGCCTCGAGAGAGTCCTTTCTAAGCTGAGATAAGATGGAAACGAAGTAGTTTGTGAAGAAGGGAAGGCAGAAAAACATCTGGGTGGAGAAAACTAAATGCCAAAGACTTTATGGCTGGAGGGAGTGTATTAGTTGTGAAGGATTAAAAATATGGAGCAGAAGAATGAAAATGAGCATAGAAAGAGGTGAGGACCCAAGTCTGATTGTCCAGGGTCTTGGAAGCCCATGATGACACCTTGTCTGAACGTAAACCAAACTGCAGTGTGAAGTGGGGACTTGCTGTCATTAAGAACCAGTGTAGGCTGGCTGGTCAGGGACTGTGTTTAGGAATGAAGAGGAAGTGGGGATGGACGGGTCCAGGCACAAGGAAGAAAGAGGAGGGGAGAAAGGGGGAGAAGAGTATAGGAATGGGAGGGGAGAGGAGAAAGAGAGATATTTTTAAAGAGCACCACACAAACTTAAACAGAATTTCCACAGGTAGAACAGAATATATAATCACTACAAATTAGATGCTGTTTTCACCCCTCCCTAAATATAGATTTCATTTGCATCATCATCTTGTCTGCTAAATGTCATTTTTAAAATGTGAATTTTTAAATGTCAGCTAACAAGGAAGTTTGACTTCTCAATCTCGCCTGTTATTCTGACTGCGCCAATCTATTATTAAGGACATTTTTAGCAGTTGATTGCTGATATTACTAATTAAGCATCCGTTGGTGTAAATTGATTAAAGGTGACATGATTTTTTAAGAAAATCTTGTGGCAGAGAATGCTGGATAGTGCTTTCCCCTGCCTGGGCCAAATGCATTAAGCAGATTTGCACAAAGAAATATAATTGTAATGTAATCGTTGAAACTCAGGCTGAGCCACACATTACAAGCTCTTAAAGACCATTGCTCAGGGGTTTCATAGAAGAAATTTCGGCTTCAGATAGAAGAATGGATGAGAAACCTAGACAAACCAGAAAAGCTTTAAAGTCTCTCTAACTTGATGCTATAATTCCAGTGACCCTTCTCCATTCAACATGAGCAAATCAGAGTGGACTTACTTAGATACTTCCTCATAAAGACTCAGTTAACTGCTCAGCCACAGTCACAATCAAATTATCTAGCCTGTGAAAAACCTGACTCTCTAATTAATGTTGTAGCATATGTGCATTAATCTGTTTGCTCCTCCAGTTCTCTAATGAGACACAAACTCATTACAAGGTCTTCCTTAAGAAATACTAAACCGACCGACTGGGCATGACACTATCACGTAATTAAGAAAATGGTGATGATTTTGAAATCCCTATGCTGTTATTTTTCTTTAAAGAAAGGGGTTTTGAAGATTTGCAGAAGGGGTCAAGAAAGGATGTAAATATAACAGTTAGCAACCTTTGACTACACAAAAAGGGGATTGGATGGCATCAAGGTTGCCAGATAGAATTTCCCCCTAACAGTCCAGGAGATGTGGAAATTCAAGAAAATAAAGCTGCATCAGAGAAAATGGTCTGTTTACAGTGACATCTAGTGGTATTGATGTCCATGCTCACCCATTCCATCAGAATTCCCAAGGAAGATAACAAATACAGAAACTATGATTTTATTATTTTTATCGATACAAACATTTAATGGATGAAAGGTGTAATCAGAGTAACGGGAATAAGTAATTCACAGCATGGGACATGAATGGTATCATCTGGTGATGTGAAGAACCTGTATTTGAAAGTGGTATTAGGAGAATGGATTATGGCTGGGCTGATGAGCGCACATAAGGGAATGATGTCTACCCTTCTGTTTATATGTGCATTTTTTAATGTTAAAATGTGACAATATGTTGCTTTTTTAATATCTTTATTTTAGATGAATGAAACCAATCAATCAGGAGATTCATGGTATAAATACCTTTGTGAAAAATGAATCAATCATCTAGTGGTAGATTTATCTTAAATTAAGATAGCTACAAGGACGATAGTCCCAAATGGTTATAATACAGAATACTGGCAACCTCTCCTTTCTGATAGCTTACACTGGGAGAGTTTTACTCACTCTGCTCAAAAGATGTGTGTGCAGGGTTGGAGGGGGCAGTGGGGATATAAAGCACAACACAATTATAAGTCTGTCCTGACACAGGAGACCTTTTTTTAAAAACACATTTTTTTCATGGTAAAGATGAAAAGAAGACTACATATCCTAATATATAAAAACCCTGGGTTGTAACAACCAGTAAGGACCGAGGCTCGACTAAGCAGAAGTAGTCCTGCAGTCAGACTGGGTTGCTGCAGCAACCCAGTGCTGACTGCTTCCAATGCAGGCTCAGTGCCCCAGCACTGACTGCTGAGGGGGCTGCAAATCAGGGCCAGAAGGAGGCCTGAAGAGAGAAGCAGGGACTGATCTTTTGCCCAGCACTTGCCTTTCTCTTTCTCTCCCAGTCTGGACAGCAGCCACACCTCCATTTCTCTCCAGGCCTCCATCAGGGTTGTTGATCAGGCCCCATTGATAGGCCTAGAGATGCTGACTGGCATAGGAACCGACTAATCAGAACCAAATCTTGGTGCTGTGGGGAGCCAATGGCTGCCAAAGAGGCGGAGCTTTTGATGCTGACTGGCATTGAAACCGACCAATCAGAACCAAATTGGCCAGCAGAGAAGGGCAGTTGGGGGAGAGATCAGGCCGGCAGGGGAGGGCAGTTAGGGGTGATCAGGCTGGCAGGCAGAGGCATTTAGGGGTGATCAGGTGGGCAGGCAGGTGAGCAGTTAGGAGTCAGTGGTCCCAGATTGCGAGAGGGATGTCCGACTGCCGGTTTAGGTTGATCCCAAACAAAGGGATCGGCCTAAACTGGCAGTCAGACATCCCCCAAGGGGAGAGGGTGCAGGCTGGGCTGAGGAAACCCCCCTCTGTGCACGAATTTTGTGCACCAAGCCTCTAGTTTGAAATAAAATGTACTTTGATATAGTAAACAAAAAGAAAACTTAGAGGCTTGTTACAATCAAGGGGCTGATGGAATTGCTAAGTAATAGTCCCTTGAATTGTTTCAGGGGTGGAGTAATTTTGGCAAGCAATGCTTTTTCAGAGGAAGGTTTTGCTTTGCACCAGTTTTGAAACTTGTTCTCAGGGAGCCCACAGAGAAATTCATTCTTTACACTACTCTTTCATAGCTTCTGGATCATTTTAAGGCAGACCTCATCCATGTGGACAGATGGCTTCACTCAACAACTCATTCAACTAACATGGGTGACCACTCATGTGCCAACCACTGTGAATGAACCTGAGCCAGTACAAGCTCTCAATCCCTGAAACTTCATGTCTTCACCTTTTTTTTTCCCTAAAATATGAAGGGAGTCTTACCTAAGCATCTCTAGCACCATCCCGTGGGCATCTTTCAGCAGGCGCCATCCATATTCTCTGATATTAAATAAAGTTTCAGAGTGTCCTTGAAGTTTATGCCTGTCCACCTGTACCCCCTCTACTTCCAGGCACATAAAAATGACTTTGACCTTGGAGACCATCTTTTCCCTTCACAAGATAAATCGCACACAGCCTGACTCAGTAAGCATTACTTCAAAAGCTCACCATTCTACTTTATTTTCCCATGGGAAAACCATTTTGCCTGCAAGTGTCATGGGTAGATATTTTGAAAGACCAAATGTGACAATAATTCCTCCAAGTTCTACTCTGAGTATTGAAAAAAAAAATTAAAAAAACCATACCTTCTCCTTATGTAATAAAGTTAAATAACTTGACTTTTTCAGACAGTAGAATTTATCATTGAAACATAAATTAGTTCTACAGTGGCATGATTTAAATACCACTTTTGCCCACAGAAAGGGAATTATGGTAAACAGATTCATAGAATTTCTATCCTAAAAATGTGTCTGGGTGTTGTAGGGCATAGCCACAGGCAGATTTCAGAAGGCTTTTAAAGATAGGAATGGAAAATGCTTCATACATGTACCTAAGGATAAGGAGAAAAAATTTACTTTTAACTTCTATCCACAGGCTTGAATTTGACTGACTTACAAAATCTTCCTAAAGGAACAATATTAAGATTCAGTTAAAATATTTAGTGATGCAACATGTCAAACACTCAGTGTACATTTGCAACCTTAAGAGTAAGTGCAGTCCCCTTCCATCACTTTTGGTTTTACTGTGTGCTGGGAAATGTAGCCTCTGCCTGGCGAGCTGCCATTTTCCCCAGTTTTAAACAAAATAGCAGGGAGATTTTGTTATTTTTGACAGTGTCCAGAATCTCTGCAGTATTTTGCAAATGGCATTTTGATGGTAGCACGCAGGCAAGAATACTGAAAGGTGCATACATGTCCTTTTTTAAAAATTTATCAGTGATATTTTAAAATAAGGAATGGAATGTTTATCCTCACATTCATGCCACCTAAAGCGTCACATACTGGTACATATGCATTCACAACTGTAAGAAATACCACCGATTTTTGTATTGCTTTATTCAAAGAATAACCCACCTCTTTCTCCTTTTTTTTTTTTCTTACCCGGCTTTTATTGTATCTAGCTGCATACCTCAGGATATATAAGTCCAGTCTGAACTTCAGTCAGTTGATAGTCATATTTCTGGAGCTGACCCAGCTTCAGGTTCAGTGTGGGTCGCATGCTCTCCATGGGTTCTTTGCTTACTCTCGCACAGTGGTTCTCATTGTGGCTTACATATTAGAATCACCAGGGGAATCTATAAATATATATTCATATCTTTATTTCAGGTGGATGAAGCCAACCAATCTGGGGATGTATGGTATGGTTACCTTGGTGAAAAAAGAATCATCTCCTGGCAGATTTATCTTGAATGAAGATAACTAGCAGGAGTATATTCCTACATTACATAATCATATAGAGTATCATGGCCCCAATCCAGACATTCTGTATGGGTGAACTTGTGTAAATTTAATTTTTAAAAAGATCCCTGGTGAGTCTAATTATACACCCATGGCTGAAAATTCTATCATTTTATTTCTGTTCTACCCCTAATGTTCACTTTTCCTGTTTGGTGAAAGACAGGGAGGGAAGATAGGTGACATAAGCCAAAAATACAAAATTTCAAAGGTAGAAAATCATAAAATATAAACCTCCCTCGTTACCTAATGTTTAGGCACTCAGCTGTCCTAGTATTGCATATTTCCTTCAGAGATAATATATTCACCAACAGACATGACTTTTCTTTCAACAACTCCCTCGCTTCCCATTTACCATTCAAAAGACAAGATACTTTACAAACTCACATGAATATTGCTGTTAAAAATATGTGATAATACATATGAATACCTCTCTGTATCAGAATGTGTAATTTTGTTTCATTCTTTCTCACAATGGCATGATATTCCATTCTGTGAATAGAGAATAATCCATGTAATCTATGTTTCTGCCTATTCAACACTACATCACATGTGTGAGAATATTTGTAGAATAAATACTACAAATGGATGTGCTATATCCAAGAATTGTTCATCTCTTACTTTGGTACTTAATACAAGTCGCCTTCCAGAGATGCTGGGTGATTGACACGTTCACTAATGAGATGCAAGTGCTTTTTTCTCTCTTGCCAACACAGCGTAATAGCAACATTTTATTTATTTTTTATTTATATTATAAAATATATTTTTATTGATTTCAGAGAGGAAGGGAGAGGGTGAGAGAGATAGAAACATCAATGAAGAGAGAGAATCATTGATTGGCTGCCTCCTGCATGCCCCCCACCAGGGATTGAGCCTGCAACCCAGCCATGTGCCCTTGACCAGAATCAAACCTGTGACCCTTCAGTCCGCAGGCCGATGCTCTATCCACTGAGCCAAATTAGCGAGGGCATAGCAACATTTTAAAACCACCAGTCTGATAGGTGGCGGGGCCGGGGGAGGATTTCATTATGGTGCTAAATGTCCATCTTTTCTTAGGGATGAGGCAGAACTCTTTTCTTATGCTTAAGAACCAATTACAGTTCATCTTTTCCATACTATAGCTTCACATCCTTCACCACCCATTTTTGTATTGGGTTGTTCATTTTTAACAATTGGTTAAAATTAGTTTTAAGGTTTGTTTTACATATCAACAAAATCACTCCTTAGTTTTGAGTTGCACATGGTGTTTTCCCCCCATATATAATTTATTCTTCTGTGAATAAATTTATTTTTAATTGTTTAGATTTTATGACACAATAGAAAGGATTTTTGAACTCTAAAACCATTTAAGTATCATGAAAGCTTCTTTTTATAATTTCACTTTTAAGTGATTTGATCAATTTAAATTTAGTCTAAGTTTATAATTACTGTTTATTAGCATTTGATTTTTCATATTTGAATATTTTCTTTAATTATTTACATACTGCCTCCTTCTGTATTAGATTTAAGTTGATTTAAGAACATTAATACAATATAATCCATAAAATAAGTTTAAAGTGAGTGAAAACAATGAAGAAAAAATTGGTCTAAATAGGCAGAGACATATGTGAGTTTAGTATACAAATTAGATGTAATGAAGAAAAATACTTTGCTTAAAAATGGACCACAAAGATGTCTGATAGTGTGAAAAGAAAATGTGGCATAATTTAATCATTTATTAAATTTATAGGATCATAAAATTTATCCCCTAAAGTGTATGTACAACTCACTTTCTCTCACACACACACTCACCATGTTTATTAAGAACTAGAGGCCCAGCATGAAATTTGTGCACTCGGTAGGGAGGGGTCCTTCAGCCCGGCCTGTGCCCTCTTGCAGTCCAGGAGCCCCACAATTGATTGCCCTACAGAGGCACTGGCCGGGTAGCCTGGACCTCCTTCTTTGGGGTGATCATGGAGCCCCCCAGCCGGTGGCTGGGGCCTCCTGCTGTGGGGTGATCATGGGGTGATGGTGGGGCCCCCCGACCAATTGCATCACACCCGCCTTGGTGGCAGCAATCAGTGCTGGGTTGCCGCTGCACCCACAACCCAGGAGGGATCGAGAGATCAGCAGTTCGGCCCACTCGCCAATCCCCGCCCACCCAAGCCTGCTGCATGCGCAGTTTGGCGTTCAGTCGTCCATTCAGTCACTTTGGATGTTACGGACCCTGGCTCTTTATATATTAAGATATTTTCTAACACTTAAAATAAAAAGAAATTAAATAAGAATCTACCAGGCTCACATTGCTAATAAATGATCACTGAGAGCATAGAAGTAGCATAACTACATAGATGATATTTGAGCTGAGACTTAAAGTGGTGAGAAAAAGCTAGCCACATGCTCACCAGTGTTCCAGATAAGCAACTATCTGGAAGGCCTTGAGCATGGCTGGGGTGCCTCAGTGGTTGAGCATCTACCTATGAACCAGGAGGCCATGATTCTATTCCAGGTCAGGGCACATGCCTGGGTTGAGGGCTCAATCCCAGTGTGGAGCATGCAGGAGGCAAACTATCAATGATTCTATATCATCATTGACATTTCTATCTCTTTCTTCCTCTTCCTTCCTCTCTGAAATCAATAAAAAGAAAGAAAAAAAGAAAGAAAAGAAGACTTGGACATGAGCATGAGCATTATATACTGTCCATCTTGTTCCCTTACTCTGGTCTGTTTTGTCTGATATTAACATACTAGAGGCCCAGTGCACAAATTTGTGCATTGGTGGGGTCCCTTGGCCTGGCCGGCGATTGAGGCCAATCAGGGGGTCGGCCTGGGGGGAGGGACCCCAGGAGGTTCACCAGCCAGGGAGCGGGGCCGTGGGAGGTTGGCCAGCCAGCCTCACCCTCGATCGGTGTTGGTGGGGCCGATCAGTATGGGGGTGCTGATTGGTGGTGGGGCCAGCTGGGGGGTGGGACTGGCTGGAGGGAGGAGCCTCAGGCAGTTGGGGGGCTGATCGGGGCCCAAATTGGGCTGATTGGCTTCTGCAGTGCACGTGTCATTGCGACTGGTCATTCCAGTCGTTCTGGTCATTCTGCCATTTGGTTGCTGGGCTTTTATATATATAGATAGCTACTTTAGCATTCTTTTCATTTGTGGTTGCATAGCATATTTTTGCAGTCTATTTACTTTTAACCCATTTATATAATTACTAGAAGCCTGATGCATGAAGATTCATGCTAGAATGGGCTTTCCTTTCCCTGGCTGCCGGCACCGCCTTTTCACTCCGGCCCAGCCCCTTTCTGCTCAGGCCCTGGAGCCGCCTCTTTCCACTCCAGGAGCTGCCTCTTTCCGCTCCAGCCCCGCCTTCCCACACTGCCCAGAGGCCCTGAGAGACGGGGGTGGGGCAGGACGCCTGCATCATTGCCATGGTGACGACACAAGCGTCCCGCCCACCCCCATCACTTGGTGCCTGTGTATGCAAATTAACCACTATCTTTGTTGGGTTAATTTGCATATCACTCCTGATTGGCTGGTGGCATAGCAGAGGTACGGTCAATTTACATGTTTGTCTATTATTATGTAAGACTAGAGGCCTGGTGCACAAATTCAGGTGAGGTCCCTCAGCCTGGCCTGCTGGGATGGAGCCAAAACCGGCTCTTTGACATCCCCCAAGGGGTCCCAGATTGCAAAGGGTTGTTCTCGGGTGACAGACCCCAGAATCAGGCTCCCTCCTCTCTGGTTCCGGGTGAATCACCTGAGAACCGCAGCTGCCAAGTCAAGGCAGCTTGGCAGCTCCTACATTGAGCATTTTCCCCTGGTGGTCAGTGTGCGTCATAGCTACTGGTCAGAGCTTCTGCCCCCTGGTGGTCATTGCATGCCATAGCTACCGGTAGGACAGTTGAATGGTCGGATGGTCACTTAGGCTTTTATATATACAGATATATAAAATAAGGTTGTCATAGATACATAGATATGTTATTTTTAATCCATCTGACCATGATGAGTTTAAATCACTCTGTTTATTAAAATTATCAATATGTTTGGATTTAGGATTACCCTTTTACTATTTTTTTCTTAATTTACCCTCAATTTTTATTCTTTTTGTTTCTCCTTCTTTCGAATTATTGAAATAATGTTAGTATTTCATTTTAACTTACCTATTGAGTTTTTCATGATATCATTTTGCATAGTGTTTTAGTGCTTTCTCTAGAAGGATTATGGCACTTACACTTTGTTTTCTAGTCTATGAAAACGTAACATTTTATCACTTTATATAGTAAACAGAAACCTTACTACAATAGAGGTTCTTTTATTCTCTTCTTATTATGTTGTAGTTCTCATATATGACAACTACAGATATTGAATATCTAATTAGAAAATGTCATAATTTTTGCTTTCAATCATCATACGCATTTTAAAGAACCAAAAG
Source organism: Plecotus auritus (assembly GCF_963455305.1). Taxonomy (NCBI): domain Eukaryota; kingdom Metazoa; phylum Chordata; class Mammalia; order Chiroptera; family Vespertilionidae; genus Plecotus; species Plecotus auritus. The sequence goes on along the minus strand of NC_137773.1, from coordinate 11,308,931 downwards.
AAGAATAGTCTATTATATTTATCCAGACACCATTTATATTACTCTTCCTTTACTCCTTACCGTACAGTTTTCTAATGAGTGATGATTTCTCTTTGTTTACTATCATCTAAGACTGTCTTTTTTTTTTTTCTAAAGAATGTTTTCACTGGATATAGAATTTTTTGTAACATTTTAAAAATGTTTCACTTCCTTCTGAATGCCATGGGTTCTGATAACAGATATATACTCATTTGAATCCACATTCTCCTATGTAAAGAGTGTCTGGTTGCATTCCAGATTTGTGTATTTGTCTTTAATTTCAGCAGTTTCATTATGATATGACTCCATGTGGATTTTTAGTTTATCCTGTTTGTAATTTCCTGAACCCCCTCTTGTTTCTGTGAGTTTATTTCTTTTATCAAATTAGGAAAGTTTCCAGGTTTTGTTTTGTTTTATTTTGTTTTCTTCTTCAGACATGCTTTTGTTTTTGTACTGCATACTTTTCACCCCATTTTCTGTGATTCAGATGACACCGATATTAAACCTTTTGACATTGACCCACAGGACTCTGAGATTCTGTTCATTTTTTTAAAGCCTGTCTTTCTCTGTTTTTCAAAATGCTTAATTTTTCATGATCTGTCTTGAACTTATCTGCCTTGTTACACTGTCACTCTATTCTCTTGTTTAGACCAACTAGTGAATATTCTGTGTTGATTATTACATTATTCCATCATAAAGTTTCCAGTTGATTCATATTTATATAGCCTAACTCTTTGCTGAGACATTCAGTCCTTCTATTCATTACACAAGTGTTTGAATTTGCCTATTAAAACATGTTATGGTAGCTGTTTTAATGTCTATATCTGATAAGTACAACAACTCTATCATCTTGGTTTTGGTATCTGTTGATTGCTTTTCCTTTAAGTATTACGATAAGAAATTCCTGATTCTTCCTATGCCAGGTAATGTTGGATAATATCCTGGACATTTTGACAATTGTGCCATGAGATTTTGACTTATTTATTTAAATTTTATGGAAGTTGGTTTTTTTCTTTCAGTAGGGATTGACCTATTTCGGTTTAAGGTAAAAGTTCTGATCCAATGTCAGTGCACCTTTTAACGCATTTGCAGTGCAGTTTGAATCAGTTGGTGTGCCCACTTTCACACAGCCATTCTGGGCCCTAGACAGTGCTCTACATTCTAGCTTAGTTTTAAAACCTTTAATACCCTATTTAGTATCAGATCTCCACATGGTCCGCTCAGAGATGAGCTCATGAGTTCATTCACAACGTTGTCTTTCTCTCTTGAGCCCCCTATTCGCTGTAATCTCCCTGGAGCCTCCTTCCCAGATTCTCTGGTCGAGAACTTGGGCTTTAGTTCCATGCACTTTCCACAATGTCTGAGTCATTCAATCTAGAATAACATCCTGCAGGGCCTTTGTTTTAAGCTTACAGTTGTCTTTTCTCTGTGCAAGTCACTCTGAAGTCTCTCAGACTATGTGTAATGAATATCTGATACTTTAACCTTCATTTGGTCTACAGGTCTCTAATGAATATTATTCAGAACACTCACTTAATGAAAATTGTTCACTGCCTGCTGGATCTTTTTATCATCTGAAATTTAGAATTTGGAGACAACCTGAGTTTCTACTCGCTAACAAATCACGATGATCTATCAATAATTCATTCTGTCAAAATTTGTATCCTAGATCAGGGAGGATGTAGACACACACATACATTGTTCACATGCACACACTGTACACACCTACTGTTCACATGCAGATAGTTGTATACACACATATACATGCTATTCATACACACACACACACACACACACACATTCACATATATTAGTAAGCAAGTTGGAGTGACCTCTGTTTTCTACATTCCATCTGTAGAATTCTCTCAGGTAATAGTAGGCATGTTTCTCTGGAAAGTAGGAGACAGAAGCAGAATGGTATCTAATTAAAATGTTTACAACATTTCCCATGAGGTATAAGCTACTGACATTTTCCAGACTGCAAGCTGAGAAGTACTTAGGATTGTACACATGTACTTTGCAATGTACAGTTGCTATGAATGAAACATAGCTTAAACACAGTTCAGGAAATATGGATTGGATAACCTTTCTTTAGAACTTAAAAATTAAAAGTTATGTCCTAGGAGAACTTACGGTGAGTTGAGCAGCTCAGCTCTTCTCAAAGTAAATCAAGAATCCATTTGCTCTGCTTCATAGGCCATATTCCTAGAATGCTTCCCAACATCTGTATCTGAGTCTGCAAAAATTATAGGAGCTTTGCTGCATCTCCTTCTCCCAACTGCTCCAGCTGCTCCTATCTCTGTCCGAACGCTCAACTCTTTCTTCTAGTAGTCACATCCTGGGTTTCCAGTACTGTAATATTTCTAAGATGTGAATGATAACGTTGGTTCCTTAATTGCTCCTAATATTACTCATTCATACAGTCAAATGACAAATGCTTATTGAGAAAATATTTGTTCCAAGCACCTTGAGAGGAAAGGGAGTATGTCAACAATCAATGTAAATAGAACTCCTCTTTCTCATCAAGCTTATATTTTAGTTCAGAGAAGGAACAAAGAACAAGAAATAAGCAATCAATATTACCTTCTATAGTGATGAGTACTATGATGAAAATAAAATAAATTTAGGGAAAAGACAGTGATAATGGGGAGGGTAATTTGGACTTTTGCATTCAATTCCTCACAATGCAGATTTTCACTTCCCCTCCTCAAGGATTAGTATTGTCCTAGAGTTGGTTCTTTCACCAATAGAGGCATTCATGAGACTACCAAATCCTCAGCTTATTTCCCATAGTACTTTTATATTATTCTAAAATAAATGTTTTTAGGAGAATGCACTTTGTCACTTCAAGCTTAATTTCCAATTTGCAATTTATATAGGTCTTTGAATTGTTGTGTATAGCATTATCAATTCCCCCTTTCTTACTCACTTACCTCCATATCATGCCCAGAGCTCCTCTTCTAATCGCATTATCTATTTTTCTACTTATAATATTTCCAAAAAAAATAAACAAACCAGTAGAAACTTTGTGAGGAAAGGGGAAAAAAATCCTGGACCATTGAGCCAGAATTGATTCTTAAGCAAATTGTTTCTTTTACTAATCACTGTGAGCGAAAAGGTGGCAACATACAAATATTCCTCCCTTGAACAAAGAAATGAATTACAGTGGAATGGATAGAGAAGATGTTTTATTACTTCAATAACATCAGTTAAAATAATATTTCAATGCTTTGGAACTAAGGAAGCCATTCCAAATTAAGATTTTCCCTTCATATCAAACACTGTGTTAGGTTTAATAATAAGCACAGCAGATGAAGTTTCTGTTCTCATAGTCTGTGCAGTTATGAATCTTTCCATGTTGATAAATGTTCATTATCACATAAATATCTAAATTTGAATTCTGTATATTACCTGACCTTGCCCTATTGCCAGGTATTTTGTTTATTCTCTACCTTTTTCCATTACTTACAATAATTTTCCACCTGTGAAGAGACCAAATGTCTCTTGACTCCCATCTAGGTCATCTTGACCTCCTACCCTCTCATCTAGTTTCGAGCCAGCGGTGGGACTGATTGAAATAAAGTCATTCACACTACTGGAAGGAATAGTTCCCATGCACATTAGAAGAAAAGTTTAATCCAAAATGTGTAGTGGTGTTTGGTGGTGTCAGAGTCAGCCAACATCAATTCTTTAAAAGCTACTTTAATGAAAATCAACTTGCCAGATAGTGAATTTATGGAATGAATTGTACACACCTAGCACTTCCCCATTTCTGAACATTGTATATGAGTGGATGAGCTTTCCCCCTAAACAAGAATATCTCTCTTTAGTTTTGAAGACTTACACTAAGCCAGTTCACCTTTCTGAGTCTCTGATTCTGTCTTATGCCTTTGCCCTGGCGTTTGCACTCAAATATCCTCCTGCCTCTTAACTGTCTTTGCCCCGCTCATGCCTCTGGCAATAAATAGATACAACAAATTATTCAAGACTGGACCTGACAAACTTTTCTCGTAGTTTTCTGAGAATTGGTCTTTTCACAAATTGGCTTGAGCTGTATTGTTTAACCTTCCCCCTCTTCATTAAACCATTGCTGAAAACTTGGCTTTTGTTTGAAGCTTTCAGATGTAATACTTGCTTATTCAAGGTCAAACCACCTTTCTTTATCTAGCCTAACAAGGGTTTATATATTACATGGAGCAGAAAAATAACTACACAGTATTCACTTTCCTTTCTCACCAGATCAAGCAGTATCCTGAGAGTTTGAAGAAAGATAATTATTATATATATATATATATATATATATATATATATATATATATATCCATGAATAAATGTCCATGAATAAAGAGGACTTCCTAAATTGGATTTATAATTGATAACTTTACCTGGCATTTTTAGCCTATTTGTTTTTTAAAAAAACAATTTTACCTGCAAAGCATAGATGCAACAAGCTGAGTCATCATTTCTAATTTTTCACAAAACCTTCATAGGCTGAATTCAAGAATAGATACTAGAAAGTCTCCAGAAAGTTTTTCCTCATTCTAATATAGTTGATAATCCTCAGTCATAGCTGGATTTCAGCGGGTTACAGAGCCACACAGCTGCTTGGTGAGCCCCATGACTCCGCCTCAGTAAATAGGAGTTTCTTGAAAGTGTGAAAAGCCAGAAATGAAATCCTAATTTCATACAGTAGAAATATAAATTAGAATCTCATCTGCTTGTTGCATTTCCATGGAAGTTGATGATAGATTTTATTCTTCCTTTATCATTTCATCCCTTGATCTCTTTACTCTTTAGCACAGGGAAGATATAGGCAAACCACTAGTGGAAATATTTACTATGTTTTAGAATAAAAGGAACAAAACACAATCCAAGAAAGTAAATATGTTGCACTTCATAGAATTTAAAGTAAAAATTACATAAAAGGATGTAATTTAGTGTTTGTTTTCCTACTTGATAAAATAAAACATACATAAGCTATAATAGTTAACATACAGTTAGCATAGTGGCTTAAACACATTTTCTCTTTAGGAAGTATTCCTATGACAATAGGGATATATATATATATATATATATATATATATATCCATGAATAATAAATATGAAAATGTGCCTGTATTAAAAATAAAAATGAATGCAAAAGATAACAGCATCTATGACACCTCAAATATAATATCGTAATAAATATACATTTATTCACACACACATATATATACATATATATGTACTGTGAAATTTTATTATGCTAATATCAATATGTAATTTCACAGTTTCCTATTATAATTTTCTAAAATATGAAACTCAACATTTAGTAAGTTCAAAGTCTTTTGCCCACTCTACTGCCTCAGGTATTATATTAAAATGTCTCTACATTTTATAATGCCAACATGCAAATAAGCACTAGCCTAGCCATTAAAACACATTAATTAAGTGTTGTTTATTCTATCTGAACTCATTGAGGTCATGCAGATAATGTTACCTCTTTTCTGACTGTATGTGACATCATGGCTAAGGAAGTTTATATTAATCCAAATGCTCAGGTAAGAAATTATCTAGGCAACTTTATTAACATATTCCATATAGTAAACCCCCACCTTAGATCTATTTGTTTTTTGTACCTTGCTGAGAAAACCCTGTTTTGGTGTCTAGTGGATAATACTGGACCATAAAAATTGCATTTCTTATTTTGATACTCTGCCTTGCAACGAAAGATGTCTTGAAGCCAAGTTCAAGTTAATGAGCCTAAAGATAAAGTCTGTAGGGGAAGTGGAATGGTTCTCCTACTTAGGTTTTACTCTTAAAAGAATAAAAGTCATCCTAGCAGGTTTGGCTTAGTGGATAGAGTGTCAGCCTGCGGACTAAAGGGTCCTGGGCTCCATTCTGGTCAAGGGCACATGTCCAAGTTGTGGGCTTGATCCCCATTATGGGGCGTGCAGGAGGCAGCCGATCAATGATTCTCTCTCATCATTGATGTTTCTGTATCTCTCTCCCTCTCCTTTCCTCTCTGAAATCAATAAAAATATATTTTTTAAAAAAGAATGAATGTTCTCTGACTCTCAAGGACATTTGCTAATACTCTTTCCCAAACTAAATTCTATGTCTTTAAATCCACACAAGAGAATACCTTACCAAAACAAAAAAAATTAGTAGACAACTTAATCATGACTCAGACCTTTAGTGACAAAACTAAATGAAAAGCTATAACATAATACAAATTGGGACAGATTTCAGGAATAATAATGTACAATTCTTAGTCTATCCCAAATTTGCATTATGTTAGAATGTTTCATGTTGTTTTGTCACTGTCTTTTTACTTCCCTCTCCCATTTTTTAAAAATGTCTTATTCCCTCCAGAATAAAAGCTAAAAAATATCCAAAAAAGTCTGTGACCCAGGGATCTTGAAAATGTTCAAATAATACTAAAATAGAATCTAGTTTTCACAAAATTTTAGGGATTCCACCATGACCCATCCAATTATCTGTAACCCTTGATGACTTTGTTGTTGTGATAAGCAGACATTCACATCATGTAGTATAACACCAGATGACAAATATCAATAGTCCTTGCACTAATCAGAGATTATCTTCAAGCATCTGATCTCTAATGTCACTCTTGTTGACCAGCTGACCTACTGGATAGAAGTACTTGGAGAATTCCCAGACTATGATAGTGTACAGTTAAGATGCTTTTGACAAGAGGTAGCAGAATACACAACAGGGAGTGGCTGATGTAACGAGGTTTATTAAATTCACATAGTAAGTGCAGAGCCTGCTGATTCCAGGGTTTCTGCAGTAGCTTACTCAAAAGCCCAAGGTCATTCCATTTCTGATAAATACTCAGTGTGTGGGTGTTATCTTACCACATGGTTATATAAATTGTCTCTGCCATACCCCATGAGACAATTTCTGTATGTTGGGTTAAGCATGTAGGAATAAATGCACTTTTTTTCACTTCCTTAAGAGAAAACTCATTTCCAGAAGCCTATTAGCAGATTCCCTTTGTGAGCAATTGGCCAGAGCCAATTCACATGGCTGTTTTAGTAACTGGCCAGAGCCAATTCACAAAGAGTGGCACCTTAGAAAGGGATCACTGTGTCTGGACTGGAGAAGAGACCCATCCTCCTTGTAAATACAGTCATCCAAATTATTGCTGAATTAAATGGATGTTCAGCTAGTAAAGACTATCAGGTCTTTAAGATTTTAATTTATTAGGGTGACATTGGTTAATAAGATCATAGAGGTTTCAAGTGTACACCTCTATGATACATAGTCTGTGTGTTGCATTGTGTGCCCACCACCCACAGTCAAATCATCTTCCATCACCATGTATTTGGCCCTTTTACTATTTACTGCTCTCCACTCCCTTTAAGATTTTTTAAAGCTTTTGTTTTTAAAGAGTTTGGAATAGTTGGCTATATTAGAGTTTCCTAGGGCTGGCATAACAAAGTAGTGTTGCTAGCAATACTTGGCTTATAGATACATCATTCCAATCTCTGCCTCTGCCATCACTTGGCATATTCCCTGTGTATTTGTCTTTTTGTCTCTTCTTTTCTTATAAGGACATCAGTCCTATTGGATTAGGGCCCACCCTAATGATCTCATCTTAGATTGATTACATCTGCAAAGACCCTATTCCCAAATAATGTCACATTCGAAAGCACTGAGGATAAGAACATAGAAATCTATTTTTGGAAGACATAATTCAACTGATAACACTGACACAATTGAAGGAATGCCTGGGGGTGTAGAATAAGGAAAATGACCTTAGAAAGCACAAAAACAGAGCCATACTTCAGGACACATGTGGTGGAAACTAACATATATTATTTCCAGTGTGTTGCCAAAGAGACAAACTATTTCCTTATTCTGAGTGTTTGAGTCTCATCAAACAGGATTCAAATGTCTACACGTGATATCTAGATTGGCACCCATTGGTAGGACATAGGGGAAACTGAAGGCACACTTCGCTCTACATACCACCAAGCTTCCATGCAGGGACAATGGTGAAGGTGGGGGGCATTCCTGAAGGAAAACTAGCTGTATTTACCAGGATAAAATGAAAAAAAAAAAAAGGTTGTGAAAATAAGAGTAACACGTATGCACTATATGATCTAGTCAATTCTTCTCTGGCTGCCCACCCTGGTTGGCAACTGAACCCTCAGTGTCACACGGGCAGCGGGAATTAGAATGGTCTTGATTCCCCTTGGATAGTTTGATCATGAAGCTCTGTATAGACATAGGGGGGCTGCTGTAGAAAAAGAGGATGGCACACACAGTAGACAGTAAGAACTGGCAGCAGCTATAAACAAGTAGCCTGCTCATATCAGCATGCACCAGATGAATATCAGCTCTGGATAGAGATACAAGTAAAATGTAATATTGACTACCTTCTTTATGAATATTTTATAAAGTTTTATGTGTCATCCTTAGCATTGGAAAAGAGTTATAGATAAGAGAATTTAAAGCCGAAGAAAAGGATAAATAAGAAAAATATGAATATCAATTTTAGTTGTCACTTATAAAATATATATCAAATTAATTTGACTCAGTGTATAGTTTAACATACTGGAATCAGCCCAAAGTTCCAGGAGAGAGGCAAAGGATAGAGATTAAAGAGACCAAGCTTCAGACAGATCTGGATTGAAATCTGGGTTCTGTTCATGGTTGTATTTAAAAGACATAGTATTAGTAAGGCATACAGTGCTTGCTATATAAATGCATACTTACCAATATGTATTTTTTAAGTGAATGAATGACCAGTGAGTCAGTAAACTTGATAGGAGCTTATGGTGAATTCCATTATATTTGTAAACAAAATATTGAAAGGGAGAATACACATAAAAAACTGTAATGTAAGTGACACTATACATAAACTATAAAGCAAGAATAATCCTTGACTGACTCTGAAAATCATCTGTATACTGTGTCTAATCTCATGCATTCATTGAGCACCTGTCTTGTGAAAGACATGTTGTTTAGTATTTGGGAAATACACTGAAGTTCAGGTCTTTGCCCTTGAAAAATATGTAAACCATTGGAGTTGGGGAAAAAAGGCATATGCTTTATCCAGAGCAGATAGAAATTATTCAGTAGAAGTTTGAGTATCCCATTGAGAAAAACAAAGAAAGGATTGATTTATCTAGACTGATAAAACCAGGAAAGTCTTTACCTTAAGATAAAAATTAAAATTGGGTACTGAAGCTATTAGTAAGATCTGTTTGTGATGTTTTTGGGTGTTTTCTGTTTTTGTTTTTTCCTGGCAAAACAGGGATATTAGGAGAATAAGATGGTTATAGATTGCCAGTCTTTGCTCCCTGCCCAAGTGATTCTTTTTCCTTATGAATTGGCATTTTCACCATTGACCCACATACTCTCCAAAGTCGAATGTGAAGTTCTTTTCACTTTTTTTTTATAAATTCCCTTTAATTTGCTTTTTAAAGAACTATTTTAAAAACTTTTTTTATTGATTAAGGTATTACATTGTGTCCTTATCCCTTCATTCGCCCCCCCCAACCCCCCGCAAGAGCTGCCACTTAATTATTCAAAAAACACATTATGAAGAACTAAAAACGTGAAGGTTAAATATGTCATAAAGCTTTATGTAAATAAACAACCTCAACTCAAATGTTGGAGCGGAAAATGTGAATGATGTTTGCGGTGGCTCCTGAGCTGGGTTAGCTTTGCAAGGACAAAAACGGGGACAGCTTGGCTGCAGCCATATATTACAGCAGGTTCCCTTCTCCCTTTGTGCCATGTACCCTCACTGAGCTCTGACTCTTTTTCTCTTTAGGTAAAGATGAGTAATCTCTGTGAGAGTGTGTGTGTGTGTGTGTGTGTGTGTGTGTGTGTGTGTTGGGGGGACAATTGGGGGAGGGTATTAATTTAGCTTACTTATCCACTGATTTCCCTGAACTATTTGTCAACACCTATTACAGCAAAAATGGTAAGGTGAAAATTGAAGGAAAAGGAGAAAAGATCACTTTCAAAAAGCATAACTGACTTTGTGCTGAAGGGTACTTAGGCTGATATATGGCAGTGTTCTGAAAAATAAATAGATACATCACTTCAGTACAAAACCCAAAGCCTTCTACTTACTAATTCCCTAGTGTTTAGTTAGGAGTTCAAATATTTTTGAAGGCACTCCAGTATAAATTACAATAGTCTCAGATGTTTTGGCACTGTAAATGGCCAGGCTAAAATTCACTTTTAATGAACCTTATTTTAACGATGGTCTCTCCTGTCTCCGTAAATGACAAAGAACTCATCTGACTTTGTAATGAATGTTCAGCTGACCCATTACCAACTCTGCTATTTATTGTGCCTCTGTATTTTCCTGTGGATTCATGGTGATTTTAGTTGTATGGACAAGGAGACTGTCTAAGATTTAGGAAGAGAGTAAACGTACAATCACTGGGACATGGACTCTGGGTAGAATACAAAAACCTAGTGTGACAATTTCCTTACTAAAACCTGAAGGTTTAGAGGCCAAAGAAAACATAAATAAATACAGAGGATATTGAACAGAATAAATAACCTGAGACAAGTGTGGAATCCATGACTTTGAGTCCACTGTAATTCCTGTATCACTTCCTTGATATTTAAAACCAAAGGTTTAAGGAGAATTGTGTCCAAAGATTTCATAGAACTGAGCTTCAGGATTATTTGGATCAATGTATTTGGAATTGCTTTTGCTGCGTAAACTTAAATACACACAATGTTTTCCTCTCCTGTTCTACCTATTGAATTACAAAACTCTTGACATTATGACTAGATAAAGTAAAGGTTATATAACTTTCTTCTTTCGAACTTACAAAGAACCTCAGTTCTAAACCTGAAAAGTCTCAGGCAAATCAGAGTTCATTATCTTCAGTATTTGGACGAGGCCCTACACTATAAATAAATAAAGAAAACATTTAAAAAATGATCAATGGGATGGATGCATAAAGTATAATTTATTGTAAATTTTCTTCTAGGTAATAAAAAGTGACTGTGAGTTTAGAAAATTAAGTGTGCAGGATGATATAGACATAGACATAGATATTTGGTATATAAGTAGGTATATAGATATGCATAAAAACACACAAATTTATAAATAAACACCATCACATAGAGAGTGGTGTGACTCAGCAGAGTTTATCTGTTACTTTTGGATTCTAGGTCCTGGGCTGAATGTTGTAGGAATAATTTGTCAAACTAATTTGAACTTTATAATTAGCAAGTGAGTAATTTCAAAGAAGAATAAATGTATTGATTTTTTTTTCAGTTTCACAGTAAGAAAGGAGGAGATATTTTAGATTAATAAATATATGTTAGATTTGGAATAGGGAAGAAATATATGCACCTTTATAAAAAATAACTCTTTACTCATGATGTCTTAAGCATTTAATGAATTTGACATTTTTTCATGAACATACTTTTCAACCTTGTTCCTGGAAGCTCATTGTTAAAGTAGATAAAGCTGCCACTGTGTGTAGTCATAAACTGCCCAAGAATATTGTGTTGAAAGATGATACCTTTAAGACATCTTTTATTTCTTTCATCATTTCCGTTATCTAATTTGAATTTATGAATATCAAAAGATGGTTTGAAAAGGGATTGTGGAAAAGCTTCAAGTCAGCGGGCGTTCTGAAATGCACTTGGTTTCACTATATTGCTACTTCATTTGCTTACTGCATTATACCACTATTTTGCTAAATTTTGTATTTGAAATGTAATTGCCTATTCAGTAATTCCTAGCATTAGTCAGATTTCTTGGATGACATAAATATTGATTTACTTTTACTTTGACTGATAAAAAGAATCACTCTTACTGAAGCATTTTAAAAAAAAAAAACAACCCTCTGTTGAGAAGTCTATTCAAAATGCTTTCATTTGAGCAATTTGTGTTCATAATTTTTTAATACACCAACTGTATTACAAAAGGCAAATGAGTTGCTTGAGTAAAATTTGGAAAGATTGTTTTGTGGATTTTTGGCTGTCAGTCAGTCTGAGCAGCCACCATCAGGAGGGTGGCCATCAGTATCGCTAACGGGATAGTAAGAGCCAGTTGGAATCTTTTATAATTGATGACAATGACTACCTATTTAAATGAATAAAGCAAAGAAATAGGTAAATTATGTTCTATGTTAGGTGGGAATTTAATATTCCAGTATATTCACTTCATGCATAACATTGCAAGATGCTTAGTCTGTAACCATGAATGTGAAACAGGGTATGACCAAAATTCTGGAGAGATTCTCTAAACCTATACTATTCTCTAGTTGTATTTTCTTTCACATTAGAGGCAATGTAGTTGAAGATAGGGATTATTTCAGTCCATTTTTTTCCTAGGTGTAAAACAGCATTTCTCAGCTTCGGTATTCTGAACATTTTAGGTGGGATGATTGTTTGGTGTGGGGGCTGTCTTGTAGAACATTGTAGGATGTTTAGCAGCATCCCTGGCCTCTACTCACTAGATGCCAGGAGCACCTCTCAGTTGTGAAAGCCAAAAATGTTTCCAGACATTGCCAAATGTCCTCTGTGGGTCAGATGTCTCCAATTTTAAACTATTAGAGCCAACTATTGTATCTTCTTTCAACACTTAAACATATCATTTAAAAATCGTGTTACCACTATAACCTGTGGCTATACAACTGGGTAGAGTCTCAAAGTAGGAAGATAGAAGTATAGGAAATAAAAAATAAGAATGAGAATGAGAATGAGAATGAGAAGAAGAAGGAGAAGAAGAAGAAGAAGAAGAAGAAGAAGAAGAAGAAGAAGAAGAAGAAGAAGAAGAAGAAGAAGAAGAAGAATCAGAAGAAGAAGAAGAAGAAGAAGAAGAAGAAGAAGAAGAAGAAGAAGAAGAAGAAGAAGAAGAAGAAGAAGGGAAAGAAGGAGAAGAATCAGAAGAAGAAGAGGAAAAGGCTAGGTCAAACACTTTACCCTTAACTTTGAGAATGATAGAAGGCATGTCATCCTTTTACCTGACAGCTGCCTGCATTATCACCTACTGTACTTTATTTGCATGTATTCAGCCAACAGCTGAGGACTTCATGAACTTGGCTCAGTGAAGGGTCAGACTACCATGCTAGTAATTTTGCTTAAACAAATTCTCCATTGCATTAGGCACGAACAAGCTTTTCTTTAATGTCAGGCATGCCTATCATCGGATTCCCCCTCATTTTCTTCTGGAATATGTGTGGACCCTGAAAAGGCAGTTCTCTTTGGAGTCAGTTCCTGATAATGCGCCTTCCATATACTGAATTCAACAGCTCTTTCGCATAGTTTTTGTGTGTTCATTTTTTTTAAGTTAAAGTACATGTATTATCTTTATATCAACTGGTGAAAAAAATGATCCTAAAACTAAATTTTACAGTCATGTTTAAAGCAGTGGTTCCTCAGTTATGGTCCACTGATCTGTAGCATCATCCTCACCTGGGAATTGAAATGACAGCTGTTGGATGCCATCCTAGCCTAATGAGTCACAAACTCTGGGGGTGCTTTAAGAAGCCCTCTAGATGATTCTAATGTTCACTGAAGTTTAATAGACCACTGGCTTATAGGCATCATTTGGGGGGAAATGCAATTTATCCAAAAACTGCATGTAAATGCCCTTTAATATTCTTCCTCTAGCTTTTTACAAGGCAGAGAGCTTTGGGAAATTAATTAATGGCAAAGCAGAATATGCATATTGGTATCATCTCCCAAGCTCAGATTCACCCTGCTTGTTCATTCTTTTCTCTCTCTCTGCATCTCAGAGACCATAAAGCCTTTTCCCTCAGCCCTGTAAATTGGCAGTAATTGACAGCCTGAATGGGAGTTGGACTGTATTTCAAAATTAGAAGGAGCCAGGGACACGAACTCTTGCTTCACCTCTTAAGATGGATGTTGGGTCAGGAGTAGGGAGCAATGGGGTAAAGGCTTCCCTGGAAGCTTGAACGTAAGGTTTTGCCTGCAGCCTTTGCTTTCAGGACAGAGAGTTCAGCATGAGGACTGCTAAATGAATATACCTCTCACCAGCATTACAGTCATTTTTCTTTTTAACCTACACCTGAGTGACCCAGCAAGGGTTATGACCAATGACAAATTTATCCATGCTGGCTGACAAACTAAGTGTTCCATCACCCTACAGAAGACAGTGCAGTGCGGGAGACTGGGCCAAGCTGGTTCTCCATGTAGCAAATGGAGATAATACCATCACTCTGACAATTTCAAACTATTTCATGCTACTGACAAATCAGCAGCCATAATTGAATATATGAAACTTTTAATACTGCCAGGTCTCAATTGTCCCTGCATTTGTCATCAAATGCTTCTTAAGAATCTGTTTTGTTTAGGAATGGTGTACATAGAACTAAACACTACAGCCCAGCCAGTGTGGCTCAGTTTAGTTGAGCCCATGACCAAAAGGTTGCTGATTTGATTCCCAGTTAGGGCACATGGCAGGGTTGTGGGCTCGAGGCAGCTGACTGATGGTTCTCTCTCATCAATGTTTCTATCTCTCTCTCCCTCTCCCTTCATTTCTCTGAAATTAGTAGAAATATATTAAAAACAACAACAACTAAACACCATGGTCCTTGGCATCAAGATGGTCACAGTCTCATCAAGAAAACCATAAACTTGTAGTTATTTAATAGCTAAATCCTATGATTACTAGTAAACATGTGCTCAGTGCTAAAATTTTCTCACATCTGGATTTTTAAAGTCAGTATGGTACTTCAAGCTTTATCCTCAGTACTCTTGCTTGATGTGGTCTTTCTCAAGTCATGACTACTTTTCAATTTTTAGCTCAAAGAATATACAAAAAAGTACATGGACTTCATTTTAAGTCTGCAGTAATTGTTCACCGATTCCTATATATACTCTTTTCACTCCATACCACTTGCCTTTTCTGAAATAGTACATGAAGGAACTTAGACATTTTTTATTAGGCAACAGAGAGTCATTTTACTCACAAGTGTGGGGTGATCCAAGCACTTGAATATTTTAGGGCATTGAGCAAGTTTGGCAGGGTGGCTGGAGTGGTGAGAAACTACCCGAGACAGAGGAAAAAGTTTCCCTATTGGGTATTTGGGTAGCCATCTAACTGGAGGCTGAAGAAAAGTAGAATTTAAAGGAAAGATGTGAATCATTCCTTCATGTGGAAAAGGGTCACAGCTCTCCTTAAGAGAGGTGATATTAAACAATAGAACTGGGTTGTTGCAGAAATATTTTCATTCATATCCTTACAGAAATTAATAATACATTAGAGAATGATGTTTATAAGATTGTTCAATGACAGATATCCAATAGAAGAGCTATTTTTAAAATATCGTAGCAGTTATTAAAATGTCCTTCCCATAATATTCTATTCACTAGCTTATTCTGCTAGACTCCCAGGTTTGAAATATTCATAAAAATAAAGCAGATGAATGAAATTCATACTCCAGGGAACAATAGAAGAGAAGTGATGTTTAGTTTTGTGTACCTCTCTTATTCTCACCATCACCATGGCCAAAATATGCTCTTTTCATAGTCTTTACTTTCTCAGATTGTAGCAATTCCATCTACCCTACTGTTTAATCCCAAAACCTGGGATCTTCCTTCACTTTTTTCTCTTTACTTACAACCAGGTCCTGAGAAGTCTACCACTAAATCCTAACTCCACAGATACACCATCCCAGTCAGAGACAAT
The DNA here is from genome assembly GCF_963455305.1 of Plecotus auritus. NCBI lineage: Eukaryota > Metazoa > Chordata > Mammalia > Chiroptera > Vespertilionidae > Plecotus > Plecotus auritus. The sequence continues at coordinate 11,293,261 of NC_137773.1, read as the reverse complement.
GCCATGTCTCCCCTGAACACACTACAACCTGATCAGTACTCTTTTCTCCACTTTGCTCTCAATCCTCCATTCTTGACACACAAGGCAAATCCATCGTTTAGAAGAGTAGGTATAAATTCTGCTCTTAAAATACTTTGGTGATTCCCCATTGCTCCAAGAGTGAAAGACAAGCAATAGCCCTAGAAAGTAAGTATTGTTATGATGTCCTGATTACATGGGAGGGAACCAAAGCTTTGAAAACTTAATTTTTTGGAGAACACAGGATTGGCAGTGACTCAGCCCAGCCAGTCTAAATCCAAAGAACTGATGTGCTACACATTTGCCACTCTCTGGTGTGCTGGGTTTACAGCATTACTGAATAGACATGACAAGATGCATCAAGCTAATTACGAGACAATCATGCCAAGAGCTGTCAGATTAAAATACTAATGATAATCATAACATCAGCAATTAAGATTTTCCAAGCGCACATATTGAAGATCTATAAACTTGAGGCTTTGCGCATGTCATAGTTTATTCTCACAACAAAACCCATTAACTTATAAATTCTATATTAGTAAATAAATTAAATTCTATCCATTCTGAATAACAGTGCAAGATTTTGAACATAAATTAACAGAATTGGAAATTAAATATCCTGTGAAATTATCCTATCATTTATTTGCTATGGGATTTGAAGGAAAATGAAAAAGCTAAACCTCGGTTTTCTCATTCTGTAAAATGGCCTTATTAATAATATAGATTTCATATAATTGTGTGGAGCAGAGGAAGAGATATTACTATGAAATATATGCTGTTAAAATGGTGGCAGCATCATTCAAGTGCATTTAGATATGCTTATATGTTTAGATGTTTTTAGTAAATGGGGTGAAATTAGTTTTTCATCTGTAAGCTCATTTGTCATCTGTAAACATGAATAGATCTATGTTGATAAAATTAGACAGTGTTACCAATTTTATAAAAATATTTTATAGGGGCAGTTTAATTGAATGTAAATTTATTTATAGTCTATTTGCATCATTCAAAGTTCAATCTATATGCATAACCACTGGTGATGAATGGATGAATATATATATAGAGAGAGATTTATAACAAGGTTGCAGCCATATGCAATTGTGGAAGTTAGTAAAGCAGTCGCTGTCAAGCTGTGGTCTTTGCTTCAAATGCTGGAGCTTGAAGTCACAGAGAAGACAGTTGGGAAGGGAAGATGGACATAGTGTCGGGGAGATCAAAATAACCTGAGACTGACAAGCACAAGCTCCAGCCCCAGAAAGACGAAACTGAAACAGATGCCATTTCTTACTGCCTCTGATCTTGGTGATATGGGAGCCCTACAGAAGGTAAGGCCCTTTACCATGGAGCAGAACACAAACCCCTGGCCCAAGAGCTAGAAAAGGAGCAGGATGATGGGGAAGGTGCAGCCATTGCAGGCGCACCTGCTGCCTCATGCCAATAGGCTGAGGAATCTGAGCAACAACAATACATGCAAGATAAAAAATAGTTGTTGCTTTACTGCTATCCTCCAGCTTACCTACAGGAACCATTTTGGCCCTCCCTAAGAGGAGCTATACAGGGAAAGGGATTCTGGGAAATGTAGTTCAGCGTGGGAAACCATAACTATCTCCTTAAATCATACTTACTAGTAGTTCCAAAATAAAGATAATGGCAAAGTCAAGCTTCCACCTGACATGATATAACTATACTAATTACTACTGAAAATAATCACACTACTTTCCTCCTAAAATTACACAGTCTTTCTTTAGATAATGTTCATTTTCTAATTCATACCTAGCTGGTACATAACTAAGATTCCAAAGAGACATATTAGTCCATCAAGATAACTGCTTTAGCAGGATGGAGGACATGATAAGACCAGTAAATTCCATGATCCTGGGTGCATTGCTATATTTCATTTGCTGATGTATGAGTTTCTTGGTCCGAGTGGTGCTGTGTAGAGTACTGTAGAAAAGATACCCATTAAATATGTAGTTATTTGGGAGATGTACTACAAGCATAGAGGGCAAATACATATCCAGAGTAATGTCTGTTCCAACAAGGACAAAGCACCGTGTTGGAAGAAGTCCAATATAATCAACTTGGCACCAGATAGCTGACTGGTCATTCAGGAAATGGTGCCATAATGGGGGCATAGCATTGGTTTCTTCTGCTGGTAATAGGGGCATTCAACAGTGGCTGGATGAGTGGAAGTTAATGTTGCTAGTTCTATGAAAAACCTCTATCCCTATCATAATGGCCTCTGTTAATGAACCTATTTTGTGAGGAAAGGAGTAGCTGAGAAGATATATGTAAAGAGATTAAGAACAAGCTGGTGCCCATCTGAACAGAAACCCATGACAGGTCTCTGAAATTTTTGACATGGGTGTTCTACAGAAACTAGAGTTTTTCGGTACTATAGCTAAATATACACACCTGAAAAGCTGAAGGAGGATCCTAGAACAGGTGGATCAGTTGCAGACCCAACTACAGACTCACACCAATGAGGTTAGTAAGCTTATCAGTGACAATGTGTGTGAGGTACAAAAGTGTTGCTATTTGAACTTCTTTTTTCAAAAGAAGTATCTTCTTGTGGCCCACCCTAACCACAAATATACAAAAAAGGAATTTTGGAAAATGTAGTTTAGTCTAGCCAAGTTGAACACTACAAATACACTTAAAAATTTGAAGAAAATCCCTACATGATTGAAATCATCATGGGAAACTTTGTTATAGGCACAGGAGGAAGAGTTCAGAATTGGGAATCTGGGAATTGGGAGTTTCTGTTATAGTTCCATAATTACCTGGACATGTGACTATTTTAGTTGTTTATTCTTACCTGGCCTTCATTTCTGCTGCTGTAAACTAAAGGGTATGCATTAGAATCTAATGATTAGATGGTTCTTTAGAGGTCTCACTGTATAATGGGTGAAATTATTTCTTTTCAGGCTGCTAAGAATCAATTCCTAGTTATGTCAACTGTGTGATAATTGTGCAAGATCTTGAATTTTCTGCAATTTAGTCTCCTAGAAACAGCTGAAAAGGGACATTGTGAGAAGCGAATGAGTTAAAATATCTAAAGCTCTTAAAACCATGAGGGGTGTGTGGTGTGCATACAGTAAATATTAGCTGATACTGGTAATTTGCATGTAAATTTTATGATGCCTTATTTATTATAGAGGTTTTAAAACCATATTAATTATTTCAAAATCTGTGCTTTAGCTAAGGGAATTAAAAGAAACTTATTACAGGTCTTTGTAAATTTGTAAATTATGATTTCCCCCTCTTTTTTATATTGATGCTATTAATAAGGATGCATTGAATATCCATAATGAGGTGGACATTGTATAAATATGCAAAGCAGGCAATTATTTAGTAGCCTTAATAAAGGGTGAGTATAGTGATATAGGATTTATTAATTGTTGAAAAAATGCTGACAGAGAAACTTTCTTCCTTTAATGACAGCAGTGACCAAAGGAGTGGGTTTAAAGTTTAAATAATATTGATGTGTATCAATTAGGAGAACTATAAAAAAGGTTATTTTACAGGCACAAAGTCTGACTCTAGTAGAATTTCTGCTTTCTCTCTTTTTAAAAAATTTATTGTTGAAAGTATTGCAGATTCCTCCCCTTTACCCTTCCATTGCCCCCCCCCACACACACACACCAACTCCTGCCCCTCCCAGGGCTTCACTGAACTATTATTTGTGCCTATGGATTTTACATAATGCATATAACTTCTTTGGTTCACCTCTTCCCTTCTTCGCTCTGAGATCTGTCTATCTCATGCTTCCATATCTCTTGATCTATCTTGTTCATCAGTTTATTTTGTTCACTAGATCCCACTTACTATAAATTAAGTGAGATCATGTGAGACTTGTCTTTTTCTAACTGGCTTATTTCCCTTAGCATAATACTCTCCAGATCCCTCCATGCTGTCTTTTTTAACTGCTGCATAGTATTTGCCTGGGTATGTTTGAGAACTAGGGCAGTGCATAGGAGTAAAGTTGTGTTGTTTTAGAAGCTACTTGGATAAGGAATGAATGAGATAGGTATAAATTAATATAAAAGTAAAAATATAACCAAGCAGAATCTTAATTTTATGATGTGGTATGTTCAGTTATCTCGTATGTTTACATTTGAAATGACCTATTTTTATAATTTTAAATACCAGTTAAATTGGTATGCAGGATAAACTGCTTAGAAGTTTTGGAGGTTTGGTCCTAGCTGGTTTGGCTCAGTGGGGAGAGCATTGGCCTTGGACTGAAGGGTCCCGGGTTCAATTCCAGCTAAGGACAGGTACCTCAGTGGAGGCTCCTCTCCTGCCCAGGCCCCTGTGCAGGAGGCAACCAATCGATGTGAGAAACATTGATATTTCTCTCTGTCTTTCCCACTCTCTTTCATTCTCTCTAAAAATCAATGGAAAAATATTCTTGGGTGAGGATTAACAAAAAATAAAATATCCATTCCTTTAAAAAAAGTTTTGGAGGTTCGTGTGTCCTGGGGTCTTTTACTGTGTAAAGACTTTCTGACATTTAAAAGGAGGCAAGTTTACTCACTAACAGGATCACCAGTCCTGGTTTTCCACTGTGAATTTGGAGGTCCCAAGGTTATAGAACTCGATTTCCTTCATGTCAGTCTCAGTCAGCCCCCACATGGACTAACTCCTAGTTAGGTTGTTCCAGACGTCTTTTCTTTGCTTTTACCTTTACTTTCTGGGAAGAAAGACGCAACATGCTACTTAAATTAGTGTATTTTGTAAATATCTACATGTTTTGGCAATCACATAGTAATATCTATAATGTTTATAAAATAATCAATATGAATACTAAAATATTACATATTAGGAACTTTCCAGGTTTGAATAGTTTTCTCTTCATAATTAATAAGAATTATTTATAATAATACATTAATAACATTTGTTCACAAATTTACTCCTCAATGTTAGTTGATTTTTGCCTACTGTTTTAAAAATATTTAATAATTATTATATGCAATATACCATGGCTAAATGCAGTTTGGAAATCAAGATACACAAGCCTGGTGGTGCATAGGATCAACTAATTCCAATTTAGGAATCATGGGATCCAAGAGAAAATAAATCCTTTCTTAAAAGAGTCACAGGTTTTCAATATGTAAAGAATACGCCTAGGGGACAAGAGCCTTCATACAGAGATTAGTGAAAGTCCTTGGGGATTTGTCCAGGTTCTACTGTGATTGAAATATAGACCAAAGAGCTCAGAGCAGGGGCGGGTAGTTAGAGTGGAGACCACAGAGTTCCCTGGTAGAAACTGCATCTCTTTGTCTTGCCCCTGAATACAACTAAATAGCAGACACCTGGCATTGACTCATTCATTCAATAAAAATTTACAGTCTTGTGTGTAAAGTGTTGAGCTAATGCTTAAGGGGTAAATGAAGACATATGCATTTTAGGGAAATTATATTTAAAACACCTTTAAAATAATCTCTATTGATGACTATCTCCTTTTAATCTATATATGGAAGGTTTTCTTGTTTGGTTTTTACTCTTATATAATCTATATATGAAGGTCAATTATTTTTTCTTACAAGGTGTTGAGAGATATTGAATTGGTGATTTCAGATATGATTGGTTTGGGAAGGTCCATTCTAAACTGTAAAAATATATATAATGTTTTGCTGACACGGTTAAGTAGTTACAGAGTCAGTGCCTCACACCCATCTTACTCTTTATCTATCCTCCCATCTCTGAGGTCAGATCACTGATTGTGTGATAGAAATCAGAGAAACCTCAGGTAATATATATTGGAAGGCTGGTGTTTTATTTAACCCTGGATGATTCAATCTTATATGAATTGGTTAGATGACAACCACTGAAGCATGAAATTTAATGTATCTCTGTGGCTGTTGTTTTATAAATAAAATCACTGAGGAGAGTTTCAGTATAGTAAGAACCACTATGTGAGATGTATCAGAAAAATAAGTTGGTGAACTATAAACAGCCAACTCCTATATAAAAATCCTAATCTATATTGTTTTTTTTGTAGGAGTTTGTGTTATCATGCTAAGAATTATTTTATTTTATAGAAATATAGTTACATCCAATCAGTCCTTTGTATCACATGCATGCAATTTAAAAATATATGGAATATTCATCTCATTAGCATATGGTGTTATGAAGCTAACAAATAAGCATACCCTTACTACAGGATTCTGTATTTTTAAGTCTTTTCATAACAGAAATTAAACAATAAAACTTCAAAGTGCTGAACATTGGGAAAGACCGAAGTGACACTTTGGGTGAATGTGGCTTAAAGGGGAACTCTAGGTGTGAAGACAGATTTTCTTTATTTTATCTGTCCTGATGTGAAGGCTTATATTGAATCTTGATTTTGAAAAATGTAATCATGGTCCTTAGTCATGTATTTTCATATCCCTGTTATAGTACTGCTTTTATATTGAAAGACAGAATACATGTTTATTTTAAAAGCAGAGTTACCAAACCCCACATCTATTGGTAATCATCATGGAAAATGTGAAAGAAACAAGAAAATAAATAAAGAGAGAGAGAGAGAGAGAGAGAGAGAGAGAGAGAGAGAGAGAGGAAGGAAGGAGGGAGGAGAGAGGAAGGGAGGGAGGGAAGAGAGGGAGAGAAAGAAAGACAGAAAGACAGGAAGGAAGGAAGGAAGGAAGGAAGGAAGGAAGGAAGGAAGGAAGGAAGGAAGGAAGGAAGGAAGGAAGGAAGGTAGAAGAGAGAAATATGAAAGAAAGAAAGAAGAAAAGACAAAACAGTAAAAGAACTGGGGAACAGTAAGATGTGGACAGCTTTACTTCTTTCTCTACAGTGTAATAATTGGAAGAAAAAATAAGGCAAAAATGTGTCAGAGTTGATTGGCATTATATAGAGAAATACCAGAAGAATTTATAATGCGGCTGAGAATATGGAACTAATGAAGAAGTAGTACAAGAAAGAAAAAGAAAGACCGGTGTAGGCAACTGGAGATGAAATGAGGAAGTCAGTGAAGAGATTAGACAATTTCTCCAATGCTCCAGGAACTGAACACACAGAGGAACCCAATTAGAAATAAACTAGCTAGAAGAAATATTTCATAGTTAATTGGGGATTATCAGTTTGCCTAAAGGGAATAAAATCAGAGCCTCCAAGCCTCCTCACTTCAGATCCACTTGCTTTATTTTTTTGAAGTTTGATGCAAATGTTCTTGCTTTTCATATCATTTTTTTAAAATTTATGTGTGAAACAAATTAACAACTAACCAAACTTTCAGATTTCTGAGCGAAGATTAATTTTCAAGTGAGTCGTGGATACACTGAGATTTAAAAAGTATTTGTTGCATGTTTCATATTTTTGCCACTGCTAGGCCACTGTGATATATTCCCTGGGTAATCACAAATTTCATGGAGACTTTTCATCTGCTAATTTAACCTACGGTTTCTGCAGGCACAGGTAAAATGTACATATAGCATATATAGAAACATAATTCTTGGCTTTAATTTGACAGGATATAGATAAACAATTCAGAGTCATTTTCTGGTTGCTTGAGTAAAGTGGAAACAACAATTCAAAAAGGAATTTTGTAAACAGAAAAATGGGCAGTGCTTAGGGCCAAAATGCCTCTGGTCCAGGGTCTTTCACATACCAGTTTTGCCTCCTGGTAAGTCACTAGGTAAACCTAAGGGAATTAATTATTCTTTAATACTGTCAGTATGCAGTAACTTAGAAATGTTTGTGATCCTTGTAAAGTCAAGTGAGTCCATGAGCAGTGTAGTTTCTCATTCTCCATTTAAAGATACTCTTTGTGTTTCTTTGCCACAATATATTGAAAAAGAGCAGTTGTGATGACCCTCTGTTGTGGAGTCAGTGGTTCTCCACACTACCCATGGCACACACAAAAATTGTCCTTTCAAGGCGATTTCAGATTTCCTGGAGGCAAGACTGGCATCTCACTTTTGAAGATCCCAGGTTGTCTGCTCTTTACACACCAGATGGCGATCTACTCAGGATTTAGAGAATTAGCTGCCATGTCTTAAAACCATTAGCTTGATGAATTTATTCACTCATTCCACTAATATTTATTGAGCACCTGGTATTTGGCTGAGTGCTTAAGGGACAAAACCCCAAATACAATACATTCTCCAACTTCACAGAAATCACAAGTAAACAAATAATTACAACACAGTCGTGGTAAAGACTAGATGAATGAAGAGTGAGGGAGAGGCTACTAGACAGTTGGGAGAGAAAGGAGAAAGTCAGAGCTGGATTCTTAGAAAAGTAGGAGACTTTTGAACTGAGTCTTAGAAAGCAAATTTGAAAATTGCAACAAACTACTTGAAGGTGAGTTTGGGAGGAAGTGGGGTAAGAATTAGTGTTTAAAATGGACTTCATAGAAGAAGTATCTTTCATTTATTGTTTTATTTAGAAAATACATATTGAACAACTATTACGTTGCTTTGCTGGACCCTGGGGAATAATAATGAACAGGACAAAAAAAATATTTGATCTTGCATTGAGTTTTCATTCTTGACTGAGATAGACAATATGCAAATTATTGCAATAATAGCTACTACTGACAAAATGCATACTGGGTGCCAGGCACTGCTCCAGGCTTTATATAGAACCACTGAAATAAGCCTTATGACAACCCACTGAGGATATGTCTATAATAGAGTAAACTGGAGAACAATCATACATTACTAGAGTGATGGGCTGGGTCTCAAAGCTAGGCAACTTGAATTTGGATTTATTCTTTTAAGTACTATAATAAATTGACAATCAAAATAAACAAAAATGTAACCTAACCTTAAGAATTGGTAAGTGATATAAAAAGAGAAAAAGTGTAAACAGAATGGTTGAGGGATAAAAATTTAGATAGTAGAGTGGACATTGTCCAATACCCTGCATATACCCCTTGGGATACATTTCAGTAGAGTCAAGCCAAACTTCAGCTACTTTTACCTGCATGCCCTTGTCTGTGGGCTTTTTCTGAAGCCAAAAGAAGGCTGGTTTGGTCTGGAACAGGACAGAACCAAAATGGAAGGGAACTTGCTTCTTCTCCCCGAATAGTTGTCAAAGGACAACTTTCATGACTTGGTCTACAACCATCCCCAGCTTCCTGAAGCCTCATGAAGGATGACCCCAAAGCATGTTCTAGACTATTTCCCAGAGTTCTTCTGCAGGATTGAGCTCCACTGGCCCACAGAAGTGGCTGGCTTAATCACACACTTTTGATTGGCTCAGTTTTTTGTCTGTATCACTTTCTACTCATGTACCAGTGTTTTCCTTTACCTCATTCATGAACTATTTATACTTGAGTCTTTGTCTTGGAGTCTTCCTTTGGGAAAAACCTAAACTAAGATAGATTGGCTGATATGGAAATGCACCTCTGAGGGAAATTTTAGGGAAGAACATTCTATGTAGAGGTACTTCATGCTAAGGCAAGGCCACTGTGACTGGGGAGAGTACAGTGAGAAAAGGGAGTAGGTAAGAAATGAGCTTGAAGAAGAGGCAGGGGACCAAGTAGTAGAGATCTTCTTAGACTATGGAGAATCATTTGGAAAGTGAAAAGAATAGCACACTTTCTCTATGAGGCAGGGGGCAAAATCCAAAGCAAAACAAAACAAAAAACTGGTAGAGTATTAGCTCTAAAAGCAGACTTCAGAGAAGATCCAATCTTACCCTTTCTTTTCTTTTTTTAATTGAATTTATTGGGGGTGACATTGATTAATTAAATTATATAGGTTTAGGTATACAATCCCATAATACATCATCAGTATATTGTATTGTGTATTCACCACTTCAAGTCTCCTTCCATCACCATTTATCCTCCTTTACCCTCTTATGCCTCCCTCCACCCCCCTTTCCCTCTGGTAATCACTATACTGTTGTCTGTGTCTATGAATTTTCTTTTTCTGCTTAATCCTTTCACCTTTTTCACCCATCCGCAAGTCACCTTCTCTCTGACAACTGTCAGTCTGTTTTTTATTTTATTTTTATTTTTTTTAATCCTCACCCAAGGATATTTTTCCATTGGTTTTTTGAGAGAGTGAAAGAGAGAGGAAAGACAGAGAGAAGTACCTATGTGAGAGAAACACATCGATTGGTTGACTCCTGCACACGCCTTGATCAGGGCCCAGGCCAGGGAGGAGCCTGCAACCGAGGTACATGCTTTTGACTAGAATTGAACCCAGGACCTTTCAGTCTGCAGGCCAATGCCCTATGCACTGAGCCAATCCGGCTAGGGCTGTTTTGTTTTTTAATCACTGCTTTCTCCAAGTTCAATGCTTCTAACTCCCTCCATGTCAAACAGAGCAGCTTTTTCTGCTCTCCCCAGTGGGTAGAGTGAGTTGCTGGTGGTATCTATCCTACTGAACTGCTGTGGGCACAGTTAACACGGGTCTGAAAGCCAGGCCAGATTTCACATGGGCATTTGTGTACAGGGATTTCTGCTCTGTGGGCTCACTGTCTCAGCCCTGACATTAATGTCAATTCTGACACCTGCCAGTAAATATGTATGTGATGTCATTTGGTTACTCAATCATCAGCATAAAGCCCTCTATCCAAATAATAAGATCTGCAGATTAAATCTCTATGCAACTCTCTTTTCCATAATTAAGCAAGTGCACAGTGAATGTGTTTGGTGTGTTTACTGTTTACCACATGAGATGAGATGCCAAAGGGAGGGATTGAGTCATTTATTAAGTTCGGTCTTGGACAGGTGTCTCAAATGTCAATACAAGGATTTAATCTAAACTAATCTTCAGGAAAGTTAGATTTAATGGAAATGAGAACCCAAAGGAATTCATAGTGGAGGTAGCTGGATGCTTAAATCTCAAACACCTCTATTTATGGAAATCTTTTAAATAAACTCACTTGGCTCTTATCCTTCTGTGTTCTGAGGTGGAAAGTGTTTGAAAACTGGTATTGGCTCATTGGTAGACAGGATTTATACAAAAAAGTTGTTTTTGGCAGACAGTGCGTTATTTGCCAATAAAGCTACACAGTCATAGCTGAGATCAACGCACAGAGCCTCCTTAGGTATTCCTGCATATATATTTAGGGTGTATTTGTAGTCTGCTATATGAGACCATATTTCCTGATCACAAATTTAATACCAGAAGACAAGTTTGAAATTAATAAGTAAAAATTGTCTAAATGGCCATGACATACCATATCTAACTATAGATAGGACAAAAAATGTGGGTTATACATCATTGAAAGCCATTTGTAAAAATCTATTGGCAGGGCCAAAGCTGGAAACTAAGCTGTGGCATTTATCTCCTCTTCAAGGCACTGTACCTCTTACAAAATAACGAAATAGATCAGTTGTGGCTTAATATCATCTATATATTATATACTAATTTACAAGATCTTGGCTATCAACAACACAGAAATAATTTTTAAAAAATGTGGTCAAACAGATGTAAACAGGAAGGATTCATGAGGTGTTTTGTAAATGTGTTCATCGAAATTAATTTCCAAGACATGGTATTTGGGAACTCTTGCTGGGAGCTCTGACAACACCAGAAATAGCTTGATAGCATATTTACTTTTTAATATTAAAGAGAAAAGGCTGGAACAAAAACAGTTGCTAATAACCTGTCCCATGCTATAAAATGCTATAAAATGTAAAGAGTACTTAAAGAAAACAAAAATTGCCAAGACGGCCAAGAAGAAATTGTATTGCTAAAGTAATTAAGAAGGAAAACAGCTCAGATAAGGAAATGGGTTGAGGTGAAAGAACATGACATCAAACAGGGACGTCTATGAAGTTACCAGATAAGGTTTCCTAGGCTCCGCAGAATTTAAAGAATTTGCCTTTGTTTTCTTTCTATTCTCTTTTTCTTTCTTCCTTCCTCCCTCCTTCCCTCCTTTCTCCTTCCCCTCTCCTTCCTCCTTCCTCTCTCTTTCTTTTTCTTTTCATTTTTTCCATCGTATATAATATATATATGTGTGTATATATATTATATATGATGAGAAATATTTTATCTTCTAGAATAGAGGTTAGCAATTTTTCTGTAAATATCCTGATATTAAATATTTTCACCTTTGCAAACCTTACAATCTCTATTACAACCATTTGACTCTGCCTTTGTGTTCCGAAAGCAGCTAGACATTACTAAATGCATAGGTATGGCTGTGTTCCAATAAAACTTGATTTACTAAAGCAGGCAGCAGGTGAGATTTGACCTGAGGGTTGCTATTTGTTTTAGAAAGTGTTCTTTTATAGACATTTACCCAATAGTACTCTTTTCCATGAAAAACAGAAGTAAGAGTAGTATTTTATGGTATAATACTCAAAGGTTGACCTATTCGTTATTCTCATTATAATTGTTTAAATATGGGATGAAAATCATTATTTATGAATGTCTGGTATCTTCTAGGTAGTACTTTCAATGTTTCACATATATTATCTCATCTACTACTGAGAACAATGCTCTAAATGTAGCATCATTTTCATTTTAGAACAATGTGGCAATGTTAAGAACTTGAATGAGTATAGATTTTAAGTATCAGTATTGGAATTTAAAGCCTTTTTTTTGCAAAGATTTGTGCATGTGTATGTGTATCAAATCTTCATATGTTTTTGATGAGAAAAGAATGTCTCAAAGACCTCATAACAGTGAAAATGTAGATAAGCATGCCATTCTATACTGTGGGAATGGCTGCAACTTAATCTCAACATCCTATGATATTTCAGCTTAGGAATAGTTTCTAAGTTAGTGCTTCTTTCTTCAGAACATACCCAGAATTTAAGCAAAGAAATATACAATGCCTGTGGTTCTTAATTGAGGACAGTGTCACTACCCAGGGAACATTCGGAAAGGTGCGGGCTTTGGGGTTGTAGCAATGACTGTGGGGAGGATTGCTCTGGCATGTGGCAATAGGACTTGAGAGAATAAAATAACCCACATCCAAGTTCAAGTTCAAACTAAAATATGTATCTAATACCCCAATTTAGAGGCAAATATTTATTCCTATATTGAAATAATGTTATATACTTTAGATTGAGGAAAACAAAGTATAAAATACATTCCACCACTTGCTTTCAAAACAGAGGTCTCACTTTAAAAAACAATGTTCTAACATTAGAAAAATTGCATCCACTCCAGGGCATAAGTGAGTAACAAGTTATTTTTGTGATTTTAATGAAGAGCAATTCTAAAGGGCTAAAGTATGAAATAATACATTTTCTCCCTGAAATTTCTCCTAACTCTTACTTGTTATACTAACAATTAAAATTACCAAAATAACATTTTATAGCTAATAATAATCTGGAAATAAAGTAATAAATAATTGAAAGTTTTATAAATTTAGAGGCATGGTACCATGTTGGGGCAAAGCAGGTAGAAGGTGGATAACAGGGTATCCTTTTCCATAAAACAGATGGAAAAGGAAATTTGAGTAGGACAAAAAATCAGGCTGCTCCATCATTTCCGCCAAAATGAATATTCTCTTTCTTTAAATAGGATATTTAAAATGTTGACTCTTTTAATCCAATGTTCTGTTCTATAGATTAACTCTGTAGAATGAACCTAGAGACATCTATGTAAATCTATCAATCCAATCGAGGCAAGTTAATATACTATCAAAGAGGAGGAAAAAATGAGTTTGGCTAGGTTGAGTTTGGAGATTATCAATGCCTCACTATGTTTATCACCACGCCAAGTTTGAAATGTATACGTGTATCTAAATTGGAATTGTCTTCTTTTGTTCTTTTTGAATGTCTGTCTTTTGGATGGTATATGGTGCTATTAGAGAGTTTTTGAACATGTGGGTGTGGGAGGGACAATAAGCATTTGCAACAGAATCTTCATCTCGGTGACTTTTCCAGCGCCATCTGGATTCCTGCATTTTCTCGACATGTCTATTTGGAAGAAGAATTCGATTTTTTTTTGAAAAACAGATAAAAGGATGTAAACATTCAAAGGAAAAGGAAGCGCTCTCTTGCTCAACTCCCCCAGTCCAGCTGCCTTCTGATTAAAATACTAATATATGGCAACTGGCCTGTGAAATCCATGCCTTTGCATGAGAGTTTGATGTGATCAAACGAGTGTGTCATTTCTGCCTGCTCCTCCTGTCAGCAGCAACTGAGCAATCCAGCTTGGTGATTGGAAGAGCAAATTTTCTTTGTCCTGCCCATGCTGTATTTACCCTTCAAAATATCCACAAAACTCAGCAGGGATTTGGCTGAGAGAGTAGAATCACTCTTTGCAGAAAAACTAGTAATAAATCTGGAAGGCTTTGTACAAGATCTGAAAGCTGCCTACAGAATTTGCTGGAGGAGGTGTGGATAGCCACGAGTAAGGAGATTGTGTAAACTACAGAGGACTAGGGGAGCTTAGCCAGGCGAGGCCCAAGTCAGGATACCCTCTGAATATTCTGAGTCAGAGGGAGTTTGAGGTACAGACCTGGGTATATAACATCTTCTTCTACTACTAGGAGTTAAATAACAGGTGTGCATTCTCTTTGTTTTCCTTGAAATATGTAGAAATGTAAAGGAGCCTGGTCATTATGGCTCAATGGTTGAGCGTCAACCCAGGAACCAAGAGGTCATGGGTTCGATTCTCGATCAGGGCACATGCCCGGTTTTGGGCTCCATCCCCAGTAGGGGCATGCAGGAGGCAGCCAATCCATGATGTTTCTCATCCATGTTTCTATCTCCCTCCCTTCTCCTCTCTTGAAAAAAAAAAAGCAATAAAAACATTAAAAAAGAGAGAGAGAGAGATGTAAAGGAAATTTTCCATCTCTGTAATAGAGAGCATGCTTTACAGGTCAATTTCTATTTTATACAGTTACCTTAAGCATTACTCCAGGATACTTATTTTCAGTGTCCTCTACATATCCGTGCCCCCCTACACACACACACACACACACACACACACACACACACACACACACACACACACATTAATTGGAAAATACGCTTTGAAAATTGGTTCTTGAAATGAGATTTCAGAGTGCTTGTAGAAATACCTCTATTTTCATCAGCTGGAGTGATTATTTAAAAATGTTAGGATCTGACCACCATCCTCTTCCCCTCATCTTCAGAGAGTTTGAATCCTCTGGTAACGATCCCATTAATCTGCTCTTTCAACAAATTCTCCAGGTATTCTGATGCACACCAACGCCCAAATACCTCTGTTCAGGGAAGTCAGTAGGAGGATAGACTGAGAAAGAGAAAACAAAGTCACAAGATGAGAACATAAACAAACCAGGTGGTTATTTTTTTCCACCCATTGTCTTGTCATAGCCTGAATATCCCTAAATACATGCGATGTTTGCTACAGGATGCCACTTTACTGATAATATATATTCATGAGGACTTTTCTTAAGACACATCACTTCCATAAACAGGAGTGAAAAGTTTTCAATCTAATTTGAGGAGTCTTGGAAAACAGAACATGAAATCTCAAAGGGAACCTTACAAAGCAAACCATTGTTTTCTATTTACTTTTCTCTTTATGAAACACTTCTAATATTGCATTCTTGTGAAGCATAGATCAGGAAACTGAACCATGCCCTCAGGGAGAGGGCAAGGTAGGTCAAGATGTTCTCAAATCAAATATATTAATATAATAATTATAAAGGTGCTTTGATGAGGAGAAATGCATCAGGGAGCAATGGGTTGGTAAAGCTCAATAACTTTTATTAAGTTACTAGTGGCCCAGTGCATGAAATTCGTGCATGAGGGGGAGGGGGGTGTCCCTCAGCCCGGCCTGCACCCTCTCCAATCTGGGACCCCTTGAAGGATGTCCAACTGCCAGTTTACAGGGATCGGGCCTAAACCAGCATTCGGACATCCCTCTCACAATCCGGGACTGCTGGCTCCTAACCGCTCACCTGCCTGCCTGATTGCCCCTAACCACTCTGCCTGCCGGCCCGCTTGCTCCCAACTGCCCCCCGTGCCAATGTGCTCACTACCAACTGCCCCCCCTGCTGGCCTGCTCACCCCCAACTGCCCCCCCTGCTGGCCTGCTCACCCCCACTTTTCCTCCCCACTGTCCTGCTCACTCCAAACTTCCACCCCCACTGTCCTGATCACCTCCAACTGACCCCCAATGACGGCTTGCTCATCCCCAACTGGCCCCCCTGCTGGTCTGCTTATCCCCAATGGCCCCGCCCCCACCAGCCTGATCACCCACAACTGCCGTCCCATCCTGGCCTGATCACCCACAACTGCCCTCTCCTCTTGGCCCCTAACCACCTCTACCTCAGCCCCGCCACCATGGCTTTGTCCAGAAGAACGTCCATAAGGTCTCCTGGAAGGTCTCCCAGTCTAATCAGCATATTACCCTTTTATTAGAATAGATAGAGGCCTGGTGCACCAGTGGGGGCCAGCTGGTTTGCCCTGAAGGGTGTCCCGGATCAGGGTGGGGGTTCCCTTGTGGGGTGGGGCGGCCTGGGTGAGGGGCCTGTGGTGGTTTGCAGGCTGGCCTTGCCCCCATTGGGATGGGGTTCTCTGCTGGGGTGCCTGGCCAGCCTGGGTGAGGGGCTGATGGCTGTTTGCAGGCTGGCCAAGCCCCCCAGCAGGGACCCTCACCCCTTGGGGGTGTGGCCAGCCTGGGTGAGGAACTGAGGGCCATTTTCAGGCTGGCCACAGCCCCTTCATGGTGTGGGGTCCCGCTGGGGTGCCTGGCCAGCCTGGATGAGAGGCTGATGGCTGTTTGCAGGTTGGCCATGGCCCCCCGGCAACCCAAGCTCCCAGCCCCTCCTTTTTGGCTTTTTTTTTTTTTTCAGTGCCTCCTTGAGCAGAGGCCAGGGCTGGCTGGAAGTAGGTATCTGGGATTTATTTATCTTCTACTAGTAACCTGTTGCTCGAAATTCCTGCACATTAAAAGGGTATTAATTAGAGGAAATAATTAATATTGCTATTTGCCTTTTCTCTATAATAGAAGTGTCAGAGATGAAAGAAAATTAATAAAATGTATATGAAAACCTTCCTCCTGTCAGAGCCTGGGGCTCACCATGGGGCCCAGAGTCAAGTCCCTGCCCACCCACATGCACCTCAAAATTGCATGAGACCCAGACCTGGCTGCCCCCCCCCCACCATTGGGCTAGATCCAGACCTGGCCAGTCCCACCCTTGTCAAGCCCTGCCAGGCAGGGGGCATAGCCTCAGGTACCCTGGCCTGGCGGCAGGAGGGGGACATGGCCTGAGGTCCCCAGCCCAGACCAGGGCAGGGGGCGTGCCTTGAGGTCCTCCATCAAGCCCCGCCAGGTGGGGGATACAACCTGAGATCCCCTGTCAAGCCCTGCTGGGTGGGGGGCATGGCCTGAGATCCCCCGTCAAGTCCCACCAGGCAGGGGGGCACAGCCTCACGTCCCCCATCAAGCCCCACTGGGCGGGGCGCTGCCTGAATTCCCCCAACCCAGCACTGGGGGTGCACCTTGAGGTCCCCCATCAAGCCCCGCTGGGTGGGGGGCATGGCCTGAGGTCCCCTGTCAAGCCCAGCTAGTCAGGGGGGCGCAGCCTCAGGTCCCCTGGCCTGGTGCTGGGGCAGGGGAGCAGCCTGAGGTCCCCTAGCCCAGCACCAGGATGGGAAGTGCAGCTTGAGGTCCCCTGTCAAGCCCTGTCAGGTGGGGAACACTGCCTGAGTTCCCCTGTCAAGCCCCATGGGGGTGGGGGAGGGCGTAGCCTCAGGTCCCTGCTGATTGATCATTAAGGCTCCTTATGGGAACTTGGCCTCAGCTGTGGGTGCAGCCATCTTTGTGATGGAGTGATGGTCAATTAGCATATTCCCTCTCTAATATATAGGATAATTGATATTTTGTAGCCTTGAGCGGAGGCTAGGGACAGTCAGGGCAGGCGGGAAGCTTGGCTTCCTCCATCGCAGGGGGCAACCCAAGCCCTCCTGCTCACTCCAGCTCTGTGGCCACCGCCATCTTGGTTGGGTTAATTTGAATACTCACTCCTGATTGGCTGGTGAGCATAGCTGGTGGGTGTAGTGGAGGCATGGTCAATTTGCATATTTCTCTTTTATTAGATAGGATTTGAGGAAATATTTACTAGTAATTATAATGTTTACTCTCAAACATGCATTTCTCTCCATGGATTTTCCAAGGACCACACCAACTTCATCAAACCTTTAATCTCTTGTCAGAAAACATACAGTTTTGGCTGTAACAAACAGAGAAGTGAATACAATAGTACAAGAATGGTATTTTGGCAAAAATTAGGGTAAGTTTTCTCTACTTCAATTTTAAGATAGAAATGAGATTCCCACATTCTCATTATAGATGTGGGCCTCAGTCTACCAGAGAGGAGGCTTCTGCTAAAATCCATTATTCATTGCCTGAGGCACCAAGATTTCTCTCCTGGAGAGACTCAAGTGTAGCAGTGTTTCCACGTGAAAATGATAGGAGCACTACATGATCAGATTAATTAGATAATTAGAAAAATTCACAGCTGCATGTTTTGACAACACATTTAGTGTCTCTGTGTTAATGCAGCAGGCCATAAACTTCATAAAAATGAAATTTACAGAAACATTTGTTTATCTGATATTTATTGTGAAAGCTGATTAAAAAGGCCTTGTAGTCAAAGAAATCGAGCTCTTGTTGATAGTAAGAGCCTGTTTTTATAGTCTTGATTTTGGATTTCTTTATCCATAATTATACACAAAAATTTAATATATATTTGTACTTTTATATGCCTGTCTTTATTTCAATTGTAAGATATTTATTACTGGTTCTCATAATGGAACCACTCCGCTAATGAGGTGGTAGAGTTGTAGGCTTGTGTTTTCATCAGGCAAAATAAAAATAAAAAGTATTGCTATTCTCAAAGTGAGTTATTTCTTTCTTCCTTTTTTGTTTCTTCTTTTTTATCCCTTTATTAGGACACACGAGATTGGTTTCTAAGAGGGTGGATATTATTTTCAGGCTTTCAATATTCTTTCAAATATCTCCCTAATAAGGAAGTGAATATTTGCTCCTGTTGTCAAAAAGTGCAGCTGTGAGTGTTTCTAATTGCTCAATTAATCTAATGATACACTTTCCCTATCATTAGCAAGCTAATATGTTTCCGAACCCGAGCTGTATTCTTTACTGGCGCTGTCTTTTTGTTTTTTTGATAATATTGACTTATAAAATTTTCTACATCCTTATTATAATTTAGTAACATAAGCTCCATATTGCTCATTCTGAGTAGCTTGGCTTTTGATCATGGAAAAAAATGTTGCTTTATGCAAAATATCTCAACTAACAGTACCTGGAGCATTTTCACCTTTTTTCAATTTGAGTTGCCACTTTCCTGGAATTACTTATTGCCTAAAATTATTTTTAAATAAATCTAAAAGAGATATTATCACCATGGCAATGGGCAACAAGCAAACAAACAAACAAACAAACAAACAAAAGACAGCTGAGCTTAAAAAATCAGTCTGCTGATTTAAATAAATTATCCTGAACATTCATGGAAGACAACTTGTTTTAGAAAGTTGCCCTATGTTGTCCTAACTGATTTTCATTGTTCTTTTTTTATTCTTTTTGATATTTCAGAGAAAACTTAGCCTATTGCCTTCCCTGTCAGATTGATATTTCTTCAGAAATGGGACTGTTTTAGTAATGTCTTATTATATAATATCTTTATTTCAGATGTTAGTTTTGGTGGAAGGATTGCTTCTCTGCTTTTGCTCATAGATTGTTTATCCACAAGGTCCTTGCAGCCCCTGTTCCATTTATTGACATGAGTTCTAACCTTAATCCCCTTAATTAAGCTCCCACCACAGGCCAGGGACACTGTTGGTCTTTTGCATGCATTGTCTTCTTGAACTCTGCTGTTGACCCTTAGGGTAAGCATTATTGATGTTTGCCTTTCACAGAGAAGAAATTAAGACTTGGGATAGGGACTTAAAAGGACACAGAGGTAGTGAATAGTGGGACCGCAGTGCCATCTGATCTTGTTCCAGAGCCAGGGTGGTTCATCTGCTCCCTCTGTTGCCAAGGATCACATTGGGTTTATGACCTGCAATGTTCAAGTTCTGGCTGCTTTCACTTGTGCTGTGATATGAACCTCAGCTCTCTGTCTCTTCCTCCCAGGGAGTGCTAAGCTTTATTAAAGTGCCATTTCTGATCAGTTGAGTCCCCTTTGAAAGTCATTCAGAGTTGCTCTCTTGGTTCCTGTCACATTATTACAATTTAGTAAGTTTGATCTTTGTTCGAGTTACAAAGATGGATCTGTGAGCATTTCTCCTCTGAAGGTCCTATGTCCTCTCTCCCCTCCATTTAAAAAAAATAAAAGCTTCTAGATAGCATGCTTGGCTTCTATAATTAGGGATTTAGTATAGAAAAAAGAAGACTAAGACTTGTCATGTTATTTGATATTAAATATACAAAATATTTGAAAATAATTATGCTATATTATCTTATATATTTCCTTCATTATTTAAAAATACAAATTTAAAGGGAAAGAAATCTTTAAAATGCCCTTTTGCCAATTTTTTCTATGATTAAAATTAGTAATTAACTGATCTTGAGTTTTTGCTATTGTTTTATGCTTTTTAATATTTAAAATTATATTCATAAGAGGAGAACTTTGCTAGAAATATTATTTCCTTCTTAAAACTCAGTGGATAGAGTGTCGGCCTGCAGACTGAAGGGTCCCAGGTTCGATTCCAGTCAAGGGCTCGATCCCCGCCAGTAGGGGGTGTGCAGGAGGCAGCTGATAGATGTTTCTCTCTCATTGATTTTTCTAACTCTCTATCCCTCTTCCTTCCTCTCTGCAAAAAATCAATAAAATATATTTTTTAAAAACTATTATATATTTATTTATTCATATACCCTTCTAATTTTTATTATTTCTATTTTGATCTCCATAATATATCTAGAGGAGTAAATGGTATTCCAATGGATGGATGGATATATATATATATATATATATATATATATATATATGTACTCAAACATATAATTAAGTGAAATACTTGAAGCAGATAGAAGGGAACGCATTTTAAAACAAAAGACCCTGTAACTTGAATCCCTGCTTCTTGTCAGTGTTCTTAGTTCTTACAAAGTGTCTGGAGAGCAATGGGAGTATCTAGTTGAACAATATATCAGGTGCAGTTCTACAAACCACAATCAGACTGCAGCATATTCTCTGACCATTTTTAATATTTTCATTGATAGGATAATATGCCTTCAGTTTCTGATCTCATTTTCAACAACATTTTTCTATATTATGCAGTTATTGTTTGAAAAGAGAGATGGAAGCTAACTCACCAAGGAAAATTAAAACTGAATGTTTCTGCATGACATATAGAAGCTTATAAAAGCATCTTATTCCTTCAACTGCTTTGGATGACATGGTAGTTAAAAGCTCATCAACCTGAACTTGAAGTTGTGTCTTGACCACTGTCAGTATTTTGAACAGGATGTGATTTACATGTCATTCAAGATCTAAACATGTTTTCATCATCACTGCCAACAAAGTCATAACTGCCAAATGTCATGTGTCAAATTCGTGGATTATATGAGAAGAATACCAAACAACCAAAAAAAAAAATTTGAATAAAAACGTAACTAGTTTAGTTGATTTAGATGTTTTTTATATGGCCTGACTATTAGTGGCTGGGTCTCTCTGGAGAAATAAAAATTTCCTTGGGGCTCAGTTTCCCAATGATAAAATGAAGGCTTTTAGCCAAAGAATGTTTCAAGTTTCTCAAGCCTTAAAATCCTATAATTTCCTACTTGAAGCTTTAGCTGATGTCTGTGAAAACTGTTTAAAAAGTTACATTTGTCCCTAAAAGGAGGATTATTTTTATAAACACAGAGAGTAAACATGGCCAATACAAAGCTTCCCTTCTTCACATTACATTTTGATACAAAAAAATATAATCTCAAAAGAGCCCGCTCTGCATTCTGCATATTTGTTTTCTAGCACATGCTCTCGCTCGTATTCAGCAAAGCAAACAAGCATTGTGCTGGGGTTAAGGATTAATGGCCAAGAATTGCATGACTGTACAGCATGGAACCTTGAGGGAAGAGATCAAGAGAAATGTCAGTCAAACGCCTGCCCCGAGTGCAGTTGCTAATTAATTCGTGAACATTGACTCGGGTTGCAGATTGGCTAGTGTACAAGGGAATCAAGTCCCATCCTTAAATACTGCCTTGATTTAATGAGGCTTTAACAGGATTAAATGGTTTTAACTCTATGACTTCATGTTTTTGATTATGGTTGTGTAGTGCTTTTTGATGTGGGTAGTTATGGATTTCACTGAATTTTAACAGTAGACTCTAAATAGAGGGTAGGGGGAATAAAAAAGAGAAGGTGTCATTAACTCAGCAACTTAATTTTCTGGAATTTTAAAATAAAATTAAAGGTTAAATTGGTCTCAGGTTACTTAGAAGTAAACATGATACATTACTCAGAGTCTCCATCGAAAGTAATTACTATCTAGTTAAACAGGCTGGTTTCTGTTACTCTGAATCAGAGCTATTTCACCATGGCAATGTCTCAATTGAATGCAGAGCTTGATTCTAAGTCATTTTTTAAACTATATTTCACTATTGTTCATACTTTAAGACTATACTACTGGTAACTGTTGTCATTCTGTAAATCATTTGGCATAATACAAGAATATCATTGTGGCTTTCTCATTGGTTTCTACAGGTTTCTATTATTAAAATTACATTTTGACTTTTCAGAAAAAAACTGAAAAATGACTTTTTTCGGGCTGTCTTTTTAGGTGTTAGAATGACACTGTCATAAAAATCTAACTAGTAAGGTTCAAGGCTCAGCTCAGATTTTATCATAATCGCCATTGTCATTAATTAAGTCAAGATTACTAGAAATCCACTTATTTAAACTAGATTATATACATATACTGAGGTATAGGGTATCTCTATAAGAATAAGATATTAAGTTATTATCTACTAGGGCATGAGGTGATTGAGCAAATCAAACCATATTACTCCTCACTTACACAACAATTTAAACTCTTCCTATTCATCTTAGAGTAAAGAACAAAATTCTTCATTATGGCCTAAGTTTTTGACCCAGCCCATCTTTCCAGACCACACTTTATTAGATACTGTAGTGACTGCTATATATAGACAAAGTCCTTACTCTTAAAGATAAAGTTTATATAGCAATAGGGAACACAGACCCTACACAAGGACCCTAAGTTCGTTTCAGATAGTCATAGGTGTCCTGAGGGAAATACCATAGCTGACCAGCTTTGTGGAGAGGGCCTGAAGAAGGGAGGATCAGCTCTGAAGTGGTGGCTAGCAAAAGCCTCTCCAGGTAGCCACTATTTGCAAACGGAAGACAAAAGGAAGCCAGTTTGCAAAGCTCTGCAAGCTGAGTAGCTCCGTCAGGGAGAGCCGCTGGTGCTCTGGGCGTGGCAGTTCTCGGGGATTGACTGGGACACGCTCAGGGAAGAGGAGAGAGGCCTGCCATAAGGGAGTCACGGGCAGATCCTGGCATGTTCCCAGTAAACGGAGGGGAAATTGCCCCTAGGATCCACTTTCTGTGCCCGGTTTTCAGTTCCTTATGTGGCCCGTGTCCCCTCAGGGCCGCGGCATTATCCTTATTTCTTTTCACGGCTGTATCCCCAGCTTCTGGAAGAATACCTAGGCTATCGTAAGTGCTTAATAAATACTTGTTAAATAAAGGCAAGACATGCTTGCGCTAATCTATGTCTGTATGGCTCAACGAGAAGAGCAAGCATGCTTCTCATCTTCTTCCCCCGAGAGAGATGCTTCTTATTCGTTCCCAAATGTCAGGCCCAATTTCTGTGGTCAGTTGCCCGCTTTTCACTAAGATCTTGAAACAGTTATACTTCCATTGCCAGCCCTTCCTGCAGCGAGGATGGTCAGGAGAGCAGGTGCTGATCAATAAGACCAGCCACCAAGAAAGGTGTATTTTCTTTGGGGAGTCAAAGGAGAGGTCTACCCATTTATTCGTTTTTTGCTCTGAGCTTCCCACCATTGGACGTGACTGTGAGGACATTATGGTATAGTTGGGACAGCCCTCTTGCTATTATGAGAGAAAAACCTAGAAGAACTGTAGAGCCTTCAACCCGGCACCCTGATATTTTGAAGCTGTTGAACCAACTCGTGACACTGCCTACCTTCAGGCTTCCAGTTCAGTGAACAATAAATGCTCAAACCACTGATAACTAAGGGTTCTATAACTTGCTGTCCCATCACATTTCCCCACCTCATTGCTCTATACAGGACACCTCTTATTCTCACTGAAGAATCAGTTCTGACATCAGACTGGAATGATAAAAGAAGTTCCTCTTACAAAAATTGTTGGTTGTTTGGTTTAATATCAAACTCTATCTCTACCGATGACAAGCTTATTGCACAGTATCTTTCCTGATACTGGCCATTTATCCTTTGAATTATACTTGTGTACCTGGCTTCCTGACTCTTTCTCCTTATAGCTTTGACTACATGTCTATCTACACTAATAAAAGGCTAATATACAAATTGGTCACGACACCCTCACAGTAACAACTGAACAGCAGGCTGTGTGGGGTGACAAGGCTGGCAGGGGGTTAGCAAGGATCGACCAAATGACTCACCAGCAGGCTGTGTGGGGTGACCAGGCCATAGGGGGGTTAGCGAGGGACGACCAAACGACTGACCAGCAGAGGTGGGCAGTGAGGGGTGACCAGGCTGGCAGAGGGGCGCAGTGAGGGGCAACCAGGCCAGCAGGGGGGGCAGTTGGGGGTGACCAGGCCAGTGCAGGGGGCAGTTGAGGGTGACCATGCTGGCAAGGCGGGGCAGTGAGGGGCGACCAAGCTGGCAGAGGGGGGCCAGTTGGGGAAGCACTAAGGGGTGACCAGGCTGGTGGGGGGCAGTTAGGGGTGATCAGGCAGGCAGGCAGGTGAGCAGTTAGGAGCCAGCAGTCCTGGATTGTGAGAGGGATGTCCAACTGCTGGATTCAGCCTGATCCCTGGATCGGGCTGAAACTGGCAGTTGGACATCCCCCGAGGGGTCCAGGATTGGAGAGGGTGCAGGCTGGGCTGAGGGGGCCCCATCCCCCCATGCACAAATTTTGTGCACCTGGCTTCTAGTATATATATAAAAGCCTAAGTGACCATTAGGACTGCATGACCAGCTGGTAGCTGTGATGTGCCCTGACCACCAGGAGGCAGATGCTCAATGCAGGAGCTGCCCCCTGGTGGTCAGTGTGCTCCCACAGCTAACCTCCCATGGCCAGCCAACCTCCTGCAGTCCCTCCTCCCAGCCAGTTGGCCCCCAGGGCCCTGATTGGGACTGGGCCAGATGGCCTCCACCGGCCCCAATCACCAGCGAGGCAGAGGGCCCCACCCATGCACGAATTCGTGCACCAGGCCTCTAGTATAATTAATAAGGTAACTAATTTATTTGTACATCCAGTGCCAGACAATCTGTCTCTTAGGTAAGGAAGGGCCTCTTTGTTTCTAGCATTTCCCCAAAAGAGAGAAAGCATATGCTATTTTCATACACTTCTCTCATATTTTTATAATGTCCATTCTTTAGCTGAATTTGACTATATTTCATATGTAGGTGTAATTCCCTAGAATCTCAGAATAACATGGAAAAATAGAAGTCTGTCTGAGTTTCATATTTGCAGGATTTTAAAGGCTTTTTAATGCCCACCAGAATCACAGACTCCATGTTTTGTATCAAGTATGACTTAGAGGATTAATATCTTTTCTGGTTAAGGACTTAATAATACCTTATCCAAATTGCCTGCCTATTCAAAGCGATCTCTGAGACATTGTCATTAATTACCAGGTTATAATAATTCTATATAATAAAGAGGTAAAATGCAAATTGACCATCACACCCTCACAAGATGGCTGCCTACAACCAGGCCTGCAGGGGGGTTAGTGAGGGATGACCAAATGACTGAACAAGCAGGCTGCATGGGGCAACCAGGCCAGCAGGGGGGGTGGGGCCATGAGGGGTGACCAGGCTGGCAGGGGGATTAATGAGGGACGACCAAATGACTGAGCAGCAGGCTGTGTGGGGCGACCAGGCCAGCAGGGGTGTTAGTGAGGTACGACCAAACAACTGAACAAGCAGGCTATGTGAGGCAACCAGGCCAGCAGGGGGGACAGTTAGGGGCGACCAGGCCAGCAGGGGGGGCAGTTGGGGGTGACCAGGCCGGCAGGGGTGGCAGTTAGGGGCCACCAGGCAGGCAGGCAGGTGAGCAATTAGGAGCTAGCAGTCCAGGATTGTGAGAGGGATGTCTGACTGCCAGTTTAGGCCTGATCCCCAGGCCTAAACCGGCATCCCCTGAGGGGTCCCAGGTTGGAGAGGTTATAGGCTGGGCTGACGGGACCCCCCACCCCGCCCAATGTACAAATTTTGTGCACTGGGCCTCTAGTTGTTTATTAATAATAATGATGAGAGAATAACCATATGATGTTTGCCTTTTTACGTGGGCTCTTCAAATTTTATCCTCCTGTGGGAGGTTTTGGTTCTTTCTATAACTCCTCAATGATTCGTAGAAATCATGTGTGTGTGTGTTGTGTATGTCTGTGTGCCTAGGTGTTTGCCACATTGTCTTGCCCTTGTTTCCATTTGTCTCCTTCACAAGAGCCTGAGTTCCTTGGGGGCGGGATCTTATTCCATTCTTTGTAGTCTCTTCAACTCCTAGAACAGAGTCTGGCAAGAGAAAGTAATGAATGTTTGGTAAATCATTGAATGGATGAAGGAATGATGAATGAATAAATGAATGAATACATATGTATTACTGTTCACATCTCCTACATATAGTAACTTCATGTTTTGGTGTAGCTGGAGATATATTTGTCAAGTTTGTGAAATCACTGAGGAACTATTACCTTTGACATAGTTTATGACACTTTTTAAATATAACCTGACAGTTTTGTAAGTCAATTTTCCCTTAAAAAGTAACAAATATCCTTTCTTATTGAAATACATATTTAATTTATAATATATTATGCCTACGTGAACCAGAAAGTAATCAAGTAGCTCTAGATTCTGTGGCCACAAACACTGTTGATGGAGGCCAAGTGAACTTAAATATATTTTTGTGTTGTGTTGTTGTTTTTAAAGAGTGTATATTATACCTGATTTTTCTTACCAAATTCTTGGAATAAAGATTTTGACTAACCATTAGGAATTCTAATTACCATACAAGTTATGTCCTTTTCTACTTATTTCCCCATTTCAATTGTACTGGTAGAAAATAAGCAGGATTTATCAAAATTAAAAACTAGAAAGACTCTCTCCTAGTAAAGTGCTTTTCCTAAAGTTTTTAAAAGAAAACCCTAAGAAGGGGAGTTATCAGGTAGAGAGGCAAACATAGAAGGGATCAAGGGAAGTCCTCAGGGACCACAAGGCTCTCCATTCTGAGGTGCATCCCTCCCCTCCCATTCCTTAAAATTCAACAAAAATGATACAGATTAGAGCCTGGCCTGAGACCCTTTTCAAATATATATTAGCAGATAGAAAAAGTAGCCCATACAGACACACATGAATTCACAGGCCCAAACCAGATACATAAGAGTACAAAGAATATTTTTAAAAGATACCAAAGTGAACAACATCAAAGGGAGAATAATTGGAACAGAAGACTGAGAATGTAATGTAACATGAATATATAAAGACAATAAGGATAAATGAAACACGAACAATAAGTCATAAAGGGAATCAATAGAAAATATGAAAATGTAGTATTTACAGCACAGAACACAATCAATGAGCTAAATAGCTAGGAGAATCAAACTGAAAAAATGAATTAGTGTGTTGAAAGATCAAATTAAGGAACTTTTCCAGAAGGCAATAGTTAAGGATTAAAGGGATTTATTTTAATCAACAGAAATGTTGTCCATATAAATAGGTTAAACTCCTTAATTAGAGGACTTAGTCTCTCAAAGTAGATGAAATGAAATAAACGAAAACAAAATCTAACAACATATTGTCTACAAAGACATTTAAAAGAAAGATACATAAGAAGGTAGACAAAAATGCACTGAATAAGTATATGCCTACAGAAAACAGTAATAACAATCTAATATGACAAAAGATGATTTAAGAAAAATAGCTCAAGAGGAAAATATATGATATTCTGGTAAGAAGACTAAAATATTAAAGTCTATAATCAGCATAAACTTGAATACACCCAGCAGTTGCCTTAAAGTATATAAAGCTTCAGTTGTCAGAACTGAAGAGATATGGATAACCTACAATTCTACTTCAAGATTTCAATGCACCACTCACAGAAAGTAATAGATCAAATATAAAAAGAAATAGAAATGTTGAAGGCCTGAATAAAGGATTCAAGTATTTATTTTACAGATCAGTGTAAGAGTAGACAAATAGATGTTTAAGGTATTAACTATGTGTATGGTAAAATGCATGTATGTGTGTAAGAGACAGAGACAGAAAGAAATCTAGACAGGCCGGTGTGGTTAAGTGGTTGAGCATTGACCCATGAACCAAGAGGTCACTGGTTCGATTCCCAGTCAGGACACATGCCCGGGTTCAGGTCTCAATCCCCAGTGCAGGACATGCAGGAGGCAGCCAATTGATGATATTTCTCTTTCATCAATGTTTCTATCTCTCTCCCTCTCCTTTTCTTTCTCTCTAAAAAAAACAGTAGAAACATATTTAAGAAAATAAAGAAATCTATATTTCTAATTCAAAGATTATGCCCTTTCTTTAACGTACATGCAACATTTACAAAGTAGACCATGTATTTGACCAAAAACAGGGCTTAAGCATTCCTATAGTCATTGAAACTCCATTATCTAAGAGTACATGTTATATTATTTTTTATATAACAAAATTATCTTATTATACAAAGATATTGGGAAAATTAAATTGTCTCAAAATAGAAAGCATAATTGTGGAAAGGAAGGCAATTGCCATCCTAATATCCTACATGCAACCATATAGTGGCTTTCTATAGTTCTATAGTCTTATCTGGTAATCATATTTTGTAGCATCTTTCTAAAGATATGTTGTTTTAATAATAATTATACTTTATGAAGCATTACTTGTGTAGCCCATATAGTGTTGTTATATTTTTAACATCTCAATAAAAACTCCATGCAATAGGTAATGACATGCCAACTTAATGAGTGAAGAAATTTGGGCATAAATGAATTAAGTAATTTGTCAACAACTGACCAGAGCTGGAACATGCCCCAGGACAGTGTGGTTCCGGCCACTGAGACTTCCCCAGAGACGGAGAGTGTAACTTGAGAACAAGGCTACTTAGGTTTATAAGAAGAATCCAGTAAATGCATGCTGAATTAAATGAAATTCTCTGTATTGTAATAAAATTCTGACCACAAAACAGGTCAAATATCAATACAACTTGGGATACATAGTTGATACAAAACAATTTAAAGTAGAGCAAAGTAAGTCTCAGTGCTAGCCTGCGTGCAACAGTGTGCAGGATCACTATCTTAGCACAGCCATGTCTATCCTTGCAATGCACTGTTTCATGAGTGCATGTGGTAATTACAGCCATAAGATCTGAGTAAATCAATTCCTTAATGTAGTAATGGCATTGCAAGCGCAGTAATGGTGACATTAATAACAATAACCATAATTGTATGAAAGTTTGGAAACACAGAGTCTCCTAGAGACTGTATGGCTATTTGCTAAATGCATTTTTTAAAGGGGAAATAATTTATTTTTATTGGCTTTGACCCAACAAAATAGTAGCATATTTACATCATTTTTATCTCACTAATATAGGAGTTCAGAATTTTTAACATATTCTTGCTAGGCAATGCTCCAAATCTTGCCCTTTAGTTGGTATTACAGAATCTGTAATTGGTGTCTCATGTTAACATTTATTTAAAGCTGCTGATTTAACATTTAAAAATTCTGGGGTTAATGGATCTGTATTCGCAGATCCATTAACCTCAATAAAAACAAATGGAACCTCTTGTGAACTAAAATCAGTTCAGATCATGGATATGCTTTCTCTAATACTCACAACATTTAGATGGTTGTGAGAAAATGTCAGGTTATGAAAAGGTCTACTAGCACAGTAATATTCAAGGTGATTTTCAGTCTTTTGCCATTCTTATTGTCTATACAACAGAAGCTCAGCTTCCCTATAAGGCATGGTCCTTACAGAGCTTTCTCCCTCCCACACCATTGCTGTGGCTTATGGCTTCTTCCAACACCCTGTAGTTGCCTTCTGTAAAACTTCTGTGACTTAAAGCACATGGTATCTCTTCAGTACTTGTCATAGACCCCTAATCGGGACTTCAAACTTTTATGTAGGTTCTCCCTTTCAAGAAAATACAGTAATCAGACAAAATTTTTCATGTTATGGACACTACTGGACTCTAAGGAAATATCGACAACCCAAGGCAGGACACTGGGACAATATTTACTACTGTCTAGCAACATGAGTGTGGGCAAGTTGTTTAAACTCTCTGAGTTCAAGTTGCTTTTTAGTAATATTTAAGTATAGGGATGTTCTTTGTGTGTTTTTCTTAGTATGTTGGAGTTTAAAACAGGTTTTTTAAAAAATTAATCAGGTGTAACATACAGGATAATCAACACAGTAAAATGTTCAATTCAACTGAAGAATTAGAATATTTTCAACATCAAAAGTTTAGCCAATGTTGTTTATCATTGAATGCACCACACTATAAGGGAAGCCATTATTCTGACTTGTAACATGAATGATGAATGAATGAAATGACTCAATATGCTGTGTTTTGTATCTGGCTTCCTTTCATCATTTCTGTGCTTGCAGGATTCATTCAGATTCCTGAGCATAATAGTAGTAGTTCTTTTTTTTTATGGCTCTGTAGTGTTATACTGCATGGACATGCCACAATTTATTTATTGATTCTGCTATTAATGAAGATTTGGGATATTTCTAATTTTTGCCTTTTTAAAATAAAAGTTTCCCATGATTGTGGTTGTATCCTTTGAAAGAGAAAACACAAAGCTATTCTGAATAATTTTTCTATCTTTAAAAGCTGTTTAGTTTATCTATGACTACAGAGCATCCACCCCAAAACACAGTAGCTTAAATCAACACAATTTTACTAATTATCTTAGCTATTGTAAATTGTGCTGCTATGAACATAGGGGTGCATATATCCTTTCTGACTGGTGTTTCTAGTTTCTTGGGATATATTCCTAGAAGTGGAATCACTGGGTCAAATGGGAGTTCCATTTTTAGGGTTTTTTTTAGGAAACTCCATACTGTTCTCCACAGTGTCTGCACCAGTCTGCATTCCCACCAGCAATGCATGAGGGTTTCTTTTTCTCCGCATCCTCGCCAGCTCTTCTCATTTTTCTCCGCATCCTCGCCAGCTTTTCTCATCTCAATGAGATGATACCTCATTGTTGTTTTGATTTGCTGATAAAAGAGATAGAGGAAGACATACACAAATGGAAGAACATACCGTGTTCATGGATTGGTAGAATCAACATCATTAAAATGTCCATACTACTCAAAGCAATCTACAGATTCAATGCAATCTCCATTAAAATACCAATGGCATATTTCACAGACCTAGAACGAACTCTCCAAAAATTCATCCGGAATAAAAAAAGACCCCTAATAGCTGTAGCAATCCTGAGAAAGAAGAACAAAGTAGGAGTGATCTCAATACCAGATATCAAGTTGTATTACAAAGCCACTGTTCTCAAAACTGCCTGGTACTGGCACAAGAACAGACATATAGACCAACGGAATAGAATAGAGAATCCAGATATCAACCCAAACCACTATGCTCATTTAATATTTGACAAAAGAGGCAAGAACATACAATGGAGTCAAGAAAATCTCTTTAATAAATGGTGTTGGGAAAATTGGACAGATTACATGCAAAAAAATGAAACTAGACCACCAACTTACACCATACACAAAAATAAACTCAAAATGGATAAAGAACTTAAACATAAGACAGGAAACGATAAAAATCTTAGAGGAGTCCACAGGTAGCAAAATCTCAGACATATGCCAAAGCAATATCTTCACCAATACAGCTCCTAGGGCAATGGAAACTAAAGAGAAAATAAACAAGTGGGACTACATCAAAATAAAAAGCTTCTGCACAGCAAAGGAAACGATCAATAAAACAACAAGAAAGCCCACTGCATGGGAGAACATATTTGCCAATGTTATCTCTGATAATGGTTTAATCTCCAACATTTACAAGGAACTCATACAACTTAACAAAAGGAAGATAAACAACCCAATCAAAAAATGGGCAAAGGTCCTAAATAGATATTTTTCGAAAGAGGACATAAGGAAGGCCAAGAGACATATGAAAACATGCTTAGAGTCACTAATCATCCAAGAGATGCAAATCATCAGGGTTTCTTGACTTGTCTATCTCTTCTAGAAGGCTATCACAATTCTTGCCTTACTCATGTGTCTTTACTCAGTATCTTACACATTGCATGATATATTTTGTAGGTACTCAGTACATGTTTGCTGGCTGAACATATAATCACCTCTCCTTCATTAAAGAAGAAGTTATATCACTTAGTTTAGTCTACTGTTGACATAGTACAATAATTTAACATCAAATTGGCATTTTCGTTATAAAAAAAGCACTATAATTACCTAGAAGATTGTATGTTGGGAAGATTGGCTGCAAATGACATTGTATCTTGAATCCATGTAATTTAATGAGCAAGATGTTACTCTAATTAAATTTCTAAAGAGTTTCTACTCTTTTAATGCCTAGTTTATAATTCAGAGAAAATATCACCATATTGGAAAGTAATTCACAAGATACAATCACCATGCTGGAGAAGTAATCCTCAGCTCAGCTAAAATTTCTTGGGTGAACTTAAAAGTTCAGTTAAACAGTTTTCAGTTTAAACAGCCCAGTTTGTAGAATGGAGGTGATGTGTGTGATGGGTTGATGGTGGAATAACGTGTTTTTATGTGTTTGCTTCGTGAGTAAAATGGTCCTGAATATACTGTAGTATCTACAAACCTGAGGGACTCCGGTTGTCCTTCTCATCATGACTTTTCATGTGACAAATGGATAAAAGGAACCCAAGGTTCATGTGCCCCTTCCAGCCTCCAGGCAAAATAAATCAGCTTTCAAGGAAAAAGTTTGAAATATTTAAATGCTGAAAATTTTATCTGTCTTTCCTTTGACCCAGTTTTGTCTTCTTTGGTGAAAAGCAGAACATCAAGACCAGTGCAAAGCTCAGCCTGCCACTGCAGCAGATTTTATGAAGCTCCTCTTTGTGCAGCAACATTTTTCTTTCTTTCTAGTTTTTTCCCCCTTAAGAGAATGCATGAACTAATTTGCCAATACCAGAATCCTGTGAATTAACATTCTTTCCTACCTGCTGGAAAGTCACTGGCCAATTTATTAGTGTTCCTTCTGCATTTAATGCACTTCTTACCTGGAAAATAGGTATTTTATAGGGAGACAGAATTCCCACAAATAATCTAAGCATCAGTGCAAATTTCTGATATATATATCAGAAAAAAATATATTTAAAAAGAGAGAATCTGAAAATTTAATATTTAACACTAAATCAAACTGCTAAAGATTTAGGATGACATTTAATGATTGATATTATATGTGAGAGTATATTTCCCTAGAACGTTTCCAATACCGGTAAGCCAGTTGCTCATGGCAAACACTAAATTGGTTTCCTGAAGCTTGAAACATCTGACTATAATTAGGCTTTTAAACCTGTTCCAGAAAATCAGACAAACATCAGGGCTGACTCTTAAACAGCTTTAATTACTATGAAAATAGTGAAAGGCTTCAAATATCAATGACTGTTGTCTTATAAGTAGTGTAGGCATAGCATCATAATGTATAGTGTGGTAAATAAGGCATAGCCAGGCTTAGAACACAGTGGAAAAATATTTAAAGTATTTCTCTATTTAGCAAAATAGACATTGTCAGTTTTCTGGTGCTGTGAGTTTGTTTCAACTCTACTAAGCATCAGCTAGATTGGATTCTCATGTTGGAGAATAGAATGCATCGCTGTGTGAATTGAAATGCATTACGCTGTGAATTGGAATGAATTAGGCACACTCTATTGAACTGCTCTCCTGTCATATCTCTGCAGTTCTAAAAATGATTTCTATAGGAGTTTACTATCAGATCCCAGACAACACTTTATAAACAAAATTTAACGGAGGCTTTCATCTGTTAAATTTCATTACAATTTGCATTAGTGCGGGGTTTTTTTACACTATAAACACACTTATTCTATAAATTACAGTTGTATTGTCCACAACCATAGGCCATGCAATAGTTTAAGTACCTCAGGAAAGAAGGAAGGAGAAGTTTTTTTGCATTCAATATTTATCATATTCAGTACCTTTAAAATTCAAATCAAGTCACAGCATTTGTTTCTTTTCTTTAAATATGATATTTAATTCCACTTAATTTGAGCAGGATTATAATAATTCCAAAGCACTATAGGGTCAATATTGAGTCTTAATATTTTTAATTATAGTGTAAATATTTGGATTTGGGGCATGAGGGGTATTTAAAGGAAGTGATGAAAACTCTTTTTCTGATCTAATATATTTCCAAAATGAAGTGTATATTTTTTTATACCAAAATGGCTCTATTTAAATTGAGATATAGACAATAATTCACCCTCAGTAGCATTTTAAATGTTGTATGGGGGAATGCATTGGGGACTTCAGAGTGTCAATATCATAATTCCTTTTGTTCTAACTCTGTGAAAATTGAGTTCTCATGCAGAAATGGCATGGATATGGTTTTAACACACATTTTATTTGTCCACATACATTCTTGATTTAAACTTCAGGATGGTACAATGTGTGTGAATGTGTGTGTCTGGGTACATGTGTGCATTAAAAATGAAAGTGTTTAATTTGGAAGCACCTCTGAGCAACATTTCTAATATTGTCTTGGGTTTTCTTGGTGATTTTGTCCAGAGCTCCATAGTGTTTTATGCTCATGGATTTTTCATTTTGCTCAAATAAGTCATTAATCACTAAGTTCAACTCTTTCCCAGTGACTAACTACATCATACCTGGTGTCACGTCTTAGCAGAGAGAGGCCTCTGTGCTGTTGCCTAAAATAATTGCTTGACAACAACTTACTTAACATGTAATTCAATAAATACACAAAGTGCATGGGAAAATTGACAATATCCTTGTTTGAAAATAGAAACAAGGAAGCATTAACATGCTAGTTTTTTGTTTGAACACATGTAATACTTTTTTTATATTGATGTTTGACTAGGAATAGATACACAGCACCATCAATCCCATTTTAAAGATAAGGAAACTATAACTAATTTGAATATTGTTGTTCTATATATGAATATTATATTAGCAATAAAGAGCCATCTTATATGGAGAATTGAAAGGATATAGCAGTGTTTATATTAATAAAGCAGTAAACCTGAATTAGGAAATATAGTTTCTTATCTTGCCTCTTAATATGTATTTTCATTAGCTAAACCCTTGCCTACATTCTATTTTTGATATTAAGTTGAAGTCATATATACACATAATTCAAGTTATATTTAGGAGACCATATACTTCTATGTCTGGGGTTCTGGATGAAGCACTCTTTTTTTCACCATAATCTCAATTTTTTTCTAACATACAATGTCTTGAAATTAATGGGATCTGCCTTCTAATTTTTTTTTTGTTTTTGTTTTTGGGTTTGTTTTTTTCCAACAATGTCTGGACCTGGTGAAAATAATGAACTCATTTACCTGAGTTCTAATCTAGCTCTGAAGCTTGCCGCATTACCTTGAACAAATTATTTCTATTTCCTGGACTTTCAATTTCTTAATTAAAAAATTGTAATTGGGTGGATGGGGATCAATCAAAGGACTTTATACATGCATATAAACATAACCAATGGATACAAACAATAGGGGGGTGATGACATGTGCTGGGGGTAGGAGTGGTCAGGGAGAGGTCAATGGGGGGAAAAGAAGACATGTAATATTTTAAACAATAAATAATTTAAATTAAAAAAAAATTGGAACAGTAGTTACCTTACAGATTTTTTTATGGGTACCAAATATGGTGATATAATAAAAAGCAGCCATTGCAATGTCAGGAAGGCAGCAGGGCTTCCTCGAGTGTCTGTTCACCTTGTACTCTTTCCCAGCCATTCCTGGGATTCTCCTTCTCTTCCTGCTCCTTAGGTACTTGGGCTAATTGGCAGTTGTTCTGTGGATGGTGGCTTGGTCCCAGTGATTATTGGAATGCAGTAATATTGTTTGCTCCTGTCCATTATTCCATTTGCTCTTTATGACTACGCAGGGAAAGTGTCTTTTAGGTACAAGAAAGCCCTCTAGTTTTCTAAGTAACTACTTTATTCACATTGAATGAACTCCCTGAGGTTTTATAACAGGGAATCACAAATTCATCCTTGCTCTGTCCACTCTTCAACTCAGCAGTGCTCGTGTGACGTATTTTTGACATATTTAGTGTGTGTTCCTTTAACCTCAGCTACCTCAGGTATACTACCTTTGTGTAAACTTCTCCCCAGTCCTCATCTATGTTACTTTTTTTGTACATAACTACACAGAACCCCTTCAATGCTTTCCACAATGAGCAATGGAATTGCATATAAATTCACATGTATGCAAACCATTTTGTTTTAAATTGTGACATAACTTCTGCAGTTCTGTTTTGGTTTTGAATAGTCATGATGTTATGGGAACAGGGATTGGAGAAAGGAGATCTGTTTAGAGAAGCTGGATAACCACAGAGGAAATAGTGTTTTGCATTATGTCAACACATGAGTAATTGATTGAGTGGAAAGATATGGAGAAAACATCCACCCTTAAAAATACATAAAATCGAAAGAAAGGGCAGAGGCAAGAGTATAAAAGAACACAAGTGCTCAGGGAATGGTGCCAAATGTGGTCTGGTTGTCACAGCAAGCTCTTTGGTGGTTATTTATTTCAGTAGGAGTTTTAATAACTTATGCATATTTGCAGGAGAGCAATTTGAAAAGCGCCATGTCTTTAATAAATCAAATACATTAAAATCGTAATCTTAGCAGATACATAAATGTGAACACTTGGAGCACAAATGGTAATCCATTAAATTTCTTTTACTTGATTTATTGTAACTCAGCCTACTTACTGAGTTGAAGATTATGTACAAATCACTACAATTACGTCCACATTATGTTCAAATAAGAAACTAAAGGATAATGGTTGTTTATTTCTCACTGTCAATATCAGTCTTTTGCTTATCAAAGTGTGTTATCATAAAGTGAAAGCAAAGGCTTATCTTACTCGGCATTTCCAAAATATTTTTACATTTACCAATAGCACTGAATAGTGATGATGAAAATAATAACACCAAGATGTCAATATTATAACGGGTTGTTCAATAGGCCTGGCATATGTTACAGTAGGAATCTGGTCCTCCCTTTTGTGAACCATAACAATTACAATGGAGCTTTCATAATGTAGAAGAGAAAGCATACTTTATATATTCCAAAAGAGAAAGTTCTCTCTTGTACTCTAACAGGATGGTTAAAAATTTTAAATGCCTCAGTGTAAGTAGACAAATGCCTTAGAGTAAACAATTTGAGCCAACTTTACATTTTGGCGCTTGGAATGCACAAATCTCCTCTCTCTCTTCTCTCTCTCTCTCTCTCTCTCTCTCTCTCTCTCTCTCTCTCTCACTCTCTCTCTCTCACACACACACACACACACACACACTTTTTATTTTATTTTTTATATATTTTATAATGATTTCAGAGAGGAAGGGAGAGGGAGAGAGAATAGAAACATCAATGATGAGAGAGAATCATTGATTGGTTGCCTCCTGCATACCCCACTGTAGGGATCGAGCCTGCAACCTGTCATGTTCCCTTGACCAAAATCAAACCCAGGACCCTTCCAGCTAGGGCTTCACACATTTATTTTAGAAAAAAAGCAGTTATATTAACTTTCGGTGAGATTTCATCTAGTGGAACAGACCAGTTAGTGCTTTAGTAGGGAATGATGATATCCCCAAAAGAAAGGCATGCTCAATAAAGCTTATATGGGATTTGTGAAAGCGTCTTCCATTAAATCAATTTGAATACAGTCCCAATGACCATATCTTAGGATAGTCAGTGGAGGTTTTGTGGTCACCACAGTGGATGGCCGGCGGTGGTACTATCTGCTTTTTGTACAGGTGCGGAGTTAGGAGAGAATATCAAGTCTTTATTTCACCTGAGAGGATTTCCAGCTTATTAGTCATAACCCAGTGTACAGCAGCAGATGTACTTTAATATAAATCAGGGTTTAAATAAATAATTTCAAAAACTTTTATTGTAAAATACATATTTAAAATACAAAAAAAAGCAAATGTGCATGATTAAATACCTGGGATCATGCTACATATAAAAACTTGTCTCTGGCTTATTTCACAAAAACAATCATTGTTACCTGGGGTTCTCAGGAACTTGAAGTACATTCTCCTTTTAGAAGGTTTCACAAGAGTGTCCCAAGCAGCTGGCCTGAGTCACCAGTGCCAGGTCCAGCTTCATTCTTAACAACAACTAAGAAGACAAATCTCAGGTTTATGTTTGTGCTTGTAGTATGTGAGAGTAAAATTGCTCTCATTAATGTAGGACACCATTCACTTGAAGGATGATGTTTCTGCTGCTTTTGTAGGAGGCTCAAGCCAGCCACAAAATCGGAGTATTGGACCCTGATGGTGGCAGCATTTTTCATTAGAGTAGGATGATCAGAAACAGAGCCTGCCCCAAGTGCAAAGGTTTTACAGATACAGACAGTGAATCCTTTTGGATTTGTGGGCCAAGGCGCACAACTGAAGCTAGTATAGTGTTAATTATGAATTAAGATAAAAAGCAAATTTCCTCAAGTTTTTTTTATTAATGACATTCAAAAACATGATAGTTGAATGTAACTTTGGTAAAACAGGAATGAGAATGAAAAGAATAGCATTGGGTTTAATTGTAATTCAGGGTGAGTGTTACTTATCACTATAGCAGAAAGGCAGTCTCATTCTCACACAAAGCAGTGATCTTCCCTCCTGGGAATTTACCAGATGTTTTATGTGCATCACCTTTTTGGCACAGCTCTGCTTTTCTAGAGTGTTGGAGAACTTTGCATGTGGAGCCAGGCTGAAGGGTCTGGATCCTGGTTTTGGATTCCAGCTGAGCTGCTCACTGGCTGTGTGGTCTTTGATTTCCTACTTAAACTTTCTGAAAGCTTTGGTTTTCCTTGTCTATAAGATGAGTATTAATAATACCTGTCACACTTGTATTAAGATGAAATAAGTATGTTTCTGCAAAGATTTAGAAAAGGAAATTATAAAGCATTGGATATAAATGTTATGATTTTTATTTTTCATCTATTTAAAAACATATAACTACTAGAGGCCTGGTGCATGAAATTTGTGCACGGAGGGGTTCCCTCAGCCCAGCCTGTGTCCTCTCACAATCCAGGACCCCTCGAGGGGATGTCAGGCCTAAACCGGCAGTCAGACATCCCTCTCCCAATCTGGGACGCTGCATGCACCAGTGACCATACTTTTCATACAGGTGAAAGGCATCTTGCTGTTGTATTAGCAGCTACTTTTTTTTTTTGCCCTGACTATAAAAAGTAGTACATAACATGATCCTTCTGAGGCAGTAGTACTGTTTTCCCCATCTTATGGGTGGAAAAACTGAAGCAGAGAGAAGTTAAGTAATTGGCTTTGTCACACAGTTATAAGTGTCAGAATCAAGGCTGACCACAAAATGTGCAAGCCAGAGTCCATGCATGTCATTGCTGCATCCTCCTGTTTTCTCAGTGTTAGAGTAGCCTTGCCAGGTTTTAATTTTAAATCTAAGAGACTGTTCCTAATATATAGGGTAGGGTCCCTAGGCCCAGCTGGCGATCAGGGCCGATCTGTGGGGCAACTGGTGGGCAGGGCGGTTGCGCCCTCTGGCCAGCCCTGCCCCCCCAATCGCCGCCACCGGTCACCTCCTTCTTGGGAGGCTCTGCATTGAGCGTCTTCTCCCTGGTGGTCAGTGCAGGTCATAGCAACCGGTCATTCCACCAGTCTTTCCTCCGTTCAGTTGATTTACATATTAGGGTTTTATTATATAGGACTAGAGGCCTGATGCACAAAATTCGTGCAAGGGTAGGCCCTCACAGCCCCAGCTGCCTCAGCCCTCACAGCCACCCCAGCTTCATCCGGAAGGTCATCTAGACGGCTGTTCTGCTATTCAGTCTAATTAGCATATTAGCTCTTTATTATATAGGATTCTTAGTTTATGGGCCATACATGAAAGGGTACAGCTGTCATTTGCTAACCCCTGCCCTGATGTGGACAGGGTGTGCTGGTCCATCCACATTACTCACCTCAGGTAGGTGTACTCTGTCCCTACCTTCTGGTAGGGTTGGCTGCTGCTAAGCCACTAACCAAGAATTGAGATTGCCCTCCCCTGAAGGGACTATCTTACCAAGGTCATAGGCCATCCCTAAGGGCGGTCTGTATCCAATAACCAATAAAGGATGGATTAGAGAGGTTCTGTTCTCACAGGCAGGGCCACTCTGAAGGGCCATCCCAGCTCCTGAGCTCCTTGTGAGATCCTCTGGGATCTGTGTTGCCTCCCCACCCCCTGCTGTGGTACAGCTTTCATTCTGACCAGCCCTGCCTCCCCAACTTTGATAGGGATTCTTAAGAGGATACCTCAAAAGACTTCAGTTACCCAACTCAAATCCTTCTTGAACACATTTGTACCCCCACCCCCAATGCTCCCAATGTTGGTGAATTTATACAGCTGAGTTTATGACCCTCCACTTTAAGCCGCTCACATTATTCTTTACCAATCATTCATGGTTTTAGGAGCTTTTTAATGTGGTCCTTATAAAGCATTTTTAGATGCAAGGTAACATTGAGGCACTGCATTATTGCCACATGATTCTCATATTCTAATATGATTGTGTGATTCTCCCCAACATGAAATTGAGGGCCATATGAAATATGAAAGTACTTAAGAACCACTGTTTAATATCATGTACTGATACTCTGCATAACAGGATCTTCCAGATTACAACAAACCTGCCTTCTCCTTATTGGGGTTGTTGTATTCTAATCCCCACCTATTGTTCAGTCTGGCTCTTGATTTTCAAAGTCAGAGAAAAGTCTCAATTGAGGGAGATATTTACAGTCTGCTTATACAAATACATGTATATCTTGTTCAGTTTCAATGCAGTAGTATTGATGCTGATCTGGTAATAAAGTGGAACATAGAGGGTATTGTGATAGATAATAGTTATAAAAAGATGCCAACTTGTCAGGTTTATGCCTTAAATAAATGTAGTGAAACGCTGCCATATAGCAGTTCTTACAGACTGCCATGAGTCCCCTCAGCTTTAAAGGCATAAATAGAAACAAATTCTATATTTTTAGGGTTAAATGAGACTTCCTGTTGCCACATGGATCAGGCAAGTTTAGAACAAATAAAAGGAAACACTACCTCGCCTGATGAACAGTGAGTGGATGAAACTTTTTTACTTCCAGGGGTAGACAGAGGCTGATACAATAACTACATTAAAGTGGGGATTTGTAACAAAATGAATGAATGATAGGTTCATGTTAGCCTAAATATTAAGCTTGGCATCTTCATACTCTATTTGTTCCATGTCATGAAGTTAACACCAAAGAAATGTTGTCTTCAGCAGAGATGATGGATAAATAGAAGTGCCTGAGCTATTGCTTGGATATATTGTGGAGATTTGTTCTTTTGAAAAGATGAAGGTTAATTTTAGTTTTTAATCACCACGATGGTCATTTCCTCCCACAGAGTATAACTGCTCAAATTTCCAGGATTTTTTTTTGGACCACCTGGGTACTGAGGCTAATATCCTAGTATAGAGCAAGATGTCAGTGATGACTGCATCATCCTCAAGCTTGTTTAACATGCATGGTCATGTCCACTCCATAGCATCAGCATCGCCTGGGAACTTGCTGGAAATGCAGGTTCTCAGGACCTACCAGGCAGTTACTGAAACAGAAACTCTGGGGGCGGGGCCCAGTTGTCTGGGTTTTGACAAGTCCTCTAGGTTATGCTGATGCCCTTACCTAAAGTGAGAACCGCTGATGAATGGGAAGAGAAATGCAGTGAAAGAAAAGGAAACAAAACAAAATAAAACCCAATGGGCAGCAAGTATTTTGCTTAATACGGCATCAGGAGGATGATCACAGAGCTTGGACGCTGTGCACATTGGGAACTTTTATCACACTAGGGACTCTATCAGGAAGTTATTCTCTTGATCAAAAAGGTAGGCTTATAGGAAAACTCTCCCCATCTTGGCAATAAGGGACAATTGTGAGAAACACAATAATGCAAAGAAGCCACACCTGAGGAGAAGTGAGAATAAATGTCTGTTTGTTTTTTTTATAAAAGGCAGCATTTGAATTAGAGAAGAGGAAACAGTTTTGGTTTCAGGCAGTTTAGTTCCGGGATCTGTAGAGCCTAAACGCACTCAATAACTAAAGATTGAATGATGAGTTGTTGAAGATAGAGTCACTGAAAAGAGCCTTGCAATGAATGAGTGGTAAAGGCTCTGATTAAAAGAAAAAGAGAATATCTCCCTGTGAATCTTAAGTGGGTCTGGTTTTGGAGCAGCATCGTGTTAACATGTGTACTTAATACTTGCATTTTCCAGAACTCTGAAGGTTATACAACTCTATGCACAACAAAGCATATTAAAATCTCACTTCTATTACCTACTTCTCTCTCACCCTAAATGCTCCAGATCCTCAACTTTATTCTTGAAAGCTTTGCTCTAATGCCAACTCTCAGAGTTGTCTTCTTGTCCCTCCATTCTTTCGGCAAGTAAAATGACTGGATCCCAATCTGGTAATAAAGGATTCTTCCTCCTTAAGAGAGGAGCAATGTGAACTAG
This sequence comes from Plecotus auritus, assembly GCF_963455305.1. NCBI lineage: Eukaryota > Metazoa > Chordata > Mammalia > Chiroptera > Vespertilionidae > Plecotus > Plecotus auritus. The sequence continues at coordinate 11,250,461 of NC_137773.1, read as the reverse complement.
CAATTGCAGTATTCTCTTTGGGAAGTCAGGGTAAGAAGAACAAATGAAAGCATTCCATTGTTAAATTCTATTCTCTTTCCACTGGAATTGCCTGGTTTGGAACTGATGGGAAAGAATCAGGGAACTGGGAAAATAAAAGGGGAAGAGGTTCTAAATTATTCTGCTCCAAGGACAATAGCTTCCCGACCCACATACAGTCAAGATTTCACCAACTCTTAGTTGAGTACTGACTTCAATTTCATTTTAGAACAAAACCATGTCTTGTCTGTCTCTTATTTTAAGTCTAATTAAGTGTGTTAATTGTTACAGTAAATACAATGCTGATATTATTCTAGGATGGCAATCAGGCATTACCAACTAATACTTCTGTGACATATATAATAGGTTACAGAAGTAACCTATTTTGATATTGTTCCTGATAGATATCTGTACAAGGTGAACCTCAACTAACAATTGAAGTAAATAGCTGAAATAGTTGGAATTTAGTAGTATCCTTATAAAATGGTGCCTCTATGTAAGCCAGATTATAGAACTGAAGAGTGAAAAACAAGCCAATTAACCAGGATTTTTATTCTCATGGTATCAAATAATGTTGGACTTTTTTTTTTTTTTTTACCAAATCAACATTTATTTTGGAAATTGGTAGTTTCATGCTATGTGGAAATATTAAGAAGTCTTCATTCAGACAGGGAAAATCAGGACATATGTACAGCTGATGTGTATAAGCGCCCACTGAGGACCAGGTTCATCGCAATGAATCTATTGCATTGGACTGTACTGTACTGCTTTATTTTGTCAACATCCATCTAAACCTGCATTTATTCCTTTCATTTATTCATTGAATAGACACTTCTTAATATCATGTGCACACAGGCACTCATCTAGGTATGGGGAGTATAAAATAAAACAAATCCAAACCTTGCCCTCATGGAGCTTGCTTTTCAGCGGGAAGTATAACTCAGAGAACTTAAATAGTATGACCATTGTCACATATTTTGTAACACTGTAAATAAGTACCTCAAGACTGCATGACATCAAAATTGTGCATTTAACCTTAATATTATATCCAGGACTGTGAAATCAATGCATCTCTGATTGACCCTGTCTCCCTGATCACAGAATGCATATTATTATAGCTGATCAAAATCAGAGATGTGTACCCATCCCTTTACTCTCCCACATAAAAAGCATATATTTTGACTTAGGGCAAACTGCATAGAACTGGGTGTAATACTAGTATAAGGAGAAGCAGAAATGATATAATTTAAACACCAGTTTAGAAATATATGAGGAGTAAATAGCTTTAAAGGCTATATGCCAGTGTGCCCTAAGATTTAAAAAATGAGAAAGTAATATACTAAAAAGATAATCAAATTGTATGCTTTATAGCAATATAATAAGATATTACTTCTTTGGAAAAATTTTAACATAATATGCATAGTTTATAGTATGTAGTTGTTTTCAGACATTCATGAATATATTAGCATTCAGGAAAGGCCTTATGAAGCTACATAAAATGTATTTTTTCCTTCTTATGAGCCACCTATTATCTTAAATGTCTTTTAAGATGAAGAATCAGCTAAATATGATACTGTGCTTATTCTTATGTCTAATTCCAAAGCAAACATTACATATAATGAGCATTCTGGTGATAAATTCTTATTTGAAAGAGCTTTCTTTTGGCATTATGCAAGTTGTTTATAATCTTCAATTCAATGAACATGCTGGGTTGCACTATTTCATGTAAAGAGAATAATAGATTATAAGCTTAACTCTTACCATTTCATATTTTATAGTCTCCCTAGCATACTTGGAGGCTCATTTTTCAGCATGACCTCCAGTGAGCATACATAAGAAAACAAAATCTTAAATTTGCTTAGGAAGAGCAAAAATGTTTTGAATTAAATCACAGTCAGCTGGAGTGGTTAGAGATGAAAGTATGACAAGCTCTCAGGTGAACATGAAGAAACACCATGGAATTATTATTATATATAACTCATCTCAATGCACCCACAGTGAGTAACTGTCTTTAAACCTGTTTAGCTGCTTACAAATGACGGTAACCCAACATGGATCAGAGAGTGGGGAAAAGAAAAAAAAATGTCTTACTAAAATTTAACATGTTATAAAAGAAATCGTGTTCACAGAAATTGTTAGAAAAGGGACAAGTACGTTTACTCTGTTTTTAAAAGTTTATAAATATTCTAAATATCAGGAGTGTGTTTTCTATACCTACACATTATCATGAACCCAACTTAAATGTTGCTAGTAAAAATCTGATTAGCTATGCAGTTGTGTAGACAAAGCAGAAGAATACGAAACTGGAGTTTGTATTTCCCTACAAATATTTTGGCACAGAATACTTATGCTTTGGAGAGTAAAAATATAGTTATTTTTATTTAAAATCAACTATGAGTATCAACTTCCACTCCCAGCTATGGCAACGTAACTGATGCTAGATTAGCCCTACTGTGCCCTGGCCAGTGTTGCTCAGTGGGTTGGAATGTTGTTCTGTACACCAAAAGGTGGTGGATTCGATTCCTGGTCATGGCATATACCCAGTTTGTAGGTCCCATCTCTGATGGGGTGCATGTGGGAGGCAACCAATCAATGTTCCTCTCTCCTTCCATTCCTCTCTCTAAAGATCAATTTAAAGTAACAATAAAACAAATTAATTAGTTATAAAATGGTGCCTCTGTGTACACCAGACTATAGAACTGAAAAATTGTGTACATTTACTTTGAAAACTAAATGTATCCAATTGGACAAAATAAATGAAATTGCTTTTCAGACATTAGACAACAAACAACACATGGATGTGATATCTGAGAGAAGGTAAGTAGAGGGGAGCCTATGGTTGCTCTGGCTTTCTTCTAGGAATCACTTTCCAGTCTATGGAAAGGGTCAGAAAAGGGCAGTCAACATTGAGCCCAGTGTTCTCTCTAGCCTAAGCTGAAGAGAGCGAATTTGCAGGACAAGGCATCAGAGAGAAGCATCTACTCAGGGAAGATGCTCTGAAGTCTATGTAGGGATTCCCTTGAATCTTTTTTTAAAATATATTTTATTGATTTTTTATAGAGAGGAAGGGAGAGGGACAGAGAGTTAGAAACATCGATCAGCTGCCTCCTGCACACCTCCTACTGGGGATGAGCCCACAACCAAGGTACATGCCCTTGACTGGAATCAAACCTGGGACCTCTCAGTCTGCAGGCCAACGCTCTATCCACTGAGCCAAACCAGTCAGGGCAGATTCCCTTGAATCTTTGGTTGAATACAAAGACACACATGTTCACCAGGATGCTCTGTGTGGCTGACAGAGAACAAGGGAAAGAACAGTTGGTTCCTTAAACTAGGTCTGCAGATGTATTTCAGAGTGATGGAGGGGTCAGCATTCTGTAATTTTTTTCAATGTTACTCTTACTAGTCATACAGGCAAACTTTTCAGCAAAAGCCCATAGTTATAATACACTTTCAAAGCGTAAACTTTAGTTGTGAAAATCAGCAGACTCTGTTGTGGATCTGAGATTACTTTTCTTTAAAAGCAGTGTGTGTGTGTGTGTGTGTGTGTGTGTGTGTGTGTGTGAAGTTTTAAACAAACTTATTTAGATCAATTTATAAATATAAAGCCTATGTACTTATACTAAAATGTCTCATAGTATTTTTGCACCCATTTTAAAAACACTCATTCTGTGTATTAATACTTCTTATGTGTTTGGTACTTATGTTTCCCACTAGAATGTAAACTCCTTGGGGTCAGGATCATTCCTGACTTACTGCTGTACCCCCTCTACATAAAATAGTGCCTGGTACATAATCACAATTCAGTGACTATTTTTTAATTGCAAGAAAATATCAAATTATTTCCAATTCGAGTTAAACAAAACAAAAATTTCCCTGGTTAAGAGTTAACATCTACATTTCATTGCCTTTCTTTTTTTTAATGTATATTTTTTATTATTGATAGTATTACAGATGTCTCCAAGTTATGGCCTTTCTTTACCTTTCAAGGAATCTCAAAAAATTCTCTAACCCTCTATGTCCAAGCTGGCTCATTATTGTGCTGGATCAAGCCAAAATTAATTGAAATTTAGTAGGTCTAAATTGTTCTCTGGTATGAAGTAGGGTTAACTAGAACTTTGGCAAAGCTTTGTGTTTCAACCATTGGAAATCTATTCAAAGGGTTTTGTCTTTAAAATAGAGACACTGGATTTCAGATTTAGAAGATTTAATAATTCATCTGTGAGTAAAAGAAGATTTGGTCAAAAGCTCAAGTCTCTTGTTATTCCTTTTTCTGCCTACTGGGAAACTCTGTTTCAATGACAGTTCTCCTCAAACCTTATATAGTATGACTAAAGATTTAACTTCTTTATTTACTTTTGCTTCAGTAAATGGAAGGTTTGCATTTTTATGAATTATTATTAGTTTAGTCTCCCTTTCATAAAGAATAATCACTGGTTAGCTTATAAAGTCTTTCTCTTTTAATTATATTTGTAATGAAGTATGTGAGATATTCCAACTAACCAAATATTTATAATGGATAATGCATAACTTCACAAATGAAATATTTAAATAGTTGTCTGATTGGTTAGTTATTACTGCAAGATTTTATTAGTTATTTTATTTCTATTTCTAAAATAAATATACTTTTATTTGCATTTTTGTGGCTATATGTACACATACACATAATTCATTATGGCAAAGAGATATGTATATGTCTATGTATGCAAGAATTTTGCTACTAAAGTAGAAAAAGAACCACAAGAAACTCAGTTAAAATAAATCTATTTAAAACTAAAATGTCATAATAAAGACTGAAAGTAAGTTTGGAACTGTGCATGAAAAGAAATTAAAAACTGTAGAAACACTTTTATATTTAGAACATGAGAGTATAAATAACTCAAAAATAATTTAGAAAGTGCTGATTTGTAATATGTAACTTCTACCAATTTATTTTTTAATGGTTTATTGATTTTTTTTAGATATCTGTGTTTTCTGATGGTCTTAGGTGACCCTGCTAACAGTTCTCAACCTGTGGGTCGTGAAGTTATGAAGTAGCAACAAAAATAATTTTATGGTTGGGGTCACCACAACATGAGGAACTGTATTAAAGGGTCGCAGCATTAGAAAGGTTGAGAACCACTGACCTAGAGGGTATTATGCTATGTGAAATAAGCCAGTCAGAGAAAGACAAACACAATGTGATTTCCCTTAGATGTGGAATCTAATGAACAAAATAAACTACTAAACAAAATAGAAATAGACTCATAGATAGAGAACAAACTGACAGCTGTCAGAGGGGAGGGGGGTTGCAGGCCTGGGTGAAAAGGATAAGGGGATCAAGAAAAAAAAACCCATAAAAAAACTTATAGACACAGCATAGTGATTACCAGAAGGGAAAGTGGGAGAGAGGATGTAGAAGATAATAAAGGGGGATCAATGGTGATGGAAGGAGACTTGACTTTGGGTGGTAACATATGATACAATATACAGATGATATATTACAGAACTGTACACCTGGCCCAGCTGATGTGACTCAGTGGTTGAGCGTTGACCTATGAACCAAGAGGTCACCTGTTCAATTCCCAGTCAGGGTACATGACTGGGTTGCAGGCTCAATTCCCAGTAGGGGGTGTGCAGGAGGCAACCAATCACTAATTCTCTCTCATTGGTATTTCTCTACTCTCCCTTCCTCTCTCTAAAAATTAATAAAACATTTTAAAAAGAATTGTAAACCTGAAACCAATATAATTTTATTAGCCAATCCCACCCCAATAAATTCAATAAAAAATAATAAAATACACACCGATAATTCTTCTTCAAGTAAACCTTTGGTTTATTTGCATTTCCATCAACTCTGTAGTTATATACTTTCTCTTCCTTTTAATAACATCGAACAGATTTAGTTAATGCCCATTGTGTCAGGCCCTGTTCTCAATGCCTTACAGGCAGTATTTTATTTAATCCTCACATCACTGTGTGCTCTTTTACAGATAAAAAACTAGCACTCAGAGAGATTGCTACCTTCCCAAAACCTCAGAATTAGTATGTGGTAGAGCAAAAATGTGAACCCAAGCAGCCTCCAAATTTTACACTCTTAAAACAAAGATATCTACTTCCAAAATAAGCTTGTCCAGTAAACATGATTATTGTATTAGGGGCATGTTCACTTTCAACACTTTTGTAGAATGCTGGGATTCTTTCCTCTTGCTTTTCTATCTCATCATAGCCCTTTTTATTGGGTCTTATGTTCTGTGAGTATTCTGGCCTCCAACACTATTTGTGAATTGGTTTGACATCCTGGTAAGAGAGGGAAACCTGTCTTCTTCTTTAATGGACCCTTCACAGGGCCTGATTGATAGGGACTTCATCAAATTTGGCTTGCTGATAACTATGAGTTTTGGATAAAATTTTTAAATTATTTTAATTTTTAAAATTATTTTTTAATTTTTTCAATTACAGTTTACATTCAATATTATGTTTTATTAGTTTCAGGTGGACAGCAGTGTGGTTAGACAATCAGATACTTTATTGTTTCCCCTGATATTTCCAGCACCCACCTGGCACCATAGATAGTTATTATAATACTAGAGGCCTGACCATGAAATTCATGCAAGAGTAGGCCTTCCTCCCCTGGCTGCCAGCACCGGCTTCCCTCTGGCACCCAGGACCTGGGCTTCCCTCCAGCCACCAGCAGGCACCCAGGGCCCTGGCTTCCCTGGCAGCCCCAGCTTTGTCCAGATGGTCGTCTGGAAGGACGTCCGATCTAATTAGCATATTATGCTTTTATTATTATAGATTATTGACTATATTCCTTATGTTCTACTTTACATCCCCATGACTATTTTGTAACTACCAATCTGTACTTCTCAATTTCTTCACCTTTTTCACCCAGTCCCCCAAACCCACTCCATAAGTCTGTTCTCTGCATTTATGAGTCTTTCCTATTTTGTTTCTTAGTTTATATAGTTCTTTAGATTCCATATATAAGTGAAACCACATGCTATTTGTCTTTCTCTGACTGATTGCATTTCACTTAGTATAATAACCTCTAGATCCACCCATGCTAACACATATGATACAATTTTGTGTTTTTTTGTGTGTGTTTATTTTTGTGTGTGTGTGTGTGTGTGTGTGTGTGTGTGTGTGTGTGTTTTATGGCCAAGTAATATTCCATTGTATCAGAGGAAACTTTTTGTAGGATGTAATTTTTTAAGTCTCCAGTTTAAAGCAACTTGGATAAAATTTGACCATTTAAGGTTTATGCCATACATTTGTTGATCCTTAATAATCTTTTTATTTATTTTTGAGAGAGAGAGAGAGAGAGAGAGAGAGAGAGAGAGAGAGAGATTGATTTGTTGCCCCACTTATTTATGTATTCATTGGTTGCTTCCTGTGTATGCCCTGATTGGGGATCAAACCCACAACCTTAGGTATTGGGACCACACTCTAACCAACTGAGCTACCTGGAAAGGGCTCATTCTTAATAATCTTAACATCCAGTTTTCTAATATTGTTCCTTATTCAGTTATCAAACCTCTGAATCTTTGGATCATCTGAGTTTATCTACAATTCTATAGCATTTACCTTTTCTGAGCAATTGACAATTATTTTGTGTCTGGCAGCTACATGGCTTACCCAGAATTATTCAGATTTCTTCAATTTAAATTCTGGACACACTCACAGTTATGCTGAATGTCAGGGGATATCATGTCTTATCTCTTTTATTTTTTCTCACCCATTTGTCAGTTACCACTTAAGGGATATTGTGATCTGTGGAAACATCAAGATCGGAAGGACCACTAATTCTGGAGAGTGTGGTAGTTTTGTATTTTCTACCAAGGGCTGGGTGCATCTATGGTTTGATCTTTGCTGATTTATAAAACTGCTCTAATCCTGCTCAGGATTCTCTTTTTCCATTTCTTTTCCAAAGGCAAGAAGGTTTTGTTTCCTTGAAACCCCAACTGCTGACTTTCAGTTCTCCACAGAAAAACTAATTTCAAGAAAGTAAGTTAGGAAATACTAAGTAATAAACTTTTTTTACATTGGGATATTGTCATGAGCAAGGTACCCTTAATTTATTTTCTACCCAGACTGAATAAAAATCTTAAAGTCATCATTAATTTTTCTTACTATGCAAACAACACTTAGTGAATTCTCAACATTTTTGGCCATATGGGTTTTTGCTATAAGTAAACATCCACTGGGAAAACGATTCATTAATTTTGCAGTTTGGAAGTTGTGAATACAGTGTTATGATCCTGTGCAGCAAGGAATGCATCTTATACTTTTTACCAAGGAGGGCCACGTGTGAGCCCAAATGAGGGTGATCTCTCTTATCCATACCTCTACTGTAATGATTTAGCATTGTACTACATTGTGTTGTCTTTTATTTGTTTATTTTTTCTAATTCCTCATTTCCTAGTAATGTCATGAATTGTTTTAGGGTAGGAATTATATCTCCCATGGTTCTAACCTCCCCATTTATTCCTCTGCCCTTGGTCATAGTACTCAATGCTTGCACTTGAAATTCAACAGTATTTATTGAATAATTCATATCTAAATCAATATGATTTTTGAAAGTAGCTTTCTGTAAAAAAAACAGGTATACTTCAAGAATTTGTGGAAGTCACCTTTAGCAAACATCGTAAAAATACTTTTAATGTATTAGGATAAATTTTTTACCCATTTCCCATTTTTACATGCTTAAGGTACCTCCCCCATGGTAATAATGTTTAATTTTAGTTTGAGCCTCTGCAATAGATTATAATAAGTAATGGTAAATTAAATAAATAATAATAAAATGATGTTTGTTATATAAGATTGGCAACTGAAGTAGGAAGGTTTGAGTACGATAAATTTAAGCCTTTTCTGTAAGCATAAACTTTTACAAGTATGAATAAGAAAGCTATGAAACTTTGTCAGCTGTATGCATGTCAGTTTATAACTTGGCACTGCAGGGAACCTGGGCTCCAGGATCAGGAACATAGCATAGACTCTTAAGGACACACTCATCCCTATATGCCTCTGCATCTTTTGGAAGAAATATATTTATGACTGGTCCTTTGATCCTTCTCTGCATTGAAATTTTCTTATCACACACAGGCAGCATTCAAATCCATGAATGTCTGAGTACCATCTATAGTCGATGATATTTTGAGAAACTCCCCATGGAGCCCTTCTCTTTTCATTGCTTTCTGCATCATGCTTATTAAGTTGTATCACACCCAACAAAATTTGCTTGTGAATCTCCTCTGGAAACCCACTGAGAGTCTTGATAGAGAGAACCACTGATTAACTGGAAAACTCAATTAATCAGCATTGTTTTCATTTTCTTTCTGAGCTCCAGTTGAAGGATAAAGAACTTAATAGCAATAACAATAGCGACAACAAAATAATTATATCATAAATGAATAAAATGTTTTCTACACTGTGACTAGGATCAGTCAAGATTAATTCTGATCTCTGCTGAACCAATTTTTTGCCTGAGGCTACTCATGAATCATGGGAAAAATAAATTAGGTTTTCACAAAGTACTTTCCAAGGTATATATGGACTAATACATCTCAGAAATATTTCTATCCACAAGTAGGAAGAATGAAAAAAATAGTTCATGACACTCAATGAACAGGAAAATTTATTGTTTTAAGATGTTACTCTTGTTTCAAACTTTTACTTAACTAAAGTTTATACTTATATACAGGATGGGGCCAAAGTAGGTTTACAGTCATGAGTACACTAAACACAGTTTATTCTTGTATTATTATTTATTAACTAGTGGCCTGGTGCATGGATTCGTGCACTGGTGGGGTCCCTCAGCCTGGCCTGCACCCTCTCGCAATTCAGGACCCCTCGGGGGATGTCAGAGAGCTGGTTTTGGCCCAATCCCTGCAGGCCCAATCCAGACAAGAGGGAGACCAGTCCTGTGCGTTGAGCATCTCCCCCATGGTGGTCAGTGTGCATCATAGCAATCAGTCAAACAGTCACTTAAGCTTATATATATATATATATATATATATATATATATATATATATATATACTAGAGGCCCGGTGCATAAAATTCGTGAACGGGGGTGGGTGTCCCTCATCCAAGCCTACACCCTCTCCAATCTGGGATGCCTCGAGGGATGTCTGACTGCTTGTTTAGGCCCAATCCCAGTAGGACAGCCTTCTCACAATCCAGGACTGCTGGCTCCCAACTGCTCACCTGCCTGCCTTCCTGATTGCCCCTAACCGCTTCTGCCTGCCAGCCTGATCACCCCCTAACCACTCCCCTGCCAGCCTGATTAATGCCTAACTGCTCCCCTGCCAGCCTGTTTGCCCCTAACTGCCCTTCCCTGCAGGTCTGGTCCCCCCCCAACTGCTCTCCCCTGCAGGCCTGGGTCCCCCCCAACTGCCCTGCCCTGCTTGCCATCTTGTGGTGGCCATCTTATGGTGGCCATCTTGTGTCCACATGGGGGGAGCCATATTTGAGCACATGGGGGCAGACATCTTGTGTGTTGGAGTGATGGTCAATTTGCATATTACTCTTTTATTAGATAGGTTAGAGGCCTGGTGCATGGGTGGGGGCCAGATGGTTTGCCTTGAAGGGTGTCCTGGATCAGGGTGGGGGTTCCCTTGGGGCATGGGGTGGCCTGGGCGAGGGGCCTGTGGTGGTTTGTAGGCTGGCCATGCCCCCCGGTGACCCAAGCAGAGGCCCTGGTATCTGGGATTTATTTATCTTCTATAATTGAAACTTTGTAGCCTTGAGTGGAGGCCTAGGCCGGCCAGGGCTGGCAGAAAGCTTGGCTTCCTCCATTACCAGGGAAACCCAAGCCTCCTGCTCACTCCGTGGCCGCAGCCATCTTGGTTGGGTTAATTTGCATACTCGCTCCTGATTGGCTGATGGGCGTGGCTTGTTTGTGTAGCGGAGTGATGGTTAATTTGCATGTTACTCTTTTATTAGATAGGATATATATATAGACTAGAGGCCCGGTGCACGAGATTCATGCACTTGGGGGTCCCTCAGCCTGGCCTGCACCCTCTTGCAATCCGGGATCCTTCGGGGGATATCTGCCTGCCGGCTAAGGCCCAGTCCTCCTGGGGATCAGGTCTAAGCTGGCAGTCAGACATCCCTCTCACAGCCCAGGACTCTCGCAGTCCGGGACCCCTCGCTCCTTACCATCCACCTGCAGCAGAGGCGGGAGAGGCTCCCGCCACTGCCACTGCACTTGCCAGCAGTGCGCCTGGCTTCTGACTGAGTGGCACTCCCCTTGTGGGAGTGCAATGACCACTAGGGGGCATCTCCTGCATTGAGTGTCTGCCCCCTGGTGGTCAGTGTGCATCATAGTGACCGGTCATTCCGCTTTTCAGTCGAGTTGCATATTAGGCTTTTATTATATAGGATTATTGTATTATTTTCCATATGAACAACTATTAACGTACTTTTGCCCCACTCTATATATATCATGTTCAGTATCTTTTGCAAAATCTGACCAGCTCTCAAATTTTCTCTGACTCTAAGACCTACTGTGTCTACTCTACACACAAATGTGGGTCCCAAGTTTCCGAAGCCAGTGGCTTAGTTGAATGGGTCAGGAGTGGATGCCTAATCCAAGCTGGACATTTGGCCTCTCTCTTGAGATGGTTGGCAACATATATGTGAAACCAATGACACAGTCTCAGGATCTGCATGGATACTGTGTATGGAGAAAATCAGAAGAGGGCAGTCTGAGTTTGAAGCACACCAGCCAAGAGTAGAGAGTGAGTTAGTAGCGACCTTGGTGTCTGTGGCTTTTCATTTCCTGATTCTAGGCTTTCTTGGCTCCACATTCTGTTTTTCATGCATCTTGGTCCCTGAACATACTACCACTACTGGTAAACTGTAGATGTTTGAAACCAGAATAGTCTGAACTCATACACACGAAGTGGCAGTTAAGCCTCTATCACTTGCATTTCTAGACACCTATGAGAAGATATTATCTACACTAATAAAAGAGAAATATGCAAATTGACCGCCACTTCGCAACGCCCACCAGCCAATCAGGAGTGAGTATGCAAATTAACCCAACAAAGATGGCGGTGTCCCTGCCCCCCCAGCCACTCCGGGCCTCTGAGCAGCACACATGCAGGTGTGGAGCGGCCGGCAGGGCGGGATGCCTGCTATGAGGCGGCGTGCGGGGGGTGGAGGGAGCTACTGGAGCGGCACTCCGGCTGGAGCAAAGACTGAAGGCTCTGGCCGGAGTGAAGACTGAAGGCTCCGGCCAGAGTGAAGATGGAAGGCGGCGGTCAGAGCAAAGGCCTGGGTCCCAAGTGCCAGAGGAAAACTGGTGCTGGCAGCCAGGGGAAGGAAAGCCTATTGCAACGAATCTTCATGCAACAGGCCTCTAGTTTATTTATAACTATCATTATGATATGCTGCATATACAAAGCAAACTACTTGTTTTATCGCCTTCTTACTATTGTGAAGTGGGTACTATTATTATTCCCCTCTTGAAAACTGAGGAAACTGAGGCACAGAATAAGAATATTGCAAGAATATTGATGAAATGGGGTTTGAATTGAAGCAGTCTCATCCACAACCATATTTCTAAACCTCAATTCAGTTTTGAAAATGAAATAATAATGATGGAGCCTATGTCAAGTATGTGATGTTGGAGTTAAACATTTTTCTAAACATTTGTGAGAATACAGGTATATATGTGCACATGTACACATGTATGTGTGAATGTGCACCTTTGTATGTATGGAATACTCATCCTAACTTTGTTAGACTGTGTTAACAGATTGCACATGGAAATTTTATATGTGAAATTATTATGAAAAGATTCACACAGTTTTTCTCTCTTGTTATATTTTATTGGAATACCTACATTTATTACATCTCCATGTACAAAATGCCACACTGCACAATGGGCATACGAGGGCCATCAGTGCCTACAATTGATTGGCACACTTGCTGGCACAGGCCTCTGAACTGAATCCCCAGTTTGGCCTGTCACGCTCTGTGAGCAGTCATCATCTTGGCATCATCTCCCCACTCTGAGCTCCATCCAGGCAAACCCAGTGAGGTAGGCGAATTGAAAAGGCCACCCGTAAACTGAGTCATGAATTACCACCAGACTCAGTGGATCAAGAGTAATTTCCTCTTCAGCTTGAAATGTAAGTATGGCACGCTGAGAAGGCGTATTACCTCCTGCTTCCAAGGAAGGCGTGTCAAAGCAGAGCTCACAGAGTGTAAAGTTTTTAAAGTGCATTTGGTATAGCTTGCTAGGCTGACTATTAAAGTGAAACACTACACACCGTTAAACCTTCAAACTAGCACTGCAAAAATACTTATCAAAAATACAGCCTCTGGGAGATTTGTTTACTCTAGAAATATGCTGTCTTTGCAGTTACTTTTTCCTTAATGAGAAGGCGATGCAGGGTTTGTTTTTTTTCATGGGGGCGGGGGTCAAAATGCCAGAGAAAGGGAATTGTCCTTAAAGTGACACGGCCTTACCCAATTTCTAGTTCAGACATCTTCCTGAAAAACTTTAAGTCTCTAAATTTGAAAACCATTTGTTTTGATTCAACTTTGTATATGCAGCAAGTTACCGATACAAAATATGACAGTTGGAAATGTGAACCTGAAAATAAGCCCCTCCTCATAGGAAAAATTGTTTCCCTAAAAGCACAAGCTACCAATTCCTTTGCACTTGGGGTAATCTAAAATTATTAGGCGCCTTGGGAATGATAATGCTTTGGATCCGCGCTGTTCTAAATCACTGCACAAGTTTCCTTTACAACTTTAGCAGGGGAGCCCTTGCCAGTTACTGGAGGATCCTGTCTCCTTGTGGATGTGCATACATGACTTCTGTTGTCTGGCCTGGGCCTTGACTATGGCATTTGCTTGGAGAATATGTGACCTGCCTTGTCAAGCATTACAGGGTAGAATAAAGGTGGAGAGAAAAATAAATAAGGAAACCTTCAGAGGTATTTTTTTTGCTTTTCCCATTTAATTTTTCATATGGGTTATAAATGGCATCTCAGACAGAAGGAAGTCTCCTGGGTTCATCAGGATCCTCTGCTGTCTTAATTGCTAGTGTGCCACGTGTGGAAGCGAGCACTTAGAGAATTGATGATTGCATCAAGAAGAAGGGAAGGGTGATCAATTATTTACCGCATGCCACCAAACACAGGAAGCATGACCACTGCTTGTCTCTCACCTTCTCCCCACTAGACACATAAACAGAGCTCGTTCTGCAGCCTGCACACCATTGAGAGAAATATTCCTATCAAGCTATTCTCATTTTCACCAGTTCATTTCCATCTGATTTATAGCTGGACAATCATAATTTAAGAAGTAGGTTCATGAATGTCCTCTCAGTTTGCTTCCTTGCATTCCTTTCTCTCCATTTATTAAAAACAAACAAACAAAAAAAAAAAAAACTAGACACCCAGTGCACGAAATTCGTGCACGGAGCGGGGGTGTCTCTCAGCCCAGCCTGCACCCTCTCCAATCTGGGACCCCTTGAGGGTTGTGCAACTGCCCGTTTAGGCCCGATTCCAGTAGGATTGGGCCTAAACGGACAGTCAGACATCCCTCTCACAATCCAGGACTGCTGGCTCCCAACTGCTCGCCTGCCTGCCTTCCTGATTGCCCCTAACTGCTTCTGCCTGCCAGCCTGGTCACCTCCTAACCACTTCCCTGTCAGCCTGATTGATGCCTAACTGCTCCCCTGCTGGCCCTGATTGATGCCTAACTGGCTTCCCCTGCAGGCCTGGTCATCCCTAACTGCCCTCCCCTACAGGCCTGGTCACCCCTAACTGCCCTCCCCTGCAGGCCTGGTCACCCCTAACTGCCCTCCCCTGCAGGCCTGGTCACTCCTAACTGCCCTCCCCTACAGGCCTGGTCGCCCCCAACTGCCCTCCCCTGCAGGCCTGGTCCCCCCCCCCCTTAGCTGCCCTCCCCTGTAGGCCTGGTCCCCCCCAACTACCCTCCCCTGCCAACCAGCCACCCCTAACTGCCCTCCCCTACCAGTCTCATTGCCCCTAACTGCTTTCCCCTGCTGGTCTGGTCCCGCCGCCCCCCCCCCCACTGCCTTCCCCTGCTGGCCATCTCATGGCAGCCATCTTTTGTCCACATGGGGGCAACCATCTTTGACCACATGGGGACAGCCATCTTGTGTGTTGGAGTGATGGTCAATTTGCATATTACTCTTTTATTAGATAGAATAGAGGCCTGGTGCATGGGTGAGGGCTGGCTGGTTTGCCCTGAAGGGTGTCCCGGATCAGGGTGGGGGTTCCCTTGGGGCATGGGGTGGCCTGGGCGGAGGGGCCTGTAGTGGTTTGCAGGCTGGCCACGCCCCCCCAGTGACCCAAGCATAGGCCAGGGCCAGCTGGAAGCAGGTATCTGGGATTTATTTATCTTTTATAATTGAAACTTTGTAGCCTTGTGCAGAGGACAGGGCAGGCCAGGTTGGGTGGGAAGCTTGGCTTCCTCCATCACCGGGGGCAAACCTAAGCCTCCGGCTCACTCCAGCTCTGTGGCCGCTACCATATTTGTTGGGATTTATTTATCTTCTATAATTGAAACTTTGTAGCCTTGAGCGGAGGCCAGGGCCGGCCAGGAAGCTTGGCTTCCTCCATCACTGGGGGCAACCCAAGCCTCCTGCTCGCTCCAGCTCTGTGGCAGCTGCCATCTTAGCTGGGTTAATTTGCATACTCGCTCTGATTGGCTGGTGGGCATAGTGGAGTGATGGTCAATTTGCATGTTTCTCTTTTATTAGTGTAGATATTCAGGTGACTTAGAGCATAAAACTACTATATGAAAGCCTGTAACATAAACCTAAGTGATTAAAAGCCTGTAACATAAGCCTACATGATTAAACGTTTCTAGGTAATCTCTTGAAGGTAATGCAAAGGGATTGGTAAATTTTGTCCAATTGTCTGTGTTTAAGAGAGACACTTGTCATGAAAAACACTAGAAATTATCCTGACCTCCAAGAACATTCCAATCATTTTATTCATAGGTGGGTGTTCTTATGAAAGGAACATGGACAGGAGGCAACTATTCAATGGTAATCACTGCTTTGTAACTCATATATGTTCATTCATTTCATGGTGTGTGTAATATTGGGCAGGTCCCTTACATTTATTACATTCAAGCTCCTCTCATCTGTATAATATTACATCTTCCAGTAATACATACTCCACAGGATTGGTAGAAGAATTAAATGGGATTATATTTGTGAAAATATTCAATTAATGTTATTTTCCATCTCCTGCTTATGTTCTGCTGGTTATTAAAACCGCTTATGTTCTTACTGGTTATTAAAACCTACACCATCTGCCCTGGCTAGTTTGGCTCAGTGGATAGAGCATTGGCCTGTGGACTTAAGGGTCCCTGGTTCGATTCTGGTCAAGGGTAAATGCTGGGGTTATGGGCTTGATCCCCAGTAGGGGGCATGCAGGAGGTAACCAATCAATGATTCTCTCTCATCATTGATGTTTCAATCTCTCTCTCCATCTCCCTTCCCTTCTGAAATCAATAAGAATATATTTTTAAAAATAAATAAAGTTGTGTGACATGGTGTTTTAGAGTGTTTGTATGCCAAGTATGGTCTAACCACCCACAGCAAAGTTACCACCTGAGAATTTGTTTGGAATGTGGCCTCAGCCTCTCGGGCTTCATCCCAGACCTGCTGAATCAGGGTTTGCATCCTAACAAGATCCCCAGGTCACGTGTCTGTACATTAAAGATTTGAGAAACTCTATTTTAGAGCAATGATTGTGGACTTTCACAGGCCTCTGAGTCTCAACTGAAGCATCTATAAAATGGAAATTATAATACATTTATTTCTCAGGATTACTGTGATGATACAGAGAGATCATAGAAGCCAAGAATAGCTTAGAACAGTTCCTGGTACCTATTGAATCTCAGGAAATAATAAATCTACATAATAAACATAGAGCTCAATAGAACACAGACATTTTAAAAGAAGCTATAATTGCTTCTTTCAAAGCAGAAGCAATGTGGATAATATAAAAACTGGGAGAAAGTAAGACCTTGTTTTGGGGACTCTGATGGTGTGGGTTTTTAAATATATATTTTTATTGTTGTCAGAGAGAAAAGAAGAGAGAGAGGGAGGGAGGGAGGAAGGGAGGGGAGGAGAGAGAGAGAGAAAGAGAGAGAGAAACATCAATGATGAGAATCATTGATCAGCTGCCGTCTGCATGCCAAACTGGCGAGCCACATGTGGCTCTTTGGCCCCTTGAGTTTTTAGCAAAGGCCAGCTTAGGAGTACCCTAATTAAGTTAATAACAATGTACCTACCTATATAGTTTAAGTTTAAGAAATTTGGCTCTCAAAAGAAATTTCAATTGTACTGTTGATATTTGGCTCTGTTGACTAATGAGTTTGCCGACCACTGGGCTAGGGTAATGTCACACAACTTTAAATCTAGGCAATGAACACCCAATAAGTATCTATTAAATTAAAAGCAAAATACTAGTCAGGGGATGAAGAAAGAAAAGTTGTCATGAGAAATGACATGTCATAGGAAGTGCAGTAGTATTTGGCTCTGTGACAAATGGAGAAAGGAGGGAAAAAGAGCAGAGAAGAGAAAGGAAGATAAAGGCCACAGAAATTAGAGTGCTTGAGGCCTAAAACTCCAGGAGAAATCCAGGGCAAAAGAATAAAATCGAGGAGTGAGTCTGTCACCTGCTTTCATGCTGAGAACAATGTGTATCATCAATCACTGCATGACTTAGTCCAGGGACACTTTCCCTTTGGCATATGGTTGTCATAGGACTTCGTTTCCAAAGAGTTTGCTCATGGTTTTACTCCTTGGGAAAATAGTGAAGGAGTACGATGGCAACAGACATGAGTGAGGACCGAATATGTGCCAGGCGCTGTGCTGCACCAGAGAGAATGTGCACCCTGACCTCATGGGGCATAGAGACTAGTGGGAAGTCAGAAAGCAAGGGCCAATACAACCACCCCACTCAGACTCTGCTCTAGCTGACCTTCAACTTCTGGTTTCTAGCCTGTAATCCCAGAGCTTCCTTTTCTGAATTTTGCTTAGAAGCCTTTGGTACTGTTCAACTGGTATTTTTATAAGTGTATAGTTTAACTAATAGAAATGAAAAAAACAACTCTCATCACTGTATTGAAGCAAGCGTGCGGAGGCATGCATGCGCCTATGCATTTCTTACATCATTGCATAGCTTTACATACTGTATTTAGTCTGACAGTGGCTAACATAGATTTGATTGTGCATGTGAATATCACTGAACTTACTGGTAGACATGTCCAAACTGGATAAAGCCAACAGGACTCTGTGTCATAATACAACTCACCTAAGCAAAGAAAATTCTGCCTGTTTTTTATCTCTTGTATTCTAAACAGTGGATGTTACCTTTTCCAGAGGTGATATAAATACATTCTCATATAAACATATGCCCATGGCTTTATTCATCCAACACTCAGGTATCATTCTAGCATGAGGGAGGAAAAATAAGTGTGGATCTTTTATGAAATATTTGAGAGCATAAAACAAAGGAATCTTCCCGCTGTAATTTGACAGTCTGTTTGATGCTTTACTGCCTCTGTATCTATCTTTTTTTTTTTTTTTGGAAGGTTAGGGAGAGGTGGGGGAAATAAGAGATCAACTGAAGGACTTATATGCATGCATATAAGAATAACCAACGGATGCAAAACATTGGGGGGTGAGGGCATGTATGGGAGTTGGGTGGCGGGGGGCAATGGTAAGGTATGTACACATATAATACCTTAATAAAAAGAAAAAAAAAACAAAAAAAAAACAACAATTGAATCTTAACTAAGGGGCTTGAGGAGAAGAAGGTTCCCCTAGGCCCGTGGTCAGCAAACTGCGGCTCGTGAGCCACATGCGGCTCTTTGGCCCCTTGAGTGTGGCTCTTCCACAAAATACCATGGCCTGGCCGAGTCTATTTTGAAGAAGTGGCGTTAGAAGAAGTTTAAGTTTAAAAAAATTGGCTCTCAGAAGAAATTTCAATCGTACTGTTGATATTTGGCTCTGTTGACTAATGAGTTTGCCGACCACTGCCCTAGGCAGTGACTTCAGCTGAGCCCTAAAAGCTGACTTAGCAGAATCTGGGGCTGGAAGCAGTTCTGCTGTGGACTTCAGTGGCCAGTGTGTCTGGAGGACAGAGAACATAGCGGGAAGATCAGGCAGAGGCTGCATGTAACCCAGGGTCCCTTTGCTCTTCGTGGAAGTGGTGTTCTTGGGGTGCCGCAGGGAAAAGAAGTTCCTGAGGCCCCCACAGGAGGATGGGGCTCTGTGGAAAGCTTTTTTGATGTTGTGAAATTAAGAGGGTTCCCCTCTACAATCCCATCTCTGTCCGTCTCACATGGAAGAAGTCCAGGAATCTTGTCTTCAGCAGGGCTAGGATTAACGCCACTGCCCAGAATTTCTGCTCCCCATTAAAGTCCAGTCCAGTCCCGCATCTGGCTAGCTTAGCTTGTGTTCCCAGCTGTAATCCATTGTGTGGGGTCTTCCTTTGGCTGCTCAAGGCCACAGGGCAGGCTAGTACACCGGCAAGTGTGGGTCATGGAGCTCAAGAGCAAGAGAGCCAGAGGGAACAAGAAACATAAGAGAGTGAGAATTATTTGGAGATTTTAACCAGGCCAAGCATCTTCCTTACATCACCTCCACTTCACTGTGCATGCGCTCCTCCCTTTGTTAGATCCCTTCCCACAGTGATCTGCAGGGAATGGACTGGTGGTTCCCTGGGAGCTTGAAGCTGTAGCTTCCTGGTGACGCTGCCGGGGTGACCATGCTTATAATATATGGCCTCCCCTTTGCTCTCCTCCTATTATTAATATTAATAAACTAGGTAATATCTTAGATACATAGGATGGAAATGAACATATAGCAAAGCAAAGGGAATTGTATTTATTTGGTTCAGCCCTAACCATGATAGTTGAGGTATGTGGGGAAGAAGTATGATACAAGTTCCTATTTCTTTGTCTCTCAGTCACTTGAGCTGACACATGTTGCCTATGTGTTTAGGTGCCCAGGTCAAAGTTGGCTTTCCTTGAACCTGACTTTTTCTGTACAGATGTCCTTTGTTACTGCTTATGTCCCTTATGCACTAACAGAAACTGATAGGAAGGGATAGAAAAAATTATTTTCAATTGGATTTCCATTATAATCCCTCACATAACAAAAATGGTGTTTAACGTAGAATTTTACAAGTTATCCATAGAGACTGGGATGGAGGAATATATTTCCCTGGGGCCATTGCAAATGGTTGTACAGATTGTGCAAGGGGCAACTTGTGTGACAGGTCTATTAAACAACCAATGGTCACCATTTTTCTTGCCTCAGACTTGCCCACCTCCAATGGATTCAGGGATTTCAATCCCTTGAGGATCCTCAGTCCCACAGTCTCACATAATGTTCAACGTATTAGCCCAAACACACTCCCATTTCCAGCACATCTGTGATGTGTGTTCACTAGTCAGCTTTCCAGTGCAAGAATATGGACAATGATGTAAGTCCCAAATACATTAAAATGAGCCAAGATTTTATTGAGCAACCTACTAAGTGTAGATACTACCTCATTTATTCATTCATCTTCCATTCATTTATATCAGCTGAATTTTTATTCTAAGGTAATGGGAGCTCAGGGGATTCAAAGGTGAAAAACCAATTTGGATCCCACGTTTTTGGAGATTATAATCTGTACCACAGTGTTGTTCTGAGAATCAGTTGAGGCAGTAGATGTGAAAGAACTTAGGAAATAACAAATATTAGACATGCATTATTAATTTTATTCACCACCCTCAGGCTTAAGCAATTTGGAATATTTTTCAGGGCAACAATGCTAACTAACATTAATAAAACGTGTAGAAAGAGACTTTACAGGGAAGAATAGAACCAGGTGAAGTATTTCATAGTGTAGTGCACCAGGGCAGTAAAAATGTAAAACAGACATTTCAAGTCGCTGTGGAACAGAGAGATTTCTTGGGGGAGATGAAACTTGAGCTGGCCCCTTGACAAAAGTTTCCATAAAGGATTACCAGCATCTCTCTGTTTTCAGGACTCTTAGAATGCATCATAAATAAGGACATCTATGATAAATTAGAGCATTGCTTTGACATAATAAACATAGAGACCCCATTGTATCACTGCCATTATCATTATGAGGACTGGGTCTCATTACTTTCCCTCTAAAAGTACAGATTTGAAGCAGTTTAGAGATTCGTTGCTCCTTAAAACTGAATGAAAAAGAAACTTGGTTTTATGAAAGAGACAGAAAGGTGGATTTATTTCCTGTGCTGAAAATGTAGCAGGTAGCCTACTGAATTATAGCATGGTCAATGGGAAATGATATTCAAGTCAATACCATTTTTTGAAACTGGCAATTCTTTGTGGATCTAACCCGTTTCTCACATGTTCCTTTAAGACATGTTTTACAAAGAAACTTCACTCCCTTCCAGGAAACCTTTGGCAATTTCAACTATCATAAAACAATCATGTAAAACAAAACTGTTAATGAAATTAGTGATGAAATGCTTCAATATTTGTTGAAATGAAAAGCAATCATATGTTCCATTAAAAATGCAAAAGAAACAAAAATTACCTCCAACTAGCTTTCTAACTCAGTATTTTCTAGCTGCATTGGGGCTCTTTAATACAAGATATCACAGTTAGAGTAAATACGGAACCCTCAGAAACCAAAGCCTTTGAAGAAAAGTTCAAAAATATGTTAAAAGTGGGTATGACAGAGCAGTTTGATTTGGAACATTTTTTGTTTAACCATGGTAGCTATGGAAATCTAACTACCTATTAAGTATATTTTGTTTCCATATTTAACCCCAATTACCTTGTGCAGGGGAATTCTTTAAAAATTTAATTCCCCCTCTCACGTTTTTTCCTTGCTTCTCCAAGCCTTTTGCTCCTCATGTAAATTGCAGCAGGTGCACAAAATTGAAGACATCACAATTAAATGTAATCAAATATTTTAGGCACTAATGAACCACTCCAAGAAAACAAGTCAAAAGAAAAAAAAGGGGGGGGGCTTTCAATAAGTGGATTTTCAAACACCCAAGGCACCATAGGACCAATTAAGAGAGTCAGATACCAGGACACATACTGACATTAATTATCTTTGAGTTCAGGGAAATAAAAAATAAAAGCAACAATTATCATAATAAATCTCCACACAGTGCTTGTAAGTTGTGCTAATCTACAACACACCTGGGTTTCAGACATTTAAGGCGAATACTCCATCAGTTGGTAACGACCTCACAAAGGGGCTCATGGGACATTGTTTCCTTCCTGTGATCTGCCAATCAGACGGAGGGGCTCAAATGGTGTCCAAGAGCTATGCCTGCTTTCTTTCCTGTCACATGAGTTGCAGACAGGAGCACTGCATAATGTATTCAATAAAGTAAGTCACAAAGCCAGTATCTCTTTAGGGGATGTTTATTCAAAAAGAAGAAAAAGGCAAGAATAGATATTCAAGGTAAAAATTTGAATCATTGGAGTCTCAGAGTCCCAGGACATCTCTGTAAATTTATTCTCCCTGAAGCCAGAAAGAATAATACTAAAGAAAACAAATATTTCAGTCTGGGAATATGGATTTTCATTTTTAAAAATGCACAGGAGGGGGCAGAAAAAGTTAAGTGCTGTAAGCCAAAAGGAATAGAAAAAAACTTACTGAAATTAATCTATATTTGATTGATAATTTGAAACAACAGCATACTATTTTAACAAAAAGAGAAGGTATTTAAAAGTTAGGGGTTGTAGGTTACTTTAATCAAGGAAGAAATTAACATAAGTACCAATTATTAGAAAAAACTATATAAATGTTTTTAGCCTGAATGTCCTTAAGATGGTTCTGGTATAAATGTAAAATTACCAACTAATCTTTCTAAATTTGGGCATAATAACTTAATATATTAATATTTATCGTTGTACTTCTGGAAAATAGCAAAAAAACACACATTGTCTTCTTGTCCCCTTCTTGTGCCCATGGAGATTACTCTCTTCTGAAGAAAGCTATATTTAATTGACATATCATTTTGAAATTTTGTACATCTATTTCAATATTTAGCACCATGATGCTTTCCCTAAAAATGTAATTTTTATTTATTTCATCTTCTTAATCAGTTGGTACTTTGATAACATGTGTAATAACCTCTTAGGTGCTATAATTGTGGCATTAGGTGGCACACAATGTTTGTATACATGTCTTTCATTTATTGCAATTTTTATTTTTTTAATTATATTTTTATTGATATCAGAGAGGACGGGAGAGGGAGAGAGAGATAGCAATATCAATGATGAGAGAGAATCATTGATTGGCTGCCTCCTGCAATATTCCAAATTGCTTAAGCCTGAGGGTGGTGAATAAAATGAATAATGCATGTCTGGTCAAGGGCACATGCTCACAATCCGGGCATGTGCCCTTGACCAGAATCGAACCCAGGACCTTTCAGTCCGCAGGCTGATGCTCTATCCACTGAACCAAACTGGCTAGGGTGTGCAATTTTTAAATAAGTATTGGAATATAGTGCAAAGCAGAGAGCACTTGGGATTTTTAAAATAATTTGGTTTCTTAGATCCACAATTTTGGTAGAGTTTCTAATCTGAAATTGGAGAGAACACAGTGTGCAGTTCTTTAAATACTGCTCATTAATACACTTGTCCCATTACACTATGGAAATTCACTTTTAAATCATGTATTTTGTAGTAACATTTTGATTTCTTGAAAATGATATGCCTTCAGAATTAACAGTAAGTGTTTAGAGGCAAAATGGGTTACTTTTTATTGTATATTTACACATAACTCTATAAAACTATGGCATGGTCAAATATACGGTCCATTTTTACTTTTAATTAATCATATTTATAAAGGGTAGCCTTGGGTTCTGAAAAGTTTTTTAGTGTTTTAGCAAATCTAGGAAACAAAAAAGACAGAATTTATTATATCAAACTTTAAAATGTATATAGTAAAATGCATGATAGAAAAAATGTAACATGAAAAACTAAAAAGTTTTGTAATACTTATAGCAGAGTTAATAATTTTAGTAAGTAAAATTACTTACAAATGTATTTTAAAAATATTTAAAATACCTAACTCTAAAACATAATTAATTTGAATTACCTATTTAAATGAAATATATAAATTATATATTTGAATTAAAGTATTTAAATTAGAACATATAAAATTGTCCTAAAATTTACTAATAAGGAAATGCACATTTAACAGACATTTTTTCAAATATCAAATTTATAAAAATTAACTCAATTGATAATGTATAATTTAATCACACTCATAAGTAATAGAGGGATAAATATAAATGATGCTATTAAGGGCTTTGATTTACTATATTTTTATTAATAAAAAATTAAAATCCGTGGATGTGTCCATCAGTTAGAAATTGAGTAAGTTATAGTGTATCTATAAACATATTATATTAACCATTAAAAACTAGAATTTTAAATGTATTAACATGAAAGTTTTCTGTAGTATACATTTGAGTGGAAGTAACAAGTATTTATATATTTCATAGTATTATACTATTAATTACATTATATATTTAAATCAAAAAGTGTCTACATGTATATGATTATATTCATTCTACATAATAAACTTATAATAAGAGTAGCTGTATATAGGAACTTATTTTAAAGGCACTATTCCCTATACATATGTCTATATATTTTTAAATGATTTTTAAAAACAGAAAACTACCCACATAAATAATTATTGATAATTCTATATTTGTTCATATTGTTTTTAGAATCTGAATATAAAAATCCAGATTTATGACTTCTGAGAAGTCCAAAGGTTTGGCCCTGCTGGCCCGAGGTTTCAGGTGGTGAGCATTCACTACACAGCCCTGTAACAGATGGGGCTGGCAGATGCCTCCCGTCAGCCAAGTCTCTACCACTCCCTGTGAGTTGCCTGGTACTGATGAAAGGAGTCAATTGCCATTTCAGTTGCATTTGAACTCTTGGTTTCCTTTAGTAGGAAAATATTTCTTTTTTCTTTATTTACTTTTCAGTTGTTTTTATTTTATTAGTTTATTTTATTAAATCTTTATTGTTGATAGTATTACATATATCCCCTTTTCTCCCTATTGACCTCTTTTAGCCCCCTCTCCCCCCGCCCCCTGCCCCAGGCCTTCACCACCCTATTGTCTGTGTCCATGTGTTATGCATATATGTATACAAGTTCTTTGGTTGATCTCTTCCAACTCCCCCAGCCACCCACCTCTGCCTTCCTCTGAGATTCCACGGTCTGCTCCATGCTTCTAAGTCTCTGAATCTATGCCAGTCAGAAAAAGACAAGTATCACATGATATCACTCACATGTGGAATATAATGAACAAAATAAACTGTTGAACAAGGAAAATATTTCCTACACCTTTAGGCCTCACTCATTTGTATGCCCTGCAATGTTTGTTTACATCCCAGGCCTGCTCTTTTCAACCTGCTTCAATGTCAAGAACCAAATACAAAAGGATACATACATTAAACTTCACTTTGCCCTGACATGTTATAATAAAAGTCCAAATTTTCTGAGTAGACTTAGTGTTTAACCTTGAATTTTAAAGTTTTCCTTTGCAAACTCATACTTAGTGCTGGAACTTCCTAACATGGCAATGCCATTTTGGACCTGTGATGTTCCCTGTGAATATGGTTGTTTTTTTTGTTTTGTTTTGTTTTTATTAGTCAATATAACAATTTTCAGTGCTATAGTACTAGAATGTTCTGACTAGTTACTTTATATGCCCCATTATTGCTACCATTTGTATTATTCAAACTAAGAAATTCTATCTAAATTTCAATTTTATTAAGGTTTTTCACTTTATTAAACCTTCTTAGAGACCTCTTTGTAATTGAACAAAGCTGAAAGAATGAATAAAACTAGAAAGCATATACGATAAGCCTTTTTAAAATGTTCATTCAATATTCTATGTAATAAAAGCATAGTATGAAAATTGTCCCTTTGACGAGGAGTTGTCCAGGAGTTCGACCAGGGGGGCGGGGCTGGCCGGGGGAAGGGACGGAGTACCTGGCCGGCAGCAGGCAGCTGCTAGGGACCCTACCAGAGCAAGAATTTCATGCACAGGGCCTCTAGTATTTAATAAAATGCTGCTGTATTTTTCTCAATAAATGTAGAAAGAATACTGGGACACCTCACATCATTAAAATTGCATGTGTCTATTAAGTCTTCTCATTTAATTGACTTTAAAACCATGCAGCAATTGTAAATTTTAAGAGCCTGGAAAGGATTTTTTTTTTTTTAACAATTAACCAAGCATTTTCTTTTAAGCAAAAAACCATTAAATACTTTTTTATGACTTTCTACTTTGCTTTTTTGTTTTAATTTTACTCTCCAGTGGGCCACATCCTACAATCAGTGCTAGAAGGGGAAGAGGGATGAGGATTAAAAAGAAAGGATTAGAGGGAGGTGCATGGAGAGAGAATGAGTGATGCGTTTCCATTGAGTATTTTATATGCTTAATTGAAAAACAAAAACCAAAAAAAAAAATACTGCATAGGACCCAGGGATACCAGCCCCTACATCGATTTTTTTGTATGTGAAACACAGATCAATAAGCCTGTTTATTTATTTCTAAAACTGTTTACCCTGTTATGTGGAGGGATAACTAAAAGAGAGTATTAAAAATGTCTATTTCTTTCTTTGTCTTTCATGCTTCTATACAAATTTTGTTTACTCAATGAGATCTTCTTACAAGTTAGGGAAAAGATTTTTCAAGTAGTCAAGGATGAACTAAATTTGTGAAGTTCTTAAGCTATGCAAAATCATCAGTAAGTAATTTGTTATAAGAAATAAAGTATATCTATGTTGATTTATTTTCATCTCTTCTCTTTCCCTCTCTAATATTACATATTCAAAACAAAAATATTCTTTTTTGTCCTGGCAGAAGCAAAGCCAATTGTCACAGTGGCCTGATAGATTTTCCCAACATATTTTATTATGACAGTCTGGTGTCAGGCAAATGATTGTAACACTTAGTCTATTAATTTTAAAACCCAAAGAAAATCTTATATATTTATATGTTATATCTTCCTATTCTTGTCTCTTTATATATCTTATACATAAATTCTTACATCTAAAATTCCCAGATATCTTTTTTTTTTAACTTCTGGGTTTTACATTTAGATATCTTGAAAAAAAAATACTTGAGAAATGCATATCTTAATGGATACATGTATATACATATCTTGACTTTTCATGAAGAGCTCTTTACCTCCTTAACTTTTAAAGCCATTTTTGCTACCAGGTTGAACAAATTTAATAATGTACTCAAGCTTACTCAATTCATGCCACTGCTAACACTTTTTAAAAAATGATGATCCCTAAGTTATTAGCCTCCGTTCTGAGCTAAAAATAAATTATCCTCTTCATACAATGAGAACTTTAAAAGGACTGATTGGATCCATTCCTTTAATTACTTATGAATACATGACATTTTCTTCTCTCTTTTTTTATTCAACTCTTACCAGTGAACATACCATGGAGTAACCTGTATTGGAATTTTTCTTAATATTTTCACTAAAATCTGCGTATTGCATTTAGGCACGTGTGAACTATTTAGAAGATAGATTCAGTTATTAACAAAACAACTGCCGAAGTATAAGATTTAGAGTGTTACTGATTCCTTTTATCTTTATTATATTGGTTGAATTTTTAAAGAAGCCCTCTGAAATGTCACTCTTTCTACCCTTAACTTGAAAAACACATACCATTTAATTGGCCTTAAAACCGGAAAAGACTTGAGAACATGAGTCAGTGGTACACAGATCCTAACAGCTCAGAGATTCTTAGTTTCAACTAGGTCATCAGTACAAGTTGTTTTATTTATGCAACAAATATTTCCCATTCTACCTTTGATGCAACTAAGAATGTGAAAGGCAAAACTGAATGAGTTGAGCAGCGGAAGTCACACACATACAAAACACACACACACATAAAGTAACCATTGCAGATGGTGATAACTGCCCTGAAGGAAATAAATATGGGCTGTGATGAAGAATGGAGGCAGAGGATTTATTTAAGTAGCTAAGGAGGCCTCTGGAAGAAAGTAATGTTTAAGCTAAGCTGAGACATGAATGGCAAAGAAGACCCAGATGTCGAAAGAGTCGTCCCTACAGAAATTGCAAGTATTCTAATTTGGAAAAAAGTTAGGATATTTTAAGAAGTGTAAGAAGGCCAGTGTGGCTAAAGCCAAAGAGCAGAAAGTATGCACAACTTTAGATGGGACGGTCCAGTGCCAGATTTTTCAGAGCCTTTTAGACCACAGAGAGAAGATTTAATTTTGACTCTTGATTAATGCATTTGTATGTTATGCAGAAGGGTAAAATATTATCTAAAAGACGGTAGGAGTGGAGGGATGTTTAAAACAAACTAGTTGTTATCATTTAATGTGAAAAAAAAATGACTCACTAAACTAGTTGTTGCCAGAAATTTTTATAATCTGTGAAGTTGCAAAAGCAATTTAGATGTCTCTCACTTTATAAAACTGGCCACACACAATCATAGGACACCCAATAACAATTCACCTTTTGGGAAAGAGCATAGGAAATATGCTAGTGAACTCATTTAGCGTGAATGTTTCCCCATCATACTTCAGTGTATAAGTTAAGTTTACTTTTCGGGCTATTTCAAAACACTGAAAAAGAAATGTTTGGATAAATGACATGTGAACATGTAGAGCATAATCTAATTATGATATTTTAATATCTCCATTAAGAAAAAACAGATTCCGCCATAAATCATTTAAAAATGATTCTTGTGGTCTGGCCGGCGTGGTTCACTTGTTGAGCCTTGACCCATGAACTAAGAGGTCATGGTTTGATTCCTGGTTAGAACATTTGCTTGCGTTGCAAGCTCGATCCCCATTATGGGCATATGGGAGGCAGCTGACTGATGATTCTTTCTCATCCTTGATTTTTCTAACTCTTTCTCCCTCTCCCTCCTCTCTCTGAAATCAATAAAAGCATTTTTTTAAAAAAAGAAATACATCAGTCTGCTTCTCTGGGGCTTCATTTCCTTAAAAAAAATAATAAACAAAAGTGATTCTTGTCACATAAATCACACAAAAAAAAAACTCAAAACAAATTTCACTCAGTTAAAAAGAGTTTCTTCTTTCACTTATAGAACTGCCTTTTGAATTAATATACCTACACTAAATAGGCTTTTTTGTATTGCTTACATTTGTTCTTTTACTAAATAATGAGGGTAATTTATTGTCACACTTTGTCACAATGTACCTTTTATATCTTTGCAGGGCCCTGATTTTGATATTTTTGTACTTACTAGGAGGTCTTTATAATATCATCAATCCCTGAGGTGTAATTCTTTGTGTTCATCCAGATGTTATTAAAAAATATTAAATATACTTTTAGTAGCTTTTTATTTAAAATAAACACAATCATTACTGCCATTTTTTAAGAATACGCCATAGCAATTTTAGATTGAAAGGGCGTGGGTGTATATTTGCTGAGTTAAATCAGTTTTTTATAACAGGCATTTGGAAATAAAAGAATACAAGTATTATATAGTATTGAGAACATCCAAGTAAATGGATCGGATTTTCTTTGTCATAGATCTAGAAAAGTAGAAGTAACTTATATTAACAATAAGGTAGTTGAGAGATAATATAGTTGGGAGATTTTCAAGTCCCTTTGATATGATAGCAGGTTTTTAAGGATCCTATCAATTGAGGGAGAAAAGTAAAACCTGTCTCGAAACAACATAAATATTTGCTGATGTTGCTATAAAACACATTCACTTACTTTACATTCTTATTTTAGGCCATCTAACCATTTCTCATCCATATTTATATCCCATTGTAGGGACTAAATCAGGTAAAGACAAAAATTCCATAGAAATAACTTTTAAAAATCATACTGCATGATTTTTTTCTCCAAATATAAATATCAGTAAAAGTTCGGAAAATGTGCAACTTAATCTGGTTCCTAAATCTGAATACATGGAGTACCCACTCATCGAATAATTTATGCCATTTCAAATTGTCCCATTTTGAGTGATAACTTTTTAAAGGAAAAAAAAAAAAAAGAACACCTGAGTTTGTTAACATGTTTTTAAACATTATGTAAGGCAA
Source organism: Plecotus auritus (assembly GCF_963455305.1). Lineage (NCBI taxonomy): Eukaryota > Metazoa > Chordata > Mammalia > Chiroptera > Vespertilionidae > Plecotus > Plecotus auritus. The sequence continues at coordinate 11,220,345 of NC_137773.1, read as the reverse complement.
TTCCCCGTGTATTTCATATAAGCAAAGGAATGCCTAGAAGAGAGGAATTGAACTATCAGGCATTTTAACTTACTTCCTAGGTTGTTTGAGGAAATTGTTTTGGTTGATAAGACTTGAGATCAGTAATCATTGGATCAGTAATCATTAGCATAGACATTAGGTGAGCACATACATTTGAATTATATTTTTATTTCTATTTCTGATGAAATGTTCTTTATTTTTTGTATCTCAACTATCCTATATAATACAGACCAGCCACCATAAGCATAATGACTGGAATGAACAGAGACCAGACCCACCATGGCCCCTCTCTGGGCTGGCTCCACCCCCAAGAAAGCAGTTAGGAGTGATCAGGCAGGCAGGCAGAGTGGTTAGGGGAGATCAGATAGGCAGACCAGAGGTTAGGGGTGATCAGGTAGGCAGGAAAGTGGTTAGGGGCGATCAGATAGGCAGATGGCCCCTCGCAGGGCTGGCCCCGCCCCCCAGCAAAGAAAGAGGGAGGCCCAGGCCAGCCAAGCCATTGCACCCCATGCCTGTCGCCTGCAGAGGGAGGCCACCGGTGGCAGGGGAGGGGAAGGGCAGTGCTGCACAGATGGGAAGCAGTGGCAGTGGTGGGGGTGGGACCAGCTGCCTGCAGCCGGGGGAAGGAAAGACCCCATAGGCCCTGATCTCAGGCCAGGCCTAGGGACCCTACCCAAGGGGTCCCAGATTGTGAGAGGGTGCAGGCCGGGCTGAGGGACCCCTCGAGTGCATGAATTTTCATGCACCAGGCCTCTAGTACATATATAAAAAGAATGGAAACACGTATATTTTTTTCTGATCAGTTAAATGTATCAGCATGACATTATCTCAAGAAAATGTAGATGTACTACTTATGTTAGTTCCTTACCATGTACTAAACTACTTGAAAATGTAGAGCTTAAAATAATAAATCAATAGTAATATAAATGTCCCACTTTTAAAAAATGGGAAAATATTTGAATAGTCATATGTCCAAAGATATGCATATGGCCAATAACCAGAGAAAGTTGCTTAACATGATTAGTCATTAGGGAAATACAAATCAAAACTGCAAGGAGATACCACCTTACATCACTAGGATGGCAAATTTCAAAAGCAGATAATAAATTTTGTCAGGAATGTGGAACAATTGGAACCATCACATGCTATTGGTGGGAATGTAAATGGTGCAGCCACTTTGAGAATCAATCTGGCAGCTCCTCAAAAATTTCAACGTGGAGTTACCATATGATCCAGCCATCTCATTCCTAGGCATTAACCCAGGAGAAATGATGCAGACATGGAAATGTGTCCTCTAAAAAACTTATACATGATCAAAGCAACATTATTTTCACTAGCCATAAAATGGAAACAACTCAAATGTCCCTCTATAGATTAATGGATACACAAAATATGGTACAGTATATCCATAGAGTACAGTATGATTTATTAAAATAAAAAGGAGAAATACATGCTACAACATGGATGGCCCTCAAAAACATTATCTGAAGTAAAATGTCTGTCACAGAATACTGCACATAATATTATTCCATTTCCAAGAAATGTCCATAATAGGTAAATAGGTATAGAGACAAAAATAGATCAGTGGTTGTGGGAAGTAGGAAGTGGGGGTGGGGGGGTGGGCAGTGCAGGGGGTTAGGGAGTGGGAGCACCTGATTTTGGATAAGCTTTTATTTTTAGGGTAATAAAAATGTTGTAAAATTAGATTGTAGAAATAGTTGCACACCATTTTAAATATATTGAGAACCACTGAGTTGGACATTTCAGTTTAGCCAATTGTGTGATATGTAATTACATCTCAGTAAAGCTGTTGTAATAACATCAACAGGCACTTATTATCTGACATTTGTTTTGGGTATGGAATTTAGGAGCAGCTTCTCTGGTTGGTTCTGGCACAGTGTCTTTCATAATACTGTAGTCAGAAGGCCGCCTGAAGGCTTGACAGGGCTGGAGAATTCACTTCCCCATTTGGCTCACTCACATGACTGTTATCAGGAGGGGCCTTGGTTCCTTGACTAGAGTGTCTCTCCACAGGACAACTTGAGTGTCCTCATGACATGGCAGATGGCTTTCCACAAAGCAAGTGTTTGGTAAGAGGAACTCAGGAGCCCCATTGTCTTTTATGATCAAGACTCAGAAGTCACACATTGTCATTTCCACAATACCCTAATTGCTACACAGGCCATCTTTATTCGCTGTGGGGAGGTGCAAACAAGACTGCGACTTGTAGGAAGTGAGGATCAAATTAAAGGGCATATTTTAGAAATAAAACTATTTGAAATTGGGACAGCTCCATAGGATTTGATATGTATTCCCTATGGTATTACTAATGGCTTTTTAAGCCATATTTCTCAGTGTAATTCACTCTATAGAAGGAATCATTAGAATATTATCATATTTGCAACACCTGCAATAAAAGGATCTCAGACTATTATTCCCTGATTCCCAAGGAATTTCACTTTTTTTTTTTTTTTGGATGGCAACTGAGATGTGCAGAGAATTATTAACTATGAAGATTTTTTTAATTGGACAAGATAACAAGGTTACTTAAATTAGTTGTTTCTAAATATCAGTGTTCTAAGAAAAGCAATTATTTAACAAGATTTTATTTACATATTTTCCCCTGTGGTTTGTAAGCCTAAAAGCTGCTGACATTTGTATTTTTTATTTTTTTTTTATTTTTAAATGGTACATGAATTTAGTTTAGGGTCACTGCATACACAGAATTAAAGGTAACTGTGATAAGATAATGTGTGTCCCTAAGTTTTCTTCTTGTTCTCTCTTATGTCACATGAGAAAATAACTATATGTTGCCCATTTTGCTTTTAAGACAAATGGGCTGAGGAGGGATACAGATAATAAGGGGAAAGGGGCCAAGTTTGTGTATTATTTCATTTCTAATACAGACATATACTGCATATAATGATGTTTTCCATTAACCATAACCATCAAATACCATCTGAAACAGGTACCATTATTATACCCACTTTAAGGATAGGAATACCTGAGCCTTAAAGATTAAATTTTTAGTCTGAGCAGTGAGTCTGATTCCAGAATCACTGCTCTTAATCATTATCCTATCTAATAAAAGAGTAATATGCAAATTGACCATCACTCCAACACACAAGATGGCTGCCCCTATGTGGTCAAAGATGGCTGTCCCCATGTGGACACAAGAGGGCTGCCACAGGATGGCCAGCAGGGGAGGGCAGTTGGGAGGGACCAGACCTGCAAGGGAGGGCAGTTGTGGGCAATCAGGCCAGCAGGGTAGGGCAGTTGGGAGGGACCAGGCCTGCAAGGGAGGGCAGTTGGGGGTGATCAAGCCTGCAGGGGAGAGCAGTTAGGGGTGACCAGGCCAGCAGAGGAGGGAAGTTGGGGGCGACTTGGCCTGTAGAAAAGGACGGTTGGGGGGGGACCCAGGCCTGCAGGGTAGAGCAGTTGGGAGTGACCAGGCCTGCAGGGGAGTGCAGTTAGGCATCAATCAGGCTGGCAGGGGAGTGGTTAGGGGGTGATCAGGCTGGCAGGCAGAAGCGGTTAGGGGTAATCAGGAAGGCAGGCAGGCGAGCAGTTGGGAGCCAGCAGTCCTAGATTGGGATCGGGCCTACACGGGCAGTCGGACATCCCTTGAGGGGTCCCAGATTGAAGAAGGTGCAGGCTGAGCTGAGGGACACACCCCCCATGCACGAATTTCATGCACTGGGCCTCTAGTCCATAATATAAAAGCCTAATATTCAAAGTGTCCCCTCGGGAGTTCAACAAACAGGGAGTTCGATTGCTCACTATGACGTGCACTGACCACCAGGGGGTGGCACAGAATGAAGGAAGGCCCTGGCCAGCAGCTGGCAGCCGGGGAAGGGAGTCCCCAGCTGGCAGCCGGCAGTCGCCAGGGACCCTGCCCATGCATGAATTTCATGCACTGGGCCTCTAGTATGATAATAAAATTGTGAGACATATAGGCACTGTTGTTCAAAGGTTCACCACAGGTTATTACTAATCTCTGTCATTAACATCTCTTCATACAGATGTGGTCACACTTCCTGGACAATCTACTTGCACAGTGATATCTCATTGAAAAATACTCCTTCTCTACTGTAGAAAGCACACTACGTAACACATGCTCTGCTATCCCAAGTCCGATTGTTGAGTATTTAGTGAACTGGAAAGCAGAAATGGGTGGGAAATCTAGTATTTTGCCTGTCCAAAGACTTTAAAACTATAATACATTTAATGATACAGCACCACACCTAACAGATGTCACCTCTTCCTATCTATGACTTGGCCCACCTCCCTAAGAACTTCTCTCTCCCAAATCCTCAGTGCAGTTCTGGGCCACTTACTAGTAACTATGGGGATATGTTCCGAGAAATGCATCCTTAGGCGATTTCGTCACTGTAGGACATCAGAGACTGTCCTGACACATCCCTGGATGGCACAGCCTACTACATCGAGGCTATATGGTAGAACCTATTGCTCCTAGGCCTCCAAGCCTTTCCAGATGTTACTGCCCAAAACAACAGAGGTTAACTGAAGCACAAGAGAAAAGGATTCAAGGAAGAGACAAGGTAAACGGATGTTTGAGGATGCTGCGGGGGTAAACAGCATAATCTTTCACAGTAAAGTGTGTGTGTTCTTTTCTTCCTAAAGTAGATACAGTACACTCTAAAACAACAATAAAAGATATAGGGTAGCAAATACATAAACCAGTAACATCGTCATTTGCTGTCATGATCAAGTATATGCACCGTACACAGTTGTACTGTACTTTCCAACAACCGGCAGTGAAGTGGGTTTGTTTACACCAGCATCAAGGCAAACGCTGGGGTAACGTGTTCCCATGCGACGACATCACCATGGCGATGACGTCACCGCATCTCGGCATTAGGACAGTACACAGGCATTGCGACAGGTACAGCATGATGACGGCTTCGTCAGGACAGCGACAACGTCACTAGCCACGGGGATTTTTTTCAATTCCGTCATAATCTTATGGGACCAGTGGCGTATTTGATGGTTGTGATTGACCGAGAACATTATAATGTGCAGCGCATGCCTGATGAGAAATGAAACAGTGCGCGTACCTGGTCCCTTCTCCTTACTGTCTATATCCCTCCCTCGGCTGTTTGTCTTCAGAGCAAAATGGGTGAGTGCCCTGAGAATAAAGTTGAAAAATTTTTGTTCGAGATTCTTCACAGCACAAAGGATCTAAATGCAGTAAAAATTCTATATAATGTATCAATTTGGGCAAGGGGTTGCCTATTAAAGTGGAAAGTCCGTTATATAATAAAGTAGGGTTTCCAAATGAATTCATGTTTAAAAAAAAAATTGACAAATTAGTTTGCCTGTTTTTACTTATGTTGACACGTTTGTATAATCAAGATTAAGTGTGTATGAAAAGTTTAATTTCACAGAAAAGTTTTCTATATGCATTGCAGTCATTGTAAATTTATACCGAATAGGTCTAGTAAGTGCGTGCATTCACCAGTCTCTGCGAGGAAATAAATGCTCATGGGTGGGGCCTGGCTTAGCGCCGGTTGGAATATCCACTGGCTGGCAAGTGTTAACACTCCACGTGACAGCAGAACCAATGACCTCAGCGACATGGAGTGTGATCATGGGCTAATCATTAGCTGAATACGATTTAAATATGTAGACTCTAGTTGTAGATATGTAATATTTATGTTGGTGATATCACTACAGTGTTTTTTCCCAATATATGGTATATTGGTTAAAAATGACAATGAATTAATAATAAAAAATAACCTGTTATTTTAATTATAAACACATCTTAGTTAAAAGCATTTTAAAATTAACAGGGTGTTCATTTTCACACACGACATACGGACTGGAAATTTTGTCTGTTAAATCCAAAGTCTGTTAAATCCAGGTCCCCAAAATGAAGGGTTTACTGTATATCTGTCACTTTGCTGGTTAATTGAAAGATAGGTACAGGAAGCTGTAATACTGCTGCTTATAACAATACTAAGATAATAATAAAATGTGGAGTGACTAATTGTGTGCAAAAGTAAACACCAGTAAAATACACTGCTAACCACCTCCAGACAAGCCCATTTTCATCAGAAAGAAAAATCCTTGCTATTAATTTTACCTTGCAGATGTTTTCAAGTGGACATTTGCAGGTAGAGGTGTCAGTCTAAGCCAGTGTCCCTCACCCTGGCTGCCCATTAGAGGCATGCCAGCGCCCACCCCAATTGTGGGACAATGGAAGCAGGTTCTCTGGGCTGGAACTCCCACAGGCTAGCATTTAGAAGCTCCCGAATGATTGATTCTGATGTGTAGCTGGGCTTGAGAAACTGTACTAATCACACATGTGTGAACATAGATTGAGCAATAGAGTGTTTGATAACTGTAGATTGAAAGCAGTAATCACCCCCCACACCCCCCCCCCCCCGCTTTCTTTTAACTAAGGCTACTGATATTCTCAACTTCCAGGTATGAAAGGATGCTAGCAAATATTTTTGACATTACTTTCATGATGATTATAGTTTTTGGACTTTTGGTTCTTACATGACCTCTGCTCACAGAATCTATATAAAAAAAACAGTCATAGGATAGAAGTTTAAAACACTGTTTAGAAAATTGCAAAGCATTTTCCCCTGCAGAATTCTTCATTATAATCCCACTGAAAGCCCTAGATGTGGTGAGGGGAGAAAGAGTAGATTAATCAGTCTGTGGGATCATTTATTTTTTATCCTTTCTCTGGAAGCTATCAGCAGGGGCACCTACGTAGGAGACTTATTTTTGTAATGTGAACAATTGTTCTTTAGGAGTGAGAATCTGTTCCGCTGACAAAAGATGTGAGAAAGCTCAGGGTGCCCCCATGAACTGTCTGACACTTTGCACAAAAGGTAAATCTGCTAAAAATATTTTTTTAAATACTTGAAATTCTTTCCCAACATTTTCTGAAGTGCTGAAGAATGAGAAATCAACTTCTAGAAAAAGGCAAAAAGGACAGAAAAGCTAACAAGCCTCACAAGAAAGCAATTTTCTGAAGGGAAAAAAAAAAAGTCGTTTTCTAAAATTGAAGAGCATTATTCCTTCAAAGAAAATGTCTCAGTGTCCTTAAAAAAATATCAGTCCCTCTGAAAATCAAATTGTGTCATTTTTACCGAAGGAACCATAGATTTGTCAATTTCGTAATTGGCTTGGTTGGGTCATCCAATTTGACACCTGGTGGATTTCACCACCAGGCATTCTTATCAATTTTTTAATAAATTCCACAGATTGAGAAAGGCAAATAATAAATTAAATAGAGCTTGCAAAGTCAATATTTAATTTAACATAGACTTGGGGAAACTAACACTATACATACACATAATTCTATGGTTTGGGTTTAAAATGAAATGTCTTTATTATAAAAACTGAAAAGGATAAAAATGAGATTAAGGCATTGGAAGTCTTGAGACAGTAACAACTCGCCTACCTCATAAGGCTCAAAGGTGAGTGCAGCAGATCAGCTCACTCATCTATGCAGGAAGGTGCCTGGATGCCAAAAACAAGTCTCCTAATTTCTTGTTAGAATGGGAGCATGCCAAAGAACAATGCCCGTGTGTAACTAACATGGGCATTGCAAAATGGGTATGCACATGGCCAATGATTTAAAATAATTTAAAAAAAACACCTCTTTCACAAAGAAGAAGAAATATCACTCATTATTGAATTTGGACACATGAACTTTGGAGGACAACCTTCTGATAAGATCATACTAGCTTCATTCTTAAAATGCTATCCATTTTTTACATAAAATTAAGTCTTACTCATGTTTACAAGTTTAACATATTCACAATTTAGTACCCTATTGGATCTATAAAATATTTGTCTTTTTATGTAAAATGTCATTTCTACTATCTGGTTTTACTGTAGAAACAGAAATGGCATAGATTTAAATATTGCATATTTGAAAATTATAATTAATAATCTCAACCCACCAGCAAACTATGCCCCAACATTTAGAATCTAAGCAAGCAAGCACCAAATATTTACAGAGCCACAGAGAATCAATGAAATTGAGACACTGAGTCTAAAAGTAATTTGATGATTAGCACCTGGAGAAAAGGGACCCTACCTCACTGTACCTCACTTTTGTTTGCGCAACAAAAAATAAAAAGTATTTGCACAACAGCTACATGATTGAATGCAATTGGTTTTCTTCTCATTAGTCTCAATTTTGAGGACTGTTACTGTTTGTTTTCGTAAAATTATGTGTATCTCTTTTGTAACCCTAGATACTTTTTAAAAAGTTAAAGTTTTTAGAAATTTAAACTGTTCAATTTTTTAAAAGTTGAGGTTTTTAGGAAAAAAAAAAGAGTTATACTAATAGAAATTAGTAGAGTCCATTAAAATGGGGAAAATAGAATTGTGAGATGAGTGGTTTTGGAAAATAACTTTAAATGCAAAAAGTATTGAACATTCACTTCTTGGTTCAAATCACGTGTAGATCAATGCTGGCTATGTAAGTAGGTTCCACCTGGAAGGGGTCTCCTCATGGGACTGAGGCCCTTGGCTTAGAAGTCCTGAGCTGCCTAATCTCTTCTGTTCCCTGTCTCTGGCATTCAGGACCCTATCCTCTCATAATATTTTTTCTTCCCTCAGTAAAATATACACCCTCTGTTTACTCTGACATATAACCTCTGCAAACCAATGCAGTGAATCTAATGGTAGGAATGTAAACGTTCTTTTGTGCCTCTCACATCATATTAATGTAGGAAGCTGCCTACAGCAGACGTGGATAGCTGGTCTTGCCAGGGTTTTGGGAAAGAAACTCAAGAGGAATTATGACACCAAAATTGGCTGAGTGAAATATAGTAAGAAATAAAATATAAGTAAATGAACATAGCTACCAAAGTCATTAGGCAGTGACAGATATACATATACCTTCCAGCAAGTATCTACTACGTTTATTGACTGAATGGCAAGGTACAATTTAGGGTCAAAAGCACCAAGCCAAAGCAGAAAGCAAGTCAGACAAATGGGCAGTGAGTTCCAGCCACCATTAAAAAACCAAGCAGTTTAGCCGGCTGGTGTGGCTCAGTGGTTGAAGGTCGAACTACAAACCAGGAGGTCAGTTTCATTCCCAGTCAGGGCACATGCCCAGGTTGTGGGCTCGATGATCCCCAGTGTGGGGTGTGCAGGAGGCAGCCGATCAATGGTTCTTTCTCATCATTGATGTTTTTATCTCTCTCATCTCCCTTCCTCTTCCTCTCCCTGAAATCAATCATATATATATATATATATATATATATATATATATATATATATATGGAGTTTATTGTCAGTTAAGCTGGATCAACTTGATTATCAGTTATAAACCTTGAAATGATGTTCCATTGCACTTAAAATCTAAGCTCCAAGCCCTTGCCAATGGGACCCCTGCCTGTTTTTCTAATACTTTTTTCTCTGCTCCCAGGCATTCTTTCTGGATCAGGAATTTGGCTATGATTCCAGTCACTGAAACCTTAGAATTCCTGTTTCTTATGCCTGGACTGCCTTCTCATCTCAAAGCCCAGGTCCCAGAGAGCTTTCTCAGATAGAATATAAACTCACTAAGTCCAAAGATTTGACCTATTGTATTTTGTCCATCATATGTACCATGACTTGGACTAGCATGGGTGACTAATTGATGTTGACTGACAATGCACTATTAAATTTCATATATTTATTTATTAAACACTTATCCAGCATTACCATGCCCAGTCTTGTTTCTAAACCCTTTATAAACACTAACTAACATAATAACCTAATGAGGCATTGGAATATTCCCATTTTACAGGTGAAAAATTGAGGTTTGGGAAGGTTATTTGTCAGAGGTAAAAAAAACAGCAGAGCAGGGTTTAAGACCCAGGTAGTCATATTTCAGGGTCTGTGCTATTGGAACATCAGTTTGTTGACTTTATTATAAGCTACTGAGACACAGGTAGAAAAGAGAATAACTGCAAGGTTTGAGATAAAACCACAATTTGTTCCACAGGTGTGGAGAGAGGCTGGTTTTCAGAAAGTCCCAGAATGTGTAAGGGCTTTAATTTTGTGGATTCACTTAAACAGTGTTCCCTTACATTGCGCTTCAGGACAAGCATTGTTCAACCTTTTTTCATCTCATGTCACGCATAAACCAATCACTAAAATTCTTCAGCACACACACCAAAAAGTACATTTTTTACCGATCAGACAAAAAAATGTAGGTATTTTGATTCATTCACACAGGACAGATACTTTTGTGTTGACTGTTATCATTTTTTTATTTGACAATCTAAGGAAAAGAGGTCAGAGCTCCCGACTAAGTGGGCAGGTATTGCATGTTTTAAAAATTCTTGAGGCACACCGGTTGAAAATCAGTGTTCTAGACTAATTCCTGAATGTCTCATAAGCCCTGATTCCCTGACCAAGTTTCTGAGTAATATTCAGGGGAGGGGAAAAAAACAAACCTTAAATGACCACTTCTTAAATTATGCTTATTGAACATTACTGTCCCATGATATTCTGATAGGTGGTTCCTTAAAAAAAAATGTGCCTATGGTGAAAAATATATGACTAAAGAGAAGTAAAAGGTTAAAAAGAAGGAGAATATTTTTTCAGCACATATAAAAAATGTAATATGTGTAAACTGGCCCCAAATTGTTTAGCCATATGATGTTTATAAAATGTTACTTACATATATTTCAAGGGTCGTTTATATTTATTAGAGTGCTTTAGACTAAATTGAATTCTGAGTACTAAATGAGGTAACAAGTGACTAATTCTCTAAATTTTTAAAAAATTGAAGACTAAATTTAAGTACTTTAAAAGCATTTTTATTCGCATGCTATTATGCTACTTTTTCTTACTTTACCACATAGCCAATGATGATTAGCAGTTTTCCTAATCCAAGTTTCTGCCTCTTCATTAAGAAAATATGAATGCCTCTAATGGCATTTTCTTTGTGTCCTGCTTTACCAGAGCTCCTGAAGAAATTCAGCTAAACCTGAGATCTAAACTCTATCAACCCTACAGGCTGCAGAGCAGACATCTCATATAAGAGAGATTTATGTGGTCTATCGCCGAAATTTAGCTTTTCAACACAGTTATTAATCAGCCTGTTGTGATCCTAATATTTCTGAACGAGACAATTTTCTGTAAGCCAAGAAACCTTTACCAAATTAGGAGTGGGGCACGTGTGGGGGGCAGAGGGAGTGGGAGGTGCAGATATTAAACATGGCCAAAAAATGAATTACTCCTGGAAGAACTGGAGAAATTGTTTAAACATTTGAAGTTTTCAAAATGACCCAGGTCTGAGGGGAGTGTGTGTGTGTGTGTGTGTGTGTGTGTGTGTGTGTGTGTTGGTGTTCCTTATCTTCTGTTTTCCCTTTTCCTGCTCCTTCCCCGCCTCCCCCTTCCCCACTCTCCTCCTCCAACACCTCCACTACTCCTATTACCAAACTTCTTGCCTGAACTGTCTGATTTCCCATACAAATTGATGTGTTGGTGTTTGTTTTCACACCATCTTCTACTTATTATTTAAATGCTCTCTTCCTGAGGGGGCCTGGGACATATTTATTTGCATTCAGAATGTGAGCCAAAATAGAAACTGGAATTGCCTGTTTACAAACTTTAAACTTTGGATGAGGAAATGGATTGTGAGCAGATGTCAAGTATGTCAACACTGTAGTTGTGTTTTAAGGCGAGAAATAGGTTTAAGCAAACATTTCAAGCATTTTTGCCCCATTAAAATTCCTCCATTGTTTTTATATTTGTAGGCTTCCGGGTAGGATCTATATTATTTTTATTTTTTATTTTCTTTTTGTGTTCTCCTGCAGTGAGCCCAGCAGTTAATTTTTTTTAGTCTTAATGTTTTCTTCTAATTAGCATTAGTATTGTGTTTGTTATTTTCCCCCTTCATATCATTATCTCCTTCCTCTTATAGACTATGATATCTATATCAACTGAGATAACTGGGCCGCAATTCTAATCTGTGTCACAATCATTATTTGATAGGTATTTCTGCATGCATATTTAGATGTTAGAAATGCTTAGAATCTAGACAATATAAGCTAGCCACATCTATTAGAGAATCTGTACTCATCTTCTTAATATATTGGTGGGAGAAATATGGTCTGACTTCATTAAATGAAAGAAAGGGTAAGTGAAACTGTGTCATGTGATCTGTATTAAATAAACTTCCATTTAAATGACACATTGTCAGAAATAACTAGTAAATGCAGATAAATATGTAGGATACTTTCACAATGAATAGATTTTTAGTTGATTTCCAATAGGACCAATAAGTGGTATAATATGAAATGTCATTCACATGCACCCTTTTAAAAAGTTTGACCAATAGCATGTCTTGCCAACTATCTCTAAAATTTATAAGTCAATTAATCAATCTCTCTATATAAAAGCCTAATATGCAAATTGTCCCCTTGGGAGTTTGACCAGGAGACCTGGAGTTCGATCACTCACTATGACATGCACTGACCACCAGGGGGCAGTACGGAATGAAGGAAGGCCCTGATCAGCCCTGATCGCCGGCCAGGCCTAGGGACCCTACCTGTGCATGAATTTTGTGCACTGGGCCTCTAGTTAGTAATAAGTGGACAAGGGAGGTAATCAAATTTAGTGGGTGTTTTTTTTTTTTTTTTTCATTTTAAAAACAATATCTGTGCCTTCTTTATAGATTTGTAATGAGGATTAAGTGAAATTATACATGTAGCTTGTCAGGGCCTCCCTCCCTTCCCCCACTCACCTGCCAGTGCCAGGGCCTCCCTCCCTTCCCCAGGCCACCTGCCGCCACTGCTACCCTAACCCTCCCTCCCTTCCGCTGGCCGGCCCGCCCCCTGGTGGAACCCCTGGAAGAACTCCGTTCAAGGAAACAATTTGCATACTACCCTTTTATTATATAGGATCACCTAAGAGGGTTTTTAAAGAACTGATGTGTAACTACACGTTTATTGGCCCGAATTGAACTCTTTTCAGTTTTAGTTCATTCAATATTGCTGTTTCTAGACCACTGATCAGGTCTTGAAATGTGCATAACTCAGTGTAATCCAAGTTGATGGCAGAGTAGCTTAAATCTAGTGTTGATTTATGGGAACAAAGTCTACCTATAGGCTCAGCAAGTCTTCTTGTGGCAAGTAAAACACACGATTCACCTTCACCCACCATCTGCAGCATCTCATCTCTAACAGTTCTTTTTGAGTTTGAGGTAAAAATTAATTGTACTGAGGCTCTAAGGTAGGGAAACAGACCCTGGTGGTGACTAGTGTTCTTCCTCTATAACAAGACTAAAATCTGAAGAGTTACCACCACACTTACATATTTCAAACATGGGATTCTCCTCCCTCTGTCTTTCCTAAGAAAACTGGTTCAAAAACCACTTATGTAGAGGATTATGCAAATCCACTTGTCAAACCAATGAGTATACTTGAAGGACTTTGTTTCAGAACTTCATATAGATCTTAATACTTCATATGTGTCATTTTCACTATTTTGCTAAATTGCCTGTTGCATATGTTCATTAGATAAAAATAACTCATTTTGTAAAAGTATGATACATTCCTAAACACATTTAGGTTTGCCAGCATAGTTCCAAAAGATAGAGGAGTTGGAAAGGAAGAGAGGGGAAGGAAGGAAGGAAGGAAGGAAGGAAGGAAGGAAGGAAGGGAGGAAGGGAGGAAGGGAGGAAGGAAGAGAAAGAAAGAAAGAGAGAAAGAGAGAAAGAGAAAGAGAGAAAGAAAGAAAAAGAAAGAGAAGGAAGGAAAGAAAAGCACACATGTGCATACATATGTGCATCCATATTTATATGGCTGCCTATATATATTACTCTGTGGACACAAACTGGTCCATTTGCAAACAGCCATCTTATCAGCACTGTAGATTAGCCAAATGCAAAGAAAAACTGTGTCTTTGTTCAGTCTTCACAAAATAAAAGCTGGTTTCTTTACACATGTTACAAATATTCATGTGATTTATATCCGAAAACACATACATTGAGACACCTTAAGATTAACTTAAGAAAACCTTTTATTAATAAGTTAAAAGTAAATTGGTAAAAATAATTTGGTAATGCTTTCCTTAGGCCTCCAGTGAACCAATGCTCTATGAGGCATTCCCTGTATTGCTCAAAATCTGATAGTGATTTATGGGTGCAGGGCCTTTCTCTGAAACAGGGCCTAGAAGTCAAGGTGAGGTTTGTCGCCTCCCCTCCCCAGTCTTAGCTCGTTCAAGCTCTTGCTCTTCCCTCTTCCTGTATGAAGTTTTCAGTACCTGTGTCTCCAGTGTTCTACCTGCACTAACCCCTACGCTTCCTTCAGCTCTTTGTTTGGAAGTCGTTTTTCCCGGGAAGACTTCCCTGACCCTCCTCTCCCCTCCCAAATTTAGGAAGTAAGTAGCCTCCTCCTTAATAATCCACATCACCTGACACCATCACATTCACCGCATTGCATTATAATTGCATCTCTGCTCGTCCTTTACCCAGTTGCACCCGAAACTCTGGGAAGGCATAACCTAGAGTCTTGCCCTGCACTGTAACTGTGCATAGTGGGCACGCACCCCATAAACAGGGCCTTGCTCAGGTTTCCCTCTCCAGCTCCTCTCACCCCTGCCACTTCTTTCTCAAGCAAAATGTAGCAGCATCCTGTGTACTGGTAAAAGCAATTGTTGAAACCAAACTGGTTTTGTATGCACACTGGGAGACTTCGTCCTCCTCTGTGGCTGTGTGCAGGTGCCCATGTGTTCAGCAAGTTGACTGCTGTAACAAGACGTTCTTGTTTTATATTCCCAGGTGCACAACATCTGAAGCAAGTACAAGGTGACTTTGCTGTAACTCAGCAAGCAGTCTTTTCAAAAATGTCTTTTCCCCCCTTTTTAGGTCCTTCAAACACTGTCATTACGGGCTGAGAGGTGAAGATGCATTAGATGAGAAAAATAGCAGGCAGGGACCCTGAAGCACTTTAAGAAACCTCAGTCTGCAGAAAATCCTAGTCCTGACTCCAGACCTCAGAAAACCTGTTCTTTACCACAGGTGGGTCCATCAACCTGCATTTCTTTTCAGATTTTTCTACGAATACCCTTCAGAGGAGAGTTTTTTGTTTTCCCCTGATCTCTAAAATGTAAGAAGTAAAATTAACTTTCAAAATTGGAAATATCATACTAATGTTCTTCTAAATTGAATGATTTTATTGGTTAGGAAGTGTAGTAGTGTCTGTATTGCCTCTTTTTTGGGGAATTCTGCAGGTGACTTATCATTTGTTCTAAAGAAGGCTGTTTTAAATGATATGGTCTGTCAATAGCAATGTTGGTACATTTGCATCTAGCCACTAGATGTGTGAACATGAAGATTCTGGTTTTCTGGAAAAGGGGGCCATTC
The DNA here is from genome assembly GCF_963455305.1 of Plecotus auritus. Classification (NCBI taxonomy): domain Eukaryota; kingdom Metazoa; phylum Chordata; class Mammalia; order Chiroptera; family Vespertilionidae; genus Plecotus; species Plecotus auritus. The sequence continues at coordinate 11,204,966 of NC_137773.1, read as the reverse complement.
AGTTTGTGAAAACGGAGGCAGAAGTGTTTTTGGTCGGCGTGAAGTAGATGTAAATAATTGTCAATTACTCCTGTCCCATCATCTTCATGAGGGAGGTGGCCTCAGTGTGATAGAAGGTGCTAAAGATAAAACATGCTTATGAGACTTGTTAAAGATGGTATGGCAGACTTCATGAAGGACCATGGCTGTTTATATAGGAAGCACTTCAGTGGGATTTTATAGCGAGGGAGAGAAATTGGGCTCAGCTTCAAATACTGCATGCACAAGTAGACATTTATAGCCTATAGCCGAGGGGCAGGGTGGGGAAGCCAGTGAGTGGATAGGAAATTACAACGAGGCAATTCCTGGGGTAAGCAGTTTACATAAGAGGATTTTTTTTTTAAATTTTCTTTTTTTTAATTGTTTGAAGTATTACAAATAGTAGTACATATGTCTCCTTTTTTTTTTTCCTTCCCCATTGACCTTTCCCCGGCCTCCCCTTCCCCCCAGTACATGCCTTTACCTGCCCCCTCCCTCCCAGTGTTTTTTATCCATTGGTTATGCTTATATGCATGCGTACAAGTCCTTCGGTTGATCTCTTACAGCCCCCGCCCCCACAACCTCCTCTGCCTTCCCACTGTAGTTTGACAGTCTGTTCAATGCTTCTTTGCCTCTGTATCTATTTTTTCCCCATTTCATTCCTTTAAAAAATCTTGCCTCTGCAGACTAGAAATAAACATATAATAACAAAAAATGTTTGAGTCCCAATTTCCATGTCCAACAGTTCTGAGTCCCCATTTCAATGTCAAACAGTTCCTATGTGTACATGTCAGCAATGATATCTGGATGGTGGGCACATGGTGGCAATGCAGGTCCGACCCTCTCTGGTTTGGTCCTAGGCAACTTGCTGCGTCGCACAGCTGCTGACTGCTCGCGTGGGAAGGCATCATCAGCGTCTTCCATCTCTGGACTGTTTCTCCTCTTGTCTTCATGGTTGAAGCAGACCTGTCAATTCCTCTCTGTTGCAGGAATCCACATGGTCTTGGAGTTGTTTTCTAAAAATATACAAACATATTCTCGACCAAAAGTTAATAAAGGAATCTTTTCTATATAATTGATTTGGGATCCTTTTTATTTTTGCCCAAACGATTTTCCTTTGTCTTATTTAGACACCATGTGTGTTTTTCATGGGTGTCTTGCTGTTAGCATTACAAATGAAAACTAATTTTGTAAAGTAAAAATTTTCTAGATGTAATTTACTTATAGGATATTTTTCCTTACATGATATTACCCTTCTATCCCCCCTTTTTTGATTAATGGAGGCTTTTGTAACTTTTATAATGCAGTCTTGATGACTTTAAATTTTAATTTTTTGACAAAAATATGACTGCTTTAGTTTCATTGCATGTTCAGGAATTTTACCATGAGATGAACTACCAATAGAAATTTTAGTTACCACATTAGGAACAGCTTTTTGTCCAGTACAATTAAATTTTCTTGAATATTCACTTATTTCAATTAGCCTATTTAAATTAATCTGAGAACTTGATTATTATTTTACTGTCAAATTTAATACTCTACCAACAATCTTAATTTACCCTGTAAATATTAGGGGAGAGGATTGTTTGCATTCTTGAGTAGGCCCTGAGCATTCCTGGTGCTAGGCTGGATTTAGATATAGGGCAGCTGCTGTCAGCCAAGTCTCAGTCTGTTACCTGGGTCCCAATCTGAGCTGGGCCTACATAAGAGGATTTTTGCTGAAGACAAGCGGAAGGGTGCACATCATCTGGGGGACCTCATCAGATATGGAGGTTGGGGGTTATGGTTGCACTGACTTAGCAGGGTTCTTGCATAAAGTAAATTTTATAAGGAAGTGCACTGCTGTACCTAGAAGAAGATTCAGGAAACTGAAGTTTGATCAAGCAAAAAGTCTTTATCAGAGGTAAGGCTCTTAGTTTGTTTTCTTGTGATTTTCAGACTTACAGGAAAGTCATCTCAGGTGACTGGTCCTTTTTCTAAGAGTCTGATTTGTAAATTCCTCCATACATAATTTGGCTGGGCTTTTCCCCTCTCTTTTGGGATGTTTCTCATCAAGTTTGCCCATCTCCACAAGGAGTGAGAGATCTCTGAGACCTGAAAAGAAGTGGGACTTGGATGTAGTTGAAGGTGATGGAGAGGCCATCTAAAGTCAGACTGCTGGAAGGATTGTGGGAGAAGAAACACCAGCCCAAAGTCATGAGCTCAAGCCCTTGTCAAAAAGTTGCAACATGAGAGCAGCTCCAAAATGAGTCTTCAGAGGAAAGCAGACAACTTAAAGACTTTACACACTAGATTCAGGAAGAGCAGGCAAAGTTTAGTCTTGCTCTGAGATAATTTCACTGTTGATTTTCTTGGAAAGCACAGGGAACTTTGGTTGTGTTTATCACAGAGTCTCTCACAACATCAAGGCAAGGTGCTTAAGATCAAAGAACTATTTAACAGCATTACCATATTAATTATTGACTCTATTAGCATGATTTATCAGGTTTCATAAAACACACACACATACACACACACTGCACAGATAGATACTCTGTTTCACTATAATATTCACACCGTATGTTCTGAGAGGCTGGAGTTCTCCGTAGTCTCTGGGACTGCCAAGGAATACATCTGTAACTGTATCTCTCTTCCGTTGCTTTTATGGTCTCCCACTCACAAATGCCTGGAAATGTAAATCTCTAAATATTAAACAAAGATAAGTTTCTCACTGGGTTAGTATATGTCAGGGTGAACTAGTCATCTTTCCTAATTTTGCAGTTTTCTCAGTCTCCCAGGCTTTATACTATTTGTATAACTTATTTTTTGGTGTCTCATCTCTCTTTCTAACCTGATTATATAATTAGTCATTTATATTGTGCCTACTTTCAAGTAAAATCAAGTCTTTTATCCATCCTTTGCAGAATCCCACTGCAATCTCCCACCTGCTCAAGCTTTCATGATTTCTTTTTCTTCTAAACTAACAGATTTTATTCCGAAGGCGTGTCCATCCCTCTACCCCCAAACTGAAATTCAGCCAGAACCCAGATAAAATCATTAGATTTTCTAAACAGCATTTCTGTTGTTTCTACCAGTTCAGAGTGTTAAGATGCATCTCGTTAATTTTGGACATGAGGAGAACAGCATTTGCACCTCGGAAACCCCATATGATCATTGCATACTTTTGTGCTTAGAAAGGACACCATTGAATATATCAGGAGCGAGATGATTACATTTTTAAAGGACACACATTCCCAGAAGTTTTTAAGTACTCATCCTATTAATTAATTAGAATTATTAACAAAATAACAAGGCCTCAGAGTTGTCAAGGCTCTGGAAAAGTGGTAGGAAGGCCAGAGGTGGAGGTTGGAAGACAATTGGGGGTAAGTTTTGTTAAAGAATAAAAATTCAACTGAGTAAATTTTAAAGGTCTAATTGCTTTATTGAACAATTCATGAGTCAAGCAGTGGAAGATGGGATGTCTTATAAGGCAGATGGTTTCCACTTCCTTTGGGGGATGGGGCGGGCCCATATGACACATTATCTCATTGATATGGATTAGGAAATTCTAGACTGACACAGGAAGATTACATTCCTGGAAAAGGCTGAAACTGCAGTGAGGTCAGGTGTTACATCTAGGTTCTTTGTCAAGGCTTTGGCACAAGTGACTCCATTTTGAGCCTGTGGTCTGCTCTTTAACTCTTTCCGGTTAGAAAACAACCCCCGCACATGAAACTTTTTTGGTCTTGAAGTAAAATACAATCTGACATGTGACACTATGAGCGAGAGCACAGGACTGAGAGTTTCAGATGATTTTGTGTTGATTTGAAATGAGGAACAACATTCTTTTGTTTTTTAATTCAAAGTATAAACTTTTTAAATAGGTCTCTTTCCTGAAGGGAAAAGAGCTGCGTAGTTACAGGATTTTATCACTGGCCCGGGGCGTTACAGTTTATGCCAGCCAATTAAAATAACAATGACTGAGGAGATGCTAATGGCACTCCTTCCTACTGCTGGTGAGTCCCCACCACTCCTGGTGTGATTAAAACCCCTCAACTTGAGATTTTCTTACCGGGTCTTTCACAGAGAACTTCAAAAGAAGCTGTACAGTAATTTGGAAGAGCACATTCTACTTATTCCCTTCATTTTCAAATTTTGTTCTTCTTGATCCTTCATAGACTCCTTTCTACAGTATCATAGCCCGGGCTGTACCTTTCCTTATTCTTGTTGGAAACAGTCTGTGCCTGCCAAGTTATCGTTCTGTAGAAGCCATCACCATATTGGCCTTGGTCTGACAGGGGCCCCTGACTGTGTGTGCCATTTTACTGAGATGGTGGAGATGTTTCCCTAATGGATGTTCAGAGGAAGCTGCTTTATTGCTGGCAGCAAAATGATCCTGCCAAGCATCCTAACATGACATGTGAAAAAAAATCTCAATTATAATAGTGATTAACATATCTTTTGCATTTAAATGACTATGTTTTTTTAAGAAGAGAAAATTGTACATTGGGTGGGTTGTTGGTATGGTCAAATAAACATATATCAGGCTGTGCAATCTAGTAATTTAGGTGCATTTTTCTGCTTGTGACACCACTGGAAAAGACTCCGAATGAAGAGTAGGGGCAAAATACTCCCACCTTGATTGTCATTTCAAAACATAGGACCTTGCATAGCTAAATTAGCGCTTATGCCTAAACATAGGACACGTTTGCCTAAGTGCTTGATTACGGGCAGTCCTGGGGTACGTCGAACTCCACATACATCGTTTCGTGGTTACGTTGCCATCTCCCATTTATTTATATAAAAAAAAGTTCCATCATTTCGATGTATGTACATATGTGCTTTATGGTTTATTATTATTTGTTTACCACAAGTAAAGGTCAGGAATTGTTATCTTTCTTTTAACTTTTTTTGACTGTGTCACTTCATTACTGCTGTGCGTGTGCTCCATGGGAGTGACGTGGGTGCCTAGGTAGGTGGCTTCCGACTTACGGCAAAAATCTCATTTCAGGGATCTCCGACGTAACCGGAGGACTGCCTGTACTTAAGCTAGAATAATGTATTTCAAATAAACTTAATTTTTAGTAGTATATACTTTATATTTTATGGATTTGTTTGCCTTATATTTCATTATCTTAGTATAATCTGTACTTTATTTAGAAATAAAAGAGAACTGTAGGACTAGGGTATTTCTATGTTTATGAGAATTTAAGTATTTAGAGATTATTTAGCATTTAAAAGTACCGGTGTTGACCAATGTTCAAAGGAAGAAAAGCTGAAAATAGGATGTGATATTCTACAGTTAAATATGGCAATTCAGGTATTGACATTTTCAGCACATACAGGATTAAGTAAAGTTTATTTATGGGGTGGTATTATTTATTTTAATGGAAATTTGTAAATAATTATAATACCTGCTTTTTGCTAAAAAAAAAAAAAATGTCTAAATGTTACTATAAATTTGTTTACCAGTTCAATTGAAACGTGAAAATTGAACTCCAGCTCGTGGTGTTTGCCAGGCAGGATGCTAAGGTGGCTTCCCAGGTTCTTGTTCAGGTGGATATGAAGAATGAAGCCACAGACAAAAGGTGGTATAGGAAAAGATGGAAACTTATTGAGAAACAAGCACAGACTCCCACCTGGGGAGGGGGAGAGAGTCCCACTAAGTCCCTTTTTCCTAGGTTTTATAAAGGTTGCAGTTCTTTGGTCTCGATATGCCCTCTGATTGGTCACTATAGCAGCTTCAGAGCTCAAACCCCACTTGAGGTTCCCCTCTTCTTCTCCCTTTTGTTTTCTATTCCCTTTGGCTTTCCTCTTGCCTCTCGGAATGAGTGGCTTCCTTTCCTTTACTCTGTCAATGCATACCTTCTGGCAGTTCCCGCATTCTATGAATGCATGCCTTTTGCAGCTCCCAGCTTTGCAGCCCTGTGGTTCTCCCCCATGAGCCTCCTAAAACTTCCTAAACCTGCCTATTTTACCCCTAAAAACCTCTTTCACAATGGATACAGATCTAATTTATTATGTCAGCTTGACTGAGGCCTGAACTAAATCCAGCAAGCCTCCCATGAGAGAAAAACCACCCTTGTTACTCTGGCCCCAACAGATTCGAGTGTTGTAGAGGACCTGTGGGAAATTTGATCTCAGACACCTCAATTTTCTTTTTCTTTTCTATTTAACAGCTTCCTGCTCTTGATAACTCCTAACTTTAAATATAATAATGTAATAGACTCCAAGACATTCAAGTAAGGCATATGTTTTAGTTGACTCCATTTTACTGAGGTGACAGGGGGAAAAATTGTTCTTTACTTCTAAAGCGGAGGGTAGGTCGGAGGAGCAGCTTTTGTTATTCTGAGGATGTGAGTAGATGGAATGTCACTTTGGGAGCTCAGTTACCATATATAGTATTGCTATGTCAAGGGGTAGAGTAAAGGGGATTGGATGTTTTAGGATGAAGGAGAGAAAACACTAAGAAAGAGAGAAAGAAACTTTGAGAAAGGAAAGAATGATACAAACAAAGAAATTTTGTTAGTTAGGTATAATACTTTCCTCCATGCATGTCTTCATAAAGCCATTAGTTAGAAAAAAACTCATCAAAAGTTAGTCAACAATGCCATTGGAGTGTTATACTGTGATGTAACAAATAGAATTTTGGTGTTCACCCCCATTTCTTGGCACATAGCTTCTAAAACTTTTGTATTTGCTTGAATGATAGGAGTGAAAAAAACATCTTGTTATTCACAATAAACCTCTTTCAACTATACCTCAGTTTATGAACCTCAAGGAGTTTCAGGGCTGAGGACTGAGTTAGTCACCCATGGTCAGTGCTTTAATCAACCTTGCCTAAGTAATGGAACCTTCATAGAACCTTACCTGAAAGGGTTTGGAGAGCTTCCAGGTTTTGAACACATCGAGGTTCTGAAAGGGTGACACCCTCAGAAAGGGCATGGATGCTCCACACACACAGACACTCAATACCTTGCACTATGCACCTCTTCATGTTGCTGTTCACCCTTATTCTGTCCTTCGTCATACACCAGTGACTAACTGTAAGTAAACATTTCCTTGAGTTCTGTGCACTGTGATAGCTCATTATTGAACCAAAGGGGATCGTGGGAGCCCCTGATTTATCACTAGCTGAAGTATTATGAGAGATCTGGACTTTCAATTAGAATCTGAAGTCTGGGGGCAGTCTTGTGGGACACAGCCCCTTATCCTGTGGCACTGAGCTAACTCCAGGTACTTTGTGTCAGAATTTCTCAATGTGAGAGAAAAAAAAACCCACACATCTGGTGTCAGGAGTGTGATGAGCAGATGAAAAAGTACTTTTGTTTTAGAGGAGAATTCAGAATTTGTGTTTTAGTTTGGTTTGTAAATGTATGCAGGTCTGGTGGCAGGAAGAGTTTAAGAGCAGGATGATAATTTTATTTTATTAATCTACATTCTGAAGATGACCTCTTCTCACTACCAATAGATGTGGTTCTGAATTTAGTTAAGGGATCAAATGGTATAAGTCTGAAATACCTAGGAAATACATTCAAAATTAATATTAGAGGACATCTTCAGTAAGATTCCATTTAGTGGAGTGGATAGGTCTGTGGATTTTCAAACTGTATTCCTAGTGATTCTATTTTGCATTTATTGACAAAAACAGAGAGAGACAGAGAGAGCCAATAATTGTTATCTTGATTGATGAGTAGAAGGAAGAAATATAATGATAATTATTATCACTGAACATTCAATGTTCTTTTAGACATTCAAGGAGCAATATGTTGCAATATATTTAATAAATTACAATAATTTATAATACCTTTGATAGTTGTTTAACAAATATATGTACTATTTTATATAGTCAATTCTTATGTCACTACCATTGATTAATCAAAGTGTATTTAATATGGCTGTAGGGGTTGGGAATGGAGGCAAGGTGCAAAACAAGTACTACCTAAAGGTTATTATACTAGTGTCCCAGTGCACAAAATTCGTGCACATTAAAAGGGAATTAATTAGAGGAAATATTTTAATATTGCTATTTGCTCTTTCTCTATAATAGAAGTGTCAGAGATGAAAGAAAATTAGTAAAATGTATATGAAAATCTCCCTCCTTTCAGAGTCTGGGGCGCACCGCAGGACCCAGAGTCAAGTCCTCACCCACCTGCGCACACCTTGAAATTGTGCAACACCCAGACCCAGCCGGCCCCACCTCTGTCAAACCCCACAGGGCGGGGGGTGCAACCTCAGGTCCCCCGTCAAGCCCTGTTGGGCAGGGGGGCACAGCCTCATGTCCCCCGGTCCCGGGGTGAGGGGTACGGCCCCAGGTCCTCTGGCCCTGGTGCCGGGGTGGGAGGTGTGACCTCAGGTCCTTTGGCCCCATTGCAAGGGCATGATGACCATTTGCATATTAGCTCTTTATCATATAGTACTAGAGGCCCAGTGCACGAATTCATGCTCAAGTGGGGTCCGGTGGGCCCGCCCTGATTGGAGCCCAATCAGGGCTGGGCTGGCCAGGGGGGCCATGGGACATTGGCCGGAGGGCCCCATCCCTGATTGGTGTGGGGGGGCTCATCGGGGGCAGGGTCATCTAAGGGGAGGGGCCATGAGCCGATGGGGTTGGGGGGCGATTGGGGGCAGGACTGTCCAGGGGGAGAGCCCACAGGCAGTTGGCCAGCTGGCTCTGCCCCTAATTGGGGTGGGGGGTCAATCTGGGGTGGGGCCAGGCAGGGGGGAGGGGCTGAAGGAGGTTGACCGTCCAGCCCCGCCCCCTATTGGGGTAGGGGGGGACAAATGGGGGTGGGGCTGGCCATGGGGAGGGGCCGCAGGAGGTTAGCCGGCTGGCCCCACCCTCGATTGGGCCAGTTCACTGGCCACAGTGGGCATCATAACAGCCGGTCGTTCTGGTCATTACAGTGTTCCAGTCGCTGGCTTTTTGTATACATATACATATATATATATAACTAGAGGCCCGGTGCACAAAATACATGCACAGGTAGAGTCCCTAGGCCTGGCCAGGAATCAGGGCCGATCAGATTTCCCGGCTCCCTGCCTCATTCTTCCCTCTCTCCCTCAGCACCCCACCACCGCCGCTGGTTGCCCACCATGATCTGCGACGCCCCCGGTTGTCAGCGCACATTATAGTGAGCAATTGAACTCCTGGTCGAACTCCCGACGGGACACTTTGCATATTAGCCTTTTATATATATACTAGAGGCCTGGTGCATGAAAATTCATGCACTGGAGGAGGGGGCCCTCATCCCGGCCTGCCCCCTCTCACAGTCTGAGAGCCCTCAGGGGTGGGAGGTGACCTGGCGATCAGGGGAAGGCGATGCCCCATCACACCTCTGATGCTGCCACTGCCGGCAGCGCAAGCCTCGGCCAGCCCTGATTACCTGAGCCTCGGGTGGCCCTGGGTGACTGGGCAGATGCCATCTGAGGCTTGCCTGCGCCTCGGGCCAGCCCTGTGTGGCTGGACAGCCACCATCTGAGGTTTGCCTGCTCCTTGGGCCAGCCCTAGGCGTCTGGGCAGCCACCATCCGAGGCTTGCCTGCTCCTTGGACCAGCCCTAGGCGGCTGGGCAGCTGCCATCCAAGGCTTGCCTGCACCTCGGGCCAGCCCTGGGGGGCTGGGGGCCTGCGGGGACTGGGGGACTCTGGAGGCAGGCGCGTGGAGCGGCCAGGCCCGTCTGGGGGCGGGCCCAGCCTTGCCGCATGCCTGCTGCCCTGGCAGGGATGAGGGGACTGGGCGCCACCATCTTGTGGCTGTGGGCACCGCCATCTTTGAGGGCATGGCAGTAAATTAGCATATTGTCTCCTTATTGGCTGTGGGCGCTGCCATCTTTGCGATGGCGTGAGGAGCAATTAGCATATTCCCTCTTTATTAGATAGGATAGATTAGGTGGATAGGTACAATGTTTGTTATATGGTCTGAGATTGCCAGCTAACAAGTGCGTGGGTTATTTGTTTAAAATACAATTTCTTAGTCTTTATAGAATTAGTTCTATGAAATTAGAATCAGTGTGGGAAGTTGAATTTTTAGAAGATCTAAGTAAAAATCATGCACTATAAAGTTTGATAGCTCACCTGCATTTTTAGAACTTGTAGATAGTTTTAGACAGGTATTCATAAGCAGGCACTTCAAAATATTATCTTTTACTATGAGCAGGAAATGTTGGCATTCAGTACTGTTTGTGGAACAAGAGTGAACCTTTTACTTTGACTTGTCTTTATTTGAAACTATTCTACCTTGGCATAGTACTCTACATTAGAATAGAATATTAGCAGCAACAACAACAACACATAAGAAAGCAAAACAAGAAGATAACCCTTGCCAAGTGCACATTTATGCATTCAACGGTTATCTATTGAGTGACTAAAATGCACATAATGGATTTTTAACATTACAATTGCATTATTGAAGGTAAAATGTCTGTTATTCTACAGCACTTTGTTAATAGTAAAGCTTGAAGGTAACTCATTCAATGAACACACAGAGTCCTTAGTTTTCTTGATAGTTTAGGCGAAAATATTGTTTTCCTTGATTCTTCTGCAAATTTGCCTCAGCAATCTTCTTTGACACAAGAGACTCAAGAGACTATTTGGATATCTTAGGATAATGGGATGAAAATATAATTTAAAATTATATGGTAATTTAAGTTCTATTGGCCTCTAAAAATATGTAGAGTAGCTTTTTGGGTACTTCACTTTCTATTAAATAAGAATTAAATCAGGACTTAGCAGAATCTGTTTCAAAACTCTGAATTTCCTAAGTAATTGCAATTTTGTAGACCTAGTCTTGCTATACAATTTTATGCTTTATATTATATTTATACTATATTATCAGAATAATAGCAGTTGGCTTGCACACTACATTTCAAAGACTCAGTATGATAAACAGAACTGCAACATCTCATTAACATCTTTTATATTGATCGCCAGTGGAAATGATGCTATTTCAGATCTATTGGGCTAAATTATATATTTATTAACAATTATTTTCAAGCATTGTTCTCTCCTATTACTGTGGCTACTAGAAATTTTAAAATACATTGCAGCTTTGCATCATATTTCCCAGTGGAGCTCATCTGGAAATACCCTTTGATGAATAGTTTATGAGCGTTTCACTTTTCCTTCTGCATCTCCTACGTTTAACTATCAACACTAAAACTACCTATGTCTCTGTGGGCTGCAATTTGGAGCACTACTTATGTTATCTTTGGAGTACATTGGATCGCCATTTCTAGATTATAACATCCTTAAGAACAGAGATGATCATATTGGTCAGTTTGTCCCCAGCAGCAGTAACAGAGTGACCCGCACCATCATTTTTGTGTGGTTGGTTTTAGCTGACTTCATGGTGAAGGGTTTTAGCTTTTGATAACTGGAGGTAGGGGTCATAAAATCGGTGGCTTACAGAGACCACTGGAGTACCATACATGGGTGTGAGGTGAGATGCACGAAACAAGAGAGTATTGTTGAATCTCCCGTAAATTGATGAGCCTCATCTCATCCGAAAGAAGCCATTAGTACTTAGCCTACTCCAGCTGTGCGGGTGTCCCAGTCTAATGCTGCCAGATTTTTTAAGTTTTCTTAGAGAAACACAAGATCCAAATCACTATTTCTTAGTAATTCTTAAATAGTGGCATGATAATCCCAAACTGTACAAAGTCACATTTGCTCCCCTGGCTGGTGTGGCTCGGTTGATTGGAGCATCCGTTGGAGCACTTGCCTGGGTTGCAGGTTCCATGCCCAGCCCCAGTTGATCAGGGGGTGGCGGGGTGCAAACCAATGGATGTTTTTCTCAAGTCCATATTTCTCATGTTAATCTCTCTCTCTCTCTCTCTCTCTCTCTCTCTCTCTCTCTCTCTCTCTCTCATCTATCTCTATCTCTAGCTCTAGCTCTATCTCTATCTCTCTCTCATCTATCTCTAGCTCTAGCTCTATCTCTATCTCTCTCGCATCTATCTCTATCTCTAGCTCTAGCTCTAGCTCTAGCTCTATCTCTCTCTCATCTATCTCTATCTCTATCTCTAGCTCTAGCTCTATCTCTATCTCTCTCTCATCTATCTCTATCTCTATCTCTAGCTCTAGCTCTATCTCTATCTCTCTCTCATCTATCTCTATCTCTAGCTCTAGCTCTAGCTCTAGCTTTAGCTCTCTTCTTTTCCTCCTTACCTCTGCATTCCCCTCCCTCTCTAAAAAAAAAAAAAAAGCAAATAAACATTTGCCATCAAAAGTGCTGTTGTGGGCTGGTTCTGGCACACAGGCATTCCAAATGGGCCCGGAGCTTTTCCTTTCCACAAGTCCCCCTTTTTGTGTTCGAATTCTGTTCCCTGTTATAGATGAGGAAATTGTAAGGTAACATTGCATATTAGCCTCACAAATCTGTAACAGAGTGAAATGAAAGCCTTAGGAATTCAGAGTTTCTAACTGTTTAGCATTATTGAATCTTTTACTCTTTGTAATTAGGAAATAGCATTAATCATTAATGAGAAAAAAAACACACCTAAGTGAACAGCATCAGACATCTCCATGGGAACACCGTGGGCTTAATCTCAACAAGAGTGAAAGATACGGTGTACAAAATGGATTCCGGGCACATCTCTGTCAGTCTGATTTAGGGAGCTAATATTATTCTATCTATGTAAAAACCAAATAAAACACTTTTTCTTCTGCCTTTCATCCATTTTTTTAAAAAAATCTTTGGTGATATGTTTCTATTTGAATGAGCTAGTCCTACCTGTGGTACTCACAGGAGTGAAATATCGTCTTTACCTGCAACATCAAACACTGAAACAAAAGAGCAGTGGTTCCGAGTTCATTGAGAGTCCCTGGAACGTGTGGCTCGCCTGCAGACCAGGTGGAAGTTTCCTGCCGGTTTCTGGTTTCTCATTTAGGGAAAACCTCTTGGCTTGTGCCTCAAGAACTGTACAAGCCTCTCAAGAGTGCTAGTGGGAACTAGATGCATTTTTTGCCCAGAGACGTAGTTGCTAAGTTATACAATGGAATAAGGATCAGAGAATTCATGAGGAAAGAAAAAAGGAGATGTCAGTGGACTTCCCAGTCTGGGTCTTTTTCTAACAAGCTGTCCTCACGTTTTCTGGCCCATCTGCTGGGACGTCTGAAATACCACCTCGCTGGAGACGCGCATAAAGGAGAGGATGTCGCCACTTGGCTCATCCTCACAAGCCAGCTCGGTTTGACCTTATATTGGAGAAGAAACAGTTGCACCCTTTCCTATTAAATCGTTTGTTTGTTTCAGATCTTTTCACCACAGCTTGAGTTAAGTCCCATATGAAGATGTGAGAAATCGGGGATTGGATGGATGGATTGGAGGGAAAAACAGCTGATTTTGGTAGAATTCAATAATTTAAAACATTGGAAACCACAAGTTGTACTTATCTGGATAGGTATATTTTTACTATTATAATGTGATGAAGAATGTGACCATATAAACACTCTCCTTATTTTCATAAGTAGCTAAGCTTGCTGTGTGCCGGACACAGTTGTAAGGGCTTTTCACACATGGTCACATCCATTCTTCTCAGCTTTAGGAAGAAACTGCCATCGTCCCCATTTTACAGAGGCTTAACATGGTTGTCATCCACCTGTGGGTCCTACTCTCACCCCAGCTAGTCACTGGCAGGCTAGGACTTGAATCAATTTTATTCTGACTCCATAATTAACTCTTGCAAATAACAAAATAAGAGTAGCAAATACTTGTATCGACTTTTCTATGATCCAGGATCTGTTCTAGGTACTTAAGGAGTATTTACAATTTAATCACAGCAACCCTTTGAAACAGGTATTATTATTATGAAGCTCAGTGTACAGACAGGGGAACTGAGTCACAGAAACAAGGTTACATGCCCAATTGCCTCCAATAATTTGCTAATATGAGATATAACATGCAAAGTAAAACAAATCTTTCTGAAAATGAGATCATTAAATCTATAAGCTACCTAATAGACCCTAGATGGTGTTTCCAACAAATATTTGCTAGGGAAAATGAGTCTTGTCCCCTTTCACTTTAGCAATAAAATTGTTCATTATCAGCATTTCTGGCTTTACAAATGTGGGACCTGGTGATAATTTCTTTAGTTCCTGTTCCTGTTTGTGCAGTAATGTGAGAGACTTGCCCTGTCAAGGTCCATCATAATTTAAGGACAAGTGACCTTGATTATTAACTTCTAAAGGTTCTCTTTGGCCAAATGGTCATTTTGTCCTTCTGTTACTGTCAGTTTCTGTTCTGGCTTAATACCCAATCTGCTTGTACAGCTGTAGGTACTGAGTTCCTCTTACATTCAACATTACTAATTTATATATACCTATACCATTGAACATATGTACATATGATGTACATACATATACATACATATGCATGATTGAATAATCACTAACAAATTTCAGAAACTTTTTTGTTCCTACAAACATGATTAAAAAGCAAGGGTACCCTCCTAGAAGGCTGCAGGACAAGGAATAAATGATCCAACAAAGAATACCAACAAAAAAATGTAAACTACGTATCTAGTAGCCTGAAGTAGATAGATTCCTTTTCCTGAAAATAAATAAGCCAGCAGAAGGATTGAACCAGAGTGAGTAATGTGCCTCAGCAATGGAATTGTGTCCTTCTTTTCCCCACTTAGAAGTAATGATAGGCTCTTCTGGAACCTGCTTAAGTCAATGACACTCGCTGAGATGGATTGCCGTGTGTGACATATGGTGCGCTGGTATTGCGGTTGTATTGTAGGGATTATTACTAGCAGCAAGATTTTATAGTTATTGCCTGTCAAAGCTGGTGTTTTAATCACTATCATCAACACTGCCTTCATGTTTTACCTCATCTTCTCTCTTGCAAGCCAGGCCAGGGTGTCATCCAAAGAGAAACTCATATTGGGGGGCCCATTATTTCATTAAGATGTATATTTCGGAGGGACAAGTGAAAGATGATTTTACGAGGAGGAAAAAAATACTCATCGTAGCGAGCAGAATTTAAGGACTGTCATTATTGATCTGAGGAGGAATAATACCCACGTTTGTGAAGAATCTCATAAGCCCACTTTAGAGAGGAGGGAGGCCTGAGGGTGCAGGTGTTTGCTCTTGTTCCTGAGAGCAATTAGAGATCCAAATTATTTCCACTGTCACCTAATAAGGCAACAAGTGTAGCCTGATGCAATTAATTCCAGGCGCTATTAATGTACACATAGCTCAGTGTCTTCAGTTCACAGGCATTTTGTGAATTTCGTGGCCTGAGAAAGGAAAGGCAATGAATGCCAACCACGGTTACCTTGAAAAAGAACCAGTGATGGAGACAATAGAAGTGGATTAGGATAGGTGATCATTCAAACTTTAGTTAATTTACTTTTAAAATAAAGTAAAATTAAATGACCTTTTTTTCTATGAACCAGATTTCCACCCCCCCACACACCACACAAGGTTTTTAAAGCTCACTTAGCCGGTGTCTGATGTCAATTTTACAAGGTAGAATGCACTGTAATATTTTCATTTTGTTTTGTTTAGAGGGGAACTGGACTATTTCCTCCAGCCCTTCCCTTCCTTCCCTTTGAAATATACATCTGGATGAGAAATTCTGATGCTGAAAGTTACAGCTGTGAGGCTGTTTGCTTTTGCATTTCTTACAATTGACCTCTTTCTCAGTGCATTACATTCAGCCTCCAACTTAAATTGCAAGGTGTTGTGAATAACGTGTGCATCACTTCAGGCTTTTCGGTAGAGCTGTTCTTCCCCCCGTGTCTCAACACACAGCGCCTCCTAAAAAGCCAAGAGAGACAAATTTCTCATTTGCGGAGCACAGCGGGTCAGCCCCTTCCATATGCTCAAGATTTGTGGCTCATGTCACAGGCAGCCCATTCTCATCTTTCAAGTCCTAACAGTTCAAGAGCCTCAAATCCCTTTGAACCCAGATTAAATGGGTTGTGGAAAACATGCTACTGTGTGTATGGGGGGAGGGTGGGCTTAATTTTTTTCCCAACGTGCAATGCATCCTGAGCCTTCCTAGACTGCCCTTTGACTATCTAAATAGCTCAATACCAATCTTCGGTCTAACCGTCATCCCAACATGGTGTGTGTGGGTGGCGATGTATACAGGCGTATTTATGTATAATTCAGCATGCATTTTGTAACGCTTGACTGCCTTGCCAAACACATTTGAAGACCTAGCTTTCTCAGCTAAAATGAGCTTCACAATTTAAGTATAATGCCGCTTCTCTTTCTCGCAGAATTCAGGGGACCTGATGAGATGATTTCTCCCCATTGAGCTTAATCTGCAAATATTACAGGTCGTCCCCACTGCAATGTGATCCTAAAGGAAGAAAGGCCTCTCCTACCTGACCTGACCATCCCTGGTGGACTGTCAGGAGACATGCGGTCCCTTTAGTTCCTTTTTCATCAATGCCAGTATTTTGAAAAAGTATTCTAAAGCTTCTTTCCAGCTTACCTTAATGATGATGTGTGTTCTTTCGTTAATAAACATTTTAAGTGTTGCCTAATTCCATGGTAACTTGATTAAAGCCACTTTTAAAAAAATCATTGTTAAATGTGCCTATTAAAAATATTTTTTTGTTCCAGTAGCCTAGGGAGTCAATGAACATGCCTGTTCTGGATATTATTGTGTTCTGTAAAACCAGTATTCCACCATCTTCACTCTTTTAAGAGCTCATCCTCTTCAATCCCCACTTCTTTGGGAAACTTCCCTTTTATGAAAACCTGTGCTTCTGGTGCAATCATAATAGGAAAGAGAATTCATCATTATGATTGTTCGCCCCGGGTTCCTTATACTCTTCCAGGTAAAACTACTAATTTTGTAAACTGTATTCCCCCACACTCCACCCCCCCAAAAGAGAGAGAGAGAGAGAGAGAGAGAGAGAGAGAGAGAGAGAGAGAGAGAGAGAGAGAGATTTTGACTGACATTAATTTCTTGTTTTGTTGTTGTTAATCCCCTTCCGGGGATATTTTTCCATTGGTGTTTAGGGAGAGTGGAAGAGAGAGGGAAAGACAGAGAAACATCAATGTGAGAGAAACACACCCATTGGTTGCCCCATGCAGGAGCCCTACCAGGCCCTGGGCCAGGGAAAGCCTGCAACTGAGGTACGTGCCTTAGACCAGAATCGAACCAGGGACCCTTTGCTCCATAGGCCAACACTCTATCCACTGAGCCAGTTGGGCTTAGCAAGACTATCTATTAATTCAAGTGCTTCTATGCTTGTTTTTCAAGTTTGATAGCTATTTTACAGATCACTTATCAGTTTGTTTCCATACTTTTAAAATCCCATTCTGTTGTGAACTACAGTTTTCTAGTTGGATCTTGATGATATCTAAGAAAGCTGTGGATGTGTGTGTATCTTCTAAACTTCTAATTAAATTACTCTGTGAATTCTCAAAGATTCGAGTTTATTCTTTTTTCTTGTTAAGGTGTAATTATAGCATCTGTGTATAGATGATGATAAAACTAAAAAATAATAAATCTTCTTGATTTTAGTTTTTACATTTTTCTTATTTTCTCTATCATTATCACTTGCCAAAATGCCTTCAGACAGTTCTAGTATGAGGACAGCTTTTGCATTCTGGAGGGCCCAGATAAAACACTTCTAGAATGAAGAATACATCACTTACCTGAACAGTAGGTAATATCCTCCTCCTAGAAATCTCCATACTGTACTATGTTGCCACTTTCTAGTTTATAACACAATTCCTGAACAATGTTATGGATTTGGGTTACGCTGAGACTGAACATTTCTCCAGCTTGTTAGCCTTTTCACAAGAACATTTCACCCAGCTATGAAAACTTTACCTTTGAATTCCCTCAAAATGTTTGAGTGCCATCCATAGGTATTGATTTATTTACTTTTAGTTTATCTACTTGGTCTTAGCATGATTAGATCTAGTACCTCTAACCTGCCCAGTTCAAAGGCATGTTTGGCTTGTACTTAAGTCTTTCCAGTGTAGACTGAGGGTTGGTTAGGGTTAATGTGTATTGTAATTTTGGTATTCTTTCTTAGTATATGTGCATTGGACTGTGTTGTTTCATTTTCTCCTATTTGTAAGCTCAGATTTATTTGTTATCAATTTCTAATTTTATTCCATTTGGTTGGGGAATAAACGTCGTGTGATTTCACTCCTTTTAAATTTTTAAGGTTTGTTTTATAGTGGAGACTATGATATTTCTTGGAGAATGTTCCATCTATGATTGAGAGCAATGTATATCCTTATGAATTTAAAGTTCTATAGGTGTATATTAGATCAATTTTGTGCATAGTGCTGCTCAAATTTTCTATTACTTTGTTGACTTCCTGCCTATTTGTTCTATTTATTATTGAAAGTGAGTACTGAAGTCTCTAACTATTATTGTTGCATTGTCTACAATTCCCTTCAATGCTGTAGGATTTGCTTCATGCATATCTGAGCTCTGTTGTTAAATGCATATATATTTATAATTGTGATCACTTCATGATGAATTAATTACTTTACCATTATAAACATCCTACATTATCTCTGGTAACATCTTTGTTTTAAAGTCCATTTTGCCTGATGTTAACATAGCTGTTCCAGTTTTTTGTTTGTTGTTTTTATGATCCAGGCATACATTGTTTTCTTGAGGTTTGTAGATACTGAGTTTTTTTTTACAAATTCAAAGTTTGTGGCAACCTTAGATGGGGCAAATTGGCACCATTTTTCCAACAGCATTTCGTCGCTTTGTATCTCTGTGTCACATTTTGGTAATTCTTACAATACTTCAAGTCTTTTCACTATTCTTATATTTCTTCTGGTGATCTCTGATGAGTGGTCTTTGATGTTGCTATTATAATTGTTTTAGGGTGCCACAAACAATGCTTATATAAAACAGGGAACTTAATAAATGTGTGTGTTTTGACTGTTCTACTGACCAGAGGTCCCCCATCTCTCTCCTCCTCAGGCCTGCCCATTCCCTGTGATATAACAATATTAAAACTAGGCCGATTAATAATGCTACAGTGGTCTCTAAGTCCTCATGTGAGAGGGAGAGTCACACATCTCTCACTCTAAATCCAAAGCTGGAAATGTCAAGCTTAGTGAGGAAGGCATTTCAAAAGTCAAGATAGGCTGAAAGGTAGGTCTCTTTCACCAAACAATTAGCCAAGTTGTAACATCAAAGGAAAAGCACTTGAACAAAATTAAAAATGCTCTTCCATTGAACACATAGATGATTAAGAAAGCAAAACAGCCGAATTGCTGATCTGGAGGAAGTTTAGTAGTCTGGAGAGAAGATCAAACCAGCCACAGCATCCCCATTGCCAAAACTGCATCCAGAGCAAGGCCCTAGCTCAAGCATGTCAAACTCAAAGGCTAACATGGGCCAAATAACCAAGGTTTAAGTTTATGTGGGCCACAAAAAAACAAAATCTTCAATGTTCATAGAAACGTAGGTTTATTTTGATAGAGACATGCTGAATACAAAGGGCTGAAATAAATGAGTCATCGTTAACATAAAATAATAGAACATTTTAATAAAAATTAATATTTTTTCTTGAACATTAACTTACCAGACACTGAATAACTGCACAAATTAATAAGCGTAACACAAATAAACCTATTTTTCTTGTTCTCTGAAAGCGAAATATTTCCTGTTGCGCACACCAAACAAGTCAGTCCAAGACTAATGATGTGGCCATGGGCTGCTAAAATATTCGCTACTGCCAAAACCGGTTTGGCTCAGTGGATAGAGCGTCGGCCTGCGGACTGAAAGGTCCCAGGTTCGATTCCGGTCAAGGGCATGTAACTTGGTTGCGGGCACATCCCCAGTAGGAGGTGTGCAAGAGGCAGCTGATCGATGTTTCTCTCTCATCGATGTTTCTAACTCTCTATCCCTCTTCCTTCCTCTCTGTAAAAAATCAATAAAAAATATATATATATTAAAATATTCGCTGCTGGCATTAGTGGAGAGAAATGGTGCGCATGCGTGTAAGGCCCGTAAGGGAAATGAATGCAACGCGGTTATAGTAATCAGTCATTAGAAATGTTGTAGTTTATTATTAATAATTATGTATAACAGGATATTGTAAAAGTTAAGTTAATGAAATTTTTATTAAAACGTTTCTTACATACCGTTATATTGGCTGGGCTGCAAAAATATTCGTTGTGGGCCACATGCGGGCTGCGAGTTTGACATGCTTGCACTAGCTCTTTCTTCTCTGTGAAGGCTGAAAGGGGTAAGGAAGGAAAAGTCTGAAGCCAACAGAAGTTGGTTCATGGGATTTAAAAAAAGACGCCATCTCCATAACATAAAAGTGCAAGGTGAAGTAGCAAGTGCTGACGAAAAAGCTGCAGCAAGTTATCCAGAAGTTCTAGCTAAGAGAATTAGTAA
The DNA here is from genome assembly GCF_963455305.1 of Plecotus auritus. Taxonomy (NCBI): domain Eukaryota; kingdom Metazoa; phylum Chordata; class Mammalia; order Chiroptera; family Vespertilionidae; genus Plecotus; species Plecotus auritus. The sequence continues at coordinate 11,184,620 of NC_137773.1, read as the reverse complement.
AGGTAGCCACACTAAACCGATTTTCAGTGAAGAAGAAATAACCTTATATTGGAAGACGATGCCATCTAGGAACAGCAGGAATAAAAGATGTTCTTTTATGTGATATACTTAAAACCAGAGTCTGATAAAGTGACCATCAAGTTGAAAGATAATGAACATGAAAAGAAATAACAACAGTAAAGCTAAAGGTATTTTTTGAATAGTTCATTAATCATTAATGACTGCCTTAGGTATTTTTTAAGCAGTAGGCAAAGCTCTAACAAATTGAGAGATGCAACTTTCTGTTTTACAAGTAACTCTTGTCTGTTCCCACTCCACCCAGTCTCAAATTCAATCATTTTCGATGGTCTCCATGGCACAAACAGTTGGTGGAGTGAACACTTGAACGAATGAAGAAGGAAATGTCTGTGCCTACTGATTTGGGATAAATACCTGTCTGAATCACCCAGGCAGACTTCAGGCCCTCTTATCTGCAAGCTCAAGTGTTAAAATAAAGATGAAGTTCATTATCATATATAAATAACAAATCTTCCCGACAAATAAAAAATAAGGAAGACTAATAAAAGCTTACATTTTTAAGATACTATAGAAGCCATCCCATCAGTTTTATACTCTAAGTTTCAGCCATTCACACCACCCAGCAATGCTGTAACATTTAAATAAAGATAGGTAAAAGAAGTTATTTATATGCCTGGCTTTTTGTGTAGTCATTGAAAGATTCAAAGTATTTAGCCATTATTAAGGATTTAGTGTTCAATACTTTTTAGAAGGAAGGATAACAACAGAAAGAACATAATCACAATCAAAGGAGTCCAATCAACATAAATTTAATTTAAAACAGTTTGCCTTTTTATAATTGGAGGTCAGCCAGCATGTAAGTTTCTGTATTATAATTAAGAAAAATAAAGATTTTCTGATCCTAAATTCTGCCTTTCTCAGATCATCTTAACTTAACTTGCAATTAAAAAGATCACCCACTAAAGGAGTTGGCATCTCTATTGACTTGCTAATCAATTGTTTATTTGTTTTACAAATCCATTTCTTTTCCAAAAACTGACCTAATTTTCACAGCCTTGATTAAACTGAGAACTAAATTAGAGGGTTTGTTTACTTGCTCAATTCTCTACATTACATTGGTCTAGAGGTGAACAAAAATATATGGAAAACCAGTCTGCCTTTGGGAGAGATATACTTGCCAGGTTTAAGTATTTGTCAAAACAAAATCTGCTTAAAATGTGTTAAACTTGTCCATTATTCTGGCTGTAAAATGTGAAATGAAAAGGGCTTACTTAATAGATGCAAGTGAAATAATCATAGCTAATATTTACTCAGTGTTTATTATTTTCGCTGTGTTAATGTGCTTTTGTGTACCTTATCTCCTTAAACACTTACATTAACCCTGTGAAGTATTATTGTTATCTCTGTTTTACAGACTGGGTGAGAAAATGGCCTTGAGAGGTTGCAGAAATTGCCTACAGACACTCAGCTTTTAATTGGGTAAATCAGAATTGTTTTTTCACATAATGTGACTTGAGAGCTAGTTTGAATAAGCGACCTATAATTCTACTTCCATTCTTTCTTTCATTTAAAAAAAATATTTTTATTGGTTTCAGAAAGGAAAGCAGAGGGAGAGAGAGAGAAACATCAATGATGATTGATTGGCTGCCTCCTGCTTGCTCCCCACTGAGGGTGGAGCCTGCAACTGTGCCCTGAGGAGAAATTACACCCTGACTCCTAATTCATAGGTTGATGCTCAACTACTGAGCTTACCGGCCAGGCTTCTTTCATTTTTAAAAATTATTTTTTTCAATAAATGATTGAACGAGTAATGAGATATATGTGCCCTGAAAAATATGTAATTTAGGCATAATATCACGTGCCTATGGCCACATACCCCACATAGTATAAAGCGGCTTTATGTCATAGTGCTTGATTTTTTTAAATGGCTACTGTTTTCATGAATCCGAAATTTCTGAAACTCACGGAAGTGACTGTGATGTCAGTCTTTTAAAGCCTCCAAAGCAGTAGATATAAGAAGCAGAATAGCCCGGCCAGTATTGCTCAGTGGTTGAGCATTGACCTATGAGCCAGGAGGTCACAAGTTGATTCCTGGTCAGGACATGTGCCCAGGTTTCAGACTCAGTCCCCTTGGGAGCCATGGAGAAGGCAGGTGATCAATGATTCTGTCTTATCATTGATGTGTCTCTCTCCTTCTCCCTTCTTCTCTGAAATCAATAAAATATATGTGTGTGTGTGTATATATATATATATATATATATATATATATATATATATTTTTTTTTTTTTTTTAAGCAGACTAGATGTCTTAGGGCAACTGTCAACATATTTGAGAAAATAACCCAGTCAAGCTAGCTGACTGGTTTGAAACTTTGTTCCCTCTTTATATCAAGCAGCAAATAGCAGAAATATTTGCCCTGTACTGAAAGAATTAGGAAACATTCCCTGCATCCAGAGGGCCTGTTGGTATTATTAGTAATTGGGCACTCAGTGGCCTCTATGGCCAGCAGAAACAACCAACACATTCTATTTGACAGCAATCCTGGGACTCACTCAGTCATTGAAAGCGGTCTATGGAAAATAGAAATAGCACCTCAAAATAGTAAATATGAAATTCCAAATGCAAATCTCACATGTAACTGAAAATCAACAAGCATTTGAGAAAAACCAATGACATGAAAGCAACCAAATTGCAAAGTGGAAAATTTAATATGTATTATATTATACCAGAGGCCCGATGCATGAAAATTCGTGTACTCGAGGGGGTCCCTCAGCCTGGCCTGCGCCCTCTTGCAGTCCAGGAGCCTTGGGGGATGTCCGACTGCAGGGAGCAGGCCTAAGCTGTCAGTCAGACATTCTTAGTGCTGCCATGAGCCTGCCTTCTGGCTGAGCATCACTCCTCCTGTGGGAGCACACTGACCACCAGGGGGCAGCTCCTGTGTTGACCATCTGCTCTCCTGATGGTCAGTGCGTGTCATAGCAACCTGTCATTCTGCTATTCGGTCGATTTGCATATTAGCTTTTTATTATATAGGACTAGAGGCCCGGTGCCTGAAATTCGTGGATAGGGGGTGTCCCTCAGCCCAGCCTGCACCCTCTCCAATCTGGGACCCCTCGGGGATCGGTCCTAAATGGGCAGTCAGACATCCCTCTCACAATCCAGGACTCTGGCTCCCAACTGCTTGCCTGCCTGCCTGCCTGATTGCCCCTAACTGCTTCTGCCTGTCAGCCTGATCACCCCCTAACCACTCCCCTGCCAGCCTGGTTGACGCCTAACTGCCCTCCCCTGCTGGCCTGGTTGCCCCCAACTGCCCTCCCCTGCAGGCCTGGTCCCCCCCCCCCAGCTACCCTCCCCTGCAGACCTGGTCCCCTCCAACTGCTCTCTCCTGCCAGCCTGGTCACCCCTAACTGCCCTCCCCTGCAGGCCTGGTCCCCCCCAACTACCCTCTCCTGCAGGCTGGGTCCCCCCCTAACTGCCCTCCTCTGCCAGCCTGGTCACCCCTAACTGCCCTCCCCTGCAGGCCTGATCACCCCCAACTGCCCTCCCTTGCAGGCCTGGTCCCTCCCAACTGCCCTCCCCTACTGGCCATCTTGTGGTGGCCATCTTGTGTCCACATGGGGGCAGCCATCTTGTGTTTTGGAGTGACAGTCAATTTGCATATTACTCTTTTATTAGGATTATATTAAAATCAGAGAGTTGGTGTGGATATTACATCTTTCAGGATATGGGTGTACCTCTTTTAAAAGGAAGCAAATACCTAGAAAATGGAAAAAATATTATCAACGAGGAAAATGTTATTTGGATAGGCACATAAATAGAACAGACAGATTTTTTAAAATTGAAAACTAGAAGAAGCTTACTTCTAATACAGTAGGGATCAAGAAAGAAAATATGAAAGAGAATTCAAAATGCTTAGGTAATAAAGAAAAAAAGCCATTATTTATCTAATACAACTCCTAAAAGAGCTATCAGTGAAAATGAAAAAAGACATAATTAGAGGCAGTAGAAGAAAATATCAGAATCTAATACAGGCATCCTCAAACTACGGCCCGCGGGCCACATGCGGCCCGCCGAGGACATTTATCCGGCCCGCCAGGTGTCGCTGCCTGTCCTGCTTAGCAGCCGACTCGTCCCGGGCCCGCAGTGCGCATAGGAATTTGTTCATAGTTTTTTTTAAAAAAACTATAGTCCGGCCCTCCAATGGTCTGAGGGACAGTGAACTGGCTCCCTGTTTAAAAAGTTTGAGGACCCCTGATCTAATAAATTAATAATTATTCAAGAGGAAGTTACTGTCAACTCTCAAATGGGATACATGAAAAATGGACTACATCACACATGCTATGCAACAAGATTATTAAACCAAGGCTGACGAGAAAATCTGAAGATTTTTTAAAGAAAATTTAAAGTAATTAATTACAAAATCAGGAAAACTGATGAGTATTAGATGACAATGAAATGATAATACAAAATTTTATTCTAAGCTATAGCAGCATTCAAGAGAAAATGAAAAATAAGAATAATTTCAATAATATAATGACTGAAAATTCAAACCATCTGCAGATATATTCTAAAACTTTTCAAGAGAATATAGTTTAGCAAAATAGATTTAAAAATTCAAACAGCAGATTTAGAATTAGAGAAATAACCAAGAACAGAGAAACCATATGTGAAATAGTGAAGTACAAAAACCTTTTGATTGTAAAATATAATAATCAGTTGAAAAAAATCTTAAAGAAATAGAAGGGAGAGAAATTGTGTAATACTGCTAGAATACACTATTACTTACATACTATCAATTATTCATAGCTACCTACTAGTATAGAAAAATTATAATCATGCATATGAAATGATGCACATTAGCATCAGAAAATGATTCTCTCTTTGGAAAGGCAAATGCATTCTCTCAATTTTGTTGTAAACCTAAAACTGCTCTAAATATTAAAGTCTTACAAAAAGGCAGAGATTTACAATTGGTGGCTAGGACAAGTGTATACCGTTTATTTTTCACTAATACACTTTTTGGTAGTTTCAGTGTTTACCATGAGAATATATTTACATATCTTTAATTAAGTAAATATATTTATTATTTATTAGTTCCAATGTTTCAGTACCAGCTGGAGACCCTCTACTTTTCCTTTGAGGCACTTATATAAACTTGCTATGAGGGGAGGGGGTGTGGGAGGGGGCGGCGGGGGGAGAGCTACAGGAGGGCGGCAGCAATCTACTGGCTATAAGCGGGTGGCAGAGAGCTACAGGAGGGGGCAGGGCAGCAAGCTATGGGGGGCGGGGGGAGCTACAGGAGTGCGGGGCAGCGGGCGGAGAGCTACTGGAGGGCGGCAGCGAGCTACTGGTGCACGTATTCGTGCACAGGGCTACTAGTTGTGTATGAAGAATTATATTACAAGGTCAAGCCTAACTGTGAAGAAGGCTATGATAATTAGTATTTAATTGTTTGGACTTTATACTTCTATAGGACAGGGAAAAGTTTGTAAGGGCTCTTGGGTCAACATCTATCAATCAGGTGTTAAGTTTTTTTTTACCTGATAGTTTAAGTTTCATACTATTGATTGTATTTAACTGGTAGCACAAAATATCTGCACTCTAGATACCAGAGGATATAATTTCTAACTCACTGCCTCTACATAAGTATGCATAACCATGCATAACTGTGGCCAAGAGAACCAATGTTTAGGAAGGCTTTACTGGAGCACCTGGCCTATCCATTCCAAATACTTTAAGTTCTGGTCTATTGTAAGCCATTCAGCTCAACACCATATACTCTCTTACCTCATTCCTTTTGCATTAAATTGTCTTTGTAGTGCTCAAATTCATCTTGGCAGTTATATTATCATCATCCATTCATGAAGAATATTATAAGAAACCATCCTCTGAAACTAATTACTATGTTTCTTACAAATTATACATCTGTAGTGTTGCAGAATATAAAACTCCATCACTTAAACAATTGCTGTGTTTTTGGTACCTTTATTCAAAATTTAAGGATAAACACTACTTTTTTTTTCTTCTGCGTGATCACATAGTTTTTGAAAACATAACTTTTAATATCTGCTTTCTTTTGTTATTGTATCACTGTGCTATAGTTCATTTAATTAATTATCTCTTTTAGAACATACAGTGGTTTCTGCTGTTGTTGCTATTGTAAGTTTCAGTGAACAACATCCTTGCCACTAAATCTTTTTGACCCTTATTGACTATTCCCAGAAATGGATCAATGGATAAGGATGAGTTTAAGTCTTTTAATTTGCAATGAAGTAGTATTTTCAGGAAAATGAGTGACATGAACTGGTAAAGAGGAGGCTGGGGAATATTTTATTTGCAGGAACTGTGATGATCAAAGAAACAGCAGTAAGCCTAATAGACGATTTGGCACAGCAAACATATTGATTTGTTGGAAGTGATGATAATATTGAAGAGTTGAGGATGGAAATAGATTTATTAAGTGCACTGACAAGCAAGAAGGTAGGTCTGACAGGAGTGATAAACATAACCTTCCAATCATAGTGTGAAGGAGTTAGACTGGATTTGCAGATGGTATATCACCTTGGATACCATTTGAGTAGGAGGAGGATGATAATAAGAAAGTAGGTTTGGAGGAAGTTTAACTTGACCACAGTGAATGTGATGAAATTACACTGTATGAGAAGGAAACTGGAATAGTGGAGGCATGACATGATCATCACTGGGATTTCTGTTAAATTGAATGTCAGTTCTGCATTTTTAAAATTTGTAGCATTTTATTTTAATTCAGAAAGACATCTATGAACAAAGCATTTGGATGCAAATAATGATTTTATGTGTATTTTTTAGAGTGGTATTTTCGTTGACTCCTCCTCCATGATTCCTATTGGAATATGTATAAAGAATCCTTTCTATCTCGGTGTGTACCCCTCTATGCAGTGTACACATCAATATACATCAAAGTTTTAAAAATAGTTTTCAAAAGAAGATCAAGCAATGCATAAATATTTGCAACTTGGTGTTATCATTCAATAGTCCCTCATGCAAACCATTTGAGTCTTTTTTTTCCTTTAAATATTAAAGCCATTTACTTCTATTTCTACTTTAAAATCTTAATGAAGAATAGCTGCTTTTTAAAAAAACTGTTAATATCTTTCCAACATTTACTGATATACTCCAACACTTTTTTCCAATTTTTTATATAAAATGTTCAACTAGACATGTTGAGTATTAGTACAATGAATACCTGCATAATTTCTTCCTTTATTCAAAAGCTATTGCTATTTTTTATATTTGCTTTACATTTGCATTTCTATGCTCTATGTATGTAATAGATATGTAGTACATAGTCACTTTATGCATAACTTCGTCATAATGACTTTTTATACAAAACCACATGTAATTATTACACTTAAGAACATTAATAATATTTCAAATAAGTGTTTAATTTTTGATACATTCTTTTTCCCATTTATTTTATACCTGGTATTTGAACAACTTTAATAAGAGATAACTTCTATACCATAAAATTTACTAATTTTAAATTCATAGTTAAATAATTTTTAATAAATTTACAGAGTTGGACACAATCAACACAATTCAATTTTAAAATAATTCCTTCACACCAAAAAGATTTCTTGCCTTGACAGTGTGGTTCAGTGGTTGAGCGTCAACCTATGAACATGTAGGTCATGGTTCCATTCCTGGTCAGGGCACATGCCCAGGTTTGTGGGCTCAATCCCCCAGTGTGGGGTGTGCAGGAGTCAGCCAATCGATGATTCTCTCTCATCATTGATGTTTTTATCTCTCCCTCTCCCTTCCTCTCTCTGAAATCAATAAAAACATATTTTTACAAAAGATTCCTTGTATCCATAAGCAGCCACTAGCCAACCCTTCACTTACTTCCAGCCCCAAGCAATCACTAATCTAATTTCCTTCTCTATAGATTTGTCTATTCTGAGGATCTTATATAAATGGAATGCATATGTTTTATGTTGTGATTGGCTCAATTTACTTAGCAAAATTATTTTGAGGTTTCACTTAAGTTTTCCTTTCAGCAATTTGTTTCTTTTATTATCAAGTAGTATTGTATGTTATGGATATACCATATCTTGTTCATATAAAATTCTAGCAGATTCAAACTAATCTATATAAAACAGATCATTGGTTGCCTAGAAGTGGAGTGTGGAAGGGGGCAGTGTTTGGGAAGTCTAGGTGGTGGTGATTAATGAGAAAACTTTGGGGATGATGGACATGTTTATTTACTTGCTTATGGTGATTGATTCCTTGGTGCATACTTAACAATCATACACTTTAAGTATATGCAGTTTATTGTATATCATTTACATCTAAATAATGTCATTTTAAAAATAAACTGAAGACAGAAAGGGGGTGAAACAAGAGGAGGTTGAGGAAGGTTTGCGTGCATGTGTAGGTGCTGCATTTTAAACTTTCGAAGTACTCTTGATAGATATGAAGAATACACACATTTTGTCATTGTTGTTGTTAGATGTTGATCTTGTTCCTCCAACGCTCCAGGAGTTCTGCTCCACTAAGTGTGTGACTATGCTACCTGATGTTGATCTTGCTGTTAGGACCCTTGGGATAGGCTGGTATTGTTTTGTTGTTTACTGCACTCACTTTTTAAAAAAAATATGTTTTTATTGATTTCAGAGAGAGGAAGGGAGAGGGAGAAACATCAATGATGAGAGAGACGCATCAATTGGCTGCCTCCTAATGGGGATTGAATCCGCAACCCGGGCATGTGCCCAGACCAGGAACTGAACTGTGACCTCCTGGTTCTTAGGTTGATGCTCAACCACTGCCACTCTGGGCTCTACTCATTTCTGTTGAGGGGTGTGCTATACTAGTACTGCAGGTGTCCTGTCAAGGGTGAGAGGCCAAAGGTCTTTTAGGATTGACTTTTGTGTTTCTAGGCTCTAAGGTTGAGAGACTCCGCAGTCTTGGCTTTTGGGGAGTCAGAGAAACACTCCATCTTTTTGGAATTCAAAAATACTCCCACATATTCAATAGTGACTACTCTGCAAGAGGCCCTCAAGGGCCCCAAATGAAAACTTTGACCTGAATGCACTGCCCTCTTACCCGCACCTCTGTAATCTAATATTCTCTAGTCCCTCTCAAGTAGTTCTTGGAAGGAAGTCCCTATCACATCTCTGACAAGAGTCCAGCAGAGCCCAAGGCAGCAATCACTACCTTCAGTTAACTTTATGTCACAACAGCTGGTTGGCAATGGAGAGTGTCAGAGTTAGGAGAGTAGATACCTGCAGTGTGGTCATAATTTCTCAGGTATTTTAAGGGATTTGTTTTCAAATAAAAACAATGGCCACATGTATGATGGTTTACAAACTGTCTGAGAGTGCAGGTCAGACTGCAGACAGCGCTGTGCTGCCCATGTACTCATAACAAGATTTTTTTTTTTTCATTTTATTGAGCTGTTGGGGTGCTACACATTAACAAAATTATACAGATTTCAGGTGCACAATTCCACAACACATCGTCAGTACACTGTATTGTGTGTTCACTACCCCAAGTCGTAAGACTTTTCTTTAGAACATTATTTTTTAAAAATTGGTCCTTTTAATGGAGTATGGACTCACAGACTGTTGGCAATTAAGATTAAACTTGATTTATTTTTTAATATAGGACTATATTCTAGTATAACTGAGTAGAGATCGATGCCAGTCGTGTGATGGACAGTAAGCTTATCCAACATGACGGAGATAGATTTCCAAGAAGACAGAGTCTGCTGTTTTTGTGTACAAGGGGAATAAGTAGACCATATCAGCAACATTTAATTATTCTGTAGGTAATTATTCATTTGAGGAGCACAACTTTTCAGAGAAACAAAAAAGAAGACAGACCAATACAATTATTACTATTTGTCTAAGTACACTGTCTAGTGAAAACCATAATTACTTTTTCATTAAATTTGCATGAAGTGGCTTTAAAAAAACAATGAGGAGGAGTTAAATGCATGCATTTAAGAACAGAAAGTTTGGATGTGAGTTAACATTATAATATAGGCTAATTTTTTAGGCAAAAGTACAAGTGATTATTTCTCAGATTTAAATTAAAAGCTAATCAGAGTTTTAAAAAGAAAGTCACTTAAAATGCAAAGTTCCATAAAATATCTCCTGAAAACCCAGCAGGAAATTCCATTATGGATATTTTCTAGTCTTACTTGTGGGCTAAATTTTAATTTATAAATGTGACGTTAGTTGCAAGAGCTCAGTGGCTGTGTTAAATATGGTATCACTAGAACAATACATAATTATCTGTATCTTATTTGCTAAACTAATCTTATAAATGTCCTTTTATGAGTTTTAATAGAGCAATGTCAGTATTATTTGTGAAAGGTCTGAACTATATTCAAAACGTGTGGAAAGAGTGCCTCTCTTTGATTCTACAAAGCAGGGAATCTTTTGGAAAATGTAGATTGAATATTTGAAATGGAAAGATGGATTACTCCACTCATAAATCTCAATTTTGGCTTGAGTTAGCTTCTTTCTAGGTAAAAATTATTTTCTTTCTTATCATTAATAATTTTCTAAGATTTTATATCACAGACCAAAGCTGTTCTCTTTGAACCAGGCAGACATTGTACTCCATCATCCTCACCTGGCAAACCATAACTCTGGTTTTAAAACCAGACCATAAAATTCTGTAGTTAATATTTTACTCAACTTTGTTTAAAATACAACCTGTACCTGTGCGACTGAATGCAGGTGGAGAGACATATGGCCTCTGCTCTCTCATGTTCCAAATTGACTATTTTAATTCTCTGCATTTCTCAAATCCCAATCTTTGCTTCCAATAGATGCATTCAGAAGAGAATATTTACACACTCCCACCACCATGTATCCTGAACCACCCTCAATAGTACAATACTCTGCCTCTTCCCAGTACTCTGAATGAACAGTGATCCTGGCTAAGGCCAACATCTTTATTTGTGTAAGGGTTTTCTTCTCTTCATGCATGTGTGAGTATTGACCTTGATTCCAGCAATTCTTCCCTCTTTGTTCTAGAGTATTATTTTTCCCTGTAAAGAAAAAATATATACGAACTTGGAATAAGGTAAGAAGATTACTTTGTGCTTTCTTAAATTTACCCTAGAGCATTTTCTAATAATCATGCTTAAAGCATTACAAGACATGACCAGAGGGAAAGGAGAGGTAGAAGGTAAAGGGAGGAAATAGTGACGGAAGGAGATGTGACTTGGGGCGATGAACATACCATATGATATACAGATTATGTATTAGAGAATTGTACACCTGAAATCTATATAATTTTATTAACCAATGTCACCCTAATAAGTTCAATAAAATTTTTTGAAAATTTAGAGAAAAAAGGATCATCTGACCCTTGGGGACATATTTTTCCCTAAAAAATGTTTTATTTAAAAATCAACCAGCTAATTAAAATAATTTTACATTGAACAACTACATATTTATAACTAAAATTCTACAATTATTGTTTTACTATACTTGCTTTATCACATGTCAATCACTGCTATATGTCCACTTATTGATCTTCTATAATTGCATTTTAAAATAAATTATAAAATATTGATATAATTTTATTCGATGTACTACTTACTATTGATTATGGCCTCAAACATGTAAACTCCATTTTAACTTGTAGAAAGATTGATAAATTGCTAATTGTTTCCATCTGGAAAGATACAAATGATTTCTGCCCGCAGGGAAAAAAAAATGATTCCAAAGATTATAGTAGTAATTGTTGTAAGATATCAATCTGTTTTTGTATAAATTTTCAATCTTATCCCCCAATTTCTTTTAAACTCTCCTTTTTTTTAGTATTCTTTACCATCATGCTGGTTCTCTCACTAATTAGTAAATAAAGAGTTGACACTCACTATGTATTTGTATGAGACTAACATTTTTGACCTTTTTGATATTTATATTTTTACAACCTCACCCAAATATTTTTCACTACCACATAATATGCTATTCTTTCTTCTAAAATAACCTTCTCTTGATTCCACTTCCATTTCTAACTATTACTTCATTTCTTTCCATTTTATAGCAGAACTCATTAAAAGAATGAATGCTCTCTGTACTCTCTTGAACTCATACACATCAGGCTATTTCAGCTCCATCAGACTATCTCATCAAGATCACTAATCCTCTCCACAATATTTAATCTGATTATCTGATTCCACATTTTACTAGAGAGCAGCATTTCACACCATTTACCTTCCTATTTTTTTTTTAATATTTTTTATTGTTGAGAGTATTACAGGTGTCCTCTATTCTTTTTGGAACTCTTCCAGCCTTGACATCCAGTATCCTATCTTCTCCTGGTTTTCCTGCTCTCCCATGGATGCTCTTCATCTCATTTGCTGGTTCTTTCTCTTATCCCAGACCTTGTAATGATGACTGCTTCAGAGTAAGTCTGGGATATATGGATCCTAAAGGACTTTACGTGTGCTATACTTTGTGAATCTGCAAGTAATCAAATGTAGTGATTTTTTAAAAAAATCAACTAGCTTTTTAAAAATGTGCTGTTGATCTCTTGCATTTTGCATGTGTATTGATCTCTGCACAAATCTTAGTCAAGCAGCAGTGAATTTAAATTGATTATATTAATCCATAAGATATTTATTATACCTCAACTTCTAAGATAATTGGTATGTCTCCTATATTTAGAAATAAATTTGAACTTTTAATCTAAGCATACCCTCATTGTACTTGCAAATGATAGAATTGCTCTGACATTGTTTCATAATTTGAGACTATATAGTTCCATAATATTTCCTTCAAACCTATTATTTTGGCATCTAAAAAAAAAATGTAGGTATATTTCCCTGGCCATTGTGGCTCAGTTGTTGGAACTGTCTTCCTGTACACCAAAAGGGCGTGGATTCAGTTCTCAGTTGGGGCACATACCTAGGTTTCAGGTTTGGTCCAGGTTGGGGTGCATTTGGGAGGCAGCCAATCAATGTTTCTTACATCTATGAATCTTTCTCTCTCTTTTCCTTCCTCTCTCTGAAATCAGTGAGCAGGTCCTCAGTTGAGGATTTTTAAAAAGTAGGTGTATTTAACATATAATTTATATATTTTCTTGAAAAGGGTACAGTAATTTTAGCAACATATCTCAGCATTCAGCAAGAGACTTTTACATACTCCTGAAAATTCACTGTTTAGCTGAAAAGGCAATTTAATTGTGATTTTAATTCTGTGACAGACTTGCTGGAAAGAAACTCTGCATCACTAATATAAGCAGTAGTTACCATTTTGCATTTGAATCCCTACTTAAAGTCTCAAATCTTTTAACTAAACTCTGGCTAAACTAACCTGTGTTATTGATTGTAGAGGGGGACTTCAAGGTAATAGAATAATCCTTCTCTGATTATTTTAACCTAAGTCTTAAATTCCCTCAGGAAATACCTGGTTGGGAGGTCAGAATTCTCTTAAAACCTTCCAAATAAGTAATGAAAGTTTCTGTCATCATAGCTATGTAATACTTATAGATTTTATGAATATTTGTTCATGTAATTCTAAGTTAATAAGAGATTAAATAATCTTTATATTTGAGTATATAGTACAAATGAATAGTGTGCTTTAGAAAAATAACAATACTGGGATTTAGATTTTCTTTTTGTTTTGTCACCATTATCCCATACATTTATAAGATTCTTGTGCAGTTGTCCCTGATCTATTTATAAGCTCAAATAAAATTCTCTTTGCAAATAATCTCACTTTATTTTTTAAGCTTCAGCCACATACTGTGTCTTATAAATCACTCACCTTTTAGTTCTAGATAACTTTAGACTGTTTCCATAAAATGAAATACTTAAGAAAAAATTATGTAGAAGGATTTGAAGTATTTAAATAACATGCTGTGCAGGCTATTTTGTAAGAAAGATGACAAATATGTGTTGAGCAAAATGCACTCATATACTTAGATTTCTAATTGTTAAGGTATTTGTTTTATGGATAATTATTTCTCATATGTATGCAATAGATGTGCTGTGTGTACAGTTTTAAAACTTAGTTCATCAAATATGTTATACTTTCTTTGAATTTGAGGTTGTATAATGAGCTCATTTCCCATTTAATTATTTCTAGGTCAAGGGAAAAGTATTCGTTTATTGGTTGAGTGAAGCCAACCACATAATTCAATCTCTGGGGCTGAGGACTGCTAGATCAGAAATGTTCTCATCTTTAGCACTACAAGAAACCTACTGTAAGCCCTGTTTTAGAGGCTCCAGTTGATAAATAATAAATGGGAAAGAAAGAAGGAATAAATGAAAGAAGGAAAGCAATCTCAGTCTTGTCTGAAGATCTATAGAATTAAAAAAAGTTTCAGACTAAGATCTCTGAGAATTTGGGTTTCTCAAAATCAGATTTTTAAATTTATTTTAAAACAACATATCTATATGGAAATTTAAGGAAAATTAGAAATTTCTAATTGCTATCAGTAACTTCTCTAGTGTCCATAACTTCAGTTTTCTGCAAATATATGGCATTTCATTTAAAAAATCATTTTGCAATAACAATATATCACTTTAGGCAATGCATCTTTGAAGGAATACTGTTCCCAAATACTAAAATATCATGTCCCTCAGGTGCTTGCTTGCCAACACACCTGAATCATAAAATAATTACTCAACATATACTGCTTGTTTATCCTATTGTTCAATATTCACTGATTCTGCTCACATGTATTAACTCATTCAAGCAATTTCCATCCTTTTCAAGGTCACATCACTGACAATTTACAGGCATATCCCCTGGCCAGATCTAAGAGTTGCCTTTGGCCAATGTTCTAGATGTTCTTTTTCTTGCATCTGAACTCCCTTGAGCTGCATTGAAATAAATGAACTAGTATGTAATGGAAAATGAACATTATGAAATTTATGGTGTAATTTAAGTGAAATCTTCTTGGATTCTATTGATCAGGTCTCTGGTTCTCTCACTGATATAAATACGACCACCATTTAGCAGACTACATCTTGAAACTCCCCTATTATGGATTGTGTTTTAATATAAAAAAAGTTCCTTTCCTGGCACCAACTATAAGAAATATTTCATTGTAATAACCCCTGAGAATCTTTCATATACTTATTTTATTTCAAACATATATTTAATCCTTCCTTTTCAGTAATCAGACTATATGGGATCAAAAGCAAATGTCTTTTGAAAGATTTCAGTCCAGAATTCATGTTTATTTTAATCTGAAAGGAGTGTGAAAAAAACAACAACAAAAAACACCTCATTGATTAAGCATGAACAGTTAGACTATGAAAAGACATAGAGTCAGTGGAGAAACCTCAGTAATTTATCTTTGTTTTTAGACTTGACTTCAAGTAGATTTTGATTAGTATTGGTTCAAAATATCAAAACTGAACAATTTTTTAAAGTGTATTTTCCTCTGAATGCCAGTGTTTTAATTCTTTAACTTCATGGGCAGAGGATGGAGGTTGTGGGTGGAAGCTGACAATAGGAACACCATAATCAGTTTTATGGGTGACTGTTCTAAAGTCAGTAGTCAGTAAAGTGAAGAACCAAAAAAAAAAAACCAAAACACAGGGGTGTCTGGTGAATTACCAAAAATATAAATTCAAATTCAGAAAACTATTTTATCCTCTCAAGGATCATTTGCCCAACTACAAAACAGATGAAAACCAGACCATCTTATAACTTGTCACATATTTTTTATGAGCCAAAAAATATTGCACAATTTTTTTGGTGATGCGCTCATTATGCAAGTGAATATCATCGTATTTTTTCAGTGGTAGGAGGTTTTGTGTTTTTTTTTCTCACATGACTAATTTTTAATTAGTCATGAATATGCAACCTTCATTACCAAAAGTTATTCCTTAATATTCATAATTTCCTACTCAAATATGCTCCTCTAGCTGGCACCAGTCTAAGAACTGTTCATTGCTGGGCCCCAATGAGATTATCTACACTAATAAAAGAGTAACGTGCTAATTGATCATACCTTTGCGACGCCCACCAGCCAATCAGGAGTGAGTATGCAAATTAACCCAATAAATATGGCAGGTTAATTTGCATACACAGGCGTGGAGCGGCCAGGGGTAGGGTGGGATGCTTGTGTCGTCGCCATGGCGACAATGCAGGTGTTCTGCAGCACTCCAGCCACTCTGGGTCTCTGGGCAGCATGGGAAGGTTGAAAGGTGGCTATGGCCAGAGCGAAGGCAGTGCCGGCAGCCAGGGGAAGGAAGGCCCATTCTTGCATGAATCTTTATGCATCGGGCCTCTAGTACAGAAATAAACATTTTTAAAAAGTCTGTTTAGAATCTTTTATAGCATTTTGCTATTGTTGTAATATTCATGTATACAATTATTTTTCTAGTAATTTAGTTATTTAAAAAAAATCAGTCTGCAACTGGCAGGAAATTAAACAAACAAACAAACTGGTGGTTTTTCACAGCACTCCAAGAAGCACTGTCCCATAGACCTCAAATGCTGCACAGTAAAGATTCTGTCCGCATGCATAGAATATTTAGGCAACTGCATCTTTTTGCTTGTCTTCTTCTTTGTCCCTCACTCTAATATCAATAGTATTGGCACAAGGACAAAAGCAGGATAAAATAAGTGTAAAAGGAAGAAGCTTGTCCTTTCCATTTTAATGAACAATTACACCATTAGCAATTACATTTCCTGCTTTAAAATGATGACTTCTAATCCTAATTATAGTTTCTCAGGGCCCATGCAGGAAGAGAGCTCCCATTTGTTAGAGTACATGTTTTCCACAGTGATCACTCAAGAAATCACAGTCATAACATTTGAAATTAAAATTCCTTAAGTACTAATTTAGTGTAAATTTATTAAAATTGTTGCATGTTTCAGAATATTTATTAAAATATAAAATATTTTAGGTTTTGATAAATATCGATGCTTTGATGTTTTCTGATGCCACTGGAAGGACTCTGAGTTTAATCTGATGATTTCCTTGGTATAGAGGAAGGCCTTAATGAATGCCTGTGTAAAACCTATACCACCTACTGGGAAAAAAGAAAATGAGAGTTCAATAAGAATGTTAAAATCAGATGCAATGAAAGAAAATAGGTGGGGGGGGGGATCCCTGGTAACATCTCATAGGAGGTGCAGAACACTGTACGGATCAAACTGTGCACCCAGCCCCACCCTCTGTGCTTCCCCCAAACTTTAAATAGTAAAGATCACACTAAAATGCATATGAAGCCAGGGGAAATGAAACCAAAGATAAACTGCAATTTGGAGATTTTAGGAAGTTGAATTAAGGTGATGGATTGGAATATGTGACAGCCACTCATTCTACCTGTAATAAGCTTTAAACTAATCTACAGGATAATTATTTGTTAAAACTATTACTAAAAAAAATTACATGTGGTTTTCTACATGTTCATATCTATCCTAGCTAATAAAAGAGCAATATGCAAATTGACCATACCTCCACTACACCCACAAGCCACGCCCACCAGCCATGCCCACCAGCCAGTCAGGAGTGAATATGCAAATAAACCCAACCAAGATGGCTGCGGCCACAGAGAGCAGGAGGGAGGCTTGGGTTTCCCCGGCGATGGAGGAAGCCAAGCTTTCCGCACACCCTGGCCAGCCCAGGCCTCCGCTTAAGGCTACAAAGTTTCAATGATAGAAGATAAATAAATTCCAACAAAAATGACGGCAGCCACAGAGCTGGAGAGAGCAGGAGGCTAGGGTTGCCCCCAGCGATGGAGGAAGCCAAGCTTCTGCAGCCCTGGCCTGCTTTGGCCTCTGCTTAAAGCTACAAAGTTTCAATTATAGAAGATACATAAATCCCAACAGAAATAGCTGCCTCCACGGAGGGAGCATAAGCCTTGGCTCCGTCCAGGCTACAAAGTTTCAATTGTAGAAGATAAATAAATCCCAGATACCAAGGCCTCCGCTTGGGTTGCCGGCGGCCCTGGCCGGCCTGCAAACCACCACAGGCCCCTCGCCCAGGCCACCCCATGCCCCAAGTGAACCCCCACCCTGATCCGGGGCACCCTTCAGGGCAAACCAGCTGGCCCCCACCCATGCACCAGACCTCTATCCTATCTAATAAAAGAGTAATATGCAGATTGACCATCACTCCACCACACAAGATGGCTGCCCCCATGTGGTCAAAGATCCTGCCCCCATGTGGACACAAGATGGCCACCACAAGATGGCCAGCAAGGGGGGGCAGTTGGGAGGGACCAGGCCTGCAAGGGAGGGCATTTGTGGGTGATCAGGCCAGCAGGGAAGGGCAGTTGGGAGGGACCAGGCCTGCAAAGGAGTGCAGTTGGGGGCAATCAAGCCTCCAGGGGAGGGCAGTTAGGGGTGACCAGGCTGGCAGAGGAGGGAAGTTGGGGGTGACTGGGCCTGCAGGGAAGGGCAGTTGGGGTGTACCAGGCCTGCAGGGGAGGGCAGTTAGGGGTGACCAGGCCTGCAGGGGAGGGCAGTTAGGGGCAACCAGGCCTGCAGGGGAGGGCAGTTAGGGGCAAACAGGCCTGCAGCGGAGGACAGTTAGGGGCAAACAGGCTGGCAGGGGAGCAGTTAGGCATCAATCAGGCTGGCAGGGGAGTGGTTAGGGGGTGATAAGGCTGGCAGGCAGAAGCGGTTAGGGGCAATCAGGAAGGCAGGCAGGTGAGCAGTTGGGAGCCAGCAGTCCTGGATTGTGAGGGGGATCCCAGTTTGGAGAGGATGCAGGCTGGGCTGAGGGACACCCTCCCCCCCATCACGAATTTCATGCACCGGGCCTCTAGTACATATATAAAAGTCTAAGCGACCATTCAATCATTCAACCGGTGGCTATGATGCACACTGACCACCAGGGGGCAGATGCTCAATGCACAGGCATGGAAACATGGAACAGACTGATGAATCTCAGAGGGAAGTGGGGAGAGAGGAGGGCAGGAAGAGATTAACCAAAGATCTTATATGCACACTAGAGGCCTGGTGCATGGATTTGTGCACCATCTGGGGTCCCTCAACCTGGCCTGTGGGGATTGGGCCAAAACCAGCAGTCCGACACCCCCCGAGGGGTCCCAGATTGCAAGAGGACACAGGCCAGGCCCAAAGGACCCCACTGATGCATGAATCCATGCACTGGGCCTCTTAGTTGTATTATAACTATGATTGTATAAATTAAGCCACATGAAATGCATTTTTGGAAAATTATACAAAGAATAAACAATAAAATCACATGTCTATTGTTAACTTGAAACAGTGCCCGATACTAATCTCTAAATGCATGTTTAATATTATTTAATTATTTAATAGCTGTGATTTTTGATGACTTCATTAATGATATCACCACTGAACTTCCAATAATCTACCTAAAGATCACAAAAGCAATATAATAATAGTAAAATAAAGTAATAGCAATAATAATAGTAATAGCTATTATATTTTGAACATTTATTGTAAGTCAGGTACAGTAATATAATGGAAATAGAAAAGTTCAAAGAAATGTTGTATTAAATGAGATTCTGTGACCAAATAACTGCTCTTATTCCCATTTTATGGATGAGGAGACTATGGCATAGAGAGGTTAAGTATCTTTTGAAAATCAAACAGTAGCAAAAAAGGCAAAACTGTATCTATTTGGGTTTGTAATCCCTATTTTTAAAGTATTTAATACATGTACTAAAATAGTGAAGTGTGTGAATAGTACACCAGAGATCTTACACCCTATTCACATAGAAATATTGAGATGCTTAAAAATTATCCTGTAAAATAAAGCTCTCCTATGGTAGGTGAAGCTTCTATGAATCACTTAAGACCCTCCCAAATATAATTCACCAAAGAAGAAGAATATCCAAAGCAGGAAGAAAAAAATAAGTGCATCTGTGAATTTTTTATTTTAATATTATTTTGTCAAATATAATCTGTTAAAGTGAAACTTTTCTTTCTATCATAGATTTCAGTATTATCAGCCTTTTTGCATAGTAAGCTCGCAAAATTTATGAAAGGCATACATACGGCAATGCAAATTTCTTGTCATTTGCTGTTAGGCAACAATGAAGATAGAAGGCGATCATAAACAGTAATAATAAAAACAAAATGGAGAAATAAACTATAAGATTAAACTTGCAAAATACTTATTCATGCATTTTTGCTGTTATATTTTTTGTCTACTGAAAATTTTGATTAACATCACGCTTGCATATTCATAAGTCTGTAGGCACATATGACCCACCACATAGTATATTGCTACTTTTCAGGATTGACTGTATTTGTACAATGAGTTGTGCCCCAAATCTGCATTTAAGAAATCCAGGCCTAAGATTCCATTTTGATGTAATGCCCATATTAAAAGCTCTGACATCGGCACCCAATGTAATAAAATTGCTTAAAACTAAAAGTTGTGAAGGCTACAAGTTATATCATGCTCCAAATAACAAAAATAATTTTTCATCATGAAACAATATAAGGTATAAAATTAATTTGCAATGTTGATAAAAGGTGCAGTAGGAGTTCTGCATAAAATCACTAAGAATGTAAGGCAATAAGTACAGTTATTCCTCTTGTTAAGTATTTTCTTTATTTACATTATTATCTATTGGTAAACATATTTTATGTTATAGTTTTTCTTTACAGTGTATGCTTAATTAAATTATTCTTATGAAATAATAATTATCATCCTTTATTATAATTTTTCTTATTCTACAAGTAGGGAGTTTAGCATAGTACTCAAGAGAGCAGACACAAATGAATTGAATCTTAACTTAGCTGTGTAACCTTCAGCTAATTAAATAACTTCCCCGAGTTTAATTTTTACCTCCTAGGATAATGTATATAAAGCACTTGGCCTGGAATATTTTATAGTTACATGTTTATAACTGTCTCTGTATACACCTAAAACTATACTAAAAGAAAATATATGTATATGTGAACATAAATATATGCTGTTTTGTAGTCTAATAAGTTTGGAAAATTACACAATATTTTAATTCTTGCTTTTTGATAGTTGCCTATTCTTTAACTTTGTGGATTTCTTATAATTTGTGTGAGTCTCCTGTTGTTGGACAGAAAAGCTATTTCCAATTTTTTTTATAATTTGCAATTATAAACAAAACTGTGATGAACTTTCTTTTAAGTATATTTCTGTGAAAGTTTTTCTGGAATCATATTCATAGTCAGTGAAAGATAGGATGTCTATTAAATATGTTGTGTGTATTTTCCTTTTCCATGAAATAGATCTTGAAAAGTTAGAAAAATAGAGAGTTCTCAAGAAAACCAACAACAATGCTCTGAGGAGTATATATTTATTGTAAAGGAAATATATTATTTTTCTACTTTTTAATATTGTGTGTGGATATAAATATAGATATCTATACTAATAAAAGGGTAATATGCTAATTAGTCTGGGAGACCTTCTGGGAGACTTTCTGGACGTGCTGCTGGACAAAGCCACTGTTGCGGGGCCGAGGCAGAGGTGGGTAGGGGCAATCAGGCCAGCAAGGGAGGGCAGTTGGGGGCAAGCAGGCCAGCAGGGGGCGGCAGTTGGGGACGAGCAGGCTGGCAGGGGGGGAAGTTGGGGGCAAGCAGGCCAGCAAGGGGGGCTGTTGGGGGTGAGCTGGCTGGTGGGAGGGCAGTTGGGGGCGATCAGGCTGGTGGGGGGGGGGCAGTTGGGGGTGAGCAGGCTGGCAGGGGGGCAGTTGGGGGCAAGCAGGCTGGCATGGGGGGGCAGTTGGGGGTGATCAGGCTAGAAAGCGGGGGCATTTGGGGTTGATCAGGCCGGCAGGCAGAGTGTTTAGGGGTGATCAGGCAGGCAGGCAGGTGAGCAGTTAGGAGCCAGCGGTCCTGTATTGTGAGAGGGATGTCTGACTGCCAGTTTAGGCCCGGTCAGGCCTAAACCGGCAGTCAGATATCCCCCTAGGGTTCCCAGATTAGAGAGGGTGCAGGCTGGCTGAGGGACACACTCCTCCCTCTCCCCCCCCCCATGCACGAATTTCATGCACCGGGCCACTAGTATAAAATATATATATATATATATATAATCTATATCTATATGCAACACTTTGTCCAGTGTGAGGATGGGCAAAATTTTTAACTCTTTTATACCAGTTGGGGTTAAAATAATTTTGTATTACAAATAGAAATCACAAGAAATCATTTATCCTTAAGAAATTAGTCACAGTTGTTCTTCTTGTGAGAATCTATTTTTTAAGCTTTTCTGGAGTTACTGTAGTAAAAATATTGAGGGGAATATCTTTCTTACAGAAAGAACATTTTTTATGGAGAGCAACTGACATGGCATTTTTATATTTTAGCATTGTATCATGCATTAGAAAATATGGAAATCACTGCATAATTTTAAGTAGGGCATGTCAAACTTATCAGTTATTTGAGAATAAGAAACTAACCAAGCATGGGGGGAAATATCAGAAATTGAATCTCAACTTGGAAGAAATTATAAAGGCTCCATAAATGTTGACAGTTCTAAGAGAAAAATAAAGTGATTAATTATATAATCCAATGAAATGTTTTAGTACACACATTTATTAGGAAGTAAATTTATTGTCATTTATGGTCGACGATAATGACAAACAACATGGAGAATGACGAAGACATGTATTCTAGCATTTTGTGTTTATAGGACTTTTAAATAAATGAATTTATAGTTATGGAGTTCTAGTCCATTAGCACTACGATGTCTGGAATATAAACATCAGAGCCATTGTCTTTTTAAATTTGTGTCAACATCTACAGATTAACCTCAGTAAGCAATTATAAAGGGAAAAAAAAATACCTCTCACCAGAAAAGATTTTATTTAAAGAAACTAAAAGTAAGTAATTCCCAGTAATAATAGCTAACACTCATGTAGCATTTATTGTGTTCCAGGTAGATTTCTTAACACAGTAACTAAGTAACTGAATTAATGAACTCATTTAATCTCTTAAACAACTCCTCTGAGATAGGTGCCTTATAGTATCATTTGCTTTCTTCACTTAGCAGCTAGGGAAACTGAGGAGCTGAGGGGGTAAAATACTGCCCCAGATCTCACAGGTTGTGGAAGCGCTGGAATCTGAATCCAGACAGCATGGTTCTTGGGTGGCATACACTTGCTTAGGACTATTTCACAGTCTCTTCCAACAAGTCACCATATGGCACCACATGCAACTGTAGAGACTAAATTAAGATGATGTTCATTACTTCTCTCATGAAGGGAACTGAGGTCAGATGCTGCTAATGAAATGCAACATTCTCCATTCCTGTAACAAAATTTTCTCTTTGACTATTTATGTATTTTTTTAATTGTTTTAAGTATTACAAATAGTAGTACATATGTCTCCTTTTTTTTTTCCCCATTGACCTTACCCCGGCCTCCCCTTCCCCCCAGTACATGCCTTTACCTGCCCCCCACCCCAGTGTTTTTTATCCATTGGTTATGCTTATATGCATGCGTACAAGTCCTTCGGTTGATCTCTTACAGCCCCCCCACCCCCAACCTCCTCTGCCTTCCCGCTGTAGTTTGACAGTCTGCTCAATGCTTCTTTGCCTCTGTATCTATTTTTTTTCCCCATTTCATTCCTTTAAAAAAATCTTGCCTCTGCAGACTAGAAATAAACATATAATAACAAAAAATGTTTGAGTCCCAATTTCCATGTCCAACAGTTCTGAGTCCCCGTTTCAATGTCAAACAGTTCCTTAAGTGTACATGTCAGCAGTGATATCTGGATGGTGGGGCACATGGTGGCAATGCAGGTCTGACCCTCTCTAGTTTGGTCCTAGGCAACCTGCTGCGTCGCACAGCTGCTGACTGCTAGCGTGGCAAGGCGTCATCAGCATCTTCCATCTCTGGACTTATTTATGTATTTTTTTACCAGCACCACCAAGAGAACTTTTGAAACAGTTTAACTGAAAGTACTTTATTCCATCCAGAAATAATCCACCTTTTTGAATGAATTGACTCAAGAAAAAAATCTAAACTAGCTGTTTAATCAAGCGAGAGCTAGAACATGTCATTAAGTCAGTGAGAGAGTTTTTTCTCTTAGGCTGATGGCTGGCGAGTCAGGCCTCAGTCAACAAGATGCACAATTACCCTTAACCTGGGGACATATATTAGCAAGAAGCCATCTAGTTCAGTTTCAGATCCCTTTCTTCAGTTGCCTGTGAAAAGAAGTACGAATATGAATAAAGAAGAAGGTTATTGAAACTACAAACATACTCACTATATATCCTTAATTATTGGGGGTGTTTGAAGAGAAAATAGAAAAAGCCGAATCTTGCCGGGCTTCAGGTTATTGGACCCTCCAGCTAAAGCACTCATTCTACATGGTGCTGTTAGTGGCACATGCACAGTTCTACTTCTGATTTTCTCATTTTCCCCTTAAGTTTTCACGTTTTCAGTGACAAAAATTATAGACGGATTATTATTGGAGTGCCCTTCCCCTTTGCTAGTGGGAGTAGGGTTCTTGGGATACCACTGGAATAAGACTTTCTGGAGGCATCCATAGGAGGAGGAAATGTGGTAGAAAACTTTATTTGTATGGAATTACATCCCTCCGTTTTCAAAAGCCCAGTTCCCTTAAACCAGTCCTGGAAGAGGTGCAGCTGGGGATACAGCAGAGCTGAAAGCCAAGCCGGTGACCAGAGTGTCTGTTCCATGGTGGAGCTGGACCCGGCACAGCAGTAGGCTGGTTCCAGTCCATCAGTCCATTGTGTGTGGGGTCCATATGGCTGTGGACCATATGGGCAAATGCAGAGCCAGGAATCAGGTCCCAGCAGCAAGAGGGAGAACTCCTTACTTCAGGCGTTTATGTATCAAATCTTCCAGTGCTGGCCGTGGCCACGCCTACTCTGGTCAGTGACCTGTTTCCAGGTGTGACTGACTGACAAGTGCTTTCCCTAAGTCACCCGGACTTTACGGGGCACGCCTTCCTTTTGCGCCTTTCCAATTAATAACTGGGTTAATGATAACAATCTCAAGACATTTATTCCAAAGTGAAATGGGAAAGCATGGAAATAAGATTTTTAATACTGGAAAAATAGAATTTGTTAATTTTCCAGGTCAGATGTACTTACTTACCCTCATGTTTCAAAAATAATGCCATGTGCTGTGCATGCGTTTGGCACGTACTGTGTCCCAGGAGGAACGTTCACAGCTTTCATGAGTTTTCTAGTTTCTGTCCTCTACAAAATGTTTGTCATTCTATATATTAAAGAGGAAAATATTGTCTCATTTAGGTGGGACATTATTTTTTAACTTTAGTATTTGAGCAAAGGGTATATAACCTTGGGACAAAACACAACAAAGGCACATTTAAGAGAGAATAAGAAAAAGAAGAATGGCAAGTATTTTTGTCCAAAAATAAATTTGGCCCTTGCCTGGTGGCTCAGATGGTTGGAGCTTTGTCCTGTACAGCAAAAAGTTGTGAGTTTAGATTCCTGGTCAGAGCACATACCTTGGATGTGGGTTCAATTCAAGCTGGGGTGTGTAAGGGAGACAACAGATTAATGCTTCTCTCTCACTTTGATGTTTCTTTCTCTCTCTCCCTTCCTCTCTCTACTATGATCAATAAAAACATATCCTAAGGTGAGGACTAAAAAATAATAATATCCCGGATGGCATGGCTCAGTGGTTGAGCTTCTATCTATGAACCAGAAGGTCATAGTTCAATTCCTGGTCAGGGCACATGCCCAGATTTCAGGGTCAATCCCCAGTGGGGGGTGTGCAGGAGGCAGCCCATCAATAATTCTCTCTCATCATTGATGTTTCTATCCCTCTCTCCATCTCCCTTCCTCTTGAAATAAATAAAAAATTATTAAAAATAAATAAATAAATAATTAGATAAATTTGTTTCATTTAGGATAATGCCTTCTTAGGCAGATATAATAAACTGAATTGTTTTATATATTATTAAAACATAAAACTAACATATTTGGATTTTTTTGTGCATCATGTTTTTTAATATGTAATATATGAAAAGTGTGGCATGCCTATTTTATTAGCAGTGATTATAGACATAATAGTTCATTATAAAGCTGTTTTAAAATTATTATTTTTAGTTTTTACATATTTAAGTATATAACAGTGTTTTGATATCAGTCATTCATGATTGAGAGATGAGAATAAAGCAAATGAAACTTGGCTAATGTAGAATTTAATCTAAGCAGTGTAAACACTTGATAAAATTTATATGCAAAACCATCTGTACAAATGGACACAGCAGTTCCATGGTGCTATATAAACTCACCATTTTACATTAAGGTAGCATGATCTTATCTCAAAGATTTCTGTAGGTGTCAAGAGGATAAAACACTCAAGAGGGTGAAGGCCAGGGGATGTTTTCATTGGAAGGGAGTACTTAGAACTCTGGCATAGTTACATTATTAGACAATTTCAAAGTTCATTTGTCTGTCCAGAGCATGGGAACATAGTGTATGAGTCATTTTTAAATTGCTGCACTTGTGAAAGAGGCATTGTCCTAAAGAGGATCTCAGATAAAAGCCTGTCAGGTTAAGGTTTCCTTGGAACTGCTTTGGATGATTCTTTGGATGATTATAATAGAACTTCTGAAATTCTGGGTAAAGTTGTATTTACAAAGATTAATTTATTTCAACACTAGTAGGTCATGCGGTTTTAGAATGATCTGTTAGTTGACTTTTTGCCCTCTTCATTTTTAATTGAAAAGGAAATCTTGTAAGAGAGAGAAGAACAGAAAAACGAACAAAAATTGCAAACTGATGTGATAAGCAAAATACTCTTGAATTTCAGAAAACTCTGGGCAAAATAAAGAAATAGAAAAATAATATTCAGGAAGAGATGTGCTGAATACTGTCAAATATTTTAGAAATGAGCTAGTCAATGTTATGACCAGTAGTGACACTTATAGAACAGATTTCAGCATTAAAATGCATCTTTATGTCTGATGTTACTGTGACACTTTCTCTAAGGAGTCTTGGTGCTGAAAGCCTGAAAATCAGTAACCTGGGTAATAGCAGTGTTCCAAAATAAAAATTTTAAATATAGAAAATAAAACTTCTGAGTATCTATTAGGTCATTGACCCAGTTTAAATTAACTGCATCACTGAGATATCTTTTTTTTATCACTCTCTTTTTGAGTTTATATTGAAAGATCAAAAAATCACTACTTAAAAAATAGAAATAGTTTAAGACTTTCAGTCTTCTGTGACTTTTCTATTATTTAAAGGTGAATGTATTACATTGCAACAATTTGCAAAATGTTGCAAAACCAATTATAAATTACCTAGTTGTTGCCCATGCCACTGTTTTATGGAAATTATAGCAGAATATCTTGACGTATATCTAATAAGCACATGATGTCTTAAAGCAAAAGCTAAAGCATTTGTGGTCACTTTCTATTCATTTTTTCTAAGAAATAAGGTTGCCACCAACATGGGAATGAAAGTTTTTAAATTTATTTTTGAAGGACCATTATTTATTTAATGGGAGGCCATGAAGGGGATCAAGGTCTTACTGTTGGCCAATAGGACATAT
The DNA here is from genome assembly GCF_963455305.1 of Plecotus auritus. Lineage (NCBI taxonomy): Eukaryota > Metazoa > Chordata > Mammalia > Chiroptera > Vespertilionidae > Plecotus > Plecotus auritus. Next base: position 11,157,156 of record NC_137773.1, on the reverse strand, counting down.
ATTTGTGTGAGCTAATACCGTTAGCCTGGTGGCAGGGGAGGGTGTTGGAGCAGGCAGGGACACGAAAAAATGAGTCCAAAGAGGAAAATTTGTGTGTGGGTTCTTGGGACGAAAAATGGGGAACAGTTATTAATATGCTTGTTTTATTAACTGAAAATGTTTCATCGGTCAGAAAGGGGGCTATAAGTAAAAACTAATACAGCTATTTTTCTTAGCGGCTACAAAACAGATGTCCAAACTGATGTATTTGGGAGTCCCAGAAATCAAAGACACGGAGTTAGAGAAGTGGCCACGCTCCCCACACCTCCCTGTCTCAGCCCCTGTTTTTATGGACTATCCCTTGCTTCTGTCTCTGAAAAAATGAGAGGACACCAGTGTCCTTGGGAAATTTAGGGAAAGCATGTAGCAGGGGAAAGAATGGTCAAACAGAAGAACATCTTCTCTCTAAACAAATCAAGGAACAGTAATAGTCATTGATTAGAAAAATTAATTCCCTTTTGTCAACATGATCATATGGTGTCAGTGTCTGTGTTGAAAACTGCATATTCGAAGGAGTGAAGGCTGAGGTTCCTACTGTCCTTATATAGAAGAAATTGACTTTTGCTTGAAAAAAAAAATCAAACCTTCTCTGGCACAACAGCACAAGTTCTATCATGGGTAAAGGGAATGAGTGCAAACACCTCCCTTTAAGATGTGATAAGGTTTTCAATAAATCAGCTACTTTATTAGACTCACTGTGTCATTCACAATGAAATAGCAGAGCTGTATGTCCCCTCCAATATTTCATAGTTTTTATTTTGAAAACGTATCATCTCCAGTGTTCTGCCTGCACTGTGTGATTTACTGTTCCACACTCAATTCTGAAACATCCATCCACATCTCAGCTATTCTATTCTTGGCACCAGGGAAGATTTTGCTTCAGGTTTTATTTATTCAGCGCCTGTTAATGTTGTAATTTTTATATCACTGTCATGTCACTTTGCCACTAATGTCATGTATCTGATAAAAGAGCTCAGGGAGAGGAGCTGTGTTCTTATTAATTACAGAGGTCTGATAAATGGATTATCTTATTTAGTAAGCAAGTCCTTGACAAGCCGGTGAATATGGGCGGGCATATTAATGCTGGCTTTCTAAGGTATTGCTGTGTTAGCATGAGTTTTGGGGTTTGTTTGTTGCTGCTGTTGTTGTTGTTTGGTAATTTTCTGAATATCTCACTGAAACCTGCCTTAATAATAGCTAAAAGTTATTGACTGACAATCATAATAATTATATATTCCCCACATGAATTGTTTTATTTCAGTCCTTTCATGAACCCTAGAAGAGATGACCTATAATGACAGTCCCCATTTTACAGAAATTGAGGCAAAACCAGGTTATAGGAACCCAAGATTTCATGACTAATAAAGGTAGAGTGGTAAGGAGCCCTGGTAATTCTTTTCTGGAGATACTTTCTTCAAATCACTGCCTTTGATAATATTTACATCCTATAAGCCTCATGCTGACCTTCTGATAAATATATAAATATTCATATAAAATATATACAGTAAGTTTTTGATCTGGATTTTGATCTTATATTATTGTTTACTCATTGAGGAACTACGCAGCTTTTACTTCCATCCTATAAGGTTAGGACTACTTTCTCATTATGCCCTTGATGGGGATTCTCAGTAATGCTGCATTTTAAAATATAAGAAAGCCCTAGCAGGTTTGGCTCAGTGGATAGAGCTTGGCCTGCAGACCGAAGGGTCCTGGGTTCAATTCTGGTCAAGGGCACATACCTTGCTTGCAGGCTCCTCCCTGGCCCAGGCCCTGGTCTAGGGCTTGTGCGAGGCAACCAATCGATGTGTCTTTCTCACATCAATATTTCTGTCTTTCCCTTCTCTCTTCCACTCTCTCTAAAATCAATTGAAGAATATCTTCAGATGAGGATAAAAAAATAAAATAAAATGTAAGAAAATATTGACAAGATCAATCTTGTTTTTGTGGGAAAAGTTAATTTCTGTCCAGTGTCATCATTCAAAAATTTCCACTTTGAAGATGAATCTGTTTTCTCCCTGTGATCCTCTTTGTTTTCTGTTGGTCCATTCAGTGACTGGCTTCTTGCACAGAAGGTATGTAAGAGAGATTATTTCTTATTTCTTTGTTATGGATTCGTTATTTTGACTTTTAGCTTCTGGAATCTTCCTTACACACACACACACACACACACACACACACACACACACACACGTGTGTGTGCACATCACAACATCACAAAACATCGAGTTTTAAACATTCATTTTAGGAACAGATATGTGAAACAGCAGAAAAGTAGGATAATCCCTGGATAAGTCTGTATTATTTTTGTGTATAAAACCTATTTAATAGGGATTTCAAGAACAAATAAATGTTCATTTTAAAAGCAGGACAAGACAAAACTGGACTCATTTTCAGATGAAACTCAAGCTGTGTTTTTCTTGTCTATTGAGTGATTCTCATTTGTCTTGACGGATCCCAGTCAGTGCAAAATTTTGCATGAGATCTCTAGGATGTAGGTGTCAACCCTCGTTCAACTAGACTCCATGTTACTCTGTTCCCAAAGGCTCAGCCACACTTGGTTCCGGAGCACGTTGCAAGCTTGCACAGTTCATAAAAATGGGTGGAAGCGGAAATGCATTAGGCTTTTGTAGGCCTAGAAGTTTAGAAGTTCCTCAGGCTTGATACTTGTATTCTTTCAGTTGGTATGACTGCTCTTCTACTGTGGTCCCCTGTCTCCCAGGGGGACTTAAGGCTCCCTAAAAGTCATAACCTCCCTGAGTGGGACCCTATTACTTGCCTATATTTTCCCAATCCCCTCCTTGTTACTTCTGTACTCCTGTTACTTGCTGTGGCTCTGCTTGTCCCAAAAGGTTGGTCTCCTAGGACTGAGTACTAGTTAACCTTTGACTTTGAGTGTTATCACTTTATGGAAACCGTTGCTGTCCCCTCTACGATATTACATCTTGGACCCTGACATTAGTCCTGGATCAAACCCGAATATACTAACTTCCTGTGAGTAGACATTATGTGTTAGAGCAGTGGTCGGCAAACTCATTAGTCAACAGAGCCAAATATCAACAGTACAACGATTGAAATTTCCTTTGAGAGCCAAATTTTTTAAACTTAAACTTCTAACGCCACTTCTTCAAAATAGACTCGCCCAGGCCGTGGTATTTTGTGGAAGAGCCACACTCAAGGGGCCAAAGAGCCGCATGTGATTCGCGAGACGCAGTTTGCCGACCACGGTGTTAGAGTGTTCCCTATGGTGGCTCAGTCCTTGGGAGGCTTTGTTATCTGTTATCCTTACTACCATGGCTTCCTCTATCTTCCCACCAGTTTAGGCCACCCGGTTCCCATCATGTCTATGAACCCAACCCAGATGAGGAGCAGCTGTAGATATGTGGCTTTTCTTCTCAAGCCCCTCTGTATCTCAAATGGAACACTCACAAATGCATCCTAGTTCTTGAATGCCTCTTCCATTTCTGTGTTTGTAATGTAAAGACTAAAACAGACTGGATCAGGGTGGTGTAGTCACTGGTTGTCTGCTGAGATGGAAACGGAAACTAAGTTGATGTGGCTGGCTATGCACTAGCGTTGTGACTTACCACACAATACACTTCTCATGGAGGTCTGTAGTGAAGGAGCTGGAGCTTCAGATCCCAGGTGCATGAGTGCAAGGTTCTGCTCTTTATACCTCCTCTGCCTGCCTGGCTTTCTTTCAGAAGGGATGCTCAAATTAGCCATGCTAACGTGGATCAGTCACTTCTCTGAGTTGGCTAGTCTTTCTCATTAAATCCAGGAGGGGGGCCCAGCTGGCATGGCTCAGTGGATTTAGTTTCGAACCATGCACCATAGGGGTTGCTAGTTCGAGTCCATGCCAGAACATATGCTGGGGTGGCAGGCTGAATCCTCATTAGGGACATGCAGGAGACAGCCGATGTATGTTTCTCCATCATCAATGGTTCTATCTTCTCTCCCTTCTTCTCTCTCTAAAAAGTCTATTAAAAAAACATATATTTTTAAAAAAAAGATGTTTAAAAATATCCAGGAGGTGGGCAAGATGCTGTTTACTAGTGCTTTCAATTTCTGATATAAGATGTTATATAAAGTGTCAAATCATAATTCCAAGGTGGTCTACCCTTACAGCAGCTTCTAAAACTTGGAAATGCAAAGAAGAGGGATTGCCTCTGCCCAGCTTCCTGGCTCTAGTGGGGACTAACTCAGGCTGGAATCTGCCCCATTGTGAGCTGACATTCCACATTGTTAATCCTGCCTCTTATATTGAATGACATTATTTTAAGTTTGTATCTTGAATATTTTAAAATTTCCACCCAAACTTTGGGAGAAATAGATTTCTCTACCATCCAAGAAAGACTTTTAGAATGTTTTATAGAGGAAGAGAATCATATTTTATTACCATCAGCATCCGTCACTTCCTTATTTTTTGTTTTGTGCTTCACTTATTACACACACATATTGGGAACCATTCTACCCAGCAAAGCCAAAGGAAGCCGTTTTTTGTTTGTTTGTTTGTTTGTTTGTTTTTTTATGTGTGTGTGTTTTGTACATGGATTCTCTTGCATCCCTGCAAGTTCTACAGGCATGAACATACGGTGGATAGAAATATTCAGAGGTAAATACTTAGAACTCTGAATTATTTTATGTAATCACCAAGTGTCCCAGTAATTTCTCACAGATTCAGCTAATTACCACAGATTTGGTTGCAACCCAAGTCACTGTAGTACATTACAAAAAGTGAGATGCTTCAGGCAAGATTATCACCAGGAGAAAAAATGAGTTGGTAAGCATTAATAACACCGGAGAACAGCAGTGTTACATGTTTTATGCATCGTTTGAGTATGTGCCACTGCAGAAACTTGAATGAACAGCTCTTTGGTTATGAATACTGGAAGTAAACTTATTGCATTGCTTTGCATTTCTTTTGGTGGCAGACTTATCAAAATGAACTTTTCTTTCTTTTTTTTTTTTTAATAGAGAATGCCTTGTAGGCATTCTCTCTCTCAGATCTTAACAATGTGTGTAAGAACTTTAGTGAATCGCCCTTCGTTTCTACCTTCTCTCATGACAGACCACTTGTCCGCTAAGCATTTTCTGAATGCCAACTGTGTCAGGGTTAGGGTCACACTGCACTTACACTGAGGGTTACAACAGTGAGAGAAAATAGTCCCAGACTCCGCAAGGTCACCAAGTTCACCACTGGTTCTGAGACCGTTTTTTAGCCTTCAAGGTTTATTAGATTCTTGAACAATGAATGATGACATAACATCAATAATTTTTTTTTAGTGGCAAAAATTGCTCAGTAGCCAGCATGTGTGCAATGCTCTTCGTTTCAGATATAAACGGCACTGTTTCTACCATCGGGGAGGGCATGTAGTGAGTTTTCTTGTGGGTTTTCTGATCCCACATAGTCCCGGAGATAGAAGAGGAGGGAAAGTGGAATGAGGAGGGGGGGAGGGATAGTAAGAAAAAGTACTTCTGGTGAGTCTAATGTGCTCTAGGAATTATTTGGATTTCAAATAAACTATAACATGATCTCTTAACTCTCACGATTCATCTAGCTAGAGTAGAAACAAACATTTATCATCTGCTTCCTGTTTCAGGGACTACATGCATATAATACTAATCAACATTTATTGAGAAGCAACTGAGTGCCTGACATGAATTATCTCTATGTGGGTTATTGTATGTAATCTTTTGCATGCCTTTTTTTTAAATGATGTTGATTTTTAAAAATAAGTTTTTATTGATTTTGAGAGAGAGAGGAAGGGAGAGGGATAGAGAGAAATACCAAAGAGATAAACATCATTCATTGGCTGCCTCCTGCACTCTCCCTACTGGGGATCAAGCCCACAACATAGGCATGTGCCCTGACACGGAATGGAACCCTGACCTCTTGGTTCCTGGGTGGATGCTCAACCACTGAGCCACACCGGCCAGGCTTGCATGATTTTTTAAATCTTCTTTTATGTGTGTTATTTTACTTAATTATCTCGAAAACCCCATGAGATAGATACCATATCTGTCTTCATTTTACAGATGAGAAAACCGAGGCACAGAGAGATTGATGCATTGCACAAATCCCCATGGCTAATGAGATATGGAGCCAGGATTCAATTTCAGGCAGAGAAAGAGATTTTCCATGAAACTAATGAACTCTGAGATTCAGGAGCACTCACTTTTATAGGCTCCTTCCAAACCCTGATACTTAAACTATTTTTGTAATTTTGAATTATTTAGTTTAACGAGGACTCTAAAGCAGTTAGACACTTCGTACCCCAGGTAACTGGACCTCATAAACCAGCTTCAGCATTCAGTCCCTAGGAGCATGAGCCTACCTGCGGCCTCTCCTTCCCTCTTCGGATCAGGGAGGGAGTGGATTCCCTGGCAACAAAGACCACTCTGTCCACTTCTCTGCTAGAGCCTGTTTTCTCTTCATTTAACAGGGACTGTGATCTGTAACTTATATTTATTTTCATTTTCTCTCCATCTCTATTACCAGTCCATTTCTCTCCCCTCTCTTGGTCCCCTCAGCATTCAAACATGCTCTCATTTCACCATTATAAAACGATTTAAAAAAAAAAAAACAACAAAAAACTGAAGTCTCTCTCCCCTTTTTAGTTTGTTATTTTTTTAAAATTTTTTTTATTGATTTCATAGAGGAAGGGGGAGGGAGAGAGATAGAAACATCAATGATGAGAGAGAATCATTGATCCATTGCCTCCTGCACACCCCACACTGGGGATCGAGCCCGCAATCCAGGCCTATTCCCTGACCGGGAATCGAACCATGACCTCCCAGTTCATAGGTGGAGGCTCAACCACGGAGCCACACCTGTCAGGCTAGTGTAATCATTTTAATTTCAGCATTTTCCATATTACTCTACCCCCTTCCTCATCTTGGTCGGCCTTTACTACACTCATACTTTCATTATTTAACAAATACTGATTGATACCTGCCGGTGCCCATGAGGATTAAAACAAAGAACAACACAGACTTCATAGATGCAATAATTTACAATAGGAGCTTGTCTCTCATTAGTCCTATTATCTCAGGGGAATCTGGTTTTGTTTTTCAATCTTTTCTCTCATCAACCCTGTGCAGGTTTTGGAGACCTGGTGTGCCCATATACATATAACCCACCAATGCTTTTATTTTAACCAATAAAAATTTTATTTTATTTTATTTTTTAATTAATTTCTTTATTGATTAAGGTATCACATATTTGTCCTCATCCCCCCATTCCCATCCTAAACCCCTCCCCACGCAGGCCCCCACCCCCCTGTTGTCCGTGACCACTGGTTAGGCTTATAGGCATGCATACAAGTCCTTTGGTTGATCTCTCCGCCTTACCCCCACCCTCCCCTACCTTCCCTCTGAGGTTTGACAGTCTGCTTTTAAAAAGATATTGCAAAACATTAGAGGAACTTAGATTTCAAATGTGGCATTTATATCTAAATTTATCAGGCTGCATTTTCATCTAAGGGCATCAGTCTGCTTTTAATTTATTTTAATTAGTTTCACCTAATTATTTAGATATTTGGGTGACTAAAGTAGATAAGAGGGGAAGAGGGACCCTGGCCCACAAAATGGGATTTTCCTGCGCATTTCTATCAATGGGGGTAGGTTATATTGATCCCATTTTGTAAATAAGTAAGCATTGGAGATAAATGAATAATTTGCCCAGTCTCACCCAATCAGTTACATACAAAAACAAGAGCTGAGTACAGTTCTCTTTGATTGTACAATTTAAGATCTTTCAAGCGTACTTTATGAATGCAGCAAAATCAAGAGACATAGGATAGGTGAAATTGCATGGGGACAAAGAAAACCCACAACAGGAGTGTCAATAGACTAAATAACTGAGTCCCTTGAAATATCCCCTGGTCTGCCCCTTGTCCCTAGTCATGAGAGACAGGCATTATTAAAGTTTCCTCAAAAAGACCTCAGATGAAAAGCGGCTGTTTAAACTACTGGCAAATTATTTGTTTCACTGTCATTTTCTGTGTAACCAGATACATACTGTTTGTTTTTGAAAAACTCAAAGCTCTTGCTATTTTTGTTTTCAGAGGTTGAATTCTTTTGCTGTTTTAGAGAAGCATTTTAACGGGGGGATTTGTTTCTGCTTTCCTTTAGCTAAATTTGTTTATTTGAAATTTTGCATGATTTAATGTTCTGCAGAGAGTTTGTTTTTTTCCCCCCTTTCCCTTTAATTTAACTCGAACAGCTTGATAAGAGCTTAATAGAATTTGTTTTAAAGTTATTGCTGACCTTGAATTAGGTGGGAGCCAGTCTATTCCCATGCAGGTGTGGGCTTCAATTTATGGCAGATATGTTTGTCTTTACAGTCACGCATAATTTCCAAATTCCAGAAATTACTTCTGTTTTATAGCTGTGCCTTTTAAACCCATCACAAGGAGGGCTCTGTCAGCATTTCTATTGCATTCTTTACTTTACAGAGGTTTATAACATGCTCATAAAACTCACTCCAGGATTAGTTTTGGCAGATAAATCTCATCCAGGGAAGAAAGTGTTATTTTTTCCCTAACATTTTAAAAAGAATATACTGGCTTGTCTATTTTTATACCATTGGCGTTCATGGACTACATTTTTTTTTTTTTTTGCTACAAAACTTATCTTTCTCTAAAAGAGAATGTCCTAATTAGAACTTCACCTTTCTCCTTAAACAGGAGAGCTGCATAGTAGCATAGAGCATGGACACAGGAATACAATAGACATGAGTTAAAAACCCTAAGCTGTAACTTAAAAGGTATGAGATTGTGAGCGAGCTACTTACAAAATATAATAATTGCTTGATAAATGGTTGCTCGAGAGGTACATGGTATCTCATTGTGCTTAGTCCTCTTTTCATTTTGGAGCTTAATGAGCTCCTTAATCATAGGCATATCTTTAATTAAGGAAGTAAATCTGTTTCTTCATTTCCTCATTCAATATTTATTGAGTATCAGACTGGATGCTAGAGATACAAAGAATAGAACATGGCCCTGCCCTCAGGGATATGTAGTTCAGGAGGCAGGAGGCAGACTTGTAAGGAGACAAAAATCCAGTGTATTTAATGCCTCCTTAGAGGTTTGGGTAACTCCGAGCAAAGTCACTTTCCCTAGAGCCAGGCATCACTGATGGCAGAAGGGTAGGTATTTCTGTACTGAATTCTGAAAGATGCATAGGAAAGATAAACAGCCTCTGGTCATGTGTGCTGTGCACAGAGGATGCAGGCATCAAGAAAAGCACGGGATGAATTGGGAACTAGAACATGACCGCAGTTAATGGCGTAGGTACAGGGGGATGTGCGGGTAGCAAAAAGGTGCAATGGAAAAATGTTTCTGTTCCTTCTCCATCCTGGTAAACCTTCTAGGCTCTCTCTTGGCTCAGATACACTGCACACCATCTACTCTTCTATTTTGGTTTACATCTTTATTTTGATGAAATATATTTTCCAGTAACTTTCTGTGTTTGGTGTTTTTTTAAAAGACCGTGGGAAGTATAGTTTTATTCAAGTTCTTATATGACTAACAACGGCTCTATTCTACCCTCTCCCTTGGCAAATAATTTAGCTGCATATGTAATTTTAATATGGAAATTATTTTTCTTCGCAAGTTTGAAGGCATTGCTCCCTGGTCCTCAAGCCTCTGATAGTGCCTTTGAGAAATCTCAAGCCCTTCTGATTTTTGATGTTTGCATATGACCTATGCTTTTCTCTTTGAAAGGCTTTATAATATTCTCTTTGCCACTGTGCTTCTGGAATGTCATTTATTTTAGTAGTTGTTCTAGACACTCTGTTGGGCATTTAATCCAAAAATTCATATTCTTTAGGGCTGGAAACTTTCTCTAAGTATTTTATTCATTACTTTTCAAATTTCTTTTATTTTTTTTCCTCAATTTTTTTGGAGCTCCTTTTAAAATGTGAGATAACATTGTCATATGCTCTAATTTTCTTTTCTTTTACTTCCTGTCTTCCATTACTGTGCCTTTTTTATATGCTTTCTGTATTATTTCTTTCAATATTTCCAGTGGATTAATTTTAGTCCTTGGGTCTCATTATTTTTTTATTTTTTTAGTGTCACTCTTTCTCCCATATTTCTATGTTCTTTGTATATGCTGATGCTGCAAACTTTATTTACAGTCCTGATATCTCTCCTGAACACCAGCCTCACATACTAGTAGTCACTGTCTGCTCCTGGATGTACAAAGACGTCTCAACCATCACAACAAAACTGAGTTCCTGGTCTCCTTTCCCAAGTCAGTCCTTCCTGAAATCTTCCCTGTTGTAAATAGGAATGCCAGTCCCCCAAGGCAACGTTTAAATTGTCCTTGTCTCTTTTTCATACACTTTGTCTAATCAGGAAATCTGAGTGATCCTACCTTCCAGGTAGGTCCGGAACCTGATCACTCTCATTATTTCCATTGTTAACACTCTCATTTAAACTACCCCCTCCCCCAAACCTTGTTTATTGTAACAGCTTTCTAAGTGGTCTTCCTGCCTTGGTCTCAACACTACCGTTCCTCTGATCATGTTCAAAGTACTAGAGTAGCTTCTCATTTCACTGAATATAAAAATCAAAATCATTGTGATGTCCAACAAGGCACGGGGTGACCTCCCATCACACTTTACCTCTCTGGCCTTCTTTTCAGTGTTTGTTCCTGTTCTGCATCACGGCAGCTACGTTGCTTTCGGGTAGCTCCTTGAACATGTCCTCTTGCCTCCTTGCCTCTGGAATACCCCTGTAGTTTCTGTACTGTCATGAGCAAGGGATTGTCCCTAAAAGGAGTCACTCACACATGTTTGTGTATTTCCACAAGGTCTGGCTTGTTAGGGGCGACCCCCCAGCCAGTGGAGTCACACAAAGAGGGGGAGGTCACACAATAGAAGCAAGCAGAGCTAGCTCCTGCACCAAGTCCCGATCATTGGCTGTGTCTGCAAGGGAAGAGGTGGGGTGTCTGTCTCAAGTCAGGTGTCTGCAGTGGGGTCACATGTCTGGTGAAGTGAAAGTCCATGGGGCTCTGAGCATGACCTCTGGTGCAGCCAAGCTTAAACGTCAGGTGGTCAGTAAAATAGGAACTAACTATTGATATTGTAATCATTCACTGTATTTATCAACTGAATTAAACAGGTGAGTTTCAGAAACTAATGAAATGGAATTGAATAGGTTAAACTGAGGGATTTAGATGGACCATGTCATTTAGAGTCACTTCATAAAGACCAAGTAAATCCCACTGAGAATCAAAATATAATATGTGTGGTCCATAGATGTAGCTAGTCAGCATGATACTCAACGTAAGAATAAAATATAAAGCAGAACCATATAGAACATGCAAGAGAATAGGATTTAAGAGATAGGTTGAAGAATAACAAAATAATTGCTAATGTTTAGAGTTCCAAAGAGTGCTTTTTTAAAAAACAATATTTTTAAACTACAGTTTGCATTCAATATTATTTTGTGTTAGTTTCAGGTGTACAGCTTCGTGATTAGACAACCATAAACTTTACAAAGTGTTCCCCCTGATATTTCCAGTAACCACCTGGCACCATACATAGTTATTACAGTCTTGACTGTATTCACTATGCTGTACTTTACATCCCCATGACTGTTTTGTAACTGCCAATCTGTATTTCCAACCCCTTTACCTTTTTCACCCAGTCCTCCAACCTCCATGCTCTATGGCAATCATCAGTCTGTTAAAGAGTGTGCCATTTAGAAGAATATCTCAAAAAGATGAAATGCAAGAAAGATTATGCAAGTGATTAAATTAGACAGACAAATTATTTAAAACTTGTGTTTTGTAGAAATCTTTCTATTTGCAGGCTCTTCACCCTAGTAGGCTAGACTATGCCCTCCTTCAGAACAAAGAATATTGCCCTGACCGGTTTGGCTCAGTGGATAGAGCGTCGGCCTGTGGACTGAAAGGTCCCAGGTTCGATTTCGGTCAAGGGCATGTACCTTGGTTGCAGGCACATCCCCAGTAGGGAGTGTGCAGGAGGCAGCTGATCAATGTTTCTCTCTCATCGATGTTTCTAACTCTCTATCCCTCTCCCTTCCTCTCTGTACAAAACCAATAAATATATATATATATATATATATATATATATATATATATATGAACAAAGAATATTGTCATGGGAAGTAGAGTTGTAAGGTTGTTCGGAGCATTCGCTTTGGTGGCATTAAACAATAAGAGCAGCAACAGTAACAACAACCTGGCTTCAAACCCAGATTATAAAATTAATAAGATTTGTGAACTTGAATAAAATAATCAGCAGCACCGTGATCCCCTTTTCAAAAGAAAGAAACTTTTTATTTTTATTTTTTATTTTTATGGGTATGTAAGAGGGACTTGGAAGAAGGACTGTTTATTCAAGGAAGGCTCAGAACTGTAGGTACGCGAAGTACAGGTGAAGTAAAATGGGCCAGGGAAAGTACTTTAAACACATGACACATGTTAAGTCGGTCTCTGCAGTGAGTATGGAATGAGATCTTAGAAACAATTCCATTTCTGGATGGGGGGTGGGGGCGGCCTGGGGAGAGGTCAATGGTGGAAAAAGGAGACATGTAATACTTTAAACAATAAAGAATTAAAAAAAAAAACAAGGAGCAGTCACAAAATGATATAGATACTTTTATAATTCTAAAAAAAAAAATAAATAAAATAGCCAGGCTTTTTGTAAGACTGCTTAACCAAAATGCCAAAATTTTGATATATCACTCTGCTAAAATTATACATTTTTCACATGGTAACTTTGCATTGTGAAGAAAGAAACTAGAGCTGAAAAGGAACTTGAGATCATTTAACTGGATACACTTACTGCTAAAAATAATGTTGATTCAAAATTGGTAAATTATTTGACTAAATTCACATAAATTGCTAATGTTTAGAGCTCTAGTCATACCATGCTGAGCGCACATTCCCTTTTAGAAGAGAGATGGCAGCCTAAATGGTACCTGGGGTGCTCAGCAGACTCTGAAGTTCCCCAATAACCACTAAGGCACATTCACAGAAAAATCCCAGTGGTGGAATCTTATCAGATTTCCTTTTAATTTCCTAAGTTTGCCAGTTCTTGAATGCAACTTTCTTCAACTCCTGCCTGAAAAATAACTTCTTTCAGTAGGTCTGCAAACTTTTAAAATATGCATTCTACTTTATTTCTGCCTACATCTCCCCTTGTTTTTGGACATTCCACATGGGAATAATTTCTCAAATAAAAGAAGTTCTAATATCAAAATAAAGGCAAGTTATAGTCAAAACTACAGCAGACAATTGACAACAATATATATACACATACACACTAGTACGGACAGTCCTCGGGTTACGTCGGACTCGACGTTCATCATTTTGTTGTTACATCGCCATCTCCCATTTATTTATAAAAAAAAAAGTTCTGTCATTTCGGCGTATGTACATATGTGCTTTATGTTTTTTATTATTTATTTACCACAAGTAAAGGTCAGGAATTCTTATCTTTCTTTTCTTTTCTTTTTTTTTTTTTTTTTTTTTACTGTTTCACTTCCTTACTGCTGTGTGTGTGCTCCCTGTGAGTGACATAGGTGCTTATGTAGGTGGGTTCCGACTTATGGTGAAAATTGCGTTACGTCACACCGAAGGAATGGATCTCCAATGTAAGCCAAGGACCTACTGTATATATATATATATATACTATATATATATATACTAGAGGCCCAGTACATAAATTTGTGCACAGATGGGATCCCTCCACCTGGCCAGCAATCGAGGCCTATTGGGGGGCCAGCCGGCCGGAGGGAGGGGCCCTGGGAGGTTGGCCATCTGGGGGGAGGGACCGTGAAAGACTGGCCAGATGGGGAGGGGGAGGGGATGGGGCCACGGGAGGTTGGCAGGCTGCCCCCCCCAATTGGGGCTGATTGGGGGGTGCCACCAGGAGGAGCGGCCACAGGAGGTTGTCTGTGGGAGTACACTGACCACCAGGGGACAGCTCCTGTGTTGAGTGTCTGCCCCCAGGTGGTCAATGAGTGTCATAGTGACTGGTCAACCGGTTGTTCCAGTCGTTCCAGTCGTTCAGTCATAATGGTCGCTTAGGCTTTTATATACTATAGCTCTATCTGTATGGATATATAACTACCTGTATCTTCAGTTAAGTTACTGCTAAGTATACATAAAATTCTAAATGGGATAAACCAGCGATCCTCAACACAAAGTCCATCTCAGTCTGGTTCATTTTAATACTCTTCATAACTGTCTGCTTCAAGAGAGAACGCAGGTTTAAATGAGAACAGATGCAAGTGATTAAATTAGTCCAAGTTTGGGGTTCACTGATCTTCAAACATCAGTACTTGTTTCATACTCCAGTGATGTTTGTTGGAACATTAATATGCATAAAAGTATACTATAATTGGCAAAACGGCATTTTTCCTGCTCTGTGGCAAAGCCCCAGACATATTGGCCTTGTTTTTGTCACATCCAGTCTTAGTGCCAAAACACGAAGTCTATTAAAGACACTTGCCATATCCATAGAGTGATTTGAACCTTTTTTAAATTTGCTCATCAGTGACTTAATGCATAATAACTAGCTGATTACAATGATTTTAGAATTGGCATATAAAATATGTGGCCATTAAAGCCATCTTTTCAGGAGTGGGAAAAATTCCTGCTGAAGCTACAGCTGGAAAATAATTTGCTGAAAAAATCGGCTGAAGCGGGAGGTTCCAGCTCATTGAAACTCAATTCATTATATGCTTAAATGACTCCTGGAACAGTGGAATATGTAGGCAGTACAACTAGACAAGGCAAATTCTGTGCCGATAACAAATGTGCAAAACTCCAGTACCTATTGGAGAAGTGATAGCAGCCAAAATTCGATTCTTGCCAACTAGTAGAAAATGTGAACATGCTGTTAGATAATTAACATTTCCTTATTATGCAAGACTGGGTAGTGAATGTGTAACTGAACTTCCCTCCCTCCCACCCTCCATCCCCATAAGTTGCAACTTGAAAAAGCATATGATTAAATCAAACCACAGTTTTCTGAGAAACTTTGTGATGTGTGCTGTAAAGTTGGCATTTATTAGCCTGTGTTCTGAGGTCACAGATCTGCAATCCTGGACCTCAGTTAGTAAGATCAGATGGAAGGTAGCTTAGTTATTTTATCTTGTACAATTCTGTTAAACTTGAAATGAACTAGTATTGAAGGTTTGCTATGCTGATATTGCAACCAACTTGCCACAACTTACAATTGTATATGTGTAGATAGCATTTAAAGAGGAATTCTCAAAACCATACAGCGTAATGCTGAATTCAAAATGGCCAATGATAGTCTGGCTGGTGTGGTTCAGTGGTTGAGCGTCAACCCATGAACCAGGAAGTCATGGTTCAGTTCCGGGTAAGGGAACATGCCCAGGTTGCAGGCTCAATCCCCAGTAGGAGCATAGAGGAGGCAGCTGATCATTGATGTTCTATCTCTCCCTTTCCTATCCTCTCTCTGAAATCAATAAAAACATATTCAAAATGGCCAATGGCAATAATTATTAAAGTATTATATTTGGAATGCTTGTATGCTTTTAAACGAAATGTTTTTATAATTGATTTAAATTTCTGATATTTTTGGCTACAGTGAAATTTAACCCTTTCCTGATGATGCTCAAACTAATGACAGAGTCATGTGGTCCAAAACTTCCTAGATATTACACTTAGACTTAATATTTGTTAAAAAATATTCCATATACAGATAATTGAGAATATATTTGCAGGCAAGAATTTTACTTTACCACGGTGTTTATCCCAGATAATATCTAATTTCAAAGACAATTATTTGCATTCAGAAACGTAGCCTTATTATGTTACTTTGTTTTGTCATTGTGCAAAGCATTTAGCACAAACTGAATTCAAAATTGGTGTTCAGTAAATATTTGTTGGATTCAGTGAAATTTGCACTTAATTTTTAAAAAAACCATTTAATCAGACTGAAAGACCTCAATGGTCAGATCCTGTGTTATTGTTTTTTTCTCCCCCTCCCTCTCTCTTTCTTCTCATTGAATTTAAATACAAAGCCTAGCAGGTCACCAGGATAACTAACTATTCACCATGGCCATGAGTTCAGACATTGATATCATCATTTGCCTCTAGGATGATAATGATGATGATGATGATGATGATGATGATGATGATAAGATTTGTCCTCACTTATACTTTTAGAAAGTGAAGGTTAGAACATTAAGTAGCTAGACAAACATACAGAACGTAGGCTAATAAATTGTAACTTTACAGGATATATCATACAGGATGACTCTTATTTTCAAATAATTTTTCTCAGAAAATTGTTTTATCATTATTATCATCATCATTGTCATTCTCCTCCTCTTTATAACTTAGGCTACCATAGACCTGATTCTCTGCCAAGAGTTCTTTGTACATCAGTTTAAGCTAAATCGCCCCTATCATCTCAACTAACTATATTTCTTCCTCAGATTTCTTCAGCTTCACTGGCCTCTTTAAGTTCCTCAGATGCCCCAAACCCTTCCTGTAATCTTGACAGTGCTATACCCCCAGTATGCATTGATCTTCTCTTCTATATAACCCGGCTCTTCCTTTGATAAATCTTGATCATAGTTCAAGTCTTGTTGGCCTTTAAGTTTTTATCATTACAGAGACATTTTCTACATGTTCCAAAATTTAGATTCCCTGCACTTCTCTTTATAATTACTCATATAATTATTTAATTAATGTCTAACTCCCACAATTATATAGCCCCTTTATCTAGATAGTACAAGGGATATAGTTTAATAATGATCTTAATAACCATCTCATTTAATCACATCATTTAATCTTACTAAAGAACACTATCTGGTATGATTATGTCCAGTTAATAGATGAGGAACTAGACAGGCAGGTTACATAACTTACTTTATAAGCAGTAAGACCAATATTCTAGTGTTAGTTTTTGTGGCTCCAGATTTCAAGATCTTTAGTCTTAGATTATGGTTATTGAATGTTGGCTTGGTGTTTATTGAACTAACTATAAATTCCACGAGGGCAGGGACTTTGACGTTTGTTTTATTAGTCTATATCCGTCATCATGCTAGTATACTTCAGAATGTTTGCTGAATTTCAAACAGAGAAAGAAAATATGCATGAATATACTTTCCCCATCATAAATGTGTATGTCTGAATGGGTGATGAATGGAAAGCTGTGTGGTTGGAAGCATGAGTAGATGGATAGGTAAACAACCAATGACAAAGACTGAGGGATATTGGTAATGCCAGTGATGGGGTGTTAAGCAGGGAATGTATTTTTGGATTAACTTTTGAAATCATTTAAACTACCCCAATTGTCATGCCTTCACAAAGTGCTGACCTCAATTGCCTTAGGGAGTGAAAATCCAAGGAAGTAGGCAATACAGTGAATTTTACATGGTGTGTGGCAGTGAGAATCTAGAGACTAACTAACATGTCGCAATATGTCTATATTTCCCCCCAACACATTAAGAAAACACTTTTCATAAATGCAGATCCACCTCTACCTGCTATTTTTACTCAGCATAAGGTTAAAATTTTAGATATTTTACTTCAATCAGTGTATACATTTCATTACTCCACATTACAAACTTAACATTCTTTAGAGGTGATTCATAATGCAATTTAATCTGATAGTGAAAATTCCAACATAATGCAGAACAACCTACAAACCTGCAATGAATTTTAAGTACGTAATACACCTTGCTTAATGTGTGTGTACCCAGCATGTCGAAGCAAAGTTTGCCAGGCATTTATTAGATTGTTAGGAAAACTATAAATAGTCCACAGTGTTCAGCATATTTTCAGATTTTAAACTATTGTTTAGCTCAATTAGGACACCACTGATATCTGACAGCAGTCCATATTTTGTATCAGAGTTACATACACGAGTGATGACAAATATTGTCTACTACAGCTGTAGAACTAACCCTCATTTACTGACTATAAGAAGATGGAGAGGAACACTTCTTTCCCCCAGCTGACCTATCCCAGATTAATTATATCCAATCTTGATTACATTTCATCTGTCATTCTCCAATATTAAATCCCTGTAAAATGTGCTTGAATGCATGTGAACTTGTCAGCCTCATTTTGGAGAATTAATTAATGGTGATGGGATGTGTGATTTTTTAATAATTTGTAATGTTTACTGGTGTAAAATATACTGCTAGCATACTGTGTTTTTCTGGAGACGCTGTCTTATGTTTCTCTCAAGTGAAGCTCCAAAATTCTACATACATTCAGGAGACACATCCATAAATATGTGTATGGACATCAAATGTGATACATACTGCAGATATAATGGACTAAACCTGATATAATGAAAAGGAGGAAAACCACTGGTTGCAACCAAAGTACCACAGGACAGATTTTATATTATTTATCTTAAAGGGTGCGCCAAGTTTAAATTAAATGTCAAACACAATTTTCTATTCAGAACTTGAAATACATGATTGTCCTTAGAGAAAAATATTAGAACACATGTCTTCTTGGCAAATTTGCTTTTTGCATAATAGTGAGTTATAATGTTGTAGATCACTTTATGGCAGAGTGCCAACCATAAATTGCTTAGTAAAGCTACTAAAAACTTCAGTCTGAAAAACATTTATCTCAGTTAGGAGTTTGAATCTGCTATATAAAAATAAAATGCACTGGAGTATCTCAGTTCTTAAAAAAAAGAAGGGGGGCAAATTCTAAATTCTGTTTATTTCTACATTTCTTCCTTTAACTGCTGCAGACATAAATGTAAAATGAATGTTGACATGTTTGTTTAGCATCCCTGAACATATTAAACTGCTTTAGAAGTTCTTCTATAATCAGGCTTGAAAAATGGAAACCAGCATTCACATCCCTGGATAGATTACATTATCTAGAAAGTTTCTCATTAATGAGACATGAAAAATATGAAAGTTGCAGTAAGTCCTTTGAAAAGTACTTGAAATTTACTTCCAACAAACTTTTTTGGAGTTTCACCATATAACTGCCCTTCTTTGTCCCACACATATAAAATAATAAGTATATAACTTGTGTAAGTTCTTTATAGGTGAGTTGCTAAGTAGGAATGAATATAGACCCTTTCCATCATGAAGTACTGTGTGGGTATATAGAGAACACTGGAACTGATTATAGAGCTGTCAATTGCTTATCACATGTGTTTGGGCAAATAAAGTGGAAAAAACACATATAAATATTTTTTAACTGGACATTTCTTCCAAGTGAATTGAAACTATCATAATAAGTCTGTAAGTTTAACAGTGCTATATCCATTTTAGAGATGAGGAAACTGAGCTTCAGAAATATTAATTGACTTGCCTCATATATTACAACAGTTATGTAGTAGACTCAACATTCAGTATTAGACCTTTCTCACCCCAAAGTTCCTGTTCCTCACATTCTGTGATATCTCTCCAACAGTACTTCTTTTTTTTTTTCTTGTAAAATGAAGGGATTGGGTTATATTATTAGTACTCTATCTCCCACTCAAATACTCTAAATTCTTCCTAACAGGCATTGAAACTTGGGATTCGGGATATTTCATTAATTATAGAAATGAGTGCCATTCCAACAATATGAATTACTGACTTTACTTCTATAACTCAGCCAAAGAATATCAATGATTCAAACTTTGCTGGGCACCATGCAGGCAATAAAGACATGCACCACTAGGTTTTTATTTCATTTGGTAAACTTACCTGTAGGTTTGCAGGTAGTTAACAATGAACCACCAATAGTGACATTAATTTACACATTATTGTTACCATTTACACATTATTCTTTCTAAAATGTTATGCCTTTGAGTTGTGTCAGTGACCAACTAGTGATCAGAAAGGATAGGTCAGCCCTAGCCTGTTTGGCTCACTGGATAGAGCATTGGCCTGTGGACTGAGTGGTCCCAGATTCAATTCTGGTCAAGGGCACATACCTTGGTTGTAGGCTCAATCCCTGGCCCTGGCCAGGGCACTTGTGGGAGGCAACCAGTTGATGTGTCTCTCATATCGATGTTTCTCCCCCTCATTTCCACTCTCTCTAAAAATCAATGGAAAAATATCCTCGGGTGAGGATAAAAAAATAATAAGAAAGGATAGATCATATGCTCTTATTTTCAGGGAATGTTTTTAAATAAAAATCTATATAATAAAGTTAAATTTATATTTTTCACCGCATGCAAAAAATATGAGATGCATCTCACACATGTAGAAAAGTCTATTTAATATACCGTAAATACAATTCTGAGATTTATTTGAAAGAGGCAATGGTACTAAAGAGTTGCTTGAATATTCAAGAAACAGGTCAAAATTTAAGTCAATGTCTCATAGCCCAAATTATTTAGATACCGTGGAAAGATTTCTGATTTAAACCATTATGGAATAATGGGGATCAGACTTGTCTCCATGAACACTTTGAAACTGTATGATATATACAAGGCCACTCTTTTCAGATATTAGATAATAGGCAGCACATGGAAGAGACCCTTGAGAAAAGAGAAATGTAAATGATGTTTTCAACTGCCATACTAGATTGTTACTTTCCAAAATGTGACACAAGACAATGGAACTTAAACAGAAACCAGCGGTCTCACTGATTGGAGAAACATAGAAGTCAGATTTTGGGGCTGCTGACATGCTGGAGGTTGTGGGACAAGTTATTGGAGACAAGGGATCTGCACAGAGAAGGAGTCCTAGAAATCTGCAAGGTTCTGCTTGAGTGTTTAGCCAAATAGTGATAGTGCGTGTGCTAAAACACTGCAAGACTTGGCAGAGAACAGCTAATGAATATGGAATTGAACTAACAGAAGAAAGGAGAGGGCTCTTCCAAATCTGATAAAATATAAAATTCACACAAGCAAGGAAAACCTACCAATACTTAAATTTGGAAAATCAAAGACAAGAGGAGAGTGTCCAAAGCAGCCAGAGACTAAAATAAGCATTACATAAGGAAGAACAATGAATATATTGTTTACTTTTTATCAGATATAATGTGAATGGGACTCACATTTTTAGTGTACGGGAGGAAAAAAATCCACATAGAAACCTAACCCCATGGGTTATATCCTTTAAAAATGACGGTGCCCCAGCAAGGCTATCATTCAAAATTGAAGGGGAAATAAGGAGCTTCACAGACAAAGGCTAAGGGATTCTATCACCACCAAGCCACCAATGCAAGAAATGCTAAAGGGACTGGTATTAAAAAGAAAAAATAAAAAGGGAAGAAGGGACACAGGCACAAAAAATAAAAATAGCTACAAACAAGTACCTATCACTAATAACTTTAAATGTAAACAGACTAAATGCTCCAATCAAAAGACATCGAGTGGCTGAATGGATAAAAAAACATGACCCATATATATGCTGAGACCCACCTCAGAACAAGGGACTCACACAGACTGAAAGAGAAAGGATGGAAAAATATATTCCAGGTAAATGGAAATAGAAAGAAAGCTGGGGTAGCCAATACTTATATCTGAAAAAATAGACCTCAAAGTGAAGGCCATAACAAGAGATAAAGAAGGCCACTTCATAATACTAAAGGGATTGATACAACAAGAGGATATAACCCTGGTAAACATATATGCACCCAATGCAGGAGCACCCAAATACATAAAAAACAAACAAACAACCTCCTGGGAGATATCAAGGGAGAGATTGACAACAATAAATCATAGTAGGGTACTTCAATACCCCACTCACATCACTGGATAAATCTTCTAGACAAAAAATCAGCAAAGAAACAGCAATCCTAAATAACTCACTAGAACAGACAGACTTAATTGACATCTTCAGAACATTTCATCCCAAAGCCACAGAATATACATTCTTCTCAAGTGCAAATGGGACATTTTCAAAGATATTGGGTCACAGGCAAAGTCTTTCCAAATTCAAGAAGATTGAAATCATATCAATCATCTTCTCAGACCACAATGGCATAATATTAGAAATAAACTACAATAAAAAATTTAAACACTTGGAAGCTGTATAGCATGTTATTAAACAATGATTGGGTTACCAAATAGATAAAAAACAAATTAAAGACATCCTGGAAACGAATGACAATGAAAACACAACAATCCAAAATATATGGGACACAATGAAAGCAGTCCTCAGAGGGGAGCTTATAGCTCTACAGGCCTACTTCAAAAAACAAGAAGAAATGGAAATAACTTATCTAACTCTACAACTTAAAGAATTAGAAAGCAAGCAACAAGAAAAGCCCAGAACGAGCAGAATGAAGGAGATAATAAAGATCACAGCAGAAATAAAAGACTTAATAAATGAATCTGACAATGTAGCAGGATACAAAATTAACACTCAGAAATCTATGGCATTTTTATACACCAATAGTGAACTTACAGAAAGAGAGATAAAAAAAAAAAAAACACAACAACAACAATCCCACTTACCATTGCACCAAAAAAATTAAGATACCTAGGAATAAACTAAGGAGGTAAAAGACTGGTACTCAGAAAACTACAGGACACTGAGAAAAGAGATAGAGGAAGAGGTAAACAGATGGAACAGCATACCATGTTCATGGATTGGTAGAATCAACATCATTAAAATGTCCATACTACCCAAAGCAATCTATAGATTCAATGCACTCCCCATTAAAATACCAATGGCATATTTCACAGTTCTCGAACGAACTCTCTCAAAATTCATCTGGAATAAAAAAAGACCCTGAATAGCTGCAGCAATCCTGAGAAAGAAGGACAAAGTAGGAGTGATCTCACTACCAGATATCAAGCTGTATTACAAAGCTACTGTTCTCAAGACTGCCTGGTACTGGCACAAGAACAAACATATAGCCCAAAGGAATAGAATAGAGTACCCAGAAATCAACCGAAACCACTATGCTCATTTAATATTTGACAAAGGAGGCATGAACATACAATGGAGTCAAGACAGTCTCTTCAATAAATGGTGTTGGGAAAATTGGACAGATACATGCAAAAAAAAAAAAAGAAACTAGACCACCAACTTATATCATACACAAAAAATAAACTAAAATGGATAAAGGACTTAAACATAAGACAGGAAACCAAAAAATCTTAGAGGAATCCACAGGCAGCAAAATCTCAGACATATGCTAAAGCAATATCTTCGCCAATACAGCTCCTAGGGCAATGGAAACTAAAGAGAAAATAAACAAATGGGATTACATCAAAATAAAAATCTTCTGTACAGCAAAAGAAATGATCAATAAAACAACAAGAAAGCCCACTGCATGGGAGAACATATTTGCCAATGTTATCTCCAATAAGGGTTTAATCTCCACCATTTACAAGGAACTCATACAACTTAACAAAAGGAAGATAAACAACCCAATCACAAAGTGGGCAACAAACCTAAACAGATACTTTTTGAAAGAGGACATAAGGCTAAGAGACATATGAAAACATATTCAAAGTCACTAATCATCTGAGCGATGCAAAACAAAATGACAATGTGGTATCATCTCACACCTGTCAGAATGGTTACCATTAACAAATCAACAAATGATAAGTGCTGGCAAGGATATGGAGAAAAAGGAACCCTCTTGCACTACTGGTGGGAATGCAGACCAGTGTAGCCACTGCGAACAGTATGGAGTTTCTTCAAAAAACTAAAAATGGAACTCCCATTTGACCCAGTAATCCCACTCCTAAGACTATATCCCAAGAAGCTAGAAACACCAGTCAGAAAGGATATATGCAGCCCTATGTTCATAGCAGCACAATTCACCATAGCTAAGATTTGGAAACAGCCTAAGTATCCATCAGCAGATAAGTGGATTAGAAAACTATGGTACATCTACACAATGGAATACTATGCTCCTATAAAAAGGAAGGAACTCCTACCATTTGCAACAGAATGGAAGATCCTGGAGAACTTTATGCTAAGCAAAATAAGCCAGTCAGAGAAAGATAAATATCACTCATTTGTGGACTATAATGAACAATATAAACTGATGAACAAAAACAGATCCAGAGACAGAGAAGCATCAATCAGATGCTCAAACCTCATAGGGAAGGTAGGGGAGGGTGAGGGCAAGGGTAAGAGATCAACCAAATGACTTGTATGCATGCATATAAGTATAAACAATGGACACAGACACCAGGGGGGTGAGGGCATGAGCAGGGGGTGGTGAGGGGGATGTAGGGGGATAATAACACATATGTAATACCGTAATCAATAAAATCGATAATATTAAAAGCACAATATGCTAATTAGACTGGACAGCCGAATGACCTTCTGGACGTCCTTCTAGATGAAGCCGGGGCTGCAAGGGAAACCCGGGTCCTGGGTGTCTGCTGGCAGCTGGAAGGAAGCCCTAGTCCCAGGTGCCAGAGGGAAGCTGGTGCCAGCAGTCAGGGAAAGAAGGCCTACTCTTGCACAAATTTCGTGCATGGGGCCTCTATTAAAAAAAAAAAAGGAAATCAGGTGAAAAGTATTTATACAGACTTAACACATACATACACACACACAAATATCTCCTACTTAAACAACTTATATACTTTGTCTTTAAGTCACAATTGCTTTGTCTATAAAATGGGATATGGACAGGCTAATACTTTAGAATTTTTGAAACATAATTTAATGCATTCTTTAACAATTTGATAATCTGAGCAATGTATCTCTGGCTTATTGTTATCTTATATCTTATCAAATTAAAAAGTTTCACCAAAAATAAAATAAAATAAAATAAAATATGAGCAGTAGCCCTCATGAACATTCATGTGAAACTCCTTAACAAAATATTAGCAAATTGAAGATAGCAGTATAGAATCATCCCTCAGTACCCAGGGGGATTGGTTCCAGGAACCCCTGGGATAAGAAAATAAGATACTCAAGTCGCTTGTATAAAATGGCATAGTATTTGCATATAACCTACCCACATCCTTTTGTCTATTATATAAAGTCCAAACTATCTCTGGTGTGAGAAGTCATTTTGGTTACCCTTGATGGAAACAGTAAAGGGGGTGATTAACCTTCTTGAGTTCCCGTAATATTAATTTTTTTTATTTGCTGAATACAGGCTGGGTTTTTTTGTGTTTGTTTTTGTTTTTTTGTAAAAATGTATGGTGGTGCTTTAACCCTATGATTTGTGCTTTTTTCTGCATCCATTATGTATTTTTTAATTGTACTAATGAGTTCTACAATTTCAGAAAGGGTCATATAAGCTCCAGGTAAAACATGGATTTAGTCTGGCTTTTGAAAGTTTGTTAGAATTACATTTTCCCATAATACAATACTTAGAAAATGGTAGGCATACAATGAATTGCATTCATTATTGTTTCAATAATGAATTCTAAGTGAGTGAGTGACTACTTTATATAAAACTAAGTTTAATACTTAGGAATATTTTCACAAAAATGAAAATATAATGGGAATAAAAGCACTCTAGAGTGAAGAGAGCAATACATTTTTCTTAATGTATTAAGTTCTAATATAGCAGGCTATATAATGAAACATGTAGAGATTTATTTCTCACAACTATTATTCAGTTAATTATTTTCCCACATAACAGCTCTTGAGAAGTTAAACCATTTGTTGACACAGGCTCCATTTTTCAGGGTAATGAATTTTACATCCTAAAACATACTAAGTGCACTATAAGAAGTGATATTTTACATGATGATTTCAGGCAATGAAGCACTCATCAATTTTCATGACATAGTAGTTTATATTCAGAGCATATCATATGTAACAAAATTGAATTGTGCACATTCAATTTTGAATAATTCCAATGTTTTTTCTTTGTCTATGTATCATAAGTGTGAAGGACATAGAGGTAGCATCTTCTATAAATATTTCTCTGTTATCCATGTTTTTCATACTTACTTTGAAGTGCCTTCATATTTTTCCTTAATTTTGATCCAAAAGTGCTTTAACTTTATATGTAAGTGTAGGTTGAATGCAAGATGAGTGTGAGTCTGTAAAACATGTAAAATTAGTTAAGAAAATATATCAAAAAGAATGAATTTACTTTCTAAAGACTGGCTCCTTGCCTGGCCAGTGTGGCTCAGTGGTTGAGTGTCTACCCATAAACCAGGAGGTCACGGTTTGATTCCCAGTCAGGGCACATGCCTGTGTTACAGAATTTACCAGGCAACCAGAAAATACACGCAGGAGTACTCAGAGATACAGGAAGAAACCCATTTATTCCAGATGTGCAAGTACCATGACTCAGGGGAGCCTGTTTCCAAATCCTGAGCAAGCCGATATGGAGGAAGCTTTCTCTTTATACCCTCTGGTTTCTCTGTCCCCCAAATATGGATCAGACTTCCGGACCTTTCGCAGGCTTTGCCAAAAGCCCTGTGTGTTTGGGATGGGGGCCGTGAGACCACACCCAAAGGCCTGGCCTGGTGCCAGAGCTGATAATCCCCTCTGGGGGTTGTGTATTGTTCATGGTTTATGGCCTCTGTAAAATGGGATTATTTAGGTAAACAGGTCTTGCAAGACTAGATAATTAAGGAAGGGGCAGTGACTTGATTATAGGCTAACAAGAATGTGCATTAGGGATACTGATTAACAAGGTACAGAGTCAGGCTGCTAGGCCTCCCCCCCCCCAAAAAAAAAAAAAAGTCTTATTTTCCTCATCACCTCGGTTGTAGGCCCATTCCTTAGGAGGGGGTGTGCAGGAGGCAGCCGATAAATGATTTTCTCTCATGATTGATGTTTCTATCTCTCCCTCTCTCTTCTTCTCTGAAATCAATAAAAACAGATCTTTAAAAAAATGACTCCTTTACATATAGTCTCTGCTAATCAACAGCCACTACCATGTGTCCTGCTTTGGCAAATACAGTATGTTATGTACAAAATTCTGCATTTATTTATTTTCAGAGTGCTACTTATCACTTGTATAAACTTATTTTTATTGTTAACTAAAATAATTTTTTATCTATAAACATTGTGTATCTTGGATTAGGTTGGACTATATCATATTTCTCTCTTAAATTAAAGAAAAATAATTTTTCATGTCCAGACATTATATTTTACTTAGTAGCAGGGTTCCTAGAAATAATTTGTAATGAATAAGCAAGAGATGGGTGTGTATGATCCCCTAAGAAGACCAGTAAAGTTATTTACAAACAAAATTCTTACCAAAGTAGCATTCTATAGACAAAATACATTTTTCTTAGATGGTAATTTCAACTATTATAGACTGGTGGTTTTTCTTCCTACATTTGTTCACTCAAATCTCCCTCAGGTTCCCAAATTCAACATGTTCAAAACCAACTCATGATGTACCAATCTCGAACACAAAGGTTCCCTCTTTTGAATTGCCTCTCTGGTTTAATGGTTTCAAATTCATTTAGCACCTTGAAAACCATCATTAATCCTCACCTTCTCTTTTGTGAAAGGCCTTCCTAAAAGTGTTTAAAAAAAAAGCTCACTACATTTCAAACATCAGGATTGATGAGCCTGGCTCTCTTTTCTGATTTGTGAATGCGCATTTAATACACACCCAACAGTCAACATTTAGCTGTGCTCACACAGTATATTTTGTTCTCTAATAAGTTTCACTCTGGTGAGGTAGAGTGGTCTTTGCTTTCTTCCTCTCAGCATATTATTTTTTTTTTCTTTCATTAACATGCTAATCAGTAGAGAAGTTAGAATTGTGGATCCTTCATCACTTTTGAAAACCTCTTGGGCACGTGTCCAGGAAAAGCCAGCATTCTCATTAATTACTCCTTTATTCCAAAACAATGGTGCGCCTGTTGCTTGCCAGGCTCTGTGTCACCAGTGGGGCGATACATTCATGAATAAGATGTAGGATCTGCCCTGAAGGATTAGTTGTCGATGAGAAGAGAAAACTATTAAGCAAATGATTATGGAGAATGTAATAGAGTCAACACGTCACTCTGTGGGAATAAACTTGTCTTTGACAGGACAGAGAAGGCACTCGGGAGAAAATGAATTTTAAGCTATGGATAATGTGAGTTATCTAGTGGAAAACTGAAGGGAATATGTCTCATTTGAAGAAAAAAAAAGTGGCAGAAACTCAATTCAAAAACAGATGACTGCTCTGTTTCCCTTCTCTCCCCTATGGAGTATCATAGATGCTGTGTATCAACTACTCAACATTCAACCTTGCCTCATCCTCCCTTTCTAACAGCAGCCAGACTCTGGTCATGCCCTTTGTCTTCAAAGCAATCCAGTGGACCATGCCTCCACCTCAAGCTCCTGGCATTGAAACTCACTTGTTTAAGCCATCCAACACTTCCCAACGCACCGTCTTGTAAGTTAAATAGTCCAATCAGAGTGAACTTCATTTGGAATCTTCTGGATGTGGCAATGTGCAAATGTGGACATGCTATCATGATTTTTCCACCACTGAAGGAAATCAGCCATGGAATGAAGCTAACACTGAAAGGCAGAACAGAAAGCAGGAAGAAATGGATTCTAGCCCCTTAATCAAATGAACTTGGAAGACAAGCTGACCTCTAGACTTGTAGCGTTATGGGCCAGTAAATTCCCGTGTGTTGCATGCTGGGTTTTCTGGGAAGTGAACTTTTAGATGCAGATAAACCTGCAGGAAATGTATTAGGAAGTGCTCCTGGAAGGAGGGGGGCAGGATTAGGTGGAGGAAGAAATTAGGCCGCAATGCTAATTGCTCTGAATATTCCTAAGGGATATTCCTCCAGGGCAGTTCTACCTTAGGACAGCAGCATATAGGGTATGTATAGCCCTGAAGCAAGTGGATGTGGATGGCCCTGGAAGATGATCACAGCAACTCTATCATCCCAGGCAATTCCCAAAACATTTCTAGCAATGGCGAGATTAAGTCCTCTGGTCCTGGGTGATGGTTACAGTGACCGCTACATTGTGTTTGATTTTCATTCACTATCTACAAACCAAAGGCATCCCCACTGAAACCAGGCAACATTGTGATTTGGAGGAGAGGCCAAATATGCATTCCTTTAAACAAGTTACTGAATCTTCCTGAACTTCCTCTTTTATTATGAATACAGATTTTTGTACAAATTAAATGATAAATTACGCAGTATATGCCTTGCTATCAGTATGCATCATTTTTCTTTTTCCCCTTTTATTGTGAGGTGATAAGGTCTAATAGCTGAAGCATATAAAGCATAGTTCCTGAAATATAGTCAGCTCTTTATAAGCATCAGCTATTTTTAATTTTATGTTACACACTATTTTTTGTGACCCATTTTTCTCCATCTAAAGTTTCAATAAAACTATAAAACGATAGGCAGTTACCCAACAGTCATGTTTAAAGTTTTATTCCATGAGTGTGCATAAGAGATTTTAGTTAATCACACAATAAACCATAAAATTTGTACATTCAACTCCAGTAATTTTTGGTAGAAGTGGCAAAGCTTAATATGGAAAGTGAATCACCACACTTGTCAATCTGAAGGAATGGAGGAGAAATAGGGTGGGGAGAGAACTGAGAATTTCTGCTACTTCAAGTGTGAATTTCTAGATTTGCTATGGCAAATTGTTGATCGTATTCTTTAATGGCACTTGAAATATCAATTTTTGAATATATTAGTAAAATATTCACAGCATTGACAGGCAGGCAAGGGAGAGAAACAAGAGTAATTTATATGGAGGTAAAATTTATTCTTAAAATAAGTCACCAAGCAAATTCTGCACATTTATTAAAACTCTTGACAGTACTAATTTAAAGTTAGCACTTTATAAAAAACTTAAAGAGTGATGTATTTATATGTGAACAGTGATACGCATATGTTCCTATAAATCACATTGCTAACATAATGATTAAAATTGACATTGTACTACTAACAGAAAATTGGCCACATTGTTAGGTTAATGAGAATATATATTTTTATTAATAAGGGGAGATGATATGTTTCTAAAACTTTCGCTGTCTAAAATATTTGAAACATAATTAATTGAGTTTGTTTCTGTCTTAGTTCTTAAAGAAAATTTCCCCTAGAAAACTACCATTATTATATCTCTGAGATCTGCATGGGATTAAGTCTTCCACACTTTGTAATTTAAAAAATTTTTGATTTAAATTTGACTTTGGTATAAAATATAATTGTCAGAAGGAGATACTGCAGAAAGTTCTTTGAACAAGATGAATGCAATTCTATATTTATTATTCCTGCCTCCAGCATAAGATCCAGAACTCCACGATGACATGCACTATATCAGAACACTCTTTTAACACATCTATTTTGAGTTATTTCAAAGTTTTCTAAGTATGAGTATTAAAGTAGGAATCTGATTCAAATGGAAAGCCTCAGAAGTAAGAATCTGAACCCTTTCCTTATAAGACAAGGTTCAGAAGTTGTATGGATAAACTTGGATTTGGCTCGGGATATCCTTTTAGGTTTCTAATACAGATGTCGTTTAATTAAAAAGTAATTGCTATTTCAACAAAATAATAAAATGTGCTATATATTTTCCCAGTTTCCTCTCCTCTTTTGAAACTTACTTGAGGTAATTATTTTTCCTGGTATCTCCTTTCTTGAGGGTAGTTAGATGTTATTTTTTTTTCTCTTGTCTGCTGTAGTAGATGAGATTCTTTTGATTGCAAGTAACAGGTACTTAATCAGACTAGCCAGTGCTGAAAGAAAACAAAAAACGAGTAGTAGAATTTATGAGAAGAATATAGGCCATTTCAAGCAAAGGTGAGGAGATATAAGTTTGTTTGTTTTTTCTCCATAAAGGAATGAACAAAGCACTGGAATGGCAGAAAGGTATCTTCATCTCTGGTGCTCCATGCTCCTCCGTCTCTCCTTTTCCGTGCACATCTGCTCATTTCCGTCTCCACACACTGACTTTCTCTGCCCTCTGGTGCCGTAGTTTTTGGGAAACAGAATCTCACCATATGCATAGAATCCCTTAACTCTCATTCTAAATGCCAGTTAGAGAGAATGTGAATGATCCAGTTTGGGTGAGGTATTCACCTTCAATCCAGTGGCTGTGGCCAAGGCTGGTTAAGCAAAGAGTGCTCAGGAGGACTTGTTGGGTCAAATTCAAAGCAGGAGCCTTGAGGGCAGTGGCCATGGGTAACAATGAAGGAGAACAGGTGCTGGTAATGAGTGCAGATAAAGGAGACAGACTCGGCAAGCACACAGAACTATTGCCTACACTCACACTGACAGTCTTCAGTTATCTGCAGAGTTTAATTCTAAGACACACTGGAGTTTAAAAAGTTGCACTTAGGAAACATACCCACATACGTATACCTAATCCCTGTCAATAACCCAGAAAGGGTTTTCATATTATGACTTTTATTATAGCATTATAATTTGATTCTATAGAATTTAAGGGTTCTGAAACCTGTTAGCATAAATTCCATAGGTACTTTTAATTATTAACAGATAACTGATATAAAGCAATCTTAAATATTTCTAAAATACTTAAGGAAATATAGCCCTAAGGTCACTGGAAACAAAATACAATTGATAGAATAAAAAGTGATGGGGGCGATATGCTAAATATTACAGAATAGGCAAGAAACACGTCTTTATTTCACTTTCATGGATGCTCTAACTGTTTTTGTTACGTTGAACCCAGGGAAGATGGCATTGATCACAGTTGAACAAAACTTTCTGTTTTCCTTTACTGGAAGGAGTTAGGACTCCATCCTGGATTTGTTCAGCTCCCTCTTCACCCCCTGAGACAATCAAAATGCTTTCAGGGTCTCAGCAGCAGGCAGAACGTTGCCAAATGAAAATGTCCACAGGTTGCAGCCTTCTCACGTTAGCTGCTGGCCTTGCTGAGGCAGCTCCTGGGCAAACCTCCCAGTCCTGCCCTGTGCGGTCCTCGTTCTAAGGGTGCTGTGGGTCAAAAGTAAATGCAGCCCTCAGTGAGAACAAAGGTGTGATGGCAGTCTTTGGGTGATGGATTCAGAACTCATATTGCAGATTATATCAACTACCCCAATTATTCAATTGAAATTTTGAATCAAGAAAGAAAATGGTAAATGTGGTTCCCCCCTGCCCCTTTGGACATTAAGTGGCCAGAACCTAATGTACCTTGATGGCTTCATCTTAAAATACCATTAAAAAAAGCAAAAAAGCAAAAAAAGCAACAGGCTTCTAGTTCAGTAGTGCAAAGAGGAGAGATACTTCTCAAAAATGAAATTCTAAGTCCTAGTGGCAGGAAAGAATATGACTGTGTAGGGTACTTAATTCTTTTTTTCTTTTCCTGACACCTGCAAATAATTCCGAATAGCATTTTTATCTAATTTGAATGAAGTGTTTTCATCCCCTTTTTAAATGAACACATTTAGTACCTGAAAATATTGTCTTGGCCTCTGGCTGACACAATTCCTCAGCTCGACTGATAATTTAAGAGTTTGGAAAAGTTCCCTGTCTGATTTGTACAGCATCTCAACTATAACTACACATCAGAAATAAAGGAAATATGAGTAAATGTTTGGCTATTGCAAAAAACTAAATTATACCACTTAGACAATGCAAATCCCCTAAATGGAGTTCTATTTCTAACTATAAGCAACTACTTAAAAGATGTGAAAGCAAATCTATCTTAGCCAAATTCCTGTCTTCTTAACACCAATATCTTGATGAAAGAGATACTAAAGACATAGCCAGGATTGCTTATATGTTATGAGTAAGTTGGAAAATATGATAAAATTCAGGACAGCTGAATGCATGAGAAAAGCAATTTACATAGAGCCCAATAAATCATATAGGATTACCAAGTAGGAAGGTCAAATAAACTTAAACAAACAAGCAAACAAACAAACAAAAAAACCTCTTTGAAAGTCCTTGCTCTTACAAATAAGAAAACTAAAAGGTGGAGGGATGGGGCACATGACCAATATCATGGAGCTTGACCTTAGCCTGCTGTTTTCTTCTCTGTTCCATATTTTTTTTTTCAATTAGTCCTCCTTTGGTTACATTTGTGTAAGGTTTTGGGCAAAGTCAAAGCACTAGACCTCTCTAACAGACAACTTCTTTCAGTTGTCTTGGATTATGGGTCTTTCTCATTTTTGTCCATGATACTCAAAGAAGAATACTCTCTTTGCACTAAGTGAAGGCTCCTAGTTACCTGAAGTTATGTTTTACAATTCTGTTACTTCTTTTTTTTACTGTTGACTCTATTACAGGTGCCCCCCATTCTCACCCCCCTTGCCTCCCTCTATCCTGCCCCCATTACTTCTGTTTTTAATATTTTTAAAATATATTTTATTGATTTTAGAGAAGAAGGAAGAGGGAGAGAGAGATAGAAACACCAATGATGAGAGAGAATCATTGATCGGCTGCCTCCTGCACGACCCCCACTGGGGACTCAGCCCGCAACTCAGGCATGTGCCCCTGGCCGGAATCGAACCCAGGACCCTTCAGTCCACGGCTGACGCTCTATCCATGGAGCCAGACCAGCTAGGGCACCCATTACTTCTTAATGTGTAGTCTGAGAGGGGATTTAGGAAAAGAAAAACTTTTAGACTTCTTATCTTAGATTTATTTCCAAAAGCTTGTGTCGTTTTGGGGCTCCGGTTGATTTGTTCTTATTTTCTTCAAGGCACTTAGTAATATTAAAGTGGAGCCCTGATGATCATGAATAAACAAACGCCCCCTCCCTTCACCTATCAGAGAAGGAAATTTGAGAAATAGAATCATCTTGTCCTTGCGGTGATGCCTTAGCTTTTCTCTCAGTGAAGCTTTCTTGAAAACACCAGTTTATCGCTTAGTTTCTACAGTTTGCATCCAATCAAGTCAATTATGTAATTTATGTAATTCAAATGAGCTAACATTGTAATGCAGTTACATCTTCCAGAACACTTTTCATTAGTTTGTGCGTGTGGTTTTTTTCCTTTTAGATACATTATTTTTAAGCTAGAGGCCTGATGCACGAAATTCGTGCAAGGAACTCGGCCCTTGCAGCCATGGTGGCCCTTGCAGCCCGGGCTTTGTCCAGAAGGTGTCCGGAAGGACGTCCGGAAGGTTGTTTGGCTGTCCGGTCTAATTAGCATATTATGCTTTTATTATTACAGATAACTATATTGCATTACTAAGTCTGTGTTTAGTTCTTCAAATTGAAATTTTAAATCAAAGCTGCTAATGTAAAGCTATGTGGCTACTCATCTGTAAGAATATACACTAATTGCTTAATAAAGCAAGAATATATTAGAGTAGGCATTTGAATCCATTACAGAAATTTTATACCCCACTCATTGATTTTTTTTAAAAAGTAGCATTTTATTAATATCAAGACTAGTTTCATTAGCTAAAACATGCCTGAAAATTTAGGAACATTTATTAAAATCTATTTCTCTCATTGCCTAGAAAAACAAAACTATTGCAAAGCTAGCATGGCCTTATTATGGCATCCTATAAGCCAGACACACAGGTTGTCTCATTCTAATCGTGACTGTTTTCAAATAAAAGCATCTCCAGATGTACTAAAGCAAAACAGTAATCAAACCCAAGCCTCACCGTCACTAATATATGCTGCTCTACTTGGAGTTCCATCGTTTGAATTCGTAATTTAAAAAATCTTTTAATGAGAGACAGCCCGAATGTGAAGCTGTCAGTTCTCCCCTTGTCCTTGATGCATACCAAAAAAAAAAAAAAAAAAAAAAAAGGAGAGAGATATTTCACTTTTAAAAGAGCTCCAGCTTCTTGAGACATTTATATTCAAACATGACTCTCTCTTTCTCCTTCTTCCTCCTGGGAAAACAGCTCCACTCTTCAAATGAAAAAGAAATAATAAAACACATCAGGAACAGCGGACCTCAGACCTAATGTTTCTCTCCTTGTCTTGGAATGTTATTTCCATACAGAAAGCTACTCTGATGGGACACTTGTAAATGGCAGGGAATTTAGCCCTTGCGGAGTCCTCTCCAGAAATTGGATTTTTGCTTAAGCAAACAGCAAACCATGCAGCCGGGGACGGCTATTTATTTGGCTGCCTATTGAAGAGTCTTCTGAAAATACAATTCAGTCTGCCTGTCCGTTGAGTCGATTGGCATACATTGGGAAAGAAAAGCCGGTTTCTGTGTACGGTAACAGATGAGCTCTTCGTGTAACAATTAGTCTCCAATACACTTTGATGATACTTTGCTTGATTACCCTTTTCTTAGACCTAAGGGCTCGTGCAGTTTATTTTCACATTCAGGAGGAGTAAAAGGGTTCCACAAGCTACCAAATTCTGCCCAGTATTTAAAATCGAGGCATCGCTGAGAAGCTTAGCTGTTGAAATACACACAAATTTATATTAAGGAATGTTAATCTTCAGTTTACGACATTTAATAATGTCATTCAAAATCCTATGACAACATGTTTATCTTCTATAATCTTCTCATTTTACTTCCTAATTTAAGTATCAGACATCCTGTTCCACAGTGATGCTCTTCTTCTTTAAGCAAGTACCTCCCTCCTGCACGTACCCCACTCCCCAAAAAGCAAACAGATCTCTTTCAATATTTCCACAGTGCAGCGCCGTTGGCAAGGACAGGAGGAAACAGCCCCACTGAAGGATTTTCTTTGGGGGATAAGAAAGATAAAGGCGATTCTTAAGAGGGGACAGACCTACCGATTTGGGCTTTGTGAATATTCGCTGATACCTCCTGGCGTTTGGTGTGTTCTTTGCACTGAGTAGAGCCTCTTCCACTGTATTTCTCAGAAACAGCGTTTCTACACGAAATGATTTTCTGCTTTCTGCATACAAGCTTTTAGTTAAGTATCGATGAAGAAAATGAAGGCCTCCCTGATTTTGCCTTCTCCTGACCTCCCAATCTATGAAAACTCGATGTTTCCCTCTCACCAGCGTTCTGCACCATGAGGAAAAGGATAGAACAAGGATACTTTCTAGTCCAATATGCCCGTGATTTACGAAGGGGGAAGAGCTCTCTCCCATAGTTCCAGGAATGATTTACTCGGGCACAGACAGATCTTTGTTAGTGAAAGGTGCCAGGAACCCGGATCATGCAGAACGCGTGTGGCTGACCATTACCTAAGCATTAGGAAGAAGCTTGCCAGGCAAATATTTAGTCTAAAGTAGTTTGATTATATGATTTAAGTAAGTCTGAAGTATTTGATATCATTGATGAGCATATGAATATGTTGCAAAACTTTTGCAATCCTTTGTAATATTTATTTAAAAAACCCTTTTTTCCCCATTCAAATGGCTATACGTGTTCATAGTAAACATGCAAAAACTGCAAAAGGTATGCATTGGAATATATGCTTTACATTGTAACAAGAGCCATAGTTCCAATTGAATTAAAGGAAAAAGCTTTAGTCTTCTTTTTTTCCCCTATTTCTTCCTTTCACTCTTTTTCCTCCCTCACTCCCTTCCTCCTTCCCTCCCTTCCTCTCTCCTTCCCTTCTTACATAAGAAATAAGCGGTATTGCCCAGCCACCATGGCTCAGTGGTTGAGCATAGACCTATGAACATGGAGGTCATGGTTTGATTCCCAGTCAGGGCACATGCCCGGGTTGCAGGCAGGATCCCCAGTGTGGGGCATTCAGGAGGCAGCCAATCATTGATATTTCTCTCTCTTCCTCTCCCTTCTTCTCTGAAATCAATAAAAATATTTAAAAAAATAAATAAATGCTATCAAGCTTAAGCTTTCACATAATGATTAAGAAATTTAAGCAAAGTATTTTTATTAACTAAAATTTCCAAAGTACAGCTATTTTGTTCTTAACTATATGGAATGTAAGAATGCTATTCTTGTTTTGGAAGTTACAATTTAATTTCTGAGATAAAAGGTACAAGCAACAATATTTTAGAAAAATTATATGGTGACAAGAATACTTTGTTTAGACATTTTTATTTGTAATGATTGAATTGATGCTTTCTTATAGAGATATTTAAAAATACAAAACAGTATAAAGAAGAAAATCGAAATCACATTTACGCCTATTTCTTTAATCTTAAAAATATATGTGAATTAAAATTACCCAAATTACTACTATATGCCTGCTGGAATGCTGCAATAATAAAAGACAAATAATAATGTCAAATGCTGACAGTTATATGTGAAACACAGTTTATTCTTGTATTATTATTTATTAATGACTAGAGGCCCAGTGCATGAAATTCGTGCACGGGTACAGTCCCCAGGCCTGGCCGGAGATCAGGGCCGATCTGTGGGGCAGCCGGTGGGACAACTGGGGGCGCCCCTGCTGGCACCCTCCTTGGCTGGCTTGGCACTGCCTGCTTGCCAGCCCCGCCCCCCGCCACTGCCACTGGTCGCCTCCCTCTGTGGGGCGACCGGCGGGGCGATTTGGGGGGGACCCCACTGGCACCCACTTTGGCTGGCCTGGGGCCTGCGGGCTGGGGCAGCTCCTGCATTGAGTGTCTGTCCCCTGGTGGTCAGTACGCGTCATAGTGACCGATCTTTCCGCCGTTTGCTCCATTTGCATATTAGGCTTTTATTATATAGGATTGTGTTATATTCCATACAAACAATTGTAGACCTTCTTTTGCCCCATCCTGTATTTTGGGCTTTTGATAAATATATAAAGTGTATTTAAAATACATTCTACCAATTTATACTACTGTCAACTTATAGGAACAAAACAATAAAGCTTAACTGCTAAGTGGACAAAATAATCTTATTATTATTTTAATTTGAATAATACTCTCATGTAATTAACTTTTAAGGAGTTAAATGGATAATTGTATTATTTTCTGTAGCTCATTTCCATTCGTGATCCATTTCCATTTTAGGTGGGAGGTTTATTTTTTTTTATTTTAAAGCATTCTTTGTGAATCATAATAGCACATCTTTTAAGCTACTCTATTGCCCTTTCATTTTGTATATTTTTTGTAAATGGAGGAGTTTCAAGTGTGTATATAAGAATCTCACTGAAATTTTCCTTTGAAAGTTTTTAAATTTATTTTGGCAATATGTGAAATAATTTTATCAGTTATAGTAATTTCCCAATTATATGTAACTGGAATTAAAGTATTCTTGACACATAGTAGTTTATCAAATGAGATAATTGAATCTTCAAAAATAATGAACTAAGAGCCTCATCAGAATTTTATACAGGAGCAAATATAGTTTCTAATAATCAGAAGTATAGAAGCTGGATTTGAGTGAGTGAGCATTTTATAATGATAAATTTTAATAATTTTTGAAATCATATTTAAGGTTTGAAAGCCAATTTTAGCATTTTGCTAGTTAAACCAATCACAGTATGATTAAATTTACCATGTAATATTCTTCAGTTTGTTTTTGCTTGAATAATTTAGAATTGTAAATAATACTTTAAGGATGGTCTCTGGCTTTAGATATGTCTAGATCCTGGTTTCAAACAATGTGATAAAAGTATATGCTTTTCTAATGATCAGTTAGGCTTTTTTTTTTTTTTCTTTTTTCCGATTTTGGCTCAATTCTTAGTCAAGTTCTTTCCATAGGTTGCTAAGATAGCTGCCAGAAGCTACAGGCTTATACTCCTACAGCTGAGCAGCCTCAGGAGGAAGGCAGTCATCTTCTCAATAGCCCAAGCCTTGGAAATGGTGTGATTCATCCATCTCCTGTTACAATCCTACATCTGAGCCAATCCTTGAGGCTACAGTGATGCAAACTGATCACTGTCCAGATCTGAATCACATGCTCATACCCTAGAGTCAAAAAATGGGGTCAGACATTGAGAATCAGATATTGGCCTGAGAATTAAGCAAACTGGTTTTCTGATGGAAACCATGATGTTATTACATCTATAATAACAAAAGCGTAATATGCTAATTAGACCGGACATCCTTCCGGACGACCTTCCGGATAAAGCCGGGGCTGCAAGGGAAACCCAGGTCCCAGGTGCCTGCCGGTGGCTGGAGGGAAGCCCGGGTCCCGGGTGCTAGAGGGAAGCCGGTGCCGGTAGCCGGGGGAAGGAAGGCCTACTCTTGCAAGAATATCATGCATCAAACCTTTAGTGAAGAATAAATGGACTTGGGGTGTGCAAAAAAATAAGAGATGTCCCCTACCATTTTAATTTTTTTTTTCATATTAAGAAATAAAAAAAAGACTCTTTTTAATTTTTAAATATTAATTCAAGCTTCATCTATTCTCTATTTTACAGCTGCTTATTAGATAGATCAAAGTGCAGGAGATACATTTACAAATTAAGTATCATCATTAGATTTGGTCTATCATTCTCACTATTTTAGATCTTTATGGGTCATATCTTCCAAATTAGGGTCATATGCAAATGGAACGTAATCAGCATTGGATTAATGGCCTCATGCAACACATCTGGAAAATGTTGAATGGTACAAGGATAAGTTCATACAAACTTAGAAGTGGAGCTATAGACCACACCTGTAGCACATTTTCCACAGGTTTTCACCTATTCTTTCATCAGGACCTCAAGATAGGGATTTAACATCAATTTTAAATCCATGGAATTATTTCATTGAAGCACTAGAGGTCCGGTGCACAAAATTCATGCACGGGTAGTGTCCCTAGGCCTGGCAGGCGATCAAGGTCGATCAGGTTCCCTGCCACCCCCTCTCCCCGCCTCCTTCTTCCATCATTCCCTCAGCACCCCGCTGCCACTGGTCACCCACCATCTTCCTCACCACCCCCTGGTGGTCAGCGCATGTCATAGCAAGCGATTGAACTCCCATTCTCCCAGTTCAACCCCTGTTCTCCTGGTCAAACTCCAGAGGGGACACTTTGCATATAAGCCTTTTATATATATATATATAGATGCTTCTCCATCATGTCCTGTAAGAATATAATGAAATATGCTGTAAATGCCTTCTCAACTCCAGAAAAACTGTGTTTACATACTTTTCTATCAGTAGTTCCATTTCCAAATAACACAGTAAACTAGTCATGGTGCTGTAATTTTGGTATTGGATATTATTTCTTACTAGAGGCCCGGTGCACAAAATTCATGCACTGGGGGGGGGGGGGGGAGTGTCCCTCAGCCCAGCCTGCACTCTCTCCAATCTGGGACCCCTCAGGGGATGTCCGACTGCCGGTTTAATTAATCTGGGACTGCTGGCTCCTAACCCCTCACCTGTCTGGCTGCCTGATTGCCCTAACCACTCTGCCTGCCAGCCTGATAGCCCCCTAACCGATCCCCTGCTGGCATGATTGACACCTAACTGCTCCCCTGCTGGCCCGATCACCCCCAACTGCCCTCCCCTGCAGGCCTGGTCGCCCCTAACTGCCCTCCCCTGCAGGCCTGGTCGCCCCCAACTGCCCTCCCCTACAGGCCTGGTCGCCCCAACTGCCCTCTCCTACAGGCCTGGTTGCCCCCAACTGCCCTCCCCTGCCGACCATCTTGTGATGTGAGGGTGTGAGGGTCAATTTGCATATTACCTCTTTATTATATATGATTTTTCTAAATGCTCATGCATCATGATTTTCAAAAATTTCCCAGAGTTGATTACAAGTTCTCTGGTCCACCATTTATTTAATCTCACTTTTTTCATGTGTTAGAAAGTATCCTCATATAAATTTTTAAAAACTTGCCTGTCTGCCAACAATCACATTTATACATTCTTTCAGGAGCCTGGAATGCAATTTATCTGTGTGTGGACTCATTTAGACATGCTTTCAAAAATAAGTTATTCACTTAATTGGGCTTCAATTATTGCTCTACATTTTCTAGTCTGAAGATCGTTTTCTTGACAAATAATATTAAACAAAAATAGTATTTGATTGTATTATGCCATTTGCACTTCATCAAGCATTAGTTATTTGCCTGGTTTTTGTTCCCATTAAGTTATGAATTGTTACTTTTAGCAGTATTCACTAGCTTAATTCATTGCCAGCTTTTGTTTTCTCATTACCATTTTTACAATCCAGTCAACCATTTCTCTTCATCCCTGAAGGGTTTGATTCTTTTGTATCCCCTTGTGGAGTTCTTTTTCATTGAACGCCTGATTTCTACTTTATTCGGATCTTTCCTGATTGTTCTATCACAGGTTCGTTTTGTGTCTCTCAAAGCCCTCACAGTATTAGCTTCCCCATCTGGAACATGATTATGCTATTTTTCCCCCTGTGATTTTACAAAGTCAGATTTAAGTAGATTTGACTAGGGCTCCTTGCTTGAATATCATCAACTTATGGTAACATGTTTATTTGGTAATGTACGCCACAGGAAAACATATTAATGTAGAGATTAAGACCTGAATCAAATTTTTGGTGGGTTCCCTATTAGCTCTATGTTTAGGGACATATTCAATAAACTTTGGTCTCATTTTTTTCTCATTTGTAGATAGGAATTAAAATTGAGTCACAGGGATAACACATTATAGAAAAGATCATGTGAATAATAAATTAAGACAAAGATTGAAAATGAGGAGGAAAGAAAATGAAAGATGGAGAAAGAACCCTTTTTTTTACAACCTTCCCCAGTTCCGTATTCCTTAGAATAGAAACTACAGTCATTTTCTCTGTATTCTAAAAAATTGGAGTTGTTGGCAAGTCAATAACTTATTACAATTGCCATCTTTATTAAAGTATCACTATTTTTTCCCCTGATTACCAAAAGAACACACTCATGCTACAAAATGAAATTAGAAAATTCAGAAATATAACACATAGACATTTAAAGGCATCCATAATCGCATTTCCATTGACAATTGTTAATTACTGATAACAATCCCCATATATATTTTGCTAGATTTTTGCTCTATATGTTCACTAGTGAATAGATCCTTATAAAAATGAGACCAAGTGTAGCAATGTGCTTATTTGCTTTACTTATTGCATAGTAGATACCTTTCCATATCATTTTCTGTTGATTTGTTCATTCTTTTTAACAAGATTAACTGCTGGGAGTGGAATGAGATAATATGTAACAGATACCTGGGAAGTCATGGTGTTCCACACCACTGGCTCCTGCCTCCTACCAGTTTAATACAGTGTCCTATGTTATATTCCCACAAAACTATGATTTCTGGGGTTGTTTTTTTTTTTTTTTTGCTTTATTTGAATAATTATAACTTCTGTTGAACAGCAGGATTTATTTTTTAAATAATGCAAACTAATACTTAAATTATTAACTTTGGGTGTTCACTTATGGTTCCCTAAGACTGCTCAATCAGTCTGCATGTTTCAATGCAGGATGTTAGTATAAGATGCAAGAGGAAAGGGTGCTCACATCTGGACCATATCTAAGGAAACATGGCTGAGTTAATTTATCGCCAAATTGAGAGAATTTCTACCTCATGAGTGAACCTCACCAATTCAAAGTTATGAAGATATATGTATTCTTCTCTCTCCTGCCCTGCCTCCAACCCTTTTACATGAAGCTGATTTTTTTTATTGTTTAAAGTATTACAAATAGTAGTACATGTCTTCTTTTTTTTTTCCAATTGACCTTCCCCCAGCCTCCCCTATCCCCCAGCACATGCCCTCACCCGCCTCTCAGTGTCTTGTGTCCATTGGTTATACTTATGATTTTTTACTTCAACAAGCCATTCAAACTCAGTCTAAAGCTATTGGTTTCAGAGGCTCTGTTCAGCCTCAAAGGTCACAGATACTTCCACCCTGTCCAAGCTGGTAGGGATGAGCTCCTTTGTGGGACTCTATTGCTTTGATCTTGGATGGATTACTGGCCAGATCAGGATTTCCATGGATGAGATTTGAGAGCTTTTTGTTGTAAGGAGAAATTTTGGCAAGGTGTTTATACAGACCTTGTTAGCTAGAGAAGGACATATTTATTTACTCTTGATGAAATATTGTATAGTATATTGTTGGCCTCAAAAATGTTATCTAGATTACAATTTAATAATAATAATGGAAGTTATTTTCATATATTTAGGGAGAAAATATGCTATAGATCATCATGTTTTGCTGGTGTTAATTGACACAGAGCCGTGTTACTTCCTGGCTGAATGAAATGATTACTCATCTTTCTCTATTAAATCACACCAACACTGAAATGTCCCACATGAGAAGAATCTAGCAAATTCTACTCATGTGGGACATTTCAGTGTTGGTGTGATTTAATAGAGACTTCCAGACTATGTGTGTTTACTTCAATCAAAAAAAGTAATTGACATTATTTGACTTTAAATTATATATTTTTCTTTTATAATTCTTGTGTTTTATTTTAATTTCCATTGTTTTTTTTATCATTTGCTTTCAGTAGAGCAGAAAACTTGCTTTTTTGGTATATTATGTTTGTTTAAAATACATAATGAAAAATTCATTTCATTCATTTTTCATTGTTTTACATTAAGCTTCTCCTTGTGGATTTGCATTTGTGTTTCAAAACCGATTAGCAGAATAAGAATAATGACAAAAGTCATGTTTCATTTCCAACTGTCCTTAAATAACTTAGGTTTCCACCTTATACATTTGTCACAGTGTAGAAAATGAAGACATGCTTTATATTTTGACTACAGTTAAAGTAGAAACGTTTTAATGGTGGGGTGGCGGAATCTCTCCAAAGACTTCTGTCAGGTTATAGTATTTACTGATTCAATTAGAACTAAGTGACATTAACCAGGAGAGAAAGTGGATTTTATAAATTTAACCAAGAGGCAAGCCATGATTCATTTCCTGACTTCTTTCTCTCCTGCTTCATTGTTTAAAATTGATCTTTATTGTTGAAAGTATTACAGATGCCCACTTCTTTCCCCTCATTGGCCCCCTCCACCCCACTCTCACCTCCCCCAGGCCTTCACTAAACTATTATCTGTGTCCATGGGTTATGCACATATGCATATACATTATTTGGTTAACCTCCCCCCACACACCCACTCCATACCACACCCTCTGAGAGTCCTCAATCTCCTTGCTTCCATGTCTCTGGATCTCCTGCTTATACTGAATTGACTCAATGCATTATAGAAGAGGAAGGCAGTCCTTTGGAATGACTTTTCTTTATGGAAGGTATAAAATAAAAAGGTAACATTCTCTAACCATTAAAGTAAAAAATCATGATTTGGGCACTAGCTTGGTGGCTCAGTTGACAGGTTCCATTCCTGGTCAGGGCACATACCATACCCAGATTACGAGTTTAATTCCCAGTTGGAGCATGTTCAGGAGGCAACCGAACGGTGTTTCTCTCTAACATGGATGTCTCTCTCTCTCTCTCTCTCTCTCTCTCTCTCTCTCTCTCTCTCTCCCTACCTCTCTCTAAAACCTTTTTTTTTTTTTTTTAATTTTATCATGATTTTGTCTGTTCTCTTCAGCATTGGCTAGTAGTCTGGGAGGAACAAATCATAAGAGGTCACTGAGAATGCCTATTAATCTGAGGGCTGAATTTATGAATAACTGATATTATTTCATTACCCGTAATATTCAAAATGAGAATACTTTTCCTTATAACATTCTTTCCCTCTTTATAACTTTTTAAAACATTTATGGAGAAATCCAAATTCACATATAATGTTTAATACATGAATTGTTTTTAATGTGGTAATTTATATTTCTTTCTCCATTGAGCAAGATTTCCCCCCCCCCCCCATGGGAGTAAAATCATACTCTGTGTTATATCTTAGCCTGTAGGGTTGTACTGCCGTAAACATCGAGAACAGTTTTACTGCACCATGTGCTTCATGAAAAAGAAAGTTAGAGGTTATAGATAATAAGATGCTCAATCCAAGTGCCTCAAATCACTATTTCTCCAACATGTACTAGCTCTTACAAAAGAGCAAGTTTTGTTTTTTTTTAGATTTTTGAGGGGTTGTCAGTTAGATTTGATGTCTAATAATGATAACAATAATCATGAGTATTTGAGAAGTACTTAATATATGGTAGGCTCCTTTTTTAAAGT
The DNA here is from genome assembly GCF_963455305.1 of Plecotus auritus. Classification (NCBI taxonomy): domain Eukaryota; kingdom Metazoa; phylum Chordata; class Mammalia; order Chiroptera; family Vespertilionidae; genus Plecotus; species Plecotus auritus. The sequence continues at coordinate 11,112,470 of NC_137773.1, read as the reverse complement.
GTTGGACATATATTATCTCATTTGATTCTTATCGTAACTTTATGCTGTTGATATTATTTTATATTCACACTAGAGGCCCGGTGCACAAAATTTGTGCACTCGTGGGGGGAGGGTTCCTCAGCTGGCCTGCACCCTCTTGTAGTCTGGGAGCCCTCAGGGGATGTCCGACTGCCAGCTTAGGGGAGCAGGCCTAAGCCGTCAGTCAGGCATCCTTAGCGCTGCTGCAGAGACGGGAGAGGCTCCTGCCACCGCCACTGCACTCACCAGCGTGAGCCGGCTCAGGGCTTCTGGCTGAGCGGTGCTCTCCCTGTGGGAGTGCACCAACCACCAGGGGGCACCTCCTGCATTGAGCGTCTGCCCCCTGGTGATCAGTGTGCATCATAGTGACAGGTCATCCAGCTGTTTGGTCGATTTGCATATTAGCTTTTATTATATAGGATTCTGTGAGGGACTAAAACATTAAAAACTTTGCAAAGATCATGAGACTAATTAGTGATGGATCCATGAAATGGATTCGGATCCAGCAAATGTGATTATAGATCCTGAATTCATAGCTACTGTATAAAGAGAGTTCTTCTCTATAAAATGGCAATCACTCCCTCCACTCCACTCCCATCAAATTGACATTCTGCATCGTCTTATCCCATTTATTTTTCTTCATAATTCTTACAATAGTTTTTTGGGGGGTTGTTTTTTGTTTTGTTTTTTGGCCTTCCTCTAACTGAGGTTCTTGTGGGTAGGGACATTGCCTCTGTGGTTTTTTACTACATCCCAAGTTCCTTGAACAATGTTTGCCTAAAATGAAGTAAGCTACAAATAAATGGTTAATTACATAAGGAATTAGAATTTTCAAGGATTTGCAGCTGAGATAAAACTGAGATCATTCAAAAAGAGTTCAAGACTGTAAGTAACAATGAGAAGAATCCCAGGACTGATATAATATGGGTGGCCAGCAAGTGGGATGAATTCAGAGCTAATAACAATGTGGGGTGTGTAGTATAGCAGACTAGAATTCTGCTTCTACAGCAAGCACTACAGATGTTCTAAGAAATCCCTTTGCTTGCCCAAGTTCTTTGCAATCTGTTTGGTCAGCTGAAAGCTAGATAGATTCTCCATCTCAAAGGAGTCCCTTGTTATCAAAGGCCATACCGTCAGCAACAAGGATCTCATGTTTTTATTTCTTTACATTGAAAAATTCCAAAATTTAGTCTTCGGTGTTCTCTGGTTCTTATTGAAGTTCCCCTTGGACAGTGGAATAGATTAGGGCCACTACCTATCATTCTTTCTTTGATGAATGAGATTATTAGTCTATTTGTACAAAACAGGTTATACAATATCTGTGGCATCAGACTCTGAGGCCACAATCTTTGTCTGAGGCAATAGATTGAGCGATGGATCACTGGGCAATTAGTATGCTTTCCACACTTTCTGTTTAAGACATCGATAGGCATTTGAAGAAAGACACCAGAGAATTTCTTGATGTCTGTTCTCAAGAATGTGGTGGTTTACATTTTAAAAGAAGATACTGGGAATGCATAAATTAATAACTTCAAAATAGAACAGAACATAATTTAACAGAATAAAACTGAGCAACACTCAGTACAAACAAAAATTTGTTTTGTCGTGAGCACCCTCTTCCAAAGAGGTAAATGCCCTTAATTTGAGCGAGGCCTTGAAAAATAGCATAGAAATCAATAGGTGGAGAATGAGAAGGAAAGTATTCAAGTATGAGAAAGGAAGAACATGGTATGAGCATGTGGGCAGTTATTGGCATTACTTTCTTAATGCCTGCTTTCCCTTTAGACTATAATTTACATAAAGGCAGAATCCTTTTTTTTTTTAATACCACTAAACCAGTACTGTTTCATTGCACAAAGAAGGTCCTCGATATATAGCTGTTGACAGAATTAATAAGAAAATTATTGTTTGAAAATTATAAGGAATATTTCGGGGCATTAAATAGACCTGTTTGAAACAGAATGAAAAATAATTAATAATAATAATTTTTGTTGGGCCCTTATTATGTGTCAGATATTTTCAACCACAAGTAATGGGTACTTTTCTGTTTAAATCTTGGAGATGAGAAAACAAAAGAATTGGGAGTAAGTGACCTAAAATGTAAACCACTGATTTGTACATTGATGCTACCATGGTGATTTTTAGAGCCAGGAATAATTTTTTAGCTTAAATCCAGATGAACAACAACAATAAGCAAAAACATTATCAATGAATATGTGATATGAGCACCCACCTAGTCAGGAGATTAAAGCAAATTTATTTAGAATATGTATATCTTGTTCTAATCAGGTCTCCTGGGTAATTTATTTTTAGTCATCCCTATGCCTTTACTCCCTGGTCCTGGTGCCTGATCAATTACTAGTTTGAACATGGAGTGCAGCTTTTTAGAGAGCTGTCAACCCCCTTGAAGTAAATTGTATCCTGTGGCTAAAATTTGACACGGCTCCAGAAACACATACATTGTATATTCTTCAGCAACGGCTGCTATTTTTCAGACCGCTCAGAGGCATTTACATCCTTGGTGCTTGGGCCAAACTTTTCAGGGCTTGGATTCTTTGAAAATTTCAAATGCTCGTGGTGTAATCAGACCGGTGGTGAAGCTTATCTCAAAGTCCACTATTAGAACTCCCCTCAAGGACATTTCCATTAGAACCTTGTACATGGGCAGTTCAAAAGATCCAGCAATTGATTTTTGTTCACAAGTCCCGTCTCCACTTTCATACAACACAACTTTTTTGACAGATTTTCAAAAACCACAAACTGTGGGCTAACGGTGATGCCAGCCAGGATTTTAGGCTGCTCATTTGATTTCCTCCGGCCACATTCTTCTCCTGTCCTTGTCAGCATTGCGAGGAGAAGATCCGTCTCAGAAGATTTGCTAAAAAGCAGAAGCAATTTCACAGCAATGGAGGAAAGAAAAAAAATCTGACCTTTCCATGCATAAAAAAAAAAAATCTCACTTAAGTAAATAACCTTTTCAGCTGTAAAATTTGGTTGTGGCATTCATTTATCAGACACATAGATAATCGGAGTGTTTATCGCTTCCCCATTTAAAGTTTCATAAAAGGAGTCAGGAACCACTGTGTGTAAATTGCAGGGAAGAGCCTGTAGCATATGTGCTCAGCACATACTTAATGGAATTATCTACCGGAGAGCAGGAGGCAGAGGCAGCCGAGGAATTAATTATTGGGATAGATGTCTTGTATTTGCCAGGGCAATGTGAAATCAGACTTGCCTCCATATTGCTTCAGTCACTTTGGGTGGCCTTTCAAAATGGGCATTTTCTAAATAGAGAGGGAATTGAATCGTTTGTTTGGTCCTGATCCGCAGTGTGAACCTAAAATGTAAACCCATCAGGTCTTTCTGATTAGAATGATTTTGGTATTCTGTGTAGAGTTCAAACGGGAGGTAGCCCTGTGGAAGCAGTGAAGTGACTCTGTATAGGCAGGGACCTCACTGGTTTCAAACTTGCAGACATCATTCAAATATAGCTTTAAATATCACAATGAAAATCAAACTCCATAGGAAGCCCTATGTGGTTGTTTTGTTTTTTTTTAAACATGCATTTTCTGGGAATATTACTATTACTTATTATTAGAGCTGGCTTTTTACCAAGTGGTCTCTATGGATAGACACTATACAATCAAACTCACCTGGATTATACAAGTGAGTTCTCTGAACCCCGTAAAGTAGGTGGTATTAATATTCCCATTTAATCGACGAGGAAACCGCGGCTAAAAGTAAGAAAATGTAATAAGTTCAGAATCTATAACTAGTAAATTTTGAATGTGAAAGCTGGTGAAAGTTTTACTCGTGCCAGAGAATATGAAAGATTCAAACATTGGCACAGTAGAGAGTGTTGAAATTCCAACTCCAACCTAACATTCTGATCATCGCATTCTATTTCACTAGGGGGCAATACAAACCCTGCATCTTCTTGAGTGTGTTTGTTCCTACAATGTCTAAAAGATCCGTGGAATAAAAAGATTGCTAAAAGCACGGAACCCAAACACTTCAATAATTCAAGCAGAAATCACACTTTGTTAAAATATCAGTTGTCCCTTATTGTTGATTAAAAAACTGTTACCTTATTCATCAGTGCTAAAAGAGAGCTTTTTCTTATTAATATTAGCAATTCAATCACACGTCTCCTTTTTGCTTTCCTGACGCCACTCCCCCCCCTTACCCCCCCGCCCATTCTCAACTTGCACTCTACCGGAAAATGACAACCAGGCAGTGAAACATAGTCTCATTTGGGTTTTCTTGTCAACCTTTTCAAGGAAGTGTTGGGAGTGCAGCAGGTTTACCTCACACAAGGCATTGCATGCAAGGCCAACTGTAAAATGTCAGGCCGTGAGGAGTTCCATGCTGCCGCAGATCAGCTGCAAGTGGACACCGGTGAACACTCAGATGCGTCTCTCTCATATCCAACGTTGGAAATGTACTGTTCCCGTAAAAGGCTGTTAGCAAGTTCCTGAACCTGACAGCACAGGGCAACCGCTTCCTATTGTAGGAATAAATGAAAGCGTGCGCTCCTTGGTTTTCCTGATGCTTCTCTCACTGGATCCTTTTGAACTTATTTTCACTACCCCCCCCCCCACCCCGCCCCGCCGCTGGACTTAAACAGGCCTAAACAAATGAGTTTGGGTGGTTGCAGCCTGTCGACCTGTGGATGACACATTTCATATCAAGTTGCCCAGGAGTTCTGTTCCTTTATGCCTTGTTGAGTAGAAATCAGTCATTTGAGGTCAACAACCATATCGCCCTTTTGGTATTGTATGCTGAAATTTATAAAAGAAGGGCTAAATTCAGTACTGTGTGAATTAAGCAGTTCCCGTTCTGATAAAAATGTCAGCAACAAATGAAGTTCTCCTGTAAAATATTACAACAAGGGTTAGATTTAAGAAATTTGTGAATCAATTAGTTTTGCTTGACCTTTGGAGGCCAAAAAATTAACACAGAGTATCTGAGAGATAGAAAATAATGTAATAATTCAACAGAAGTAGGATTCTAACTACTTTCAAATAAATATATGCAAATACACACTTTTCAGTGTTCAAAATAAAATAAAAACACAGAGATCTCGTCATTCTTTTTTTTTTTTACAATTACTAGCTATTTATTGACTAGCCTCTGTGAATCAGTCTCTGAATTATGCTCTTTGCAAAGAAATAAATACAAATGCTGCAATGAAAATGGGTATGCAGATATCTCTTTAACTTAGCGATTACATTTCCTTCAGATATGTATCCAGAAGTGAAATTGCTAGGTCCATTGCAATGGTAATTCAATTTTTTGAGGTCCCTCCACTCCATACTCTTTTCCGTAGGGGGCTGCACCGATTAACATTCCTGCCCACAGTGCACAAGGGCTCCCTTTTCTTCACATCCTCACCGACGCATTGTCTCTTGTCTTTTTTCTAATAGCATTTTTCACAGGTGTGAGGAGACATCTCACAGTTGTTGTGGTTTGCATTTTCTTAATAATTAGTGCTATTGGGCAACTTTTCATTACCTGTTGGCCATCTGTTGGTCTTCTTGGGGAAAATGTCACTTCAGTTCCTCTGCCTGTTTTTCACATTCTGCCCTTTTAATTGTAGGTGTCCCGAGTACCTGGAAGAGTACCAGGTAGTTATTCAGTGATGAACAGAAATTTGTTGAGTCCATTGTAATCCCACTACTTGGGACACCAGAAAAACAGCAGAAAAACCATTCTGCACGCATCTAGATCCTCACACCTAATCTATCTATTAAAGAAAAGGTCAGCACCTTTGCAAAAAGAATGGGGAATCTTACGACGTCATATTAAACCCTGGCCTCTGAACCAGTCACGCTGTTAATAAAGATGTAATGAACATTTACAGTGTGCCAGAGACAGTGTGAAATGTTTGTAGACATTGCTCCTTGGAATATTTAGGAAGAAAACATCTGTTTTCATCAGAAGAGGAAATTACATCTTACAAAGGTTAAGTGACTAGCAAGTGGAATTGAGTTAGTATTCCAGCCTAGGTCTGTCTACAAATGTGCTCTCTCTATTGCCTCTCTGTTTCTCTACAGGATTGCCTTTCAAGTTAGAATATTTAAAACCACGCTTATCTTGTCTTCGCCACTCACACACAGTCACTCACAAAGTTCTATATATTCTGTTTCAAAAATAGCTCATGAATCTATTCTGCCTTTTGTATACCGCTTATAATCTAAATCCTCCTTAATTCTCATGTGTATTATTTTGATAGTCCCATACGGTTCTCTTAACATAAAACTCTCCTGTCTCCTAGTTCAGTGTTGTGGTTTGTTTGTTTCTATTATGTTCGGTTATGGTTGGTTGTTGTTTTTTTGTCATTTTTCTTTCATGGTGTTTCCAGAATTTGTATTCCTTTCACACATGGCCCCAAATGACCTCTTCAAACATCTTTTCCAGTGCCACATAATATATCCTAGACTCCAGCCACAGTGAACTTTTCACAGTTGGTCTGTTTTTCACGTGTGTTGTTCATCTTATGCCATGTTCTTTTTTTTTTTTTTCCTTTTTTTTTTAAATATATTTTATTGATTTTCTACAGAGAGGAAGGGAGAGGGATAGAGAGTTAGAAACATCGATGAGAGAGAAACATCGATCAGCTGCCTCCTGCACAACTCCCACTGGAGATGTGCCCGAAACCAAGGTACATGCCCTTGACCGGAATCGAACCCGGGACCCCCCAGTCCACAGGCCGACGCTCTATCCACTGAGCCAAACCGGTTTTCGGCTTATGCCATGTTCTTTACTTGAATGGCCTCTTTGCTTAAAGTGCCCTTGCCCACCTTCTTTACTTAAAAGTCCTCTGGTTTCCCAACAAGAATATGTTCAAATATGAAGTTTTCACTGATTTTCCCATTAAATAACATTGTCCATAGTTTATGTTTATATGCATATTAGTAATGAGGTTAAATATTTAATCAGACATTTAGTTAGCATGAAATCCTTTAGAAAAAATTATGTTAGTGGCAGAAACTCTTTATCAAGAAAAAAACTTTATATTTAAGTTTCAGTGTAAAAAAAAAAAAAAAAAAACAGATGAAGATATACTAGGATGAATAAACAGCCCAGCTCACTTCGACATCCTAGGGTGGTCCACAGATAACCCAACAATTCTACACTGCTTCGTATAAAAACCACAGGCACGTGATGCCAAGAACCTTGCATGAATTTTCATTTTTTTAAAAGATTATTTTGGCACTTTGTATTTGCAAGCCAGTTCATTTAAATAAATACTCCTGTTCTCTCTAAAATGCTTGCATGCGATATTCTTCTTAATTTGAATTTATCTCACATGTTTCCTTTTCTTTACTGACTTTATCTGCTTCTGTAACAAGTATGTGGACACTTAATCATTAGATTTCCATGCACCCTACCAGAGAAAATGCTAAAACAAAGTTGAAAGGGTCCTTCTAAAATATACTTGCATCCACTTAGGAAAACCAAAAACAATTTGATAAAGAAATCATCTTCACTGAGTTAAGAAAACAATAAATGGGTGTCTCTGTTTTAGTAACTTGCTGGTTTCAAAGCAGATAGCCATTAATATAGAGGCTATAGCTACTTTTATTAAATCTATTTGGGTTTTAATTAAGTCTGTCACTTAAAAAGGAGCTTAGAATTAAAATACTCCAAGAAAGTCATTTTGATTATGTAGAATCCTGTCATTTATCAAAGTATGCATACTTTTATCCTCTTCTTAATCCTATTCTCAAAATAAAGTTTTTAGCAACTTATTAAATACTTTGTAGGCACCAGAAATCCACTGTTGTATGTACTTGGGTTTTTTATGATGAGCAAGACAGTGTTTTCCCATCTTCATACTTCTTAGGCTCTATTAGTAGAAGAATAATGTTAAATACTAAACATGTACTTCAAGTAACACCAAAGGGAAGTACTGTGAAAGCACATAATTGTGGGAGCCAGCTAGAGTGTGGAGAGGTTCAAGGATGGACTCCCTAAAGAGGTAATATTTTAGGTTGAGACTTAGAGAAAAAAAATGCAAGTTAGACTAAGGAAGTGGGCTCGAGTGCTCCAAGGAGGTGAATTAGCAGGTGACCATTAGTGACTACATGGATTTGTAATTACTCTAAATTATGCAAATTTTTTAGCTATAAAATGCTAAGCCATATTTAATAAAGAAAAAAAGTTGCATAAACCTGCTTATGAAAACTTTTTGAATAGTAAAAAGTTGTAAACCATCTTTGTTACATGTCTAATAGTATGAAACAGACTAGAAAATGTGGGTACATTCTCTGGATGGTTAGACCATTTCAACTATAAAAATAATTTCAGCCCTGACCGGTTTGGCTCAGTGGATACAGCATCGGACTGCGGACTGAAGGGTCCCAGGTTCGATTCCAGTCAAGGGCATGTACCTTGGTTGCAGGTACATCCCCAGTAGTGGGTGTGCAGGAGGCAGCTGATCGATGTTTCTTTCTCATCGATGTTTCTAACTCTCTATCCCTCTCCCTTCCTCTCTGTAAAAAAATCCATAAAATATATTTAAAAAAATAATTTCAGGGAGGACTGTGAAGTGACATGGAAAATGTTTATTGCATAATATTATCTGGAAATATAGGATAATATTCTAAGTCCCTCATGACTATAAATACGTAAAATGGATATGGAAAAACACTGGAAAATATATTAAAATTATCTTTGTGTTTGTATTAAAAATCAGATTTATGTGCCGAAATTATTTTTCTACTTTCCACAATGTGGTATATTACTTTTAATTTAATTTAATTAATTAATTTATATATTTTTATTGATTTCAGAGAGGAAGGAGAGGGAGAGAGGGAGATAGAAACATCAATGATGAGAGAGAATCATTGATCCACTGCCTCCTGCAAGGCCCCACTGGGATCGGGCTGTAACCCGGGCCTGTGTCCTGACTGGGAGTCCAACCGTGACCTCCTGGTTCATCGGTGGACACTCCACCACTGGGCCATGCTGGTCGGGCTGATATATTACTTTTTAAATACTAACAAAGAAAAAGAAAAATGTTGGATAAAGAAGTTATTTTTGCTTTAAAACTAATTGCAACCAAGCAAAGCAAATCCCACTTTGAAAAGAATAGTAGGAATAAATTTTTCAGAAACCAAGAGTTTCGGTTTCAGTAAAAAGAGTAAAGAACAGTTTATCACGTTCTTTTTAATGAAGTCAAATGATGGCACGGATTCTGTTTTGTAGATTTAAACATCTCACACAATGTTATGCTGGATGGCTACTCTTTGCTGATCTCAGTCTTTGTAATGGGGAAGGTGAGAAGGATGACTTGAGCAAGCATTGCAAACCTGTATTTTGGGGCGTCTTTTGTCCAGACATAAAAGGATATGAAGCTATAAACTCATTTTCCTGTCCTCTTTAATTTTATAATGTATAACAAGAGGGAGGATAAACACTCATGTCCTAACTCTTCATTTCCTAGACTCTTTTCGCTTTCATTTCCATCACGGTTGTAAAAATGCACAAGTGTTTTTAGAATGCAAACTACGAATTTCCTATTTGTCTCACTACCATTTCTCCCATCACAGGACAATCTGTGCAGAGTGTTCCAGATTCCTCCCTGCCACAATAACAAATGGCTCTAAACATGCCATACGAGTGTTCTTCCTGCTCCCCTTGTTGGGAACAAAACTGATACAGAAGGTTTGGGCTGTGAGTCAAGAAGGTAGATAAACAAACTGAACTAACAGTTGGGAGTAGGATTAGAGAAAACGTTCTCCTGAGATTTCGATGGTTAAAAGAATGGATAAGACTGCTAATGATGAAGGGACATAAAGTGATATGCACACATAAAAAGACAAACTCTGAAGATGTTGCCAGCAAATAGGGCAAGAAGCAAAATTGGATTCAATAGCATAGGACAGTTGTTGTTTTTATTATTATTATTCTCATCCCCCTTGAAAAGTATTGGCTCAGCTTGTGTTATTTTTCCCTTTTCTTTTCCCCCTTTAAAATTCTGTGCTGACTTGGTTTAGAGAGTAATTATGTATCCATGGCTTCCCCTGGACATGTAATTGTTTATGGAGTCACATATTGTTCCGACAATTTTTTCCTACCTTTGGCCCATTTTGAGGCAGGTTAAATGAAGTGGGAAGTTGTCATTTACTGGTGAGGCTCATAAATCTGGGAGCCAAAAATGATAATTTGAGCTCTAATGAACATTTCCTGCAAGATCTCTTTTAGAGGATAGAATAATTGTTGAAATGTTTTGTTTTCTTGATTCATTTGAATATTGACTACCATGTAGTTCACATAGGTAGTCAAATATAGAAAAATCTTTCAAATAAGATATTTGAAATCTTACAAATGTTAGTACCAGCTAATGGTAAATTAACATAAAAGCCATGCTTTGCAAAAGATGAGGTTCTGACCCATTGAAAGCCTTTGTTTCCCGTTCTCTAAAATAATGGCATTGGATTAGATTATCTACAAAGTCTTTTCTACCCCTAAACTTTGTAACTGTTTAATTAAAGCATATGTTTGTCTACTGGTAGGGAAGAAAATGATTTGAACGGCTCACACCAGAATTTGACACCTGCCTTGATGGCTGGCCTTATAGACAGAGCTATACTGCTAAATATAGAATTGATGATATTATATTGCAGACTAAAATACTCTATTTTAATTTAATCTTGTAATTCACATAGTTTTAAATTAACATTTGCATATAAATATTCATAAGATATCTTTATCTTCTCCCCCTTAAAAAAAAAAAAAGAGCAATTCAGCCAAATACCAGTGAAAATATAATTTAAAACAACAATTAGGAAGAACATACATTCTGATTCTTTGATGAAACGTTCTATAGAGTCGTAAATGTATGCCCAAATGTGATTTTAACCAAATGTGATTTTAAATATCAGAATAATACATTTCTGCAACAGTTTACAAGAGGTTAGAGAGATACTAGAGCCTAATTTATCGCCAGGGCCCCTGGTTCTAGAAAATACCTGGAAGCCACTAAAGACCAACTGGAAAATTGCACCAAGGGTTGTTTCATTATTATTTTTATTTTTCAGAGAGAGAGAGGAAGGGAGGGAGGGAGGAGAGAGTGAGGGAGGTTGTTGTTCCACTTATTTTATGCTTCAATTGGCTGCTTTCTGTATGTGCCCACACCCGAGATTGAACCCTCAACCTTGGGGTACGGGGATGACACTCTAACCAACTGAGCTACCCAGCCAGGGCTGGCCCCCAGGGTTTTAACTACCACCCTTTTAAGCCCAAGCAATATCTCTGCCTTCCACGTCTTCGTGTTTTCTAAAAGGAGAAAGTTTTCCAGATATCAGCGAATGGAAGACCACTGATAAAAGTGAAGTGGTTGGCAATGTTAGGTCTAAGCAGGAAGCCAAATAATTACCCCTGTCTCCAGGACACTTTGTCACAGGGCTCAATAGAGTAAAGCAGGCATTAGGGTCTGAGAAGTGAATCACTGTTTCTATACAGAGAGCTAGAAAGCCAACCTGCTGGTAGAAAAAATATATCTAAAATAATTCAGTGCCTTAGTGGATTATGGATTGAGTTTATGTGTTTGCCTGTGACTTTTCTTCTCTTGATGATGTAGCATCTTGTACTTTTGAACTGAAAATGAACCCTAAGTTGTTAATGCCTACTGGAATGCTTTAATTCTGAAACTAACAGAGGTAAAAGGACAGTTAAGGTTTAAACTGTGACTGTTTCAGGCTTCTGAGGATTTTATCTGGATCCTTCACCTTTCTACGATGTAGCTTTCAAAATGTGAATATAATTAACGCCTCTCCAATATGATTTTTCTTGCTGTTTCCTGAATTATCATCCATTTTCTTAAGTCTTAGACACAATTCCTTGACCTCTTGATTATCTTTCCCTCCAACCATTTTGTTCTTCACAACTAGGAGGAAGTTGGTTCATTTTTATAGATTACCCCTTGCTTGTCAGGGGATATCTATCTTATCAGCAGTTATTGATGTATTTTCCTTGGTAGAATTGTTAAATTTCCCCATCTCCTTTTTATTATACAGAACTATCACCTGTTTTTATTTAACAAGGTAAACATGTGCTTCTTTCTCACTTTTAAAAGTACTATATTATCTATTTATCCAAGTACCTCACACTTTTCTTTTTTATCAGGCAATATATGTGGCACCTGAATTAATCCTAATAGGTTAAGGTATAATCCTTTTGAAAATTAACATCTACTTCATAGTAAGAGTAAGAGTAAGGTAATGTGTTTCATAATAAAACCTTGATTAATTCAGTACTGCTAGAAATAATACCCTGTGATACTACCTTGATATCCAGATCTTTTAATATCATCTTTTTTATTTGTTACTATTTATTTGTTTGTAAACTGAGAAGTTTTAAATAGTTTATCTTTGTTTCATTTCTTGTGATATTTCTTGATGATGTACTTTGGCATAAATCTTTATCAATTCAATCTGGAAATGTATATCCTTTGGCACTGACAATTTGTGTTATTATTTAATTTACTTTATTCCAGTTTTAATAGGAATTCCTTCTAATTGGATATTGACTCACCTCTTGCTTTTGAGGGGTTTCTTTTTTCTCTTATTTTCTTGTCTTTATTTATTTGGGGGGAGATTTCATCCATTTTTTTTAAATCTGAGCCTTCTATCTAATTTTTATTAAATTGATGATGCTAGTTTTGCTTATAGGACTTCTTCTTTGTCATATATATATATATGCTTTTTATTATTATTGGTTTTGTGTTCAAAATTGAATAATTTTGAGGTAGTTAGCTTTTTCTACATTACTAGTTTCCTCCAAGTTATTTGTTTGTTGTTCCTGTTTGTTTTTTCACTTAGGAGGTTTTGAATTTTGATTATTGATTGCTTATTCATATTTAGCAATAAGGAGCTATATAATCAGTTGATTGTTCTATATCTAGAAGCAAGCCTTGTATAGTGGTGGAGGGGAGCATGGCTACTTTCCTGGGAATCCTCCAAGCTATGAAAATGTTTTATATGGGACTTTTCTGCCCCTGTCTAGAGGAACAGGATGATATTTTTCCTTGGATGCAAGGGAGAAGTGAATGCCAGTATTTTGAGAGGGACCTGAGCTATAGAGCCCTTCTTCAGCAAAAGTCCCCTCACGTGCCTTGGACTGACTGGGGCCAGAAGCACCATCTGGGAAGGTGAGGTATGGGAAGATTTCTGATCACGGACCTTGGACCTAGTCTTTCTTATTGCACTTTGGTGCACTTTCCTAACCCCATGCTTGGGAGGTTAACCAGATATCTGTGGACATTCACTCAAGCCTGTGGTGTTATCCCAGGGTCTCATGGCTGACCCCAATTCCAGAAGGGCAGTCAATCAAAGGAATCACTCTCACGGGCCAGCAAGGTATTTCTTTTATACAATCATGTGAGTTTGGGCTACTGAATGGTGCCAATATATTTCTTTGGGCTGACTCTTGTTTAAGGCAGACACAGGATAAGATCTGATCTCTTGTTTATCAATGGTTTGTCACTGACCTGTGCACATGAGTCTGTGTGTGGCCTATCTATTGCTTGTTGCCTGTCTGTGTCCCAGCACAGTTCTACCTCTTTTCGACAACCCCCTCTGATGGCGTGACAGGTGTTTTTTACTTTATTCACACCAGTGTCATCAACACCCCGGCAACAACCTCACCAAGTCAGGTGGTCTTCTAGTGCTAACCTCGTCTCCTCCCAAAACTTTTAAGAACTTTGTTTTGCAATGCTTTTCAATCGATGTTTTCTCTTGACCCTGTCTTATATGGTGTGGTTGTGCTCTCCTAGTTTGGTTTTCTGCCATGTTGAGCAAAAGATGGACATGTCTCATGTCATAGAATGGCTTTTCTCACTATGCTTATGGGTTCCTTCCCTATCTTCACTGATGGTGGTTTCCAAAGGCAGGAATGTTAGCAAAACTCTGAAAACGCAGAGCTTATAGCTGAAAGAGTCCAAGAGAAGTCACAGGTGAAAAGTGTATTGTTTTATCTTTATGCCAAAAATCTAAAATGGAAAATCCAATATCAATATCTTTTCACACACCTGTTCAAAATATCCATCGACAAATCAATGTATCTTAAATGAGCTCATTCATTTTATGATTTTTTAAATAAAACATTTTTTAATATATATTTTATTGATTTTTACAGAGAGGAAGGGAGAGGGATAGAGAGAAACATCGATGAGAGAGAAACATTGATCAGCTGCCTCCTGCACACCTCCTGCTGGGGATGTGCCCGCAACCAAGGTACATGCCCTTGACCAGAATCGAACCTGCGACTTTTCAGTCCTCAGGCCGACACTCTATCCACTGAGCCAAACTGGTTAGGGCTAAATAAAACATTTTAATAGATGCAGCTCCATTACAAAATACTTGCCCAGGGCCACCACTCACTTTAGTGTTAGTCCCTACAGCCTATGAATGACTCATGCAACGGTACAAAAACCTGACCTCATTTCCTTAAGGGGAGGAAACTCTAGAGCTCTCAAGTTTAGATTGCAGCTAAAAAGCTAAAACTACATTTTGCTTAGTTGTTTCCCCTGTTCTATCCTGCTTTTTTTTTTTTTTTTTTTTACTTCCTAATAGGTTACTCCTATGGATAATCAAAAAGTCACTTGCAACCATAGCTGTTTTGGCTCATTCGATAGAGCATGGGCCTGCAGATTGAAGGGTCCCAGGTTGATTCCCATCAAGGCACATGCCCAGGTTGTGGGCTGGATCCCCAGTGGGGGGCATGCAGGAGGTAGCTGATCAATGATTCTCTCTCATCATTGATGTTTCTATCTCTCTCTCCCTCTCCCTTCCTCTCTGAAATCAATAAATATATATATTTTTTAAAAAGTCACTTGCATAAGAATCCCCATCTTGTACAATTTTTCTCAGAATCTATCCCTACATAAGGCAAGGTCTAATTACTCCTTTATTCAGACATTCAACCAGTCTTTCTATTTTTAACCTCTAATCCATATGCTTGCCCTAATATATAGTGTCTTGAATTTCTGAGGCTTGCCACAACCCAATCCTTGTAAGCTCTTCCCACTCTCTCTATCACTTGCAGGAAGTTCCATTTTAGCTTTCTTCACTCTAAGTCAGATATCAATCTATTTTGCAACTTCCAAAGTAGGCTTAAATTCTATCATGACATTTTTTTTCTTCTCACATTGTCTTTGGTCTGCATATTTTTTTTAAAAAAATAGTATATTGTAATTATAATTTTATTTTGAAGGGAGATGAGAAAATACTTATTCAACTTACCCATTTATAAAGGAACAAGTTCTTTAAGATATTACAGATCATAGGTCTACTTTGGCCAAAGTGTTTACTACATTGTCTCTTATATTACTAATTAAACAGAGGCCTAGGTTGTGAAGGTGAGCCTCAGTTTCACCATAAGAGAGTAGGGAATAAAAGAGAGATAGGAGTTAGGGTACACGGGGAACAGGATGAAAATGGAGTTTTCTAAATTTTTATTTGGAAGTATATTACCCCAAATAGACAGTAAAGTTGAACACAAGTGCAGCAAGTTAGATAAACCACTAAAAAAATGACCAATATTAAGCAACCTATTATTTCTTTATCATGATTTCCAGCCACATGGTGACTATATTTAGCGTGTCTGTTTGACAGTCAAACATACAGTAGGGAATTGACAAATGCAAACGAGAAATAAATAAGTCCTCCTAAAAGACTAAAAGCCAATTCTGATCCAGTTTAAACTCAGAGAAGACAATATCATCTGTCCCTACCAAGTGGTATACTATAAAATATTTAACAAAAAGGAAATAATAAAGAGAGAAACTAAAAGATGTAAAAAATACATAAAAGAAATAGCAAAATGTCAGAGATAACTTCTTCTTTGCCAGTGATTACATTAAGTATATATAAAGCAAACACTTAAATTTATAAATCTAATTAAACTTACATTACATTTACATGAAATATGTAAATTAAACACTTTAATTAAGTTAATCAAAACAGTTAAATAGATAATTTAAAAAATAAATTTACTAATTAAATTAAAAAAGAAAGAGGAGGCCAAATACAACCCATAGTTCTAATACCCTGTTGCTTAGATTCCAAGATCCTATGTATGTGTTTTTTTTCAGTCTTAGAGACCTTTCAGTACCCATGATTCCTAGTTGTTTATCTGCAGTATATTCTCTTAATTCACCTGCAGACATTTTCTCACTAATTTAGAGGTTAAAAGGAAGGGGGGAGAAGGCAGGTCTTAATCAAAGAAACAAACATAACTTGATCCAACTATATGCTGTCTATAGGAAACACTCTAGATTCAACGACACAAATAGGTTGATCGTAAAAGGAATACCATGCAAAATGAAACTGAAAGGTAGCTGCAGTGGCTGTAATTATATCATGTAAGATTGATTTTGAAACAAAATTGCTTACTACAGAAAAAGGACATTTATGATAAAAGGTTAATTCATCAATAAGATATAACAATAATCCTATATAATAAAAGAGTAATATGCAAATTAACCATCACTCTGCTACACCCACAAGCCACGCCCACAAGCCAATCAGGAGCGAATATGCAAATAAACCCAATCAAGATGGCTATGGCCACAGAGAGCAGGAGGGAGGCTTGGGTTTCCCCGGCAATGGAGGAAGCCAAGCTTTCTACCTGCCCTTGCCGGCCTAGGCCTCCACTCAAGGCTACAAAGTTTCAATGATAGAAGATACATAAATCCAAACAGAAATGGCAGCAGCCACAGAGCTGGAAAGAGCAGGAGGCTAGGGTTGCCCCCGGTGATGGAGGAAGCCACACACCCTGGCGGGCCCAGGCGTCCGCTTAAGGCTACAAAGTTTCAATTATAGAAGATATATGAATCCCCCAAAAAATGGCTGTCACCACAGAGCAAGCAGAAGGCTTGGCTCCACTCCAGGTTACAAAGTTTCAATTGTAGAAGATAAATAAACCCCAGATACCAGGGTCTCCGCTTGGGTCGCCAGGGGGCATGGCCGGCCTGCAAACCATCACAGGCCCCTCGCCCAGGCCGCCCCATGCCCCAAGGGAACCACCACCCTGTTCTGGGACACCCTTCAGGGCAAACCAGCTGGCCCCCACCCATGCATCAGGCCTCTATTCTATCTAATAAAAGAGTAATATGCAGATTGACCATCATTCCAACACACAAGATGGCTGCCCCCATGTGGACACAAGATGGCCACCACAAGATGGCCAGCAAGGGAGGGCAGTTGGGAGGGACCAGGCCTTCAAGGGAGGGCAGTTGGGACAATCAAGCCTGCAGGGGAGGGCAATTAGGGGTGACCAAGCCGGCAGAGGAGGAAAGTTGGGGCAATCAAGCCTGCAGGGGAGGGCAGTTAGGGGTGACCAAGCCGGCAGAGGAGGGAAGTTGGGGGCGACTAGGCCTGCAGGGAAAGGCAGTTGGGAGGGACCCAGGCCTGCAGGGGAGAGCAGTTGGGGGGGACCAGGCCTGCAGGGGAGGGCAGTTTAGGGCAAACAGGCTGGCAGGGGAGTGGTTAGGGGGTGATCAGGCTGGCAGGCAGAAGTAGTTAGGGGCAATCAGGAAGGCAGGCAGGTGAGCAGTTGGGAGCCAGCAGTCCTGGATTGTGAGAGGGATGTCTGACTGCCCGACTGTCCGACGGGCAGTCGGACATCCCTCGAGGGGTCCCAGATTGGAGAGGGTGCAGGCTGGGCTGAGGGACACCCCCTCCCCCGTGCACGAATTCCATGCACCAGGCCTCTAGTAAGTACATATGCACCTGACATCAGAGACCCAAAATACATAAAGCAGAGAAATGAAGAATTGAAGTATGAAGTAGATTATTCAACAGTAACAGTTTGAAACTAAAAAAACACATATTTAATAATACATGGCACAAATAAATGGAATATCTACAAGGACATAAAGACTTACATTACACTATAAACCACCTAGACCTAACAGAACTATATAGAATAATTTCCCCAACAACAATAGAATATACATTGTCCTCAAGTTGACTTATTGAGGATTGATCCTATCATGGGCCAAAAAACAAATTTAACAAAAGGATTGAAATCATACAGTGTATGTTCTCTGACCACAGTGGAATAAAATTAGAAATCAATAACTGAAGGAAAGTTGGAAAATAAATAAATATTTGAAAATCAAACAACACATTCCTAAATAACCAATGTATCAAGGGGAAAATAACAAGAAGAATTAGAAAATACATTGGGATGAATTAAAACAAAAATTCTAGTATCTGAACCACCTGTGCATCTGCTTCTATTGTGCGTGTATATATATATATATATATATATATATATATATATATATATATATATGTTTGAATATGTATTCAAACACATATATATTCAAACACATATATATTCAAACATATCCTATATAATAAAGAGGTAATATGCAAATTGTTCATCACTCCAACACAAAAGATGGCGGCCTCCATGTGGACACAATATGGCCAGCAGGGGAGGGAAGTCAGGGTAACCAGGCTGGCAAGGGAGGGCAGTTAGGGGTGACTGGGTCAGCAGGGGAGGGCAGTTAGGGGCAATCGGGCAGGCAGGGGAGCAGTTAGGCGTTGATCAGGCTGGCAAGGGAGTGGTTAGGGGGTGATCAGGCTAGCAGGCAGAAGCGGTTAGGGGCAATCAGGCAGGCAGGAGGTGAGCGGTTGGGAGCCAGCAGTCCTGGATTGGAGAGGGTGCAGGCTGGGCATATATATATATATATATATATATATATATATATATATATATATTCAAATGTATTTTCTTGCTGCTTTGAATACTGTTAATTATATGCCAAAGCTTCTGTATAAGGAAAAGATAAGGAAAAGATACAGACTTCTAGTGATTTTATTTACTTCCTGATAGTATTATTTTCTGTTAAGCAAATAAGGTGAGAGACTGATTAACTCAGTTCAATCATGAATTACACTGGTTTGGGGCCAGATTTCAGTTTCAGTAAGACTAACTTTATCTAAAATTTCCTTTTGTTTAGGAATTAGTGTTCTGAGCTTTTATTTGAGAGCCTGGCTGGTATATGTCTTTAAAGCCCTGAAATTCTGTGGAAAATGTTCCCTCTTCCTTCAGAAGTCCCTAGCCATTCTTTCTTCAGTTATACCATATGAAGCTTTAAAATCAAATAAATATCTTGAGGGAAAGACAAACTGTATGCTTGGGATAGACCCCTATTCCTAGCAGGTCTGTTTTATAGGTACTGTGAGGAATCAGGATATTTATTCTGCATAGCCCTAACTTAGCAAATGCCCCTTAGAGAAATCTGGCCTTACATTTAAGGCTGTGGAGATGTGTTGATTTCTTTGCTCCAAACAAAGGTCTCTGCCTGTGGTTGGTCTCATCTTTAGTCCATGTCCATAATCAGCAAATGTCCCCAAGAAGATAATTGTGTCCTCTGTTAAGGATTATAGTTCATCTAGTCCTCTTTCTTCCATGGGTCTCTGATTCTGATGTTTTTAAACATATAATTTTTAATTTTTTTCTAGTTTTTTCTTCTAGTTGTTTCAAGAGGAGTATTGTTCCATTCATAACCTATTGAGAAATGAAAGTTAATTTATTGTACGTTCTTGGAGAAATTGCTTTCCATCTTAGATAAAATTACAGATAGATAGATAGATAGATAGATAGATAGATAGATAGATAGATCAACAGGGAGATGATAGATAGATCTACCCAGCTTATTTTAAGACTGGTAAAGAAGACCTTATTGAGAAGGTGACATTTAGCAGAGTTGAAAAATTAGAGAATGAACCTATAGCTACCTGGATAAGGAGACTTCTAGAAAGAAGGAATAGCAAGTACAGATTCATGAGGTGGGAATGGTACTAGAATTTGAAGGATCAGCCAGAGGAAATTATGGCTTGAGCAGAATGAGAAAAGGTAGAAAATAATAAGGTCTGTATCATCAGATAGGATAATAATGATAATGAAGTTGGTATTGGGTAACAGAGGTAGCCTCGTTGATTTCAGGAATGCTGGAGTCCTAAGGCTTTTGGGAATAAGCCAGATCCAACCTGTCCGTTTTATAGATGGTTACTGTAGAAATGGAGAGGAAATTGACCTGTTATATGGTATTTCCTTTAGGTTTTCTTTACCTATTTTTTTTTAGGGGGGGGCATGCTTATTCCTCTTCCACATTAAATCTCTAACAAAATCACTTACTCTATTTAGTTTAGTAAGGGGCCTCCTTTGACTATTCAGACAAATTTATCTGGCAATCTAGCTACAAAACATATTTGCTTTTTGTACTTTAATTTTTAGTATAATGACCATTTTCAGCAAGAGCAAAGCCATATAATATGCACAGTCTAATGAGCACTGATAAATATTACATTCCCTTACAGTGAGCAAATTCTTGCCCCCTGCTGTTCCCCTAATAGCTTACATTAGCAGGCCATGATTGCTTAAGTTTCATTGCTCTTTATCAGAGAAATGGCTGTGATAGTCTCTTTTCCATACTCTGCATCCATTCATCACAGAGTCTCTGAGCTGTAAATACAAACCATTTCTATTTCTAATGGCACAGTCTGTCTCATGTTAACTGTCTTCCATTTTAGCAATGCATCTTAAAGTATTTTCTGCTCAGATCATTGGTTCTGTACTAGATTGGTCCCTACAATATAGCATTTACATGCTTTAATTCATCATTTAATTCTCACAGCCAGTCTGTGGGTTGCACATTGTCATAGCAATTTTGCAGATGAGGAATGTAAGGACTCAGAGGCTTTGTTTGCTAGAAAAATAGCAAGGCAAAGATTTTAACCTACATCTGTCTCCAAAGTCCACTGTCTTTTCATTTCTCCAGGTTGCTTCATAATGTCAGGTTTTCTTACAGGGTGTGACAATAAAGTTGATTACTCGGTTCAGGGTGCAATAGTCAGAATCATTGGAGTACTTTGTCCTCTTCAAGATGAGCTACTTGGCTAATATTTGGCAACAAGTAATACTTTTAACATTTATTAACCACTCTTGTTTGGAGTAAAAAATTTTTTACTGGGCGTGTCAACTGGATTTTCTAATTTAAAGTTCTATAATTCAAAGGAGAATAAACCTCTTCAAAAGATAGTAGGTAGATGCCTCATTCTTACCCCTTCATTACCAATTTTCATAGTAAAGACCATGCAATACTGACTTCCAATGGAGACAGATGAATTTATCTTTACTTTTTCTGTTATTTTTCTCTCTTTAATTCTATGAACAAAAGAATATTGTATTTATTGCCATGGTTACAATCAGGTTCCAAGGTTCACTTTTCCTGCCTGACTTGTAACTGGAATAAGACATTTCTCTAAGAAGCCCTGGCAATTTTGACCAAAAAAAAAAAAAAAAAAAAATCAATCAAATGGCAGGGAGGTTCTATTTTTCAGCCCTCAATTATGTGTCATTAATATATTTGTTAAAATGCTAGTTACCTTTGCACTTTGTGCTACTAACTCACACTACATGGATTGTGCCCTGCCAGATGGAAGAGCTGGTCTCTTGTTCATGTTTTTAAAACTTCATTATTAAGTAGCACTAACCCATCTAATCTGAATGATTCATTCAAAAGGATTTTTCATATTTATTATTCAGCCCTTGTCTTTTAGGTCTGGTTAATGGCTACCTTTTAATTAATTTGGTGCAGCAGTTACTGAATGTCGGAGTGAAAGACCTGGTGCACATTGGGAAGGATCAGACCCTATTTCTTTGAGATAGTTATGTATTATAAGAAAAACACTTTAAAGGAATTTATAGTAGTAACGAAGTAAAAAGACTTCAGTGTATGTCAGATACACCAAACTCCTGATGTATTCAAACATGACTTTAAAACTTTCCAACCTGGAGTGTATAAAAAAAATAATACTACAAGTGGTCAGACCATCCGTTTATCATTGAAGGCTCCTCGGTCTGTGTAAGAGCAGCCGTGTAGCATGGCCAGATAATGTGTCTCTAATGCTAATTTCTGACTATTGTAATTGTTCTCCAAGTCTCCGTTTGGTGACATCCTTCGTGAGATAATTACACATCATCAGTGTTCTAATGAACTACGAGACACTTAATGCCTGGACACGAGGCAAAGTCACTAAGAAACATGTGTCACAGGCAGTTTGTCAGGAAGGAACATACAAAAATGTAGGCTTCATTAACAGCGCTCAGAAAGACAGATGAGCCCCTATCCCAGTGGTTAATTTATTGACTGACTTTACCAGTGACGTCCCTTTGGAGGGTTTTTAATAGTTTCTCAGTTGCTTGCTGAGGTTTTAATAGACATTTGCCTCACTGAGCTCAATAAATATAGAGCACCGTTTGAAATCTTGAAACCTAAAATGTAAGCGACTGACTGAATGAGGTTAGAAAGGGTTTATATTTCCTCTAAATATACTTCTGAGCTGAAGTTCGAGTGAAAATAAATTTCCAAAATATCTACATACTTTTTGGGAAACTTTCTCCTGTTTTATGTTAAGACCTTTGGTGCTATAAAACAGAAAAATGTGTCAGGGATAGAGAAAAAAATGACTAAGCAATTCATTTCTTTTTGCTCCAGAGTGCATTTTGGAAAGCAGTGTAGGAATTCAAGGCTTAGAGTGTAACCATTCAGGTAAAGTCAAAGTAAGTGGCAAATATTTCATTCCCTAGGTCAGTGGTCGGCAAACTCATTAGTCAACAGAGCGGCAAACCGTGTCTCACGATCCGCATGTGGCTCACGAGCCGCAGTTTGCCGACCACTGCCCTAGGTTGTGAATACTTGGAACCAAAGGCATCACGGTCTATCTATAAGGACACTGCATCTTAAATGCGCTGCTACAGCTTACCTATTTGACCCACTTATAAGGAGTGTTTTGGACTACAGTGTTAAAATAAAACAAAAAAGTATAATTAAGGTGTGTTGAATGCTTGCTCTGCTGGGCACATTGTGGTGTTTTCATGAACATGAGCTCACTGGTTCCATGGAAGAGTCCCTATGAGGCAGCTACAATTTTAACATTATCTTTATGAAGATTAGTGTAGGTGCATTTTCCAACATGATACAGTTAATAAATTTCAAGATTTGTAGTTGAACCTACGTAAGTTTATCTTTAGGATCAGAACGCTAAAACATCAAATTACTATAAAAAGTGCACTTCCTTTTCAGAAAACAGAGAGGTCTTTTGGTTTCAACTAAATGCAGTTAGTGTTGTTTAAAGTTATCAAGCAATTTTCAATAATCAAGTCAATTTCCCAGTATAAATGAGCATGAGAATTTTAAACCAAAGATGAAATTAAAGTTTTTTTGACTTATGATTTTAATGTGTTATATTTTTAAATATATATTTTGATTTTTTAATTCTTTTTGCTATAATACATAAAATCAAGACTTCAGCAAATTAAAACATTTATAACTTGAATAAATATCTCAAAGATTTCATAGTCTCAAATTTTTAAAAAAATATATTTTATTGCTTTTTCACAGAGAGGAAGGGAGAGGGATAGAGAGTTAGAAATATCGATGAGAGAGAAACATCAGTCAGCTGCCTCCTGCACACCTTCTACTGGGGATGTGCCCGCAACCAAGGTACATGCCCTTGACCGGAATAGAACCCAGGACCCTTCAGCCCGCAAGCCAATGCTCTATCCACCGAACCAAACAGGTCAGGGCAATAGTCTCAAATTTTTTAATTTTTATAAATTAAATTGAAAGGTACTGAGATATTTCAGCTAGGTATTTCATGATAAATTCTTAAAAACACATCATTGTAGGATTTTATTATTCTTTTCTTGACAAAAAAACTGTTATTATTTTTAAATAACCAAAAATAATGTTTGTGACTGAAAAAAAATAATTTTTTAGTAATTGAGCTACTGTTTTCTGAAATTAGAAGAAAAATGGGATTATCCTGAAACTATTATATTACAATCAATATTCTCTAGACTGACAATTATAAATCAGGCCTGTGTTTAACTAGCAACATTATCTTGGAATGAAGTCATAAAGATTATAATTTTTATATTCAGGGTTATAACTGCCCTTTGTATTATACACAGTGTTTTTGAGTTTAAGGCATTGGACTAAAGGCTTTGGTTTGCTATAAGGCCAGGAACTACAGGTTATTAATATACTGAAAATATGAAGGATCACTTTTTAGGAAAGTTCTTCGGATATCTTTTTAGTACCATTGTGTACAGTTTCATTTCCTATGTGCTTTTTCTTGGCGATGTCTTCACAGTGTATTGGAGCAATTGGGAACACACATAGTAACGGGGGAATTCGGAGCCCAATTTCTTCAGAGGTTTCATGCAGTCTGTTTGTCTACTGGGCAAGCCACCTAATCTAATAGGCCTATTGTGACTTAATCCATGCATACCAGCTGTCCCGGTTCCTGGCACATGTTGAATACTCAGTAATTGTTGGATATCATGATAGAGTACCAGAGGGAGGTGGTATTTTTCTCTCCCTCATTCCTTTACTTTGCCTACCAAGCATTCCTTGGTCTCTAAAATCGTAAGAAAAGCTTTTTCTTTCTCAAACTGACTTGATTTAAGTAATATTTCTGATAAATAACAAACAACGTCACATATTTATGATGTAGGGGCTTAAAGCTTATCCCCTCTGTCAAGCTAATTAGGAAATATCCCTTGCTCATAGTCTGAATCTTTCCCTGAGAATAGGTCTACAAACATTCAGAATTGGTGGTTATGTTCTAATTCTGAGGTTCTGGAAATAGAGTCGGGGTCTTTTTTTCCTTTATTCCTCCAGAGATTCTGTGACATGTTAAAATAGGATGTGGGAAGAACACAGGCATTTAATCCTTCTCTTTTTTATTAAATATTTTCACATATACTACCTTTATATGCTGTATAGCAGCCCTAAAGATAGGTATTATCACACCCTTTTGCATGAGTGGCTGAACAAAGAAGAAAGAGTGGCTTAGAGTAAAGAGGTAGCATATTCACAGTCACACAGCTGAAAATGGTCCAGGGGATTTCCGCTGTATTACAACATTTAAAACAATGTTTAGAACATAGAAGTTACTCATTGAATAGTTATTAAGCTAAACTGGAAATCTAATGAAAGAGTGTACGTATGCCATTATGATATACCTAGATAAATACGTATCTATACAAAATTCTGTGAAAATGAAAACATACAGTAAAGATAGTTGTGAAGTAGCTTCTTGAGTGCTTATACAAAGACTCACAGAATCAGAAAAAAACACAATCTGCTTACCAACACAGTCAAATAACACGAGCCTTTCTGTAGAACCTACACCTCAGTTTTTAGAGCCAATGAATGGTGACAACATTAACAAAATCATCTCTGGGCAGTGCTTGCATGGTGTTCAGAGTTTGCTATGCAATGAAAGAATGAATTTCTGAGTTGTTATCCTTAGATCCTTTCCTCTGTGCCATGTGGGGACAATATCACTAGGCAGGCTCACCACACTATGCAATCCTTGCATAATTTGTCACTTCCTTCTAAATGCTAATATGCATATACCCACTGCTAACACACATCCTCTATATATCTCTCTCATTATACGGCTCATGCTGTCTACTTGTGCAACGGTGATTAATACCCCCACCATGTTTTAGGATATCCTGGACAATTTTAGCAAAGAAGGTGAATTGGACAAGGTTCTTTCTCTCTAATATAGAATCTCTAATATAGAATTTTTGGTACTCCCTAATACTTATCTTAACCCTGTAGATGAAAATAAGAACAATCATCACAAATGTACAGTGATACAAATAGCATTCATTCATTTTTTTTCCAAACAAAAGTAGAGGATTTCATCTCAACCTCAGCCTCCAAGGATAAGTGTCTTGAAAGTTACAGCTGCAGCGTGAGCTAGTGACCACATTTACCAGTAGCATGAAAATACTCATTTTTCCTTACCAAATAGTACACATAATCAGCTTTCTGAAGAAGAACAATTACCTTTCATACTAATTGACAACTCGTGTTTAACCTTTAATTAGCTGTGAATTTATAATGGATCTAGATGGCCTTTTTCTTTTCTTGTAGAAGGTCACAGAAGCATTCTCTGTTCTCTTTCCCTGCTCTCTCACTCTCAATGTCCCAAGATACTATAATAACAGTTTAAATGGAAAATAGAAGCTCTGCAGCCTTAGGTTGCTGTCCTTGTGCATGTTCTGAGCTGACACATGCATGACAATCTTGAATTGTTGAAAGACAGGAATCCCTTGTTACTGCTGGCTTCAAAGGGAAATGCACAGTTTGATGCAATCAGTTTTGTGTTTTGTATTTTTCACTTGAAAGGTGTAAGACTCATTAGCATAGAGACTATGTCTTCTTTGAGGGTCATTCTGTTCTTGGTTTGGCAAAGATTACTATGCTTGAAAGACACAGGACAGCATTTCCGCCTTCTGTGATAAACACTTCAAATATTGTGTAGGGTGTGCTGCTTTCTTTGGGGTGAATAATTTATCCTTTGATGTTCTGAGTCCTATAAAAAAGGAACTTTGTAGTGATGAGTGCACTATTTTTTTAAAAAAAATAAAATGTTTATGAGTTGGAAAACACTTCAGGCTCTTAGGAAAAAGAAAACCACCAAAAATTCTTAAAGAAGGGAAGGTGTTTTTCAACTGGCTTGCCATAGTGACCTTGCAAGCTATTACTTACATTGTATGTTTGAAGACTCTCCTCCCCCTTACCCCTCCCCGCTTGATGGATTGACTTTTTATAATGGTTAAAACACTGTGTGACAGAAAAATTGAAAAATATAAAAAAATGGAAGGAATTAGGAAATATATAGCTTAAAACTATAAGTCAAATCAACATAAAAACTCAATGATAAAGAAAAATGACTGAGCTAATATTTTCCATCAGAGAGGGCCAACTCTATTCACACAATATAGAGAAGGCATTGCTATTTACAAAGATAAGCCTTCCGTCCTTCTAGTGGAATTTATAAATAGCTCGAAGGTAGTCCTCCAATTCTAATCTTCCTTTATTTTTATTTCTTTGTCTGCCCATTCAGTTCCAACCTGATTCAGCTACAAATAGTTCACATCTGTTCCCATAAAGCCATCAGCTCTGAGTTGCGGTTTTGTACAAAGACCTATGTAGCAAGCATGAGTGGTGACCTTCCATAGCCCAACCGTTATCACCTGTACTAAGAGCATACTGACTGTTTCTCACTGCCAGCAACTGAATTTCCTTGTAAAGGAATTGCTTTTACTGCTGGGACCGACAGTCTACCAGAAGTACCACTCCACCATGATATGTGAGAAATTGGTGTTTAAATACCTTGGATCCTCACCCCTTTGTTACTGGTGGGGAACTCTCTGTGTCACCAGTTTGTTGGTGGAAGTGGGCTTCTTGCGATGTCATGAGAAAAGGAATTTTCTGAGACGTTCATGGCATGGAATTGAACCCCTTATTTTCCAAGGTCCCATCTCCCTCCATCCCATGAAGGAAAAGGTCTCATTTCGTCTTCAGCAGAGCTAGGATTAAAGCCATTCCCTGTCGGAGCACAGTCAGCCCAGCATCAGGCTAGCTCAGCTTGTGTTCTCAGCTGCAGTCTGCAGGGTCCACGGGGCTTCTGTGGCTACATGGCTGTGGAGTGAACACGGATGAGTATGATAAGGAAGCAGGAGCAAAGCTAGAGGAACAAGACAGGGAGAATTCCTTTATCTGGGGATTATGTATTCCCAGGTTTTTGTGGGTGTGCAGTGGCTCTATCCCACTGGCCACTGATCTCTGTTCCCAGGTTAGACTGACAGGCAGGTATTTTCCCTATGTCATCGCAGCTTCACTGCGCATATGTCCATCTTTTTCTTTGTTGTACCCCTCCCCACAGCGATCTGCAGGGAATAGACCGGTGGTTCTCTGGGGAGTGCAAAGTTGCAGTCTCCAGGTAAAGCTGCCCAGATGAGCATGCTTATAATGTCTGGCTTTCCCTTTGCCTTCTTCCTATCATTAGTATTAATAATTAGCTAATCACAATGGTAGCACCTTGGGTAGGAGGAATTCTGACTCTGAGTTTTACATTGACTCCCAGATTATTCCAATAAGACAGACCATTCTTAGCTTACTGTCGTATTTGACTTGATAACGCATTTCTCAGTTGTCTTCTCGTCCTTGTTTTGCCTTTTCATTCAGTTAGGTGCAACAGGAAAACAAAAGAAAACAAGGGAACGCCATAAAAATAAAATGTGTATTATCAAATAAAAAATAAAGACCAAGCAAATTACTGACTTGCATGTGAAACGTATTAGAATGTGTATTTTAGAAAATATTGGGGGAGTGTAAAAATCCACATGTGTTAAAAATTTTACTTGTAATTTTTTTTTTTTTCTAAGAGACCAGACCATCTCTTCTGGCTCAACTAAGAAGATATTTTATCCAATCTTTTTAGTCTCCATCACAGGAAAATGTTCTAGGTCTCTAAGCTGAAGTGGAGAGATGTGACAGTGACATAGAGTTTGGGCAGTGAATTCATGGAACTGTAGTGTGAGTTCACCAGAGAAACACCACCAATACGATATTTAAAGAGATTTATTTTAAGTAATTGGATCATGTGATTGTGAGGGCCGGTAAGTGCAAAATCCACCAGTGAGGTTGCCAGGCTGGAAACTCTGACAGAAATTGTTGCTGTAATCTTCAGGCAGAGTTTTTTCCTCATAAAGGCACCAGTCCTTCTGGTTTAGGATTCATTGGATTCAATTCTTCAGAAACCAACTATTTGGAAACAGGGACTTTATGGAGGTAATTAAGTTAAAATGAGATATTTATGGTCAGCCCTAGTCCATATGACTTGTGAACCAATAAGAAGAGGAAATTAGGATATAGACATGTTCATAGGGAAGACAGTCTGAAAATACTGAAAGAAGAGGCAATCTATGTGCAGAGAGGACAGGCCTTGAAATAAACAAACTCAGCCAATACCTTCAGAATTTTGAGACAATAAATTTCTGTTGTTTAAGCCAGCCAGTACGTAGTACTTTGATATGGCAGTCCATTAAACTATTACAGTGACCTTCAAGGATTGATGTGTAAGGAAAGAGGATAATTTATAAGGATTCTGAATGGAAACATCCCTCCAGATCTGCACTATTGAAATCAGAATCTAGGGATCTAGAGCTCTGTATTTTTACAAGACCCCGTGTTTCTTATATGCATCTGTACAAGTGGATTAACCAACAAAATAAAGTTAGGGCGAAAGCTCTGTTTTTATCCCAAGCTCATTTTTAACCTTTGTTTTGTTTTAAGGGTAATGGAGTTAATCATAATAATTTTCTTATAGTTTGTCACAATAAAGATAATATAAACTAGGGACTTGATAGATTTTTAGTCTCTCCACCCCATGCAAATTTTTAAATTCAGAATAATTATGGTTATTCCTGTTGCATTTTCCATGCATTTTTTATGATGCTTCAGTGTAATGTGGATTTATCTTTTGAGCACTGGTCTTATGCAGCTTACTATAATTGTAAGCATGGTGTACTTAAAATTATAATTTTATTAATACAAATGTGTTTAGATTACACAGTTTATTAAAAATTTAAAGTTATTTATAATTTATAAAACAAATATAACAAATTTGCAGAAAAATTAGAAAAGAGAGAAATAGATAACCAAAGTGCTCTCAAAAATATATTTAAATATTGCTGAAAATCTGAGATGACTAACAATGAATCTCAGGGGCAGAAATTTAATGTTTCTGCCCCAATATTCAATAACATTCTTTATGTTTGGGTAATTAACAAAAAAATACAACTTTCCCTCAAGATATATAACAATCCAATTAAGAACTCTTTATAAATATACTTATTTTAATACAAGTGAAAGAGAAAAACACACTGATTACTTTAGTACTATTTAGGAACAAAGCATTGAGTAAATAAAAATGTCAGAAAACAGAATAATAAATTTCAGTCTGTTATCAAACATTCATTGAGTGTCTGCACAGTGTAGAGGGTTTGACGTAGGCTCAGGAGATACATGTCAAACATGAGTTTTACACTTGAGGAGCTTCTGGTCCAGTAGATGAAATATGACATGATAATCATGTACATACACCCCCCCACACACACACTTTCCAATGAAGAAGGTGCTAATTACAATAAAAAAGAAAAAAAGAACTAGGTTTAGAAGTATGGTTATTTATATTACCAAAATTATGATATTACATCTTTGTAGAATTCATAGTTAGATATCCTCATTATAAACCTTTTTTTTAAAGGGAGGAGGGACAGATCACCACGATAGAAGTATGATCTAGTAAATTATGATCATAAAGCTGGGACCTTGGGTGAATCTCTTAAGTCTGTGCTCCTCAAACAGTGTGTAGATATGTGTATGTGGTAGGGGGAGGGAAGCTGGGGAGTTCTCCAACAACTTAATAATTCAAGAAAATAACCCTCCTTAGTCAAGGGATGAAAAATAATGTGGGTTATATCTGATTATTAATGCAGACTTTCGTGGAAAAGAAAATAGTTCTCATTGACTAATACAGTAACTGATGGTTATCTTTCTGGAGTTGTGGTCTTTTTACTCACTGACTAACCAAAGCAACTTGTTATGCAAATTGAATGCAGCTGAGGAAATGGATATCTGTTTTGATGTTTGACCAAGAATCTATTGAAAACAATATTTCTGGTATCACCATTATTAGTTTCACTGTAATGGAATTTTTATCTAATGTAATAAGAAAAGTGAAAATGTGAGAGGCATTCTGGATAGCTTACCAGATAAGAAAGACCTAAAGGAGTTCATCACCACCAAACCAGTATTACATAAAATGTTAAAGGGTTTTCTTTGAGAAGTAGAAAATATAGATAAAAATATGAACAGTAAAATGGAAATAAATACATATCTATCATCAATTGAATTAAAAAAAAACAAAATAAACAAGCAAAACAGAAACAAACTCATAGATATAGAGAATATTTTGACAGTGCCATTTGGGAGGGGCATTGATGAAATGGGTGAAACATTTGAAGAATTTAAGTATAAATTGGTAGTTACAGAATAGTCATGGAGATATCAAGGACAGCATAGGGAATGTAGTCAGTAGTGTTCTAATAACTATGTATGGTGTCAGCTGGGTACGAGCTTTATCAGGGTAATCATTTAGTAAGTTGTATAATGTATAATTACTGGGGTGTACACCAGAAACTAATATAATTTTTTATGTTAACTATAATTGAAAAGTAAAAACTGATTTAAAAAATGAAAATAAAAAAGTCTTCTGTGGGGGAAAATAAAGTAAAAATTTGTACATGAGAGAAGGAGGTCAAAACGGTCATTTTTTATTATACAAGTTAGATAAAATTATGAGAATTAATGTGATTGTTCAGTGTGATGTCTGGATACAAAATCAAAAACTTAATGAAACACTAGAAAACATACTGGAGAAATATATATGCCTTATCTAAAGAACACTTCAAATATTATTAAATTGCTAAGGATTTGAATAAATAAAAATTTTTACTATTGATAGACATACTCAGTATTCTAAAGACATCATTACACTGTATCACCCACTATTTAAAAATATGATAAGTAGCTTCACAAGTAACAGAATACAATTCTTGAGAAACAGACATTTTATATAAGAATTTATTTCATGATTTCAATTTCTTGATGAAAAATATTACATATGAAGAACATTGAAAAATTGTGTGTTATTTATTTGTCATGGAGGAAAACTAGTTTTTTTTTCTCTTTTACTATCTTAATTTGCTAGGGCTAACAGAGATTGGGGGACTTATGCAACAGAAATTTGTTTACTTGCTTCCTCACAATTCTGGAGGCTGGAAGTCCAAAATCAAAGTGTCTGAAGGTTGTTTGTTTTTTTTTCCCCCTGAGGTCTTTCTTCTCAGGTTGGCTGTCTCCTATTCCATTGCCTCTGTCTCCTATTCCATTGCGGAGATGGCATTTGCCTTTCAGTTGAGTGAAATGTACAGCAATGTACAGCAATGTAGCAGCAAGACATTTGAGACACTAGACCAAAGATTTGTGGGACATAGTTCTGAGCATAACATATAAGATAGAACTGAGTAGGGCCCAATCAGAGTAGTTGTTTGGGATAAGATTATGGAAATGCTTGAAAGTATAGAACAGATGGAGAAAAAGCAGGTTTGGGGAAGCAGGTTGTATTAAAAGGCTGGTGCCGCAGTTTCACCGAGAGGAACGGGGCAGTGGGATTGGAGAAGAGTAATAAATTTGCAGAGAGTTGGGTGTAAATGTCATAGATGCAGAACAAGGGATGAAGCAGGAGTCCAAGACAACAAAACTTTTTGGAACAGATATAGAAAATGCAGACTTAAGGTATAAAAATCAGTAGCATCCACTGGCCAACTACTCCTTTTAGGGGCTGTGAGTCATGCCCGCATACACCACACTAACGGTTATTTTTGCCCATATTATACCAATGCCCAGGATTAGTAGTAATTAGAAGAGAGAGGATTCAAAGCCATGTCCTCTCTTCTTATTCCATCTTGCATAACCTATGCACTTTATGATTTAGAGATAAAATAATCTGAATTAATTTTGACTTTTTCAGTCTGAATATGTTATTTCTCTTTCTGCATTTTATGCAAGTTACTTCAAAATTATATTTTAAAATGAAGAGATTGAAGTTCAAGGGCATTACTGGAGTTTCAGATGTTCTAAACCATCCAGTTCTTAATTTTATCCTTGCAGTATGGATCATCTTGCCTGTTTTTGTCGGTTCCCTTTCACATGATAAATGTGGGGCAGAATGCTAACATCCTTAGGCAAGGTCTTACTTTAAAAATATATATTTATAAAGTTGTGCACCTGCTATTTATATGATTTTATTAACCAATGTCATCCCAATAATTTCAATTAAATATGTATATAGGAAGTTGTTGCTGATAGAAGCTTTTGTTTGATCAGACCAGAAAATAGAATTGACAGCAGATAATATATACTTTATAAGACTAATTACATGAAATGGGGTGCTTTAATAAACTTTCCATTTTCTGTTTGAGTTACTGTTGGTTCACAGAAAATGAACTGTATACATACATTATTTATTATACGTGAAAATGATCTAGAACACTTTCTGACATTGTTTTTTTTCTTGTATAATCAGAGAGCTATAATATAAGAGCCAGTGGGCTTTTAAGACAGACCCAAATTTTTTCTTTCCCTTTGGTTTAAAAAAGAAGTACACAACCTAAAAATTATGTCCCTGCACTACTATAATTGCCCATTATAAAGAATTGCAGCAAAATTACAACATAGAAGCAAAGTCCACCTTAGTAATCGGGATATATACTTGAAGGCTGCATTTTCAGTTTTAGGTTGATTAGTGTGACATGAGTGGAGGAAAAAGCACTTCTGCAGTGCCCTATTTCTGGTGCTTTTTTCATATGATAATCACCCCAATTCCCTATTATTAATGCTTTGCAATGGACACAGGACAATATAATGCTTACAATGTAAAAACAATTTTAATACAATATCAACCATATTAACAATTGCAATAATAATAACAACAATTATTATTATTATTATTTAACAAATTACCAGATAGACTTTGATTTTTTTGTGCTTGATCTAGGACAAAGAAATGACTGAATAAATATCTATCTAGAATTTAGCCATCCTGAAAATGTTATCCTGCATTCTTCCTGATATGGTTTGGCCCTTGGGAAAGTGACACTGAAAATGAAACAAAACAAAAACAAAAGCCCTGGCCCTTATTTGGTATCTTTTCTTTAAAATGGAGTTTTAAGAAATTAATTGTAATATGGCCAGGAGAGGGGGCTGGAGTGGGGTTTTGGGGGGTCAATTGGGGAAAAGGGTACATCTCTAATACTTTCAACAATAAAGATAGATTTTTTAAAAATGAAATATATGTATTTATATATATACTAGAGGACCAGTGCATGACATTCGTGCACTGGGGGGCGGGTCCCTCAGCCTGGCCTGCGCCCTCTTAACAGTCTGGCTAAGCCAGCAGTTGGACATCCCCCGAGGGGTCCTCAGCGCTGCTGCAGAGGTGGGAGAGGCTCCTGCCACCGCCGCCACACTCGCCAGCCATGAGCCCGGCTTCTGGCTGAGTGGTGCTCCCCCTGTGGAAGCACACTGACCACCAGGGGGCAGCTCCTGCATTAGCGTCTGCCCCCTGGTAGTCAGTATGCATCATAGCGACCGGTTGTTCAGCCGTTTGGTCGATTTGCATATTAGCCTTTTATTATATAGGATATGACTAAAGGAATCAGTTGCTAAGGTTGTGGTAATTGTTTTGTAAACTTCTAGTTTCAGGCCTTCCATTTTAAAAATATAAACAGAACAAAGTTTAATTTGGGAGACATTAACCTAGATGAATTTTAAAATTTAAATCTTTCCATCTTATTCTCTACTAGTGGCCCAGTGCATGAAATTCATGCACATTAAAAGAAGGACCCAGAGTCAAGTCCCCACCCACCCACATGCACCTCAAAATCGCGTGAGACCCAGACCCGGCCACCCCCCTTCCATTGGGCTAAATCCAGACCCAGCCAGTTCCACAGGGGTGTAGCCTCAGGTTCCCTGGCCTGGCGCCAGGATGGGGGGGCGTGCCTTGAGGTCCCCTGTCAAGCCCTGCTGGGTGGGGAGCACGGCCTGAGGTGCCCTGTCAAGCCCCACCAGGCAGGGGGGTACAGCCTCAGGTCCCCTGGCCTGGTACCAGGGTGGGGGGCATGGCCTGAAGTCCCCTGTCAAGCCCCACCTGGTGGGGGACGTGGCCTGAGGTCCCCTGCCTGGTGCTGGGACGGGGGGAGCAGCCTGAGGTCCCCTAGCCCAGCACCAGGATGGGAAGCGCACCTTGAGGTCCCCCGTCAAGCCCCACAGGGGCAGGGGAGGGCATAGCCTCAGGTCCCTGCTGATTGCTCATTAAGGCTCCTTAAGGGAACTTGGCCTCAGCTGTGGGTACAGCATCTTTGTGATGGAGTGATGGTCGATTAGCATATTCCCTCTTTATTAGATAGGATGAGACAACATTATGTGATCTTGGGAAGGCATGTGAAATTAGCTTTTCTGGGTTTATAACCCATTCTCCATCAGTAATTTGCTGTATAAAGTTCTCCTTTTTAATTGATTTTTCAGCCTTAATTTCCTTATTTGTAACTGTTACTATTAATGTCCACCATGCAGAGTCGTGGTGAGGATGAAATGAGATGGTGTGTGTAAAAATTTAGCATTTACTAGTATAAGTGCTCATTAAGTGGTGGTTTTGTTGCACCCATTAATTCGATGATGGGTAACATAGAAAGCCATACTATGGAACCGAATTTGTGATTCATGTGATTTGTGGATTTTCTCTTAATTTCACTTTGTCTAGCTCTGTTGCATTCTGTGAACGTGCAGGTCTGTTTTCAGTTACGGGCTTCCCTTCCACAGTGGCTGTTTTCCTTAACTTGAAACCTGATTCCTGGACCATGGGGTCAAAAGCAAGCTGTGTTAGGCACTTTTATTCTGGTTTTGCTTTATATGCAGTGTGACTATGATAAGTTCCCTCTTTCCTTGACTATTTAGGATTTTCTACGGATAGAAGTTTCACTGTCATTCTGAAAAGCTAATCAGGTATGACACAACAGTCCCACAGAGCACCACCCTCCGGGTTAAAAGTTGCTTGCTTTCTGGATTACAAAAGCAAATGAAATGTAAAGATAAACCACATAAAGGATAAAATGTTACTTTGAAAGTGATACTTCATGAGATCACATGTTGTATGTTTCCTCATAATCAATTGAGAGTCAATTGGCTTATATTTGAGAGAATTCTTTTAAAAGATTATCTCTGCAAGTTATCAAATGAGTGTGGCTATTAGCCTCATGGAGGCGTTGTTTCTCTTTCACTAATAGGATTATAATACATTGCCCAACAGTACTTAGCTTTGACATTCCTTTATCCCCAAGCACCCATTCATCCAGCCAATCCCATAGCCATTTTTCTCTCATACTTCTTCATTATTGTTGCCTCTTGACACTGAAAAATATTGGAACTGTGCTATTGGGCTTCCACAAGGTTAGAAAATGGTTTTCTTAAAATGTTCTGCCCAAAAATAGTCCCAATATTCAGGTATGTAAAGAGAACGTTAGTTAAATTGCTTAAAGCATCTAGGCAAAAACAATGAAGATGTGTAATAATTAGAATCAATATTAGCATAACCTAAAAGCTTAGCAAACTGTATAGCTTATTAATATTTAATATATTCACATTGCCTATAACATATAGCTCATACTTAGGGGAGTTTTTGACAAGTAAATGATGCCCTTCTTTGTACCCCCAATAACATTAGGCTTTATCATGTGGCTCGTTCTGGCCAGTAAACGTACATGGAGATGACACATAGCCATTCTGAGCAGCCAATCTAAGAGCCATTCCTTGGATTTTCCACTTTTCTTTTCCCTCAACACACAACTGTCTCCTTAGTAAGGAAGTTACTTTAAATCTGAGTCCCAGAGTAAATAGGAAGTGGCACAAAGTTACAGCCCATCTTAAAAGCACATGCGATGAAAATGAGAAGTACATCTGGATAATTGCAAGCCACTGAGATTTTTTGAACCCAATTATTCCTTAGTCATCTAACTTAGAAAGAGCTGACTAACTCATTCAAAATTGTTATTGAAGGTTCTGTAAGAGACTGGCCAATAGCCAACAAATAGTTACATTTAAATGACAAAACAATAATGTTCTACATCTAATAGATAAGCACATTCTTCTTTCCTTTATTCTTTATGCATATATATTAGCTATCCTTCATATGCTCCTTCACAAGCCACCATCTCCACCAAACATTATTGATTCTCCTGGGTAATGACTATTTTTTATTCCAAATAGTCATAACACATCATCAATTGACTTGCAATTGATTATAAGGAAACATACAAACATAACATGTGATCTCATGACGTATCACTTTTAAAGTAACATCATGTATATGTTCCTAATGTCCTTAAGAGGTTTACCTCATTGATTTGTATTTATATTGCTGACTAAATGAGCAGCTTGTGCCTCACTTAGCACAGGGTTTAACATGAAATAATTGCTCAGTGATTAATTGTGAAAGAAGATTGATTGAATGAAGCACTTGATAAAGAGATCTGAGCACTTGTGTTCTATGTACTTATAATCACGAATTGCAATATACATTTTCAGTAGTTCAAAGTATACCAATGATGCTCTACTAATTTTGTCAATTACAAAAAAAAAATTCAAGTTGGCTAGACTGTCTCCATTTTTAAAGTAATCTTTTCATTTTGGGTTTGTTACTGGTAAAATATTTCAGTCTCATCTGAAGGTATGATTTGTGAAGATGGTTGTCAAGGCAAAATTTGGGCAAAACAAATCTGAAAGAAAGGGGAGTAAAAATAGGAGCTTAAAATAAATTAAAAAACTAAGAAACTTTTGATGATTAGTTTATGAGATTAATTCTAGGTACGAGGGATAAAATAAAGTGGGGAGGAAGGGTGAGAGAGAGGGATGAAGGGGAAAGGAGGGAAAGGAAGAAGACTAACCAGTAAGAATATGATAACTAGTCCTAAAGCCAAAGAATAAAATGGTTAAAGTATTTACAGAAAATATTAATCACAAAACCTGTATCTGTCTATATAGGTGAAAAAAATGATATTATGAAAACATGTGTAGGGGAGTGGTTTTAGTATTAATGGACATCCAAAGGGCTCATTCAAGGTGACTTTCTTTGTGTATCTGTTGTTTCCTACAAGAATATTATAAGGCTCTATCTCACAAGAAAATTATCATTTCACAAGACTATTATGAGATCAATGTGAAAGGCAACTATTAGTTATTGATCATTTACACTGTGTTGAAAACATAGCTGCATACTCTGTATTCAATATTTTATTTAATATCCACAATAGTCCTGCTAAGGTAGATACTATTATTTTTTTCTCATTCACAGATAAGCACACTTTGATATATTTATTTTTAAATATGAATTTTAAAAGTTTATTTAGTATATTTTATGTGCTAAAAGCACTGTCGAGTGAACCAGACAAGGCCCCTGCCCTCAAGAAGCTAGCAGAATTATGAGAGAGGCAGAAAGCAAAGATACCTAAAAAATGGTAGGCGGGATGGCCTCTCTTCAGAAAGGTCATTCAGGGTGACAAATGAAGCATGAGAAAGAGTAGGAAGTCAGGGAA
This sequence comes from Plecotus auritus, assembly GCF_963455305.1. Lineage (NCBI taxonomy): Eukaryota > Metazoa > Chordata > Mammalia > Chiroptera > Vespertilionidae > Plecotus > Plecotus auritus. The sequence goes on along the minus strand of NC_137773.1, from coordinate 11,074,343 downwards.
ATAATGAGAAAAGTCTGAGAATTTAAAAAAAAAAAGGCATGTTGGAAGAATAGAGAGAAAATCTGTGTGGCTTGAACATAGTGGGAGTTAAAGAGAATGGGATGAGATACCTGATACAGACAGGCTAGCAGAGTTATGGTTTGTAAAGCACATAGGAGACAAGTGAGGAGTTTATTTTTCATTCATGGTGCATTGGGAAAAAACATTATTAAAAATGACCTGTCAGATAAAATTCGGGATACCAGATAAATGTGAATTTTGGATAATTAATGAATATTTTTTAGTATAAGTATGCTCCAAATATTTCATGGGTCATAATTATACTAAAATATGTGTTCCTTTCTTATCTGAATGTCAAAATTAGTTGAGCACCTTGTATTTTGATTTGCTAAATCTGGCAACTCTACATTAAAGGTTTAAGCAAGAGTAATGAAATTAGATTTGTGCTTGGAAAGGGCAAGAAGCCTTTGTAAGGTCACCCAGATCATTGGACTTAAGAGAATTTCCAAATAGCATGATCCTAATTAATCTGTTACACTTTTATCTATAACTGCTAGAGGCCCAGTGCACGAAATTCAGGCTCTGGGGGTTGGGGGAGGTCCCTCAGCCTAGCCTGTGCCCTCTTGCTGTTCGGGACCCCTCGGGGGATGTCCGACTGCCAGCTTGTGGCTGGATGGCCTTCTGCTGCTGCACAGCCTGCTGCTTGAGCTTCAGCAGCTGCTGCACATACACGGGCTGGGCCACCACAGCCTGTCCTGCAAACACCATCAAGTGGGTGAGTCAGGCACGGTGGCAGGCTCACCCTGAGGTCCCTGTGCTTCCCCGAGTCACTGAGATGTTCAGACTGACTGCCTTCTACAGAGAACGTCACCAGGATCAGGCCTAAGCTGGCAGTCAGACATTCTTCTCGCAGTCCGGGACCCCTTGGGGGATGTAGCAGTGCACTAAGAGGCAGGTGGCCAGGGAGGAGCCCGAATCGGGGCTGGGTGCCACACCACTTGCACTCATCCTAGCCTGCTGCCGCCGCCTGGTAGTGCTGCCATGGAGTCAGGAGAGGCTCCTGCCATGGCCACTGCACTTGCCAGCCATGAGCCCAGCTTCTGGCTGCACGGGGTGTGGGGTAGGGGGAGCTCCTGCATTGAGCGTCTGCCCCCTGGTGGTCAGTGTCCATCATAGCGACCGGTCGTTCTGCTGTAACGGTCACTTAGGCTTTTATATATAGAGATTTTCTAGGCTGTATTGTGGTTATAGAAGTACAGCTTCTCTGGAAAGCCAACAGGAGTATGTAATTTGTGATCATTTATTTAACTGTTATTATTTTTGTACTTTTTAAATGTATATTTCAATTCAAACATCTAATAACTTCACCTTGAAATCAAGGCATATAAAATTCATGCCCTCGCAGTATCCTGTTATTTTAACAACAAAATAACGTATAAGAGGGTACAAATACACATGGAGAGAAAGAAAAAGATAAGTGAAAAAATAAAATTGTGGAAGCCAGAGCGGCGTGTGAGTAGTTCATCGCTTAGCAGAAAGGGGAAATGGGGAACTGAGAAGAAAAAAGATTATTCATTCAAAATACAAAACGCCTCAGAAATATTTATTTCCGGAGGAAGATGTGAAAGTAAGACAGGCCTTGGGACAGCAGGTTGAGCGTCACACAGCCAGACCGCTGTCTTCTCCCGGCCTCCACGGAAGATCTGAAACGCTGGATCAGAGGAGCGCGAGCTGCCAGTGCAGTCGGAGGCTTGCATGCGGGCATGCCTGGCCAGAAAGTACCATAAACACGTGAAAAATAAAAAGACAAATGGGGAGGGAATGCATTTGCTATTCAGATCACAATGAATTACTTTCATTGTATTTTTTAAAATTCAGAAGCCTGATAGGGAAAGAAAACCCCCCAAACTCACAAGAGTTAATACACTATATAGGTATAGAAATATACATGGTTCTTTAATGTGTGAAATAATTTTCAATCTCATAATGAGGCAGTTGCAAATTAATAACTAAACTGTTTTAAACCTATCAGACTGACAAGATTGACAATATTTGATAACATTCAGTATTGTATGGGCATAGAAAGCATACATTTATCAATTGCTAGTGGGACTATCATTGCTATATCTTCTATAAATGACAATTATATATGAAAATTACAAAGACATATACTTAGGCCTGTTGATTACCCTTGAATTGATGAGATATCATTTTGTGTGAATATATATTTATTGAACTTTTTTTGGGCAAAAATTGGAAACAACTTAAAGGTGCACAATAAAAATCTGGTTACATAAATTATGGTATAGCCATACACCAGAATATAACTATAAAAAATAACAGGGAATTTTTTATGTAATGACATGAAAATTCTAACAGCTTTAATGCTGAAAGAAGACAAAACAAGATTCAAAAATACCCAAAGGTATTATATCTATATCTGTATCTGTATCTGTATCTGTATCTGTATCTGTATCTGTATCTGTATCTGTGTTTGTGTCTGTGTCTGTGTTTGTGTCTGTACCTGTATCTGTATCTATATCTATATCATCTATATCTATATCATCTATATCTATATATCTGCTCATAGTAAGTACATCACCCTATATTATAAAGAAGTAATGTGCAAATTGACCCTCACTCCATCAGCCGTCACAAGATGGCTATGCCCACAGTGGAGGCAGGGTTCCCATAATAAGTCCTAAGGAGCGATCAGCAGGGACCTGAGGCTGTGTGACACCAGGCCAGGGCGGGATACCTCAGGCCACTCCCCCACCCTGCACCGGGCCGGGGTACCTGAGGCTGCGCCCCCCACCCAGCAGGGCTTGACAGGGGCCCTGAGGCTGTGCCCCGCCCCCCATTCAGTGGGGCTTGATGGGGGACCTGAGGCTGCGCCTCCCTGCCTGGTGGGGCTTGATGGGGGTGGAGCTGACCAGGTCTGGGTCTTGCACGATTTCGCGGAGCACACGGGTGGGCGAAGACTTTACTCTGACAGGAGGAAGATTTTCATATACATTTTACTAATTTTCTTTCATCTCTGACACTTCTATTATAGAGAAAGGGCAAATAGCAATATTAAAATAGTTCCTCTAATTAATTCCCTTTTAATGTGCATGAATTTTGTGCACTGGGCCACTAGTATATGTATGTGTGTGTATATATATGTGTGTGTATATGTATACACACATATATATACATATATGGCATATATACATATGTTTTAAATATTATGTATATCCACATATGTAAGGGTAAACGATAAAAAACTGCCAGTGTATTTGAATAACTGATAAAGCTAGATGCCTGACAAAGACAATCCAGATGTTTAGTGACAGGTTTGGAAAGAGAATGTCCTTATAATTGTCACCTCTTACCTGTGGTTTCACTATCCTCTGTTACATGTAATCTACCATGGTCCAAAAATGTTATTTGGAAAATTCCAGAAATAAAACTCATGAGTTTTAAATTGCAATCTATTCTGATTAGCACAATGCAATCTAGAGAGTCCCTCTCCATCCCACCTGTGACTTGGATTATCCCTTCGCCCAGCATCTCTGAGCTGTGCAAGCTCCCTGCCAGTTAGTCACTTAGTGGCCGTCTTGGTTTTCAGGTTGACTATTGCAGCATCACAGAGCTTGTGACCAAGTCACTCTTATTTTACTTAATAATGACCCCAACGTGCAAGAGTAGTGATGTTGGCCCCAGGATATGCCCAGGAGAAAGAAGCTGGATTGTGCTTCCTTTAAATGAAGCTGTAAAAATTCTCAACTTAATAAGGAAAGAAATAAAATTGTATCCTGAGGTAAGAACGAATCTTCTATCTGTGAAATTGTGAAAAAGAAAAGTCTACGTTAGTTTTGCTCTTACAGTTCAAGCTGTACAATTTAGGGCCACCGTGCATGGTACGTGCTTAGTTAAGATGGAAATGCAATTAAATTTGTGGCGGAAGACATGCCATTACCATGGCTCCGTGATTCTCCTGCCGTGTCCTCGGAAGGTCAATAGCAGCCTAACGCTATGTCACAACCTGCACCAGTCACCTCACTCCATCTCTGCACATGGGCATTGCACCCTCTCACATCATCGCAGGAAGAAGGGTAAGTACAGGGCAATGAAACATTTAGAGAGAGAGACCACATTCACTTGAATTTTGATACAGTCTATTAATATAATTGTTCCATTTTATCATTAGCGGTTAATCTCTTGCTACATCTAATGTCTAAATTGAACTTTGTCGAAGGTATACGTGTGTAAGAAAAAACATGGTCCATAAAAGGTTTGGTGGTTTCAGGCATCTGCTGGGGAGTCTTGGAGCATCTCCCCCACAGGTAAGGGGGACTACTGTATATACACTTTTAAATTAGGAGCCATGTGTCAGTATTCTCTATTCAAACAAAATATGTTTTCAATAATTTGAAGATAATTATACACTTAAACAATAGTGTAAGTGGTCACAATACTGATAAAAACTAGTGGATGAATAAAACATAAAGAAGTAAAATGGAATGTTACAGTGTTATATTAGCGGTAGGAACTGTGTACAGCTTACTTGAAAAGAAGCCACAGTGAAAATAATAACAGTCATCTCTTATGCCCCAGTTTTCCTTTATGAATTTACATAAAAATGCTAAAGTATTTGAGAATATTGAGGAAAGATTGCCAGCTTTTCTGATGCTCTCTAGATTTTTAGGGGAAACACACACACACACACACACACACACACACACACACAATGACTGTAAAACCCATTTTCTAAATGACATAATCCAGGAAGATGTAAATTTAAATCAGGATAATTCTGATTTACAATTGTGGGAACTAAATTAAGAACATGCCAGAGAAATGGTTATTCTTTGGAATCAGAAAATTTTGTGTTCAAGTTCCAGCCTTTCTATTTACCAGCCATATGACCTTTTGTAAGTTGCCACCTCTCACAGCTTCAGTTTTCTTACCTGTAAAGTAGAAATACCTCCCTTGTAAAGTGGCCATAATAAATCATCTAGCCAAGTGCTCATAATAAACACTTCACAAAAGGAACAATGTATTTGGTACTTTCATAAGGCCTTTTTCTCCCCTTTTGCTAATGTGTATCCATATCCACAGAGCAAACGGTACACATGGAGTTGAGATTCTATGAGATACAGCCTTATTTACTCTTTCTTAAGATCTTCCAAAATATTTCCAAATTTTTGGACTATAAAAACACATTTTAGCACATTCACTATGACTTCAGAAGTAACAGATGGACACATTGATTGCAATGTTTAATGCAAACTGTTTTTCCGGATCACTATCTATTTATATAAAAGCCTAAGTGACTGAGCGACCGAACGACCATTTGACCGGTCACTATGATGTGCACTGACCACCAGGGGCCAGACGCTCAATGCAGGAGCTTCCCCCTGGTGGTCAGTGCACTCCCACAGCAGGAGCGCTGCTCAGCTGACTGACAGGCAGCAGACGCCGGGCTCAGGGTTGGTGAGCACAGCTGTGGCAGCATGAGCCTCTCCAGCATGCGTGGCAGCGCAGGTGCAGCGAGGCCTGGATGAGCGGGAGTGGTGCAGCTCCTGGCCGGGCTTGGGCCTCTATTACATCCCCTGAGGGGTCCCAGATTACCAGAGGGCACAGGCCAGGCAGAGGGACCCCACCAGTGCACAAATTTGTGCCCTGGGCCTCTAGTGGGAATATAATCCTAAATAACTTTACCTCAAAGCCTAAAAGGAGAGAACCAGGCTGGCTTTGTTACATTTGCAAGTAAGAAAGTTTTATCTTTTGGTATTTTCCCACTTTCATTTCTGCAGTCCGAAAAATCTCTGCCTCTCGTCAAATAATTTCCTTCTGAACAATAGGTCAAACATTTACAGGTGGCTGGTTTTGTTTTCTAGGTTTCGAGTCTGAATGCTGTGAACTTGAGTAGGGCTCATTAAAGCATCCTTTCTGCCTTTCATTATAAAAAGCCCAATTGACAGCCCTTGAAAAACAGCCTCTGGCTAAATATGATTGGAATCCAGAGGCCAGTAAGTGAAGAATCATTTGCTGGTCAAATCTATATTAATCTAACTTGTTATGTTGTCTTAACAACATCCTCAAGGGTATTTTTTCTGCTATCGAAAAGATTCATTTTAAATAACCAAACATATTCTATTTACTTAAAGTAGTGTACTTATGCTGGCAAATTTCATGATTGTTCTAGAGAAAGTAATTTCTCCATAGTCCATCTTGGCCAGACCGTTGCTTATCAAACAGAGTAGCGGGATCTATTTAACTCTGAATATTACTTGATTGGAAAATCACGGCCTTTCCATTCATTAGCACTGACGTGGTGGCAGAGGTGACAGTGATTAAATATGGGTCAAAAATCTCATTACATAAAAGTAAATTATAATAATATCCCCAAATTATAGGAAACTATCTAAATTCTCCTTAAATTAAGACCATTATCATTTGTTATAACCAAAATCCACTGACAGCCAAGGAGTCCTTTTGAATCCAGTGACCTTTATTGAAAATCATGGGCAATGATCAGGGAGTCGGGGACATGGACTCTTGGGTTAGGGAAGCATGAGCCATTTCTTCTCCCACCTACTCGCTACAGCACCTTTATTCAACCTGTTCAGCCTCCTCCTCATTTTTTATGTCCCAGCTTATGTCATACCTCTCTAAACTTCCAGAGTATGCCTGCAAGTGCCTGTTCCCTTCATGTTTTCTTAACACCCTGAGATTTTCTCTATTCCTCACTACAGGCACAATTAAATAAATTGTATGTAATTATTTACATCTGTCTCTTCTTTAACCTCCTTGAAGGCAGAACTGACTCAGTGTATTGTCCTGAGTCCCTCATAAAATATTTCCACGTGAAGCTAATGCGATTTTTCTACATTAAATTAAAATTTGTTCTTCTTTGTGACAGTCACACTGAAGGAAAGTGACATTCTCTGGGCCTGTTCTCATCTTAGTAACTCAATTTTCAAGGTCAAAAAAGAGAAGACACCAAATATATGGCTTTCTGACCTTTTCTTACCATGATAATTTCTATTTCTGACAAGAAAAGACCCTATGATTTTGTTCTCTTCTGGGGAGCTTGACACTTTGTGTCTTTCAACTCAAACTCATGATCCAAAATAGTCACAACTTAAAACTGAACTGTGTTAAGAACTCTAAAAAAATTTTACATTTGTAAAGAACTATCCATTTATCAACATGTCTATCCCATCCATCCACCCACGAATTTATCCATACATGTATCTATCCATTTGTTTATTCACTGAATGAAGATTTGAAGATAATTATATATCTAAACAATATTGTAAGTGGTTTTAATACTGATAAAAACTAGTAGATGAATAAAATATAAAGAAGTAAAGTGGAATACTATAGTGTTATAATAGAAGTCTGTACTATGTACAGCTTACTTAGGAAACATCATTATGTCTACATGGAAAATGATCAAATGTTGTGGGCTAAACTATGGGTAGTTTAGTTCAACAAAAGAAGAATGGCATTCAAGGAAGAGACAACAGTGTAAGCAGAGGAGATAAGTTACTCAAGGAACCTCCAATTTAGATAGAGTTGAAATTAAGCAAGAGATCGAATAAGAAGTAGGAGAGATTAGGAAAAAGATAATGATGATGTCAAGTCAATCATAATAATAATCAGTATAATATAATAATCTTATAGGCAATTGATAGTCCATTGAAGGTTTTAAGTAGCTTTACAATTCAGGAGTATGGATTTGGAAGAAGTGTGGTGAATCACTGGAAGATTGGGAAACTAGAAAGCAAGAAACCAAATTAGACACCACCACTGCAGTTAAGTTGAAAGTTGACCTGGATGACTTAGGGATGGAACAGAAGAAACAGGTTCCTGAAAACTGAAGGAAATAGAATTAACAGGATATGACTAAATTAGTGCCCTAAGGTCCCACCTTGGTCAATACGGAGTCTGGTTGTGCCATTCATTAAGACAAAAAAATACGGAAGGAGGAATTCTTTTGAGGACACAACATATTGAGTTTAATTTTGAGCATGTGGAATTTAAGATACTTCTGGAGACTTTTATTTCAAAATCCCAGCCCCTGCAGGAAATTTCTTTTCGGTACTCTAATAAGTTATGCATATCCAGGATGTCTGCCACATCCTACTTGTCTCTTATTCGGGTCTGTCTTGCTAATTAATTCTGTACTCCATATATCTCACCAGCTTGGCTTTGCACATAGAAATTCCTTTGTCATGCAGTCCTGTCTTATACGCGTTTTTCCATCAAGCAAGTCAAACATGGTTAGAGCATGGCATAAAATAAACCAACACATTTTTAAAAATATGTATGTTATTGATTTTTTTACAGAGAGGAAGGGAGAGGGATAGAGAGTTAGAAACATCGATGAGAGAGAAACATCGGTCAGCTGCCTCCTGCACACCCCCTACTGGGGATGTACCCACAACCAAGGTACATGCCCTTGACCAGAATCGAAAATGGGACCCTTCAATCCACAGGCCAATGCTCTATCCACTGAGCAAAACCGGTTTGGGTAAACCAACACATTTTTTAATAGTTTCCTAAGTGATTTCACCAAAGGAGACAAATTATCAGGTTAGGAAGAGGGTCATGTCATTAAAAAAATGGTTATTTTAGAAGGATATCTTTGCCAGTGGGACTAGAATAAATTGAATCAGCGTGTGAAATCAGAAGTCTCTTGAAGTAATCTATGAATGAAGTAGTTCAGGGACTGGGGGTAGATGTAATTGAGGAAAAGAAATAAACTCAGAGGTATTTAAGAAGAAAGAAACAACAGGACCTGTTGATACAATGGATATAAAGAAGAAAGGCATCTAAGTTTCCATGACTTTAATAATTGATACTTTTTCCAAAGGACAGAATCACATTGTATGTTGCTGAAAAGGTTCTTGATCAGCAGATTGGACATCATGATGTGTTGTATGTCTGCATTGGTGTGTGTATGCACATGTGTGTGTGTGAACACTGTAGCTGGCAGGTGTGTAAACTTTAAAAGAAAAAAAGAGGTACTTTTTATTTGCATATTCTAAAATCTGGATGAACGAGCTCATCTTTCATTTTGTTTTTATTTTTCAATCTTCCAGGGACATGTTTTTATAATAAGCATTTTAAAAGGGCCTCAGCACGTCTGATGGGTTTAATTTGGTATAAGGGAATAAATTGCCAGTTCCTCAGATTTCATAGGCTCTCCATAGTTATCAAAACAGATATCACCACCTTGTTTATTATTCCAACCTGTTCCTAGTGTATCCTCCTGTCTTCAGCTGGCAGACAGGAAGAGATTGAAAGAAACTCACATTGGCAGACCACAACCTTACATTCAGAGCTTTTCATGATGCTCCAATGAACAACATCAACAGCAAGGCAATGATCCAATGGTGGTATCACTGGGAAGCCCTGCTCAAAACATTCTTAAGGCCATCTTTTGGGTTAAAAATAAGGGTAATCACTTTTCATCCAAAGCAGGTTTATAGTTTTAAATATTCATTCAGTAATTAACCTGTGAACCTAAAGATTTTATTTTATTTTATTCAGAAAACATTTATGGGAATCTAGATGCTAAAATTTAGAGGCCATAATTTCATCCATCTCCAAATTTATTTCTTAAAGTCATTTTTTGTAGTTTTGCTTATGTCATAGAATTCTATTTTTTACCAAGTAAAATTTTTCTGTTGTGGGGGTATTGTTGCTAAAAATATGTAGCATAACATGGTAAAGAGTCTAGAAGTCAGACAGGAAAGAAGTTTCTGAAATTCACCAGCCCATGTCTTACCCTCCCTTCCACCCACCTCACTGAGTTGCTGCTTCCAAAAGCAAAGGGGGGAGGAAAAGAGCTTTGAGTCAAGCTTAAGATTGAATTTTTTTTAAATATATTTTTATTGATTTCAGAGAGGAAGGGAGAAGGAAAGGGATAGAAACATTGATGATGAGAGACAATCATTGGTTGGCTGCCTCCTGAACACCCCCTACTAGGGATGATCGAGCCACAACCTGGGCATGTGCCCTGACCAGGAATCGAACCATGAAGTCCTGGCTCATAGGTCAATGCTCAACCACTGAGCCACACCGGCTAGGCAGGATTGAAGTGTTAATAAAGACAATGCTACCTTCTCCAGGAAAATGTCTCAACTCAATAGACTTCCTTTTTGCTTTCATAAACTTCTGTTGGCATGGGGTGTAAGGTAGAGATGGTGAGCTTCTCCAACTCTCACTCAGGACACAAGGCTGGCAGAGGCTCTGCCATCTTTAGCACATGGCATCCAGGATGACCATAAGTGTTATTATCAGCTGGTATTGTATTCTGCATGGGTGTGTGTGTTTTTTTTTTCAACTTATTCTGTAAGTGGATCATATCAGTTCCATTGGTCAGAATTCTCACATTTACCATACCTCACTGCTAGGTAGGCTGAAATATTTATTTTGTTCCTGTGCCTAGAGAAACAGTGAATGAGTTTCATGAATAGATAGATAGTCAGTGTTACAATGTTGATTCTTCAGTATTAGAATAAGATCATTCTAAAAACTGAACCTGGATGAAGAGTTATAGAATTGGGACAAAATGACCCTAAGAAACCACTTCTCAGCAATGGCCTTAATAAAATAAATTAGGAAGTAATTATTGGAGGAAATAAAATCATTTCATAGTTATACCTTTAAGTTGGGATTACATAAAAAAATCAGTTATTCTCAATGTATTGATTTTTTAATTTATTAAACATTTTATTCATACAAAAATATTTGTCTTTTTAAAATAAATTAAATATAGATGATATATTATTGAATTCTACAGAAATAACTTATTTAGTGTGGTTTTTTTTTTTTTATTATTCTCAGGTATGTCGCCAGTAGAGAAAAATGTATAAAACAATAAGTGTAAATCTCAATAAACTATCACAAGGAGAACAATGGTGTGCTTATCATGGACATTACATCATGTTGGAAATTAAATTGATTGCTTTCTAAAGTAAAATCAAATTTGTGTTCCTGAGAGGAGCATCTTTTCATTGAGAAGGATTGTTCTTTTCTTAACCACTGGATTTTTAAAAAATTATGATTTGTTTAGAATTTTTGCTTGAATATACATTAGAAATATTTGCTTGCAGTATTATTTCTTATAATATAGTCTTCTCAGATTTTGATATTGGCTTACCTTTATAAAAGAACTAAAGAAGTATTCCTTCTTTCTTTCGATTATAAAAGGTTTTGTTTAATATATATGTAAATTTTTCTTAAATCATTAGAACTCTTTTTTGGGAAAGTTTTATTACAAATTCAAGTTCCTTAACTAACATAAAAGTTTAGATAATCAATTTCTTCTTGCTTTGACCACATTCTTTTTCTCTGCTCTCTTTTTGGGGTTTCAAGCACATGTAAGGTAAATAATTTACAATGTTATACATTTTAAAAATATTTTTTATTGCTTTCAGAGAGAAGAAGTGAGAGAGAGAGGAAGAGAAGCATCAATGATGAGAGAGATTCATTGATCGGCTGCTTCCTGCACACCGAGATTGTGCCCTGACAGGGAATCCAACCTTGATCTCCTGGTTCCTAGGTTGACGTTCGTCCACTGAGCCACACTGGCAAGGCAATTTTTAACAGTTTATTATTTTATTTCCAATCTTTTATTTTCCCTGTCTATGCTTCTTTTGGGATTTTTTCCTTGAAGTCACATATGCTTTCCAATCTATGACTAATTCTGTTTTCAATTCTAGAACGCTGTTTTCATTCTTTTTTATATATTTTAATTTCCTGTTCAAATTCTAATTATTTTTATCCATTTTGTCCTTCCTTTTTTTTTTTTCAAAGAAATAAAAAAGAAAGAAAGAAAGATATTTTAAAGTCCTCATGTGAAAAATCCAGTATCTGGATGATCTGTCTTCCTAATTTTTCTTTATATTAAAACATATATATTGGTCATGTTTTCACCCCTCCTTTGAATGCCTACTAATTTTTATTGCAATCTAGAAATTTTGTAAGAGAATCATAAAACCTGCAGATAATTTATTTCCCTTCCCACAGGGTTTATATTTTCCTGTTAGGTAGCCTGTGTGAAGGTCATCATTCAATACCATCAGGTTGTGTCTGAGTAATAATTTTAGTAACTGAGCAGCTATGTCTCTAATTCCTCGAAAATGTTCCTCACAGGCCCTTGATTGTGAGGCTTACAGTTATTTCTTTGTTTCTTTAGCTCTGAAAGATGGAAAGTCATTCAGTTCTCTTCTTTAGAGGTTTTCAGTCTAGTCCAGCTCCTTAGCCTCCTGCCCCAAACAGCTTATGTTTTGGCGCATGTCTGGAAAGAGATCTAGTCTTAAGCCCACCCTCTTCCTAGTTAGACTCTGTCTCCTAAGTCCCATGATAAAGATGGGGATTTCTTTCTGACTTTTAGAAGTTTCTAGAAAAGCCCCCTAACTTCTCATGTTGCCTCAGCAAGTTTCAATAGGAAAACTGACCATGCTTTTTGGGCTTTTATAGATTCCATTCTGTCTTGCCAGCCCACCATCAATACTTAGCTAGATTTTCTTTCTCTTAGTTTAGGTGCTGTGCCCAACCCCAATCCCTGTATTTAGCTAATAACCAGAATTAGAAAAAGTCCACAATTGTCAGCCTTCTTGGCAAGGGCTATTTCTTCTCTCAGATCAGTAGTCCATAGAATCTTTGTTCCTTTTCAGTTTCTTTTTTAAAATTCATTCTTATCTAGATACATTTTGGTTCTTTGCACTGTCTAGAAGCATTAGCCTTTTTCTCTTGATGTTCACTCCCGATTTTCTGTTGTATCATGCCCAGATAACACATACTAATTTGTGTTAAGAAAGACTCTCACTCATTTTCTTTACCTTTGTGAAGGTCATGTGAAGTTTCAGAGGAACAAAAGTCCATGAAAAGAGCAGAGAAAATGCCCGTTGAAAAAGAGCCTGGTGACATCGACTTTAAATGTGCAATTGTTCTGATGCCAGATTCCCTCCCAAGCGGTGCCAATTGGCAGACACAGAAATCCTCACCTCCTCCCAGTGTTAAACTCAGCAGTCAAAAACTAGATGTAGTGGGAAGTGTTGATTTAACACCAGGGAAGAAACATGGTCTGATGCTAGCTTTAGTAAACATTTAAAAGAAGGTTTTTAAGAGTGTTAACTTAAAAGGCAGACAGAAGGACAGGGAGGAAGAGCTGAGGAGCAAAGATGACAGAATTGTAGGAATGTTGGTGGGGGGAAGTTCCAGGACTGACAGAGAGGAGAATGAGGCCTGGAATAACCTAGACTAGAACTCCATTGTAAGTAATATTCATATTACACTAGTGACCTGTTGCTCAGATTCATGCACATTGAAAGGAAATTAATTAGAAGGTGGCTGGTGGGGCAGGACTGGGCGAGATAGGCCAGATTTGGCCTGGAGCCAATCTTCCACGGTCCCTCCCTGGTGTCTGCAGGGTCCCTCTGGCAAGTGGAGTCCCTGGGCCTGGCCTGTGGGGATTGGGCCAAAACCGGCTCCCTGACATCTCCCAAGGGGTCCCAGAGTGCCAGAGGGCACTCTGCAAAGTTGCTGTTGTACATTGTACAGGGTATGGAACACAAACGCAAGTGTGCAGTAAACCAGATTTGGGGCCCACAGTGCCCCAGCAACAACATAACCCACGGCCAAAGGTGGAATCACGCGGCCCCTCAAGGAATCAGGCTCCTTCCTCTGGTTTCAGGGTGCGTCTCCTGAGAACAGCCGCTGCCAAGTCACTGAAGCTCGGCAGCTCCTGTGTTGAGCGTCTGCCCCCTGGTGGTCAGTACGCATCACAGTGACTGGTCGGATGGTAGGACACTTAGCATATTAGCTATATATATATATATATATGTTGGACAAATTAGATTATTTCCTAATGCATATATACAAATACACAAATGTGTGCCTACATGTTTGTTTAATGCATTAGGTAAATATATTTGTGTATATATGTATATAATACATATATGTGTAAATATGTATACTTGTGATATATAGATTCAAATGTATTTAAAACACTATTTCTCAGTCCAGAAAAGATTGTGTTGTTTCTCATTGTCAGAAATACTGAGAAGAAGGGCATGCTGACCGCCCTTAAAGAATGACCTTTATGTCCACAGTTGTATTTGTTTTCATAAACATATTGCAACAGACACTTTGATAAATACAGATTCTTTAGATGAAGTTGGTGATATAAATATTAATATGCCATAGCTCTTGCCTTACCTAAACTATCAGTTTATTCAAGAGAATAAGATAAATGACAACATTGTATAAAACTACAACAATAGGGGTAGGTAAAATGGTAGGAGAGATTAGGGCATTTTGAAATCTTCTGAGAGAAGTATAGAAATACTTCTAAGAGGAGGTGACATCCAGATTAGGGTTGAAATAGAAAAAGTAATTTTTATGTATTCATAGTCCATCCCTCTCTTCTTTCAGAAATCATTACTTCTAGCATATGTAATTATTTACTACTTTTAACATGATCCACCTGGGTTCATTTTCTTTACCCAACATCAGAATTAATATGGAAGCCTATATAGTAAGCATTTGTATCTGGTTATGTGAATCACACACTATATTCTTATTTAAAGTGTTAATTTTGAGTCTTTCTATACTATATTTATTAGAGGAAAATTTGTTAGACTTTGAAAGTTCTGAGGAGAGTTTTAGTGAAATTACTTGAATTTAATAGATTGATGTGTAACAAATGTGCATTTGCATGATTTTTTTGTCATACCAAGCAAAATGAAATATATTCCCATTGATCTAATTGCACATGTTGTTACATTTATCCTCTAAATACATTGTTGTTTGGGGGATTTATTATGATAAAAATATTTTCTCATTGTTGGTACTGGGTAAATAATATATTGACTTTTAAGCTTTGATTATGTATTCAGAGTTCTCAATAAAACTCTTATTATTAGTAATTTCTTCTGAATATCTATAGAAGTAATCATGAGATATTACCTATGAACTAGAGGCCCAATGCGTGAAATTTGTGCATGGGTAGGGTCCCTAGGCCTGGCCAGTGATCAGGGCCAATCTGGGGGCAACCAACAGGATGATCGGGGGCCCCAGCTGGCACCCACCTTGGCCAGCCTGGTGCCTTCCTCTGCAGGAGGCAACCGGTGGGGTGATGGGGGGGGTGGCATCGGCCCCATCGCTGGCCCGCCCTCCCTGCCACCCACTCAGTAGCAGGCCCCGCTCCCTGCCACCACTGCCTCCCTTTGTGGGGCAACCCGCAGAGCAATCAGGGGGCCCGCCCGCTGGCAGCTGCCTTGGCTGGCCTGGGGCCTGTGGGCTGGGGGCAGCTCCTGGGTTGAGCGTCTGCCCCTGGTAGTCAGTGCACATCATAACGACATCTTGTTTACTTTGTTTCAGTCCTCCTACCTAATTTACTTTTCATACTTTACTCCAGAACAATGTTGACTATAAATAGAGGTAGTAATATCTTTGTTTTATTATATTTTAAGAAGGATAATTCTATCTTTTCATTATTGTGTAAGAGGTTCACTGTAGCTTTATGGTACATGACCTTTATAACTTTAATGTAGTATCTCTATTTCTCATTTTTTAATCTAGGAATTGTGTTCATCTTAAGTGATTAACATTCATTGAGGTAGGGTTTTTGTTTTTTTCTTGTTTTTAACATCTTTGGAACTAACTATCAGTCTTTTCCCTGGGGAGATCTTTCTGTCTACACAGGAGTATAATAAGAAATTATTCTATATCTCTTAACTCACATGTCCAAATTTAGAGGAAGTGGTTATGGTGGTGACTTAAAATCATACTATAATCACCCCAAGGTTAGCGAACACTGGACAGGAGTTGAATGCTTTACTTGGACTAAACTCACCACACAAGAAGTTTTAAGCTTTTAACAAATGTACTAATTGACAATATGATATCTACTTATTTCCTTGGCCATGAAAATGAGAAATATGGGTAGAAGAAAAAAAATTTCTTCTGTTAACTGTGCCACACAAAGTTGTAAAGAACTGAAATTTAAGTTGGTGTATTTGCTGTGGACTTTATTTCAGTACTTACCACCGAAGAACTGATGGTTGCTTACCAATATAATTGTACCAGGACTAAGAGGGCGTTTGGTCCCTACTAAAGGAAGTTAGCTAACCAAAGAGCACTACATTTCCTCCTTGTATAACTTGGTTTGTAATGCTTTTGTACCTCGCGGAGGGATGCTTTTGTCTTCTTATGCATTCCATGTCAGGGTTCAAATGTGATCTTCTGAGAGCTTTCGTAATTTGCAATAGCTTTATGAACAGAATTCTACCTGGGAGTTAAGTGAAAACATCCCCATAGTATTCTGTCTTTCTGCTGTTTTCATCACTTTAAGTGGTTACATTTCACAAGGCCTGAGGCTTGATTGAAAATCACTTGGAATGATAAAAAAAAAAAATAAGTGTAAAATATCTATGTAAAACTGTTGATTAAAACACCCTGCCATTTATGATAAGCCTTAACCAAGTGTCCCCCCCGCCCCCGCCCTTATTTTGTGGTAAGAAAGCAAACTTAGTTAAAGTGTATAGGAAAAATTGACTATTGATATCTCCAAACATTAACTCAGCTAATTGCTGGGAAAATAAAAAGAAAGGTAATGGCATGAACAGTATTTTTTTTTTTTCCAAAAATCATTTGAAGTCATGTACTTTAACTCCAGAATGCAAGCTCCTTGGGCATAATGATCTTGCCTATCAGCTTCCATTGCTGCATTGTCCTCAGCATCAAAAACAGCATCTGGCACAGGAGAAGACTTAACAAACATTTGCTGAATAAATGAAATGACAAACCAGCGAATTCCATTTTCCTTTCCTTTATTTATAATACTGACTAGATTTTAAGATTATTTGAGTTTGTGTGATGCTTTATGCTTACTTAACCTAAGACATTCATCAATAGTATAAGCATAGTTTTCGTCAAAGTTATAACCACAATGACTGAGTGCTCTCTATGGGATAGGCTTTGCAGGTAAGCCCTTAACATGCATTATCTATTTTTTTAATTAATGATTTTTTTGGTAATTTTTAATGTTGACACTATTGCAGATGTTCTCCCTCTATCTATCTCTTTTAATCTTCACAACACTATGCTGAGTAGTAACGTGGTCACCATTTTACAGGTAGTTGAGGCTAAGAGAACTTCAGCATTTAGCCTCAAATACTGCAGTGAAAAAGCAACAGGGCTGTCACTCGCACACCTTCTCTGCATCTGAAAACAGAGCTCTTTAATCTGTGTTCGGCAACCCTCCCAAATCCCATAATCTATTTACTGTCATTCTTCAATGTCAGGGAAGAAAATTAAGCTTACTAAATGGAAAATGTGCATGATGTTTTCCATAGAGCAGCATTTATTTTGGAATGTTTCACTGCTTTTAAAAGCATCCATGAAAGTTTGCCAATTACCCAGAAGATAACAACATCAATAGCAAAACACTGTTTTAATTCTGAGGAGTAAATGTTTTCTTCATTTTCACTACAGGCAGGAACCTGGAGAAGGATATAAATTTCCATTTAAATATTATGTCTCAGTATCCATCCCTTATGCATCCCCATGTTTCATTTTTCATTCTTCAATTGCACAATTGCCGGCAGTTTGGGAAAGTGATGAAGATGATTTTGAGATAAAAGACACTATTCACTGAAAGTAATATAACCAAGGGTCAGGAATTGGGCGGAAGGGTAGAATGACAATACCCTTTCATTTCATTAAACCATTTACTGCTGGCCAAAGCTGGTTGATTAGTTCGGCCGAGGTCCTTTTTTTTTTTTTTTTTTTTTATCTTGAGAAGATCACACAATTTCCAACTCTTCCTTACATGCGAGGTAGCATGTGCTCTGCCTCTCTGCTCTTTTGGATTGCAATGTCTTTCATGGAACTTCTGTTGAAAAATCACCAAACTCTGATATTTTATTCTCTTTTTAAATCAAAGTGTTAATTCTAGGCAGGTGGCTGTTCTAGGGAGGGAAGGAAGGAGGCATCCCTCAGTTGTCGGGTCCTTTCTCTGAGGCTTCTAATTGACAAGGGAACTCTTTGCAGGTGACTGAAGGAGTTCCCTTCGTATGGGGGATCTGTATTATCTGCCGCTTTCTGCATGCCGATGGCAAGCTTCTGCCAGGCTTAAAGCATCATTTTCGCCAGCTTCAGGGAGTTTTGTGATTTCTATCCATTCAAATTGGTCCAAGCCAGTGAACTATTCCCATACCCAGCATTTCTTCAGCCAGACCATTATGCCCTTATCACAGCAGAGGTGCCGGAAGCTTTGTGAATTACAAGCTGTTCCTCATGTTTATTGATGACCTGATATTTGAGAAAGGAATAAAAAAATATTTTTCATGTTCAGCTCATTTTTATTGAAACTGAGTTGCCCCTCCCACATTCTCCTTTCCACAGGGAGCTCAGTTTCGGAGTGTGAAGCCTCTGGGAGAGGGAACTGAAGTAATTGAATCGGATTAGACAAGCCAGCAGAACAAAATCACATTCCATGAGGTGTTTCCAGCATCGAGTAGATGAATTGTAATTATTTAGGGATTAGTGCAAGCTGGAGATGAGGTCCATTCTGAATACTTTTCACCATGTGTAAACAAAAGCAAGAACTAGTAATATAGGCTGTTTAAGCTTCTTTTTATCTCTAATAGATTCCTCTTAGAGCTGTGTGAACTTGAAAAACTGCTGTCATAGTGAGCAAACTCACTCATTGTTTTTCAATAAAAAGGTAGGCCACGCTAAGCCTTTAAATCTAGGGAGGGAGCTTAATTAAGGCTACTTCCTTTACTGTAATTTATTAGAACAGCACATTTCTATATGCCAGGGGCAAGAGGGAGTAGGCCCTTTTTTTTTTTTGTAAATATGCTTTATTTTAGAAGAGTTTTAGATTTGCAGAAAAGTTGCAAAGATGGTACAGATATTTCCTATGCATCCTGCATATCATTTCTCCTATTATCAATATTTGATACTACTTTGGTGCATTTTTATAATTAATGGACAAATATTGATATACATATGTATGTTAACCAAACTGCAAACATTATTCAGAGTTTTCATTTTTCCCTGAGGCCCTCATCTATTCCTGGATCCCCTCCTGGATACCATGTGTAGTCATCATGTCTCCTGAGGTTCCTGTGACTGTGATAGTTTCTCAGACTTTTTTGTTCTTTCACTATTGTGACAGTTTTAAACGTTTGTCAGTGTTCTTTAATAGGCTGATATTGTTCGTAAGGTTAGACTGGGTTATGGGTTATTAGAATGAAGACCAGAGAGGTAGAGTGAAAATTTCAACACAACATATAATGCGTACCATAGTATGTACTTTACCAACATGAATTATTACTTGTAAGACCAATCTAATTGTGACCACCTCCAGGTAGTCTTTGCAGGGATTCTTCACAGTAAATATTTTTTGTTTATTTTTATTTTTCTATACCAGGGGTGGGCAAACTTTTTGACTTGAGGGCCACAATGGGTTCTTAAACTGGACCGGAGGGCCGGAACAAAAGCATGGATGGAGTGTTTGTGTGAACTAATATAAATTCAAAGTAAACATCATTACATAAAAGGGTACGGTCTTTTTTTTTAATTTCAATAGTTTTATTCATTTCAAACATTTTAACAAGAAGAATGTAAACACTAATTATTATAATTTGAAACTTCAAAAAATGGAGGAATCATAGCACAATAACATACCTTATATTGAAGATGGCAAAGGCAAAATAAAATTGCCTAACAAAGGAAAGGTACAAAAGCCTTTCAAAATAAACTTAAATATAATAAAATAATTTAAAACTAAAACAAATAGAAAAGAACAAAATGTGTAAACAGTAAATTAAACATTTTCTTTAGTGCAACTTCCAAATTATGCCTGGGACGTAGATGTAGATGGCAATGTAGACTGGGTTGAAAGGTTTTTGGTCTTTAAAACATCAACTTCAGTAGGAACAGTGTTGTTGGTCTCCTTTTTAGCTAATGCTCTGATACTGTGCTCTCCAGGGGCGTGTCTCCCTACATCACCAGGATAACATGTCTACGCATTCCCAGGGTGATGTCGGGGGATGCGACCGCAGGCATTACAAGGAGCCTCTGGAAGATTGAGAGGTTGTTCCTTCTACTGAATGGGCGGATGTAAATTCGCCCACTCAGAAGAAGGAGCTGCGGCCGTGTTTCCCGACGCTGCCATGTTAACACTGCTGCTGGTGAAGGAGCGGAGGGGAGAGCAAGAGAACCCTCCGCTCTTTCGGCTCTGCGGGCCGGATAGAACAGCCGAACGGGCCGGATCCGGCCCGCGGGCCGTAGTTTGCCCACGGCTGTTCTATACCATAGTCTTTGAAAGCAAATTGCTAAGTGTAGCCCATAGTTATTTGGTAGAGATTTACATTCCTCTTCTTGAGGGGGGAGAATCTACATTCATAGTTTTGAATTCTATAACACTGGACATTTTATCTCTTCCTTACTTATTGATTTATTCAATATATTTCATGGGGATTAGTTTGGATTTATGGATATTTATATTTTGGGTAGTAATCTAATACTAAGTTAGTAATTTTGTTGCAGCTTTGCCATTGGAAGTTCTTTCATTTGACCCCTGTGAACCTATGATATGCCTTCAGAGTGGTTTTCCGTTTGTTTTATTTAGTTACTTTTTGACCCTAGTAGATGTTCCAGAGTCATTTGTGTATTTCTTGTCCCAGCTCTAAAATCATCCATTCCTTAGGAATCTCTGGTTTCTTGTATTGGAGAAAGATATTAGGTGCAAAGAGCTGAGCGCTGTGTGTGCCCATTGCTACTGGAGTATCATTGCTTCTAGGGCTTCTCAATGGATAAAGCTAGGAAATATATGTTATATATAGTAACCATTGTATAAACATATATATATATGTGTGTGTGTATGTGTGTATATATATATATATATACATATGTATAATTATTAATAAATAAGTAATCCTATATAATAAAAGGGTAATATGCAAATTGACCAAATGGCAGAACGAAGGGTCACTGTGACGTGCACTGACCACAAGGGGGCAGATTCTCAATGCAGGATCTGCCCCCTGGTGGTCAGTGCACTCCCACAGGGGGAGCACTGCTAAGCCACAAGCTGGGCTGACTGCTGGTGAGTGCAGCAGCGGTGTGAGGAGCTGCTCCTGCCTCCGCAGCCGTGCCTCTGGTCAGTCAGACTTCCCCCAAGGGCTCCCGGACTGCAAAAGGGTGCAGGCCAGGCTGAGAGTGCCCCCTCCCCCTGACCCCAAGTGCACAAATGTCATGCACTGGGCCTCTAGTTTACTTATAAGTAATTATCTATACCAGTGGTCGGCAAACTCATTAGCCAACAGAGCCAAATATCAACAGTACAACGATTGAAATTTCTTTTGAGAGCCAAAATTTTTAAACTTAAACTTCTTCTAATCCCACTTCTTCAAAATAGACTCGCCCAGGCCGTGGTATTTTGTGGAAGAGCCACACTCAAGGGGCCAAAGAGCCGCATGTGGCTTGAGAGCCGCAGTTTGCTGACCACTGATCTATACTAATAAAAGGGTAATATGCTAGTTAGACCAGACATCTTCCAGACATCCTTCTGGATGTCCTTCTGGACAAATCTGCAGTGGCTGCGAGGGCCAAAGCCAGGCAGCCATGGTGGTGGCTGTGAGGGCTGAGGGCAGGCTGCTGCCACAAGGCAGGCAGCAAGGCAGGCCACAGCTGCAGCCACTGTCAGAGCCGAGGGCAGGCCGTTGCAGAGGCCGGCAGTGGCAGCAGCAGCGGAGTGATGGGGGCGGCGCCTTCCCCTGATTGGCCCGGTCACCTCCTTTAGAGGGAGGTCAGACTGTGGGGAGCGGGCCTAAACTGTCAGTAGGACATCCCCTGAGGACTTCCAGACTGTGAGAGGGTGCAGGCTGGGCTGAGGGACCCCTTCTCCCCCAAGTCTCAGGTGCCTGCGGCTGGCCAGAGGGAGAGAAGCCCAGGTCCCAGGTGCCTACGGCTGGCTGGAGGGGGGAAGCTGGGTCCCAGGTGCAGGGGCCAAGGCAGAGGCAGTTAGGGGCAATCAGGCAGGCAGGCGAGCAGTTAGGGGCAATCAGGCAGGCAAGAAGGCTGGTGAGCGGTTAGGAGCCAGCGGTCCCAGATTGCGAGAGGGATGTCCGACTGCCGGTGGGATTGGGCCTAAACCAACAGTTGGACATCCCCCGAGGGGTCCCGGATTGGAGAGGGTGCAGGCCGGGCTGAGGGACCCCCTCCAATGCATGAAGTTCGTGCACTGGGCCTCTAGTAGCTACATAAATTTATAAATACCAGTATATGTAAATAATTATAGATATATATGTATATATATCAACATATATTAAGGTATATATGAGTTCATACTGATTCTAAACTAATATCACATGGTTCATCTTTTTTATGTATATTTTTATTGATTTCAGAGAGGAAGGGAGAGGGAGAGAGAGATAAAAACATCAATGATGAGAGAGAATCATCAATTGGCTGTCTCTTGCACACACCCCCTACTGGGGATGTACCTGCAACCAAGGTACATGCCCTTGACTGGAATCAAACCTGGGACCCTTCAGTCTACAGGCTGACACTCTATCCACTGAGCCAAACCAGCTAGGCCCCCATGGTTCATCTTGGTTCCTTCTAGCCTTCCCCTTATGCTTAGCTGTATTCTCCGATTCCGATAGTGAGAAATCTGGCTTCCACCAGCTACCATCATTTTCATGTTGGTTCAATCCTTTATAGAATTTTCAGAATTGTAAAACCATACTTCCATGAAAAGAATAATATTACTAACTAGATAGAATACAGTACTTATACACAGCTCCTTTTGTCTTCAGTCTTACTGTATTCATTCATTTCCAAAGTTACTTCCATCAGCATCGTGAGTTCCACAAGTATAACTTAGTGATCCATTTGAGAGCTATAATCAGGTGTTTATGAGGCTATTCTAAATTACTGGTTTTCAAATGTAGCTTAATTTTTAAATCATCTTTTGAAAATTTTAAGAGGCCTATGACTAGGCCTCTCCCCCTTCTAATGAATATGAATCTCTAAATGTGAGATCCAGGCATCCATCCTGTTTACATTTCTTCAGGGAATTCTACTGAATTCAGTGTTGAAATGTGGTATTAAAAAACACATTCTAAATTTGTGTAGGTATTCTATAATTCCATTTATTTGATCATTTTCCTTAAGTAGATTAAAAACACACATTTACTACTTTATTTCCTGTGTTTTTATGATGTGAAATTAAACATGCATGAATCATGTAAAACATGACAGGCAGGGTAGAACTATAACTCACATAACAGGTTATATAAATATTTAATATTTATGTTGCATATCAATAAGATCTTAAGAAGTTTTACAGGTCATGTACAGGTAAAATGCAACCTAAATTTTTTAATATGTATAGGGCGATTCAGCAATATCCTTCAGGTTGCCTATTATGGTGTTTAATACTGCTATTGGAAAAATATATTTTAAAATCATCAAAATCTTCTGGTCTCAAACTTTTCTCCCCTCACATAGGCTTATGTCTGCCATTCTATTTCTCTCTTTATTACAAAATTAGCTACTACTAATACAGGACTATAAAATTAGCTACTACTATAAAGGACTATAGAAAGTATGCATACTATGTACATATTATTGAAAGGACCTGTGTTAGTGATCTACTGCCACAATATAAGTTACCTCCAAAATATAGTGGGCTAAAACAACAAACATTTACTACTTTACTGTTTCTGGAATGGAAAATCAGGAGTGACTTATTTGGGTAGTTCCAGCTCAAGGTGTCTCATGAATTTGCATATAGGACGTCAGCAGTTCCTGCCTATACCGAAGGGTCTGATTGGACTAGAACATTCACTTTCAAGATGACTTATTCAGGTGGCTGTTCACAGGGAGGCCTCTGTTCTTGCCCCAGGGGTTTCTTCACAGGCTTCTGAGTGCCCTCATGACATGGCGGGTAGTTTCCCTCAGAGCATGTGATTCGAGACAGAGAGCTAAGGGGAAACCCTTTAAAGTGTAGTACTGGAAGTTTCACATTGCCATTTCTATAATATATTATCTTTCAGAAGCAAGTCCATCTCACACTTGAGGGTAGAGGGACTGAGCTCCACCTCTCAAAAGGAAAAGTACCAAATAATTTGTAAAAATAGTTAGAGAAACCACCACAGAACCCTTTCAATCTTCATACGAATTATTTTTTGAAAGTTTTTGAAACTATTACAACTACATGAGACTTTATGCACTAAAAAGTAAACAACTCTTAACAAAGACTAAATACTACTTTCTTATATTATTTTTAATTCAAAATAATTTAAATTACAGTTGACATTTAATATCCAAATATTACTTTCAATAACTTTAAGCCTCATGCATTGATTGAACAATGCTGAGTGCCTTCTGTGTGTCAGCTATTGTGTGATTCTGACAATAAGCAAGAGAGATAAACCAGATCAGAAGTTTAAATTTAACTGGAGTCAGGTGGGTAGTGATAGAGACAGGGGATAAACCTGCACTACTACTTTCTTTCAGTGCCATATAATGTGACTGAGAGAAAGTATATATGAGCCATACTTTACAGACAGAAAGAAGGACAGTGGGGCTGATTGTGCGCTTGGACAGGATAGGCTTTCAAGGAAAATGATGGCTGATATGTCTTGAAAAATTATTTAATAACTGGAGGCCCGGTGAATGAACTTCGTGCACTTGGGGGGAGTCCCTCAGCCTGGCTTGACCCCTCTTGCAGTCCAGGAGCCCTCAGGGGATGACCAACTGATGGCTTAGGCCTGCTCCCAGTGGCAGTTGGACATCCTTAGCGCTGCTGCAGAGGTGGGAGAGGCTCCCGCCACTGCCACTGTGCTCCCCAGTTGTGAGCCCGGCGCAGGGCTTCTGGCTGAGTAGCGCTCCCCCTGTGGGAGTGCACTGACCACCAGGGGGCAGCTCCTGCATTGAGCATCTGTCCCCTGCTGGTCAGTGCGCATCATAGCAACTGGTCATTCCGCCGTTCGGTCGATTTACATATTAACCTTTTATTATATAGAATAATCCATCAGGATTATGAAATGGCAAGTGCAAAAAGATGCAATGACTTGGGAAATTCTAGAGTATTTTATTTAATCAATGATTTTGTATCTAACCGTCGAGATAAGTCTAGAAATAAAGATAAGTAAGATCTGTAAATATAGCATTGTAAAGAACCCTACTCTTTTATTATAAAGTAGTTAATAACGAACTCTTTGTCACATTATTGCTACCATAAGCAAATTCTTGACAAGGAAATCTGTAATCATATGGCAAAGTAATACTATTCTCATAGTAAGAATTACTTAGAACTAACTACACTGATCAAATTGTTAATTAAATGAATACATTCTACCAAGAGTATGCTAATAATTATAATCTATTAGATGAATGATTTCTATTTTCATTTTATTCATCCAGATGCAGACTCCTGTACTTATCACAATTTCAAATATATGGAAATCTAAAATATTAAAGAAAACATTATGCCAATAAGAATCTACTTTGAATTTTCTAGAATTGTCCCCACTGACTTTGTTCACATTTCTGGTGTTCAGAATATGGAACAAATTTTAAATATGAAATCACTTATTGTTTAATCAGACATGCTTGGCTAGGCGGTTGGGAGGGCTGGGTGGAGATGGGATGTGAAACAATCCAGCAGGCTGGCACGGGGAAGGGTCCTGGGTGCCAGGGCTTCCATCCTGTAAGCTGTTTCTCGGATCATTCAGACTAAGGATAAGCCAGAATGTGAATTCAAGGGGGGAAAAACAGGGAAGCCAAAATCAAGGAAATTTAAGCCAACATGAGAAAACAGGTATACACAGGACTTGAAGCGGGCATAAAAGACAACAGTGGAACTTACCCAGATGCATAAAAAGTGATTTCAGAAAATGGAGCTGTGCGCCTTGAAGTGCACTGGTAGGCACCAACACACTGTGTTAATAAATGAGTCTGATAGGATGCTATAGGACCATCATTTCTATAGTATCTCTAACAAGTCTTTAGAAACAAAATTATAGCTTCCTTTGCTGAACTCTGAGAATCATGACATAAGATACCTGAAGGCCAATATTCAAAGGAAAACGTGTGATTCTGTTTGTGCGCTCACTGTCACTTGTTTTCATCAGCTTAAAAGAACA
This sequence comes from Plecotus auritus, assembly GCF_963455305.1. Classification (NCBI taxonomy): domain Eukaryota; kingdom Metazoa; phylum Chordata; class Mammalia; order Chiroptera; family Vespertilionidae; genus Plecotus; species Plecotus auritus. The sequence continues at coordinate 11,048,163 of NC_137773.1, read as the reverse complement.
CCATTCATTTAAGCAATAACTCAGAAAGAAAACGACTCCTTTAGAAGAGGTGATGGTGAAAGGAAAAACTTAGGATGGCGGTGTGGGGGAACGTGTTAAGGATCAGTTAGTGCCTTTATCCTTCCCACTTACTTGCTTTAAGAGCATGGGGGTTGTTTTGCTCTTCTTGCCAGAGAGTGCTTCTTTGTAATAAAAATAACTGAAACTGTGTTCCAGCGCCACAAGCAGAGAATGGTTCTGACTCATTTCCAAGGAAAGGGGAAGTGTGCTGCTTTTCCCAGGACTCCTCAGAAGTTGGTGGAGCATCGGGTGCATCTGTCTAACTCCTCCAATCACAGATGCACCCTCTTGCTTAGCTTTGTGGAAACTTCTCTCCTTCCACTATATCCTGAATCTATGTGCATTTTAAAACAGATTTCATATTTTTCTGTCCAGTGTTTAAATTAGTTCTTAGTTGGATATAGGGGAAAGAAAGACTGTGGGCCATATTTGTGAAAACCTCCTAAGCTTCTGGGCACTGACAGCTTATATTCTCACACTGCTGCTCTCCCGGTTATGGTCTTCAGCATCATCAGCACCAAGTGTCTTCCAGAATCCTAGTGGGAGCAGACTCAGTATTCTCATTAAAGAGGATTTGGGCCAATTCATCCAGATTTGAAATATGTGTCCACTTACCAAAAAGCTATAGACTTCAAGACCCCTGGTGACAGATCCGTAGAGTGAGTCTGGCTAGGATGTAAGGGCAACTTGCAAAGGAAGCTGGCAGGTATTGTAGGTGTTAGATGGCTCCCACTGCTTTCTTCATGTGTTTTTTTTTTTTTTTTCTGTAAGATTTTTCTCATGGTAAACTTCTCTTTTCTCAAACTGCAACTCTACCTCCGTGTAGTTTAAATCTAGTGGCCTATTTTACTTTCTACCATGATGTACAGGAGCTTCTTCATGGCCCATGAAATACACAGTTTTTGTTGCTATAGATCATTCTAGTCCCAGCACTTATGTCCTTTATAGCGATGTGATACAGAACTATCTAATCAGACATCTCAATTACAAACATATTTCACTGGAAAATAAGGTACATTGACCATTGACTGTTTCTTTGTTGCCTACCATTTTGTGTATCAGACTTCATAAAATTGTACACTTGGAACCTATATAATTTTATGCACCAATGTCACCCCAATACAGTTAATTAAAGCATGATTGGATGGATTGAAAACATTTTTAAAAATTCAGTGTTTAACCTTCATTGTTTATCTAAACCTGCTTTCCTGAACCGGGGTCTTAGTACTGCAACAATGAAAATTTTGGAGATAAGAAAAAAAATATTACCTATCTCTCTTTAGAATATATCCTTTTAAGGTACAGAAATAAATGTAACTGAATTTTTATTTTTCCTCCCAAACAGAGTTTATGACCTTCTTTTTTAAAAGTACTTCCTACTCTTGCAACTACATCACTGCCATTATTCATGCAGAGGCAAGGAAATCACAAATGAGAGAATAGTCTAGAAAATCTGAAGGGTGTTTTTAATTATAAAAGTCTAGGATACACTATTGAGAAAGTGTTTATTTCTTTAAGTAAACAAGATCCAAAGCGAACTAACTATATGAATGATCAAGGTAATTCACGGGGCAATATTTTCATTTCTAATGTCCTCTCTTTTGTTCATTTTGATATGAATTCATTGATGGTATTGGCATATAAGTAAAATGAATATGTGGAAGTAGTATGGAAGCTTAGACAATCAATAGGAAGCTGGGAAACCACCTATAATAATAAAAGCCTAAGCGACTATCACAACCAGACAACCAAACAGGCTGCATGGGGCGACCAGGCCAGCAGGGGGGGCAGTTGGGGGTGACCAGGCTGGCGGGTTGGGGGGCAGTTAGGGGCGACCAGGCTGGTGGGTGGGGGGCAGTTGGGGGCGACTAGGCTGGTGGGGGGGCAGTTGGAGGCGACCAGGCCGGCAGGGGGTGAGACAATTAGGGGCGATCAATCAGGCAGGCAGGTGAGCAGTTAGGAGCCAGTGGTCCCAGATTTTGAGAGGGATGACCAACTGCAGGTATAGGCTGGATCCTCAGGATCAGGCCTATACAGGCAGTTGAACATCCCCCGAGGGGTCCCAGATTGGAGAGGGTACAGGTTGGGCTGAGGGGACCCCCACCCATGCACGATTTTCATGCACGATTTTCATGCACCGGGCCTCTAGTACTTGGATATTAGTAGAAGCCAAGAAGAAAATTGCCCAGTGATGATCTCGTGACTGAAGCAATGTGGTCAGGCTGTGGGATGACTTACCATACTGAATGACCTACACGTCTTCCCTCCTCTTTGCTTCTCTAGTGCCTTGGATATTAGGTGTTTGAGTCACAAACTGGCCCCCTAGGTGTCCTCAGGCAGGAGGGGATTCAGTGATCTCTTGAATGACAACTGAAGCCATTGTATCTTCCAATCTGGGAAGATAAAATCTTCCAACCAAATCTATACTTGAAGAGGCAATTCCCCTAAGAGAAAATGGAGGAGATAAAAAGAGAGACTGAACCTGAGTGACCCCAAATGAGAAATCCTCACAACATTATGAAGTAGTTCCACATGGGACCTCTGCAGTCCTTCAGAGCTATACAGACTTATAGTTTTTTTCTTTGCATGGATACCTGACCTATGTCCTGTTTAAAAAACTAATCAGGTATTTATCCAAATTTAACTTAAGACTTCAGTTTGAATCACATTCCTTCTCATTCTACCCTAATCCCTAGATAGGTACTGATCATGCATGCAAGACTCCCATTTCTCCTTGACTAATGGGAGGAAGGTGAACCTCTGTGTCACCAATTAACTATTGTATACACTAAACTTCTGGTGGAATAAGATGACTTGTTGCAGCAATGATTTGAAATGGACTAAGCAGCATTCCCTGCAGTCAACATTCAAAACCCCATTATCATCAGGTCTCCAGGAGTCTTATTTGATAAATACTGTTGAAATAACAATTTTGTCATTACTTGTAAAATGGCAAGATTCATAAGTATGAATAGTGTGTTTTTAAGCACAGTTGCTCTATTTGAACTTAGGCAACGATGGTTGTGTCTGAAAGAATATGCTCATTAATCTTTACAAACAAGTTTTATGTTTATTTTTTAATGCCATTTGATACAAAAGAAGAATAAGAAGTGAGATTTTTAACATGAATGCCAATAGTTATTTTTCTTGTCTGACTCAATAGTTCATGCCCTGAATCCATAAAAACATTGAAAACACAAACAATTTCAATGCCCTAATCTCCATTTTGATGGCGCTATGGTTGCCTCTGGAAAGAGCACTTATTTCTTTAGAACCCTCTTGATATTATCTTACTTGTTAAACAGATGGAGTAAGTGTCCCACCTCCTGAATATATGAGCTGTGTGTTTTCCATGCACTTTCTTTGTTGCTCTCTTTTTCTTCCTCATCTTTCTGTTTTATTTGCTTTTCATTGGCTCATTTTTCCTCCCTTTCTGATTGAATCCATGTGCAGTAAATCATCCAGTTGTATTTTACTTCTTATTAATTCATAGCATTCATGTTGATTTAAAAACTCCTATGAAACCCATTTGCACTAAGTAATCTTTTAACGATATGATATGTCTTTATGAATGAGGAAACTTAATAGTAGGAACTCTTAAATATGCAACCTCTAATTCAGAATGACTGACACACTAAATCATATCATCCAACCATACTGTTGTGCTTAAAGAAATTCTTGACTCTCAGAAGAAACATAATTAATAGTTGAGAGAAATAAGACTATAATATTTAGTTTGGTTGAAACAGAAAAGCACATTTGGGAAACATTTACTGAAATTCAAAGAAGATGGATAAAAATCAATTTTGCCTTTTGTCTTCATTGCTGTTTCATTCTCCAGTTGCCAACACAACATAAATTGGTACTAGAATTAGAATTTTGACATATCATTAATCAGAGAAATAAATATGTAACAGCTTGATGAACCCTGTATAAGAAACAAAAATTCAAATAAAAAGTCATCCCATATGTGGCATTTCTTGTAAGAGCTTAATATAATTTAATAAATCATACAATAATTTATTACAGAGGACACAAGCTCACACGCTTCCTTATTTTTAATTGGGAATTTTTCAAAGAGAAAACATTAGTTTAATATCATAAAAATGTGTTTTCACATATTTTTGGTAGCATTTCTCATGATGTGCACATCTAAGTTCTACTTAGTGTTAATTTTAGGATAGGAGTTTACATTTGAATTGAAAATTTTTCTCTGTACATATGAAAAGTATTATTAGAGAAGTCTTGTTAGACTATTTGAAAAGTATAACCACTCCAATTTATTAAGCAGTGGTACCTACATTGAATTTCTTAATATGTCAATAAAGGATAGACTGTGTTTCATTCTGACTATGTTTTAGAAGGCTATTCAAATTACCCTGGCAAGAGATATTCTCAGCATAGAAAAGGCAGTATTATGATGGATGGTTTGAGAGCTCTTTAAGAGCTGAAAGCAACTGTCTTGGGGGGTGGATTGGATATGGAGGGGACAAGAAGGGAGATGTCAGGTATGACTCCCAGATTTCTTTTTCAAGACATTGGATTGATGTTGGTGCATCAAGATAAGAAACACTGGGTTGACTTTCCAAACTATTTCTTTCTGCTTTTTTTTCTCTTGCCCTCAACCTCTGCCTTTATTCTAAAAAAGTCTCTAAATGTTACTCTTCAGTGTCTCAAAGATTGCATCTGGCCTTTAAACCTACCTTCTTTTCCAAAATTGTTTATTTCACTTTGTTTCGGTATCTCTTATTTTTGAATAGTCGCATGTAGCATTGCCTGCCTAGGTTTTTGGAGTAATTCTAAATAGAAAGCTGCTTTTGGATACATCCAAATCCCATGTGTTGTAGTCTTACTCAGTTGGGTAGGAAGCTCTGGGCTTAGTTTACTAGGAAGGAAATCCAGGCCTACCAAACTATTCTTTGGGGGGAATTTATGAAAAAAAAAAAACAACAACAATAAAAACACACACAGAAAAACCCTTTTTAAAGTCTATTTATTACCCAGTGTATTCTCCCTAGCAAATACAGGCCAAGAATAACTTCACCAGTCATTACTCTTATTTCTTTTTTACTAACTGAATAAAAACGATTCTCCTTAATATCATTAGGCATAAGGATATCAATTGGATAGACATAAGACACATAGGAGACAATGTATTGTGCTCCACACATATTTGAGGTCTTAATCTCTGGAACCTGTGACTGATAATGGAAAAAGAGTCTTTGCAGAAATGAATCAATTAATGCTTTTGAGACAGAGAGATTATTATTCTGGATTGTCTGGTGGACCCTAAATGTAATCACGGGTGTTCAAACAGGAGGAAGGCCATGGGAGGTTTCATGGACAGAATTGGACGAGGGCCTGTGGTCATGCAAACAGCAACCTGAACACTGCACCCACAGGCCAAGGAAAGCCAGCAGCCCACGGGGGCTAGAACCGGAAGGAAATGGATTCTCCCCCAGAGCCTCCAGGGAAAGCAGGGCCATGCTGACACTTTGATTTCAGCTCAGTGAACCTGATTCGTGACCTCCAGAATGTGAGAGAAAGAGTATCTGTTGTGTAAGCCACCAAGTCTGTGTTCTGATAGCAGGCACAGAAAGTGAATGTATTTAACACAGTGTTTATGAACATGGGCTCTTCAGTCAACTGTTTATGTTTGACAACTGACTACTCTTTGTAACTCTGAAAACTGGGCAAATTATGGCTTTCTATGTAGTTCAGGATTTTCTTTCTATGTAGTTCAGGGTTTTCTTTTTGTAATTACTATTAGTACCCATCTCATAGAATTGTATGAGAATTAAAAAGACTTATATGGAGTGTCTAGCAAATCACTCACAGATAATAACTACTATTATTAAATTAACATTTTAGTATTACCAAGGTTCGTTAAGGAATGTCCTTAAATAGTTGATTTTCTTGTGACTAGAAGTGGACACATTCTCGTTGTGAGTTACATCAGTCACAACGATTTGATAACTGTAAACCCAAAGCATAGTTAGGCAAAATGACTCTGATCACAGATCCTAACCTACTTGGTCAGGAACAAACTTCCTTGGTGGCAAGCAAGGGCCAGGAGAAAAAATTCAGGGACGAGGCTGCATAACTGCTGATAACTTAAGCCAGTTTACCAAAGTCACAGCAGTGGTCAGTTCTGGGATTTCCTCCCAGACAGGAGGTTGAAACAACATGGAATTATTAAAGTGCTTCCTTATTTACGCTGATGACAGCCACATTAGCAGACATGGTCTTTAATCCTCAAGAGGATGGCCAGCTTGAGGCTCTGTGCAATTCCTTTATATACCAAGTCACCTCTTTCCATTGTATTTAAACTTTATGGCAGAGCTTTCTGTGAAGTTGAACCAGTTAGTTTAGATATATAATTATACTCATTCTGCATTTTATTTGATGCAACATTTTAAACTCTTCTGTTATTAACATAAAGAATAAGCCATAAATTGAGGTACCTAGATGGGTGTAGGACAGGAACCCCTTTCTTAGGGTCTCTGGCTGGGGTCCTGTGAATTGGGCTGATAAATATTAATGAAACATAAGCATGCAGATTTATTTAACATAAGTTTTATATGACACAAGAGCCTTGACGAGGAAATAAAGACCTAAGGAAACAGTGAAACCCTGAGCATTTTTATTTTCATTTATTTTTTTAAAAAATACATTTTTTTATTGATTTCAGAGAGAAAGGGAGAGGGAGAGATAGAAATGTCAATGATGAGAGAAAATCATTGATTGGCTGCCTCCTGCACGCCCCCTACTGGGGATCGAGGCCACAACCCAGGCATTTGCCCATGACCGGAATCAAACCCGTCACCCGTCAGTCCACAGGCTGATGCTCTATCCACTGAGCCAAACCAGCGAGGGCATAAACCTGAGCATTTTTATTGTCGGTGTGACAAAGAGTGGAAAGTTGTAGAAAAATGTAATGGGACAAAATGTAAGAAGCCATAGTAGTAAATGGGAAGAAAGTTAGGAAGGCCTGTTTAATTCAGATTTCCCTCTATGTCTCTCCTTCTTCATATATACTAGTAAAGATTCTCTTTTCCTTCAGGGATAGGGGGGCACCTCTCACATGCAGGTCTTATGAATTGCCTCAGAGGAGAAGAATGGAAGAAGTCAGAACGTTTTTCTTACACTTGCTGTTTTTCAAATTCCTTCACTTAAAATATCCAGTATGCCAAGGGACCCTAATTTGGGGGTAGTGTGTATGTCCGGAACCCCACTAAGCATCAGGTTTGCAATTTTACTTGAGCGAACTGCTCTGTTTGGTCCACCTGCAACTCCACACTTGGATTATTTAGTTCTTATGTTTCAAAGAATGTGGACACACTCTTCTTCATGTTTTTACCTTCCATGACATCTTCCTGGAATTCAGTGATCTAATACTTCAACCAAATACCTTACCTTACCATTTTATAATATGAGAGATATAATTTATCTCTAATATAAGACTGATTTATAAGCAACCTGACATTGAGATTAGTAGAGCTACAAATAAAAAAAAAAGATTTCTGAGCCAACCATCTGGTGACATTAGTACTTATTTTAATATAATATCTTATCTAATTAATGGGACAGTGTAGCTTTAACCAAGATTGTTTTGACATATTACAGCAGGTCTTTAAATAATGTTAATTATAATATTGATGAAAAAATTGTTTCCTGCTGGCGCCTGTGTCTGTGTGGTGTTTGCACATCCTCCCCATGTCCTTTGGTTGCCTCTCACATACCAAAGGTGTTCATGCTAGGTTAATTGGTGTATTTAACCTGTCCCACTCTGAGGGAGTGTGCTTGTGGGTGTGTGTGCCCCTTGAATGCAAGGGCAGCCTGGCCAGTGTTGGCTTAACACTGAACTGGAATAAGCAGGCTGGAAACTCATGATCCTACTTGGTTTTAATAATGTTTCTTAAATTTACATAAACCTCACATTTATTTCAACGTTTAACATTGGAAGTGTTTTGGATCTTTATTTAGAAGTTTGGTGATGTCTTTATGACCAGGAATATGCTGTAGGTACTTAACTCATTTTTATCAATTAGCTTATGGCTCAATTGGTTTCATTATATGGCATTTCACTTCATGCAGCAGTTTCCAAGAACCCTTTGATGACATTAAATGAAGACTTACCGTGTTAACTTATTGAAATACCCCTGTCACGCCTGGCTGGAGTGACTCAGTGATTGAGAGTCGACCTATGAACCAGGAGGTCAAGGTTTGATTCCTGGTCAGGGCACATGCCCTCATTGCGGGCTTGATCCCCAGTGTGGAGCATGCAATCAATGATTCAATCTCATCTTTGATGTTTTTATCTCTCTCTTCCTCTCTGAGATCAATAAACAAATATATATTTAATTTAAAAAAAAATACCCCTATCATTTTGGTTGAGTGTATAATCTAGGTATCAACTTCTTCATCTATTAATATGGCTATCATTCTAGTTCAGTGTTTACCAAACCATGGACCACAGAATTAGTTCCACAAGTCATTATTTGATGTTCCATGAAAAAAACATTCCATGATCACATAGGCTTGGCTAATCCTTTGATAAAGGTAAATGTTTGTTTTCTTCAGGATTCGCAGATACTTTAATATAGTGAACATATTCTGACTGTCCTACAATAGATAGAGTTCACTGAGTCCCAAATCTATTTGAAAAGAGAAAATTTACTTGGTTTTGTTTTCCTACTTGTTGGTAATAACCTAGTACTACTTTATGAAGTGCTTTTCCTGAGAAGGCAATTTGGGGCATAATGGAACACATTATATCTAGGCTCAACTCAAACTGTAACACTCTTAATTTTTGTTTTTTTAATTATAGAATTCATACATGAATTAATTTTTAAAGTTAAACACTGCTGACTAATATTATACCAATGCATTCCTTGTCTAACTTCTTCAGGTTGATCCTGATGTAAAAGATAACTAGATGTGTTTATACCCATTTCTTATTCTTCCCTGTAACCCTTCCCCGCTTTTATCACCATTTAACCTAAATTCATTTACATTTAGTAAAGCATGTTCAGTCCTTTTTTTAATTTTTGACTTTGACAAGAATGCTCAGGAATGCCTAAGGGTAGGCCTTAAATAAAAAAAAATAAAAATATTCCTGACCAGAAAGAAAAGAGTGTGACTGAGCATTATTTCATGAGTACGAAGTCACAGCAGATTATTTTTGCAATTTTTGGTGAAGAGACTTAAGGAGAATCTGACTCATACTTCAAAAATTTTGAAAAATGAAAATGGATAATTTTTACTTCCAAATCTCCAAAAATCCCATAGGGCACATTCCATGCAAGGCAATTGAAAATGTCATTTTTAAGTGTATGGGAATGATAGCTTTTCTTCCATAATTGATCAAACACAAGGTAGCAATTTTATACATGTAAGTATTTTCTTAGTAGTGGTTTTAGGAATATATGTGCAGGTAGAAAAATCACCATGTAAAGGCAATTTGTGATTTCACCAGGAAAGAGTAAAAAGAAAAAAGAAAAACATATAAAGGTCTAACCCACTCCAAATCTAGTTCAGAAGGAGGACCATTGTGATACAAAGACCTCCGAGGTACTGTAGAAAGAAGGAAGGCAGCGACTGAAGCAGTTTCTTGGTTATATTTAGCATTTTCTGTCCTTGTCTGATCTTATAAAGGGATTCTTTAGATGACACTGGAATTCATGGGTACCCAATGATTTTTATACATCAAATAGTTAAGATTTGCTGCAATACAAATTATTGATTGGAGGAGTTCCATCTTTACAATAGTCCTGATATTAATTTGTGATCACATACCTAGAGTCAATAGATTCAGTACTCTGCTAAGCTGTACCAGGCATCGAATTAAAATATAAGCACAGGTGTGTTTTTTCAAAGAGAAAAACCATGTCTTTGTTAGCCCTAGCCATTGTCAAGTGCAGGTGCTCCTGTCTCTTCGCATCTTTGAAGCCTCCTCCTGCTAAGAGGGGTGGCTTTTGGTCACTCCCCACTCCCCTACCTCTAGGCTACCTCTGCCCCTAGCTGCAGAAGCGCTTCTTCACATGAGGCCTTTAGTGTTTTGTGGTCCTCCTTAAAGTTCAGAAAAAAAGTGAGACCTTAGAAGGAAATCAGCTATTTTTATTTTTTCTTATTGTCTATTAACTTTGAGGTCAGTTCTAATGGTTGCATCTTTTCTACACAACCTGCCTAGATGGGAGAGAAGTTGGCAGAAGAGATCAGGCTGCACCTTCTGCCTGACTTAAAATATAATCATTACAATGTTTTCCTGATTTAAAAAATGGCAAATTGGGCAATCATCTATTATATCCTCCTTAGAAATTCAGGCTAATGTCAAAGATCAAAGCAATATGTGTTCATTTGGCAGCAGACTTTTTTTTATAATGTAGGATAGTTTACTTTTTGTTACATGACTAAATCTTCCAAAATTTAATTTTTGACTGTTTCGGGCATACCTCCTAATATAACATAATAAAATTAAGAATAAAATCTTCATATATTTTGCAATATAAAATATTAGTTTCTATATATCAGGTAATGTATACAAAGACCTTAAGACTAGTGTCTAGCAAATTGTAAGCACTCAAAGATATTAGACATTTTGTTATTGTTATTATTATCAATGCTTTAAAATTAAAGCATCTAAAAAATCCTACCATAAGGGATGGATTAATAACATATATTACATACATTTAAGAGATTAGAACACAGCCATTATTAAAGGCTTTTATAAAGATTACTAGAGGCCCGGTGCACGAAATTCGTGCATGGGGGAGGGGGGTGTCCCTCAGCCCAGCCTGCACTCTCTCCAATCTGGGACCCCTCGAGGGATGTCCGACTGCCCATTTAGGCCCAGGATTGGGCCTAAATGGGCAGTCGGACATCCCTCTCACAATCCAGGACTGCTGGCTCCCAAATGCTCACCTGCCTGCCTTCCTGATTGCCCCTAACCGCTTCTGCCTGCCAGCCTGATCACCCCCTAACCACTCCCCTGCCAGCCTGATTGATGCCTAACTGCTCCCGGCCAGCCTGTTTGCCCCTAACTGCCCTCCCCTGCAGGCCTGGTCCCTCCCAACTTCCCTCCCTTGCTGGCCATCTTGTGGTGGCCATCTTGTGTCCACATGGGGGCAGGATCTTTGACCACATGGGGGAAGCCATCTTGTGTGTTGGAGTGATGGTCAATCTGCATATTATTCTTTTATTAGATAGGATAGAGGCCTGGTGCATGGGTGGGGGCCAGCTGGTTTGCCCTGAAGGGTATCCCGGATCAGGGTGGGGGTTCCCTTGGGGCGTGAGGTGGCCTGGGCGAGAGACCTGTGGTGGTTTGCAGGCTGACCACGACCCCTGGTGACCCAAGTGGAGGCCCTGGTATCTGGGGTTTATTTATCTTCTACAATTGAAACTTTGTGGCCCGGAGCAGAGCCAAGTCTTCTGCTTGCTCTGTGGCGGCAGCCATTTTTTTTGGATTTATGTATCTTCTATAATTCAAAATTTGTAGCCTTAAACAGAGCCCTGGGCCGGTCAGGGTGTGCAGAAAGCTTGGCTTCCTCCATCACCGTGGAAACCCAAGCCTCCCTCCTGCTCTCTGTGGCCATAGCCATCTTGGTTGGGTTTATTTGCATATTTGCTCCTTATTGGCTTGTGGGCGTGGCTTGTGGGTGTAGCGGAGTGATGGTTAATTTGCATATTACTCTTTTATTATATGGGATTATAAAACCAGTTAAATGGAGACTTATAGGAATATATTTAACACAATAATATGCAAAATAGCTTTCATAATCTATGTTAGGAAATTTTCTTATGCATAATAAAAATGATACTGAGGAAATCTTTATAAAAGACTAGTGGCCCAGTGCACAGATTCATGCACATTGAAAGGAAATTAAATCAGGCTCCCTCCTCTCTGGTTCTGGGGTGCATCACCCGAGAACAGCCACTGCCAAGTCATCACAGCTCAGCAGTAAACCAGACTGGGGGCCAACAGCACCCCACCAACACTGTAACCCACAGCCAAAGGTGGAATCGTGTGGCCCTGCGAGGTATTGGGCTCCCTCCTCTCTGGTTCTGGGGTGTGTCACCTGAGAACCACCACTGCCAAATCACCACAGCTCAGCAGCTCCTGCATTGAGCATCTGCCCCCTGGTGGTCAGTGCGCATCATATGTACTGGGTGGTCAGATGGTCACTTAGTCTTTTATATAAGTAGATATCAGCATATATATTTGAAGAATGAGTCCATGAGTAATTTTTCTTTTCCTTTAATTCTACTTTTTTTGTTTACTAATATTTTGAAAAATAAATGTGTTGCATAAAGTGGAAAAATATTAAAATTATGCACTCTAAGATAAACTGCTAATCCTATATTATTAGAAAAAAATCTAAGCATGATTTTCTATCATATCTTCATCAGAACAATTTTGAAAAAAAGTGTAACTGATCCCTTCCCTGAAGTTTAAAATGCATCTTTAGTATCCCTGATTTTAATGTGTAACAGTAACCCTTGCAATTCTTTTTTTTTTTAAATATATATTTTTATTGGTTTTTTTACAGAGAGGAAGGGAGAGGGATAGAGACTTAGAAACATCGATGAGAGAGAAACATCGATCAGCAGCCTCCCGCACACTCCCTACTGGGGATGTGCCCACAACCAAGGTACATGCCCTTGACCAGAATCAAACCTGGAACCCTTCAGTCTGCAGGCCGACGCTCTATCCACTGAGCCAAACCAGTCAGGGCAACCCTTGCAATTCTTATAACCTTTGTACTTGGCATATCATTTAACATTTATTTTTTCAGAGAAGTGACAGATTTCAAAATCTCAATATTCTCCCATAAATTAAGTCCATTAGATAATTAAGTGAAGCCCAAGCATAAGCAGGACACAAGGCAGGCGATGTCTCACGGTTTGAGAGGAAGGACCTTGCTCCTCACAAAGCTCCCCTTTCATGAGTTCTGGTGCTGGTGTGCTTCCCGAAAGTGGAATGGGCGCCCCTGCTCCTTGCATTGGAGTAGTTAATCTCTGAGTCTGAGGAAGCCTCGGAAGCTAACTCACCATTCCCCGAAATGCTTGAGTTTAGCAAGAAGGCATCTGTGAGGGACTCCATTGAAGTCCTTCAGGTATCAAGAAATATGTTAACATCTACATTACTCGAAAGCAGTATTTTGCAAAACATGGTACCTGGAACCTCTGTAACAAATCTGGGGGAGGTGGGACTAAGAAAAATGCAGATGTGTTGGCTCTATCCCCAAATATATTAAATAAATATAGTTGAGTATATGAATCAAGTAAAATTATTTTTACAAATTCATCAAGGGCTTCTTTTGCACGTTCAGACTTTTAGAACTGGTAGTGCCAATCTCCATTATTTCTAAGCCAGAACCAATAAGACCCTCTTTAGCCAGCTTGAGCACTCCCAATTGGGATATCCGTAACCTCTATGTATTCCTTTTATTCCCTAATTATCTACTTTAACTCCAAATTTTGCTTCTCTAGTGGAAGCATTAATCAGATTGATGCTTTTCTTTCTTGGCTTCTAGAGAAATAAATATGAGTAGAGCTATAATCCTAATAATTTTCCATCAAGATAAACCAACAACAGATATTTAAATGCATCAATCTTTTTCTTCCTTTGGTTTGCCAATTCTCTCAAATCACCCCCACACATACACACACAAAATACTGAGTTTTCCTAAATGCTCTACAATTTGATGCCATCCTCTAAACAGCTATGCTTAGTATCTATCAAGAAACTTTCCATTGCATTTGGGGGAAAAATCACTCTGACTAGTTTAAACACTACATGAAATTGACTGAAAAGTACAGTTAGGGACAATTATCTCCAGGTGAGTCAATCCACTGATGACACAATAAAATCTTCAAAGAAACCCGATAATACATGTTCTTCTCATTGTAATATTAGCTCTCTTCCTGATAGAGGGCAGCACTCAACAGATTCTGGTAACGATATTCTTCCTTGTTCACATCCAGAAGGAAGAGGATGTCAACCTATTCATGAAAATAGGTGAAATTGTTTTTTTCCGGAAGCTCCGAGTAATATCTTTTTGCATCTGATTTGTACCACAGTTTAGTCATCCACTCATCAGTGAACCAATTATTGGGTGCTGTTCAGAGGAGAATTGTCTAAGACCAATCAGCTTCTCACTAGGAGTTGTAGTTACAGGTGGCTTTTCCTGACATATATAGAGAGGTGAATGCCAGACTGGAAGCCAAAATGAAAATCAGTTTATTACACACAAAAGTAAAAGATAGACCAAAACCAACAACTATTTGCTATCGTTATAAAAATTAGCGACCATTATGGTTCTATGTTCTTTAGCCATCAAAGCTTAAAGGGAAAGCTAATCAATCACTTAAATGTCATTCCTCACAGGATGAACAAAACTTTTTCCTGGCTTTAAAGAACAATTTTCCTCCTAGGCTTTATAGATAGGACCCTGCAGTAGAATGAGGAAGAGCACAGGCCTCAACAGTGTTTACACAGTAAATTAATAACAGGTTCGTGATGCTTTTCATGTTAGGGTCTCTCAACATAAAAGGAGCTCATCTGCCAAATGGTAGATGGAGCATGCAGGCCAATTGCTCAGGAATGCCCCCAAATGGGACCCTTCCATATAGTTTCCTCAGACATGAAATGGCCCCAAATGTAAAGCTATGTTCCTTACCAACAAAAGTGACATACTTACCTTTGCAGTCATTTGTAAGGCATTATTTGAACTTGTGCTCCTGAAAGTAGTTCTAAAAAGGAATCTCACATTTCATAGACTATGTATATATAGATGTGTCTATACTATATATATATATATATATATACACACACACACACACACACACACACACACACACACACACACACACACACACTAGAGGCCCAGCATGTGATTGAAATCGTGCGAGGAGGCACCCCGCATGAGGCCGGAACCCGTGCCTGACTACGCAGCACTGGCCACCTTGGGAGTCAGGCCCCATGGCACCGCAGGGGGCCGACCCGACACCATGGGGAGCTGGGACCTGCTCCTGACTCACAGCGTCCCCCAGCCCCACTGCCTGTGTCCGCTCCGGTGCCGCCCGAGCCACCACGCCAGCTTGGGCCGGCCCCCCTGCCTCTGTCTCCATCTCCACTCTGGGGGGCACCTGCGCACACAACCTCCTCCCCCATTATGGAGTCCCGGCCTAATTTGCGTATTACCTCTTTATAATATATATATATGAATATAATATATAATTTCATAGAATATAATGTTTCATAGAATGTAAATGCACACATATATGTACATATATACTCTATGAAATATGTATATATACATATTTATGAAAATTGGATTTTCTTTTTAGAACCTTATATATATATACTTACAAAATATACACACATATAAAGACAAAGAGGACATATACATATTTTAAGACATATGAAATTGTGATCATTCTGCAAGTCTGTAGTATATTAGATTTGATTAAATATGGCACTTTTATTCTCTAGCAAAATGATCTTACCCTAATATCCTATATAGAATAAACAGTCGTGGGGAAATGTTATATTGACGTGTTCATTTGAAGTTTTCTTACAAAAGATAATTAATTGCTCTTTGGAGGTTTGGGTTTAAGAAAAACTTCTGTGAATAAATTAATCTCTGTATCCTTTACTCCTGCAGAGAAAGGAGTGTCTGAATTCAGGACAAACTCTCGCATTACAAACAAGATGTACTTCCTTGTGTATGATTGCTTCCTTCAAGATTAACATGCAAATAATAGACTAAGCCAACTCTTGTTAAAACACACACGCACAACAACAGCAACAACAACAGATCCCGATACATTTTGAAAATCACTGGAAACAAAATTGATTTTTACAAACGTCACTTAGTTTTAGGATAATCAGAATACATTATTTGGAGAAAAATATTAATTTACGTAGGTCTGAAGAGTTGTCACCCAGTTAATTAATCCCATCTGCTATTTTTACTGTCAGTGCCACAGCAATCTGTTTGCCAGGAATTCAAAACCAGAAAAAAGGCCCCATGAGCCCCACTAACACTCTTTGTCTACAACATCTTTCACCTAATATACATGAATTCAGATTTGAAAAGGTGACAAAGAAAAAGCTTATTGGGATAATCTGCTTTATTTCATTTGCACTCATGGAAATTTAGAAAATTAACTTTAAATATCATGACATTAAAAAAAAACCAAACTGTGAAATTGCAGGAGGAAAAAATAAGGAGGGTGTAGGAATATAATTAAAATTTTTTACCTTTGTTCCTAAAATAAAATGAGTGGTTTTGCTTGCAATTAAAATGTGTTCTTTATTCCTTACAATCTTCTCTTGATTTCTTGTGGCAAAACTGTTCACTGCTCTTCATTCTGTTGTGTTGACTTTAAAGTAGAACTTGAAGTTGATTTTTTTCTTCTTAGTCTACCTCGTCTTTATTCCTTAAATAGTACTGTATTATGGGAGGCCTAATATTAGACTTGTTATTGTGAAATAACTCATATGTGACAATGTAATGTGAGTAATTACCTGCATTGTAAATTTCCCAAATAGACATATGGTATCTTGTTTTCCCCAGTGACTTTATTACTCAGGTGCTTCGGCAACTGCATTAACTCTTCAAGACACCCATTTCCCTAAACTTTTCGATTATACCAGGGAATAGAATACAAATTAATTGAAGAATTTATCAGTAGAGAGAACTAGGTAAGCAAATTGAATGGACTTATGTGGTCACTGAACCCAGATATCAGATTTATCATTAGAAATGGCAAAATTTCTTTCACAGTTCATCAGAAAGTGATCAACTGCCAGAGCTTGCATGCTATTTTTTAATATGTTTTTATTGATTTCAAAGAGAGGGAGAAGGAGAGAGATAGAAACATCCATGATGAGAAGAGAATCATCAATTGGCTGCCTCCTGCATACCCTGTACTGGGCATCAAGCCTGCAACCTGAGCATGTGCCCTGACCAGGAATCGAACCCTGTACTCATTCATAGGTCAACACTCAACCACTGAGCCACACTGGATGGATGGCATGTTATTTTTAATCTTTATTTTATTCATCTCAAAATCTGATACTATTAATAACTTATTTCTTCCCCTTAAACATGACTATAATCTTACTGATGAAAACTTCTCTTTCATAAACATCTCCAACCCTTGCATCTTTTTGTCATGTATTCTCCTAGGCAATCTTATTCCCACGCATGTGCTGAATGGTCAACTATTTTAATGCATCCATGTTTCTAATGGTATTTTCATCTGTTAGATTCCTCTACCTAGATCCACTTTAAACCCACTCAAAACCAATCACATTTTATTTTCCCTCAAACCTGATCTTCTCACCAATATTCTTCTTCTTAAACTAATAGTGTCCTTATTCACTGAGTCATCTTTCTTTTTTACCCAGTATTTATTGTTTGTGAAGTCATGATGCCTGCCCTGAAAGGTAAGTTCTTTGAGGATAGAAACCGATAAGGCCCACATTGTTTGCCCAATATTATCTCAGTTCTGAATTTACATTAGGCATACAACAAATGTTTGTTTATATGCATACAATGCCAAACAATTATTAAACATAATCCATATTATTTGGTTGCATTGGAATTCTGTTGTTAGAATTATGCTTTGTGTCGTTTTCAAATATTTTTCCTAAACCTGATTTTCATGGCCCTAGCTATCAGAATAGGATTTTATCTTCTCCCAATTGCTCACTCCATATGTAGTGAATACCTGTAACCTCAAGGAACATCTGGTATTTTTATACATCCATTGAAGAAAAAAAAAGTTATAACCTGGTAAAACCTTACACTCCTCTGATTCTTTATTTTAACATTCACTGATCTATCAATGTTTTTATTGTATAGATCATCTTTCTTGGGTCATAAATGCAACTGAATTATTTTTAAAAGATTTATTCATTCAACACATCTATTTAGTGTGTACTATCTGTGAGGAACTATCCTAGACATTTGGTACATCAATACACAAAACAGACAATGACCCTTGCCCTAAAAATACTTAAATTCTAGTGGGGAAAAACAGACAATAAGCAATAATCATAAGATGGATGGATGGATAGATAGATAGATAGATAGATAGATAGATAGATAGATAGATATAGATACACACACACACACACACACACACACACACACTAGGAGGTAACTGCTAAATTAGAAAAGAAAAAGAGAACAAAGCTAGGTGGATGGTTAATTTCTTGGGAAATGTTAAAGTTTTAAAGAAAAAGGGAGAGAACAGATGAAATTTTTTGACCTTCCTCCAGAAATTGTGACTGAGGAAGATAGATTACAATCCCTTTCTCCTTTTACAATTGGGGGTTGTCGTTTTTTTGTTCTGTTCGCAATCAACTCCCAGCCTAAGTAGTATGATAGAAAATCTAATGCACCAAACAAATAAGCTCCGAAATAGCCAATGAAAGAAGCCATTCCTAAAGAGTGAGAAGTTAATGAAGAATTTTTAACAGCCTATCGACTCAGCTTCACTCTGTTACCATTTAAATGGCCTCAAATGGGTTGTGAAGCTTAACATATCACGGAATAGCATGTGGTTTCTGGTGGCTTCAGACATTCTCTCATTAATCCTCGTTGCTGGATACATCAGCAATACCAAGGAGTTTGGAAAGGGTCTATGGCTTCACCTCAAATTTATTTCTTTTGTTTTAAAGAACTAGGCAAAAGGTAACATTCTAAAAATTTTCCTTATCACAATTATTATTAAAAAATGCATTTGCTTTAAATGAAACTAATTAATATCCTGTCAATATTGATGTTTACGACCAGACACCGTATTCCAACAAAAAATTAAAAATGCACTTGTACACACATGCCAGTATCCTGCTGTATTTATTACCTGTGTCTGTGGGTTCATATTATGAAGTCATCTAATACATCTAAAGTCCCAAACATGCTACCTTTCTCATACTAGAGGGGCAGTGTGCATTTCTTGGCTTTTAGTTTTGTGTACGTGTTTTTAAATTTTGAATCTGTATTGTGTACAGCTGCATGTCTTGCCCATAGAGGCTCTACACAACTTAGACACATTCCAGTTTGTTCCTGGTACCTCTGCATGCTATTCTCCCTTTCACTCAAAAAGAGCATCCCTCTTGGCATGGAAAATTAAATGATCACCACATGCATGATTGACCTGAAACCTAGTGTCTTTAAGGACATTGGTCTTTTTATGTGACTTCCAAGACATTACCGATCGATTCATCTACCCTTCTGGAGCACCCTGATCCTTTGAAAACTATTGCCATCATCTTTTCTCTCTTCCTCATTGTCATGACTGCTTCACCTCATTTGTCGAAGGCTTTGCAATTGAGCTTACTCTGTAGCCCAACCTAGCTATCGCCCTTTTTGTACTGAATGCTTCTGAACAGCCAAACACTGTAATGTCTCACTTCTTTTGGATGTGCATCTCTTATAATCATCACCATCCAATTTCATATTCATAACAATTCCCTAGATCTCGTCTGCTTTATCATTTAAATCTGATATTCAGACATTCCTTTGTCTGACCAAGCCTTCTATTTTCATATCCCCTTAGCTTCCTTTTTAATCACTTGCCCTAAAGGTATTATTTAATCTCATCAACACCTCTAAGATCTGACCTCTCCACTGTCATACTTCAGGCCTTTGGTTAGTCAATTCGAGCCTTAGTTTCTTCCCTGTTTAAGATACATTCTTTTTGTATACGCGTGGTTTTCTTTTTCCCTATTCCCCTAGAAGGACATAAATTTTGATAGAACAGGATTTTTGTTTATTTGCTGCTGTCCCTCTAGGCTCCTAGGACACAGTAGGCCCTCAACAGATACTAGCAGAATGAATGATTCCTGGTCCAGGCACATGCCTCACTTGTGGGCTCCATCCCCAGTGTGGAGCCATGCAGGAGTCAGCCGATCAATGATTCTCTCTCATCACTGATGTTTCTATCGCTCTTTCCTTCTCCCTTCTTCTCTGAAATCAATACAAATATATTTTTTAAAAAGTCACCTCCGGGATACCTATTTTGATGAGCCAAACTCAAAGAGCTTCCACCTCCACTCTAATTCACACTCTAGACATATACCTCTTTGATCTTAGTCATTGCAAGTAGCAGCTCCAGAAATTTACTTGCTTATTATTCATACATTTTATTGAAGTCATTAACACATGGCAGGTACAGAACTTTCACAGGCTTCTATCAACACACCCACCTCCTCAGCAGCTTCCACACCCATTTATTTTTTCTTCCCTCTTTTACTAGCAATGAGACATGTGTTCATCTATAATCCCATTCCCCATGCACAATAGATTCTACCTTTCATGCCTTATCAAGGACATCACTGCCCTAGCTCCCTTTCACTACTTTACATTATGACTTTTAACTCTCCAAAGAATCATCTGCCTATGATATGCTGCTTTTATTCTGATTTTTTATGAAAACTCCTCTTTATCTCCTGCCCTCTGCCAGCTAAAATTCTTTTCTATGTGTTACTGTGCAGCAAATCATCTTGAAAGATACATTTATAATTACATTTTCTATTTCCTCAGCTTTCATTTTTTTAAAGTATACTTCCATCTGATTTTCATCCTGCTACACCTTCAAAAATGACCAGAACAAGGTCATCAATAACTTCTGTGTTGCCAGATGCTCAATGCTTTCTATCATTTTTATTTGGAAATAATTTCATACAAAAGTTTAACAATAAAAGTAGTGCAAACCACACCATAAAATCTTTGCTTATATTTAAATTATTCCAAGTTTATATCACATTTTGGCATTCTCTCTCCCTCCCTCTCTTTCTACCTACTCACCCTCAAGCAAACACACATACTCCAATTTTTTCTCTGAACTACTAGAGGGCAAGTTTTATATATATATAATTGATAGCCCTTTAACCCTTAACATTTCATTGCATATTCCCTGAGAATAGGAATACTTTTTACATTATCACAGGACAGTTGTTATCTTCAGATGTTTATATAATACCATAATTTTATCTCATCTACCATTCATATTCTAAGTTTGTCAGTTGATAAAATAATGTCTTCATACGTTACCCTCAATCTCCATCACCCAAGTACAGGATCTTCTCTTAGAGTTAGTTATTCCATGTCATTGTCATATCTCTTTAGGATCTTTTACCCTTTGAGATAGCATGGAGGGACATGGAGAGTATTATGCGAAGTGAAATTAGCAGTCAGAGAAAGACAAGTATCACATGATCTCACATGAGAAATCTAATGAACAAAATAAACAAAATAGATCCAGAGACATAGAATCATGGGGCAGACTGTTGAATCTCAGAGGGATGGTGTGGGTGGGTGGATGGGAAGAGATCAACCAAAGAACTTATATACATACTACAGGCCTGGTGCACGAAATTTGTGCAGGGGAGGAAGGAGGTCCCTCAGCCTGGCCTGCACCCTCTCGCAATATGGGACCGCTGGCTCCTAACTGCTCCCTTGTCTGCCTGCCTGATCACCCCTAACCACTCTGCCTGCCTGCCTGATCACCCCTAACCACTTGCTTGGCTGAGTGATTGCCCCTAACTGCTCCCCTGCCTGTCTGATCGCCCCTAACTGCTCGCCTGCCTGCCTGATCGACCATAACTGCTTGACTGCCTGCCTGATTTCCCCTAAATGCCTCTGCCTTGGCCCCCACTGCCATAGCTTCATCAGGAAGGACATCCAGAATGACGTCAGGAAGGTCGTTCGGCTGTCTAATCTAATTAGCATATTATGCTTTTATTATTAAAGATATGTATAATCCATGGACACAGACAATAGTGTGGTGAAGACCTGGGGCTGGGGGAAAGGAAAGGGAGAGGTCAAAGGGGAAAAAAGGGGACATATGTAATACTTTCAACAATAAAGATTAAAAAAAAGAAACAACTTTAAATAATTGCCAGTTATGTAGCAAAAGAATAAGAGTATAAATTTGACAATGATGGTTTAGAGATAAAGTGTTAGGAAGAGAGGATCAGTGTTGGATAGGACTGATTTAGGATAGTGTTGTAGAGATTTGCCTCCTAATCTGAGTCACTATTTTCTGTTTCTTATATAAATACCTTATAAGTGTACTTTGTGTCTGTTAACTGAAGGATTGACCTCAGGAAGATGTGCCTACAAAATAAAGGAAAAAAAAAAAACTTGTATAGAGAAAAAAAATAGCCTACTTATTCTAAAACATTTCCATATATTTGTCTTTTATGATATTGACTAGTGGCCTGGTGCACGAAATTCGTGCACAGAGGGGGGTTCGCTCAGTCCAGCCTGCACCCTCTCCAATTGGGGACCCCTTGAGGGATGTCCGACTGCTGGTTTAGGCCCGATCCCTGTGATCTAGGACTGCTGGCTCCTAACAGCTCACCTGCCTGCCTGCCTGGTCACTCCTAACTGCCTCTTCCTTCCTGCCTGATTGCCCCTAACCCCTCTGCCTGCCTGCCTGATCGCCCCTAACTGCCCTCCCCTGCCAGCCTGATCTCACCCCTAACTGCTCTCCCCTGCTGGCCTGATTTCACTCCCAACTGCCTCTGCCTGCCTGATCTCACCCCCAATGGCCATCCCCTGCCAGCCTGATCTTGCCCCCAGCTCCCCTCCCCTGAAGGCCTGATCTCATCCCCAACTGCGCTCCTCTACCAGCCAGTTAGTTCTGATTGGTCGGTTTCTATGCCAATCAGCATCAAAAACTCCACCTCCTAGGCAGCCATTGGCTCCTCACAGTTAACCCAGATTTGGTTCTGATTGGTCAGTTTCTATGCCAGTTAGCATAAAAAACTCTGCCTCCTAGGCAGCCATTGGCTCCTTACACTTCACCCAGATTTGGTTCTGATTGGTCGTTTTCTATGCCAGTAAGCGTCAAAAGCTCTGCCTCCTAGGCAGCCATTAGCTCCTCACAGTTGACCCAGATTTTATTCTGATTGGTCAGTTTCTATGCCAGTCAGCATCTTTGAGCCTATCAATGGTGCCTGAACAGAAAGGCAGGGCTGATCAACAGCCCTGGTGATGGCCTGGAGAGAAATGGAGGCGCGGCTGCTGGCCAGACTGGGAGAGAAAGAGAGAGGCAAGTGCTGATCTAAAGCTGCCACAGAGGCAACGAATCAGTCCCTGCTTCTCTCTTCAAGCCTCTCTCTGGCCTTGATTCGCAGCCCCCTCAGCAGTCTGTGCTGGGGCACCACACCTGCAGCAGAAGCAGTCAGCACTGGGTTGCAGTGGCTGGCACTGACTGCAGGACTGACTTCCAGTTGGTCGGGCCTTGGTCGTTACTGGTCATTACAACCTAGGGTTTTTATATATTAGGATATTTCTTAAAAATATAGTATATCCCCCTAAACAATATTTTTGATAATAGAACATTCCTTCTTTTGGGCTGAAATAGATGACTTTATGTCCATCTTGCATTATCATATCTGGAAGCACACAGCATGCATCTTTCATCCTTCATTGGCAATTGTAATTTTGCTCACACATGCAGGGTGTCAGTCGATTTCTCCATTTTATGATTACTGTTATTTTTTTCCTACTACCTTTTTTTTATCCATTTACTATTAATGTTTCTTTGTAATTTATAGAATAAAAATTTATTTTATATTATATATTGATTCTTGATTGTATCTAGAAAGTTCTTATCCTATGCTCAAACTTAGATGAATGTATTAAAATATTTCTAGTCTTCGTGTAGATTCCATTTCATACTTAGATTGTTCATATATTTATAACTTATGCTTGTATGTAGTATGGCTCTAACTATATCTTTTGTCAAAGATTGTTTCACACCTTTGTGGAAAAGCTACACTTTTGCCTTTCTTTCTGTGTGTTTTGAAAACTCTAATGTCAATCTAAATCTCAAAGATAAGTGAATGCATATATATATTTAGGCTTGAGTCCCTGAGGATTTTTCAAGTCTAGTACTTTTACAAGGTATGTGTCAGACTTCAGCATTCTGGGCTGATTTTTCCTTGTACTCAATGGATTCTTTCATTGATTAGATTAAGATCTCTAATTTCCAGAAAATTTTCTTGAGGTAAAATTTTAAATATTAGTTTACTTCCATGTTTTTTTTTTTTTTTGTATCTTCTTTCTTACCTGCAACAATAATAGGAATGCCTGACCTCCCTTTCATGTTTTCAATTTCTATTCATCCTTTTTTACTTTTTAAAATCTTATTTTCATTTTCTTCAGTGTTATTATTTTCTTCAATGTCTTAAATTCTATATTAAATACTATAAAATTTTGTCTTAAATATTATAAATATTTTTTCTTTTTTTTTAATTGTTTGAAGTATTAAAAATAGTAGTACATATGTCTCTTTTTTTTTCCCCCATTGACCTCCCCCCACCTTCCCCTTCCCCCCAGTACATGCCTTTACCTGCCCCGCCCCCTGCAGTATCTTTTATCCATTGGTTATGCTTATATGCATGCGTACAAGTCCTTCAGTTGATCTCTTACAGCCCCCCACCCCAAAACCTCCTCTGCCTTCCTGCTGTAGTTTGACAGTCTGTTCAATGTTTCTTTGCTTCTGTATCTATTTTTCCCCCTTTTCTTTCCTTTAAAAAATCTTGCCTCTGCAGACTAGAAATAAACATATAATAACAAAAAATGTTTGAGTCCCAATTTCAATGTCCAACAGTTCTGATTCCCCGTTTCAATGTCAAACAGTTCCTTATGTGTACATGTCAGCAATGATATCTGGATGGTGGGCACATGGTGGCAATGCAGGTCCAACCCTCTCTGGTTTGGTCCTAGGCACGCTGCTGCGTCGCACAGCTTCTGACTGCTAGCATGGCAAGGCGTCGTCAGCGTCTCCCATCTCTGGACTGTTTCTCCTCTTGTCTTCGTGGTTGGAGCAGACCTGTCAATTCCTCTCTGTTGCAGGAATCCACATGGTCTTGGAGTTGTTTTCTGAAAATATACAAACATATTCTCGACCGAAAGTTAATAAAGGAATCTTTTCTATATAATTGATTTGGGATCCTTTTTATTTTTGCTCAAACGATTTTCCTTTGTCTTATTTAGACACCATGTGTGTTTTTCATGGGTGTCTTGCTGTTAGCATTAAAAATGAAAACTAATTTTGTAAAGTAAAAATTTTCTAGATGTAATTTACTTATAGGATATTTTTCCTTACATGATATTACCCTACTATCCCCCCTTTTTTGATTAATGGAGGCTTTTGTAAATTTTATAATGCAGTCTTGATGACTTTAAATTTTAATTTTTTGCACAAAAATATGACTGCTTTAGTTTCATTGCATGTTCAGGAATTTTACCATGAGATGAACTACCAAAAGAAATTTTAGTTAACACTTTAGGAACAGCTTTTTGTCCAGTACAATTAAATTTTCTTGAATATTCACTTATTTGAATTAGCCTATTTAAATTAATCTGAAAACTTGATTATTATTTTACTGTCAAATTTAATACTCTACCAACAATCTTAGTTTACCCTGTAAATATTAGTGGAAAGGATTATTTGCATTCTTGAGTAGGCCCTGAGCATTCCTGGTGCTAGGCTGGATTTAGATATAGGGCAGCTGCTGTCAGCCAAGTCTCTGTCTGTTACCTGGGTCCCAATCTGAACTGGGCCAAGTCACACTGTCTATCACCTGTGTCCCAATCTGAGCTGGGCGTGGGAAGCAAAGCAGCCATGGGGGCAGGAGACCTCCCTCAGACGGGGCGAGGGTTCAGGCCCCTGCAAGGTTGGGAGGGTGGGGGTCTGTGCCCCACTTCTGATGATCCCCAAGTTCTCTCCTGATGGCCCCTCTGCGACTGTGCCTGTCTTAGGTTGTTCCTTCCCTGAGGAATCTTACCCGTCTCTGGCTAACCAGTCATCCTCCGGGGCCAAGCAGGGTGATGTGAGGTTCAGTTCTGTCTCCTTGGTAGCCTATGCCCCCATGGCCTCCACGCCCAGCACCTGCCTTGAGATCCCCTGGCCTGCTGGCGGGGCCCCAGAACTGATCACATATCTCGGGGAACTGAGGTTTCTTCTCCAGGGAGGGCCCAGCTCACACAATTGGGCGAGAGACAGATCCATGGTACCAGCCACCACGAGGCTTCAAGCTCAGCATGAAAAGAAAGCTTAGGCAACAGCTGAGGGCAATTGGATTGTGAGAAGAGGGTCCCTCTTGGCACAAAAAGCAAGAGGGGCCAATATAGAATGCTCAAGTGCCTTCCCAGTGCCCTAATTCCTTCTGAAAGGGATTAAATCCTTTCATGTCCTCTTTTTTTTTTTTTTTTTTTTAATTGCTGCCAAACATTCCAAGAATTAGTTTGTAAGTTTGTTTGGGATAATTGTACAATATGCTGTTGTAAAATATCTAAAATTATAATGACATTGTAGAATAATATCATGTAAGGATATTCTTTGCTCTAGGCCATGGCAATTCAATTTCAAACTGGCTGACAATTTCTTTTTGTAACTTTATATAAACTTTGTCAGGGAGGCAAAAACACAAATTATTCCCCCATTACCCCTCATCCCCCACTTATGCCCCACCCCCTTGTTGTCTGTGTCCATTGATTAGGCTCATATGCATGCACACAAGTCCCTTGGTTGATCTCTCCCCCTTATCCCCACCCTCCCCTACCTTCCCTGAGGTATGACGTGCTGTTCGACGTTTCTCAGTCTCTGGATCAGTCTATGCCGTTCATTATATTCCACAAATGAGTGAGATCATGTGATATTTATCTTTCTCTGCCTGGCTTATTTCACTTAACATAATACTCTCCATCTCCATCCATGTTGTTGCAAATGCTAGGAACTCCTTCTTTTTTACCGCAGCGTAGTATTCCATTGTGTAGATATACCACAGTTTTTTAATCCACTCATCTGCTGATGGGCATTTAGGCTGTTTCCAAATCTTAGCTATGGTGAATTGTGCTGCTATGAACATAGGGGTGCATATATCCTTTCTGATATTTTAAAAAATATGTTTTTATTGAGGAAAGGAGAAGGACAGAGAGATAGAAACATCAATGATGAGACAGTCATTGATCAACTGCCTCCTGCACATACCCCACATTGGGGATCTAGTCCGCGACCCAGGCATATGCCCTGACCATATTGAACTGAGATCTGATTCCTAGGTCGATGCTCAACCACTGAGCCACACTGGCCAGGCTTAAGTTCTTTTTTTAATTCTTGTGTTCCTTGTGTACCTTGCAATTTAGTCTTTAGTTTTTCTTTAATATGTTATTATTGGTTTCAGAGAGGATGGGATAGGAAGAGAGAGAAACATCAATGATGAGAGAGAATCATTGATTGCCTGCCTCCTGCACATCTCACACTGGGGATCAAACCCACAACCTGGGCACGTGCCCTGACTGGGAATGGAACCATGACTTCCTGGTTCATAGGTCCAAGCTCAACCATTGAATGTGCATGTTTCATTCAATTTAAGGTGCTGTATTTCAATTTTCTTCGTATGATGGTTATTCTGGAAGTCTTTTCATCAGCAGATTTTTTTGTGCATGTCTAACATGTTACAATTTTGTGTGATGTGGTCTGCCGTCTTCCATTTTTATTTATTTCATGGATATGGTTTCTAGTTCAGGGATGTCTTTGATGTTCAGCCTCTTTACATTTATTTTTTGCTTCCGATTTCTGAGAGTGATTTTAACTGGACTCCATAAGACCTCAGTTCCTTTCTGCTATTTTTCATAGAATTTTTTTAGTGCCTCCTCTTCTGCTCAGTGGCCACAGTGGGGAGTGGGAGGTTGTAGGATTTGTTTCCTTTTTCTTTTACTTACAGGAATTTGAAGGTTGCCGCTCTCTGTCTCCTAGCAATGTTGAAAATGTTGATCCTGTGTGGTTATATTTGTTTTCCTGTTGATATTTTGATTGTTTTGGACAGTGAAAGGGAGTTTTAGAATTATGGTACTAACTTTTGACAAACACCATTGGTCAATTCTCAGTCTGCATTTTATCTGATTTATCAGTAGTATTTGGCAGTGATGGTACCTAGTAACTTTCTTCTTCTGGATATACTTTCTTCATGTTACTTTTAAGACACTACACTTTTAGTTTTCCTTATAACATTGTCATGGATCTTTCAGTTTCATTTGCTGGTCATCTTCTCCCAGACCCTCCTGTTTTATATCTGAAATTGCAGAGTCTTACACAGAGTTTTTACTCAACACTTGCACTTCAAACAGACCTCTCAAAATCAACATGTTCTCAATTGAACTCCTAATCTTTCATCTTCTAAATGTGCACATACACCCTCCTTTAGACTTTTCTATCCCCATTGAATATTGCATTATTTTTAATGATATAGACCCAATCTGTCAACTTTTGACTCTTCTGTTTCTCTTAAACCTTACAACCAATTCACTAAGAGATCCTAATATTTTAATTATAAAATAATTACAGTTGAGCATTCTCTATCACCTCTATCTACTCTTAACACCTTAGTGTGAGCTGCCATCATTTTTCATCCGGACCACTGCCATGCCCTCTTAAATGTGTCTTCTCTTCACTACTTACAGTACCCAGAGTAATTCTCTTTAAAATTAAAGTTCCTTTGCTCAAACTCTCCCAGGGCTCTCTATTTCCCTCAGTGTATTAGCTAAATTTATTATTATAATGTCCTACAAAGTCTTACATGATCTGCCACTCATTGCCTCGATTATCTATAAGACTACCATTTGAGTATTCCATTTCAGTTGCCTTGGTTTCCCTCTTGTTCTGCAAATAGGCAAGGTATTCTCCTGCATTGGTATTTTACATTAGTAATTCTTCCTGCTTAGAACACTCTTCACCCATCTCCCCACACAGCTCACTCTCTCACTTGCCTCATGCATATGCTGAAACACTGCCTTCTCAATGAAGCATACCCTGCCCTTCCTATTAATGTTATAATTTGGTCTATCCACCCTGTCATAGTGCAATAGAAGGATAAATATACATGCTTCTCTTCTAAAGGTAAAAATGTTTTGCCTTTTCCAGTCAAAAACAGATATGTCATGTACATGGAGGTGTTTTATTTCCTTCTTCAGTTCCAGAAAGATCATAAGTCTGGTATTCTTTGAGGAAATAATGCACTCTAAAGATGACCTGGTAAAGAAATGTTTAAGTAATAAGCACTGGAAAAATTAGTAGTTTATTTCCCTATGTCTTTTATTAACCCCCAAATCACTCTGTAGAACACAGAATGAAACACTGTAGTGGCAGAGTCCTGTATCTGTTCAGGTAACTCACAGGCATAAATTAGGCACTTAGCAAGGACTGATAATTCATTCGGCAACTAGGAAAAAACTTAGGGCATTAGAGCAGAGTGGGCTTGTGGAGGAATTTCCACGAATCCCTTACTTATTCTAGACAGCATTGATGCATGCTACATTTTTTACTGAAATCTTGAGGTTTGGGGAAAGGATAAAATGTAATATAATAGGTACTTATCTTTAAATCCCTCCTATTCTTAGCATATCTCTGAGGAACAGCAACATTTCTACAGTTTGATGTAAGAAATGGTTGAGAGTAAAGTTAAGAAATTTACAAAACTATTTAATGTGTTGGAACGCCAGTTATAAATCAACCAAAAGGTCTCTTAGAAACTTGATGGAATTATTGGGTTACCCACAATATGGTTTGTGCCCAGAAGTTTCTGAATCAGGGAAAAGAGGGTTGTGTTTACTAGGTAAATGCCTCTGGCAATGTTAATTAAAGAATAAAAGTTTCAATTCTCCTATTTGTAAAAATAGAAATAATAATGTCAACTTTGTAAGGTTCATATGAGGACAAAATGGTTGTAAAGTGCTGTGTTAGTTATCTGTGGCAGCTGTGACAAATTACCACAAATTTAGTGGCTCAAAACAACATTTATTATCTTACATTTCTATAGAGCAGGAGTCCAATATGGATTTTACTTGCTAAGATCAAGGTTTTGGCAGGGTGCTTTTCTTCCTGGAGGCCCTAGGGAAACGTTCCTTTCCTTACCTTCTCCAACTCCTGGAGATCATACACTTTCCTTGGCTGATAGCCCCTTCCTCCAACTTCAAAGCCAATGAATGCTATAAGACTAAGTTCTCATGCTGACGTGTCTCTAGTTCTATTTTTTCAATTCCTTCTTCCACTTTTAGACACCCCTGTGATTACCTTGCAGCCACCTGGATAACCTATAATCATAAAAGCATAATATGCTAATTAGACCGGTCAGCCGAACGACCTTCCGGACCTCATTCCAGACGTTCTTCCAGATGAAGCCATGGCAGCAGGGGCCAAGGCAGAGGCAGTTAGGGGTTATCAGGCAGGTAGACAAGCAGTTAGGGGTGATCAGGCAGGCTGGAAGAGTGGTTAGGGGTGATCAGGCAGGTAGGGGAGCAGTTAGAGGTAATCAGGCAGGCAGGTGAGCTGTTAGGGGCAATCAGGCAGGCAGCCAGGAGTGGTTAGGAGCCAGTGGTCCTGTATTGTGAGAAGGATGTCCCCTGAGGGGACCTGGATTGCAAGAGGGTGCAGGTCGGCCTAAGGGACCCCGCCCCCATGCACAAATTTTGTGCACTGGGCCTCTAGTCTAGGATAATCCATCTATTTTTAAGGTCATCTGATTGCTATCAGAGAAATGTGTGGATGGTCCTTCTTTGTTGCTAGTGGGAGTGGGGCTCTTTGGGTATAGCTGGAATAAGCATATGGGAGGATAAACTGTGATAGAACTACATCTCTACATTTCTACAGTCCCATTTCACTTGATCCAGTCCTACAAGATGTGCAGCAGGGATTCAGTAGTACCAGAAGCAAAGCCAGCCTCTGAAGTTTCCCTTCCATGTTGGAATTGGGTCTGGTACAGCATAAGTCTAGTTGCAGTCCATTAGTCCATTGTGTGTGGGTCCACATGGCCATGAGCCATGTGGGTGAATTCACAGGTGCCCAGAGAATGTGCCCCCTGCAACAGGGGTCCCAGGAGAGCAAGAGACCACAAACAAAGAGCAACAAGGGAGCTTACTCCTTTGTTTAGCAGATTAAGTATCTCCAATCTTCCTATGCTTGCAGCAATCACGCTTACTCTGGCCAATGATCTGTTTCCAGCTGTGACTGACAGAAAAGTACCTGCACTATGTCACTCAGACTTTACTGGGCATGTGGCCCTGCCCTCAGTGGTCTGTGGGGAATAGAGCTGGGAGTGTTAAACGGCAGCTTCCTGGCAAAGCTGCACACATGAAACACCACGCCTATATTTGATCTTCCCTTTGCTCCTTTCTTTTTATTAATAACCAGGTTATGTCCAGCTGGCATGGTTCAGTGGTTGAGCGGTGACCAATGAACCAATAGGTCACTGGTTTGATTCCTGGTCAGGGCACCTGCCTGGGTTGCAGGTTTGATCTGCAGTGCGTAGCGTGTCTGAGACAGCCCATCATTGTTTCTATCGATTTATCCCTCTCCCTTCTTTTCCCTCCATAATCAATAAAAATATTTAAAAAGAATAATTAGATTAAATGACAATGGCATCATGATTAATCAGCAACCTTAATTCTATCCCTAACCCTAATTTCTATTTGCCATGTAACCTAACATATCGACACGTTCAGAGGATTAGACTATATAATCTTTAAAGGACCATTATTTTGCCTACCACAAGTGCTAGTTATTGAAAGATTCTTCAATTCCTGTTATTAGTCTTCCATGGTGATAACAACAGTATCACCTTCATACTATTATTTGTGTTGATTAGATGAGCTAGTAGAAATACTAGTAAAGGGTAAAACAATAGCTCTTAGTAAACAGTAACTATAATTTAGTACTTAGAGTCTAGCTTTTTGTTTGCTTGTTTTTCTGTGTTTTTTTTTGTTTGTTTACCAGTAAAATAAACATTAGTGAATTGGTATATTTCACATTATTGTGAAAATTAGAGATAATATTTGTAGTGTCCCTAGCACTTACTGGTTGTATAATATTATATTTCTACCTAATATCTCTAATTCTTCTATTTCTCATCTGTAAATTGGGGTCAATAATTGTATATAACTCAGAGGATTCTTTCAAGATTGAATTAGAATATATACAGTAAGTATTTAGCACAGTACCTAATACCTACTAAAAGGTTCCATAACAAGTTAGTCATTATTATAATTAGTGATAATACAAATCATTACTATCTCTACATGTTCTATTACTCATGACTCTTTCTAAAAGAACTCCCTCTGAACCTCTAGCCAGGCTCACCAAGGAGCAAAGAGAGAGGACCCAAATAAACAAAATCAGAAATGAAAGAGGCAAAATAACAAGACTCCACAGAAATACAAAGGATTGTTTAAAAATACTATGAACAACTCTATTCCAACAAACTAGACAACCTGGAGGAAATGGACATATTCCTAGAAAAATAAAACCTTCCAAAACTCAATCAGGAAAAATCAAAAAATCTCAATAGGCTGATAACTATGGAAGAAATTGCAGCAGTCATCAAAAAGCTTCCAGCAAACAAAAGCCCAGGGCCAGACGGCTTCACAGGGGAGTTTTACCAAACATTCAAGGAAAAACTAAAACCTATCCTCCTCAGACTATTCCAAAAAATTCAAGAGGAAGGAACACTTCCAAGCTCATTCTATGCCCTAATACCAACACCAGATAAAGACAACACAAAGAAAGAGAATTACAGGCCAATATCCCTCATGAACATAGATGCCAAAGTCCTCAACTAAATTCTAGCAAATCAGATCCAGCATTACATCAGAAAAATCATACACCATGACCAAGTAGGATTTTTCCTGGGGATGCAAGGATGGTACAATATCCACAAATCAATAAACGTGATACATCACATAAACAAATTGAGAGATAAAAATCACATAGTCCTATCAATTGATGCAGAAAAAGCTTTTGACAAAATCCAACACCCTTTCTTGATAAAAACCCTCAGCAAAATGGCAATAGTGGTATCATACCTCAACATAATAAAAGCCTTATATGACAAACCTACAGCCAACATCATACTCAATGAGCAAAAACTAAAACCATTTCACCTAAGAACAGGAACAAGACAGGGATGCCAACTTTCACCACTCCTGTTCGACATAGTTCTGGAAGTGCTAGCCTTAGCAATTAGACAAGAAGAAGAAATAAAAGGTATCCAAACTGGAAAAGAAGATGTAAAACTGTCATTATTCACAGATGACATGATACTGTACATAGAAAACCCTAAAGACTCCATCAAAAATTATTAGACTTAATGAATGAATTCGGCAATGTAGCAGGATACAAAATTAATGCCAAGAAATCTATGGCATATCTATACATCAATAGTGAACTTACAGAAAGATATACTAATAAACAATCCCATTTACCATTGCACCAAAAAAAAATTAAGATACCTAGGAATAAATTTAACTAAGGAGGTAAAAGACCTATACATGGAAAACTACATGACACTGAAAAACGAGATAGAGGAAGACATAAACAGATGGAAGAACATACCCTGCTCATAGATTGGTAGAATCAACATCAAAGGGTCCATACTACCCAAAGCAATCTATAGATTCAATGCACTCCCCATTAAAATACCAATGGCATATTTCACAGTTCTCGAACGAACTCTCCAAAAATTCATCTGGAATAAAAAAAGACCCTGAATATCTGCAGCAATCCTGAGAAAGAAGAACAAAGTAGGAGGGATGTCAATACCAGATTTCAAGCTGTATTACAAAGCCACTGTTCTTAAAACTGCACAAGAACAAACATATAGATCAATGGAATAGAATAGAGAACCCAGAAGTTGACCCAAACCACTATGCTCAATTAATATTCAACAAAGGAGGCAAGAACATACAATGGAGTCAAGACAGTCTCTTCAATAAATGGTGTCGGGAAAATTGGACAGATACATGCAAAAAAAAAAAAATGAAACTAGACCACCAACTTACACCATACACAAAAATAAACCCAAATGGATAAAGCACTTAAACATAAGACCAGAAACCATAAAAATATTAGAGGAATCCATAGGCAGCAAAATCTCAGACATATGACGAAGCAATATCTTCACCAATACAGCTCCTAGGGCAATGGAAACGAAAGAGAAAATAAACAAATGGGACTACATCTAAATAAAAAGCTTCTGTACAGCAAAAGAAACCATCAACAAAACAACAAGAAAGCCCACTGCATGGGAGAACATATTTGCCAATGTTATCACAGATAAGGGTTTAATGTCCAACATTTACAGGGAACTCATACAACTTAACAAAAAAGGAAGATAAGCAACTCAATAAAAAAATGGGCAACATATCTAAATAGATACTTTTCAAAAGAAGACATAAGGAAGGCCAAGAGGCATATGAAAACATGCTCAAAGTCACTAATCATTTGAGAGATGCAAATCAAAAAGACAATGTGGTACCATCTCACACCTGTCAGAATGGCTATCATCAACAAATCCACAAATGACAAGTGTTGGTGAGGATGCAGAGAAAAAGAACCCTCTTATACTGCTGTCGAAATGCAGATTGGTGCAGCCACTATGGAGAACAGTATGGAGTTTCCTCAAAAAACTAAAAATGGAACTCCCATTTGACCCAGTGATCCCAATTCTAGGAATATATCCCAAGAAACCAGAAACACCAATCAGAAAGGATATATGCACCCCTATGTTCATAGCAGCACAATTCACCATAGCTAAGATTTGGAAACAGCCTAAGTGCCCATCAGCAGATAAGTGGATTAAAAAACTGTGGTACATCTACACAATGGAATACTATGCTGCTATAAAAAAGAAGGAATTCTTACTATTTGCAACAGCATGGATGGAACTGGAGAGCATTATGCTAAGCGAAATAAGCCAGTCAGAGAAAGATAAATATCACATGATCTCACTCATTTGTGGAATATAATGAACAACATAAACTGAGGAACAAAAACAGATCCAGAGACAGAGAAGCATCGATCAGACTGTCAAACCTCAGTGGGAAGGTAGGGGAGGATGGGGGTAAGGAGGAGAGATCAACCAAAGGACTTGTATGTATGCATATAAACCTAACCAATGGACCCAGGCACCAGGGCGGTGAGGGCATATGTGGGGGGTGGGGAGACAATGCGGAGATAAGGACACATATGTAATTCCTTAATCAATAAAGACAAAAATTTTAAAAAATAAAAGAACTCCCTCTTGAAAGATTTCACAGTTTTCTTGGAATAATCAATGCTATGTTAGAAAACTGGGAATGTGTTCATCATGGACAGATGGATTCAATCTCTTCGAGCCAAAGCAAATTACTCCCTACCTGCGGAATCCCTCCCTTTTCCAGGGACCTATTGAGGTTTAGTGAAAAGCAAAGATAAATGGGCATTCTCAGGCTGACCATAAGCCAAGAGTGGAGGACACATCCTTGCCAAATCTACATGTACTAGATGCACAGCGGCATTGTGCAAACTGTAGGAGTCCTAGCAATCTGAATAAGATCCTGAGAAGCAGCTGCTATTTGAAGACTTCTGTGGCCATTCTTATTCATTGGCTTCCATTGTTGGCCCGAGGGTATTACTTGAGACACTCTCATTTGGTTTATTTTCCTTAAAATTAGAGTAGCTTTGTCCATATGTCCATAAGTTACCTATTAAAATATAACATAAGTCTAAGCTTTTTAGGAAGAGAGAGAATCAGACCCTTTTCTTTTTCTTTTTTTTGTTTATTTTGGCTAATTTTTTGTTCAAAAGTGAGAAAATATTCTGTGCTTTTTGTTGTTGTTGTCAAATACATATTACATTTATAGGCCTTTTTGTTTTTATTCTTCTGGTCCTTTTACAAAGTTTTCATCCTTCTTATTTACCTAGAAAACTTATTTTGACCATTAAAAATATGTCACAGATAGTACTTCCTTCTCCAAATCTTTTTCCCCAAATTGTCCATCTATTCTTTGCTAAGTGACTTCAGGTCTTATATTGATTATTTCATTTCACTTAAAACATTTAATTATAATTTGTTGCTTTACTATTTGTATTACCAACTACTCCATGATCTACCTGGGGAAGAAAGTTTGTCTTTTCTATCTCTATGTCTCAGATAGCATCATAGTGCCTAGAAGATTGCTACAAGTTTAGCAATGTTTTTAAACCTCACCCGAGAATATGTTTTTTTAAATTGATCTTAGAAAAAGAGAGGGAGAGAAAGAGAAACATCGATCTGTTGCCTCCCGTAGTGCTCCCACCGAGGATTGAACTCACAACCTAGGCATGTGCCCTGAGTGAGAATTTGAACCCACAACCTTTTGGTGTATGGGGGGAGGCTCCAACCCACTGAGCCACGGGGCCAGGGCAAAAGATTAGCAAACTTTTGACAAAAGAAGCAATGGACTTAGGAATATTTGAGTTTTGAAAAGCAGACACTCAAACTAACAAGCAAAACTAAAAGTTTATGAAAAGTATATGGGAGTATTTCATACAACTGAAGATTAGGAAGCATTGAGCTGTAAGTACCATGGATGATTGAGTCCCTCACTAATGAAAACTCTTTGATCTCCTTTCTTTGTCACTCTGGAAACATCTTCATTCTTTCTCTCTTCAGACTGGTCTCCCTGCATCTCCAGTAAAAAAGGAAAGAAGAGCGATACTCCAATAAGACTCCCCTGATTAAATGTCCTTTCCATTCAATCATGCATCAAAGAACAACTAGGTATGTTGTTGTGTTTTGTTTTGTCTTAACTTTAATAGGAGTTTTGCTAGAGAAAGAATTTGATTGGCCCTTTTAGGTCAAATGGCATTCATACACTCATTTACAAAGATCAAGAATTTGGAGACTTGAGGTAGAATTATTTCTGAGGTGACATCATGGAACCAGTAATAGTCCCAGATAAGGACAAGGACTGTGTGATTGGATAGGGCAACACCTGTCCACCACACCTAGCTAGGAGAAGTAATTGAGTTCTTAACATCTCACAGTAAATAAATTTCCGTAAGGTAAGTAGCACTGGTCACCTTGGTGAAAAGACTCTCTAGAGGTTAAAGTCATTGGGAAAGACCACGTTTAGCTCTTAGTTTTACCAGGCTGAGTCTACTTTTGCCTAGCAACCAGAAGCTTCGGGGACTTTGTTGGTGTCTTTCGCATGCAGAGCCACTGTTAGTGGCTGCTGTGTATTTATGAAACACCACCAGTGCTCATTATGGATGTGTTAAAAATTCAGATCCTTAGAGAACACAGTAGATCGAAGTATTGACTCCTGTTTCACTTTCCCCATCTGTCCAAACATCAATAACAACAGTGTATGGGGGTCTGGAAGCACTGGGCTAATGTACCTTCCTTCGATCATAATTCCAGAGTTCGCCTTAATTAAGATTGATTTTTGCCCCTATGTTGTACATCTCTTAACTAACAGAAAAGTCGCAAGGGCACAGTTTAAGCATTAAGAATGTGAAGATTGAAGAGGAGAGAGCGGAATCAAATCTGGTGCTTATGGAGTCTAAAAACTGCATGGCTAGTATGCTTCAGATAAATCCTCAAGCAGATTTCAAAGGCATTGAAGGAGTCACATAAGGGCACTGGAAGAATGAATTGCTCTTCTGATGCATTTTCCTTCGTATGCGCTGCCTGGGTGCATTATTGTTTATGGGAGGAAAGAAAGGTACTTTAGATTAAGCAAGTGAAGGCCACAGCAGGCCGGAGTTGTTTGCTTCTTTTCTTAGACATTTTCAGAAACATCCCTATCATCAACAAAATCCTGAGTGCTCATAATACTGCAGGCTCCTTCAAAAATACTTGTGCTCAACAAAGGGAATGTGCAGTGTCTGCCCTCAAGCAAATTACAATCTAGAATAGAAAGTGGATGTGGCACTAAGAAAAAGGGAAAGTGAAATCACACAGTGCATGAATAGGAACTCGACACAAAGGGATTTTGATTAGTTGTGACCCTGCACCTTCATCCAGCTGCTGAAAGAGGCTTCTTTGGGGAAATAACTTTCAGGGTTTTTGTTTGTTTGTTTGTTGTGTGTGTGTATATATTTTAAAGAAGAATCTAAAAAGTAGATTGTTGGAGAGGGAGAAATAAAGTGACTGTTCTAAGGATTTTGAATGTTTTATGCTAGAATTTTTAACTTAATATTTATTAAAGCTTATCACAAGAATAAACTGTCTTGGTGTGCGTGTGTGTGTGTGTGTGTGTGTGAGAGAGAGAGAGAGAGAGAGAGAGAGAGAGAGAGAGAGAGAGAGCTGTATACAGGCTACTTGCTTCTTTGCTTCTGTAACAAAGATAGATTCCAACTATTACCCTCTTGCAGTAAGCATTACATGTCACACAAACTGACACAGCAAATTTCAAATGATTGTTTGTATAAGTGTTTAAACAAATACAGTAATAATTGCATTTTTTCTGCTTGGTTTTCTTCCAATTTTTGCTTCAAATCAGCTCTGGAAAACCTATTGTATATTTGTGTGATTTAAATATTGAATGTGTGTGTGGAACATCTGGGGAACTCTGATAGGGATCATTTGGGGGTTTGAGATTAGAAAATTCTCATGTTGGTTATAATAGAAAAGGAAATTATTTCAAGGATTCAGGGTCTTGGGCTCCAGTTACTAATGAATCCAGGCAAATATGTAGTCAAGGTCTTTCCAAGGTCATCCAGTCTCTTGTCTCTATCCTTTCCAAAGAGCTTCTTTGTTCTCCTCTGTGCAGACCAGACTGCCCAGTCCCCAAGGGAATGTGTGAATGAATGAGTGAAGAATGAGAGAAAGGCAAATGTGATGGGTATCAAGGTAAGAATGTATGTTCTGTGTGTGTGTTCATTTATGAAAACTGATATGGATACATTCATTCACTAGGACACATTTTAAAATAAAATATTGTTGATGTGGGGA
Source organism: Plecotus auritus (assembly GCF_963455305.1). Classification (NCBI taxonomy): domain Eukaryota; kingdom Metazoa; phylum Chordata; class Mammalia; order Chiroptera; family Vespertilionidae; genus Plecotus; species Plecotus auritus. Next base: position 11,009,315 of record NC_137773.1, on the reverse strand, counting down.
AATAAAGCATATGTGAACTGCTGCTAGCTAGAAGGCACTAAGAATGGGAAAGGAAGGGTTATATTAATATCACTTTCTTGGTGAACAGTAGGTGAAAGTTTTTTCTCTCTTGTTTACATGACATCTTTACTTTGCTCAGTGGAGAGGCTCTGCTCTAGAATCCCACCTGATAACGTTCCTTCATCTGGGAGAGACACTGTCTGGAACACAGTGCCCCCGTGATTGCTTCCTCAGCACTGACCAGAGAAGGTGAAAGATTGAGGACCCCATATTGGCTCTTACATTATTCATTTTATTTTATTTTTTCTCTTACATTATTTAGATTGGAAAGAAAACAGATCACTTCCTCTCTACCCTCACTGAATGGAAGTCATCATAGGGACTCTAGTCTTTCTGTATATATTGTTTTCCAAGAAGACATAAACTCGTGTGCTATTGATTCCCAAACTAAAAGGGCCTATTGGAGGATACCAGAATATAGAGTAATTCATAGAGAAAATTTAAGTTTTATAGTCTCAGCCCGGTTTTCTCGGAGTGTGACACCTGGACCAGTAGCCTGGGCATCATCGCCTACTTATTAGAAACTCAAAATCTAAGCCCTGCCCTATTCTGCAGATAGGGTTTAACAATCTGTTTATTAATAGTGTTTCAAATGCATGTTAGAGTTTGAAAAACATTGTTCTAGTCTGTGGGTGCTATAAAGATATAAGAAGCTATACAAACACAAACAGGATTTTAACCATAAATGACTTATTTCTTGTGTATTTGTGATAGTTTGTTAGCACTAACAACAACAATAATGGTAGCTTCTTATATTCTAGATGCTATGCTCATTGTCTGACCTGGTATAATTGTCGAAATAATTATATGACACAGATCTTTCTGTTATTTCCACTTTACAGAAAAAAAAAAAAACTACCTAAGTTTCAAGAGGATAGATTAGTGAATTTTGAAGTAAATAAGCTGGTATATAAACCTAAGAAATACAGTTTGTAGAGTAGGGGTTTTAATTGGCTCTACCAGGTCAGTTTATTTCTCTCCTTAAGATTTAATCCTGCCAAAATTTCCCATTTGTTTCTTGTAATATCTCTACACACTCAGGGGTTGAGCATCTTCCTCTGTAAAGACAGAAGTCTACCCACCGGACCTGTTCTCCAGGCTTTGTTTCATTGCCTCTTCTGATCCCCTGCGGTTTGCCCATGATGTAATTTTATTGCTACCTCCTTCTGCTGCAGCTGCTGTAAGTCTTACTTCCTGGTGCTTCCAGGGCCACCCTCTCTAGCTGCACTTTGTCAAAATTGCTTGTCCCAATTCTGTGAGTCTCAGATCACTATGAGAACCGCTGCTGTAGAGCCTAAGACCATTGGAAAACACAGATATTTACATTACGATTCATTAACAGTAGCAAAATTACAGTTATGAAGTAGCAACGAAAATAATTTTATCGCCCTGGCCGGTTTGGCTCAGTGGATGGAGCATCAGCCTGCGGACTGAAGGGTCCCAGGTTCGATTCCAGTCAAGGGCATGTACCTTGGTTGCGGGCACATCCCCAGTGGGGGGTGTACAGGAGGCAGCTGATCGATGTTTCTCTCTCATCGATGTTTCTAACTCTCTATCCCTCTCCCTTCCTCTCTGTAAAAAAATCAATAAAATATATTAAAAAAAAGAAAATAATTTTATGGTTGAGGGTCACCACAACATGAGGAACTGTATTAAAGGGTCGTGGCATTAGAAAGGTTGAGAACCACTGCGTATGAACATACCGTGAGAAGGTCTGACAGTATATTCCCTAGAATGTCTGTCCTGACAGACTCCCAATGAGGCTTCTAGGAAGACAGACCTACCTTAGTCTTTAGCAATTAAAATGGATCATCTCTGCTTTATTTTTTTTTAATTTCTTTAGTGATTAAGGTGTAACATATGTGTCCTTATTCCCCCATTACCTCCCCCCACTCCCCACCCCCACTCATGCCCTCACCCTCCTGTTGTCTGTGTCTATTGGTTAGGCTTATATGCATGCATCCAAGTCCTTTGGTTGATCTCTCCCCCTTACCCCTACCCTCCCTCCTCCTTCATTTCTAAATCCCCTCTGTGTATCTTACTACATATCAATAGCTACACACCAATAACGTGAGCTTCCTGAGTTCACCCTTCTAGAAGTAGAAAGACTGAATGCATTAGTTCCTATTGCTGTTGTAAAAATTAATACACACCTGGTGGCTTAAAACAACATGTATTTATTATTTTACAGTTATGGACGTCAGATATCTCTGACTCAGATATCCCTGGGCTAAAACCAGGGTGTATACAAGACTTCACTTCTTTCTGGAGACTCCAGAGGAAAATCTCTTTCTGGCTCTTTTCAGCTTCTAGAAGCTGCCTGCATTCCTTGGCTTATCGCTTGCTTTTCCATCTTCAAAGCCGGTGATAATTTCTCAAATCATATCACTTGGATACTAGTTTTTCTGCTTTGCTCTTCCCTTGTGATTATCTTGAATATAACACGTAATCCAGAAGAACCTTCTGATTTTAAAATCAGCTAATTAACCATCTTTATTCCATCAGCAATCTTACTCCCCCTTGCCAGATAATGTAACATAGTCCCAGATTCTGAGGATGGGGGCTTCTTTGGGGAGCCATTATTCTGCCTACCACACTGGCCAACTCCGACTTTACATTTTACCCTTTTACTGACCCCAATGTTTGGTTTACAAAAGCAGACACTGTGTGAGGTTAGAAGTACCAGTCAAATGAACTTGCTTATTGATCTCTTCATCACCCTACTTGCATAATAAACATGGCTGAATATTTCCAAACATCCCAAATGCTCCTTGGTATTTTCTCTACCAATCTGTGTAACTCCAGATCTCACATCCTGTGAGATTTCCTTGACCCATCATTCCCATTTATTCCAGTTTCTCTGTCACCAGTATCCCCTGCTTAGTATCCAGGACTCATTTACATTATGAACAGGAACTATGGTGGCATTCTAAGTTTTTCTGTGATGTGGCCATTTTGCTAGTTTGTTGTATGCCTGCCCCTTTCCCTTACTAACTCTATCAACAACCCGAGGACAAAGAACAGGCTATGCCTTTTCAGCTTCTCTTAGTTTCTAATGCAGAATGTTGCTTATTTTTGCTTAAGATGTTTCTCAAACTCATGTCACACAGATTTGCTTAAAAAGGTAGTCCTTCAGATTACTTTATAAATTAGTTGAATCATCCATAATCCTATGGTCAGTTACCTTTGTTCTCATTTTTTTCCATTCTTTGTAAGTGAAGCCTTTAATAGAAGCCATTCTTAATCAAAATGTGTGACACCTGCAAACTACCAGGATTTATCAAGGACTTGCTATACTGTGCCTGACACTGTCCTAAGGACTTTACATATGTTTTTGTTATCATCAGACATTTCTGAATTAAATACTATTCCTGCTCTGTAGTTTTCAGTCAAGGAAATGGAGTCACGGTGAGTTTAGGTAGCTTATTTATGACCACACAGCAAGTAAGGGGCAGAACAGCTTGATATCAGCTCTATCACAAACCCCACTCTCTTCAGCATGAAGCTGTAGGTCCTGACCTTCTGAGGTACTCATTGCAGTTGCTCATCTGGCTGCCTCAGGAACCATGTCAAATCAAACCTATTAGACCCCAAACTGCCTTTCCAATTCAATTCAAGAAGTATTTATTGACTGTACTAGTATGCTACATGCCAGGTGTCATTTACCTGTGATTCAGCAGTATTTATGCCAACACTGCCTTAGAGCAGAGTTATACACTTTCTTCAAAAGAGATGGTGTCTCAAATATAGAAATCGTTAATGTCAAGGGCATGCTTAAAATTGCTATTGATGCAAAAGCTTTCTGAATACACTCTATAGATGGTGATCCAAAGGAAAATATAAACTTGATTGGAATAAAAGAAAATCAGCATCGTTGTTTTGTCCCTTGTTCACAGAAAGCAAAACGCCGCAGGGATGTTTGCATAGACGGAAATAATGCAGCAGAAGCTACTGGGCTCCTTGGGAATGAAAACCCAAGATATGAGAAAGGGATAGAGGGGAGAAGGGGAAGGGGAAGGGGATGGGGCTGATATTGACAATTATCGTGAAAGGTTGTCAATTTTTTTCTGTCCCTCCCACATATGTGCACACATAGTGCTTAGGACCTGGAGATCTCATTTCTCAGAGTGTTGCCCCTGCCATTACGGGATCAAAGCGTATTAATCTTGGACCTTTGGCTTCTGGTCATGCCTCTTTAGAAAGACAGCAACAGGCAGATGGTGAATATAAACTAGTGAGGGCTCCTGTGAACCACCAGGCATAGTATTCCTTTTATGAACCTGGGAGGGCAGGTAGGGTTGCTTATCTAACTCTGGCCCAGGACTTGCCTTTCTATGTAGGCCTTAAGGGATCTTGGAGGGACAATCAGATTCCAAAGGCTGAATACATTTGTCTGTGTTCACTTTTAGAAAAATCCCAAGAATTAGTTTTCACTTTTGAGTTATTAATTCCATCCTCTGACTCGTCTCTTCATACCTAACAGCATCCTCCAGAAGCTATAAAAATCTCTAGAGGTCCTTGAAGTAATGAGAAAGCTGATGGGGTCCCTCCCCAGTCTCTAATAATTAGACTTTGATTTCTCCATAACAGCCTTCAGTTCACTGCCAGTTGTCAGGACAACTTCTGCAGCTTTAACCTCTCTATGCGGCATCCTGCCCGGGTTCCTACAGATTCTCCCTCAGCGGGCTCATTTCCTTTGCAGTCTCCCTCTGTGTGCATTTTTCCACTAGGTGGCGCTGTAACAATTTAGCTCGCAGATCACAACGAGAGACATTAAATTCACTGACCACTGCTCAGTCCTCTGGGGAAGCATATTGCTATGGCCCAGAATTGCAAATCAAGTGCAGAGTCAGACAACAGAACAACAAATCCCATAACAGGAACACAATTGGAGATAACAAATTCCATGGGACAAATGCACGTTGATTCCACAAGTGAGCTCTGTGTTTGGCTTCCTGAATTGCTTGCTCTACTCTTCTGCAGCCAGAGTCAGGAAGCCTGGGTTCTGCACCCAACTCTGCCACTCACCAGAGGTGGGCTCATCTTTCTGAGGCCCCTTGTTCACCTCTTTAAAACGAAGGGGTCAGGGCAGATGACTTTGAGAGTGTCTTCCAACTGTAACTCTGGATTTTACTATAAAATTGTAATCAAATTTTAATAATTTTTATAACAACAGGGGAAGATGTGAATTTCAATGTCTGTTCTTCAAGTCTGCTGTGTTAAAAATCTATCTCTATCTATACACAGTTGTAAAAAAGCATTGGGATGATTTTACTCACTTTTATTTAACGTTAAAAACAGGGCAAGGTAGGGGATTTCCAACTTTAAATATGAGATTTTTATTTTATAAATTTAAAGGCCAAAGAAAGGGTGGCTTCTTGGAAGAAATTCACTCATCAACCACTCACCTCCCAGCAAAATTAGTTGTTTAGTTAAGTGTCTACACCTTTATTTATATAGGACTTTGCATGTCGATATCCTTTTCTATTGTGGTGAATTAACAAGACTAGATTGCAGATCAGACACAAAGAGGTTGCTCTGCAGTGAGAAATGAATATATCCCCTATTTGCAATTCATTTGGGCTTTCTATTTCATGTTTGTTCCTCAGTTTTACAACCTGAAACAACCTTTTTCTATTTTTAGAGAGCCCGGCTTTCCTTTGGGAATGATTTCCCTATCACCAGAATGGATACATCTTTTGTCAGAAGATCCTAGAAATTGGTACCCGCCTTCCTCTCCTGTCTAAAATCTGTTTTTCTCCCCAGCCCATGACAGTGAAAACATTAGTTCACTCTGTTCTTTGTGAAACATTAATTGGATAGAAGCAATGAAAACCTAACAGGTATTTGTTATAATGGAAAGGGCATCAGAGATCATTCAGTTAAACCCTTTTTATTATACCAATGAGGAATTGAAGACCCAAAGGTTAAGTGGCTTACCCAGATTTATTCAGTGAGTGAGTGAGAATATTGTTTTAGAGGGAAACACGGATTGAACAAAAGGAAGGCTAAACCCATTCTTTAGTTTCTCCAGCTATATAATCCCAATATTTTGACCCAAGACCATCTTTGTGTCTACAGGACGGGATCACCTATTCTGTGGTTGGCATGTAGAAGCAATACAGTGCAATTTGTGGGATGTGTCTGATAGTATCATAAATGAACTATAACCCAAAGACTAGAGTAGGGCACAGGCTTCAAAAATACGTTCTGGGGCAACTAGTCCGATTCACCAAAAGAGCTCTGCATCAAGTAAATTGAAACAGATTCTCTTCTCGAAGAGTCTTTAGCCAGGCTTCTCTGAGCACTGTTGTTGACTGGGCCTCAGCCTTGCACCTCCCACACCGACCCCTAGTCCTGTCTTCAACCTGCCTAGCCCTGTTATAGCAAGAACTCTGCTAAGTGTAGTGATAATTCTCAACCCTTGATATCTGATCGAATTGGCCTTCCTTCAGGAAGGATCCTGTTAAGTCATTTAAGTCTAGAATCCCCCATTCCTAATGTCTCCTCTTAGTACTTTTTCATCCACGACCCCTCTTTTTGCTCAGTGGCTGTAAACTCCCAGCTGTCTTTCCTGTATTGACTGGAGCCCAATGATCGTTCTCCCCTATTGCAATGCCCGCATCCAAAATGTTTTGAATAATATATTTATATTTGCAACCTTTGCATTTCTCTCTAACATCCTTGTATCTATTTGTCACACAAAATTGTGTTTCCTTTAAAAAATGTGAAGAAAATGTACAACTTACAGAAATAACCCATGTCAATTCTGTGATCTCTTTTATTTTGTGGCGCTTTTTTTTTTTTTTTTTTTTTTTTGAGGAAATGAAAAGCAGGATGAGGCAAGAGAACAGATTTCCTTGGAAATATGTGGTGTGGTTTTCCACTCTGCTTCCTTTTGGTTGTATGATCTTGGTCTAGTTTTCTGCTTTGCTTTATCCAAAGTACCACAACACCAGCCAAATGGGAACAGAGCTGCTCTGCCTGTCACCCAGTGTCTTTATGACCTCAGAGGTGGTAGCATGTGGGGAAATTGTGGCCAGTGCTTCACAAACATCAGGCTCTATGATGATTGTATAGGATAGATGGCAAATGTGGGGTCTCATTCTTTTACACATTTGTCCTCAGGCAAAGACTTTGCCTTGTGGTATTTGGGCAGAATGATTATTAGTAGTATAGTGGGGTTAGAAAGACTGCTTCCTTATAATTAAATAAAATAAAACAGTGAGGAGAGAGGGATTTATGTCAGGCCCAATACACTAAATTGGAAGAGCCACTGTGAGTTGTATACATACACTATATACCTATCTGGTAATACTATGATCTCATTTGTGAATGAAAAATTCACATCGTATTGAAAGCCATGCTGGGACAGAAATGGCCTCCAGATGTATTCTCAAAAAGACCTAAAGATTGCATTAAAATGTCATAGGATTAAATATTTTCTTTCCATTGATGTTGTTAATATTTTCATTGGTGTTCTGTTTAGCTCTCTGAGGAACAAGAACTCTATTGATTCAGAGGAAAAGAAAATCTGCTATTAACATTCTGTACGAGTAGGGGTTGAAATGGGTGGGTCTCAGATTGTCTTAATATAATTTCATGGATATGTCAGAGGATGACAACATGTGAAGGGAAAGTGTTCACATGGGAGTCAGAATATTGGGCTGCTTTAATTTAATCAACCTTTTTTTTAAAAAAATATATTTTATTGATATTTTACAGAGAGGAAGGGAGAGGGATAGAGAGCTAGAAACATCGATGAGAGAGAAACATCGATCAGCTGCCTCCTGCACACCCCCCACTGGGGATGTGCCCGCAACCAAGGTACATGCCCTTGACCGGAATCGAACCCGGGACCCTTCAGTCCGCAGGCCGACGCTCTATCCACTGAGCCAAACCGGTTTTGGCTTTTTTTTTTTTTTTTTTTAAGTGAGCACTTTCTTGCTACTTGACAAGCCACTGGATTAACAATGGACAACACAGAATATGGAGTTTCTGTCAAATAATAGGGGTGGGGAAGCCATGATTAACTGAGATGAACTTAATCCAAGAAGAGGTGAATATGATTGCTTGAGGTGGTTCAGGGTGAAGAAGAAAAATGCTTTGAACAGAATTAGTCAGGATTTCTCTCATGGTGTGACACAGCATGGCCACAATCTGCACAGCAAACCAAAATTCTTCCTGGGTATAAAATTTCCTGTGTCGTAAAGTAATTCCAGAGCATGATGGAAAATGACAGTGGAAAGGGCACTGAAGGGAGGGACAGAGGCTAGACTCGGCTTTGCTCCTGAGAAGGTCCTGAGAAGGACAAGTCTCTAGATTTTAGTATTTTTCATCAAAGATTGAACTAGACATTCTCTAAGCTCCCATTCATATCTTATATTCATAATTTGGTGATTCTAGTGATTCTAGTATAGTTATTCCTGATATTTTACTCAAATGTTTACATCTTTCTCTATTAGAAATCATTATGAAAAATGACTGACTAGTAAAATTTATTGATTGGCACTTAGGATTAAAATAGCTGAAGATTTGTTTTAGGGGGAAGAATAATGTTTTTATTATAGTTATGTTTTAATATAATATCTCTTCTGTCCTAACCAGGACACCCTCCTGGTATTCCTACACAGGTTTCATACCATGCACTGAGGTTGGCACTGTATAATGGGTAGGTTACAGTTAGTGAGCAGAGCTGAACACTTGCCTATGGGGCAGGAGGGATGCTGTGACATTGCATTTCTGTGCACAAGAACAACATCTGATTTATTTTCCTTTTTATCCACACAAATGACTCAGCTTGCTTTGGGACACACACACACACACACACACACACACACACACACACTCACACACACACACTCACACACACACTCACACAATATTTTCTTAGGCTCAACTAATGAATGGCTTATGCACTGCTTACTGTAACTACTATATTGATATTCTAAACTACCTTGTCAAGCACCCTTAATCACAGCTGAGGCAGGGAGGTGTGGGGTTTTATCTATTACTCCGGAGAAGTGGATGATATCTGTTGAAGAAAGGCAGCTAGTGTTGGGTGGAGGGGAGCTTGGGGTTACCTGAAGATGCACAGTGTTATTTACCACTAAGGCAGACAAGCTCTTAGTGTTGCCAGTGGGTTTGCAATGTATAATGATTACTATGCACTCCACCAGCAAAGTAATCTTTAATCCATAGATCTCCAAGTATCTTAAACACATTGATTTATTAAATGTGGCCTCTGCAACAGTAATGTCTTCAAAATTAAATCACTTAACCTCCCAGTTCAATATTATTACTATTATCTTCAGCTATATCTACATGGCGCTGAAACAAAAAGCCAAGACCGCCAATTCATTTAAAAAATAATAATAATAAGTCCAAGTTGTTAATTGCATTGTGTCAGATTAGTTAATTGGCACTCTTTCCAATGAACTTACTGGCTAAACTATTGCTTTCTCAACTGATTGATTTAGCCTGAGTTACAATCTTCATATGAGGGTTTTTTTGTTTGTTTGTTTTTTTGTTGTTGCAAATTTTGGAACTAGGACACTTTTCCTTTCATTGTCTATGTTTTACAGTAATTAATAAAAATAGTCTTTTACACATCTTATGGTGATGATAATTAGTGCTGAAAAAGTTAAGTTTTATAATGCTTTAATTAAAATTCTAGACCTACTTGAAGGTCTCAGAAGTCTAAATGATAAAAGAGATAATGTTCCTTAAACCTGCATTTCATGTTTTAATTTTACTGAGTTTTACATTTAAATGAAGCAAGTAAAAACTTTCAAACTCACATCATTGAGTTTGCAGAAGGTGCTACAACTTCTTAATAGATCTAAGAAGCTTAACAGGTTGTAGTGGAAATCATAGCATAAAAATTAAGAAAATATTGCAGTTCTATTTTTTTTAGTCACCAATATTCTTTCTAAGTATATATACACATAATTTCAATGAATATATGAAATTTTAATAGGCTAAAAAATAATATGTGGCAACTCAGCTAGAAGGGTGCCCTCTAGGAAAAATTTATTTTTAATCATGTAAAAACAAAAAGAACATCTTTGGAGTTTCTGACAAGACTCTAGAAGCCCCAGAATGAATTTATTTGCTTTAATTTAATATTAATATAACTAATGTTTAGAGAGGGACTTTGATATTGCTAGCACCAATGATCCTTTAGCAGATGCTGTGAGCATATACCCATGCATCATGAGCTTGTAGCATTTAAAGACTGATCTCAATAAAACTTCTGAACTAAACAAATCTCATGAAGCATGCAATTTTACCTCTTCCTTTTCTGATGAGGAAACTCAGGTCCACAGAAGTTATGATTTGGGGCTCTGGAGGTACTCTTTTGACTTATTTAAAATCCTCCTATACACACCAATAATATTAAGCACTGTACTGTAGAAGAATGACCAAAAATAAGGATAAATGATGACATAATAATAGTAACGCTGATGATAGTGTCCATGTTAACAATGATGATAATCATAATGAGCATTTATGGCTCATCTACTGTATGTAGTAGAGGATGAAAATCTAAGTCCTACAGTCAGACTACTTTAGTTCAAATCTCACATTTGCCATGACCTAGCTAAGCATCAACTATTTCACCGGTACCCGTAAAAAGGGGCTAGACAAAGTACATGCATCATTTGAACACTGAGAAGTTTAAATAATGTGAAGAGGGCACAGAGAGGATAAATGGTAATGGAAAGTATAAAATAAAATAATACAAAATTAGGTTTTAGCAGAGTGTTTTTTATGTAGAACACTCAATAAACATTAACAATTATTTTGTGCCAGTAATATCAATGACTGAACAAAGTGGTTATTATAACTCTCATTTTATAGTTAAGGATACTGAGTCTTAGAGAGTTTAAATAGTTTGACCCAGAAGGAATAGCTAGTAACTGATAATATGATTGTTATCCCAAACAGTAGAAAATGTCGGTTATAGAGATTCTTATAAGTAATTGCATCATTAATATCTTTAATAAAATAATTACCAATGCTTTAGTAAAAATACATTTCTTGGGATCCTTCTGGGGAACATAATGAGGTGTGAGTGAAGAGAATGCACAAATTAATATAAAGTTTCTCTTCTCCCAAACGTATGGATTATTTTCTCTACATTACAATGTAGGTCAAAATTGAGCCCATGTCATAGTCTTTACCAACTAGGGAAACTGTGATAACCATGGCCAGCTGCTCATGTTAACACCTCAAATATAGAATTGCTGTATAGTAACCTAGCACTTTTAGAATCCATTTTTATGTATGTATATATTGAGATATAATGTGATATGTTTCAAAGTATTTTCTAAATACTAGCTCTATTTGTGTAGTGTAGGTCATCTTAATATTTTCTTTAATTATTCTGGAATCTGTTTCTAGTTAGGGGTCTGGAGGCAAAGATGGGTATTGAAAGAATTAATATCCCCTTGAAAGAGCATTGGCTTAAATTAAGTCATTTTAGATATCTAAGTAAAGTACATTGTATCTTTAGATGTGGGATACAGGAGAGTTACTTCTGCCAATAAGGGAAATTCAATGAGATTTAGAGTCGGTATTTACGTTCATCTGCATCTACCCCAAAATTTCCATTCTAAACCTCAAGGTCCCACAGTTTTCCAAATAGTGACCTAGCTTTCATATGAAACTTGAGTTTATGAATTTAATTGGCTCTCCAACCTGCAGAATCAAAAGTTGGCTCTATTTTTCAAATAGATCAGGCCTACAGCTGTAAAATGGAAGACATTTTTAGGGCAATCATAGAAGTTCTATGGTTTTCTGACCATATCTTGAGGTGAAAATTGAAAATGCTGATCTTGACATTTTCCTCCTGAATGCTCTCCAGTACAATCAGAATCAGCCATGCTACTTTACAATCCTCCAGTGCCCCACAACCTACATAATATCACATTACAGAAGCTACTTGCTCTGCTTTATTTAAGGCTTCTACTGTAGTGATTTAAATAGTTATCTGATACTGAATGCTTTAAACATCACTATCCTATTTTTTGTTCTACAGTATTATGGCACTTCCTTCAACTCTAACCATTAAAGATTAACTATCTTACATTACCATCATTAAGGTCTCTTTTCTGGAATTACTGTTAGTAACAAATGCTGTATTTGAGATTTATCAGAACAAAACTATAAGCCCCTCTTGGTATTTATAGAGCAGTGATCAGCAAACTCATTAGTCAACAGAGCCAAATATCAGCAGTACAATGATTGAAATTTCTTTTGAGAGCCAAATTTTTTAAACTTAAACTTCTTCTAACGCCACTTCTTCAAAATAGACTCACCCAGGCCGTGGTATTTTGTGGAAGAGCCACACTCAAGGGGCCAAAGAGCCACATGTGGCTGGCGAGCCGCAGTTTGCCGACCATGGTTCTAGAGGAATAAGTAGATATAACCCGGGAAAGTAGATGCTTATAGAACCACTGGCAAAACTGGATAATAAGGTCAGGAAAACTATCCCTATCTCATATTTGCTACTAAATTTTATTTTAATTTTTATTCAGAGGCTCAAGAAATTGTAGAAGCCAAAGTAATAATGATCATTACAGCTTGCAGTCTAGAATCAGGGGATTTGAAGAAATTCCTGCAAATTTTCTTAACATTTGAATCTGTCCACCTGCTTATTCTTGCTTCAGTAACAATAATATCACTTCTTCGTGACGTGTGCCTTTCAATCTAATCTGTATAACTTTTGTTGGTAGAAGATAAGCTAAATACCTACTGGCAAATTATTGCTATATGGGTTATAAATGGGGGTTAGTTACATATTGCATGTAGTCTTTAACTCTTTTTTAAATTAAGCTTTTTCTTGATGTTATTGATTTTAGAAAGGAAAAGAGAGGGAAAGAGAAATAGAAACATCAATGATGAGAGAGAATCATTGATTGGCTGCCTCCTGCACACCCTCTACTGGAAATCAAACCCGCAACCTGGGCATGTGCCCTTGACCAGAAACGTACCCTGGGACCCTTCAGTCCACAGGCCAACACTCTATCCACTGAGCCAAACCAGCTAGGGCAGTCTTTAATCTTAGTGCATTGCCTATAACTTATAAAAATGCTCACTAATTACTAACTGTGGCTATTGTAAGTCTTCATTAGCAATATCACAGATAATTAATTATCTAACTGCTCTGAGTACATGGAACTACTATACTATAAAGATTCTCAAAGTGTATAATAAACAGGTTGGTTAATTAAAGCCCCTTCTTTTTTTAGTAATTGAGTAATAACTCCCCTCAGGCTAAAAATTCTCAGTCTGATTTATTATTGTAATGTAAGACAATACTCTTATCTAATTTCTGAAGACATAGGAGGGAGACTTCTTATAAACTGTTTTTCTATTTGCTTGGTTTTTTTTTTATCAGATATGAAAATTAAGCCCATTTCTTCTTTATACGTGAAAGATGTTCATGTTTTTATAAGTTTTATATTGTTTATTATATGTTGATTTTTTAATTGTAAGTAATCTACTTCCAACACTTCTCTTTGGCTGAATTAGTACCAGGTCTTCAGGGCTTAATTCTCCTTTAGAAGTATAATTTTTAATATTTCATTATTAAAATACAAGAACATATACATATGCAAGATTATGTGAAATTGATTTGCATTTATGATAAATCACTACAAGCATTGTGACAGAATTTTATTAAAATTAATGCTTGTAAAAAAGTGGTTTTCTAATGATACTATCATGGTATAACTGCTCCCTTACACACATAATCACACACATTCCTCACAACTCCATGGGGAAGATACTTCAAGTACCGCAGCTTGAACAGTAGTTAAATTGTCCACCACTTGAATTGAGTAGCAGGTACAAACTCAGAGTACAACTGCAGAGTCTGAACTCTCTACATGGCATTACTTGTCAGAATATAGGTGCATTACATCTTCAGACTCCTACCATTAAGTCTTGCTTTCCACCGGAATCTGGAACCTATCCCTATCTCTATCTCCATCTCTATCTCTCTCTCTAGTTCTGTCTCTGTGTTTTCATCTCTATCTTTCTCCTAAAGAATCCTTTCCTAGTCTCATCCTTAACTTTGTGGTAATTCCATGTGGGGATTCAAGTATTTTTCCTTCTTTCAACCATTTTTCAGTTTTCATTAGATTCCTTGGCCATTCAGTGTGACCACATTACTATTACTTTCCTATTTCCATTGTTCTTAAATACAACAAAATGGCCGCACATAACACAAATAATTAAGAATTCTTTATCACTTAGGAGGAAATGCTTTTACAGAACTTCTTTGCCTGTATAAAGAAATAGCCAAGTGTTCAAGATTGTCATTTCTATTCATTAGACAGGATCTGAACTTGAAAGTAATAAAATATGTTCAAACTGTATTTTATAATTCAATCTTGCCAATTAATTTAGAGTGACTTTTCCCCTAATTAATATAAATTAATCAAGCCATACTTAACTCTCCCCATAGGTATGCGTGTGCACACACACACACACACACACACACACAGAATTCATGCAGATGTAATTGCATTAGTTTTCCATGGTTTAATGTTCTTCTAGCAACATGGCTCCATGCATCAGTTTAAAATATAACAAAATTAGAACACCAGCTCCTTTCACTATGCAATGTGGATTGCATTCGATGAATTAACTGCAGAAAGTTACCAACCATAGAGAAAATGGTGACCGATCACTGATGGAAGTGACTGCTCAAAAGCTATATATATGTTTTTCTTCTCTATCTACCCCTGGACACTTTCCCCAGAGGATGTAGCTTAAATGAGTCAGCTCCAAAGGGTTAACACCAGCACCATCAAGCCACTCCTTTACCTGGCAAATTATATCACTCTTCAGCATATGTCACTTGCACAACTTTTCAACTCTTCTTTCCTAAGGTAATAGGCCCAGAAGCTGCATGCTGCTGTACTTCGGCACCTGTCATTTTGACATTTCATGCTTTCTTTAGAAAAGAGAAGTGGGTAGAATGTGAGAAAAGTGGAACTTTGACAGTTTGTCAGAATATCTTGCAGCGCAAACCAACCTGCCAGCCAGCCTGTTTTCTGGTATATTTCAAAGTCTCCTCGCAAATGAACTGCGGTTACTGACTGAAGAAATTCTTAGGTAGGGAAGATTCTTTACTTTTTACAAGATTGAAATTAAATAGTTTCCACCGAAAATTGGTTTAAACTGTAGGTGGCTTACGTACAGTCACATATCAAATGAAATAATAGCTTGGGTCAACCAAAACTGATAAAATTATCTTAACTATTTCTTTTATTTGAATTTAATAATCTTAGGTCATCTATAGGTCCAAAGCAGCTCATGCAAAGACCTGAGTTTACAGCCACTAAACAGTCAGTGTCTTGTTCAAAACTGAAAGATTCTGGTATGCAAGAAAAAATAGGTCAGGGACTATGACTTTAAGAATACTACCAGCAAATGGAGAAAGAATGCAGGTTAGCTGTGATAAGCCATGGGGAATGGTCATGTGGATAAATGGCCTGTATAAAATACCTTAGTGAGGGCAACACTTCTACCAGTTCCACTTCAACGGTGAATTTTTCCAGCTACACAGACTTCCCTGGAAGAAAAAACAAATAGTACAATAGAAAGGAGTCCAATTGTTGATGGGAATTTATTTATTTATTTTATCTGAACTTGATTCCAAAAGTAGGAGAAAGGAAAGATAATGTTAAGTAACTCTCCTAGGATTTCTGTTTGTTGTGTGTGTGTGTGTGTGTGTGTGTGTGTGTGTGTGTGTGTGTGTGTGTTTCACAGATAAGCCTGACTCTCTTGACAAGACTTTTTTTTTTCAAATACCCTTCCCCACTTCCCCATCACAAGTTAGTAGCTTTAAATTAGCACATAGTTAGTTCACACTAGTATGATTTATGTCTCTCTATGTATGCCTTTGAAACTACGTTTAAAAAGGAAAAGTATTTGGTTTTTGTTTAAGTTTTTATAGCATCTGGGGAATAAATGCCAAGAGTTAATGTTCATATAACTCTTGCAGTAAACCTTTAATCTGTAACTATTTTTAATAACACATTGTTAAATTCATTGCATTATATTTAACACAGTTTCTATCTATGACACACTGCATTCCCCTCAATGTTATATTCCCTTTCTATATCTGACACAAGATTTTTTTTTTAATATATTTCATTGATTTTTTTACAGAGAGGAAGGGAGAGGGATAGAGAGCTAGAAACATCGATGAGAGAGAAACATTGATCTGCCGCCTCCTGCACACCCCTCACTGGGGATGTGCCCACAACCAAGGCACATGCCCCTAACCGGAATCGAATCCGGGACCCCTCAGTCCACAGGCCGACGTTCTATCCACTGAGCCAAACCGGCCAAGGCCTGACACAAGTTTTAAGGGATGTAGTAACCTGCCCCACATATACTGACTTCTAAGTATGTTTCTTCCTGAAGCATCCTGCCATTATCTAAATGACTGTTCTACACTCTGTGACTTCCCCCAAAACATTGCATTTAAAAGGGGATGGCCACTGGCAAAAGCTCGCCTAAGATCTCCTTGATGCAAAACAACAGCAACAACAACAACAACAATAATAGTAAACACATAATCTATTGAATGCCTTGAATTTGAGTTGGGGCTAGCCAAGCAAATCAAGCTTTAAGTGTTGAGAGCCATAAAGGAGTCTTTTGCTATGTTAATGAGGTAGCCTTTTGGAAAGTATCTAAGGATAGGGGCTGGTTGCCAATGGAGCCAACCAAGTGATTAGAAGGTTGGAATTTTCAGTCCCACCCATGATGTCTAGGGCAGGGAAAGGGGCCAGAGGTTGAATCAATCACCAGTGGTCAACTACTGCATCAATCACGTCTCTGTAATGAAGCTTCCATAGAATTAAAAGGACAGAGTTCTGAGAGCTTCTGGGTTGGTGAACTCATGGAGGTGCTGGAAGTGTGGTGAGGGCAGGAAGCTCTGAGACCCCTCGCCATGCCTTGCCCTTATACATCTAATCCAGCCTGCTGTTCGGAGCTATATCCTTTTATAATAAACTGATAATCTAGTAACTAAAATGTTTCTCTTACTTCTGTGAGCCACTCTAGCAAATGACTGGAACCTAAGGAGAGGGTTATGGGAATCTCTGGTTTACAGCCAATATTTCAGAAGCGTAGGTCACAACGGGACTTGTGACTGGTGTCTGAAGTGGGAGGGGTTTGGGGGAGTCTAGACCTGAACTTTAATCTGTGAACTCTAATGCTATCCCTGGGTAGATGGTATGGGAAGTAAGTTGAATTCTTAGACACCAGCAGAGTAACTGAATACTGGGTGTGGAGAAATCCCACAGGCATGTTTGAAATTTTGATCGCAGAACACCCAAAAAGAATGCTGAATGTGGTGGTTTTCATTCACATGTGACCCGTAAAATTTCACTTGAATTACAATGAAAATAATCATGTTTTCTAAATTGTTTGTGGTCTTTAAAAAACTTATTTTTTTCTTACTGAAATACCTTTCATGTATGTTCCATCATCATACAAAGTTTATGTGTTTCTATTCCTCTATTTTCCTGGAGAGGAAGCAGGGGTGAGAGGTGATCTTATACTTCTTTCCCGAAAGAGGTTTTGTATTTTTTTTTAATAAAAAAATTCCTGTACAGGTGAATCTATGGTGTCTAAAGAGAGACCTTCCAAATAAAATTTTGTCTCAGATAACCACCTTCCTCAAATCAATTATAACCTCCCAGATGCTTTTACTCTGTGTTATAGTTATTATATTTGTCTCCTCACTCACCTTTAAAGTCCTTCAGAGCTAGTTCTACATCCATGTTCTTTAAAAACAAAATCCCTTGACAAGATGTTTGATACCACAATAGGCACCCAATAAAATCTAATAGAATGAATGAATTCTGTGTTGGTCTGAAAGGCTGATTCACTTCCTGTGTAGCTCCTCAGTGCTTATCAAGGAAATGCTAAGATACTTCTGGAAGCTGGCCCCATTTCATACAAATGTTCCAGGAACCCCTGGTTCATCTTCTTGGTTATTATCGGTCCATCTCACTTCCTTCTCCTTTCATTAGGTCTGTCAATTTTACTGAGACTCCAGAGAGCAGAAAGAACTTGTCCTATCAGGATCAATATTTCTCCAAGTCTTTTGGCCTCACACTTGACCTTCCTCTTTTGGAACTCCAAAGGAAAAAGTTTTTTAAAAATTGACTCCACATTTCTTTGGTTTCACTTGACTCATTTGCTAGAGAAGAACAGCTCACTAGATAACAAGGAATAGAGTGGGGGTTGGAGGTGGGAAACTGAAAAATGGCTATATATTCATTTAACCATTATATCACTGTTGAATAAATAAAATTTCTCTATAATTTTAATAATTAGCATACATAATATACTGTTGAAAGGTTTATACGTACAAGGCCTTAAAAAGGCATTCATTAGCTCTTATGGTCAAATAAGTGACCAAGACTCAGCGTGGAATAGCTGAGACCTGGCAGACTCACTAGTCTGGTATCCTGCAAAAGAAAACATTAAAGGTACAGCCATCTAATGACTGTGTCTGGATTTCCTGCCCTTCATTTGCTCATGGTGTCCTTTCCCACATCTTTCAGTGCCTTCTGCTGGGTTATCTTCAGGGCAGGAAGCCCTTAGTGGTGGAACTTCCCTTGACTACAGACCTCCTATAGGAAAGATCAAGCTACCTTTCACCTACCAAACGTGTTTGTTCCAGTCTGAGAGGGCTGGAGTCTCTGTGATGGGGACATCATTAAACAGCCCAGAGAAGCCAGAGTCAACTTGGGAGGGACTCACAGTAAATCAAAACAGCTCTGGGTTAATAAAGCTCATTTCATTCTGAAGGATTCCTAAGACCCACGCAAACTGCATAGATTTAGCAACACTCTAATACTGGTAGCTGAAATGGTTCCCACTGCCACATTACTGAAGGAGGAAATTTAGGCCAAGGACACAGGGGTGGCCCCTACCTACTCCTCTATAGTGCTCCGTGGTCTTTCATGTTCACACAGAATTTGCTTTTTTAAGGCATTATCTGAAAGACACACACATTCTAAATTGTGCAACACTCAATTTATCTATCTTGGAAGGATGAATGGTCGAGTGAGTCCTGCTGAGATCTGAGTCTCTGCGTCCAGCGATCCAAAACGTTTGAACCAGCTGCTGAGCCCACTGAGCCAGCTCTCCACACTCTGCAGAGGAGTTTAACTTCACCAGTCATTTCTCCTTCCATCCCTGTCATTTTCTAGAAACGAAGCAGTAGTCAATAGGAAAAAGTAAACAAGTGACCTCCCCTGAAATGTCGATGGGTCAGAGTGCTATTCAAATCCATGTGCTATTTGTGGGAACAGGACAGAGACCAGGGGAGGAAGCACAAGAATAATTTAATGCCACTTATTCAATTTATAAAGAGGGATGGAAGTTTGAGATGTTCATCTCTCAAGACCTATTGCAAGTCTTATTGATTGTACCTCAAACGTGCACACAAATCTATCTACTCTTCTCCATTTCAACTGTCACCAGCATGATGCCAGCCACAGGTGTCTCCAATAAATTAAACTTCCGAAACAGATTGCATCACTCCTCTTTTTAAAACATCATGTTTTGTATCACTTAGAATCAAATTCAGATTCCTTTACGTGGCCTCTGAAGCCCTGTATATTCTGCCCCAGACTGTCTTTTTTTTCTTTAACCTAATATATTGCTTCCTCCACCTATTTTACTTGAGGCCACTCCTCTTTCTTTTATTCTCAGACCCATCAACCATCCCTACCTTGGGGCCCAGACACTAGCTATTCCTTCTATCTGGAAAACTCCCATCCCAATATTCAATAACAGGCTCTTTCTTCTAATCAATTTCAAGGTCAATTCTGGCCTTTTCAGAGGACCCTTTCCTAACTTAATGTTGTCTTGTCCCCCTCTCCTTAATTTTATCATACAATCTTGTTTGTTTCCCTGGTGCTGTTTATACTATCTGAATTTATTTTGTTTACTTGCTTAACATCAATCTCACCCACTAAAAGGAAATAATCATATATGGAGGAAGTCTACCTCTTATGTTCACTGCTCTATCCCCAGAGCACAGGACTACTCTTGGACTTTGTAAGGATAAAAAATGTATTGGAAAGCCTGGCCAGTGTTGCCCAGTGGTTGCGTGTAGACCCATTAACCAAGAGGTCATTGGTTAGATTCCAGGTCAGGGCACATGCTGTAGTTGTGGGCTCAAACCCCAGTAGGGAGCATGCAGGAGGCAGCTCACTGATAATGTTTCTCTGTCATCCATCTTGCTCTCTCTCTATCCTTTTCCCTTCCTCTCTCTCTCTCTCTCTCTCAAAAAAAAAAATCAATAAAAACATTTTAAAAATGTATTGGAAAGAAGGGAAGAAAAGATGGAAACAAGAAAGGAAGGATTAAGAGTCAGTCTTTGTTGTTTAGTAAGTTCTGTTACATAAAAATTATAATCCATCAAGTAATTTTTCATGATAAATTGTTTAGTGAACAAAAAAGGTGTTAAAAATAATTTGGATAGTAATAGTACATTACACATTTAGTTGTGTGCATGCATACATACATTTGTGTTTTAAAAAGCATAGGAAATATACTGAAAGAAAATATACATCAACATTTTGACCTCAGTTTGAAGTAATTATTTTCTCTTCCTGCATTGTCTTAACTTTCATGGCAATAAACATAATATTACTTCTGTTGTAAAAAAGCTGTTACAAATCTCTATGCCTTCTGCTTCACCCAAGATTTTGGTTGCAAGCACAGAAGAAGCTCAACTCAAATTGGCTTAACCAAACCAAAGCATTTTCTAGTTTGTGTAACTGTTTTGCCAGAAGTTCAAGGTGCCACAGGTCTTTCACCCCTATCCTGTATTTCAACATAACTTTGTCCAAGAGATGGGGAATATGACTTTGAAAAAGCCTCCAGATTCACATATTTTACTTCAAATTGAAATTAAAATTGAGATGCAAAAGGAAATCTCTCCTCACCAGCTTCACCATCAAGCAAATATATGGAAATAGTTTTGTACCACTGCCACGGCGCATGCCCAGCCCTAGGTGAGGGATGTTACCAGAAAACAAAACAAAAGATAACCATCAAGCCTTTTACACCAATTTAAACCATCGCTGCAACTTTTAACACAACTATTACAAAGAGATGAAGGGAATTGAAATTAGAGAAATCAGTTCTGGCTTCTGGAATAGAGGTTTTGGTTTTCTATGTAAATTGAAGAGGTCCCTCCATGGATTCCCTGGGTGGGATTTTATAGGGTTCATACACAGCAACTTCCTTTTCCCTTTTAACTCCAACTGAGAATAATCATATAATTCAGAGAGACTAACATCAACGTAACAACCTTATTATTGATAAGACTGGATGACTGATAAGTTGTAGGATGTGGCTGATATGTGAGCTCATATGAGCTTGATAATTCTCCCCTTAATTAGATATACCCACCCACCCCCTACCTCATACCAGAGCCTGCTGTGTTGGGATTTCGTATAGGAGAGCAAACCAGCGTGTATGTCTAAAAATAAACAAACAAAAAACCTGAGAATGTTCTGGAACTAGCGTAAGTAATGGCTACTCCCAAGCTATCAATGAGAAAAGTCATTTCAAGTTTGAGGTGTGTATGTGTATGGCAGATGTGAAATCAGAAATTTTACTTTAAAGGCAATGTCCCCAAATGGAAACAGAGGCTTGTTCTGAGGGTATTTGCCTTTTTAATGCCCTATATTTTAATTTCCAGACTAGATTTCTCTGTTGTCACTATATTTCAGATTATTTTCCCTTACACAATTTTTATGTATATTTTCTATTACTTCTTAAAGAGTATCTACTGAATCAATTTGAAATGTTCAAAGTCATTTCCACTGGCACCCTTGTAGCTCCACATAATAAATTTAACCCAGGAGCAATAGCCCTATTAAGCTGATGAAATCATTGATTTCTTCTATGTGTGATGGTCATTAAAAGCTATTTTCAACAGATATAGTAAGTAATTCAGTGCCTTATCAAGTTAACAAAGAGTCTTTTAACCCTGTGACCTCTCAGTGGAAAATGTTTACTGAGAAGTGGCTATGAGTATATTTTCAAAAGATGGTGGCAAAGTATCTGTACTGATAGTCAAAATAGCATTGCTAGCTTTCTTAGACAGAGGAGTAAGAAACATTAATGCGAAGCCACATGCTGACCAAATGCTTTACACGTTTTTCTATGTATCTGTCTAATTCTAAGCAAGAATATGATTAGAACATCTTGGCCCTCACCAATGGTTCTCAAAACTGGTTCACACTTTTGCTGTATCAAAGACACTTGGGGTTTTCAAAACACAGGCACTTAAATAAAAAAAAAGGAGGGCCAGTCAAATTTTAACAAGTCCTTCAGAATATTTGGATGGACAGACATGGTTGGAGATTAAAATAAAACTGGTCTGTCAGTAAGAGATTGTCCTGGGCTGCCATTATTTTTAATGCTTATTTGTTTTCTTTCTATTTATTTTTCTCCCATCTTAGCCATAGAATGCCTGTGCAAAAAAAAAAAAAAAGGCTTTTTGAGATGATTTTGTCTCCTTATTACTATTCAGCAAAGTAATGTTCAGAAAAATAAAGAGATTCAGATGGCATATACCCTGTTTACTTGGAACCCCGCTGCCTTCCTCTTCTTTGATCCTTTCTTTGAAAACACCCTGGTGAACTCAGTCTCATTAAGATATAAATGGCTAACAATATATAATGTCATAGAAGTAGTATTTTTTATTTTGGCAAAATCAATGACATTAAATGAAAGAAAATACCATAAATGCATGGCATTTTAAGATGTGGAAGGAAATGGGAAGATAAGGAGAGAGCATATTGAGGAATAAACTCTTAAAACACAAATTTCATGGAACTCATAATCTTCTCTTCCTCAGGCCTGCATTATTTTCAAGATTTCAAGATGCACCAAAATATTATCAGATAGAATCTTAAAAACAAAACACCACGCTGATGGATCTCCTTTAAGTCTTTTGTCCATCGACATACTCTTTTACAAAAATGACATCTTGATGTTCTTGCTGTTTTATTTCATTCACAAGTAAATCAAGAGTATATTTTCAGCCTTCTATTACATAATTTTAAGTAGCTGCATAATACACCATTTTATAAAAGATACCATAATATATTTATTTGATCTTCTATTGTCAGAAATTTATTTTTCAATAATTTGCTAGTACAAAGTTGTGATATTCTTCTAGAAAATCCTTTCATATGTTTATATGGATTTTCTTATATTTCTAAAAGCGGGAGTTACTAGATGTATGAATGTAGAAAGATTAAATACTGCTAATTTAAAAATTCTAAATGTTTCCTAGAGAACAATGAATTTCAGATAATTTGGTTATTCTGGAAGAGAAGATAAATTATAGAAATATATATTCCATGTTGACAATTGCATTTGAAATAAAAATGAATATGCCAAATGTTTACAAATGGGTAGTATTTTAAAATTAAAAAACAACAATGGAGCAGATAGTAAACATCACAGATTTTTATCTATTCATGTATTATCTATCTATTTGATTTTTAAATTATCTGTCTGTCTCTTTCTCAAACCAATACTTTGGAAATGCATCTACAGATCAGTTGCAATCTTCAGAAAATAAACACTCATTTTAGAAAAGGAGCCTATAAAGAACTATGGGCAGGTAAACAGTCCCTCTCTTCATGGAAGAATAAACACAAATATAGCCCTGGCTGGTTTGGCTCAGGGGATAGAGCATGGGCCTGCAAACTGAAGGGTCCTGGGTTCAATTCCAATCAAGGGCACATGCCCAGGTTGTGAACTTGGTGTCCAAGAGGGGCATGCAAGAGGCAACCAATCAATGATTCTCTGTCATCATTGATGTTTCTCTCTCTCTCCCCCTCTCCCTTCCTCTCTGAAATCAGTAAAATCATATATTTTAAAAAAATCTAGATGAAGGTCTAAAGAGCCAAAGACAATAGCTTTTTAAATGGCTCCTTTAAAAATATTTTCTAATGGAATTTCTGTTTAAATTTGAGGTGGGGGGGGGGGACAAGAAACAGAAAACAAAATGGAAGCTATAATAAGATAAAGGTCAGGAGGAAAAATGTTTGAGTGAAATATCTTGCTAGATGGAATAAATAAATTATCCATCACCTGAAAGGACAATAATTAGGAAAGTAGGCTGGATTGACTGGGAGAGAAATTGTGATTCCATATAAATGATCCAAGTAATTTAGTGCAAATGTTTTCTCCAAAGACTGCGTATTGAAAGTGAATGGGAAAATAGGTAATTGGTTAGGCACTTGGGGAGATTTATAATTCCCCTGAGAATCTGACAGTGCAGCTGAGACATCGTGCCATAATCAAAGCTTTTGTGTTGTATCCTTGGACTCTCTGAAACCTGGGCTTTGAAATTAGACAGTGAGATGTAAGGAGTTGGGTGGAGTTGAAAGGAAATTGGATGGGGAATGAAGAGATTTGGTTTCAGTTTTGACTCTGATGCTCTATTAGTTGAATGACCTTGGAAAAAACAATTTTTCCAGGGTACAGAATTCTCATTTGAATGGAAATGGTTAATGCGCATTTAATTTATAATTGAGAAATACAACGTAATGCTCAGCAAAGTTTAGCACACAGTTGGTGCTCAGTATCCCATTTTCCTGAATCAAAATGATTTTGATAAATGCTTTCCTTTCATAGTGTGTAAGGAAGTTTCTCACCCTCTTATGTATTCTTGAGTTCCCGCCACTTCCCTTTTAAGGCTACGTTTGCTTAATATTTTATCACTTTTGCTCAGTAAAATTCAGAGCTGACCATGTAAAAATAAAAAGTGCCTATAGGGTCATTCTGGAGGGTCTAGGAACCTCATATATGGATCTGTATTCAGGCTGAAACCCAGACACGTCCAAGACTGCGGTTGGAACAGAATACTAAGGCTGAAGCCGGGAATGAGAGACTCTGTACAGAGTTTGTTTGAATGCTAATAAATCATGAAATCACTGCTTCCTGGCTACTGGGATTTGCTGCCTGAGAAGACTGCGGTTCAACCAAGAGCAGAGTTCCCTCCAGAACTCCTTGTTCTGGCTCTTGGGCAGAGTGGGTGCTAGGAAAGCAAACTGAAATTTCAGGAACAGAAGGGATTCCTTGTTCCGGGATTACATATGTACAATTGTCATTTTTATACTCATCCAGGCCGGGTGGCAGAATGGTGAGGACTGTGTGACCACGACTCCTCTCCACACAGCTGGTTGTGAGTCAATGTCCTTCTTTAATGGTCCCCTTGCCCTCATTTGATCCTGTTTCCCGTGTGCAGCCTCCCTACTGCGTCTCCATTTAAGTCAACCGATCTCTCTGAATGTAATGTGCTCTGACATGGGCATGCTCAAAAGGGGAATGGTGTTCTCAGGCAGAGGAAACAAGATCCGCAGGAAACAGTGTCCTCATGGCTGTCCCCTGCCGGGAGGCTGTGGGAAAACCTCCCCAGAAAGAACTGATGGCCGAAACCGGTGTGGCTCAGTGGATAGAGCGTCGGCCTGCGGACTGAAGGGTCCCAGGTTCGATTCCGGTCAAGGGCACGTACCTTGGTTGCGGACACATCCCCAGTAGGAGGTGTGCAGGAGGCAGCTGGTCGATGTTTCTCTCTCATCGATGTTTCTAACTCTCTATCCCTCTCTCTTCCTCTCTGTAAAAAAATCAATAAAAAATATATTTAAAAAAAAACAAAAAACTTCAGTAAAAAAAAAAAAAAAAAAAAAAAAGAACTGATGAAGAGGAAAAGTACACAGGCCACCTGGGCTGGAGGCAAGAAGCTGGATCCAGAAACAGTTCTTCCCAGCGAACATCTCTAGCTCTGCTTCCTCCCTACAAGTCCTCACTGAGGAGTGAAACTAATCTAACAAGATATCCCCACTTCTCAACAGTGCTGAAAATATTCCTCCAGGACTTTATTAAGGCAGACCCCAACGTACTCATCAGGCCAGGGGAAGGAAAAAAACCCGCTGTGGCCTTTCCACCCACAACACCACTGCAATGAGAGAAAAAGCCAATATCCAAACAGGCAGGTAACTTTATACACACACCAGGCACCTGTGTTGCAACCTGTTTCAATAAAATGAGGGATGACGAAATGACAGACAACATACACACAGACAAGACAGACGCCGAGCTCAGTGAAGACTGCAGCAAGTTTATTAACTGCGTAATGCCTTTTATACACAAAACACTGAATAGGAGGTCTGTCAAGAGGAATGTATTCTTTGTTCCTCTTAATCTCTAAGGGAGAGACAGAGCAGAAGGACAAATTCTCAGTACAGCAAATCTCAATAAATAGTTACAGACTTCTTGGTAAGCTATGAAAGGTTGCTCTCATTCTACTGATAACTGCCATCCAAGCAAGCCTGGGAAAACTGTGTGGGTAGGGGACCCATACCTTTAAAGAATAGCTTTAAAGGTCATTCCCTTGTGGCCAAACCCACCCTTCCTGTTTGCAGGCAAGAGGGAGCACATCTGTTTGCAGAATGTGCTTCTTTGGCACGTACACAGTTGGGAATGTTTCCAAGTTATGCTGTTTGCAGCTTTTCCTCGGCTGATCTCTTCACACCTGTCCGCGCTCAAGGAAGGGGCCGTTATTTTTCCAATGGTACTAGAAAGGAGCTGCAGGACATACAGGTTAAATTGAAAAGTACTTTGGGAGGTTAACAGCATTACCTGAAGCCAGGTTCCTATCAGCTGTGGATTCAATACATTGTTGAAATTTTATAAGGTCCAAGGGGACGCTTGCAAAAGGGAAGTGTGGATGGCCACCTAACGTGGCTGCTCTTTGGTATCCCATGCGGAGCTTCTAAGGAGTTCTTTATTTTTCTATGAGGATCTGGCATTCCTAACGCAACCTGTGCTCCATGCCAGTGACCAACCCGGATGCTACTCAGAGCATTTTTGTTGCAGTAATGGACTGAGAGGAAAGTGGGCTGTGGAGAGATGATGCAGGGGTAGTTATTATTAAGAAACACAAAATATGACTTTGATGTTCCCTTCAAAAGTGAAATTTTTGCAAAAATTTGAGATTCAGAAATAAGCCAGGTCTAGCAAATTAGTGTACTGAATGATTATGTCTTTAAAGGTAATTACTTTCATACTTGCTCTTGGACTTTATCATCCCCCATCCCTAACGTTCCTGATGGGGAAGTTTCTTAACCCTCACTTGTGTGTTTCATTTGTTAAACCTGATGAGGGTTGGGGGATTTAGGATTCTTCTTGTCCTTCAACTGGGTTAGTTCCTTAAGAGGAAAACAAGAAAAATGGGAAGATCTCTACAGTTTCCTCTGATCTGGGGAAGTGTTAGTACAAAAATTTTCTCTGTTGCTCACAGTTCAATTTCACACTCTATACAAGGCTATCTTAGTGCTTTGGGGTTCAACAGATCAATTTAGACTGTGTATTTTTCTGCCTTTGTTTGCATTGTTCTTTTATCCGGCTGCAAAGACAGCTTCTCTTTCAGCAAAATGTCAAATGGAAGTGAATTTGCTCAATTAGCTTTGCAAATGTGTGTTTGACTTCCCATGGCATCTTTCTCCTATTTCTTTTTTTGTTGTTGTTGCACCTTTCTTATATTTCAAAGGGGGACATCAAATAAATTCTTCTTTTGAAAGAATTAGCATTTTAATTCATAGGTGATAGTCTGCAGTTGTGTTTCTGATTGTGTTTTTAATTAAAACACAAATACACATGCATTGTCTTCCTATTTGGTTCAATTATGTTGGAGATGAGGAAAATACTTAAATTCCAGTTGCACTGACATAAAATAACTTTATCACAAAATGTAGTTTAATCAATGGCATGTGTGTGACCTGTGAACTACAGAACAACTCTTTTCCCATCGTATTTGTGTATGACTTTATAATTTTAGCTATAGGGTCTGAAAATATATGAAAAGAA
This sequence comes from Plecotus auritus, assembly GCF_963455305.1. NCBI lineage: Eukaryota > Metazoa > Chordata > Mammalia > Chiroptera > Vespertilionidae > Plecotus > Plecotus auritus. Next base: position 10,981,307 of record NC_137773.1, on the reverse strand, counting down.
GAAATTATTATTTTTTTAGTTAAGGTATCCAGGGATTGGAAAGGTGTATTTGTTCTCTAATAACATAAAAACCAACAAAGTAATTTTAAAATACTTAATAGTGGTTCTGGATTCTTACTTAAAGGGAGGGGAAAATAGGCTGGGATCATAGTAACAGAGGTGAAATAATAAAATGTTTCATAATATACACCCCCAGTCACTTTTGTCTCATTGAAATCTTTGATATTTGAGTAAGTTTTGCCAACCACAACAATAGTTCATTAACCTCATGAATACCTCAGCCCTCCTCTGACTTCTTATTTCTAATGCATGTAAAAAACAAAACAAAACAAAGAACTATCATCTTTGTCCCATTTTTTTATTCCCCAGGTAGCAGAGAGGTGGGTACAGCATGTGAATACAATAGAAAGTCTTTAAAGGGCTACTTGACTACTGAAGCTAAGCATCTCTTATCTGTACCAGGATTCAGTTCCTTTGAAGTTAATTCAGAGATGATATTTCATGCCTTTACAAATTCTTTCACTGAGAATGTCTTTTACGTTTTGCTAAAATCCTCTGGAACATCAGGTTGAAATGGCGCTGAGTGTCCCACTCGTTTCCATTCCAACCTGGGTCAGGGGGGAAACTGCAGCCTTTGAGCTTCTTTACTCTATTACCTATAGCAGGAGAGTGCAACCATCAAAAACAACGATTTTGTCTCCTTCCGTTCTCCATTCTCCCCATTAGCCTCCAGTGTGCTCCCTTCAGCTTGAATATATATATATATTTACTTTTTATCACAGCACAGCATGTACCGTTATAAAACACACCTGATGCGCATTGCTCTCCGTGCAGAGTTAATTGCCTAGGCTCTGGTAATAAAGGTGTTTACTGCAGCGTCAGAAGGAAGGTGCTGGTCACAGGTGAGGGAAGAGAGGCTCGCTGCTGAAAGTAACTTTACTCAAGGTTAGTAGCATGTCTGGTGACTTTGGTTTAGGTCACAGTGGTCAGCAAACTCATTAGTCATCAGAGCCAAATATCAACAGTACAACGATTGAACTTTCTTTTGAGAGCCAAATTTTTTAAACTTAAACTCTATAGGTAGGTACATTGTTATTAACTTAATTAGGGTACCCTTAAGCTGGCCTTTGCTAAAAACTCCAGGGGCCAAAGAGCCGCATGTGGCTCGTGAGCCGCTGTTTGCCGACCACTGGTTTAGGAGAACATCGGTTTTTCTGTGCAAAGTCTTGTGTTCCCCACAGTAGGGGGATCGGTGTGCACAGCAGAAATATTTGCTGAGTGAATGTGTTCAGCATGCTGGTGTGAGCAAGTCTTTACCTAACCTCGGTATAACTAGGACAGGAGGCTGGACGAGCCTCAAAGAAATTGGAATAAAAGAGCCTTGTTGTTTTTTCCCCAAGAAAGCCAATAGCCTGTTGAGAAATGTGTGCAAAACTGTCATCATTGAAGTAGTAGGCTGGCTATATAAAACTCCAGGAGTTCAGTTACAAGATTTTGAGGTAACTTATTTTTTTTATTTCAGACCTAGAATTTACCTATATTTTAAAAAGTAACTTAAAAATATTAAAATGGTCAACATGGGGAAAATAAAAACATGAATTTACCTATATTTTAAAAAGTAACTTAAAAATGAACTTACCTATATGAATTTACCTATATTTTAAAAAGTAACTTAAAAATATTAAAATGGTCAACATGGGGAAAATAAAAACAGGCACAACTCATTTTATTGCGTTTCTCTTTAATGCACTTCGCAGGTGTCGCGCTTTTTTAAAATAGAGGCAAGACCCTCCACCCGCCCAAAAGACTGAGACTCACTTTATTGCACTGCTCAGTTTGTTGCGGTGGTCTGGAACCAAACCCGCAGTATCGCGCAGGTATGTCTCTATTTCAAGTTCCTCGTACTTAATTCAAGTTTAATACGTTTCTATTTGAACTAAATATAAAGCTGAGGGAATGATGAGGCCATAATTTTCCATTGCTTGGGGCCTTTACATAGCTTCAAGTCAACTTGTGTGAGATGCTATTAATTTAAAGTGGATATAATTATAAATGTAGTTTGCCTCTCAAAGAGTTTCAACTTTAGTTCCTTGTGTTAAGTAAGATAATGGCCTAAGAATGAATAGATACCCATTTTTATCTTGAAGGGCAAACAATGCCTAAATTAATTAAAGATTATTAACTGTCCAAAGTCACACCCAAGAGTGCTTTAATTTATTAGCACAAGCCTTCTCTGCCAATTCCTTACTGTATCTGTAAGAGCTATGACAGGTAATTTTGTTTTTCATAAACTACTTAGTAGCTCCTATAATAAAACAACTACAGGGACCTCTTAAGACAAAAAACATAGTGGTTCTTTCATTGTATGTCCTCTTTCAATATGTGAGGTAATCGGCTACTGACCTACAAATCTAGTCTTTTTAAAAATTTTTAAAATTTATTTTTTAATCCGCACCTGAGGATATTTTTCCATTGATTTTTAGAGAGTAGAAGGGATGGGGAGAGGCAGAGAAAGTGAAACATCAATAGGAGAGAAACACATGGATTGGTTGCCTCCTGCAAGCACCCCATCAGGGCCAGAGGTCAAGCCTGCAACGAACCAAAGCATGTGCCCTTGACTGGAATTGAACCTGGGACCCTTCAGTCCTCAGGCAGAAGCTCCATCCAGTAAGCCAAACCACCTAGGGCTATAGTCCTTTTTCATTTTTAACTACCATATGGAAATTGAGAAATTATGTCAGCAATTAAAAAGTAATATCAATCATTAAAACCTGTGGATATTATCAAATCTTAATATATGTTTACTTCTGTAAATATTAGTTCTTATTTAGAAAATTCAGTTACTCAGTGGATTACTAATGAAAAGGCAAGTAGACAAAGAGTTGGAAATTTATTCAAATATATTCATTGAGGCTTTACTATATGCCGGGTTCTTAGTACTAGCAATGTAACAGATTGAAAACCAGGTAAAGATGCCTGCTCTTATTGAATATGTATTATGGAAATGGGGATACCATGATAAACTATGCATACACTATGGAAAAATAAAATATAGAGCTCAGAATGTGGATCTGAGGAGGGGGGCAAGTGAGAGTATTAAACAGGTTAGGGTAAGCATCGTTGCCAAAATGTGATCCAAGCAAAGACCAAGGGACGGAGAAAGTTAGCCAAGCAAATAGCCTGGGACAGTGGTCGGCAAACTCATTAGTCAACAGAGCGGCAAACCGTTTGCCGACCGCTGGCCTGGGAGATCATTCCTGGGAGAGAAACAGGTAGAGCCATGACCCTAAAGTGAGAGTGTGCTTGGCATGTTAAAGGAAAAACAGGAGGCCAGTGTGTCTCAAGCAGCATCAGCAAGTCGGATCGCAGCACAGGAGGATGTAAATGTGATAGAACCTGATAATAGAAATGGGGAGTTTCTGGCAAGATTGGACTGAAGAGTGAAATGATTAAGATATATCTGTTAGGTGGGTGAGAGGGGAAAAGGGGGCTATGGATTATTTAGACAAGAGAATATGATGGTTCAGAGCAAAGTAGACCTCATAGCAGAGCTGGAAATAAGTTGTCCAGTTCCATATAAATGTTGAAGTTAGAAGCAATGAGATCTTCTGATGGGTTGGAAGCAGGACTTGAGGGAGAAAGACAAGGAAGGCATTTCATCTGATAAGATGGGTGCCTGTCAAAACAGATGTTGATCCAAGATCAGAAGTCAGCTCTGGTTTTGATAGATTAGTGTCTATGGACAGACTGTTGAAATTTGAAATGATGGCCTGAGCTAGAGCTATAAACCTAAGAGTTGGCATATGGATGGTTTTTTAAATGGATGACATCACCAAAAAAGTTAATATAGATAGAGAGTGGGGAAAGACTGAGTCCTGGAGCTCGCCAATGTGAAGAGATTGGAGATAAGAGAAACAATAGAGAAAGCAGAGTAAGGGTGTGCAGATGCAAGCATGGGTGAATGTGACGGTGGTGGTCCATGGAAGTCCTCTTCATATGGCTCTGAGTTGGGGTTTGTGAAATATTGGGCAAGGTCACCAGCGGAAAGTGAGGCAGAGAAGGAGATGGTAGGGGTTTAAAGGAAAGAAGGTGGAAAATAGTCATAACTGAGGAAAGAAGGATGAATGGGCTAAAAATTCGTCTGATCCTTGTCTGGCAGGCTTAAGGACTCATGTTGAAATTTCTGGGTATGAACTTAAAGTGAAACCAACTAGTGATGATGTTAGCTTTTCTTTAAGCACTTTCAGCTTCAAGGGTGCAGTAGGGGGCATGTTGAATTTTATCAGGATGTGATTTTGTCAAGCAAGAATATCAAAGTTGGAGAAGAGCAGGGAATAGAGGCGTGCCTCTAACCTCTTCCCTGGGAAGATGGGAAGTGAGGGGAACTAGTGGATGAGGGGCTGTGGAAAGTTGATAGAATGAAAGGACTTGAGGCCCCCTGGGGTGGGAGAATCGAAGAGTTTTTACAACAGCTAAGACCAATCTAGAACAGAATGAATCAACATTTTGTGGCCGCTTACATTATGTGTTAGGTGATTTCTAGCATATTTCCCCTTGATCCCCACAAATTTGTATGCAAAAGCCCCAGTGCCATTCCTGTGAAGACTGAGAAGCAATATTGGTTCAAACTTGTCCAAAATGGCTAAGAAATACAAAAGATTCAGTTTAATTTTAATTATTTTTCTTTAAGGTTAATCCTGTTGCTACTATAAAACTGCTTTATATATTCAAGCCTAAAGCAGTGTCTCTTTATGTAATGTTTTAGAACTTACTAGTGGCCCGGTGCATGGATTTGTGCTCTGGTGGGGTCCCTTGACCTGGCCTGTGCCCTCTTGCAATCCAGGACCCCTCTGGGGATGTTGAACTGCTGGTTTCAGCCTGACCCCCTGCAGGTTAGGCCGAGGACCTCTAGTATGCATTTAAAATCTTTGGTTAATCTCTTCCTGCCCTCCCCCCTCCCCTCTTCCCTCTGAGATTCATCAGTCTGTTCCATGTTTCCATGCCTGTGCATTGAGCGTCTGCCTCCTGGTGTCCAGTGTGTGTCATAGCTACCAGCCGAATGGTCAAACTGTCGAATGGTCGAATGGTCGCTTAGGCTCTTATATATATAGATAATGATTTTTATTGATCGTTAATGAATTGAACTTTAGGGATTACGATTTATGATTTATCATATAGAAAATTTTTTGTTTTTTTATTTTCACTCATCAGAAATTTATGAGTATAAAGTTCATTTTAAAGTTAATGTTCATTTAGGAAACATTATTCACACTGAATCTGATTTTGAATCACATATAAAGTTATACTGTATTAAAACAGTTTCATTTCATTGGAGACTAGCAAAATCTATTTGAACAAAGGCTCTGGAAAAAGAAATGCTAAAACATTTGGGAACAATTCAAAACATATTGATATTAGATGTTAGTTGTGAATATTTTGTTAATTTTGCTGGACGTGAAAATATGATTTGGCTTAAGTTTTAAGACTTTTTTTTTTATAGACACACCCAAAATTCATTACAGATAAAATAATAAGATGCTTGAGATGGGCTTTCATGTACTATGGCAAGAAGCAAACAAAGTTTGCCTGGGTGGGTGGGTGTGTGCATTGGGGTGAGGGAGAGAGTGGTGAGTGGAGGGATGTGTGAAGAGTAGAAACTGATGGTGGTTGAAGTTGAATGATGTGCACATAGAGATTCTTCTAATTATTCTCTCCATAAATATGTTTGAAATTCTTCATAGTCAAAAGTTTATAAAAGCAATTCTTAAAATACCTCACACATATGTGTTTATGTTCATTAATTCATTCTCAGAGATGCACTAATTTTAAAGATGGGTTGATGATGCTAGTGACCAAGTGTGTTAGAAAATTGTACAAGTGGAGTTGAATGCTTAGATACCCCCACCTGACTGTGAAAGAATAATTATTTGCTGCAAATATAACAATTTTTAAAGGCCACAACTTCACAAGTGCATTTCCTCTCTTGTTTTCTACCCTTTGAAATATTTGGAGACCAACTCTGAGGGTCCCTCAGTCTGTCTGTGATTCTCTCTCACTTCACTGCTAAGACTTTAAAAAATATCAATTTTGGGAGGAGTGGAAGAAATATATTTCAAGATGGATGCCATCATTTGGATTGTGATTGATTTTTTAAAAATAACAGTCATCATTTTTGTGCTCCTTTAACTTGATGGGGGATTAATATTGTTTGACCTGATGATAGTAGCCATCAATCTACCTTGGTTCTATGACTGAAATGCTTTCTCACCTGCAGTAGGTTCAAGTCAATACTAGAACTACATAGACAGATACAGGTTATTAAGTTAAACAGTATTTTCAATTAAAAATATATCACTTGACTTGAAAAGTAGAGAGGAAGAAAAAAAAAAACCACCATAAATAAGCTTTCTAGATCAGTGCTGTATTCCTTCAAAGTCTGAATTCCACAAGCTTAATAGTTATTCATTGGACTTAAAAGGCTGAGAAAGAAGCTTGTTGATTTGACTATGTAACAAAATGATAAAAATGGGTTTTGGTCATTTAATTTGAATTCACCCTTCAAATGCATGAAGTCCACTGTATAAATTATAGTCTACTCAGAATATAAACTAAAATCAGCTCTGTAGGACATAGTCCATTTTATATAGATAGATATGTATGCATCTATGTATGGCTATAATCTTTACAAGCACCTGCATCTCTATTTCTTTTGAACATGATTTTGAAGAAGAGAGTATGTGGCCTATAAAAGTGTTACATTTTATAGATTAGTAGAATATGTATCCTATATCAGTAACTTATTAGAACATTAGTGCCTTTTGTAAATCATCACAATATCTAGATTTAATTCTCTAACAGTGACCCATTAAAGTTTAGTGCGTGTTTATCCCTGCAGTTAAGGATATGATGATCAGGTGACTAGGAGAGGCATAGTCTAAAATCTGAAGATCCCTACTAGAAGGATGTGGCTGATACAATGAGAAATTTGAACTTGGCATTAGTGCCTCTATTGTACTTTCATTTTAGGTGATGCACATGAAAATGCTTACAGAGGTAGCTTTGAATCCGGGAAAGTTCTGATTCATACAATCTCAAAGGAACTACCCTCATTGAGAAAATAATTGTTAGGGGCCCAGAGTTATTTTTTTCCTCCTCATCTCCCCACTATTTTCGTAATTGGAAGTCATTTGTGCATAATTACATATTTAGTGAAAATTACTTATAAATCTTACATTGGCTTTTAAAATTAGCTTTTGTTTTTCTCCAATAAATAGTTTTGTTGTTGTTGTTTTTTACATCTCATCTAGCCACTCTGGGTAGTGAAAAAGAAATCAAAGCAAGATTTCAAACTTTAAAGCTCGCTAAGCTGGAAAAAAGAAAATCTATACTAATAAAAGGGTAATATGCTAATTAGACCAGATAGACCGGATGTCTTCTAGACGTCATTCCTGACAAAGCCAGGACCCAGGCGGGTCCTGGGTGCAGGGGCCAAGGCAGAGGTGGTTAGGGGCAATCAGGCAGGCAGGCGAATGGTTAGGAGCAATCAGACAGGCAGGAGAGCGGTTATGAGCCAGCGGTCCTGGATTATGGAGAGAGATAATCTGACTGCCACTTTAGGCCCGATCCTGCAGGGCTTAAACTGGCAGTCGGACATCCCCCAATGGGTCCCGGATTGTGAGAAGGTGCAGGCCAGGCTGTGGGACCCTGCACCCCCATGCACGAATTTCGTGCGCCAGGCCTTTAGTTGATAATATAAAAAGTTATGAGAGAAACACAAAGGTCATTATAACAAGAATTCTGAAACTACTTTGGTTGAGAACAAAGCAGAAAAGGGAAAACACCTATTAGCCTATTATTTTAGAATTCTCTCATATATTTTCTTTCTCCCTCCTTCCCCTCCTTCTTTCCTCTCTCCCCTTTTTATCTTCTTTTCTCTTTCCCACTTTACTCCCACCAAAAAGCTTTGCTAATTTATATAGCTTTTTAACCAATTATTTGTTAATCAAATAAAGAGATTTTAATACCATCATGTGATGGAAGACAAGCTCAGTGACTTCTCAGTAACTTAGTCACATTTAAACAACACCTGTGGAGTGCTGGTAATCAATGAGATCACAGATGAAAGGTATTCTATAGCGAACATTTGCCTTTGAAATACATATGTTGCTCAAGTTACTCCTCATAGACAATGAAACTGTTCAAGATCACTGAAATAAAAGCATTGCCCATAGCTGCATAAGGGTATGCATCCCTTAGTCCAGTGGTCGGCAAACTCATTAGTCAACAGAGCCAAATATCAACAGTACAACAACTGAGAGCCAAATTTTTTTAAACTTCTTCTAATGCCACTTCTTCAAAATAGACTCACCCAGGCCATGGTATTTTGTGGAAGGGCCACATTCAAGGGGCCAAAGAGCCGCATGTGGCTCGCGAGCCGCAGTTTGCCGACCAAGGCCTTAGACCATCTGCAAGGGAACTGCGGAATTAGCATTAGCTGCCCATTCACCTTCTTTATACCAGTACTAATTGGCTTTTTATCAGTAATTGGGGAATAGCCACATGTAATGGCAGGTAGGCTATTTAATGACATCTGGGAGGGAAAACTGAGCACCTCAGCCTTGTTGTCCTGGGTACTGGTCATCCTTACTGTGCACAGACTCCATATTCTGAGGGAATTTTAGGTCTGACCTTTACCTTATAATTTGGGATGGAATGCATTCATTAAATGAATTGAGGATCGGCCTGCTTGTGGACAAGTTTCGGGGTTGTCTCGAGAAGGCATAGTATTTCATTTTTCTCATGAGAAAACTGCAAGGTTTTATGGATTGTTTCATAATGGCTAAAAGTTTAAGCAGATCTGGTTAGCAATTAGACTTGCTCTTTAATCATTATATGACCTTGGGCAACTGACCCTCTTAGAACCTCTTTTCCTCATCTTCAAAATGACTATAATGAGTATCTGATAATGATGATAACCACTGACTGAGTCATTGTGAGAATTACGTGAGACGAGGCCTGTACTGCACCGTGTCTGGCTCATGGAAATGTGGGAAAAAATATAAGTTGTTGTATTTAACTGAAGGAATATCAAGATTTAACACCTTCAGGGGTCACTGTTAATTTTTATCTCCCTATAGAAGCATGGAAATCACCATTCCCCATGACTTCTAGAAATTTGGCCTCTGCTTGACTATTTAGAGGGCCCTGGGATAATCCACATATCCTACCTGGGCAGTTCTTGGAAGCTGCTTAAATATTTCTAGCTGCTCCAGCTCTCTACCCAACTTTGCTGTGTTCTTCTTCCTCCCAGCCTAAGACCAAAATGACCCTAATTGGCACTGATTTGCAAACTTTATTCAATATTTCAGGATGCAGGCGAGAATACTAGTAATACAGAAAGGCAAACTTAAATTGGCTATTAGACATGTTTGTTTTGGCATCCACTGCTCAGGCCTGGTCACAAAGAGTTTCTAGCTGATGCTTTCCCTATCCCCAGCGTGGCACCCCACATGAGAGCTGTTCTTTATCACCTAGAGAGTAGCATCTTCTTCAGATTAAAACAAAACAAACAAACTAGATGATTGGCAGGGATTTAGCCCAAACCCTTGATGGTGATTATTCTGGAATACTTGATATTAGAATACATCAAAGTCCTGGCTACTTCTGAAATGATAGTATTGGGGAAATAAAGGGTTATTTGGGTGACCTTCCTAAATTAAGAGCATGACTTCTGTAGGACATCGATCATTGTGTGTGTGTGTATCTTTGTAAACATATTTCTCTGTATTCCTTGCTATCATGATCTTGAAAGTAAGGGAATATGGCCTATCTCCTGTTGCATTTTATAAAAATGTAGAATCTGCAATCTATAACAATAAATTACTAGAGCTCATTTGTGACTTCCTATTATCTTCACTGCAAACTGCTGCCAATTGAAATACTTTCCTCCTCTAAATATTTCTGTCTCACCTGAGATCCCACTATTGTATTGTTTTATTAGAATTAGGAGAGGTAATTGTAATAAGAATTCCTTTTTTTTTTTTTTTTTTTTACAAATTAATCTTTTATGGCTGAGCAGTTTGTCAAGTATTTGTAAGAGAAAATCAGCTCTGGAAAACAGTGTCTCCTATTACTATACCAATGGCAAGTAGTACACGCCTTGAAGGTTAGTTACCCATGGTCCCCACCCACCACCATCAACAATCCCCAAATCAAAGCTAAATTGGGGAAAATAACTTCGAAACATGGGAGAACTGATGGGTTTGGAGGAACATGTGAGTATCAGTTAGATACATTTCAGAAAGAGCAGCAGGCAGCCCTCCCACAATTCTGGCTTGCCCTGCACTGTGGCCCCCTACTCAAAATTAGAAACTCGTTCACCACAGCTGCCTGAGTTTCTCTCTTTCATTCTTTTTTTGGATAAGTAGACCCTTCTTTTGGAAAAGATAATATCGATGGGATATCCGCCATCAAAACTGAGTGTGAATGAAGGGAAAAATAGTCAGATCATCTGCCTCAACAGATGATGACTTGTGCTGGGTTGGAAAGGTAGACCATTTGGATTGCTCTGGGGGAGACAAATATATTTGGGCCATAAAGGAGTGAGGACGGCAATTTATTTTCCTTCCTAGACTATAGGATTGGCATCTGGCAAAATGACAAAGTAGGTGAGATGTAGTTTGTGAGTATTCCCTCACCAATCGACCTTAAGTGCCTTCTTTGCCATTTTACCTTCCTCCAACACCTTGCATTCTCATTCCCTTTACAGCTTGACTGCCTAGACTCTAAATAACAGCATCCTTAATAGAGCCCTTTCCAGGAAATAACTGTCTCATTTCTGTGGCCGTGCAGACTCTTGCACTAGCACCAGTGTCTGAGTTGAAGGCAGTTTAAGCGTTTAAAGTGATCTCCCACTTTTGTAATATGATGCTAAGTAAGTATCCCTGTTGCTGGGTCAGAAGAAGTCATGCACCCCTCCATGGATGCCAGAATCAGAGATCGGACTTATCATGGCACACAGTTTCTTCCTTTCTCTTCTCATTTCAGAGATCTCAGATATATTGGCCAGAAATAGGACCGCTTTAATTTTAGTCCCTTACAAGTCTGTTCTTTCAGATATAAATTTGCATGACAAAAATTACCACAAGGGCTTTCTTAAAACAAAACTGTAAATCTTTTGAAATAGAGATGCTGAATCCTTTAAAACAGCAAATCACACCCTAGACATATTCAATATAATTAAAACAAGCAAAAATCTATAGTATCAGGATCTAAGCCAGTCCCCTTGACAAGTCACTGACTTTCATTTAAAGCCTTCCTATTTTAATGGCATTCTTTTAAGAAAGAAAGAAAAGATGTATTTGTGAGAAATGTTTTAAAAAAACCCATACACAATCAAGGGCAAAAGCAGTGAAATGATTGAAGATGTATTTTTCAATCTGTAGGGTTTACTGACTGGGATTACTTAGGCTAGACAGAAATCCATGAAGGTCATAATGACATTTTTATCATTTTAGACTGATGTATGCCATTTTTATATTGTCTTTGTAATACACATTAAAATTGTAAAGAGTGAACTGTTACATTAAAAAGCAATGACTTAAAAATTTATCAGCTCCACCCTTTTGTAGTTTAACAAGGATTTTTACCTCCACTGTTTTAGAAACCCACCAGGAATTAATTTTTTTAAAATTGCTAATGTGGTGCTTTCCACAGGTGAAAAGTACTTTTTGTGCGAATTTATTTTTAGTTTCTAAGAATCTATAGCTCATCTATAATAATAAAAGTGTAGTATGCTAATTAGACCAGACAGCCGAACGACCTTCCAGATGTCATTCCAGACGTCCTTCAGAATGTCTGGAAGCTGCAGTGGCAGGAGCTGAGGCAGAGGTGGTTAGGAGTGATCAGGCAGGCAGGCGAGCAGTTAGGGGCAATCAGGCAGGAAGGCAGAGTGGTTAGGGGCAATCAGGCAGGCAGGCAGGCGAGTGGTTAGGAGTGATGAGGCAGGCAGGAAGGCGAGCGGTTAGGAGCCAGCGGTCCCGGATTTTGAGAGGGATGAGGGATCGGGCCTAAACCAGCAGTCAGACATCCCTCGAGGGGTCCCAGATTGTGAGAGGGTGCAGGCCAGGCTGAGGAATCCCCCCCCATGCACTAATTTTGTGCACCAGGCCTCTAGTTAGCAATAAGTGAGAAAGTATTAAGCTGCTGCAACATATGTACACCCTAACAAGAAAGCGCTGCCTGGTTTTCAGGAGCTATGAAGATGTTTGCCTGGGAAATTACTTGATAAACCATCGATAATAATAAAAGGCTAATATGCAAATGGTCATGATGCCCTCACGCCGTAAGGAAGCTGTGTGCACAGCAGGCGTGTGTGGGCGGGGCTTCATACATGCAAGGCCAGGGGGTGTGAGGCTGCATACCCCACCCAGTGTGGCTTGACAGGGGATGTGAGGCTGTGTCCCCCGCCCGGTGCCGGCCAGGGGATGGGGCAAATAGCAATATTAAAATATTTCCTCTAATTAATCCCCTTTTAATGTGCAAGAATTTTGTGCACAGGGCCACTAGTATGGACAATAATAATAATAAAAGAAATGACCTTTATGAGATGTTTATTACCTGCCCAGCCCTGGACCCAGTGCTTTATATATCTCATTTGAACTTCACTGCAAGCTAGCTATCCAATTAGCACCAATGAGATACTCAGTGGGATAGTGGAAGGAAGAGAGGAAAGAAAGCAGGCAAGCAGGTGAGTCAGGGGGTCCCAAGAACTGCTTGAGGAAGAAATGATCCTCATTTCACAAGTTCTAGAAGAAGCTTGCAGAGGTCAAGAAATCTGACCAAAGTGGCAAAACTAGTAAGTGGTAGAGATGGGATTTATCTGCAAATCTGTCCGAGGATGAAATTTATGTTCTTTCTACCAAATATCCCTGCCTCTCATATGACATGTATTTTATCACATTCTTAGAAAATAAGCATATTCGTGCAGGATTCAGCCATGAAAATGTTATCACAGTACATTAAACTTTGTTTGTTAAGACAGTAATACTGACCCATATGTTAAGAGGACATACATTTTAAGTGACATTGGGCTTATGAAATATATTATAATAGACATCACTAGTCTGAGTAAGTAAAGAGGTCATTTGTGACTTATCACTTATTGTGCTTAAACACATACTGGCTGCTTTTTAATAAAATCAGGGACAAACCATAGAGTATCACAACCTAAGAGTTAGGGAACTATTTTTCTTTTCCCTCCCCACCCCCCTTTTCTTTCTATCTCAATCTGCATTGAAAAACCAGTGTAGAGCCTTGTTTAAGGAAATGCTGCCCCCTCCACTTTTTAATTTCGAACCATGTAAAGCCAAATGCATCTCTTTATCTTTTCCCAAGAAAGGAATGTAAATGTGTACTAAAAAACAACAAAAAACCCACAAAAAAACAACAACAAAAAAACCCAGAACAAAACCAAACAAATAGTTCCTAGCTACTATGTATATTGAAGCGAGAGAGTAGAAGGCAGAGACATCAGAATGAATAGTGAAGAGAATACGACCTAAGATGAGAATAAAAAGAAGCCAGAGGGGAGAGAGGATTTACAAGAGGAGATGGGAGCAGGGAGAAGAGGATGGGCAAGGAAAGGATTGTTCAACCTGAGCCTGCGACTCTGGCTTCCTTGGTCAGTGCTGGGTCGCTGTGGTCCCCGCCAGCACCAGGCTGCACCATGACCGGGGTGACCTGGAGGCCTCTGGGAGGCTGAGCACTGCTGTCGGGACTTCAAGCTCTATGAAAGTGGCTACCTCCCCTTGAATTTCACTAACCCGCTCTTCCACCCTATGCCCTCATCACTTGCCTGTTCTAAACATCCCTCTGGCTGGACTATTCTTGCCTGCTTAACTTTTAATGTGAAGCCCCAGCATCCTCTTCAAAGCTTCCCCTCACTGTCCCTCATCCCACCCAAGCCACAGCCAATCATCTCCTCCCTATTCGCACATAGCCTGCCGATCGCTGCTGCAGGCACGGGCCATACTGTTTGGTAATTGCTTATAAGCCTCTCTCCTTTCATAAAATCTAAGCTCCAGGAAGGGCATGAACATTGTGTTGTATTCTCCTCTCAAGCACCATCCTCATCACAAAATTGGTGCTCAGGAAATATTTATCGACTATAAAATGACTAAGAGGAGGTCCCAAGCCAGTGGAGGGGGAGAAAGGACAGAGGATGGCTCTTGTCAGACTGACTGCTATTCACCTATTCCTTCCTTCCCTGCCTTCTCCCATCGCTCCCTCCCTCCTTCCGTCTCTCTCTTCTTCCGTCCCTTCCTCCCTTCTCTCAGGCTCCTCCACAAACTCTGGTGCTCACCACATGCCTTGTAAAAAGATACAGCTCTGGAATTCAAGTTCAGACTACTTAGCCCACTCTCAAAACCTTAAATGGTCTCACTTGTGTGCCCTCATCTCTAGATATTCTCTTCCCTTTACCATGTGTTGTTGACCTGTATCTGTGTCCCATCAGCCATGACCTCAGTGTGTCTCTAGACTCTGCTGTGCACACTCTTAAAACCCCTGGCTCCCCTGCTTATTCTGTTTAAAATACATCCCTCTCCCCTCCGATCTTGTCACCTTCCAACATCTGTTACATCTTCAGTACTTTCATCTGAAGTCCCTCACCACATCTGGACTATCATTGTAAGCTATTGATGTAGCTGTTGTTGGTTTGTATTTTTTTTCTCCCAGCCAAGCTGAGTGGTGCATAGGGCAGGATTCTAATTTTTCTAGTCATACAACATAGCATAGCCCTCCAGATTCCAAATTCTAGAGTTGCTTGTTGAATGTTGACTACAGGAATACTTACTTTTTAAAATTCTATTCTATTCTTCCTTAGTAGAAAGTACTTCTGGTATCTGAATCTGGTATCTCTGGAGGAAAAAACAATGGAGATCATTTAGAGATGTGTGTTCAACTCTATTTGTTCATTTTAATTAATTGTCCTGGGATGCCAGCAAGAGGGCTGGTATATCTGGAAAGGAAGAAGTCAAGGGAGGGCTCAGTCATCTATATTTATTAAAATTGCCATTACAAGTATAGAATTACTAGTAAAGTCCAGGTGCCTAAAGGCCAGTTGTGCTAAAGATTAATTACAGTCTCTTTGGGTTTTTGTTAAACGTTCTAAATGAGGCATGGAATACAGACTGGATCCAACTGAATTCATTTCACTCTGGAACTCCAACTTGAAGGTGAACTTCTACTAACAACTAACAAAAAAAACACACACAAAACAAAACAAACAAAACAAGGAAAAAATATACAAAAATGCCATTAGCAGCCACTTATTTTAGTTACATAATATTTAATGTCTTTCTTTATATACTTCCGTATTTCCAAATTAGGGTTTTGTTTTGTTTTTACTTTTTTATAATTTAAAAATATATAATTTTTTGAACAACACAATATGAGATATTAAGCCACTAGTTTTTCATGTTTACAATAGAGTTGTAATTTCTTTTTTTATAAAAAAAATTGTTGGAAACTTCAGGATGCTTAAGATAAGTTTTTATATGAGGAGTTAGGTGATTAGTAACATATGACGATGATTAGATTTCCTGCCATATACTTTATTAGGTTTGGCCCTTTGGAAACCGAACGTTATCCTGTTTAACTCTTGTAAATAGAAACTTGCGTGGGTGTAGAAAAAATGTGGGATACCATGGCTAGCACTAGAATTTAAGCAGGTAACCGGGGGTCTTAGCTAAAGTATGAACCAATGAGCTATGTAAAGAAGCTACTTATAAGTGCTGCAACCTTTAATTTCTTCAGTTTATAGAATACAGCGGTAGAATGGCCTTTAAGGAATCTTCAATATTTTAGAAGAGTGAAAATAACTTAAACCAAAGAAAGAATGCAGGAAAAGTTCAGATATCAGGGAACTGTGTCCCACTGATAATATGCCATGCATTTACAAATTTAAAGCTAGATTTGTCCCATTGTTTGATATGAGTGAGGAATTCATGAGAGGGAAAGGCCATGAGAAATAGCCTTTATGGAGCATATACCAGTACATTAGCTCCGGAGTCTCTGCTAAGTGTGTGTACAGGTTTTCTTATTTTCTCCACATAAATCAGCAGGGTGGTTTTAGTAAGCCCTTTGAAAGATTGGAAAATAGATATTTATATAATTGTATTATATATAAATATGTACTTTATATATGTATACTAGAGGCCCAGTGCATGAAACTCGTGCACTGGCACGTTCCCCCAGCCTGCACCCTCTCCAATCGGGGACCCCTTGGGGAAAGTCTGACTGCCAGTTTGTGGGATTGGGCCTAAACCGGCAGTCGGACATCCCTCTCAAGATCTAGGACCGCTGGCTCCTAATTGCTCACCTGCCTACCTGCCTGATTGCCCCTAACCACTCTGCATGCCTGCCTGATTGCCCCTAACCCCTCTGTCTGACTGCCTGATTGCACCTAACCCCTCTGTCTGACTGCCTGATTGCCGCTAATCACCTCTGCCTGCCTGATCACCCCTAACTGCTCCCCTGCCGGCCTGATTGCCCCCAATTGCTCTCCCCTGCAGGCCTGATGTCACCCCCAACTGCCCTCCCCTGCATGCCTGATCTTGCCCCCAACTACCCTCCCCTGCTGGCCAGTTCCCCCCCAACTTCCCTCCCCTGCCGGCCTGATTGCCTCTAACTGCCTCTGCCTCTACCCCCACCACCAAGGCTTTGTCTGGAAGAAAATTGGACATCCGGAAGATGGCCGGTTGACCTGGTCTAATTAGCATATTACCCTTTTATTAATATAGATAGCTTATATAGGATAGGATTGCTTAAGTGGGGGGGGGGGGAGCCTTTTTCATCAGGAGGAGATGCTTTTGGCAGACAAAAATACATAAGCCCTATATCTGGACTGACAGCCAGCCATATGCACTATACTGCCAAACTGGTCATTAAAAAATTGAACCACTTTCTTACACCTTACACCAAACAGCTGTTGCCCTTAAAACCCCTCCTCAGCACCCACCACAGGTTCTGCCATCACAGTTCATGCAGATTAGGTTTATGCCAGTCAGCGTCAAAAGCTCCAACTCCTAGGTAGATATTGGCTCCTCGCTGTTCACCCAGATTTGGTTCTGATTGGTTGGTTTCTATGCCAGTCAGTGTCTCTGAGCCTATCTCTGGGCCTGATCCGCAGCCTCCATGGCAGCTGCTAATCAGGCCTTGACTCTCTCTCTCTCTCTCTGGGCCTCTCTCGGGCTTGATCCACAGCTGCCGTGGCAGTGGCAAGGTCATTAGGCCTCAGGCCCAGCCCAGGATGGAGGCTAATGACTTCACCATGCCTGCCTCGCCCGCCACCCCCCACCCCCCCGCCACCCCACCTGCCCACCAGCTGCTAGCCTTGCTTTGATAGGAGCCTGGGGCCACAGGAGAGGGACGGAGAGGTGCTCCATGCACTTCCTGGTGACTGGTCATCCATCTGATCATTTAGGTTGTGAGAGATATATATATCTTTTATAATGTAGATATATATGTTTTTCTACACCTACTATACAGTCTTTTCCTTTTTAAAAAATCCTCACCTGAGCATATTTTTTCCATTGCTTTTTTTTTTAAGAAAGAGAGGGGAAGGGAAGAAGGGAGGAGGGGAGAAAGAGAGAAACATCAGTATGAGAGAGATACCCATTGGTTGCCTCCTACATGACCTCAACCAAGGGCTGGGTATCTAACCCGCAACCCAGGTATATGCCCTTGATGGGGAATCCAATCCTCAACCTTTTGGTGCCCAGGCTGATACTCTAACCACCGAATGCACCTGTAAGGGCTGTCGTATATTCCTTAAGGAAAGATTACATATCAATGTAAACCTGGAACCAGTGGGAGCCATCATCTTGGGGAATCTTATAAAGTAAATAAATGGTTGTTCGATGAATAAATAATTGGATAGATGATATACTGATGGGCTGTTGGTCATTTAATGCCTTTTGAATACTTGTGCCATGAAGAAATGTTGCTTTTTATTATTTTAATAATATCTGTTTTATGTGTATGCCTTTTGGAAATTAGCTTTATCTCAAAGTATAAAAATCACATTTCCATGAGCTTTTTTTTTTTTTTTTTTTTTTTAAATGGTAAAATTCACATAGCATAAAATTAACCACTTCAAAGTGAACAATTCAGTGGCATTTAGTACATTCTCAGTGCTGGGCAAACTCATATCAAACACTTCCATGCAGTTCTAAAACATTTTTAAAATCTTAAAAGGAAACACCATCCATATCCATTAAGCAATTGCTCCCCATTTCCCTTTACTTCCTGCCCCTGATAACTGCCATTCTATATTCATTTGTACCCATTCTGGATAGTAATAACAATATGTAATATGTGATCTTTTGTGTTTGGCTTCTGTCCTTTAGCATGATGTTTTTGAGATTCATCCATATTATAGCATGTATCAGTACTTTATTCTTTCTGGGACTGAATAACATTCTCTTGCCTGTGATTCGTCACAGTTTGTCCACTCACTCATTGATGGGCATTTGGGATGTTTTGATCTTTTGGCTATTTTGAACAGTACAGCTATGAACATATGTCTACATGTATTTGTTTACATACTTGTTTTCACTTGCTTTATATACATACCCAGAATTGGAATTACTAGGTTATTTGAAAACCCTTTCTTTAACTTTTTGAGGAACTACCAAACTGTTATCCACAGTGGCATTTACTTTCCCACCAACAGTATGAGGGTTCTACTTTCTCCACATTCTAACCAACACTTATTATTTTCCTTTCTTTTAAATAGCCATCCTAGATGGTGTGAAGTGATACCTCATTGTGGTTTCAATTTGCATTTATCGAATGACTAACAATGATAAGCATCTTTCTCTGTAATAACATTTAAAGATATTTCAGGGAATGGAACCCTACACACCCATTGCATAAGCCAGGATGCTGGAACCATCCTGGCCTTTTCCTTGTCTTAAATTCCGACCATCCAAACCATCAGTGAGTCCTGTTACTTATAATGCCAAAGTATCTTAAATAAGTACACTTTTCTATGTCTGTTCTATTGCCAGTCTAATCCAGTGCAACATGATCTATAGACTATTGCTTCAACTTCCATTAGTTGTCTTATTTCCTCCATATTCCACACAGCAGCCAGAATTTTAATGATAAATTTGACCCTGATGGTCTACTGCCTAATACTGACCACTTTCCTCTCATTAAATTTAGAGGAAAAGTAAAAGAAAGTTTTGTGCCACAACTTATGTGAACCAGAATTATGTGGTATTGCTGTTGTCCCAACCATGTATAAAACGACTCTTTCCCATGGACACTGCTTTCCATCAAGTCTAACCTTTCATCAGTTTCTAGAACAGTTCTTAGAACATTTCAAATGCTCTTACATTGCCTTAGAAAACCACTCCCAAATATCACATGGTTAGATCCTCTAATATCTCTTAAATATGACTTTCTCATATAAGCTCCTAAGGGCCATGGCATCTATGGTGTGTTATTCTCTATTGAAGCAAGATACTCATTACCTTAAGAGGGTCCCCCCAATCCATCCTTCAGTATTTATTTACTTATTTATTTTCTGCCTTCATACATAATATCATGAGTTTATTTATGGTGGTGACTACTTTCTATTTGTTGCCTAGCACACAGTTGATCCTTATGATAATCTTTCATGAATGTCTAACTGTGTGCTTTTTATTTTTTAAAATATATTTTTATTAATTTCAGAGAGAAGGGAGAGAGAGAAACATTGATGATGAGAGAGAATCATTGATTGGCTGTCTCCTGCACACCCCCTACTGGGGATAGAGCCTGCAACCCGGGCTTGTACCCCTGACTGGAATTGAACATGGGACCCTTCAGTCTGCAGTCTGATGCTCTATCCACTGAGCCAAACCGGCTAGGGCACTATGTGCTCTTTATAACACAGGCAGTTGAATGGGCATTCTGTAGAAATGCCTATATTTTCTTCTGAGCAAAGTATTGAAAAACAACATTAGGAACATGGTATCAGTAATGAGTAGTGCTACTAGTATATTCTGAGTGCTGTGTTTCTACAGAAGAGTATAAGCATCCTATTTTTTTATCAACAACAAAATGATTCCCATTGAAACCCATGGGCTGTATGGAGTGGCAGCGATGTGCCGAGTAGACAGAGGGCAGCATGAAGAGGAGAACAGAACTGGTTAAGCAGAGAATGAAAGTTCATTCTCTCTTATCATGGTCTTTGCACAGCCTGTGTCTTGCCATTCAAGAGTCAGTACTTTATTTCCACCTCCATATCTGGTGAGCAGGCTGTAGACCTGTTGACATGAAAATTATCCATAGAGCAGTGGAAGAAATGTGATTAAATTGTGTTAGAATAGCTCAACCTCTTTCTGACAAATAGAAAAGAAATAGTCTGGAGGCCATCATGGATTCCTGAGAAGCTTATAATGGGAATGTTGTACTATCACAAATGTAAATGGAAATCCATGTTTATGCAAGAAAATAGAACTCAGGATTTTTCTGTCAAATTGGATGTTGGAACTCGAAATAGAGACTTTCTATGTGGATAAAAGCATTACTCCAACTATAGTCACTTGCTCAGTAATTTCCATCTTATGAATATTATGAAATTAGGAGTCTTATTCCACCATTACCTTTTATGATAATTATTCTATGGGAGAAAGAATATAAAAAAGTATTTTTACTTTTTAAAGTAAGCTTACTGAATTGTCATGTATCCTAATCAATCTCTACTTCAACAAACGACAAAAGTATGTTCTTTATTTACCAAGTGTTTTCAAGTGTGTTCTCAATTGATGTTCCCAACAATAAGTCTGTGACATAGAATGGGAAGATTTAAATCAGAATAACAGGACTTTAAATTGGTATAGCATAGGCATCGTAAGTGCATATGACAAAACTGAAGGGATCAAAGGATTGACTTAAGTTCACATAAATCAATTAAATAAATATATAAAATTGAAACCTAGGCAGAACTCTGATGGGAGATACTTGAGAAAAATAAGTGTACATAGCTATATGTACAGACACACACATTGAAGACTTCAAAGAAACAATTCATTTTTTAAAACCTGAAAATGTGTATATTTAGAAATGTACAGAGGTATAGATTTCTAGGATTTGGGTTAAATGGTAGCATCTAGATCAATATATTCAATAAAGAAACCATTTTGTATTTTTAATAACAACAACTCAATATGTCTATGGCTTTAAATGGCCCCATAATTTGAATTCTTTTTTTTTTTTCATATTGACAGTTTTATTATTCACCCTTTGAAGGAAATAAGCTTTCTCTTTATGCTTCTGTGAGGTATAATATCAAAACCTTACCTACTTAATGAGTCATCTTGAAGCACATATCTTTAAGGATGGGAACACCATTCTTAAGATTTTTTTTTTTTTTGAGACATTTACCCAGAGTAGCATTTATTTGACTTTGTTTTTTTTCTTTTTTTAATTTAGTTTATTGGGGCAGCATTGGTTAACAGAATTATAGATATTATATTGTGTGTTCACCACCCAAAGTCAGGTCTCTTTCCATCAGTTCCTATCCCCCCTTTACTCTCTTCTATCTGGCTCTTCAAGTGCTCGCTGTTCTCAGAAGCTGGCTACATGATAACTGTTCTTTTGTGGCAAAGAACAGTTATTTACCCACCTAAGCAAATTTCTACTTGTTTACTATAAGGGTGGGTGAACTGCAGGCAAGTTACCCAATTAGGCTAGTCGATTACTGGACATGTTTTGGGGGTTTTTGTAAGCATAATGCTGGAAAAGCATGACATAAATAATTATATAGTTATTTTTTCTTTAACATAATATGTAAAACTAGGAAATATATAAATTAAGCATACTATACAATAATGTTTTTAAAAAATCTTTATTGTTAAGATTATTACAGATGTTCCTCTTTTTTCCCCCCATTGCCCCTCTCCACCCTGTCCCTGCCCTGCCCCAGGTTTTAGCCATGCTATTGATGTGTCCATAGGTAATGCATATATGCATATACAATCTTTGTTTAATCTCTTGCCATCCCACCCTTCTTTCCTCTGAGAATCGTCAGTCTGTTGCATTTCCATGCCTCTGATTCTAGTTTATTCACCAATTTATTCTGTTCATTAGGTTTCTTATTGGTTTATTTTGATTTTCAGATTCAATTGTTGATAGGTATGTATTTGTTGCCATTTTGTTTTTCATATTTATCTTTTTCTTCTTCCTTTTCTTAAAGAATACCCTTCAACATCCTAATATATAAAAACCCAGGGTCCATAATATCCAAAATGAATGAAGGCTCGACCAACCGGAAGTCAGTCCTGCAGTCAGTGCTGGGTTGCTGTGGCGACCCAGCAATGGCTGCTGCCAGTGCAGGCATGGCAAACCAGCACTGACTGCCGAGCTGGCTGCAGATCAGGCCTGGAGAGAGGCAGGGTCTGATCTGCAGCTTCCACAGCAGCTGTTGATCAGCCATTGCCTCTGTCTTTCTCTCCAGGCTTCGCCAGCAGCTGTGCCTCTATTTCTCTCAGGGCCTCCGTGGGGGCTGCTGATCAGCTCTGCCTCTCTGATCAGGCCCGGAGATGCTGACTGGCATAGAAACTGACCAATCAGAACCAAATCTGGGTGAAGTGTGAGGAGCCAATGGCTCCTAGGAGGTGGAGCTTTTGATGCTGACTGGCATAGAAATTGACCAATCAGAACCAAATCTGGGTGAACTGTGAGGATCCAATGGCTGCCTAAGAGGCGAAGCTTTTGACACTGACTGGCATAGAAACCAACCAATCAGAACCAAATTGGCCAGCAGGGGGTAGCAATTGGGGGTGAGATCAGGCCGGCAGGGGAGGGCTGTTGGGGGTGAGATCAGGTCGGCAAGGGAGGGCAATTGGGGGTGAGATCAGGCCAGCAGAGGAGGGCAGTTAGGCAAGATCAGGCAGGCAGGGGAGAGCAGTTGGGTGAGATCAGGCCGTCAGAGGAGGGCAGTTAGGGGCGATCAGGCAGGCAGGCAGAGGCAGTTAGTGGTGATCAGGCAGGCAGGCAGGTGAGCAGTTAGGAACCAGTGGTCCCAGATTGTGAGAGGGATATCCAATTGGAAATGGTGCAGACTGGGCTGAGGGAACCCCCCCTCCATGCATGAATTTCGTGCCCTGGGCCACTAGTTTCATATAATACTGGTTTGGTGGTAAAGAATGCCCTTAGCTTTTTATTGTCTGTGAAACTCTTTATCTGACCTTCAATTCTAAATGATAGCTTTGCTGGGTAGAGTAATCTTGTTTGTAGGTCCTTGCTGTTCATCACTTTGAATATTTCTTGCCACTTCCTTCTGACCTGCATTGTTTCTGTTGAGAAATCAGCTAACACTTGTATGGGCAGTCCCTTGTAGGTAACTAACTGTTTTTCTCTTACTGCTTTTAAGATTCTCTCTTTGTCTTTAGCCCTTGGCATTTTAATTATGATGTGTCTCGGTGTGGTCCTCTTTGGGTTCCTATTGTTTTGAACTTTCTGTGCTTCCTGGACCTGTAAGTCTATTTCTTTCACCAGGTAGGGCAAGTTTTCTGTCATTATTTCTTCAAATAGGTTTTCAATATGTTGCTCTCTCTCCTCTTCTGGCACCCATATAATGTGAATGTGTGAATGTTGGTACACTTGAAGTTGTCCCAGAGGCTCCTGACACTATCTTCATATTTTTGGATTCTTTTTTCTTTTTTTTTCTTCTGGTTGGGTGTTTTTTGCTTCCTCATATTTCAAATCATTGATTTGATTCTCAGAACACTCTACTCTGTTGACTCCCTGTATATTATTATTCTTAATTTCAGTCAGTGTATGCTTAATTTCTGATTGATCCTTTACCTTTTTTTTTTTTTTTTTGGCATTATCACTAAGATCCTTGAAAGTCTCACTAAGTCCCTTGGAGGTTTCTAGAAGATTCTAGAGTAACCTTACAACTAGTTTTATACTTTATATCAAGTAGTTTTGCTTTCTCCCATTTCTTTCATTTGTGATATGTTTCTTTGTCTCCACATTTTTGCTGCTTCCCTGTGTTTGTTTCTATGTATTGGGTAGAGCTGCTATGTCTCCTTGAGTTGGTAGAGTGGCCTTGTGTAGTAGGTGTTCTATCAGTCCCAGTGGCTTAGCCTCCCAATCATCTGAGCTGGGAACTCTAGGTGCACCCCTTTGTGGGCTGTGTGCACAGTCTTGCTGTAGTTGAGACTTGATTGCTGTTGATGTCACTGTGACGGATTGACCTCCAGGCCAGTTGGCTATGAGGACCAGCTGCACATACAGTGGGAGATCTGCTGTGCATGAGACACCCCTATGGAGCAGGACTTGCTTCAGTGGGGCTTTGGTGCTCACTAAGTCTGCCCCTTGAGTGTGTCACTTATGGATGTGTAGAGTTGTAATCTTGTATGGTCTGACACTGACACCTGGGTACACTGGCTCTTGGGTCTACAGGGAGGTGCAAAGTCAGCCACTGCCTGGAGTCACCCAGCAGGAGCTATAGTGAGATAGGCAGATTCCTCCTCTTTGTATAGGGTTTGGAAGTGCCCAGGCAAGGCCCAGCTGTGAAGCAAAGCAGATTGTTGCTGGTGTTGGGTCTTGGGCCTTTTATTGATAGGTTTGGGGTTCCCTAACCCAGTTTCAGCTTGTTTGAGATTTTAGCCTGAGCATGCACAGGCCATTCATATGCAAAAGCCACAGCACACAGCTTGGGTAGTGTTGTAAATTGGATGAGGTGGGGCCTTAGGGAATCACCTGGGCTGAGTAAACAGAAATTGCTGCCAGTCAGGCCTGTGAAGGGGAGGTCCTAGCATAGGAACAATGATCCCTGCGAGCACCTCCATCTGGGAGAAAGCCACCCCTGTGTTCTTGCCCCGATGCCAGATAATCCAGTTCCTCCTTGAATGTGTCTGCATCCCCCAGCGCCTCACCCCTGGTTCTGGAGCTTAGAGGAAGTGGGACCTTGTAAGTTTGGTTAGTGGTTCCAGCCTTTTAAGAGGGACAGCTGGGTCTCTAGCAGCCTCTGTGTCACTGAGCCCCAATCTGCATTGGTTTTTACAGCCCGTAGTTCTTACTGCCTTTAAGGACTTCTTTTCCCAGCTCTGGCACCCTGGGCGGCGGGCCTAGTGTGGGGCTGGGACATCTTGCTCCTCCGGGTGGCCTCCACAGAGCGGATCTCCCTCCTGATTAAAAAAGTGGCACATGTGGGTGTTGGGTGTTGGACCAGCCCGTTCTGTGCCTCTGCACCTCCTACCAGTCTCACTGGGCTTTCTTCTTTACTTCCCTAGTTGTAGGCCTTCCATTCAGCCAGTTTTCTGGTGGTTCTGGGTGATGGTTGTTCTGAATTTTAGTTATAATTTTGATGTGGTTGTGGGAGGTGGCAAGTACAGGATTTTACCTATACTGCCATCTTGGTTCCTCTCCCTATACAATAATGTTTTAATTAACACATATATTTTGAAATCTTTCAGATTTAATACTTAAAAGAAAATTTGCCCTATCTTTATGAATACTGCATTGCAGCCATCTAAAAATGTTTTTAAATGATATAAAGAAAATAAAAAGTGTACGTAAGTATACTCTTTATTTTCTTTTTAAAAAATATATTTTTATTGATTTCACAGAGGCAAGGAGAGGGATAGAGAGATAGAAACATCAATGATGGGAGAGAATCATTGATTGGCTGCTTCCTGCACACCCCACACTAGGGATAGAGCCCTCAACCAGGGTTCCTGGTTCATAGGTTGAAGCTCAACCACTTAGCCTTGGGATAGAGCCCTCAACCAGGGTTCCTGGTTCATAGGTTGAAGCTCAACCACTTAGCCTTGGCAGCGAGGCCACTTTATTTTCCATTTAAAATGCTCTCCATATTTTCAACAGAGGGTTAAATGTTAGGGTTTTGAGGTGGATCTAAAAGATGTCAGGAGTAGTTATGGTTAAATATTTATGAGCCCGCTAATAAGGACAAATCATTTTCTTAATCTATTTCACTAATAGAAATTATTTATAAGTACATCATTAATTATTTACATGTTCCTGGTATTATGTTTGTATTAATAATTTAAAAATATATAATTATCTATTAAATCATCTAAATATGATTTAACTTCATTTATCTTTTGTAACACAAATAGCAACTTCATCATTACAGTTATATAAAACAAGGTATTCAGCTATAACAAGCTTGGGTATTTAGAAAAGAGTAGTGACAATAGTTGCATATCTTTCTTACTCAAATTTTGTCTAGTGTAATTAACATTTTAAAGAAATTTTATGGAGTTTCAGACCTGTAAGTCTTTTGTCCACTAGTTGCTATATACCCTTGAGGTCCCTGGCATGTATAAAGCAACTTTCTTTATACAAATGGCCAATTAACTCAATGCCCTTGGAGCCAAATGACTTTCGGTGCACAGCAGGTAAATACTGATTTTGGTCTGGGCGGCACCGAACATTCTTACTGAAAACTTTAAGGGGATTCACTGCGGAACAAAACTGGGATCATGGCAGCTTTGTCCTCCCTCAGTTACGCTATCTGAGGTTGGAGTATCATATCATGAATACTCAGAGCTTCACAGTCTTGAAGTTATGTCTGGAGTTATAACTAGAAAGTGGAAATTATTATGGCAATATTATTATCAAGATATCTTGGTCCACAAGAAACTTTCCTATTAGGAAGCCTATTAAAAAGATCTTAACAGGCTGTTTAGAAAGGTTCAATGTTTAGGCTATGAGAAGAAAATTATCAGCTGAATCTTTTAAAATAGAAAAACCCCTTTATATTTTCTTGATAATGAGCCAAAGTAAGGGTACAAAAAAAGTTTGAATTGTAAGCACAGTCACCAGTGTAAAACATTTTGAGCTGCGGTCTTCTATTATCACCATCTTTTCTTAC
Source organism: Plecotus auritus (assembly GCF_963455305.1). Taxonomy (NCBI): domain Eukaryota; kingdom Metazoa; phylum Chordata; class Mammalia; order Chiroptera; family Vespertilionidae; genus Plecotus; species Plecotus auritus. The sequence continues at coordinate 10,954,405 of NC_137773.1, read as the reverse complement.
AGGCTACTATGGGCTGAACTGAGTTCTCTCAAAATCTGTATGTCCTAACTCCCAGTGGCACAGAGTGTGATGGTATGAGAGACGGGTCCTTAAGTAGGTAATTAGGTGAAACTAGGGTCAGGATGGTGGGCCTTAATCCCCTGTGACTGATGTCCTGATAAGAGGAGGCCAGGACATTGAAAATTACACAAGCATACAGGACCCTGTGAAGACACGTGGATAAGATGGCCCATCCACAAGCCAAAGAGAAAGGCCACACAGGAAACCAACCCTGCTGACACCTTGATTTGGGATGTCTAGCCCCAGGAATTGTGAGAAAATGAATTTCTGTTGTTACCTACTCCGTGGTATTTTGTTATGGCAGCTTTAGCAAACTAATACACAGACTTTTTCCCACTGAGGTCCTCACCACAAATCCCAGTTTGTATTCTGAGTGTACAACTGCACTTGTTTAGATCCAGGGCCCTCTTATGGGACACTTGAAGCAAGAATTGGAGACAGGTACTTTTCCTTGTTTTCGGAATAGTTGCAGAGGAGATTTAGGGTTCAGACTCTAATTGCTTACTGCTTTGGCTTTGCACAACAATGCCATTCATAATACTTAGTTTAAGAAAGACAGCTTATGTAAATACCTTCTTGAATGCTTTATTAACAGTCTTTCTACAGGCTTTGCTGACTGCTTGGATGCCATTGAGTATTCAAGTTAATCCAAAGGTTAAACCTCCCTATAGATTTTTAACATGGCCCCGACCTGTGAATCTCTGTTAAAGATCCTGCTATTTTCTTATTTTCTAAAAAAACATGGCCAGGTGTAAAAAATCTACTTCTATATGAATGGCATAAATAAGCTTATGAACCTCAAAGCGATGAAGCCCCCAGTTCTGTGAAGTTGATCATTTGTTCTGCTATAATCTTGACTCCACTGTCTGATCATTTTTGAACCTGTAATTAAACATACTAAGTATACAGAGCTGTGTATCGATTTCCAGCTATGCAGTTTCAGGTTACAAGTGTGAAAAAATACTGCTTCTATCGCAAGAATGTCCTAACGCATGGGGATGCTTTAGGACAGTGGGAGCAGCTGTGCATGAGAAACAGGGCTGATGGCCACATGTATTTCTTTTTAATTTGAGGATTATGTTGGAAGTGAAACATAATCTTCAAGGTGAACAAGAGCTTTTGCTGGAGTACTTAACCCTAACGATGAAACCAGCATAAATTACCTGATTATTATTAGCTTGTGTTTAACTTGCCTGCACTTTTAACACATACTATATTGGAAAATATATTTTTTAATCTTGTTCATGGGTGATTAGAATGTTCTTTTATTTTTAGTGTTTTAAAATCATGTGCGTTGAGTATTCACCAACTTATCAATTATTTAGTCATTAAAAATATGGGTGAGAAGTCATTTAGCAGTAATTAGGACTCAGTCCAACATGTGTAAAAGGCAGTTGCTTAAGTTCCACCAACGAGCTGTAGAGATGACATTAATTGTTTGTTCCAAGCAAAAAGAATGTTCATAGGAGTCCCTTAAACTATATGGCCAGAGCAGTAAATGCAGGCACTCACAGAGCACCATAGCATTTTGGAAATCATTATCTTGTATTGGTAGAAAATTCTCCTCTGTAGCCCACCCTGCATTGAAACAATTAATAGTTGAATGCTAGTTAATGCAATTGGGCAAAATTCTTCATTATAAGGTAATCCGAACCTCATGTCTTGAAAGAATACAATGTTTCAGCCTTATGGCAAGTTACTTCTAGGTACAACTCTTCAGAACCAAGTGTTGTGAAGGTGGGATAACTCCTAAATCTCCGGGTATGTTGGTGCTTAAATAATTCCACAAATATAATGAAATACGTCTTCTAAAAAAGTATTTTATATAAAAGTCTGAAATTGCTTTGGACATTTTCTAAGTTTTACTGAGCTTTTTCCGGGGGAAAAAGGCTGTAACCTAATACCTGAGTGAATTTGACAGTTTCATTTATTGTCTACAAACAAAGGAACATTTTCAATTTATTCAGTTCTAACTTATCAGTGTCTTCTGGGACACGAGTTAAGAAAACAATGACATCAGCATGCAATCAAAGAACATTGTTTTGAACACTAATTTTTAAATATCCTTTTATAAAATCATTTATAGAATTGTTAAGAGATCTTTTGAAGGGACAATGAGTGGTGGGATTTGATGGTAGTTAGGCAGCCAATGGAAGTTGCCCTGAGAAAAATGGTATCCAGGTGGTTCTGTTATTGGTGGAAGTGGGGTCTCTCCTTTCCCCATGGAGTGCTGGAGCGGGGTCCTTACTATTTCTCAAGAAAAAGAATTTTCTGAGACTCGCATGGGAGGATGAGTGATTTTTATTTGCATGGAATTATAACTCTGGGTTTCCTAAGTCCTACTTCCCTTAATCCAGTCCTGGAAGATGTATAGCTGGGGATTTGGTAGAGCTAGAAGCAAAGCCAGTTTCCAAAGTTCCTGTTCCATGGTGGAGCTGGGTACAGTTTATTGGGCTAGTTTCAGTCCATTAGTCCACTGTGTGTGGGGTTCACATGGCTGTGGGCCATGTGGGTGAATGCAGGAGAGCAGGAGCCTGAGAGCCCCTGAGATACCAGGAGTGCAAGAGAGCAAGACAGAAAACTTCTTTGTTTAGGAGGTTAAACAACTCAAGTCCCCTGTGCTTGCAGTGGCCATGCCTACTCTGACCAAGGACCAGTTCCCAGGTGAGACTGAGACAAGTACCTTCCCTTTGTGACCCAGACTTTACTGGACATGGGTCTTTTCTCAGCAATCTGCAGGGAATAGACCGTGGCTACCTGGGCTGTGTTACACTGTAGTTTCTTGGCAAAGCTGCACAAATGGCATGCCTATACCATCTGGCTTTCCCTTTGTTCCTTTCCAGTTATTCAAACCTAGCTTAATTATTACAGTACTAGAGGCCCGGTGCACGAAATTCGTGCATGGGGGTTGTGTGTCCCTCAGCCCAGCCTTCAACCTCTCCAATCTGGGACCCCTCGAGGGATGTCCGACTGCCCCTTTAGGCCCAATCCTACCTGGATCGGGCCTAAACGGGCAGTCGGACATCCCTCTCACAATCCGGGACTGCTGGCTACCAATTGCTCACCTGCCTGCCTTCCTGATTGCCCCTAACCGCTTCTGCCTGCCAGCCTAATCACTCCTAACCACTCCCCTGCCAGCCTGATTGATGCCTAACTGCTCCCCTGCCAGCCTGTTTGCCCCTAACTACTTTCCCCTGCAGGCCTGGTAACCCCTAACTGCCCTCCCCTACAGACCTGGTCCCCCGCAAAAACTGCCCTCCCCTGCAGGCCTGGGTCCCCACCAACTGCCCTCCCTTGCAGGCCTGGTCTCTCCCAACTGCCCTCCCCTGCTGGCCTGATCACCCACAACTGCCCTCCCTTACAGACCTGGTCCCTCCCAACTGCCCTCCCCTGCAGGCCATTTTGTGGTGGCCATCTTGTGTCCACATGGGGGCAGTCATCTTGTGTGTTGGAGTGACAGTCAATTTGCATATTATTATTTTATTAGATAGGATTAGATAGGATAGAGGCCTGGTGCACAGGTGGGGGCTGGCTGGTTTGCCCTGAATGGTGTCCCGGATCAGGGTGGGGGTTCCCTTGGGGCATGGGGCGGCCTGGGCGAGGGGCCTGTGGTGGTTTGCAGGCCAGCCATGCCCCCTGGCGACCCAAGCAGAGGCCCTGGTATCTGGGATTTATTTATCTTCTATAATTGAAACTTTGTAGCCTTAAGTGGAGGCCAAGGCAGGCCAGGGCTGTGGAAACTTGGCTTCCTCCATCGCCAGGGGCAACTCAAGCCTCCTGCTCTCTCCAGCTCTGTGGCTGCTGCATTTTTGTTGGGATTTATTTATCTTCTATAATTGAAACTTTGTAGCCTTAGGTGGAGGCCTGGGCTGGCCAGAGTGTGTGGAAAACTTGGCTTCCTCCATCACTGGGGAAACCCAAGCCTCCCTCCTGCTCTCTCCGTGGCTGCAGCCATCTTGTTTGGGTTAATTTGCATACTTGCTCCTGATTGGTTGGTGGGCATGGCTTGTGGGTGTAGGGGAGGTATGGTCAATTTGCATATCACTCTTTTATTAGATAGGATATGTTCCAGAGTTACTCTCCCCCTACAATAAAAAGAATCTAGAAAAGATCTTGGCTCTAAAGAAACACAATAACCTGGTAACAGAGGTTGACTTCAAAGAGGGGAACTGGCTGGTTGAGGTACATGGATGTGAAGGAGACATTCTTTTTATTGGACATTGCTCATATCTTTTGGATTTTGCTCCACCAGATGTAATACCTACTTTTAAAATGCTCATCCATTTATAATTTTTAAAATCCTGAGATAAATTTTAGTGTGACTTTCCCAATTTATAAATATTGACAACTAATTAACTTATACACTAAAAATAATATTTTCTATGTCACATTCACAAGCCAAATATGGTCTATGGGTTTTCCATTTGGGTAGCTCTGATTTAGACTAATGTGATACCTATATTCCCAAGAGGAGGAAATACAAGAGAGATCATAAGTATTGATTCCTTTACATATAGCTGTACTATGTACCTGCTTATGGATATGTGCCCAGATGTGTATGTTCGGGGTGATAAAGAGGGAGAATTGCCTTATAAAATATCTATACTAGTAAAAGGGTAATATGCTAATTGGACCAGATAGACTGGATGTCTTCTGGACATCCTTCTGGACAAAGCTACAGTGGCAGGGGCTGAGGCAGAGGTGGTTAGGGGCAATCAAACCAGCAGGGGAGAGCAATTAGGGGTGATCAGGCAAGCAGGCAGGTGAGTGGTTAGGAGCCAGCAGTCCCAGATTACGAGAGGGATGTCCGACTGCCGGTTTAGGCCCAATCCTGGGGAGGTCTCGGATTGGAGAGGGTGCAGGCCGAGCTGAGGGAACCACCCCCTCGGGCATGAATGTCATGCACCAGGCCTCTAGTATAATATAAGATCTAGGTGATTATAATCAGAACAGTTTCAAATGATATACCAATATTCATAATTCCATCCACAAATTGGTAGGTGGGGCAGGTACCAGGAGTATAAATAGCAACAGTGCAGCTAATTTTATGTTTATCTCTATCTCTATCTCTATCTCTATCTCTATCTCTATCTCTGTCTCTATCTCTATCATCTCTATCTCTATCTCTATCTCTATCTCAAAGCCTGATATGCAAATTGTTCCTTCGGGGGTTTGATTGGGAGACTGGGAGTTTGATTGCTCGCGATGATGTGCACTGACCACCAGGGGTTGGCGCGGAATGAAAGAAGGCCCTGATGCGCAGTTGGCAGCCAGCAGCCGGCAGCCGGGGAAGGGAGGCCCTGGCCAGCAGCCTGGAAGGAAGGCCCCGGCCGGCAGCCAGAAGGCTCCAATTGGCCCTGATTGCTGGCCAGATCTAGGGACCCTACCCATGCATTAATTTCGTGCACCAGGCCTCTAGTCTATATATAAAAGGCTAAGGGACCAACCGTATGTCTGTCTGACTGTCTGGCCAACCAGAGGTCAGTTGGTACATACGACGAACACTGGCAATTTAAAAATAATTGTTGACTCGCGCATGCACAATACATGTACATAGTAAAGCTCTCGCTGGTGCCAATCACACGTGTATTTTGATCTGTCATTGTCGATCGTGAATTTGGTTGTTTTTGTTGACATTCAAAGTGAACCACATCACAATTTATTCATCACATGCATGATATTTGTCCCTGTCTGACACTGGTCTCTCATTTAAATTAATTCAAAGACAGTTTCCCGTGATGCCAGCATTTGCGATGACTATTAATAAATCACAAAGACAAACTCTAGACGGAGTAGAAAAATTCCTACCTGAACCCGTTTTGTGGACATGGTCAGTTATATGTTGCTTTCTCTCAAGTTCGAAGAGAGTGTGATGTTAAAGTTGTAAATACTTCATCACAAGGGAAATTAGTCAAGCACTATGAAAGTGTTTTTACTCTTCAGGTGGTATACAGGGAGATATTAGAATAAGTTTAATCAATTTATCAGTCATTGTTTTTATCAATGTTTTTATATCATGTCTTTGTTATATCATGCTGTTATTGTTTATTAATCAATTTATATATTATTTTTATATACACTTTACTACTTTTCTAACACTTGCATTATAGAGAAAGGGTGAATAGTGATATTAAAATATTTCTTCTAATTAATTTCCTTTCAATATGCAAGAATCCATGCATAAATATGAGTTGAGAATGTAGACTTTTATTTTGGTCAACCTTGTTCCTTTCCTATTACATACTGCCATTCAGATTGAGGTTGTCCTATGTACCTGTCATTGTTCTCAGTGTTTTACTTGTATTGCCTGATTAAGTCATTATGCTGACATAATCAGGAATAGCTGTTATTATATTTCATCTTAAACCTTAGGAAAATAAGTCTTAAAGAGATTAGATAATTTACAAATGAGCATTCCAGAACGCAAATTACAAAGCCTATATTCCCAATCATTTCATTAAATTTTTATCTTGTAAGTCTATAGGAGCAATATGTGTTTCAGTTGGTCATCAGAAGATTTTTAATAATTTATTTTTTTAATATTGTTTGAGTGGGTGTGCCTTCCCCAGTTTCCCACTATCCAAAGCACTGCCTCTTATGTTATATCTGCTTGGATCACACATTGATGCTACTACATGACTTTCAGATTATTGTTACTGCCTCTTTCTAATCCATTCTAAACACCTGGCAGATAATTGAAAGATATAAAATAATAAAGGCATCTATTCTGTACATGGCATATGATAAATAAAAATTAAATTCCCCTTCTTTGTTTGAAATCATATTTCTAGACGATGTTACTACATAGTTGGGTGAAATTGGGGAATATATTTAAACTCTCTTAGTCCTGTTTTCTAATAAAATGGAGAGTTTGACATAGGCAATCCTGTTTAAGTTCTAAATAAATTAATTATGTTATGCACTAGTATGATGCCATACATCTGGCTCCTTTCTGCAGTTTGGACTAAATTTAAAATTTTCATAGGTTTTACATTATGATCCTACAATTCGAACTTTTCAAAGTTAAATGGCTATGTTACATGTACCAAAGAAGTTTATGTTCACATGCCTTCCACAGGTGCTTGTAGGTACCATTACAATGATGCAGCCAGCATGTGCCCCCCTATTTCAGCTATGAGGGGTGGAGTCTTGGTCATTGTGAAAATGCCATGGTTTCTCATTCTTAAGTTTTCAGTTGCTTTTATCCTAGAATGGGTAAGCAGAATAGATAAGCAGAATTTTGGACAGAAGGCTTAATGCAGGTATATTAATTTTCGATTGGATTGCTGTGTAATGAATTACCACAGACTTGAGGACTTAAAGAACATTCACTTATCTCAGTTCTGTAGTGGGAGTCTGGCACGGGCTAACTGGGTCTTCCTCAGGACTTCATTAGGCTGCAACCATGGCTCTGATTCGAGTTGTATCGTTTTCTGAGGCTCAAAGTCTCCTTGCAATTTCATTGGTTGTTGGCAGAATTAATTTCCTTCCAGTTATATCTGTGTACCCCCGTTACTTGCTGGTTGTTGTCAACTCTGAGAGGCAGCCTGCTGTTCTGTTATTTGAGCCCCCCAGACAATGGCTTGGCTCCTTTTAAGTGAACAGATAATCCACTGCAGCTTAGAATTCCTGACTTCTCTTCTCTCACCTCTAGATTGTTCTTCACAAAAATACTCACCTGATGGAGCAAGGCCCACCTGAACTCAGTGGGGAGGGTTTTATACAGGGCTTATCCTAAGGGACAGGAATTTTGGAGTTCATGCTAGAATTCAGCCTACTTCAACAGGAGAATAAAGTAAAATCTTGCCATAAGAAACCCAACAATATTGGTAGTGCTTTTTTCAAGTTACTTTTTCTGGAAGTTAAATTGAATACAGTGCTTGGGTTTGATTGCTCCATGCGGCTCATTCACATTGATTTGAAAATCACTGTTATGTAGATCCATTTATACTATCTTAAAAAATACAAAATAATGATTAAAAAAATCCTCACCAGAGAATATGCAAGGGAGGGAGAGGGAGAGGGAGAGGGAGAGGGAGAGGGAGAGGGAGAGGGAGAGGGAGAGGGAGAAACAGTAACCCACAACCTAGGTGTGTGCCTTGACTGAGAATCAAGCCGGCAACCTTTTGTTGCACCAGACAGTGCTCAACCAATTGAGCTACTCTGGCCAGGCCAAAATGTCATTTTTAAGGGAAACATTTTGTAAAAGAAACAATTTTGCCATGCCTAGGATATCCAGTGTATGCAGCTATTTTTAATTATGAATTAACTAGAGGTCCAGTGCACAAAATTCATGCATGGGGGCAGGGGGTGTCCCTCAGCCCAGCCTGCACCCTCTCCAATCTGGGACCCCTTGAGGGATGTCCGACTGCCCGTTAAGGCCTGATCCTACCCTAAACAGGCAGTTGGACATCCCTCTCACAATCCAGGACTGCTGGCTCCCAACTGCTCGCCTGCCTGCCTTTCTGATTGCTCCTAACCACTGCTGCCTGCCATCTGGATCACCCCTGAACTGCTCCCCTGCCAGCCTGATTGATGCCTAACTGCTCCCCTGCCAGCCTGTTTGCCCCTAACTGCCCTCCCCTGCAGGCCTAGTCACCCCTAACTGCCCTTCCCTGCAGGCCTGATCACCCCCAACTGCTATCCCCTGCAGGCCTGGGTCCCCCCCAACTGCCCTTCCCTGCATGCCTGGTCACCCCCAACTTGCCTCCTCTGCCAGCCTGTTCACCCCTAATTGCCTCCCCTGCAGGCTTGATCGCCCCCAACTGCCCTCCCTTGCAGGCCTGGTCCTTCCCAACTGCCCTCCATCTTGTGGTGGCCATCTTGTGTCCACATGGGGGTAGTCATCTTGTGTTTTGGAGTGAAAGTCAATTTGCATATTACTCTTTTATTAGATAGGATTAGATAGGATAGAGGCCTGGTGCATGGTTGGGGGCCAGCTGGTTTGCCCTGAAGGGTGTCCCGGATCAGGGTGGGGGTTCCCTTGGGGCATGGGTTGGCCTGGGCGAGGAGCCTGTGGTGGTTTGCAGGCTGGCCATGCCCCCAGCGACCCAAGTGGAGGCCCTGGTATCTGGGATTTATTTATCTTTTATAATTGAAACTTTGTAGCCTTAAATGGAACCAAGCTTCCTGCTTGCTCCGTGGCCACAGCCATTTTTGTTGGGATTTATTTATCTTCTATCATTGAAACTTCGTAGCATTGAGTGGAGGCCTGAGCCAGCAAGGGCAGGCAGAAAGCTTGGCTTCCTCCATTGTCAGGGAAACCCAAGTCTCCCTCCTGCTCTCGTTGTCTGCAGCCATCTTGGTTGGGTTTATTTGCTTATTTGCTCCTGATTGGCTGGTGGGCATGGTTGTGGGTATAGTGGAGGTATGGTCAATTTGCATATTACTCTTTTATTAGATAGGATATTTATATTTGATCAGATTTTGATGTCAGAGGAATTAGTGGACCCGACTTCCCAAACAGAAGTGGGAATGAGGCTCTTGTGATATCTTCAGATAATGAATTTCTAAGACTCACGCGAGAGGATGGCATGTGGAAAAGGATTTTATTTGCATGGAATTACATTTCTCTGGTTCCAGTTTCCCATTTCCCCAAGCCAGTCCTGAAACCAGGGCAGCTGGGAGTTCAGCAGAGCCAGTACCAAGGCAGTGTCCAGAGATTCTGTTCCATATTGCAGCCAGGTGTGGGTTAGCATTCAGGCCAGATGAAAGTCCATCAGCCCATGTGTGGAGTCCAAGCTGGCCATGAGCCATGTGGGCATCAGGGAGCATAGCCCCCTGCAGCAGGGGTCACAGGAGCCAGGCACCCTGGAGCCAAGAGAGAGTGGCTCCTTTGTGTAGAAATGTGTATATTTAGATTTTGTGTCCTTGCAGTGGCCGCCCCCATCCTGGCCAATTACTTATTTCTAGGTGTGATTGATGGGCAAACATTTTCCCACATCGCTCAGACCTTACTGGGCATGTGTCTAAACTGCCTTTTTACAGTCCCTTCCCATCCATTGGCAGGGAGTAGACTTGAGAATGCAGTCGTATAAATGGCATGCCTATACTGTCTGCTCTCCCCTTTCACTCCTTTCCTGTTAAATAATAACTAGGTTATAACAACAGCATCTACTTCACACAGAATTTTGTTGTATGGCAGTATACATTTCACAGAGGCTTGAAGTTAAACATTTCACTTAACAAGTTAGTTATATTTTGCATGACACTCTGAGTAACTGCTATTGATTCTTGATTACATTAATATCAATATTTATGCTGCCGTAAACAATGTTTATGGCACTGTAATTGAGAAGACTATTAGTGCTACCCACTTGTAGGACCTGCAATTATATTGCTATAAATGTAATTTATAGTTGTAGTAATAGTATCTAACTTTCATCTAAAGCTTGAATGTATAAAGTAACAATGGTTTTTATACCAGAAGTGGTAACCAATGTAACTTCTTAAAATTATCTTTTCAAATTGGTGAAGCTAGTAACTATAGTGATTTTTTTCCCTTGTATGGACGTGATCAGCTCAAATTTTGTAATTATTACCAATCCTTTTTTTTTATTTTCAATATTGTCCTAGAATTAGTTGACAAAGATGTAAAGCTGATGGAGCTCTTAGTAAATCAATTACTTTAGTTTTTCTAAATTTTTGCCTAGTGTATATTTAATAGATATGAATTGACAGTGTTTTAGGATTTCCCCTCTGCTCATTTTTAATGTAATGGGCTAAATTGTCAACTTTTGATTTGGTATTCAAAATCTTTTTTCTCTTTTTGGTTTGCTTTATTTTTAGAATATTGGATGCTATTTCCAGAGAATCATAATACCAACAAGAAAGGAAGAATAAAGATCTATTTTAAAAATTCCCTCCCCTAGTTCATAGGAGGCATCCTGCCCTGAATCAAACTCATACTATGGTTTTGATAAAACAAGAATTTGAAAAAAGTGAATAAAACCTCAGATTTTTCTTTAGTTTAAATAACAGCCTATCTTTCTGTTATTTTGGGGAACTTGTCTTTGATTTTTTTCTCCCATTTCACCACACCCAACTGCACAAAAATGACTGCCCTGAAAAATAAATGCAGTCCCTGAGTTGTTTTCTCTCCAAAAGCTGTTTGAAATATTTCACTCTGCATTGTGTTTAACTACATGGAGGGAAAAAATGCACCCCTCCAAAAGACACTTTTTTTCTCTTCTGAACTGATATATCCTGATAGTATAACTTGTTATTTTTATCTTCTTGGTGTAAGTGGATTTTTTACAGACCAAAATAATGAGATCTTAAAATAATAAGATGTATGGGATATAATTGTATATATATAAATCTGTGCCACCTATTTCATCACCTATTTCAGTAGTTGGGCAATTTGAACAAAAATTTTGCTGGTGCAAGGTATAGATTTTCTGATCTAAAAATAAATTTATGTGCATAAAATCATATATATAACATAATTTAAAAGTATTTCACTTTTCTTCTAATTTGATAGTAAGTATCAGCACCATGAGATTGGATTTAAGATAATTTTTTTTACTTTTCCTTTTTAAATAGTTTCATGTTAATATGAGAGAAGGGTTTGCTCAGGAAAGAAATAGAAGCAGTAAAATGAGTGTAAGAGTCACATTTTGCTTTGGTTTTATTTTAAAATTTCAATTTGTTGAAATTTTTGAGAAAAGAAGCAAGGAACAACAGTTAATGAAAGTCCTCAGAATCAAGTCTAATCTCAGCATAAAGTTAAAGATAAATTAAATAGAGTTTTATTTTGAATAATACCCTCCCCCCCAAAAAAAAGTTGGTAACAAGATTGAAGGATGCAATAAATAAATTAAATTAATCTTTCCGAGAAGGAAGGTTACAAAATAAGAAGGTTAAGTGCCTGAAACTGTCTGTTACCACAAATTTATGTTGTGAGGGTTCATTACTGTAAAACAAAGGGATTCATACTCTGTATAATAAGATATCACATGGAGTTTCTTTCCATGTACTGTATGTTCTTAAAGGTGAAAACAGCAGGAAAATGAAATTATTTCATTTACCGGAATTACAGCTTCTTTTGTATAAAATTTTAATCATTTTATATATGACAACCTTATGCTTAATGTTTTTCGAATACTCTTCATAAAATATTATTTAGCTAAAGCATACTCTCCCACTGAGCACATCGCTGCTTTCAATGGCTGTGCTAATCTAGTTTGAATATATGCAGCATTTAATCTTAATTATGATGCTGAAGTCTATACAATGTTAATTATTCATTTCACATGCTCCCTCCACTTTATTGTAACTCCTAATTTGCTTAACAAAATGTAGCATTTAATTAGAACTCTGAAACTGTTGGGGTAAGGTGGTGTTTAGAATGTGTGTGTGCCTGTGTGTGTGGGGGGGGGGCAGTCAAGCTTTCTGTTTATTTGGAAATACATCTGGTGGAGGGGACGTGTTGGAAAAAGAAAAGTCGAAAGTTTTTAATTTAAAAATTAAAATGCCCTAGTCATTCCACTTCTTACCTGTTTCACAGTTTCTTATAGTGTACTTACATAATGCAGAATGGCCAACTGAAGTATTTTATTCACTTAGAGATCAATGTGTGCTTGTTAAAGTTTTGCGATACTGTTGGTGGGAATGAGGCTCTTAGAGGGGATCGGGAGAAAAGCATTCCATGAGCACGCACTGTTGATTCAGGAATGCTGCTCCTGGGTTCCCAATGTCCCATCTTGGTCCATCCAGCCACGGAGGAAGTCCAACCGTGTCTTCTGTAAAGCCAGGACGTAGGACAGTGTCCACATTTTCTGTTTCATATTAAATCGTAGTCCTTTGGTAGCAGCTAGACCTTTCGGAAGAACGCCAACAAATGCAGGGGGTGAGTGCAGGTTACTGCAAAGGAGAGAGGGAAGGAGAGGGAGAGGGAGAGGGAGTGGGGGGAGAGCATGAGCTTAAAGGAGAGGTTCTTTAGTCACCTGGAGTTTTAACCAGGAGCTTTTTCAAAATAACCAACTTCCCAAGCTTTTGTTGGCTTCTGATGGTCCCACCCCCAGACCTATCTATTGTTTCCCCAGGCTAGACTGATAGGCCTCTATGGTCAAGCACCTCCCCCTGTGCCATTTTAACTTCTATTGAGCATGTCCTAACCTTCTCCCCACTCCCCCCTGCCTCCCCTGACAATCTGGTCCCAGAACAGGGATGGGGGGTGTCAATCCTTGACAGGGCAAGCTATGATTCCCCTGGATTGTGTGTGGAGCTGTAGCTTCCTGGTGAAGCACACCTAAAAATCCATACTGTCACAATTACTCTCATGCTTTCAGTGTGAATTCAACTATGTTTGGCAAATAAAGTAACACAAACAATTAATTCGTTTTGCCCTTAAAAGGAAAATAATTAACATTTGTATTACTCTGATTTGCATGGTTATACCAACTCCCTTCAGTGTGGTCTCCAACTTACGATAGAGTACTATTACTATAGAGTACTATTTTATTTATGTATTAAATCTCTTCAGAAAATCAAGTATAATTATTTACTCTTATGCCATCCTCCTCTGTCTTTCTTCAGTTATAATGATTAGTTCTGTGTCGTAAGCATTCTCCCACTGCCATGAAACCCCATATTCCATGGGGGTATGCTTCAGACTCATTTACCATCCCCATGTCCAATCCCCTGGTGGACCGCTCTGTCCATTTATTCACATGTGAAAATCTTCCTTTTGAATCGAAAGAGTAACTGGCTTAAAATAAGTGACCCTGAGTGGTTATGAGTATTGCTACTGTTTCATTCAAATTCCAACAAGGGAAAAAAATCCATGGGAGAGGGGAGAGCATAAATGTGATATTCTAGTCTGAGGCTAGCATGCACATTCACATTTTAAGATTTGCTTTCTAGTAACAGCAGGCAGAATTGCGACCTCTGCCGCTTCCTTCTGAAGTGAATCACATAAGACACGAGTGGTGGTATGCTATATGCTTTAACACAGTCTCTTCAGCCCGGAGCTCAGTGTTTGAACCCCGTCTCTGCTTCTCACCCGTTGAGTCATTTCGGAAAATTTATATATGACCTTTCTTGCTTTGGTTTCTCCATCTGTAAAATGGGTATAATAGTTATTTTCACCTTACAGGATTGCTTAAGAATTAATTATATTAAAAATAGCTCCTTAGAGTTTATGAATCATTATGAAATGGCAAATGATATTGAGGGGCATTATCCAAACTGGCTTTTAGAAATACCCCAACCCCCTGGATAATTACAAAACTTCCACTCACGTTTTTTTCTTTCTAAATTGCATAAACCTGGACTCATATAAAACTTAAGAATCCTGGGATAAAAGCACAAAGATAATACCTTTCCTCATTTATATTTCCATCTACCATGCTGCCATTACTAATTACCTCATAACCTTGTCTTTTAAAAGGGGGGGACGCGTGGTTCTTTCAAACTCTGTTTATAATCTTCTCATCAGGAGTATTTCACTGGGTACTCCCCCACCAGCTTTCCTGTGTCTTTAATAACTATTTAGTTTTGTTTCTGCTTGTTCCACTGTGTCCAGTTAAAAGAGCTGAGGAAGGAGAGAAGTGGACTACGTACTGATCTTGAGATGTTCACTTAGTGCTGAGTACTTTAAACCAATTTTCTTTTCTGTTTTTGAACTTTTCACACCCTGGGGAATTCCCGAAGATTGTGAAGTTCTGTGGAGCTTTTCTGAAACAGAAGCTACCCCTTCTGTCCCCCTCTTTGAAATGAAAAGCTCTAGCTTTTTGGTCTGGATTTAGTTCTATTCACTATCTCACCATCACGCTAAGCCGCTTCTGAAGTTGGCCCCCCACGCAGTTCTGAGTCCTGAAGCCACGCTGACCGCTTTCTTTTCTGTGCTGCTTTTCATGCTTCTCTTTCGGCTGTCGGCTTTGCCGTTCTGTTTGGGCCTCACCCAGGATGCCATGTCCTGTCTGATGTTTTTTCAGCTGACCTCCCGTCTGTGAAGGCCTTGCCTCTCTTTCCCTCTTCTCCGTTTTGTGGCCACAGATGATTTCATAGAGAGATTTGCAATTGTCTGAAACGGAATGTTTTGTTTTGCAGCATTTCAGAGAAAGTCAGGAATATTATCTTTTAAAAGTCGCAGGCTAATGTTTTAGCTCATGTCATGCTTAGAGTAATTCCTCCATGTAGTCTTACTCCCCATTTTTTACTTAAAGGGAAATAAATGTACCAGTGGTCACACATTATGCGACAGAGCCAGGTCGAAGTGCATTTTTCAAAGCCTGCTTTTCTCTGCCACATAGTATGCTTCTTGAATATTTGTTCTCCTGCATTCATTGCTCCTTCACTTAATATCAAAAAAGCCGTTTTCAACTACTACATGCTTCTTATGTCCTACTGCATTGCTTACAGATTCTGGTTAAATAGCTCCAGTAAAAATGCTTTCAATGAGTTGATGATGAATGCATCTAAAAATAATTTAATCTATGAAAGTAGAGATAGTCCTTGATATATTGAGGGTCTATATTATAATTTATTCATTCATTCAGCATATACATATTAAATGCCCATCTGATTCTAGATGCTGGGATTAGAGTTGTGACTTGAACAGAAAGTCTCTGTTTTAATGGACCTCACATTCTAGTGATGGAAACAGATAATAAACAAACAAATTAATATATTTCCATTTCTATCCCTATGTATCATGTCATGTTATGTGTTTTGATGGACAGTCCAGTGGGCCATGAGTTTGACATTTGAAATAAAGTGTTAGATAATTAGATAATGGCTGACCACTTTAAAAAAACTATATTGATTTCAGAGAGGAAGGGAAAGGGAGAGAGAGAGAGAAACATTAATGATGAGAGATAATCATCAATCAGCTGCCTTCTGCATGCCCCACACTGGGGATGGAGCCCACAACCCGGGCATGTGCCCTGACCTGGAATCGAGCATGACCTCCTGGTTCATAGGTGATGCTCAAACACTGAGCCATGCCAGCCAGTCATGGCTGACCACTTTTATGCAAACTATGTGAGACTAAACTACATAAAATGATTCTGTATCTAATATGTAAGTATATTGAAGCGTAATAACAGAGAAGGAATATGGGCTTGGGAACCTAACTCTCTCAGCCTTATTTTTCTCACCAAGAAAATGGGGTGGCAGAGCCCTTGCAGGGGTGCTGGAAGAATTGAGAAAAAGACTATATGTAGTATTTTGCACAGTTCTTGGCATATAGTAAGTTTTGTGGGAGATAGCAGTGCTAGTGGCAGGGGTGGTAATTGTAGTGGAAATTATTATTGTTATTAATATGGCTTTGGAGACTCACTGAGCATTTCTATGCTTTAGATTCTTCACATGAATTTTTTTTCTTTTTTTTTTGCCCCAACTCCTCACAGATGTAGGAAGTGTAAATAATATATGTGAAGCACTTTGAATACATGAAGACAAATTTTTTTCTATTGTTATCTGAGGTTTCAGAAATAAAGCCTAATTCTGGCGGTTTTCTTAAGAGCAGAATTTCCATTTTTCTATACAGTGGGAATTCTTGCTTAAAGATGTTTTGCAAAGCCCATCCTAACATATTTAAGTCGCATTTGAATAGCTGCCAAAGGCCAACTGGAGAGAGGAGGCATTTCTCCCAACACAGGAGCCCCAGGCGGTACTCGCTGCTGCTGTGCTGGGCAGTGCTCAGGCCCTGCCAGGGACTCATGGCTGGCACCACCGGACGCCTGCAGCAAGGATGATAGGAACACTCAGGAGTGACCTGCCTCTTGTGCTAACAAAGCAATAATGGGCAGCTGTGCTCAGCTAGTGCATGGACCTAGCCCCCTTTCCCCGTGCAGGTGGGTTTGTTCGGTCTAAGCTTCCAGCTGATTTTTGTGCAGGTTTAAAATGCTTTATGTTGTAATTACTGTCCCAAGAACACTTTCCTGAGACTTACCTACTTAGCACATTTTAAGTGCACAACACAATATTGTTTTCTGTGGGGACAGTGTCGTACAGATTTCAATAATTTAAAGATCGTGCGTAACCGAACCATTTTACCTATTGATCACCTCCCCGATTCCCCTCCCTCAGCTCCTGGCAACCACAGTTCAACTCTGCTTCTGTGTTTACCTACCTTAAACACCTCATTTGGCTGGAATCAGACAGTATCTGTCCTTCTGTGATGGGCGCATTTCACTTACTGTCCTGTCCTCAGGGTTCATCCATGTTGTCACATATGGCAGGATTAGCTATATTTTAACAATGTTAAAAAGGTACTTATGTTAAACTAGAGGCCCATTGCACGAAGATTCGTGCAATAGGCCTTCCTTCCTCTGGCTGCTGGCACCAGTTTTCCTCCTGCACCCGGGACCCAGGCCTTCATTCCGGCCGCAGTGGAGAAGCCAAGCCTCTTCATTAATCAGTCTTCAGTTGTCTTCAGTCTTCAGTCTTCAGTCTTTGCTCAGGCCAGAGCCTTCAGTCTTTGCTCCGTGCCTGTGTATGCAAATTAACCCGCCATCTTTGTTGGGTTAATTTACATACTCACTCCTGATTGGCTGGTGGGTGTTGCGGAGGTACGGTCAATTTGCATCTTTCTCTTTTATTAGTGTAGATCATGTATTTACTTATTTATTGGTTAATATCACCTCTATGTACCTCAGCTAGTTTTCCTTATACACTGGGTTATCACATTTTTTGTTTTAAGTCTAGCTATATGCTGTCACAAAATTAACACCCTTAATTCTACAATTTCCATTCATGGAAGTAGTGGCAGTGTTCTGAAGGTGAAAAAAGTGAACTTGTTTATTTTTACATATACTTTGGAAGACTTTCTTATTTTGAGATATTCTGGTTAATAAAGAGTTAAATAATAAGGTTTTAATTTTGTCAAGCATTTCCCAAACTCCTAATTAAAAAAAAATCTTGTTTATACTTATCTAGTGATTATTGTAATTAGAGGAGAAGGAAATCTTAAATTAATGTCATGATCAGGCCAGTGGTTATATGTTAAATAATTCATTTTTTGCAAATAGAAGGTCTGAGTTTCTAAAAGACCTGCCTCAGGATGACTCTTTCCCTGACAACAGAGAACCAAGCAATGCCATTGGTGAACAGATAAAATATATAGTTCCTGAAATCTTGAAGTATATTTTTAAAAAGCTTTATATTTCATTTTGAAGTTTCATAAAGGCAGTGTATTTCACTTCGCATTTAGTGCCTCATTTAGTGTTTACCTTAAGAACATTCTCTTGAAGTAAATTTAAACTACCGCCAAAGCTCTTTGTCTATGGGAATTGCTCAAAAGGGGGAGAGGGGGAGGATCCATTGCTGTCAATTACTGATATTGATTCTACATATGATAAGTGAGTGGATTGGTTGTATTACATTGTTTAGTAAAATTATGTAACTGACTTCCATTATTCTCAGCAAGAATATAGTTGTTCTCCTGGATATATGAACTTTAGGGAAAACGTTATTTCTATGAAATATAATAATTTCAAAGGTAGAAATATGTAAGTATTTATTGATGTTTATTAAGAGATTCTTTTGTAACTGACACTCAAAATTTTGGGTTAAACATAGACTAGTAGCAGACTTTCATCTGGAGAACTCATCTCCTTTGCAACACTTTATCTTGCTAAATGGCTTCCAAAATTGATATACCAAAGAAGATGATCACATTTTGTGTAATTCATTAGCACCTAACCTATTAAACAACACTTTAGCTGTACTTTTAAGTTACGTATAATAAAAATGTAAAGTCACTATAGATATAGTAATATGTGTTGTGATCTTAAACAAACCTAAGCAAAAAGCTAGGCAAGGAAGAATGTGGCATGCATTATTACTCTACACACAAGGAACCAGATTTTATTGACTTGTGTCTTTGCCAACTATTCTAGATACAAAGTAAAAAATTCTCAGCCTTCTAATTTACAAATAACAAAATGTTTAATGTAATTTAGATAAAACATTCAAGTGACTGATTAAATTTTTCAGTTTGTAGAGAAAGTCTCTGGCCAAGTGCATTCAGAGAGTGGGAAATTTTATTAGAGCTGTTATTTCTTATACACTGTAATCCTGGATTTAATCATCCTACAATTTCTGAAGCTAGGCGTATGATAATCTCATCTATAGTGACGTAAAAGGAGAGCATGCACCCTCCAATTGAGGACTAAACTTAATTTGTGTATTAATATAATAAATTCTAATATTTCCAAATATGCATTTTGTTGAAATGCTTGCTTAGGACACAAGTCCCAGAATGTATACATGCACCATATTGGATACACAGGTGTATGGTGTGCTCATTTCCATAATAGAACTACTGATTCAACATAGAAGATGAGAGATAATTCATAAATGTTTCTCTTTCCAAAGGGTCATGCATTTAAAATTACATTTAAAGCTCTTATGTTTGACTTTACTACCCTCTATAGAAAAATTACTTTAAAAAAAGTCTTTCTTCTAGCCACTTCATTCATTCATTTGTTCCACATTATTCAGAAAGTGTTATGGAGTGTTTATGGCAAGGGTTAACAACACAAACCTGGTAGTTAGGTTGCCTGAGTTTGGATCTTAACATCACTATCCTCTAGTTGTGGGGTCTCTGTTTTTTCATTTCCTCATCTGTAAAGTTGAGACTATAACAGTACCTACCTTATAGGGCTGCTATAAGGATTGCATATACAAAGCCTTTTAAATAGTGTGCTGTTATTGTTCTATTTGTCAATTCTGTGTAACTTCAGATGCTTAGATATTAATGGGGTCAGTACATTAGGAAGCACGATAATCCCTCGTTATGAAAAAATGCAATCATGGAGATAACTAGGGTTGTAAGAAGCATGACAGGGCTGAGACTTCAGGTATATGAACCAGCCATCCATGAGATATGCCAAGAGGGAGCATTCTAGAAGGAGGGAATAGAAATAAAATACCCAGGTAGGGAGTAAAAACAAGTTTTAAGGATGTAAGGCCAGAAGAAAATTCCCTCGATGATGGCAATAGGTCCGAGAGGGAGGAAAGGGCCAGGTCAGTTACAGCTGTACAATCTTTTTAAGGATTTTGAATTTTAATCTAAGACTTGTGGTGTCAAAGGTTGGGTTCCTTGGACAACAAACTCTGAGGTGTGGAGTTTTACAGGCAGGATGTTTATTGCTGAGTGCTTTAGAGAATAACACATAAACCCCAATGAGAATGCAGGATTGGGACTATAGGGGAGGGGGAATTGAAGTCTAATGCAGTTGACTCATATGCCTCCCTCTGCCTTTCCTACGGGAGCTCTGGGGCTGGGATGGCTCTAGATGTCATCTGGCATTTAGGCAAAGGGGCTGGCTTTCATACTGCTCCACCAGCCAAACATTGCAGAAGGCTGTCCCTGGGAGAGGGAATAGCATCTGCCCAGGGGCAATTCCTAGAGAGGGACAGTGCTGATAGCTCCTCGTTGCCTCCATCCCGAAGGGAGCTTTGAGAGGAGTAGCACGGTGTCCCTATGGAAACCCTCAAAGGATTTAAAACAGAAAATTCAAACCCCCCAATTCATGCAAGAAATAATCTTTGATCTCATACTAGACCTGAAAATCCAGTTTACAAGTAAGGCACAGAATCAACCATCTCCTTTAGAATTAAGACAAATAGACAAGACAGCACTGTGCAGGGAATTTTATAAGACATGGAGGGGGTCTGTGGACACAAACGAGGAGCATTTAATGAAGCATTGGTGGAGAGGATTATGAAAGCCCTCTGGGCAAACAAATGGCATTTGAACAGAACCTAAAGGATGACTAGGAGTTAATTTGGTAAAGGGCAGGGTCTATGCTCCAGGGAAAGTTTCAGCACTTGCAGAATACCAAAAGTCATCCCCTAAATAAGATGAATCCTAATATATAAAAACCCAGGGTCCCTAACGTTCAAAATGACCAAAGGCTCGACCAACCGGAAGTCAGTCCTACAGTCAGTACTGGGTGGCTGTGGTGACCCAGCACGCACTGCCGCTGCCGCGGGCGCGACAACCCAGCACTGACTGCTGAGGGGGCTGTGAATCAGGCCCCGAGAGAGGCCCAGGGAGAGGGAGGCAGGGTCTGATCCGCAGCCTCCGTGGCAGCTGTTGATCAGCCATTGCCTCTCTTTCTCTCTGGGCTTCACCAGCAGCCATATCTCTCTTTCTCTCCGGGCCTCCTCAAGGGCTGCTTGCTGGGGTTCTGTCCCAGCATTAAGAAGGGTTCAGCAATCTGGAGAAAGGCTGTGTGTAGATTAAGTCAGAGTCCAAAGACGAAAGATAATTTTGAAAGGCATTGGGGGTCAGAGGAGCTTCAGCTAAAGGAGCTAAAGGTTTCTCCTTGACTCAGCCGTTCCGACAGGTAATTACATATGTGACTCAGCCCTTGTTGAGCCCCCAAGTTTCATCAACTTTTTGGTAAAACTCTTATAATTATGACATGCTGGAATTGGCTTCCGGCAGCTGCTGATCAGCCCCGCTTCTCTGATCATGCCCGGAGACGCTGACTGGCATAGAAACCAACCGATCAGAACCAAATCTGGGTGAAGTGCGAGGAGCCAATGGCTGCCTAGGAGGCAGAGCTTTTGACGCTGGCTGGCATAGAAACTGACCAGTCAGAACCTAATCTGGGTGAACTTTGAAGGAAGAACCTAAGGAGGGGCCTGAGGAGGGGTTTTAAGGGCAACAGCTGTTTGGTGTAAGGTGTAAGAAAGTGGTTCAATTTTTTAATGACTGGTTTGGCAGGGTAATGCATATGGCTGGCTATCAGTCCAGATATAGGGCTTATGTATTTTTGTCTCCCAAGAGCATCTTCTCCTGCTGAAAAAAGCTCCCCTCCCATTTAAGCAATCCTATTCTATATAATCTATCAATACTACTAAAAGGGTAATATGATAATTAGACTGCATTGACCGGCCATCTTCCGGACGTCTGACTTCCTTCTGGAGAAAGCCATGGTGGTGGGGGCTGAGGCAGAGAGGGCAGTTGGCGGTGAGATCAGGCTAGCAGGGGAGGGCCATTGGGGGCAAGATCAGTCCGGCAGGGGAGGGCAGTTAGGGTCAAGATCAGGCTTGCAGCGGAGAGTAGTTAGGGGTGAGATCTGGCCAGCAGGGGAGGGCAGTTAGGGGTGATCAGGCAGGCAGAAACTCTTAGGGGTGAGATCAAGTCAGCAGGAGAGGGTCATTGCGGGCGAGATCAGGCAGGCAGGGGAGGGCCGTTGGGGGTGGTCAGGCAGGCAGAGGCAGTTGGGGGCGAGATCAAGCCAGTAGGGGGAGCAGTTGGGGGCAATCAGGTAGGCAGGCAGGCAGAGAGGTTAGGGGTGATCAGGCAGGCAGAGGTAATTAGGGGTGATCAGGCAGGCAGGAAGGTGAGCGGTTAGGAGCCAGTGGTCCCGGATTGAAAGAGGGATCAGGCCTAAACCGGCAGTCAGACATCCCCTAAGGGATCCCCGATTAGAGAGGGTGCAGGCTGGGCATTAATTTCGTGCACTGGGCCACTAGTATGAACATAGTCCCTTATGACTAGAGCAAGGTTCCATAAACCATGCAGCAGTACCACCTAGCATCTCAGGAAAGAGGAGGTGGATCCTAGAATCTGACTACTGCAAGTGACCAGAGAGAGCATTTGGTTCAGCCTCCTCCTTACATTGATGAGAAAAAGGAATAAGCTCAAATTGTTCAAGGCTTCGCACTTAATGGATGTCACATGACAAATGAGAGTCCAGGCCCCACATGTAATCTGAGAACCTATAAACTTTTACTGGAACCATCTTAACAGCACAAGACATATAGGTGCACACACAGCAAGGGAAAATAAATAGTTGATTATGGATTGAGATTGATAAATATAGTCCTTTTTCAATAAGGTAGAGACAGAGCATCACATTGTGATATTTACAATCTTGATCTAATGATAAGGATGACTAGGGTCTATATTTGTTGTACATGAGAGGATACTAATTGCATTATTCTGTGTATTCTATACAGTATATTTTCTCTAATTTAGAAAATTTTTAATTTTTAAGGCATCTTATAAGAGAATTAGAGGCCCAGTGCACAAATTTGTGCACAGGTGGGATCCCTCAGCCTGGCCAGCAATCAGGGCCATTCAGGGCCGGCTGGCCGGGTGGAGGACTGCGGGAGGTTGGCTGTGGGAGCGCACTGACCACCAGGGGGTCAGCTCCTGTGTTGAGCGTCTGCCCCCTAGTGGTCAGTGTGCATCATAGCGACTGGTCAACTGGTCATTCGGTCAACTGGTTGTAAAGGTCGCTTAGGGTTTTATATATATACATATATATAGATAGATAGATAGATAGATATATTATAATTAGTTACATTAGTAAAATCAGTTACCTGTAGTTGCTAACTGCTTCAATAAAGCTTCTAGGTGTATTATCACAAAATACCTAAAACATATTTGAGATACTTGGACTTTATGGATTGTGGAAATTTATTTTTGGGGGTGTCCTAAATAAAGATCAATTTCTTCCAGCATAGCTAACATAGATACAACGAGAGGCTCATGAAACTTCCATAAGAGACCCAAGTTATTGTTATTAAGGTGCCAAGGACAAGGAAAACAAACAGGCTGTAAAATATGGACCCCCACATTGAAAGTCTCAGGGGTAGGTGTTCTGAATTGCAGGAATGGTTTCCTATGGTGCTGCTTCTCACAGAATAAGCCTTAGTGAATGGTAAGGAGATTTTGTACTTAAGGGTGGTTAATGCCACCCCATCCCCAAAGCAGCAGAAGCAATAGCAGCAACCATAGCCCCTATTTATTAGAACCTGTTCGATGTCAGGTACTCCACTAATCACTCTTCATGAGCTCTAACCCTCACGGCAGTTTTTCAAGATGGGTTTTAGCGATCTTATATTATGGATGAGGGAATTGAGGTTCTTGACTTTGGGTGGTGAACACACTATACAATATACTGATGATATATTATAGAATTGTATACCTGAAACCTATATTATTTTTACCAATGTCACCCCAATAAACTCAATAAAAACAAACAAAAGAACACACAAAACCTTGTCAAGGCCAGATAGTGTGTGAAATGCATAAAACTCAGATCTGTTTGACTCAAAATTTATAATTCAAACTTCCACAAGTATATATATATATCATCCTCCCTCCCTCGCACCCTCTCTCACTCTTTTCCTCCCTCCCTCCCTCCCTCTCTCCCTTCTTTCATCTGCACACACACACACACACTCACATACATATACGTGTATGTAACGTGATTTTTAAAGTATAAAAATTGCTCAGTGGTTGAGTATTGACCTATGAACCAGGAGGTCATAGTTCTATTCCCATTCACGGCACATGCCTGGGTTGCAGATCAATTCCCTGTAAGGGGTATGCAGGAGGCAGCCGATCAATTATTTTCTCTTCTCATTGATGTTTCTATCTCTCTCCTACTTTCTTCCTCTCTGAAATCAATAAAAATATATTCTTTAAAAAAGTATAATTTTATAATTGTTATATATTATTTGGGAGCTTAAAATGGTCATTTTATAATACTTATATATATATTTTTTCATATATCACTCTTATGAAAAAATATAAGTACAAAACTTGACCAATGGTATAAGTAATATCAGCATTTCCAAATCTCTCTGCTCTTTCCAATAAAACCTAGGTTATGCAACCTCCATTTTCAATCAAAAAATGACAATATTAATTAATGGGACAGTGGGATATATATTTAACAGAGACACTTGTGTGCAGAAATATCTTCCAGCACAAAGTCTTTGGGATTAAACAAATTTGGGAAGTGATCAGTGAAATTTTACTTCAAAGATTTTTTTTTTAAAATAAAAGGTAGTTAAAACTTTTTTTTAAAAAAAATTGAAAAGCAAGCTTCCTTTCAATATTTTTCAGTGAAAGGTATTCTTAGTAAACAAGAGAAACCATACATGAATCAGCTCGGTCTCAGTTGGAATTTTCTTTTAACAATAACCTGCATTTAATAAGCTGGTACCCAGAGCGCGTGCCACGCTGCTTCAAAGTGATACCAAGACCACGAGGAAGATCCAAAGAGGAATGGTGCTGGGTCTGCACCGCTAGACCGAGGAAGAGCATTGTATCTGCCTGTACACAGCGATGCTTTGTTATGCCTACCTGGGAAAAGGAATCGCTTTAGTTGCTGCAACTGCTTAAAGATTTTAATCCAAACTTCCTTTCAGCCACAGAGATCAAACACTGTAGATACTGCTGAGTTATGGAAGATAGAGACAATGTATCTGTAGAAGAGAGTTAGAATCCCATAGACTGTTCCAGGAAGCTCTAGCACTAGTAGGGCTTCAAATGGGATCCACATAATTCGTAAGCAAGCAAAAACCGTAAGGGATAGGTGGGGGATGCTGGAGAATCCAATCGTTTTAGTGCTACTTGATGTTGATAAGCACCTCTGTGTCCCGCTAGCATGCCTAATGGATAATTGATTCCAAAGCGTTTGTAGAAGACCATTGTTCCTGTAAAACCTGTGTGACACAGTGTAATTAATACCATTACCAACACAGCCCCATCAAGGTGGGGTACCCTTGTCCATCCTGAGGGTAGAAATGGCCTGCTCTCTATTTGTGGTGTTTGTAATGCTTTGCCACCCATCTTGTTGCCCTTGCTATAGGTCTTGTGATTTTTGTCCCTGGTTTGAAGTTGGGGAGGTCAGCTGCCCATACCTGTTAATTAAATCTGCCATGTGCCTACGGTTTGAAACCTTATAATTAAGTTGGGCCATATTCCATTTGGTTAACAAAATTGTTTTTTAAAAAGAAATACATTTTAAAATAAGAACGACTAAAACTTTCAGCAGTTTTGAGCTATGCACCGTCTGGTAAATATTAATTTATCAGATTATTATCTTAGTGATCATTTGTTGAAAATATGTGCCTGAGAAATGGAAACCTTGGTTTGTGGGGAATGTATCACTGAGGATGAGAAACAGATGCCATGCCCTGGCTGGTGTGGTTCAGTTGCTTGGAGCATCCTCCCATACATCAAATGGTTGTGGGTTTGATTCCCATTCGGAACACATACCTAGTTGAAGATAAAAAAAAAATATCATGTACTGGCATTGCTTTGTGTCCCAGAAACTGTGTGTAAAGTGGGTGAAAAGGACTCCATGCTTCTAGCAAAAGAGGAAGGGGTAAATATAAACAAAAATAGAACTGGCAAATGATAGATTTAACATTCTATCCAATCCAAAATTCTGTTACTGCAAAAAAAAATTCATCATGCCTGCCTTTATCTTACGTTTCAATTACTAGCCGTTGTTGTTGTGTGTTTTTTTGTGTGTGTGTACCCCACCTTGATGGGGCTGTGTTGGTAATGGTATTAATTACACTGTGTCACACAGGTTTTACAGGAACAATGGTCTTCTACAAACGCTTTGGAATCAATTATCCATTAGGCATGCTAGCGGGATACAGAGGTGCTTATCAACATCAAGTAGCACTAAAACGATTGGATTCTCCAGCATCCCCCACCTATCCCTTACGGTTTTTGCTTGCTTATGAATTATGTGGATCCCATTTGAAGCCCTACTAGTGCTAGAGCTTCCTGGAACAATCTATGGGATTCTAACTCTCTTCTACAGATACATTGTCTCTATCTTCCATAACTCAGCAGTATCTACAGTGTTTGATCTCTGTGGCTGAAAGGAAGTTTGGATTAAAATCTTTAAGGTATCTATGATTGTTTTTGTAGGTGAATGCCTTCATAGCATCATGTCAGGAGCTACACAAAAGTTCTCTTAATGACTTCCTACACAGCTCTTCCATGGTATCCCTGATGCCTTAAAATTTTAACAGAGCCTTGCATTTCAGCGAGAGATCATTCTTAAAATGAACATAGCTAAATGAGGAAACATGCTCATTATGGTTATTAAAATGCATTTATGCTAAAGTGTAAATGACTGATAACTCTTTCATTGAAAGGAAAAATAAAACAGGGACAATAGCAGGCAGTGGCAGGAGGGATGGAAGAATAGAGATAAAGAACACGAAGGACCCAGAAGATAAATTTCAAAAGATGAATTTCACTGACTTCACAGTTGTGCCCAAGGCAAACTCTAAGTAGTTTGTACTGCTCCCGAGCCCTAATAATGGTTATGAAATTTGGATTGATTCTCTGACAGTGCAATTTGGCTCAAAAATCTGAAAAATAGTCTTTTAGGTGAAGGGAGAGTCATTTGAGTTCTGATATTAATATTTCCTCCTCTCACTTCATGAAAGACAAACGCAATTCAGCATAATGAAAAATCACTTCTTACAAATGTATTTTTCCTTACAAGTCTTCTGCCAATTGTTGCTCTTGCCTACTTCTAGAATAATTGGAGGCATCAGATATTTGAAGGGGCCATCAGTTTGTGTTTTCTTATTTAGACAACAGCCTTCCAATATATTAAACATACTTGTGTGAGCAGTGAGTGACCCTGACCCCCGCTTCCCCAAGGTATCTATTGTAAGCACAGAGTCTCTTTATTCTCCTGAAAACTGACAGGAATAAGAAAATAAGTGAACATTCCTGAAAACCTACTTATTACTTCAGTTCTCTGATTTGTTTGAAGTTGGCTTTTTCTGGACTTAGCACAACGAATCCTTTTTAAGGCATACTGCCCTCTCCCTATCAGTGGTGGTGCCCTGCTTAGAGTGAAAAGAATGTGAAATTTTCAGCCCAACCATTTTGGGTTCAGTATTTGGTTCTGTTCTTAATACTTGCCATTGAGTGCTCTGGAAGGAGTTATTGTATCTCTCTGAGCCTCAGTTTTGTCCTCTGTAAACATGAAGCTAATGAGTCCTTTACAGGGATAATTGGAAAACATTATAGTTAAAATACAGTGGTTAGTGGAGCCCAGATGTGCAGAGGAGTCCTACCCAGGTGATGGCAGGCTGGTATGCCTTACTAAATGACATTGACCCTAGCAAGTGATCGACTATTTTTCCTCTTGGCTCAGAAACGTGTTTTATTTGACTTGTTGGTTACCCATGGGTGGATTCACATTACTGGTCTAAATCTATGTACCTTTAGAGCCATAACTCCATTGCTACATCAACATGCTAGTGTGCTCATTTATACTAATAAAAGGGTAATATGCTAATTAGACCGGGTGACCAGACATCTTCCAGATGTCCGACTTCCTTCCAGTCAGTTAGGGGGCAATCAGGCAGGCAGGCAGGCAGGCAGGTAGGCGAGTGGTTAGGAGCCAGCGGTCCCTGATTGGAGAGGGTGCAGGCCGGGATGAAGGACCCCTCTCCCTGTGCACAAATGTCATGCACCTGGCCTCTAGTTTACAATGAGGAAAAACAACTATCAAGCACACCCGATGCCATCCGTCTTACTAGCACATTATTTCTTGAAAGAAAACCACATGTGAAAAACTTCATAGTTCTAAGTTTGTCTCCTAATGACAGAATCAGAAAAAGAGATGCTGTTGATGTGTTTCAAATGTGTTACCTTTAGACTTTGTCAGCTTGCTGAACTGATCCCTGTAAGAGGGATACGATTCCAGGAAGGGTGCCTACCCCTGTCCACCAGCTCTCTCTAGAGGTGTCTGGATAAGGGATGCCAATGTTTGCATGTGTCACTATGGGATTGCCGTTTGCTTGTTTGTTGAAGTTCTGTGGCTACACTAACCTAGTCTTCGTTCTCCTTGATCATAAGCTTTCTCAGAACAGGGTGCAATATTTCATGACTGGATTTCTACCTACTAAATTGTGATAGTATCTCTGTCCTTCATCCTTGAGGGTTTTTTCTTGTTTCACTTGTGTCAGAGTTGTGAAAGTTCCTGAATGTTTCATGTATGCATTTGTAAGAAATATCTGTCATCTTCATTGTGCGTGGATTTTCATAGCTTAATTCTCATAAAATTGTATCTACTAGTGTAAGCTAAGATGCTTAGAACAGTCTCTGGTCCATAGTACATGCTTCATGAGAGTAGGTATCAGAAAAGTTGTTATTTTCCCATGAGGAATGATGAAACAGCATTTTAATTCCCTACAGTGAAATCACCACATATGGCTGATCTCATGCTATAGGTAAATTAGACAGCAGCTTAATGTAATCTGACATGAAAGGTTACTCATAATTCCATCTACCTAAAATTAACTACTTTCCTGACATTCAAACCATACTGAACGCCCCTTCCTTTAAGATGGCCCTTCTAAACCAGAATATAGTCTCATAGGTTCTTTGTGAATTGTAGCACATTAAGCTGTAAGCATGTTAATTATATCAGCCTCTGATTGACCACAGTCAGCCTAACCTCCTGAAAGCTGTGTAACCTCTCTGTACCTCAGTCTCTTCATCTGTAACATGGGGAACATTTCTTAGAGAGTTTTTTGGAAGTTAAATAATACAGTGCAGAGTGCTTAGCACTGTAACATAGCTCAAACTATTAACTTCTGATTTATTCTTAATTTTATTATAAAATATTAATAAATATTGTTTCCAGCTGTAGTATCTGGGTATGCTCCTGAGAAGGCAGGGAATACGAAGAGGGAACTAGGTAATTGGGAAAGGAGCATTAAAACTGCCTACTGCATACGTCTGATCAGTGCATGCCCTGCCACATGATGTTTTCAGCAGAGACAGCGGTTAATTGAGAGTTAATGTGCTCATAGCAGACGATGAAAATGGTGTTTTCAAGTGAGGCAAAGTTAGGCAGAGCTAGACAACAACTCAGAGGCCATGTGCCAAAGTGGTTATTATAGTCCAGGATCTGACCCTCTCCTTTAAAAACCTGCAGACTCAAAGGCACATCCCTGGTAACCAAGGAGCACACTGAAAATAGGCAAACCTCAGGATGTCAGTATATTAATACTAGAGGCCCAGTGCACAAAACTTGTGCACGGGTAGGGTCCCTAGACCTGGCCAGTGACCAGGGCCGATCTGGGCCTTCCTTCATTCTGTGCCGCCCCGTGGTGGTCAGCCCACGTCATAGCGAGCGATTGAACTCCTGGTCTCCAGGTCAAGCTCCCGAGGGGACACTTTGCATATTAGCCTTTTATATATATAGATAGCATGGAACCTACAGCCACAAACCAAAATCCTTACTTCTCCGCAGTCAGCATTGTTTCTTTGTGATCAGACTAGATGGGAAGTTAACTCACAGAAGGAAGCTGCTACAGTAATACTCAAGGACATGTCACTGCCAGGTACCAGAAACACTGGAAATCCATTAGACCAATGCATTCTTGCCCATTAAATCCGTGATTCAAAATGGATACATGTCTGTCAGAATCACCTTGGGGCTTTTCCAAAACACCTTTTCGAACCCCAGGATATCTGGATGCAGACAACACTTAGAGAAGGGTGCTCCAGAGAAGCTGACATGTCCCACCAAATAGGAGAAAATTGACCCATGAAATTTGCACAGGAATAAAAAGAAGGGGAGACAAAACAAGAGTTAAATGCCATAAGAAAAATGAATCACTTTGTGGCCATCCTGCAGAGGACAAAATCTTGTCTGAAACATTCCAAGACAATAGACGACTAAAACTAAGAGCAGGTGAGTAGGAGATGTTTATTAAGGAATGTACCAAGCATGCTGATATCGGATCAAAGGTCCCTTACTTGGGAAAGCTCACCAAACACATGCATGAAAGAAATAATTGGATGTGGAAGATGGGAGGAGCAGCACTATTAGGACTCTTATGACCCCTGTTCATTTTGTACAATTTTATTCCCTTGATTTCCTCCTTACAAATAGCACTTTGGGAAACAGTGAGCCGAAACTATGCTAACTACTGGCAGCTGCTCATCTCATGTATGTTCCTGATTGTACATTGTTACCCACCACTGCTGTTGACTCTGTTTCCTACTGATTACAATATTCTGATGGGGGGGGGGGGGT
Source organism: Plecotus auritus (assembly GCF_963455305.1). Classification (NCBI taxonomy): domain Eukaryota; kingdom Metazoa; phylum Chordata; class Mammalia; order Chiroptera; family Vespertilionidae; genus Plecotus; species Plecotus auritus. The sequence goes on along the minus strand of NC_137773.1, from coordinate 10,923,542 downwards.
GGAATTCCAAAAACAACCTTCTTTTGGGGAGTAGAGTGCATGTTGCTCTTTCCTATCTTTTTCAAAGAACTGCCTTCGAAAGTGGTGGGCTCACTCAGGAGGCAAATGTGCAGTTAGTCCCGCCTTGGAGTAAACACGCCGATCTGTGCAAAGGTGTAGGCAGCAGGCATGGCCTTGTGGGTCCAGCTGGGAAATATATCAACAGGTTTCTCGTATTAGAATTCTCCCCTCCCCCACATTTCATTAGAAAGCAATTTTCTTTGTCAAACTTTTTTTTTTTCTCTCTGAAAATTATATAATAGGACACAGCTGGTTTTATACTCCCATATATGCTGATACAGTGTTGCATATAAATTGCTCCATAAAAACACGCCAAATGGGCAAAAAACACAACTTAAGCAAAATTATCAGATTAGATTGGCAGATGCTTATATTACACATGTCTGTTTACATTGTGTATAAAAGGTTTTCATGGGTTTTGATTTTCAGATTCAGTAGAGCATCTCGGTTTCTTTTATGAGATTTAAATTACACTAGTTATTACGGGTTTTAGAAAATGTAAGTTAAATTACAGAAATAATCATATGCTTTTGCTATTTATTTTTTCTCATTACAAATCATATCACAAATGTAGTAATAATATACTCCCGGAGCCTGGCTATCACAGTCAGTCCTAACCATAGGTAGTATCACTATTAGCCTAATTGCCCTGCTTTTGGAAATGAGCAAAAAATAAAAATAGATAAATTAATAATAATAATAATTAATGTCCAGTATTAAAATTTATAACTTATTTAAGTATAGAAAATGAAATAAAGAAGATCCCTTTTAAGCCAGGTCACATTGTCTAGCTATTGGTAGACCATATTTTAGAGTACTTACTGTGTAGTCTCATATAGTTTTTGTTGTTGTTGTTGTTTACTTTTAATTAAAATATTGCATAGTAGCCCTAGCCGGTTTGGCTCAGTGGATAGAGTTTCGGCCTACAGACCAAAGGGTCCCAGGTTTGATTCTGGTCAAGGGCATATGCCCGAGTTGCGGGATCAATGCCAATAGGGGGCACGCAGGAGGCAGCTGGCCAATGATTCTCTCTCATCATTGATGTTTCTCTCTCCCTCATCCCTTCCTCTCTGAAATCAATAAAATAGATTTAAATATATTTAATATATATCATAGTATATTCCAAGAAGACATATTCATATTTAAGTATATATGTGTATGTATATATATAATACACTATACACATGCAAACACACACACATATATATATATACAAATGTGTAATATACATATATACACATAGCATCACTTTGTCTTAATTTAAAATGTGTTCAACAATGCAAGATCTAATTAAGTAGATAAAATCAACAGGAGTGTTTTATAGAAACCTATATAGTGGTCTTCCACATCTCATGCAGATTCTTTTTTTTAATATTTGCTTTTTAATTATCTTATTGTAAATATTTTTAAATTTTACCTTTTTATAGTTTTAGATTCACAACAAAATCGAGGGGAAGGTACAGATTTCCCATACACCCTGCCCATACACAGCATAGACTGGTTTTGCTTATTGTGAGGGGAGGAATTTTTCTTTTTTTTTGTTGTAAGTGCTGTCTATATATCATGGTTACCAGTCTATCTATCTATCTAGGTACCTACCTATCTATCATCTACCTATCTATGCCTTTAAATAATTTCTACATGTTTGTAGCTTATTAACTTTATTGACATCTTTCGAGAGGGAGATTCTGGTATTAGAATTATGCTGCCCTTATAAGACAGGTTGGAAAGTGTGCCTCATCAATTTTTAGAAATATTTTGTATAAAATGGATGTATTTTTACCTTAAAATTTTGGCAGAATTCAGAAGCAAAACCATCTGGGTCTGAAACTTTCTTTGAGGAATATACATATACTTATACATATATATATACATGTATATATTCCAGTTTTTGTTTAGATGAAGTAATATGTGGCATTTTCCATTTAAATTTGTTATTCTTGTAATTTTACAAGAAAATTTTATATTATCTAGATTTTTAAATTTTTAGTAATGAGATTATTTGCAGTTATTCTCTTTAGTGTATGTAGATTTAATGATGCCAACATTTCTTTTATTTCTGATACTGAAAATTGTGTTTTCTTACTGTTTTCCTTGATCAGTCTAGTGGAAGTTTATTTATTTTGTTATTCTTTCTAAAAACTACATATGATTTAAAAAAAATTCTCTCTTTAGCTTTTAATTTCATTATTCTCTTTCTTTGATTTCCTTTCAGTTTCTATTTCTATTTTTTCATATTAATGTAAGACAATAGGCCATTAATTTTAGATTTTTCGTATTTTCTAAAATAAACCTTAAATGGTATAAGTTTGTCCTAAGCACGACTTTACCAGCAACCCCCAAATTCCGATATTTTTATTATATAATTCAGTTTAAAATAGTTTATATTTTTGTTATGAATTTTTATTACCCTTGCATTACTCAGAAGTGTGTTAGTTTTCAAATAGGGTAATCTTTAATATGTCATTTTAAAATTTTTACTTTTTATAATAATGTTAGCTTGCTGATAGTATTGTTTGGGATCATCTCCATTTTTACTTTTTTTTTTTTTTTTTTTTTTTTGCCTAGTTGTTTTATCTAGTGCTGAGAGTTCTGTTCAAATCTCTGACCATAAGTTTGATATTATCTTTTTGTACTTCATTCAGTCAAATTGTATTTCACATGTTGAATTTCTATTATTAGATACATCCATATCTAAAATTGTTATATCATATTCATGAATGGAATATTTTATCATTTTGAAATATCCCTCTTTTAATTAGCAATATGCTTTGTTTTGGAGTCTATTTTTTCTGATATAAACTTAGCCACTTTACCTTCTTGATTGCTGTTTACATGGTACGTAGTATGTGTTTTTTAATCCATTTGCTTTTAAGCTATCTGTGTCAATTTATTTAAATTATCTTTGTGCTAAATAGACATAATGTGGAATCTTTCTTTTGTACATATGTTTTGACAACTTGTAGCTTTTACTTGGAGTTAGTTCAGTAACATCTTGTAATTTTGGTCATGGTTGGACTTAGGTTTATCATTTTACTATGTGTTTTTACTTTGTTTCTCCATTATTTAAATTTTTCCTTCTTTTCTCCTTTCGCTTACATTACATTTTTATATACTTCATATGATTTTATATTTTCCTTTGAAGCAATAGGAAAAATTTTTATATTTGCTCATATGTTTACCATTTCTGAAACTATTAATTCTTCCTGAAAATCTGTATGTCTGTTTTCAACTTCCGTTAGCCTTCAAGATTTCACATCCACTGTCAGTGAATTATCACTGGTTTTCTAATCTGAACATTTCTTTATTATGCTTTTTACTAAATATAGACTTCTAGGTTGACAGATTTTTAAAAATTCTTTTAGCACTTAAAACTTACTGTCTTTTGATGTACACAGTTTCTAATGAGAAGTTAGCAAATGTTTAAATAATTGTTCCTCTGTAATTACAATGTTGTTTCTCTCTGCTTTCAAGATTTTGTTTACTTTGGTTTCCTGCAGTTTGACTATGATGCTTTTAAAGCTTTTTCCAACCTTATTTCTGCTTGAAGTTCAATGGGCTTCTCAAACTGTAAATTTATACCTTTCACTAAATTCATGTATTTTTCTACTGTGTTCTCTCCTTTGTTTTTCTGTGATTCCAATTACACATAATTTTGACTTTTTAATATTTTATACAGGTCTCTAAGGTTGTGTTTCTATTTTTGCAATATATTTCTTTTTGTTCTTCAAATTGGATAATTTCTGTCAACCTATCTAAACATTCATTGACTTTCCCTCTATTACCTTTGCTAGAATGTTAAGCACATGCCCTACTTTTTAAATTCTTTTTTTTTAAATATTTTCATTTGGTCCTTTTCTCACCATGTTATAATTTTTCTGCTAAAATGTTCTAGCATTCATTTGTTACAGACATATTCTCCTCATTTATTAGCATAGTTACAATGTCAGTGTGTTAGTCATCGAAAGGCTTGTCTCTGGTATCGCCTTTTGCTTGAAACTTAACATTTTTGTGCTACTTCATATGTCATATAATTTAGGATTGTACCTTGATTGTATTTTGTGGGAATTCTATATCCAGTTATATTTTCCTGGAAAATGTTGATTTCTGTTTGTTGGTATTAGTTTGGCAGGTAATTAACTTGGCTGGACATAAACGGAAAATTCTCTCTAAGAGAACAGTTCAGATCTCAGTCCAGCTAATTTGTTCTTAGGTAGGTTGCTTTGAGGCAGCTCCAAACCAGTTCTGTGCTTGCATTTTTCAGATGTCAGCTAGACGTGTTTGCAGTTTGTACACAAAACTTGATTGTCTCTCATAAGCACTCCGTCCCAGGATTCCGTTTCAGTTTCTGTGGTTGCCACAGACGCTTTCATCTGGTCGTTGAAGCCAGAAAGTCTGTGTCTCCTTTTGGAGTTTCTGCCTCCCTGCATAGGGTGGGCTGTGACCTGACCTTGGGCTTCAAGCTGGGAAAATTGATAACTCACTCCACGATGGTTCTTTTTCCAAAGTGCCAAATCTTCTCCAGATATGGTTGTTGTTGTGTGTGTGTTTTTTAATTTTGCAAGGTCTTCAGCTCACTGTTATTTTTATATTTTCCACAATTGTATAGGTGTTATATGTGGGAGGGGGAGATCTGGTAGGATGTATTTTGGCTGTTCCAGAATCAAAAGCTGTACTGTCAGTTTTTTTTTTAAAAAAAAAAAAAACATTTAAACTCGATAAGCACAATGTGGGCATATATGTATTATATTTTAAAGATACTCTGATTTGCTAAAAATGTAACTGAGCTTTCATTTGACCTGAATAATTTATTATTAAAGAAATAAAGATTAATAAGTTTTGGCTAGATAACTACCTGGAGCTTACATCCATAATAAAATTAATTAACTATTTTCTTTTCACTTAGTAACAATTTGAACTGGATACTATGAACGATTACATTTATGTCACTTTGTAAAATGATGAAGTCTTATTCAGTTAATCATACATCTGAATGTCACCTCAGGTACGTTGCTGAGGGCACAGATGTAAATGTGAAGCTCAGTTACACCAATGAACCTTCCCCAGGGACACTTAAGCCTACTGAAGACAACGGCAAGATGCAATAAGATATCCGCATATTATTTCTCACGTTATGGTGAAATGGCAGGAGAGATACAGAAATCAAATGCTAGGAAGACTTGGTTAAGAAACTATAATCAAGACTGGCTAATAAAATATTATACATGATATTTTATTAGCGATGACCCTCAAAGGGCACGTGTTATTTTACACAAAGATGTACTGATGAATATATTTACAAAGAGAATCATGTTGACTGATAGGTAGAACAATGTGTGGAATGTTCAGGGAGGAGAAATGAAATATATTTCAGTAGAACTTAAATTTTTGCACAAAAACAGTAAACGTTGGGAATGAGGGTTGGGCTGAAATTTGATAAAGGAAGAGCTCAAACTATAGGATCATTGTAAACTTGGAGGGCCCTAGATTAATATCTGTAATCTAGGAGTAGCGGTTTGTCTACAGAGTTCTAAGTGACTAGACTAGGGAGTTATTACAAAAGGAATAAAAAGTTAGAGGGCAGTTGCAGTATTGAGCCAGTGGTTGGACATGTCCACTAGAGGGGTGACTTTGGGATTGAAAGGAGTGAAGACTCCTCAAATATATCAGTAGTAGCCAGAGAATCTCATAACTGATTAGTCTGAAACACAGAGAAACTGGGATATCAGCGTGAAGGAATAGTTTGTAAAGGAAAAATACAGGATGAGTTGAATTTAACAAATGTTGAAAATGCAGTGGCAATAAGACATAATCAGCAAAGAGCTGAAACTAAAGGATGGAGATGAGTGTAAATACCATGGTTGGAGATACATATTTAGAATCACCTGACTAATTATAATTAATAATAATTAGAGCTAATATTACTATTCTGTATGCTGGGCATTCTGCCAAGTGCTTTTCCCGAATAACCTCATTTGCTCATCAAAACATCTATGTACAAACTAATTTTTGTTTTCATTTTTTATATGAGGAAGCTGAGTTTCAGATAAGTTCAGTTTTTCAAGGTCACACAAATAATCAGTGACAGATGTAAGATTAAATCCCAAGAAGTCTGACTTTCTTAACATCTATTCTCTATGGAGTCAGAAATCAAACTTGATGTCAGGATTCTTTGAAATTGTTGAGTGATATATGAAGTAGGGTAGAAAATAAGAGTCTATAAATAAGATAAATTTGGGGAAGCATGTAGAAAGGATTTGAGAAATGAAAATTAGTAATTAGTAGCAAGAAAAGGGTTCACCTAATCCAGGTCACCATAGCATGAGCTTGAGTGAACTTTTGATGGGAGAAGGGGGGTTTATCTCCTGCCCAACTTTTGTCAAGGTTAAATATGCCAGCTATTTTATCTGCTGCTTCCCTTTCATACATCTTCATCGCCCCCCTGCTCTTTTTTTCCCATTACAAATTTTCATTCAATATTATTTTCTACTAGAGGCCTGGTGCACGACATTCATGCACGGGGTGGGGGGTGTCCCTCAGCCCAGCCTGCACCCTCTCTAATCTGGGACCCCTTGAGGGATGTCCCGACTGCCCATTTAGGCCCGATCCCAGTGGGATCCCAGTGGGATCCCAGTGGGATCCCAGTGGGATCGGGCCTAAATGGGCAGTCGGGACATCCCTCTCACAATCCAGGACTGCTGGTTCCCAACTGCTCACCTGCTTGCCTTCCTGATTGCCCCTAACCACTTCTGCCTGCCAGCCTGATCACCCTTTAACCACTCCCCTGCCAGCCTGATTGATGCCTAACTGCTTCCCTGCCAGCCTTTTTGCCCCTAACTGCCTTCCCCTGCAGGCCTGGTCACCACTAACTGCCCTCCCCTGCAGGCCTGGTCACCCCTAACTGCTCTCCCCTGCAGGCCTGGGTCCCCCCCCAACTGCCCTTCCCTGCAGACCCAGTCACCCCCAACTTCCCTCCTCTGCCGGTTGGGTCACCCCTAACTGCCCTCCCCTGCTGGCCTGATTGCCCACAACTGCCCTCCCTTGCGGCCTGGTTCCTCCCAACTGCCCTCCCCTGCTGGCCATCTTGTGGCAGCCATCTTTGACCACATGGGGCAGCCATCTTGAGTGTTGGAGTGATGGTCAATCTGCATATTACTCTTTTATTAGATAGGATGGAGGTCTGGTGCATGGTCAATCTGCATATTACTCTTTTATTAGATAGGATGGAGGTCAATCTGCATATTACTCTTTTATTAGATAGGATAGAGGCCTGGTGCACAGGTGGGGGCCACTGGTTTGCCCTGAAGGGTGTCCTGGATCAGGGTGGTGGTTCCCTTGGGGCATGGGTTGGCCTGGGCGAGGAGCCTGTGGTGGTTTGCAGGCTGGCCATACCCCCCAGAGACCCAAGCAGAGGCCCTGGTATCTGGGATTTATCTTCTACAATTGAAACTTTGTAGCCTGGAGTGGAGCCCAACCTTCTGCTTGCTCCGTGGCGGCAGCCATTTCTGTTGGGATTTATGTATCTTCTATCATTGAAACTTTGTAGCCTTGAGTGGAGGCCTAGGCCAGCAAGGGCAGGCGGAAAGCTTGGCTTCCTCCATTGCCGGGGAAACCCAAGCCTCCCTCCTGCTGTCTGTGGCTGCAGCCATCTTGGTTGGGTTTATTTGCATATTCCCTCCTGATTGGGTGGTGGGCGTGGCTGGTGGGCGTGGCTTTTGGGTGTAGCGGAGATACGGTCAATTTGCACATTACTCTTTTATTAGATAGAATTAGTTTCAGATTACAACATAGTGGTTAGACCATCATGTACTTTACAGGGTAGTTCCTCCAATGTTTCAAGTACCCCCCTGGCCCTACACATAATTATCACAATATTATTGACTATATTCTCTGTGGTGTAATCTACGTCTCTGTGACTGTCCTGTAACTGTTAATTTGTATGTCTAAACCCCTTCATCTTTTTCACCTGGTCCCCCAAACCTCTGTCCTCTGGCAACCATCAGTCTGTTCTCCGTATCTATGAGTCTGTTTCTAGTTTGTTCTTTAGATTCCATATATGAGTGAAATCATGTGGTGCTTGTCATTCTCTGACTGACTTATTTCACTTAGCATATGCCCTCAGGTCCATTCATGCTGTCGCAAAAGATAAGATTTTATTCTTTTTATGGCGGAGTATTTCCCATGGTGCAAATGTACCACCGCTATTCTATCCACTCATCTAGTGATGGGCACTTGGGTTACTTCTGTATCTCGGCTACTGTAAATGATACTGCAGTCAACCTAGGGGTGCATATGTTCTTTCGAGTTCGTGTGTCCAGTTTCTTCGGAAATATACCCCAGAAATGGAGTCACTGAGTCGTAAACTGCCACCTTGCTCTTGATAACCTCTTGCATTTGTTCTTTCCATTGCTCACAGCATCTAATGTGATGGCATGGCTGCTTTTCCACTGAGGCCTTTCCCTCCTCACATGCAGCGTCACAATCAGTATTGATAAAATTTCACAGGAACAGTTAAGGGAAGGGTGAGTTTCAGGAAATACATTCATGTTACTATATAGGTTTAGACCTATGCCAAATTTTCTTATCAGCCTTGGTTCTAAACTGCTTCTGTGTGGCCAGGGCAGCTCATTGGGCCTGCCGAAGGCCTCCAGCACCCTTGTTTCTCTGCAGCTATTATGAATAGATTCCTGGCATCATAGAAAAATGCTTTAGTTTGTTATCGGTCAGCTTTTGGTTGTTGATTTGTTGTTCACTCAAATAATATATGTCTTTCCTGATAGAATTCTTATGCATAGCCCTAGGAATAACTCACTCAAAGATAGTTTGGAGATTTTTCTCCTTTCTCTTAAAGTGAGAATATAGAGCTCCGCGGCAGGAATTAAACATTCTTTTTGGGCTAAAAGCAACTAAATAGCCAGTATACCATACCCGTTCCCTTCACTGTCACATTTCTACCCAATGGTAAAGGGAGAGACAAAAGAGAACGTCAGACCTGCAACAGATACAACCAAGTATGAATTTAATCAATTCTACATAAGTGATGGCCATTGGACATTCTAAAAACCACCCCTATGAAAGAAGAGATATTGCATTTGGGGTGCTTTGTTTTGTTTTACAAATCTCCTGTTTCACCTGTGTACACTTGCTCATATCAGTTATCAATGGTACTCCTGAAAAAGTGGAAGGAATGATGGGTTCATTTATGAAGGAGCTAATTCTTGAGTGTAGCTATCTACTTGGCCATGCTTGGTTTCTGCCAAAGGGCTCTGCACCAACCAGCTATTAATTACAAGCGTGGAGCATCAGGCATTTTTGAAAGGAAGTGCCCGATAATTAATACCAAGTCCAGGATATTAACTAGCTAGATCTGAAGAACCGAGACCTTTTCTTCTCATAATAGTCATCAAATACAATAGCTGGCATTTTAAATATTTAATAAAATATGAATAATAAATAACACTGTAAATAAAAGGTCAGAAGCTGGCCTAACACTAGGGAACTCTAGCACTCGAGGGGACCCAAGGCTGCAGTATTTATTCTAGGCACCTGCCCTCTGCGTCTCCAGGGGACGGACGGACTGACCTGAAAGGTCTTTCCCGTTTTGGCAAATTTGGTTTTATGAAAAATCTGCTTCTAAGATGTTTGTACTCTGGAGACACTCTGGAGCCCCAGTCTTCATTAAATGAGAAAAATATTAAATGGCTTAATCTCCAGGGTCATATTTATGTTTATATTTCAAAGTAAATTATACAGTTTTCAAGTTCTGCTAGACCTAATCTTTTGAATTTGTGTTTGTTGGTTGGGTGAAATATTGTATCATTTTCGCCTTTACCCTAGAGGAGACTGGCTTGTTTAGTCCCCCCAGTATTTACTATTCTAGTCCCAGATTGGAGTAATTGTAGATGACATAAACCCTGGAAAGGAAATGGGTGAGTAGAATGGATATAAGGCAGTAGCCAAGAAAGCTAGTGGTCAAGTAAATGGCTCTACTGTTGAAGCTGAAGAATGACACCTCACCTGCTGAGAGTTCCCAGCCAGTCCAAATTTGAGAGTGGGTCCTGCACTCCTGTTTCACAGAGCTGATGTAGTTTTGCCCCAGTGGCTAGTGTAGCATCATCACCAAGGCATAAAACCAATACTGGGCCACCAGGATTACTTTTTTTTAACTTTCTACTCTTTGCTGTTGAAACTTCTCATTTTGGGTTTATTTCACCTTTTGACTTTGCTGGCTTATTATGTGCAATGAAATGTATGCAGGTTTTGCCTAATACTTGATTTGCTTAAATGTTGCATGAAGTTGCATTTAAGCTTTGTAGCAAAACAGAATCCTTACTCCATTGTAAAGAATGTAGAAAACACAGTTTGCTCTGTGCAAGATGACTGGCAATTAATGCCCAAGCAGGGAATTTCTAATGAATTTCCCCTGCCCATCTCAAGTTAAGCTCAATATAATGCCAAGTGTGTTACTAAAACCAGTATCTCCTGCAAACCTCATGCACTCTAAATATTCCGATTTCATGTCAAGGGCATAGGGAATACTGAGAGTTGGATAGTGTACTATATTCAAATACAATATAAAACAAAGCAGTTAAAAGATCCAAATGCTCTCTAGTTTTCTTTGACTTTACTTTTTTCTATTATTTATTCTGAATTGTATTTTATAGCAAAATGTTTGAGAAATCTGAAACACAAACAACATAAGGATGACTAAATATTTTGTAGGCTTAATGATTTATTAGTATTTTGCTTTCTATGAAATTCTAATCACCAGATACGTTTGTCACTGCAGATGGGACATACAGGCTACTGATACCTCAGGGGATTACAGAATCCAAACATCTGTAACAAGGGGAGGAAAAGTGAACCCAACTGCAATATACTAAATTTTAAAGATGGAATTAATGAAAAAAATGAATAGAAATAAAAGTTTGTTATTAAGGCCATCTTGTATTTATAATTACTGAGAAGCTATACACGCCTTAGAAGTCTTTATTCTGTCCTTTAAAATGTAATTAGATATAAAAACACAATCTAGATAGAAGTTGAAGAAATAAGCAATGCTCTTCATTCCATTTTTAGTTGGATAATGTGGAACTGAGATAAAAACTTGCCATAATTAATGCAGTCCACATCTTAGGTTATTTATACAATTGAAACACCTGGTTTATAATTGGCTGTTTCACTAAATTCAACCAGATATTTTCTAAACATACGAAAACCCTACTAATTGGAAAACATGTAGAGGGAAGGGTTGTTTTGATTATGTGAATTTACGGGCTTAACTGAAAGGAGTGAGGGATGTTGGACCTGAAATGTATATTGCCTCTAGGATGTATAGTGCCATTTAGTTGTTTGGAAAAGACTTGATATATACTCCTGTTCTCATGATTTGTCTCCTTTTGATAACACCAAGTACAAGGGAATGACAGATTAGCATTTGTTTCTGATGACTAATTTGCTGATTTATTCAAGTCATTTTAATTTTTAAAAAGTGTTTTGAGGAGTCTGCTAGGAGATGGGATAAGTTGAAAAAAATCTTACAGTCATGTGGAGAAGATAGATAGATGTGTAAACATTGGTTACCTCGCAGAACAGACTTCGCCTTGTTATAAATTCTAATATATGCAGAAGTACTTTTGTGTGAACTTTTTAAAGCTGTATGATCTAGTTTAGGCATATTTTGAGTATTGCCTTTGAAAATAATATTCTTAATGGAGTTAGGATTTGGGTAGAGAAAGAAATGCTTAATCACTAACACAATGAAAAGCATAACATAGTTGCATGGGTTCTGAGGCAGGCCTAGTGGGGTCTCCCAATGAATAGCTCCTTCAATACTCAGTGACTCAATGTTCACATCTAGAGCATATATATGACAATAGTATTGGCATTACAGAGTTGTTTTGAGGATTAAAATACTTTATGCATTCAAATACATGTATGTATTTAAGCAGGCATGTGTGTATACATGTACATGTAATTTGATCAATAGTTGTATATAGATATCACTATAGCTAAACCTACAATATCTTTCTCATTTTCTATATCTTAAAACACATTGTAAGTACTCTATATAAGTTTTATCTATTATCAATTATTATTTCTGTAGCTTTGGAAATATAGTTTGTATAACACATAAAACATAAGAAATAAATGTTGTACTTTTGAAAATTTATATGATTTGATGACAGTTGATAATAATTTTTATTGTTCAGTGTTAGGCATTATAATCTTTGGTTCCCGTAAGTTAGAGATGAAACAGGAAAAATGATTTCTTGAATCAGGAGAATCTCATTCTAAATTGGTAAATAGAGTAACTCTTGAACTGGGCTTCAATCATGGCTTATTTGATGGACAGTCCCTGTGGAGGGACACCTAAAAATGAGACTTCTGTTCTCCAAGAGTCCAGGTACCTTACACACACACACACACACACACACACACACACACACACACACACACCATCTAGTTGTGGAATGGTTTACTCTGATTCCATAATTTTACTTTCTCTGACTTAATTGGACTTCAGTGAAAAATCTTAAATATTTTGATAATAGAATAGAGAATCTTAGTCTTTTTTTCCCACAAAGATTGTTCTAAGGTTTATTGTGGACAATTCACAAACTGTAATGGTTCAGAGCTATGGTTCTTCTGGACTAACAGATCTTTTTGTGTTCAATAGCAAAATATATAAATTTTTTGAAAAGTAATTTATTACCTGAATATTTATTAAATTAGATAAGGGGTCAGCAAACTAGGTCAGTGGACCAAATCCAGCCTGGCATCTGTGTTTGTCAATAAAGTTTTATTTGAGCACAGCCATTCTCATTCTTTTATGCATTGTGTAGAGCTGCATTCATGCAGCAATGACAGAGTTAAGTAGTTGTTGCAATAAAGACCTAAAACATCTACTTCTGGACACCTTTGAAAAATAAGTTTGCTGACTCTTAGAGACTCAAAATCCATCATAATATGAACCAACTTCATTAGACTAATGACCATTTATAAAATTTGTCTCCATTTAGTTGTATCTTCTCACAGAACAAGACCATTTACTGTCCAAACAGTAATGTCTCTTGCTGATATTTAGTTTTATAATTTGGCAATGTTATACAAATGCAAAGCAGCAAGGTTGCAAAGCTACATTGTAAATCTTTCATAAAGCCACAGGATTTTATCAAGTAGATGACAATGATATTGGAGAACTGTTCTAATAATTTGAAAAGCCATTGATTAACATGGCAGCACCTGGCAGTTAGAACAGTTAACAATCTAAAAAGTTATCTCCTAAGGAAAAAATTGACAAAAATAATGAAATGTTTGGTGCTTTAAAGGCATATGATTTATTGTTTAAATATCAGAGTTGAGTTGAGTGGCCCTTGGGAAACTTATGAAGCCCTGAAATATTTTGGATAAAGATATTTTTAATGGTCATACCAAAGTTAATTTTAAAGTGAAAAATATCATTTTATTGGTATCACAAATTATTAACAGAAAACAATGCCCTGAAAACAACTGATTTGTGAATGAATGGCTAATTATAAATGTAATCTAAATATTTCTAAGTAAAAAAGTAACTATAGTTTAGAATTCTAGAAGATGTAAGTAGGCATGTCATGATTTACCAATTACTCTAAAACACACACACATACACACACACACAGGGGTTCCCAATAGGCTCAAACATGAGTTGCAATCAAATATTTTGGGGAAACACAGATACATTTTTGCATGGATGTTTCAACTCTTACAACATTAGCCTGCTATTACATAGTGTTTCCAAGAAACTTTTAAAGTAGAAGTCTAATTTTTTTCATATTCCTTCTTGCTTTGAATATAGCTTAATTTGGCTGAAGCATCAACTTTTCTGATTGTCAAACCATGGCTATTTTACATGTTATTTTAAAAGTAGGAACCATGAGCAAAGAAAATATAAATATACATGAAAATAGTGCTTGGCATTTTATAAATGAGAAAAAAAATAATTTGGCCTTATCTTCCTGGATAAAAATATTTTCAGGAAAACTTATTGCCAAATTTCTAATCTGTAGATGCAGTTAAATTTGGATTTTGTTTGTATTTTCTATATGTGTGCATAAAATGTTACAGGTATTTGAGAGCAAGCACAAAATTTCTCCAGATTATTTTTCTGCTGGTTGTATCCACTTACTTTGTCTACCTTCATGCTACCATTTATCTTTGGAGAGACTGATAATCATGCAAATCCCTGTGCTAACTGTGTAGACTAGAGATAATTTGGCCAGTGTAAACTCCGGTAGGACAGAAGATTCGGTGGCAAAAGTTTTCCTTAGGCTTATTTAGTCACCATGAGAACAGCTAAGGGATCCAGAACTTGGACTCTCTCATTTGTCTAAGTTCTTAACGTTGAGGAGTTTGTTTAAATTGATATAGGTGCCAATTATTACTTAAACAGCTCAATCCCAGGCTTAGTTAAAAAAAAAAAAAAATCATCCTAAGGAAAACATACCTGACAGATTTTTCAACTTAATGATAGATAATGTCATAGATGTTTTCTCGTATCAAAGCCAACACATCATTTTCTCCGCTTTCTGGTGTTATGAATGGCATTTAGTTTAAGGTTTTCTGTCTTTTCTAGCACTCCCAAGTGAGTTAATATTCTCATTTTGCAATGAGGTTTGCAATCATGACAGAAAAGGTTATGTCTTTCAGAGACAGATTTCTATGCCCAGTGAGGTCTCGCTAGGATTTTATCAGCACTCACTGAGATATGCTGTTCCGTGTCAGATAAATGTGTCCACTGTCTTCAAGTTAAGCTAAAAGTGTAAGTTGAAAGTAAGTTTCGTTTACATTGTGCTTTGTACCTGATAATTGTTGATGAGTTAGTTATTTTCATTAAAAGCAGTTAACAAGAAATGATTCAACATTATACATGGGCACATTCTTATACCAACATGCTGTTCATTTTGACTTTGGCACAGCATATAACAACAGTGTTTGCTACTGTAGGCAGACATATTACATGGCCTGTTTTTTTCTGACTTATAAATTACATTCTCTACTAGAATTTTAACTACCTCAGATGCTCACGGCTCGACTCAGAATCAAATAACACATATACGACACACATTGTTATGTACCTGGGTTGAAGAATCGTTTTTGTCCATGAGCCACGAAATGTGTTATGGCAAAGTGCTATGCTAAGAACGGATGACATGGAATGTCAATGTGCCAATAAAACTGAACAATTCAGTACTGAAGGCATCACTGTTCTTCTAAGCAAGAAAATTTTTCACATTTCTTCAACCGAGGACACAGATCCCAGGTCTCTGCTTTTCAGGTTTTACTAAGATTAGTGATTTTACAAGATTGTGCCCAATAATAATAATATATCTTCTTTCTTCATGAAAGGCAAGCCCATTCATTTGCTTATATCTGGGTATTTCTGTCATAAAAGGGAAGGCTCTTGCCTGGCCAGTGTGGCTCAGTGATTGAGTGTCAACCTCTGAACCAGGAGGTCCTGGTTCCATTCCCGGTTGGGGCATATGCCCAGGGTTGCAGACTCGATCCCCAGTGTGGAGCCTGCAGGAGGCAGCCAATCAATGATTCTCTCTCATCATTGATGTTTCTATCTCTCTTTCTCCCTTTCTCTTCCTCTCTGAAATCAATAAAAATATATATTTAAAAAAATAAAAGGGAAAGCTCTTAATTGACAACACAGTTGCAAATGGACTGAAGAAAGTTTCCAGATATTCACCTTGGTTATATGCATTATAAGAACTTGAGTCAGCTCTTACAATCTCTCAATTTCTAACCCCACCCAGGCACCTACTACAGTGCATCTTGGTCCCAAGAAGATAGTGGAGCAGTAACACTAATGTTTTCTAAAGTTTCAGCCCCAAATTCTGATCTAGCCTCTTAGCATATTGGATTTGGGCCCTGCTTGGATATTTAAAGCTTCTTTGAGATGTGTTGTGTGAGATTCAACTAGAGGGGCTCATTGAGAGAGGCAGGACCACTTCATAGTTACCAGCTTGAATTTAAATGTCTTGGTCAATGTGCTGTTTAAATTATATGACCCCCTGTGTTTTAGATTCCTTCTC
The DNA here is from genome assembly GCF_963455305.1 of Plecotus auritus. Lineage (NCBI taxonomy): Eukaryota > Metazoa > Chordata > Mammalia > Chiroptera > Vespertilionidae > Plecotus > Plecotus auritus. Next base: position 10,907,403 of record NC_137773.1, on the reverse strand, counting down.
TGTAAAATAATAATAAGTAGTATCTACTTCATATCAATTAAGGATTTAAAGGAGTAAATATAAATATCACATGCATATAAATATCCTCGAAAAGGGTCAGGCAAATAGCAGGCACCAGTAGTAAATGCAAGCTGGTGTTGTTATAAATCATTATTCAACTACCTAATTGTATCCCTGCTTCCTAGGCTCCTTCTGAGATTTGTTTGGACGTCCTAATCCTATTAAACTTCCTTTATAAGATAAAAAGGGAGAGAAAAAGATGGAAAAACACACATTTAATCCCCATTCTTACCATGGTGTAAACCAGCCGTGGGCAAACTATGGCCTGCGGGCCGGATCCGGCTGTTCTATCCGGTTCTCTTGCTCTCCCCTCCGCTCCTTTACTTTGAATTTATATTAGTTCACACAAACACTCCATCCATGCTTTCGTTCCGGCCCTCCGGTCCAGTTTAAGAACCCATTGTGGGCCTCGAGTCAAAAAGTTTGCCCACCCCTGGTGTAAACCCTCTTCAAAAAGGTAACCTGATTCACAGTTACTTGGGTCAAACAACCAGAATCATCCTTGAAAACACAATCAACCCTTTGCCCCTTCCAATCAGAAACCAAGTCTTATGTATTTTACCTGTAAAGATATTTTTAATTCCTGCTCTCTCTCCAACTCCACTGTTGTTACCATTCTAACACAAACCATTGTCATATTTTATCTGTTATATTTTCCAATCATGTCAATACTTATTGATAGCCCATTACATTTAGAGTAAATTACACAGTTCTTATCTACCTATCTATCTATCTACCTATCATCTATCTATCTATAAAAGCCTAAGTAACCCTTATGACTGAATGATCAGAACAACCGGAACGACCTGCCGACTGGTCGCTGTGATGCGCACTGACCACCAGGGGGCAGATGTGAAACAGAGGAGCTGCCCCCTGGTGGTTAGTGTGCTCCCACAGTGGGAGCACTGCTCAGCCAGAAGCCAGGATCACGGCTGGAGAATGCAGCTGCTGCTGCGGGAGCCTCTCCCACATCCGCGGCAGGGCTGTAGAGTGGTGGTGGTAGTTATGGTGGCGGTGGCTGGCGGTGGTGGTTGTGGTGGTGGTGGCGGTGGTGGTGGCGGTGGCAGCGGTGGTGGTGGTGGTGGCAGTGGCGGTGGCTGGCGGTGGTGGTGGTTGTGGTGGTGGCAGCGGTGGTGGTGGTGGCGGTGGTGGTTGTGGTGGCGGTGGCGGTGGCGGGGGTGGTGGTGGTGGTGGTGGTGGCAGTGATGGTTGTGGTGGTGGTGGCGGTGGTGGTGGTGGCAGCGGTGGTGGTGGTGGTGGCAGTGGCGGTGGCTGGCGGTGGTGGTGGTTGTGGTGGTGGCAGCGGTGGTGGTGGTGGCGGTGGTGGTTGTGGTGGTGGTGGCGGTGGCGGGGGTGGTGGTGGTGGTGGTGGTGGTTGGTGGCGGGGGTGGTTGTGGTGGTGGTGGCAGTGGCAGTGGCGGTGGCTGGCGGTGGTGGTGGCGGCAGTGGTGGTTGTGGTGGTGGTGGTTGTGGTGGTGGTGGCGGTGGCAGCGGCAGCGGTGGTGGTTGTGGTGGTGGTGGTTGTGGCGGTGGTGGTTGTGGTGGTGGTGGTTGTGGTGGTGGTGGTGGTGGCGGCGGTGGTGGTGGCGGTGGCGGTGGCGGGGGTGGCAGTGGTGGTGGTTGTGGCGGTGGTGGTTGTGGCGGTGGTGGTTGTGGTGGTGGCGGTGGTGGCGGCGGTGGTGGTGGTGGTGGCGGTGGCGGGGGTGGCAGCAGGCACAGCAGGCTGGGATGAGCAGCAGCGGAGTTGCTCCGGCCGCCTGCTGCTTCTGCACTGCTACATCCCTCAGGGGATGTCAGATTGCCAGGGTTCCACCAGGGCCTGCGGGGATCTGCCGAAACCCAGCAGTCCAACATCCCCTGAGGTGTCCCGGATTGCGAGAGGGCGCAGGCCAGGCTGAGGGACCCCACCCATGCATGAATCTGTGTCCTGGGCTTCTAATGCTCTTTAAATGTCTAATGATCTGGCCCCACCTAGCCATCCAACCTCATCTTGCTCCCTCTATCAACTCACTACAAGGCCCCACACAAACTTATTTTTATTTTTCTTCTGCCCTTGGAATGACTTGTGTGCCTTCCCACTTTCATGCATCTTCATCATCTCTGGCTGTACTACCCTCTGATCCTGTTTTTGCCCATAAGGCAAAAGTGCCTCAAGTTCACTAGAACCTCCTTGAAGGTTGTATTTTTGTTTCCCACTGCATAAACAGCAAGTACCTTACAGGTGTAATAAATAAATTTCCACAGTGCTAAACTGGGTCAGGTCCTGGCGTCAGGATTTTATTTGTTTCTTGTCTTTTTTATTTTCTTCTTTTTTTTAAAAAAAAAAAAAAAGAAATTATTTATTTTTATTATGGATATTTTTCTTTTTTAAAATAAATCTTTATTGTTGAAAGTATTATATATGCCCCCCCCATTGCCCTTTCCCAACCCCACCCCACCCCCAAGCCTTTACCACCTATTATTATTAAATGTATTGGGTTGACATTAACAAGTAAGATCATATAGGTTTCAAGTATACATTTCTATGATGCATATTCTTCATGTTGCATTGTGTGCCCAACCACCCAAAGTCAAATCTGCTTCCATCACTACATATTCCAGCCCCTTTACCCTTCACTAACTCCCACACCCCTTCCCTACTGTTAGCTCTGTCTCTGAGTTTGTGTTTGTTTTTCTTGTTTGTTCCTTTGTTGCTTTCAGTTTTACATCCTGCATTTGAGTGAAACCATGTGATTCTTAACTTTTTATGTCTGACTTATTTTACTTTGTATGATGTTCTCACGATCCATCTATGTTGTCGCAAATGGCAGTATTTCATCTTTTCTTATGGCTGAGTTGTATTTTATTATATATAGTTATATATATATACCACATCTCCTTTATCCAATCATTTATCAAAGGACCCTTGAGCTGTTTCCATGTCTTGGCCACCATGAATAATGCTACAGTGCACATAGGGGTGTATATGACTTTGCAAATAAATGTTTTCAAACGTTGGGGAGGGTATGAATTTATAATCATAGCTATTATAATTCCAGAGACCAGCTTCTTTTTTTGGGTTAATTTTCACCAAAGGACCTTTTCCCCCCCCATTGATTTATAGAGAGAGTAGAAGATAGGGAGGGAAAGGGAGACAGAGAGAGATAGAAACATGATGTGAGAAACACATCCATTGGTTGCCTCCCTCATGTGCTCTGACCTGGGCCTGGGATGGGGTCAATCCTGCAACCCAGGTACATGTTCTTGACTGAGAATTGAATCTGTGACCCTTTGGTACACAGGTTGATGCTCTAACCACTGAACACACTAGCCAGGTCATAGAGACCAGGTTCTTAACCACTGTGACACTGTGCTGAGTCAGGTCTAACAACTGGGGATTCTCAGGTATTTGTGGTCACTGTGTTTTATCCTTAGACACAAGTTGCTCAGTATTCCTACCTTTGTGAGGTTTTAAAATGATTGAGGTCATTTTCTCTGTTAGAATATCATTTCTGGGTAAAATAATAACTTATTCATTTGCATGTATGTGGCTTACTAATCATGTGTTTATATATACTGATACACACTTCCATGCCCCTTTAAATCAGACATCCCAGTTCTACCCTTGCAAATTTACACATGGTGTTTCTTTCCCCAAAGTTCTTCCCTAAAGATATTTCCACCTTCTTTCTGCCTCCTAGTATTCCAGCACATTTTTACAGCTAACCACTACTATGAGTTGATAAAGTGGATGACTTTATATTCTGGCTTAGTGCTTGCACACAGCTTTCAAAACATACCTGGAAATCATTAGCTTTTAAAGGGTTTTATGGAGGTGTCTTTCATAAGATATTGAATGTTGTGCTTTTGTTCCTAAATAAATCAACTGGCCATTCAGACAAGTGGGGAAAACGAAAAACATCTCTGTTCCCAGGCAACACATGCCTATTGTTATCCGCCTTCCTGAGGTCTTTTTCTGAGAGACCATTGCTGTTAAGATTGTGAGCAAGTTCTTGAATGACAAATTGTTTCCTGTAATATGGTCATAATGCACTGGATGATAGATTGATGCAATATGGACTTTAATTAATATGAAACATTTTTTATGAAAATTCCCTCTTCTCTTAGGAGCTTTATAAAAATGATATCTTGAAAGGGGGGACGGCCATGGATAACATGACTTAATTCCACTTTCTGTTATCACTGTTTGAGGTGATTTCCCTTCTTTTCCCCTGTCTATTTCTTATCCGTTGGCTAATGTTATTTGCAGGGGTAGTCTTTATAGAATCAGAGACTCTATGAGATAAAAGGGACTTTGAGAGGTCATGATGTGGAAGTACTTCATGCATGCTGTCGTGAAAGATAGCTAAATCTTTAAATTTCACAAAAGCGGAAAGCCCATATGCTCTATTTGTTATTCATTTGTATGATCGCAAGGCAAGCTTTCATTTTTTTGGCCTTTTCTCTCTCCAATTCTTTCTTCCTTAAGCCTAATGCATTTCATTTTCCCCAGTTATATTCAATCAGGTTTGGCTATTTTTTCTTAAGTTCCTACAATACTGAAATATCTGGATAGATAGTACCCATGTGTGTGCATTGTCAGATGTACACTAAATTGAGTACCAAGCTGTGTGACCTTTGGTAAGATCTGTCTTCTTATCCCTGTCTTCTTCCTTTTCAGAGTAAGGTTTGTGTTGATGGCTAAAGTCCTATAATCTGTATACATGAAAATAAACCAGTGGAGATAATAATAAACATGACACCTCCTAAGAATGTTTTAAGGGCTAATAGACAACACTTAATAAGCAGATAGAGTGATGGCTGGCAAATAGTTTTCTTTTGTTTGATAGCTGTCACTAATAAACTATTCATTTAATCCTGGAAAGAGTAAGTTTAATGAATTGAGAATATGAGAAATAGTATCTACTTGTCTGCACACCTTAACAATTTCAGATGCACTTGGGAGATATATACAAAGCACTAAGATTCCTATGTTTAGTATTTGTGTAGGAGGCCAACTCAGTACTTAATTTCCTCCATCAGCACCTAAAATAAGCTTGGTGATCCTAAATATTTTCACTTCTTGGGTTGTTGTGTTGGCTATTAGTTGTATATTTTATTTTATTTTTGATTATTTATTTTTAAATATTTTTATTGATTTCAGAGAGGAAGGGAGAGGGAAAGAGAGACAGAAACATCAATGATGAGAGAGAATCATTGATCAGCTGCCTCCTGCATGCGCCCCACTGGGGATTGAGCCCACAATCCGGGCATGTGCCTTTGACCAGAATTGAACCCGGGATCCTTCAGTCCGCAGGTTGACGCTCTATCTACTGAGCCAAACTGGCTAGGGCTATATTTTAATTTTTTAGAAATACATCCCATGCATGCGCTGAGACCTAACTAATGCACAACACACTACTTGAATAATCAAATAAGTATTACTTCTTAGGATTTAATTTATGGGCTATGTTTTTGGGAATATCACGTTGATATATATACATATACACTGAGTGGCCAGATTATTATGATCTCTGAATGCATAATAATCTGCCCACTCAGTGTATATCCTATATAATAAAAGGATAACATGCAAATTGTCCCCTCGACCAGGAGTTTGACCAGCAGGCAGGCCGGCCAACTGCCCATGTCCCCTCCCTTTGGCTAGGCTGGCCGGACCCCACCCATGCACGAATTCGTGCACTGGGCCTCTAATATATATGCATATACACTGAGTGGGCAGATTATTATGCATTCAGAGATCATAATAATCTGGCCACTCAGTATATATCTACACTAATAAAAAAGAAACACGCAAATTGACCGTACCTCCCCAAAGCCCACCAGCCAATCAGGAGTGAGTATGAAAATTAACCCAACAAAGATGGTGCCCACAGCCACAAGATGGCAGCGCCCAGTCCTCCCAGCCCCGTGGGAGTCCCTGGTCCTGTCAGCACTGCGGGGAGGGCAGGGAGTGGTGGGCAGGTAGCAGGGCATGGGGGCTTCCTTGGCATGGTGGCAAACCCCCCAGGCCCTGCAGACAGAGCCAGGACAGCAGGGTATGGGGTCTTCATCTCCATGGCTGCGGCGAAGCCCCTAGGCCAGGGGTGGGCAAACTTTTTGACTCGAGGGCCACAATGGGTTCTTAAACTGGACCGGAGGGCCGGAACAAAAGCATGGATGGAGTGTTTGTGTGAACTAATATAAATTCAAAGTAAAGGAGCGGAGGGGAGAGCAAGAGAACCCTCCGCTCTTTCGGCTCCGCGGGCCGGATAGAACAGCCGAATGGGCCGGATCAGGCCCGCGTGCCTAGTTTGCCCACAGCTGCCCTAGGCCCTGCAGAGAGCAGAGAACCATGGGGAGTGGACCTAAGCCATCAGTAGGACATCCCCTGATGGCTCCTGGATTGGAGAGAGAGGGTGCAGGTTGGGCTGAAGGACCCTCCCCCCATGCACGAATTTTGTGCACCCAGCCTCTAGTGTATATATATGTATCAATACATTTTTATAAATATCATAAATCAGGTCTCAAAAATTCTTGTAAAAACATTATGCAATCATTTTAAAAGCATGTAAATTATATATACAGACTTATTTTTTCTTGCTATATTCAGTGATCACATGGTTTAAATCAGATTAGATGTTGCAAGATCTTAGATTGGCTTGGACTCAGCCCATAAAAATAATGAAACTATTTTTGAACCATTTTCCAGCGATTCAGATCAAATTTACTGTACTCTTTTCTTTGTCAGCAATATATTACAAATAAAATTTGTTCTCAATATCTTTCTTCCGTTTTCTTTTAACATACTACTTTTCCCTTAACAATTTACTTACATTAGATATCATAAAAAGTCATTAGAAAAATTGTTTCCCAAATTTACCCTTAAAGGATAGAAATAAGGAAGAATCAGGTTTTGTAAGAAAATAGTTTTAGGCAATCTGACCATATCCTGCCCCTATTTACCTTATTTCGAGGGATATTTTGCATGGTTATCTGGATGTTAATGGGGATCCAAGCGGGAGTGCCTCCTTGGCCAGGAATCAGAGCTATAGAGAAAGGGCCGCCTGATCTAAAGGGAACTCTACAATCAAAGGAAAGCTGGGTTTCCCCTTAGATTCTCTTGGGAATAGGATTTGAACACAGAGGAAGGGAGCATGTACAAGGTAGAGAGGCTGGACACTCAGCCACTAGTAATGACTAAACTGGCTATTTTTAGAAATATTTACAGGAGAAGTTGAGGTGGTTGCATTTTTTTTTTTTTTTTTTTGGAAGTATTAGAACAAAAGGAAGACAGAGAGTTGAGAAATGAGTGTCAGGGACATGAATTATGTAGAATCATGATTCAGTGTACCTCTACCATGGATTAAAAGTGACTAGGTTTTTTTATTTTTTAAAAAATTCCGGGTCTTTCTAACCAACCCAATTAATGATAGTGAGCTTTATGTTTTACTGGTAATCTCCTCAGGTTTTTAACCTAGGAAAGGATTTGTACATTATACTCATTGAATCAGATTGGAATAAATAATTTAGAAAGTGATTTTGTCATGCAACTCTTATCTAATCAGAGAAACAAAGAAATTCAATATTCCCTAATTTTGCTTTTCTAGATATTTTTGTTTTGATTTTACTGAGTTTTTTTAAGGTGTGATTAATACAAACACCGGTAAGTCAAATACATGATTTCTCTGTAAATGACAGTAATTTTGGCGTTACATTTGCTTAACTGTTTTTATCTGAGTTTTAGTCTTGCATATTTTTATTATCTTTTGTTTTTTTTTCACATGGGAACAAACCCATCCTCCAAATAATAACAGGTTTCTTTAGTGAAAAAAAGGATAGGATAAATCATGCAAGTAAATCTTACTCAGTAATGGTTTCTCTTCAAGTAAAATGCCATTTTAAAGATGTGGTCAACATTTAAAGTAAATATATATTCTATTACAGACTTAAATTATTTGTGAAGGGTGTTTTTGCATACTACATATTAAATAGTTCAGTAATCATAATACTCTCTATCTTTTCCTCTCACTTTACTAAATGTTCCTAAGTGCTATAATACCCATTATCTTAATTGGTTTTGACAACACACTTGAGTTGGTTTGGACAAGCATTTGACCATGTGAAAAAAAGAAAAAAAATTGTGCTATTTTAATGGGCTAATAAAAAAAATGCAAACCCTACATCTGTACAGCAAGACAAATATGAGAAGTTTTTTAGTGAAATTAGAGAATTAGATAAGCAGTAGATTTATTGATGTCTAGTAGAAATATTAGTATAGTTGGTAGTCTCTTTTCAAATGACATACATAAAAATGATTTTATAATAAGGGTGCTTGTACAGTTCTTTTACTTCCACGAGTAAAATTCTTTAAAAGGCTTTACCATTAGATTTACATTTAATTAGAATATGGTAATTATTTCCAAGTTCCTTACCGGTGCTTGGTATTTTTCTATTTCTCCGATATCAGGCACAGTTTAGGACTCCCTACTAGTTTCCTAGGGATGACATAACAAAGTGAAAAAAAAAAAAACAGAAAAAAAACACGAGTGGCTTCATACAATGGAAATGTACAGTCTAGCAGTTCTGGAGGCTTAGAAGTCTGAAAGCAAGATGTCAGCAGGCCACGCTCCCTCTGAAGGGAGCATGCTTTCCTTGGCAACCGTAGCTTCCTGTGTTTGCTGGCAATCCGTGGTTTGCAGATGCATCCTGGCAGTCACGCGGGCATGTCTTCTCTGTGTCTCCACATTGTCTTCCTCTTGTGCATTTTGCTGTGTCCAAATTTCTTCCTTTGTGAGAATGCTAATTGTATTGGGTGAGGGCCCACTCTGATGACCCCATTTAAACTTACTACCTCTTTAAAGGCCCTCTTTCCAAGTAAGGTCACATTCTGAGGCACTGAGGGTGAGGATTTCAACAGAATCTTTGTTTGGGGGAATGTAATTCAACTCCTAACAAGACTCAATCATTTTTAAATAGGAAGGGCAACCCTGATATTTGTTTGTCAACACTGTATGCCTAGAGCACTCAGAAGTTAAGCGTTTTTCTCTACATGCCTGAGGGTCTTTGCTGCTCTGTGGTAGTATTTATCACTTACGCTTTCTAATGCAGTTATGTGGGGACATTTTAGCTCTTCCACTAGATTTGATGCTCCCTGAACAAAGCAATTTTGGTTTGTTCATCTTTGTATCCCCTCAAATCACCTACTTCTGAGTCTTCAAAGTAGTAGGGAAATAATAAACATTGGGGCTAAATGCAATTTAGAAATAAAGAACTCTACAAAGCATATTAGACCTGTTGTACTTAAACAGTGAATCAAAACCTTCAAATGGCCACTGTTCATACATAGGCTACACTGTGAAGAAAGAAAAGGAGAAGTGTGCATTTTATTATAGGGATTTACTTAGAAGGAGCAATGACTTGATTTCAATAGTAACCTATATAATAAAAACCCAAGCAACCATTATGGCAGAATGACCGGAAAGACCGGTCGCTATGATGCTCACTGACCACCAGGGGCAGACGCTCAATGCAGGAGCTGCCCCCTGGTGGTCAATGCGCTCCCCCAGGGGGAGCACTGCTCAGCCAGAAGCCGGGCTCACGGCTGGTAAGTGCAGCTGCCACAGCGGGAGCCTCTCCTGACTCCGAGGCAGCACTACCGAACAGCAGTAGCAGGCGCAGTGGGCCGGGATGAGCGTGAGCGGCGCAGTGCCTGGCCCCAATTTGGGCTCCTCCCTGGCTGCCTGCCACTTGGCATACTGCTACATCCCCCAAGGGGTCTTGGACTGCAAGAGGGTGCAGGCCAGGCAGAGGGACCCCCCCACCCCAGTGCATGAATTTCGTGCAGCAGGCCTCTAGTCTATATATATATATATATATATATATATAAAAGCCTAAGCGACCAAATGAGCAGTCGATCGGTAGCTATGATGCACACTGACCACCAGGGGGCAGATGCTCAATGCAGGAGCTGTGCCCTGCTGGTCAGTGCACTCCCACAGCAGGAGTGCTGCTCAGCTGACCGACCCGTCTCGGTGGCCCACCAGCCCACCAGCCCACCAGCAGCCACTCCCTCCCTCAGTAGTCCCGCCGGTCCAATCTCCAGAGAATGGGCTAGGCACTGACAGACTGGTGCTGTCGGCAAGGTCCTGACAGCACCGCTGGCCTCCTGGAAGTCGGCCTCGGGTAACGTGGCTGCTTCCCCTCCCTAGTCGCTCCACAGGAAGAGAAAATATAAAAGCGGTCGCCAGGTGGTTTCTGACAACTGGCGTGAACATTAGCAGGATGAATCCAGATCCCAGGCTGGCAAGGGCATCCCACCGCCCACCCGGAGGGCCATTTGAGTCCCGACCCCCCCCATTCCCCTCGGGACGGGCACCAGACACAGGGCTCACAGCTGGCGAGTGCTGCTGTGGCCGTGCGAGCCCCTCCCGATCAGGACTGACTGGTGCGAGCCCACGGCAGGCGCAGTAGGCCGAGATGAGTGGGAGTGGCAGGCAATGTTGGACGGCTGGTTTTGGCCCAATCCCCACATGCCATGCTGAGGGACCCTACCCATGCACAAATTCATGCACCGGGCCTCTAGTAAATAATAATTTAAAATAATAGCATGGAACTATATCCCTAAAAGCTGAAAAAAAAATTGAATAACTAGGTTGAGGTGGTGATGTAGGTGAGCAGAAAAGGTAGAAATCAACTAATTGATTCAATAAATGTTTATTGAGTTCATATTATTCATCTGAATTAGACTTCAGGGTGGAAAAAAAAGCAAGATTTCATTTATCTAGGAAATGACATTCTAGTGTGGAAGATAAAGAATAATAAAGAATTCATATAGAAAAGCAATATGCTGATATATTTTGGTAAGTGTTACGTAGGAAATCAATACACCAGATAAAGAAAACAGAATAACTTGAAATAGAGTGCTGAGCAGAGCTTCTATGGAGAGATGGCATTTGTGCTGAGATCTTAAAGAATAAGAGTGAGCAAGAGAAGAGTATTTTAGGCAAAAAGAACACTTGAAAAGGCCAAAATTAAAAAAAAGAGAGAGAAATCCTATTCTAACAATCAAAGGCAGTGAAAAATTTCCTTCCCTGGATTCAGTAACAGCTTATATGTCCCAAATCTAGTTATGCTTCTCAGAACCCTATCTTTTTGAGCTATACTTGAAAGTGTGAGTGTTAGTAAGCAAAGATGATATGGGGACTAACTGAGGGTATGGGGGTAATTAAAAGAAGAACCTGAATTCTTAAAAGTTGGGCCAACTTGAATGAAAAGCAAAGATTCCAAGGGAGAAGAAGAAAATTAAAAGGGGTGAAAAAAAGAATGAGGGGCTTTAGACCCCCATGTGAAATAAATCCTGGGATTTACATAGAACATATGCTTTCTAAAGAGAGTTTGAGTGTATATTTCAAGCAGACAGGGATCTGAAATAAGAAAGAGAGGGCTGAAGCAAGTGTGGGCAGTGTCATGCAGATAAGACTGAGGATAAGAGGTGGTTTAAAGAATATTCGCAGTCTTTCATTTGGAATGGCAAGTGAAAGAAAATAATTATCTACCTCCTACTCAAACTAAGACAAAAAAAAAACAACACAGTATATCATCTAACAGTGGGAGCCTCAAAGAGAAGGGAAAAAAAAAATCCTGATGCTTTTATTCAGCATTTAGCATAACTCAAGAGTACAGAAGGATTAGATATTTTTAAATGTGTGGTTAATATCAAAAAATAAAAAATTACATACATAATGCACATGTATTTTCAATACACTATATTCAGCTATTACATTACACAGTTTTAAGATTTATGTGTCAACATTAGTTGTTAATGATTACAGTGGGTAGTCTCAGAATTGTTTGGCTGTGGTGTCAAATACTATGTTTTTGTAACATTCTGGTTGAGTGGATTTAGGCTATACTTTCAGGAGTGGCTGTGCAATATGTGGAAGCTAGTTAGATGGTATTCTAATAGGTAAAAAAATAACTATGGGATCTGATCTAGACCCTCTACTGGTACGTTGTTTCCTCATTTCTTGCCCAGTTTGTGTAGTTGTGTGGTGCTCCCCTGCAGGGAACAGAGGTGCTCCGTAGGTTCTTACTGTGGGGAGGAAAGGGAAAAAAGATCTTTTGTTCCCAGTTTTCACTCTCCATCTAGCACACTCAAGGAACTTAATGTCTATGACTACCTTATAAATGGTTAGAATTTACATAGTTCTGGTGGGGGGGGATGTAAGTGAACTGTGCTTACAGAGCAAATTGGAGTATTATGCTTAGGTATCCATTCATTTAAGAAACATTTTTGAGTATCAGGTATGTGCTAGGTATTATTATCGGGAGCTGAGAAATCATCAAGGAATAAAACTAAGTCCCTTTACAGCTTTCATCTTGGGAGTGCAGATGGAGAAAAGATGAAAAAAAAATAAGTAGGATTATAATATAGCAAATGGTGATATCTGCTATATAATCTATAATAATAAAAGTGTAATATGCAAATTGACTGAACAGCCAAACAGCAGAACAACTGTCTGGATGACCTTCCAGATGACCTTCCAGACAACCTTCCAGACAAAGCCGGAGCTGCAAGGCAGAAGCTGACACTGCCGGGGCTGGGAGGCAGCCAGGGCTGTGAAGGCCTAGCCTTGCATGAATTTCGTGCATCAGGCCTCCAGTATAATAATAATGCTATATAATCATTGACAAAGGAATAGAGGTGTCAAGGTTGGATGGTGCTTCATACAGATCACTTTATATAAGAACTAGAGGCCAGGTGCATGAAATTTGTGCATGGGGGGTGTGTCCCTCAGCCCAGCCTGCACCCTCTCCAATCTGGGACCCCTTGAGGGATGTCCGACTGCCTTTTAGGCCTGATCCAGGTAGGATATGGCCTAAACAGGCAGTCGGACATCCCTCTCACAATCCAGGACTGCTGGCTCCCAACTGCTCGTCTGCCTGCCTTCCTGATTGCCCCAACCACTTCTGCCTGCCAGCCTGATAACCCCCTAACCACTCTCCTGCCAACCTGATTGATGCCTAACTGCTCCCCTGGCAGCCTGATTGCCCCTAACTGCCCTCCCCTGCAGGCCTGGTCACCCCTAACTGCCCTCCCCTGCAGGCCTGATCACCCCTAACTGCCCTCTCTTGAAGGCCTGGTCACCCATAACTGCCCTCTGCTGCAGGCCTGGGTCCCCCCAAATGGTCTCCCCTGCAGGCATGGGTCTGCCCCTGCAACTGCCCTTTCCTGCAGGCTTGATCGCCCCCAACTGCCCTCCCTTGCAGGCCTGGTCCCTCCCAACTGCCCTCCCCTGCTGGCCATCTTGTGGCGGCCATCTTATGTCCAGATGGGGGCAGCCATCTTTGACCACATGGGTGCAGCCATCTTGTGTGTTGGAGTGATGTTCAATTTGTATATTACTCTTTTATTAGATAGGATAGAGGCCTGGTGCATGGGTGGGGTCTGGCTGGTTTGCCCTGAAGGGTGTCCTGGATCAGGGTGGGGGTTCCCTTGGGGCATGGGACGGCCTGGGAGAGGGGCCTGTGGTGGTTTGCAGGCTGCCCCCCCCACCCCCCTCCGGCAACCCAAGCGGAGCCCTGGTATCTTGGTTTTATTTACCTTCTATAATTGAAACTTTGTAGCCTTGAGCTGAGGCCAAGGCTGGCCAGGAAGCTTTATTCCTCTATCACCAGGGAAACCCAAGCCTCCTGCTTGCTCCGTGGCTGCAGCCATCTTGGTTGGGTTAATTTGCATACTCACTCCTGATTGGTTTGTGGGCATGGTTTGTGGTCATAGCGGAGGTACAGTCAATTTGCATGTTTCTCTTTTATTAGTGTAGATAGTCCAGATAGGTGCCACTGATAAGTTGACACTTGAGCAGTTACCAGAAGGAAGGGAACATGGGCTAAGAGCCTTTAAAGGTGGAATAATAAGAGCAAAGGTATGGATGTGGGAATATGTTTGATGCTTTTGGAAACTGTGGTAAAGTCAGTGTGGTTTGAGCAGATTAATACAAGAGGATAGTGGTGGCAGAGGAGATGAAAGAGGTAGTGGAGGTGAAAATGTGGAGCGTCTCATAGACCACCATCCAGACATTTTTTTCTCTGAATGAGGTACAAAGTCAATGAAGTGGTTCAAGTAGGAAAGTGATATAAGTTAATGGTATTTAAAACTGTGTTTGAATAGGTAATATATTTAGGTGGCTCACAAATAAAGATGATATATAACAGTTTTAAACTGAAGTTTTATACTCCTATCGTTGTCTCTACCGACTTGGTTTACCTGCATTTTCAGGTAATCATTTCTAATATCTCTTACATAAGATTTTCTTTAGGCAATTACAAGGACTTACAAATATATTTCTATCCCAGCTGCCTCACTTTTCACACCGATGTTTGCCTACTTTATATACTAATTTTCTTTTTATCATTTAACCTTATATTCTGGAGAGTTCTACATCAGTATATAGAGATCACCCTCATTCTTTATTTCTATATAGCTGTGTACTATTCCATTGTATGAATGTACAATGATTTAATTATAATTGCACTATATCCGGCCACTTCACTTTTTACTTTTTTTCTATTATAAATAATATTGCAATGAAAAACTTAACTACTTAATGTCATTTATGTTGAGTAGTTACATCCCCACAAATGAATAAATTCTCAGAGCTGAGGTTGCTCTGTGAGGTTATACATGTATACTTTTCATAAATATGCTAGATCCCCCCATAGGACTTGTATCATCTGTACTCTAAATGGCCATCATGTAGTATATAATTTCACTTTATCTTTTTGGAAATTACATTAAGGATCATTTCATATATCTATAGGACATGTTCATTTCATTTTTTTCTCTGTTAAATGTCCATTTCTCTTTTTTTCATTCAAAAAAATTGGTTGTTGTTTGTTTTTCTTTCAACTTCAGTAACTTTTAATATATTTTAAGGAATAGGCTACAGTGTATGCTATTTCATACACTATTTTTCAATTTTTTGTTTTGTTTTAACTTGCCTTTTCTTGCCTTCATTCTCACGTAATACAATTTCTGACAATTTCTGGCTTCTTTGTTTTGTGCAGATTGCAAATGGGTATGGATGGGAGCAAGGAGGCAAGTTACAAGGATTTTATAGTAAATGCAGAGGACAAATGAGCTGAGCTGAAATTAGGATCACAGCAGTGGAAATAGTTGGCAGTTACTCAAACGGGTATATTTTGAAGGCAGAACCAATGGAAATCACTAGTGGATATTGGCTGTGAGAAAGGGGGGAAAGAGTTGAGGATGAAAGCAGTGTTTCTGATCTCAGCAACTGGAAGATGGAATTGTTATTAACTGATTCCATGGAAGATATAGTTTTGAGATCAGACTTCCAAGGAGAGGTGGTGAGCAAGCAATTAGATAATCAAGTCTGGGGAGCATTATGGGCTGAACTATGAAATTGAGAGCTGCCACATAATGATATTTAAAATTGTAAGGCTGGATGCAATACCACAGGGAATGTGTGTAGAGCAACAAGAACTGAGCCCTGGGGAGATGAGGAGAAACTAACAAAAGAGACTGGAAAGAGATGGTTCTTATGTTCTGAGGAGAACCAAAGAAGTGGGGACCCAAAAGCCAAATGAAGAAATTATTTCAAGGAATGAAAAATCACCTTTACAAAAATTTCTTATATGTGGAGTAAGAGGAGAAGTGAGATCTATTTAATTTAGAAATGGGATGGCATGTCTTTCATAATATTTGTTTTAGTAGAGTGATGACATGTAAGGAAGATTAGGTGTATAATGAGATTTAAAAATCACAGATATTAGAGCGTATTTTATGCTAATCAGAATGATGTAATGAATAGGACAAATTAAATGGTATAGAACCGTGGTTGGCAAACTGCGGCTCACGAGCCACATGCGGCTCTTTGGCCCCTTGAGTGTGGCTCTTCCACAAAATACCACGTGTGGGCGTGCACGTACAGTGCGATTGAAACTTCGTGGCCCATGCGCAGAAGTCGGTTTTTGGCTCTCAAAAGAAATTTCAGTCATACTGTTGATATTTGGCTCTGTTGACTAATGAGTTTGCCGACCACTGGTATAGAAGAACTGAGAAACATGTGTTTTTTCCTAGAGTTGATGAGAAAAAAAAATTGATCTATCCCAAATTATATTGTTTGGTGTTCAATAGGAACAAACAATTAACATGATTGTGTTAGTTTCAGCATAATTCATCCGTCCATTGGTAGGAGTAGACTAAAAAGAGAATTAAATTGAACTAGGATTTGGGATTATCCAGGTAATTATAAATGACAGGGAGGAGGGTTGTTGGAATTGAGGCCAGATGCAAGAGATGATGATGGACCACGGAATTCAAATTGTCTGAGGATGGAAGTTAGAACACAAAAGGGTGAAAGATGGTAGACATATGCTGGGAAAATGGCTTATAGTTTCTAGGAAGGTATAGCATTGTTGATGCTGGGTAGTTAATGGGAAGTCCTTGAAAGATAAGAGGCCATGTTTCAAGAGTAGAATGCCTGAAATACAGGTAATGGAGAAAATGTACTGATTGGTTAAAAACCCTGTCAGGTAATACCACAGTTTGCTATAGGATAGAGAGCACTTTTAAAGAGGGGGGGAGGGGTAAAGTAACAGAACCTGGATTTTGAAGGATTTTCTATGTAACTATTACAATCATTTAAGAACTAAGATAGGAGAGAGTATCAGTAAATCAAGTACCAAAATCTCCAAGGAATGAATGAAGATTTAACTTTAGCCTCTTAATGACAGAAGAATGTGTCC
This sequence comes from Plecotus auritus, assembly GCF_963455305.1. Classification (NCBI taxonomy): domain Eukaryota; kingdom Metazoa; phylum Chordata; class Mammalia; order Chiroptera; family Vespertilionidae; genus Plecotus; species Plecotus auritus. The sequence goes on along the minus strand of NC_137773.1, from coordinate 10,890,591 downwards.
CTTTTAATTTGCTTTACCTAGCTTCAGATTTACATGTAGAGCATGGCATTTATCATTAGTATTCAATAACTTAAAATTTGTAAATTAGTTAACACTAAAATGTAATCCCAACTGGTTTAAATCTGAATGTACTTTAGTTGTTGAAAATATTATATATTTTTATTATTAGAAAATGGTTTGCTTGCTATAACAAACTTGGATAATAGAGCATGATACAGTTTTTAATTTTTAAAAAGTTTCTACGCTGTTTATCTTATATCTAATACTTCAGCAGTGCATTTATTTCCTTATAATAATTGCCCAAGGGAAACACTGAATGTGTGAGTTCTTAGAAGTCTTATATATTATATAATCTGGTACCCTTATTTTATAAGTGAAAATAATTAGACCCATAAAAAGTGTTACTTGCTCAAGGACAACTTGTCTAGTTAGTGTCAGTTCGCAACTGGGTCTTGATACAAAAATTAATGCCCATATTTCTGCTATAAACAGACCCTACTTAGTGGTGTGGGGGTAGGTCTGATGAGGTTGCTCTAAAAATATAGCCAAATAAATTACCTAGACGCTCGGCTCGGATTTGTTTTTGACCTGCTTAATCTGCTCTGCCATTAGAGGGAAAAATTCTAACACAAGCTGTAACTGGTTTCCATTCTGAAAAGGTTATGAGCTATAAACTTTTATTTTAAAAACCATATCTGCTAAACCCGAATGCCTTAAGTAAATAAAATTTTATATTCTCCACTTTGGGAGACCATTATGTGTTTTTAAAGCATCCACAAAAGTGCTTATGCTGAAGTTCAGATTTCATATACACTGACTACCATTTATTTTAATCAAGCAGTGGCCACCACCATGTCACTCTTGGCTGTCATGAGCAGGGGGGAAAAAAAAAAAAAAATATATATATATATATATATATATATATATATATATATATATATATATACTGAGTGGCCAGATTATTATGATCTCTGAACGCATAATAATCTGGCCACTCGGTGTATTTGTATCTCAAATGGGTACCAAAAGTATTCTAGACTTTTGCTGGAGATCAACTACCTATTTGCCCTGAGCTTTCTATCAGCCAGTGCAAAGGGGAAAACTGATCAGGTACACAATTTATAGTATCTTTGATATCAAATAAATGAGGTACTCAAGAGAAGTACACTGAGTGGCCAGATTATTATGCGTTCAGAGATCATAATAATCTAGCCACTCGTGTGTGTGTGTGTGTGTGCATGTGTATATGTATGTATGTATATGTGTGTATATATATATATATATATAGAGAGAGAGAGAGAGAGAGAGAGAGAGAGAGAGAAAGAGAGAGGAGAGAAATTTTATAATGGAATTTAATTCAGTAAAGAATTACCAATAATTATATAAACATAGGTGGGGCAATGTACTTGAAAACAGGCTTAGTATAACCCAATTTGAGTATTAAATAGAAACAACTATGTTATCACCAAAGCTTCCTTTTTTAAAAATCTTACTGCATCCTATTTTTTATCTGCATGTCGTATGCAAGGACACAAAATCTCATTATACTAAGAAAGTAAGGTTAAGAATATTGTCCACATTCTAATTTAAGGGAAAAAAAAACACCAAAAAATAAAAAGAACATAGTTTAACAATAAAAGAAGTCCACATTCTGGGATACTTGCTTCTTTAGAATTCCCAGTACTAGTTGTCAGTTGCATGTAAGTATTCAATGAACAGAGTTGTTGAACTCCTAAAGAAATATGTAATTAATCACCAAAATGCTCACACACCCACAAGTACAACCAAGCCTCCGGAAATTTTAACAATCAGAAGAAACCCACAATGATTTTTCTTCACTGAAGATTCAAAGTGTATACCATTTGCACTATACATTTAGCAATTTAACTTTCTCTTATTTATATCTCATCTTCTCAACTCAGTCATAGCGTTAGCAATTATTATTAGGTTACGCACTCCTACAGAGATGAGTAATGTGCCCCGTGCATTGACAGCTTTCTAATGGTCATTACACACACCTAGCAAGATAAACCATTGTCTAATTGGGAAAGGAGGGACTCGGATGCCACACGAATAACACTAAAAACTCCAGAATGATCATTACTCTGGAATGTATTTCCTAATAATGAAGCATATGTATAGTCACATTTAGAAAAAAGAAACATTTGAAAACAGCCCGTGAATAGGAAAGAAAGCCTAGCTCTTCGTTTCTATACAGAAATAAAATCTCTTGCTCAAAATTCCCTTTTCAAAACATGAGTTCTTGCACACCCATAACACCCATGGTGTTAGGAATTTCTTTCCGCTCCATTGTCTAAAACTTGTATGTGTGGTAAAATGTTTAGTTTGCCTCGTATTCCTATTTCTGTAAAGTTCTTTAGGTAGAATCTTAAGATGAATGTGAGCAATCTGCTTCTATTAACTTTAAAAAATAGTAAGAAAAATTTGGAAAATAACGATAAAGAAAAAGAGTCCTTGCTGTTGTCTTTGCTTCACTATCTACTAAGAGCTGAGGGAAGCAGTGGAGGAGAGAGGCCAGAGCACTGTCTTGGGAGTCAGGGCGTCCTGGGGGCCATTCTGCTCCACCATTTCCTAGCTGGTGAGAAAATCCTTGCAAAGTCTTAGCCTTGCACCTCAAACATATTAAGCATACATTGAACTCAGCTATTAATATTTTATCAGGTCTGATACAACATATGTCCTTAGGTGTTTGTTTGTTTTTTATAACTGTTCTCTATATGAAGGCAGATCATGAAGTTTTATTTTATACTGATAGCATTATAGAATTTATAGATGCACTTTTAAAAACCACTCAAAAAACAAAAAAACACAAACTTTGGAATGGCCACTTTTCAAAGCTTTTTCTTTGGTCCCAACTCCCTCAGCTAATTCACAGCCAGGACTGCGACAGGACACTGCAGTTCCTGCCATCCACCAGCTGCCATCTAGAACTGCCTTCCAGAACTTTCCATTTCATTAGCTCTCTTTAAAACTCAGCTAAAAATAGTCTCTTCCTCTTTGCTTATGTATTTTCACTCTTTTCTGCTGGAGATTTTAACTTTGTAACTTCATGTTTTTTTGTTGTTGTCTTTTTTTACAAATATATCATTTATTTTATTTTTTATTTTTAATTTCTTTATTGATTAAGGTATCACATATTTGTCCTCATCCCCCCATTCCCATCCCAAACCCCTCTCCACGCATGCTCCCACCCCCCTGTTGTCCGTGACCACTGGTTAGGCTTATATGCATGCATACAAGTCCTTTGGTTGATCTCTCCCCCTTACCCCCACCCTCCACTGCCTTCCCTCTGAGGTTTGACAGTCTGATTGATGCTTCCCTGTCTTCAGGTCTGTTTTTGTTAATCAGTTTATGTTGTTCATTATTTCCCCTAGATGAGTGAGATCATGTGATACTAGAAATACACTTATAAGAACCGAAAATGAGACAAGCAATAATGGTTATGCTGAGAGGCAAATGAATCAGTCTGTAGTGACTTTCTTTCTGGGCCAACAGTTCTTTTGAGTCCCGATTTCAATGTCAAACAGTTCCTTATGTGTACATGTCAGCAATGATATTTCAGTTCTGGATGGTGGGCAAATGGTGGTAATGCAGGTCCGACCCTCTCTGGTTTGGTCCTGGGCAACCTGCAGCGACGCACAGCTGCTGACTGCTAGTATGGCGAGGCGTTGTCAGCGTCTTCCATCTCTGTACTGTTTCTCTTCTGTCTTCATGGCTGGAGTAGTCCTGTCAATTTCCAGGATGTTTTTAATTTCTTCTTTGATCTCATTGATAACCCAGTCATTGTTTAGTAGCATGCTATTCAGCTTCCAAGTGTTTGAATTTTTTGGAATGTTTTTATTGTAGTTTATTTCTAATATTATACCATTGTGGTCTGAGAAAATGCTTGATATGATTTCAATCTTTTTGAATTTGGGGAGACTTTGCTTGTGGCCCAATATGTGGTCTATTTTTGAAAATGTCCCATGTGCACTTGAGAAGAACGTATATTCTGTGGCTTTGGGGTGAAATGCTCTGAAGATGTCAATTAGATCCATGTGATCTAGTGTATCATTGAGAATTGCTGTTTCTTTGCTGATTTTTTGTCTAGAGGATTTATCCAGTGATGTCAGTGGTGTATTAAAGTCTCTTACTGTGATGGTATTGTGGTCAATCTCTCCCTTGATATGTTCCAGGAGATTTTTTATGTATTTGGGTGCTCCTGCATTGGGTGCATATATGTTTACCAGAGTTATATCTTCTTGTTGAATTGCTCCCTTTAGTATTATGTAGTGGCCTTCCTTATCTCTTATTATGGCCTTTACTTTGAGGTCTATTTTATCAGATATAAGTATCGCAACCCCAGCTTTTTTCTCATTTCCATTTGCCTGAAAAATGTTTTTCCATCCCTTTGCTCTCAGTCTGTGTGAATCCTTTGCTCTGAGGTGGGTCTCCTGTAGACAGCAAATATGTGGGTCATGTTTTCTTATCTATTCAGCTACTCTATGTCTTTTGATTGGTGCATTTAATCCATTTACGTTTAATGTTATTATTGACAAGTACATGTTTGTTGTCATATTTTTCCTTAGTGTTTGTATTTCTTCTTGCCTTTCTCTTTGTTCTTTTCACAGCAGTCCCTTTAGCATCTCTTGCATTGCTGGCTTGGTAGTGATAAACTCTCTTAGCCCTTTTTTGTCTGTGAAGCTCCTGATTCCACCTTCAATTTTGAATGATAGCCTTGCCAGGTACAGTATTCTTGGATTCAGTCCCTTGCTTTGCATCACTTTGTATATATCATTCCATTCCCTTCTGGCCTGGTGTGTTTCTGTTGAGAAATCAGTTGATATTCTAATAGGAGACCCCTTGTAAGTAACTTTCTGTCTCTCTCTGGCAGCCTTTAAGATTCTTACTTTGTCGTTGGTGTTCTCCAATCTAATTATGATGTGTCTTGGTGTCAGTCTTTTGGGGTTCAACTTGTTTGGGACTCTATGTACTTCTTGGACTTGAATATTTTTTTTCTTGCCAATATCAGGGAAGTTTTCTGTCATTATTTCTTCAAACGGGTTTTCTATTCCTTGCTTCTCTTCCTCTCCTTCTGGTATCCCTATTAAGCGAATGTTGTTTCGTTTTGTGTTGTCCCAAAGCTCCCTTAGGCTCTCCTCTTGCTTTTTAAGTCTTCTTTCCAGTTGCTGCTGTGTTTGTGTGCCTTTTCCTACCTTGTCTTCTAATTCGCTGATGTGGTCCTCAGCCTCTTCTAGCCTACTGTTTAGGCCTTTCATTGTGTTCTTTATTGCAGCTATGTCGTTCTTCATCTCCTCTTGGTTTCTTTTCATGTTGGTGACATTCTCATTCAGCTCCTTATAGTTCTCATTGAGTTGTGTGTATTTGTCATTGAGTTGTGTGTATTTGTCATCCATCCGTTTAAACATCCTTATAACCATTACTCTGAATTCTATCTCTGATAAGCTGCTCACCTCGAATTCATTTAACTCCCTTTCTGGTGGTTCCTCTTTTTCTTTCCTTTGGGGATTGCTTTTTTGTGTCCCCATGTTTTCCTGTAATGTTTTAATTGTAGATCCAATTGCTTTGCTACCCAGGTTCTTTTGGGGATGGTGCTACTGGCATAATCTCTCAGTTCTCCTGGACTTGTTAATCTTGTAGCTCCCTCCTTGAGCTATTTGGGTTCTCTTGATGTAGGCCTGCGAGCTTGAGAGGCACAACTGCGGTGTCTAGAAGTCAGCAGCCATGGAGGGGAGTATCCCAATTTTTGCTGTCTTGCACCCTTAATTGAAATCACGCGTGCCCAGCAGGGACTCACAGTGGCACCCAGGAACCGCCTGTTGGGGTGATGGGGCTCAGGGGACCTGCTCTCTGAAAAGGTGTGACTGGTGCCCAGAGTTCTGCAGTATTGGGGTGGGAAGACCCAGCTTTTGCTGTTGCACCTGTGGTGGATAGGCGCTTACTCCCAGTGGCGGCTCACAGGAGCACCCGTGGTACGTTTGCCAGCGAGGCACACTGAAGGACTCTTAAGGGCCCTGGCAGTGTAGCTGCGCAATTGAGGTGCCTGTGGGCTTGTATCCAGGATGAGTGAATTCAAAACTTCTACTGCTTGGGGGAGTGTGCCCCTGCTTGTTCAAGATCGCACCCAGGGAGAGCTCATAGTGGTTCCCACTAGCGCCCTGTGGGTAGATGGGCTCAGGGTGCCTGCCTGTTGGAACTTCGCCTCTGTGGAAGTGCGCTTGCCAGGCGCAGAGTTCTGATGCACTCTGAGGGGTCCTGGCACTGCGGTTGAGCTGCTGGGGTGAATGTGGGCAGTTATCCAGGAAGAGGGAATTCAGAATTTCTACTGCGGGGCTGCGCACCCTTGTCTGTGCAGAATCACACCCTCGGGGGCTCTCAGCGGCTCCCAAGCGCTGCCTAAGGAGTGGAGTGCCCTGTGTGGCTGGAAATGCATGATGCGGGGCTGGATACTCGTGAATCCGGAGTTCTGCCACTGGGGAGGGGGAGGTTGCACTTACTGCTGCTGAGCGGTGCACCTTTGGAGGTGGAGGTCCCAGGGTCTGCAGGTCTGTAGCTGGGGTAGCAGGATTTTGGCTGGAGTGGCTGCTGGGTCATGGGGCAGTTCCAAGGCCTGTTTGGTTGGTGGTGTTGATGGGTTCCTAAAAAAGGCCATTCTCCCCTTCAAGATGGCATGGGCTCCGTGCTGGAGTCCCACCGTCCAGGGAGTGCCTGCAGCGGTGGTAGTCTCTCCTTGTCAAGGAGAGCCTGTCTGCCAGCCCCTGCTGCTCCTGCGAGATTTAACTTTCTCTCACTCCCTCACACACACACCACGCACATCCACACACTCTCCTTTCATACCCTCACTCTCTCACTTCCTCTCCCTCACCTCCGTCCTGCCAGCCACCATCTTTTTCTCTCATAACTTCATGTTTTGATTTCATTTAGCTTTCATCTTTTTCTAATACTATCGTATATTTTCTATTCCTCAGATGATGATATTTAAATACAAGTAAAATAAATTAGCCTTAATCTAGGACATCAATGACTTTTTAAAATCAATTTTACATCATAAAATAATTCAATTCAACTAATGCTTTCAGATTAGCTACCGGTAAAAGAATTGGAAAATGTAAAAGATAAAACTTAAGACCTTTTTGTTAAAGAATGTAACAAGGGAAAACAGATGCGGAGCTAAGGTAAAATATAATAAGAATTTACTTTGCATTTAGATTTGGGAGAAAGGGTAAGAAATTAGCCAATCACTTGACAACAACTTGAAAAAAAATCTTCTTGGTTCTCGTCACTGTGTTATAAACCAGATTTTTGAAGACACCAGGAAATTTATAACTAAATAATTCACATAAATTGCAAATGAGGTATAAAAAAATTGCCAAGAAGAAAAAAGTTGGAGGATGACACTTCTTAAATATGTTTTTTTTATTATTATTGATTTTTTTTTTTTGAAGAGAGAGAAAGGGATAGGGAGAAGGAAGAGAGAGAGAGAAACATGGATGAGAGAGAAACATCAACTAGCTGCCTCCTGCATGCCCCCTACTGGGAATGGAGTAGAGACCTTGTGGTACATGGGATGGTGCTCAACCAACTGAGCCATACCACCAGGCTTTCATTTTTATTTTTAAAATTGATTTGGGGTGACACTTCTTGATTCCAAAACTTACTATGAAGTTGCTGTACTCAAAACAGTGCAGTCAGTACTGTCATAATGACAGGCATGGAGACCCATGGAATAAAATATCCTAGTAATAAACTCTCACACATATGGTCAAATGCTTTTCAAAAAGGATGCCAAGACTATTGAATGTGAAAAGGACAGGTTTTTTTGTGTGTGTGTGTTTTTTTTCCACTGGCATTAGTCACTCATTTGTCTGTTTCTTGGCTTCCTTGTTTAGTTCTGTAGGTTAATTTTCATGATCCCTGAGAAGTTAAGTATAGCCAGTTTATGTACACAGTGATATATCTGGCCCTTGAAAGACTGATAATGATATCTAGACCTGTAATTATGTTCAGTTCTCTACTAAAAAAAAAACCACCCAAATTTATGTTAAATATACTGGGCTCTTTATCGTTAAACAAACTCTATGAGATGACCTCTAAATATACCAACATCTTTCATTTGTTCTCCTCATGTGAGGCCATCGTATCATTTGGGCACTGTGTTTTCTTGTCAAAATACAATGCCTGAAATGTAACTGTTTTGAGGACATGTTCTTTCTTTGCTCCCTTGTGGCAACTGGATTACAGTTTTGAGTTTTTAAAATGTTTTTTATCACTATATAATTTTGAAAACCTACAAGTTTTTCAAGTGACTTATTAAAGAAACAACTGATGCCTTGGTAAAGGTAGGAGACTTCTATTAGCCAGAACTAAAAGGAAAATCTAGACAGGTGTACATGTTTCATTTATTATTCAAAAATTTTGTGTGTGTAAGTCATCAAGGAAACCATTACTATGCAAATCAACAGCATTCACATGTGGAGTATATGTTTTCTCTCTGAGACCTGTGCTATGGTAACTGATAAGCCATACCGAGGGGATTAGTTTCCAAGGAAATCACAACCAAAATGAAAGGACAAAGTGGCATAATGTGGAGGATATCATTGTTTAAGGGCATTTAATAACTTAAGATCCTTTTTGCATATATATTTTATATATATTAGCTCCATACTAAACTTGAAATTAAAGAAAATAATTTGGCACTTGATATTTATTTCAGGCACAAAAAGCACTGGTTAGAAATCTCAAGTTTCTTTTCTAGGTCTGCAGCTTGAAAATGCTATTCTCCTCCTCCTCTTGACTGTGTAAGGAATGGAAATGATGATTAGAAATGTGCCCAATCTACATCTGAGGCATTAGGTAAATTAACCTGAATCTGAACTCTCTTAGTTGAAGTAATGGTAGTAAAATTGCTCACCCTGTAGTTGTGTTTATATTCTCCCACATTAGTACAGGTTTTGCTTTAAAAAAAAAAAAATCTACCGTGAGATCCAGCTGGCTTAAAAAAGTGGCAGGTTTTAGGAAAATATCCTATAGGGCTACCAACTACGTTAAACCACTGGGGTAAATACAGTTATTCTGACCATCTGGGAAGCACGGTGAAACTAAGACAAGACCTTTCAAAGGCTAAGGACTATTTCCAGGCAGTAGTTTCCCTGTCCATTGTATAAGGCACAGTTTAAAAAATATATATATATTCCCAGATGTCTCTAGTCTCTTCAGTTTAAAAAATGGCTTTCAGGTTTCTGATCAGATGTGTCAATCTAGAAGTCCAAATGAAGGAGAAGAGGGAAGCAGAGTTAGACTGTAAAGTTGTGAATACATTGGCTAAATCTCTTATAGAACATTTTGAAGCACAGGATATTAAATCACCTTTTTTTTTTTTAATTTTTCGGGTTGTTTGGAGTCACAGCATCAAAATCCAGATGGAAAAGCGAGGTCCAAAGAGACTGACATATAAGCAGACAGTTTAAAATTCAGCAACGGAAGTAGCATCGCACCTAAGATTTTCATTCTAGTTATTCCAAGACTCTAGCTAGTTTGTATGATGTTGAAATAAAAACTGAAGATAACAGAAGAGAGAGAGGGGAAATGGGAAAAATGGACTCAAGTTTCATAAAGTGGCTTCTTGAGGGTTTTAAGACATTTGCAGAAAATATTCTTCTTTTTGTCTGCCTATGGCAGCAGCAAATTATAGGCTCATTTCTCTACCATTATTCAATGACTATTAAGGTTGACCCCCAATCTATGCCTTGCATTTATATATCTGATCATTTTAATTTATAAATGAGGTCCACAGTGAAGGGGGTAGGGTTTGGGAGAAAGCCTGCCTTGAGTTCATGAAGTCTGAGCCAATAGCTCATGACTGGGTATTGAACTACTCACCCCACAGTTGATACAGCTTTCCCAATGCTCAGCTAAGTAATAGAGAGCTGCTTACCTCTGGTGAAATCAGGATCAATACTTATTAAATACTTCACGAACTCTATTCATTTCTAAAACAGCCACTTATCTGCCCTTCCCGTCATGTTCTGAATTAATTTGATATGTAATGCAATTCTTACATTTTATATTAGGTTACTTATATGCTGAAAAGGAACAGACAAACTACAGATGATGTGGGAGTCTCTGTGTATTCTTGCTTTATCATTAATTCTCTCTTCTCCCTCTTCTAAGAGATTGAGTATAATACCTCCTAGACAGTAATTTCTCATTAATTTCTCTCTTCTTCCCTCTTTATTATTTTTATGCTTGAACCTACAAGCAAAACATTAAACATTTGTTATGTGCTTTCCTCCTAGTTCTTTGGGAAAGAAAGTGAACTGATTTTAATAAACATAAATGAATCTTGTTCCCCAGGTATTCTGTGGATAGTCTGGAATGAATGAAGCAAAATCTAGGGTGCTACAGTAATTACAAATGTATTAAAATTATTTTGAGGAGATTTTGTCTATTCTTTATTTTTTCATCATTAGAAAAGAGTTGGACATACAAAATATGTAATCTAGGAAATAAAATCCTATATAATTTCATCCTTAATTTTCTGATATTTATAATAATACTAAAGGCCTGGTGCATGAAATTCATGCATGGGGGTGTGTGTCTCTCAGCCCAGCCTATACTCTCTCAAATCTGGGACCCTTTGAGGGATGTCCGAATGCCCATTTAGGCCTGATCCTGACATTCGGACATCCCTCTCACAATCCAGGACTGCTGGCTCCCAACTGCTCACCTGCCTGCCTTCCTGATTGCCCTAATCACTTCTGCCTGCCAGCCTGATCATCCCCTAATCACTCCCCTGCCAGACTGTTTGCCCCTAACTGCCTTCCCCTGCAGGCCTGGTCACCCCTAACTGCCCTCCCCTGCAGGCCTGGTCACCCCTAACTGCCCTCACCTGCAGGCCTGGGTCCCCCCCCAACTGCCCTTCCCTGCAGGCCATCTTGTGGTGGCCATCTTGTGTCCACATGGGGGCAGTCATCTTTGACCACATGGGGGCAGCCATCTTGTGTGTGTTGGAGTGATGGCCAATTTGCATATTATCATTTTATTAGATAGTATAGAGGCCTGGTGCATGGGTGGGGTCCGGCTGGTTTGCCCTGAAGGGTGTCCCGGATCAGGGTGGGGCTTCCCTTGGGGTGTGGGGCAGCCTAGGCAAGGGGCCTGTGGTGGTTTGCAGGCCAGCCACGTCCCCCCCCCCCCCCCCCCACCTCCTGGCGACCCAAGCAGAGGCCCTGGTATCTGGGATTTATTTATCTTCTATAATTGAAACTTTGTAGCCTTGAGCAGAGCCAAGCCTCCTGCTCGCTCCTTGGCTGCAGCCATTTATGTTGGGATTTATTTATCTTCTATAATTGAAACTTCGTAGCCTTGAGCAGAGGCCTGGGCCCTCCAGGGCAGGCAGAAAGCTTGGCTTCCTCCATTGCCGGGGGCAACCCAAGCCTCCTGCTCTCTTCGTGGCCACAGCCATCTTGGTTGGGTCGATTTGCATACTCGCTCCTGATTGGCTAGTGGGCGTGGCTTGGCGTAGCAGAGGTATGGTCAATTTGCATATTACTCTTTTATTAGATAGGATATGTATACTAGAGGCCCAGTGCATGAAAATTTATGCACTGGAGGGGGCGGTTCCTCAGCCCGGTCTGCCCCCTCTTACAGTCTGGGAGCCCTCAAGGGAAGGTGATGCCCCATCACACCTCTCCTGCTGCCACTGCCGGCAGTGCAAGCCTTGGCCGGCCCTGGTTACCTGAGCCTCGGGCAGCCCTGGGCAGCTGGGCAGCTGCCATCCAAGGCTTGCCTGTGCCTCGGGCCAGCCCTGGGCAGCTGGGGAGTTGAGGGGGACTCTGGAGGCAGGCGTGCGGAGTGGCCGGGCCTGCCTGGGTGTGGGCTCAGCCTTGCCACACATGCTTGTCACCCTGGTGGGGCTTAGGGAACTGGGCACCACCATCTTGTGGCTCTGGGCTCTGCCATCTTTGAGGATGGGTCAGTCAATTAGCATATTCCCTTCTTATTGGCTGTGGGTGCCACCATCTTTGTGAAAGCGTGAGGGTCAATTAGCATATTCCCTCTTTATTAGAAAGGATATTTAAATAATTATTGATTAATAATTAGTTATGCTTCTCTGTAACTGTCTTTTTTTCTTAACAATACAACTTGGATATGAAATTACCTGGCTGTTTGGTGTTCCATGGTATCAGGAATTGTTTAACACATTTCCATTGATTGGCATTTGAACATTTTCTAAATTATTGGCTATTTTAATCAATACTGCTGTAAACATTCTTACTCATTGTGTTTTATGTCTGTATATTTCAGTATTTCCCCTGGTGAAATTTATAGACTTAGAAAGCTGGTTTATAATGGATGTGTGTTGTAAAGGCTATAGCAGTTAAGACTCCATCAACACCATATATGAGTGCCTATTTCCTCTACTCTGTGCAAATGGTTGCAATATTAGCAATATTTGGAAACTTCCACAGTTGTGCAGTCCCTTTGTTGCTCTGTTGCCTTATGCAGTGCCACATGGGGTGAAATAATTTTGTTAATAAAGCACATGGTATAAATTTGTCTGACAAACAAGATCGCATACCTATTAAGTGGCTGAGCCTGCATGTTTTGGCCCATAACCACCTTTTTTTATTGCTACTTTTCATTCTCACTGACACTTCATGAACAAATGTTTGTGTTTTCATAAAGAGATACACATTGCTTAAAACCAGTAACATAGTTTGGCCACTTTTCTCTTGTTTATAACACTTAGCAGAATCTGTGACGCACAGTAGGAGCTTAGTAAAACCTCAGGGAAAACAATGAGTAAGTTTTCACTACTGAAAATGCAGATAAAGCCCTAGCTGGTTTGGCTCGAAAGGTCCCATTCCTGTCAAGGGCACACTTGGGTAGCCGGCTGGCTGGATCCCCCAGTAGGGGACATGCAGGAGGCAGCAGATCAATGATTCTCTTTCATCATTGATGTTTGTCTCTCTCGCCTCTCCCTTCCTCTCTGAAATCAATAAAAATATATTTAAAAAATTAAAAAATGCTGCTAACGCGTATTGAGGAGTTAAAGAGAAAAGTTAAATTACAAGTGCATTATGATGTAGATCATTGAACTAATTTAATTACAATCTTTATATAAGGAGAAAAAAATACATGTGACAGCTGTGATAGATCTAAAACCTTTGTTTAAAATGACTGTTTCTTATGCCTCAATTTCTCTGTTTACACTGAATCTTTTTATTTGATTGCTTTTATGATTTCTTTTTAATTTAAAAAAAGCTATTTTTACCCAAGTTAGCTACACTGATATGGTTTCAGTAGCTCCTATCTGAAATCATCCTCATGAAACTTTTTTTTCTTTTCTCTTTTTGGCTATTCAAAAGTGAAAAAAGTACTTAATATCAGTATGAATAACACATGTGCTCACTGCAGCATAATGCTGGTGCAATCTGTGCTTGATACAGTTATAAATAAGTCTTTGAAAGCGTTTCTCTGTATTTTAAATAAAGGCTATTGAAAGCCACAAGAAGGATCTAGTCTTGTTAATATCACAAGCTGTCTCCCCACCTGCACCAGGAGCAGCTTCAGTACCGCAGCTGTTTGGGCTCATGTTGGCACATCACTCTCTGCACGGGAACCCCACAGTTTACACAGAAAATGAATAGGCCACTGTTCCAATGGGGGTCTTTAATAAGCCTTCCTCTAATGCCACCATGTGCAAGCATCTGGCTTTGAAGGCGTGTGAGGTGTGAAGTTTTTAGGAGGATTATGGAAAGCAACTCAATTTCCAAAGGTGGAGAAGAGCATTAGGAAAACCTGAGAGTGCCTTGCATTCCTCCCGCATGTGGATCAAATGCAGTTGATGTTGCTATTCGAGCTTCATGTCCAGCTTGCGATAACAAGTGAAGATATTGGTATAATTATGCAATTTGCTCGATTCAGCCTCCTTGAACACTGAAAAAACTCAGTGCAGGTGTTTCATTGATTTTATTTACCAAATATTAGCTGTGAAAATATTAATCTAATGGGAACAAGTATGTATCCAGTAGTACCAATGGAGATTAAATCCAAAGAGGAAGAAGTTTATACATTGAACTTGCCTGTGAATGATTGGGTGGCCATTGGACTTTCTGGAATAAATCACTCTTGTTTTTTTTCTTTGTCTTTTTCTTTTTAATGCCACACGAACTGCTAAAAGTGCCAGCCAGGGCAGTTAATGAATCATAGTCTATTAGGCCATGTGCATATTTCATAAATAAGTTATTTGCTGAATGTCAGGAATTCAGATAAAATTGAGAACTATAACTCCAATAACTCTTATTTTAAGGCACTTTGGAGAATCCAGAACCTCCTTTTGAGTTTATTCTGAGCACTTTCAGGGACTACAGTATGATGAAGGTGTGAGGTTAGGTTAGTCCAGTAGTCGGCAATCCGCGGCTTGCGAGCCACATGCGGCTCGCAAGCCGCGGTTTGCCGCTCTGTTGACTAATGAGTTTGCCGACCACTGTCATATACTACCCTTTACCTCTTTGCACACAATATGCCACAATTGCCTAATCCTCGCAGCTTCCAACATTTAGTCTAGTCCCGTGGTCGGCAAACCGCGAGTGGCTCGCGAGCCGCGGTTTGCCGATCACTGGGTTAGTCACTTGGAGATACCTCGTGAGCAATTACAGAATAAATCTACCAGGGCTTCATCAGCCACTTACTGCTCCGAATTTGAATTTAAGTTAAAAGTATGTTTAACCATTGGATATGCCAGTATTGACTTGAGAAATTTTTATCGCCAGCAGTATATGAAAAAGAAAAAAAGTCAAAAGTCTGTATACTCAGTCTAACATTCATTTCCTCTGTAGATCAGGCATTGTGCTAAGCACTTCAGAATCGCAGATGAATAATAAAATGTGACTTAGACCCAAAGATTCACATTTAAGGAGAAATAATGGACATGTAAATAGATAAGTGCGCTAACAGAGAGCTATGGAGACATCTTAGAAGCGAGGGTGATTAACTCCATCAGTAGGTAAAAGAGGGAAGATAACCCCTCAAAGCAGGGCTGAGAAGAACAAATAGAACTTTTGTAGGTGGATTAAAAGACAGAAAGAACCCTAGGGGCAGAGTGTGATTATAGACTACATAAAGCTTAGTATTCCTAAAGCTCTAAAAAAATGGGAAAGGGTGGAGACAAAAGATGAGTCTGGAAAATAGGCAAAAGCCAGGTCATAAAGGATATTTTGTTTTTCCTTAAGAATCTCAGAAAGAAGAGCTATTGATGTGAAATACGTCAAAGGTTGACATGTTTATATTTGTGTCTTAGGCAAGTGCTTCTGACAGAGTGCTGTATAGACTGGAGAGAGGCCTAAGGAAGGGTGACTATTAAGTAGCATTTTACTGAAATGCAAAGTCAGAATATGGAGGAAATGGAAGAAAATGTGCAATAGGAGGGACAAGCAAGAAGACATTTAGGAGATGGCTTTGTCAGGGTTTATTGGAGTTGATGGGGTGAGAGAGAAATATGTAACTCTCATGTCTGTAAATCTTTTAAGTCTTTTTTCATAAGACTCACGGAACATCACCCCTTCTTAAGTTATGACAGACAACGGTGACTTCTCTGTCCACTGCTCTGAATATTTCTAACCCCTAAACATTCTCTTGATTTTATGCAACTGAATATAGACAATCCATAACCTTGTAGGGCAGGGCAACCGATGGCCACTTCCAATAGAGCTTGACAAATGTGTTGTGGCTGTCACGGCTTGATGACAGCTTTAAGCCGCAGACTAAAGATGCTGGTAGCTCCCACTGCCCTCCTTAAAGTTAAAACAGCTCGCGGTATTGTGCCCTAATGTTGTCAGGAATCACAAGTCCTTTCCCGGAAAACTGCTCTAATTGGATTCGGTGGACCCTGACAGGCTTGTCACGGCCATGTTCATGGTGAAGATGAAATCTTTGAGGATTTTGTTCCTGAAAACAAGAGCTGAACATGTCTGATGGAGGCATTTAAATACTATGTATCTTTATGTAGTTTTTTTTCATATTACGTTTCCATCATTTGTGTTTTATTATAGATGATAGTTGTCCAAAAAAAAAGAAAAGAAAGAAAAGGTTGTGGAGTTAGATTTAACACCCCTACTATTATGTGATGTATTTACATTTTTATAAAGTTTATTGATTAAATAAATATAAAACGTGGGAAAAAATTTCATCTGCATTAAAAGAAAATCTCAATTTTAAATTTGCAACAGGCGGGAGTTTCTACTACAGCTCCACTGTTGATGAGGAACCAGGCATGAGGGAACCTTAATAACTTTGTAAGGTAAGTGCCTTCTCTAAGCTACTGAAATTTGGACAATATGCAAAGTCATCACTAAATATAATTCTTGTGTTTTTTCTTGATATGTGGGAGTAAAGTGAATTCATATTTCTCACTCAAATTTCCTTAATACGTTTTTCAGTTGTGAGCTATTGCTACTTTACGAGATTCTGTACAATAGACACACACATGTGCACACACAGATATATACACATGCTTTATATATACACTGAGTGGCCAGATGACTATGACCACGCCATCAGTACTTCGTTGGGCCACCTTTTGCCTTCAATACTGTGGTGATTCTTCTTGGCATTGACCCCACAAGATGTTGAAAGGTGATGAGAGGAATCTGACACCACGCCTGATGAATAGCACTGTCCAGTTCTATGAGATTTGATGGTTGTGGAACCAGCTTCCTGATGGCTCTTTTAACTTCGTCCCACACATGCTCAATTGGATTGAGATCTGGTGATTGTGGGGGCCACCTAAGCAAGGTAAAGTCTCCCTCATGTTCTTGAAACCACTCCTGCACAATACGAGCACCATGGCATGGCGCATTGTCTTACTGGAAGAAGCCATCTCCATTGGGATATGCCATCAACATGATAGGATGAAGTAATCAGCAATGATACTTAGGTATGTTGTGCTATTCGGATGTTGTTCCACATGAATTAAAGGGCCCAAATCATGCCAGGAAAACATGCCCCAAACTATAACACTGCCCCACCAGCTTGAAGGGTCGTACTCATGCATGTGGGTGCATGCTTTCCTGCTGTTTCCGCGAAATTCTCACTGCCATCTGCATGATGCAACTGGAAATGTGATTAATCAGACCACATGACTTTTTTCCAATGCTCGACTGTCCAATCCTTGTGTTCCTGTGCGAATTGGAGATGTTTTATCTTGGTAACTGCAGACAGCAAAGGTGTTCAAACAGGCCCTCGGTTTCCATATCCCATACGATGCAGTGTACGGCTAATTTGCCTACAAATGTCAGGTGGTCATAATAATCTGGCCACTCTGTGTGTGTGTGTGTGTGTGTGTGTGTGTGTGTGTGTGTGTATTACACATACATGTTAAATATTAAAAAGCTTTATCAAAAGGCTTTAGTATCTGCCTCCATTACGGGGTAGAAATTATTACCACTTTTGAAAAACACAAATACACTAAAATTTCCAATATCTTGATGCCTTTAGTTGTAGAACCAGTATGTTCCAAAGTTAGAAATATTAAATTATATGAAGAATTTGGTTCTCACTTTCAGCTACGGGAGAGGCTGTTTTACAGTTGGCCTATTTTTCTAGGAAACCTCGCTGCGTTTTTACTGAGTAGTGGAATATAGTTAGTCTCTGCCTTCATTTCCCTAGAAGAAGAAATGTGGCAGGGAGAAGCTCAGAAGTCAGCCTTGAAGAGTGACAGGTACCTGGCGAGGAAAACATAGCTCCCTAAAGAGAAAGTAAATGTTACAAGAGAGAACTGTGCTGGAAGGTGAGCCAATCAGAGTTGTTCCTACTAAATGAAGAGGTCAAAAGAAGCGCCTCTGAGTTCTCAGTTTCATATTAAAAAATTCTGCTGCTCACCTTCCATGAACCCGATTCTCTAACAAGCAGGTTGACATTAAGTCCTTGTTCTTCAGAAATTTTAATATTTGGAAAGTGTATGGAGTGTGCCGCCTGGAAATGTAAAAAGCAGTTCTCAAGATCTGTCACTCGGTTCCATGTTGGTCGGGATATTATTCCATCCTTTCTAATGACTTGTTTGATTATCTCGATGGGACGGGATACCTGAAGACAGTGTAGGGCTTCAGAGTTATCAGCTTCTGAAAGTGGTGTGACTTTCATCCATCACTGGCATTTAATTGTTTACTTGTCCTTTCACGGAGACAATGGAAGAGAAGGGACTGGACTTTTATAAGATTTATGTGATTTTAGTAAAGTAAGGGCATGCGCATGACATTTTACTGTGTTTTGTCTACTGTCTGAGAAACTCTCACTCACGAATGAATTATGATAACAGGGCACTAAATGGGCCTGGCATGGGGCTGCATAAATGCTACTCTTTTGAAAGAGACCAGATTTTTGAGAAAGTACTAAAATTCTGCACCAATAACAAAACTTCTGATGCTCTAAATTGAACTTCCTAAGGGATCTCTTTTCACTGATCTTCACTCTGACTCCATCATGGGCAGGTGGGGAGGGGGCGCAGAGGAGAACTTTTCTAAGTCCCTTCAAGTGAAAGTTTCTCAGATCTTTTCTTGCAATTTCTGATTAATGGCGCCCTTGGTTTTGATTTATGTTATCCTATTATTCATGACATGAGAGAAAAGAAATCCCCCCCTTTTTTTTCCTTCAATTTAATTTTAAAAATTAGGGTTAGCAGTGGTGGAATTTAAAATCAAAGTATCCTGTCAGAGTGACAGATAAATCTCACGAGGTTCTAATGAGATCTTCCACTGGCAGGGTGCTGAATCTCTCCCTTCCCAGACTCCTTCACTCCAGGTTTTCACTGTGAGTGACAGTGAGCATCTGCATTTTGAAATATGTTGGTATTTTTGTCATTTTGCTTCTCATTTAGAAATTCTGGGCTGGCTTTCTTACTTGCTTGTTCTAGGTTAAAGGGGGAAAATGTATACACAGATGTCAAGTGGGTGGTGCATCTATTGATATGTTAAATTATGGGTAATAAACATCTACCTGACTTCGGTGAAGTAAACTCCCCAAATCCTACCCTTGCCTTTACATGTTGCTATTCTTTTTTTTAAATTTTTATTGTTTAAAGTATTACAAATAGTAGTACATATGTTTCCTTTATCCCCCACTGACCTCTCCTTGGCCTTCCCCATCCCCTTGCACATGCCCTCACCACCCCGCCCCCCTGCAATGTCTGTGTCCATTGGTTATGCTTATATGAATGCATACAAGTCCTTTGGTTGATCTCTTACTCACCCCCCTCACCTCTCCCCTGCCTTCCCACTGAGGTTTAACAGTCTGTTTGATGCTTTGTCCATGTCGCTTTAGCGTATTCTTAAAGTATTTTCTACTCTACAGATTGTATATATCCATATATGACAGTTTTCTCATTGTACGGCTCTTTGAATTATTTTTTTTGCATTACCCTAAACAAAATTTGAAACCTAAGTGTTTTTGCAATATTAGGTACACCTCTAGGGTTCTATATTTAGTTACCAATTTTTCTGTGTGTAATCATGAATGCAGAGATTCTCTGTTTCTGAAAGCCAGAACAAAACTGTTCTTTGCTGCTCTTTAAAAAATGTAACAAATAACAGTTCTTAAATGAAATAGAGTAATCAGTGGTTGTGCTTCCCATGGTCTCAGTTTCCCATGATCCAAAAATATTAAATAAAAAATTCCAGAAACAAGCAATTCCTAAATTTTAAACTGTGCGCTATTATGAGTAGCCTGATGCGATCTCGCATATTCCTGTCGTGCCTCAACTGGGACTGAATCATCCGTTGTCCAAGGCATATTTATGCTGAATACACTCGCTACCCACTAGTCACCTAGTGGCAGTCTTGGTTGTCAGATGGACTGTCACAGCATCTCAGTGCTTGTGTTTGAGTCGCCCTTATTTTACTTAATAATGGTCCCCAAGCCATTCATGTAAATTTTATTACCGTAGATTACTACAAGTGTTCCATTTTATTACTCGTTATTGTTGTTAATCTCGTACTGTACCTGGTTTATAAATTCCATTTTATCATAGGTAGATATGTATAAGAAAGAGATCATAGAATATGTAGGGTTTGGCGTGATCTGTAGTTTCAGGCATCCACTGGGATTTTGGGAGCCGTCCCCACAGATAAAGAGGGCCTACTGTCATGGATATACACTTTATTCCTCTGCAAAGGAACATATCTAAGAAAAAAATCAGTATATCTAATGACCCTAGGTAAGTAACTGAACTGATGATGGTTGGTTTAAAATGTCCTGTGGAAACAAAGGGAGTACAGAAGAAGATGATTTGTCATTAAGGGACCCTCTCTTAAGAGAGTGTCTGGGAGTAGAAAGCATTGTAATGGGAGCTTGACTCTAGATGAGCCTCTTTCCTAACTGTGAACAGCGAGTTGTGAAATCTGTGTAAGCCTTAGTTTCCATATGTATCGGCTAGAGGCTCATCAAAAACTAGAGCTGTGTTGCTTCTTCATTATATTTCTGTCTTTGTGTGTTGGAACAGCCCCTAAAACAGAGAATAGTAACTAGCAAGTGCCCTCTGAGAAGCTTGCTTTGGTTACTCAATTATAACCCCCCAAATCAGGAACGGGGAGGCTGTCAAGTAATAATTCAAAGAGCAGATGAAACTCAGAAGAAAATGTGGCAAGTCACCTGTGTACAGGCCCCGAAGAGCCACAGATACTATACATTAGTTAAGAGTCTCAATAAAAGAAGAGAAGAAATGGAAATGACACCAAATGAAGAATAAATTACTTAAGATTAAGTAGTTTCTATTACAGAAATAGGCTACACGTAGAGCTAATGGCAGGCATATCCTACAGACAGATGGAATGCTCTCATCTCCCAATAGTATTGATATGAAGTCTCTGGTAAGATTCATTTTTCCTGAAACATTTGCATATAAATATAAACATCATTACTAGGGGCTAATTGCCCTGTAGGAACTAAAATGTGGGGATTAGCATCTTTAGTCATTTTTTAGAATTATTTTTTAAAGTATCTCTAACATGCGTCATATTTGGTACTGCATGGCTGCAGCAGATAATTACCACCATTAAGAATTTCCAACGCAACATCAGAACCATTTGGAATGGCTTCCAGGGCAACCCAGCACAGTGAGTAGCCACCAAAATGAGTCAAGGAGGTTTATATTCATGCATATTCATAAGGTACTCCATGCATATTCATAGCAGAGGGCTTTAGCAAGCTTGTCCGAAGAGCAGCCCCAATATCAGACCAGACGTCAAAGACAAGACCTTGCTCCCACACACATACAAATAAATATCCCTTGCAGGAGACAGTGAATAACACTGAAGGAATTATTTATTTGAACTGTTCAGAGGAAGTGACAACTTCTACCAAGTTGGAAACCAGGAGCCTTTGCCTTTATCATTCCTGATATTGATCAGAAAGGTCAGAAGTATAAGTGATTCAAATAATGGATCATAGGCAACAATTCTGGACAAATGGGCATGGATATTGGTGTGACTGGTGCCCCTTGCTTGCGCAGAATATGAGGAAGCGTTTGAAGGCATGTCTTAAGAATAGAAAAAAAATAAAGTGTTTGAAAGAATATAATCACGGCTGTGACACTGTCTCTGAAACTGCCCATTTTGTGGGTGGGTCTGTGTATCTCAGCATACAGGTGCTGCCTTGCTCAGCTGTTGTGTTCAGAGGCGGTCTTGCTGACATTATACTTTTCAAAACCATTTCCATGATATTCAGCAAATGTTTGTTCTGGTGGAGCAAATCTGTTAAATTATAGATTAGAAACAGTACAAAGGAACCTTTACAAATGTTTCAGTTTCAGTTTTGCACAAAGCAAACAGCATTATATTTAAATGAAGCGCTCCTTGTTAGAATAAAAGGTCTACATAGCAAGGGCCTGTGCGCCGTTTTCTCATTCTCCCCTCTTCCCAGGATGGGCACCAATGTCCGAGGTTTTGAAAGACACACACAGTGTTGGGGGTGGCATCTCATCAGCTCCTTTCAAATGCCCACCTCTGTGATTCCCTTCTCTCCTGTGATTGTCTTATCTTTCCTAGCTTCCTTCCCTTAGTTTCATTTCCATCCCCCCTCCCCCGCCCCCTGCCGGATTCTTTCTTGCTCCTAGGAATGGTCTAAATATGAAATGACTTTTTTCTCAGAACTGTGGCCCTGTATTATTTAGTGGGCTTTTAGGTCTCTTAAATTCTCCCTTAAGACCATCGTTACATTAGAAAATATTGGAGAGTGGCACATTCGTGGTTTTTAAAACATTCTGGGCATGAATGCCAGGGTCCTACTAGACTTGCCACAGGCTTCAAGTGCCCTGTTTATGTGCATACTTTAGATCCATGAGTCAAACATGAAAATGTTTTACAAGCTGGAGAACAGTGAAGTTTAATTTAGTAATTCTCTGGCTGCTGACGATTTGTTTTTAGGGCTGTATGTTATCTTATAAGGACTTAATAATTATTATTTAAACATTTGTCAAAGTTTTTTTTTTTATTACTTATACGCCCTAGTGATAATACTTGAATAAGTATGTGACTTAAGTGAGGAAAGAATTGCAAAAAATGATACAATTATATAAAAGGCCAATTCTCTTCCAAATCAGCCACTGAAAAATAATTAACATGGCATAAAAGAGAAATATACACTGAATGGCCAGATTATTATGATCTCTGAATGCATAATAATAACGCATAATAATCTGGCCACTCATTGTGTTGTGTGTGTGTATATGCATGGGTGGGGTCCGGCCAGCCTGGCCAGGGGGAGGGGACATGGGCAGTTGGCCGGCCTGCCTGCTGGTCGAACTCCTGGTCAAGGGGACAATTTGCAAATTAGCCTTTTATTATATAGAATATACACTGAGTGGCCAGATTATTATGCGTTCAGAGATCATAATAATCTGGCCACTCAGTGTAATTTAGGTGGCTCTTAACATGCTTTAAATGTCTTTTTAAGATCTTGAAACTTATAAGTATTGGAACACATGTAAATACACAATACATTCAACAGTAGTACCCACAAGAACAGCCAGACAAATATATGAGAATGAACAGAGAACACAAAGATATATATGTGGATAGGTGTGTATGAATTCAATATGTGTAGAAATAAGAAAATATCACAAACCATTTGCAAAAGAAGGGTTATTTGATAAATGGACTTGAAAATATTGGCAATGTTTAGGAGGGGACAATAATTTTCTTCCTCAATTTACATCATATGCCAAAGTAAATTCAAGGGGGAAACACAGAAGCTAAAATCAGAGCTTGATGGAAAGTCAAGTTAGGGTAAATGTGAAGCTAGACTCTTATAATAATGAAATGACAATTTAGATAATTACTTTTTGTGATCCAGAGACTTCTAAGCATAAATAAACTTTTAAAGTATGGAAACAACAGAGGCAGTCACCAAGGGAAAGATCAATGTACTTGAATTACACTGTACAAACGTTTATACATCAGAAGTCATTATTAGCAAAATTAAGCGATGAATAACAAAGTAGAGGAATCGTTTCCAAAGTACAAAAGTTAAAGAATTTTAAAAACATTAAAATCGCTTTTAATGGTCAACAGTGTTAAAGCAATTTCAAAGTATAAGAACCACAAAAGAATAATAAGCGTATGAAAATAGCTCAACTTCAGTCATCATATAAGGGACGGAGACTTTAAAAACACATGAAGGAGCTCTTTTTTGTTTTCATTTTTCTTGCTCTCCAACACAACAAAATTTTAAAAATGTGAAAATCTTCCCTGTGGGTTTGGTGAAACATAGGCAGGCTCACAGACAACTGGTGTACGTGTAAATTAGTATCAACTTTCCCAAGAGCAATTTCCCAACATGGAACAAGATACTAACAATCACATGGAAAACACACTACTAGTTTTAAACTATAAGAATATTTTCTGGCCAAAACCGGTTTGGCTCAGTGGATAGAGCGTCGGCCTGCGGACTCAAGGGTCCCAGGTTCGATTCCGGTCAAGGGCATGTACCTTGGTTGCGGGCACATCCCCAGTAGGGGGTGTGCAAGAGGCAGCTGATCGATGTTTCTCTCTCATCGATGTTTCTAACTCTCTATCCCTCTCCCTTCCTCTCTGTAAAAAATCAATAAAATATATTTTTTTAAAAAAAATATTTTCTGTATGTGGTTAGAAAGTCAGAGAACTACTTGGAAGCAAAGACTGTCAATGCAAAGGAAAAATTCAATTATTTTTACAATAAGCATTTTCAATGTCTCTATTATTCATCAAAGAGGCACACACAATATGAAATGTTTTCTTTATCTATGTCCATCAGCTGGAAGTTGCTAGTCTCTGATCTTGATTTATAATCGGCCTTCAGATTCTCAAGGTCTGTGTAGGTGTCCCAGAGATTTCTTGAGAAAGATGCCCTCATGTGCCACGTCATTTCATACAGAGGGAGATGGGGGGACAGTCAGCTTTCATGCAGGGAAGAGCATGGTAGAGAAGGCAGGGGAGCTGTAGCCAAAGCTCACCTTGAAGAACTGTACCCTTAGCAATCAGTACGAGAAAGGTATTTAGTGACAGGTCAGGTCTGTACAGGTTAGTTCACCTGGTAGCACTTTACGGCCTTTCAGTATCATGGTAAGGTACTGGGATACAATATGAAGATGATAAAATGATGAATCAAACATGGGTTGTGATATATGGAAGCTTAGAGTCCTAAATGGGAGGTGTGTGTGTGTGTGTGTGTGTGTGTGTGTGTGTTCATGTGCACTTGTGCATGAGTATTTGTATACAGCTGACCCTTGAACAACACAGGGTTATGGACACCGACACCCTTGTAGTCAAAAATTGCATATAACTTTCGATTCCCCAGAAGGTGAACTACTAATGTCCTACTTTGGGAAGCCTTACCAATAACATAAACACTCATTTAACACATACTTTGTATGTTAAATGTATCCTATGCTGTATTCCTAGAATAAAATACTAGTAAGCTAGAGAAAAGAAAGTATTGTTAAGAAAATCTTAAGGAACAGAAAATATATTTACAGTATTTATAGAAAAATTACATGTAGTCCTAGCTGGTTTGGCTCACTGGATAGAGCTTCGGCCTGTGGACCAAAGGGTCCTGGGTTTGATTCCCGTTAAGGGTACATGCCCGGGATTGCAGGCTTGATCCCCAGTAGGGGGCATGCAGGAGGCAGCCAATCAATGATTCTCTCTCATCATTGATGTTCTGCCTCTCTCTCCCTTTCCCTTCCTCTGAAATCAATAAAAATATATTTAGAAAAAAAAAGGAAAAATATACATGTATATGTGTGTCTGTGCAGTTCAAACTAATTTTGTTCAGGGTCAACTTACGTATATGTACACACACACATATGCACACACATGTATGAAATTCAGTATTTTAAGGAAGGATGTACTGAACAGTGCCCTCCTGAGGACACATGGTATCTAATATAATCTGATAATTATTTCTTTATCAGATCAAGTAACCCTGTTTACGTTTCTCTCTCTGAACGATCTGAACTTGCGTGATGATTTGTTTATTATCTGTCTCCACACCAACCACCTGGTCACTTCTGGGAAAGGAAAAAGCACAGGGTGAGAGACATGTTTATTTAGTCCATTATTGCTTTAAATACTAACACATACTGGCTACTCAGTAAATATTTTTTGAATGAATCAATGCATATTTCTTTTTGGGACTTAGTTGTTTTTAATTTATACTAGGATTTGGGCATAAAGAAAGTGAAAAAAGGAAGTAACAAATAAGATCAACCCTGGCCAGTGTTGCTCAGTTGGTTGAGTGTTGTCCTGTGTGCTGAAGGGTGGCCAGTTCAACTCCCAGTCAGGTCACATGCCCGGGCTATGGGCTGGATCCCCAGTAGGGGACATGCAGGAGGCAGAGCTGTTTGATATTTCTCTCTCCCTCTCCCTCTCCCTCTCCCTTTTTCTCTCTCTAAAATTGATAAAAACATATTTTTAAGAATCACATTAAAAATAAGATCAAAATAGAAGTGAAGATCAACATGAGCAGAAACAGAGAGAAGGCATTTGTGATTAAAGTTTTTGAAGGAAATGAGTCAGGTAATATAACAAAATAAGTTGTATAGAAGTCAGCTGCCAAAGTTCATAGATGTAGTTTCATGATGAGATTTCTGGGCTTTACAATATGAATAACTTTAAATTTTCTGAATAATGTCCAATTAATTTTCAAAATGATGGTAACAATTTTCATCTGCTCTACCTGTTTGAGTACATGTTGATCTGAACTTAATATTGTATTTATTAGTTTTTGCCAGAATAGTAGGCAAAATATTGGCCATTGTAAAGCTAAAATCTTATAATATGAAATGACGATTTAGATGATTATGTTTTGTGATTGCTAGACTTCTAATCATAAACTAACTTTTTTTTTCTTTATTTATTAAGGTATTACATATGTGTCCTTATTCCCCCATTGCCCCCCCCCCCACCCCGCCCGCTTATGTCCTCACCCCCCTGGTGTCTGTGTCCATTGGTTAGGCTTATATGCATGCATACAAGTCGTTCGGTTGATCTCTCCCCTTTACCCCCACCCTCCCCTACCTTCACTCTGAGGTTTGAGCATCTGATCAATGCCTCTCTGTCTCTTGATCTGTTTTTGTTCATCAGTTTATGTTGTTCATTATATTCTACAAATGAGTGAGATCATGTGACATTTATCTTTCTCTGACTGGCTTATTTCACTTAGCATAATGCTCTCCAGGTCAATCCATGCTGTTGCAAATGGTAGGAGTTCCTTCCTTTTTACAGTAGTGTAGTATTCCATTGTGTAGATGTACCACAGTTCTTTAATCCACTCATCTGCTGACGGGCACTTAGGCTGTTTCCAAATCTTAACTATGATGAATTGTGCTGCTATAAACATCGGGATGCATGTATCCTTTCTGATTGGTGTTTCTAGTTTCTTAGGATATATTCCTAGAAGTGGGATCACTGGGTCAAATGGGAGTTCCATTTTTTAGTTTTTTGAGGAAACTCCATACTGTTCTCCACAGTGGCTGCACCAGTCTGCATTCCCACCAGCAGTGCACAAGGGTTCCTTTTTCTCAGCATCCTTGCCAGCACTTGTCATTTGTGGATTTGTTGATGATAGCCATTCTGACAGGTATGAGATGGTACCTCATTATCCTTTTGATTTACATCTCTTGGATGATTAGTGACTTTGAGCATGTTTTCATATGTCTCTGGGCCTTCTGTATGTCCTCTTTCAAAAAGTATCTATTTAGGTCCTTTGCTCATTTTTTGATTGGGTTGTTTATCTTCCTTTTGTTAAGTTGAATGAGTTCCCTGTAAATGTTGGAGATTAAACCCTTATTGGGGATAACATTGGCAAATATGTTCTCCCATGCAGTGGGCTTTTTTGTTGTTTTGTTGATGGTTTCTTTTGCTGTGCCATAATCTAACTTTTTTTTTTCTAATTTTTTAAAAATATTTTTTTATTGATGTCAGAGAGGAAGGGAGAGGGAGAGAGAGAGAAACATCCATGATGAGAGAGAATCGTGGATCCGCTGCCTCATGCACGCCCCCCACTGAGGATCGAGCCTACAACCCGGGCATGTGCCCTTGACTGGAATCGATCCCAGGACCCCTCAGTGTGCAGGCCGATGCTCTATCCACAAAGCCAAACCAGCTGGGGCTTAATCTAACTTTTTAAAGCATGAAAGCATCAGGGACATTGCCTGCATTTTAATTTGCTTATCCTTTATTACAGTTGAAGAATATATTTTCACCATTTATTTTTCTCTTCTCTAAAATATTTTCTCATAATTAACCTTTTAAAAAAATACTGACTTGCTGAGTGTTTTTCTTACTGGTTTTGAAATGTCTTTCTTTGGTAGCAGTGGTTTTTCAGTTACACTTTTGCAAATGATTTCCAACTTCTGTGGCTTTATTTATTTTCCTTTAAGAGACCTTTTGAGGGATATATGGTTTTGTTCCTGTAGGTACTTTTACTGTGCTATTGTTGTTTTAACATGGTTGGTTTATATATTTTTTATGGTGTTTTGTGGGACTTTTTTGAGAACTTCTTGCCTTCTCTGAGGTCATAAAGATGTTCTTGTACATTTTCTTTGCAAAGTTTTACAATTTTGACTTTTAACATTTAGAATTTTTATTTAGCTAGGGTTGAATTGTCTGTATAGTAAGAAGCTTGGATCTATATTTTTTCAATAGGAGTAAACAAGAGTTTCTATACTACTTATAGATTCTCCTTTCCCCTGTGTTATACAATACCACCTGGAATAGAAAGCCAATTCAGAATATCCAAGAGTCAATTCTTAAGACTTCTGTGTACTTCCATTTTAGCAGAATGATCACACTCTTAAGAATCATCCTATATAATAAAAGCCTAATATGCTAAGTGTCTGGTTGTCTGGTCGGCCATTCAACCAATGAAAGCGTAATATGCTAATGATATGCTAAGGCCACTCAACCACTCACTATGACGTGCACTGACCACCAGGGGGCAGATGCTCCAACCAGTAGGTTAGCTTGCTGCTGGGGTCCAGCTGATCGGGACTGAGTGAGATGGGCTGGACATGCCCTGGAGCCCTCCTGCGGTCCCTTCCCGGCTGGCCAACCTCCTGCATCCCTCCCTGGCCCTGATCGTGCACCAGTGAGGTCCTTCCGCCTGGCCTGCATCCTCTTGCAATCCGGGCTGAGGGATTCCCCCCGCCCAAGTGCACGAATTTCATTCACTGGGCTTCTAGTCCTATATAATAAAGAGCTAAAATGCTAATTAGACCGAACAGCCAAACGACCATTTGGATGACCTTCAGGATGAAGCCAGGACTGCGAGGGCTCACCAAGGCAGCTGGGGCTGCGAGGGCTGAGCCCCTTGCACGAATTTCGTGCATCGGGCCTCTAGTAGTTTTATAATTGCCTTGATTTCAGATACGGCTAGCATCCTTCCATTTTATTTCTTTTACTCAGAAGTGTCTTACAGAGTTTTGTTCCATTGCACATCTGAATTCGATTTATCTCATTGGCTTAAAACAATACCCATTTATTACCTCACAGTTCTGGAGGTCAGAAGTCTAGCATGTTATGACTGGGTTCTCTGATTAAGGCTGAAATCAAGAAACCAGCCAAGCTGAGTTCTCTAGCCTCTGGGGGAAAATCTGCTTCCAAGTCCACACTTGTTCCTAGAATTCATTTCCATGTGTTTATATGACTGAGATTCTTGTTTCTTGCCGGTGGTGTGGTGGTTGATAGTGGCTGCTCTCAGACACTTCCCATGAGAACCTCTCCCATTGCAAATCAGCCAGTGAGTCAGTTCACCTTCTGCCTTAAATCTGCTTTTTTATTGACTCAAAGTCCACTGATGAGTAACCTTAATACATCTACACAAGATTTTTTTGCCAGGTAACACAATCATAAGCATGATATTTCATCACATTTAGAGTCCCAGAAATTAGAGCAGGAAAGGTTGGGGAGATATCTTAAAATTCTACCTGCTTTACCTTACATGTACATTTCAGAAACAGATTCTTAAGTCCTTTAAAAAATTTTGTGATATTTTTAATCAAATTTTACAAAATCTATAAAATGATTATGGAAAATTGACGCCTCTATAGTATTATGTCTTCTAATTCATGAGCATGGGTGTGGCTTCCCATTTTGTTTTGTAGATATTTAATATTTCAGCTATATAATAAATACTGGTACTTCTGTGGTCAAGAGCATTGCAGTTGATTCTTGTGTATTTTTTGTGTAGGGTATTTTGTTAAGCTTTAATCATATTAATTCATATTTCATTTTGGATTTTCTGTCCCTATGTTTGTATTGTCAATGGGATAATGAGTCTATTGTTTCTTTTGTTTATATCCCATACACATTTTTTTTGTCCTTTCACAGTGACTATTTAATTCAGTGCATGTTTAATAGGATTAGTGAGTTGTGTTTTATCCCTGACTCAAAAAGAAATATTTTGAAAATTTCGCCATTTGGAAGATGTTTGCTGTAGATATTTCCTAGGTACCCTGTTCTGAAACTGGGTTTCTGACATCAATTGGGTGTTCTAAAATTCCACCCAATTCTGATACTAACTACCCAGAGTTATCTTCAGATCACAAAGTTAAAGGACAAGGAGACTCAGTTCAGATGCCTGCTACTATTACTAGTGCTGATATTGATTGTCTCTTTTCAGTTCACAAACTTAATGAAGATAGGGCTAAACACTTTGAAGCATCTCACATATCTCTCTCTCCTTTTTTCCTCAAGGATAATTCCTTTTTTCTGTGGTTAAAAATGTAGGGAATCACAAGTATTACCAGTACATTAATCACATATAAAACATTACTGACCATTACATTGTATTTACTTTTTTATTTTTCAATTACAGTTAACATGTAATATTATATTAGGTTCAGGTGTACAACATAGTGATTAGATATTTATGCAACTTTCAAAGTGATCACTCCAAAAAGTGATCCCATCTGACACTATACATAGTTATTACAATATTATTCACTAGATTCCCTATGCTGTACATTACATTGCCATAACTATGTTTATAATTGGCAATTTATAGTTTTTAATCCTTTTCACCTTTTTTACCCATCCTTCCAACCCCTTTCCCATCTGGCAACTGCCAATTTGTTCTCTGGATCTATGAGTTTGTTTCTGTTTTGTTTATTTATTTTTTTTAGATTCCACATATGAGTAAAACCATATGGTATTTGTCTTTTTTTTTGTCTTATTTCATTTAGCATAATATCTTGTAGGTTCATCCATGTTGTCACAAGTGGAAAGATTTCATTCTTTTTTATGAATAAATAATCTTCCATTGTATATATTTACCACAACACATTTATTCATCTATCATAGGCTGCTTCCACATCTTGGCTGTTGAAAATACTGCAGCAGTAAATGTAGTAATTCATATATCTGTTTGAATTGGTGTTTTGGATTTCTTTAGATAAATACCCAGAAGTGGAATTTCTGGGTCTTAAATTATTTTTATTTATTTTTTAATTAAATTTATTGGGATGACATTGACCAACATCAACATATAGGTGTCAGTTGTGGGTTTCTATGTTACAAATTCTGTATATTGCACTATGTGCCCACCACCCAAAGTCAGATCTTCTCCTGTCACCATACATTAGGATCCTTTTTTTCCCCAGCTCCCCTGGCAAACACCACACTGCTGTTTGGGTTCATAAGTTTCAATTTTATATCCCACATATGAGTAAAATCTTATGATTCTTAGCTTTTTCTTTTCTTTTTTTTTCTTTCTTTTTAAATATATTTTATTGATTTTTTACAGAGAGGAAGGGTAAGGGATAGAGAGACATCAATGAGAGAGAAACATTGATGAGAGAGAAACATCCATGAGAGAGAAACATCGATGAGAGAGAAACATCGATCAGCTGCCCCCTGCGCACCTCCTACTGGGGATGTGCCTGCAACCAAGGTACATGCCCTTGACCGGAATCGAACCTGGGACCTTTCAGTTTGCAGGCCGATGCTCCATCCACTGAGCCAAACCCGTCAGGGCGATTCTTAGCTTTTTCTGATTGACTTATTTCACTTAGGATAATATTCTCAAGGTCCATCCATGTTGTTGCAAATGGTGTGATTTCATCCTTGCTTATGGCTGAGTAGTATTCCATTGTGTATATGTAGCACATCTTTATCCATTTCTCTATCACAGGGCACTTTGGTTGTTCCATATCCTGGCCACTGTGAATAATGCTGCAGTGAACAGAGGGGTGCATATATATTTGCAAACACACAATTTTGAGGTTTTCGGGCATACACCCAGGAGAGGGATTGCTGGGTCATATGGTAGCTCTATTCTCAATTTTTTAAGGAATTGCTACACTGCTTTCCATAGTGGTTGTACCAGTCTACATTCCACCAAGAAGTGAATGAGGGTTCCCTTTTTTTCCACAACCTCTCCAACACTTCTTATTGCTCGTCTTGTTGATAATCGCCGCTCTAACAGGGTGAGGTGATATCTCATGATAGTTTTGATTTCCATTTATCTAGTTGCCAGTAAGGATAAATATTTTTTTTCATTTATCTATTGGCTGTTCATATAACTTTAGTTTTATTTTTAATTTTTTTAAGGAAACTCCATATTGTTTTCCATAGTGCCTGAACCAATTTAAAGTCTCACCAACAGTGCATGAGGGGGTTCTCTTTTCTTCATATCCTCACCAATACTTGTGTGTTGATTTCTTGATGATAACCCTTCTGATATGTGGAAGGTGATATGTCATTGTAGTTTCAATTTCCATTTCCCTGGTGATTAGTGATACTGAGCATCTTTTACATTACACTTATATTCCTCAACAAAATTTTACATTTTCAATATGAATAAACAACAGGGAGCATGACTCTCCTTATTCTATGAGACTTAATATTTTGACTGAAACCCTAGGAATGGGATGATGACTTTATAGATTTATGGCATATAAATGAAAAGGAAAAATGAAGTGAAATATATAAAAGCATGGGGTTGGGGTTGACTGCGTGCATGGTTTAGCTAGAGAAATACATAAAATAAATAAAATGCACAACTACAAAATTATTTTAGACAGTGTGTGAATTGTTTTAGTCAGCTATCTTAAAATTTCCATTTGTCAATTTTACTGTATGTGAGACAGATAACTGAAACTTTTGGCACCATTTATCAAAGAATATGTATTGAAATACTTCTTAAGATGTTGGCTGTAAGAACTATATGAGTTTCCAGTCTTATTTGGAGACTTTTTTGTAATGAATAATTTGAATACATAGTAATATGACACTACCAACTGAAATGAAACAAAATTCCCCAGTGTACATGCTGTGGTTCATTCCCATAGGATGGTGAATATGCATGGGCTTACATGTATAAAATAAATTATATGCTTAAAATATAATAGTCCTTGGTTTTATGAAATTGTTGTTTTCTCTCAGGAATTCAGCCGATTTCGTATTGACTCTGGAAAACAAGTATTCATTCTTGAGTCACCATACTACTCCAGGAATATATATTTTTTATTTGCAATCTTTTATCTTCTCAAAAGCCTATAGTAGAATATGAGAGATGTAAGGTGGAAGAGACAGACATAAAGACAGATAAAAGAAAGCAAGGCATTGCACACAAAGGTTAATTAATTTGGTCAAAATTTGTAACTTTTGCCTGGCCAGTGTGGCTCAATGGTTGAGCATCGACCTATGAACCAGGAGGTCACAGTTCAATTCCTGGTCAGGGCACATGCCTGAGTTACGGACTCAATCCCCGAAGGGGGTGTGCAAGAGGCAGCCAATCAATGATTCTCTCTCATCATTGATGTTTCTATCTCTCTATCCCTCTCCCTTCCTCTTTGAAATAAATAAAAATATTTTTAAAAATTTGTAACTTTAAAAGCATTAAGCAAACATCAACATCTTGTGCCCAGCTGGTGTGGCTCAGTGGTTGAGAGTCCATCCATGAACCAATAGGTCACTGGTTCGTTTCCTGGGCAGGGTACTTGCCCGGGTTTTGAACTTGATCCCCAGTAAGGGGCATGTAGGAGGCAGCTAATCAATATTTGTCTCTCTATCCCTCTCACTTTCTCTTTCTCAAAAATAATCAATAAAAAAACATTAAAAGTAATATTAAAAAAAAAAAACTTGATAGAATCCTAGTGTTCTAAATCAAAGCTACCTCCAGAAAAGTAAAACATTAATTAGCCTTGGCCAATAGTAGCTCAGTGGTTTGAGAACCAACCTGACTTGTGAGTCAAGGCCATATACCTGGGTTGCAGGTTTAATCCCTGGCCCTGGTCGGGGCATGCCCAGGAGGCAACCAATCAATGTGTCTCTCTCACATCTATGTTTCTTTTTCTCACCCTAAAAATCAATGGAAAAAATACCCTTGGGTGAGGATTAAAAACAAAAAAAAAATAAAACCTCAATTAGGTTTTAAACATATTTAAGGAAATTAAAATTTTAAAAGATCAATGTTTCTATTTGGAGAAACAGATATGAACTTTAAAAATATGTTATGATTTAGTTATGTGTGCTGTTAATTTTTATAAACCATCTTCATTAGGGTGGGCATTTCAAGTAGGTATTCTGGTAGAAATGAATTTAATTAGTAAGTCTGTCTACTCACTTGTCCCTTATAACCAAGGGCATGCTTTTGCAAGGTTGCCACAAAACTAATTGTTCCATGTGGACATTACATATATGACACTGGTAACCATGGACTTGTCAGCCTGACATTGAGGTAATCTAAATTAGTATTTTCTCTATTCTGAGGAGAAACCAAGAATCAGAAACATGAAATGATTTGCCAGAAGGTGTGTAGCATTAGCAGTTAAGAGTACCCAAGAATTTGTGATTCTATTTTAAACCCGAGCTCTACCACTTCTCACAGCGTAATCTTGGGCAAGTTGACTAACCTTTCAAAGTCTATTTATGTCATTTATAACATGGAGCTGATAATAGTATTTAGTAGCTAATTTTAAACCAAAGATTACAGTAGATTTTTTAAAATTTCTTTATTGATTAAGGTGTTACATATGTGTCCTTATTCCCCCATTCCCTCCCGTATACCCCCCACTCATGCCCTCACCCCCCTGTGGAATTTAAGAGAGAGAGAGAGACCATGTCAAGGAATTAGAAATGGGAAGGTTTGAAAGTTGTCAAAAATCTCGGTCTTTCCATGTGGACCACTGCAGAGTTGCTCTGTCTTATGGGTCACCTATGGTTCTGTTTCCATCTTCTGCTGAACCTGTGCTCAGTTGAAAGTGTGCCATCAGTACATGTAAGTACTAAAGCATCACAATTAAACACTCAATCTCTAGACCAGACTACTGAGGCTGAATTTCTGTTCAGCTGTGTGGTTTTGATGGGTTTGGAACTTCTCTGTGACTGAGTGTCCTCAGCTGTACAATAAAAGCCATCAGAAAGCCTGCATCATAAGATTAAGTGAGTTAATGTTGATATTGCACTAAGAACAGAGCCAGGCACACAACAGGTGGTACGTATATGAGTGTTAGTCATTTGTTGTTGACATTCCAAAATGAAAGTGTGAATTGTTTTATTCAGTCTACAAAAATCTCCATGTGCCACCTCTACTATTTGTGACATAATAACTGGAACATTCTTTCCCCCAAAAAAGGTTTTCATGAAGCTTGTCCCTTCTTCTTCTTTTTTTTTTTTTTTTTTTTTTTTGGTTTTAACAAATACCCATCAATTTTAATTTTGAAGTAATATATAAAAATGCCAATTTCCATTAATTTTTCTCTAATTGATTTTGATAAAATAATCTAAGATAAATTTTGCTATTTGCTGTTTTCTTCAACCAAGGATATTCATTCAAGAATAAGTGACACACATATATAATTACTCTTATAAAGGTTTAAGTAAACATTGTCACAAATACTCAGATTCTCAAAGTGAAGTTTCTGAAAATAATAACTGTGTCCATTTCCATCAAGCAACTTTATGAAATACTTCCACTTTAAGCTAAATCCCATTTTGTTGTTCATAAAGAAAACTATACATTTCTGCACAAGTCCATCCAAATTAAGTACATTAATTTCATACAGATATAATGTCTCTAAAATAGAAATTCTACCCACATATTTCCTCACCAAGTGTTTCAGTTCATCTCTGCACGGCAAGGAAGAAAACAAGATTGTTATATCATGCTAAATGAATAAACAGGCTTTCTATTTATTAGAGTGGGCATAATAGAATAATTATGTATTCGCAGTGGTCAGTTTTCTATAAACATTGGAATCCAGTAATTACTATAAAACTGCCTGTTATTTCCTCATTTGGAAGACTTAAAGGAATATGAATATGCATAAACTATTTCTGTAAGTAGAAAATATACTGTTTGTTTTACATTTTGATTTCGCTATAGGGATACTTGGTGTTTTTAAAGACGTATTTGCTCTAGGCTGGCCAGTGTGGGTCAGTGGTTGAGCGTTGACCTGTGAACCAGAAAGTCAGGGTACTAGTCCCTGTCAGGCCCTATGCTGTGGTTGCAGGCTCAATCCCCAGTGTGGGGTGTGCAAGAGGCAGCGATTATGATTCTCTCTCATAAATGATATTTCTATCTCTCTCTTCCTCTTCCTTCCTCTCTAAAATCAATAAAAATGTGTGTGTGTGTGTGTGTGTGTGTGTATATATATTTGTCCTTCCAAGCTATACTATATAACACTAAGAATATATATATATATATATATTTGTCCTTCCAAGCTATACTATATAACACTAAGAATGAGAGATGGGAAGTCAGAGTGAATATATAATCAATAGTGTATAAATGTATATATAAATATACAAATATATATATACACACACACACACACACACACACACACACACTATCCATTCATCGTTTTGAGGTAGGTAGAGAATGAGGTGTTCTTTTAATGCAGGTACAATTAATTTGACAGTTCTTTCCTTCCCAGACAGTGTGATTAGATATATCTTTCCTTTCTCCCGTCTCCCTACTCATGGGTGTAACCAAGCAAAAAATCACCTGTCCTTTATTTCCCATTTTGTTCTCTCTTGCCCATTATTATTTCTAGCTAATCTGAGAATAAGAAACATATAGAACTATTAATTAAATCTATTTTCCCACCCACATTTTTCAGGGCCTGGGTCACATTGTGTTAAATAGATTTCTAGAGATAAACCTTGGTTGTCTGCTTTTTTTTTCATTTGCTCCTCCAACTCATGTTGACAAGGAGGATCTAATTTAAACACGCACATTTCTCTAATGATAATATTTCATGTAGAACACGAGCCATCTGTTAGCCCTCAGACTTACCCAGGTTGATGTCTCCTCCCTTTGCTGAAAAGACAGGCTTTAATTTTAGAGGAGTTGAATCTTCATTTTAGAAATTTAAAAGAGAAATCTTTTCTGAACTCACATCTCTAGTTAGCAACACATTAATTTACAAAGCATTTCTAGAAATAAATTGCTATGGAATTCAGAATTGCATAAGAGTAATACTATAATTATAGAAAGATGAAATATAGTTTATTCAACAATTTGCTGAATATAAGGATGGAAATGCTCACAATAAAACAAAACAAAACAGTACTTGGCTCATTCAACTAATCTTATTTGTGTGCACATTAGCATTAAGTAGATTCTCCAAGTTCAAAAGCTACATTATATACATTTTTAAATTCTATTTGGGGTCAGGACTCAGAATAACTCCTTTAGTCAGAATTTCCTACAAATCATCGAATAATTGACTAGATTAGTTTAGAACACCAACACCAAAGTCCACATAGTCCCTCTGCAAAAAGGATTCACGGGAATCAGGAAACCATGGCCATGTTTTTTCCTCCCTTCCTCACTCCTTCACTCCCTCCTTTCCATCTTTCCTTTCTTCCCTCCCTTCCATCTATCCCTCCCTTCCATCTTTCCTTCCTTCTATTCTTCCTTCATCCATCCCTTCATTCTTCCCTCCCTCATTGCCTTCCTTCCTTCCTGTGGATTGGAGTGGATAGGCACAGATTGATGCTGGGTTTCCACTGACTAGAAAGCTGTTGCCCTCAATTAGAAAGAATTGGCCCAGGGTGAATAATGGTAGTGGTAGTGGTAGTGGTAGATAGAATCTTGTTTAGTTCATTCATTCTCTGCAGCTGTACTTAATGAGATTTTCATCTGTTATATCTTCCTTTTTATGTATGATAGCCCTTGATTCCTAATTGATATAAAACCAGTAAAAATTACTAAAATATTTAAATATTATATTTGAAAACTATTCAGAATTTTGACCTGAAATTTAGAGTCAAACTACCCCTTGTTCAATTTCATGAAAAGATCTAGGACTTAAAATCTAGGTAACACATCAAGAATTGTTGGTTCTTCCAGTTTTTGTTTTTTTTTTTCCTGGAAGATAGAGTATAGATTTTGGCTATTTGATGTTGTAGACTAGAATTAGGGGAGCAGTCAAAATGTATGCAGCACATGATTGCTAAATGTTTGGTATCTACCCTGTTAGAAGGGTGCTTGGTCTAAAAATTTAATAAAAATACACATATCAATTACTGCAATTAATCAGGTTTAGTCATGCTAAATTAATGTATTTCTATCTTCCTTTCTTTCTCTTTACACCTGGCAATTGTAGTAATATTTTCATTATAATAATTTATTTGTGCACATGGGGTTGTAAAAGAGAAGTGTTTCCTTTCAACTTAGGTTACAAAAAAGACATTTCCTTGAACTAAAACTGCCTTTGAAACATTTGGGGGGCTCATAAAAGTCATTTTTCACTTTCTTTGTTTTTTTTTCTCTTATCTCTGCATAAAGCTCTAAAATGCAAGTTTGTTAATGACATTAAAGTACACACATTTTCCTGGAATTCTCACATTTTCCTATTCAATATTAGTGCTGAAAAGTAAGATATCCAAGATTCCTTGCTCATATGTGACCCCACTGATGTTGACAGAAAGTTCTCTTTGAGAAGGTCTAAATAAGCATTCAAATTGTAGAGTTTCCTGGGATGGAGCAGTACTGAGCCACCTGGTGACATGCACTGAAATTAGAAGCACTCAGCTATAAATTCAATGGATTTCTTAAACAATTGCTTTCTAATAATGAAACATACTGCTTTGTGTAGATATGCTGTCTTCAGCACTGAGTTGTTCTAACAGAAGTTAAGTGACCAAGTAAACCAGAGAGAGGATTCCTACATTCAGAATATAGATGATCACAACGTCCCATTAATCTGAAAAAAAGGGGGCAGGGGGTAACCTTTAACAAGAAACCTGAAAGTCAGTTAGTTTACTCTTTAATAACTCTCATCTTTAGTTTTTCTTACATGCCTACTCTGTGCCAGGTACTATTCAGGGAACTGGTAAATAAAATAATTCAGTGTTTTCTAAAATAAGTAAGAAGGAACTCTAGTTTTAAAAGATACTCCCACGAAAAAAAATGTTGAAGAATTCTGTCTAGTATTTTACTCTCTTCCTAATAGTTCACAAAATATAGGACATATTTATGGCTCTGTGATGTCCTTTAGTAAACAAATTTGCTTAATCTCTAAATCACCCAGCATTTTCCAAATTTTTTTTCACCTGAAGGAAACTTGCTCTGTCCCTCTCTTCCTGAACCAACATTACATTTTTACTCCCTTTTTAAAAAGGTTATGTTAGAAAATACCATGAAATTTACGAACTGGTTGAACATTCTGAATTGCAAAAGGCCATGATAGATGTCAAAATAAGTAATATCATAGATCAGTGTAATTGCACCCGTGGTAAGATTCTTTATAAGACTTATGTTTGTTGTTTTGGATGTACCACATGATAATATTAAAAAGAATAATACTAATTTGTAACTATACTATGATTTTTATCATGATAATAAATGCTAAGAAATTTACAGGTATAATGTGGTCTAAACCTCTGAAATAGTTATAAATGTTGTCTCTACATTAAGATGTAAACTGAGGTCTGAAAAAGTGCTGTAAGATTTATCACTAGGTCCCTAGGGAGTTAAGGAAAATCATATTACATGCCAAGGAGTAGCATCACAACAGTTATCCTCTTCCATCTACCTCTCTGAAGATCCATTCATTCCAGATGTTGCTATGCAAGAATTTGTTTTCTCTCATCATCACTTATCCTATATAATAAAGAGGTAATATGCAAATTGACCATCACTCCAACACACAAGATGGTCGCCCCCATGTGGTCAAAGATGGCTGCCCCCATGTGGACACAAGATGGCTGCCAAAAGATGGTCAGCAGGGGAGGGCAGTTGGGAGGGACCAGGTCTGCAAGGGAAGGCAGTTGTGGGCGATCAGGCCAGCAGGGGAGGGAGGTTAGGGGCAATCGGGCCAGCAGGGGAGGGCAGTTAGGGGTGACCAGGCAGGCAGGGGAGGGCAGTTAGGGGCAATCGGGCTGGCAGGGGATCAGTTAGGCATTGATCAGGCTGGCAGGGAGTGTTTAGGGGTGATCAGGCTGGCAGGCAGAAGCAGTTAGGGGCAATCAGGCAGGCAGGCAATGGGTTGGGAGCCAGCAATCCTGGATTCCGAGAGGGATGTCCGACTGCCTGTTTAGGCCCGATCCCAGTGGGGATCGGGCCTAAACGGGCAGTCAGATATCCCTTGAGGGGTCCCAGATTGGAGAGGGTGCAGGCTGGGCTGAGGGACACCCCCCCTCACCCCCCGTGCACGAATTTTGTGCACCGGGCTTCTAGTCATATAATAATTTAAATGCATTTCTATGATTGCATCACATTTTCTTTCCTTTTCTTTTTACATTTGTCTTTAAAAACTGTATGCCTTTTCAATCTCAGTATTATCAAGTCTCAAAGCCAATAAGGGGATGGACATTGGTGTCCTTTCTGCTTTTTGCCTATTATGAGAAATACTTCTATGAGCATTCATGTACAAGATTCTGTTTGGATTTGTGTTTTAAATTATCTGAAGTATATACCTAAAAGCATGTTTGATGGGTTATATGGTGATTATGTTTAACTTTGTAAGGAACTGCTAAACTGCTTTCCAACACAGCTGTATCATTTTATATTGCCACCAGCAATGTATGGAGGTCCCATTTCCTCACATCTTTGCCTATAATTGTTATTCTGTGTGTTGTTCATTTTTTATATTACCCATCAACTGATGAATGGGTAAACAAAGCATAGTATATTTATACATTGGAAAATATTCATCCCTAAGAAAATGAAATGCTACCTCATGGAGGATTCTTGAAACATATGTTAAGTAAAAGAAAAAGGTACACATGTGTATTAATTCAATTTTTACATTTCCAAAATAGGCATATCCATAGAGAAAAAAGATTAGTGTTTCCCATGGGCCAAGAAAGGGGTGAATGGCAAGTGACTTCTAGTGGGTCTGGGGCTTTTTATGGAATGACTAGAGAGCCAGTGCACAAAATTCGTGCACGGGTAGGGTCCTTAGGCCTGGCCGGCGATCAGGGCCAATCGGGGCCTTCTGGTTGCCAGTTGGGGCCTCCCTTCCCTGGCTGCCAGCTGCCAGCTGGGGCCTTTCTTCATTCTGCACTGCCCCCTGGTGGTCAGCACACATCATAGCGACCAATTGAACTCCCGACGGGACAATTTGCATATTAGGTTTTTATATATACTAGGTGTATTGGTTAATAATGCAGGTTTTTTCAATAGATGGGGTTACACATATATTGATATATGCAATTTGATATGTATGCTATTTTGTTGTATTGACAACAAGCTTCAAAACTTCATATGTCAAATTTGCTGAAGGCATTAACATCATAGATATTCATGCCAAAAAAGAGCATTTGTGGGAAGTTTTAATTCATTACTTTAAGAAAAATGCTGCTGAGTATTTTGGGAAGCTTATGGTGAACATGCTCCATCTCGAGATACTTGTGAACGCTGGTTTAAACGCTTTAAAAGTGATGATTTCAATGTGAAAGATAAAGATGTCCAGGTCAACTGAAAAAGTTTGAAGACCAACAATTATAAGCATTATTGGATGAAGATGCATGTCAGACTCAAAAACAACCTGCAGAAAGATTAAACATTACTCAGCAAACAATTTCCTATTGTTTACAAGCAATGGGAAAGATTTTAAAGGAAAATGGGTGCCACATCAACTGAACAAAAGACAAATGGAAAACCAAAAAGTCATCAGTAAAATGTTGCTTCAATAGCATGAAAGAAAGTCTTTTTTGCATCGAATTGTGACTGGCATTGAAAAGTGGATTTATTTTGAGAATCCCAAATGCACAAAATCATGCATTGATCCAGGGCAACCACCAACAACTCATTGAAGTAGAAAAGTGAAGATGGGGATGGGTCCTTCTCTTACTTAATAACCTTCTACGTATTTTCACAAAGTTTAGTCTGTCTAATCTCAGATTTTTAAAAAGGAATCACTTCTCATTTCCACCTCCACTGGCATTACCATTTAAAATAGCTCAGCTCTTATTAATCGCTGCAGCATATTCTGAATGGTGCCTCTGTCTCCTTAAATCTCTTCTACAAGCTTCCTTTATTGTTACTCTCCCACAACACAAGTCTGGCCATGTCATTCTTCCATTGATGGCTTTAATGATAATGGGCATTACACCTCACAAATTTGCTTCAATTTTCATGTCAACACTGATTTTGAAACCACTTGCTCTCCCTACCCTCACACACCTATTTATACAGTATCTTGCTCATTCTGTTCCCTTGTTATACTGTTTACTTCTGATCATGTTGTTCTTTTTGACTGCTACTCTCTTCTTATTTGTGGTAATCAGTACCCTTGGAAATGCCAGGGAGAAAAACATATCTCAGAAACAGTTTAGAACAATAAGTATTTATTGGGAAGGTCAAGTATAGAGAGGATTTTAGGCAGAGCTGTATGCAGGGATCCCAACAGTGCTTCCAGAGCTCTCCTCTCTCTTGTTCCTGCTTTCAACGGAAGGTGTGTATGCAGGCATGTAGGTAGATAAATAGATACTAGATAGAAATATAAGCATCTTTACAACTCTACAATATTGAGACCAAAGGACATTGAGGAGGAGACGGAGACAATATTTGTCAAGTTTTGAACTACTTGCTCCCAAGTGAAATGATCCCTTTGCCAAGAAGGATGGGTGTTCTGAGAGATTCCTTAGTCCAGGTCACACACTCTCTCCTTTCAGCATGGGTCCTGGGTATCATGAATGACCACATGGTAATCCTACTAAGACCAAATGGAGTGGGAGGCAATTTTTCTAACAGAAAACAACATTAAATATGTACCTTTTTATTTATTTATTTATTTATTTATTTTATTAATCTTTATTGTTCAGATTATTAGAGTTGTTCCTCTTTTTTCCTCCCATAGCTCCCCTCCACCTGGTTTCCACCCCCCCCCTCTGCTCTTACCCCCCCCCCCCCACACACACACACTGTCCTCATCCATAGGTGTACGATTTTTGTCCAGGCTCTTCCCACACCCCCCACACCCTTTTCCCCCG
The DNA here is from genome assembly GCF_963455305.1 of Plecotus auritus. Lineage (NCBI taxonomy): Eukaryota > Metazoa > Chordata > Mammalia > Chiroptera > Vespertilionidae > Plecotus > Plecotus auritus. The sequence continues at coordinate 10,847,650 of NC_137773.1, read as the reverse complement.
GAGAATTGTCAGTCCACTCCCTTTCTATGCCCCTGATTCTATTATATTCACCAGTTTATTCTGTTCATCAGACTTTTTATTCACTTGATCTTTAGATTCACTTGTTGATAGATATGTATTTGTTGTCACTTTGTTGTTCATAATTTTTGTCTTTACCTTTTTCTTCTTCTTCCTATTCTTAAAGAATACCCTTCAGCATTTCATATAATACTGGTTTGGCGGTGATGAACTCCTTCAGCTTTTTCATATCTGTGAAGCTCTTTATCTGACCTTTAGTTCTAAATGATAGCTTTGCTGGGTAGGGTAATCTTGGTTGTAGGTTCTTGCTATTCATCACTTTGAATATTTCTTGCCACTCCCTTCTGGCCTGCATAGTTTCTGTTGAGAAATCAGCTGACAATTGTATGGGTGCTCCCTTGTAGGTAATTAACTGTTTTTCTCTTGCTGCTTTTAATATTCTCTCTTTGTCTTTTGCTCTTGGCATTTTAATTATGGTGTGTCTTGGTGTGGTCCTCTTTGGATTCCTTTTGTTTGGGGTTCTCTGCACTTCCTGGTCTTGTAAGTCTACTTCTTTGACCAGGTAGGGGAAGTTTTCTGTCATTACTTCTTCAAATAGGTTTTCTGTATCTTGCTTTCTCTCTTCTTCTGGCACCCCCATAATTTGGATGTTGGTATTCTTGAAGTTGTCCCAGAGACTCCTTGCACTATCTTCATATTTTTGGATTCTTTTTTCTTTTTGCTTTTCTGGTTGGGTGTTTTTTGCTTCTTCATATTTCAAATTGTTGACTTGATTCTTGGGATCCTCTAGTCTGATGTTGGATCTCTGTATATTATTCTTTATTTCAGTCAGTGTATGCTTAATTTCTAGTTGGTCCTTTTTCATATCCTCAATGGTCTTGCTAAATTCATCAGCCTTTTCTGGAAAATTCTTAAAAAACCTTATAACCGTGGTTTTTAACTCTATATCCAGTCGTTTGCTTTCCTCCATTTCTTTCTTTTGTGACCTGTTTCTTTGGCTCCACATTTTGGCTGCTTCCCTCTGTTGATAGAGTGGCTTTGTGTGCTAGGTGTCCTATAGGGCCCAGTGGCTCAGCCTCCCTAATTACCTGAGGTGGACACTCTTGGTGCACCCCTTTGTGGGCTGTATGCATGGTCTTGTTGTAGTTAAGCCTTGATTGTTGTTGGTATCACTGGGAGGAATTGACCTCCAGGCCAATGGATGTGAGGATCAGTTGTGTCTATGATGGGAGAACTTCTGTGCTGGAGATACCCTTATGGGGCAAGATTTGCTTCAGTGGGGCTTTGGTGCTCACTGAGTCTGTCCCCTGAGTGTGTCTCTTATGGATCTGAAGAGTTGTAGTCTGGATGGTCTCTCTCTCTCTCTCACCACTGGGTACACTGGCTCTTGGATCTCACAAGGAGAGAAGCCACCCAGCAGGAGCTACAGAGAGATCTGTAGATTCCTTCTCTTTGTTTGGGGTTTGGAGGTGCCCAGATGAGGCCCAGCTGTGAAGCAATGCAAACTGCTGTGGAGCCTTGGGTCTTCTTTTGGAGGCTCTGGGGCTCTCTGACCCAGCTGCAGTATATTAGGTTTCAGATTGCAAAGGGCCAGGCCATTCATATGCAAAAGCCTCTGTGCACAGCTTGGGTGGGGTTGTAAATTGGCTGGGGCAGGTCTCAGGGAATCACCAGGGTGGAGCAAACAGCAATTGCTGACCTTCAGCCCTGCCTGGAAGAGGTCCTGTGTCTCTGTGTCCCATGGCACCATGCAGGAACAATGATTGCTGCAAGCACCTCTGAGAAAGTCGCCCTCAAGTTCCGCTCGATGACAGACAATCCAGTTTCTCCTTGTATGAGTCTGGGTCCCCAGGGTCTTGCCGGGAGCTGGAGTTCAGAGCAGTCGGGAGCTTGTATCTCCCTCCTGATTAAAAAAGACAACAGCGTACTCAGTTGCCAGCTTTTTCCTCGCACGCCTCCATACCTCTTTACTTCACTTCTGCACCTCTGTACCTCCTCTGAGTCTCAGTGTGCTTTTCTCTTTCCTTCTAGTTGTATAATTTCCACTCAGCCAGCCTTCTTGTGGTTCTGGATGATACCCATTTTGTCTTTTAGTTGTAGTTTTGAAGTGGTTGTGCGAGGCAGCAAGTTCAGGTGTTTACCTATGCCGCCCATCTTGGTTTCTCCCTGTACCTTTTTATTTTTAACTTTCATAATTAGAGTTATAATCCAATACAAATTAGTTTTGTAAAGGATGTTAAAACACAAATCACATGTACAAATGCCAAATGAAATCTAGAAATAAAACCATATAAAAGCTGAATCAGAGCAAAGCATTTGTTCTTAAAGTAGCTAAGTAATTGAGGTCCATCTTTTTTTTTTTTTCTGGCTTGAGTTTGTGTCAGGATTAGTGTTCAACTATGATTCTATCAATCTTTCATTTGCATCTCGGTCAGAAACATCTCAAGTTTACTTTAAAATAATCTCAGCCTTTTATTCAGGAAAATAGCATTGTGGGATGTGCTCAAACATAAGGACTACTATTGAAACACAGAGAAGAAATTTATCTAAATTGCCCAGAAGTTTTATAAATTACAAATGTAGGTCCAATAGTTAAATTTTAATCAGCTGGTTGTATAAATTATTTCACTTACTGTGTTGAATAAATTATGTAAAACATATCATCAATTATGTAATTACAAGGACCAATACAAATGGGACTTGTGTTTTACACATGTGTACATTTAACAGACTGTTAATGTTCTCTTCAGTAATGCTTAAGTCTGTAGTGGTGATACAGAGAAAGAGTTGGATGTTTTACATATGTTCCTCTCAGATACTGATATATATTATTTCTGTAATGGAATGTTCTGAAATACACTTTATATTCTTTTTTATTAAATTAACTAATTTTAATGCATCATTAGTACAGAACACTATGATCTGAAGCTCATTGAACGTTTTAAGCTGAAGATTTTCTCGTCTTTGTCAACTATTTCTATTTAATTTTCACACACACTACCTTTATTTTTGCTGCAGTTGGAGTTGCCACTGCTGACTACAAAAATAACTGTCCAGCTATTACATCTTTCATAATGTACCTACTTCCATTTCCATATTTATAATAAATCTTAGAGGTTTTTTTTTTTTTGGTAAGCAATTGAACTGAAAGTTTAAATAAGTGAATTGACATCAAGGAATAGGTTTCTAATTTATTAATATTTTGTCATTTTCCTTAAGCAAATATTAAAACAATTGAGATTAAGCAAAGGATTTAGGACCTGCATACAAAAAATACAATTGTTGTCTCGGACAGTAGCATTGTTTTAAAAGGATTTTTGCAAAAATATTTATTACTTACATTATTAGAACTTTTTCAAATATGAATCAGAGATTGTCAGGATCTCTTTGAGATGGGTATATTTCATTTGAAATGTTTTTCATGTTCCTATTCAACAGTCATATCGATATAAAAAAACATTCCTTGTGATTTCATGAGCTGCAGAAAAGTTGCTTTTTGAAACAAATGAAAATAAGATTCTTTTATAATGAGGTTGTCTGTCATGAACATTGTTCTTATAGTTGATTTGATTATTTAACACCATTATATAAAAGAGTTGAAAATTATGCATACATTTCTGACATTTTCCCCATAAGGGAGGTATTACACAGTCCTTGGCATAAAAATAATAAATGAATGAAATACATTTATTGTGTTCAAGTATGTTAATCAAGTATAAGATAATTGTATTCTTTTAAATGCCACACACAAAAGGAATTTTCTTTTAGTGGGGAATACTTAAATTTTATTTCACATACTTTAGCAGTCTTTCCTACTTTGATAGGAAGAAGTATTAGAAAATAGAGCAGTGATTGAGAGCAGATTATCAAATATTGGTGGAGAAATGGAAGGAGCAGTCCTTAAATGCTGCTCATAATTTACTTCTATCTTACTACCCTATTTTACTTCTAGCTTTACCTGCAGTATTATTTGTGTGAGTTCGGCCACTCACACTCATGTCAAAAAACTTACCTCCTATTTCTTCCATGTATTTTATGCTTCAGGATTTATAGTCAAGTCTTTAATCCATTTTTAGTTAATTTTTTTGTGACACCATTTATTAAAGAGACTTTTCTTTCTTCATTGGATATTCTGGCATAAATTAGTTGTCTATACCTAATGCAGGCTTATTTCTGGATTCTCAATTTTGTTCCATTGATCTCTGTTGTTCTTTTTTCTCAGGATTGCTTTTGGTATTCTGGGTCTTTTTTGATCCCACACAATATTTAGAATGAGTTATTCTATTCCTAGGGAAAATGCCATTGGTATTTGATAGGAATTGTATTGAATCTTTAGGTTGCTTTAGGTAATATGGAAATTTTAACAATTTTAATTCTTTCAGTCGATGAATATGGAATATCTTTCCATTTATTTCGATCTTCCTCAGTTTATTTAACCCCGTCTTATAGTTTTCAGCACACTGGTCCTTTACCTTTTTGCTTAAATATATTCCTAGATATTTGTTGTTGTTATTGTAATTGAGCTATTTCATTGTTAGTATATAGAAATGGAACATATTTTTAAATATTGATTGCTCTCTGTGACTTTATTTATTTGTTATTTCTAATATATTTTTGGAGGTGTCTTTAAGGTTTTCTATATATATAATTATGTCATCTGCACATAGTGACAGCTTTTCTTATTCCTTTCCAATGTAGATGCTTTTTTATTTCTTTTGCTTGCCTGATTGCTCTGGCTACAACCTCAAAGCAATATTATGTTAAAGAAAAGTGTTAAGAGTGGGAATCCTTGTCTCATTCCTCTGAGGAAAGCTTTCAGTTTTCCACTGGCAAGAAGGATGGTTCTTGCATGGTTTTGTACATGTATATTAATCAGTGTTATGTCTTCTTGATGAGTCTCTTTATCCTTGCATGACGTCCATCTTTGTCTCTTGCTACCTTTTTTGGTTTGAAGTCTTTTTTGGTCTGATGTAAGTATAGTTACATCTGCTTTCCTTTGACTGCTTGCACAAGGCCTTCGGATTTATAGGTGTGTGGGTCTCTCACCTATCCTTGTGTGCTGTGCATAGGATTCTTTGCTGGACTATGGCTATCCTACTGGTTGTAATTTAAAGGGGAGAAACAAAGGCCACAACTCACATGATGCTGATGTCACTGCCTGGTAAACTTTTGACTGAGACTATTTGGCGAGTTTTCTGGAATCACTGCTTAAGAATTTCATTTATCATAAAAAATTGTATTAAAAATCTATTGCATAAAACTTAGTGGCTAAAACAATACACATTTGTTATCAGAGTTTTGTGGGTCAGGCTTAGCTGAATCCTCTGATTCAAGGTCTTTCACAAGGTGTCAGACAAGCACACATTTTCATCAAAAACATCAACGTGAGGAAGAATCATTGCATCTCCTTCAGGTGGTGGTTGGTGGATTTCACTTCTCTGCAGGTCAGCAGACTGATGTCCTTATATCCTCTTGAGGCCTTTTTCAGTTCCTTGCCACATGGAAGTTTGTAGCTTGTTTCATCAGAGCAAAGACATGAGAAGAGGTAGAGAGGTCATAACTTTTTAAATAATCTAATCCAATGCAGGTGTGTTATCCCCTCATGCTTGCCACATTCCATTCATTAGAATATAGTCAATAGGCCCACCGCCCAGGCAAGAGAGGGGATTTCACAGGACATGAGTACCAGGATGTAGGATCTTTGCAGACCATAACAGAAGTTGCCTACTGATATGGCGTAAGTAAATAGTTATTGCAGTAAATGTTATTAATTATATTTACTGACAAGTTTAAATTCCTTTCTTGATCTCCTTTATATACTCAATGAAAGATCCTCTTTCCATTCCAGAAACCATTCACTTGCTTTTCAATACTGAGCAAAGAGTCCTAATTTTTGTATGCTACTTAGCAGTCTGTTCTAGGTGTTGTTAGAATATGATAGCTAAGCTCTTATTATCGGTACCCATACTTGTCCATAACACCTTTTTCTTGCTAGTTTTAGGAAGAATATCCACTGAATCATTAGAAAAAAAAACCACCAGACGAAATCACTCAGGGATTTTCTCACCTTTAAAATGAGTGTGTATATGAACTTAAGTAAAGGAAAATGGAGAATTATCTGACATTGTGGAGTGAAAGACATTAGCTGTGATCATTTAGCAAGCCTCATTTTCTCATCTATGTCTCAGCTCCCTCTCACTTGCACATGGCAGTATACACTCACCCACAGATGGTATATGTCTGCTCTCTGAAGAAGAGTTTTAAAAGCTTAAAAGAATTAAGTTACCGTAAGTAATTGGCTTTGCCAATAAAACGTCTGTTTGTAAATACTGGGGCCCAAAAAATCAATTTACTTTTGTAGCATTGCTCATTTCAACTTTCTTCTCTGCTCATTTCTGTTTGTCACTTTCTTGCTGCCCCCTTGTTTGAAACTCCCAGTGCCAACAGATGGGATAATCTCTTCCCACCCCAACATCTGGTTCCTGCCGCCAAATTTTACTCCTGTGTAATAGCCAAATACAGATGTGAGTCTAATGATCTCTAATTATTGGGCCTGGTATGCATTTGCATCTCAGTTGGTGACAGATTGGAGGAAAATTTGAGTAAAATGTCTGTATTTATGTAATGTTGTTTATCATGTCTTTTAAAACAAATGCCTTTTACCTATTCTGCTATAGGGTTGGTTCCCATTTTTTATTATAGTTATTATGGATCCTTTGTCCAGTTACTCCTTGGGAGATGGTATGGTATAGTGGTTACAACATGATCTTTGGATTTAGATGATGACGATGATAATAAATAAATAATAAAAATAGCAAATTCTTGTGTAGTGCATGCTACATGTCATCACTGCTTTAGTACTTCATAAAGAGTAACACACTCTATTCTTACGGTAATCCTGTAATAGGTGCAAATAAATTATGAGATCATTAAGAACACAAATTTAGGAGTTGGCCAAAGTTCCTATCCTATTTCCAAACTCCAATCTACTGAGTAACCATGGACATATTACTTAACTTCTCAGGGCAGTTTCTTCTTTTGCTAAAAGTGGCTAATTTCAGTTTAGGGTTTCATTAGAGAAACAGATGGACTGAGTGATAGGGACTAGGAATAAATAGGAATTAGACCTTGTACCTATGGGAGTAGTCTATGTAAGACTATGACCTCCAGTTTTAGATGTGAATTCAGCTGGGCAGGCAGCCAAGGAGAAAAGTTGACATGTGATAGGGGAGAAAAAGGACAAACTGGAACCTATGAGAAGAAACTGGAACTCACACAGTCAATTAATACCCACATCAATCTCACCCTACTTTGGCCTTGATGAGGTGATTGACTTGCTGGATAAATTGGTGCCTGTCCGCATATTGCTGCACATACCTACCTGGGCATTCAGTGAAGCCAAAAGAGACTGGCAGGAGCTGGACTACCCGCACACCCTGAACACCACTGCGTCAGCTAGGTTTACCAGAGGATCAGTGATGAAGTGTGTAGATGTAGCCCCACACAGAACTCGAGTATAAAAACAGCTATAGCTCCATTTCTACCTTATAAATCTCACATGTGTGTGTTTGTGTGTGCATGTGTGTGCGTGTGCATGCATGCATGCAACCCTATCCCAGAACCATACAGAGAAGAGGACTTCAGAAGTGATAGTAAATTTTCTTATAGTATTTTTTATGAGGACAGTGGGGATTAGTAAATGTAGATGCCTTACTTCAGTGATTCCTTTCCCATATTTGCCCCAGCAGAAAGTCGTCCACTTACCCAGGCATGCTTTCTCCCACGAAGCATCCTGTATCCAATGGATGGTCAATGTGGATGAGATACAAAAATCCATTCCTATTGCCTTACTTTGAATTAACTTTTTTATTGAGTATATTGAGAGAAAAGGCCACTCTTGTGCAGATTGGGATGGAGTTTCCTCAAAAAAATTAAAAATGGAGCTACCGCATGACCCAGTGATTCCACCTCTGGGAATATATTTGATGAGTTAACTTTTTAAAACATATATTTTTATTGATTTCAGAGAAGAAGTGAGGAGAGAGAGAGAGAGAAACATAAATAATGAGAGAGAATCATTGATCGGCTACCTCCTGCACTGCCCCTACTGGGGATCAAGCCTGCAACCCGTGCTTGTATCATGAGTGGGAATTGAACTGTGACCTCCTGGTTCCGTGGTTGGCAAACTGCGGCTCGCGAGCCACATGCGGCTCTTTGGCCCCTTCAGTGTGGCTCTTCCACAAAATACCACGGCCTGGGCAAGTCTATTTTAAAGAAGTGGCATTAGAAGAAGTTTAAGTTTAAAAAATTTGGCTCTCAAAAGAAGAAATTTCAATCGTTGTACTGTTGATATTTTGCTCTGTTGACTAATGAGTTTACCGACCACTGTCCTGATTCATAGGTTGACCCTCAATCACTGAGCTACACAGGTCGGGCTTGATGAATTAACTTTTAAGGACCATCTGAGATCACATGTTTTCTGTGGAAATTTGTAAGGACTCTGTCCATTACAGTTCAACTTTCTATGTAACCTTACTCCCTCCACTCCCCAGTAGGGAGTTGATCCTGGAGCAGTTCCCAATGATCCTCCTCCTACCCTGTCTCTGCCTCAGAGATTCCCTGGAAACCTGATATAAGATATAGGCCATACTACAGATGATACTAGAGAACCAGAGGATTTTGGAACACCTATCATAGAGGCCAGTGAGTTAAATATTCACCACCAGTAGTATCTTCAGCAGCGTTACATTATCGTTCGGGGAATAGGTCTAAGAAAATTCTATCACCACAGCCTGACTCTCTGCTGACACAAAATCTGAACTCAGGACATATTTTGTAAATCACCCAATAATTGAGAGTGACTATGAAAGTGATATGTAATGACAATAAATAAGTTTAAATACAAATAAAATATTAAAAAGTAATAAAGTTATCTAATGATTTAAATATTTATTTCTTTTTTTGGAGGTTCATGTCTTTACTTCCCTTACTTTCTTGCTGACTAGGAAGAGTGATGTCTGAAGCAACTAGGTAAACTGTGTGTTGAGGCTCATGTCAAAGCTATTCCACGTGCCTGGAGCGCTGGACAACTTTGTGGAGCATCATCTTCTACATGAGATATAAAGAAACCATTATCTTGTTTTGGACACTGAATGTTTAAATCTCATTAGAGCAGCTTACCATTGATTCCTATCACAACCCAATGCCATGATGTCATTGAACCAGGATGAGAACTCAGGTTTATTTAATCCCCCCAAATCCTAAACACATACCATACTACCTCTCCTGCTTCGGCAAGCTAGGTAGAGAAGGGTCTGAATGAGAAGCTCCTTCCTTGACTGATCACAGATAGAGATAAAAGAGAAACGGGTAGGGTGATTTAAGGGTGGCAAAGGCAGTTAAGAAACCTAGATGCCTTAGCCTTTAGGTAATACATACAAATGGAGAAGGAAATGCTCTGCTTAATTTAAGGTTTGAGAGCCAGAATGAAAAATGGGAATATAGGGTTCAGATTACCAACTGTGAATCTCTAGGCCACTGGGTCTTTGTATTTAGATATGCATGCAATATTTTATATTCTACAGTGAGGATCTGTACAATGCAACTGTCTTCCCTCAGTAACACGTGAGATACACAGGGAGATGCAATAGCACTGGCACTTCACTAGGGGACTTTTGAGAGTCCTGTAGGGGTAACTTGTCGCCAGGAACTGATGTCAGGGAAGAGCAGCCACAGCCCTGTGTACTAGTATGCCTTCACACATCCACACAGGGCAGTCAGACTCTGAATGCAGTGAGGATTTTCATTTTAATATCCTGACTTGCAATTATTTGTTTTCTTCCTTATTTAAAAGAAGAGTGATAGAGGAGACAACAGTGACAAATAGTAGCTTTAGAGAAGAAATAATGTATGCAGTAGGAACAGAGCAGATAATATAAAGAACTAGAGGCCGGTGCACAAAATTCGTGCATGGCGGGGGTGTCCCTCAGCCCAGCCTGCACCCTCTCCAATCTGGGACATCCCTCTCACAATCCAGGACTGCTGGCTCCCAACTGCTCGCCTGCCTGCCTTCCTGATTGCCCCTAACCACTTCTGCCTGCCAGCCTGATCACCCCCTAACCACTCCCCTGCCAGCCTGATTGATGCCTAACTGCTCCCCTGCCAGCCTGTTTTCCCCCAACTGCCCTTTCCTACAGGCCTGGTCACCCCCAACTTCCCTCCTCTGCCAGCTAGGTCACCCCTAACTGCCCTCCCCAGCAGGCTTTATCGCCCCCAACTACCCTCTCTTGCAGGCCTGGTCCCTTCCAACTGCCCTCCCCTGCTGGCCATCTTGTGGTGGCCATCTTGTGTCCACATGGGGGCAGGATCTTTGACCACATGGGGGCAGCCATCTTGTGTGTTGGAGTGATGGTCAATCTGCATATTACTCTTTTATTACATAGGATAGAGGTCTGGTGCACAGGTGGGGGCCAGCTGGTTTGCCCTGAAGGGTGTCCTGGATCAGGGTGGAGGTTCCCTTGGGGCGTGGGGCAGCCTGGGTGAGGGGCCTGTGGTGGTTTGCAGGCCAGCCACGCCCCCCGGCGACCCAAGCGGAGGCCCTGGTATCTGGGATTTATTTATCTTCTACAATTGAAACTTTGTAGCATTGAGTGGAGGCCTGGGCCCGCCAGGGTGTGTGGAAAGTTTGGCTTCCTCCATTGCCGGGGAAACCCAAGCCTCCCTCCTGCTCTCTGTGGCCACAGCCATCTTGGTTGGATTTATTTGCATATTCGCTCCTGATTGGCTTGAGGGCGTGGCTGGTGGGTGTAGCAGAGGTACGGTCAATTTGCATATTACTCTTTTATTAGATAGGATATATTCAGACAAAGTCTGGCAAATGCCAGCACCAAAGACCTTCTAAGAGAAGGGAAGAATATGATGACTTTCAGTTTAAGGTTCACTTCTAATTTATTTAAAATACAAGGTTTTTAACATTTGTTTTCTCCCCTTACCCTGATTTTAAGGATTTCTAATAAAGTATTCTAGTTCTTATAGAGACACTCTATAAAGTGAAAGTTGACATTAACTGGCATCCAATTTTTAGGTTCTTTTCAGTTTTTATTCTTCCTTATTCAGATAGTTCCTTACTCTGAATCCTGTTTAGTTTTAATCCTTATTTTTTTAAAATATATTTTACTGATTTTTTTTTACAGAGAGGAAGGGAGAGGGATAGAGAGTTAAAAACATTGATGAGAGAGAAACATTGATCAGCTGCCTCCTGCACACCCCCTACCAGGGATGTGCCCACAACCATGGTACATGACTAGAATCGAATCTGGAACCCTTCAGTCCACAGGCCGACGCTCTATCCACTGAGCCAAACCAGTCAGGGTTCTAATCCTTCTTATTGCTGAGGTTATGAGGAAAGTCTGTTACAGAATATTTGAGAAATAAATGGTATTTGTATTTTATACAAATTTGAAGCTAAAAATAAATACATTTTTAAAAGAAAAATGTGGGATATGTAGATATTTTAACATGTATCAGTACCAGTCACCAATCAGTTGCTGTGACAACCTTCCTTCTTCACTGTCTTGAGATTCCCAGAGGGGTGTGCTAGGTACAGTAAGTTGTACATATACCTTACTGATGTTTAATACATAAAATCATTGTGTCAATTTTCACTCTTCAAACCACTGAAATAGTTTAAGCCAAATAGTTCATCTTATTTGGATTTAAAAAAATATTCTACTTTATTTATTGAAATATCCACTTTATTACTTTAGCAATGGAGCCATTCTCATGATGGATACCCTTTCTGCCAGTATACCCTTGCTTTCTAGCACACACATTCGGGCTTTTTAGCATATTCAGTTTCTCTCTGTGTCAGGAAGAAATATATGTATTGCTTATTTCCATGATTTGTTAGTGAAGTGTAATTATCAGAAACTGAAATAACATTGGACACAGAGATTACCTGTGGTAGAGAGACTTTTATTTCAATGCCATTTATTCAATAGAAACTAATCTTACTCTTTCTGTTTAGTTTTTATTGAGGATATCCTCCTTCAATATCTTACAAAGAATTTATTGCTAATGAAAGGAAAGCATTTGCATGCCTGGGATAGGTCATACATCAGACATTAAAATATAGAATGTGCAAATATAGCATGTGTATAGTCATATTCTATAAGATCCTGGAAACTGATGCTTCTTTATTTTGTAAGAGCGAACCATTATGGATATTGAGACGTTATGCTTATGGTGTACTTTACTATGAAATTGAAGCAAAAACCTCAATGTGGATTGATGTATATCATTTTATGTAAAATTACTTTTATATGAAACACGACAACCATTTTTCAGTTGTTTTCCTACCATGTCAACATTTGTTCTCTTAAACTGCTTACTTCAATCGAAAAACATTTCTACATCTTCTTTATGCTCGAGAGTTAAGGGAGGTCCTGCCCTAGGTCTTCATGCTGCCATGGACCACTCTCTTCTCATCCAAATCCTGTTGATAATTTTACCTTGATTCTGCTGTTTCCTTAATGCCAGTAGCCTTCTCCAGACTGTAAGTTCTGTGAGGTCAGAGACAGTACCTTTTGGGGCAGTGCTTTAGCTCTGTTTTTCTGACACATTATGGAACACAGAAGCAAAGACAGTTATTCAATGAATTGGTCACAATAGTGTTTTAGTCGCTATTTCCACTTGTTGACATTATATGTCCTCTAAGCATCAGGATTAAAATGTTCGAATTAGGGTGGGCCACCCAAACTGAGACCTACCAGAGTATTTAAGAAAATCAGTTAACCTATTTGATGAATAAGTGTCCAGTGCCCTGGAGCACTGATGAGACTGTGAGCAGAATGAGCTGCCTTCTGTAGTCCTGGTGTCTCCTGCTAATGAGGTCTTATTCCTTTTTGCCACTCACAGAACTACACTGGACTTCTGTTTAACTCAGGGAAGCTGGAACAGATGCTTAATTTTTAAGCTGAGCCTCAAAGATTTTAATGGTTCCCCAGAAACCAAATTCCTGAGTATGCAGGGCTCTCCCCTCTTTTCTCTATCTTTTAAAAAAATATATATTTTTATTGATTTCAGAGAGGAAGGGACTGGGAGAGATAGAAACATCAGTGATAAGAGAGAATCATTGGTTGGCTGACTCGTGCACACCCCCTACTGGGGCGAGAACCTGTAACCCCAGCATGTAGTCTGACCTGAAATTGAACCGTGACCTCCTGGTTCATAAGTTGATGCTCAACCACTGAGCGACACTGCCCGGGTGTCTACCCTCTTTCCTTAAACCAGAATCAGTCCACCTTTTTCTTCTTTGGCTCTCAAATACTCATACTCTACATAGAAAGATCTATGGATGCCATTTCCTAGGCTCTGAGAATGATGTGTCCATCTAATCACCTCAGGTGACTATTATGATCAACACTACAGTCCTGGTGCATGAAAATTCATGCACTGGAGGGGGGTCCCTCAGCCTGGCCTGCCCCCTCTCACAATCCGGGAGCCCTCACAGGCAGGAGGTGACCCTGTGATCAGGGGAAGGCGACGTCCCCATCACACCTCTGCTGCTGCCACTGCTGGCAGCGCAAGCCTCGGCTGGCCCTCGTTACCTGAGCCTCGGGTGGCCCTGGGTGGTTCGGCAGCCACCATTTGAGGCTTCCCTGTGCCTTGGGCATTGGCTGGGCAGCTGCCATATGAGGCTTGCCTGTGCCTCAGGCTGGCCCTGGGTGGCTGCAGGGATGCAGGGACTGGGGGACTCTGGAGGCAGGCGCGTGGAGTGGCCAGACCCGCCTGGGGGTGGGCCCGGCCAATGCCACATGACTGGGCGCCACCATATTGTGGCTGTGGGCGCTGCCATCTTTGTGAGGGCGTGATGGTCAATTAGCATATTCCCTCTTTATTAGCTAGGATGCCTGAGTAGCATTTTATTCTTTTGAATAACTTCTACTCCAACAAAAACAATGAATATTTGCAGTGGAAGCACGTGTTCATGATTTGTTTGGAGATTATGTAAACTATACTAAAGCATTAACACCATTCTGAAAAGAATATCAGAACCATATTTTTTAAATTGGGTAGGGGGGGAGTTTTGCACTATGAAACTGTCAGGGAAAGGAAAGGGCAAAAGACAGCATATTCCTCCCAGCCTTATTCATTTAACACTTATTCTGAAAGGAATATAAAGGTTAACAAGCGATTACGGATCATTTATACATAATCTGGACATACATATTCATGCCTTGTTCTTAATATTCAGCATTTCTTGGTAGTATCCCTTAAGGACATTAAAGGATCAGCATTTAAAATCATGTTGGTACCTAATGATGTGCAGTTTGTGTCACAGTTATGTATACAGGAAGCTGAGTGTTCCCACGCACAGGTGAAACAGGAGGTGTTGCCCAGGCCCCAACTTGCTCACGGGAGGCACATGCTGTGGATGCTGAGGATGGGGCTTGTGGGGTCAAGGACACACTGCTCCAGGTCCCAGATTGCTGAGAGTTGGGGACTCAGTACAGCTTAATCACATTGGCTTTTCCACAGTTTGGAGAAGGTCCCCTTGCCTTTTCCTGCCCCTTGAGCACAGGCTTCTGTCTTCAACCTTCTTTTCTGCTGAGGTTTAGGCTGCTTTTCAGCTTTGTTCTATGTTTTCAAGATTCTAACCCAGGTTCTTGGTCAAAGTTCAAGAAACTGAGGCAGTAAGAACCAGCATGGACTTGAGCATACAGCCTTGGATTTCCAAGTTAAATATAGGTTTTCATGTCTGCTGCTACCCTCTAGATATGTGATCATAGAAACATATTTCACCTCTATTAGTTGGTTTAATCAGTATCACTTACACCTTCCAGTGGAGGAGAAGATTGCCTAAGTTAAGCAGTCAAATGTGCCTCATGGAACTTACCTTTATTTATTGATAACCAAACATTTACTTACTCATCTATGCAATAAGTGCTGGGGACCTCATGCCAAGAAAACACCAATGCCATTTTTTATTTGTTAATTTTTAAAATCTTTTTGTTGAAAGTATTACATATCTCCCTTCTTTTTTTTTTCTCCCAAAATATCATTTTAATGGAGTTTAGATTCTAATTGGGAGATATATTTTAAATAACAACCACAGGATACAGATATCATGACAGGTACAATTTCAGTGGGACATTTGTAGAAAAGTCCAGGGAAGAATGAAAGAGAATATTCAGTATTTTAGTGTTATGAAGAGAAGATACCAGGTTCTGGGGCAGTGATAAGGAATTAGTATACAGTGGGAACAGAGCAGAAAGATTCCCTGAGGTGGTATTGAGTTGAAATTTAAAGAATGGGTTAGAATCACCTTAAAAAAATAGAACAAAGTTGAAGAGCATCCTAAGCTCAGTGGAGAAGAAGATTGAAGACAGAAGCCTGTGCTTAAGGGGCAGGAAAAGGCAAGGAAGCCTTCTCGAAACTATGGGAAAGCCAGTGTGATTAACCTGTAGAGAGAAGAAGGGTGTAGGTGAAGTCCTTTGGCCTTTATTAGAAACTTAATATCTCTTACAATAATAATGGAGAACAATAACAGGCTTTCATCAGAACAGTCCCATTGTCTGAATGCATTTGAAAAAATTGTCTTTCAAGAATGCAAGGAAGGAGAAAGTAAAAGATGCCGGTAACCTGATAGGGTCCTGTGGTAGGAATCTCCGCTGAGGGATGGTGGTAGCTGAACTAATAAGAGAAGAGCAGAGAACAGAGATGTTTCAGAGGGAGCACAAACTCAGTGGTGCAGAAAGGACCATGATGGTGAAGGGAATCTCCCACCTTTCCATACCCATCCAACACATTTGCTGGTGACTGCAATTCTGACATTCATTTTGATAGTCAGAATCTGCTCTAGGCAAATACCCCAGGAAGGTGTGGCATTATATGAATTGATTTTGCCAAATAATGTCATTAGCTTAGGAGATTTGCTTCCATTGGGGTGAAAGTGGTACCAAAATTGGAGGATAACATTAATCTTAGTGGGATAAGAAATTAACTGTTCTTTGGAGTTTACTGATAATTAATTATACCAAGAAAGGATATGAAAAACAGCAGGCTGTTGGTTATATTTTTGATATTTGAATGATATGAAATGCAATGCCTTATTGAAAAAAAAAGTGAATTGGGGAAAGAGATTGCATATTTTCCTCAAATTCTTTGAAAGCTTGAAATAATACTAAGTAACATTTTAGACTATTTATTTATATGCCAAGTACCACAATACACGCTTTCCCGAATTACTTCATCAATTCTGTCTATAACATAGTGGATTAGACACAAATTAATGCATTTTACATATAAGGAAATTGAGGGTTTCAAAGTTCAGAAGTGAGCCAGGAACCTAGCTGGCACCAAATGGCAACGGGGCTGAGTATGTGATTTAACATTTACGTCACACTACCTACTTGTTTCAGTATAGATGTTCTTTTAATAAACTCTCCTTTTTTATGTCATAGGTGACCAGGTGAGCTCACTTGGCCCGGCTTGCCATTGCTTTTCTCTATACTACCTTTAAAACTCTCCCTGTTACCCTGACCAGTTTGGCTCAGTGGATAGAGCGCTGGCCTGCAGACTGAAGGGTCCCAGGTTTGATTCCCGTCAAGGGCACATACCTTCATTGCAGGCTCAATCCCTAGTAGGGGGCATGCAGGAGGCAGCCGGTCACTGATTCTCTCTAGTCATTGATATTTCTCTCTCCCCCTCTCCCTTCCTCTCTGAAATCAATAAAAATATATTTAAAAAAAATAAAACTCTCCCCGTTCTCTTTCTTCGTTTTGTCTTCCTTGCTCTTTTCCATGCCCTCCTCTCAAGTTTTCCTTGCTCACCGAGGCTAGCAAATTTAAAGCCCTTACTTCTGCTGCTTTGTAGGACTTTCCTGCACCTCATTTCATCTGTCTCCCCTGATTGATCTCCTTGTCTCTGATTTTGACATCTTGGTGTGACTTTCTAAACTGAATGATTCGATCATAGGGCTCCCCCTCATAGGGCTCCCCCTCACAGGGCTTCCCCTCACAGGGCTTCCCTCCGATGATTACCTAGTGCAGTGGTCGGCAAACCTCGGCTCGTGAGCCACATGCGGCTCTTTGGCCCCTTGAGTGTGGCTCTTCCACAAAATACCACGTGCGGGCGCGCACGTACAGTGCGATTGAAACTCCGTGGCCCGTGCGCAGAAGTCGGTTTTCGGCTCTCAACAGAAATGTCAATCCTTGTCCTGTTGATATTGGGCTCTGTTGACTAAGGAGTTTGCCGACCACTGACCTAGGGGAATCTCACTATGTCCACCTGTGGAGGCCAGCTGAAGAATGCTTCCTTCCTTATCCACGGGGGTATCTTGATATCTCGTCACCCTATTGGAGATCCTTGACAGTGTAGGTCTGGAATGAAACAAAGGCCCACATCCCAGAAATAGATGTTAAGTATAGATTTAAATAAAATGGAGCATATCAATTTTCAACTCCTTGTTTCAATTGCTTCCAGTGAAATGAGCTGAGTCGTTTTTCTTTTTCATGTCAAACACTTAAATAGAATCAAAATATGTGTGAACTGGCATTAACAAAGTAGCTTCAAAAGCACCTAGCTAATTTATTCAGAGTGACAAGTGACATTGATATTCGAGTACTCTGCTTTTCAAAGTCTATTTCCCCTCCGTTCAAGATGGGAGCAGGGGATTCCCACAAAGAAATTAATGTACAAATGAGTCCAAAGTTTTCAAAATAATTCTACAAGAATTCTCTCCTCTCCTTCCTCCTCTCCCTCCCCCCACCCCGCACCCCTCCAAACTTTGTTGCCACCTCATTTGACAACTTCATAAAGATCAGTGCAAAAACAATAGCAACAAAGAGGAATGTGAAATGAACCCCAAACTGAGAGTTCATGTGTAATCAATTCTGAGCAGCCCCTAAGGCTTTGTAAAGGTGTATGTAAGGTAACAATACTTTTGTCTTCAATATCATTAGTAAAATGTCCTTCTGGATTTATTTACTCATCTGTTTGTTTGTAGGCATTGTTCTATGTTGACACCTCTCTTCATAGAAGTAAAACTAAAAAGATTTAAAAAGAAGATTTAACCTTGACACTGCATTTGTGATTCATATTAGAGGGAAATGTAAGAAAGAGAGAACAGGGAGATGAAGAAACACTGGATGGTTGGGAATTCAGGAGGAGATTAAGGAATGCTAAAAGGTCTTTATCAAATAGCACTGCGAAGGAATTGGTCCAGAGTCCTGATGCATTGAATCTCTTCTTGCCTCCTGTACCACACAGAACATCTTTCTTCATCTTACTCATGCCAGCCACTCTCTCCATTAGGGGTTTACCTGGCTATTTTAGCTTTGCATATTCTTCTCCTTGAATCTGCATTCGCTTCAACACTGTCTTCATTGCTTTGCTTAAATATCACCTTCTCATTGTGGTCTACCCTGTTCACCCAGTTTAAAACTATAATATATACATATATCTTCTCCAACCATGGACCTGCTAAATTCCTGATATACAGCATGCTATTATTTCATAGTAAAGTTTGCCTGTTTGTTATGTGAAAGGTTAAATATATTTAGAAATAAAAGGAAATAAACATGGAGACTATAAGGAAAGGGATCATTTATGCTTTCATGATTGTGTGAATGAAAGAGGGACAGAAGGAAAGAATGAGGTGAATTATTTTGTGTGTTTTATAAACAAAAAGAAGCAGCAACAAATGGGAACATAAATTATACAGTACTGGAAATTAGGAAGAAAGTATATTTGAAGGAAAGCTTGCTACTGTTTCCTAAAGAACCAGAGAATAGGCATGGGTGCAGATACACTATATTTGAGGTGAGGAAGTGCTTTGTTAAGTTTCTGACTATGGAGGGCATCCACATTTGTATCTCCCACAGTCATTATAGTTAATTCCCAACAATTAAATGTAGTTCAGAAGGCCTGGGCAGGTGACTGCTGGCCAACTCTCACCACCAGTTGTGTTTATTAGGAGACAGTGGTTTTCACTTTATGAATGTGGAAGACACTAGCTGAGCTCACAGCTCTTCACATCCTCTCAACCATCCCACCCGTGACCTGCTCAGGCATGTCACCTGCAGGACCCCTTGATTCTCTAGAATCTGTCACCCCAGCTCCACCCTTTGAGTCACCATAGAACATTGCTTCCTTGCTTTGGATTAAAGCTTCCAATAAAAAGAGTCAAAAATTCAGATATTGGCTTAAATTTATATCTTTTATTTCATCAGACAAGAATTTTTACATTTATATTTTCATTTAATCAGACAAAAAGTTACTCTTAATTATTGGGTTAGTAAGAATCCGGGGGAGTTTCTGCAGTTCACAGGTGGAATGGATACATTCAGAGAGTGAGATAGTTTCCTGATAACCTACAAACTTCAGTGCACTTAACCCTCCCCTTGGACAAATTCAGAACCACATGTGCATCTATAACAGAATGCAGCAGAGCATTTAAATGTAGGGTCTCATGTAAATCCTGTTTCTATCTGGGAAGAGTATTTGGAGGGAAAGATGTATTAGAGGAAGTCTAGCATATTTTCAGCTTTTCCCAAATTGGGCACTTCTATGATTTAATTATTCTATTAACACTGTGGCAGATGAGACTATATATGACTGTTTTTATTTTTTGTGATAATCCTATCTAATGAAAGAGTAATATGCAAATTAACCGTCACTCCGCGACAAAATGGCGGTGCCCATAGCCACAAGATGGCGGTGCCCAGTCCTCTCAGCCCCGCCGGTGTCCCCCAGTCTTAGGGAGGGCTGCTGCTGACAGCCTGCAGAGTAAGCAGCCTGGCGGAATGCTGCCCAGAGGCCCTCCTGACCCTTTATAAAAAACAAAAACAAATTCACTCCCCACAGCACAATCCCCTCCCAGTGCCGGCAGCCTGGGCTGGGGTCTCAGTCTGGCAGGGACACCGCACCCCCATGGCATGATCCCCTGCCAGTGGTGGCAGCCTGGGCTGGGGTCTCAGCCTGGCAGGGGCGACGCAACCCCACAGTGTGATTCCCTGCCAGCAGCGGCAGCCTGGGCTGGGGTCTCAGCCTGGCAGGGGCGACGCAACCCCACAGTGTGATACCCTGCCAGCAGCGGCAGCCTGGGCTGGGGTCTCAGCCACCCCCACGGTGCGATCCCCTGCCAGCAAGAGCAGCCTGGGCTGGGGTCTCAGCCTGGGAGGGGTGCGCACCCCCACTGCGTGATCCTCTCCCAGCTGTGGCAGCCTGGGATCTCAACCACTGAGTCACACCAGCCAGGCAGATATAGAGGAATCTTAAACATTTCTTTTTTTAAAAATATATTTTATTGATTTTTTACAGAGAGGAAGGGAAAAGGATAGAGAGCTAGAAACATCAATGAGAGAGAAACATCAATCAGCTGCCTCCTGCACACTCCCCACTGGGTATGTGCCCCCATCCAAGGTACATGCCCGTGAGTGGAATCAAACCTGGGACCCTTGAGTCTGCAGGCCTACGCTCCATCCACTGAGCCAAACCAGTTAGGGCTGTCCAATATGTTAAAGAAAAAACCCTATCTAATAAAGAGGGAATATGCAGGGGAGGGCATTTGGGGGTGACCGGGCTGTCAGGGGAGGGCAGTTGGGGATGGTAGGGCTGGCTGGGAGCAGTTAGGTGCCGATCAGGCTGGCAGGGGAGTGGTTAGGGGGTAATCAGTTTGGCAGGCAGAAGCAGTTAGGGGCAATCAGGCAGGCAGGCGAGCAGTTGGGAGCCAGCAGTCCCGGATTGTGAAAGGGATGTCCAACTGCCTGTTTAGGCCCGATCCCTAAACAGGCAGTTGGACATCCCCCGAGGGGCCCCAGATTGGAGAGGGTGAAGGTCGGGCTGAGAGACACCGTCCCCAGTACACGAATTTCGTGCACCGGGCCTCTAGTCTTTAATAAATGTGAATCTGACCTAAATTTTACTTCAAATATGCAGGATAGGGCAAAAGTAGGTTTATAATTGTTTGTATGGAAAATAATACAATAATCTACACTAATAAAAGAGAAACATGCAAATTAACCATCACTCTGCTACGCCCACAGGCCACACCCACCAGACAATCAGGAGCAAGTATGCAAATTAACCCAACCAAGATGGCAGCCAGCCATGGAGCCAGAGCAAGCAGGAGGCTTGGGTTGCCCTGGCGATGGAGGAAGCAAAGCTTCCTGCCCGCCCTGGCCAGCCCTGGCCTCTGCTCAAGGCTACAAAGTTTCAATTACAGAAGATAAATAAATCCTAGATACTTGCTTCCAGCTGGCCCTGGCCTCCACTCAAGGAGGCGCTAAAAAAAAAAAAAAAAAAAAAAGAAAAGAAAAAAAGGAGGGGCTGGGACCTTGGGTCACCAGGGGGTGATCGGGTCAGGATGAGAAAGCAGGGGCCGTTGGGGGTAAGCAGACCAGCAGGGGGGCCAGTTGGGGGTGAGAAGGCCATCAGTGGGGGTCAGTTGGAGGTGATCAGGACAGTGGGGGGGCAGTTGGGGGTGAGCAGGCCAGTGGGGAGGGGTGGTGGGAGTGAGAAGGCCAATGAGGGGGCAGTTGGGGGTGAGCAGGCCGGCGGTGCGGGGCAGTTGGGGCAAGCAGGCAGGCAGGCAGAGTGGTTAGGGGCAATCAGGCAGGCAGGCAAGTGAGCAGGATGATTGTGAGAGGGATGTCTGACTGTCGGTTTAGGCCCGATCCCTGTAAACTGGCAGTAGGACATCCTTTGAGGGGTCCTAGATTGGAGAGGGTGCAGGCTGGACTGAGGAACCTCCCCCCCATGCAGAAATTTCGTGCACCGGGCCACTAGTCTATAATAATAAAAGCCTAGGTGGCTCTCGTGCCCTCACATCATCACAAGATGGCCGGCCCCACGTTGTCACAAGATGGCCACCACCATGTCAACACAAGATGGCTGCCACAAGATGGCTGGCAGGGGAAGGCAGTTGGGGGTGAGATCAGGCTGGCAGGGGAGGCCTGTTGGGGGTGACCAGGCCTGCAGGGGAGGGCAGTTGGGGGAGACCAGGCCTGCAGGGGAGGGCAGTTAGGGGCGATCAGGCCAGCAGGGGAGGGCAGTTAAGGGTGACTAGGCTGGCAGGGGAGGGCAGTTGAGGGCCATCTGGCAGGCAGGCAGAGGAGGGCAGTTGGGGGCGATCAGGCCAGCAGGGAAGGGCAGTTGGGGGTGATTGGGCCAGCAGGGGAGTAGTTAGGCGTCAATCAGGCCAGCAGGGGAGCAGTTAGGGGGCAATCAGACTGGCAGGCAGAAGCGGTTAGGGGCAATCAGCAGGCAGACAGGCGAGTAGTTAGGAGCCAGAAGTCCCAGATTGTGAGAGGGATGTCCGACTGCCGGGATTGGGCCTAAACCAGCAGTCGGACATCCCCCAAAGGGTCCAAGATTGGAGAGGTTGCAGGCTGGGCTCAGGGACACTCCTCCAGTGCACGAATTTCGTGCATCGGGCCTCTAGTTAATAAATAATACAAGAATAAAATCTGTGTTTCATATACTCACAACTGTTAACCTATTTTTGGCCACACCCTGTATATTTAGAAAATACTGTTGATTTCCTCTTACTTTATTTACCACACATCTTTAGTGCTCACGTGTTATGTGACCCGATAGCAGCATTTCATTGGATTTGGTCTTTTCTGAGCCAGGTTGAGAACTTGGTCTGGCTTTCAGTGCAATTTATAATTGTTCCAAAACAAGCATTTCTACTCCACTCCGAACTTGTGCCGAAAGGACCGCCCCCACCTCAGGCTATAGCCCCAAAGGAAGCACAACATGAGTCTGATAAGAAGTTAATTTTCCTTTGGTTCAAAAAAACAACATCACCCTTTATACTTATACTTAAATGAATTTCAAAGGGAGGGTGAAATCATGGTTAGGGAACTTGGGCAAGGATGACACAGTGAAGAAAAGACCTAGGAGACAGCCAACATTTTACAACTTGACAGAAGTTAAATTAGTCATTTTAAATGTCATTCTATAGAATGTCACTGAGAATGAGTAAACAAGTTAATTAGTTTGGTTTTCTTTGTTTCTTCCTTTGCAAAATCCAGCCAAACAAAAATGTGGGTTTCTAAAGCAGAAATCAAGTAAAGGGGGGAAAAAAAAGCTGTTCATTCCCTGAATCCTAAATTTCCTGATTGGGGGTCTTTCGGTTCTGAGGCTTCCGGTAACGTGTTCATTGGAACATAAATACGACCAGCATCAAAGGCTTACCATTCAGATTAAGCATGTTCTGGCGTCTCCCCTCTTTTTAGTTTGAACTTGGAATCTCCTCCATGTGCAGACCACTAATGAGAAGCTCCTTGCTTATGAATTCAGTTCAGAATGGGAGCAGTTTCCCTCCTCTCTCTCTTTGCATAATGTCGGCTTTGAAGTCAGGCAGTCCAAGAAAGTGATTGATCTCGCCCAAGTTCATAACTTTTTCAAAGTACTGCCGATATCATTAAATTTTAATTAACCCTTTGAGCTCCTTCTATGATGTAAAGATGAGGGAACATCAAAGGCTCATGTGTTGGAGCGGCCGTGGTATCTTTTGTGCTCACATTGCTTTTTTAGGACATCCTAAGATGCACCTATTTCAGGGAGGTCTTCAGCTTTGTGTGTGCCCGTGACATGGGGATGCTGTTGCAGGGGTAGAGCTAAAATCTATTGTTAGTCTTTTAAAGCTGGCTATTTAGGCGTCGCTGTGCTGAGGGCTTAGAAGGGGGTATCTTTCCACCTCTTTGACACAAAGCATTGTAATCAAGGAGTCTGTTTAAAATGCCACTTGGTGGTTTGTAGCTTCTTGTGTGGTTGTCCTTCAGTAGCACTCATTCATAATTGACCTTATTTCCCTTTTATGACTTAATGTGTAATACTCTGCATGTGGTCTTGGAAAGTAATACAGTTACCTCGACATCTGCGGGATGAAGAAACTCAGGTAGAAAGGGGAGTGTGCACTGCCAGAGGTTGCAGGGTTTGAGACTGTACGTCTAATTTGTGACAGAATAGCTTCTCCTGAAGCTGTTAGCAATATTTGTTAAGTGCACTCTCTGTGAGTGTGTGGTCAGTGTCCTTGTTAAACAGAAGGCACTTGAAGCAGAATTTGTAAACTCATATTCTTGTGCCTCTTATGATTTCCTACAACCACTGTCAAAAAGTGGACTAGAATGCCATCAATTTCACCGGCACCTATTAGGCAATGGACAATGTTATCAAGTGCAGGGAACCCAGGATTCTAACATCCTGCACACATCCTTTGACATAGTGTCTCCTGTGATAGAAATTGAGTAGCTTGTATGGTGGACACAAGTAACTTGTTTATTTGTGTCTTGGTTGTTCCATAAACCTACCTATTCTTTTCCTTCTTGATAAAGTTTAAATGAGATAATAGACGTGTGTTTTGTAGTGTTTCTGTCTTAATAATATTACACTTAATAGTTTTAGACTTGCTATTTAGATGCAGTAGATGTTGGCTAGAATGCATTTTCCTTTTGGGGATGGCCTTCATCTCCTGACACTTCTCTTTGAATGTAAATATTTACTAACCACAGTTTCCTTCTAAAGATCCAGGGGAGGAGGAAGAAGTGATAAAACTGTTGATTGCTCCACCTCTTCAAAAGTAGTGATAAGCTCATCTCCAAAGCCCTAATTGCTCCTTTAGGGTCAGTTTAATCAAGGCATCATCATAGATGACATGCATCTTCTAAAATGAGATTCCCTGACCTATTGAAATGAACAGGATCTGGGTTTGCATTTGGGGTGTCTGACTTAGCGGTCTGTATGTTTATGAGATTTAAATTAAGCCTGCCTATATTATTAGGGGAAAATTTGACCAATAATTTAAACAAATAGTTGATCTTTCCTTTTCATCAAATTTGAGTCAATTGTAGTGGAAATAATTTAAATACTGGACTGTTAAATACCTTAATGAGTATAAAATTCCCAAAAGGAAAATTTTATATTTTAAAGATGAAATAGAATTCTAAGCAATGTAGCTGTTGTCTTGGGCTCAGGACGTTAGTAACTCCATATAGCAGATGCCTCCAAAATAAGCAATGCATTATGACTATAGTGTACAGTTGTTGTTTTTTCTTTTTCCCATATTTGAAGAAGACACTACATAAATTAATCTGAGAGGTATATATGTTCTAGAAATGAATGGAAATGAAGGCAGGGGTTGGGCGCAGCCTAACTCCAACTTTCTCATTCTGTTCCACTTACCCAACTTCTCACGTAGCAGAAGTTCCCAGTGCTGTAGGAGTTTAAAGGAAACTGAGGTACATTTAGAGATTTAACAGAAGGCAGCTTTAAAAATGAATGTCAAGGGATGCCTGAGACTTTCACAAAAATATATACATGGGGTGGAAACCACTGTGGTAGAGAAAAATAGCAAGTATAAGATGTCCAGCATGACGAAAGATGGGAAAGTTAGTTCAAGATAATGTTCCAGGCAGAAAAAATGGGGTCTATGTTCAAAAAGCCTGTGATTACCCCACTCCAAACAACAGATTTATGGCTTTAAATCACGGCTTTTCATCTAAAAATGTTCTGATTACTTTAGCTTCAGGTTTGAAGCTGCTTTTGAGAATTATTTTTTCTGAAAATTTACCATATTAGAAATAAAAGTATAGAAAAATATGAATTAATAACTTGAATTAAGGAGTAAAAGCATGTGGGCTAATTTTCAGACTAGATCTGTGGGCATGGGAAGCTATTTACATTTTATTTCCTTTATCTATATCCTTACAAGGTAGTTGTGAAAATCAAATATGAGAAGGCACACTCAATTGATTAGCAAAGTGTCATACATAAGAGCCTAATAATCATAAGGAATTATCATTATTATTACTATCCCTAAACTGATTATGGTTTAAACAAATCAAGTGTTCTTCCTGCTTCTAATTAGAGAGACATACTTAAGGAACTGAAAAAGTAGAACTATATTTTGCATATTAAAAATAATCTTCGTAAGTCTGGAATTAAAATAGTATAAATCTGGAATTAAAATAGTGATAGTATCCTCTGTTATCAATGTTAAAACCAAGACTCAAAAATATACATGTTTTATGCATATTACAGTTTTCTTTGGTTTTCACAAGTAGGAAACACCAATTACTATCTTCCCAGCCACCGGTATTTATTAAGTTTCCTTGCCACCTGCCACCTAGCTGAAAAGCCAATGCCAAATTTTATTTTATTTACATATATTTGTATTATTTATAACAATCTCAATTCTAGGTTTCAGTTTCTCTACCAGTTACCTTTAAGCTAGATTATACTGAGGTAGCATGTACCTTCAGATGATCGGTAACCTACACTCAGGATGATTGATTTCTTGCCCATGGTACATACTGCAGGTCTGCTGTGGCTCTTCTCCATGAGTTTGGTTTATTCTAGGGCCCAGACTAAAAAAGCAGCTTGTAGCTGAGATGTACTGGCCTTGTGATAGCGGGTAAATGACTCTGGAAAAACACATACGGTCTTTCAAAATTTCTACTGTCCCGTAGTAATATGCTACTTCAGGTCATGCTCTTTGACTAGAGGAAGCATTATGGCCACTTGATGGCAATGGCCTATAGATGTTTAAACCTCTCATGAGGTTAGCCAATGGCAGAGTCATAATGCTAATGTTATCAACAAGAGCTGGGTATTAGTACTTACTGTTAAAAACAGAGTTCCAGATGGCCTGCTCTCGTCCTGCCCCCTATACTAGTAAATAATCGAAGGGACGGTAAATATGATGTTTTTTACTCTCATGATTGGGTTTTATTATATAGCATAGTTGATTTTAAGAAAGAAAACTTATCCAAGAGGGCCTGAGGGAATCATATAAATCCTTTCAATCTGTGTCTAGAGATCAGAGATCAAGTGAGAGATTGGAAGCTCAAGGTGGATGGGATGGGACAAGTACTCAGTTGCTGGATTGAAGGTGGAGAGGGCCATGTGGTGAAAAATGCAGGGAGTGTCTAGAAGCTGTGAGAGCCGTAGGGTGACAGGCAGCAAGGAAATGAACCTTAGTTCTACAACCAGAAGTAACTGGATTTGGCCAAGGGCAGCTCATAGCAGATTCCTTCTCAGTCCATACAAAAAGGAAGACCTGCTTACACCTTGATTTTAGCCCTGTGAGACTCTGACCCAGTCATTCTGAACTCCAACTGTGAGCTAATACATGTTTTGGTTTTAACCACTACTTTTATGGTAATTTATTACATAATAATAGAAAACTAAAACAGTGTTAGTCTGCTGATACGCTCTAGACTTAAAGTCAATGATGTGGCCTGTCCAAGCCTTAATTTTCTCATATTTATAAATAATACCTCTACTGCACATATCATATCCGATCTTGTTATAATAATCAAATAGGATACAATATGCAAACTTAATTGTAAACGAAGTGCTACAAACCTGTAAGGGATTGACATTATATAACACATGAAATCGTTTATCCATTCCAGTTTCTAAAGCAATAAAACATAGGAATTATTCATTGCACTAAAACATCTCACCAAATTCAGACAAAACAGTCATGAGAGAATAAACCATCATAGGATCTAGGGTTTGATTTTAACTCTGTTATTGGTAAAGCTGCATGAATTTGATCAATATACTTAAACACATTGAGCCTCAGATTGTTAAAGCATAAAACACATTTAATGTCCAACATAGCTTTGTTGTTGAAGATTAGAGGTAATATATATACATTGTTCTCAATTGAAACACAGACATTGCATCTAATATTAACTCATATCATGTATAATACAATAATTACCAGCTATAATAATAAAATTGTAATATGCTAATTAGAACAGACGTCCTTCCGGACGACCTTCCGATGAAGCCGGGGCTGCGAGGGAAGCCTGGGTCCCGGGAGCCAGAGGGAAGCTGGTGCCGGCAACCTGGGGAAGGAAGTTCTACTCTTGCATGAATTTCATGCATCAGGCCTCTAGTTTTCTATCAAGTGTCCAAATACCTGCAGCCTAGCTCTATGCCAGTTTCCTTTCTGCCCTGTTCTAGACCAGGCAAATTACCTACTGAGTTACATGCTCAACATGGAATCTAGAAGACTGGTGTACTTGCCATATTGGCTGCCTGCTTAATCAGGACAGGAACATTCCCCACTCATCACATCCTCAGCTTTCAATTATGGGCTTTGCATCCAAGTTCTGTGAGCATCACAGATAAGCTCTCTTGATTAAGATCATTAAAGGATTCTTTATCTTTAGTTCAATGGCATCTTGCCTGCAGATTTATTAGACTGCTTTTTTGGTACACTGCCTATTTCAGGGAGAAAATATTACACTAGTACATATGGGCAGAATAAAGATGAAGCACAATTGCCAATTGCACATAAGTAGTCTAATGCATTCTTATTACAACAAAAAAAATTCTGTAGAGTCTAATATCCAGGAATAGGAAAGAAATTCAGAAAATCCTCAAACCCTGCCTCCTGAACTGAGTCAGGTCAGGTGGAGAGTATCTGTTTCATACATGGAAGCACCAGAAATGTGGGTGCTTTTTCAGTATCTTGTAACTAGATTGTTGTCTGACCCCCGCAAGGCTTGTTTTCTTCCTATTCTATCTCAAGGTTCATAATGCTCATCTCCAGAGGAGGGCTCTCCCACTCCCAGTCCCTTGATGGATAATAAAACACTTTATTCTCTAGCTATGTGTTTACACCAGTGAATCAAATATTTATTGAACACCTACAGTGGGTGAACGATGTTGCCAGGGAACTGAAAAGAAGCTCCGACTTCTAAGGTACAATTCTTGTCATAATGGAAATGACAATTGGGTTGAGCCAAGAAAAAAATCTTATAAAATTGTAATTCACGTTATAAGGAAATGTATAAATGTCTCTTAAAGTGTGTTCCTCCAACCACTGGCAGCAAAATGAACTGGTGTTTCTTTTATGAACAGTACATTTTGATAAATATGTCTGTACATGATAAATACCACTTACATGATAGAAAAAAAAGTGCTATCCAGAACCAAAATGCAAGGGATAATAGGAACAAGTACTCAAGGAAAGACGAACAACAAATGAGTAGGTGAGTGTATGAAGCAGAGATTTGAATAGGAAATTAGCAGAGGTGATCAGAGAAGGTAGTGATGGAAATGTGAAGAAGTAATTAGCCAGCAGAAAAAAAAAAAATGGCATAGAAAGGCTGTGACATTAATAATGATGTGATTATAGATGAGCAATTTTTATCTCTTTTTGTTGCCAAAATTATGGTCAAAATGGAGAGTCTGAAAGCCTGCAACTTTTTTTTTAAGCACTCATAGTCACACGCTTCCTTTCTCTGAGGATGCATTAAAGAAAACGGTGAAGGCTAAATGATGACATGCAGTTGCACTAAAATATATTTAAAAGAATGAAAAGAGACAGGGTGTGTTGCATGGCATTGCAGGTTAACAGTGTAGCTATTTCCTTGGGTTGAAAAGCAAGTATATGTAATTGCCAGCAAGATACCTCTTTCAATAACAACATATTCAGGATCCATTTTTAAAAGTATATACTTCAGCAAGAATCTTTCCCTCCATTCATATATATACACTGAGTGGCCAGATGACTATGACCACCCCAACAGTACTTCGTTGGGCCACCTATTGCCTTCAATACTGCGGCGATTCTTCTTGGCATTGACCCCACAAGATGTTGAAAGGTGATGCGAGGAATCTGACACCATGCCTGATGAATAGCACTGTCCAGTTCTGTGAGATTTGATGGTGTGGAACCAGCTTCCTGATGGCTCTTTTAACTTCGTCCCACAAATGCTCAATTGGATTGAGATCTGGTGATTGTGGGGGCCACCTAAGCAAGGTAAAGTCTCCCCCATGTTCTTGAAACCACTCCTGCACAATACGAGCACCGTGGCATGGCGCATTGTCTTGTTGGAAGAAGCCATCTCCATTGGGATACGCCATCAACATGATAGGATGAACTTGATCAGCAACGATACTTAGGTATGTTGTGCTATTCAGACGTTTTCCCACATGAATTAAAGGACCCAAATCGTGCCAGGAAAACATGCCCCAAACCATAACACTGCCCCCACCAGCTTGAAGGGTTGTGCTCATGCGTGTGGGGTGCATGCTTTCTTGCTGTTTTTGCGAAATTCTCACTCTGCCATCTGCATGATGAAACTGAAAACATGATCCATCGGACCACATGACTTTCTTCCAATGCTCAACTGTCCAATCCTTGTGTTCCTGTGCAAATTGGAGACGTTTTATCTTGGTAACTGCAGACAGCAAAGGTGTTCAAACAGGCCTTTGGCTTCCATATCCCATACGATGCAGTGTACGGCTAATTTGCCTACAAACGTCAGGTGGTCATAAATTTTTTTAATTTAGAAATGTCTCTCTACTTTTAACTGAGGCAGCAGTAGCTGAACACTCCCTGGAAGAACAGATTGAAATTAAGAATGTGTGAACTTGTTTTCTATTTGATTTGTTTTGTTTTGTATGTTTACATTCCACATTTTGTCAGATACACCACATGTTGCAAAAGGACACTATTTGTGAGCATGTAGTATCTAAATTTAATTTTCATATCTGCATTACACCTCAATTGTAAAAATTATACATGTGAAAAAACTAAGAAATTCAGGTAAAAATAATAATTTTGATTTCATCAGAACCCTATAACCCTGAAGTAGGTTCTGTTAATCATTATTTTATAGTGCATCATTTATCTATATATTCATTAATAAAAGTGGAATATTATACATATTCTACCTCATGCTCTTTTTTTCAAATTTGCTAATATATATTGGACATATTTCTGGAAATATTTTGTCTTTTAGCAATAAAAGAGACTTGGAAAAGGATATGAAGTGAGAAAACTCATCATTCTATGTATTATAAATTATACCTAAATCAGATTGGCTAGGAAACAAATGGCTAGTTTGCATTCAACTGTTGTTGAATTCCAATCCCAGTTGGCTGCATTTGTAGTGAATTCAGTACTGCTCCGGTGAAATCTGTTTACAGACCCAAGTAATCAGCAATCCTAAATCTTTTAAATAGTGTTATTAGTCACATTATTGTAACTTTCACTTCAATTATTAAGAAATATCGATAGGCTTATTATAATAGTCATACTATTACAATGATGCAGTATCATTATTGTAACAGCCCAAACCAGCCAACACCTTATTCTGAAGTTTCCTAAATTGAAAACTGTTTAAAGACTTACACCATATCAATATTATGTCGTTCCTCTGAATAAAATTTTCCACGTGAAACTGATTTTCCACGTATAGATATAATCTAGGTTAGTGTATGGTATGTTGTTAAAGGTAGCCTTGTATTAAAATATTGCTGAAACGCCCTGGCTGGGTTGACTCAGTGGATAGAGCATTGGCCTGTGGACTGAAGTGTCCCAGGTTCCATTCTAGTCAAGGGCAAATGCCTGGGTTGCTGGCTCAATCCCCAGTGGCGGCGGGCGGGGGGTGGTGGCATTCAGGAAGCAGCCAATCAATGTTTCTCTCTCATCATTGATGTTTCTGTCTCTCTTTCTCTCTCCCTTTCTCTCTGAAATAAAAATAAATAACAATTTATTTATATTTATATTTATATTTGCTGCAAGTAAAAATAGCTTGTGTGTTTTGTTGAAATTATTAGGTAAGGAATGAAAACTAATATGTATATCTTCTTTAGGATTTATAATATTTTCATATGATTTCTATTTAATATAGAGTAATTGGAGATTAACAAGTAAAGTGTTGGCATTCCTCCTGAAAATTTTAAGAATCATTATGTTGATTCATTTGCCAAACTTTTATTGAGCACTTGGAACATTCTAGGCCTTGTGCTACAAGGCTTAGTCCAGTGGTTCTTATATCAGGCTGTACATCAAAGCATCAAACCACCTGAAACCTTTTTTTTTTTTTTATTTTTTTAAATATATTTTATTGATATTTTACAGAGAGGAAAGGAGAGGGATAGAAAGCTAGAAACATCGATGAGAGAGAAACATCGATCAGCTGCCTCCTGCACACCTCCCACTGGGGATGTGCCCGCAACCAAGGTACATGCCCTTGACCGGAATCGAACCCGGGACCCTTCAGTCCACAGGCCGACGCTCCATCCACTGAGCCAAACCAGTTTCGGCCACCTGAAACCTTTTAAAAATAACACGATGCTCAGAACGCAGCACACACCAATTATGTAAACCTTTCTGGGGCCATAACCCCAAATATTTAAGTTTTCCTGGCAATTCCATTGTGTAGCCAGGCTGGAGAATCGATAGTGTCTGATAGGAAAGCTGAATATAAAGATAAAAACAACTTAATCAGCACTTCCATGATATATTCACATGTAAGAAATTTACACTAGGGTAATTAAAAATACAGAGTAAGATGCACTTTTATTACAATTACAGGGTAGGATTATATTTCACTTGCTACAATGTACAAGGCTCTCTTTGCACTGCTATTACTATCGTGAAAAATAACTGATGAGATACATGGATAGATATATAGATCTATCAATCAATAGACAATTGCAATATAGCCATTCTGCTTTGAGATCTGTCTGCTCCTTTGTAGATAAAAAAATGAAAGCTATCTAAACACAAGATCCCATGGATGTAGATCTTTACTGTGTATTTCCTTTAAAAGGCAGCTCAGAGGCTCATATTGCATATCACAAAGAGCCAATACTTATCTGTTCCCTAAATCTTCCCACTCATAAGCAAACATCTGCTAAAAAGCTTTTTTTTCCCCCCAAATAGTTATCTCACCAGCATTTCTCTATCCCCATCGGCTTCTTTTGCTAAACTGTGCACATCCCCACGTCAAATTCATGAAGTAACCATCATCACACAGTTCCAGAAGTCTAGTTATTTCCTGGTTCTTACTATGATATTTTATTATGAAAAAATAATCCCTTTGGGATTTGGGTGAATTAAATGCTTAATTTTGTGCATGATTGATTAATGGTAAGGTATTACTTTGATAATGAGGGATACATAGATCGATAGAAAAGAGTGAGAAGGGACAGATGGAGGGGAAAATAAACTAAATCAAAGTCTCGCTTCTCAAAACCAAAAATTGCTTTTCCTCAGTTCAGAGTGAAATCCGACATCTTTATTTTGGCCCACAAAACTACGTGAGCGGTTGTGTTCCTGCCCCCATATCCTGTCTGTTCCCTCTGCTATTTTTACTCTAGCCTCCTTTCTTGAACATGCCAAGCTCATTACTACGGCAAGGCCTTTGCATTTACTGTTCCCTCTGTCCAGAACCTGAGATTCTCAACTGGGGTAATTTTTCCACCTTGGCCATATCTGCCAACATTTTCAGTGGTTACAACTCAGTAGAGGCCAGGATTGCTTCTCAACACATTACAGTGCCTAAAACAGCCCACATAACAAGGAATCATCCACCCCTAAATGTCAGTAGTACTGAGGTTAAGAAATCCTAGTTGAGACTCAGATCTTTCCCCAGATCTCTTCTCCTTCTCTTCCCCTTTGGCCCCTATGTAGGGAGGTATTCTAATCTAATCTGTTAACTAATCTACAACAATAGCTTCCGCCACACCATCAGGACTTCCTTACACTGTTTTATTTACTTTTAATGGCAGTTATCAATTTAATGTTATTGATGTTAAAATGTATGAGAGAAAAAAGTATGTTTACCTTGGCTGGTATGGCGCAATTGGCTGAGCATCTTCCCATGTACTGAAAGGTCGCCTGTTGGATTCCGGTCAGAGCACATGCAGGGGTGGTGGGCTCAATCCCCAACATGTGGTGTGCAGGAGGCAGCTGATTGATGTCTCTCTTCCTCCTTTTCCCTTTCTCTCTCTCTGAAATCAATAAAAAACGTAATTTTTTAAAAGTATGTTCACACTAAGTGTCCAATAAGTTCTAAGACAAACCATATTTTTAGTAATGTTAAAATGTGAAGGGGGAAATATAAATGCATTTTAGGATTATAAATACAACATTATCTAGACTTTATAAAAAAAAGGTAACCAAAGCTTTAGGAGGTTAAGAATTTGCCTAAGATCACATAGCCATTAAGTGGTAGAGCCAGAATCCTGATGTTTATGTTTTCTTTTTGGTGAGTTGGGCTGGGGTTGGGAACAGGTTAAAGAAAGCTGAAGGGGCAGAAGAAAAAAATAAAAATAAAAAAAAGAAAGAGAAGGAAAAGGACAGAGAAGACATCCATTCTAAATAAAAGTATTCATAAACAACAATTTCCCACTCTAGGGCACAGAACTTAGATCATCTCTAAGCACAATTGATTAGTACTGTTCACGATGTAAAACAGCAAGGTCATTTGATACAACTACACTAAAGCAATCAAAATACTTTAACCTTACAATGCTCTGCTGTAAAATGCAACCAGTATTTGACCACCCAGCGAGGCATCCTCCTTGGACTAATTATTTTTAACAGACAGGACACCATTATAGTTTTAGGTAGTTGTTGACATAGGAGTGAATAAAGCGTGCGTCTGTCAACCAGAATGTCAACAGAAGGCTGATATTCTTTGACTTTTTCCCCCTCTCTTGATAATGTTTCTATCATGCTACTGTCAAGCATAAAGAAAATGTAAACCAGTTGTTTCATCAGCCATAAATATTCAGGTAAAGGAAGAAAATTACAATCTGGTACACACAGCCATGGCAAGCCATGTTCAAATGCCCGGAGACAAATCTTTTTAAAGTGGAAGAGGAAGTTAAGGAGAACTGTTAGAACCACAAAGTTTTGTTACAACCAGAGTTCTTTCTGTAGCGCTTTTGAAATTGGCATAGGGTGTGAGAGTTCCTCCTACCCGCCCTCCCTGTCTTGGTGAAGGTCTATTCCAGCCGTGGGCAAACTACGGCCCGTGGGCCGGATCCGGCTGTTCTATCCGGTTCTCTTGCTCTCCCCTCCGCTCCTTTACTTTGAATTTATATTAGTTCACACAAACACTCCATCCATGCTTTTGTTCCGGCCCTCCAGTCCCGTTTAAGAACCCATTGTGGCCCTTGAGTCAAAAAGTTTGCCCACCCCTGGATCATGGATTTTGCCATAACCAAGCAAGGGAGCTGAGTGCAAAGATACTGAATGGACTACATGGACCATAATGGATGATATTGTAGGTGCAAAATAATATGTCAGTGCCCTGTCACATAAACAGTTCAAAAGGAAAGGAACAGGTTAAATATTCCTAGGCAGTTGCTGAGAAATAAAATGCAAGTTGAAATGGAACCCGTTATTTTAAAATTGTAGATATACAGAACACTATAACTGACAGAGATCCTGAAAGTAATTTCAACTTGAAGGTTACAAGGTTACAGGATAGTTTTTGGACATTAAAGTAGTTTTTAAGGAATAAGAATTCATGGTAAGAATGAACACATCGCGGATGTTGCAGACACAAGACAGGGTGTTTAGCATTGCTCAGGGTTTTGAAGGAGACAGGTGGTTTAGGATTTGGGTTTTGCCCCTTACTAATTGCAACATTGGGCTTGTTCTTTGTCTCCTCTGGGCCTCTGTTCTTTAAATGGTAAAATGGGGGTAATGGTAACACCAGCCTCACAGGTTTTGATGAGGACTGAACACATATGAGGCATGTTAGAGCAGTGGTGGCTCTCAGTCAGCAAGCAGGAAATGGGAGATGGATCGAAGTTGATGGCTTCAACCTGCTGCCTTGTGAGCACAGCAAGTGACACAATCCACTTCAAAGATTGTCATCCTTGCCTGTTGATTTTATTTCTTTAAATAATTATTAAAACTGTTGGCACTGGGCAGAACATAAACCATTTAAACCAATATATTTTGCAAAATGAAACCAGAATATAAAATTTCTTCATTTTTTTTTTCACCACAAAATATCATTCTTCTTTACACCTTGTTATATATTTAGGTTGAAAACAGTTGTCTTTCTTTACAAATTATGTGGGTTTTTTTTAATACATCCTCACTCTCCTCCCTGCCCTCCCAACATGCAAAAGAAAGACCTCAAAAACACATAACGGCTTTTTTATTTTTTTCTGTCAGGCGTAGGTTTTGAAGACTTTACAATTTATGGTGGTCAAGTGGGAAAACAGAGTTTTCTAAAATGCAAACGTTTCTAAAAAGACCAGTGTCTCCTCTGGCAGCGCTGGCTTCAAATGATCCGTCCACTGAGAGCACCGCGGTTTGATGTATCCGTTCCCCAACAGCTGATTCAGCCTTTAGACTCCTGCAGGCTCTGCACAAGGTGGCTATAAAATAATAATAATAAAAATAAGGCTAGCACTTAAAGATTTAATCTAAAGAACATTTATTTCTGATCTCACCTCATGTTAGAAGTAACATGATGATTTTCTTTTTTTCAAAAAAATGTGTTTTATTTACTTCAGTAAATTTTCTTCAGGTAGGACCCAAAGGAGAAATATCTTGTCCTTAGTTTGGTATTTATAATGATCTGTCCATTTTGAACTGAGCTCTCAGACAAAGGATCGAGGTCTTTTACTTTGATGGTCCTTAGGGCCATCATTTATTCTCAAATGCATTGATCTGGTAGCAAAAAAGTAGTAATGCTCTGTGGTTGGGCATTGAGAGGTCAGAGAGAGGTCATCTGTTGGATTCCTGGTCAGGGCACATGCCAGGGTTGCGAGCTTAAAGCCCAGTAGGTGGTGTGCAGGAGGCAGCCGATCAATGTTTCACTCTCACATCGATGTTTCTATCTCTTTCTCCCTTCTCCCTAAACCTTCATCTCTCTCTAAATATCAATAAAAACATCCTATCTAATAAAAGAGTAATATGCAAATTAACCATCACTCCGCTACACCCGCGAGCCATGCCCACCAGCCAAGCCCACCAGCCAATCAGGAGCGAATATGCAAATAAACCCAACCAAGATGGCTGCAGCCACAGAGAGCCAGAGGCAGGCATGGGTTTCTCCAGCAATGGAGGAAGCCAAGCTTTCTGCCTGCCCTTGCCAGCCTAGGCCTCCACTCAAGGCTACAAAGTTTCAATTATAGAAGATACATAAATCCCAACAGAAATGGCTGCCACGACAGAGCAAGCAGCAGACTTGGCTCCGCTCCAGGCTACAAAGTTTCAATTGTAGAAGATAAATAAATCCCAGATACCAGGGCCTCCACTTGGGTTGCCAGGGGGCGTGGCCAGCCTGCAAACTACCACAGGCCCCTCACCCAGGCCACCCCACACCCCAAGGGAACCCACACCTTGATCCGGGACACCCTTCAGGGCAAACCAGCTGGCCCCCACCCGTGCACCAGGCCTCTATCCTATCTAATAAAAGAGTAATATGCAGATTGACCACCACTCCGACACACAAGATGGCTGCCCCCATGTGGTCAAAGATCCTGCCCCCATGTGGACACAAGATGACCAGCAGGGAGGGCAGTTAGGGGTGACCCGGCCTGCAGGGGAGGGCACTTGGGGGGGACCCAGGCCTGCAGGGGAGAGCAGTTGGGGGGGAACCAGGCCTGCAGGGGAGGGCAGTTAGGGGTGACCAGGCCTGCAGGGGAGGGCAGTTAGGGGCAAACAGGCTGGCAGGGGAGCAGTTAGGCATCAATCAGGCTGGCAGGGGAGTGGTTAGGGGGTGATCAGGCTGGAAGGCAGAAGTGGTTAGGGGCAATCAGGAAGGCAGGCAGGCGAGCAGTTGGGAGCCAGCAGCCCTGGATTGTGAGAGGGATGTCCGACTGCCCGTTTAAGCCCGATCCCAGTGGGATCGGGCTTAAACGGGCAGTATGACATCCCTCAAGGGGTCCCAGATTGGAGAGGGTGCAGGCTGGGCTGAGGGACACCCCCTCCCCCGTGCATGAATTTTATGCACCGGGCCTCTAGTATTAAAATGAAAGTAATAGTGTTCTGCAATCATGAGGCTGCATTTTTTTCAATAAAAAGTGCAAATGGTGTTTGTGTCATCTATCTAAGAAGCAGTTAAATGGAAACTTATAAAAATGGTCCTAATTGACCTAGAATGCATTAGGTTAAGTAATTAGGCTTAGTAGTCCTTAAATTTGAATGGTTTGAGCAAGAATGCTGGATCTTCCCAGTTCCTGGAAAGGAAGCATAACAATTAAGACAGAAAATTATACCAGTTATAGAAGTCTGCTATAACAGGATGTGACCAAGAAGCCAAAACTTTTATGGTGGCCTTATGTTATCTACACAATGCATAAATATGTTTCTTCTATGCCATTAGACTTCCAGAATTAGAATTGCATAGTCTCAGATTAAGTTACACTTTCATCTGATTTAAAATAAAATACCAGTTTATTGCTTCCCTTTGGATTTACAAATATCTGCTTTTTCAGGGCCATTGCTATTGTTTTTTACTCTACATCAATTTCTAATTTTTGTATGGTAAAATATTTACCTTATCCTTTCATAGGCTTGCCTTCTTTAGTCATTTCAATGAATATGGACATATTTTCTTCTGTTGCTCGGTGATTTCTTGCTTTTGTATTTAGATTGGTACACCCAAGATTATTTTCATGCAATCAATGAATGATCTAGCTTCACTATATCCAAATAGTTGGCATTGGAAGCAATACATTTTTTTAATCCAACATTCCCATCTACTTGCAGTCCCGTGCTCATTATTTGCTAAATACTCATATATTTAGTTTTATATGTTTATTCCTATACTGTGAACTTGATCCCTCCAGTACCAACTTGCTGTCTTATTATAGCAAGTATTTCAGCCTCTTAATGCAGTTAATTCCCAGCAGGTTGACCTTCCCTACTTGCCACTTATGTTTATTTCTTTCTACTTTTTCATTTAAAAAAATACTATCTAGGTAATTTAATATTTTAAATTAAAATGTATTGTAACATCTTTTTGTCATGTTACCACAAAATGTTGGTTGATGTTTTCATTGAATATAAAATATTTTATAGGAATTGTTAACTGTGCATTGTTAAATCTTTCTACCAAGAAATAAGGTATGTTTTTCTGTCTTCTCTTGTGTCCTTTAGTAGAACTTTAACATTTCTTTCATGTGTGCTATATATTTTTCATATAGATTTTTGGGAATGTAATACATGTGATAACCTATGGGGACTTATTTTTTTAATCTATAAAAATTTATGAGAATACCTTTTGACCTTGCAATTACACAGCTAAAAACTTATCTTGTAGAAATATTTCCCAAACTGCAGGAAGTTATTTGTACAAGTATGTTGACTAAAGCATTGTTCATAATATTAAAAAAAAATTGGAAGCAATTTAAATGTATATCAGTGAGGGGCTGTCAAAATGCAATATGGTCAGAGTTCCATATAATAGAATGCCCTTGCATCTGTGAAAAACATTAAGGTAGATTTTTTTAAACTGACTTTTCAAGCCATATTATTAAATGAAAAATATAAAATGCAGAACAATGTATATAGTAGGTTGACACCTGTCTAAATCTTATATAAATTATAAAAGGATAGTTACACTGCAATATCCATAATCATTTTTATAGATGGACACACAAAAATATTTCATTAGAACCATATGTCAAAGTAAAGTTTCCTAAGAATTCAGAATATTTCAGACATTGTTCTAATTGTTTTCATATAATAACTCATTTAATCTTCACTACATTCTATGCAGTAGGTTATATTCTCCGATTTTACACATAAACTGGAACACTGAGAATAAGTAAAGTGCTCTAGAATATATCCTATCTAATAAAAGAGTAATATGCAAATTAACCATCACTCCACAACAAAATGGTGGCGCCCATAGCCACAAGATGGCAGCGCCCAGTCCTCTCAGTCCGCAGGAGTCCCCTAGTCTCAGGGAGGGCTGCCGCTGAGAGCTGGCAGCGTAAGCGGCCTGGCGGAATGCTGCCCAGAGGCCCTCCTGACCCTTTATAAAAACAAAAACGAATTCACTCACCACAGAGTGATCCCCCCCCACACACACCTGCAGCCTGGGGTCTCAGCCTGGGAGGCACCCATACCCCCATGGAGCGATCCCCTCCCAGCGGCAGCCTGGGGTCTCAGCCTGGGAGGGGCGCGCGCCCCCATGGAGCGATCCCCTCCCAGCGGCAGCCTGGGGTCTCAGCCTGGGAGGGGCGCGCACCCCCACAGAGCAATCCCCTCCCAGCGGCAGCCTGGGGTCTCAGCCTGGGAGGGGCGCGCACCCCCACGGAGCGATCCCCTCACAGCAGCAGCCTGGGGTCTCAGCCTGGGAGGGGCGCGCACCCCCACAGAGCAATCCCCTCCCAGCGGCGGCAGCCTGGGGTCTCAACCACTGAGTCACACCAGCCAGGCAGATATGGAGGAATCTTAAACGTTTCTTTTTTAAAAAAATATATTTTATTGATTTTTTTACAGAGAGGAAGGGAAAGGGATAGAGAGCTAGAAACATCGATGAGAGAGAAACATCAATCAGCTGCCTCCTTCACACTCCCCACTGGGTATGTGCCCCCAACCAAGGTACATGCCCTTGACCGGAATCGAACCTGGGACCCTTGAGTATGCAGGCCGACGCTCCATCCACTGAGCCAAACCAGTTAGGGCTGTCCAATATGTTAAAGAAAAAACCCTATCTAATAAAGAGGGAATATGCAGGGGAGGGCATTTGGGGGTGACCAGGCTGTCAGGGGAGGGCAGTTGGGGATGATAGGGCTGGCTGGGGAGCAGTTAGGTAGTCATCAGGCAGGCAGGCAAACAGTTGGGAGCCAGCAGTCCCGGATTGTGAAAGGGATGTCTGACTGCCTGTTTAGGCTCAATCCCTAAACAGGCAGTCGGACATCCCCCGAGGGGTCCCAGATTGGAGAGGGTGCAGGTCAGGATGAGGGACACCATCCCCAGTACATGAATTTCATCCATCGGTCCTCTAGTATAGGAAATAAGCAAAAGAGCTAAGATTCAAGTTCAAGATGATCAGCTTTACAATCAATATTCTGAACTAATGCATGTACTTCCTTTTAGAAGTGATTATCTTTGAGGGGAAGGCCTAAGAAATGGGGTAAGGATCACTTTGTAACTTTCTGTTCTCATATTTGCCTGGTAACTATAACACTTTAAGAAGTCTAAAATTATGATACCAAGTTTTATGCAATGGATGTGGATATTTTTATTTTTAAAAATAATTTTTGAATCCAGGTAAACCCTAATACATGCTATATTAATAAATTTAACAGTAAGGGAATCAAGCAGATGCCCACGTGAGGATCATTATCTCAGAGAAAATGCATCTTCCCCTGTGCGGGAAGACAACTGGTAATAAGACGGTCTTTCTGAGTCCAGCCATCACCATGACTTTCTGAAATGAGCATGTGTCAGTCTACCTTTGAATTGATAGATGCTGTTGGCCACCCTTGGCAAAGCATCAAGATATGCAAAATATTCTAAATCTACCTAAACTATAGCATTTGTCTATTGAACAGAATTATTATTTATGCAGCACGATTCATAACATTGTCCCTAGCCTTAATTTATCATCTCTTTCCTATAGAAGTGGTGATGTAATAACATTATAGAATTATGTGAGAGGTGTAATAGAAATATGGCATGATGGAACGACTGGGTCGTTGCATTAAAATAAATTTTATGAGTTACATAGTGTTTAATCGTTTCTGGCTGGTGTGAAATAATGCTGTAATTGGGATTTATCCAAGGTGGGGTAGTATTAATGGTATGGATTCACTTTTCAAAGACTCATTTGCTTTCTTCTTCAAGTTATTTATGCATCACTTACTGCTCCAAAGAAGACTTAGGGTGGATCTCCTGTGTATTCCTTCTACAGTTCTAGAATCCAGGGTGTGTGTGCGTGTGTGCATGTGTGCGCACGTGCGTGCGTGCATGTGTGTGTGCAGATGCATGTATAACTGTGTAGTGATACATGTAACAGTATTTGAAGTGACAACTAGACATGTATTGCAAGTTGTAGGCTAAAATGGAAAAGCAGAGGAAGATAAGTAGCAAGGCCCCCACAGCCTTACTCTAAATGTAGGTGCTAGTTAACTAGCACAACTTCTGAAGGGGTGGATGGGGATGTAACCAGTGTAAGGAAGGGATGGAAGGGAAATTCCTAAAAAGCATGCAAGAGTGGGAAATTAGGAAAATAAAAGGACAGCTCAGGTCCTACTTTTCTCACTTCCTTGCTGTGGTTCCTCAAGACACTGATCAGACTGACGTTTGGGGAGGAAGAATGTGAAATTGGACTGGATATTTCACCACCTAAAAATCAGAAGGCCTGAGAACTGAACGTAACTGTATACTATCAATTGATGGAAGGAGCGGGAAAGGGAAATGTGGTGGTTAATTTGATTTGTCAACTTGATGGGACCATGGAACCTTAATATGTAGTCAAACATTATTATGGATGTCTCAGTAGAGGTGTTTTTGGATGAGATTAACATTTTATTAAGTGAACATTTAGTAAATCAATGCCCTCCATCAGGTGGATGGGTCTCATCCAATTTGTGCAAGGCTAGAAGAGAACAAAAAGACTGACCTCTGGAACAACAGTAAATTCTGCAGTGGACAGCACTGAACGGCCTTTGGACTTGAACTGCAAACTATCGGCTTCTCTCTGGGTCTCCAGCCTACTGGCTTATACTGCAGATTCAGGCTTTCCAGCTCCACAGTCACATGAGGCAATTCCAAAATGAACTTTTTTTCCCTATATGTGCACATCCTATTGGTTCTGTTTTTGTTTTCTATTAATATTATTTTGAGAATTCTGACTAATACAGGAAAAAAAAAAGAGCACACTTGAATCACTGGTGGAGAAAAATATGCCTGAAGAAGTCTGGCCTACTCAATAACCTGTTTACAGCCTAGATGAACTTTCTCTTACAATGAAGAGTGAAGTTTCCCGAAAACAGAAAGAAATAGAGCAGATTTTCCTTTGCACGTGTCCTCTGGTTTAGGTCACCCCTCTTTCTTCCCAGCCTTCCCTCAGGAAGTCTTGCAGTAGGTTCTGCCCTGTAAAAAGGTTGAATTGGTCTCTTTCCATTACTGAACCTGTGCCATTTCATTATTCAGAAACCCTTTGTATAGCAAACAGAAGTATCTAAACTG
Source organism: Plecotus auritus (assembly GCF_963455305.1). Lineage (NCBI taxonomy): Eukaryota > Metazoa > Chordata > Mammalia > Chiroptera > Vespertilionidae > Plecotus > Plecotus auritus. Next base: position 10,804,686 of record NC_137773.1, on the reverse strand, counting down.
CTATAAAACTGTTGACAGATGTGTAACACTTCCCAAATAAGTGAAGTCCCCCGCCCACTGTTTTAAAGCTGAATCTTGTAATGAAACAGAGCATGTGAGGTCGCACCATTATTGAATCCACTTTGAGTAGAATCGCCGTCCTCCATGCTGCACATTCTATCACCAATCCCTACTCACAATGTTACCAACCCCCAGGACAATAAATCACCTTAGCTTCCAATACCAAGTCCTCACACCAGTGCACCTTATATTTCAATGTCTTTCGACTAATGACATGAATGCTTTAGACATGCAAATTTATGACAGTGAATGGACACTCAGTGATGGTCTAAAAATAGCTTAATTCTCTTCTCTCTCTCTCTCTTCTTTTTTTAAAAAAAAAGTTGCCAAAATGAAGCAAAGTGTATTAATTAGATATACTTGAAAGAAGTAAATCAGAGAGTTTATTTATTCTTTCAGGCAATGGTCATTTTTTCTTCTTCACTATCCTGACGATTAAATTCTAAATTCCTTCCATGGTCTAAACAGAACCTACTTTTTTTAGTGTTCCTACTAAATCTCTCCCCACCACCTGAGTGCACCAGGACAGAGGACACTGTGCTTATTTATATCTGGGTTTCTCCTCTTATCCTCAGCATAAGGACACCTGAGTACCTCAGTCCGACTCTCTGCGGCTGAGTGAAAACACACTCCCAAGTTCAAGCCAAGGAAAGGTGGGGTAAACTTAGACAAGACGTCTATATGTTCTCACACAGTCACCCATGTCATATTATACTTTTGTCATAAGCTAATCTAATTGGAGGGAGAGAACCCAGTGAAACATAACAAGGCTCCTGGTAGTGACAAGTGGCGTTACCACTCGGATGTGCTAGGTCTCAGTGACTGCCTGGAGTAGAGATCCCAGGGTGACCCAACTTGACTGTGGCATGGAAAGAAATGAACATCATTGTGCAAAGCCATTCAGAGTTTGCTTATTACAGCAGTCAGCATTACTTACCATTAATAATATGGATGGTATAAACATTAGCCACAATGATTTATTTCCACACTTCGTTCATGCTATTCCTAATTCTAAAATTACCTCCTTCTGTAACATACATATCTGCCTACCAAATCTCTTTATTTTTTTCAAGGCCCAATTGAACTTCTCCTTTCTCCCTGGTGAGAGAACTTATTATTGCCACAGAACATATTAGTTGTCTTATATTCCTCTTTATGTCATAATACAGTTTTATGCAGTACCCAATACATTTTTGTATATACTTTACCAATTAATTCAATACGTTGCACACATAGACGTGTCAAACAAAATAGGTATGTCCCTTGGGTGCTACTTCCGATACCCATGCATAAACCTATTCATATTTTTATTACCTCTAATTGTGCTAAATAACCATAGTTTTATATTTAGCGGCAAAATATTTTAGTACCATTTCAATTAAAATAATTAATGGAGCCCAAGCTGCTTTCGCTCAGTGGATAGAGCACTGGCCTGTGACTGAAGGGCCCAGGGTTCGAATCAGGTCAAGTCACATGCCCAGGTTGTGGGCTCTGTCTCCAGTGAGGGACGTGCAGGAGGCAGCCAATTAATGGTTCTCTCTCATCCATTGATGTTTCTATCTCTCTCTCCCTTTCCCTTCCTCCCTGAAATCAATTTTATATATATACTATAGGCCTGGTGCATGAAAATTCATGCACTGGAGGGGGAGCCCCTCAGCCCAGCCTGGCCCCTCTCATAGTCCAGGAGCCCTCAGGGGTGAGAGGCGATTCAGTGATCAGGGGAAGGCGACGCCCCATCACACCTCTGCTGCTGCCACTGCCGGCAGCACAAGCCTTGGTGGGCCCTGGTTACCTGAGCCTCGGGCAGCCTTGGCTGGCTGGGCAGCTGCCAGCTGAGGCTTGCCTGCGCCTTGGGCCGGCCCTGGGCGGCCGGGGAACTGAGGGGACTGGGTGCCGCCATCTTGTGGCTGTGGGTGCCACCATCTTTGAGGGCATGATGGTCAATTAGCATATTCCCTCTTATTGGCTGTGGGTGCTGCCATCTTGGTGATGGTGTGAGGGTCAATTAGCATATTCCCTCTTTATTAGATAGAATAAGTAATGGAAAAGTTGATCATTTTGAAAATTGAATTTTCAAGTTGAATTTTCACATTTGTTAGAAGAAAAAAACAGGAGTAACATCTATTGCACAAGTAGCTATTGTGACAAACTTTGCAGTTGAATCTTCAGTGAGAAGTTAAGAGTTCTTCTCGTTTTAGGAACCATTAACATTTCGAAGTTACAGAACCCTGAGGTCAGCAGTAAGCAGTCTAAATGGTACCCATGTGGAAGTCAGCACATGTCCCCAAAAGTAAATTCTTATCCCCTTATCACAAGAAGCAGCCTATTAAATAGTTATGGTAGTAAATTTTAAATTCCCTGGAAGAAAAGGTTGACAAAATTGAATTATGAAAAAGAGCAAAGAAGACTAAATTACCCGAAGAGCAAAGTCTTGGGAGCAACTTTGTAGCAACCTTCAGGCCCATGAAGTTTGATTAAGTAGAGAGTAGGAAGGCTACAGGAAGATAACATTGATGAATTTGCAAATGTTTGGGCTGTCTGCATGTAAAGTCTGAATGGTGTAAACATTGCATGGGGGTGAGGGGTAAAGGGAATTCATAAAAAAATTAGCATTAGGGAGCCTTAAGACCAGCATATTTCTCATCCTAGAAGCATATGGCTATCAAGTCAACCCCTCTCATTTCTGAGATTAGCAAACTGACTCTTAGAGAGGTTGATTAAATAAAGTAGGACATCACTCCAGATTTTAAAATTTGAAATTATTTAGTAAGTCCTGCATGAACATAAACTGGTTATTACCACTCCTCTGAATTTTTAAAAATAAAAACCATTTGAACATCCCTGTGCTAACACAATTTTTAAATGGCATTTCCCCATTTAAGAATGGCTGATATATATTGGGTAAACTCTGTCTTTGCTGTTTATCCTACTTTTGCTCAGGTAAGGAGATCAGACCGCAGCTGTTTCTGAAAGTTCTCTCAGTTGTTTACAAACTTCAGAGTTAGACACTCACTGACTGTGTCTCCCAGCCAAGTCCACACAGCATAATTAAGCAGGACACAGGATGGCCATTTTGGGTATGTCTCTCCATGATAAAAGGACTGTTGCTCACGATCCTTCAGTGACTAAAATAGCCCTAGAGAAGGAAGATATCTGTTATACCCAGAGTCTCTTGTCAGTTCTTTTCTTTCATTTATTATATTTCATTCTGTGAATACTGATTAAGTTAGCATATAGATGAAAGTCACCAAAAAGATTGCTATCCTCAAGGACCTCACACTGGACTACTCATTTAGGAATGAGTTAGGCGTTAACTTTTCCACACTGGGAATTTGAATAGACCTAGGAGGCAAATGTAAATGCATAAAGATCAGTAGAAATACTATTAACTCATCTAAATAAAAGATGTTGGTAGCTTGGAGCCGATTAGTAATGGTAGGCAGGCTGAGAAGGCATGTATTTTGAAGGTAAAAAAAAAAGAGTTTTACTAAGGGTTGAATGGAAATGTAAGAAAGATAGAAATCAAGAATGATTCCAAAGCTCTAGGAATTGAAGAGCAGCAAGAATAGCTAGAAAGTTTGAGTTGTTGTAACATTGTGGTGACAACAGGTTTAGGGGAAAAGACCAAAAGCTAACTTTTGGATATGACCTATTTGAAATATCATTTGCATTTCGTAGACAAGATATCAAGTGGGCATTTTAGTATGTGATTCTGAAATTCAGGGGAAAGGTTCAGGTTAGAATTATGCCAAGGGAGCAAGTTTAGTGAAAGAAATGAGGTTCCAGGCCTGAACACTGCGGGTCTTGAAATGTTAGGGGTTGGAAAGGAATGAGAAAATGTACTGCAGAGAAGCCAGTTATGGAATAAATCCAGGAGTAATTAGTGTCCTGGAAGGTATTGTTGATGTTGGACTTTCTAATCCAATTTTTATTTTATTTTACATTATCTTAAACTTTTTATGCCCAAACTCCCATGTCATTCTCTTCCTGCTTTTATTAAAAAAAATTCTAGTCATATTAGGACTTGCAAATATAGTAATTCAAATAACCTGTCAAGTATTTGGTAACCTTTCTTTCAAATCCACACTTCTGTAGTAATTTCATTAATTAAGTCAATGAACTCCCCATGTACCCAACAGAGTTATAAGTGACTTCTTAAACTTTATTGGGAAGTTGTTCCAGACACAGAAATTCAGGCAAAAACCTAAGTCACACGTGCGAAAGAAAAATACAACTTCAAAAGTTTAAAAAAGGCCAAACGTATCATCAGGCCTCTCATTTCAAAGCCTGATGAATCAGGGTGGTTGAAATATTCATGTTCATGGTGGGTGTTGAGCAAATTTTTAAAAATGAAAATAAATTACCAGTCTGCCTTCACCCCCTCAGTCACATTTAGTACAAGGTTGTGAGGTAAAGGGTGACAAGTAGAGAGTCTTTCTCTCTCTTTAACCTCTTCACCCAATCAATCACCCACTTTCACTTAGTTCTTCTGGTTCATTGCTAAACCCCTCTTTGGGGATGCTGTTCCTTTGTAGACATCAGAAATCACTTTTCTCCTAGATGTCGAAAATACTTCCTACATCTGGCTCTGCTTTTATTTTCTTTGTATTTTTGTCCATCATAAATATACCCATTAAAATAATCACATTCAAATGCATTGGAACAATTTCCTCTTGATATTCTCATTTCTTTTCATATTCCTCATAGTATTTATCCTTTCCAGTTCTCTTTTTCTTGCTCATTGTGATAATGTTATTAGTGTTTCAGAAAATATAGGTTTTGTTAATCAACTCTAGCTTTCATTCATATTTCAATAAATTTTGCTTTCATATTTATTGATTCATTTTCCTCCTATTTCATTGTTTTCTTTTTTGTTCTTAGTTTTCAGTTTCTTGAGTTATGAGCTTTAGTTTGCAAATTTTGAGTTTTTTCTGGCATGTACACTTAGAGGCTCTAGGTTTATTTCTGTAAGCCGCTTTAGCTGCATCCCATGGTGTGCTTTTATTTGTAAGTTTTCCAAAATTTCAGGGATATTTCTTCTCCATTGTAATTAAAACTTATTTAAATGAGCATTTTCAAGTATGCACATTTGTTTTTCACTGGTATGTCCAAGTTCATTTATTGTTAATTTTTAATTTTATTGTGTTGTCTTCAAATAATATAGCCTTTATGATCTCTGCTATTTGATATTTCTTAAAATTATCCTCTGTGGTTTAATACATCATACACTCTGTGGTTGCTCTGTGTATGCTTAAAACAATGTAATTTAATGATTTTAAACACAAAGAACTACCTCAGACAAATCTGGTTAATAACAATAAACCAATCCTCTATTCAAGAATGAAATATTTATTTGACACCAGCAATGGCCAAACACTGTTTAAGGCAGTAAATATATTGCAATAAACAAAACAGATAAGGTTCCTGTTCTCATTGAGTCTCATTGGAAAACAGACAATAAACAAGCAAATAAATCTATTATGTATCAACACATAATTAATTGAGTAGAGATATTACAGCAGAACAAAGTGAATGAAGAGCACTGGGAAGGGAAACCACAAGGCTGTGATTTTATAAAGATCGGGTAAGGCTTCCTGATCAGATGACACTGGAGACAGGACCTGGAAGAAGTGAGGGACAGCTTTGTGATCACCTGGGAAATGAATGCTCCACAGAATGAAGGTCAAGGGCAAAGACCTGGAGGCAAGAACATTCTGGGTTTAATCCAGGAGTCATAAGGAGGTTGGAGTTGCTGGAGATCCTTGAGTAAGGGACAATCTTGGTTAGAGAGGGCTGGTGGGCTGACTACAGAGTGGCTCGAGAGCTATGGAAACAATGTCATCTTGGTGGAAAACCTTTGGTGGTTTTCGAACAGGGAAGTGCTGTGATCTGATAGGAATTCTTATTTTTTTTTAATCAGGCTGTATTGCAGGGTTGAGAAAAGGCTTAGACAATACATTTTTAAGGCATACTCAGTATGAAGGAACTTTGCCCACCCCCAACCCTACCTCCCAAGCGAATGATCATTCAGAAAAATTATTACCACCCTAACCGGTTTGGCTCAGTGGATAGAGCGTTGGCCTGCAGACTGAAGGGTCCCAGGTTTGATACCGGTCAAAGGCATGTACCTTGGTTGCGGGCACATCCCCAGTAGGAGCTGTGCAGGAGGCAGCTGATCGATGTTTCTAACTCTCTATCCCTCTCCCTTCCTCTCTGTAAAAAAATCAATAAAGAAAAAAATATATTTTTTTTAAAAAAAAAGAAAAATTATTACCTCTGGTTAGGGTAGGGAGCAGGGAAACAGGATCAAAGACCATGAGTTCATTTAAGTTACCATCAGGACTCTCGTTTTCATAACAGATGCAGGTTTACTATGTTATTAAAAATAAACAAGCCCTGGCCAGTCTGACTCATTGGCTCAGTGGGTGGTTGGAGTGTCGGCCTGCGCACCAAAGGGCCTCAGGTTCAATTCTTGTTCCAGGGCACATACCTGGGCTGCAGGTTCCAACGCCCTAGCTCCAATCAGGGCTCCTGCAGGAGGTAACTAATCTCTCTCTACCTCTCTCCATCTCTCCCTCCCCCATTTGTCCCTCCTACCTTCCCTCCTTGGGTGAGGGTTACTGAAAAATAAATAAACAAACAACAAATATCTAAATAGGAAATAACCATTTGTTTCATGAAACAAACATTGCAATTAATCTGGGTCCTAGCAAAGTAAACATTTTTATTAGAAATGTAAAACTTTGCAATAAAACTTCTCATTTGTTTTTATCCCTCTCTCCCTCTCTATCAAGAGTCAATTGAAACACTAAATATATTTCTGCCTCCTCTTCCAATTCCAAGATTCTCTGGCTTTTTACAAATGCCAGAAGTCACACAACTCTAGGAAAATCTTTTGATATTCATTTTTATTGTAATATAGACTATAAATGCATTTTCATTCTGATTCTTGAACTTAAAAAGCTTGTCTGGTTAAAATTGCAAACCCCGGCAGTGAGGGATCCTTATTTTGAATCACAAACTGAGATGATTTTATATAAGGAAATATAAGGTATGGAGAAGGGCCAGAGAGAACAAAAGAAGATGTTAGGTGGTATGCTAAGGAAGGGCCAGAGGAAGAACTGCTGATTCTATTTTGTTTGTTTTTATTTTTTATTGATTTCAGAGAGAGGAAGGGAGAGGGAGAGAGTGATAAAAACTTCAACAATGAGAGAGAATAATTGATCGGCTGCCTCCTGCATGCGCCCTATTGGGGATCAAGCCTGCAACCTGGGCATGTGCCCTGATCAGAATCAAACCATGACTTCCTGGTTCATGGGACAATGGTCAACCACTGAGTAACACTGGCCAGGCATCGTGATTCTATTTAGTTGACTTTTGAGGGGGGGGGGTGTTTTTGTTTGTTTGTTTGTTGTTTTGTTGTTGTTGTTTTACATCCAGGTGTATTATGTTTAGATAACTGAGTGCCTTTTGGAAATTTGGCTCTTTGGGGCAGAAAAATAGATACAGAAGCTCATCCAGGATTCACCTAATCCATCTCGCTAGTCTTCAGATCATTCGAAGTAATTCCTCATATTGCAGAAGGGTTAGATTGGATAAACAATATGCTTTCCCTGATCTCATTTTCTTTTTAAAAGCTAATATTTTAAATCAAACCAAGCATCCATTTCAAACACCCATGAGTTACCAGAGGGGAAACTTCACATCCCAATTATTTGGTTGTGTTGGGTTAGCGTCATTTTTTTAGACCCTCAGGGATGATCTACATGTTTCAGTTACATTGAAATATTACTTTTGCAATCGGGAAATCATTTTAGTATAACAGTCACACACACTATTCTGAACTGCTAAAAGAATTGTCAGTATATTAAATGTTTACTGAGAGTCATTCATTACTTAATTAAATAATAGTCACCTGGCCATTTGTCATAAACTGGTTGTGCTTTAACCAAAGCAGGCAAGACATGGAGGCAGCTCAGAACACGTCTCTGGTCCTATGTCTTTAGGTCCAGGTAGGTAAGACAGAGGCTTGGGACATAAGCTTGTGGACATTTCAACTGAATGCTTTATCTTTCCTGTTTTAGAGCCAGTAAACCAGGGGCAAGCTATGCGAGGCGATGCTTGGGCACTGCACACTTTTACCTTTGTCACCACTTAGGGTTAGGGGGAAGAATGCATCGGGGTTCCCACTGCCACATTGCAGCGTTTTATTAGCGTGTGAGGCTTCTCGAGTGAGTGTTTCATGTGACAGATGATTCTGCTGTGCCTTCTCCACGGTAAGCATCAATATCCACTCGTCTATCGAGGATTCACAAGCGTGAGCACCCTGCAGTCACTGCTTATGAATTGTAAATGCGTCACAATGATGGCCCTCGAGGTACACAACACATTCTTCATCGTGATTTGTGGGGCCCATTTTTATTGGGAATGAGCTTACAACTGCCAGATTCATTAGCTACCTCAGCTACGCTGGTCAGATCCTCTGTGTGTTTGTGCATTAGGCTTTCTTAATCAGAGAAATAAGCTTACATAATTTCTTTTAAATTACCACGTAGAGGGGAAGGAGGTATGCAGCACGGGGAGATTTGTGAGGAAAACAACTATAAAATAGAAATGCCAAGAGTGGATTCACATTAAAAACTGTTTAATGAGCAATAAAATGCTGCTGCAGTGATGCCCAGGGATGCCCAGCGTGGTCCGGAAGGAGTGGTGCGCGCGGTAATTCCTCCGGAGGATGGAGCAGTTTAGAGTCCAATTATTTTCTGCTGCTCGGGTGTTCCCGTCGGATCGTCTATCTCCCCTTTCCCCCCTGTTTGAAGTTAGTAACAGTAAACCGATGTTGAGATACTTACCAGCAAAAATAAATTCAGGGGTTGAGTATGACCTCACTTTTGCATGAAGACCACAAGGGGAATCTCAGTGTGGGGCAAACTGAAAGAAATGTTTCCAATGAAAGGAGCATCATATACATAAAAACAGAAAAAGCCTAGTCCAGCCAGCGTGTCTCAGTGGTGAGCATCGACCTATGAACCAGGAGGTCACGGTTTGAATCCCAGTCAGGGCACATGCCAGGGTTGTGGGCCTGATCCCCAGTGTGGTCCGTTCAGGAGGCAGCAGATCAGTGATTCTCTCTCATCATTGATATTTCTTTCTTTCTCTCCCTCTCCCTTCCTCTCTGAAATCAATAAAAACATTTTGTAAGAAACAACAAACATCAATGGAAGAAAAAGGAGTCTCATGTAATACTTTAAACAATAAAGAATTTAAATTAAAAAAAAACAACAACAACAAACAGAAAAAGCATAAAGGATAAGTACATTTCTTCAGGTTACCACTCAAAGATGTTTGTTCAGAAATAATAAGGGTTTTGGATATATTTATACATAAATATATAAGTATTTATGCATTATTTACATTTATATAATTATACTTATTATGTATAAATGGTACATTTCCATATATTTATATATAAACTAGGGGCCCGGTGCACAAAATTCATGCACTGGGGAGGGGTCCCTCAGCCCAGCCTGCCCCCTCTCACATACTGGGGGCCCACAGGGGATGTCCAACTGATGGCTTAGGCCCGCTCCCCACTGGGAGCGAACCTAAGCCCCAGTCTGGCCTCCCTTTGCGAGAGGCAACGGGGCTGATCAGGGGAAGGCGCCAGCCCCATCACCCCGCTACTGTAGCCACTGCCAGTCACCACAGCCCCCAAGGTATTTTCATCAACACGGACTCCAGTCCCTTCACCATGAAAAAATGACAACTTTCTTTAAGCATTTTCAAGATGTGTCTTTCATAGGATATGACATTTCTGTCTTCCTTTTTCTTTTTACCCTCACCTGAGGATATGTTTTCATTGATTTTATCCCCTTCCCTCTGATTCCAGGCTTGGCCCCTGCCCAAGCCTAAAGCCTCCGCCCCAGGCTTTAGGCTTGGGAAGGGGTTCCCCCCGGCACCTCCAATTGTAGAAGGTACGGTCAATTTACATGTTTCTCTATTATTAGGTAAGATTAGGTCATATCTACATTAATAACTTAATGCCATTGCACTTCTATATTTATAAAAAGCCAGCAACCAGACCAGAATTCTGTAAGGACCAGAATAACAGCTTACTATGACGCCCACTGTGGTCAGCCAACTGGCATGATTGAGGGGATGGGGCCGGCTGGCCAACCTCCCACAGCCCCTCCCCCCAGCCGGCCCTGCCCCCGATGGGCCCCCACCACCCCAATCAGCCTGCAGCCCCTCCCCCTGGCTGGCCAACTGCCTGCGGTTCCTCCCCCTGGCCAGCCCCACCCCTGATGGGCCTCCACCACCTCAATTGTCATGTGGCCCCTCCCCCCAGGTACCTCCACCCCTGATCAGCCCCCCACACACCAATTAGGGGTAGGGCTGGCCGGCCAACCTCCCATGGCCCCTCCCTCAGCAGCTGACCCCCAATCGGCCCCCCATCGCAATCGGGGGCAGGGCCCACTGGCCAATTGCCTGTAGCCCCTCCCCCCAGCCAGCCTGGCCCTGATTGGGCCTGACCAGGTCAGACCGGCCGGACCCCACCCATGCATGGATTTGTGCACTGGGCCTCTAGAATTAAATAAACATCTACCAAGCCATGTACTGGACTGTTTGAGGATATAACAATAACACAGGCTCTTCACCTCATGGAACTTACAGTGTAATTGGGTTATGAGAAAGTTGTAAAACAATGACCCACATTGAAATATAATTAATAATAGTGCTATGAAGGAAGTGAGTGACTGGGAGCATGGACTGGTTAGTTCTTTGTCTCTCATAATAAAACTCATCATTTGGCTCCTTCAACTTCTGTCTGGACTTCTTAACCTATCAGTGGATCAATCCGGTGTATTAGAGGGGCCCTAGCAAAATAGACATTTTTAATAGAAATATAAAAGCACAAGAACAATACTTCTTTTCATTTTGCTTATCTTCAAGTGCTCTTAAGATAGTACAAATGTTTACTCCCTTCTCTGACAGTTCATTTCATGTGTCAACTTGGCTAGGCTATGGTGCCCAGCTATTTGGTTGAACACTGATCTAGATTCCACAGCAATGATATCTTTAGATATGACTGAACATTCACAGTCATTAGGCTTTATGCAAAGCAGCTTATCTATAATAATAAAAGCATAATATGCTAATTAGACTGGACTTCCTTCCTGACATCCTTCTGGGGCTGCTGCTGTGAGGGCTGGGGTGGCTGCCTCGGCCCTCAGAGCGCCTTGCATGAATTTCGTGCACCGGGCCTCTAGTACTCTACAATGTGGGTGGGCCTTATACAAACAGTCGGTCTTAAGGGTACAAACCAGGGTTTCCTGGAGAAAAGTCTCCCTTAAGACTTTAACATGGAAATCCTGCCTGAGTTTCAAGCCTGCTGGCCTGCCCTATGCATTTCAGACTCAAGGCTGTAACATGAACTCATATTTGAATAGCCAGTCAGCCAGGCTACACTATAGTATTGAACTTAGCAGGCTCCTGGATAGTGTGAGCTAATTTTTTTTTAAGACTCTCTCTCCTCCTCCCCTCCCCTCCCTTCCCCTCCTCTCTCTCTCTCTCTCTCTCTCTCTCTCTCTCTCTCTCTCTCTCGTATATTTCTTTCATTGATTCTACTTCTCTGAAGACCCCTATCTGATATGCTACTAAACTTCTATGAAATAGAAACCCTGCAGTTGGCTTTCTTAGAGGCAAAAAAAGAAGAAATGAAGCTTCATGTGTAAATAATTTAGCAAGGAGGTACTTCCAGGAAAAAACTAGCGAATGGATGGCAAGAACACTACAGTCGAGGGAGGAGTCCCATCAAAAGTGCAATTTCAGCAAGGTTTTAATCTCAACCTGGTTTTATGGGGAGTGAATTGCACCTGAGAATTGGTCTTACCATGGAGAATGGGAGCTGAACTTTCAGACTCTGCTGCAGTCAGTCCTTGCGTACGGTACTGCTGGCTTTCTGTGCTGCTGGTACACGTTGTTAGAAGCAACGCACATAGACCCTGTGGAATAGTAAGCTGGGTCTGCAGGACTGTGAGTGAAGCATGGACATTCACCTTGCAGGAATGGTTAATAAATTTGGTTGATTTTGCCTAAGCCGTGCCATGTGCCAACTACTTTAATGCACAGTGGCAAATTGGTTGTCTATCCCTTAGACAGGAAATAAATATTTCTCCCTTTCCCTCTGCCAAAGAACAGAAAAAGAGTTGTAGGTCAAACCCCATCACAGTAAAGCAATCAATAGCTGGCACCCTATTATGTTACCAGCACTGCACTGGGTGCTGAGAAAGAAACACAGATGTTTCATCTTCTCCGGAAGTTAAAAATTTTAGAAGAAAAAAAAATAAATATAGTTAAACTTGTATTACTTGAGTGACCTTTGAGCCTCTTCTTCATTTATGATGTGGGATGGTAATGATATCTGTCCCATATGACTGATTCAAGGATGAAACGCATGGAAAATGGTTAGCACAGAGAAAAAACACATAAATGAAAGCTATTTCTACTTTTATTCCTTTTTGTTAGTGGTAAGCTCCATGAAGTTATGGATCTTATGTGTCCACCATTTTCCCCCCCCAGATCCTTTTGTAGTTCCTGACTCATAATAGATATTTCATGTATTTCAATGAATGGGCAGGAAACCTTAACTAATCTTACCCCTGAAATTTCCAATTTCCTCTTGTTTTTTCTATTGTCTAACAGTAGAACTTTTTTCAAAAGTAGGATTCTCAATGGCAACAAGTTAATGCTAGTTGTTTTTTTTTTTTAGCTGGCATTTAATATTAAGTAATAGTATTTGAGTCGTGTGTGTGTGTGTGTGTGTGTGTGTGTTCATTTTTCTTGGGGGATATACCTATTGTTTATTAGCCTTTAGGGAAATGTCTTAAGTGTTAGGGAAAATAGAAGACATATGGGGTGCAAGTATTTGCTGAGCTGTGCAGTAAATTACATTGCTGAAATATTGCCAAATTCTAGTTCTTTTCAGAATTCTCAGTCTGTGCATTCTCTCCTCATCTGCAAAGTGACTAACTACCTGCCGTCATCCTTGTCTTCTGATTGCTCTAATTATAGTCAAGTCAATAGCCTTCCTCTACCTAAGGCTTGTTTCTCTCTTGACAAGTTAAGGCTACACCCAGGGTAAAGGGTTGCCTGCATGTTTCTTCATTGCTTACTTATTCTCCAAGGACTATGTATGTCCCTATTGTGCTGGCCACCATTATAGACTTCGGGAATTAAAAAGTGAATAAAGCCCTGACTGGTTTTGCTCAGTGATTAGAGTGTTGGCTTGAAGAGTCACAGGTTGGATTCCTGGTCAAGAGCACATACCTCGATTGCAGGTTCAATCCCTGGCCCCAGCTGGGGCTCTAGCAGGAGGCAACCAATCGATGTGTCTATCTCATGTTGATGTTTCTCTCTCTGTCTCTCCCTCCATTTCCCTCTCTATTCTCCCTTCCACTCTCTCTAAAAATCAATGGAAAAAAATATATCTTCACTTCTTGGGTGAAGATTTAAAAAAAGTGAATAAAAATGTATCTCCTTAAATGATTAAAATCTATCAGGAGACATTTTTTTTTTTTAATCTTCACCTGAGGATGTTTTTCCATTGATTTTTGGAGAGAGTGGAAGGGAGGGAGAGAGACAGAAAGAGAAACATCGATGTGAGAGAGACACATTGATTGTTTGCCTCCTGCATGTGTCCTGATCAGGGCTGGGATCAAGCCTGCAACTGAGGTATGTGCCCTTAATCAGAATCGAACCAGGGACCCTTCAGTCTGCAGGCTGATGCTCTATCCACTGAACCAAACCGGCTAGGGCAGAGACATTTTTTTTTTAATTGTGCTCTTTTGGTACATAAGAAATAACAATAGATTTGTTAAACAGATCTTAAGTTTACAATTTGAATTTTTCTTATGCTTATAGCCATTTGATTACTGTCTATATTAAAAATAGTATTCCAGAGATTCTTGCATGTCCCTTTCCAATCAATAATTCTTCATCAAGAGAGAACAACTTCTCTGCCTTATAGCACCCTGCATTAGATTTACTTGCAAAGGGATACTTAAACAGATTCTTTTGGTACTATATTAACGTACTATGTAAAGATGGGTCCAAGGGTATGCTAGATCATAATGAAGAGTAAGAGTACCTAAGTGTACAAAAGTAAATCTTTAGAGATTGCTGACATTTCAATTATATTTAGAAGAATTAGTAGAAGCCTATGAAAAAGTGAAGAAAGACGGATTTCTACGCATAAAAAATGGCATGCACAGTGAGCATTTTGTGTTCAGTAGGTGAGTAGTAGATCACTTTGCGAGACAGTAAGCTCAGTGGTGAGAGAGACATAGGGGATAATATACAAAGGTAAGTTTTCATCAGACACAAATCTTTGTATAATATATTAGGAGTTTAAATCTTATGTCATGAGCAACAGGAGGCCACAGATGGTATAATTTTGGGGCGGGGAAGAGGTGTGGAGAAGAATACTGGGAGGAAAACTGACCCAGCACAGAGGCAATATTTCCCATTCATAAGAAAATAATTATTGGAACCATAATGCCTGAGTAGCAACTCTACCATCTCCTTCTGCCTAATATTTCCCCAGGTCTGCTCTGCAGCTTTCATTGCATAGTGCGTAAAGGCAGGTGCTAGAGAATTTATAAGAGAATAGTTTCCCATGTTTAAATGATTTGAGAAGTGCAAGTTTAAACATAGGAGGTGCCTTTCATAAATAACGTAAGAGTGTATTAATGGGTACATTAGGAATATTGGGGGAAGGAGATATATTATGTTTTTTTATGTTTATACTAGGCTGGAAATCTTACTTTTAAATTTTAGAACATCTTGTGGGTATAGCTTCATAGTATACCATTTAGGAAATATTATAAGTTAGAAACTTTAAAAATAGCCTATCAGAGTGTTTACCTCTATTACGCAGATTCCTAAACTGAGCAGATGACGCTAAAACACTGGTTATTGCCATAACTTTAACCAAATCATCGGTTAACCCAGAGGTTTCCACCCTCGGGCCTAAATTAAAAAACAAACAAACAAACAAAAAACTTCAAAGGTCGTAACATATTTCTTCATATTAGAAATTGTGCTCTTGGAAGCAAGATGCTAAAAGAAGGCTGTACTGTGTGAAGGAGAACCCCTCCTGTAGCAAGAAAGCCTCTGGATGGTAACTCAGGAACAAGCTTGAGTGACAGGTCAGCGGCACTGAGACTGAAAGCAGCGGGAGCATGTGAGGCCGTGATGGGCTTGCAGTTTCCTGTGACTGGATGGGGTCACAGCCACAGCCCTGGGTCTGGAGTCAAGGGCAAACTCTGAGTCTAGCTGGATATATCGACTAAAACAGATAACGAACGCCTTGAAAATCAATGATATGAATATCTGTACAGGCCCTTCTGACCACAGTCTCTTTATAAGTAGCTGAAAATTCAGAGTTTAAGGCAGAGTATCTCTACAGTGTTTGACTCATTTTCATTTTTTTATTGTTATTATTTGAACATTTCCTTCCTAGTGTTCAAAGACTACAGATACCCAGAAGAAGGCAGAATATACATATAATGCATACTTACAGTGTCGAGATGTAAAATGTCTGATTTCTTATATATTTATCATTGTAGTAGTCCAGGATAAATATGTGTCCCATCGCTGCTTGCCTATAATCCTTAGAATATGAGTATTAAAATGCAGAGATAATTAATATAGTTTCTACAATGATGTACGAAGCATCACTTTTTAAAAAATATATATTTTATTGATTTTTTACAGAGAAGAAGGGAGAGGGACAGAGAGTTAGAAACATCGATGAGAGAGAAACATCGATCAGCTGCCTCTTGCATACCCCCCACTGGGGTTGTGCCCGCAACCAAGGTACATGCCCTTGACCGGAATCGAACCTGGGACCCTTCAGTCTACAGGCCGATGCTCTATCCACTGAGCCAAACCGGTCAGGGCCAAAGCATCACTTTTGTGGGGCATTTTTAGGTAACAACAACTCAGAATGCATTTTTGTTTTCACAGTTCACTATGGCTGTAGTTTAGAAATAAAGTTAGAAAAGTTTTGCTTTTCTTTTCTTTTCTTTTTTTTTTTTTTTTACTACAAAATGTATAGACTAAGCTAGCTTCCAAACCTAAAACTTCAAAAATCATACTGTTTTTAAGAATCTTATCTTCGTGGCAAAAAAAAAAGTCTCCCTGCCACAAATGTTCAATTTATTTCACACTGAAAATAAAATTACCTCAAATTTAGGAGAATTAAACTAACTGCATTTATCATAAATGATTCTCTTTTAAATTAAGTGAAGTTTTGAAAATCAGCTACCAGCTTAATATTCCTGTGATCTTTGTTAATAAGCAACTTAATTTGTAGTGACTGTTTTACTTTATTATTTATAGTGCTTATGGAAGACAGAGCACATTCACACCCTTTAATTCACAGTCTCTCTACCACCCCCCGCCATGTGAATAGTAGTCCCCACTCTACTCCTTTCACAGGAAAAGAAATTGAGGCTCTAAAAAGATGCCCTTTTCAATGTCATAAAGTAACCAGAATTCTAACCTGATTTCATGAATAAACTGTATGTAGAACCCAATCATTTATATAAATAAAGAAGCAGTGTATTTTAATGCTAGAAGGGAGTCTTGATATCATCTAGTCTAACAGAGTAAAAATGATGATTAAAGCTCAGCAATGTCCAGTCATTTCCTCAGAGCAACCCTGACCCATATCCATCATCTTAACTCCTGAGAGACAGAATAAACCTTCTACTTCCAAATTTCTGACACCTGGCTTCTGGGCTCTTTCTATTTTTAGGCTCATTTACCCACTTAATTGTTTCTTTTTTTAAAACTACTGACCAGCAATTTTAATATCACAGAATCTTAAATTATTTAGAACAATAAAAAATGATACATACTGGCCATCAAATCTTATCCAACCTCTTCATTTTTTGGATAAGAGAACAGAACCCAGTTATATAATTCCCCTAGTCTGGCCCAGCCATATCCTAAGATGCATGGTGAATTCTCTTTTTGATGATCTTAGTTGCCCAATTTATTTGCAAATTTAAACTCAGATTTTATGATTGGCAATTAAAACAACTCTCTTGCTACATTCCAGTTGTACTGGGAGGATCACCATCAAAACCTGTTTGTGGAAGGTATTCTCAGAGCCAGAATTAAGATTCATTATTGTAATATATCCTGAAACTGTTGAGTATGACTGATAGCACAAGATAGAAGAAGGGTTTGGTTATAATTACCATAAATAGTCATTGTCTTGGGAGAACTGACATAAAAAAAAAAAAATGAATACCAATCTTATGATAAGTATTCATACATGAATACCAATCCTATGATAAGTATTTTCATGATAAATATGTTGAACATATTTATGTAGCATGCATTACATGCAAAATAGAATCTGCGATGGTGTGCAATTTTATTGTACACTAGAGGCCCGATGCACAAAGATTCGTGCAAGAATGGGCCTTCCTTTCCCTGGCTGCCAGCATCGCCTTAGCTCTGGCCCGGAGCTGCCTTTCTGCCTTCCCACACTGCCCAGAGGCCCGGAACTGCTAGGACGGTGCAGAATGCCCCCAGCCACTTGGCGCCTGCATATGCAAATTAACCAGCCATTTTTATTGGGTTAATTTGCATACTCACTCCTGATTGGCTGGTGGGCATCATGAAGGCACAGTCACTTTGCATGTTTCTCTTTTATTAATGTAGATAGTTACATACATGTACACCTACCTCTAGTGTGTATGTGGCATTCAATTCCTCTCTGTATACAATAGCATGATTCAAAAGTACTTTTTCTGTTAAAACCACTGAAGCTTGATTCCCAACACTGTGCTATCTTATCTTCCTTCTCTTCAATCTCTGAGTTAATAGGATTTCTGTAAACCAGCAGGACAGTGGGTTTGGTAGCTCAGCAGATTAGTCTGTGGGCTTTCATCCTTGGAACCTGGTTCAAATTCAGGCCTACCAAGATGTCCAATAATCTTCCATGGATGGATTGCTCTCAGAGGGCATGAAGCCCAGCTTATCTTTGAACCTGATTTGGAGCTGTTTTTTGCACCCTTCCTAAAATTTGAGGTTACATTCAAGCAACTGAGAAAGAAAGTATGAAATATAGGCATTTGCTTTTTTTGGTCATAGACTAGTATGCTTCTGAAAAAAGCTCAATAAGATGTCTCCAAAAAATGCAATTTTCTTATTTCTCTCCTTAATCATAAATGTGCTTAGAATATTCAAAAACAGTAAATCAGTATTAATTTTGTACCTCTTACCAACCCCTTTAATACAAGGGTCTGAGAGAAGTTTTCACTGTCTCCTCATACTGTATTCTAACTATATTATTCCACATGCAAGACTAATTGTAGAGTGATTTTATCATGTTACTCATTTAATTAAAAGCCTGTGACAGTGTTTTTTTTTTGTTTGTTTGTTTTCAGTTCTGCATTATATTCAAACATGCCTGAATTGCAAGTTCCAACCTACCAAACTTTTCTTTCTTCTTGTCTGCAGTCAACAACTTTCTAGTCAGACAGGAAAATTTGTCATCAATATATACCATACTTCTTTTATCCCTGAGTATTTAATTCATTTACCTCTCTCCACCCCATCCCTTGTCACCTGCTGGAGTGCCTTCAGTGCTACCTATCTTTATTGGACCGACTTGATCTCCCATAAGCTCTGTTTCTGCCATGCCAGTACACAAGTCTCAGACTTTTATAAGACTTTTCAGCTCAGAATGAATACTAACTTGGGAGTTAAGTAACTAGCCTTCTATTCACCTCTATGTTAGTAATTAGCTGTGTAATGTCTAATGTGTAATTGTGACCCTGCTGATTCTCTTCTCCTAATCTCTGAGTGTCACCTGTCAAATGATAAGATCTCAACAGATGATCTTGAATCCCTAGATTGAGAACTGTAATGGATTTATAAATTCTTATTTATTTCCAATGCACCATATAATATTTTTCTTTGTGTAATAATTACAGATTAGCTCTCTCCTCTTTGATGGATACACGTATGAAATGTGTATGTGTAGGGAAATCAGGGCTGGGTATTCAGTTAAGATATTTTTGGTAGGCAAAACAAAAATTTTAAGAGTATAAAGCCTCCAGTCCTTTATTTGCACTAAAAGTAGAAATAAAACCATCTAGAACTCACTTCATTTAACAATTTACTCACCAAGGGTTAGAATCCCCCCTTCTTTGTGGAATTTTTTGTTTTTATTTTAAGGAAGCAGAACACCATATGTAGCAAAATTTCTATAAACTAAAACTCATGATAGTTGAGTGTTCTAAATGTCTTTGTTCTGCACAACCTCAATACCATGAACTTTCAAACCTTTTAAAATAGGCAAGAATTAAAAATGGCATGTAAATTTGAAAGAAACTATTGTCTATTACTAATTATAAGCAGATTTATTCAGAATGAATAATACCTAAAAAAATGTTCATGACCTTTCATTCCCCCAAATGATGGAGAAGCTAGAATGGCTAGCAAATTTTCCATTAGGAATCAGCGGAGTTTGCAAATATATTCAAAGTTCAGTAGCCCACAAAATCGGAAAAATTTACTATCTGTCCCTTTGCTAAACACATTTGCCAACCCCTGGTCTAGACATTGAATAAGGAAGTGCATACCTATTTAATTTTAACAAAAGTGTTTCAGATTCTATTAGAGAAAATAAAATGATAGAACTAATTTGAATGGTACGGCTACTATTACAGCAACATAAGTAATGACACCAAATCTCTGTGGCCTAACACAATAGAAGTTTATTTTTCATCCACATGAAACAAGAGGTCATTCATCCAACCCCTTAGGACATCAGTCCCCCTTGTGGTGTCTCAGGAATCTACTTAGGACCTCCAGCTCTACCGTCTCAACAAGTGCACTGTATAAAAGAAAGTCTGGAAAATTAAGCAGGAGGTGTTCACTCCTCCAGCCTGGAAGTGATCCTTGTCATTTCTGCTTACATGCCATTGGCCAGACTAGTCACATGATCTTGTCTAACACCAAAGAGTCTGAGAAGTATCTCTTGCAAGCCTAAGAAGTAACAGAAGTCCAGGAATTGGTGAGCACTAATAATATTTACCACATCATGGAAGTCTTTCTGAAAAATTGTATTTAATCTGAAAATAGAGAATGAATCAGGCAAGTAAAGTGGAAACAAGATCAGACAGAGAAAACAGGTTATGAGAAGGTGAAAACAGAACTAAACATAACAAAAGTGAGCGGTTGGCGTATTCCAAAAATCAAAGATCAATGATTGGTATGGAAAGTGGAAGAAGGTGCCATTAGGGAAAAATAAAAGGTAAAGTTCAGGCATAGCCTTGTAATTTCTGGGCAAGTTTGAATGTTATTCAATGGACCACCAGTGGAAAGTTGGGGAATGCAGGCAGAATGTCTTCCTGCTTATGTTATAAAAGAACCAAGCTACCTTCTGAGCCGAGAATGGCTTGGGGAATTTGTCTATGGAAACAAACCCAGATGAAATTCTTTCTCTTTTATTGGGAATTTCTTGTGCTAAGCATCTCATTTGCAGGTTTTAAGTAAAATTTTCTTTCAATTAATTATTTTGCCACTAAAGGTCATAAAACATTTATAAGAATTAATAAAAATATTCTGTTAACAAAGAAGATCTACATATAAGCCAAAAAGTTATCTCCTTGTGAAATTTAACCTAATATTTGCCACAACATCCCCCCCACCCCCCGCCAAACCCATCCCTGTTTACACAGACTATGTGTCAACAAGGAGATTAATGATGAAGAATCTTACCAAGAGGATCTTTGTCTTTCTTGCTATGAAATGAAGTTTATGGAACCTCTCCATCCTGAAAGAAACCCCTTGTTTGCTCTCTTGTTTTCATTCCCTTTCTCTCGTCAGCTGCCGAACAGTTTTTATAAGTTAAAGAATTGGATTTTTATGCAACAGGAAAATAGTTTTTGGTTGACTCTTGGGTATAAATTTTGTAAATACTAGATACCTAAATTATGGAGCACCGAATAATATATGCAATGCTATGAATTTAATTCTGATGTTTTCACAACCAGCTAAGCAACATAACTCATCCACAGTATAATCACACCTTTTATAACAATTCTTAGCTATCTATCTATCTATCACCTTACTTATAGTCTACATGTCTGACAAGAATTTTATGACAGCTGAATCAGTTTTCATTTCTCTCTGGACGTAGGTGATGTGTTTTCTTCTCGTGGGCTCATTTTATTAGTTGCATTCAGCATGTACTACTGAGAAAGGAGGCACCACAATCCACAGTTGTAGTTTTTGAGGTTGCTAAGAATCTCAGTGCAATTGCATCGCCACTTTTTCCAATTGAAGTAAACTCTGAGTGTGTACTACATGTCATCTTCTTGCAAATGCTTTTCTGACTGGAGCCAGTAAGACCCAGCCCCTTTTAAGACTATGGACTCTACATCAGTTTGCCAGGGAGGAGAAGCAGTTTGCGTCTTCCCTCTTCCACATGGAGCCTGCTAAACCCTCCTGCCTCTGACACTCACTGAAATTGAAGGAGTCAAACCTCTTTCAGGGGTAATGTGATGGTTCAAAAAATAAAGTGCTCTCAATTTACAGATATCTTGATGTATTTATAAAGTGGAGGACTGTGGGATAAATTCACAAGAATTACCACTTCCGTTCTAAATATTATTTAAAATAGGAAATGGAGTGAACACAAATCCAGATTTTTTTAAAAAAACGATGTGGTTATACTTCTTCTGTGACCACATGATAATCACCTATTTAATCAAGAAAGAAATAAAACATAAACTGTTAGTATCTTTCCATGGTGAACACGGACACATCAAAATTATTTGTTTTCCAACTTTCCCCCAACCCAATGATTGCTTTGCATGCTGTATTTATGAGGGTCAAAACACTTTTATTTTGAGAAGATAAAAAAAATCATGGTGAATTACATGATACTGGAGAAACTGGTGGAGTTAAAAGAACTGACAGTCATATAACAGCTAATTTTGAGTGCTTCATATGTGGCAGGCACTGTGCTAAGCGCTTTGCAGGACTTTCTGTTTAAATCCTTATGAAAACTCTGAGGTAGAGATACCATTTCCATTTTACAGGAGAATTAAATCTGAAGTTAAGCATCTGCTTGATATTACAGGGACGAAAGTACCAGGCAGATCAGATATATAAATCTAGTCATTTTCTTCAGACCAAATTTGCGATCATAGTTTTACCTCATTTGTACTGTTCCTTTCATAAACAAGAAAAGTAAAGAGCTGTTCTTTCTATCCCAAATGGCACTTAGTCTGGACAGCAGTTTGGCATGGCATTAGACGAATTAATGATAGTTCAGTAATCATAAACTTACAACTGTCCTTTTGGTATGCCACCAATCTCTGAGCCCCTTTAACTATGTATGTAAGTGTTCACATGGCTGTTTACAAAAAGAAAAGAAGTGCGTGTGTTTGTGAATAGATGGCGATGAGGGAGACAATACACACCAAGGATGACTCACAACACCATTTAAAACTATAACCATTCTCTAGCACAGTGGTCAGCAAACTCATTAGTCAACAGAGCCAAATATCAACAGTACAACGATTGAAATTTCTTTTGAGGGCCAAATTTTTTAAACTTAAACTTCTTCTAACGCCACTTCTTCAAAATAGACTCGCCCAGGCCGTGGTATTTTGTGGAACAGCCACACTTAAGGGGCCAAAGAGCCGCAGTTTGCCGGCCACTGCTCTAGCAGATTGTATTTTAATTAAAAGAAGTGTTTAATTTGGGTCAAGAAAGAATTATAATAATAATTAGAGGCCCTGTGCACGGGATTCATGCACTGGTGGGGGGCGTGGCCTTTGGGGATAGGTCCGCAGTGGGAGTGCCGCTCATCCTGGTCAGCCGAGTGGCTATGGACTGGCCCTCTGAGAGGCTGTTCCCGCTGCGGGAGCACCAATCATCATCCAAGTCCTCCTGCATTGAGTGTCTGCCCCTTGGTGGTCAGTGCGCGTCATAGCGATTGGTCGGTCATTCCAATGTTTGGTCTCTGGGCTTTTATTATATGGGATTAGTTGTTGCACATAAAATTAGAAATATTTCTTTGCATGCACTGACATTGTGGTAGTTACTTTGTCTAGATTAAGTAATTAAAGCTTTGAAGCCAGTCATTATCCTTTTTAAAAACAGGTGAGGTTTTAAAAAGTTGAGTAACTCATTAGGGTGAAGGAGCTGGTAAGCAGAGAGGGGATTCAAGGATGGATCTTTCTGTCACTAAAGTCAGTGTGTCTGAGGGTGTGTTTACCTTTGAAACATTGCCTTGGATCAGACACACTGTAAATAATACAATGCGAAAAAACAGGTTTTAGTTTAAAAACCAATTATCAGGAGTTAACAAACTGACATAGCTGAAAAACAAATGCAGATTTTCCTTGTATTACTTAAAATGAGGTTCCCAGAGCAAGAATGGGGCTCGTCTGAGCCTCCTTTCCTCTGCAGTGTTCAGACCTCACCTGGAGCCTGGTTTCTAGCGGGAACTGCCAGCTTGAAAAACATTAACAAATGGCAGAAGCAAAAGACAGCCACCAAGGTCCTTTTGTGAGAAACAAGGACAAAAATGCAATGTTTACAGCTGGAGAGTTTTTTTTTTTTAATGTAGCAATTGGGTTGAGCACAACTGTTTTCATATTTTTGAAGTATTTCTTTACATGAAAACAGAGTCTCAGCATGACTATAAAAGACAGAAGGCCAAATGGTAGATGCTAATACAAAAAAAGTTTTAGCTCAGTAGAAAGATAATTATTATATCGCTCTAACATCCAATATGAGTAACTTCAGGAGTAGAAGATTTTCTTTGGGAATAGAGCTACTCAATTTCAAATTGTTATTACTGCTATAATCTGTGTCGCTCTGATTTGTTCCTAGATTGAGCATTCCAATGATTACTTTCAAGCTTGACAACATATTTTATTTAAAAAAAAAAACAAAACACAACATTTTATCTCTCTGTGTGTGTGTGTGTGTGTGTGTGTGTGTGTGTGTGTGTGTGTGTGTTTGGATAAGATAGAAGAATTGGGAATGATGGGTGTGCCATTCTGAAGGAAAGTTTCAAAGTCATTTCATTGCGATTGTGATTCTATGACTTTGCAGGGGTTGGGAATTAGCTTGACAACAGCACCAAGATGAAAAAGTGGTATTAGGATTCTCTGTCAATTTTTATCAATTAAACCGCACTGTTTGACTTTAGAAATAACTTGTGTCATTTTCATGATCTGGACTATTCTT
This sequence comes from Plecotus auritus, assembly GCF_963455305.1. NCBI lineage: Eukaryota > Metazoa > Chordata > Mammalia > Chiroptera > Vespertilionidae > Plecotus > Plecotus auritus. Next base: position 10,780,329 of record NC_137773.1, on the reverse strand, counting down.
AAATTGTCCACAAAGATGCCCACAGGGAAAACATTAAACTTACTGTTTTACCATTTTATTGCAATCATCAAAATAAAAGCCTCCATGATCTTTCAGCCCTCTCTTTCATGGCCCTTAACCCTCACTCAGCAAGCTATGTTTTGGGTCCAGCCTAAATCCTTCCTAGCTATGGTCTCAACTGACTGTCCTTGTCCTTCTCACGGGAGTTAAATATAATTTTGTCTGAAATATCACTCCTTCCTGTAGTCCAGGTCTTGTGGTTAGCCATACGATTGTAAGTGATGATTGTAATTAGACAGATTACAGATGGTTTATTTGCATGAGTGTTATTTTTTATTAAAAATTAATCATAGAAAATTCCTACAAGTTAATTTATTTTTTGTTATGTATTACATATGTGTTTTATGTATATATGTATGTATAACATATATATATAACTGAACAATGGGTATACATAATTTAAACTGTAACTCTGTATAGGGTGTTCCCCAAAAATGTATATACACACTCTGAATAATTATAAAGGCAGTATTTCTTAAAATAGATTTCATTTTCAAAATTGAGCCATCAGCTATTAAAGTGTGTATACATTTTTTTGGTCATCCTGTATATATGTGGGGCCCAATTGCTTGCATATGTGTGTGAGGGTTTTTTTGTGTGTGCTTTCTTTCATGAGTTAATTCCTACGATGCTAGCTTAAGCCCTATTTAATCTCTTCTAAGAGAGATTTAAACATTTTCTAGTTCAAAGTTGCATCATTTCTGTGCACTTTGTAGCTTGCTAAGCTTGACAGTTATTTCTAATAATTTATTACTCTAAATTAAAACTATTCAGTTAATGCCATACAGTTCAACTCTGTGAGGCTTATTAATATTTTCTTTAATTCTCTGGTTGATGAGAGCATAGACTTGGAGCCATGGGACTTGAAGTTGCCATGTGATTAATAGTGCAGCACCTGGAATTTGGCATCTGGCAAGTATATGATAATCCCCTACCTGTAAGAGATAAATGAAGTACTCTTAAGGTTCTATATTTTATTCATTTTTTTAAGAAAGAAAGAAAATAAATAAAATTTCAGCTCTGGGTAACTTCTGATCTAAACAAGTTTAGTGACTGGTATTTCAGGTGAGGTCAGTTGATCCATATTTATTCAAGCAAATGTTTATCAAGAGGCTTTTGTGTGAGATGGGACGCCCTTGGCTGTTTTTGAAGAGAGGTGGGCTATCAAAGAGCCTCTTTTGTGTGTGTGTAGTAGGCCCTCTTCTAAGTAACACGGATGTGGATACAACAGTGAAGAAAACAGACAAATACTTCGCTTTCAAAATGTTTACCTTGTAGTGGGGAGAGATAAAAGGTAAAGTGAAGAAATTACATTAAAAAATGGTGTGACAGGCAGCAAGTACCCTGGAGAAAAGGAGGAAGGGTGGCAGCTCCCTGAAGAGATGGAGGGAGAGTTTAATTTTAAATACGGTGGCCAAGGAGGCCACACTGAGAAACAGACATTTGAGTATACACCTAAGGCACTGAGGCCCTACGTAGAGGAGGAGTAGGGGACCAAACGCAGGGGGCCAGCTCTGACGAGGCCCTGAAGTGAAAGATTGTGTGAGATGTTCAAAGCACAAATAAAGAGGCCATTTGATAGCCCATCTCTTGGCCATGGCTTATACAGGCCTGCAAGGTGTGAGCTCTGTTCAGGCTGGCATGTTGAGAGTGGATCCAAGCAGAAACAGGGCAGGAAAAGGCTGAGCATTTAGAGTGTTGTTATAACCACCAGTGTCTTAATGAGGACTGCTTGGACCATAGTGGGAATAACAGTAAGTGATCAACTTGTGTGTCTGTACCGAAGGGAGAAGCCACAGAACTTGATGATGAATCTCATGAAGTGGGTGAAAGGGAAAGAGAAACCATACCTGACTCAGGTTTTAGACTTGAGTAAATGAGAAGATGAAATGGATACCGACAGTTCAACTCCAGAAGATGAGAGCGTCACGGGGGCAGGGAAGAAGCCATTTGCTAGTTGCCTTTCAGATACTAGAGTTTCATGCCATGATGTGTTTATCTCAGATAAAGAGAACATAGGCTTGACCTTGAAACACCTGTACTCTGACTCTCTTTTTGAAACCACCTTACCTGGCAAACTGACACCAGTTTTCTCAAAAAACTATTTGCAAGCATCCAATTTTGGCAAACGGGGAAGCTGAGGGTTAAAGGATGGAGTCTGAAAAACCTGCGTATATATCAGATCTCTACCACTCATTGGTTGGGTTAGTTTTCTGATCTCTAGAAAGATGTAGTAGTATCTCTGTGCATTAAATTAAGGAATTAATAACATACATAAATGAATTGGTTCCTAGCACATAGTAGATACTTAACAGTGAAAACTCTTCTCATTATTGCTGTTATTATAACTACTATAAACCTTGTGATCTGGTTGAAATTAAAGATTCTACTTATTGCTTATCTGTCAACCCTTTAAAGGATTGACAGATCCAGCATAGCATACTGGAATACTATGCTATAATTAAATAACTTTATGACAGTAACTACCTGTATTAAAAATCTATTTTCTATTTTTTCTCCTCAATTGAAGATTTTGCCTCCTACTAGGGACGGGAATGGTTTCTCTACAGCCCAGGCAATTTAGTCTCAAGGCTTGGGAAAATGTCCTGTCAAGGTCCTCTGATGCAAGTCTACAGCTAAGCAATATTCATAATATATGTGAATTATTAATATTATTAATACCCATAGTATTCATATAAATTCATATATCATTTTTATTAGCCCCTAATTGTTTTATATATGTCTTTGGTTCTAGCGAAAAATAATGTAATTTCTTAACTTTTTCAACACTCACCCATTTAACTTCTTTGTATTCACCCCTTACACTGAGCTACCTGTGAGTTATAAAGCAATTAATAAGAAATAGCCCCCTGCCTTCAAGATGAATACTCTCTAGAGCAGTGCTTTCTACACTGAATCAAGCAAACAATGTCTGGGAAGATGAAAGTTAGTGTGCTGAGGAGATACACCGAATTGTTGAAGTATTAGAAATGTTTATATGCTCTAAGACTTTGCAGAAGATTTATAAGCTATAGAATATTTTGACTGTCCAAAAGGATTGCTTAGTATAAAGTATTGTCTAAGCTCATATAATAATGAAAAGAGCATTTGTTCAATTAAGAGCTGTAGATTATTATTTGTCACTAAGAAATGCTAGTCTGATATGCTAGCATATACCCTGTAAACGACAACTTCAGAAGCATGCTGACAATCATTTAGCCAATGTAATAAAATTTTAGACTTATAATGTTGGTACTTGAAGGTTACTTGGAGATCATTTAATCCTATGCCCTTCTTCCAACTTTTGCCTCTATTTGAAATGCACTACTAATGAACCATTTTAAAAACTGTTTTCACAGTTGCATCTAATCCAAGTTGGTCTACTGGTCCAGTAGGTAGTTATGTGATCTGATATTATGCTGTAAGGAGTATTACGGCATTTATCAGTCTCCTGAGATTAGAGATACATGTATGATTACAGCTTCTTGTACTATGAAAGCAAGGGATATGCCTCTGTTTTCTTTGTATGCAATGCTGAATTACTTAAGAGGCTCTAAGAACTAAACATATGAAGGTCCATCCCCTATGATCATTCAAGGTGTATATTATATATATAATGTGCTCATTTTATGAGCGAGGAACTAAGAATAAAGTAATGAATAAAAAAGACAATGCATCTATTTTCATGGAGATTACATTACAGTAGGGGATAGACAGTGAGAAAATTAGTTAAAAATGCTGTACAGTGTAATGGCAGAAAATAATAAGTTTATAAGGAAAAGTAAATCAGGAAAAATAGTAACAATGAGTAGAGTGGTTTAGAATGGCTGCTCTGGGCATAAGACTATTTCCTTCAAGGAAACAGTGAATGCAGAGCCCCCTAAATGAGAGAGTATATAAATAAGAGAGTATATATTGTGTTCAAAGAGCAGCACAGCATGAAGTCTACAAAAAGGGGCATGGAAGAGAAGACTGGCATGAAAAGAAGTCAGAAAAATTTGTTAGGGGTTATTTGTTAAATGAAATTTGAAAGAAAAGAGTTACACAAAATTTAGCTGCGTGGTAAATTTAAGATCACCTCCTTAGTGTTTTTGTGTTTTTTTCTTGGTTTTGACATTTTAATATACTTGTCATCCAATCAAGTGGTTGGTTGGAGATAATTTCCTCTAACTCGGCATCAGTTTAGAGATTAGCAAGCAGGTGTAATGGCAGCAACCCATTTTTTTTCACATAACATGAAGTTAACCTTTTTAAGTGAACAATTCAGTGGCATTCACAACGTTGTACAACCATCACCTCTACCTAGTTCCAAAATATGTTCATCACCCAAAAGGTGGCCCCACAGTCATTAAACAGTTGCTCCCTATCACCACCACCCCACCCCTTGTCAACTCTCCAACTCTAGAAGCCACCATCTGCTTTCTGTGTCAACTAATGTTTTTTTCAAGTTTAATAAGATGCAAGTCACACATAAAAATGTAAGATATTTAAAGTACAATGTGATCATTTGAGATATATATATATATATTATGAAAGGATTCCTCCTTGTTATTTTTTAATTATAAAATTCTAGAAAAGCTTATTGAGGTCTATTCTTATTCTATTCTATTCTATTCTATTCTATTCTATTCTATTCTATTCTATTCTATTCTATTCTACTCTATTGTACTTATACTTTGCTGGAGCCCTCAGTACACGTTCTCCTCCAAACACCAAGCAGAAGTAACTTTTCAATGTAGCTTGCTTAAATTTTGTCTAATCTCTACTACCACCACCTTTCCCAACACACACCATTATTTTATAGAGAAGGACTTTAGAAAATCAATGTGAAAAGTTTTATTCAAGGTTACATAGTTACATATCACAAAGCTATGACCAATAGTTAGGTCCGGAGTAAACCTGTTTTTTTGGTTTATTTCACAAAAAGGCGCAATGAATTTGGAAAAAGGTTGTGCCTTCTTTATGTCTCCATAGGTCACCTAGTAGAGCATCTTTCCAGACCCAGGAAGATTTTGGCAAAAATGTTGAAATAACATAAATCACGCTATATAAGCCAAACTATTCTGAAGATCTGTATGAAGAATGATCTAACTTACAATTAAGGGTCTAAGAAAGCACCGAGAAATAGTAGAGAACAGGAAAAGCTGGAGATGAATGCAAATGCTGTGTTGCTTTCCTCCAGGGATCTAAATCCAATCCTCATTGTATAATTTGATTTGGTTACTCATTGTTTCTAATTAGAAATAATCACATTTACATGATTCCCCCTCCTTTTTAGTTTCTCACCAAAATTGCTTTGCTCAATTATGCCACTTTATGGTTTCATATAATTTGTATCTCTTGACTCAACAGTTCCCCATATCATTTGGAATGCGTTTTATTTTATTTTTTTAAGAAGTGAAAGTCTGAGAGCTGTTCTCAAACTGATCATGAGGCTTAAGGAGCTCCAGGAAGCTCAGAAGCATGCTGGAGGCAAACAGAGGAATACTTGAAAGTTCAAAACTAGGATGATGCTTATTACTAACTATATGTGAAATTAATTAAAGATTTAATTATTTGAGGAAAAATAAATTGGCAGTTTCTACTCTTTGAGTCATTAAAAACATATCTACTGCTCCAGGGGTTTTGAGTGCATGTGCAAAAAATAGACTGCAGGAACTTTGATGTTGCAAGATTTTTTTAATAGAAATTCAGCTTAAATATATGCTGTATCTTAGCTTTTTATACCAGCCTATTTTCTCTCCTGTAAAAGTATATGTAAATGTATGTACTCACCAAGATATTTAAATACTATAAGATAATCTTCTCTTTTTTAAAAAATAAAATCCCATTTTTACAAAATGGCATTTAGAGTTATAGAGGACTTTCAGGTTCATTTTTAAATAAGAAAAAACGCTTCATGTGCTATGGCCCATGGTTATATAGAGAGCTAAACAGAACTAATAGAGACATATAAGTTCTACAGAACGATTTCTCTTCTGCTACATGATTTAGGACAGTGGTCGGCAAACTGCGGCTTGCGAGCCACATGCCGCTCTTTGGGCCCTTGAGTGTGGCTCTTCCACAAAATACCACGGCCTGGGCGAGTCTATTTTGAAGAAGTGGCGTTAGAAGAAGTTTAAATTTAAAAAATCTGGCTCTCAAAAGAAATTTCAATCGTTGTACTGTTGATATTTGGCTCTGTTGACTAATGAGTTTGCCGACCACTGATTTAGGAGATACCAATAATAGGCGGACAGGGAAAAATGATGAAATAAATGTATTAAGAGCATATATGTGTGTGTGTGTGTGTGTATGAGTATGTATTTGTTGGTAACAAAAAAGGTGTTCTGATCTATATAACATATCAGAACACCTTTTTTTCCTTCTGCCCCATTTTTCTTTCTAATAGTTCATATTTTAACCAGTAAAAGTTCAAACATATGTTGATGTAATCAATATCTATTATACATCTATTATGTACCAACTTCTGTTCCCAAGTGCTTGAGCTACAGTGAAGTACATGATAAGACAATAACATTTTTAGTGGAAAGTTAAAATACTGAACAAGTAACTATATAAACAGTCTAATTTCATGGATAATCATGAAGAAACTAAAACAAAGGGGTATAATAGAGAGTGAGGGGGTTGATTGTGGTCTTTTTTAAGTTGATTGGGTGGTCAAGGGGGTATCTCTGAACAAGTAATTTTTTGTGTGTGTGGAGATCTGCTTAAAGAGATCAGGAAGCAACCCAGGAAGAATTTTTGGATCAGTGTTTCAAGAAGGAAGTGTAGCAAATATATGCGAAAGCCTAGAGATGGGGAATGAACTTGCCATATAGAATCAATATCATTCGAAATGGTCCAGTGTATCTAGAATGAAGACATGAGGAGGACTCTAAGATAAAGGGGGCGCAGAAGGGACTGAGACAACGGAGGGTCCTGAAGACCATAAAAATGTGTCAGGACTTTATGCATAATTTTAAAAGGTGTTGGCCTTACATTTCTTTGTATCGATGATGGAATACGAAGTTAATTGCCTACACTTCAGGGTAATGCCTTCTAGAACCAAGAGATAATTTATTTGTTTTAGGGGGGAAAGACACAGAGGCATCTAATAAACTATGGAAAGAATGCTTACTCTTAATAGCTATCCATGTCAAAGACCTATTCAACTATATATGCTTCCTTTGAAATATTATTGAAATTAAGGCACTGAAAAATATCTTTGTGCATTTTATCAGAGTGCATACTACAAATGGATGTTTTTTTGCAATGCTTTTAATTTCAAAATATATGTCATTTTCATGTAGAGAAAGAGCTTCTTTAGAGTACAAACTTCTAAAACCAGAACTTATTAGGATGAATGATTATCCAAAATTATGGTCTGTATTATATTGGCATCAAGAATGGAATTTCCCATGGAGCAATTTGGTTTACTTCTTACCTATGGTCTTTTAAATAATGTGGTTTAAAAAATGAGCAGCAGTAATGTAATGCTGTCTTACTTTTTGTCTTTCCAAATTTTAAATTAATTCAGATAACCTATAAGTGTAACATATGACACTTAGCTGACTTTAATTAAAATTTTATATCACATTTATAAAGTGTTGCTGTTGCCATTGAACCCCTTCCAATTCATAATCTGCTTCGCTGGCTAACACAGTTTATTGTGAATTAGAAGACAAGGATAAAAGCAGTGTTTATGTGATGCCATGCATAAGAGAGCAAAGTAATTAGGAGTGCTTTTAACACCTTGAGTGAAGGCAAGACAATGGTAAACAGAATCAGGTATGGATTCAAAGCAAAGTCAGATCTATTCCACGTGTAGTTGTATATAACTGGTCATTTAGTGGGAATAACACTATTTTGAAATAAAACTACCTGAATTTCAATCTCAGCCTCAATCCCTTTGACCTTAGATATGTTTCTTATAATCTTGAACCTGTTTTCTCAACTGTCAAATGGGGATAATAATATATCCACTTCCTGTAGTTACTGTGAAGTTAAATGACATAAAGTATCTGGTAGAGTAACTGGGATGCAATATTTGTATTGCCTACTTATACTGTGTAAGGGCAAAGTGTCAGTGTGTCATTTATTTTCACATTTGGGGCATAAAACTGTATCAAGACATGTGCATCTAGTTTTACTTTGTACATTTTGCAGTTGCTGTCCAGTGATTCTCTATCTGCTGCTCATGAGCTCGCAGGTATCTGTCACTTGACAGTTGAGATGTTGAGAGGATTAGCACATTGAATGGCAGGTTGACTTACATTATAGTTCTGTTCCTGTGTAGCTTGCATTCATGTTCTAAAAATACAATATATCACAGACAAGATTGATGATGACAAAGAACAAGAAAACAGTTCTCTTTATTGTCCAGCTGAACAAACTAACATAACTTTATTTATTTTTTATTTTTTTATTAATTTCTTTATTGATTAAGGTATCACATATTTGTCCTCATCCCCCCATTCCCATCCCAAACCCCTCCCCACGCATGCCCCCACCCCCCTGTTGTCCGTGACCACTGGTTAGGCTTATATGCATGCATACAAGTCCTTTGGTTGATCTCTCCCCCTTACCCCCACCCTCCCCTACCTTCCCTCTGAGGTTTGACAGTCTGATCGATGCTTCCCTGTCTCCTGGTCTGTTTTTGTTCATCAGTTTGTGTTGTTCATTATTTCCCCTAGATGAGTGAGATCATGTGGTATTAGAAATACACTTATAAGAACCAAAAATGAGACAAGCAATAATGGTTATGCTGAGAGGCAAATGAATCAGTCTGTAGTGAGTTTCTTTCTGGGCCAACAGTTAGTTCTTTTGAGTCCCAATTTCAATGTCAAACAGTTCCTTATGTGTACATGTCAGCAATGATATTTCAGTTCTGGATGGTGGACAAATGGTGGTAATGCAGGTCCGACCCTCTCTGGTTTGGTCCTGGGCAACCTGCAGCGACGCACAGCTGCTGACTGCTAGTATGGCAAGGCATCGTCAGCAACTAAGATAACTTTAAAAAATATTGGACTGGGATTTCAATTCTTTTGTCCTTTCATGGTATAGAGAGATGCTTTCCTCCTGAAAGGAAAAAAAGTAAAAACACATTAACTCCCCAAGGAGAAAAAATACAGAGTGATTGCATTCGGCTCTATAAATTACTAATGCATGTTTATATACATCCTGAATAGCCAAAGCTCAGTTGGCTTGTAACTCTTTACATAAGTATTTGGTTCTAAGGAGCCAAATAATATTGTTTTTCTGTTACTCAAGATGTTAAAACCATCATCAAATTCTTTGATTTAAGGAAAATGGGCTCTAGCACTAGATGAGTACTAGATGATGGGAGGAAATAGCATTTGAGGGTTTTATTTGTTTTATTTTCATTCAATCCTTTAATAAAGTCACCTTGATATTATTAAAAAACAAACCAATTATAAAATGTTATAAAATAAAAATATGAAAATGTTTTCATCACATTCTTGTCTCCCACCTGTCCAATAACCTCAACCCACTGAGAGCCAGTATCTTTTAAATATATTTTTTTAGCTTTCCTGGGCACTTTTAAGCTACATAAGCAAATATGAATATAGATTATTCCTTTTAGCCTTCTTTTCTAGTCAAAAGATAGAAGACCAAACACATTTTTCTTTATCTTGCCATATATATCTACACTAATAAAAGAGTAAGATGCAAATTAACCGTACCTTCGCAACACCCACCATCCAATCAGGAGTGAGTATGCAAATTAACCCAACAAAGATGGCAGGTTAATTTGCATACACAGTTACCGAGCGGCTGGGGGCGGGGCTGGACACTTCCCTCTGGGCAGCATGGGAATGTGGAAAGGTGGCTCCTGGCCAGAGTGAAAAGGCAGCTCTGGCTGGAGCGAAGGCGGTGCCGGCAGCCAGGGGAAGGAAGGCCCATTCTTACATGAATCTTCGTGCATCAGGCCTCTAGTATGCACATAGAGATAGATATATCAAAAACAATCTTCCATTAATGGACATTTGTTTCTTATTTCACACAGAGCTTTTACTGTTTTACTTAAGACTTTTGACACAGGTGCAAGTTTATCTGTAGTATACATTTGTAAATATTAGTAGAATTGCTAGGTCAAAAGTTACTTAGCTTTATAATATAGATAAGTTTTACTAAATTGCCTTATACAGAGATTGAATTAAATTACATTCCTACCAACTATCTGTGAAGATCCCTGTTTCCTCCATAGACTTCCCAACAGCATTTGCTATTGAATTTAGCTAAGGTAATAGTTTAAGATAATATTTTAATTTGTTTTTTTATTAATATTACTGAGGTTGCATATCTTTGTTTATTTTAAAACTTCACTTTTTTTCTGTGAAGTGTTCACATTTCTCAATCATTTTTTGTATTGGGTTATTGATGCTTAGCTCACCAATTTTCTAGATATATACTTATACATTTGCTGATATTATCCCTTTGAGCTATAGATTGCAAAATATTTCTCTTCAGATTGTACTTTCCTTTTACTTAGCTTATGACATTTTATATCATATTGTACAAACTTTATTAATTGATAATCTATCTTATTTACCCTCACTGGGTTATTCCCTTATCCTTCACTAATTATGAAATAAATATGTATTTTTTTTTCATTTCTGGATTTTTCTCTTACACTTAAAATATTTATATATTAATGAACCAGTAATATACTAATTTAATTATTGATACTTCATAATATAATGAAGTATATTATATTCTCTCATTGTACTTTTTTGCTATATTTTATTATTTAAAAGTGTTTTTCTGGCTATAGATATTAATTCATTTGTCCAAACATACTTAACATTATCTTGCTTAATTAAAAATGTTTTTTTATATCTTCATTGAATCAAGTACTTTGTGTTATACTTTGCTATCTAATTCAGTGTGGTGTTGTTGTTTTTATTTGTCCCAGTCTTCTCTGTAACTTTTGGTAGTGCTTTACAACATACTTCATAGTCCTTGTATATTTTTTCCAATTATTCCTATGCAGTTGTCTTTGGTTATTATTATAAACAAGTGGTCTGGTACACGGATTCATACAAATTGAAAGGAAATTAATTAGAAGAAATATTTTAATACCACTATTTGCCCTTTCTCTATAATAGAAGTGTCAACCAAATTCACGATCTACAATAACAGATTGAAACACACACGTGCGACTGGTACCAGCGAGAGCTTTATACATATAACATATGCATGAGTCAACATTTATTTTTAAGTTGCCAGTGTGTGTCATACGTGCCAGTCAGTAGGTCAGTCTGATGGTCGGACAGATCTGTCACTTAGTGTTTTATATATATATATATTTTTTTTCTTCATCTATATATTTTATCTGTAATTGTTTATACTGTGTTATATTTTCAAACTTATTTATATAAAGTCTATTTTTTATGATACAGATAGATTTCCTCAATTTAGCAGTATTTTAGTTGCTTTGGGGAAATTTTATGTATACGATCACATTATCTGTAAATATTGAGAGTTTTAGCCTCTTTTTCTTTTTAAGCTCCTTTAAAAAAAATCTTACCTAATCATCTTACCTAGCATTTCTAAGATAATATTATAAAGTGATGGTAATAGTGTGTTTTGAAGTTTTGTCTTAATTGCTTTCAGTTCCTCATTAAATTGGTTGTCTTTGGTCTGAAGTTGATGACTTTTTAATGTCATTGGGTATAGATGAATTTTATTTTATTGACTATATTTATGAATTATGTTTTATATCACCAAGTGTTTTTTGTATATATATATAGACATAATGTGTTTTTTTCCTCATTAGACATATTAGTATGAAGGCTTATATTGACATATTTAATCGTTTGGAGCACTGTGCTCACTTAGTAGAGTTTGAAAGTTGTCCTTTTCTTAGTTCTCTAAAATCTTAAAATTTCACTGTTACCTACTATTTAATAGTTAGGTAAAATTTTCTTAGAGAACTCTGGGACTGGTGCTTTCTAAGGGAGTTAGATCTTTGACAAATGTCTTTTTTTTACCAACAGAAATTGTTCTGCTCTCATTTTTTTCTTTCTCTTCTGAGGTATATTCTGGTAACTTATATTTTAGAGAAAATTACACACTTTTTAAAAAAGTTTAGCAGAGTAAGTGTTGTGATTCTTTTAACATGCTCTCTTTCTGTGGTTACTTCTTCCTTATTATATATTAATGTATTTGTTCTTTCTCCTTTTAATGTTATCCTTTTCTTCTTTTATTCCTAATATTTTTTCTTCCTAATATACTATCATTAATAATATTACATTACTCCTTGTAATATACACTTAGCTATTTTAAGTTTTCTTCTATTGAACAAACTTTTAAAATTGTTTATTGTTTCTCTCTTACTTTCAACATATTTCTTTCTTTGATTTCTATTTTTATTCTATTATTTTAAAGTTTGAGTTTGATATTTCATCCTTTTAAAACTTCTATAATTATATATGCAATGACTTTCCTTCATAACACCCTTTAGGTAAATAGTATTTACATTATAATCGTTTTTCTAGAAATGCTGAAATATCGCTGTTCCTCTTATTTGATACATGAATGTTTTAAAAGAAAGTCTTTTTTATTTACAAGGAAAATGGATTTTTGTTTCTATTTTTGTTTTTTAAAAATCTGGATTACTACATTGAAATATGACCAATTGTTCTATACTTTTTCCATGTTTCAGCACTAAATGAAGTTTCCTTATGTGATATATAGTCAATTTTTGTGAATGTTCTATTAGCACTATTGTAGGCTTTGTGTTATCATTATTTGTTATCCCACTAGTAGCTTATTTCTATTCTTATATTTTTCTATGTTTCTAATTTATGGATGTTAGGGCGGAATACTTTAGCATTATAAAGCACCCTTCTTTGTTTTACATAATATTATTCAATTTATTTTTATATATTGTGCTGATATTAAGACTGCGATCCATGTTTTCTAATTTCCTTTCCTGATATAATTTTGCACAGCCATTTGTTTTCACATTCCCTGAAGAACTTTAAGTATGTCCTTGTACACGGCAGAAAGTTGTGTTTTGTTTTGTGATCTAATATGGAAATCTTTTATTTTTCTTATAACTGGTAATTAAGATTCTGAGGTTTTTTAATATTTATTCATATTCTCCTGAAACTATACATAATATTTATGAATCAAGACAGACTGTTATTACTTATTGCAATAAACATACCAATTCCCTGTGCCCCAATCTTTCACTTTACTCAAAATTTCTATTTTCTAACCCTTATTTACTCTCATTTTTGTTAGTCATATAATTTCTCCATTGTCAGGGAACATAATTTAAATTCTGATCTGTCGCTATAATGCATACATCTATTTTATTTTTAATTCTACAGGTAGAAATATTCCATGCTTACCACTAATTCTTTTTTGTTTGATTTTCCCCCCAAAAAAATCTATTTAGCTAAAATCATGTAATAGTTTTCTTTGGTTTTCTAAATAAAGACTCCAAGAAAATATATATCTTCTGAGGTCTTTTATATTAACATTTTTTTGGTATACTGTTTACATAGGGGTGGCATGGTTGGATAAATAATTCCTTAGATCACATTTATTTTCCTTTAAGTTCTAATAGGTGTTATTCTATTGCCTTCCATTTTATTTTTTTTTTCCTATGGTCCTTTGGTTTTGAATGTTGTTGATATAAATTGATGTCAATCTGAATTTTTAATGAAAGACGTGCTCTTTTTTTTTTTTTATCTGCTCTAAGGATTTATTCTTTACCATTAAAATCCAGTATTTCAATAGAGTATATCCCATGTTGATCACTCTCCATCTACTTTACCTGTATATGGTGCTCCTTTAAACTACATATATTAATGTATCAATTTATTCAGGAATATATCTTTGACTTATATCTTTATGTATTTTTTTTCTATCCAAATAATTTGTGTACTTCTATAGGGGAGCCAATTAAGAATATTGTGGGTGGGGGCTGCCTTCTATCTACAACTACCTTTTTCTTTTTAAGTGTTTTACCCTATAATTTTGGATTCAAATGAATGAATTAAAGGGAATTAGAAAATACAATAAAAAATTAACACCTTTGTCATTTCCATCAACTACTTTTTTGAAACATTTTTAAAGTATAGTTTATATTTTTTATTGTATTTGTTACAGTATCTGAACTTTGTGCTAGTATGCTTCTTCCTTTGCTGTTTTTGTTGGTAAAGATTGTGCTTTTCTCTTTTCTTTTTTCCCTCTCCTTTTTTCAATCAGTTCTTGCCAGTTCAATTTTTATTTTCTTGTGTTTTATTTGTTTCCTGCATGTATCTGTTGTGTGGTTTCTCTTGATGGAGATAATTGCCTCATACATATTCTTCTAATCCTCAGAGAAATGTTGGGTCAGAATTTTCACCTGTTGTGTGGTAGCAAGTTTTCCTGGTTTTTACCTTTTAGTTTTATACTTGTCTTTGTATTTATGCTGGAATAGCTTCCTTTTCATGGCTTCATAGAATTTTCATTGCCCAGCTTTTTTATAGCATCCCTCCTCTACCCCTGATTTTTTTTAGATTTATTTTTCTCAGCATGTTTTTAATGTTGCCCATATGGTTTATATTCCATATTGATGGATTATAATATGAGTCACTCCAAATCTCACAGCTTTAGTTTAATACCAGGACTGGGGGATTATAGAATTTCAGGATGAGCTCATTCCATCTAGAAAGTGCTTTTGTTCTTACATTTTTGGAAATATACTGAACTGTCTCATTTTCACTTTCCTCTCTATGGTTGCTGCTGCATTTTATTATAAATGATGTATATGCAGGTTTTAACTACTTTTGTAGTTCTTATGTGTTTTTCCTTTAATTCCCATGTTTTGTTTTATGTCTGTTAAATTATATTACTGACTATAAATGTCAAAATTTCTGTGACTTAATTCAATACAAGTTTATTTTTATCTGAAATATTTCAGTGCTGGCATTTGAATTTGGGAGGCCCACTGTGCCACTCCCCTTCAGTCAGTGTTACAGGAATACAAGCTTGTTCCATATTGTGGCTCTGTTTTAATGTGACTCCCAACGTTAGTTCGTGGGTAAGTCTCCGTTTTAGACAAGCGAACAGTGAAAAGGCAGTGTTAAAAGACAAGGCATAGGACAGGTGTATAATAATCTTACAACATTTCATTTGCTGGAAGAGTCCTAAAGTCTTTCCCTCCTGCAAAGGAGACTGGCATGTAGTCTAGCCGTATGCTCAATGAGACAATAACATGAGTTTCATGAGGAAATAACCATCTCTACCAGAGTAGGGTACTGGGAGAGAAGTCACTTGGTATTTCATGCTGCCATAAACATATTAAAAATTGTTTCTGATGCTCGTCCTAACTTTGATACTCCATGATTGAGCCCAAGAAATAGGAGGCATTTAGTAAATGTTTGGTGAATGGGTGAGTAGCTGAATGATTAAATAGATAGATGATTGCTTCTCTTATTGAGGGAGTGATGGATTAAAAGGCCAGTAGATTGATCAGAAATGATAGGTAGAAAGGTAGGCAAATTGGCAAAACTATCCATTTAGTACTGTAGCAAATTATTGCCTTTGTTTTCTTCTTTCTTACTGTCCAGTGTTAAAGGATGAATGTAAGGCTTCAGACATAAAAAATATATATAAAAATAAAAGTTAAATTCTATTTCCACTTTAATTATGCCATTGCTCTGATACTCTGATTATCTTCTTTTTCTATTATATTTATACTAGCGGCCCAGTGCACGAATTCATGCACCAGTGGGGTCCATTGGCCTGGCCTGCAGTATCAGGCCAAAACTGGCTCTCTGACATCCCCAGAGGGGTCCCGAATTTCAAGAAGGTGCAGGTCAGGCTGAGGGACCGCACTGGTGCACGACTGGGGCCAGGGAGGGACAGGGGAAGTTGGCCAGCCAGGGAGGGACCATAGAAGGGCTCCAGGGTGTATCCGGCCCAACTTGCTCAGTCCCGATTGGCCAGACCCCAGCAGCAAGCTAACCTACTGGTCAGAGCATCTGCCCCTGGTGGTCAGTGCACGTCATAGTGACTGGTTGACCAGTCAACTGTCTGCCCCCTGGTGGTCAGTGCACATCATAGCAAGCAGTTGAGCAACCTTAGCATATCATTAGCATACTATGCTTTGATTGGTTGAACAGCCAACTGAATGACCAGACACTTAGCATATTAGGCTTTTATTATATAGGATTTGTTTCTTAATCTGACTGAGACAGATTTTCTTATGCAATGCAATAAAGTTCATTGCATTGCATGAGGAATACAGTAGTTTGTTGAATTCAGGTGAGGAATTTTTCAAAGTGTAAACAAAATTACACATAAAAGTGGTAAGTGTAAAGGTTTATAAAGGTTTCAAAGTACTTATTCTACTTTTATTTTTGCTTTTAACAAGTAAATAAATAAAAGTGTGAACGTGAAGCAACTCAGGCCCCTCAAATGCTCCAATTTTAAGCATTGGCCCAGATTTTGGATAAATAGGCTTCAAAGTTTACGCAGCTTCCTTTGTAAGGTTTTTGAATATTTCTCCATGTGGTAGGCAGAATAATGGCCTCCTAATGACATTCATGTCCTAAACCCCAGAACCTGTGGATAAGTTATATTATATGGCAAAGGAGATAAAAGTTTGCAGATGAAATTAGGTTGCTAATCAGCTGACCTTTAAATGGAAAGATTATCCTAGATTATTCAGATGGACCAATGTAAGCAAAAGGGTCCTTAAATGTAAAGATGAGCTGGAGATGTCAGTGTCAAGACTGATGTGATATGAGAAAGACTCAACTGGCCATTGATGGCTTTGAAGGTGAAAGAAAGGAGTCAGGAGCCAAGGAAATGGATAACCTCTCAAAGCTGGACAGATCAAGAAAATAGTTTCTCCCCTGGAACCTCCAGAAAGGGATGCAGCCGTGCAGACACTTAATCCGCAGACCCCTTGTGGACTTCTGACTCCGTAACTGTAGGGTAATACGTTTGTGTTGTTGTAAGTTCTAAAGCTTCCAGTAACGTGTTACAGCAGCAATAGCAATAGAAAACTAAGACACTCAGAAAACTAGAATGTTTCTAGGCTATAAACTCCACATTTTCCCCTACTCATGCAGAACCATTGAGTGGATCAACATGAAACTGGCAGTTTCAAAGTCTAAATGTATATAATTGAGTTTTCTGACCACGTTTGTTTGTTTGTTTGTTTTAATTTGCCTTATTGGTTCTGACCAAAATAGATTACATTTCTGCCTAAACTAGCAACAGGTATTTTATGGAATCCTTTGGAAAAAATCAGTTTATAGGAGAGATGTCAAGGTAAATCTTGGAATGGTTACATGGATGAGGTAAGAGTAAAATTATTATGTTTTGAGAATCATTTTAACTCCCATTTCTTAAAAGTAATTTAGCATTTGTGTAAAATACAAACTTACATATATTAGTTTACTTACTTTATGTTAAAAATTGTAAAATGTTCTCTCCCTTGAAAATATACATTACATTTTTATTAGGAAAGAAAATACAAATAAACTTGACTTGTAAAATTAGAAGAGTTATTAGAGAGACACATATTTGTAGGCATTTTCAATAAAAGTATGCAAAGAAAATACTCAGAATAAAATTATCTTCTGTAGCAGGCGTACATAAAAATGATAGTGACTTTTAGTTATCTGTCTAAGGAAGTGAAACATTTTCTCAGTAACTTAATCATAATCTAGATTTCCCATATTTGAGTAGCTAAATTGGGGGTTATTGGTTGAAAACGTAAAATGGGCTGAAACATCACAGTGGTATGAAATATATTTTTGATAATTTTGCTAATTAAATTGTTAAAGATAAGTTGCAAAGCTATATATGCTTCATGGGAAGGCTTATTGCTTTTTTGAAATATTTCAGCAAGAAACCAAACTCTGAGCACTTACGAAAAAACATAATGTGCAAGGCCCAAAGTTAGATTAGCAGAACTGTTTTTGAAGAGGCATCAAATAATTGATCAGGAAGTAAAACTGTGATTATAGAATAAAATCACAGTTGAATTGTAGCAAATAATTGCAAAAATAATTAAAGTCACAAATCCTCCCAGTAACAATATGAAACAATTCTCTTTAGTGCCCCGCAGGGATGGAACTTGCTGGCTTTGATTGGGATTAGACCTGGAGGTAAAAGAAAAGGAAAAGTGTGGTCTGAAAGAAATCATATTGAGAACATATCCTCCATAAGAAGAAGAAAAAAGTTCCTGAAAAGTGAATTTGGAAGTTATGTAATTTCCATTTCAAAGGATGCAATTTATTATGGTTCCTTTAATGATTTTTAAAGGTGTCAACCTAAGCTTGAGCCTAGATAGATTTCCAGTTCTCAGCTTATTTCTTTTTCTGCTATGGAAAAATAGAAGCGACTTGTTTCATATCTCTAACTGAAAGAATAGGGACTTAATTAAGGGGGAAATATTGCTTCCAGAAGAATTATTGACATGATTCTTGTAAGCAAATGTTGACTCTGGACAAGTAAAGTAACCATTCTTTTGCGTTTAGTGCTTGTATAGCTCACACACAATGCACTGTAATATTCACTACTGACTAAAACCCTAACAGTAGAATGAATGATTTCTAAAACTATGTATTCCATCCTTTAAAAAATCTAGTAATAAAAATGCAACCTGAAGCACACAAACACATTGCTTATGTTCCAGTTGGCCTCTATGGTAGCAACTCAATATTTCTTTTGATGTCTATGTTATGATCCAAGTGTGAATATCTGCCCACTCTGTGGTCTCTCAGGTTTCTTAGTGATTTAATCAATAAGGTCACCCAAGCAAAGGAGATACCATAAAGAAGGCCCATTCTGGAATTTAAACCACAAATTCAACTTCAATTTTTAAAGGCTCCAAAGTTTTAAACCCAAATATTTTATTCTGAATTACTCATGAAGACCCTACCATACACTTGGCACTGAGGGGGTGGGGGTGCATTTTATACTTAAGGGTTTTGTAATCATATAGTAAGAATGAATTCTCCACACTGGAATGATAAGGCGATATGTAGTTAGTTGTAAAAATGAATGCAATAGATAAATTGCTCAATTTGGTGATTACTTAGCTCCAAATTAATTTATTCTCTATAATTGAGTACACTATGTTAGTAAATTTCAAGTAGTTAATTCAAGTTTTGGCTAGACAATGTCAGTCTAGCTATATTTAATAAATAAATGTTTATTGTGCATATACTGTGTCCAAACATTGTGTCATGATATCAGGTTATAATAATGAACAAGTAAGAAAAATAGATATCATTTCTGCTCTTTCAAAGAAAATAGATAATTACAATACCGGGTGATAAATAATATGAAGGAGTAACTCAGTAGCCACAGAAGGCTGTGAAGTGAACCAGTAACTCCAGCTTGGAGGGATGGGGCTGCAAAATGAATAGAAATTCACCAAATAAAGAAAGTGCCTAGAAATGTTCTGGTAGAGAAAATAGCATACAGAAAATATCCAAAGGTGGAGGAACAAAGAGAGAGGGAGGGAGAAAGAACAGGAGAGGGGTAGGGTGAGGGAGGGAAGGAGAATGAATATCAATGGCTATGATGGAATCTGAACAGAAATGTAAAAAGAAATGAGGACAAAAGAGAAAAAGAATAATCATGTCATAAATAACACACACACACACACACACACACACACACACACACACACATATACACACAACATTGTTTTTCCATCTATCCAGGACAAAAGCATTTCCAAATCCTTGACAACCTATATGAATTTTATGCTCACAAAAAACAACACAGCAGCCAGTCATCCTATGTTTCTTTAAGACTGTCCATCCTAATAAGATTAGTGTAGGAACAGTGAAGCGGCAGTGTATCTAAGGCAAGTCAGCATTGCCCTCTGGTCACATCTGAAGAATGAGAGCTCTCTATTGAGCAGCACAGAGAACGGAGGCAGTCTCTAGAATGGCTGCATCTTGCGCTTCCCACACCTGACTCTTTATACTTGCTTCTACAGCAGCAGTTACAACACCTGTAACTGTGAGCGGCTCATAGTCCATATGCGCAGAGCGGTGTGTTTTGTTTTAACCACACAGTGATTTGATTTTTTTTTTTCAGGCACCATTTACAAGTTTCGAAATTGTCAGATTCCCAGGTCTTTGGTGCAAAACCTGAATCTCTGGCAACACCGGCTTTTCATTTCTCTGTGAAGAAACTGGCTGGTACAGACGAGGGGCAGCTTCTGTAGGTAGGCAGACAAGCATTAGTCTGCTGCAGTTCTAGATAGTATTTCATATACTCACCACTGTAGATCTAACGTTTGACCCAGAGGGTAACATTTATGACTGTTAATGTTACTGCCTTACTCTAGGTCTTACCTTGTCTCCGGGGTTGCCGATTTCGTATCTTCTTTTGCTCTGCTTGGGACCACATTTTACTTTTGGCTATGTGTCTACCACTCTTCGGGGATTTGAATCAATAGGTCTTTTCATTTCGTATATTTCCCCAGTGGACAGGTCCTCACAGGTTTGTAGAATATCTATTCATGGAACAGGTCTATCACCATTTGTAGAATGTCAGATAATTCACACCTCTGTGGGAAGATCTCCCAGAACTGCCCATTTCACTCCAAGTTAAAGGCACGTTCCACCATTTACTCATAAGGATCGATGGTAACATTCCTGACCATATCGCTTGCTGTGCCCGTTCACTTCCTCTGCCTCAGCTCATTGTTCTCCTGGTTGTCCCCCAAACACCCCAGTATAATCCCAGCTCAGAGCATTTTCTCCAGCTGGAATACTCTTTCCGCAGAAAATGTTCAGCCCCATCTGACATTTTCAAAGGCCTACCATGATTAAACTACTGCATGGAACAACTTGTCCTGCTCTCCCCTGGCACATAACCATCTCCTTCATATGACCCACTGTGTGGCTCTTCTTGGAATCCTGGTTATAGCACTCACCACCTTCAGTTCAGACACATAGATATACTCTGTTTATTGCATATTGTCTATCTTTCTTTCTACAATATACGCTCTGTGAAGGCAGGAATTGGTGTCATTTTTTGTTCATTGATCTTTCCCAAGTACCTAAACCAGGGCCTAAATATTAGTAGGATGAATAAATAAATGGATGACTGGTACCTGATAAATATGTGAATGAGCAAGAGACAATAAAAATCAAAATGAAAGCATGTCAAACCTGTCCTAACCTATATTCACAAGAGCTCTTACAATTACACTCAGAAGGAAGTTTTGCTTGGAAAGATTATTGTACAGGGTGGCCAAAGGTAAGCTTCCAGTCATTTGTCATTTGTATGGAAAATAGTACAATAATAAATAATAATACAACAATAAACTCTGTTTCACATATTCATAACTGTAAACCTGCTTTTAAAAGCCCCACCCTCTATTTATCATCGTCATGAACAAAAGTATTGGTGAAAGCATCCTTTTTAAGCCTAAATTTTCTAATCTCCAGAAAGAGTACGTTAGTATCTCTGAGGCTCAGTGTATGAATAGAAAAGAACAAATGATTATAAGTGTTCCTTATACAAGTGTTAGTTGTCACTAACAAAAGTACTACAAATCATAGTAGCTAACATTTATTCAGCATATGCTATGCATCAGACACTATGCTTAGCATTTCATAAATATGACCACACTTAATCTCATTGAATTCTGATAATAGTCCCACTGTGCGCAACCTATTATCATGCCTGTATTTCAGATGAGGAAACCAAGTTTTAAAGAAGTCGCTGGCAGAGCCACCACTTGAACTCAGTTTTATTAATCTAAATTATTTAACCACTATTTTATTCCTTTTTTGTTATTATCCCACATTTCTGTCCTTATTTTTTACATGCCCAGGTGCATCTATCTCCTTTTGTCTTTTCCTACAATCTTACTTTCCAGTTTTTGATGCAGTTCTTCCCCAAATTATGCCATAATAGATGGTTATGCACCAAAATATTATGGAGGAATCTCTGAATGGCATTGATTTGGGCTAGAAGGTCCAGTAATAACCAAAGGGTCACATGCCTACCTGAGCAGGAGGACTGCATTAGAAACCATTCAGTAGCTTAACAAATACCAACATGATAGCATCTAGATTGGAACAAAGGGAGTAAAGCAAGAAATAATAGAAAAAAGGAAATACTTTTATTGAACTTGAACATGTTTCCCTTTAGCTAGAGCACCTCTTCTAAGCTAACCCCCTGGAATGCTAGACCACTTTACAGATTTTTTTTTTCACTGTGTACCTAACATATTGCAGTGAGAGAAAAGCATATGAGAGGTTGTCATCTGCCCTAGATTCTTGGCATTTGTATCATTTCCTACAACTAGCAATGAGCCAGAATTGCTGTTCCCTCCACTCACTTGCATAGTTATGTAGTAAAACAAAATGAGGGAAAGCAAAAATAGAAAAAAAATGCAACTTGGGCAGTAGAAGTCCTCCAAACCCAGCATTTTTTAAAGTCTGTATTTCCCAAATGATATTCCAACAATTGTTGTAATTTAGCATGGTATGTGCTTGAAGCTGGTGGGCAGAGCGTGATTATGTAAGAAAATAGGGTGCCGCTGCTCTTGTTACAGCATTACAAAGAGTTCAACAATCTGGAGAAAGGCTGTGCATAGATTAAGTAAGAGTCCAGAGACGAAGATAATTTTGAAAGGCATTGGGGGTCAGAGGAGCTTCAGCTAAAGAAGCTAAAGTTCTTCTTGTCTCAGGACCCTTGCTTTTTATTAACACAATTTGTCCTAAGGCAAGGTGGAGATAATACACTTCAAAGGGTAGGGTACAGAAGCATTGTCACATTGGGGAATAGCCTACAGCTATTCAGGTGTTTGGCCAACAGGAGGCAATAACATCTAGATTGAGATGCCCTGAGCTGTCTGGCAGCAACCAATCATCCTATTCAGGTTTGGGGGAAGTGCCTTTCAGCCATTCCAACAGGTGATTACATATGTGACTCAGCCCTTGTTGAGCCCCAAGTTTCATCAGCCTTTTGATGAAACTCTTATAATTATGACATGCTGGAATTGGCTTCTGGCAATAAGGTGTATTGTGCTGATTGATACTGCACTTCAGCAAAGGAGCATTACCAGCTGATAGTAATCAGGCAGGAAAGCACAATTAGGCAGATACTGCATAGAATGTGCCTGAGTTTAAGGAAGTAGAGAGGTGAAGACTGCTTGTGGTTTCGTCAGCACACTGGAAGTTCCGAGTACAAAATGTGCAACTTAGAAAGTAGAAAATGCTAGTGAGCCCCACATATTAAGTGATCACTTTTAGATCTAGTTATGCAGGAGAACAGTAGGCCAGTTTAAATATCGGGGACCCTCATTGCTCATGTGGTTTGCCACATATAAGTTATGGGTCAAGTGATAGGTACTGAAGAAACAGGCTGTGACTTCTGAGATATGGCTTCCTTCTTAGGAAAACAGATAGAATAGGTTGAGAGGAATATGATCACTCCAGATAAAGCAAAATAACTCAGGAAGCAAGTACAGGGGATGGCTATATTACTTGGGTGAAGAAGTGACTCAGTAAGATGAATGTTTCCTTAAAAAATGGTTAAAACTATGTGAGAAGATATGGATTAGAAAGATAGGCGACACTAGTAATAATTCACTTTTCATAGCACTTTGCTGCTTAAACAGAGCTTAAATCATCTGTCTCTGAATGAGGCTACGTGGTGGATCAGAATCACAGGCAAAATTTTTCATTCGATAAGACACTTAGTAATTATCACACTTCAGGCCTATTATTTAAAATCTGTGACTTTTGGTTTTCTCATCTTTATAATGGGGATGCTACACCAAACTCATGGCTCATTGAAGTGAGAAATAAATGAGTTGATATTTAAACTAGCTAAGACTTTGCTTGATGTATTGTAATTCATCAGTAATGAATTACTTTGCTCTCTTGGCTCATAAAATAATAAAATGTCTACAGCTAACAGATGTGTTTTTTCAAGTCAAGGTAATGAAGTCCAAGCTAAAAGAAATAGGGAAATGTTGTAAAGACATAAAGCAAAAAGTTTATACCCTTTGGGTACCATTGTAATGAGCTGGTTATTAATACAGGAAAGGAGCAAGAGAGAGGCTAGACATTACAAACATGGCCATCTGGGCAGCTTCACCAGGAAATTGCAATTTCACACTCCCCAGGGAACCAGGGGCCCATTCCTTGCAGATTACTGGGGGAAGGGACTGGACAAAGGGGAGGGTGGATGCATGTTCAGGGAAGTTGGGGTGACCTAGGGAAGGTACCTGGGGACAGAGATAGTGGCTAGAATGTGCATGACTTGGCAAGCCCAGGAAAATGTGGGAATACATAATCCCCTAAACAAAGGAATTCACTCTCTCGGCTCTTGGCTCCTGGAGCTCTCTCCTTACCGCTTCCTTGCATTGGCTCATGCTTCTTCCATAGCCCTGAGGCCATGCAGACCCCACTTAGAGAAAGGGCAAAAAGCTCTCAGATGTGATTATTGGGGGATCTGGTTTCTTTCCCCCATGACCTCTCCCCAGATCTTCCTCACAGCATGGCAATTCCTTTTCCTCAGGGCAGGAGTCCAATGAGAGCAAGAGAAGTCACACAGGACAGGATTCGTAATCTTTTCATAATCTAACCTTGGGATTATCATCCAATCACATGCACCTGTTCTATTTGTAGAAGGGAGTCAATAGTTCAGCCTACACTTAAGGGGACAAGATCACACAAGAGTACGGATATCAGAAAGCAGCCATCATTGGGAGCCATTGTAGAGATGGTCTCTTATCTAAATTTCCTCTTGATGTGTACAGACTGCCTTAATTCAGGCTCTCGATGTCATTTAAAACTCACCACTTCTTAGGATTGCAATTTTATTCACATAGTCCAATAGACTGAAGGACTGCAGTAGGTGACAAATTATTAGCCTCCTCGTGCTGTATTGGATTGTATGCATGAATGGAAACTCTGGACACTGGCTTTGATTTTATCCCTGTTGAAGCTCCAGTTACACTTCTTACTTGGCGGCCCAAAGGAAACTCAGGGATATAATTCCACAGAAATGAAAACCACTCATTCTCCCACCAATGTCTCAGAATATTATTTTTCTCAGGATATCACAAGACTTCCACTCCAACTAGCAACAGGTGGGGATGAGGGCCTCTCCCCACTGGTAACAATTCTGCCTATTTATTATAGAGCATTTAATTTTTAACACCTTCAAATAATTTCCAATCCAATGATTTTCAGTTTTTTAAATTATAAAAGTATATTTATAGTTACATATTTTACATATTATACACTTCACATTTTTCCACTGCTAAAATAAAGTCACATTGCTTCAATTAACATTTAAATTAATTTCTTTTAAACCCATCACACTCAAATCATTTTTCTTACCTTTTGTTTTTTCATATTCTATATTTTTTCTTACTTTTTGTTCTTTTTAATGTGTTCAACCTTTTTTTGTTGTTGTTATTCCTCTCCTGAAGATATTTTTTTCATTGTTTTTCAAAGAGAATGGAAGGGAAGGAGGGAGGGAGAGAGAGAAACAACATTGTGAAAGAGACACATCAACTGGTTGCCTCCCACATGCACCCCACCAGGGGTGGGGAGCAAACCCACAACCCAGGTATGTGCGCTTGACCAGGAATTGAACCCACCACCATAGGGTGCATGAACCAATTCTCTAACTACTGAAAACACTGACCAGGGCAATATGTTCAATCTTTATGTGATAGTACATTTATAATAAATATATATCTGGCCACAGCCAGTGTGGCTCAGTTGGTTGGAGCATCATTCCATACACTGAAAGGGTGCGGATTTGATTCTCTATCAAGGCAAATAACTAGGTTGCAGGTCCAGTCCCTAGTAGGGCTACATGCAGGTGGCAACTGATTGATGTTTCTCTCTCACATCAATGTCTGTCGATCTATCTATCTATCTATCTATCATCTTTCTTCTATTCTTGCTAAAAAAATCAGTAAACATATCCTCAGGTGAAGATTTTTAAATAATAAATATGTATTTGTCATGGAACTCCTAAAGCCCTTGGCATGTTCTAAATGATGAGTCACAAATGTATATTAATATTCATAATGATCCCATTTGAACCACTTCCAAGTTTATGTTAATGAGGTCACTTTTGAAAAGCACCTAAAGGTAGATGCTAGTTGTCAGGGGAACCAAATAAGTGACTGGAGGGTTGGAACTTGTACTCCCATCTTCCTGACCTCCAGAGAGGGTAGTTAGAGTGGCGGTTAAATCAATTGCCAGTGCCAGTGATTTAAGCAATCATGCCTTATGAATGAAGCCGACACAAACACCCAATGGAACAGGGTTTGGAGAGCTTCCAGGTTGGTAGAGAATCAGAAACAGTGGCATGTTCAGAGAGCATGGGAGCTCCTCAGCCTTCCCCACACCTTATTCTATGTGTTTCTTGAGTTAAATCCTTTTATTAAAAAACAGTTATTTTATAAGTAAAGTATTTCTCTGAGTCCTGTGGTTCATTCTAGCAACGTAATCACTGGCACCTCTTATCTACAGCTGGTGGGTTAGAACCACAGGTAACAAGTTGGACTTGTGATTAATGTCTGAAGTAGAGGATAAGGAGGCCTTGTAGGAATGAGCCCTTAATCTGTAGGATCTGATGCTATCTCCATGTAGATAGTGTCAGCATTGAGCCAAATTGTAGGACACCCAGCTAATGTCACAGAATTTCTTGGTGTGGGGGAAACACACACACACATAGGGATTGGTGTCAAAATCAGATCTTATCTTTTCTCCCTTGACTCTTGTTTCATCATTGGTTTATACATTATATATAGCAATTTTATTCATATAATGCCAAGAATTTTATCTAGTCTTTCTATTTCCTTTTGTATGGCGAATTTAAGAGAGTAAAATTGAGAAATATTAGCTCCTATGATCTTTAAGTTTTTATTCTTAAAACTCTCTCTGTATTTGTTATCTATAGCTGCATAGCTAATTGCCCCCAAACTCTGTGGCTTGAAACAGCAACCATGTATTATCTCACAGTTTCTGTGAGTAAAGGATCCTAGCACATTGCAACTTGATGCTTTGGGTTCAAGGTCTCTTATAAGATTGTAATTAATTTGCCATGTCAGCTGAGATTGTGGTCTCATCTGGAGGTTCAGTTGGGGTAGGAGAACCTGCTTTGAAGCTCTCAGATGTGATTATTGGGGGATCTGGTTTCTTTCCCCCATGACCTCTCCCCTGATCTTCCTCACAGCATGGCAATTCCTTTTCCTCAGGGCAGGAGTCCAATGAGAGCAAGAGAGGTCACACAGGACAGGATTCATACTCTTTTCATAATCTAACCTTGGAATTATCATCCAATCACATGCACCTGTTCTATTTGTAAAAGGGAGTCAATAGTTCAGCCTACACTTAAGGGGACAAGATCACACAAGAGTACGGATATCAGAAAGCAGCCATCATTGGGAGCCATTGTAGAGATGGTCTCTTATCTAAATTTCCTCTTGATGTGTACAGACTGCCTTAATTCAGGCTCTCAATGTCATTTAAAACTCACCAGTTCTTAGGATTGCACTCTTAACCCTTTTTAAGCCACCCTCTTCATGAGTAAAATATTTGCATTTTTCAAGCTAAGTCTGATTGAGTCTGCATTGGGGAAAGAAGAGGATTCTATTATCTTTGGAATGAAATAATTGTAAAGCCCTAAGACAGAATTCAAGATGTGTGAAAATCTATCCCTGCCTCCCTTTCCAGCTTCGGGTCCTTGGGGAGCATGGATGAGCTCAGGAATAGATGCTGGCTCATAAAATCGCTTCCTATATGCCTGTGTTCAAATCGGACCATTAAAATGCATAGGTATTAAATCCTGGCATTTCTCAGATGAACTTTTACCAGGTAGTTCCTCAAATCTTGGCAAGTGAGTCTACTTCCAATCCAGGCATGGCTGCTTCTTCACAAAACCCAACGAGTCCAATCTTCAAAACTATGCATGCTGCTTTAAACATGTCCTCAATATTTTCCCAAATTTCCTCCATAGTTTTTCTCATACAAAGTACCCTTTCTTTAATGTAACAATTGAGCATTTACAGTAGTATATTCCCTAGTATTACTGCCTTTGATTAATCCTATATAATAAAGAGCTAATATGCAAATAGTCATCATGCCCTTGCGCTGAGGCCAGGGGACCTGAGGCTGCACCAGGGGACCTGAGGCCGCGTCTTCCTCTCCCCCCAGTACCCCGCCTGGGGACTTAAGGCTGCACCCCCTGCCTGGCGGGGCTTGATGGGGGACCTGAGTCTGCGCCCCCCACCTGGTGCTGGGCGGGGGGACCTGAGGCTGCACCCCCCACCCTGCAGGGCTTAACAGTGGTGGGGCCGGCCGGGTCTGGGTCTCGCGCAATTTTGAGTTGCACGCGGGTTGGCGGGGACTTGACTCTGCGTCCTGCCGCTCGCCCCAGACTCTGACAGGAGGGAGATCTTCATATACATTTTACTAATTTTCTTTCATCTCTGACACTTCTATTATAGAGAAAGGGCAAATAGCAATACTAAATATTTCCTTTAATTAATTCGCTTCTAATGTGCCAAATTTCATGCACCGGGCCACTAGTTTTAAAAATAAGCATCAAGAGGCTGGCCTCACATCACACAACCAGTGAGTGAAAGACCCAGAAACACAAAGCCCATGATTGGTTCCTGTCTCGCATTCTCTCCACCGAATATCAGAATATCACTGTTTTCCTTATGTTGTTACAATCCGCATCTTATATAAAACATGCTAGAATCTGGATTGATGCTCTATTTTTTCTCCTGTAATTTTTTTATAAATCAGTCAAGGGACAAACATAAAAATTATAACTATTCCATTTGTTCCTATAAAGAAAATAAAATGCCCACTTTTGAATTATGGCTAAATTAAAGAGTAATGCTTGAAATTATAAAGGCTCTAAACTTAACTATCAAGTTAGCATAAAACACACTGAATTAGACTATTAATTTTAGCGTATATTTTTAATAAGAACAAAAGTTGTTGTCTTTTTATATTTTTAAAGAGGCAAACTCTTGCTCATGTTCATATTTGGAGAAAAAGAAGCAGTAGAATAGTTATTATATTTACCCTGTAAATTTTAAAAGCTGTGATGAATAATCCATGTACAATAGTTTATCTCTAGTAGAAGAGTTTCATAGTATCACAAATGCATTTAATGGCTGAGACTGTGCTTGAAGTTTTTGAACTAGACAAACTACATCAGTATTGTTTCCATTTTTCATCAGTATTTTCAGAAAATACTTTTGGAAATAATTATATTTGCTTGGGCCAAAATATGGCTTCCAAATAAAGCTAGAGAAAAATTTTTAAATGATCTATGCTCTTCATTCCTGCTTCACATACTGTCCTTTGACAGTCTCTGGTAGCATGTAGGTGTGGATGTGGGTGTGCACATGAATGAACAGAGCAAAGCTACGGGTAAAGCAGCAGGTGCGAAGCTGTCCTAATAAGAGGACACATTGTTTTTTCTGCTGTATAGGCCAGAGAACAACTGCTTCCAGTGTAAAGAGAGGGGAATGTAAAGACCTGAGAGAGCCATCTCGGCGGGGAGGGGGGTGGGGGGTATTCAGTTGTATCTCTCTCTCTCCAGGGGTGTATATGTAAACTCAGCAGACATATTTTTTTGTGTGGCAGATTTTTAGAGCTAATTGTCAGTAAACCATGGCTCCACAAAATACCTCTATGGGGCAATAAACTGCTCCAGTATTAAGAGCACTGGAAAATAAAATCCGGCTGGTGCATATAATGTATTCAGAGGGAATTGATGGGAAATATGGGACCAATAGCATGCAGTCTTTGGTCTAGCATGAAAATACTTCAAATGTGCATTATAGGACCAAAAACTTGGAACAAAAAAAATGTTCAACCAGAAATAAAAACTGTACAATGGCCACCCTTACTGGGGGGAAAATGAAACTTTTCTGCATCTTGCCAGTTGATCACATGTACTAGTGTGTGTGTGTGTGTGTGTGTGTGTGTGTGTGTGTGTGTGTTAGGAATAATGAGGACAAGATTAAGATTAATTTTAAATTTATTGGGAAAGTGTTTTAAAATGCCCAGAAAACATAATCTATCCAATAAATCACAAAAAATGATAACCTTACGTTTTCTAGGACTGTGAGTCTTTTTCCTGGCCAGTAGTTGCTTGGACTAAAGAAAATATCTCATTTCAATGATTTTTAAAAAATTTTTAAACTTGAAAATTAAACATTGCTTAATGTCACATAAAGAAAAATGTACTGTAACCACAGTGTTTATTGAATAATACACAAAAGCTTTAATGATACATTTTCACAATCCTTGTATAGTATAGTTCATTAGCTAAAGCACACCAGAGATTCATAGGAAATAAATCATGTTAGTCATTACTATGAAAATGAACTGAATTTAGATAGCAAAGACTCTTATTTTTGCCTCCCTGTCATTTATAAATTTAAATTCTATGTAATCTTATAAACTTCTAAAATATGAAGACTAAAAAAAACAAAAATAATCTACTGAGTAAAACTCTTAACTCTGAGGTTAAGATGATTAATAGTTTAAGATGATTAATATTTGCAGTAGCTAGTATAAATATATTATTTAAATAGGTGTTGTCAAGTTTACAGTTGGAAATAAAATTAATAGAGTGACTACAACAATGACATAAAATCTAGTTTTGTAGAAAACTCTTTTCTGAAGGGTTCAGGGGTGGAATTTGAAATTTAATGAGTATAAATGTCAAGTCATGCGTGTGCAGGGAAAGCACCAAGCTAAGTTCAATTTAAATGGCAGTGCATTAGTTAACGGGGTGAAGAGGTAAGGAGAACTAACTGGATTTGACGTTTGAATTCCCCCTGCATTATACAGGAACCCAGAAAGCTAAGAAGACACTGACTTTCACTAAGACCAATATATTATTCCAAGAATATCCTGTTCTCTTATTTCACGTGGATTAGATCACATCTGGGACGCATAGTGAAATTGTGCTGCTTTGTTTTTTTAGAAATATATAGTGGAGTTCAAAAGTTTTGTGTAGACTCATTCACTAATGGAGTACATGAAGGTAATTAATTTGATAAGTACTCAACTAGTATTTAACATTGAGCTAGGACTGTTAGGGGACTGGGTGAAAAGGTGAAGGGATTGAGAAGTACAGATTGCTAGTTACAAAATATTTATGGGGATATAAAGTACAACACAGGGAAGATAGTAATGTAATTACTATGGAAATATGGGGGGGGGCTTAGGAAAGTACATGATTGTCTAGCCACTATGCTGTACAAAATAATAATAACCGGAAACAGCTACAAAATAATATTAAATGTAAACTCTATTGGAAAACAAAAATAAATAATAAAATTGACTAGGACAAAAAACTGTAAATAAGTTTTTATTAGAAAAGAGATTTTGAAAATCATAAAGTTGTATGTTCTGGTGATAATAGTTGTGATGAGTTTAATTTCAGTTTCCTACAAGCTGTTCTGGACTTTTTTTTAAGTAAAGGCCATCTTATAAAACAGAATCCAACTGGGCTGCCGTGGTCAGTGTAGGAATGCGGATAGACACACTTCCCTGCCATCTCCTAAAATGTGCCCTCTAGGTGAGAGGAAGCAGCTTGTAGCTTTAAAGAATCCCATTTCCTTTCAAATAATAAAGCTTTCTAAAAAGCTATAAAATAGGGTGTGGGAGAGAACATGCTCTAACTTGTAGGGTTCCTTGACTTATCTGGTTTACCTCCTTTTGAATTTCAACTGTGATAATAAAGCATATCTTCCATTGACTTGAGTATATTGTTAAAGATGACTAATTTTTGACATTACATGGGTAGGCTAGAATGAGGTCTGCCCTCTTGCTGCTAGAAATGCTGAGTGCACACTGTGAGAACAGCCATGTCTCAGACACATTATATAATGGACAAATAATTTAAACCCATTTTAAGAGCAGAATTGCCCTATAACTGCTTTTGGCCTGAAATGGAATTAATTTTAAATTAATATTTTTAACTCCTAGTGCTTTTCCCCTTCCTGATTCTGCCGGTCATCTAACCCACCAAATCAAAACCAAATCCCCTGAATGAAATGCATTTCTTAAAATGAGGCTTAGTTCTTAACTGGTTAAGTTGCACATCTGGGCTATCACAGAATATCAGTCATCTTATGTCAGGAAAAAAATAATGTCTAATCTTTGACAGAAATGAATTACTTCATATGGGACAGCTACATTTGGTCTGATACTTGTCAGCTTTCACTGGGAGGCGAGGAACTAAGAAATAGATTTCATCAAATTCTGAGATGGGAGGAAATGAAATCTTAGCAAAGAAAACAAGTTATGCCCCTGAAATGAATTGTAGGAGCAGGAAGATATATCAGGAGAAAAGTGAATGCTAAAATCATTTGCCAACAGATGATATAAAACATTTTGGACAGATATTTAAGGGCAGAAAACCCTGATATTACCAGTTTATAAAATATTCATATATTCAAGAAAACTAAATGATCTCGAGATTTGAGAATTACTTGTAAACATTCTCTGGTCTTAACAGCATTTTTTCCCAGGATACTCCTCCTTCTTTCCATGAGCTGCCTAGTTGATATGGGATTAAAAAAGAAGAAAAAAAAGAAGAAAAAAAACGTTTGTAGTGTAAAGTTAATCCCTTTGCTTGAATGTGTCTAAAGGAACTTCTCAATACTTGCTTACTGAGATCACTTCAAATTTAAATAAAGGGACCACAGGTACTGTCTTGCATCAATAAAGAATGAAACATCATATTTGTCAAAGAAGAAGGGGGAAGGACCAGATAGCTTAGGGGATTGAGGTTGGACGATGGAACCTTTCAGTTCTAAGACACTTCTTGCCATGTGTTCATGGTAGGTTGACTGTGACAGAAATCATTACTATCTACAGGCCAGTCACTTGTGTGCTACTTGTCAAAGACATGGCACTCTTCACCCAGTTCTTGGAAGACAGTTGTCCATATCACACAAAACCCATCCTGGTTAGCTGCCAGTGAATTTATCCCCTCATGGCAACATGAAAGCTTCCTCCCTCTGCTAACAGGGGAGAGAAAATGTTGCTTCAGGTGTTGTCTGTGGAGAAGATTCCTCAGATGCTTGCTTCATCTTATCCAAAGTAGATCATATGGAGATGAATATTCTGCTTTTTCAAGTAGATATATATTTTTAATCCTCACCCAAGGATATTATATTTTGCCATTGCTTTTTTTTTTTTTTTAGAAAGAGTGGAAGAGAGAGGGAAAGACAGAGAAATAACACTGTGAAAGGAACACATCCATGGGTTGCTTCCTGCAAGAGCCCAGACTAGGGTCCGGGCCGGGGAGGAGCCTGCAACCCAGGTACATGCCCTTGACCAGAATGGAACCCGGGACCTTTGATCCACAGGCCGACGCTCTATCCACTAAGTCAAACCAGCTAGGGTATATTTAAATAGCTGCCTCCCCAAAATTAAAAGGATCCTACAATGCAATCTGTGAAAATTAAATAAGTGAGCTTCTGTGAGTCTTTCTTACACAAAAGAATTCACTAGTTTAAAGGAAATGTACATTCTTTGCATTCTCTCATTTCAAATCATACATTGTAGCAGAGAATATTATATAAATGTTTATGTTTTATTCATGTATAACATACAAAGACAAGTCCATGAATTATAAGAATTTTCATAAAGTTCACACATCCATGTCAAAAGTGTCTTCAGTAACAAGCGATCCATAATCAGCATGTCAGAAAGCTCTCCTTGCTCCTCATTCCCCTCAGTTCCTACCTTCTCCCAAGAGTATCCTTTCTTTTTGTTCTTTTATTCTTGGTTTTGGGGGATTCACTAATATAACTTAGTTCTTGATTAATTTTGTCTCAGTTTGGGGCTTAAAATCTTACTTGATTTTAAGTAGCAAAAAAAAAAAAAAAAAAAAAAAAGATATGGGATGTGCACATTTCAAGATGAGGTTTATAACCTTGAGACTTGGATATACCTCTGGCCAAAGTTTATTAAAGTTTATACTTTTATTTCTAATGATTTCATCTCGTATTGTCTGTATATGAAGGTACCAAAAGGGAGGGGGCATTAAACGTAAGGCCTCTGACCTTAAGGAGTAAAATGACAAAGAAACACAATGCAGAAAGGCGAGGCAGAATCATCCCTGCATCAGTGGTAGTACGTATCCTATTTGTAGAAATTATCTAATTTTGTAGGAAATTACATTATCATTTTAGGTGGATGCTTTACTCTTCTAGGTTTGGTTACTTTGAATATAAATGGGAATATTAATAATGCCTTGCTAAAGTCACTTCTTACCTATGATTCTAGGAAGACAGTTCAAAAAACATTTTTTTCCCACTCAGTGTTTTCTTACCCCAAACTACTACAAAGTTGGAGGCTTGCCCTCTTTTTATCTTTATGGAAGAAAGGGTGGTAGATGGTGATTCTCACGCTACCAGTTTGGAGCTGGGGAGTACAAGACATGGGAATGAATCTGTCTTCATGCCAAGATCACAGCTGAAATGCCCGTTTTAAACTATCTCAAGCCGTGAGGCTACACTAACTTGGTTCATTCTCAGCAAGTATCTTTGAGAGACAAGCACAGACTTAATCTTTCACATTATACAGATAAGAATGAAATCACTGAGCACTCAAGTGATTTAGGAAGCATCAGTTAACAGTTAGAAGAGGGGGGAAAAGATATTTGGTCTCTTGTCTTTTCTTTCAGGGTTCATTACAAGGGTTCCTTGTTACTCAGGACCCTATACACCCTTTTGATAGTCACAGAGAGACCGTATTTTGCCAAAGACAGAATATGAAAAAGACAAAAAGAATACTCTCTTATTAAGACCTTCACCTCTGGTGTTCAGTTTTCCCAGTATTAAGTTCATGGGCAAATTGCTTCATGGCTGAAATGTCAATGCCAGAACTTTAAAGAGGTGATCAATACTGAGCGTCAATCAAAATTTTACCATTATGTTTCCTGGTGGAGACTTTTACATATTCACTGAAGCTCTTTTAGAGCATAGAGGTCGGGTTCTTTAAATTGTGCAAGTGTTGGTGACCATCAGAGAGTCCCAGTAGATGAAAAACA
This sequence comes from Plecotus auritus, assembly GCF_963455305.1. Lineage (NCBI taxonomy): Eukaryota > Metazoa > Chordata > Mammalia > Chiroptera > Vespertilionidae > Plecotus > Plecotus auritus. The sequence goes on along the minus strand of NC_137773.1, from coordinate 10,745,202 downwards.
AGGAACAGAGCCACTGTCCTCTTGTTTGATACTTGTTTTCCCAGAAGAGGGCTGGAGCTGCTGGCTGAAATGTCAGAATAAAACAAGACGTGTCTATTTTTAGGCTCAGCTCATACAGTTTCCCTCCTCTTTAATCATACAGCAGGATTTTAAACCAACCACCTTCCCAGAGGCCCCTAGTTAAGGAGCACTCAAGTCAGTAAATAGAGAAGATACTTTCATTCAAGTTCTGCAATACATGGAAAGTATCTTTGTATTTTAGAAACATCCAATATTGGTGTCATTCTTTGCAGTTCTGTTTTCGGCTGTCCTAACCAGTGTGTGCGAGACTAGACCCTTGGTCACAAAAGTGAGCACAAGCCCAAGGTTTTCCACAGGAATTAAAATGAAGAAAAAATAATAGAAAGAAAAATGTTTGATGTAAAAAGTGTCCTAACCGGAAGCTTCATTTCAAGAAATATTTTAGCCTCATCCTGCTCATCATAAGACCACATAAAATGTAAGAAAAGGAAACATTATGATTTGTTAGCTGCAAAAAAGGAATATTTTGCATAATAGATGATAAGAATTGGAAGAGTTTCAATTGCATGAGATCTCCAGTGGTGATTCAGTCGGGGTACTAAGCTTCGAGTAGTAATTAAATCATGGTAATATCTCTTATGTGGATACATAATGATTTGGTGAACATTTAAGTATACCTGAGAGTTTGAGCTAGAAGCATGGATAGAGTAGATACTTCATTCAACTAATATTCATTGGTGCCTACAGTGTACTACGATAAAGGAGTAGAGTAGTGAGTAAATAGCTGTGGACATTGCATTCAATAGATAATTAACAAAATAAATATATATGTCAGACGGTCATATGAGGGTTAAAGATGAATCATAGATGTGGTTCTAGCTCAGAAAGCATGATCATGGAAGCCCTGTCTGATCATTGATAAAGAGAAGAGGCCTTAAACAAAACAAGGGAGTAAGCCATGTCTATATATTGGGGAAAAGTTTTGTAGGCACTGGAACAGCACACGCAAAGGCACTAAGGAATATCGTTGTTGATGTATTTCAGGAAGAATACAGAGAGCAGAAGGCACAGTGAGTGATAAAAAAAAAAAAAAAAAAAAAAAAAAAAAAGCACGAGATGAAGTGAGAGGTGGAGCAGGGTCAGATTATAACAAGTGTTCTGGGTTTTACTCCAAGGAAGGTAGAAGGGTTTTAAACCATTAAAAAAAAAAAAATGTAAGTAAGGAAATTTGTGATTGGATTTGCTTTTAAAAGGATTATTCTGGTTGCTCTGTGAGACTATTTTGTTCAGTTCCCAGGGTGGAAAACAAGGAGATTATTAATAAGGAAATAAATTAACTCAGACAATAGGTGGGAGTGGTTTCTACTAGGCGATAACAGTGAGAATGAATAGATGAAACTTGATTCTGGGTCTATTTAAAAGGACATCTGACAGGCTTGGCAATGAATTGAATGTGTGAAAAGTCAAGATGACACCAAGATTTTTGGCACAAGGAAGTGGTAGACTAGACTTGCCATTTATCAAGTTAGAGAAGACAGTAACATAATGAATTTGGGGAGCAAGGGAAGGGGGAGGGTTCAGGTGAATGAAGATTTCAAGTTTGGCTAACTTAAATTCGAGATCTTGTAAGAAATCTTAGTAGAGCTATCAAATCAGTGGCTAGATAAATGAGTATAGAGAATAGGTCAAGGCTAGTTTTATAAATCAGGGAATCATCAACCTATAGATGTGTTTAAAACCATGGATCTGAGTCAGTTTACCTATTAAGAGGGGAGACTGAAGTCATTAATAAATACATAAATTGCAGGTTATCTCTAAGGCCCTTGTATTTCATTTGTTCCTTGAAATCTAATAAAAATTAGTCTTTACAATCCACTTTAGATGCATTTATAATAAACTCTAGGCTTAAGGTCTTAGGAACCATTTCTGTGGTTTATCAAACTTCAGACAATGAGTTATAGCACCATTATCTGGACTTTACGAAAGACCTGCTTAGAGCATTTTCCCCTTAGTCTTGTGTACACATATAGGACATTGTCTTCTGTCCATTGTTCTTAACCTGCCTTCAATTGTGTGACATTCTCTCATCCATTCTCATGAGATTGCTTACCAGATAGTGCACTGACTTTACAGTGAAATACTGATTAGTTTGTGGGAGTATTTGCTAGAGTTGATACACCAAGGTACAAAACAAAACCAAAACAAACAAACAAACAAGAAAACAACAACCAGCATCTCATTTAAAAAAAAAATATTAACTGTCTAAGCCAGTGTTTTGTTTTGTTTTAAGCACATGCTAAATAACATTAATTTTTAAGGATTTAACTTTTGGGAAATGTTAAGTTAAGCAGGTTGCTATACTGCTGGACTTCTTAGGGTCTTTAATAAACCATTGAGCTTTCAGGCTGCAAAAAATAAGAGATGTTATATATATTTTTTGTCCTCTCTAATTGGTCTTTGAATCTTTTTTAAAGCATGGGTCATAGATCTAGTGACATAAGTTTATTCAACGCCAAATGCATAACATTAACTGTTCAGTATTTTTATTTGCTTTTTAGGCAATAAAAGTGATAAATATCTCTATAAGCATTATCAAAGGACAGTCATGATGGTTTACATAATCATCTCATTTGCACAAGTAAAATGGATTCTGAAATGATCCCCACGTTACAGATGCAGAAACAAAAGTGGGAGAAGGGAATCAGCTTGCCATTCAAACCCAGATCCTTTCATCTCAGAGTCAGGTCACCACCTCAGGACTCCTCAAAGTGTGGTCCCTGGGACACAAGTATTAGTAGCACCTGTGAACTTATTAGAAATGCAAATCCAGTCCTATGAATTGGCACCTTCCTGGTAATGCTAATATCACTAGCTTCAATCACTGCAATACACTGGAATAGTACCTGAGTATGGTCGAGAGGTCTAAGGAGGTGTCTGGGTTAAAGGAAAATAATCATGTATTTATTCTAAATTAAAGATCTCAGCTTCTATTATAAATTAGAGGCACCATAGAGTTCTCAAACACAATGATGGCCTTCCAAAGCCTGAATATCCTTAAATGAGACCAGATATAAAAGCTGATTAAAGCTCCACAGGTGATTTTGGATGCATTTCCAGAATTGAGGCAAGTGTAGAAATCAGTGGGGGCAGTTGGCTCATCTACATCAGGGCTTCCCCAAATTTGATGTGCTTAGGATTACCCGGGGGGGGGGGGGGTGTTAAAATGTAGATTCTGGTCCAGAAAATGTGGAATGGGGCCTGAGGTACTGATTTTCTATCAAGCTCCCCATTGATGATGGTCTGAAGACAGACATGTTGAGTAGCAAGAATGTAATTTACCTTTGCAATTTCTCATGGTCTTAAACTTGAATTTATACTTAATAACTATATAGTTAAAGACAATAGCACAATGTCCTAATATTATTAGAGCATTTTCCTGGGGAGTTTTAGGGAAGGGGGTAGATGGTTTTATTTTCTTGGAATTGTTTAGTTAAATTAAATTTTTGTTTGCAAAATATATGGTTTTGATTATTTTTAAAAATACAGTAGTACTTGCAGATTTTGTTAGGTGAGCATACGTATATAAATTTCTGAATGGATACAAATGAAATACTTCTAGCACCAGTAACCAAAGTATAAATGGCAGTTTAGATTCAGCCACATTCTCTAATTGCCACAAATCCTGAATTTTGTTATATGAATTTGTTGGCATGGTATTTACTCAACATGTGTGTGATGGTTAATTTTATGTGCTGACTTGCTAGGCTATGGTGCCCAGTGGGTTGGTCAAACCCTGGTGTAGATGTTGCTGTGAGTCAGTTTTTAGATGTGATTGACATTTAACTCAGTAGACCTGGAGTAAAGCAGATTACCCTCCATAATGTGTATGGGCCTCATCCACTCTTAAGAGAGAAAAACCAGGTCCCCCACGCAAACTGCCTTTGGACTAAAGTCTGCAACATGTGCTTTTTTTCCTGGCTCTCCCGGCTGTTGGCCTGCCCTGCAGATTTCAGACTTGCCAAGCCCTACAATCATGTCAGCCAATTCGACAATAAATCTTTCTTTCTATATATTTATACATCTTATTGGTTCTGTTTCTCTGGAGGACTCTATACACCATAGAACACACATGTGAAGAAAAAAACTTCTAACAGATTTACTTTTCTTTTTATTTTATTTGTTAAAGCAGTCACAGAGGGGCAGTGAGTTTCCAGAAGAGGAGAAATAGAATTCACCTCTCAATAGGGAATGTCAGGATTCTGGGAGAACATGGCAACTCCCAAACTGGCAATATTTCCAAGGTCATTTTTGCAAAATACACCCTGACACATACCACATGTCCAGATTTGCGGCCCCCCTTACCCCCCACTTTGTTATTAAACCAGATACTTCAATCTTCCTCTTCAAGAAAAATACTACCTCTTCTATTAAGGCTTCCTTGATCAGCTCTTTCCCTCTTTGATATGACTTATCACTTACCATCAGTGTCATTTGGCATTTAAATACCATCTTATACCCTGTGCTCTGTGACCACACAAAATAACTGATACAACATTTATTAAGAATTTTTCACGATTAACATTGGAAACATACATTGTGATTACATGGAGACAAGTATGCATACAACACATATTGAATAAAGAAAAAAAGACATTTTTATCACTCTATAAAGAAACCCATAACCATTAGCAGTCACTCCCCATTTCTCCCCAGTCTCCCCAACTTAAGCAAATACTGATGTACTTTCTGCCTCTATGGATTTGTCTATCTGTTCTGGATATTACATATAAGTAGACTCATACAATATGTGACTGGATTAGTTTACTTAACATAATGTTTCCAGGGTTCATCCATGTTGTAGCATGTCTAAAATTAGGTAGTGGTGTGATGTTTGCACAATTCTGTGAATGTACTGATAGCCATTGAATCGCATCCTTTAAATGGGCAAATTGCTTGGTATGTGAATTATATCTCAATAAAGCTATTACAAAAAATAGGAAAAAAAAAACAACTAAAAAAGACAAATAGTCTTGTGCTAACATTTTTGAACAACTTAAGTTAAAAAAGTACATTCTTAGAATACACATAGAAACTGAATCAGGCCCTGGCTGGGTAACTCAGTTGGTTCGAATGTCCTTCCAATACACCAATGTTGCAGGTTTGATCCTCGGTCAGTGCTCAGAAGCAACCAATGAATGCATAAGTAAGTGGAACAACAAATATTTCTCTCTCTTCTCTCTCTTGTTCTCTTTATTTCTCTTTTCCTTCCCCTCTCTCTCTAAAATCAATAAATTTTTAAAAATTGAATAAAAGACTTTAACAATTAAGTAAAAGTATAAGACAATGAAATTATCTATATTCATAAAAGGCGCATGGCCGTGACGCTGTAACGCCATCATGACCAAATGAGCAGCTGCTCTCGCGGTGGGCGGAGTGGAGCATGAGCTACTAGCGGTGGAGGGCTATGAGCTAGGGCAGAGAGCTATGAGCAGTGGAGGGAGCAGCGACGGGCGGGGTGGCCAGCCTAGGCAAGTGAAAGAGAGCTACTCACGCAAGATTTTGTGCGCGCAGGGCCTCTAATCTCATATATGAAATCTTCCAAACCAGATATTAACTGACAAGTTCTTTCAGACTTCAGAGAACAGATTACTTAATCTAATACCAAGACTACTAAAACTCAAGAGGGATGGAAGGAAGGAGGAAGAACTAGCTTGGTTGCTTCAAACAACAGAAATCTATTCTCCTACATTTCTGGAGGCCAGTAGTTAATCACAGTGTCAGCAGGACAGTGCTTTGTCTAAATGGGGGTGTGGGGGAGTGGTCCTTACTTACCTTTGCCACTTCCAGTTTCCAGTGTTTTCAATAATTCCTTTGCTTGTGGCTGCATCCCTCTAATCTCTACCCATGGGGTCACTTTGCCTCTTCTTCTGTCGAATTCCCTGTGTTTCTCTTCTAAAATAATTGCCATTAGATATAGCATTTACCTATAGAATCCAGGAGGATTTCAATCTCAAGATCCTAATGACAACAAGACTTTTTCCAAACAAGCACACATTTAGTTCCTCAGAATTTGAATATGGATATATTTTGGGGTCACCATTCAACCCACAGCAGTATCCTTTTATGCAAATGTATCTCCCCCCCAAAAGTATTGTGAATCAATTAAGAAAAAGAAAGAGGTTACACACACATTTTTTTTTCCTTACTCCTTCCCTCATATATCCAAGATACCAACTTGAGATTTTATGCCAGTTTCATGAACAGGCTAGCTGAGATGTGTGAGATATAATGGAAAAAGGAAAGAAAGTCAAAGTTTAGGAGTTCCTTGGTAGCTGTCACAGACACTGGTATTGCCTACCTAATTACCATTTATACTTTCATATTTGCTCACAGAGCCCCAGTCTTCTTCAGTGCAGCAATGTGCACAGCATGATGGATTGAATGATAATTAGGACAAGCCAGGCAGGACCATCCCTTTGTCTAGACCCACTTTCTAGTCTCTCGACCAATTTAGGCTGCCTGGTGACAGCATTAGGACCAAAAGAAGGTAAATGGTAATTTTTTGGATGTCAAAAAAAAGTTTTCATCTCTGATGGAAGGAAATTCCTACTCTCTTGCCTGCCCTGCTCAGATCAATGGGGTGGCTAGGGTTGTGACAATGATTGTATGACTCTGACACTAGCCCATGATGAAAATCCAATGAGAGCAAAGCCGGAGATTATCCTACCAGTCTTATAATTGCCTTGTTCAGACTTATTCAAAGTGAGATAATTAATGTCTGTATTACTAGAACATATGTTAGTTGAATATTCTGTTATGTAAGCTTACACATTCCTACCTGAAATTGCTGGCAATGGCTTTTCAGATGCTCTTCATCCCTCTCTCTGTTTTTTTGTACATGCAAACAGCAAGCAGAATCAAGGTATTTTGTTGCACTGGATCACTTTTTTAAGAAACTAGAGGAAACAACTGTTAATCAAGATGATTTTCAGTAGCTATCACTGTCTACCTGCTAGAATAAGGGATGTGCTTGGTTACAGCCTTTCTCTGTTCTACTCACTCTCCTTTGAATCATTGAATATTATTGACTGTGCTTTTATTGTGGGAAAAAATTAAATCCTATAGGCATTAAAGTTTTATTCCTTGTTGTCTTACTCTTTTCTATATTTTCTAATAGAGAGAACACTGCTGTTTGGCCCATAGCCCACTTTTTTTTCTTTCTTTCTTTCTTTTTTCTTTCTTTCTTTTTTTTTTCTTTTTTTTTTTTTTTTTTGGTACATAAGACAATGCTTAGAGCTGTCACATTATCATACCTGCCTGACAGATTTTCCTGGCAAATACAATGTTGACAGAAACAATTGACACCCAAATTCAGAAACCTCTCTTCATATTATTGGCCTCTGACTCTGAGAAGAACAGCCTTTGAGAGCCTGACAATCAAAACCTTGCCATTTAAAAAGTATCCGTTTAAATGCCAAAGCTTGCTCCTGGAGAGATCTGGGGGAGGTTTACCTGCTGTTGACGTGGTCTTCGGACACAGAAGCTTGGGTATCTCAGGGTGTCATCTAGTTCCGTAACTAAGAATGCTTTCTATGTGCTGATGCCCCTCACTCTAGTTTAGTTCCTATTCTCGTTTCTGCCATAAATTTGACACTCTTACATCTGGCTGTCTCCTCAACATTTCTACTTGAAGGTATGATAAATATTTCACATGTAACATACAAAAACAAGCATCTCCTCTTTCTCGTGTGCTATTCTGTTGCACTCAAAATGTGTTTTGTTTGATGTTGAGAAGACTATACTAGTTTTCTTTGGATTGTATTTACCTTGCATATTTTTCTAATCTTTTACATTTTTATTTAATTATGACACAGTGCAACAATGCTAATATACATTTATCTCAATGAATTATCACACAGTAAATACCCATGTGTCTACCATGTAGTCAAAAGGAAGGTATTGCCAGTACTCTAGGAGCTGGTTTTGAGACTCATCTATCACTGCTCCCTTCCTCTTCCCTAAGGTAAACATTTCCTTGACTCTCCTAAACTCTAGTTTCACTTGCTTTTGAAATGTATATAAATGTAATTTTCCCCTTTTTTGTGTGTCTGACTTCTTTGCTCTGCATTATGTTCCTGTGATTGATCCATGTTATTTCATATAGCTCTGTTCCCGTTATTTCCCTTGCAGTGTACTTTGAAATACAAAGAATTATTCTGTGAATATACCATTTATCAGTTTTAGTGCAGACGGACACTTGCGTGTTCTCCAGCTTTCATTTATTGCAAATAAAGCCGAACATCCTTGTACACATCTCTCGTGCATAGTCTTGTACTTGTCTTTTGAGCACATAGGAATGTATTCCTCTTAGGCCTATGTTGGGTCATTGGATATGCATTTGTTCAACTTGAGAAGATAACACTTTTCAAAAGTGTGCCTGTCAATGCACAATGCCACCCGCAGTGTATGAGCTCCAGGTGTTCCACATCCTCCCCAACACTAGGTCTGTGAGTCTTCTTGTTTTTAGTCACTCTGATGGATGTAGAGTGACATTCCATTGTGATTTTAAATTGGAATTTGCTGCTTGCTAAATAAGGCTGCATTTGTGTATACATTTGTTATTCCTTTTCTCTGTGTGAAGTATAATTCAACTCACTTGCTTTTTTTTTTATTGTAAGTCATTGTATCAGTTTTTTTGTTACAGATATACTGGTATTCTCCCAGTCTGTAGCCTGCCTTTTATTCTCTTGATGCTATCTTCAGATAAATAAAAGTTTCTAACTTAATGGTTAATTTATCACTCTTTTGTTTATAGTTAGTGCCTACCATTTAACAACCATTTCCCTACTCTTTCAGACCATAAAATATTCTCCTGATATTCTGCTGTGCCTTTCAGATATAGGTCTACATTACATATGGAGTTAATTGTTGTGCATAAAGTGAAGTAGGGGTCATATTTTATTTTATATTTCCACATAATTGAAGAGATATAATTGAACCAACACAGATTATTGAAATAGCTGTCTACTCCTCACTACTCTGAAATTCCATCTTTATATAAATCAAGTGTCCATAAAGATATAGGTCTGTTCTGAACTTTCTAACAAAGTTCCATGGGTCCCTATGACAATTAATAAGACCAATGGTCTTAGCTATCGTAGCTTTATAATAAGTCTTGATGGCGAGTATATCTACGTATCTCCTCCCTCCCGGTCTCCATCAGGGATGTCTTGGCTGTTATTAGCTCTTTGCATTTCCATATAAATTTTAGAAGTAGCTTGAAGAGTTTTACAGAGAGGACAAATTTTAGGGAGAGAAGGGGACGATTGGGATTGCATTGAATCTGCACATAATGCTGATAAAACATATTTTCAAAGCTAGTATAATTGAATCTGTTTTTTAATCCATGGACATAGTATTTCTCTTCATTTATTTATTTATTTATTTTTGGTTTAATGTAACTAAAAACATTTTAGGGTTTCTGTGCCTAGCACATCATTTGTTAGAAATTTTCTTAGATAGTGGATATATTTTATACTGTTTCAAATTTTTTAATTTTAATTTTCCATAGTGTATTTCTGGTATAAGCAACATCTCTGTGTTTATGTGCATATATTTACTTTATAATCAATATTGTTAAAAATGTATTTACTGCTTTTAATAACTTTCTTTTTATACACTTTAGAAACTTTATGCATAGGCAAGCACTATGACATATTAGGGTAATAGTTCATGTTCAGGTACTTGGCAAAGTAAAATTGTATGTGTCTGTATGTATCTATATACATTGACTTTATAATCAATATTTTTGAAAAAGGTGTTTATTAATTGCAATAACTTATTTTTTATTCCTTTTAAAACCTTTACACATAGGTAAATACTATGAGGATATTTTGTTAATCCTCATTTGAGGATATTTTTCCACTGATTTTTGGAGAGAGGGAAAGAGAGAGAAATATCAACGTAAGAGAAATGCATTGATTGGTTGCCTCCTGCATGGGCCCTAGGATATGTGCCCTTGACTGGGAGTGAACCCAGACCCTTTGGTCCACAGGCTGATGCTCTATCTATTGAGCCAAACAGGCTAGGGCACTATGAGATATTTTGCGTAGTAGTTTATATTCAGTTACTTGGCAAAGTAAAATTGTGTGTGTGTGTGTGCGTGTGTGTGTGCCTGTGTGTGTTAATAGGCATGAGGGAAACTTTGTTAAATAGAGACATGCACTGGGGCTTTTTTAGTTTAGCACTAAGATGCTTATTGATCTTAACCCAATGACTTCACATCCTACTTTTCATTTGATTGCCAATAGAATGGGAGTAAAACCAAAACTGACCTAGTCTGTCCTCACTAAGAACCTGGAAAGTCCAACCCAGAGGACTTTGGTCTAACACTTGTGCCCTTCTTAGTATAAATCCAAGCTGGAGCTACACATGCCCTGATGACTTGGGCTGTGATTAGCATATGGGTTAATAGAATACCAGGCAATTAGCACCTACATGTCAGTCTTATTAGTTTCCCAGGACTGCCAGAATAAGCTGTCATCCCCTTGGTGATTTTCTACAACTGAAGTCGGTTGTCTCATAGTTCTGGAGGGTGAGCTTTTTTGGATGTTCTGCGGGAGAATCTATCCAATGCCTTTCTCGTGGCTTCTGTGGCTCTGGAAAACATTGGCATCACTTGACTTATTACTTTGTATAATGTAATGACAATCTCTGCCTCTCTCTTCACACGGATTTTAACATGGGTTGCTTCTTCTTTTTTAAAAAAATATTTATTTCAGAAAGGAAGGGAGAGGGAGAGAGGGAGGGAGAGAGAGAAAGAGAGAGAGAGAGAGAGAGAGAAAGAGAGAGAGAGAGAGAGAGGGAAACATCAATGATAAGAGAGAATCATTGATTGGCTGCCTCCTGCATGCCCCCTCCTGGGGATGAGCTAACAACCCGGGCATGTGCCCTTGACCAGAATTGAACCTGGGACCCTTCAGTCCTCAGGCAGATACTCTATCCACTGAGCCATGCCAGCTAGGGCTGGGCTTCCTCTTTCCTGGGTTTCTCCTCCAGTTTCCCTCTCCTTATCTTATACTGAACAGTCATTGGATTTAGGATGCTCTCATCTCTAGATCCTTAACTTAGTTACATCTGCAAAGAACCTATTTCCAAATAAGGTCACATTCACGGTATCGTGTATTATACTTGAACATATCCTTTTGGGGACACTACTCAAGCCACTACAGTCAGTAAATAAGTAAAACTTATTACACTGGATACTTGGGAAATAAAGTTAGGTACTGAACATAAAATATTTGATCAAATTTATTTCATAAAAATGAGCTCGAAAGGTGGAATTATTATGAATATTATTCTGATTATGTTATATAGAATTATCAGAAAAAATGTTATTTGTATAATTAGATTTTTTTGCAAAATCAAAATTTATTTGAATAACCAGAAAATTGAATGCTTATTTAATCATTCAGTATTCTGGTGCTGCTTTATAATTTAAAGAATTCCTTTAATAATTTTTATATGGAAGAGCTTTTAGAAAATATTTTTTGTATCTTTAAAATAACAAATTTTCTGTAACCTGTTTTCATTTTAACTTAGATATGACGTTTATGTATTAATAGTTATTCCCAGTCAAATATCTTTTTGTTTTTACTTATTTATTTTTTTAAATATATTTTTATTGATTTCAGAGAGGAAGGGAAAGGGAGACAGAGATAGAAACATCAGTGATGAGAGAGGAATTGATCGGCTGCCTGCTGCATGCCCCTGCTGGGGATTGAGCCTGAAACCTGGGCATGTGCCCTGACCTGGAATAGAGCTGTGACCTCCTGATTCATAGGTGACACTCAACCACTGAGCCACACCGGCTGGGTTTTTCTTACTAATTTTTCCAGCATGTTGTGATGCATTCTATTTTAATTAAGGTCATTTTGCAGGACTTCCCCAGGCAAAATTGAGAAGTCCCCGGAATGTGCTGTCTTATTCTCATGAGTGGAGTATCCCAGCGCTTCGTTCACTCTCAAAACCTCCACACAACTCTTCTATCACAACATACTGGTGGGGTGGGAAACATTTCAGATAAACAATTTATTTTATAGTTTTAAATGTTACAGTATTTTTATCTTCACAGGTTATTGAAAAAGCAAGTTAAATACATTAATTCTTACTTGTGAACTCTCATTTCTTACTAGGAAGGAAGAGTGCTTTTATGTGATCAAGTAACTTAACTCTGTTTATACAGAAAGTAACATACATTTCAAATAACAGCAAATTCCACTTAGGGAGAGGTTTCTCAAATGATAGATAAGAGTACAAAGCTAATAAGAGGGAAGGGTAAAGATAGACTGTAATAACCAGGGCACATTTGTGGTAGGTTCTGAACTAACTCCCTGTGAGTCAGTTAGCCAGGGTCTACCACTGCCCCCTCCAGCCCTTTCCTTCTGTCTTCCCCTGCAGGCCCTCAGGTAACATACATTGGATATCCCACACAGGGAGTTAATTGGTTAGTGCCGTGGTCGGCAAACTGTGGCTTGCGAGCCACATGCGGCTCTTTGGCCCCTTGAGTGTGGCTCTTCCACAAAATACTACGGCCTGGGCGAGTCTATTTTGAAGAAGTGGCGTTAGAAGAAGTTTAAGTTTAAAAAATTTGGCTCTCAAAAGAAATTTCAATTGTTGTACGGTTGATATTTGGCTCTGTTGACTAATGAGTTTGCCGACCACTGGGTTAGTGAAATCTTGGACTATTTCAATGTCACCTTGACATTCACCTTAACTTAGAAGTCCTGCAATGGCCCAAAATAAAATCCCATTACACAATGAAACTGTCATAAAATCTTGATCATTTCCTCAGTTGCAATAATTATTTAAATCCTGTCCCAGCAATCCCATCTTATCTGAATACTAGAGGCCCAGTGCACAAATTCATGCACGGGTGGGGTCCCTCAGCGTGGGCAGCGATTAGGACCAATTGGGGCCGTCTCGCCCAGTCCCAATTGGGTCCAATCGGGGCCAGCCAGGGGAGGTTAGCCATGGGAGCACACTGACCACCAGGGGGCAGCTCCTTCATTGAGCATCTGCACCCTGGTGGTCAGTGTGTGTCAGAGCTACCGGCCGGTCATCCAGTCGTAATGGTTGCTTAGGCTTTTATGTATATAGACTAGAGGCCCGGTGCACGAATTCATGCACAGTTGGGGTCCCTAGGCCTGGCTGGCAATCAGGGCTGATCAGGGCCAGGCCAATCGGGGCCTGCCGACCTGGGGGAGAGACAGGGGAGCGACCGCAGGCTGATTGGGGCCTGCCGGGCAGGGGAGGGTTGGGGCGTGGTCCGCTGGCCCCTGAGGAGGGAGCCAGCCCTCGGCCGCCTTGTGAAAGGTGCTGCATCTGCCTTCACCCACCCCCGGTTCCCTGTCCCAGCCCAGAGCCAAAGGGCCCGGTGGGGTTGGGAGAGAAGGTGATGGTCGCCAGGCCAGTCATGGAAGAAATGTACGCCCAATGCTGACACCACAGGCTGGCAGTAGGAAGTTGGCTGTGGGAATGCACTGACCACCAGGGGGTAGCCCCTGCAGTGCACATCATAGCGACTGGTCAACCAGTCATTCTGGTCATTCTGTCCTAACAGTTGCTTAGGCTTTTATATCTATCTATCTATATATAACCCTAATATGCAAATAGACCAAACGGTGGAACAACCAGACAACTGAACAACTGTTCGTTATGACGTGTGCTGATCACCAGGGAGTGTGCATGGAACATGGCAGTCGTTGGCAGTAGGCAGCAGAGCGCAGAACATGGTGGGCATCAGCCATGGTGGCACGGTGGAGCAGGTGACTGGGGGCGCCAGACCAAGGCGGGGCATCCATAGCTGTCATTGGGGTGAACCTCTGGCGGTTACTGAAAATTCTTTTCTCCCCCGCACTGCAGTCCCATTGGGTGCTCGCACTTGCTGCTGGCACTGGAGCCACTGCTGACACCTGGTGGTGGCTCCAATCGCTTGGCACTGTCTGCGGGTGTGAGTGGCGGCTGCTGGCCCAAATCACCTCTCTCAGGGCTTCTCCACCTCTCCCTGCTCCTGAGGAGCGATGGGGGCCAGCAGCTGCCACTCACACCCACTGGTGGCGCCAGCCCCTCTCGCATCCACTGCTGGTGCCGGCCCCAATTGCTCTGCGCCATCCGTGGGTGCGAGTGGGTCCAGTGCTGTTGGCACATGGGAGTGGTGGCAGCCGGGAATGGGGCTCCGGCAGACATGGGACCAGGGCCGTGGCAGGAGGGGCCAGGCAGACACACGGAGGATGGGCCAAGACCTGCCCCTGTGCCCACCACAGCCTCGCAGCCAACAGTTCCTTTTAAGGTGCATGAATTTGTGCACTGGACCTTTAGATAATAAAGTAATCATCCCCATGAAAAAAGCAAAATGGATTACAGAGAAAGCTTTTCATGGTACTTAGAATCTTCATCTTATGTCCTGGGTACTGGACACCCTTTATTATTCTAAATAGGCTATGCCCAGATAGGAACAAAGAGACACTATAATCTTTCCTACATTTACCTTATTTATAAAGGGTGTTTACCTGGTTTGAGATCTAAAAGCATGTTATGCAATGAAGATATTCAACTTTAATTGACTAAAAAATAACATAAGAAAGATATTTTGTAGATGTATGATCTTTGAAAACCATCTCACTTGAAAAGCTTTCAATAGCAAATTGAGGAAGATGTGAAATTTAAGTGTTCTACATTTTTCAAGTTCAATGCTACTTACATTTATTTGTACTCTTTATATTGGACATTCATATGATTACTTTAATCTGTTTTTGAATTTGCCATTCAAATGTCCTATATAATAGCACACTTCAAAACTTGGTAATGATGTCGAAGAACGTAGAATATAATTTTGGAGATAAGGCACAAGACAAAAGATAGACATAAAATTTTTACATCAACTTGAATATAGATGTATATTTATATAATGATAATCTTATAAATATTGTAATTATATTAATGCATCGAGAGAGAATTAATTTGAACATTTATGCTAAATTGGGGAATTCATGGGTTTAATCATATAAAGCATATTGATAGTTTCACTTATTCAAAAGGCAAAATTTGGAAAAGGCTTTTTATGAGGAAAATGGGCAGAGCAGAAAAGGAGAAGTATGAACACTTGGTGGAAATTCACAAGGGTCTTGTTTTTTAAGTACAAATGAGATTTGGAAAATTTTGTTGCCATTGAAGTGTATCTATGCATCTTCCATTTGACAGAATATTTTGAATATGAGAATAATTATATGAGCAACCTCTTAAAAAGATATGACCTTCTGGATGTGAATATACTAGTATTTGAAGTAATTTCCAAAAGACACCAAAATGTTGTGGAAAGATCAATAAATTATAAAGAATTGATTCTAGCTGGTTTGGCTCAGTGGATAGAGTGTCAGCCTGTGGATTGAAAGGTCCCAGGTTCAATTCCGGTCAAGGGCACATGCTCAGGTTGCAGGCTCAATCCCTAATAGGGGGTGCTCAGGAGCAACCGATCAATGATTCTCTTTCATTACTGATGTTTCTATCTCTCCTCTTTTCTTCTCTGAAATCAATAAAAATGTATTTAAATAAATAAGCATTGAAGTAGATTTGAAAAATAATGAGAGACTTAACAATAAATATTGATTGATTACCAATGTATAGCAGGTAATTTTAAATTAGTAGTATGCCTTACCAAAAATGATAGTAGCAAAATGTATGTCTCAATATTAGTTGTGAAAACAATAGAATAGGTAAAATGCACAATATCCTCAAGCAAATTTCCACATCAGCCAAGTATGCAGCCATGTGGGACAGAACAGCAGAAAATCTGGTTTGAGTTCACATGACTCTCAAAAGCAAATTCATTTGAAGGTGTGAAAAATGCCATTTTTCTGCACAGTTGTATTTTGCATGTGGATTGCTGCATGGGTCCCATTCACAAGTCTTTTGAACACTAAGTAGTCTCTCTGAGTGTAGGAACTGAGATAAACCTCATTAGCAAGTTGTCCAGGGTGAGAGAGTACTGTTCTTATCCATTGCCTGGATTTTTCTGCCCACTGCCAGCAGCAGGACTAGCTAAGCAACTTGAAAATGTTTCACATGGTAAAAGATTTTTTAAACAATAATAATGGTACCCAAGTGAGAGTGTAAGATTGTCTCCTCGGGGGATCTTTGTGGGCATGCTACTCCTTACTTGCTCAGGGAGAATATCAGTTTCAGTTCTAGGAGCCAATGGTTTTTAATAACAGTGCACTTCAGAATCACACTGAAAACTTTTCCCAAATGCATGTCCCCAAGTCACACACTTACAGGATCTGGTTCAATTGGTTTAGAGTAGGGTTGGTTGTATTTTAAAAGATTAAAGTTATTACTGCTATGGGCCATTCTTAAGAATTTAGTCCTAGAAGTCCGCCTTGCATTTTGAGGGTTACCTCCTGTTGTAAGGTTCTAATACCTATGAGTTGCTATGTCTCCTCTGCTGCAATAACAGCTTGATATCTTAGATGCCTGTCTGATAATTTTATATTATTATGTATGTATCTTTTCATTTGCAATAGCTATCTAATCGTGTCCTAGGAGAATGGACCTCAGTAATTTCAAAATTTTGATAGCAATTGGTAGAGGTCCAATAGCTTTTCTCAAACTTCTAAACATTTGCTTCCTGGATCTGTAAGGGAGATTTGGACAGTCTTCTAGGGACAAGAACTTCCTTTGTTCTTGCAGGGGTCACTTCATTGCGATGACTTAGACATGCTGTATTAGTCAACAAATGGTTAATATCTACTTATTATCCTTGAGGTAACTTTATACATGACGAAGCCTTTCAGAGACACGGAATTTGGCTTGGGAGTGCTTCACTTTGAAAACGCAAAAAGATAGCTCTGTTGAGGATATTTGACAGAAATGATTTTGAGGTGGTTGTTTCTGTTGTTATAAATTGTACTTGTTTCGAAGAAATTGACAGTTTCACTTCTGGTTCAAAAGACAAGGCTTGGGGAAGGCTCGAGATGAGGGGAGTGGGCAGAGGGGCAGAGAAAAGGAAAGACTAGCTGGTGGGAGATAGAGTTACAAGGGTCTTGTTTGTTAAGTACAGACCAGTTTTGGAAACATCTCCATGACTTGTTCATGGATTGATGCCCCCACTCAATCTGCAGGCTTGTCCCACATACCACAATATTGATTCAAACCTGGGATATGAATATAAGTCCTACTGTCTAGTTTTTCTATTGAAATTATATTGCAACCAACAATGTGTATATCTTCACCCTGTAACAATGATGTATTCTTACTCACTTTGAGTGGTTTCATTTGCTGAGCAGGGTATTCATTTCAACTCAGCTGAAATCATGACTCCGATGGTCTAGTCATGGAGAAGGGTCTTGATCAAAGGCTTGCAACCACAAGTGAGTCCTCTTTCTTTGTTTTCGTTGATTATTATCAAGAGAAAGCCTCGCCTGGCCATCATGGCTCAGTGGCTGAGCATCCACCTATGAACTAGAGCATATGCCCAGGTTGCGGGCTTGATCCCCATTGTGGGGCTTGCAGGAGGCCGCCCATTAATGATTCTCTCTCATCATTGATGTTTCTATCTCCCTCTCCCTTCTTCTCTGAAGTAAATAAAAACATTTTTATTAAAAGAGGAAGCCTAATGCAAAGCAGTATTTAAAACATTTCTCCATTTGTACCTCAAAACCCATGGTATACCTTATACCAAAACTTTCTACATATTTATTTTCATACGTGTAACTATTATAACCTTTCTGTAGTTCCCCCCTTTCCTCCGCATTTTTCATAATGAAAGACCATCTGGCAAACCCAGGTCTCCCCCTGATGGGTAGTAGTGAGTGGAAAAATTCAGAAAGAATGAAGCCAGAATCCTTTTTGCTAAGTTACAGGGAAAAGGCTAATTACATGCAGACATATAATTAACACCTGATTAAAGAGGATATGAAAAAATGTCTACATTCATGGAACTCCAAGAATGTACAAGATTCCTGTAGTACAAAAGGAATTCCTGCTTGCCCCAGGCTCCTCTTCTGCATTGTCTCTTAACGATACCATACTTAATTCAAAACTTTGCATTTTTCTTCATTTGCTGGCAAATTCTGCAAGTACTACCTAGTTTATGTCTGTTGACTCTGCATAATCCCAGTGTTATTACCTTAGTTCAAGTCCTCATAATCTGGGAAGTATGATGAGTAGTGGTTTCAGTCATTGGCATTGGCCTCAGGTACATATATATATATATAAAATAGAGAAATATGCTAATTAACTGGGATGCCATAACGGGTCGACCGGATAGGAGGAGATTGTGCGCACAGGGGCCTCCACGCACCTGTGCTGGGGGAGGGCCTGATCAGCAGCAGCCGCAGATGCTTCAAGGGCCAGAGAGGGAGGCAGGGCTGGACCAGCAGTGGCTGCGGCTGCTGTGGGGCCCGGGGAGAAAGGCAGGGCTGGACCGGCGACTTGAGGGTGGGCGGCGCTGGGTGATCTCGAATTGTGCACTGGGCTCCTAGTATTTAAATATGATTCCTGAATTTTCTAACTACTAACCACATAAACTTGGAAAAGTTACTTTATCTTCCTAAACTTCAACTGGCCAATGAAAATTATAATGCTATATCACTTACAGAGGTGTTGTAACAATTAAATGAGGTAATGCATAGCGAAATTTGGCACATGGTATGCATATTATAAACGTTCAGTAAATAATAGTTACTACTCCCACAACTAATAAAATAATATTATTAATAATAATAAAATCAATGACACCTGAACTATAGTAATGATTTACCTAACTATTTTTGTATTTTTTAAAATATTTTTGCCTTTAGGCTTGCCTGAATGTATTTTTCATTATTACCAAAATGTCACTGATTCTCAAGTTTTCCCTACATACAAATATATAAATATTGTTCAGCATATACAATGTACTAATACACACAAACACACACAAGTACATGAATAAAAATATGGATATACTGGCAATCATAACTGGGTTGTTCAATTATAGAATTAGATTTGGGGTTTTCAAATGATATTACTGTCTTCACATCATCCTTCATCTTTCTCTCCCTCACCTGCTCCCTAATTATTCCTGCCAAGCCATCTCTCAGATTTACTTCCTCATAACCTCCCTCTGGTAAAGCATCCTTGTATTCAGGACACGTCAGGTTTCCTCCAGTTTGGGTTATAGTCATTCAGGTGCCAATCATGGTGACCAGAGGAATGGCTTAGCATGATTTGCTAGACATGGTATACACTCCCTGGTAACTAGCAAGGAAGGTTACTATAATGAGAAGCTCATAAAACTACAAGAAGTGGGAAAAGGGTAGATCTCTCAAGTGAAGGCATTGGCTTCACTCAGAAATGGAGGGGGGGGAAATCTAGCAAATTTCAGTGTAGCATACAGCAGATGCTGTTGTACTTCTTACATATATCCACTTACAATTTTTAATATAGCAGCTAAAATATCAGAACTTTATTACTCAAAAGGCAATTGGATATGATTGGTATAAGAAGGAAGACAGTGAGTCTTCTCTAATTTACTAACTAGAAAAAAAGATAACGTTAATTTGCACACTGCTCACACACACACTAAATATAAGTGTTGTGAGACTCTGGACTAAAGATTAATGACTGAAAACATCAGAGGTGGAAGATAAGTCCAAGGCCTTTCAGGCGATGTTGTAGCCATCTATTTTAACATCTGGTCATAGGATCTTCCATCCTGCTTGTAACCCACGCTCCACCCCAACACCTAAGACACCACGCTCTTTGCCTACACAGTGGTCCAGCATCACCCTGATCTGCGCATGTAATTAACGATAACATCGTTTTCTTGTTACCTGACATAGCATTTGGTCCACAGCAAGTTACCATTAACTGAATTACTTTAACGATTGGGAAATAATAAAAATTCAGTACATTCAAGATGTTAACAGATTAAGTGAATATAGGATGCCCCCCAAAAAATGTAAACATACTCTAAATCATTATAAAGGCCGTGTTTGTACTTCAACTGGGTTTTCACACTTCCAGTAGCATTTTAGTGAGTATACAGGATTTTTTGGACACCCTGTAGAAATGTAAATTTCATTTCAATCAACTTCCAACATTTTTACAATGCAATTAACAAAGAGCAAAGTGCAGCTACTCTTTGATTTAATACACATTTTTGGACAATAGATTGAAATCTTCAGCATTCCCAACAGTAATTTGAGTCCAAGCCTAGTATTCCTGTTTCTGTCTAGGATAACAGTTTGCTGTTCATGAAAGTTTAGTTACTTGCTCTTAATATCGAAAGCTGTGCATTCTCTTTATTTTTAACTTTTGTGCTAAAATAAATTAATTATCCTGGCATTAACAGAAATTTTTATTTAAACCCAACTTAAGACTTGGATAATCTTCAGGGTTCTTAATTGAAAAAATCCGTGTAGTAGAAACAGTAGCTGTCTCCATAGTGCCTAATACTTGCAGCATAATCTTGTCAACTCTTCCATGGATGTCAGGATTAGAAATAGCTTTCCAGTTTCCAGGACATGAAAAGTCCATGTCATAGGGTGTCATTTTGAAAATGAATACTGAGTTGGGACTGGTAAGCTTTTATTTCAAACTAGAGGCTCGGTGCACTAATTCGTGCAGGGGTGGGATCCAGCCAGTCCACCCTGATGGGGGCCCATCAGGCCAGGCTGGTGGCAGGGGAGTGGCTGTGTGCAGTTGGCCAGCCGGCCCCACCCCCGATTGGGTGCGGGGTGGGGGGGGGGGGGGGGACGCGATCAGGGCCTGGGTCTGGTTGGTTGGCTGCTGCAGTGCGCGTCATAGCCACTGGTCATTCTGGTCGTTCTGGTCGTCCCGTCGTTCCAGTTGCTGAGCTTTTATATATATAGATTTGTTCTGCCTTTACCAAGCTGCATGAAACAGGGCCAATAACTTAGCTCCTCTCCAGGGCTAATGTCTCATTTGTAGCATGGCACAAATAGCCCAGTAAAACTGTTTCAAAGTTATACCCCATTACAGTGAATAAAGTGTTTAATTGCTCCATAAGAGTACTTGTAAGCCCATCCTCCATTCCATCTCCTGAGAAACAACCATTTTCAGCTGATTATTTTGGTGTTTACTGCCATTCCTCTACATAAATTATGCTGAGTATTCATTTTTCAGATCTCTTGTCTATTATCTTCCCTTTATGTAAGATGAGTATTTTGCTTTCTTCCTACTCCTGCCTCCCCCAGCTCACTGTCACCCTTCTCACCACCATGTCCCTTTCCCCTGGAAACCTCCATCATAATTATGGCTAGCTCAATTCCTTTTCCTTTCCCGCACAGTATCTTGTTTAATAGTTACCTTGATTTGTTGTTATTTCTGTTAGCCTAGTGTGTTAGTTTGCTAGAGCTGCCATAACAAGGTACCACAGCCTGGGGGACTTAGAGGACACACATTTGTTTTCCCACATTTCTGAAGGCTGGATGTGTGAGATCAAGACGACAGCAGGCTGGGTTTCTTCTGAGACTTCATCTGCACTTGTAGTTTGCTGTCTTCTCCCTGTATCTTCCCATGGCCTTTTCTCTGTACCTGCTTGTGTCCAAATTGCCTCTTATATAAGGTCACCTGTCCCATTAGATTAGAACCCACCCTAATACCTTTAGTTTAACTTCATTAGCTCTTTAAAGACCCTAACTCCAAATATAGTCATATTCTGAGGTTCTAGGCATTAGGACCTCAACATATGAATTTTAGGTTGACAAAATTCATTTAATCAAACTTGATTTAATAGGTAGTCCATGGACAACTCCAAACTGGCCACACATTATGTAAGTCTCCTCGCCAGACACTCTGGCTCCACTGGGGACTTCAGCTGTTCTCCTATACTCCTCAATCACGCACCCCCTGGTTTTCAGGAGCCCCAATGCTGCTTCCCTGGTTTGCCCAGCCTCAGATCCGAGCTTCGTCAACTTGGCCATCTGAGCTCTGAGTTGGGTGATACAGAGGCCAATCAGGTAGCCCCTGACAAGTTTTAATGTTGTAGATCTGATTTCTTCTAGTCTTTCTGGCTCACTGAAGATAACTGGGAGGGAGCCACTGCTTTTTCAGAAACCATACTGAGCCGTGTAGCAGAGGGGAGGGAAATCATGATTAAAAAAAAAAGCTACAAAATTCCCTCCCATTTCAAATGTGGTTGCTGTATATCTCTGACTGATTACCAGAGCTCCTATAGTTGTTTATTTAATGTTCCCACGGGGACAGGGGGCCTGAAATTCCTAGTCCACCACCTTGTTGATGTCCCCAATCTTTAATTTTTGCTCTTTATTTAAACCCTGCTTCTAAAGAACATCATCTTTTGTGATACCAATATGGTGGATTTTCATATTTTTCTATATGATTTAGCATTAAGTGCTTTTGAAAAGATATTCTAAGCCACTTATCACTAAGCCATCTTTTCCCTTTTTCTATTCTAATTTCATTCCATTCTTACATACTTGTTTTGCTCATTATTATGTGTTTTTATGTATTTAATTAGAATTTTCTTGTACTTGTATGGCAAAGTGGGAAGATATAGGCACGCTTGGATTTAACATGCCATTTCCTCCTCCCCCCCCCCGCATGTCTAATAAGTACATAATTTTTAAAAACTTGGTCAAGACTGTTGCTTCTGAGAAATGATTTGGGTCTTCTTTAAACGCAAGGAGCACATTGTATAGTATAAAGGGTGGGGTTTTCTTCCAGACGTGTATTCAGATTCGGTGGGCAAATTCAGAAAGTGGTACAGCATCATGGAGGCACTTAGTTCTCAACACGAGTCAGGGAGCAGGCGTGGTTGAACCAAGAGAGCTAAAGGCTGGAGGGTGGGGAGAGGAAAAGATGAGAATCAGAGGGGGTAGAAAAGAAGGCAAGTACCAACATGGTTGCACGCATGAGAAAGAGGAGAACAGCTGAAGTCCCCAGTGAAGCCAGAGTGTCTGGCGAGGAGACTTACATAATGTGTGGCCAGTTTGGAGTTGTCCATGGACTACCTCTTAAATCAAGTTTTATTAAATGGATTATCCTTACATGAAAGTAGGGTAAGCCATGCAATAGGAAGAGAGACCAGGGCAGCGAGCAGTAATTACCTAAGTCTCCTTTTCTAAGGTGGGAGCCTCTGAAAGCAGGAAACTATATTAAAAGTGGCAACCAGTCAAGTATAATTGAAAGCGAAAAAAATCATGTTTTCTGGGAAATGCATCATCCATCAAGTCCTTTACGCCATCAAGATGACACCTGACTCAAAGGAAATTTTAAATGCCTTTAAAAATATGAAACCTTGTCTTTTCAGTGACGTTTTGATGTGATAAAGATAGCCTTGTACAATCTAGATGTAGGGATGTAATGTTTACATGAAAACATCTTAAAATTAGATGTAGTCTATATCCTCTAAGCACAGTGGCAATTCAAAACTGAAGAATACTTTTGAAGAAATCCATAAAAATTCTTGAATAACAACTCTTTTTATTTATTCGCACAACAGTAATTATCCAGCTAGGTTAAATTCTGTTAACTACATTGCACATTATAAAATTCTGAAGGTGATGGTGGTTAGTATTCAGAGAGTGTTAAAGTAAGTTAACTCATTGGTATTACAGAGGTAACTTGATTAGATGACATGCTACCGATTACCTTAATTTTGCTAGTACTGCTTATTGATGCAATGCCAGAATGTCTGCTCTTTTATCAGTTGGAATGCCTACACCACAATTATTCTATACAATACCGAAAACTGGTAATTTTCCTCATTGGTGCAATGCCTCCTGACAGTGTGATAACACGCCTCTCCGAGTCCTGGCATTCGGCCAAAAAGCAATGCTATTTGCAAAAGGAAAAACCCTGTATCTCCGTGTGTCTATATATATTTTATGCTCAAAAGCAGAAAATGATGTATATATTTCTAAGCCAAGCGGATACACTTGCAGGTTGTTTGAGGTAAGTAAATGCTGTTCAACAGAGAAAGAACAAACCTTTCAAAACACCGTGTTTTTTGAAGTGGATCTGGTTTTCCTTAAAGTTGCACCCCCACCGGGGTTGACAGAAACGTTGTTTCTCTGACACACGGGTAGTTAACGCCAACCCATCATAAACGTACACACTTAGGGTTTCTGCCTTTTGGTGTGTTAAATTTTAGTTAATGTAGGAAAGATTTATTTTGCAAATGTTTCTAATAAGCCAGTCAGAGAAAGACAAATACCGTATGCTTTCACTTATATGGAGACAGACCCATGGATACAGAGAACAGACTGACAGCTGTCAGAAGGGAGGAGTCAGTGGCTGGGTGAGAAGGGTGAAGGGATTAGGCAAAGAAAAAAAAGAAAGACTCATGGACACACACAAAAATATGGTGATTGCCAGTGGGAAGGGGGGGCAGGTAGAAGAGGTAAAGGGGGGGAAATTGTGATAAAAGGAGATTTGACTGGGGGTGGTGAACACGCAATACAATATACATATGATGTATTGAATTGTATACCTGAAACCTAAATAATTGTATTAGCCAATGTCACACCAATAAATTATTTTTTAAATATGTTTTTATTACTTTTGAGAGAGAGAGAGAGAGAGAGAGAGAGAGAGAGAGAGAGAGAGAGAGAGAGAGGAAGAGGGAGGGATAGATAGAAACATCGATGAGAGAGAAATATCATTGATGAGCTGCCTCCTGCACACCACCTATTGGGGATGAGCCTACATCCTAGGCATGTGCCCTGACTCGGAATCAAACCAGGGGCCTCTTGGTTCCTGGGTTAACACTCAACCACTGAGAAACGCCAGCCAATCCACCCCAATAAATTCAGTTTTTTAAAAAAATTAAGTAAAGCATAGTCGGTTAGATTCAGACCCTTTTTTTCTCCATCAAGGGCAGTCAGCGAAGTTTGTGTTCCAAAACTGATTTTTGCATGTGAATCACAGTGGGAAGAGCAGTAGGAAAGATTATTTGCCAAATATGTGCTGGAAAGAGACAGGGAGGAGGAGGGGAGTGGAAGGTAGGAGAGAGGCAGGAAGAGAGAGAGAAATGACCATTTAAAACAATTCATGGAAATAAAAACTTGAAAACTCTTCTTGAAATCTGGATTCCACTGTTATTTACACCCTGCAAGGAACCAGATCTGGCAAAGTGTAAGAAAAATATAGCTTTTTAAATTTTATTTTTAGTACTTTTCATTATGAAAATTTTTAAACCTGAATGAAATGGGATAGAATAATATAATCAAGTCCATAAACGTATCACCTGAATGTAATTGCTGTTAATGTAATTTTGTCACGTTTGCTTCCATGCTTTTTGTCCTGATGTGACCTAAAGCATAATAAGAATAACAATAAAAATAAAGAAAGAAAATCCTACAGCATCATGCCACATTATCTCTAGAAAATTCAGTGTATGTCTTTAACATATGAGAAAGTTTTGTACATACCAGTGACTTGTTTCTATATCCAAAACCTATTTTTTTTTGAGTTTTGTTTTGCTTTGTCTTGTTTTGTTTTTAAATAATCTCTTCTTCGAAGCATTGACCCTGGGACTATTTTCTCTACTTAAAACTGTCGTCATTCTCTATCCAAGTTGTTCTCCCTCCTTCCTCCTGACTATGTACTTTAGTCTCAGTAATGTGTTCTTCCCCCCTCCACACCTGTGGGCACACTGTTTTAATCTTATGACAAATCTGACTTTCTGACTCCAACATCTCTCCACTTTATACCACAAATTTGTAATGATTGAGGGCAATATGTACTTTGGAAGAATATGACAAAAAGCTCATGGAATCATCCCTCCTAAAAGCCATACATGTGAGCAAAGCTTCCACATAAACCCTTATGATGTACATTTTCTTCATGCAACTGTATTGCTTTAAAGTCAGGCTATCCCCCCCAAAAGTATGCACACACTTTGAATAATTATAAAGGAAGTGTTTATTAAAATGCATTTCATTTTCAAAATGTAATAGAAATCAGCTGTGAAAGTGTGTATACATTTTTGGGGATATCCTGAATATGTGACTATCTCCATAAAGCTAACCTTTAGACTGTAATGCTGTTCTATGCTTCATATACCAGAAATCCAGCTGCCTTCTAGTCTTGTGAACCTGAGCATTATGTAGCAATGTCAAAATCAGCATTTCCACATCCGTGCTCTTCCTCCTGTTCACCAAATTTGCTCAATGCTGGTTCCCATCTATGTGAAGGGCACCATAACAAAGTAGGTTGCCAAAGACAGAAGTAAGGATTCAAATGTTGCTCTTCCCTGTTCCACATCCCGTCTTAATCAATATAGCCCCATGCCTGCCTTCTGAGAGCCCTTCAGGTCCATGCCTGCCGCCGTGTAGCCCTCCAGCTGCCTCTGTGTAAAGACCTCATCTCTCACCTACATGTTTTTGTTGTTGTTGTTGTTAATCCTCACCCAAGTATATTTTTCTATTGATTTTTAGGGAGAGTGGCAGAGAGAGGGAAAGGCAGAGAGAAACATCGATGTGAGAGAAATACATCGATTGGTTGTCTCCTGCAGGAGCCCTGACCAGGGCCCGAGCAGGGGAGGAGCCTGCAACCGAGGTGTACATGCCCTTGACCAAAATCGAACCTGGGACCCTTTGGTCTGCAGACCAACACTCTA
The DNA here is from genome assembly GCF_963455305.1 of Plecotus auritus. NCBI lineage: Eukaryota > Metazoa > Chordata > Mammalia > Chiroptera > Vespertilionidae > Plecotus > Plecotus auritus. The sequence goes on along the minus strand of NC_137773.1, from coordinate 10,718,534 downwards.
TCCACTGAGCCAAACCTGCTAGGGCTCACCTAAGTATTTTAACAACCCCTTAGTTGATGCCCTGGCTGCCAGTATGCCCACTCATTTATCTTCTCACCATAGTAATCCTATTCAAAATCTAAGATCCCCACCCCCATCCTGTGTTTCAGCCATCATTGGTTCTCCAGAGACTTCCCAATGAAGCTCATATACATGGTCCATCCTCTGCCTTATTTCTCAGTACTCTCCCAAACAACCTTGACCTCCTCCGAAACCTCAGGGCCTTCAGGTCTTTGAACTTATTGCTTCCTCTGTTTGAGGTGCTCCTCTCCTCCCTTCTTGATGAAAGTGTTTTATTTAATAAGCACCCAGTCTTTTGACACCTGCTTTTGGAAGCAATATTTTCCCTCAGTCTGCATTGTATGCCCACTTTCTGTGATTCTGCAGAACTTTGGACATGCCTCTGCCATCCCACCTATGACAGTCTTGGCCATTATTGATTTTTCTTGACTGTCTTCTATAATTGATAGCAAGTCCCTAGAGGGCAGAGACATTATTTATTCAGATATGTCCATCAATCTATGGTTGAGTCAGGGAACACTGTAAGCATTCAGTAAGCAAATAAACATAAATTAATAGAATCATAATAAATGCTGTGTAAATTCAAGGTAATTGTAATTTATGTATTTACTAAATCAATGTACATAGGTAATAAATAAAAATATTTAAAAAAACATTGCCATCCTGAAAATTAATAACTTTGGAAACAGTTGCCTGGTATATCTAAGGTTTTAAATCATCATTATTTTCTATTATAAATATAAGACTAGTTTATTATATAAAAATCAGAAAATAGAAAAAAATCTACAAATTATAAACAGTACCATGAATCAGAGATGATTGTTGAAATACATAGAGAAAAGTAACTGGTAGACTAATTTTATATTGAAAGTTCCTCACACTTTCCAGTATCATTGAATATTCTTCAAAATTTTGATATTTTATAGTAGTACAGTATTTAATTAAAAATGCAAGTCATAATTTAGTTATCTTAAATATACTAGAAATATTTCTTAGGCATGACTTACAGAACATAATTATTGAAATAAATATAAAATGATATATTTTTGTCATTTTTCTCTCTTTGAAAACCTACTTTTCCCACTGAAAGCAACTAGAAGCGGTTCAGTAACATGTGCTCTTACTTCCTGAAGTAAATAAATCCCATAAAAAAATCAACATTCATTTTAATGGAAAGAAGAAAAAACTTACACAAGAAAAGCAAAATATAGCCCTGGTACTCTAAAAAGAAAGATTATCCAAATCAACCAGTAGCAGGCTCAACTGTGCCTCCCCCAAAGATCTGTTCACCTGGAATCTCAGAATGTGACCTTCTTTGGAACAAGGGTCTCTGCAGATGTCATTAAGGTAAAGATCTGAAGATGGGATTTGCCCAGATTTCAGGTGCCCTCTAAATACAATGTCCGGTGTTGTCCCGATGAGGGAAAGCCAGAGAGAGATGACACACAGACACAGAAGCAGAAAGGCCGTGTGAAGACAGAGGCAGGGACTGGACGAGGCCGTCACAAGCCAAAGCACACCTGGGGCCACCCGGAGCTAAAGGGGGCGAGGAAGGATTCTTCCTGGAGCCCCCAGCTGGCACGGGGCCTGCCAGTACCTTGACTTCTGCCTTCTGGCCCTTAGGACTGTGAGAGAATATGTTTCTGTTGTCTCTCAGCCACCCAGTTGGTGGTCATCCGTTGCAGCAGCCGCAGGAAAATAGCACACACCTGAAAATCCTAAGGAGGTTGCTGCCACACAAAAATACTGTCAAGTACACCCCACACCTGACTCATAAGAAGATGACAGCCTGGGAAACAGGAAGAATAGAAATTCGCAGCACTGCCTGAAAGAGTACTCTCAACATCTGGTTAGGAATTAAGAATAATTTACTAAAATGGACGTGCATTTAAGGCACAATTGGAATTATTTGTTTTTAAATTATATTGTGATATATTTTCCCTCCCTAACACAGTCTTGATGGAGTTGCCGGGGGAAGAGGGGCCTCTCCCTCTGTACATTTTTTTTCCAGATAGAACTAATGCAAACCCAAATCAGAGGTGATTATTCAAACAGTAAACACCGGCGAGGGAGAGATGCCAGGCTGGAGAAGAAGCTATTGAGGAAAATTGCTCGCACTACTGAAGAGAGAGAGAGGGAGCTGCTTAGAATATGTTGTGCGCCAGAGATGAGACTTAAAAATGAAATACACCTTTAAGCATAACTTAAATAGTTTGTGTTCTTGCTGAAGGACTCTGGAGGAATATTATTGTAACAAATTGCTATATTTAATTCTTGGATAGCAGCCAGGTGTAGGTCAGACATGATTTTTTTTTTTTCCTATTAAAACAACCACTAGCAAGGGAAAAAACAGAATCGTATGCCTAGAGGCACACATATACACGTATCCATACTGTATGGAACCTGCTGGTCATCATTTCATGGGGACCACACCAGGCACATGTGGCAAAAAGTGGCTGGGGTCTCTTGACTCGTGAGTGATAATAGTGGGGTACCTAAGAATCCCGATGGTCCTGTAACTTACTTATCTGGGAACTGTTTACTGATGTCTTGGGCTAGAATATTTCTGCACATTCAGGAGAGTTCAGCAGCCCAGCATAGCTCCAGGAGTCTAGCGAGACACAGCATGCTGCCGCCCTGGGGGAACCAGAGGAATCCAATCCCAGGCAGGCGACCCTGCCTCCTAGCAACCCTCCTCGGAGGACATGTGGCCAGTCTCTGTCATGAGGGTTAATGTAATAGGCTTCAGGGGCTAGTTATTGATTGAAAATGGAAATCAGACTCATTCAACGGCTGCCTTTCTTCCCATATCTTCTTTTCCCCCTTCAAACTGAGATGATTTCAATTTGTTTTAAATTCAATAGTCTAGGAAGCAATCTGCCACTGTCACCTGCAGTGCTTTTGTTAGATGAAAGAATGATTATGAACAGGTAGTAGATGGGTATTTATTAGGGTAATATCAGGTATTACAAATAAAAGAGTACTAAGCACTTAAATGTGTCCATGTAGCATCAATCTCTGGCTTCGTCTAGAAAAGCACCCTTTCGCTGGCTTAACGGATGCTGGATTTTATATAAAACTCACTAACGTATAAGGAAGAACTTGAAATTCCCAGAGGCTTTATAACTCCAGGGACGGGGCACATTACCACATGAGAATCTTCTGTGAAATATCGTCACCAGGCTTACTACCCCAGCATACAGGAAAAACAAACAGACAAAAAACAAAACACAGGGCAAGCTCCATGGCCATTCATAAGAGTTGCCATACCCAAGGACGGTTATGTCTGTTTATGTCTCAAATATCAACTGGGCCCCGTGATTCGATCAAAGTTTGGAAACCAGCAGCCCGTGGGCTGATGGATGCCTGAAGTTGTGTTTTGTTTGAGCTGTATGGTTTTTAGTAACTCACCAACTTGTGAAGGGATCATATGACTTCATCTCCCAATCCTAAGTCCCAGCTTTTCAGAAACAAATCAGATCTGGCCACATTAGGGCCACAAGCCCGTATAAGTATCATTGGCTGGAACTCCATTGTGGCTTACGCTTTTTAAAAGGGCACGTTATTTTCCTCCTCCTCACAATCCCCTCACTCCTTATCACATCTCACATGTCCATGGTGACTTATTATGAGACTAGCACTATCACTCTGACCACTTCACTTGTTTATGTTATCTGTATGATCTCTAAATCAACGATGGTCCTGAGGGCCGACTCTAACTTCTTTGTTATGAATAGGTCACCCCCCAACAAGGCAGCATTTTTTTAGGTCACAAAAGCATGTTAGGTTGATTAGGCACACTGAGTCCTAAGGAATTATTGTTAAGGAGGAGCACATGATCTCAGACGAGCCAGACTCATTTAATTCTAACTCCCAATGTTCTCACTCCAGACATGCTAGGAGCTGGTTGATCACAGTAATTCTGTCAATTAGAATTGCGAGTGTTAAGCAATTTGAAAAGAAACATGCCTGTTGAAGTGATAATGCCAATTTGATGTCTAGTGGATGAGGAAGGTGCCTTTGCTAGTGGGTGCTCTGAGCTCAACGCCCTTGCTCACTGTACTCCAGTCCTGCCAATCCCTTTTCTTCTCCCTCAAACATGTCGAGTTCATTTCGCCAGGGGGCCTTTGCACCAGCTGTTTGTGTTATTGTGGTTGGTTTGCTTTTCTGCTGAGAACAGTTCTTCCTCTGCATCTCCTCTTCTCTTCATCATTCAGTTCTCAGCTCAAATGTTCCTTCTAAAGCAGCACACGTATGCCACTGTACTCTCCCAGGTTTTACCTCATTATCCCGTTTTGTTTTCTTCAAGGCATTTATGATACTCTGAATATACTTAATTTATCTTTTTGTTGACTTTATTATTTGATGTTGTCTGTCAGTAGACTATAAAGTCCGTGAAAACAAGTGTTTTTTTAGTAGTAACTTGTTAAATGTAGGATGAATGTATGAAAGAAGCAGTGAATGGATGACATGGTACAATATGACATGGCAGAGTTCTGTGGTGGAAAAGGGGGAAAGAGAATGAAGAGTAAGCTTAAATCCCAATACTCTGGAGATGCAGATTTATTAATCCAGGCATCTTTGAACCAGATTAGTCATAAGACTTATAGGATGTAGATAATCTTTGACAAAGAAAACACTCATCCCTTGAACTGTTTACTAATAGCCCATAACAAGACCTGGAGTGTGCACCAGAAGGTAAATTCAGTGGATCTCAGCTGTGTGCCTAGTGATATGAGTATTTCACATCCCAGCACAATCATATGGCCTTGTTGGCCAGTAACAGTTCAGACTAAAACCTACCCACGGGCCAGCTGGCATGGCTCAATGGTTGAGCATCTACCTAGGTCATGGTTTGATTACGGTCAGGACATATGCCCGGGTTATAGGCTCTATCCCCAGGGTAGGTGTGCAGGAAATAGCCAATCAATGATTCTCTCTCATCATTGATATTTCTATTTCTCTCTTCCTATCCTTTCCTCTCTGAAATCAATAAAAATATATTTAAAAAATATAAAAATAAATAAATCTACCCAAGGACAATGCTTTATGTGGCACTGGGTTAGCCATATTAAAACAAACAACAACAACAACAACAAAAAAAAAACACTGCCCAGTTTTAAAAGAACATGTAAATCATGCAGTGGATCTCAAGAGAGAAAATATCTTCTCAATGAGGAAAAGGACATTTGCATGACAATAAGCTGCTTTGTGAACCTATTATATATTCCTTGGAAATAAGCCTGTTATTAGAAGGGATGGCAAATTAAAGAGGCTGAGGCAGAAAAAGGAGTATGGGGAGGAGGACAGGAAAGAGAATACACAGGAAATGCACAAGAGTATACTTAAGTGATAAAATTAAAAGTTAATTTAAACTGTAATAATTTTGAAGAGCCATATTATCAGTAACCTTATGGCTTTTTAAAAATACAGTGTGAATAACAGGTAAGAGAGCTGAGTCTGAAATGCACTTTCCATACATACCCTGGCAAAGTAATCAGATGAATTACTTTGTGTTTTTTTTAGAGTGTTATAAAGTATAATTTTAACTTCAATAGAAAACCAAAATTTATTAGTAAAATTATAATAAAGCTGAACACATTCTTTTTTGTTGGCTAACGATGATCTTTTTAAGTCACTTGACTGTTTATATAGCAGGATAAATAAATGTATAAGTCAGGACTGCATAACTCAATCATCTCCTCTTCTAACCTAGCTTGTGTATCTTTTAATTTAAAATTCTTCAGAGTACCCTACTGAGGTGGCAGTGGGCTAAAAATGAAGTTTTTTTTCTCCTTTACATTTTGTGTTTTTTTTCTGGTTTTCTGGATAACTGTCGGAATGTTCTCAGAGGTCAGAGAACCAGTTGAGAGGAATTAGAGGCTTGGGAAGCTAGCTAGATAAGACATTTCCAAATACAAGTAATAAATGAATGAGGGTACAATCAAATAGACTTTTTAAAGTCAATTTCTTTTTGAGAAATAGATTATCTGTCTTGGTGAATTCCCCTTTTAACATTAAAAGCCAGCTTCCAGATAGGTCTGATCCATTCATTCTCTGGCCACTAAATGGCATTGACAAATTACACTTTCTAATCGCCAGCTTTGGCTATGATAAATCTCTTGACTTCTGGCTTGCAAAGAGATTGGATTTGGTGAAGTAGTTGCTACTCCAACCATATCCTTAGAGATGTAAGCAATTCAACTCTCTACCGTTGAAATAAGACTTGTCCCTTTATATGCAGTGCCCATGAAACCAAAATCACTGTTTTGATTTCAGAGAAAATAGATTTAGTTATGATCCCTAAGAGTACCAGACCCTACCTGGCCACCTTAAAACAGTACATTCTTCTGGTTGCAGAGTATTAAAAGTATGGATTCTTCAGGACAAATCCCATCGATTTGTCAGAAAAAAAAAAAAATTAATGAAAGCCTCCCTGTGCTACTTTTCTTTTAGTATTAGACAAATATCTTCAACTCTTTGAATCAGGAAGAGAATATAAGTACAGTGAATGCATGTTTGTCCATCCTTTGCCATCTTGAAGTGCTTTTATTACAGACTAGAGGCACGATGCACGAAATTCGTTCACTGGAGGGCAGCCTGGCCTGCTCCCTCTCTTAGTCCAAGAGCCCTTGGGGGATATCAGACTGCTGGCTTAGGCCCGCTCCCTGGCAGTCGGACATCCCTCTCACAGTCCGGGACCCCTTGCTCCTTACCGCCTACCTGCTCGCTGCTCCTTACTGCTTGGCTCGCTGCTCCTTAGTGCTGCCGCGGAGGTGGGAGAGGCTCCCACCACTGTCGCTGTGCTCGCCAGCCTTGAGCCCGGCTTCTGGCTGAGCGGCGCTCCCGCTGTGGGAGTGGACTGACCACCACAGGGCAGCTCCTGTGTTGAGCATCTGCCCCCTGGTGGTCAGTGCACATCATAGCAACTAGTTGTCTGGTCGTTCTGCCTCAACTGTCGCTTTTATTATATAGATAACTCTGTTGCATTCCATGTCCTGACCCGTGAAAGGAACAAAATGCTTGGTGGCCCAAATGAGGCAGAGCAACTACCTGTTAATTCACATGATGAGATAGACACAACAAAGCAATACAATATTCGTCTTGCAGTGGTCAACAATAATAACTGATATAAGCTATTTCATTGGGTTTCAAGTTCTGCTGGTTTTCTTGGTCTCTTTCGTGGATTGGTTTCATGGGAGTGGCTAAATATGGAATTCAGACCTAGCCTAGTCTGATAAATTGCTCTACCAGGGAGTCATTATCTTTCTCTACTGGAACTAATGGGCAATAGCCACAGGGATTCAAAAAAACACTCAACCAACCATTGTCATGGTTAAAGTATAAAATTAAGTTACTATAGAACACCTTTGACATAAGCAGGAATTTCAGAGTGACTGCAGGGTTATAAGAGAGCTCAGCTTTAGAAATGTGTATTTCAGCGGGAAGAATTAAAATAGACGTTTCTTCACTACATAAGGATCTATCAATATTTTTCTACTTTGCCCATCCATAACTTTTTAAGTGACACATATGTGAATCCACACCATTTCTGTAATCCTTCAACTTAAGAGATTCAGATTGTAAAAGCAGAAATAACGGTTGCATTTCTTTCCTATACTTATATAAATACACAGTGCCTGTGTTTTCATCAGAAAGAATACTATTATGTTTTTGCAGAATAAGGCAGGGATGGATGCTTTGAATAATCTTAAGAAAAGGTTGGCAGCTAATCAAATGATACAGGAAACGGGCTCCGGAATTGGGTTGGCCCCATCAGAAGCCCAAACCGCTTTCCCATCACACCTCCTTAAGGACATTCTAGGTAAATGTGAGAGAGAACATTCTGCTTTGGCCACTTATAGGGCTGCCTCTGTTTCTGGGAAGACATTTGTTAGGTTTGTCTTTTCTGTCCTGAGTGTGTGCATGTGAGGGCGTGAGAGTGTATTAGCTGTATAATTGTGATTTAAAGCAAGGTGTATAACAGCAGGATTGCTTTTATATGCTGGTGGCTCCCGCAGGTGAGGGCTTGCTTTTTACTTTCATCATTTGCCAATAAATAAGAAAATGGGGAGATGTATCATGTATGTAAAAAACGCTGGCAACCTTCTCTGTTATGTAAAATAAAATTCCATAAAACAGTTTTAAAAATGCATGCAGTGGCTTGCATCATTTTTACAGGCTGCAAATTCCGGAACTCTGTAGCCTTTCCAGGATGGTGAGGGTGGGCCTACTTGTCCAGCATCAGGGTAGTGACCAATTTGCACTCCTGGTGGAGGGCTCCTGCCATTTGCAGAGTCCAGTGGACATCTTCGCATGTGGCTCCCTGTGACCCTTTTAGTAAGCACCTGGCTGTGCTCAATAGCGCAAGGGATTCTAATTGCTTCGCAGCAGGTTAAGTGATTTAACCTCAAGCAAAGCAGTAGTTTCTATTTGACATTGTCAGCACCTTCCTGTGGATTGCCCTCCACCTCAAAAAAAAAAAAAAAAAAAAAAAAGACTATCCTGAAAGTAGGCAAGCATTACCAAAACCGGCATACTGCATTTTCTCTCTCTAGTCATAAAAAGAGGGAACATGGGCTTTAAAAAGTACACACTGCTAATTATAGAATAATTCATGATGATGGAAAATGCAGCAACAGGAATATAATCAATAATATTATAATTACTATGTATGACATCAGGTGGGTACTAGACTTATCATTGGTGATCACTCTGTAAGGTACATGAATGTCTAAACACTATATCGTACACCCGAATTTAATATATCGTATGTCAACTATAACTGAAATATTGATAAAAATAAGAAAAGAGGAACACAGGTAGATGCATCCAGAGACAAGAAAACATTAACATTGGAAAGGGCCTTAGCATTCCCCCAGTTCAGTGTTTAATTTTTCAAATGCAAAAACAACTTGCATTTTTTTTTTTATCTTTATTCACTAACAACCTAGAGTCTTCCAGAGCTGTGGGACAGCTGTGACTAAGTTTAAATGGGAACAAAGCTTTGTTTAAGACAAACAAAGGGCTAATTATTGTGGACTTCTCTCTTCAAATATGTATGATCCTCTTCTCGGTACTAGACACCAGGTCAGACCCCGTGTGCCTTAAGAAAGAAGTCAGGCATGGGGTCTGTCTCAGGAGCTCAGTCTCATTAACGTCATGCTAGGGACCAGATGTCTGACTGGCACAGGGCAGAAGGAAATCGTACTAAATATTAGCACGTCTTGTTTTGGATCAGTTTGATATTTTCCAAACCTTGAACTTCCAAAGGATTTATCGCGTCTTAGAAATAGTGTTCTTTGGCTCTCCCTGGATTCACATGATTTTTCCTTCCCATTTTCCCCCTTTCTGTTCTTGTTTGTTTGTTTGTTTGTTTGCTTTTCTTCTAGTGTTTGTTTGAATGAAGCAAGATAAATGGGCAAAGACTTGATTGTAAGCAAGGGAATATTTCCCTACTCAGATTAAGGGATGAATAGGGACTCTTCTCCCTCCACTGTGTTTCTATAAAATCCTGTCCTTAATCAGGTGATGGGAGCCTGTCTGCTTTCTTATTCTTTCCCACCATCTGCTACTCAACGGCATTTTTTTAATATGCTGAGTACAATTTGGAAAAAAAATCTGATTAGCAAACCAAGATTTATTTTTTTGCCACAATGAATTTGAGTCAGTGCCATTCATAATAGGAAAAAAATACATATAATTGAATTAGAAGTGCAGAATTATTCTTTTAAAATGTAAGATATTTGAGAATACCCTCCCCCACACACAGTCACAGTCCTGCTTCTGAGCTCCTGGTAGATTCCTCCAGAAACACACTTCTTGGCATAGCCCACATAGGAATAAATCCTTGTATACAATTTCAATGTAGTGTCTTCTCTCCCAGGCCTAACTCCGCTCCTGGCTGATAAGAATCTATAATGTGCTGTGGTAAACTCTCCACTTCTGTACTCAGTCTAAATAAAAAATAACATTGACGTCTATTAGCATCCACAGAAACATTTGTCAACAACAACTTGGAGAATGACATAACTTTTTTAAGTGCACCCATCTGGGAGACTTTCCAAGTTGGGAGATAACCAAGTTGGCAAAGATTCTGAGAAACCCATTCATACGCACTATACATGACAATTTCTGGACTTCTTTTATATTTTCAGCTATGGGAGAAGTGTAGGCTATGAGACAAGAATAAAACATAACACACAAAAAATATGTAAAATAAAAGAACTTGACTTTGGGTGGTGAACACACAATGCAATATACAGAATTGTATACCTAAAACCTATGTAATTTTATTAGCCAATATATTCCATATTTTTTTAAAAAGCTGATCTGCAAAAGTTCTAATAGAATAGCACTGGTAAACTCAGAGCCACAGAGAGATCAAGATTACCCTTTATCAACTCATCTCTGAGCCTGGCCCATCTTACTCAAGAGCAAAAAGAAACTATCATAAAACCAGTTGGGGTCTACCTCAAATACTAATCCTTTTCTATCAAGGATCTCCAGAAATTCCAGCGTGTTATTTCTACTTATACAGTATCCGAGAACACACTTAAGATTTGCTTTTCCCTTTTAAAATTTGAAATCTTTCTGAGTTTTAGTGCTTTGTTAGCATATCTTATTTCAAGCACAGCTCACTACTGATGAACTGTTTGGTAACTAATATCATCCTGTGTTTGTAAGAAAGCCACATGAGTTTTCTACATTTTCAGGGGTTTTTTTTATTTGTTTGTTTTAGTACAGTGGTCAGCAAACCGTGGCTCACGAGCCACATGCGGCTCTTTGGCCCCTTGAGTGTGGCTCTTCCACAAAATACCACGGCCTGGGCAAGTCTATTTTGAAGAAGTGGCGTTAGAAGAAGTTTAAGTTTAAAAAATTGGGCTCTCAAAAGAAATTTCAATCGTTGTACTGTTGATATTTGGCTCTGTTGACTAATGAGTTTGCCGACCACTGTTTTAGTAAATACACGCTGGTATATAGAAGTTCTTCATTTAATTGGTAAGCTTTGACCTCATTTGTGTCATTGGTTCTGAGATCTTTAGCTTAGACCTGCATTTATAAAAACTTTTGATAAGTCTTTTAGATAATGTTGTTGAAAAATATACGAGTAGAATATCACTTAGAATTACATGAAACAAAATTTTGTCAGTAATATTGTTAATAATAATCAAGTGAACTGAATTTGGCACTTTGTCAAGCCAATCATTCAGAATGAATATGTGCAAAGAGAAATATTTATCTTTAATGTTCTTTGCTTCAAAGCTTAAATTGGCAGAGTCATTTTAACTAAAATTACTCACTCTTTTCTTAGAATTTTTAGGGAATTGCATCACTCTAAGTCTGGGCACCAGGAAATAATATAATCTTTTGTTGTCTCAATACCCATTTCTAATTCCAAACACCTAGTCTATAATAACCAGATTATAAAGTAATCTTTAAGATATACTCAACTTTTTTTGTAATTGATCACTGGTTAATATATTTTAGTATTTTTCATGGAGATATATATATATATATATATATATATATATATATATATACCATATTAATATTACTATCATTGGTCTATTGATTAAGAGCATGGAATTTGGAGCTGAATGATTCACATCATATTCCATCTCTATTACCAGTTTTGTGATCTAGGCAAATTGCTTAACCTCAGTTTGCTCATCTATAAAATGGGAATAATAAAAGCCTCATAAAATAGCTATTAGAATTATATGGTATATATATATATATATATATATATATATATATATACACACACACACACACACACACACATATATATATACATATATACATACATATATATACAAATATATACATATATATAATGTTTTTTAAACAAGATCCAGTAAGCCATTTTTATAAAAATTGGAATAAATCCAAAATAAAATTTTTTCTAAACATGAAATGAAATCAATGTATTATATTTGCAACACTACATAAAATATATACGTAAGAATTTATAGCCTGTGTTTCTACCAGGTTTCCAGCTTATAAAGTATAGCAGTGACTCATATTGTAACTTGAAAATAATTTTTCAGTATCTTGGGGGAAAAAATAAAAAACAACTCTTTTAGATTTTTTTCTATATTAATCCAAAATTGTTCATAAATGCAAATATTGGATATAAGTAACCATTGATAGAAGAAGATGCATGTTCTATGAAAAATTATTTGTTGGTGTTTCAGAGAATAATCAGAAATACTTACCAAGCTTTGAATAAAAAAAAAACACTGGGAAGGCTTTATGGATGCTGTCACAGCATATTGGGAGAGAGGGAGGAAGGGAATCGCACTTTAGTGTTCAGAGGCACTTATATTTTTCACTGGCTCTGTTTTATCTACATAACTTGGGTCTCCTGATTCTCTTTCTTTTTCGTATGGATAATTGTTTTGTTGTTAGTGCTTTGACACTGAGTGACAGTGCTTTTGGGCGGTTGACAGCCAAATCTATTGGCAGACGATTGTCCTCATACACAGAGAGGTGCTTTCTTTCTGCCGAGTGACAGTAAGAGCTTCTGAGTTGACAGAGGAGGTCTCATCCCTCTCAGAAAAGAGACAAAAGCAGAAGTGGGGGGAGTGAGATTTCTGCCAGAATAAAAACATCTATTTAATTCTGCTTTAGAGAGAAATGCAGTAGGCAGTGCCTCTGATGATTGTAAGTTGTTCTATTTAAATGTATTTCCTATGGAAAACTTCATCACTTAGTAAGCCATCAAGGCCTCTCTATCTTGCCTTTGGAAATATTGCAAACCAAAAATAAATTTATTTACGCTCAGTGGAGTTTACTAGAAGGAGACAATCAGGAACGGTGTATAGAGAGGATGTAAAATGCAATGTTGATATGTTTCAGATCACTCAATGAAAGTCATGAGAGTAAAAATATCCCTGACAATGAATATCCCTGACAATGGTTAGCAAAATTACTGTTTTTCTTTTTTCTTTCTTTTTTTTTTTTTTTGGTTAGGGAAAATAGTTTTTTCCAAGTGATTTGAAGCTATGAAGTATAGGAACTGATCCACCATCGATAATTCATAGTTGGAAATTGTACACTTTGAGATTCAAAGCATCTTCCTATCTTTTTTGAGAAAGATGTTCACTATTTAGATTCTAAACTACCATATAGGCAACGGAATGCCATTGTGAAGCTGAGAGATGAGAAGTCAGAGAGGGCTCCTTAACGGTTGGGGTTATATCTAGGAACATTTTGTTCATCCTGTAGGATTCATCTTTGGGGTATTTGTGAATATCCTCATATTGTGTGTAAACTTTTGCTTGCATGTGCATTTTTCTGATGAGCAGTTGGTTGGGCTTAGTCCCATGCACTGAACAGTTTCTGGTTCAATTCCTGGTCGGGGCACATGCCCAGGGCATATAGGAGTCAACAGATCAATGTTCCATCCTCACATCAATGTTTCTCATTCTCTCTCCCGCTCTAAAAAATCAGTAAAAATATATTTTTTTAAAAAGATAACAGAGTCCTCTAGGATCAGAATGGACTACCTTAGAAGATAATTGTGGGATCCCTTAACATGACCCGCGTGGTTCAGGGCCCACTCAGGGTCCGGTTTCTGGAGGAGGCCGCACACTAAAATGAAGAGAGAGAGACTAGAAAAGAGTTAATTTGGAAATATTGGGGGCCAGGCGGGAGTCAACCTCTAGTGGGAAGACTACCCCTTGCATTGGCCTTGCAATCCCTTTTATTGAGACTATGGGATACGTGATAACCTTTAGGCAGGAAATTCCAATAACAGAAATTTACATGAAACAAACAGGTGGAGGCTGCTTCAGCTAACAATGTTTCAACTAAACAGTGAGTGATCAAAACAATTAAGGTTGTTGACCAGCCTTCCCAGTTTCCTGTCCACATCTTTCTATTAGTGGTAGAATGATTGGTTTCCGGCAGATAATGACCATTACTTTTATTTTTTTCTGGGTTCTCTGTTCTGTCCCATTGATCTATGTGCCTGTTCTTGTGCCTGTACTAGCTGTTTTGATTACAGTGGCTTTGTAGTATAACTTGATATCTGATGTTGTGATTCCTCCAACTTTCTTCTTCTTTCTCAAGATTGCTGCAGCTATCCAGGGACTTTTTTGATTCCATATAAATTTTTGAAGTATTTGTTCTAGATCTGTGAAATATGCACTGGTATTTTAATAGGGATTGCATTAAATCTATAGGTAGGGTAGCATGGGTATTTTTATGATGTTAATCTACCAATTCGTAAAGACTGTATATTATCACACTTGTTTATATCCTCCCCTATCTCTTTTTTCAACATCCCTATGGTTTTCCGAATACAGTTCTTTTACCTCCTTGGTTAGGTTTATTCCTAAGTATCCTTTTTTTCTGTAATGGTAAATGGGATTGTTTTTTAGTTTTGCTTTCTTTTTTTATTGTTTAAAGTATTACATATATTAGTACATATATCTTCCTTTTTGCTTTCTGATAATTCATTATTGGTATATAAAAATGCCCTCAATTTCTGAATGTTAATTTTTTATCCTGCTACATTGCTGAATTCATTTATTAGTATTTTGGTGGACTCTAGGATTTTCTGTGTACAGTATCATGTCATCTGTGAATAATGAGAGTTTTACTTCCTCCTTTCCAATTTGGATGCCTTTTATTTTTTTCTTCTTGTCTGATCTCTGTGGCTAGGACTTCTAGTACTATATTCAATAAAAGTGGTGAAAATGGACATCCCTGTCTTATTCCTTTTTTTAGGGGAAATTATTTTAGTTTTGCCCATTAAGTACAATGTTGACTGTAGGTTTGTCATATATGTTCTTTATTATATTGAGGTATGATACTTCTATGCCCACTTTGCTGAGTTTTCATTAAAAAAATGGATGCTGGATTTTGTCAAATGCTTTTTCTGCATTTATCGATATGATCATGTCATTTTTGTCTTTCAAGTTGTTTATGTTATGTGATGTGTCACATTTATTGATTTGTAAATAATGTACCAGCCTTGAATCCCTGGAATAAATCCCAGTTGGTCATGTTATGGTCTTTTTAATATATTGCTGTATCCAATTTGCCTATTTTTTTGAGGATTTTAGCATCTAGTTCATCAGGGATATAAAGCCTTTCTAGTTTTGGAGCTAAAATCTGTCATCCTATGACTTGTCCACTTGGACTAGTTCAGGCTTCTCTAATAAGGCTACTCTATATTTTTTATTTATTTGTATTTTTTAATAGTCCCAAATTATGCTGCAATATGTATTAGTAAAATGTCTGCCATGTGCCTGAAACTGTTCTCAATAACTTAAATACATCAATAAACAATCTAAACAGGGTCTTTATTCTTGTGGCTATTGAGTAGAGATCAGCACTAAACAATTAAATTATGAAATCAGTGGTATTATACAGAAAAAAGCACTATGAAGAACAACATTATGTTAAATGACTCCAAAGTAGCACTGATTTACACAGCCTAATCAGAGAAGTCGTTAAGCAAAAACTGGCCCTCTAAGGTCCCTTCCACCTCAATAGTATAATGTAAAATAGGATCCCAACTTCTAGATTTCATCACCCATTGGCTCTCGTATATCTCCTTAATGAGATAGAATTTATAAATAATTGAGTTGAAATGAATAGGTAAATTGGTTCCTTCAACTGAAATGTATCAGCTACCTTGAAAATTCAACTGGGAATGATAAATGATGGCAATGTTGACTAACTTAATTGTCAATTCTATAAATGAACCTTATAGAATTCAGATTCCCTTATATGATACTTTTAAGTATTTTTTTCTTTGTTCTGGTTGCTCCAGATGACTATATCACAATGACTTATCAATTTGTTATTCATATTTGTCTCATCAGTGAATTGCTGGATGGTCTGTAAGCTTGCCTTTTAATATGTTGCCCAAAAGGAAAACATAGATCATACTAACGTGTTTTGTTTGTTAAATTAGTGTTGAGTCCATGGTTAGGGTGGCACCATCTATTGGTATTCCAGAATGTTTCTGAGATGATCCCATGTCCACTGAAACATTGAAGAGGGCAGTAAAAAATAAGACATTACAATATTTTCAAAACATAACTTCCAAAATCAGCAATACACCATTTGTTATTTCAGTCTAAGCTTTTTTTTAGTAACACATTTTTAGTGTTCTAAGCTCTTCTTGGATGGGAGTCCTTTAATAGAGTGTGTAGTTCTCAGTTTTTCATTTGTTTGTCCATTTGTTTTTTTCACAAATATATATTCTTACAATGACTAGGACACCGTGTAACATTTGTAGGTCTTAAAAATGAGTAAGACATATTTCCAGTTCACAAGTACCCAGCGATCTAGTGTGTGTGGGTAAGCGATGGACAATGGATGAAGGATGACCTAAATCTGGTAACATAACAAAAAAGCAAAATATGGGGAGCAAGGACATAAAATGAGAGAGGTAAAACCAAAACATAACAGAGCAGCATCTCATAGCCTGGCAGACAGAATGAGACAGGCTTTCTTTAAAGCAATAACATTTGAATTGGATTTTTAGGACGAACTGCTATTTCACCAGAAAAAAAATACTACCAGGGAGAGACATAGGGTATCGGGGCATCCAAAGGTAATCATATAGTTTCCATGAAAGCATGCTTGTGAGGGAGAGAAGCCAGAAAGTATTTTAGTTAGGGCTATTTTGGTTGTAAGGATGTAAGGATAAGAAACACCTTGGACCTGGTTGGAGAAATGCTTTCTTTTTTTTTTTTTTTGGTAACAATAGAATTAGCAATCTCATTGACATCAAGGACAGGAAATGAAATACAGCTGAGCTTATGGGTCCAGAACAGTCCAGTCAGGAGCATCGGAGGCTGCCCCATGCCGTCTCATAACGGATAGGTCTGGAACACAAAGGAGAGGTAGGAGTCAAAGAAAACACAAAGCTTTTGAGATGGCTGAGGGAATTCAATATCCTGGCAGAGAGAGCACTCAATAAAATTACCTACTCTTAACCGACTGTCTGACAGACTGAGAGATTTCTTTCAAGAGGAAGCACATCGTGCAGACTTTTCACATTGGATTTTGATGTGTGATCCCAGGTTGCAGGAGTCAACTTTTCAGCCACTTTGTGAGGATTTTAATGAAAATGACTGCATAGCTTTTCATGATAGATTGTGAATTTGGGTGTTAAAATGTAATGTTTGCATTTGTGTTTACTTAGAACTTTGATATTCTCATATAGGGTGTCCCCAAAAATGTATACACACACTTTGCATAATTATAAAGGCAGTGTTTATTAAAATACGTTTTATTTTCAAAAGTGAGCTATCGGCTATTAATGTGTGTATACATTTTGGGGGGACACCCTTGAATATACTTGCATGGATTCTCATGACACTGAGAGTGAGTAATAGGCAGTTTACAGATAAGAATACTGAGATTCAACCATTTATCCACACTTTAAAAGTTCATTACTAGTAAATAGAAGATATAACCTTGGTGCCTTAGACTGTATAGCCCCTGGTTTTTCCAACCATCAGAGCGCACTGCTGTAAAGCACAAATCTTACCCAATCAACTGTTTTTGTAGTTGTTCTAATAATGCTTCTTTGCTTCAAGTCCCCTCCTATTTAGTCATTTATACTCCAGCTAATTCTGTGAAAATGAAAAACACACACTCACACAGAACACAGTTGAACTTCCCCACAGGGTGGGCCTATAATCTGATGATTGGAGACATCTCCATTTATGACTGGTATAAATCATTTTAATTCTCTGAACTGGCAATGAACGGGACTTAAATGGGATAGTTCTTAATGTAAACAAAACCAAAACAAAACAAAACACAAACTAAAAGCTTTCGATACTCTCAGACATTCAATTTAGCTCAAATCCTCCATAAAGTAATATTAAGAGTTTAGGTAATGCTCCATAAAGTAATATTAGTTAAGATCTTAGGTAATCCTCCATAAAGTAATATTAGTTAAGATCTTAGGTAATCCTCCATAAAGTAATGTTAGTTAAGATCTTAGGTTCACAAACTGGCTGTGGGCACTTATGCCCGAATTTAAGTTACACATATCAGAACTGAAGTTCAGCCGTTATGGATAACAGACAGCTTCTTTTGTGGGTTGCTATCCCTTTTGGTGTGGTCATGCTCAAGCCTGTCTTGTGTTTAATACTTCTAATGTTTCCTTTAGTTATTAAGGATAACTGACAGGCATTTTTAGGCAAAATTTCAAACATAAGCTTCCCAAGGAATAACCTTGTTTTCAAACTGACATTGTGTATGTTTAATTAAAATATGTGCTTTGAGAAACTATTGACTTTGATTCCCATTAGTTGCAATCCACGTAGACTGAAATTTAAAGTCTGTATTTGAATACATTCCACCTCTGCCTTCATTTATTCAGAGGTGCTCTTTAGAAATTAGTTTTTATTAGAATCTTAGTGGCAAGACTATACATACGGGGTGTCAGGAAAATAACCAGAAAATTATACAAAGATAAATGTGTTAATAGAATATTACTTATATAAAAATTCTAGAAGGAATGGATTACAAAAAATACTATTACAAATTAAGTTGAAATACCAGCATTTACTAATAGTATGATACAAATCTAAATTTGTTGACATGAAAAGATTGTGTGTTTATGCAGACATAAGTATATTTTTAAATATTAAATTACAAAAGGTTGTTTAGAAAATTTATAGTAAAAACCATGTGTGTCCACATATGTGCTCACAAAAAAAGTATAAGACTATATATTTTAATAGGATTCCATTTCAGTGGTATGGACTTGGAGAATTTTCATGTTTAACATTTTTCTTAAGGATCATACAGATTCCATGAGAGTAATAAAAGATACACTTTAATAGGGAAAAACATAAAGGTTTTTATTTTGATACTCTTTAAATTGAATCCCTTTGCCCCTTGGTGATCATCCCTTTGTCACACCAAATCCTAGCATTTTTGTAGTATATCCCTTCTTTCCCTGCTCACTATCCCTAGTCCAACTTTCACCCTCACTCAAACGTGGAAATGGAAACTTACACCAGCAATTTCTACTGAGATGTAAATCTCTTATAGATACACATATTTGAAAACAGTTCCAGAAGGTTTATTTCAGAATTTTTAAAAAATGTGTATTATTATTATTTAAATCTACTGACATGAACCAATGAATTAGGAGTGATCTTAAAATGCATATTCCACCAACTTAATAAATACTTATTAGATTGATTAGATTGATTTAGATTGATTCAGTATTTTCTATTTTCTCCCTGAAATGTAAGGCATTATTACCACCTCCACTTCTGGTTTTCTTCTACTTCATTAAAATTATTCTCACAATTTTACAACCTCATAGCTACTGTCTAAATATAAGTCAGCATGCTTAATATTTGCATGTTTAGAAAGTGGCCTAATAGAGATTTTTCCCAGTGTCTGAAATACAGTAGTCAGAGGTTTGAAAAATATTATCTTTAGTTGACTAAATGTGAAAGTTATAATCTTACTCCAATTTCATCAATTTTGCAGTACCAGTACATTCTTAGAGTTATATAAATATTAAATTCTAATCATATTGACAATACCTGCCTAAAAGAATCCTTTCCAAATAGGCTATGTAAATAATAATTCATTTGTGTAAATGAAATAAATTTGGATGTAAATGTTATAGACTCATTGAACTGTTTGCTGGAGATTAGTGCTCTGCCAAACAAGTCCTCAGAGCCATATATGTATGTGTGTATGCATACATGTGTGTATATATATATATGTATGTGTGTATATATGTGTGTGTGTGTGTATACATATGCATGCATGTGTATGTATGTATATGTATATTGTATATATAATGTTTGGCCATCAATTTGTCTGTTTTACTTCTCGTGTTATATTTTACTTGGTCATTATATGCCTTAACAATTTCAAGTTTCTTCTTCTTCCCAATCCCCTCTGAGAACCCTCGTTGTTGCCATCAGATGCCCCTTTAGTTGAATTTTCACACCAATCATTAGAATATCACGTGGAGGTTTGTGAAAGATTTATTGGTAAAGAAAAGATTACAGGAAACCCCAGTTCAAGGTTCAGTCTCTGCAAAGTAATGATGTTGTTTAAGAGCACTGAATCCCTTCATACCCATCACTTTGACATATGCCACATTCCACGTGGTTACAGCCTCCTAAAAGGGACTGCCAGAAGCAATGTCAGTGCTGATGCGGGCACACTGGCAATTGACAGGACAATTCCTGTGCAGAGCCCCTGGGTTGTAAATGAAATCGTTTTGAGGACCTGAGGAAACACCAAACCCTTGCAGCATGAAGCCCTGCTTTGATAAAATCTTCCAAGTGCCCAAGTGCTCTTAAATGGGTTCTGGACGGAATGGCAGGCAGATGAGGCCAAATACAAAGCTATGCGTTTACTTCTTATCCTTTTTATTAGCTTTAATTTCTCTTATTAGTTTTCATTTTAAAGTGCTTTGAAGAGCCAAATAATTTTATATAATGCAAATTAGCAAAAAAAAACAAAAGAACGGAAATAAATGGACAAAGATTATGATGAGGCATGCCACAAAAATGGAATCCAAATAGCATATTGATTAGGAAGTAATTCTGACCTATATTAATGATCAGAGACATCCACAAAACATCCACACAAATGAATGAATAAAATAAGACACTATCTCCCATACTATATAATAAAGAGGGAATATGTTAATTGACCATCACTCCATCACAAAGATGGCTGCACCCACAGCTGAAGCCAAGTTCCCATAAGGAGCCTTAAGGAGCAATCAGCAGGGACCTGAGGCTATGCCCTCCACCACCCCGTGGGGCTTGACAGGGGACCTCAGGCCGCGCTCCCCACCCCAGCACCCGGCCAGGGGACCTGAGGCTGTGCCCTCCTGCCTGGCTGGGCTTGAGAGGGGACCTCAGGCCGTGCCCCCCACCAGGTGGGGCTTGACAGGGGACCTCAGGCTGTGCCTCCTGCCTTGGCACCAGGCCGGGGGACCTCAGGCCGCACCCCCCTGCCTGGAGGGGCTTGACAGGGGACTTCAGGCCGTGATCCCCACGCAGCAGGGCTTGACGGGGGACCTCAAGGTGCACCCCCAGTGCTGGGTCAGGGGGACTCAGGCCACGCCCCCTACCAGTTGGGGCTTGACAGGGGACCTGAGGCTGCACCCCCCTGCTGGTGGGGCTTGACAGGGGACCTGAGGCTGTGCCCCCCCCCCACCTAGCAGGGCTTGTCGGGGGACCTCAGGCCATCCCCCCAACCAGCAGGATCTTAGGCCATGTCCCCCACCCAGCAGGATCTTAGGCCATGCCCCCCACCCAGTGGGATCTTAGGCCATGTCCCCCACCTGATGGAGCTTGACGGGGGACCGCAGGCACTCCCCCTGCCCCATTCTGGGCTGTGGGACCTCAGGCCATGCCCCCGTCCTGGCGCCAGGCCAGGGGACCTGAGCCTATGGCCCCTGCCTGGCAGGGCTTGACAAGGGTGGGACTGGCCAGGTCTGGATCTAGCCCAATGGGGGGAGGGGTGGCCAGGTCTGGGTCTCATGTGATTTTGAGGTGCATGTGGGTGGGCGGGGACTTGACTCTGGGTACCATGGTGTGCCCCAGACTCTGACAGGAGGAAGGTTTTCATATACATTTTACTAATTTTCTTTCATCTCTAACACTTCTATTATAGAGAAAGGGCAAATAGCAATATTAAATTATTTCCTCTAATTAATCCCCTTTTAATGTGCACGAATTTCATGCACCG
Source organism: Plecotus auritus (assembly GCF_963455305.1). Lineage (NCBI taxonomy): Eukaryota > Metazoa > Chordata > Mammalia > Chiroptera > Vespertilionidae > Plecotus > Plecotus auritus. The sequence goes on along the minus strand of NC_137773.1, from coordinate 10,696,751 downwards.
GGCCACTAGTCTATAAGATATGTGATGATAGTAAATTCTGATGACATCAAGTATTGCATATGACTTTGGACTCCCATATCTGCTTGTGGGAGGGGGGTGGAATTGGAACAACCACTTTGGAGAAGAATTTGGCATTGTTAGTAAAATTGAAAATGTACATAACCAGAAAGTCAGCTTCTGTGTTTATACTCTAAAGAAACATTTCCAGCCCTAGCTTATTTGGCTCAGTGGATAGAAAGTCTGCCTGTGGAATGAAGGGTCCCCGATTCGATTCTGGTCAAGGGCACAAGCCTGGATTGCTGGCTCTATCCCCAGCAGGGGGAGTGCAGGAGGCAGTCAATGGGTGATTCTCTCTCATCATTGATGTTTCTATCTCTCTCTCCCTCTCCCTTCCTCTTTGAAATCAATAAAATTATATTTAAAAAAAATAAACATTCCCACAAGGAAGATATGTAGGTATGTTTATTGTAACATGGTTGAAAATAGCAAGAAAAGAAAAGCATATAAATATATATAATTTGCATAATGGATAAGCTAAAGACTTGTATAGGGTATTTTTTTTTTGTGTGTGTGTGTGTGTGTGTGTTGGGGGGAAGTATGTTAGTTAACAGGAATAGCATATACATAAAAATACATATATGGATATATTTCAAAACCATAATTTTAATTTTAAAACAAGTTACACACATACTGACAGCTTCTAGAACTATAATGTCAAGTTATAAAACAAACTAGAATAATATATACACAAGAATACAATTTATGTAAAATGGTCCAACATATATACAAGAAATAGGTCTATCTTATATAAACATAGGATGGTAATTTACAAAAATGGATTCAGCTAAGTTCATGATACTATTTGCCTACATGGAAGGGGCACAGGAGGATATGATTATCTTAATTATATTTTGCTTTTTTATTTATTTTTTTATTGTCTAAAGTTTTACATATTTCTCCTTTTCCCCCATTTGACCCCCCCCAGCCATTCCCACCCCAGGCAAGCCCCCACTGCCCCAGTGTCTGTGTCCATTGGTAATGTTAATATGCATGCATACAAGTCCTTTGGTTGCTCTCTAATCTCCCCCCCTCCCCTACCATTTGTCTCTGAATCTATTCTTGTTCATCAAATTATGTTCATCATTATATCCCACATATGAGTGAGATCATGTGATATTTATCTTTCTCTGAGTGGCTTATTTTGCTTAGCATAATGGTCTCCAATTCCATCCATGCTGTTGCAAATGATAAAAGTTCCTTCTTTTTTTATAGCAGCATAGTATTCCATTGTGTAGATGTACCACAGTTTTTTAATCCACTCATCTGCTGATGGGCACTTAGGCTGTTTCCAAATCTTAGCTATGGTGAATTGTGCTGCTATGAACATAGGGGTGCATGTATCCTTTCTGATTGGTGTTTCTGGTTTCTTGGGATATAGTCCTAGAAATGGGATCACTGGGTCAAATGGGAGTTCCATTTTTAACTTTTCAAGGAAACTCCATACTGTCTTCCACAGTGGTTGCACCAGTCTGCATTCCCACCAGCAGTGCACGAGGGTTCCTTTTTCTCCACATTTTTGCCAGCACTTGTCATTTGTTGATTTGTTGATGATAGCCATTCTGACTGGTGTGAGATGGTACCACATTATCTTTTTGACTTGCATCTCTCAGATTATTAGTGACTTTGAGCATGTTTTCATATGTCTCTTGGCCTTCCTTATGTCTTCTTTCGAAAAGTATCTATTTAGATCCGTTGCTCATTTTTGATTGGGTTGTTTATCTTCCTCTTGTTAAGTTGTATGAGTTCCCTGTAAATGTTGGACATTAAACTCTTATCAGTGATAACATCAGCAAATATGTTCTCCCATACAGTGGGCTTTCTTGTTGTTTTGTTGATGGTTTCTTTTGCTGTGCAGAAGCTTTTTATTTTGATGTTGTCCCATTTGTTTATTTTCTCCTTAGTCTCCATTGCCCTAGGAGCTGTGTTTATAAAGATATTGCTATGACATATGTCTGCTATTTTGCTACTATGGAGTTTTGTAGGATTTTTATGGTTTCCCGTCTTACATTCAAGTCCTTTAGCCATTTTGAGTTTGATTTTGTGTATGGTGTAAGTTGGTGATCTGGTTTCATTTTTTTTTTTTTTTTGCATGTGTGTGACCAAATTTCCCTGCACCATTTATTGAAGAGACTGTCTTGACTCCATTGTATGCTCTTGCCTCCTTTGTCAAATATTAATTGGGCATAATGGCTTGGGTCGATTGATTTCTGGGTTCTCTGTTCTGTTCCATTGGTCTATATGTTTGTTCTTGTGCCAGTACCAGGCAGTTTTGAGAACCATGGCTTGGTAATATAGCTTGATATTTTGTATTGTGATCCCTCCAACTTTGTTCTTCTTTCTCAGGTTTGCTGCAGCTACTCAGGGTCTTTTTTTTATTCCAGATGAATTTTTTGAGAGTTTGTTCTAGGTCTATGAAATATGCTGTTGGTATTTTAATGGGGAGTGCATTGAATCTGTAGATTGCTTTTGGTAGAATGGGCATTTTAATGATGTTGATTTTACCAATCCATGAACATGGTATGTTCTTCCATTTGCTCATGTCTTCCTCTATCTCTTTTTTCAATGTCCTATAGTTTTCTGAGTACAGGTCTTTTACATCCTTGGTTAAGTTTATTCCTAGGTATCTTAACTTTTTGGTGCAATGGTAAATGGGACTTTTTTTTTCATTTCTCTTTCTGTGAGTTCATTATTGGTGTATAAAAAGGCCATAGATTTCTGGGTTTTAATTTTGTATCCTGCTACATTGCCAAATTCATTTATTAGGTCTAGTAGTTTGTTGATGGAGTCTTTGGGTTTTCTATGTATAGTATTATGTCATTTGTGAATAAGGACAGTTTTACTTCTTTTCCAATTTGGATGCCTTTTATTTCTTCTTGTCTGATTGCTATGGCTAGCACTTCCAAACAGGAGTGGTGAAAGTGGGCATCCCTGTCTCATTCTTGTTCTTAGGTGAAATGGTTTTTGTTTTTGCCCATTGAATATAATGTTGGCTGTAGGTTTGTCATATAAGGCTTTTATTATGTTGAGGTATGATCCCTCTATTCCCACTTTGCTGAGAGATTTTATCAAGAAAGGGTGTTGGATTTTGTCAAATGCTTTTTCTGCATCGATTGATATGATTATGTGATTTTTTTCTCTCAGTTTGTTTATGTGATGTATCACATTTATTGATTTGCAGATATTGTACCATCCTTGCATCCCCGGAATAAATCCCACGTGGTCCAGGTGTATGATCTTTCTAATGTAATGGTGAATCTGATTTGCTAAAATTTTGTTGAGGATTTTAGCATCTATGTTCATCAAGGATATTGGCCTGTAGTTCTCTTTGTATGTGGTGTCTTTATCTGGTTTTGGGATTAGGATAATGCTGGCTTCATATAAAAAGCTTGGAAGTGTGCCTTCCTCTTGAATTTTTTGGAATAGTCTGAGGAGGATAGGTTTTTTCTTTGAATGCTTGGTAGAACTCCCCTGTAAAGCCATCCAGACCAGGGCTTTTGTTTGCTGGAAAATTTTTGATCACTGCTTCAATTTCTTAGGTAGTTATTGGCCTATCCAGGTTTTTTGATTCTTCTTGATTGAGTTTTGGGAGCTTGTGTTTTTCTAAGAATATGTCCATTTCATCTAGGTTGTCGATTTTGTTGGAAAAGAGTTGTTCATAGTATTTTTTCATAACCGTTTGTATTTCTGTGGGATCAGTTGTTACTTCACCTCTTTCATTTCTGATTTTGTTTATTTGAGTCCTCTCTCTTTGCTTCTTGGTGAACCTGGCTAGAGGTTCATCAATCTTGTTTATCCTTTCAAAGAACCAGCTCTTGGTTTTGTTGATCTTTGGTATTTTTGTTGTTGTTGTTGTTGTTGTTGTGTTGTTTTTTGGTCTCTATGTCGTTTATCTCCGCTCTGATCTTTATTATTTCCTTCCTTTTGCTTACTCTGGCCTTTTATTGTTGCTCTCTTTCTAACTCTTTGAGTTGTAGGGTTACATAATTTATTACCATTTTTTCTTGTTTCTTGAGGTAGGCCTGTAGAGCTATGAACTTCCCTCTCAAGACTGCTTTCACTGTGACCCATAAATTTTTGGATTGTTGTGTTTTCATTGTCATTTGTTGCCATGATGCTCTTTATTTCTTCTTTGATCTCTTGGTAACCCACTCATTGTTTAATAGCATGCTGTTTAGCCTCCAGGTGTTAGATTTTTTTAATAGTTTTTATTTATTATAGTTGATTTCTAATTTTATGCCATTGTGATCTGCGAAGAGGCTTGATATGATTTCTATCTTCTTGAATTTGAAAAGACTTTGCCTGTGTCCCAATATGTGGTCTATCTTTAAAAATGACCCATGTGCACTTGAGAAGAATATATATTCTGTGGCTTTGGGGTGAAATGTTCTGAAGATGTCAATTAATTCCATTTGATCTAGTGAGTCATTTAGGATTGATGTTTCTTTGATGATTTTTTTTTGTTTGTTTAGAGGATTTGTCCAGTGGTATTAGTGGGGTATTAAATTCCCCTACTATGACTGTATTGCTGTCAATCTCTCCCTTGTAATCTTCCAGAAGTTTTTTTTATATATATTTTGCTTTCTTTACTAAAAAGATGAAATTAATGTAAAAATGCTAGCTGTGATCAGTTCTAGGTGTTGAATACAAGTATTTTATTGTATTAATTTGTAACCTCTTAATTCTAAAATGTTCTCAATACAAAAAGAAACTCTAACAATAAATTATATTGCTAATTTCTATATACTACACTAATGATAACTTGGGCAAATATTTTCTTTGTCACAGTGAGGTGTCATGGCTATATATTTCAATGACACTTCAGAAAACAAACATTTTTTTTTTCCTATAAGGTTATGTTTATTCAGTGTGATTTTAAGTGACATTTAATTCTTCTTCTATTGTTGTGAGACACTGATTTGAAGATTATTTTATTTTAAATGCCTTACATGATTTACCTATGCAAGATTATAATTTAATTTTAATTGCATTTAAGACTTAAGTTTTCCTAAAGCAACACTCAACATGCACCATCAATTATCTTAGAGAAACACAGAAAATATATTAATTATAGGTCATGACCCAGCAAATTATGAATTTCCAACCAGAAGTAAATTATTGCCACTAATTAGCTTTCTTGTTTGCCAGACTGTGTTAAAGTCTTCATTGCATTCGTCATTTCATAAATCACTTTTTCATCATGCGAATCTGGAAAAAAAGAGAATATGAAAATATGCTAAGAGCTTTCTAATATCCAGGAACAGAGTTTTGTTGGACAGTTCCTACTGATTTAAGAAATATTTGATCAGATCAGTGTGGAATATTTGGAAGAGAGGATACCTTAATATTTTTATGACAGATATTGTTTAGATGTCATTTATTATTTCTACTCTAATCCATTACTAGGACAGACTTAGTGTACATTAATATTAAGTGAAAAGAATGTGGTGTTTTGAATGCTTTTCAGTTTTATAAACTTTTATCAAAATTGTGACATTAATTGGATGGGCTTGCCTCAAACACCAACTTAAATTAATGATTCCAAATTGTTTTTGTTAACTACCATGAATAATAATAGAAAATGATCTGATCTCTTTGTTCTTCTGTCATTTCCAATTTTTTCCCCAAAAATTCAGTACAACCCTGCTTATAAAACTTAGCTGCCCCTGTTCCCATTCCCCTTGGCTCCCACTTTCTGATGTTTCTGCTAAATAACCTGACAACAAAACAATACTGATGAGTTCATAAATATTCATGAATTACAATGGGAAAATGCACTTACTCATTCACATTCACAGAGTAACATATTTGGGATGTGCATGATTTTCTTTTCTAAAATAATTTTTTAACCTTCTTCCCATTGGAAAATAAGCAACAATATAAGGATATTTTGTTTCTTTGGTTGACTGTGTTCCTAGTACTTGAGCTGAGAGAGCCTGGTAGATAATAGAGGCTCTTCAGAAATAAAGAATAACAATTACAGTGAAATATTTCAAAAAAAGAAAAAAGGGTAGGAGAGATGTTTGAATCAGCCAGTTTTTCCCCTGCTTCTCCCTTTTGGGCATCAGGACTGCCCCTAAGGCAGGGTGTGTGGAGTTGATTTCATCAGCATTCTGATGGTCCCATTGCATTTATAAATCAAATCCGCCTACTTTGCACTCTAGGAAAAGAAAAATGCTATTTTGCTGATTAGCTATTTTCCCCAAGGAATCAAACATTAAGGAAGCTTTTGTCTCCCTTGTTTGATTCCTAAAATAAAGGCTATTTCCACACTAGCGTGAAATGAGGCATATTTTAGCAGTTATGCAAACTTCAGGAAACTAAAACCAGGTCCTTCCCTTAGCAAAAATATAGAAAGATTCTGTCTTTACTACCACTAAGTCCTTTTCGCCTTCAACACTCACCCACATTAGTCTTTGGCCAAATACCCCTAAACTCTCTTTAAGTTCCCAGGTGTTCTCATGGCCATTCTAATTATCAGTATTTGAACTGATTTTCTGTTGTGAACAAGGGATCATCCCCGAAAGGAGTCAAACATATCTTTCCACAATGCCAGGTTTATTAGGGGAGACCTCCCCAATAAGCCAATAGAGTCACACACAGGTTACCCATAGAGATGTGGAGCTTACTTGATAGAAGCAAGAAGAGCAAGCATCCAGCATGAAGTTCTGGTCATGTGCTTTGTGGAGGTGGCCACAGCTGGAGAGGTAGTCGTGGGCTCAAGCCAGACAGCTGCAGTGCAGACACATATCTGGTGGAGTGGAAGTTTTCCAGGGTTCTGAGCATGACCTGTGGTACAGCCAAGATTGATCATTGGATGGTCGGAGCTCTGAGTTCTTATAGCCCATGAGGGGTGGATGTCCCACTCATATTGGTGTCCAGATGGAGTATTTATCCAAGTGTCCAGACTTCTGGTTTGGGATATTCCAGGACCCTCCTAAGGGCATTCCCATTACACCCTATTGCCTCAGTCTGGACAAAATACTTGTCATAACTGTCAGGGCTGACAGTGACTCCTTATTGGACTATCAAAGGTATCCAGATAGTCCACTTAGCTCTTGCTCCGTCCATTTTCCAAAACCGACCATAAATGTTGACCACTAATTTAAAAGAGTATTGCCTTGGAAAGATGGTGTTTTCCATCTCAGGAAGAAAGTGGCTGAACAGTGGTTTCCATGTGCTGCTCCCCCATTTCATCAGCACTTTCCTCTCTAAGGTCACCCGAAGCTTCCAAGACACCTCAAAGACTGCTTTGCAATCAACACTTTGCCTAACCCTTCTGAAGCTGTCAATACAGTTGAAAACGACCTCTGGGGCACTGAACTCTACTGATCTTCTCTTGCCTATTTGCCTTCATTTTCTATTGCCTTTTCTGGCTCCTTCTTCTTACATAACCTCGAAATGTTGGAATTACTCTGGGATCTCATCTATATAGTCTTCTATTTCTCTAACTCTCTCCCCAGATCTTCTAATTCTGTCCTATGGCTTTTGATAAAAATATAAGTGCAGAAGATCACCATATTTCCCTGTGTAGCACAACTTTCTCTTCTGAACCATGGAATCAATCAATTTGCCTTCTTGGATTAGTCCTCTTAAATGCCAATTCACATATCACAAATATTAACAGGTCAAAAACTGAACTCAGTCTCCTCTCCCCCATGAACATGCTCCACCTCCTCTAATTTTTATGACATAAACCTGGAAATTAATGTTCATGTTTGCTTGTCCCATAAATGTATTATCTGACATGCTCAATGCATTAAGTAAATGTGTGTGTTGAGTGAATAAGTAAAGGAGGAACATCCGTGGAGTCACATTATGTTGGCAATCTCGTTTCAACAACATACACTGAGTGGCCAGATTATTACAATCTCTGAATGCATAATAATCTGGCCACTCAGTGTGTGTGTGTGTGCGTGTGTGTATATATATTAGAGGCCCAGTGCATGAATTCGTGCATGGGTGGGGTCTGGCCAGCCTGGCCAGGGGGAAGGTACATGGGCGGTTGGCCGGCCTGCCTGCTGGTCGAACTCCTGGTCGAGGGGACAATTTGCCTATTAGCCTTTTATTATATGGTATATACTCTGAGTGGCCAGATTATTATGCACTCAGAGATCATAATAATCTGGCCACTCAGTGTACATTTGATTGTTTATTTTTCTTAGGCATTTAATTTAATATGAAGTGCAAAGTTCTAGTTTGTTTTAAGCTAAACATTATCAATTTGCATTGGTACAGCAATATACTTAAATCATTTCATCGTATCCTAAATAACCTTGAGGAATCGGCATTGTTTTTCTTACTTCTAGATGATGAAGGTGTGGCTTAGACAGTTTACATGAGTCTCTAAAAGGTGCTCAGCTAGTACTTGACAGAGCTGTAATAGGAACTGAGATTTTTTTAAAAAAACCCACATATTATTCTAGGCCATTGTTGGATTACATATATTTTTTCATTATATAAAATGAGGCCAATGGAAGATTAGCCTCAGTTTCTTCATCCTTAGAATAAGGATAATAATATCTACCCCGGTGTGATAATTAAATGAGATAATGCATGTAAAGCACTAGGTTACTGATTGGGCAATGGTAAGTCCTTGTGATGGGCTAGGATTTATTAATATGAGATTTTAAGTCTTTTCCTCTATGAAATGCAAAGCAATTAAAGGCTTTTTAGCAAGACAGTGATACAATGAAAGCTGCTGTAGGGGAAGATTAACCTGTCACTTGTGGAAAGGTTAGACTAAAGGAGAGGAATCTGGAGACACAGCATAAGATCTCACATACAGAGTGCTGCCTCCCTAAGCTAAAGTGGTGCTTTTGGGGGGGTCCCATCACTGGCTGGAGTGAGGGGGCAACCCAAAATGAGGAGTTCTGCATTCAGGAATCTCTGGGCTCAGGCAGGGCCAGCAAAGGGAGCCAGGAGGAAACCTTCAAGAAGAAAAAGGGAGTGTAATGGTGGTAGAGGTGTGGCATGTCAAGCTAGAAGGCAAGGAAAGATGGAAAACCATACATCTTAGACCATGTCTTGTCCTCAGAAATGTCTGGACAGTGCTGCTATTTTAAACTATATTAGTTGTCAAACCAGAGAGGGTCGGACCTGCATTGCCACCATGTGCCCACCATCCAGATATCACTGCTGACATGTACACATAAGGAACTGTTTGACATTGAAACGGGACTCAGAACTGTTGGACATTGAAATTGGGACTCAAACATTTTTTGTTATTATATGTTTATTTCTAGTCTGCAGAGGCAAGATTTTTTAAAGGAAAGAAATGGGAGAAAAATAGATACAGAGGCAAAGGAGCATTGAACAGACTGTCAAACTACAGCGGGAAGGCAGGGGAGGTTGGTGGGGGGGGCTGTAAGAGATCAACCAAAGGACTTGTATGCATGCATATAAGCATAACTAATGGATACAAGACACTGTGGGGGGGGGGGGCAGGTAAAGGCATGTACTGGGGGTAGGGGAGGCCGGGGGGGAGGTCAATGGGGAAAAAAAGGAGACATATGTACTACTATTTGTAATACTTCAAACAATAAAAAAATAAAATAAACTATATTAGTTGTCTTTTTTTTTTAGAATTCTAGATTCTGGCCTCTCTAATAAATTAGATGTTGTAATAGCTCAGCATCCACATTCACACGTGGCAGTAAATCTTCATTAGCCAGCATTGCCTTCATATACCGAAATCATGCTGATGCCCATGTGTTATGGTAGGCCTGCTTAACACACCTAGGCAGGCCTAGCATAACACACGGGCCTCAGGAGATTCACCCTCAGGAGCTGCCTGACCTTGGAACTAATTTATAAACAAAGGAACAAAGGGCAGGGTGAATCACGTGAAAGTCAACTTTGTAACAGTCCTGATGATTCAAGTGAAATATTTCAGATACAAGCCTTCCACACTGAAAGGGTTCTTACCCCTGTTTAAATAAAATAGCACTGATTTATTTTGGACACCTGGTGGAAGCCTGAGATGGTTGAGAAGCCCATACTGGGTTTAGCACTAGCATTGATCAATGTAGAACATAAAGGATGAAATGGAGAATTGTTAAAAAGAATTAGTTATGGTGGTTTTCTCAGTGTTAGGATTTAAGGGCAAGAACATTAATAGTACTTCAAAAATGTAAAAATTAATTTAAAAGGTAAGTCTTATTTTATTTGATTTATTCTCATGCCTGAAAAAAACTAAGATAGGTTAAAATACCAAGTGTTGCAGTTTAAAAATTAAGCTTCCTGGAGTGAGAATTAAACATCAGGAATCTACCACATGCACTTAGTATATTACCAAGAAAAAACTGTTAATAAACTCATTGCTCAATAAAAGGATAAGATATATATATATATATATATATATATATATATATATATATATATATATAGTTAACATACTATTTTAAATTTTTTTATTGAAATCCCCCACCAAAGAATAACTGAACTTGTAGAGCATTATGGTTGCTCAGTGAAGTAATAACCACTTGGATTAGATTCTCTGCTTCAGCAGAATCTAGGTACGTGCACAAGAATGATATATAGGGAGGCAAGAGATACTGTTGAATGTCTTCACAGCAGACTGAACATTGGAATTGACACTAAACCTTGTGTCAAGACATACACAAAGACTTCCAGACACACAGCGCACCTGAGGCTATAATCCGTCAAGGTTAACAAAGAGTAAATACCTGTGAAAGCAAATAGACTGTGATATAATTGGCATCTCCAGACTGGTGAGAGAAGATTTTTCGTTCCAATTAACATTCAAGTGCATGAGACCAATCCATTTACTCATTTTCTGATAATTTATGTAGCGATGTACAGAAGTAATAGTCATGGTTACATGGCACATTTATGCAATATTTTCCATCCCTAAGGATCCTAAAGCTCTTTACAATTATAGTTAATGTTTGTTAAAGTACTTTTAAGAGGGAGAGCACCACCGTTGTTCCAAATCTTATGATTATAAAAACCTTGATACAGTACGTATAGAAACACTTATGAAACCGTTGCCAGGTCTAGTGTAGTAAATGGAATTCTTTTATGAGCCCGATGAGCCAACGTCTATACAACCTTTTCTTCAAGAAGCTTAATGTCAACCTCTTCTCTATTGTAACTCCCTTGGAAATCACATGTAATTTGGTCTAAAATTACTTATTTGCAGAATGTTAAGGAAGGGAGTATTCTTAATAGAAAAAAAAAATCTATTTTTTGGTCAATAAATGTAGTCATTATTTCCAAATGATAAAATTATCGCTTTGAAAGAAAACTAATGTAGTGAAACCCTTCAGCTCAGGGGCTGCAGAGTATATGTTTTATTATTTTGCCACCTTTCAACACTTGAACCTGTGAGTCAACAAATCAAGAGAATGGCAGGTATTAGACTTTTAGTCTCCCTGTCAGCAGCATGGACAAATGACCCAGATTCTGCCAGTCATTTCAGCCGCCTGGACTTTGAACAGAAATCCAGTACCATGAAGCGATAGGGACCGCATAGAAATCCAGTCTGGCCCATCTGCATCAGCTATGGTGTCCTCTCCCAGTTTTCACAGGCAGCAGCGGTGGTGGTGAAGGCAGCAGAACCCAGTCAAGCACAGCTGAAATGAAGTGTGGAGGGTATCCCAGGGCCAGTCCTACAGGGTGATTGTAGACCCCCTCCCTCCCCCAGCAGTAAGATCTCCAAGCCTGGATCTCCGGACATCTGGAGCATATATGCACTACTCACTATCAAGTACTTTTATGCCCTAATTTTTACACTAGGTCTTTGTTACTTACGATTCCAAGCAGTAAATGATCTATATGCTGATGATGCATTAATCTCTCTAAACCAGTCTTTCAGTAAGTGTTTTGTAATCTGGTAAATCAACTGTTGTATATGACTTTACCATTTTTTTTCTCTTTTTATCCTAGCAAGCAAGTTCATGTATTTTTATCTATGATAAATCGGTTAGTCACCTAGACAAGGTTTCTGAGTTGCTTTGGTTTGGTTCTGTGTGTGTGTATTTGTGTGTGTGTGTGTGTGTGATCATTTAACCTTCCTTTGGACCTAGTAAAATTGTTGCTGAAATCTGCAATCTTTTACTACAGTCATCTGAGCAAAATTGAAATTAAGGCACCTAAGGAACATAGGTGTTCATTATCTGGCCTATATGTGTTTTTGTCTTTATAAAAGATTTCATACCACTTTTTAAAAAGACAATTCAGTTAAGTGATTATACATTGGAAAGCACATATGTGTGTGTGTGTGTGTGTGTGTGTGTATATTCTTTTTTAAAATGTGTTTTTATTGATTCAGAGAGGAAGAGAGAGGGAAAGATAGAAATATCAATGATGATAAAGAATCATTAATCAGCTGCCTCCTGCATGCCCCACACTGTGGGTAGAGCCTGAAACCTGGGCATGTGCCCCGACCTGGAATTGAACTGTGACCTCCTGGCTCATAGGTCGATGCTCAACCACTGAGCCACACTGGCTTCATATACTCTTATAGGAAGAATGAAAAAAAGAAATGGTTCTAATATAATGTGAGTACTTCAGGCTAAGAATAAAATTACCAGGGGCAGGTTCACACTAGTTTTACAAGTCTTGTATTCCCCTCAACTTAAATAGAAGTGAAAATGATGTGTGCTGAAAACCTAGGAAAGCTGGCTCAAAAGGGGTTCTTAACATTACGAAGACACTGATTTAAGTAACCTGGGAGATGAGCTCCCCCAAAATTGCTTTGTGAAATGCCAGAGTAGAAATATATGAGTTTCTAAATTAATACATGACCTTATTATTACGGTATGTTAACTACATATGTATAGTTAAATTAATACACTAAATATCTGAGTAGAGAAAATTGAATCAGTATTCTATGAAAGTTTAAATGGATATGTTTTTAACTCAATACTTCTAAATTTCTTAAACAACAGTTTCATGTGGTCTCTAATGATCTAGGCCTTGGGACAGACAAAACTGAATTCATATCATGGCTGTCTGTTTCTTCCTGTAGTTCTATTAGTAGTTGCTTTATATATTTATTTTTTACCTGGGATGAATAATTACCCTTCATTTTCTCTCAAAATCGATAAGCGATGGATTGATGGAATTCACGTGTTCGCTCCACAGATATTGTTTGCATGTCAACTCTGTGGAAGGAATTGCCTGACTTACAGCACAACTCATGCATATTCTTGGTGGTTATCAACAGGTTGAATTGAAGCCTTCTGTCCGTATTGAGCTCATTTATTGTAAGCAGAGAAATGAGAGCTTAATGTAGTAACGTCCTCTGCCCAGCAATTATAATTTGTAGTCACAAAGCCAGGTAGCCTTTAAGCAATGGGTTAATACTACATGCCACTCTGTACTGATTTAAAAGATGGATAACTGGAATTTGAAGTAACTGGACAGCTGTCTGAACAGACTATTTCATTATACTGAAGGGATGCCATTTCTAACTATGATGATAATTAGAGTAGATGACATGCACAAATCAGTGGAGCTTTGGAGCTTTTTTATAGCATTGGTTTAGGGGAACAATTTTTAACCCTCCTTATGGGCTCAATGCATTGAACTAGGGTCCAGTGCATCTTTCTGTAATTGGGAGGATATGGTATTTTTTGTTTCAAGTGCTACATGATGTTTTTTCTGATATCTGAATTCATACAATAAAAATGCTCTGTTGTAATCAAGGGACGATGAAAATTTTCAATAATATTATATCCAATAATCTACTTCAGTGGTTTATGGTGAGCATACACTCAGCTGCCTGCGTTACTCATCCATTAATTAGAGTAGGCTAATTGCTGTTATAACAAATAGCCCTCAAAATTTCAGAGGATTAACATAATGGGCATTTATTCTTTATCATCGTAACAGTTCAAAGTAAGTTTTCATTGATGTCTCAGGCATGAAAGAGCCACGAAGTATGGGCCAGGCATGGAAGTAGCTCACATCACTTCCACATACATTTTGCTGGAGGGGATCAAGTCATATTGCTTAAGTACAAAGAAAGCTGATAAATATAAGCCAGATATCAGCCGAAAGAAGGGAACAGTGCATTTTGATGTACATTTAGCAGTTTCTGACAGATGATTCACATTAAATAAGTGACATTATCCAATTGTAAGAAAAGAGGGAGTTGTGAGGACTGTGACAAACTAGAAAACTCTTGATCCAATTACACAGGCAAGTGTCAGTCATTCTAGTCAGCTTTTGCTATGGAGAAATGCTTGATTTGACCAGATTGTTTAAATTTCAAAATAAATCTAAAACCTTTTTTTTTTCCTTTAGGTACTCTCCATTTAAAAGATTTTAATAAATAATCCAGTATTAAACGATATTGATTGATTGATTGTTGGGCTAAACAATCCATCTACTGACTAAATCTGGCCAGTAGGTTACTGTTTTAGATGTTGTCAACCATTCAATTTGAGGAAGTTCACACCTTATTGTCTCTGAAGATTTGTTTTATGTCAAAGTTCAGGGACAAACTATAAGAGAATTGGGCACTATAAATCTGGCTCTGTAGAATATCCTCTATATTCTTCACCTACTTTAAGTAAATAATTTTTTTATGTTCTTCACTTGCTAAACATGCTATGGTATGTATTACTTAAATTATTTAAATGCTAGAGGCCCAGCATGCAAAATCGCACCCCAGGCCACGCCACATGGAGCCGTGGGACCCAAGGCTGCGCTGTGTGGAGCCGCGGGCCCGCCTCTGCTGCGCATCTCTGACCAGTTGGGCCTTTTATAATATAGGATGTCACTTTCTCTGGGCATATCAAGCATTTAACTTTCCCATCTTCTTTGGCATTAGATGTGGTCATGTGACTTGTTTGGCCAATGAAATACAGCAAAAAGTGACTTGTCACTTGCAGGGGGATATTTAAGACCTATTCTATTCTTGTTTTCTTCTCTCACTCTTCTTCGTGGTAACTGGTAACAGTCCAGATTTTGCTGTTTTGTCAGATTGGGGCCTAGAGTGACAATGACACATGGCAGAGCTTCCAGCAACCCCAATTGATGCTAATTATGAACAAAGAAAAAAATTGTATTAAGCCATTAAGATTTGGTAGCTTTTTGTTTGCATCTCAATATCTGATCACTCTAGATTAATTTCCTTGTTAATGGCCATATTCAAGCAATTGTTAATTTTTTGTAGGAGGAATTATAAAGATTGGGATTATGAATTATAAGACTTAACTTGAAGTTTTTGAAGGGGGAACTAATAAGATGTGTAAAACTTTGGCCATATTTCTTAATCTCTCTAACCCTCAGTTTAGTTATTTGTACAATGAGCGATTTGGTATTAGATAATTTTAAAGGTATTTTTCATTTAAAATTCACCCAAAGTGAAATCTGTGCCCTTTTTGAATCATGAATAAAATTTTACAGATATGCTGACATTGAACTCTACAGTAAGCTAGCATAATAATTATTCCATTATATTTATTATCACAATATTTAGATACATTTAAAATCATTAGTTATGAATATTTATATGTATTGGATGGGTTCAACTAGATACATTTTAGAAGCAAAGACACTGAAATTGAAATATAGTAATTACTTTCTTCAAATCACAAAACATTTACTAGAAGAAATCTAGAAACTCAATCTAGTGATTTCTGAGCATATGTTCTTTCTCTGTTACCATATTTGCAATCTGAATTAGAGTTCCTGCAGAAAGCTTTATTTATTTTATATGTTTGATTTTTGTGCCAGCAACATATACAGTGTGACTAGGATAGTTCTCAAAGACCAGGGGTCACTTAACAGCACCCACTGAGAGAAATAGCGAAGAACACTTGGAGGATTTGCTTTGCTTTGGGAAAAAAAATTAATATGTCCTTCTCTGGGAGAAAAAAAAAAAAAAGAAGCAAGTTTGAGATGAGAAATTACCAGCCAGCAAGCATATTGTGATAAATCAGCCATAATGTGATTATAGCAACTTCCTTGGGAAAGAAATCAATGCTGAATCAGACTTAGATAGACCAAGGGAATCAAATAGAGGTCAAAGGTACTTCTCCATCTTGAAATTGGATAATTATTACTGTTATTATTGTCAGTTACTATAATATAATACTGGTAGAAATACACAGTCCCAGTGTTGCTTTTATTGGATAGCTAGAAAAGTCAATCTATTACAAGGTAATAAATTCAAGTATATTAATCCATCTAAATATCAAGTGAGTTAAGGTAATTAGAAGATGGCTACATCTGAGTCTCCTTGAGACTATTTTACTGTTGAAAAATAAGCAGAAAACTAAAACCAAACAAAAAATGATTTTGAAAGTAGAAATTGAAAGCATTCCCTTTGTCTTGAAAATTGGACAATAAGGCCTGCTTTAATAGAAAGTATACCCATTTAGAAACCTGAAAAGATTAATTTGAATGCCTCTTTGCCATTAACCATCTACCTTGCCTCCCAAGCAGAAATCAGGAGGCAACAGAGAGGTCTGGTCTTTTTCCCTCTCTTATTCACAACATTCAGTCAGTCACCAAGTTTTCCTATTATGCTGCTTTAAAAGTCCTGACCTCTCCCCACTTCTTCCATTCTACCCCCACTGCAGGCATCTGGTTTTTAGCCTTCCTACCTGTATTTCTGCATTCCTTGCTCATTTTTCTGCCTTTAGCTTTATGTGTTCCCGGTACATTCTCCTTAAGCTCACCCTAGTGATCTTCCTGAAATGCAAATCTAATCTGGACACTTGTGTCCTGTAAGTCATTACTAAATCATTCAGTTACTCCCTATCATAGGTAATTATTTCCCAAAGAGTAGAACTGTCTATCTTCCTCTAGCCAGACATCAGTCAGACTGATTATCAAACAAATCCATCATTCATGTTCTATTTAATATTAAGAAGGTCCTATATTGCCCTTATTGGACTCTCAGACCTGTGCCGGTAAGGACTTTTTATTTCAAAAATCCATCTTGGGTTGTGGGTCGGGGATGGCAACATGGATTCCTTAGTGATCAGGCTCTGTGAGCACAACCTGATCATTGCTGCTCTGCGGAGGGCATGAACATCTTTTATAGAATCAAATAAAATGTTTGTTTCTTCTTGAAGCAGTGATAGAAGCTTCCTGTAAGCTTCAATGGAAATGTCAGAAAATATATGCATAATTTCACAGAAATATCCTATATAATAAAAGGCTAATATGCAAATTGTCCCCTCCACTGGAAATTCAACTGGGAGTTCAACTGGGAGTTTGACCAGGGGGCAGGGCCAGCTGGCCAACTGCACACTGCCCCTCCCCCTGGGTGCCCCCAACCCTGATCAACCCCCCACCCTGATTGGGGGCGGGGCTGGCTAGACCCTACATGTGCACGAATTCGTGCACCAGGCCTCTATTGTGTGTGTGTGTGTGTGATGGTTCTATAGCATTGTAACCATCCCATTCCTGAAAAGTAATGTGTATGAGTTAGAATGATGAAAGGAAATAAGCCATATCTGATCTGTGATTCTATGCTCCATTAAAACTATTAATAGGCTATAAAGCCCACTCTTTTAAATACCCAAGAATCTTGATCTATATGGAATTATCTTCTGTCTCTTGATCAACCCAAGTATAGGTATAACACAAACTCAAGGGATTTAGTGCTTATCCTTGAACCAATGAAATAAATCTGTGGAGGATTGATCCAGCCTTCTACCCTTTGATAGGACATCTAAGCAACCTACATGTAACTCAGAGGGTTTCCAGTTGAATTGAGCAGCATTTTTTTTTCATTGTGGAACCTAGTTCTGTAATGTTCACTCTAGTGGATTTCCTTCTGTCCCTGTCTTACTCTGGCTGCTGTGACTACCTTCCAGACAAGCTAGCAGAACCCAAGGTATTGTTTCAGGCTCTACTTTCAGAAGAACCCAGACTAAAGCAAATATCCTATCAGTGATCTTTTCTACCCATCACCTCATTATTGATTCTATAGCCAAGCATGTAAGATGTTTTGCTATCATCCTAATTTGCTCTTTGGAATAAGTTTAGCAAAGGACTATGTGCATATATTAATCATTTGTATGTATTATTTTATTTTTACTATGAATTTTTTCCATATTCAAAACTCACTTAGAATAAGAGAATCTTATTTTTTAAGAGGGTGTAGAGGTTAAGGTTTAAAGCTACATGTTTCTATTTATCATGCAGGTGAAGAACAATAGGTATTTATGGATTTTCTGTTACCTAGATACCAGGGATTTTTGATCTTATCACCATGCAAAAGTTTCTACTCTGCTTCTGAAAATAGTCACAGTTCTTTACAGTAAAGGTTCATCCTCAAGGATTAACAAGAATTGGCATTTTTCTATCTGTGCAGAAAGATAGGAGTGTAGACTTATCTACAGCCATGCACCACATAATATTTTGGTCAGTGGCAGTCTGCATATACAATGGTGGTCCCATAAGATTACATGAATGGCATAGGGAAAAAGACACTCAAGAGGTTCATCCATGATTTCACATGATTTTCCAAGAATGAGGAGGTTGGAAAAAATCAAGGAAGCTATGGTGAGATGGCAAGCAACTTTAACGTGGGTGTGGATGAGGATGACTTTGAGGAGCTCCCAAAAGTCATTACTAAGGAATTTACTAATAAGTAGTTGTTCAAACTAGAACAGGAACTCATAGTTGAAGAAGAGGCCAGAGAAAATGAAGCTGCAGGAAGAGAAGAAAAGGAGAATCTCCATGAAAATTCACAGTAAAGGGTTTAGCTGAGGCTTTTGCAGGACCTCAATGAGCTCCTTAAGAAGTATGAAAGCATGGATTGTCACTGAACAATTTTCATTAATAGAGAGGAATACCCATGGTGTGGTGTCTTCTTATAAGCAAATATATGATAAAAAAAAAAGAAACAAACTGAGCAAAGCACCATGGACTTATTTCTAAAAAGAATAGCACCTCCTCAAGAAGAGCCTCAGGCTGGCCCTTCAGGGGATGCTCCAGAATAGGGCTGTTATGGGAGATGACAGCTCCACGTGCTTATTTCCCCTGAAGCCCTTCCAGTGGGA
Source organism: Plecotus auritus (assembly GCF_963455305.1). NCBI lineage: Eukaryota > Metazoa > Chordata > Mammalia > Chiroptera > Vespertilionidae > Plecotus > Plecotus auritus. The sequence goes on along the minus strand of NC_137773.1, from coordinate 10,677,699 downwards.
CAGGATATGGAGGTGGAAGACAGTGATATTGATAATCCCAATCCCCTGTGGGCCTAAGCCAATGTGTGTGTTTATGTTGTGGTTTTCAACCAAAAGTTTAAAAAGTAAAAATAATACTAATAATGCATTTTAAAAATATAAAAAACACACGTAAGGATAGAAAGAAAGAAAATGTTTTTGTACAGCATTGTAATGTGTTTATGTGTTAAGCCAAGTGTTATTACAAAATAGTTGAAAAGCTAAAAAAATTAAAATGTTTATAAAGTAAAAAACTTACAGTAAGCTAATTTATCAAAGAAAGAAGAATTCTATCTAATAAAAGAGTAATATGCAAATTAACCATCACTCTGCTACACCCACAAGCCATGCCCACCAGCCGATCAGGAGCAAGTATGCAAATTAACACAATCAAGATGGCTGCAGCCACAGAGTGAGCAGGAGGCTTTGGTTTCCCCGGCAATGGAGGAAGCAAAGCTTTCCGCACACCCTGGCAGGCCCAGGCCTCCACTCAAGGCTACAAAGTTTCAATTATAGAAGATAAATAAATCCCAACAAAAATGGCAGCAGCCACAGAGCTGGAGAGAGCAGGAAGTTTGGGTTTCCCCCGGCAATAGAGGAAGCCAAGTTCCCATAACCCTGGCCTGCCTTCGCCTCCACTACAAAGTTTCAATTATAGGAGATACATAAATCCTAACAAAAATGGCTGTGGCCACGGAGCAAGCAGGAGGCTTGGCTCCGCTCAAGGCTACAAAGTTTCAATTATAGAAGATAAATAAATCCCAGATCCCAGGGCCTCCGCTTGGGTTGCCTGGGGTCGTGGCCAGCCTGAAAACCACCATAGGTCCCTCGCCCAGGTCGCTCCATGCCCCAAGGGAACCCCCACCCTGATCCCGGACACCCTTGTGAGGGCAAACCAGTTGGCCCCCACCCGTGCACCCGGCCTCTATCCTATCTAATAATCTAATAAAAGAGTAATATGCAAATGGACCATCACTCCAACACACAAGATGGCTGCCCCCATGTGGACACAAGATGGCCACCACAAGATGGCCAGCAGGGGAAAGCAGTTGGGAGGGACCAGGCTTGCAAGGGAGGGCAGTTGTGGGCGATCAGGCACAGCAGGGGAGGGCAGTTGGGAGGGACCAGGACTTCAAGGGAGGGCAGTTGGGGGCAATCAAGCCTGCAGGGGAGGGCAGTTAGGGGTGACCAGGCTGGCAGAGGAGGGAAGTTGGGGCCGACCGGGCCTGCAGGGAAGGGCAGTTGAGGGGGACCAGGCCTGCAGGGGAGGGCAGTTAGGGGTGACCAGGCCTGCAGGGGAGGGCAGTTAGGGGCAAAGAGGCTGGCAGGGGAGCAGTTAGGCATCAATCAGGCTAGCAGGGGAGTGGTTAGGGAGTGATCAGGCTGGCAGGCAGAAGCGGTTAGGGCAGTGGTCAGCAAACAGCAGCTCACGAGCCACATGCGACTCTTTGGCCCCTTGAGTGTTCTAACGCCACTTCTTCAAAATAGACTCGCCCAGGCCAAAAACCGACTTCTGCGCATGGGCCACAAAGTTTCAATCATACTGTACGTGCATGCCCACACGTGGTATTTGTGGAAGAGCCACACTCAAGGGGCCAAAGAGCCACATGTGGCTTGCGAGCCACGGTTTGCCAAACACTGGGTTAGGGGCAATCAGGAAGGCAGGCAGGCAAGCAGTTGGGAACCAGCAGCCATGGATTGGAGAGGGCGCAGGCTCAGCTGAGGGACACACACCCCTATGCATGAATTTCGTGCACTAGGCCTCTAGTCCTATATAATAAAAGGCTAATTGCAAATCGATCAAATAGCAGAACAACCGGTTGCTATGACACGCACTGACCACCAGGGGGCAGACGCTCAACTCAGGAACTGCCCCGTGGTGGTCAGTTTGCTCCCACAGGGGGAGGGCCGCTCAGCCAGAATCCCTGAGCCGGGCTCACTGCTGGTGAGTGTAGTGGCGCTGGTGGGAGCCTCTCCCGCCTCTGCAGCAGCGATAAGGATATCCGACTGCCATCAGTTGGACATCCCCTGAGGGCTTCTGGACTGCAAAAGGACGTAGGCCGGGCTGAGGGGACCCCCCCTCCCCGAGTGCACAGATTTCGTGCACCGGGCCTCTAGTATTGTTTATAAAAATTTACTGTAGCCTATGTGTACTTCTAGGGTTTATGAAGTGACAGTCATGTACAGTGAATGAAGTCTCAGGTCATCATGTTTATTCACCACTCTCTCACTGACTCACCCAGAGCAGCTGCTAGCTCTGTAAGCTCCACTCATGGTTAATGCTGTATACAGGTGTACCACTTTTTATCTTTCATAATGTATTTTTACTATACTTCTATGTTTAGATACACAAATACTTACCCTTGTGGGTATAATTGCCTTCAGTAGCATGCCATACATGTCTGTAGCCTAAGAGTTTGCGCATGCATAGCTAGATATTAATAAGTAAGAGAACAAATGGAAACAGACATTGTTTGACCAGGAAGCTATAGCTTCACACATTCCAGGAAATCACATCATTGCCCTGCTAAGGGAATTAATATCCCTTCCTCCCTCCCTCCGGTACTGGATTGTTGTGGGGAGCAGCGAGAGGTAAGCACATGTGCAGTAGAAGTCAAAATGGCACACGGGAAGAGAGGTATTTCTATGAAGCATGAGCAATGGGAGCCAAGCCAGGCCAAGAGCAAGCCCATAGACTAGTAGAAGCCTGTCAGTCTAGCCTGGGGGAAGAATGGATAGGACAGGGGGTGGAACTATCAGAAGCCCTTGAGAGCCTGGGAAGTTGATTGGTTATTTTGAAAAAGCTCCTGGTCCTTCCCAATCTGGAGATAACATAACCCCAGGCAACAAACAGTTCTCTCTGTCTCTGAGTGACCCACACTTGCCCAGTGTGCTCCAGCTTTCTCTCTCCATAGCCATTTGGCCCAAGCAACCTCATAGCCCATGGCCGCAGGGACTCCAAACATAGGCTCCGGTTGAGAGCCTGAGTACCACAGTGCAGCAATGGATTACAGCAGGGAACACAAACTAAGCTAGCCAGATGGTGAGAAAGGATGGACTGGACTAAACTGTAGTATGGTATAGAACCTCTGGAGATTGGCCCTATTTCTGGCCCTGATTTTGTATGGTGGATGGACGGAGATGGGACATTGGAAACCCAAGTACCTTCTATTTTCACCCAAACATATCTTACCACCAGACCTCAACTGCCCTTGTGGTTCCCAGAAAATGTTTTTTTCTTGGACACCGCAAGGACCCCACTTTCACCAGCCACAGGAGCAATAGCCTATATACCATATAGCCTAGGTGTGCATAGGCTATACCATATAGGCTTGTGTGCGTTCACTCTATGATGTTCCCACAACAATGAAATTGCCTAATGATTCATTTCTCAGAATGTATCCCTGTTATTAAGGGATGCATGGCTTTAATTCAGAGCTTAAAGCAGGATACATCCTTCAATGTATAAAACATTACTTATAGTGCAATGGTATCTATTTCTCTTTTAAAGGTGATTTTGTGTGATAAAGGTTAAAGGCCAACATATTAAGTCTGGGTTAACTAGGTTTAATTCAATTTGCCCAAAATAATTGTTCTTCTTATTTATATGCACAGACACAAACATTGGGGGGAAAAAGTATGTGGAATGCTTCAATGTCTGTGATTCTGTGACAAATTTCTTAATGTCTTATCTTATTCATTAGGTTAATGAAGCAAACATAAGCATTGGCTTATGCTCCTAGCATGTGGGTTTCTGCCAGAGAAAAGTAAGGAATGCAGATTTCATTTACTAAGCTATCCTTATACCCTTGTATTTCCTATGGGTATGGCAGCCAAGGGGAGAAAAAATGCAAATGTTTTGACTTGCTTACTAGTCTGTGATAATTAGCATTTAGTTGTCTTGTTTTAAAATCATATATATATATATATATATATATATATATATATATATATATGTTTGTGTATTCAATTCAACAAATGTATTGACCATCAACCATATGAAAGTTCAGTACTAAGTGCTAGAGGTCATAAAGGTGAATAAATATATATTCTCAAGAAGCTAATATATTGATTCATAACTATAAATAGCCTCATCTGGGATCAGGCCAATTTTCCACCAAATGTGAGTTCAGGTTAGGGAAAGTTCTACCTGAATGTAAATTACAAGAAAACCTTTCAGTCTTTAGCCCAACCTGAGCTCACATTTGGAGGTAAACCTGTTTAGATATGAGGTTACTTATAGTTTTAATTTATTTTATTCACACATTTGCTGAAGAAATATTAATATGTTTGATTATGGAATGCTATTTCTAATCCAATGAAACTATTATAAAATATATAAAATATTATACCTGTGAACCCTAAGAAAGAAGATACCTGATAAGAAGGGCTCCAGGTGGTCAACTGGGCTCAAATTTAAAACAAACAAACAGTCTAGTGGCCATTTCCACACAGAAACCTCGCATGCAAACTACTTAATGAAGAAGCCTGCTCTGATCTGCCTGCCTTTACACTGAACTATCTGCTTGCACTGTTTCTGTCATCTGAGCCAGTCCTATGAAGAAGTTCCTAGAATCCTATTTCAACCAATAGCACTGAGGTTTTTCCCATCCAAGTGGAGCTATGCAGCTCTGACCAATCAGAGCAGCTCTATTTTTACCAATCAGGATAGTACCTTTAGTGTGTGTGTGTGTGTGTGTGTGTGTGTGTGTGTGTGTGTAAATATCCTAATATATAAAAAGCCAGGGGCCCTCAAAACTGCAACAACCAGATGGACGACCGAACAGCAGGCTGCCTGGGGTAACCAGGCTGGCAAGGGGGTTAATGAGGGACAACCAAACGACTGAACAAGCAGACTGCATGGAGCAACCAGGCTGGCAGGGAGGGACATTTAGGGGCAACCACGCCATCAGGGGAGGGCAGTTGGGGGCGACCAGGCCAGCGGGGGGGGGGGGGGTAGTTAGGGGAGATCAGGCAAGTAGGCAGATGAGCAGTTAGGATCCAGTGGTCATGAATTGTGAGAGGGGTGTCTGACTTCTGGTTTAGGCGAAATCCTGGGCATCAGGCCTAAACTGGCAGTTGGACAACCCCTGAGAGGTCCCGGATTGAAGAGGGTGCAGGCTGGGCTGAGGGAACCCCCCTCTCATGCACGGATTTCGTGCACTGGGCCTCTAGTATATCTATATTTACAGATATACATGTATATATGGTGAATTTATATATGTACATTTCAATTCTTCTTTCTTCCTCCTTCTGTCTTCCTCTCTCTTTTGTTAGATGTAATTGACATGAAATATTGTATGAGCTTAAGGTGTATGACATGTTGACTTGATATGTTGCAATGTGATTACCATGGTAGATTTAGCAAATACCTCTGTCATGTCACATCATTATTTTTTTCCTGGTTGCTACATTTCTCATTCTGCTCTTTGGTTGATGGACACTTAGGCTACTTCTATATCATAACTATTGTGAGTATTGCTGCAGTGAACATGGCAGTACAGATATCTGTTAGAGATAATGGTTTTGTTTCCTTTGGATATATATCCAGGAATGGGATTGCTGGGGAATATTGTTCTATTCTTAGACTGTGGTAGACATCATAGTTGTGATCTGTATGCCAATAAATTGTTGACCCTCTGTGGAGATGCTACAGACATGGTATGGTGCCCTTAGAGCCATTTTTATGAGTTGTGTCAGCACCCCACCTGCTAGGCCATGGGCTATGTAAATGTCAATTTGATTTCCTGGATTTTCATTATTGCTTTCAAAATATTGATTTTATTTATTCAGTCAGTCATTTGTTCACTCAATTAACTCAAGGTATATTGAGCTGCTACAGTGTTCCAGGAGCTCTTCGAAGTACTCAAGGAATAAATATGAATAAATCATGATCTTTTGAGTTTAATATAATAGCTTAGTGAAGGAAATAAATTAACAATCAGTAAGAGAAGTAGTTTTGAGTATTATATATAGAGAATGTCAAAGAAACAAGAAAGGGTATTTTTACCACTCCTATTGTGGACCTTGGAAACGCATCCTTGAGCTGATACTATCTGCAGTACATCTAGAAAGGTGACTGAAATAGTCTTGGTAAATAAGGATAGGGCAGTCATCAGGTAGAAAGAGCATTGTTTTCCTGGTGCCATTTCATGTCCTATAATTACAGGCACCCCCATTTTTTCATGATAGTTATAGGAAGACAGATCAAAATAGTTCATTGATCTTTGGTTTTCTTCTTGTCCATAAAATTTAATTACAAAGATTAAGCTAAAATGACTACCACTTGGAAGCCATTCCATTAATTCGTGTTTTCTTAAATTTTATATGTTGTGGAAACTCAATAAGAAATGGAGGTGTATTTAATTACATACTAGTAAGTGATATGAATTATGTCTATGAACAAATGTCCACTTTTAAAACAACTATACCACCAATAAAAATCTCCACTTTTATACCTTTCAAGCCTCTTAGGCTATTTCAAGCGTCTTGAAAACAACTGATATTCACTTGGGCTGGTCACTTTGGTTATTAAAATAAGTCTATCTCAAAAAATTTCTAGTAAAAATGTAGAATGAAAGTAACTTCAAAACAACTTTTAGAAGCATACGGTAGAGCTGTTTAGATGAGAAACTCTTTGGTGCTGCCATAGAGTTGCATTGTTTCCATTTTGATTCCTGAAATTTATCTTAACTGCAACTGAGGTTAGGAGAGTTAACGCCACCAAGGCTTTTTCTTAACATTCCCATTACCTACAATAATCCCTGTTTATTCAACATATGCTTATTGATCTCTTAGTATGCACCACACCAGTACTAATTTGGTGACCAAAATATGCACTTGATTTATTGCACTGTTCTCATTTAACATATATCAAAAGTGACCTATACAAGGTTCAGTAGTTAGTCAGGTGCATGAGTAATCATCCTGTGGGTAGTCAGATAAGCTTGGAAGAGGAGAGTCTTTATAAGGAGGAGATTCTTCATAAGAAGGAAAATTTTATGACTCAGAAATTGTCAGCCTAGCAAAAGAAGACAAGTCATCATAAGCAAAGGTGCTGAGGCCAGAAAGATAATTTTATATTCAGAAGCCAAGAAGTTTCATTCTGTGTATGTCTCAATATTAACATTTACTATATTATGTGATAAGTATTTACTTTAGTATATTTATCCTCCAATAATTTGTGAAAGACTATTAAGATGTCATTGTGAATATCAATATATCAGTGTTCATTTTAAAAACCAAAAATGACCCTTTGATAATCCAAAGGTTATCAATGGTATATTTTTTTAAATATATTTTATTGATATTTTACAGAGAGGAAGGGAGAGGGACAGAGAGTTAGAAACATCGATGAGAGAGAAACATCAATCAGCTGCCTCCTGCACAACCCCCACTGGGGATTTGCCTGCAACCCAGGTACATGCCCTTGACCGGAATCGAACCCGGGTCCTTCCAGTCCGCAGGCCGACGCTCTATCCACTGAGCCAAACCGGTTTCGGCTCAATGATATTTTTAAAAATGCAATTGAAATTTGTTTAGCTACAACATGTTTCTGTAATGTAAATTAATTCATAAATGATTGGGATATAGAGAATATCATCTTTTCTCAGCTTTATTGGGGTATAATTGGCAAATGAAATTGTAATATATCTAAAGCATGCAATGTGATGATTCGATATATTTATATATTGTAAAAGGATTCCCTCCATCGACTAAACACATTTCTCACCTCGAATATTTACTTTTGAGTGTATGTGAGAACACTTAGGTTTTAATCTGAACCAATTTCAGTGGAACAGTAGAGCATTACCAACTTTGGTCACCATATTTTAGATGAGATCCTCAGACCTTATATTCATCTTATAGTTGAACGTTTGTACCCTTTTCTCAACCTCTCCCTATTTTTCCCTTCTCCCAGACCCTGGCAACCACCATTATCCTCTGTTGCTATGAGTTCTTCTAGGTCTCCTCTGCTGTCTTTTTTTTAGATTATACATATATAGATACCATACAGTATTTGTCTTTGTCTGGCTTATTTCACTTAAGGAATGCTGCCATCTATCACAGTGGTCCATAAATATTTTTTCTGGAAAATCCTTGATTTTGACTCCCAAGTATGTCCACATACTCATAACTGCTTGGTTCAGTTTGGCCAAAGGCTCTTTCTTAGAGGCATTATTACACTGCCCCTATCTTTGTGCATTTTCTTTACATCTCCACAATGAGTAGTTTTCACCCTCATTGTATCTCCTTTTCATCAAATAACCTACATCTTTTTTTTCAACTTTATCTAAATTTCTTTATTTATGATAGTATGTATTTACATTTTAGGAATTTAATATATGCTTTCCAAAGTACAATATTATAATTTATTTTACTACTATTTTTGTTAGTTGTCTGGTTATGTTTTGAAAGGTCTGTCCAACCCCCTTTTTTTTCATACTCTTGGTGATTTTAATGTGTGATTTCTAAGACTAAAATACTTCAGAATTATAATTCCTCCCATTTTTTTTAACTCTTCTTAGGAAGGAAAGCCAATGAAATTATTCATGAAATATTTTCAGCATCAGCATGTGAAAGAAAAAAGCTCTGCCCCTATTTGATCAACAAACGTAAGAAAAAGTTGAGAATCTACTTGTCTTCGTTCCCTAGCTTAGACAGCTCAGTTAATCTACTGTTCACACAAATGCCTTCCGATTTTTTTCTCCAGTAAGAGCAACAGCAATGCCAAAGACAAGAGTACAGAGATAAACAAACGTTAGAATAGAGAATAGTAATGTCGCCCATCAGTTTGTTTTGGTAATTGACACATCCCTTGCGATACATTTCTGGCACCATCGGCATTCAGCTGTTACTATTAGGTTACATCTTCTCCTCCGCTGTCTGTTCCTTTTTGTCTTTTTAACTAGATGGAAAAGCACTTAAGGAAAGAGACATTTTATATGTCTACATTTCTTAATACCTCGCAAAATGTCAGGCCCAGTGTAGGTACCTGGTAAGTGTTTTCTAATTGACTCATAATATCTGGGTTATTGCTGAATGGTATTAATCTTTGAGAGAGAATAAAAGTCCAGAAGAAAGCTGACTGTCAACATTTGAATTAACTATTGCCAAATCAAAGAAGAGTATGACCAGTCACTCACTCCTGAATAGGATACGTATAATGTGGTTTTCTTTTTGAATTAATATTTATCAGGTGCCTGCCATATGAAATGGCCTTTAACATTGCATTAGAAAACATTGTTTGCTTTAAAAGTTATATTTAATTAATACATATTATACAGAAAATAATAATATTGTAAAATAATGTTAATTATATAGACATAATCTGAAATATTCACTCTATTTTTATCTTTTTTTATCATATGCTAGAGAATTCATGTTTGCTTTACTGGCCAACTGTAATACACCATTATGTTTAGGTTCATCAGCATATGGCTGGAAGAAGGACCCTAACAGTCTAGTGACACACACATAGTCACAAAAAAAGTAGAAAAGGAAGCAAAATAGAATGTTTTCCTAAAAGTTGGATTGAATTCCATTGAAATTTCCCATAAACCATAAACCCAAATCCCTAGTTAGATAGTAAATGCAGAATCACATATCTTTATAATAGCAATTGCTTGCAGTGAATGTGCTAAGCCCACTTTTCATGGTATATTGCATATGTCAAAATTTTCTATGGACTCCCTAAATTAAAACAACGAAGAAGAGATGAGTTACTAATATATTTGAATCATGATGTAAAATTTCTTCTCTTCCAGTTTCAAAGGTTATAAGGAAGGAAAAATTCAGAATAGCTTTAGGAGAGACTTTTTTCTTTTCCTCATTGCTTTTCATAGAGAATGGAAAGGAAAGGGTAGTGAGGGAGGGATTGAGAGAGCAAGAAAATAAAAGGGGGGGCTAGGAGTGGAACCTACAACCCAGATGTGTGCCCTTGACCTGGAATTGAACCCGAGAAACTTTGGTCTAACCATGGAGTCACACCAGCCAGGACTAGGAGAGACTTCTTACACTCTATCTCAAATTACTCAAGCATCAGTTAACCCCAGAATGCAATGCGATGAATAACAGCCACTAAAGAAGTACAACATCCATATCTTTGGGTTGTTTTATGAACCCCTGTCAACTAGTTTCCCACCTGCCATGTGGATAGATGCCCCAAATTTAAATGTTATATAACTTGGTTAGTTAAGTACGTACCTTTCCCTGGCATTCCATTTTAAAGTGTCTATTATGCCCAAAGACTGTAAGTGTCTTATTTCTTAGTGAGACTGTTTGCCATTTTATTTCTAAACCGGGGAGTCTGGTGCAGGAAGAATAAGGGGAAGAAATAGTGATACTAAATGACTAGAGGCAGATGAAGCCCAAAGGCAAAGAGTGGGAACAAACTTTGCCCAGAGCTACCTCTGCTCCCTAACCTGAACCTGGGTTTTATTGATCAACAAATTGGGAAAATTGTCTGCCCAACTCAATGATGTAGAGAAGAGGTCACTGTATTAAGAATCTGAAGATTTGAGTCCAAGATCTAATCACAGTTTTATGATTAAGTGAACCCCTTGGCTGTTCTGTATCTTTATTTATTTATTATTAAAAAAAGCTAGTGATAGAAATACATCACTTATTATACTGCAAGTGAGAGAAATTGGTAAGTGCACTCTTTCACAGGTTGTAATCAGATATCCCACAGGTAACACTGGGTCAGAAGGTGGGTTTTCATGAGCTTCCACACCATCTAAACATTCTTGGATCTTGCTTTTCTATTTTAAATACATTTTTATTGATTTCAGAGAGGAAGGGAGAAAGTAAGAGAGATAGAAACAGCAGTGATGAGAAAGCATCATTGATTGGCTGCGTCCTGCATGCCCCACACTGGGGATCGAACCCACAACCCAGGCATGTGCCCCAACTGGGAATAGAACCATGACCTCCTGGTTCACAGGTCGACGCTCAACCACTGAACCACACTGGCTGGGCGAGAATCTTTATTTTCAACAACAAAGAGTTTCCAGTAAGATGTGGATATTCTGCTTCTTATAAAAATGCAGAAATTCTGGATGCACTGTGCCCAGCTGGGCGGGTGCTGCTCATATAGAAGGTGTGCTGTCCACATCACCATCCTCGCCACCACTCTGTTGTTTACATCCAGACTCTTTGACTTAGTTATGCTACCTACGTGACCATATAGACTTCTGAGTTTGCGAGACCTATTTAACAATTATGATTCACCAAGTATTAACTTAAAGTATGACTACATATAGTGAGAATGGCTTAATTCTGCAGAGAAATAGGAAATAGAATCATGCAGAGTGTATCACCACCTTGCTGACAAGTGCCTTCTTGAATTCAAAGTAGGGAATGAAATTTTAAATAGTCTAGGAATTAAAATTTTTGTACTTGCCACTGAACCTGAAACGTATCTATAAGCATCAAACAAGTGTTATATTTCTGGTGGGGCTTAGGGTTGTGAGGTAGAGTGAAATGCCCGCTGGGCAGGAAAATACATAACCCTCTTTCTGTTTTCCACGTGGGAGAAGTACCCACATTGCCCAATTTGCAAAGTATCTTTCACGCGAAAAACTAATATGTGGTACTTCTTCATTAGTAATGAATGTATTCATGGGAAAGAATGCCTTGCCAAATAAAATATTTGATACAATTGTTACAGCCAACAGTCCTCAAAGAAAAGGGTCCTGGTCCCTCATCTTACTCCATTATTTCTTCAGCAAAAACAAAAATTTTATTAGTTTTACTAAAAGAAAAAAATGTGAATATGATGTTTTGACATTATATAAAGGAAAATATGACAGGCATTTTTCATATTTTTACATAAAACTAACACTTTGTCCTATTTTGCTGAGATATAATAAATTTTAGGCTTTTTATTTTAAATGTTAAATATCAACTGATGTAAAGACTGGCAAATGACATGTAAAGATAAATGGAATCAATGTTGCTTGTTTACAGATCTCTGTATTTAAAATGTTGTTTATGAGATAACAGAATTTAGGAGGACATAGAAACATTTTAGATACATTTTTTTTTTATGTAGAAGAAAACCAAAATATCAAAAATTATTTTTTGGTACTGTTATGTTGTGTTTTATCTCTTTTCCTCTTAAGTAGTCTTAGAAAAAAATAATTATTTTATATACTGTAATTTTCAAAGAACTAATGTTTGGCTTTGATCATTTTCTCTTGCCTTTGTTCTATTTCATTGATTCCTCTCTTATATTTATTATTTCCTTCTTTATACTTATTCTAATTTAACATTTTTACTCTTATTACTAAGAAGAAAACAGTTCATAAATTGTAAACTTTTTATATCACATAAATTCAAAGCTATAAATATTCTCCTAAGCAACACTGTAGCTGCAGCCCACAAATATTGACATTTTTAATTTTCATTCACTTTAAACTACTTCCTTGTGATACTTTTGTGATTTTTCCTACAATTATTTAGAAGTGTGTTGATTAATTTTCACATTTTGGCATAATTTTCTATGTGCCTTACTGTTATAGATTTCTAAATTAATTTTGCTTTCGTAATAGATTTTGACTTCATAAATTTATTGATACTTGACGCACGGCATGATACAACTTTATGAACTCTCCGTGTGCACTTGCGAAGAAACTGTTTTCTGCAGTTATTGGGTACAAGGTTCTATGAATGACGGCTCACGCTTATTTATAAAGTTGTCTATGTTTTCTATATCCTTACTGATTTTTATCCATTTCCTTTATCATTGATTGAGATTGAGAGCAGAGTGTTAAAATCTCCAGTTAGGTTGTAGATTTGTGGATTTCTACATTTAATTCTGTCTAGGGTTTTTTCTTCATGTATTTAGTTAGAAACCTACTGTGAGTGCATATACTAGTATCACGCATATTTATGATTCTTCTGTGTTCTCCTGGTGAATTGATCTTTTTATTACTATAAATGATTTTCATTATCTCTTTTTTGTTGTTGTTGTTAATCCTTGCCAGAGAATATTTTTTTTCCATTGATTTTTAGGAGAGTAGAAGGGAAGGAGGGGGAGACCAGAGAGAGAGAGAGAGAGAAAGAAAGAGAGACATCAATAGGTTGCCTCCTGCATGCCCCCTGACCTGGTCCTGGGATTGACCTGCAACCCATATATGTTCCACTAACCAGGAACCGAACCCTCAACCCTTTCGTGTGAAGGCCAACCCCCTACCACTGAGCCACACCGGCCAGGGATCATCATCTCTTTTAATACTCCTGGTTCTGAATATCAGATACCTCAGAGCCTCACCAGCTTTCTCATGTTTACTGTGAAGAGCATATCTTTTTTTTTTTTTTTTGGCATGCAAGCAATCTGTGTCCTCATTTCTAAAATGTCTGACCCTTCTGTGGTTTCCGCGTTCCATCTAACGCACCTCTCCAGCCTCTCTCCTTAAATGGATGCCCGTCTCACTGTCCCCTGTGGCGAGCAGCTGCTGACCTATCTGACGAGATGTCTTTGCCTTTTAGCTTTTAGCTTTTCCACTGGACTTCCAGGGATATCTCCTATTTATATGTCGTTCAGGAATCCATCAAGTGATTTGGCAGGAATTTGAACTGCGATGGGGAGCTGCCTCCTGCAAGCGTGTGTGTTTTATGCCCTGTATTAATTTTTAGCCTTCCCGGAGGCTGCGCACTTCTTCCACGGGCACTCAGGCCACGGCGGACTAACGTTTTCTGCTGGGGTTGTGGTAGACTCGCGCCCCAAGCAGGGAGGGTGCCCTCAGGACGTGTAAGCCCGTAAAGGTGTATCCCCCATCATTCCCTGCTTCCGAGATTCATTAAAATATTGGGAAGCACCGCTCCCAGTTACCTCTACCGGAACAGGTGGTCTCAACCCTGAGAAATCGCCCTAGCATCAGCTGGTCTTGTTGGCTTGTCTTTCAGGCCTCAGGAACCGCATCAAGAAATAAACATGATTTCTGGCAAATACACAAGGTTCCAAACAGGTTCTTTTTTTTTCTCTCAAAATTGGATTATGGTCATTTAGAACGATCTCTGGACATAAATGGTTGTTAATGATTTGCTTCTATTTCTCTTTTGAGGAAACAGTCGAACTCAGAGGAAGACCTGTATAAAAGCTTCATGTTAAAACCTACCGTGGGCCCTGACCGGTTTGGCTCAGTGGATAGAGCGCTGGCCTGCGGACTGAAGGGTCCCAGGTTCGATTCTGGTCAAGGGCATGTGCCTTGGTTGCGGGCACATCCCCAGTAGGGGGTGTGCTGGAGGCAGCTGATCGATGTTTCTAACTCTGTATCCCTCTCCCTTCCTCTCTGTAAAAAAAAAATCAATAAAATATATTTTTTAAAAAAATAAAACTTACCGTGGTCTTTAAAATGCCAAATTCTAGCATTCATGCCAGTTTCGCCTTCCATATTTTTGCATTTGGGTATTGGACAGAATTAATTTTTTCCTTTCCATGTAAACCAGTCTATATATTTCTCCTGATTGTGGCCCCACCAATTGGAAAAGAGTTTAAATGTAGTTGCTCTTGAAGAAAAACATTTTTTTTGCACGTGTATGTATTGCTAGGATTTTCAGCTGAGGCTTATTTTTATTGTAATGAGAAAAATAACTTCCTGCTTTGAATGGAATAGTATGATTTTTTTGAAATTGGAGGGCATTTTTATTAATAACATTTGTTCAATAAAAACACTAGTTATGAAATGGCCACGCATAGGTTATATTTGTGTTTTCCCAACAGACATGAACTGAGTGCCCCTGTGATTCGAGTAACCTGTGACTGTCCCAGTTCTCTTGCTGACAGGGAACTAAGAAATACGCTTGGGTCTAGTAGGAACTGACATAATTTGATTGACTTGCACTCACTGTGTGCAGACAAGCATACCTGTCCTCACTTGCCTCGAGGCACATCTGTGTTTCAGTAGAGTAGTAAAAATAGACTGCTACCTTCCATATGTGGAAATATTTCATGTAACCCACAGTAGCTGGGTCTAGCTTTGATATATTTTTCCAATGTTTTCAATTTTCTAAAGCCCATTTTCTGAGCACCTACTACGGGCCAATACTAGGATATATTACATTTTTATGTGAACTTACAAGAAGTGGGAGGAATCCATTCAGACACAGCATGTACTAATAATTCTCTTTAATAAAATGCTATGGTTAAACTATGGAAAGGAATATGATAAGACCTTGGCTGTGTAGCTCAGTAAGTCAGAGCATAGTACCAATATGCCAAAGTTGCAGGTTTGGTACCTGGTCTGGGCACATACAAGAATCAACCAATGAATGCATAAAAAGTCAAGTGGGGCAACAAGTAAATTCTCTCTCTCTCTCTCTCTCTCTCTCTCTCTCTCTCTCTCTCTCTCTCTCTCTCTTCCCTCTTCCTCTCTCTTTTTCTCTCCCTCCCCCTCTCCCCTTTCCTCTTTCTCTAACACAAATAAGTAGAAATATTTAAGAATGCTATGAAAGTTCAGAGGTTCTATCTTAGAATAAAGTGGTACTAGGAAAGCTTTCCAGAGATGTGGACACATGAGCTGTTTCTTGAGAGGTTAGTAAGTTCAGTTGAGTGGTGAAATGGTTTGGATTCATTACAGGAACTAGTGTGAGAAGCCTTGGACACATAGCACTTTTAAGGGGTTTGGAATGCTTGGGAAAGAGATGGGAAGAAAAGGTTAAAGCCACACGATCAAAGCATTTGAATGCCATGCTACAGAGTTTAGAATTCATTCATTCTTCAGTCATGAGGAGCAGGTGAAGGTTTTTGAATAAATGAGAAAGAAGATCAAGAGCTCTAATTTGGGAGGTAACTCTGACAGTACTCTGAAATATCTTCTGAAGGGTGAGAGACTAATTGGATGGCTACAGAGGAAAGGTGTGACATTTTCACAGTTGGTTCTATGGCATATGTCCTGTTAGATTCAAAAGGGATTTCAAATATAGTTGGGAAACCCTCCGTATTTTTTCTCTCCTCAAAGTTTAGGATACAGTCTTGGAAACTAAACTCTCTCAAGAGACTTACAGTCCATCTATTTTTCCTATATTGTTATTTAATGTTTCTTTCCTAAGCTTATTTCACCATGGCTCTTGGTGAGGATTCCATAAATGTTGAGGCTACAGTGAATACGCTGTTCCATCCAACACAATGATGGAACTAACATTGACTGATATCCCCGGCACCAAACGTGTGTCCAACTTGCTCAACACGTGCCACACTAACCTAGTCATATGTAAAGTACACACAACTGCATTCCAACAGGAAAACCAGGAGAAAGCTGAGGCTTCCAGAGAAGGAGTAATTTGCCAAGGTTGCAGAATTAACAAGCAGTAGGACTGGAATGGGAACTCAGCTTTGCAACCAGTTCTCTTCCTGGATGCATGATTCTCATTCTGTCCCCTCCTTCTTTTGCCCCATCTTGCTCTTTTCTTGAGGGTGGTTGGGTCGGGGAGGAGGCAGTAGTAGGAAGAAAACCAATTTTTTTCTGAAAGAAATAAAGATCTGACACATTTTCATTTACTGTGAAAACACCATTGGAAATTAAAAGGATCCTAAACATGTTTGTCAATTGCTTTGCCATGTCTTTTTCTCCATCGTGCAAAGAACACTCCAGAACATTTCAACTACTATAGATAAGCAGATTTATCTCCTCTTTCCCTACTACCTTATTGAATTTCCATATTAAAACTATTTTAATAGATAACTCCCTATTTGCTTTCAGTGTTGAAAATGCCCCTAACTCGATCCTTATTCTTTTACCCCATACTTATAACTTCCAGGCAAACTTTAGTAGCTGTCAGGTGAGTGAAAAAAACAAACAAACTACGTACCTGTTTGTTTTCAATGTTTTGACATCCCTAAAATATTTTTCATAAGATAAATCTCAATTGACATATGAATATTTATCAGTAATTTATTGGATACATTTTCTTCATGATTGGGAAGTTATCACGGAGAAGCAGATAAATAAGGGATTTACAACCCATTGCATCAAACCAGAGAAACAGAAGAGATGTTAAATGCAATTAAATTTTGAACCCTGCTGTTTGCCCATTTATGGATTACCGGGAACTGTCAGGAAAAAAAGAAAAAAAGAAAAAAAAATGGCACACTACAATACTAATTGCTAAAATTTATGTTGTGTTTTTCTCAACATTAAGGAAAGTGTTAAATCATTTTTGTTCTGAAGAGCTTATCGGCAATCAAAACAAGAGATGATTTAAGTAGATATCTTAAAGCATGAGGCAGCCAAATTCAAAAAGCTCTGGTGATGGTCCTAATGTCAGGATTCATTGAGGATCCTTTTTTCTTTTTTTTAGTATATATATATATCAGGGATGTGGATGTCCATGCTACAAGATGATCGAG
Organism: Plecotus auritus; assembly: GCF_963455305.1. Lineage (NCBI taxonomy): Eukaryota > Metazoa > Chordata > Mammalia > Chiroptera > Vespertilionidae > Plecotus > Plecotus auritus. The sequence goes on along the minus strand of NC_137773.1, from coordinate 10,660,328 downwards.
TTTGGTGGGGCTCTGGGTGAGGGCTTGGAGACCTACATGGGTGCAGTTTGCTGGTATAACAGGAACCTGTGCGTTTGTCCAGAGCGTGTTCTGCCTGCTCCTCATACTGCTCATCACTTGCCTCGCCCTAGGAGATTTCTGTCAGTAACAGTTAAGCCACTGGCAGTTTCAATATTCCCCATCAACCTGAAGCTATTTTGGGGCATGTTCCTGAGAGGGTATTGCAGAATTCCCACTAATAATCATTTCTTTTTCCATTAGTTATGATACTTTCTCTCAATATTACCTCTCCTGTACCTAACATGCACACACATACACACGGCATAAAAGGAAAGACGGTAATTACAGAAGACAAGGCTTTGTTCTGTATATTGAAAATGAGGATGCAGTTTTGTCCTCAATGGAAAATAAGGGGATGACTTAAAAAGAACACAGCTAAGTTAATAATCTAAATTTCTTCTAACTATTTAATTATGCTCTGAAAGCTGGAGTTGCTGCTTTTGCCTTCACCTCACCTCCCCGGTTCTGGGTAATTATATCTAAAAATGTTTCACCCTCCCTCTACTTTCTCATAGATGTTCCCCATTTCTTATTATAAGTCAGATTATTTGCTAGTTCTTTTTTTCTTTTCATTTTAAAGTGAAGAATTTCAGTTATTCAAATAAATTTTAAAAAAATTGTTAGGCTCAGTATATTCAAATGTGAACGAAATTATAATTGTTAAGTCACTGACTAGAAAGAAGATCCACGTGTTCTCATTTTCTATCGAGCAGCATGAAAACACAACCTTTGTTGTTTGCTATTGTCTAGCCCTAGGAACATGGGCATTATATCTCAGTAAAAAGTCGAAAGTGTACATTTTTTGTCAGATGTATCTTAAGCCAATTGTGTGTCCCTATCTGAGTTATTAAGCATTAGATGAAGAGATACCTCTCCCATATTCATACTTTTTCAGGGATCACAAAGAGAAAATAATGGTTAGTTTAGAATAGAATTTTTTTTACTCCTTCTTCAAATCTGAATCCAGTGTTTAAATTATCATTCTTTTAGTTGCCCTGTAAAATGAAAAAGTGTATTTTGTGCAAAGACTAGTACCATCTGAATGGATTCAATAATAACAAATACTTAAGTGGATCTCAGACTCAAAAATATGTGATATTACAAATGCACTTATATGACATATTAGCTTGGGAAACATAATTTTTATAGTTGGCTTAACAAGTCTTTTAATTAGACTGTGATGAATTTACAAGTTATAAAACATCAAGACAGTCATAAAAACAGGCGACAGAGTTAAACATTTTAATAAGTGACAACCCAAGAAAGCTATATCTATTATTTATTGGAATATGTTTAAGATGACTATTAAGAAAACATATCATCTGCAGCAGATACAGAACAATTAAATTGGTAAAAAAAAAATTTGCTTACTGATGGAGAAATAGCATGTAATATCCTGCAAGGAAAACATCTTTCAGAAACACTTCCTTTTCTGCTTTGGAATCCATTGCCTTCTGCCTATTCTTAGATGAAGAAAATGCCAGACCTTGTAGCTGTTTTCTAAGGCACTTGTTTAAGACGGTGGAAAACAAATCCAGAATCAAATTGCCTCATGCGATTAGGGTTTGGTCCCGAGGTCTCTTCTCTTATTCAGAGAGATAATTGGCAGGGCTGTACAATGGAAAATAATTTGCCGGCAAAGTGATGCAGAACTTCAAATTCAAGTGCTACTTGTTTGCGAATTTCAATCAGATGAGAAGATATGACTTTTTAAGTAATTTTGCATCCCATTTTTCATCAGTAGATATTTGAAACTTGTTTATATAATTTATTTTTAACAATTTTTACATCTTTATGGAAATTAACGTTATTGTGTGGGTAAACGAGAGAAACATCCCAATGTGGCCAGTTCTGCATTTATGCAGACACTATTTGATACTTCGGATCCTTTCCGTTTTACACTCACATACTGGATCAGTGGCTGATATGAATACTGTATAACCCCAAGGCAAAAAAAAAATATTTTTCTTCTCCGGCTCCTCTAGACTATCCCTGGCTAAATTTCTTCCTGTTTATGTATTATAATAGATAGCCTAAGTGTACTGCTTAAAGGCAGATAGTGTGCGTGTATGTCTCTACATTCAGTGAGGATCCAGTGTCTGGCCATGGTATCCAGGGGAGAAGGAAAGGAGAGAAAAACAAAGGAACAGAGGGAAGGAGAAATAGGGAAAGAAGGACAATGGGAGGGAGGAAATGGGGAGGGGATAAGGAAAGAGGGAAGGAAGGAATGGTTTTTATTTGATTTTACTTTGTAAAATGTTTTCCCAGCTTTACTGAGATATAATTGACATATAGCATTGTGTGTCACCTGAAACAGGTATACAGCATCATTATTTGGATATGTGTCTCTATTGCACATATCACAGAAACTTTACTTCACACCAGTCACCTCACATAGTTAAAGTAATTGTTTTTCTTGTGATGAGAACTTTTCAGATATGTTCTCTTAGTAACTTTCAAATAGACAATACCGTATTGTCAACTGTCATCATCCTTTTTCTTGATTCTTACTATCTCATTTGTTTATGGAACTCCAAAATGGAATATGCAAGAAACAAGTGTTAAGCATAATCTTTCTCACTATTCACCAGAGCAGAAATATAACTAAGATGCGATCTTACACCAGGCACTTCTGAATTCAGCAACACTATCCTAGTTTTTCAGAGCACACAGGCTAACCATCAGGATCCCATTTTCCCCTCCATTCTTCTTTTCCCTTTACTCTTTAATATTCTTGACCACTTCATTTTTAGCACAGCCCTGTTGGGAATAATAGCTTCTGTCACAAGATGTGGGAGGAATATGATGTAATGCTCTGGGTAATTTTGTTAAGCCCACTTAGCAACTAATCCACTCAAGTCTAAACTGGTATTGGAGTTATCACTCACGAGGCTGGCTTTGTGCACAAGCTATTCAATACCCGCACATCTTCACAAATTATTGGTACGCGTCCTCAGACAGAGGGCTGTGACAGCTGAAAAGGATACCTCTTCAACTCCTAATTTTCTGTATTTTTATTTCATTTTAACACCTCTTTGCAGACAATTAGCTTTTCCCCCTTTTCTTTCTCCGGCTATTTTAAATTAGTCCATTTCAGGCTGATGAATGAGCCAAGTTACAGCCCATGAAGGAAGCACCAGCTGAATGCTGAAATGGTGCTCATAGCTAGAATGCAGTGCAACAGATTTTATTCTTAGAAGCAAGTGATGGAATATTCCCTTTTACAGAATTTCAAGCCAATGCATTGGAATAAATGTGAGATACATAATGCACCTTGCTCAAGAAGTATCTGAAAGCTCTATGGGTGCCTGGAAATATTCTGGGTAATATTTTTAATTGACATATAATTGACATACACCATTATATTCATTTCAGGTGTACAAAATAATGATATTTGTATACACTGCAAAATGATCACCACAGTAAGTTGAGTTCCATGAAGTAGCCTTTTTTTTCCTTGTGATGAACACTTTTAGGATTTTATATCTTGGCAACTTTGAAGTAGGCACTACCATATTATTAACTGCATTGCACTGACTTATTTATTTTATAATTGGACGTTTGTGTCTCTTGACCTTTTTCACCCATTTTCCCCACTCCCGGCACCGCTCCACACAAGCAGCCACTGTACTGTTCTCTGTTTTGTCTTGATTTGTTTCGTTGGTTCATTTGTTTTGTGTTTTAAGTTCCATGTACAAATGAAATTATATGGTATTTGTTTTTCTCTGCCTGACTTATTTCACAGCATAATTCCCTCAAGGTTCATCCATGTTTTTGTAAATAGAAAAATCCATTCTTTTTTTATGACTGAGGAGTAGTCCATTATATATACGTACCACATCTTCTTCACTCATTCACCCATTTGTAGACAGATAGTTTGTTTCCAGATCTTGACTATTGTAACTAATACTGCAGTGATCATAGGGATGTATATAACTTTGCAATTCAGTGTTGTTTTTTTCCTTGGGATAAATATCTAGTAGTGGATTTGCTCCACCTGATCGTAGCTATATTTTTTAAAGATTTTTTAAATTGATTTTTAGATAGAGAGAATGGGGGAGAGAGAAACATCCATGTGAGAGCGAAACATTGATTGGCTGCCTCCCACATGTCCCCTACTGGGGATCCAGACTGCAACCGAGGTATGTGCCCTGACAGGGAATCGAAACACATCCCTTTGGTGCACAAGGATGATGCCCAACCAACTGAGCCACACTGGCCAAGCGGTAGTTCTACTTTCAACTTTTTAGGAACCTCCATGCTGTTTTCCATAGTGGCTACACCAACGTACATTCCCACCAACAGTGCAGGAGGGTCCTATTTTCTCTACGTCATCAACACTGACACTTGTCATTATCTTTTAGATAATAACCATTCTAACAGGTATGAGGTGGTATCTCTTTGTGGTTTCGATTAGCATTTCCATGATTAGTGATGCTGAAAATATTTTTATGTGCCGGTTTGCCATCTATATGTCTTTCTTAGAAAAACGTCTATTCATGTTCTCTGCCCATTTTTTAATCTGTTGTTTTGTTTTTTGCTATTGAGTTATATGAGTTCTTTATATATGTTGAATACTGACCCCCTATAGAATTTATGATTTGCAAATAATTTCTCCAATTCCATAGGTGGCCTTTTCATTTTATTGATGATTTCCTTTGCTGTGCAAAAGCTTTTTGGTTAGATATAGTCCCATTTGTTTATTTTTGTTTTGGTTGCCTTTGCTTTTGGAGTCAGATACAAAAATTCATCACACACACAAAAAAAATCATCACCGAGAACTGTTCAAGCAGCTTATTACCTGTACATTTTTCTAGGAGTTTAAGGTTTCAAGTTTAACATTCAAGTCTTTAATCTGTCTTGAGTTAATTGTTGTGAGTGGTGTAAAATAGTGGTCTAGTTTTATTCTTTTGCACGGGGCTGTCCAGTTTTTCCAAACAGCATTCACTGAAGAGACTGCCCTCTCCCCATTGTACATTCTTGCCTCCTTTGTTGTAAATTGTTTGTCCATACATGCATATTGATGTGTTTCTGGGACCATTATCTTGTTCTGTTGATCTAAGTCTTTGTTTTATGTCAATGTCATACTATTTTCATTATATAGATTTGTAATGTAGTTTGAAATGAGGACACATGATATATACAGCTTTGTTTATCTTTCTTTCTCAAGATTGCTTTGGCTATTCTGATTCTTTCGTGGTTTCATACAAATTTTAGGTTTGGTTATTTTGTTTCTATGAAAAAAATACATCATTGGAAATTTGATAGGGATTGAATTGAATGTATAGATTGCTTTGGTTAGTGTGAACATTTTAACATTATTGATTCTTCTAATCCATGAGCATGCAATAGTTTTACATTTATTTATGTCTGTAATTTATTTCATCAATGTCTTATCGTTTTCAGCATATAAGTCTTTCACCTTCTTGGTTAAATTTATTCTCAAGTATTTTTATATAATATAAATGGGATGGTTTTTTAATTAGCCTTCCTGATAGTTTGTTGTTAGTATATTAAAATGCAAAAGATTTTTGCATATTGATTTTGTATCCTGCAACTTTGTTAGTTCTATTATATTTTTGATGGAATCTTTAGGATTTTCTATCTATAATAATAAAAGCGTAATATGCTAATTAGTCCAGATAGCCGAACACCTATTGGACGTCATTTTGGACATCCTTCTGGATGAAGCTGCGGCACGGGGGGCCGAGGCAGAGGCAGTTAGGGGCAATCAGGCAGGCAGGTGAGCAGTTAGGGGCAATGAGGCAGGCATGCAGATTGGTTAGGGGTAATGAGGCAGGCAGGTAGAGGGGTTAGAGGCGATCAGGCAGGCAGGCAGGCAGGCCAGCAGTTAGGAGCCAGTGGTCATGGATTGCGAGAGGGTACAGGCCGGGCTGAGGGACCCCCATCCATGCACGAATTTCGTGCACCAGGCCTCTGGTATATAAAATAATTTGTCTGCAAATAGCGACAGTTTTATTTCTTCCTTTCTAATTTGGATGCCTCTTTCTTTTTTCCTCTCTCTCTCTCTCTCTCTCTCACTCTTTCACTCTTTCTTTTTCCCTATTGCTCTGGCTAGGACTTCCAATAATATGTTGAATACAACTGGCAAGAGTAGGCATCCTTATCTTTATGTGTGTCTGATTTTAGAATAAAAGCTTTCAGCTTTTTACTGTTGAGTATGATGTTAGCTGTGGGCTTGTCTTACATAGCCTTTATTATGTTGAAGTATGTTCTCTCCATCCCCACGATGTTAAGAGTTTTTATCACAAATGGATGTTGAATTTTGTCAGAAGCTTCATCTGCATCCACTAAAATGATTGGCAATTTCTCATTTTTAAAAATGTATGTAACCTTTTTGATAGGTCTTCTTGCTTTGTACTTTTACTTTCCCTAGTGTGGATTCCAATTCTTATAAATATCCACAGCAAAAAAAAAAAAAAAATGATTAATTTAAAAATTGAATGCAAAGGGAAGCAAAGTATATTGGTAAGCATTTGTTTATTTGCCTTGCTAGATTCTTTTTCTCTTTCGTTTCTATGAGGAAACCTCTCTTCCTTGACTGCTGATTCTGATGCTTAAAAGGAGCACAGTCCCGTTACTTCTAATCAGTGTTTTACAATAGTGATATTGCGTGTACCCAGCGTAGCCTGCAGAGATGTTCACGTATTCAAATATTCCAGATCGCTAAAGCAGCTCCCTTGAGCAGCAAAGCTAAGCATTTTTATGGAAATCCTTCCGAGACGTGTCAAACATTACAGTTTTTATTATTATTTTAAACAAAGAGTACTAAGATAAGTATCACTTTTCTTGATCACTCAGAGACCATTATGAGCAGCCAGCATTATGTTCTGCACATTGAAGTATGGCCTTCATAGGCTTTTGAGGACTTTTGTCCTTTTCCTAAGTCACAGATGGTGACACTGGCTTTCTTTTCATTTCCTGTCATTGGCTATCTTCTAATCCAGCGATTTTCAACCTATTTCATCTCATGGAACACACAACTAATAACTAAAATTCTGCGGCACACACACAAAAATGTATTTCTGGCAATCTAACAAAAAGTAGTTAAAATTTTGAATGATTTACATAATAATATAATAGTAAAAGCATTTTTTCTCCAGAGTGGCTTTTTAAAAAATCAGATGCCTATACTTGTATATAAGGATTTCTGGTACCAAGAATTAACCCATCAGATGCAACCTTATCATTGTGATATGACCAATAAGATGCAACTCTATTATATGCCATATATTTATGGTTCAAGACAAGGCATTCACACCCACCGGCTATTGTTGAATTGGCTGTTGTCATTTTTTATTTGACAATCTAAGGGGAAAAAGGTCAGTGCCCATGACTAAACAGCTATTGCATGTTTTAAGTATTGTTGTGGCACACCAGTGTGCCGTGACAGGGGTTGAAAATCCTGTTCTGATCTGCTACAACAATTTAAATGTAACAGTCTGAACTATTGCTGTTTCTCCTTAGGAGTGAAACTCATGGGCTTTGTCATAGATATTTACCACTCACCAGCAGTTGCTGTCTGTTTCAGTTCTGTGACCATGTCCCGGAAGGGATTTCTTGCTACTAGTCGAATATCTGTTGAAGTGGGCAATTTGGGGATGTTTATTCTGTAAACAAAGAAATAGCAAAGAGCCCACTTCAAGCCAGGGTCTTCAGAGCTTCTGAGAATGTCTGACAGGAACAATGTCCTAATTTGAAATCCCCAGTAAACAAGAAGTCAGTTTGGCTTCCACACAGCTTCTTCACAGCACATCACCTTCCTGAGCTTGCCTGTACATTTACACATCATTCTAAAGTCCTTGTACGATTACCTAAGAACCTAACAGTATCATATGACATGAGTGCTTATTTATGATATGAAGTTTTTCATTTACTGCTCTCAAAGCAAAATAAAAATAATTTTGTATTTATTCACCTATCTAGGGTAGCCAAAGTTTTAAAGAAATTCAATAGTTTTATTTAATATAGTGACTTCATGCTGAGCAATATTATCGTATGTTACAGATATCCTATATAATAAAAAGCTAATATGCAAATGGACCGGTTGGCAGAAAGACCAGTCGCTGTGACGCACACTGACCACTAGGGGACAGACACTCAACGAAGGAGCTGCCCCCTGGTGGTCAGTATGCTCCCACAGGGGGAACACCACTCAGCCAGCCAGAAGCTGGGCTCGCGGCTGGTGAGCACAGCGGCAGTGGCAGGAGCCTCTCCCACCTCCACAGCAGTGCTAAGGATGTCTGGCTGATGGCTTAGGCCTGCTCCTCTGGGGAGAAGGCCTAAGCCATCAGCCAGACATCCCCTGAGGGCTGTTCCCCCTAAGCCATCAGCCAGACATCCCCTGAGGACTGCTCCCTCTAAGCCATCAGCCAGACATCCCCTGAGGGCTTCCGGACTGCAAGAGAGCGCAGGCCAGGCTGAGAGGAGCGCCCCCCCCGCCGAGTGCACAAATTTGTGCACCAGACCTCTAGTATATATATAAAATCTATACTTTAGAGCAGTTTTTTTTTTTTTCTTTCACTAAAGGTCCAAATAGTAAATGGTTTTGTGTTTGTGGGACCTATACTTTTTGTTGTAACTATTTAAGTCTGTCCTTATAACCACACATAATAAGTAAATTGTCTGAAACTTTATTTGTAGACTTTGAAATTTGAATATTGTATAATTTTTATGTGTCATGAAATATTCTTCTTCATTTTTGTTTTTGTTGTTTTTTTTTTTCAACTACTTGAACATGCTAAACATTTTTAGCTCACAGACCATATAAAAATAGTCTGGAGCCTGATCTGATCCACAGGCCAGTTTATATATCCTGACTCTCAAGGGTAATAGAAATGCCGTATCAAGAATTGCAGAGGTCTGCTCACAACACCAAGCTTCCAGGAAAAGGCTGAACATTTTGGTAAATGATTATTTCTAAATATATTGGTAATTTCAAAAATAAAATTCCTGGGATATTTTACAGTTTTCTGCTTAATTGTTTTTGTTCTGAATATCGCTCACACCAGAACTCGAATTTTCATGTGTCTGGGAATACTCCCTAGGCATCCTGTTAAGAGGTAAACAGACAAGCCTGATGTGGGGCCTGGGCTCAGCACTTCTAACAGGCTCATAGGTGGTGCCAATATCCCTGGTCTTCCAACCAGCCTTTGAGTGGCTAAGGCATGGACAACAGATAAGAAAGCCCCGTTTGACCTCATAAGCGATTATGAGTCTGTGCAGAGGACTTGAAGTGAATGAGATTTAATGGTTTTAAATGAAATGCATAGCCCTTAAAAATAAAAGCCAAAAGGCATACAAAATTAATAACATATTTAACATTTTGTGCGTGGCTTCACCAAATTACCAAGAATTACATTAAAAGCCCTGAATACTTAACTTGCTAAGCCCCAAGTATCCTGGCTACTATAAAAAAAAAAATGCAGCTTTTATACAGACCCCATTCATTCTAACTCGTCAAATATTTTTCACCTTTTTGTTAGATTATCTAACATCTGCCAAAGCAATGAGCAATTCAGTAAACACTAGAAGATAGAAGGATTATTAAAAATTGATATGTACTCTGCAGGCTTACATGTTGCATTTGCTGTGTGCACACAAAAAGTATGCAAGTCTACGTGATGTTTAAAATGCATTTGGTCTGAGGATTTCTAATGTCAAGTTTCAATCCCATGCAAATGAAAGGGGCTGAATACATAAACCTGTCAAAATCATGATTTTAATGGAAATGTCAAGATTCTTCTGAAAGCCAGTATAATAATCTCTTCTATGCAGCACTAGGAAGTAGCCTATGATCCCACTGTCACCCTGCACTATACGTTTCATCCTATTACCATCCTCAGCTCCATTATCTAAATGACCAAGCACTCCTCCAGTTCCGGGGCTAAACGATGTCATGACATGACTATCATCATATTTATACCTCATAAAATTAGAAAGGTTATTAAACATAATGTGACCTTTGGCATACTCTAATAGAATCTTGAATTTAGCTGTTTTCTCTCTTTCTCTCCTTCTCTTCCTTCACTCACTCTGATCTCTCATTTCAGTTTTTTTGCATGTTCCCTTTCTTATTTCCTTTCAAATAAGCTGTTGCCCGCTTACACAGGCATTATCCTGCCTGACCAAATCTACAATTTTATAAAATGCAATTTTTATTCCAGTGCTTTTTAATTATTCTTCAAAGCTGCCACTCAGGAGAAATACGTTGCTGCCATTCAAACCTAAATTCAATGCCAAGTACATTTGCCCTTGAACATTTTCTAAAGCACTGGGTGATGTGGGGTCTGAGGAGTCTCTCCGTTTTGTGGTTACTATTGTCTTTATCTGGTACTGCAGCGCACAAGGCCATTAACTGTGTTTATCTTTGTGGGCTGGCTGTGATCAAAACCTATAAAAGGAATAGATGCTTTGAGATGGGTGAGGGTCATGTACTTGGTGTGTTGGACAGTTGAGAAGGAAAGAGTATTTGTCAGAATGTCTATAGACTCCTACACTGCATAACCACCTTCTCTTTAGCATTTTAAGATCATTTTAAATAGATTAAACAGAAACAATTATGCTTTGTAAGTACTTAAAAATAAGAACAGCCCTAGCCAGTTTGGCTTGTGGATAGAGCATTGGCCTGTAGATGGAAGGGTCCTGGGTTCAATTCTAGTCACGGGCATGTACCTTGATTGTAGGCTCCTCCTTGGTTAGGGCCCTGGTCATGTAGGAGGCAACCAATCGATGTGTTTCTCTCACATGGATGTTTTTCTCTGTCTTTTCCTCTCTCTTCCACTCTCCCTAAAAATCAATGGACAAATATCTTCAGGTGAGGATTAAAAAAATAAGAGCAATGTGCTTCTTTGTCTGTACATGTATACTTTTTTCATTCCTTTCTTTGAAGATCATTGTTAAGATATCGTGTCCTGAATATATTTGCATCCTTTTCTTTCACATATATATACTAGAGCCCTGGTGCCCGGATTTGTGCATTAGTGAGGTCCCTCGGTTTGGCCTGCAGACATCACCCGAGGGGTCCTGGATTGCGAGAGGGCACAGGCCAGGCCGAGGGAACCCACTGGTACATGATCAGGGCCAGGGAGGGACCATGGGAGGGCTCCAGGGCATGTCCAGCCCATCTTGCCAAGTCCCGATGGGCCGGACCCAAGACACTTAGCATATTAGGCTTTTATTACATAGGTTATATATAACTGTTGATAGTACTGCTGATGTCTCCCATTTTCATTTTCTGTTCCAAAGGCTTCTCAACACAGAACCTGAACTTTCAGTCTCTCCTACCGCGTTTGTCAATTTTAAGCTCACTACATTTCCTTGTTCAGGTCCCTAACGACGATGGCTTCCAAATGCAGAGACCTCTTCACAATTAATTTTTCATGCCAGACGTCTCTTACCCTCTACTCACAGCTTCCTAGGCTCAGTTTGATTTACTAGGTTATTTATTTACACACATTTGCTATTTATTGACTATCTACTACATGGTGAAAACACAGTTTCCACTTTGAAGGAGTTTGTATTCTGGTAGGTAATACAGACAAGAGACTGGATAATAATAATATGCTGTGATCTGCTAGCTTTTAAATTCATGAATCAATCAATATATATTTATGAATGGGAAACGAGGAACAATCTTCAAGCCTTTATTAGACTTAGATGGGGATGTGGATATAGATACAGACACAAATAGAATTTTTGGCCCCAAAGAGATTGGAAACTAGTAGGAGAGAAAAATAATAATATAAAGAGAAAACCTTGTTAAAAGATATTATATGATAACTGCCATATATTCTTATTAGAGGCAGAAAATCCATCGGAAATTAATCTCTCTGTAGTAAAAATTCTTTTCATACTTTTTGTTTAATATTGATAATAATGTTTTATTCTTTGTTCCATATTTGTTTCATCTCCGAATGAATAATTTATCTCCCTATGCATTTTACTTTAAAAACTGACCACATAAATCATTCCATATCTTTGGTCTTTCTTTGTGTCCTTTCTTTCATCTGCCTCTGTTTTTTGTATAGAGTGACTATATTGGTCTGTCCAGGCTACAATTATAAAACACTATAGACTTTGTGGTGAAAAACACATAAGTTTATTTTCTTTCAGTCTGGAGGCTACAAGCTCCAGATCATGTCAACTGAATCAGTCCCTGGTGAGGACACACTGCTGGTTGGAAGATGGTCAGCCTCTCGCTGTGTGCTCACGGGGTCTTTCCTCCTCAGCGTGTGTGCAGAGAGAGGGAGCTCTGATGTCTCTTATCTGGACACCACTCCTGCGGAATCAGGAGTAACTGTGCTTACTTCCTTGGCAGCTCATCTCCAAACCCAGTCACACAGGGAGTTACAGCTCCAACATCTCAGGTTTGGGAGGGACACAAACATTTAGTCCATAATAGTGATAAAATCATTAGTTAACTATTTGCTTAATATTTATTGCCTCAATAATTAAACTTCCCTGGGACAAACAAAATGTCATATTCCAATTTTGAGATTCAATGACATATAGGCCCATTGCTGAGAATTAATACATTTTCTGGCCTATAAAAAAAAATACAAATTATTGAAAGCAAAGCACATGCTGGAATGTCTGAAGATTATGAATCTCTAAATCAATAAAAATCACAAATATATGTCACTTTACTAAGCAAGCAGTTTATCTTCTCTGGAAACAAAGTAAAATGCATAGTTTTTATAAATACATGTTCATTAAATACATTGTGTTTTGCTTTATTCTGCATAATTTGCATAAAGTATATTTGGATGAATGTCTGATGTGTGAAGCTATCCCATTCATTTTCAGTCATTTCACAGTTTTATAGTTTTAATCAAATAACAATGGTCCTATCTAGGTGAAGAAAATGACTATCATTCACAAAAGACTAGAAACACAATTCCTATAGAGGTGGTACTATTTATTTTTGTGTATTTGATCAGTCTTCATTTGGACTTTTAGCCAACACACACACACACACATACACACACACACACACAAACACACACACACACACATAAACACACACTTTGCCAAAGGGGAACTCTTAACATTTGCAACAGCATGGATGGAAATGGAGAGCATTATGCTAAGCAAACTAAGCCAGTCAGAGAAAGATAAATATCACATGATCTCACTCATTTGTGGAATATATTGAACAACATAAACTGATGAACAAAAACAGATCCAGAGATAAAGAAGCATCGAACAGACCATCAAACCTTAGAGGGAAGGTAGGGGAGGGGAGGGGTAAGGGGGAGAGATCAACCAAAGGACTTGTATGCATGTATATAAACATAACCAATGGACACAGACACCAGGGGGGTGAGGGCATGAGTGGGGGTGGGGTGGGGGACAATGGGGGAATAAGGACACATATGGAATACCTTAATCATTAAAGAAAAAAACCACAAATTTGTTATTTGAATTAAAAAATATATCTAATCTTAAGATGCTGGGAAAACCACAAAAACAAAAATGAGTGCAAAGGTACAGTTTCTCTTATTAAAAAGCATATGAGGGTTTTTGGCTAAATTCATTTTTCTGCCTTCTGTCTCTGTGTTTTTTTAATTTATCCACTGTACTTCTTTCATATTAGTCATCCTATAACACTGCTTTTTTTCTTTTTCTTTTCTTTTTCAATGTGTTAAAATAAACATAAACTTTCTTAGACATTTTTAATTGTACAGTTCAGTGGTATTAAATATTCACATTACTGTACAGCCATCCCCATAATGTTTTTCATCATGTAAAACTGAAAATCTATACCTATTAAACAATCAATTCACATTTTTCTCTATCTCCAGCCCCTAGAAACCACCATTTTACTTTCTGTTCCTTTGATTTTGTCTGCTTTAAGTACCTCATGTAATTGGAATGATACAATATTTGATTTCTTGTGACTAGGCCATTTCACTTAGCATAATGTCCACAAGATATGCCCATGTGGTAGCACAGTACTGAATGTCCTTATGTTTTAAGGCTGAGTAGTGATATTCTTCCCTTGTATGTAGATACCACACTTTGCTTATCCATGCATTCATCAATGGACACTTGGGTTGCTTTAATCTTGTAGCTTCTGTGAGTACTGCTTCTGCGAACATGACTATACACATATTCAAGACCCTGCTTTTAATTTTTTTGGATATATACCCCAAAGTGGAATTGCTGGGTCATATGGAAATTATATATATTTTTTAATTTCTTGAGGGATTTCCATATTGTTTTCCACAGTAGCTGTATGATTTTACACATCCATCAAAAATGTGCAAAAGTTCCAATTTCTCCATGTCCCTGCCAATGCTTGTTGTTTTCTATTTTTTGATAGTAGCATCCTAATGGGTGTGAGGTGGTTGAAACACTGCTTTTTATCACATTGCTCCATTGCTCAAAACCTTCCATGGCTCTCTATTACCTTGTAAACCACTTGTGACTTTGGATAAGTTTCTTCACCTTTTCTGTCCAGTACAGCTTTTATATACTGTCAACAGCAAGGCTTTTAGAGTGATATCCCTCTACTCCTCTATTCCTACATATAAAGACCCTGCAGTCTTATTGATGTCCTCTTAAATGTTATACATATGTTTTCTCTTATATGATACTATTATTTGCAAGATTTTTTCCAAGTGACACACATTTCTTTTTATCTAACCCTACATTTCTCTAGGGAACAATATTGGCATTCGGAGCAGAACACGTTTTCCCTCCTGCAGAATTTCGTTGCAGCTTTATAGAACATTAAGAATCCCTGGTTCTCGCCCATTGAATGCCAGTAAAACTCTTATAGTGACAGCCAACAATGCTTCCACACATTTCCAAGCACCATTATTCATGACTCTTTTGGTCATAAATAGCAGATAATCCCAATCAAACTGGCTTAAGAAAGTGAGTGAGCATATTAGCTAATGGAATTGAAAAATCAGGGCAAGGTTTATGGCTACAGGTACACATGGGCTAACTAATGTCTAACAGATTTGTTCTCTCTCTGTATAATGGTTCTCCCATCCAGTATATTTAGGGATGGGCCCTCCTCTTCTGTCTGTACGCTTCCAGTGGTATCAGACTTATATCCTCATAGCTCTTCTGCAAGCAGAGTAGAGCTCCTCCCTTTCCCAATCGCTCAAGCAAAGTTCCACTTAGGTTCTGAATTGGCTTGGCTGGAGTCATGATTTTTTTAAAGGTATCACTGCAGGCAGAGAAACATAACATTCTTTTGTGCACTTCAAACCTAGTGTAGGATATGGACTACCATTTGAAGATGGGTAGCTCACCAAAGAAATATAAGGTACTGTTAGCAGAAGAAATAATAATGGATGCCAGGTAGCAAAATGACAAGAAGTAACCTATAAAAAATTCAATTGCTTAATCTTGGGCAAATATTTTCAATTCTGAGCCTCTTCTCCAAATTTATGAAATGTAAATAATGACAACTGCCCTGCAGGTAGACGGCATAAAATTAAACATGGAGAGTGTCTCAGATAAGACCTGGGATAGCTGTGCTTAAATCATGTCTCATTCCCTTTGCATTCCCCTCTTAGGTGCCAGTCAGGGATGGTTTTTTTAAGTAATTGATAGCTGGTAGTTGCAAACACTACCCATTCAGACTAGGGGACCTGACCTGTCAAAATGGAACTCAGCCAAGTATACCACTGTTAATTAGAGTTGGTCCCAGTAAAGATCCTTCATGATTAATTCTATTTGTGCTTATTTCTCTCCGTACTTCTGACCCACAGTGGAATTTCTAGTGATTTCTGTCTAAAATACGTTATATCACCAAAAACTACTTTCATTACCCCCCGCCACCTCTGCATTTCGTAAGTGTCTACATGGTGCTTGCATGTAATCTGCAAAACCTGTTTTTCCTCATTCAGTTCTCTTGCTTTGAATAATGCAAGATGCATGCTAGTTAGAGCTACATGAACACCTGATTCATATAATTCCTGCCTCAAGCAATGGCACCCACAGAAGATGGCCTGTACTCATTATACCTCCAAAACCAGAAGGCCTCCAGGGACTCTGGTTGAACAGGGCAAGGTGTGTGGAGCTGAGCAAAGAAAACTCATCAGTCCCCAGGGTTCCCATCGCCCCTGTGCACCTGGGTACAAACCACTGATGCTGCGTACAACTGATGGTCTTTAGAGCCTGCTTTGTACTTAATGAGCTGTGTGACTTTGGACGAGTTTCTTCAACTTATTGATTCTTAGCTTCTTCACCTATAAAATGAAAATTATAACTCTGAGTTTTCGGGGAGAAGATGAACATTGGAGATCTACTACCAAAATTCCTGACAAGTAGCCATTCAGAAAGCAACCTCTACATTTTATGAAGATGATGGCTTTTGTGGGGTCTCTGTTACTTTTGGCAATTATTTAGCCATTACCGAGGTGTCATTCTTGCTACCTCAGTTTATTGAGAGACTTTTTGTGTCCATGAGTTCTTATTCTATGCTTTGCCTACCACAGTGCTACACAAGTATGAAGGCATGGATGAATGAATGCATGCACAGATGATAAATTTGTTAAGTAGACCTTTGGAAATGAGACTGGAAATTATTTGGAGAATCTTTCATGGGTAAGAAAATCTGTGGAAAAATTTCTTTGTATACAAAAAAAAAATCAAATTTTTTTCAGAATTTTTAAAAAGATGTATCTGCTATAAAATTATAAAATGATAATTTAAAAAATAAAATAAAGGATACATCTACTTTTAAAATACTTTGATGATTTCAGACAAAAATGATGTTTTTACTAAAACTTATTTAACAGCAAATCTTCATAACAGAGTTTGATATGTCAGAGAGAGGTTGGAACTAGGAGCCAGAAAGGAAGGCCTCAGTCTGCCGCTTCATTTTAGCATTTTCAACTTTAAAACCAGTGATTTGACTAGCAGTCGCTCTGATTTCATTATTCATAGACTCAATGATCCTTTGCCAAGATATTGAAAGTACTTGTCAATGCATTTCCAAGTGGGCATGCTAAATGGAAAACAGAACATTCTCAAAATATATAAAGGTCAGAGGCATTTTTTTATGATCCAAACAAAGGCAAACAAGGGCTACTGTTCTCTGGAGCTCACATTTTATTAAAATAAAAGTAAGCAAATATACAACATGATATGAATAACATAAATCAAGGCAATGTGATAGTGAGTGAGTGACAGTGGGCAAATTAGTCGAGTGGCCCAGGAAAGTCTTTCTGAGAAGGAGGAATCTGAGCTATGCACTGAAGGAGGGAAAAGGCCCAGCCATGCAAAGGCTGATCGTGGGAAGGAGACGGCAGGAGAAGGACCTACAGATGCCCAGTCCTGGAAGCTGGCTGGGCTTAGCATGGGCTGTTTGGAGTTAGTAAGATAGTGGGTTGTGGTGGGAAAAGAACCTGGATGGGTGAGATAGTAGCTGGATCCTAGAGAGTTTCATAGAGCTATCATAGAGCTGTTAGATTTTGGATTTTATTCTATGTGCTTTAGGGAGGGATGACACCGGGTTTATGTTTTAAAGCCCAGCTGTGTAAAAAAGTCACATCCCTAAAAGCTAGAATTTATTTCTTTTTAATGGTGAGGTCCTGATTTACATGAAGAGAAATGGTCATAAAAGGATGATTTGGCAGTAAATGTTTCTTCCAAGTATCTGCAGCTATTTTATTCACACACCCTAATCAGTACTCAAGGAGCAGGTTGTAACGCCGCTTAAACGAGTCAGTTCCTGCCTGGCACAGCCATTGCCGGCACACTCATGCGTTCCAGTTGTTTTTTAAACCGCATTTTACACCAGGGGAAATTGCGCACAGTAAATGTCAAGGATTCACTAGGGGCATTGCAGTTTCTGAGGCATGAAGCTAATACATATTTGTCTCATTACTGTCAGCCGATCAACTTTATCCTGTGCATGGCGAGGGCTCACAGGAGATGTAGTTACAAACGACCTTTGGGAGGTCGTGGGGACCACAGCTTCCTAAATTCACGATCGTGTCATGTCATCAATAAGAAACCAAGGAAATGCCACCCACAGACTTTTTGATACTTGACTTCCTCATAGAAACAGGTGTGTGGGGGGAGGGGGTCATATTTTTCAGCTCTGATACATCAAACCTTAGAAGGAAGACAGCACAGACAGCGCAGAGTATTTGAGTAGGCAGCTAAACCCACTCCTGTGGTTTCCATATTGCCCAACAGTTTTCCTGAGGTAAACATGTTTTGCAGGATCATCAGGCTGTTAATGGTCTTTTGCGTGAATAGTTTCAAAGACAGAGGGGAACAAATTCCTGATTTCTTTCTTTTCTTTTTTTTTCTTTTTTTTTTTTTTTTTTTTTGTTGAGGGCGATTATGCAATGTGGGAATCAGATGTTTTCATTCAATATGTGTTTATCTAGATTTATTCTTTATATTTTTAACCAGGTATTATAATTTTGGGAATAATTTTTATTGTCTTGTTATACTTTCATTTCATTTGAAACAACAATTCTCAAAGTCTTGTTTCTCCATGGGATTTAGCGGTGAGAAACATCTATAGGTAATTTTTATTAGTTTTCTTAATCAGAATGTACTTATAATCCTGGAGCTTCAGGTACCATAAACCTTTAATTGAGGATGAGCAGTGGACTTATACACAGTGTGAGGTACATCTTCAGCTGCTTCTGTTTACTTCTATCTAAATGCAGCACTAAGGGGCTTTCCCTCTATTTCATGCACTTGTCTTTGGCCATGCATAGCTCTACCATCTATATGGCTGAGATTACAGATGGGATAGTTGTAGTATTTGCCAGTGTTTGTGGCGGAAATACTGACTAATAACAAGTGGCTAGGAAGATGCCTGCATTTTTTTAAAATCATAAGGCAAGAAGAAGGGATAAGAAACTATCTGGCAGGATTATTTCTCAAGAAAATCCCAGGACAAAGTGCAGGCAGCTGTGGGGGAGAAGGCCCAGGAAAGGTGGGTAAAGGAAGGGTTGGTATGACCCAGAGCACAGGCAGAGTGAGAGCCCCCCCTTGCTTGGTAAAGGTCTCACTCGGGCATTGGACAGGTGCCTTTGTAGCTTCCTATTGGTGACTGAAGAGTTACCAGGCAGGGACAGGGCAGTCTTTCAAAACTAACTCCACGGTGGTCTTTCTGTGGCTAGGTGGCTACATTAGTCTCCCTTCTCATCCCCCCCATGCCCCGCCATCTTCCCATGTCACAATCATTTAGTCTCTGGTCAGTTATTGTTTACTAGTACAGTTAAGTTTTTGTCTTGTTCTTTCAGAATGAGATCCCAGTTACCTTTATCTCCCCAAAATAACACCCAAGTATGTGCAAATTAAAATACTAGGCTACTCAAAAGTATTTTCACTGATACAGACTTAAGGAGCCTAGTTTTGGAAGCCAAACCTTCATGATTGATTCATCATTGCTTTCAGTGTCAATCCCATTCTTCCCAGAAGAAGGTGATTGTGACCAAATAAAGGAAGGGGGGTGTGGGGAGACCATATTTTTTGATATTACAAGGTAAAATCCTGCTACCAATACAATATCGATGATCTAAATCTTTCATATCATTTAAATGTATTGTTTTAGCAAAGTGTCAGAGATAAGTGGGTATAAATATCATATAACTAGACAGACATCAGAATAACTATGTCATAGTTATTGACATATGATACTTCAAGCAGAATCTAGTTTACTACTTATAGAAAAAGCAGATCCCTGACACACATCCCCAGTCATGGTTCCAGGGACTCATCATTAGTGGATGCCAACACCACTTCTTACTAAGCTAGTATTCAGCCTCAGACTTTTTCTCAACATATTAGCCATGATAAACCTGTTGAATTCAGCAATGGTGTTAGAGTGTTTGGCAAGTCCAAACAAACATATCTATATATACTTTTCTTATAGTGAGAAATTGGTCCTCTCAATGTTCTTAAGAAAGCACTTCATTTTGTGTGCTATTTTGTACTCTACATAAAAGATCTATAATAATAAGTGTACATATATATTCTGAATATATATATATATACATATATATATATATATATTCAGAGACCTGTCTGGATTTCCAAATGGAAGAAATAAATCCCTCATAATTTTAATAGATATTCACAGAGAGATAAATTATATAATATTAATTATATAAATACAGTTTTCCTCAGAACTCTAATACTCAGTTATCATCATATTTTCTTTTAGGGCAGTTCAGAATGTTATCCAAAAAATGCCTATTGATGAATCAATAAATTTGACATTTGCTAATTAACAATTTTAGCATGAGAACCAGTGATTGTTGTTGGATTGTGGTATTTAATGGTTTTCAGATAAATGCTGGTTAAATTTATTTTTCTTCAAAAAGTTGTTACTAATTGAGAACCCCTTTGGCAATAACTCAAAGAGGTTTAACAAGGGAAAAGTCAGTGACACTATTGAAGAGTATATGTTATAATCCAAAATGCTTTTACCACTCTGAAATAAATATTAGTCCCATTTTGATGTTTATCTCAAATCAGTTTTTGTAGTTTATTCTTCTCATTTAGTAATCAAATTCTACACCATACAAGAAAATTTGTTTACATGTAATCCCTCTATTAACATGACAGTGACAAAAGCAATGATGACTGGAAGTGGATATTTTTCAGATGTTCAATGCCTATGATATACAGCAAAATAAAATGTAGTATGCATAAATCAAAAAACTCATAGATGTGCTTGCAAGAATGTTACCTTAAAGACATTTTCAGTTGAATAACTTCATTTTGATATTTTTGAAAATTGGCATATAATGGAGAGCAAACAGCCAAGGATACGGGAAGGTAATTCAGGTTGGCTGTGTAGTGGAGGAAGGTCTGCTCCCTGTCCCATGGACTCATTCTAGGACCCTAAATGACAGCAGTCCTGCCATTTTCAAAAGATGACTTCTCAATTAACTCTAGTTTATTGTCATGAAGTTGGCGGGAAATGTGAGAGTTTATGGAGAAGTTACCAAGAGGGTTTCATGGGCCAGGTCATTAACTAATATGCATTATATTGACTCAGATTCCATTGGGGAGAACTGAGTCTAATGACCACGCCTAACTACAAAGAAGGCTGGGGCCTGTGGCATAATCTGAGTGTCATGCCCAACTACAAAGAAAGAAATAGATGACAGATGGATACATAGAGAAACCAAATGGGAAATTAGTTAAAATCTGTTTAACTGGTTAACCTAGTATTTTCCATGGAATCTCCTTTAGAAGACACCTGTGAGAGAAATTGAGCAATCCTGACCTAGGGCAAGTATTTTACTCTGTGTCAGGTCCTTAATGTAGTTGTAATTTATCTTACAATGTATGGGATGACACCCTGGCCAGGTGGTTCATTTGGTTGGAGTGCTGTTCATACACCAAAAGATTGCAGGTTCAATTCCCAGCCAGGGCATATGCCCAAGTTGTGTGCTCCATTCCCAGTGGGGGTCATATAGAAGGCAGCCCATTGATGTTTCTCTCTCACATTGATGTTTCTCTCTCTTTCTCTCTGTCCCTCTGTCTTCCTTTCTTTCTAAAAATCAACTAAATTTTTAAAAAATATTATGTGATGAAGCAGAACCCCTGGCCTTAGAGTGCTAAAATACCTACCATTGTATACCTACCAATGGATGAATATCAATTTTACCCTTCTGGTTTTGAACAGGTGTGGCATTAAATTGTTGGAGGGCTTTCACCTGTGTTAGAATCACTCACTTTCTTATTTTCATACAGAGCTTTCACACAACACAGATACTTTTTCTTAATATCCTCCCAAAATAACAGCACTGAAAAAAATGACAGCACACATTTTATGAAGGCATAATATAAGCCACTGCTGGGAACATGTCACTTGAGGCAAAAGCAGTTAGATCTGCTGGCTGGATGCTCTTCTGATATTTCTTCTTAAATAACTTCATCATTCAATGAGAAGCATTTTAATTATTTAAGTGACATAAAAGATGAGGTTGTGGTGTTTATATCTAGGTTATGCTTACTGATTTTAAGCCTTTTTGTTCTATTTATATTGGAGTTGTAAACACTTAACAAACCCTGTCTGGTGGGGAATCTCTCTTCACATTTAGGAAACAAAGATTTCTTTGCTCTGGAAACTTCTGTGTTTTCCTTACAAGGTCTCTGTGGTAACTCTTCGGCTGTCAAATATGGTCCTGCTTTTATTAAAAGAACTTTGCCCCTTACTTTTACAAAAAGCTTTTACTTTTGTTACTGATCTCATACATGGTGCCTAGATATTTATGGGTAAGAAATTCCCACCCCCACCCCCACACCTGCCAATGTGATGTACTGTTATTAGGAACTGCTGTCATCATAATAATGAAAGTAGCAGTAATTAATCAACGTCATTCTCATTACCTCTACTAATTTAGTGTGCTATATGGATTAGGCACTGGGGAGTTTCATTTATATAATTTTACAGCAACCCTGAACTAGGGATTATAATCTCCATGTTACCGTATCTGTGAGGAAACTGTGGAAATATTCCCAATATTATAACAATAGTAGCAACACTAGAAACAAATGTTGAATAATTCTTGAATGTTAGAGTTAGGATTCCACCAGAACATCCATTACCTTCAAGTCCGGGGCTTGCTTTTTGTGTTACTCTGTGTTTTCCCTAGTACAGAGATGACAGAGTTGAAAACACACCCAGGCACTTCTGTCCTCATACCTACAATATGGTATGTGAAGATTTTTATTCTTGTGATTGTCAGTTGATCTGAGATTATCTAGTAGTGTAGTCTGGAACTCAAACAAGCAATTTAAATACAATGAGGAAAACAGCATAAAGGAGGAGACAGGAATGAGATGCCTTCTTAATTTCAGGGAGAGATTTGAAAGAGATCAGTGAGCTCTGTAGCATGTATAGCCAATGAACAGCTCTCATCAAGGACCTTACTCTCAGGGACAGTGAATGGGTTCTACAGGTTGCACTCTAGGGCCTTCCTGTACCCTGGGGTTGTGAGTAACAAAACTCACACAACTGAATGTTGCAGTCCTGTTTACAGGTCACTGGTGGGCCAAATGTGTGGCTAGGAATTGTCTCTGGAAACATAAAAAGCAAGAAAAAGGGTAGGAAGGGGGGCTGAGGAGGGAAGAAGAAAAAGGCTAACAGAAAGAAAAAAACAAAATTAAGAAAGTTGTATAAAATATAGTAAAAATCTGTATGTATTCACCAATAAATAGATAAATAATTAGTTGAGAGATAAAGGAAGAATAAAAGGAAGGAAGGTAGAGCGGGAAATGATAGGATAGGATAGACTATGCTTCTGTGATTTCCTTGTCCTTTATTAAAAACTAGTAGCCCATCGCGTGATATCGCGTGCAGTAGGCCATCCACCGCTTCCGTGGGAGCTGGCGGGAACCGCGGCGTGCCCCTGGGAGCCGCGCTGCTTCCACGGGAGCCATGCAGCTTCTGCAGTAGCTGGGAGGGACCCGCAGATTCCACGGGAGGGAGCCGAGCTGCTTCTGTGGGAGGTGGGCCTGCCGCTCACACTGCCGGCTCTTAGCGGCCACCCCCCTCCCCCAGGACTGGGGGATTCTGGCGGGGCTGAGAGGACTGGGCACCGCCATCTTTGTGACAGAGTGATGGTTAATTTGCATATTACCCTTTTATTAGGATGAGTTGAATCCCATCATTTATGTACCAGTTGTGATTATTTTATTGCAAGCAGCCATCATTGAGTAATAGTCAATGTAAAATAATAACAACAACAACAACAAAGGTAATGAGAGAAAACTATATGGTAACTTGGTAGCTCAGCAAACAGACCTAAGGTTCATTCAAGCTGTTGACTTTGGGATGAATTCACTTCAACCATTTTCTATTCTGAGCCATTCAATTAAGGATGCAAATACCCTTGAATGTTTGATTGGTCTAGCTCTACCCAGGTCCATCACTTGGGAAGGAACAGGTGCATCATTTGGAAAGGACAGGAGAGAAGGCAATGAATGCATGTTGATTGACAGTTGCCACAAAGCTCCTCACAGCAGGGAGCGGTGGTTCTTTAAAGTGAAATCCTGCTGGTCATATATGAAAGAGTGAATAAATGCTGGGCAGGCAGTACCACCTGAGATCTACCATTTCACGTAGCTGTGCCAAGTCCACAGGTCTCAGTTTTCCAACAATTCTTGGGCTATTTGATTGATATTCCCAATATCAAAGAAAAATTACACTGGACACATATTTAAAATGGCAAGGAAGATTTTACTCAAGACTATTGCAGTAGGAGAGAGAGGGGTTGAATTCCACTCCCCTGAAACAAACCTGGAAGAGTTTGCAAGCATTGATGTAAGGTAATGGGGAAATAGGGAGGATATTAGGTTGGAATTAATCAGTATATTAATTAGGGTGTTAGGTGGGAAGTCAAAGTGATTAGTCCTCTATGTGTGCTAATTGGTGCTTATTGACTAGGCTTCTACCCTTCCGCAGAGACTGGGAGATAGGGTTTCTGCCTTTGTTGATGATTCCATTTGAAATGGATACATCCCCTTCTTGAAAAAGACATTCTTGGGCTATAAAGCTGGCAAAGGGGCTGGGAGGAGATTTACATTGGAAAGGGGCAGAGGAGAATTTATGCTTGAGCATTTTTCTCCAAGAAAAGGAAGGTCAGGGATCTACCTTCAGAAGGAAACCTGTCCAAAGCTGAATCAAACTGAGGGAAGTGTTAAGATCTTCTAGGTCAGTAATCATACATCCTCTTGGTGAAAACTTACATTCTTGCTTCAGACTCCTGCTCCTGAGCTTCTCCAGTAGCCTTATTGCCGCTACAGGGCTGCTCCAGCTCACTCTGGCCCTATCCTCTGAAGATAAGAGGGAAGCCTGTTGTTTATCATTCTCCCTAGCAGCAATGGCACACATGATGCTGTATGTAACTCTCAAGGAAAAATGTACAGATAAAGCAGGGAATTAGAGCACAAAGGAGGTGCTATGGGTAGAAGTGGAGTTATTGGAGTGCCTTGAGGAAAATAATTTCCTGAGGCCTCCCTGGGAGGATTGGATTCAGTGGAAAATTAAGAGGGTTCCCCGCTATGGTCCCATCTCTGTCCGTTTCACCATGGAAGAAGTTTAATCTTGTCTTCAGCAGAATTAAGGCCACTGCCCAGAATTTCTGCTCCCTATTAAAATCCAGTTCAGTCCAGCATCTGGCTAGCTTAGCATCTGTTCCCAGCTGCAGTCCATTGTGTGTGGGGTCCATATGGCCACGGGCCACGTGGCTGCTTAAAGCCATGTGGCTATGGAGAGAAAACACATGAACGCATGGGCAAGTGCAGTTCACAGAGCAAGAGAGAGCAAGAGTGCAAGAGCAAGAACAAGCTAGAGAGCTAAAGCTCCTTCTTGGCCTGTGTGGCTCAGTTGGTTGGAGGTTTATCCCATATGCCAAAAGGTAGCATGTTTGATTCACAGTCAGGTAACATACCCAGGTTGCAGATTTGATCCTTGGTTGGGGAACATGGGGGAGACAACTGATCCATCTCTCTCTCTCTCTCTCTCTCTCTCTCTCTCTCTCTCTCTCTCTCTCTTGGTCCTCTCTCTAAAAATCAGTCTAAGACATGGTTAAGCTTGGTTCAAAATCAGAGTACCAGTGCTTTCACCTCAGGGTATAAAATGGAAAAGGGGGGAGGGAGACAATGGAAATTTTAATTTATCTCTCTGCCCTGAAATAAATGGAAGGCTTGCTTATTTATTTATTTATTTATTTAGACAGACAGACAGACAGACATATATAAATAGAGTTGCCAATCAAGCACCTGATGGCATCTAGATCATAGAATGTTTAGAAGATTACTGACTGTGCAAGTGACTAAATAATGACGTAAAAAGTTATATTTTAAAACATATTACAGAGGGTACTAAGAAGTAAATTTCTATACTTTGAAACAGAACAAAATAGAAAAAAGTCTTATACCTTAGCAGGTAATCCTAACTGTAGTAAGGAACATAGCTGAGATATGGGAATAAAAGTCTTACTGGTTGTGCTATCAATTATAGCAGAGGCTACAAATCGTTGCTCCTGGTCCATATCTGGTCTGTAAGGATACTTAATTTACTTAGAAATTAATAAAAATTCTTAAATACTATCGTTTTTATAGAGTGAAAGCACTTATAAAATAAAAATTTTGATTTTTTTCTTTTAAATTTAAAAGTCCTATATAATAAAGAGGTAATATGCTAATTTGTCTGTTACTGTCCGAGTCACAACCAGTCAATGGGTTGGGCACGAACAGGAGCTGGGGGGTGGGGACAGGGGTGGGGACTACCACCTTCAGGGGAGGCACTCCCAGGCCTGCCCAGCGCTAACGTCCTGGCCAGGGACATGATGCTGTCTGCCTGTGTCCCTGACCTGGGACGTGACCCTGCCTGCCTGTGTCCCTGTCCTGGGACGTGACCCTGCCTGCCTGTGTCCCTGACCTGGGACGTGACATTGCCTGCCTATGTCCCTGACCTGGGACGTGACCCTGCCTGCCTGTGTCCCTGACCTGGGACGTGACCCTGCCTGCCTATGTCCCTGACCTGGGACGTGACCCTGCCTGCCTGTGTCCCTGACCTGGGACGTGACATTGCCTGCCTATGTCCCTGACCTGGGACATGGTGCTGCCTGCATGTGTTCCCCCTCCTCCCCCAGGCACAGAGCTGCTTCAGTGTCTCGGCGAACTTTGCAACTGACCCAAGGAGGAAACCGAGAGGGGAGAAGTCAGGAGCTGTGGATTCCCAGTGCGTTAGTCACTTGAAAACAGCCCTGCTTGTAATGCGAGGCGGCTGTACATTCAGCTGAGAAGTGAGGGGCCTGAACACCACGAATGCTGGCCTCTGGTCAGTCTGAGGCCTGAGCATCCACCATGAGAAGGAAAAAATGGAGGGAGGGGCCCAGAGGAAGGGAGGACAATTGAAGAAAATGTGTCTAGACTTTCCCTAGCCCTCTTCCTCTTTCTGCTGCCTACAAAAGCCCCAGGCCCAGCCACAGTTCTGTCTCCACCTTTTAGTCCCCCGTTCTCCAACCATAGAAGAAAGAAATAAGGAAGGAGTCTGTGCTGCCTCCAGAAAGTATCTATATACCTGATCGGCCAGTCGCCTCCCATAGAGGGAGGCCAGACTGCGGCTTAGGCCTGCTCCCCATGGAGAGCGGGCCTAAACCATCAGTAGGACATCCCATGAGGGCTTCCAGACTGTGAGGGGGGGCAGGCCGGGCTGAGGGACCCTCTCCCCCATGCACAATTTTTTGTGCACCGGGCCTCTAGTGCGACAATAAGCATTTATCCTATATAATAAAAGCCTAATATGCAAATCAACTAGTGGAATGACTGATCGTTATGATGTGAACTCACCACACCAGGGTGCAGATACTCAATGCAGGAGCTGTCCTCAGCCCGCAGGCCACAGGCCAGCCAAGGCGGGTGTCAGCAGGGGCCCCCCTATCACCCCACCGGTTGCCCCACAGAAAGAGGTGACCAGCGGCTGCAGCAGGGAGATCAGGGGGTAGGGCTGGCTGGTGAGCTGGCGGTGCTGCCCCTCGATCTCCCTGCTAGTTGCCTCCAAGGTGGGTGCCAGCCGGGGCCCCCGATCATCCCGCTGGTTGCCCCACAGATCAGCCCTGATTGCCTGCCAGAATTTCGTGCACCAGGCCTCTACCCGTGCAGAATTTTGTGCACTGGGCCTCTAGTTTCTATATAATAACAACAGGCTACTTAACATTTCTCCCAACATACTAGTAAACAAGGCAGGAATGTTTTCATTACATAGCTCCACTTGGCAGGTGTCAGAACTGGAGTGTGGCATTGATAACTCAGGGTGAGGCAGATGTCCAAGGGACAATTTTTATTTTCTGCCCTGGACAGGTGTGTTCCTAGTTTCCTTGGAGACTGATTCCTCCACTAGGGAATTCTGTGTGTCTCAGTTCAGGCACCCAGCCTCTTACATCTCTCCCTATACCACTGGCTTTTAGTGGTTCACCTATATTGAGATCAGGGTTTTTTCTTGGGTAGCATCCCTTTCAAAACATAAAAGTTAGTTATCCCTTTCTCACAGTCCACATCTGGTCTTTCTTTCACCACAAGTAGAAAGGCCACTTGCTTCTATTACAACCTCCTCTCCTGGAACCTATTGTTGCTGGCCACTGGGCCTCTTTAGACACAAACAATAGACTAGGTCCAGTTTGGCTTCCTCTTCATTAGATAGTAAATACACTCATTTTTCACTCTGCATTTATAGTAGCACATAGACAGTAACTTGATCAAAGTATTTATATATGGTTATACCTTAGCTCTGTAGCTCAACCCATGGATCAGCTGGTCCCTTAATCTTCTGGTAATGGCTTCAGAGTCCACTGGCTCCAGTCACAGAGATTCAGAAGAATTATGTCACCTTCCCCTGTGTATTTGATCCACAAGGGTCTGGCAAAGGCTTCCTAATGGATGAGGAAAGACCTGAGTACAATTCACTTAAGGCAGGGTGAGGGCTTGTTTGCAGAAATGATGATCTGTGCCTGGTGAACCACCTAAGTCAGTTGTGCTGCTACATAATGATGCTCCACTTCTCTACTGAGTAAAAAAGTTGAGTTGATCTGGTAGAGGAAAATGTGCCATAGCAAATTGACCATGAATAAAACAAATATACAAGCTTCTCCTGAGTGTCTGATTATCTAAAAATCTGCCAAGAAATTGAATTGCCTGTCAGCTGCCCAAATTATTTTACTTGCTACTATTGAAATTCTTGGTGGGGTAGGATTTTTTAAATGAAAAATAGGAAATGAGTTGGAAATGATTGATCAGACTTGAGAATAACAGTATATAAGAGTTGCTTCTTTCATGCAACAAGGACACCTTCCATTGCATTTTTCTCTCATGTATCCAGAGAAGACAGAAGACCTGTTTTAAATGGTACAGCTGTTTTTACATGAAGTTTAGTGATATTTTTAATGTGACGTTGAGATTTAAGAATTGCAATCATT
Source organism: Plecotus auritus (assembly GCF_963455305.1). Lineage (NCBI taxonomy): Eukaryota > Metazoa > Chordata > Mammalia > Chiroptera > Vespertilionidae > Plecotus > Plecotus auritus. The sequence goes on along the minus strand of NC_137773.1, from coordinate 10,631,316 downwards.
TTAGGATCTGACTATATTGCTCTCCCATTTAAATTAATTAAGAGTAAAATGAGTCCATCAGTGAATTATGAATTAATGTAAAGAGGAGTAACTCAGAAGGTTCAGTTGCTCTAATGCATTTTAAATTTGGGTTATGATAGTCAAATTCCACTATAGTTGCATTTTCCTCTCATATTTCTGAGCCCACACATGTGACAGACGTCTTTTTTGTTCTTCAATACTCCTTTTATATTAGTCTCCCTCACATTTCCCTAAAAATCCCAACTTTGAAACTCATGCTATCAGGTGATATCACCACTATCCCTCATTGATTCTGTCAACTGCAGAATCCCAGGTGATTTCTTCTCTTTTCTAGATGACTTTCCCCCATGGCTCACTGTCACTCTTCCCAACACACTACAACTGTTTAAACTCATGGTGATTGATGTTCCTTCTAACACCTTAGATCCTCATTTTTAAATTATCTTCTTCAAAGATTTTTATCTCCACCCTTCTTCAGGTTCTTACTCCCAAGGTCAGACCTTAAGAGTATGTCCTAATCATACCTAATCAATAATAACTGCAAACTCTGAATAATAACAAAGTTGTGCACCCCGGTCTCTGACTTTTACCTTCTACCTCCCTCTACGACTTGGCCTCCATTAATCACATTAGTACCTCCAGTCAAAGGATTGTGTCAGCTTCTCACTGTTCCTCATATTTAATGTCCTTCCCCCTCCCTACATATTCATTTTAGGGTCATTTGTTGTAATCACTTCCTTGCTACTATTTTTACTTCCAAGCCTCTTTCACTTCATCATGCTCAATTCATAAAACCCAAATCCTATAAAAATGAAATTGCTGGCTATTTCATGTTTACACCTGTGCAGGTTAAATGCAGCAGAGAACACATCACCACTCTGCTCCCATTTTAGTTTCACAAACAAAAAAATCTCAATTAAGACTCTGAAGATGCCAAGCATTCCTACTCTAACTTCCTAGCCTAATCATTCTCCCATTTTCTTCATTAGCAATTTCACAGCTTTTCTCTGGAATCCTCCAATACTTCTTTTCCATACTCATTCCCAGGTGGTAAGGCTGCGTCTTACCTCATGAAGAAAATGGAACTCGTCAAAGACTATCTCTGCACACCCCCTCCGCCTCATCTACCCACCTACTCGCATGTGTTCCTTTTTATTCTGTCTTGCTGCTGAGTACTGTAGCCTTATCTAAAGCCAATCCGTTCTCACATGTTAGATATTGCTGCCTTCCTCAGTCTCTGTCTCCTCTAACACTCACACACCCTCCTCCAGCCATTCAAAGAGTCATCTCCTCTCTTATGTCTCTACCTGTAAAATAGATCTAGCATCCATCATTTCTAATTACCTCCTCGTCTACTTCCCTGGTCCCAGCAACCATTGACATCTCTAATCTGAATTACTACAAAGCCTCCTAGATGGCCTCCTGGCTTGTAATCTGTGCCTGCTACCTACCCTCTACTCCCACTATTTTCAGAGGAAGTCCATTAAAATTCAAGTCTGATCATGTCACCTTTCTGCCTAACAATGGTTTCTTATTTTGCTAGAATGTAACCGTACTTACAATGGGCTAAATGACTGTTTTACTTTCTCACCTCATCTTCCACACACCCTGATTCAACACTGGGATTGTTTCCTCCTCCCCCACCCCCACCCAGAGCTTGGACCTGGAATGCCCTCACCTGGATAGCTGAATGGCAAATTCCCTCATCTATTTCACATTTTCTTCAAATGTGACTTCTCAATGACCATCTATTCTGACCACTCTATCTGCTTCATCCGCCAACTTGTCTCTGACCCTCTACTTCTATTGTTTCTTAATCTACTCTATTTTTTCATAGTATTCATATCCTTCTAAAGTATGAAATATTTGAAATAGTTTAATTAGTTGTTCAGTTTATTATTTATCTACTATTTCCCACCCTAGAATATAAATTCCTCATGGCCAGGGATCTTTATCTGGCTTGCTCACTGATGTGTCCTGTGGTGTCTAAGGCGTCACCTGGCATAGATCAGATCAATAAATATTTGTTGAATCTATAAACACTTTCTTACTGTTGGTGCTCTGTACTGTTGCTTGTGCAACTTTTTTTGTTTGATTTTTTTTTGCATTGTAAACACGAAAGTATTCATATTATTCATAATTAAGTTGAATATTTCTATTAGAATGATTATGCTTCTCCTGTCAGCTTATGTTTTCTTTGATTATGACACTGTATTTTTCTCCTACTTTCGCTTTTTTGCTTAACGTTTTTACCTCCCATCTAACTTATTTTGTTTTGAAATCCCACATTGGTCCAGGGATTCCTATAAACAATCTAGACAGATGGGAATCTTTGATATAATATACTCAAAAGGCTTTATTCACAGACAAGAACATTATGGCACTCAAAGGTGGACATTTTTCTATTTAAGGAAAAAACTCAACTTTAATGCTCCTGGTTCTGTTCTCCTTTCACTATAAGCAAGATGGCATACACATGGCTCATTCCAAATCCCTCTTCCATGGAACTGACATTGCTCGTCCAGCACAGCGATCTTTCACAGACAGGATGGAGAAAATGGGTCCTAGAAATGAGTTGGCAAGCTCCTTCCTGCTTGCATCACCCTAACCGTGCCTCAGATTCTGTAATCTCCCTCGCTACTTCTGTTTCTGCTCCGGTAGGGTCCACTGCCAGTCAAGCTTCCACTGTCTCAGGTTACAGCCCTCCTCGCCAAACTACAACAGATACCCTGGAGCTCAACATGTGACACAGAAAGAATGTCTGAAATGTATATGTATGCCATACGCGGGAGACGGAGAGCCACAAATATACAAGGCCAAGCCCCACTGTGATGGGGCTCAGCCTCTAGAAAGGATTCTGCGGAGCCAGCACTGGTGCAATATAACAGTCCCTTTCTGAGCCTTTGGTCTGTCGCTTTCCACCAGCCTGGTTTCTGTCAGAACAGAAATAGGGACCAAATAACAAATTCCATGTTTTTTGTGGTGGTTTTTTTTTTAAACATAGCAGCTCAGACAAGAAACTCAAGACTGCATTTCCTGATCTAGTCTCAGAAGAATAGGGAGGAAACGTGTTAGAACGGAAAGATCAGTGTGAACTCCAATGACTTCTCTATTACTGAAACGTTGCTTTCTGGATCATATTTGAAGAACTATTAGACTGATATTTATTTTCCCCAAGCTGCCGTTTATTGAACCTTTACACTGTCGGAGGCATCGTTCACCTCAAGCTTATTAATACTTATCATCATGGTGCTACTAATATCCTCCTTTTACGGATGAGGCAAAGGAGATCCAAATTTACAATGTGTCAGTTGTTACAAAGGTGATCAGGGTGAGCTAAACCCACATTTGAACACAAACTACTGCAATACCGCCTTTCCCGCATTCAAGAAGGGGGGCAAGGTGAAATCTGCTTGCATAGTTCCAGCTTCAAGTTTCGGTTGATGTGAGGACTGGGACAGGGTCAAGCCTATAGCCAGCAAGATATGAACACATCGATGAGGACAAGCTGGAGTAACCATGGTTAGAAATACAGCGAAGTACCAATAAAAGTCCAGTTTAATTTTTAATTCCTCACAAGCTGTATAATTTGGAAGTATTCATATTGTTTGATTGAGAGACTGATTATGAGAAGAGACCTAAGTGACATTAAAAATAACATTTTTTTCACAAATACCGTTTGGGGTCAGTGATTTCACTCACAGAGGCAATTCTTAATTTTGCCAATAAATACATTTCAGAGCATCAGAGAACTTTTGGGGATGACATGTGTCGTCTAAGATCACTGTCCTTGGTCGCAGAGGGGCTGTCTAATGAGAGGCACTGTGTTCCCACCGGAAAAAGCTGTTGGTTGCACATCAAACCGCATGTGGAACGACAGGGATCGCTGAGAATTTGCCCGGCGGCCGGGCAGTGATTCAGTTTTCCCCGTGTCCTCAGGGATACGCTGCCCTGTGAGAATTTGAACCTATCAGTTAGCTGTCAAATTTCATTTGACACCTCATCCAAAATTTAAAAAGGGCTGCCATCTGAAGTTGGGGAGACGGTCTGGGAGGAAAGGCAAGGTTATCTCTTGATAGGCTGGTGGGACCCAAGCTGCCAAGCGCTTCTAGGGAGATCCAAATTTAGGGGAGCACCCTGGCAGCCCTGCACTCAGCACACTACAAGAGACCATGGCTTCCTAATGCAAGCGATTCTTCCTCAGCCCCTAAACTCCCATTTTCCATCTCTCTCTCTCTCTCTCTCACAGAGAGAACCCCTTGAGGCATGAAATTCCTAAGGGGACATTTAGCACAATGTGCAGAAGTGTCAGCCACAGAGGCTACAAGTTGTAACTCTGCTTGTTTCTTAACCACAGTTGAGTGTTCTACTCTCTCCATGTCTTCTTCTGGGCATTAAGTTTTCATTGTACCCAGCATTTCTTGTGTGCCCACTCCGTCTGTCTGGTGAAATGTGAGGTTTTCCTTTTATTTATTTATTTATTTAGGGAGGAAGTTCACGGTGAAGTCTTCTCTGGGCGGCCTGCAGAGGTGTCCCTCGCTGGCAATGTCCTCCCACTTGGCTGACAGAGAGGCCCCCATGTGGATGTTGTCTCGTGCCCTCCATGCCCCACTTGTGCCCTCCTCTGGCTAACTGCTTTAAATGGCATATTGGAGTGAGGGCTTCAACCATTTGGAAACTGCCCTGAGACAAGGACCCCTTGATGGATTCGTGATTGACCTCTTGATTATCTGGGGCCATTCAGGGAAGATTAAAAGGCCATGTCAGGAGAGGTACATTAGCTACAATCAATCTGCCTCTCTTCTCCTTCTTCCTTTCTCCTTCACACAGACTGATTCATCAAAGGACATTTGCAAAGCCTCAATTCAGAGATCCTGGCTTCAAAACCAAGCTTTATTTTACAAAGAGAAGAATACGAAAGTCTCTTGCTAGATCCCTTCAGGGCCCAAAAGGGAAAAATCCTCTAATTGTCACTTCTATGCTGTCTTTGGGGGAAAAAAAAAAAAAGGATAAGGATGATCATTTGAAATGAGTAAAGGAATAACTACTCACTTTCGTTTTATCCCACCATAATTTCTTTGTTCGTTTCTCCAGGCTAGTCAGTGGTAACAAGTCTGGACCCTTCGCAAACTATAGAGGACCTATACATGTTTTAATTCAAACGTTAGCTTCTTAGGTAAATGAAGCTGGGTCCCTGCCTTTGCAATCTGGTTCACGCAGGGCCAATTTCATTCTCATCCCATTATTCCATCCAGCTTCTGTGATCATAAGCTTCCCTTTGAAGTTGGTCACAACTCTGAGCACAGATGAGTAAAATGAGTAATAGATGTGTAACCTCACAGTTTGTGAGGCTTGCTCACTCTCTCTCTTTTTCCCTGAGGTCTTGTTCATGCCCTGGGAATGGCTGACATTTGTATAACTTCTGAAGTTCGATCTGCTGCACTGACTAGTTAAATGGTATGAATTTTAGTGAACAAGATGAGGTGTGTAAAACAAAAAGTTTCATTTTTCAGGTTGTCTTTCTAGACAGTTTAAATATATATAATCTAAATCTATAATATAAACCATTCTATCTACCTACCTACCTACCTAGCTATATAGAAGGAAATATAAAACCAAAATAGCCATATGTATTTCCAGTCTCTCAATATGTGATATCCTTGAAGAAGTGATTAGTGAAGGTGTCACAGAAGCTACATTTCCACATTTGAGTTAATTACTTAGTCTATCTAACTGCTCATCCCCATTTAGCACTGTTTCATTTAGCACTCCTGGTCAGAGTTGATGTGATCAGTAGCCACCATTGGGATCTTGGCCTCCCCTTTCCCACATCTACTTATTAGGGCCACAAGCTGATTATGTTCTTATTAATAGGAATAAAGAAAGAGGCAGTCTGGGGGTAGTAAGAAAATCATTGACTCAGGAGTCTGGGATATGGTGACAAACCGTTGCAGTTTGTCACATCTGAGTGGGTACATGGGGTTGGAGCCGCAGTGTTCGTGGAGAACAAGGACAGTGGGTCACCCTGGTCTGGAAGCTTGGATTCCAGCACCAATTCTCATGCTTCTTCATTACTGGGCTCCTATTCCTTTCTGGCATATTGAGTGGATAGGACCAGATCAGATGTTTTAAAATTGGTACTCAGAGGCCAAATCCAGTCACCAGCTTTTGTGTGAGCCACGCTGTGTTGTAAAAACGGTAAGCTTTTGTCCATTTATCTTGATTTTTAATTTTTTTGGGGGGGAGGTTTGTCTTGAAAAGTAAGAAAGCATGATAACAATGGGTCCATCTGTATCTCAGGCAGCAGCAGCCACCTGGAGTTGAACAACATGTAACATGCCTCCTCACTCATTTACTATGGGTAATCGGTCATCCCCCACAGGCATTGGGATAGGCAGCCCCCTGGACTGGATTGGTGATTGGCAATAAACCTGCATGAGGCCCACCCAGCTTGAAGAAACAGCCCTTGAGCAAATTTCTGAAAGCGAGATTACTTCTTATTCTCTGATGCACCCCAATTTTAATATCACAGTGTCCTACAAAACAAAGTGTCCATCTTCTCCCTGGCATTCCCCAGGGAGACTTAGCAAAGCTTGGAGGATCTGGAAGATCTCCTGTAGCTCTTAGACTGTGTAAACGAGAAGGTGAGAATTGCTTGTTTTTCACCTCTCATGGAAAATGTTTGTTGTTTTATCCTTTTAATCACTGAAATACTTCCTACTTAAAAATATGTCAGAAGTGTAAGCCTAACCAGTTTACTCTTGTTGCAAATCAAGTGTTTCCTCCAATATGCTTTTCTGAATTGGGAGAAATGGGGGCTCTTAGAGATCAATATGTGGCATTCTGCATGTTGTGATCAATTGGTGATTAAGTGAGAATGGTTTAGCTTAATTTGCTTTCAAAAGCTGTGCTTGTGCTGATAAAGTGTAGAAGTGTTTCTGAGATGAGATACAAGGAACAGATGTTTAGTATAAAATATTGATAGCACAGAGCAGAGATAAGCTTGGTATTTAATTTGTCTTAATATTTCCATTGCTACAAATTCAACAGCTTTTATCTTACTGGGTAATTACAACTTTCTCCCCCACCTCCCCACCACCTCCAGCATAAGATAAGAGACTCTTTTTTCAGTTTTCTGTCATGTTTAAACTCTTTCTGCTACCCTTCCCCCCCTTCTCTCTGCATTTTCTTTAATTCCCCTAGGTACTGGTGTCCTTGTTTTAATGTCAATTGCAATCTTCAGTTAAGAGATTAGAGAATTTGTTTATAAAAGATGACATTTTCCTTGCCTGAGAGTATTTAGGATATCTAGTCCCCCAAAAAGGAAGTGCATTCGTTAGGATGTAGGTTGGCTGCTTTAGGAGGCCACCGGATGTAGAGATTCAACAATAGGTGCATTTGTTTGGACCATCTTTCCAGGTGACGTTTATGCCAGGTAGGAGTCTCCACTAGTGGTCATATAGGATCCAGGCTGGACAGGATGTTCTGACCTCCTCAACAGGAGACTTTCTTCACTGGATGAACAGTTGATACTATATTTGTTACTGGTTTATCAGACAGCAAAGGGGGAGTTGGAGCGTGTGGGTAAGAAGTCCAAGGCAAGCAATTTGTCTTTAAGGAAGTGGCCCAGAAGGTGAGCACATCAATTCTTTTCACTTACCATTGGCTTTTTGTAAACAGGTTCACATCCACCTGGAAGGGAGGCCAGAGAATAATTTTATCAATGAAGAAAAGTAATCTTTCTCTTCTAGCAATGTCAAAGCAGCTATCTTGAGAAGCCCTTCTTAAAAAATCAAGTTGAACGTCCTATATAATAAAAGGGTAATATGCAAATTGACCCTAAAGGCAGAATGACCAGAATGACTGGTCGCTATCATTTGCACTGACCACCAGGGGGCAGACGCTCAACACAGGAGCTGCCCCCTGGTGGTCAGTACATTCCCACAGGGTAAGCTCCACTCAGCCACAAGCCGGCAGGTGGACATCCCCCAAGGGGTCCCAGACTGTGAGAGGCCACAGGCTGGGCTGAGGGATTCTAGCCCCCTGCTGGGGTTTCGTGCACTGGGCCTCTAGTCATAATATAATATTATTGCATTGCTAGGATCAAGGACAAGAAGGAAATCACCAAAGGACAAATTAAAGAGGCACCAAAATTGAACAATGAGCAGAAACAAGGCTGTGAACAGTGAGCCCATATATTGGTGGATATGAGCCCTTGGCCTGCCCCTGAGGATAAAGCCAGAATGGAACTGGAATAGATTCAAGTCAGTAGTGACCTTTGGCTTACAGGAAAGGCTACTGAATGAAGGAGAACACCCAAAGAATACCATGCATTTAAACCTCATATATTCCACAGAGAAGAATAAAAATGAGCTTTGGTTCAAATATCCCTAAATGTGCTAGAAATGAGTCAGTAGAAACAGTAAACAAAAGATTCAGATCCCCAAGTACTTCAGATCTTGCCATTATGGGATACAGAATGTAAATGCTCACATAAATTTATAAAATTAAGAACTGTATTCTTTTTTTCTTTTTTTAAATTTTTAAAAAAAATATATTTAATTGATTTTTTACAGAGAGGAAGGGAGAGGGATAGAGAGTTAGAAACATTGATGAGAGAGAAACATCGATCAGCTGCATCCTGCACCCTCCCCATTGAGGATGTGCCCGCAACCAAGGTACCCTTGAACCAGAATCGAACCTGGGACCCTTGAGTCTGCAGGCCTATGCTCTATCCACTGAGCCAAACCGGTTAAGGCAAGAATTGTATTCTTAATGTTACAAAAACAATTTAAAAAATACAACAAGCACTGCCAGTGTGGCTCAGTGGTTGAGCATCAACCTATGAATCAGAAGATCACAGTTGGATTCTAGTCAGCACATGCTTGTGATCCCCAGTGTGGGGCGTGCAGGACGCAGCCGATCAATGATTCTCTCCCATTGTTGATGTTTCTCTCTCTCTATCCCTCTCCCTTCCTCTCTGAAGTCAATGAAAATATATATTTTCAAAAACATACAAGAGAATAGCAATGTGTACAAGTATGAGGCTAGCCACACTTTATTTTGGGAAACCTAAAAGCAATTCTTATTTCGGTGCAGAATATCACATATTGTCCTATGAAAAGAGTTCTCTGTGTCCACTTTTCTCACCAGTCAATGAGTCCAATTCATTATTACTAAGGCATTTTCCAGTGAAAGCACCTAGGTAGAGGACTCTTACAGGCTTACCCCAGAAAGTTTTCAGTCTTTGGCACATCATCTCCATTTCAGAGGGGAATATTTGCTTTCATTTGCATAACTAAAAGGCTTAGATAGATGGGTTTTGCAGAACAAAGGAGCATTCTGAGGAAAGAAACACAGCATTGAAGTTTCTGACACTTTGAGAGTTAGAACCCTCTTGGATGCTTTTAAGTGTCACTTTTCCTCTCTCACCCTTTAGTTTATATCCATTAAGATTTAAAAATCCCTAGGATGGGAAGGCATCAGGAGATTCCACAAGCCTTGGTTTAAAGCACTGGCCACATCAGTTTAGTGGTCCCTTGCTCTCAGTTGAACGAAATCTGGTAAGCCAGAAAAGCCATTTCAACTGGGAGCTTTTCCCGGGCTATATCCCCCTTGGTACAATTTTGCAACTGACAAAAGGGGGCCAATCAGGGATTTATTTGTTTTGAAGGAGCAGTTATAATAGTATCCTTTATTCATGCTTAGCAAATGTACTTGGAACTGACCTTTGTTGACCCACACAGTTGGGAACGTTAACACCTGAGTAGACCAGCCAAGATCATTGATCTTTTTATAGCCCTTTGTGTTTACAGCATACCAATATTGTGTTCTGTCAGCTTGCTTATTTGATCCTCATGAACCTCTCTGTTATAGGGCTTATTAACACCCTAACTTACAGAAGAGGAAATGGAAACTTAAAACCTAGCTAAGCAATTGAGAACCAGGAATTGAATCTCTTCATCCTTCTCCCTATAAAACCTGCATTATTTACATTACACTGTGATTTCTTCTTTATTTTAGCAGAGACCTTTAAGTATGATGTGGTTTTTTTAATTGCAATTCATAATTTATGTAGTGGCTCTCCGTTGTCCAGAATCATTGAACATGTATGGTTAATGGGCGATTACACATAGGAAGTCAGAAAACCTGGTGATTTATGTAAATCTTTGCATTTAACCCACTGTGTGATTGTTGAGCCCCACATATAATTTCATTGGGGTCCAGGTTACTCAAATACATGTGAAGGCTTTTTCTATTTCTTCTTTTTTGGGGCGGGTCTCCCCTCCACCTTTTTTATTTTATTTTTTGAATAAATGATTGCTAATGGTTATTCTGGTTTTTAAAAAAAATTATGCTTTATTTCTAAAATACATATCCTTACTTTTTCAGTGTAAAACAAATTATCTCAAAATAGGTGTCACCTTTATCCATGGGGATAAGTTTCAAGACCTCCAATAGATGCCAGAAACTGAGCATAGTATAGAATCCTATATATAATATAGGAGTTTTTTTTTTTTTCTTATACCTCCTTATTCTTTTACTAAAAGATGCTTTTTACAGCTCCTCTTATGCACATGCAAATTGCCAGCTTCACTACTCTTGTGATTTGGGGTCACTATTAAGTAAAATGAGGGTTACTTGCGCTGTGAAACCTTGCCAGTCAATCCTGTAACTGGGAAAACTACCCAAGTAACAAACAGGCAGGAAGTGTCTACAGCATGGATTCACTAGATAAAGGGCCAATTCATATCTCAGGTGGAAGAAGGGGAATGATTTGAGATTTCATCAAATCATGAATGGCATGCGATTTAAAACCTATGAATTGTTTGTTTCTGGAATTTAGTTCATTCAGGCCGCTATATACGGAAAGTGCCTTAGACTGGGTATAAACAACAGGCATGCGTTTCTTGCAATTGTGGATGTGGGGAACACGTCTTTAAGGGACAAAACATTCAGGTTCTGGTGAGAGCCCTCTTCCCTTCATAAATGGCCGTCTTCCCGCTGAGTCCTCCCCTGGTGGAAGGGGCAAGGGAGCTCTCTGGGATCTCTTTTATTAGGGGACTAGTTTCATGTATGAGGACTTGACTCTCAAGGCCTAATCACCTCCCAAAGGCCCTACCTCCTATCATCATTCCTTTGGGGATTAGATTTCAAGGTATGAATTTTGAGGGAGACACATTTTGTCCGTACAAAGGATTCTTCTATTTGTGTTTCAATAGATCATTGCTAATGGTTCTTTCTGTTAAACAAATACGTATTTTTTTTCTCAAAAAAGTTCATTTTTTTTCAGTTCAAAACAACTTATTTGCCTCAATATTGCCTCTATTTAGAAAAGTATATCAGTTTTTCAGGTAGCATTACATGTCTCTATCCAGTTTCACCAACTGTTAAAGTTGTACCATATTCCTTAGATATTCTATATGTCTTGATATTCTTAACTGTTGGAACCAAATGAGGCCTGGCTATAACATGAGAAACTCTTTAAAATGCATCAACATTAAACTGTGAGCAGCAGCATTAAACAGCTTTCACAAAATGGAATATAAAAGCGAATCATAAATGTTTTTAAAGTTGGAATTAAAATTTTATTTAGACTTAATAAAAATAATATATTTTTAATTTTTTTCCTTTGTGGAAAGAATAGAACAGGTTCTTTTAAAGGAAAAGAGAGCTCATGCTTTTATCATTATAGGTTGCCCCTGAGTCAAGGTCTTGTGATAAAATGGCAGCAGACCTCACTTTGCAAATTTCTTCACCTCTACAGCAATGCCAATTGCCTCCATGTGACTTCACTATTTTCCTCATCTCCCCCAATGAATCATATTAATATTAACACCTGATTATCCTTTACTGGAGATCCGTGAAGAAAACCTGGTGAAAAGTTTGACAGTAACATTTATTTAATGTAGAAGAAAATATTTTTAATGACTTACCAGAAGCAGAGATGGGATTTTCTTCATTGTATTTGCATGTATGTTCAAAATGATGTTTCCTTGTTTCTCATCTGTTGAGAGACTTCACATGTGATATTTCAACCGAGTACAGTCTGATAGTTCTGCAAACATCTTTGACTTTGGCACTGAAGAACTGAGATTAGTTCCCAGTGTTCTAAGAGGGCACTCCTGTGACTCTGGAAATGTGCCATACAACCTTCCTCAGCGGAATGGATAGGTACCCATTAATTAGACATTATTATTAATGTCCTGCTCAGCTGCATACTAAAGGGCAGGACTGATGACTTAGATGATCTATGGACAGCTTTCATGAATTACTTAAAGAAAACTCTCACTTCTCCACCTTATTGCACCTGATAATTAACAGGTAATGAATAATGGTGAGAAAAGAGAAAACATATATGGGTTGAGTTTATGTCTTGCTTCTTTGTTTTTTGTTCTTTTTCAACAGTGGTGAGGAATCACTGGGGGGTTGCCAAGGTTTAGACGATCACACAATGTCATGACCATTCTTTTTCTATTTGAAGACCTCCTCCCTAGGTTTCCCAGGAAATATATTGATATATTTCCTAACTCTAAATTCTAGTACATTATAGTCATGAAAAATAAATTATCTTTAAGCATGATAATCATGATAATCACAAAAGGTAGGTGTGTTTGGCAACAGTGGTTTTGAATAGTTCAACTAATGTCTGATTGTGCCAGGGCAGAGAATTCCAAAATATGTTCTATGTTCCGCTGGTTTTTAGAAAAATGAAAAGGTTCTGGGTGCAAATAAGTTTAAGGAAAAGGTTCAGACACAGATTAACAAACCTTAGTCTAGAACACTAAAGTGTCTTTTAACATATGACACTCTTATTAGGTAACAGTAGGAACATGTCACAAACTTAGGTGAATTGTGTTGTGCCACTTGTAGTGGAATATAGAGTGGGCTTACCCTTCTTTGGAACACATTTTGGGTGCCCTATTTTACTAGTAAATGATTCATACAACAGTCATATATCATAGTCTTTAGTTGAAAAGAACTTTCAAAAAATAGATATATTTATTGAAGTTTCCAGGTAGATTGATATTGATATAGCATTTACTACAGTGCATTATTTCTGAATTAAACATCAACTAAAAATATAAAACCTTTGATGAAAACAACAGATGAAACTCAGATTCTTAAGGTAGATGGAAGTAGCAAAAATTCCTTTAAATACTAACACCTATCCCATAAACTAAGCATTCTAATGGTAAATGTGCTAGCGGGGACTGTCGATAAAATCTACAGCTGTTTTTTGCATTTCATATGCATAATGAAATATTTGACCAGTGTAGCAAAAACATGAAGGAGATTGGTCTACATGTGGATAAATAATTAGGTTAAATTAATTTAAATGAATAATGTTCAAAATAAATAATTGATTGTCTTTAATATTATTATAAGAGGCTGTCAAATTTCATATTTAGAAGATTACTTTAGTGAAAAGATAATAGTGATTTGGGATGAACAGTTCAAATAGTATGCTTATAAGAATGGGTCTGTAAACAGTTTAAGAACACTTGAAAATAGAGAACTTTCTTTTCATCTTTTTCTTTGTATTCTTGTAATAACCCCACCCCTGTATAGTATTTATACAAAATTTATTTGTATGTGTGTATCTATATGTACACATATACATATAAATTAAAAATTTTAGGGCTTAAAGGTGTTTTCATAGGAAGTTTGAGCATCTTTTTAAAAATGCTTTTATTTATTTTTAGGGAGAGAGAAATATAGAAACATCACTGATGAGAGAGAATCATTGAATGTCTGTATCCTGTACTGGGGATCGAGCCTGCAACCTGGGCATGTGCCCTGACTAGGAATCAAAACCCGGGAACTCTTGGTCCATGAGACAACACTCAGTCCACTGAGCCACACCAACCAGCTGAGAATTTTTAACATAAATAGTATGTTCAGGACAGTAATTTTTATCTACCTCAGTTATTCAGAAATACACACTTTGCCTTTAGGTAACCTAGTGTGTGATTTCTCACTTTACGTATTTTCATACATGCATGATCCCCAAATGAACTTCATTACTTTTGTTTTTAAGATATTGAGTGAAATATAATGAGAAAAAAATCAGAATCCCAATTTTTTAAAAGCTGCCCGGCTGGCCTGGCTCAGTGGATGGGGGTTGACCTATAAACCAGGAGGTCACAGGTCGTCAATTCCCGGTCAGGGCATATGCCTGGGTTGTGTGGGCTTGATCCCCAGTTCGGGGTGTGCAGGAGGCAGCCAATCAATGAGTCTCCCTCATCATTGATGTTTCTATTTCCCTCTCCCTCTTCCTTCCTCTCTCCTAATCTATATACCATTATCTATATATATTCTTAAGGCATGTTATGTTTCCAGAAAAATATTTTCATTTCTGGATCAGAGGTTACATGTTAGTTAGATTTAGCTCAACGACTGTTAGACATGTCTTTAAAAATTGCATGAGTGAAGGTGGAACCCATGGGGTTTTGGCTTCTTTCTTTTGTATCTATAACTAACTCGGGATGACTGTTACAAGCAGCAGCAGAGAAGGGAAGGAAAGAGATGCCAAACCTCGAGGATTTGGCTCCACTTCTCACCTGCTGTACAACCTGCACACCTTACATAGCTCTTAGTTCCCATTCTCAAAGCTGATGGTATAATCCGTCTAAAACCCAGTGAGCCCTAACTGGAGAAAACCTATATACCCCACAGCCTTCCCTATGTTGGCTACTTACAAGAAAAATTACTAAAATCAGCAGATGATACAAATTAAACATTAACATTACTAAAAAAATTAACGTTCACCGTAATGATGGTATAATCAGTAAATAATGTCTACTTAATAATTGTCATATTGTGGCTAATCTAATGAAAAACTGATGAAACAAAAATATCTAAGTTTTAAGTAAATGTCAGCAAATTGTGGTTCCCTTTATTGGTTAAGCAGCATTAAGCCTGAATGTTGTAGTTTAATAACTTAATCTCAAAGGGTATGTGCCCCTCAGTTTTGGTTCCTTTGCATAGAAAAGACTTCAGGTCATAATCGGCAATTGAAATTTACAAAAACGAAGTGCTGCTTCTCTTCCAAAGTTACTTTTACGCATTCTTTGCCAGAAAACTACAGTGCAGGGGTAACAAAGACACAGGGATCTTTTAAATTATGCTGGGGTTTTTTTTGGTTTGTTTCATGGAATGTGTATGTATATTCTGAGAATAAAAAACTCATACCCAGCATGTAACCTTTTCAACTTTCCACAGATTAAAAAACACATTGCACTGCTTTATTGCATTTTCCTGCAACAAGGGACATACTTCAGCAGAAAAGGGCAAACCAGGAAATTTACTCATGAAAACCAATTTATATAAGCCTATGAATAGTATAACTGTTCCCATAGTACGTCTGGTATTCATCTTGAGCACTCTTGGGGACACATGAGTAATCCTCAGTGCAACTTCAATTTAGCCTGTGTTTAAATATAGGAAGAGAAGGAGGTTGGTCCTTGTTTTATTATTATTATTATTATTATTATTATTATTAATTATTATTATTATTATTATTATTATTATTATTATTATTTTCTCTCTGGTCTCAAGTCAACCAGTGGAATGGCCTGTGAACTCCTTCAGCTTTCTCTCTGCAAAAGCAGAGTGTGACAAGGTGTCAGCCCTGACAGATCAGTCCTGGGGACTGAGCCGACCTGAATTAATAAAGGTCACAATTGTCAACCGGAAGAGTGTCCCGCGGCATGTGAGAACTTGTTCCTAACCAGCATTTGAAAAGCAAACAGTGGATCCGGAGCAGAACCCCCGAAACACCTGGTCAAGCCGGGAATTTCCCAAGAGTCTTTGAAATAAGCTCCTACATTAAAATAAATTTAAAACAGCTGCCCCCCCCCACCCCATTTCTTCCCTCTATCTTTAAATGCTCCCAAAGATCTCAGGCTTCAAAGGGACCTAAGGTGTGAAAGTGAAGGAACCCTGTGGTCACAGAATGCAGCCCAGGTCTGCCTGTCAAGAGGAACAGTTCCTTGCAATTCCCCATCCTCAAACCTGCCTCTTTCTTTTCTCTTCTTGCAACTTAGGATGTTTTCACAGCAATTTATAGAAGCAAAGTGCTTTCCCTCTCAACTGCGTAATTTGACCACTGATCCTATCCTGTGTGTGCTGTTATCTTGTCGTTTTGTGTCACTTCCTCCTCTTATGCAAACTCTCTAAGAAGCTCACAGGGTGTATCTGTACTTCTCAGTGTTAACTGAGTCCACATGGGCACTCCACGCATGGGGGAGAATAGTCCTTTCACTGATGAGCAGAGAAGTTCCAATGACTAGTATTTATATTTCAAAGGAAATGACACATTTTTTTTCAGCCCTTCAGATGTATTCTTCAGACTTGCAAGTGTGTCAGTGTTGTTTCAAAATAAATAAAAAAACATTTAGTACGTATGCAGGGATGATGAAAATGTGCAAAGTAAGATTTTCTGGAAGATTTGGACTTGCTTGTAAAGTGTTCTTTTTCTCATTAGGGCTATGTTCACCAGCTTTCCTGTCGCTTGCTTTTTTTATTCAAAGAGCATATCTAGATTCCCTTATAATGGGTAATTTATCTCCATGTTTCTAAATGTGCTCATTCTTTGGGTTCTCGTGTGTGTGTGTGTGTGTGTGTGTGTGTGTGTGTGTGTGTTGTCCTTCTGGCAACTATGTTGTGATGCTCAAACAATTTCCAAATTATTTGAACTGAAAATAAACATGACTATAAAGCCACTTAAATTTTGTTTTAAGCATGTTCACCCAGCCACATTTTAGCCTGCCCACCCTCACACATTCCTTGAAAAACCTCAAAAGTAACCAAATTCCTTCAACTCTCCAAAATTTCACTTTCTGGCATATAAGTGACTATTAACCAGTTTTCTTCAGTAAGAAATCCTTTATTTGAGAAGTCCAGTATAGCAAATACATTTTCATCCTTTAACTATTAGAGAAGAGTATACTAATTGGCAAGAGGCATACACTTAAATATATTTGGAACGTATTTACCAGATGAGTTTAATACCAAGGGCCTGTCCAACTTCTTTTTCATCTCTAGACTTTTACTCCCAGGTGACAACATTCTGGTAAAAATAAGGCAATCTCTTTTTACCACATTTGGAGAGAATCATTATTTCTAAGACTAAACAGTCTAAAGTTGCCATTTTAGTGACTTTAAATAAAATTGCAATCCGAAAGCTTCTAATTGACTTTTTTTTTTCATTTTTAATGTATTAAGGTCTCAGGGGATGAAAATATTAAAACATAGCATCTCCCCCAACTTTTTCTTTAAACTTTTATCTTATAGGTAATCATTTTCTAAAATTAAATGGGTTAAGTGATTTTTAATGGCATCAATTGTACTTTCATAAGGCACTTTTTCTAAGTTGGTTTCAAATGGTTAATTCACATAGTATTATTAGTAGCCAATTAATATGTGATCTGGTTTCAAAAAAGAAAAACGAGTAAATCTATTTTGTTGTTTATAAAATCTCAATCTCATGTCCAGATATTTACAGAGTATTACAGTATTTACAGAATATAAAATCATTATAACATAAAAAATTGGCACTTTCCATTATAATAGTAAAAAATAAAAGATTTAAATTGGCAAATATTAAAAAAATTATTCAATAATATTTTCTTTTTTAGTAAGATGTTTTTCTGATGAAAATAATAGATTTCACTGAAGACAATACTGAAATTTTTGAGAAAAAAAGCATACACTCATAATCCTATTTATGTCAACATTTATAGCCCTAACCGGTTTGGCTCAGTGGATATAGCATCAGCCTACAGACTCAAGGGTCCCAGGTTCGATTCTGGTCAAGGGAATGTACCTTGGTTGTGGGCATATCCCTAGTATGTGCAGGAGGCACCTGATCGATATTTCTCTCTCATCGATGTTTCTAACTCTCCCTCTCTCTTCCTCTCTGTAAAATATCAATAAAATATATATAATAAATATATTATATATATTATATATAATATATATAATATATTTATATAAATATCAATAAAATATATATAATAAATATATTATTATATATATTATATATAAATAATATATTATATATTTATTATATATATTTTATATATATAAAAATATATATAAAAATAAAACAGAAAGTAACTGTCTCCATAAAAAACAAAACAAAACAAAACATTTATATAACTTTTTTATTTGCACTCATGAATGTGTGTGTTTATATGTATACTAGAGGCCTGGTGCATGAAATTCGTGCACGGGGGGGGGGGTGTCCCTCAGCCCAGCCTGCATCTTCTCCAATCTGGGACCCCTCAAGGAATGTCTGACTGCCCATTTAGGCCCAATCCTACCTGGCCTAAATGGGCAGTCCGATATCCTTCTCACAATCCAGGACTGCTGGCTCCCAACTGCTCACCTGCCTGCCTTCCTGATTGCCCCTAACCACTTCTGCCTGCCAGCCTGATCACCCCCTAACCACTCCCCTGCCAGCCTGATTGATGTCTAACTGCTCCTCTGCCAGCCTATTTGCCCCTAACTGCCCTCCCCTGCAGGCCCCGTCACCCCCAACTTTCCCTCCTCTGCCAGCCTTGTCACCCCTAACTGTCCTCACTTGCAGGCCTGGTTCCTCCCAACTGCCCTCCCCTGCTGGCCATCTTGTCATGGCCATCTGGTGTCCACATGGGGGCAGCCATCTTTGACCACATGGGGGCAGCCATCTTGTTTATTGGAGTGATGGTCAATCTGCATATTACTCTTTTATTAGATAGGAGGATAGAGGCCTGGTGCATGGGTGGGGGCCAGCTGGTTTGTCCTGAAGGGTGTCCCGGATCAGGGTGGGGGTTCCCTCGGGGCGTGGGGCGGCCTGGGCGAGGGGCTTTGTAGTGGTTTGCAGGCTGGCCATGCCCACCGGCGACCCAAGTGGAGGCCCTCGTAGTTGGGATTTATTTATCTTCTGTAATTGAGACTTTGTAGCCTGGAGTGGAGTCCAAAGCAGGCCAGGGTGTGCGGAAAGCTTGGCTTCCTCCATTGCCGGGGAAACCCAAGCCTGGCTGCAGCAATCTTGGTTGGGTTAATTTGCATACTCACTCCTGATTGGCTGGTGGGTGTGGCTTGTAGGTACAGCAGAGGTACAGTCAATTTGCATATTACTCTTTTATTAGATGGGATGTGCAAAATATTGAGTTGCATTTTTGAAAATTAAAGATTGAAGATTGCCTTTTCTGAAGCCCATTTTGATATTTAATAATATATTCTATGTAATGTCCTTTGTCATCAAATCTTAGAAAATATTATTTTTTTTATGTTTGTGAAGCATTTAGTATTTTATTTTTAAAATAACATATTTGGGTATTTTTAGGTTGTGTCTATTTTGCTATTATAAATAAAGTTCTGACCTTTTTTCTATAAAATTGTGTCTTTTTATATAGCTCTGCTTTTTGTAATCCTTAGATTTATTTCTTATAGGTTAAGTGTGAAGATCTAAGTCATATACATTTTAATAGTTTTTTGTAGATATTGACATGTTATACAGCAGAAAGATTGATTCAGATCTCACTGCCTCAGCAGTTTATGATTCTATAGGTTGCTTATGTTCATACCTTTTTCTTATGATCAATTTATATTTATACTTTTATGCCACATATTTATTTTATGAACCATTGTATCCATTTTTCTGTTGAGATAATTATTGCTTTCCTGTTAAGGTATCATACTATTATGCCTTTAAGTAATTTATGAGTATTTTTTTTCTATTTTCATCATTTTGTTCCAGTTCACTTACTAATTAAAAAAAAATTAAGCTTTCTAAAAATGTGTGAGTTATTAGTATAAAGATGGCTCTTTAATTTTTTTAATATCAGTTCTACCTATTTGATTAGATGTAATGTATACACATATGTGTTGGTGCCGTATCTAAATATATACATGAGAGATGGCTTTATTGACACAGATATAGACATTTTCAATCTCCTTTTATTCCCTTCTTCCACTATTTTCTTCTATACTAACGCCCCCTCTGTTTTTTGGCCTTGGTTATCATGATTTCTTGCAAAAGCAAAAGAGAGGAAACAGAAAAATGTTAATTTCACATATTATCAGTGACCTCATGTTATGATAGACATATTCATTATAAAATTGAATTGCATCTGCTGAAGTATTGAAAACAACAATCTTTAATGAACCCTATTTATGTTTCTTACACCAAGAAAAGATAAAGGCAAGCAATTAATTTTAATATTAAAAATGTACCTCTCAATTAGCTTAATCCAAAACAATTATGAAATTAGAAGCAAGAGGTTTTACTAGTATTAACAAGGACATAAAATGAAAAGAAAGATTGATTTATAGGGGTTAAAAATGAGAAAGAGAAATATATACAGTTAATATGTAGAATTGAAATTGATACTAATAATATAAAATTTAAAATAGTAATACAGAATTAATATATAATTGGGTATTTTATTTCTAACTATTCAATTCACAAAGAAATATTCAGTATGTCAGTTATAAACCAAGCCTCAGAAGTAGCTAAATCTTCTAACAGATGAGACATCCAAAACATACAATAAAATTAGAACTGATCATTGTTAATCAATGTACTTTTACTTTTCCCTTTTAATAATACTAGTATGATCACTGGGTATTATACTCACATAGATTATGATTATTGAGTTGTAAGACACTAAAACCTCTTCCAATTTCTCTTTTTATAAATAAGGACACTGCATGTATGACTTGCTTAATATCACATTGCAAGTTAGTAAAACTCTTTTCTTTAACCACATATTCAGGGGGAAAAATGGCTTTTTAAGATAGAGCTCAATTGGTTACCCAATTTCAGGCAGATATATCACATTTACAACTTGAACAGAAGTTTTCTTTATATATGTAATTTATAGAATTAATATTATATATACTGCTTTTAGGAGCAATTAACATAATTACAGCATAATAACAACAATATACATAATTTCCATAATTAATAGGTTATTCATTCATTTAGGAAGAGATTTATTAGGTACTAATTCTGTTCCAGACTGTGATTTATTAAAAAATTAGTCATTGTGGGAGTGCATAGGCATTTAGAGAGTTGACTCAACGCAAACATCCTATATAATAAAGAGGTAATATGCAAATTGACCATTACCCCCTCACACAAGATTGCTGCTCCCATGTGGTCACAAGATGGCCACCACAAGATGGCTGGCAGGGGAGGGAAGTTGTGGGCGATCAGGCCAGCAGGGGAGGGCAGTTAGGGGCGACTAGTCCAGCAGGGGAGGGTAGTTGGGGGCAATTGGGTTGGCAGGGGAGCAGTTAGGTGTTGATCAGGCTGGCAAGGGATTGGTTAGGGGGTGATCAGGCTGGCAGGCAGAAGCAGTTAGGGGCAATCAGGCAAGCAGGCAGGTGAGCGGTTGGGAGCCAGCAGTCTCCGATTGTGAGAGGGTTGTCTGACTGACGGTTTAGGCCAGTCAGACATCCCCCGAGGGGTCCCAGTTTGGAGAGGGTGCAGGCTGGGCTGAGGGACACCCCCCTCAGTGCATGAATTTTGTGCACCAGGCCTCTAGTATTTTCAATGAATTCACTTATTTTTGAAAGTTACCATGTGTAGTAGTTAGTATGGGTTCTCCAGAGAAACAGAACTAATAGATGATATAGATGACATTTGTTATAAGGAATTGGCTCACATGATTATTGAGGTTGACAAATCCAAAGATACGCAGTCAGAAAGTTAGTAGAACCAATAGTATGGTTCTAGTCCAACAGGGGAGCTGAGGGTGTAGTTTCATTGTGGAGGTCAGTGTTCATGCATCCCAGGAAGAGCTGAAGTTTCAGTTCAACTGCAAATACAGGAAAAACCCTAATGTCCCAGTCAGGGAGGAGGAGTTTCTTCTTGCTCATGGGACTGACAACCTTTTTGTTCTATTCAGACCTTCACCTGATTGGATGGGGCCCACCCACATTAGGGAACACAATCTATTCTATGTATGTATGTATGTATGTATGTATGTATGTATGTATGTATGTATATATGTATGTATTTTTGTTAAAATCATCTAACAACATCCCCACAGACACACCCAAAATAATGTTTGAACAAATGTCTGGTCACCCCCATGCCTGGTCAAGTTGACACATAAAATTCACCATCATGTCATGTTTTTCTCATTATTTTTGCACCATAACTACAGGGGGTTACAACAAAGATGCTGTGTAAAGCCATAAGCAGGAGTTAGATGGTAAAGTCTTGTAAGGAGAAATATTAACCTCCTTTGAAACACTAAACTTGGTTCATCTGATTAATACATTACTATAATAATTGGTTAATAAATCACTGTAAAAATAGGACAGTGATTAACAATAGACTGATTCACGAATGATTGATATAGGTAATAGCAGTCAAGCTGATAGAACTGTTTGGGTTCTTAGGAAGCACATATGAAGAAGGAGCAGTCTTAAAGATATTGCACTCTTGAAAAAATCAAATTAAGATGCCACCGAAGCCCTGGCCATGTAGCTCAGTTGGTTGGAGTGTGTCCCATACACCAAATGGTCAGGGCACATACATAGACTGCGGTTTTGATCCCCAGTTGAGGCCCATATGGGAGACAACCGTTCAGTGATTCTCACCAGAATGTCTGTCTGTCTCTCTCTCTCTTTCTTTTTCTCCCCGCCATCTCTCTCTGAAATCATTAAAAACACATCCTAGGGTGAGGATTAAAAAGAAATAAATAAAAAGAGACCACAGAAGACACAGTTTTCTGTAGTATGCCACCAATCTTCAAATCTCTAAAAGCTGCTGATCTCTACACTTTAAGTGAACATTTAAAAGGATATAAACCAAAGGTTCGGTTATGGAATGGGGCTAAGACATTTTCAGTGAGAAAACACTTTTAGCTAAATACTCTAGAAGGTTCATAGAAAAAAATTAAATTTTTACCAAGAAGCACACCCCTCTTTCTATCTTTTTCTGAAGATCTACATAAAATTCCTCTTTCTGTACCAGGTGACCCAAGGCAAATGTGTGACATAGTTTGTCTTCTTGAACCTTTAAGCCAGTTAGCATTGCATGTCTCCCTATACCAGTGGTCGGCAAATTGTGGCTCGCGAGCCACGTGTGGCTCTTTGGCCCCTTGAGTGTGGCTCTTCCACAAAATACCACATGCGGGTGCGCACGTACAGTGCGATTGAAACTTCGTGGCCCATGCACAGAAGTCGGTTTTCGGCTCTCAAAAGAAATTTCAATCTTTGTACTGCTGATATTTGGCTCTGTTGACTAATGAGTTTGCCAACCACTGCCCTATACCTTCATGCGGTCTATCCATCTGCATTCTCCTTTATCTTTTCCAGCTGCCACTACAGGTTGTCATGGAACTCATTTATACTTTTCTTATTCTGGATAAATGCTACCAACTACCTGCCATTAGTAATAACTCATTAGACTTGACAGTGAAAATCTCTCCTACATGGCAAATGCTAGCTGGTAGACGGTGTGCGGATGAATCCATTAGAATCTGCTCTCAGTCAGTTGGTGAAAGGGAATTAGGGAACAGGATAGCGCCTAAGATCAGCCCATTGTATAACTCTCATTACTTCTTTATGGGCTCACCCAGCATGAAAATCATTCATTAGCAATGAACATATTTAATTGTTCTTTCCAGTTCATCCCTTTATACATTTTAAACAGATTATCCTGGCTGGCTATAAACCTGAAATCCAAAGCAGATGCTGTCTCTAATTGAGGGACTCAGGTAGAGTACTTAAAAAACAAACAAACTCACTTTTTTTTTTGTTTTGTTTTATGATTTTATGTCAACCTTTGATTATGGCTGGATCATGATGAAATGGATACATGAAATAATATGTTGTATGCATTAATAAATTAATGGATGAGTAAGTAAAAATTATACTTTAATGCTCATGTTTATTACTAAAAGAGGACAAAGGAAGGTGATGATATATGTTAAAAGGAGGAATGAGTAGTGATGGGCAAACAGAAGCTATTGTAGAAAGATAAAACTGGAACCTCAGATTTCTACACTTATTTGAGGCATAGTGGATCAGCATGGTGTTGGTCACTTCTCATTTCTTCATTGTATAATTTTTTTTCACATTTTTAAAATCTTGTTTGGCATACATTAAAATAAATAAAACTACTGCCGAAACCGGTTTGGCTCAGTGGATAGAGCGTCGGCCTGTGGACTGAGGGGTCCCGGGTTCGATTCTGGTCAAGGGCATGTACCTTGGTTGCGGGCACATCCCCAGTGGGAGGTGTGCAGGAGGCAGCTGATCGATGTTTCTCTCTCATCGATGTTTCTAGCTCTCTATCCCTCTCCCTTCCTCTCTGTAAAATATCAATAAAATATATTAAAAAAAAAAAAACCTAATAAAAGAGCTGAGAATGTGTTGTTCTGCCATTCCACTCTATAGCCCAAAATGCCAATACTGAGGGTTTATGGTTAAACTAGAAGCCTGGTGCATGGATTTGTGCACTGGTGGGGTACCTCGGCCTGGATTGTAGGGATCAGGCTGAAACCAGCTCTCCGACATCCCCTGAGGGGTCCTGAATTGGAAGAGGGTGGTCCTTGGGTGACGCACTCTGGAATTGGGCTCCCTCCTCTCTGGTTCCAGATGTGTCACCCAAGAACCACAACTGTTAAATCACCGCAACTTGGCAGCTCCTGCATTGAGCATCTGCCCCCTGGTGGTCAGTCTATGTCATAGCTACTGGTCGGATGGTCAGATGGTCACTTAGGCTTTTATATATATAGATGTCTGTTCACAGGTACTTAGATTAGTTCTTTCTTATCCTTTCAGTGTGGTTATGGTGTTCACTTGAAATATGATTAGGCTCAGCCCTAGCTGATTTGGTTCAGTGCATGGAGTATTGGCCTGTGGACCGAAGGGTCCCAGGTTTGATTCTGGTCAAGGGCATGTACCTCAACTGCAGGCTCCTCCCCAGACCAGGCCCTGGTCATGGCTTGTGCAGGAGGCAACCAATCTATGTGTTTCTCTCACGTCTATATTTCTCTCTGTCTTTCCACTCTCTCTAAAAATCAATGGAAAAATATCCTTGGGTAAAGATTTAAAAAAAAAAAAAGAAAAGAAAGATGATAAAGCTCATTTCTTTGTGTTTTGGCTATTTCCCCTTTCGCATTCTTATTGATTTAATTAGTTTTTTAAAGAAATATGTAGATCAGTATCATGCTTAAAAAGTTAAACGTATACATAAATGTATATGCAGAGAAATATCACTCTTTTCCTATCCCTTCCGATCCATTACTACACCTCAGCCATGCAGTAAAAATGTTATGTTTCCTGATTTATGCTTCCTGTGTTGCTTTTTTGTAATGATAAGCAGATGTATATATATTTTCTTACTTTCTATTCTTTATTATACTATACTAGAGGCCCGGTGCACCAATTCATGCACCAGTGGGGTCCCTCGGCCTGGCCTGTGGGATCAGGCCAAAACCGGCTTTTCGGAGATCCCCTGAGGAGTCCCGGATTATGAGAGGGTGCAGGCCAGGCCGAGGGACCCCACCCAGTGGTGCACGATGGGGCCAGGAGAGGAGGGAACACGGGAGGTTGGCCAGCCGGGGAGGGACCGTGGGAGGGCTCCAGGGCATGTCCAGCCTATCTCGTTCAGTCCTGATTGGCTGGAACCCAGCAGCAAGCTAACTTACCGGTTGGAGCGTCTGCCCCCTGGTGGTCAGTACATGTCATAGCGACTGGTAGACAGGTTGACTGTCTGCCCCCTGGTGGTCAGTGCATGTCATAGCAAGCTGTTGAGCGACCTTAGCATATCATTAGCATATTACACTTTGATTGGTTGATCAGATGACCAGTCACTTAGCATATTAGGCTTTTATTTTATAGGATATAGCTTTACATGTATGTCCTTTTATACTTTGCTTTTTCACTTAACAGTCTGTCTTGTTAAGAGTCCTTCCTGATTCTTTTTTACAGAAGCATAGCACTCCATTAAATTCACCTACTCTCTTATGCTTTGAGACTTAGGTAGTTTCCAATATTTAACAATGACAAATAATGCTGCAATGAGTAACCCCATTTATTTGGATATAACATGTACATATTTTTGGAAGAATATCTTCAGTGTAAACTTCTGGAAGATGGACTGCTGGATTGAAGGGTAAATGCACATAAACTTTGGTAAAAATTTTCCAAATTCTCTTTCATAGTGGTTGCATTATTTTGCTTTCCCACCAGCATTCTCTACAGCCTCTCTAACAGAGTGGATTGTCAAGCTTTTGAATTTTTGCCAATCTGATGATTTAGAAATGGTATTTTAGAGTGGTTTTAATTACACATCTTATCATGAGTAAAGAGAAATACCTTTTTGCATGTATAAAACACATTTTTACATCTTTTTAATGAATTGTCTTTTCAGGACAGCTCTTTGAAAATATCAGAATATTTATTTAGGATTGCTTTCTTCCCAAATTATAAGCAGTATAGACAGAGGCAAGCATTTAACGAACCAGAAGTCATGGATAAGGACATCAACTGGACTGTGTTTCCACAGACATTCTAAGGAGATCCCACTCCTCATCACTTCCAGCTGCTGCTGGTTGCGAGTGTCCCTGGGTGTGAGGCCACATCACTCTGATCTCTGTCTCCATCCGCACATCCTCTTCTCCTCCTCCTATGTCTGTCTGATGCCCCACTGCCCCTCTCTTGTAAGGAAGCCTGTGGTGACATTTAGGGCCCACCTGGATAATTTAGGATTCCCTCTCAATAATCTTAATTTTACTGTATATTTTGATATCCAAGGTGATTCTTACTATTTTCCTATATAAAGTAATATTCACATTTTGGGGATTAGAATATGGACATATTTCGGGGAGAGCCACCACTGAGCCTATGAAACATGGATAATCTTAAAGGATAAAAGAGGAAAGAGAAGGAGTCTTGGTATCAAACAGTCTCTGAATATCTAAAGAGGAGGAATTGTGGGGAATGTAATACGGTTGCCCTTCTGACTGTCATTCTCACCAATGTCTGGAAGAGAAGAGTGTCAGCAACCAGTGGAATGAGATTTAGTAATTGTGTTTATGTTTTAACTGGCTTCATCTTTTTGTTGTAATATATATGTGGATGTCTGGATTATACAAGGCACAGTTTTGAAAAAAAGAGGAACAAGGCACTTTAAAAAACTCTAAGCTTCTAATGAGCTTTAGTTGAGACCTTGGCAATAATAGCAAAACATGCTATTGTAAAGCTTTCTAGAAGGGTGAGATCACAGAATCCCAGGCTTGATGATTCAACTGAAGACACCATTCAGAAATGATGTCATCAAGACTGAACATGTGTTTGAGGCACTTGGATTTATTGCTGTTGTTTTACACAGTTGATCTTAAACAAAAGCCTACCTTTAAATGTCATTGTAAAGGGCTTTCTCCTTTGTTTGGGGATCAGGTCATACCACTGGTAAATATTATTGCCTTGTGTATTTTCATAATGCCTGTTCACAAAAAAGTTTTGCCAAGTGCTACATATTATGATTTAAACAAGATGTTATTAAGGTAGAAATTAACATTACAGTTTACACTGTATCCTATGGGCATTCAGGATAAATTGATGAATGATAGAATCTAGAGTTGGCAGAGAATTCAGAAGTAAACTAATGCAACCATTCATTTGATTTGATGCTTAAATAGTTTTTTCTACAAACACTCTGCTAAGAGGGCATTTAGCTTTGTTAAAATACCTCCAGCATCAGGAATCTCACCACCTTTCAAAATCTCACTACCTTATCCATTTAATTTTAATGGCCCTGCATTAAGAAACCATCATCCTACATAAAACATTAAGTTAAATGTTTCTTTACATACTTTTCAGACAGGTTATTTACCTTTCTAGTCACCTCTTTCCCAAGCTGAGAACCGATGGTTTTCTTCCGTTCCTAATGGGTCACTGTTTTGAGTTATCATTTCAGATTTTTTCTCAACGTATGGATATTGCCAATGTCACTAAGGTCTTACTAATACTGACTGCAGCCATCTGGGTTTCTTGTTAGTTGAAAGTGGGAAGAAACTATACAATCAAAGAGTGGGAAGGACCTATGGGTCCTGGGCTTTATTTAGCCAATGCTTCAGACCAGAAGGGTATGTGGAATTCCTTAAGATCTTGGGTTGTTTGTATGTGTTTTGCTTAAGCCAAATAAGGGGTTTATATAATAGAAATTATAAAATTTTAGAATTGTTTCATGGAAGTAAAGTTTAGGAATGTAGCCAAGTTTCAAAAATTAACTAGAACAGCCGAAACCGGTTTGGCTCAGTGGATAGAGTGTCGGCCTGCGGACTGCAGGGTCCCAGGTTCGATTCCGGTCAAGGGCATGTACCTGGGTTGCGGGCACATCCCCAGTAGAGGGCGTGCAGGAGGCAGCTGATCAATGTTTCTCTCTCATTGATGTTTCTAACTTTCTATCCCTCTCTCTTCCTCTCTGTAAAAAATCAATAAAATATATTTTTAAAAAAATTAACTAGAACAAAGATTTCAAGAGCTTTAAACAAACCCAGAAAATTTGTTCAATTATTTTTCTCTTTCTTTTTTCTTTCACTCAATAGACATTTTATTTCTTATTTCCTCTACTTACTTCTTCACTTCCTTTATATTTTTTCTCTT
This sequence comes from Plecotus auritus, assembly GCF_963455305.1. NCBI lineage: Eukaryota > Metazoa > Chordata > Mammalia > Chiroptera > Vespertilionidae > Plecotus > Plecotus auritus. Next base: position 10,602,672 of record NC_137773.1, on the reverse strand, counting down.
TCTCCAGACTGGTTTATGCACCACTAGCTACCTGTTTTACATGTTTTCTTTAAGATTTTCTCAGATCCACCAACTGTTCTCGGTTACAATTCCAAATCCCAGAAGATTTAAGCCACTTGCCCCAACTTAGCTCATGGCAGGCATTCTCCTTCCTCTAAGCCAGTGGTTGGCAACTGCGGCTCATGAGCCACATGCGGCTCTTTGGCCCCTTGAGTGTGGCTCTTCCACAAAATACCATGGCCTGGGCGAGTCTATTTTGAAGAAGTGGCATTAGAAGAAGTTTAAGTTTAAAAAAATGGCTCTCAAAAGAAATTTCAATTGTTGTACTGTTGATATTTGGCTCTGTTGACTAGTTTGCCGACCACTGCTCTAAGCAGTTGCAGCTGAGGTGCTCGGGTTTGAAGTGATATCATTCACACCTGTAGATCAGGATCAGGCAATTCCAGGAGAAAGATGGCTCCAGACCAGAATAGCATGCTTCCAAATGTCTACAGCAGGTAGGGGCAACTCATAGTGTCCTGGAGTTTGAAAAAAAAATACAGTCAAATATTTTCTCTAGGAGATAACTATGTTGTAGACGGAGGATATAAAAACCAAAACTGGGTTATGTAAGACATACTAGGCTACTAAAAATATGAGAAGTGATGTTTAACTTTCCTTTCTTGTCTGGATGAATTTAGAAAAAGATTCAGGGGAGACCAAGTATCCAGAAATAATACGTGTATGAACTTTTATGACTCTAGCTTGGTGAACTTGGGAAAAGAAAGGACCTCAAGCATGAATCCCTTAATGCTTTCCAAGTAGATTTGTGTTGTTGTCAATTATGTCACATTTATTATATTGCACTAAGAAGTAGGTCTCTATAACATTTGCTATTAAGTTACACCTCAACCTACCTATACATAACCAGTATTCCTTGGCACAGGACTTGACATTTATCCTGATTAAACTCATGACTTGGCTCGGCATTCTAGTCTAAAATGACTTTTCTGGATTCTGATTCAGTAATAAGAGAGAGTAGTAATCCCTTCAGCTTCACGTCAACTGAAAAAAAATGGTTGCATGCCAGGAGTGATGAGGTATTGAAAATAAGCAGCTGTAGTAAAACAAGCATTTGGCAGGATCTTAGAAATCGGGATGGTGCTTTTAACTACCCCATATAACCGTGGTCGGCAAACTGCGGCTCGCGAGCCACATGCGGCTCTTTGGCCCCTTGATTGTGGCTCTTCCACAAAATACCATGGCCTGGGCGAGTCTGTTTAGAAGAAGTGGCATTAGAAGAAGTTTAAGTTTAAAAAATTTTGCTCTCAAAAGAAATTTAAATTGTAGTACTATTGATATTTGGCTCTGTTGACTAATGAGTTTGCCGACCACTGCATAGTGTATGAATTTGGGTAAGCTATTTCATTGCAGTATACCTTGTTGTATCTTTCGTAACAGGTGTAATAAACCGTCTAGTAATTATAAATTGAAATAGCACCTAAGAAATTGGGCAGCTGCTAAAAGTTCCAAATAAATTGGTAACATCATTAAACATCTCTGTCGCAGGGATCAGGGAGTGCCAGCTGGAATGAATTGCTACGGTTCTGGCCCTGGGGCAGCCTGATCTGAAGGGCCAGTTGAATTTTTCTCTGCAGCTTAAAGAGAATGTGAAGTTGCAGCTGTGGAGCATACCTTCGCTGGAATGGCAGTTTCTTCTGTTTCCAGCATCAAAGGTATTTCAAGTGTCAGATGGTGCCTTTAAGGCCCTAGTCAGTACATGCATCAAGCCTGTTAGATGCCAGTTAAAGGAATTGCATCACTTTGATTCTGGGACAGCTCCGCTGATTGCAAGGTGGCATCTATACTGGATGCATGCTGTTTTAACTTATGGAGTAAACCTATTGCCCATCTCTAGATTATTTTATCAGCAACCTGATTTCCCTTTCAGTAACCACCGGTCTTCCATCTCAGTCCATGTGGTTCAGTGGGGCCAATCCATTGTCCTAAAGGTGGACCGGCCTCCACTGACCACAGAAACGAAGTCAGATATAAGCATGCACATCAAATTAGTCCCATCAGAATTCTTCCCTAGAATGATAAAGACAAAAGCAATTGTCACCTGGTCATTAGTTCTTTCATTAGATCCTCTACCAGGCATCCTCAAACTACGGCCCGCGGGCCACATGCGGCCCACCGAGGACATTTATCCAGCCCGCCAGGTGCCGCTGCCTATCCTGCTTAGCAGCTGACTCATCCCGGGCCCGCAGTGCTCATAGGAATTTGTTCATAGTTTTTTCCTTTTAAACTATAGTCCGGCCCTCCAACGGTCTGAGGGACAGTGAACTGGCCCCCCATTTAAAAAGTTTGAGGACCCCTGCTACACTGTCCTAGTTTCTGACCTTTCCAAGGCCTAACTATTCAACTTCTGTCTGAAAATCTCTAAGCTACTTCACCCATTTGCAATACATTTTTGCTTAAGTATTGGTTTTTGTTACTTGCAACTGAATAACTTAATTTGATATACAGCACAATTTTAAAAAATGAAGAAATATGGTATAGAACCAAGACATCCAACACCTGGATGACCCACAGGACTCTTGCTAAGTCTGCATCCCCATGAATTCTATACTTTTCCCAGTTATGCCAAGCACTCCCAGTTTATGCTTGGCAACTCTCGAGGTTCCTCCCCAGGGTTCATCATATAAGGCAATCACCTTATCTTCTTTGTATACATCTATAACCCTGTACACTTAGTATCAGCCCAGATCATGCTTTCTCTTGAGTTCTGGTTTATGAGTCTCAAGATTACTTGAAATGATTTGCATGATCCTGCCTTAGTCCCTACTTCCTCTGACCAAATTATTCCCAAATCTCAAACTCAATATTAAAATAAAATTCTGATATTCTCTGTCCATGTATGACTGCTCCTAATGTTTTAGAGATATTTAGTATATGTTAGAGGAGTTTGACCAATAAATAAGTTTTCCTAATGTAACTCTAGCAAAAGTCTCCTTAGCACTACTTAGCCCTGCATGGCATTAGGTACATTAGTTATCTATTGCTGTATAACAAATTACCCTAAAACGCATTGACTCTAACGCATACATTACCTCCCAGTGTCTGTAGCTGTGGCATATGGACAAGCTTAGCAGGTTCCTCTGCTTCATAGTCTCTTAAAGGCTGCACTCAACATGTTAGCAATGTCTTTGGTCTCATCCTCAGGCTCAACTGGTGAGGGATCCGCTTTCAAGCTCACTCATGTGGTTGTCACCATGACTCGGTTTCTCAAGGGATGTTGGACTGAAAGTCAAGTTCCTCATTGGCAGTTGGCTGGAGGCTGCCTTCAACTCCTTGACTTTGTGGGCCTCCTTAAATGGCAGTGGGCTTCATCAGAATGGTCAAGCCAGAGGGCCAAAGAGAGAGTATAAACAAGATGGAAATCACAGTCTTTTGTAAGTTAATCTTAGCAGTGACATCACATCACAATTTGCATATTCTGTAGGTTAGAAACAGGTCGTGCAGCCTGGCCCACACTCAAGAAAAGGGGACTCCACAAGGACATGATCACCAGGAGCCAGGTCATAGGTTGATTTCCACCAGGGGGTTGACCATTTTTGTTCACTTATCGATGCCATACAATAGCTTAATCACCAAACTTGACAGTGTCCTCACTCACAATTCTATGTTTTCTATTAATAGCACCTCTATGCCTGTCAAGGGAAACTTCACATACATTTGTTGTTGAAGTAATTCTATTGTCACTTTTAGTTTTACAACAGTGTGTTCCTTTAAAACGTGGTCAGGAAAGAATGTGCTGCATACACACGAAGGAAAATATTCCTATATGCCTACAGTGCAGTATTGTATAGGTTCCCCACTGACAATCAGCTGTGCAGTCATTGTCCCTTATCAGGGAAGATGTGAATGCAGTTAACTTGATTCTATTGATCTATCAGTGACTCTAGGGCTCACACTTTTGCTAAGTTGAGTATCTTCTTACAGAAGAATATCCATGTTTGTGTTTCATGTACTATATAGCTAGTCTTTTCTTTCTTTATTGTCTTTTTATAAGGATACTATTATCTTAATATGCCAGTCCTCAAATACTCTTAAGTGTAATTTGTATGTGACTGATTGCAGAAAGTTGATAGTGTGTTTGTGTGTGTGTGTGTGTGTGTGTGTGTGTGTGTGTGTGTGTATGTTTCCTGAATCATAGTCATCTTGGCATGCATAAATCTAAGAATTTTGTATTTTGGCATTTTTTATTTCTAATTACTCTCATAACTGTTATCAGCAGTAACCCAGGGTATAAATAAGTAATTTATATGTGCTGTGTTTTATGATGATAAAAATGGAAGAAAAAGTGAATATTTGAATCAGTATTCAACTGAGTTATATATAGAATACAGATAATGAAAATAACTATGATTTGGAAAGAGAATGGGCATTCTGATTAATTAAATTTCCTAGTTTAAAAAAAGCAAAATACAAATATTAGAAGTCGTCCAGAGGAGAGAGTAAATATTTTCTATTCTGTCTGAAATGTTCACACCATAGCATGTGAGTTTTGATGCCAGAATATTGAAGGGGAATTGCTGACATGTATTGTATTTAGTGTTATTATTCATCCGTCCTTGCATTTATTAACTCATTGATAAACAGTTGTGGATCTACACCTTGTGCTGGTGAATATGAATAACACATAGTGCTCACACTTTAAAAAGGTTCAGTTTATTCAGGTAACCCAGATGTAAATAAATATTAATACTATTTTATATGAAATGGCGGTGTATTGCATTTTGCTATAAATATGGTCAGATCACCTTCAAATGGACACCCGGGGGCCACTTCTGAAAATGCTTGCAGTATATGATATAAAAACATTTGGCAAGCAGTTTAAATATTAATCCAATCTTACAAATGTTTTCATTTAAATTTTTAATGTTTTCATCAGATAACTTGTTTACTTTTTTCACATTTTGAGGACACAAAAATAAGATACATTTCTTTGCAAAGTCCAGGTTTTCAGGTTTAGTGCCTTCTTAACAAAATATCAACCTCTTTGTTCTGGGATCCCTCAGTTCTAAAAAAGATCAAGAATGTCTGAGAGTATAGTTAATCCAAGTGGTCAGCATTCTTGGAAAAGAAATTCAATCTATCTGCTGGTTTATTCTATTCTCTGCTATCCTGCTTGTCATTCCTGCCAATGAGGCATCCTGTAGAAAATCCAGATTGTGATGTGGGGGTGTCATCTTAGTACCACGGCCCTCTCTAATGCTCATAGATTCTCAGGGTCAGAATCTCTCTCTCTCTCTCTCTCTCTCTCTCTCTCTCTCTCTCTCTCTCTCTCTCTCTCTCTTTCTCCTCTTTCTCTCTTTCTCCCCTCACCCCCCGCCCCAGGGATGTTATTCACTCCAGTCTGAGCTCTGTTTGTAACAGCTCAAGCACATCTATAATAATAAAATGTAATATGCTAATTAGACCAGACAGCCAAACAACCTTCAGGACGTCCTTCCGGACGAAGCCCCGGCGTTTGGGGGCCGAGGCAGAGGTGGTCAGGGGTGATCAGGCAGGCAGGCAGAGGTGGTTAGGGGTGATCAGGCAGGCAGGCAAGCGAGCGGTTAGGAGCCAGATGTCCCAGATTGTGAGAGGATGCAGGCCGGGTTGGAGAACACCCCCCCCATGCAAGAATTTCATGCACTGGGCCTCTAGTATTCTTAGATTTGTTTCATCAGCATATGCACAGACCACAGGTGATTAGAATTAGCTGTAGTTGCTTAATGTTGTTGGATGAACCTCCATCATGCCCTTCTTGAACATGGACTGCAAACTCACAGGCCCATAGTGATAATGTAGATGCATGAAGTTAGCCAGGTGGGGTCTGTGATGAACTGAAGAGCCTAGATCAAGCATGTCAAATTCGTGTTAGACTTGAGTTTGACATGCTTGATTGTTGCTGCTGTGTGAGAACCCAAGTCTGCCATGGGATTTTTCAAGAGGAATCAGAAATCCTAATTTTTGTGTGAAATTATATGTCTTAAATGTTGACTGCTAACTTATATATTAAATTACTCTGTGGAAGTCAGCCAAACATATTTGTAATGCAAATATGACTAATAAATTTTAAAAATCTGTAGCTGACTTCATATGGAGCCTACCCATTTGAAGGGTGATCCTCAAAAATAAGTCAGTTTTTCTATTATTTTCCTCTGAGAGGTCTCCTTGATATTTACACAGATTGATTATACCTCCTCTCAACAATGTTTGCACCCCAATATGGGAGGCCATTGCCAAATGCTGTTATGTCCTTTTAGAATAACAGGCTTATATACATTTGGCATTTTACAGAAAAGGTTTCTCTAATTTTACTTGTAGAAGGAACTGACAAATTCTACCTCACAGAATGCTCTGTTACAATAACTTCATTAGAAAATGTGTTAAATAATCAAACAAAATCAAGCATAGTCATACATAAGACAGCACAAAAATGTGCTAAAAACAGATGTCTGAGACATTGTTGCTGATAAAGATCACTAGATATACATCGTTATTAAAATGCAGTATGTCCTACAGTGCAATCCAGAAATAGATGGAGTTATTGCAAAATTAATTCCATATATATATATATATATATATATATATATATATATATATATATATATATATAATTTCCCTACTTGTAAATTTTGAAGTATTTCTTAGGGGGACGATTAGCAAATTGGAAAGCTAGTAGAGTCATCTTAGGTTAAAAAGGAAAAATCCTTAACTAGATAGTAAAATTTCAACATAAATAATCATGCCTGCTAAACAAAAATAATTTATGTAAAAGGAGGGGAGTTGAATTAAAATAGTAAATAGTATACATAATATTGAATGGTAAGTTGAGAGTTCTTCTCTGATTCTGCGTCTGCTTGTAACAGATCATGTGGGTAGCACTGGCTTTCAAATAAAATTTGGAAGGTTATCTTGATGGTTCCTTCCATTTCTCAGTTTCTATGGCTTTATGAACCTCTCCCACCATGTAACTTTTTTATGGGCTTCTAATACTTTTTGCCACTTATTCCTCTTCCTTCTGCCATTGACTTTCTCCTTAGATTGGTTCACTTTCATAGAGCATGTGAAAAACATTTAGGAAATTCTTTAAGAGTTGTTGTCTAAAGACAAGTGAAAACTTGCCCTGGAGGTGCTCTTTAAGTTGTCAAAGAAAATATAAATTACTTTTAAGAAACTGCCCATCTCTAATTCTGAGAATCCTGAGTTTATTAATCCCTCTCTTTATCTCATTTATTCATTCAGCAAATATTTAGTAAGTGTTTATTATATTCAAACATTATGTTAAGTCCTTTTGAACAAAATTGGATCCAGACCCTTATAAGTGAAATAGATATGGACCCTAATGAAAATTACAATATAACAAAAGAGACAGATATCAAACAAATAATCATCAATAATGGAGAAAAATGTTATAAAGAGAAATATGTGATGTTAAAGGCATATAAAGGAGCCTTGACCTAGTAACATAATTATGAAAGGACAGTTGTGTAGAAGTCTGGGAGATGAGTAGGTTGAGGTGGAAAGGAATGGAATTCTTGGTTAAGGAAACAGCATGTGCTAAGTCCCTCAGAAAGGAGGGAACAGAACAGGTATGGCAACTGAAAGAAAGCCAGTGAGGCTAGAGTAGAAACAGCAAGGAAGAGAAAGTATGATTGGAAGTGCAACAGAGAGGTTCTTTGTAGTACATTTAATATTATAGGATATGCTGTGATCACTAGGGAGAAAGAGAAATAGCTCAATGTAGAGTTATTATGAAAACCAGTTGGTGCCTCTGGATATTACAACTTAATTTAAAAGCAAAACAAAAGAAACCACCAAACTTCCATATATCCATAATCCCTTTTTTGAGAATTGTTTTAAAGAGTTTAAAATATATATCACTTCATTTCTCTATGTGTTGGAATCCAACTGCCTTGACCATTCATCAGGGAATATAATAAATCTGAACTGATATCTAAGCTGACTTTGCCAAAACATGAAATTAGTCCTAATGGACAACATTATTTAGTTATTTTCTTAGAGAGCAAAGATTCTACTTAACAACATACAAAATTTCTAATTCATAAGTTAATATTTTACCTATCAATCAAAATTTTATCATCAATACACATTAAAGATTTTATATGTAAACATACATGCTCAGGATGTTTAATGTAGCATTTTTAATGGCAAACACCAGAAATCACAGGTTCATTAACAGAGATTAATTAGATTAAGTCTAGTCCCTCTGTACAATAGAACACAACTCAGCTGTTAAAATACCTTACAATAAATGGGATAGACCTTAATATATATCAATAGAGTAATTTCCACAGGATAAGTTATTTTAAAAAATTCAAAATGCAGAAATGTCTATAGAGTGATCCATTAAGTCACACACAAGTCCTTGTATGTGTGCACACACAGAGGAAGCTTTCAGTACAATGCCTGCACAGGCCAGCTCTGGCGATGGGAGCATAGGGTTTTCACATTATATTCAGCACCTCTTGAGAGTTAATGCTGTTTTCTACTGTCAATAATATCTGCTTGGTGTCATCATGAGTCATGTTAAATTTATCATCTTCATTTTGTATTTAAAAGTGGTAACAAATTCTATTTTAGGGCAATATCTTGAATATTTTGATAAAATAATATAATGTTTTCTTTATCTATATAATTGGGTACATTCATATTTATTTTTACCTATAGTAATTATGTGCTTATTAATTTATATCCTGCTTTAAACTGAGCTCTGGCAGAGCTTTGAGAATTTAGCATAATGGGAATGGTAGATTTTTAATAAATGTTTGTTGGTTATACAATCCAAATTACACAAAAAGAGCATAGACTTCAAAATAAAATAGACATGGCTTTAAATACCGATTTTTCTAATATTTAGCTTATAATCATGGACATGTTACAAAATTACTGAATTTCCAGGAAAATAAAATTAAGATAATTTCTATCTTATGGAAGTTTAGTAATGATTACATGACACACTATTTTTTTTTAAAGAATGCCACTGTGATTATCACATATTAAGTCTCCAAGGAAGTTAAGATCCCTTCCTCACCTCCCTATTTCTTCTCATCATTTATTAGGCTTCTATAAGCCACCAAGTCTTCCTTGCAAACATTTAAACCCTTCTGTTTTTCATATCTAAGTAATTTACTATTGGAATGAAAAGTGAAATAGTAAAGTTATACGGACAGAATGTAGAAATTTCCCTCCCATCCATAAGCAGTAGGGAGTGGGCTAAGGGAAATTAATTTTTAAAATATTTTAATCAAACATTTTTATTACTTATGCATATAAATATACACTTAAGCAGAAAGAAAAGGATATACAAACTTCGATTCCAAAGCAGATCCAAGCAGTGGTAGGCAGTATGAGTAATCTAAGAGACCAGAAGGATAATATGTAATCCAATTATAGACCTGCAGGTCACTGCTGCTAAGCTGAAGGAATTATAGTCATTTCGTTGCTACCATATTGTTCACTACTCTGTTCCTTCGCTGCAGGGTGGAGCGCTCTGCATTTCCTGATATTTTGGTGGTGTTTGTGAAGGTGGGTGGTCAGTTTATCTTTGTTCCATTTTATTTCAAAATATTTATTGTTTATTTTTTTAAGAGATAGAGGAAGGGAGAGGGATAGAGAGACAGAAACACTGATGAGAGAGAGACATCTGTTGGCCGCCTCCTGCAAGCCCCCTACTGAGAACTGAGCCCACAACCCAGGCATGTGCTCTGACTGGGAATCAAACCCGGGACCCCTTGGTTCATGGGTTGATGCTCAACCACTAAGCCACACTGCCTGGGTAGTTTCATTTGATGTTAAATTATTCATTGGTTTTTATGTTGGGTTCTGAATTTTAGCTTTAGCTACCAGTAAAGAGGGTGTGTGTTTTTTTTAATGTAGAATTAAATCATGAGTTTAGATTAATAGCCTCTTTGTAATATTGCCATTGCTTATTGGACTAATTATAAAACCAGAAGCCGTAGGAAAGATATGAAAATGCAGTTGCTCATATACTTGGAATGTTGACATTTGGCATCCAGCTCCAAAATGCCTGTTTACACAGCAGCCGTCTTCAGTGTCCTTTCTAATAGGTTGGATATTTGTGACTTGAATATCTCATCCTCTGTACAGCACAGTAAACAAACAGCTGTCCGCCTATGCATAATTAAACATATTTCACAAACATAGTAAGTGTATCCGTCCACTCATTTGCAGAAAATTTTGCCACTACCTGGTACTGGTTTTGAGGAGGTCATCCGATGGTAATGAAGTTCGATGACATCTGAAGACTGGTTAGAAAAGTCTTAACCGGAGTCACTTGCTATGTATTGAAATATGTTGGAAGCAGAGATTGCACCATCATGAGATTTTCACACATGGTGTATTCCATTTGTTAACAGTCACACAAGGTGATATTGGCATTTGAAACTCCACCACAATATTAAACTCATTATCATGAGAATTGATATTATCTAGTGCAGAATTTTTTTTTTTAACTAGCTCATTGTTGGTTGTGATTTTTATTAAAGTCACCTAATTTTGACTTTTGAGTTAAAAGGTTTGCTTCTTTTTAGATATGTGTTCTGTGGACTCACAAGTAATAGTTTCAGTCAGTACTGTTTCTGAGATCAGATCATGTGATACCTATATATCTCACATTATCTTCATGCAAGGTCACGGTTGAGAGGGGCTAACTTAAATCCAGGAGAGCAGTGAAGTTTTTCAGAGAGGCGTGGTCCAATAGGCTCAAGAGGTTGGGAACCGGCTTCAAAATCAGAAAGAACCTGAGGTTTTCTTTGTCTTTTGCCTTTTCTCTCCTCTGTGTTTATTGGCGTACAAAGGAAACATTGTTTGGTGAATGACATGCATGTTGGCTCTTTCTCAAAGCTGCTGACACATACATACACTTTCTCTAGCTAACAGCTTAAGCAAACCCCAGCAGGCAAGTGGTAATGGTAGCTGACAATAGCAACTGCACCTTCCTCAGGTGGTGGTGGAGAAACACTGAGAACATGGGGAAGTGTCAAGTCTGTGATTTAGGCAGGGCGGTGGCACACATCTGCAAACAGCATTATTGGAACATCCATTAAACCAATCCACATTTTTTATTGAGTATATTGGGGTGACACTGGTTCATAATACTATATATGTTTCAAGTGTACAACTCAACAAAGCGTCATCAGCACATTGCATCCTGCGCCTACCAACCACCCCAAGCAAAGTCTCTTTCCATCCCCATTCACCCTCCTTATGGCCCATCCCCACCTAGCCCCCACCCCCATTTCCCTCTGGTTCTCACCACACTGTTGTCTGTGTCCATGTGATTATATGTATTTTTTTTTTTGCTTCATCCAATCATCATCTTTCATCCAGCCCCCCCAACCCCTGTCACCTCTGACAACTGTTAGTCTAATCCAGTGGTCGGCAAACTCATTAGTCAACACAGCCAAATATCAACAGTACGATTGAAATTTCTTTTGAGAGCCAAATTTTTTAAACTTAATCTTCTTCAAACTCCACTTCTTCAAAATAGATTCGCCCAGGCCTTGGTATTTTGTGGAAGAGCCACACTCAAGGGGCCAAAGAGCTGCATGTGGCTCACGAGCCGCAGTTTGCCGACCATGGGTCTAATCCATGTTTCCATGCTTCCTTTTCTATTTTGCCGGTTTATTTTGTTTATTAGATTTTATGTAGAAGTGCAGTCACAGGGTTTTGTCTTTCTCTGGCTTATTTCACTTCGCATAATAATCCTAGGCCCATCCATGCTGTTATAAAAGGTCAGATTTCCATGTTTGTTTGTTTGGGGGGGGGGGGTTGTTCGTTTGTTTTTGTTTTTAGAGCTGAGTAGTATTCCATTGTATAAAGGCACCACAGCTTTTTATCCACTCATCTACTGATGGGCACTTGGGCTGTTTCCAGACCTTGGCTATTGTAAATAACACTGCAGTGAACATAGGGGTGCATATATTCTTTCAAATTTCTATTTCAGGTTCCTTCGAATATATTCCCAGAAGTTAGATCACTAGGTCATAGGCAGTTCCATTTTTAATATTTTGAAGAAACTTCATATGTTTTTAACAGTGGCTGCAGCAGTCTGCATTCCCACCTTCCCACCAAGAGTGTACTTGGGTTCTCTTTTCTCCACATCCTCACCAGCACTTCAAAGCCACATTTTAAAAGAATATAAAGTTAGCATAACATGTAGATTCTGGAGAAATTGTTTAATGTAACACACTTTTTTAAGTCTAGACTAAATTAAGGGTTAGTCTATCCATATTAGTGAGTGTGCTATGAGGTTCTATATACAATCTCCTGAATTTCCATAGGGCTTTCTATACTTTTTATTGCAGTTTTGTATTAATTGGATATCAAGTAATAGTAGCTGCTGGAAGTGTACCTGTTTTGTAATTTCTAATTTCAACATTAAATAAGAACTTATGCATCTGCAGAATTTTATCTATTAAAATTGGCAAGTTTATGATTTTAAAAGTAACGTTTAAGTGTTACTTTGCTTAAGCATTTCAAATTTTTTACATATAAACTATTGAGATTAGTAAGTACATTCTAATAATGTGTACAAGAATCAGATACATATATATTAATTTTGTGTGAGTACAATTTAAACTTTAATGAGCCACTTCCTTAAGTTATAATGACTAGACTGTATTAAATTTAAAGTTTAATTTTTACAATGTATAAGTGACAAGTCTCTCTCCCAGATGAAAAAAAGAAGTTAGTATTTAGCAAATTTCATAGCTCAAGTGAAAGTTAGGAAACATACAATAAATATTACTTTTTAAAGTTCAAAAACAATTAATGAACTTTTTTACCTTATACTATAGAAGTAATAAAAACAATAAAATATTAGGGTGGAGTCTGAATAACTATGGAAAAGTCAGAAGGTCAAGGATAATATCTTAAAATACCAATCTGATCACGTCATTCCTCTACTTAACACCTTTTCATGTTTTCTCATTATTCTTGGCAAAAAAAAAAAAAAAATACCAAAAAAGCAAACAAACAAAAGCCTTCCTAATAGTCCAGTGTCCACTATAGTCCTTTTCCACTCTTTAGTCCCCCTCACACCAGATACCTGCTGCCACAGGACCTTTGCATATGCTATTGCCTGTAAGTCTCCTTATTGCTCCCTTGTGCTACTCTTATGCTTAATCACTCAGACTAAGTTAAATTCCTATATAAAACACACTCAGGGAACATCAATCTCTTTTTTATATTTCTATCACAATGGTCAATTTTCTATATATTTATGTGCTGATTTCATACAGGCAACTGCAAAAATAAAAATCACACACACACACACACACACACACACACACAAAAAAAAAAAAAAAAAAAAAAAAAAAACACCACAAAACTGTAGACATTTTTGTAATCATTTTATCACAGATTTACAGAGTTTAGCAGTCTTATTTCTCAGTCATTCCTTATGATGACAAATTTGTGGAAGAGATGAGCCCACAAGAGAAAAGATTAATAATTATAAATATGACTCATGTTTGTATAGAGCTTTATATTTTACTAAGCCTGTTCTAAGTCTTATTCTCATTTGATTCTTGCAATAACCTCATGAGGAATTTAGGAACATTATTTATTCAACAAACATTTCAAGCATTTGTTAAGATGCTAGGTTCTAAGGATACAAATATAAAAATAGGGTTTTTTTTATTTTTTCTCCTATCTTCAGGAGAAAATTTGTTTTTTTTTCATTGAGGTAACATTGGTTAATAACATTATATAATGTTTTAGGTGTATAACATTATAATTTGATGTCTGTATACAGTATATAATTCTCAACACCAAGAGGCTAGTTTCCATCCATCACCATATATTTGACCTCCTTTACCCATTTTACCTCCCCCCACCACCCCCTTCCCCTCTGGTAACCACAAATCTGTTGTCTATATCTATGTGTTGACTTTTTGTTTTGTTTCCTTTTTGTTTTATAATCCACATATGAGTAAACTTACACTGTTTTGTTTCTTTTCTGTCTGACATTTCACTTAGCATAATACTCTCAAGATCCATCCATGTTGTTACAAATGACGATATTTCATCTTGTTTTATGGCTGAGTAGTATCCCATAATATATATGTACTGCATCTTTATCTGTTCATCCCTTGATGGATGTTTGGGTTGTTTCCATATCTTGGCCATTGTAAATAAGGTTGTAATGAACATAGGGGTGCACATATCTTTCAAATTAGTTTTCATATTCTGCAGGTAGATACCTAGTAGTGGAATTGCTGAACCATATGGTAGTTCTATTATTAATATTTTGAGGAACCTCCATACTGTTTTTCACAGTGGCTGCACCCATTTACATTCCCATCAACAGTATACAAAGTTGCTCTTTTCTCTACATTCTCTCACACACTTGTTATTTCTTGTCTTTTTTGATATTAGCCATTCTAACAAGTGTGAGGTGATAACGCATTTCATTTTTGATTTGCATTTCTCTACCAATTAGTGATGTTGAGCATCTATTCATGTGCCTGTTGGCCATATGTATGTTTTCCTTGGGAAAATGTCTATTCAGATCCTTTGCCTATTTTTTGTTTGTTTGTTGTTGTTGTTTTTGAGTTGTATGAGTTCTTTATATATTTTGAATATAAACTCCTTATCAAAAATATCATTTGCGAGTATCTCCTCATATCTGTTTAGTTACCTTTTTGTTTTGTTGATGTGTGTGTGTGTGTGTGTGTGTGTGTGTGTGTGTGAATTAGACTCCAAAGGCAATGAAAATAAAATAAATGGGCCTTCATTAACCTAAAAAGCTTCTGCACAGCAAAGGATACCATCAACAAAGCAAAAAGGGAGCTCCTTTCTGGGGAAGGGGGGAAGATACATAATAACTAACTATGCAATGGAAGGCAATCAGGGCTATCCTATATAATAAAGATGTAATATGCAAATGGTTGTTACACTGTGAAGTGTAACGACCAACTGCATAATGACCAACCCTGCAACGACCGGATCACGGATCAGCAGGAGGGTGGAGCAACGAGCTACAAGTGGGCTGTGGAGAGCTATAGGAGGGGGCAGGGCAGCACACTATGGGGGGATGGTGGCGGGTGGAGGGAGCTACAGGAAGGTGGGGCAGCAGGCAGAGAGCTACAGGAGGGCAGCAGCGAGCTACTGGCTACAAGCAGTTGGAGGAGAGCTACAGGAGAGCTACAGGAGGGTGGGGCAGTGAGCTATGAGCTGGGAAGAGCTACAGGAGAACTACAGGAGGGCGGGGCAGTGAGCTATGAGCTGGGAAGAGCTACAGGAGAGTTACAGGTGGGTGGGGCAGTGAGCTATGAGCTGGGAAGAGCTACAGGAGAGTTACAGGAGGGTGGGGCAGTGAGCTATGAGCTGGGAAGAGCTACAGGAGAACTACAGGAGGGCGGGGCAGTGAGCTATGAGCTGGGAAGAGCTTCAGGAGAGTTACAGGAGGGTGGGGCAGTGAGCTATGAGCTGGGAAGAGCTACAGGAGAGTTACAGGAGGGTGGGGCAGTGAGCTATGAGCTGGGAAGAGCTTCAGGAGAGTTACAGGAGGGTGGGGCAGTGAGCTATGAGCTGGGAAGAGCTACAGGAGAGTTACAGGAGGGCGGGGCAGTGAGCTATGAGCTGGGAAGAGCTACAGGAGAACTACAGGAGGGCGGGGCAGTGAGCTATGAGCTGGGAAGAGCTACAGAAGAGCTACAGGAGGGCGGGGCAGTGAGCTATGAGCTGGGGAGAGCTACAGAACTACAGGAGGGCGGGGCAGTGAGCTATGAGCTGGGAAGAGCTACAGAAGAGCTACAGGAGGGTGGGGCAGTGAGCTATGAGCTGGGAAGAGCTACAGGAGAACTACAGGAGGGCGGGGCAGTGAGCTATGAGCTGGGGAGAGCTACAGGAGGGCGGGGCAGCAAGCTATGAGCTGGGAAGAGCTACAGGAGAGCTACAGGAGGGTGGGGCAGTGAGCTATGAGCTGGGAAGAGCTACAGGAGAACTACAGGAGGGCGGGGCAGTGAGCTATGAGCTGGGGAGAGCTACAGGAGAACTACAGGAGGGTGGGGCAGTGAGCTATGAGCTGGGAAGAGCTACAGGAGAGTTACAGGTGGGTGGGGCAGTGAGCTATGAGCTGGGAAGAGCTACAGGAGAGTTACAGGAGGGTGGGGCAGTGAGCTATGAGCTGGGAAGAGCTACAGGAGAGTTACAGGAGGGTGGGGCAGTGAGCTATGAGCTGGGAAGAGCTACAGGAGAACTACAGGAGGGCGGGGCAGTGAGCTATGAGCTGGGAAGAGCTACAGAAGAGCTACAGGAGGGCGGGGCAGTGAGCTATGAGCTGGGGAGAGCTACAGGAGGGCGGGGCAGCAAGCTATGAGCTGGGAAGAGCTACAGGAGAGCTACAGGAGGGTGGGGCAGCCAGCTATGAGCAGCAGAGAGCTATAGGAGGGCAGGGCAGTGGGCGGAGAACTATAGGAGGGTTGAGAGTTACAAGCGGGGGTGGGTTGGCCGACCAGCTGAGGCAAGGGGTAGCAAGCTACTGGTGCACGGATTCATGCACAGGGCTACTAGTATTCAGTATAAACAAAGATTGGTGTGTGAATGGGAACAGGACAGGGGTAATTCTACCTGAAATAGGTAAAGAAGTGGCAAGAGCTCTGCAAGCAGTGGAAACAACATGAATAAATGAACACCTGACAGTGTGTGGTTTGTGGTGCCCAGAACTCAGCTGTAGAGATATTGGTAGAAGACAGCACAGCTCTCCCAGTCTTGGTCTCTGCATTTCTCTGAATTTCTGTGTTGGCTCCATCCTCAGTCAGGCTGCCCCGTCCTGGGGGCAAGCAATTCCAATCTCACATGTGGTCCTCGCAACATTTCCAAGGAGATTCTCAAAATTGTGTCTCCTGGGCTTCACTTGGGTGAATCAGCCTCTTCTCTCAGGTTGGGCTGTGTTCTGCTTGGCCACATCTAATTAAAAAGTGCACTTCAAATGTCAAACCTATATCCAAATCCCATCTTAAAGCAGTTGTTCTCAAACTTTAGCACACATGAGACTCCCCTAGAGGGCTTATTAACACAGATGCTAGATCACATTCCTCCCCCTGCCCCCAGCGAATCTGATTCAGCAGGTCAGAGTTGTATTTATGGTTTCGGTGATGCTGTCACTGCTGGTCCAGGGCCACACTTTGAAAACCACTGCCTTATAGAATTGGAAGGATGGTTCCCAACAACAACAAAAATCTGAGTGCTGTTACCTGAAGATATGGGCTGGATTTCAGGGCAGGCTGAAACCACAGATTTAAACTACGACCGTCTGCAAAAATTTGAAACCCTATGGTCATTGTTTGCAATTAAGCCCTTTCCCCTTCTCCTGGGACTAACTTCAGCTATTAGTAGCTTCATAGTTTCATTCTGGCTACATAAGGTTGCTCACCTTCAGGCACCAGATATTCACCATTCTGAATTTAAAAAAATATTATATATTTATTCTTTCTTTGCTTTCCTCAGAAGAGCCTGACCCAAAGATCTGATGGTTGCATATTCATCAAAGATCACAAAACAGATCTAGATTTTTTAGTTTTAGGGCCCTGATTGCCTTTTATGTGACCTTGGACATGCCACTTAACATCTGTGTGCCTGAATTTCCTCACATGTTGATGATAATAGTATAATAATGACTATTATAGGTCATTGCGAAGATTCAATGAGTTCATATCAGCTCAGAACAGCTCCAGAGACATTTTAAAGGACTGTATCAGCTCTTGTTAAAAAGTGTCCATTGCAGTGGCTATAAGTAATTACATTTGATAGATTCTGGAAGAGAAAGGGTCCTGAAACACTGGCAGGATTTAACCCCTTTCTTGGATAGTCAGTATACTCACATATACATCATTAAAAGATTTGACCAAGGATACAGAGATGGTTAAGTCATGCTTCTTGTGCTCTTGCTGCTACACCACAAACCATACTTCTTTCCAATACAGCATGAGTTCTCATGGAAAAAAACATGAATTTTGGAATTACATGAAAATAGAATTTCATTTTTTCATGTTCGAACCAAATAATTATGAGCAGATTAAGTACATCTTTGTAGCCCTGTTTCCTTATTTTTGAAATAAGATTAAAGATAGAAACCATAGATTTTTTTGTGAGGCCTTAATGCAGAAAAAGCATAGCACAGTACCTGGGGAAATATCATTTTGTTGGAAAATGTTTAGTTTTTTTTTTTCCTTTAATTTCTCAAATAAGGCAAGCATCTAATCAGGACACTTTGGCTGTTATGCCAACAAGATGATTAACGGAAGTCATAGATTATATGAACGTGATGGTGAAAACGTTCTCCTACAATATGGCTTTCAATGCTCTACCAAACACTTTGGTCTGTGACCATTACCTTCACTTATCTACAGAGCTATTGAGTATAAGTGTTCACAGTTACTATTTATGGAATTCTTTTCATGTTGCCTGGCATGGTGCTACATCATTGATGAGCAGTAATCCACATATTTCTCATCCCAACACTAGGAAGTTCATACTACTGTTTGGCCAATCTTTCAAGAGAGAATTTTATACCCATGAATGTCTTCGAAGTCTTTGTGTGAGTGGGATTCTGTCTAATTATTAGGGCCTTTGTGCCATGGAAGGGTTGAACAAAGGGCAGACTCTGAATGATAGACTTCAACTGAAATGACTGACATGTTGTCTTGAAAATGAATTGAATTATAGCTTTTAGTCTTGGCTTCACATATATCCAGACATCTTCACAAGAAGGTATTAAAAAAAAAAGCTAGAATACACACATCCTTGAGACTGTGATATCAGGACACCTCTCCCTTTATGGACATTTTCTTTTATATATCGGCCTGTATCTTACATGGAATATTGGACTATGCTTGTTCAGGGAACATGCTCTGCTGTTTTCTTGCCTTTGGCTTTGTAGGAAATGTTTTATCTTCTCAATAAATACCTTTTCATCTTCTTCATTTGCCTAAATCTGCTAGATTCTTCAGACCAGCTCAATCGCTTTTTTTATGAAGCCTGCCAAGGTTATGTGGCATGATTCACAGCTCTTGGAGTTGTAATTTGCCAAATGTCTTCAAAACATTTATTTTGCAATTGATAGCTATATACATTTGAAAAATAAAGATAAGCAAAATTAATAAATGCAATCACCTGCAATTTCACCAGTAAGAAGGAAGGTGTGCTTGCATTTGTATACACGTGTATGGGTAAATAAATATAGGTGTATATATGTATGTGTTTGAAAATTACAAAAGACTTATTGTCTTGATCCTTGCTTATTTACTGAACATTATACTATAAAGTGAAATGTTAAAATATGACTAATATCTCTTCATTTGTACATTTACACTAGTCTTACCACTCAGGTAAGCGTTTTATCTGAGGCATTCTAAAGTAATGAGTAAATAGCAAGACATGATTATTTTCCTGTCCATTTATTTAGTATAGGATCTTGAGCAAATTACTTATCCTGTTACTTTTGTGTCTGTGTGTGGAAAAAAAGTCTTTAACTGAAAGGGTTATTTAAGAATTGAATGAAGTAATGCAAATAAGATAGGTCATATAGTGCCAGGCACATAAAGAACATTCAAAAACATTAATTAGTAGTATTTGCATTACCTTTATTCATTCATTCATTCATTCATTCATTCAACATATGCTAGATATGTATCCAGAAATATGCTGGGTCTAACTTAACTTCTAGGAGCTTAAAGTCTATTTAAAGCATTTTCATGAAATAAAAGTACTTCCATAATTAACAGCAGGATAGAAGGAATAAGCATTGTGGCACATTTGAACAGCCGAGCCTTTAGTCTTAAAAATGAAGTAGTGATACAAAAAAAAAATGCAGAGAACAAATTTTTTATCTCAATGGAGATTCCATAATGACTTATTCAAACTTGTAACCTGAAACATCAGGCGTTTTTCTCTTATCTTTCAGATTATAGTAAAACAAAACGAAAAACAACAAAAACCAAAATAGCGCTGTCATGTCCAGCCACTGTCACTTAATTCCTGGAACTGGATTAACTACGAGAAAACCAATTCAAGTAACGCGAGACTCAGCAGCTGTCAGGCAGGGTTAGTCTCCTTGTATATCTTGTTGCCAAGGACAGCAGCCTATAGCATCCTCTATTTTTTTCCGGGACATGGGTAATTCCTGCCTCATCCGTACAAAACCTTCAGACCTCTGAGAGGCCAGAGGGTACAGATTGAAATTCATGCCTAACAGAAGCAGCTTCCGCAGCCCTCGCCACACTCTTGTACACAGTATTCAAAAGAGGACCCCGAGGACTTAGGTCTTGTCTCCGTTCTGCATTTGAACTGGGTTCGTGTACAGGCACAGAGCAGCTAGTGTTTTACAAAGGGCAGGGGTGGGCACATTGAAAGCACTCACCATTATCAGAAGTCCCTATGTTTGTGCCTGATCCATTCTTTTACCTTAAGCCTTTGTTGTCAGGTTGGGAACACAGTTGAATTCTGTTAAACAGTGTGTTAGTGTGTGTGTGTGTGTGTGTGTGTGTGTGTGTGTGTGTGTGTGTGTGGTGGGGGGAGGGTGTGTGTATAAACAACCGTGTGTGTGTGTGTGTGTGTGTGTGTGTGTGTCTGTGTTTCCCAAAGACCAGAAAGACAAAAAGGGACTATTAAAAGTAAATCTTAAAGCAGATCCGTGGGTTACTATGCCCATCTGGGTCTTTATTGACTGCTCCACCAGCTGATTGGACTAGAGTCACCTGTTGTTTTCCCTGTAGAGCCATTGGGGAGAGGAGGTGTGCAGCCAGAGCTTAGCGGTTTGAACATGTGGCTGCTGCAGGAGCCTTGGTAAACCATAGTAGAGCAAGAGAGTAAACACTGGAGTATGCGTCCTTTGTCAATCCCATGCTAGTCCGGGGGAATTTTTGGCCCGTGCTTCCTTGCATTTGGTACTATAGACTATTTTAATAATGTTTACACTCTGGTTCTGCTCCCTATCTCAACAAGCTGTTAAGAGAAGCCACATTTAAACAAGCATCCGTGCATCTTTTGCTGCTTCTTGTGAGAGGGTAGCAGGCTGTTCCCCAGAATAGTCTGTAAAAGATCTTCTCCAAATAAACAGCTTTAATGCTAAGCAAAATGCCACATATGTAAAATAGGTAAGGCCAAATTATGTAAAGTGCTTTTTTAAAAGATGAGGGAAAAGGACTTAGTATGAAATAAATCTGTCAGCATGGGGAGTTCCAGAAATAGTTGTAAAGGTAGTTTGAACAGCTTAGGACTGCAATTACTATTTACTTCTTCAAATTAGCTCCATTATCTTATGAATTAATCTCGAGAATAATTTATTTAACCTCCAGGTGCTTGTGGCCATATCATGAATAGATGTTTAAAAAGCGGACTGAAAGTCTTTTAAAACCCAATTTAATCTCTGTATCAAACACTTTTACTTATTGTTTATTCCCATGAAAACACCCCCACAACCCAAATTTCTCAAGGCAGCCTTTTTCTACATTAGTGTTAATAGATTGGCATGCGAAGATACATATTATTCACCCTGAGTTATAAGTATCAAGAGAAACAACAAAGTCTGTGCGCTTCGTTCTTGGTAGGTTTACTTGATCTCTCAGATATGTAAAGAGGAAAACAATATGAACCAAGCCATCTTCTTAATGAAAATCACAGAGTGAATATTGAAATAGGAAAGACCTTTAAATAGTATCCAGCCTAGACTTTTCTTTTTTCTAATTGAGGAAAAATGGGTTCAGAATGCTAGAACAACTGGCCCAAGGCTCATAAGAAGATACCTGGCAGGTGCAAACACTCCAAACAAGCATCAGTACTTGGTATTTCCAATTTCATTTGATTGTTTTGACTCTTATTGCCTGTTCATAAAGAATCAATTGAGCCAACTCTTAAAAATTTAGATGCCTCGGATTTTCCCTGAGAAGATCTATATTGACAGTCTGGAGTGGGACTTAAGAATCATCATTTTTGACAAATGTTCTGGGAAATGATTGCGACACAAACACTATAAAAAACCCTGCACCATATAATTTTGTCCTTAAAGATCAAATATCACTGCTTTATCATTTAAGCCTATATAGTAATTTCTAAAATATATTATTGCAAATTTATTTTCAACTTGTCTATGTTTTATATTGAGACTTTGGGGGAAGCTTTTCATTTAGACCTGCATATAATAGCCACTGATAGGTCAATTTTCCTGGAATCTGCTTTTATATTAATGGGGTATAAATATCTCTTTTATGTAATATTGCCATTTCCTAAAGTCTGCCTAGGACTTTCCACCATTCCATCCACATTCTATTTAGTAAGATAATAAATGTGAAAGTGCACTGAAGCCACACCTACTGCAATGTGCTCTGGGAGCTGATGTTAGGCAGCAATCAGAACACTTGGCAACTGAATAGACTGCTATGCTTGCCTTGCACGTGTTTCCTAGAAATAAGGCAAATTGTGCATCCATAAGACTTTTTAGCACCCTAAAAAAAAAAAAAAAAAAAAAATCACTTCCTCATAAAAAACTCAAGTTAAAGAATCATCGAGTGCTGTCCATGGTGCTAATGGTAAACCTGACTGGGAATGGCTTTTAAAGAGCCAGTTTGTGAAGAGCATTTAACAGACGCAGCTTTTAATCCCTATCATTTCGGCAGTGCCAAGAATATCCAGGCATGCAATTCAACACCCGTAGAGTTCTCCCCTAAGCCAAATGAAAGAAGGGTACCTGCAATTATTTAAATAGACATGTTTGACTCTCAGGTAATTTATATGGAAAATAATGACACATGCACAAGAGTTGAGTTATTCTTTAAAAAGACAGACTTAGCCTGCAAGCTAACATAGTTTAGTGATTTCAGGGACTGTGTGCTCAACTTCTTATGTGAATTGTACTTTCATACCATCTCATTTGACAATTAAAATGGAAAACCGTGGGAAAAGCCATTGTTTGTTTTTCTATAGTGCCATCAATGTGCACTGCACTGAACAATAGTCAGGGCATGGCAGACAAAGGCTCTGCCCCTTGGAGCTTACAATTGAGCAGCATGATACAATGCAGAACAATACAATTCAGAACAAGCATGTGGTGATTAACAACCTTTCCATGTGGCATTCTTTGCAGAATAGGTGCTATTTTCTATATAAATCAGTGGGTGGGGGACGAGGGGAGGCAGATGTACATTAATTGACAGAAGGAGACTTTTACAGAAGACACAACCAAGCCTTGTGTGAATAGACCAAGGAGGAATGGAGATTAGGAGAATGGTATGATCAGTAGTTCAGGGCAGGCTCTCTCTGCAGTGAGTGGGGGTCTGGGGAGCTCCTGGAAATAACAGGGATGGCCGCATCATAAAGAAGAAAGTAGGAGCTAAGGTGTTTAATGAAGAAGAGTTCCTTTCTAGTATTTCAGGAAAGGAAATTGGTTTCAAACCATCCACAGAGGGCAGACAGGCACAAGATTGGTGTGGTGTGCTCTTCAAAATTTGGAATTTTACTTGCGAAACATAGAAATTGTGGCAGATGTTTCACAAATGAATTCTAAGTTGGTTATGGAAGAAGAAACGGTGTGGTTTAGCTAGAATTGTATGTTGAGACATCGTGAATCCAGAGCGATGACTGCGCGAATTCAAACATATTTTGGAACATAAATCTAGCATTCTGTGTGGCGTCTATGGGTGTGGACAACATTTCAGTAGGAGCAACTATTGGAAGCAACCTGATGTTTATTTCACTCTGTTAATAATGGCTAATATGTCTTGAGTGCCTGCTACAGCAAGACACAATTCTCAGCATTGTTTATATTATCTCCATTCCTCACAGCTGCCCTGTGAGGTAGGTAATATAAGTAGTATAAACCCTATTCCACAGATGAGTAAATTGAGGCACGCAGAGACTAAGTAACTTCCCAAGAACAGAGCGTCTCACTTCAAACTCACTACTCTAACCACAATGCCACAAATTTCTATCCAAGCCCAGGTTTTCATTCTCAAGGAAAAAACAACCTTGATGGAATTCTACTGTATTTTCTGGAATGTTGTTACAGGACACTAATTCATTTGTGCTTGTATAATCCCATATACATATGGGATTATGCATATGTATTCTTCCTAGTCTTTCTATTCTGCTTAGATTTACTATGTGAATTGATGAATTAGGATAATAAATAAGGCAACATTGTTTGTGTCAAGTACAATAGATTTAACATCTAGAAATGTAGATAAAATATTAAGAAATAAAGAACACTGTGAATCCACTCAGCTCCTATGAAAGAATAATGTAAAATTGGGAAATAAAACATGTAATAGATTAAAGTTTGAGTCCAAGAAAAATATTAGCAAATAGCTTTTCTTATATTTGCTTCATTGCCAAAGCCCCAGAGTGCCTTATGGCAGCCTGTTTTCTACATAATACATCCAAATAAATTATAGGTAAATGCAGAATTCAAATAGCTTTCCTATTGTTTATCCCAGGTGTAGTAATTTTGCTATGCAGGGTTCCCTGCATATTTACAAATATTTTTCAGGGGTTCCCTAACCTTGCTTTCTTCTTTTTGTGTCTGTGTGTGTCACACCTAAGCAATCTCTCTATTCCAGGAGCCTTTAAGGATTCTTAAATGCGAATTATTTCAGGTAATAGTTTATTTTAAAATACAGTAGGCCCCAGAGCACCTTGGGCTTCAGATAGGCAGGCATAAAAATCAACTGCCATAGGAAACCTCTGCTGAGAATTATTATGATGATCCCGAAGGAATGGAGGCCACTGGTTTAAGAACATGAGAGCTGAATACCAAGGATATAAGTAGCTTATTTTCTCATTAAGTGTAAGCTTGCATGATATCTGTGTTCCTTGAGCTTGAATAACAATTTTTCTTCAAGTCTTCTCAACCCCAAACAAGTGGTTCACCAAATAAACAAACGGGAGAGGAGAACACAATAAATTTTGCAAGTGCTGTGTTTACACAATAATGTCTAAACTCCTAAAACGATTTTAAGCACATATGCACATACTTAACTGTAATAATGTAGGCTGGAGGTAGTACAGGGGGAAATATGAACATAATTTAAGGTATCAAAAGCCTTTAATGTTTTGCTTCAACTGACACGGACTCAAATATTCAAGGCCTAGGATAATTTAACCTCTTTCTAAGCAAAACTATCAAATTTCAGTTTTATTCCATCTGAGTTGTTTCTCCATCTTCTTTACAAATACCTTCTCATATCATAAAAAGGTTGTCAGATTGTCCCTAAAGTAAATGGCAACCACAAAACTACCATGTTTCATTTTGAACAAGTGAAGGGTCTCTATCCCTCCAAAGCTAACCATTTCAAAAGAATTCCTTTAGTCCCTGAAATAGGTGTGTGTCAGTTGAACCACTCCACTGACATCTTTTTCAAATATAATTGATTCCTGTTTTACCTTTCATTTTTTTCCTAAATTGAGATCTAATTTATATTCAGTGAAAAAGCAGAGTCCCTGGATATTTTTGAGAATGTGTACACTAAATAAATGATACACTTAAGTCGATAGTGCATGTGCATCATTCCAGAACATTCCCTCATGCCAGCTTGTAGGTGTGATGAAAGAAATCCTATGAGCATGGGGAGTGGACAATGCATTCTAATTCCTTTCATGATAGATTATTTTTTCCCTTATTGTAGACCTAAAATTAATGGAATGCCATAGTGGGTACCTTTTGTATCTGGCTTCATTTATTCAGTCTGTTATTTTGAAGATTCATCAAAGTTGTCACGTGTAGCAGAAGTACATTCTATTTCACTATTAGGTGTTTTCCATTAAGTGAACAAAGCTCAGTTTCTTAATCCATTCTCTTTTTTGTGTATATTTTCATTGTTTCTGATTTGGGGCCATTATGAGTAAAGCTGTTATGTGCATGCACATGTCCCCTTGAGAACATGTGTTCATTTCTCTTGGGTGAATGCCTAGGGATAGGATTACTGAAACACAGGGTAGATGGTTGTTTAACTTTACGAGAAGCTTCCAAACAGTTTCCAAAGTAGATTACCTAATTTTGCATTCCCACTAGCAATGAGTAAAAGTTCTGGTTACTCCATATATTTACCAACGTTTGACGTTTCAGTCCTTCTAATTTTGGCCATTTTAGCACGTAGGCACAATATCTTCTTACGATTTTAACTAGAGGCCCGGTGCATGAAATTCGTGCAAGGGACTCGGCCCCTGGCCACCAAGATAAAAGTTACTCAAACTGCAAACTATTAAAAGAAAACATAAGACCCTAACTTGTTTGGCTCAGTAGATAGAGCATTGGCCTGAAGATTGAAGAGTCCCATGTTCAATTCCAGTCAAGGGCATATGCCCAGATTGTGGGCTCAATCCTTCATAATTGATGTTTCTATCTTGTTCTCCCTCTCTCTTCCTTTCTGAAATCAATAAACATATATTTAAAAATAAATAAATAAAAGTAAACGTAGGAAAATACCTTCACAACATAGGCAGACATTTCTTAGATGGGACAGAGAAAGCACTGCTCATATAATAAAATATTGCTATATTAGATTTCGTGAAAATTAAAAATGTCTGCTCATCAATAGCCACCACTAAGAAAATGAATAGGCAAACCACAGAGAAAATATTCACATTGCATATATCTGACAAGTACTTATAGGAAGGTAACTAAATGGTTTTAAATTATTAATTATATGAACTTTTAATGTCTTCCTTTATGGGTTACTTTTTTTTCCACATCATTTGGCCCTGTTTGAACACCCACTTCTTGAAAATTGATTCCTATTAGTTGTTATTTTCCTAATTTTTTATTTTTTCCAACTCATCTATTTTAATCATTTTTGTTACTTTTCTGATGGGTTACCCAGGTCATCTCCCTAGCTGTCTACTCTTTTCAATCTAACTTTTCCCTGGGTGGCCCCAAGTCTTGCCACTCACAGTGTGACCTGTCAGCCAGCAGCATCAGCACCTTTAATCTCTTTAGGCTTGTAGAACCGCAGCCAGACCCACTGCAGCACATCTGCATTTTGAGGGCCCAGGGGATTCCTATATATACACCTCACAGCTTGAAAAGAAGTAGCCTTAGAACTTACACATACAGATTCTATTGTCTTCTCGGCTGATGGTTCTTATGTATTTAGTACATGCCATTAGAATGTGGTCCAGATTTATAGCTCAGCGTGCTGAGTATCTCCAGATGGCAGATATTGAAGTAGGTATGTAAAACACAATATGTTCCAAAACAAACTCATTATTTTTCTCTTATTTCCATATCTCAGTTAGAGAAGAAGTGAAGTCAAACAATGTTTATCTCATAATATTAATGACTAAAACATTTTAAGAGATTTTACATAGAACTGAAATGGTGTTTCAATACTCAGTTTTTAAAAGACACAAATTGAGTTATGGAAAGAAAAGAATAAATTGAAGAAAAACACATAATAAAAATAACAAAATAAATGGGATATGTATATTAACTTTCTAAAAGAAAGATATTCATATATTATCTTTCATTCTAAATAATCTTAGAGTTCAAAACTCAGACACCTTTTTCTACATACAACCAGTTCTGCAACTCTCTTATAGGAGAGAGCATACAATGCTATAGATTTGCATATGTTTGTTATGTGATGTCAGATTACCCGATTTTTATCCCTTAAAATATTCATCGATAAAGACTAAACATAACTAATAAAGTTATGTTTTATTCATTTATTCCCAGTCACCAAGAAAGCAAGCCATTTGACTCAGATGAGAGGAGAAAATACAAAGGATTTTATTTACATTATACGAAGAATAAAATTTACTATTGAATTGCTTTTATGAAATTACACACATTCCATAGGTACTGAGTCCAATGATAGTTAGATTTTTACAAAAAATATTTCATCTAAAATGTCAGAGCGTCTTTTATAGTCATGTCAGAGAAAGCACTTCTTTTTCCCTCTCACCATTTCTCTAAGGTGAAAATCCAAATTCATGCTTTTCACTGTTTCGGGTGAAGTTTTATGCCTCTCCTGGCTACTTTTTCTAAAAGAAAAAGAAAGAAAGGAAGACACAAAACAAAAATTCCAACTAATTAATTGCCATTTTTCAGCCTCATCCTCAGCTATGTTCAATGAATAAAATATCAATTAGCATAACTGAAAGATGGTGGTCTTTTTTCTTTTATAGAGAACTCCTGTTGCTTTACTTTATGATCATTAACTCATTAAATCCATACAATGGCCTTATGATGCGTAGAGAGTTATACTTTCCTAAGATGTCACAGCTGGATAAATGGTACTCAGGATTGTCCAATTCCACAGCCAGTGCTGTTAACTACTCTAATTCAGAAGTGTAGACATTTGTTTTCGTCTTTTACTGCCAAGCCTCATATTTGAAGAAATCATTTTAAAGGGAGAAATATGTCCCCTTTACCTCTGGAAGGGTAAGTTTTCTGCTCTGTGAGTTAGGAAAAAAATCAGTCAGAGAAATAATAAAAATGATAACAACTGTGTCTGTCCTATGGAGGAGAGGAAAATGAATTACTTCATGGCACCAGGGTGCATTTGGAAAGTAGGGCTTCAAGTAATCCTAGGAAGAAATTTTATTACTGAGCAGTGTGTGATCCTCTCCTATGCCCCTGCATTAGATCAACAAGTACATATTCACTCCTAATAGGGCCTGACATCTCATGTCTGTTTATCTCTCTTCTCTCTCTTCTCTCTTCTCTCTTCTCTCTTCTCTCTTCTCTCTTCTCTCTTCTCTCTTCTCTCTTCTCTCTTCTCTCTTCTCTCTTCTCTCTTCTCTCTTCTCTCTTCTCTCTTCTCTCTTCTCTCTTCTCTCTTCTCTCTTCTCTCTTCTCTCTTCTCTCTTCTCTCTTCTCTCTCTCTCTCTCTCTCTCTCTCTCTCTCTCTCTCTCTCTCTCAACTTCAACCTTAAAATGAATCCCCAACTTACCACCTGTACAACTAGACACATGGCTGTTTCCAGCTGAGAAAAGAAATTTTTCATTCATTGCTGGACTCGCAACCCTGAGCAGACACAGCATCCTCCCAACATATAGGTTTTCTGAGTGGAGTCAGTGCTGCCGACAGGATCCACATTTTTAATCATCCATGTGGCATCGTGTCTTCTTGGGAGGGCATTGCCATATAGTGGAAGCTAATGTTCTGGCAGGCTTCCACTTTGCTAGTCTATCATTACAATCCCAGCTGAACCAGAAGGCCTCCGGTATTTTCTGTTGCTCTCAGTCAGTCAGTATGGCAGTTACCAACTTTTCCCAAAACATGGATCCGAAGGAGGCAGTCTCCGCATGGGGTTTCCATGTTCAGTATTCTTTCCTCCTCTTATATAAGAAAACTGAAATAATTAATTGGAATAAAATTAAGAAGCATTAGGTATGCAGTGTTTGACCTGGTTAGGAGTCTCAATGTTTGTAAATTTCCAGTCAAATTTCTAGCTGCTATCCAATAAAGTGCTCCTAAATTTTAAACTTCAAGAAGATCTTTTCAGATCTTTTTCTGTTAACTGAACCTTTCTAATAGGTTAGTATTTATCTTCTGAAGGGGGGGGGAAATGACACTAATAATGTAAAATGCATATGGAGCCAGTTATATATATGAGTATATATTTTACAATGTGTCAATTTCCCCATTACTGGGGACTTCCCCTTTATTGCTATTTCTCTATGTTATGGAAATTATTTTAGATATGTTATATATTTTCAAAATATGTTGGCTATAATATATTCTAGGGAGCCAGGATATGATTATGAGTATCTATTCTTGTGCATGGTATGGTGACACTATGTAATTTATGTAATTTAGTGAGTCAGGTCTTGTAGGCAAACTTCTTCCTTCCTTCCTTCTTTCCTTCCTTCCTTCCTTCCTTCCTTCCTTCCTTCCTTCCTTCCTTCCTTCCTTTCTTCTTTCTTTCTTTCTTTCTTTCTTTCTTTCTTTCTTTCTTTCTTTCTTTCTTTCTTTCTTTTTCCTTTCTATATTCTTAAGGACTTCCAATTATTTGCCAAGCACTATGCTCAATAAACATCCATGAACCAAAATAGACAGTCTTTGTCTTCTTGGATTTAGTCTAGTCTGAGGAGTGGATATAGATAGGCTAAATATACACAAAAATACATAATTCAAATCTATTAAATGCCAAGAAGATAAACAACAGGATGCCATCACAGTTATCTAATTCAGATTAAAAAGTTAGGGAAAGACTCAGAGAAACTAAAGTTTTTCCAGTGAGATTTTAAAAGTTAGAAATTAGCCCTAGCCAGTTTGGCTCAGTGGATAAAGAGTCGGCCCACAGACTGAAGGGTCACAGGTTCTATTCCAGTCAAGGCCATGTACCTGGGTTGCAGGCTCCATCCTTGTACCCAGTTGGGGCTCATGCAGGAGGCAACCAATCAATGTGTCTCTCTTACATCAATGTTCTCCACTCTCTCTCTCCCTCCCTCCCTCCCTCCTTCCCTCCCTCCTTCCCTCCCTCCCTCCCTCCCTCCCTCCCCCCTTCCTCCATTTCATTCTCTTTTAAAAAATATCAATGAAAAAATATCCTATTGTGAGGAATAAAAATAATAATAAATAAAAGTTAGGAATTAGCTGGAAGAAAGAAATATCATGTGCAAAAGATCTCAGACCGCTCAAAGAGTGATAAAAGGGCACTGTTGCTTTAGCAAAATACAGGAATGGAGTTTCAGAAGGATTTTCATGTTCTCGTCCTATTTTAAGAGATATGAATTCTAATTAGTTCTTAGAAAGTGATTTCAATTTTTTTTAGGAAAATAGTCACAAACTTAAGGGAAAACCTATACCAAAGAACTGAATATTCTTAAGAAATAAAGAGAATTTAGGTCAAAGGCAGATATAATTTGCAAGTTACCTTTATGCTTGTAATTCACCATCAAATATTCCTATAAATTATCTGAGGATTCCCCTCAGAAATTAAAATGAGTCTGACAAGGAATAAAACAAACTAAATTTATGCCCAGTGAAACCCCAAAGTCATTGTTTCTTAGATTCTGACCTCATTAGACCTTAGGAGTTTCTATAAAGGGATTATTAAACAAATAAATTGTTACTTTAGTTCCTATAGCACTTTGCTAGTATAAAAACAATTTAAATGTAAAACAAATTAAATTATGAAAAATTAGCATAAATTTTAGTATTATAATATTCAACAAGTCTCAAAATAATAAAAACATCTATTTGGATTATTATTAAAATAAAAATAAGATGAGGTTTCTAACAAACCTCCCTATTTTATTATATTATATAAACAAATTTCTTTTGGAAAAAATGGTCAAAATCAAATATATTTAAACTATGATTATAATTCACTTAATTTACCAATTATGTAAATAAGAATGTAAAAATATTTTACTTCCCAGAAATTGATTTCCTGTTGATTAAAGAGAGAGAGAGAAATTCACAAGATGCATGGATTGCTTCTTAAATTCATCCTAAGCATTGAAATTCATTAGTCAATTAATGATACTCAGTATGTGTTATTTATAATATACCTATAAAATTGATCACTAAATCTCAGAGCAACAGATTTTCATTCCAGAATATTTGTGTACTCAAGACAAAACTCATTCTAGTGACTGTTAATGCCAACATTATTAGAAAACATTTCCCATGTTTTACTTTTTGAATGTAATTAGAAATTTGCTTAAAACTCCCCACTGACATGAAATGTTAATATTGGTGCAATTAATGGAATGCTAATATTGATGAATTAATTGGCAAAAAATCTTGATGAAAGGAAACTAATAGAAATCATTTACGCTGAACCTACCAGAAGACGAGATTTGTCCTTGATGACTAGCTCATTTTGCTCTCAGAATGTTAGTAAAATAGGCAATGATATTTCAGTAAATTCTTGGTTAAAAGAGTCTTCTAAGACAAAGTTAAGAAGCTGGCTTCTAACATAGATATATTAATTAAAGATATTGGCGATCATATTTCTCAGCCACTAAATCAGATATGCAGAAAAAAGGGAATTCTTTGTTTTCTACAATTTAACATCAACTGTTGTTTGAGCTCCCATTCTTCTTGATGGGAAAGCATATAGTCTTAGTCTATTCCATGTGGATTGAGTTGTTTTAGGATTAAAATAAGTACTTTAGGATTTACTCCACTCCCTTCACTCACTAGCATCTCCTTTAGGCGCATCTGATGTTTCTGGGCATTATATCAGCATTTGCTCAACCTTCCTTGTTCCAAGATACAGTGACATATTGTTTTCTCATTTGGCACCTTTGTGTTATATCCAAAATTGCTCCCTGTCTGCCAGCTCTTGGTATCACATCACCATCTTTGGTCCCACCAAATAGCCACTCCCCTGAAATGTTACATGGGCTGGGGCTAATTTGTTTAGGGACACTCTATCCTTCCAAACCATCTCTGTGTTAGAAATTCTTAGCAGGGCTGTGCCTACTAGGGCATATAGGCAGGTCTTGTCTAGTGTCAGTGATCCTACTATTTTAGAGGAGTCATAGATGAGGTAACTGTCCTGACAAATATCCCACCCCATCACCCCTCACTTAATTCTGCCTGGATTTCAGCTTTGTACACTAATAAGCCACAAATTTGACATCTTTTTATTTTTTTCTGGGCCCAGGACAGCAACTTCCCTTTGACCATTGATGGCCTTGTGGCCGTTCACACAATGAGTAAAGAAGTTTGCTAACAAAAGAGAAGATAGCTACTTGGTCACTGCTTTACATACTGTCTTTATTATGTACTTTCTTCATCATTTTAACACTTGACCTCTGAATGAAATGTGGATATTAAAATTTATAAAAGAAAGGATGAAAGAGAAGCAGGAAAGATGGAAGAAGGAAATTGTGCATAATAGCATGTGTGGAAGAAACCAGGCCTTTGCAACGTCTTTAACATAAGCGCCCAAATGTCATTAAACTTAGGGATAAGCAGGACAAAATAGGATATGGAGTAAAAACCTCCTCTTGCTTCTTTACTCCTTGCTTGATGGCACTCCTTCCATTTTGCCATCTTCCCATGAATCCAGGGCCCAGCTACAGTTAGTTCTCATGGGTCTAATTTTAGCCCATGTGTTATATTAATATTTTTATTTTTTAAAACCTTTTCCTTTAGAATCTCTCTCTGTGGAATCAACCAACATGTGAGCATGAGTCAAATGTGAATTTTTCAAGGGCCTTTAGAGATAAACTCTTATCACGAATGTGCCCAAATTATTTTGAGGCATAAAGACCATCAATTGGTGAAAATTATTTATGTCAGGCTGGCTACTTTGTGATCACCCTGTCAACATGGGTTAGACCACCTCCCAATTAATAGGTAGGATGTTGAGAATTTGGAAGATTTTGGAGAAAAGTTTGCCCAGTCGGCTTGGCTCAGTGGTTGAGTGTCAACCTATGAACCAGGAGGTTACAGTTCAATTCTCAGTTGGTCAGGGCATATGCCTGGGTTGTGGGCTCGATCTCCAGAGTGGAGCATGTGGGAGTCAGCCAATCAATGATTCTCTCTCATTATTGATATTTCTTTCTCCCTCTCTCTCCTTACCTCTCTGAAATCAATATATAAACATATTTTTTAAAGAAAGAAAGTTTATTACTCACAAGGGATTCCTAGCAAGAGCAAGGTGGGCACCAATAGATTCAGGGTGTTTTGAATGGCACAGGGAGAGGGGGTTGGGCCTTTACCATGGTAAGGGGTGACATTAGGCAACAGCTAGGTTTGGGTTGGCATTGGCGAGGCTTGAACGTTCCACAGGGCCAAAAGAGGGGCCATGTATCTGCTTTCATTGGTCCAACATCAAACAATTGGCTCACAATCTGTTTCACTGGCCTTTCACTGTGATGTGAGAATGCCACCAGCTCTTTACTCCAGAAATCAAGGGCACGTTCCCTGCAGAGTCAATGAAGATAAATCAGGGAGTGCTAAGAGATTAAACACATTTGGGGAACCAGTATTAAGAAGGCTGAGGTTCAGTGC
This sequence comes from Plecotus auritus, assembly GCF_963455305.1. Classification (NCBI taxonomy): domain Eukaryota; kingdom Metazoa; phylum Chordata; class Mammalia; order Chiroptera; family Vespertilionidae; genus Plecotus; species Plecotus auritus. The sequence goes on along the minus strand of NC_137773.1, from coordinate 10,568,677 downwards.
CTTCTTTCCTTCTGTACCTGTTTCCTGAGATAATGTGGAGTCACACGCAGAAGAGCAGTGATATATATGCTAAGACCCTCACATACATCTTTTTTAAAGGGCTGGAAATTGTAGAGGGTTTAAAATGTTCTTCCATTATTCTAAAACTGTGTGCAAATGGAGTGATGATATTTGTAGAGCAGGACCTAATATAAAACATTCGCAGCAGATTTCAAAATTAGGCTCTGTATACACTCATTCATTTATTCATTCACGCACCCTTTCTTTTTTTCAATGAGTAAGAGCATATCTACATAGTGAAGCAGGTTCTCTTCCAAGTGCTGAGATACATTAGTACGTAAGACGAATCACTTCTTCCTGTGGTGTTTGCTTTCTATGGGAGGTGACAGAATGTATTATTTTTTCAAGCAGAACTTTGGTTCCGTTAGGTGCTATGAGGATACAGAGGGTGTCACCTAGTCTGGGGAGCAAAAGAAGGAAGTCCTTTGGGTTGAGGGTTAGTCATCAGCCCAAAACGTCTCTGAAGAAGTAAAAGCTGGATACAGGAGTTTCCATTTACCAATTTCAGTGTTTAGCCAGTACTGTATTTAACTGGCCAGATAGAAATAGGGCAAACAATGAAATGGGCCTCTCTGCCTCTGTAATAAATTCAACAGTTTTTCATAGCATTAACTGTAAATGATGCTACTGAACTGACAATTTCTTTCTTGTTTGGGCTTCATTTAAACGTCTGAATGATATTAAGAGATTACTAGAGATTAATCTCCAATTAGGTATTCTGATAGCCCAAGAAATTGCCAAAGGGTTTCCCCAGCCATACTTTTTAGCACTGAAGAGATATCGAATTAATAATATTTTGCCATCTCTTCAGACCTTTCAACTCCTGTGACTGATGTCCAATCATTTAGCCCACTTAAACAGAATGTCACACTGTGAGCCTTCCGTTCTGAATAGGTCACCCTAGGCTGGTGCTCATTAGCGTCGAGTGTCCATTTTGGAAGCTGCAGCAGTCACTCAGCCCCTATGTTTTAAGAAAATAAGTAGAAAATTGTTTTCTCCCAAATAGAAGGGTTCTGAACACAGTGCCATATGTCATTATTATTGTGACTACAAAATGTCAGCTAGACTCTATAGTGCTGTATAATGCTCCAACATAAGGCCATAAAATCATGTTGGGATAGGGAGTGAGGCTCATGGCTCAGTTCCCAGATCCTCCGGGAGTGCTGTGAACTGCATAGGACAGAATCCAAAGCCCTCTGTGGAAAGCAGGAGGGGCTGGGCAAGGCCATTGTGATTTATGTGGGATTCTCATCCACCAAAGCAAGACATGAATGAATTAGCCAAGTATCTGCAGTGAAAATTTAAAGGAAAAGGTAGGGAAGGGATAACCTGAAAAGAATCTCCCTCATTTTGTTACTCCTCTGTGTTTTTCTTTTCCTTTTTTTTTTTTTTTTAAGATGACACTTTTACTAGACTATAAAAAGATATGCTCTCACTTAGGAATTTATTTTCTAATTAACATTTTCTTTACCTGGTTTCTGTAACTATGTTGCATACACAGGCTTATGTGTGTTTTAGTAACAATAAGACTTCTTCAGGTGTAAGACTTCTTCAGGTGTAAATTTGGGATGAACTAATTGTGTTTTCTCCGTTGGGAATGTCTAAAGAAGGGAGCAAGATAGAAAGGACTCATTAATTGGTGTGGATGAAATAACTTCTGAAGACATCTGTTTGGACTCCCAGCATCGCCCCCTACTTCTGGTAAAAGCACCTCTTTTCCTTTAGGGAACTGTACCCCTCCCTCATCCCCGCATTCATGTGGTTTCACTGGGACTGTTAATGGAGATAACTCACCTTCCTGAGCCTAGGGTGGATGGGCTTGTCACCCCAATTACACCAATAAGACGCTCTGTCTTCTATATTTGCATTTTATGCAGAGAAACAGAGGAATGGAAAATGGTCAGCCCTGGTTTATCCCTATGTGGGTAATTGAAGAGAAAGCCTATTAGTTTCTGCTTCCTCACCTTGCAAAGCTGCCCTGAATCCTGTTCATACTAAAATCTGGTTGTGAAGGATCCCGTTACTTTGGGAGCTAGTCTTTCCAACATATCCAATGTTAAGCATAATTTGTTCTCTGATTTGTAGTCAAAGACTACTAAGTAATACCATGATATCAAAACCTTCATCCAACTAGGTAAGCTAAAGAAATGTTTTGCCAAAGACATTAGGAATATAGTAAGTTTATCTGACTGTGTTTGGGGAATGGGGCACTGAAAAAAATCAATGGAGACCTTTGTGGAAGGCCTTAATTTTTTTATTCTGTCATTTGCCATTTGATACAGTGCAAAGGAACAGCAAAAGCATACAACCATTTCTGTTCTACTCGCATGACATCCATGCCTTGTACCAGGACATCGGGGGTTTCAGTTATCTTTATATATGAGGTAATGGAGCTGGCCTGGGTAATCTGAAGGTTCTGTTTACTTCTATGATCATATGATTATGTACTTTTATTCTGTAAACCATGGTGAAATGTTGAATGTTTCTGAGCAGAAGGATGACAAAATAAAATAAAAAATACACACAAATTTTAGGATGGATTTAAAAAATGTCATTTCTGTAGTCAAAATTGAAATAGAATACCTAAATTATTCTTGTCATTTTAAAGACAGTTTGTGAAATACTTAGACCTTTAGAGCAAGCAAGCCTCTTGGGATCAGTAGATAAAATCAAGGCAGTTTAGTAATGGAAACTGCAGATCTAGCATAGGTGCAAATTTTATTTGCAATAAAGAAAATTCACTTAGGGAAAGCAATTCTACTGGACATAAAAAAAAACAACAACAAGACTTTCAAAAATTCTTCAAGATGATATTCATAATTTAAATTAATGATTGCCTAATAAGATTTTTTTGTATTACTTTTATTTTTATTTATTCATTTTTCTTTTTTACCATCATTTCTTATCCCCTCTATGCCCTCTTTCATCTTCACCCTACCCTCACAATCACCACTGTTATAATTTTATTTGGGTTATTTGAAATGATTTTCATTAGCTGGTATCTGACTGTTAGATGTTGAAAGGGAATTTTAAAAAATTTAAACATACAACTGGTCTCCCAATCTCTACACTACTCTGTCACAAATACTTTTAAAAATGTGTGTGTGAAATAAAGCAGAGATGAAAGTTCACAAAACAAACATTAATACTTTATGCATTATCAAAAATGCAACCTCCATGTGACTACCACTCAAAATATTTAATGCACCTTTCATTTCTGGAGTAAAAGTCCTTATATGGTTCAATCCATTTGCTACACTGCTACTATAATTATTTTTTTTAGGATACCTTTGATTGTGCCATTCCTCTTGTCAAATATTTAATTTAATTTATTGATTTTTAAGTTTCATTTTATTTAGAATAGCATCTAAATATGTTAGCTCACAATGAGTATCTTTTTATGGTCTAACCTTAATCTTATCTTCCAACTTTATACGATGTCATCACCTACCACATGCATTGTTATTCTAAGGCAATGAAATACCATGGTTCCCTAGTGACAGGGAACATTCTCATGTCCTCGTTCCTTTAGCTCACGCCGTGTCTGCTGTCAGAGTATGCTTTCATTGTTTGGTGGTAAAATGCTATTCATCTTTCCAGACAGCTTTCATGTCAACTCTTCTGTGAACACGGGTCCTGAACTCCTCGCAAGCCTAGACACAAAACATAGTGCAGAACTGGTCATTCTCTCCTCACTTTCTGACATGAATGTCCATGGCCCTATATGTGAGCCACACTAAACTGCTTCCTGAACACACTCTACCCCCATAACTCCATCCCTTTGCTCATAATAATCTCTTTGCCTAATAATGAACCAACTCATGCCTAAAAGAGATTCTATTGATCCTTTTATTTATTTTTTTAAAATATATGTTTATTGATTTCAGAGAGGAAGGGAGATTGTGAAATATTTGATGCACTCATAATATGCGGCAATTAATAAGTGATTGATATAAGAACGAATACATAAAAGAATGTCTAAATGCATATGATATGCCTCCATTTCATTAGTTATGAGATATTTTCCACAAATGGATTCAGAAATTCAATTTATAGAATGGATGCAAAGTTCAGGTCATCATATTTTTATTTTTCATGATAGTAGGGAGATTGGGGGGTGGGGTGGGGCAGTATAGCAGGAATTCATAAAAGCCAGGAACAATTCCAAAACCTCCTTTAGCTGCTCTTTTCTCTTGCTTCCACCAAAGTGTAACTAACAAATAGAATGATGCTTTCTTCTCTCCATTTGGCCTTTGCTTGTTAACCTACAGTGGAGATTTTATTGATCTGTGAAATAGCTGAAAGCACTCATCTCCAAACATTAGTGGGCATAAGAATCAACTGGGAAAATGGTCAATATTGCAGCTTTATGACCCTAAGTATCTGGTTCAGTAGGTCAGTGGTGGAGCCCGGGAATAAGCATTCTATTAAGTGCTTTATGTAATTTCACTTGAAGGATTCTGCTACCACTTTTAAAAATAGCCTATTGTCTATGGAGTTGTTGGCCTAGAAATAAAGCAAACTATTGGGCATAAAAGTAAATCTTAAGTAATCAGAAGCTGAGTTCTAGAAAGCTGGATAGCAACTGTCTTAGCTGTATACATTTGACATGGTGAGCAAAATGAAACCCTATCTTTCAATATCCAATAGTAACCAACGGGGCATAAATACCAGGCAGCAGTAGTAGTGGGAGGGGATTGATCAATTGCGTTAAAAACCAATTAAATATTGCTTAAGAAAAAGCAAGTCAGAGGGAGAGACAAACTTAAATTAAGAACATATGTTATCCTGAAAGGTATTTCTCTGGGCTAAAATCCACCCCTATCCCCACAAATACTTTATTTCTAATAATTCCTCTTTCCCTTTTGCCTGCCTGCAGTATTTTAGAAAAGATGATATCTAAGATTATAATCTGGCAACTGTGCCCTGACAGACCATGAATGTGTCTGTGATAGAACAGGTAGATGAAATAGAGAGGCTTTGATTGACTCACAGGAATGTATTTATTTTATTTCAGAAATATTGTCCAACCAGATAAATAACTTTATTTAGTGCTTTGAAAATGTCCCTAAATTCATTTGTAATGGGGTGTGTGAGCCTTGTTTAACAGACGGCCCCTCATGAGCTTTATAACTCCGCCACCTAAAAAGTGAAAGTTTCTTTTTTGTTTGTTTTTACAATTATAAGCATTCATATGCAATACTAATTTTCATCTTTTCTTTTTGGCTTTTTAAAGTGTTATTTTTAACTCTACCTGTCATTTTGTATTAGCAGCATGTGTCAGTATTTGGAAAGAATAGTATGTTCAAGTATGGGCCCAACTCATCTGCTGTGTATGTGAAGTTGTTAGCATATTCTGGCTCTCTGAATCCACCAAGGATGTTGGCCAAGATAGAAACATTAATTGGAATATGTGGGTGCATTTTTATTTTTATGGTATATCCATAGAAGTGACATGATTGGCCAAGAAAGCATATTTAGGAGTCATATGTTATACTTATGGAATAGGATTCTCTGTGGATCTCATTTTTGGCTCCACTTATTTAGTTTTTTAAAACTTTAATAATTAGCATATGTAGACTGTACACGTTTTAATCTGGGACATTTCTTTTTTTACATTTAGCAGGTTTTCCTAAATTAAATGCAAAGGGGGGCGGTCTAGAAAAGATTGTGACCATATTGTAATTTATCAATGTAAATAGCAAACCCTTAATTTCTCATGGAAATAATTATTTGATTTTCTTTATTTCCTCCGTTAACTATTTAATCAGTAAGGGACAGAGAGACCCTTTGAACTGTAATTATCTTTCCTCAAAAATCAAAGTAAATACACTTGTGAAACTGAGCAAGGGCATGGTTTTTATTTGTTTACTAAGTTTTATTTTGGAACTGAGTTGATTTTTACCAACAGCAGTGGAAAATAAAGTGCTAAAAGGGCATGAAAGAGAGAGATTGCATGTAGAACTGACGATCTAACAGAAATATTCACTGGAGAATTTTAGACAGGCCTTGAAATCTGTGTGAACTTCTGAGAATGCTTTCTGCTTTCGTACAACTAGAATGGACTCACCTTTCAGCTGGCAAGTACTGTATCTGCATATTTGAATCCAGAGGTCATATTAAAAGCAGAATTTGCAGCGGTATTTACTTAGTTCATCGGGCTGTCTCAGCCTAATAAGGGTGATGTGTACTGTTCCTGACCAAGTATCATGCAAAGTGTCTTTTTAATCCTGACAAGCTGCACAGTCACACTTTACACAGGGCAGCCAAGAATGTGTGTGGCTTCTACCGTGAGTTACAATGTGCATTGTTTAACAATGAGGGACATTCTGAAGGATAGACCTATTTTTGTATTGCGTCTGCCGACTCATTCCTGCACACAAACCCTCTCTTTCTTCCCCTTTCTCTCTGCCCTACTATATAAAAGGATTGATGTGGGTAATAAACCTGACCCACTTCCTAGATTTAAAACATCATCCGTCGGTAACTGGCTAAAGAGTTTGACCTCTGATGAGCTAATCAAGGCTTCTACTGTCACCCCAATAGGGCACGCACGGAGTCATAAAGTTGTTTCACGCTAATCTGTGTAAATTGGCATAAAAGGGAACGGACACACTGTCAGCACAAATGGTTCACGAAGCAACTGATGTCTTCCTAAGCAATAGGACCAGAGAGAGGAACAGGACACCCCAAGCACTATCACTCACCTGCTTTCTTAGAGAAGAACACACAGGGACATTTCTCAGCCCCAGTGGGTAAGAATAACAGGACAACATGTCAGATGGCTAGTTTTTAACGGGCACATCTTAGTACACAGTCAGCAGCTTGAAGGAAGAAAAGGGATGCTTTAATTGGCAATTCGGATGCATGGCACACACCACTTCTTACACAGAATCACACTCCCATGCAAGCGCTTTTTCTTTTTTTCCTTTTTATCACTTATCAGATGAAATACCAGTGGACTAACTGGGATGCTGGCTGGGCTGGATCCTGAACCAGGATCAAAATTAATCGTGCAGCCTGGAACGCAGTGACAAGCATTCGATTGCCACATGGAAAATGGCAGCATCTGCTTAATAGCATCAGCCCACTCAACGTTGATGTATAACAGCACTAAGATAGGAAAACTTTTTGCCTGAAAGTGAAATAGGTATCTATGTGATTAAATGCTGGAAAAAAAAAAAAAGCAAAAAAACTCATGAGCTTTAAAACTGAGTAATCTGGAAATCGCTAAATTATATTGAAATTAAATTGTTAAATTGTCATTCTTGTCTGAGACAAGGAAATAAAATTGTTAACCTTCCACGCATGATATTTATAACCTTCCACTCATGATTCCCCAGTTTATTAGCCTTCCACTTACCAGCTACATGAACTTGTTTACTGGTTATAAATACCTACATACATTTGATTCAGCTTCTGAAGTGTCCATCAAAACTTTTAGACAGCAAGCTACGATTTATGTTAGGCAAGATTCAACTCATTATTAAAAATTAGGTGTCAAACTATTAACAGGGAAAGAATTACCACTAACCTTCTACTCTATCCTTATATTCTCTAATCTTGAGTAAATATACAAGTCATAGATTGGACAATGAATTAAATGTTTGTGGTACAAATTAAACTCCAGAAATAAAAAAGGATTAATTTGTCCTTTTCCCCCTCTAATCATAAACTTAATTCAATACTGAGAGATTTGTACCTTCCCTGTACAGTCAGTTCTGCTCTAATGCACCATGTTCATTTATAAAAATCCCCTTGCTGTGCAAAATCACACAATAAAAACCAGGGGACTTATGGGGAAAATGAGGTTAGGGCACAACACTCAAAAACTTTATTATTCACATTATTTTTAATTACTATTCTTGACATTCAAAAGATAGGAACCTGATAAAAATAGTTTTTATTTAATAGTTTTACACATGTTATATGGTTAAGAAATATATACAGGTGGAGCAAAAGTGGGTTTATAGTTGAGAGTAGGTAAAACACAGTTTATTCTTATATTATTAATTATTGTATTACTTTCTGTTGAACAACTGTGAACCTTTTTTTACCCCATCCTGTAAATAGTATAATAAATGTGATAGTTTACTTAAAAACAAACAAAGAAAAACACAACAACACACCCGCAAATCTCCTGAAGTTTGCTTGTGGAAATGAGAATCAGAGTGGTGCTGCTTGCCCTAACCGGTTTGGTTCAGTGGATAGAGCGTCGGCCTGCAGACTGAAGGGTCCCAGGTTCGATTCCAGTCAAGGGCATGTACCTTGGTTGCAGGCACATCCCCACTAGGGGGCGTGCAGGAGGCAGCTGATCGATGTTTCTCTCTATCCCTCTCCCTTCCTCTCTGTAAAAAATCAATAAAATATATTTTAAAAAAAGAGTGTTGCTGCTTGTTTGGCGGGGGCGGGGCACAGTTCTCTCATGGCCGAAGGAAAAATATAACACCAGATAAGGATTGTAACAGAGACAGGGAACGTTAGTAGCTGGTGGATGTTTGAGGAGTATGTGTTTTGTATATTTTTCCAAAGCTTGGGTCATCTGGTTTGGTTGTGTTCACCTTATTTCACCCATTTGGAACAGTGTGTAAGTAATCATGATCTAGTTCTAGTCACATCCCACTCACTATCGCCTAGTATAGCGATGGCATCGGACCAAATGGTATATTCAAAATAAGTGTTAGACGCAACTGAAACCTGTGGAAATCTTCATTATCAATGATATGCTTATTATGTCAGAAACCTAACGTGGCAAAATTCTAAGATTCATGGAATACACTTTTATCCACCACACTCTTCCTTATGCTGAAAATTTCCCTAGGCAAAGGTTGTTGGAATTTCGCACTTTTGGCTTTCTCAATGATGATTAAAGATGTTTCTCAAATTCTTTACAAAATTACTCTCTGAGGATACATTTTGAAGTGTGAACTGTGAGGCATAATTAAGCCATATAAATAAGGAAAATTGTTTATTTTAATTCAAGTAGCTACTACATGCTAGGAACTGTGCTATGCACTCTGCCTCATCTCATCTGTCCTTCACTGTAAGTCCCCATGGTGGTTCTGTTATTGCACCCGTTTTATAGAACTGGACACTATAGCCTGAAGTGGGAAAATAATTTCCTCAAGTTCATGTAGCTAGTAAGTGGAAGGCTAATCATTTTAGTATTCTGAGTCAGGGTCTTTAGCACCACTCACTTAGAGATTATTTTAAATCCTTGACATACATATTAGGGAGGAGAAGTCTTGCCCTTTCTTAAAGTCCCTCCTCCCTTGACTCACAGCTTCTGTACAGTATACATTATGTCTATTCACAAATGTATTACCATTTATATATTTTTCCATGTTTTTATTTTGATTTATCAGAAAACTTGAGAGACCACATAGAGAAATAATTAATTTGTATCACTTCTTTAATTCGGAGGAAAGTGTCTCCCTTGAATCCAGATAATTAGGGTGGAGATGGAGTTCCCCTAAGAGAAACTGCAAAACGTGTACACTCTTACAGATTGGTAAAGCTGTGGTCAAATAGGGGATCTTTACTTCTTTTCCATCCTTTAAAAGGCGATGAAAATTGCATACTCTCTCTTTGTGTAAGTGTCGTAGGCTTCTGATTAAAAGCACTTAAGGTAACATATCACCCATTTCCCTGTTTCATTCAACAGCGTCATCCTCCAGGGGCACCCAGAGGGAGGAAAGCACGGGTACACTTGGCCCGAGGAGAGGTAGGTTCCCTGCCCAGGAAACTTACTGGCTAACACTTAGGTTGCTAGTTCCCACCCATCAAGCCTTCCTTTGCCCTTTGCAAGGCTTCCTTCAGCTATTATTCTAACATTTTATCGCCCCATTAAGTATCACTTAGAAACCACAGCAGGTTCTTGGAGCCTGGTTATCAGAGAGTAGAGATGTTTTTAAAGGGTTGCCAGATTTTGCAAATATAAATGCAGGAGATAAATCTGAATTTTAGGTACACACCAAATAATTTTATGGTAGAAATATATCCCAAATATTTCATGGGACATGTTTATATTAAAACATTTATTTTATTTATTTAATATACTAGTATATTTTTGTTGTTGGTCATATTACAGATATCTCCCATCCTCCCCTCCCCCCTCTATCCGCCTCCTCCCAGTCCATACCCACCCACCCCCAGGTCCATGGGCTACGCATATAAGTATGTAAGTTCTTTGGTTTATCTCTTCTTGTCCCCCCAACCAAAATGGTCAATTAATTTTGTTCTTTAGATTCCACTTATTTTTTAAATCTGAAATTTGAATTTAATTGCGATTTTGTACTTTATATGGCTTCCCTACATGTATAAGCCATGCATTCCCAGAGGCAAGTGTCCTCAACTGGACCAGTGACCACCTTGCTTTAAGGATTGCCTTTTTTGTTACCAAGCCATTGTCATCTTTTCAATTAATCAAAAAAAGTAATTAAAATATTTTTTGGTTCTGCTTCAGTCCCAGGAGTTTTAATGGGCAAGGGGTAGCCAGCACCCTGAATTATTGCCTAGATTCCATAGTGTACATAAAGACAGGGTTTTAAGAGCTTTTACTAGGTGTACCAGTTAATAATGGTGGATTTTGTAATCAGAGAAAACACAATAATTTCAAGAGAAACATCAAAAGTGCTTTATTCAAAGTAATGTCCATCGCTAGCTACACATTTCTCCTATTTTTCATGTAATTTGTGGATGCCGTCCCAATAGAACTTTTCTTGTTTTGAGGCAAACCATTCAGAAACCCAATTTTCCACTTCTTTGTATGTTTTGAAGTGCTGCTCAGAAAGTGTGTGTGCCATCGATTGGAACAAGTGGTAATCTGAAGGAGCAAGGTCTGGTGAATACAGTGGGTGGGTTAATACTTCCCAGGCAAGATCTTTTAAAGTGTCTTTTACTGGTTTTAAAGTGTGTGATGGTTCATCATCATGAAGCAAAATTACTTTGCCATGTCTTCTGGCACATTCTGGTCATTTCATGATCAAAGTGTGGTTCAAATAGATTATTTGCTGTCGGTAGCAATCAGTATTAATGGTTTCACCTGGTTTTAGAAACTCATAATACACCACACCTTCCTGATCCCAACAAACGCAGAGCATTGTCTTCTTTTCAAAGGGATTTGGCCTTGCAGTCAATGTTGATGGTTGACCTGGATCAACCCATGATTTTGTGCATTTGGGATTCTCAAAAGAAATCCACTTTTCATCACCAGTCACAATTTGATGCCAAAAAGACTTTCTTTCGTGCCATTGAAGCAACATTTTACTGATGACTTTTCAGTTTTCCATTTGTCTTTCTTTCAGTTGATGTGGCACCCATTTTCCTTCCTGTAAAATCTTTCCCATTGTTTGTAAACGATCGGAAATTGTTTGCTGAGCAACGTTTAATCTTTCTGCAAGTTGTTTCTGAATGTGACAGGCATCATCCAATAATGCTTGTTATTGTTGGTCTTCATACTTTTTCAGTTGACCTGGACGTTCTTTGTCTTTCACATCAAAATCATCACTTTTAAAGCATTTCAACCAGTGTTCACAAGTATCTTGAGATGGAGCATGCTCACCATAAGCTTCCTGAAGTATACAATAACTTTTTCTTCAAAATAAAGTAATGAATTAAAACTTTCCGCAAATGCTCTTTTTTTGGCACGAAATTCATTTTTAAGCATAAAATATCTATGATGTTAACACCGTCAGCAAATGTGACATATGAAGTTTTGAAGCTTGCTGTCAATACAACAAAATAGCATACATATCAAATCGCAAATATATCAACATATATGTAACTCCATCTATTGAAAAAAATCTGCATTATTAACCTGCACACCTAGTATTTCCTATTGTCAAATTGCAGATAGATTCATAGAGTCCTTATATGAACATTTGTGAACGCCTACTTATATGTGAAATATAAGATTTCATATTATGTGACACTATGTTTCTGTCTTGTGAGAGGCACACTCCTGTTTATTTTTTCTGGAATAGATAAAGAACAAAGCCTCAATGCATGATGCCAGGACACTTGAATGTTTTAAACTCAAGTCTCCTTTCATCCCCATTGACTTGAGTGGTAAACACATAATACAATATAGAGATGATGTATTGTAGAATTGTATATCTGAAGCATATATAATTTTATTGACCAATGTCAACCCAATAAATTTAATAAAAAATAAAAATAAAAATTTCAGCTCAGCTTTAGCTAAGTCTATTGCACCTAAATGTCTCTTTCTGAGACTTTTTAAACTTGGCCTTCCAAAATTATGCATTGAGTAATGAACTTCAGAGAACAAATTTTTCCTCTATGGCATTTATGCATGTGATAAAGCTCAGAAAGCTATCTTTAATTATTACTGTATAGGCTATCCCGTTATCTTTAATTATCACTGCCGAATGGTTGCAAAAAAAATCAAATACTGCTGGCAATCAAGAGTCATTATACAATAGCACGATTGCATCTGTTCATATTAACAGATAAGCACAGAAAATCAAAACAGTGTCTGATTTCACCACTAAAACTGTCTGAACAAAATATTGTATCTAGCACTCTTAATATCTCGCAGCGCCTTTGATCTGATTAAAGTCCAAAGAAACATAACCACAGATGCAAATATTCTGGTGTTTCTGAAATTAATATCACTGAATATCATTGGGCTGAATTGTTAGAATCCTAGTGAAGCAGAAGTGATTATAAGCATAGTTCAGACTTATGATAGGAGGCTATCTAAAGCTCTGAGGCCGCAGGTGCAGGATTATAGCAAAAGCCCACTGAAACATTCAGTGTTCTGTCTAAATACCCCCGTACAAAATTAATTAGGCAGTTGATCACATAATAAAGCTATGATGGATGATCTAATGGAAACTAGCATCTCAGCATTGGTAACGAAGTGGGGTCTCTTATTAGATGCAGCTGATTTTCATTTCTGCTATTTACAAGATTGTGTGCATAATAGAAGATGAAAAAAAAAGAGGGGTTCTGTTTTGAAAATGAGAACTCAGTTACAGTATTTATCTCAGTTGGAAACTATAATATGTAAGCAAAGTAGAATTTGTCGATAGACATGTATGCGAGTAATTCTCTAAGATACTTGGCGGAAAAGCACATCAAAGAACAGAGAAATAATGAGACAGGCTCCAGCTGTTGGATTCCCACAGCTTTTGATTTGTGCTCTACTAGAAACTCCAGGTTTTGATCTTGTGTTGATTATTTCCATAGTACTGAAGTTGATTTGTGCATTATTTAAAAACACACAATAGGCAGCAAACAAGGAAGAGTTTGCAAACTGCAGCTTAAAGGACATTTGTTTGGGCATTTCCTGCACTGCACTTAGGGGCTCAGGTGATGTGCATGGCCACCTGTAGAGGAGCACATATTAGAAATGGTAGTGTGGAACAGAGTCAATCCAGAGTTTTACAAGGAAATCAGGATGCAATTGTATATTTATTGACCATGGCATTCTGGTAATAGAGGTTCTAAGAATGCCACATGTTCCATGTAGACTTTCAATTCTGTAAAATGTTGGAAATGATTATAAGAGGGTGAGAACAACTAATGCCGGGGGTCTTAATCCAGCATCTAGAAGGGTTCAGGAATCTGGAGAAGGGGCTGATGTAAATGATTAAGGAGTCCAGAGACAAAACATAATTTTGGAAGGCATTTTGGGAAGCCAGAGAAAACTTAGCTAAAGAAACCAAGTTCTCCTGAATCTCCAGACCCCTTGCTTTTTATTAACACAAATTGTCCTAAAACAAGGTAGATATACATATCAAAGGCCAAGGTTTAGTATACAGAGGTATTGTTGGATTGGAGGAACTGCCTTTGGCTATTCAGGTGTTTGGCCAGTAGGAGGCAATAACATGTAGATTGAAATGCCCTCAGCTGTCTGGCAGCAAGTAATCATCTATGCATCCTTTTCAGGTTTGGGGAAATGCCCTCAGCCATTCCAGATGATTCAGCCCTGCTGACATGCTGGAATTAGCTTCCGGCAACAACTGCCCATATTGACACAAGGAATGTTTCTTTATTCAGGGTAGAAACCTTGTAGTTAAAAATTATGAAAAACTCAATCGTCACTGGGCACCTCTACCCTCTACCTTTGATTTGTGCCTGCAGGAAGTCCTTGCCTAAAAGGCAGCCCATTTCTCAAGAAGTTTATCATTAAATGTTTCCTTTAAAACATATTTCATTTCCTAATTGCAGAACAATGAAAAAATTCTGCAAATATGGTTTTCTGAAGAACTTTGCCCAAAACTATTTTTGTATCCAATGATAAAAGGGTAATGTAAGTAAAGAAAGAGTCCATAGTTTCGGATGCTATTTGAGTTTTAGATGATGTGTTATCACTTCTCAGTATCCAATAAACCAAATGATGCCCAGAGACCAATGGTTTTCCAGCCAGGATTTCTTTCACTGAATGCAGGATTATACTAGATGAGCTGTCCTTTGATACCACTGCTCATTGGAAAGGAAATCCTACTGGCCAGTGACTTCTTGATCTTGTGGTTTGTGATCTCCTGTCAACCTTTCTTCATTCCTACCTTACTTTCTTTTTTCTTTCCTTCCTGATCATGTTACCTTCAATGGACACAGATATATAAACACAAAAGCATAAATGCAAAAACAATTGGAACAGCTTCTTTCTGGACCAGTGAGATAAATTGTGTTATTTTCAGAGAAGCCCTTAGAACTGATCAGATTATTGACTCAGGGATCTATCAATAATCAATACACAGTTCTCAGTGTCTCTTGGAGGCCACTGTCTAATACTATATTGATTCAACTCAACCTTCTTCTTATCAATAATAATTTCTCCTCTCTTTATCTGGTCTCTATTATTTAGATTGTCAATATATAGTACTTGGAAATTTCTTTAATAAAATATAAGTGAAAATTATAATGTAGTTTTCCATTTCATGGGCATAATCCATGAATATTATTGGAGTCACAGCTTTACATGGGCTTGTGTGAGATACCAGATATAATAAGGCATGTTTTCTGTAATAAAAACAATGCATTTAGAGTTTTCAAACAAAATCTGAAATAAATCAAACAAATTTTGAAATGTTTAAAGAAAACAATAAGTAGCAATAAGTGTAATGAAAAGTTATTTGTTCCAAGGTCAGTATAAATGAAGTTTAGTATAGTTTTAAAAGACTTCAAATGGCAGACAAAAAAACTTAGATTAAACCTATGTTAAGCTGAGAAAGAGAAATAAATTTGAAAAAATTATCAAAAATGCAGTAGATAAATTTTCTGAATTATTGAGACTGTCTTGATTAATAACTGCAAAAGATATGTAGGCATTTTTCTAAACAATTTAAATAAATATGTTTTTTAGAAGAAAAATATAAAATGTAGAGAAGAGAAAAAAAGGGAATGAACCACATATTTCTTAAAACTAAAGGATAGCCCTAACCAGTTTGGCTCAGTGGATAGAGTGTCAGCCTGCGGACTGAAAGGTCCCAGGTTCGACTCTGGTCAAGGGCATGCATTGTACCTTGGTTGCAGGCACATCCCCAGTAGGAGGTGTGCAGGAGGCAGCTGATCGATGTTTCTTTCTCATTGATGTTTCTAACTCTCTATCCTTCTCCCTTCCTCTCTGCAAAAAATCAATAAAATATATTAAAAAAATAAATAAAGGATAAAAATTTATTGTCTTTGTATATACTTCCCTGGGAGCTTTACCTTCCTGACCTTCACCCCCAGATATATTTCTTTTCTCCTGTTCATTTTTGTTCTTTTAGGCTTTAGGCACTGTGGCTCTTAATAAATGCTATTAAAATAATGAATTAGATGAATGTCATGTTCTTCTACCAGAATCTTTTAGAACAGTATCCAAAATTTCTATTTATGGCTCCCTAAAATGTCTATTTCTATTCACAATGAGTACTGTATAAATGTCCATTGATGATATGACTGAAGTTGATAATAAATTTTTCTCTTCATAGTCAAAAATTGGTAATTGTATTTGTCAGCTATTATTGCATAATAAATATTCCCAATGGTCAGTGATTTACAACAACAACCATTTATTCTCTCTTACTTGTTTGTGGGGAGGCAAAGAATTGGCTTTCTAGATTGGGGCAAGCCCCAGTGTGAGGATGGAATCCAAATATGTGTCTAATTCCCATTTTCCTTGGGCCAGCATGCTTAAATAGAGTGGGTTCTTTTTTTTTTTTTTTTTTTTTTAATCTTCACCTGTGGATATTTTTTCCATTGATTTTTAGGGAGAGTGGAAGAGAGAGGGAATGACAGATAGAAATACTGATGTGAGAGAAACACATCGATTGGTTGCCTCCTGCACATGCCCTGGCCAGGTCAAGGCCAGGGAGGAACCTGAAACCGAGGTACATGTGATACCAAATTTTTGGACTGGACCCTGGATTCTTTGTCTGCCAGAATCGAAGAATGAATCCACGGACAGGAAGTGGTATAGCAAAGGTGGAGATTTATTGAAGAACAAGTACAGACTCCCACATAGGGAGGGCGAAGAGTCCCACAGAAGTGACTCCCATGTAGGGAGGGGGAAGAGTCCCACTGAAGTCCGGTTTCCATGGCTTATAAAGGCTGCAGATCCTGGTGCCTTGATATCCCCTCTGATTGGTCACTATTCCCTTAGACTGGTTACTATAGTAACTCCTGGGCTCAAAGGTGAACCTCACATCTCCCCACTCCTTCCTTATTGTTTTCCTATTCCCTTTGGGCTTTCTTCTTTTTATTTTGTAAATATGGACCTTTCTTGGCTACTTCAGTTCCCTTGTCTTATGTAAATATACCTGTTGCTGCCTCCTTGTCTTAAGGAAATGTAACTGCACCAGGCTTCCTTGGGTTATGGAAATGTACCTTCTCCCAGTCTGCAGCCCCTCGCTTTTTCCATGGACCCCAATTCTAAAAAATCCCTAAGCCTGCCTATGTTCCCCCAAAATTCCTGCTTCACATGCCCTTGACCAGAATTGAGCCCAGGACCCTTCAGTCTGCAGGCTGACACTCTATTCACTGAGCCAAACCGGCTGGGGCTGAAGTGGGTTCTTTGGAGGGAGTCGGCAGATGTTCATTAAGACGGGCCCAGACAAGCACACTACAGGCCTTGTTGGTCCAAGCAAGTTACAGGTTGAACCCAGTGTCCAATTGCAAATGTACACTTCGTTTCCAGTGGAAAGAACTGCCAAGTTCCGAAAGGGTGTGAATTCTGCCAGTGGGAAATAATGGAGTCAATAACTCAGTCTACCACATTGGTACTGACCACGCTATGGATGGAGAAAAATATTTAGGAACATCACCAGCAAAATTTTGATTAAGCCCTTAAAGTGATGTGGTGAAGTCTGAAGCAAAATCCAAGCCAATTTTTATTTAATCACAGTTTTCTTCCACCCTTCCAACAAATGGTGGATAATGAATATTATTACAGTCATTTCTAGAGTAATCAACTGTAGTATCCCAAACAGAAGATTATAACTTCAGCTGGAAATTGAGCAGCAGGACAGTTAAAGACTTAAAAACAAACAACAGCAAAAAAATAAAAATAAAAATTTTTAAAAAATCACTTAGTTTCAAGTGATACTTTGCAATAAAGACAGAGAGTAGGGGTAGGGAAATTAAGAAATTAGCCACATAAACCGAATTGTCTCCCAACAGAAGACTGGACTTGTCTTTAGAGAAAGCATCAGAAAATGCTACAGGAAGTAAATGTGACTGGCCCTGGCCACTAATCACTGAAATGTGTCTATAGTAAAACGGGAAGGTAGTAAATCTAGGAAATTCCAACAGACAAAAATAAAGACTTCCTTTTGTTTCACATCAAGAGCATTATCTTTTGCATGGTTTTCGTAAATCTCCCTTAGCCTGTGGCATGAGTGATGTAGGACAAGGTAGACATGATTACTTCAAAGTTTCAGTCTTGAAAATCAGAAATGGGCTGTTCACCTCCAAGCTCTGTACATCTTTTTTTTTTCTGTTTTCAAGCATTTTTTTATTTTTTATTTTTCTCTCACATGAAATGACACAATGACACAGACCTACAATTTCTTAGCCTTTGGCTCAAATTGTGTGCCATTTTCTAGTGTCTCAGTCACTTACCATTTTATATTGGTATAAATATTTGTATACATATGTATACACACAGACGTGGCAAAAATATGAACATTGTCTTGAAAAATATTATTTTTATATTTTAAATATTATTTATTTATTTCAGAGAGGATGGGAGAGGGAGAGAGAGATAGAAACATCAGTGATAAGAGAGAATCATTGATCGATGGATCGGCTGCCTCCTGCACGCCCCCGCCCCCTACTGGGGATCGATCCTGAAACCCCGGCATATGCCCTTGACCGGAATCAAACCTGGGACTCTTCATTCTTCTTTATTCCAAGTTTAACAGAAGAGACAATAGGCATGAGGTTAAAAATGCATTTTGAAGTATAAAAACAAGATACAAGACTGTTTTGCAAGAGAATGTGTTCTTCACCATCCTTACCCCAAGAAAGGTAAATTTACTATAAAATAGGATTAATTTATCCAAATGTGATAAATGTGAATAAGAGCTGCAGTCACCTGTCATTTTCCATACCTCTCAAGTGAAGAATGCATCAGATCTGCTCTTACATTCCTAGTGGAGAAGCAGCTACATATTTAGGTACTAGAAGCCAGGGGGTGGTATTTGTTCCTCAAAAATGTGATTATGGTTGTAGAAACCCATGGTGTGGTGATACTGTGATACTGGGATTTAAATTGAATTCTCTGACTTGACTGCTTTTCCAACATTGTATAGACATTATTCACACACTTCCCATCTCTGCTTTTCTCTGTATGTGTAGAGCATGGAAATTTCAACATGTTGGTATTAATGTAACTGACCTATGAGCTAGTAAACTCAGTGGCAGACTACTACCTCTTCTCTAAATCATTCATATGACAGAGGTGGAACTTTGGCCTTGGAGTGATGAAATAGGTACTACCTTCCATTCTTACTTTCTTTCCCTCATCACTCATTCATTCAAATCTGTGCTTATTTAATGAAAATCTTATAGGCCTGATAATCTGATACATGCTGAAGATTAGAAGATCAAGGTGTCAACGTCACTACCATTGAGAAAAGCATAGTCTAAAGTGGAAGATAGCCTTAAACAGTTATAAAACGATGAGGAACATATCACAATTAGCTCTGCCCACAGTCATTCAGGAAAGTTCCCCAGAGAAGGTAACGCTGAGCTGGATCTCAAAGGATGAGCAGAAACATGCCAAGCACAGATAAAAATGGAGATTGTGCCAAGAGAAATGAGCCTTTGCAAATTCGCTGCACTGCCCTGTTGCCTGCTGGTGGTGACCTGTAGCTCAGATGTGATTCAAAACCCTGCCATGGGGAGTTATGGGTTTTCACAGAAATAGCGTCCTCTTCCCTGTGCCCTAAATAAGGCTATGAAATAAGTCAAATAGCATAGACTAGAACCTGAACTAGATTTTTTTTTAAAAAAAATCTCATGCTAATAAAGAAACATTTCTTGTAAAAATATGGTAATTCTCATCTTGGTTCAGTTCAGTGTGAAATCATGTGAAATTTTATCATAATTGTTGCAGGTAATGAATTCTGAAGCACAGATGAGCACACAATATTTGTGAATTTGCCAATTTTGGCGTTGAATGGAATATGGTATTATATAGTTTGGGGACTGGGGAAGGGGATGGAAGGGAGCAAGTTCTCTTTATTATTAAACATGTCATCTATTTCATTGGGAAAAAATGACATTGGCAATTTCCTAAGTAGTATTCCAGAGCATGAATTTTCATTTGTAGTAAGTGATCCCTTTAAAATTATCCATATTCCCTATTTGTCACATTCTGTTGTTTTCATTAGAAATAGAGGATTATAGCCATAATTTTTATCTGTTATATTGGCTGATTTCCTGAGGAGGGATGAGAATCACCTGCATGCCTCTCCTCACCTTCTGGCAATTGTCATCTGTGGCCAAAGAACAAAGATATCATGCAGCGTATTTTTAAAGGGCAGAAAGAAATGACCCTAGACTTGATTGTGGCCTTCTTGCTAGTTAACTTTGCTTTCCTGATTAAATATTATCTTTTTACTTAGATCTGGAATAAGCACCTCTTTTTCCCTTTTTAAAGAATCTTATCTTTCTATACCCCATCTATTGCATTTAGCCAATTTTTTCATTTCCCTGTTATTTTTAATTTTTTAAAAAAATCCTTACCCAAATATATTTTCTCCATTGGCCTTTCAGCCAGGGTGGAAGGGGGAGGGGAAATGTGTGTGGGGTGAGAGAGTTAGGCGGGGGGGGGGAAGGATCATCAATGTGAGAGAAACACATTGGTTGTCTCCCACATGCCCCCCTCCCCTGCCCGCTCTGGCCCAGGTGGGGAAAGAACCCACATCCCAGGTACTTGTCCTTGATCTGGAATCAAACCCATGAACTTTTGGCACTGAGACAATGCTCTAACCACTGACCAACACTAGTCAAGGCCATTTCCCTGTTATTTTAATACACAATAGTTTGCCTGCCTGAACTGTAAGACCTGTCATTTAATCACACTTCCAGTCCTGTTCCTACCTGGCTGGCCAACTCTGTTGCTTTGACACTTGAGACTAAGCGGTCAGTTTGAGAGCACAGTTAACTTCAACTCTGCTATTTTTTCAGAGTCTTAATTGGATATCTTAATTTGCAGTCATGGGTGTCACTCCACTAATTACCAGCTCTTTAGGACCTTGATCAAGACCAGTGGTTCTCAACCTTTGTAATGCCGCGACCCTTTAATACAGTTCCTCATGTTGTGGTGACCCCCAACCATAAAATTATTTTCGTTGCTACTTCATAACTGTAATTTTGCTACTGTTATGAATCGTAATATAAATATCTGTGTTTTCCGATGGTTTTAGGCAACCCTGCTAGTCGCGACCCACAGGTTGAGAACTGCTAGCAGGGTCGCCTAAGAACATCGGGAAACACAGATATTTACATTACGATTCATAACAGTAGCAAAATTACAGTTATGAAGTAGCAACGAAAATAATTTTATGGTTGGAGGTCACCACAACATGAGGAACTATATTAAAGGGTCGCGGCATTACAAAGGTTGAGAACCACTGATCAAGACAATCATGGCAAAAGTCCACCATGGAAGTCTACCATTTATACCTTGCCATCTGATCTGTCCCTTCCTATCACAACCCTTACCTTCCTGACCTTCACCCCCAGAGATATTTCTTTTCTCATGTGGACCTCTAAAACAGCATAGTTCATTCTGACAGGTTTCTCACCAAATGTATCCCTCCAGCTTCAGAATATTTATCTTCCTTACTCCCCACCTCTCTCTGTTTCTTTCCTCCCTCTATTTTTTAATTTCATTTTTTAAACATATACAATTTTAACATAGAGTTTGTTCATATTTAATAATTAAGTGATTATTTACAAATTCAAGTTTCTATTTTTATTGAAAAAATTTAATAGAGCTCTGTTACATCAAGTTTGCTACAGTTTCTACTGTTCACTTCTGTCAACCAACACCTAGATGCCTTTCATCAGCTCATTTATGCTATTGTTGTTTTCCCTGATACCTGTGCTTTCTCATTCACTGATGCTGCTTGCATGATCTCCTAGAGATTTGAGTTTATGACCCCTGGCATAAATTTATTTACAGCCAGAAACAAGATAGGATTTAGTTTTAAGCCAAGTCTATATATATAAAAGGCTAAGCAACCATTGCATCTGAAACAACCGAACGGATGGCCGAATAGGCTGTGAGGGGCAACCAGGCCAGCAGAGGGGAGCAGTGAGGGGTGATCAGGTTGGCGCGGGGGGCAGTTGGGACGACCAGGCCGGCAGAGGGGAGCAGTGAGGCGTGATCAGGTTGGCGTGGGGAGCAGTTGGGGCGACCATGCCAGCAGGGGGTGTAGTAAGGGGCAACCAGGCTGGCGGCGGGGGGGCAGTTAGGTGTGATCAGGCAGGCAGGCAGATGAGCAGTTAGGATCGGGCCTAAACTGGCAGTTGGACATCCCCCGAGGGGTCCCAGATTGGAGAGGGTACAGGCTGGGCTAAGGCCCCCCCCACCACCACCCCCTCGTGCACAAATTTTGTGCACTGGGCCTCTAGTAGTTAAATAATTTTCCCAAGGTAAAGTTACCCAAAGCCCAGTCTTTTAATTCATCCCAATATCTTCCTTTCATACCAGTGTTTCTCAAACTTCAGAGTGTCTCCGATTCACCTGGAGGTCTTGGCAAACACACTTTTAGTCCACGTTGGGAGCATCAGGTTTTCATTTCTTACACGTGTCCAGTTGATGCTGGTTGGGGGACCACACAAGAGAACCATTATGCTTTCCAGGTTTATCTCCCCAATGTTCTTTCAGATTACCTTTAAAATGAGATTAACAGTATCTACTCTGTTTTCCTCTCAAGGTTTCTGTGAGTTTCAAATCATTGTAAACTGTGAAGGATGCTACGCAACCATTGTAAGGCTTTTCTCCTTCATCAGCGTGTAGGCCCTATGTATGAAATCTGCAGTTTGTCTTGTTCATGATAATATTCCTAGGTCCTGATAAATAGAAGTGGTTTGTATACTTTTGTGGAATAAATCAATGAATAAAAGGTAAAATCCAGGTCTTGGGTTAAATTACATTAAAAAAAAAAAAAAAAAAAAACTGGAGAGAAGAGAGAAGCAGAGGCCCAGTTCCTACCAATCAATGACTATTTACATTCAAGAACATAATTCCTAAGGAATGTCTGTGCTTCTCTGATTTATCTGGTAGCTTAGTTATGCTTGTGCTAAGAATGCAAAAGGAAGCAGTGAATCATGCACTGATGGTGCTTCTAATAGTTTCTCCTCTGGGTAGAAAGACTTTCTACATAAACATGCAAAGGATTGTAATCACTATCCAGAGACCGAATCCTCCGCCCTGACAGTTGGAAAATGACTCTATATGCTGACAGCCCCACAGGATTGGAAATGCAATAGCTCTGCTCCTACTGTGTAATAATGTAGCTAAACTTAATTGACTGCACCCATAAATAGTGGGAGAAAGTGAGGTTGTGTAATCTATACCGCTCTTAGTACACGGGACCCCCTCGCAGGCCTCCCAAAGAATCTCTGTAGTATAATTTGTTACACAACCATATAAGGCACTTGAATATAGGTTTTCTTGTTTATACCAACCCCAACGCAGTTCCATTTACTTGCTCTTGCATCTTTCTTAAGCCTCGTGTTCTCAGTCTCTCACACATTCCTCCCTCTCACTTTCCTTTGTAGCTTTACACAGAATCACTCTAATTTCCCCGTTCTCACCTCCCCTTCTTACTGGATTCTCTGATCAGCATTCAAACATTAATGATTAAGACCCTGCCCTTGTCTTTTCATTCCTGCCCTATACTGCTCTATGGACTCTGAATTCACCCTAAAGCTTTTAAAAAATCGAATCAGTACAGGTTGCCACAGCTGTACCATCAGAGCTACCTTACCACTCCTGTTTTACTTCTGTGCCCATGACTCCAAAACAGCTTTGTGAAGGATGCCAGCGGTTTCCATGTTCAAAATCCAAAGAACACTTCTGAGTCCTCACTCCACTGACCACCTCTGACCACATTTCACACCATTAACCATGCCTCCTTCTGCCTGTCTTCTCCCGGCTTCCATACAATTACAAATTCCTCGTTTGTTTCTTCCTCTCTGACCACTCCTGAGAAGGCGCTCTCCCTGTCACACTCCTAAATATCATAGTTCTGTTCTCTCCATGCGATCTTTCCCTAAGTGATGTTCCACACCCAAGATTTAATGTCATCCAAATGGTAGCATTCATCATCACTGACCACTCACCCATGCCTCTCATCGGACAGGCAGGTTTACGGAGCCACTATCCACTGAACAGCTCTACTTGAATGTTTCTCAGGAAGCTCAACCTTAAAATGTCCAAAATTTTACTCCTGAATTCCTGCCTTCTCACTCTATCCACACCTGATATTTTTTCTATTTCTCCCCTGCTATATCTAACCCACAAATTCATGCCAACATCTGTTTCCAGCCTATACATTTATCCACAGCTACACGGTTCTGGGGATTCATCATCATTTCTGTCTCTGAACTTTTTCCTCTGTTAGTCATCTCCCTGAAATGCTGTTCTCCCCACTCTTCATCCAGATAATTCCTATTCATCTGCAAATCTTAAACATTCTTCCCACAAGAAGACCTTCCTAGACCCCTCAATCCCACTGCTATACTTTCAGAGCATTCATCTAATTTTTTAATGTCATTTAACCATGATTCATAATTCTACTTTTAAATAAATGTTATTTTATGTTTTCTCTTTAATATCCTGTAAGCCTTATGGATGCAGCATCCTTGATTTTCCCCTCTTTTTAAATCAATGTAGCATCACAGGGTATAGCTCAGGGCATATGTTAAATCCTTATTAAATACCTGTTGAGTTAAAGAGTTCCCTTACAATTTTTATTCTCACTAAAATTTCTCTGCTCCCATCTCCATTTTTTACTTCTCCCAAATTATTTCTTCCTCCCTCCCTCCCTCCCTCCCTCCCTCCCTTCATCCCTTTTATCTCTTTTTTCCTTTTATTTTTTTCTTTCTTCATTCATCATGAAAAACATGACTTCTTCCTACCCATTTATAAAAATGTTAGTCTTATTTAAAATTTAATTCAACTAATTTAATTCAGATAAAGAAATATATGCCCAATAGCAGATTTTTATTTTTCATTGTTTGCTTTTTTCTCTCTCTTTTTTAAATCTGGCTTTGTAAATCTAGACAAGTTGGAAGAGAAATATCCCCTGGATGACCAAGGTACATAATTCTTAAAATACCCAGGATTAACTCTCTATATTGATTAATTCAGTCATTCACTTATTCATTCATTTAATTATTCATTTAGTCATTTATTTATTTATTGAATTAATCAATTATGCAGAGCTTAATGTGTATTATGTACTTTTATGCCTAAATCTTGGATTTCCCACTTACTTATTGAATTACTGTAACAAATTAATTATTCATTTCTCAGTTTCCTTATCCCTTAAAATGGGTAAAAGCATTAACTAACTTATAGGGATATTATGAAAAGGGACTTATTACATACAAACATGACTAGCACACTATAAACTCCATATAAGTATTAGCTAGCATTATTTTTTAACATCACCATTAACTAACTATTACTTTTTCAGGCATTAAGTTAAATAATGTTGAACAAAATAAAGTATTTGCCTTCATGTAGTTTACACTCTAGGGCAGGGTGAACTGTGGCTCTTTGATTAAATCTAGTACATTGACCTTTTTTGTAAGTGAACTCATATTGGAACACAACTAGCCCATTCCTTTATATTTTGTCTAAAGTTGCTTCGTGCTGTGATAGTGACTTTGAATAATTGCTACAGAGATTGTATGCCCTGCAAAGCAGAAAATATTTACTATTTTTTTCTTTACAGAAAAAGTCTGCTGACCCCTGTTCTATGCAGATATATGTATATGCACATAAACGTACTCTAGGAGATAGCCTAAGTAATGGAAAACCCATTGGAGTTAGGGAGATCTGGATTAATATTCTGTTGCTGTTGTTTTTTTTCTTTTACCACCATCTTCTTGCACAGATTCAGTATAACACTTATGTTCCTTAAGCCTCAGTTTCTTTGATTCCAAAAAGGGCTCAATATCTCTGCTGATGTATTCTTCCAGGGTTAAAGAACAAAATGTGTATGCAGTACCTGGAAATATTGGTGCTCACTAAAGATTTTCCTCTTTCCATTTGGAGAATAAAGGATTTAACTTATTGGATATTTTAGTATTAACATTATTACAACTTTACAACTACATGAAACCATTTTAGAGCAGAAGTTGAAATAATCAGGGTCTGTAATAATAAAAAAAAAACTTCAGTAGAAAAAGTATTTAAGTTGCAGTAAAGGCAAAGCGAAGCTATGTTTTAGTCCACTTTCCATTCCAGTGCTATTTCTATTTCTTTTTTTTTTCTAGTCTCAGTTTACATTTGTCATAGTTAAGTTATAGGCTTAAATCCTTTGTATGATAATAATGTTCCATTAATAATAAGGCTTCCAACCCTGACCGGTTTGGCTCAGTGGATAGAGAGTAGGCCTGTGGACTGAAAAGTCCCAGGTTCGATTCTGGTCAAGGGCATATACCTTGGTTGCGGGCACATCCCCAATAGGAGGTGTGCAGGAGGCAGTTGATCAGTGTTTCTCTCTCATTGATGTTTCTAACTCTCTATCCCTCTCTCTTCCTCTCTGTAAAAAATCAATAAAATATATTTTAAAAAAATAGGCTTCCAATGTGCTACTAGAACAAAAGCAACAGAAAAAAAATGTGTAAACTGAACTACTTAGAAAGGAGAACATTGCTGCTCTATAAGAGGGAAATAATTTGTTTTGTTTTAGGTGCCTCTTGAATAATAGCTTAAAACAATAAATCCATGAGCATTTGTTTTCTTCAGAGTAGTTAACCAGTGAGTGAAGCTGCCTACAAAATCCCAGTTTAAAAAATGACCTTTAGAGATGCCATATGAAATTAAATTTTAATGAGTGATAATAAACGGGCGTACTTTTCACAGGAGGACACACGATGCTCGCCCGGGGCCCCAGCTGCATACCATCCACTCCAGAGCTCCCCTCTCGCGTCTTCCCGTTCATTTGTCCAAGGGAAGGTGATGGGGCAGCACGCACTCTGAAGGAGTGAGAACAGTCTTAATACTGCGCTCACCAAAGGCAATCGCCACCCCTGGCTAATGAGGCGGATGGGCCTCCACTGCTTTGGTGATGATTCTTTTTGTACAACACTGCTCCGACCCTTCATCAGGGCAACTTAGGGTAGTTAAAGCATTCTTTTGATCACGTGGCCAGATTGAAAGATAAATCTTCATGATTGGGCAAAATTAAAAAAAAAAAAAGTGAAAAAGGGTTTTTGCTCGATCAGAACTCTGTCACGGTTCTGTAGCAAGAACAAAAATGTCTTCACATGCCCTAGCTGGTTTGGCTCAGTGGATAGAGTGTCAGCCTACGGACTGAAGGGTCCCAGGTTCGATTCTAGTCAAGGGCACGTGCCCGGGTTTCAGGCTCGATCCCCAGTGGGAGGAGAGGCAGCCGATCAATGATTCTCATTGCTGTTTCTAACTTTCTCTCTCTCTCTCTGTCTCTCCCCCCCCTGCTTCCTCTCTGAAATCAATAAAAATATTTAAAAAAAAAATGTCTTCACAAGGGTCCGTTTTCAGGTGGAAAACGTGGCAACCAATCCGTAGAGTTTAGGAAGAGAAAAGAATAGCATGAGGTATCAGAATCACCTGATACGCTGACACCCACAAATGGCTTGATGGCTTCCTCATAAAACAAGAATGGTGGCCAGTGCTCTTCAGACCCATACAAGCAGTCTTTTATTAATCCTCTGGGACACTCGAGTCCATTGTCCCTTTTACCAAACGAGAACAATTTATCATCCATGTGCAAGAACCATGGCAAACATAATTATTAATTTATCGCTTTCAGTTTAAAGTTCAAAACATCCTGAAGCTTTCTGCTTCTTGCGATGATGCCTTCTCTACCCTTTTTGCCCAGAGGATCCTATTAGCAGGGAGCTGAGCAATTCGGTCTCATCAGGAAAAAATAAATGATGCCTCCATTCTTAAAATGGTTGTGCTGAAGGACTCCAAAGATGAGACATCCGTTTGAAGCCCCCATCACTTGAAGTTTTCTTTTCCTTGATGTCTGAGGTTTCCTGTGTTACCATAAAATAGCTCACATTTGTAAAAAGTTCAGAGCCAAGTGGCCTCAAAGAGCACCAGCCAGGATGGTGAGGAATATACAAAAAGGGTGCATTACCGCAAAGGGCGGGGTGTCTGCCTCCTCAAAAGCTGTTACCAGGATGGGCTGCTTGTGTTTTACAGAGTGGGGAGGTGGCTAAGCTGGTCCCCCTCTGTTTCAAAATGATTAGAAAACTGCAATCCCAAAGAAACATGAGGTGAATTCTCACTTTCCTCACTGAGGGTCAGGGGATGAGATGACACCTTTAATTACGAAGGACTGTGAGTACCACTCAAAGTAACAAGCTGCTCCGAATGAAAAACCCTAATTGCCTCGGAATCCAGTATGTCATGTAAATGCATTTCCATCTGAAATACAGTTGTTGGTGCAGCTTTAATTATTTTTTCCTGCCAGCGTGAGATAGAAGGATGTGGCTGTGCCAACCCCTTGTTTGTGGCGGTTGTATTGTTAGCTTTGCCCAGTAGCTAAAGAGCTAGTGTCTTTGCCTAGCCATGACGTGTTACTCTCAGAGCAGTGGGGCCCCAGAGGGGTGCTGGATTTTGACTTCAACAACAAAATTGCAATTAGAAAAGAGGTGACTTCCAAGCTTTTAACGAACCTCAGACTTTACTTTTTTTCTCAGAATTATCAAGCCACTTGCCGAAACCGGTTTGGCTCAGTGGATAGAGCGTCGGCCTGCGGACTGAAGGGTCCCGGGTTCGATTCCGGTCAAGGGCATGTACCTTGGTTGCGGGCACATCCCCAGTGGGAGGTGTGCAGGAGGCAGCTGATCGATGTTTCTCTCTCATCGATGTTTCTAGCTCTCTATCCCTCTCCTTTCCTCTCTGTAAAATATCAATAAAATATATTTAAAAAAAAAAAGAATTATCAAGCCACTTATCTCCCATTCATTAATTGTAAAAGTATTTCAAATGAATAGAATCTATCAAATAAACATGCTTGAATTATCTTAACTTTTTTTAGTCCTCACCTGAGGATATTTTTTCCATTGACCATTGATTTTTTTTAGAGAGAGTGGAGAGACAGAAAGAAAGAGAAACATTGATGTGTGAGAAACCCATCCATCAGTTGCCTCCATCATATGCCCCAACAGGGAATGCAACCTGCAACTGAGGTACATGCCCTTGACTGGGCTGATGCTCTAACCACAGAGCCAATTGGCCAGGGCTCTTTCCTTAACTTTTTTTAAAGAAAAATTACATGTTTATTAGAGTTGGTATACAATATTATGTTAGTGCTAATAGTGGCAGGTGTAAAATAAAGGAATGGGGCAAAAGTAGGTTTACAGTTGTGAATACATGAAGCACAGAGTTTACTTTTCTATTATTATATGTAGAATTCTTTATCTATGTTATGAAATCGTCATACCTTACAATGTGATCACCCCACTAACACTAGCCAGCATCTGTGACCATGCAAACTTGCTCAAATTCTCAAAAATGAATTATTTAGGACCTAATCATTCACTCAGCTATTTCTCCTTTGAATCCCCCTCTTCCTTTCATTTTAAAAGATGAGAATGGATGCTCAATGTGTGAAATTTCCACTATCCACTTTTTTAGCACATTCTGATTTGGTTGCCTGATTGTTTTTTTAAATTAATATACACACATTGAATTATGAGATAATTAAAGAAATCAAAATAAATGGGAGAGGGGGCTTGACTTAAATAAATAACAAGAAAGGGAAAAGTTGTTCATGTATTGTCTTTCCAGTATAATTAAATAGATGTGCTAAAATTCCAGAATGAAATATAGAGCCAAAACTGCATTTAATTCAAAACCTAAAGACAAATGGATGCGGAAGAAATAAGGAGTAGTGTAGGTTTCCTGAACAGATGTGTACTGATTTACTTTGGTCTATGACAGGTGCAGAGGATGGCTGTCGATAGCAAATATTCAAACACTGTTCAGAGGAAGCTTTTGGAGTGACAGATATGCTTATGACATAGATTGTGGTGATGGTTTTACAGTGCTACTTAATATCTAAACTCATCCAGTTGTATACATTAAATATGTATATCTTTTGTGTGTCATTTATACCTCCATAAAGTAGTTTAAAAAGAACCAAGTTTCAAGAAGTTGTCAAAGACTGGAAAAAACACACAAATCTGCCATTCAGCAGTTACTTTTTGAATTGTATTCTGGATTAAATGATACAACTGGTGGATACACAAATAATAAGTGCTTCTTGCTTTTTCTTTCTTTAGAAATGAAGAGTGAATGAAGGCAAGAGGAATTACAGGAAGGAAGGTCAGGGTAAGTCATATCAAATCTGTTTCTTACCTTTGAAGTGTGCAGAGTACATTGTGTAAAACTTGGGTCGGAAGTCTCAGGGCTCATGTCTCAGATACATTAGACACATTGAGTCTTTCAGAGGGAATGGCATGTGTGCTGTCAGAGGGAATGGCATGCATGCTATAGCGTGCTGCACAGAACTGTGCTACTTGTCCGACACTCTGAGGCCTGTGTTTTCTGCATGCGGCCATCTCACTGTGCCACGTTGTTGAGTGGATCACGGCCAGAGTGGCAAGAGAAATTCTGGATGCATTCCTGTCTTATAATTGTGAGTCTGAACTCTTTGTATAGTTTGTTTTTGTCTTTTCATCTGGTGTGGCAAAGGTAGTGTTTAACATGTCAGGGCATTATTAAGCTCAGCAGCGGAATGTGACTCATATTCAAGTTCAGGTGCAAAAGGTCATAGACTGGAGTTGATCATGAAGTAATTTGTGTTTTGGTATTTTAGCATCATTTACTTGTTCCTTTAAATATATATATATGCATTTGACATTATAAAAGAAGAAAACATTTGTGATATTATGACCAGTCATGTAAAATCAAAAGCCATGATATTTTTACTGATGACTTAAATGGTACACTTCACTTTTGAATATGCAATAGATATTTAGAATCATCTTCTTTGAACAGAAAGAATTAGATCAAATTGTTTTCATATACTTTCTAAAGTCACTCTGAATGAAAATGAATAACAAAGTCAAAGCAACTAACATTTTAATGTGGAATAAAAATATAAAACTAAAAGCTCCTTTAAAAAGAAAGAGAAAGAAAATAAAAAAGGAAGAAAGGGAAGGATAGGGAGAGGGAAGAGGGGAAAAGGAAAGGAAGGAGGGAGAGAGTGAGGGAAGAAGAGAGGGAAGAAAAGTATGGTTGTGGAATAGACTCATCTTTTTCTACTTGTGTATTCAGAAGTCTACATTCTAATAAACTGAGAAATAGAACCTCTTCATCTTTGATTGTCAGTTCAATACTCAGTTAAGCACTGGAGGTTTGGGAGATCATAGGGATTGTACAAAGGATGTAGTTTTTTTATTGGGATTTTTTCTAAAGATTCGTTTCAAGAAAGAGATAACTTATTTGGCAATATGTTAATATCACTTATATCTAACTGGTAAGTGCATGGATATCTGTAACATTGACTAGTCAGTTTTCCTTTATTTTTGAAATATTTCTTAATTAAATGTTAATTATTTTTGAAATATCTTCATGTTTAAAAATTATTTTGAACTTCATTGCAATGTTATGTCACCAACTGATTATTTAAGAATGAGTGAAGAGAAAAGCACGTGAGTCACATTTATGTGGGGGCTACCACATAAACGTGACTCACGGGCTGTGTGTGTGTGTGTGTGTGTGTGTGTGTGTGTGTGTGTGTGTGTTGTTTTTACTGGAGACATTTTTCTACATATTTTATTTGGATCTTCTCATGGAAAAATAAGCAGCTCTAACAGCACTGAGTGCACAGTCCTATATAGCCCAAACATTGTGAAAGTACGAGCAACATGCTCATTTGGAAATGGCAGAGTTCTCCAGGTTAACACAGGCCCCGCACATCCTATTGTCTCCTGCCTATTTCATTTCACTCACTTCCTCTACCTGAACCCTTGAAAGAGGAATTGTGCACACAGTTCCGATACCAGATGGACCTGTTTCAGATGCAAGCTGTTCCTTGCATTCCAGGAAAAGTCGGTATGATCACAAGTACAATTCCACATTCTGGGAAATACCAAAATTTTCCGTGAGATTTCTGCAAATCTCTCATGGACTCAAGGTTTTCATGATGTATCTTTAATCTACCTCTTTTGTTCTCGTCATGTGCCTTCTCCCTTTTCAAGGAAAATTTGTGTGTGCTCACACGCACTCGCACGCGCGCACACACACACACACACACACACACACACACACACACACGTCTCATTGGACCTTATACCCATATAGAGCCTTTCTTTTCTCCTTTTGCCATCAGCCCCAGGTTTCATCTTCTATTTCTAAATACATATCAGGTTTGTTCTATTTACTGTCATTTTGTGAGTCCATTTGTTTACCTCAAGAAAAGTGAGCCCATCCCATGCTGAATGCTGGAAGCAGCTTTAAGACGACACAGGTGCTTTTCTTCTTACAAAAGCAAAGCTTGTCTTTCCCAGGCCACCAGCTATACATGCGGGTTATGTCTGTCAGTAGCCACCATGACGTGTGGTGAAATTGGAGTGAAGCTTTTGAATCCCTCTGAAAGGGACCCACAGAGGGGAAACCTCATTTGTGTGCTAAGAGAAACCGGCAGGGCATGGCCGAGCAGGGAGCCACGTGTGGTCGCTTTCTTCTCCTTGTGCTGTTGGTTGAGAGGAAAATCATGGGACAGCAGAAGACATGGAACCTCAAAGAATGCTATGGAGAGAGAGTCTTGAAACCTGAGGAATTACAAAAATGAGTGGTAGGGCTAATATCTCAGACTGACATTTTGAAGACAGAATTCCCTGCCGTGTGCAGAAATGGTTGGGATTTCTTAACCTTCTATCTCTAAAAATGTTCATTTTTGCCAGCAGTGGAGGTAGCCTCTCTATACTAGTATTATGTCATCTATGTGTAGCCCAGGAATTTTATATTGGTGAATTTTGGTGAGACCATTTGTCTGATTTAGCTGAAAGCCACTGGACTGTGTTTTTCTGAAACCTAGCTTGATGTGAGGAATGTCAATTTAAGCCTATCACATTCTCTACAATGTTCCTCTAGGAGCTAAGTTTGTGAAATATGTCCCATTTGAATTTACCTGCACAACAAAACAGTCTTGCCAGATTGTAGTTTAAGGAGCATATTATAAAGTATGTAGCATGGAATGCCAGAAGGAGGCATGGCCACCAGACATAATTGAGAGTAAACCATAAGAGCGTCTGCAATCTCAGTTCAGAAACTTCAGAGGCAGAGATGAGAGTAAGAATTTTTTTAAAGAATAGTCAAAATCAATGTGTTAAATCTGAAAGTTCACAGCCTATTGTCCAAAAACATAATTGAACTATTAGTAGAACATAAATTTCCTAAATTTCCTGTTGATTTAATCCAAGTTCTGAATCTAATACCAGTTTTAAAATTTCTAATATATATTTATAATTTTATGTGTTTTAAAATTATATATATTTTAATAGTTGATTTTTATGTGTGCTCCATCGTACCAAGTGAAGATAAGGGCCCATCTTTTAAACCTACAAATCTCATAGCAAATTTAAGATGTTAACAAAACATTAGTGTGTTATGTGCACATTATAGCTCACCTTAATATTTTCTTTTCTTTCCTCTCTCCTACCTTTCTTCTTTCTTTTCAAAATTCCATGATTAATGTTCACTCTACCTTAAAAAACACTTGCTGATATGTACTGGTATTTTTCTTTTCTTTCATTCTAATATAATTTTTCATCTCCCATAGACATTTTTGCTTTGCCAAAATGGCTTTTTGTTGGGATGTGGGAACAAGTAGTGTGCTGTTGTTTTACTCTTTGCTAGAATGAATGCATTGCTGACTTCTGGTAAACTTAGAAATTGTTTCCAAATATCAAAATGTTTGGTTTTGCTGCTCATATGAAACATCTTGCAGTAAATTTGCCTTGTTCTTAGTTTCTTGTAACAAAATATATGTATACTAGTGTCTGGGAGGTTCCTTAATCAATGACCTGTTGTACTGATTAATTTACCTGCATATATTATTCCATCTTTTAAAATTTCTATTATCATAAGAATAACTCTCACATGGTTGATTAAAAATATATAATTATGTTGGTCCAAAATTCTAACAACCCTAGGCCTAATGGTAGCTATTTGGTTTGATCCCTTCACAATTTCTTTGTATATTTTTAGGAGTTATTCAATAGACTTTTCCCACCATTGTTCACTTTCATGTTATTCTTGAATTTTTTTGTGTGTGTGTACATTGAGTATATATTAGTAAAAATAAGAGATTTTCATTTCTAGTCTAACTTTTTTTCAAGTCCTACTGCTGGTATCTAATAACTTAAAAACATAAGAAAATAAATAATTGAATTCCAAACTAATATTTCACTTAGCTAAATGTATTTCTTAGCACTAGATCTTTCTTTTCTACATAACTTTTAGAATAAATGGGAAATGATGTTCAAAACTTCACTATATCCAAAACATGCTTTGAGAAATTCGAAGAAGAGTAAGAGGAAGAATTTATTGAAATTCTGTCTTGCAATTTCTGTGTTAATACACTATCAAGAGGCATATATAATTCATATGCTGGAGGCCTGTTATTCCAGTATGTTCAAGATGAAACATTTATAGTGAGTTCCTTCCTGTATCTTAGGTAATAGACCCTATAGACATGGACCAATAGAGACCCTTATTCTTTTGAATTCTACTTAAAAGATATTCTAATGCTGGATCTCCACTGTATTTTGAACACATTTTTCCTGTTAACTAAATATTGCTGCTTTCACCCAGACCACTACTGGTCCTTGTAAAGTCAAGCCAGTGCAGAAGTTATAGAAAACACATTTGACATCCTCTATCCAACTAGAATTCTATTCATTACCAGAAATATTAATTAATAGAATTATGATTATAAAAGAAACCACTGCAACTTCTTACCATTGTCTTTAAACCACACCATAGACATTAATTTGTGGAGACTCTGATATAGAAAGCAGCTCAGCTTTATGACAAATAAAACAATAGGTACCTTGCATTTCTTCCTAAGCCAAGTGATGAAAAGCCACCGTCATATTCCGTCCCCCTTCGAGTTAGAGTGATTTAGATCTAGGAGATCCTTCAGAATTTGCAGGTATAAACCCAACCCATGAAAAAGCAGGGGTTGTATTCTTTCTCAGGGAGGTGTTATATTATTAAATAGGTTCATGAAACATCCCTTCCAAGGAATTAAGGATTTCACTAATCACAGTGAACATATCCTGAGAAGAATTAACAGAGAACCTTCAAGGCAATTATAAATCATAATAATAGTTGCATTAAAAAATTGAGAACATTGTCTGGAAATGGCACACTCTCCAGGAACGCCTTCCCCACTCCATTTCCGAGAAGAGCATCTCCATTAGTTACAGTAGAGTTACAGGACAGTAAAGATTCAACAAAAATGCTGCTGCCTTGTGCTGTTGTGGAATATGAGCGACAGGCTTTCCTTTGCCTTGATTTGGAAAATAATTTGCAACATTGCTGGATTCAGACCAAAAGATAAGATACCTGTTTTGCAATAGTTCTATTATCTTAGCTCACAGCTGTTGGTTGTCAAGGGAAGTCACACAGCCACAAAAAGGCAGACTCATAATCCAATGACTATTAAAAAACTGAGAGTAATATCAGTAAAAAGAGAATTGGAATTGGTTTGACTGTCAGACATTATTTTAACATAATCTAACACTTGGTTCTAGGTTTTGTTAATGAAGGAATCGTGAAGAGAAAGATAATACTCTACATGGCTACTAAATCTGAAATGTCTGCGTTTTTTCTCCTTTTTTGCCATACGAATGGAATTAAACATGGAAGACTGTATTAAGCTTAGCTATAACTAACTAAATAAGCGTAAGGTTAGAACTTATGCACTAGACTCCAGCAGGGGAGGCTTACTTGGTTGAGTGTTGTTCCCTGCACCAAAAGAACCCTGGTTACATTCCCAGTCAAGACACATGCCCAGGTTTTGAAGACAGGCCCTGTCGGGGTGCATGTGGGAGGCAGCCAATCATGGTTTCTCTCTCCCATCAATATTTTTCTTTGTCTTTCCCTCTCTCTTACTCTCTCTCAAATCAATGAAAACCAATTTAAAAATAAAAGAAAAATAAGTTATGGCTCATGGCTTTAGTGCTATATAACACCTTATGTCTTTAGCCATGGAATGGTCATCAGCACAATTATCCACCTCACTTTCTTGCCTTTTCATATGATACTTTTAAGTTTTGAACTAAACTTTCAAATACATAGAAAATAAGCAATATACCTACCACTAGATTGTAAGTAGATGACAATCAAAATCATCTCTGTATAGTTAGAATCAATAAACCATTTTATTTTTGAACTCATGAAAACATGTCCATCTTTCAGAGCTCAATCTCAAATTGTAAATGTAATAGACAGCCTATCACTTTTCTCATAAGTTGATATCAGATTCCTAATAGAGAAAAATATCGTCAATTTTAAAATATCAGAGGTAGAAAGGGTCAAATCCAGACAATTAAAAAAATAATTTATGAGACTTACTCTAAGTTAACTTTGTTTTTATCAAACCTGACTTAAATATGTATATAAAACATAGACTACTTAATTTTATTTTACTTTTATCTTTTTTATGAACACTAAACTGGGATATATTTTAACACATTAGTGAAGTGATGTCCTGAATAAAAGGTCTCATTTTTTCAATTTTAAAGATACTTGTCTATGGATGAACCATATTGAAGTTTATGATCACAACAAGTTACACTTCAGCAAAGGAATCAATTTCAGAAGAAAGTGTAGGGGCACGGAAGAATAGTCTGAGTAAAACAGAAACCAAGTTGATCTCCTCGAGAACATTCATGTAAATATTGTGATAGAACCTAAGGAAGGAGAGTATAAATCAACATCCCCATGGGGGGTTATTAATTTTTTCAGTCAACAAATATATGTTTGGTACCAATGATATGCCCAGGGCTACAGAGGCTTGGGTGAGCAAGGTCCTTGCCTACAAGGGTGATGAGAAAGGAAAAGATTCATTGCTCCAAATGAATCTGAATGAATTCGTGTCTACTCATTATAATTCTATTTAAACATGTAGGGAAGCTAAGAATTGATGGGTTGGAATATAAATACCTCCAAAGAAGC
The DNA here is from genome assembly GCF_963455305.1 of Plecotus auritus. Classification (NCBI taxonomy): domain Eukaryota; kingdom Metazoa; phylum Chordata; class Mammalia; order Chiroptera; family Vespertilionidae; genus Plecotus; species Plecotus auritus. The sequence goes on along the minus strand of NC_137773.1, from coordinate 10,531,722 downwards.
AAGTGGCATAGAGAATGATGCTCGTATGTTAATTGAAGGTCGAGTTGAATACAGAACTATAATGTGGCCTTGAGGAAAATGGTATAGAATAGCTTTAGAAAAAAGTATTTGGAGAAAGAAAATAACATAGGTAGCAGGTTATCCAACCATCTAGCAAAATATCAATTCCTATTTCCCACTTTGAGATTGGTCTAATTTGACATAAAATTGAATTTGAAACTCCATTGATATCTCAATATTTTGCTCATTTATTATATATAGATAGACAGGCCACATTGGTCTTTAAAACCACACTATATTGATTCTGATAGATTTTAAATTCTAAAGGACAATTTTGGTGACGAGAAAATGATTTCAATCTTCTGTTCCAATCTTCAAGGTACCATATTTGAAATTAGACATGGCAAGCCTAATATAGAGGACACACACTTCCCCCTTAAACGTGAATATACATCCAAAGCTATCTGTGCATAGGAACAGTATTTATTTTTAAAAGGAAAAAGAGGGAGCAAAAAAATATCTTGAAATAATCAATGGCTGTGCAATAGCATAAAGACATTTAATAGATTTGTCAGCATGTCAGTCAGAAATGAATTACAATTGTGGTAAAGAAATGAAGGTAAAAGGAATTTCTCTGGGGAAGAGTGGCATGCAAAATAAAAGCATTAGTGTAACACACAGTTTACAGAAACTGACTTTGTGGAGATTAAAGTTTATGCTTGTTGACAGTACAACAGAAACCTGTCACCCAATGTAAAAATGATCATGTCATAACCATGTCTTAGTTGATGGCTTGATTTTACATGCAGCGATAGACATTAGATAGAATTCAACATGCATGTCCATCCACAGACATTAAGCAGAGCAGATGCCTCCATGCATGGATGCAATGATTTGAGACCAGACAATTTCTGTCATGAGGTATTTTATACCACTTTGCCACAAAGACCAGTCCTGTGGCTCATACATTAGGTTGACTTTATGAAAAATGAACAAAAATTGAATTATTTATATTTGACTTACAGATATACTTGAATCTAGCTATGGAGCTTGACATAGGCTTCCAGGATTCTCACAAAATTGAGGCTCACTGGAAAAAAAGGTGATTGTTATGATAGTAATAACAGTATTAATGGAACTGATGATTATACATGCATCTATTTGGCCTTATGTGAGAAGCACTTTCTGTGTTTTACTTCCATTAATTCTCATAACATTTATAGTACAACAACATGTTGATAATATATTTTAAAGAAGACAGAAGTTAAATTTAGAGAGGCTTAATATACAAATGAGTCAGTACCCAGTGAAAAACAGTTAAGAAACAGGACCCAGCTTTAAGGACAGGCTGGCCCTAAAGAAGAGCGGTGCAAGCCATTGGATACAAGTGCAGATGTGACTCAGGATGTCACTGCAACTTTTAAAGCCACTTTTCTTGGGTGGGAATGTTTACAAATCTTCAGTGTTTGGGCAGTGGGTTACTGGCAAAACTTTAAAAACTTGCTCTGCATGGAAAAAAAGCATGCATATATATGTATACCTAAGTTTGTTATAAATTTTATAAGGTGTAGGACACAATTTACAAAAAAATACTCCTTATTGTAAATTCCACATGGCCATTTGATTCTTTAAGAATTTTTCTTTGACTTTTGCCAAACTCTGATGATATCTGTAGCTAATTTTTGTTGCAATTGATGGATTAATATAGTAGTTCTGACATCGATATTGGTTTATCCCTATTTATATTAATGAATAAGACAAAAAATACACATGGTGAGAGGAATTGATGTTTGCTGACATTGTACATTTACCTAACAGTTCAATATGTGATTTCCTGTTGATCAACCAGCTTCTAACTGTTCAAGGTCAAGAGCACTGTTTCATATTCTGCGAGTAACCGTGGGGGATTCTGATCTATAGGTTATTCTCCATCAGGAAAGCCCTTTGGTATACTAAGTAATTGGACCCTTGTCCTTTTCTCCACTTCTGTGTTTAACCACTAATATCATGAGTTCATTATCATCACGTCCCAGGTTGTTCTCCCAGCTTAGTTTGGACATTTATTGATACACTCCCTTGGTTGCATAAACATTGCCTATAACAGAGAGCCTGCACTGACTTCATAATGAGAGACCCCTGCCTTGTACTGCATACTGTATATAGCTATTCCTCTCGTTTACAAATAGCCCTAGATACCAAGCCCAGGTTCGTCAGAAATGTTACAGGTGAAGTTGTATCACCTTTCAATATTTGGATGCATACAATGACAATGCTTCATTTCATGGAGAGGATAAAAGTATATAACTAACACAACATTTGGCATTTTAAAGCTAACTTGCTAATTAATAGAAAAAGTGCAGATTGAAAAAAATGTACTATGCCTCCAAGTTGCACAGCTCAACCTTGATATGGAAAAAAGAGGCTGAAAAAAAACATTCTTTTTCAGAATTGTTAACGTGTCATGCCACAGGCTCTTTCAAAGGTGGCTGAATAAAGTGATCAAGGGGAAAGTCTGATTGAATTTCCCTTCTTTTTTTTTTTAACCAAAGTAGGAATAAAAGTAATGGTACTTTTTTTTACATCATAGATAATGTGTGGTATTATGCTTTTATAGCCTTAAATTTAATACTGGTATTCATGTGAGAGCATCAAATTGGTTTCAATACTTAAATTTCCATTAATCCATTAGTTTCAGGACCATTAGGAAGAAATAAATGGGAAATCATGCACACACACACACATACATGAACACAAAACACACACATACACACATTTCTACCCTTGCTATATATATATATATATATATATATATATATATATATATATATATATACACACACACACACACACACATATATATATCTCCCGTATATATTAATATTAATATATATATTAATCATGTCTATCTTCTGCTCATGTTTGGAGTGTATTACCCATTTTATGTGCTGGGCATGATTACTAGGCCCTTTCCCATCATCTTCCTCCATATGGAGGGAGCTTAATCCATGGAAACTTATTACTTGAGACTCATACTCATTTCCGTGGTAGGATGTGTTCCCTTTTGGAAGAAGAGGGCATCTTTAAAGTGGAGTGCAGATTCTTAGAAAATAATATTTAAGTTCCTGTAGGTTGAATATTAAAATAGCCATGACTCTTAGTGTCTATGTTCAAATTAGATTCTTATAAAGTAGCATGATGCTCTTGGACTTTATCCAAAAGCAATGAGAATACATGTCAACAAAATCTCCTAAAAAGCTTGTCACAGAAGCTTTACTCAGAAGAGCTACAATGAGGCCCTAACCGGTTTGGCTCAGTGGATAGAGCGTCGGACTGCGGACTAAAGGGTCCCAGGTTTGATTCCAGTCAAGGGCATGTGCCTTGGTTGTGGCCACATCCCCAGTGGAGGGTGTGCAGGAGGCAGTTGATCAATGTTTCTCTCTCATCGATGTTTCTAACTCTCTATCCCTTTCCCTTCCTCTCTGTAAAAAAAAAAAAAAAAAAATCAATAAAATATATTTTTTTAAAAAAAGAGCTACAATGAGGAAAATAGTCATTTTGTCTGTTGTCTAACAAGAAAAGAGTAGATGAAGTATACTATTTTTTATTTAATGGAATAGTATGTAGGAATAAGAAAGGAACAAACTATGTGGGTTAATCTCGCATAGTTTGTATGTAAATATTAGAGTTCTTAAAACCTATGTAACATACTAGCATACCATTGGCATTTTAATGAGGATGGCGTATAATTTTGTAGTTCTCTTTAGGTTGCATGGCATTTTAACAGTATTCTTCTATGAACGTAAAATATCTTTCCATTTATATGTGTCTTTTAAAATTCATCTCATCAAGTCTTACAGTTTCCAGTGTTCAAGTACTTTACCTTCTTGGTGAAATTCATTACTACGTATTTTCTTTTTGATGCTATGGTAAATTAGATTTTTTAAAAGATTTCCTTTTCTAATAGTTTATTATTAATTTATAGAAATACAGTTTAGCCCTGACCAAGTAGCTCAGTTGGTTAGTGCCTCATCCAGATACACCAAGGTTGCGGGTTCAATCCCTGGTCAAGCACCCAATGAACAAGTGGAAAAACAAATCAATGTTTCTGTGTCTCTGTGCCTCTCTCTGTCTCTCTCTCACCCCTCTCGCTTTCTCTAAAAATCAATAAATAAAACAAAAAGAGATACAATTTATTTTTTTATGTTGATTCTGAATCCTGCAACTTTACTGAATTTGTTTACTAGTTCTAACACGTTTTTGGGGATGTCTCTAAGGCTTTTACATGTGAGATAATGTCATCTGAAACCAGAGATAATTTCCTTTTCTATTTGGATGCCATTTATTTCTTTTTCTTGCCTAATATATCTGGCTAGGCCAAGGACTTGAATACACATTTCTCCAAAGAAGACATACAAATGACCGACAAGTATATAGAAAGGTGTTCTACATCATTATTTTTCAGGAAAATGCAAATCAAAATTGCAGTGAGGTATCACCTTGCACCTGTTAGTATGACTATTATTTTTTAATGATAGGTGTGAAGTATTGGCAAGGATGTGGAGTCATGTAGACTGTGTATACTTGCACATTCTTTGTGGGAATGTAAAACTGTGCAATACCTAAGGAAAACAATGTGGCAGTTCATAAAAACATAGAACTTATCCAGCAATCTACATTCTGGAAGTGTATCCAACATAAATAAAATCATGTTCTCAAAGAAATACCTGCACTACTATGGTTATTGCGTATTCTTTGCAATAGCGAAGAAATAGAAACACATGAAGTGTTCATCCACAAATGAATGGAAAATAAAATGTGGAATGTACATTACAAGAGAATGTTACTTAGGCTTAGAAAAGAAGGAAATCCTGCCACTTGCAACAACATGGATGCATTTGGAAGACATTATGCTATGTAAAATAAGCTTTTCACAACAGGGCAAATGCTGCATGATTATACTTAATCTGAGTTACCTAAATTATCAAACTCATAGAAGCAGACAATACACTAGTGGTTGCCAGGGGCGGGAGGGGATTTTGGTTGGATAGGTATAAGATTTCAATTATACTAAATGAATGCGTGCTAGAGATATGCTGTACAACACAGTGCCTGTAGTTAGCCATACAATACTTTGCACTTCAAAATCTGTTGACAGAGTAGATTTCATATTTAGTGTTCTAACTATTAAAAAACAATACAGAAAACAAACAAATAAAAAACAAAACCCCAAAGGGAAACAGGAAACTTGCGGAAGTGTTTGGGTATGTCTATTACTTTGATTGTGCTGATGGAATCAGGGTTGTTTGCATATGTGCAAACTCATCAAATAGTGCACAGTAAGTCTGTGCAGTGCAGTTCTTTGTATATTAATTATACCTCAATCAAGCTGTTAAAAAATAGTGGCTGCTTTGAGTGAGTGAACTGGATGAGAAGGGGCATGAGGGAGATGTCTTACTGGGATGATGGAAATGCTGTATATCTTGATTGGCATATGGGTTACTGAATGTATATTTTCCTTAAATCTGAGCTATATTCTTAAGATTATGCATTCACTCTGAGTAAATTATACCGCAATAAAATGTAGTCGGGTGCTTTGGAGAAAATAATGACTTATTAAGTTACTTTTTTTTACTCATAATTTGCCTGCCTCTAATTCTCTTAAATTTTCACAACACAACTCTGTCTACTATATAATTTTACCATGTTTTTTTTAAATGAATATTATTTCTATATTTATGAAATAAACTGTCTTTGAGGAGGCAGATGAATTGCCATATCGTACAGGTATAACAGATCTAGAGATCAAATTTTAATATAGATATACCCCAGGTACAAGTAAATGGTAGAAATAATACAGTAATGTTCTTTCTGTCTGACTCAAAATACACCTCTTCTTACTTAAAACCTTGAGAAAAATGCAGCAGTGTCAAAACACGTTCATTTAATTTATATTCGGCTCAAGGTATGTACTTTCATTTAATGACTGAAGAGATTTTGTTGAGTAGAAGTATGTGAAAATCCCTGAGCTAAGCTACTGAATGATTCCAGCAACAGAGTTCACCAGATTAGTGGTGACTGCCTTTTAGGTACAATACCATTCTTTTTCATTCCTTGAGTCCAAACACCATATATCTAAAACTTTAAAGTGTTTTTTTGTTTTGTTTTGTTTGTTTTTGTTTTCTTTATATTTTTTTTCTATTTAAATTCTAAAAGGAGAATTTTCCCTGAATTGAAATGCAAAGGTATCCATTCTCAAAGTTCTTGAATGTATATTCTGATGCTTAGCAGAGGAAGCTCATAAATGTCAGTTTATAGATATATACATAATGCCCCCACACAATGATAAGGGTTTATAGATGCAGTTTTTTTTTTCATATAAAAGTTCACTTTAGGCCCGGCCAGTGTGGCCCAGTGGTTGAACCATGAACCAGGAGGTCACAGTTCTATTCTGGATCAGAACACATGTCCAGGTTGTGGGCTTGATTCCCAGTAGGGGGCATGCAGGAGGCAGCCAATTGATGATTTTCGTCATTGAATTTCTATCTCTCTCCCCCGCTCCCTGAAGTCAGTAAAAACATTTTTAAAACAGTTAACTTTAGTATGTTGATAAAAAAATGTTAGGTTAAAATTGTTAAGAAAAATATATACCTAGATTTCACCAGCTATTTGTTGCATGTACCATAATTTAAGCTATATCATAAAGAGTCATTTCCCAATTGAGAGGTATTGATTCCGAACAGTTTACGTGATTGTCTTGTTTGTATGTCATTTTTCTTTTTAGTTTTTTTTAAAATATATTTTATTGATTTTTTACAGAGAGGAAGGGAGAGGGATAGAGAGTTAGAGCGAAAGGGATAGAGTTAGAAACATCAGTGAGAGAGAAACATCGATCAGCTGCCTCCTGCACACCCCCTACTGGGGATGTGCCCGCAACCAAGGTACGTGCCCTTGACCGGAATCAAACCTGGGACCTTTCAGTCTGCAGGCTGACGCTCTATCCACTGAGCCAAACCAGTTAGGGCTCTTTTTAGTTTTTAAGACTAATGTGTTTAAGTATTCCATATGAATTAGGAAGTCTGCTAAGTAGATATGTTATCTCATTTTCTTCTTATAGGTTCAATACCATTAACAGTGCCAATATTTCACGTGAGAATGTTAACGCTTTAAATAGTTGCCACTTACTGCAAGTTGAAGAGATGGGAACCTCAAGGACCAGGATTTATACCTAAGCAGTTTGACCCCCGAGCCCCCACCCTGCAGTACTACTTTATACTGTCCCCGCCGCAGAACCCTTCTACATAAATAGAGAAATAGGAGACATGCCCTGGGGTAATTTCCTTGTATCGCTTCTTTTTTAAAAGGAGGGGAAGTGACCAGTCACAGTGTTTTCCTCTGACTGCTGAGACACCACAAACCACTGGTATTTTCCTGCTCAGAATTTGTGTCAATACATGCCTGCAATAATAGACACAGACTTAAATACTGACCACAGCCTGGTAAGCAACTCATTGCAGTGAACCAGGCCAGGGCACACGTATGAAGAGATGTTACTGTAGAGACATGGTGGTCACATGTGGGTCCAGGTCCTTAGTCACGTTAGTTTATTCAGAGACAGGCGCCCAACACCTGATTCATAGTGGAAGGAACTATAGGCTTACATACTGTAAGCCAAAGTAATGTGGGATTGTGAGTTGATTTATTTGAATGACTCTTTCTCGCTAGAATTTGCCTGGGTCTGCTCTTCATGTAGGGCCTTATCTTCAAGGTACCTGTGGCATTCCAAGCCTCATATTCATAGTATCCAAGCCTCTGGATACTAATAGTGTCAAGGAGGAAGAAGAGGGATGTGTTGGGAAGTGTCTCAGATGATTTAGGAGGGAAGAACTTTTCCAGAAGCCCCAGAGAATATCTTCTAACATTTCATTAATTCATACTTGGTCACATATCCTTGAAGAAACACATTTTCGGCACACACACAAAAAGGAAAATTCAGAAATTGAAGGAGTGCCTTTTCCTGGAGTCTTAGAGGTTATTATGTCCAGGTGTGTATCTGAACCAACCTAGTTCTCTGAGGAAAGGGAGAGGAGGGACTGGATGCTAATCAATGATGTCTTCTACACCCCTGTTTAGCTCCAGCCAATTATTGTTTTTAGGCACTCAGGGGTCAAATATTTTGGTCTTATTTTCCAAGAAAAGCTAGAAATTTAAATAATTATGAGAATTACTTTTGTGTATAAAGATAACTGCACAGCTGAAGAAACTGCCTCTTCAGAACAAACATGGTCTTCAAGGCTGCAGCTCTGGGTTTGGTTGAAATTTGGCTGGTATTAAAGCTGGCATTTTTGAGAACCAGAAAACTGTGAAGAGGAATAGAGTTTCATATTTGGTCCATAGGATTGCCAGGGCAGGGAGTCTCAGTAAGTCTGGATATGGAGCTGAGATCAGTACCTGTGGGGAAACAACCAAAAAGCCTAGAAGGAGTGATATAATGGAGCAAACTGAGAACATCAACAGTGATGGTTTTCTCTAGGATGCTTTTAAACAGGCTGCTTTTCCCCACTGAAACCACCACTCTGAACTTAACATGCAGTCCTTAAAAAGTTCTGTAGAAACTGAAATCAATTCTTGGGCCATCCATCATTCTCCCAAGTCAGTCTAACAATCCACTGTTCTGATGACCTTATGTTGACCACCAGTCTCACTGCCCTCCTTCTGTCATGTATTGAGCTCCTACTGTCTGCCAGACACTGTCCTATGTTTAGCTCGTATTAACTCATCAATCTTGGGAGATGATTTTTCTCATTTGACAGATGACAGCCCATTAGTTCAGAAAAGTCAAATGACGGTCGAAGGTCAGAGACCTAGAAACTAGAATAGGGCCCAAATGTAGTTCCAAATCTGTTGGACTTCAAAACATGGATCTTTTTTGACAAAGCTGTTTTGCCTTCATTGCCCCTATTCCCACAGCCACAGTCAGGTAGGAAACGAGCATGATCCCAGCATACTGTTTGAGATGAACTAGTGTTATTAGCACCAGCATGAAGTTCAACTTCTGGGGGGGAAATAACCTCAACACATATATTGTGCAAGCATATCTGCTTTGTATCTTACATGTCTTTCTTCTCCATACTTTTCTTTGCCCTGACTAATCTATTCAAAAGTTAACATGTTAACTAAGTTTTTGAAGGTAATTGTGGAAGGTCCAATACACTAAGACTAAATTATGATTTCCCTGTCCTCATTTACATACTTCTGACATCACTATTTCTGTTTGCCTAGAAATCTTGGACATCTTTCTACCTGCTGTTTTCCTTCCTACCTTCAAATTAAGGTATCAGTGAACATTTTTTAAAACTTATTTTCATTATTGATTAAGGCATTACATATGTGTCCTTACCTCCCCATTGCCCCCTTACGCACCCCCCTCCCCCCGCCACTCTTGCCCTCACCCCCCTAGTGACTATGTACATTGGTTAGGCTTATATGCATGCATATAAGTCCTTTGGTTGATCTCTCGCTCTTCCCCACACCCGCCCCTGCCTTCCTTTTGAGGTTTGACTCTCTGATTTATGCTTCTCTGTCTCTGTATCTGTTTTTGTTCCTTGGTTTATGTTGTTCATTATATTCCACAAATGAGTGAGATCATGGAAAAAAATTTTTAAAGTATCCAGAACATTCTCTCAGTTCCAATGGACTTGGGTTAATGCTGAAATGTAGATGAAATGACTGGACTTGGTGTTTGTTTGTTTTTACATTGATTGCTATTTGGTTAATATACCAGTATTGATTGTTGTGTGTGAATCAGTTTGCCGCCTTTTTTACTTTCTGTTCATTTGCTGTTGATGTGGGGAGGATCTCCTTCTAGTGAGCACTTCTTAAAATTAGAACATATCCTTCATCCTCACATTTTTCAGCACTCAGTACCCTATCTTGTATTCTGTAGGTTCTGAACACATGTTTGTGGGATGGTTGGATTTGTTGTATTTCAGTATATGTGAGTTGATTATTAAAAATATCAACCAGCCGATATTATTCCTAACCACATTATTTTCTGAAATCTATTTCAAAAATGTACACATTCTCTTTTTCCTTCAGTGTCTTTTGGGGTGAAATAGTATGGTCGAAACTATGAGTCATTGTTGATGTGGAAAAGAAAGCTTCACCCTGCAAGGAAGCCATCCTGAGAATCTCTAATGAGAACAAAATAAACCACCTCATCCTGGGCTCACAGCACCGTGGCTCTTGATGACTTAGGATTCCTTCACTAGCAAGTACAGAGGAGTCTATGTCTTTAAAAAAATAAAGCTCATCTTTTATGTGAGACAGTTTATAGTTTATCAAAAGGTTGCATTAAGGTGTTTAATAAATCATGCTGCATACAACCCAGGGACGAGAAAGCACAACTGTCTCAAATAAAATACATTAGGAATACAAGAAAAACATAGGTTCTTACTTTTAAACGTAGATCCTCTGAGCCCTTAGAAATTAGTCAGAAAGTATTAATTGTCTACCAAGTTTACAGTAGGAAAGGAATAAAACAAAAACAAGCAAACAAGCAAACAACCCAGACAGAGTCTTTCCTGAGTGAATGTACAGAGCCTGGGTCATAGATATGACATGCAAATAATAATATTTGACCAATGTTAATGTTTTTGTTATGATTGAGTAAGAAATAAATCGACACTTGCAACTTCAAAAGCAAGTTTGTTTATCTTAAGGCAAAGGATATGCCCTGTAGGAGAAATATTCGAAAATCAGCAGAGATGGGTCCCAGCTGTGCCCTCTTCAGCTGATGGCTCCTCCAGGGGTACTGTTTCTCGTACCATCTTGATCTGACTTCCAGGAGGCAAGTCTAAACAGCAGGTTCTCTGACAGTGAAGTGACAAGGGGAGTCATACTCCTGACCTAAGGGCTGTAATTGATTTGTTGATTAGGTCAGACACAGAGTTTCTATAGAACCTGAAGGCTGTCATTCAAACCACCCCTTAGCCCCTGACTGGGTCCAGATGAATCCAAGCATGTTTACAATGGCTTTTCCAGCATAGAGTAGACTAAGGAGTCAGCAGTTAGGTGGATGTAAGTCAACAGTGAAAGAAAAATCTGGCTGTAGCTGCTTCATTTAGAACACAGGAGGTGTCCCAAGAGGGTAGGGGTGCCAGGGAGTGAAGGTTGCCAGTGGATAGATGGAGTTCCCTGAACAATGCATTCCTGTTTTTATATTTTTTCTGAGAGAACATCTCTTCAATCTCTCTTTAGACTGACAAACAGAGACACTCCTTTGATTTAGGAGGCACTCAGCTGCCAGGTGCTGGAAAAAGAGAGAGAGAGAGAGAGAGTTAGTTTTGGCTTTCGGGTTAAACAGAGCAGACTCAGGTAATATACTTACTAGTTCTGTGAGTTGAGACAGCTGACCACTAAGGATATTAGTTACCCAAGTATGTAAAATGGGGATAATAGCATCTATGTCTCAGTTCTGTTATCAGTTGCCATAGTACCTGGCAAGAATAGGAGCTTAATTAATACTGGTCCCCTTGATTTCCTTCAAAAAACTTCTAACCATGCAATGGCCTGCCTGCAACTCTGCATCTCTCTGGCCCTGAAGAGATATGAGCTACACCTATGGATTTAGATCCGGGCAGACTCCAGGACTCAACTTGTTCCTGGAAAGATATAAGGAGCCTCAGGCAATATTTATCAGTTCCTTATCAAATCAACAATGCTACTGATTCTCTTCTTGACTTTCTAGCCAGTACTTAAGATTTTTCTTCTTTCTTTTGAAGACTCAGACTTGCATCTTACCTGCCTTCTTTCTCCATTTCTATCTTTATATTGATTCTCTACTCCAGTGCCAAAGTTTTAATGATGTGTCACACAGACATTTTTGAGGGTCCAGCACTCCCTAAGACTGAAATATGATCGACCAATCTTCATCACGTATATTCCATATATCTGCTCTTATTGTTCAGAAATCTTATATGTCATTCTGCAGGTCACAACTCCTTGAGGGCTGCTACCATTTGTGTTCATAGCACCCAGAACACTGCCTGTGAAGAGACTATCCACATATAAAGGGTGTCCCCCCAAAATATAGACATACTTTAACAGCTGACAGCTCAATTTTGAAAATAAAATGGATTTTTATAAACACTGCCTTTATAATTATTCAAAATGGGTATACATTTTTAGGACACATATATTATAAAGGAGTGGAAATATTAGCATAAAATTAACAACAATATTATTATATTTAAAACACAAAGAGTGCTAACTGCATACTGAAGACCATTTAAAGAACTAGCCAGATCTAGGTGACAAAACACTTTGACACGTGGAAATACTGGTGTTTTCTATGAATATATGTAGACAGAAGTGTGGTAAGGGGGTATGACAGGTGTATAAGGAGAAATCAAACTACTTGAAGTTCAGATGCTTAAACCTGTGCTGACCAGGGGAATAATTTCATTGTGTTCAGCTGTGACAAAGTAGATAAATGTATGTTGACTAGCTTTAGAAGTGTGGAAAATATAACTTACTTGAAACTGAAATCTTGGATCAAAATGCAAAGTTTACTGGTATGTAGCTTTGACTGCAACAGTAGATCAAGAGTCTTCGTAGCTCTGCTCCTCAGCTCAGAAGTACTCTTCTAAACCCTCGGGATGAATTTGTGCATCTTTAGTTCGAAGACCTATATCATCTGCCAAAACAAGATTTCCTAGGTTTACTTCTAAAGATAGCTTTAGTTTGGGTAATTTGCTATAATCAATTTTGAAGAGCATTTAAACTCAATCTAATGTTTATTTTCTTTGCCAATTCTTGGCGCCTGCATATATGATGACTCTCATTCAAACTAGAAGATTACACACCTATTAAATATGTACATGCAAGTGAAATCACTGCATATCATATAAGTACAAGTTTAACTCTGGGAGATATATTGCTTTCACTGATGCATTTATTCATTTTCTGAGGGTTGTTTTAAAGTATGCATGTATTAAAGATAACATTTAGAGAGCTTCACTCTGAAAATTCCTCAATTTCCTAACAAAATAGTGCAATTATGAAAATTTCACTAATCTCATATTTACCATTGCTGGTACATTTTATACTCAGCTCTGATATTTGTAGTAGCTTTATGAGGGCCATATTTATTTATGAAATTGTTCACCAGTTGTGTGTTTACTGATATAGGACTGTAATTATTTTATGTTTGCCAATAGTCTTATAGTTAGTATATTTGACAGAGGTAACTTCCTGCCAATAATAGAAATACCAAGTTGGAAAGGGTTTCTTTTCTAAGCACCTGTCATTGACAATGAGATGTTCGGACAAGAATTGCACAGGTGAGGCTGAGTGTGCCTCATTTGGAATAGGCAAGGGTAAGAAGCCCTAAGCAGGGGCTCAGAGGTAGATGGCCAAACTGGACGGGGAAGAGGGTGGAAGCATTTCAGTTTTGGAAGGTCATATTTAGGGAATGAGGTTGGTCAAAGTCATATTTATTTGTATCAGTGTAAAACTAAGGCATCAAAAACAAATGAGGAACAAACAAACACACAATGGGAGACAGAACAAGATATAAATACAGAGCCATTTTGTAAGGTGTGAACTGGAAGACAGAGGGCAGGATCTGGCTGATAGCTATGGTTGGGTGGTGTGTTTGTATTTTTGTTTTAAATAGGAATTTAAAAAAATTCAATTATCAATCAATGTTTAATAATAAGGAGGTGTGCTTTTAAATGCCAATTTCTGACTTCTCCTCATGAATCACAAGTTCTTGAGGGTCCTACGTGAGCAGCTGCTGAATTTGAGCTTTTCTTACCTCTTAGGTCCCCTTTTACACCTATAATTCTGGTGTCATTATTAATAGCACTTTTTCTCCTTTTCAAAGTGTTCTGGCTTGAAGGATCGATTTATTACTCTCCTCTAAGGGGAGTTATGCCCTCTTGCAATACCCACAATCTGTATCTCTGCCTAGCCTTTTATACATAACACACTTGAAATATTAGTGTTAAATGCCTTGCTTGTGGAAGTATCTGAGTTTGTGATTCCTGTTCTCAGCCAACAATTAGGAGTCATAAACCGGAAACTTATTGAAAGACACAACCATTTTGATGACCAAAATAATTGTAGGTTGAGAGGAGCAGTTTGAGCTTTTGAATCAAAGGAGCAGTGATAAACAGATCTGATTTCACTACCGTATGGTACCCAAAGGTCAGACGGAGGAAACTGGGAGCCCACAGCCACATCTGCCCTGCGCACCTTTGTTATTTGACTTATGCAGCCTATGTTTCTCTGAATCTATTCAAATAGGGATAATTCCCATTTAAAAACAGATTTCTAGCTTACTTTGAAAAACTGGAAGATCTGGCAAATTTGGGCCCATTTTTTTCAAAATGGCAACTGAGGGCAAGACTTGCTAGAGCCTGTTCTGCTGTGGGTGGGTCACCCATTCTCCCAATTACCACAGTGGAAACAAAATGATTCATTCATTTCTTGTACCTGCTTGGTTACAGTAGGTTTCCATTTTTGTTTTCTGAGTGGAAGCAGGTAGCAATGACTATATATCACACTCAGACTCAAAAGAATTATTTAAAACCTGATTGAGATGGAAAGGGGGAATTGGAGAGAAACGAGGAAACTTTGGCTGACCTACCCTTGCATGCCACCATGGACACTGTCCTACTTTTAAAAATACATATATAATTTTTATTGACTTCAGAGAGGAAGGGAGAGGGAGAAAGAGACTGAAACATCATTGATCAGCCGTCTCCTGCCTCCCACATGCTCCCTATTGGAGATTGAGCCTGCTACCCAGGCATGTGCCCTGACTGGGAATTGAATGGTGTCCTCCTGGGTCATAGGTAGATGCTCAACCACTGAGCAACACTGGCCGAATGACAATCTCCTACTTTTGATAGTAGAAATGATACATTAATTATCAAGAGGGGATTGTAATAATAAAATTGGTGCTAAAAGTAAGTGCTTATTTAACTATCGCCTTCCTCTATTTGATCTGATAGCATGCTGAAATATGAACTAACATTGTATCTTACAGCAATGCTCAGAGGTAAATTGCTTATTACCCCATTATACAGATAAGGAGTTTAGTTGTTGATTCCAGAGCTAACTCCAAAACCCACACTCTTAACCATCATTCATAGTGGATTTCTACCTTATGTAAATACTGGAGTAATCCACCCAGTCTGGGACTTCTTGATTATGTATTATTTCTGTTTCTTAAGTAGAAATTAGGTACAGCATTCTTTCCAATTCTCTGAGAAGTTCCACTGTACTACAGCACTGGATGGTAGGGCAGATGTCCATAAGGAAATTAAACCCTGGATTTTCCTGAATCCTCACACCTAACACAGTCTAGAGATGCCCCATCATTCCTTCTCTGGCAGGTGCCAAAGGCAGTGAAGTGAAGTTCATGGATTGTTCCTGATACAGAGATCTTAAACTTACAGCGTTTCGCCTCTGTTCAGTTTGTCATCAAACCACTTCCAGCTGGGATATCACCATATTTCCTTTATGTCAGCACCATATCCTGTATAACTATGTGGTCCACAATTACATCCTCTTGCTCACTTTTCCAAAATTAATAATGATGCTACCTGCACTCTGGGTTGTAATACAAGTAGACTGTGGTGTATGTATGTATGTGGTGTATGTATGTATCTTGTAAGTAAATGTAATAGTGCTATAGCTGGTTTGACTCAGTGGATAGAGCGTCACCTTGCGGACTGAAGGGTCCCAGGTTCAATTCTGGTCAAGGGCATCTACCTTGGTTGGGGCTCGTTCAGGAGGCAATCAATCGATGTGTTTCTCTCACATCAATATTTATCTCTGTCTTTCCCTCTCTCTTCCACTCTCTCTAAAAATCAATGGAAAAATATCCTCGAGTAAGGATTTAAATAAAATGTAATAGCATTTATTATGCACTTGCTCAACCACTTTATGGTAACCACAGTAGAAGTAAATGGCTCACAGCTTCTAAAGTGCAGAAGCATTGGGACATTGTATTTGTTTTTTCTAAGTTTATGATAATTTTCTTCTTGTTTCATATAATTTGAAGAAAAATTATAATATATAAAGAATGAAAATATCTTGGGAAAATTCAGTTCATGATAATATATCCCAGCCCAGGGAAATGATTTTAATTCCTTTTTCATATCATATGGTAGTACTGGACAACTGGATTATCTCCCCAGAATCTCTCCTACCACTGCTCTATTGTATGGTAAGTAGCATAAGTTTGGGGTACGCTGAACCCCAACTCTGATACCAGTTGGACCCAGATTGGTATAAGTCGATCAGTATAGTCTGTCTCCTTATTCAGACATTGGTTCTAAAATGAGCATATCATCTAAGTTGGTTTGATTACTTAGTACAAGTAGAGTGAAGTACAGGAATTTAGTCAATTTTGGTGATAAAAGTAAGTGCTTATTGATTGGCATGGTATGGTTTAAGAATGTAACTTGCAAAGCTGGTGCAGCTATTGCTGATGAATTGAAAGAGGCACTCTGAACATAAAGTTGATACATAGAGGAAGGAAGCATTAAGAGATAATGTAAATCTCTAGAATGAACCATACCTGAAGCTAATATTACCAGCATATTACCTCTCCTCAGGCATAAAAGCTAGTACATTTTTTTTTTCTGAAAACCTCACTGACACCCCTTCTAGAAGCTAAGACAATGATTATTACTGTAAAAAGTAAAAAAAAAAAAAAAGACTATGATAAGCATGAATTTAAGTACAGTTTCAACTACAGGCTTTTAGTCATTATCCTTTTTATCAATCCATTCAGTTTTGTTAAAATTAATGCTTACATAATACATTGACCTTAATAATTTCTGTTGTTTAAAGAAAGGATAAGCGAAGAAACAAGATTAAGGATTAAATTTTGGATCAGTAGTTCTCAAACAGTGTTGTACCCGTTCTGGGACCTAGGGAAATGGCTAAAATCTGGTACCACTGCTCCTGGGACAGGTAGATATACCACAAACAAGAAGCCTTTTACCTTTCTGAAGGAATTTTGACACTGCATCCAAGAGATCCTTTTGTAAACATCCTCCAAGATAAGTTAGCAATTCCAGATGAGACTCGAATACTCCTACCAGTACCACCTGAGAGAAGGCGGCAGTTTATCTCTCCTTCTGCTGCAGAGTAAAGAACTTAAATCAATCCACTCAAGCGTGTGAGGAGGGGAAAATGTAGTTTCACAAGTAAAAATAATCGGGTGATTATACTGCCTGCTACCACCACAACACAGAAAACAAATTTCTGTTTGTTTTCAAACTTAAGTATTACAATTCTCCCCACCTCCTCTCTTCCTGCGTGTGCAAGCACATGCACGCACGCACACGCGCACATACACACACACACACACACACACACAATGACTGCCCATAAAATTTCCATTGCAATTACTGTACCCATCCACTTTCAAGAAGAATTTTGAAAGCAAATGGGCCCAGACAATTGTCAGAAGCTTGAATCTGACTCACAGAGGCCCGAGACGCTGACTGCTTTCTTGCATTTATGGTGCACTTGAATTACATCTGAGTTAAAGTAGGGTTGCCTAAGCTCCCTGTAATATATATTCTGAGTGGGAGAGATGGAATAGGTCATTACTCAGAACAATTTACTCCTCGGTGATGGATCAAAGGCATTGCGGCAGAGCAATCACTCTTTCTCAGCAAGATGGGCAGCCTCTGGAATAAGGGTTGACAAGAAGGTCTGAAGTGACATGTGTGCCCTGCCAATGCCACCATCATCACGCAGTGTTCCTTTCTCATTTCCTCATAGCGGGCGTGGAGATTGCGCACAAAGAATAAATGACTTAAGAAAAGTGAAAAAAAATATGTTGTCACAGGATCAAAACTGGAACAGGATGCATAAGACCAATATTAATGCATCCATTCTGTTGGTGCAATGAGAGACTTAGGATGACATTACAAGAATAGGAGGTCGAAGATAGGAGAGCAAAGATAGTGTTGCTGAGAAACACATAAAAAAAAAAAAGCAGATAGCTTTGTAAAAGAAAAGACCTCATCCAAGCTGACCTTCAGCCCCCTGGTATCAGAAGAACAACTTTTGGTCAGCGATCAGGTAGAACCAAGGATTCAGTCCCCAGCTGGCTTGATGCAGCATCCCTTTCTGCCGAGTTAGGGAAACTGAGATTGACATGGTAGATGGGCTTTCTGGGAAAGACCTTAAAACCCCATCTGTTCTGTTTCTTTCAAAGATCCCACTGCAGTCTTTAAACGCATAGGCATTTTATTCTGAGGCAACTTGGGGTACCAAGTGGGAACGCCAGGCTGACAGCCCCAGCCACACTCACCTCGTAACAATGACTGATATTAATCAGCATCACTGCCACCATCACCACTATTCTAGCACGCTTAACATGTTTAAAAAGTCATCAAAAAACCAGCAGATAGGAAAATAAGAGAATAATCCCGCTTAGATATGATAATGCATGACCCAAAATAAAATCTGACATGTGTATGATGTTATTATCTTTATAAAATTCAACCTGTTAACCAGGCTGACTTAAGGAGAAGAACAAGGGAAACTTGGAAAGCCTGAGCGTGCCCACTGCTTCTGTGGTTTTCATCATCCCCTCACCGCTCTGCCGAGGTAGCTAGAAGTGAATACACGTTTGAACCCAAACGGAGCTTCGAGGCGCAGTGGCACTCACAGGACACGGCTAATAATGGCTGTGGCTTTCCATGACATCTCTTTGGTATGCGTCAGCATGACCTTGTCAGAGTTAAAAGCTCATAAAATTCCTATTTATTTTTTATGGCATTCCGATTCTGCATAACAGTGCTTAAAACAAAACACAGTATAATTAGACTGTCAATCAAGCAGTGAAGAAAGGCATTTCCCCCAGCCTCATACCTAGCAAACTGTAAATAATTTATAGAACCAGAAGTCATCACCAAGTGGCAGCATTCAGGGGCTAGTTAAGCGCTTGTCACCGTGCTGGGGTTTAAGAGAGCCGAGCACAAAACCTGCTTGTTTACTTTCATCCTGCGAGCGGAAAGATGGTTGTTTGTGCGTGTCGCCTTTCCGTGCGGGCCCTAATAAAAATATCAAATCGTCAATAGAAATTCGAACAGGTGTACAGTGAGAGCAATAATGATGTTTTATTCATACACATTTCCAGCCCATTTAACTTCATCCAACAAACAACAAAAAATATTTTCTTCATTACCTCCAATTAATGTAAATGTCAAATGTGTTGAATATATTATCACCCTGATAATTGGTTGTGTTGATTGATTTGTGGAATGGTTTGGATTAAAGTAGCAATTTTTCTTACTTGGCTCACAATTGCATGTTGTTACCCGTCACCTCTGGATTATGTCAATAACAAATTTGTTTCTATTAGATCTGGCGCTAATTCTGGTAAACAAGATTTTCAAAGTGTCAGTGATTTCGGAGACTTCCAGCTTGTTCATTGTTTTCAGTTATCTTATTAATTGTTTACTAAAATGTACCAACTCTGGAAAAACTATATTATTTCTTTCATGTTTATGATCAGATAACCCTTTGCAAACTCTATGTATTTAAAAAGCAGCAGCAGAATAAAATCCGAGGGATTAAATCCTAGCTTCCACATCCCCTTTGGGCTTTAAATTCTGTTTGCAAGCCTAAGTCCAGTATTTGTCTCTCATAATACTCTCTCCTAACAATCAAGACATATATTAAGAACCATTTCTCTTCCATAATAGGTTTTGCGTTAGGTTTTCTTTAATGCCCCTGTCCATTACTTAATCTTCCCATTAAATACATTTAGGATAAAAAAAAAAAACACACACAACCTTGTGGTCAGTTTTCAAATGCAATAGTTCATACTATGTTTAATAGATTTCTTAATATGATAATGGAGAAATATTTTAACTTATATATCAATATCTTTTATGTTCCCATTTAAAGTTAAGTGGGAAATTTAGGTTATTTTCTGCATGATTCAGGAGAAAAACCTAGCTTTTTACATTTTTGTGTTTTATTTTTACTCTCCTTCGATTATCTGACTATTTCAATTAACCTTTCTTTGTTATCCAGGAAATATAAAAGGCCTTGAGGGCTCTGAATATATAGGAGCACAGAACTAAATTCTGCCTCTCTCTTGTTTTAACCAAGCTGAGAAGTGGTTTACTCTCTCGATGTCTTGGTTCTCTAGTCTATGAAACAGGGATGGTACTATTATTAAACAAGGCTCATGAAGATACCAAATATTTGTGGAACACCTAGTCCAGTGTATTAATCATGGTAGATAGCAGACTATTTATTTTTATAGGTCTTTCTTTATTTTGTCTATTTTATTTTTCATGTGTAAATACCATCTAAACAAAGAACACTGCATTCTACAGACATGGGATTTTTAAAAAGACTGTTTAAAATCATTATATCGGTAGCTGATATGCATTGCAGCCTCACTTCTCAGATGGGTAGCAAATAATATTTATGTTTTGAGAGCCAGCTTAATTTCAAATATGAGGTCTCAGATGAGATTAAACTCTTGACTCTTGATGGTCCAGCACCTTTCCCATGGACTCTGTATAGATACCCAGAGACTAGTGGAGACTAAAGGATGGCAGGTGTCTGTGTGTTGGTGGCTGGATCCTCAGAGTGATGGGCAAGGACTTCTCACTGCAGGTATCTCCACAGGTCAGTCATTCATCCAGTTCCCACATCGGTTGTCCATGCTGAGCCAGCTTTCAGTTCCATCTTCAAGGATTATTCTGATTCAGTCCTTCACAGCCATAGTAATGCTGTTCTTTTACTACATTTGGCACCAGGAAGTCATTGGGTCTCTTTCGGGCCCCCGTTATCTCCACCCTCTGTACTGTCTTATTATTTCTGGCATCCCATCAACTCTTCTGGGGTTCTACCCAGGAATTAAAGCACAAGTTCCCTCTGATAGCAGATCTCACAACCTTCTCAAGGATATTTCTCTCGTCTCCCCACAACTCGAGGCTTGGTCCACAGAGCAGGGAACAAAGCTCTCTTTCTCAGGGGCCCATCTTCATTTACTCTTAGCATCCTCTACTTCTGTTCCTCCTAACTCTGGGAAATGTCATTCTTTCCTATCAGGTTGTGCCCTGAATGTGTAGCTCATGCCTTGCTTTTCATTGCCATCTTCAAAGACCCGTGCCCTTGACACTGAAAAGCCAAGAACTGCCTCTGAGCTTTCTTCCCTTCTGCTGAGGGGGAAGGTGGCCTTCCTGGGGCCATTCTGTCGAAGCCCTGGTGTAAAATACCTAGCTGATGACGTGGGGAAATGGCCACATGATATAAGAAGATATAGGGGAAAATATACCCACCAAACATTGTCTACTAATAGGAAGGTTAAAAAGATTCCTACAGCTCAAAACTATAAGGGAGAATTGTACATCACCGTGTCACAGGGATAGACGGCAACAGGCATGACTTGCTTTCTATTAATACCACCCAATTTGAAGAATAAATTCTAAAATTGTAAGAAAGCTTCTATGCTCCATTAAATAAAAATAAACATCCTTAGAATCATTTAAGTGCCTACCAGCCTGCACATCACAAGTTGACACACATATCCCAAGGCATATTTGTCATAAGCTCTTTCCTCTAAGACACACCGTGCCCGCTGAGCTCCAGTTTATGAGAAAGGCTGTAAAAATGGCAAAACCCCACAGCTGAGCTGGCAGAAAACCCTCGCATCGTGGCTTTCATGACCGAGAGCAGCATCAGGATTCATTCTAAATGCATTTTGTCATCAGAGCTGACTTATAGACATCTGGTCAAATTTTGTGGTTACTGACTTAGTCAATCAGGAAAGCATTCTAAACACTTAGAACCTTTATGAACATTATACTCAGGGCAATATTCCTCCAAGGAATTCTAGAAAGAGAGGCCAAATTCATAACCCCTTAATTAGTATGATACACTTACAGGAGCATCAGGTAGTGAAAAGGTTTGTCTCTGGTCTATATTGTGAGGATAGGGGATGAACTAAGAAATCCAACTGCATGTTAACAACAACAACAACAACAACAAAAACCTGCATGCATGAGCGCACACACACATATGTACATGTATACATACATCCAAATACACTTAATAATGACCACACATTTGAGACTCATTGATGTTTGGTGCTTCTTAAAACAGCACCTTGCTTTTACTTAATAATCCTTTATCTTTTTCTGTTTTGCACACCATCGTCATTAATCCAGGCCAGCATATACATGTATCTAACTCCATGCATGGGCTGCCATACATCATGTCCGCCTTCTGTATTTAGAAAAATATTTTCTGCATTTATGAATCTGCTTACCATAAAATATCAGAAATTCTGGAGAAACAAGGAATCCCTTGTCACTCTGAAATGGAAGTGATGTGAGCAATCAGTATAGATTCAAAAAATTAGCCGAGAGCAATTTGCCACTGCAAATAAAAAGAATAAAGTGTTCAATAAATGAAGGAGCAACAAGTGGCCTCTAGTTATTGCCCAAGTTTGGAGGGAAACCCAAGGTTTATCTGGAAATTGATGATTACTTTAAGTTTTCTACTATAGCCAAATGGAAATATGCAAATGCTCAAGCTATGATATCAGTAAACTGGTCTTCAGTAGAGACTAAACATTATACAGTATCAGAGCTTAAGCACAGTTAGAAGGCACGCCGTGGCAGTAAATATTATGTTCAAAGCTTTAAGCCAGCATTTCAATAGGCTCTTGAGACCCACTCTAAGATTGGCAGGCCTTGGTGGCTTCTCACTGGAGGGTCTTTCTGCCAACTCCAGAAATATTTTACAACAAGTCAGAAACTTCCTTTTATTTTAACTTCTACCTCCAGACCAAAGCTAGCTTTAGAGATTTGGAATAAGAGAAAGTGGCCTTTAGAAGCTAGCACTTGTTTACAGCTTATTCATTTGGCCTGAGTTTATATATTCTGAGTGTTATTATGAACGTTATTATAGTCAAAATGGTCACTAAAAATTATATTAATTTAAAATTTTGCCAATATGATCATTGAAATAAAGTGTGTGATTAAACCTTATCAGAAATTGTATCTAATAAGAAATCTGATGATAATGACATGGAGAAACTTGGAAATATTTTTCTGACTTGCGTACCATGCTAAATATTTTAAGTAAAGAAATTTCATGTAATTCTGGGAAGTCAACTATGTATTGAAGAAGTTCTGTAGCTTTTTAATAGCATTGTACTTTGCTTAGTAAAGATTAAAATGCTTAATTGCATATTGATCATTATACATTTGTATATTCCTCATTCTATACATTAATACAAGGATATTAACCACACAGGGTGTCTTATTACTCTGCTCAAGCTTGTGGTGAGACCTACATAAAATGAATAAAAGGGTCACCTCTTTTGAGAGAGTTACATTAATGTTTAAAAGGCAAGAAGTCAATTTATGGGGGGAAATCATTAATATCTAACATAACAAAATGGTAGATTGCATGGTATTTCAGATGAGAAAATAATTAAGAGAAGTAAAGATTATTCTATAGAATAAAACCCTAATATGCAAATCAACCAAACTGCAAAATGACCAGTTGCTGTGATGCACACTGACCACCAGGGGGCAGATGCTCAATGCAGGAGCTGCCCCTGGTGGTCAGTGTGCTCCCATAGGGGTGTGCCACTCAGCTAGAAGCTGGGTTCATGGCTGGTGAGTGCAGTGGAGGTGGCGGGAGCCTCTCCTGCCTCCACTGCAGGTGGGCGGTAAGGAGGGAGGGGTCCTGGAGCGAGAGGGATGTCTGACTGCTGGCAGGTGGACATCTCCCGAGGGGTCCGGACTGCGAGAGGGCACACGCCGGGCTGAGGGAGCCCTCCAAGTGCATGAATTTCATGCACCGGGCCTCTAGTAATGAATAAATAGGATCAAGAAAATCTTCAAGAAGATTTGTGTTAAACAGAATTAAAGATTTAAATTTTCAAAGAAGTAAGTGGGAAACAGCACAATAAAAGGAGAATAAGATAGGCCAAAACATTTTTAATTTTGACTTATGGCAAATATGGGAAGGAGGCCCTTAATACTAATGCTGTAAAGGATTTTCTCCACAGATTGTTGCCATAAGAGGAGAAACCAATGTAGAGTGGTGAAATTCTGCAATTTCATGGTTTCAAATGCTGTATAAGAGAAGAAATGCAAATTTAAAAAGAAAAGAAAAGCTAAAGAAATGTTTTCTGATAGTGTTAACAATAAGATTTAGCATTGATCTGTTAAAAAGAGCAAAATACAGAAATCACTGTGTGTTTCCAAGTTTGGAACCAGGTGAAATGTGGTCCCATGGACAAACATCGAATGATGACATGTTAGGATTAGACATGACTCCTTGTGAGAAACATTTCCAAGAGTGTTTAGGTGAAGCTAGTCTGCATGATGCTGAGTACTAACAGAAGATTTCCTGGCCAACCAGCACGTAAAACATGCTTACTTAATAGGAATATGCAGTGTTTATTCCGTGCTCAACCCCAGACTACACAGCTTATCATTCCCACCATTATCTCCAACCAAACTTCCACACTGAACTCCAGATGTATATTCAGTTGCCAAGTTGCATTTCTACCTGGATGTCTGATTGGTATCTCAGAGACTTACCTGAGCTTTATCCAAAGCTGAACTCCATATTCCATCCCTACCTGCTCCTTCTTCTCCCATCCAACAGCTGCCCCTGGGTTCTAGGTCCTGATCTGTTCTCCCTACTTATTCTCTCGCCCGCTGCAGCCGGAGGAATCTCAGCACTGAGTGCATAAGGAGGCCAGGCAGGGGGGCAGGAGATAGCCATGAGAAGGATGTAGGTGGCTAAATGAAGGGGGTAGAAAAGTGGGTAGTGAACTATGGTTGGGTTATGGATGTAGTTTGAACTAATTAAATACACTGCTGCTTCAGAGCCTTTGATTGAATTCTTTCCCTGCAGATACTCCCAGGGGCCAACTCCTTTAAGCCTCCCTAACGGATATTTCACCTGCAATGTTCCCTTCCACTAATTTATTTCTTTCACTTATAATTAGATCCTCTTTACCATTCTACATACTAGTATTTGCCTACCTGTAATGTGTTGCTTGGATGTCCTCTGAAGTGTAATCTCAATCAGGCAGGGATTTATTGTTCTTCTTTATTCCTCACTCCATCCCAATTGTATGTAGAGTCGTGCCTGGCTCATAGAAAATGACCACTATTAGTTTGTGGGATGAATGTCTGAATGAATTCCAAAGCACTTGAGTGAAGGTATAGCATCTGGAAGTACTGTGTACACTATCACAGCTCGGCACTCATCTCCCAACCCTTGCCAGATTGTTTAGAGAGATATACTAAGACATTTTTACACCAAGACACTCTGGAGCAGGCGTCCTCAAACTATGGCCCGCGGGCCACATGCAGCCCACCGAGGACATTTATCCAGCCCGCCGGGTGCCGCTGCCTGTCCTGCTTAGCAGCCGACTCGTCCCGGGCCCGCAGTGCACATATGAATTTGTTCATAGTTTTTTTTAAAAAACTATAGTCCGGCCAAAACCGGTTTGGCTCAGTGGATAGAGCGTCGGCCTGCGGACTGAAAGGTCCTGGGTTCGATTCCGGTCAAGGGCATGTACCTTGGTTGCGGGCACATCCTCAGTGGGAGGTGTGCAGGAGGCAGCTGATCGATGTTTCTCTCTCATCGATGTTTCTAACTCTCTATTCCTCTCCCTTCCTCTCTGTGAAATATCAATAAAATATATTTAAAAAAAAAATAAAAAATAAAAAAATAAAAAACTATAGTCCGGCCCTCCAACGGTCTGAGGGACAGTGAACTGGCCCCCTGTTTAAAAAGTTTGAGGACCCCTGCTCTGGAGGGCTTCAACAAAATCTAGCAACCATTTAATTACATTTTCCAGGTGAGAAGAATTCTGGAGTAAAAATAGATCCAAGATTAAAAAGAAGCTTTCTAGAATAATATGATTATATGTATTTTTTTCCACATACAAGAGGATGCTTTATATATCTTTGGAAATAAAGTGTCAAAACTCCTGATCCCAAAGCAAAGTGACTCCTAAGAGATGTGAAGTATTTGCAAACATTCATGCAACAAGGCTATTATTTTACTTCCACTGGGCATTATTTCTCCTTCTCTAGCAATTCGGTAGTGAACACGGTGACAAAAGTGTAGGCCTTGACCGATGGTGCAGAGATATTTTATATTCCAAGCACTTTGTTTAATGAAGCAAGGTTTTACTATTCACAAATGTTAAGAACTCAGACTTGGTCCGGAGAAAATAAAATCTTTGGGTTGATATTTCACTGAAAAACATGTCAAGGAAGAATTGAGATTTTGGCATTTCGTTCATTCTACCATTTTCCTTTGCTTAAAGAAATAGGAAAACGTGTAGAAAGTGTTATTTTTTTTTAATTGTTAACATTATAAAATAAATAATTACAAATACTAGTAAATCAATCACAAATTAAGTACATGGTGCTTACAAGGAAAATATGTTTGAGTACTTCTCAGGTAATTTTCCTTTTCTATGCAGTACACAGATAATGAGTCCCAGTTGTTTTCTGTTGTACTTGACGATTTTTCCAGGCATCTATAAATTATACAGTACTCTGCTAAATCTCTCGTATCTTCTTCTGTAGCTTCTCTCTTTTCTGTTTATTCATTCTGAGTATAAGTCAGCCCATATCAGCATTTTGATTATTAACAGGATGAAACTTTTTCCAAAGCATAGAGCAATATATTATGTAATGTTTTCTTCTTTCTTTTTTCTCTCTGTAAATCCATAAGTGGTGTAACATTTCTTTCTCCTATCACATTAACTTGGCATTTTTAACTAGCCTGGGATTAGGTTTTCTGTGTGTTCATGAAGCATTAAAGCTTTGCTGAACAAAACAGCTCCTTCTGACCTCTGCTAGAATAATGAGACATCTTTAAGTGTGCTCTTTTTATTAATGGATTTTTTCCATTTGTAAATCTTTCCCCAAATCTCTTTCCTGCGGTTCTTGCTGTTGGGTCTGCTTGTGTGAGAGTATCTAGAAAAATTGTTATTTGTGTCCTGGAAATGTTTTCCACTTCAATAAAATGTTAGAGGTCACAATTAAGTTATACTATATTATTTAATTAGTAAATAATTTAGTTAGATAATTACTTCACAGAATGTAAAAACATCAGGGGCTGGCCAACTTACAGCTAAAATGGGATCCGGATGTATGCTTCACATTTCTCTTAAGAGCTGGGAAACATTAAGATTAAAATTGTCATTGAGATATGGAACATTATAAAGGGAGCCAACAAAATACTTCTTTAAATGTTGTGAGTGAGATGAGAAAAAGTAAACCCTTAGACTGGTGAAAAGGAAACAAAATACGGTCTATCTATACAATAAAAAGGAACAAAATACTGATCTATGATACAAAATGAATGAACCTCAAAAACATCATGTTAACTGAAAGAAGACAGACACAAAAGCTCACATATTATGAATCTGTCTGTATGAAATCTCCAGAAAAGGCAAATTTGTAACAAAGAAAGTAAGATAAATGGCTGCCTAGGTTGGGCATGGGTAGAGAATTCGCTATAAACAGGCTCAAGGATGTTATTGGAGTGATGAAAGTGTTCTAAAACCAGATTCTGGTGATAGGTGCAAGAGTCAGAAAGTTTGCAAAGTCTCTGAATTGTAAAGTTAAAATGCAAAGTCTTATGCAATGTAAATTATGCCTTCATACAGTTGTAAGAAAATAAATAAATGCTTAGGTCTATGTAGTATTAAATACCAGTATGTTTCTCTTAAGATTATGTCTCACTCTTTCATTTCGGCAATAGAATCCCAAGATGTCAATCAAAAATTACCAATGAAAAGGATAAGTTCTTTAAAATATGTGTTATCAATAGGAAATAGTAGATAACTTATCCACCCTAAAGAAAACAAAAATACAAACAAAAAAATATGGATAATTCTCCCTGATAACGTCATTTCAGAAACCTCTTGTTCTGTTGCCTAAAAGAATAAATATTATACTCATTTATTCTATGCCAGCAAATACTAGAAATAGTCTCATTAATATATTACATGTTATTTCTTCAAAACCTGTGTTGCATTATATATTTAGAACCCACATTTGTAGTTGGCATCTCTTCTAAAACACTAAATTAATAAATAAGTGCATTTGGTACATTAAAATAACACCAGTAAAATTTCCCTTTTGGCTTTAAATATGTTAGTGGAATTTAATGATTTCATAAAAATGAACTAGTTAGAAGTGTGTTCAAGATCGTGGACAAAGTCACATAAATATTTTTATGAAAGAATTTTTTTTCTTTCTGAAAATAGGTTTTAGGAATATATTTTTATAGAATTTTCTTTGTCATATCGTATCCATTTGGAGCCTCATTCTATACCCATCTGTCAGTATGGGTTTTATTCAAGGGTTATCTTTGTATTTATGTAGAATTTGAATATAAACTTGAATAATAAGTAACTGACTTACTTTGAGTATTTCAAATTGAAATGTATTTACTTTTCATTTTGGGTCATAGTTTAATGGTAATTTTTCATTTGTAATGATAGCTATTGATCAAGTAAGATATCTTGTGTCCAAAGACATAGAACTTTTGACTAGTAAATAATCAATAGCTGTCCTCACTTACAAAACGCACCTTCTTAATATCAGTGACTGATTTCAACAATATAGGAAGTACTTGGAAAATCTGTCACTTTGGTATATCACCCACTGGCCAAGAATTTCAAGTTCTCAACATCTCAGCGCTGTTCAACATTAAAAGTAGAAAAGTCCTAATATATGAGCCACCTTGGTCATAAATTTCGAAGGCCTACAGGACTCAGGTATAAATCAAAAGGAATTTGAGTCTGGGGAACAGATAAATCATTTAAAAGGGACACCAATCCCCTAGTTCTAATTAGGCTTTGCTACATGGGACAGCAAACCTAGTGTATAAGGGCTTCTCAATTTGAAAGGGAAGACAAAAAGTTGAATATTCATGCAAAATTTCCAATTGTCAAATGTTGATAACTAAATAAAAAATTTGAAAGTATCATATATGGCAAAATTCACCAGGAAACTGGGTCTTCTAGTGGCTAACTCAGTACTTCTGCCTTAGAACTCATTCTCATCCATTTTTGTACTTACAAGACCCTTCACGATCGGGTATCTGTTTATACATATACATATACATATACATATACATATACATATACATATACATATACGTGTGTATGTATATACGTATATATATATATGTTTGTGTGTATATATATATGTGTGTGTGTGTGTATACACACACACACACACACACACACATACTAGAGGCCCAGTGCACGAATTCCTGTACAGGTGGGGTTCGTCAGCCTGGCTGGCGATCAGGGCTAATCGGCTGGATGGTTGGGGAGGAGGTTGGCTAGCCATGGGAGGTTGGCTGTGGGAGCACACTGATCACCAGGGGGTAGCTCCTGTGTTGAGCATCTGCCCCCTGGTGGTCAGTGTGTGTCAGAGTAACAGGTTGACCAGTCGTTCAGTTGTTCAGTGGCTTAGGCTTATATATATATATAGATATATAGTATCTGTGCCCGAATTTGTGCATGGGTGGGGTCCGGCCGGCTGGCCCAGCCCAATCGGGGCAGATTGGGGCTGGGCCTGTTGGGAGGAGGAGATGGCTGGAGGTTGGCTGGCCGGCCTGCCCCGATTGGCACCCGATCGGCACCCGATCAGGGCCAGGCGGGCTGGGGGAAGGGGTTGCAGTAGATTGGCTGGCAGGCCCTGCCCCTGATTGGGGTTGGGGGGCCAATTGGGGGCGGGGGCTGCCATGGGGAGGGGCTGTGGGCGGTGGGCTGGCTGTTCCCATCCCTGAATGGGTTGGGGGGTGTTGATCGTGGACCAGAAACCTGGGGGAGGGGCAATGGGTGGTTGGCCGGCGGGCCCTGCCCCTGATCAGGGTGGGGGTGCCTTTCTGGGGTGGGACCCTGTGTGGGGAAGGGCTGCAGGAGGAGGTTGGCTAGCCCCACCCCCTATTTGAGTGGGGGGATTAGGGGTGGGGCCAGCCAGGGGGAGGGGCTGTGGGCCAATCAGGGTGGTGGGGGCCCATAGTGGGTGGGGCTGGCCAGGGGGAGAGGCTGCAGGAGGTTGGCCAACTGGCCCCACCCCCTATTGGGATGGGGGTGAGATCAGGGGTGGAGTGGTCAGGGGAGGGGCTGCAGGAGGTTGGCCGCCCAGCCCTGCCCCCTATTGGGATGGGGGTGTGATCAGGAATGGGCTGGCTGGAGGGAGGGGCTTGGGTTGATCAGGATGGTGGGGGCCCATTGAGGGCATGGCCAGCCGGGGAGAGGGGCTGCAGGAGGATGGCTGCCCAGCCCCGCCCCCTATTGGGGTGAGGGGGTGCGATCAAGGACAGGCCTATCGTGGTGGGATGGGCTGATCGGGGATGGGGCGGAGGGGGGGGGGCGGAAGAGAGGGAGCATTTGGCCGGCCCCACTCTTGATAGGGGTGGGAGAGTCCGATCAGGGGCAGGCCAGCAGTGGAGAGGGGCCTCGAGGTTGGCCAGCCAGCCCCACCCTCTGATCGGGCAGGTTCGCTGGCCACAGTGCGCATCATAGCAACCAGTCATTCAGTAGCTGGTTTCTTATATATATAGATTGCCAGTGCGCGTCATACCTACCGGTCAGATGGACGGATGGTTGGTCACTTTAGCCTTTTATACACGTTCAGCTCCTGCCAGTGTGGCAGCCTGTCTTCTGCTTTTGCACGTGGTGATTCTTTGGTCTAAAATGTCTTTGTTCCTCTCTTGCCTTGGTCAGTGTGGCTCAGTTGGTGGAGCATCATCCCATACATCTGAGAGGTGAAGGTGCTGTCACCTGGAAGCTTGCTAGAGAAACAGAGTCACTGTCCCCAGCCAAGCCATGTTGAGGCAGAATCTGCATTTTAACAAGATCCCCAGGGAGTTCACATGCACCGTAGTATCAGGAGCACAGAGATAGAGAAAAGCTGTTTCTAATCTTACCATGAGGGAGATGAACAAAAGGGGGTGACTTCAAAAGGAGGCCTCTAAAAGTGGGGAATAAAAAAATACAAAAAATGTCAGTGACATGATCCTAAAGTCATGAGACTCTACCAAAACCGTGGTCAAGTTCACATTTGAGAGGACACTGAATAGCCCATTTCTACTTTACACAATTATCTCTTGATAAAATAGTTCACTTGCCGAGTTTTGTGTCCAGTTGTTGGTTGCCTGTTTTCCTTGACAGCTGGCACTCCTATTTTACGGGAGGTTTTCGTTATTGTATTATCATCCTGTAGAGAGTTGTCAGCTACAATAATTGAAGTTGTATTCTTTTC
Organism: Plecotus auritus; assembly: GCF_963455305.1. NCBI lineage: Eukaryota > Metazoa > Chordata > Mammalia > Chiroptera > Vespertilionidae > Plecotus > Plecotus auritus. Next base: position 10,500,382 of record NC_137773.1, on the reverse strand, counting down.
AGAGACTTTAATTACAGATATTGCAAAGAATCCCGCTGTTTTGAAACCAAATATTTTGGAAGTTGTTTTTTCTTTCTTTTTTTTTTTTTTTTTTTTCTTTCTGAAGGCACTTGTATGTCCTACATCACTTTTAAATCACGGTAACAAAAGGTCTTCATTTGAAATCATTGCTATTAATTGCCAATGTCAAGCCTGAGCAGATACTTTCTTGAGTGATAACAGGACAAGAAAGGTAGGTGACTGGTGGAATTCAGAAAGTTAGAGCAACTGGCATTATGGGAACTCCAAAACATTGTGTTTCTTTTCAGTAAATGTAATTTTCTCTGTGTTTTTTATTTTGGAGGGGAAAAGGGTATTTAGCTAGCTGAGATGGATAGAACAATGAGATACATAGTGCCATGCAATTTTGAAAGAAAGTAATTCTTCCTTTATTCTTTGTCTCTTCTTTTCTAATTGGGTATTTGAGGAAGAAATTTCTCTTGTGTAACTCTCCACATTATAAAAATGTTCTCACTGCCCTGACCGGTTTGGCTCAGTGGATGGAGCGTCGGCCTGCAGACTCAAGGGTCCCAGGTTCAATTCCGGTCAAGGGCATGTGCCTTGGTTGCGGGCACATCCCCAGTGGGGGGTGTGCAGGAGGCAGCTGATTGATGTATCTCTCTCGTCGATGTTTCTGGCTCTCTCTCCCTCTCCCTTCCTCTCTGTAAAAAATCAATAAAATGTATTTAAAAAAAATGTTCTCAGAATTATATAAGAACCTCTTCTTCCTGGAAGAGTTATCATACCACATGCTTATCATTGAATTCCTCCTGTAATCAACAGAAGGGGAGATATTCATTCAAAGCAGGTCAGTGTCTTGGACAGAGTAAGATTGACCTGTGTATAAAGAGACATAGATATGCATTTCTATTTTTTCTGCTTTATCAAAATATCAGCTGGACACAATCTGGAACAAGAGTAGCTGTTATTTTTGTGTATTTTAACCAATAAAAATGACCAATAGGATATGTATTTTAAAGCTGACCATTGGGAGAACATCACTTTTACCTTGAATACAGTCACAAGTGTATATCTTGAGTATAACATGTAGTCAGAGGATGGGAGAAGTTATTATTAAGACGTGACAAGTGGGCAGGCAGATTTTGGGGCAGGACACCCACCAAAACACCAGCAGAGAAGATTCAAAGCTGAGCTCATCCATTTCAAACATGTTCACTATCATTTCATTGGCTTATTTTTGAGATTTTTTGTGCAGTATATAACTGGGAGGGGAAGTTTTTCACTGACTCCTTTTTCTTCAGTGAGTCCCTGTCCTTCCAATCTAATGATAGTCTGTATTGTTGAGCTCTAGATAAAACTCCAATAACTGATTTATTTGCTTTATAGCTAGGTTCCTTTTTTGTCTGTTTTAGCAATGTAGCTGTTCAAGAACCATCAATTTTCAAAGATTGTATTTTAAAATAAGTCCGTATTACATGCAAAAGCCTTCTTACTCAGCAAGTTCAGCTTGCTTTTCTGAAACATTCTGCAGCAAATCTTGGCATTTGCATATTCACTATCTTGTAGTGATTATACCAAGCTGATTCTTCCTGAGAAATAATATCATCCTTGTTTGTTCTTAAGTTTTTGAAAAGTTAATGCCTTTGCCAGCAACTTCCCTTGATTCAAAAGAATATAGGTGTGTAGAATCTAAGTGTATATCATGCAATCAAAAGTTTTCCTTCCTTACTATGCAACCCATTACATAATACATGCATACATACATGTTTATATACATGTTTACACACATGTTTATAGATACGATTACATACACATATATGCAAATATCATCATTGCTATTTGTGCCCATTAGTGTGGAGAGTTGACTGTCTAGATACATTTACCTTGCCCTTTAAAATTATGCTTATAGTGGAAACTAACCATTTAAACTAGGAGTCTCTCATTCCCAAATCCTTTTGCCTTAAAATAGAATGTTTTTTTCTATAATTTTCTACTTTTTATGACACTTCTGTTGACGTTCTATGCATCAAATTTCTTTTTTACACACACAATGTAGAATGAAAAGGAATTCCAAATTTAAGAAAATTTACAAAAATCTGATGGCTGTTTAAAAAGTATCTGCATCTGTTAATCAATGAACTTTATGTATAACCCATGGATACAGACAATGGTATGGTGAATCCCTGGGGTTGGGGGCAAGGGCAGGCTAGAAGGGGTCAATGAGTGAAGAAATTGTACATCTGTAATGTTTTCAACATTAAAGATAAATTAAAAATAATAAAGTAGTTTTATCTAATCAACAAAGTCCACTCAGCTCTCCACAGTTCTGTCAATAAAAACCTCTCATCATTCATGAATATATATCCATAAGTGTTTTGGATGGTTGATGTTGACAGGTATTATTTAAAATAAGAAAGATTATGAACTGTGGAAGAAACACAATTATAACTCTATTAATCATAAATCAAACATTTCCTGTGGCTATTATAGTACTGTCACTTTTCAAATAAGATGTACAGATCCATGTATGCATACCTGTGGAGAAAGTCAAGGTAAGAAACTCCTCTATATGTCTCTCTGCTTTACTCCCAACAGAATGAGTTATTCGTTAATATTTTGATTACCTGCTATGTATGAACCAATATGCTAACTTCATAAGGAAATACCTGAAAGCTAAGCTTAGCATAATAATGAAACTGTTTTGATTCAGTATATCAGTAGTATATACACTTACAAAATGTGCTAGCCCTGAACCAAGATAGATGAATAGAGTATAGTATATTTATCAGGGAGATCGCAATATCCTAAAAAAACAACAACATGCAGTTTAAGAATCAAATGCCAACAACCAACTATAATGCTCCACTGGTGATAAAAATTAAATGCACATCTCTGAAAGTGGAGATTGGGTAAGGAACAAAGTAAATAAGATGAAGATAGGTAAGGAATGAGGTGAATAGGGATTTCCTTGAGATGATGAGAATTTAGGTAGAACTTGAAGAAGATAAAAATCCAAGAAAATTTTGGGTAGTGGCATTATCAGATGCGGCAGCTTATACAAAAGCATATAGCTAATAACATGATCAGATTATTTCCAATGGTCCAATATGTTTACATAAAAGGTTATGTAACAAGGAAAGAGGTCAGAGGTAAGTTTGCAAAAGGAGATAAGAATGTTAGTGGAAAGTGTCAAACACCTTGTTAAAGAAATGTTCAGGTATTCTGGAAAGACCAAGGATAATTTCAGATCATGCTGCCTTGTGATCTAACATTAATGTACAGCTTCAAGCAACAGTGAGCTGTTCTGTTTCAATATCTCTAGGAAATAATTAGAAGAAACCCGTAGTGTCTTTAAGTGTAGAAGAGACCAAAGAGAAGTGTTTGACACTTATAGTAATGTTGGTACAAATGAGTATTGGCATCATTAAATGTACAATCAGATTTATAATCAAGTCTATAATCACATCACTAGTGTGATGTACAATTGAAAATTTAAGATTGTCTTGAAAATCATGAATTTTATATAAAGGACAAAACATAATGCTATATCGACTCTAGACATGTTTATTTGTTCCCTAACATATTTAGAAATTAAGTTCAAAGTGTGAAGATGACTATCAATTATTTACTTTTGCTAATATTTAAAAAAATATTTACTACACATAGCCAAATAATGCCAGAATTATAACTTTTTTTTGTAAGTAATAAACTTCAGAAACATCTTTGCTATATAAATGTATAGCTTATATTTCACAGAGGGCTTTCCAAAAAGTTTTCATCCTATTATTCACGAGTAACAATCCATGGTAATTCCTCATATTGGTAGTGTAATTCTTATTTGTATTTACATTGGGATAGATATGATACAAGCAGATTTCCTTTTCCACATTTTGGGCATGGTAATAACTAATAATAATAACAAGGAGATAAGAATAACTACTTATAGTTCATTCTATAGCTGAAATTCTTGAGCCTTAATTTTGTGATGGGCCCTGTTCTAAGGATTGACCTTAATATGGAGAAACTCATTGAACCTCACATCAACCAGAGGAAGGTTCTGTTATTTCCTTCATTTCAGAGACAGTGGTTTAGGGATGTTAAGTAACTGGTTGAAATCATACAGTACGTAAGTGGTAGAGAAAGAATAAAATCCCCAAACTGTCTATTTGACTCCACCAGGGATTTAATTATCCTGTAAAGAGAAGTGTCTCAACCTTATTCCAGATAGCCTATTATTTACATCATTCCTCACTTCAGATGAAATACATCCAAGAAGAACAGATGACTTCAGCATTGCTGGTATATTATTCAAAAGGATCTCCTCCTTGTCCTACATGGTATGTTTTTATCATCTAGCCTTTCTTCAACTCAATTTAAATAAGTTATAAAAAGGATAGGTTATTTTTTCACTAGCTGAAGCTATTGTCATCAATAGAATAAGAATAATAAGAATATCTCTTTATAATCCTACATTTCAAAAGTGCTTAGAAGATTAAAAGTCTTTCATGTAACACCACTGCTTAATTCTTGGATTCACAAACCTGTAACTCCAACTCACTTAAAATTTGTTGGTGTTTCTTTACATATTAAAATTTAACATTTGGTGACATTGACAAACCCTGCAACTTTCTAAGCAGTGATAGGAACTGTTATGGCCATCTGTATCTCATATTCTAATCACTGATATTATTCTGCAAGGAACCTAGTGGTAGAGAGGACATCAGATATTTTGGAAACCCTGCAACAGCTTATTCTCTTCTTTATTTGTCTCTTGAATATGCCTAAGATTACTTTGCTATCTCTTAGATAAAAAAATCATTTAAGAATAAGTTTAAAATATATATTTAAGTGAAGTTCATTATATATTTACTAGAGGCCCGATGGATGAAAATTAATGCACTGGAGCGGGGAGTCCCTCAGCCCAGCCAGCCCCCTCTCACAGTCCAGGAGCCCTCAGGGGTGGGAGGCAACCCAGAGATTAGGGGAAGGTGATGCCCCCATCACACCTCTGCTGCTGCCACTGCTGGCAGTGCAAGCCTCAGCTGGCCCGGGTTACCTGAGCCTTGGGCGGCCCTGGGTGGCTGGGCAGCCACCATCCAAGGCTTGCCTGCATCTCGGGCCAGCCCTGGGTGCCTGGGGGGCTAAAGGGACTGGGGGACTTTGGAGGCAGGCTTGGGGAGCAGCCGGACCCGCCTAGAGGCAGGCCCGGCTGTGCCACATGCCTGCCGCACCAGCGGGGCTGAGGGGACTGGGCGCTGCCATCTTGTGGCTGTGGGCACTGCCATCTTTGAGGGCATGTCAGTCAGTTAGCATATTCCTTCCTTATTGGCTGTGGGCACCACCATCTTTGTGAGGGCATGGTGGTCAATTAGCATATTCCCTCTTTATTAGATAGAATGACATATCTGTTATAGTCTGTTTATTCATAGTCATTTTAATAATCCAAAATACTACTACTAATAACAATAAAAAATACTTATTTAAACAAAAAATGAACTCTTGCCCTGGCCAGAGTTTTCTGATGGTCTTAGGCCAGCCATGGGCAAACTACGGCCCGTGGGCCAGATCCGGCTGTTCTATCCAGTTTTCTTGGTCTCCCCTCTGCTCCTTTACTTTGAATTTATATTAGTTCACACAAACACTCCATCCATGCTTTTGTTCCGGCCCTCCGGTCCAGTTTAAGAACCCATTGTGGCCCTCGAGTCAAAAAGTTTGCCCACCCCTGTCTTAGGCTCTACAGCAGCAGCTCTCAACCTGTGGGTTGCGACTGACATGTTGAGAACCGCTAGCAGGATCGCTTAAGACCATCGGAAAACACAGATATTTACATTACGATTCATTAACAGTAGCAAAATTACTGTTCTGAAGTAGCAACGAAAATAATTTTATGGTTGGGGGTCACCACAACATGAGGAACTGTATTAAAGGGTCATGGCATTAGAAAGGTTGAGAACCACTGCTTTAAACAATAAAGAATTTAAAAAGTAAAGAAAAGAAAAGGGAAGGGAAGGGGAGGGGAGGGAGGGGAGGGGAGGGGAGGGGAGGGGAGGGGAAGGGAAGGGAAGGGAGGGGAGGGGGGGAGGGGAGGGAAGGAGAGGGGAGGAGGGGAGGGGAAGAGAAGGGAAGGGAAGGGAAGAAAAGAAAAGGAACAAGCCTGAAATGCAAAGACCAAGAGCAGACTAGCTCATATGGTACATTGTTGACCATACCGCAATTTTATGTCAAAGTCTATTGGCTGAAAACGGCACTCATTTATGACGTGTGGCTTCTGCAGCTTTGCTAGGTGCCTCTGACTCGAGGTCTCTTTGGAGTCTGTGGTTTTGCTGTTGGACTAGGCTGTGGGTTCTGAAGATTTAACTGGCACAGGATTTGCTTCCAAGCTCACTCACATGGATATAGTCAGAAGTCAGTCCTTCACTGGCTATGGGATTGAGAACCTCAGTTCTTTGATGCAAAGATGTCCCTCAATGCCCTGCTATATGTCCTCTCCTCAGGGCAGCTCAAATCACTGCCGCTGAGGGTGTTTTTGTGTATGTGTTCTTTTTTTTTTAGAGCAAGTGAGAAAGAGCACTCATCCTTCTGTTATCTGATGACAGAAGGGATATGCTGTCACTGTGCTGTATTCCATTCTCTAGAAGCTGACCACTGGATCCAATCTACGGGAGAGGACTAAACCACAGGGTGAATTATCAGGAGTTAGGGGTCACTGGGGGCCATCCTAGGGTCTGCCCACCACAGATGGTGAGAACAATGTGGTACCAAAAGTTTTGAATCAGGAAAGTGCTTGGGCTGTTTTAGAAATTGTCAAGAAACCAGTGTAGCTTAAAGATGGAGCCGGAGACAGGAGTATGTGTGATGAGATTGGGGTGGTAAATAAAATATAGATAATTTAGGGCTGTATAGGTCATGTCAGGATGTGGTGAGGGCTAAAGTTAGAATACCCTTCCAAACCATCCAGTTTTCCATGAAAAGTATGTTTCCTTAAACGTGTGTAAAAGAATATTGAATATATCCAAATTCATACTTTCAATGAACTTGGGTAGCAGCATAACCCTGATGCCTCACACAAATACATATAGTGACGAGGGAACGATGAATTATGCATGTAACATTTCTCAGCTTCTCACAGTTTTCACTGGAGCCTGCATTTCAACACTGATTGCAAACGGTCCGTGAATCCACCCAAAGCCAGATATGTTGAACAAAAGCTAGTGTTGCCTGGGACAACCGGAGCCTTTAAGCATGCTAGGACACAAATTGTGTTTCTAGGAAATTTACACAGAAGTTTTTTTTTTGTTTTTTTTTGTTTTTTTAAACTTGCTTTTGCAAACCAAATGCTTCCCATAATTTGAAGGTGTTTTTTGTGGGTTTTTTTTTTTTTTTTGTAATTTTCCCCCCAGAATGTTGTTTGTAGCATCCCTGCAGAGATGAATTTTAATGTATGATTGAAGCACATGCTCACTGAGATATCTGGTCCTGTAATCTGTGGGATTGTTCTTTGTGTAGTCGACTCCTTCTGCTGCAGAGGCAGCTTTTTTGAAAATTGTCCTGCTTCCATAATGTGGGTGATGGAAGCTAAATATTTGCTATATAGATAATAGAGTCTAGAGATTTACTAGATATAGAGATAAACTTCAAAGAAAAAGTATGTATGAGAAAATTGAAAGTATGTTCATCTGTGGGAAAATGGATTGAAAAAGAGCAATAATCTGCCATAACAAATATTTTAGACATCATCCTTTTTCACATCCTTCTTTTTTTGAAATATGTATTTTTATTCATCTCAGAGAGAGGAAGACAGATGGAGAGAGAGAGATAGAAACATCCATGATGAGAGAGAATCATTGATCAGCTGCCTCCTGCATGCACCCTACTGGAGATCGAGACTGTAACCAGAGCATGTGCCCTGACCTGGAATCGAACCTTGACCTCCTGGTTAATGGATCAACACTCAACCACTGAGCCACATTAGCCAGGCCTCAAATCATTATTTTAGGGAAGCCATTCTCCTTATTTTATCATCTAAGTTATAATAATATTTTATTAAGTCAATCAATTGGTGATAGGATTTTTCTTATATATGTGTCTATCCATGCATCCATCCATGAAGAAAATGGAAGTCGTATATTCATTTACCATACACACAAATAAAGTTATACCATAGTATAACAGGTAATATTATTTCATTTTAGGTCATGTATCTTTATTTTATTCAACATTAGTCTTTCCAACATTAATTAGTTAAGTTTTATGTGTCTGAACAACCCATTAACAAAGAGCTAATTGAAGAATAAGAAATATGTATCAAGTTATTCCTCTCAACCTTCTTTTCAGTAATTGTTTCTCCTTTTAAGAGAACACTATCTTTCTCACAGATGGTTGAAGTGATGTATTGTGGGAAATTAAACACACTTGGCTTTTTTCCTGAATTTTCTTCTTAGTAACTAAGGCTGCTCACCCCAGAACCATTATTTAAATCTTCCCCAAACACCCTATTAATCAACAGAAGTAGGGATCACAGTTGGAAAACTCTTTTTTATGATCCCAGACACTATTTTACTTTCCTTTTATTCCTGTTTTAAATAATTATAACATTATAGGATAGCAGGCCATAAAGAATATTTATTTTGAAGCCAAAGGTAGTAGCTAGAACAGACTCACTTGCAATAAGCTAAACATTTAATACTGTGAAGAATATGGAGAAATGTCCCTAGAAATGAATGTACAAATGGACACATCCTTTTGGGAGGACCGTCTGGCATTGTGTCTCAACATTTTTAATATCTGACCTTTCAATCTATTCAGTTTCTGGAAATTAATACCAAAGAAGGGAAAAGAAAAGATTCCTACACAAATATTAATGTAAGAATATCAATTCCAGACTTGTTTATATTGATGGAAAATTAATCTATATGAACATATATGGATTATATATGAACTGATAATATATATATATATATATATACATATATATATATATATATATATATATATATATCAATCGACTGGAATGACCAGAATGACCGGAACGACTGGTTGTTATGATGTGTACTATGGCCAGCCAACTGGCCTGATAGGAGGTGGGGCCAGCTGGCCAACCTGCCACAGCCCTGCCCCCTGGGCACCTGGCCCTGATCGCCCCCCCCCACCTTGATTGGGGCCAGGCCTGGTCGGCCAACCTCCTGCATCCCCTCCCCCCAGCTGGCCTGGCCCCGATCAGCCCTGATTGGGGTGGGCCGGCCAGACCCCACCCGTGCACGAATTTGTGCACTGGGTCTCTAGTAATAATAATAAATAATAGATCACCTTCATTGAGTTGTTCCTAAGTTTCAGCAATATACTAAGCATTTTATATTTCTTATATGGCTTAATTTTCTCTATAGCCTAATAATTCAGGTACTCTAATTAACCCTCCTTTTATGGGAATGAAGAATCTGATCAGTAGAGATGTTAAATATGAGCTCTAGATTACAGCCAGTGAGTAGCAGATTTGAACACATTATGAATTCATATTCATAATCATTAAGAAAACGATAAGTTTGACATTTATGTACTGGCATGAAATGATAGCTAAGTTTTCAAAGCACATAATAGAACAATATGTTTAATATCATCATATTTGTATAATAAATTTATTTGCATATGGGTAATAAATAAAAGGACATCCAGTCAATCTCACATTAATTGTGGAGTGCTTATCTGTTTGTTCATTCTATTATACAGCTCCAGTGACGGCAGCCAGTCCCACTCCCAGCTGGCTCCCATATTTTATAAAGATGAGACTGAGTTTGACAACCAAAAATAAGCAGGGTTGAGGGACAGAGTAAGATGCATTATTGGCAATATTGGATTCTTAGTGAAGGGGAGCAAAAATAATTTTCTCTTGACCTTTGAGGTTCTTGGCTAGGGCACCCCTGTAATAAAAAGACAGATTAGCAGGAAAAGAACAAACAGAAGTTTCATAACATGTATACATCCCATATGCATGGGACTACCCAGGAACATTGAGTAGCTCTCCAAAATGGTCCAAGCCATCACCTCGAATATTATCTTCAGTTACAGACAAAAGAAAGATGTTGGGAATTGGTGCAGGGAGGCCAGTTATGGGAGGTTACCAAGAAGAGCAGAGTAAGCCAAGGTATGGCTATTATGTAGACTTAACTTGTAGCCTTCTACATTACTAAGGTTTTAGAAATTTAGTCACTTTCCTTTGCTGGGCACAGAGAGGGAGACACCCATACAAATTGAGATTTCCCTCATCATGGTCTATGGCTCTTACAAAGGGGTAATTTCTGCTCAGTTTTCAGAACTTTCACTGTGTCTGCAGCCTCTCAGAAATAATCAGTCAAAAACAATCATCCTGCCAACAAGGCATTTTTTGGGGTGGTGACTTCTGCTCCCCTTCACTAGCTATACCCCTGGCTTTCCCGAGGACTTCGTTCTGTGCCGTGGGCGTCTTTGCCAAGCTACTTTGACCTGGACCTCTTTCTTTGCAGATAATAGTGCTCTGGGCCATTGCACACATCATTATTTAATCCCGGGACAGTCCAGGTTACTCCACGGGGGGGTTTGATTGTGTGTGAAGATGTTTTTGGTGTCCATGTGTTTAATTTTTATTCTGTGCTACCATTTTTATCGCAATTAGTCTAATAAAGACACTCAAAATACAAATCATGTCTGCATTTCATTTCTGCCTCACTTGTTGTAGTTAGCTGGCAAAAAATATAAAAATGGATCCAGAAAGGGACACAGTGATGCTTATGGATGGTTATTGGTCCCATTATTAATTTGTTGACTAGTGAGTGCCAACACTGGACAAGACCAGTGATTTCAACATTATTTCAACCACTGTCCCTACTGGCCAAGAATATTTTTGTTAGATTTTATTTATAAGTGATTTTTAATGACAAAATAAGAGACCTTTAAAACTGTTTTATTATAAAATCACCTCATTGCTGAATACACTTCATCAGACTACATATATACACAAGCAGACATACAAACATATATACTACATATGCCTACATGTACATTCATACATCCCCCAAGTCATTTTTCTCCTAAAATAAACACTAGTTTGATGTCGTACCAGTGAGATTGTTGGTCTGCCAGCATGACCTGGATACCATTAGATCTTATTTAAATATATCAGAGCTTCAATTTCTAGTAAGTTAACTCAAGTAGCCCTTACTAATCAGATCCCAGAATACTTTTGGGAGCTCACAACTCTATTATTTTCACTTCATAAGATAACTATTCTGGGGAAGTATCTAAATTGTGAAGTATTGACTTGTTTACTGAAACAAAGCGGAAAGAAGCAGCAATGGTTAGAAAAGAATACTGCTCTACACATTCTAAAATCAATACCCAACGCAGCCTCAGTGGACAAACGGGAGAGAGCTGTGCTCCGGTCTCCTGGGGCATTTTTCTCTACCACTTTGGTTATAAATTGCCTTTTTATAAAGAAAAAAACATCCTGCAATGTCTAGGAGAGAAAGAAAGATGCATCACACTTCCCAGTAAATTATTAACAAGAAACATAAATCAACATGTTTTTCAAGCCCTACTATAACATTTATAAATTGCTCTCAGTCCTGAAGAACGAGAAGACAATAACCCAGTTCTTGCATTTGGAAAATTATATTTAAATATACTTCTCAACATTTCAAGACAGATTTGTTTTTGCCTTTCAGGTGGTTCATAATAATCATTGCCAAAATCCCACTTGCTTTGGTTATTTTTTTTGAACAATTTATCATATTATGTACTTAGTGTTAGCCTCTAATTACCCATGTTATTATTTGCTTTAAAAATTCTTATCAAATGCTCTCTCTTAAAATTTTGTTAGAAGAAAGTTCCTCTTGATTTTACTAATTTGATAATGAGTGAAGTTGGCTTCTCATATGGTTCTTGGATTCATTGTATAGTCACTGAGTTTTAGAAGTATTTCTATAGGTCCTATCTTTGCTACACATTGTGCTGTGCACTGCTGAGTGAACAATTGAGGAGTGAAGGTGAAGGGGAGCTTTTCACATCAGGTTGCTGCAAAAAATTATTACCGAAATTAATAATTCCAATAGAAATTGAGAAAGGCTGTAGCACTGTGACTTTAAGCAGGGGTCCTCAAACTACGGCCCGCGGGCCACATGCGGCCCACTGAAGACATTTATCCGGCCCGCCGGGTGCCGCTGCCTGTCCTGCTTAGCAGCCGACTCGTCCCGGGCCCGCAGTGCGCATAGGAATTTGTTCATAATTTTTTTTTTAAACTATAGTCTGGCCCTCCAACGGTCTGAGGGACAGTGAACTGGCCCCCTGTTTAAAAAGTTTGAGGACCCCTGCTAATGCTTTGAGAGAATAATAGGAAATCAATTGTGACTTTGTGGGCAGCTTGGGAAAACTGACAGACCAGGTCACATCTGATGTGGATCTTTGTAGATGAGCGGGAGCTTTCTAAGCAGAGAAGTTGTGCCACACTCACTCTCACCTCAGGGCCTTTGCACATGCTGTTCCCATCTGCCTGAAAGTCTATTTCCTTCCATTCTATCCTCCTCCTCCTTTACCTAATAAGGTGTGATTCATCCTTTATGTATAGGCACTACCATTACTTTCTCAGGGATGTCTCTCTATCTCTGAAAATAGAATTGGTTTTCCATTTAAATTTTTAAAAAATAAGTTATGGAGATACTCTCCTTTCCTTTGTACCCTCTTCTGAGATTGTGGTTAAATGGACATAAGTATGATTATTTAATTAATATTTGCTTGACCTGCACCACAACCTCTGTAAGAGCTGAAGGTCACTTTTATATCTCTAGTAACTGGCAGAGACCCTGGCGTATAGAAAAGGTTCAATAAACAAGTCAAATTGGAGATAATTAAGTTTGCTAAGCTTCAGTCTCCTAATTCATCAAATGGATTCAAATATACCCTATCTCTGATAAATTATGAATGTGAGGTGCTTAAAATATGATTACATTTTATAAACATAATGCACTGTCGCCTTTACTATCTAATATTAATTCGACATTCAGTCCAATTTTGCAATTCATTAGTGTGAATACTATTTATTTTATATTCAGATCTCTTTAGGATTGGTAAATTAAGATCATTTGCCCTCTTAGTTGTGGTTTATACCCTTAGGATTTCTTTATCTTTTTAATAATCCTACTTCTTTATTATCATCGGAGTGCACAGAGATAAATTATAGCTCAGGGAAAATGTGCTAGGATTTCTTATAAGTATAAAAATCCATGGTATTACTGATACTATTTCTCAGGTTTTCTTTTTTCTCTCAATTATCAAAAAATATCATCTAAGCCCAGCCAGAGTGGCTCAGTTGGTTGAGCACAGTCCTGTGTACAAAAAAAAAAAAAAAAAAAAAAAAGTTACTGGGAATAGGCACATACCTATGGTTTGGGTTTGATCCCCAGTCCAGACACATGGAAGGTGATAGATTGATGTTTCTCTCTCACCCCTCTCTCTTTCTCTCTCTTCCTCTTTCTCTACCTCCCTCCCTCTCTCCCTTTCTCAGGTGAGGATTATATATATATATATGTCATCTAATTTGCTCTCACACCATTATTGAAAATAATTTAACAGTATTTTTTTTATTCATGGTCATTTTCAAATTTGTTTTAATATCCCTAAATTTCCTCAGTAAATAATTATTAAGTGTCTACCACATGCAAAACAGTGTTCAAAGGATGTGGTAGATTATATTGCACTTCAAATATCACATGTCAAAACATCTTAAGTTTTTAAAGTAGAAATGTCTGTGCTTTTTACATACACAGGTAAAGGATCCTGTCCCTCATACTATATAATAAAAGGCTAATATGCAGATCGACCGAACAGCGAAACAACCAGTTGCTATGATGCGCACTGACCACCAGGGAGCAGACGCTCAAAGCAGGAGCTGCCCCCTCATGGTCAGTGCGCTCCCACAGGGGGAGCGCTTCTCAGCCAGAAGCTGGGCTCATGGCTGGCGAGTGCAGCAGCAGTGGCGGGAGCCTCTCCTGCCTCTGCGGCAGTGCTAAGGATGTCCAAGGGGTCCCAGACTATGAGAGGGTGCAGGCCGGGCTGAGGGACCCTCCCCATCCCCCTGAAAGTACACGAATTTCATGTACCAGGCCTCTAATCCTATCTAATAAAAGAGTAATATGATAATTAACCATCACTCTGCTACACCCACAAGCCATGCCCACCAGCCAATCAGGAGCGAGTATGCAAATTAACCCAACCAAGATGGCTGCAGCCACGGAGCCAGCAGGAGGCTTGGGTTTCCCCGACAATGGAGGAAGCCAAGCTTTCCGCACACACTGGCAGGCCCAGGCCTCCACTCCAGGCTACAAAGTTTCAATTATAGAAGATAAATAAATCCCAGATACCAGGGCCTCTGCTTGGGTTGCTGGGGGGCGTGGCTGGCCTGCAAACCACCACAGGCTCCTCGCCCAGGCCGCCCCACGCCCCAAGGTTACCCCCACCCTTCAGAGCAAACCAGCCTGTCACCACCCATGCACCAGGCCTCTATCCTATCTAATAAAAGAGTAATGTACAAATTGACCGTCACTTCAATACACAAGATGGCTGCCCCCATGTGGACACAAGATGGCCACCACAAGATGGCCAGCAGGGGCGGGCAGTTGGGAAGGACCAGGCCTGCAAGGGAGGGCAGTTGGGGGCAATCAAGCCTGCAGGGGAGGGCAGTTAGGGGTGACCAGGCCAGCAGAGAAGGGAAGTTGGGGGCGACCGGGCCTGTAGGGAAGGGCAGTTGGGAGGGACCCAGGCCTGCAGGGGAGAGCAGTTGGGGGGTACCAGGCCTGCAGGGGAGGGCAGTTAGGGGTGACCAGGCCTGCAAAGGAGGGCAGTTATGGGCAAACGGGCTGGCAGGGGAGCAGTTCGGCATCAATCAGGCTGGCAGGGGAGTGGTTGGGGGTGATCAGGCTGGCAGGCAGAAGCAGTTAGGGGCAATCAGGAAGGCAGGCAGGCGAGCAGTTGGGAGCCAGCAGTCCTGCATTGTGAGAAGGATATCCAACTGCCCATTTAGGCTCGATCTCGGTAGGATCGGGCCTAAACGGGCAGTCAGACATACCTCAAGGGGTCCCAGATTGGAGAGGGTGCAGGCTGGGCTGAGGAACACCCCCCTCCGTGCACAAATTTTGTCCACCGGGCCTCTAGTGAATACATAATTACCTGTATGATAGCATCACTAGCACTTTATCTCCCTTCCAATAGCACCACCAGTTCAGAACCCAGATATCGTTACATGCTTTTTATCTCCTTTATATCTGTTCCCCTCTACCTCGCAATAAGCTTTGTGTCCAGGCATGTCTAACTATCCTCATTTACATATCAGAACTGGAATGTTCTGTCTTCACACATTTAGAAATTTTCCACCAGTCTGACAGTTTTAATTTGATTTTATTTTGCAGGTCATGAATTCAATTTCTAAATGCTTTACCATTTTTCGTTTTCTCAAATAGAATAATGTTCCATCCATCAATTGTTATTTCCTTATCTTCAGGGTTTTTTGTTGTTTTGTTTTGTTTCATTTCCCCTGAACCAAGGTCAATGTTTGTAAAATCGGCTTTTTACTAATCAAATCTGACATGATTTGATAATACCAATGGTACTTAAATAGCATATAAATTCATCTCCATGGGAATCTACCCTGGTGAACTTGGAGGTAGTGCAGAGTACATTTGCAATAATAAATAAGTCATGTGGTGTTATTTTCAATATTTTTAAAAAGAAATTATTCAAACACTACAACTGATCAAACATGTTCTCTCTGGCACTCGCCAGAGAGAAAGGGTCTGATCACCTTTTAAAATGGTGTGTGTGTGTGAATTTTATTAATTATGTGTCTTCTTAGACTAAAATGTGCTGAATACTGCTTCCCTTGGAAGAATTTCTGCTTTGTTTCTCAGAAACCTGAATTTTAAAGAGTAATAAAGAGTAGCTTAAAAGCATGTACATTAATCTAGCATAAATTTTATCGGAAGACCTCACCTCACTTTATTAAAAAAATCTATTGGTATTGATGAAAATAGGCATAATGAGTAAACATTCTCACATAGTGAGAAAAGCCTGAACATCCTCCCCGGGGCACCCAGGGGGCTCAGCAGGGATTAAGGCCCATTTTCTGCTTGGCGTTCATGTGCTGAGAAAATAAAAAATGCAAGTGGCAAAGCGATACCTTTGACTGTGTAAGGGTTCCATCAAACATAATAATTTCAAGTATACCAAGGTACACTTACGATGTTAATAATAAAGGAGTATGTCTTCGTGCTTTATATTTAAATGGGACAGTCTAGTACTAGTTAGCAGAACCTATAACCAAACCCGGTAGATATTAAATAGTACTTCATGTGCATTGCCTTATGTCTTGTTTCAGAAAAATCCCAATTTGACATCCAAAGGGCCGGGTAATCAGACGACGATATAATTGCCCTTTGAAGGCTTACAATGTGCTTAGAATTAAAGCTACAACCCAGGACGCAGTGAGGAGCCCACAGGCTCCCACTCTCAGAAGCCCGGTTCGGCTGGAGGGCTGGTCCTTTGGCTTCAAAACAGAACTGTGGCTGTGACTCGTGATCTTCTGTCCCGCCCTAGGATGTGGAGCTCCTAGTGTTTCTTTGCATCTATCCAGCCTTGGGCAAACTACGGCCCACGGGCCGGATCTCTTGCTCTCCCCTCCGCTCCTTTACTTTGAATTTATATTAGTTCACACAAACACTCCATCCATGCTTTTGTTCCAGCCCTCCGGTCCAGTTTAAGAACCCATTGTGGCCCTCGAGTCAAAAAGTTTGCCCACCCCTGCTAGTGTTTCTTTGCCTCTATACGTGCAAGCGCTACTTAGAGCTTTCTGTGGCCATTGTTGAGAATGCATATCCAGGCTGCATGTAAGGGAGAAACAATTAAATAACACATCCTACCCTGAGCAGGACTCTCTCCTCCTTGGTGCCAAGCTTGCCAGCGAGGAAAGGAAGATTTAAACGAAAGCTGAAAACAAGTTAGAGGTGATCAACAATCCAGTAGGGTGGTTGAGGAAAAGCATTCATTCAGAAGTCTAAAGACCTGACTTTTCTCTTCTGCTGGTGATGCTTCCTGACTCTTTGACCTTAAGCAAAATACTACATGTATTTCAGAATTCTCATTCCACATCTGAAGTGAAGGGTCCTGAATTTTTTCCTGCCGCCCACATGTGGATTTCTATATGAATCTAATGAAACCCCCCCCCCCCCACTGGAAGCTTCTTATTTAGAATGCAAGTGTTCATCGAAATGAAACCACTGTAGCAAAGTAACCTTGAACCGGTGCCATGAAAAACGGGATGGCCGTTCCTGCTATGGCCCCAGGGGTAAGGCAGGCATGAATTGAATCCCACCTCTGACTACTTTTCTAATTTTAACTTTGAGAAAGCCTACAATGGCTGGTCTATAAACGGGGGCCTAAATAATGTCTATTTCTGAAGAATGTTGGGGAGGTTAAAAGACAGAAGGGGCCCAGAAAGTGTGGCTCAATGGTTGAGCATTGACCCATGAAACAAGAGGTCATGGTTCAGTTCCTGGTCAGGGCACATGCCCAGGTTGTGGGTTTGATCCCCAGTAGGGGGCAGAGAGGAGGCAGCAGATCCATCCCTCTCCCTTCCTCATTCCCTAAAGGAAAGAACAATAATTAGTAAAAACATATTTAAAAAAACACACAGAAGTGATAGAAGCCATTTAGCACATCGTAGGCACATGGAAAGTACATATGAAAGAATTGCTGCTGCTGTTGCTGTTGTTATTCAAGTTACGAAAGGATCTCGCCTTTCTCACACCTATGTTCACTCCCAGACACATTTCTCTCATTTGCTGTACGCCTGGTCAGGAACACTGCAATTTTACCAACAGCAGAAGCAAGTATGAGAGGCGGAGCTCTGGGCCTCAAGAAAGACAGGGCCTTGATAGGATGTGGATGCCTAACCATTCAAGAACGAGAGTAAGAAAGCATTACTATTAACAGCCTGTAGCACAAATCCCAGACACCACTGGCCACCTGGTCTGTAAATAAGGTTTTATTGAAGCACAGCAATCCATTCAGTAGCACAGTACAGACAGAGACACAGTAGCCCACAAACCTGAAAGTGCTTGCAACCAAGACCTTCACAGGTCAAGTCTGCCCACCCCTGAGCAGCTTAGGGAACTATTTGGGAGGACTCGGCCAAAGCAGTCAAGGAACAGGCATTTGATAAAGTAGCAAACACTGAAGTAACCTGTCCGAAACCGGAAATCCATTCAAGAAACATTATGATTTTGAAATTACTTTTTAAGCAGAAAGTCTCAAAAAAAAAAAAAAACTCCTACTCTCACCTGACTGTCACTCGTTCAAGCTTAGCACAGCGTACACAGATGGTGAAAGGGGCTGAGAGTAGTAAAGGAAAAGGAGACACAGAAATAAGCAAGACCACTGTGGGCTAGAGGTTGTCTGCCAGCCACACACAGCCATGGTGCCTCTCCGAAAAGGAGTTCGAAGCTCAGAGCTAAAGGAAGTCTTATAATACTTGATTATACCTCATCCTTTAGATGCATATTCAATATTTCATACATGAGCTTTTATTTTCCTTTTGTTCTTTCCTGTCACATCACATAGTTGACCAGCTAAGTATTCTCTACTCTTGGCATAAACTAATGATGGCCACCTTTCTCTTCATTATAGCAAATTTATGAGACCTATCATATTGCCACTTTTAAGGGCTTAATACAATAAGGCATTGAAATGATGACACAGATATGTTTGCACAAACACAAATGGTGATGATGTTGAGAATGAAACAAAGGCTTGCATATCAAGGCCTCTATGAGATTGCTCAAAATGTTAATTGTCGATTGATGTGTAAAAGAACAAACTCATTATCCATGAGTATTGAGGAGTGTTAATGATGTGTAATTAATGAACGTGTTTTTCAGGATTAAAATACATTTTTAAACGTTGAAGGGCACGTGTGCAATAATTTTATTTGCCCTTTTTTTCAGATATTTGAAAGAATCTTGAATGCCAGCTCATGAGATATAATGGGTAATCACTCTTAACAATGTAATGGTTATATTCAAGTTAAATAACAGGGAAGGTCTTACCTAGTTGAGGGCAGAGAGAGACACGGGTGGATATTGGGGAAACAAGCCTTTGAAGCCTTTTAATCTATTTCCATGGTCCTTCAGACACTTTCTACCTTGAGGCTTTTTTATCCAGGGAAGTGAGGCACTGGAAACATTAGGCTTACGCTTCCATCTTCGCCTTTCTGAAATGGATATATTTAACTATACACTGAGTGGCCAGATTATTATGATCTCTGAACGCATAATAATCTGGCCACTCAGTGTATATCCTATATAATAAAAGGCTAATATGCAAATTGTCCCCTCAACCAGGAGATCGACCAGCAGGCAGGCCGGCCAACCGCCCATGTCCCCTCCCCCTGGCCAGGCTGGCCGGACCCCACCCATGCATGCACGAATTCATGCACCGGGCCTCTAATATATATATATATATATATATAGATAGATAGATAGATAGATATACTGAGTGGCGAGATTATTATGCGTTCAGAGATCATCATAATCTGGCCACTCAGTGTATATTTCAACGCTCTCATTTTGTTGTTAGAGACATGTCTAATTGTCCCCATCTCTTATAACATATTACTTTAGCAATGCTGTTTGTTTATAAAGCTTCCTACTAGTGTGACACTGTTTAGGGGTTGGAGGGATAAACCATATCTTTCTTTACATTTATTTTACTGAAATTATTTAGCCAAGCATCGATTGTGACATTTTTGTCAAGGATTAGCAGAATGCATAGCCTAAATTTGTGCAATATCCACACTAGGTTGACGATTTATATCTGGAATAGACACAAATGCTGATTTCCAGATTCTTCTGGGGGCTTTAGAAGGTATTTTATTCATCAGAGAGGGTAAGATAGTTATTAAAAAGCCTCTTCCATCCATTTTCACTAGATAATATGCAATGGGAAGATGGCAGAGGCATGCCAAGAGTCAGGCCTGCAGGAACAATTATGGAAAGGCTCTCTTTCCACCTCTAGAATCAAAGGGCACCTTGGGATCATCTGTAAACAGCAGTCTGGGCTGGTATCCAATGCCGCCAACTTCCCGTTAGATACAGGTGCAAAATCTAAAAAAGCACATTTGTGCCGTACATTTTTAAGACAATTAAACAAATATGATTATATCCACTAAAGGTTATGCTTATTGTTTGAACCAATTCCATGAGAAATTCTAGCTGTGAAGGCTTTCAAGCAGGTTTCCTCTAATAAGACACATGAGTGGACTGAGCCCCAGGTGATGTGCAGAATCAAGTCTGATAAAATGTTCATTACACCTACGGACACTCCAAGTCATCAACCAGCCCAAGACCACAGAGAGGAGGAAGAGAGAGGGCTAATTATAAATTGAGTTTAATTAAATCTAGACCCAAGTAGAGTAAGAAAAGGAAGTTTCTTTCACAGAAATTAACTTAAATTTGAACTTTACTCTAGTCTAGACCTATAGTTGCAGGCATAACTGCCCTATTGTGTGAGATACAAAAACACCTTGGGAAGAAAGAGATCAAGGGATCCATCCCAGATGAAGTGGCCAGAAAGAGTCAGAGTCAAATTCTGAGCCTTTATTTGTCTATCTCTACAGACAAGGTCTCTCCACCCAGGTGCTGTGGTGTAGGAGGAGGTGGGAGACCTCACTGGGGAGCCTGGCTGCCTGGGTTTGAATCCCACCTTTTCCCATGTGAGCTAGTGCTCTAGGCGAGTAACTTGGCCTCTCCGTGTTCTCATCTGTAAAATGGGGGAAATAATCGTGTTAGGAATGGAAATAACCTGGTAATAAGTACCAGGTACCTGAGTAATGTGTACCATTATACCCTCTTTCCTCCTCAAATATATCCCTTTTGTCTCAGAAAGAAACATGCCTAAAAGAAAAGCTGTTCGCATAACTTCCCAAGTAATCAAAATGTGCAAACTTCACTTGGCTTGTGAAGAAATACACACACACACACACACACACACATTTATATATACATGTATGGTGTTGGGTTTTCATTTATTTTGGAGAGGGAGAGGGAGAAGGAGAGGGAGAGGGAGAGGGAGAGAGAGAGAGAGAGAGAGAGAGAGAGAGAGAGAGAGAGAGAGAGAGAGAGAGAGGAAAAAGAAACATCCATCAGTTGCCTCCCACGTGTTGCCTGACCAGGGATGGAACCTGCAGCCTGGGTGAGTGCCCTGACCAGGGATGGAACTGGCCAGCTTTCATTGCATGGGGAGATGCACAACCAAATGAGCCACATTGGCTACATGTATGTTTGTATCTCTCTATAAAATCAAGAATTAATTTTTGAAAGAGTAACTCCACTTGCATTGTGCTGCATTTTCCTTCCCCAAATTAATGCAAAATCTATATTAGCATGGCTTTCGATGTTTGAAGAAATGAAACTATTCAGATGTTTACATAGGAAAGCAATTTGCTTGGATTGAATAAGGTAATACATAAGTATGTAAAACCCTCTCTCTGTAAATGCTGCTTTTAATTAGGAATGGAGCTCTGAAAGAAATCGTAGCTATTATACCCCCCAATTGAACTCGGCAACTACTTTAATTGGAACAGAAAGAACCAAATGCAGAAGATTTATCTAGGAGGTTAAAAAAACAAGCTGGTTCATAGGAAACAACATTTTGTGTTCCATTTTCTTTACTTCAACACAGAGATTGGAATAATCCCCTTGTCAGAGGAGATGGATGGCATACACTCGGGATTCTGCAGGGCATTAAGTACCTGTCACCACATCAAAACTCTCCTACTATTAATATTGAATAAAATCAACATTCTTCTCCTTTTCTCCTTAGTTGGAGCATATGTACAGGGTAGGGCAACAGTAGGTTTACAGATGTTTGCATGGAAAATAATAGAATGATTAACAAATAATAATACAGGATAAACTTTGTTTCACATACAACTGTAAATCTGCTTTTGCCTTACACTGTTATATAAATATATATACATGCATTTCCCTTCCCTGATCTCTGTCCTTAAATTCTTAGAATTTGATGTTGCTCTTGCTCTATCAGGGTTTTTGTTTTGTTTGTGTTTTTTTTTTAAATAACGTTCTCACTTACTACACATTAGCCAAAGAAACCTTGACTTCTTTTCCCTTCCATTGGCCATTTTTCTTGAGGAAAAAGACATGTTTCTGTCATTCTCCCCAAAGGGATTTATTCAGTAAGGAGTCTGTGTTTTTGTGATAGGAAACTGCTGGATGAAAGGGAAGAGCAGCAGCAGTTTGGGGCAAAAATATACGTCTTCAGGGAGCTGCACTGAGGATGACTTACCTTTCACTCAATGGAGCCCATCTGATAAGACGATAGCTGATCTCATCAGCTTTCCTCTTAGGATAAGTGGCAGGGGGAGGGGGGAAGGAAGGGGTGTAGGCTGGGAAGGGGCTAATTAGGATGCCTCTGAATTGAGTAATGGTCTTTCTGCATATTGAAGAATATGTTAAGCCAACTGCCCAGTTCTATGTCACATGGTATTATCTGGGTCCAATAGAGCCACACCCTCTTCAACCAGCCCATAAGGAATTAAGTGAAGGTTTCCTAAAACCCTCAGTGGTTTTGAGGTCAGGGAAGTAGTAGTAGCTGTGTAATAGTGGTGGTGAGGCTTATAGTAACAATAGTAACCGTGGCGATGGCTATGGTGGGAGCGACACCTGTGCCTTGTGCGTTTTCCTTGGGTGCTTCTCTCATTCAATCCTTGTAACTGTCTGGTCAAAGGGAACCATGGTCACTCACGCTTTATAGAGAAGAAACTGTGGTAAAGAGAAATACAATAATTTGCTAAGGTCCCCTAGCTAGTATGCATTTGAGGAAGGATTCAAAAGCGAAGGACTTTGCCTGCTTGATAGTGTCTTGTATGGTGTTATGTAAATATTCCTAGTTTTATGCAACCCCGATGAATAGAGATCCCTCGGCACTAGGTCTGTCCGACTTCGGAGTTCACATTTTATCCGCTGTGTAATGTAACTCTCCCTAAAGCTGATCGTTTTGGAGCATGGCGTGAGGAGAAGATGCACCGGGAGGAGTGAGGCAGGACCTGTGTGTATTCAGCGCTGCATGTTTACACAGCCTGTGCGTCCAGGGTTGCTCAGAAGGAGGGTATCGAGTCATGCTGGTCTGACTGTTGTCAGCCTGTGGAGCTTTAGCTTCGTTGTTCTTACCTTTTTCTCACTTTACATATTTACTAAGCAAATTTCTAATCTTTATTTAAGTAGGTCCCTCTCCTGGGAAAGAATGTGCTGACCAGCTATTTTGAATATCGGTCCCCATGGTCATTATATTTTCCATTATCAATTATTTAATTGACTTGCCAGTACCAATTAATTTTGGATTTGGCCTACCTTGAGACAGTTGCTTTTTCCTCCTCCAGGAATTAATCACCTCTGTAAATATTGATGAGTAAAAACATAAATCTGTAGAAGCAACATAAACATTGGAAATGTTTTTATTATTTTGTGATTAAATTAACAATTTTATTTTTATTTATTAGAGTAATTCATATATATTTTAGAAAATGTAGAAGATACATTAAAATATAGAGAAAATATCTTAGCATGCCAAATAAATCATAGTTAATGCACATTTTTCTAAGATGTCTCCTTTCAATGTTTAAAGTCATACTTGTGATAATTTTTTAATTTGTTTTTATTGTTGAGAGTATTTTTTCTTAGTTTTGCTTTTTAAATCTTTATTGTTAAAAGAATTACATATGTCCCTCTTTTTCCCCATTGACCCCTTCTAGTCAGCCCCCTGCCCTGCCCCATTTGTGAAATTATGGTTATTACCTTGCAGTCTATTAAATGCTAGCTTGTAGATATATTTATTTAAATGATATTTTCATTAATGTCTCTCTCACACTAAGCTATTAACACAAGAGCATGGACTATTCTTTCTTTATTCATGAGGAAGCCCCCAACAGCTGACATTGAACCTGGCTCACTATAGGTTCTTGATAAACATCTGCTTGATGATTGAAGGCTCTTGTCTGATCCTCACTACAAGTCTGGAATATAGGTAGAGAAAATGACACTATCCTCATGTTAAGATAAGCTAAGTAAGGCCCAGGAAGGTTATGTAACTTGATCATGGTACACTGTAAGTGGTCAATTACTGTTTCCATGATATTGTCGTTCTTAGTTATTTCACTGTTTTTGGACTATAAAAAAAATGGTGAATATTGTATGAGTCCCGAAGCTTATACAATTTCAGAGGCTTTCTTTACCAAACAAACAGATCACTTGGAGTATAAAATCAAGTACAGAGTTCATGTAAATAAGTGGCCTTCAACTTAAACTTCATTTGATTCATGTTTTACCTTCTTCTCATTATGTTAGCTTTTCTTTTGTTCTATTGAGTAGTTGTTAAGGCCATGCCAGACTCTGTGAGAAATGTAATTATTCCTGGTAGTATGTGAGCATGGGTTCTCTTCTTGGGTTATTGATGTTTTGTTTTGTTTTTTGTACTTACCTCCTTAACTCAGGACATTAGACACAGAATAATCATAAAACTAAGATTCTCAGTTTCTTTTTCATGTGGCTGTGAGAATGACAGTGAGAAGAGAGACTCTGGGTGAGTAGAATAATGTGAGTGAAGGGCCATGGATTATAGAGCATAAAGCATATGCAGAGAGATAAAAAGAGAGAGTTAATGTGGGCTGGGGGATGCAGAGAGAGGAATAATGTAGGATGAGATGGGAGAGTAGGTTTGGCCCTCATATGAATAGCCTTAAGGACTGACTAAAATGTCTGAACTTCAGACAATAGGCCCTGGGGAGTAACAGATTTTTGCATTACATTATGATATGATAAAAATTATATATCAGGAAGAGAAACCTCAAAGCATTGCTAAGATGCAATATGTTCACTCTACATTTCAATTATGGAACCAATGAAATAGAATATCTTGGAAAATAAAAAAATATATATCATGTTTATTAGTCCACTGGGAATGATCACACTAAAATTATCATAAATCTTATGCCTTGGCATAGCTATTTATGCATAGTTTCCCTTCAACCTCACCTGAAGCTCTTTCTCAGCCTCGGTGGCTTTTCATCGCTGAGTGTCACTGTCTTTTCTCTAGCCTTCCCTATCAATTTAGAAAATACCTCTATATTTGCTCAGCTATTCAGATCAGAAACCTAATAGTCTGGATTCATTTCTTTTCCTCAACCCCATATTCAATTCATCAGTAATTCTCTATCTACAATATGTATCTTGAATTTTTTTTTAAAAAAAGTTATCCTCCAAAGATCTGGAAATACATTGGCAGCAAGGATAGCAGCGTTTCTGAATCTCATGAATCAGAAACAGAAATAGAAACAGAACCCAGAAAGCAAAACCCCAAGTTCATGGACAGGATTTACAAACCAGGTGACAGTGTGTCCCCTGATATCCCAAATACACTGAAAAGAGTGTGAGCTTTAAATAACATTTTCCACTGACATAAAACAGGGCTTTCACAGGGCTCATCTGAGGTTTGGGCCAGGCAATATACAAGTTGAGTGTGTTGCCAATCTGAAGTCATTGGCAAAGACAGATCTATTGGAACTTCAGTGAAATGATAAAAGTAATAGCTCAAATCCAACAAATATTGTGTAAATCCATGAGTTGAAAATGAAATTTTTAACCAATTAGTCCCATGTGTTTCTCCCCCAAAAGGAATGCAGAACAAACTAGTCTCTCTTATATGCACTGCCCCTCCTGAAAGTGAAATGCTGGTCCCACCAATGTCTTCTTTTTTTAACCTTTATGTGTATTTATATTTTAAATTTATATGCAGTAAAATTTGCTTTTTCTGGTATACAGTTCTGAGAATTTGGGCAAATGGGAAGAGTCATGTCAGCACTATCATATTCAAGATACAGAATAACCCCACCAACCCAAAACATATGCTTCTGATACTGCCCTTTGCCCACAACCCCCAGCAATCACATGTCTGTTCTCAGTCCTCATAGTCCTGTCTTCTCTAGAACATCATGTAAATGGAATAGTAGAGTATGCTGCTGTCTTTTGAGTCTGGATTCATTCACGTCATGTAATTCACTTGAGATTGATCCACATTGTGTGTGTCAATAGTCTGGTACTTATCATTGCTAAGTAGTGTTACATCGCATAGGTATAGCACCATTCGCATTTTTTTTTTTTTTTTTTTTACCAGTTAAGCATAAGACACTTGGGTTATTTTCAGCTTGAGTTATTAGGAAAAAAACTATAAGTATTCATTTACAGGTTTTAGTGTGAAAAACAGTTTTTATTTCTCTTGGGTAAATACCTAGGTGAGGGATTGCTGTTTACACTGTAAGTGGATGCTTAACTTTATAAGATATTGCCAACATGTTTTCAAAGTGGCTGAACCATCATAATATATTTTAGACAGAAGCAATTCATTATCTTCAAAACTGATGTATTTTTGGTTAAGAATCAAGTATTTATCCCAGCTTTACTATCTGTACTATACCATTGGGCAACTAATTCATAGATGAGAAGTGCCTCTTTATAAAAGTATTCCCAATAAGAAATGAAATAATATTAAAATATCACCACTTCGAAACCCCTCCTATATTAATAGACGTAGCACTAAGTATAAATGGTTACTAGTATCACAGAAAGAGACACAATCAGACATACTGTTTGCAGTTGGTTAGGCAGAAAAGATTTTTAAGCAGGGGTTATTTAAACTGTAAAAATCTGCACAGATCTCTCGTGGGATCAGCCTGAAAGGAAATGTTTACTTTGGAATATAGGGAGACCTGAGAGACCTAAGAAGGGCATTTCCAGTGGAGGTTGGAGAGGAAAAATGAGAATAAAAATAGAGCAACAAATTACCTTTTATTTATAATTAGAGGCTTGGTGCATGAATTCATGCACAGGTGGGGTCTGGCTGGCCCGCCCTGATCAGAGCCAATCAGGGCCAGCCAGCTCAGGGGAGGGGACACGGGAGGTTGGCTGGCCAGCCCCACCCCCATCGTGCTGGTTGGCCAGCCCCAGTGCACATCATAGCGACCAGTCATTCCAGTTGTTCTGGTCATTCTGGTCTCTTGGCTTTATAAAAATAAATTTATATATATAGATGTGTCCCAAGAGTTCTTTCAATATTCCATTTTTAAAAATGAGATATATTAGGTATCAAACTAGATATACTAGGATCTTAGTTATTTGTTGACTGAATGAATAAGCACTTGAGGCAAAGGCCCCAGGAATTATAACCCTGGCTAGGATGGGAATCGATACTGCTTTAGGAGGACTTTGTAGGGAGCATACAAGTCTTCCTCCCTATAGTCAAAATCAAGCTAGTGAAGCTAATCAGTATAAACTTGGGGGAAGGCAGAAGCATGCTCACATTAAAAGGAATACTTTCTCAAAATTAGTTCAGCCTGGCCAGTGTGGTTCAGTGGTTGAGCATTGGCCCATGAACCAGGAGGCCCTGGTTCAATTCCGATCAGGGCACCTGCCCCAGTTGTGGGCTTAATCCCCAGTGTGGGGCCTGCAGAAGGCAGCCGATCAATGATTCTCTCTCATCATTGATGTTTCTATCTCTCTCTCCTCCCTTCCTTTCTGAAATCAATAAAAAATATTTTTAAAAAATTAGTTCAGAATCTATTTTGTGCATGTATTTTCAGCTCCAGCAATTAGTTGTTTTATTTGCAAATAAAGCACTTTCTACAAAGCACATTTCCATCTACATAACAAAGCTCAATAAAGTGTTTTATTCCCTGCTGGCCACTATTACAGTTCTATTTTTTAATCAGCAGATGTTCACTTATTTCTAACTAGGTATAAACATGGCATTGAATGATATCATTGCGGTTCATAGATGTGTGCTTGCTTATCTGAGGTTTAACACCCTTTTCCTTTCTCTCCTGAGAAGTGAGCAGCATGCCAAGTGCTGAAGTGCAGAACATTTGGTTTAAGGTGGATACATGAGTTTGCACAATGGATTACAACTTGGAAAAGTAAAAGGAAAGCTCACAACTCATTGTAATGCCTACAAAGGACTTGCCATCCCTATGACTCCTTGCTTCTTTGAAAATATGGATATGGTCTAGTGAACTGCAAAGGAAAAAAAAGAATTCTGTAATGTCTATAGGAAAATCAAACACAAAATTTAGGATGAAAACATCAAAGAAAATAGATGTCTGCTTTTATCTCTTGTTGCAAGAAAACACTTCAAAGAAAATCAAACTACTCTTTTCACTTCATCGCATAAGGTTTCCGTAGATGACTCTAATATACATGATTCTTGCCACATTTGGGCATCGTACAACGTATTTTATAGACATTTCATTCATAAAACCTCCCCTCTCAGTACATACCACAGAGCTCACTTTTCTGGATATTGGGGTATTTATTTCATTTGGCTGCTCATTCATGTTTCAGCAAATTATATTACATATTTTTTGCATATATTTCTTCTAAGTCAATATATTTTTTGATGAATTGATTCCTAGACAAAGAAGCTACAAGAAAACAGGGTTACATTTCCATCTCAAGTCTGTATTCTTCCTCCTCCCTTTTAATGCAATCTACACAGAGGTATTACCTTCTACTTAGCTATATTTAAAGCATTGTTTATTATAATAAAGCATTAATTCAATTACTGTGGCATGCTTACCAGCATCAGTTTGATTATCTGAAATTGTGGCAATGATTTTTAAGGCATTGCTATTTAGATCTGTTTCTTAAAGTCTAGTTTATTTAGTTATTACTTAGCAAACTCCTATATAATTCCAGGTACGATTCTAAATGCATTGTGATTGTTTACTCATTTAACCTGCATAACAATCCTACAATTAATATCCCCCATTTTCCAGAAGAGCAAACTGAAGCACCTAAAATATGGTGAATGATTGAGCTGAGTACAGGAACGCAGACAGGCTGGCTCCAGAATCTAACAAAACAATGGGAATCGTAAGAAAACCTAGGGATGCTTGTCTAAACGCAGATTCCAGGAACTCATCACCAGCAATTCTGTTTTCTTTGGTGAAGGCCCAAGAATTTGTCTGATTTCCTGAATGTATTGGCATGCTTAACAAGCACCTTCCATGTCGCTAACCTGATACAGCTGTCATATATTTCATTTTTAAAAGGGGAACACTGGCTTAAGTGATGTCCCTAAGTCAAGTTCCGTGGACTTCAAATGTCATTGTACACCTACATGTATTTTACGCAGAGGAGAGGGAAGGGGCAGACCTCATAGTATGTGTTTTATGGGTGCAAAGAAGATCTCATGTGCTTCCCAAGCCCTTTGGCTCAATATTCAATTCCAATATTTTTCTTCGCCTAGACTGGTTGGTTCCTTATGAAAAAGCAACATCTCCTCTTAGGATTGTAATCACACTTACAGTGATAATCTGTCATGTGTGTGCTTTGTGTAAATGAAGCATGAGAAAGCAAGCTTGGAGGGCAGGCTTGTGAGTGTAGGGAGCGCCTAAGAAGGGAGGGGGGGCGGGGGCGGGAGGGGGAGAAGCGCTGGCAGATGCCACCATGAGATAGGGAGGGAACCGCGGGAGGGTGCCGGGAAAGCTCTGGCTTCTAGGTTTTGCCTCGGGCTGTCTATGTTGCGGATGATGCCGGCATGCAGTTTTAAAACCTTATCAGCCAGCTTCAGGTATTGCTCCTCTTTAGAGTCAGCATCTCTGGGTGACAGCCTCTCTGTGTCAGTAACTCACTTACAGATTTCGCTGCCTGTGAATTTTATTACCTAAGCTCTTTAGGCAAATAGGATGCAAAGTGGACCAGATTGGAGATGCATTTTGGTTTTGATCACGCGGGGACTACGTCTAGCAAGGAAGCTAAGTATCTACACATCAGATCAAATGCCATGGAATCGGCCAGGAGAGGGGACTGAGCCCAAAGAGCTCTATGGTTTCTTTGCATTCAGCCCGCTATAAACTCGTTTCATTTCAGCCCCAGTGAAATTTCCCATGCACCGCTCCAGGAGAAAATAGCTCATTATTCCAGGCACTGTAATTTGGAATAATTGACTCGGGTGTTACATCATCGTTCTTGCAATACCAACAAGGAAGAAGGACGTTTGTAACATTACAGTAAATAAGGTATTCCACCACCAACTCCAATAGCGTTGCCCTTCTCCTGGGAGTGCTAATGCCCGGCTGTGACTTTGGAAGGAAATGTTACCTCCGCTCCAGCATGTTTCCAGGTCGTTTTCACTGTGGTGAATAAAGGGAAGGAATTAAATAGCGTTTAGTCATCCCGGAGGTCAAAAGGAATATTATAATTCTAGAAAACGTCACTGTGCAGCTCAGAGCCTTCCTGGTTTCGGCTTGGCAGCTTCACTGGAGAGGACAATTTTCGAGACTGAATTACAGCATCAAACACAACAGGCTGGGTACCGTCAAATTATTTATGCCCCTGATGGATTTTAGCAGTTTGACCATAAGGAACAAATACTCAAGATTTTTGTGAAAATTAAAAAAAAAAAAAAAATGATTCAGAGATACTGAAACTATTCATTGGTTTCGTGTAACTCAAACCTACATTTTTAATGGCATAGAGAATGCATTATAAATGATGGAGAGAGAATCAGAAAGACACATCATACCTTGACATTTGTAAAAGGCTCTGTTTAAATTCTTGAGCATCATGCAGAGCCGCATGGTAGAGTGGGAAGTCCATTATCTTTTTGAATAGCACAGGCTTGAAACCAGTATGTATCCTAACTGTGACCTGATTCTAAGACTCTCTCTGGCTCATCTGTGAGCTAGGGATAAAAATATTACCTATCACATGTTTTATTGTGTGAAGCACAGTAGAAAGAGCCCATAGAGAGCTCAGCTTAGTGCCATGCACCCATTTAGAACACAATAAATGCCATCTATTATTGTTACTTTTATCATCATCATTATTATTGCCACCGTTTTAATGGTCATTCAATGAATTTAGTTTTTCTGGACGAATCTGATTAATTGAACATTGTGGCAGAAAATGGAATCAAGGTGACATTTCTCTTTCAAAGTCATAGCCAGGGGTGTATTTTCAATTTGATGGGATATTACCTAATTTACTGTAATGCTACTATGATGTAAGCCCATAGCCAATTATGTCAAATTATGGTGACTGGAGCAATTAGACTTTTCTTCAATAACAAGGTACCAGCTTACAAAAATTTCTATTTATGCCTAGACACACACTAGACTATGATTGTAATCCTCTTTTGATATTAGTTCTAGCCATTGGGCTGAGTTCTGGCAAATTACACATGGTTGAAAGTGACATGGGCCACGTTGGCTTGACAGCTAAAAACCTCTTCACCATACCACCTTCTCTCTTTCCCCCCACCTGCTAGCTGGACATTAACACCCATCCATATGCTGAAGATAGATGCTGGGTCCCTGGATGCTACAGAGCAGAACCTCCCTACAGGAGCAAACACAAAGACACGCTCAGCTATAATTTATGTTAGAGAGAAACAAACTTACACTGTGCTGCGTTACTAAGTTTTGAGAATTTATCCCCTATTACAGATGTTTGTACCTCAAGTGATACAAACGTACTTGTTTACCTTTCCCCCTGTTGCACACCATATTTAAAATCACATCATAGGTATTTTAATTACATTATTGAGAACCAGGAAGTTGAAGGTGATTATCTTAATAAATCAGAAAGAGTACAAAACAAACAGGAAGTGATTTGCAGTCTAGAATTCCTCACACATCCAAAGTATCAAATAAGAGTTAGAAGTAGGACATAGGTCTTAATGTAACACCCCCAAAGCTGTTGAAGACTAAGGTCTATCCAAGCAAGGAAATAATCAAGAAAGACATCCACGAAACCCAGCCATCGGAGAGAGGCCATGGGAGTTCCGGGATGGTATTGAGGGGAGGTACCAGGAAGATGATTGGACAGCAGTCCTAGAAACCAGCCAGGCCACTGTGAAGCAAGAGAGAAATGGTCATATTAGTGACCTTAGTGTTTGTGTGTGAAATACAGATAGACACATAGGATATTGAACGCATGAAAAACAAGATCCTATTACAGAGGAGAAATGCACTGGTATCTTATGGCAGGGCTTTATAAGGGTTAGTTTTGCATGACCAATGTGACATCATTTTTTTTTTAATTAAAAAATTAAATAAAAGGTTATGACACAACTTTATTAAAAGGCTAAGAGGGAGGGGAGTATATGTGTGTCAAGAGAGTAGTTGGAAAGGATTCATCCTTATTTTCCAAAATAAGACATGATTAGAAAATACCTAACATTGAAAAATTATAGCTAAAACCACAGTTTGAACATAGTATATAAAAATGGGAAGGTAAATTAAATGCCACCTGAAAAGCAGGTTAAAGCATGGAGAATTAGTGTCTTCTGGAAGCAGACATCAGGACTGGGGGGAAGAAAACAGGGAAGACTTGTAAAGCTAGTGGGTATTTAGCACTGTGTACATAGAAATTTAACCTAAGAATTAAATGTTTACACCTGTCATACTCCTTTCACCATCCAGTTCCTTGTGTTTCTTCACTTCAGAAAGTCTCACTACTCTAGCTCTCCCTTTTCCCTGCGGGCTAGCTATAGAAATCACATGCAGGCCTTTTCAGATGGAGATTCATCTGCAAACTTGCTAAAATTTTGGAGGGGAGACCATGGTATTAGTAATTTTTAAAAACATAGACCATCGCAAAGAAAAAAAAACCCTAAAAACATAGGCCATCTAAACTCTTAGGTTAGAAATTGGTAGCTAAATTTTAGAGTATGCATAGAGAAAGAGAGAAAGAGAGAGAGAGAGAGAGAGAGAGAGAGAGATAATATACAAATTAGCCAGGACAATGTAACAGTCATGACTGCTCAGGAGGATGCTGCGTGCACAGGGGGGCAGGAGGGGACTGCCACAGGGTGAGGCAAGCCCAAATGGCTCAGCGAGCAGGCCCACAGAGAGCAGGGAGCAGGGCCTGCCCGCAGACATCAGGGCCTGCCTGCCAGCCGTGGCAGTGGTGAGCAGGCCCACAGAGAACAGGGTCTGCCAGCCAGGGCGCGCCGGTAGTCCCGCCTCTGTGCATGAGCTGCAGAGGAAACACTTTTTCTGACCACTCATTGCCTAAGTTCCTGATACATCACTCGCAGTGTTCTTGGTAACTTGCATAATAAGAATCCAAGAAGGTGATCTAGGGTTTTTCCACCTCACTCCTGGAGGGAAAAAATGAAGGTCCGCTGCTGGAGGGGCTAAGAAATGTCATATCCTGCCCTAGCCGGTTTGGTTCAGTGGATAGAGCCTCGGCCTGCCCGCAGGGTCAGGGTTCAATTCTGACCCAGGGCATGTACCTAGGTTGCAGGCTCCTCCCTGGCCGGGGCCCAGGTCAGGGCTCATGCAGGAGGCAACCAGTCGAAGTGTCCCTCTCACACTGATGTTTCTCTCTGTCTTTCCCTCTCTCTTCCACGCTCTCTAAAAATCAATGGAAAAATATCCTCAAGTGAGGATAAAAAAAAAAGAAAGAAATGTCATATCCTATGAAAGAGACATTTTAAAAATGCCTAAAGAAAGTTGTCATTTTTTCATGGTGAAGGGACTGGAATCCGTGTTGATGAAAACACCTTGGTGGCTGCAGTGGCCAGCAGTGGCAGCAACAGCAAGGTGATGGGAGCGGTGCCTTCCCCTGATCAGCCTGGTCACCTCCTGCAGAGGGAGGCCAGAATGGGGAGCGGGCCTAAGCCATCATTAGGACATCCCCTGAGGGCTCCCAGATTGGAGAAGGTGCAGGTCAGGCTGAGGGACCCCCCACCCCATGCACGAATTTTGTGCACCGGGCCTCTAGTTCTAGATAATACTTATTGAACATTTGCCATGTATCAAAAATTACTCCAATACTTTACATGTATAGAGTATATTTCTCACTAAAATATTATGAGGTGAGTATGATTATTTTCACTTACAGATGAGGCTCAGAGAGGTTAAGTAAATTGCTCAAGGCATATAGGTCAACAGCAGTGACAACATGAAGCAAATGCACTATGGACTGGAGCAATGTTTAATCACCACTCTCCACTGTCTATTGTGCTTGTCTTACAAAGCTCCACGCACACCTGTGCATTCCTCCACTGTTTCATAAGGGCCTGGTTCAATGAGACTCTGCACATGTTGTCAGTGATCATCACAAATTATGTTAATTAATGTTTCCTGTTCTCATAGTGTTTGCATTTCTAACTATAGAATAAAAGGTTGTCACTTCCTGTTAATGGAATTCCATTTTCAGTGGGTAGATTGATAAAGCGGTGTCAGACATACAGAAGACCTTCAGGGGTCCTGCATTTCCAATGTGTAAGTCATCATCTGTACCAGGGATTCCTCAGCCTGGCTGATTGGAATTCCCTCCAGGTATTCTGAGAAAATAGAGACCTACTAAATTAAAATCACTGCGAGTGTAGCTTGGCAACTATAGTTTTAGAATGCATCCCTGAAACGTGTGATGAGCAGCCAGAGTTGGAATCACACCACCTTTGTGGGGAGTGAGATGGATTTTTCATGTTCCTTTGTCATGCTTCTTGTCACTGACAGGAAAAAAAAAAAAAATGTTCTCATGCTTAGAACAAGGAGTTCTAATTACAAATCACTCATATATGCTACATTAGGGTCTGGTACTAAATGCAGACTGGCCTAAAGCAGTAAGGACATATTCATGCTTTGAAAGAAATAAACATTACAGTTTTGCAGAGTGGTGTGGCTTTCTTCGAGGTATTTTTCAATGCTTTTAAAATTATCTGAGACATTGAGTTTGGGTGGGACTGAACAGCGAGAGGAAGCAGTGAGATTCATTTCTATTTTTGTCTCATCACATTGGCTGCCAAGTGGAGGCCCTCAACCTGGAACTTCATTCAGAATGTCATTCTGCCTTGTTTTGTTCTTTTTGAGTATGACCTTTACTTTATCCAAATATCATTTTGTCTGTAAATATTAAAATGAGTTGCTGGCCAGTCACTGTTGCAAAATACGTGGAACACTTTAAAGAATTTTCTGGCTGGCTCAGAAGCGCTAATTGTGCAAAGTTAATCTCTAGAAAATGTTTCACCATTGACAGCATCGCTTGCCATAATTAGGCAAGTAAGAGAGTCTGTAACAATTGGATATTATGCTTTCATCTCAAATGATTTTAAATATTAAATGTTCCTAGAGTAGGATTTTAAAAAGGTCTCTGCGTCTTAAAGGCCACTTAGGCTATAGTGGAATTGCCTACGCCCAGCATGTGCCAAAATGTTTTTGCATCTTTGGGTAATAAAAATGTGATCTCCTGTGGCTATAAGAGAATTTGAAACATGATCCTGTCCCCAACTCTCCAGCCGGGTTTTTGGTAAGGAGGTCATTTACCCCATCCCAGACATTCAGGCATTATTACCTGCCTACTGTGGTGTTTAATAACTTCTCCATCAGGAAATGCTTTTACATATCTGAGATCGACTGGAGTTTCCCCACTCCCCAGAATTCTGGTAGAAAAAAAAAAAAGGCTACTTTAAGGTCGAGGGTATAGTAAGGCTTGGGATTTGTTCTGCCATTTGGAATATGGTAGCTGTATATTTTGGTCCTTAGCAGGGTACACAGAGCCTTCACACACCATGATGCAATCTATGCTGTGCCCAAAAGCACCAAGGAGAATGGTGGTAGTGGGGTTGGATTTGTACACACTCCTCTGTCTAAACTCAACACTTACCAGCATGTTATGTCCACCCTCAAAAGGCACCTTTTTCTAATCTTCTACATGATGAGGAGCCCATAGGAGTAATTTCCCCGCACCCTGACCCCCTTCCACCCCCAACTTCTCCAAAGTGACCTAATAACCAGCACTGAAGATAGTGGCTACATGAGTGAGTCTCAGTCCTCAGAGGGCCTAATTCACCTTGGATACTTCCTTTTTTTTTTTTTTTTCTTTTTATTCCACAAGAGAAAGTCTGATTTAGCAGGTCCACGGTATTGTCTGGCTGGCAAATATTTTTTTTTTTTAAACAACACTTCAGATTGCTCTGCTGCAGGTAGTCCAAAATCCTTTTTTCAGAAAAAGTGTCAAGGTAGTTTAGCTTCGCTACATTGGTCCCTGGTTGTCTAACCAAGCTACTTCCTTTGGGATCCTGGAGGCTTCGGGCTCTCTGCTTGGCCCTCATTTGACTTGCCGTCAGGAGCCAGTGGAAGTCTCCAGATCATCAATGAACTTGACCAGCATCGTCATCATTTCTATAACTCTATCTCTACACGTTCCACTTTGCATATATTTTTATTCTTGTGTTAGATATTTCCTGTGTGCTTTCTTTTTTTAATTATTATTTTAAAAAAACAAACATTTATTAGTACCTGTTCTACACAATGCATTGTTTGAGAGATCAAGATGATCCAGTCACAATTTAGTAGGATGCTTCAGATATGCACACAAATAACCCCAATCAAGTGTAAAGTAACAAATTTAATAAAAATCACAGAGCTGTAGAGTTCAGAGAAGAGGACACAATGGCATTCATGTGATTGTGACACATTACATGATTTTATATGAGGTACAGAGGCAAAGACAGGACTAGAGATACTCATAATTAGATTTAAAAACAAAACAATATTCATTGGTTTATTTATTTTATCCTTGTTTTGCTCTGGAGTGTTATAATAATGCTGATAGTTTAAGTCTATTAGCCATGGTGTTTCATGTGTGCTATATATAATTATAAATTAGAAAGTTTTCAATTGTTTTTTTTATCAGATATAAATGGGTAGTAAAAAAATGATAATCCTTACAGGGTATGTATACTCAGGGGTCTCTAACTTTTAATTTAGATGTTTGTTCTGATATTGACTTTCAGACTGCAACTCTAGAAATGAATTCGGATTCAGAGTTGACAGCACACTGCTTTAAACATGTTATATTGTTTTAGCTTTGGCAATGTTTTTTTTTTGGGGGGGTGGGGTGGTATTTTGGTGTGTGATAATATTGCTTAGGTTGTAATCTCTTTAGAATCCCAGTATTCATTGTGGAATAAAAATCTGATTGTTGACCCGTAGGCATCATTGTAAGAAATCTCATCATCAGACTATTTTCTAGTGTGTAACCACCTAAGAGGATACCTCTGTCTCTTACCTATACAATTGCTCCTACATTTCACATGAGATAATATGAGTAAATTAACAAATTTCTTTTGAAACTGTGTATTGTAAATTGGGACCTTGTTTTATCTGAACATAGGGTTAGTCAAATAGATGAAACAGGTGAGGGTAGGAAAGATGAGTTTAAAAGTTCTCAAAAACACTCTTTTTAAACTCTCTGAGCCTAATCTAAACGTTTTATCTGTAAAACTAGAGGCCTGGTGCATGAAAATTCATGCACTGGAGGGGGGTCCCTCAGCCTGGCCTGCCCCCTCTCACAGTCCAGGACCCCTCAGGGGCAGGAGGTGACCCGGTAATCAGGGAAAAGCTACGCCCTATCACACCTATGCTGCTGCCACTGCTGGCAGCACAAGCCTTGGCCGGCCCTGGTTACCTGAGCCTCGGGTGGCCCTGGGCAGCTGGGCAGCCAGCATCTGAGGCTTGCCTGCACTTCGGGCATTGGCTGGGCAGCCGACATCCAAGACTTGCCTGCTCCTCGAGCCAGCCCTGGGTGTCTGGGGGGCTGAGGGGACTGGGGGACTCCAGAGGCAGGCGTGCAGAGCAGCCGGGCCCACCTGGGGTCGGGCCCGGCCTTGCCGCGCACCTGCCACCCCGGCGGGGCTGAGGGGACTTGGCACCGTCATCTTGTGGCTGTGGGCGCCTCCATCTTTGAGGGCGGGGCAGTCAATTAGCATATTCCCTCCTTATTGGCTGTGGGCACTGCCATCTTTGTGACTGCATGAGGGTCAATTAGCACATTCCCTCTTTGTTACATAGGATGGGGAAAATAGCAGGAGCTTTCTAGAGGATTTTTTAAAATTTATCTTTATTTTTTCAAGTATTACAGATGTCCTCTTTTTTTTTCCCATTGGCCCCCTTCCTCCCCACTCCTATCCCCTCCCTGGGCCTTTACCCCACTATGGTCTGTGTCCATGGATTATGCATATATGCATATAAATTCTTTGGTTGATCTCTTCCCTCCCCCTTCTTTGTGAGAATAAGAGAAAGGATGTGTTGCTTAGTACAGAGCCTGCCTGACCCAGGATATGTGCATCAACTTAATCTAACAGCTAAAGAACATATCCTACGCTGCAGGTGCACTGTGCTAGGGGCTGGGGAAACAGAGAAACAAAACAGAGGCCCTGAACTCATGGGCCTTAGAGCCGGGAAGACGGGAAGCTGAAAGTAACTGCAAATTCAGAAGCATTCTGAAAAGGCAGCTTCTATCGTCTTATTTACTTCAGGGGGTGCCTTTTAAACATGCTTGCTTATTTTCAGTCACTCCAGATTTAGTAGTTCCTTTTTTATGACACACCCAATGGTATTCATTACCTATAAAACAACAATTTAAAGTTAGCATAGCATGTTCAATTCTCCCTTTCCACCTCCTACAGCTTCAGATAAACTCTATTAAAGGTACAATGTAATTGAAAAGTACCCAATAGCAGGTCATAATTACCCTGGTCTCACGTTAGTTTGGAATGGTGGCTGGACAAAACTCTCAGCTTCTCTAGGTGTTGGTTTCCTCAGTTGTTTTCATGAGAAGTTACACTTATTTTTTTTAAAAGGAAGAAAGAGAGAAAGGTATAAATATTTCTCTCTCTTCCGCATCCAGCATGGCTAGAGAGCGGTCCGGTTCCTGAGTAGGGAGTGGATGGGGATTGAGAAAATGAAAGAAAGAGACAGACACAGAGACAGAAGGAAAAAGCTGAGGCCAGGTGGGACAGTTGTCCTCTGATGAAGAGACAGTGACCCAGAGCTGATATGGCACGTTTATTTTATACAGTAAGATAACAGGAAGTTTTACTAAAGTTTAAGATAAAGAAAATATGTGCATTCTTGTGGCTTCTTTATAATTGTCACTTCTGGGTGGGCCCAGATAATTGTGTTTGTTCCTGGTGCCTGGCTGGATTTATATAATGAAATCCACCCCCTGGTGACTGAGCTAAAGGTTAGACTGACAACACACCTGCCTCTGGCAAGGTATGTTTCCAGGGCATGGCTCTGCCAGGCGCCACTGTATTCAGAGGTCAATCAGCTCAGGGGCCTTTCCCAGGTGCTCTCTACAGAAAGGATTCTTTAACAAGGACTTACTGAGTGACTGTCCTATTCCATAGAATGACTCTGATGTTATAGGAGCTGGGAAATGATCTGTGTCAGTAAAGAATTTCTTATAATATGTCACAGGGTTGGAAGAGGGCTGGGCAAGAGAGAAGTGTAAACGGAGAACAAGGAAGTGGATATGGGTTGTCAGGAAAGGCTGCCTTTAGAAGATGATTTAGGAGGAAAGAACAAAGGAAACCAAGAAATAAGGGGTAGAAAAGGTACCCAGCCTGAGTGAGCAGGAAGTACAAGGTCCAAAGGCCAGAGAGATGGCAGTATTTAAAAAGTCATATTAAGAATTTTCAGAGGGAAGGCATGGATGGATGGGTGGGTGGGTGGAAAGAGATCAGAACTTATTGCATATATGCATAACCATGAACATAGACAATAGGGTGGAAAAGGCATGGGGTTGGGGGCAGGCACAGGCTAGAAGGGGTCAATGAGGGGGAAAGGGTGACCTATGTAATACTTTCAACAATAAATATTTTTTTAAAGGGAAAAAAAAGAATTTTTGATTTTCACTCAGATGGGGAGTCATCTGGAGAGATTTAAGCAGAGCAGTGTGATGAGGGTTAACCAGTATCAGAAGGAATGTGGTGAAAGAAGACTATAAAATAGGACCAGCTATATTTTTCTTGACCAATTTCCCTACAGCATGCAATTGTTGACAATATGAATGATGTTACAGGTTTTCTTTCCAGGAAAAAACAATGTATCTATTTCTATGTACAGAAAAGCTGTGTCTAAGCTAGTGTTTTGAAATGACTATATTGTTTGATCCATTCTTGATGATTCTCTTTTTACTATAGAAGGTCTCTTGAAGGAAAATACTTGATTGAGGTCATACATGAGAACTTGAGGCTTTAGACCACTTGAGATGCTGTGGAAAAGAACCAAACTAAACATAATAATTTTAAAGAAGACTGAAGCAGGGATTCCAATACACAGGATAAAAGTAGGCTTACAGTTTTTCATGTAGAAAATAATACAATAAGTAATACATAACTAGCGGCCCAGTGCACAAAATTTGTGCACTGGGGGGTGTCCCTCAGCCCAGCCTGCACCCTCTCCAATCTGGGACCCCCCTGGGGGATGTCCAACTGCCGGTTTAGGCCCCTGTGGGATTGGACCTAAACCGGCAGTAGGACATCCCTCTCACAATCTGAGACTGCTGGCTCCCAACTGCTCTCCTGCCTGCCTGCCTGACCACTTCTACCGCTTCTACTGCCAGCCTGATCACCCCCTAGTCACTCCCCTGACAGCCTGATTGATGCCTAACTGCTCCCCTGCCAGCCCAATTGCCCCAACTGCCCTCCCCTGCCAGCCCAGTCACTCCCAACTGCCCTTTCCTGCTGGCCTGGTCACCCCTAACTGCCCTCCCCTGCCAGCCTGATCCCCCCCAACTGCCCTCCCCTGCAGGCCTGGTTCCCCCCAACTGTCCTCCCCTGCAGTCATGATCGCCCACAACTGCCCTCCCCTGCCAGCCATCTTGTGGTGGCCATCTTGTGACCATGTGGGGGTGGCCATCTTGTGACCACATGGGGTGGCCATCTTGTGCAAGGGCATGGCAGTCAATTTGCATATCACCTCTTTATTATCCTATATAATAAAAGCCTAATATGCAAATGGACCGAACGGCAGACCAACTGGTTACTATGATGTGCACTGACACCAGGGGGCAGATGCTCATTGCAGGACCTTCCCCCAGCCCATAGGCCCCAGGCCAGCCAAGGCGAGTGCCAGTGGGGAACCCCCCTCAATTGCCCGGCCGGTCACCCTGCAGAGGGAGGGCACTGGTGGCAGCGGCGGGGGGTGGGGCCAGTGAGTGGGCAGTGCCAGGCTGGCCAAGGCGGGCACCAGAAGGGGGGGCCCTCCCGATTGCCCTGCCAGTTGCCCCTCAGAGGGAGGCCCTGACCACCAGCCTAGGGACCCTACCTGTGCACGAATTCCATGCACCAGGCCTCTAGTATAGAATAAACTCTGTTTCACATACTCACACTTGTAAACCTACTTTTGCCCCACCCTGTAAACAGAGACCAAGTTAGACAAGAGGCATAAGGATAAATATGGAAATCTCTTTCAAGATGTGATAATGTATCCCTGTGTGAATATTGTTGCATGTAAGAAGCTTCATTGGATAGAAAACTCAATGCAGTTTGTCCAAGGTTAGAAACTATGCAATAATATTTGATGAAAGTCCTAATAAAGATGCACTGACATCCTAAGTAAAAATATTACTGGTCAGGGTTTTAAGTATTTTGACTTTTAACTTTCGAGTACTAGATAATATGATGCATATACCTTGCTTTAGGATTTCAGGATTTTTATTATCATTATCATTGAAAGATTAAGCGTACCTAGCAGTTACATTGTTCTGGAAATTGCACTGTCTCTTTAAAAAGATTGACAGGCTTTGTGACTGGTGAGGCGCTGCCTTGTTTTCAAAACGAATGGACATATTTCCCATTTAAATAGTGGTCTTCACTGTCTGCCCTTTGAACAAATGCTGGGAAAGTGTCTGATGTGCATGTATTTATCTTGCAGCTTGACAAATGGAATTAATGCCAAAGCGTTAAGCCATTACCGTGTAGGGGAACAGAGGTCTTACAAATACATTTGCTATTTCACTCTCTCTGTATGTTCCCTGCATTAAAGTCTGGGTTAACGATGTCCTCAGAAAGTGTACGGTCTGTGCAATGCTAGTGGTGATAGACTGTGGCTGGCCCCTGCTTCCAAAGGAGTGGCTTCATTCGATAATAAATCCACAGTGTTGGAAGGGAGAGCATAGGAGTCAGGGATGGGAGTAAGGCAATGGTCCAAAGGAAGGACCAATTAATACCCCCCCATTTCTGGAAGTAAACACTGTGGTCTTGCACTTTCTCCTCTCAGACCAAGAACCAGCCATTACCAGCAGGAAATGCCTTGCAAGGGGGTTCTTAGTCATGAATGTAAAGGCAGGGGCACCTCGAAGGCCATGATTCCCAAAGTAACATCTGAAGCTGTGACTTAGCTCCATGGGAGACACAGCAGGGGTACATCATGATGCCCTCGCTTACAAGAACGCAAACTCCACACTCTTGGGAAGATAAACAGTGGTTAATCTCCTTAGCCCCTCCCTTCCCCATGGCATATCCCTCTCCTCCTCCTCACCACCTTCCATGCATCTCCTGTCCCCTCTCCCACCTGCTTCAAAGTAGACCCAGGCCTCCACCACCCTCAGGATAGGAAGCCTCAGGGCAAAGTGAAATCTAAGTATTGGACCAGTAATCCTTAGCTTTTGGAACTTCCCGGAACCCAGGTCCTCCAGATTCAAAGAAGTTTCAAGGATGATTTTCACAATCAGTGATGTTTGCCTTAATTTGTCATATTGAATTGATAACATAGCTCTTGTATTTGAAGACACAATTTCACTGCATTGCAGTCTGCTGTCAAATTAGTGTTTAAAACACACACACACACATACACACACACACACAATGTATCCTGTTTTTTTAAGGGCAGGGATTCTGTCATATTAATCTCTAAAACCTCACAATGCCTAGGTCAGTGCTTTAGACAAAAGTGGGTGCATATTACAGGCTTCAGTTAAAGTGTATCAAAATTGCCTGCCTTCCTTTAAAGAAGTTTTAGTCAGCTGTGCTTCCCATATACCGCCAAGGAAATCTAAGACTTACAGATGAAAGGTTTTCTGTATGCTTTGTATTTAAAATTACTGAATTTCCTTGGTGAACTGAATAGAGTTATCCATGAACTTGTTTTTAAATTGGAACACTGCAATGATTAAAGCTTGGTATTATTTATCTATCAAAAGTTATTTTGTACCGAATATTCTTCCTTAAAAATATTCAAATGTTCTAAAGTTACTGTGCCAGATAATCTAAATCCATAGGAATACTAAGTAGCAATTTTATTTGATGCTGACATAGTCTCTTTAGGTTTTCCTTTAAAGAAAGTCTATGCAAAATCCAATGAGCCTAGGAAGAAAAGAACCTCTATTTCTAGTACCCACCGATGCCTTTTTGAGCCTCCCTTGGTTGGGAATTTAGCATTAACAAAGGAATTTGTGATGCCTTATATACTCTGTACTCTAATCTAATATTCAGCTGTGATATCATTCATAATTACTATATATTTAAATTTCAGTTTGGAATTCAGGTGTCAAAGGAGAAATGGTACTGGAAAGTCTTCATTATCAGTTATGAGCTGCTGTAAAACTTACAGTGTTAAAACATCCCTTGAAATAGACATTAGAGACTTGAAAAAGGGATAATATAAAATTGATCAAAACCTATATTTCAAAGCAGCTTTCCCCACCATCCAGAAAAAAAAAAAAGAAGAGAGGCTTTAGAGAGAAGTATTTTAGGGTTATTTCATACATGAACACTTAAAATCAAGCAGATAGTTCTATCCTTTATCGGGAAAACGTAAGTAGATAACTAAATACATAGGTATATGGATAGATAGATAGGTAGATAACTAAATACATAGGCATATAGATAGATGGATAGGTAGATAACTAAATGCATAGGCATATGGATGGATGGATAGGTAGATAAATAAATACATAGGCATATGGATAGATGGATAGGTAGATAACTAAATACATAGGCATATGGATAGATGGATATACCAGATCAGGAATAGACTCCAAAAGTAAACCAACTCACCACAAACCTCATCTCTCTGGAGAGGAACAAAATCACAGAGGCTCGTGGACAGCAGAGGTGAATCAGGATTCTTGGGGACTTTTCCGTGCTGCAGCTGACAAACTTTTCATTAGGGAAGGCTCTGAAGCTTCAATGGGATTCTGGAGAACAAACCCACCAGGAGCCAGATTGCTGGGAAGAGGAGAGAGCAGAGCGGGAGGGGGTGAATGGACCTGAATATTGACTGAGGTCTGCAGCTTTTTCTGAAGCGGCACCCGTTGCCCTCCCCCCAGAAATCTTTCTGCCCAGAACCACATAGCACTTAGCAGCAGTATCTCCTGTCACTGCCATCGCGGATTCCCGAGCTTGAGAACTTAATAGATCATTAGTTTTTCCATCAGAAAATTTATACTTCGAAATTCTGTCTCACAGTTACCGGAGAAGTGTGTGGATTGTCTTTCTTCATTGCTAGTGGGAAAGGGGTCCTTACGATATCTCGAGAAAAAGAATTGTCTGAGTCTCGCACGGGAGGATGAGTGATTTTTACTTGGGTGGAATTACATCTCTTAGTTTCTGAAGTCCCATTTCCCTGAATCAAGTCCTGAAAGATGCTCAACGGGGTTTCAGCAGAGCTCGAAGCAAAGCCAGAGTCCAGAGTTTCCTTTGCATGTGGGGCTGGGTCCGGGTGAGCATTAGGCTAGCTGCAGTCCATGAGACCCTCAGGTGTGGGGTCCACATGGCGGTGAGTCTTGTGGGCGGATGCAGGAGTGTGAAAGCCCCACCAGCCAGGAGTGCAAATCAAGAGGCAAGAGAGAGAACTCCTTTAAGTGTCTCATCTTCCCACACTCGCAGTGGCCACACTCACTCTGGCCAATGACCTGTTCCCAGGTATGACTGACAGATAAATGCCTTCCTTATGTCACTCAAACTTGACTGAGTATGCATCTAAATTGTAGCTTTTTGGTAAGGCTGCACAAATGGCATGCCC
The DNA here is from genome assembly GCF_963455305.1 of Plecotus auritus. Lineage (NCBI taxonomy): Eukaryota > Metazoa > Chordata > Mammalia > Chiroptera > Vespertilionidae > Plecotus > Plecotus auritus. The sequence goes on along the minus strand of NC_137773.1, from coordinate 10,455,480 downwards.
ATAATATTTGGCATTTTCTTTGCTTCTTTCCAGTTATTAATAACTAGGGTTACTATAACGGTGTCATTACCCCTGTACATATATTATACGTCTACACTCAAATTGTAAATTATGTTTTTTCAGTTATTTTCTGGCCTCAGGTAGCACACATTTACTCCAGTAATAGTTTATCATTCCCAATTGTCGTCCATTCTACTCATGTGGGAATAAAATATAAAGTAATGTAATTATCTTTAAGGGTTTTGCTGTTGTTTGAGTTTATTTATTTGATTATTTATGTTGACTTAGACTCATTCACAATGTCGAAACAGGTATGTTTTTCCAATGTTATTAGAAATTGAGGAACTTATTTGCTCTAGACAAAGGGACTGAAAACACTATGATTATTTTGGAGACTATAAAGATGAAAATGCAACATGTGAACCATGGCAGACTTTAATCATAGCTCGGTAACAAGTTCTCATAGCAAGAATGGGTTATAATAATTAAGACCCGATTATTAATTAGAGAGAGAAATAGAGGCATAGGAGAGGTACTCCCAAGACATATATTATGGAGAGAGAGAGCCAGAATTACTTTTAGAATTTATTTTTGGACCATTTGTGTTTATCCTTGTGTTTATCTGTGGAAAAGAAGAAAAATAGATTCTGGTAATATTTTTTATCTTTTTAATTGATTTTAGTGAGAGAAGAAGGGAACGAGAGAGAGAGAGAGAGAGAGAGAGAGAGAGAGAGAGAGAGAGAGAGAGAGAGAGAGAGATAAAGAGAGAGAAACATCTCCGCTGGGGACCAAGCCCACAACTTGGGCATGTGCCTTGGCAGGGAATCGAACTGGCAACCTCTCGGAACACAGGACGACAACCAACAGAGCCACAGCAGCCAGGGCAGAGTCTGGCAATTTTTAAGTTGTTCCCAGCTCTTGCCTTGGATTACTATTGCTATGTCCTGAGGTAGGGCAGTGTTACAATAGTTCCCAGTTCTTTTCCTTTCTGTTGCTTTATTTTCTTGGAGTTCTTTCTGAAGGTAAACACCCAACACATTGCATAGTCACATAGCAAATGTCTTATGATCTTCAAAGCCAGTCTCTAAAGTAAATAAAACACCACCCAAACCTACCTTGTCAGCAGCTTATCAAAAAGCATTTTTTGTTGTTGTTGGTCGCATTTTCCCTTTACACTTGTTTACAAGTTTTATATTTGAAAGGATCAGTGAAGACTTGGACTGCGATTGATTCTTTCCATCACATCCCTGCTGGATAGGCACCCCCTCATTTTCTGATAGGGCAGCGAGGGCTCTGAATTTTCAGTCTTGGCGCGGATCCCCGAGGATGGAGAATGGCGAAAAAACCGGCACACCTTTGTAACCCAGAGCTCAGGCCAGCAAAGGCAGGGCCAGGGATGGTGCAGAATCTGCCTCTCTTGCTGTTTCCCTGATCCTCCGGATACATTGATTCCTTTGATCCTTAAAGCAGTAAATCTGATACTTCTCAGCAACGCTGGATTCCCCTCCTCCCTATTTTGAATAGGGGGATGCTTATGGCAGTTGTCTGCCCCAAATAATAGCAGATTTAGGACGGACTGTCCTGCTGTTATCAGTGGCCCAACGTGGAGAAACGTGCATATTTCACAGGAGATCTCTTCGCAGTGGAAACAGTACGTCACAGCTGAATACATTGCTTATAACAATAAAGGCCTGGTGCATGAATTTGTGCACAGGTGGAGTCCCCCCACCTGGCTGGTGATCGGGGCCAATTGGGGTGGGCCAGCCATGGGGAGGGGCCCCAGGAGGCTGGCCACCTGTGGGAGGTTGGCTGCATTGAGCGTCTGCCCCCCGGTGGTCAGTGTGCATCATAGTGACCAGTTGTTCAGTCGACTGGTTGTAACGGTCACTTAGGCTTTTATATATATAGATTAAATGACTAAAACTATTTATTCTGTGAACATCATGGTTTTCTGTGTCTTCAGTTCATCTTACTCTGGCTTCTCTCAAAACCTCTTTGGAGTTCAGTGATTCATTTCAGAGAATATATGTAAGAGGAAGAAGAATTAAGCAAAATGAGCAGTTGATTAAGGGTCCTTCAGGCATCACCCTTTCCATCACGCCTCCATGTGATGTGAGTGCATGCTTTCCCTGGTACGTTATGGTGGAACAACCCTGACAGAAGGTAAAACCTAAGGAAACTAAAACTTGATCTGACGTTCAGCAGCCGGCCACCCTCTCTATTAGCATTTTAATTTGATGGGACTGGTGTGGTGTCTTTCTCTCAGTGCTCACGTAAGGGTGCCTTATTCCCAGTCAAGTCATCTGAGCTTTTTCCGAAGATATTTACTTATTTATTTTTAAAGATTACCTTTGCTTTCCTATTGGCGATGGAAGGCGTTTATCAGATACTGCTTTTCAGTAGAAATCTCTGGTTACCCCTCCATTAAGTCTAAAATATGCACTTATAGGAAAAAATAAAAATAAAAACTCTCAGAGTAGCTTGGATGAAGTGGCTTCCTGCAAGAGAAACGAGTCAGTCAAATCTGTATAATTTTTCCTCTACATTATCCACTGCCTTAAACAGGAATAGAATAGGAATTTTTTTTAATTTTAAGGAGACCAATTTATTCATTATTAGCTGAAGTCACCACATTAATTCTGCAACATTGGATTAAAGAAAGAAGGGAACATTTGATCTCTGAATGGATGTTTTTGTTCCACACAATGGGAATGAAGCTGAGGAAGCTGGTACTATTATTATTTTAGTGGCCCAGTGCACGGACTCATGCACATTGAAAGGAAATTAATTAGAAGAAATATTTTAATATCGCTAATCAACCTTTCTCTATAATAGAAGTGTCAGAGATGAAAGAAAATTAGTAAAATGTATATTAAATAATATATAGATTGATTAGTAAATAAACAATAACAACATGATATAACAACAGGCATGATATAAAAACAACAAAACATGATATAAAAACAATAAAACATGATATAAAAACAACAAAAACATGATATTAAAAGAACATTGATAAAAACAGTGACTGATAAATTGATCAAACTTATTCTAATACTCCTGTATACCACATTAAGAGTAAAAACACTTTCAGAGTGCTTGACTAATTTCCCTTGTGATGAAGTATTTACAACTTTAACTTTAACGTCACATGCTCTTCAAACTCGAGAGAAAGCAACATATAACAACATGACTGAAAATGGGTTCAGGTAGGAATATTCCTACTCTGTCTAGAGTTTGTCCTTATGGTTTATTAATAGTCATCGCAAATGCTGGCATCACAGGAAACTGTCTTCGAATTAATTTAAATGGGAGGCCAGTGTCAGACGGGGACAAATCAATTCTTGGAATCAGAACCACTCCTTCCACAGATCCTGTTAATACTTCAGCTTTGATTATGTTAGGTCACAATCCTTTGGTAATAAATCTAGTACCATTACAAAGACCTCTTTACTATTAAGATTTCTCAGTAGCATGATGATTGCACCTACTTTCAATTTTAATTTATGACATGGCATTCCCAAAGGAGCAATACTATTAAGAAATTCCATGGGAAATTTTTCCTTTTCAGCATCATCCATTAAATCAATGGAATTATCACTCAAATAGGTGTGAAAATCTCCATTGAGTATATCCAAAATTTCTTCATTTAATTTATGAACATGCTCATTTCTTGGACAAAGAATCACACATTTATGTATATATTTTAATATTATCTATAGATATACTATTTCCAAAGGTAGCTTCAATCATGGGTCCATTACAAATCATTTCACGGGGGATTTCAATAATATCCATTCCTAAATGAAAACTACTATCAAGTTTGCCATCTCCAAGTTTTACTAACCATTTGCCATAAGCAGAACCCTCTGATCTCATATATGTTTTAAGAGACAACTGTCTGAAACATCCCCAAATACTTCAGTACTTTAATCTCGTTTGTACCATGGCTGATTGCATAGCATGCGGCACAACACTGAGACATTGTCGAAAATCCCCTCCGAGAAGGAAAACTTTCCCACCAAATGCAACATTCAAATTGGGGCCAGCGAGAGCTTTATATGTATGGCGCACACGTGAGTCAACGTTTATTTTTAAATTGCCAGTGCGCGTCAGATGTACCGGCTGGTGGGTCAGTCAGATGGTCGATGGACGGACAGTTGGTAACTTACCCTTCTATATATATAGATGATGATGATGATGATGATTATGATGATGGTGAATGTGATGATGATGATGATGATGATGATGATGATTTGAGCTCTGCCAAGGCCCTTGCTGTCCTTCCCCAAGACCTTTCCAGATCCGGGCTTCGTGACCTGGTTTCCATGTCAGATGTGAGTTTAAGAACCAGGGAGTTAGATCCATCAAAAAAGAATGTTTTTCTGCTGAAATCTTAACTCAAAACATTTTATTCCAAGGCTTGGTTGATCAATTATCAACCTGAAGCAAACAACGTGAGTCCAAGTTGACTCCCTGAAGGATGGCAGTGTCTTTCATTGTGGTCGCTTCAGCATCCACAAAAGGTCAAAAAGTTTCTATATCTGGGTGTTTGGAAACAAGAATCTGAAAATTTGAGAACAAAAACAAAATAAAATAAAGGCATATTTTTATTACTGTCATTTTTATCGAAAGGGAAAAAGTCTTACTTTTGGAATTCCTTAAGTTGTCACTCAATAGAGAAAGAGAGGGTTCTTTCTTTTATTTTTTCTGAGATGTGTTAAAACTTCCCTTTACAAAATAATTTCTCATATGTATATTCCCTAACTAGGGGTCTTTTCACATCAGAGTTACGCTTTGAAGGTTCCTAGCAAAGTGGCATCTGGGCAATCTATGACAGCAGCAATAATTTATTTGTGTCGTTTTATTGGAGGCAAAAAGTTTCATCCTTATTTAAACAGCAGTTTTAAAACCTAATTAACTAAATTGATAGCTTTATGTATGCAAATTGCCATAATAGAAGAAAGGAAAGTGCAGGGTGGGGTGTGGAGAGTGGAGGCGGCTTGCCCTTGTCCAATAACCAGTACAGCTGCCTTATTTAGCATAGCTGCATGCTCCCTGTGTCTTCCGCAGCCTGTCTGTGGGGTTATCATTTTTAACAGGGTGGGGAGGAACTGTATGGAAACAAAATCTTTAAACATTCAGAAACTAATCTAGCCACAGCCTTAAGAGGTTGAGACCTGTTCATTATCTGGAGACTTCTTACTTTGATGCCTTTATTTATAAGGTACACTTTAAAATTTGGATTCTGGAAAATAAAAATAAAAACTCTCACCCAGTCAGTCCAGAAACCAAGGGGAGGAGGAGGGTAAATAATGCTGCCAACATGTTTTCATTACTCTGCCAGTGCCTGTGTATCTGGTATGTCTTATAAAGCTCTAATCACAGCTTATCTACACTAATAAAAGAGAAACATACAAATTGACCTTACCTCTGCTACACCAACAAGCCACGCCAACCAGCCAATCAGGAGCAAGTATGCAAATTAACCCATCAAAGATGGAAGGTAAATTTGCATATGCAGGCGGGGCGGGCAGTGCCATGGCCTGCCCCTGGGATTCCGGGTCCATTGGGGCCGGGGAGGTGGGGTTGGCAAGCGCCAGACATCACCTGCAGGATCCGGGTTCATCACAGGCCCCGGGAGGGGCAGCGGGGCCCTGGGAACATTGCCACACCAGGGAGGCGTGAGTGAACCCACCTAGCCACTCCAGTGGGGCCCCGTGAACATGACTGCAGGGCTGCCTGAGGGGCGGCTCCAGGGCGAGTGCCAAAGCTTTGGCAAAGCGGCTGGCCAGGAGGCGGGCATTCTAAGGGGCCCCGAGCAGCACCTCACCATCCCTCTATGAGGACACCCCACACAGGCGCTGCCTTTGCCAGCAGGCTCTGGGTGACATCTGCAAATGCTACTGCAACCTCTAACATTCTGGGCAAAGAACTGACCCTGTGCCCCTCTGGGTACCAGGCTTGCTAGGAGTGTGCTGTCACCAATGCCATAGATCAAAGGCAAAAACCTGGCGAGGCAGCGTACACCAGAGGGAGCTCCAGCTGGGGCAGGGACTGGCGAGCAGGGATCTGCCTCCCCTGCAGAGAGAGAGGTTCTGCAGTGGCCCCAAGATGTGCATGGGCCTGGCCAGGGATCAAGGGACATGGAAGGATGTCCGGGGGGGAGGAGCAAGGACCCGCAGCCCTGAGGCGGGGGTTGAGGGGTGGTGCCACCTCAGTGGAGGGGTGCCGCACTGCAGGATATAGGACTGACTGAGGTGATTCAGAGAAGCTCCCAGCGCTGACCGGCCTCGCCCAGGCGCCTTAGCACTTCAGAGGCGGTGACTCCTGCTCCCGCCTTGACCCAAAAGCAAGCCCGCACCCGCCCTGCCCCACAGCAGAGCATGCCTAGACCATGAGTGCAAAGCCTTCCACCTGCTCCAGAGAATGGGGGGGCAGTAAAGAATGGGGGCAGGGGACCGGGGAGAGGAAAGAATGTGGAGCGTCCGCAGTGAAGAGGTGCTTGAGAAAGAGGCTCAGAAGCCTGAAGGGAAGGTTGGTTCTGTTTGCCCGGCAGCTGCCCCTTAGGAAGGGTGGAGAGCTTTGCTCTGAGGGCTCCCTGTGTGCTGAGTCAGGTTCCACAGCCGACTGGAATTGGCCGCAGTTTCCTGGTCTGTAAAATGGATTAAGGTGTCCCAGTGCCTTCACTGAGCTTTGATGGCCAATTGAGATACCATATAAGGAAAATGAGGGAAGAAGTGAGAAAGAAAAGGAAAGGCGAACAACACAAAAGAAAGACTGGAAGGAACCTGTAAACCCATTGTCACCTAAATAGGGAATATAGTCAGTAGTGTTGTAATGATGGTATGATACCAGGTGGGTACTGGAAATATCGGGGACACTTTGTAAAGTATATGATTGTCTAACCACTATTCTGTAGCTAATATAAAACCCGAAACCAATACAAAATAATATTGAATGAAAATTGGAGTAAAATTTTTATAAATTTCAAAGTTTAAATAAATGCTGTAAAGGAAGGAAGGGGGAGAATAAAAATAGTGTTTTTCATTTTACCACTTTGTTGTCTTTTCAGTACATGAAAAAGACAGTTGTCTTTATATGGTGCTTTTATACTTTTCTAAGTCATTATCTCATTTTAATTTCAGGGCAACTTAAAGACAAGATAATTATTCCCTCCACTATTCAAAGAAAGGAAATCTTGGTGTCTGGTCCCAATGATTCAATTGTCAAGCCCTTTTTGTAAAGCAGGATTAGTAAAATTTTATGTGAAGGGTCATATCTATACTAATAAAAGCCTTGGGGGTGATCAGGCCAGCAGGGGAGGGTAATTGGGGGCAATCAGGCCGGCAGAGGAGCAGTTAAGTGTCAATCAGGCTGGCAAGGGAGCAGTTAGGGGGCAATCAGGCAGGCAGGCGAGTGGTTAGGAGCCAGCGGTCCTGGATTGTGAGAGGGATGTCCGACTGCAGGTTTAGGACATCCCCCAAGGGGTCCCAGATTGGAGAGGGTGCAGGCTGGGCTGAGGGACACGCTCCTCAGAATTTCGTGCACCGGGCCTCTAGAGTGTTTATAAAACACAGCCACATACAAACATTGAACACATACTTATCCATATATAGTCAAGTATAGCACTGTTAAATAAACTATATGTAACAATTCTATGAAGGTATTATTTTCATTTCCATAAAACTTATGTAATAAATCATTACTCCTTTGTAAGTTTACATAAAATCTATCTATCTATCTATCTATCTATTTAGATGAGCCAACTGAAATTTCTAGTACTCAGTGCATTTGACCTATAAAAATGGTTATTTTATGTGATTCAGTGTACTGCATATAAAGGGAAATAGAGTTAAATTTTATATATATTAATTAAAATAAAATCTGGGGTAGTTTTTCTAACAATTTTTCTAACTTGATCATGAATCTGATGAACGCAGTGAATGTCTCCTTAGAAAAATTCAGAGTAGTATAAAGTCTTACACTCAATTTGAGGGTGTCCATGGCTTTCTGATGAGCCCCACATGACTTGTCTACTGTCTCTTGGGAACCTTCTCCCAGTGCATAAGCCTATCCTGGAAGGTCGGCACCCCAGGGCCAGACGGTGGCCTGAGGAAGGGTGGATGTAAGGAAAGAATCTAGGCCTGGCATCCACAGCATTTTCTAAATGACTGCTGTGGGGAGAAAAACGACCGTGCAAGGACATTAGTGTTGATTCTCTGGATGGTTAATGGTCCCCACTTTAGCCTCTTCTGACTTCCTTATCTGAGGCTTGGGTTTCTGCTGGAGAGAAAAGCCAGAGCAATTGCTCTCTCAGCCCCTACACTGTAGACCTTGGGCCCAATTCCATCTCTGTCCTAGTCCACCGATTTTTCCTAGGGTGTTATTTGGTCCCCTGACCATTTCCTTGGCAATCAGAGTAAACAGTGGCAAGAACCTAAATAAGAGGCTGGAGGAAAATGTGTTCCCAAGATAAAAATCTTTGTTTTGAGGTTTAGTTTACCCTGGAAGAGGAAATAACACGAGGGCCTACTTCAGTTTGAGCAGCTTTTGCAGGCCGCCCATCTCCATTCACCTCTTTGAAATGCATGGTGACAACACATTGATATTACTGAGGTTAATGACTAACTGATTAACAACAGAGAGCACATTTGCAGGCAAATGAGCTGTAATAATTGTTCCGGGAACTCCTTTGAAGGAAATGTTTTCAATAGGCTTCTTCACTCAGTCCAGACAAACGCCTCCCATTTCTTTCTAACCTATCCTGCTCTGTCTCAGGAAGGTGGGAGAGAACACGCCACCATCACGGTTATCCCAAGTAACCTAAAAGGCGGTGCTGGCTCATCCAGCCCAATCGTGGTCTCATTAAATGGGTGGAATCTACACCTTAAGCCTCTTGGATCCACATTCTAGGTTTGCTCACTTACAAACCAAGAGTTTGAACTTGAAAACCAGGATGACTCAATGTGCCTATTTTCCTGTGTTTTAGAAAAGGAGTTTGGCATTTCTTTTCAAAACAGTGAATGTGACAATATTATCTTTCTTTTATCTGTAGGTAGCAAAATGCAAGGAGTTATTTTTTTTAAAGGAGTATTTTTCAATTTTTTTAAAACCAATGTACCATTTTGCCAACTAGAGTACTCATTAATCCTCGGGGTCCTGAAACCTGGTCAAACATGGATTGATCCGCCTCCTCCTCCTAAGAATTTCCACTTTGCCTATGTGCAGTTGCCAACGTGGCAGTGGCCTTCCAAATTTAGCTGGTCTCCTAACCACCTGTAGGGCTCTCAGAGAAGAAAAAGGATTTCCAGGCCTCACCCCCAGAGTTCATTTTGCAATAGGTCTGGAGCAGGGCCCCACAATTTGCATTTCTAAGTAGTAAAGTGGTGCAGATGATGCTAGGTGTGGGACCTTGCTTTGAGAACATTGCTCTAAATAAATGGTCAAAATTGGACAGCAGCCCAGGTGGAGAGATGCTCATAGCTGGTCCCCTCCCTAGTCTGGTAACGTGTCCATTGACACAAACAAAATCCACTGCTTAGGGGGAAAGGACTGTGTCCGTCCTGTTATGTTCTGTGGTTTTTCTTTTATTCTCACTTTTAGTCATTTACTTTGTCAATATGTGTTTATTGACAACATCCTAGGCCTACGCTTAACGCTAAGGTCCTGGAGTCACAGTGACTGTTGTCTGATTAAGGAGCTTACTAAAGCCCTGCCTTCCTGGGAAGAAGGGCAATCCATTAAGGAGCCTCAGACAAATAAAATCATTACAGTACCAGGAGGAAGAGATGGCAGTGATCACACTTCACTCATCCACCACTCTTCCCGTAGTATTTTTATTTTATTCCTTCACTTTAAAAATGTATTACATTTATTTTAAAGGTGATCATATATCATTATCACAGAGGTTAAAACCAGTACATTTTGTCGTGAAAAGTATCTGGAAATAAAGAAAAATCTCTACAACAGAACAAGTCCATTAAATTCTAGCTAGAAACTGTTACCTACAGAAGGGTTTGTGGCTGAGGTCTCTTGGTGAAAAGAAAAAAAAAAAAGAGAAAAGAGCAAATGCCAGAGAGATATTAAAGACATTCTAGCATTGAATGCTGTTCCCTTTGATGCTATTGGAAATGTTAACAAAATTGGAAAGAGGAGACTTTCTCTCTATGGAATTCATTGTTGTTTGTTGCTAGGCCAAAAGTGCTATCTATAATTATATTAGGACTGCCACTCTGGTTTGTCTTCATTTTTCAGATAAAACAAGCAAACAAACAAACAAAAACACACAAATGAATAAAACTCAGAAAGAACAAGAAAGTGCAAGAAAAGTGATATTGACGACTGGAGTGATAGTATTTAGCCACTGACAGAACCTGAGACAGCCCGAGTGGGGAGCGTGTTTAGAAGTATGGCATGTAGGACTGTATGATGGACTTAGAGTATAGTATGACCTCCATCTTCTTTACTGAGTCACCTCAGGTCACCTTTATTGCCCTACCTTGAAAGGGTAAATTTGAATATCTCCCCCCAGTTTTATTGAGATATAATATTATATTGAGATATAATTGACAACAATAGAACATTATTAGTTTGAGGTGTACAACATAATAGTTGACATATGGATATACTGCAAAGTGATTACCCCAGTAAGTTTTGTTCACATCCATCATCTCGGGTAATAATGAATTATATTTCTTATGTTGAGAATTTTTGAGATATACTCTCTGAACAACTTTCAAGTATATGATACAGTATTATTAACTATAGCCATCATGCTGTACATTACATCCTCAGAACTCATTGATCTTATGACTGGAACTTTGTACCTTTTGATCACCTACCACCCAACTCTGAAAACTACCAATCTGTTCTCTATTTCTATGAGTCTTTTTTAGATTACACATATAAGGGAAATTATAGAGTATCTGTACTTTTTTTTTTGGCCTTGCCTATTTTATTATTATTTTTCTTTATTGATTAAGGTATTACATATGTGCCCTTATCGCCCCATTGCCTCCCCACCCCCCACTCATGCCCTCACCACCCTGGTGTCTGTGTCCATTGGTTAGACTTATATGCATGCATACAAGTCCTTTGGTTGATCTCTCCCTTTTACTCCCACCCTCCCCTACCTTTGCTCTAAGGTTTGATGGTCTGATCGATGCTTCTCTGTCCTGTCTCTAGATCTGTTTTTGTTCATCAGTTTATGTTGTTCATTATATTCCACAAATGAGTGAGATCATGTGATATTTATCTTCCTCTGACTGGCTTATTTCACTTAGCATAATGCTCTCCAGTTCCATCCATGAGTATCTGTTCTTTTATGTCTGTTTACATCAACTAGTGTAACACCCTCAAAATCTATTTATCTATGTTGTAGCAAACATCAGCATTACCTTCTTTTTCATAGCTGAATAATATTCTAATATATATATATATATATATATATATATATATATATATATATATATATATCATGTTCTTTATCCATTGAAGGACATTTTCAAGTCTTTGTTATTGTAAATGAATATCATTACCAATTTAAATCTAATGTTTTTAGTGCAAAACAATAGCCATGATCCCACTGGCAACTTTAACAAGTATTTCAAAAGGTGATTTCCTTGCCCTGAATATCTGTCTCACTACTACAGGAAAGTGCAGGTATATCAGCAATATTAGGGGTCACATTTTGTTATGATTACTTTTATGTGATCCCTGCTTCTGATGTAGGAATTGGAAAACATAGTATCATGTCAGAAAGTAACAGAGATTGCAGCTCTCACCCAGACGAGGCAGAAAAGTAAAGAAATCAACATCTTTTCCTAGCCATTGAGTTTGTGAGCACCCTCAGACTCTCCTTTATCATCTCGATGAAAACCGTGAGTCTACATAGAGAAAGCAGTTTGACATCAATATGAAAAGGGTAATTGCTGAATTACTTCACTTCACCTCTAACACCACTGCATAGTATAACTTAAATCCATATTTACTGGACTGAAACAGTACCAACAATTCTAAAAAGGAGAAGGAGAGAGAGGAGAAATAAAACTTATTTTTACACTAATTTTTTTTTTCTATCTTTGACACACATTATCTCAATTTATTTTTAAACTCATCTGACAAATAGTAAAACTTGGTTCCAGAGAGTCACTGAAGGTAGACAGGTCACCTTTTCAGCTGATGGCATAGCCAGGTTAGAAACCAATTCTGATCTTCAGTCCCTGCTCAATGAAAACCAGTTGCAAAAAAATAGCATTCATGATAAAAATAACAACAATAATGGATACCAGTTATTGAGCACTCATTACGAGCCAACTATTTTTCAGGAATTATCTTATTTAATCCATCTATGAATTAAGAATTAGCATTAATCTCCTAATTTTGCAGATGAGAAAAGGAAGCTCAAACAATTTAAATTCCTTGAGGCTATATAACTAATAAATGGCAATACAGAAGTTCATTCTAACCCTGTGAACTTTGGGGTTCTTGTGTGTCTGTTTTCAAACCATCTCAAATGTTATTTTAAAAGGATATCTAGTTCCTGGAGACAGACATTGTTACAGAACAAATACTGAGTGTTAATATCCCTCTGCATCTCAAAGAACGAAACCTAAAGTTCGCTCTGAGTCACCTGGGATGTTATCGTCTGTTCCCACCTCCCAGGCCTCATACCCACCGAGTCAGTAACTCATCTCTTTAAATGAATTTCTGGTAGGAGCTTAATCAGATGCTGTCATGGTTTTGTGCCATCATTTATAGGCAATATTTACACGTGGGATTTTTTATTATTGATCCGGAAGCAAAGAGCTTCAGCTATTCCTAGCCTGCTTGGGAGAAATATGGTCTTCTATTCCCCACATTCCTTTCTGTGAAGTAAATCCAAAAATGTAGGTTTTTGAACTTCCCGCCTACCATACTATGTATGCCCGAAACACTGATAAGCCCTACAAAACCTGACTTCTCCTTGGTTCCAACAACTTCTACCTCCAACTTAGAGCAATTGCATTGCTTTCTCTTTTTAATAGGTTTTAAATAGCCAAGTACCAAATGAGAATATTATCTTTGTAAAAAACAAACAGACAAACAAAAAACACCCTTAAATATAGAGATGAGATTGACGTCCTTATAATCCCTTTCTTCCAAAGATAATCTGTGGTTTGATGCTGGTACCTGTGCCCAGGCTTTGCTTTACCTGGACCATTTTCTAGTTCTTTACACAAATCTATGCATCCATACAAAATATATAGTATATGCCAGCTGGGTGTAGCTCAGCCGTTGAGCATCAACCCAGGAACCAAGAGGTCACCTGTTTGATTCCTGGTCAGGGCATATGCCCAGGTTGCTGGCTCGATCCCCAGTGTGGGGCGTGCAGGAGGCAGTCAATCAATGATTCTCTCTCATCATTGATGTTTCTATCTCTCGCTCCCTCTCCCTTCCTCTCTGAAGTCAATAAAAATATATTTAAAAAAAGAAAATATATAGCATATTATGTTATTTTCACATATATTATATCACAGGATAAAATATATACTAATAATGTAATATAGTATCTCTAAAATTTGTGTAACTTTTCCTATTTAAGTGATCTAAGAAATTTTTCATATATGTGGTTTTTACTTCATTCTTTTAACTGCTGTTTGACCTTCTATTATGTGGATATACTATAATCTAGCGTTTTACCAGATGACTATTTGGATTGATCAGGAATTCTTGCTATTACAATCCAGGTTGCAGTCAGTATCATTGCCCAATACATCCTTATTAACCACATCCTTGTCCACATAAGCAGTTTTTTCTAGGAATGATATGGAGGGGTGGAATTCTGGATTGTAGGGCATGCAGGTTTCAAATTTTAATAGCTAGCATCCAATTTTCTCTCTAATTGGTTTTCCAAGCTATACTCCTGCTAGCCACATAAAGGAAGGCCTATTTCCACCACCCTCAGCAGTACATTATATTTTTAAGTGTCTTCTACATTGTTAGGAATATTCTAGAAGCATGTAGGGAGGGAGGAATAACATAATATTCAATATCCTAGTGTTGCCCTAATTGCCTATATTAGGGCTATGATTCAGAAAGGGCGAGGTGTGGTTGGTCTGAAATGTCACCCTCTTAACATCATCATCTAGTTTATATTCCATGATCTTCACCTCAGTTGCCACTTCAGAGCATGTCTCATTTATTCTGCTCTCTCTAACACTAGCACCCACGGTAATATATATATATATATATATATATATATATATATATATATATATATATATATATATATATATATTAAAAAATACACCTCCCAGGAGAAGGAACACCTATTGCCAAGGGAGATGTACTGTACCTCTGCATATTTAAAAGTTAACTTTTTTTCTTTTCCTGGAAATACAATAAAAATGAGTTGCACCCCCCTCCACACACACACACACACACACACACACACACACACACACACCCTCCACTGTCCCCAAGCCCAAGCATCTCCTAAGGAATTAATGACCAGCTGAGGTTAATGAGTCCCCACTCGGCTTTGGGCCATCAACTCTCCCAGCTGGTCATTAATCCCCTGGAAATACCTCACGCCTTGGTAGTTACTCCTTAATTATGGAAGGCATTAAGAATTAGGCGAGAATCCTAAAGCAAAATGAAAAGGCCATTTTTCACTGATGCTCAGCGTGGGACACTTTAAGTCCAGGTGGCACCAGGCAACACAACCACACTGCGATTAAACCAACTGCTTCTAAGGAGGAGTCATCAATCTCTATTTTCTCCTCTGAGCATCCAAATTCAAGGAGGCTATTTGAGGGTACTCTAGGTCTGAGACCAAATAACTTGTGTCCAATGAATTCTTGATTAAACTGTCTGAAGACCAGTACTTTCAACTCATTCAAGCCAGAGATAACTAGATCTTCATGTCCGGGGAAGCAAGGGGTTGTGTATATGGTTTCATGTTCTTTATAAGGTAGTTTCAGATTTCTCCCATCCCTTCATCCATTTGTCCCTACTTACCAGTGTTTTTTTTTTTTTTTTTTTTTTTTTTTTTATATATTTTATTGATATTTTACAGAGAGGAAGGGAGAGGGATAGAGAGCCAGAAACATCGATCAGCTGCCTCCTGCACACCTCCCACTGGGGATGTGCCCGCAACCAAGGCACACGCCCTTGACCGGAATCGAACCCGGGACCCTTGAGTCCGCAGGCCGACGCTCTATCCACTGAGCCAAACCGGTTTTGGCAACCAGTGTTTTCAATTAATCTTTAAGTGATTCCCTTGGGTCAGAACCAAAGATTTTAAAATAGATTACTAGGTATTTATTTATTTATTTATTTATTTATTTATTTATTTATTTTGTGATGTGCCTTATTTAGTTAGTTAGTTGATGAAGTTGAAGGTACTAGCCACTGCCATTCTATTAACCAAAGTAGCAATATTTTAGTCATTTTTTACCATGATGGTTTTAGTGCCTACAAATATTGCACCTTGTTAGGTAAAAATACTTCGCTTAATGTTTAAATGCAGCTTTTTGAGAAGTTTGATTGACAACATGAACACTTTGGTCTAACTGAAGTCAGTGTCAAATCCAGTCCAAAAGGGAAGGGTTTTGAATGAGTAGATCCAGAAACATAACTCCTAGGTCCACAGCTGTCATAGAACCTTTATGGCATATGTTTGTGGTGAGTATGTGGAAGTACATAGAAAGCGAGGCGCTTTGGTGGGTAGTCAGTGTGAGCTGAGGCAGCACTCAGGGAGGGTTGAGGGAATTGCTCAAATAAATCTTAAAGCAAATTTTACCTACTTCAACATTTTATTCTAGGGAAAATCATATTGAAACATGCCCCCTTATTATTTTTTCTAGCATGGAGATAACATTAGATTAATACGAGGTTAATACTGCATCACACAACAAACCAACCTCTAAAAAAAAAAAAAAAAAAAAAAGATAAAGTGCAAAGAGAGGCAGTTTATGGGAGTCCTATACAAGGCTTTTGAGACAGAAAAGATGGGTCTAAATACTGATTCTTCCCCTTACTTAATGCCATATGACTCTGGGCAATTGCTTCAATCTCCTAGGGAAAAATCATGCCCTCTTCATGCTGTTCCAGGCTAGAAAACAACAATGCATATAAATCATTCTGCATAATTCTTCACGGGCAATGCTTAATATGGGGTAAAGTGTGGAGAGAGGTATAATTCAATGTATTTAATGAAAAATAACAATTAGATTAAAGTGACATTTTTGAGCCATCTTTGACTCTCCCTTTTGTTTGCCCGCTAAATCTAATTTGTCATAAAATCTACTTTGTGTGTCTGTGCACATGTGTCTTTGCTGCCTCTCCTTCTGCCAATGTAACTTCTCAAATAAATCACTTCTCCAGCTTGTCCATTTGGACCATTAACGACCTGGTCCAAGCTCTTATCGCTCATTTCTCTCCTACGGTGACTCAGCCTTCAGTCATCTTCAGGCTCCCTGTGTCTCTCTTCAGAGCTTTCTTCCAAATGCTGGGGTGGAGTTTTGTAACACACTAGGAAGAATCCAAATTCTGTTTTCCTTACCACTTAACTAAATCCTTCACATCTTACAAAACTCCATCTCTTTCTTGTACTTGGCCCACACCACGCTGCCATTTTTGGACAAAATCATATAAACCTGTATTATTTGCATCATACATCTTCTCACTAGTCTCACATTTACCTGAATGGTATTTTTGCTTTCTGTTTGTGGTATCCTAGCTAATAAAAGAGTAATATGCAAATTAACCATCACTCTGCTACACCCACAAGCCACACCCACAAGCCACATCCACCAGCTAATCAGGAGCGAATATGCAAATAAACCCAACCAAGATGGCTACCGCCACAGAGAGCAGGAGGGAAGCTTGGGTTTCCCCGGCAATGGAGGAAGCCAAGCTTTCCACCTGCCCTTGCTGGCCTAGACCTCCACTCAAGGCTACAAAGTTTCAATGATAGAAGATACATAAATCCAAACAGAAATGGCGGCAGCCACGGAGCTGGAGAGAGCAGGAGGCTAGGGTTGCCCGCAGCGATGGAGGAAGCCAAGCTTCTGCAGCCCTGGCCGGCCCAGCCCTCTGCTTAAGGCTACAAAGTTTAAATTATAGAAGATACATAAATCCCAACAGAAATGGCTGCCACCTCAGAGCAAGCAGAAGGCTTGGCTCCGCTCCAGGCTACAAAGTTTCAATTGTAGAAGATAAATAAACCCCAGATACCAGGGCCTCTGCTTGGGTCCCCAGGGGGCATGGCCGGCCTGCAAACCACCACAGGCCCCTCGCCCAGGCCACCCCACGCCCCAAGGGAACTCCCCACCCTGATCTGGGACACCCTTCAGGGCAAACCACTGGCCCCCACCCATGCACCAGGCCTCTATCCTATCTAATAAAAGAGTAATATGCAGATTGACCATCACTCCAACACACAAGATGGCTGCCCCCATATGGTCAAAGATCCTGCCCCCATGTGGACACAAGATGGCCACCACAAGATGGCCAGCAAGGGAGGGCAGTTGGGAGGGACCAGGCCTGCAGGGGAGGGCAGTTGGGGGGGGACCCAGGCCTGCAGGGGAGGGCAGTTAGGGGTGACCAGGCCTGCAGAGGAGGGCAGTTGGGGGGACCAGGCCTGCAGGGGAGGGCAGTTAGGGGTGACCAGGCCTGCAGGGGAGGGCACTTAGGGGAAAACAGGCTGGCAGGGGAGCAGTTAGGCATCAATCAGGCTGGCAGGGGAGTGGTTAGGGGGTGATCAGGCTGGCAGGCAGAAGCTGTTAGCGGCAATCAGGAAGTCAGGCAGGTGAGCAGTTGGGAGCCAACAGTCCTGGATTGTGAGAGGGATGTCCGACTGCCCATTTAAATGGGCAGTCGGACATCCCTCGAGGGGTCCCAGATTGGAGAGGGTGCAGGCTGGGCTGAGGGACACCCCCCCACACTATGCACAAATTTCGTGTACCGGGCCTCTCGTCTATATATATAAAAGCCTAAGCAACTGGCTGACTGTTTGACCGTCTGACCAGTAGCTATGA
The DNA here is from genome assembly GCF_963455305.1 of Plecotus auritus. NCBI lineage: Eukaryota > Metazoa > Chordata > Mammalia > Chiroptera > Vespertilionidae > Plecotus > Plecotus auritus. Next base: position 10,437,454 of record NC_137773.1, on the reverse strand, counting down.
CATGCACTGACCACCAGGGGGCAGATGCTCAACAGGAGCTGCTGATCTGTGGTGACTTGGCAGCTGCGGTTCTCGGGTGACACACCTGGAATCAGAGAGGAGGGAGCCTGATTCCGGAGTATGTCACCTGAGAACTGCCCTATCGCAATTTGGGACCCCTCAGGGGATGTCAGAGAGCCAGTTTTGGACAATCCCCACAAGCCAGGCTGAGGGACCCCACCGGTTCACAAATCTGTGCACCAGGCCTCTAGCCCATTGGCTCCCCACTTCGGGTCTGGCTCCCCACCAGGCCTCTAGCCCATTGCAGAGGTCTGGGCCTGGACCTTATAGAAACTTTTCAACTTGATTAGCTAAATGATGAGACGTGCAGGACTTACTGGCTGCAGCCCCAACGTCTGGCCCATCCGCTTAATATTGATTTCCAGTGGAGGCAGTGAATCTACCACTCTCGGCTGGGAAATCAGCCACGGCTTCCCTCCTTCCAGGCAGACAGTACTGTGGGGGGATTAAGGGGGGGCAGCGGGTCAACCTCCAGGGAGGGAAAGAGGGGAAGGAGCAGCTCAGGTGGGAAAAAGGGGGTTCCTGCTGCCACAGGACTCCGCCTGGGGGGGAAGGGCCTGGGAGCGAGCATGACATTGAGCAGGGTCCTTCCTACCCTAGGCAAACCAGATTCCAGGCTAAGTAAATCCTGTTTGCCAAATAATTGCATTTTGCAGCTAAATGCCCACAAGTCGTCAGTTACCGCCAAACTTAGGGTAAAGTGAGATGAAAGAAGCGAGACTGATACAGAGAGAAAGTGACCTAATATTGGGAGAAGAGTGGAGGGAGCCTGATTCCTGGTTGTGTCATCTGAGAACCACCCTCTTGAAATCAGGGAACCCTCGAGGGATGTTGGACAATCCCCACAATTTTGGCCAGATCCCCACAGGCCAGGCCGAGGGACCCCACCCGTGTACAAACCCGTGCACCCAGGCCTCTAGTGTATATATAATTTTGCTGTACGTTCAAGGCAATTGCTTATGTTTTTAACTCTTTGGCTATTCTATGAATATTCTTTTTAGCATGTTTTTAATTTTCTAAGCAACACACATTGCCCCAGGAATAAAATCATTCTAAAAGAAAGGTATGGTCCTGCATTCATTAAGCTTATTTTTTTGAGAGGGAGATAGACAAAATAGGTAGCAATGGAATGATCATGTGAATGTTTGCGTAATTATAAGTTGTGAAAATAATGTATAACAAGGGAATCTGACCTAGGCTTGAGGATAAACGCAAGCTTACTTGAAGAAAAGATGGGAAAGCAGTTATCTGATTAGGAGGTAGCTATTGAGGCGGGATGGGGGGTGGTAAGAATATCCCCGACAGAAGGAGCAGAGATTTCCAGCACCAATGGTGAATTAGAACTGACAAGCCAGTGGGGCCAGATCCAGGGAACACGTGGGGAAAGGTGTGAAATGAGGCGGAAAAAAGAGGTAGCCTTATTAAGGTGCCTGCGGTTTCTTCAAATGGAAATTATATACATTTATTGTCTCATGAGGATTCTACACATTCCAGGTGCCAAGTGGATATATGTTGCATGAATGTTGGAGTGAAATTGTGACATTTGTATAAATGCTATTTATTCCTTATGTATAACTGGAAAATGAATAGGAACTATGAAATGATTTATTGCAAGATTCTCAAGAGCTTAGATTTCTGACCCAGCTTTCAAACTGATAAAAATACTATGAATTATGTTGAAAAAGAATGAAGGAAAAAGGATGAAGCCAAGGGAATGTATTCTACTTATAAAGAATTATTGAATGTTTAGTTCCAGAAATGAGTGATTTAAAAGAGACTTTCTTTGCTCATATTTTTTAAAGCTATATCAAATAAAATATCTCAAAATCTAGATAAATTCCCTCGCTGATTCTGTAGTGACTTTATACAGTGTCTCTATTATGGTTCAACATAAATCTTTATGAGTTTGTTGCATTTTGTACCTGGAACTTTGCTTCTTTAGTGACAAAAATAATATTTAATTAGATTTGACAAGAGGTCCTACTTTACTGTAGATTAGTACTGTTTGTGATGGAGAGAAAAATACCAACGTATATAAGTGTAGAATCTCCATTTGGCTAGTTAAGAAGAAACTCTTAATAATTTAATCCTGTGTTTCAAAGCAGAACACGATTTTTGATTAAGTGAAGGCTGAATATCTATACTATACCTCCCTCCTCACCTCCTATCCCAAGGTGCTTTCTCACAGAGAAAGGGATGTACCGCTTTCCTTCTTGTTAAGACATCGTCTAGTCTCTGTCAAGGACTAAACTCAGTCCTTCCCTCCGTCCAGGCGACACATCTATTGAAAGCATTAATGGATAATCAGACTCCTCGGGGAAATTTAATGTGGTTAAATAGTAATAAAGGAACTTTCCACTGGAACATAAACAATACCATAATGAAGAATATTTAATCATATGTTTTGTCACTGAGTCCATTATAGAGCCAATTTAAAATTATAATACATTTGCATTTGACACTTGCTAGAGATTGGCAAATTTATTCATGTGAAAAATAGAGAATACAGATGAAATGCCTTTGGATTTCTCTGTTTGATAGAACTAAAAAATAATCACTCCTGTATAAAGATATCTACCCATCTATCTATCTCTATCTCTTATATATACAAATATAGGACAAATATCTATTCTCAATCCATTCAGTTCATTTTATTGACTCAAAAGATACATTTTCATTGAGATGTTTTAGACAGTTACAAATTAACATCGAGCCACAGAAACATTAGTGATTTGATTTTAAATGCCTCTCTTCGCCCAGCAACGGGCCAGCATTTTGCTCCAGCATATGATGCATGAAGCATGAAGGGGACTGGACAAAGAGAGAATCAGTGTGAGCCAGGAAGCGTGATTCAGAGTTGGCTGGTGTGAAAGCCAAAATGTGCCCAGAATGTCTCCTCAGCAGCAAACAGGAGACAATCTGGTCACCTTTAAATGACTGGCAACTGCACCCTGAAACCAGTTGCTGGCATTAGGAGAGCTTGTTTTTATATATTTTACTTCATTTCCTGAAAGGTCTCCTGATTTTTTTTTCCCCCAAGACAACCAGCAATAGTCCTGGACATTGTGTCCCCTTTGTGACTTACAGTTTCTTTTGCCTTCTAAGAAACCCTTTTGAAAAGTTCTGAGCTTGTTTCAACATCGCTTAGTGATGGCATCCTAATGGCTCCAGAAATATAATAGAAGGTACAATTTTTCAACAATATTTTACCCAGAAATGTCATCTGCCCTAAAAATGTGCCCTTATATACTGGGATACCTCATTCAGTGTTACCTGTTACATAAAAAAGTAGAAACAACTTAAATGTTGAATACTAAAAATGTATAGTTATTGGAAATGATGTAAAAGTATTTATTGAAATGAAGGATACTCAAAGTATATCATTAATGATGAAGGAAGAATATAAAACAGTGTAAAAACACGTATATACGTATATAAATAGTAATTATACTTAATGTGCAAGATGAGCACTTTTCAGACATTTTTTTGTTTTATTTTGTTTTACAACGAGCATGTGCTACTTATGTAATCTTTCACGAGAGTGGCAATAGTTATTTTTTCTAAGTAAATATGCCTAATAATTGAATTTTCAATGGCCTAGAAGATAGATTGTTGTTGTTTTTATAGCTATGAACCAGGAGGTCAAGGTTCAACTCCAGTCAGGACATAGGCCTAGGTTTCATGCACAATCCCCAGCAGGGGTGTGCAGGAGACAGCTAATCAATGATTCTCTCTCATCATTGATTTCTCTCTCTCTTTCACTCTCCCTCTCTCAATCAAGAAAACTATATTTTAAAAATTGTTAAACTTATCCAGTCCCGGTTGGAGCATAGTTCCCATATGCCAAGATTGCAGGTTCAATCCTCAGTTGAGAGTTAACCAATGCATGCATGGATGTGTGGAACAACAAATCTCTCTCTCTCTCTCTCTCTCTCTCTCGCTCTTTTCCTCCCTCCCCCTCATCCCCTTATTTCCTCTCTATCTGAAAGTTAATTTTTTAAAAAATGTTTGATTCATCCAAAACTCTCTTATAGAAATGCCCAAAATATTGTTTGGCCAAATATCTGGGCACCTTGTGGCCCAATCAACTTAATACATAAATTAACCATCAGATATGGAATTTCTCAATTTAATCAACTTAATACATAAACTAACCATCCGATATGGAATCATATCTATTTTCCGTGCCTTGGACTTGTGAAACATTGTAGGTTGCAGAATGAGTCTAGTGCAGAAACAGAAAATGAAGAAAGAAGCTCCAGTGCCAGGCAGCCTTTATGTCACCTATGCTTACTCTGCAAATAAGGTTTTGAATGGTTTGGTTCTGAGAAAAGCTGAAGCTTTGAGAATTTTATGAAATAATTCAGATAAAGTTTTTCTATTGAAGTCCCATTTTCTTTGGAATGGAGTGATTCTCCATTACTATGATAGACTTTTTAAATTAATCGTAGGCAGTGGTACGATTTTGCCTCCTCCTTTCATTTTTAAGGACCCTTCTGATTACACTGGGCCCATGGAGAGAACTCGGGGCATTCTCCCTATGTAAAGGTCAGCAATGAGCAAACTTAATTCTATCTGCAATCTTAATTCCTCTTTGCCATGAAACCTAACCCATCAAGGTGCTTCAGATTAGGGCTTGATACTTTTAGGAAGACCATTATTCTACCCACCACAATAATTAAATCTCTTCCGATGAACACAGCCTCACAGAGACGTTAATCAAGATGTTCTGTCCTCTCTCATCTAAGAGCTGTCATGTAACCCAGGTAAAGCCAATTGTGCTTTATTTTATACATTTATCTCCAAGGAAAGTGATCCAATGGCTGAGAAAGTTTGAGCAGATTCATTTCAGTAGTAGAACCTGAAAGAAATTGTCATGGAGTCCCTGTTATAAAGGTTCTCTGAAGTTACTACCCCCTGCTGCTCCTTAGTTTTCTTGCCTTATTTTTTTAAATAAATCTTTATTGTTCAGATTATTACAGATGTTCCTCTTCCCCTCCCCCCCAGCTACCCTCCACCCAGTTCCCACCCCACCCCATGCCCTTACCCCCCACACTGTCCTCATCCATAGGTGTAAAATTTTTTTCCAATCTCTTTCCCCACACCCCCTTCCCCCCGAGAATTGTCAGTCCACTCCCTTTCTATGCCCCTAATTCCATTATATTCACCAGTTTATTCTGTTCATCAGATTTTTTATTCACTTGATTTTTAGATGCTCTTATTGATAGATATGTATTTGTTGTCACTTTGTTGTTCATAATTTTTATCTTCACCATTTTCTTATTTTTCCTCTTCTTAAAGAATACCCTTCAGCATTTCATATAATATTGGTTTGGTGGTGATGAACTCCTTTAGCTTTTTCTTGTCTGTGAAGCTCTTTCTCTGATCTTCAATTCTAAATTATAGCTTTGCTGGATAGAGTAATCTTGGTTGTAGGTTCTTGCTATTCATCACTTTGAATATTTCTTGCCACTTCCTTCTGACCTGCATAGTTTCTGTTGAGAAATCAGCTGACAGTCGTATGGGTACTCCCTTGTAGGTAACTAACTGTTTTTCTCTTGCTGCTTTTAAGATTCTCTCTTTGTCTTTTGCCCTTGGCATTTTAATTATGATGTGTCTTGATGTGGTCCTCTTTGGATTCCTCTTGTTTTGGGTTCTCTGCACTTCCTGACTAATAAGTCTATTTCTTTCACCAAGTAGGGGAAGTTTTCTGTCATTATTTCTTCAAATAAGTTTTCAATATCTTGCTTTCTCTCTTCTTCTGGCACCCCCATAATTCGGATGTTGGTATGCTTGAAGTTGTCCCAGAGGCTCCTTACACTATCTTCACATTTTTGGATTCTTTGTGATGAAGAAAGATTCTTTCTTCTTGTTTTTCTGGGTGGGTGTTTTTTGCTTTCTCATATTTCAAATCTTTGACTTGATTCTTGGGAGCCTCTAGACTACTGTTGAATTTCTATATATCATTCTTTATTTCAGTCAATGTATGCTTAATTTCTGACTGGTCCTTGTCCATTTTTTTGGCATTCTGACTAAGATCCTTGAAGGTCTCACTAAGCTCCTCAGAGGTTTCTAGAAGATTCTTGAGTAACCTTGTAACTGTGGTTTTGAACTCTATATCCAGTAGTTTGATTATCTCTGTTTCTTTCATTCGTGACATGTTTCTTTGTCTCCGCATTTTGGCTGCTTCCCTGTGTTGATAGAGTGGCCTTGTGTGCTAGGTGTCCTATAGGGCCCAGTGGCTCAGCCTCCCTAATCACCTGAGGTGGACACCCTTGGTGCACCCCTTTGTGGGCTGGGTGCACAGTCTTGTTGTAGTTAAGCCTTGATTGCTATTGGTATCACTAGGAGGAATTGACCTCCAGGCCAATTGGCTGTGAGGACCAGCTGTGTCTACAATGGGAGAACTGCCGTGCTGGAGACACCCTTATGGGGCAGGACTTGCTTCAGTGGGACTTTGGTGCTCACTGAGTCTGCCCATTGAGTGTGTCGCTTATGGATGTGAAGAGTTGTAATCTGGTATGGTCAGACACTGACAACTGCGTACACTGGCTCTTGGAACTCTAAGGAGGTGCAAAGTCAGCCACTGCCTGAGGCCACCCAAAAGGAGCTACAGTGAGATCTGCAGATTCTTCCTCTTTGTTTGGGGTTTGGAAGTGCCCAGATGAGGCCCAGCTGTGAAGCAAGGCAGGCTGCTGCTGCCAAGCCGTGGGCCTCCTTTTGGAAGCTTTGGAGCTCTCTGACCCAGCTGCAGTTTGTTAGGTTTTAGTCTGTGAAAGGACAGGCCATTCATATGCAAAAGCTGCTGTGCACAGCTTGGGTGGGGTTGTAAATTGGGTGGGGCGGGGTCTCAGGGAATTACCAGGGCAGAGCAAACAGCAATGGCTGCCAGTCAGCCCTGCACCAGGGAGGTCCTGCGTCTCTGTGTCCCGCACCCCCACGCAGGAACAATGATCGCTATGAGCACCTCTGAGAGAAAGCCATGCTCGCGTTCCGGCCCGATGCCAGACAGTCCAGTTTCTCCCCATATGAGTCTGGGTCCCCCATAGTCTAGCCCAGAACTGGAGTGCAGAGCAAGTGGGAGCTGGTATCTCCGTCCCGATTGAAAAAAACAACAGCGCACCCAGTTGCCAGCCTGTTTTGCGCGCCTCCGTACCTCCATACCTGTGCACCTCCTACCAGTCTCAATGCGCTTTTTTCTTTCCTTCTAGTTGTAGAACGTCCAATCAGCCAGCTTTTTCCGTGGTTCTGGATGATAGTTGTTTTGTCTTTTAGTTGTAGTTTTAATGTGGCTGTCAGAGGCAGCAAGTCAGGTATTTACCTATGCTGCCATCTTGGTTCTTCTTGCCTTATTCTTCATTCTTCCTTTATTTCTGTGAGCTTTCATATTGTTCCAATGAATTCTGTGTTTTCTTAATTTAGCTAGGGTGAATTTCCTTGGTTTTCAACAAAATAATTGTAATGACACAAGAAATGATGGGCAACAAGGGCAACTGAGGGGATTAGAACCACTCTCCAAGTGAGTAAATATGATTTATTTCACATCCCTGTGCTTAAAAATCATGAATACCCTGGGTAGTGAACAAATTTCCTTACTTTTCTAACAGCACGCAGGTAGAATTATGAAACCGCATTGCTGTTCCATGGGACTAATCATAGAGATGAATTAGGGGACTACGTGGTTACTTATGTATCATTTCTATTTGTTTAAAGGAACTCAGTGCCCCAAGGCCTTGTGTACAAAAATTAATAAACACAAGACTAACTTTTCACAGCTGTCTCTGGAAACCTCCCTGGTTTTTGAGATTCTCCACTGAGTATAAATAAGAGAACAATTGTACAAATCTAGGGTGCCTGGAGGGCTTGAAATCCATCCCAAACAGATTTTATTAAAAAAATAAAACTAAAAGTTGGCCATTTTCTCTTTGACTCGTGGATTTACTGAAGTAAACTCTAAGAAAATATCTTTAAATGCTATACAAAGGATTCAAACAAGATACATGGCAAAAGGTTCATTTTCAATGAGTTGAGAAAAAAAAAAGAGGATATAAAAAGGAAGAAGAAAATAGAATGAGAGGCTCAGAAGATCAGGAGAATCTTTCAACTTGACATCTTCAATGACTGTGTGTTTATCTTTACACGATGGCAAAGCTGACGTCAGATTCATAACCCAATAGTCCTCCTGGGAGAAAAAGTAACATTTGAGACTGTTAGTCCATCAGTAATGGGAGCTGAGAATCTTCACACATTAAAGTATTTTTTTAAAAATAAGTGGAAGAGACATGGAGAAGGGTTCCTTCATTCCATCAAGCAAAACGCCAGTTGCTGATAGGAAGGGAGAGAAAACCAATGACAGACAAATGAGAGGAACATAAAACCACAGAGATAGCATTGCTTTGTTTTGGATCTTTACCTCTGTCTTTAAGAAAAAGTTGTGTTTAGGGAAAATTTTATTTTGAGACATAAAATCACAAGGAGTACTGTTAATAAAGTCAAGATGTGAGGAAAAGAAAGACGCTGAAGGATGAAAATACAGAAAAGTAACTGAAGATACTTTACAAATCATTGTGTATTTAAAATCAGCAGGGTCTGATGACATGAATTCTACATGCAGAACCCTGCTATTAATTGCTATGGTAGAATTTTAAAAGGGAAACAAAGGTTTCAAAAGAAAATAGTATATTTAGACCTTGCCTAAAATGATATACGTGTGTGTGTGTGTGTGTGTGTGTGTGTGTGTGTTTAGAATGGCAAGAACCCTGCTAATTTACAGATAATTACAGATTGGTCAGCTTAGCGGTAACAAATCAAGAAGATACTAGAAGAAATTACCAAAAACATTATGTTACCACATCTTAGGGGGAACAGGTCTGAATAGTGAATAAGGTGAATCATGCCAGACTAACTTAATTTTGTACTATTATAGAGTGGCAGGCCATGCGATACAGGGGAAGCAATAGATGTAATCTACCTTGATTTCTCTGAGGCTTCTGATTCTATTCTACCTAGAAGCATCCTCATACTAGATTAGGAAGATTGGTCTGTGATGTTCTACTATTACGAAGGAGCTTAAATGCTAAAATACTGCCCAGAAGGATGGTTATCTGTCTCCAGATCAAAGCATGTTTTAAGAGCTGATAAGGCATTGTAGAGCATAGTATGTTCTGAGGAGAAATCTATGGCTTAGCAACAGAGACACAAGAGGTTTTTTGCCTACCTCTATATTAATCATTGTATCTTTGAATAATTTGATTCCTATCACTTGGACTCAGTTGCACAATCTGTTAAATGGATGGGTATAGCGTAGATATGTCTAAGTTGCTGTCTAGCTTTAAAGCTAGAAGATGCTAGATCCTTTGGCTAATATTGTTTAGGGACTGCTCCATGACCTGGGTAATAAAGTTGAAGGTTCTCGTAGATATTGTTGGCTGTTTCAGTTATTTACAACTTGCCCTTAACAAGCAAAACTCACACAGGAGCGGTTGCCCTTTTTCTCTACTTGAGGGTAACTCATATTTATATAGCTATTCATTTGCACAGTAGTTATTTTGAGTGTTTTTTAATGTCTAATATGTGCACAAAGAGGAAATGAAGGATGAATTTGTCAAAGTCAGCAACTCTTAGCCCTGGCCAGTGTGGCTCAGTTGGTTGGGTGTCTACACACTGAACGGTTGCCGGTTCAATTCCCAGTCAGGGCACATGCCCAGGTTGCGGGCTCAATCCCTACTAGGGGCGTGCAAGAGGCAGCTGATCAATGTTTCCCTTTCACATTGATGTTTCTCTCTCCCTCTCCCTCCCCCCCTCTAAAAATCAATAAAAATTTTTTTATTGAAGAACTGCAACTCTCACCTTTATGTATTATACACATTATCTATATCAAAATTGTCCTCAAAGCGATAATTACAGAAGAATGTTAAAATGGAATATTTGCTTATTAGGTTGAAACAAGGACTAATATAAAATACCAAGTTTAAAATAATTATAGAGTCCTGCAAATTATGTTCGCTACTTTAATTATAACAAACGGTTGGCCATATTGCGATAAATGAAAACTCAAATGCAAACAATCTAGACCTCACTTACACTGACTTAAAAGCCACTTGCTTATTAAAAGCCTATGAGATTTTCTTTTTCATTAAATAGTTTATTCAGAAACCTAACCAACCTTGGTCAACTCCAAACTTCTTAATCCCTGAAAGCTGATTGATTTCTCACAACTTTAGCTAGTTTATAAAGAAAGCATACCTTTAAACTTCTTGTAAAAAGCACCCAGATGGAATAACATCCTAAGGTGGTAATATGCTTATTGTTCATTACTTCACTTTTTAAGTTGGCATTTCAGATTAATTAAGCATTTGATAAAGCTCATGTTTATGCAAGTGTTTACAAATTAGAAAAGCTGTTGGCAGTGTTTAATTTGTTTGAATATATATATTTAATTTGCTGCTTGTAATGGCAAGAAGCTTAGGAGAATTTAAGTGTCATAGCCTTATTGATAGACAGTAGGCATATGAAGAGTGTAATTATTCTTGCTAATATTTTACATTTGCTGTGTGCAAACAGTTAGGTGCAGTAAAGAACCCTGTATAATGCCAAAAGCAGGATCATGTGCTGTATACGCTGGGCATTTATATCACTATACATATTTATCTTCTTGTGGGCTTTTTTATCCCCATCCTCTAAATGCAATGTGTTTTCCTCACTCATTTCCTCCCACTAGTGTTATAATCAGAATGAAATGCTCCTCTGGTCCTTGGGCATGGGATTTGTCCAAGAAGACAGAAGTTCTGGAAGCAGCTCAGATCCTGTTATGAAAAATAGCATTCCAAGCCTCAGCCAATGGCCAGTTTATCTCCTGTACTATGTGATTAAAATGAATCATTGAGAACAAGATATCATCCAGCTATCTTTCTAAAAACCATGCAAAAAGTTTACATCGATCTGGATTCCTGCTGATCTATCTATGGACACGGGCTACGGATGGCTGACTAATGCTGACTTCATCTTTATTATACTTGGAAATTATTTGATTTCAAGCTGAAAAAAAATCACTTCTTCAGACATGATTTAAGCACCTCCTTTGTGCCAAGTTCTGGTCTGAGTGTTTGGGGTACAAAGATGAACAGAAAAAAGGCTTTCTCATCCTCATTTTGAAACTGGGCTACTCCAGCAGCCTTCTGTCTAATTTTCCTGACCCCGTTCTTACTGGTCTCTTCCAATTTATCCTCCAGCAAGACATTAAAAGCCACTCATCTCAAAAATAAATTTGACCATATTGGACCTTACATGTAAACCCCTAATGACTGCCCTGTCCACCACAAGATAAAATCTGGGCTTCTGAACATAGTATCCAAGGTCCTTCATGATTTGTCCTCCCTTCAATCCTTCTTTTTTTTTTTTAAATGATTTTTATTATTGAAAGTATTACATATGTCCCTCATTTTCTCCCCTTTTCTCCCTACACCTGGGTCCTGCCCCACCCCAGGCCTTCACCTCACTATTGTCTGTGTCCATGAGCTATGCATATCTATACTAATAAAAGGGTAATGTGCTAATTAGACTGAGTAGACCAGGCGTCTTCCAGACATCCTTCCAGACAAAGCCACGGTGGTGGGGCTGAGGCAGAGGTTAGGGTCAATCAGTCAATCAGGCAGGCTGGGCTGAGGGGACCCCCCCCCCCAGTGCACGAATTTTGTGTACCGGGCCCCTAGTATTCAATAGTATTCCAAACAATTTGGAGATACTGGACATGAGATCTTTGGAACAAAAATTTTATCAGCTCTTGCCCTAACCAGTTTGGCTCAATGGTTAGAGTGTCAGCCCACAGACTTAAGGGTCGTGGGTTTGATTCCAATAAAGGGCACGTACCTTGGCTGCAGGCTTAATCTCCAGTCACCTGTGGGAGGCAACCAATCAATGTGTCTCTCCCACATTGGTGTTTCTCTCTCATATCACTCTCCTTCCCTTCCACTCTCTCTAAAAAATCAGTGGAGAAAATTTTCCTTGGGTGAAGATTAACAATAACAACAAAAAATTTTATCAGCCCTTAAAAATTCAGTTTTGGTTGTGTAATATCAAACAATCTAAAGGTGAGCAAAGGTAGGAGGTACCTAGACATCATTATGAATACCTAGGGGTACATTAATGGCCAAAGGCAGATTTGCATTGAGGGAGGCAATACATGCTCCATAAAAGGAGATAACTGTTTTATAGGGGAAACTGAGCACAGCAGCAGGTTTGGATGAACTGAGCTTTGCCATCTCTGAGCTAGCTGCACTTGACTGGTTTTGTACCTCCAAAGTGCCATCTTATCTTTCTCCTTCATGGCTTCCTGTATGCTGTTACCTTTCTGAGAATATCCCTATCTGTTGAATGGCAAATTCCAACTCAATATTTGGTTTCAGCTTAATCATAAGGCATGTGACCGATTAGATTCCCCCACAAAAAGCCAAATTTCCACATTGTTAAAACTATTTTATTTTGTGTATCTATCTTCTCCAACAATTGTTGGGTTCATGGATCTTACCTGTTTTGTTCCCACTGTATTCCCAGCATTTAACCAATGTCTGTCTTGTACCAGGCACTCAGTACAATATTTGTTCTATAAATGAATGAGATTAAGCATATATTTTTCTAACACCTTGATATCAAGGCCTCTATTTTATTATTGTGTCTATCCTCTTGTTTAAAAAATGTTTTTTGTACATAGTTTAGTGCCAATTTTATTGAGTTAACTTATTCCATTCATTCAGCCCTACCCTTCCGTGCCCATTTCTCTCTTCTCCTATTTATTTCCTCTTAGAGAAATAAAAAAGACAGATGGACATACCAATTTATACCTTAATTCTTCCTTTGTTCATCAAACACATAAGATTATCAAATAAAATATTAAAAAGTAAAAAGACATAACCATATCTTCAAAGAAGACCATTTTGAAGACTGGAACATGGAATAGAGAGAATCAAAATGCTAACTGAGATTGACCCCTCAAGTGCCTCCTGGATAGAAAGGAGAGATAAAGTGTATGTATGTGGTGAGGTAATAGGAGTTAAAATTGCCCATACCTCATGGATATTGAATCCATGTTCATTTTTTTAAAACTACATTTGGAGTATCCCTCTCTGATTAAAAAAAAAAGGTGAGTATGTGATGCCTGAAATAAAAGCTTATATGAAGGTAAATTTAAAGAGTAAGAACAGGTGCAGTCTTTCAACCAAACCTGGGCCAAGCTGTTCATCAATTTGGTGACTGGATCTGAATTCCACAGGGGAAGAATTGGTTTTGAACTTAGGTGCTCAAAGGTCCTGTTTAAGGTGAATGAATTTTATAACTGGCAAATGCAGTTATGGAGATACGCAGACCATATGACAAATGCCTTCATGCAGTGTGCCCTGATCTAGCCCAGTTCTTGGAGGTAAAAGAGATCAGAAAAGTTGATGAGGTTGAACTGAGTGTTAACAAAGAACAGTAGTTAGCAGATAAAGGGACAATGTCTTCCAGAAATAGAGTGAGAAAGGCAAGCAACAGTGTGGAGAGGAACTATAAGTAGTTCAGTGTTGTTAGAGAAAAAGTGAAGTGAAGGGGCTGACAAAAAGGATTGAAGAGAGAATGTGGAGAAAAGGAAACCCTAGTTCATTGTCGGTGGGAATGCTGATTGGTGCAGCCACTGTGGGAAACAGTATGGAATTTCCTCAAAAAGTTAAAAATGGAATTGCCATTTGACCCAGCAATCCCACTTCTGGGAATATATCCTAAAAATCCCAAAACACCAATCAGAAATAATATATGTGCCCCTATGTTCTTCTTTGTAAAAAATCAATAAAATATGTTTTTTAAAAAAAGGTGCTTCCTCTGCAGCTCATGAGCAGAGGACCCCCTGCATTGTGTCCACTGGGCTAGGGGCGTGTCCCCGTGTCTCGGGGGCCACGCCCCCAAGGCCGGCAGCCAGCCCTGCATTGTGGGTGCCGGGTTGGGGGCGTGGACCCAGGCCACCGCTTGGCCCTGGCACATGTGCAAGTGGCCGTGGGACTGCTCAGGGCCTACAGGCTAGAAGCGGCCTGGGTCCTGAGGATGTTCCCAGGACCCAGGCCACTCAGCGCCTGCATATGCAAAGTAACCCTCCATCTTTGTCCGGTTAATTTGCATATTCACTCCTGATTGGCTGGTGTGCATCGCGGAGGTACAGTCAATTTGCATCTTTTTCTTTTATTAGTGTAGATATGTGTGACTATCTTTTTCCTCCCAATCTATCATGAACTCCAAAATGATATGTCTCTCTCAGAAATTACTTAATGCTGTCGAAATGCCAACTAATTCTCCCAGGTTGGCCAAAAATGAATATGGGTCGACAGTTCCCCCAGGAAATTTTCTCCTTTGGGAGATGAAGCTGTTAGCAAATTGAGTCAAGGACCTGTTAGACATCCAGCTGTTAACCAATTGAGACTTCCAGCAGATGTCTGGAGAGTTGAAATCCCCACCACTGCTCTGTCTTTTCTCTGCACCGACTTTACAATCTGTGTGTAGTAACACAGTGCATATCACCATGTATCCCAGTGTACTCATAATGATAGCATTTCTGTGCTCTTGTTTGCCCTAACCCATATGTGTCTGCCCTCAGGTCTGGGCATTTCCATATGAATGTATGTCTTTATAACATTCACCCCTGCTCTGTCAGCTATCTAAGCAATCTGCTTGTTTAGAGGTGGGCATACCCTTCCATTACAATATCATAACACCCATCCATTGAGTTATAATACAGAGATCTAGCCCACAAAATCCAGGTGACAGTTACAAAATCAGCCCACTCTTGTTGGCTTATCTCCAATGTGCTGTATCCAAGGATCCTTTACCAGGAATTCAGTGCTAGCTTTCTGTGCTTCTTGCTATGATAAATAAACAGCAGGGACCTCTCCTGAGAGCTTGTTAGAAATGCAGACTCTCAGGCCTCATCCCAGACCTGCTAAATTAAAACCTGCATATTAAAAAGATCCCCAGGAGATTCATCTGAAAATTACATTTTCAGAGCACTATTCTATTTAGGTATGCCTAATCTTTGGTATAGCTAAACCTTTTTACTGTTACATTCCATAGAGCCTTCTGAATCAGCTTCAGTTGGACTTTCTGCAAACTCACAAAAGATAGTCTGTCTCTGTCCAAATTCACCATTAACGTGCAGTGAAGACAGTTGATTCATTTGACATTTAAATATGTAACTATATCTGTGCCATGTTCTCTCTAAATAGCAGGCATTCATATACCACTTTTTTGACTTTAGCATATCTTGGATCCACTACATTCCCGGGTAAGTTGCCCTATCACATACCCTACTACCTACTCTACAGTATTTAAATGGTATTCTTAAATTGATGTGCTATATTTAATATAAAAACTTAATTTTATTTTAAAATATATCAGTTATGAATAGAAGATAACCTTAAATATATTCCCCTAACAACAACAAAAAGAAAACACGCAAAAAAAAACAGTATTATTAAATTCTAGTTAGACACTGTTATCTACCAAAAACTCTGAGCCTAAGGCCTTTTCTTTATTAAACAGAAAGATTGAGATGTATTGAGGAGATGTGAAAGACATCTAGCTCTAACCAGAATTTTTCTCTTTAATGTAATGAGAAGCATTGAAAACTAGAAAGGGAACTTTTTGCATATTTTTTTTTCAAATGTCATTACCAACTAAAATTAATGTTATAGTTGAGCCTTTGGAAAACACTGTGCTATTCAATCAGGACTACCAATCCTTTAGGCCTGCAGTAAATTGCTGATAGCATTAAGGTTATAAATCTGAGGGAAGTGTGTCCACTGAAATTGATTGCATCAGAGGGGGATTTTGGTAACTTCTCCAAGATTATGCTTCTGTGTGTGTGTGTGTGTGTGTGTGTGTGGTGTGTGTGATTTTCCCAAGTAACACGTGGTCATGAGTGGCAAGTGACTTTGTACTGGTCTGCTTCACTACCATAAAATAGAGAGCCTCCTTATCAAAATGATACCTCACAGTTTCAAATTCAGTGTGAACAATTTTTCTTTGTGCCAGGCACAAATTTGGAAACAACCTCTCTATTCTGCTAAGAGCTCAGTGTTTATACTGGTACATTTTCCACAGTGACAAGTAATGTACAAGGGCAGAACAAAACATCACCACAGCCTTGCAAAAGCTTTCTAATAATATTGTATTGCTTTGAACCAACCATTCAATCAATTGTGGACATGGTTAAATGTACAGAAAAACTAAATGCAATACCATGGGGGGAAAAAATGAAAGGTATTTTGCAGCCTAACTTCAGCATAAAGATTTTTGGGCGCATATTGTGTAAAGAGAAGAAAGTTTTACCGAGACTCCCTGGATTATTATGTTTCTGAAATGGCTATAATAGTTTTCTTCTCTTCAAAGATTCAAAGATCCAGAATTTCACTCAACAAAGAATGTTTTATGCTAATTAAAAGTGGCCCAAAAGTCATGAATTCCCTATGATCTTTATGGAGAGAAATCAATACCTGTATCTATTTCTATAAAACTCCAGGGTTTTACTGGTAGATATTAGAATCCAGAAAGGTAGGCTTTTATGTTGTGTTTCTGTAATAATGAGCAATCTAGGGTCAAATAGAAGTCTCATGCAGAGTGCAGAATAAAAGAGTAACTATGAACAACTGCAAAATAAATGCAGAATCAGATATTTGTAATGCTGCTTAAAACGAGGCTAATCTTTATTCAACGTTTTTTACTCACACATAAGACTCCCGTTGTGTGGCATCTTGGCAACGGATATATTATTGAGGTTTTAAAACCTCAGTATTAATGCAAAGAATTATGGTTTTATAACTCAGTGGGGATATGCATGTACACACACAGACACACACATACCCCAATAATTGCTGTTTCTAGCAGTAATCACTGTAATAGGAGCCCTTAAGGAATCCTGGTTTTTATGCAATTCAAAATTGTTGAAATGTGTTGTGGAGGAGTACTAACTGGTACATATAGCCTCTCCCAAGGGTAATGACATGGATAGCTTTCAACAGATATCTTACCGCATGACTCCAGTGGATGATATTCAGATTGGCCACAATCATAATCCTAATCATCATTACAGAAAATTCAAAAGTCTATCTAATCATATTAGATTATGTGTCCAATAAAATCTATAATAATAAAAATGTAATATGCTAATCAGACCGGACAGCCGAACGACTTTCTGGACATCATTCTGGATGTCCTTCTGGACGAAGCCGCGATGACGGGGTCTGAGGCCGAGACGGTTAGGGGTGATCAGTCAGGCAGGTGAGCAGTTAGGGACAATCAGGCAGGCAGGAAGAGTGGTTAGGAGTGATCAGGCAGGCAGGGAGAGGTGGTTAGGAGTGATCAGGCAGGCAGGGAGAGGTGGTTAGGAGTGATCAGGCAGGCAGGTGAGCAGTTAGGGGCAATCACACAGGCAGGCAGATGAATGGTTAGGGGTGATGAGGCAGGCAGGCAGAGGTGGTTAGGGGCATCAGGCAGGCAGGCAGAGTAGTTAGGGGTGATCAGGCAGGCAGGCAGAGTGGTTAGAGGTGATCAGGCAGGCAGGCAGAATGGTTAGAGGTGATCAGGCAGGCAGGCAGAGGCAGTTAGGGGAGATGAGGCAGGCGGCCAAGCAGTTAGAGGAGATGAGGCAGACAGGCAGAGTGGTTAGAGGTGATCAGGCAGGCAGGCAGAGGCAGTTAGGGGAGATGAGGCAGGCAGGCAAGCAGTTAGGGGAGATGAGGCAGGCAGGTAGAGTGGTTAGGGGCCATCAGGCAGGCATGCAGGAGCGCAGTTAGGAACCAGCGGTCCCGGATTGCGAGAGGGATGTCCGACTGCCGGTTTAGGCCTGATCCTGCATCAGGCCTAAACCGGCAGTCAGACATCCCCCGAGGGGTCCTGAGAGGGTGCAGGCCAGGCTGAGGGACCCCCCTCCCATGCATGAATTTTGTTCACTGGGCCTCTAGTTACAATACTATAGTATATCTGCAGCACTGACTGACATCACAAAGGAGTGAGTTTTATTGCTACAGATTTTTCTGAGGAGTGGGAAGAGGCCAGATTCAATGAATTGAAGGTGTACCAGGAAAGATTTGTATTTTATATTTACTCATATATTAAGTTCAATATTATAATTGCTCTTCTTTTTTAAAAAAATCTCATTTTTTTAACTAAAGTGTGTTTCCATATAGCAATAATGGAGTTATTTCAGAATTCCTGTTGTGATCACTTATGCATTACCTACTAACTGATTAAAGTGCTAGTTCTGTCTGTAGGCAGACATGAAGGCATATGAAACATGCCTATCCAAGCAACATCCGAAATAGCACGGAATGACAAAACTTTCATACTGCATTCAGAAATTAAAAGAAGCTGGTTGAGAGTAATTGAACATAATATCCTCTCCCAGGTAGTTGTGTTATTTGCCATTGCCAATAAACTAGCAGCAACTCATTCATCCTAGGTGAAGATAGGATTCAGGATTTTTTTGGTGTGTGTGTCTGATTGCTGTTCTAAGTTTACCCAACAGAGACCATTGTTCATTACCTTATGCCTTAGAATTTGTTCACAGTGCTGGGATATGTTCTGAAGTCCTGTAGGAAAAAGAGCTTCAAAATATACTCTCCCTGTTTCTCTTGTTCAGAGTTCTTATAAGCCCCTAGGACGTAGCATCAACCAATCTATGCTCTTTGATAACTGACACAGACAGGATCCCTGTGCATTCTGGGGCCTGCTGACACGGGAGAAAGGAGATGACAGGGGGTGGAGTCCTGGGCGGACCATTCCCGCTCAGGCTGCTTGCTGATCGCAGCTCCTGGGCAGCCATCATTTGTAGGTTAGCTTTTCATTGGAAAGTAGGCCTTCACCTTTGGCACATGGCTCTATTATACTAAGCGGAACACAAATCTGATCCAGAAACACCTCGAACTTTCTTTGAATGGTTGTGTTGCACATCCATAGGCGGTGCTAAGAAAAGCTGCTCTATTTAGAGGCAGTGGTTAGTTCTGAAAGGCTTTCCCAGGGTAGCCACCTGCGGCCCCTACAGCCATCTCCCACACTTGTCACAGAACACCCCAGAAGTCGGAATAATAAAATGGTTGGTGGATATCTCTCTCCGCTTCCTAACTGGGACTCTTATATTTTACAACCACTTCAATTCTTTTCCTTTTTTAGAATTGTTATTTCTCTCAGCATGAAGGCATTCATTCCATGTAGGTAGTTTACATAGTCATGGGAAATAAAGTTTTAGTTTTATCTTATTTTTACGTTAGATAGCATTCAGGTCTAAGAGGCTTTGGTTCAAGGTGTGATCAAAGGAATTCACCAAAATGTCCTGCTTCAAAACAACTCGCCTTATCTGCATCTGAAGTTCACAATTAGAGATTCTCTTTCGGTACATGAGGATGTGTACACCCTCAAGATTCATTTGTTAAAATGATAAGGTACTGGGAATAGGAAAGGAAGTTGTGCCTCAGCTCTGTTGTTCTGAAAATACACACTGAGCATCTCTTAGTACCAACAACTTGTCTGGGTGCTAAGATTCCAAAGATGGGTGTGTGTTTGCTTCTCTTTCAAGGAGCTGACATGAATTTCACAATGCACCTTGGGACGCAGTTTGGAAGTAGGTCTGTGCTTGGCAAAAAGATGACAGAGAAAACAAGTTTCATTTCTCTTGCAATTTCAACCAGAAATCGACTCAGTGACATTTGGTTAAGTTGTGCACTTGACAGCCGCTTGTCACAATATGCCATTTGATTCCTAATATGCTTTGTGTACATTCAGCAATGAGCTTAGACATAAAAAGAATAAGAAGATGAGAGAAAATTTCCCACTCTTAGAGTTATAAAGCAGTCACTTAATATTTAGAAGGCTGGAGGGAATAGATAAACTAGCTAAGGTTTAAGGGTGACCCTACTATCAAGCCGCATCGCCAGATACCACAAACAGATACAAATTGTCAGAGCAGCAGCAGTACACAGTGACCCTGTGTTCAACTAAGCATCGCATTCACTAGGGTAGTTAACCTTTGACTGTAGTAGTAAATTAATGCAGATCCCTAAAAAGCACCCCTGTGCAAAAATCACTAAGGAGACACTGATGAATAATAATAAAAGACTAACAGGAACTTGACCCCTAACAGTAACCAGCTTTTGGCGAGGGGAGGTATCACGTAGTGTTAGACTAGCGAGGAGCATATGTTCATTAAGAAAGTTATTGGAGATTAGACATCTTATATTTTATGGTTAAATCCTGTCACAGCCACAGAACACCAACTTGTGTTATAACGATAACAATGTCAGGTGTTCCAACCTATTTTAGTAACACCCCTTTATTACTGGAAGTGCCTCCGGTAAATGCCCAAATTGCCTATTTGCACTAAATAAAATGTCACTTTGTGAATAAATTAGGCATCTTATGCTACCTTCTGTATGTCTAATGACATCCGTTGTAATATAATGTTTGTTCATCCCTAGAGGCTGGCTCTAGAAATCAGCTTGCACCTGTGGCTTTAGGAGATATTAAGTAGAGCATTTTTACATTCACTTTCCCTTGCAGAATGTTACTGATATTCAAGGAAAATATTGAAAAATATTGCCAAAGTATTTTTCAGTACACCTCTACATCTTAAAGTTTTGAATTGACATGGGCCTTTGACATGGTGTGGTCCCTGTCCAATGAAACAGCTTGTAGTTCAGACTCTTCACCTTTATTCTGCCCATGAACAACTGGAATCTGGTTAATTCTTTTTTATATAATTTTTTTATTGATTTCACAGAGGAAGGAAGAGGGAGAGAGAGAGAGAGAAAAACAATCAATGATGAAAGAGAATCATTGATTGGTTGCCTCCTGCATGCCCCACACTGGGGATTGAGCCTGCAACCCAGGCATGTGCCCTTGACTGGAATTGAACTTGGGACCTTTCATTCCGCAGGCCGACCCTCTATCCACTGAGCCAAACCAGCTAGAGCTGGAATCTGGTTAATTATGTGTGCTTGGCATACATGTGACTATCTTGGCCATTTGTTTTTTCAGAGTGGTCTGACTTTGCATTTATGTTGTCATCTCCACTCTTGAAACAACTCAATTTCCAATTTTCTTTTCTATGTACCTTGATTTCAAACAAAAACTATAAATTAAGCATGACTGCCAGAGCGGGAGGATGCATCTGCATTCCATATTGATCCAAGTAAGCCCACAAAGTTATAAAACTTACCCAGATCTCATGTCACTTGGTTGTAACCTAAAAAAGTCCCCTCTGGTAGCTTTCATGGCATCTCAAAACACCAAATCATGAGCTGACTTTTTAAAGATAGCCTCTTTTTTAAAATGTTTTTTTTTTGTTTTTTTTGTTTTTTTTTTGTTTGTTTGTTTGTTTGTTTGTTTTTATTTTAGAGAGAGGAAGAGAAAGTGAGAAAGAAACATTGGTCGGCTACCCCCGCCATACCCTCTACTGGGGACTGAGCCCATAACCTCAGCATGTGCCCTGACTGGGAATTGAACTAGTGACTTCTCCCTGCATGGGATGATGCTCAACCAACTGAGCCACACTGGCCAGGGCTTGAAAGATAGACTCTTAAAAGAATGCCACAGATAGAGCTTTTACACGAAAGTACAAGGTATAAAGCATTAAATTTTAGCATTTCTTATTTTCCATTTTTGTTTGACTTGACAAAAACTGGTAAAAGTGAGGACCCAGGTAAATGAGATCCTAATGACACTTCTCATCTAAAAGAGAGAGGAATTATGAGAATAGTTACAGTTGTTCCTGGACACACTCAACTCTAAAAGAATTATGAATAATGACAATTGCTAACACAATTATAATGGCAATTAAGTATTTACCACATGCCAATAATTGTCAAGGCATTTTACATGAATTATCTCTTTGATTATTTACAACAACTCATTGAGACAGGTGAAGTTATTTTGGTTCTGCAAAAGAAAAAAAAAATACATACTGTAATAAGCCAAATCAAAATTAGGAGTTAAGTCATATTTTTACAGAAAAATTCTACTTTAAATTGGGAAGTTGTGTGGTGTGTTGTTTATGAAGATAAGCTATGGACTTATAGAATCCTAGTTTGAAAACCCTCGTTGCCAATAATTCTTTATTTGACTTTAATGTCAGTCAGGATTTTTTATGTTGCTAGTGAGAGAATAACTACAAGCTTATACCACACAAATATTGAGAGAAGAAAAATGTATTCCTCACATAACTAACATTTCCAGACTAATACAGTTTCCAAATTACAGGCTTCAAAATTTAGACAATGTCACCAAGACCCAATCTATATATCCCACTCTCTTCTTTCTGTTGACTTTCGTTCTTAGGCCCCACTTGGTGAATTGATGGAGACTTGTGGTTTCAATCTTAAATCCTTCCAGGTTCAAGCTTAGTGGGAAAGAGAGCTCTCTTAACCCCATAGTTTGAGCAAAGTCTTAAGCCTGAGAGATGCACCCCTTGAGCAATAAGCAAGGCTAGGGGAATGGTATGCATTGACTGGACAGCTGACTGAGCAGCATATGCTGAATGACACACTTTTTCCTGGAGCTCCAACTTTAGCACATATCAGAGTGGGTGATGAGTATCTCACCAGTGGAAAATTGCAATGCTCTTATTGGCGGGCGGGGGAGGGGGGAACAAAACAAAACAAAAAAGCTGGGATAGGGATAGCGGAATTTATTCTGAGCACCCGATGCAACATATGTCCAATATAGCTTGGGAGAGTCTCCCCCTTTCTCTGAACATCACCTTCTTATCCGTAAAGTGGGGAGAATAGTAACTACCTCAAAGACTTGTGAGAATCCAGAGCTAATACTAGTATATGTGGAAGTACAAGGTACAGTGGCTAATTATTGGGCTTCTCTCTTTGCTTCTTTTTCTCCTTTTCTCTTCATTTGCCTCCTCTTATTCTTCATTTTTATTTTCATTGCTTTTTACTTTGCCATCTTTTATAATTGTCATCATCATCACCACCATTATCACCACCATCTTCATAAATTATTTACCGTTGGATCAGGCCCATGTCAAGAACTAAATAAGTGCTAGTGATAGTCTCTTCTTCCCTATAGAAAAAGGGGAACCCTCCAGGAGGAATTGAGTAGAACACACACACAATGTCAGCTCAGCACGTGATTCCTAGAAGTAAAGCTCCTCCTAGGTCCTCAAAAGAGGCATCCTAGGTCCCAAGTTAATATTACTTCCAAATATTTTCTCAGATTGCTTAGACAACACTGCACACGTTAGTGCTAGATTTGGGGATCATGTGGTCCTCTGTGAAACCAGGTTTTAGAGTTAATGATTATCTCCTTCTTTCAAGTTTCCCTACCTTTTTTGAACAACAATGTTTGCCCCTTAAAAAATCTCTCTTAGAAAAAAGAGTGAACCCCAACCTAGCACACACATCTCTCTTCAGCTTTCATGTCACATCAGCATGAAAATTACACATTTTGTGATTTATAACAAAATTATAGAAGACAATCATGCTCCCTATCTGTATCCTTGATTGGATACATCATATAAGCCATACTTTATTACCAGTCTCCAAATGATATGATTGGATCGTGAATGCTCAAATTCAAAACTTCTTCATCATTGCAAAATAGCAACCTGATTAGTAAAAATGTACTTGTTTAAACCGAGTCACCACCTTTTCTAAATATTAAAACTCAGCATATAGTTCAGTTCAAATTGATAAGCATACAGTGAGTACCTGCTTAACTTTTCTTAATTTCCAAAATAAAATACAGGGGAAGGAGTTAACCGGTCCAGCTCAGTTGCCCATCCCAGGGCAGATGAATATAGTCCTGGAGGGGTGGAAAAAGTGGTGTTGTATTAATTCATCCTTCCTATGGTAATCATGGGGATGGGTTGAAACACAGGCATTTGCAGGGGAGGTGGAGGATGGGAGGAGGAGGGGGTATGGGGGAGGGGGTAGGTGGAAGAGGGTATCACTCGCAGGGGTGGGCAAACTTTTTGACTCGAGGGCCACAATGGGTTCTTAAACTGGACCGGAGGGCCGGAACAAAAGCATGGATGGAGTGTTTGTGTGAACTAATATAAATTCAAAGTAAAGGAGCGGAGGGGAGAGCAAGAGAACCCTCCGCTCTTTCGGCTCCACGGGCCGGATAGAACAGCAGAACGGGCCGGATCTGGCCTGCAGGCCTTAGTTTGCCCACGGCTGCTCTAGAGGGATAAATGGTAACGGGAAAAATAATAGAAAAAAATGATGCTGTATGAAGAGACCAATATTTCATATCTACTCTCAGAACAGCTAAACATACTTTATATATATATATATATATATATATATATATATGTAAAAATCTCAGCTGCACTGAGTTATAATTGTGTAATTGACAAATAAAATTATAAGCCATTTAAAGTGTACATCATAATGATTTGATGTTTGTATGTACTTTATAAATACTTTAAATTAATTGATATATATTATAAATTTTAAATTACTGGGTGAGTTTTTTGGAAGGGGGAGACTTGAGCTTTATTTGCCACCTTCCTGTTTGTATGTCTAAAACTAAAACCCCACCTTGCCTTTAACAATCAGCTCAACTTTCACTTCCTCAAGCTGTCTAGTAAGTTGGAACACAAATACATCATGGCCTTTTTAAAAATTATTTTTGAACATCTATGCCCTACCCTCTTAATTGGATTATAAATTGGGGGAAAACAGTGTGTTCCATTCCTCGTTCTATTCTTGGTGTTGAGCCCAGAACCTTGTATAAAGATTTCTCTGTAGCTGTAGCAATTTTTGGAAGTAATCGTAGTGACTGCATATTGAGCTTCCACTATGTGTCATGCACTGAGATGAGCATTTTATGGCCATTCATATATAATCACTAATGAGGCAATTATGATTGCCTCTATGTTGACGTTTCAGCACCTGAGACTTAGAGTGATAAAGTCACCTATCCAAGATGGCATACAGGACTTGAGACTGTATTTTTTAATCCCCCAAACTGTCATTGTAATTATCTATTAAATCTCAAGGCTTTTCAATATGTTTCCTCACAATGAGAAAACAGTGCATTTGTTAACATTTCTGCATTGAGAAGTGTGAGAATCTTATATCACAACATGTTTTCAGGCCTTTACTGAATGCCTCACATCTGGACCCGTCTATGAATTTCTTTAATAGCCTCCACACATCAGCATTAATGCATTTTCCTTGACATTTGTTGAGTATCTGCTAGACTATGAACAAACAATGGATACATGTTATGTTGTATTTAATTTTTTCTCAATAGCTGACATATTACTGGAGGTACTGAATAGGTAATGTTTGAGTGAATGTATACATAAAAGAATGAATGAGCCAATCAACCCATCTATCTATAAATGCGATAATGAATGAAAAAGTTAGGTAGTCCTACAGATATTTGTCTACAGAATATCTTCTAATCTGACTTGGGTAAATAACATTAAAAAATGACTTTTTTAGCCCTAGCCAGTTTGGCTTAGTGAACAGAGTGTCGGCCTGCAGACTAACAAATCTCGGGTTCGATTCTGGTCAAGGGCACATGCCTGGGTTGCAGGCTCAATCCCCCATGGGGGTGTGCAGGCGGCAGCCAATCAAAGACCCTCTCTCATCATTGATGTTCCTATCTCTCTCCCTTCCTCCCTGAAATCAATAAAAATATATTTAAAAAATGCTTTTTTTAGATTCTTACCACCTTAGGCCTTTGTAGAATGCTCCACAAAATTCTCCTTAGGCCTGATTTCCAACATACTGCTACCACCACAGTGCCCAAATTCTTTGACTTGCATTTGTTAACATCTTATTCCTTATTTATTCCATCTAAAATATGATATCATATGAATGATGCACCTGAATCCTGAATTTTGCTTTGAGCAATGAACATTTCATGGGACATAAACAAATGTAAATATTTAAACAAGCAACAGTGAAGGGTGCCTACCATCTAAAACTGTGGTCAAACCAACATCTAAACATTGATAAAGCTCATTAAACTCAGCCAGAGTTGTCAGAGTTGCATATGGAAATTCCCATGTTTCCAGCAGCCCTGGACCATGTAATGAGAGGAGGATCCTGTAACTCATAAAGATCCCTCTACACTGATGATCTACTCATCTCTGTAATGCAGTTTAGAGAAGATTCATTGTGGCTTCCCTAACTCTTTGAAGTGGTTTTCTCCAAATATTAATAAGCTCTATTTTACTTACTCCAGCCTTAAAAATATAAAATATAATGATTGAAAGTATCATTATCCTTTTTGTGAATGTCTGATCTATATGTTAACAACCATTTTTCTCGGTAACAATGACTTAATTTACCTGAAAACACACAGGCTAAGTCACTTCACCCTATCTTACTAAATGGAAGATCCATTTATTTATTTGTGTGATTTATTTACTTCTTGCTTAAATTGGAGTTTCCATAACCTAACCCAAAGCCTAAAATGTCTCAGATTATTTAAAAGAAAGTCTGAATAATTAAATGAGTTAATAAAAGTGACCCAGTATTTTCATCCATAAAATGAAGATGATACTTTACCTTATAATTTTATACGTGTATATATATGTGTATAAACTCATATATATATATATATATATATATATTTACAAAATAACTGTTACCTAATTATGCATAATGAAAAATTTATGCCATGCTATAATCCATCTCTGTATACCTGACCTCAACTAGATAGAAGCAAAGAAAGTTATATTGAGCAATATTGCAATGTAAATGAATAATATATAGTATTAGTCTGTTATCATGAATATACAAGTTTATATTTCTTCTCATCACCCAGACTACATTGATATGTATTCATCTAAAACAAATACAATGTGACCCTAATATTTCTCCCTACTTCATTCCCACCTCTCTCTCTCTCTCTCTCTCTCTCTCTCTCACACACACACACACACACACACACACACACACACACACACACACCCATACACACCTTGCTTATGTAAGGTTGGTTGGCAGCTGGATTCAACCTAAAGCAAAGTTATTTATAAATCAATATCTTTCTGAAATAAAAAATGATTGAACACTTAACCACAAATAAGTATGAAAAAAAAAATCTATTGGATCCACTTCGGTGACTTTGTTGCTCGTTTTACAGTCACAGCCAGACGTTGATTAGGGAATTAGCTAAATGTTCACTTGGCAGTGACTTACTGTTGGATGAGTATAGAAGGGAAACTTTCAGGATGTTGTCATTTCCATCCTTCTGATAGATACACTTACTGTCCTCATAATTGGTTTATCCCAATAGATACTCTCCTCAGAGACCATGCAGTCACGGAAAATATCACCCAATTTCCTTCCAAGAATTGTTGGAAGGTTTAATCAAGAAATGTTTGTGAGGTGCACTGAGGAGGGAAGTAGTCTCCAGTGGCAGAGAGAAATCATTATTACTGGAATTAGTTTTTACAAAAATCTCTAATCTCAAAGGAGATGGAGATGATGGAAAAAATTCCAGGCAAATTGAGAAAACAAAATTTACCAAAATTTCAAAGATATTTGCCTCTTAATTGGAAAATAAGTGTTTTTTTTTCTTTCTTTTAATGTTTGTTGCCACTGAGGATCTAATATTTTAACTGAGTTTTTAGAACAAAAAGAAAGAACATTAAAATTAAGTGCTTAGACTTCATTCACTCTATGCTTCTACAATTCTAAATTGCCTCTAATTTCCTCCTTTACCCATGCAGTGTAGGAATGGTTGTTTTCCACGGATCTTGCTTTTTCACTAATTAGTTGCCAGAATTAAGTTTGCAATTACCCAATTGAAATATTTTAAGAAAATGTGTCATGTGTCAGAAAAAAATAATTAAAATGCATAATTTGAAGAAAAACTTGGACCCTGTCTAGTATGTTGTAATAATTTGGATCTTTGTTGCATGTGAGAGAGATCTGACTCATACTGACTTACACAAATGTATAGATGTATTATAAGAATACTTAGGTCATTCATGAAACCCAAGAACAAGAATATGGTTCAGCCTGAAGAATTACTGAAAACAAAAACACCCTCAAATATACCTAGGACTTGCTTTCCATATATCATCCCTTTTCTTTACTGATCAGGGTTAGCCTTCTCTTTATCTCTGTAAAAGGATTTCCTGTGCTTCCTTGGGCTTTGTAGAAGGACACCTAGTTGTCAAAAATTGCATCTCATCTTCTAGCCTCCCTACAAGAAACAGACACACATTCTGTTTCAGTCCTAGAGTTTCTGGGGAGGGACTCATTGCTCCAACTCTGGTTAGGTGGCTGCATTTAATGGTCAACTGTAATTAGTTGATGGGGTCCCGGTGTAACTAAACTAACAGTTCTTCAAATAACCGCGCATATGGAGTAAAGGTTGAGGGGCAATCTTCGGACAAAAGCGCTTGGTCGACAATTATGTAAAGGCTCACCGATTACATCTAAAAGTTAAAATGTCTGAAACAGCCTTCTAAATGTAGAATAGGAAAATAAAATTAAATAATATTATATTTAACCTTATAAAAATACTGACCTAATTTAATGTCAAAAACATAAGAATGAAAGTTTTAGTAAACAATCAACTGCATAAGACATTAGCACTACATGAGGGTCATTTACCTAAAGAAAAACTCAAAGCTATTTATGTATATTCATTCTTGTTAGCCTGAGTATATACTGAATAATGAATCTATGGCAGCCCTCGTGCTTAGAACTGAGGCTACAACAATGAGCAAGACAGTCTACCAGGGAGACTGACGCATTCACAGATAATGTACAGCAGTGCAGAAAATGGTTAATGCAGTGATGCAGGTTATTACGGTAATACTAAGGAGGAACAAAGCCCTTTTTGGAATGAGGTGCAAACATATATGGCTTCCCAAAGGAGTCAACCCTTGAACCACGTCCACAAAGATAAGTCAGTGTTATTCAGAAAAAGAAATGGAAAATGAGCAGGGAGAGGTCAGCAGGGGCCAGCTGATAGAGGAACTTAAAAACCCGCCAAAGAGTTAGGATTTTTCTGAAGGTCTCTCAGAAGAGGGCAGGGCACTGGCATGATTCAATTTGCTCAGAACAAGGTCTGAGTTACAGTTCCTATAAATACTGCCCCAGAGTGTTTATTTCTCAGTAACTTCTCAAGGAGTCAAGTAATTAAGTAAGCAGAGCTAACTAATTTTGCAAAAAAAAAAAAAAAAAAAAAAAAAGGTAGTCCAGAGCATTTTGTCCCATCCTAATTATACAGCACCCCTGCCCACACCCAAACACTTCTGCAGGTGGGGAAAAAATCTGCTGGTTACAAGAAACAATTGTGTCCAACCAAAGAAATCAAGAGAATTCACTTTTTGGACACTTTTTTTCTTCTTTGCCCTAAGAACACAGAGAGCTTTCCCCCATGTTTCCTTCCTCCATATCACTCACCCCTACTCGACCCAGGCTTTCAATTATAGTCAGGCTAAATTGCCACCTTCCCCTGCCTTAACTCATCACCGAGTCGTTTGAATTTGCTCCTGGGAATTTTTATGCCCAGCACCGACTCTTTCTCCCTATCTGCCAGGATCTGTGGTTCTCATTATTAAAAACTCAGTCTGAGGCCATCCCTCCCGGGCTGCTCATTACTTTCCATGGGGAATGTGTGGGACTCCCTTTGTCAGTCCCAACCATCTCCTCTACAGCATTCATGACATGCAACGGCGTTTTTGTTCCTCGCATTTTTGTATGTGCCTTTTTGCTGAAATACCCAAAGCTAAAGCCTCAAAGCACGGTGACATGTCTCCTCAAAAATGTTTATTAAACTGAGTAATACTAACGTGAATCACAGGAACCGCAAATGGACATGGTCTGCTTTCTTAGGTCCATGTTTTGTTGTAAGTCTCAGAAATATTTCACACAACAGAAGTATTATTTCTATTGCCACCTTGTAAAATGAGATTGTGTCCTGAAACAATTTTTAAAATCACAGTCCCAGGAAACTCATCATTTCCCAATAATAAAATATATTGGCTTTAAGCTGTAGCAAGTGATGAGAAATTGGTTCATGAAATCAAGGCATAATATTTTTATGAAAATCTTAGAGTTTTAAAATATATATAAGAGCTAATTATCTGTTACCCATCCTCAGTGGTTGATTTGCTTTAGCTAGCACCGAGGCCTCTTATTTTTCAAGGGGAAAAAAAGGCAATTTAAAAAATAGTTTTTATTCTATTTTTCAAATTTAATTTTTCTATATTCTGAACAGGGTTCATGTTTATATGTGCTATATTTTTTGGTGGGCCTTCTTAATAATAATAATAGACATCTGTTTTCTAAAAAAAATACAACTGTCATTTAACAAAAAAATGCTTATGGATTTATAAGTTTATAACTATTTTTTCTCGTACTCTAGTTGTAAGGTAGGTCACAAGCTTTTATTACTAATTTATTAGTATTAAGACTGTCTCTTGGTCTCCCACCCCAGGTTATATGTGTGCGTGCACCCTCCATCCCTGCAGGCTCTTCTGTTACCCTCAGCTTATAAAGTCCTCCTTGCACCTACTTCACACTCTCTCCAGACTTACCTGTTCCTGCTACTATTCTCCCAGCCCTCACTCACACTTTGCTCTCTTCCCCACTCTTCAAGTCTGCACTTGCTCATATTTAACATGCAATGAATGTTTTATTCCAATGCTATGGCATACTTGCAATTGAATAAGGATCTCCTGAAGATTTGTTTGCAATCAAGGCTTGGCTGTTGGGGTGCCAGGGAGATGCCATGGAGACACTAGAGGAGGAGGAGGAGGAATGAGACTTATTTCCTGTGTGCCTGTTTGATGTGAGATCTGGAAACATTTCACACAAGAAAAAGAGGGCTGCTTTGGCCATCCTCTAAAATGTGATTGTGCTTTGAAACAATGTTGAAATCATAAACCCGGGTTAACACAGATACTTAGGAGCCGGATAAGGAACGTATGGCAAGGCATTCATCCTCTCTAGGATCAGTTCTTCCTCTGGACTATATCCGTGGTTTTACAAATGTGTTCTTTCTTTTTCCCCCTTTTATTGAATTTACTGGGGTGACACTGATTCAAATAATTATACAGGCTTCTGCTGCATGATTCTACAACGCATCCTCTGTACACTGTATTGTGTGTGTGCCTTTTTAAAAACAGACTGTATTTTGCAGAAAGGTTTTACATTTACAGCAAAGTTGAACAGAGTACAGAGATTTCCCATATACTCCCTGCTCCCACATATGCACAGCCTCCCCCATTGTCAGCATCCCCCACTAGAATGATACATTTGTTACAGTTGATGAACTTACACTGAGAACACTTAAGTCAGTAGTTCACCCAAAGGCTCACTCTTGGTGTTCTATAGTCTTATGGATTTGGATATATATATATATATATATATATATATATATATATATACATATATATATATATATATATATATATATATATATATATATATATATATCATAGAGTAGTTTCACTACCCTAAATATCCTCTGTTATAAATTTGTTTCTTGCATTTTTTTCTTTTATTTTTTGTCATTTTTATTGTATTTTGTTTATTTTTGAGCAACAGTAGCACTCTCACTTTGTTTTTGTTTTTTTAATTACGTTGAATTTGAGTGTTTAAAGCCAAAGAAATAAGAGAATTATTCTAGTAAATTAACAGGTTGAATCCTTAAAAGCCTGCCTTTTGGGATACATCTTATCATAGCACTCCACATTCCTTCTTCATGCCGGTCAGTGAGAGCACTGTGAATTCACAGTCGTCTGAATACCACCGCTAACCTGCTCTTTACCTGGCTTTCAGTCACAAAGCTGGAAAGTGATCACTGCTCACAATGGTGCTTTTAACAGTCTCATGGTAGCTGTTTAGACAATGATAGACAATAGTACCATGGTTACCAGAGGGAAGCAGGTTGGATGGGTAGTGAAAGGTAAAGTGGTCAAACAGATGCTGACAGAAGAAGACTTAACTTTGGGTGTGGGCACACAATGCGATATGCAGATGACATATCATAGAACTGTATACTTGAAACCTATAATTTATCCAGTATCATCACAATAAATTTAATTAAAAAATATTTTTATTGATTTCAGAGAGGAAGAGGAAGGGAGGGAGAGATAGAAATGTCAATGATGAGAGAGAATCCCCGATTGGCTGCCTCCTGCATGCCCCCTGCTGGGAGATCAAGTCCGCACGTGACCAACTGGCTCATAGGTTGAAGCTCAACCACAGAGCCATGCTGGCCTGGATAAACTTAATTTTTAAAAAAAGAAAGACAATGGTAGAAAGCCATTGGGGTTGACAATGTAAAATCCAGTGTCAGTCTCAATAGACCATCAAATCCGAAGGTACTCACATGTTGACATCAACTGCCACAGTTTTCCCAACCTAAACTCTAGATCCTGACTCCCCCCACATCCCCTCCACAGTGTTAGATCCTATCCTAGTTTTCAAAGGTGGGGGATCAAGTCAGAAGTACATGCTCTTTGGAGACCTGACTCCACCCACATGGTCTGGACTCTCGAGTAACAGCAAATGGGTCTTTCCCATTATGGAAAAGAAAGCACTGAGACAAGGACACCAAATGGATGTCATGCAATAAAGAGTTACTAAGAGAGATTCAACAGCTAAAAGTCCATATAGATTTTACTGTTCTGGTTTAGCATTTGCTGAGACCCCATGGCTTTTGGAAAGTCAAACCTGATGACAGATGCTAAGCACTTATGTATTCCTTTCACAGATTTGCCAAGGCACTTGTTCTTATCATATTATGCATTTTGACACAGTAATTAACCACACAAACACACACACACAGAATTCATGAACAGCTAATATGGACATATGGAATGGATAATGGCAAAGGTTTTATTATAATGGGTGCAATAATTTAATTTCCAGTAACCTAACTTTCATTATATATGGCATTTTAGATTGGATGGTAGTGGCAGATACACACAATTTGGTACAAACACAGAGAATTATTGAAATTAGAAAGTCCAGAGGAAAAAACTTTACCTTTCCACCCCAGTGCAAGTTTTAGCACTCCTTCAATCTTACTAATAAACCTTAAGTGCCCGGTCTGTGGCTACATCTACACTAATAAAAGAGTAAGATGCAAATTGACCGTACCTTCTTGATGCCCCCAGCCAATCAGGAGTGAGTATGCAAATTAACCCAACAAATATGGGGGTTTAGTTTGCATTCGCAGGTGCTGAGTGGCCGGGGGCGGGGCAGGACTCAGGAGTTCTGCACCGCCCCAGCCACTCAGGGCCTCTGGGCAGCATGGGAAGGCAGAAAGGTGCCTCAGGGTCTGAGCAAAAGGGCGGCTCTGGCCAGAGCGAAGGCGGTGCCAGCAGCCAGGGAAAGGAAGGCCCATTCTTGCACGAATCTTCGTGCAACGGGCCTCTGGTATATATATATATAAATATGTATATTCCACCGAGAAAGATTCTGAAAGGGGTCATTGGGAAGCAAGTCACTCAAGGGTACTTCACAACTTTGTAAGGAAAAGTTATTGGAAGGAAATGGAAATAGAAATGACGATAAGGTCCAAGAAAACAAAACAGAGAACATATAGACACAATCGATGGAAGCTATACTAAGAGAAGTATTTTAGTTTAGAGAATGTGCTCCCATTCTGGCCCTGGGATCTCACAGAGCTAACTGTAAGACTTGAACATCACGTGTAAACATCTAATAAGAGTTCTGATAACGTAGGTGTCAGTATTGCTGTTGCTATTGTCAATGTTCTTAGGTGTGTGATGGAATTGGTGACATTATTATTGTTTAATTATTGACTACAGGATACATACCCAGAGTGACTGAAGTCTTCACTTTTTATTCAGTGCTTTTAGCCACTGGGTAGAATGAAAGTTAAAATGTCCGTCAGTGCAGAGTTTCTGAACAGTAAACTCTCCCTTTCTCAGCAGCCCAGAATTTTAAATATTCATTTCATTAATAAATGTATTTGTGAGCATTGACAAATTCTTTAAATTATATTTATAATATCTCCTCCTCAGACAAACTATTTTAAAGTAGCTCTACTTGTGGGTCTTTGCATTTGTGTGCATGTTTTGATACTTTTTTTATTAAAAGAAATAGAGGTTATTTTGAATTTATGTGGTCAGATTGAATTGGTATCCAAAAAACATACTTTCTGCCTTATAAATGAAATGATTGGCCTTGCATTTGTACTGTCTCCCCCACTGAAATGAACAGCAACTGTGATAATTACCGAATGTCTTTGTTTATGTAAAACATCCCCAATATAGACATTTGCTACTATCAACATATATGCCAGCTTTTACAAATGTACTTGGCATGTTTAGTAATTATCACTGAAAGTATGTCCATGAACTTGAAAGTAGATGTTGAAAATTCTATTTAACTAACAAAATAAAAATACCATCTTTTCATCATTAACCTCTCAGAAATGTGTTTGTAATTCAGTGAATTCACAGTAAAGGTAGTTTTTGTCCAGAATACTTTATTCATTTTAACTTTAATTTTTATCTTCTTTAAATTCTGCCTTAGCCTATTTTGATCACAAAATATACTAAGTTTTATTTCCTTTTGTCAACTTTTTAACACTTAAGCTCAACATATCACTGGGTATCTCTCATGTTCTCACTAAATATTCAGTCTCTAGGCTGGGTATGATGCTTTTCTTATTTCGACTGACATGTTAGAAGGGTAGGGAGCAACTGATTTATTGTTCCCTTTCAATGATCCTCAGTGAAAATAGATCTGACACTTATGATCGCTTTCTTAATGAGCTGGGGGAGTTGATTATTATTGCTGTGTGGTTGTCTGTCTTATCAAGTACCAGTTTCTTTAGGGCAAATACTGTTAGGGTCACTGAAGGAGGAACACACATGAGGCCAAAAGGGGTGAATTATCACATCTGCTAGCAGAAGGGCTAAGACCAAAATGGCATCAGCGGGGCAGAGTAGGGGGAGCGGGATATTTATGTCTCCTGTAAGGATCAGTCAGAGTAACTGGTGGGTCTGGGTGCAGGTGGGGGGCAGGTGTAGGCGGTCCACTGGAAACTGGGTGAGGCAATTTACTAGAAACTGAAGTCCCTTAATCATGAGACCTATAATGAGAATAACAGGACAATCACCAGAAGGGTGAGAGCCCCAAGCAGAGAATAATGGAGTGCAAGAATGTGCCTAACAGATACCAAGATACCATGTATATTTTCTTTACTATCACCTCCTGTATTTGCCGCAAAGCCCTGTCTTAACAAATACATTAGATCAGTGGTTCTCAACCTTTCTAATGCCGCGACCCTTTAATACAGTTCCTCATGTTGTGGTGACCCCCAACCATAAAATTATTTTCGTTGCTACTTCATAACTGTAATTTTGCTACTGTTATGAATCGTAATGTAAATATCTGTGTTTTCCGATGGTCTTAGGTGACCTTGCTAGCGGTTCTCAACCTGTGGGTCGCGACCCATAGGTTGAGAACCACTGCTGTAGAGCCTAAGACCATCGGAAAACACAGATATTTACATTACGATTCATTAACAGTAGCAAAATTACAGTTATGAAGTAGCAACGAAAATAATTTTAGGGTTGGGGGTCATCACAGCATGAGGAACTGTATTAAAGGGTCGCGGCATTAGAAAGGTTGAGAACCACTGCATTAGATGAATGAACAAGTATTTTATTCACTTTGTGTTGGGCCCAAACTCAAGTTCTAATATAGTGAACTTATACTATGCTTCACAAAAATAACTTCTTCTTTTAAATTGTGACACATGCTTATTTTATGCTCATTGGTATCTGGCCAACACCATGGCCAAGTTTCATTTCTCCACTTACCGGAGCCAACCTCTGTGGTCCTCATCGTGAACTGATATTTACTGAGCGTTTGCTAGCGTGTGGCTTTGCACGGCCCCTTCGTTTAAAATATTCCTCCTGAAATGTAGGAGACTGTCATTTACATTAAACACAACCCTCCCTGAGGTGCGTAGAAATATCAGAATCGGCATCGACTAGCCCTAATTAATCAATACTGAACACTGATGCTTGGAGATTTGGGCTGGGCGCCCTCTCCGCCCTGACGGGAAGGCCCACAGGAGCATTGATTGTAAGTTGTTCTGACTGCAACGTATGCCGCTTAATAGCCATAATGCGATATTTACGATCTTATATCACACTTTGGGGAAGCTTCTGCAACTTGCCCGCTCACTTTGTTTGCAGTAGTCAAAACCCTGGAGGCATCAGCATTTACCAGTGATTTGAAATTGCTGAAGTGGGCTGTTCCACCAGGCTGGGTGGCCTACACAGCAAGACTAATAACAGAAGGCATCTGTTGGGGGAAATGGCTAGACATGCTGAATTCGGATTATCCTCAGTGAGAAAGCATTAATGCTGGAAGAAACTGTTTTTCTCTCTCATCCCCACTCCACCCCTTTTTCTTTCTGAGAATGGAGCACAGATGTAACCTGTGCTGACCTTGGGCTCAATGTTTTTATTCATCGTTTGTGGAACCCTTGGTTAAGTCACTGCTATTAATCATTCAGATTCCAGTTGTCAAATGAACAATTGAATCCCTTCTGCCTAAAAGCCGAGTAAACAGGGTGCAGTTGGGGGAGAGCGGCTAGGGAAGAAAAAGAGAATGAAAACAGAGGATTAAGGCAAATAAAATGGATTAATCCGTGACACGATCATTTATACCAGGACTAGGAGTCCAACAGAAGAGCTGTTGTAGCTTATATGTGTGATGAATCCCTGCTGGAGTTCCATTGGTGACAAACCAATTAATAAAGTTTAGGACACAAGCAAATCCTTTCGGATCTGTACCTAAGTGTGCAAAATCTAAGCAAGGGCTGCTCATTCAGACCCTGGTTCAGTTGCAGGACAGGCAAACTTTAATCCAGATTTCCTCTGCCCTCCTCAGACAAGAACACCGCCATTACAATAATAGATCTGCCCTCCCTTCTCCTGCAAAGCAGTCAGGGATTAAGGAACAGAAATCCATTTCTGAAGAGACCTCCCAGTGGGAGGCTTATTTGTGTTCAACTACCAAGGAGCACAAATACCACTGGCCAGGGAATTAAGCAATATTCCCTCTAGTCCTTCTTTGCCCAAGTAAGTAATTGTGCATTTCAGTACAAAATTGAGCATCAACATCGGAGAAGGACTGGGAGAATGGATGGATGCAAGAAGCAATTTAAGCAATATAGCATTTTGTTTTTGGTTTTCTTTTTTGAATTAAATGTATTGGGTTGTATTGGTTAATAGGATTATGTGTTTCACATGTACATTTCTATGATACAACATCTGTATATTGCACTGTGTGCCCACCACCAAAAGTCAAATCATCTTATGTCACCATATGGTAGGTCTCCTTCACCACATAGCTCTACCCCTACCCTCTGGCAACCACCACACTGTTGTTTGTATTTATATGTTTCAGTTTCATATACCACATATAAGTGAAATCATATGGTTCATAGCTTTTTCTTTTTTTTCATTTATTCATTTATTTATTTATTTATTTATTTATTTATTTATTTATTTATTTACTGTTGTTTGAAGTATTACAAATACTAGTACATATGTCTCCTTTTTTTTTCCCCCATTGACCTCCTTCCCGGCCTCCCCTACCCCCCAGTACATGCCTTTACCTGCCCCCCCCCCCCGCCAGTGTCTTGTATCCATTGGTTATGCTTATATGCATGTGTACAAGTCCTTTGGTTCATCTCTTACAGCCCCCCACCCCCCGCCCCGCCCAACCTCCCCTGCCTTACTGCTGTAGTTTGACAGTCTGTTCAATGCTTCTTTGCCTCTGTATCTATTTTTTTTCCCCATTTCTTTCCTTTAAAAAATCTTGCCTCTGCAGACTAGGAATAAACATATAATAACAAAAAATGTTTGAGTCCCAATTTCAATGTCCAACAGTTCTGAGTCCCCATTTCATTGTCAAACAGTTCCTTATGGGTACATGTCAGCAATGATATCTGGATGCAGCTTTTTCTGAGTGACTTCTTTCACTAAGCATAATATTCTCAAGGTCCATCCGTGTGGTAACAAATGGCAGTATTTCCTCTTTTCTTATGGCTGAGTTGTATTCCATTGTGTATACTAGTATGTACCACGTCTTCTTTATCCTGTCCTCTACCACAAAACACTTTGGTTGTCTCCATGGCTTGGCTGCATGAATAATGCTGCAATGAACATAGGGGTGCATATATTTTTTCAAATACATGTTTTCAGTTTTTAGAGGGGGCGGTATATACCTAGGAGAGGGATTGCTGGGTCATGTGGTAACTCTATTTTTAATTTTTTGAGGATTTGCCTGACAATTTTCCACAGTGACTGTACCAGTCTACATTCCCACCAGCACTGAATGAGGGTTCATTTTTCTCCACAACCTCTCCAACCCTTGTTATTGCTTGCCTTGTTGATAATAGGCATTCTAACAGGTATGAGGTAGTATCTCATTGTAGTTTTGACTTGCATTTCTCTAATTGCTAGCGAGGTTGAACATCTTTTCATATATCTGCTGGCCATTTGTATGTCTTCTTCAGGTGTCTGTTCGGGTCATCTAACCATACTCTATTTCGATAGGGTATATATCGGTTTTAATGTGCTTTCATATACTTCATGTGTTTTTGTTGCCATTGTAACTAACTAGTTACTAGTAATAGGAAGATACTAGATACTAGGAAGATACTAGCTAGATACTAGTCATAGGAAGAGAGCAAAGGGGAGGACAAATATTATAAACATGGTCATCTGGGTCATCTTCATTAGGAAGCTGCAACTTTACACTCCCCAGGAACGACCAGTCCTTTCCCTGCAAATCACTGGGGAAAAGGTCCAACAAAAGGGTAATGCATGTGCAATGAAGTCCCTGTGATGTAGGAAAGATGTTTGCCTGTCTGCCTAATTTGGGAAAAGAGATAATTGACTAAATGGGGTGGAACTACACCAAGCATGTAAAATCTTGGAAGGGTAAAATCCCCCAGACAAAGAAATCCTCTCTCTCTCTCTCTTGCTGCTTGCCTTCCTGCTTCTAGTAGAGGTGTTCTCTCTTTTCCGCATCAGCATGGAAAAGGAATGGGTCCGATTTTGAGTGAAGGAGCTGGGGATTAAGAAATAAAAGAAAGAGACCAGATAGAAAGATAGAAACAAAGCTGGGAGCCAGGTGGGACTCCATCCTCTCTGATGGAGAGGCAGGGACCCCGGAGCCCACGCAGCACATTTATTTTATACCCCCAAATACCAGGAAGTATCACCAACACTTAGGATCAAAGGAGCTTATTTGCATTCTTGAGTAGGCCCTAGCATTCCTGGTGCTTGCCTGGATTTACATATCAAAGCCCGCTCCGCAGGCACCTGGACAAAGGTAAAAAGTCAGTACTGATAACAACCCCCACCTTCTTGGGGAGGGCGTAACCGAGACACGCCTCTGCCAGTCACCTTGGGCTCAGCTGACAATTTAAAGAAATGCCCATGTGCCTTCCCAGGCGGCCCTCAACAGCTTCTTGCTTGTTCTGTGACCCATACCAGCCCACCATGTGCCCTAGGAACACACAGCCCATGGCCATACAGATCCCACATGCAGTGGACTGCAGCAGGGAACACAAGCGAAGTTAGCCTGATGCTGGACTGGACTTTTTTTTTTTTTTTTATATGGAGCGGAAACTCAGGGCAGTGGCTTTAATCTTAGGCCTGCTGAAAACAAAATGGGACTTTTTCCAGGGGAGGACAGAGGGAGAGGAGACCTTGGAAACTCAAGGGTGTAATTCCATAGAAATAAAACTTCCCATGATACCTCATCATCCCACAGGGACCTCAAGACATTCTGGTGGCACCCCAAGAGCTCCACTTCGACCAGCAACAGGTGGGGACACAGATAGCACCCCACTGGTAACACTTTAACTCCTTAGGACTCAAATTAATTCAAACTTTACTGTGTACCAAAATCACTTGGGGAACTTGGTAAATATGCAAATTCCTGAGTTCCTCCCCGAGAGATTCAGTGTCAGGAGATGAGGAGGGGAGAAGAGGATGGTGAGTACTCTGTATGGGACAATGTGAATTCTGTATCTTAACAAACGTCTAATGCAGGCAGAACATAGACCGGCTTCAGAATGCTGCTATAAGGCAAAGCATGTTATGTTTTATTTAATTGGAAAAGAAACTAAGGATCAGGAAACCTAACTTAAGATCAGAAAGCTAGAAAACTGTGATGTTTTGACCACTGTCCACCTTTCTTTCTTCACTGACTACTTTGTATAGGAAGAGTCCCAACATAGTCACAATAAACAGCCATACAGTGCTTTCCAAACTTGGCTGCACATTGAAACCACTGGGGATCTTCAAAAGTATGGATGCCTGTGTCTTGCTCCCATACATTGTGATTTTATTGGTCTTGAGAGTGGCTTGAGGTTGGGAATTTTTAGACTCCCTATTGATTGAAAGTACAGATAAGTTTGGGAACCACTAGTAAGAATATTTAAATTAAGACAATATTTCCTACCTACTCATGTGTGCCATTTGATATATGAGCTGCCTTTCTCTAACAGTTATATAGTCATGAACTACGTAATGATGTCCAGGACAAGGATGGACTGCATGTATATAGTGGTCCCATAAGTCTACAATTGAACTGAAAAATTCCTATCTCCAAGTGACTTTGTAGCCATTGTAATGTTGTAGCACAATGAATTTACTCAAGTGTTTGTGGTGATGCTGGTGTAAACCAACTTACTGCACTCCCAGTCATATAAAAGTATAGCACAATTATGTATAGTATATAATACTTGACAATGATAATAAGTAACTATGTTTCTGGCTTATATATTTACTACACTATCCTTTTTACTGTTATTCTAGAGTATATTTCTTTCTGCTCATGAAAAAAATTTGCTGTAAAACAGTATGTTGTGTTATGCAAGCAGCAACTCCATACATCTCATGTTTACCATGTTCTTGATTGCATCATTTTCTCTTGTGCTTGATTTAATCTCATGTTTTGTTCATCATGGCTCCTAAGCATACAAAATCCACTGCTCATGTTGCCAGTTAGAGTCCCTATTGAGTGATTGACCTGGAGACAAAATTAAAAGTGATTAAGGACTATGAAGGTGGAAAATGAGTGATGGTTTTTTCTTACCAGTCAGG
Organism: Plecotus auritus; assembly: GCF_963455305.1. Classification (NCBI taxonomy): domain Eukaryota; kingdom Metazoa; phylum Chordata; class Mammalia; order Chiroptera; family Vespertilionidae; genus Plecotus; species Plecotus auritus. The sequence goes on along the minus strand of NC_137773.1, from coordinate 10,396,266 downwards.
CATGTTCCATTGCACCATCGCTACGATTTCAAGGAACAAGAACAAAGTGATGGAAGTTGTTAAAGGATCTGCTTTTCTGAAGGCAGTGAGACTAATACAAATTTGAGAAGGACTTGTAGGAGACATGCAAAAACTTCTAATGACTTTGATTGAAGACACAGAAACTTATCGTACTCAGCACTATGGTGGTCATGGCCAAAGAAAAAAGTTGTTTATGATGTTGAAAGGAAAGGAATTTACTGCTCACTCAGGGTGGTTTAAATGAGTCAAGAATTGTTATTCATTACGTAATGAGAAAGTGAGTGATGAGTTTAGCAAGTGCTGATGTGAAGGCAGCTGGAAAATTTTTGGAAACTCCATAAAAGCTGACTGCAGAGGAAAATTACTCATCAGAGCAGATCTTTAATATGGATGAAGCCCCCTCTGTCCTGGATAAACCTTTCATCCACAAGGTGGCCAAGTCAATGTCAGGTTTCAAACCTTTTAAGGACAGGCTAGTTGTCTCGCTTAGGGGCAATGTTGCAGGCTACAAATTGAAACCCTATGTGATCTAGTACAGTGAGAACCCCTGGCCCTCAAGCATATCAATAAACACAGGTTTCTAGTGTACTACAGGAGCAAAAAAAAAGTCATGGATGACCCATTTCCTCCTCCAAGATGTCCTCCTAAATTAAAATAGAGAAGTACTCTTTGGAGACTTTTCAAGATTTTGCTCATGGTTGAAAATGCTCCCAGACATTCCCACTTTTGTTGAAGATCTTCTTCCCAATAAAAACGTGGTATTTCTTCCTCAAACACTACCTTTTTTATCCAACCAGTGGATCAAAGAGTTACAGCAGCTTTTAAGGGCTATTGCCAGAGGAGGACCTTTGTCCCAGGCTGTTTTACAACGGAGGAAACAGAAGACACACACAATTCTGGAAGGATTACAGCACCTATTACTCCATCAAAAATCTTGCTGGGACTTGGGATGACATCACCAAGGTGTGTATGAATGGAATCTGGAAGAAGACACTCAGTAGGTTTGCTCATAACTTCAAAGGAGGTTGCACAAATCAACAAGGCTATGGCTGACTGAGGTGGCAAACGACTTGAATCTGGGTGTGGATAAGGATGGCACTGAGGAGCTCTTAGAGGTGGTTCCTGAGGGAATGACTAATGAGGAGCTGTTGAAACTGGAACAGGACCACAAAGCTGAAGAACACACAAGCAAGGAAACTACAGGAGAAAAAAATTACCCCCTGAGAAAATTAACAGCTAAAGGTTTGCTGTATCTTTTGCAAACCTGAAAATTAACAGCTAAACGTTTGCTGTATCTTTTCAGCAAACTTCCTTAAGTTTGAAAACGTGAATTCCAACATCGAAAGGTTTCCATTAATGGAGAGATGTTCATGGTTCATTATCTGCTTTCAAGCAAATCTAGTAAGAAAAAGAAACAAACCAAGCAAACTACTATGGCCATATTTCTGAAAAGAGCCTAGTTTCTCTCCACCTTTAAGCTCTTCAAGTTTAGGATGGTCGTATTGGATAAACACTGATGACTATCACTGATGGCATAGAGAAAGGGAAACTCCTTAGGTTTTCTGTTATTCCACGTGGTTGAGCTGAGAATTCTATTTGTCATTTTAATCTAATAAGTGTTCTTTGGATACAAAAACATCTCAGCCACCTAACCTTTTCAGGGAACTTACCCTCATTCCTCAGAAATCAATGATCTGGAGGATCTCAAGATTTGGTTCTGAATGAGTATATGTCACTCTACTTTGAAGAAAACCCGATGTTTACATTTTTATCTGTTGATATTTTAATTAACAATTTAAGTGCAATGTTTGCCCTGTGAGTTCAATGGGAAAAACTCTGCAAATAAACAGCAGTTCCCTCTTGGACAATCACTCTGTAAATTAGCTTACTTTGTCAATAAAGTGCATGCCTATCAGGCTCTTCAGAGCAGCAGGGGTAAGGATGTTCATTTACTTAAGCAGTAGGTTCTACCATTAGCATTTGTGATTGGTGTTAATTAGAACTGTGTGTGTGTGTGTGTCTCTGCCACAGAGCCCACATTTTCGAAATCCTAGTAACAATCAAGCTATTAATAAATTAAGTACGCATATTTGTTTGTGTTCTTTTTTAATATAATTAAGTCCTTTTTAGCAATACCATCTTGATAAGCATTTGAAGACTGTTTTTTGTTTGTTTGTTTGTTAAGGTAAATGTCCCTGTGGTTCCTTTTTTATTGATTTCAGAGAGAAAGGGAGAGGGAGAGAGAGATAGAAACATCAATGATGAGAGAGAATCATTGATTGGCTGCCTCCTGCATGCACCCTACTGGGGATCAAGCCCACAGCCTGGGCATGTGCCCTTGACTGGAATCGAACCTGGGACCCTTTAGTTCGCAGGCTGACGCTCTATCCACTGAGCCAAACCAACTAGGGCTGAACACTGGTTTCTTAGTACTCTAATGGCTTAAATCATGCTTGCTTTTTGTTTTTAGACCTTAAATAAATATTTAACATATTCACTGACCTTGTTTGCAATAGTTACAGCTGGAAAGTTTGGCTATTTGAGGTCGAGGTTTATTTATTTATTTTTAACATCTATATCGCATTAAATAGACTTTTATAATGTAAATGTTTTAATTTTTTCAAAACCAAGCATCAAAGGTATGAAAACTGGATTTACTGTCCCCAAGGGGAATTTACAGGCTGACGCAAGATACCCAAATGAATATTTAAAGTTGCATTAATAAAGTTTGGTAATCAGAGGAATTATGTATATAATTGAGATGATGCTTGTGGAGACAGGAAAACCCAGGGTTTATAGAGCACCACTGTCCACTGTAGAAAAGAAGTCCAGTTGACCCTTGAACAATGCAGAGCTTAGGGGCACCAATCTATCCGCATAGAGGAAAATTCATGTATAACTTTTCATTCCCAAATCTTAACTACGAATAGCCTTCTATTGAATGGAAGCCTTCTTGATAACATAAACAGTCAATTAACACATATTTTGTATGTTACATGTATTAAATATTGTATGCTTACAATAAAATAAACTGGAGAAAAGAAAATTATAAGGAAGGAAAATATATTTGCAGTATTTATTGAAAAATAATATGTGTCTAAGTGGACGCTGTCAGTTCAAATCCATGTTGTTCAAGGGTCAACTGGATTTCCCTTTGACTTAAAATATCCAGACTGGCTAGGTTATTTCTAGCCATCTGTCTTTGCCTTGGCAGATATAATCTAAAAGTCTTTCAATTACCTTGAAACGGGACATGAAGCAAGAAAGAAGTAACTCAAAGCTATTTTCAATAGTGCTAGCATTTAGAATGAGGAAAAGAGAGAAAAGTGCTTTATATATTACTCTTTTGGGGAAAAATATATTTAAGTGCTACTTTTATCAGCAAGCTCATACTCCTATAAAGAAGTTCAGAAACATCTCAATCCAGCTTTGTGCTTTGTGATTGTCTGCATCTGACAGGAAATTTTTAGCTTGTAATTTGCTATGCACCTTCAAAAATGTCCCATAGATTCAGTATATAACTCACAATTGTTGTTTTGCTATAGTCCGTTTTCTGCTGAAGTATCACCAATCTCCGGTTGGTTAACTATTTACTTCTTAGTTTCCTGTCTTAATCATGTTGCTTTGATTCTTGGATACCTAAGGATCAGATGTGACCCTGCTTTACATCTTTATGGGTATTTGGTCCTAAACATGTCATTTTTACTGATTACAGATGCCGAAAGAAATCTTAAGAAACAATTGCTTACTTAGAAATGATTGTAGCCCTATCCAGTTTGGCTAAGTGGATAGAGCATTGGCCTGTAGACCAAAGGGTCCCAGGTTTGATTCTGGTCAAGAGCAAGTACCTTGATTGCAGGCTTCTCCCCGGACCAGAGCCCGGGCTCATGCAGGAGGCAACCAATTGATGTGTTTCTCTCACATTGATGTTTCTCTGTCTTTCCCTCTCTCTTCCACTCTCCCTAAAAGACAATGGAAAGCCCTAACTGGTTTGGCTCAGTGGATAGAGCATCGGCCTGAAGACTCAAGGGTCCCAGGTTCAATTCCGGTAAAGGGCATGTACCTTGGTTGTGGGCACATCCCCAGTAGGAAGTGTGCAGGAGGCAGCTTGAACCAATGTTTCTAACTCTATATCCCTCTCCTTTCCTCTCTGTAAAAAAATTAATAAAATATATTTTAAAAAAAACAATGGAAAAATATCCTCGGGTGAGGAATAACAAAACAACAAAACAAAAACAAACAAAGAAAAAACAGAAACGATTATAGCTCAGTATCTCTTTTTATTAAAAATATTTTTTGCATTGGCCTTCAGACAGTGGAATGTATCATGTGAATGGATTTCAGTCTCATTAGCTCCTAATGCGTATGCACTCCTGAATGTAGGCTCCTCTGTTGATCACAGCCCCATTGCTGTCCGGTAACCATGTGGCATGCTACAGAAGGATTAGTACAGTAGGTAGAAGAGTAATTACACAATTAAGACACTTGCAATGATATGAAAGGTAAACATGAAATGTCCAACAAGCATGGAAATCAAACTTGTTTCTCAACAGTGTGCTCTGGCAGGAAGGGGGAAGAATTTTTCTACAAATTAGCAGATGCCTTCTTATTTATATGTCCCTTGTATGTGGCAATACTGTATTTAAAGACTTTTTTTTTACTATATTGAAGTCTGTGTTTCTAGACACTTTGGGGGAATGGGGGAAGCAGCATATTGCTTATCCCACACTATGTTGTCTTCTTTTCCTAGATTTTAAATATCTTCCTGCAAGGGAGAAATTTCTTAGAGACACAACATAAACTCTTCTTAACTGGTAGGAAAACCAAGGTATTCGGTGAATTAAATTTCTAATAAAAATATTTTGTGTTGTGAGGAGACAATCAGATTATTTTTCTACTGCTAGATACTTGGAACTTGCAGGTTATATCTGTATTCTTCTTATAAAAAATAAAGAAATTAAAGAGAGTGTTTTTTTAAAAGTAATTCAGCTAGTTATTTTCATATGTGGTGGAACCTTGAACAACACAGGTTTGAACTGTGAGGGTCCATATGATCAGCGGATTTTTGCCCATAAATATACAGTTGACCCTTCATTTCCCCAGGGTTTTGCATCCACAGATTCAACTAATCACGGACCACGGACAGTATTTTCCATCTGTGGTTAGGAATCCACTATGTGCATTGTTCCATGCCATTTTATATCAGGGACATGAGCATGCACAGATTTTTGTATCTGCGTTGGGGGGCAGGGGGTTGTCCTGGAGCCAATCCCCTGTAGATACTGAGGGAGGACTGTAGTTAAGTTCTGGGGGAGTCAAAAGTTATATATACATGGATTTTTGACTGTTCTAGGGGTTGGAATCCCTCACCCCTATGTTATTCAAGGGACAGCTGCATATCTATATCTATATATACATATATATTTATAATGGTTATATGTCTAGGTGATTATATATGTGTGTCACTTTATATAAGCAATTTTCATCACCCAAGAACACTCTTGCAATTTATGGCTGTACCTACATGGGTAACAACTATTACTTCCACCGGTAATGCTTATATGTGTTCACATCTTTTATGTTGCTTTTTTTTTTTTTTTTCAAAACAGTACGATTCATCACATAGAAGCTTTACACCATAAGTTTTAGGAGCGGCTCTTTCTAGTATTTGACAGCAGAGCTCCAAAAGTTAACGGAAAGATATTCGGCTTATTAAAAATGGACCAAGCAAATGTAGTATTATCAGTTATTCCTTTTAAGTTTCTTATTCTAAATAAGATTTTAGGTCATGGTTTCATCACTAATATGAATTCATTCACTACTTGCAATTTGACTTCTTATTTAGGACCATCAAGTCCAGATTCTCAAAATCACGATTTTTCTTTTCTTTAATAGACCAATCCTTTATAAAATAATAAATTTTGCAGGTGGTGCACAGCTGATGACATTAAAGGAGAGGCAATAAATGTATACATTTTTTCTTAAAATATTTCATGGAGGGAGGCAGAGAGAGAGAGAGAGAGAGAGAGAGAGAGAGAGAGAGAGAAGGCTGCCTAGGTCTGCTGAGAATAAGTCTACTTTTATATAATATCAGCGATTTGCAGGTTTTTCACAGCCTGAGGCATGGGAAAGATAAAGCATTGATTTGGTTTTAAAGGATTTTGTAAGCAAATGTATACAAAGTGTTTATAAAGGCCCTTGGAGTATGTTGGGGAAAAACTTACTAAAAAGATGCTGTTGAATTTATAAATGCAGCCATTAGTAGTAGTCCAAATCACAAGGGCTTCTATTTATTGTGCAATGATACATTCTACTTTTGTAAAGTAAAATAATATGTAAGCTAGTCTCAATGACGCTGTGTGGATGTAAGGGTTGCCAACATTTTGCAAATATGAATGCATGTTTCTGCATCCCCATAGAGCTACATCTAACTCCTATCACCTTTGGAATAGAAAGAATCTGATTTCCCTTTTACTTGGCATTCACTGACTATGTAAATATTTCTTTTCTTAAATTTTTTAAATGTGTATTTTCAATGGAAGCAGACACTATCAGTGCCCTGGTCATATCCTCCCACTGCACCCCTAACAGACCATTTTGGAGCATGCCAACTGGACTTGCAACTCTTGGGGACTCTTGACTTGAGAGATCTCTGTGCTGTGGAGCCCAACTCTGCCTATATGCAAAGCAGGCTGGAAGTGCCCGGTATGGATGCCCTTGGGTGGCAATGCCCGGTTAGTGACTGAAGGGAATTGATGGATAAATACCTCACCTCACTTGTTTCTCAAGAGAAGCACTCTGTTTCCCAGAGTCCTCACATGGGATTACGCGCCGGTTGCACACGGACTGTCAACGTACAATTAATTCATCAGCTTCCTTCCCTTTCCTGTCTTGCTTCCTTACCCATATTTCTCGAGATCATTCCTCAATGAAATGCATACAAATAATTCTTATTTTAGAATCTGCTTCCATGAAAACCCAACATGAGCTAGGTATACTTTTTGATTTGGTTATATATTCATGTGTGCGTGTGTTTTGTTTTTTTTTAAAAAAATCCATTGGATAGAGGACATAATGCAAAGTAATTCTCTTTACTCCCTTGTCCCCCATCTGGAAAACATTATGGGCAGGAGGAGTCCTTGCCGTGTTCCATGTTTCAGGGAATCTTGCCTGTCTCAACTACACAAGGAAATCAGTTTGTTAAAAAAAACAAGATGCTTTGACCTCTCGGGCTCTGGCAGTGAGTGCTGGCACGGAGCTGCTCATCACCTCCTGTATCATCGTTCAGGTCCCAGGAAAGTGCTTCTCCATGTCCTTGGCCCGTTGTCTTGAAATAAAAAGCAACTGAGTTCAAATGCTCTGACGGCTGTGGGCTGTGTCACCGCTGACAGTGGAAATGGACAGTGCTTCAGAGAGCACAGGGAGGTTTGCAGAAGGGAAATACTTGTAAAATAAGAGAAGAGACGAAGTAATTAACTTGTCAGATCTTTTCTCTCCGCATACATGTAGTAGATTCCTGCATGATGAGATGTTATTTCAAGGTGGTGCTAAAGATCTGTGCTCTCTTCCTGTTCCAGTGTGTGGTCCTGTTATTAATAAATTAGCATCATGCTCACCCCACTTGCACGTGGAAACTGAAGAATTTTAAAATCATTAAATAGTTTAGATTCTCCTTAAATTTGTGTATGTTATATAAATGTATACAAGTATACTAGTATTTAAAATGTGAAGTGTGATACAAATTTTTTTACATTATCCACAGCAAATGATAAAATTATATTTTGTTTTTGTAAAAATTATAGAACATTAAGTTAAATTTTAAAAAAAAGTAAAAAAAAAAAAAAAATCCAGGCCAGCATGGCTCAGTGATTGAGCAATGACCTATTAACCAGGGTCATGGTTGGATTCCCAGTCAGGGCACTTGCCTGGGTTGGTTGTGCAGGTGGCAGTCAATCAGTGCTTCTCTCTCATCATTGATGTTTCTATATCTCTCTCCCTCTTCCTTCCTCTCTGAAATAAATAAAATTATATTTTTTTAAAAAGCATTCAGTTTTATTTGAATAGTTTGAGTTAAAACTATGGTATTCATTAATTCAAATTTATATTTTGCCTTTTAACTTTAATAAATAATTTAGTTATGTTGGAATAAAATAATTTTAAAAGCATAAAATTATTCTATTATAACATACATTTCCTTCCATTTACATTTTAATATAATTATATTCAAATGTTCAAACATTGACTTCAATTACTTTTACATAAAATTGAAACTTTGTATAATTCAAGATTGGGATAGAAATAAATAACATCAGACTGGAGCTGAAGAAAAAAGGCAGAAATTTAAAAGAAAAGGAAGCTTTTCAAAGAAACAATTTATTTAAAACTTTAAGTTTTAAAAAATAAAATTAGGCCCTGGCCAGATAGCTTAGTTTGTTAGAGCATTGTCCCCATCCATCAAGGTTGCAGGTTTGATTCCAGGTCAGGGAAATCACAAAAAAAAAAAAAAACAACAACCAATGGCCCTAACTGGTTTGGCTCAGTGGATAGAGCGTCGGCCTGCGGACTGAAGGGTCCCAGGTTCAATTCTGGTCAAGGGCATGTACCTTGGTTGCGGGCACATCCCCAGTAGGGGGTGTGCAGGAGGCAGCTGATCGATGTTTCTCTCTCATCGATGTTTCTGGCTCTCTATCCCTCTCCCTTCCTCTCTGTAAAAAATCAATAAAATATATTTAAAACAACAACAACAACAACCAATGAATACATAAATAAGTGGAACAACAAATCAATGTTTTTATTCTCTCTCTCTCTCTACACACACACACACACACACACACACACACACACACACACTTCTCTCTCTAAAATCAATAAATAACCCTCGCTGGTTTGGCTCAGTGGATAGAGCGTTGGGCTGTGGACTGAAGGGTCACAGGTTCGATTCCAGTCAAGGGCATGTACCTTGGTTGCGGGCACATCCCCAGTAGGGGTTGTGCAGGAGGCAGCTGATCAATGTTTCTCTCTCATCGATGTTTCTAACTCTCTATCCCTCTCCCTTCCTCTCTGTAAAAAAATCAATAAAATATATTTTTTAAAAAATAAAATCAATAAATAAAATTTTTAAAAGAAAAATAAAATTAAGAAGACTTTTGTCAAACATAACCCAAGAATTCATGAAATGGCTTTATACATTCTTTACTTAATGAATATTTACTGTTCAACACAAGAAAGATGAACAATATTTTTTAAATCAATTCTACAACTTGAACAGGTCAGATACTTATCTGAATTTTCATATGCTTTACTAAGTAAAGATTTAAATATTTATAAATGCAATGAGAGTGAAAAAAGGATTATTCACATCAAATTTACAATTCAGAAGCAAAGATCACATCCCCATTCTATTCATTACAAGCTAAAGAAAATTATATTTGCAAAATTATCAAATTGGACAAGCAGTATAAAATGGAGTGATATGGTACTTATTTAATGATGGTTCCAGGACATGGCCACTACATTATTCTGACAGTGCAGAAACATTTTCTTGTGAAAACAAACCTGGATTCAAATGAATAATTATGATTCCCATTGGTTGATAATGGCAAAAGTGTAAAACATTTAATTTTACATCATTTTTTTCAAATGGGTAAAATAACTTTAGAAATTAACTTACACCTTCTAATTCCAAACATAAATCAAAAAGGTATCACTGTTAAAAGTACCAATGTTCATGATTAGCATTTGCCAAAAATCATATTTGTTACTTGAGGCATGTATGTTCTTAACGAAAAGAATACAAGATATCACTTGCACACATATACTCACATGCCACATAAGTTATTAGAACTAAAAATGGCTTGATAAAGAACAAACAACCAATAATATTTAAAACCATTTTTACTTTATTATTTTAATTATTAATTTAAAATAATGATATGTAATAAATATGCAATAAGCTGTCTTTATTAGTCCTCCAAACATTGCTCACCCCTTAACCCAATACAAGAAATGCATTATTATAATGAAATTCAGTTATTGATATATTGTTCACTTTTAGCCATAATCCCATAGCTTTGCACCTATTTTCCATCTTTTTTGTTCTTAATTTATATTTGTGAAAGCAGAGGATAGATCATTTAATAGTTTTGTTAGCTTGATTTACAACCTTGAAACATTTAGACAAATGGTATACAGCCTCCATTTATTCTCTTAACCCAGAATCTACAAATAGTAAGATTGGGTTCATCCCTCTGTCTCCAAGATATTTTCCCCAAAGCCTAACAGTGCTATCATTTTCTGGAACATTCTAGCACACACACACACACACACACACACACACACACACACACACACCACAGAGGCTTATAACATTGTGTTTACTCTTCTAGGTTGCCATTTATATAATCTAAAAAGGATCATAAATTGGTCCTCAACTTTTTCCCTGTTGAGACTAACAGAGTCTCAAAGATGATAATGCCTATGGGAGCTGTTGATAGTGATAACAGATTCTAAATAGTGTTCAGATGTGCCTTACCAGATAAATAAGTTCTCTCTCTGGCCTTCAGCGTGTTTTGTGTATATCTATCTTGTAGGATAACTATATCTTTACTCTTGTCAGAATTCTTTCTGTATCTTTTATCTACTTTTTATTTTATTTTACTTTTTTTTGAGATTCAGAGAGGTTTAATAATACTTGCAAGGAAATGAGAAACATGCTCACAGTCCTCTTATTTCCAAAAGGAAAAGGGAAGGAAACAATTAAGTAACAGATACCACACCTGGACCTTTTGTGTAACTGTCTTGTTTAATCAAAAGTAGGAGTTACAAAATAGATTGTAATATGAACTGCATGCTTAGCACTTCGTATTATTACAAGAGTACAAGTCTGAGTGGCATTTTAAATTAGAGAATGTTGCAGTGCGTGATAACAACTTTTACCCATTTCAGCACTGCGTTTTATAGCCAACTAGAGGCGCAGTGCACAAAATTTGTGCATGGTGGGGGGAGGGTCCCTAAGCCTGGCCTGCACCCTCTCGCAATCGGGCACTGCTCGCTCCTAACTGCTCACCTGCCTGCCTGATCACTTCTAATAGCCTCTGCCTCAGCCCCCACCACCGCAGCTTCGTCTGGATGGACATACAAAATGACGTCCAGAAGGTCGTTTGGCTGTCTGGTCTAATTAGCATATTATGCTTTTATTATTACAGATGCTTAAGCCCTTGACCCTATAAAGAGCTAAAGGAATTGTTATTTCACATCAAAGTATTTTTCCTTTTATTTAATTACTGCTGGAGCATTTCTTCTTTGTAAACCAGCTTGTAAAACTGTTGGCCTTCACTTAAAAATAGAGTTGCTGAGGACTAGTTTCTTGATCTGTGTATATATGTGGCAATCATAGCATTTGCCTTCCTTATTTTAGCATCCAGGCACGAGCAAGGGCGGGACATGCTGAATGTGTTTAATGGTAGTTTCTCTAGAGAGCTTTACTTCCATTTGTTGGTTTAATACGTGAGCTTTGTTTCTTTTTGCATTGAGGCTCACTGATGTGACCATCTTGAGGCGAGTGCTTCTGAAGTCTTTAGGAAAAGTCCCTTCTTGCCTCTTCCCAGTTTCTGGTGTTTGCTAGCAATCCTTGGCATTGCTTTGTTTGCAGCCCCAGCACCCCCATCTCTGCCTCTGCCATTACATGACCTTCTTCTCTTGTATTTTTTTGGAAAGTAACTCAGCTGGGTTTAAGGGGGTGATGGATAGTTCTTCACTCTCTGGAGTATGATGATGGGTGTGTGTGTGCACAAATCTGAAGGTGGAGCCTTGAAAGGTGTGGATTGGTTTGCACAATTAGCAAAGAGAGGTGGAAGTCAGTGAGAGTGCACAGATAAAAGGAATCCAGACCCAGAGGGCCTTATGCCTGCAGAATGGCCGAGAACACCAGACTGGTCCTAATCTCCAATGCCCTGCCCCACCCAGAGGGAAAGAGGAGGTTAGGATTACATGATAACTGATGGAAATCTTTATATCTTTGGGAATAAGGTGTCAGGTGTAAATCTCTTCTCATTCTGAAAACCTGGCTGTAAGAAAATAAAAAATTAAAAAAATGTAGCCTTCACTTATATTTTTGGTATAAGAGAATCTTTCTGGTGAATACCAAGAGTTGTAATAGTACCGCATGGAATTTGAAAGAGAATAAAATTGCACACAGCATGGGGGCACAACTGACATCTGGCTTGCATATTATATATCTGTTTTTCTTTCCCAAGTCTGTGGTTTCAGACCACAAGGGAGTATGCCTTAATCTTTCCTTATTTTTCCAATTCTAGAATGATGGTGTGGGTGCAATTATAAAACCATTAGTTATTTAGAAATCTCACTAGATGAACCAGCCTCTAAACTCCAGAAGGTATGACTAGTAAAGTTGACTTTTCATACATACTAAAGATGTAGTGAAGAAATCTAATTTTAGGTTGGATAATGCTCAAGCACTGTCTTCCCTTGGTTAAAATAGAGGCACCAGTAGCAGCAATTCTCTAATTAAGTGCAATGCCAAGGTTTAAAATCTCTATTGTGATGAGAGGCTGTCCCTAAGCATCTAATTCCCAGAAAGTGATTTGCATAACTGAAAAGACTCGCGCTTATTTTGTAGTTCCTGTGCCTTTACAATAGACTAATAAGCACCACTTTGGAAGAATCATACACAATAGTTTTAGTCTTTGCAGTGAATTGAAACTAAGGCATTATGGAGTCCTTGCAAAATTTCCTCATTTTTTGAATCTGATGCTCTCAACATTTAAATGGCACCCCTTGAAAAGAATCAGACCTTTCAGGAGAAAAAGACCATTTTCAGCTTCTGTGAAGAGGATATGAAGAAATGAATGCCTCTGAAAGAAAATTTTGAATTGCAAAATTGGTTTATAGAAACAGGTCGTGTAGTATGATCTTATTTGTATTCCATTACCTCTTTTTCTCCTGTACCTTGGATTGTTTTTGATATAACACGCTTGTGATGGAAATGCAAACATCCAGAAAAATAGATTTTTTAATGATCAGAAGGAACAGCTTTCCCATAAAAGATGGGGTTCACTCACTGATTTCCAAGCATGCAGAATTTTTTATTACATGTGATATTTTTTATTCAGAAAAAGGGGTTTTATGGGCCTAAAGGAAATATAATGTGTCAGGTTGTATTGATTGAATGAGAGATAATAATGATAATAAAAAATAGCTCACATTTATACTGAAGTTTTCTTCTGAAGAACTCAAAGTATTTCACATACATGGAGCTTTATTTTCCCCTCTGCAGAAAGAGTATTTTTGGAAGGATGCTGACCCATCAGGAGGCCATAGGAAATGGTTTCATTATCCCCAGATGCCAGGCTGTGTAAGAAGAATATCATTCTGGAACCTGAGATGAAGTGAAACATACACAGTCATTCTGATCATATAGCCTTACAGTCCCTGGGGTCCCATTTCATGGTCCGTGAGTGAATTAAGGGAAAACACTGAGTATATAAATATGGAAATTCTGCTAAGACATTTCCTCCTTTGTAGAAGTCTCAAGGCTCGCTTTTCTGAGACCTAATGATTTGTCTTTGAAATGTTTTGTTGTTGTTGTTGTTTTTAAAATATATTTTGTTGATTTTTACAGAGAGGAAGGGAGAGGGGTAGAGAGTTAGAAACATCAATGGGAGAGAAACATTGATCAGCTGCCTCCTGCACACCTCCTACTGGGGATGTGCCCGCAACCAAGGTACATGCCCTTGACTGGAATCGAACCTGGGACCTTTCAGTCCACAGGCCAATGCTCTATCCCCTGAGCCAAACCAATTAGGGATTTTTTTTAGAGGTGGGGCAAGTGACACTGAACTAAAGATCTGTGTGCTGGCATTTTCCAAGATTAGCCTCAGTCTGAGCAAGAGAAAGAAGGCGAGTGTGGTGTCAAAGAATTGTAGCATTTAAAGTGGGCAGTATGGGATTTCTCCAATAATCAACTATTGAGATAAGAGACTAAACAAAAAGAAGTGACTTGCTGAATATCACTCAAATCTGTGCAGTTCAAATGAGAATGAGAACGTGTTTCCCTCCTCTCCCTTTGACAGTTCCAGAGCACAGGGCTTTGAAGGAAACCACTGACCTCATTAGCTCCTATCACATTGGAGTGGAACCACTGAGAAGGATGTATAAAGTCCTTTCCTTTATAGAGCAAAGCAAGAAAAGACTATATCATGTGCCCCTATTCGTTCAGTCTGTTCCAAGTCCTGCCTGCCACATTCTCCTGGGCACACCATTCCAGAGGGCTGCCCCTTTGCTTAGAGGGAGAAGTTATTAATTATATTAATTTATTTGTTATTGTCACTTCCAACTCTATCTCTAACATCTATTCCCCTTGCCTTTGAATGCACACATCTAGGGTTTAGCATTCTCTCCACTACAATGAAGCTTTATTAATGACTGGATCATTCTTTGTGTTAATGTATAAACATTCTTCTTTATAATGAACTACTGTCTACCAACCATTCCTGTATAACCACTGGCCTTACTTTTGGCCTGGAGGGCAACACAGGTTAAAATGAGCCCTTCCTTGTGACAGTCATTTTCAGATCTGAGCAGAGCAACCTCATCATTCTTCGAATTCATCTCTTCTCTAAGGTAATTTATTTCCATAGAGCAAAAATAAGGTGTCCTCTTTGATTTCGAATTCAAGTTAGAAAGAGACAACCAAATCATACAAAGTTTTTCAGCATGAGGCATGTAGAGGACATCCAGTATCCAGCCATTTCTCTGTTGCCATGAACAGGTTTCTTTGCCTTATGATTTATCTCTTGTATTTGTAAACTAAGAAGATTGGATTAGATGTGTTTATGTCTCCCAGTTCTCAATGTTCTGTCCTCCCCATAGATGTTGAGAAAAAACAATATCAGGCCCACTTCTCCCTTAAAATTTTGTTTGTGTTTGGCAACTTTAATCCATACATTCCAAGTAAATTCTAAAGCATACAAGAGGCTGAAGATGAATCCCTTAAATAAGCTGTCCTAGGACCTTAAAAGATCCCACAAGTCCAAGAATAAGCAATAGGAAACACCCCCAGGACCCTGGCTGGGTAACTCAGTTGTTTAGAGTATTGTCTCAATACACCAAGTTTGTGGGTTTGATCCCTGGTCAGAGGATATACAAGAAACAACCAATGAATGCATAAATAAGTGGAACAACAAATCAATCTCTCTCTCTCCCTTCCTCTGTCTCTCTAAAATCAAATAAATAAAAAGACACTCCTCAGTTTTGCACATTTCTCAAATTTTTCAGCAAATTGGTGACAAATGGGATTAAACAGGTGTTTAGACCCGTGAAGGTGTAAGATTCTAGTCTGGTTTGTCCAAGATACCATATAATGTTAATGAAAACAGTCTGTATTGATTGCTTTTTTCTGAGGAGCAGAAAAAATTGGCTTTTTAAATATTATCTTATATCCAGACTGCACCTAAGTTATTTGTAGACAGGGAAGGTTCAGTGTAGCCTGTAGGACTGTCATGGTTTGCATGAGGCCAGGTGTGAACAGTAGGTTTTTAAAAGATATGTTTATTAAGATACAAGGGACACAGACTCATTTTAAATTTAATAAAATTAAATAAAACAAAAATAAAATTATTTCATGTTTAAAGCACCCACTTTTAGTTGTAAATCCAGGTAAGGCCCTTGGCTCATATTCTGGATGTTTCAAAGTAGACAGATGTCACATAGGTATATAACTCAAGTCTGCTAATTTAGATTTTTCTCTTACAGTAAGTGGCAGGTGCCTGGAATCTACATATGGGCTGGGCAAAGGTAGGTTTGTAGTTGTTCATATGGAAAAAATGTATAATATAATAATAAAAAATAATATACAAGAATGAACTCTGTTTTGCATACTCACAACTATAAACCTACTTTTGCTGACCCCTGTATAACTCACTATCCTTAATTATGAGATTATTTGTGTCATTTGAGATGCAGTGTTAGAATTTTGAAATTTGGATTAATTCCTTTGGACTAACCCACTGAAGTTACAGTTGTGAATATTTTTTATTTCAGAACACAAGCTCATGGATAAAATATCTCTTTCCCCCTTCTGAATAAACACTGAGTCACAAGATTTAGGGAGAATCAAATAGCACTGCACTTTCCAACAAAACACTTATTAAGACTACCTGATTTTTGTTGTGTGTGCATGTGCGTGTGCACGCACATGTGGGTGTATGTGTGTGTTTGTGTGTGTGTAAGTGTGTGCGTGTGTGTGTGTGTGTGTGTTTCTCTCTGCTACTTTCTCCTACGGCACCACTAATAATATCACGAGAACGGCACAGATGTTTTCCCCATTCTGTGCAATACTTATTTTTCAAGTGGCTTCTGAGAGCAGATGTTCCCATGTGTCTTTGTAACTTCTTTTCAGTTGATGCTTCTGTAACATTAAAAGAAAAGTGTAGGGGTGGAGAGGAGGAATACTAAAGAAGACCAACTGCCAAAGAAAAATAAAGACCAGTGTATGCTTAACTTTTTAACTGTAAGCCCATGAAAGAAGCTCCATCCAATTCAGTTGGATTTCATAAGGACTTATTAAAATCCTATATGTAAGGCCCTTGGCTCATATTCCGGATGTTTCAAAGTAGACAGATGTCACATAGGTTGGAAGAAGGATATTTGCAAGACAAGAACATATTCACAAGGCATATGTGGGGGCTGGTATCTCAGGCTGAAGGCAGGGATAAAGCACAAAAGCTTAGAACATATGCAAAGAAAAGTACAATTATCAGCAGAGTCTGGGTATTGCCTCATGTGGAGGAATAATTGGGAATTTAAATTTTGAAGGCGGTTTAATGCTAGAGTATAAAGAAGCATGAACGACAGGCTGAGGAGTTTGATTTTATGTGGATGTGTACTGGTGAATGTCTTCCGTAGAGGAGTCACACAACCAGAGCCATGTATTTTGGATGATTATCATGGCAGTCAGTCCTGTATAAGAAGAATTTGGGGAAGCAGAGACAATAGAGATAAGGAACCAACCATAGCTATTCGTTTTACTGGTGATAAAGGAATAAGGTATGGTGTGATCTGTAAAAAATGGGAAAGTTATAGATGCAAAGATATTGAGGTGAAGAATCATTGCTTAGAGTGTTATTTTTGTTTCAATCCCTCCCAAAAAGGTATACAAAAGGCAAGGGGGGGACAGTGTTTCCATTAATAGAAATTGGAATATTAGAGAAATGATAATGTGGGGGACTGAGATTATGAGTTTGATTTTCTTGTAATATATGCAGTCATTAATGTCCAATAGGCAATGCACATGGAAGGTCCGGAAGAGGGTTTCAAGCTAGAGATAAATAGGTCATGATACTTTCTGCATAGAATTGAATAGTTACCAAGAACGAGGCTGGGAAAGACTAGGAAAGAGGACCAAGAACAAGAGGATGGCAATGAATGTGGTACCGATAAGGGGAAAGAGAAAGTAGAGGAGCCTACAAAAGTCTTAATAATTAATGTTGAAGAATAGGTCCCCAAAGAAAGGTGACTCTCCCTAATTCCATATATCAAATAGTTTGAGGAATAAGGTAAACATAAAAAATTTAGCTATGGTAAGGTTTCAATGACAAATACTGGGATAAATATTGGTTGATGGTTGGACTTAAAAATTTGAACCTCAATACATGCTTTAAAGAGTTAATTTTTTTTAAATAAAGAAATTTACTATTTGTTTACATAAAAATCATGGACTTCAGATAATTTTAGAGTCCAAAGAACTGAAAATATAAGTAGATTTGAGGAGAATCTACCGAATACTGAATGAATTTCTGTTTAGTCATTAATCATGACAGTGGGAGGCTGAGAGCCCTGATCTCGATCAGAGAGACCTCTAGTCCCAAAGTTAAATCCATAAATTATATAATCTCCCATTTTCCTCCCTGAAAGATGTCCTCATTGAAAACATCAACCAGGCTTTCTTCTCTATGGATCTAGTTGTCATTCATCTATACCAGGAGATGACCTGTCTCTGTTTCCTACTAACCTAATTTTGCTTAATAATAATTTTACACCATGACAAGGATGCCATTTGGCAGAATTCATATATTGACATTCTAGGGAAAACTTCTTGTGAGGGTTTTCCTGTCTTCTACAATTCTGTTTTTGGCTTGCTGCTCTAGATGTTTTTGAAGGCAAAACTTGTCTCTCAACAGATAAAGTTCTTTAAGATCACAGTTGCTTTTGCTAATTGTTGAAGATCATCATTTCCATTAGAATGGAGAAGGATGTGATAATTAAATCCATTGTGCATATTATAATTGTTAGAAATCCATTCTTCACATTTAATCTGAGTCTTCTTCTCAAAAAACTAAAAAATCTGGGTCCTTGTTCCCTTCTGGAGAGGTTATAAGAGCCTTCAAGCAAGCCACTTATTGTGTATCATTGTTACTTCTTTCCTGTGATTGATATGATTATATGTGAAAATAATGTGAAAGTATTTCGTGAAAACTTTCAGACATTAACAGGATTTTAACTGTTAGTGTTATCCTATCTAATAAAGATGGAATATGCTAATTGACCTAATGCCATCGCAAAGATGGCCACGCCCACAGCCAGTAAGGAGGGAATATGCTAATTGACTGCCCCACCCTCAAAGATGGCAGCACCCACAGCCACAAGATTTCGGTGCCCAGTCCCCGCAGCCCTGCAGAACAGACAACTCCCCAAATCAATCTATATAGATAAAAGCCTAAGCAACCATTTGACTGTCCAACCATCCGACTGTAGCTATGAGGCACATTGGCCACCCAGGGGCAGACACTCAATGCAGGAGCTACCAAGCTGTGGTGACTTGGCAGCTGTGGTTCTCGGGTGGTGCACCCCAGAACCAGAGAGGAGGGAGCCAGATTCTGGGGTGTGTCACCTGAGAACCACCCTTTCACATTCCAGGACCACTCAGGAGATGTCGGAGAGCCTGTTTTGGTCTGATCTCTGCAAGCCAAGCCGAGGGACCCCACTGGTCCCCAGGCCTCTAGTCATTAAATAAAAAGCCATTATTTTTCCATCCTTTTAAAAGAGTGAACAGCATTACAGCAAAAAGGTACTTAACCCTTGCTTGAATCTTTACATTTTTTAAATAGTTAAGAATAAGTAGAACATATCTGGACTTCCCCTTCATTAACTAAATGAATACATAAGATAATGACTTTAGGGAACAGAAAATTCTTTTCAGTGGAAGAAGAAATATGTGAAATAGAAAAACAAATACTTATTTGTTTCAGTAACAGTGCCTACCAGAAAATTACTCTGCAACCAGTGCTTGATGAATAATGTGGAGTTACCCTTTTGCAAGTTTCTGCCCAATATTGTTTTCAGATGAAAAAATTTGGCTAAAAGTTATTTTTAAGCAAGAAGTTGTATCCAGACAGAATTATGTCTTATTTTTAGCTTTTATCTTTTTTTTTTTAACAGTGAGAGGCACTGCACGTAAAGACATAATGTTGAGTTTGGAAATCATCTAGAAGGCCACATTCAGTTTTCCCAAGGGAACTGGCAAAAACGTGCTTTGTGCACAGGAAAAGGTAGTCTGGTAAAGAACGATCTCTGGTTAGAAAAGAGTCGACACAGAAACTACAATTGGGGGAGGGGTGAAATAAAATAGAGTCTTACATTCAGCTTATTATTTATTACTTCTGGGCCCAAAGAGGAGTGCATGCACTACATATCCTGAACACTTGTTCAAGTTAACTCTGAGCTGATTAACTTAGGTTTTTAGACCATGAGATTATACAAGCAAGACACACCACCTTAGAATCTACTAAATGGACAAGCAAAATCTAGCCTCACATACAATAACCACTACAAAGAATGTCAGCTGCCCCAAATTCCCTTTGTCCTGGAGGGAAATACTCTTTCCCACTGGGGAGAATTGAGCTTCATTATTTAACTTTTCTCTTTTGATTTAGATCCCATCTTTAAAATAGTTATCTTCTGTTAATATTTCTCCAATGAGCAGCATTTTGATATTTGGCCACCTGAATAGACTGTAAGTTCAATAAGGGCAAGAATGTGTCTTGTTTTAATCTCTGTTGTGTCCCAAGCCCTCAGAAGTCTTCTCTGTAAGAAAAGGGCACTTAAGAAATACTTGTTTAATGAACCAAGTATGTCCTCTTAAGAACAAGAGCTACTACTATGTGCTTGCCTGGAGGCTCTGTGAGTGCTTCTTATGAACAAGGGCAAACCCACGTCTTCAATGTGCAGGAAAATTCTGGATGATTGCAGGTTGCACACTCGACTGAGGACAGTCATTGCTGACAGAATCTGTATTTAAAGAGCATAGTCGCCCCTGCTATGCTGGGCACTGTGCAAAGTGCTTTGCAAATATTATCTCAGAGCTCATGAAAATCTTGAAAAGCACAGTTACATTTCACAATATTTGATTATTCTACTTTGTCACCAAGGAACGAAGGCTCTGGCCCGAAGGTGCACAGCTAGTAAGCTTAGTTGAAACTAAACAATATGCCTCCTAGTTCTATCTTGACCCCACTGTGATATACTATGTGCATGCAACATGTTAATAAATGTTTCTCAAACCTTTGAAACTAGGAGTGTGAAGTTTTAGGGTTTCACTCATTTTTAAGAGACAAGTATTAGATTTCCTTTTTTAGGAAAAAAGAGAGAGCAGGAGGGAGGGAAATCTGTCTTCAGGCATCCCCGGTAAAGCCTTTGTAATACTCATGAGAGTCAGTAATTCCCTCACGTATTATGGCAGTTAGCAATCATGAAAATAAACCAGTCAGTGCCCTCAGCAACCCTTCCCTTATTGAAGTGAGATGTGTGCGTGCATGTGTGTGTGTGTGTGTGTGTGTGTGTGTGTGTGTGTGTGTGTGGTTATTTTCTTGTTTGTTTGCTTTTTGCCCTAAACTGCCTGTCTTTTAAAACTAATCTCTGAGGCTGAGAAAACATGGTGTCCAATTGGCTCATTTGTGTCCTGGATTATGGAGAAAGGTTGCTGGCTGCAGCCCCAACATCACCTGATATACATGGGTTTCCAGGTAAGAGCAAGGCTTCCAAATGAGTGAGAAAGTGGATTCTTCTGCAGTCCACCTCCTTTCCCTAAGAAACAACCTGGGTGTCAAAGAGAAACCTCACCACTCCTTCTGACCACCTAACGAAGTGTCATTCTACCTGAGAGCTTTACACATATCGATGAACCTTGGCACTGATTGGAACATAGAGACAGCTTGCTTATGTGACTCACCACTAAAAATGATTGAAATCACCTGAACAATGGCAAAGGCAAGGTCAGAGAAGGACACCATGAAATTTATTATGGGCAAGCACAAAATAATGTATGCATGTGGCAAAAAGCCTTCAGATATTTAGTGCTAGAGGGAAGCTGGACAGTTTGTGTTTTCAAGGAGGCTGTGTAGGCATTGCTAATGGGTCTGGTTTAAAGAGACATTGAGCGACAGAGAGAACAAGATCTGACCTTAGAAAGCATGGTCTAGGGCAGAAAGATCTGGGCACAGTGTGGTCAGACTTTAGTCACAGTTGTGCCTTCATCTGGCTGTGTGGCTTCAGACAGTCTAATTTCTGTTCACTGTGATTCCTATTGTTTTAAAATAAATAAGGGGAGAAGCATGTTCCCTGCTTACCTTACACAGTTATAATCCTATATAATAAAAGCCTGGGTGGTGTTACGCGATGCCCTCGCGTGACGTCATCACAAGATGGCCGCTGTGATATTGTCACAAGATGGCCGCCCTCACATTATCACAAAGATGGCCACCACAAGATGGCCACCACAAGATGGCCACCACAAGATGATCACCACAACGTGGCAGGCAGGGGAGGGCAGTTGGGGGCAAGATCAGGCCAGTGGTCAGGCCCAAAGGGGAGCAGTTAAACGTCAATCAGGCCAGCAGGGGAGTGGTTAGGGGGCAATCAGGCTGGCAGGCACAAGCAGCTAGGGGCAATCAGGCAAGCAGGCAGGTGAAAGGTTAGGAGCCAGCGGTCCCAGATTGTGAGAGGGATGTCCAACTGCCGGTTTAGGTCCAATCCTGCCTAAACCGGCAGTTGGACATCCCCCAAGGGGTCCCAGATTGGAGAGGGTGCAGGCCAGGCTGAGGGACGCACACATACCCCTCGTGAACAAATTTCTTGCACTGGGCCTCTAGTTGATAGATAAAATAAGACGCTCTATCTGTTGAATAGAGGTCCATTGTTAAAATTTTGTTTAAAATTAGGTCACAACAGAAAACCTACCATAAGCTCATGTCACACATACACACATATACACACCCATACACACATACATACACAGGCCATAATCATATATAAAATGGCAATTTTCTATTTCTCCTTTATATTTTTCTTTGTTCTGATTTTCTTGATAAATCACTTTTTTCAATGATTGATATTTCTGTAAAAGAGAGAAAAAGAGAGAAATAAAGAGACAAACAACTATGTACACAAAGGAAAATTATAAATGCTATAAAAAGAAAGATATGTCCCAGCCCTTGTAGCTCAGTTGGTTGAGCATCATCCCATACAGCAGGAGGTCACCGGTTGATTCCTGGTCAGGGCACATGCCCAGGTGGTGGGCTTGATCCACAATAGGGGGTGAGCAGAATGCAGCGGATCAATGATTCTCTTTCATTAATGTTTCTATCTCTCCCTCTCCTTTCCCCTCTCTGAAGTCAATGAAAACTTGTTTTTTAAAGAACGATATGAAGAGATTCCAAGTTCAACTGTTTTTAAAGCATGATGTTTCACATTAGAATCTTGAGAAAGAATAGAAAGAAGGAAGAATTTGCCACATGATGAGAGCACATGTTACATGTGGGTCAGATCCTGACTGAATGAGTGCATCACGTGACTTTGAGTCCTGACTGTGGTGGTACTGGAATAAGGAAAAAGGCCCTTGAGATGCAGGAGCGATGGAGTCCCTGTGAGTGAATGCATGCAGGGTAGCTCTGAAGAAGTTTCTGGGCTCCCTTGAGGGTAGAAGAGGAGTATGGAACTTTTAAGCATTCATCTTGTATGTCTGTTCTGACACTGCAAAGCAATATATTACGGTAAATAATAAGCTGTTGTTACCTGTGACAGTTATGTCACCTACCTCTATCCTTGGACTCAGGTACCCTCTCTCCTATTCCCCTCACAGTCTGAAGGCACAGACTCCCCATCTCAGCATGCTACTCAGAGCTCACTCAGTGCAACTGTTGCTCCCTCTGGGAGGGAGTGGGGAAGTCTTTGGAACTCAAAAAGAAATTTTCCTTCTCCATTTTCCTAAACTTCTGTATAAGCATTAGAATTTCATTGTTAATACATCTTGGAGGCACATGCTTCTCACTTCTCCGCAAAAAGCCAAGTAAACATCCGTCTGTAATTTTTTTTTTTAAATTTTGCAGAAAATTGAAGTAGCAGGAATCATTCTAATGGTTTAAGATCCAAGTTATGAAAAGTATAGGTATACTGTCTCTCCACCCTTTTTTAAGGAGCTAGCTCCCTTGGTGCCTTTAAATTTTTCTTACTAAACTCCTTGCCAGGGAGGCAGGAAGGGAGGAAACAGAGGATCCGGAGGAAAAGAGGGAGGCACTTACGGAAGAAGTTGTTCAAGCGTGAGTGAAGATAAATCATCCCAGAGAGAGGAATGTGCGTCAACAGTCAAGTGGGGTCCTATTTGCCAAAACAATAATTGAAAAAAAAAAAAGAAAGAAAAAAGAAAACAAAAGCCTCTGCCACTTTTCTGGAAGCCAGGGATAGTGTGGTGGGCTATGCTGGTGCCCGCGTCCCCTTAGATCCAATTCTCTGAGTGAAAAAGAAGCAGTCGTGCCTGCAAAAACAAACACACAAAAAAACACACCACACAATGTATAAAACAAAGCGGTTACTGGATATTTGTGTTCCAGGAGGTGTTACAGGGAGAAAACACATATGCACACCCAGAACTGTTAGGTGAGGGATTCACATTGCTACCCTGTTCTTCCCCTTTTCCTTTGTTGTTACAGATTATAGTCACAGCCTGTTCTTTGTCTTTCTGTAGAAGAAGAGAGAAAGCCAAATAAAGAACTGCAGTTCTTGTCAGTAATTGATGTCCCTTATGACTATTTTATTAGAACAACTAAAAACAGAAAAAGGTCATGGGTAAAATGTGTGTGACATAGTGGAAAATATATCTTATATGCTTATCCTAGAATTCCCTATAAAGAGCAGCTGTGTATTGTGTTTAAGGAAATACCTTGAGAAGCCACTTAGGGTAGTACTATTATCGGATGATGTGGGCTATCCTTTAACCCACTGAGTACTGGGGGTAGAGTCCTTCCGATATCTCTAGGCAAATAATTTTCTGAGACTCGCATGGGAGAACGAGTGATTTTTATTTCTCTGCAGTTAAATCTCTGTGTTTCTCAATTTCCCTTTCCCTTAGCCCAGTCATAGAAGAAGTGGTAGCGGGGGTTACAGTAAAGCTAGAAACAAAGCCAGTGTTCAGAGATTCTGTTCTATGTTGAAGCCAGGTCCAATCCAGCATCAGGCTAGCTGCAGCCCATTATTAGTTCATTGTATGTAGAGTCTACATCGCCCAGGGCCATGTGGGCAAATGCAGGAGATTAGGCCCCAAGCACAAGAGTTCCAGGGGTCCTAGAGTGGAAGTAGTAGAAAAAGAATTTTTCTTAAAACATTTACAAAACTAAGTTTAAAAAAAAAACACCAGCAACAGAAATAACTCCTTCTTTGGTCCTCCTGGAAAAATTATACCAGGACCTCCAAATGTAGGAAAAAATCAAATAGCGCAGACTTCCCTTTAATTGCAAAGAGAAGTAGCTATACTCTGTGAAGTCAATAATCACCAAGTATTAAGCATTTTATATATGATCTCTCCTTTAATAATGATGTCTCTTGAGGGATATTGAATTTTTAGCAAGGACAGAAAGTTCATCCAAAGCCAAGAAGATGACATAATGGTAAAATAAGTGATGTATCAGAATTGAGCTCATTAGTCAGTTTCTCCATTTTTATACACATCTTTCTCTTCGATGATTGTGAACAGCACCAAGAGAGAATGGGCATTTGGCAGAGACAAAAAAAAACTTGGATGGCCCTGATTCTGTCTCACATCATCTGAATTAGAAGGCATTCAAAGATTATAGGTCGCTAAAGCAGGGCAAAATGTAACAGAATTTTGACACAGACTTGGGTGATTTCTTCTCCTGGCAATGTTAGGAGTTTAGTTAGCAACGAGGAGTAATAATAGTCAGAAATCTGAGGAAACTCAAAATTATAAAATCAGATCGGTACTAAGCTGCTGAGAACACTTAGACCATCGTGAAGCAAGGAGCAGAAGCCCTGATGTAGGGTTTCAATGCTGTATACGCTACAAAGTACGAGTTTATAACACATTTTAATACATTCCTTGAAGGCTCCAAACTTTGATCTTTGGCTTCCTCTTCTCACTGTGGATTGTGTGCAAAGCCTGCCGAGGGGATAGAATCCAGCACCATTTGTTGCTCATCTTAGGGAAACCGAGTCCAAAGCCAGAGATAAACATTGCTGCTACTGTAAAATTTTGAAAGCAATAGTGCTTATCTCACTCTGTTTGATAAGCAATGCAAATTCAAGTGGCTCTCATTTTATCCACGATTGCTTCAATTTAGAGGATTCTCAATAGCATAGATGTGAAAATTGTATTGTATGTTTAAGAGAACACATTATTTAAATTGACTCCAATGCATTTTTAAAATCCATTACCAGCACTACACTTTTTACGTTGGACAATGAGTGTTTCCATCTTTCCCATAGGAATGCAGCCCCTTGAATAGAACAGTGGCTGCACAGGACAAACCTGTTTTCTGGCCTGCACAGTGAAAACACACGGTGATGCACTGGCAAGACCTTATCTCTGGCTCTGCTGCCTGGGACTTGACCACTGAACACACTGACATCCACATGTGGAATTTTGATGGAAAGGTGGTTCGGTACAGAGTCCATCCTGACACATGGCGGAGCGAGTCGCCTCCCTCCCTGCTAGTTCTTTGCCTCTGCACACATTAGGATTTTGTTTGGATACCAGCACGATCCCCCTCTGATGCAGTCCATCCTAAACCACGCGAACATGTGTCCGTGGTTTCCAGCGAGGGTTTGATCACCAAGTGCAACCGTTTCCTTTCATTTGCCTCTTTGCTTGGATGTCTCTGGTCCCTGCATTAAGAAATTGCGGTGGGTTCCTGCACAAGCTCCTTGATGGAATAAGCCTTCCCTCCCCACCACCCCTCTGTGGGTTTGGCTTTTTCACCCAACTTTCAGAAAAGTTTAAGCATTTACTGGGATGACGCCTTAGAGGGCATTGCTCCTTGGGGCAGGCTTTATATTATAACGACATATATAATTCTTTCTGGCTTTTGTCACCAGGAGAAAAAGAGGGTGTTAGCATTTTTAAAGGCTGTCTCTCTGCATTTTATTATATAAATCAGTTTTCTTGCCGGAGTCAAAGGTCCCTCCTCCTGCTGCATAACAATACTTTTCTGACTAATATTAAAAGCTGGCTTCATTTTACTTTGTAATATGAAGCCCCACTTTGGAATTAATATCATTCAAAAGGCAGCTGCCCACATAATGAGTTCCCTTTAAACAAAATGGGAAAACACGCATTTATCAAACCATTTTCCGAATGGAGGCTACACTTTTGATCTCATCAAGCAAATCTCAGCCAATCGGGCTATTACTTGTGAAAGATGCCAGTTCCGCGGGGCTGACAGAATGCTGAATAACCAGCGAATTTCTTCCTGCGTAATATATGCAGAGAACCCTTTGTACTGGGGAGGAGCGGGAAGGAATGTGTCTTTCAGAATGTTTTCGCAGGCCGTGCTGATGAGGCCGTGTCAAAACTGAGAAATAGTTTGGGAAGAAACCAGTGCACTTTGCTGGGTACTCTCACATGATGAATGACTACGGCAAGATGGAATTTGTCTCACTCTTGGTGCCACAGGTTCTAAGAGTTCTTGTGTGGATTTTATGTCCATGATGACTCGAGAGATGGAAGCTTTCTCTTTTGCTTTTTGCCAGTTATTTTATTGTAATTGGTCACAGCTGAGCCTAGGACCAGCCTGGACATAAGCTAGTCTCCCAGGCCTGACCTAAGAAAGAGGTCAGTCTTTCCTGTGGATTGTATATCCCCCTGTGCCAACAATGTTAGAATATAGTTTACAAAGTTATGTGAAACTTTTTTTCTGGTATCTGTACATGGTTCTCTCTCTCTCTCTCTCTCTCTCTCTCTCTCTCTCTCTCTCTCTCTCCCCCCCCCCCCTCTCTCTCTCTCTCCCCCCCCTCTCTCTCTCTCTCTCTCTCTCTCTGTGATGTATTGCCAAAGCATACACTGCACACAGATTATAATTCTTGAGAGCACTGCACACACTTAGATTATAATTCTTGAGAGCATCGTTTTAAAATATATTATTATAGTAGGAAAATATATGGTGGTCGATCCACCTCCATGCCCGCTTGCAATTTCTTTTTCTTATTCCATTTGACATTTAATTGCGGATACTGAGACAAAATTGACCCAGAGAAGTCTTGCCACACCAACCCACAGACACAAGCCATAGTCAATTCCATTTGTCACTTTGATTGATTAGGAAACCGGCGCCTTAATGTCGCAGGTGATTTTCCTCTCCTCCTGATGAACCTGCCAATCAAATTCAAGCGACAGGGAAGAGAAGAAATATATTTCAGGAAGAGCAGCAGCAGCAGGCGACCGCCTTTCCCGCTCCTGCTCCTACATTCATTTTTTTTTCTTATTTGTCCTTCTCTCTTCCTCTTTCTGTACCTCTTCTCCTCCTCTTACCCTTTTGTCTTTTCTCAGTTCTCCAATCTATGGCAAAATGCCTGCATACATCCCTTGGATGCTACAAGTGACTATGCCAGGCTGTGAATCTCAGAGCTCTCTGGGATCTGTGGGTTTCAGGGTGGTGTGGTTTTGTGTGTTGTTTTTTTTTTTTAACTTTCTAACTTCAGCCCCTCTGACATACAAGTCTCATGACCCTGTTTCACATCACAGAATGCCATTCCAGAACCATCTGTGTTTAGAAGCTAAAACCGTGGCTTGCATGTCCAGGGTACCCCATCAGACACCTCTGGCATTTTCCCTAAAAATTAACTCATACGCACATGCGTGTGCCCCCACACACATTTCTAAATGGCATTCAAGACAAAGCCCTGGGCACAGATCTGGTCTCCGGAACGCTGGAGAGCTTCAGCAGTGTCCGCCCCCACGATCAGAGACTCGGTCAGCCCCCACTGGGAAAGAACTCAATATGGCTGTGGTTGTAAGAGACAGCCTGACCTCATTGATCCCAGCCCCGCGGGGAGGGTGTTCTTCCCTTCCTTAGGAGCACAGCCACCTGCTTGGTGAGGCGGTGTCTAGCCATTCACTTGAGCAGGTCCATCTGCGGACAGGGCACCAGCTTTTACTGATACGTGGTACGGAAACACGGGCATATTAAGCTCTAAAGCTGGTCCTTAAACTGTCAATCCAGCATGGCTGATGGATAGCTGATTGGAACACCGAACGTGGGATTGTTGATAGTCTGAGTGCCAATGAAACCTGAGCGAAACCACGCTGCATTCATAGAATAATGCCACGGGATGCTTGGAAGCGTTTCTGTACATTGCTTTGCAAAGGTCCCGGTTCCTCAGTTACTTACTGTTCTAAGATGTTTTCATTAAAACCAACTGTAGCTGTTCTCTTCTCTTTAGAGTAGTTTGGGGACACTCTTGCCCAAATGAAAAGATCACATTTTATGAAGAAACAGCAGTTCTTTTAGCCTCGCTCTACATACATGTGAATCCACCCACATAAAGCCTCTTGTGGAAACACAAAACTTGGCAGTTGCTGGTTTTGGAAAAAAAAATGTTTTTATTGGTTTTAGAGAGAGATAAAGGGAGAAGGAGAAGGAGAGAAAGATCAATGTGAGAGTGAAACGTCAACCGGTTGTCTCCAGCACCCACCCTCGCCACCGGGTCTGTGGCCCGAACGGGAAACAAACCAGTCACCTTGGGAATGGAGGATGCTCAACCAACGGAGCATACAGGCCGGGGCGGAGGCAGCTGATTTTTAAAAACCTGAAGATGACCAACTTTTAAAGAAATACAGGGATTCCTTGAATGTTTGTTAGCAAATAAAAGCCCCCGGTAAATGTGACTTCTTATTTTAAGACAATTAAGGGTTCTAACCATTGGCATTGTCGTGAAATTATAAATGCACTGAAGTACTAATTAGACCTGCTTATGTGAAGTTCAAGGGCACTAGCAAACAGGCTTGGACCAAACTTGCATCTATTTCACGTGGCTTCACTGCTCCACATTTTTCGTTCTCCTTATTGCTTGGGCTCTCTGTGGCGATGCCAATAGCTTGGGATTTGAATAGTTCACAATAAGGTAGCCTTAAGATAGAAATGCACAACGTTCTTTAGATATTAAAAGAAGCACAAATATTTTTGATCAAATATGTATAAAATTCCTACCCTTTAAATTCAAAACTTTAAATTCTAAAATATATTCTCTTTCTGTGGTTGTTCATTACCTTTAAAAGTTCCAAGTCCCTCATCTCAAAGGTTCTGAGGATATGCAGAATGATATTGCTTTGTTTGTAGTTTGGTTAATCACTCATACGTTGGTAAGAATATTCACATGGTAATAATATTTCAGATATATTTATATTTAAACATTTTTCAGAAATACTTTTGTCTTTATCAAGCAGTCCAGCACAAAGAAGGTCTATGTTTTTAGACAGGATCTATTTTTGTTTTGACTATTTTTCATGAAATTTATACATGGATATTTCAAGCTTAAAAAATAACACACAACAAAAAGAAGAATTCCTCTTTGCTCCCCAAGTTATCCACAGAGATGATAACTTTTATCAGTTTTTTATAAAAACCCAAGACGTTTTTTGAAAATATATGTATATAGAAAGCATGTGTGGGTGTGCTGTTTTTTTTGTAAAATTTTTACATGGATAAGAAATCAAGTTCTAAAGTGCTGCTGAGTTTTCTATAGGGTGCATGAGTCATAGTTTATTTAAACATCCTTATGATGATGAAAATTTAGATTGTTTTCAACCTTAACATTCACACTTTTAATGTTGCAGTGAAAATGCAGGGAAATACAAGTAAATCCCCTATACCAGATACCTAGAAGTAGAACAGCTGTGTCCCAAGGTAATGCATTTTACAGTGAAGAAGAGACATGGAGGAGAAAATGCAAGACAATTCTTCCCTGTTTCCTCTGCCTGATGACCTTTGCCCTCTCAGTGGTCCTGTGGCTTTCTTTATCACATAATTAAGATTTTTGAATCTTTCTCCATTTTCTCTATAACATGACTGCAACTCTTTCTCTGTCATCTAACCTTTACCTAGTTTTTTTTCCCAATTACAACCACCTGATCTCTAATACATTTATTTGTTTAACTACTTATTTTCTAGATTTATCTGCTTTGCCCTCTGATATCCAGATCAGTGCCTAGTGGTTAATAATATTTGTTGAATAATATAATTTTACCATACTAACTGCCTATTTCGACAATGTGGTACCATCTCACACCTGTCAGAATGGCTATCATCAACAAATGACAAGTGCTGGTGAAGATGCGGAGTAAAAGGAACCCTCATGCACTGCTGGTGGGAATGCAGACTGGTGCAGCCACTGTGGAGAACAGTATGGAGTTTCCTCAAAAAACTAAAATTGGAACTCCCATTTGACCCAGTGATCCTACTTCTAGGAATATATCCCAAGAAACTAGAAACACCAATCAGAAAGGATATATGCACCCCTATGTTCATAGCAGCACAATTTACAATCGCTAAGATTTGGAAACAGCCTAAGTGCCCATCAGCAGATGAGTGGATTAGAAAACTATGGTACATCTACACAATGGAATACTATGTTGCAGTAAAAAAGAAGAATTCTTAGCATTTGCAACAGCATGGATGGAACTGGAGAGCATTATGCTAAGCGAAATAAGCCAGTCAGAGAAAGATAAATATCACATGATCTCACTCATTTGTGGAATATAATGAACAACATAAATTGATGGACAAAAAGATCCAGAGACAGAGAAGCATCGATCAGACTGTCAAACCTCAGAGGGAAGGTAGGAGAGGGTGGGAGTAAGGGGGAGAGATCAACCAAAGGACTTGTATGCATGCATATAAGCCTAACCAATGGACACAGACACCAGGGGGGTGAGGGCATTAGTGGGGGGTGGAGGTGGGGCCATGTGGGGATAAGGACACATATGTAATACCTTAATCAATAAAAAATATATATATAGTAAAATTTTTGTTTAGGATGCATACTGTTTTTTCTACTAAGGGAAATATAGCTTAGCCTTTATGTCTGTAAGAAGCATGGAATCATTTATGAACCCCACTGAATGAGAAAGAAGCAGTTACAAAAATGTAACTGCTTCTGACCTATCATCCACTCAAGGCATCGGGTGGTTTAATACACGGCCACTTGTCTACTGTGTTGATATCAGTACAGAATGGAGTAACCTACCAGGATCTCTTCTAGCACGCTTGGTGCTTGAACACTAGGAGTCTTACAGACGGGTATTAATGTTGTGACACTGAGGTCTACTGCCTACTGTACCCCAAAGCTGTGCTCTGAGAAATGTCCTTTAATTCACTACCACGATTCTCCTTTTGTCTCTCCTTTTGTGTTGCTAAGTCTCCCCATGGGATGGTTGAACAGGTGATGATATTACATACCATTTATAACCCAATAGAAAATAAGGATTTAGAACATTGTTGCCAATCTGTCTTCACTCTCTTAATTGAATTTTACCTACTGAGTACTAAGGAATGGAAAGTTTGGAGGATTTAATTCTCCAAAGCTAGGAATCTTTTTCTGATCATTTTTAATACCTTAACTCCCTAAATAGAATTTCATGGATGGAACAACTAATCAACCGAAAGATGCTTCAAATAAAAGCAACGCAGGGATTTCAATACATTAAAGGTCAGATGACATAAAATTATAGAATAAAATAGCTTAAGAGGAGAAAAAGAAAATCCAGGGTTGATTCCTAAGGTAGGGTTTTTTTCTCTTATAGAACAATTTAAATATTCCAAAAATTATTCTTTAAATTAGTGCCCCTATTAAATGTGTACTCATTCATATACTAAGGATTCTAAAAGAAGCCAGATGGAATCTAGGTTAAGGCAACTGATGGGAGTTTTAATAGTTTGGTCTCTTTATTTTAGTTCCTAGTCTGAGTGCTTTCATTGGCCTCACTGCTTGTTGGAAAGTATAAATGACAAAGTTCAGGCAGTGATTGGTGTGGCTGGAGGTACCAAGGATCTACAAAGTTTCTACATCTACAGTTAGGAAACATTCAAAAAAATGAAGTGAGTAATAAATTGTTATACCTTAAAATACAGAAAAATGCTGTGCATTCCAAATGCTTAGGTTGTCACTCGTAGGAAAAAAAAACATTTGTGCCAACTTCATACATATTAAACAGATATGTGCCATGTGGCCAAAAAAAATGGTTGGAATATAAAAGTAACTTTTTAAAAGCTTCTCATGTATGTCTGCACTTCCTTTTCATCTCTTTGGCATTTTAGAGTTGGCACTTTTCTTCGGGCTTTAAAAAAAATCAAATGCTTTCCTCTGAATAAGAATGAATCACCACCTTATTTCCATGTTTACCAAGAGTAGCTCAAAAGTTAGTGATATCTTTCTGGGTGGCACTAGCCTCAACAGACTCTGTCTTTATGAAAGTAATTATAAGATGTAAATTCTTTTAGTTAGGTTTATAGTCGAAGAAGTTAATTGGTTTCTCTCCACGAAGAACTCTTGTCTATTTTATGACTCCTCTATTTTGTGATTTTTCCGTTACGAAAAAAGAAAACTTCATGTTTGGTTCAGGGGGAAAAAGAGAAGAAGACTCTAGTCAATGAAAAATATTCCTAAACTCATTGGAGTTGAGCCATTTTTTCTGGACTCAAAATTCCAGTTTATTTTGCAGATTTTATTTAAATTTCACCCTGAGACAAATTTGTGTTCCATTATGTCAAGGATCATGCTCTTTTGAGAACTTGCTAACCTTAAATCAAACTTCTTGGACATTAATGAGAAAATAATGATTGTGTGAACACATTTTATTCATTTATTCAAATTCATCTATTCACATATTCAACAGATATTTACTGAGTTTCTACAAAGTGCACAGTCTTGTGCCAAACTGTAATGTAATGATGAGCAAGAACAGATCTAATTTATTCTCTTGTGCCTCAAGAATTATATATAATTGTTTTCTGGCAAAGCAGGAATCATTCCGCAAGAAGGATGTTTTCTCATCTAACAACCCTGTGGAAGGTTATGAAACGGTCTATGAATATACTAGAAATTTAGCTGCAGAAACAACTGTTTGGCTCCAACCAGGTAGATACTAAAAAAAAAAACAAAAAAAAAAAACAGAGAATTTGATTGTACCTATGGTTATAGGACATTGCTTTTTACAGAGGGGAACAGTTTAAGATTGACAAGTTTGTCCCCAACAAGAGGTAGTTGGGGCTTCCCGTGGGAATTATTCCTACTAGGTCTTCCGTTTGGCTACTAAAAGGCTCTGGAAATAAGGACTGCCAGTTAATTCAAAATGGGAAAATAATTATTAGAAAAATAAAAAATTGACAAGGCATACTCATGGTTGTTTTGACATTTAGGACACCACCAGGTGAAATAAGGTACTTTTTTTTAAGTATAAAAGAATAAGGACATTGGTAGGATGGATGGCAGGAAGTTATATTTCAAATTAAAATAAAATTTTATCTCACAGTTAGAAGAAAAGGAGTCTTTCAATAAAAAAGGAGTTTGGATATTTTGGATGGTAAATATGTAATGAAGTTATTTTATGATATGCGATGGAAACTGAGATGAAATAAGGGAGATGCACATCT
Organism: Plecotus auritus; assembly: GCF_963455305.1. Classification (NCBI taxonomy): domain Eukaryota; kingdom Metazoa; phylum Chordata; class Mammalia; order Chiroptera; family Vespertilionidae; genus Plecotus; species Plecotus auritus. Next base: position 10,362,298 of record NC_137773.1, on the reverse strand, counting down.
TTCTATTTTTCTTTGTGTTCATCTTCATGTTTAAGTTTAAATCAATTGAGGATCAAAGCACCAAAATTAATATCTGAATATACTGAGTTCATCCAAGGTTGTAGTTTTCTCCTTTGAGGAAGATGAAGTAACATCTCCAAATGTAGGAGAGAAAAAGCAGGGTTTATAAAAAGGCTGAAGAGGAATCTTTTAATTCTCACTGTACTAGGCTTTCCCAGGAATGATTATGTGCTCCTTATGAATGTGACATTGAAAATCTGTACTTTTTATAGTACGCAATGGCAAAAAAAAAATGTAAGCTGTAAAATGTTGCTTTAAAAACGTGTTTAAAAACAGTGTTCTGACACTTTATTGCACAATGAGCGCTTACATTAAGCATTTATGGCAGCTACAAATTCACAGCATGGCTTTGATGCAGTAATAAAAAGCACCAAAATGGGTCCAACTGACATTTTACAGCCAGAACAAAGGGTTGAAAGTTTAAAGCTTATCTATAGTTACTACATGTTACATATTAGCTGTGTTATCTATAACAAGATTCTATTTACCTACATCAAAAATATTTCTATTAGTAGATTAAAAAATTCTATTAACAAATTCAATATTTCAATCACCTAAAAGAACAAATTTAAGGTAATTAGGAGGGATGCCAATGTTTATTTGTGACCACTGAGTGCATACACAGTTCATCCAAAATCTATCCTTGCTCCAAGGAATGGACCAATATAATTTTTATTCTTTTCTGGTGGTCAAGTCAGTCCCTAGTCTTTTTATACTCATTAAGGTTAACAAGTCAAGAGTTCCCTCAGATATTGGTATATTTCTTCCTTGGATTTTTTGCAAAATGTTGAGGAGTTCTTTGATATTCTCGGTTAACCAACACAAAAACAAACATGTAACTCAGTCCAATCTCCTTCCTACTCAAATCGCCTCTTCCAGTACCACACCTGTGGCTCTTTATCAATATCAGATTAGTACGTTGGCTGAATGATATTTTGCATATACCTTTTCCAAAATATATGACAAACTGTAAGTTGCTAGTTTGAACGCTTAAGAGATTGAATATTTGAAAACGGGTATCCTATGCAATTCTGGAAGTTCATGTACAGGGTTCCCTAGGTATATTTAAGTCTTAAAAGAAGCAGAGTTAACTAGCCAGATACACAGATAACTAGAGAGCATTTTCAATGGAGTGAATAATCTGAGATGATGCTTTACTGAGTTTATGATTTTTTTATGGGAAAAGGACTAGTTATTTTTTCCCGAACCATTTTTTTTTTTTAATGTAATTGCCACTACCACAAGGCTCATGATTTGGACTTAGTATTATCCAGTTTCTCAGTATTGTAACAGAAGCCAAGATGTGCTCTTCCCCAAGGGCTGGTTGTGTTTGCCTGAATGCAATGTTCATCAATTTCAATGTTGGACAGACATTTTGGGATTGAGTTATATAAAGATATTTGACCAGCCAATCTAGTCTCAATATTCTGGACAAGTCAAGCATATGCCATCAATGAGCAAACTATTTAAGATATCTTTTTATTTAATAAATCAAAATTATATATATTCAAAAATATCTTATCAGCTTTTAATTTTTTAGAAGATTTTAACATAGTTTTATTTGATTTTTGTCTGTGGTCTTTGATAGCATAAGTATCATTTAGATATATGACAACAAATATCTAGAGTCAGAAATCTTTAATTCCTTGAAAAAATGTCTAAAAATGACATAATAATGTCAGTATAAGTAAAATTCTGCATTTAAAATCCTGGGATGATACTAAAGTTCATTTTGATTTTTTGTGAGTCTACTTTGGATTTCTTAAATCACATGTTTCATAAGGCTGTCTTGCATATATAAAGTTGGTACCATCCTTGAATATACTGTGTATATGAGAGACAGCCTGGAACATATGACTGTTCCTCTAGATCAAAGATATATCACTGGATATATATGCATATTCAATTATATAATACAATCATTTAATAATCTTATAAGAGCAAGGCAGGCTGATCATTCTCATGAATAAACATGGAAAGAATTACACTGAAAGTTAAAAATATATTTGGAAAAATTTTATTACTTTTTAAAATTGAACAAACATTTTTTAAAAAAAGAATACTCTCTACTTCTTTGTTATTGTTACCAGCCTTTTCTAATTACAAATATTATTAATATTATTTTAACAAATTTAAACACTGTAGAAATGTATAACATATATTATAAATGTTTGCGGCTACCCATGCCAACCCCATTTCACTGTTAAGAGTTTGATATTATCCTACCCATATTTTTTCTTATACCTATTTAAATATGTATATACTATTTAAATGAGATTATACAACTTGCTTTTCACCATTAACAATATAACTGAGACCTTATGTTTAGAAAAGCCACCTTTGATGATCACTCTATAAACTCTGATATTTTATGATTTTATTTTCTTCACTTAGATTTTTTAAAATATATTTTTATTGATTTCAAAGAGGAAGGGAAAGGGAGAGAGAGATAAAAATATCAATGATGAGGGAGAATCATTGATTGGTTGCCTCCATCATGCCCCCTACTAGGAATCAAGCCTGCCACCCGAGCATGTGCTCTTGATCAGAATCGAACCTGGGACCCTTCAGTCCACAGGCCAATGCTCTATCCACTGAGCCAAACCAGCTAGGGCTTCACTTAGATTTTTTAATCTACCTACAACATGGGTAAGTTGATCTGTTATAGCAATTTTATTTTTATTTCCAAATGCTTAGCCAACAGTCACAGTGGCATGTAATAAGTTATGACTTTTTGACCCTGAGTTTCATATAAAATAAAAATGCCATAGTGGAGAGAATGGCAGAGTTTTATAAAGAAATCTTAACTTAAACTGGGTCAACAATCAAAATAGGTAGATTGATTGGTTACTTTAAACTGAAATCTAGAAGTGCAGAAATGTCTACTGAGAATTCTTAGTAAGATTCTCAAATTACATTAAAAAGTTGTCAAATATATAGTATATTAACACAAGAAGTGTCTGATTTCATTAAAGCTTTAATAGGGGCAAAACTCAGAAGGGCAGCAATGGACGAATTAGGAAAGATCACCAAAAGCAAAGATGTGCCATTAGAGCTTAAGGCTAAGCCCACCCACACCCTCATATTCTCAGTTCCTACATACAGATGCAAAGGTGCATAGTGAAGGAGGTTGATAGGGAAAACAAAAATGATTCCTTTAACATATGTGTTGCAGGAGAGCTCTATGGGTATCCTGGACAGCCAAAAGGTGAGCAATTGGGTCCTAAAGCAAATGAAACCTAAACACCACTGGAAGCAAAAATGACAACACTGAAGCTGTCCTCCTTCAGGTACGTCACGAGCAGGCAGGGTTCTTTGGAAAAGACAGTAGTGCTGGGAAAAATAGAAGGCAGCAGCAGAAGAGAAAGACCGGAGATAAGATGGATTGACTCCAGAAAAGGAGTCACAGGCTGAGTCTACAGGAGATGAACAGGGCTGTTGAGTTAGGACACGTGGACATCACTCATTCACAGGGCTGCAGGACTCTGACCCAACTACACAGCACGTAACTCATACATCCTGGAAAGAGAGGGACCATTGATGCCCTTCTGAGATTGCTGCCAATCTACCTATTTTGATTGTTGACCAGTTTAAGTTAAGATTCCTCAATAAAACTCTGCCATATCCTGGTGGATGTACTAGTATGTAGGACTTAGAGAGGGAGTAGGGAAGATAAAGAGTTAAAATATTATCTTTTTAAATTAAATTTATTAGGATGATATTGGTCAACATGAATATATAGGTTTCAGTTTAGGGTTTCTATGTTATAAGATCTGTATATTGCATCATGTACTCACTGCCCATAGTCAGATCTCCTACTGTCATCATATATTAGGAGCCCCTTTCCCCTGACCCCCTTCCCTCTGGCAACCACCACACTACTGTGTGTGTTCATGAGTTTCAGTTTCATATCCCGCATATGAGTGAAATCACATGGTTCTTAGCTTTTTCTGCCTGGTTTATTTCACTTAGCATAATGTTCTCAAGGTCCATCCATGTTGTTGCAAATGGTGCTATTTCATCCTTTCTTGTGGCTGAGTAGTACTCCATTGTGTATATGTACCACATTTTCTTTATCCAGCCCTCTATCACAGGAAACTTTGGTTGTTTCCATGTCTTGGCCACTGTGATTAATGCTGCAATGAGCATAGATAGGGGCGCATATATCTTTGGGAATACATGATTTTGAGGTTTTCAGGTATAGAATTCTACCCAGGAGTAGAATTGCTGGGTAGTATGGTACCTCTCCTCAATGTTTTGAGGGATTGCCAGACTTCTTTCTATAGTGGTTGTACCAGTCTACTTTCATACCAGCAGTGAATGAGGGTTTCCTTTTTTTCCACAACCTCTCCAACACTTGCTATTGTTTGTCATATTGATAATAGCCACTCTAACAGGTGTGAGGTGGTATCTCATTGTAGTTTTGATTGCATTTCCCTAATTGCCAGTGATGTTGAACATTTTTTTATGTATCTGTTGGCTGTTCAAAGAATCTGATCTTTTTAAATGCAGGCTCAAACTCCTGGGTCTTTTTTTTTAAGTAATCATCAATAAAAATATTTCCCAGATGTTTGATTATAGATAAGAATGGAAAATAATATTTGTGTAACTGAAATGTTAAATCAATTAATTCAGACTTCTAAATCTGGTTGTTTATGTTAATGTTAAAGTCCTTGCAAATGATTTGGAGGTAATAATGATGATAATGGAAATAATAATTAAACATCAATTTTAACAACATCATTTTGAGGAATTTAATGATAAATCAATATTAAAGTAATCTTGATATTACACATTGATAATAAATATAAAATTAAATTCCGTAACAATGGCAGTAATTACTTTTAAAATTATAAAGTTCTTACTGAAGTGATAATAAACAAGGAAAACAATGCTGGCATGTGATCAGGTACCCCAAAAATAGAGAAAAAGAAAGCATATACAGTTGTATCCTGTGCTACCTTTTTAGAAGATTCCTGCCTATCATTCAAAATAACCTTTTATGTTACTATAGAACTGGGGTTTAGAACTTCCGGTCCAGGGTGCTCCTAACTATTTAGGAGAGGTCCACAAATCCTCTGAAATCACACATAAAACTCTGTGGCTGCTTGTGGCAATGATATGTACACATGTGGGTTTTTCCCATATAAATAATAAGTGGCTTTCATCACAGTCACAAAAGGTTAACAATCAGTCATCTAGACCCCAGACTGTACAAGGTACTTGGGCCGTTATTAACTAGTTTGATCCTTCCAGCACAGAAGCAGAGCTGGCACTAAGCCCAGGACACTTATGTTTCTATGTCTCTGTGGTCCAGAGGAAGTGGTCTGAACAAATGATTCTTGCTAAACTGCACTTACTAAATGTATGAGAAAGCCTCTCCTAATAGTATTTGCATTTGACACTGAAGGAAAAAAATGCAAGGATGTTTGCTGATCCATAGATGAGGATACATATTGTTTGTGCGGAGGGAGGGTGGCATCCTTCCCAGTTTTTTTAACCTAGTGCCCATTAGCCACACCCACCACCAATGAGTGAAGAAATTAGTATCCCATAAATGGTAAACATTCCACTTTAATGGGGGTCATTTGAGGGTAAAAACAAACAAACAACCCTTCTTTTATATGATGGTAGCTGCATGCATTTGTTTGAACCCCACATTTTACTTCCAAGGCACTTGAGACATAAGTACTATTAACCTGAAACTAGTTCAACTGCTTTTCTTCAAACTGGTTATTAAATCCACAAGGGGGAGAAAGACCCCCCCTTAAAAACAAAAACAAACAAAACTTAGGAAATGACACCTTTATAAATTCTTTCCTTAAAGAGTGCTTTTTTTCCCACTTTCTGTTCTGAAACACAAAGACATCCCATCCTCTGAACTTCACTCAAGCTAAAGAAGAAGGGATAGAAGTTAAATTTTAGCTCTTCAGAACCTTGACCCTCTGCCTATCCAAGCCCTAATCATTGCTGGTAGCCCAATTAAAGTGCCTGGAAAGATGAAACTGGTATAGTGGCATTTTCACAAAACATAACTTTAACTACTAATTGATAGTTCACCTAATCTGTCTCATAAAAGATAATTAGTCATAACAAAAATATTCAGTAATATTATACTAACTAGCTCTATGCCAAGCAGTGTTTTAACCATTTTAAAATCAATTAGCTCATGATGCTTCATAACGATTAATTAAATTTTGATATTATCCTTGTTTTAAGGAAAGGAAACTGAGCTCCTACAAGTTTGAGAAAATTACCTAATATGTAAAGAACTCAAATGATTCAGTAAAACAAAGGCAAGGAATGAAACAGAAAAACGAGGAAAATAAATGAGTGGTAATTACATAAAAAGGAAGCACAAATGGCCCAAAACATATGAAAGGGTGTTCAACCACATTGACCACGTTATCTTAAAACTATCATTTCCTCCCAATGAGTATAAAAGTGAGGCAACATCAAGGATTGTCAAAGGTATAGGACACTAGGTACTTTCATCCCATAGTGGTACCCATATCTACTGTACAACTACTTTGGAAATTAGTATGATATCTTTAATCAGTGAAGTTGAACATTTCTATATCCTCAGTCCAGCAATACTACTAATTGGTATATATGCTTTTGAAAAACTCTTGCATGAGTACACCAGAGACTTGCAAATAAAGACTTTTTTTTTCAGAATAAAGATTCAGACTTAGATACTCTGACTTTTGAATTCTTGCTACAGCTACTACCTTTTGTCCAAAGTAACCAGGGCTTTAGTTTTATGTGCACAAATAAGATTTCTACCACAGGTAGAGCTCCAAATATTTCCCTGTGAGGCCTTAAAAGAAACAGAAATGCAAAGAGCAGATACTAGAGAGCATGTTCAGAGACAGTGAGACATTCAGGTAGACAGCAGTCACCACTCAGGAGTCATTCTCCAATTGGGGAAGGATGTGTGGATTCCTATAGTAATGGGCCACTCCTGCTAAGAAATAAATAAATACCTATCATGAGCTCTAATGGATCTGCTTACGATTCAGATTTAAGCAAAACAGCCCCCTCTTTTGTGGTGAGTATTGCTTCTGGATACCAACACTGTCTTTCTCACTTAAAGACTGATGCTAGGCACTGGAGACAGAGTATTCGTTTTTATATCATTGGCAGTCACAACCAGTGCAGTTCAACTCATTTAAAGATAGAATCCAGTCCTGTTTGCATATACTTACAAACAGCAATCTCAGCATCTATAGTTAACAGATCATCCAATAAAAAAAACTCTCTTGTAACTGAACTCACTGTATTTGAATATTTAAACCATTCCAGCCCATTCACCTTTCAAAATAGTATTTTAAAACAATTTTTTTTTACAACTTTTAAGCCTATTAATGGATTCTAGAAATCATGCCATGGGAAAATATTGGTAAATTTCTGTCAGAAGAATGCCTAGCAATGAATTTTCCAATAGTGTCCCATGACACTAGAGTATTTTTTCTAAGTTTTGTGTTTAATTATAGAATTACCAGTATATGCCCTATAGCCAAAGAATACTTTATTTTCCTTAAATTCCTATGAGCTACACCTAAAATAGGTAACAGTATATTGGATTTTGTGACACCAAAGAAAACATTCTGAACTTAATATTGAATAAGTCATTTGTTTTCAATGGACTGCATTCAGTCAGCCCTATGGCATGGTTCATGCAAGTGTTTGTGGAAGAAAGTCAGTGTTTTCTTTTAATTTTTATTTTTTCAAAATATATTTTTATTAATTTCAGAGAGGAAGGGAGAGGAAGAGGGAGATAGAAACATCAATGATGAGAGAGAATCATTGATTGGCTGCCTCCTACACACCCCAACCAGGGATTGAGCCCGCAACCTGGGCATGTGTCCTGATCTGGAATCAAACCACAACCTCCTGGTTCATAGTCGATGCTCAACCACTGAGCCATGCCAGTAGGGCAGAAGGTTATATTTTTTCATCAAGGTCATCTCTAAAATGAGGTTTATTGGTATTGCATCTAAGTGTGTGAAGAATGGACTGGATGATGGTGCTATGTCAGATCTACCATCTTCAATGTTACCACTAATCCTCTGGCCTTCCTCCTTAGGCACCAACTCCAGTACAGGTGGGGAAAAAAGAATTACATTTAGTTGTGTTCTGCTCTTCTGGGCCCATTGAAAGTATATTTTCTATTCCATTCCAATGGTTTCATGGAGTTGGGCATTGATCTGTGACTCTCTTGTATGATCTGTTTGAGTGTGATGTGTCAGGTGGTGTCAAACTCTCTTATTACCAGGCAACAGAGGGAAGCTGGGTTGACAAGGAGTTATCATTTCGTAAGATATGGCTCTGTTCTTATTTCTATGGATAGCAAGTTTTGTATTTTGTTGCACAATGCATTAAAAACAAAGCTAGTATGGAATACTTGATTTATGTGTAGTGAATGGTAAATAAAAGCTAATTACATGCTGATTCTCTTAAAGGCACTCAATTCATCAAACTTTTCTGGATTTCTTTCCTTTCCCATGTGTTTCACTACAGCTTCCAGATTCCACTTTCTGTAATAAAAGTTAAAGGAGTGTCTACCACTTGTCTCTTCAATGGGCTACATCCTCTCCTCACCACTAGCAAAGTCAATCTGTTCTCTTACACCACTTAAGTACACATTTCAAACAGTGTTGGTCTATGACCCAAGAGTGGGAGAAATGCCTCACAGGACCAGCATGCATTGGGATGCAATTTGAGGTCCCTTTTCTTTTAACCTCAGTAATACCACAAATTACTTAGCAAGAAATGAAGTACCAAGTGCAATGAGACATCTTTTTTCACTAGAGTTTTTTTGGTTTTGTTTACCCTTCCTATTGTCAGAGTTCAGTTGTTGAGAGCCTATACTAATACTGCTAACCCATGGATTTCTGTATTTTGTTACACGGGAATTGACAGAGAAATCTTTACATTATAGAATCTATTCCACATTGTGCTACCCAAATGTTTTTTATTGCCTGAACTAACATCTTGTGGCTGTGAGAATAGGAATGTCTTCTTTAAGTCAAATTAGTGTGTGGTGAAGCATAAACCAATTTTCAGTTTAATACAAATTCTATTTTGGGTTCTGCATGACATACCCCTTGCCTTTGAGGTGATTTTCATTTTATTAAAGAAATTCTGATTATAAATTATGAGATGATATTAAATTGAAACAAGTTGATTTAAAGGGATCTCCACTTAGATGATTATATACCAAGATTGGAGTTCCAATTGTGGGGCATTACAGAGGTAACATCATACATGCTTTTCAGGTTGTGCACAATTTCTTTGTGCAAAATTTTGTAAAATGTTGACAGTTTATGTTGTAATTATATTTACTTTCCCATGATACCATAAAGTAGCCAACCATGGCATTATAAAACAGTATTCCTAAGTCATCAAATTTTCTTAAGTAATTTCCAATTAATTATTTCCCCCATCATGATAGCAGAACTCATCTTCTGAGGGTAGGGATGTGAGTTTAGAAGGTTTTTCCCCACTAATTCATGAGTTTAATTTGTCTAATTAATCAAACAATAGGTGGCATCTGTTCCTTCTATAACCTCCAAGTTCATTTCATATTATTATTTCATAAAAGACTTTGCCAACGTTTCAAAGTTACACTAGATAAAATTAGGCAGGTAATAGTTAGAAATCTGATCTTTTAGCTTTGTGGAGACATTGCATAAATGTGTTGAATAGTTTTTCCACTCAGGGTGGTAAGAAGCCATTTTGCTGTTAGGAAAGCCATCTCATATATTATTACCTCTCTTCCTTTTACTGCAAAGATTAATTATTTTTCTGAGAAAAAATAGAGTACTTCACTGGGCATTTTCCAAAAGCATCATTTTGCTCACTGTTTATTTAATTATGAACATATCATTGAACAATATTTCAAATGTATAGCCCAAGCCAATTTATTTAGATGTCTACAAAAACTGAATTTTAAAATTTGAAAAAGTTTTGAAGAACCATTTGTCTTTAAGCAGTAACCTTTTTCTCCAATGTTAGTATGTTTAAGGGTCTAAACCAGTAGCAAGTAAGTGCTGGACACATTTATGGGAATATTCGTTTTCAAGCTCCTTTTAAAACACTTCAAGAGCACCATCTCACATGCAAATAATTGATGTGCTAATTACAAAACTTTCTTGTCTGGTTCCTTTCCTCCTTTCTCAACCCTAAAGCCTCATTAGTGAAGTTCTTCTACAGGTTTTGATGTTATTAAAGCTTCAGGAAACCCAAACTAAATGTCAAATGTCATGTGTCTTTTTCAAAAGAAACACAGCATGCCTCATAGTGAACTGGACTCCGATTTTTCTGTGATTCTGATGGAATTTTTATTTGTGTCAAGATCAAGGTCAGGAAAAAATGATTTTGCTGCATGATCATACTTGTGGGCAAAGCAATGTTTACCAGTTTGCCTATGTTTTGATCTATCCTATAAAAAGGAAACATAAAACTATAGAATCATGACATTTTAGAATTGAAAAAATACTCAGAGATAATCAAGTCCACCCCATTTGTTTTAGACTAGATTTGAGCTAGAGGAAATTGAACCCTAGAGCAATTAAGTGGCCTGCCGAAGGCTACCCAGATTATTAGTGAGGGACTTTAGAATAGCCATTGAATCCTCTACTGTAACTTCTCTACTGGGTTCTCCCTACTATGATTTAAATATTATTCTTTCTCCACTTTTAACTTTGATTTTGCTTCCATTAGCTAAGATTTCAAGCCAATTAGCTATGCTTTCTGATAGGAGATGAATGTGTATCTCTCTGTAAAACATTTTCAAACCTGTTTTCTGTTGTGTGTTTTTTGTTTGTTTGTTTGTTTGTTTGTATATGCAATGCAAAGGGAGGTAAAACGTTGTAACATATTCAGGGAATCTGGGATTAAAACCTACATATTTATAGCAATATAATGTTTATAACAGATGAGTTAAAGAAATGAGTTTAAGTTATTTGGAACACCAAATATACTTCATTTAGACACCACCCTTTTAAAGTTGCAACATTTCCATATAGAGTGAAATGTCTGACATCTTTTATCTAATTTTTACTTTCTTATTCCATTTTGCAAAGGTACAGTTTATTATTATTCTAGTTTAGACTATAAAATTAATCCCTATCTTCTGGCTTGGAAAATATATCACATTTATTTAGTGCCAGCTGTATGTCAAGCATAGTTTAAGAGAACCCCTTGAAGGAGGTTTTGCAATAGCCATATGTCAGAAGAGAAACCTGAAGCTTAGAGAAATTAAATATCTTGTCCAGGGTCACAAAGCTAGTAAAAGTTAAAGCAGAGATTCAAACCTAGGAAGTCTAACAATAGAACCCTTGATATCATGTTTAAAATATGATCTTGAATAAGATTTCCAAAGTCAATTTCTTTCTCAAGGGAAGTTATATCAGTAAATGACACTCTTTTATTCATTTCTTCATATTTTTGCCTTGTAGAACCTAACAATAATCAGATTACTGGAAGTGTTTCAACAGAGATGAGCGTCATCTTTCAAAGATATATGCACATGCTGAATAGTATGGATACGACTTCTAAGATTCTATGAATTTTAGGTTTTTGGTGAAATAAATTTCACTAGGACATAATGTTGAGAATAATTCTTGTGGGATTTTGGTTAGAACCAGGTCATTTTTGCCAATATATTTTTTTAATTGAGGTGTTTGATGATGTCGTTCAAAGAGTGTTTGAAAAGCACGTAGTTCTCTTCCAATTTCTCCCCTCCATTTAGCTTTTATTGATTGCAGAATGCCAAAGTAGTTATAAGAATGCTGTCATTTGGAAACAGGTGTCTTTAGATGACTTCTAAAGAAAAATAATACTGTTGGCTAAAGCCTGGGTTCTCCCTGACTCCAAGAAGCAGAAAATGTGGCAAAGATTTATGTGTAGGTTGTTGTTTTATTTTTTATTTTTTTTTTTTATTGTTTGAAGTATTACAAATAGTAGTACATATGTCTCCTTTTGTTTTCCCTATTGACCTCCCCCCGGGCCTCCCCTACCCCCCAGTACATGACTTTACCTGCCCCCCCCCACCAGTGTCTTGTATCCATTGGTTATGCTTATATGCATGCATACGAGTCCTTCGGTTGATCTCTTACAGCACTCCCCACCCCGCCCCGCAACCTCCCCTGCCTTCCCGCTGCAGTTTGACAGTCTGTTCAATGCTTCTTTGCCTCTGTATCTATTTTTTCCCCATTTCTTTCCTTTACAAAATCTTGCCTCTGCAGACTAGAAATAAACATATAATAACAAAAAATGTTTGAGTCCCAATTTCAATGTCCAACAGTTCTGAGTCCCCGTTTCAATGTCAAATAGTTCCTTATGTGTACATGTCGGTTGTTTTAGGGGGGAAAAAAACCCCCACAAAGTTGTGAAGATGTAGTGGTGGGACATAGAAAGAAAAAAAATTGCTAAAATGCTTGTCAAATTGGTATAGAGCTCAATGGCTATGGGAAATTTAATCTCCCTTATGATCTGAATAGCCATAAGAAGTGCTTCTCAGAACTCTCTACCTGGACCAAGAAATGGGAAGCTTGTGTCCACCTACATTTGTCTCCTACTGTCAAGTTCCCTGCACTTTCTGTTTGCACAAGTATGAACACTGAAATGGTTCCCACAGGCTCCCCAGAACAAGAAGCAAGAGAAATGCCAGTGTGAGTGCTCAGAACAAAGCCCCTTCTAGTTGCATCTGCACAAAGCTGGCCACAGCTTGCTCAGCTGATCACTGTGGAGAAAGAGACAGGTTCCAGAGGATTTGGATGGAATATGAGAAGTCCATTTTCAGGGCTCATTATATTACAACTTTCAGTTTTATGTTTTATTCCATATTTTTGATGGTGAAGCCCATGAAACACAAAAAGAAGAGAATCTTCCATTTTAGAATAACAGGTACCCTCAAGTTTCGAGCATGGCTTACTTACCTAAGCTCAAAACTAACTGCTCATGTGGTAACCTTAGTTAGGAATGTCCTGGGGAAAGAAAGACAGCCTTATAGTCTTAAGGGATTGAAGAGATAGAAGGGATCATGAAATGTCACTTAGTCTGTACGCTGCCCTGAAGCGCTAATTCACAACAAATATTTCATTGTCTTGACATTTAAATATAGTCAATTGGCACAATTACTTTTTAGAGCAAACTTTTATGTAATTTCTTGGGTAGTAAGACAATGCATTCAGCATATATTTTTGTGTCTACTAAACGTAATTTAGCAGCTCTGAGTTTATCAAATTTTCACTTAAAAAGTTATTCGATAACTAAGAACTCAATAAATAGGAAGCAGGTATATAAGAACAGCAATATTGCATACAAATTTTCCAATAAAATTTTTCTATGGTCTTTAGTTTAAAAGAGCTCATGGCAAAACTGGTTCTTAGATTTAAAAAAACGACACAAAACCTTGATCTCTAGACTTAAATGAAATCAACATATCCACCTGTGCTCTTAGTAGGACATAAAAACTTCATCTGAAATATCTTCCAGAAATTTTTCACTGCCTCCTCTTTGGCCCCATGTTCTTGGAATTTTTTATTTGCCATCGATAGGTACCAATTCAAACTACATCAAACAAAACACACGCATATGTATATGCTTTAGTTAATCTAATAAAAAGTTCATAGAATTTCTGCTTTAGTTAGGGCTAGATCCAAATATTTAAGTGATGTCATCAGGATTCTCTAACTCTTAACACTGCTTTTGCCATAGTGGCTTAATCTTGAAATGTAGGCACCAAGGGCCTCACGTTTATGTTCTGTTGACCTAGCATACTCAGTGAGAAGAGCATGCTTCTTCTCACTAGCTCTAGAAAAATTCCCAGCACACATTCTGATTGGTTGTTGTGATATGTATCCATTTTTGTGGCTAGGAGGATGCAATGATCTGATTGGCCAGGACTGGTACATAAGTTGACTATTAGAAGAAGAAAGTACAATTAACTCCTCCCTTACTATATAGAATGATGTTAGAGGAGCAAGCACTTCTTTAAAAGTAAATCTAACTATTGTTATTAAAATAAGGAATGTTGGGACTGCAAAAAAAGCAGGTGTATCTTCCATATTGCTCCAATGATATCTGTAAGTTCAGAAAGACTGTCATCCCACTGGTCTAGAATCCTCTTAAGGACAGAGGCTGTATTTTTTTTTTTTTTTACTTTTATTGAAACTATCGTCTATCAGAGTGCCTAGTACACATTACTGATTATAAATTAAACTGATCACAATTCTTCTAATTAAAGATATCACAACAAATGTCACTTGGTTCAGTTTATCTATAGAGAAAATAAAAAGGTTTATATCTTCAGGGTGTGGCAAAAGTGGCTTTACAGTTTTTTGTATGGAAAATAACACAATAATAAACTATATATATAAAAAGCCAGCGACCGTAACGCTGTAACAACCAGAATGACCGGATGCTATGATGCCCACTGTGGGCCAGCAAACCGCCCAATCAGGGGGTGGTGTGGCCCCTCACCCAAGCCAGCCCTGCCCCCAATAGGCCCCCACCACCCCAATTGGCGCACAGCCCTGCCCCCTGGCCGGCCCCACCACTGATTGCCCCCCCATCCCAGTAGGGGGCAGGACCGGGTGGCCAACCTCCTGTAGCCCCTCCTCCCACCCAGCCCTCTCAAGATCGGCCCCCCCACCCCATTTGGGGGTGGGATGGGCCAACTCACTGCTCACAGCCCCTCCCCATGGCCAGCCCCCCAAGTCAGACCCCCCACCGGCCAATCGCCCTTGGCCCATCCCCCCAGCCAGCCCAGCCCTGATCAGGGCAGGCCAGCCGGCCAACCTCCGGCCGTCTTCTCCTCCTAATTGGAGCTGGGCTAGCCAGACCCCACCCGTGCACAAATTTGTGCACTGGGTCTCTAGTAATTAATAATAATACAAGAAAAACTCTGTGTTTTGCATTCTCACAACTGTAAACTTACTTTTGCTCCACCCTGCATATAAGACAAAGAGCAACCATTATGTAATTCAGATTACATTATGCAAAAAAGATAAATAATTAAGGTATTTACCAAATAGAGAACATAAAATTCTTAAGAATAATTATGTTGATAGCACTATTGAAAACTGCTTCCATTTTTATCCTCAAAACATTTGGCAATTCATATATTTTTATACATGTAAATAAAGTAAATGTGCAAATTAATAAAATTCTATCATGCTTCATCATGACTAAGAATAGCTACAAAGTCTTCAATAAGAAAACTAGATTTGCTACATTTTAAACATTTCAACAAAAACAGAAGTGGAAACCCATTAATATGCAGTCTACATGTTTTTCTTTGTGTTCAATCTTTTAGAGAAAACAAAATGTGATGTTGTTAAATGAAAAGAAGACAATTAAGTGTATATTCAGGTTCGGACATTTTCCTACCATCACATCTTATCTGTCACTCAAATGGGGATAAAATAATATCTCCTGCTTTAAAAGAAAAATTTCCAAAGTGCTGAAACAATTTTACACAATTCATGGTGAATATAAAAATAACCTACAATAGGGTCTTATGCCAAATTAGGCAGCACTTTAGAGAAGCAGGGAATAAAGGCTCAGAGTGAGAGGGAGCTGGGAAGGGAGCATTCTCCTCCTTGTCAGGATAATTGGTTCATTAAATGGAAGGAGAGAAGGGGAAGAGATAAAATGGGAGGAGAGTTCCCACTATTAAATATGTATTTCACAAGGTCTCTCTCAACTTGCTTCACAGCATCATGGCTGGTGTACACAGACCCTAATAAGCAACAAAGCTGGACTCCCAATTGCTCAAATCTTTTTTTTCTTTTTTCTTAACCTAGTGATAAAGAGGAGTCTGCTCTGGTTCCCCTAATCTCAGGGATCAGTCCCTGAAGCTGAGCAAAAGGAAGAAAGGGCTGATTAAAGCCACAGCAGTCAAGACCTTTGTGCCGTTGTGATATGTTGGTGTATATAGACACATGCCCACATAAAGGGCACACATGTGGTCAGGGGAGTGCTGTGCACGCGCCTCTAGGATGAATAGCACCATTATAAACATAAGTCATTATTAGTAGCCAGCATAAATAGGTTGGCCTGCCGTGGGGTTAAGATCTCTGATCCTCTGGGACTTGCTACTCTTCAGAGCAAGGGGATGCAGCTGCTGCGTAAGAGAAAAAAAATGTGTCTTAAGAACACATCCAAGGGTCCATGGGAAAGTGGTTGCTCATCGATGTCGTCTTTAATTAAAGTGGCTGTTGTAGAGAGAAGGTCGTCAATCAGAGGTGACCCTTGGATCAAGTTTTGATCTCCAACTAACTGTTCAGTTTTATTCAGGGGACAAAGAGTCAGGAGGGAACCAGAGGGAATAATATCAAGGCAGGGGACACATTTACTTGTGATGTGGAAAGCCAAAAAAAGGTTCAAAGTTTGGGTTTTGGTTCAAATAAAATCCCAAGAGTTCAGATGGTTTTCTAAACCCTCTGAACTTCATCAATGTGGAGAACCAGCTGAAAGAAATCTCACAAGAGCAAATGGTCCTTGGAACTTTTGGCCACCTCACTAACAAATCTGGCCAGAAAAAAAAATACAATCAGCAATGCAGGCAGATGACAAGGAAAAGTGGACTTTAAATGCTGTGATAGGCAGCTTGCCCAGATTTTATCTACTGTTTGTCCAAAGAAAATGGGGGTATGGATGGAGGCATGACTGATGTACATAGCATTTAAAATGGGAATGGGTCAAGAAACAAAACAATAGAAGGGCTGACAGAGTCACAGAAGACTGGGGTTAAGAAAACACACAATGGAACTACAGAATGCTCAAGAGTTGGTGCAGCAACATTGTCACCCAGTTGCTTAGAAAGGGTCAGGCTACAAAACTCAACGAGGAAAGAGTGGGTCTAAGTTTTCACAGCGGCCTCTACTCCCTTTTCATCTCTTCACCCCATCCTCATTACTTCTCCTATAAAGATAAGGACTTGACTGTGGGCAAGTTCCAGTAGCTGCTTTATTCTCTTAGCATCCTCTCATTGGCATGTGTGATAAGATGCTCTTCTAGATTCTAGGTACACTCTTTATCTACTGTGACCACTCGGGGCTTCTAAACCAAGTATGTCTCTCAGCATCGGTGTCCTGGGTTTTTCTCCTCATTCAGCCACAAATATGTTCTTAGCATTATAGTTGGAAAGGACATGATAAAGCAATTCATTACCGGGTATACATTTTAGAAAACAGCTTCATGTGTTTTCTCTTCTGAGGTAAGGCCCTTAAGGGAGAATAATTTATTAATAAAAAGGAAGTAAAAGGTAAGGTTTCCTTCTTTTATATGTCTGAGTAGCATTCCATTGTGTAAATGTACCACAGATTATTTTAATCCATTCATCTACTAATGGGCACTTGGGCTGCTTCCAAATCTTGGCTATTATAAATAACTAGAGGCCCGGTGCATGAAATTCATGCACAGGGGGAGGGGTCCCCTCAGCCCAGTCTGCACCCTCTCCAATCCAGGAGCCCTGCTGGTTTAGGCATGGCAGTCGGACATCCCTCTCACAATCCTGAACTGCTGGCTCCTAATTGCTCACCTGCCTGCCTGCCTGGTTGCCCCTAACTGCCCCCCCCTGCTGGCCTGGTCACCCCCAACTGCCCCCCCCGCTGGCTAGTTGCCCCTCACTGCCCCCCTTGTTAGTGTAATCGCCCCCAACTGCACCCCCCACCGGCCTGGTTGCCCCTAACTGGCCCCCCCACCCCTCTGGCCTGGTTGCCTCTTACTGCCCCCCCTGCTGGCCTGGTCACCTCCAACTGCCCCCCTGCCTGCCTGGTTGCCCCCAACTGCCCCCCTGCTGGCCTGGTCACCCCCAACTGCCCCCCCAACTGCCTGGTTGCCCCTCACAACCCCCCCCACTGGCCTGGTTGCCCCATGCAGCCTGCTGTTCAGTCATTTGATCATCCCTCACTAACCCCCCTGCTGGCCTGGTAGCCCCACGCAGCCTGCTGTTCAATCATTTTGTTGCCTCTCACTAACCCCCCTGCCAGTCTGGTCATAGGCATCCATCTTGTGAGGGTGTGAGGGTTAATTTGCATATTACCTATTTATTATACAGGATGCTGCAATGAACATAGGGGTACATATATTCTTTTGAATTAGTGTTTCAGGTTTCTTTGGATATATTCTCATATATCCAAAGAAATGGAATTTCTGGGTGACAAGGCAGTTACATTTTAACTTTTTTGAGGTATCTTCATACTGCTTTCTACAGTGGCTGCAGCGTGGATGGACCTAGAGAGTATTATGCTAAGTTAAATAAGCCAGTCATAGAAAGGTAAGTAGCATCTGATTTCACTTATGTGGAATCTAATGAACAAAAGAAACTAACAAACAAAGTAGAGAACAGACTGACAGCTGTCAGAGGGGAGGGGTTTGGGGATTGGGTGAGAATGGTGAAGGGATTAACAAAGAAATAAAAAAGAAAAACTCATAGACACAGACAACTGTAAGGTTATTGCCAGAGGGAAGGCGGATGGAGGGAGGTAGTAAAGGGTAAAAGGGAGATAAAAGGTGATGGAGGAAGACTTGGCTTGGGGTGATGGAGGAAGACTTGGCTTGGGGTGATGGACACATCATGCAATATACAGATGATGTATTATAGAATTGTATACCTGAAACCTACATAATTGTATTAACCAATTTCACCCCAATAAATTCAATTTAAAAAGGAAATAAAAATAAATTGTGGTAAAAATATAAATAAATAAAAAGGAAATAATAATGTCCAACTGGTGATGGAGAATCCTCTGGATAGGGCCTTCTTAAACCCCATCATCTATACAACTGTGTTGGGTACTCTCACACCACACTTGGCTCCACTCACCCACCCCCCAGTTTCTGAGACTATGTACCTACAGTTGCATCTCTCACTGGGAAATGCCCTTGACCTAAGAGGCCTAAGAGGCTGGTTTCACTTAAGGAAATCCTATCCCAGGGACAGATGTGGCCAAAGATTGGTAGATGCAGGAATGCAAAGCCCTTCAACACCACCACCACCACTACTACCCCCTCCCCAACTACACACACACACACACATACCTTTCTCAGTGTGTGACAACTCCAAAGAGCCAGACCAGCTCCAGATCTCATATCCCCTTTGTTTTAGGATGAGCTGAGGATCATTTACAATCACATTGTCAGTCATCTGCTCCTCCTGTCCAATTCTGCCTCTGTGACTCTGCGTCCCAAAAACTCAATGTACAATAGCACTCCTTGTATTTTCAGGAAGGGCAGTCAGCTTCCCAACAATACAATGCTTAGCAGAATACTGCCTCAGAGTGCATGTAGCTTCCACCGTGCATGAGGCAGAGGCAGGTGTTGTAGGGAGAGCTGAAAGAGTGAATGGAGGTCAGGGGGGACCGTGGCAATTGTGGGTGTATAATAATGGTTCTTAGCATCCTAGAGGAAAGTCCTTGCCTGCGTCAAGGGAGCTATCATTCCATTTTCACCTCCAACCAGCAAATTTTAGAATCGATCCTCACTGTTTTACATCTGCCCTCCATGTTGCAGGTACAAAAACATTTATGAACAAATGTATTCAGATCATTTTCCTATAAATAGAGATCGTAATTATCACATTTACCCACTTTATTTCTTTTGGAAGGTTTTTAGAGGTTGTATAGCAATGACATCCCTTCTGAAGGATTTGCATTTGAAAGGCTGTTGTTCAAATTTAATTCACATTTGACATAATGTTTTCTCTTGCAGAACATTACCCAGTATCTGAAAAATCAGTTTTCAGCAAGCTCTAGTCTACATCCCTCTGATCATTTCTCTTTTTATTATGGGTATATTCTAAGTGAATTCTGTGTGTGTTCTGGAAATGACATAAACAATCAGAAAATGTTCATATCCTTTCTTCAGCCCCATTTTGATTTTTAACCTGCACTTCTTGTATCGTCTTCTCCCTGGCAAGTGCTGCCCACAGCGTCATGAGCTTCCCTGGGTTTCCGGGGCCAAAACAAGCATTCATCTGTGGGGGGCACAGAGCCCCGTTGGTGGAGAGTCACGATAAATTTCTCTCTCTGCCTCTTAGCTCTTCCCCTGTGAGAGCAAGCTGGTAGGAAATCACTCCACGTGCCCCTATGGTTTGTTTTGCCCGTCAAGCTCTGGCAGTTCTTAGTGAAAACGAAGGTTACATCCCTCAAACCCAGGCTAGAGTGAAGATTTCTTTAAGGGTAGCAGTGTACAGAGCTTCGCTCTGGGCTAATTCTATTTTCTCAAGGAGGAAATTAAAGTTGGGTTTTGATCAAAGCCCCCCCCTCCCCGCCCCTTCTTGAGGGGAGCTGTCCAGCAGGGAGATGAGAGGCAGCCGAAAATAAAAGCTATTTGTGTTGCCTGTTTGCTGTTTTCATATTTGGAAATCTTCGATTCCTATAGTGAGATTCACAGTTCCCCGACACTCCCTCCCCAACCCACTCCCACCCCAGGCAGGGAGACACCAAAATCAGTTGCAAATACAGGGTGCCGAGTAAACTGCAGAATGGTCTGCTGTCTTCATATCATTGCTCATTTTACAGGTTTTGTCAGTTTCTGAAAAACGGTGAGAGATAATTGGCCTGAGATGTAAAGCCACACTTGGCTGTTGCAAGGAACAGAGAAAGACAGCTTTAGCCCATGAGACCATATTTTGTGAAACACGGTCTCTCTTTTTATTAATGAGCAGATACACAGTGCTCCTTCTCAGCTCTGAAAAATCTGTAGCTTTCCCCCTGCGATGTTGTACAAGGCCTTTAAATGGGTGCCGTTTGTAATGCTGTGGTCGGTGGCATTGAGCAAGGAAAGCCTGCACTTGTTATCTTACAACCCAAGGGAACGACTGTCGCACTCCAGCACGGCCACGCGGCTGCCGCAATATCCGTCCAGCATATTTGACCTTCGAACGATAGCATCAGAAACAGCGATAGCAAATAATCAGGACCCACAAGCTGCCATCCCAGCCACTATCATGATCTTCTGGACATATTCAATGCTTCCTGTTTAGAAGTGGGCAAATATTTGTCAAGAAACATAAATAGGAGAATCTGACTGCGGAATGCAGGTCACTCGTACAAGACAGAACAAGTAGCCAGTACTCCCCCCAAGGACTCATAAACGTGTTGTCATAAAGAAAATACATCTCCCATCCAAACTCAGCCATCCTGCCACGCTGGTAGTATCTTGCCATTGCCAAAGGCGACTATGGTAACACGACCACCTTTTGTTCTTAGTCCCTTATTTAAACTCTATCATCATTCTTATTTCTCATTTTCAAAATCCCATCCAAGTCATTTCTCCTGTAATTCACTTGTTTCCCTACAGTCGGCTCTAGACACCACAGTCAGAGTGGTCTCCTATTAACCCGGAGGTCAAGGTTCAATTCCTAGACAGGGTACATGCCTGGGTTGTGGGCTCCCCCTGTAGGGGGCATGCAGGAGACAGCCAATTGATGATTCTCATTATTGATGTTTCTCTCTCTCTCTCCCTCTCCCTTCTTCTCTGAAATTAATACAAATATATTTTAAAAATGTAATGATTGTGTCACCTCCTTAATAAGAATTTCCAGTGACTCCCATAAATATCCTATATAATAAAGAGGTAATATGCAAATTGACCATCACTCCAACACATAAGATGGCTGCCCCCATATGGCCAAAGATGGCTGCCACAAGATGGTCAGCAGGGGAGGGCAGTTGGGAGAGACCCAGGCCTGCAGGGGAGGGCAGTTGGGGGTGACCAGGCCTGCAGGGGAGGGTAGTTGGGGGTGACCGGGCCTGCAGGGGATGGCAGCTGAGGGTGACTGGGCTGGCAGGGGAAGGCAGTTGGGGGCAATCAGCTGGCAGGGGAGTGCAGTTGGGGGCAATCAGGCCAGCAGGGGAGCAGTTAGGCATCGATCAGGCTGGCAGGGGAGTGGTTAGGGGGTGATCAGGATGGCAGGCAGATGAGCGGTTAGGAGCCAGCAGTCCCAGATTGTGAGAGGGATGTCTGAGGGGTCCCATTTTGGAGAGGGTGCAGGCTGGGCTGAGGGTTACCCCCCCCCAGTGCACTAATTTCGTGCACCGAGCCTCTAGTTTAGGATAAAATCAGGGCTGTTAAGCACAGCCCAAAGGCTGGGCATGATCAGTACTTGCCTCTGTATCGTGTGGCTTCTCTTGAACTGCTCTTCCCCTCACTCATGTTCCAGGAACACTGGCTTCCTTTCTTCTCATAGGACACACCAAGATTTTCTTCCCCCAAACCTTTGCTCAAATTGCCTCTCTCACCACTCTTACCTTTAACTATTTACTGGGCTGCTTCTCACCACTCAGGTCTCAGCTTAAATGTCACTGCCCCATTGAAATCTGTCTCAACCAACTCTTTCATGGCAGTTATCCCTACTGCATTACTCTTTTTTTAAAATATATGTTTATTGGTTTCAGAGAGGAAGGGAGAGGGAGAAAGAGATGGAAGTATCAATAATGAGAATCATCAATCAGCTGCCTCCTGCACGCCCCCTACTGGGGATGGAATCCACAACCCAGGCATGTGCCCTATCAGAATCGAACCGGGGACTCTTCAGTCCTCAGGCTGATGCTCTATCCACTGAGCCAAACTGGCTAGGGATCCCCCACTCCATTATTCTATATCTAAGCTTTGAGATTATTTTGGGTGCAGCCAATACAATAATTTATAATTTTGTTATGTATCTGTTTTCTGCCTCCTTTTATAAACTATAAATTACATAAAGTCAAAGATTAGGCTTTCTCTCCCCTATTCTCTTCACCACCACCCCTTATCTCCAGAGCCTACTACCATATGTGGCACACATCAAGTATTTAGTAAATGTTTATTGAATAAATAAATGTGTCCACGTGGCCTATTGTATTTTAGACCTTATTTTATTTTATTTTTTCATCATGTGGCTTCCTAAAGAGTAGAACCTGCTCCACATCCAAGTCTATTCTCATTCTCAACATGCTTGTGTGATCACGAAGCCTCTTTCTTTGCTTTTATCTCATGTATTTCAATTGGGAAGGGCAAAGCAAAGCAATGTCATTGAGCAGAGGACAGGGCCTCACAGATGGGAAGGAGAGATAGCATATGATGGAGGGCATCAGCCTGGCTCTGTGTCTTCTCAAAAGGCTCCTGGCAAAATGAGAGAAGAAACAAGCTAAGCAGATGGTTGGAGGCATCCACTTTTACAATTCGTTTGTTTCTGTTTTGCCAGCCCTCCTGACAATTTTAGCTCTTTAGCCCTTATCGGCAGGGTCTTGTCCATGATTATTATCGGTTGTATCACCTAAATAAGGTTGGGTATTTTATAAACACCGACTGTTTAGTAGTAAATTTTGTTAGGCAATACAGGAATCTTCAGGAATTATATGAAAAACTTGACTTGAACCAATGTTTCAAATTAGTTTAGATGACTTTGAATAGAATTGAGCAGGGTTTTCTATGTACATTTTCTCAAACAGCTTTTAAAATTCTAATTCCTCTAGTGATATTGTGTGGACTCACCATTGGAATGTAAAAAAAAAAACAAGTCATTTTTAGTAGTTGAATAGTCTTAAACAGCCGTGGGCAAACTACATCCGGCCTGCGGAGCCGAAAGAGCGGAGGGTTCTCTTGCTCTCCCCTCCGCTCCTTTATTTTGAATTTATATTACTTCACACAAACACTCCATCCATGCTTTTGTTCCGGCCCTCCAGTCCAGTTTAAGAACCCATTGTGGCCCTTGAGTCAAAAAGTTTGCCCACCCCTGGTCTTAAAGCATAGCAGCAGTAGAAGCTTTTAGAATACGAAGTTCATTCATTCAATTAACGTTTTTATAGTGGACACTATTTGTTCCTGGTATAGAATACAAGGAACGATAGTCCTTGCCTTCTCACCTTATTCTATTTAAACTAAAAAGATGAACAAAAAGAAATGTGTGTGTGTGTGTGTGTGTGTGTGTGTGTATAGAGAGAGAGAGAGGGGAAGAGAGTCCGATGCATGAAAATTGCACATATATATACTAATGTGTATATATATACGTGTGTGTGTGTGTGTGTGTGTGTGTGTGTGTGTGTGTGTGTGTGTGTATAGAGAGAGAGAGAGAGGGGAAGAGAGCCCGATGCATGAAAATTGCATATATATACTAATGTGTATATATATACATGTGTGTGTGTTTGTGTGTGTGTATACATACATATATATATATATATATATATATATATATAGAGAGAGAGAGAGAGAGAGAGAGAGAGAGAGACAGAGAGAGAGAGAGAGAGAGAGAGAGAGAGAGAGAGAGAGAGGCCCGATGAATGAAAATTTGTGCAAGAGTAGGCCTTCCTTCCCCCGGCTTCCAGCACCAGCTTCGCTGCTTCACTCATGCCCTGGCTTCGTCCAGAAGGACAAAGGAATGACGCCCAGAAGGACATTTGGTTTAATTAGCATATTACCCTTTTATTATTATAGATTTAGTTCTATAGCATCAGATTTATTTATTATAAAGTATAGCTCATGTCTGATCCTACCCTGGCATAGAGAGTGTTTTTTAAAAACTGCACTTTTTCTTGGATTAGAATTTAAGCTGACAAAAGTGTGTTGTTCATGGGTTTTAGACAACACAAAAGCTTTGAATTTGACAATCACAAGGAGGCTAACAGCCTATGATGTTGTACTTGGGTTTTTGTTTACTGTATGCCCATAGACAATTTTCATATATATTATATGGTTATTATTTGTTATGTTGTATTTGTTGTGTTGTTGTTTTCTGGGAAGATGGCTTGTGGTGTTCCTTGCATATTCATTCTAAAAGCCATTCTACTTCACTTTTCAATAATAAATTTTATCAATGTACAAAATAATTTTAATGTTATACATTTTGGATGGAATCAACTGGCTATTGTTCAGTCTGCCTTACTCAATACAGAAGGAAATAATGTCTTTGTTATGCTTTCTACAAATAAGGTTAGAGATAAAGACACTTGACTTTTCTCATAAATATTACTACTCCCAGGCAAAGCTCCCCAGAGTATGGATCTCTATTCTGTCCCAGGAGGCAATTTGATGCTTACTCCAGTTCAACAGTAAAGGAGAACAGAGGTGCTTTTTCCAATAAAAAAAAATCTGAGTTATTAGAAGGCCTGGACAGAAGGAATTCAATTTTTGAGGTCTGGAATGACCTAAAATATTGTTTTTCTTTTTATCTGAATGAGTTTTTCAGATTAAAAAAAAAAGCTGTCATGTATTTTCAATCAAATTAGAGATACATCTTTGTGGGTTTTTTGTTGTTGTTGTTTTTTTATGGCAAGCACTGACTTTTGAGCCAGTGAGTTAATCACAAGATTTCACCAGAGTCCAATTTTATTTTAACATATTTTTTCCAAAACTTTAACCAAAATGTTTTTTTTCTTCAAAATTTAAAAAATGCTTAAAACAGTGATTCTTAACCAAGGGGAGTTATATCCCGTCCATGCTCCCTACCCCAAGGGGACATTTGTTGAGGTCTAGAAGCATGTTGCTTTCACAACAGAAGTGCGACTGTCATCTAAAGCATAAAGGTAAGGAATGCTTTTAAAGATTGTTCAATACAGAGGAAAGCCCTCCATGACAAAAAATAACAAAATAATCCAGCCCCAAATGCCAATAGTGCCAATAGTTTGATTTAGAGAAAAACGGCAGTTTTCCTATTGTACAATCTGGCGCTAAGGACTACTAACCAATTTTACTTTCTAAACCTTTGATATACCTTAGAGATATAGACATTCTGATTTCATTGATTGGTTGCAATAGTTGGTTTTAGAACAGTCCCTAGAATACGTTCCCTTACTTTCTACCAGAGATGATACCAATTAACAACCTCACTGTGATCTCACACATCATACCAGCGCTTTCCCGAGAGAAATAATAGTTGTCGCGTATACAAATTAACAAATACGCAGCAGGAAAACACAAATGCAGAACACTTCTAAACAACAGCAGTGATACTGTCAAAACCAGACTCCTGAGTCTCATACTTGATTTCCCCATTCTTTCTCACATCCAAACAATAGATCACCAAATGTCTTCATGTTTTTCCTTTGTCATAGCTAGCCTCCAACATATCCCCCAGTGAGCTCTGCCTCCTAGCATCCATACCCCTGTGTAGTCCCTTCACATTGACTAGGGTAGCTCTGTGACCCCTAGTTACTGCAGAAATCATGGGTTCTGACTTTCCTGTCTGGGTCCTGTTTGCTCTCTTAGGTCCCTAGCTCTGGGGGAAGCAAACTACTGTCCTGAGGACATGCAAGTAACCTTCGAGTGAAGTCCCCATGGGAGGCACTGAGGCCCCTTTCAACAACCAGCACTAAGCTCCATGGCATGTGGGTGGCCAACGTAGAGGCACGTTCTGCAGTCCTATTCAAACCCTTGGATTAACTCTGTTTTCTGGTCAGCATTATTACTACAGCCTTTTGAGAGAGCCCGGACCAGAACCACTCAGCTGAAGCGATTGCAGGTTCTTGTGAACTGAGTGGGATCAGGACCGTGGGCGATAATAAATGTGGGCTCAAGCTGCTGCTAAGTTTTCAATCAGAAATGCTTTAGACTTTTGGTTTTTACACTCCACCCCATTTTCATTGATTAAATTACATACTAGATGAAGTTCGTGTCATTGAGTAAAGGTAACCACCTCTTCTCTCAGCAGCATGTTAACCCTGAATGCAATCCAGTGAATTAAAATTGATATGATGCAGGTTCTAGCACTAGCAGTATTGAATCCCATCTCCCACCTAAGCAAAATATGCCCTTAAATTGGCAGGTGTATCATTACATTGTAATCATATGCTTCCTTATGTATTTTTCCCACTTTAAAGTTAATCACTTTAAAGTTAACTTTATTTTTTATTTTATTTTTTTTGAAATCAGGTATTAGCATTTTTTATGATTGTTTTTGTTGTGTTAATCCTCACCTGAGGATATTTTCCCCATTTTTTATTTATTTATTAAGGTATTACAAATGTGTCCTTATCCCCCCATTTTTCCCCATCCCCCCAGTCCTGCCCTCACCCTCACCCCCTATTGTCTGTGTCCATCGCTTATGCTTATATGCATGCATACAAGTCCTTTGGTTCTTTAAAGGGAAGGGACTGTGTCCTGTTAACCACTATATTCACGTTGCCTAACTCAGTTTTTGGCATACAGTAGATTCTTAGTACTTGTATTAATACAATAATGGATACATGAATTGATTAGTTAACCACATGGATAAGAACTGTATGACTGACCTTGTTAAGAATCTTATTTTTCCTATTTCCTTTTTAAAATAGATTATTTTAAAAAATATGTTTTTATTGATTTCAGAGAGAGGAAGAGAGAGGGATGGAAAAATCAATGAGAGAGAAACATCTATCAGCTGCCTCCTGTATGCCCCTTAGTGGGGATCAAGCCCCAACCTGGGCAGGTGTCCTGACGGGAATTGAACCATGGCATCCTGGTTCATGGGACAATGCTCAACCAACTTAAGTCACACAGGCCAGGCTCTTCTTTCTTTCTGTTTTCTTTCTTTCTTTCTTTTTTTTTTTTTTTTGGTTAATCTTTAACTGAGGATATTTTTTCATTGCTTTTCAGAGATAGTGGAGAGGAGAAAAGGATGGGAAGAGAGACAGAGGAGAGAGAGAAACATCAATGTGAGAGAGACACACTGGTTCCCTCCCACACACTCCCTGACCTGGGCCAAGGATCAAACCTACAACCCAGTACATGCCCTTGACTCTTCAGTGAATGGGCTGCTGCTCTAACCATATAGCCATGCAGACCAGTACTTCCTTCCTTTTTAAAATGTCTCAGATTCTAATGTAGTAACTGGCAAAGAATCACGCAATTTTTGTTGAAATTTCTAATTGTTGCTCAGTGTTTTGTCTATAAATCTTTATACACATCACAGTCTTCTAATGATACTCAGTGATCCTCCACGAGAATCATAGTATAACTTAAATTGCCCAAGGAAGTGAAGTTAGAGCATGATCTTATAGAATGTCTGGAAATATAACATCATTTTAGCCTGAAACAATACTTTTTTACACTTCTCATGAAATAAATAGCAGGAGTTTTCTTAAGGGATTAAGCTGCTTTTATAAGGATAAAGAGAATATAGGTGTTAGAGCATCTTCAGCTCCAAGTAATAGTCTGTTTACGAGGTGCCTTACTTATGGTCATACTATGGGGAAAACTTCTGATTCATAGGATTCCTCTGTTTGGATCTCTACTTCATGCTCCTGGCAGGGAGCAGATGCTATAAGCTGCTCCAGAGTTTTACACGTTGGCTAGAAGCTGTCAAAATAAGATGTCTATGATTTTTTTTTTAATTTCAACAAGGGACTTTTATTTATATGTGTGTATGTGTGTGGTTTAATCAACATAAATTTGTTTCTCACAGTTATCCAGACTAGAAGTCCAAGATCAAGGTGTCAACGGGCTTAGTGTCTACTGAGAACTTTCTTTTCCTCCTTGGCTAGAGATGGCTGTCTTTGCCCTTTGTCTTCACATGTATTTTCTCTGTACCTGTATGTGTCCACATGTCATCTTATAAGGACACAACTCATATTGGACTCCACTTTATGACCTCATTTTAACTCAATTATCTCCTTAAAAATCCTGTCTCCAAGTATGTTACATTATAAGGTACTAGAGGTTAAGACTTAAGCACATGAATTTTGACAGAACACAGTTTAGTTTGAAACATACACAAATACTGATAAAAATTCTGTAGCTCATTAAAATTTGGCCCAAATTTTCCTTTTTTTCCCCCCAACTAGCTACTCTTAGAAGTGACTTATCTGTGATTTTTTTTGTAAGTAAATGATCCTGTTGGTCCTATTTTCTGAGCCAACATAGTACCATTGTTATGGTTAAAACTATTGAGTTATCCATTAACCTTCTTCCATCAATCTAATCAAGAGTTAATGGGCTAATTGTCCATTTCCCTTTCATACTAAATTGAGTTTTTTTGTTTCCTTTAGTATTGGGGCTCTCTTAAAAATCTGGATATTATTTATTATCACGATACCCATAATTCACTTCAGGGAAAAAAAAACAGAGTTAATTTTGCAGTGAATATATTTTATTCTTGTGGGGTGAAAATAGAATGCCTGTGCATTGCTTAGGAAAAAAAAACTGCTTAAGTAGCACAGTACTTTATGAAGTTCAACACATTTTTAATAAATGAGTGAATAAACATTGACATAATTGGCTTTTCCCTTAGATGTTTTACTACTTGCCTTCCTTGTTGTTTGTCCTGATTACTTCCCTTTCAAAAATAAAAAGTGATAGTTGGATCGTCAGAAAACCAGTATTAACTTACAGAACTTAGATGCCTAAATTATCCTATAAATTAGATATAAGGAAAAAGCATTAATCTGGGTCTCAGTGTCTTTCATCCACATACCCACTGATGTTGAAAGAGGAATTTGTTATTAGACTAACTGAGTCTTTTTTTCAGTATGTGCAACTGTGGGAAGCATGGCATGTCACTGTACCACCTGAGCTTCAGCTATTTCATTTATTAAATAGAGATAATTACACCCAAATAGACAGCGTGAGAGTCAAATATAATTAAATTAAATAACGTATTCATGTAAAGAGCATGAATGTGTGTTTTGTGTGGTTGAGTCAGCTCTGGCTCCTGGCAACCCTATGAATGGATGCTGTCCACAGTCCTGTCCTCAACAGCCCTTCTCAGCTCCTGTAGACTCATGCCTCTGGCTTCTTTTGTGAAATAAATCCATCTCATATTTGGTCTTCTTTTTTTTGCCACTGCTCTCTGTTTTTCCCACCACCAATCTTTTCCAGAAAACCCTGCCTTCTCTTGATATGCCCAAGGACAGCTTCAGTTTTGTCATTTTTGCCGCCAGAAATGTTTCAGGCTTAATTTGCTCTAGGACCCAATTGTACATCTTTCTGTGGGTCCAGGGTATCCACAGAGCTCTCCTCCAACACTGTTATGTCAAATGAATCATTTTTCCCCTATCAGTCTTCTTTATTGTTCAACATTTGCAGTGTACATATAACTGGGAATATGAGGGTGTGGATCATCTTAGCTTGGTATCTAATGGCACATCTTTGGTCATGGTGATCTTTTCTAATTCTTTCATTGCTGCCCTTCTGAGTCTCAGCCTTCTGTTGATATTTTGGCTGCAATCTCCATTCATATTGATGACTGAACTAAGGTGAGCAGAATCTTTAACCTTTTTGATGTCTTCATTGTCCAGGTTAAAGGTATGTATTTCTTCTGTAGTCATGATTTTTGTTTTCTTAATGTTCAAATGCAGTCCCATTTTGGCACATAATTTTCTTATTTCTCTTTCATCAGAAGTTGTTTTTCAATTACTGCTACTTTCTGGCCATAGGATAGTGTCATCAGAGTATCTTAAGTTACTGATATTTCTTCCACCAATTTTTACTCAGCCTTCCTCTATTAAGTCTAGCCCAGTTTTAATATGTTATGTTCTGCATACAGATGAAAGAAATAGATGAAAATATACCCTCATCTAACACCTTTGTCCATAGGAAACCTTTCTTTCTCTTCATGTTCTATCCTGACAGTGGCTTCCTGTCCACAATATAGGTTACACAACAGGACCATCAAGTGCTGAGGCACATCATTTCTTTCATAGAAACCCATAGCTTTTCATGATCCATGCAGTCAAAGGCTTTACTGTAGTCTATTAACCCTAGACTAACCTTCATTTGAAAGTCTTTGAAGCACACCAATGAATGTTCCCAGTTAGATCTCGAATGCATCTTCCTTTTCTGAATTCAGCTTGAACACCCAGCATTTCTTGCTTCATGCAAGGTAGAAGCCTTTGTTGCATCACCTTGAGCATCACTTTACTTGGGTGGGAAATAGAGCAATGGTCCTATAGTTACTGCAGTCACTGGCATCTCCTTTCTTGACGATTGGGATGTATATTAAACGTTCCTGGTATGTAGGCCATTACAACATTCATATTAGTAGTACATACAAATAGTAAATGTGTTGCAGTCATACAAATGATATGAGTACTCAGTAACTAATATTTATTATTATTAACTTTAATTTTAAATGAAAATAGATTATATCGAGATAATTAGCTTTCTTGTAATCTCTATAGTTCTTTAATAAAGAATATAATTTTTCAAAATGTTTTTCCTTTTCTAAATGAAGAAACTACTGGGTTTGCTGGTGTGTACAGCTTTCACAGCAAACCTTGGCTTAGCTCATTGGCTCCATTCTGGGTTAGTGTCTTTTCTTGTGGCCAGGAGAATTAGTGGAATGGATTTGGTGCCTGCTGGATGGTGGTACATCATGTGCCCATCAATAATGTGTTAGGGACTCTGTATATGTTTTCCATAAAGAGTGCTTTCAGCTGGTAATTCAGCCAATAGCCCTTTCTATTCTGATAGTTTCTGTTTGTGGCATAAATACCCCCATCCAGACATTGGCTTCAGATGCTATGCTCATCTCCAAGAACAACATCATTGTTTAGTACAGTCTCCCAACAGAGCACAAGGGAAACTGGGTATTCAATTTTTCTGTAACGCTTCTGGAGTCCACCACTCCTCACGGAGGTACTTGCTTTGACCACTACCCATCTCTTGCATGTTGAAAAAAATTTTTAAACTCTTCTGAATCTGAGATGTGATTTCAAAGTTTATAATTTTATTTTATATACTAGAGACCCAGTGCATGAAATTCATGCACTTGGGGCAGGGAGGGGGGAGGGAGTCCCTCAGCCTGGATTGCAAGAGGGTACAAGCCAGGCCGAGGGACCCCACTGGTGCACAATCAGGGCTGGGGAGGAATGCGAGAGGTTGGCCAGCGGGGAGGGACCACAGGAGGGCTCCAGGTCATGGCTGGCCCGACTCTCTCAGTCCCGATCCAGCAGAAAGATAACCTACCTTTCAGAGCATCTGCCCCCTGGTGGTTAGTGCACATCATAGCAACTGGTTGACCAGTCAACTGTCTGCCCCCTGGAGGTCAGTGCACGTCATATTGAGCGGTTGAGTGACCTTAGCATATCATTAGCATATTACGCTTTGATTAGTTGATTGGCCTTCTGGACACTTAGCATATTAGGCTTTTATTATATAGGATTACAACCCCACTTATATGAATTTAAATATCCTTTATAGGTGGGGGGTGTGGATAACTTCTGATTGCTTTTTTGCTTTGAAACATAATAAAAAGAGTTTGGACATTGAAACCAGAGAGTTGTGAGATTCCAATTAGTTCTCCACTAGAGAACAAGTATGCACACACACAAATATACAGAAACAAAGAGTGTTTAAAATCTGTATTAACATCTAACAATTTGATGACTGACCAGTGAGAGTTTAGGTTACCATTCCAAAACATCTAAGATATCTACATCATACTTTTTGCTTTAATATGAAGGGAATAAATAAATATGAAACATACTTTTCTGTTTTCAAAAGTCACACAGAGAATGGTGTCATCAATTTGAAGTGCAAAGAGTTGTTTCAGCCATACTCCAGGGATAAGTTGGTTGTCAACTGGCCAGTAGACAACTCAGAACCAAAATGCATGTGGAGAGTGTTTAGACACTCCTGAGAGTTTAGGTATTCTTGCAGTGCTTATTTTTCTTGCCGATAGATTTGTCACCAGGTAGCTATATTACCATAGTTTTTACCTTGATATACTGATCACGTCTCCTTCTCTCTCTCCCCCTTATGTAGAACAAGACTCAGAGAGCAATAGGATTAGGCTGTAAATGGAGAATAGGCATTCAGAAACTGAAGAGATTCATATCTGAGTGGAGACTTGTCAGCATAGGTAAGTGGATTTAAAGAGTAATTAACCAGAGCCATGAATAAGAAGGTCCATATTCAGAAGAGCCTTCTAAAAGGACAATCGGGATTCCAATATTTTTTAGCCACGGACTCAATAAGAGTTAGTTGCTGTATTGTGTGAAAGGTTCAAAGGCAAGGAGATCAAGAAGAGAGTTGACAGATTCAGTGAAGACAGAGTGGGCAGCAAGAATTGGATTCCTCAACTGCAAATGAGAGATAACAATGGCATATCGAAAGACTTTTGTTAGTGGAAAAATAATACAACTATATGATCATATTTCTCAATAAAGCCATAATAACCTGATATCTTTCAGCACATAAAGACATAAAATATGCATGATATTGATGTGTGTGTTTCCTATCTCTGTATAACAAACTTTAGATGGGAAAGCAATATGTATACTTTACTCTTGTTCTTGAGGGGAGAGGATCTTGTATATTACAATATTCTTTCTCTACATCTCTATCCTTCTTGTCTCCTTTATAGCCCCAGATTGAAACTAGAATGGCATGTGCCTCTTCTCTGGGGTGAATTGAACAAAAGATGGTACACCTAGGAGTACAGATTTCTCTGCTTGCTATAAGTATCAGTTAGTGAAGAGAATAGCCTTGATAGAAAGGAACTAATGGGCTTCAACCCCCCTCCCCCATTTTATCCCTCATTTTTATTCCTTCTTCTTTAATCAGGCTT
Organism: Plecotus auritus; assembly: GCF_963455305.1. NCBI lineage: Eukaryota > Metazoa > Chordata > Mammalia > Chiroptera > Vespertilionidae > Plecotus > Plecotus auritus. The sequence continues at coordinate 10,328,757 of NC_137773.1, read as the reverse complement.
TTTTTTAAAGTATCCATCACAGTCACCAAACTGGAGTATCACATTGGTTCTCTATAGATAATTTAATCCCTAGATTTTCCCAATTTACTAGGTGTGGATTCCCCATTCCACTCACAGGTCTTGGAAATCCAGATGGTATTTTTCCAAGGAATAATTGCTGAAACACTAGGAGCAGATGAAAACAGGTATCATCTGATAGAAATATATAATTTTACGGTATCCAGATTCTTTTCTCTAATTTTCCAAATGTCTCATCATGGACCACTTTGCTTGGTTCCATTGATGGAATCTCTGGCTTTTAGTTCTCATTATTTCAAACTACTGCGAGGTGGTTTGCTAAATGAGATCATTGCTCTGGGAGCCTAAAATAAATCTCCACTGTAACAACTTTCAGAACAGGAAAACTGTTGGACTCCTTAACACCTTTTGGTACCTACATTTAGGAATGGTCTCAGGGATTGGATCCCAGACGAGATCAGCTGGCCTATGTGCATCCTCACTTCCAACTTCTTGATGAAAAATTGGATGACTCCACAAAACAGCTTCCTGGATAGATCCAGAGCGCATATGGGATCTAATATTTTAGCTCCTGATGTTAACACCATTCCACTGATCTCTCAGATTCTACACGGTGATGAATCATTTCTATGGTGTGCCACCAAAGGGTGCCTCTTTTCTCCAGATCCCTTTACTGTAATTCTTCCCTCTAATATATGACACTTCCAGTCTCAGCATGATAGAACAAGGTATTTCTAACACAATGTCCAGTCTTCTAAAGCAAGGCCTTTATCACAATAATGAAAACCTGTTCAATTTGAATTCATAGCTCTCACTAAAGACAAAAAAAAAAAAAAATTAAAGCTCTCTTTGTTTCTACCACCTCAATAACAATTGAACTGTTCAAGTGTATTGGACTGGGTTCCTTCTTTCTCTTATTCCTTATGGGTTTGTTCTCATCTAACCAGGAAAATTCTTAAAGGTAAAGTTTGGCCATGGGTATATAAAAAAATTCCCACTGAAGTCTGTGCAAAAGAGTTGACTGTTCCAACTTACAAAGAACTTTTTCTAATATATATATATATATATATATATATATATATATATATATAATTTTGTTTATTTTGCTTCTGTGTATATGTGGGTTTTTAATGTTTATTTTTGAAGGATTATAGGGGAAAATACTAATAGTTTCAAAGAGCTTATCTCCTAGCAGCTCTTGAGAGATGTATGCAGCAATGAGAGTATCTATGTGGAACCTTAAAAGGGATACCTTTGAGTTGAACCTATTAGTTCTTTAAGTTGTCACAGGAAAAAGAAATTCTGTCAAATTATTTTTGACATTCTATACAGTTTACTTTTATAATTAGTGCTGCTATATTCAGGCTGCCGAATTAGGTCCATTTCTGAGTGTTTTGTTCTTACAGAACATGAGCGATTACAGTGGAAACCAGCTAGCAAGAAGAATTATAATTGGATAAAAAATTTAAAAAGAGTGAATTAATTATTGGGAACTATAATTAATCAGGGTTATTCTTCTCAAGGTTAGCACTTTAAAATGTATTTTATAGGTAATATAAAATGCCTCACTTAGTTAAAACCTTTTATGATGATGATAATACCACCTTATCACAAAGGCGGAGAGAAATCCCTTTTACATGAAATCCCTGTTTTGTTTAATTTTGTTACCTTTGCTCTATCATCAATCCAATGGCCAGCCTGCAGAGCAGAAGGCAGGATAATTGGGTTTGGAGTGTTGCTGCTCGTTCATGAAAATTCGGAAAGCTGGGTCACAAGTGACAATGTTTTTAGCACTGTTATAGTAGTTCCTAATGGACATCTGTCCACTCACTCAAAGCCTTCACCTTAGGTTTTAGCCTGCCTGTCAAGCATGTGTTCAAGAGAGACCCTTTAGTGAGGCACCCAGGTTGTTTCAAACAGGCTTACTTTTTAGAAACCAGAATCTCTTTGTTAAATTTTATGTTATGGAGAATGGCAAATATACATTAAAATAGATAGACTATGTATGTCTGGGGGCAGAGTTTCTGTAGGAAATCTCTTCACCTTCCTCCCAAATTTTCTGTGAACTAAAACTGCTCTAATAAGAAAATAAAGTCTTAGAAAAAAAAGTAGGCGGACTATTATAATAAAGCCACCTATACCCATTACCTAGTCCCCAATCTATCCTCCCGTGGACAGCTCCACCCCATCTACTTTTGCATTCATATCCTTTTTCAAATAAGTTGTAGTGACAGAAGACATTATATAATTGAACCATTGATACTTTTAATATGTAAATTTAAGACATGAAAGCCCTTTTGTTAGCATAATCCTATAAAGCATTCATAACTTAAAATTAATCATTCTATAATATCAGCAAATATGTTCAATACATTTAAAAGGGAACTAGAATCCCTGGTAAAAACAAAACAAAGGACAACACATTTTTCCCTAAAAATTAATAATATTTTTGAATGTAAATCTTATTTCAATTTTAATTTTCTTTTGATATTCGATTAGACTCATATAAGGACTTCTGTAATACCATTTAAAATTATTTGTTTCTATGTGTTTTTGCCTATCTGTCTATCTTTTCACTGGTAAATAGGAATAAAGGGATATTCAATTTGCATTTACATAAATGTAGTATAAGCTATTTCTAGGTGGTAGCATCCAGTTGATTTTTTTCAAAATTGTTTTGCACGTGTCTATGCCCACATACATTCTTTTGGATATGGTCTCGACTTCTTATAATGAAAAACATGCATATGTATGTGTGTATATATATACATACAAGCACATACAGATATACATATATACCTATATTTTTTCTTTCAAAACTAAATCCATTTAAAATGTATTTAATGGAATCACATGTCATTGCTGAGTTCAAGAGTATAATTTAAAATTTTAAATGTATTTCACATGGCAAAATGTATTATCCAGGTTATCTTACAGTGGCAAACAACTCCGGAATATCAGTTGCTTTAAAATAACAAAAAATTATCTCCTTTTTTTTAATTGTAGAATTTTTATTTCTTTATTTGACCCAGTGATCTCACTTCTAGGAACATATCCCAAGAAACTAGAAACACCAATCAGAAAGGATATATGCACCCCTATGTTCATAGCAGCACAATTTACAATAGCTAGGATTTGTAAAACAGTCTAAGTGCCCATCAGTAGATGAGAGGATTAAAAAACTGGTACATCTACACAATGGAATACTACGCTGCTGTAAAAAGGAAGGAACTCCAACCATTTGCAACAGCATGGATGGAGCTGCAGAGCATTATGCTAAGTAAATAAGTCAGTCAAAGATAAATATCACATGATCTCACTCGTTTGTGGATTATAATGAAACATTTATATCTTGATCATACTATACATTTGTTGAAAATCTGCTTGCTATAGTCATTTAGGGATCTGAGATGACGGAGCAATCAATATCTAGAAAGCTGTTGGTTACCATCCTACAGAGGAGAGAGCAAGAGAGCTTCAGAGAGTCCCACTTGAGCAATCTAATGCTTAGACAACAAGTCACATCAGCTCAGCACTCATTGGCCAGTCCTAACAATACGGCCCTAACAAAAAGGGCTCCAGAAAGTGCTTTCCTGTCATGCACCTAGAAGTGGTTAAGAACTGGAAATATTTGTCAAACTGTCTACTACAGCTGTTCAGTGATTTTCTACATGAATGAATGGGCTATCTGGTTCAGATATATGATTTTCCTATGTATGTTTTATTTTTCAAATTTCATCCACCAAAGTTGCTGGGGGTGGACCAAGAGTAAGACAAAGTATCCTTAAAAAGACATACCAAAGAAGGACTATGGCAATATCCCGGGACCAAAAGCAGGTGGAGGCAATTGCATATACAAGCAACTGTCATGTACTCAAAGACTGCTGTGTGCCAAAGACCAAGCAAGCCACATTATTTTCTCAATGCTTTCGTACGCAAGTTGAGGCATCATAATTTTTAATAAGAACACATCTACTACTGCCACACGCTGTTCACCTGGAATAAGGTAGTGTAGCCGCATTGTTTGAATCCTTGTCAAAAGGAAGTAAAAAATGATCTGTCTTCATTTCATTAGGAAACTTTTCAGACTTCTCCTTCTCACTTATACTGACAAAAATTGAGGTAGTTTATATATATATTAGGAATCTGCAGAGGAATCCTAGTGACTTCAATTCTCTAATCTAGCCATGCTAATCATGCTCCCATATTAATATCACCAAGCTTCTTTTAAATTTTTCAACATAGTTTTCTCTTAATATATAAGAGATATTTGTTTATTTTGAGTTTCTTTAAAAGATAAGCTCAAATATAAGTTACCCAATACTGAAACCCCTGAGATAACTGAGTCAGCTTTTGGGTGGGTGACCACGCAGGTAAGTTTTCTATGCACACGTGTAACTTTTTTATGATGGACATTATCAGTATCATAATGTAAATCTTGTATACTTAATGTACTTTAATTAAACATATGATGCCATAGTAGAATAGTTCACAATGTTGTAAATATTTCTCCATGTAACACGATTGCACACATTATTTTTAGTATCTGAATTGTGTACAATATTACTGTATTTTACTCAATCATTTTTATTTTTATTGAGCCTTTATGTTGGTTCAAAAATCCCAACAGATGTAAACAATATTTGGGGTTGAACATCACTATCAGTACATATTATACTCAAGTTTATTTCCTTTAGGTAAATTACTCGATATACAATTATTAAGTCAAAATATATTTGCATTTACTGACATTTTTTTTTAAATATATTTTATTGATATTTCACAGAGAGGAAGGGAGAGGGATAGAGAGCTAGAAACATCAATGAGAGAGAAACATCGATCAGCCGCCTCCTGCACACCTCCCACTGGGGATGTGCCCGCAACCAAGGTACATGCCCTTGACCGGAATCGAACCCGGGACCCTTCAGTCCGCAGGCCGACGCTCTATCCACTGAGCCAAACCGGTTTCGGCACATTTACTGACTTTTGGTGTTGCGTGCTGATTTATCTTCCAACCTGTATAGCAGTACATGCTCCCACCAAACTTCCATAAGAGCACCCCATTATCTTAAATGTTTTGTATGTTAATTTGGGAATTGTGTGTGGCCACTAGTGAAAGAGCTCAAGTTACAGTGGATTCTTTTACTCACAAACAAACAATAAAGAATTCAGAAGGCACTTCAGAGCTATATGGCATCCACATATTAGTCAATGGCCCATGATCCTCCTGTCAATCTGATTTGCTCTTTTTAGAATATGGCTTTGTTCCTTACATTTGCCTGTGTACCACACACACTATGGATACTGTAGCACCAGCCATCATAGCTCCATCCATCTTAATGAGTCCGAATGAAAGAAGAAAACCAGGTTTGTAAAACTGTAAAAACCTGCCACCCGAAAAATCTTTCCTAAAATATATCATTTTAGGAAGCCCCAGCAAAGGGTTGTTGACACGTCATTGGCTGCCCATATTGGTACAGGATGGTTGGAAATACAATTTTTAGCTGGATATACTGCTGCTTCTGGCAATATAGGTTCACCCTTGTAAGGAAGTGGTGGGGTTGATACTGAGGAAGAAATCAGCAGCTTCAGCCAAATCATTGTGTGTGTGTGTTTGTGTGTGTGTGTGTGTGTGTGTGTGTAAAATATATGCACACATACATTTTGACTAAAGCTCCTAATATATAGATAAAGATATAGATATAGATATAGATACAAATGCATACATTTAAGTACTTTTAAGTAGGTCTAAATTATTTGTTTTTGTTTGTTTAGTTTACTTTCAGATCAAGAATTGTGAATAGTTTATAACTATTTGGCAAGTTTAAAAAGACCAAGAGATAAAGTACATTCAGGCCCCAAGAACAGATTTCTAAAGTAAGCAGAATTGAACATTCAATAACTTCATACAAAGATAAGTTTTAAAGATGTTGTATAAATTTAAATGGAACATGTATTACTAGAATAATTATCAAATGTACCTTTATTTTCTCTGATAAAAAAGAGGACTGATTTATCTATTGAACAATCGAGAGAGAGAGAGAGAGAGAGAGAGAGAGAGAGAGAGACACTTTGAGTATTTTGAAAAATCACCCAGAGAAATGAACTGAAAGTCATGATTGAAAATGATAAATGATCTTTCAAATTATGAAGTCACTTGTGGCAGGTTCCCTAATAGTTTAATCTACCATTATAGTACCTCTCATTATACCTTTTAATAATAAAATAACCCTGAAGGTAATTATACCTTCCAGGTGGTTTCTTTGAGCCCTACCGCTGATAAACCTTCTGTTGAACACAGTAATAAGTAGTACAGGCCACACAAAAGTGTGATAATGTTTTTGTCAACATTGTTAATTTGTGGGATTTCAATATAGTTGGCCATCATGAGATATTCTCATTTGATAACACAATTTCTTTATGGAAGAGGCAAGTCAAAAATGCAACAAAGCAAAGTGGTGGATGGACAGAAAGTTCTGAAATGTAGGAGTACCATCAGGTGCCACCTTTTACTCTAGAACTTTGGGTAAATTCTCGAATCCTTCTGAGTTTAAGTTTCTCAAAAGGAAAAATGTACAGAATACCTGATATGTACTTTTGAAAAAGAATGTGGATGGTAAGAGCTACAAAAGTATTCTGTGCATCATAAAGCTCTATTCAAACATGAAGTGATATTATAAGTATCCGATTAGCAAAACACATAAAATGAGAGTCATTTTCCACACATTATTTGTTTTCCGGGAGATAAAACACAAAACAATATGGTTTTAGCTGTTGTTGATGTTATAAGTAGATTTGCATAAAGCCTCAAAAATTACTGGTCTTCCCTGAGATGCAAAAGAGAGAACAAAATATGAAGAAATTGTTTACCTTAAATTTCTCTCTTGGGAGTCACCAGGACTCAATTTTAGGACTCTGTAGATAAGTTATAAGGTTTTGCATAAAATATGATATATTTCAAGAATGCGTAATCCTTTAATGAACAGCAGTACAATGCCATCTTTTAAAAACCCTCAAAATGTAGAAATATCGAACAAATTGAGATTTTTCCGCTTAACAATTTAAACTACCTTCATTTGAATTCAGAATTTGCTAACTTCTGAACCATAATTTTCAAGATTCTGCCTTGAATTTCAAATCAGAACATACAGTGTTTCTACTTCCACCTGTAGACTGGGAAGCTTTTCCAATAACAGCCCAGTGACTTACACATTCAGCTTCCCCCAGCCCCGTCGCAATCCAGTTCCAAAGAGGAAACCAGGAACCACACTAGGTGTTTCACAGGGAGAATCCAATACAGGCAACGATTATGCAGATACTAAAGGACTAAATCAACACAACGGCCGGCCATCCAGACAGAATAACTGCAGGATGTAGCCACTATCTCACTCGTGAGCTGGGGGACAAAGAAAGTGCTTGTGTTTATCAAAACTAGGACAGCTGGAAGCAGGTCTCCCCAAAACTGGGACTCAGACCTGTGAGGGTCGAGCTGCCCACTTGGTGCTATTTACTCAGGGTCCCACAGAATCAGACCTTTGAGGAGGAAAGGGGGCTGCACTGGTACTGCTGGCGTCTCTGGGGAACACAATGACGGTGTTCAGGGAGCTTTAGAAGCAGCTGGACACTGGGAACCATTTGTTACTACAAAACCAAGAGTAACCCGCCAGGAAACTTTGGGACCCCTGTCCTTATTATTGGTGCAATGAAATAGGATGTATTATTGTTTGATAATAACTGTCTTCCCCTCTCCTCTTGTTCCCCAACTTCAATTAAAGCAAGGTGCTTGCCAGCATGGTTTCAGAATCTTTTTTGATACAAACTTAGGAGAATGGGGAGCTGGAGGGTAGGAGTGGAAATGACTTTCAGAGTGTCCTAAGAGAGAGAGAATATGTATCTAGAAAGATCAGTTTTGACTACTAATGAGAGAAGACAGGGTAGAAAACGTACCAGCAGACTTGAGAGAAGAGGACTTGATATTTCAGGGTTTGAAGGACTTTAGAACAGACATGAGGTAGGAAGGTGGTAGACATTGGAGGGAAGGGTTCCTATAAAAGCTGGTGTGGGAATTTATGTGTGTTTTTGAGAGATGCAGATAAAAGTTGGAGTTCATTCTTAGTTACTGTCTGGTGGACAGATTCTGCTCCAATGCAGAAATTGAGCCATGTGGGTGTCACCATTTCCTAAGCTTGTGCAGAATAGAAGCCCAATACATTGTTAGAATTCTCTGGCAAATACCTTTATGTATTCCCCCCTATGTAATGGTTATGAATACTTCACATTTATATTAACCACAGACAGAAGACTACCCAAATGAAACCTCTTCGTATTAGGGAAAAGAAAATCATGGAACAGAAGGGATGATGTTCATGAATAAAAAATAAAATATGCCCTGGCTGGGTGGCTTGGTTAATTGGAGCATTGCCCAGTGCACCAAAAATGTTGTGGGTTCAATTCCCTGTGAGAACACATACCTAGGTCGCGGGTTCCATGCCCTGTCAAGGTGCATACGTGAGGCAACCGATTGATGTTTCTCACATCAATGTTTCTATTTCTCTCTCTCCCCTTCTCTCTCTCCCTCTCTTTCTTCCTCTCACTCTAAAATCAATAAACATATCCTTGGGTGTTTTCTAAAAATAAAATATTATTAAAGTTCTGTAACAATTATGTGTGTTTTTAAACTAAAAATTTTAGCACACTTTAAAAAATAAATGTAATATCTAAATATTAGTAAATTTTATAATAATTAATTATATTATGTCCTACTGACATCTAAATTTTTTCTCACTGACATCTCAATAAAAGAAAACACTCAACTCCATCATGCTACTTAGAAATAACAAACACCTTACAATCGTATATTTAAAAAAACAACACAGAATTAACAAGCAGCTTTCAAACTTTGCAAAGCAATTGAATGGAAAATAGGCATTTAGGGACAACTCATGTTGCCCCATGTGGAATCATTTTTGAACTCCTTTTGCTTTTGGATTGCTTTTTTAAGTATACCTGTGACTGACAAGGCTTTCATTTCTGCACTCTCGCACAAATGTACATTAAAAGTAAAAGTGAGCAGGCAAACAATGGTTGTCATTTACTTTCAATCAAAGAGTTTGCCTGGCTTAAACCAGGCTAGAGTTGTTGGCACCTTGAATAAGATCTTCTCTTAAGAGGAAGCTTGTCATGCCTAGACAGCAAAGCCTATGACAAATTATGGTAAATCTTGTAAGTGTTTAGATACAACGTTGTGTGTAAGACATCATTCCAGTGCCCTAGCTTTACCTTACTAAATGTCTGACTTAGGGGAGTTACTGACCTTTCCTAATCCTCAGTGTCTTCACTTGCTTCATGGGGAAACCAGCAGTGCCTATACCATGGATTTGCTAAAAGAATTAAACTAAATAATTCATATATATCACTGACACAAAATTACCAATACTTAGTGACTTCATTATTAGCAACTTTGTATGGCACCTAATCTATGTGTCTATCAAAAAAATTGCTGGGACTCTGATGATTTTGGAGTTACTTTACCCACTGATGATTTAGGTTCCTAAGTTATATCTTCCCCACAAAGACTAATTCATGGCATTTATTTCTTATTAACACTTCAAATGAGTCTAAGTAAATATTTTTATATTTACTGATACTTCTCATCGGTAATTTGTCTGTTCCTGATAATACTCAGGTTAGATATTACTTCTAGGTATAGATACATTCCTTCCTCATAAGTAACTAGCAGTCTCCTTGGATTTGCTTATCACTGAAACTAAAATCTCAGCAGACTTCTCCCTTCCGTATAGTCAGGGTAGAACAAAATGAACCTCTTCCAGGTCTTTGCTTCTTGAGTTAGTGGCAGAGTGGTTCATATTCAGAGGCACTGACTTCACGGGAACTGTTCCTTTGGGAAATTTCCTTACCCTCTGTAACTACTTAGTACATTTATCCTTTCAGATATGTCATCATACTCAGTATGCAGATGGTAGGCAGATTTGTTGATTAAGAATTAAATCTAAACATTAAATGTGTACAAGCAGGGTAAAAATAATTATTTAGTTATTCTTAATTATCACATGTGTAGACAACTGTAGATTGATTTAACTATAGTTTTTAAAGTAAAAAATGCTATGTTGTTTGGTGAAATGCTTTGAGTGGAAAAGATTCACATCCATAGGCTGTTTAATAACACAGATTTATCTAAAGATCTGAGAAAGTAGATGCCAACTGTTCGAATTCCAAACGGAGGAGCTAGACCATTCAATGAGGACTCACAAAGAAAGAGGTGGCTTAAAACTTGTGTTGCTGGTCCTATAAAAAGTTTTAATTTGGAGCAGCCAAGAGGTTAGAAATAAAAACCTTGAAGGAATCATTTATGAGGAAGGGTGGATTGATGGTTTCCACTTCTTCTTAAGCCTAGTTAGGGACTAGGGACTCCATGGGGATCCTCCAGAGGTTACTCTTCTAGTTCAGTGGACACGGTAGATGGTGCTTAATTAACTCCTGAACTAAAAGGCCAGCAGAAGCTGCCTAAAATGTCAGTAGAAAATAGGGTTGCATTTGGGTTTCAGGTTGGAGGTGATGACATATCCTATCACAGTGGGAAAGTTGACTAAGGCTTCTTCCCTGGAAATCATCTGCCCACTGACAAGTGACCTCAGCAGAAGACGCAGGATGTAAACAGTGAGGTGAAAAACTGAGGTGGAATAGACAGAAGAAGGACAGGTACCACCCAAGTAAGAAGAGCATTAAGGACATCTCCCAGGAGTACATGGGGAGCACGCATGAGAAAAAGAATCATCTTTAAACATCTGCCACCTCTAGAGAAATCCAGCATCCCATTACACATTGTCAACCCAGAAAGCATGCTGTCAGCATCCTCTCCTCCCTCCTCTGTTTCAATGCTGGAGGAGCCACGAGCAGCCTCATGAGTGCGGTAAGAAGAGCCCTCAAGAAAGAAAAACAGCCCTGACTGGTTTGGCTCAGTGGATAGAGCGTCGGCCTGAAGACTGAAGGGTCCCAGGTTCGATTCCAGTCAAGGGCATGTACCTTGGTTGCAGGCACATCCCCAATAGGGGGTGTGCAGGAGGCAGCTGATCGATGTTTCTAGCTCTATATCCCTCCCCTTCCTCTCTGTAAAAAAATCAATGAAACATATTTTTTTTTTTTAAAAAAAAAAAAGAAAGAAAGGAAAACAAAGCCAACAACATGACCACTTCCTACACCAGGAAGCAGCAAGAGGAAGGCAGGAGCTGATGGAAGGAGGGTCCATTGGGAGAAACTTTTAATTTTGAATACCCTTCTGAGTTTGTGATCAATACAATAAAGTGGACAAAGTAATTACTAAGAAGAGATGATTTTTATGGCTGAGATTGACAAAAGAATGGTTTATTGGGTCAAGGGAAGGAGCTAAGCTGTGAGACCTGCCCATGAATTCTTGCAGGTGCAGAACTGGTTGCATGAAAAGGATTTGAAGAACCAGTGAGGGGAAGAAATCGAGTAGTTTTCTGATTGCACTCTACAAGTTCTGCTTGCTCAACATATCAGTTATATACAAGTAAACATTGAACAGCTTATTCAGTGATAATCCAATTGACAGCTTTATAGTGTTATATAGTATCACTTTTATTTTTCTATAAATTACATATTGCCTACTCCTTCATCACTCAGACAAAAATGTTCTCAGTTCTCTTTCATCATAATATAGTGAAATACTGATGTAGTACAATACAGGATTTATCAGTCTCTAGTTTTTAAAAAACTAGAAGAAAAGAAAACCACACACAGAAACAATTCAGGGGTGTTTTCTTTTGCTTATAAATCTTTCCTAAGCATAGTAAAAAAAATAATTGATTAAGGGAGACATTGATGACTGATGTTATAATTCAATCTCTGGACTTTGATTATAGCATAAACTGGATTTCTTCAACAGAAAAATATCACTCAAATCAATCTTGTCTTATTGGTATCCTTTATGCTACATTTGCAATTACACAGCTTAGAGAAAGGTCAGATTTCACAAGTATTTATTCTTCCAATGGGTATTCAAGAGAGAAAACAATTTTAGAGAAGCAAAATTGAAATGAATATTTGGATTGGAGGAATATCTCAGCCAATGGGAAAACAAGGGCCATTTTCTAAGGAGGTGGCTTGCTTAGAAAAAAAAAAAACACAAAAACATATATATGCTAAATATCAGTAGACCTAAATTCTAGGCTTGTAGTTAAGACTTTAAAACTTGGTTGAGTATTATTATTTAGTAGTAGTAGCAGTAAGCTTTTGACTGCAAAGCTTAGTTAGAGGTGAAGTGAGGAGTGATGGGGAAGAGAAGGGAATAGAAGAGGGAGAAAGGGAGAGAGGGAGAGAGAGAATATATTTTAAATGTAACTGAAAACTTGTGGTTGCCTTCAAGTATAGCTGGATCCTGGTGCTGAAATAACATGAAAAATGTCTCTCTACATTTCATATTTTCTTACTACTGTGTTGACTTGAAACTCATTCTTCACTCTGTGTTGACTCCAGGTTCAGGGGAAGAGGGTGCTTCCTTCCAAGTCTTTTTTCTGAGCTTCTCCCTGAATAAATTGACACGGGTTGCATGCCCATTTTGAACACATCATTGTGGTTCAGTGTGTGGCATATGATGATATTCCAGGTCAGCATGCTCCCACTGCTATATCTGATGCTGGAATCAGCTCCAGACAAACTATTGGGATGGAAAATTGTGTGGGAAATGGAGTCTTAAAGTGAAGTCTGCTCTTATAAGATCAAGGGAAAAAGGAAACTAGGTAGATAAAAGCAACAGATTCCACTTAAGATGATTCATGTAATCTCTTAGGACTTAATCTCTGCATCTATAAAACAAACATTAATAACACAAGCTCTATATATTTTCTAGGCTCATTGTTGTAAATCTTAGATGAGATCATAGATATAGAAGTACATCAAAATTTTGAGTTAAGAAAAACATGTTGTATGGTGAAAAAGTACAAATTTAAAAAAAATACTCTATATTTGAGACTATCTAAATAGCTCTTTAGTGGAGGATTATTTGATATATCTAATTGTACTCATCAGCAATTATTGGTATTTTCTTCTCTAGGACATAAGGACTGCTTAAAGATAATAATACATATCCAGTTGTTCCTCAAAGGTATAATGATTCTATGATATAAACAAAAGCAAAAATGAAATATTAGGATTCAATACATTTCTGGGCACTCACAAAGCAAATATTCTCTGTTGCATGAGAAAGCTACTTCTTTTTCCTAAGATGACAACTTAATGCAATGAAAAAACATATGTAAACTGGATATATGAAAACAACTGCATTTGAGTTCCTGATTTACCATTTCTTAGGTGTGAAATGTTGGACATCTAACCCTGACCCTCAGTTTTTCATCTGGAAGAATGAGGATAATAACTAGCTTGTGGGTGTTGGTGAATTTTAGAGATCATGTGTGCCATGGGACTTTTCACATAGTAGGCACCCAACAAATGATGATTTCATTCATTTTTATTATGAACTTCTCAGGATGCTATTATAGCAGTTCTAGATAAGGAAATTTTTCAAAGAAAAATGGTAATGACTTGGGACTTGAGATGAACAGGTCAAGTGCTTGCTAAATGACTTTTGCTGTATTTTAGGAAACCAAGGGTATGAGTCAAAGTTTGATGGGAAGAGCAGAGCCACTCTAAGTGATAGAATATGGGATTTAAAAAATATGGATTTATACCTTACACAAATCTGGAAGCTGGTGTAGACAGCCCCGGAGATCTAGGTGTGGATGTTAGTAAGTACCCCTGCATCCAGGTCTGTCTCTCATCTCCTGTAACTGCTGTCTGGGTGGCCGGTGGGAAAAGCTGGGCTCTAGTCTTCACCACCAGATTGTAACACATTTGATCCAGGACTATCAGACACTGAAGGAGGAGGTCTGGTGGGAGCTGAAGGGCCTACGAGTCTGGTAGAGGACTCACACCAACAAAGTAAGCTACCAGATTGGTGACAGCATGTGTGAACTACCTTAGTGCCTGGAGACTGCACTAACTTTCAAAGAAAACATAATGGCTGCTATTTCCCTTCTACATTCAAAATCTTGTAGGATTTCCTCTTGGGTTCAGCACTGATTCTAACCTGGGAAAGGTCATTCCAGATTAATTACAATGGTACAGTACAAAGCCACCACACCAAGTAACCACTCGAAATCTAAGTAGTACTTATAAGTAGAGCTAAAGAAGTGGTCATTTGTGGTTGACATTAATGAGGAGGGAGAAGCAAATAGAAGCACTCTCCTCTTAATTTTATTTTAGCTTTTACTTTTAAATAATTTCAGACATATATAAAGAAAATTTGTTTTGGGCAAAAAACTCCATTATACTAGTATAATTTAGCCAGTTTTTCCCATTTGCCAAATTTGTGCATTCCTTTCTATCTATCTATAGGTAGATTGATAAATAGATACATGTAAATATTAATACATGTTTTTCCTGAAACATCTGAGACTAAATAATGATACTGTTGGAGCCTCATTATCCCCAAATACCTCTGTGTATATTTTCTCAGAGCAAGAATCTCCTCTTCCATGACCATATTATAATTATTCAAAACAGAAAACTAGCTTTGATACAATACTAGTCTCTAATCCAAAACATTTAAATTTTACCCAGTTATTAAGTAATGTCCTTTATGGCCCAAACATCCTATCTAATAAAGAGAGAATATGCAAATTGACCATCATGCTGTCACAAAGATGGCAGCGCCCATAGCCACAAGATGGTGGTGCCCAGTCCCCTTAGCCCCACTGGAGTCCCCCAGTTCTTTCAGGCCCGCCAAGGGGGTGGCAGGCATGTGGTGCAGCCGGACCTGCCCTCAGCCCCCCAGCTGCCCAGGGTTGGCCCCAAGGCTCAGGAAAGCCTTGGATGTCAGCTGCCCAGCCGCCCAGGGTGGGCCCAAGGTGCAGGCAAGCCTCGCATGGTGGCTGCCCAGCTGCCCAGGGCCACCCAAGGCTCAGGTAACCAGGGCCGGCTAAGGCTTGTGCTACCAGCAGTGGCAGCAGCAGAGATGTGATGGGGGTGTCGCTTTCCCCTGATTGCCAGGTTGCCTCCCACCCCCTGAGGGCTCCCAGACTGTGAGAGGGGGCAGGCCAGGCTGAGAAACCCCCCTCCAGTGCATGCATTTTTATGCACCTGGCCTCTAGTTACAAATATAAAAAGGTCTGGTCCATACCTCAATCCAAGGTCACATGTTGAATTTGATTGTCATGTCCCTCTAATCTCCTTTGTTCTTGACCAGTTCTTCAGTCTGCCTTTGTCTTTCATGAACTTGCCATTTTTTAAAAGTATAGGGTGGGCACTTTTATTTATTGTCCCTTCATTAAGGTTGTCTAATTTTCCTCAAAATTAAACTAAGAAATTTGGCAGAAAGAGCAAGAAGTCATGTTGTTTTTTTCCTATAAGATGGTGTCTGCCTTCTCCTCTCATTTTTATTTTTTATTTTTTTAAAATATATTTTATTGAGTTTTTACAGAGAGGAAGAGAGAGGGATAGAGAGTTAGAAACATCGATGAGAGAGAAACATCGATCAGCTGCCTCCTGCACACCCCCCACTGGGGATGTGCCCGCAACCCAGGTACATGCCCCTGACCGGAAATGAACCTGGGACCCTTGAGTCCACAGGCCAACGCTCTATCCACTGAGCCAAACCGGTTAGGGCTCCTCTCATTTTTACATATATTCCTGTACCATGTATTCACTGTATCTATCATTGCAAAGGACTTTTGTTTCCTTAAGTCTAGAGTTTGCAGAATTTTTTCTGTTAAGAGTCAGAGAGTAGTCTGGCTGGTGCAGCTCACTGGTTGAGCATTGACCTTTGAACCAGGAGGTTACTGTTCAATTCCTGTTCAGGGCACATGCCTGGGTTGTGGGCTCAATCCCCAGTGTAGGGTATGCAGGAGGCAGCCAATCAATGATTCTCTCTTATCATTGATGTTTCTACCTCTCTCTCCTTCTCCCTCCTTCTCTGAAACCAATAGAAATATATATTTTTTAAAAAGTCAGAAAGTATATTTTTGATTTTGCAGACCATGTGTCATTCACAACTACTCTACCTGTTGATATAATGAACATGTGTGACTATGTCCCAATAAAACTTTATTTAGGGGCATTATTAAAATTTGAATTCATGTTATTTCACATGTCATGAAATATTCTTCTTCTTTTGATTTCCTTCAACCATTTAAAAATGTAAAAACAATTATTAGCTCCTGAGTTATACAAAAATATTGTAGTCCATAGTGTGCTCACCCCTCCTCTACAGCTTCAGGTATTGTTACTCAAAGCTGCTTTCTTCCTCATCACAGCTTTTCTATCACACAGGTATCTCAACTGTAAAGGCCAACTTTGAATGTTCTCTTTGCCATTGAATAGCTGAAAACCAGTGGAGGGAAAACACAGTTGTTTAACTTAGATTTATAGAAACTGATGTTTTTTTATTGCTCTGTATTTTTTATCCAGTCTCTTCTTGTATGTGAGCATTGTACTTGGAACTAATTTTCATCTATAGCACATTATACAATACTATTAGTTTGATTAATTAATGCATAATACATCCTGGAGACTAATTTGTTTACTCCTAGTAGACTCATTAAGGCTTTCTGTATGAATGTGAGATTGGGTTTAAAAAGGGAATCACCTTAGAATGATTGACTTCCGTGTCTGTTTAAAAAGAAAAAAAAAAATCAAACTAATGAAAATCAAGCAATCTATATCCCTCCCTTTAACAACAACAACAAAAAAAGAGCATTAAAGGACTTCTAGTGCTGCATGAATATAACTTGATGTCCTATGATGATATTTATAGAGTTACATGATTTACTTTCAAAAATTACCATAGAAGACACCAGTTAAAGCAGTGTGCTAATATTTTTCTTCGGAGGTGAATAGAGCAATGAGGACTTGCATCTCGGCTTTAGTTCTGCATGCCCGTACATATTTTGAGTTTAGTGTCTTGCCAGCCATGTTAACACTATTGCCCCTCATGCAGGAATAAAGCAGCTTCTAATAAATAAGACTGCTGTTAGGCGAGAGCCCCAGCCAGCAAGCCTTGCCAAGGCAGGAGGACATATTTCTTGATGATATATTTTTTGTGCTGTATTCTGCCTTTTCTGACTAGTTTATGCACCTTGGCAGGATGAGAGGATGGGCATAATCCTTCCCCATTTCTGTTCTGATGCATTATTTTTGGCTAGGTAGTTAGATACCTTTACAGTACCGAGCCATTCAGAATTTCAGAGATACATAGATGTCAGCACCAGTCTCATGCGGGGTTTCTCCACCCAGTGTCTATTCCAAGGTCTTACCCTTTGAAAAGAGCTGAAACCCAGTTGTCAGAGATGTGTGCTGGAGGGTTATTTTAGTAAAAACAGGTTTTGTAATTAGAAATCTTAGGGCTGTGATTTGTCTACAAGGCTGAATATGCAGATCCTTCCCCTTTCATTGAGAAATCTCTGTAGAATGTCTGAGACAGATCTTCCCAACTTAATATGCAAGAGAGCAAGTGCATTGTGTTCTTATTGCTGGTGCAGCACCAGGCTCATCTCAGAGACAGGCAGTGTGTAGTTTACACAGTTGTCATGATTGCCTGGCTTTGGGTATTTATGCTTTCAAAAATGTGGAGTAAACAGTTTGTGATAAATTCTCTCTGGGCCAAGGTTACTGGATCTCCTTTGCTGGAAATGTTTAGGTATTGGATAGGAGCCCTACTGTCCTATGTGCTTCTATGCAATTAGGTTGGCGGGCCTGGGGTTGAAGAAGATGACCTCCATAGATGGGCTAGCCTAGGGCAAAATTGTTAAGTAGGCCAAGTTTCCTGTTTCATTTGTCATTTCACCAGGATGCCCCCAGGCTGTTCCCTGCCTCCCACCAGTTGTTCTACCGCTCACTTTATCAAGCAATCTATCCTGTTTTAACATTCAACATTTACCTGGTTGGTGCCCTGTTCCCCTAGACTCTCCATGATGGTGAGAAAAGTGATTAAGTGAAATCATTTTAATAACAATAAATGGCTCTAGCTTTCTCTATTCCTCCACATCGTTTTACCTCCCGATCCCTTGCTTAACACATGTGCATTTTAGAAGGACCCTACTAGAACCTCAGTGAATTCATGTAAAGGGATAACTGATAGCAAATATTTCAACTGTCAGAGCAGAAAAGTGAGGGAAGTATTTTAGAGGCCTTTTCACTCTTTTAAAACCATTGCAAAAGGAAATAGCTCCTGCAAAGAATCATGGCCTTCTCTAATAGTATGAACCTTCCTTTGCTGACAAGGTTAACAAATATTAAAACTGACTTTCAGAAAAATTGTTTGGTGTCTTTAAGTCTGCAAATCAGTGACCAATGAAGGGACAGGAACAGTAAATTAATAATAGTAATAATAATAATAATAACAATAAAGAAGCAGCTTTAAAAAGGCAAAGTTGGGAGGAGGGAAGAATGGCAAGAAGGAAGAGGCAGTATCTAATGAACAAAACAAACTGATGAATAAAATAGAACCAGTGGCATGGAAACATGGAACAAACTGAGGAATCTCAGAGGGAAGAAGGGGCAGGCAGACAGAAAGAGATTAACCAAAAAACTTATATGCAAAGAACTTATATACCCATAGACACAGACCAGAGGGTGGTGAAGGGTGGGACAGGGTGGGAACTGGGTAGAGGGGGTCAATGGGAGATTAAAGGGGACATTTGTAATACTCTCAATGATAAAGATTTTTAAAAATTAATTCTAAAA
Source organism: Plecotus auritus (assembly GCF_963455305.1). NCBI lineage: Eukaryota > Metazoa > Chordata > Mammalia > Chiroptera > Vespertilionidae > Plecotus > Plecotus auritus. Next base: position 10,309,962 of record NC_137773.1, on the reverse strand, counting down.
ACAACAACAACAACAACAACTGGATTTAGTTTGTGGAAGCTGCTGTTGTCTGCCAGAAAGGAAAAGACTAGCAGATTGGTTTTGTTGGTCTAAGAATTGTGTTATGTGAAATGCTTCCAATAAGCTATCGTCTAAGAAAACTGTAGAGTCATAGACCTTTACTGCTAGAAGGGAACCTTAGAATTGACTTGTCCAAATCACATATTTTAGAGGTGAGAAATGTGAAACACACAACATAAAACTGATTTGTTCAAACTAAATATTATATTCAATAATACAGGGAATATTAGACCCCTAAAATATGAAAGAAGTAACTTCAACTTGAAACCAACCAACCATAACAGCACAGGGCAATGATTAGAAGCACAGAATTTAAAGTCAGATATATTTAGAATCCTGTTTTATTAGTTGTGTGAATGTGGACAAGGAAAACTATTTTGCTAAACCAAGATTGGTACCCTTACCTGTAAAATTCAGATTATTAAAGTGAATGAAATCCATATAATACATGACCTTGATACAATGCCTGACATGGTGTGGGTAGTTAATAAATACCTCTTGCTAACATTACCATTATTGAAGAATCAATATTGCTCTTGCTATATGTAATAAATTAGGTAACATTAGAGTGAAAAAAGTGAAAGTATGAAAGCTTGGTCACTATATGAAATATCTATAAACTGCTAAGATGTAGGTATATTCCAGAATTTCCTTGATATAAAAGTATTTTTTAATTGTGAATATTACAATTTGAAGAGAGATAACAACTATACCTGACATTCCTAATACAAATTTAATATCATGGAGTTTCTTCCTTAACTTCTTTAATTTTATATTTGATTCTTTGTTTACACATTGAAATGCTTGGTTTCTAATATTACCCTATATACTTATTCGATTTATCATACATTTCATAATTGCATCAACTATGTGCTGAAGATAATATCACTGGGTGAAGTTTAAGACATTTTTGTAGTTCTTTTTGTACTAGAATATATACTATTACAGATTTATTGTCAGAGAAATTAACTTATTATATACTTAAATTCTACCTACAATAATAAAAGCATAATATGCTAATTAGACCTGACATCCTTCCGGACGACCTTCCAGATGAAGCTGGGGCTTCGAGGGAAGCCTGGGTCCTGGTGCCAGAGGGAAGCTGGGGCCAGCAGCCGGGGAAGGAAGGCCTACTCTTGCACAAATTTCATGCATCAGGCCTCTAGTATAATGATAAAACCCAATTTTATATAAGATTTTATTCATGTGTTTTACTTTGTTCTTCATTTTAGAGGTCTTTCTCATGATTCATTTATGTGTTAATACATAATAAAATCATTTACATGGTTTAAAAGAGAAAAATATTTTAAATTCTCAGAGAAATCTTGCTTTCATTATAATTTCTATTCCAAACATTTTAATTATTTCTTGTATGTTTTGTAGCTTATTATTTTTGAAAAAATAAGCAAGTACAGGCATAAGTATATTTGTATTTTCACTTCTTTAAAAATTTCATTTTTATAACCTGGAGATCCTTTGTTAACCAGTACTGAAATGCTGGTCTTCATATTTCTTTTCACCTGCATAATACCATCTTTTGGAAGAAGTACAGTTAGTGGCTCATTAAAGCATTCCTCTAACGCTGCACCTTTGAATAGTTTCCAACCTTTTGTTGTTTCAAATAATTCTGCCAAGAATAACCATTTGCCTTAATATTTCACACATAGGGTGGTTTTCTTTCTCTCCTGCTTGAAATCCTTGTAATCGATTGCTGAGTCAAGGGGTTAATGCTATGTAATTTTGTTTGATATTGGCAAATTCTCCTCTATAGGAATTATGCCATTTTGCAATCACTGTGGCAACATTATGGAGGGTCCCTTTCTCCTAGTGTTGCCAACAGAACATAGTGTGAATCTTTTGAATTTTTGTCAATATAATAGGTGAGATTGCATCCTTACTTTGTAGTTTATTTTTTATGTATTTTATTTTGAATGAGACATTATTCTTTTCATATTAGTGTCATTTGCCTTTCCTGAAACTCTCTACACCTAGTTTGCCCCACTTTATATTAAGATTTTTTTTAACTGTTTACCTCTTAATTATTAGGAGCTTTCTATATGCTAGGAAGATAAACTGTTTGCCTGTAATATAATTTCCAAATATTATTTTGTTTGTAGTTTACTTATAGTTTTTTATTTTTCTTTGAAAACATAAAATACCAGTCTTATCTTTGTTGCTTTTGAATTTTGAATGTGAAATAGCTTATCTTTATTCCTTGATTATAAAGTAATCCATTTATGTTTTTATTTACTGCTTATAGTTTTTAAAATCTTCAATCCATTTGTAAATAGTCTGGTGTAAGCTATGGGATATAGCTTCAGTTACATAATTTTGTAAATGACTATTCAGTTTTCCCAACATTATTGATTAAAAAGTTGACTTCCCCTAAAGATTTCAGATGTCACTGAAAACATACATCAACATTGCTATCTGATTATTCAAGTGCCAATATCTATCCTTTTTTGACTTTTAATGAATTATAGAGGGTTTCTAGTTTGTTTCAATTTTAGTTTGTTTTAATTTCTAATAGGTCTATCCTGCCCCTTCTCTAACTGCTTATCTTTTTCAGGTTTTCTCCTATAATTTTTATTTAGTAAAATTGTCAGCAAGGATATTATAATAAATTTATCTAGCTATGGCTCATAAATGGCTCTATTTCCTGTGATTATAGTAAATTTACTGACTTGATTTACTTTTTTTAAATACCTGGTTGTCATAAGAATATGGTTTTGCCTTTCATTTGTCCAATTATTCTTTTGATCTTTCAGGAAATTTAAATATTGTTTTATGAGGTTTTACTCATTTTAGTATGCTTTATTTCTAACTATTTAATCTTTAAATTTGCACTAGAAGTTTTTTCTCTTTCATTATCTTTTCTAACTCATTATTGTTTGAAGATATAGAAAGTCCATTGATACTTTATATTAATTATATATTCTGCTATTTTCCTGAATTCTCATTGTGTATAGCCTTTTAAATTTATTCTTTTGAATTTTTCAGGGATATTATCTTATGTACATAGAGATAGTTTTACTTATTCTTTTCAATTTTATGCCTCTAATTGTTTCATTTACTCTGGTTACATTGATAATATCACCAACCAAATATTAAATAAGAGTAGAGATAGGTGCATTTTTGTAATGCTTCTTCTTCTTCTTCTTTTTTTTTTTTAATGGGAAATCAGCCTTTGTTTCCCCATTAAGTAAGATGGTGGCTTTGGCTAAAATATCTATTCATGCTGGCCAGTATTGCTCAGTGGTTGAACATTGACCTATAAACCAAGAGGTCACTGGTTTGATTCCCAGTCAGAGCACCTGTCTGGATTGTAGGCTCTATCCCTAGTAGGGGGTGTGCAGGGGGCAACAGATTGATGTTTCTATCCCTCTTCCTTCCTCACTCTCTAAATAAATAGAAACATTTAATAAATAAATAAAACATCTATTCATCTATTTATCCATATATATAGGAATATTATTGATTAATAGATTGATGGCATAAATATATTTACATAGATAAACATTAATGTTATATTAATGAAGCATCAATAAATTCCCATTCTATTCAGTAATTTTAAGATTTTGACTTTTCTAAGTATATGGAAATTATAACATGATTTATTTCTCCAGATCTACTAACATGGATGTCTATTAGTTTTTGGATATGTCCCCCCACTTACATGCAAATTTAAGTTGGTTGGCCATATGTGTGGGCAACGGAGGGTTTCATTTACTCTTCCTGTTTACTATTATTTTTTGAAGATTATAGAATTAAATTTAATCAATGATCATTATTCTTTGGTTATCTGAGTGCTTAGTAGATTTGTTTTTGTTAAGTAATATATTTGTAATTTTTTTACAGAAGAGTTCTTGCAGTTTATTCTCTAGAAGCTAAACTAATAAAGAAATGAATCACTCAGGCCAATGTATAAGACTATTGTAATGTTGTCTTCCTAGAAATTATGAAGTCACGGTCTTCTTTCCATGGTGAGTCCCAAAGAAATTACATTTGCCTTTGAGATATTTCCTGCCTTGCAATATCTCTAGAGGGGTTTTCAACTCTAAGTCCCAGTATGAGTAGGTTATCTCCTACAGGAGAAATCTTTAAGCTTTCTTAGTGACTGTCTTTCTCCTGAATATTTATAGTATCTTACACTTTCTTTTCAGCTCTAGTAGATAAATATTCTCTTCAAGAGATAGATTGAAAAACTTTTTAAAAGGTCAGAGTATAAGATTAATTTCATTTTTACCTAATGGCTGTGTTTTAAAATCTACAGTATACAGATATTTCTACATGCAATTAAACATATTTTTTAAAATAGGAAAGCTAACTCTGCCTTCTTTTAAAGTGTTTTGCAAACAAGCCTTTGGTTAAATATAAAAATAAAAGTTTCAAGAAATTTACATATTTTATGCAAGGGATCATTAAAAACTATGCAAATATCCTTCTATTGAAATGATTGCTGCTTCAATCAATCATTACATAATTTTCAGCTAAATAGTTCCATATTCCCATAAAAATCAATTTTTACTTATGCAGATAGTTCAAAAAAGTGTATTTAAATTTCAGAACCACAGAATTACATCCCTTATAAAAAATTTATCACTGATGAGTACTGAAAAATTGCTAGAGAACTATTCAGTATTACTGGAACATTGCTTTATTCTCACTGACAGTCAGGTTTTTTGTGTTTTTTTCTGGAAAAGGCAACATGTTTTTCATTTCTTTAAAAAGTTAACTTTTTCTGACCCAGCTTCTAAATAGCCACTGGAAAACAAGATTGGTCAATTCCCATCTTTCAAAAGAAACAAAACAGCTTAGAACAGATTTTAAAAGAGTTTGAAGCTTGTGAGGTTTTTTTCCCTTCATAATATGAAACCAAAAATCTTCTGAGACTAAATCTTGTTTTCAAGGAGTAATAGAGGTCATTTGCGTGATCGAAAAAGAAGAGGTAAATGTGGGAAGAAAGGAAAACGTTTGTAGACCTGAGCCAACCCACAAACCTCACTTACTATGTTTATTACTTTATCAGATGGGTGGAGGAGGGAAAAGAAAACTAAAATTTATTAGCTACCTATTATGGGCCCTATCAAGTAGTTATGATGTTAATCCTTATAAGTGTACTTTAAAAAAGGCATTCTATACTTTTTTATTAAGAAACTAAGGCAGGCCATAGGCATTAAAGTAATTCTGTCCAAGGTGACCCATCGGGTGAGTCACCTCACTCCAAAGTCTGAATGTGTGTGTTTTCTGTCTTTAATAAGTATCTTGATCTTCTAAGACAATACTTTCCAGACTTGTCATTCACATAGTCTCATCACATGTTTTGTTACCTTACTAAAGGGGTTCGTTCTCCAAATATGAGTATGAGTTTGCAGCAAAGAAAGTATGAGTTTATGAGTTGAAGAAATGGTGCCAAGCCTGAAGTCCCAGGTAAACTAGTACTCAAAGACCTACCTCCCTAATGGCGCCCAGGGGAAAGACTACAGAAAAAAAAAACACACCTATTAATCATGGTGGCTAAGCAAGTTGGGGTCGTGGGCTCTACTGATGGGTTGGCCAAGGTAGGGAGTAATTGATCATTATATCAAGTCCTGATATCTGCCAGGGTGCCATTCGGTATGGTTTCCTTAGGGTTGGTCTGTAGGGTCATTCTGCCTTCATGCTAGAACACAACTGAAGTTATCTTTAGCTTGAGGGAAACTCTGTTTATGTGGTCAACATACCTGCATCTTTGTTCTTTGTTCTTAATACAGTTGATGCTGACCAGAATCTAATGTCCAAAGGGCTGAATAACTAAGGAAGGGAGTGGACAGTCAGAAAAGAGAGAGGGTCATGTTAAAGAAATGGAGTTTCTGTGTGGTTATATTTAGACTTCTTTTCCCCTTTAAATTGACTTTTATTTGACTCACTTCGTTAACTTCACCTTGTTATTAGAAGCAATGACAAACATAGATACGATTGATTTACTGTGTTTTGTGTTATATATAGTCACTAGAGGCCCAGTGCAGGAATTTGTACACAGGTGGGGTTTCTCGGCCTGGCCATGATCAGGGCCGATCAGGCTATCTCACCCAGGCCCAATTGGGGTGATCAGGGCTGGCTGGCGGGGGGGGGGGGGGGAGGGAGGGACCATGGGTGGTTGGACAGCTGTGGGAGGTTGGCTGTGGGAGTGGAGTAACCACCAGGGGGCAGGTCCTGCGTTGAGCATCTGCCCCCTGGTGGTCAATGCACGTCATAGCTACAGTTGACTGGTCATTCAGTTGACCTTTGTAATGGTCATTTAGGCTTTTATATATATAGATGCCCACTTAATGACAGGGATATGTTTTGAGAAATGTGTAGCCAATAGTGTATTGTACAAACATCACAGAGTATACTTACTTTGGCTATACAATAGAGCCCATTGCTCCCAGGTTACAAGCCTGTGTGTATAGCACATTACTATATAAAACAACATGAGATTCAATCAAGCACAAGAGAAAATGATGCAAGCAAGAGATGGGGTAAACATGAGATGTATGAGTCTGCTGTCAATATAATTCTGTTTTATGGCAAACTTTTTTTTTATAAGTAAAAAGAGTACACTCTCACATAATGATAAAAAGTACAGTATAACCCTAGTGTGGTTCAGTGCTTAGTGTTCACCCATGTTGCAGTTCAATTCCCCATTAAGGGCATGTACCTGGGTTGCAGATTTGATCCCCAGCCTTGGTTGGAGCATGTGTGGGAGGCCACCAATGGATCTGTCCCTAACATCAATGTCTCTCACTCTCTCTCTCTCCCTTCCATTATCTCTAAAAATTTAATGGAAAAAGTATCCTCAGGTGAGGACAAACAAAAAACAAAACAAAAAAGTATAGTATAGAAAATGCATAAACCAGTAATATAGTATTTTATTATGAATAACAAGTATTATGTACTATATGTAATTATATGTGGTATATTTTTACTTGACTGGCAGTTCATAGTTTTGTTTTGGCCAGCTTCACCACAAACCTAACCGTGATTTAAGATGGCTACCATGTCCCTTGGCAATAGGAATTCTTCAGTTTCATTCTAATCTTATAGGACCACTGTTGTATATGTGGTCCATTAGTTGATTGAAACACAGTTATATGGCACATAGATTATAATAAATGTACAATCTTAAAATGTTGTGTTGTGTTTATTCATGCATTACCTGAAATATATGCACTGGTTTTGTGCTTGCCACCTTTTTGCAAACACTATCCTGGGAAAAAAAATGTACTAAGTTTCATTTCTCCTTAGCCCATTTTTGAAAAACCAATTTTTCCTCGGTTTGGGACCACCAGCCTCCCTTGGGCTCTTCCTCTTCTAAAGAAACTATTAAGCAGAATAAAGTAAAAGCAGGAATACCAGTAATTTAGTAGAACCTCAAGAGAGTAGAGTTGCAAAGGTGAAACTTAGGAAGGTGGAGTAAAATAAGCCTAAGGCTGCAGCTAACTCAACTGTGGACAGTTCTTGAGGTCCTGACAGGAGGAGAGCTGCCCTGTACCTTCCCTGAAGCGAGAGGGAGGGGACATGCTGACAATGCACTTTTCTCCCAGGTTCAGATGGCAGAGAAATCCTGCTTGTTCTAGGGATCCTGAAACAATACTCTGGCATTGCACATTCCACATATTTTAATGATCAGATCCTCAGACAAAGAAAAAATAAGCAAAGAATTTTCAAACATAGGTGCATTTTCCCCTACTCAAGTAGTATAGGATCTGACCATTGCAGTTCTTGGAAGCCAGTTTAAGAAATCCTTTACATTAAATGACTTTTAGATACTCGTTAAGGTTCCTATGATAAAAGTGACATGGGTTCATGAAATTGCAAATTTCCTATGTATTTCATTATTCTATGTTGCCATTTTGAGAATAAGTAACAAAACTCTGACAACAACAACAACATTTTTTATTTAGACGAAATGAAACTTAATATGATATGTGTCCCCCAAATTCATATGTTGAAATCCTGACCTCCAATGTGATGCTAATTAGGAGGGGTGGGCAATAATAAGGTTTAAATGACATTGTGAGGGTGGGGCCCCATGATAGGCTTAGTGTCCCATAAAAAGAGGAAGAGACACCAAAGCTTTCTATGTCTGCTATGTGAAGCTGCAGTGATAAGTTGGGCTGTCTGAAAGCTAGGCATAGAGCCCTCACCAAGAACTAAATTTGCCAGCACCTTGATCTTGGACTCTCCATCCTCCAGAACTATAAGAAGTATATGTCTTTTGTTTAAGCCATCTATTCTATGGTCTTTTGTAGTCACGGCCCAAGCTCAGACAGGTAGCAGAAAATATAGTTTGGGGTGGTAGATCGGGGGCGGGTGGGTAGACTTGGGTGATTGTTGATTCAGAAACTAGAGCTGTATCTAAGACTACTGTCTTGGAAGAGAGATAGCAAAGGATAGCTGGCTTTAAAAGTAAAGGAATCTGGACTAGCAGGTTTGGCTCAGTGGATAGAGCATCTGCCTACAGACCAAAGGGTCCAGGGTTCCATTCTGATCAAGGATCAGTACCTTGATGTTAGGTTCCTCCTCAGCCCGGGCCCTGGACGGGGCTCATGCAGGAGATGTGTTTCTCTCACATTGATATTTCTCTCTGTCTTTTCCTCTCTCTTCCAGTTTCTCTAAAAATCAATGGAAAAATATCCATTGGAAAAAAAAATAATAAAAGTAAAGGAAACTAGCTGATGGAGTAGCATGTCAAAGAGCCAAGGGCAGAAAAAAACCCTGCAAGGCTTAAGATAAGGGGATTCCTAAGGGTTCCTGGCAGCTTGTGTGCAAACTTGAGGTGTGAGAGAGTAGGAGATACAGTATGGCATAATGGTAAAGTACATGGGCTCTGGAATCAAACTGATTTTGTATCTCAGATCCTTCACTTACTGTGTTTATGACCATGGACAGTTTAATTCATCTCCTTACCCTCAATTTTCTTATCTTCAAAATGGGGTGAATTAAAGTCCCTAATTCAGGGAGCTTGCTCCATCAAATGAAGTAATAAATGTAATAACAGTACATTTCATAAGAGTACGTTTCTGTTAGTTAATTTCATCCAAGTGGACATATTCTTACTATGATAGTTGGACTTCAGAATCAAAAGTACATAGAAACTTTCCTGGAAATAAAGGATATGTATGATCTATCATAAATGGAAGAAGACAACCAATCTCTTTATAGTTATCAGTTGTTTGTGCTTCTTTTAAATGAAAATAATTAATGGGAAATGAAATAGTTTACAGATGGTCTTGGTTACTTGGAAGAGATATTGGTGTTTACAAAGGCAACTTCACTAGCCCAATCTGTGGCAGATGTTGGTGGATTAATTTTTCAGTTAGTGGTGATACTTTTGGATCTATTTATTTCCCACTGTTTCTAAGGGCTGACATTTTGTCTGGAGCTGGCCAAAGTTCATGGTATTGTGAAAGGCTGGAGCCACTTTGGGTCTCCAACATTATACTTTCTACCTACTTTAGTCAACTAGCACCAAATACTGTAACAGTAGCCCTCCTGACTTATGGGCAAAACCTCACATAACCATAGGCCAAATAATGAATATTATTTTATTTTTTTTTATATATTTTATTGATATTTCACAGAGAGGAAGGGAGAGGGATAGAGAGCTAGAAACATCGATGAGAGAGAAACATCGATCAGCTGCCTCCTGCACACCTCCCACTGGGGATGTGCCCGCAACCAAGGTACATGCCCTTGACCGGAATCGAACCCGGGACCTTTCAGTCCACAGGCTGACGCTCTATCCACTGAGCCAAACCGGTTTCGGCATGAATATTATTTTATTTTTCATCCTTATGTAAGGGTTCATGAAGAATCAAGGTAGACTATAGCTTCCTTTTTTCTCTCCTAAATAAGAAGACAAAATAATAAGAAGGGCTATTTTAGGATTTGAGCATTGGAAGTACAGTTGTTTGAATACTCCTGAAGTGTCTTCCCCAACTTCATATCCACCCAAAGAACATCCATATTTGGAAATAGCATCTTTGCAGGTGTGATTATGTAAGATGCGGTCACATTGGGTTAGGGTGGGCCCTAAATCCATTGACTGGTGCCTTTATAAGAAGAGGACACACAGAGGCATACAGGAGACAGAGACAGGAGGAAGAAAGTAATGGAGGCAGAGATTGAATTGATGCATCTACAAACCAGGGAACAGCCAGGATTGTCGGGAGCTTCCATAAGCTTGGGGAAGGCAAGGAAAGATTCTTCCCTAGAGCCTTCAGAGGTAGCATGGCCCTGCTGACACCTTGACATTGGACTTGTACTAGCAGCTGCTAGAACTGTGAGAGAACATGCTTCTCTTGTTTTAGTTCATTAAATGTGTGGTGACTTATTATGGCAGCCCTTGGGAACCAATACAAAGACCACTTTCCCTCAGTCCTGCATTTGATGTCAGGAATGAAAAGTAAAGCAAAGGGACACAAGCTGACAGTGAACAGTTAAAATATATTCAGGATAGACTTATTATCTAGGTATTGTGACTTCCTGGCTATCAAATTCCTTTACCTCCTGTGGGAATTCTGAAGTTCTGTTTTCTTGGCACATTTTATTTCATTGCATTAAACTGTTTCTTGTGTCTAAATTATGGCTTTCATTGCTATGCACCAATTATTATCTTAAAACAATTTATGTTCATTTCCCTTTTTGTACTTGTCATTACAGCCCATCTAAAGAAAACTTCAAAATATTTGTTAACATTGAAATTCTTTCTATTTCTCCCAGCTATTCCTTATGAACCCTAATGATCTGATAGTCTGTCATTGCAAATCTTGCACAAGGACAACTTCACAAGATAAGGAATAGTCTGAAAAGAGAAGTGCTTCAATCTTAAAACATAACTGTTTAAAAATTCTGTTTGATGACAAAGAGACTCTTAGAACATTATCTTTAGTAATTTCATTGTAGGGGATTTAGGTTGTTTGTGACTGCTTTTGCAAATTAGGAACAAACTGTTTTCTTATTTGCTCCACAGTTTTATTTAAAGAACGACAATAAGTCATTAAGTACTGAAAGATTAAAAAAAAATGCTGTTAGAGTGACTGAGTTATGCCGAGCCATAAGTATGTGTTTTGACAGTAATTTAGTGGTATCCTTTGAGAGTGGCCCTAGGAATGGAAGTCATAGGAAACAGTAACATATGGTCCTTGGGTGGTAGGAGTTTGTCTTAAGAAAGTTACCAGACACTATGGTGACACGAATCAGGAAAGTATAAAGACAAGTTGATTTTATGTGTAAATGTACATTGTCTTTGGGAAAAAAATGTGTTGCATTTCCATAATCAGAGTAAGCCACAGCACTAACTTATCCACAGGAGAACAGTTGTACCTCTAAGGTTTTGGTGTCAGTGAAATGTAGTGGCATCTTATATCTTGTTGTCTGCCCATAACCTATCTAAAGATTCTGCCAAAACAAATTCCATGAATATTCTGAAATCTTTCATTTTGATCATGTTAGCTTGACTATGGTCTTTGAAGAATGGTATCTTTGCTTTGCAAAATGTCTTGGCAAAGGAAGGAAAGGAGTGAATGTGAAAAAAAAAAGTGAACTCTAAGGGAGGAGGGCAAAGGTCTACTTAACAGCCAGTGTCTTCTGAACACCAATGAGTCTCTTTTTCCTAAGCTCACAAAAAGATTCCCAGAAAATTTAAATTAATAGTAACTATCCCCATAGTAATTCCCCAGGACTGCCGTAACAAATTACCACAAACCAGGGGCCTTAAAACAACAGAAATGTATTCTTTTGTTCAGAGATCTGGAGTCCAAAATCACGGTGTGTGCAGAGTTGGTTCTTTTTAGGAGGAGAGTCTCTTCCATGTTTCTGTCTTCGTTGTTGATGTTCCATGCAATCCCTGGTGTTCCTTGGCTTATAGATGCATCATTCTAATCTGTGCTTTCATTTTCCCATGCCTCCCCTCTGAGTCTCTGTGTCTCAGAACTCCATCTTTCTCTATAAGGACACTAGTCATTGAATTTAGAGTCTACCCTAAATGTAGAATGTTCTCATCTTGATATCCTTAATTATAACGGAAAAGATCCTGTTCCCAAATAAGGACACATTCAGAAATATTGGGGGGTTAATACTCAAAGATACATTTTTTGGGGGCACTCTTCAATCCACACAAACCCCCTGTATTGCAATGCAGTCATATTTACCTATGACAGGTGTGTCATATGAAGCATCACAGGTTAACTCTAGGCTCCCACACAATTTAAATAACTTGAGGTGATGTGCCCTATTCAATAGAGCACAATATTCCATAAGGCACAATAAAACAAATGGATTAGAGATACCTTGTTTAATCTAGGATAGTGTAATATTAGAAACCGGAATACACACATTTCTTCTATCTAATTTTATATCAAGGACAGGACACCTGTCTCTCTTTATCATTAATCTAAACTTAGTATTACATTGTAAAACAAGTAGACTCCAGAGTTGCTAATATCAATCTCTGAAGGTTAGAAATCATCCAACTGAAAGTTCTCCATCTCTTGCCTGAATGGATACCTCTAGTCAGGTAATATTTTCTGCCATGTGGCTTGTGACTTGCTCTTCAGAGTTGAAAAAGGAACCTCAGTGTCCACTCTGGTACTCATGAAAAATAAATGCTTCTTGTAAAGAATATTAATTATAATAAACTTTAAAACTGAACTTTTGAAAACGGGACTTTGGGTGAAGTTGGAGAGCAGGGGTGAAGGGCATATCAGAGTGAGCAGCCTGTAACTCCAATGCTTCATTGAGAGCAGATGGTGTTCGGAGTCAGTCCACTTATGATTACTCCTTAATAAAGATTAAAGTTGCTTGTCCCCTTCCAGAGGTATCTCGGCAGGCTGCCAATGTTCTGAACAGGTTCTTGGCTCACCTTGATCCATGCTGGATTGTTTCCCCTCCATTTATCTAATCGCTTCATATTTCTACTAATAAATCTGTCCACTAAAATGTTAAGTTTTAAAAAAAACACACACATGCTAATTTTAATCCATCATTATTTTTCTGTTATATGAGCCCATTAGCAGTGACTAATTTTTTTTTATTGTTCTGGATCTTAATAATATTACAATAATGTTTTGAATCATACACATGTTTGAGCTATAGTCTGTTTCCAAGGTCTGTGAAGTTGATAATTAGACAAAGAATACAGGGCAATTTTTTTTCTGTGAAGCTAGCCTGTGCAAGAAGAAATGTGGGTGTTATAACAAGGTAGCAGCTGTAACCGAAATTCTAATGCACAGCAGGGAGTCTGACACAAGGCAGTTTCATTCTTCTCAGGAGTTGGCTGGAAGCCATTATTTTCAGGGGAAAAAGTAGCGCATTGTTCCAGTCCATGACCACTTGTGAGTTTCCATGGACAGCCCACACAAGTCCTTGGAATGATTATACACACACAGAAAACAACCAGTGAACAATTTTAATGCAATTTATGTAAGCCTAAACTCTTGAAAGCATGCAGGTGACTACAAAGTGAAAAGACTATATGTCTGAGAAATCACTTAAAACCAGGATACAATTAATCCTAAGAGAGCCTAATTTGTTTCTTTATCTTAGTATATATAATTCTATACCAGGTAACTCACACACAGGCCATGGGACATTACCAGGACCTGTAATTCTTCTTCATGTCTCCCTCTTAGTCACTATCTTCCCCCAAATAGCAACTATACTGATTGCTAACATCATAAATGTTTTTCTACCTTATATTAATATACTTCATATAATATATGATCCTTTGTCCCTGGCTTCTTTTATTCTGCATTATGTTTACAAAATTTACCTATTTTTTTCTGTGAGGTTATAATGTTTTTCTTATTAATGCATAGTATTCAATTGTGAGAATATACCACATTTTATCAACACTACTAATGAAAGATTTTGGACTTTTCCATTTCGACACTATTATGAATAGTTGCTAAGAATAGTCTAGTACATGTGTTTTGGTGTCTATTTATACATTTTTCTCAGGTATGTATATCTTAAAGAGAACTTTTAGGAGTACAGGAAATGTCTGTTCAGCTTTTATAGAAATCAGGTATCATTTTAATATGGTTCCTTTTACTGTCTGTTGTTCTATGATATATGATTTTTGTTCTTGTTGATCCTTACATGGAAGACCCATACTTTTCATGGTGGAACTTAAATTTTTCTTTCACACGGATGATTGCCCCAACAATTAATGGGTATGCCAATTGTTATATTTCCATTGAATATTGATTGTTAAGATTACTAGATTTGTCTTCTTAATTTCTCAAAAATATTTTCTTTCTTGGTTACTCCATGCCATGCCTTTACTTCAGACTCTTATCTCTCACCTATACTACCCATTAGTTAGTGGGTTCAACTGCGTCCAGCCACTGACACCCCAACTAAATCCCCACTGATACCCACACCATAGGTTTGATGGTCACCTGAAGAATCTGCCCCACTTCTGTAAGATTTAGGCTTATTAAAATTGAGTCAGGCCGAAACCGGTTTGGCTCAGTGGATAGAGCGTCAGCCTGCGGACTGAAGGGTCCTGGGTTCGATTCCGGTCAAGGGCGTGTACCTTGGTTGCGGGCACATCCCCAGTGGGAGGTGTGCAGGAGGCAGCTGATTGATGTTTCTCTGTCATCGATGTTTCTAGCTCTCTATCCCTCTCCCTTCCTCTCTGTGAAATATCAATAAAATGTATTTTAAAAAAAATTGAGTCAGTATTTTTTTGTTTCAAAATCTTCAATGTGATGTCACATACAAGATTTTTTCATTGTTTCTGCCTTCATATGTAACATATAAGCTATTGATTTACCCGTCCCAACACAGTCATACTTGGTATGTTTCATCTAGCTCTTGACTTTAGCAGTTTCTTGTCCTGTAGGTTGTGAACAACAGATATTAATCATTCTATCCTCTCTGATAATTTTTAAAGTTTTATACATTTTTATAACTATGCATGCTATCATAAAATTTATTTGTTTTCCCTATTAGACTAAAAAATAAGCAAGGACTATGTCCATTTTATACCCCGAGTGCCTCGCATGGTCTTTGACACATGGCACATCCATGGTAAAAACAATGTTGACTGACACTTTCTTTTTGTGTGCCAAATATTTAGACACTTGAGTTGGTTATTTCTTATTTAGACACTTGAGTTGGTTATTTCTTATTTTTCCTTACTATAAATGTCATGTGTATTCAACTCAGCTGCTGGTGTTCAATATAAAACTCTTACCAGGATTGATTCTTGATAGTTTTTCTTGCTATCTTGCATTAAGTATGGTGTATCTTTGCTCTTAAAAATAAACTAAGCTTGTAACACTGTCCTCACCAGGAGAATGAGGCATTAGCCAGTCTTTCAGAGGGTACAACATTATATTTATACAATATTCTGATTCTCCAAATGTCAAAATTTAGTCACGGTAGGAAACACCAGCTTCATATGACTGATCTAGCTATTTACAGAACTGCAAAGTTGCCCTCCACAAGCTGGTCAGCGACCTTACCTCCCTCCAGGCAGATTGCCAGTACATGTTCTTTGCTGACTCTGCATAGAGGCCCTTAGGATGCTCATGGAACTACAATATAAATTATCTTTCAAGTCTAGGTGTACATTTTCAAAATGCTTAGAATGGATCATATGCCATGTTCATTTCTTTCAGCTTTCTTTTTACTTTTCAAAAACTGAACAGCACATGTATCAGATGTGCTAAATTGATGATTTCACTTGCTGTTATAAAGTACCTGTAGTGCTTATTCCATCAAGCCCCAGGGCCTGAATTTACTTCACAGAATGGTAAGTGCTGGAGTTTTAGCCGGTGCATGTGCAAAGTGTTTGGCTTAAACTTGAAAAATCCTGAACTCCTGTGCTTTTCTGTAGCAATAAATCCTAAACGACAGCTTTAGTTTTATGACACTGAGAAGGGTCTAGTATAAAATACAATTGTTTTACAGGTTTTATCCTCCCTAAAATGAAAAGGAAAAATGTGTGTACAAACCTTCAATAAACATTTGGAAGATTATATTGAAGGCTCTCCAGATCTGGTAGAAATCTGTCAGAAAGTATTGCTGAGTCCACAACCTACACGAGAGAACTAATATATCTGGCATACCCCGTTTCCGAGTTTCTAAACCCAGGTAAAGATTTCTTTCAAAAGACAAATATACTACTGCAAATTTAAAGGAAGCCCGAAGAGAGTTCAGACTCACAGTTCCAAGATGAAAGAAGTGAAATAAGAGATATTGTCATCACATTATAATTCATAAAATATATGTCATCTGTACTGAAACATATAAAGTACAGGGCTTTACGAAAGCCATCAAACTCTGGCCTAGGCCGCTGGGAGGTTTTCACTGGCCACGTCTGCATTCCTTTCCTTGGCCAAGACTATATTTTATAGGCCAAGTCTAACTGTTCCTTTGTGGTTCACAGCAAAGTTTTGTCATTTATTTTAAGTCTTACATTCTCCCTTAGAACTGCATAAGGAGCACCAAAATGTAAATTCAGACTACAATCCAGCATACACTGGTAAATAAACTACTGATTGCTTGTGTGCACCTTGCAGAATCTTATTGGTTTGGTTTAAAACAGTAAAACCCAGTCATGCCAGGCCCAGGCTGAGCAGTGGCTCGGCGATCGCTGTCCTCGGTTCTGAACCATCATCCTGAAAGTCCATGTCCATTTTTATTCCAATGTTGGCCCATGACAGCTGTCTGCCCAACATCTCCAGAATTCTAAACCAATGACACAAGAAGCAGGAGACATATGGGAATGGAGGAAGTAAGAAAATAGAGGAAGATGAATGAAGTCCTTGGGAAGGCAAGAACTTCTGAGAAGAATAAAAGATGAACATATTCTTACTTTTAAAGTGATATTCAAGCATTTAATCTCAACAAAACAAAGTACCATTGACTTTGGCCAAACTGGGGTGGCTCAACAGAGGCAAGAAAATGGTGTAAAAAATAATACAATTAAGAACTATCCCCAATAAAGAAAGTTATAGAATGCAGAGAAAGGATATATGTAGGCATCAAGATGTATCACTATTGAAGTGCCAGGTGAATATTATTTCCCCCCCTCTCTTTTATGTAATAAAAACATGTTTTCAAACACCACACTGTAGTAAAAATGTTTGTGTTCCAAACTGGCCAGAGTTAATTGCATGTGCTTTTTGACATTTTGCCAAACTTCTGATTTTTATAGTTAATTTTCCCTCTTTGGTCATTTTAATGAGCATGCTCTTATCTCTTCAAAATCTACTGATGCTTGTTAGTCTTATAAGTCTCACTAATATTTAGAATTATCTTTAAAAGTCAATGTTTGAGTTTTAAACCTTGAGTGATTAGGTGAAGATATTTCTCCCTGCTTTGTAACTTTCACTTTGCAAATGGAATGTAAAGAAATGAAAATAAAAATGTTTATATTGCAAATTTCTGGAAACTTTAGATATTTTGATGTATGGTTTGGGTAATGAGAGAATTGTTTGACATGAGTTCCTTATTTGTGAATTGAGTCAATTCATTCATATTCTCTTCAAATCTAATGTTTTTTAAGTCCAGGTGGAGTACACTGTTTTAGAGTTTTGGAAAAGATAGAAGTACCTCTTTGTTTCTGAAGCAGCTGCTTCTGAAATACCCTTGCTTTTGTATTTTGAAAACAGCTCTAGTAACATGCCTTGGTTTGACATTGCACTTTATATGTTTAAGTGTTACTACTTATATTTCATGTACATTATCTCACTGACTGTTGTTCCCAACTAGATTGCAAATTAATTAAATTAATTTGCTACTGAACAGATAAAGAAAATGGAATTCAGGGAAGATTAAGTTACTTGTTTAGGGTCACAAGCTAAATCTTGACAGATCTGAAATTAGAAATTAGCTCAACTGATTCCTAAGTTTGCTTCACAAATGTAGAAGAACAAGGCTTTTTCTATTGTTCTACCTCAGATTGTATGAAAGTTGGATGGGCTCTCATGTCTCACTTATTGCATAGAAGCTAACAACTTTCAGATTACGTAAGAAAAAAAAAAAAACCTCTCATTACAGTTACTATGTTTCTGGCATAATAGTTTTTTAATCATCGCCTGAGGCTATGTTTATTGATTTTTAGAGAGATAGAGAAACATTGATTGGCTGCCTTTTGTATACACCCAGATCAGAGATAGAACCCACACCCTAGGTATGTGCCCTGACTAGGAATCGAACCCAAAACATTTTGGTGCATGGAACAACACTCTGTCCAATTGAGCCACCCTTCCAAAGGGCAGTCTTCAGAAGTCTCCTTAGTTTTTAATGGGTTAGATCGCCTATATTAATGATTTCTGATAATTTTTAAAAACCAAGTACATTCCTTAAAATGATCTAGATTTTTGTTTAAATATTCTTACATTCTTTATTTTTTTTTTTTTACAAATGAGTTATAATAATGTTTCTTTTTATTAAGTAGTACTTTTAACATATCTAAATTATTTTCACATCAAGTCTCACATTTTGGAGGTATTCTAATTATTATATAATGTAAGTAAAATGGTCATAATTTCTTTCAGTTTTTGTAGAGAAAGTCTCTGAGTCTTAGATAAGTTCAAGATTTCTGAAGTTCACAGAAGTAGCAAATGATTGAAGTAGGACTGCTGAATGGGTGTCTTGAGCATCCCTAGCTGCCATACAGCAGTGATTCTTAAAGGGGGAGTGGTTATTTTGCTTCACAGGGGACATTTGAGAATGTCTGGAGATATTTACTAGTGATTGTCTAAACTTGGAGTGGTGCGCTGTCACTTAGCCAGTAGAGGCCAGGGATGCTACACTGCAGGATACAAGACACCCTCCCCCCCACCACACACACACACGCATGAGCACATGCAACAATTATCCCGCCTGAAATGTCAATAATGCTAATATTGAAAATCCATGATTTAAAGAAATCTTTCATTATTTGCTCTCTTTCTTACTAAAGAGTGAAATGCTGATTTAAGGATACCAAATTGAATATTTGAACCCAATCAAATAGAAGTACAAAATTACTAAAGAGCAAAATGAAATGTACTCAGATTTTGGAGATAGATAAAACTGCTTTAAAATTCAGATTCTTCAGCTAAATAGCACGTTTCCTTTGGACAGGTCACATAACCTCTTTGTGCCTTATTTCCCTCTGGCATAAAATAAAGATAATTCCTACCTTTTAGGATTTTAAGAAGATTACCCATTATTATTATTATTATTATTATTATTATTAATCCCTCCCTTCCAAGCCTCTATACTTCTACCTTTTATAGCCTCATGTTCCTAAGGTGTTTACTGTCTGACTATGGTTTCACACTGTAATAGCCTATAGCCCTGACCCATTCTCTAGATATTGGCACCATCAACATGACCTGTCTAATAAATTACCTTTTACTGGTAGACACACACATTAGTAGGAGCTTGTCTTTTCAGCCAAGTGTTTCCTTGGATGGGTAGAGTAATTGACAGAAATTATAATTTATTGATTCACTTCACCCTTGTTTGACTTTCTCAGAATCAAAGTGAACTCAGGGTGTGTCATGCAGTCTCCACTAATGTCCGAAAGGAGAGAGGAAAACTATATACAGAAGAGAATAAATGTGACAATTAGTTTAAATTTGACTATAACACCAATTGCATCTCTTCTAGCTATTTATTTCTATAACTCAAAACTGTTTCTGAGTCTGCTATCTTTTTTCCATAAAAGAGGGCTGTCCTACAAATGAAAATAAGCAATACATATAACATACACCTAGATTCATGCTTAGCAAGCAGTAGCTATTTATTTATTAAAATGTGTAAATGCCATGCATATGCATCATGCTTCAATCATGAATTCTAATGAAGCAATAGGAAACTCTCTGTCATCCCCACTGCATAAAAAAATACTTATTAGTACTACTTTTCCAAGACATGTTTATACTTCTCTTTATATGCTCAACCTCTTTTTTTTTTCTGAATTCTCCAAATTAACATGATATTATCATTTTAGAAAATGTTCTTTCTCTTTAAAAATAATCTTGATTTACATCTGGCTACTAAAGTAAATAAGTTTACTTTAATGATATGACAGCACTCTTCCTTTTAGTAGTTTGGTTGTTGGGGGTTCTGAAGTGATGGACGTTTAGCAGTTTGGGATGATGGAACTATCAGAATATCTATACTCATTCTGAAAAAGGAGCAAAGAAAGAGAAAAAAATGCCTTCTCTCATTTCAAAGACTCATTCTGGTTGTATCTTCTCCCAACATCATAAAAATCTATTTTCTATATGAGTGTTTGGGGGAAACATTATCAGTAGAAATGAGAGTCGTGAGTTTGCCTCTAAGACCTTTATTCTTAATTCAATGATGCTTGTCCTGGGGGACTCTATTTTCTTCATTATCTTGAGGCATTTAACTGAACGCCTTCACAACTAAATCCAGCAGGAAGAGGTTGGATGGATATTGTATTGACATTAATACAACATGTTCTAGAGGGAAAGAGAGACAGAATATCTCAATACAAAGATATTCCAAAACATCCCAATACAATTGCTTAATCCTTAAGAAAACGCAGAAGTCTGAAAGAGCATGAGGAAGAAATATGAAATAGAATAGCTTCAAATTCACACTGTCACTTACTGCTTTAATAAGTAGGAGAGGCCAGAAGCCAATCTCAATTCTGATTTATTGTTCCTTGTTTTAAAACACCCAAAAACTTGTACCATTTAAAATATGGGAGCCATCAGATCTCCAACTTGGAACTCTGTTCATTTATTCATCTTTCCATTGATATATTCAATCACTCATTTAACAATTATTTATTGGGTAGTTAAGGATTCTGGTTTTAAAAATAAATGTCTTTAAAATATGGTCATGTGACTATAATTAAAATGTAGTGAGAGAGTAAAAAAAAAAACAAGCAAATAAGTGAATTACATTATAAATGTATATATTGCTCTAAGGGAAATAGAGAATAATACTATACTTTCAATGGATCTGTAAAGTGTGGCTTCACTAAATAGGTGATAATTATGCTAGTTTGTGTATATATTTGGGAATGGGATGCATGGAAGGAATGTGTAACCATATTTCAAATTAAAAACAAATCATCTGAAAAGTTCAAGACCCCTCCAAGACTGTACTATGTTCCATCGACTCAAAACCTTGCTAGATGCCATGACACTTAATAGGATAATGTGAGAGCCACTGATTCTGTAATGCATTGATGCTGCAATTAATATACTTTGCAAAGGCTGGTCTTCTAATATTACCTGATACAATGATGCTTGAGTGGACTATAGACCTTTTGGCAAGCAGGTGGGAGACATTGCTTGGATTTTTTAAATTTATTTTTTATTGATTTCAGAGAGGAAGGGAGAGCAAGAGAGAGATAGAAATATCAATGATGAGAAAGAATCATTGATTGGCTACCTCCTGCATGCCCTCTACTGAGGATCAAGCCCACAACCCTGGCATGTGCCCTTGACTGAAATCGAACCTTGGACTCTTCATTCTGCAGGCCAATGCTCTATTTACTGAGCAAAACCAGCTAGGGCCATTGCTTGCATTTTTTTGTTAACTTTTATAGAAATCATGTCTCCAAGCTTCCTTTGAACAACCCTACAAAGACAGGTACCAACTGCACTTAGAACAGCCTATGTATCTGACATACTTAATACTGGCTTGTGAAATATCAACTTGGTCATTGCATTTCTAGTTGTTTATTTGCTCACCTGTACACTGTGAGCTCCTTGCAGGCAGCTAACTTTGTATCTCCAAAGCCTACCAGGGTGTCTGCATTAAAATAATATTCAGGCAAAGCTTGTTTAATGAGTGATTAGCTGAGTAAATGAGTGAAAGCTAAACCAGTAGCAAGGGCTGGGAGGAAATCATTCTAAAACTTTGAATCTCAGAATATTTTTCTAAATCAAGTCAAAGAAAATATCCACCTAAGTAACATGGCATATTTAGATTGAACAACTTGAACATTGACCTTATTTCACTAACAGAAAAAAGAGGTTGGTCAGAAAATTTCAAATCTGAATTCAAAGTATCGCTCTATAATTTACCTCCCATTTTACATACATTACAGAAGATTCTGTCTCTTCTCTTTGATTTTCTGTTTCATCTCTGGGATCTTACATCCCATGCTGGCAAAAGATATTTTGTTTTCTCATCTGAAGAAGTAGAACATTTGGGAGGAACTGAAGAAGTAGGTTAGGGACATTTATCAATCTCTCTCAGGCTATCTCCCTAAAGGCAGAGGGAGTGGGAAGGAAAGACAGAGGGAGCTGATGGAGGAAGAAGGGAGGGCAATGGTCTACTACAAGTTCAATTTATTTTGGAATCTCTTTTTGTGTGTGGGAATGTTTATATAATCCCTATGAAACCATTTTTCTTTTGTAAAAAATGCTTATGAAATCTTCAAGTGAAACTTACTTTCTAGGAATATGGAATATCTTATTCTGTGGTTTCCCACACCGTCTGGCTCCCTGACTCATCCCACCTCCTTCCTACTTCTTTGAGAAACTGGTGTGCAAGAATGCTAGCACAGGTGTACATGTTTGCTAGAAGGAGGGTGTATCAGACTCTCAAGAGAGCCTTTTGTAGTAAACAAAATGGAAAAGAGAAAAGGCTTATATGAACTAGTAAAAAAGTACCAATATGGGAGACTAAGTCTCTAAAAATAACCACATATTGTCTTCCATGAGCTTTCTCTTCTGTGTAGAGGCTTCCAGATAATTCTAGGTGTCTGCACATGGACAGAGCATTTTCTTCCAGGGCTGAAATGCAGACATTTAAGGGTATTATCAATGAAGGCTATTTTTCATTGTGTTTGATTGCTGTAAAAGAACACACAAGCCCACACAGAGATTCATTGAAGCTCTGTTTCCTTCCTCAGGGAGCTGTTATTTCAATAAAAACAATGGAATCAGTTAGCATAGGTAATAAAATAATTATAGTCATTTATTTTGGCTATTAAATGTTGCATCCCCTTAGCTAATCATCCACTTCAAGCTATTATTCAAAGCGCTCTGCTCTTTCTGCCTTTAAGTTAAACATCATGAATTTCTATGCACTGATAAATCCAAATCTAATAAATTCCTGATGTGTTTCCTTTAGCTGTGACTACAGACAACTCTCTCTATCTTGTTAATTCAATGTTATTCAACACCAGTAGAAGATGTTTTCTAATACAATATAAAAGCAGAGAGTTACCTTGTTACCTAAGTTCGTATCAAGTTACAAGGATATTTAGCCTTCATTTCTTTATGACTCTAGAGACTCCATGTTACAAACAAAAGAAGTACCTGAGATTTTAATCATGGAGGCTTAGAGAGCTGTACTTTCTAAAGCAACCCTAAACATCTCCTGCCAACACTAAGTCCATGAGTGAATATCTTTCAGGATTCAAAGAGCCTAATGCATGTTTCACCATAAGGTAGAGTTAGGTTTCTAATTAATTTCAGTTCTATTCAGTTTCACATCCATTTCATTTTGATAAGGTCTAAACCAGGCATATCAAATAACCCGAAAGCACAGGGAGTTGTTTTCCTGTCTTGAGGGCATATTATGTGAATTGCTTAGAAAGAAACCAAACTGGAATCCTTATTCTCATTTTCAGACTCCAGGTCATTAAACAAAAGAAGCAGCAGAAATAATTCCAAATGATTCCTGTAGAGATTGTATATTCAGAGTTTAAAACTCAATCTATCTTTGTGCTGTCAGTGCACTATAAAGGAAACAATTCATTTCTTAACCTTCCCCATCCTTCCCATGCTTCTGAACTTACCCAATAAGTCAATGCAGGTTTGACTTTAATTAAAAAATATATACATACTAGTATAATGACTATAAAACCTTGTCCTTTAGTATGAACTCTAGGAATAATTAACATACTGGACAACTTCTTTTTTAAACTTGTTTTTAAAGTTCACTTTATATTTAATATTATTTTTCCTTAGTTCCAGTGTACAGCATAGTGACTAGACAATCATATACTTCGCAAAGTATTCCTCCCAATATGTCCAGTACCCATTTGTCAACATGCATAGTGATGACAGTATGATCGACTATATTCCCTATGCTGTACTTTACATCCCCATGACTATTCTGTAACTGCTAATTTGTATTTCTTAATCCCTTCACCTGTTTCATCCAGTCCCTCAACTCCCTGCCTCTCTGACAACCCATCAGTTTTTTCTATGTGTCTTTGAATCTGTTTCAATTTTGTTTGTTCCTTTATTTTGCAGATCACTTCATTTTTATTAACTACATTTGGGTTTTAAAAATTGTATTGAATTTGTGAGGTGTATCATACAATTGAAACTAATAAAAACTAATGATGTTTTGGTCCTAAAGTTATAACATCAAAAATTTCAAAAGCCCTAGCCTGTTTGGCTCAATGGATAGAGCGTCAGCCTGTGGACTAAAGAGTCCTAGGTTTGATTCCAGTCAAGGGCATGTACCTCTTACCTCATTTGCAGGTTCCTACTAGGCCTGCAAACAACCAATTAATGTTTCTCTCACATCGATCTTTCCCTCTCTCTTCCATTCTCTAAAAGATAAATGGAAAAATATCCTCAAATGAGGATTAAAAATAGTTTCCCCCCAAAAACCTGTTTTCAAATGGATTGTTTTTCATTGATATTCAACTTACAAAAAATATTCTAAAGAAATGAATAAAAAAAGAACTTCAAATGGACAATATAATTTTCCATTGAAATTGAAAACATGTTCATTGGTTTTTACTGCATAAATATCTCAATTATACTCCATTTACTTGTCAACATTTGAAACTTTACTTAGGTATGGTAAAAAGAAACCTCCACTAATGTGCAGGGTTTTTCTAAGAACTTTGGCATAGTGCCCTTGAATTAATGTGGCTTTTCAATAAATTAACACACACACACACACACACACACAAAACACAAAATACTCATTGAAATGAATTGATTCTACTTCTGGAGTTGTATTGGTATTTACAGTGATTAGACAATCATATACTTTGCAAAGTATATCCTCCAATATTTCTAGTACTCACCTGGCATCATACATAGTGATGACAACATTAGCGACTATATTCTCTATGCTGTATTTTACATCTCCATGACTATTCTGTAACTACTAATTTACTTCTTCACCTGTTCACCTTTTTCATCCAGTCCCCAACTCTCCACCCCTCTGACAACTCTATCAGTTTGTTCTTGCATTGGGTCCAGATGGGGTTGATCAGTTGGTTAGAGTCTCCTCCTGATAAGCCAAGGTTGCAGGTTCGATCACCAGTCAGCACACATACAAGAAGCAACAAATAAATGCATACGTAAGTGGAATAACAAATGGATGTTTTTTCCTCTCTTTCTCTTACGTAAAATAATACATTGCATTGGTAATATCTATAATTCATTATAGCAGGAAGAAAGTGGCAAGTGTTGGATCACTACTTGCTCAGTAAACTTACTCCAGAGTCACAGTATTTTTATGTTTTCCTTGTAAGAACATCAGTTTTTCAGGGTGATGAAAATCAGAACTTGCAAAATGTTCTACCGGGCCTTCTGAAAGTTATGATGGTTTTAACTTTAAATCACATTAATAATATTTTTTCTTAAAAATAGATGGGTTTTGTATGGTAACTAGAATTGTCTTTACTGTGAATATATTCTACAAGAAAGGAACATTTTTTTTAAGGTTTTATGGACCCAGTAGCTGAATTAGAATTGGTTTATTGGAAAAACCATTTAAATTAGCTTCTTTTGTTTAAAAAGTTATGTGTTGAATAGCCAAGAGCCAGGAAGTAATTTTACAAAGGAAATATAAATGTATTGTGATGAATTTAAGTAGCACAAAGAATACAGAAAGCTTTGCATGTAAATTGACTTTATAAATTAGATACCATAAGCTGGTAATAGAACATAGTAATACCATGGACAAATTCCAGTCAACATAAAATTTGAGCTCTTTGAAGATAGGGCCAAATCTGTTCTCTTAGAAGTAATAGAAATTTTCAGCCAGGGATGGACTTAACACAGTGGATAACCTTTTCATTAGGCAATTATGTGTTTCAGTCCACAGGGTGTTCAGTATATATTTTTGTTGTACTTTTTCAGATGTCAATGACCCCATTTCATGAAATTTAAGTCACACTGAGGTTTTAAACATCTGAAGAAAATCAATAGATGAGACATTGAAGACTATTATATATCCACTGAAATGTGTGGGTGTTTTTTTTTTTAATTCTCTCTTTTTAAAAAAATTTTATTGCTCAAAGCTCCACCTAAACATCAAAAAATCATTGAAAAACCTGGGTGATAATTATCCGTGTCATGGATTTTATAGTGAAGCTCTTTTGTAGCATTTGAAGTTCTAATCCACTTGGTACAATACCCCAGGAAAGTTAGTAAGGAATATAAAACTACTAATCCATTGAGCAATCCTAAAACAATAAAAAAGAAAACAAGGTATTACTAGAAGTTGGGCTTTATTACCATCACAATCAATAGAAACAAATTTGTAGTCACAGTTCACCTTAAGTGACACTAATTAAAAATAAAATGGTGCTGTAATTAATGTGTAATTAAATTGCAATTCTTAATTAGTTTATTTGGGCCATTAGGAACTTATATTTAGGCTTTCAAGAGAAGCTAGTAGATTTCGTTTGAGTCTAACCTAAAATATGTGTACATAGTACAGAGAGTTTTGTGTTACTTTAGAGAGTAGATCCAAGACTACTGACCATAAATGGTTTATAAATTAAAGTAGAAATTAAAAAATGGATCCATCTAAAAGTGAAATGAGCTATCTGCTCCACCATTGGAGATAAGCAAGGGAAGGTGGGATGGCTGACATGCTGATCATTTAATAAACACGCTGTAGAATGCATAGGTGGAAATTTATACTAGGAGATGTTATGGCTGCTTAAACAATAAGCTGCTATAATTGTATGGTTCTAGGAACTATCTCAGGGGTACAGGTATAGAACTAAGAGCTCCTAGGCATGTTCTGTATTACATGAAACTGCCAGTCATAATATTTGCTGATGTTATAATTGAAAATGTTTCTGTTTCCACCTCTAATTTAACATAGCCCATGTGTCTTTTCTCACTTTCTTTACTGAAAACCTAGAGAATAAAAGGCAGAAGTCATTTTAAGAATAACTATCTGTGTTTCATTTTGTAGAGAGAGCAAGATCTCATTCTTTTGCTTTGGAAACTTCCACAGGAGATAGGAGCAAGGGTTTATCACATTATAAGGGATGCTTAAGCAATTGTCTGTGACCTGGCCCTAGAGCTTGGCACAGGGTTTAGCAGTTTTCCAGGACCACTCTATAACCCTCTGTCTAAGAAAGCCTTGCAGTATTTTAATAACGCATCAGAATTTCACTTCAGTATGTTTACTGGAGATATCTGTGCTGAAGATGCAACATGGACACTTAGTAACAAAATACCCGAATTTCAGAGATCAGAGGTGGAAAGTGCCAGCAAACCCTAGATCTCCTGAGGGAGAAGGGCCCTGAGGTCTTGCAGAGGATCAGAATAAAAAGGTGGTAGGAATCCAGAGAGAGAGAGAAGTGTAGAAATCTGGCTTGAGTGGTAAACCTTGGCCATCACAAATGGTCACAGTTTCTGAGATATTCTAAACCAGCCTTGGGCAAACTACGGCCCGCAGGCTGGATCCGGCTGTTCTATCCTGTTCTCTTGCTCTCCCCTCCGCTACTTTACTTTGAATTTATATTAGTTCACACAAACACTCCATCCATGCTTTTGTTCCGGCCCTCTGGTCCAGTTTAAGAACCCATTGTGGCCCTCGAGTCAAAAAGTTTGCCCACCCCTGAAAAAACACATCGATTAGGCTTCTTTTGTTTGTAAAAAAAAAGGAAGAATAAAAAGATGAGGTTTTGTTTGGGAAATCTGGGGTAGGATTAAAAGAGCTGGAAAATGCTGAGCAATTGAGCACTGGGAAATAGAAGGGCCAGGATGATGATGATGTACCTAGAAAGCAGGATTTAATGGATTGCTACAACAGGGCAACAGCCCATGAGGGCATGAGCTCCTACAATGTCCCTCTCTTGTGCCCCTCCCCTCAGAATTCACACATCCAGGAAATACAGTGTGACTGGTCTTGGGTTAAATATTTTTCCTCCGGCCGGTAAAGTTGGGGCTGTTGTATGAAGCCCAACAACACCTGCAAAGGTAGTTCCCCTAGAAAATCTGTATAGACTCTTATTGAAAAAGGTGGAATTGGATGTTGGGCAGGAAAAATATACAACAATCAAATAAGTAGGAAAAGAATAAAAGCAAGAACCCTTGTCTACCAGTAGGAGCAGCAAAAGAGGCTTCCAACATTCATTCCACAATTATTGATGGAGTGTCTACAGAGTGTGAGACACTCTGTTCACATTAAGACCTTTTCGTTCACACACAGCTTGTGAATGAGAGACACATTAGGAAAAGGGGCCCTTAGCTTTTAGTGGTCATTTCACATTAAGACGAGACATTCACATCTTTGTTCACAGTGTTATTTTGCTATTTTCTCCAATCACAGATCTTTCTTTACTCATTTTAAAGTTCTTTTTCTAAAATAAGTTTTCATGTTCAAGTAACTGTAAATGACAGAAGACAGAGGATTTAGTCTCATCCTCAGCTTAAGCATATTTTTTCAGTGACCAATATCAGAACACACAATGTGTTCACACACACACACAAACACACATGCACATATAATCATGATAACATGATGGCAGGTACTAGAATATCTATAATTCAGTTTTGTAGTCTTGGTCCTGGTTCGTCATTTGTAAGCAAATAAAAAAATAGGTGATGTT
This sequence comes from Plecotus auritus, assembly GCF_963455305.1. Taxonomy (NCBI): domain Eukaryota; kingdom Metazoa; phylum Chordata; class Mammalia; order Chiroptera; family Vespertilionidae; genus Plecotus; species Plecotus auritus. The sequence continues at coordinate 10,281,104 of NC_137773.1, read as the reverse complement.
ATGGTGCTAGAAACAAAACTCATTCAAGTGAGATTGAGCTCAAACAGAGAAATTATTGGAAGGCTACAAATGTATCTCATGCAACTGAGGTGAAAAACTCAGCTGAGTCTCAGGATGGACAAACAAACTGGTCACTGAGAGGGGGGAACTCAAATCACCACCATATAACACGCAAGCATATTTGTTCCCTTACCTTCTTTGGTTCTTAGATGAAATGGCACTTCAGTGATTTTTCTAGTCAAACCTAAAATACCATCCCCTCTCCCACGGTAGCACTCCTCATCTATCTGACCTTCTTTCCTTTTCCTCCAAAACAACATCTGCATCAGTCATGATATGCTTCAATAAGAAATGAGCTCAAGTATGTTAATGGCTTCTATCAACAAGAGTTTGTTGTTCGCTCACACCACGTGTCTATCATGGCCCACTCACTCCACTTCTGCTGTATGTGAATATATACTCACAAGGATGCATAATACATATGCATGTGTATTTCATGTATGTCTATAAATATAAAATTAAATTTTAAAAATTTAATTGACTTTAAATTAAACTTTTCAGCATTTGTAGAAGAAGGTTAACTAGGATTCTTCCAGTTATCCAAGAGTTGTGGCTGAGTACACAGTCTGAGTGAAATTCAAAGAATTGTGTGCTTTGGGTACTAAAAAGAGCTGCTAGGAGCCTCTAACCTGTAAGATCAGAAAAGCCAGGGTTGCCCAAGCGTAAAATAGCTTGTACTTCTCCTATCAATAACGCCCTCCCCAGCCCCTTTCTTGCTCTCTGTGGATATAAAACGTGGACGGGAAAAGGGGAGAGGAGCATCAGGGTCACAGGCCTTGTTGGGAGTGCAGAATTGTTTGTGCGCTGTTTTCTTCTCCTCTCCACAGAGTGATTCTTCCTTAATAAGCCATGTAGGTATGTGCTGGAGGTGGGGAAAGGTGACTCCAGGTGAATCACTCATAAAAATTGGAAGTGTCAGTGAGAAGGAGCAGTGTGCTTTCCTTCTGTTCCCTGGTTGGATATCTGCTTAGAGAATATGCCTTCTGATCTGTGCCCACGACAATCTGAGTGGAGGAAAGGGAATTGGTGAGATACTTCAGGACTTCAGGTGACATATACTTGAATAACATGCACACCGACTGTCTTAGCAAGGATGTGAATTTCCAGTGGGTCCAGGAAGCACCAGAGAAGTAGCTGACTTAAGGTGTGGCGTTGGCTCCCCCACTGGAAGGCCAAAGCAACTTGAGTTGTGGTGGGAGATGGAGAGTGGAAGAGATGACTTGGACCTGAAGCTCCAATGTTAAGGATCGGGAAAATGTGGAGACTGCAAGGCACCCTCTGAAGAATCTATATGCAGGTATTAACGAGAGCCAGTTAAGAATGCCTACCTCACAGGAGCAGTAATAATGTTAGCCGATAAAAGGATAAGGCTACAGCCTCAAGATGTTAATAGCTGACTTTTCTTTCTTCTTCTTGGCACCTAAATGCACTAGAGCAAGAAGGAAGAAGGACTATCAAGCTTTGAATCAGTCAAGAGATCAGTATTTTAAAAGTTGACTTACCAAATTCATCCAGAATGTTGCAGAATCTACCCAAGATATTGTTAAACAGTCAGATAGGAGGACTGACAGGGTTGAAATCAACCAATAAAACCATTTGATTTTTACACACCAGTGATTTTAAGATTACTCAATAAGCTTGTTAAACATGAAACTTAAGATGCCATTATTGTGTTCAAAGTCTCTTAAAGCCATTGTCATTGGAGGAGTATTTTTAAATTATTTTCCTAAGTGGATATACCACAAGAAAATGTTTCAGAGTATGGTAAGATATTTGGTCCTATATCCCTGATCCAGTACACATTGGCTTTTTAAAGGCTATGTAAAGTCCTGTAGCTAAGACTTTATTTAATATAGCCTTTCCCCAATTGGTGACAAATCCTATTTAAGCCACATTCCCATTAACATCCTACTAAAAGGCTACTCCACAAACACCAGCTACTTTAAGAAAAGAACAGTGTTTAGTGTCTTGTATTTGGTCCTCCATTATCTGATCACTACCTCAGTTCACAGGCTTACCCACATTCCCATGCCCTGCTCAAATCAGACTACTTTATTTTTTTATGAACACATCCTTACATCTACTTCTATGACTCTTTCCCCCTTTGGCATTTCATCATCAATATTATTTGTTGCTATTCAAATCCTCACTCTTCGTTCTATTTTAAGTGCTGCCATCTAACCCATAAAAGCGTCTCTAATCTAATTAAGAATTGTTCCTTGTTCCTCTCTACACTCATAGCACCCTGCAATGACTTCATTCAATCTACTTAACCCAGACTACCTTTTAGAGTTATTACTGATGGTACTTATAATAATATTATTACAAGTTTACAAAGCAATTACTATAAATCAGACACTGTGTTCAGTCCTTGTCCAAACAACCCTGCAAGTAGTATTATCACTTACAGATAAGAAAGCTGGTGCTTAGAGAGGATGAATAACTTGATTAAGGTCTCATGGCTATGAAGTGGCAGAGCCAGGACACTACTCCAAGTCTATCGGAACCCAAATCCTTGCTCTGCAACTCTATGTAATAATTACTATGCCCCTTGGTGTGCGTGTCTTTCTCCTCCTCTTGATTATCAGTGCTCGGAGGGCAGGGATCATGTTGAGTTCATCTTTACACACACTCCATGCTTAATAAAGTGCCTTCCAGATACCCTGTAAGACATGTTTAGAATTAAATCAAAACTGTGCACCCTCAGCATCATGAGGTAATAGGAAGGCATCTCCATGAGAATCATTTGTCTGTCATTTCAGGGTGCTGGTTCTTTGCATTCCACCTGTCCTTTCCTCCTTTTGAATCCTTTTCCTAGAGTATCTCATTATGATGCATCCCCTACATTCCTCTTAGTCACAATATCTAATGCAACATGACCAGCGCGACATGAGCACATGAGCCCTAGAGAACTGAAGAGCAGGAGGGTTGTGTTTCTCCACACTGTGGATTTGAGGGACTTTATAAATATATATATGGTAAAGGTCAGCAGTGAAACTCCAAGTCAGGAGCCCTGCTGTGCAAGGGTCCCATCCTTCATAGGGCACCAAACTGCTATATTCCCATGGAAATTGAGTTGAATAGGCCATTCAAGCAGCCCCGTTTATTTTTCCAGGAAAATTGCCTTATATTAATGCTCATTATGGAAATAGTGCTCCATGTCAGACCTAACAAGAAGAATGTGGAATGCATGTACACATGGAAAATTACCTCCTGTGCTTTTCATCCCAGTGGATCTTGGGGAATTTTCTGAAACTCATTTTCAGCCTCTGTCAGCTTCTTCCACAACCCCTTTCCTCTGAAAACAATCCCCTCTGCAATGACCTCTTTCCGAAACACCCCAGATGTCAATCAGTCATGGCAACCAGGCCAGCAGTTCAGTGACCCCGAATGAATTTCATGGGGACTATGTCTCCAGGCCAGAAAGAAACCTAACTAAAATAACAGGAGAGTCAGTAGAGTGTATGCTTAGTTTACCCACAGGGATTGTGGATCCCTGCAGACTGGGGCTCAGATTTTGACTGTCCCTTAGTAACTGTGTGGCATAGGGAATTAATGCCTGCTCTTCATGTCCTGCCCTGTAAATAAGTAGAAAAATTAATAATGAAATTCTCCCTCTTCTTAGTGTTATAATGAAATTAAATGAGATAACAATTGCAAAATGTTTTAGCAAAATTGTTGTCTAACACAAAATTACCCTCAATGAATTATAACTAGTAGATTTAGTAATATAACAAAATTTTATACTGAAGTGTATGGTACTTAATGTATTAACTATAGAATGTCTCCTTTAAAAAAAAAACACACAATAGGATAACTTAGCAAAAAAAAAAAAAAAAAAAAAAAAGCCTAACAAATACTAGTAAATCTAAAATGGCAGAATTTCATACATTGGGGATACCAATCCAATATTAAAATAGGGGTAGGGGTGATTTTTCAGGTTACAGAAAGCAGACTATGAACTACCTTCTCATTCACCTATATATTTTCCCTTGTCAGATTCTACAGTGGATCAGAATTAGTCTGAGTTGATGTTGCAAAATAAAGAAAAACATTTCTCCAACTCATTGCTTTATTACTACCTTTGTTGTTCTTAGGATAGACAGGTAAAAAAAACTTCCTAAGTTTCAAATTCCAGAAGTTATAGAATTTTGCTGTCTTTACTGCTAAATCTTCTTTGCCTAGTTTGCATATCAAAGCAACGTTATTAATCACACTTTTGTTTAAAAGGCACTATCATAAGCATCTTTTAACTGTACCAATTTTATACTCAACTTCATACATCTGGAATCATAGGCTTCCTCCCAGATAATCTAGACTTTGTGTATAATTTTTAAAATATTTCTACTGATGTGCTCTAACGTTGTGAAATTGTTACGATCTTCACAGTAATTGTACTCTATTACCCAGGACTCCACCCCACATTTAAAATTTAAAGATAGATCTTAGGGGAAACATCATACAGGATGATTTCTAGATTACTTATGCTGTTAATTATTGTTCTTTTAAAATTATCTCAACTTTCCAGTCAATTTATTGCTGACAAAAAAATAAAATGGAGGGAGAGTCAGGCCAGTAGATTTAAAGCCATGAAGATGTTATATACAGGGATGGGGGTGCAGGTGAGAAGATCAAGGAAAAGGAAAAAAGCAACAATTTTAAAAAGAAAAAGAAATGCAGTAAGCAAAATCAAATAATATGGGATATGAAGAGTAGAAATATGTCAAGAAAAAGAAGAAAAACCCATGGGAAAAGATAACTGTACCAAACAAATCACCATTCACATTCCTGGTGCCTGATAGAAAAGTCATCACATGGTCCAAGAAAATGTTTCTCAGGCCCTCTTTCCGAAATGATTTTTGCTTGTGCTTATTCATTGGATCTAACAAAATAAGGATGCCTGTGAGCTATTGATTGGTGCAAATGTGGCTTAATAGCAGAATCATTACTTTTTTAATCTTGGAACTGCCAGTCTCTACTATTTTCAACTGGACTTCCAGTTGTTCGATTGCAAGCTGCCATTACTAATTGTTTTTAAATTCATTGGACATATCTAGTTCAGGAAGTTTTGTTCTTCAGCAATAGACTTTTTTTTTTTTCGACCCCAGTTTTTAGAACTTTATCTGCTCAGACTGAAGGGCATCTCATTTTGGATGTGTTAATCTTGAAAGAGATTGAACTTGGTTGATCACTTAGAAAAAGGTGGTCTCATTGACTCCTGAATACAATATAATTTGGGTCACCATTCCCATTTGCTCAGTAGCATTAAAATGATTCATTCCTGTAGGTTTACATAGGCTGGTATCCCTGTCCGTCCTACAGTTCATTACTGGAATTGAGCAGAAAAGGTCAAATGGGGGGTAATATGTCAAAAGGCTGTAATTAAGATTTAGAAAGATTAATACCGATGGTATTTAATGAAATTGGCTTTTAGAGGAATGCTCATCTATTACTTTGATATTTAACATTTTTTTCTTATTAAAATGTTAGTGCTGAATATAAGCACACAATCAGTGGCAGAAATATAAGTTTATGCAACCATCAGCAAGGAGGTCACAACTAATAATCAGAGATTTTTGGGTATTTTTGTGGGTACTGATAATGAAATTACTTAGCTTTTCCACATGAGACAAAATTTTGTGGGTTTTTTTTCCAGCTCTTGCAAAAGGTATTTATATTACCATAAATAGCAAACTAACTTAGTTTTTCACTGGACAGACACAGTGTTGTTTGTTTTGTTTTGTTTTTATCAGTGTGGCATGAAACTTGTTATAGGGTTTTTTTAGTAAAGTTAAGTAATTAGATTTTATTTATTAGATTATCTTTTTATTTTTTTATTGTTTAAAGTATTACATATGACTCCTCTTTTCCCCATAGACCCCCTCCCTGGCCAGTCCCACCCTTCAGGACAAGCCCCCACCACCCCAGTGTCCCTGTCCATTGATTATGCTAATATGCATGCAAGTCCTTTGGTTGACACAGTGTTTTTTAATCAGTCATTTCAGATGTTTATAGCAATCTCAAATACAAATAAAAAATATATCAATTTTCTACAGACAGGGGTTAATTTTTCCCCTGAAGGGAATACTATGCTTAAATCCTGCCTATCACGTTGAAAAGGACTCTGTAGCCCAAAGTAGCAGCCTGATGCCTTTTGGTGTTTTGAAGAAGGAGCTGTTTCAAATTGTAAGGAAATTTCCATTTCAAAAATAGCTACTGAACCATCACAATGACTGCTTTGCATATATTTTTGGTCACAAAAATACCATTGTTATTTTTTACTATGGCTATGCAAATGAGATGTTGATAGGATTAAGTTCTGTCACCTTCTGAGACAGTCTTATGTTCTCAGTATTGAAGTTTTCCTTCCCCCTACTTCCTTCACATTTAATTAAAGCCATCAAATGTATTGTGCTTTTCATTCTGGGCAGATTCCCTCTCCCTACTCTTTTTGCTTCTCCTCTACTGACTTTTCCCAGAATCCTATTCAGTCCTCTTCCTATTTGCTGCAGGTTGCATCATTTTTTTTGCCCTGACATTGTCTATTTTCAGTAAAAACAAAACAAAACCAAAAAACAAAAAAACAATTTTTTACCTTATATTTAAAATACAAAAAAAAGTCAATAGTTTCTTGTCATTGGTCTACTATGACTGATTATTTTTCCACTACATTTGCTAAGTGCTTTCATATCAAGTAAATTGTTTATTGCATTTGTTCAATATGCATTTTGGGAAACTCATGATGATATCAAGTGTGTGTGTGTGTGTGTGTGTGTGTGTATCTGTGTGTGTGTATGTGTGTATCTGTGTGTGTGTGTGTGTGTGTAGAACAAGTCATTCTTAAAGTTGTTATACTGTTTTTGTGTTTCTAAAGCCTACCAACCATTCAACTTTAACACACACACATACACATTCACACACACTTCTATAATCAATGTTCAGGTTTTAAAAGTTTTGCATACCATGTTCTTTTTTTGTAAATGGCTAAACATGTTTTGTAATAAGGCTTGAATACTCAACATTTTGAAAAATTTGTTGTTTTTGCTTTTTTAAGGAAACCAATTTAGGTGTGAATGGAATAAGATAGACTAATTGAATTAAGTCCAATGAAACCAGAAATAACTATCTAAACTGAGGCATTTCAGAAAGAATTTACTGATGAGGCAAAGAAAGGAATAGTCCATGTAAAGAAAATATTATCATACCTCCTGTGTTGGTTATCATCAAGTAAAAAATTGATGGTGATTAAATGAGTTGTTATATTATACTGTATATAACTTACATACATAACATATATGCATACATACTAGTATATACACACATGTATTATTGTAGTCCAATTAGAGTAAATATCGTTTATGTTCAAAGCTATCTTATTTATCTTTTTATGACTATGATATAAATATCTGTATCCTCAAATTTGTTTTTCATAATTCAAAATAACATCAAAATTGTAATTAATATAGTTCTTCATATTCAAATGTTATATGAATATATACTTGGATTAAATCACAAACTGTTGAAGTTTCACTGCTCTTGGCAAACTGCTTTGTACACACTTATTTTTCCATTCATATACTTTTTTTGAAATTTCATGGATGCTTCTATGTTTAATTTATTTTGGAATCTCTAATCTTCTCCCAAATTATCTGTAGAGTATTTTAAAGTTAAAATGTACACCTATGCAATATTTAAATATTAAAATATCTCTGTCCAATTAGTATGTTGTGATTAGTGAAGAAAAATGTTCTTAAACCAAAGAATGAATAAGAATGCTTATAAAAACTTACCAATTCAACTGAATGTTTGGTCTGTAGATTAAGAAATTGTAAATTCTATCAATTAAGACTTTTCCAATTTTGAATATGCAAAGACTATCAAATAACTTTCCATTTAAAATGTAGAGTTAGAGTTCAGATAGGTTGACTAAGTTATCCTTAATATTCAATATTTTCAGGCATTTTATTGTGAGATCTAAAATCTTTATTTATTTTTCTTGACTGTTCAACACCCATGTGAATTTTTTAGTTGTATGTGCGAAGAAAACAAAAGCAATTTTCTCTCTTTTGATTCAGTTCTTTTGGGCATACATTAACTATGTTATAGTATAGGTCTCATAGTCATTGCAATGCAATGAAAGAAAATGCTTTAAAAAGTAGAACTTAGTCAAGTGAGTTATTTTGAAAATTGAGTTGTAGTAAAATCTTTACCATTCACATATCATTCACATTATTTTCTTCCTTACTAATTTCCTTCATTCCTCCCTTTCTTCCTCCCTCCATCCTCTCTCTCTTTTTCTTAAAAGTTTTCATATGTGGGTGCAGCATATATGGCTGTGGTCTAATTTGGAACAAAGACTAGACAATGTAAGCCGATGTTGAAGTGCCATTGATTTGAAATTGGGCTCCTAATGTATTTAATTACATATGAGTATGTGGCAAGTCAAGTCACAAAACAGTATATTTGTCATAGTCACTTTATTGTAAAATATGTATTATTTTAATTATATAGAGTATGTATATGCATGTGCACATATATATCTAAAAATGATTAAAAGAGATAAAGTTAATATATTCTCTATGGTTGGTTGCATTATTGATAATTTTTATTTTATTTTCTGTGCTTTCCTATATTTTCCAAAATTCCTACAATAAACATGGAATTTTTGTATTCAGGGGATAATATATTTTTAAATGAAAAGGAAGGAAGGACAATAGGAAGAAAGGGTAAGATGAAGGAGGGAGGGAGAGGGAAAGAAAAAAAAAAAGAAAATATTTGTAATCCAGCAGGATGCCTTTGTGAAGCCCAGCAGGTCACTGTTGACTTCCTTATTTGTCAACTATCCTCTACTATATCTGGATTTTATAAAGAACGAGTAGTTTTCATTTATGGAATTACTAGAGGCCTGGTGCATGAAATTCGTGCACGGGGGGGGCGGTGTTCCTCAGCCCAGCCTGCACCCCCTCCAATCTGGAACCCCTTAAGGGATGTCCGACTGCCCGTTTAAATGGGCAATCGGACATCCCTCTCACAATCCAGGACTGTTGGCTCCCAACTGCCCTCCCCTGCAGGCTTGATCCCCCCAACTGCCCTCCCCTGCAGGCCATCTTGTGGTGGCCATCTTGTGTCCACATGGGGGCAGCTATCTTTGACCACATGGAGTGGCCATCTTGTGTCTTGGAGTGATGGTCAATTTGCATATTACTCTTTTATTAGATAGGATATGTGCTAAAAAAAGTAATTATTAGCATAGTTCTACTAAAAGAGAGAAACAATGAATATAAGGGTATATTTGTGAATACATATACTCAGATATGGCATCATGACATTATTTTCTTAATCTGGTCTAGTTTAGCATTAACTGCAGTTTGCTTCCTCTAATTCTCTAACTCTGGGAAGAGAGAAAACACCCCTGGAACCATGAACTGGTTAGAATTGGGCAATAAGAACCTAAACTTAGATACCAGAACTACCATGGAAACCTTGAATGGGCAGTCGATAATTTTAGCTTTTTGGTTTTAGAACTCAAAAGGCCAGTGTTCTGGATATCAAATTATATTTATCTATGTCATCATATCGTGGTGCTTTGTCTGACAAAGAATCAATTTTAAAATCTCAACCAGGGACTGAGTGAGAGTATTGAAGTTGTTCTGAATGCTTCCTCTGTTTCCTTCTTTGATACACACTGACTGACATCAGTGGGCTTTATTGGAGATATTTACTTTAACATTGGTTTAAGGCCGCCCATTTTCAACCTTTTTCATCTCATGTACACATAAACTAAGTACTAAAATTCTGTAGCACACCAAAAAAGATGTTTTTTTGCCAATATGACAAAAATGGGTATACTTTTGATTCATCCACACCAGATGAATATTATATTGGCTGTTGTCAATTTTTTTTTTTTTTTTTTTGGACAATCTAAGGGAAAGGAGGTCAGTGACCCTGACTAAGAAGTCAGGTATTTCACAGTTTAAAAATTCTTGTGGCACATCGCTGTTTCTGTGTCTATTTCTTCTATAAAAGTCCACCCTGCTTATGTGAGTATAATAAAACAGTAGAATTTGGCACCCTCCAACAGCTTGTTGTGGATTGCTGAAATGATGTTGGAAAGTGAATATAAAAGTAGTGCATACTAGTATTGCCAAATATTGACTTTGTTTGCTAACTCCATCACATAAAATTTCTGACGACAACCTAAGTAAAGTTTAGTTGAAGATAAAACATTGCAAAATAAATGCCAAAAATGGAAACCATTTTTCAAAACACTAAATTAGGAAGTTAAGGAATCAGGGCAATTAATCAATATTTCAAAATGATGAATATATTTTACAAAACACCACTTAAAATGAAAAGCTCAAAAGAGAGGTTTTTCTGAATGTTTAAAACAATGTTTATTTTGGGCTTCTGTGGAAGATGACAGATAAGGGTTTTGGAAAACACTTTACCTAAAATTTTTGCTACAATTGTATTCTTCATCAAAATGATCTGAAAACATATATGAGAATCATTTAGTATTTGATGCTAATAATTATACTTGTCATTTATTGAGAATCTATTTCCCAAATCTTTTACCTAGGTTTAATCAATTCTCTTGACAAGCCTGTATTATTATTAATTTGATTTTAGAAAATACACTATTATAAGACAACATTCCTTCAGTCGTTCCACAAACTTTTGTTTTGTGCCAGATAATTTGATAATTTAACAGGCAAGTCAAAGTTACTGAAGCACATGGGCTTACATTTCTTCAGGGCAGTTAAGATGGAAAGAAGACAATAAATACAGAAATAGCATTTTTTAAATGTGTTATAATGACTCAAAGATAGGACAGGGAATTGCTAGTAGTGAAATGACCCAGAATGTTACTGGTAATTGGACCTCGGTTAAGCAACCTCAGTATTGAATTCTGGCTAAGAAAGAATTCAGAGCCAATCTGAAATATAAGTAAATGGTTATTTAGAAAGCCACAGAGGTAGAAATGACAGTGGAAGCAGTGAGCCAGCAGGGCTGTGTGGGCTCAGGAAACAAGTTACAGCAGCAAAAGTAGGGCCCTTGGAACTTAGGAGAAAGAAAGCAAGGATATATCCATGCTGGGGAAAGAAGGTCATGGAGAAAGGCATGGGCATGAGGAAAGACACAACCTTGGGAGGGAGAGAGGGAGGGAGAGAAAGAGAGAGGGAGAGAAAAGAGAAGAAGAAGAAGAAGAAGAAGAAGAAGAAGAAGAAGAAGAAGAAGAAGAAGAAGAAGAAGAAGAAAGAGAGAGAGAGAGAGAGAGAGAGAGAGAGAGAGAGAGAGAGAGAGAGAGAGAGAGAGAGAAGCTAGGTCCTCCACTCTAAGGCTTTTAAGGTTGGGGATTTTAGGGAAGGTCCCAGGGAAGGATCTCAATAGAATATTCATCAGATTTTCAGGTGTGTCCTTTCAAGGTTGTGGTCTCCACTGATTGGCCTGGAGCCAAAACACAACTGAGGCTTAGATCTTAGCTCTACTTTGACCAAAACTCTGTCTTTATGGTCATCATACCTAAGGATTTGTTCCTAAGATTATTTGATGCAGGTCAGACCCTCCTTGTCCTGAGGGCTTAATACTAAGGGAGTGGTCATGCAAGGGCTTGTGTGGGAGTACTATAAAGCTATTCTCTGGCCCCCTTGTTCCTCCTCTAAGGTAAGGTACGGTACCATTGATCCACATGTAGGCAAACTTGGCATATCCAAAATAACCGAAGAAAACAAACAAGACAATGTGCCAAAAGCTGAATTTAAAATATAGTTGAGGAGACAGATTAATATGAAATATTTAGATAAGAGTTCAATAGTGGCTTTAAATAGCATCTATATGCTGATGACTCCTATGTGTTTATCTCCAGACCAGTCAGATTCCTAGACTTATAACACCAAGTACCTATTTGATGCTTTCACTTAAATGCCACCTTGCTATCTCAATTTTTACATGCTAATTTATACAACTGTATCTTATAATTTTAATTAACATGAGTAACTTCTCCTTGATCCTGGTTAACTATAGTTCCTTAGAGAAGACTGTATTGCTGGACTTACCAAAGGACAGGGAGAGAACTTGTAAACAAGTACTACTAGGATTTCTGGATAAATTTACAAGAATGCCCTGATTTCCTTAATAATTCAACAAATCACTGAGGACCTATTAGGGTCAGTCCTGAGACCCCAGTGGAAGAAAAGAAACCAAATCCCTGTCTTTGAGGAGCTTATATTCTAGTGTGGTGTTTAGTGGAGCAAAGGCAATGGACAACAATCACACACACACACACACACACACACACACACACAGAGTAATGAGTGCTATAAATGAAAAAAATAGCAAGATAAAGCATATATTTATTCCAGCACAAGGAAAGGTCATCGGAAGTTGCTATAGTCAGGAAGGATGTCATAAAGAAGGATGCCTGCATTAATTCTGTTGATCTGATAGGTGGAGAACTATAATTCAATTTTCATGAGACCTGAACATCACAAACTTTAATTTTGTCCACTCTATATTACTATCATTCAAGCTTTATGCCATAGCAACTTGTTTTTGTCTAACTCCACCCCTGCCATTTTATGCTGCAAACTAAGGTATAGCAAAGTACCAGAACATCTTCTTTAAAGTTTCATTTATCTCCTTAATTGATCAGCAATAAAGTAGTTAAGATGACTGCTAATTTAGACTTGAAACCCATCAATGTTGCCTCATTCTTCCCTTCCCAGTAATCATTCCTGTATTTTTTAATGATAATTAGCCAACTTTTATTATTTAGCACTTTATAATTACAAATGACCTTATAGTCATCATTTAGTTATTCCTAACAGGATTCCAAATAAATTATTGGAAATCTATGCTTTGCATCTATCTGGAAAAATACTAAATTTCTTCCAAACTACATTGCCATTTTCAATGAACTTTAACTATACCTCCCTTCACTTGATTTAGACCTAATATCTTATTTGAATGTGCAAATCTTCTTGCTGCAAAAAATACCAGTTTGGAGCTTAATCTCTAATTGGACAAGCAGAACCTTTAAAAATATTAAAATAATTCATTTTGGTGGCATTGAACATTTAGATACCAGCATAAATTACACATGCTGATTTAATGGCAAAATTTTTTTGAAAAACAAATAGCAGTTTCCTATTCCTTATTTTATTTTCCAGTTCAAAATACATTCCCTATTTTTTTCCCATTTCAAAATGCCTGATTTATCATGATTTAATTGAAATCCAGAAACAGAGCTAAAAAGTGAATTTCAAGTTCAGGAGAAGTAATTCTAATTAAAAATTGGACAACGAAAAAGTTTGTTATGAATGGAATTATTAGAGACTTATTTTGTGTTACTTTAGGTGCATGTTTGATTAAGTTCTTGTGATTTGGAATCAGCTTATTTGAATCCCACATAGCAAGTTCCTCTTCTCTCTCTGGCTGTGCCCTTCCTGAGTTTCAGCGTCAGGACCTGCACAGTGCGATTAAATAGAGTAGTTAATGCAAAGGATTGCCATAAGGATGTTCATGACTGCCCAATAAATGTCCCTTTTATGTTCACAGAAGTAAAAGTCTCCAAGAATAGAGAAGACCTTTTCCTCTAAGGTTTTCTCTAATTTAGGATTACATATGCAGACTCTATCTTAGTGGCATGTACTCATGATGAGGTTGTTGCTTGGAGAAATAAGCAGGTAATTCTTGGACACTATGATATTCACAGCCCGAGAAAGTCAGTGCTCCAGCCTTAAACGACTCACAGAATTTTCAGTTCTATTACCTGAATCCGCATTTCTCTGTGACTCTTATTACAGAAGAAAAAAGATTTTAAGAGCAGAATGCACCAGTTCATTGGATCAGTTAAGCCTTTATTGTATGCACAGGCCCTGAAAGCTCCCTCTGTAATCATCCACTTTTGTCATTTAACAGCCTTGTTTCTTGTTTTTGGCAACGGACCCCAAGTGAATGGGCCTATCTGGGGACGAGAAGAAAGGAAGCCACCCAGAGGCCCTTTTTTTGCCTTTGCTAACTGACGGTTTCCAAGCAGTTTTCTGGTGTTTGGAAACACTGCGTAGTAACGGGGGGAAGAGGCAGCTGTGCTTTGGGCCACATGAGGTAATTTGCAGACACATTTTAATTGCCTTTTAGGGAGCATGAAGGAGTTCCAAATAGTCTAATGAGTTCCAGCAAACACCTGTGAAATGCTTTTAGACGGCCATGTAATACTGAAATTAAGACTGTAATGCAGCAATTGGAGGCATGATGGTTTGGTTTGTTCCCTCAACGAGAAAGGATAGAGAGCAATATTTTAAAGTCCCCTTGCCAAAGTAGGCTTGCCACTCGCAAAGGATACCTTATCTTGACTTCTTGGACTAATAATGAATTCAATAATGTTTGATAGCATCTTCACATCAAACTTTAGATTGAAAAAAATTAAGAATCTTAATCAGACAGCAAAATTCAAGGGAGAGGGATATCAGAGAGTTAATCTAAAACTATATACACCTATCAGTAAACAATATTAAATGGAAAGATGTGAAATAGAAAAAAAAACCTCATTATAATATGGTGATAGATGGAGATTGTGGAAAATACCTTATAGTTTCTTTCCCTCGCTTCCTCCCTTCCTTTCTTCATTTTTTAAGTACTTCATTGTAAATGAAGATATTTTTGAGAGACGAACAAATTCTAATTCACAGGAACAAATGAATTGCAATAGAGAAAAGACTGATATATCTTCGAGGTTAAAAAACGTATAGCCTTGCCGAAACCGGTTTGGCTCAGTAGATAGAGCGTTGGCCTGTGGACTGAAGGGTCCCGGGTTCAATTCCGGTCAAGGGCATGTACCTTGGTTGTGGGCACATCCCCAGTGGGCGGTGTGCAGGAGGCAGCTGATCGATGTTTCTCTCTCATCAATGTTTCTAGCTCTCTATCCCTCTCCCTTCCTCTCTGTAAAATATCAATAAAATATATTTAAAAAAAACAAACAAACGTATAGCCTCACTCTAACTTCAGCCCTATGTTATAATTTTGTGAGTGTGTTTGTGTTTGCCTCATTATATAAATGCATTACTTACTCTCCCTTCTCCTGAGAAGTAACAACTCTCCTGAAATGTATGTTTATCGTTCCAAAAGATCTCTACACTTTTCATATATATGATGTATCAGACTGCATATACATACACATGCACTCCAGAAAAATAAAATAAAATGCTCTAACATGAATCACCACTGCGAGGTTCTTTTTTTCTTAGCATATTTGTAGCGCACATCAATCTTCACAGATGCAGCTATAATTCGTTTCGTTTCATGGATGTATAATGCTCCACTGTAAGGATGCCCACACTTTATTCCTTTGTTTTAGATATTTAGGTTGCTTTTACACTTTCCCTATTGCAAACAATGCTTCTCTCATCTATAGTTATAAAATTATTTCTGTAGATGACTTAGGCATGGAATGGGTAGGTGACAAATTATATGCATTTTCAACTTGATTAGGAACTAGACTACGGCAGTGATCATTTGGTGGCATATATTAATATCAAGTCATTATGTTGTGAACTTGAAACTAACAGTGTTATTTTTTTTTTATATAGGTGCATTAAATATATAGTGAATGCTATCATTTTAACAGATAGAAGTATAGATTTGACATTTCATATTTTGTACTTCATCTGGCCAGATTGATGTGTGACAGACAATCAAGTTCTCAGAGGATTTTTATTGTTGTCAGTGTTTTAGTTCTCAAATTATGGGGACACAGAGTTTTGCTGTATAAGGAGAAGAAAGTAGTTCGTTGGCTGATATGAATGAAATGACAGCTCATCTATATTGATAAAAGGATAATATGCTAATTAGACCATGAGACCTTCCGGACGTCCTTCCTGACAAAGCCATGGTGGTGGGGCAGAGGCAGAGGCAGTTAGGGGCAATCAGGCCAGGAGGGGAGGACAGTTGGGGGTGATCAGGATGGCGGGGGGGCAGTTGGGGGTGAGCAGGCCAGCAGAGGGGACCAGTTGGGGGTGAGCAGACCAGCAGAGGGGACCAGTTGGGGGTGAGCAGACCAGCAGAGGGGACCAGTTGAGGGTGAGCAGGCCAGCAGGAGGGTGCAGTTGGGGGCAAGCAAGCAGGTAGGCAGGCAAGCAGTTGGAAGCCAGCAGTCCTGAATTGTGAGAGGGATGTCCGACTGCCCGTTTGGGCCTAAACTGGCAGTCAGACATCCCTTGAGGGGTCCCAGATTGGAGAGGATGCAGGCTGGGCTGAGGGACACCACCCCCCCATGCATGAATTTCATGCACTGGGCCTCTAGTCCTAAGAATAAGGGTTCATGCTATGAAACGTGAGCATCACTACTTTCTCAGCAGTGAAACATTTTATTAAAAAATTACCTCTATCACACATGTGGCCATAATGTGTAGTCACTTTGCTTTGTAGGCGCATAGCTGTTTAGAAAATGGAACAGGAGGAAAAGAGGCGTCTAGTACAACTTCCACCTAATAAAAAGTATTTGCCCTTGGAAGATTTAAAATATCTGTTGCTCTGTTCTGCATGATCTAGGAACATTGTTTTACTTTATTTCAGGCGTCTTTGATGCACTCAGAAGCTTACTTATTTCATTTTCTTCCCCTGAAATTACTTTTTTGAGCTAGGTGGACATGTTATCCCTGCCACATTTACAAAGAAATGAAAAACTTAATGAGTAAGGTCCTATCAGATCCCTTTGGGCAGAGATCTTTCACCAGAATCAGCATATTCAAATACCAGAAGGGAGAATGTTAATGTGGATATCTAGGAAAACCAGGACCTGTTGATAGCCCACGATGGACCAGACTGATACCAATTTATCAGATGCTGCCAGACCTCAGAAGATAGGTAACATACATGTTGAGGCATAAAACAGATGTGACATTTGATTTAAAATGTTATATGTAATTTTCAAATCCTTTGATTCAACAGGGTAAAGAAGAGGAGGATCAGAAGGCATCAAGGTGTAATCTGATGATAGTTTGATTTTTCTTGTGACAAAGGTTAACAACATGATAGACTTTGCCATAATATATATAACTGGGTTTGTTGTTTTCTAATCTATAGTATTGCACATTCTCTAACTTACCTTTTATAAATGTTAGTGTGAGAAACTGCTTTTACAAGAGAAAATGAGAAAAGAACAATGCATCAATGGGTTCCAGTCAGACTAAGACGATATTAAAGCAGTGTGGTTATAAGTATGGATATTTGAGTTATGCAGTTCATTTTGAGTGCTGATTCGGCCATCTACTACATTGTGGTCCTGGCAAGTTATTAGGTTAATGTATGCTTTAGTTTCCAAATCTGTATAGTAGGGATAATAATAATAATATATGCACTATGGTTGTTTTGAATATATGGAATAAATGCTTTGCTTTAAATAATTCAATAATTTTATATAATATTGCTATTATTATCAGTACTATTATTACTATGTGCCTAATTATTCCTTAGGCTTAAAATACTCTTGAATATAATTAATTCTAAAAGAAAAGGCGATTTTCTCAATGGGCCATCATAGAATATGATTACCTTGACTTTATTATTCTACAGAAAAGTGAAGGACCCTGACCAGGCTATGATGAAAAGGTAAAATAAGAGCTACCCTACATAATCTCATTATCCCCTAACCAGGCTCATGTCTAGATCTTAATCTTTCTTTCCCAAGACATTTGCACAGCAATGGTTAACAATAACTATATGCTCAGTCTGGCCTTTCTAAACTATGTTGAATAAGTGGTGACTTCTCCACACATGTGCTCTTTGCAATTTCAGAGTGCGATGCCCACAAACAGCGCAGTACCCACCATTGATTACCTAATTACACGATCACTCCATCAGTAACTCAGCGCAACATCTGTGACCCTCTATGTCACCACCGCAGCCCCCTTGTCTTTCCCCTGGAGCCTCACTGAGGCGGTTCTCCTGACATAATATATTCATTATCCATTAGATCTGGCACACGCTCCGCAGTGCTCAATTACGATACAATCGAGCGAAGGGTCTGGTGTCGGCCAGTGTAATGACTTTCTGATTATCTGTCTTTAAATGATGAATGAAACGAAAATGTACTGCTCAAACCAAATATAAGATTGTTAGGATGCCAAATGAAAATGGTGCATAGCCTCCTTTATGGGAGAATGGCAGAGGCCTGCTTTTATTCAGCAATAGCTCCCTGAAGATAGTTTTCCAAGTCAATCCCAGCCTTCAGTTATGAGATTACTATGAATCTATTGACTCTCTATGTCCCGAATTGACATTTTGGGGTCATTGTAATTCACAAGAACTTTCGAGTAATTTTGCATTGGCCTCCTCTTTTGGCTTTAATTATGTGAACTGACCTCCCCATGATAGTCTTATCGCTTCTAGTTTCTCACCTGCATCAGATTATTTTTGAGCTGTGTTTGTCTCACAGAGAGCTGTAAAATAATTAAGCATATTGATACATAGACAGGCATCAAAAAAAAACAACAAAAAAAAACCTGCCAGGATTATACATATGTGGGAGACTCAAAAACATTTTGTTGTTCAAATAATTATGAAGCAGGTGTTTGATAGTACAGTCATTTCTGTTTCTGTTTACACCTTTAGTTATTATTCTGTTAATTATAATTGAAAATCCAATAAAGCTTTATAATGGAACACTCACAAATCTGACTTGAATTACAGCTTCTCCCAATTTATTCCCTTAAATAGAACACATTGGACCTTGGGTTATAAAACACTTTTTAAAATCCAATTCCCTTCCCAAGTCTTTAAATCCTTTATAATAACTTAACCTTATGGAAGATTCAGATGAGAAAGAGTAAATGTATTAATTTTTCATGTCACAATTAGGATTACCTAATGTTGTTTGGGTATCTGGAAGTTTCCCATAGTGGTGGCTGCCATTATATAGCTATATAAAATGAGGCAAATTTCTGCCTCACTTTGCACTCAAATTAGATAAATATATGTACTAGAGGCCCAGTGCATAAAAATTCATGCACTGAAGTGGGGGGTCCCTCAGCCCGGCCTGCCCCCTCTCACAGTCTGGGAGCCCTCAGGGGCAGGAGGCAACACTGCGATCAGGGAAGGGCGACGCCCCCATCACATCTCTGCTGCTGCCACTGCCGGTGGCACAAGCCTTGGCCAGTCCTGATTACCTGAGCCTCAGGCGGCCCTGGGCGGCTGGGCAGCTGCCATCCCAGGCTTGCCTGTGCCTCAGGCCAGCCCTGGGCAGCTGGGGGGCTGAGGGGACTGGGGGACTCTGGAGGCAGGCACACAGAGTGGCCGGACCTGCCCAGGGGCGGGTCCAGCCGTGCTTCATGCCTGCCACCCTGGCAGGGCTGAGGGGACTGGGCACTGCCATCTTGTGGCTGTGGATACCGCCATCTTTGTGAGGGCATGGCGGTCAACTAGCATATTCCCTCTTTATTAGATAGGAGATATATATATGTATATATATTCTACTGAATTAGAATTTTCAAAATAAATTTCTACTATTTTTCCTTAAATTAGTTTACATATTTGAGAAGCTGATTTAAAATTCAGTTTTAAATCAGCTTCTCATTATAACTAACCAGGTTCATGTCTACATGACCAAAATAAAATTTGTTTGGATCTCGTTTGATTTGGGCAAAGAGATAGTCTTTGTGCTTGTGGGAGATGAATGACTCTGGTATAAGTCATTCTTGCCATCATGTCTACAAAATGCTCCCATTGCTAGGATTAGAACTGCCTTCTTATCTTTTACTTTAAAGAATGACTACACTAGGTATTTTTTAAATGTCTCAAGTCCTTCTCCATAAAGTAAAAAACAAGAAAAAATTGTCTTTAAGGGCACTGATTAAGTGAGCTCACTAATTAATTAAGTACATCTCAGCATTCTTGATTTGGAAACTCGAACACGAATCTTCTAAGCTTGTAGTTTGTAAAAACTAGTGAGGATATATAAATATTATTTTTTTTCCTTTTTGTTTCCAGCCAGAATAGAAGGTATTTAAATGGGGACATATTAGAAGCTGTAGGGAAATATGAATTAATTTTGAGGTCATTGACTGCTTTACTTTTATTTCATATTTGTTTATTTAAAAATAAATAAATGTTTGAAAAAGGTGCTGATGTAGTAGAAAGAAGGTCTAAATTTCCTTTTACTTGGTAAAGACAGAATTCTCTTGAAGCGTGTTTTTAAAAGAATACAGGTTTAACGTAGCATCCTCATTACTGCTTCTCAACCTATTGTTACCTAGAAAATGAATGCAAAACATACCAAAATTAGAATCTTGAACATCTTTTTCTTTTAGTCACAAGACTTAAATATATTAGGAGATAATTTAAGTTTATCAACAAAATAGTCAAGGTCATGTGAACTCTAGCTCTCTGCTACACTAAATACAAATTATTCTAGAAAGATATCTGCTCAGTGTCAAAAAAAAGAACAACACAAAAACACATCAATTTATCCTTCATGTAAAACTCCGGGGTCAGAGAAGAAGAATATTTCCTATGATTTTCAAGTTCCACAGGGTGATGCCAGGTGTCACTTGCATACAGGATGTGTTGTGTTACATGAGGGCAACCCTGGCTTTAGGGAGCCTACATCTTTTATAATGGGAAGACAGCATGCCTACCCTTTACTCCCAGGGAGGCACCATCTTTATCTTCCACAGTTCTAAGGAATCATGCCCTTTGTTCCAGAAAACACACAAACACATACAAACACACACACACACATACACACACACACACATACATTTTTTTTCTGTATTCCATGCTGTTTTCCTATACATATATAGTCTAAAATGAAAACATCCATCAAGACATGCTAACATATGACATCCATGAGGAATTATCTCCCAACACTCGTATTTTATAATTTCTAGAAAACAGTAATATTAATTCCTTATATTGATTTAAATTGTCATGGTTTAAACATTCACAAACATTTTATATTTCCTTGATAGCACAGCTCTGAGCTAGGTTTTACTAATCCCATTTTACAGATGAGTATACTGAGTCAGATAAACTAGGTAAATTTTTCTGGGTCCCGTGGCAATAAATGGTAAAACAGAGACTTCAGTCCACGTCTTCTGCCTTCTAATATATTATATTTCCTACAAAGCCAGTGTATTCCCTTTATTCTCCACACTTATTAGCAACTGCATGTAAGAGAATCAGTTAATTAAGTGATATGATTTGAGAAATGTTTTGGGAGGCCTGTCATCAACAAAACAAAACATTTTCCTCTGTTCCTATGAGAGCAGATCATTGTTTTCCCTGTAAATAAAGTTCATTTATCTAATTAGCACTAATATATAGTGTCAGGTAATAGTCCTGACATAATGAGTAGGAAAGATGCAAAGCCACTCCTAAAAGAAGAAAGTGACCAAAAAGCCTGTTCGTAGGGAAAACTTGTACGGAAGTGAATACGTTATCAGAGTTAAACGGTCAGGGCTACAAGGGAAAGATTAAGGAACAAACACCTGAAACCTTAGGATTTTTTCTAATTGCATAATCACTTGATTAGTGCAGGTTGAATTACATAATTGCACAGTGAAACTTGACATTTCTAGATGGAGCATGCCATTCAAAAGGGAAGTAGGGAGGGGTTTGGAGATGGAGTTAACAGGGAAACATCACTGCCTGGCCCAACACTTGTATGCCAGGGCAAGCTGCTAAACACCACCAGTTTTCATCACAGCTTCTGACTTCCTCTTCTGCCAAATGAACAGATTACCACAGCAGGGTGTTCCTCCACTTAGTGAACTTTAGAAAAGTTAACTGTGGGTCTTGGGGAGTTCTGTGTGGCTGCAGAAAGGACAAATGTCTGTCATCTATCTATCTATCTATCTATCTATCTATCTATCTATCTATCTATCTATCATTGATTGTCCCTACGAGTCTTTTTGCCATGCTTAAGCCCCCTGGTTGTGCTGAATATAACTAGTAAGGTAATTAATGTTTTAAAAGCATTTTAGCAAATAAATAAGCTCATATCTCTCTTTTTTCACTTTCTTCCTCTCTAATGTTTTCTGTCTCCCACATGGGTCGCTTTTCTGACTCCATCATACTTCCATAAATTAAAAGGAGCCACAGCAAGTGAATGAGATTTTAGGGTTGTATTCATTTTTACTCATTCTTTGATTTTTAAAATAGATTTCTCGCCATTTTATACCATGGGTATTTTTTTTCACCACATTATATAAAATGTGCTTAATTATCTCACTTTCTTTCAACAGGATATTGTGATTCTTAAAGTTATAGTTAAATTATTAGTTTCTAAGAGAGAATTCAATAATAAATACCTCCTTTTTTTTCTTTATTAATACTGAAACACAACTCCTCTCAATTTATTTTCATTCCCAGTAGAAGAAACTTGAACAAGAATTTGTATCTGTAATTGCTGAATAATATCTGTACAGTTTATTTTCTTCCTCTATTTCTGTGTTTTATGAGTCAGTGTTTTAGATTTTTTATGACCATGGTTTTCTATCCAATAAATGATTAGTTGAGCAAAGCCCATATTTCAATAGGAACTCATAGTTATTGCACTTTAAAGAATTAATAGTTGAACTCAACTTTTAAGTTAGAAATCTCACCTGCTTCCAGCTAAATTTTCCAAGCCACACACCTCAAAAATGCACACAGGCACACATACACACACACCACTAAGCTTCACAGGTGTACCAGTTAAGATGCTTTTACTAATGAAAGAATATCTCAAGTCAAACTGGCTTAAACAATAAAGGGTTTATAGCCAGAATATGTGGAAGGCACAGTTCCTCAGAATTTGAACTCCTCCTCTGGGATTTTCTTGGCTTTGTTCTCTTCCTGGGACAGCATGATGCTTAGGTCATTAGGTGACTTTAGAGCCAGTCATAATGGGAAGCATATCACGGTGAAGTTCCAGTTTCTGCTTTAATATTGAGACCTGTTGTAACGTTCTAGCACTAGAATAGACACAAGTCCCATTGTGTGAGAGCGTTACAGGGACATTTTCCAACAAGTTTAGAAATCAGAGTTGAGTTTTCAAACTCAAACAGGGAAAAATTATGATGACAGACCCAAGACAGAAAGGCAAAGAATGTGAGAGCTGGCAGGAACTCATGTGTGAATGTCATTGCTACATGAACAATGGACACAAACTGAAAATAAACCAGAAGAAGACAAGGCCTGGAAGGATTCTTAGCCAGAATTCTGCTCCTGACCTGTCCTGAATTTGGATAGTGACAGTTTTAAATGTGGACATAATAGAAACATTTAAAACGTTCTATACTAATGGGGCAATGGAGCGTCTCCAACATGATCCCAGTTCAGTTTACGAAAAAGCATTCTGAAAAGTTGTTTAAGATTAATTACAGTAGAAAGAGACTACAAGTAGCAAAGCGAATTAGAACACTTACGTTATTCTAGCCAAAACTGACAAAGGCTAACCTACATACTAACTAAAGAGGAGAAAAAAAATATTGTAAGGGCAACATTTATTAAACTTACCATAATGCAAACAACATTAAAATTATTGCCAGATAATCTGGCTTTTACTTCTGGTTCTGGCAATAGCTACATGATCATGATCAAGTGTATAAGGAAAAGCAATAGTTTGTAACTATCCATTAAGCTATCAAATGTATGAATTCCTACATTGTGTCTTTCCCTGCTTGTTATGGTCTTCCAATTAGAGATCAATTGTTATATTGCCAGAAAATACCCCAAGCAACTCAAATATTGTGCCCTTCCCCACTGCAATCTACAATAGAATAGCAGAGCGTTGGAGCCTTTTAATGTGAGAGTGGCAAGTAAAACTATTCAAAAACTTTTCGGATACTAAGAATAAATGCTGCTGTAATAAAAATACTTAGAAAAATATGTCATTAAATAAGTTCAGTGGTGCTGCCATATTAATTTACACCTGTCGGATCTGCAATCAGATGTATCCCACAGAAGCCAAATGCAATGTGACTCCATGGAGACTGTTATTTTTAAAAATATTTATTGTTTTCTTTTTCGTTCACATGGGAAGTGAATAAGCTGGCAAAAAGCAACCCTGCCAAAATTAATTGAATAAAAATATGAGAAATGTGCCTTTTCTTGGCTTCTCATTAACTAAAAGCTACCATCTGATCTCAAAACTTAGATATAATCCAATATATGATAAGAAGTAGGGAAGGTTCTCCAAATGACCTGGAAAGCCTGAAAAAACAGTGAGGAAATAGGGTATAATTAAAAGTTATAAAAAAAACCCACAAAACAAAAGTGTAAGCCAAGGGTCAAAGCATTTCATTGATATATTGCACATTTAATGGAGAACAATTGCAATGTAATTTGGTTCATTTAAATTATTTGTTACAATACCAACATGGTCTCCAATGAGGTTACTGTTGTGCACATATATCAGACCTTCTCTTTTGTTTGTGTGTTTCCAGTGCCTTTATCATATCCTTTTGAAAATCAGTAAGAATGATAAATAAACTAGTATCTCATTTAAATGGAAAAGTTATCAAGCAGAGCCCAACCATATGTGTTTTAAATACAAAGATAGAGATAGATTGAAAGTAAAAGAATGGTAAAATTGTGCTTTGCAAACCATAAGCATAGAAGCTGGCACAGCTAAATTAATATCCAACCAAGTAAATTTCAAAACAAAGACTATTACAAGATATAAAGGGAGAGATTAAAATAAGCACTTCAGCTTTAACCGTTTGGCTCAGTAGATAGAGCGTTGGCCCATGGACTGAAGGACCCCAGGTTCGATTCTGGTCAAGGGCATGTACCTTGGTTGCAGGCTCAATCCCCAATAGTGGGTGTGCAGGAGGCAGCTGATGGATGTTTCTAACTCTCTATCCCTCTCCCTTCCTCTCTGTAAAATCAATAAAAATATAGTTTAAAATCAGTAAATAAATTAAAAAAGCATTTCATCTGAAAGACGTAGCATTCCTCAATGCATGTGTACCTACTAAGTGAGCATTAAAATTCAAAAAGCAAATCTAATAGAATCAATAAGAGAAATAGAAAAATTTGATGTCAGAGATTATAACATCCATTTATCAGTAATTGATAAAACAAGCAGACAAAAAAATTAGTGGAATAGAGATGTAAACAACACTATCAATCAACTGGACCGAATTGACAATGTATAAATCCCCAGGCCCACATTAACTCACATTAACCTCCAAAACTACAGACTATACTTTACTTTAAAATGGAAGGCTTCATGTGACCCAAGACTGACTGCATGCTGGGTCACAAAATGTCTCAATAAATTTCAAAAGGAAATGAAATTTATCAAAGTACATTTTTTTTTTTACCATAGCACAACTAAATCATCAATAATGGTAAGATATCAACAAAAATACCCAAATGTTTGAAAATTGACCAATTTATTTTTAAATAACCTGTGAGTCAAAGAAAAAACTGCAAATTAGAAACTATTTAACTGAATGATAACAAAACCGATATATCAAAATTTGGGGAACAAATGCAAATCAGTACTTAGAAGGAAACATACAGCTTTAAATGTTTATTTTAGAAAATAAAAAAAGGTATAAAATTATTAAGTTTTCATCCTAAGTAGATGGGAGAAAGAAGAGCAAGCTAAGTAGAATTTTGGAATTAAAAAATAAAAGCAGATATTGATAAAATAAAAACAATAAATAAAATTTACAAAGCCAAAAGTTCTGTTTTTTTAAATATTTATGAAATTGATAAATCCCTAGAAAAAGCTATCAAAAAGGATAAAAATCACAATTAACCAATATCAGTCATAAAAGGGAAGGCCTCACTTTAGGTCCTACAGACATTAAAGGGCACTAAAGGCGTATTATGAACAACTCAATGCCAATAAATCTGACAAATAGATGAAAGTGAACAAATTCTTTGAAAACACTTTAACAAAACTTATGCAAGATTATCCACAGTCATGGCTAATATTCATCTTTAAGAGAATATTAGACTGATATTTAAAAGCAAGTCAGAAGAATCAAGATAAGTATGAAGTTTAATAATAATATTTTATCTCAACAAGGTCTGATGCCTATTAAATAATTATGTTGCATTTCTATAAGAGTCATAAAGCGATTACTAATTTCTAATGGAAACAAAAGTGTTTCAAAAATATTTTGAGCATTCGCACCTTTTAAGGAAGAACATACCTTTTCAATACAATTATTTAAAGGACCATGATATTTATTATGTATACATTTTTATAAAAATTACTCATAATTTTTACCAGTTTCTTTGTATTCCTGCATTGACTGTTCAGCTTTCAGATATTCTCTATCGTATTTTTAAAATAAATGCTCTTTTTTTCTGATCTCCAACCTCCTTACATGCCTCTTTCTGCTCACCCTTATATCCTCAGACTTAGAGAATTAGTGGTAACACATTTATTCATTGAAACAAAGGATGTGCATTCATGGACGGCAGATGTGTTTTTCTTTGTCATCCTAGTAATTAAAAACAAATTGAATGCCTTTATGGAGCATGCCATCTTCTGCTTGTCACAGTCTTCGCCACTCCTTCCTATCTCACAGCCAGCACTTCTGATACTTTCATTTACTGTCTGGTATCTATAGGTATGTGGATTTAAATATGCGTCTCTATCACCAGCATTGAGCACTATTGACCATTCCCATTCATCCTTTTGAAAAAGCCTGATCGTGTATGTGTATGTGTGTGTGTATTTATATATATACAGGTGTGTTTTGCTTTCCTTATGAGTTTTGTAGGACTGATGTAACAAAGTATAAACTTAAAACAACAAAAGTTTATTCTCATAGTTCTGGAGGATAAGTCAAGGTTTTGGCAGAACCATGCTCTGACAACTCTAGGGGAGAATCCTTCCTTGCCTCTTGTAGTTTCTGGTATTTGCTGGCAATCTTTGTCATTCTTTGGCTTATAGATGTCTCATGTGCAGTACAGCTGTCTGTCCCCTATGGGTCTTCAAATACTGTTCCCTCTGTGCATGTCTGTGTCCAACTCTCTCCTTTTATAAGGACATCAGTCATATTGGATTAGGTCCCACCCCAATAACCTCATCTTAACCTAGTTAAATCTGTTGAGGCCCATTTCCCTATAAAGGCACATTCTGAAGTACTGGGAATTAGGACTTTACAGTATCTTTTTATGGGAACACAATTCAAGCCATAACACCTTCTGTCTTTTTGACACTCCTTGGTTTCATTCCCTACTTGTCCTTTTTCCTCCTCATCTAGGAGAGCATCCTTGACCCTCTGTTCTGGTTTCCTATGTTCTCTGTCTTGGCAGCAGTGTGATTTCAAATATTTCTTCTGTGCCCACACTTACTCAATCTCCATTTCTAGACCTGTTTTTGAACTTTGCTCTTACATTTAACGTTGTCTGCTGGAACTCCCTGTTTGGATACTCGGGACGCATCACCAACTCATTATGTCCTAAAGATAAATATAAACTTTCCTTATGTTATGATAAATTTGAAATCCCTTAGGTGAAGTGGGGGAAACACTCTCCCTTTTTACTCCACATCTAGAGACTTATTAAGACTTTAGATTTAACTTCTACATAACTAAGAGTTGCTATGAGCTTATGTTCAGGAGTCACATCTGGGTTCAAATTCTGGTTCTACCAATCGCCAGGTGTGACCTGG
Source organism: Plecotus auritus (assembly GCF_963455305.1). Classification (NCBI taxonomy): domain Eukaryota; kingdom Metazoa; phylum Chordata; class Mammalia; order Chiroptera; family Vespertilionidae; genus Plecotus; species Plecotus auritus. The sequence continues at coordinate 10,253,425 of NC_137773.1, read as the reverse complement.
GTGCTTTATGTTCTCAAGTGTAAAATGGTGTTAATATTACATGCCGGATAGGTTGATCTTTTGGAAACAAATAAAGTGATGCATTAGTGCTCTTAGAAAAGTGCCTGGAACAATAAATGATTATTTTGCCATTGGTAATTGTTAGCAGTCACTATATGTCACTGTATCTCCATTCTCACTTCCTTTACTCTGGTTTCAGACTTCATTGTTATTCAACTGCAATTTATAGCTGACTTGTCCCCTTCCCTCCAATTTCTCCACATTCTAATCCAGTCTGCCGATGTCTCCTAGATTAATCTTCCTGTCCCTGTTCATTCCCCAGGGCACCATCCTTCACTGACTCCCCATTGTCTACAAAGAAAAGTAAAACTTCTTAGAACGAAATGAAAGGCCCTCTGGTCCCAAACCTCCTTTCCAAGCTCATTTTCTATAACTCACCGTCATATATCAAATGCTTCTACCAAACAGAGCTGCTTGACATCCTCCATACATTACTGCATCTTTAGGCACTTGTGTGCTCTGGTTTATGCCACTTCCCTGCCTCTAACCCAATGTCACTCAAATCCTGACCAGGTTCAAAGGCCCAGGTGGAATGCTGTTTGCTGTGAAAAGCCTTCCTCAATCAATCCAGCTAGAAGTCACCACGCGCTGCTCTGAAATTGAGTAGTGCTCCCCACTTATGCATTCAGTTCCCAAGTACTTATTGAATGCTGATTATCCTATATAATAAGAGGTAATATGCAAATTGACCCTCACGCCCTCACAAGATTGCTACCTACGACCAGGCCAGCTCGGGGTTAGTGAGGGACGACCAGGCCGGTGTGGGGGGGTCAGTAAGAGGCGATCAGGCCGGCATGCAGAGGCAGTGAGGAATGATCAGGCTGGTGGGGGGGGGCATTTGGGGGAACCAGGAAGACAAGCAGGTGAGCAATTAGGAGCCAGTGGTCCAGGATTGTGAGAGGGATGTCCGACAGCCAATTTAGGCTCGATCCCCGGGATCGGGCCTAAACCGGCAGTTGGACATCCCCCAAGGGGTCCCAGATTGAAGAGGGTGCAGGCTGGGCTGGGGGGACACCCCCCCATGCATGAATTTCATGCACCAGGCCTCTAGTATTATATATCATGCACTAAATCAGGGACTGGGAAACAGTGTTGAAGAAATTGGACATGGCTCCTCTACCTTTATGAAGCTGTGATCAGATAGACATATTAAATAAAATTAGATTCCAGAATGGACTTTAAGTGATGACAGCTACTAGGAGGACTCTTTTATTTTTTATGTTAACTCATTTATTTATTTTGTTTCCCTAAACTAGAGTATAACTCGCTTGAGGAGAGGCAACACATATTAGCAGTATTCAGATTGCAGAAAACTTTTTTTCCCCTTTTTTGCCTGAAGAAAGAAATGAACTGAAGAATGGCAATATGGTAGCTTGATCTTGGAAGCATCTTTTGGTCATTTCTACCTAGTGAAATATTTTATTTTGTTCTAAATTACTAAAACATGATTGATATACTAACTTATGGTGTATTTTGGTCACTATAAAGAGAGGTAAAAAACAGTCACATTGTAATTCTATGGTCGCAAAAGAATGCAGACAAATGACCTATGAGTAAATGTATTTGCAGAGCAAGTAAAGAACAAAATTGCCAAATCAATTAATGAGATTTTTTTTTTAATATTCTGGCACCATTTGTGTAACCTAGTCATATCATTTAAGTCCTTTGTGTCATAATTTCCTCATCTGTAGAATGAATATGATTATAATAAATCAAAGTTATTTCAAAATATGATTAAATGGTCCTGTCTGGTGTGGCTCAGTTGCTTGAGCATCATCCCATGCACCAAAAGGTTGCTGGTTCAGTTCTTGGTAAGGGCACATGCCCTGGTTTCAGGCTCCATTCCCAATAGGGGGTGTGCAGGAGGCAACTGATTGATGTGATCGCTCTCTCTTTTTTCTCTCTGGAAGCAGAGGATATTTTCTGGAGGGATGAGATACCATGCTGTCAAAACCAATACATATCTACAGCAACACCTACTCATTTCCTACCACTCACCTTCATATATCAAATACTTTAACCAAACTAAACTAAATAACATTCTCCATACTTGCTGCATATTTTGGAAAATGTGTGCATTATTTATTCTCCATCATACCTGGTTGAATTTTTTCTTCAAACACGGTTGAATTTCTTACCTAAGAATTAATAAAAAGGAGACACTGACATTTTAGGTAGTATGCAGAAAAGTTCAAAATACCATTACACTCACCAAAACAATGAGCGCAAGACAGTCACTGAATGAAAGCTGGCGCGTGGGCATGGGAGCTGAGGGGAGATTTCTTAGGACCCTCAGGTTCTTACCGAGGGTAATACAGTGGCTTCCAAAGGTGAGGATAGGGTAGAAGAACTGAGAATTTCACTGAGGTCCTCTAGGCCTTCATCAAGGGTACTTCATAGATTCTTCAAAGTTTGGACCAGGGAACCAAGTAAAAAGAGGTTTTCCCAGGCACAGAAATCTGGGTGTGAGTCTTGAGAAGAAAGAATACCAACTCCCTAATGGTCCTCAAAACATTTGAAACCAATTATGAATTTCATTTGTTTAAAGCTGCAACACACTAAATAAATAAATAAATAAATAAATAATGCTGCAACAAAACCTGGACCCAGTTCCACTAAAGTTTAGATAGATTAACCCTCCTCTGCACCAATACTGTCTCCTGACAGAAGAAAAGACATACCATGTTCTAGGGGTGAATATGATTTACTTCAGTTTCTAGTTTGTACCTTACAAACCAAAAATTATGAAACATGTAAAGAAGCAAGAAAACGTGACTGATCATCAAAAGAGGAAACACTCAACAGAAGCAGATCCAGAAATGTCCCAGATATTGGGATTATCACATGAAGATTTGACAATAGCTATGATAAATATCTTAAACTGCAGAGCAGCTCGTGGTTTGCCGCTCTGTTGACTAATGAGTTTGCCGACCACTGTCTTCAAGGATCTAGTGATGATAAATATGTTAAAGGATTTAGTAGAACAAAGTAGACAACATGTATTAGCAAATATGGATTTAAACAGATGAAAATTGTAATGAAGAACAATATAGAAATGCTACAAATGAGAAATACAATGTGGGAATACATATTTTTATTATCTGAGAGTGTACACAGAATAAAAAAGGTTCAGTGAATTAGTAGATGATCAATATAAATTATTCAAACTTAAAACACATAAAGACACTATTTTAGTTTGCTAGGGCTATCATAACAAAGCCCACAGGCTGGGTGGTTTAAACAAGAAAAATTTATTTTCTTATAGTTATGGAAGCTAAAAATTTGAGCTCAAGGTGTCAGCAGGGTTGGTTTCTCCTAAGGTCTCTCTCCTTGTAGACACTCATCTTTTTCCTATGTTTTTCACATGATCTTCCCTCTGTACATGTCCTCTTCTTATAAAGAAACCAGTAATATTGCATTAGGGACTGCCCTAATTACCTCATTTCAAGTAAATTGTCTTTTAAAGACACTATCTACAAATATAGTATCATTCTGTGGTACTGTGGGTTAAGACTTCAATATATAAATTTTGGAAGAACGCTATTCAGCCTATAGCAGACACAAAGCAAAAATATCAAATGGTCCAATATACATATAATTAAAAAGAGTGGAGATGGATAGTGGTACAGAAAGAATATTTAAAGAGATGATGGGGAAAATTTTCCACAATTGATGAAAGACATCAATATAAAGATTTAAGTGCAGAGAATCCCTAAGCTGGATAAATACACCCAATCACTTCATAGTCAAATTGTTAAAAAAAAAAAAAAAGAGAGAGAGAGAGAGAGAGAGAGAGAGAGAGAGAGAGAGAGAGAGAGAGAGAGAGAGAGAAAACAGTTAAAGCTATAAGGTGGTGGCGGGGACGCATTATATAAAGAGAAATGGTTTATGAGATTAACAAATGATGGCTAAATTCTCATCATAATGGAAGACCAGAAGACAATGAAACAAATATGTTAACGGACTGAAGGAGGTAAAGAAGGAGGGTGGAGGGTAGGGACTCACAACTTAGAATCCTATAGTCAGCAAAATTATCTTTCAAAAATCAAGGTGAAAGAAAACACTTTGGACACCAAAAGATGGAATAACTTATCTTTGGAAACCTGCACTACAAGAAATGTTAAAACAAATTGTTTAGGTTGAAGTGAAATGGTAGCAAATGGAGGAATGAAAAGCATTGGAAATTGTAAAACTAGTGACTGTAGAAGCAAATATGATAACCGTGTATTGTGGAGTTTATAAACGCATGTACAAACAAGCCAAAAAACAAGTTATCTAGCATTTAGATAATGTCTTCAATACCTAACTAACATAGTTTCTATAAGAAAAATGTTATTGTAAAATCTGAAATACTACTGAGCATATATCAAGACACTAGAACTTTTTCTTCTATAACCAAGAAGGAAAAAAAAAGTACTCATCTTTCATGTCTTTATTTCTCTTTAAATGTTTATTCTTTCTTAATCTCTCTCTATAATATATAAAGATATATTACATTATATATTAGAACATATCTGTATACAGATATATACATATTTTATGAGTTGATACCAACCAATACTACATGAAATTCTCCCATCAATAGCAATTTGAGAAAAAAGTATGGGGGCAACATCAGCACCAGCTGGAGAGCCGAAGCTGAGCTCACACAAGTGGCAATAGAAGTTTTCTGTGGAAGTTTCTTTGCATCAATTATCTCCCCCTAAGCCACGGGCTTTGCCGTGCATTGGCGCCAGACACCTCATCATCCTTCCTCTTACGCCGGACACTGATTATCAAACATCCTCTGCTGCGCTGTTTGAACTACCATCCAATTCCCCCGCAGTCAATCTCAAGTAAAACTGAAAGGCTATGTTAAAAGAGCACCAACCTTCAAAGTTGCATGTGGAAAATATTCATTTTTGCACTCTGTGATTGAAGTCAGAGATGCCTTACTGTCAGAATTCTCAAATGTCACTCCTTCTATGAGAATAGAGGCCATGGGAAGTGTGTGAAACTTTCCTTTTAAAAGAACTCCAAGTGAATACTTAGTGGACACCAAAGGTGCCAGGTTGAAAAATGAAAGCATCGGGGACTTGTGAAAAAACAGAGCTCTAGGACCTCAGCTGGCTCGGTTCGCATAATGATGTCATTGTACAATGTGGCATTAATTTTCAGACCCCCATTTCAAAATTGGAGGTTAAAATGGAGACCTGGCTCAGGGGTCAGATGTTGAAAGACTTGATGGGTTAAGCGCTTCGTATGAATTAGAGATGATAGCTGGCAGTGGTACCCAGGAGATTTGGCTCCCTGTCTCACTTCTTTGATGATCTGCTCTGTGCCCATAGGTACTTTACATCTCTGAGGTTCCATTCCCTTATCACAAAAGGGTGTGTTGGAATTGATGAGGGCTGGTGTTCTTTTAAGCTGAAACTTTATGAGTGAGTGTTATGAATTTTTTTCCCTGTAAAGTTACTTATACATGGGGAGTTTTATACAAAGCAAACAATGGCTTATGGTCAAAAATCAAAATTAACCTTGAAAACTACATGTTGGAAACAAATTTACCACCTATCAGTTTTCTATAATTTCAACACTGCCAGATGTTTGTTTCTGAATGTTAATTTGGGGTAGTTGTCTTATGTTTAAGGGCCATTTGAAAAAATACTAGTCCTTATATGCTTACTCCAGAAATGTCAAATTTTTGTTGCCTTACTGTGCAGATTTGGACTACATAAAAGTTTATTTGGGTGTTTATTTTATTTAAATTAAAATTTAATGCATTAATAACAAATTCACAAACCTGGTTCTTCCTTAAGCTTTTTAATTCAGTTTACTAAAACCACTATTCTATTTATAAGTATAACAAATTTTAGCAATTACCTTTAAGGAATATTTTGATTACTGCTTGATCCTATTTAGCATTAAACAACCTTAAACTTTTAAATTGCACGTGTAAATTTAATATATTTGATTTCCTTTTAATTATTCCAATTGTTTGATGAGTCTTATTAAGAAATTAAATAATGCTTATATATCTTATAAATAAAACTTCCAAATATAGCATTGTTAAAGTTCCCATATATGTTCCAATACTGAAAATAAGCACAATAAAATTTCAACTTAAAAAACACATCTAAATTAATTCTTTAATTTTATATTATAATTAGAATTGTAAGACTGTCCAGTTACTTTAAGTCAAAATCTTGTCCCCACTTGTAAGTACCTGAAAATATCAAATATATGTAGTTTCCTTAACATAGAAATATTAATTCTATGGTTTTATTCTTGTATTTTTTCTGTATTTCATTGTAAATGCACCAGGGTTAAAAATATTACCCACTAAGAAAATAATTATGTCACCTTATGCATGTACGGGGTATCACCTTAGCCAGCTGAAATCCAATAATGGAAAAGGTATTCAGCAATAGATATGTCTAGATGTGAAGACATCCAGGGTAATTTCTCCTTGCTCTAGCTGCCAGGATGTGCCATTCCAACAGTCACTATACCTTCCACTCAGTAACTTAGACGATGTCATGATCTCCACATCCTTCATTGTGAGCAATAGTACTACTTAATCTACTATTCCATCAGACCACCACATTACTTGATTGAATTGGCACCTTTATTCCTCTTAAGATTTTGGAATATTTTTGTATATAGTTGCAAAAATACATTTGGAAGGATTAAACCTTGCACAGAAATATTCTTCGTGTCTTGTGGGACTGCATAACTTTTATTTAAAGACATTATAGAACTGTCTGACTGATTCTGTAGGGCAGGCATCTTTATGGGCTTAACAAAAACCAGGAAGGCATTCTCTCTATGAGGCTCATGCTTCAAGTACTAGGGCATATATCCATTGAAGGGATGGGAAACAAAATTCACCTGCTTTATTTATTCACTAGACGCCTGATGCACGAAGATTCATGCAGAATGGCCCTTCCTTACTCTGGCTGCTGGCACAGCCTTTGCTCTGGCCCAAAGCCACCTTTCTGCCTTCGCTCCACCCGGAGCTGCCTTTCCGCCTTCACACGCTGCCCAAAGGCCCAGAGTGGCTGAGATGGTGCAAAACACCTGTATCGTTGCCATGGCGATGATGCAAGTGTCCCACCCCCAGCCACTAGGCACCTGTGTATGCAAATTAACCCGCCATCTTAGTTGGGTTAATTGCATAGTCACTCGTGATTGGCTGGTGGGCGTCACAAAGGTATGGTCAATTTTCATCCTTCTCTTTTATTAGTGTAGATTATTATTTTTATTTTCCCCCACCTCTGTTATTCACAAAAGGGGGATTCTCTTAAGATAAATCATCTGGTGATGCCACTGCTCCATATTTTCTTCTACAAAATGCTGTTCTAGGAAAGGTAGAGCTTTTGAAAAAGGCATATCCCTAGGATCTTTCCCCAGAGATTCAGCTGTACAGGAGCTCAATTTGACCAAAGTGTCTATACATGTTTAAAATGTGTTTAAGAGCAATTCAGACATAAGTTTAGAATCTCCAGTCTGTTGGGTCAGGTGCAAGGGATTCTTAATACCCATGTTTGACAACTGTGTAGATATGAGACCCTGAACAACTCATTTGGTCCCTCTGGGTATAACATCTTCACATGGGGAAACTGAGGAAACAGTGCCATCTTCTCCCAGTGTCCAAGCTCCAACCTGGTTGTAAGCAAGTGTGTCAGTAATATATTTCAAGCGAAGAGATAGCAGGAAGAGTAAAAGGGATAAGGAAAGCAGTTTAAAAAGAGCAAAGAGGTGAGGAAGGTTGTTAAAGAATGGCTAGGAAGCTGCTGTCACTCCAGGGCCCAAAACTACTCACTCCCTCCACCATTCAGAGAGTGAAAATGGGGACTCAGCAGTTATTTCAACTTCCTATTCCAACTGGAATCCAAGAACTAGAAAAACAATACCAGGGTGATCTGTGGCCTCACTAGGCTAACTGCAATATGGAAGTATGCCAAACTCCATTTATTATCTAACTTCTCCTCTTATTGGTCACCACAGCCTTTGGGATCCTCAAGCATTAGCATCAACTCAAAGCCCACATCTAATAATTCCTGAACATCTGAGTTTCCTTTTCCCCAGTGCATGGTTATATGGCTGAATGGATATAGGCTATATTACAGAAGGCCCAGAGGAATATTTTCAGCATATACTATACCAGGCTCTCTTGGAGTAGAGGGATATTTTAGTAAAAAAACAGACTCCCTTCATTCAAAGGGTATCAAATAGGTTCACCTGTTCAGGTCTAGACACTGGGTAAGAGGCCATTAGTCTCCAGTATGGTGACTTAAGTAAAGTCTCTTCTACCAGATCTGAATGTTTGACTGATTATCTATCTAAGTCAATATAATAGTTATTTATCATCTAATACAGGGTCTTCAAATATTTTTCTACAATAGGTCAGATAGTAATTATTTCAGGCATCACAGGCCAAATGATCTCTGTTGTCACTGGGGTATGAAAGCAGCCATAGAAAATGCACATGTGAAAGATAATGTTTCAATAAAACTATTTACGCCCAGCCAGCATGGTTCAATGGTTGAGCATCCACCTATGAACCAGGAGGTTAGGGTTAGATTCCAGGTCAGGCACATGCCTGGGTTGTGGGCTCTATCCCAAGTGTGGGGCATGCAATCAATATTTAATCAATTTTTAAATACATTAAAAAAAAAAAACTATTTACAAAATGGCTGGCATGCCTGATTTGGTCCATGGGTCATCACTTCCCAACCTCTTGTTCGTTCCAAAAAAACTCTGATCTACTAGCTACTACCCCAAATCTTTCTTTAAAAATAATATAACAGCCACTCCAGCATTGCTGCTCATTATTGTATCTGTACTCTTGTCATTTGACTTTTGCCACCTAATTATTTCTAATGAAACCAGTGAGCTCCTTCAATGAAATTACTTTCCATAGTAATCACCTACAGACATCAGCCACAAAGCTTTTCAAGGATCCTAGCAGTCCTGTCTTGTAGGCTTCCAATGAGTGAAGAATTGTCTGGAGTCTTCCAGGGGACATAGAAAAGGAGTGGGTAGCATATGATAAATATACTACAGCACTCCAGTCTCCTAAATCTTTGAATTCCTTCTTAAACATTATTCCAGGGAAGTCCTACTATCAGTCTCATTAAATATCTATCACTGTTGAGTAAATGTTTCAGTCAGCCAAACCAAGCAAACTGTTAAGGCCACCACTAATCTTCTAACACATTATTACACTGTTCTGTTGTCCCCCTCTTGGCTTAACAATCTCAGAATCCTTTTCTACACACATTACCCAGGTTGTGCTACTATAAATTAAGTGAGTCTTACAATTCCTTCAGTACCTAAGATATCTTTTTCTAGGCTAAACTTTGCTCTCATAATCCTGGACCCACACAGATCTGACTCTAGTTTTGGGCATGAAGTCAATAAGTTGAAATGAGGGTGTATCTTGAAAATAATTGGCGTCATCATGCAAAGTAACTGCCTCAGTTGAGCTTATTATAGGTTCTTAAAGCAAGAGCGAGCTAGTTTCTTCTTCCTTGGGGAACAAGAATTGCTTCCTCTGGAAAAGGAGGCTCAGAGGGAGTTGGAGTTTCAAACTTTCGGATTAATTTGAATCCACTCACAGAACCTCATTACAATTTTTAAGAGTTTTACTCCTTGTTAGCCAATGCCCTGGCACTTATATACGAGACATGCTGAGGCTGTATATTCAATGTATGTTGCTTTTCTACAGCTTATAAGATCAAATTTTGGGTCTGATTTTCAGTAGCTCAGTTCTGTGACCCCAGAAAGAACTCTATAAGGGCCATCACACAACCTCTCTGTCCACATTATGAGCTGGAGATTTATTTTTTTCTCTTTAAGTCCTCCAGCATAATCGGAAGCTACATGACTGCCCCTCAGTCCTTGGAATCATGTCCACTATGAAGCAGTCACTTGGCATCTTCAAACTGGGCATTAATAGGCACATCATTCCAGGTGATGATGGAACAATTTCAGTTACTGTGCTGTCACTGCATGGCGTGGATTACCAGTTTCTCATTTTTTACTGTCAATAAGATCACAATGGGCCGTCGCTGGTTTGGCTTAGTGAATAGAACATTGGCCTGCGAAATGAAGGGCCCTGGGTTCGATTCCAGTCAAGGGTACATGCCCAGGTTGCAGGCTTGATCCCTAGTAGGGGGCGTGTAGGAGGCAGCCAATCCATGATTCTCTCTCATCATTGATGTTTCCATCCCTCTCTCCCTCTCCCTTCCTCTCTGAAATCAATAAAAACATATTAAAAAAATAAGATCAGAATGATATTAGACCCAAACAGATTCATAACTAATTTCAGATTTGGGGGACTTCTGGGAACATTCTTGGTGTAATGCTCCACCCATTAGTGTTCAGTTAGGAAAACAAACCACGTAGACATTTCAAAAACAGAGAGGTTTAACACAAAGAGTTGGAGCAACAGAGAAAAGAAAGGAGGACTGGAGGGGCAAGGGGTAGATTGTTATTGCTTAAAGTTCCAGGAGCTGTTGAGCCTGCCCCTGTACTGCTGCCTGGGGCACACTCCTGCTCCTGCTGCTGCTTCCCTACCAGAGGCGCTGAAATAACAAGGAAGGAAGGAAGAGAGGGAGGAAGAAGGGAGAAAGAGAGAAAGAAAAGAAGAAAACCCTCTCTTTTGCTCTGGTCTTCTCATCTACAACCGGTACTTCATTGGCAAAACCTAACAGGAAACTAGTTGGCAAGAGGATCTGAAAACAGTTTTCCAGCTTCCAGACCCAGGGGTAGAAAGGAGAGTATACTAGTAGTAATCCACTCTAATCTGTGTGGACACATTCCAAGATCCCCCCGACCCTGCACATGTCTGAAAGCATGGGTAGCACGGTGCCCTATATATACATATATAACTACGATAAAGTTTATAAATCAGGCACGGTAAGAGATTAACAGTCACCAATGACAAAGTAGAACAATTATTACATTAGACTGCAACAAAAGTTATGTGAAGGTCTCCCTCCCTCCCTCTCGCCCTCTCTCCTTCCCCCCTTCCCTTTTCAGTCCAAACCTGTTTCTGAGTCTGTGAAACCATTTGCAGGAAGTAGCTTGGTGTCACGTGTTTCAGGGGATCCTTTGCTGAAGTCTTGGTATAGGCTCCGTGCTTTCTGGTGAAACATGTTGCTGTGACTTGAATCATGCTTCTGTTCATGTCTTCCTCCTGCAAAATTAAAGCCTTTTCCATCTTTTTAAAAAAAATATATTTTATTGCTTTTTTACAGAGAGAAAGGGAGAGGGATAGAGAGTTAGAAACATTGATGGGAGAGAAACATCGATCAGCTGCCTCCTGCACACCTCCTACTGGGGATGAGCCCACAACCAAGGTACATGCCCTTGACCGGAATCAAAATGGGACCTTTCAGTCCGCAGGCCGACGCTCTATCCACTGAGCAACACCGGTTGGGGCAAGCCTTTTCCATCTTAATTAAGCACTTGTTACAAACTGTGGATGTAACTTCTGCAGTTTGAAGTGTGACAGCAAAAAAGAACAAATTTCCTTTTCCTTCTTTACAAGTTCACAAATAGAAGATTCTTTCTTAATGTAGATCTTAGCGACCTTAGCACACCATTTTTTTTCCTTATTAAATTGAGAACTTTCAACTTTTCCTTTAAAGGAGACACTTTATGGCTCCTCTTTGGCGTCTCTGATGTGCTAGCATCAGCACTCTTGCTCTTTGGGGCCATTATGAAGGAAACTGGGTGACTTGAGCAACAAGCACTGTGACAATTGTGATAACCAAGACGGCTAATAACGGCTATGCCAGTGGTCGGCAAACTGCGGCTCGAGAGCCACATGCGGCTCATGAGCCGCCGTTTGCCGTTCTGTTGACTAATGAGTTTGCCGACCACTGGGCTATGCTAACGGCAGGGAGTGTGCCCAGCGTGGAGGCACTGGACGAAAAGGAGCTCAACAGCCCGATTTCACCACATTATTGGGACAGAGAGCAATTTAAAATGCATGAGTTGTTTACTTCTGGACACTTCTATCTAATGTTTTTGGGCTGTAGCTGACTTGGGTAACTAAAGTCACAGAAACGTGGATCAGGGGGGACTGCTTGTACCAAAAGGTAAGCTTGAACCCAAGAGACAACAGACAATGCCTAGAATTCCAGAGAAGCCTCAGGCATTGCATGGACTGTCTCCAGCTGCAGAAGATTTGCTGAAACAGCCTGTACTCTTTACACGTATACCCATGGCTGGATCCAGTCGTCCCAACGTTTTTGCTTTCCACGTGCTATTAGCAGTGGTTTTTTGTTTTATATGTGGGAACTAAATCTTCTGATATTTTGTTTTTGTGGTAACCGAAGCAATGAATTTATTATGCATACTCGAGCTGGCTTTGTGGAATTCATTTTCCTATTGTAACCAATCACTACAAATCTTCAAATGACAGACTGTTTCACCCTCTCAATCCCCTGAGTCATTTATTATGGCTGCAAATAAATAAATTGCTTGGGGCCCAATTCTGCTGGTGATATGTGAGCGAGTTAGACTAGTGCACGTAAATACCCCGCATATTGACTTTAAAAAAAAGAAACAGAAAGAAATGGATCCTATTTTCCTTTAGCTCTTTGCACTGTTAAAGCTAATTACAAGGCAGTGAATTTTTAAAAAATAGCATCAAGTTGGCCTTTTGTAATGGAGGGTATATAGCTGCCTATATACTCTGATTTAAGTGTGTGACCCAGAAACATAATCTGGCACCACTCTGATATTCTTACTTAATTCTGAATTTTAAGTGACTTTAAAATGTCTTAGGTACCTACTGTGTGCAGGGAACTGTCCTATTTACTAGAGGAGTTTACAGCATGTTCTTTGACCCCAGAAAGCTGTAATTAACTCGAAGAGGCAAAAAATGTACAAGAAGTGGTGGGTGCATTGTTCTTCATATGGAAAAAGACAGGGACAGGGGCCAAGTAGTCCTTGACTACAAACTCAATTTGTGGTCTCGGCATTTCCACGTTCTTTACCACCCACACCTCCCACAGGTGAGCTCATGCGTTGTTGATGGTGCTCAGACTCCGCCCAAACGCTACTGGGATTCCCCAGAAGGCTGAGTGCCCACGAGCGCAGGTGTCTCCAGGTAGAGCAAGCGGAGGGAGGTGGTGCGGCCAGTCTCCGTCCTGGAGAGCCCTCCGCCGGCCCCAGAGATGTGTCAGAGCAGAAGCTTGCTCCTCAGCCTGAGCCTGGAGGACAAGCAGACACGTGTCTCCCGCACACTGTCCCCAGGAGCCTCTTGAGGGGAGCTTCTGCGCTGGGCCACGAAGAAGGTGAGTCCGAGCTCACGGGCCCTTTAACTTAAATCTTAGCCCGCGTGGGTAGTGGGCACGGGAGCCCGTTAGTTTTCAAAGCTGGATGTCTGGGGGCTGGTATCTCACGTGCAGGTCCTAAACATGTGGAGTTCAACTCTGCTCCTCAGGCAGCAGCTCCGAGTTGATGGTTCTCTGAGGGTGGCCACCCCAGGTGGGTTTCTCTGAGATTGGGTCCCCGCCTCTTCTGCCAGCTTCCATGGGGCCTTCTGTCCTTCCCCCCCCACCCCCCGCAGCCAGTTTTTAGGTTTTTATCAGAGGAAGTTGTTCCATGTGTAGCTGTAGATTCCGTATGTTCATGGAAGGAGGTGAAGGCAGGATTCTCTTACATTGCCATCTTGAACCAGAACCCATTCATATTTATTTGAATGTGGGCATATTTATTTGAATCGTTTCGTAAAGGGCAAAAGGGAAGTCCTCCTTCCTCTGAGTTGAAACATTTATCACTCTGTCCTTGGCTGATCCTGTCCTTATGACCACAAGGATTTCGTTGCTTGACAGTCTCCTTACGTTTTCCTGTGTCTCGATCTCTTTTTACCAAGTCAGGTGAGTTTAAGGTAACCTGGGAGGGCATGGCAAGTGATCTGCCTCAGGTGCAAGCAATAAGGGGGAGCATTTCTAATGAGAGTTTAAAAACAGAAATAAGACCAACTAAAAATCCATCGCTTTTTATTATGATGCTGTTCCAGCAATACCACACAGTGCTGTTTCGAGTTAAATTGCATCCTCCCAGAAAGATACGTTGAAGTCCTAACTCCCAATACCTCAGAATGTGATGTTCATTGGAAATAAGGTCATTGCAGGTGTAATTAATTAAGATGAGGTCATACTGGAGAAAGGTGAGCCCCTAATCCAACGTGAGCCAGGTCCTTAAGAGAGGGCAGCTGTGTGCAGACACAGACAAGGAAAAGGCCACGTGAAGATGTAGGCAGAGATCAGAGTGAGGCATTCACAAGCCAAGGAACACCAAGGACAGACAGTATTCCTTCACCGGAAGCTGGGAGAGAGGTGTGGAAGGATTGTCCCTCAGCCCTCGCAAGGAACCTTTCCTGCCGACACCTTGATTTCAGACTTTCGGCCTCCAGACCGTGAGAGGAGAAATTTCTGCTGTTTCAGTCCACCCAATTTATGGTACTTTGTTCTGCAGCACTAGGGAATGAATACAGATGCTAATGATAAAATACTCCTCCCTCTGCCTCTTAAAATCACTAATTTAGTTACTAACATAACACAAATAGACTAAGAAATATTAGTAAATATTTAGACATTCTCCAGGTAAATGCAGTTTATTCCAACCCAAGTAAAATCCTCTACTGTGGTATCATAGATTTTCTTCCGATTGGAACTTTGCCTTGGATTTGGATAGGAAGGCTAAAGGTAGGAGGAAGGACGTGACAAGCATGCAACCATGAGTAGACTAGTGGGAAACCAGGTCTGCCATGTGCTGGCAATGCCTACCAAGTTATTAGGTGTGCTGGCATTGAATATTTGTCATAATATACATGCTAGGGCAGTGGTCGGCAAACTGTGGCTCGCGAGCCACATGCGGCTCGTGAGCCGTGGTTTGCTGCTCCGTTGACTAATGAGTTTGCCAACCACTGTGCTAGGGTAATAAATAGCTGCCCTCACCAACCACAACCATAGTAAGACTATCTGTAGTTTTTGCTCCGTCTTATCCACTTCTGCACTCGAATTTCCAATCTCATCTCTGCTGGATAAAATAATTTTGGGTGGGTTTTTTTGTATTGTTTTTTTTTTTTTTTTTTTTTGTCTTAATTTACCTATTTCATGTCTAAGAGTCTATAGTCAGTCTGGTGGACCATAGAAGGAAGCCAGAATGATCCAAAATATTGTGCCCAGTCTTCTGGGGCCAGGGAGGATGATTTTCCAAATAAGTTACTAAAATTGCTCGTTTGTAAAATTAACTGAACAGAACAATAAAAAAACAAAAACTAAAAAGAGTAAAGAAATATAAACATTTTTTTAAGTCTTCTCTCTTATACCCGTGGCCTGTTCTGACTATCAGTACTGTTTGCCCCATCCTTTTCCCCACATTCAAAATACCCAGGATGGATTATGCATTCCCAACCTGTCAGCTTTGGCTGAATTACAGAGAGCTCAATTATGCTCTAATCGAATAGCTGCCCAATGCAGGCCACGTAATGACTTCCTGATTATCTGCCTTTAAATGATGAATGAAATGAATATGTAACATTCTGTTCAAATATAGCATACTTAGCATGCCAAATGAAAACGGATTTTGTGCTCCTCTCTCTGAGAAACGTATATTTTATTGTAATTCAGTTCAATGGTTATTCGGTTGCTTGTTTTCTAGTCATCAAGATAAACACAGAATGAGCTATCTAGGAGAACATTAGTCTTCATTTTTGCTTTCCAACAGATGCTAAAAAGTGTTAAACATTGTTTAGATTATTTGGGTTTCTCTCTTTACACCATCTCATTGGAGAAAATGCGAGGAAGGTCGTATTTTTACGAACAATCTTATTGGCAATGCTCCAATATACAATGGCCAAAAAAAAAAAAAAATCTGTTATGATGAATGTGTTGCAAAAACAACCTTAAAATATGAATAAATTATTTATTGGTAAGAGTGCTTTTTATAAAGCAGCAGTTGACAATATCAATACCCCCAAAAATGAATACATTATTTGAAACCTGATTGTATATCTGGTCTATATTCTTAGTAGTTTGTCTGACAACAATATTTAATTTTATTATTTTTATGTGATTTTACTTTCAATATACTAATATGCAAAAAAGCAACTCAAGAAACTGTACGGGGTATCTCATTGTATGTAATGATATCTTTTAGGAGTCAACCTTTCCCACTTAGAAAGAGAGAAAAAAACCCTCAGGTTACTAAGTAAGGAGAGAACTATGGAAGGAAGGAAGGAAGGAAGGAAGGAAGGAAGGAAGGAAGGAAGGAAGGAAGGAAGGAAGGAAGGGAAGGAGGGAGGGAGGGAGGGAGGGAGGAAAGGAGGAAGGGAGGGAGGGAGGAAGGGAGGGAGGGAAGAAGGAAGGAAGGAAGGAAGGAAGGAAGGAAGGAAGGAAGGAAGGAAGGAAGGAAGGAAGGAGTCAGGGAAGAGGAAGAAATTTTGTTAATAAACGGTTAATACTGTTGTGCAATTGGTGCTTACGTGGTGGTCCCAGAAAAGGTTTTGCATGAGACATATCCTGGATCGGCTTCCAATGAAATGCTGTCCAAGATAAAGAAGAGAGCCTCCTTTAAGAGCCTCTTTTCCCTTCATTTTACTATTAGGAGAATTTCTTAATAATCATGAAAAGAAGCCTTTACATATGATGTTTATTTAAAAATAAACATCTTGATTAAGTTCATTGATTTCATACTCTCCTCAGAATACAAGGGTAGGCAAAAGTAGGTTTAGAGTTCTCCATATGGAAAAAGATATGCAGATTATGATTATATGATTTTACAAGAATAAACTGTGTTTTGTGTACTCAAAACTGTAAACCTACTTTTTCCCACGCCTATATATAACTTAATGTATTATGATATCGTGTGTGTGTGTGTGATTGAATGCATTATGCTATTATCAAAATTTCCATTTTGGTAAAATAGGGACAATACTTGTCTCCTAGAGCTGATATAATCCCGAGGTAACACTTGTTCAAAATGTCTCCCACATCCCATAGATAGTACTTCACTGTAGCTTCTATTGCTGTGATTTTTATTTCTATTATTCATACTTGATAGACAAAGAACATGTTTCACTGACATTAAGATGCTTCAAAAATCTACCTAATGTGACAGGTCTCAGATTTGAATCAAGGACCAAAATCCTAGTATATGTAAACATTTTCTTTCTGCCTCCCACCTGGGTATTCCGTTTGTTTTGCTGTATTTTTGTTTTGTTTCTCCGGGTCATGTGCCTTCTCGGTTAAGTTCCTGTGCTGTGCATGCTTCCGTTGTTTTCTTCATTCTACTTGTTCTTTTCCTAGCACCACCGACTATGCCTCTCTCCAGTGCACCTGCATAGGAGGAAGGACGGACAAGGTTAGGAAATACCCTACCAGGCATTTCCTTTTCACATCTGGCCGTGTTTCTTACCTCTTCTGCCTGTGTCAGGTGTTTGCATTGATTTTCTCAATGATATGTCAAAATGCACGTTTTATTTAAGTCGCGATGGTGAGGAACCACATTGTCTCACAATTCTGTCAATCATATCAGGATTATTTTTATTGTTGTCTAAATGTTTATCAGTAAAACTTTTAAATCGAACACCATTACCAGAAGTACCTAAGAACTCAGGGCCAGAACCAGGGTGAAGTAGACAAGGTGCACAATTTAAGGAGGCCCTT
The DNA here is from genome assembly GCF_963455305.1 of Plecotus auritus. Taxonomy (NCBI): domain Eukaryota; kingdom Metazoa; phylum Chordata; class Mammalia; order Chiroptera; family Vespertilionidae; genus Plecotus; species Plecotus auritus. Next base: position 10,235,690 of record NC_137773.1, on the reverse strand, counting down.
TCTCTTAGCTTCCGGCAAAGAGCTGAGCCAGCCACTCTGCTTGAGTGCCTCCTTAAATTTTATACCATAGGGCCCTGAAAGTTAGACAATCTGGGTATTTTTTCTTAGAATCACAGTTTCCTTAAGTAATTCCTGGATTGAGAAGGACACTTTGTTATTTTAGCTTTTTCATAATAATGGGTTTAACTTACGGCCCTCTTGGAATTTGCTGTGGCATGCTAGCAAGTTTAAAACCAGACAATGTTCTACTAAAGGCCAGGTGTTCAAAGTATAATAAACAGCTCCCTAAAGATGAGAAAATGAATATTTAACTAGATGACTACATTTGATTTCCTTCATTCATTTTTTATTATTTCAGTGAAAATCTTCTGGATGGAAATCACAGTGACAGGGTTTTAATATCTTCTGGTAAATGAAGCCTGTCATTCTAGCGGGGTTACTGTTTCTTATAGTACCATTTGGTCAATTCTGGTGGCTGGTAATTTTCTCCACAGTTAAGATTTAGAGGATTTTGGGCAGATTGTACATCAAGAGTACAAAATTTGTCCTGAGTTTGATAATTATAATGAAAGTAAATAGTTATATTAATTAGGTTGTGTTTACAAGGATTCTGATGATTTAAAAACAATAAAGAAAAAAATAGTCCCTCCTCCATGGAAGTGTTAAGTGCTTAATTATGTTATATTAGTGGCCCAGCGCATAGATTCATGCACATTGTAAGGAAATTAATTAGAAGAAATATTTTAATATCACTATTCACCCTCTCTCTATAATAGAAGTGTCAACCAAAGTCACGATTGACAATAACAGATCAAAACATATGCGTGCGATAGGCGCCAGCAAGAGCTTTATATGTATCGTGCATGCACAAGTCAACGTAGCCTTTTATAGATATAGAATAAACTTGCTTAATTAGACCTGCTTTCTGATGTAGCTGAAGTTTTTCCATCCCAGTGAAGCACCCCAGCTTCTCTTTCAGGTAATTGTCAGCAACACAGCAGTAAATATCAACAAGAATCAGATTATTATTGAAGATCATGCAGGGAAAACAAAGGGTAAAATATTTAACTGCAGCAGTGTTTGACTATATTCTGTGCAGTGAGAAAACCTAAAGTCATTTTCAAGGTCCACCATTTCTTCTTTTCAGTCGGGTCAAGTTTCTAAACTTTCTAAAGCTTCGTTTTCTGGCTAATAAAAAGAAAATAGGGTTCTACTGAGTCTCCTAACTATCTACTCCTGGACTTCTGTGAGAATCAAATGAGATGAGGCATGGGAAAATGTTTTACAGACATTTGATTAAAGTGTAAAATGTTTGCACATTGGCTATAAAGTAAGTTGTGTTCCTGGGCTGAAGAAACTGCAAGGAGGCTAGTCACTAGGGAGAGGAAGCTGGGTGTTGCTACGTGACATCATTACCCGGCACCCACAGCCACCGTTTCCAGGCTGGGCTGGGCTGTAGGCTGCATTTTGCGCCAGGGCAGCGTCGGCTGCGATTTGGTGGGCTATCGCTCCAGGGTGGTGGTGGGGCCTGTGTCCCACTTGGGGGAAGCCGAGTGTTGCTGTGTTGGCGCCAGGTCCGTGATGTCGTTTATCTGTAAATGGACAGTGCCCGTCACAGCAGCTCCTACTTTGAGCGTCTGTCCCCTGGTGGTCAGTGCACATCATAGCGACCGGTTGGATGAGCGAAGGGACACTTAGCATATTAGACTTTTATATATATACATTTCTTTCAGAGCAAAGAGAACAATCTCGTCCATCAATTCCAGAGTTCAGTGCAGAGGGTTTCAGGGTCCTTCTTAAAACAAGAGGCCTAAGAAGTAAAGCGTTCTAGAGCTGACATTCATTAAACATTGGCAGTGAGTCTGGTTACCTTGGACCAAAACATCTGCGTTTACATTTCCGCTATTTATCTTAGGATAGTGGTTTCAGAAATTCTAATGCAGTGAGGAACGTTTTAGAGCTCCAATATTAGATTTTCCTAAGTATTTTCCAGTTACTCCAACTGACAATTTTTATCTAATTGCCTATCAGAACTCAGAAAAGCCCGAAAGCAATGCAAAACCCTGATAAAAGTCATCAGGTTTCCCTACACTTGTACATATTCCTAAATGTCGCCCAGTCACCTTCCTTCCTTCTGACAGTTATGCTTGGACAGGATCCAAATGTAACTTTGCTGTTGTTTTTAACTTCTGCAACCAATATTAAGGGGGATTCACAAGTGTGTTGTTGTAGTATGTAAATTGTCTAAGGTTCTCAAGGAAGATTGAACCCAATATAAAGTCATGCTCATGGTATATTGATACAAGATACGGGGTTTTGTGTTGCACCTTTCATAATGCTTGTCCATGGCATCCCTTTGCACTGAACTGAATTAAGTCCAAATCTAAGACAAATAATGACTTTCTGATTATTTCTGTATAAATGATGAAATGAAATGCGTATAGTCACCCAACACAGAGACAAACAAATAACTTGTGAGACCTTTGGTATGAAAACAAAATTATTAAGAGTTAAAGGTGGTAATTTGTTCTTTTGAAATATTGTTTCTTTACTTTTCATATCATGTTTGTTACTGGTTATTAGAACAGTCATTACATTTTAGAATCTGCTCAAATACTCATGGGGATAGCAGCTAAGAATGAAACAAAACTGCCTCTCTCAGGTTAAAGTAGGGTTTCCATACTGGGTTTAGATCAAAAAAGAAACCCAAGGTTTCCTGGTGAATGGGGAATCTTGGTTTCATTCCCATAAAGCTTTTTCATCACCCACTCCAGCATGGTGCTTCTGAAATGCAGACACCTGTCACCTCTAGGATAAACCCACTAATCCACTTCTCTCCTTGGCATTCTCTGTGTTCCGTGGGCAGATCTTTTTGGTGTGAATATTTCCTATCACTTTTCTCAGGGCTACCTTTGTGTCATAAGTTGATAGCTTTTACCAATGCTTTTCTTGTCTTCCAGATTCACCAAAGACAACCCGACAGCTCTGTGTGGCATTTTGAGAGCAGCATCTGTTGAAGCCCCTCTAAAGGTAATCCCCTGGAATGACACCACGTGTGTCATAAACCAAATGAGCTGCCACTGTGCTCACCCAATCAAAGTGCCTGTGAATTGGGGTCCTAAGTGGATATGCAAATCTGTGGTCACCTCGTTTGGTACTTTTCTTATTCTTAGGATTCTAACCTTTCTTGCTGCTTGCATATGTGGAAAAAAAATGTGTGTGTTTATAAAATAAAAAATAACAAACAGCTGCTGTTCCCTCCTCTCAGGCTGTGTTATCAGCGGCCTTTGTCACACTCTCAATTTTCCACTTATTGCAATTCTCCTACTCATTGATTTCATCTCTGGACCAGGAGCTACTTTCTGATAAAGACAGCGTTTTAATCATTTTTTTTAACCCCTAGTGCCTGACATGTAAGTGCTTAAAGAATGTGATTTAAATGAACTAAATGAACAGAGCACTTTTGAAAAATTTATTGATATTGATATATAGACCTAGATATAGAATCTACCACCTATGGCTCCATCAAGTTTAAATTTTATGTGTTCACAATTTTTACTAGTGTAATCTCATTTTTTCAATCTCAGCAACCATCCTGTCTTGGCTGTTTTGTTAAATGAGCCCATGACCATTCATCCTTTTCCTTTGTGGTATATATCACACCTTTGCCCTGGAGAAAGAATGTCCATACTGGAGGGAGACCTGATGTGTCCTAATAAGGCTGACTCTCTCAGAATGGGTGATTCCTACCCTGAGAGTTCATGTCACCCAGTGTATTTCAGCCTAAGTGTTAGCCAGTTGGTGAATAAGATTTTGGAAGAGTTCCAAGCGATATTTAATTATGTGCTTTTTGGAAACTCAGGTTCTTTGCTGTCTTCATCGATGCCTTTCCTCTATTTAGTAAATGCTTTACTTTGCTTATTTGCACATCTAACCTTATTTACAGTTTTCTTCCATAAAATAGAAACACGCCATAGTACCGAGGCAAATTGCACATTCCATTAGATTTGTTAGATTTTAAAAATGTGGTGTGATAGCATATGTAATAAACAGCACAAGGAAAACTATAAAGAATCCTACGACTAAAATGAGTTTATCATTTTCTATTGTTATTTATTTTGCTTTTTAATAAATACTTGGGAATGTCTGACTTTTGAACCTGTCACATGAGACATTTTTTGTATTTCTTCGTGGGGTTTTGATGGGCTTTTTGGTCCTTTGTCTTTAATGCAGGATGGGTTGTTTGTGTATATGTGTGTATGTATGCTTTCTACAGATTTCCAAGGTTACTGTTTGTTTTGTTTTTCAGCTCATTGTTTGCATTTTGGTTTTGTTTGTTCATATCTATGGATCATAAACTTTATGATAAAGTTGATACTTCAGCTCTAACTATGACAAGTCTGTGGGATTGGTGTGGGGAGTGGGGGGGTTGCTAGGAAAAAGAACAAGCTGAGGAAAAATTAAATAGTTCCCAAAGAGCATTTTACTTACTGAAATAAAATCCTAAAGGAAGCTGCTCTAATGTAAAAGAATTGGTGTCAGGACTCTTGATATTCGATACATGTAAACTATGGTCAGAAGAGCTAAGAAATTGATGAGTTGCAGATAGTATTGGCTGCTGTGTTTGAGGACATCTCATGGGTGAATTGGAATGGAGGCCTCTGTTGGATAGACACTTTGGCAGCCTTATTATTGATCTATTGAAGACAAAGAAGAAAACGTTCTGATTGGTATGCTAAGAAGAGTCTGCTTCCTGGGGAAGCCAGGCCGTTTCATGCTTCCTAACTTTCTGTTGCAATTGCGAAGCCCACCTAGGAAGACAAAGGTTTGAATTATTAAAGAATCTGGAGTGTTCCAGCCTTGCTTGAAGCAGAATTTTCAGTATACTGAAAATTTTACAACATCTTGTTTGGAAACACACATGTCCCCCTCATGTTTAGAGACAGAAAGAAAGGTAATTCACTCAGGAATGAGAGAAGTTAGCTCTGACACCAAAATTCAATTGAATATATTAAGGAGCAAGTTGGGTTTTAGACACTTGTCTTAAGAATTGATGCTATAGAGTTCGGACAGCTGGCCTGCTGTTTGATATTAATTCCAAAATAATTTGTAGGGAAAATTAATGTTGTTATTAATATTTTAAATAGGTAATATACTAATAATTAAATTTTCAACTCATACATGAAACTTTTTCTTAAGAATCATTTTTTAATATTATAACATGGAATTATGTCTTTTTTAAACATAAGAAGAAAGCATGGTGGATAGCATGGAGAAATAAGTGTTTCCATTTCTTCTCTCCTGAGTGACACCCAACTAGTAGCTAAGGGTGCAGGTTCTAGAACAATGCCAGCTTCAGCTGAATTCTGTCTTTACCATTGTTCTAACTTGAGAAAAATTCCATTTACCATTTTTCAAACTGTACATTTTTGGCAAGCTATTTAACACCTTCAAGGTACAGTTTCCCAATCTATACAATAGGAATTATAATGGAAGCCATCTTATGAGCTTCTTATCAAGGTTAAATCAGAAACACATGGAAAACATATAGGAGTAAAACACAATAAATGCTTTACATATATGGGTACTCACAGTATTCCAGTTACCCTATGGAGGATAAAGTGAAAAAAGGGCGGACAGCCATGGCCGGTGTTGCTAAGTGATTAGAACATCGGCCCATGAACTAAAGGGTCACTGGTTCAATTCCTGGTCAAGGGGATGTACCTGGGTTGCAGGTTCACTCTCGGGTTCACTCCCAGCACCTGGTATGGCATGTGTGGGAGGCAACCAGTCGATGTCTCTCTCTCACATTGATATCTCTTTCTGTCTCTGTCTCTGTCTCTGTCTCCTCTCTCTCTCTCTCTCTCTCTCTCTCTCTCTCTCTCTCTCCCTCCCCCTCTCCCCTCTCCCCCTCTTTCCCTCTCTCTCCCTCTCCCTCTCTCCTTTCTCCCCTCCCCCTTCCCCCCTCTCCCTCTCTCCTTTCCCTCCCTCTCTCCCCCCTCCCCCTCCCTCTTCCCCCCTCTCCCTCTCTCCTTTCCCTCCCTCTCTCCCCCCTCCCCCTCCCCCCTCTCCCCCACTCTCCCTCTCCCCCTCCCCCACCTCTCCCCCTCTCTCCCTCTCTCCCTCTCCTCCTTTTTCCCTCTCTCCCTCTCTCCCTCTCCCTCTCTCCCTCTCTCTTCTTCTCCCTTCTACTCACCCTCCCTCCCCCCTCCCTTCCCTTCCTTCTTCTGTCTCTTAAAAGTGATGGAAAAAATATCCTCAAGTGAGGAGTAACAACAACAACAACAAAAGGCAGACATTCGACTCATGTTATGGGCACTTCTCAGTTAGTAAGGTATATCCTGAGTAGAACCTGTGTGTGTGTGTGTGTGTGATGACAAGTCTCTAAATATATTTTGATTCCTATTATTCTTTGGGTTGGATGCTGGACCTGGTCGTACATAAGTTCTAAGAGAGGTAGGAGTCTGACAAGGTCTTTTTTCTGCTTTAAGTACTTATTTGTGCCTGCTAATGAGGAAAGCTTGGGTCAGAAACCAAAGAGAGTACACTCTCAAGGTAAGAAATGGGAGAGGTAGAAAGGCAAAGGTAAAGAATAATCAGGGATCCAGGTCAAATCATGGCAGTGGATAAACCAACTTTGAGAATCAAGGTGGCCCCAGCATTCATGGAGGAGAGGAATGAGTATAAATTGCCACAGCTGGGATGAATTAAATAGTGCATTCTTTAACATTGATCAGAGAGTATCATTATAAGAGTTTCCTTTGGAGTTCAGGCAAAATCTGAAGCATATAATGATTTGGATGCCAGATAATAGAAAAATACTGCTTTCAAAGTAATATGCCCATATAATATAAAAATATTCATCTGATGGAATGGGAATTAGGGATAGGATTCTGTTATAAGTAATAGTTCAAATTGAAGGATCTTATTTAGGGATGGGTATTCATGGTTTACCCATGATGCTTGTAGGCCTTGTACAAATAAATGTCTCAATTCATGTCTGGGTGTGATTTTCTCATTTACTCATTTGTTCATTTACTTTTTAATTTATTTTGCTTCTGTTAAATAACAGAATCATGGCGTAATCGTTTTCTGTCAAATGTTCCATTTTCACCTCAGTGAGTTGACATGTTAGTTCTACTTTATTTCCTTTTTCCCCCGCAGCCCGGACAGAGAGTGTCTCTATTTACAGAGCCAGATGAGCATTGGTGCTGGGGGTATTTTCCTGCTATCAGGCCCCTCTGCAATGTCGTTCTCCACCAAACTTCCAGAAGGATCTCTGTAAATTATGCATCCCACAGTGGCATTCCCTGCCAAAAACCATTCATACGTTTCCCTTGGTGTCAGAAGACAGCTGAAACTCTTCACCTGGATCTCAAAGGTCTTGCTTGAGTTTACTCTTGCTTGAACTCTCCAGCCCCATGACACCTGCCTCCTGCTTGCTCACCACTGTCCAGCCAGCACGAGCATCCTTCTCAACTGAGATTTCTGTGTCTGGCTGCTCTTTATCTCTGCTCCCCAAAGTGGACTTGCTCTCATCCTTCATTCACATCTCAGCTCAGATATTATTTAATGAGAAAGAACTTTTTTGACCAACATATGTTATTCTGTCATCACTCCATTTTTGTTTTATGCATTTATCACATCTATTACGTTTGTTTACTGATTTAATAACTGTATTATGGTCTCTTTCAACCTCATTAGCATGTATACGCCTTTAGATTAAAGGCTTTTCTATCTGGATGTGACTCTATCTTCCAGAACCTGAAAAAAAAATGCTTAGCAGTTTTCAGGTGGTTAATAACAGTTTTAACAAATGAATAAAGCACAGCCTTATTATCTTTTCAGTGTCCAAGTTCACGATCTTCCTTCATGGTTTGAGTGATTCATTGTTTATTGAGGACTTACCCTGTGAAAAGAACTTGGACCTAGGGGACGCACAAATTAATAAAGACTTGTTTCTTTCCTCTATGATAGGGCCAGCAAGTATGCTGCTACTTGCACTGTGAATTCCTGGAGTGTGAGGTATAGAATTCTGGGGCCATGTCTCAACTCATAAAAGGATGCTGGCAGCACACAGGAAGGAGGAGAAAATACTCATGTCAGAGATTTGCCTTTTCTGCTTAACTATCTAAGAGAACAGACACATTTTCAAAATACCTTCCTTGTAGGAAAATAAAAGGCTTTTTGTAAGTCCCTTGTATATGCCATGCCACCTTTAGCCGTGGAACTCTTTTGTGAAGGCAGATATCACGCCCCCTCTCCATCCTCACGGCCCCTTCATCTGGTGTTTTCAGGGGTTTGCTCTCTGTCTGCCTCGTCACCTTCCCCAGACTAGACTAGCCCGTGGCCTCCTAGACTTCCTTGTGGAGCATTGTTGTCACTCTACACGGGATGTGTGTCATTAGGAGATGAATGTCTGGCTCTCCAACTGGACTTTGAACTCTGTGAGGACAAATCTGTCTGTGTTTTGGTCCCTGTTTCCAATACCAACTACAGGGGATTATATATGCTTTCCTTGGGAACTCCCTGTTAATTTAATATTATGCTAATTCCAAAGCACTGAATTAATGTAACATTTTTTTTTAACATTGCTCTTCATGATTTTGATACGTTCTCACTGCTATGGTTTTGTGTTTGTATCTAGACATGATGATTTCTTCAAGTAAACAATTTTTTAAATCTGGGAAAGGAAATGATTCTGAAACAAAGAGAAAACTGCAAAAATAAATAGATATTTATACCACACAGCAAGAGGTAGAGATTTTCTTGGTTTAACAGCCAGGAGTCCTCAAACTACGGCCCACGGGCCACATGTGGCCCGCTGGGTGCCGCTGCCTGTCCTGCTTAGCAGCTGACTCGTCCCGGGCCCGCAGTGCGCATAGGAATTTGTTCATAGTTTTTTTTTAAACTATAGTCCAGCCCTCCAATGGTCTGAGGGACAGTGAACTGGCCCCCTGTTTAAAAAGTTTGAGGACCCCTGGAATGCCGTCTCTTCATTTAGCATTATCCAACTACTTTTGCCTACATTATTCACCACCATTTCCCAATTTCTTTCACATCTTATATCATGGTGATTAGCAATGAAAATGTTCCCTCTTCATAATGTTACCCTGTGTCCTTTCTCCCCCAACTGTTTTATTCTTATTTTTTAAAATATGTTTTTATTGATTACAGAAAGGAATGGAGAGAGAGGGAGAGAGAGAGAGAAAAAAACATCACTGATGAGAATCATCAATCGGCTGCCTCCTGCATGCCCCCTACTGGGGATCAAGCCCGCAACCTGGGCATGTGCCCAGACGGAATTGAACAAGCAACTTCTCAGTGCATGGGATGATAGTTAACTGAGCCTCCTTAGCCAGGGCTCTCCCCCACGTGTTTCAGAAATGAAAAATATTTTGTACTGAATGAGTGATTTACTTCACTTGTCAGCTGACTTTGCTCATTTATTGAAGCTTTCTTCAAAACCCCCTTCCCACTTCTTTTTTTTTTTTTTTTTGTTTAAGATGAAGAGATGCCATGAGCAAGATACCTAAACTTTCAGAGCCAGCTACTTACATTTATAACCTTGAGATTGCCTTTGATCCTAAATCAGCTTTTAATTACCATTGTAGTTACATTGGTGAAAAAACGATTCTATTATTTTCAGAACACAGCAAGGATATGACCAGTACTATCTCATGAGTACAGTTATTTTAAGGCTTTTATTACTAATTGTAGTTGGTTTATTATCACTCATTGTTCACTGGTCTTCTAGGCTACTTACTTAAGGTTCTATTCAGCATCACAGCTGCTGCTGCAGCTGCTATTCCTCGCGAGGCTGTGACTTTGTGAGAATAGCAGGGCTCCTATTTGAAAGAGGGTGTAATTGGGCTCAAGGGAGATACTTAACTTGGTGTCCCCTGGAATGTGCCACCAGAGAGTGCATTATGCCCAATTCCAAGAAGAGGTTAGGGATGGAAGGAGGAGGTAGATGAGCCCTTTCGCTATTATAAACGGACATAAGCAACAATGAACGTGTTTATTTATTTCTCTACCGATCCAGCTAGCTGCTATCCATGCTGGGTTTCCCATTGTGTTAGAACCCCACTTTGTAAATAAATTTTACTGGGTGTTCAGTTTCTAGTCCAGCTACATTTCCTCTTTTGCAAATGAAAAATAGTAGTGTTTTTTTTTTCCATTTCCTATGGCAATTTATTTACTCCGCAAATATTATTGGACACCTATTACGTGCCTGGAACAAATTTTGCAACTCATGCAAACATTAGCAAACAGTCACAAAGGTAGTCATTGGCTTCTCTCTGTGAGCTTGAGCACCTCTGACTCTGGCTACTAGGTACTTGTAGTCTTTGCCTGAAAGTTTTCAGCAACATTCAGATGGCATAATCCCCTTATTTTCTAATCAACTCAAGGAACAGAATCCTTCCAAATGTTTACAGTGGAGGCAAGGACAGGCGAGAATGAAGGGTGTCGTAGACTAAAGGCATTTGTCTAATTGTGTTACACGTTGAGTGTCCAGATTCATTCTGTTTATGCAAGGGCAGACATTTTGGCCACCCCATATTTTATATGTTACTTTTTTAATAAAATATATATATATATATATATATATATATATATATATATATATATATATATATTGAAAACACTTTATCCTCATTAACAAACCTGGTAAAGATGTAGACAGGGATATTAAAAATACCTGTCTCAGCCATCTGTAGATCCCTGATTGAAATCATCTATGCTAGCTAGCCTTCAATGGGCTATGCATTTCTGATAAGAATAGATCCAGTGTAAACAAATATTTCCAAGAGAGTGAATTCAGTGCACAAACCATTATATCCCCCGCCCCTGTCTAAACTGAAGTATTTTAAAGTAAATCACAGGCACGTTAAAGGAGAGGTTGGTATCTCACTCCCCACCTGGATACTTGCTGAGTTACAGACTCAGCAGTTTTGCCACAGGGCTGCAAAGTGAGCAGAGCCAAGCAGAGTGAGAGGCTGATTCTGGAAGAACGCAACAGACCTGCAGAGGCCATTGCCCGCAGTCAGACTAGAGCAAGCCAGAACCATAGGTGAAGCATGTCCCTACCAGAATCAGCAGGTTTGTTCCATTAAAATCAACCCTGAGCCCTAGCCGGTTTGGCTCAGTGGATAGAGCATCAGCCTGCAGACTGAAAGGTCCTGGGTTCGATTCCAGTCAAGGGTACATGCCAGGGTTGCAGGCTCAATTCCCAGTAGGGGGCATGCAGGAGGCAGCCAATCAATGATTCTCTGCCATCATTGACGTTTCTATCTCTCCTCCCTCCCGCCTTCTCTGAAATGTGTGTGTGTGTGTGTGTGTGTGTGTGTGTGTGTGTGGTCAAACCTGATGTCTCTCCTCTTCTTCTGGACTTCACCCCAGAACAGCTAGAACTTGAGAATAGGAAGAGCCAAAAGCAAAAACAATCAACATCAAACACAGTTTTCCTTCTTCACCAGACCTGCCACCACTTTAGGACCCTGAGTTTGAGGTTCACTTAGTGACAGAAGTATCAGTGTGGGGTGATGCTAAAGATTTAAACTGGCCTGAAATGAGTTTAATTGCTTATAAGGTGTTTGATTGATCATTGTATTGTGATAAAAGATACATAACAGGAAAGTTACCATTTTATTTTATTTTATTTTTTTGGATTCATACCTATTTTATTTTATTTTTTTATTTTAAATAAATTTTTATTTTTCAGATTATTACAGATGTTCCTCTTTTTTCCCCCCATAGCTCCCCTCCACCCGATTATACCCACACCCCATGCCCTTACCCCCCTCCACTGTCCTCATCCATAGGTGTAAGATTTTTGTCCAATCTCTTCCCCCCCACCCCCGAGAATTGTCAGTCCGCTCCCTTTCTATGCCTCTGATTCTATTATATTCACCAGTTTATTCTGTTCATCAGATTTTTTATTCACTTGATTTTTAGATTCACTTATTGATAAATATGTATTTGTTGTCACTTTGTTGTTCATAATTTTTATCTTTACCTTTTTCTTCTTCTTTCTCTTCTTAAAGAATACCCTTTAGCATCCTATCTAATAAAGAGGGAATGTGCTAATTGACCATCACTCCGTTACAAAGATGACTGCACCCACAGCTGAGGCCAAGTTCCCATAAGGAGCCTTAACGAGCAATCAGCAGGCACCTGAGGCTATGCCCTCCCCCACCCCTGTGGGGCTTGACAAGGACCTCATGCCCTGCCCCCAACCCTGCAGGGCTTGACAGGAGACCTCAGGCTGTGCCCCCCACCCAGAGGGGCTTGATGGGGGAACCTCAAGGTACACCTCCAGTGCTGGGTCAGGAGAACTCAGGCTGTGCCCCCGCCCAGCAGGACTTGACAGGGGACCTGAGGCTGCTCCCCCCACACCTGATGGGGCTTGACGGGGGACCTCAGGCCATGCCCCCAACCCAGCAGGGCTTGATGGAGGACCTCAAGGCACACTCTCCCCTGAGTCTGGGCTAGGGGACCTCAGGCCACACCCCCCAGTCCTGGCGCCGGGCCAGGGGACCTGAGGCTACACCCCCTGCCTGGCAGGGCTTAACAAGGGTGGGACTGGCCGGGTCTGAATCTAGCACAATGGGGGGGTGGGCAGCCAGGTCTGGGACTCGTGCGATTTTGAGGAGCATGTGCGTGGGTGGGGACTTGACTCTGGGTCCCATGGTGAGCACCAGGCTCTGACAGGAGGAAGGTTTTCATATACATTTTACTAATTTTCCTTCATCTCTGACACTTCTATTATAGAGAAAGGGCAAATAGCAATATTAAATTATTTCCTCTAATTAATCCCCTTTTAATGTGCACGGATTTCGTGCACCAGGTCACTAGTTTCATATAATCCTGGTTTGGTGGTGATGAACTCCTTTAGCTTTTTCTTGTCTGTGAAGCTCTTTATCTGACCTTCAATTCTAAATGATAGCTTTGCTGGGTAGAGTAATCTTGGTTGTAGGTTCTTGCTGTTCATCACTTTGAATATTTCTTGCCACTCCCTTCTGGCCTGCATAGTTTCTGTTGAGAAATCAGCTGACAGTCATATGGGTACTCCCTTGTAGGTAACTGTTTTTCTCTTGCTGCTTTCAAGATTCTCTCTTTGTCTTTTGCCCTTGGAATTTTAATTATGATGTGTCTTGTTGTGGTCCTCTTTGGATTCCTCTTGTTTGGAGTTCTCTGCGCTTCCTGGACTTGTAAGTCTATTTCTTTCACCAGATAGGGAAAGTTTTATGTCATCATTTCTTCTAATAGGTTTTCAATATTTTGCACTCTCTCTTCTTCTGGCACCTCTATAATTCGGATGTTGGTATGCTTGAAGTTATCCCAAAGGCTCCTTACACTATCTTCATATTTTTGGATTTTTTCTTTTTGTTTTTCTGGTTGGGTGTTTTTTGTTTCCTCATATTTCAAATCTTTGGTTTGATTCTTGGGGTCCTCTAGTCTACTGTTGAATTTCTGTATATTATTCTTTATTTCAGACAGTGTATGCTTAATTTCTGACTTGTCCTTTTCCATTTTTGGGGCATTCTCATTAAGATCCTTGAAGGTCTCACTAAGTTCCTCAGAGGTTTCTAGAAGGTTCTTGAGTAACCTTATAAATGTGGTTCTGAACTCTATGTCGTTCAGTAGTTTGCTTTCCTCCATTTCTTTCATTCGTGACATGTTTCTTTGTCTCCACATTTTGGCTGCTTCCCTGAGTTGATGGAGTGGCTTTGTGTGGTTAGGTGACCTATAGGGCCCAGTGGCTCAGCCTCCCCAGTTACCTGAGGTGGACACTCTTGGTGCACCCCTTTATGGGCTGGGTGCACAGTCTTATTGTAGTTAAGCCTTGATTGCTGTTGATACACTGGGAGGAATTGACCTCCAGGCCAATTGGCTGTGAGGAACCACTGTGTCTATAATGGAAGAACTGCTGTGCTGGAGATACCCTTATGGGGCAGGACTTGCTTCAGTGGGGCTTTGGTGCTCACTGAGTCTGCCTCTTGTGTGTCACTTATGGATGTGAGGAGTTGAAATCTGGTGTTGTCTCACACTGACCACTAGGTACACTGGCTCCTGGGTCTCCAAGGAGGTGCAAGTCAGATACTGCCTGAGGCCATCCAGCAGGAGCTACTGTGAGATCTGCAGATTTCTCCTCTTTTTCTCCTCTTTGTTTGGGGTTTGGAAGTTTTGGAGCTGTCTGACCCAGCTGCAATTTGTTAGGTTAAGCTGCGAAAGGGCAGGACATTCATATGCAAAAGCCGCTGTGCACAGTTTCGGTGGGTTTATAAATTGGGTGGGGCGGGGTCTCAGGGAATCACTAGGGCGTGACAAACAGCGATGGCTGCCCGTCAGCGGTCTCCACGTTTCCACATCCCCATGTCCCGCGCCCCAGTGCAATAAACAATGACTCCTGTGCGCACCTCTGCGAGAAAGCCACCCTCACTTTCCGACCCAATGCCAGACAGTCCAGCTTCTCCCTGTAGGAGTCTGGGTCCCCAGAGTCTCGCTGGAAACTGGAATTCAGAGCAGTAGGGAGCTTGTATCTCCTTCCCGATTGAACAAAACAGTGCACCCAGTCACCAGCCTGATTAGCGCGCCTCCGTACCTCTGCTTTTCCATGCCTCTGCACATCCTATCTGGTCTCAATGCACTTTTTTCTTTCCTTCTAGTTGTAGAACTTCTCCTCAGTCAGCTTTCCCGTAGTTCTGGATGATAGTCATTTTGTCTTTTAGTTGTAGTTTTGGTGTTGTTGTGAGAGGCAGCACATACATGTGTATACCTTATGCCGCCATCTTGGTTTTTTTGAAAGTTGCCATTTTAACTACATTGAAGTATAGAGTTCAATGACAGTGAGTATACGTGTGTGTGTGCGCGCGCGCGCGCACGTGCATACCACATTTTGTTTATCCACTCAAGTAATTGGATTGTTTCCACAGTTTGGCTGTTGTGAATAATGTTGCTTTAAACAATGATGTGCAAATATCCGATAGAGTCCCTGCTTTCAGTTATTTAGGGTATAAAACCCAAAGTGAAATTTGAAGAATATACCATTACCCATAGAAACTGCAGCAGTTGGCATTTCCAACAGCAATGCATGAGGATTACACTTTCTCCCCATTCTCACCAACACTTGTTATTTTGTTGCTGTTGTTGTTTATATAGTGGACATGCCGTGGGTTGAAGTGGTATTTCATTGTGGTTTTGATTTGTATTAACCTAATGATGTCATGTTGAGCATCTTTACATGTGCTTTGCCATCTGTGTATCTTCTTTGGAAAAATTTCTATTCATATCCCTTTTCCCATTTAAAAAAATGTGATTTTTAAAATATTCTAGATCAGTGGTTGGCAAGCTCATTAGTCAACAGAGCGGCAAATAGCAGATCGCAAGCCGCCTGTGGCTCGCGAGCCGCAGTTTGCTGACCATTGTTCTAGATATTAATCCCTTATCAGACGTATCATTTGCAATTTTTTTTCATTCTACATGTTGCCTTTTCACTTTGTTGATAGTGTCCTTTTATACATCTTTACAAATAAGTGTTTTCAAATATTTGGATAGAACCCAGAAGAGGGATTGTTGGGTCATATGTTAGTTCAATTCTTTATTTTTTGAGGAAACTCCATACTATTTTCCATAATGGCTATCCCAATGAAGATCTAAAGTCTATTGTAAAAGAGGAAGGGAAAGAGGTGGAGTTAAAAAAAATCTGTCTTTTGATATATGTTTGGATTCATTTTGATTAAATGTACAAGTGTTGCTACTCACTGTACACTGTAGTGCCTGGTTTCCTTACTAGTTTTGAAGAACTTGAGGTCAGATGCGTTATTATCATAAAAACTATCACTACGAATAAACAGTATTTATACAGCCGTTACATGTGCCATGCTCTGTGCCAAATGCAGTACAAATAGTATTCTATTTAATCCTCCAAACAACAATCTCTTTACACGGGATAGAAATTAAAGCACAAAGAAATTTAAGTACTGGACAACCTCATACAACTTCTTTAGCTGGTAGTAGTAGATCTGTATGTTCAATGAGAGCAGGACTATCATGATGCATGGGGCACTGTTTCTGCCAACTCTCCCAAAGTAAATTTTCAAATAAGAAAAAAAATTTATTTCTCAGAAAACTATAGCAAGAATTGTATCAAAACATCATAAACAAACTACCAATTTTACTTGATCCTCATCATGAAAAAAATCACAAATTACTCATCTTTATAAAAGTAATCTATTATAGCCCTGGCCGGATGACTCAGCTGGTTGGAGCATTGTTCCATGCACCAAAAGAAGGTTGCCAGTTCCAGTCAGGACACATACCCAGGTTGCAGTTCCCTCCCCAGCTGCGGTGTGTACAGGAGACAACCAGTCTCTTTCACATTGATGTCTCTCTCTCCCTCCCTCTCCCTCTCTCTCCCTCTCCCTTCTGCCCCTCCTCCCCTCCTACCTCTCCTTTCTCTCTCTTCCTCTCTCTTTTTCTCTCTCCCTCTCTCTCTACCCCTTTCTTTCTCCCTCCTCCTCCCTTCCTCCCTCCCCTCCCTTCCTCTCTCTAAAACATATCTTCAGATGAAGATTTTTAAAAATCTACTACAAAGGCATACTATGGACTCTTTCTTGGAGAGAGACCCACCACTACTATGTGTATATAATACCCACCTTTCAGGTTTTTCTTTTTATTTATTTGTTTTTTCACCTAAACTTTGGATGCTTAGTAAATTTTGATTGAATGAACAAATCTAATATAATTTAAATGAAAAAGACAAACTCACTTTAAGGTATACAAAACATCTCTTTTGCTTTCAAGTCCTTACATCTCCTTTCACTAAAACAAAGTTACACTAGTTTCACATTGATTACAATAAAATCTTTGGCTCTAGATGTACCCTGTTTTGCCTTGATCCATGAACTTAGCTTGAAGACTTAAGGGGGAAAAAAATGTTCCTATAAGCATTTTTACACAGCCTACATTTATTTGAATTCAGAATAAGATATACAAATTTTATGTTTATTATGAAAATAATACAGTGAAATAGATTAAGATGGTCTGCATGATTAATTTCATATGGCCAGGACACTGTAAATTGAAATATCAGTGCTTTTGTTTTTTTCATAATCTATATTTACAATTCTTAATGGTTAAAATCTGCTAAAAAAAAATCAAATGAAGCATGATCCTGAGACCATCAGCAACTGGGGATTATTGTAAAAAAAGAATTTCAGGTTTAGCTACATATGTTTGATCAAGGTCAAAATTCTGGACATTGGCATGTGAGAGGTCTAAAATAGCTGCCCATGCTTTCGAACTTGTTCGAATGATAGCAGTCATTATACTTGAAGCCTATAGCATCCAGCTGTTCTTTTTTTAGAGTTACCTTTAGTCTACAGGAGAAACTGGAACCCCAGTTAAGCTTTAAGCAGGGCTATTTTTATGATGCTAATGATTTACACTGTGATTCCTTTAAACTGGTATTCTACCTTTTCTAAAAATATAGTCCTTTTTTTAAAAAAAAATCAATAAGATAGACATAAAATCCCCTCTAAATATTAAAACTTGACCAAAACATATTGGTAACATAAAAAATTATCATTTCTGGAGGTGAGCATGATTATAACATTCTTCATGAGACCCCATTTTCTGTTGCAAAGGAGCAGAGTACAACCAGGAAAACAGTGCCCTAACCAAATGCAAAACAACTAGTTAATAGTTTTCTGTGTATTGGAAATAAATCATTAAATGCATTCGCAAGAGACACTGACTTTATTTCTTTTTAGAATTTTTCTCTGAAGCATAGATAAAGCTAATTTCTCCCCACATCAAAGATGCTTTCTTCTTTTTTATAGAATAAAATGCAAAGCCTTTGAAAGCTGACAGTAACAGTGTTTGAAAGGCACAATGAAGTGCTTCTAACTTTTCCTAGGTTAGGAAAGCAAATGAGATAGCTTATTAGAATTGTGTTTAAGACAAGGATAAATGGTCTCTAAAGGGACCTAAGAATTAGATCCCTATGAGTAAATTGTTTAAGTTGCTTGATGTTCATTTGGCCTTATTTCTGTGGTTACTCATTTTCCAGCATTTGCTGTGTTAAAAATAGTAGAGCATAAGAGAAGGGTGTTCCTCTTTTATCAGAAAACTTGAGGCCCGATGCACAAAACTCGTGCACGAGTAGGCCTTCTTTCCCCCGGCTGTCGGCCCCGGCTTCCCTCTGACACCCAGGACCCAGGCTTCCCTCCAGCTGCAGGCAGGAACCCGGGACCCTGGCTTCCCTCGCAGCCCTGGCTTCATCAGGAAGGATGTCCAGAGGATGACCAGTCTAATTAGCATATTACGCTTTTATTATTATAGATGGACCCATCCAGACTGGGCTGTAGAGAAGCATCCTATATGATAAGAGCCTAATATACTAAATGTCTGGTCATTCTGTCGGCCGTTCAACCAATCAAAGTGTAATATGCTAATGATATGCTAAGGCCGCTCAACCGCTCACTATGATGTGCACTGATCACCAGAGGGCAGACAGTCGACTCGTCGGCCAGTTGCTATGATGTGCATTGACCACCAGGAGGCAGACGCTCCGACCGGTAGGTTAGCTTGATGCTGGGGTCCAGTCATGGATCCCTCCTGTGGTCCCTTTCCAGCTGGCCAACCTCCCGTATCCCTCCCCGGCCCTAATCATGCACCAGTTGGGTCCTTCAGCCTTGCCTATGCTCTCTCGCAATCCGGGACCCCTCGGGGGATGTCGGAGAGCTGGTTTCAGCCTGATCCCACAGGCCAGGCCAAGGGATACCCCTGGTGCATGAATTAGTGCACTGGGCCTCTAGTGTTACATAAGAAGTTGAGTGTGAATGCTTGATTTAGGACAGTCCTTTTGTATGTTTTACTAGAGGCCCGATGCACGAAATTCATGCAAGAGTAGGCCTTCCTTCCCCCTGCTGCTGGCACTGGCTTCCCTCTGGCACCCAGAACTCAGGCTTACCTCGTAGTCCTGGCTTCGTCCAGAAGGATGTCTGGAAGGACATCTGGTCTAATTAGCATAATATGCTTTTATTATTATAGATGTAAAGCCCAGCTTGGATTTATCCTACCCAGTTAATTATCATTTCATTTCATTTAGTTAAAGTTTTCTACTTCAGTCCTTCCTTAGAGAATAAACAAACTGTTAGGACTAATCCTCTATCTCTCCCTACATCTACTCCTGCAGAATTTAACTGACTTGTTACTGATCTATATTCTGTTGGTGCTGATAGTACCAAGTTTATGTCCAAGTTTATATAATTCAATTTGTGTTTCAGGGATATAGTTTTATATCAGTCACACTTCTGTTTTTATTTTTTTATAAAAAAATCTCAAATAATTTTAATTGCCTCAAAACCCCAATTCCTTAGCAAAATATTCTTTAAAGAAGTGTAACAAGGTTACATGGGAAGTTCTTCCACACATGGAGGTACTTGGCAGACCCATTCACATGTTCCATATAAAATGTCACCTCTGCTGTGAAGCCCTCCCTGAATTCCCTGAGTAGAGTTTGACACTATGCTATATCTTTTGCTGTTTTAATCCAAGTACATAATTATCATGGAATACTTACTTATTTACAAATCTTATATTTCCCACCAGATATTGTAGCCCTTCTAAATATGGACTATATAGTGTTCATCATTATTTCTCCCATGATTAGCCCCCCAAATAAATACACATTCAGTAGTTGAAATAAGGCTTAATAAATATTTATTGAGTAATTGTAATTATATGCTTAGTTTCTGATTTTTTTTAACCTTTGTATTTATATCTGTCTCCAACCCTCAGACTTTAAATTCTGAAGGGTGAGAATCATATATATTTTCTTCACCACTGCGAACCAATGCCAAGTACATACCAGGTCTATAGTTGGCATGCATTAAATGTTTAGAAAATGAGCAAATAAATTAATAACTAAGAATGTTAATTGTAGGTAGTGGCTTTTAACGTTTAGCAGAGTTTCTAAAACCACAATTCTTTAACTCAAAAGAATGTACCTCTATGGATAAATATATCCTGACATCATGGAAAAAATAGCTTTAAGATATAACTGTGATTTTCAAAATGTGGGTTGTGACCCTTATTATTTCACATGCTATCAATTTAGTTGACTATGAAGAGCACTTTTTAAAAAAGAAAAATGAGGTTAGATTTTATTAGTTTTCTACTGCTATGTATCAAATTATTGTGAGCTTAGAGGCTTAAAACAACATTAATTATCTCAGTTTCCATGGTTTGAGTGTTGGGACACAGATTAGCTGGATCCTCTCTTCAGGATCTTACAGGCTTCAGAAATGTTATGGCAGGGGATGTTTGGTCTTATCATACATAGTCTTGGGATTCTTTTCTGTGGTACTGTGATTTACAGTGAGAAATACATATTTGGTCTTGTTCCTGACTCACAGATCCTAAAACCTTTGAAATTTCCTAAATGATAAGAGTGACAAAGATGTATTTGTTATGTTAAGGACGTGACTTTTGGACTGGGAACTGGTTGTCAGGAGAATCAACCCTGTGATTTGAGGGTTGGAGCTTTGATTCCTGTTCCACAAACTTCTTTTTTAAATATATTTTATTGATATTTCACAGAGAGGAAGGGAGAGGGATAGAGAGCTAGAAACATCGATGAGAGAGAGACAGCGATCAGCTGCCTCCTGCACACCTCCCACTGGGGATGTGCCCGCAATCAAGGTACATGCCCTTGACCGGAATCGAACCCGGGACCCTTCAGTCCACAGGCTGACGCTCTATCCACTGAGTCAAACCGGTTTTGGCAGTTCCACAAACTTCTTGTTGCCCTAACCGGTTTGGCTCAGTGGATAGAGCGTTGACCTGCAGACTGAAGGGTCCCAGGTTCGATTCCGGTCAAGGGCATGTACCTGGGTTGTGGGCACATCCCCAGTAGGGGGCGTGCAGGAGGCAGCTGATCAATGTCTCTATTTCATCGATGTTTCTAGCTCTCTATCCCTCTCTCTTCCTCTCTGTAAAAAATCAATAAAATATATTAAAAAAAAAACAAAAACAAAAAAAAACAACTTCTTGTTTCTCTCCAAAAAACCTCTGACCTACAGTGACAGCAGGGCTGCTGGAGGTTGAATCAATTGCCAATGGTCGGTGATTTAATCAACCATGCCTAAGCAATGAAGCCTTTATCAAAACCCAAAATGCCTGTGTTCTAAGAGCCTCCAGGTTGGTGGGCAGGTGGCGATTCCTGGAAAGTGGTGTACCTGTAGAGAGCACGAAAGTGCCTAGCCCTTTCCCCATACTTTGCCTAGGGCATCTCTTCTCTCTGTCTATTCCTGAGTTATATGATTTTAAAATAACCAGCAGTGTAGTAAGTAAATGGATGGCTTGAGTTCGATGCTGTAGGAAATTAAGCCAACTCAAGGAGGGTGTCATGGGACACTGATTTATAGCCATTAGGTCAGAAGTTGAGATAATAACCTGGACTTTTGACTGGTATCTGAAGTCAAAACAAGGGGTCCTGGGAACCTCCAATTTGCAGCCAGTTGCTCAGAAGTCCAGATGACAACCTGAGCTTGTGACTATCATCTGAGTGTCCGTGTCTGGCTGAACCCTTAACCTGTGGAATCGGAGGTTGTCTCCTGTAAATAGTGTCAGAATTGAGTTGAATTATAGGATACCCAGATGGTTGGTGGTGTGGGGAAATTCCCCCACATTGGAATTGACACCAGAACCCCTTTTTATTCCAAGGTCATGTGGTTGGTGGAAGAATTTATTTCCTTGATGTAGAACTAATGCTGTCTAGTTTCTTTAAGGGCAGTAGAAGAGGGTTTGGTACTTCCTGAAGTATCTGACCTCTAAACCCTCTTTCAAAGGAATCACCTGATTAGTTAGGTCTAACCAGGACAATCTCACTTTTGATTAACTTGAATTCAACTGATTAGGAGTTAGAGACTCTAATTACAGTTGAAAAAAAATTAACCTCCCCATATACTGTAAAGTAATCAAGGTATAGCATCATATCATATTCACATGAGTTGCCCCTACCAAGGGGAGGGAATTATACAAAGGGCATAACTCATTAGGAGTCATTTTATAGTTTTGCCAACCAACTATATTGCTTTAGTATGTGTGTGTGTGTGTACCTGAATAGGTTCATGTGTTTAGGTATGTGTGTATGCATGTAATGGGTCATAATGCAAAATCTGTTTTGCACTGTTAATTACATTCAATAAAATTTGAAAATATCTGAGCTAAAGGATAAATTTATAATGCTTCTCATATCCCCCAAAATTAGAAAATGTCTAATCCAATTATAGACAGTGCTAAGCAGCTTTAGAAGTTCATTTTCTAGTATTCATTACTGACTACAGCAATATTTGTGTCATTCATTCATTAATTCAGTGAATCAGTGATTATTAAGCACCTACTATATGCAAAGCTTTGCAGGAAGCAACAAAGACCATTAATTCCTGGAGGTCACCACTCATGATGGAAGACACTAAATAAACAATTGTTATAATACCAGGTAGGAAGTAGTGGGAAACTGTTAGAGAATTTTAGAAAAAAAAAAAGGTAAAAATTCATATTTTGAAGTGGTTTTAGTATTATAATGTCTGCTAAAGAACCATGTTTTTTTTTTCCCAGCTTCCTAAAACTCAACTTCATAGTTCAATAATAGGAGAAATAATTAAAAAGAGAATAAAGGAAAAGATAAAAGTAGAATTTATAAAGGAGCCACTGTCTAGAATATACTTCTCTCACAGTATAAAGAAATAATATCATTCTACTCAGCAATTAAAATAGAGAAATTAAAGTGCATTTCTAATATCCTATCTTTTATTTTTTATAGTTTTATTACTTGCCTAAAGTCATTTCAAGTCTGGGGATGGAGGCAAGCACCTACTCAAGTTAGTATCAATAAGGCTTATGAGTGGTTGCATTTGCTGAGTTGGCAATAGGTTTGGCACAAGCTGTGGGGAAGAAAAAAAACACACACAAATGAAACACAAATGCTGTTCTTATCTGTCTGTGCCATCAGGCGGGAGCCAGTGGCAAAGAGGAGATCATACACATTATACTTTGATTGTTATGTAGACTTCACACATTGCTAATAAATGAGTGACAGTTTTCCTAAACCAAAGCATCTTTTAATTAGCTAATTTGGTGTGACCGTATCCATCCTTAATGCACCTGAATACCATTGTACTTCACAGCTCAGGGCCAAATTGTAAAGCCTCTGTCTCCTGTTCTCATACATCACCTATGGAAAAAGGGTGGTTTTGTCTTTAACACTGAAATATTGTGCGCTGTGCGAAGAATTTTTTTTTTTTTTTTTTTTTTTTTTTTTTTGCTTAGTGTCTTGAGACTTTGTTTCCAAATGAGCTCAGATTCAAGGTTAATGCACAACAATCATTTCCTGGGCAGTTAGATGAGGCTATGTTCAGGTTAATGATTGTGAACCAATTGTCAGAGGACTGGCAGTCTGCAATTGTCCTAAAATGTTCTTTATTTTTTTATTGCCTTAAAAATTTTTTTCAGAGCCATTGTCTTCTATGATCCCCTGATATTTCTCCCATGATATCGATAGTATTTTTCTTTTAAGGATCTCAAAGAATTTAATGAATATGTCTCAGTACTCTTCTATTACTGCTGTGGATTAGATTTATGGATTTCTAACTTGGGCTCTTGAAAACTTTTTTCCCATTGCCACACAAAACCGGAGAGATTAATTAAACCCCCATCCTCCCCCTTCCCTAATGTTCCACCTCTGCTAGAAAAATAAGCATGGAATGCAAAACAAAAGAAAAGATTATAGTTGTCACTAATTGATTGTTTTTCAGCAATCATGTGCAGTGTATAATTATCTAAAATTATGTTAAGATCCATAATTTTATATGAAATGAAAAAAGAAATAGAAACATTATAAACTCTATTAAATCTAACAAAGTACCTAGAACAGCAACCTTGAAATACTTGACTCAAACCCTTTATCTCCTGACCATGAGTTCTGTAAAGATAGCTAAAAATAAATTGTTTACTCATTTTTGCTGTAATTGAGATTTCAGTTCTCTATTTGCACAGTTTTTCTTAGTGATGTTGCAGCTATTTCCACTTCTGTGCATATTATTGCAAAAAAGAGTTCAAGGGTAGATGTCCTTCAGATAATTCTAAATACATGTTACAGTTGCAAAAGTTCAGTTTCAAATGAAAAACCAGCACTTAGTACAGGGTGGCATTTAATTTAGATGTTCGGAGGTATAGCTTATTGGTTCTGGGGGTTATACCTTGGCTGGTAATGAGTGCAAAAGTGACAGATGACTGATGTTATTGTTTGCAAATTATTATACTGCCAGTGAAGGTAACTATTAAAGACAATCAAAAATAGCCCAGCTATATGGTGAAATCATTACTTTCTGCAAATATCTTGTGATTTATTCAAAAGCTTTTGCATTATGAAGTGCCAAAGTATTTGAGAAACTACCCACCATAATCTAAAGATGTCCTGACCTTGTCGATTAAATGGAATGATGAGTTTCTGTTTTCGCAATGACACTGCCTTGAAGACACAGCCTTGGCAGTATAAGGTTAGCTTGATGGCATTAAAGCAATGAATGAATTTACATAACATTGTAAATGCTGGTATATGATCTGCTTTGTCAAATAAAATAGTGACTTATCAAGGATTGATTTGCTGTTGAAAACAGCCATTTCTATTGTAGAATAAAATTCTGAAAAAAACATTTATCTTATTAATAGCTCTTACTCTCCACATTTTTTTAAGGGCAGTTTCTGTTTGGCTGGGTTACAGCTCCATCAATGTCTACACTCTTACCATATTCAAACTAGGAGCCCAGCACGGGATTCGAAATCGCACGGTGCCACTCACCCTCTAGTCGCCGGTCCGACCTTGCTCCCCGGGCTCTGCAGCAGCCACGGCCACTGCAGGTCCGGCCCTGCCTCCCTCCTCCCGTCCCACAGCAGCCAAGGCCGCTGCTGATCAGGCCCTCCCCCAGCACAGGCATGTGGAGGCCCCTGCGGCCCCCCGCCCCCTGACACTGTGTGCGCAACCTCCTCCCGTCAGGTCGACCCGTTACAGCGTCCCAGTTAATTAGCATATTTCTCTATTATATATATATAGATAGATAGATAGATAGATAGATAGATAGATAGATAGATATAGATATAGATATCCTGCCACGATAATATTCTCCTACCACTCCCCTTTCTTCTCCCTGAGATCCACAGAATAACTTAGCAAGGATGGTGATTGGCAACTTTAAATATGATCTCAGGTTTTCAGGTATTCTTTACTAGAGTAATTGAGCTCTTATCTGAAGTTCATCAGATCTGAGTAGCTTGACTCATCAAAAGAAGCCAAAAAAATAAAAATAAAGAACAAATGCCTCCAATTCTCCAGTTAATGTTTTATAAGAAGGATTAATGACATATTTAAATTTTCAGTTTTCCAAAGAAGCTCATTCATTGTTCCCCACCACAGTGCTGAGTTTGTACTTAAAGGTTTCATCTTGTGCATTTCAAACTGTCAGGCTGAGGAAATACCAATAAGTTTGTTAGGTTTAGATAATCGAAAAATTCCCTTTACTCAGCTTCTTAGTCTATATTTATCTGTCTGGCAGTGAAATCTATTCCAAGAATATTCATCTACCACCTAAATCTATTCACCAAGCATCAAGACTCATCAGTGAGATGGAATAATGCCATTTAATTAGTCTTTGATATACAGCTTAATTAGGTCTTAATAAGGGGTAGTGTATCCTAAAATCAATTATCTTGCTCTTTTTAATAAGAGCAACTAATTAGTAGGAAAATCACCACAGTTCTCTTTTTATCCTGAAGCTTTTCATGGTGCTAGAAAGAAGGTTATGAAGAAGAAGAAAAAATATATCTCCCAAAAAATATTTGGAAGAAATGTCATATTGAACTTAAAAGGATATACTCAAAATCGTTGCAATAGGTTAGAAATATTTTACAGAAAATGCAATGCTTCCAGTTCAGTCTCTCTGCATGTTTCCTAATTTTCCAGTCCATGCAATAAGAAGTCAGGTGCTTGTCTGTGTCCATGCCCAGCTCTTTCCTTTGCGTTGTTGACAAGTGTGCCAGGCGTCGGTCCACTACAACTGTCCGCAGTTGTCAGGGTGTCACATTGGCGAGTCATCTTCATTAGCTGGTGCCTCTTTTGCTCTAGCCTAGGAAGTGGCCCCATGAGTTACTACATGGCTGGCTCTGTGGTTGCAAGTCCTAGGGGGTTTTATGTTTATATTTTGTTTGCTTTCCCCAACACAGTAGATTCTAGTTAGCTGTGCAAAATGATTGCCTTTTCATGATATTCACAAATTAACTCGACAGTTTTATTCAACTCCTACTATGAACTGTGCTGTGCTCAAGCCACTGCAATTTGGATGTGAATAAAATAGACATGATCCTTACTGTCATTGAGCTCACATTTTAATGAAATGAGATAGAGAGGAAATGAACACAAAAATAAATATCGAAATTTCAGAGGATGGTAGAGGCTCTAAATTCAGTCAAGCATGGTATTATGGTAAAGAGTAACAGGGCAGATGATGTACTTCAGCTGGGACAGTCAAGGAAAGCGTCTCTGAGGAGATGCATTTAAGTGAGATAATAAGTTAGGAGACAGAGACGGTTAGGAGAAGATCTAAAATAAAGGCCCACATCAGAGAAAATCTTGATAAATATGGAGAATGGCAGTGTTTTTGGATGCCCATAATGGAGAGGAGGAGGGGTAAGAAATGAGATCATGTATGGTCTAGAAATCAGGTCAGGCTGAGCTGAGTAGACTATGACAAAGAATTAGATGTTATCCCAAGTACAATAGAATGTGTTTATTTGGGGAATGGTGTGTTTGCTCTAACTTACAGATATTAAAAAATCAATATAAATATCGATTATAGAATGTGCATGGCAGGTTTATAGGTTTTTATAGTACAGTTGTTTCAACATCTCTATATGTTTGAAATTTTTCATATTAAAATGCTGGGAAGAATCAAAATGGCGGTAGTCAAGGAAGTAGAAGCACAGCTTGGTCTAAGCATCTTATCTAATAAAAAGGGAATATGCAAATTGACTGTCACATTGTAACAGTCAAGATGGCTGTGCCCACAGTGGAGGCAGGGATTCCATAATACAAGATGGCTGCCCCCACAGAGGAGGCTGAGTTCCCTTAACGAGCAATCAGCAGGGACCTGAGGCTGTGCTCCCCACCCAGTGGGGCTTGACAGAGGACCTCAGGCCACACCCCCACCCCAGCATCAGGCCAGGCGACCTCAGGCCATGCCCTTCGTCCAGCGGGGCTAGACAGGAGACCTCAGGAAGCACCCCCTGTCCGGCAGGGCTTGATGGGGGACCTCAGGTCACACCCCCTGTCACGGTGCTGGGCTGGGGGACCTGAGGCCGCACCCCTGCCCCGGCACTGGGCCGGGGGACCGGGGGACCTAAGGCCATGCCCCCTGCCTGGCGGGGCTTGACGGGGACCTCAAGGCGTGACTCTGCCCCGGCCCGGGCCGGGGGACCTCAGGTCATGCACCCTGCCCCGGCGCTGGGCCGGGGAACCTGAGGCTGCACCCCCCACCTGGTGGGGCTTGACAGGGGACCTCAGGGCATGCCCCCTGGCCCAGGCCAGAGAACCTCAGGCCGTGTCCCCCACCCTGGCACTGGGCTGGGGGACCTGAAGGTGCACTGGGGGGCCTGAGGCTGCACCCCCTGCCCAGGACTGGGCCAAGGAACCTGAGGCTGAGCACCCCACCTGGCGGGGCTTGACAGGGGCCCTGAGGCTACGCCCCCCACCCAGTGGGGCTTGATGGGGGACATGAGGCTGCGCCCCCATCCAGCACTGGGCCAGGGGACTTGAGGCTGAGCCCCCTGCCCAGCAGGGCTTGACAAGGGTGGGGCGCTGGCTGGGTCTGGATCTCATGTGATTTTGAGGTGCTGTGGGTATGCAGGGACTCAACTCTGGGTCCAACAGTGCACCCCAGACTCTGACAGGAGGAAGATTTTCATATACATTTTACTAATTTTCTTTCATCTCTGACACTTCTATTATAGAGAAAGGGCAAATAGCAGTATTAAAATATTTCTTCTAATTAATCCCCTTTTAATGTGCACAAATTTTGTGCACCAGGCCACTAGTTATATTTGTTTAAGTTAGGATCTGAATGGGAAAAATGAAGAAAGATTCCTCCTCCACCAAGTTAGGAGACATAGTGATTGTATTGAAAATTAAAGTCACATCATGATGCTCCTATGGAGGGGGGGAGGTTTTTCTAATGATAATTTCATTGCACTTAGAATAAAATCAAAGTTCTTTCCATGGTTTAGGATAACCCAGCAGAAGACACTTTCATTGACACTTAAAAATGCCTACCTTGTCCAGATTGTCAAGAGTTGGAGGAGTGCTGCATGGGGAGCAGACTGAGCCTGTGGAGTGTACTCTGAATTGTTCTCCATTACTTATGAAATGAAGCAGTAAAAAAGAAGGAATTCTTACCATTTGCAACAGCATGGATGGAACTGGAGAACATTATGCTAAGTGATATAAGCCAGTCAGGGAAAGATAAGTATCACATGATCTCACTCATTTGTGGAATATAATGAATAACATAAACTGATGAATACAAACAGATCCAGAGACAGAGAAATATCAATCAGACCATCAAACCTCAGAGGAAAGGTAGGGGAGGGGAGGGGTAAGGGGGAGAGTTCAACCAAAGGGCTTGTATGCATGCATATGGGCCTAACCAATGGATGCAGACACCAGGGGGGTGAGGGCATGAGTGGATGGGTCGGGGGGCATTGGGGGGATAAGGACATATATGTAATACCTTAATCAATGAAGAAAAAAAGAAATAAAGCAGTGATACTGTCTGCGCATGTGTATGTGACTAGTTTTAATTGAGGCATGCTTATGGGATACAATAAAGAATGTGGACACCAGGTTCAGGCTTAGTCTACTTCCCTTTGGAAAAGTCACTCACCTCGGCAGCCAGTCAGCTTCCAGTGAAGTTCTTCACAGGATCCACTAATACAAGCTGCTTGCTGCTGACTGCTTCCTAGGAACACATGCTTCACGGAGGGGACAACAAGTGAAGGACCTTTTTGAAGAGCCTAGAAATCAAACTCAAGAAAGAATAGGTCTCAGAATTTCTGCTTGGCCCCAAATACAGTCATGTACAATTGATACTTAAATGAAAACAACTCTCTGATGATGAGGGCACCTGTATCAGAGAGAGCAAACACGTTAAAATGTTTCAGTGGTACTTAAGGCAGTAAGCATCCTCTCACTCTTGCTTGCTTCAGCAGTATCCAATCCAAAGATGCACTAATACCCACACAACTTGGGTGTATGCACCCTTGGAGAAGTTTTTAGTGAACTAAGTTTTTCAATAAAGTTAACCTATATTTTTACCTTGAACAATTTCGGAGAGCATAATGATTTCTCTTACAGAATTCATTAGATCTTTCCAGCTTTTTGCTGGAAAGAATCATGTTATGCCATAAAGGAGTCTTAGTTATTTACCTGGAGTTCAAGAGGTTATAACAGCTGTGGGCAAACTACGGCCCGCGGGTCGGATCCGGCCCGTTCGGCTGTTCTATCCGGCCCGCGGAGCCTAAAGAGCAGAGGGTTCTCTTGCTCTCCCCTCCGCTCCTTCACCAGCAGCAGTGTTAACATGGCAACGTCGGGAAACACGGCTGCAGCTCCTTCTTCTGAGTGGGCGGATTTATATCCGCCCATTCAGTAGAAGGAACAACCTCTCAATCTTCCAGAGGCTCCTTGTAATGCCCGCGTCTCCCGACATCACCCTGGGAATGTGTAGACACATTATCGTGGTGATGTAGGGAGACACACCCCTGGAGAGCACAGTATCAGAGCCTTTCTGTGGTAAGATTAAGAGCTCTACTCAAACACAATTTTTTCCTGTTCCCACATTCTGTACATCACAATGACTTGTTAATAAAACAACAAAGACTTTCAGCTTTTAGTCACTTCAACTGGTGGCCTGTCCTTTGTCACAAAACCCTGAAACAGCACCAGAAGAGGTGCAACTGGAACTCATTGATCTTCAGTCTGACTTTGTCCTAAAGGAGAAATTCAGCTCTCTTGAACTAAGAGACTTCTATGCTTCACTTAATGAAGCCACTTTTCCAAACATCCGGAGGATAGCACAGAAGATACTGGTGCTGTTTGGGTCAACCTATGTTTGTGAACAGACATTTAGCGTCATGAACATCAACAAAGCCCCTCACAGATCCAGCTTAACTGACGAACACCTCAGATCTATCCTGAGAATAGCCACAACAAAACTAACTCCAGAGTTTGATGCATTAGCTAAAAAGGAGACCAACAACACTGTTCCCACTGAAGTTGATGTTTTAAAGACCAAAAACCTTTCAACCCAGTCTACATTGCCATCTACGTCTACATCCCGGGCATAATTTGGAAGTTGCACTAAAGAAAATGTTTAATTTACTGTTTACACATTTTGTTCTTTTCTATTTGTTTTAGTTTTAAATTATTTTATTATATTTAAGTTTAATTTGAAAGGCTTTTGTACTTTTCCTTTGTTAGGCAATTTTATTTTGCCTTTGCCATCTTCAATATAAGGTATGTTATTGTGCTATGATTCCTCCATTTTTTGAAGTTTCAAATTATAATAATTAGTGTTTACATTCTTCTTGTTAAAATGTTTGAAATGAATAAAACTATTGAAATAAATAAAAAAAAGACCGTACCCTTTTATGTAATGATGTTTACTTTGAATTTATATTAGTTCACACAAACACTCCATCCATGCTTTTGTTCCGGCCCTCCGGTCCAGTTTAAGAACCCATTGTGGCCCTCGAGTCAAAAAGTTTGCCCACCCCTGGGTTATAATCATGATGCACAGGTGTGTCCCTGCTTCAGCCCACCCCCCTCCCCTCCCCCCCCCCCCCACACACACTTAACACTGCATCTTTTTGTCTTGGCCTCCCATAGTAGTCATTGAGCACAGTAAACTACTATTTAACAAGTCCAGTATTCTCTGTGTCTCTTTGTTCCTCCTGTTCTAAACGTTAGTCATGTTTTGTTTTGTTTTTTGAGAAGAATTGTTCTGAAAATCACTTTCCCTCATGAGGCCCAGTCTTTGGTTGCCTTCCTGTGACTGTTGATCCTGATTCAAATGTTGATCCTGGTAGTTAAGTCTCAGTTTAACACCCTTGGGAGTAGTAGCTTCTGAATGAGAAGAGCCTTAAAGCTGCTGTAAGACCACTTCAGAGGTGCCACAGAATAGCAGACTGGGGGTGGTTGGGGAGGGACATTTGTAATAATTTCAACAATAAAGATGATTTTTAAAAAGACTAGAAGACTAAAGGTTCTGGCTTCATTTAATCCAAGCACAATGGGATTTAGGGAGGAAGATGAGCGTGGAGGAAAGGAGAGCCTATTGTTGAAAGGAATGGGAAAACTGCTGGAATTCCTTCTAAGAAAAAGATTGGATTGAACGTGGCATTTACGCATTCAGAAGGAACTAGCTAACCTAAGCAAGAGCAAAGGATGTAGGGAGGGTTCTTGATGAACTTTTCCAATTAGAAAATTATCAGAACAAGGTTTACAACTAACAAGCTTGTGTTTATTAGTATTCTGCCAATGCGCACACACAAGTCACACTCAAGTTTAGGGCCACAATACAGAGCTCAGCTCCCTAAAGGATTGGCTGGTGGAAGGACAGATGGATAGATAAGTATGCAGGTGAAGGGAAGCCCTCATAATTAATGAGTGAACACAACTTCTGACCTTAAAATATCATTGCTGGTACATTTGAGAGATGAAAGTGAGAATTCCACTTCATTATTGTAGCCAGATGCAGGAAACAAAGATTTATGCCAAAAGTCTCCAAGCTCATCTCTTCCCAGGCAATTGGTGAAATGTCACGTTTGCTATACCCAGAGTAAGCCAAGGAACTGCTAATACTGGAAGCTCTGAATAATCAACACATAGCAACTGCCTGGAGAAACCTGGCTCCAACTTTAGAGGACTTCCGTTGACTGAGGCCTTAATTGTTGGCTCTGGCTTACTGCTGCCTACAGTCTCAACCCCCACCCTCTACTGAGCCTCACTATTGCCTTTTCCACACCAGTTAACACTTCATGATAAGATTTCATACTCTTTGTGTTTCTTTTGGATTGTTGTTATGTTTGCATTTCTTTAACAATAGATGATAGAAGATACAGTTAAATATAAAGAGTTGGTTGTAATATTTCAGATTTAAGCTCCTTCATTTTCCTTGTTCTGTGACCCTGAGTGAGGAAGTTAAGTTCTCTGAGTCTCACAGATTATAGTGAGGAATAAAAAGATGCTTATGAAAACTGTTAGAATAACGTTTGGTGATAGCAAACCCTCAAGTAGCTATTGTTATTATTTTAAAGTTTTAAAGTATATTTATCCCTCTCTTTTGCATTATTATATTCTATAACTGAACATAATGTTTCAGCTCTTTTTTGTATTTCCCACAGAAAGCATTTTTTTCTTTTTCCTGTTATAGTCTTTATAAAATATATCCTTTGATAAATTTTGAAAGTTGAAACAGTGCTCTCTCGCTCTAATGTTCTCTTCCTATCCCCGTACAGTTGTTAAACCAAACATATTAGTATTGCTTCCCTACAAATCAATGAATTCATACACCTCAAAAGCATTTAAGTCAAACAAACTTTGCCATATGACCAATCACTAAATGGTCTTAGGTATCCCTTTAGCCTCTGTGGATTCTCAAATAACACAATCTGATACAAGAGTAAAATAGATATTGATTGGCAATGATGATAGGAAGCACAAGAATGCCTTAGGCATCGTTTTTTTTTTTTTTTTTATTTGTATGCAGAGACCTATGAAGAACGAAAGAAAAGAGAGGCCTGTTTATGTGGCTCACTTCTGTACAGTTCATGCAACCATTTATGGCTTCTTTTGCTATTCTCTTTAATTGATTCCTTATTCAGCAAATACAAGTAAGATACACTTAACCTTGTGAATAGTTCTTGAGGGGGGTACATATTCAGATTTGATTGGGTCTCCATTGGGTCACTCTCATTGACCTGAAGGTCATAAAAAGAGCATGCTGGCTTCTTCTGGGTAAGTGATATTGAATTAAATCTCTTCAGAGACTAGTTTAAAACCTGGAAAAGTCTTCTGGCTTAAACAGCGCAAGATAATTGGAGTGTCTTGTGGCATCGAGTGTTTGAGGGCAGATTAATATTTCGGTGTGATTGCTTGCCGTATGTTTTCAAGAACTCCCAGGGAAAGTGAGTTTAGTTTACACACAAGCCTCACAGTTATCTATTGAGAACAGTTGCAAGTAGCAGTTACAGCACTAATTACTGGACAGTCATTCTTTTTAGGATATGAAGTTCAGGTCATGTTCCCATGGCACCTTAAACAAGTATCTACATGAGTCAGGGTGTTTCAAAAGTCAAATGCCTTCTGAAGACATCAATTTAATTGAAATTCCACAAAGCAGTATTTCTGTTGTGTGTTTTTTCTTGTTTTGAGATCATGATTCCCTTCTCTCTCGTTAAAGAATAAATAGCGAAATTTGGGATTTGGAGGACAGATAAAATAAGGACAAGAGGGATCCTTGTGAAATCTTGGCATATAGATGTCTGTGAAAGGACCCCCATATAGAATGGCTTTCTTAAAGATTTTAGCCCCATGCAGCCTCCCTCCTTGGCCTTTCTGCATTCTGAGTCTCCTAACTGGATGAATGATTTTAATTTATTAAAAGAGAGAGTTTCCCTGCTCATTTCTCAACATATATTTTAACTTGAAAGTGTTTCTGTTCCTCAGGGTAACACTCTAGACACACAGCACTCAGAAAGGACCATCTCTAAATCCATTTATTTCTCATGTCCCATATTAAAACCACTTTGTTTTTACATGGGTTTAGAGGTGGGATAGTTGGTGCTCAGCGTGTTTCATTCATTGGGTACTGGTTGCATAAGGCCTCTGAACTTATCAAGGGACTTAAAAAATGCTTGAGACATGTAAAAAAAAGTATTATTTCAAGTATGGAAAAAAGAACCCTGAATTTGAAATCAATGTGTGTTTAATTCAATGCCCACTACATAGTATAGCAATTCTATTAACTGTTAAGTGTCATAACATTGGAAAATAATTTGCAAATTCAGTGCCCTTTTTTCCCTTTAATTCTTTATTGTTTAAAGTACTGCATATGTCTCCTTTTTCCACCGTTGAGCTCTCCCTAGCACTCCCACCCACCATGCCCTCACCCCGCTACTGTCTGTGTCCGTTGGTTATGCTCATATGCATGCATACAAGTCCTTTGGTTGATCTCTTACCTTCACCCCTCAGCCTCCCCTGCCTTCCCTCTGAGGTTTGACTGTCTGTTCGATGCTTCTGTGTCTCTGGATCTATTTTTGTTCGTCAGTTTATGTTGTTCATTATATTCCACAAATGAGTGAGATTGTGCCCTTTGTTTTTTCATAAGAATTCCTATGAAGGCAATGCCTGTTAAGGAGTCACGGCCTTCATAAGTGAAGTTAGTGACATATAGCCATATAATTTCTAATACAAAGTTATAAATACTCATTCTTCACAAATTTAGAATCATTTTAATGTCAAACATGGATACATGTTAATATTTTCAATATGATGTGAGGTATTGCCTCAGAAAATAAGTGCCTTGAACATCTCAGAAATACCGAAGTGGTCCTCTTGACCCTCAGCAAAGGGAGATGTTTTCTACTTACATTTTATCATAAAATGCATTAAGAATAG
Source organism: Plecotus auritus (assembly GCF_963455305.1). Taxonomy (NCBI): domain Eukaryota; kingdom Metazoa; phylum Chordata; class Mammalia; order Chiroptera; family Vespertilionidae; genus Plecotus; species Plecotus auritus. The sequence goes on along the minus strand of NC_137773.1, from coordinate 10,200,895 downwards.
AAAGCAGGATCTTGAAGAAATATTTGCATGCTTATGTTCATAGAAGCATTTTTCATATTAGGAAAGAGGTGGAAGCCACGAAATGTTTATTGATGGATGAATGAATGAACAAATTATGACATATACATGAAATGGAATATTATTCAGCCTTTAAAAGAAGGAAATCCTGACACGTGCTACACCCTGGGTGAATCTCCAGTACATTTTGCTAGGTGAAATGAGCCAGCCACAAAAGCACAAATTTTATGTGATTCCATTTCTGTGAGGTATCTAAAGTAGTCAAATTCATAGGGACAGAAAGTAAAATTATAGTTCCTAAGACCGGGGGAGCAGGACATGGGGAGTTATCAAGCATCAGTTCTGTGAAATGAAGAAGATGTGGAGATCTATTGCACAACAGAGTGAATGTGCTTACCACTGTTGCACTGCATACTTACAAAAAGTTAAGACGGTAGGGTTTATGTTATATGATTTTTACTATAATTTAAAAAATCATATTATAGTAAGTTACCGAGTCTTTACTTTATTCCTGGGAGTGTGCTATATAGAGAAATACTTTGATAAGCACAAAAGTTCTCTTATTCATATCACTTCTGACATAGTGTAAGAGAAAAGCATAAGGAAAACTAATTTATTATTTCTCAAACTTGAATAATTTAAACCCATTTTAAATTAAATATAAAGTATATAATTCCACTTATATGGAAAAATTCACTGAAAGGTAGGACATAAATTAATTTTGTTATAAGGTTAATAACATTTACATAAGTAAAACTTGAATGAACAAATAGTATTTAACTTTTGGACAATTATACAGCAAACAAACATTATAAATGGCACTATTCTCCTATTGCCTTTATTTCCTTTAAATATGTGAATTATTTGTATGACAATGTAGGTACATTTGCCATACCTTTAATTGAGAGGAGTCATTTTCACATTGCTCCATTTCTACATTGTCTGCCTCACGTTCTTTTCTTGTTAGTGCAGCACAATAAAAATAGTATGAGATCTCCAACATGATGAAAAAGTAAATGCAAACATTAGCATTTAAAAACTGCCACATGAAAAAAGTACTTAGTACTTAAATAGTACTTAGTATAACTGCTTCAACTTGATGATTTGGAAATGCTTATATTTACCAATATGTTTTAGGTTATTAATGAGAGAAGAAGCCCATTTCAATGATAGACAAATATTCATTTACATAATTCAAAATTGTAACATGGATGACCATGTCTGAGCTATTTGAAATTCAGCCCATTATATCTTATGTTTTGCCTGTTTTCCAATTTAAGCCTAAATTGCTCACTGGACATAATTGATAGTTTGAACCAATTATAATTGACAAACTATATGGTTCAGAAAAGAGAAAAGGTAGGCATACTTTGCGTAAGGATAGTGGCCACAAAGTATTTGAACACAAAGGAGATTTAGATCAGAGGTTTCTTGGAGACCAGCTAAAGAAACCAAAGTGTTGCAGTAACTGGAACAATTGAGATTAGGTAAACTAATTCCACGGTTCTCTCTCTCTCTTTTTTTTAATGGTCTATTATTGCTTTGGTTCAGTTTCAAAGAAAACCTTGTATTGTATTGATATTGGCAGGGAACACAAATGGTTGGGAATTTTAATTAGATTGTAGAGAAGAAATTATGATGATACATCTTTTTTTATTCAGTACTAGAGGCCCGGTGCATGAAATTTGTGCACTCTGGGGGAGAGTTCCTCAGCCTGGCCTGTGCCCTCTCACAATCCAGGACCCCTCGGGGGATTACCACCTGCTGGCTTAGGCCCAAAACCCCTGGGGATCAGGCCCAAGCCAGCAGTCAGACATCCCTCTCGCAGTCTGGGACCCCTCACTCCTTACCACTTGCCTGCAGCTGAGGCAGGAGAGGCTCCCACCACCACCACTACACTCAACAGCCGTGAACCCACCTTTTGGCTGAGCAGTGCTCCTCCTGTGGGAGCGCACTGATCACCGGGGGAAGCTCCTGCATTGAGCGTTGGCCCCCTGGTGGTCAGTGCGCATCATAGCAATCGGTCATTCTGCTGTTTGGTCAATTTGCATATTAGCCTTTTATTATATAGGACAGTGGTCAGCAACCTGCGGCTTGCGAGCCACATGCGGCTCTTTGGCCCCTTGAGTGTGGCTCTTCCACAAAATACCACGTGTGGGCGTGCACATACAGTGTGATTGAAACTTCATGGCCCATGCGCAGAAGTCGGTTTTCGACTCTCAAAAGAAATTTCAATCATTGAACTGTTGATATTTGGCTCTGTTGACAAATGTGTTTGCCGACCACTGATACAGGATATTCAATTTCTGGTTTTGATGCTTCTTTCATCACTCTTGGGATTATCAGTTTTTTTTCTTAGCTCCCTCTTCCTTCTTTTATAAAAACTATAAAGGTAAGTGAAATCCCAAAAATGGTCTGTATGCTCATGAACTTATTTTGTTCTAAAATAAAAGATCCTAAGTTAAAATTGGGACACAAATTGCTCCACAATCAGAAACTCATTCCCAAGGTAATACTGAAATCATTGGTGACCTCCTAAAGAGAGGGTATAGCATGAAACATGGGCATAATTGTTTTTTCTTGGGAGAAAGTTTTAGCATAGACTCCTGTACATTCATTATTCTAGAAATCTATAGTCTCTCTCCCTCTCCCTCTCCCTCTCCCTCTCCCTCTCCCTCTCCCTCTCCCTCTCTCCCCCTGATGCACTGTTCTTTGGATATCAAACATTTTGGATTTTATTATATTGAAAACTGGATGTTTTTGTCTTCGTATAAAAATTCTTGAGGTTTATTATGAGATGTAGCGTATCTAAATTACTGAGGAATAGCTTGATCCTTTCAGATTGTTTTTAATGAATATACTTTTATTGACTTCAGAGAGAGGAAGGGAGAAGGAGAGAGGGATAGAAGCATCAATGGCGAGTGAGAATCATTGATTGGCTGCCTCCTACAAGGCCCCTACGACGGGGCCTTGTGATCTGACTGGGAATATAACTGTGACCTCCTGGTTCATGGGTTGGTGCTCAATCGCTGAACCACACCAGCCGGGCAATCCTTTCAAGTCTTGTTTTTTGAGATTTGTTAAGCAGACTAACAAGGCTATATTCTTGTTAGTTATTCTCCATTAGACTGGTAGAAGCAAATTCTTCTGCATACGCTACCTAATTCCTTGTGAATTTTGAGGGTCTCCAGTTTGCCTGTTGGGAAGAGGTACTTTTCTGAGCCTGTCTGAACACTGAATATTTTTCCCCCTCATCATTTTAGGCTGTTCTTTAGGGCCACTGCTTGTTTTCTTGCATGCACACACAGATCACCACCCTGCCAAATGTGGAGAGACACTTGCTATAGATTCATGGAGTTTTCTCTCTCTGCGTTCTTTCCTCTATAATACTCTGGATTACAAACTCTGTCTTTCTTACTCTTCCTATACTCTCAGAACAATCTCCTCAAATCAAGCATTCTGCAAGGCTCGGCCCCATTTCCCTCTTCCTGTGCTGCAGTCTGGAAACTTCCTCGGAGCAGTAAGCTGGGGAAATTGTCAGGCTCAGGTTGGGCTCAGGAAGCATTGCCTTTCGTTACTGATGTCCAGTGTCTTGAAAAGCATCGTCTCAGCTGAAACCGGTTTGGCTCAGTGGATAGAGCGTCGGCCTGCGGACTGAAAGGTCCCAGGTTCGATTCCGGTCAAGGGCATGTACCTTGGTTGTGGGCACATCCTCAGTGGGAGGTGTGCAGGAGGCAGCTGATTGATGTTTCTAGCTCTCTATCCCTCTCCCTTCCTTTCTGTGAAATATCAATAAAATATATTTAAAAAAAAAAAAAGAAAAGCATCGTCTCATATATGTCCATTTTTGGGTGTTTCTAGATAGAAGGTCATTCTGGTTTTGTTACTTCATCTTGGCTTGAAGCAAATATTCCCTAAGGGTAATTTTAAAATACTAAAACATGTTTACTCTCAGGGCATAATAGGATGCAATTTCATGTTTGATATTCCTAGGAGGACAAAGAATATTTCCTGGTCAGGTTCTCAGGAAAAGTATTCTTGCAGAAGGAGATCTTATAGTTTTGATAAACTCTGGAGAAGATAGCAATAGCACAATATTTGGTGACTTGTATGAGCTTGCTTCTTACCAAGAACAGCACACATTCTTGGAATCTTAGCCAAGACTTTAGTGTTGTCATGCATGGTACCCCGCTGATTGCTGGAATTAGCCGAATTGTCTTCTAACCTATCTTGTGATTGGTTCAACGTAAGGAGTGTTTGTTTTGGATTCACACTGCTCTACTAGGTATTGGCAGGATACTGAGAGAATGGAAACATCATCTCTTAATTTCAGAAGGTGAAAGTCTGGTGGACAATAGAACACCTTTCCCTAAAAATAGTATAAAATTAAGAAAAAGTTTCTTCAGAAACTTTATTTTTAAAATGTGAATAAGTACTTTACTTTTATTAATGTCTTATTTTGAATGTATTAATTTAAATTGGTAGGACTTAGGGTAATATTATAGTCATATGTATGTGTGTGTGTGTGTGTGTGTGTGTATATATATATATATATATATATATATATATATATAATATCTGCTTGTTGTTAAGAAGACAAAGATATAAGTGTATAACTTTCAGAATATAAATACCTCCACCTATTTATTCCCACATTACCACATAGTACTGTATTGTCTAGATATCCCATAATTTATTTCACAGTATTCATTTTTAACATTTATATACATCTCATTGTTCTCTTCTATAGTTAATGCTTTGACACACATTATTTATATATATTTACAAAATTGTATGAATATTTCCATGAATTTGACTTTTAGGAGATATAGAATTACATACTTCTACTCTTATAACTGCCACATTGCCTTCCCTAATTAATTGTTCTTAAATTATATTATATGTAAAATTAGTAATAATAATAATCCTTGCCCCTTGGATGTGTAAGGTCTGGTATAAAAAATATCCACTTGAGCCGAAACCAGTTTGGCTCAGTGGATAGAGCATCGGCCTGCGGACTGGAGGGTCCCGGGTTCGATTCCGGTCAAGGGCATGTACCTTGGTTGCGGGCACATCCCCGGTGGGAGGTGTGCAGGAGGCAGCTGATCGATGTTTCTCTCTCATCTATGTTTCTAGCTCTCTATCCCTCTCCCTTCCTCTCTGTAAAATATCAATAAAATATATTTTAAAAAAATATATTCACTTGATATATAATCAAACTGTAAAACATAATCTATACTTTTTTTCAGTTTATATTAATAATTATGTAATGATAAGGTGTCAATTGCTAATTTAGAACTACTCAACTAAGTTGATAGTCTAAATAATAACTATCCATTATGAATCTATAATTATATGTAATTAGCCTATTACAAAATAGATGTATGAATCTTCCATGTCAATGTCTTAAAAGACCAAATGAGAATATTTACCTTCAGAAATAGATTTGTGTGTCAATGATGTATAGTAAATACTTCATCACTTCCAATTTTGTAGTATGAACTAATAGCATAAGCAATTCCCTCCACTTTGAGAGTTCTGGCATATAAGTAGGTGGATTTTTCATGTAACCCTTTCCATGTCTTTATTTGCATCTGTTACTCTGATTGATAATCATAGGAACAGCAAATGGAGAGAGATGAACATAGACCCACTTTCTCTCTTTCGGAGTATAACCAACAGTAATCCTATATAATAAAGCCCAGCGACTGAATGGCGAAATGACTAGAACATCTAATCAACCAGTCACTATGACACACACTGACCACCAGGGGGCAGACACTCAATGCAGGAGCTGCTCCCTGGTGGTCAGTGGGCTCCCACAGTGGGAGCACCACTTCGCTGACCAGGATGAGCGGTGCTCCCACAGCTGGCTGATCCCTGCAGGCCATGCCGCTCCCCCCCCCCCCCACACACACACCAGTGCACAAATCCTGTGCACCGGGCCTCTACTAGAGAGAATAATTGGAGGAAGATAGGGTTGTTGCAATTTATTGGGCATGTTGCAACAATGTTTCCTCTGGGCACAAAATGAAATAAACCAACAGCCTGCATTTTAAAAACATTGAGTTTTCCTAGTAATGTTTTATGTGGATGAATAGATCATATCCTCATAATGAGGACATATTAAACTTTTGCTCTTCTGCCTGATGTACACACATTGTCAGCCCATATATATCTCCATCTAACTCTCTCTCTCTACATATATATATATATTAGCATTTCCACGTGCTACTTATTAGGAAACAAGCTATGAAATCATCAAAACTTTGGTTTGGAAGCTGATTAGACAGACATAAAGCTTTGGGCTGCGGAATTAGCATGGAAAATTTAGAAAGCTATATGCTGTAGTAGAAGCCCAGTGCATGGATTCATGCACAGGTGGGGTCCCTCAGCTGGCCTGTGGGGATTGGGCCAAAACTGGCTCTCCAACATCCACCTGAGAGTTCCCGGATTGGGAGAGGGCAGTTCTTGGGTGACACACGCCGGAATCAGGCTCCCTCCTCTCTGGTTCCAGGTGTGTCACCCGAGAACCGCAGCTGCCAAGTCACCACAGCTTGGCAGCTCATATACTCTATGATAAAATCTCACCCGAGGATTTTGTTATACCGGACTGCCTTAATAGAAGGTTGCCTAAAATGTTCAGTGACTGTTTTTCATTACATTATAGACCTGTTGTTGTCTGCCAGTGCCCAGTCCACATTTCAGTAGTAAGAATTTCACTGAAACTGAATCCCCATCAGGAAATGTTATGAAACTTTTTGAGTACTAAATCACAGTGGTTGTCAGTTTGTCCTCACTTCCTGAGTTTACAATTATAATGAAGATCTTTAACTGAAAACTAAACAAAAAATGGATAATAATTAGTATCTCCTTTTAAAAAATGAAGTCACGTGGGGGAGAAACCAAGATGGCGGCATAGGTAAACACCTATACTGATGCCTCGCACAACAATTTCAAAACTACAACTAACAGGCAAAACAGACATCATCCAGAACCACAGGAAGGCTGGCTGAGTGGAAATTCTACAACTAGAAGGAAAGAGAAAAGCACACTGAGACTTACAGGAGCTGTGGAAGGCAGAGGTACTGAGGCGCAAGCCCGTGCGGAGAGGACTGGCAACTGAATACACGGCTGGCTTTCTCAATCGGGAGGAAGATAAAAGCTCCCAACTGCTCTGAACTCCAGTTGCAGGCGAGACTCTAAGGACCCAGACTCATACAGGGAGAAACTGGACTGTCTGGCAGCAGGCGAAACTCCAGGGCGGCTTTCTCTCAGAGGTGCTTGCAGCAATTACTGTGGGACACTGAGAACCAGGGGCCTCTTAGGGCAGGGCTGATGGGAAGCCATCGCTGTTTGCCCTGCCCTGTGATCTTGCCCCACGAAGCCATAGCTGTTTGCTCCACCATGAGAATCCATCCGATCAAAGCTGAGCGCAGAGGCTTTTGCATATGAATGGCCTGGTCCTTTGAATTTTAAACTTACCTACAGCTGAATCAGTGAGAACCAGAACGTCCAAAAGAAGGCCCAAGGCACCACAGCAGCTTGCATTGCTTCACAGCTGGACCTCATCTGGGCACCTCCAAAACCCAAACAAGAGGAATCTGCAGATCTCTCCATAGCTCCTGCTGGGTGGCCTCAGGCAGAGGCTAAATTAGCACCTCCTTGGAGATCCAAGAGCCAGTGTACCCATGGGTCAGAGTGGGACCATCCAGATTACAACTCCTAAGATCCATAAGGGACACACTCAGGGGGCAGACTCAGCAAGCACCAAAGCCCCACTGAAGCAAGTCTTATCTCATAAGGGTGTCTCCAGCACAGAAGTTCTCCCAATGTAGACACAGCTGATCCTCACAGCCAATTGGCCTGGAGGTCAATTCCCCCCAGTGATAACAACAACAATCAAGGCTTAACTACAACAAGACTGTGCACACAGCCCACAAAGGAGTGCACCAAAAGTGTCCACCTCAGGTAACTGGGGAGGCTGAGCCACTGGGCCCTATAGGACACCTAGCACACAAAGCCACTCTATCAACTCAGGGAAGCAGCCAAAATGCAGAGACAAAGAAACAGGTCACAAATGAAAGAAATGGAGGAAAGCAAACGACTGGATATATAGTTCAAAACCACGGTTATAAGGTTTTTCAAGAATTTTCTAGAAAAGGCCAATAAATTTAGCGAGACCCTCGAGGATATGAAAAAGGACCAACTAGAAATTAAGCATACACTGACTGAAATAAAAAAGAATATACAGAGATCCAACAGCAGACTAGAGGATCGCAAGAATCAAGTCAAAGATTTGAAATACAAATAAGCAAAAAACAACCGGAAAAGCAAAAAGAAAAAAGAATCCAAAAATATGAAGATAGTATAAGGAGCTTCTGGGACAACTTCAAGCGTACCAACATCAGAATTATGGGGGTGCCAGAAGAAGAGAGAGAGCAAGATACTGAAAACCTATTTGAAGAAATAATGACAGAAAACTTCGCCCACCTGGTGAAAGAAATAGACTTACAAATCCAGGAAGCACAGAGAACCCCAAACAAAAGGAATCCAAAGAGGACCACACCAAGACATCATAATTAAAATGCCAAGAGCAAAAGACAAAGAGAGAATCTTAAAAGCAGCAAGAGAAAAAGTTAGTTACCTACAAGGGAGCACCCATACGACTGTCAGCTGATTTCTCAAGAGAAACTATACAGGCCAGATGGGAGTGGCAAGAAATTTTCAATGTGATGAATAGCAAGAACCTACAACCAAGATTACTCTATCCAGCAAAGCTATCATTCAGAATTGAAGTGCAGATAAAGAGCTTCACAGATAAGAAAAAGCCAAAGGAGTTCATCACTGCCAAACCAGTATTATATGAAATGCTGAAAGGTATTCTTTAAGAAGAGGAAGAAGAAGAAAAAGGTAAAGATAAAAATTATGAACAACAAATACATATCTATCAACAGGTGAATCTAAAAATCAAGTGAATAAAAAATCTGATGAACAGAATAAACTGGTGAATATAATAGAATCAGTGACATAGAAAGGGAGTGGACTGACAATTCTCGGGGAGAAGGGTGTGGGGGGTGCGGGAAGAGACTGGACAAAAAGCATGCACCTATGGATGAGGACAGTTGGGGGCTAAGGACAGAGGATGGGATGGGAACTGGCTGGAGGGTAGCTATGGGGGGGAAAAGAGGAACAATTGCAATAATCTGAACAATAAAGATTTATTTTTAAAAAATGAAGTCATGTGCATTACTTGGAAGGAAACTAGGTATCCCATTTATAAGTGCGAGAAATTTTTTGAAACCCAATTTTGTAGACATGTTCTAGTCATCACAAGGGAAAAATGATGACTGTAGGCTCTTGAAGCAAAGATCAGTCACATGTATTTGGCTGGCATTGTTGATTTTTATATTGCAATCTCTACAGGGTTCCAGATAGCAGACTTGCCTCACTTAATTCTATCAGGAAAAAAAAGCCAATTCAGAAATTATCAAACATGCTCACACTTTCTGTACTAATTTGTGCAATAAAGTAATCTCTGCACTCTGTTTGAATAAACTTTACACAAGAAAAACTTTAACATACTTTATACCAACGAAGATGCAGATACCATCAGGGAATGCCAGGAAATTGATAAACACCAGTAAATTTTATTAAATGGAAAGTTTAGAAGCAGGCTTGGGTGAGCTTATTCCAGTATGCAATCTGAAACCAACCATTTATATTCAGTAATAATTAAGCAACCCTCCACTGAATCATTTTTTTTTCCAAGTCTCTCTCTTGATTTCTGCATCTTAGTGTTTTATGATGGTAGGCTATTTCCTGTATATGTCCATAGAAATATTTCAGACAGTAATGCATTTGGCTAGGAAGAAATCAGCAGAGATTCCATTGAACTGTCAGACTACTGGGGCTGTGTTTTAAGTATTTTCTTTGGGGTAATTGAAAACACCATTTATTTTCTCATTAACGTTTCACTTAATGGAGAATTTTTATTAAATGTCTGACTTCCCATTTTCTGAGATGTATTTTTGGAAGTAAGCACTAGGAAAACATTCAGCTGCTTCCCAGACATTCGCTACTATATACTCTTTCTAGAAGCCTGGGCCATGGGGTGCAGGCACTGTATACTTTTTAAAATTTTATTTTGCAATTGTAGTTGACATACAGCATTATATTAGTCCAACGGAGTGATGAGACATTATATTACTTACGAAGTGATCGCCCCAGTAAGTCTAGTACTTATCTGACACCATACGTAGTTACAATATCATTGCAATGTTACTGATTACTAGTATATTCCATGTGCTGTCCTTCACCTGACCATGACTGTTCTGATAACTGACAATTTGTACTTCTTAATCTCTATCACCTTTTTCATCCATCTTCCCAAAACTATTTGGCAAACATCTATTTGTTCTCTGTACCTGTGATTTTGTGTCTATTTTCTCTGTTCATTTATTTTGCATTTTAGATTCCACATGTAAGTGGAATAATAGGGTATTTGTCTTCCTCTTTCTGACTTATTTTGCTTAGCCTAATACCCAGTAGGTCCATCCTTGTTGTTGCAAATGGCTGAGTACTGTTCCATTGCACATATGCACCACGTCTCCCTTATCCATCTGTCCACCTGTGGACATTTTATGCGGCTTCCATATCTTGGCCATTGTACATGACCCTGCAGTGAACATATATCTTTTTGAATTAGTATTTTGGATTTCTTCAACTAAATACCCAGAAGTGGAACTGCTGGGTCATACGGTAGTTCTGTTTGTACTTTTCTGAGGAACAGTCATACTGTTTTCCATAGCGGCTGCACCAATTTGCGTTCCCACCAACAATGCACGAGGGTTGCCTTGCTCCACATCCTCGCCAGCGCTTACTGTTTGTGGATTTCTGACAGCCATTCTGACCGGTGTGATGCCTCCTTTGGTTTTACTTTACCTTTCCTGATGTCTCTTGGCCGTCTGTAGATCCTTTTTGGAGAAGTGTGTATTCAGGTCCTCTGCACATTTTTTTGGACCAGATTGTTTGGCGGTGCGGGGCGGGGGGGGGGGGTTGGTGGTAAGTCCTGTGAGCTACTTACGTATTTTGTATATTAACCTCTCATTGAATGTATCATTGGCAAATAGTTTTTTTCATTCAGTAGGTTATCTTTTTGTTTTGTTGATGGTTTCCTTTGTTGTGCAAAACCTTTTTAGTTTTGTGTGTATTTTTTATTTTGTTTCCCTTTCCCTTAGATATAAAAAAATAGTAAGAGGAATGTCAAAGAGTTTACTGCCTGTGTTTCCTTTCAGGAATTTTATGGTTTCAGCTGTTATATTTAACTCTTTAATCCATTTTTGATTTATTTTTGTATATGCTATAAGAAAGTATCCCAATTTTATTTTTTTATTTTTTGCATGTACATGTCCAGTCTTCTCAGTGTCATTTATTGAAGAGACTGTTTTTACCTCATTGTGTATTCTTGCCTCCTTTTTCACAGATTAATTGACCATTAGGCATAGGTCTACTTACGGGCTTTCTATTCCATTCCATTGGTATATGTGTCTGTTTTACGCCAGTATTGTGCTGTTTATTACTATAGCCTTGTGGTCTAGTTTGCTATCAGATAATGTGACACCTCCAGCTTCATTCTGCTTTCTCAGTATTGCTTTGGCTCCTTGGGATCTTTTGAGGTCCCATGTAAAGTTTAGGATTATTTGAGCTTGTGTCCCGATCTCCCATAGCCTATTGTCTTTCTGGGGCACAATCCCTGCTAGTTTTCACAGCCCCGTGATCTGGGTTCTCCTCTTCCTACCCGTGGTGCCCCAGGCTGGTGAGCCTGGGTTGGGGCTGTAACCCCTCACTCCTCATGGGAACCCTCTACAGCCCCGATATTCCCCCCCATTCTTAACCACTACCCGGTGGGGCTGGGACCTGCCCATTCCTCATCCTCGCCCCACCTCCCCATCAGTCTCAGTGTGGCTTCTCTAAGTCCTTAGTTATAGGATGTCAGTTTAGTTTGTCTTTAGATGGTTTTCCGTGACAGCCATTCTATAATTGAGTTGTAATTTTGATGTAAGCATGGGAAGAGGCAAACACAGTTTAACTACTGGAAGTCACCCCGGGCATTTTATACGTGGCAAGTAAATACGTTTCAGCCTATGAATTTAAAAGAAGCTCACCAAAGTTGTGGGCAATTTAATAGAGAAGTTGATGAAGAAAAAAAAGTTCTCAGAATTATTTTAAATCAGGAAACGTTATAAACAACTTTAAAAATATATGACAGTCTCTGTCAACAGCCAATCAGGGAGCAAATATTGGCATCAAGAAGACAAAGATGATCACCACCGCCACTTTTGTAGATTTTTAAGTGTCATGTTATGCTTTCTATTCATAAACAACCTCCATTTAGCTTTGATGGTCTTCGGTCCTCTCTCTAAGACATGGAGAGGAAAATGGACAGAAACCAAGTAAAGTGCTGGATTATATGAATTTGCCTTTAGAAATAGAAGCATATTTATAAATCTTAAGAAAGGGACGAAATGCTTGGTTTCACCTTTCAAGGAAACCTCCCTTAGGCTAGGGGAAGACCGCTGATTGACTTAAAATTGATATTTGCCCCTATAGTTGACACTACTTATGTTTCTATAAATTAATTGTAAGTTGGATTGCTGGGGTCAGACTGTAAGGGGTCTGTATGTCTATGTAAATGAGGGCTAATGAGGTAAAGTTAGATAAAACATAGAAACCAGGTGTTCTTTTAAAAGCATTTTTTGTTGTTGTTACTGTCAGTTGCCTATACTTTTTTCTTATCTGGAGAGATCTGTGTATATATCTTCCCAAGGGTCACTCTCCCTGTTTCCTTTGAGAGTAGGGAATGAAAGCATGTAGGAACACGAACTTCAGACACTTAGAGGACAGTCTTCATTGTGCCATTTGGATTTTCTATCCATGCGGGGTTTTATTTTCCCTAATTCTCATTTGTGATGGTACGTGAATATCCAAAATAATTTTGACCTACCAGGACATGTCTTTGCAGTAGACTGACGTTTCCATGAATATAAAAGACACGTTCCTGCAGGCAGCGGTGTTGTTTTTAAAATGCTAGAACTATTTATTTTCAATATAATTATGCAAAATAAATGAAAGAAATCTACCCTGCTGATATTTATGTAACAACTTCTGGAATAAATCTGATTTGCAAATATACTGGGACCATTAGCTAGAAGCCACACCACATCATTATTTTGCAGAACTTTAGGCAATGGTGATGACTTTTTTTTTTTTTTCAAATCAGCATTATTTTGCAAAGTAAAATAAAACAGAGAAAGCCAATTGACGTTTTTCCCCAGCATTTTTGAAGAAGAAATAAAGCTGCTTAAAAATCAATGAAGGTTGCACTTTCAGAAATATTTTTGAGGTGCTTTTTGAAATGACGATTCTTTTTCCACACTCTATCTCTCTTTTTTAGAACTACTTAATATTCTTGAGCCATTTTTGACTTCCCTAGGAAACTGTAAAGAGTGGATTGAAATCCATAACTGTATTAAAGCTATGGGTCCCCGTCACAGTAGCCTTTCTATAGGTGCTGGCAAAAGCCTTGTCATAAGAATATAAAAGAAGAGAGAAACTGAGATTTTTTTTTCTCTGCTTATTTTTAAGTAGTACCAATGCAGAAGAGAAAGGTGGAGGATTTGGGGATAGATATCGATGGAAAGGATGGGTTCTGTCCAGAGAAAAATGGTCACTTGTCAGTTCTGTGTATTGTCACAAACTGAAATACCCCATCTCTCCCTCCCTGGGGAGTGCCCTTGCTGTCCTGGCTGCTGCAGGTATATTCCATGTCCTGTCCACTTCACACATAAGAGCCTTTAGCATCTGAAGTCTATACCAGGTGGTCAGAATTTATTTGACCAAATAAGCCCTAATTATAGTGGGATTTTTTTAAAATTAATGGATGACATATTAGCATTTTTATAAGAACTTTCTAGAAACAATGTCTTGACTAAAGATATGACTCCAGGGATAAAAATCTCAAATGCAACTTTATGAGTACAGACTCCAGTACAGATGGTATTCATTAATACTTCAATCTCACCCAGATGGCATATTCCATGGCCAGGGCCCGGTAGCCCTGGAGATGAAAGGTCATATGAAGGTGTGAGAAGTATACTTTAAAACAAAAGGTGTATTTTTAACTCTTCTTCAAATATATATATACATATACATATATATGTATATATGTATGTACATATATATATATGTATAAATGTATGTATGTCTATATGTGTCTATATCTATCTATCTATCTATGCATAGATAGATAGATAGATAGATACTAGAGGCCCAGTGCATGAATTCGTGCATGGGTGGGGTCCAGCCACCCCGCCCCAATCGGAGCGCTTCGGGCTGGGCCAGCCAGGGGAAGGGGACATGGGCAGTGGGTGGGTCGAACCCACCCCCTGGTCGAACTCCATGGAGGGGACAATTTGCATATTACCCTTTATTTTATAGGAGATATATATATATATATATATATATATATATATATATATATATAATCACCACAGTGTGCTAAGGACTACGATGGTTTTTCTCACACATTAGTGTGCCTACAAATGGCCCAGAGAACGTGTTAAAACATGAATTCCTGAGAGATTTTAATTTGGTCAGCAGTCCAGCAGGGCCGGAGGATTCATAGACCTAACAAGTTCCCAGGTGATGCTGACGCTGAGCACATTTTGGCGCTGAGCACGGACCTAAGGGACTATACAAATCAGCAAGGTAGAGCAGGCTTGTAAACAGTTTATAAGAATGAAGGCTCAAGTTCCTATAGGGTTTGGCTTTAGCTACAAAATACAGCCATGTTTCCCTTTATAAACCCGAGTGATTGTAGCCTGAATCTCTGCTATTCTGTGTTCTGGTAAAGAATCCCCACATTCCTACTTCCAATCATAGCTACAACTAAATAAAGCTTTGCTAGGACCAGTGTGCCCTAATACTCAGGAAAGTGTTCCTTGCAGTGTTCCCCTCAGCAGACTCATCTCACTGCTAGGCCACTGATGCTGTTGCTAAGAACTTGGCTTCTTTGGATCAGCGAGGCTCCTTAAAGAGCCCTTCTGGCACCTCCCTTCTGGATCCCTGGGAGCCCCTATTGCTCTTTCCTGCCTCCCTTTGCTCAGAGGAGGTGCTCAGGCCCTTTAAGTACAACATACAGGTTTCTGCCCACTCAGACTTCCCTTGCTAGCTTGCATACACATGATCAGTGTAAGGGCACAAAAAATAACTCTCCTCCCACATTCTAAATTCTTCTAGCAGGGCTGATAATCAAATTAACATGGGAAAGATTACCAGAAGAAAATAAACAGAATTTATTATAAATTTATGACATTCAGGGATGTCATAAGACGTGAGACCCAAATACACTTTGAGGGCCACTCCCATTTTTGTAAGGAAAAATGAAAGAGAGAAACGGAGATTGTTTTATTCTGATTTAAGGCGTCACTTTCTAACCTGGCTGGGAGTTGCATATGGGACCTGGGAGTTCACCTGGAAATGCAGCCCATCCTCCCCATTAGGGAGCTGCCTATTATCATGGAAAGATTAACAGCCTTGTTGTAGACACCAGAGCCACCAGCCCTTTGAAGACCCCCAGCCCTTTGAAGACCCCCAGCCCTTTGAAGACCCCAGCCCTTTGAAGACCCCAGCCCTTTGAAGACCCCCAGCCCTTTGAAGGCAAACATTCACAGGCCTTTGCAAATTTCCAGCCTGCGTAACTTGTTAACTTCCCATTTGGCATACCCTTTTGCCTACTTCCCAATGTAATCTTTGTCCTTCTACCCAATATAAGCAGCTGTTTTATGGGGAGAGGCAGAGCAGATTTTTGTAGATGACCTGCTGCTCTCCCATACTGCCAGCAGTATTGGAATAAATGCTCATATATGATTCAACCCTGTCTCTGCTTAATTGGTGCAAGTATTGATAGGCAGCACGGACCCATTGATTATTTAGTTACAATAACTTATGCTCTTGGAAGAGACCTATGGGTCCTGTTAACACAGCTGTCCTACCTGAACGTTTTTCTCCTAAGATTGTTAACATTTTTTTATGCAACCATTAAGAATATACAATGAAGAATCTGTTCTGTATTTGGAGGACAACTTTCATACTTCCTCCATTAAAATACCTACCTTCTTGCCCTAACCGGTTTGGCTCAGTGGATAGAGCATAGGCCTGAGGACTGAAAGGTCCCAGGTTTGATTCTGGTCAAGGGCATGTATCTTGGTTGCTGGCACATCTTCAGTAGGAGGTGTGCAGGAGGCAGCTGATCGATGTTTCTTTCTCATCGATGTTTCTAGCTCTCTATCCCTCTCCCTTCCTCTCTGTAAAAAATTAATAAAATATATTTTAAAAAAAATACCTACCTTCTTCATTCCAGGACTGGTTCTTGGCCTCAATAAATATTATCGGTTAAGCAGTTTTGGTCATATCTAAGGACAGTAGTTATTGGAATATCACCGTTAGAACTGTTGTATGTGCCTACTTCTCAGGATGGTGTCAGAATTACTGTAAGACTTGCAGTTGGCCATCCCTAGATTTGGCTCCACTCTTTATAATAAAGAAGAAAATATACTTAGTTTATACCTTTGCCCCACTGCCTATTGGAATTAACTCTTCTGAATGCTGCCACATATCCATCTATGCATACATCCACTCTTAGAACAAACACTAGCCACTGATCAGTCATACATAAAACTCAGACGATATGTCGCCCACATTTTTCATGCATCTCCTCTATATTCTCTCTTCCTGAAAGCTTCTTTATCTGAAGCTTAAAACATCACCTTCTCTACCCTGTCCTCATCCAAATATAATTTTAAACTCTTTCTATTAAGGATGTCACCATTACACTGGAAAAAGTGGCCTTGATAATTCCTAAGTACAGCCCAACATCTTTATAATAAAAGCCTAAGCTACCCTTACGGCGGAACAACCAGAATGACCAGAATGACTGGTTGCTATGATGCACCCTGACCACCAGGGGGGCAGACACTCAACGCAGGATCTGCCCCCTGTTGGTCAGTGCGCTCCCATAGGGGGAGCGCCACTCATCCAGAAGCTGGGCTCACGGCTGGCGAGCATAGCAGTGGTGGTGGGAGCCTCTCCTGCCTCCGCGGCCGTGCTAAGGAGCAGCGAGCAGGCGGGAGATAAGGAGTGGGGGTCCCAGACTGTGAGAGGGATGTCCAACTGCCAGCTTAGGCTGGGATCGGGCCTAAGCCGGCAGTCGGACATCCCCCAAGGGGTCTCAGACTATGAGAGGGTGCAGGCCGGGCTGAGGGACACCCCCCGCCCCAGTACACAAATTTCGTGCACTGGGCCTCTAGTATGAAGATAAAGCCTGTGTACAAATAATAAAAAAAGAAACAGGATTCCTGTCTAAAAAATACCTCCATAAATTCTTTCTCTATATATACTTTTCTAGAATTCCTCTAAATGTCCAGGGAGGTAATTTGGGAACCTATTCCTAAACATGTTCATTGAGGTTTTTATGAAATTACTAATGTAGAGCAAGGCTTTAAAAAAAAAACAAAACTGAAAGCTACATTCTGTGCTAACTGATTAGTTTTCTTTCACTTTGCATTTCTCTTCTACCAATGGTTATAGGAGAGAAAAAATTCATATAAAACTAACTCAATATACAAGTACTAATAGACTCAGTAGCATTTAGTATTGGCAAATTGCTGAAAATTTGTCAGGTAATGTGATTTTGTTTTCAATATATGCCACTGAAAAGTAATGTTATGTCTAATGCCAAGGCGGGAAAAAAACTACACTCCATAAAACTATATTACTGTATATGGGTTTGGCATTTAAGAAGCAAATGAGAGCAATGAGAGCAAGTTGCCCTTTTCTATATTTCTTAAACAGTGTGTAAAGTTGTTAGATTATACTGTAACATTTTAAGAAATTTTTTGTACTATAAGAAAAGTGTGATGCATACCAGACGTAAAGCATGCGAGTTAGAACTCCAGTGGCCACGGAGGAGGAAGGATGCAGAGCCGAGTTCGGAGAATAAGGCCACCCAATGTTAAATAAATATGTCAACCTGAGATTTTAGTTTCTTGATAGAAAAAGGAAAAAAAAATGGTTAAATGCCAGATGCATAAATGAAATTCTTAGTAATGCAGATGTACATCAAGTACCTCCTTAGAGCAGTTCTATATTCTTTTAAAGTACTGTACATGCAGATTCTTTACGTGAAGATGTTAACCGTTTTGATTAAAATCTTATATGCTGCTTTGAGAGATAGGCATGGGTAAATATGGGGACTCCATTATTTGGAGCAGCTTAAAGTTCTAGAGAAAAATCTACGTTTTACTATTCATTGTCATGTACTTTGCAGACTTGGATAGCTTTTTTACCTTTCTGAATTTACTTACTTATTAGAGATATTGAGATAATAACATTTTTATGTGTCATAAGGGCCATTTTAACAAATTAAAATAAGCATGCTTGTGAAATAAGTTATTGGAGTCATGCATCTCTAAAATCTTGTTTGCTCATGTACACAGTTGTCTAGACCAGTGGTCGGCAAACCGTGGCTCGCAAGCCACATGCGGCTCGCGAGCCGCAGTTTGCCGCTCTGTTGACTAATGAGTTTGCCGACCGCTGGTCTAGACTTAGGCCTCAAGATTGACCTTGGACACTTGGTGCCTGACTTTATTTGTTTAAAGTGGAAAAGGTAATGAAATGCAAGTCAGACCACTTGGGTTCTAGCTGCCGCTCATCTGTCCGAAGTTCAGGGCGCCAGAGTGGCCTGGTGGAGATCGGAAACAACTGCTGTTAAATGCTAAGTAATAATGTGGTTGGACTCAAATCCTCAGGCAAATTTTGAATGGCCACTCCTGTGTTCACTCAATAACACTTTCTCTAAGACTTATCCAATTTGAAGATGACTCTTTAGCAGTTTCTATCAACCAGCTGGTGAAAGTGGTGACCTTATCCTATTGAAACACTCCAGTCAGCCCACATGAGCTCATGAAAAATGAGTCAACATGATGTCCGTGCACTTAGAGATACCGCCCTGCATTATCTCAGCCATGGTTCCCAACCATCCTTTCCTTTCCCATTATCAGGCTTCTTACTATCAAACTGGGGATGATGTTTCTTTTGATCTTTTGCTTTGCTTTGCCTTCTGATGTGGTGTAGTCTTTCCTCGGGCAGTTTTTTCAATGATTGATTTCCGCGTCTCAAAATGTTAACTTTCCAAACTGACTCAGTATTTTCTAAGCTCTTTCTATAAGAACCTTCTCTTGAATGTAACAAGGTTGTGAATAATTTTCATAGTTTGAAAGCTATGATTTCCTATTCAGCCCTTCTCCTAATTTTTTCCGTAGTAATTGTCCCTCATGTTCACATTCTCCTTTTTTTTTTTTTTTTACCAATATTTTTTGGTGAATATTTTATCAAGTAAAAATAAACTGTTGGTGTGTCTGTTTCTTTAGATGTCCAATGTGCTTTTCTGTGTTGTCCATTTTAGTTTACATAAATTTCCTATATTTTACTATATTTAGATCAACTCATAATTTATATATATAATACCCTAATATGCAAATAGACCGAACAGTGGAACAACCGAATAATGGAACAACCAGTAGCTATGACGTACACTGACCACCAGGGGGCATGCGTAGAACATGGCGGGCGTCAGCCGTGGTGGGATGGTGGAGCAGGTGAGCGGGGGTGCCAGACCAAGGCGGGGCGCCAGTCGCTGTCATCGGGGTGAGCCTCTGGTGGTTACTGAAAATTCTTTGCTCCCGTAAGCTGCAGTCCCACCCAGTGCTTGCACCTGCTGGCCCCGATTACTGGCCCCGATTACTCGGCACTGGCCCCGATTACTCGGCGCTGTCAGCAGGTGCGAGTGGTGGCTGCCGGCCCTGATCGCCCCTGAGGGCTTCTCCACCTCCCCCTACTCTTGAGCAGCGATCAGGGCAGCAGCTGCCGCTCACACCCACTGATGGTGCCAGCCCCGCTCGCACCCGCTGCTGGTGCTGGCCCCAATCACTCCGTGCCATCAGCGGGTGCGAGTGGGGTCGGCGCCATCAGCACGTGGGAGTGGAGGTGGTGGGAGTGGGGCTGCCGGCAGACAGGGGACTGGGAGGCTGCGGCAGGAGGGGCCGGGCAGGGCCGTGGAGGATGGCCCGAGACCTGCTCCTGTGCCCACTGCAGCCTTGCGGCCCACAGTACCTTTCAAGGTGCACGAATTCATGCACTGGGCCCCCAGTATAGTTATAAAAACGTGGGAATTTAAAGTTCATATGTTCAAGGGTGGGATGGGGTTTGTGAATTAGCTTAGAGTGCTCCATACCCAGTTGTAGCAACAATTCATTGTATTTTATTTTTTTTAAATGTCTTTATTGATTTTAGAGAGAGAGGAAGGGAGAGGGAGAGGTAAAAACATCAGTGAGAGAGAGACATCGATCAGCTTCTTTCTACATACCGCCTACTGGGGATCAAGCCCACAACTCAGGCATGTGCGCCGATCCAGGATCAGGACTAGAACCAGGGACCTCTTGGTTCTTGGGTCAGTGCTCAACCACTGAGCCACACTGGCTGGGCTGTATTTTATGTTTTTTGTTTGTTTGTTTGTTTTGTATTTTATGTTTTAAAGGTCCAGTGTATACTAGAAGCATCAGGTACTGCCAGTGAAAGTTTAGTCCAAATTTCTACTTGTCTCAAGTTTTGATGCTCAATAATATTTTAGCTATCTGTATTTGTAGAATTTTATTCTCTTTAGCAATGGATTATCTTTGATTTTGCTTATTGCTCATATTTAAAAATACCTTTAAACTATTTAAGCAGGCTTGATATTGTTTCCAGTTTAGTAGTATTCTGTGTGTCAGCCTCTGATAACAACTTAACTTCAGAAAGCAGATAAATAACTGAGAAAGGTGCCCTCTTCCAGTAGTGTCCTCTCTCAGTGAGCTTTATTTTTCCTCCCTACTCTTTCAGCCTTCTGCTGGACTTTTAACCTTTTTCACAATCTTTTCTGCAATTTCTCTATTGCTCTTTGACCAACCATTTTAAGCCAGTACATTTGTTTCCATGTGTTTCTTTTTGGTTGTCTGGGTGATATGTTTGTCTTCCCTTACTCAGCTTTTAAAGAAATCTTCCTGAAGCTTTTCATTATTCATTTGCTTTGTAGAGTTCAATCATTTGTTCTCATTTGTATGTTTCAACTTGTAATGATGCATTGTTAACTAAATCCTTCACAATCACCCCAAGTCTTTTCATCTTTGCCTTGTTTTTGTAACCATTTGCGGGAGGGGGGGGGTGTACTTTTGTCATTTGCCTTTTCAGCATTTCATATTATCCTTTTGCCATGTTTCAATTTCATGCTACACTGAAGTTGTGACTCCTCTCAAGTCCCTTTTCTTTCGTCATTATTTACTTTCCTTTATCTATTCCTGTTCGATTTGCAGCTTTTCATCTTAGACCATTCCGAAATTACATGGACATTTTCCCCATTGTGCAAGTTTTTGTTACCTCTTTCACCTTCTTTGTGTGAATTCTACTGCCACTTTACTTACTACAGTTATAATTCAGAATTTTTATGAAATTATACTTAATACGTACTAGTTATAACTTCACTTACTTGCACTTTAAATTCCCACGTATATACTAAAGGCAAATTTCATCTCCCTATATATTTTTTTCTATTGCAATTTACTATTTCATGCTTCTTTTATATTTTTTCTAATACTATTTTAAATAAAATTTACTGCCATGAAAATTCCCATTTCACTTATATCTCTTCTTGTGTTTAACGTGGAGCATTTAGCCCCTGATCTTAATATCGCATTGTATCTTTCTGCTTTTATTCCACCTATTGCTCTTTCAAGTGATATGTGATGCTAACAAGAACAGACATATTTTAGGCTTGAATCAGTCTACAGCTTTCACTTCTGCAATATAGTACAATAAAGACAAATGAACTATTTACGTGACAAACCTATTAACACTGTTTCCATAAGATAGCCCCTTCCATTATATGTTCCATGTTGTCTTATATGTATCTTCAGATTCCTTTCCCTGTAACATGAATAATCCTACAGATGACTTAGCATTCCTGTCCCAAGCTAGCATAGCAAACCAGTTAAGCAAGAAATAACATTTAAGCATCAATAGATATTTTCCTTCTTATAATTTTAAAAAAATAATCTTATTCCCCCTGAATGTTTTAATTGGGAGGATTAAAACCTTGAGATGACAAGGTTGGTTTTCAAAACCACTTTATTGAGTGTATATTTTATGTCAGTGCTACGATGTCATTTATGGAAGAGTAATCAAAGCTGTAAGAAATTTACGATTTTTGTACCTTATTTTCCTAAGTTTCAGCTGTGTGGATATTTTCTCCTTAAGTATGTTTTCTTTTTCTCCTAAGATGTGATTACTATCTTCAGTGTTGTTTTAATGCTCCTTTGCTTTCATTTATACTTTTGCCATTTAGCTAACCCAGAATAATGCATTGTTTGGTTTTGCTGGCATTGATTTAAAAAACAAAAAACAAAACAGTATTTTTCTATGACTTGATTTTTTTCTCAGAGTAGTATTATCCAATATTGATTCATTTTCAGTTATGTTACAATAGTTGGTTTGCCTTTACTACGGTATAGTATTTCATTGAATAGAAATATATATATTCTGGGTTCTTTTCTGATTTCTTTCTTTAGGATACATTTCTAGAACTGAGATTGTTAGGTCAAAGATAGGTTTTTGGTTTTTTTTAAAAATATATTTTATTGATTTTTACAGAGAGGAAGGGAGAGGGATAGAGAGTTAGAAACATCAATGAGAGAGAAACATCGACCAGCTGCCTCCTGCACCCCCCGCCCCCCGAACTGGGGATGTGCCAGCAACCAAGGTACATGCCCTTGACGGGAATTGAACCTGGGACCCTTGAGTTCCCAGGCCGATGTTCTATCCACTGAGCCAAACCAGTTAGGGCAAAGATAGGTTTATTATAAAGATTTTTGATATGTGTTGAAAATTTGATATGTGTTGAAACTTTGTGTACTTTACATTATTTCCAGCTGCTTCTGAGAATCCCCATTTCTCTTTCATCTCATCAATCATGCGATTTTGCATTCATTCTAATTTTTTCTTTTTTTCGTGTTGGAGTCCAAAGCCATTTCATTCAGCATCAGTTTATTGCAATGTGGATGATATTTCCCATAAGAAAATGGTGCGTTTAGGCACTAAGATATGATGTTAGGCTTGTTCGATGATGTTTGCCTCTAGGGAATGCTATTTGGAAATGACCAGTGAATCTACAGTACCTTGGCTAGCATCATCGAAAGGAGAATATCAGTCCTTGGGCTTTTATTGGAAGGGAATTGTTTTTACAAATCTAGTTTTGAGAGACATCAATTTTGTTCAATTTTCAATCTGTGCATATAAAACTCAATTGCAATGTGTGATTGGCATCTATTTTCTGGCTAGATCTGCCTTCTGCTTCCCCCTATCACACTTTGACCCTTGTTAAATAAATGGCATCTTTCCAGAGGAAATGCTTAAATCAAAAGGCTGCATTGCAATCAGTATCATTCGAAATAAAAGCTTAGCATTTTTGTTAGAGCTGGGAGGAAGGGGAAAGACGTTGATGATGAATTAATGTTTTCAAGGTATTTTTTTTATCAGAAACTTTGTTGTTTTTTCAAACATATATCTCATAATCTTCTATTTTTACATCTTAAATAGAGTTCCTCTTTAATTAAAATTCTTTCAGGTGTTTTCCTTGTAACTTTGAGTCTGATTTTCAAAAGAGGGTCCAGATAATCAGTTCACTGAGGAAAGAGACTTTAGAAGAAGTTGATTTTTTTTTTTTTTGCACTTCTTAGAAATCTTAAGAAAAAGAAACAAGAAAGGTAGTATGGCAGAAACAATCAGGTTAGAACTTTCACCAGGTAAGCCTCCAAATGAGGTGATAGATCTTGATCTTCTACTTTAAGTATTAGATTGAATTTTCCCTTAATTGAGGTTTGATGTGACTGGAAAACCCCTTCCATGGGTAACTCTATCTTTTGACTTTGACTCCTACGAAATTAAAAAAAAAAAAAAAAAAAAAGGCAAGTGATTCTAACTCTAACCTCTGGGAATTACCTAGCCCAAATTAATAGAAAGGATGTTTACATAAAACTTCCTCTTCTATCGATATTTCCACTTTAGATAAATGTTAAGATGCTTCAAAAATCAAAGAATTATATTCACATTTAAAATGCTTTGTTATTATTTAACTTTCCATGTGTTAGCATTCCATGTGTGGACAAATCTCCAACAACCCTGCATTGATCACATTTATGTGAGAAAATAATAATTTCTGAGAGGGAGCAGTTGTACCACAGCACCTAGAACACAGCATGACACACAAAAAGCACTAAATAAATACTTGTTTAGTAAGTGGAATCATGATAGAAGTTTGAAATAAACTCTTCTTTTAGGGCAATTAACACAGTTGCTCTAATGAAATTCCTGTGTTACATGTTCAGTTCCTAAAACCAGGCTCAATTAAACTACAGAGCATTGCATAGAATTAAATGTTATTTTGCACTGATCTTTCGACTAAATGGACCAACATAGCAAATCTTGGTTTTCTGTGGTACACACACACACACAAGCACACAATGAATGATCTTATCCCACTGCACACTTTGACTTGCCAACTGTGTGATTTTAGGTGAAGTAATTATCTTTCTGAGTCCTAGTTTTCTGATCTGTAAAAGGAGGGTAAGAACCCCAATACTGTGATTAAAATGAAGTTATATAATGTACAAGCATGTCAAACCCTGTAACACAGTGCCTACCACATGGGTGTCCAAAGCATGTTATTTTCTCACCATCAGCAATTAGACAGATCAACTGTGAATATATTTTTCCTAAATACATTGCCCAGTCACCTGGTTTGATTCATCAGTTGTCAGCAGTACTGAATGGAAACCCAGTGCCAAGTACAGTGGTGAGACACAAAGGCCAGTATAGCACCAGCTCTACCCACACGTGACTAACAGCCCGCAGGTGGGGAGAAAGGGTGATGGAGAGAAATACAAATCATTATACTGGCATAATCTGTGAAAAGATTTGCAAATGCGAATATCTATAAGCTGGGACTGGAAGAATGAGGAGCATAAAGGAGAAAAGCCTTTTTTTATGCAGGGAGTTATTTCAAAAAGTCTTTAAGGAGCAGCAAACCACCAACTATAGCTGGACCACAACATTGTGAAAACTCTAATTGAACGTTGCTCTAGAAAACTTGTTGGTACATAAGCTTTGGGCTGCAAGTAAAAGAATGCTCCGATGGACTACAAGAAATGTGTTGGTTAAATACACTACAGGTAAGGGTTGATCCAATAACTTGACAATATCAACCAAAGAATGAAAAAAAAAAAACAAGTTTCTTAGAGTTTTTTTTTTTACATCTCTGTGCTCCGTCTTCTTGGGTATCAGCTCCCTTTGTTGTCAAAGAGTGGGCCATCTAGAGCAACAACTTTCCATGCTTCCTCATTTTTTCCTTATGAGCAAAAGATCCTCTTAATTCAATGATCAACCAGTGCTAACGTTTCGTCTTGGTTTAGTGGAGTTACAGCCCATACTCAGTCCTGAAACTAACACCATAGTTTAAGAATTCCATTCTTGGTTTAAGACTGGGTGACAAAATCTTTAAACCTAAACTGTGTTAAGGGACTTGGATTACACCAGTTGTCTAAGGTGAGGAAAGGCCTTCTCCCAAGAGTTGTGGATGGCGTCAAGCCTGCCAAAGGCCAGGCTGCTATGCAATTGGGAAGGTGAGTTAAGATGCTGCCAAAGCAAGCTTCATGTGCACTCAAGTCCTAGCAATGGGGGGCTTGAATGCCATATTAAAGCGTTTAGAATTTATCCCATGTTTAAAGAGCACATTACATATGTAAAGGCCTATAAGGAAAGTACAAGGCATGAATGAACTCTTGTCCCTGCTTTCAAGGAAACCATATTATCAGGTTACTCACATGATGCAAAGTACATTTTTTAAAAATATATTTTATTGATTTTTTACAGAGAGGAAGGGAGAGAGTTAGAGAGTTAGAAACATCAATGAGAGGATCATCGATCAGCTGCCTCCTGCACACCCCCTACTGGGGATGTGCCCACGACCAAGGTGCATGCCCTTGACTGGAATCGAATCTGGGACCCTTCAGTCTGCAGGCTGATGCTCCATCCACTGAGCCAAACCAGTTAGGGCAAACTACATTTTTTTAGTTGATATTAAGCCTAAACTATATTTTGAGTGTAGACACCCACCCAATTTTAATTATTTTGGAGACTTTTTTCTAATGCTTTTAGAAATAAAAGTAATAGCTAACATTTAGAGTTACGTTCCAGAAGCTAAGTTATGTACATAGATTATGTCATTTCATTTTTCTAACATCCTTATGAGGTTGGTATTTTCCTCCATTTTGCATACAAGGAAACTGAGGCTTAGGGAAGTTAAATAATTTGCCCCCAAATTGTTAAATCCAGGAGAAGAGAAGCTTTCTGATTAATTAAAATATGAAGTGATGATATGTAATAAAAAAAATAATGTATACTATGCACGGTGAATGCTCATCAGTCGCACATTTGCCAGGAAAAAGAAAAGATAAACCGTAGACCTGCCTCAATGTGCTTTTGAAATCTCATGCCGAGGACTTAATAGAATGTGTCTGATCTGCATGAAATTTTCAAACGTGTGAAAGGTGGCTGGTTAGGTTTGTTCCCAAGCATAAAGAAAATTTTAATATTTTCTCCAAACATTTAACAATAAAAGTATTTGAATTGAGTAAGGGCGTGAGGAGGGAACAGTAGGACAGAGTGAGAATATAGGAAGTAGTTTTCCCTTCATTACTCATTGCTTTCTTGAAAGAGACCACGGAGAGCTAGCAAGTGATCTTGGCACACGCTGCTAAATTATTTTGGTTGATGGAATTTGGAATTCTGGAAAAACTCCAGATGGATGTGAGCACTTTAGGGAATTGGATCCTACGTGAAATATAACCTAGAATAATGTGAAAAATAATGGGTATTGGCAAAAATAGATTTGAAACCATCCTGTACCCTGACAGGCTCTGATTTTGAAAGCTCCTTTGAGGAAAAATGTTGAGGAGTCATCCTGTCTGTCGTGGGCTCTTTGGACTCTATGCCCAGTACATGTCAGCAGTTACAGCCAGAAATAAGATGCCAGGTGCATTAAGAAAGGGGTAGGAAATACTTAAAATATTATAAATTAATGACATCGAACAGTGGCAAACTGCAGTATCTGGAATACAGTCTCCCATTCCAGTTGCTTCAGTTTATAGCTGCCTCAGATATTATATTTAGTTTCTATAAGCATGTAATCTTTGAGACAAGAGAAAAGCTTTAGAAGTTGCCTCTGGTATTTAAACTTGGTAAAGCATAATGTATTGGTCAAATTTTCTTAGCTTTTGGAAGGAGAGTGCTATTTCAAACAAAAGACCCACATGCATATATATATATATACATTTTCTGAACCTTTGCTTTTTCTGGCCAGAAATTCCAAATTTACATGTAAAAGGAGTCCATTAATATCCAAATACTATTAGAGTGATTACCCTTATTTTTTATAATGCATATCTTAGTGGAGAACTTTTTATGGGTTGCCTTTTATTTTCTTTTAAGATTTAAAATGTTTTAGTCACCACTTTCTGAGTGATTTCAACTCTAATGTTCCCAATTTTGAATGTGTCTATAAGCATAGCTTGTAATATAATTGTGCTTACTTCAAAGTACAATTGAGTTGAGTGATATTTTCAGTCATTTAAAAGTTTAAAGGTTTTGGATTTCATTTTTTAATAACTCCTAGTCTCAGATACATGTCTAAATGGTATTTAAGCATCAAGATGAAATAGTCAACATTTGTTGACTATCTGAAGATTTTGTTGACATTTGGATAACTGAATGAATTTCTGTGACTTAATCTGCATACTTGGCATAAATATGGACTTGACCATGACCAGGTGTCAATCTGCAGCTTTTTCTTGAATAATAAATTATGTACTGTTAGAGGTCAATATGATAAATTATGTTGCTTTATTTTTAATGAGGGTATAATTCTAAACCCACTAACAAGACTAGTAACCATGCAAGAGGATATAATTTCAATTGTAATCAAATCTTACATTTATGGTAGATCATAGCACTAATGTCTCAGTTTATGTCCTTGCTTCCATGTCTGGCTACTATGGTAACAGGAAACGAAAAATACCCAATGTGTAATAGACCTGTATTATAGAGTTAGATTTCTTCAATTGAGTTTTTCAAATTCATTAATGAATGTTGTCACAGACTAAAAATACCAGTGATACTGGAAATTACCCACAAATGTGTATTGAAGACAAAGAAAACAGATGGACCAGAGACAATAAACCAACTGAATTATGGCCTACTCACCTTGGATATTTACTCAGTTACTGGTTTCTAAGTCATAAAATCCGTCAAAAGAACACAGCAATCGATTGTGCATGTAGATGGCAAGGGATAAATCAAGGTATTCCCTTCATTCAGTTCTATTGCTCTTCGGTATACATATTTAATTTCTTTCAGGTTTAAAGTCATACAATAATAATAATAATAACAGCAACAAACAAAAATCAAAGATCCGTCATTTATAAAACACCTACTTGGTGTCACTTGGTTTCTGTGGAAAAATAAAAAACTATATAACATAATGGTTAAGACTAATGGCTAGTTTTATAATCTAAAGATTGTCTTATAAACCTCTCTGCTTCTCAGTTTCCTCAGCTGCAAAACAGGGATGTTAACAGTTTAGATCGCTGGGATAATAAATAATAATGCCTAAAGTGTCTCCTACATTCTGAGTTCTTGTAAGTATCATTAGTATGCTATGATCATTTTAATTCTCACAAAAACATTGAAAGGTTGTTGTTATTAGAAAGGGGATTAGATGACAAAGTTAAGACCCATAGCAGTGTCTCAAATCCAGGCCTAGATGATGCACCTGATACTCCTGCATAACACACAACCAAACCCTAGAAAACAGGAGACCTGCCAGACCCCTTCTACAAATGGACATTTAGGTGATTAGTGGAGAAAATATTTGCTCACCAGCTTGATTTTTCTCCCTGTTTTATTTTCTGTAAACAAATGTTCTATTGGAAAATTTAAAAGGACTTTAATATGGTGTTTACAACATGTGATAGGCATTTTTCTAAAAGTTGTATATGGATTAAATTATTGAATTATCACCCCACAGAGTGATTAAGTTAATTTCCCAGAATTACACAAGAAGAAAGAGACAGACCTTGAATTCTTCACCACTACACTGTAAATAAATAGAGGCATTATATTCCAGGACATGAAGAATATTAATAGGAATCTATAAATTCAATGCAATCCTAATCTGTACCAATCAATATGTCAGTAGAACTTGACTAGATTTTGGAATTTCTCCAGAAAAGAAATGTTCAAGAATAGAAAACAAAGAATAAAATAGTGAAATCTGCTATACAGATAGCAAATATCTTCTGTATATATAAAAGCCTAAGTGACCTACTGGCTGACTGACTAGTAACTATGATGTGCACTGACCACCAGGGGGCAGACATCCAATGCAGGAGCTGCCAAGCTGTGGTTACATGGCAGCTTTGGTTCTTGGGTGAGGCAACTGGAACCAGAGAGGAGGGAACCTGATTCCGGGGTGTGTCACCCAAGAACCACCC
The DNA here is from genome assembly GCF_963455305.1 of Plecotus auritus. Lineage (NCBI taxonomy): Eukaryota > Metazoa > Chordata > Mammalia > Chiroptera > Vespertilionidae > Plecotus > Plecotus auritus. The sequence goes on along the minus strand of NC_137773.1, from coordinate 10,171,124 downwards.
TCTAGCAATCTGGGACCCCTCAGGGGATGTCAGAGAGCTTCTTTTGGCCTGATACTTGCAGGCCAGGCAGAGGGATTCCACCTGTGCACGAATCTGTGCACCAGGCCTCTAGTAAAATTATAATGATTAAAACATTGCTCATCTGGCATGTTAACAAAGAGAACAATGGCAGAAAAGAGTTCAGAAATAAACCTGCATAATTTTGAAAATCTAACATATGACCAATATGGCATTTGAAATCTCTTCAGCTTGTGGGGAAAGGGAATGGTGAATTATTCAATAAATAGTATTGGTTTAATAGCTATAATTGCTCACAAGATGTAAAACAAAATTTCTTTTTTTAAATTTAATAAATCTTTATTGTTCAGATTATTACAATTGTTCCTCTTTTTTCCCCCATAGCTCCCCTCCACCCAGTTCCCAGCCCCCCCTCTGCCCTTACCCCCCTCCCCGCACTGTCCTCATCCATAGGTGTACGCTTTTTGTCCAGTCTCTTCTGGCACCCCACACACACCTTTCCCCCGAGAATTGTCAGCCCATTCCCTTTCTATGCCCCTGATCTATTATATTCACCAGTGTATTCTGGTCAACAGATTTTTTTATTCACTTGATTTTTAGATGCACTTGTTGATATGTATTTGTTGTTCATAATTTTTATCTTTACCTTTTTCTTCTTCTTCCTCTTCTTAAAGAATTCATTTCAGCATTTCATATAATACTGGTTTGGTGGTGGTGAACTCCTTTAGTTTTTTCTTATCTGTGAAGCTCTTTATCTGTGCTTCAATTCTGAATGATAGCTTTGCTGGGTAGAGTAATCTTGGTTGTAGGTTCTTGCTACTCATCACTTTGAATATTTCTTGCCACTCCCATCTGGCCTGCATAGTTTCTGTTGAGAAATCAGCTGACAGTCGTATGGGTGCTCCCTTGTAGGTACCTAACTGTTTTTCTCTTGCTGCTTTTAATATTCTCGCTTTGTTTTTTGCTCTTGGCATTTTAATTATGATGTGTCTTGGTGTGGTCCTCTTTGGATTCCTTTTGTTTGGGGTTCTGTGCGCTTCCTGGACTTGTAAGTCTATTTCTTTCACCAGGTGGGCGAAGTTTTCAGTCATTATTTCTTCTAATAGGTTTTTAGTATCTTGCTCTCTCTCTTCTTCTGGCACCCCATAATTCGGATGTTGGTACGCTTGAAATTGTCACAGAGGCTCCTTACACTATCTTCATATTTTTGGATTCTTTTTTCTTTTTGCTTTTCCGATTGAGTATTTTTTGCTTCTTTGTATTTCAAATCTTTGACTTGATTCTTGCGATCCTCTAGTCTGCTGTTGGATCTCTGTATATTCTTTTTTATTTCAGTCAGTGTATGCTTAATTTCTAGTTGGTCATTTTTCATATCCTCGAGGGTCTCGCTAAATTTATAGGCCTTTTCTAGAAAATTCTTGAAAAACCTTATAACCGTGGTTTTGAACTCTATATCCAGTCGTTTGCTTTCCTCCATTTCTTTCATTTGTGATCTGTTTCTTTGTCTCGCATTTTGGCTGCTTCCCTGAGTTGATAGAGTGGCTTTGTGTGCTAGGTGTCCTATAGGGCCCAGTGGCTCATCCTCCCCAGTTACCTGAGGTGGACACTCTTGGTGCACCCCTTGTGGGCTGTGTGCACAGTCTTGTTGTAGTTAAGTCTTGATTGTTATTGGTATCACTGGGGGGAATTGACCTCCAGGCCAATTGGCTGTGAGGATCAGCTGTGTCTACGCTGGGAGAACTTCTGTGCTGGAGACACCCTTATGTGACAAGACTTGCAAAAGCCTCTGTGCTCAGCTTGGATGGGGCGGAGTCTCAGGGCAGAGCAGACAGCATTGGTTTCCCATCAGCCCTGCCATAATAGGCCCCTGTGTCTCAGTGTCCCATGGTAATCGCTGCAAGCACCTCTAAGAGAAAGCCACCCTCGAGTTCCGCCTGCTGTCAGACAGTCCAGTTTCTCCCTGAATGAGTCTGGGTCCCCAGAGTCTCTCCCGGAACTGGAGTTCAGCACAGTCAGGAGCTTTTGTCTCCCTCCCGCTTGAGAAAGCCAGCCGCGCACTCAGTTGCCAGTCCTCTCCATGCGTGTGTCTCAGTACCTCTGCCTCCTGCAGCTCCTCTGAGTCTCAGTGTGCTTTTCTCTTTCCTTCTAGTTGTAGAATTTCCACTCAGCCAGCCTTCCTGTGGTTCTGGATGATGTCCGTTTTGTCTTTTAGTTGTAGTTTTGAAATTGTTTTGCGAGGCAGCAGTTTAGGTGTTTACCTATGCTGCCATCTTGGTTTCTCCCCAAAATTTCTTATGGATTAAGAAAAGTAAACAAAAATTGAAATAATAAACATACTATAAAAAATTGGGATAATATTTTTATAGTCTTTGAATCAGAAAGTCCACCTTACATGAAACACACAGGCTATTTACCAAAGAGAGACAAAAAATTTAGTTGTATATATTTTTTATGACATGTTTTATTATTTTTAACAAAATGTACATTTATGGTGAATTTTTAGCCACTCCTTAGAGAATACTTTTTTTCTTTTTCTGCTTGTTCACAGTCTGTCCTCAGTGGGATAGAAATCATTAAAATGAAAACATTAGCAACAACAAAGTATAGGGCTTTTTTTTGTTGTTGTTCTTTGTGTGTTTTTTGTTTTCTTATTTATTTATTTATTTATTTGTTTATTTACTTCAAAGAGGAAAGGAGAGGGAGAGTTAGAAACACCAATGATGAGAGAGAATCATTGATCAGCTGCCTCCTGCATGCCCCCTACTAGAGACCAAGCCAACAACCCAGGGTTGTGTTCTGACTGAGGATTGAACCATGACCTCCTGATTCATAGGTAGACTTTCAACCATTGAGCCACACAGGCCAGGTGTTGGTGTGTTGTTGTTTTTTTAAACCTAATAAATTAGCATACATAGGCAGAGGCAGCTCCAAAATTTATAAACGTGAGGGTTTTCCTACCTGGTTGGAGGGTGTGTGGGTGGGAGTTGGGGCATATACTAGTGCTCATGCACATGTATGTGTTTGGGGGGGTGTCATTGTGGGTGGGTTGCTGAAGCTGCGCTTGAATACCAAAGGCACAGTATAAACATAATATTAAATACTAGAGGCCCAGTGCATGAATCGTGGACCAGTGGAGTCCCTTGGCCTGGACTGTGGGCTCGGGCCGAAACTGCTCCGACATCCCCTGAGGGGTCCTGGATTGTGAGAGGGCACCGGCTAGGCCAAGGGATCCCACCAGTGCATAATCAGGGCCAGGGAGAGATGCAGGAGGTTGGCCAGCCAGAAAGGGACCACTGGAGGACTCCAGAGTACATCCAGCCCATCTTGCTCAGTCCCGAGCAAGCTAACTTACTGGTTGGAGCGTCTGCCCTCTGGTGGTCAGTGCATGTCATAGCGAACGGTTAAGCAACCTTAGCATATCATTAGCATATTACGCTTTGGTTGAAAGGTTGACCAGTCAAGCAGACACACTTAGCATGTTAGGCTTTTATTATATAGGATGAGTATAATAATAGAGTAATACATAGGAAATGATACAGGGAGAGGGAAGCAAGGAAGGCTTTAATTTGTAGGGAAGTTTTAAAGAGGCATATGCCTTCCTTATCTTTTACATGTAGAAGAGCCCAGGAGGTGGGGAGTCAGTGTGAGAAAAAAATGCTCAAAGCATAGAGAACAATGTGTGCAAAGGCCCTGGAATGTGAAGCAGCTAGCAGATGATTCAGTATGACTGGCTCGAGTTATAGAAAGTGATAGAAAAAGGTAGACAAATAGGCACTGGCCAGTCTTTGATTGCTGTGCTCAGAAGCTTAGATCCATTCTATCCTGAAGGCAGTAGAGAGCTCCAAAGGAATCTTAAGCAAGAGAGTGGTCTGTTCAGAATTCTGTGTTAAAAAAAAAAGCGTAGTAAGGTATGTTGGGTTTATGATTTGGAAATTTAAGTGCCTAGCACTGTACTTTGGCATGATAGACCAAACACTTTAGAGAACAAATCTGGATGAAAATGATAAATGAGGTGCTCATTCTCATCCTGCGAGTTTGAGGTGCTTTGGGGCCATTAGGGAGATCTGAGCAGGAGGCAATCAGAAATACCTGTGTGAAGTGTGATAAAGGGTGGAAGCTTGTGAGTGAGATGACCCAGAAAAAAATATCTAGAGTGAGGAAGCAGGCAGAGGGCCAAAGCACTGATGGGGCTAAGAATGTTTTACCATACCTGGAGGAGACAAGATTTAGAAAGATTTACTTGTAGCTGGAATTCGCTGTCCTAGATAGGAAAGTGGATTTCACTGATTCTCCAAGTCTTCAATGGGTGAGCTAGGAATAACAAAACAAGACTTTAATGTAACATATATTAGTCATCTACATATTGTCTGTAAAAATGTATCTCAAACTTTAATATATTAAAACAATAAATATTTATCTTACAGTTTCCATAAGTCAAGGCGTGAGCAGTGCCTTAGTTGGGTAGTTCTGGCTTGGAGTCTTAGTTGTAACCCAGTTGTTGACCAAGGCTGGAGTCATCTGAGGCTTAACTGCATCCTAATGGACAACCTTCAAAGTGGTCAGCTTAGCCTGGCCAGTGCTGCTCAGTGGTTGAGCGTCGACCTATGAACCAAAGGTCACGGTTCGATTCCTGGTCAGGGCACATGCCTGAGTTGCAGGCTCAATCCCCAGTGTGGGGCACGATTCTTATCATTGATGTTTCTATCTCTCCCACTCCCTTCCTCTCTGAAATCACTAAAAATATGGCTGGCAAGTGGCTGCTGGTTGTTGGCAGGAGGCTTCACTGTTTCTTTCTAGGTGCCTCCCCACAGAGGTGCCAATCCTCAGGGTTATGTGAGGGTCTTCATGCCATGGAAGCTGGCATCTCAAAGAACTAGTGATCCATGAGATAGCAGTTTGGAAACTGTACTGTCTTTTGTAACTCTGTCACAGAAGTCATTGCCACAATATCCTGTTGGTTGCAAGGGTAAACCCTGCCGGGGTTCTTGTCCCAGCATTATGAAGGGGTTCAGCAATCTGTAGAAAAGGCTGTGCATAGATTCAATAAGGAGTCCAAGGACGAAAGATAGTTTTGAAAGGCATTGGGGGTCAGAGGAGCTTCAGCTAAAGGAACTAAAGACTTTCTTTAACTCAGGACCCTTACTTCTTATTAACACAATTTGCCCTAAAGCAAGGTGGAGATAATACACTTCAAAGGGTAGGGTTTACAGAAGCATTGTCAGATTGGGGAATAGCCTACAGCTGTTCAGGTGTTTGGCCAACAGGAGGCAATAACATGTAGATTAAGATGCCCTGAGCTGTCTGGCAGCAAACAATTATCCTATTCAGGTTTGGGGGAGATGCTTTTTAGCCGTTCCAACAGATGATTACATATGTGACTCAGCCCTTGTTGAGCCCCCAAGTCTCATCAACCTTTTGATGAAACTCTTGTAATTATGACATGCTGGAATTGGCTCCCGGCAAAACCCTATTCAGTGTCAGGAGGTGGAGGCTACTAGGCAAGAACAGAAACCAGGAGGCAGGGATCATTGGGGGCCACCTTGGAGGTTAGCCAAAAGAATGCAACTGGTAGTGATAAGATACACTGCTTCATAGATGGCAGGTTTCTGGTCACTAAAGGCACATGAAGAAAGCCTGGGCTGAATGAGGAAGGGGCTTTGAGCACATGTGATGGTTAGACTAGACAAGCTTCCTCCTTTTAACACTGTTCTCCTGTGAGTATTTAAACTGTCTTAGAGAAAAGAGAGCAAGAGAGAGAAATTGAGTTGAAGACACCAAATCAGTTTTTATTTTTATAGTAAAAATATTTGATGAGTTATCTGAAGGTTACATTGATTAAGTGAGCCTGAAGGTGAGGGCGAACCAGAGCAGTCCCCCAAGGTGCGATGATTGGCAGTATTCCGTGGAGGGGATAGCAAGAACTTAAACACTGAGAATTGTTTAATTAGCCTAACTGCATTCAGGACTTCTCAGCCTAATTTTCATTGTTTGTATTACATACCATAACATCTTTCAGTATCGGCCCATCTTTTTTTTTTTTTTTTTTTTTTTTGCAGCCTCAAACCCCAAGGCTCCAAAACAGTGTTTTAGATAACCTACTAGGCATTTTATTCTCTAAAGAAACCAATTATGTAGGAAATTAATAATTAAAAATTATAAATAGAAAGAACAAGAAAACATGCCTCCTCCATGTCCTGCAGATAGATTTTTGCCTGGTGTGTAGGGAATTAGGTGCAAAAAAATCCATTTATGTTACCATCGCATGTCTCATTTCTCATGCGTTGCACCGCCGATCCCCCCTTGTGTCTTTGTCAGTACGTGGGACCGATGGAGAGGGGAAGAAAAGTGAGTGATTTATTTGACGGTCTGTCAATCATACCGGCAACCAGAGAAATTCCAAAGCTGTTTTTAACCTCTATAGAAGCAGTTAGTTGGACCATATGCTTTTTTCTTCTTGCCAGATGCTGTCATTCATCAATTTCCTATTAAGAAAATGGGATTCTGTAAAAACGACTGAGGTTTTTTTGTGTGTGTTTTTCCCCCCTCATTTGTAATAGTTATTCCACAAAATCAGATTGCAGATGTATTCTGCTGCTTTTGTGAAATAACTTCTGACACTTGATAGCCTTCATTTTAATTTGGACTGACCTTTAATGGTGTTCTTATGTGTGGTCACCACATTACTCAAGAATATTATTTTAAAATATCCTCTACCCTGACTTTAAGCCTAGAGGTTAAATAGATTTGTTTGTGATTATCCAGTCTATAAAAAAAGGTAGAAATTCAGCGGTCATTGAAAAATATCTGTATCCTAATGAAACACACACACTTTGGAGAGTAGAGAGAGATAATAACATATTGGTAAATTAAAGTAAGCAGCATGAGCCAAATGTTAATTACCCCAAAATGTCAAAGAAGTGGAAAAAAATGAAAAAAAAAATATATATATTGTGTCCCCTCCCTTCCCAAAGTAGAAAATCATTTTGCTTAGAACAGAAGAAATACTTAACTGCTATACAATCCTGGGTGGATGTGTTTGTTTGCTTGCTTGTTTATTGCCAAGGATGAAGACACTTAGGAAACCGAAGGGCTCCTTTTCTTAGGGACAATAAAACCCTTTCATCCTGTACACAGCAGCGGTATGCCTTCAGGCTTGGCAGGACTCTAACAACAATAGCATTTTGGTGTTTCAGTTTGAATGCTCTAGGTAGTTGGAATATACTGACACTTGCCATCATTTCAAACACACGCTCTAAAAGTATTCTTATGCTAACACTAGTGGCTTCAAATGTTTGCTTGTCATGGTGAATTCGCTTAGCAAACCAGCTAACACACAAGTTGAAGGGGAAAATATATTGTTGCGTAACTTTCCATCAGCAGTGTTTTGCATTGCCTTATTAATAGGAACTGACTCTTTGACAAACCCTGCAAATAGCTTATAGAAGTGAGGAATACTCTGAAATTCAAGGCAAATGCCTTTCAGTAGTTAAGCACTGATCAAAATTCCAAGTTTTCTCTGGCTGTCAGCCAGCAAGAAAGACACAGGATCTGCTCACTGCACAAAGATTTTGGTAGAAAGCCACTCAGAAGAAAAAAAAAATCTATAACTTTACAGCTGTCAGACTTTGTTGTATCCACTCCAGCCTAATATTCTCAAGTCTAATTTTTTTAAAGGTCACAAACGAGCTATAATATCGTTTTTAACATTTTAATTTGCCCAGTTCTTCCCCTGCTGTTTTTTTCCCCTGCTGGGATGACTCCACTCATGAAGGTCAGGGGAATGATAATGCCGAGGGAGCTCCGTCTTTTTATTCATAGACCTGGTAGAGAGTGCATAGAGCCATAAACGTGTGCCTCCATCACACGGCGCTGCTATTGACCCTTGGCCTGAGCTGAAGATTGTACCTTCTCAGGGGATAACAAATGATTCACTCTGCAGGTAGGCAGAGGCCTGGAACTCGCTTAGCCAGACACTGCCAGTTTTCCTGAATGATCTCTTGTGATTGGTTTGCTCATATGACTAGACCGTCTGTGAGTACATCACTGAACTCTGTTTATTTAGGAATGTGTCTTTGACAAGAACAGCTGTCTGAGAGTTGAAGTGATTAGTCCTTTATTTGCTAATGCAGGTTCCCAATCAACTGTTGGCTAAAAACGCGTTTTCATCCTGGGAAAACATTGCTGTCACTTTGGGCACCCAAACAAATTTTGGTGTTTGATTGAATTGAGCCATTTAACACACACACACACACACACACACACACACACACACACACACACACACCTACACATACAAAATGCCTTCTTTAAGGTCACTGTGGCTTGACCTCTAACAGCCAACTAAACTCCAGTTCTATAAGGTGACCCAGAGCAATGAGTCAAGTTTCCCCTGTCTAATCCAGTCTCAGCTGGGACCATGGTTAAAATAAGGATAGAAGAGAGCAGAGACAAAACCCTGACACTGACCTTGACTTAGGGAGAAGGATCTCCAACAGGCCCATGGTGGGTGAGGGTAGATGGAGCCAGAAGCACACATCTAGAAGGTTATTTCACCAGGAGGTAACATTCTTTAAAACTTCATAATTAGAAGTACAATATTATTTTCAGATGGAGTTGTACTAATACAGTATTAGTTATAAATTCACATAGTCTATTAAATAAAATATTAAAAAAGCAAGAACTACTTTAAAAATACTATTTTGCCTTTATTTTTAGTATACTCAGGTACCTCACATTTTTAAGTGGCATCTGGCTGAGCCCTGTGAGAGGCTGTAGTCTTTTCTCTAATATATTTTATTGATTTTTTACAGAGAGCAAGGGGAAGGGGTAGAGAGTTAGAAACATCAATGAGAGAGAAACATCCATCAGCTGCCTCCTGTACACCTCCTACTGGGGATGTGCCCGCAACCAAGGTACATGCCCTTGACCGGAATTGAACCTGGAGCCTTTCAGTCCACAGGCCAATGCTCTATCCACTGAGCCAAACCGGTTAGGGCGAGGCTATAGTCTTTAAGACTGGTTTTAAACAAAGCTCAAGTGCCCACCACAAAGACAGCACTCAAAGGTCCACTGGACCCTCAAAGCTTAGAATGGGCCCATCTCCCTGTTACTCAATGTGCTGACCTCTAGTTATTATTTTAAGATGTCAATATTTCTTTTGTTCTCTTTATTGCTGTCCCCTGTTTTTCCCAATTTACCATTCTCTATCCCAATCCCCACCCATTATGTTTTTGCTTTTGCTTTTTTCCAAGATCTAAGAAGTCAGCAATTTTTTATTATTTTAAATTCAAAATACATTGATTACACCTGAATTTAACCCCTTTATTTCCATTTCTGTTACATTATCCAAGCCTTCATAGCCTCACCTCTGAACCATCTTTAGCTAACCCTAATTTTTCTTTGGAGGATCCAGGCCAGTCCCTCTTTGTACCCATCTGTTTTGGTTTCCTAGGCATATCGTAATAAATTGTCACAAACTGGGTGGCTTAAAACTACAGAAAAGTATTCTCTCACAGTTCTGGAGGCCAGAAGTCTGAAATTACATTGTCAGCAGGGCCATATACCCTCTGAAGGCTCTAGGTCCAAATCCTTTCCTGCCTTTGTCTTTCTTCTTGTGGCTTCTAGCAATCCTTGGCATCCCTTGGTTTGTAGATGCATCACTGCAATATGTACATTTATCTTTGCATGTCCTTCTCCTCTGTGTCTGTCTGCCTGTCTGCATGTCCTCTGCTTTCATATGCATCAGTCATTGGATTTAGGGTATGCCCTAATTCATGACTTCATTTTAACTAACATCTGCAAAGATCCTATTTTCAAATACAGTCACATCCCAAGGTTCTTGGTCGACTTGAATTTGGGGAGAACACTTCAACCCACTATACCATCCAGATGTCTCTCCAAGTGTCCCAGGGTGATGACTAGCACACCTAGGAAAACAGCAGGTACAGTGGTTTCCCTTTGTCTATTAAAGGTATCTGATGACATGACCAACATGGAGACTATGGCAAAGGCGTATAAAATAAATGATGTGAAAATAAGAAGAGAGACACAGAGATAAAGTGGTCTTTGCATGTCTTCTCTGTAGACACCCACACTTCCCCCACCAGAGGCTTGGCTGTATTCCACACCTGCCCCAACATAGAGACTGGCCATATCCTAACCCAGGGCACAGGAAAAAGTGCCAAGCAGGGGACTCAAAGCCACTGTAAAAATATGGCACATTGTCTTGGATCACTGGGTGTATGCCATTGTAAATTATTGAATATAATATTTTAGATTAAAATAAACTTTTTAAACATTTTAAAATTTTAGTTTTTAATTTCAGGGGCTTTGATCTCTTTCATTACTCTGGCTGCTCATTCACTCTCTCCTGACATGAGGATGATTTCATTTGGAAAGTCTCTAATTCATTCTGTATGACTGCAATCAGATTTGTCTCAATATGCTTGTCATGTAGTAAAACTTCAATCAAGATTTTCTGGATTAATAAACCACTCTAAGAAATTGCTTTGATTCTTCCAGTCCCAAACCAAGAAACTGTTCCTGAGCCCTTCATTTTTTATAGAGGCCCAAGTCACTTTTCTGACATTTAAATCTCTTTGCAAACTCATCTTCCAACATCTCCCCTGAGGTCTTTAACCATTATTCTGCTGCCCCAAACCGAGCAGGAATGAGGTGCTTCTGATTGCAAGAAATCCTTTCTATCCAGAACGTGAACACACTGCATTGTAGAGTCTGACAGTAGCATAGCTTAAAGAACTAACAGGGACAGATGATTTTATCATTTACTGTTTGTTCTATAATCTAGTAACCCCTCCCCATCTCAAACTGAGATTACAAACAGAAGAAACTGTACACAGTGGTCTTCTAAACAATTAACTGCCACTATCTACTCCTCCACTTCCTCCTGCTTTTCTTCCTACTCTTTAATTCTTCTCCACGTCTTCCTCCTCTCTGTTCTCCCTTCGGCTTTTTCTTCCTCCAAGATAGAAGTCTGTAGCTCCGGTGGCCAATTCATTTGTCATGTTTAATAGCTTCTTAAGCTATTGGCTTCGTATCTCAGCTTGGGCATTCCTAACTCCTGACATTAATTCACTCTAACTCTTTCCTCTTTGCTTATCTAAATACAAATCAGTGAGCACTAGCTGAGTCCCTCATCCCTCCCAAATCCCCCCATTCCTTTATTAGTTATGGAATACAGCCTGAATCAATATAAACCAGAGGCACACAAATGCCGTATGTTTTGTTTTATTTTTAATATATTTTTATTGATTTCAGAGAGGAAAGAAGAGGGAGAGGGAGAGATAGAAACATCAGTGATAAGAGAGAATCATTGATCGGCTGACTCCTGCACAACCCACACTGAGGATCTAGCCTGCAACCCAAGCATATGCCCCAACAGGGAATCGAACCATGACCTCCTGGTTCATAGGTCGACGCTCAACTGCTGAGCCATGCCAACTGGGCCAAATGCAGTGGTTTTAACAGTATAGAAGTTTTATTTATCCTGTAGCAGTCTAGAGATAGATAGCAGTTAGGAAGTTATGATTCTGGAGATCATTTATTCGGGGACATGGGTTACTCTTATCTGACTGTTCTGCAGCCTCCTAGCTCTTGTTTTTTCTGCATTGTCAAACCAACTTGTCAACATCATGCCCACCCACACCCCAGAAGTCTGGATTAAGAAAGAGAGGCCATGGAAGGGAAACAACTTTCTTTGAAAGCTCCATGTGGAAATTGCACACATCTCTTCTCAGTGACCAAAATATAGTCACATGACCTAGCTTTCAGGGAAATACCATTTCTACTGAGGATTTTATTTCTAAATAGACAAGGGAGATAGTGGTTCCAGGGAACAGTTAGTAGTACCTGCCTATTCCCTGCACACTTGGAAAGCCCCAATATGGTCTCAACTCCATCAAGAGTTTTCCTTGATGATTTCGTCAATAATTTACATTCCTTATTTGGCACTTACTGTAGAATGCACTTAATTACTATAAAATATGCATTCTAACTGTATATATGTATTTTGACACTAAATAAAATTTTTAAACTTAGGGCAGGAATTATTCATTTCCTATACTTCAAGTCAATTAGCACACAGTGGGCGCTCAATAAATGCTACCTGATTCAAACAATGTGTTAGTATAGAGATGGATATTATGCATCCTTGACTGCTTTTTCTGGTACTTACCCTAATGTGTTTCAAACTTGAGCTTCTTCATTAATATTCAAGAGAGAGAACTCTTATCTTAAAGCAAACTAAACTTTGCTAGCTTCAAATGAAGAGATAATAAACTATGAAACCCACTAAGGGCAAGTTTCTTTGAAGTGAGTATATAGGAAAGGGGAATTAATCACCAGCATTAACCATTTCTTGGAGGCTTAAAGTAAGCATGTATGTGCAGAAAAGAATCATTCACTTTGGAGAGTACTAGGAAGATTGGTTAAAAGAACCATAGAGGTCAATGGCTTGTGCAGCCAGCTCTGGATACCGAGGTTTAAGAGGGCATGACCCAGAAGACCTAAAGCTAAGAAATAGACAGATCACTGCCCAGGAAATGAAGAATAAAAACCTAGAGGTCATAAGTTTTCATCAGTGTGAATGATGAGAGTTGGGTCATGTGATAAGCAGTGCTTTTTTTCATACTCAACTCATTTTTTTCCTATACACTTCAGGCTTCTCAGAATCAGCTTTCTGCAAATTTCTGTGTAGTTGTGCTGGTGGTACATGTGCAGTACCTCACTTTCCAGTCATCATAATGGACCATGTCCCTAGAGAACAAATATGTAGGCTGACCTAAAAGATCAGGCTACCCTTTGTCTCTGACAGTGATCATGTTCTGTGAAGGGGGAAAAGACAGAAAAGCAATTTCTGTACAATTGACATTGATTTAGGTTGACTTATTAACCAATAAGTGGGGATAATGTTCTAATAGTACTCTTAACTTTGATCACATGGTTCATGCTAAAATGATGGCTATGGATACACCCTCCTCTCTATGATTTGATGGGCTTCTCAGGAAATAAGGTAATCCAAAACACAGACATGTCTCTCTCCCAGCTCCACTCGGAAAGGCAGTATTGTATGTAAGAGCTGGGGCTCTGGAGTCAGACTGATGTGGTTCTGTTCTCAGCCCCTCACCCCCAGATCTGCGGGACTTTGGGCAAATTGATCAATCACCCTATGTCTCAGTTTCCTTTCTTATGAATAGGGAAGAACAATAGTATCTACTTTCCAGGTACTGCCCTAAACAAGTCAACATCTCATGGAAATCCATGCTTTTGTGCCCCCTCCTCTACTCTACTTTTTTTAAAGGTATTTTTATTGATTTCAGAGGGGGAGAGAGAGAAATGGAAACATCAATGATGAGAGAATTATTGGTTGGCTGACTCCTGCATGCTTCTCACTAGGGATGGAGCCTGCAACCCAGGCATGTGCCCTGACCAGGAGTCGAACTGTGACCTCCTGGTTCATAGGTCGATGCTCAACCACTGAGCCATGCAGGCTGGGCTTTACTTTCATTTTCTTTTTCAGCCCTCCTTGCCGCCTCCAGCATTGGACACTACTAAAGACAAAATGAGCATGTGAAAGAGTAAAATCAGATGAAGTCACTCATCTACACAGGACTCTGGTAATTTCCCATTTACTCTGAATAAACTAAATCCTCACTCAGGCCTATAAGGCTACAGAATGGTTTGGCCATGGTCCCATCCCTGACCCACCTACAACTGCATTAGATTTCCTTATGTTTCCCAACACATTAAACTTTTTTTCCCATGTGGATTTTTGCCTGAAACCTTGTTCTCTTTGGCTGTCTTCTGTTCTCTTCTATTATCTTCTGTTCTCTTTTCCCTTCCTTCCTTCCTTTCTTCTTTATTTTTTAAAGTGTGAATAACTTCTTATAATTTTGAGGCTTGAACTCAGATGCCCCTATATCTTTTCCAGACTTTCCATCTAAATAGTTCCTTCCCATTTACTGTCTGAAACATAACTATTTAATTTCTCTAAGACCATATGCCACAATCTTAAGTTATCTTGTTCACTTATTTGTCTATGTATTAGGGACCCTCTCTGCCTTGATTTCTATTTTCCCAACCCTTACAGGAGTGCCTGAAACATACTAGACACTCAGTAAATATTTATTTAGGTAAGGAATGAGTGAATGGATGAATATATGTGTAAAGAAGCACTTATATTCTTGTCAGACTCATAGTAAGTGCTCAAGAAATGCTAGTGACTGTTGTTATTATAAAGTATAAGGCTTCCGATCTGCAGGCACTTCCAATCCATAGTTTCTTCCAATCTTACTGACAACATTCTCTTGCTGAGCCTAAGGACTCACAAAGTGAAACGTGGTTTAATGAGTCCTGGGGTTTTAGGAACTAAGGAGCAGTGATAGTCATTCATGCTCATTAAATCAGTCATGATGTGGGCAGTTGTATCTGTAGAAATTACTGCAATTGGGAGTGAAGCATTGGTATGAAGAAGGGAGAAATATAAGCTTTGACGGAACTGAGACATAGATTCCAGTCCCTGTTCTCTTGACACTGACATTTTCTATCTATGTGAGTTCCAGAAATTTACTTAACTTCTCCAATCTTTATAATGTTCCCTCTCAGGCTTCTTTTAAGGGCTTAAAGCACATATAGAGTACATTGGCACACAGTAAGAGCCTGATACCTGGGGCTGTTAATAATGCTAAATAATGATGTTCACGTGTTTAACCAAACTTCCAGGAGTGAATATTGTTCCGAATACCTTTTCCGCTTAAAGCAACTTCAAGGTCACTCTCTTTAAATTTTAAGTGTTGGGTGAAGTTAAATGAAGGTGCAAAGGCTTCTCCCTCCCTACCCACTCTTCCTTCCCCAAAGGACAAGCCTCACCTTTGACAACCTCACTGACTGTGAGGCCAAACCACCAAGCTGGCAAAGAGAGTATCTTCCTGAAGCAGAAAGCTGGTGCAAACCAACATGTGGTCAGACAGGTTTCTAAACTGTCGGAAACAAAGACATTGCCATTTTCACTTCAGAGAACTATGCCCCTGCCTGGGTGGGGAAGACAGTAGTTGACAAAGTACATAAAATGAAATAACCACCTCTTTAGTTCTCCTTTGTGCACAATTTACTATAGCCGTGGCTTTGACTTAATGGTGGGGAATGTGCTGAATGGGAATTAGAAGCTAAGGTCCCCCTAGACCATGTTGTAGGGGGCATGGACTAATTTTAAACAATATTTTTGGCTCTGCTGATGATACTTGGGATATTTTAAAGCCAGGTCTGTTTGGGGAGCAAAGACTGAGTTCAGACCAGTCTTAACCACCCAGGATTTAAAAAATCAACACTACTCTTGGGGAGGATAATTTCAGACTCAAAATACTCTGTTTTAAGGACTCATAAGGAACAGTTAGAATCCATGTAAAGAATGGTCATTCATCCCATATTTATAAGTATTTACCATGGGTCAATATAAACAGATGAATAAGATATAGAGAATGCAGTCAGTGGTGGTAATGGCAATTGGGAGAACAGATTAAAAGTTAACAAAAATTTCAATAAAAATATAATAGTAGAAAGCAGATGTGTTAGGCATATCTTATGTTGATTAGCAGTATTCGCTATCAAAGTATTGAGTGCTGCCTTTACTGGGGCTATAGTGGTAAGACATGTATCCCAACTGGAAACAGATGGATTAACAGTTAATTATGTCATGGAAATTGTGTTAAGTTCGGTGAAGGAAATTTGGGGGAGATGTGAAGACCTAGGCTAGCAACATGGTATTCAACTGCCTACCTCTCCTTCTATAACTAATGACAACAGAGACTTCTAAGAAAAGAACATCAGTTCTTAGGCAGAGAAAAAGAAAAATGAGTGATGGACTGGCTCAGACAGGAAAACTTACTGACCTTCAACCCACATATTGTGCATAAGAAATGAAGAATCTGCCCAGCCTGTGTTGCTCAGTGGTTGAGCATCCACCTATGAACCAGAAGGTCAAAGTTTGATTTCCAGTCAGGGCACATGCCCAGATTTCAGGCTCCTTCCCCAGTAGGGGGCGTGCAGGAAGCAGCCGATCAAAGAGATCAATGATTCTTGCTCATCATTGATGTTTCTATCTTTCTCTCCATTCTCTCTTCCTCTCTGAAATCAATAAAAAAAATTATTAAAAGAAAAAAAAAAGAAATGTATAATCTGCCCCCAAGGAATATTTTTTCTCTCAATGCCAAAAATTGATAGGATTTTGCTGTGTGTGTGTTTTTTTTTAATGAGAATTAATGGTTAATACAATTAGGTAATTTATATTTTACAAAGATTCAAAAAAGTTATTCAGTATCACCTACATATCTAAGTATTCTCCAGCTATTCAATTTTAAATTTATCTTTTTTTTCCAATTGAATCTTTTCTTAGTAGGCAATTAAGGAATGGTTTAGAAGTGGCATTTGAAACCCACTGTACTTTTTTCAAAATAGAATTCATCATTCTCTGAGTTAATGTGTATGAGACATTTAAATTTTAAAAGATGGCCTTGCTGGTTGTACGCGACACCAGGAACAGGCAGAAGCTGAAATCCTGAGAGGTAGCACACCATATTATCAAATGCTCTTTTCCCTTCTGGGCGACATTACTTACATTGTGCAAATGTGTTATGCAAAACATTCTTAAAACTGATTCTGCATCTTTGCCTCAGGTTCATACAATATTCATTGCAAGTTTTACAAAAAAAGAAATTAATTTAGTATAAAAATCAAGCATTTAAAAATGCCCATGTACCCACCTCAAAAAAAAAAGACGCACACAGACTGAGGGTGAAGGGATGGAAAAAGGTTTTCAGGTGCATTGAAATGAAAACAAAGCTGGGGTAGCAATACTTATATCTGACAAATTAGATCTCAAAGTGAAGGACATAACAAGAGATAAGGAAGGCCACTTCATAATACTAAAGGGAGCAATCCAACAAGAAGAAATAACTCTGGTAAACATATATGCACCCAATACAGGAGCACCCAAATACATAAAAAAAACTCCTGGAGGATATCAAGGGAGAGATTGACAGCAATACAATCATAGTAGGAGACTTTAATACCCCACTATCACCATTGGACAAATCCTCTAAACAAAAAATCAGCAAAGAAACATCAATCCTAAATGACTCACTAGACCAGATGGAATTAATTGACATCTTCAGAACATTTCACCCCAAAGCCACAGAATATACATTCTTCTCAAGTGCACATGGGTCATTTTCAAAGATAGACCATATGTTGGGTCATAGGCAAAGTCTCTTCAAATTCAAGAAGATAGAAATCATATCAAGCATCTTCTCAGATCACAGTGGCATAAAACTGGAAATCCACTACAATAAAAACAATCCAAAAAAGAAAAATCAAACACATGGAGACTAAACAGCATGCTATTAAACAATGACTGGGTTACCAGAGAGATCAAAGAAGAAATAGAAAACATCATGGCAACAAATGACAATGAAAACACAACAATCCAAAATCTATGGGACACAGGGAAAGCAGTCTTGAGAGGGAAGTTCATAGCTCTACAAGCCTACTGCAAAAAAACAAGAAACAATGGTAATAAATTACCTAACCCCACAACTCAAAGAGTTAGAGCAACAAGAAAAGCCCAGTGTAAGCAGAAGGAAGGAAATAAGCAGAGATAAACGACATTGAAACCCAAAAAACAATACAAAAGATCAACAAAACCAAGAGCTGGTTCTTTGAAAGGATAAACAAGATTGATGAACCTCTAGCCAGGCTCACCAAGAAGCAAAGAGAGAGGACCCAAATAACCAAAATCAGAAATGAAAGAGGGGAAATAACAACACACCCCACCTAAATACAAAGGATTGTTAAAAAAAAATACTGTGAACAACTCTATTCCAACAAACTGGACAACCTGGAGGAAATGGACATATTCCTAGAAAAATATAACCTTTCAAAACTCAATCAGGGAGAATCTAAACATCTCAATAGGCCAATAACTATGGAAGAAATTGAAGCAGTCATCAAAAAGCTTCCGGCAAACAAAAGCCTGGGGCCAGATGGCTTCACAGGGGAGTTTTACCAAACATTCAAGGAAGAACTACAACCTATCCTCCTCAGACTAATCCAAAAAATTCAAGAGGAAGGAACACTTTCAAGCTCCTTCTATGAAGCCAGCATCACCCTAATACCAAAACCAGATAAAGACAACACAGTGAAAGAGAATTACAGGCCAATATCCCTCATGAACATAGATGCCAAAATCCTCAACAAAATTCTAGCAAATCGGATCCAGCACTACATCAGAAAGATCATACACCATGACCAAGTAGGATTTATCCCAGGGATGCAAGGATGGTACAATATCCGCAAATCAATAAATGTGATACATCACATAAACAAATTGAGAGATAAAAATCACATAGTCATATTAATTGATGCAGAAAAAGCATTTTACAAAATCCAACACCCCTTCTTGATAAAAACTCTCAACAAGGTGGGAATAGAAGGATCATACCTCAACATAATAAAATCCATATATGATAAACCCACAGCTAACATCATACTCAATGAGCAAAAACTAAAACTATTTCTCCTAAGAACAGGAACAAGACAGGGATGCCCTCTCTCACCACTCCTGTTCGACATAGTACTGGAAGTACTAGCCATTGCTATCAGACAAGAAGAAGAAATAAAAGGCATCCAAATTGGAAAAGAAGAAGTAAAGCGGTCCTTATTTGCAGATGACATGATATTGTACATAAAAAACCCAAAAGACTCCATCAAAAAACTAATAGACTTAATAAATGAATTCGGCAATGTAGCAGGATGCAAAATTAACGCCAAGAAATCTATGGCATTTCTATACACCAATAGTGAACTTACAGAAAGAGAGACTAAAAAAGCAATCCCATTTACCATCGCACCAAAAAAATTAAGATACCTAGGAAAAAACTTAACTAAGGAGGTAAAAGACCTATATGCGGAAAACTACAGGACACTGAAAAAAGAGAGAGAAGATGTAAACAGATGGTAGAACATACCATGTTCATGGATTGGTAGAATCAACATCATTAAAATGTCCCTACTACCCAAAGCAATCTATAGATTCAATGCACTCCCCATTAAAATACCAATGGCATATTTCACAGACCTAGAACGATCTCTCCAAAAATTCATCTGGAATAAAAAAAGACCTCGAATAGCTGCAGCAATCCTGAGGAAGAAGAACAAAGTAGGCGGGATCTCTATACCAGATATCAGGTTGTATTACAAAGCCACTGTTCTCAAAAGAGCCTGGTACTGGCACAAGAACAGACATATAGATCAATGGAATAGAATAGAGAACCCAAAAATCGACCCAAACCACTATGCCCAATTAATATTCGACAAAGGAGGCATGAACATACAATGGAATCAAGACACTCTCTTCAATAAATGGTGTTGGGAAAATTGGACAGATACATGCAAAAAAATGAAACTAGATCACCAACTTACACCATACACAAAAAGTAACTCAAAATGGATACAGGACTTAAACATAAGACAGGAAACCATCAAAATACTAGAGGAATCCACAGGCAGGAAAATCTCAGACATATGCCAAAGGAACTTCTTCAATGATACTGCTCCTAGGGCAATGGAAAATAAAGAGAAAATAAACAAATGGGACTACATCAAAATAAGAAGCTTTTGCACAGCAAAAGAAACCATCAACAAAAAACAAAGACCACTACATGGGAGAACATATTTGCCAATGTTATCACTGATAAAGGTTTAATCTCCAACATCTACAGGCAGCTTATACAACTTAATAAAAGGAAGATAAATGATCCAATTAAAAAATGGGCAACAGACCTAAATAGAATCTTTTCGAAAAAAGACAGAAGGAAGGCCAAGAGACACATGAAAACATGCTCAAAGTCACTAATCATCCGAGAGATGCAAATCAAAATAACAATGGATACCATCTCACACCTGTCAGAATGGCTATCATCAACAAATCAACAAAGGACAAGTTTTGGCAAAGATGCAGAGAAAAAGGAACCCTCGTGCACTGCTGGTGGGAATGCAGACTGTTGCAGCCACTGTGGAGAACAGTATGGAGTTTCCTCAAAAAACTAAAAATGGAACTCCCATTTGACCCAGTGATCCCACTTCTAGGAATATATCCCAAGAAACTAGAAACACCAATCAGAAAGGATATATGCACCCCTATGTTCATAGCAGCACAATTCACCATAGCTAAGATTTGGAAACAGCCTAAGTGCCCATCAGCAGATGAGTGGATTAAAAAACTGTGGTACATCTACACAATGGAATACTATGCTGCAGTAAAATAGAAGGAATTCTTACCATTTGCAGCAGCATGGATGGACCTGGAGAGCATTATGCTAAGTGAAATAAGCCAGGCAATGAAAGAAAAATACCACATGATTTCACTCATTTATGGAAAATAACATTATAACCTGATGAATAAAAAGATAGATACAGAGGCAGTAAAGCACCGAACAGACTGTCAAATTACAGCGGGAAGGCTGGGGAGTGTTGGGGACTGGGGGAAAGAGATCAACCAAAGGACTTGTATGCATACATATAAGCACAACCAATGGACACAAGACACTGGGGGGGTGGGATGAGGGCATGTGACAGGTGGTAGGGGAGGCTGGGGGAAGGTCAATGGGGGAAAAAAATGAGATATATGTACTAATATATGTAATACTTTAAGCAATAAAAAAAATTTAAAAAAAATGCCCATGTATATCAATGCAACCACATTCCAAATGGAAGCTTGGAAACAGGAAGCAGCAGCTCAAATCAGCATTTCATACATCTTACTTAATTATGTGGGCAGAGGTGTCTATATTTATGTTTCTGGTGCCGTGCTACCACATGAAAACCTAGACTTGAGAAACTCGGACTCTTGCTAGTTTCATGACCTTGGACAAGTCACTGTACATCAGCCAAGTTCATTTCCCTCAGTCATTTAAATAGTGCTGCTGATACTAATGCCAGCTGACTTATAAGGTTCTTTTAAATATGAAATCCAATTGTTTGAAAGTGAAACATGATCTGCAAACTGAGAAAGTGCTCTGTTATTCTGACTCACCTAAGTTATCATGAGTCAACTTCTCTGACCTGAGAATAGATTGCTGGAGAGTCTGCTAAACATATTTATGTTACTGCATCTTAAGGCAAAAGCAAGTCATGGAAAACGTTGGCTTCTCTGTATACATGGAGTGTGTGATTATTTGTCACTTGGCTGGGCCAGAGAAGTGAGTTAATATTTTCATTT
The DNA here is from genome assembly GCF_963455305.1 of Plecotus auritus. Taxonomy (NCBI): domain Eukaryota; kingdom Metazoa; phylum Chordata; class Mammalia; order Chiroptera; family Vespertilionidae; genus Plecotus; species Plecotus auritus. Next base: position 10,149,817 of record NC_137773.1, on the reverse strand, counting down.
GCACACAATAATGTGTATTTTCCAGAGTTTCTGCAACTTTAGGAGTTTTTCTTCTGTAACTTATTAGACAGGTATACAGAAGTCCCTTGAATCTTCTATAATTTTAATATTTGAGACCTATAAGCTTAATATTTCCAATGCTGCAATTATACAGGTTGGAAAGGATTACATGATTATGAATACTGTATAGAAGCAAAATTTTAAATGAACTTTCATTGTGTATTTTATCTTATAATCCTGAGATACAAAATTACATCAGATGCCTTATCTTTCGGAAAGAGATTTTTTTATTATTAATCCCTCATGCAAATCATAAAATGAACTTTTTCTTTTTTTAGTTTTCATTTTCAACTTAAGCTGCTTTGCTTATTGACTTTAGTGCTTTCCAAGTTAGTTTCTACACAATTTATTTTTATCAGTTGGTGAATTCCCATTCTTTATCCAGAGTATCACTGAGTGCCCATTCCAATAGGAAGTCTTACAGGCCCTGTCATTTCTTTCCCGTGACCTGATTTCATACTGTTGGATTATTCTGCCCTCTGGCAACTAGATATGTATTTGGTCCGAAAGTAAAATTATCACTAAATAAGTAAACATTGCTAATAAGCCATCATTTATTTTCATCCGCACGTTTGTTTTCTGTGATAGCTGGGGACTTTGCTTACCAGTACTTCACGGTGGGCTTCCTGTTTCTCACTTGTATTATCAGCAGAATAAAGCAGATTTAATTCACACAATGAGGATGGAGGAAAAGTACGTGGGAAAAATGAAATATTTTAGATTTCTTATAAGAATACTAGAACCTAAGTTAAAAAGTTATTCATCTCTATAGTATACTTTTTTGAAGATGACAGTTTTGTATTTGTGTATTTGCAATATCAGTTGATACTCACATGCACATCATTTAACATTGGCATGATTCACTGGCAAGAGGAAATGCAGTAATCCTTATGTTCCAGGTACTGAAGTACCTAATTGAAATGCACTGAAAGGAAAAGTAAGTTTATTACCCTTGCCTACAACTTACATGGTGACATTTTGCTTTATAGCATTTGGAATCTTTCACCTCCCAAGAACAATGAACTTCAAAAACATAATGCAAGTGGGAAAATTGCCTGAAAATGTAATTTTAGAAAGGATTCTTTGAAAATGCCGTTAAATGAGAAAGCTTGGTGAAAAGACGAAACTAATATTTCACTCATCTTTTATTGATTCATATTTAAACCCAGTGTAAAGTTCAGATGTTTAGGGGAAAGAGGAAAAAAAAAAAAAGGCTGATTGAATGAAATAAGTCTGGATGACTCCTTAAAGTTTAACTTAGATATTGTCATGTGAGTGTTTTGGGGGTGCAGCAATGATTTGTATATTTGGTGTTGTGTGTTTTTTATTGTGTTTTTTTTTTTTTTTTCCTCAGGGTAAAACATCTTTTCAAGGAAAATAACACAACTATTAAATCCATGATTTCTTTTGGGGGTTTCTGTTTTCATTGAATGTGGAAAATTTACCCATATGCAACACAAAAATAATCAAATAAATTCCATCATAAAAGAGGGGTACCCTAACTGAGCACATGAGCAGTGATAACCCTAAAAGTCCATCTGTGGGTTGCAGATCGAGCTCCCATAGTACGGTGATTATAACAGGTAACAGTGAGTTCTTAGGTCTGCCAGGCTCCCAACACTTTATACGTATGAAATCATTTTACCCTCCATCTGTACTAGGTGAGGTTTTCCCTGTAATTATGGTCTAAATTTTAGCACAGACTTCCTCCCAGAGTGCATCAATTCAGACCCCCAAATAAGCTTCTAACAAATCGCTTCAAATAAACATATAACGTAGGTAAAAATAGCCTGTTCTCTGTGCACTGTTTTCAAACTCCCACACTCCTTGTGGTTGCCACCTACCCCATCATCCAACTTCCAGTCAACTTGCATTTACTCCCAAGCCATATTCAAATTATGAAGCCAACACCAAAGAGGAGTTGGTCTAATGTTTCTCATCACCCGGGCAACCCACAGTTCCATGTCTTCCACAGGGTCAGCATCCAAGTTGTTTTTTTTTTTGTTTTTTTTTTTCGTGTTTTGTTTTTAAATAACCAGTAAGAATTTTAGTACACCCCCCCCCCCCCGCCTTCTACTGAGAAAAAAAAAAATCAGTATTCTGAAATTTACCTCTTAATCCCATAACGAAAGTGGTTCTGAACTATGACACCAGGTCTGAGCTCTCAGTGGCATAGGGATTAGGAGATGGCAGCATACAACTCCCAAAACCAGGGCAGTTTTCATAAATTGACTATGTAAAAACAAAACAAATAAATGCTCAGGGAATCTGTCAAATGACTTCAAACAACATTTATAGCTTCCTGCCTTTTCCCACTCTTTTTTTTTTGTGTGTGAAATTGAAAAAGAAAACTGAATTCTGAACATGCCCAAGGGCCAAAGATTCAAATTGCAGCTGATTCAGAGAGGCCGCCGCCTCCATCCCTGCTGTTTAAGAAAATTGGTAATGGAATGTCACCCCAATAAATTCAATTAAAAAAAAGAAAGGAAGAAAATTGGTAATGGTGCTGCTACTTGGAAGGAGGAGCCACCTGAAAGTTTCATGAGCTGAAAAGACCAAAGAAATGTTATAAATTAAATAAGAAATGAAGACTGAATAATCTCACCATCTTCATCATTTACCATCTCAAAAATGTAAACTGTAAGTCATTGTCTAGTTCATAAAGCAGCTTATGAATTACAGGGAAATCATCCAGGATTTGAATTAAACTGTTATGCTACCATCCTAGCAGGCAACATTGCCTAGGACTGGTAATTAAAGGGACCCTTTGCTTCTATAAAGATTGGAAACATCAAGCTCTATAACTTGGAAGGAAATGATACTATTTAAATATCCTCAATGCAGCATTTTATCTATTCTTCATATAAAACCCATGGAAGTATGTCTAAAATGCATAGGGAACCTGAATTATATTTCAAGGAGAATATTTTGCTTAGTTAACAACTGACACACAGGAACTTATGGGAATGACAGAACTGAGTCTAAACACCCTCATCTGTAGGTTCCATTGCACTTTTAAGAATTTGGGTTTCAATGCTAACACTTCTTTCTCAGGTAAGATATACTCAAGTGCTCAGCATCGAGATCTCCTCAGAAAGTTAGAAGAGCTATTCAGTGTTTTAATGGGAATCATAAATATCCACTCAAAGCCGGGTATACATTTTTATAAGGAAATGGACTGACCAAATGGGGTCCAACGCGCCTCCTGCTTATAGCGCCGGATGCCATGTTGCAAAGAAAATGAAAATCACCCACTGGACTGGGTACCTAGACCCAACTTGGACCTGCATGTTCCACAGCACAGCATTGGTTCTATTTAAGAGTCTGCAGTCCTAAAAGTGCCTGAAGTATGCACATCTCTGTTGTCTACCAACCAGTAGCCAGGCACAGTATTCGACTGTGGGGACAGGATGTTGTGGAAGATAGCCATGGCCTCTGCTCTCAAGGAGTTTACATAATAAATGGGGGAAATGGACAACAAAGTAATAATAATTCAGATAGTAAGTGTGAATTATTAATGAACAGAACCAAATAAGGGGGATCACTGGGAACCTGCTTGAAATAGAGTGTTGTTTTTTTTAAATGTATTTTTATTGATTTCAGAGAGGAAGGGAGAGGGGGAGAGAGGGAGAGAAATAATGATGAAAGAGTCATTGATCATGTGCTTCCTGCATTGCCCCCCACCGGGGATTGAGCCCGCAACCCGGCCTAACCAGGAATCGAGCCATGACTTCCTGGGTCATAGGTCTATGCTCAACCACTAAGCCATGCCGGCCAGGCGAGTGTCAGGTTTCTGAGAGGGAACGTTGGAGTTGAGACATGAATGACTGTAAGGGAGACATGGAAAGATGTGGGGAAGAACTTGTCAGGCAGAGTGATCTGCAATAAAAAAAATGTACACAGAAAGACACCTATGTTGAGAAACAGGAGATATAGATATCTTCCACCTTCATCTTTGACCAGCGGTCAAATAGGGGTGCATATGTGGGGTGAAACAAGATAGACCAGCTCTGGATTCAGCCTGGAAGGGTTTTGCTTTCTTTCTCTTTGAAAACAGGGGTTAACAATGATAATGCCCTCCTCAACTTTCTGTGGAGCGTTGCTAGGGTGACACTGTAATTCAAAGGACAAAATATCAATAAAGCCAGGATGTACAGGAAAGTAAACAAGCTTTATAAAATAGTCCAAGTGTTTGTTAAATAGACTACAATGGGACAGGTCCATTATCAGTGCAGAAAACTCTGTACTTAGTATGTCCAATTATCTAAATAGCTCAACAATATAATCCATCAGTAGTATTCAGCCTTCCAGCTCTGATATCTGATTGTGAATTCTCCGTGTTTATTCATATTTCAGCCAAATGTCGATCCACAAATGCATTGGCATCTGGCAGTGATGAATAAACATAAGACTGTGCTCCTCCTGCAGGTCTTATGGGCTAATGAACTAGGGCTAGTTCAATCCTCACTGATGTTTCTTCACATCGAAGAACTGTGTTCTTTTCCTTAATAGAATCAGCATAGTCTAACCTTGAATCCTTGGCCTTGAATCCTTAGCCCGCCCAGAGGTACACATATTTAAAGACCAGCTCTGGCCGCTTTCTTGCCTTTCAGTTTTCTGAACAAGCAGATACTTGTGGGAACCCAAAGATACTGGGTCTGAAAACCCGTGGGGTCCACAAACACCCAGCAGTGTTTGGGCGGAGAGCAGCATGCCGGTGAAGGCGGAGGCCAGCAGCAATGCCCAGACACTCGGGCTTCTTTTGATGGTGAATGTGCTCAGCAGCCCTGAGAGTCTTTCTTTGCTGTGTGACACACAGTGGAGTATGCCAAATGCCTGTTAATTAGTCACTTATGAGCATAACTCGTGGGATCTGATTGTTTTGGTGGCAGTGCAGTGAGAGACAGGTGACTGTGGCAGAGATGAATGAGTCGCACACGGTGCTGTGTGGACACACCAATGTCACTCATTTTCTTGAAGCCCTTTCCATGGCCAGTGTCAGCAAGTCTTCATGGATCCCTTAGCCCAGTGGTCGGCAAACTGCGGCTCGCGAGCCACATGCGGCTCGCGAGCCGCGGTTTGCCGCTCTGCTGACTAATGAGTTTGCCGACCACTGGGATAGGGGCTTAATCACAAGGAACAACAACAGCCTGTAATTATTGGAATCGAGAGTCTAGGTCAGTGGTTGGCAAACTCATCAGTCAACAGAGCGGCAAACCGCGGCTCACGAGCCGCAGGTGGCTTGCGAGCCACAGTTTGCCAACCACTGCCCTAGCCCATGTCATTTGCTGTGCTACAGTCAGCCATGCGCCCTCTTTGATCTCTGTACTATGGTTTCTGTGGGGCACGTTCTGCAGTCCCAGTGAAAATGTAGCAGGGGAGAATTGAACCAGAAGTTTCATCTATCAGCTGTTTTTTGCCAGTCTGTGTAGGAAAAGGGACTTCCAAAATATATGTCAAAATTAGTGCATATAGGGGTGCTAGGGAACCTGACTGAACATTAAGGTCTCCAGTTTATGTAGAAGACCTGACCTCATTATAGAGATCATCAATCATACTTGAGAGAAGGGCTTTATGTCATTTCTTTGTCCATGGGAATGAGTATGGGTGTTAGGAGGGAGGTGTTTGTACTTCATCAGTACACCAACGTTGTTACATACCTAATAGTGTCTATTTAATTGAGAAACTTGCTCCACTTATTAAGAGAGTGTTAGAATACAAGTCCTTACAATAATAATCCTATCACACTGGTCATCAATCAGTAGCGAATTCTCACTATGTCCTGGGCATTCTAACTTCCTTTGTATGCTCTCATTTGCTGTCCCATCTACTGGTTACCTCTTTTGCTAATAATGAAAGTCTTCTACTTGTTTTGTAAGGCCAGTTTAAGTGCCATGATTTCAGAAAAGCCTTCCAGATCCCCAGACACACACGATCACCTTTTCTTCAGAGTCCTTGACAGTTTTTAAATACCACTGTGAAAGCATGTAGGACTGACTTTCATAACTATTTGTTTACACATGTGCCTCATTTATAGACTTCAAGCTCCAATGTCCGCCAGCAGGCAAGTGAGTGAAAGGATTAGGCAGTTACTTTCTAAGATTTTGTGCTATTTAGCAAAGAAGCGGGTTTATAAAGAATTGAAAAATATTTTTGGCTATTTTTTTATGTATTATGCTTTTATATCCTCAGGTTCAGGCATTGTGTCTTTTTCATTTCATGCCCTAGAAGCCTAGCACCATATCTAGAGCAGTGTTTGGTAAGTGTTTGTTCAATGAATGAATGAATAAATGAATGGTGTCACTTTCTAGCTGAAAATAATTCAATGACTCCCTCCTATCTGTCAGAATATATTCAAATACATTAGTTCCTTATAGCCAGAGGTTAAGGAAACTAGAAATGGGTTAACCTGGGATAGAAAATGCAATTTTTGTATTTTCACACATTGGCAGAACTGTGTCTTCTAAAAAAAAGATAAAAGTATGCTTTTTCTCTAAGACCCAGCTTTAAGGATGGCCTTTGTATACACTCTCTAAATTCCTGAAGGAAGCCCAGCCAGTGTGGCTCAGTTGATTAGGTATGGTCCCATGCACCAAGAAGTTGTCCCCTTGGATTCCTGGTCAGGATGTAAGCCTGGATTATGGGCTTGATCCCAAGTAGGGGATGTGCAGGAGGCAGCCAGTCAATGTTTCAATCTCAGTGATGCCTCTCTCTCTCTCTTTCTCTCTCTCTCTCTCTCTCTCTCTTTCTCTCTCTCTCTCTCTCTCTCTCTCTCTCTCTCTCTCTCTCTCTCTCCCTCTCTCTCTCTCTCTCTCCCTCTCCCTCTCCCTCTCTCTCTCTCTCTCTTTCTCTCTCTTCCTCACTCTTTAATGCTTCTTGTTTATCAACATTTTTAGATGACATAGCAAACATTTGAACACATTTGCCTCCTCTGCTAGACCAGTGATTCTCAACCAGGATTGATATTCCTCCAGGAACATATAACAGTGTCTGGAGACATTTTTGGTTATTACATCTGGGAAAGAGGAGTGGGTACTTCTGTAATCTAGAGGGTAGGGCCAGGAAAGCTGCTAAATGCCCTGCAATGCACAGCGCAGGCTCCCACAACTAAGAATTGTGCATCTTATAATGTCAGTAGTGGTGAGAAAGAAAATTCTGCACTAGACTATGAACTTTTTGAAGTTAGAGAATGTGTCTCAATTCACTGCTAATTTTTTGAATTTCCTGAGTTTAAACCAAGGCTTAACTATGTTCAGATCATGTGTGATAAACAAAGAATTGAATAAATGAAGGAATGATCAGTTGGTGGATGCATGGATGGACTGGCAGATGGATGAATGGATTCGTCCTCTATCCAGGACCATTTTCCAGCCCTTCAAATTCTTGGCAGCATTTCCTTTTCAAGTCAGAATTGCTATTTATTATCCGAATTACAGAGTAATCAAGCCACCAACCATGATGTTGACCTGACCGGCTCTCATTTTGAGCATGTACTTGACCACAGATCTTGAGACATTTATTCTCTGCAAATATCAACAGCCCTTTTCTGGCTGTTTGGTCACTTGTATGCTCTCCCTTTGTGCTGATTATGTTTCCCCTATTTTATTATCTACTAGAGGCTTGGTGCACGAATTCGTGCACCAGTGGGGTCCCTCAGCATGGCCTGCGGGATCAGGCAGAAACCGGCTGTCCACCATCCCCTGAGGGGTCCTGGATTGCGAAAGGGTGCAAGCCAGGCCAAGAGACCCCACTGGTGCACAATCGGGCCTGGGAAGGGACACAAGAGGTTGGTCAGCTGGGGAGGGCTCCAGGGCATGTCCAGCCCATCTTGCTCAGTCCCGACCCCAGCAGCAAACTAACCTACCGGTCAGAGCATCTGCATCCTGGTGGTCAGTGCACATCATAGTGACTGGTCCACTGGTTGACTGTCAGCCCCATGGTGGTCATAGTGAGCGGTTGAGCAGCCTTAGCATATCATTAGCATATTACGCTTTGCTTGGTTGAACAGATGATGGGACACTTAGCATATTAGGCTTTTATTATATAGGATATCACTGTTGTAATGCTTCTTCTAACTGTACTCTTCTCTGAGACTGTATAAGAGTCTGATGTGACTCTCACTTAAAAAAAACCCTCTGAAGGATCTCCTCTCTGGGTTTCCCCCAGACAATCAGCCCTGGTCATAATCTACCAGGTAGAAAACAAATGTATGTTCTTCTGGTCAGTCTCACCAACTTACATTTCAATCAACTGCCTTATTTTTTTGTTTGTAATTTAAAAAAAATAATCAAGTATATCTAGGAATGGGAAAATACTACTCTACTTAGTCTGAGGAGGTCCCTCAAACAAAAGTTATCCACATGTTATGATATCTTTACACTTTTTTTTCCACTTGTGTTATTTCCACATTGGCCAGAGCATGTGCTCTATGGATTTTAAGTAAAAGTGTTTGTGATCCACATGATTTCCTGTTGGGCTTCTGAAGTGGTTTCCACGTGTGCCCACGCTCACTGTATTAGGAGCTGCCTCTGGTCGATGAACACAGCAACACCAGTGGTTGGATGATTGCTCTCCTTTCTTTCAGGTTGCCTCTACTATTTAAAATAACAGTAACAAAAAAGATCTTTATTCATTTTGAGATTTAAAATTTAATTAAAAATGGTAGTACATACACACCGTCACCACCACCACCACCACCACCACCACCACCACCACCACCACCACCCCCACCCTTCCCTAGAAATAAAGAAATCAGCAGGAATAATTTGGATTGCTGGAAATTTTTACAACTAAGTAAAAATGCTGGGGAAAACTGTCCTCCAAGGAACCCTCTGTCTACATTGACAAAACATGAATTAATTGCATTGAAGATATATTTTTAAATAAAGGGAAAGTTTAGAGTTGTGATGTTTTGGCAAATTTATACTCCCTGTATTTAGCATGATTTACCCCCCCCCCCCACTTTACTTTTTGTGAGGTGTACTATACATGAACTGTTACATGAAAATATATATGTATTAAAGGGCAAAATAAATGATCACTATGTACCTACTACAAGACTAACACGTAGTACATTATCATATCTGAGATATCATTATATGATCCTTCTTGCATTCACCTATTTCTTCTCCCCTCCCTCCCATAGTAACTGCTATCCTGAGTTTTGTGTTATTCCTTTTATTTGTAAGTTTTACTCTATGCTCGATAAACAATATATTGTTTAGTTTTGCCTGCTTTTTAAAAATATATGGAACCATACAGCATTTTTCCTTCTGTCTCAGGGTTATATCTTTGAGACTTGCCAATGTTGAGGTACATAGTGTAGGTCTTTTATCCCATTGTGTGAATATACCACAACTTAGCTGTTCATCTCGTTCTTGATGAAGATTTTAATTGTTTCTATTTTTTTCCTTTTAACAAACAGTGCTGCTATAAAAAATTTTGGAAAAAATATATTCTGGTATACATTTAGAACAGTTTTTCTAGGATACATATTTGGTAATAGACTTTAGAGGATATGTGTGTGCGAGTAAGAATATGCTGGATATGTAATTAAGTAACAACAATAAATCTCAGCAGCTTGCACTAACCTAGGTTTATTGCTCTCTCCTGTTCCACCTGCTGCATTCATGGGCTGGGGATCAACTCCGTATTTTCTTTTACCCCAGACCTGTCTGAAAGAGAAGCCACATGTGGTAGCATTGCTAGGGTTGTGCTGCAGGGAAGAGCCCACAGCATACAACTGGCAAGCAAAAGCTTCTGCTTAGAAGTGATACACAAAATTTCCATTCATATATTTTATGCTAAAGGAAGTCATACAACCAAGTCTGAATTCAACAGGGTGGGATGTACAATGCAGGGAGGACCACTGAAGAGAACGGAGTCAGTACATTCGGGGATAGTAACGCAATGTACCACAGTGCATGTTTAATTTTTCGGGTGATGTCAAACTTGGTATGTTCAGAGTGGTTGCATCAAATTGCAGTCCACCGTCAGTTCTGAAATCCTGGAGCTCACATCTTCACCAGTGCCCCGTGTTATCTGACTTTTAAATTCGTGTTAGTGTAACAGGAGTGAGCGAAGACTCATTGTTGTTTGTTTGTTTTTTAAATATATTTTTATTGATTTCAAAGAGGAAGGAAGAGGGTGAGAGAGATAGAAACATCCATGATGAGAGAGAATCATGGATCGGCTGCCTCCTACAAATCCTCCAGTGGGGATCGAGCCCACAACCCGGGCATGTGCCCTTGACCAGAATCGAACCTGGGACCTTTCAGTTCGCAGGCCGACGCTCTATCCACTGAGCCAAACCGGCTAGGGCTCATTGTTGTTTTTATGTGTATTCTCTGATTATTAATGAGGTTTAACATTGTTTCATATGTTATAGGCCATTTAAAATAATTCTGTGACGTTTCTGGGCAATCATATTGCCTGTATTTCTATTGCATTGTAGGAATGCCTCCACCATTTTTTCTTCTACTAACTCGTAGGAATTCCTTTTCTGGTTGTTAATCCTTTCTCAGTTTTTGTGTTACACATTTCTTCTCCCAAATTATAGCTTGCACTTGTGTCATATGCTAAGAGAATAACTTTATGTTGTTTTTTTAAATTATTTTGAAATGTTTAACTTGACACTTATTTCTGTAAAAGTTACAGAAAGTATATACCGAGATCCAATACACTCTTCACTCAGAATTCATTTTTCTGGACCATTTGAGAGTAAATTGGGATATGACGCCCCATTACCTCTTAATACTTCAGCATGCATTTCTTATGTAGAAGGATAATCGCAGTACATACCTCAAGATCAAGAAGTTCACATTGATCTAATGTTACCGTTCATCCAAATATACTATTCAAGTTTTGCTATTTGTTCTAATGATGTTCTTCATAGACTCAAGATCCAGTCCAGGGACACATTTACTTCTCATGTCTCTTCAGTCTCCTTCAAGCTAGAACTTCCTCTTTGTTGTATCAGGAATCGTGCCTCCAGAGTGTCTTTCTTCTTCCAAACCACCACAAATTCATTTTGTTTCTGTAGAAATCCACTGGACATCAAATGTGAAGACTTTACTCTGTAAAATAAGTCTGCCTCTTGTATTGTGCTCTTCCAGAAAATCGTAGTTTTTTTTTTCTAAGGGCTGTGCAACGAAGTACCACACGCTCTATGGCTTAAAATGACAAAAATGTATTGTCTCACCCTTCTGGCAGCTACAAGTTCAAAATCAAGCTGTCAGCAGGACCATGCTCCTTCTGAAATCTGCAGGGAAGACAGATTCCTTGCGTTCTGTGAGCCTCCAGTGGTGGCTGCTCATACTTGGCATTCCTTGGCCTGTAGATGCATCACTCCAATCTCTGCTTCCGTCTTTGCGTGGTGCTCTCTCTGTGTGTCTCTTGTCTCCACTTGGCTGTCTGCTTATAAGGACACCAGTCCTGTTGGATGAAAAGCTCACCCTGCCCCAGGATGACCTCATCTTAACTAATTGTATCTACAAAGACACAATTTTTCAAGAACGTCACATTCTGAGTTACCAGACATTAGAATTTCATTTATTTTTTTCTTTATTGATTAAGGTATTACATACGTGTCTTTATCCATCCTCCCTTTGATCCCCCCCCCCCACTCATGCCCTCACCCCCCTGGTGTCTGTGTCCATTGGTTAGGTTTATATGCATGCATACAAGTCCTTTGGTTGATCTCTCCTCCTTACCCCACTCTCCCCTGCCTTCTCTCTGAGGTTTGAGCATCTGATCCATGCTTCTCTGTCTCTGGATCTGTTTTTGTTCCTCAGTTTATGTTGTTCATTATATTCCACAATTGAGTGAGATCATGAGATATTTATCTTTCTCTCACTGGCTTATTTTGCTTAGCATAATGCTCTCTAGTTCCATCCATGCTGTTGCAAATGGTAAGAATTTCTTCTTTACAGTAGAGTAGTATTCCATTGTATAAATGTACCACAGTTTTTTAATCCACTCATCTGCTGATGGGCACGTAGGCTGTTTCCAAATCTTAGCTATGGTAAATTGTGCTGCTATGAACATAGGGTGCACATATCCTTTCTGATTGGTATTTCTAGTGTCTTGGGATATATATCTTTTGTTGTTGTTGTTGAGGGAGACACAAAATTCCACTCATGTCTGATACCATGAAGTTCAGGGCAAAATATCAAGCACAGAGGTAATAACTACGATTTTCATAGCTATATTTTTCCTTCATTATTATGTACTAGTTCTTACTTATATTTTACCCGGATCTAATTTTTATTTTCATTTCTCACTATCATATTTTTTGTTGTTTTTCTTTTTCTTTTTTTTTTTATTGTTAATCTTCATTTTTTACCCTGTTGATTTTAGAGTGGAAGGGAAGGTGAGAGACAGAGATAAATCTCGATGTGAGAGAGATACATGGATTGGTCGCCTCCCGTATGTAACCCAACCGGGGCTAGAGATCCAGCCTGCAAACAAGGTAGGTGCCCCTGACCAGAATGGAACCTGAGACCCTTCAGTCTGCAGACCAATTCTATCCAGTGGCCCAAACTGGCTAGAGCTGTGAGTGTGTTTTTGGCAGAACTACCTACCTTCAGTCTTTTGTGGAGTGAGGCAAGCAGTGAGTGGATATTTAAAATTTTACCACTAAATCTCACAGAATTGTTTAGTTGCCACACAAACCTGCCACTCTCTCCACAAGTTTCATTTGAGAAGGAGGAATATGTGGTGGTTACCATTTCTGTTCTGGAGCTAGACTGCCTGGATTTATGCACGGCTAACCTTTTTAAAGTTGTCATACTAGTATAACCTCCTTAGTTCTCAGGTTTCCTACATTTAAAATGAGAATAAAAAATGTAAGTACTTCAAGCACCGCATAGTACTCAATGAATATTAACTTTGATCAGTTATTGCTTGTACGCTTATTATGCTAAACAATAATGAATATATAAATCTTATAAAGGATCAGCCATAATTCTCCAAGCAATATGAAAGGGAACATGTTCATTTATTCATTCAGCAGACATGCACTGGATGCCAGTAAGTGATAGGTATTTTTCTAAGTGAACTTGTCTTCTAATCTTAGAATAGTACCCAGCACATAGTAGGTGCTCAATAAGTCAGTGTTGAATAAATGGATACCAAATCTCTGGTATCACAGAATTTATAATCTAGGTGGAGAAAAGATGTATTGAATGAATACTTAATGTAAAGTGCTGTCACATTGTATGAAGAAAAATAAAACAAAGAGACAGCAGACTGCTGGCTTGTGGGTAGAATGCACTTTTAGAAAGTGAGGTCGGAGCATGCATTGCTTAGGAAGGGATGTTTAAGGAGAAGCCGGGTGACCCAACTGCCTGTCAGGCAGCCTCAGAAACACAGCTCAAGAGCTCTGAGGTGGGAATATGCTTGGCAGGTTAGGGGACTAGCAGGAGGCAATTAAGTTAGTAAATAGAGGGTTCTTTCCACTGGAGATATCTACTAATGCCAGGTGCGGTTATATAAACGTAAAATGAGCTCTGTTGGTAGTACAGGAGCTCAAAGAAGGAAGGGAAGACTTGGGTGGGAATGGTCAGTGAAAACCTTGCAAAGGAGGAAGGATTTAAACATGGGGAGCAGCCCTAACCAGTTTAGCTCAGTGGATAGAGCGTCGGCCTGCGGACTCAAGGGTCCCAGGTTCGATTCCGGTCAAGGGCATGTACCTTGGTTGTGGGCACATACCCAGTAGGGAGTGTGCAGGAGGCAGCTGATCGATGTTTCTCTCCCATCGATGTTTCTAACTCTCTATCCCTCTCCCTTCCTTTCCGTAAAAAATCAATAAAATATATTTTTTAAAAATAAATAAATAAACATGGGGAGCAGAGAGTCCCCTAGTGCAGTTCACAGTTGATCAGGCAAGAACAGGGGTGGTATCTCCTGGGAGTTTATCCGAAATGCAGAGTCTCAGCCCTCCCCCACCCACCTCCTGGGGTGGAACCACAGACTCTGGGTGATTCTTGTGCACACCCACCTGAGAGGCCTTGATCCAATACTACTTCTGGGACATGACTGGAGATGCATGTCACTGGGAGTCAGCTAAAGCGTAAATTCTCATTGGGTAGGTCTGGGGTGGAGTCTGAGAGTCTGTGTTTCTAATCTCCCAGATGAAGCAGACACTATCCATCCAAGAACTATATACAAGGGCCTGCCAACTTCCTGTAAAGACCACATAGTCAGTGTTTTAGGCTCTGCCTGCCATACAGTATCTATTGCAGCATGAAAGGAGCCATAGCCAATACATAAATGATGAGCATGTTCCCGTAAATTCTATTTATGGACATTGAAATGAGAATTTCATAAAGTTATTAGGCATCTCAAACTATTCTCTTCTTTTGATTTTTTCTGACCATTGAAAAATGTGAAAGTCATTCTGAGCTCACACGCCATAATTTGCTGACCCCCTGTCCCTAAATAATATCCAGGGCAGGACCATTCTCTGGGTGATTTTCTTGTCCCCCAGTAGTGTATGAGTGCCTAACCATTGATAACAAGAACATTTTTTTCAAATAAGAAAAATACCTTCAGGAAAAAGGTGTTTCCACTGTGAATAAAGAATCAGAAAATGTCAATTAATGATGAAAATAAATACATATTCTGTGCAACCAAGTAAAAGTCATGGCTCAAGAAATCAGAGGAGGGTTTACCTGGTTATGACAAAAGGTGAAAATGGTAGTTGGTTTCAAATACATGAAAGGTTGGCGTTGGAGAGGAAGGCTGCATAGTCTGCTTTCACAAAACTGGCATCAGTGAACCCTACTTACAGGGAAGCAGATTCGACTCAACGTGAGAAAGAACTTTCTTAAGCAGCTGGAGCTGTGCACCCACAGAACTGCTTTTCCCAGGAGGCAGTTTCCCTGTCACTAGAGGCAGATGAGAGGCTGTGTCTGATGAACCTGATGGAAAAAGGAAATTCTGTGTTGGATCTACAGCAAATTTCATGTCTCAGATTTTTCTCCACCATATTCTCTGTTACATGCTCTTCAGTAGTCCCTCTGTTAAGCTCCTGTGTCCATGATTGTTCCTGAATCCTCCTTACTACCCTCCCAGGGGTCCTCAAACTTTTTAAACAGGGGGCCAGTTCACTGTCCCTCAGACCGTTGGAGGGCCGGACTATAGTTTAAAAAAAAAAAACTATGAACAAATTCCTATGCACACTGCGGGCCCGGGACGAGTCGGCTGCTAAGCAGGACAGGCAGCGGCACCCGGCGGGCCAGATAAATGTCCTCGGCGGGCCGCATGTGGCCCACGGGCCGTAGTTTGAGGACCCCTGCTACCTACAGTCTTCCCAACTCAATCTCATAGTCAGGTGTCAGAAAAATGGTTTGACGTCTCAGCTCTGATTATGTTGTTTCCCTGTTCCCACGTCTTCAGTGGTTGCAGATGAACTCTTCGATCATTTTCTTATTCTGACAATCAATTCTCCTTACAGCTTTATATTCCCCAGTTCTTGCTAACCCACTTACAATGGACCACTTGTTCGTCACAGAGCTGCCTGTCTACCCCGCTTGGTACTTTTCTTGCACAGGCTGTTCCCACCAGCTGTTACACCCTTTCGCCCACTCCCCCTCCTGTTTTTCATCTGTCCAAATCCTACCCATCTTTCAAAGCTCATCTCAATTATTACCTCCTCCATGGAGATATGTATTATTCACAGGCACACACACACTCCTTTATTCCCCCATAGCATTTGCACTAACAGCCATTATTTTTCTGAGCTGTTTCTTTGGTAACTTGTCATGATCTGGCTCTTCTTCATCTCAACAGGTTCACCTCTTACGAGTCCCCTTCCTTTCCTATTATGCTCTTTCTTTTCTGACCTCTGTTGGATCCTCAAATGCTCTCAGCTGATGTCTGAAGTCCAGACCTCAACAGGGCTAATTCTTTTCATCAATCAGCTCTTCGTTCAAATTGCTATCTCCTTTAACTATACCAGTGGTCGGCAAACTCATTAGTCAACAGAGCGACAAACCGCGGCTCACGGGCTGCAGTTTGCCGACCACTGGACTGTACCAAGCATGTCAAGTTCATGGCCGGTGGGCCATAGGCCTCATTTATTTAAAGCCTGTCCCTCGTTTATTTGCTCATTTTACCATTGGTCTGCTTTTATTAAAAGCATGTATTAATCCCTGGTACTATCTTACTTATCTGTGCAGTAGTTTATGATCAGCTTTTCTGCAACACTACTAGACAGTACGGCCCATAAAGCAGATACTTTTTCTAATGTGTAGCTGGAGGAAAGTGCTGGCGACATGGTAGACGCCGAGTGAATGGGTGGTTAAATAAATTAACTGTTGGATTACATGTGCTTTAAGAGTAGATTCATTACCTGCGCCTGCTTTCCTTTCCGCTCAGTCAGCACTAGTTGAGAGCGGGCCAAGATAGCCAGTGGAATGTCAGGAATACGCTCAGCTGTATGGAATGTTGCCACCAACCTTCATTACCTATCTAAGCAACGCACGTCTGCGATGAGAAGCAAAAGAGCAACTGAAGTGAGAGAGACTTCATAACTACCGAAAGCCTGTCTGTAAAGCAAGATGCAGAGCGGTGTGTAAAATAGGACAGCGTCTATTTATTCTTTTGGTAACGTACGCAATGACTAAAACTTCCGCTACAGAGAAAAATAGGGAAAGATGCACGTCGGGTCACTTTGGCAAGAACATGGTATAAGAAAGAAAAAAAAAGAGACAAAGACAAATAAAACAGTTTTCGAAAAACCATGAAAAGCAGAAATGCTATTGAACAGATACATGGAAAAAAATAGTTTGTTTTTTTCCGTAACATATGGATAAAGGTTAGGAGACATGAGGGCTGCAAGGTTAATATAAATCTAACGTCAGGAGTCGGGAGTATAGGTCCAGCAGAGAGACTGTGGGGTAGGCTTTATTTGTCTAGTACTCATCTGATTTGATGTTTCCACCATAATATATCAGTGACACTTGGGCAGAAATTACACCGCTGGGCATCTGCCTCTGCTGAGCTTAAATGCCTTCGCAAGGAGAACAGTTCTCTTTTGTTCTGCGACTTCTGAAAAGTTATGATGAAAGTCATAGCAAGAGAATAAATAAAGACAGCCAGGAGGCCACAGTTTGAAGAGTCACTTTCCTGATTAGTAGGGCAATTTTAAGTACAGGGAAGAAGTCCAAGAAAAGAAGGAAATACTGTCAGAATAATAATAATAATAATAAAAAAACACACACACACACACTATGTTTAAAATACACTAGAGCCCTGGGCGGTGGGTGTGGCGCAGCTGTTAGAGCACGGGCCCCAGCACCAAAGGGTTGAGAGTTTGATTTCTGGTCAAGGACACGTACCTGGGTTGCATGTTTGATTCCTGGCCCCGGTCAGTGCACTTGCAGGAGGCAACCAATTGATGTCCCTCTCAGATCAGTATCTCATTCTCTGTCCTCCCCACCCGCCCCCGCTTTCTGCCCCCACCCCCCTTCCTTCCTTCCACTCTCTCTAAAAAGCAATGGGAAAATATCCTCAGGTGAGGATTAACAAAATATAATAGAGACTTCTCCTTGTAGGTCTCCAATACAAGTCATCTGAAAGCATGGGTCACGGCCCAAATCCTGGGGACGCTCAAACTTGAGAAGCAAATGAAGTGTCCAGATCAGTTCCTGTGGCACACACATCAGACACTGTCAGCAAAAACCCAGTGGGCAGCATGCGCCCGGACAACAAGGATACCATCCACGTTACCTCTAATTGCCTGCCAAGTGCTTTGAAAACCACCCACAGAAATATCCCCCTGGCATTATAAAGAATAGTCCTCATTACAGTCCTCTTACGGAATTAAAGAAATAACACTGTGCACAGTAATTTACAGTTTTTTTAAAAATATATTTTATTGATTTTTTACAGAGAGGAAGGGAGATGGATAGAGAGTTAGAAACATTGATGAGAGAGAAACATCCATCAGCTGCCTCCTGCACACCCCCTACTGGGGATGTGCCCGCAACCAAGGTACATGCTCTTGACCGGAATCGAACCTGGGACCCTTGAGTCCACAGGCCAACGCTCTATACACTGAGCCAAACCGGTTAGGGCAGTAATTTACAGTTTTTCTTAGCATTATCAACCACCAAACATAAGCTTTGTTGAATCAAGGCAAGGTCAAGAAACAAAGGTAATGTAGACAGACTCTCGGGTATTTACATTTTCACTCTGCCTCCATGCAGTGCGTGAAACTGTGTGATATTGGGCTAGTGGATCAACCCTCTAAAGTCCAGAAAGCTCACTATGAAATAAAGATGCATGATACCAGGAGACACATCAACGGATGGTTATTAGGAATTATATGAAAGAGTGGGTATAATCTTAGCATTTGCTAAGTACATGATAAACAATAGATGTCAGCTTACACTTTTCTCATTGTACACAGCAGCGCTTAAGTACATCTTTGTCGAGCTGGCTTGAAAAGTTAATGACTTTGAGAAGAAATGAAATGCCAGTGCAGGGCAGTCTCATTTTATGTCCAAGGTATAGTCCTGAAAAGGTCTCATAACTCAAAACTGCCATAATTCAACATTAATTTGCCATCGTCATGAATAGAGAGTAATTGGAGTGAATTCTCGAGGTGCTTAAATCTGTAATTACCATAGCTCAGGGCTTGGTTCCATGGCTCTCTCTCCAGCATTGTTTGTACCTTATTTAACTTGATCCGGAAGACAGTGTTTGCAAACTCAAAGTGTAGCTCAAATAAGTTGCATTTTATTTTGTCAGCATCATCTCCAATCGTTTGCTGAGTAGCCTCCCCAGAATCCATGGCATTGTGTATCATGGTAGTTCTCTGACCTTCGCAGCTCTTATCACACATGAATTCTTCCCAATGTTACTACTTTCATCTGGAAAATGAACAGTTAGAAAGCGCACATTTCCTATAGGCTATTTAAGCAGATTTAAAGTGATAGTGAGAGCAAATGCTAAAATAATAGCATAGTAGTCAGTCAAATCACTCATAAGTTCTGTTGCTTATAAATAACAGCTTGGTTCACCTGATGTTGCAAAAGTAGAGTAGGTATTTGTTTCTATCAGCCAAAGCGGCACCAACCACAATGAACAGTAGTAACGTATAGCCCACTTGACCTAAACTTTGTAAATTATGCAATAATTGACATTTTTAAAAAGTTGGTGGAATATTGATTTATTTCAAAATGTATGTACATGATATGATTTATTTAAAAGTATATATTTTATTTCATTATTTCTGAAAAGTGACCAAACTTAAATAGCTCCACCAAGCCCAGATAGTACCAGCACTATAGAAACCTGTTACCTAATTGTAGGCCAACATGGTCTTCGCTGCCTGTAAAGGACTCTGGTCAAGTCCCCGACCTCAGTCAGTCCTTGCTAGAATGTTCCTGTGACAGCAACTGCTAGGCCTTCAATGTTTTCTAAAGTTCACATGTGTGTCTGTTGTTTTAGCTATGTTCACCATAGAGGTCTCACTGTACGAAATTGCCCAGCCTATTTCTTAGCTCCTTCCGGAGGTTATGTAGTTGAAAAATCTCTCTAGTTCTACAGTGAGAAGCAGGTGAGTCAGAAGCTTCCTTTGGGGACCGAGTTCTACAGCTCTTCACACGAAAGGAGGGTGCACACATTCCTTTTAGGTGTTCTCTCCATCCTCTCTCAAGTGCTGTCGACGGGAGACCTCTTCAAATGAGATTGCTTTGGTACCATAATTATTGCCTAAAAGTCTCCTAACATCTGCAGGCCACCTGTCTCCTGAGAGTCATTGGATATAGTAATTTTAAAATGAGATGGAATTTTACCTAATTATATAGCTACGTATTTTAGTAAATGTGCAATGCAATAGTGGGAAGCTGCTTGTTTGTGTAACAGCTGACAAAACCTCTGGAACCTTTTAAGTTTGTTGGTAAATTTATGTATTTAATTGTAGTGTCAACAGCTTAAAATTGGGCAAATGACAAATTTCAGTCAAGAGTGTGTTTCTCACTATTGTCCTTGTTTTTATCCCATCTTATGTCTCTCTGAGTCCTCTGAAAGTCCAGATATTTCTCTCTCTCTCTCTCTCTCTCTCTCTCTCTCTCTCTCTCTCTCTCTCCTCTCTCTTTTCGGAACTAGCGGGCCATGAAACTCTATGCTTTGATTTCCTCGCTCCTCATTCAGTACACATTGTTCTACAATGTTCTTCCATCTGAAACTTCATTTCTAGTTGTGGACAATTGTTGGTAAAGCAATTATTTAGATAAAATAGCATTTCCCCAAAAATGTCCTCCAGAAACTAGTTCTAATGGATAATCTTCAGGGGGAGAAAAGTGTGTGGGGAGTGGTGTCTGCTTTCATCAGTATGGGACATGTCCTACACTCCTTTTTCTCTCTTGGAGATTAAAAATTGGCATTCTCATAGTAAAAGTTCTGAGCAATACAGGAGCTGCCTTAGCTTTACTTACCCTAATATCTCAGAGTCTCAGCTTTCCACCACCCCTCCCCACCCCTGTTTTATTCTAAATGATACCTTCAGAGACACTGAGATAAAATAATCCGTGCTGAGGCCCTGGCCAGCCTTCCTGAGGAAGATGGAATATGCAGGGTGGCAGTTGCCTATAATGGGTAATTCATAACTGTCATTATCTTTAGTCCCAAATTAGCAATTATCAGATAAGCCCTTGAGTGAGAGTGTTTGTATCCACATGTATGTATTTATCTAAGACAGTGCTTCACAGTCTCTACACACAAGGGTTTCCCATTTTAATTGCCTGGTCAATGTTGAGCATTCTCTCAGTAGCTGTGACATTTCAAATGTTTGTCTTTATTTTTCACCTTTCATATTCTGTTATTTTATTTTCTTGTTATCTTAATTTTCTAAAGACTTCTTTGTGGTTCTGTGGCTGACTGCCAGCATTCTGAGAAGTGTGTGTTTTAAAATTATTTTTCAAAGACACAAATGTACATGCGCGCGCGCGCGCGCACACACACACACACACACACACACACACACACACACACAAACGTCCCGGGTCAGAAAAGCCATCTCCAGCATTGGCATTGTTTACCTTGCCAGAACAAGTCGGAGGGCACAGAGACAGCCCTTTTCATTTCTCATGGGCCTGTCCTTTGGCTCACTCTCTGGGAAAATTCTCATCCCTTCACATCAAAACATAGAACTGCCTCCCAGTGAATTAGAATACAGTCCATATTGGCCCATGAGATCACCCAGTGACTTCAGGAATCTGGGCTGGTTCACATCTGGGGCATGATGGCAGGAGGCCCCTCACTGGAATAGCTTTCAGAATCCATGCGGGTGATTTTGATTCCCACTGCCTCATTTGTCATCTTTGCCTGACTTGATTTCTTGTTCTGTTTTGGGCTTCACTCTTGCAAAAACCTCCTTCCCCTTCACACACACACACACACACACACACACGCACACGCACACGCACACGCACGCGCACATGCACACACACACAAATGCATACACTCAGACCAGTCAGGAAAGCACAGGCGCTGGGGGGTAGGTGAGTGGGGAGGGAAAGGTCACCTTCACAACAGGTTTTCCAGGATTATTTAGATGTAATGAATAAAATTGCAAATTCTATTGAGGCTTTTAGAACTAATGAAAATTATCAATGTGTTACACAGCTGCATTTCAGTTTTGTTTGTCTGAGCCTGGAACAGAATAGATTTTATAAATAGAACTTAAATGTGACCACAGAGCATGCATACTAATCAGTTCATTTTAAGATATTGTTTTGCAATACTTTAAAGATGCACACATGCTGGGAAAAATTACTTGTCAGAGGAACAATGTGGAGCCATTTCTTACCAAAGTTGCTAATGGAACTACTTTTCCTTTTTTTTTTTTTTTTTTTTTTTAATCAGGAAGCATCTATCCTTACCTCCCTTTTACGTAAATGGCAAAATGGGAAATATTCTAAATCTTTCTCTAGAAAAGGAAAGCTTTATTCCAGGGAATTCCTAGCATATATAGAGGATTAATTATGGGAGAATATCCTTTAATTTGGGAAGGTTAAGACATAGGTAATCAAAATATATTGGTGCCCTAGCTGGTTTGGTTCAGTGGATAGAGCATCGGCCTGCAGAATGAAGGGTTCTAGGTTCGATTCAGGTCAAGGGCACATGCCTGAGTTGCGGACTCAATCCTCAGTGCCAGGGTGGGCAGGAGGCAGCCAATCAATGATTCTCTCTCATCATTGATGTTTCTTTCTCTTTCTCCCTCTCCCTTCCTCTCTGAACTCAATAAAAAATATATTTAAAAAAATAAAAACAAAATATATTGGTGCCTGCCCCCTTGTTCTATCGGTTACACACTTCCTTGGCTCATGTAAATGAGGAGGTGCTTCCCTTTGCCGGGCTGGCTCTAAAGAGACTGGAAGCCTGTGGGCTAAGTGGTTCCCCACTGGAAGTATTCTCTCCAGGCCACTGATTTCTCTAAGGAGGCAATCCTATCTGAATAGTTCTGGTATCTGGATAACTGCCCCCTGAAGGATCACATTTGTTTCACTTGTTTGAAGGTAGACATCCCAGGATTTGATGTGGGAGGAAACACTGAACTCAGAGCTTCCCATGCAGGTGCAAGGCAGGCACTCTTTTAGAGGCCGAAAGGTGACTCAAAGGAAAGTGTCACTGCCCCTGTCATTAGCAGAAATGAATGTGACAGTGTTAAAACTCAAATGTATTTTAAAAGGCAAATGTGGCCTCTGTCAAGGGGTGTCTCCTCCATTCCCCCACTGGGCCTCAGGAAGGGATTCTGGACTTCTGGACACTCTCTGTGGAAGGAATGAACCACAGAGAGTTTTAAGGAACCTGTTGTATTGGTGTCCAGGGGGAAACACAGAAATGACCCAGATGAATAAAATCCATGGGAAACTGAGCCATTTCATATTAGCCATTCTGCTCCATCCTACCTCTCAGTAAACCTGTGAACAAGTAGAAGAAAATAGACTTGTGAATGCCAATTCCTCTCCAAATCAAAGCCACAAAGATCTATTGCATTTCCACTAAGCCCAAAGTACTGTGTTTTTACCAAACTCTGCTGGACAAGCCATTGCACTATCCCAGGGGACAGCAGGTGTCTGTAGCTTGAGGGTTCCAGCCAGCCCACAGCTTCCTTTTGTACAGCTTAGGAGCTAAGAATGGATTTTACATTTATGAAGTGCTTTAGAAGGAGATAAAGACAAAGGAGAGAAGTGGAGAGGGAAGTGACAGAGACAGTCCATGGCCCCAAAGCCTAAAATATTTATTATCTGGCCCCCGACAGAAGAAAAGTGTCCTGCCCCTGCACTGAGCAATATCCAATAATCAAGAAAATCATCTGGCCTGGCCAGTGATGTTCAGTGGTTAAGCATCGACCCATGAACCAAGAGGTTACCATTTGATTCCCTATCAAGGGTGCATGCTTGGGTTGCAGGTTCAATCCCCAGTAGGAAGTGTACAGGAGGCAACTGGTCAATGATTCTCTTACATCCATGCTTCTATCTCTCTTTCCCTCTCCCTTCCTCTCTCTCTAAAAATCAATGAAAGGATATTTTAAATATTTTTAAAAAAGAAAATAGTCTGGAAAATTGCATAGATCCTGGATGATTAAATGCTACCTAAAGAATTGAGAAAGGAGAAAATTTTAGTGTTTTCTTTCCAGAACTTGTAGACTTGGGATTGAAAGGAATCTCGGAGGTCCTTAATCAAAGTTTTCCACAATGCAGTTCCCATATGAGATAGTGCAATATACTTGTAGGTGTACCTGGAAGAACAGGTTTCTATTTTAATATAACCAGCAGATCAAATACCTGATTTCCCAAATTTTATTGCTTGGGATAAAGTAAAGTAGTAACTAAACAATTGTAAAAACGGTTATGGATATGTTAGGGAGCATTAAGGTGGTTTGTGAATGAGTATAGTCTACAAAACACAGATTTCAGTCCAATATCTTCCCTTTCCATTTTACAATTGTGAGAAATAAGTTATCATTATATCAACATCTTAAAACAAACCCCCAAAAAATCACACTTTAATATACTTTCATGATAAAGCACTACATGCTCTCTATTTTAAATTTCAAATATTTTTAAAATATAGAGTATAGAAAATGAAAGTTTCCAATAACCCCCTTGACAGAATTACCTACTGTTAATAATTTGGTTTATATATTTCCCCCAGATCAAATTTCCTGGGCACATAAAAACGTTCTTTAAAAAACCATATGTGATAAACCCACAGCCAGCATCACAATCAATGAACAAAAACTAAAACCATTTTCCCTAAGAACAGGAACAAGACAGGGATGCCCTCTCTCACCACTCCTGTTCGACATAGTACTGGAAGTACTAGCCATTGCTATCAGACAAGAAGAAGAAATAAAAGGCATCCAAATTGGAAAAGAAGAAGTAAAGCTGTACTTATTCACAGATCACATGATACTGTACATAGAAAACCCTAAAGACTCCATCAAAAAATTATTAGACTTAATAAATGAATTCGGCAAGATAGCAGGATACAAAATTAACACCAAGAAATCTATGGCATTTCTATACACCAATAGTGAACTTACAGAAAGAGAGACTAAAAAAGCAATCCCATTTACCATCGTACCAAAAAAATTAAGATACCTAGGAATAAACTTAACTAAAGAGGTAAAAGACCTATATGCAAAAAACTACAGGACACTGAAAAAAGAGATAGAGGAAGATATAAACAGATGGAAGAACATACTGTGTTCATGGATTGGTAGAATCAACATCATCAAAATGTCCATACTACCCAAAGCAATCTACAGATTCAATGCACTCCCCATTAAAATACCAATGGCATATTTCACAGACCTAGAACAAACTCTCCAAAAATTCATCTGGAATACAAAAAGACCCTGAATAGCTACAGCAATCCTGAGAAAGAACAAAAAAGTAAGTGGGATCTCAATACCAGATATCAAGTTGTATTACAAAGCCACTGTTCTCAAAACAGCCTGGTACTGGCACAAGAACAGACATATAGATCAATGGAATAGAATAGAGAACCCAGAAATCGACCCAAACCACTATGTCCAATTAATATTCAACAAAGGAGGCATGAACATACAATGGAATCAAGACACTGTCTTCAATAAATGGTGTTGGGAAAATTGGACAGATACATGCAAAAAAATGAAACTAGACCACCAACTTACACCATACACAAAAATTAACTCAAAATGGATACAGGACTTAAACATAAGACGGGAAACCATAAAAATACTAGAGGAATCCACAGGCAGCAAAATCTCAGACATATGCCAAAGGAACTTCTTCACTGATACTGCTCCTAGGGCAGTGGAAAATAAAGAGAAAATAAACAAATGGGACTACATCAAAATAAGAAGCTTTTGCACAGCAAAAGAAACCATCAACAAAACAATAAGAAAGCCCACTGTATGGGAGAACATATTTGCCAATGTTATCACTGATAAGGGTTTAATCTCCAACATCTACAGGGAACTCATACAACTCAACAAAAGGAAGATAAACAATCCAATCATGCAATGGGCAAGGGACCTAAATAGAAAATTTTCGAAAGAAGACAGAAGGAAGGCCAAGAGACATATGAAAACATGCTCAAAGTCACTAATCATCCAAGAGATGCAAATCAAAAAGACAATGTGGTACCATCTCACACCTGTCAGAATGGCTATCATCAACAAATCAATAAATGACAAATGTTGGCGAGGATGTGGAGAAAAAGGAACCCTCGTGCACTGCTGGTGGGAATGCAGATTGGTGCAGCCACTGTGGAGAACAGTATGGAGTTTCCTCAAAAAACTAAAAATGGAACTCCCATTTGACCCAGTAATACCACTTCTAGGAATATATCCCAAGAAGCTAGAAACATCAATCAGAAAGGATATATGTACCCATATGTTCATAGCACAACCTACCATAGCTAAGATTTGGAAACAGCCTAAGTGCCCATCAGCAGATGAGTGGATTAAAAAACTGTGGTACATCTACACAATGGAATACTACGCTGCGCTAAAAAAGAAGGGATTCCTACCATTTGCAACAACATGGTTGGAACTGGAGAGCATTATGCTAAGTGAAATAAGCCAGTCAGAGAAAGATAAGTATCACATGATCTCACTCATTTGTGGAATATAATGAACAACATAAATTGATGAACAAAAACAGTTCCAGAGACAGAGAAATATCGGTCAGACCATCAAACCTCGGAGGGAAGGTAGGGGAGGATGGGGGTAAGGAGGAGAGATCAACCAAAGGACTTGTATGCATGCATATGGGCCTCACCAATGGACACAGACAACAGGGGGGTGAGGGCATGAGTCGGGGGGATGGGGGCGTAATGGGGGAATAAGGACACATATGTAACACTTTAATAAAGAAATTTTTTAAAATATATTTTATTGATATTTTGCAGAGAGGAAGGGAGAGGGATAGAGAGCTAGAAACATCGATGAGAGAAAAACATCGATCAGCTGCCTCCTGCACACTCCCCACTGGGGATGTGCCCGCAACCAAGGTACATGCCCTTGACCAGAATCGAACCTGGGACCCTTCAGTCCGCAGGCCGACGCTCTATCCATTGAGCCAAACCGGTTTCGGCTTAATAAAGAAATTTTAAAAAATTAAAATAAAACCTTCCAACAAGAAAAAAAAAAACATTCTTTATATATATATATATATATATAGAGAGAGAGAGAGAGAGAGAGAGAGAGAGAGAGAGAGAGAGAGCGCACAATTTTTTGGTTTCTCATATTTCTGATCCATAAATTATTATTATTATTGGTCCTTGAGTCATGTTTAGATTTTTAAGGGAAAATAAAAGGGGCTTTACTTAGAATATTGGTTTCAACCCAAGTAGGTGCATATTGGGAAGCGGGGAGCATATTGGGAAGAATTTTATCCATTAAATCCAGACACAAAAAAGGTTGAGAAGCTAAAGAGTGATAGCAAGTAGCTTATACAGTTCTTCCTGACATTCTTCATTTCTGCCTAGACTGCAGGTTAACGTGAAAGGTTAATATAATAATATAATTGCTGACAGCTTGTGGGCTCCGGGCGATGATGCAACTTGCCGCCTTGTCCTGGAGAAGTCCCTGCGTCCCTTTAAGCTCCCCTCCCTTCCTTTTCACACTAGCGATTCTCAAACTTCTTCAGTCACAATTCACTTTCAGGACGAAGGACATCAAGAGTCAACTTCCACTCCCACCCCAGGGTACTTTCCAATGGAAAATAAGCTTATTGATGAACAGTTAATTCAAAGAAACAAAGTAAAAAAAAAAAAAATAGCAATGAAGTTTTGTCAGGGAACCAGGTAAATTGGGTATCATTTACTTGATTTCAAAAAGTGCAAATATATTTACAAATGCAATGTCCAGGAGTATGATCACATACAGTAGTTACTAACCCTGTGTCCCATACACTTAAAGAAGCACTCAGTCTTACATACTTCACATGCTATTCAAGGGTCACGGAAGCATGGGTGGCACATCTCCACGGCAACACAGCTGCTTTAGCAACGGAACACGAGTGCTTCATCTTTGAACATACATATTGTAAGTCTGGTTGTTGAAGAATTATAGGGGAAAAGCCCTGGAAATGTAGCCTGTGGACTTTAGGGTTAACCAGTCAACCGTCAACAAATTCCATCAGTAATGATTAAACCAAGAGAAATCTGTAATTTTCAGAAAAGAGCAACAGCAAGTGAAAAAGCACAACCGAAGGAAGTCGGCTCTGATAATAGCTGGCCCATAAGATGCCCTTCCTGGAAATTCCACCTACAGATAATCATATCGACCTGTGTGTGTGTCCTTTGCAACATTGGCAAGTCCTGTGTGGCAGCCCAACTTAAAGCTGGTCCATTCCACAGATAGAGTTTATCAGCCTGCTAATTTTAGCTAGCAGGTACCAAAATTTGGTAACCTTTAATTCATTGATTATGCAAATTAAAGTTGGTCTCTAGCTGTCTCTCTGTGTATCTGTCTGTGTCTCTCTCAACCCTTCTCTTTCCACCTGAGATTTTCCAGAAATGCAAAGGCCTTTCAGTGGGTGGGGACTCCTCCTTGTGTACCCTGAGGCTTGGGATGGGTTTCTCTTCCTTCCTCTTCTGTGGTAGCACCTCTGAGATTCCTAATCCCACATCCCACAGGTCAGTTAGGAAACTGAGGGAAGCTGAGCTATTGCTCAGGCCAAATTTGGCCCTACGTCTTTTGCTGGAGGCCCAGGGTTGCCAGGATTATTTTCTGGGCCTAGGCATTTGCCTTTCCTGAACTATAGGTCTGGCTCCTCTGAAATTACTCAGAAGTTCCCTGGTGTCTGACTGTGCATCATAAACTAGGAGACCAGGAACTCTCTTGAAAGTAATTCAAATTTTTCTTTCAATTCTAGAGCCTAGGCTTACAACCCAAAAGGAAAGTTAAAAAAAAAACAAAAACAAATAAACAACACAAACAAAAAAGCACACACACAAAAAAAAACCAAACCTCTTATTTCCCTCTTTTAGTAAGAGGGGAGCCTAGACTTTCAAGACCTCCAGCCCAGGCTGCCTTGAATAAATTGGGAGCGGGGAGATTTTATTCCCTTGTAGTGACCTCCAACAAAGAGAAAAAATGGACACGATGAATTTCTCCCCCTGATTCCTTGCTACCCTAGTGACTGCCCTCATCTTACATAAAGTGATAGAAGCTTTAATCACTTTACCCGGAAAAGGGGAAATTCAGATGTTACTGACTTTGCTGATTGCAGGGGAGGCTACCCGGTGCCCTCCTCCATTACTGCCCCTTTCGTCTAAGTCAAATAGCCATTGTTTGGATGAGAGGCATTCCCCTCTGCCCACATGATAAAGTATAAACCCCTTACCTGAACAAAAGAGCCCAACTATTGTGAACATGGATAGTTCTACTGATTTACTTTCCGGAAGATACCTACCAGGCATGTGTGTTTATGTGTGACTTGCAAATTTCTCAAATGCTTTTGGCTCCCTCAGCCAGCTCAAATGCTTTTCCCCTCTCCTCCACCCACCCACCAGTCTTCAGCTTTGCCCGAATGACTAATTCCTCCTTACCTTTATGTTCATCTTAACTGCTCTGCCTCTTGGAGTACTGTCCTGCCCCCTCCTCTGCCGAGTTGACTTACTCCGACTTCCCATGACATGCCGGCCATCCCTCACTTAAAGTTCTTCTCCGAGTGTATTCAATTTGGGGGTTATTTATCTGCCTTCCTCACACGACCCTGACCTCTTAAATGTAGTGACTATATCTTATTCATTGCCCTATCATTCAAGTTGAGCACAGCCCTGGCACCGAACAGATTAGCGATAATCATTGCATTTAACAAATGATTCCCTTTAGCACTACAGTTTAAAGTAATGGTAGTGCTAGAATTAGTAGGTCTAGCAGTAGAAATTATAGGAATATTTATTAAGTGTCACATAGACCACTTCGGTTAAATCAAAAGACCTGGATATAGGACAAAAAGGGAAAAAAAAACACAGAAAATAAGGTTTTGAGTGCAGATTGGTTCATGAAGCAAATCATAAACTTTTCTTTGTCATTAATGCCTTCAGGTTTTATGTCACCATTGTTGAGAAGCCTGGTTTCAGCCACACTGAACCTTGAATTAGAATGGGCTGCATATGCCCTGGTCACTGTGGCTAAGTGGCTTGAGCATTGTCCCATGCACTAAAAGGTTGCTGGTTTGATTCCCAATCAGGGTACATGCCCTGGTTGCAGGCTTAATCCCAGGAAGGGGGTATGCAGGATGCAGCCAGTCGATGTCTCCCTCACATATCGATGTTTCTTTCTCTCTTCCTCTCTCTCCGTCTCTCTCTAGAAATCAGTTTAAAAAAAAAAGCTTTAAAAAATGAACGGGCTACAGGTTATTCCAGCCGGCCTAGGTCACTCAGCAGGCTCACTCATTGCTTGACAAGGTTTTCCTTTAATAGTGTTCAGTGATTGAGACTACTGCATTTCAGTGGATTAGATGTGGATCCTAGTTTATCTGGTACAAGTTTCATCATCTTGGGCAAGTTATTTGACCTCTTTAAATCTCCGGTCTTTCATCTGGAAAATGGGCGCATTGCAGTTCTTACCCAGCGGGTTGCTGAGATGAATGAATTTCTTGGTGCAGCCCCTGGTCAGTGCTCAGTGAGTGTCAGCTGTTATTTTGTTCGTGTTGTTACCCCTAACTGCTTGAAAGAATGTACAAATCTTGTTCTGACTCCTAAAATCCAACAAGTGAGAACCTTACAGAAATATGAAAAAATTAAATGAATGGAATTGTTTTATCCCAGAAAAATTAGTACTTTTTTTTCATATTTTGCCATGGCCAGTAACCTTTAAAAAAATGATCACAGTATCAGTACCATCGAGCTAGTAAGAATATATGATTTCCCTTAAATCTCCTGTAGCATCAATTCTGCTAGTAGCAACCCACGTTTTACATGAGAAGACAAATGTAATCCATAGTATATTAATAAATGTGAGGGTAATTTTTAAAAACTCAGCACAAAGTGACAGTTGCTACAGATTTTTAGTCACTATCAATATGTTTCCCTGTTTTTACTGTATGACCATAATAGTTTTTAATGTCACTATTTATAATGTTATTTTTTAGATTCTTGTCTACTTTCCTGATATATTAGTTTTTAGCAAGAAAAAAAATGTTTCTAGCAATAATAGTAGACATGAATTCTGCTATCTCCTCACAGCTCTCTAGGTCCAGTAATAGATAATGGCATAATTACTTTCTGAGTTTAAAAAAAAAATCTAATTGGAATGCCTGCAGGTGTATGTACATTTTCTTGGTTTGGAACTTATTTTTTAGCATAATTTATGTAGTATGTTTGGTATGATGGGTCCAAATGAAACCAAGCATCCAGAGGAAATTATTTTTTAATATAGACTCATACCCAAGAGTTAACAATATTTTTTTTCTGACCTAAACTCAGTAAGGCAGTTTTTCCTTTCAAATATATCCCCACCATCCAACAGAAATATTTATTACTAGAGGCCCAGTGCACAAATTCGTGCACCAGAGGGGTCCCTCTGCCTGGCCTGCAGGATCGAGCTGAAACTGGCTCTCCGACATCCCCTGAGGGGTCCCAGATTGCAAGAGGGTGCAAGCCAAGCCAAGGGACCCCTCCAATGCATGATCAGGGCCGGGGAGGGACGTGGGAGGTTGGCCAACTGGGAAGGGACTATGGGAGGGCTCCAGGGCATGTCCGGCCCATCTTGGTCAGTCCTGATCAGCGATCAGCCAGACCCCAGTAGCAAGCTAACCTACCGGTTGGAGTGTATGCCCCCTGGTGGTCAGTGCACATCATAGTGAGCGGGTGAGCGGCCTTATCATATCATTAGCATATTATACTTTGATTGCTTGAACGGACGACCAGACACTTAGCATATTAGGCTTTTATTATATAGGATTGTTTGGTTTCTATGGTGGTTTTCTGTGAATTGAGACAAGGCAGAAGAAGGCAATCTTGAAAATATATTGAGTGGCCATTGTGTATGAGGTATTGCTCTAGGCACTGGGATGCAGCACTGAATAGGAATAGAAATCCCCACCTTCATGGGGCCTTTATTCTAGTGGCACTGCATGGCTGCATTACCATCTCACAACCGCTAATGAAGGAAGCTCGCAGGGTCTCTCATCACTAAGTTTAGAAGCTACAATGCATTACAACTTGGCCAGATTTTTTCTGGCCATTCAGTCTAAAAATGGGCTAATGTGCGTATGTATATTAAATCAGGAACTGTGCAGAGTACAAGAAGCCAGGAGGCCCATGGATCAGAGACAAAGAGTTTATTATTCACAATAAGAGCAACAACCAGAGTGACATTATAACACCTGTCCCCTAAGACTCAGTCCCTCAGGTCAGTGTAGTGAGGGCCGGATGGTTCCTGTACATGTAGGAGATACATTAGGAGAGAGGGGATTCTGATCTAGTGTAAGGAGACTCTAATCTTCTTTAAGGGTTGCTTGCAAATCTGCCCATTCTCCCTCCAAAAAGAGATCTCATTTTTATTACTGTGGAATGTCAGCAAATAGTCTTCAAGGCGACCTGTGTCATGCCTCTGAATCTTTTAGGAAAAATTCACTCTTTTGACTTTCTTCTGCAGGAATGTATATGCATATGTTCCTTAGGGGATCTTTTCCTCTTTCTTTTCGGGGCTGCCTTCTTATATCAGCATCCCTAAAAAGATGGGCCCGGGGTATATGGGATGTTGATTATTGAGTATGTAAGATTGTTACAGATTCACAGAGAAGTATCTCCCACCAATGTGATACTCCTGTCAGCCCCTTGATAACAGGGTGATGTTCTATTCCAAATGCCTACAATAGTGTTGTGCATGTGATGGGTGCTCAATAAGTATTTGTTCAACATGTTTTAAAAGTGATAGCGATGATGATGCTTTTGCCCTATTGAAAGAAATTCATTGTTGGGGGGACTTAAGGCAAATCACTCCAAAGAAACCAGAGACTCCATGAAGCCAAAGCCTAATAGCCACATTTTCTCAAAAATATGTCTGAGCAGAAAAAAATTGTTATCTGTACATCAGCGGGACAGTGATCCCCAAATTTGTGGGTTTTTTTCCTTGTTGTTTTGCGTTTTAATTTTGTTGTATTGTTGAACACTACACCTCTAAAAATACTCAAGTTAAATACATTAATTCAAACTGAATCATTAGAACACATTAAATATTATGTCCCCCATTGGAGATGTGTAATGTATGTTGACATCTTCATAATTCTGAGAATATCTGCAATAAAATAATCAATAATTAGCAACAGTAAGAAAAAAAAATGGAACAAGTGACCTATTTAACTTCTTCTTCACCTACCTTTTTTAATCCTACCTTTTAGAATCCATTTCAAATTTATTAACACTTTCTAGGGTATGTTTGCAACAGAATGAATGCTGAGAAATACAGCTACACTTTAGGTTTCTGGTTACCTTCCCATCTTTTACATATTAGATTCCTGGTTTCACCTATAGGTCTTGGTTCTAGAATCTTGAACTCACCAGGAGCTCTCAGGCTAGCAAATATTTTCACTGCACCCTTGTACTTTATTGTGTGTAATAATACAAAAAGGCAAAAGGGGCCTAAAAGTGACTTTCATCACCGTCACGGCTGGTGACCTGGCCAGGGATATGGTGTCAGAAGAAAATTACAGAGCTTTGTCAGGAGCCCCCATCCCAGGGTCAACGGTGTCATTGCTCCAGTTCCTCATGGCTTGCCTCCAGTTCTCTGCTCATGCTGCTAAGATTTCTGTACAGTCACACAGCATTGCAGTTGACAGTGGCTGGGAGCGGCAAGACTGAAGTTTTTCCTTTAAAGACTTTATAAGAGGAGGAAAACCCTTCATAGATGCCTTGAGAAGACATCCCATCGGTCTTGTCATTCAGAGAGATGGCACTTATGTTTAAAGAAATTGCTAGCAAAAAGAGGACTGTCTGTGACAAAATCAGACTAATCATGTTATCCCCTAAAATCAGGACTGCCACCCCTGAAGATACGGGTTCCCTGAGGATAAGGCAGAATAACGGGGTTCAGTCAGCAGGGGAGCAGACAGAAAGAGGCTGCTTGTTGGTGGGGGGGCTGCCACTTGAGGTTGCATGGGTATATGAGTAGTGTCATAGGATAAGCAATTGGGGTTGGAGTGCTAGGATTTTCAATTTAATGCACACACACACCCATTCCCAAACATGGACGCTCTACTTCACAACCTAGTGTTTTATTTAATATTTAAAAGGCAGGCCACGTAAATTACTATTATTTTCAGAGAAGAAAGGAGAGGGAGAGAGAGTTAGAAACATCAATGATGAGAGAGAATCATTAATGGGCTTCCTCCTGCACATTTGATTCCTGGTTTCACCTATAGGTCTTGGTTCTAGAATCTTGAACTAACCAGGAGCTCTCAGGCGAGCAAATATTTTCACTGCACCCTTGTACTTTATTGTGTGTAATAATACAAAAAGGCAAAAGGGACCTAAAAGTGATTAGGGCCTAAAAGTGATTCCTGGTCAGGGTACATGCCCGGGTTACAGGC
The DNA here is from genome assembly GCF_963455305.1 of Plecotus auritus. NCBI lineage: Eukaryota > Metazoa > Chordata > Mammalia > Chiroptera > Vespertilionidae > Plecotus > Plecotus auritus. Next base: position 10,115,702 of record NC_137773.1, on the reverse strand, counting down.
TCAGTCCCCAGAGCTCCCTCTGGGGACTGAGCCTGTAACCCGGGCATGTACCCTGATCAGGAATCAAACCATTTAACTGGTGCATAGGACAATGCTCAACCACTGAGCCACGCCAGCCGAGCTCAAGTAAATATTTTTATTGAAATTTGACAGGTGAAACCGCTGAGGCAACACCTCCAATCTTTACCCAAAATCCCATAACCAGCAGCTAGTACAGAATTACTAATAATCTAGGTATTCCTAACTTCTACAACTATCCCTTCTGCCCTATTCCTGAGAACTGAAACTGTGGTTCCCTCTGTTGGACAAGAGGTGAGGTGTACGGGTAGAGGTGGGATGGAGGCTTCCTCATCTCTTTAACTAGAAATTACATTTATAAATAGTTTCCTGCACTTGCTAATGAAAATATCCAATGGTTTCCGCCAAGGAGCACAAGTTGACGGCAGCTTGTGTTAGCAGGTTGAATACCTGGAGCCACGCCAGCTCTTCCAGCTAGCAAGCCAGTGTGCAGTGAAAGAGACTTCACGTCGACAGCTCTGACAGAAGGTGCCACATACAAGTGACAATTCAAAAAGTAGCTACCAGATTATTAATCCGAAAGGAGTGTGCATAGTACAGCTTCCCCGTCTAGGTCTCTGTCTGAGCTCTCTCATCTGTTGATCCCGATCTCCCTGCTTCAGCTAGCTAGCTCCCTATCACAACACTAGAGACTCTGAAAGTCCTTGGCAGGAGAGATGTGGAAGACAGCCAGGCTGGCATTTGCTCTCGAAGTTTCTGGTGGGCCTCAACTATGTATGGGGCTCTCTGAACGGTTAGCTCATGTATAGAATTCAGGCCGATGTATTCCTTGACCCCAGAGGGCTCATGTCTAAGAGAAAGGAAAGGCTGGAATTAATAGGATCAGGGGGATAATCTTTCAGGGTCCTTGACACAATCTTTTATTTTCTGATGTTAAAGTAACACATGCTTATTAAATAAATTAACATACAAAGTGTACATTTGAGTATGAGCACTTGTTATTTCTACCTTACTCAAAGATAACGCTCTCAATACTTTATTGAATATTCTTTGCTATTTTATTTCCCGTTTGCATAGTAACTTTTTTTCCCCATTATGGTTCATATATACTGTTCTACAGCTTGCTCTTTTTGTAATGGGCATACTTTCATGTCAATAATCTAGATCTTCTTTTTAATGGCTATATAGTATTCCATGGTGTGGGTATTTTATAACTTATTCACCCAGACTTCTGCCAGTCACTATTTGTGTGGTTTCCAGTTATTCACCAATCCAAGTATAACTGAGTAAACATCCCTCTAGACACCTTTGCAGTCTTATCTGTGTGTGTTTTTCCCCCTTTTATATTTCCCTGCGGGGTAAATCCTTTGAAAAGGAATCCCTGTGCCAAGGGCCTAAGATCCTTTCCAACACTGCTTAAGTGACAGGGTCACCTAGGCCAACGGTCGGCAAACTCATGAGTCAACAGAGCCAAATATCAACAGTACAACGATTGAAATTTCTTTTGAGAGCCACATTTTTTAAACTTAAACTTCTCCTAATGCCACTTCTTGAAAATAGACTCGCCCAGGCCGTGGTATTTTGTGGAAGAGCCACACTCAAGGGGCCAAAGAGCCGCATGTGGCTCGCGAGCCGCAGTTTGCTGACCACGGACCTAGGCAACCCCTCAAACCAGATCATGTCTTGGAGAATTCCCTCTGTATGTGATGGCCTGGAAATAGGCAAATCTCTAGACCTGTACTTCTGATGGGGTTTTTCACTTTGTATGCAACATGAAGGCCTAAAATGATTCCTTTCTGGTTCATTTTTATAATGTGTTCCTCCAACCAGGTATTTCTTTTCATTTCAAGCTCTAACAAGCACTTACAAAAGTAGCAATCTAGGGTTACCTGAAAACCTTGTCCTTGTTAACTTGGCTCAAAAAAACTAAGACCAGAGATAGAACTGGAAAGTAGTAGCTCAGCCCTGGTTATATAAAGCTCCCTTTGGCCTTATCATTAACTTTTTTTCCTTTGGTTTATCTGTTCAAAGGTAGGGATACAATTTATTAAGCTTTAGTGCATGGACCCCTGGGCCTTCATAGGGCAGCCTCAGGCTCTGTCACCCTCCCTTTACACAAATGCAAAGCAGTTTACTTTAGAAAAATGGTAAGTGAGCAGAATGCTTAATCGTAATAAACAAGTATCTTACTGCTCTGTGATTACCACCCAGTAATGACTAATGCCTGGACCTCCTTGTTTCTGTCAAAAATCCATTTTATCAGACATGGAAATGGCCTAAATAAGCTGTGAAAAAGACCTCTTACAGCACAAGATATTCAAGTCTGTGACCCTTCTAAGCTGGAGCAGCAATTAGGCGAGCTGTCTGTTCTATTCAGACCCCACCCCCCAAATAAAGTATTCAATGCCTTCAGCACAAAGCACGGTTGTTTGAAACTCAAGATACTCTCATTTCAATATTGACTCATATACACTCCCCCCAACCTTTTACCCCCAAATTGCTCTTATTACCCTCCAAGCATCTAGTATTTCCCAAAGACTTCTCAGGACCACCTGTAGAACAATTGCCTGCTTGTTAAATTGAAGAAGGCTCCTGGGTCCTAGGTCCTGCCGTAAAGAAAGGATGCTTGGAAATAAGCTTTTTTTTTTTTTTTTTGAATGAGTGCCCCCACGTAATTTTGATACACACTAATATTTGAGGAGCTCTGCTGTGACAGACCATGCATCTGAAACCGTCCCATGTTTAGGAAGCACCTGGCCTCTAGTTAAGATGGAACTCATTCAGAAGATCTGAGCGGGGCCTGAGCATCTGCATTTCTGACACGATCTCAGATGTTGCTGATGATGCTGGTCCATGGACCACCCTTTGAGTAGTGAGACCCTCCTATGGGACACTTAGGGGGCAAGGCTCTGTCATGCATCTTTACAGCCCCAGAATGGATATAGGGCTTGAGTCTATGCATGTTTCTTTGCCTGAAAAATAATTGAATGCCAGATTAGCAAAGGTGAGAGCCCTGTAAATGTGATCTAGTCTGTAGCTAATATGGAAAAAATTGCAGCACAGACAGTGTGATATATATGTTTTTGTTCCTTTAATATAGGGCCCATGGGTGGTTAGTCACCCTAATCAAGTGTACACATTCCACACAAAATGCCACACTCCAGAGGCAACTAGTACAGGAGCAACTGTCTTTATCTATGAACAACACTGAGGTTTTGTTAAATAACAACAACAGAAAGTGGAAAGATATTGTCGGGAAATCTGTGATGTTCAAGACATCTTCCTTGATAAAATATTATAGCAGTCTTCCCTGATCTTGCAGGAAATTAAGAATTCAGATAAAACAATCGACTCTATTTCCAGCTAACTAGGCTACTGATTAGTTAAGTCTTCTAACTCTGTGGTTAGCCAAATCCTGCTGAAAGCACCTGCCGTAATGATAGAGTTGACACAAAACACTCTTGGAGCACCTAAATGGGTGAGGCCTGGCATTCAGTTATGTGATTGTTCTGGGCCTGCAGGTTAATAAATACCTACATGCAGAACTGAATTCACCCTGACACTAATTTTCCCTGTAACCTGTTATTGAATGTGTAAGAAAGAGGTCTACAGCTCCCATCTAACTCTAACAATGGCGCATGACCAAATTGGCTCAGGTCTGCAGGCTACAGGAAGTAGCCAGGATCAGATCCACTGTCATCTTTATAGTTGATCAGTCCACACGTATTTAAAATAATTTACGTGACTCACAATGTTGGCAATGTTAATTGAAATATACATCCATGTAAGGCTCTTTCTCTCCTTAGCAAATCCTCCACACAGAAAAGTAAATGATTTGGCAGAGACTGAAAGTTTACGTTTTAGAATGTCTCTTCTCAGGACGTTTCACACCAGGGCAGGCAGAAACAAAAAGCACCAAGAGTGGGCTCTAGTTATATGCCCTCCTAGGGTTGGAGATTCACTGTGGGACCAGCAACCCTGACCCTCATTGTGGCTCCCAGAGAAAAAAGGCAATAGAGCAGGGAATCGATGCAGCTGGGTGAGCTTGGCTCCAACTAGTCCTGCCATCTGCATCCAATGGACAAACAGTAAATGTATTTTTTAATGGAAACTTGTGTCTGGGGAAGTGCATATTGGGAATCTCTCAAGCTGCAGTAGCAATGTATTCAAAGCAAAAGAATAGTAGTAATAACAACAATGATGATGATGGTAACTTGAATACGGAAATATAAGGTGAAGTTTTATTGGCTATCAGATGTCTACTTTTCTGATTGAACCATGAGCAATACATGAGTTGATATTGGGGACAGTGTATACAAAGGTTAGAAATTGTGGAATCAATTTTAATTAGGTTTTAAGGGACAAAGGTCATATTCTCTAAAATAGTAGGAGGTGTTTGCCTGTGAGACGGTACAAAGCATTTTCAATAACTGTTGAAGACACAGAAGTCTGCTTTAAGCAGAGCCTGAAAGAGAGGTCCCCCAGAGGGTTTTTCCTTTTCTCTGGAGATTCAGAAGATTTGTGGGCAGAACAGGGTGGAGATTGGGGGATTTTAAGGTTCACAGAACAAGTTGTATGAATGCTCTTCCAAAATTTACTCAATTATGGAGTTTAAACGAGAAGGGGTGGATACTGTGTTTTGATCATCAAAGTGTAAGTTAAACTTTGGTCCTACTCAAAGTTGTATTAAACATTTGTTCTATGAAAAGGATTCTGGGCTTGAAAGACCAGGAAGGAGACTCGCTGCTGGTTCCTTTTGCTCCGCTGAAAGGCCTTTTCATTCCTCAAGTAAATCCTGGCCTTGTACGGTTAGGCCATTCTTTCTGAGTTAGACAGCCCAGGGAGGTCAGTAGTGGTACCATCTGTATACAAAGGAGCACAGAACGGCTTTAAAGGGGTTGGCAAACTTTCTGTAAATGGCCAGGTAGTATGTATTTTAGTCATTGTGGACATCTGATCTGTGTCACGATACTAAAGTATACCATGGTACCACAAAGGCAGCCACAGCCTGGGTAGGAATGAGTATGAAGATACACATGCGTGTCACTGGGTAGCAAGATATTTTTTTATTTACAAAAGCAGGTGGAGGGCTAGGCTTTACTCTCCCCACCCCCAATGTCCACCCACTCTGTGCCAGGGGAATGTAGTAAGTTTTTGCCTTGTCTATTTCCTGTGGGTAAAAGAAACATCTTTCGTAGTAGACTTTTCCCTATTGATTCTTTGTTAAAAATCAAACCAACATGTCTTTAGTGACAGGTTACGTGGACTACACTGTAAAACTACTAGTTACGAGGGAATCGGGGTGCAGTTTAGGATAGGAAGAAAGGAAAATGAATAACATCAAGTTTCCCTCCCCTCTCCCCGCAATGTAGTTCACATCTTGCCAAGGAACACAGGCATGTGGAACAGAGGACAAGTCAAGGAGTGGAAGTACATTTGGTACATACTGGTGAGCAGCCAGGTACGCCAGTGGTATATGGGTGGTAAAGAGTTCTCCCCAATGTCGAAACCGGTTTGGCTCAGTGGATAGAGCGTCAGCCTGTGGACTGAAAGGTCCTGGGTTCGATTCCGGTCAAGGGCATGTACCTTGGTTGCAGGCACATCCCCAGCGGGAGGTGTGCAGGAGGCAGCTGATCGATGTTTCTCTCTCATCGATGTTTCTAGCTCTCTATCCCTCTCCCTTCCTCTCTGTGAAATATCAATAAACTATATTAAAAAAAAAAAAAAGAGTTCTCCCCAAGTCCAGAGTTGACTGGAGTGATTATGTATCCATTTATAAGATTCAGTCCACTGTGATGAGATATTATCGACCTCATTCTCTCGTTTAGGAAGGCAGTATTAGTAAGGCTTTTGCCTGACTGATATATCACTTCTTTTCAAATTTTAATGTCACTAAGAATTATCACCAGGGCCTCTCAAACTAGTTTCACTACACTACAGTCTCTACTCTTGAGTTGATGGAGCATTGGGCTAGAAACTCACTGGCATTGTGTGGACTATTTTTTTTATTATTTATATGTTCACTTTTTAAATTATATTATTATTCATCACAACTTTTTGGAAAGATAGGTAGCAGATAAGATTCACATATTTTAATTACAAGGAGCTCACTCACCCACATAGGAGTACCTGGGCACTTGATTGCATGACCTCAAGAAAAGCTTGATGAATTAATTGTTACTACCTTACCAGATTAGGAGCAAGATTAATTTATTCAAAAATGTTTATTTAACGAAAAGGGTGTGCATAATAACAGGAGAAACATCATAGGGAATACTATACAGGTAAACACAGACCCTGTACTGAAAAGGCTTGCATTTTTACTGGTGAGACATATATTCATGAAAATCTTTTGGAAAATGTTCAGTGATTTGTCAAGAAGAATTTTCTTTAGGATTTCCTCAAAATCTTGTTTAAAAAAATGTAACATTTGCACCCTGTTAGTATAGTTTATCACACTGAATTTTAATTGTCTACTATTTGTTTTCATCTCTCCGCAAATTACAAAAACTAAAAAAGCAAGAAAGCAGAGGTTAACCCTTGCCTAGCCTCATGACTATGCATATTAATCATGGAATACGTATTTGTTGATTGGACATGCATGAATACATAATCATATGCTTTCTATCTATGCTATATGGTATATTTGCTTTATTTGTAAAGTATGTTACCTAAGTATACATAATTTATTTAGTATATTTATATAGTTTATGCCTTATGTGTAAGATCAGACTCATTAGGATATTGTGTTCTATTCCATTTTGGAAAAATAATTTATCAGTGTGGACATCTTTGCTTCCACAGATAAACTAATGCTTCTCTACCCTTAGTGTGCAAATGGACGCCATCAAAGCTTGAAAACTAATGGTGAATACCAAATATTTTGCATAGCCACACTTTATATCTATAAACACCAATTTATTCCTCCTACAGAGAAGACATACCCTATTATAGTAAGTGCTTTCCATAAATTATTTAATTTTTATCCTCACAACAACTTTATGAGACAGGAAATGGTTATTTCCAGCATTTTATAAATGAGAAAACTAAAGTAAGTTAGCTGTGGTCACAAAGTTATGCAATAGGGAAAGCAAAATATAAATCTAGAGGACAAACTCCAGAATCTAGTCTTTGATTCCCTAAGGGTCTGCAAACGAAGTGCCCCTCCCAAGCCAAATCCAGTAGTTGCCTATTTTGTAAATAAAGTTTTGTTGGAACAGAGCCACACCCATTTCTTGAAGTGTGATCTGTGGCTGCTTTAGAGCTATCACAGCAGAGCTAAACAGCTGTCATAGCCCAGCCAGTGTGGCTCAGTGGTTGAGTGTTGCCCTATGGACCAGGAGGCCACTGTTGGATTCCAGGTCAGGGAACATGGGCAGATGGCGGGCTCGATCCCCAGTGTGGGGTGTGCAGGAGGAAGCCAATCAATGATTTTCTGTCATCATTGATGTTTCTATCTCTGTCTCCCTCTCCCTTCTTCTCTGAAATCAATAAAAATATATTTTAAAATAAGTAAATAGCTGTCATAGAGCCTCTGTGTCCCTCTTAAAATAGTTACTATCTGATTCTTTACAGGAAAAAAATTTGTCAATCCTCCTATAGTGTATTAAATATATCATTCAACTTTATGAATTAAATGAACAGCTGTCCTATAATTTTGAAATGTATTATATATATATGTGTGTGTGTGTGTATATATATATATATATATATATATATATATATATATATATATAATGGTTGTCCACCCCAATTTTTCTTTCATATTTCTAATTAATATATAGACCCCAATTCATCATCATTTGCTATATTTTCTATCATGTGGATGAATGGTTTAGAAGACAATGTTAGAGCCATCTTGCATTAGCTCTTGCTAGACATTCTAAACATTCAGAACTTGGTTCAGGGGTGTATTGGAAATGTATGCATATTAGATTACCATTTGAAAACGTGCTCTTCTTAAACAGAGTGCAAAATATTTACAGTTTGAAATCTCATATAGATGCATACAAGTCCTTTGGTTGATCTCCAATGAAGATTTGGCGGAATTCTTTTGGGGTAATAACTTCAAAATATATTTATTTTTAATTATATTTTCATACTGAGCTCTATTTTAGAAACTACAGAAAAACATACATTGTAAAATTGCTCATAAATTGTAGGGGGTTGTACAGCATATTTTTCTAACTCATTTTAAGGAGGGGTTTTTTAACATTATTGTGAATCATAATTATGTCATTATATGTTATAAATATATTACATGTATTTACACTACATAATTAGACCTAATTCTAATTATGTAGATTCATGGTAATCAGCTAAAATTTGCTTTAAAAAACCAAGATAATTCCTCTAACAGATGCTACCTTAATAGAATATTAAGTTGGAGAAAACCTCCTGAAAATAGGAAAATTAATAAGTAATGATTAAACCTCTAACATACAAGCGGGATAAGATTCCATGTCACCACTTCTTCAGAGCTTTATTATAAGAAGTGTTTTTCTGAGATACCCTCAAAAATTTGGTCAATCGTGTTTTGGGAAACTTATCTCTTAAACGGAAAGAGAAAGCAATCCAATAAAAAGACCTCAAAGTTTTCAGGATTTATTTTGACTATAACACAGATACTCTCTTTTCAAAGCTCCTTATATATAAAAACGTGTCTTTTAAAAAGTTGTTCTAGTAACAAAGAGGTAAATAAAAACACTATTTCCCCCTGGATCTTGCTCTCTAGATGTTAAATCTGGCATCATTGCTGTAAATTGCTAGTTGTAGTCTTTGATTGACATGTTTACCCAGATAATGTAACAGTTTTTGTGAAATAAATCTACTTAGTGTCTGGATGACATGAAACATGTTTCTCCTGTAAGGAAAAGCCCCGAAGTGTTCTTTCTAATGGGAGCCTTTTCTATCCCAGTCTTTCCAGCTGATAACAAATGGTGTAACTTGTTTTACTCCCTCATTTACCCAAAATTAGGAGTTCAGTTGCAGGGTGCATCTAAATATACTTTTAGGTTTCCCTTGGTGGCTCTGTCCTTGACTTTCTTGCAGATTAATATTCTGCTCTGAGTTGTAGAGGAACCCATTCTGCACAAGATGTTTGACCAAGGAACCCATGTGGTTGTCTTGAGTGTGCTCTGTCTTTTCTAGTGGTTTTCCCCTTCAATACCCAAACAACTTGCTGATACACTTCGAATAAAGGAAACCATGCGTTATTTCTAATATTTCTTTTACACTAGGTGTGAAGGACATTTTTTTTTCTTTCTCATCAAAGTACATTCTTCTGAAACTGCCTTAGATGCCAAATTAGCATGAGGAAAATAAAGGCTGTTTCCAAAGCATCTTAAACTTGTGCACGTGACCTTGATTTTGACATGAACCTAAGCCCTGACCTTGTGAAAGAGCAAGTGGTCGGAAGCAAAAGATCCTCTTCTCAGAGAAGTTGTCAGAGTGGGCAAAAAACGGCCTCCTAGGAAACTTGTGGACTTGAGGCTCAAGAATTGGTCCGTGCCAGACTCCTTTACAGCCAATTAACCCGCAACTGATAGACCCAGGACTTGTCTTCACTGGGCAGTCACCCTTCCCTGTGAACTTTGGTGGCCATTGCCTAGAGAAGCCCTCCCTTGCCTCTGGTTTGGGAGACCACCAGCACAAGGGGGTCTTCTTGCCCTTTTATATCCGTATATAAGTCAGTTCCCAACGCTTTAATCTCTGAGTTAATAGCCCCTTGAAAACCTCAATGTATTAGGCCTAGTCTCTGCACTGGAACAGGTTTATTTTCCAGGCTTGGGGGCAGTAAAACTCAAGTCCATTCTCACTTTTTCTCGGTCTGTTTTATACTAAGAGGGAAATTAAATCTACCCTGATACAAAGAAATCAAGTCAGCCACGTTTTACACCACAATCTACAGCAGACCCTTGGTGGTTCAGGATTTAATATGTGTGGTTTCAGTTACTCCTATGTTAGTGCTATTTTGTGCCAAGATACACCTTTGATTGAGCCGGGTTACCTAAGAGTCATTCCATTGAGCAAAGAACCCAGAATCCTCATTTGGGAAGAGCTTATTAATGGATTTTCATTGTGTGTACAGCAGCTGAGGAGAAGTGAACAAAACTTTTACTTTTTATGAACACTGGCTACTAGCCTATCCAACTCCTAATCTTAGCCACCGAATCGGGAAGGTTTAAGAAAAGGAATGGTGTGTAAGTAGGAAATCATTTCATGTATCATCATTATAATGCATTCAGTTTTGATTTAAAGGAATTATCACACCATTTATATGGCAATTTTTTAGCCCAAAAGAAGCACAAATCATTCCTAAAGACTGAAACCATACCACTTTCTTAGGAAACTGGCTACATATTTGATCTTCACAACTCAAAAAGTAGGAGAAATACAGAAGGACACTAGAGAAGAATTACATAGATTATAGAAGAAAATGTGTTCCTAGGAAATCAATACTTTGTGTGACTACATATATTTTTTAAATAAGTGGCTTTTTTTTGTTTGTTTGTTTGGTTGGGATTTTTTTTTTACACTAGAGACCAGATCACTAGTCCATCCATTTTTATATGAAAGACTATGTTTTTCATTTGATGGCATATCCACAGAGCCTGAAATACTGCCTAGGGGAAAGGAGAAGCTTCCTTAATACTTAGAAGTGATCTTTATTTTCTTCCTTTTTTTTTTTTCCTTTTATGTATTCATTTATGCAGCACAAAACATCATACCATAGTCTCATCACGTGCTTAAAATAATCCAGAGAGCAAGTCAGTTAAAATGACTGGGAAGGAACGGGCCAATGTGTGAAATAGGTGCGATTACTGCCCTTGCCTTGTCCAAGGCAGATGTCCTAAATGCATCGCAGCCCTATTTCCTGCTGGGCCTGGACGCAAACCAGGGCTCCCATCAGCCACTAACAATCAGCCCAAGGTGGCAACTATTTCCAAACCATTTGCTGCTGTTGGGCTGAACCACGTTTCCCTGAAGCCTTACACAGAAGGTCGCATGGTATAGTCATGAGACTGTCTCGCCTTTCTGACAACCACTGTGATTGTTTTCTGCCTCTTATTCCATATAGGTGATTAGTCTCATAAGAGTAAAATGCTTACTTAGCTCCACGTGTGTTATGGATAGGCTCCAGGTAATTGGAGCTTCTCAGCCTTCAGACCTGTGATGCAAATGTCATTGTTCTGTTTCTGCATTATTACAGGGAAATGGAAATTTTCTAGAGAATGATTTGTGATGCATCATCATCAAGAGAACTACAGCATTGCCTTCTACTATCAGCAGCAATTTTACCTACTAAGGGAATTTTTGTTGTTGTTAATCCTCACCCAAGGATATTTTTCCATTGATTTTTAGAGAAAGGGGAAGAGAGGGGGTGAGACAAAGAGAGAAACATCAATGTGAGAGAGACACGTCTATTGGTTCCTTCCTGCACGCACTCTGACCAGGGCCGGGCAACCTGTAACTAAAGTACGTGCCCTTGCCGGAATCAATCCCAGGTCCCTTCAGGCCCCGGGCCAATGCTCTATCCAGAGCCAAACCTGCTAGGGCCTACTCAGGGACATTTGACAGTGCCTAGGGACAGATTTGGTTTTTACCAGTGGGGGCGGGGGAGCAGTGCTACTGGCCCCTGCTGGGTAGAGCCCAGGGGTGCTGCTAAATAGCCTCTAATACCCAAGACAGCCCCTCTGCAACAAAGAATTACCCAGACCCTCAATTCTAAAAATGTTAGTCATGCTGAAGTTGACAAATTCTGTCCTAAACTATTAAAACATGTAGTTCTAGCATACATATCGAAGGAGATAATTCTGTAACAGAAACCTTTATGCTACTGGTGTTTAAATAGTTTCCCTTAGAAATTAAAATGGCTGAAACCGGTTTGGCTCAGTGGATAGAGCGTCGGCCTGCGGACTGAAGGGTCCCGGGTTCGATTCCGGTCAAGGGCATGTACCTTGGTTGCGGGCACATCCCCAGTGGGGGGTGTGCAGGAGGCAGCTGATCGATGTTTCTCTCTCATCGATGTTTCTAGTTCTCTATCCCTCTCCCTTCCTTTCTGTAAAAAATCAATAAAATATATTTAAAAAATTAAAATGAACACCGGCTATTAGACTAACATCTCCTAGTCCTAGCCACTGAATTGGGAAGGTTTAGTAAAAGGGGTGGTTTGTAAGTAGAAAATCGTTTTGTGAATCATTATTATAATGTATTCCGTTTTGATTTAAAGGAATTATCACACCATTTATACAGCAATCTTTAGCCTTAAAGAAGCACAAAAGTTGCCAATCAGTGTGGCTCAGTGGTTGAGCATTGACCTATGAACCAGGAGGTCATGGTTCCATTCCAGGTCAGGGCACATGCCTAAGTTGCTAGCTCAATCCCCAGTAGGGGGCATGCAGGAGGCAGCTGATCAATGATTCTCTCTCATCATTAATGTTTCTATCCTTCCTCCTTTCTCTCTGATATATATATATATATATATATATATATATATATATATATGTAAAACAAAGTAACGGTGTAAAGATTTCAAGTGTAGTCAGTCATATTTGTGTCTAAAAACTACCTTTGGGTCCACTGTCACCGATTTGATAAATAAGGGGTTCCCCAAAGACACACATTCTGTGGGATGCCTGGGGACTACAATTGAAACTCGCTGTTGTATTTCTTTTTCATCATCAGTGAATGACCAAAGTGTGAGTTCTTCAATGCTTCACACTATATTGAATCACACACTGAGAAACTGCTCTTGTAATACAAGATGGATTTCAAGGGCTCTCCATGTTATAAGTGTTAAGTTTAGTCTAGCAAGATGCTTTTCTACCCTACGAACACTCGGTGCTGTCAAACAGACCAGTTGCTCAGTTATGGAATGTTCCCGTGACTTTGTTTTCCTAATGAAGTGGCGGGAGTGAGAAAATTTGTTCTCATGCCCTCCCCCAAACAAAACTTTACTATCTGAGGATTAAATCCTCTGTCCTCCCTCCTTCCATTCATTATCAGCCAACGATAGAGAAATGTCTTTTAGACCAAAAGATTCTCAAGGCACAGTGGCTGAGAACATTTCATAATAACTCAAATATATAAGCCTTAATAAGCCAATTTCCCATTCAGTTTAATCTATTTTCAGCAGATCAAAATAATTAAAAATGCTAACAGTTATGGTAATTTTTAATACACTGCGCGAGAAGCAATTTAGATAGCACCTTCCCCACGAATCTATATTTGTATAAATGCTGATCAAGAATATTTGTTCAATTTTATACAAATCAAACATGAATAATTTCTTCCATATTACTCCCTCCATTGTTGTGTTTTCCCTCTATCTAGTTATCCATTTGCTGCTGGCATGCTGCTCTGGGAAGATTTGATTAAAATCAATAAGTTATTGGGAAGATGGCAATTAGCAGTCTTTCACTTATAATAGCATTGTCTTTTAAGCTTCCTTTGTGTTAATCACAATATTTTAGCAATACTCTCCTATCTAGCCATGCAATTTAATTAAATGTAAGGTTTATAAAAACATCCTTAATTTGGGACAATGGAAATCTACTTCTCTGTTTTTCACTGTTTTGATAGGAACACCCAGCATTTCTGCAATACATCAGAAATCGTCATCTCCTTTGAGAATTTCCCAATTTTCAGATCTCAAGTAGGTTCAATGTTGTATAAAGAGATACTGGTGAGCATCAATGTATAGATTTGTTTAACTATTTCAAAGGGAGTTGACAGTTTGTTTGTAATAGATAATTGACATGGAGAAATTCTCCACTTTGGCGGTATGATATTGACTGGTAAAGGCCTGGACTAAAGATGGAACCTTGACTAATGCCCCTCAACAGCAAGTCATAATTGTCAAGGTCACTAATTTCACATTTGTGACCATTTGCTTCTTTGTTCTGAAGACTCCTTAGTTCATTTTGATCACTCTTTCTTTAGAGAAAACACACACATGCACATACGTATACACAATATATACGCACAACTAATGTGCTCGTGATTTGTGTTTATTAGCAGGTCACTTTTATCCAATATTTTTACGTAGTGACAACTGCTATGAAAACACAGGTGCTCAAGCTAGTAAGTGAATGTTGTTTATGTTCCTATAACAAAAATCTTAGGTCATAAACTGAATACTCTTCTCTATTTAGAGATGTAATACCCCAAAAAGGCATTAAAATGGGGACATTCAGATAAATAGTGACCATTTAGAAACATTTTTTAAATCTTTTTTAGAGCATTACCTATTGAGTTTTTACCTCTACACCAGGAAGATTTCAGATACTTTTTTTTTTCACCTAATAAGTTTAAATGACTATTTTTAATAATAATGGGTCCCTTATTAAGACTCAAGAGAAACTCAGAGGATTTTTTTCTAGCTAAAATCTGAAATCCTTATTGAAAAAATCATTTTGCAGATGATGTTGACATTTAAGTAACATTTATTATAATATAAAGATTCTTCAAACAGATTTTGGACTAAAAATACCAGGGCAGATAAAATTTTCGTTCAATTTGCATATTGTCTTGAGCACTAGCATTGTTACAGGATAGGAGAGAGGCCTCTCCCCTGGTTGCTAATGGGAATGGGGTTCTTGGGGTACTGCTGGAATAAGAGTTTCTGGAGGCCCCCCCTGGGAGGATGACATGTAGTAGAAAGCTTTATTTTCATGGAATTAAACCCCTTGGTGTCCCAAAATCCCATTTGCCATAGTACAGTCATCGGACTAGCTTAGCTTGTGTTTCCACGCTACAGTTCATCAGTCCATGGCATGCGGCATCCACAGGGCTGTGGGCCATAGAGGCACATGCGAGGAAGCAGGCGCAAAAGGGCCTCACAAGCCAAGAGTGAAGTGCAGCAAGAGCCAGGAGCACAAGAACGCAAACTCCTAGACACTCGGTTCCAATAATTACAGGCTGTTGTTGTTCCTTGTGATGAAGCCCCTATTAGGGGAATATGTATCCCCCAATTTTAACAGGCTTGCATACGCTCCGCCAATTCTGGCCTATGGTCTCTGTCCCCAGGTTTGACTGACAGCAAGCATCTTTTCTAGTCTCTCATCCTCCCTCCCCCAGCTTCACTGGCCGTGCATCTATCTTTCCTTTGTGGTCCCTGAAGAGTGCAAAGTTGCAGCTTTCTGGTGAAGCTGCCCAAATGACATGTCTAGAATACCTGACCTTCCCCCTTGCTCCCTTTCTATCATTAATAACTAGCTAATTACAATGGTATCAAGATTGCGCTTATATTTGCAAACAACAGCAACAGCAACAGATCAGCAAGGAATCCTTAGTCCTGTCTCTGGGGATTCTGATAAAGCATCTAATAGATGGGCCTAAAGGATGTTTCTTCATTTTAATGGACATCTTTGTTGATTCAGATGTCAGTGGTCTGAAGTTCACAACTTGAGAAATACTGGCCTAGGAAGGAAGAAAAGCCATGCTGTCTATAAAAATTTCACCCATGTTGAAGTTAGCCACCATGTTATAGCTACTGAATCAGATGTGATCCAAATATTTGCTCAGTGGGATCTGTGATGCTGGAAGCCTCACTAGAAAATGGTGTCGATTTTGTGTAGTTCCTCAAAGTTCTTGAACACTTTGTAAAATGTTTATGATGAGAGCCTGGTTTTTGGAAGTTCACGATGTTACCAGATCCCCAGTTAGCTTCGGGGCAGGCTCGTTCGTTGAGCAGTTTGTCCAGAACCTCTCTATAAGACATTGCTTCCAGGATAGTATGACAGAGGAAACTATTTTTCAAAACTCTTCTCTAGTTGAAAGGATTAACAAGATTAACTGCTTGGGGCTGAGGGTGACAGTAAGTGAGATTCCCCACAGTCAATGCTTGAGTAGTTTCAATTCCATTCCAAGAAAGGAAAAGTCTGGTTAACTGAAGGGAATGTATTTTGTTGAGTGGGTGATGAGAGTTGGGAGGGACAGAACTGAGTCTCTTGGGACAACAGAGATAATTTTCTACTTGTTACATGCCTTTCAACAGAGCAGAGGTCATTTCCAAAATGCTTCAACTTTCTTAAGGAGCAGCAATACACATTGATCATTGTTATTCATTCCTTAAATATATTTCACCATCTCTGAAATGTTGGTGAATTTAAAAATATTTAAAATACATTTTTTTTTTTGCTCTCAAGGATTTAAAGTCTGTTTGAGAAGCACGCAAACAAGAGCACACCCTAGCAAGGGTGTTCTTTTAACAATACATAGTACAGTGGGAACCTAGAGCGAGCCAACGCTTGTTGTGCCTGAGGGCATCTGAGAAAGCTTCAGAGGATAACATGTGAACTGACAAGACAATAGAAGCCTAACAAGGGAAGACTTCGTGTTCTGAGCAGTAGGAACAGCACACACAAAGGCAAGGGTATACCATAAACAGAATGTTCAATAAGTGACTAAATTGTTTTAAGAGTAGAAGAGAATGTGAGGGAGGCGCGGAGCCGCTGAGCAGTGGCGGGACTAAATCCTGATCTTCATGCTCAGACATTGAGATTCTTACATAGGGGACTTAGTGGAGACTATTGATCTGCATTTTACCTCATATTTCAGGTGAACTTCATTGAAATTGAAATATATTCTTGCTTGATGCTTGGAAACAATTGTTTTGAGCTGGATGTGTGCATGGTCATAATAGCATGTAAGTGCTTTCTAAAATAAGAGTAGAAAATAGAGGTGGCAAGTCTAGAGAGAGAGAAGTTAAGAATCGAACAGACGGTCAAACTTCAGAGGGAAGGCAGGGGAAGGGGAGCGGGAGAGGGAGGTGATCAACCAAAGGACTTGTATACCTGCATATAAGCATAACCAATGGACAAAGACACTAGGGGGGTGAGGGCAGGTGCTGGTGGGTAGGGGTTGCTGGGGAGAGGTCAACGGGGGAAAAAGGAAACATATGTAATACTTTAAAGAATTTAAAAAAAGAAAGAACTGAAAAAAATCTAGACAAAAGGTAATATGCTCCTCAACTAGGCTCTTGGGGATTTGCTCTTGGGACTTGAAATGTGGAATTTGGGCATTGGTGAAGCAGTTTCTTCATGGACTGTGCCAAAGCTTACAGCCCACGAGCAGGCAGATAAGAACACGGATGGATAGATGGGGGAGATGCAGAATAGACTGGAATCCACAAGCGTAAGCTGGATCCCCACAGGATTGGGCTGAAACCAGGTTATCTTTCGTTTCCTCTGGCGATGGTGTTGTGGATGTCCTGCAGAACCCAGGGCCCATCCTGATAGCGTTAAACACATATTCCCAGCCCAGGAGTCAAAGAAGTTTAAGGAGGATGGAGGGGAGCGGGGAGCATGACAAGTCCAGCCACTGACTCACATCCTCAAGGCAAGCCAGTGGATCACCAACAACGTGTGTGAAATACATGGGCTCTTGCTTCACTTCCACCCTCCAAATCTCCCACAAGAAACGTCTCTTGGGGCCCAAGGTAACTGGAAATGTATAGGACAGGGAATTCTGGGGAATGTAGTTCAGCCTAGCTAAGCTGATACATTTCACAGCCACCACAATAGCTATATCTTTAGCACCTTCAGGGTGCCAAGCACAGACACTAAATTAGCATTTACCAAATGGAAAAATAAATGCATTAATGAAGGGCTTATCAAATGCTAATGTGAGTTCAAAGAGCAAGGATGAAATAAGTCTTTAAATATTGTTTATTGTGTTGCAGAATGGAGTGTAATGCAAGATGAGAAAATGTGCAACTCTGTCTTTCTCACTCTGGTGCACGCGCACACACCCGCCCGCGCACACACACACACACACACACACACACGCACACACATGCACTCATGCACATAGGTTTTTTCCTCTTTAAATGTATAAAGTGTAGGTAATGAAATAGTTAAAACAGCATTGCCCTAGTTTCCAGGCTATAAACTCATCTCTGTAATAACAACTACAAAGCCTTTACAGTAATGGCACATGAGTAGAAATTTGTGAAATGAAAATTTGGCAGTTCATTAGTAAATTTGGGTTTTGCCTCAGCCTTAGGGAACAGAAGGGATCCCAGAAGGCACAGCAATCAGCAGATGAACTAACCCTCCCCTCAATAATGTGAAATGCTATTTTAAAAAAATTAAACAATGAGAAATAATGCCCGGAAAATGTAATAATAGCTCATTAAAAATAATCTTTTTTGAGTTATGTGGGATGGGAGAAAATTCAGTCTAATCACCGGTGTAATTTAAATAACTAATGTCACAGTTTCAAAGGATTTTTATTGTATATTCCCAAGAAGTCCTTTCACACAGGTTAGCAAAATTCTTCAAGGTCTATATTTTGTTTGAATTAATTTTGCGTTCCTGGAACTTATCAGAGTGCCAACATATCTTAATGCCCAATAATATTTGTTGGAAGAACAAATGAGAGAATGAATGAGGAACATCTAATGGAGACATGACAAATACTTACTCCACAAGTTTTCCTTGACTTAAGAAGAGGCTGAAGATAGCTCATGACACAGACTTGAGTTGCAGGCTGAACACTTAGAACACTAGGTAACAGGTTCTTCTTGAGGTGACAGACTGGTCTGGGATGTTGGTTCCTCCGCCTGAAGTCAACCCTAAAGAGACTCTAGACCAGTGGTTCTCAACCTTTCTAATGCCGCGACCCTTTAATATAGTTCCTCATGTTGTGGTGACCCCCAACCATAAAATTATTTTCGTTGCTACTTCATAACTGTAATTTTGCTACTGTTAATGAATCGTAATGTAAATATCTGTGTTTTCCCATGGTCTTAGGCGACCCTGCTAGCGGTTCTCAACCTGTGCGTCACGACCCACAGGTTGAGAACCGCTGCTGTAGAGCCTAAGACCATCGGAAAACACAGATATTTACATTACGATTCATTAACAGTAGCAAAATTACAGTTATGAAGTAGCAACGAAAATAATTTTAGGGTTGGGGGTCACCACAACATGAGCTGTATTAAAGGGTCACGGCATTAGAAAGGCTGAGAACCACTGGTCTAGACGCTGCAGGAAAGCATGAACTTGAGGAATGAAAAATGAAAACCCAGGAGACCCCTGAGGAGTCTGATATCTGCCTCGGCTGTTTGAGACTTTGGGGTGGGTGATGCTTAAAGGAGCAGAGGACAAAAAGAAGCAAGCATAAGGCATAGGTTGTATGATCCTATTAAGCTTTGCTCCTGCACTTTTACTGCAGGGATTGGCTGCAATACCCTAGGCCTCCAGTGTCAGATAAGAGCAGGGATCAGATCAAGGCTCTGTGTCAAAGCCATATATCAGTGTGCCTGGATAAAGGCCTGCAGGCTAGACAGACATGCTCAGGTGTTCACATCTCCATCTCTCCAACCCCCAGCAATAAAGGATGAGGACCCACAGTCCTGCCTCCCCTTAGTGCCGCTGCTTTCTAAGTGTCTAAAGGTGAAATAACGATGAGAAGTGTTGCCTGGTGGATGGGGAAAAAATGGGAGTGCTTAGCAGTCTTTCTCTTGTTTCTGGAGATTTTCCCATTATATTCACCTGGAGGTTTACCAACCTAGCCCTTCAGCTGTTCCTGTTCCAGAATCCACAGAGGACAGCAGGTACTCCATCCCATGAATGCACAGGCAGAATAACTAGGTGCGCAAGGAGGGCAGCTGCTGGCAAAGAAAGGTCATGGGGTACAACGTACATCATCTGATGTAGAGTAATTGGAACAGGGAAAAATATTTAAAATAGCAAGATAAATAAACTTAAATATACAGGATGATCCCAGAGGGAAGGCAGGGATGGGTGGGTGGGAGGGAAGAGATCAACCAAAGTACCTGTATGCATATATGCATAACCCATGGACACAAATAATAGAGTGGTAAAGGCCTGGGGCTAGGGGTGGGGCAGACTAGAAAGGGTCAGTGGAGTAATAAGGGGGACATATGTAAAACTTTCAAAGATAAATATTTAAAATAAAAATAAAATAAAGGATGATGTTTGCAATATGAAGGAAGAACAAGAAATCATTTTTAAAAAGCCAAGTGGAAAAACAGTAACAAAACTTATTAGAAATAAACTCTTCTTCTCCCAAGAGGAGAGATGCATCTGAGCTCCATTGACTAAGGGGTCCGTGGGCCTGCCCCTCCACCCAGAAGAGATATAATTACAGACAATTCCTACAAAGAGCCCTTTTTCCATATTCAAAACGCCTGGCACAAACCATATTTTGTTGATAAATTTGCATTCACTGTTGTTCCGATAAAAGAGCTCATTAAGGGATGGATTCAGTTCTGCCCCTTGCAAAACAGACTGATGCTGCGGGTTCATGGCCCTCTCCGAGGGAGGGAGAGAGGATGGGGAGTCCCCTTCCCACTTTTTCCTCTTGTTGATTCTTGGCTTCATAAGATGTCCCCTCGTCCTCCCGCTGCACCAGATAAGGATGGAGAATTTATCTTGAGCTCCGATGTATTGTAGTGGAAGGGCCACAAAGATGCATGTAGCAAAATAACAAACACCTGTTCTACAGGTTACAGCAAGCTCCCATTGCCAAGCTTACCAAAATAAAATGCAGAATGTTGAGTTAAATTTGAATAAGTACGCACTAACATATTTAGTGTATGTCCCATTCGATATTTGATACTTACTGATAGATCCTCCCTTCCCCCAACTGGTGGGCGGAGTATGACGTAACCTGTGTTTGCCACCGGGACATTCCCGAGACATTGAACCACCAATCAGCGTGTGCTGAGTGCCCTGGGCCCCACCCCTTCCCGTTCCTCCCTGGGCCCCACCCCTTCCTGTTCCTCCCCTCAAAAGGCGTGTTCACCTCTGCACATGTTGCTGTTCTCTCTCCCAGTGAGACAGCCCAGCTGGGTCATCCTCCTTCTCCTCTGATCCTGGTTTTTCTATCTCGCTAGTTAGTGCGGAATAAACTTCCTCTTTTAACATGCCTTGGTCTCTGACTCCCGTTTCCTGCGCCTCGAACCTTACACTTACTTGTATGAAAACATGTTTGTAGTTCACATGAAATTTAAGTGTATCTGGGAGTCCTGGATTGTACCTGCTAACCCTAAAGCAAACAGGAGATATACACACATTACAGCCAGTGGTTGGTTGCCTTTTGAAGGTGAAAAGAGGGTGAGAGAATGCAGATAAAATGGTAAACTAAGCAATGTCCTACTAAAAGGACATTGCCTAGATTAAAGGTGATAAAGCGCCACATTCTGAGGACAGTTAGTGAAGTCTAAGATTAAGAGGGGGAAAATGGGACAATAACTCTTGGCATATAACTTTTGGAGAAAAAATCTTCCTCCACAATTTATAGGAGCTTTATTATAAAAAGAGATATGGAGATTATGGTGTGGAACTGACTTGTGAGATTCCCTAGTACTTTGGATTTTGGAATTAATTAACTATTTTTAGCTAAGCAAAATAGCCATTTTCATTCTTTCTGAAATGTTTATTTTTAGTGAATAAAAATATTAAATGAATCTGAGTGTGCAGTACGTTAGAATGTAATTCAGGGTTATAGTGTGATAACAGCATTTCGAAATACCACACACACAGGTAAAATGCATGTACACAATAATTACTTCAGCAGCAAAGAGCCTTAGATCCCAACATGCTCTGGTCTTCTCCTGCCCTCAGTCAGGATGGAGAAGACTCTGGAATCATGAAGCCCTTAACCTATCATATGCCTAGGCATCTTAGCAGCAAAGCCATCCAATGACCTCATCAGTCCTCAGACAAACAAATGGTGTCCTCAGGGACACTGTAGCAATCAAAACACTGGTATTGGTACCTTGCAAATCTGAAGCAGTGTACAGATCAAAATGCTGCATTTACGAGCTCTTCCAAGCAGCCAAATCAAATAGGAGAGCTCGCTCCTGGGGACGTCCAGGTGAGCAGATTGCATAATTCCACTCCGATTCTCTTCATTATTAAAACCATATCTGAGTGTGGAGATTCTCTTCTCATTGACAGCATCTGGAGAGGTTGGCATCAGATGGAAAGGAGAGAACAGTCTATAGACCTAAGAACGCAGTACCTCTAAATCTCTCACGCACATGCACAGGGAGCACCCATTTCCTTCCCTTGGTGATGCCCGTCATTCTTTCTTTATCTTACTAACTGTTCTTCACTCTCTACCCATTTGTCCTCCCAAGTCAGAGCAGCCAAGGTGGGTGCATCATTCTTTCTTGCTTTAGGATGTGGTTCTGTAGATTTTCACGGTTCATCTGTATTTTCCACTTCTCACACAGTCGGGCTTTATAACTGAAGAGTCTGTCTTTGGTTTATATTCCTGAATTTATCACTAAGCAGCTGACACAAACTAGCAGTATATTTCTAAGAACAAAGGTATTTGAGACAATTTCATATTTTCCTAACAAACAATTAAATGGCCCTCTGTAATTTGGCTTATATCACTCACCTTTCAGAGCTGTAGTGTGGGGTCTAAAGTTATACTGTGTGCTTTGGAATGCAAGCTCAGGTGAATGGCTGTGTAAATATGTCAAACTGCAACTTCTCTAAGCCTGCATGTTCTAATCTAACCAAATGCAATCTTTATTTCTTAATTCAAATAAAGTAATGGCCATGGCCATTTCTTCTCATTACTTTTCCATTAACATTCCCTAAAGAAAAAACAAAGCCCCAAATTAATATCTAGCAGAATATATTTAAGTCCATGTCACGGAATTAACACGTGGTCTTGGGTAGCTAATTTTGTATATACAGATAATATATGTAATGTATCTATATAATAAAAGCTTAAACGACCATTATGGCAGAATGACCAGAACAACCAGTCGCTATGATGTGCACTGACCACCAGTGGGCAGACGCTCAATGCAGGAGCTGCCCCCTGGTGGTCAATGCGCTTCCACAGGGGGAGCGCCACTCAGCCAGAAGCTGGGCTCACAGCTGGCAAGCGCAGCAGCAGTGGCAGGAGCCTCTCCCACCTTCATGGCAGCCCTAAGGAGCAGCCAGCTGAGCGGTAAGGAGCGAGGGGTCCTGGACTGCAAGAGGGCATAGGCTGGGGCTGAGGGACCCCCTCCCAGGACACGAATTTCATGCACTGGGCCTCTAGTTTAAATATAATACTATTATGTATGCGATACATATTCTTATACATAATATTATATATATTTTATACACTATGTGAATAATTAAAACTGCCTGATGGTATTATTGTGGACTTTAAAAATTCAACAAATATTTATTGAATGTCTGTAATATATAGCATCAGTCAATAAAATGGTCTTTTTAAACTTTTATTTTCTTTGGGGAGATGGGTAATAGGGTAATAAGCACGTATTCAAATATTAAACACATATACATATCCATTAGAAAGAAACACCACAGAGTGTTGCCAGATGAAGTATACTAGTAGAATATATATATAATATATACACACACATACACACACACATATATATATGTATATGTATATATGTATGTGTATATATATACGCACATATATATGTGTGTGTATATATATGTATATATATATATATGATGTAGAATAAGAGAGACTTTTTTTTAATATATTTTATTGATTTTTTACAGAGAGGAAGGGAGAGAGATAGAGAGTTAGAAACATCGATGAGAGAGAAACATCGATCAGCTGCCTCCTGCACACCTCCTACTGGGGATGTGCCCGCAACCACGGTACATGCCCTTGACCAGAATCGAACCCGGGACCCTTCAGTCCGCAGGCCGACGCTCTATCCACTGAGCCAAACCGGTTTCGGCAAAAGAGAGACTTTTCTTTGTACTTTCCTTGTTGTCCACTTTTCCATGGTAAATGTACATTATTTTAAAGTAAGAAAAATTGGATGCTTTTTATAGATGATGAAGAAACAAACTTAAAATTAGGACATGCTGAAGTTGTCAGTTATTCTTTGTTCTCAGTCAAGCATAGTCTGTTTTATTCAGCAAATGCTACCTGAGCACAGGGCTACCACCTTGAGAGAGCAGTAATGATATTTTTGCTACAAGTCTGCAAACTTCCACTCAGGTCCAACGACTGGCACGGCAGGACCTATGTTCTAAGTGGAGCTTTCTAACTCCAAGACCCATGTCCTTTTCCTCCTCTTCACTGCTTCCCTGGATCAAAGATGGGGTCATGCAGGGCAGCTCAGATCTGCAGGTAGGATCATCTTGGGGAGAACTATAAATTTATTAATGTTGGTCTTAGACAACACTATAAAGTAAGATGTATGTGAGGGTTACTTTATTTTAACAAACATCATCCAAAGGGGTACAGCTCACTTGTTGAAATTTGAAGATGCCCAAAATTTGGGAGGGCGGAAGATTTTTCACCTAAAACCTGGGCAGCTACACAAAACAGAGGTTAAATATTCTTCTTAGAAGAACAGAAATATGACCTATTTTTGTTCAAACTGAGGCAGATAAAGGGAAATATATATTTACTAGAGACCCGGTGCACGGATTCGTGCACTGGTGGGGTATCACGGCCTGGCCTGGGGGATTGGGCCAAAACCAGCTCTCTGACATCCCCTGAGGAGTCCCAGATTGCAAGAGGATGCAGGCCAGGCCAAGAGACCCCACTGGTACAAATCAGGGCTGGGGAGGGACTGCAGGAGGGCTCCAGGGCGTGTCCAGCCCATCTCGTCCAGTCCCGATCAGCTGGACCTCAGCAGCAAGCTAACCTACCGGTTGGAGCATCTGCCCATGGTAGTCAGTGCGTATCATAGCAATTGTTGAATGATCGAACGAACAGTTGGACACTTAGCAGATTAGGCTTCTATTATATAGGATTATATAGGATAACATAAACCTTAGAAAATAAATAAAGTGATCTCTGGTAGATCTTCACCGTCTCCTTTGGTAGCCCATGCTTTGTTAGACAACATATACTCTTACACAGTTCTCACATTGTGCTCAAATTCAAGAAATTTTATCCTTATCCTTCTTGAAACCAAGTGGAAACACCATGAGATACGTAAGGTTCTTTGAGGGAGGAGGATCCCAGAATATCATTCCCTTTCTATTTAGGAAGCTAATGGCATGATTTGGCCCTGTTCAGTACAATACTCTACATTTGAGTCCAACTTTATAAATTTCAAAAGCCTTTGTATCCTCATCTCATTTCATCCTAACAACATCCTCTGATGCAGTTTGGGCAGGGACTTAAAAGATGCAACTCGGTGTTTACATGACTTGCCTAAGGACACACAGCACGTCTATGGTGGAGCTTGCAATAGAATTGAAATCTTCTGATTCTTGGCCCAGTTCGCTTTCCACTAAACCTCCCTGTTGACTTTGCAAAAGGGGGTAAACACAGAGCCAGATGACACACAACTAGATTTGTAAGGACGTTTCACTTTGTTGCAAGTTAAAATGTTGGGTTGTTTTTTTTTTTTTTTTTGGATCCCATATTGATTCCAGCATAAGTAAAGCAGGAACTGAAATAAGCGAGGCACATTTAACCCTGATGTTATGTGTCAAAATACCATTTGGATATGTCTATTTGAATCTACATTCCAGGATTTTTCACAACAAAGAATAAATAAATACATGAATTCTTGAGCACAGTGCTTCATGAATTTGGGAGTTTGATTTTGTTTGCGAATTTTTGTACCCTGATTACTATTCCAAGCTTATCTTCTGATCTTCCAAGATTAAATGTTATTTTTTAAAGAATTGCTTTTGAAGTTGCCACTGTATTTTGGCTTTCGCATGTTGTTCTATTCACCATTTTCTTGTTTTTCCCACTATATATTACATTTCAGGGTCTTTAAAAAAACCTTTTCATTTGCAAAATTCCACTTACAGATTTTTAATAAAAATGGGTGTGGTCAGACTTATTTGTTATTGTGGATTGAGTTGAAATCCATTAGTAAATTAAAGTGAAATGACTTCTTTCACAAAGGAATAAATTTATAAACCAAGAAATCCCAGGTTACCATAGCAATCTGTGGCATCTAAAAATGAGAAACAGAGGCCTATATTCTACTTTCTAGAAAACACTTCATTAGAGACAAGATATATGTCTTCAGGGTGGAATATGACAATATGAGTAGATCATTACTTAATAAAAACACTTCCATTTTCCCCCCAATTAAAAATAATGTGAGGTAATTTGGAATGAATTTTATCAAAAGTGTGTATAATACTTCTTTCTCTGGCACTGTTTGATATTTATTCAATAACAGGAATGGGGGAGGATTGCGGACTTAGCTGACTGTACTTATTGAAAATACCCTAGGTTTTTCAAAAATGTTACGTGGGATACTGGGCAAAAGAAATGTAATTGCAAAGAGGAAGATTTTAAAAAAGAAGAAAGGGGAGAATCAAAGGGGAAGGAAGTCAGTTCTGAATTGCACTTTCCGTTGTAACTGACACAAAATTATGTGTGTGTGTGTGTGTGTGTCTTTGCATGGTTTCTGGTCTTTTGGCTCATCAAAGATATGCCAAATAGACCTGCTGCAGTGGACATCTGTTGTTTTTGCCTGCCCAACATCCATTCCTCCTCCTTTTGGTAACAGCATTTCGATTTTCCTTTGAAAAAAGACAATTTGCCCAACACGTACAATCTTTGGGTAATGTTCATTCAAGGTGTCTTGCCGTCTGCTAGCCAGAGGGTAGGCACCTGACCCCGCTAGGCCATCAGACTCTCCCTCGGGCATCTGACTCTTTCATGAATGATATATGGGCAGGAAGTGGTTGGCGGCGATCCATCTCAACAGTACCACCGTGAAGAGATTCCTGTTTGTTTCTTGCTATTTTGAGGCTCAGAGCCTCCAGTTGCCATCTTTTCAGAGGTCTGGTTCCTCAGGTTTTCTTTGCATTACGATTTTTTTTAAATTAGCTTAAGTTAACCAGACTTACTTTTGTAACTTGTCACCAAACCCTAACTGACCAAACGGGGCAAGAAGCACGTCAGTGAGTTAGATTATAAATGGTTCTGTTTTATGATTATCACTTGGGAAGTGCATTCTTGCATTATTTTTAATAATCTGGACATGAACATTTTGTAGGGTTTGATTCTGTACTTTTCACCAGGACATTCATCCTCAAGGGAACTTCTGGTATACTAGTTAACTGATTCATTTTCAGATTCAGGAGACAGGGGAGGAAGAAGCCTGGTGGATTTTACAAGCCTGTAGTCCGGCTGGATATTCCAGTGAAGCAGCAAACAGGAAAAGAGAACACAGGCCAGTGATCCAGACACTAATACACCCATTGGCAGGACGTGGTGAGCCAAAGACAACACTAGACTTTAGCCACAGAATGATACTGCAGAGCATGAAGAATCCCAGAGGAGAAGTCAGACCACTCAATCACCCAAGTAGCTTCTGTAAATGGAACAATTCATAAAGGTTGTTCCAAAAGAGCTTAGAGCAGCCGTGGGCAAACTACGGCCCACGGGCCAGATCCGGCCCATTCGGCTGTTCTATCCGGCCCGCGGAGCCGAAAGAGCAGAGGGTTCTCTTGCTCTCCCCTCCGCTCCTTCACCAGCAGCAGTGTTAACATGGCAACGTCGGGAAACATGGCCGCAGCTCCTTCTTCTGAGTGGGCGGATTTATATCCCCCATTCAGTAGAAGGAACAACCTCTCAATCTTCCAGAGGCTCCTTGTAATGCCCGCGGACGCGTCCCCCGACATCACCCTGGGAATGCGTAGACACGTTATCGTGGTGATGTAGGGAGACACGCCCCTGGAGAGCACAGTATCAGAGCATTAGCTAAAAAGGAGACCAACAACACTGTTCCCACTGAAGTTGATGTTTTAAAGACCAAAAACCTTTCAACCCAGTCTACATTGCCATCTACATCTATGTCCCGGGCATAATTTGGAAGTTGCACTAAAGAAAATGTTTAATTTACTGTTGACACATTTTGTTCTTTTCTATTTGTTTTAGTTTTAAATTATTTTATTATATTTAAGTTTAATTTGAAAAGCTTTTGTACCTTTCCTTTGTTAGGCAATTTTATTTTGCCTTTGCCATCTTCAATATAAGGTATGTTATTGTGCTATGATTCCTCCATTTTTTGAAGTTTCAAATTATAATAATTAGTGTTTACATTCTTCTTGTTAAAATGTTTGAAATGAATAAAACTATTGAAATAAAAAAAAAAGACCGTACCCTTTTATGTAATGATGTTTACTTTGAATTTATATTAGTTCACACAAACACTCCATCCATGCTTTTGTTCCGGCCCTCCGGTCCAGTTTAAGAACCCATTGTGGCCCTCGAGTCAAAAAGTTTGCCCACCCCTGGTCTAGAGGAAAGTAGTAATCCGTTTTGGGGAAGGACATTAGAGCCAGGGATGTTGCCGTGATTTGGATCTACAGTGCCATACTCTAGCATTCCTAACACCACAGCCTCACCTTCTAAACTTGAGCTTTATTTTTGCTTGGTGGCCTGCCTCTCCCAGTTACCCTTTCTTTAAAGGTGTGGCTCCAAGTCACTGAGAACAATACATTTGTTCCTTTCACAACAAGTGCAATTAAATGCTCTGTGTGTGGGGAGCGTCCGTCCCAGTCTCAACCTACCTCCTAGGCATCCAGCTCTTCTTCTATGTGGCCTGTTTTAAGCTCTAAGTAGAGTCCATCCTTGGTTAACCTCCCTGGTGATTGGTTTCTGCTTCCTCTGTTCTCCAATAGAACTGGTTCTAGTTATAACATCATTTTTGGGTTGCCCAGCTGTCCTCCTCAGTAGACTGTGTGGTTCCCAAATTTAGGACTCAGTTCATTCACCATGATATTCCTGGAGCCCTGCACAGTGCCTGGCACAGGGCCGTACCCGGGAGTGTCAGTGAATAATGACCTAATGAAGTCTTTATTCGAAATCCAATCGACCTCTACCTTGCAAGTACATTTTTAGAAAACAAAGCTCCTGATGCTGGATGTGCTCCCCTTCCCTTGATTTCAATTATTTACATCAGGATTATTTAATCATGTGGCAGATAATTAAGGGATACATTATTTATGTTAAATAAATTAACCTGACATCTCTGTCTCCTTGGCTGCGGAGCCTGATTTCCGTCATCTCACAAGGAGCTCTGACACCTTTTGGGCCCAAGCACAGTGCCACATGATTGCATGTTCTGCCTGGTCCTCCCACAAGTCTGCCTCTTGGCACTGTGGTCCTTTCTCCATCCTGTGGTCCTTTCTCCATGCTGTGGTCCTTTCTCCATGCTGTGGTCCTTTCTCCATCCTGTGGTCCTTTCTCCATCCTGTGGTCATTACACCTCCATTTTTAGTCCCAAAAGCTGCATGGCCATCGGCAGCCCCTGAAGTTGTCGGGGCCTCAGTTTCCTCAACTCTTAATGGCTCGCAGAGTAGTGGAAAGGATTTAATGAGGTATTGCCTTGGATCTTTTAGGAAATGAAATGGCAGCTTAAACAATTTTATGCTCCGAAAACGCGTTAGTATCTTATTATATGTCTGTAGGAGGCATCTATATTTACCAGCAATAAATTGGAGCTACAAATCTATGGAATGCTAGAACTGGAAGCATTTTATCATACTAATCTACTCCAATTTCTCTTTCTACAAATGAGAAAATGGGCTCAGAGTGCATAAGTCATCTTCCCAAGATTTACTCAAGTGTTAATAGTAATGATGAACATTTATTAATGATAACTAACATTTAATGAGTCACAGTCTGCACCAGGCATCATGCTAAGGGCTTAACATACTTTAGTCCCTTTAATGACCACAATACCTTGGAAAAGTATTACTACCCTCATTTGAATGATGAGGAAATAGAGGCAGAATTTATAGAATATGCACAAGGACTTGGAGGTATTAAGTGGCAGTGTTCTAGCTCAACCCCTGGCTTATCTTGGATCCAAGTTCTTGCTCATTATGATCCATTACTTCTCACATCCATAGCCAATTGTGAGTAGGGTCCAGAGGAGGCACTGGAATCCTGAACCCTTGCTTCCAAGCCAGGGAAACTTTGTGAGACTGTCACTTAGCCTGTGAAATTTCCAGCCGCCTACCTTCCAGGTGTACAGCTCATCTCAGAGAGGAGGCCTTTCGGTTGCAGAAACAGCCACCCTAGTCCCTACTGACGCTTTGATAGAGCTTTATGGCTGGGCTCTCCCTGCATCTATTTAGACATCCTCTTGATGTTAGCATTTGTGACTGTGAAGCTTTAACATTGGTAAAGGCAGTCTCTCTCTCTTACCACCAAGTGGTAAGTGCTCTCCGAAATATCTGTTGAATTTTCCCACCTAATGGATGCATCTGAGCACAATGATTAATAACAAAATCTATAGACATAGCTATTTCCTGTTACTTAAGTAGGCGCTTGCCTGTGTGGTATATGACGCTTGGTTTTCTGTCAGCCCCCAAATAGAGCTCTTTGATTGCAGATGTTGAATATAACTGTTGATTCTAACTCAGCAGTGGTCCATTTTCCATGTTTATGTGGAAGCCGTGGAAGGCTTCGGGGAATTTATGTCGCATGCCAGCACTTTAGTTTACATGAGGGAAAGTGCTGTGCCCATACTTGCTGCGTGGACTCTGTGTTTTGTCAAATCTGCAATGATGGTCCAACATGCTGTGCTGCTCCGAACACAGTATTTTCCCCAGAGAAGCAATCCTGTGTCTGATTGACAGGGCAGGTGACCACAAGGTCAAGGTTGCTTAGTGGTATGGGCCATCTGTTACCTTGGCAAGTATTTAACTGGAGGGCATTAATGTGTTTCTAATTTCCCACTTGATCTGAATGAGGCTAAAAAGACACCGTTGCCATTGGGAGCTGCAGAGGAGTCTACCTCCTGGCTGGCTTCTTGCTGGGAGTGGCATGGGCTGTGCCCAACTCTCCTTTAGGGGCCCCTCTCCCCCTTCCCAAGTCATTGAGAGGGCAACACGTTTTGTCATGCTGCTCATAGAGAACAGCAAAAAGTAGCTCTCATCAGCGGCATTTTAATAAACAGTTTTAAATCACTCCAGAAGGTCTTGATTATTACAAACCTTTCTGTAGTAAAAGAGCCAACTCTTCAGTTTTGCTAGAAAGCAGTGAAAGCTCAATATCTGTTTGCAAGTTCATTTCTCCTTGCCCCATTTGGCTGAGAAATCTGTGCTGAAACAGGATTTTGATTAAGCGCCTCACATGCAAGGAGATATTTACCTATTGTTAAGCCTGCTGTATGGGGGAGAACAGACCTGAGAGCTCTGGAGCTTTGGAGGTAAATGAACAAGTCACTTCCTTGTGCCTTCATCTATACAAAGCCCTCAACAAGGAAAGCATTTCAGAGGAAGATTGGCTATAAAATGTCCTCACAGCCAACAAGAAAGCACAGGTGAGCCATACTGACTAACAGGAAACAATCTTTTAACATTATAATGAGTGCATTAGTGTTCACTGCTATCTGTTGATCTACTGAGTTTAGCTAGCTCTTCCCTTTCAACTAAAAGGGAAGGACTAAAAGCAGATGGAGAAGAAACTCTTAAGCAGACTATAAGTGAATCAAGAAAAAATAGCATATTTTCAGACATGCGCTTCAAAAAAGAATAGAGTCACCCAGAGATCGGAGGATTTACTAAGAAGACTGTTATTGCCAAAGTATAGTTTTGGATTGGGAACCTTAGCTCCCTAAGAAATGTTAGATTAGCAGAGGACCAACATGTGTAAGTTAAACTTTCAGGAGATATTAAAACACTTAAAATATTATTAAGATAATTCCAGATCTCTCTTTCCTCATGATTTTTATCTCTACCAAAATCGTGGCTGAAGACACTCAAGTAAATGTATAGACCTTAAAACTAGCAATATCTCTGCAAGGAAATCAAGCCAAGTCCAAAAGATAGACTCTCTAGATTTTCTTATCTCAGAGAAATGAAGGGATTTGGGGGATTCTGATGGGATTTAGAGTAGGACAGTTAAGCTGTTTTGGAAATTATGATAACACTGCTTTGTTTTTTATTAATAAAAATATCCTAGAAATTGCTGCTTTTTTTCTTTTCTTTTTTTTTTACTGCTTTCTTTATATTCCTCCAATATATTCATATCTTTTTCTAAGACAATTATTCAAAGAATATCCTCTAGGTGTTTTTTGTTGTTGTTGTTGTTATAATAAGAATTTAAAAACTGAATACCATAAAAAGATACCATTCACTGTACATGACCATATAAGAAAAAGGGCACATGGACATATTATCAGCTAAAACTTCCACCTGAGGAAAAATACACATATTAGACTAGTGTTTACTAAGTATAGAGAAATTATAAACCACTGTTATAGATCAGATGAAAAGTACCTGAGAAAGAAGGAAAGAGAACTGTCAAGAGTTTTTTTAAAAAAAAAAAGGTTATTTTGCCATCCCAATAAATTTGCCTAACTTCAGAGCAGATTAGTTGGCAATGATTTATTTAGCTTTTCTGATATATTTTTATTTTTGTTTTTGTTTTCCTTCTTTTTTTATCCTTCATTCATGAAAGATATTTTCACTGGTATCAAAATCTGGGTTGACAGTATTTTTTTTTATACTTTAAAAATGCTATTTCTGGCTCTCATGGTTTCTGAAAAGAAATTTGCAGAAACTGTTCAAATCATCATTTCTCTATAGGTAATATGTTGTTTTTCAAGGTTTATCTTTTTCTTTCATTTATAGCAGTTTGTTTTGGGGTATGGATATCTTTGGACTTTTTTTCTGTTTGGAATTTGCTGAGCTTCTTGAATCTATAGATTTATGTCTTTCATTAAAGTTGAGCCAGTATTTCTTCAGTTTATTTTTTTAATACTGTACTCTTTTGCCTCTCTTGGAGACAGTAATAGACATTGTTACTGTCCCACAGGTTCCAAAGACTCTGTTCATTTTTTTTATCTTTTTGGTGTCAGATTAAATAATTTATTTTGTTCTGTCTTTAGATTCACTGACTATTTTCTTTATTATCCACAATCCGCTATTGAGCCCATTCAGTGAGATTTTAATTATTGTATTTTTCTGTTCATTAGTAAACCAATTAATTTTTCTTTTTATCATATTTTGCTCTGGGAAGACTTTCTATTTTTCCATTTGCTTCAAGTGTATTTGCAATGTTGAATAATTTTTATGATTTACATTCTTTATCAAATAATTCCAACAGTTCTGTCATCTGGACATCAGTGTCTTTCCCCATACAAGTTGAGGGTTTCCTGGTTCTTTGAATATCTGGTAATTTTGGGTTCATTTGTGGATATTTTGAGTATTATGTTATATGACTTTGAGTCTTGTCAAATCCTAAGGAGAATATCTTTTTGTTTGAGCAGGTCAGGTTCAAGTTATAAGTTACAATGTGCCATCTTTGGGCCATTGCCTCAATGTCACTTCAGTGTTCAAATCCTTTGTAGTAGTATTCAGATCTTTCCACCTGTGTGCCTCACTGGCCAGTCTGGGAACTAGGTCATGGTTTATTTGTTAGTTCGGCTTTTAAATTATTTATTGTGCTTATTAGAATTAGAGCTCTGCATGCATGAGTCAACAGTTCACAAATAAGTTTATGGGATTACTGTCCCAAACTTCTCCACAATCACCCCACTATTTTCAGTTTCCCTGAAGTGCCCTTTGTAGTTCTTCATCCAGAATTTTGGGGCTTTGGTAACCCAGAACCCAACTCTTCTGTGTACTACTTTGATTATTCTGCATCCAGGGCCAAGAGGGTAGAGATAAAAAGAAAGGAATAAACAGCACACCAAAGACTACAATGTTCTCCCCACCCTCTTGGAACCACAGCTCCACCAAATAGAGAGGAAGGTCTTCCTTCCTCTGGTATGCAGCTCCTGCAGGCTCCCATTTCTTTTTCAGCCGATGCTAGCCCAGGATTGCCTGGGGGCCAGCGTGTGAGAAAGTGGAAAAAATAAGGAAAGGAGAAAAATGCGGATTTATGCTCCTTCTCTTAGTGCTGGGAGTTCTTCTCTCACTCTTTCAGCCAGAATGAGAGCGAGCTCTCTCTGTCTGTGCCACTTTCAGGTTTCTGATAACATAGAGATCAGGTTCAGAGAAAGAAGAAAAAGTTGGGAAGCTCATTGCCAGTTCAATGGTACTATGAATTCTTGCCTCCTTCCCATCTGCTTATTGCTATTTATATTTCAGAGTCCTCAAATAGTTGCTTTGTGGTTTTTTTTATTAATTTCTTTATTGATTAATGTATCACATATTTGTCCTCATCCCCCCATTCCCATCCCAAACCCCTCCCCACGCATGCCCCCACCCTCCTGTTGTCCGTGACCACTGGTTAGGCTTATATGCATGCATACAAGTCCTTTGGTTGATCTCTCCCCCTTACCCCCACCCTCCCCTACCTTCCCTCTGAGGTTTGACAGTCTGATCGATGCTTCCCTGTCTCCGGGTCTGTTTTTGTTCATCAGTTTATGTTGTTCATTATTTCCCCTGGATGAGTGAGATCATGTGATACTAGAAATACCCTTATAAGAACCGAAAATGAGACAAGCAATAATGGTTATGCTGGGAGGAAAATGAATCAGTCTGTAGTGAGTTTCTTTCTGGGCCAACAGTTCTTTTGCGTCCCAATTTCAATGTCAAACTGTTCCTTATGTGTACATGTCAGCAATGATATTTCAGTTCTGGATGGTGGACAAATGGTGGTAATGCAGGTCCGACCCTCTCTGGTTTGGTCCTGGGCAACCTGCCGCAACACACAGCTGCTGACTGCTAGTACGGCAAGGCGTCGTCAGCGTCTTCCATCTCTGGACTGTTTCTCTTCTGTCTTCATGGCTGGAGCAGTCCTGTCAATTCCTCTCTGTTGCAGGAATCCACATGGTCTTGGAAACAGTTGCTTTGTGCATTCTCTGTAGATTCTATAGCTGAGCACAGTGTGAGGACAGTGGGGCGTGAGCATATTCCATCTTTTCTGATACTGAAACCAGGTTGCTTGATGTTGAAGTGTCAGTAATAATATGGCCAGTCCCGTGTAAGCTTTTAAAATAAAAAAGGAGGATTTGGAATTTATAATATTAGTGCCACTATTCCAGCTTTAGTATTACTACAAAAATGCAAGTATAGCTATGCATTAGTGAACTTTAAAAATTACTCAGTTTTTTGAATGCTGTCCATTGAGTGAGTAGCAATCACAAAAGATCATCTTTTCTTCAAGCCCAGAAATTGTTCTAAGTGAAACTTCATAGCTACAGCAGTATTTTCAGTAGAGAACTATACCGTAAAACTGATTATGGCTCATCTTTTTTTGTGTTTCATTACTTTTATGAAAAGTTATAATACACTATCCATCTTGTTAAAAATAAAGGGGAAGGAAGGGCACAGAGAAATATTCTATTCATCAAGATAGAGGCTCAGAATATCAATTTGTGCAAAAACAAACAAACAACCGCACAAACCAATCATTCTGTAAAATTTTTCCACATTTTTGAAATCTATACAAATAATGGCATGTCAAGTAACTCTATCCCAGGGAATACAGAGTAGCTTTAAGCCGCTAGGGACAATGATCCATTTTAATTGGTGCTTTCGGTTAGAGTTCTTAAGAAGAAACTGAAGCAAAGGATTTTGGCTCTCCAGAATATAAGGTGCTACTGGCAGCCTTCTTATCTTTTCCTAAGTGGAAAGGCAGATACAACTGGAAACATGTTCCCTTGTAATATTGCTTGCCTCTAGTGGCACCTCTTCGTTCTTCTTTCAAATTTCTATAAGGTACCTTGTCTTTTTCTAAGCCACCAAATGATAAGTGATTTCTTATTAAAGTTTTGTCTGAAAACTCTGTTATATCTCTTATGATGGTAAACTATTGAAGATTAGGGGGGTTGAAAGGATGAAATCTCATGGGAGGATATCAGGAATGTAGCTGTCAGGAGAGAAAATTTCTGAATTAAAAGCAATCCCATTCCTCTAGAATTAAACCATGTGTGTAAATGTGCGTTTATAACCTTGTATCCATCCTATGCCTGTTTATTGTCTTTGAAACACATTGTCTTTAACCCTATTGTTCATAGAGCTGGAAAGAGTCAATGCTATACAGAATCACCACACAGAAGAAAAATGTAACCATTTATTAATGTGTTGGGGGCAGCAGTTCCTTTAATAAACTGTACCTATGGGTATTCTTCCCCCCCTCTACCCCCCAGTGACTTGGTACTCTTTGTTCTGTGATAACACTACTCTACGTTCAAAAGGGACATAGAGTCTGTAAAACAATGTCTTCTCAGGTGCAGAATCAGATAAATAATGCTTGATAGTATGGATCCCTGCATTCAGAGATTTTCTCTTTCTCAGTTTCCAAGTGACCGCCCCCACCCCCCGCAAAAAAAAAAAAAAAACAAGAACAACAAAAAAAAAATCAAAAACACGTCATGTTACCCATGAAGTAGTAATACCAATAGCTGAAATTCATCAGGTCCTTCTCTGTGCCAAGCATTGTATTAAACTTATGCATTAGTTATTTACACATTTACCACACAACTTATGTGGGAAGATACTGTTTTTATTCATCATTATGGACTAACATGCTGAGAGGTGAAGTTAATTACTCAGGATAATTCAGGTAGCAAGTGGCAGAGCTGGCATTGAAACCTTGATGTGTCCAACATCAAGGCCAATGTCTTATCCATTCTTTTTTAAATAAATAGGAAATAGCTGTTGCTCCTAACGTTTTCCTTCACTTTTTATTTTTTCTACTTATCTCTCTCCGCTCTGGCAGTCTCTGTAGACAGCCGTTATGACTGACCAAAGCTACTCTAAGTGTTTTAGAAATTCCCAGGCATTTCTCCTAGGGCACCTAAAACAGGTTTTGCAGCAATGACATGGCATCTGGGTTTTATCCTTCCTTTGTGTTTCCATGGAGCTACCAGAAGTTCCCACTGACCTTACTGCAGGGCCCTTGTTGGGTCCTGTCATTGACTCCCAGAAGTCCCATGGTTCTAATCTAATGCATCACTATAGGTGTACTAAAGTCAAATCCTCAGAGAGATCAGCACCGGCTCTTTCCCTTTCCTGCTATGGTCTAACTGTTCCAGTTCTTGTTTGACTCCCTGTTCTTCCAACTCTTGACAAGTCCATCTTCTCATCTTGCATGTCTCTTCAAAGATCTTTGATCTCCTCATCTAAGTCATAGCTATATTCTTCCTATTCATATTCATTTCTATCAGTTCACCAGTCACAATTTGTAAATGTGTATATATTTGTTACTTAGCTTAGTTGTCTTTTCATTCACTGGATGGCCAATTCCATGATAACTGATCATTTTCTATTTTACTCTTGAGTGTTCCGAAATGATCAGCATTGTGCCTGGCGTCTGGTAAGGACTAATAAACACTTGTTGAAGATGTAAGTGAACTTAAAACTGGGTTTGAGCCCCTTAAACTAGGTGTGGAATTTATTATAATAAGCATGTAATGGTAGCTGCATATACACCAAGGTATAGGAAGAAAATGTTAGAAATTATGTTTACATTATTTATAGGAATATAGAGGATGGATAATTGAAT
This sequence comes from Plecotus auritus, assembly GCF_963455305.1. Taxonomy (NCBI): domain Eukaryota; kingdom Metazoa; phylum Chordata; class Mammalia; order Chiroptera; family Vespertilionidae; genus Plecotus; species Plecotus auritus. Next base: position 10,078,310 of record NC_137773.1, on the reverse strand, counting down.
CACATTTTTTATAGAAATTAACATGAAATATTCTTGGGGAAGCATGGGAAATCCTTAAAATGGGGTGGTGATAGAGGCCCCCTTACTCCTTTGTCTTCATTGAACAGGTTGAGACACGTTGCAGTTTACATATGCATTGTTAAATGGATTTGCAGAATATATTATCAAGTTTTAACTAAACTAAGATGGACAAACAGCTTAAATAGATTCTTGCAAAGAAACTGTAGATTGGAGATACTGATAATAGAAGTATAAATGAACAATTGAAAAATGAAAGAATTATCCCTTGTAGTGCTAGAATGAAGTCTTCAAAAACACAAAACCAGGTAAAAAACAAATAATGTTTATATAATCACATTTGACTGATTGCAAAGTCGGTGTCCACAAATTTAATGTATCAAGAAGGATATCTGATGTAAGGGGTATATACTCTTGTCAAGGATCAGTTTTGCAGTAAGATTGTGTCATGCCTTAAGATATTAGCTAGAAAGGAGTCATCAAAATTAACAAGACATTTAACAAGGAACCATCCAGAGCTTGAAGGCAAACCCTAAAGTTGCTTCTGGGATATTTAAAGGGCATATAATGCTCATTTCAATACCTTACAAATTTATTACACTGAATAATTAATGTCTAGAAGCTATTTTGAGGTTTCTTACTAGCAAAAAATAAAAACCCACATACTTGTTCTTCCTGCTGCTGCAAAAATAGCTGAAATAATATACAAAAATAACATAGAGTATAAACTAAGATACTTATATTTGTCAATAAATATTGTAAAATGCATAATGAATCAGTAAATATTTGAAGAAACAATCATCATTTTTAATTATGAAATGAGGAACTTGTCTATGCCATTTAGTAAATGTACAGCTATTATAATTTGTCCTGATTTATGGTATTTGCTAAATTTCTATTCAACAGTGTGTTGCATAATAATTCTTTCTGAGCCACTAAGGAAAGATGCTCCTAATAAGTTACTTTTCAGTGTTGCGAGGCTTCTCTAATACTAACTATGTTTTAGGGAAAAGAGTGGGGTTAGAACGGTAAGTGGAATTATTGGTGATATAGCTTCATTGGCTGGAATAAAAACAATAGATTCCAGGGTTGAATCTATGGAAAAGACTCCAGAAATGAAATTTATTCACCACCTTATCCAGGTGTAAACTGGAAATGCTTATATGAATACACATTACCAGCAACGTGGCTGATTTTATAGAAACAAGACTATTAAAATATAGACGTGTCTTTATACAGTATATAACAAAATGGAGATTGATTATAAAGACTTCTGTCCCTTAGAGATTCTCAGTTTTTTTTTCTTCTCTTGGCAAATATCTTTAAAATGTTATTGAATTCAAAGATGAGTTATGTGTTAGTGTGCTCTGGAAGATACATATTTTTAAAAAGCCCACTTAAGCAGTCTCTTTGGTGATATATTCACAGTGTGTATGAAAGAAGTATATATTTTAAAAATATCATGCTCCAGGAATACATTTGCAAATAGAATGTTTGATAAAGTTTACACTGAAAGGCAATTTTTTTTTCCTGAAAACAATGTGTATCACACTTAAAAACAGCAACAACTCATTTCGGAGCACTTAAAAATTTGGCAATGGCACTTCCATGCCTATTTTAAAGTACTTTAAATAATATTTACAGGAAGGAACAACAAGTACAATAGATACTGCATGAGTCAGTCCACATTATATGCCTTCATTTTCCTAATATTCAAATGTAACCATTTCCTCATTCTTAAATTTCCAGTCAAACACGAAAGCAATAAAATGTCTATTTGTCAAAATACTGCTACTGTCTGCAATATCTGTGGCAATAATAATAGCTGTTATGAATATATTTTAGAAAGGACATCTTTTGGGTCATCAATAAATTAAATACTATAATGTTACACTTTATACTTACCTCATGCTTTTAAATGTGATCTTTCATGTGTTGTTTCATACTGTATGTTAATTGGCAGAGCATTAAATACATATAATGTGCGTTTAGATAAGAGTATTAGATTCCTGCTGAACAAATTGCTATTGGGGAGAACGTTCCATTTTAAAAATCGCGAGGCCCTGGGAGTGAGATTTCTGTGCATGGGCAGCAGCCGAGGGTGGTGGGTCCGAGCAGAACTTTGCAAGTCAGACACGTCTGTGTTTGAAGAGCAGCCCACTCTAGCTTGCCAGTTATTTCCATTCTCTGAACCCCAGTCTCCTTCTCTGTACAATGGAGATAAAGCACATACTTCAGACTACTACAATGAGTGGTATGTGATGCAAAACGGGGTGCAGGGGTGTTACCCAGTAAGAGAGCAGCACATTTTAATTTTTTGTAGGCAACATTGAAGGTTGTCATCAAATATGTGGGGAGGTGGCAACACAGTTATCCCAAGTAGATAGTAATTTATCTGTATACCTGTGAAAGAAGGATAGCACCCATGGGTGTGATTATGGCAGCATTGCTTATAAGTGTATCAGAAGTAGAAACTGGGACTTAGTTGAAAAAAGTGTATAATTAAATCATATTATTTTTATTCAAGTAGTCAGTATATGAAATGAAAATGAATGTACTAACATGGATATATCTCATCAACACAATTTTGAGTTTTTTTAACATAGCAAGTTGTGTGTGTGTGTGTGTGTGTGTGTGTTTAAAGCAAGTTGTGCAATATAACAACAGATGCAAAGTTTGGAACATAAAAACAAAATTGTTTTCAGATAGGTGCTCAGAGAAGGAAGGCATGGGGCATGCTTGGGAAGGACATGCACCCAGTTCCTCTCAGGGTGCGGGAGAGGAGGGCACATGGGAGGGAAAATGAGTGTTTCAGCAGCATTTGTTACGGTTTTATTCCTTAAGCTTAATGACAGGAACATGAGCGTCCATTATGTTTCTTTTGACTTTTCTATTGTCATATTTTTTACTATTAAAAGAGTCAAAGAAAGAAAAATATTCGTCTGTACAAAAGTAGTGAATAACCAACTATTTGAAGCTGCTGCCAGGAAGGAAGGAAGGAAGGAAGGAAGGAAGGAAGGAAGGAAGGAAAGAAGGAAGGAAGGGAGGGAGGGAGGGAGGGAGGGAGGGAGGGAGGGAGGGAGGGAGGGAGGGAGGGAGGAAGGAAGGAAGGGAGGGAGGGAGGAAGGGAGGAATGGAGGGAGAGACATTTTGAATAAAAATAATTTGTTTGATATTTTCCTTCATCAAGCATCTTAAAAAAATATATTTTTAAATAAAAAGACATGTTGAATAAGCAAGCCAAAAAAGAAAAAAAAATGGTGGGGGTTGGGGGCACATCTAGTAATGGGCTGGCATTTAATACTTAATTATTCCCCTTTTGACACCGGGACATTTTAACATCTTCAGCATCCAGATAACACTCCTTGTGCGAAGTCTCAGCGAGCAAAGGAAGTGCATCGCTGGTGTCTATACCTTTCTTCCTTGTATTTTAATAAGAAATGGCATCATTGTAGGCAGACAACTTGATGGCATGTTTCTCTGATATTTTCACAGTTCATAGCAGGGCGCCTGTGCTCTGCAGCTAGATGACACGCAGGAAAGATCCCCCCTCCACATCAGAGCCTCAGAAACAAGCTCCACAGCACCAGGCACAAAGACTCTCAATAAACATCCCATCTTTTCATTTTTTCCTTTGTTATTTAATAGAGAAAAGGCAGAGCCTGGATTTTTAACTGTCAAACTGTAAACATTTCAGAAGTGATTTCTCTTCTCCTGGGTCTTTGATGACCAAGAGCTCTCCTACCTCCGGCCTCGCTGCTGGACCCCAGTGGGTGGGCTGGGCGCTTCACTGGAAATGCCACTGAGAACCTTTCTGGGCACAGTCACCCGCCTTCCACGGATCAAACTGCAGGAGACTTGGGAGGGTATCTGTGGCTCTTTCTGGCACCTGTGTGTGTTCCCTCCCAGCCTGTACCCAACCACATTCCCTCCCAGTCTTTCCTATCAGTGGGAGGGGCTTGCTGACTTACCTGGCGGAATGCAGGCCACCCATGTTAGCACACCAGCAATGCAGCCAGGTTGCTAGGGAGCTGTCCTCTGAGCATCCCTTGATCTATTTTTAAATTTCCACGCTTGTTTCCTCTCTGAAAAGCAGCAAAGAATGATACCGCTTGGCTTTCTCTTCTGTTAAGATACAAAGTCACCAACAAGGTTAAGACTTATTGTGAAGTTAAAAAGCATTTGCTAATTAAGCTTCAGAATGTTATGGTATTTGTACCCATCTAGTTTCTGCTTAATTAATTTCCAGATAAGCTTGCATCTCAGAAGAGGTAGAAGCGGTGTCTATAAGGAGTGGAGGTGACATTTGCTGGTACTTTTTAAATTTTTTTAAACCCATTATGAAACTCTCGAACCACTCTTCTCGCAAGTATTTAACAATAGCCCATTGTGAGGAGCACAGAATCCCCCACCATGGGGAATAAATGAGAAATTTGGAGGGCTATTGAACAGTGAGTGTTTGCAGCTGATACACATAGAAGTATTTAGCACAGGTGTTTCAGTAACTGTGAAATACTGAGGAAATTCGGTGTTCTGTGACACTTAGATTCACTGTCTTGTAGGGGATGAAGTCTTATGGTAACTTGCAAAATATCTGTAATATAAATAAAAGAAGAAGGAGAACAAAATTAGCTTTTCACAGAACTCCAGAAATTGTTCCTTGTATGGAAAAGTCTTCCTTTTTGGCCATTGGTAACTAGCAGTTTTCTTGGTATTTTTTTCCAAGTGAAAACGAATCCAATTTCAAATGTTGCTAGTGAATTTTTAAAACGATGTGTTATATGCATGCAGGTGTGGAGAAATCTGGTAAATAACAAGTGTGCTAGTCTCCATGTGTCAGGATAATTTTTTTGTGAGCCTTTAAGAAAAGATATTTTTCTCCTCCATGGCCGCTTTCAACCCCAATAGCAGCCGATCGACGTTTGGAGCTGATCATCTTTCAAATTACAAAACTGGAAGTAAGTTTCACTTTCTAGGATCCCTGGGAACAGAAGAAAGCCACTATTTGGGAAGGCATCAGCTCGGATGCTGCCGTTTCTCAGTATATCAATGTGAGCTTTAGGAACACAGATGATGTACTTTGTGGGAACTGTTATCCATATAAAATTTCCAAGAAGCTCTTGGTCTTCCTTTTATAACATTCGTCTAATGTGTTTTACCAGATGAGATATTGTTAAAGAACCCCTGCATTCATCAGAGAGTTTTTTTATGATAACCACCAGAATTACATTGGAATTCCTTCATTTAAGACCCACGGTTTTAATTTTTTAATTTCTAATATCTATTGACATCTTTCTTGGGGGAGAAAATTATTTTTCTAAACTCTTCATTGCCTTTTATTTTCACACACACACACACACGCACACACACACACACACACAAAAGCACTATAAAAGAAATACTATTACTATCCCCATCTTATGAGCTGAAATGACTTTACTTCCCTGCGAGGAAGCAATCTGTGCTAAGTCATTCAGACCCAGGTCAGCCAGATCCTATAAATGTAGCGACAGAACCTCTACACTTAGCTATTATCCTGTGTAATCCCCCTTTTATGGACATATAGTGCAAGTAACTTTAATTTTTGAAATGGTTTTCGACTAACCTAGTGGTCAGCAAACTGCGGTTCGCGAGCCACATGCGGCTCGCGAGCCGTGGTTTGCCGCTCTGTTGACTAACGAGTTTGCCGACCACTGGACTAACCAATCCAAGGAATTGACTAATCTGGATTCCTGAAAGATTGTACATAGGATATGCCACTCTTAAGAAATTATCCAGGGAGAGGCTCATTGGCCTTGGGCATCAGCAAAATATGGGTGTTCATCCTGGTCCCTCTACTGACCAATTTAACTTTGGTAAGTCAATTCAGTGTCCCCATCTATAAACTGGTAATATTATGACCTCCCTCACAGGGTGGTAATGAGGAATACATGAGATGCTATAGATAGAACTCTTGGCATGTAGCAACGTTCAATAAGTAGTAGCTAAAAACCAACACTTTCATTGTCAAAGTGTAATGTGGAGACTGTAATCACAGACTACCTTAGTACTTTAGGGCTCACGCTTATCATTCCAAGTTGAAGGACAGTGCTGAGCCCCAGAGTCCACGTCCATATTTCCAGCAACATATGCTCTAGTCTAAGTAGCTCTAGTCGTAGATGGAAGAAACCATGCGGGCAGAACATGGGACCAAAGTCATCTGCTGGGCACAGCTTGAAGCCCTCCTTTGTCCATCTCTTCCGTGTTTTGGTGGGTAATGATATTCTTGGATAGAGAAGAATCATTCCTTGTTGCCATTTGGGGTTTTTCGTGACTCGGACGTCCTCTGATACCAAAAATAATGAGACCGCTGGCAAGAAATTGGTTCTTGTGTGTTTAGGATATTAGGTCATGGCTTGGAAGCCAGTGACTGCCATTCCAAGATCTCTGATGAGTTTGTTTGTGGAAGAGGAACACAGGAAAATGTTGTACTTACACAGGGAAATGTGACCTTCTTGCACTGTTCTTTTTTTTTTTTTTTTTTTTTGTATCAGACCTTACCTAGAATGGGGCAAAGACTCCAATGTTACTGCTGCAGCAGTAAATTGAGAAGGTACCAAAAGAATCTCCAAGAGTCACTCATGTTCTTTCATTTACTGAGTCCAACTACCTGCTCAACACAAAACATTCAATGTACTGTGCTGGGTACTGTGTACCAAATACTGCTAGATACTAAGGACGTAGACACCATGTGGCTCCCCTGGCTCAGCTGCATGGAGAAAGCAGGCAGGTAGACAGGAAAATGAGTGCCCTCATTGTTGTCTAATAATACCGGGGTCAGCAAAAGTAGGTCTACAGTTGTGCGTATACAAAACAGTTTATTCTTGTATTATTACTTATTCATTTCATTTTTATAGTATTTTCCACACGGACAACTGTAAACCTGCTTGCACCCACCTGCTGAGGGAGGTAGAAGGGGCTGGGGTGGGTTTTGTCAGGACTTGCCTATTATTTACTCCCTTCCCTTTGGCTAGAAATGAATATAGGCACGAGGTATGAGAACGTCATCAACTTCATTACAGTATAGCAGGGTTGGAGGATGTGAGTAGGATTAGGGGCTGCCATGGGTGTCTGCAGCCCCTGCGTCCTGCTGGCCAGCCAAGTGAACTAACTATCGCCCTGGTCTCGGGCAGAGGGGCCAGAATCCTGCAGTCCCCCGGCTGGGCAGAGCTCCCTCCGTGGCTCACCACGTGGGGAAGAGCCTCGGGGAGGAAAATGAATGTGCAATAGCACTTTTCCTCTTACTCAAAGTTGTCACTCTGCCTCGCAGCAACATAAGTGAGAAGTGGGGTTGGAAAGAAGGAGGAGCACTTTCCCTCACCCAAGAAGCCAAAAGAAGTTGTGTTTTGGCACAAGAAGAAAATATGTTTTAGAGGGAAGAAATCTGTTCCCCTTACAATCATGTTTTAAGCCCAATCATGAAGGGCAACGAGGAGCCTGCAGAAGAAGACAGGAAAAGCATTTCAGACAGACAACACAGCCTGTGCAGAAACAGAGATGAAAGGGCCTGGCGTGAGATCCAGGTGAATAAAGGGAAGGAAATACACTTGCTTTTGGATTTATGTTTACGGCTCCCAATGTGCTTGACTATCAATATTTCCTTTTGATCTTCACAATCATGCTGACGGATAAAATTGTGAGAGCAATCGCTATTCTGCTTTTATATGGCATCTGTGATTGAATGAGCTAAGTCACATAAACACTTCAGTATCTAGACTCCTATTGGTAAATATTAGTCATTAATACTGTTACCCACTGTAATTATGTTTATTATTGTTACTGTTATTCTTATTATTGCTATTGTTACTAGCTAGATCCCATAGCTAGTAGGTGGTGTAGCTGGTAAGTGCCATTGTTAGTGACATAGCTCATATGTGGTATAATTAGTACATCCTACATTTAGTAAGTGGCAGAACTGCTGACTCAGCGACATGGTGTCTAGTAGACGTCGGGGACTTATTAAGCTCGCTTAAGCAGTATGAAGGGTCTGTGATTTCGCCCTATTCTATTAACAAGGTAATCTCATTGTCTCGTGGGTGTTGGCACACAACACTGTTGGCTTAGAAGAAAATAATACTCATGACACAGCAGGAAGGATGGGCTTCATGTTCCCATTGGTTCTCCTCGAACCCAAGTCCCACAGTGACATGTGGAATGGCCCAGATGGATGCCACCCACACAGTGGCCTGGAATCACAACAGAAAAATCCAAAATGTAGAAAACCCCCAACTGTGCAGGCGTCCTCAAACTACGGCCCGCGGGCCACATGCGGCCCGTCGAGGACATTTATCCGGCCTGCCGGGTGCCGCTGTCTGTCCTGCTTAGCAGCCGACTCGTCCCGGGCCCGCAGTGTGCATAGGAATTTGTTCATAGTTTTTTTTTAAACTATAGTCCGGCCCTCCAACGGTCTGAAGGACAGTGAACTGGCCCCCTGTTTAAGAAGTTTGAGGACCCCTGGATAAGGAGTTGAACCTTCCCAACATTTGCCTGGAGGGAAATGTTATATCTATTATCCTGGTCAGGAAATAAATCTGTCCTTTTCCCCAGAGAAAGACAAGATCTCTATCTTCTAATGCTGTTTGCTACACAGTCACCCTTGAAAATAATAGTCCAGAACAGCAATCGATATGAAGCAAGGAGAAACAAAGACTTGTCTCTCAACAAGCATGTCGACAAAAGTCATATTACTTTTTCAAGCCACTGGATTATTCTAACAGCAGAGAACTAACATAGAAAGCTAAACTGATGCAAATGACACAGGGATCATGGGTAAGCTAGGTAAGAACATTTCATTCACCTGAAACCTCCTTACCATTCCTCTTTTAAGGTCCTGGCGGAAGAGAAGGTAACTTCCCTGGGGAGACATTCAGGAAAGTCTCAGGTCCCTCAGAGGAGGTGATGCTCAGAAACCCATAGGAGCCAGAGACTTCCCAGTACTTGGAAGGAAGCATCATCCTTTTGAGCATTTTGTGCTCCAGAAAGTGAGGATGGGGGACTATTTATTACAAGATGGAGACATGGTCCAAGAAAAAAATCACTAGCTTTAGAAGAGGCAAAAATGACATAGTACAATCATTTGGGATGGAAGCATAGATTCAAGCACTGAATTTTCTCCTTTTCCCCCTAAGATGCCTAGGTATAGATTTTAATAAATTCTTTAATTTTTAGAAATACATGTTCTTGGGCAAGCCTCTAGAGTTTCTCATTTAGTGAAATCTAAGGAATCCCTATTTTGGAAAATCTCCCCTTGTGATTAGAGGGACCCGGAACTGCTCTTTTTGGACACATTTTAATATGTGGCTTCATATGTGAGTAAGAGAAATTATTTGAAAATAACTGTTATATCAGTGTATAGTTTAAGATTATCTTTAAAAAAAAAAGCCCTTCCAAACAATGTAAGAATAATTAAATAGTAATCTTTTAAATCCTATCTGATATTTGGCATTAAGATGTGTTATTTCATTAAGTATCTGCTCTCGGAAACTCTAATGCTTCCTCTTTTTATTTTTTTTTAAGATTTTAAAAGTTGAATTTAGAAAAAGAAGAAGGAAGAGAGAGAGAGAGAGAGAGAGAGGTGAGAGCAAAACATACATCAGCTGCCTCCTGCATGCCTTCTACCAAGGATCGAGCCCCCAAAAACCTGGGCATATGTCCTGATGGGAATCCAACCAGCAACCTTTCCTTGCATGGTATGACACTCAACCAACTGAACCACACCAGCCAGGGCTCTAATGATCCCTCTTATAACAAAACAGGTTATCATAGTAAGGGAGCTATTCTAGATAGTATTCACAGTTCTGTTTTTTAGCTTCAGAAATATTAAACCTCCCTAAATATACTCCAAAAGAGAAATTCACGTTGGCTTTGCTCATTTGTGGTGCCAGTCTAACACACACCTTCATAATTCACCTTGCGTCTGTTGATTCCACCATCTAATCTCTAATTAAAAATAGGTGCTATGGCAGCATAATCACATGCTAATGTGACATTCTGTTTCTCGTGACACCATCAAACAATGCCAAGTCTCCTCATAACTCTCTTCCACCATTCAGTTTTTTTCAAGGAGCAGGCCTATCAGTCAGGGACCATGACATTGTCTTCATGTTTTCCAAACTCACAGATCCAATCAACCATGGTGGTTCCTAGACAATAGATTGTGTATAGGCACTTCCAAGTGCACAATGAACTACATAGAGGGATTTTTCATTCTTCCCCGAATATAAACATTCATGTAGAATGGATAGGCAGAGCCATATATGGTCCCAAGAAGCGGAGCTCATAGACACATTTTAGGACATTATGAAAGGAAACTGGATTTTTTGTGTGTGTGGTTCACATATTGTTTATGACATGCTTTGTGAGGAAATTTCTGTGTCATTTGCTGGAGATGTTTTGATATGTTCGAATTGGTTGTGCTAACTAGGGTTTATAGAGAGAAAAAATAGTGGAAATAGTTATACTCTCTAGGTTGGAGTGGGACTGAAAATTTTGGAAGAAGTAATAGTCCACTCTGTTTTATATTAGAATGTCATTCATTTAAAACGTAATAATTGAATGCCTCTTTGGGCAACATAGTAATTGGCAACTAAGAAATATGCAAAAAAATCTCATTATTTCATATTGCATTTGTAATTTAAACACCTCTTTGGTGCTTATTGTCTTATTTTGTAAAGATAAAAGTATTACATTTCAGAAGATGGCTGCCATATATAGAAATAATCTAATCCAACCTCTCATTTTATAGACAAGAAAACTGAGTCTCAAAGTGGTTAATTATCCACTGTTGCAGGAGCTGAGATATCTTGACCTCATCCAAAACTCTATGATAAGTGCAAGGCAAGAATGGATAGGGATGGAAATATAGGAGCTATCTTCTACCACAGTGGTCTTCAGACTATGTCCATGGAGTAAAGTAGGTGAGCTTAAGATTTCTCATCCAGCCCGTCAACTGGTCAATATATATTCCAATTAGTTTTGTATATTCGTTTTTCTTGTAGGATGTCTTTGAACAAAATGCCTCTGCTGCTCAAAAAATAACTTTAAGCCCTAACTGGTTTGGCTTATTGGATAGACCGTTGGCCTGTGGACTGAAAGGTCCCAGGTTCAATTCTGGTCAAGGGCATGTACCTTGGTTGCAGGTACATCCCCAGTAGGAGGTGTGCAGGAGGCAGCTGATCGATGTTTCTCTATCATCAATGTTTCTAATTCTATATCTCTCTCCCTTCCTCTCTGTAAAAAAATCAATAAAGTACATTTAAAAAATAACTTTGAAATAACTGTTCTTCATGAACTTTATTTGATGAAGTTTTTCAGGTTTAATCCTGGAGCTGAAACTATACTGTGTTCACACTTATGCATTTTTTTCTGACTCTTACATCATTTTATCTAGAACTTATTTTTGTTACTTAATAAATAAAGGTTTTTAATAATTAGTTTTTTGGTAAGGCTCAGTATGTTTTAAAATGTCAGTTTTAAATCTTATCTATAACTTCAGCTGAATCAAAGTATGCCAATTTTGAATTGTTCTTTCATACCACATTACACTGAATACATTGGAGAGAATTCTGGGACCAGTGATATGATATCTTAGAATAAGCTTTTGTCATCTAGGAAGAAAATATAGTTGTATACCTAGTTTAAGCACTTATTACAAGTAACTCTTTCATATAGTCCTGTCAAAAATTATTTTATATCCTACCACATACCCTCAGTACAACAGCTACTACCTCAGGAAGACACAGGATCAAAGAGAAAACTCTTCATAGGAGGTCTATATATTCTTTTGCGAATTTCTGAAACGTTTGCTTGGTGATGGAGTTTTTTTAAAATGCATCATCTCTAGAATCAGATTTTTTAACCAGCTTTTGTTTTTAACTTGATGTTTTAGAAGTCCTGTTTAGTGTCTCTAAAAACACATTTAGATGACTAATCCTTCATTGTCACTTAGAATGTTTCCAACTTTAAAATTTATAATAAACATCCATGGACCTTTCTCTGAGTCTCTCCTTCCAGTAAATCTCTAGGAGTTGAATTTCTGAGTGAAAGGGTGAATCCAGACTTTGGGTAAAAAAATCATCAAATTGCCCATGAGAAATTTTACATTCCCAGAAGCAGATGAAGAGAATAGAAGAGCCTAAATATAGGTTTCTACTACAATCTTTCTTTGCGACAACCCTTTGGTTTAGTTTTTCTATATTTCTTTTGCTGCAAAGAATGCAGCCAGCTTCCATTTACTGAGAGAAGGAAAGTTGTATCATCGAAAACATGAACTTAGCTCTGTGTTTCAAAGCCCAAGAGTTCCAAGTGGATTCTCCCGTTGGCCACATACACTCCGGCACCCCTAATCACCTGTGTGTTACACTAGGTGCTCTGCCTTGCTCACTGTCTCTCCCATCTATTCCTACAAACCATCACTTTAGGAAGTACTAAAAAATATATCACCAACATTTAGAAGGGAGTGGGGGAACTCATTGATTTTCTGAACGCAATTTGTTAATTAACATCAAAGGAATGAAATCTGACTTGCATAGCCTAGTGAGTGGCATTTTTCCATAGTCCTGGTTGCTATGGTGATGAAGGAAACTCATTTGTTCTGGGTCACTCCTAAATTTGTGCATGAAAGCATAAGAGATTATTCCTGTCTAATCAAGCTATATGGAAAAGTTGAAGGGGAGGTGCTGTGTTTTATAGCCATCAACCCTCAACAGAAAAAAAAAAAAACAACCAAAAACACAATAGCTGAGAAAAGGGGATTATAGCTTCCTCTTAAAAACAGAGCTGAGAATTTCTAACTGACCCAGAGCCTCTTCCAGCAGAGTATTACTCCCCTCCACACCCGCTACACTGATGTGAGGAATGTGGAATCACGTTCCTTAAAGAGAATTAGAGTACATATTGAAAAACTCTACTACCGGACTTTGCATAATGAATAAGGAGTAGGGTGTGCATTCATTAAACAATTTTACTTTTGAACTTAAATTCTACAGTGTGTCAAATGCCTCACTAGCTCTGCATTGCCAGGAAGCCAAGTTCTGTTACAATTAACATAATTGGGGAAGCTGGAAGCAAGAAGGAATGGCTCACCTCTTTTTTACCAGATGTCCTAGCCCCTGTGGCATATAGATTTAAGCGTCTCTTGCACATTCCCTAGCCTGCCCAACACTTCAGCTACTCCTTAAGCAGATGGTGGTTTTGTATGTCATTAGTGAACTTCTGTTTTAGCCCAAACATTGTTTTTCTAAAAGATTGTGGCTTCACTCTAACCGGTTTGGCTCAGTGGATAGAGCATCAGCCTGCGGACTGAATGGTCCCAGGTTCAATTCCGGTCAAGGGCATGTACTTTGGTTGCAAGCACATCCCCAGTAGGGAGTGTGCAGAAGGCAGCTGAATCAATGTTTCTCTCTCATTGATGTTTCTACCTCTCTATCCTTCTCCCTCTCCCTTCCTCTCTGTAAAAAAATCAATAAAACATATTTTTTTTAAAAAAGATTGTGGCTTCACTATATTTTGATTTTTATTTATACAAAGGTGTTTTGTTTTTGTTTTTTTCGTGAGACATATAGATGTTAATTCAAATCTTTATTCTGCCATTTGTTAACTGTGTGATTTGGAAAAAATCTCTTAACATTTTGATAGTTCAGCTTTCTTATCAATAGAATGAATATAATAAGGTTTAACCTACACAGGATTATTTACATTAGTCATCTATTGCAGCATAACAAATTATGCCCTACATTTAGCAGCTTAAAACAGCAAACAGTTATTATCTCACACAGTGTCTGAGGGTCAGGAATCCAGAGCGGTTTGGCTGGGTGATTCTGGCTTAGCATCTCTCAGGGGATTGCAATCAGACATCAATCACAGCTATAGTCGTCTGGAGAAGCCATTGAGGCTGGAGATCTTGCTTCCTGGCTCACCCATGTGGTTGTTGGAATGCTCCCCTTCCATACTTGCATTTGGCTTGAGGCCACTATTCCTTGTCATGTGGTCCTCTCCATAGCAGAAGGCTTCCCCCAGAATGAGGGATCCGAGGAAGAAAAGAGTGAGATCACAAGAACAAGGAAAAGCACCAAACGCAGTTTTTATAACCTAATCTGAAAAGTGACTCTTGCTATTATTTATCAGCCACAAGTTACTGATACCCAAGGTGACCAAAAAGCCCACACTCAGGGAAAAGAAACTTAAGCTCCACTTCTTGGAGAGATGAATAGCAAAGAAATTGTGGATATATTTGTAAAACCACCAAGTCTTCCCTAATCCACAATTTATGTTCATCTCGTATACAAAATATACACACCTCCCCTACTCAAGGCCACCAAAAATATCATCCCACTGCAGCCTTGGCTTAAACTCTGGAATCTCATCTAAACTGAGGCCAGGTATGGATAGAACTCTTAGGGTTTAGTTCCTTCAGTATTGTCTCTTCGGTTCGTTTTTTCTCTCCTTATGCAACTAAAGGCATATATTTCCTGCCACAACACACAGAGTCTATATACAAACATATAATTATGGGATGGGCTTAAGATAACCACTCTAGGCATTCCTGATCCAAACAGGTGGAAATAGGCACAAAGATGTCAGTGGCCCATACCTATTGTGAAATTCAGCTGGGCACGTGTTGGCTATTCACTGGTAAGTTCTCAAGGTCTGGGAATGTTCTCCATGGCTCCACCACCTCATCTCTTGGTTCTCCTTCCTATTTCTTTTCTCATGACATGTAGAAAATATTTTCTCAGCCTGCTTTCTGCCAGGAGAATTTTTGAAGTCCAAGGAGCCTCTTTTAATTCTGTATTCTCTCTCTCTCTCTCTCTCTCTCTCTCTCTCTCTCTCTCTCTCTCTCTCTCTCTGTTTCAGTTCAAGCTGGCAATGTTTCTGCATATAGAACCCTTATAAGAACCGTATGGGTCCCATTTGTTTATTTTCTCCTTAGTTTCCATTGCCCTAGGAACTGTATGGTAAAGATATTGCTATGACATACTAGTATGTCTGATATTTTGCTGCCTATGGACTCTTCTAAGATTTTTATGGTTTCCCATCTTACATTTAAGTCCTTTATCCATTTGAGTTTATTTTTGTGTATGGTGTAAATTGGTGATCTAGTTTCATTCTTTTTGCATGTATCTGACCAATTTTCCCAGCACCATTTATTGAAGAGACTGTCTTGACTCCATTGTATGCTCTTGCCTCCTTTGTCAAATATTAACTGAGCATAATGGCTTGGGTCAATTTCTGGGTTCTCTGTTCTGTTCCATTGGTCTATATGTCTATTCTTGTGCCAGTACCAGGCAGTTTTGAGAACAGTGGCTTTGTAATATAGCTTGATGTCTGGTATTGTGATCCCTCCTACTTTGTTCTTCTCTCTCAGGATGGCTATGGCTATTTGGGGTCTTTTTTTATTCCAGATGAATTTTTGGAGAATTTGTTCTAGGTCTGTGAAATATGCTGTTGGTATTTTAATGGGGATTGCATTGGAATCTATAAATTGCTTTGGGTAGTAGGGCAATTTTAATGATGTTGATTCTACCAATCCATGAACACAGTATGTTCTTCCATTTATTTATGTCTTCCTCTATTTCTTTTTTGAGACTACATCAAAATAAAAAGCTACTGCACAGCAAAAGAAACCATCAACAAAACAACAAGAAATCCCACTGCATGGGAGAACACATTTGCCAATGCTATCTCAGATAAGGGTTTAATCTCCAAAATTCCAGGGACTCATACAACTTAACAAGAGGAAGATAAACAATCCAATTAAAAAATGGGCAAAGGACCTAAATAGACACTTTTCAAAAGAGGACATACAAAAGGCTGAGAAACATTTGAAAACATGCTCAAAGTCACTAATCATCCGAGAGATGCAAATCAAAACAACAATGAGGTACCATCTCACACCTGTCAGAATGGCTATCCTCAGCAAATCAACAAACGGCAAGTGCTGGAGAGGATATGAAGAAAACAGAACTCTGTGCACTGCTGATAGGAATGCAGACTGGTACAGCCACTGTGGAGAACAGTATGGAGATTCCTCAAAAAATTAGAAATGGAACTCCCATTCGACCCAGTAATCCCACTTCTGGGAATATATCCCAAGAAACCAGAAACAGCAATCAGAAAGGACATATGTACCCCTATGTTCATAGCAGCACAATTTACAATAGCTAAGATTTGGAAACAGCCTAAGTGCTCATCAGCAGATGAGTGGATTAAAAAACTGTGGTACATTCACACAATTGAATACTATCTATAATAAAAAAAAGTGTACTATGCTAATTAGACCAGAGAGCCGAACAACCATATGGATATCATTCCAGACGAAGCCATGGTGGCGGGGGCTGAGGTAGAAGTGATCAGGGGTGATCAGGCAGGCAGGCGAGTGGTTAGGGGCAATTCGGCAGGCAGGCAGAGGGGTTAGCGGTGATCAGGCAGGCAGGTGAGTAGGTAGGGGCCATCAGACAGGCAGGCAGAGGGGTTATGGGGATCAGGCAGGCAAGCGAGTGGTTAGGAGTCAGCAGTCCCAGATTGCGAGAGGGATGTCCGACTGCCAGTTTAGGCCTGATCCGATCCTGCAGGATCTGGCCTAAACCAGCAGTCAGACATCCCCCAGGGGGTCTCGGATTGCAAGAGGGTGCAGGCTGGGCTGAGAACCCCCTCCCCCACCCCCCCGCATGATTTTCGTGCACTGGGCCTCTAGTGCTACTATAAAAAAGAAGGAACTTTTATCATTTGCAACAGCATTGTTGGACCTGGAGAGCATTATGCTAAGCGAAATAAACCAGAGAAAGATAAATATCACATGATCTCACTCACATGTGGGATATAGTGACAACATAAACTGATGAACAAAAATAGATCCAGAGACTAAGAAACACTGAACAGACAGTCCAACCTTAGAGAGAAGGCAGGGGAGGGGGGAGAGGGTAAAAGATCAACCAAAGGACTTGTATGCATGCATATTAGCATAACCAATGGACATGGACATGGGGCAATGGGGGCTTGTCCTGGGGTAAGGGAGGCGTGGTGGGGGAAGTCAATTGGGGAAAAAGGAGACATATGTAATACTTTAAACAATAATAATAATAAAAAAGAATTGTATGGGTGTGAATCTTACAGAGGATTGCTCTATTAGACAAAAGCCACAACTCCAATTTCCTCAAGATAAGCCCTTCTCTAACTCAGGATTCTGCTGAAACTATTGAAGGACAATGCCCTCAAGATTCCTAGCACCCCTGTTGTTTGATTAATATCTTTAAAGACCCTTTTATCTGACCAAAAAGGAACTCTGAGACACTGCTATCGCCCTTTGTGAAGACTTACAAATAATTTTACATTCTTGGCTTCCTATTTAGACTAGTTTTTCTGGGTATGCGCTTTGCTGAGAAGTCATTTCTTAATTTGAGAAATGTTTGCTATCTGGTATGTCTCAGAATTTTCAAACCCATTATTCCTGCTTCTCTCTAGCTTAATCATCTTCCCTTTGTTTTTCTCCTCTCACATTTTATCGTTAGAAATAGGAGGAAACCTGGCAGTACTTGAAATAACTTTCCTAGAAATTATGAGGTTGCAGTCAACTATCAGCTGTGACTATAGCCAGCTCTAGGTTTGAGTGGGGCTGGCAAGTCCACTTCCAAGTTTATTCCTGTAGTTGGCAGATTTTAATGCCTTGCATCTCTATGGCAGTTGGCTTCTCCTGGATCAAATGATCTGAGATGGAGAAGCCTAGGATAGGAGAGTGAGGTAGAGCACTCAAATGGAAGCTGTGGCTTTTTTATAACCTGATCTTGGAATGACATCCCATCACTTCTGCTGTATTTTATTCGTTAGAAGCAAGTTCTAAAGCCAGCCTGCATGCATGAGGAGGGGAATGAAGCTCCACCTCTAGAAAAAGGGAGTATCAAAGCCACCATACCCTACTCTTAGGAACTGAATGGTGTGCTCCCCAAAGCCATATGTTGAAGCTGTGCCCCCCGATATGACTATATTTGAAGGTAGGGTTTTTCCAGGAGGTAATTAAGAGTAAATCTTACCTAATAATAGAGAAACATGTAAATTGACTGTTCCGCCACTATGCCCACAGCCAATCAAAGTGAGTATGCAAATTAATCCAACAAAGATGGTGGTTAATTTGCATACATACCTGGGTCCCCAGAACTTTCTTGGCACCCAGGTCACTCCCAGCCGGCCATTAGTGGAGGCTTTAGGCTTGGGAAGGGACTGAGCCTGTGATTGGAGGGGCGAGAGTGCCTGCTTCCCAAGCCTAAAGCCTGGGGCGGAGGCTTTAGGCTTGGGAAGGGGCCGAGCCTGCAACCAAATGCAGACCATCCGGAAGTCAGCGCTGGGTTGCCCAGATGCAGCCTGGCAACCCAGCACTGACTGCCCAGGTGGCTGAGACCCAGAAAGTGAGTTGGGGTCTGATCTGCAGCCTCAGTGGAAGCTGTTGATCAGTGTACTTACCTCTCTCTTTCTCTCCCTCTTTCTTTTTTTTTTAAAGGTAAGTGTTTTTTTTGTGTTTTATTTTATTGATTTTTTACAGAGAGGAAGGGAGAGGGATAGAGAGTTAGAAACATCGATGAGAGAGAGACATCGATCAGCTGCCTCCTGCACACCCCCCACTGGGGATGTTCCCCCAACCAAGGTACATGCCCTTGACTGGAATCGAACCTGGGATCCTTCAGTCTGCAGGCCGACACTCTATCCACCGAGCCAAACCGGTCAGGGCTCCCTCTTTCTTTCTGATCTTCACCAGCAGCCAGGCTTTTCTTTATCTCCAGGGGGTGAGGGGCAGGGAGGGGGGGGCGCTGCTGTTAAGCCCCACCTCTTTGATCAGTCGCAGAGATAGGCCTGGAGATGCTGACTGGCATAGGAACCAACCAATCAGAACCAAAGGTGGGTGCTGTGGGGAACCAATGGCTGCCTAGGAGGCGGAGCTTCTGATGCTGACTGGCATAGGAACTCACCCATGAGAACCAAATCTGGGTGCAGTGGGGAGCCAATGGCTGCCTAGGAGGTGGAGCTTTTGATGCTGACTGCCATAGGAACCGACCAATCAGAACCAAAGGTGGGTGCTGTGGGGAGCCAATGGCTACCTAGGAGGCGGAGCTTTTGATGCTGACTGGCATAGGAACTGACCAATCAGAACCAAATTGGCCAGCAGAGGAGGGCAGTTGGGGGCGACATCAGGCCTGCAGGAGAGGGCAGTTATGGGTGATCAGGATGGCAGGCAGAGGCAGTTAGGGGCAATCAGGCAGGCAAGCAGGGGAGCAGTTAGGAGCCAGTGGTCCCAGATTGTGAGAGGGATGTCTGACTGCTGGTTTAGGCCCGATACCTGGGATCAGGCCTAAAATGGCAGTCGGACAGCCCGCAAGGGGTCCTCAATTGGAGAGGGTGCAGGCTGAGTTGAGGGAACCCCCTCTCCATGCACAAATTTCGTACACTGGGCCTCTAGTGAACTCATAAGGGTGGGACCCTAGTTCTATAGCACTGGTGTTCTTATAAGGAAAAAAAAAAAAAGAGAAAAGAATCTCTCTCTCTCTCTTTCTCTCTTTCTTTCTCTCTCTCTCTCTGTCTCTCCACACACACCCCCAAAAACCCACCATCTGAGGGCACATCCAGAAGCTAAGCAGAGTAGCCTCACCAGAAAGTAATCCTGCTGGTATCTTGATCTTGCTTCTGCAGCCTTTAAACTGTGAGAAAATAAATTTATATTGTGAGAAAATAAATTTATATTGTTTAAGCCTCCCAAAGGGTCATGTTTATTATGGCAGCCTGAGCAATTAGTGCATTAACAAAGAAGGAACTCAAAACTCTGATGGTCATAAGATCCAGACCCAAATCTACCTGCCTGTGAAAAATGTATTTGCAATATTTTATTCGTAAAGATTATATTACAGATTATGTGTGATAAAATAAAATTGATGTTCTAGAACAATGTGCTGTGGTTATACTGTGCTGGCTTTGAGTCAAAGACCTATTACATATAGTAGGTGTGCAATAAACATTTTATTTTTATTAAAGGTAGGCATTAATCTATATTAGTTATTCTAATCTTCAAAGAAAAAAAAAAACACAAAGGAATATTGCTGTTAACCCTACTTTTTATATGAGAAACTTGGGCTCAGAAAAGTCACTGGGTTTGTCCCATATTGGTATTCCCAGTAAGGAACAGAACAGGGCATATAGCATCAAAGCTGTGTTCTCTCCACCATACATAACTGATTTTCCAAAGAAGTCACACTAATATTTTGAAACAGCTCTCACAACTTTGAAAAGTAGTATTTTAAATAGGAAAACTTTAGGATCCTCCAGTGGCATATACCACAAGAAGAAAACCCAGTTCAAATTATTTTATTTTATAGAATCTTTGATTACCTGAGATTCATGTATTTTTACTGCAAGGGCACCCAGCCTACCATAATAACACACTCTGGTAAATGAAAACGAAGGTATACATTTATTTATTGAACATGGTTTGGGCACGCATACCCTGCAGGACATTGTATTAGTTTACTTTGGAGGTTTTAAAAAGACTGGGGCTCTGAACAACTCTGGAATATATAATCTGGTAAAGGAAATTAGGTTTGAGCACAAAAAATAACCTTGAGTGTATCGGTTATTATTGCCATGGTGATGCTGCATAACAAACCACTCCAAAGCTCAGTGACAACAATAATTTATTCTTGCTTGTTGGTGGGTTGCCTAGGCAGGGGTTTTTTATTTAACTTGCTCTTCGCTTGGCTTGGCACAAAGCGATTAATTGCATGGAGTTTTTTTTTAATTTTTATTTTTCAATTACCATTTACATTCAATATTATTTTGTATTTGCTTCAGGTATACAGCATAGTGGTTAGACAATCCTATACCTTATAAAGTGGTTCCCCTGATATTTTCATAACCCATCTGGCACCATACAGAGTTATCGCAATATTATTGACTAAATTCCTATGCTGTTCTTTACCTCCCCATATTATTTTGTAACTATCAATCTGTACTTCTTTGTCTTCACCTTTTGCACCTAGTCACCCAACTCTCCTCCCCTCTGGCAACCATCAGTCTATTCTGTGGATCTGTTCTTTGTTTCAATTTTGTTTGTTCATTTATTTTGTTCTTTAGATTTGACATATACATGAAATCATACGGTATTTGTCTTTGACTGACTAATTTCAGCTAGCATAGTGCTCCTCTAGGTCAATCTATGCTGTCATAAATGGTAAGATTTCATTGCGTATATGTATGACAGCTTTTTAATTCACTCACCTATTGAATTGTTTCCATATCTTGGACATTTTACGTAGGGGTGCATATAGTCTTTTGAATTAGTGTTTTGGGATTTCACTTCTACCCAGGAGTGGAATCACTGGGTCATAATGCAGTTCCATTTTTATTTTTTTGAGGAACCACCATACTTTTATCCATAGTGGCTACATCAATCTGCATTCCCATCAGCAATTCACAAGGGTTCCTTTTTCTCCACACCCTTGCCAACACTTGTTGTTTGTTGATTTATTGATGATAACCATTCTGAGAGGTGTGAGGTGACATCTCATTGTGGTCTTAATTTGCATTTCTCTGTTGATAAATGATTTTGAGCATCTTTTCATATGTCTGTTTTGCCATTTGTGTGTCCTCTTTGGAGAAGACTATTCGGTTCCTCTGCCCATTTTTTAATTGGGGTATTATATGAAGCATTGTATATTAAGCCATACAGAGACCCACTATGGACAGAAGGGGAAAAAACATAAAGAATCATTAAGTATGGACAGGAAAAAAAAAAAAACAGCAGTTGAGACTAAGAAATTATTACAATGGACAATAAAGGGAGTGCAGTGTCATGGAAAATGAGGGAGTATCAAATTCAGAAAAAAAATCAATTGTAGAATAAATGAGGATCATGAGGAGGAAGTTAGTGAAATTAATTATCTTACTGGAAAGAGAATTTTTCTTATGAGTCATGAGACTATTAAGAAAGAACAAGTGAACAAATAGTAAAATTTTGAAAAGAATAAGAGAGAAGTTATTATTTCATCTAATGATCTGGATCTGGGTGAAGTCAGGTAGTATGTGTATTCTTTTTCTCACTGCCCCTTTAACTAAATCCCTAAACTCATTCTTTCATAATCTGGGCAAAATCTCTGTTAGGTACTATAGCTTATTTGACCTCTTTAATTCCCAATAGCAGCCTTATTTCCCTAAATGAATATTCCCAACCAGTGTAATATCCAATCTCAGAAGGCATTCAATCTAAAATGGTCTCTATTACCCCAGCGTGGGCTTACTTTAGGCTTAGAAGCTTGCAGTGGGAAAGGAGGCAGGATTTCTTCTTCTCTCTCCCTTACTCACCTGGTCCCCACTCCCCATTTATATTTGACTCCTCAAGGATCTGGCTAGGTAGGGAGTGGATGAAGGGGGAAATTGCTCAGTCTATATGACCGGAAGAGTTGTCATCTGTTGTCCTTATTCTCTCGTGATGTAAAATTTCAGGTTCCATGTTTCTTTTGCTGAGTTTCTTAAAAAGTCACCTTTTGTTGAATTTCTCAAACATGCTTTCACTTGGAAGCACCACTTACAGCCTCTGTAATCTAGGCAAAGTTCCTAGTTTGGCCTGCTACTTTCAATTCCTCCTTCATCCCCAGGCCTTCTGGTTGTCCACTTCTTTTTTTTTTTAATATATTTTATTGATTTTTTACAGAGAGGAAGGGAGAGGGATAGAGAGATAGAAACATCGATGAGAGAGAAGCATTAATCAGCTGCTTCCTGCACGCCCCCCACTGGGGATGTGCCCGCAACCAAGGTACATGGCCTCGACTGGAATCAAACCCAGGACTCTTCAGTCCCCAGGCCGACGCTCTATCCACTGAGCCAAACCGCCTAGGGCCTGGTTGTCCACTTCTTGCTGGATCAATTCATCTCCCTATTCACCTCTGAAGATGATCCCTGGCAGGTATTCTGTCTTAAAGGCCATTTCATTTCCCAGGGAATGTGCACCATTTCTAGCTACTGCTGGAGGGGCACGTTCCTCCTGGTGCAGGTCACCCAGGGCACCAACTTTCTCCAGGGAGAGTCACATGGCAAACCTTCTATTCTGTAACTCCAGAAATATATACTAAGGTCTTTTTGGGGTCCTTATGAAATTTTTTTTTTCTCTTGATATAAGGTGAGGAGCAAGGACAAGATGTTGCAGTATTTCAACTGTTCTCCTCAGTGAAATTGCCTCAAGACTCCTTACTCCTTAAAAAGTAGTGATGGGCCTGTGCTAGCAGAATTGGTTTTGAGCCATCTCCTTTATAAGTCCTATGTAGCTGGTTTAGCAACATGCTTAAAAATGGGGGAGTACTTGGCAACTATTGTATTATTCTCAGCCAAGGACCAAGCAGAACATTCAAGACAACAGGAAGAGATGAATTTAACATCCTGATACATTAGTAAAATGGGAGATTAGATCATTTGTTGAGTCTGAACAAGGGCATTTAGGGATTTTTGTGGTTAATAAAAGAGAAGTAGGGCCCACAGTAGATGAGGTAGACAGTCAATTAGCAATGAGGAAAAGATTTGGTGAATAATAATCAGGAGTTTTGATAACATCAATATAAACTAAGAGCCATCAATACAGTTATGGGAATTTTGCTGTTGTAAACCAGTAATATGAAGGCAAAATTGAAAAAAAATAGAATCTTATTCCAATGAATATGACTGGCAAATGCTTTGCAGCATAAGATTGTAGTTATCAATAGATAAGACCTATAAGAGAAACCAGACTAGGTAGAAAGGGAATAACAAACACAACCTTAACCATTTATTAAACAGTTCCTGGGTGCTATGGAGTTGCTAAGGTCTTTATATACATACTAGAGGCCCAGTGCATGAAAATTTGTGCACTCGGTGTGGGGGTCCCTTGGCCCAGCCTGCTCCCTCTCATAGTCCGGGATCCCTCGGGGGATATCCACCTGTTGGCTTAGGCCAACTCCCCGGGGGGTTGGGCCTAAATCGGCAGTCACACATCCCTCTGACAGCCTGGGAGCCCTTCTGGGATGTCCGACTGACGGCTTAGGTCCACTCCCCATGGAGCAGTCAGACATCCTTAGTGCTGCTGCAGAGGCGGGAGAGGCTACTGCCACCGCTGCTATGCTCGTAGTCATCAGCCTGGCTTGTGGCTGAGCAGAGCTCCTCCTGTGGGAGTCCACTGACCACCAGGAGGCAGCTCCTGAATTGAGCATCTGCCCCCTGGTGGTCAATGCGTGTCATAGTGACCGGTTGTTCCTGGTCATCTGCCATTAGGGTCAATTTGCATATTACCCTTTTATTATATAGGATAATCCTGAGATATCCTTTGCTTTCAAGTGCTACAGC
Organism: Plecotus auritus; assembly: GCF_963455305.1. NCBI lineage: Eukaryota > Metazoa > Chordata > Mammalia > Chiroptera > Vespertilionidae > Plecotus > Plecotus auritus. Next base: position 10,053,911 of record NC_137773.1, on the reverse strand, counting down.
TCTAATTGGAGTAGGGGGTTTGAACTCATCTGTCCCAGGTAGAGTTGGTACTCAGAGGTGAATCAGAAGAGTACAACTAGACTTGGAGATGAATGAGTCTATAGATCCAAATGAAAAGAAAAGTTTGGTCAGTATCAAATGACATGATGGAACCTGTAAATCAAGAAAAGAAATTTAAAGTTACTATCAGAGAGTATGAATTAGATGCAAGTGTGGCTGTGCAAATGGGTTGCCCCAGGGGAGTAGAGCTGAAGGTCCCTGGAGTAGAAATAAACTTCAAAGGATTGATTCACTATGGTGTTGTTTTCTTGATCCATATGAGTAATGTACCCATTACAGCTAACAGTGGATGATATGAAGCAAAATAGAGAATCTATGATCTAGGGAATAAAGATGTCAAAGAACTTCAGGGAAATGCCATGGAAGTGAATGCCAGGGCAAAATATGATGGCCAAATGGAAAAAATTAAATGGGGCTGGCCTCATAAAGATCTGAAATTGGCCAAGAAAATGAATAGCAAAAGAATAGGGAAGTGGGAGTGGGAGGTAAATACAATTCCAACACTGACCCCTGATTCTAAGGTGTGAGAAAAGGAGTTACTGGTTGAAGAAATTGAGCAGGATCAGTGGTTTTCAAGGAAAGGAAGGAGACCATTCTTTACAGTTTTCACTTCCCCAGTGAGACATTTACTTATCACTCAATTTAAAGTAACTCTCTCCTCCAATCCTGCTCTATTATACTAGTCTCTTTTATTTTCCTCATGGTGCTTATTATTACACTAGAGGCCCGTTGCACGAAGATTCGTGCAATAGGCATTCCTTCCCCTGGCTGCCGGCACTGGTTTTCCTCCAGCACCTGGGACCTGGGCCACAGCGGAGCCAAGCCTTCAGCCTTCAGGCTTGGCTCTGGCCGCGGGCGGAGTCTTCAGTCTTCGGTCTTCGCTCCATGCCTGTGTATGCAAATTAACCTGCCATCTTTGTTGGTTTAGTTTGCATACTCACTCCTGATTTGCCGGTGGGTGTCATGGAGGTATGGGCAATTCGCATCTTTCTCTTTTATTAGTGTAGATAAAACTACTCATTTGTTGAATCCATTATCCATCACTAACACATGAGCAATATGAGGGCAGGGACTTTGATTTGTTGACTACTATAGTTCCATCATGGAAAACAGAGCTTGGTCCATAGTAGGTGCTCAATAAATATGTGTTAGATAAATGTAGGAGGTGGAGTGCATGTTTGAAGAAAATCTTCAGAGTATGTTTCAGCTTTTAAAGAGTATAATGGGAGTAACAAAGAGAAGAAGCAGGAATGGTGATCAGTTCAAGAAGAATGGGTCTGAACTAGATGGAGGAAGTGTTTAGGAAAATGTAAAATACACCTAACTTGAGAATTTTAATTTTCGTTGGTAAATGGGATTCCCTGAATGGTGGAGATAGACAGCCAAGATAGTAGCAGGAAGATAATTGGATTATAGGACTCAATGTTCCAAAGACATCTTTGGGACTTGGGTGATTTGTGGATTCTTTACCCCCTGTGACTACTTGACTTCAGTTGTGACTATGGAAGTAGGTAATAAGGACACTGAAAAGGATTCCTTCCTATTGCCATCCCTTTTTATTTGTCATATTTATGTTAAAACCATAAAATGATACTTTGCTTAGTGATAAACAGCAGACTTCTATTTTTTCAGGTAAAATAAAGTGACATGTTGATGCTATTCCCTAAGAATTGTGTTTCTTAAATTAAGAAAGCTACTATTGGAAAGGACTGTAGGAGAAGAATGCCTACAAAATCATTTCACTTGCTTACAGGGTTTCCAATGACAGAGGAGAGGGAGAAAATAGGGCTATTTGGGATATGATTTTTTTTACAACCTTCAAGTTTTAACCAGAGCAGTCAGAAAATAGAGGCAAGCAGAAGGGCTGAGAAAGCTAGAGTGTTCCCAGTTACATTACAAACAAACTGGAATTTGGATTCCATGAATGTTACAACTATTACACAATATCAAATTTGCCCGGGGATCTACACTGGAGTTAACCAGAAGCAACCTCCAAAATGTCTGTCTTGAGTATCTAGCTACTTGGCCTTTTGTTTCAAGGGAGTGAGGTGGTCTGCTGAAGCCTCAGGAACTCCAGGGCACAGAGAACTTTCCAAGACAGTCTGTGCTCATGATAGTCTAATAAAATCCAGTCAAAGGGACACGGCCCTGCCGTTTGCACTGGCAGTGTGTTTAGACCTGAATTGACTGAAGAAACGAACATCACCCAAATGCTTAAAAAAATCGATTCTCTAAATTCTGACCAAATAGTTTGAAACGTTTGTTTATCCTAATGTATTAGTGCTCATTAGATAAAACTCAGGAATTGCCAGAGAGGATTAGTGTGGGTTTTATTTGTTTGTTTGTTTATATTTCCTTACTGGGATTTATAAATTGAGCCATGAATAGAAGGATGGATACAGCAGTGTCTGATCTGAAAATAAATTAATTAAAATATTAGAAAACGAGGGATTCACTAAATGATCCAGATTAAAAGTTTGAACAAACAGGTGAGAAATTCAGAGAACAAGCATAAAATTTAAACATGGTGAGGCAAAAAATCTCATCTTTAGAGTCTATTTATAAGGACTGGAAAGGAGCTCTCACAAAGCCCCAAGAGGCAACGGTGCCACCACATATGCCTGTGACACTGGAGACTGTGTAGTACAATGGTTAGGGCTGCTGTACTCTGCAGTTAGATTGCTGGGTTCATGACCCAGCCAGATCACTTTTTAGCATATCTTGGGCAAATTACCTTGTCTCTCTGAGTCCTGTTTCCTCATCTGTGAAATTAGGAAAATAATAGAATTCACCTTATAGGTTGCATGAGGATCAAATGAGACAATGCTTAGAACAATATCTGGCCATGCATATTAATTATTATTTTATCATCATCATCATCATTTCTAGCACCTATTACAATATCTGACACATGACAGACACTTGAATATCTAGCTACTTGGCCTTTTGTTAAATTGGTAAATATGTGATGACTGAATGAATAATAGCCAAAATGAACCTTTCTACCTTTTGTTATTACATCTCAAGTCTACCCTGCATGGCTAAAATTGGGTCACAAACTCAGTATCTACATGGTTCATTTAATCAAAGCCTGTCAATGAGTAACACACAATGTACAAAAAACAGAAAAAAGAAATAAGTATTGTCTATTTTTTACTTTCTCACTTTGGATAGATACGTAGCCACAGAAATATTTTTGTACTCTCCATAATGTATCAGCTCAACTGACCAATCATCTGAGTCAAGGATGTGATAGGGAGTAGTAAGGTCTGTGGCACCGTGGAGACCCCATAACCTTGTAGAGCAGAAAGCCTGTCCACAGTTCCAGCTGATGGTTGCATTTGCAAATACAAGTCTCATGTTATCAACCCGTTGATTTTTTCAGAAGAACCTGGAAACTTTTTTTTAGACTTCTTTATTGTTGCAAGTATTACATGTGTCCCCTTTTTTTCCTCCATTGACCCCCGCTAGCCTGCCCCTGACCCCCACCCTCCACCCTGCCTCAGGCCTTCAGCTCCTTATTGTCTGTATCTAGGGGTTATGCATATATGCTTACAAGGTCTTTGGTTGGTTACCTCCCACCCTTCCCCGCCTCTGAGATTCCACACTCTATTCCATGCTTCCATGTCTCTGGATCCACTCTGTTTATCAGTTTATTCTGTTACTTAGATTCCACATAGAAGTGCCATCATGTGATACTTGTCTTTCTCTGACTTATTTCACTTAGCATGATACTCTCCAGGTCCCCTCCATGCTGACATTTTTTTTTTTTTTTCACATTTTGCCTTGTTAGTTTTTGTAGTCATTGCTTGTCTTTTGTCTTTTAAACTGCAATGATGGTCCAGTGCAAGGGCCTCTAGATGGGAGAGTGACCTATTAAAATGCAAATCCCCTGGAATGCATAGCTCCTAACACTGTTATCAGTAAGTGTCACTAGGGAGAGAACTGGTGGGTGAGAACATCTGGGGAAGGTAAGATAAAAGGAGAGTTGGGAGCAAGCCAGAGGCAAAATCTGCTTACTCCACGATTTCAGCTAAAACTCTGGACAGAATACAGAGAACTAGAAGAAAACGAGAGGCTATTTTTGAGTGATCATGAAGGAAGAGTTCAGGGCAATATTTCAAAGTAAGAGTTCTTGGGAAAGATTAATAAATTTAAAAAGTAATGATATTTTCCAGTCAACATAAAAAGTGTGCAGTGGTTAGTTATAATACCTCCCACTTAGAAATACAGTGTTGTTTTCCATTTGCCTCCATCCATCTCATGTTTGTTTCTTAGAAGCTCAGGTACATTAGTGCTTTTTAATCTGTGAAACATTTGGGGAATTTGAGAATTCTCTGTTTGCTGAGAACATTGTTGTTCTGCCTAAACTTGTAGCTCTTGTCATTGATAACGGCCTTGTCATATATTCAACAAAAGTCTGCCTTTGAATTTGGTCTTGAAGTATATTTTGAAATGTGTCTGGAAGCTCTCTTCGCTACACTAGTTGGCTATACCACTGCTTCTGAGTACTGGTTTCCTGCCATTGTCCACATCATTGATTTAGGACCCATTGCATTTGTTTTCCTATTCAAGGAGAGTCCAGCAATAAAACAGATATGTCTTTACAAGAGTATGGAAAGAACAAAATGCCAAATTAGAAAGCAGGTGATACGTTCAGCAGTCTGCAAATATTCAGTTGTCACAGAAGTTGAGAGTTGAAGAAATGGAGTAGATATGGAAACTGGAAAACAACATTACCCCGATATGAAAATGAGTAGAGAGTAGACCGAATAGGTAAGTGCTGAGGAGATCCAGCTTAGGGTCACACACTGAGCCAAGAGGGATCATGAAGGAAGGTTTATTTGATTGAGGAGATTTGGTAGTTGATTTCAAAGGAGTTGGAGATGGTAGATTTTCTGGAAAATGGAGGACCTTATCTTGGAGAAGAAAATTAAGCACACAGATTAAGGACGTCAGTTAGACCTAAATGGATGGGCTGTAAATGAAAAGGAGTTGTATTTACTGGATTCATTTAAGGTCTGCCTTCAGATAACTCAGTTTGATGTATAAAATCCTACCACTGGTATGAGAAACATTTATTAAAACATTTGTCAGAATAAAATTCTTGTGAGTATAAGCTCTTGTTTCCTGAATGGGAATAAAAGAAATCCCCTTATTATACAGTCTAATGCCAGTCAAATCTGTCACTGTGTTCTCACCAATGTCTCCAAATCCTAGGGCTCATATTCTGTGGAAAATCTTTCATTCCCTATGGGCAATAGTCTAATGTAGCAGTTCTATCCAAGATCAGTGGTAAACGGAAAGTGAAACAACAGTCAGCTCCCCCTTGCATAGCCCAGGACACACAGGTTGTCACAAGTCTACAGGGGCCCAAGTGAGGTAGCAATCAGACACATCCAAGAAGAAAATATTTGAGAAATGCTTACCTAATGAGCTACACGACCCTAACATATTAGACTGTTCTGTCCATTGAAAATTAAATCACCTTCTTAAAAAATAGAAATTGAACTAGATTTAAAGTTTTTTTCTCCACCTAAAACTATGCATATTATTTAAGGAAATCAAACAATACAGCAGAACAGAACAAAGAAAACAACCATCACCTGGAAATCTTCCACTGTGAATTAACCATTGTTATCTTCTGGGTGACAATTATTTTCAACATCTTTCTGTGACTAGGTTTTTATAAAATTTTACATAATTGAAATCATATCATACCAGCTTACTGGCTACCTGCTTTTGTCATTTAATGATATGTCATGGACTCCTTTTGATATCAACGTATTTAGGTCTACATCATTATTTTTAATGGCTGCATGGTACTCCTTTGTGTGGGTAAACCATCATTTTTTAACATTCATCCCCTTTTGAAGGGGACTTTGAAATGGTCTCTGACATTTTTGCTATTATAAGCAGGCTTTAATGAACATCTTGTGCACCATTGTGCACAGGTCCTATTATTTTCTTTGGATAAATTCCTAGAACCTGGAGACATTCTTAAAATAACTGTTTGTGGATAAGATATAAAATTTTTCCAAGATATGCCAGGCCCTTCTTTTATTTTTAATCATTTTGTATTAAATATGTATAACTTTCTCTTTCACCTTCAAAGATTCTTCAACCCTTACCCTCAAACCTTCGAGGTTGGTTGGAAGGAGAGAGCATGCATTGCAATTTTTATTTCTGTGTTCGAGTTGCTGTGAAATTCTTACAGTAGTTCTGTGAAATGCACGGCTGCTGTGAGATGGGTGATTTCTGCCTGGATCTTAAAAGAAAGATGGAATTTAGGTAGAGCATTTTAGGGAGGGAAACTGGAAGAAGAATGAGCAAGGTAATTACAATGTGCTTGGCTTTTGGGAAGAAAGAAGGGAAGTGTGATTAAAAACGCTTGGCTCAAGATCGGTCCCTGTTTAATTCTCCAGACTATTTCTCTTTATTTCCCTTCTTGATCTCTACACCATCAAGGGATTGTCTTTCAATTTCTCAAACAGGGCAAGCTCTCACCTATCTCTGCCTGTGTTATTTCCTTTGCTCTATGTCTGGAACACCCCTTCCCTGTCATTACTCTCTCCCTAGAATACACACCTTTCACTTGACTGAGATGTGTACTAATGGTGCTCATCTTATGCCCAATTTGGGGGTTACTCACATTAGGGAAGCTATCCCTGAATCTCCCAGATGAATTACTGCTTCTATTTGCATCTATCCTGCCAACAACAGTATATTGATTTCATTGGATTTAAATACTTAATTTTAATTATCTGTTTTCCCCATTCAAGGATGATGCCTGTCATATACATCACTCTTATCATTAGTGTCTAATCCAGTGCTTGGAAATTATGGACACTGATGAATGTTTTTAATGAACAGATGAATAAGTGAACAAAATGCAATCAACACAACATTCTTGCTGGAATGTACTCAGGCAAGTAGATGGTTGGGAATGAGGCAGGGGCATCAGATAGTTTCTTTTGTTGAGTGTCTTAGAGGCAGACAAGAGAATGTTAAAAATAGTTTAGCCTTAAAATCTTAATCTATAAGCTCCAATGGAATTCTAGAATCTAAAAGGAGAAATGCCAAAGGTTTTAAAAACTTGATTAAATGCAATTAATTACATTTTCTTACTAAATCAATGAGGACCAGTGGCAAGCTTCAGACTAGCTACTTGGGAATAAGGTTATCACAGCAACTCAGTGATTTGTTGGGGAAATAATGGCTTCTCCAGAAAACCATAAGTGAAAATAAAAAGAAAACTCCAATTCTCTTTCAAGTCAGGACTAACTTAGAACAGCCTTTGCCAAAATAATATTTTGCAGAAAACAATTTCAGATTATTATAATAAATGTGTACAATGACATTTAAGTTTGGGAAAGATTGCCTATAAATTCCACTTCTTGGATATTTACCACACACATTAGCATGTTAGATGCTCCCACAACTCCTGAAAGAAAGTTGTTTAGCTTTTTTTAACCTCATGTTATCCAAACTTAATTATGACACAATTTTTTTTCAAAGTATACATATGTATTTATTACAGAAAAACAAAGTATGAGAAGCATTGTCGTGAGAAGTCAGAGGGAGAATTTTTGAGGCTGTTCAGCACTAATAATGTATTTGATACCACTTTTGCAACTGTGCTTCCTAGGACTTATTGTGCTCATATAATTCAACTCCTTATTTTAAATTATTTAAACTGCATCCCAGACTCATCACTTTCAGACAACTCTATGGAGACAAGAAATGTCTCAGCTAGCTCTAACCGGTTTGGCTCCGTGGATAGAGCGTCGGCCTGCGGACTCAAGGGTCCCAGGTTCGATTCCGGTCAAGGGCATGTACCTTGGTTGCTGGCACATCCCCAGTAGGGGGGTGTGCAGGAGGCAGCTGATTGATGTTTCTCTCTCATTGATGTTTCTAACTCTCTATCCTGCTCCCTTCCTCTCTGTAAAAAATCAATAAAATAGATTTTTAAAAAGTCTGAGCTAAAGCATACTAATAAATTATATGTTCATCGTTCTTGGGTACTCACGAGACTCAAGTACATGGGGAAGAGATGCCACTAGACCACCTTTTAATAATGACGTGAAAATCATTTAAGACTGGCATACTGTTTGTCAACAGCTACATGATTTCTGTTTGTTTATTTTTTAAGTGCCCCAAATGTGTTTTCTGTAGGAGGATAAATATTCTCAGTGAACTCCTACTTATCATCCTAATTAGCTCATTTCTAAAATTCTGTAAGTCAATGAATTTCAAATTGGCAGAATTTGAATTAATGCAATTTATATCATAGATCAAAAAGTTAGCATTTTTAAAAATGAAAATATATTTTCTATACACTTTACACAACTCTGTCTATGGCAGAGTTGTGTAAAGTGTATAAAGCCCCCTTCATATGAATAAGCAATCCTAAGAATTATTTAATACATTCATTTTCAGACTGCATTTTTTTAAATATACATTCCAAAAAAGTTTTTCATATAAAAAAATTAATACACCAGAGCAAATAAAAGTGGAGTGTTTTCTTTGAAGTTGGGGATCATCATCATTAAACAATGACCACAAGGTAGGATGCAGAAAAGTTCTTAAAAATTGATATAACTACATCTTAAGAGTAGAGACTACTGAATATGTCAAGGATACATTGTGATGGGAGAGAAGGCATAACTGGGTTGAAATTTCAGCTCATCCACTTACTTATTCTATAATCCTGGGCCAGTTTCTGCCTATAAAATCAGGAAAAGATCATTACTTCCTTTTCATGATTGTTGTAATACCTAAATGAGTTAATATAAAGTGTTTAGCATATGCTGGGCACACAAAAGTGCTCAGTAAATGGTATGTATTAGTATTATAAGATTATTATAAGCTGGCATATAATTTAGTCCTGATATTTTAATTTCCATAGCCCTTTTCAACTGTTTTAGAAGGCAACTATGTTAACTACACCTCTGTTTCAGTGCTCAATGATACATTTTGTACATTGTGCATATTCCATATTGATTTTATATTTTTGAGCTTATCTGCTAATATTTGCTGATTTGTTGCTTTTATATCCCTAAAATCTATTTTCCTGGCTTTTTTTCCTTTACTAAGTCTATTTGCCACGTAGTAGGGAGAAGTCTATTTTTTCTTCCCTCATCTCCTCATGTCATCACTAATTTCCCTCTCCTAACCCAAGAGATTGTCCCTTTTTCCGAGAGATTTTATTTTTTAATAACTGGATCCTCTGTGGACAACATCCTTTTTGTTATTCATTTTGGCCTATTCTCTAGTTACAGTCTCCAGGTAGAATCTAGCTATCATTCCTATTGCTTTCTGTTTGGTTTTGTTTGAAAGGAAAGAAAAAAATGTTTTTTTGCCTGTTATACCAGAATATATTATCCAGTAAAGTTTAATGATTTTTTAAAAATGGACTTTGACACAGACAGACCTAGGCTTATATGAACCACTCTGTTACTAGCTCTATCAGCTTGGCCAGGTCACTTCACCATGGGGTCCCTCAGCTTCCTCACTGGTCTATAATGAATAGACTACTAACTGTAAGATAGTGAGGATGAGAAGGACTAGGATGGAAGGACTCTGTAAATGTTGACTCTGATCATTATCATTCCCCTGTTTAATTATAAAAATTCATCTTTCAGTTAGCAAATCAAAAGCCAAAATTTATTTCAATATTTAATTTTCAGCAAAGCACTAGCTTGCTTAATTATCATGTATAATTTGAAGCTGGCAGGGCTAACTTCAGAATCCTCTTTCGTTTCTGCTGATGAAGCATTATGCAACTTCTTTTTTGTGTAGCAAACCGATAGGGAATTCACTTCAAATTTTAGAAGATTACATTTTAAAGATCCAAAGCATTGAAGAATTCCTTGTTTGATGGTCTGTCAACATTGTAGGTAAAGGTATTTTGAAGAGTCTGAGGAGCGGGAGGCATCCTGTAAGGTACATCATCTAATTTTAGCTTCCAGTTAGAATCATATTTGAAACGCGATGCAGTATAAATGAACAAACATACATTGTGTGTGTGTGTGTGTGTGTGTGTGTGTGTGTGTGTGTGTGTGTGTTTATTCAGTTGCATATCTCTTATCTCCACTAGGGAGAGAGAGAAATTCTGCCAAAATTAGAGCTAAAGACACCAGACTTTGAGACGCCATGTGATTGATGTGATGCAAGGCAGAATCATTGCATAGATTCATTCAAAAATGTGTTTGCTGGAGTGGAAGACCTTGGCTTTGGAGTGTTACCATCCTGAATTCAGATGATCACACATTGGCTTTGTGACCATGGGCAAAGTTCACCTCTTTGATTGTCTAAATTTTTTTTTAATCTGAGTACAAGTACCTACTCTATATAAAATATAACCACCTTGTCATGTAGTGATGACTCTGTGATTGCCATTATACCTTTCTTAAACCTTTCTACAGAACTTCCCCTACTATAGAGCAGGAGTAGCTTTTTAAATATATATAGTTGATTTCAGAGAGGAAGGGAGAGTGAGAGAAAGATAGAAAAATCGATGAGAGAGAATCGTTGATTGGCCACCTCCTGCATATACCACACTGGGAACTGAGCCCACAACCCAGGCATGAGCCTGCACCCCAACTAGGAATCCAACCGTTACCTCCTGGTTCATGGGTTTGATGTTCAACCACTGAGCCACACCGGTTGGGCTGCAAGAGTGGATTAAAAAAAAAGGATTACCATGAAATAGACTCTGCCCTCACAGAGGTCCCAGTCTAACTGCAGGTGGAGAGTGGACCACGATGAATGCTCCATCTGGGTTTACAACCATGTGTTAATTTTACTCACTGATGCACTTTGGTCTTGAAAGTTGATTTATCCGACTAATTTCTAGCACTACCACCTACTAGCTCTGCAAGTTTTGGCAAGTTACTTACCCCCTCTGAACTTCAGTTTCCTTACCTGTAAAATAAAGCTGATAAGAATAATAGAATTACTTACATAGTAGATATATATGTGAAGTATAAGGACTCAAAGAAGAAGTTGCTATTATTTCTACTAAATGCCTTATCAACAAAACAGCAAATCTGACTGAGTCATTTTTTTAAAGAATTTCTTCCAGTTATAAGAAACTCTAGGATAGCTCAAAAGGGAGTTAAGCAAGCTAGGACGAGAATGATCTTTATTATAGTCCCATCTTTTTCAGACATTTAGACAATGGGTTCTCACTGAGCACCACATTGTGGGCACTGAAGTTACTATTAATGATGATGACCCCTTTATAGCCTCAGAGAAAAGAAAGGAAAAGTCATCAGTTTTCCAATGCGCCTCTCAGGGAGTCTACCACTGCCTCCTCTAAGTGCTCAGAGCATTATCATGCTACAGATATCTCCACTCTTGTGCCAGAGCCTGCATTATTTGGTATCTCTAATCATAACACAGTGAGATTCAGATATTTTGCTCTAATTAATGTCATCTTAAAGGGTGTGCTGTGATGAATATATGTAAATATCTCATGAATTTGACCATGCTTTCAGCTCTGAACTCTGGCTTCTAGGAGTCAGTGTGAACTAATTGAATAATAGAAAACTCATAATTTAGCTACTGTAAAGAAACGGAAAGTGTCTTGTAAATTATGCAGCTAGGTCATCATACATGGTTATCTTTAGAATAAAATCTGAAATAATTCTCCAGTTTCTTCTGCATATTAGCTGAAGATATTAAATTGGAAGACAGGACATGATACAACTTTGGCAATGGAAGATGCATTTTAAATGTAATTTCTACAACCCACAATGTCATACATACTACTTAGGTCCTTAGTGGGTACCTCGTAAGTGCTTGTTCATCACAAGAAAACACTGAAAGGTCACAAAGGAAATGGGTAGGACTCCTCTGTGGAAATTTTTTCAGGTTTGTATTGCTGTGTATCCTCGGGCAATGTCCTGGATTTCTTTCTCTGAGCTGAGAAGGATAACAGCCACGTTTCCTCTGATATTTGATCTTCATCAGTTCCCATTAGAATACTGAATCTCTGAGCTACCTCGCCTGGACCCTCCCATTCTGCACACATCTGCTGGACTAGTCTTATTAGGACATGGCTTTCAGCATATCACCCTTTTAGACAGATTCTAAAATGCTCTGAAACACACTTGCCTGGTTATATAATACTAGAGGCCCAGTGCACGAATTCATGCATGGGTGGGGTCCAGCAAGCCCAGCCCCAATGGGGTGGATTGGGGTAGGCCTGTCAGGAGGAGGAGAAGGTGGGAGATGGGCTTGCTGGCCAGCCCTGATAGGGGCCCTACAGGGCCGGGCCGGATGGGGTAAGGGGCTGAGGGCGATTGGCCAGTGAGCCCTGCCCCGATTGGGGTGGGAGAGGCCAATTAGGGGCTGGGCCAGCTGGGGGGAGGGGCCGCAGAGGTTGGCCAGTCGACTCCACCCCCTGATTGGGCCAGTTTGCTGGCGGCAGTGGGTGTCATAGCGACCGGTCGTTACCGCATTCCATCACTGGCTTTTTATATATATAGATAGTAGATAAAAAGAAGATTATAACCAAAGCTTATAGGTGTAGGTGGTCATAGTTATTGAAAATAAGGAGAAACCCAATGTAAACTAACAAACATGCCAACAGAAACTACTGGGGAACTCAACTGAAAAACCCAGTAGGATGTTTGGCTTCTCATGCTCCGGGCTCTCCCATCAAAAAGGTCTGTTTTCCTTTGATCTTTGATCTCTTGGCCCCACCTCAGCCCTATGGACTGGCTTCATTTTCAGACAGGCTTTATCCTTATGGTTATAATAATGGGTACTAGCGACCCTGGGTATGTTCTTCTCCAGAAGAAACACATGAGTCTCTTTTCTGATGATATCTATAAATGTCCTGACATTCTCTCTCATTGGACAGCTTTGGTCACATGACCACTCCTGAGCTAATGCCTCTTACCAGCAGAATGGAATTCCCTAATAGGTGGGTCTACATAACACACTCCAATCCTGGAGCCCCCATAGAGGTAACAGGGCCTGAAATTGCTGGGTGGGCGGATCCCTTCTTGATGGTGAGGAATTATTGTTGGAAATCGGGAACATGATGGATAAGTGGCCCAGACAACACAAGTGTATCATGCATGCTTATCAATTTACCCCTGTATACAGTGCTAGCACAACTTTTAAACTCGTGAACTTTTTTGAAATATGGAGATTCAGGTGAATAAAAATGTCAAATAATGCAAAGCATGTCACTTGCTATAAATTCTCTGCAAAAGAGGTTAACATTATATATGCTGGCTACTCAGAAGGTCCAAAAATTGACTGAGAAGAAATTAGAAGGATTTAGAGGATACTTCACCCTGCCTACCCACTTAAAAAAATAAATAAATAAGAGGGGAAAAAAAGACTGTAGCTTTGATATGTGATATTTTAAAACTTGAACAAATTATTCAAGTAAAAAAGAGTAAGACAGAAAATATAAAAATAAGACAATAACTTGTTTGTCAAATAGTATATAATCTGATAAAATATCCTATCTATTAAAGAGGGAATATGCTAATTGACCCTCACACTGTCGCAAAGATGGTGGTGCCCACAGCCAATAAGGAGGGAATATGCTAATTGACTGCCCCGCCCTCAAAGATGGTGGCACCCACAGCCAATAAGGAGGGAATATGCTAATTGATCGCCACGCCCTCAAAGATGGCAGCACCCATAGCCACAAGATGGTGGTGCCCAGTCCCCTCAGCCCTGCCGCCTGCCTCTGGAGTCCCCCAGTCCCCCAGCCACCCAGGGCCAGCCCGAGGCACAGGCAAGCCTCGGATGGCGGCTGCCCAGCGGCCTAGGGCCACCGAGGCTCAGGTAATCAGGGCTGGTCGAGGCTTGCACTGCTGGCAGTGGCAGCAGCAGATGTGTGATGGGGCGTCACCTTCCCCCAATTGCCAAGTCACGTCCTGCCCCTGAGGGCTCCCAGACTGTGGAAGGGGGCAGGCTGGGCTGAGGGGATACCCCCTCCTTCCAGTGCATGAATTTTCATGCACCAGGCCTCTAGTTTTTAATAAAAGATCTGAAGATTTAATATTTAAAACACTTTATGAAGATGACCTGTATGCAGCTCCTAATAGTGTAACTCATACTTGACATTTCTGCAAAATAAGGCACATGATTCCAGTACCACACAGGAATTGGAAGGGGACAGGGGAAAGGAAAATAAAAATACCTTTATTCTGTATCTGATGAGAATCAATTATTTCATACAAATGGAAGTCTTGTGGATTGGTGAGTTGAGCTGCATCTATTTCCCACTTGGTTTTAATCTCTCCCCACATCCTTTCTCCCTCAGGTGTTTTTGTGTGTTGAATTAATTACATCCTAATGACAATGCTAGTGATTTTATGCATTTCGCATATTATGTTTTTTTAAAATCCCAGCCAGGTAAATGCTGCCATCCTCTATCATTTTCAGAGTCAGCTTTCCTATCCTCTCTTGCACAGGAGGCTATCTCACTAGCTTAACCTACATGGACTGGACTGGTCAGGGTTAGACATGAAAGCATCCAATATCCAGCAGACTCTTTTTGAAGTATCGCCACTCTACTGTGGTGGGAGATGTTTTAAATCAAAAGAACAGAAAGCACCATAGAGGGAAAACTCCTGTTTCCTGGAGGTTTGTATTCCTGGAGATAGTTCTTGGAAGCCAGACTTTTCCCTCTGAAATGTTGACTTCCTGACAGTGAAAGAGTAGTTCTTTCCACCATTGGGAGAGAGTCAGAGACAGAGACTATTGGACAGTGGGATATGGTATAGGCTACTCTTACCATAGTAACCAGTGATCTGGGGTGGGGTAGAGGGATGGGGAAGAGAGAGAGAAAGAGGGGGGGGGCGGGGGAAGGAAAAGGAGAAAAGAAAAGAAAGGTGTTTATTATCTTGTCTTCTGGATTAGAATGGAAGCTGGTGACATCAGTCAGCTAAAATAGCAGAATCATATGGTGTGACACATGGATAATATGGTCTAGAGCAGAGGTTGGCAAACAACATTTTGTGACATTGGCCTGTCACCTGTTTTTTGTACAGCTCATGAGCCAAGAATAGTTTTTATATGTTTAGATGCTTGAAAAAATATCCAAACATTTCATAACACATGAAAATGATGTGAAATTCAATTTCAGTGTCCATAAACAAAGGTGTATTGGAACATAGCCATGCTCATTTATTTACATATTATCTACGTTCCCATGCTATAAAGGCAGAGCTGAGTAATTTTGATAAAGTCTTTTGAACTGCAAAGCCTAAAATATTTACTAGCCTTTCATAGAAAAAGTTTGTGAGTCCCTGGTCTGGGAAAAAGAGGAGATTTCTCAGAGAATAATGGCTAATGCTGAAGATCTGGATATACTTCATACTGTTCTTATTGTTTTAAAATTAACAACTTAGTAATGATTTTGTGCACAAATAACTCCCCATCATTTAAATAACCAATTTAAAACATCCCTGCCATTTGTTTTATTGTTTGTTACAGAAATACCGGGATTGAGGGAGACGATGAGCAGTGACCAGGTTAAAATGTATAATACCTAATTTGAAGTCTAGGAGAAAACTTCTATTCTTCAGGCAGAGAGAATGGGATGAACTTCTCCCCAAAGTGGTATTTTCCCACATTGTTATAATCTTCTGAGCAGGAAATAAAACAGAGGTTCTCTCTCTCTCTCTCTCTCTCTCTCTCTCTCTCTCTCTCTCTCTCTCTCTCTGTGTGTGTGTGTGTGTGTGTATGTGTGTGTTCAAGTAAAATAGGTCTACTTCCCTGAGCTTTGGACACCCTTGATGTTTTGCGTCCAGGACTCCAGCTTAACATGGAAAGTACTTACATTATGAGACGTATGACGTGTGCCCCATGTGAATCCATGTAGAAGCTAATGCAGTATAGATGTTGGACAAATTCACAGCTCTCAGTATTTAAGTGAGTTGATTTTAGTCCAGAAACGTTACTTGAATTCACAGAGAGGAGACCCAGATATCATGACCATTAGACCTTTGTTGTATGACCCATACAAAAACCACTGTTCGTTGAAGTGAGGGCATTAGCTTACCTTTTTTCTTAATCAGGTAGGAAAATGATATGCCTCTGCCTACTTAAAATAAAAAGAAATGTAGACAGATAGATGGTGCAGGTATCTTTTTTTCTTTAGCCCATACATTCTGAATGGTGATGGGACAAAACCATTTTTTCTGGTTAGACATTCTTGGAGTAGTTACCTATATAAGGAGTTCCTGTTTCTTTTGATTTACTTTTATAAAACCATTTAATTTCAATACATGAAGACACATGAATAGCCAGGATGGCAGAATTGCTTGTTTTACTCAAGCATTTCAGGTTATTACAAAAGACTTCCTAATTGCTTGTCAATGAAAGCTCCTGGCCTCAAGGTTTTATACTGTAAAAGAAGAACATGAACAAGTGACATAAAATTAAGGATCTAAAGGGGAATGTAGATGGATTTCTTTATTTTATTTGGAGACCTGGTAATGATTCATTATACCTTGTAATTTACAATTATAACAATAATAGAAATGCTTAGTATTATCATATTAGAAGTAATTGTTGATAAACTGAGTTTCATACATTATTCACCATTAAAAGGAGGGTATGTAAATATATCTCTTAGCAATTTAGATTTAAATTTTTCATAAACTCTGGGGTGCATAAGTGCACATAGAATTTTAGTCTTAGCAATACTAAGCAAACACAGTATAATGCTTGATATAATTAAAAACACAAGTGATTACAGAAAAAATAAAGCTATAATAAATATTAAGTCAGTATATCATGGAAAGTTTTTAACCTGCAGGCAATAGTTATGTCCTCTTACACATGTGAATAGTTATTGTGCTGATTTATACATATCAATTTTTTGAATTTTAGGGAAGACCAGATAAAATTAGAAATTAAAAGAAACATTACATTTTAATCATAACAATGTGGCCACATGGGAACCATCAACAAAAGGGAAGAGACATACCATCATACGGGCTCCCTTTATGCTACCAAACAAAATGTAGCTGGGCTAAATGCTGACAATGCAATTATGACAGTAAAAGTCCTATTCTGCGTGACCTGAACAAAATAGAATATGGAATTAGACCACACAGGTACACAGTTCACATTAAACAAAACAAAACAAAGCAATTCAAAAACTCTTATTCTGCCTGAATTGGGTGTTGACAAATTATAGTCCATGTGGCAAGAACATTTCCATGTTCTTGGAAATAAGGAACGCAGCCAGGCCCCTTCCTTTGCGGACTGTGAATGGAAATGCTGCATCCAGGTTACAACAGCAGAGTTGAGTAGTTGTGATAGAGATCATGACCTCCAAAGCATAAAATATTTATTATCTTGCCCTTCACAGAAAAAGTTTGCTGGTCCCTGGTCTAAAATACGCCTCTTGCTGTCTTTATGATCTATTTGGCTCTGGTGAGAAAAGCTTAGTTTTCTGCATTTCTGTTCATTATCAAAAATATTGATTTAACAGTTTTGATTTCTTTTGGATCACTTGTATTTAGTGTTACTAGCTGTTTAACTACCTGTAGGGATATTCATGAGAACTGACAAGGAAAAGAAAACCAGTCAAAACATGAGCAAAGGATAGAAAGAGGCAATTCACAAATGGGGAAACCGTGAGGGCTATAAAATGTGGGGAGAAATTTTCAATGTCATTAGCTATCAGAAGTTGTAAATGAACGTAGAAATGAATATCGTTTTACATCCATCAGATTGGCAAAAGTTGGAAGGTTCGATAGGAAAAGTGTTGGAGAGGATATTGCCAAACAGAAAACTTCAACCGTATTTGATCAAAGGCTGGAAGGAGTAAGCCGACAGCAAGTAGTGAATTTAAGCCTCTATATATTTTATGTCTTAGAGGTATACTTCTGAGTGCTTATCCCAGAAAAAATAAAATGTCCCTCATAGAGCTGGGACAAGGGTTGTTCATAGGCCAGACACCTAACCTCCAAAACAACAGCTGCTGAACACAATCATAACACACTCAAGTCAAAGTTATTGTGTGGAACTCCTTGGAAGTCTCTAGTCAATACCACCTGAGAAATTAGATAATTTTGCCATCTTAGTATCAGTGTTTTATTAGAGGCATTTGACTTCTGCTAAATTCCCAGTCACTTGAATTTTTATCCTATATATAAAGACATTAATGACAGGAGTTCCTCATCTCCTATGACACAGCTTTGCTCCGTTTTCATTTCAAAAAATTCCTGAATTTAATCCTCTACACCTGCCCTTCTTACTCCCCTCTCCCCCAAAAGTGAGATGCACATTAATAAAAGTTCCTCTATGACAGAAAGAAAATCCATATTGTGTTTATTACACTTTCTGTTTGTCCATTTTAAATATATATATATGTATGTATATATTTTTATTGATTTCAGAGAGGAAGGGAGAGGGAGAGAGATAGAAACATCAGTGATGAGAGAGGATCATTGATTGGCTGCCTCCTGCATGCTGCCTACTGGGGATCAAGCCCGCAACCCAGGCATGTACCCTTGACTGGAATCAAACCCAGGATCCTTCAATCCTCAGGCCGATGCTCTATCCACTGAGCAAAAGCATCTAGGGCTGTGTGTCCATTTGAAGCTGTTTAATCTTTCCTACATTCTGTAATTCCTAAAAATTCCCTCTTAAAAAATTCACACACAATGATTTTTATTTCTTTCAGAGGCTACGGTGACACGGAGAAAATAACATATTCTTTCCTCATGTTTATTTATAATAAACTTTACAGGCTTTTCCTAACATGAGATGATCATGGATGATCCACGTCTCAGTATATCTTTCCCCTTGATTCAGAGACTAGCCCAGAAGCACACACTCACATGCCCATTGGAGTAAATATGCTCAATTGCACCTAAACAGAGGAGTGACTTGGTCTAAGGGGGAGATGCATTGGTCCGTATTCCCTAGTTCACGGGTAGCCTGCCTCTGTTAACCTTTTCACTTCCTAAGTCTACCTTTATGTGTTGATGTTCCTTTGGAATGACCTTCCTGCCCGCTATGCTAGGTGAACTCTGCCTTTCCCCCAGGGTATGCAGCAGAAACCTCTCAGGTCATGCACAGTGGCTTTCTTGCATACATTTCCAGCAACAAACACTATTGTTTTGACACTGTTCAGAGGAAGAACTCAGGTCTGTATGTTGTAAGTTGCAGCAGCAAAAAGACCTAGGATTAGTCAAGGATTCTTAAGTACCGAAAGCCAAATAAGCATTCTGGGGTTTTAAGCAGTGATTTGTGTAGATAGGACTAACTTTGGAAAATTAGGTTCAAAATTGAATGGCTTTGTTTTATTTATTTATTTAGTATCTTAGAATATGTAAAGGAACTTGAGCCATTAACTTAAGATGATTACATTCTCTGTGTACCACTGTTAACATGGGCAATCATACAATTTTAGGGGTTCCCTGTGCAGCAATGAATTATAGAACAAGCAGGAACAAAGTGATTATCATGCACAGCTAACAAATTGATAAACTCTCCCATCTTCATATTTTATTCCATTCAATTGCTACTCAATTTAATACTGTTTTATGGGAGGTCACGTGTGTGCCATCGCAAATGTGCTTGCCTGTATTCCCCAGTGGTTCCAAGGGGCATTTTTTACTTTTCTAAGCCTCACGAACTTAAACATTGCCAACAAGGTTATCATTTCATAGCTGTTGAAATGTTTCCATTCATCTTCTGTGATGTAATTTTACATAGTCCAAACCGTAGCTGTGTATAACAACTTCACTGATATTCTGTCAAATGTCACACGCTTTCAAGTTCAGTACCTTCACATTTATTGCATTGAAGCTGGAGATTACTTGAGTATCATCTTGTCAGGTTCTTCTTCCCATTAGATATAAAGGAGTGTAGAGGACAGGGGAGGGGCCCCTCATGCCTTAATGTGTATGATAAAAAAGATTTTTTCTAAGGACTAGCTGTGTCCCAAAATAATGATTGCAACGTATTTATTTTGGTAGCTCCATGGCTTACATTTTGTGAGAAATGAATAAATGAATGGAGTACATGAGAATGTGTGTTGTCAATTAGCAAATGTGTTGTCAGTTAGCAAAACATGGCTTAGCAACCACCATTGACTTCTGAGTCCTCTGCCAAGTACTATATAGGTGAATATAAAAGGAATGTATAAATAGAAAGAAAAGGAAGAGGAGGAGGAGGAGTTAAAGTTGTTTCTGAAAATATATCATAATTCTTAGGAACACAGACTCCTAAGGGTCAGACAGATCAGAGTTTGAATCCTGATTGTGGCATTTTCTTGCCATGTGACAACTCTTACTGAGCTCTTATTTCATGAAAGGGACTGTTTAAGAGATTTACACACATAAACTTATTTAATCCTCAGAAACACTCTGTGAGGTATGTGTTTTTAGTACTGATATTATTGTCAGCTCCACTTTGTGATGGAGAAAATAAGGCACAGAGGGTATGAGCAACTTGCTCAACTAGTAAGGAGCCAAGTTAGGACTAAATCCAGTCCTCACTCTTAACAATAGTGATTAAGCCAGGGGTGGGCAAACTTTTTGACTCGAGGGCCACAATGGGTTCTTAAACTGGACCGGAGGGCTGGAACAAAAGCATGGATGGAGTGTTTGTGTGAACTAATATAAATTCAAAGTAAAGGAGCTGAGGGGAGAGCAAGAGAACCGGATAGAACAGCCGGATCCGGCCAGCGGGCTGTAGTTTGCCCAAGGCTGGATTAAGCACTGACTCTGTTACAATACTACCTCTCAACTCATTGAGCTCTTCTAAACCCCACCTTACACATATAGAAAATGGGGTAGTTATACCTATCCTGCAGGTTTGATGAAGGAGTTACATTAGGTAAATCACATGGAGCACATTGTCCTTACAACTCCAGAGACTGGTAGCTGCTTTCTGATCAACAGTTCACATTCCCTGTACTCTTCATCCCAGCACCCCAGGAACCTGCCCATCAGGTTCTGGGAGGCATAACTGAGGAACCCTAT
The DNA here is from genome assembly GCF_963455305.1 of Plecotus auritus. Lineage (NCBI taxonomy): Eukaryota > Metazoa > Chordata > Mammalia > Chiroptera > Vespertilionidae > Plecotus > Plecotus auritus. The sequence goes on along the minus strand of NC_137773.1, from coordinate 10,032,867 downwards.
AAATAGCAGGGGGGCAAGGGGTGACTGCAGAAGGTCGGGAGACCCTGGTTAGCAACAAAGGGAAGATGAAGATGTTCCTGCTTTCCCTTCAGTGGTCTCCTAAGATCTCCAGAGCATCCACATGTATGCACAAACCTTCTTACTCAGCAATCAGGCAAAAACCAATAACCCTCAGGCCAATCAGCTCATGCAGCTATATACTACAGATTCATGTGGTTCCAACTAGTCATCAGTAGACTTATACAGATAAATCTAAATTATTTTTAAATTCAGCCAGGCTAGATATACACAAAATAATTATAGTAAACATTCATTTTCCCTCTTACTATTAACCCAGGAAATAGATGTTTCAAAGTTAGCTCTCCAGTCCTATATTGAGGCATTTATTCAGCAGTTTTTTCTTTAAAACATAAGCTACAGAGTTTATAAGGGACTAGAGGATAGGGGTAATAAGCTACAATCTCTGAAATCCAGAAGTGTATAATCTCTTTGAATACTAGAAACATTGAAGTAGTTAAGTAAATAAATGTGTAAATGTTAATTCATATATTCAGTCACCAAATACATATTGAGTATCTACCATGTGTCAGTGTTGTATTCAGAGTTAATGATACTGGGGTGGATTAAACAGATGCGCTCTCAGTGCCTGTGGAGCTTATATTATAGTGAAGATGAAAAAAATACATAATGATAAGGAAAGATGGTGAAAACCATTATGTGGGAAATGAGTGTAGGCTAGAAGAGCAGTTTCAGAGAAGGGGGTTGTATTAGTGTGCTAGGGCTGCTATTACAAAATACCACAGACTCATTGGCTTAAACAATGGAACTTTATTTCCTCCCAGTTCTGGAGGGTGGAAGTCTAAGATAAGATGTTCACAGGGTTGATTCCTTCTGAGGCCTCTCAGTTGGGCCATTTTCTGCAGTGTCTTCACATCATCTTACCTCCATTTGTGCATCTGTCTTATAACCATCTCTTTTTTAAATATATATATATATTTTATTTCAGAGAGAAAGGGAGAGGGAGAGAGAAATAGAAACATTAATAATGAGAGAGAACCATAGATTGGCTGCCTCCTACATGCCCCATACTGGGGATCAAACCCACAACTCGGGCATGTGCCCCGACCGGAATCAAACCGTGACCTCCTGGTTCAGAGATTGACACTCAACCACTGAGCCACGCCAGTTGGGCATAATCACCTCTTTTTATAAGGACTCAAATCATATTGGATTAGGGCCCATCCTAATGTCCTAATTTTTACTCAGTTATCTCTTTAAACACCCTTATCTCCAAATGCGTTCTGAGGTACAAGGGGATTAGGGTTTCAGCATATGAATTTTGGGGGTTTACAATTCAATTCATAACAGAGGCCATCAGCATTTTCTTCAGCAGGACTCCCTAGCACTAGTTGGGTCAGAATCATTTGAGGATAAAATATGGCAATCTAGGCTCTACTCTTAGATAATTCAGAGCACAGAGAAATGGTATTAAGCTTTCCAAATGATTTTGATGTGGATTCGGGTTTGGGAGCCCCAAGTACATAGTCAAGTATAGTTGGAAAGCCATCATGTACGTGGGTTGAACACTGAAGAGTGAAGTAAGTTGGCGAGCAGCAGTTCTCAAACTTTTTAGTCTTACAGTCTCTTTGAAGATGGTTAGGAACGTTAATGTATCTGAGGTTTATCTATCAAAATTTACCCTATTAGACATTAAAACCTAGTCATTTAGAGAATACTTTATTAATGTATCAAAAATAATAAACCATTTCATGGTGACATAATTTTATGGCTGTTTTCTAAAACAAAAATAAAAATTAACAAAAAGGGTGGCACTGTTTGACATTTTTGCAATACCCTTTAACATGTGGCTCAGTATAAGACACCTGAATTCTCATATCTGCTTCGGCATTCAATTCGTTGTGATATGACTTATCACACAGCCTCTAGAAAACTCCACTGTACATTATGAGAGAATGAGAGTGAAAAGGATAACGATAGCCTGGTACGATTATTAAAACAGTTTGGAAGTATGGGTCTCAGGGATTACCAGAGGATTCTAGAACACACTTTGTGAACCATTGATGTAGGTTAGAAGTGAGTATCTTTTGCTCTTGTTAGGCAAGCTGGGTAAGGAAACACTCCCTAACAGGAATGGCGTGACTACTTCAGGATATCTTGGCTGGAATATTGTGGAGAGGTTGCTTCCCTTTCACTAGATTGTTTTCCTATGCCAGATGGTTGCAATTGAATATTCCTCTCTGTTCACAAATGGAACTGTCGCTGTTGTAGAGAGTCATGCATTTGCCCTCCTCATAAAGCTACTGGTGTTTTTTTATCCCAATTGTTTTATTGTTGTTTTCTTTCTAACTGTAAACTTTGAGAGTCTGGATAGCCTAATGATTAGGAACATTGGCTTGCAGACGCTTCCTGTAGAGGACCAGGTTGTCAACATTTTAGTTTTTTAGTCTATGTGGTCTCTGTTTTTACTCAATGCTACTGGGGTTGCATGAAAGCAGCCACAGGGAAAGGTAAATGAAGGAGTAAAATTTTGTTTCAGTAAGTTTTTAGTAATGGACACTGACATTTGACTTCCATGTAACTTCAAGTGTTATGAAATATACTTTTCCCCCATATATTTAAAAAATGTAAAAACTATTCTTAACTCTGAACCAAACAAAAATTGGCAGTGGGTCAGATCTGGTTTCTGGGGCTATAGTTGCCTCATGGGCAGGAGTGTGGGGTTTGCAATCAAATAGGGAGGCAAATACAGACTCAGCAGTTTATTAGCTGAGTAATCACATCCATGGCAACCCCTCTAAACCACTTTATTCTCCATCTGCAAATGATAATGATGGTAACTACTTTATGAGGGTGTTCTGAGTTTAATATGCACTAAGGGTTCATCAGTTTCTGGACCAAATAAGTGCCCAGTTACTGATCACTGGTACCACTTGTAGTTTTTGTTTATATCAACTAGTGTAATAGCATTCTAGGTTAATGACTTTGTGCTAAACCCCATCATGAACTTACTATTTGAACTTGTAGTGAAAGATAATACCTTCTATTATAGGAGAAAGGCCTAAACTGGTTGCATGTAAATTTGGGCAAAGCATTTTTCTCTCTGGGACTCATATTCTTCAACTTTAAAATGAAATTGGTGGGAGGCCAGGTCCACTCTAAAATTCTAAAGGCTCTGCACCCTGAAATGGTAATTGGCTTGCTTGTGTCTTTACTTTTCAATCAAAAACTGAGAGTGAAACAATATGGCCATTCCTCTGGGAAAACATAGGAATTTTTAAATATCCCCTAGAGAAAGTTCAACATTTCAGGTCATTTTAATTAACTGACCAATGTAAGACCCCAATGAGACCCTGGGAAATTGTTGATTCCCCTTCCATTTTTAGTTCATCCAAACTGGTGACAAATTTCTATTTTTCTAAATTGACTTTCATGTTTGGTTAAATAGAACACATTAGTTTTTTTTTTTTTTTTTTTTTTTTTTCTCAGCTTACAATAATTCAGTCTTAGTTGAAATAGAGTTCTGGAACCAAGAACTTGTGGTTGTGTTCTAGAAACATCTTTGATAGGAAGAGACTCAGGCCAATTTAATTTAAATGGGAATTTATTCTATGAACACACATGACAGGTTCCTATAACTCAGAAGCTTAGACTTCTTGAGGTCTAGTTCATCACATTTTGAATGTGTCTTAGTGCCAAAGAGGTGAAGCGCTGTTCCGCAAAGAATGAGACAACGCTGCCCTTCACTCATGACCAACCAGTGCCTATATATTAATTAGACAAAATCTTGGAAAGAGGCATTTCTACTGATTTAGATACTATTAGGTAGAGACCTTTAAACCAGGCCATATCATGGGACACTAGCTCAATATTTATTGTGTACCTACTATAGGCAAGTTTTTCCATTAAAGACTGGAACTATAACATTGAACAAAGCAAAAAGACCCTGCTCTGTGTAGGAAAAAAAAGGAAAAGTGATAAGTTCAAGAAAGAAAATGGTTTAGGGCCCTAATCGGTTTGGCTTGGTGGATAGAGCATCAGCCTGCTGACCAAAGGGTCCCAGGTTCCGGTCAATGGGCACATACCTTGATTACAGGCTCCTCCCTGGCCTGGGCCCTGGTCAGGAGTTGTACAGGAGGCAACCAATCGATGTGTTTCTCTCACATCAGTATTTCTCTGTCTTTCCCTCTCTCTCCCACTCTCCCTAAAAATCAGTGGAACAATATCCTCAGGTGAGGAGTAAAAGAAGAAAATGGTTTGGGGACTTCTTTAGACAGGTTGGTCAGTGCAGGCCCTCTGGGAAGGAAACATTTGAACCAAGGCCTGCTGGATGTGAGGGAGACAATTATGCAAAGTTAGTGATGATTGTGATGTGACAATAAGCATGATGATCGAAGCAAACACCTAGAGGGCTACCCTTTGCAGATATGTTCTGAATGTATTTAATCCTCACAGTCATCCTGTGAGTTTGGTAGTATTATTAGTCAGTTATACAGGACAGGAATCTGAAACACATAGGAATTAAGCTACTTGTTTAAGTTCAGAGCTCATAAGTATCTGAACCAGAATTTAACCCCAAATCTCAGCTTTTTAAAAAAATTATCTTTATTATTGAAAGTATTACAGATGTCCTCCTTTTTCCCCCAATGGCCCACTCCACCCTCAACACCACCCCCCACCAGGCCTTCACCAACTATTGTCTGTGTCCATGAGTTATGCATATACGCATATAAGTTCTTTGTTTAATCTCTACCCACCCCTGCCTTCCTCTGAGATTCCACAGTCTGTTCCATGCTTCTATGTGCCTGGAACAATTTTGTTCATCAGTATATTTTGTTCATTAGATTCCACATATGAGTGAGATCATGTGATACTTGTCTTTCTCTGACTGGCTTATTTAGCTTGGCATAATACTCTTCCAGGTCCCTCCATGCTGTCTCAAAGGGTAAGAGATGTTTCTTTTTTACAGCTGCATTGTAATCAAAACATTGCAATGCTCCCGAGAAAAGAGCATTCCAAGAAGAAAGCTAGGTGATTGTGAGGTCTACCTTATTTTATTATTTTGAGTCAGACTTGCTCCAGTACTGGTAGTGCCTGGTGACTGCTTCCTTGAGCTATTGATTGTCGGTGAGGGAGTTTAGTGTATTAAACATAAATAAGTAAATAAATAAAACTTAGAGGCTGATTTACCAAAACATTGAAAAATTATATAATAGTACAAATTATCATTCTCAATTATTTTGAGAAAAACTGGTTAGACCCTTTTCACTTAAACAAATTTGACCATTTGTATTCAGATTTAGATGCTGATGTACAATAATTATGCTTTCTATTAGCTTATTTGTTTATTGTGTTGTTATATTTACTACATTGTTATTTGGTATGTTTGCTTTTAAAACCGATTTGTTGCTTTTATCACTTGGAAAGTAGTAGTATTTTCCTGGCATTGGTTCATATCCCAGGTACCTAAACCATAGAGGTGGTATTATTCAAATCAACACCAAAAATAAAGAGGTTCTAGAATCTCTCTGAAGATGCATGGGTCTCTGCACTGTCAGAATTGCATGATATCCTTTTGAAATATCTGAAGTGTTGATGAAAATCATATTAGGAACTCCATTATTCTGGGGCCATTGATGTGCACTGGTTTAATAAGAATACCGAACATAGTAGCCTGCAGTAAAAGAAAGGGAAATTAATTTATTCAGTAACTATTTTGAAAACAGCAATTAATGATAAAATTGTTACATTTTAATTTCTGAGTTATTTTTTAAACTGCTTATAAACCAACTATTAACTATGGGAATTTGCTACTGAAAAGTCACTGTGGTTTTTAGAGACAGGGTTGAGTTTTAATTTATTGATGGGGAAATACTCCTCTTCAACTCAGATTGGGTCATTATACAACACAGCATAACAGACAATAATTTAAATAACTCATCACTTTTCTGTATCTCACCCTTCTAATATATAATGCAATCACCCCAGTAATTATGGAGCAAAACAATGTATAAGACATCTTACCAGGAATATATGTCATTGAGACTTCAAAATATGCTGGAAGGTAGCATATATAAGATGCATGCATAAGTACAATACAATAATAACAATGATACTAACATTTAAGGTGCACTTACTATGTGATAGATACCATGTGAAGTGCATTATATGCACTTTCTCTAATCCTCAGAAGATGGCTTCAAGATGTTATTAACTCTGAAGAAGCAGAAGCTCAGAGGAGCTAAGGAGCTTGCCCACAGAGCTAATAAGTAGAAAAATCAGAATTTGAACATGTTCATCAGAAGGCAAAGAAAATGCCTATTCTGTCATGATGACATTCCCCAGTGTGTTCAACAAGATCTTATTAAAAATGATGTACAAAATGTTTACAAGGTAAAATCAGTTTGGGAACATTGGATTAAACAGAGTTAAACAGGTTTATTAACTGAAGGACTTTTTAGAGCCTTTGATAGGCTAATATGCAAAATAGATATCCAAAAAATTAAACATAGTATAAATGTTAACCATGTATATTTAATTGCTGAACCCCATAGCCATCCCCAGTATAAACATAGAGCATAGTATACCAGTATTGGTCCTTGAATACACTTCTTCTAGGCATATGCCATCCAATAGTGTGATGTTTTAAAAGGGGAAGCATAAGAAACATTAGGAGGATAAAGGTGAGAACAGACCAAAGTAAACTGAATTTGCAAGTCCACACTGGGGAAATACAGAAATGTGAAAGGGAAATGAGAGAATATGGAGGGGAGAAGAAGGGTTAGGAATAGACTCCATCTAGGTCCTGAAATAACAAGAGCAGAGATGTGAAAACCATCTTCGCTGACTGTAGGAGGAGTAAAGCAGTAGAGAAACAAAAGAGAGGGAGGACAGCATTGAGGAGTAGATACACACTGAATACTGTTGTGGAAGTAGCAAGGGTGGGGAGGATTCTGAAGGGAAAATGATATCAAATCTTTCAATTAAAGAATCTTCAGTGAACCTTGAGATAATGGCTCCCTTTGAGTGGTGAGGGCTGAAGCCCTGTTACGTGGGGTTTATAAAGTGAAGTTAGAGAATGTAACATATTCTTTTTGTTTTTTCTTTAAGTTGTCAGATAGCTCAGTAAGCAGTAACAGTGTCAAGGAAAATTTTGTTTTAAAAAGGAGGATCTGACTAGATTTGAAGGCAGAAATCAAGGACATACTCAAGTATTGAAGGTAAATATGAAGGATAGTTAATCAACATTCCAGGTGCGATTATAGATCTTGAGAATCAAAGGGGTGGGTAGTTTTTGTTGGATTTGAGGCCACTGAAACTCCTCTGTGATGAGAGAAAACATAGATATGAAGAGAAAAATAGAGAAATTCTGAAGAATAAAAAAGAAAAATTGAGTGAATTTCTTTCATGTGATCACCCAAACTACCCAGTGAATAAAAATAAAATAACTTCTGAAAGGAGGAAATATACATATTAAGTGGTTAATTTGAGGGTGGTGAAAATATTTTGAAAAACTCTATTGTAAATATTACTTAAAATTTTTAAAATCAGGTCATATCTTATAAAATCGCTTATAGTTTGACTATTTAAAATATAAATTAATTTTGCCTCAAAATTTTTCATATGGTTTTAATCTACTAATATAAATGACTCACAAATGGAGTCCAACTGAGGCTGAATTGCATAAATTTGCAATCCACACATATTCTCTGAAATTCTTTGAGGACAAAAGAGTAAACAAAAGCAGAAAGGAGTAATAAGGAAATGAGTCTGGCAAGGGGACAGATAAAAATATTAAGTAGTAAACAATCTGTGCTGCTAATGAGAGTAATGTGGTATTTGCAGCCAGAGAGGGTTGTTGTGAGGAAGCAGGACATGTGTGAAGAAAAGAGTTTGAAGAAAGGAAGTAAATTAAGAAATTAATTGCAAATGAAATAGTTTTTAAAATAACAGTGTAACTTATTTGTGGTTTCCTAAACAAAAATGTGCCCCTGTCCATGGTCCTGAAACATAAATTACCTTTTAGACAAGGTTCTTCTCCCCCTTGTCCCATAAAGTTGGAAACACAGATCTGTAGTGGGAAGAGGAAAAGGCAAGATAGAGAGATAGAAATATGGATGGATGGATGGATGGATGGATGGATGGATGGATGGGTGGATGGGAGAAAGAGAGAGAGAGAGAGGGAGAGAGAGAGAGAGAGAGAGAGAGAGAGAGAGAGAGAGAGAGAGAATGAGCACATTGAGGTAAATCAGTTGAAGGAACTGGTTAAAGACTACCACTGTAGATATTACTATTAAGGGATTTTTTAGGGAGAAGAGAAGAGAGACATTTCACCTTATTTGCAATCATGCTCTGTTACCAGGAAAGAAACTTGATGAGGGCAGGAAATGCACATAGTGTATAACTTCTTGCAATCAATATCCTAGCCACCCACACCTGTCTTCTACTACACTGTGAAGTTTCTGAGTCCAAATTAATACATTGGTATCAGTTTCTGAAAGAGAAAGGAATCAAAGCTACTGTATATTATGTGTTTTGAGAGACTATGAAGCCAAAGTGTTAGAAGAATAATAGGGTTTCAGTTCATAGAGGAAAGACTGGTGATGCGTGTAAGAAACATATATGCTAACTATTCCTTGTCTCATGAATCAAGAGAAATGATAGAAGGGGAGTCCAGCAAAGATTGCACCAAAGAAAATTATAGTAGGGAGAGTTTGGTTTCACTCAAAATGAGAAGATGAAGGTAATAATTTTTTTAAAAGGTGGATAGCATACTGAAATATGCTCCAGGGAAAATTAGAAATGATTTAATAGTAGTTTTCTATTTGTTGCTGTAACAAGTTGCCACAAGCTTAGTGGCTTAAAACAAATTTATTTTCTAACAGTTCTGCAGATCTGAAGTCCCAACACAGTGGGATAAAATCCCAGTCTCACGGAGATAAAATCAAGGAGTTGACAGAGCTTCCTCATTCCTTTCTAGAGGTCCAAAGGCTTGTTTCTATTGCCTTTCCTTGTTCACATTTTCCCTGATCGTTGTTTCATCCTAACATCACCCTATGACTTTCTCTTTTTATCAACTTTATTTTTATTTTTGACACTATAACAGATGTCCCCATTTCCCTCCCACTTTTCCCACCTCCACCTAGCCCCACCTACCTTTTCTTCTGGCTATCACCCCAAATAGCCTCAGCAATATTGAAAAAGAAGAACAAAATTGGTAGCATCACAATATCTGATTTCAAACTATACTACAAAGCATCGCAACCAAAACAGCCTGTTACTGGCATGAAAACAGGCATATAGATCAATGGAACAGAATAGAAAGCCCTGGAATAAGCCCATACCTTTATGATCAATTAGTATTTGACAAAGGAGGCAAAAGCATACAATGGAGTAAAGACAGTCTCTTCAATAAGTGATGTTGGGAAAATTAGACAAGTACATGGGAAAAAAAATTAAACTAGACCACCAACCTCTTACACTCTTTTCTTCTCTCTTCCTCTTTATGTCCCTTTTTAAAAAATTATTTTTATTGTTGACACTATTACAGATGTCCCCATCCCCACCCCTTTGCCCACCTGCACCCAGTCCCTGCTACCCCTCTTCCCTCTGGCAATCATCACACTGTTATTTGTGTCTATTCAGTTATACTATACTAGGGGCCCAGTGCATGAAGATTCGTGCACAGGGGGTGGGTCCCTCAGCCCGACCTGCACCCACTCCAATCTGGGAGCCCTCATGAGAGCCCTCTCCAATCTGGGAGTTTCTGTCCGTCTTTGCAATCATATGAGCAAATTGTCTGAGACCCCAACCCAGTTTGGTTTGTTGCTCACAGAATAATAGACGCATTTTTTTTCTTTGTTTCATTGGTGGAGATTTCCTGGAAGTTTTAGTATATCTTTCCTTTAATTTTTCCTAGGCACTCTGATTTTACTTATGTCTCCCACCTTTGCTTTCCCTCCATCTCTCACCACAACAGTAACTCGCTCCAGGCTCACTTTGCTCTAGTGTCTAGGACGGGGGGGTGGGCAAACTTTTTGACTCGAGGGCCACAATGGGTTCTTAAACTGGACCGGAGGGCCGGAACAAAAGCATGGATGGAGTGTTTGTGTGAACTAATATAAATTCAAAGTAAAGGAGCGGAGGGGAGAGCAAGAGAACCCTCCGCTCTTACCGTGGGCCGGATAGAACAGCTGAATGGGCCGGATCCGGCCCGCGGGCCGTAGTTTGCCCACGGCTGGTCTAGGAGATCTGTCTGCCACCAGAACTATGATTCCCAGCATTCCTGGTGCTCCCCGCGCTCTGAGCTTTCGCTTCCGGTCCTGGGGCTGCCACCAGAACTACTATTCTCAGAATTCCACATGTTCCCTGCATTCTTGGTTTTCCCTTCCTGCTCTCTCTCCATCCCACGGCCTCCTGCTCTTCCAAGTCCTCCAAGCTACCAGCTCTCCCTCTCTGCTCTCCATCTGGTGGCTTGGGGAGCCAAGTTCCCCAAGCCACTCCACTCTCTACTGGCTCTCCTGCTCTGCTCTCTGCCTGGAGCCTGTGTATGCAAATTAACCCACCATCTTTGTAGGGTTAATTTGCATATGCACTCCTGATTGGCTGGTGAGCGTAGCAGAGGTACAGTCAATTTACATGTTTCTCTTTTATTATATAGGATGTTCTCTGGCTAATCACTTCACTTTCTTTTATTCAGTCCTCCCAAGCTCCCCTCCCCTCTGACTGTGTATCCATGCTTCTTGTTCTACTTTGTTTATTTTGTTCACTAGATTTCACATATAAGTGAGATCATATGGTATTTGTCTTTCTCAGACTGGCTTATTTTACTTAGTATAATAATCTCCAGGTTCCTCTTCTTCTTTATGGACCTTTGTGATAATATTGGGTCCACCTGGATAATCCCAAATAATCTCCTTATTTAAAGTCAGTTGATCACCAACCTTAATTCCACCTACTACTTGAATGCCCTTTTCCATGTAACCTAGCACATTCACAATTTCTGGGGACAATCACATACTGATGCGCAATTGCTATAAATCTGCTCTAACAAAAGATAGAAAAAGTGTCAGTGTTTATGGAGCGGCTGATTAAATTCATTTTTATTAGATACTTATTGAATATTTACACTGTACCAGCCCTTGTTGTAGGCCCTGAGGAATATGGCAATAAGCAAGATAGGTTTCAAGCTTTTATGGAACTTACATTGCAGTTGGTTTTTGTGAGGAGGTGGGGAGTTAGGGTATACAACACAGCAAGTAGTAGCAGTTTATGTTTTGGGGGTTAAGAGGTATTATCATGCCTCCCCCTAAAAACAAATCCTCAATCTTCTAACCCCTGGAACCTGTAAATATATTTCCCTACCTGGCAAAGGAACTTTGAGATGGGGATATTATCCTGGGTTATCGGGACAGCCAAGGAAAACCACATAGTTCTTACAAAATGAAAAAGTTGGGCAGAAGAGGCAGACGGAGTGATGTGATGTGAGAAAGACTCAACCCGCCATTGGTGCCTTTGGAGGTGGAGGGCGGAGTCAAAGAATGTGGGCAGCCTCTAGGATCCAAAGGAGACAAGGAAATGCATTCTCCTCGAGCCTCCAGAAAGGCATGCAGCCCTGCTAAAACCATGATTTTATGGAGCTCTTTGAGACTGGTCTCAGACTTTTGACCCCAAAACTGTAAGATGATAATAAATCTGTGTTTATGTAAGCCACTAAATGTGAGATAATTTGTTATAGCTGCAATAGACAACTGGCATAGGTAATCAGAGGAGTAACAAGCATCATCCTGACAATCATCTTCCCTAAGATACTGTATATGCCTAGGAACACCTTTTTATTCTGAAACAATTGGGAATCTTTTGTCGTAAGTAACAAACCAAATCGAGATAGCACAGAACAGGGAGAGTTCATTATAAGAATACAGTGGTATCTCACAAAACCCAAGGAGAACAAAGGATATCTTCCCTTTAATTTTTCCTAGACACTCTGATTTCAGGACCTGTTTTAAGCCAATTCCTTTAAACAGGTCCTGAACCATGAGAGAAAGGATGTTGTAGATGTTTCCCTTCCACATTTTCTTCCTGTTCCTCTCTAAATAGCTCTCTGCTCTATCTCCTTTAATCTCCTCAGTCTGCCCAGTTGAATATTGTTGTTGGCTGATCAGAGTCAGGTGCTCCAAAGGCAGAATTGCAATGGAAACGTCTCTCTTTCTCTAACTTCCCCTTCCTCATCCTCATTTATGGCAAAAAAATAATTCTGATTGTCCCAGCATGGGTTAGGTGCCTTGCCTTGGACCCATCTTAGATGTCCCAGAGCAGATCAAGGAAGGGGAAATTGTTATAAACAATGTGTATACTCCATAATGCTTATTCTACAACTGTAGAGATAATTTTAGAAACATATATCATCTGTTTAGCCAATCTTATTCAGTATCTGTTGGAAACAAAGAATTGTGTGAGACAATGTGCCAGATACAAAGGCAAACAACAAACATTTATCCAGCATCTATTTTTATGCCCAGAACTCTGCTAAAGGCTTGGGTCACATGACACAGGAAACAGCATGCTTAAGGAATGGAGGAGAGAGGACAATTGAGATTATTATGTGATGTGTGCTGAACACGTTACATCTTACTGAATTGGCTTGGATGGGGCGGGACTGGAGCAAATTCCCCAAGAAGATAATTGGAACTTGCAGGTGAACAAAGGAGGAAAATGCTTATGAGGAAGGAGAGGATCTACAATCCCACAGTCATGAAAAATATCAGTGAAGTCCCGGACAGTGAATAGTTCAGAATGACAGGGCTTGCAGGGGGAGAAGATTCCAGTTATTCAAGGCTCCCAATCCAGCAAAGGAATCAAGGTATGCGATAAACAACAGTCACAGGGTCTGACTATATCCGCATAATAATGAAGTGACATAAAACACACTGAGAATTTTGGAGGTAAACATGGGGATTTGGGGTCAAGTTTAAAATCCAGCTGGGAAGTTTAGATCTGTTTCTAGGATAGGCTGGCTTTTAAGCAGTTTCATAAACAGTCTGTGGATGACTTGAATGAGCAAAACAGAGCTTAAAATTAATTAAAATGCTCCTCTTTGGTTGCAAAGCACACAAACATTATGCAAAGCAACTTAAGCACTATGTCGATCACTACAGTGTAGACATAGAATTTGCTCCCCAAGGTGACATGGTTTCCATGAAACTGAAACTCTGTAATGGTTTCTATCATCTTCTCTCTTTATTTCAAGAATTGTCTGCCCCCCCCACACACCTTTTTTTAGAGGAAAAAGCTGTACCATGCCAGGAAAAATATCTTGAATATCGAGTGGCAGTAGGAAACCCCAGAGAAAAAGAATTTCCATCACAAAGTCTTGTTTGTCTTCTCCTGGAATCTCTGAAGTAGGCCACTGGCCTGCACATACCAAATTCCTCTTGCTTTGTTTCTATTTAAATGAATCATTTGAACATGTTGGGGCTTCCAGTGCCTACTGGGTGATTATAAACACATTGAAGCCCTGAAGGAAAGCTCTCGGGACCCCATAGTTGACCTCATCATCATTTAGATTTTAATTTGATGCATCATCAATTGGAATTTTTAATTCAGACTATTCTCAAACATTACATGGCGTATCTTCTAAGTCTTTTGAGAAGGGACATTCTACATGCCAAATTTGTTTCTAGAGCCCGAAGTCTGCAGTCTCTCATCCTCTCATTATGTTACTGTGCTTACTGCTTTCTGTGTATTAATCTTAGGGTGTTAGGGACATTTTTTCCCTTTTAATTCCTGTAAATTTAGCACTAAACCTAGAGAAAAGGGAACCCAGTGACTTCCAACGTATGTGGATGAAATTCCCAAAGACATACTATGCCTCTGAGGATTTTTTGTTACTTTGGGTTTTTTGTTTGTTTGTTTTGTTTTACGGTTTTTATTCTAAAAGAGAAGACTTTATCTTTTAAGACTCAGGTATTGATTGCATTATTCCTTTCGACATAATCCCATACTCCTTATGCAGACAGAAACACCATTGATTTTTATAAACTGTGGCATTTAGGTTGTGTTTTTTTGTGTGTGTTTTTTCATCACCAGAAGTTTTGTTTGAAAAATGGAAACCAGTTCAGAGTAATCTGTCTTTATACAGAAGTATTTCTGTGGCACTTATCACAGCAGTACCTGGGCACTCAGAAGCACTATTAGACTAAAACACATACACTGGAGAGGAAAAAACAACAAACTAGATGCTAAGAAAACAGAAAGCTTAAAATATCAAGAGCAGTAAATATTCTTTGTTCATGAGGAACCAATAGGAATCTAAAGAAAATCTGAGCAATTTCTCAGTCCTTTTATTTTTTGAAAGGTTTCAAAAGGACTATTCTAGACTTTTGATTCTGGTACAAAACACCACTGAGACTTGACATGGCAATCAAGAATGGTGTGTGACACTTATTCTCGCACTTTGGGTAGAAGACAAAAGAGAAAGAAAAAAATCATCTTGAAATAACTGAGATTGCAATGGACCTCAAGGGTGTTTAGAAATCTCCAGGAGGATAGGAGGATAGTCCTTTTTTTTCCTGGGTACTCAAAAAAAAAAAAAAAAATGGGCCTGATGCCTGTGTGGTATAATGTCCATGAACTGTGATGTCTGTGTTGAGATACATTTGGGGAATTAATAGTTTGATGGTTTGAAACTTGATGAACTAACTAATTTAAAGAGAAATGGACTGATACCATAAATCAAATTCCAAAATGATTTTGTAACTTAAGTACCTTGTTCCTTACTATAAAATCAGTGAAATTATAGTAATATATATCAGATGTCAATTAGGAGGGCAGAGCAGTTTGTCATGTCAAAGGCTATTTATTCCATTCTTTTAAATATGTAAAAGAGAAATTACTGAATAATTGCCCAATTTTGTATCAAAAATAAAGTCTTTTATAAAATTATCATACATGAAAATTCATATTTGAAAATAAGCCAGTTTTCCTTGGCACCTTTACAGATTTATATTATAGTTCAAGCCAACATATTGAGAAAAGGCACATTAATGGGAAAGGAATAAATATCTAATTTACAGGAGAGTCACCACCATAAAGTTTTATTTGTATAATGATGTTATTTCTGAGTAAGAATACTTTCTGCTCCATTTCGTGGTGGGTAATCTGCCGATTCTTATGATTTTCCTCCTATTTTAACAAAACGATGCAAATATTTTGTGTGACCTTGCTATGTAGTCAGAAACACTGCTGATAGAAATTACATTTCAAGGAGAAAAGCCATCTTCACCACAGATTTACGTCGTCGCTGGCAAATTAAAAGTATTTTAATAAGGCTGCAGTGATAGTTCAGGAATGAGATTTCAGCTGAGCTTCTGTGCCAACGAGTGCATTAACTTTATTCAAAAATAGTGTATGTAAAATGGCACACAACTGACATGAGCTGATTATGATAATGTCTTAGTGCAAATTTTTGAAAATCAGGTACTATAAAAATATACCATTAACTTTATGTTAATAAAATATTTTGCTTGATGCCTTTTAAATTATTCATTTGAAGTAGTCTAAAAATATAAAAGAACTCTTATTATCATTCAATTTACATGATTACTTTTAAGTTCACTTTTTTTTTGGTTTAACATAAACAGAGTGTAAAATTCACATCAAGCTTTGGTATTTAAAATGTGTAATTTTGATGCAAAAATTGGAGGCTGGGTTACATTTTTAAGGCTGTCATTAGTATAAATATAATTTTGACTTCTGATTTGAAACAATTTAACCCTTCGGAGAAATTATCATGTTTCCCAGGGTGACTCATTATTGCTGCTTTGATTATAGATGAATTTCCTTTGTAAAAACACTTTTTAAAGAAGAATGTAAGCACTGTCTCGAAGCCCCAGGGGTTCCCACAGTGGCTTCTGAAGAAATGATAAAAATTACCAAGAAAAGAGGATCTTTTTCCTCCCCCAAAACTCAGCTTTGATGTTAAGAATTAAACAGCCAGAATTGTGTTGGGCTCTCCTTGGATTTACACAGGAGGGCAGCACCCTGGCTGCCTCATTGTTTACAGTCCCCTGGAAACCTACCATCACTTACAACTGTTGTTCCACATAATGCTACCCAGGAAACTGGATTTACAGGAAAAATGGGAAGGCAAGGTAGTAAAAATGGGTAAGAACTCTAAATATGGCGAGGCTTGACTCGAGAAGGAAGGATGTAAGTTAGATTTTTGGAGAAGAGATGTAGGCTTTCAAATGGGAGAAGAATTTGAATGAAAGGTTAGTTTTGTCTTCTTTAGACTATATGGGATATACCAAAGCCTAATTCTGTGCACAATATAAATAATTTAAAATTTCCATATACATTTATATATACTTTGGTCCCTATGCAAATATAAAACTAGTTATATAAAAAATTACTTTGAGCCATATGCAATTCTAAAAATATATAGATAAGAGAGAAAGTTATTCTGAAAGCCAGACAATGGCTCACTTATTTCAGAAGGTATTTTTAAAATCCCAGTATTGGGAGGGAAGAGAGAGAGGAAGAAAAATGAAGCAGAATTTGACCTGTAAGTGCAGTATATGAGCCTGGTGCATCTTCTCCATATGGGCCAATGTGTGCTTGCCTCATTCCCACATATTTCAGAGAATGAGGCGCTATTGCATATCATTACAGGCAACCCTGCCATCAATTATAACCTTTGGCACAGTCAGGAGTTTCTGACTTTTGCATGGCTCAGTACAACCCTGTCTTCCAAGGATGGTACTAATTTGACATGACTGGACAAGGCACCGAGAGAGGATCCCAGGAGTTTGATAGTATTTGTAGAATTAGAATCTCTTAGCCTATCAAAATTGCATGGAAACTCACAAGCTAGTCACCTTGCTTCTCACCGACAGAAACAACTTGTACAACTTCCTTAGGAGATGTGCATGTAAGCTCAATCTGAATAGTTAAAGAAAAAGAGAAGGTACTAGTCTTTGAGCACTACTTACTCATTCACAGACATTTCAAACATTTAAAGACAGACACCATCCTATCTAATAAAAGAATAATATGCAAATTGACCATACCTCCGCTATGCCCACAAGCCATGCCCACCAGCCATGCCCACCAGCCAATCAGGAGCAAGTATGCAAATAAACCCAACCAAGATAGCTACGGCCACAGAGAGCAGGAGGGAGGCTTGGGTTTCCCCGGCAATGGAGGAAGCCAAGCTTTCTGCCTGCCCTTGCCGGCCCAGGCCTCCACTCAAGGCTACAAAGTTTCAATGATAGAAGATACATAAACCCAAACAGAAATGGCAGCCACGGAGCTGGAAAGAGCAGGAGGCTAGGGTTGCCCGCGGAGATGGAGGAAGCCAAGCTTCTGTGGCCCTGGCCGGACAGGCCTCTGCTTAAGGCTACAAAGTTTCAATTATAGAAGATAAATAAACCCCAGATACCAGGGCCTCCACTTGGGTCACCAGGGGGCATGGCTGGCCTACAAACCACCACAGGCCCCTCGCCCAGGCCACCCCATGCCCCAAGGGACCCCCACCCTGATCCGGGACACCCTTCAGGGCAAACCAGCTGGCCCCCACCCGTGCACCAGGCCTCTATCCTATCTAATAAAAGAGTAATATGCAGATTGACCATCACTCCAACACACAAGATGGCTACCCCCATGTGGTCAAAGATCTTGCCCCCATGTGGACACAAGATGGCCACCACAAGATGGCCAGCAGGGGAGGGCAGTTGGGAGGGACCAGGTCTGCAAGGGAGGGCAGTTGTGGGCGATCAGGCCAGCAGGGGAGGGCAGTTGGGAGGGACCAGGCCTGCAAGGGAGGGCAGTTGGGGGCGATCAAGCCTGCATGGGAGGGCAGTTAGGGGTGACCAAGCTGGCAGAGGAGGGAAGTTGGGGGCGACCAGGCCTGCAGGGAAAGGCAGTTGGGAGGGACCCAGGCCTGCAGGGGAGAGCAGTTGGGGGGGACCAGGCCTGCAGGGGAGAGCAGTTAGGGGTGACCAGGCCTGCAGGGGAGGGTATTTAGGGGGGACCCAGGCCTGCAGGGGAGGGCAGTTAGGGGCAAACAAGCTGGCAGGGGAGCAGTTAGGCATCAATCAGGCTGGCAGGGGAGTGGTTAGGGGATGATCAGGCTGGCAGGCAGAAGCGGTTAGGGGCAATCAGGAAGGCAGGCAGGTGAGCAGTTGGGAGCCAGCAGTCCTGGATCATGATAGGGATGTTCAACTGCCCGTTTAGGGATCGGGCTTAAATGGGCAGTCAGACATCCCTTGAGGGGTCCCAGATTGGAGAGGGTGCAGGCTGGGCTGAGGGACACCCGCCCCCCCCCACCCCCCGTGCACGAATTTTGTGCACCGGGCCTCTAGTATTTTAATATCCTTCTCCAAGGTCACATGCCTGTTCCTTCATCTCTTCATTAAACAGTTTCCAAATTATCTTCCCCTATCCTCACCTTCTTCAGGGCACTTCAAGTTTTTATTTCCAATAAAACATATTATTTATGCTATGATATGGTGACCCGATGAGAACATACACACACATATCACTGGATGCTGCCCTCAAGAAATTTATATGTAAGAGGGACAAAGAAACCTATATCAAAGAACACCATAAATACTCAATTGTGAACTGTGTCAAGCATCAAAAAGGAGATCTAAAAATCACAATTGGTTATCCAAAATACTACATAAATATTGGATCTGATGTGATCATGCAAAAATAGAGAAGCTATTACCTTGATCAGAATATTACATAATACTGCAGCCAAAACATTCATTTAGCATTTTGAGCTTGTGGTTAACTCAGACTTCTGGGTCTTTTTCAAATGAACTTCTGTCATGTCCCCTTTGCCCTACCTTCTACTTATATAATTCATTTTTCAACATCAACTCAAAACCATACTCTTCTGTCTGTAAAAATTCTCTCAACTTGGCTTTGGCCTAGGGGTCTAGCATGTCAAAGTCATTTTTGAACCATAATTAAGGCATCTGACATATTAAGTAAACTTTTGAATGAACTGAAAATATGATATACAGCACTTGATGAATTCAATAAAGCACAAGGCCAAAGGTAAAGCTCTGAAGTGTGCATCAATGACTTCTTGAAGTTAATATACTGATACACATAAAATCTCTCAATACCTAAACATATGTAACTGACATGCATTGTTTGTGCTCATATCCACTTCTCCTTCCTCAGGCAATATATTTTCATTGAGGAACAGTTCTTTTTGCCATTTTCTCTCTATATGATCTTGTGGGCTCAGTCTATGCTAGTGTCATGTGACCAAATTTGGTCATTGAGAATATTGACTTCTGCTGGCTACTGAATTGGGAACATAACCTAAGTCCTTCTGGTGAGATTCAGTTCTTGACCTTCTGCACCATTGTCAGAAAGAGAGATTGTTTACTTAGAACTGAAAGTAGGAAGATTCAAGATCAGAATTGTTGGGAGTCACCAAATGGAGAGGGCCTCGCTAGCTAAGCATTCAAGTAACAAATGAAAAGTGTAGCCAAGATATAAAGAAAGAGAGCCCTGGCCTGTTTGGCTCAGCAGTTAGAACATCAGCCCACACGCATCAAAGGGTCACAGGTTTGATTCCTGGTCAAGAGCACATACCTGGGTTGCAGTTTCAATCCCTGGCCCCAGTCAGGGTGCGTGCGGGAGGCAACCCATTAATGTGTCTCTCTCACATTGATGTTTCTCTCTCCCTCTTCTGTCTCTCTCCCCCTCCCTCCCTCCTTTCCATTCTCTCTCTGGAAAGCAATGGAAAAAATATCCTCAGGTGAGGATTAACAACAAAAAACAACAACAAAAATATATAATGAGAAAGAGCCTAAGCCCTTACCAGGGTCAAAGCCAGGTCTAGACTTTTCTGTTACAAAAACTATCATATGAACTCTTCAACTTCAGCCAGTGTGCATTAGGTTTCTACCATTTGCCAAGTATTCCAACTGATTCATCATATTATTATCTGGGCCACATTTTCCTTTTGGCAACAAGAATATTCTGGGAGTCTTTGTCATCTATTTTATTGAAATCTCTATATAGCATCTCTAGAATACTTTATTGGCTGATCAGTTTAGTAATCCTTTTGTAAGAGGAAATTAGATTTGTTTGTTTGTAGTAAATGTATTTTGGTTCAGCGTGATCATCTCTTTTCTAAAACCATCTGGTTAATAATCCACTATAAAAGCTTAACTAGTTCAGAAGACAAACTTCATTTTATCTTTACATCATTAACCATGGGAAAACTTGTATTTTTTTTCTTTTTACCTTTTAGATATTTTCTTTCTGAAGTCCCAAGATTTTTTAGTATGAGTACCTTTTTAAAATACCAAAATTTATCTCAGACCTCCAAAGGCTTATAGGTGCACATTCCTAGTTACTGTTTATTTAAAAACATACATAAAGGCAAAAATTATTATGACTCTACCATTTTAAATAAAATTCTGTTTTATTAATCATAGCATCTCTAAACATTTGACAAATTAATCTGTGTACATATAGGAACTGTTACGTATTCAATCTGTATATAAATCTATGTATGAATGACTTCCCATTCCCTTTCAACCTGGCCCAGGAATAAGTGGGCCAGATGGGGTAGTCTTGTTATAGCCTATTTGTTTGACGATGACCAACATTTTATCTCTGGCCCTTTCCAAATAAATGCAAGACCTTCGGTCCCTTTCTTCTGAAATGCCCTTCACGTTTTCCTTTCAATCTTTGTGGAGGCTGCTCTTTTGACTCTGCTCAATAGGAACTTTATGAAAAGTGATGGGGAAGAACATTTGGGCTCTCAAACCCACAAAGAAGCTGGGGCAGGAGCTGACACTATAAAAACTTCACTTAGAACTAGAAAGCAGGGTTGGCCATGGGGTAGTTTGCTTGCCTTTCTCTAGCACAGAGGAAAAGAGAGACTAGGGCCCCATACTCTCGGGGGATAATTACCTGACACATTGACCCTAATGAAAAGCATCACATGTGACTTTCTCAGAAGCTCTGTTGTGTGATTTTTAAGATAGTGATTCTCAAATGGGGACTACTGATAATGTCTGAATTTTCTTTCTGTCTGCTTGAGGTAGTTTATTTTTCAAACGAAGTTGAGCAAATTGCAGTTTACGGGGAAAACACATTTACCTTTACCTTAGTAAACTGATTGTCACTTTGACGTATCACCTTTATGGTTGACACAACCTTGAGAATATGACACATTAGCTCAAGAAGAAAAATAAAAAGAAGGAGAAGGAAGGGGAGGAGAATGAGAAGCTGCTTTCTCAGAATCAGATTCCTAAATAACAGGCACCATTCTTTTCCTTTAAATTAATGTTGCTGTTGTTGTTAGGAGTTGCTGTCTGTAAAAGGGTTCAGGGTAAAGTATCCGTAAAAGATTTCAAGGTAAAGTCTGACATTCTGTTAATCATAGTTGGTAATTAGCAACTTGAATGTCAAGCCTTACTTTTTGCTCCCCATGCAGCAATACGGTACAACTTTATCCCATCTCTGCCTTAAGTTTTGAGAGCATGGTACACAGTGAACACAAAACTGATCATCGAATCTAATCTCTCCACATTGCTAATGTTTGAAATCTTGGCAGAGGTTGTCTCCAAACACCAAGGCATAAACTACTTGAATGAAGATATTTGTAGGGCATAGTTCTGAGTCAAGTTATAAGAAGTACAGCACATGAAGTTGAAGGACTTCAGAGAATGGTCCTCTTAATGTCTGGGTTAGGATGAAAAGCTGAAGATCTTCCATATCTGGGTTAAAACATCTTTGTAAGGAGCCAGTTGTTTGAAGGTTGGGTAGGCAAATGTACAGTTCTCAGTGATAAAGAGCACTTAAACTATAATACCAGGCCCATTATTTTTATTTTATTCTCAAATATTCTTCTAGAAAAGCAGTTGGTTGCATGAGTCAGATATTGAGTCTCATTCCACAAATATCCCAGCTTCGTGAGACTTTGACACCTGATGCCTGACTCACTGAAACCATCCTCCAAGTTGTTTTCTTGTCTCTGATCCACTTTGCTTCATTTTTCTCCCCCCAAAATCTTTATGAGACACTTGTATAACACATATTCTTTCTGTCACTCTGAATTTGCATGTCAGGTCTACAGTCTAGGGGAAATAGACTTCAATATGCCAGTTATTACAAATCTGAAATTAAAAGTGATGGGTGAATGCCCCTTGTATTTGTGGTATTCTTCTTGTACCTTAGCTGAACTTCTTTCTTCACCCTGTTAGACGTGTGTATTTTAGGGGTAGCACAACATAATGAGAGGTATGGTGACAGAGTAGAAAGAACATGACTCAGGACAGGGTTGGAAAAGTTTATCTGTAAAGAGACAGATAGGAAATATTTTAGGCCAGATAGTCTCTGTCACAACTATTCAAGTCTGCTATCGTCTATAGCCATAGACAATACCTAAGTAAGTGTGCATGGTGTTCTAATAAAATTTTATTAATGGACACAGTAATTGGAATTTCATAGAATTTCCGTGTCTCATGACTTATTCTTCTTTTGATTTTTTAAATTATTTGAAAATGTGAAAACATTCTTAGCTCATGAGCCATACAGAAACAGACTGTGGGCTGGATTTGGCTTGCAGGCTGTGGTGTGCCAAACCCTTGTTTATGAAAGAGAATGATATGGACATGAATCAGAGCTCTGCCATGTACATGACCCTAGATACAGTTTATGTAGTATTTAATTGTGTGTGTGTGTGTGTGAGAGAGAGAGAGAGAGAGAGAGAGAGAGAGAGAGAGAGAGAGAGAGAGATATTATAGGAGTATATGACATTTTATGAGTTATAAATAAAACAACAGGCATGGTCATGATCTTATAGGGACTCAAGAACTGTGACATGCCCCTGCTCTAGAAAATCAGACAACAGGTCCCTCATATGTAACCTTAAGAGCATCATCACTTAATATACACTCAATAATTACTGTTGCTGTGGAAAAGACTAGATTCCATCTCTCCTCTCTCTTAAGTTCTGAGGTCAAACAGCTTTGAATCAAATTCACTGCATGGACCTGGGGAATTTTCTGAAGTTCTTTGGCTTTTTTATACTTCATCCTAATACTAAAATAATAATAATTTCTGCAACTGAGGGTTGCTGTGAAAATTACCTGAAATAATGCATATAAAATGCTTAGACACTGCCTGTCCCTTGAAGATTACTCAATAAATAAAAATGTATTAATACTAATACTAACCTCCATATTATTAAATGGCTTCAGAGAACCTACTGGATAAAGTCCAAGTTACACAACTTTATTCCAACTGTCTGATTAACTAGCCTATCCTAATCATCTTTCAAAATTCTCCTTTGGTGCACACCATGCTTCTCTTCTGTACCTTCCTGTCAACCTGTTTATTCCCACTTACATGTCTTTGCTTATGAGCTTACCCTTATCCAAAAATCTTTGCCGTCCCTCTTCAGTGATATGCCATCAGAATTTCTAGATACTTCTGAATTCTCACCTTTACAGAGTCTTCCCTAAAAACTGTAGATAGACCCCATAGATTTTTTTTTTTCAGTTTTAGTAGCAATAACATTTTTGTAGTGTCTATATAATTTTGCCCTAACGGTATATGATCTTGTTTCATTCTCTAATTTTCTCATAGTTATAAGTCTTATCTTGGGAACCAGATTGGGATCACCTGGGAAGAAAGGAATGTTGAAATCTACTTTTTATGTACCCTCTTCTCTCTAAACACTTACCTACCTGCTATAGTAGTCACCTCAGTAGTAGTCCTTTGAGTAGACAAAATCTATACTGTTCCTGATCCTGATTTTGATCCTAGAGTAAAGACCTCAATATAATGGGATACTGTCCATCCATGGGAGGCTGTAATACACTCCCCATTTTCCCTGTTGCTCACTTACTTGTAATACCAGTGCTTGAGCTTGGCTGTTTCTGCTGTTTTTGGTGACAGACACACTTCACTGTTAATAGTAGTTTATTTCTTTTTCAAATTTTTACGCAAATATTTAACAATACACCTAAATAAAATGTATCCTTGTAAATATATTGAGTCTTTGGCTTCCCTTTTGAGTATTTCGGATAGATTCTAAGTTATTCATCACATGATGTCTAGTTTTCTTCAATGAAATGTATTAGGAGCCCAGTTAATTATGACTCATTGAGTCGCATTTGGCAAGACTAAATGAGGACATTCAAACATAGATTTTGCACTTCTGGACACATCTCCTTTTGTTGCATTGAAGATTAGGGAGAAGTGAAATTTCCTTCCATCCTCTTGCCTTTTCTACTCAAATATTGTATATGTAATCTTTCTTTTCTTCAGAGAGAGGAAAGCCAAAGGGTGGGAGATGGAAGAGTAAGAATATGATGACATTGCTACTTTTGCCAGTGAGACATTCCTTCTTCTCAGTGCCTCTGGTCAAGGAGGTTCCAGTTAAATGCCCTTCCAAGCTTGTGATTTCCTCTACCCCATCAACCACAGAGAGCACGGCAGGGTAACACATGAAGCTGCTCTGTCCTGCAGACTAGACCTTCTGGTTTCTCAATTCCACATCCCTGTGCAAAGAGGAGAGGGAAAGTTGCCTTGGTATCGAGTTGTACAGTAGAGAGAATAGGAAGAGACTTAAATGCAATACATATTTGCCAGCTCCACTGTTGGCTTTCTAACTACCTCCTGCAGCAGGGAAAGGTACAAAGCTGCTGAAATTTTAAAAGAACTGCATCTTCCTGAATAAGTCCAGTGCCCCTGAGCACTGGAGAGAATGGCATTAGAGCCCAACAGTGGTCAGAAAACTGGCCATCTTTGTGAGAGCTCTGAAAAGAAAAAAAGAACTGAAAAGGAATGCATCTCCTTCTGATAACAAAAGCAAGAAAGGGAACCATTTTTCAGCAACAGCCATTCCTCCCCTACCTTGCTTTATCCTTTTGTTTGGGCAGCAATCACAGACCCATATGCTAAGCGGTGGAAGCTATTTTTCAGAAGCATTTGTCTCCTTGGAAGGCTTCTAAGCTTGTTTCATTGGCAACTGTGAAATCACCACTGGGTCTGTCGTGTGTTATTCTACAGATGGTTTGCACGGGTGGTTTGTTTCTACAGGATGAAATCTCCCTTTGGACTCCGGTTTGGATTTAAGAAATTCACGCACTACTGGTCTTTACTTTGTTTTGATAACATTCTCACACTGTTTCACCTGTAGAGCCATTGTCTTCGGAGTTGTTGATGGGTATGAAGGAAGTAACACGGTGGAAGCCTTGGCAAGTAGCACTGATGCCATGGAACATACTCAGAAGCTTCATCAACCATCATGGTAAATTCTAGTTTGGGTGGCTGACAGGTGGTCAGGCAGTTTTCTTGGTACATACAGAAACCAGTGTCCAATGGGAGCACAAAGTAATCTTACAGAATTTCACCGAAAGGCAGATGGCAGAATTTTTGTTACAGTTATGGATATAGGGAGGAGCGGGGGAGGCTCTTCTCCACCTCTTCACCAAAACAATCACAGCTGCACATGCACTTCATGCCAGTGACATTTCTATGAGCCCACGAGAGTGCAGTCCTCTTAGATACATTTATTTCAGTATTATCCCTTTAACATAGAATGCAAAAGTATAAAATGGAGCATTCGAATTTGCAAGGGAGAGAAGTTACACTAGACCTTGTAAAGACTTTGGTTCATTTCCATTTCTTCAGTTGCGAAAAAAATTGAACCGATTGTATTTTTCACATGATCAAGGAGCTAACTGTTGTGTCATGGAACTGGCTTTTTAAAGTTAGGCAGAAGTGGGCTTGAATGGCTACACAATTGCTCACTGGTGGGTGGACTCTGGTAAAATGGGATATCATAGCCTTATTCAGGGTTGATGTGAGGATTACACAATATAATGGGTAAAATCTTAGCAAAGGATTCTCACCTACTAAACTCAGCTATTGTTTATTGGGTACTTTCTCTTTGGCAGGCTCTGCTTTTTCCACTTTACATGTCTTAACTCAGCATATTGTCATCATCTCAACTTTACATACTAAGTAATACTATAACCCTCTACTCAGATGGGGAAATGAAGGCAGGAAAAGGTTAACTTTGCCAAGGAAACAAAGGAAGTAATTAGTGGCTGTGGGATTTCTACCTCTGTTCTTTATCACTGCTCCATTTTTGGCTCTCCATGTAATATATAGAAGATCAAGAGAAAATTAATTCCCCTTGCCCTCCAATTTTCTAGTCTTTATTTACATCATCTGTAAAAACTGATGTGATTATAGTAGTAACTTAGAAGAGGTGACCACTAGAAATACATGCTGAACATCTCAAAACTAAACAAGGCTCGACCCAGTCCTGTGAAGATTCCAAATTTGCAGTACTTAATATTTATCTGGGGGTCTTGCGATATGAATTATTCTGATGCAAATGTTATTCCTAGGCAAAGCAACAGAGAGGTCATCAGAGTAGAAAAAGTCGTACGAATGAACAAAACATTCCTAACCTTCTGTTTTCTGAAATTCTGCGTCAATCCAGATGCAGAGGAAAATCTCTGTTTTGTGAAAATGGTAAAATATATATCTTTTTAGAGGGTAACTAGAGTCAAGACGTGGCTATAATTTCTGTCTCCGCAGTGTTTCACCACCTGGCTCTCCTTTGTACGTGACCTTGGGACATTAAGACGTTCCCATGGAGCTGTCGTGCTTTCTGTAGTTTAAACAATTTTCATTTCAGCTAAGTGTTTGGCAGCAGCCTCCCCCTTCTTGCATGTCAGTAGTACAATGCAGGCTTTTAAGCCACTCTTAACAGAATTACCCCCATGCTGTTTTCTTTTCCTGATATGTCTTTGCCTTTAGTTCATTTTTAGCACATATAAAGGATTGTATGTTTTTTATTAGCATTCATTTGCACTAAGCATAAGTTGTGATCAAATTCCTCAATATTATTAAAAGGCAGATGAACCATTTTATGGCATTGGAAAGGCAAGAATGCATTTAAGTTTACTGTGCTTCTAAACTTTAACTGGATGTTTTTCTTATTACATCAACCATCTTATCATCTTTGCAGATGCACAGGCCCCTTCTAACTTAAAGTAACAAGGCAACATCTGTTGACCTAAAACAGCCTTAGGCAGTGAGTGTGGGTGTGTATATGCTCATTGTTCTTTGAGAGCATCTACATATTAAAAATAGCATATTGTCAAAAAATCATTGTGAAATTTGCAACAGACACTAAGAGAATCTGAAGATCCAATATCAGTCATCATTAGGAAATCAAAACCTACAAATGGTTTTCTTTTTAAAATTATCCATTAAAAGAGGAGACAAGTCTTGAGCAGCTACAATAATAAAAAATTTAAAATAGTTAAAATTGATTGAGGGCTTACCATGTCATGGTCACTGTTCTAAATGTGTTAGTGTATATTATTTTATTTAATCATTGCAGCAATCCAATGAGATAGGTGTTGTTATTGATATTCTCGTTTCTCAAATTAAAAAAAAGAAAAACACAAACAACTGAGTCTTAGAGACATTAAACAACTCATCCTAGGTAATTCAGCTAGAAATAGTGAAGTCAAGATTTAGCCCTACCCGGTTTGGCTCAGTGGATAGAGCGTCGACCTACGGACTAAAGGGTCCCGGGTTCAATTCCGGTGAAGGGCATGTACCTTGGTTGCGGGCACATCCTCAGTAGGGGGTTTGCAGGAGGCAGCTGATTCATGTTTCTCTCTCATCAATGTTTCTAACTCTCTATCCCTCTCCCTTCCTCTCTCTAAAAAATCAATAAAATATATATTAAAACAAAAAGATTTAATCTGGTCCCATAGTCTGATTCCTTCCTCACTGGAGTACAACTCCCCAGCTGGACAAACCAATAGGTCAGGCGTCCAAACAGCCAACTGTCAAAAGTAGAATGCTATTGCTATTGCTTACATGACTAAAAGAAAAATATAGGAGCACCCTTCAACTGTTATGAAAATCAACTCACTGAGCTAGAAAGTTGAGAGTCCTAGGAGAGGCAAGGAAAAACCAAGAATGGAGACATTAAGGAAGAATGGAAACCAAGAATGGAGATGAGAAGCAGACACAGAGATGCAGAAGAGCTAGCCAGGCTGAAGAGTAGAGAAGAATGTTAGCTATAAGGAGAGAGAAGAAAGGACAGCTCTTTCACAAACGGTGTCATCTCCATGCCAACCTCCCATCCCAGGGCCTCCAGGTTGCCACACTAAAGATACCTCCATCATTGGACAGATCTACAGTGGGAGCAGTTGCTGGGACTTTAGTGAAAGGGCAAGTAAGGTCTTATTTACCACCCTACCCTCTAAGAGAATGAATCATCATTTTTACCTAGTCCAACTTTATGCTAATCAAGATAGATGAGGGGAAGGCTTTATTAAGAATGACATAAAGTCATTCTTTCAAGTGCAATGGGAAACTAAACTGTGCTTATAATAGAATATACACATTATAATTTAAAATATGAAATATGTGTTTTAAAATACATCTCCAATCATATAGTCCAAACTTGAAGGAAAAACAGAGTATCCCTCTAAGGAAATTACTTTTTTTTTTCATATACTTTATTGATTTTTACAGAGAGGAAGGGAGAGGGATAGAGAGTTAGAAACATCAGTGAAAGAGAAACATCAATCAGCTGCCTCCTGCACACCCCCTACTGGGGATGTGCCCGCAACCAAGGTACATGCCCTTGACCAGAATCGAACCTGGGACCCTTCAGTCCGCAGGCTGACACTCTATCCACTGAGCCAAACTGGCTAGGGATAAGGAAATTACTTTTAATGTTACCTTTGAACAAACCCAGATAGGGTATCTGGTATATAATTGACATTCAGTAGATGAGGGAGAGCACAGCCAGGGTGGCTCAGTGGTTGAATGTGGACCCATGAACCAGGAGCTTATGGTTCAATTCCCAATCAGGGCACATGTCCGAGTTGCAGGCTTAATCCCCAGTAGGGGGCATGCAGGAGGCAGCCGATCAGTGATTGTCTCTCATCATTGATGTTTCTCTCCCTCTCCCTTTCCTGTCTCTGAAATCAATAAAAAACAACACAAACAAACAAAAACTCACCAACATCTTATAAAATTAAAATAGATGAGGGAGGAAATAAAGAACAAAAAGTGGCAAGGAAGAAAGCAGTAGGGGGAGGAAAGAAGGACCAAATATGTATAAAAACTTAGGTGAGCGTTGTATTCCCATTAACTTTGGTGCTTTAACATGAGACATGATAGAAAGCTAGATACAACTGTTAGAACTAAACCAATAACTCATAGAGTCACCAATCCATTTAATGGGAGTTTCAGAGCAAAAACCACTGAACAAAAACACTTGAACAGTTTTAAATGGCTGATTAAACCTACTTATTTTATGTTAAACTAGTTCAATTGAACTTCAGTTAATCTTCCATAAACCCTGGATTTCTGTAAAAATAATAAGTAATTGGGAGTTGTCATTATCCCTGAGCTTTTTGATATGCCAGATATTTAACAAATTGAGTTAGAATATACTTTTCTGGCCAATTAATTGACCTTTTGGTGCATTTAATAAATGATCCTTTTAGAATGGCAGACTAATAGGAAGAGAGTAAAGCTAATGTACTGTCACACAAAGTAGAGGGAGCAGAGATGGTGTCCAGAACTTTTTTAACCTCCTTGATTGGTATTGATACGGTTGTACATTGATCTAACCGTGGCATTAGAATCTTAATCAGAACATTGAAGTACTATGTAGAAAGAATGGGAAGCCCATTGTAACTTTAAATGTCAAATGATGATGTTTTTCTAATACCCAAATCTCTTCGGATATTCAAGAGTCCTTTTATAAAACTACACACACACACACACTCACACACACACACAAACAAAAAAACCTGTGAACATACATTCTAGCTCTAGATCATCAACTTCTAGTTATAAACAATATGCAGGTTTTGGAGTATCCCCTCATTGAAATTCTCTTGAATGGTGCTGGGTATTTGACACTGTCCCCACCAGTGAGGATTCACTGTGAGTCAGAAAGACCTGTAGGTGTAGGCTTGTAAAGAGAGGATTTTACTTCTTGTGTTACTAGCGCCAGAATCCTACACCATGCTCTGACTCTTGTTGACAAGACAGAGAAAAAGAAGAGCACCATGGAACTAGCTCATTTTCTAGGGGAGGAGGAAATTGCGTGGGAGATGGCTATTTGAGCTTTGACTCCCAATCGTTTGTACAAACTTGGCTGTGTTATGACTTTTCAGAAGCCTAACACGTGAATACCCTTTTCTCCATTTTTTAAGAAAAATGCAAATATCCTAAATAAAGTCAGCTAACACTAAAGGACTTTTATCAAGAAAATAAGTTCTTAGTATAGGGGTTTTATTCAATAAACTCTGCAACCTACTGGGTCTTATTCCTGTGAAGCCCAGGACCAATGATGACAATGAATGCCTTATGCTATCCCTAAAGTGTAAACCCTTATCTAGTGTTCTGTACCAGTGTAGGCAGAAAGTCATGCATCAGTTTTAGAAAGATTTCTACTTCTGGCAATTGACAATTTAAAATTTTGGTTCCCTGGAGTGTTATGTTAACTACTTTGGAAAATTCAATTATCTACAACAACATTTGAGGTGCAATAAGCCAATATATCGCTGTCCAAGTAAATCATCCATTCTGGAAATATGTATAGAATTAAATCTGGAGTAGGTTTCAGAATTTCAGTGCTAGTTTTGCCATTTCCAAGTTGCGTGCCCTTCAGCAAGTCACCCAAACTCTCTAAATCTCATTTTCCTCATGTAAAAAAAAAAAAAATGGGGATAATAACGCTCATCTCACAGTGTTGAGGAAGGTGCATTAAAAATTCAGCATAGTGCCTGACACATTGGACATTCATCATAAATGGAAGAATTATTTTACTTTAAATGTTTTACTTTGAATGTATTTGGAAGCAACACTGGAGTTTCTAAACATTAATTAATGGCAATGTATTTTCCAACAACTTTTAAGTCATGCCCTCTAAATACAATTAGGATGCCATTCTCAGCACAAAGGTATAAGTTCATCAGACATTGTTAATCCTTCTGCATCCCTTCGTGATCTCCAGCAGTTCAAACAATCTCCCAAAATCCCATTTGCTAGAAGGTTAAATGGAGTCCAGCTCACCTTATTGTTACCTACCTTGGCCATGTCAGGGCTGTGCACACATAGCCTCAATCTATATAGCAAGTGATCTAATAGGGAGGATCTAATGTGTTTATAACCAGTGGGTATGCATTAGACAGTCTCCATTTAATGAGCACATACTATGAACCAGGAAGTAGGATGAGTGTTATGGGTGCCTGCTTTCCATTAACATGGTGTTTATTTGAATGGGTGCAAATAAGATAGCTTTAGGTTGAAGTCTTGGATCTGCCCTCATTAGCTCAAAGACTTTGGTATGCTTTCTTTTCCTCATTTGTAAAAATGTGGATGAGGAGTCCTGGTGAGTGTGGCTCAATCGGTTGAGCATCATTCCATGCACCCAGAGGTTGCTGTTTCTATTCCTGGTCAAGGGCACATGCCTGGGTTGCGGGTTCTATCCCCAGTAGGGAACATGCAGGAGGTAGCTGATTGATGTTTCTCTCTCATCAATGCTTCTCTCACTTCCTTTCCCTTCCTCTCTCTCTCTCTAAAAATCAATAAACTGTTAAAAATATTAACATGTGGATGACAATATGTGCACTTCCAAGGGCTGTTGAGAGGGTTAAATGGAGTAATGAATGTTATGGATATTTAGTACACTGTAAGTTTATTGGCTCTGTTCCTTCTTTTGCCTCTCATGACATTCTGTTTTCCTGTAGCCTCACTGTCTGCTCCCTCTCAGTATCCCTGGCAGTCCCGGGCTCAGCTTGACTGGCAGTGGAGTGGCCTATGGCTCTGATCTGGTCCTTGTATCTATCTACACATGTTCCCTAGGTTGCCTCACCCAAAGCCATATCTTAAGACACCATCTTGTTCCCAATAAAAGCTCTAACTTCCACTTATGAACATTGCAGCCATACTACATAGAAAAAGTCAAATTGGCATAATACCATCATCTATCTGACATGGAAATCTAAGCTATTAAAAATGCAGGAGGAAGAGAGAGAGAGAGAGAGAGAGAAAGCACATGATTTAATACCAATCACCCAAGTACCAACTTCCAAACTCAACCAAAGGAGAAGAAAATTTGGAGTGTTTACTTGACTTGCTATATCTGAAGAAGTCATGCAGTTTGTTTTTTTTATGTGATAGTAGAACAGCTTATCCTTTAATTAAAATTTTAAAAACAGTTTTTGAAGGTTAAGAGTTTCATCTAAAACTTCACATCATTTTTAAGGAAAATTAATAAAAATTATAAATTGTTATAGCTCATTTATAAGAAGCTAGATGAGACCATTATGAAAAATTAGTGAAATTATCAGATGGAGTAATTAAAGATCAATTGTGAAATAATCACATAATTCTAGCTATACGCTGTATTGCTCTTCATTAATCAAAGATAATCTGGAATTGCAATACTTAATTAAATGCAAGAAGGTGTTTGTGTGTTCAGTCTCTGAAAGGAGATAATTGGAGCGTACAGAAGCTGTACAGTTATCAGCTTTTGCTGATTTTTTGAGAGTCTAGCAATGTAAATTCTGCAGTATGGGGGTTGGTCATTTTGTGGACTGTTGAAATCAGACTTAAAATAGACACTTCCTTTTTCAATAACAGAAATTTTTCTGTTTTCAATAAATAATACTCTTCTTTTAGTCCTGGGAAAAGTATTTTAATTCATCAATAAGAAGAAAGTAATGCATCTAAACTTGGCAGATGTATTAGATCTCAAAGGCCCATGAACAAATTCCATCTCACTTAGCTTTCTTTACTGCCAAAGTAGGGACCTGCTGGCTACAGTCCTCATTGCTCCTTGAAAGAGGAAGTAATTTACTCTTTCTCTCATTTGTAAAATAAGGCCACATAGAATACTCATGTCAATCTTTATTTCTCTGCAGAAAGTGCAATATAGTCACATCAATTTCAAATGCCATAATTAAGGTGAAATTTATGTACAATAAAATGCACCTGTTTAAGATACATAATCATTACTTTTGAAAAAAATATACCCCTGGTATCACCATGACAATCAAGATCTTTCCCTCCAAAAAGGTCCTTGTGCCCAATCCCAGCCCATCCCCTACTCTCACCCTTGGCACCAGGTTACCATTGGTCTGCTTCTCCGATAGGATAGCTTAGACTTGTTTTTGTTGTTTACTAGTAAATGGAAGCCTTAAACATGTACTATTTGGGATCTGGCTTCTTTTGCTCAGCATTATACTTTTGAGATCCAATTCTCTTAACATAGTCCTTCTTTATTCCTAAGTAGCATTTCATTGGATGAATATGCCCTTATGCTATTCATATATGCTATTATAAATAAAGCTACTATAAACCCTTGTTTTTAAGACTTTTATTTTAGTATATTATAATTCAGTTTTCATATCATTTTATGACATTTGTTCACCCTTGTTCACTGTGTCAACCAAGTAAAAATCAACTTCAGTAATATCTCCAGGATGGAGGAAGATTGATTTCCATGCTGGATGTGAAAGCTATTAAACAATAGAAATGTATTCTTTAAAAAAAAAAATAAGGCTTTTACATGCATTATTTCCTTCCTTTTTCACATCATGCTTTTATATAGGTAGGAAAGATACTATTGGTATTCTTAGTTTACAAATTTGTAAACTGGGTCTTAGAGGAGTTAAGTGATTGACTGAATAGCATGCAGTTGTTAAGTGTTACAGTCAAGACCAGAACCAGTTTTACAACTTCTTAATCTGGTGCACTTTCCACTCTGCCATGAAGGAGATTTTTCATGTCCTTCAACACACATTTATTAAGTTCTTCCTGCTCGCCTAACACCATGTTACGATGTTAGGAATCCCATTACAGCAAGAGCATAGCCAAAAATCTATGTGTTTCCCTCAAGGAATTTATTATTTAATTGAGGAGACAATACACGTACATGAAAAAAAATTGAGTGCAATTGTAAGGCAATTAGTTAAAGTTGTTAGAAACATGTATTCTGTGCTGCCTTGAAAACAGGTGTTGAGTTAATAGATAGCGACATAAAGGGGGAGGCAGTTATCTGGAAGAGGTTCATGTAGGGAAGTGGTTTTTCTGTGCTAGACATTGAAAAACAAAAAGTATGGATCGTGAAAGAATAGGTAAGACAAAAAGCCAAGTATGTATGTCTGTCTGATGAGGAGCAATTTGGAATCAGCAATACTGAGAGCATTTATTTTCAGGCTCAATATATAGGGTACGGTCAGTTGAATGTCAAATTGAATTATATGGAATTTACTCAGGGGACAGCAGGGAGACATTGTAGATTCTCAAGCATCAGAGGAGAGTGAGTGACATGGTACAAGGGATGCTTTACAAAGGATAACTGATCACAGCTTGCATAATGGGGTAGACATAGGGATGGCCATCAAAGAGGCCAAGTTCAAAGACTATTATAGCCTGGTTATGAGGTGATGAAGACTCAGATCAAGGAGAGGAAAAGATAAGTCTAAATGTTTTTATAAAAGCAGACAAGCTATTACAGCTCTTCACTGAATGGTTTCCTAATTCAGCGGCATTCAATCAAAATTTCTCCAGAAACTAAATGTCCTTGTGCTAACAGAACCAGGTTTCATAGAAATGATTATGAAGCTATGCTATATAAGACTTGTTTTTGGCCTGGAGCTTAATTCTTTATGCTAAAATTCACCACCTGTCAACCTACTAAAGGATGCACTGACTTGCTTATTCCAGCTCCTCTCTTTGGAGTATAGTTTAAAATAGCACCCATCAGTCTTAATCACAACTATTTTCCAAAATGTTTCCCAAATTAATAAGTGCGGGATTGGAAGAACTGACCCTGTAGGGGAATAGGACAAAAATAGCTCACCCATAATTAGAAACAAAATCTCCATTCATTGAGCACTAGGAAATTGGCCAAAGCCAGCAGCTTTTCATACCGTGCTGTGTCAAGGGGTCCTTCAGGCACATGCTCCCTAAGTTCTCTCTCCTGTTGCCCAGTGGTCTGATGCATGCTTTTCTTTGGTTTCCTGATTTAAGCCTTCCAGCTTCAGCTTTATTCACCATGGGAAAAAAAAAAAAAAAAAAAAAGTCTAGATCTTGGGCTCCAGCAATGAGGGCAGTGGTTCTCAACCTTTCTAATGCTGTGACCCTTTAACACAGTTCCTCATATTGTGGTGACCCTCAACCATAAAATTATTTTCGTTGCGACTTCATAACTGTAATTTTGCTACTGTTATGAATCGTAATGTAAATATCTGTGTTTCCCGATGGTCTTAGGCAACCCTGCTAGCGGTTCTCAACCTGTGGGTCACAACCCAGAGGTTGAGAACCGCTGCTGTAGAGCCTATCGGAAAACACAGATATTTACATTACGATTCATAACAGTAGCAAAATTACAGTTATGAAGTAGCAACGAAAATAATTTTATGGTTGGGGGTCACCACAACATGAGGAACTGTGTTAAAAAGTCACAGCATTAGAAAGGTTGAGAACCACTGAATTAGGGGGATATGGTGCCTTTTATAACAGAAATGGAGGAACTCAGGGAAGACCTGCAATTAAGTTGGATCCTGGTAATGAAATGAACTGTCCTGATAAGCAGACTTCAATTAAAGGTGTATGTGGGTCATGGCAAATTTAAGAACCCCCTAATCCTATCCCTCTGCCTCGTGTACACTCTCTAGATTAAAGAATAAGGAATAATTTTTGATTGATTTGGAAGCCAAAGAAGCCCTTAACCAAAAATGTATGACAATGAAGTTAAATGACTCTTGTGTTTCTGAAATGAGGCGCTTTGGTTCTCAGCACTCAGATATTGATGGTTATTTTTGGCCTGGTGCTCCTGCTACTGTTGTCTATTTTGTTGTTACTGTTGTTGTGGTTGTCGTTGCTTCAGCCTGAATTAGTAGTAATTCCTCTGAAGGTGTTTTCAGTGTAATAGGGAAAACAGAACTGTAAACACCCTAAGGCAGAATTTGAAAAGTACTATGTATAGGTACAAGCAATGTGCTGTGGGAACAGCAGAAGAAAGAATAATTCTGCAGGGGTGATCAGAGACCATTTGAGGGGTCAGATGTATTAAGGCTGAGCATTGAAGGTGGAATTTTCATTTAATCCCAGGCAAAGGAAAGCTGATAAAGGTTTTTGAAGGGAGAATCCGACCTGTGTTTTAGGAAGATAGCTCTGGCAAAGGTGTGAAAAACGGGCAGGATATGGGAAAAATTAGAGGCATGGAAAGGATAGCAAACTTGAAAATGCTATTTCTTGTTGATTGTTTTGTGAGTTTATGGACCAAAAGTATGAGGGAGGCAGAGATATAGGAAGGAGGCTGCAGTGATGTGGGGAAGGGTTATGGGAAGTCCTTGATCGGTGTACAATATCCAATCCGTCAACAAATACTATGACTCAATACTCCCCCAAAGTGAATATTGGAACTCATCCTGGATTTGAATCCTCAGCAGTATTTCTCCCAGTGGAACCATCTCTGCTTCATGAACTTATGCCTTCTCTTGAATCTCATGACTCACTTTGGTTTTCCTCCAACCCCACAGAGTTGCCTTCTCACTCCTCCACATATCTATTGTTCTGCTTGGCCACAGATCTCCAACCTTGTCCCTTTGCAGTTACATACGCATGTACTCTCATGCCTTAAAACACCACCCAATTCTTTAAAAATGCCACATTTGTATCTACTGTTTTTGCCTTATTCCAAACTCCAGACTCATCCCCCAAACTTCCAATCTGACATATTTACATAGAAGTTGTAATAGGCATACCAAAATTAACATCTTAGCCATATTTTCCTCTACAAACTTGCTCTTCCCTGAGTTCCTCCATTTGTGTTATAAAAGGCACCACATACCCCTAATGGCTGGAGCCCAAGATCTAGACTTTTTTTTTCTTTGTAACTTGTGCTTGAGTGAAGATTGATGAACTGGTCTAGATATGGTACTTCGTGACCTCTGCAATCCATGAACTACTCAGGAGCCAGAGTGATCTGTTCAAAACCTAATTTCAATCATGCTATTTCCTTTTACTTAATGTCCAAACTTTTAGCCAACTTCAAAAGCCCTATTTCTCCTGCTTCATCAACTTTCATTCTCCTCTCTCCTACTTCACTCCAGTCACACCAACTGTCTTTCTGTCCTGGACTATATCAAGCTTGTTCCTCCTAAGGATACTTTGTGGCCACTTTCCTTATCAGTCAATGCTTGGTTTGGATGGCCTTCCTTTATATTTATTTATTTATTTGTTTATTTATTTATTTATTTATTGTTTGAAGTATTACAAATAGTAGTACATATGTCTCCTTTCCCCCCCCCCCCCATTGACCTCCCCCCGGCCTCCCCTACCCCCATACATGCCTTTACCTGCCCCCACCCCCAGTGTCTTGTATCCATTGGTTATGCTTATATGCATGCGTACAAGTCCTTCGGTTGATCTCTTACAGCACCCCCCACCAACCTCCCCTGCCTTCCCGCTGTAGTTTGACAGTCTGTTCAATGCTTCTTTGCCTCTGTATCTATTTTTTTCTCATTTCTTTCCTTTAAAAAATCTTGCCTCTGCAGACTAGAAATAAACATATAATAACAAAAAATGTTTGAGTCCCAATTTCAATGTCCAACCGTTCTGAGTCCCCGTTTCAATGTCAAACAGTTCCTTATGTGTACATGTCAGCAATGATATCTGGATGGTGGGCACAAGGTGGCAATGCAGGTCCGACCCTCTCTGGTTTGGTCCTAGGCAACCTGCTGCGACGCACAGCTGCTGACTGCTAGCGTGGCAAGGCGTCGTCAGCGTCTTCCATCTCTGGACTGTTTCTCCTCTTGTCTTCGTGGTTGGAGTAGACCTGTCAATTCCTCTCTGTTGCAGGAACCCACATGGTCTTGGAGTTGTTTTCTGAAAATATACAAACATATTCTCAAACAAAAGTTAATAAAGGAATCTTTTCTATATAATTGATTTGGGATCCTTTTTAGTTTTGCCCAAACGATTTTCCTTTGTCTTATTTAGACACCATGTGTGTTTTTCATGGGTGTCTTGCTGTTAGCATTACAAATGAAAATTAATTTTGTAAAGTAAAAATTTTCTAGATGTAATTTACTTATAGGATATTTTTCCTTACATGATATTACCCTACTACCCCCCCCTTTTTTTTGATTAATGGAGGCTTTTGTAAATTTTATAATGCAGTCTTGATAACTTTAAATTTTAATTTTTTGCACAAAAATATGACTGCTTTAGGTTCATTGCATGTTCAGGAATTTTACCATGAGATAAACTACCAATATAAATTTTAGTTACTACTTTAGGAACAGCTTTTTGTCCAGTACAATTAAATTTTCTTGAATATTCACTTATTTCAATTAGACTATTTATATTAATCTGAAAACTTGATTATTATTTTACTGTCAAATTTAATACTCTACCAACAATCTTAGTTTACCCTGTAAATATTAGTGGAAAGGATTATTTGCATTCTTGAGTATGCCCTGAGCATTCCTGGTGCTAGGCTGGATTTAGATATAGGGCAGCTGCTGTCGGCCAAGTCTCTGTCTGTTACCTGGGTCCCAATCTGAGCTGGGCCAAGTCTCTGTCTGTCACCTGTGTCCCAATCTGAGCTGGGCGTGGGAAGCAAAGCAGCCATGGTGGCAGGAAACCTCCCTCAGACAGGGTGAGGGTTCAGGCCCCTGCAAGGTTGGGGGGGGTGAGGGTCTGTGCCCCACCTCTGTTGACCCCCAAGTTCTCTCCTGATGGCCCTCTGCGACTGTGCCTGTCTTAGGTTGTTCCTTCCCTGAGGAATCTTACCCTTTCTGGCTAACCAGTCATCCTCCAGGGCCAAGCAGGGTGATGTGAGGTTCAGTTCTGTCTCCTTGGTAGCCTATGCCCCCATGGCCTCCACGCCCAACACCTGCCTCGGGATCCCCTGTGGTGGGGCCCCAGCACTGTTCACACATCCGGATGTCCAGCACTGCTCACACATCTGGATGTCCTTCCTTTAGAGAACCCTTCTTTCCTAGTCTCACAGTCTGAAGTCCCCTTCTTCTCTCACTGTATCACATAACCTGACTAGTTTTATCTTTTATTTACTTACTAGAGGCCCGGTGCACACAATTCATGCATGGGTAGGGTCCCTAGGCCTGCCTGGTAATCAGGGCTGATCTGTGGGGTGACTGGTGAGGCGATCTGGGAGCCCCCGCTGGCACCCACTTTGACTGGCCTGGCACCGCCCACTCGCTCACCCCGCCCCCCACTGCCACCACAGGTTGCCTCCCTCTGCGGGGCAACCGGTGGGGCAATCAGAGGGTCCCCCCCGACCCCTGCTGGCACCCACCTTGGCTGGCCTGGGGCCTGTGGGCTGTGGGCAGCTCCTGAATTGAGCATCTGCCCCCTGCTGGTCAGTGTGTGTCATAGTGACTGGTCATTCCACTGATCATTCCACCATTCAGTTGACTTGCGTACTAGGCTTTTATTATAGAGGAGGATTCATTCTTCCGCTCAGCTCCCTCCAATTAGAAAGTAAGCTTTAGCCCTAGCCGGTTTGGCTCAGTGAATAGAGAGTTGGCCTGTGGACTGAAGGGTTGCAGGTTCCATTCCAGTCAAGGGCACATGCCCCTGTTGTAGCCTCCATTTCCAGTAGGGGGCGTGCAGGAGGCAGCCAACCAATGGTTTTCTCTCATCATAGATGTTTCTTTCTCCCTTTCCCTTCCCCTCTGATGTCAATAAAATACATTTTTAAAAAGAGAAAGTAAGCTTTATTAGATCAGGAATCTTGTGTGTGGTTAAGACTCTTTCCCCAGCGTCTAAAATAGGGCCTAACACATAGTAGTTGCTCAATAAATAAAATTTAAATGAATGACTCTTTAATACTGCCATCCTATATCTAACTCACAATCCTTCCTTGCTTGGAATACAACAAGCCAGCTTACTACTTCTATCACTTCACTATTCAGCCCCTCAAATTCACTCCATTCCCAGGAGCTTTTAAAACTGTACCTCTCATAAACATGTGCCATCCAGGATGTGACCACATCTACTTCTTAAGTTCAGCTTCTGCCACTCTCCTCTTAGCTCAATGTGCTTCTCTAGTCCACCCCCCTCCTCCTAAATGCACAAATAGTGGATGAGTTTGGAGATGGTTTCACTATATTTTTTAGTCATCAGTATTCAGGAAAGCTGTTGGTTTTCTGCTCTTGCAACCTCACCACATTACCTGTGCACCTTGCACTGAAATGTTTTTTCAGGCTCCTTTTTAATTTGTAAAGAGAAGGAACAGGAGGCCCAAAGGTGATTACCAGTCAGAGCAGTTCATCATTAAAAAGGTCTGAGACTTGTGGCAAACCGATGACTAGGAGATACAGGTCAAATAGATTTTGCACTATTCAGGCTGAGGCTGAACTACAAAAATTAAATAGCACTCTAATTAACCAGAGTAGTTAGCACATAATTCAGATCTCCAGAACTCCAGCAGATTGTGAATTAAACACATTATATAATGTGCAAATAACAACAACAAAAATTCCTGCTCTGGTTAGTTTTTCATATACAGGCTTCAAGGATGAGAAAACATTACACATTTCTGCAAAACCAGAAATAGTCTTACTCTACAGGAGAAAAAATGGTGACTTCTGTTTTTCAAAGACAATGAAGGATTGACAAGTTTTGCATTCCATTGTTATGCGCTGTACATATCCTGATTTGGACATTTTAGGACTACACCAGGTGAATGAAAAAGATAGGAGATAAGGTGAAAACAATATTGTCTGCAAGTTTATAACAAAATCTGACTCACTGATTGCTTTCTGAAGGAATAGAGTATCCATTCACCACCAATTATAAGTTAGTACAGTGGAATGCAATCTAAATGTACTTCAGACTTGCTAAGCAAAGAGAATGGTGACATCAACAAAAATTACTTAAATTCCTGATAAATAGATGCAAAGCATGCTAGGAAACTTTTAAGAGAGACTGGTATGAGAGGACAATGTGCATATACTGGAAAAATTTTGAAATTATAGTGTCTGCCGCTAAAATAAAAAATAAAAAATGAAGTCTGCTTTTGCTGTTGCACAAAGAAGCATTAGGAAGTCACCCTAAAATGTGGGCAAATATAAAAGCTGAGACATGGAGCAGGCAAGTGCTTGCTTTCAAAGTTAAAGAAAATACCAACAAAAGGAAAACATAGCAAAAGTCTGTGTTTTCAAATATGTAAATTCCAAAAGTCAATGAAAGGTTAATTTTACATTTTACAATATCACTTCACTTTTTAATTTTCTCCTAAAAATAATGAGGCTAATAATAATAGCTTACATTTATTGAGCTTTCAGTGTGTCAGGTACTATGTTAAACATTCATTATTCTGTTAATGCTTATGGCTCCATGGAAGTGAGAATCACTCTGTTTTACAGATGAGGAAACTGTGATATACAAACATATAGTAAATTGGCTCATAAATAGTAAGAGGGTGAGTTATGAATCTAGGGGTTTCTGGTTTCAATATCCAGGTTTTTAACCACTACCCTCTGCCAACTCCCTAATTTAAATTACTTAAATGTTACACTCAAAACCATAAAAATCCTAGAAAAAAAACACTGGTAGTAAATTCTTTGACATTTCTTGTAGCAATATTTTTTGTGGTATTTCGCCTCAGGTGAGGGAAATAAAAGAAAAAATAAACAAATGGGACTGCATCAGAAAAAGTTTTTGCACAGCAAAGGAAACCATCAACAAAATGAAAAGAAAACACACTAAGTGGGAGAACATATCCTCCAATGATACATGTGATGAGGGCTTAATATCCAACATTTATGAAGAACTTACACAACTCAACACACACACACAAAAAAACACCAAAACAAACAAACAATCTAATTAAAAAATGGGCAAAGGACCTGAATAGACATTTCTCCAAAGAGGATGCACAGATGCCAATGGACATGAAAAGATGCTCAACATCAAAAGTCATCAGAGAAATGTAAATTAAATACACAATGAGATAATCACCTTACATGTCTCATAATGGCAGTCACCAATAAATCAACAAACAAGTGCTGCTGAGGATGTGTAGGAAAGGGAACCATCGTACACAGCTGGTGGGAATGCAGATTGGTGCACCACTGTGAAAAGCAGTATGGGGTTACCTCAAAAAATTAAAAATGGAACTGTCTTATGACCCTGTGATTCCACCTCTGGGAATATATCTAAAGAACCTGAAACACTAATTCAAAAGAACGTATGCACCCCTATCTTCATTTCAGCATTATTTACAACTAGAGGCCCGGTGCACTGGGGGAGAAGGTCCCTTAGCCCAGCCTGCGCCCTCTCGCAGTTTGGGAGCCCTCGGGGGATGTCCAACTGCCAGCTTAGACCTGCTCCCCATGGGCTGGTGGTCAGTGCGTGTCATAGCAACCGGTTGTTCCACTGTTTGGTCGATTTGCATATTAGCCTTTTATTATATAGGATAGCCAAGAATTGGAAACAGTCCAAGTATTTATCATTAGCTAAGCAGATAAAAAATTGTGGTACAGCCCAGCTGGCCTGTCTCAGTGGTTGAGCATCAACCTTAACCAGGAGGTTAAAGTTTGATTCCCAGTCAGGGCACATGCACAGGTTGTGGGCTTGATACCTGGTGGGGTGAGAAGGAGGCAACCAATCGATGATTCTCTCATCATGGATGTTTCTATTCCTTCTTCTCTGAAATCAACTTAAAAAAACATTTTTTTTTTAAAGCAGTGGTACATTTACACAATGAGATACTACTCAGCCATAAAAAGGAAGGAAGTCTTACCCTCTTACAGCATGGATGGAACTGGAGAGCATTATACTAAGTGAAATAAGCCAGTCAGATAAAGTACCATATGATTTCACTCATATGTGGAATCTCATGAACAAAATAAACTAAAAAGCAAAATAGAGACAGACTCATAGATAAAGAGCAGGCTGACAGTTTTGGGGCATGGGGTCTGGAGGGGTGAAGGGATTGAGCAAAAAAGAAGAAAGAAGACAAAACTCATGAACATGGGTAACATTGTGGTGATTTCTGGGAGAAGGGGTTTGGAGTGGTAGCAGAGGGTATAGGGGAGATAAATTATGATGGAAGGAGACTTGATTTGAGGTGGTGAGCACACAATACAGTGTACAGATGATGTGTTGTGGAATTGTGCACCTGAAACCTGTACAATTTTGTTAACCAGTGTCACCCCAATAAATTCAATAAAATGAAAAAAAATTATACCTCTTCCATGGAAATGACATGAACAATGAAGTAATCCAAAAGCTGCTCATATGAATCA
Organism: Plecotus auritus; assembly: GCF_963455305.1. Lineage (NCBI taxonomy): Eukaryota > Metazoa > Chordata > Mammalia > Chiroptera > Vespertilionidae > Plecotus > Plecotus auritus. Next base: position 9,989,506 of record NC_137773.1, on the reverse strand, counting down.
CTTTAAAGGATTATTGCCACTCATAATGTGTAGCTCACTTGTAACTTTATGTGATATCAATCTTTGGAGAAGTGGCTTAAGTATCTTTCTTTTTGTCTATTTCAGAATACTATTCGCCCCAGGTCACAATGCTAATGCAGAAAAAGAATTCTATATTTTGTTCCCTTCTGTGCACAGTTGTCCTACAATGAATGGTGTGGGTCCCTGGTGTAACATAGGTGTTAGCCCTTATAAAAAATAAGAGAGTAATTCCTAGATCTTGCAGATTGACATTCTTCATGCTATATTTTTTTCTTTATGGCTTGTATGAGTGGAGGCATTTTATGTTCAATTAAAAAACTATTTGAAGTTTAAAATATTGAGGGAAATTACAGTGGAAGTTTTTACTCTCCCATAGCCTATGCCTGTTGGCTCATTTGTCAGACCAAAACTTTTTTTTAGAATAAAATTCATCTTAAAGGGAAACACATTTTTATGTGTAGGGATGTGGGGACAAAATTTTATGGATTTTAAAAAAAATATCTTTTAAAAATGGATCTCAATTTTAGGCTTATAATTTAGGTCTATATTGTTAAAAATTAGATAAATTATAATATTAGAGCCTTTAATTTTCTGTAACAGACAACGAAGTCTATAGTTTCTCTCACCTTAAATGAAGGACTGCTTATCCTTGGATGATTTATTCATTTATGCAATAAACAAATACTTATTAAGTACATGTTATGTTTAAAACACTCCTCTAATGATAAACAGTATAATTTTATTTTCATTATAGAGCTAAAAGTCTAGTCATAGAGGGTGGGAGGAGGCACACACAATAGGTTATTTTAAAATAATAATAACAGCTATGGAGAATATAAGCAGGATGGCAAAGTAGAATAATACTGACGAATGGCCATTTTAAAAGGGTGGTCATTGAAGATGTAATATCCAATCTGAGACCTTTATGGTAAGAGTAAGCCAGGCAAAGTTCTGGGGAAAGAGTGTTCAGGCAGAGGTGAAAGGGCAAAAATCATAAAATAAACATACATGTAGTGTGTTTGAGGAACAGAAAGAAAGGGCACCTAGAGTGTAGAAAATGTCAGCTGCATGTTGAGATGTAGAAGATAGAATGGAGGGACAATAGGCCTTGCTAAAAAGTGGAGATTTTATTTTAATTACAATAAGAAACTATTGAAAGTTGATTTGCAACTTGGAGCTATCCGATGTATCTAAGAACTTTCGATTTCACACTCCAAGTACAGTTTCTGTCCACCTCTAACAAAAGCAAGATATGAAAACAGATTAAGAGGGCTAGAAGACATAGAGCTACATGCAAACTAAAGCTTAAGCTGTCATATCCAGAAACCACTCACTGAGATTCAGTTTATACATTGAACTTATTGACTGTGTCAGAGACTATTTTAGGCACTTGGGATACAGCTATGAATAAGAAAGATGGGTGTTTTATTTTTGTTTGTTTATTTGTTTTGTGTGTGTGTGTTTTTTTTGCCTTATATTCTAGGTCATAGAATAGAGGTAACATATTATAACCTTGAGCATTTACTGAAGTTTCTTTTTAATAACTATCTTCTTTGTTAGTCTTTAAGCTTCAGGACTTGTCTCTGTTGTTGATCAATTGTGATTGCCCTAGAACCTATTAAAATTCTCAACATATAATAGGTCCTCAATAATTCTTAACTGGACTGAATTGAACTGAAAATTATCATGTGAGATTTCATCTCATTGATACACATTATATAAATATATCTACTCTTTATTTTCAAAGCCATGTCCCATATTTGAACATGAACATATTGAAAAATAATTTGTTTTCAAAAAAGGTTCTATGGTTTTTACAAGGCTGTGCTGTATTAGTCACTGTATTATCCTTCTTCTGTGTCATGCAATCTACATTACTCTTGTGATTTTAAATCTCCGTGAAGATATCTAATTTGGTAAATTATGTGATGTCAGTTAAACCCAACTTTTTTTTTTATCAATGAATGTTTTGATAGTCACCTAAACATGCCTTGTTTTGTTTTTGCATAAAGGAAGTCCTGAAATGAAAAACCTTTGCGGTTTTCTATTTCCATTTATATAATTATTGGTATTTTGATCTGTAGAGAGTGCCTGGGAAGGCACATGAGCATTTCTTTAATTATTGTCAGCTAAATCCAGTGGCAGAGCCATCTCCTGGAAACACACCTTGTCAGAGGCAGGTGTGTTGTCAGCCTGACCTTCAGCTCAGGCGCCAGGGGGTGAGTTTCATTATCTGAATCCAGCCAAGCACCAGGAACAAACACAATTATCCGGGCCCACCCAGAAGTGACGATTACAAAAAAGCCACAAGAATGCACATAATCTCCTTTGTCTTGGTCTTTAGTAAAACTTCCTGGTATTTTGCTATATAAAATAAATGCGCTGTGTCGGCTCTGGGTCACTGTCTCTCCATCAGAGGACAGCTGTCCCACCCGGCCCCAGCTTTTTCCTTCTATCTCTGTGTCTGTCTCTTTCTTTCATTTTCTCAATCCCCAGCCGCCCTTACTCTGGAACTGGACCACTCTCTAGCCGCGCTGGACACGGAAAAGAGAGAAATATTTATATTGATCTTTCCCCTGGGCTTTCCCTTCACTCTCTATGACCCAGGGCCAAGGAACTGTGGGCTGGTCCTCAGAAGTGTCCTGGTCTCTCTCATGGTCTTCATCCAACAACTCTGGAATGTCTTTTCTGTCTTCTTATTCTCCTTCCTACTAAGTCACTCTCAACCTTTGGGCCTTGTTTTAAATTGAATCTTTTAAAGGAGACTTTGTTTGACCTCCCCTATCTGGGATAGCAGACTGTGTTTCTCCTGTTATCAGCTATTGTGATTTCTCTTTGCTCTTGGTTTATTTTCCTGGACTATAAACTTCCTGAGGGCTGAGGCTAGTTCTTTGTTACAATTCTCACTCCACCTCCTAACCCAGTGACTGCCAAAGAGTAGACCTTTAACAAAAATCTACCTAGTGAACAAAGAAATGGAAAAATTAGCTGCCATTTTCTAAGGCAGATCATACACTATTTTGTTCTCGTTGTCTGGTACATTATAAAGGGTCTTTGTTCATATATGCGAATTTCCCAGTCTCCTGAGTTCTATTTTTATAACTCCTTTTATTTTGCATTGCTTGATACTTAGCCTGCTACTTAGAGCCATATAGCTTTTAAGTCTGAGGTGGCAAAGAAAGAAAAGACAACCTAGTATTGGTATCAGTCTGCCCTTCAGACTCATTTCTCAGGAAAAGCATGCAGGAAGGAGTAGTGGTCAGTGGATCTAAGCAGGCAGGTGTGGTTAAGAAAGGGAACGGGGAATCGTATGCACATTCACTTTTATTCCTCTGATAGTCCAGCTTACAATAGCTCTTGTTTGATTGTTGGCAGTCAACGTGCAAGAACTGTGGTTTTTACTGCCTTTATGCAGGAAATCAGTGTGGCTGTGTAAAAAGGAGTGAGTAATGCTGTTTTCATCTCATGAATAAAGACTGTGTCTTGATGTTGCTGACAAAAAGCTGAAATAATTAAACCAATGATATCCTTCCAGGGAAATATAGGTGAACAAGATACTTATCCTTTTTTTTGTTGATTTTCCCTTTACATCTTTACCAGCGTTCAGTTCAACCCAAGGAAACAGGAACTGAGGAGGAAGGAAGTAATTGACATTCAAAGCCTCTATATTTAGACACCTTTACACTTTCTTTTGCTTCTAACAAGCAAGGATTTTTTTTCCCAAACAAGCTTTTGATTAGCAGGTGAGTTTAATTGATATGTGGGTTTCTCAGAAGGGGAAAGGACCTGGTGTGGAGGAGGGGGGAGGGACTCCATCAGTCTCTCTCACAATAGAAGGCCATTAATTCATTTGCACCTGGATGTTTTGAAGGATCAATTTACTGTAGCAAAGAAAGAAGGTAGAGAATCAAAAGGTTGGATTCTGTCAGAGAAGAAAGAGAGGCACTATAATTTAACATGCTATGTAGATGATTTAAAACTTGGAAAAGTGTTGCTACTGATGTCCAAATACAGAAACTAATCTTTTTGTGTGTAGTAAGGTTCTGAGTGCTGATAAAAGATTAATGTTTCGGAATCAATGAAGTCCATTTTTTAAAAAAGTTTTTCAACTGCAGGAAAATAAAAAAAAAATAAAAAGAATTAAAACACATTTAAATCACTTGTATTGGACTTAAAAGAGTATTTTATTAATGTGATTGAATGTGAGGATGTTTTAAAAGTTAAATGCAAAGTGGTGTTGCTTTTTATCCAGGCAGGCGAGGACACGTTTCCTGCGTCTACTTTTGTAAAGTGGGAGGTTGCAGGAAGCACGATCCATCCTGAATCAGCAACCATGGTTGCATGCAACAGAAACCAATAGTGACTAATGTCAGTGGAGAAAAAGAATACATTGAAAGCATATTGACTATCTCACAGTCTCAAATCTAAGGCTGAGCAATCAAGGCTCCCAAAAGGATAGGAACTGGAGAAACTCTGAAATCTAGATAGCAGAAACTAGTGGAGGGCCTCTTCACGGATTTGTCAGAAAAATGACTTCAGGAAATAGGATGCTATCTGGGATGCTTGATTCATATACCCACCTCTTGACAGGGAGGTGAGTGAGATACTTCAGTTTTACCGATATTATCTATAGTGAGGGAGACATAGTTCAACTAAAAAAGTTCTGGATGCTGATACAACTTCTGACCTACTCTAAAACTTGATGTGTGGGTATAAATACACACATATACACAGCTTATAGCCTATGCAGGCATATGTAGACAGTCATTGTTGCAAAATTGTAATTGCCAATTTTCTTCCAGTATTCCCGCACCAATCCCTGTAACTGCTTCAGGTTTTTGAGGTGTTGAATAGGCATGTGGAAACTGCTGCATCACACTCTGTTAGATTTCATGTTCTCCACTAGCCAGAGTGGAAGATTGCCTCCTAGAAGAAAATTCTCCTTTGATTCCCCACAGTTAGCAACCTTTAAAAAAATGGCTGCACTTTCACCCTTTAAGATGCCTTTTCATATGATTTGAAATTTATTCTTTAAAAAGCCTTAAATAATAGACTGGACACTGCTGAGTTCACCACAGAACTGTCGGGGATTTTTATTTATTGGACAAATAGTAATTGCACAGAACAGAGTCCTAGGAGAGAAGCAGGATGCATAAACATCCCCTACTCCTAAATTTCTGCTTTAATGATGAGATTTTTAGTGTGTGTTATTACAATAAAAATAATTCTTTGTGATAATAGGAAGGGGCAGTTTGTTATTTAAGGATGAGCCATTCTCTTCAGGATAAATTGGGGGCGAGGCTCATATCCCTACATCTTATACCCATATATTTTGAAGTCTATATTTCCTTTTCTTTATTAGGAATCCGAATGAGTGAGGATGTTTTGAGGACTGTTGCCTGAACTCATGGTTAGTTTAAATGGAAATGCATTACTCTCTTTGGCAGAGTATTTAGATTCGTAACTTGGCTAACCTGGCTCACGTTACAGGCACTTTGTGTATTTCTAAGGGAAATCTGAAGAGAACATCATATCCAATTACAGTTCTGCCTCATATGATTTGTGGCCCTCTCCTGTATCTTTCTGAAGAACGTTAGCAATGCAAACTCTCACAGCAAGCAGCTCCCCGAGTCTAGTGTGTGCTGACGATAGGAAGGTGATGAAAATAAGAACCCTTGAATGCTGTAATTGGTGATCCAGCCTCCCAGACTACTGAAAATTAATTGGCCAGATGTTCTCTACCCTACTGTAATGGGGATAATGGAGGAGACTTTCCCCAGGTGTGCAGATTTGAGCAGCCAAAAGTGATTATGAGTGACATAATGACAGGAGCAGTGCCCATGTTCCACAGTGCCCTTGTGTATCTGTTATATATTTAGGAATTTCCCCTAAGGCGCTTCAGAAATATGAAATTAGACAAGGAACAAAACCAGAAGACCCTTAAAATAGAAAAAAAAAAGAGGCCTGGAAGTTGTGAATATTGTATTAGGTGTATCGTAATTGTATTGTTATTTAAGGTTACATGTATGCCTGTCACAGTTAGCTCTTATAATCACTTTACATTTTGTGATTAACCTTCACAACTTTATAGGTGGGTACCTGTACCATCTCTATGTTTTAGATGAGTGAACTGACATTCAGAGAGATGGAGTCAATCTCTCACTGTTACACAGGAAGTTAGAGAATACATCTTCAGGATCTAACATCAAAGCTCATAGGCTTACCGACTAAGCCCTATAGTTTTCAGAATGCCAGGCTTGCTTACCTCTCTAAGACACTCTGTGATAAGCCCATTACCAGAGTTATCTCATTTAATCCTCATAAGCACCAAGAGAGGTACAAACCACTGTCCCCATTTCACAGACGAAGATATAGATGCTACACGAGTGTGGTGAACTTGACCAAGGTGACATGCTATTACACAACAGGGAAGGTGCTCAAATCAAGTTTTGTTAGACTCCAAAGCCCGGGTATTCTCCACAGTGAAGCAGTGCTATGGAAAAGCTCTACCTTCTGGATGTGAAAATATCTCATCGTTACTTTGATCTAAGTCTGATTTCCTTTATTGTCCTTATTCACATGTGTACAGTCACAGCTAAAGTGATTATCCTGTCATCTTCTTCCATGCTGTATTTCCTTGAGCTTCCATTTTGAATGGAGCCCAATGCATTGCCTGTTTATTCCAAGCAGTTACCCTCAAGGACTATTTAGGGAGAAAATGTTGTTCTAATAAAACAGCATAGATGTCTCAAAGAGCTTTTAATCCATCTTTTTAAAAGATGTGGACTTTCTAAAATAATGTCGCCCCCATTTTTCTTCTATGAAAGAAGATATTTCAAAACCAGGAACACCTATCATAATAAACCATTAAGAGGACTCCAGTCGTTCAGTGTATTTTTAGAATTTCATATTTCACCAAATGTTGTTATCTATAATTCATGGGAGTGGGATAGGTTGGGATAAGATTCTGTCTTGTTAGTTTTCTCATCTTAATGGATTTTACTTTCTACATAAATGCCTTTTGCAAAAGACTATGACCCTTAATATCAATTGGCTAGTGTGAAAGAAGGAAATTTCCTGGAAACTAGCCTCATTGATCTAAAAATGAAGCATTAACAAAGAAGTCTATACCTCCAGAAGCAAAAGGAAGCTTTGAGCGATCATTATTTTGGAGGATTTAATTCAGTATTTTTGTCCCATGTCACACGTGAAGAGAAAGCCTACACTTTTTTTGGTGCCCTTTGAGCATATACCATCTGTTTCAGCTCCAGGAGGGTCCAGGATTCTATTTTTTCTTTCATCAGTTTCACAGGATCCTAAATTTGAGTATAACATTACACTGCTATACCTGAGTCTATAAATTCTAAAAATTAAAATTGGGGGGGGGGATTAGTGTAATACTTTAGTTCATAGGGCATTTAAATATTTACATGTAGCCCTGGCCTGATAGCTCAGTTGGTTAGTGCATCATCCCAATATGCCAAGGTTGCAGGTTCAATCCCCGCTTGGGGCACATACAAGAATCAACCAATGAATACATAAATAAATAGAACAACATATCAATGTTTCTTTGCCTTTCTCTGTCTCTCCCTCCCCCTGCCTTCCTCTGTCTCTAAAATCAATAATATTTATACATGTAAATGAAAATTTTCCCAAGTTAAAATTTCATCAATATGGTGAGAATATACCTTACTGTTCTGCCTGTATTTTTGCTTCTTATTCTTCATAATTTCACATATTTCTTATGGTTTTTTCTCTTACCTGGTGTCAATTGTAGTCTATATGTTCTAGTTGATGAACCTTCTTGAGGACGGATAATTCCTATTCTTTCTTCTTTTCTCAATTTATTGTGTATTCATAAAGCCATTTAATTATTCCTTTTCAAATTAAAGTGAATATAATTTAATGCTTTTCAAGAAACAGAAAGAGCCTCCTTAAGGGTAAAGGTCAATGTCAAAGAGGAGCATGATTATTAGTAAGGAAAATTTGGAGGGAATCCTAGCTTGTGTCTTTGTTATTTTTTTCCTCAGAAATTTTTTTATAGAATGACAAGGCTTTATATATACATTTAAAAATCATAAGCAACTAATTTATACTATATAAGTAATATATAGGGAGCACAAATTTACATTTATACATATGTATATAAGCTAGCATAAAATAACTTGATCAAAGCATTATTTCATATTTGTGTATTTACATAACTAGGTAAAATTATTGTTATGATAGATTATAGGTAGATATAGCAAGTTTTTTGTGTTTTATTTCCTAAATGTGTGTGTGTGTGCATGTGTGTGTGCAAATGCTCATTGCATCAAACAGCACTTAGAGCTTAGCTCTAACCTTTTATGAGGACATATGTGAAGCAAAGGGAACATCCAAGTTAATAGTCCCAGTATTAGCAGCAACCACACCTCAGCTGGACTTCCTGGGCTTCAGTATCATCTGAGTGCAAGGGTAATAATAATTCTGAAGGTTAGATGCCCACTAGTCTCCACTAAGGGTTCCCTAGAGAGGATTTCTAGAGACCACTGCAATCGAGTTTTAGAGTGCTGAGAGAGACCTGCTAGCATCCTTTAATGACATCTATGAGATAGCCAATTTCTCAACTACTTGAACATGTTGTGTTAATTTTGATTACTTTTCAGTAATCAGATGACTAGGACAAGCAGTGAATTCTTCAACAGATTCTACAAAATGGTTGTTTACTTGGGGCAGCCAATAGACTTTACTGCTTACTACCTTCAATATTTAACATCAATACAGACTGGTGGAAAATTGCAGAGGTAGGCCATGGCCGGTTTGACTCAGTGGATAGAGTGTCGGCCTGCGGACTCAAGGGTCCCAGGTTTGATTACAGTCAAGGGCATATACCTTGGTTGCGGGCACATCCCCAGTAGGGAATGTGCAGGAGACAGCTGATCAATGTTTCTCCCCATTGATGTTTCTAACTCTCTATCCCTCTCCCCTCTCTGTAAAAAATCAATGAAATATATTTTTAAAAAAGGAAAGAAAATTGCAGAGCTAGAATTAGCTGACTATGTAAAATCAGAGCATTTTAGAGGGAGTGGCTATGGAGGTGAACACACTGGGTGTTTCTGAGGTGCAAGTTCCTGGGCAGGTATATTAAGTCCCTGACCTCGTTTAACCCTCATCCTTAAGGGAAGATTGATTATCTCCAGTTTCCAGATGAGGAAACTAAAATTCAGAGTGATGAGGTGACAGGTATCCCTGTTTACTCTCCCCCCTCCCCCACCCCTCAAATGCAAGCTCCATAAGTACTGGGGCTTTGTTTATTTTATTTGTGATTGAGCCCTGGAACCTGATGCATTCATTAAATTTGTTCAACAAAAAACAAACACTCCCTGTCCTCAAAGAACTAACATTCTGGTGTAAGGAGACAAAGAATAAGCATAAAAATATGTAAATATATATTATTAAATGAAGAAAAGCTGTGGGAAATAATGTGGGTCTCTGAGTGTAGGGAGGAAGTGGTCAAGGACATCCTTCCAGAGAAAGTAAAATCTGAACCGAGATCTGAGGACATGCAGGAGGGCACCTTAAGGACAGGTCAAAGGAAGGAGTGTTTTAGGCAGAAGAAACAGCTTGTGCATAGGTGTGGGGGTGGGAATAGGACTGACAAAGTGATAAACAAACAAAAAAAAATATTTAAAAGGTATTGATACACTCACAGAATTTTTTTTTAAAGAATTAGAGTACAAAGCTTGAATGCCACCTACACAGAAATAAGGCCTATAGTTACATGGACATTAAAAAACATAAATAAAAAGTTCTCAATATGTCAAATTTAGCAACAGAGTAAGAATGTTGATATATGATATTAAGGAAAAGGGAACATTTTTAATGAATGCTTACCATGTGACAGAACGTTAGCTCATTTAATCCTCACACCCCTTTTGTGAAATGTGAATTATAGATGAAAAAAAACCCTGAAAGTCAGAGGTGTGAATTAATTCTCCTAGGTCCCACAGATGGTGACCGGAATCTAGATTCCAATCCAGATTTGTCTCATTCTAAAATCCACACTTTTTTCCATTTTACCAGACTGCCTTTCCAAATCAAGTAGGTACAGTCCTTCAGAAAAACCTTGGAATTCTTATCAGATAGGGCTCCTGGCTTATTCCTGTTGAATAGAAAGGACAACTGAAGCTAAATGACCTGGCCCAACTCAGCAAACTCTAAAAGCTGACTTGGGATTTGACTCTCAGTCTGTTAAATGTGAGTCTGAGCTTTCTCATCACCTCTCTGAACTAAATGTAACAAAACTAATGATGATCCCAATGAAAATATCTCGACCCTTTTTCAAAGGTTTGTACAAGTCATTGAGTGCGTTCAGTTACCAATGTATGTGAATGTATTGCATACCTGTAGTTACCGATTATAAAGTTGGGTGTTTAGGACAACCTAAAGCTACTTGTTTAAGCACTTCTGCTCAAATTTACTCCTAATTCTGATAACATTTTCCTCTAGTATCACATAATGGTTCTAGATTCTACTAATTATTTTCACTTGGTTGTATTTAATTTTTTAAGAATTGCATCCTCCCGGCCCCCAAACCACTCTTATTTAGAAATAAGGACCTGTCTCTTTTTCCTCAGGTTCTGTCATTCTGTTGTAGAGAATCAATGTCTCTTGTCAATACAGTATTTCTCTGCCTACTTTGTCATTTATCTTTGTATTGAATTGTCTTTCACTTTATTTCGCTGGCCCCTTTTCTTTTGAATCTTTTAAAAATGTATTTGTCCTGAATGAATCATTTCAGTTCAGTGGAATGAGATTCTGCTTGCTTTTTACCTTTGCCATGTTATGTTTATCATGAGATTAGCATCTTTATTTTGTGGCTCTGAAGTTTCTTGAGCATTTTTTCTCAGTCATTTTTATTTCCTTCTTGTCCCCGTGGTTCCTCATGGCCTGTTCTCCAACTATCTTTTAGTTTGTCCTGTTTTTCTACATCAACTTCTTGAGAGGTTTTATTCTTCAATTTTTTATGTGATGATATCAGAAATCATTGCTATCGGGTACATTCAAAAAATGTTGTCCTCTGCTCTGTTCCGCTCTCTGCACATGTTTATTAGTGAGTGGATAGTATTGGAAGAAGTTATATTCTTGTACTTGGCTTGTCCAGAGTTATTTTTATTGAACATGTACTTTAATCTAAAAGAAACTGTATCTCAAAAATAAAATTCAGTTTCATAAAAACTTACTGTAATTCAAGTGGTCTTGGCAACCCACAAAAAATATTTTCTAAGTTATTACTTCATATTGAGTTAAAGTTTTGATTAATATTTAAAAATAAATGCACAACAGCTACACAAATAGCCTTTTTATAGTTATTTTGCTATTGGTGGGGAGAGGTCCACGTTCCCACCTGTTGCTCGTGGGAATGGGCTTCTTGCGATATCCTGAGAAAAGGAATTTTCTGAGACTCACACGGGAAGATGAAATATTGTAGAAAGTTTTATTTCTTTGGAATGACACCACGGTGCTCTCCTGGTCCCATTTTCCTTTGTCCCGCCATCGAAGAAGGGTAGCTGTGGGAGAGCTAAAATCAAAGTGTCCAGAGTTTCGCCTCCATGGTTTCACAGTCCAACACAGCATTAGGCTACCTTGGTTTGTGTCCCCAGTTATAGCCCATAAGTCCATTGCATATGGGGTCGTCAGGGCCACCTGGCTATGGAGGAAATACAGGTAAACACAAGGAAGCAGGAAAGAGAGAGCCCAGGAACCAAGAGTCAGAAGAGAATGAGTTCTTTGGGGGATTATGTATTCCAAAATTTTCATGTGGCTCCTCCCATTCTGGCCAATGATCTCTGCTCCCAGGTGGGACTAACAGGCACCTTCCCTAGCCACCCCGACTTTATTGTGCATGTGTCTACTGCCCCTTTGTCCATTTCCTTCCACCAGTAACCTGTGGGGAATGGGCCAGTATTTCCCTGAGGGAGTGTAAAGTTGCTGTTTCTTGCTAACACTGCCCAAATGACGTGTCTATAATGTCTGGCCTTCCCTTTGCTCTTTTCCTATTATCCTATCTAATAAAAGAATAATATGCAAATTAACCATCACTCCACTACACCCACAAGCCACGCACACCAGCCAATCAGGAGGGAATATGCAAATAAACCCAACCAAGATGGATGCAGCCACAGAGAGCAGGAGGGAGGCTTGGGTTTCCCTGGCAATGGAGGAAGCCAAGCTTTCCACCTGCCCTTGCCAGCCCAGGCCTCCACTCAATGCTACAAACTTTTAATTATAGAAGATAAATAAATCCCAACAGAAATGGCGGCAGCCACAGAGCTGGAGAGAGCAGGAGGCTAGGGTTGCCCGCGGTGATGGAGGAAGCCAAGCTTCTGCAGCCCTGGCCTGCTTTGGCCTCTGCTTAAAGCTACAAAGTTTCAATTATAGAACATAAATAAATCCCAACAGAAATGGCTGCTGCCACAGAGTGAGCAGAAGGCTTGGCTCCACTCCAGGCTACAAAGTTTCAATTGTAGAAGATAAATAAATCCCAGATCCCAGGGTCTCTGCTTGGGTCACCAGGGGGCGTGGCCGGCCTGCAAACCAACACAGGCCCCTCGTCCAGGCCGCCACACACCCCAAGGGAACCCCCACCCTGATCCAGGACACCCTTCAGTGAGAACCAGTTGGCCCCCACCTGTGCACCAAGCCTCTATCCTATCTAATAAAAGAGTAATATCCAGATTGACCATCAGTCCAACACACAAGATGGTTGTCCCCATGTGGTCAAAGATCCTACCCCCATGTGGACACAAGATGGCCACCACAAGATGGCCAGCAGGGGAGGGCAGTTGGGAGGAACCAGGCCTGCAAGGGAGGGCAGTTGTGGGCGATCAGGCCAGCAGGGGAGGGCAGTTGGGAGGGACCAGGCCTGCAAAGGAGGGCAGTTGGGGGTGATCAAGCCTTCATGGGAGGGCAGTTAGGGGTGACCTGGATGGCAGAGGAGGGAGGTTGGGGGTGACTGGGTCTGCAGGGAAGGGCAGTTGGGAGGGACCCAGGCCTGCAGGGGAGAACATTTGGGGGGTACCAGGCCTGCAGGGGAGGGCAGTTAGGGGTGACCAGGCCTGCAGGGGAGGGCAGTTAGAGACAAACAGGCTGGCAGGGGAGCAGTTAGTCATCAATCAGGCTGGCAGGGGAGTGGTTAGGGGGTGATCAGGCTGGCAGGCAGAAGCAGTTAGGGGCAATCAGGAAGGCAAGCAGGTGAGCAATTAGGAGCCTGCAGTCCTGGATTGTGAGAGGGATCCCAGATTGCAGAGGGTGCAGGCTGTGCTGAGGGACGAATTTTGTGCACCAGACCTCTAGTTAATAATAACAAGCTAATTACAATGGTATCAGTCTCACTTTACTGAAAAGTATTGATAAAATGTGAGTATCACTTGGGTATGGTGGACAGAGCTGAGCTTTAAAGGGAGTTCAACAGATTTGAGGTTGAATCCTGGTTCACCACCTACCATAGTGTGGCCTTCAGGCAAATTAAATTTTCTCAGCCTCAAGTTTCTCTTTTTAAATTGGGATAATTGTATCTTCTCTATAGATAATTAGAAGATTAAATGTGATGCCATCTATAAACATTTTAATTCAGGAGCAAATATATTGGAGATGCTCAATAACTTGTAGTCGTTGCTATTACCACTTAATATAAGATGTCAACATTTCTAGTCTTTTTTTTTTATTTGAATTTATTTCCAGAAGTAGCCATGAACTTTCTCCCATCTCTTCAGTTCAAGGATATTTATCTTCTTCCTATTGTAATCATTTTATAACTATAATTTGAATACATACTGTCCTGATAGGGAAATAGTCTAAAGAAGAAGATTTGATAGCTATAAGTATCTAAAAGGTTTTGCTTTAGAAAAACATCTTAAAAATGGTTAAATATTTCTAAATTATATTGTCACAAAGTAGGGAAAATCATAATTAAGAGAAGTCTGAATAACCCTTTAGAATAAATGTGCCTTAAGAACTCATATAAGAAATCTAATGAGCCAGGAGATTGCATAACCTCCTGGAGTTTTTAACTGTGAAGATAGGACACAGTTCCTTAATTCTCATAGGAACCTTCTGCAGTTGACATCAGTCATTTCAGTTAAAATTAGCTATTGGAGAGTATGACACATGCCCTAGCCCCGTGGTCGGCAAACCGCGGCTCGCGAGCCACGTGCGGCTCTTTGGCCCCTTGAGTGTGGCTCTTCCACAAAATACCACGGCCTGGGCAAGTCTATTTTGAAGAAGTGGTGTTAGAAGAAGTTTAAGTTTAAAAAACTTGGCTCTCAAAAGAAATTTCAATCATTGTACTGTTGATATTTGGCTCTGTTGACTAATGAATTTGTCGACCACTGCCCTAGCCAGTTTGGCTCAATGGACAGTGTTGGGCCCATGGACTGAAGGGTCACAGGTTTGATTCCAGTCAAGGGCACATACCTCAGTTGCAGGCTTGATCCCTGGCGCCTGTTGGGGTGCATGCAGGAGGCAACCAATTGATGTGTCTCTCACATATTGATTTTCTCTGTCTCTCCCCCTCCCTTCCACTCTGAAAAAAAAAAATCAGTGGAAAAAGTATCCTCAGGTGAGGATTAACAACAACATAAAAGTATGATACAAATAAGAGTTCCTTTCTCTTAAGTCAAGGTTTTATGATAAGAACATTTAATTCTGATTCTGAAAGTGTTTGTCTTCTCAGTCAACTCCATTTATATCCCAAACCTTAATTCTCTGGTCTGATCTCTTGAGAGTTGTTGTTCTGAAATTTGACATACCTTTTTACCTCAACTTCAACAAGTCAAACATCCTTTTTGGCCACTCACCTACAGAAGCAATCTTCTAATACATTTCCTAATGTGTGCCAATGGTTCCATTATCTTGCTAAGTCTTTTCAGTCACCCTTGATTCTATCATTCCATCTGTCTCTCCAACCTTGCATTCTAATCTTCTTGACTTCTCTTTTAGACCCTTAACTGACAATCTTACACATGCATTGGCTATTCCCCTTGCTTTACTACCAATAAAACTCTGATAAGTGTTTTCAGATAGAGTATCTGGTCTAATGCTCAAAATCACAAACAAAGCTATTAATGTGTGTAAAATCTAGAGCTGTTTGATGTTAGTGCAGAATGGCATAAAGCCAGGGGTTATGCAGAAACATACATTATCCTACCCTTGATTAACTACTAGGGATTCCTTGAACAATTTTCTTAAAGATGAAATGTTTTGGAAGCCCACAGACACCTTCACATATACTTTTCATCCCTTCCTTAGTGTATTTCTGTAGTTGTAGAAATTTTGTCTATTAAGGGATTTATTCTTTAGGACCATACACATACCACCACATGAGATGCATCTCCCCCATGCCATGCAGTGGGTTATATGAGCTTTAAATGATATTCATGGCTACTTTTGCTTATCTCTGATATTTTGCCTTATATGCTACTTTAAAATCTAAACACTGCTTAACTGGGGACTCCAGAGTCCCATTTCTCACTGACTTAGGTGGCCATTTACTAACTACATAATAAATTTCAAATTGTTCTTCAAACAACTCTTCAACCTCATGTTTTATCCTTCCACAGACCCTCAAGTACATCACATCAGGCTCGCTCATTTTTTCCTATAGCAGGCTGTGCTTTTGCTTTAGAAACTTGGCTCAGTCCCCATTATCTGCAGTAATTTCCCTCCATTTCCACCTAGAGAATTCCTGTCTAGTAACTTTCAGTTAATCACCCATAGCTGAAAGTAGGGTCTTCTTCCTCTAAACTGTAACACTTGGCTTCTAGCACATTTTCATCACATACTGGTATATCCACCATGTTCACTGTGAAAAAAGGAGCAATACAGAAACCCAAGAAAACAAACCAAAAACCTCATTATTTCAACCCCTGAGAGAACTACTATTAATATTCAATAACATGCCTTTCTTTTTCTTAACATGTCCTTATTGATTTTTTTAAAGGGAGAGAAACATCAATGATGAGAGAAAATCAGCGAATGGCTGCCTCCTTCACACTTCACACTGGGGATCGAGCCTGCAACCCAGGCATGTGCCCTAACTGGGAATTGAACCATGACTTCCTGGATCATGGGTCTACACTCAACCACTAAGCCACACCAGCCAGGCAATAATATGCCTTTCTTGATTATTTGTTTCTTATGCATCATCATTTTTCTAGTAATACAAAAGAGAGAAGTTGAAATGCTATCATCACTTTATTATGTAGCATGTACTATTTTAAGATTTTACAACAATTGTATTTTGTAATCTTTACAAATAATATAAGGGATATCTTAACTTATTCTTATGTGATAGAAAAGAAACCCAAAACTTAGAAATGTTAGGCCAACTTCCCAAGGTCACAAAACTACAAAGAAGTAGAAAGTGGCTATGAGCCCACATTATATATATTTACAACAACATTAATTTTGTTTTATAAGAAAGCCAAAACTTTACGACAAAATAGAAAAATGAAATTTCTAAGGCCGAAAGTCAAACTCTAAATTAAAGAGGCTCCAGTGAATCGTTCTCTTAAAAAGTAGACTTACTCAGAAAAACTATGGTTCATACCTGAATGATGCTCACCCCAGGCCAGGCAGTGTTCCAAGTGTTGTTCACATTTACTTAGTTCACCCTCACAACAACTCCGTGGGAGAATGACTATACTTACCACCATTTTACAGATGTGCATACTGAGAAGCTGATGAGGTAAGTGATCAACCTAATACAATAGGCATGCTTCAGCCTACAAGACAGCACTACACTACATACAGAAAATGTTATTTTATCTGTGTATTATATAGAATGATGTGTAACTAAATATATGTGTGTGTGTATCTATCTAATCTTTTTAGTCTTTTATAAAATGGTGGATGATTCTTGAGACAGTTTTGTTTGCAGAAGCAAGGCACTCACTTTAATTAACTTTAACTAGGGCTGCTTATGGCTCCATGTGAGAAGAGACACAAAAAGGCCCATTAACTCTCAACATCATTTCCGTGTTGCTACTTCTGTGTGCCCTCAAGATGGTACTTTTTTCCCTGCTGTTCTTTGATTTTTGCCTCTTCTTTTCCCATTTTTAAAAAAAGTATTAGCAAAGGATGTGAGTCTAAAATTAGTCATGTATCTACTGGAGCCTTTTAGTTCATCTAAACACATTATTTCTGGGGAAATGGTAGCGATTTTGAGGAAAATTACATTTTAAAGCTTGAAAACCCTTGTTTTTAGAAATTCTTTCATCCAATTCATGGGTAATTATTTGGTCTCGATGTTTTTCTGAGTGTGAGTGACTATATGTGTTTTAAAGATATTCTCCACCAACTCTAACGCCATTGTCTTAAACATGCTAACAGCAGAATCTTACTCTCTACCTATTTGGTAATATTGAATGAAAACTTCTAACGTTCAAATATTTAATGTGCAATTGTAAAAACCAGCTACATAATTTCACATTTTCTGAAAACTGGCATTTACAATTATTCTTTACTATTATCATGACTCTAGACTTTGAAGGAATGGTTCAACGACAGCCCAAGCGAGACATTTAGCAGCCACCTTCGTTTTTGTATTCTGTGCAAGGCGCAGGGACTCCTTTCCTCTTGAAAGTTTTATCATGTACAAGGCTATTAACATTATGAGGATAGGCTGAAGCATGAATAAATCCTGAGACTTACCGATGATGTCATTACACTGGTCAATAAAATACATAGAGGGAAGGGCTTCCCACGCCACCAGGCTGGGCTAACTAAATCAGGATCCACGAGCAATTAACTCTTTAATTAAGATGAATGGGTGACATTAGCCCTCCTTAAACTCTGCTCGTCAGCATTTACAAATAGAAAAAGATGGATGCCTCCTTCCTAAGAAATGTGGGTTTTATATTTCATTCATGGACACAGTCTCATTCTTCCTACTTTGTAAACCAAAGTCACGGAAGTATAGAGGTGGTCAGAGATATTTTAACAGGCTTATTTCATCTGTCTTCTCTCTTACTATTTAAATACCTTATATTGGAATGTGTTCGGTTTTTCATGAAGCCAGCTTTATCATTATTATTATTGTACACAATTGCTTGGCATTTTCCCCCATTACACACAAAGTATATTTATGTTAGAACCTCATAAATGAATGCGACACTGCATAGAAGCAGTATTTATTTGTTCTTCCAACAGCTATTCATTGTTCTCTGCTGATTTGCTTGTAATTTAGCTCAGGGCAGGAAGTCTAGAGAGAGGTGTTTCAGGTCTGCTGTGTGTCTAGTTAGCCTTATGACCCTAAGCAAGGGTGTCTCTGAGCCTCTGTTTCCTCATCTGAAAATTTTGTTTACTGGAACAATTGATCCTGAAATTCCCTTTCAATTTTTAACTCAGTAAAAAGGAAAACAAAGGTATAAATCATTATAAGAACAAAGTGTCTAAACCAGCACTGTCCAAGAGAAATATAAGGTGATCTGAATATGAAATTTAAAATTCTCTAGTAAGTATATAAATAGTGGAATTAATTTTAATATTTTATTTAACCCAACATATATGAAATACTATAATTTCAAAATGTAACCGTATATGTGTATATTTATACACACGTATATGTATACTTATATACATATATACTATAGACATATATATACACACACATGGTTGCATCATCTATTTTGCATATTACCTATTTTATGTTATTTTTTTGTACTAAATCTTTGAGATCTTAGAGCACAGTTCAATTCAAATTAGTTCACCACCCACGTGTGAATAATACCATCCCAATGTTAACAACTATAAGAACAGATACATTCATATAAAGTTAGACTACATTACTTAAAAAAAAAAATTTGCCCAATGTGTAAGTTTTCACCAATTTTAAAACCCAAGGTAACTATCCAAGAAATAAATAAATCATAAAATTTGTTGCCGAGACCGGTTTGGCTCAGTGGATAGAGCGTCGGCCTGCGGACTGAAGGGTCCCGGGTTCGATTCTGGTCAAGGGCATGTACCTTGGTTGCGGGCACATCCCCAGTGGGAGGTGTGCAGGAGGCAGCTGATCGATGTTTCTCTCTCATCGATGTTTCTGGCTCTCTATCCCTCTCCTTTCCTCTCTGTGAAATATCAATAAAATATATTTAAAAAAAAAAATTTGTATTGCCCATAGATAATAGGATGTTTCTGAATGAATAGGAGATCATATAAAGGGAACAGTCACCATTAAGCAAATCCATTTACCACAATGTGCCACAAACTGAGAAGACCCAAGTGCAGAAAAGAGATAATACCCTAGTAACTTCCCCACTATAACTGATGCTGTGTGCTCTTTGCTTATAAGACCCTCAGCTCCATGGTTAGTGATACTGAGAAACTGATAGTCTAGTGAATAAGAGGTTGCATTCAATACAAAAGTTCTCTGTATTCATGTAGGAGAAATCTACCATTTAAAAGTAGTCTTTTATTTCTTAACATCATTTATATGTTAAGTGGAAATCTTTAAATTGCAGGGGGAGTGACATTGTCTATCTTTTCTTAAATAGCATATTCTACTTTAGGTGACCCTACTTTTATGGTTTTACCTGGACTCAATATTTATTGAGTATAAAATTGCATTGAAGTGTAGAAAAATATTTGGTTTAGAGATTATAGATTTTGAGCCTTGTAACTTTTTTGTCATATCACACTATCTGTATTATTTTTCAATTTGAGATATTTCCTCTAGTAGAAAAATAATAGTGATAACAATAATAATAATGTTAATCAAATTATATTTAGCTTCTACTGAGTGCCATGTAGAAGCTAGGATTTTAATGAGATTGGTGAACATAACATACAGTGTTATGTATGTTCTATAATTGAGTCTTACTTGGATATGTATGTATCATAAAACAAACTGAAAAGCTAGGTCAGTGATTCTGTTTCTAATAAACCTCTCTCCCTTATACACACTAAGGAACTTTATAGATCTCTTCGTTATTTATATAAATGAATGCCTATTATTGGTTTAAATTTCCTAGAATAGGAGCTAGAATACAGAAAGCATTCAATAAGTATTTGTTGAAGGAATTATTAGAATACATTTTAAGTTTTCAAATATGGCAGGTATTTGGAAATATCCACTGAGTGCTTTCCATGTGAAAGATGCTTTTTAAAGTGAATGAAGTAAATATTTTAAAAAACTAGCAAGTCATTTTTCTAACGATAGACTCCACCAAGTGAAAGATATACATACTAAAAAACAAACCCAGTTCTTCACAGTATAGGAGCCCAGAGTCTAGTCAATGAAACAGGCATCAAATGATTGCAAGGCAACATTATAAAGTGCTCTTGTAGATTCAGAACAGCAAGGAAGGTTAAGTCTTCCAGGACATAATAGAAAACCCAGAAAAGCTTCAAAGAAGTGGAACTTCTTCTGGTCTGAATGTCACACACCAAGAGGACACAGAAATGAGGGAGCACATAGAGGGCTCTTTTGTGAGTAGCTTGTGAGCTTAAAACTTAGCACATAGTAGGAAGTGGCAGAATCTGAGAATGGAAAGATACACGTATGTATGTCTCATAGAGAATGTGGCCTTTGTTTTTGTAAGAACGGGGAAGTAATTGAAGGCTTTTAGGTAAAGACATAAAATCATGTTTGGGTTTTCGCACAATAACTGCAGTATCAAAATGGAGGATGATTTGAGAAACCAAGACTAATTGCAGGCCACCGTAATGGCCAAAGGTGAGGATAACGAGGATCCGCACAAGCATGGGGGGTTAGATGTGAGGCAGGAAAAGATTCAGGACCAGTTGTAAGGCAGTTGCCACAGTGCTTATTCAAGGTGGGCAACAGAAGTAATCACACAAGCTCCAGAGCTCTCACACTAGCTCTAGAGCAGTGGTTCTCAACCTTTCTAAAGTCGCGACCCACAGGTTGAGAACCGCTAACAGGGTCGCCTAAGACCATCAGAAAACACAGATATTTACATTATGGTCCATTAACAGTAGCAAAATTACAGTTATGAAGTAGCAACGAAAATAATTTTATGGTTGGGGGTCACCACAACATGAGGAACTGTATTAAAGGGTCGCGGCATTAGAAAGGTTGAGAACCACTGCTCTAGAGGCTCTCACCGGATGAAAACTCCTTGTATTAAATACTAGAGGCCAGGTACATGAAAATTTGTGCACTCGGGAAGGGGGGTCCCTCAGCCCTGCCTGCATCCTCTCGCAGTCTGGGACCCTTCAGGAGATGTCCACATGCTGGCTTAGGCCCGCTCCCCAGGGGATCGGGCCTAAGCTGGCAGTCAGACATCCCTCTGGTAGCCTGGGAGCCCTCAGGGGATGTCTGACTAATGGCTTAGGCCCGCTCCCCCAGGCGTAAGCCATTAGTCGAACGTCCTTAGCACTGCTGCGGAGGTGGAAGAGGCTCCTGCCACCACTGATACGCTGGCCAGCCACGAGCCAGCTTCTGGCTGAGTGGCACTCCCCCTGTGGGAGCACACTGACCACCAGGCAGCAGCTCCTGCATTGAGCGTCTGCCCCCTGGTAGTCAGTGCGCGTCATAGTGACTGGTTGTTCTGCCATTAGGGTCAGTTTGCATATTACCCTTTTATTATATAGGATTAAAACTTGCCTGGGCTTAATTTAATCACATGTGCCAGTTTTAAAGGCACTTTCA
Source organism: Plecotus auritus (assembly GCF_963455305.1). Classification (NCBI taxonomy): domain Eukaryota; kingdom Metazoa; phylum Chordata; class Mammalia; order Chiroptera; family Vespertilionidae; genus Plecotus; species Plecotus auritus. Next base: position 9,967,830 of record NC_137773.1, on the reverse strand, counting down.
GAATTTAGTAACATTCCCTGTCAAGTTTTTGAGCAATAGTTTATGGTAAAATGTTGTGGAAAATACCAGGAACAGGGTAGGGAGTAAGAACAACTATTTAATATACTGCCTCTGCAAGTAACACGCAGAGTTCACTCTGATGCCATCAGAGACACATCTAAGGATCGAACCTACTAGTATAAACAGTCTTTGGTGAAGGAGAAGTCAGTTAACTTCCCTATGTGTGATTCATCTGTATAGTCTGGTATTTGGATTAACAATTATTAATTAATTCATAATTAAGCACATATGTGTTTTAAAAATCAGTCATAGTAGGTATTCTAGAGGAAAGATCTTCCAGGAAATTTGCAAGTTAGTTAGGATTTTAATGAGATTGGAGAATATAAAACAAAGCAAAGCTGTATGTGGTTTTTCTCACCCCTTTTCCTCCCAAAAAAATAATTGGCGATACCAAATGACTATTTAAAACTATCCTTTTCCAAATCTTGCCAAAAGGCAATTAAAGAGTCAGGTTAAGCAAAATTACAAGTTGTCAAATTTCTATTTGTAGCAATATAGAAACAAGTCATCATTATGTTCCTAACTATGTATCATGATATTCCAATTTGGCATGTAAATAACCAATTATTGGCCACATCACCTTTTTGGTTTGTGGGAACATAGACCAGTGGCTCTCAACTGAGAGTAATTTGCCCTCTAGGTGACATTTGGCAATTTTTAAAAAATATTTTTTATTGATTTCAGAGAGGGAGAGAGAGAGAGAGAAACATCAATAACGAGAGATAATCATTGGTCAGCAGCCTCCTGCACACCACCTACTGGGGATTGAGCTCGCAAACTGGGCATGTGCCCTCCTGGTTCATAGGTCAACGCTCAACCACTGAGCCACTCTGGCCCGGAACATTTGGCAATTTTTGATTGTCACAACTGGAGATTGTTGCTAGTATCTGGTAGACGGAGATCAAAGATGCTGTAAAAAAGTCACAGTCCATAGGGAGGTCTCTCCCCACCTCCACCAAAGAATGATCTTCTCTGAAATGTCACCAATGCTCAGGCTGAGAAATTCTGGTATAGACTACATATGAAGCACCTTAGGATTCTCCATGAGGTGCTGCCGTAACTTACAGAGAGTTGTTTAGTACTTTCAATTAAGAAGAGATCAAGTGGGGCAGTTCATGAATGAAGCACTCTGACATGCAAATGGAGGATGGGAACGTAAAGTCTGGGACTTCTTACTGTCAGTGAGCATGTTTTTCTCTGCTCATAGGACCAATCCCTATTGAAGTCATTCCTGTGCCATTTAGCATTTTCTTTGGGAAATTGACTTTAAAAAAAAAAATCGAAGGTGAAGTCATAACACCAGGGAAAACAGAACACAGAAGGGATTGGCCTAGCAGTCCCCTTGGGAGGGACACACTCTAGCGTGATCGGCTTCATTTATAAGGAAAGTGAACTTTGGAGCAAGGGCCACAAATGCCTCAGGCAAGGCTGACACTCAGCACCAGGCATGGTCACTTCCCCACCAGTTAGGAAATAACTGTTGCCTCAGACTCCCCAAGCGGCCCCAGCTGCCCGGGGTTATGTTCTGGGACACCTCTCACCATTCTGTATGCAGTCCCAGAACGAAAGGGTGAACTCTTAGCAGAGCTGGGAGACCCAGGACCCTGCCTCTGGGTGTGAAAACAGGGCCCACAATAATTGAGCTTGGTTGGGGCCCAAGCCACCCCGGCTATTAAATATGCATTAGTCCAGGTGAAGTGGCCCCTGTGCAAGGCGCTGTAGGGACGATGACATTGAGCGTCACTGAAGAGCACCCACGCGGGAGCGGCGGGACCATGGGGCACTGGGGAGCACAGGCCCCTGTAAGTATGCGCAGCCCCAACGCAACTCCAGCAGATGGTCGCCATGTGGGAACGCGGGTCCCGAGCTGCCAGCTCTTTCAAGAGAAGCAGTGAATTCTAATGATTTTTAAACATTGGCAATTAATTCCAATGTAAAACACTATCCAGCTCCGACTGCAATCTGCAGCATCCCTTCTGGGGATAACCCCTGGGCCAGCAGTTGGTAAATTCTGCTTCAGAAGGATGAGGGGAGGAACGTCTTCATTTCAATGCAGCCTGCAATCATTTCTCAGACTGCAAGCCTCCTGTCTCCAGCACCAAAAAGGATGGCTCTGAGACACCAGGTGAAACCAACCTGCAGCTGGTGTTTGAGACAACATTGTTCCTGGTGTTTAAGGGCCAGAAAATTACTCTTTTGGTTGTGCCTTTTTAGGCTTAAAACTCCTATCTCCACGTGACCGCAGAAAGAGGGGCCCCTCTTTCTGTACTAACAGGTTGAGTTTGCAGAAAAACGTCTCCTCTAGATCATTTACATGGAGCTTTATGCTCTGCTCAGGTAGGTATGAAACCCAGGGACTATGTTTATGATATTGTTCAGGGGTCCTCAAACTTTTTAAACAGGGGGCCAGTTCACTGTCCCTCAGACTGTTGGAGGGCCGGACTATAGTTTAAAAAAAAAACTATGAACAAATTCCTATGCGCACTGCGGGCCCGGGACGAGTCGGCTGCTAAGCAGGACAGGCAGCGGCACCCGGCGGGCCGGATAAATGTCCTTGGCGGGCCGCATGTGGCCCGCGGGCCGTAGTTTGAGGACCCCTGAAATACATCAGATGAAAAACAGATGCTAACTACTCTTTTCTGAATAAATGTTACCAATGAAAATGCCTCATGAAACAACATGAACCCAGCTGAAGGTGATAGACACATTTCACTTAATGTCAAAGTCTGGAACGGGAAATGATTCCAGAATTCTGTTCCCAAATAAATGATCCCCTAAAGCACCTTTTTTTTCTATGTATCGATACCTTAGTCAACTTTTTTGAATGTTGGCGGGGGCGGGGGGGGGGTTTGAATCACTTAAGCAAGGATTCATTGCTCCTTCCCCAAATTGAGGGTCTTGATCCCATAGTCAGAATCTGTATATTTACAGAGTCGAAGACAAAGATTTTAGTGAAAACACCAAAGCAGGAGAGCATCGAATTTTCAACATAGGACCCCACTACAAAGCACCTGTGATGAACGCAAGCCTGTGATAGGAGAGAAAAACTACCTGGCAAGTAGGCAACATGCTTTGGGGTTGACACATCCCTGCTAGCCAGGTATGAAAATCCAAAAAAGTTTAAAATGGGTAGAGCCTATTCAAACGATTAAGGGCCCCTCCATTCACAGCAATAGTCATATCATGAATAATTGCTCCTGGAAGCCTCTTTAGAAAAAATCACTTTCAGCTCTTTCTGCTGCAGCAGAGGAAATGGAGGCCTGGAAAGATGATGCCACAGAAGCTCCCAGAGTCACTGAGCTAGTCTTCTGATAGCTTTGGTTTGCTGTCTTTCCCTCTGCCTCTGTCCCTGCTGCCCCATTTCTTGTGGCCATTTCATGTGACTGGGGTGAGAAAGTATGAGAAGAAACCCATCGGTGTGTGCATTTGTGTGCACAGGGACACGTACTATTTGTTGCTAATTCTCGGCCTTTGTTCAAGGAGTAGAAAGCAGCACCAATGCCAAAACCGGTTTGGCTCAGTGGATAGAGCGTCGGCCTGCGGACTTGGGGGTCCCAGGTTCGATTCCGGTCAAGGGCATGTAACTTGGTTGCGGGCACATCCCCAATAGGAGGTGTGCAGGAGGCAGCTGATTGATGTTTCTCTCTCATCGATGTTTCTAACTCTCTATCCCTCTTCCTTCCTCTCTGTAAAAAATCAATAAAATATATTAAAAAAAAAAAAAAAAAGAAAAAGAAAGCAGCACCAAGCACTAAAATGAGATTTTAGTATTTTACTAGTGCCTAACCCTCTGTCATGCTGGATAAATCAGGAGTTGTTAATATTCATAGTAACTTGTATTGATTCTGAGGAACTGATGGCCTTCAAGAGGAAGGAAGGAACGTTTATTGAGGGCCTATTATGTGCTTTCTCTTAACATACACTATTGAATTGCAACCTCGCAAAAGCTGAGTCTGGAACTCAGAGAAGTGAAGTCACTTTCATAAAGCCAGGCTGTTCATCGCTGGCAAAGTTGGCAGTGCGGTTTAGTGGACAAACGCGCCTCCATAGCTCACTGCTTGGGTTTGAACCCCAGATTCCAACATTCCCAGGATGGAAGCCCTGGGGCTACTTACTTGAATCTCTGTGAGTTCCCTCACCAGCAAATCAGGAATAGTAACGGTTTTCATATCATTTGTAAAATGAAGGAAAATCTCATAGTAGTAACCCTTTCCGTGGTTTGAAAGAATCAGTGAAAAATTCATATAAAGGAGTTAGTTGATGTTTGGCCCGTTCAGGAAGTATCAGCTGTTATTATTGCTGTTTTCCGGGGTGCATATGTTTCTTACTTTAGCACACATTTTCTCTATACCCCTAGTCATAGTTGACCACCATGCATGTTACACTGATATGTTGAAATTTTGTAATGAAGATTTACATTTTTCAAGGATCTACAGGCATTGTAGCACTGGTTTATTTCATAATGGGTTTCTAATGAAGGAAGTAATACTCAATTGAAAATTAGGCTGGTTGCTTAAACCCTGACTACCTGAACACCCCCTACCCTTTTACCAATCATGAACACCTTGAACATTTTCCCGTATGATGCATGCAGAATTAAGTCTTTTGTTTATTGATTGGCCAAATATATGCAGGGCAAATGTATGCTACTTCATCCTTGGCTCTTCTGAGAGAGACTGTTACCATAGTAACAAAGGCATCCTTTGACTCCTTCTTCTACATGGAGTTATAGAAATGCTTCTTAAAAAATATTTACGACAATATTTAATGTCAAACCTAAAGTAATTTTTCTCATTGTCTGGGGAGCAAAATTGATTTTCTCTGGGCAAAGTTTGTTTGGCTGCCCAAGTGTACCGTTTATAGTAATGTGTTCCACCAAATTTCTTTAATTGCCAGTTAAACATATTCTGTCTTAACTTCTGATCTAATTTCATCATTAGGAAGTGCCTCTCCCTGCACCGGGCCTATTTTGGTTCTGAAATAGCGCACATTGCATCTTTGCTTTGTCAGGGTAAGGTGGAGGGGAATAGGATGAACCACTTGCTTTCTTCTGTCAAAGAACAGGATGTGTGGCGAGGGAGAGAAACACGTGCCTGGGATGGTCAGGAATATCTGGCTTATCCCAAAGCTGAGGCTCAGGTGGCAGCTGGTGCCTGCTTTCGGATTCCAGTGGTTCCAACCCCATTCTTTCCCAAGAGGCATATGTTTTAGTATCTTTGTTTTTTTTTGTTTTTTTTTCAAAATTAAAAATGACTCTTGTTGTTGTCATTACAAGAACAATACAAGATCATTTCAGAAGATTCAGAAAGTACAGATAAACACAAGAAAGATGCCCATAATCTCACTTTCTGCAGATAATCACTGTTACTATCTGGGTGTATTCTTTCAAAGTTTTGTGTGTTTATTATGCATATACTTTATTTTAGAGAACAAGGCCGTGCCTATTTATTATTCTGCAACCCACTTTTTGAATGTTATTTAACATGTACTAATACTGCTGACAGGATGAAAGCTCACTTCTAAAGCATTGTGTATGATGGCTGCAAAGTTGTTAAGATATTCTTAGACATTGGTAAATTGAATTCTCATTTGTTGGATATCTAGATTCTTCCCCTAATCTAGGCAGAATTGTAATGAATTTCTGGAATGGCTAACCTTTGTATACACTTTCTATATACATTTAAATGAGAAAAAAATAAAGATAGTCTTATGTCCTGTTGGAATGAAAGGGATGTGAGGGTGTGGTTGAGGTGGCTCTTCCAGATGCCTCCACTCCCTGCCCCACCAAGGGAGGACATCCAGAGACCTCTATGAGTCTATATGTAGGAGTCACAACAATAAACTTGATATACACTCATTCTCTGTGACCCGAGCCATTTAAATGCTGGACTCTCACTTCAACTTCTGAGCATCTTGGGAGGACTTTTAGCTTCTTTACTTTATTTATTCCACAAACATTCATTGAGAAGCAGTTATACCCTAGAACTGCACTGTCCTTTGTGACATACGCCACCGGCCCATACATCCTCAGTGACCTACCCTGTGCTAATGGTCCACAGCCATTTAAGTTACAGGATGCTATAAAACAGCGTGGGCTTTCACTTCCGTGATCAGGGGTCTGAATCCCAAGTCCCCTACTTAATACCTAACTAATATTTCTGAAACTCAATTTTTTTTATGTTTAAAGTAATAAAAAGAAAACATATGTCAAGTCTCTTTTATTAGGATTAAAATATATGGAACATGCTAGACATAATGTCTGGCATACAGCAAGATAACAGCAATGGTGGCTCAAGTGGCCATGGGAAGCATGGGGAAAAGGAGTGACTCCTTGGGGGCTCAGGAGGGATCCAGTTCAGTGCTCAATAGACTAAGCACAGAGCTTCTAGTTTAAAACTCCAGGTCTATGTGCCAGCTCTCCATGACTCACTGCCTGACCTTGGATTAACCACTTAATCTCTCACTGCCTTGGTTTTCCTCACAGTAATATGAGCATAATAACTCTTACCCACCTCACTAGGGCAGGGATGATTAATCAGTGTTTATAAAACTCAATAAATCCTTTGGCTACGAAGCTCAGTGAGATTGGAAAGCATTATTACTATTAGCTGCTTTCTTAATATACACACCAGCCTGCCAGGGACTGCTGAATGGAGTACCATGGAGTTCTACCTTCCTCCTATATCATTGTCAAGAGCCTCAGTCCCTTTAGCCCTGCCCCTGCAGATATCAGTTTTTCTACTGCGATAATGCTTGCTCTTCAAAAGGAGCAATCAATTTCCTGCTTATACCCAAGTGCCCACAGCCACCCACACCGATGAGCCATGTCTATTCTTTTAACTAAAATTTATTGAATAGTTGGGAGGTGCTGTACTGGGTACTGGAGATAACTTACCTAGTAATAGACAAACATGTAAATTGATCGTACCTAAGCTACGCCACCAGCCAATCAGGAGTGATATGCAAATTAACCCAACAAAGATGGAGGTTAATTTGTGTACACAGGTGCTGAGTGACAGGGGGTGGGCAGGATGCTTGCATCGTTGCCATGACAACGATGCAGGCGTTCTGCCCCACCCCCGGTCTCTCAGGGCCTCTGGGCAGCGTGGGAAGGTGGGGCCAGAGCGGAAAGAGGCAGCTCCAGGGCCTGAGTGAAAGGGGCTGGGCCGGAGTGGAAAGGCGGTACTGGCAGCCAGGGAAAGGAAAGCCCATTCTAGCACAAATCTTCATGCATCGGGCTTCTAGTAAGGATGTATAAAAATCAATACGGTGTCTACCTTCAAGGTATTGAGTATGTGGGGAGTGACCAGACTGGTGACCAGCAGTCAGTCCTATTACAGCCCCGGGTACTCTGATGAAAGATCTACAGGGCCCTAGGGGAGCGTAATATGCACTTGCATAGTTTTCCTGCTAGAAGTGATATCTAAATAAAAACTGAGAAAGAGGCAGCCTTGTAGATGGGAAAATACAGGAGAGAGAGGAAAGAATGTTCTACCAAAAAAAAAAAAAAGGCAAATTATTATCAATGCCTCACAAAGAAAGTGAGTAAGGCTGTTAAGGAAACAAAAATAAGTTTCTCAGAACTGAAGCTGAAGAAAGGGGAAATGTACAAAAGGATATTTCCAACACAATCTAATCCCATCCCTTTGATCAGGCTCAGCCACCTGACCGGATCATTGGTCATTTAATGGATCTCACAACCTAGCATCCGCCCCCGCTCCAGCTTAGACATTGGAAGTGACTGCTTTTTCAATTCTCAGACGTCTGCCTCCTTGGCCTTTAACCCCTTGTGAGTTTCTTTGTATTGATACTAATAAACACCTCTGTTTGGTGTGGGGGAGCAGGGGGTAGGTCTGGCTACTTGCTATTGGCTAACTGCTAGCTGATTTTCTGACTTTCTTTGTAGTTATTGCCTGTTTTTAGCTGTCAGTCTCAGGGATGCCATTGGTGTAAATCAGGAGTCCAATTTTAAAAATTGAAACATTGTGCACATAAAATAAAACAACTAAAAGAGAGAGAGATCTGCAAAGAATTAAGATGAATGTCACTATGGTATTCCTGTATATAACTACAAAAAGGATATGCATGATTTAGGTTTCTTGATATATATATATATATATATATATATATATATATATATATATATAATATATTTTACATTAATTTTGCAAGCATACAATAGAGAGTCCTTGAAAATAGCACCATAAGCATATATAACAAAACTGAAATGACATAATAAAATCTTAGACAGAAGGTGAGATTTATATTGAAAAAACTAGACCCCCCAAAAAAAGAGAGAAGAAAAAAACAACAACTTGTCAGTAATAAAAACATGGTATAAACTTTGATCAACATCAGAGTTAATCACCTCATTTGGTAACTGACAGTTCAATGAAGTTTCTGTTTTAAAATCATGGGCAAAGCACACTGCCAACTTTTATTTGTCATTTGATATAAGTTGAGCTATCGTCCAAGATGGTAGAAAACCTTTCTTGTTGGGTTTTACCTCTTTAATCTCAAATGAAAACTGGCACTCCATCTGGATAATGTCCAACGTGACACATTTTGGGAGCCGTCAACTACCTAGCCTTACAAATCAAGAACACTGATTAAATAATCAGGATTTCTGAACAGCCTGGAGGGAGCGCTACGTTTTTTGCATGAGTAATTGCCATTCTGTTTGTAGCACAAGATGTTTTTGAGCTCTGGATAAAAACTTGTGTTTGGCACACTGACACTGAGTATCTTATTTGTGGGTTAGCAGGAGTTTGACGTTCTTCAAAAGAATATGATAGCAAATATAGAATGTAAAAATGTCTTAAACTAATGAAAATTGTCACTAAGAAAATGAAACAAGGTAAGTAATTATTTGCTTATTTTTGAGGGGGAGGATAAAGGTACCGATACTTTACTGAGCATCTGTTTGAAGAAAAGCTGCTATTGTTCTTCCTCAGCATACCTAATAAAACAACAAATATCTCCATAACTATTAATCCTCCTTACATAAATTAAAAAGTCACCTCTCCCTTATAATGATTAGAAATATAAAGATAGAAAATTCTGCCTGAGACTCGTGGTCAAACACACCTTTATGCTCAAGTTAGCAAGACATTGATTAGAATAATAAATGACTTCCCAGAATTGCTTGCATGAAGGAACAATTTTTTCCTTAGAAATGTCAAATTTAGTCTAGAAAATTTCAATGGACATTATAAATGTTGTGTTCAGCTTTGGCCCTAGGCAAAATTGTCAGTTTGGTGAAGTTATTCTTTGTCATTTCTCAACATCCTTTTGAAGGATTTTATTTATGCTGGTACTCAATCATTTCTTCATTCAAAAAAATTTATTATTGAGTGCCTACTAGCTGGCAGGCACAAATCTCAGGGCTAGAGATACAGTAGTGAAAAAGACAGCCAACACTCTATGTATGGAACCTACATTTTAGAAACTAGGGTGAATATATTAAAACTGAATAAGTTAATAAGAAAGAAAATTTTGGATAACAGTAAATGCAATAAAATAGAATAGTCTGTTAGATAATATCTGGGGCTACCTGAAGTCTTGTAGTCAGGGAAGACCTCTCTATAAAGCTGAGACATTTGAGCCAGCCATGCAAAAATATTGGGGAGCACCATTAAAAATAGAATGAGTCTAGCAAATGCAAAAACACAACATGAAACTGAGATGGGGGCATCCATGCAGTTTGATATAGACAGGAAGATTTATGTGACAGAAGTAATAAACAAAGAACAAAGTATGATAAGGCAGGAGAGCCAGACAGTGGCTTCTTGCTCATAGCAGGTCCTATTAGGCTTAATAGAAATTCTACTTTCAGCCCTAGCCAGTTTGGCTCAGTGGATAGAGCATCAGCCTGCAGACTGAAGTGTCCTGGGTTTGATTCTGGTCAAGGACACATACCTTGCTTCTAGGTTCCCCAGCCCTGGTTGGGGTATATGCAGGAGGCAACCAATCAATGTGTCTCTCTCAGATCGATTTTTCTCTCTGTCTCTCCCTCTGCCTTCCACTCTCTCTAAAAATCAATTGAAAAATATCCTTGGGTGAGGATTAACATAAAGAAAACAAGAAATTCTACTTTCAGTATGATGGGAAGCCTTTGCAGAGTTTTAGTACGTATCTCCCTTCTTCCTTCCTTCTCTCTTATTACTTTTATTTCCTTGTTTGTTTGTTTTTTGTGGTTTTTTTTAGAATCTCCTACTATTCTCCTACTATTGTAGCTCTCTTGATAGCCCTTTGCCTAATATGTTTTATGTTCTCTTCTAATAAAATTCACCTTTGGACTTCTGACTCTCTCAGGTACCAGCCAGGTGATTTGTAAACTAATCTGAAAAACCAATATGAATTAGAGTATTCATAGTAATTGTGGCTTGAAATGATAGCCCTCTAAGATAACATCTTTTCTCTAAAACATCCTGTATTATCCAGACTTCAAAGAGTAAATACTTTGGAAATTATAGCTATTTACTAGGGGAAAACACAATTTAAACAGCTGCTTTTATTCCTCCTATGCAAAGGACTATTCTTGATTGTGTGAGATCTTCAGGTCAGCAGCCTGGGCTGTAAATCAGTAAGAATTATTATTATCCTTGCTTTTATGATCACTATGATTTATTAAGTCCCTGTTGTGTGCCAGGCACTATATTAGACACTTTATATACATCATTTCATTTAGTTCTCACCACCAAACCTACACATTCCCAATTTATAGATGAAGAAAGTAAAGCTTAAAGACTTTTCTGCTTCATTCTCTAACTAGAGGCCTGGTGCATGAATTTGTGCACCAGTGGGGTTTCTCAGCCTGGCCTGTGGTATCAGGCCAAAACCAGCTCTCCAACATCCCCAGAGGGGTCCCTGATTGCGAGAGGGTGCAGGCCAGGCTGAGGGACCCCACTGGTACACATTCGGGTCCAGAGAGGGATGCGGGAAGTTGGCCAGTGGGGGAGGGCTCCAGGGCATGTCCAGCCCGATCGGACAGACCCCAGCAGCAAGCTAACCTACCGGTCAAGTGTCTGCCCCCTGGAGGTCAGTTGCACATCATAGCGAGCAGTTGAGCAGTCTTAGCATATCATTAGCATATTACTCTTTGATTGTTTGAACTGATGACCAGATGACCGGACCTTTAGCATATTAGGTTTTTATTATATAGGATGTAGACCTGGAATGAGAATGAGATCTAGAAACATAAAAGGCAATCAATAGCTATTTGTTGGATAAATGCATGATTGGTAAACAAAACAAAACAAAAAATCAATGGCCACTCAGCTGGAAGTTCATGGATAGAGCTGTGATTGAATTCAACCCTTACTGCCTTTGAAGCCCACTCCCTATATAACAATGCCTTCCTCACCTCATACATGATGGGTTTCCTTATCAGATCCACCACTCCAAGGAAAATGGTTCAAGGGAAAGAAGTATATCCAGTGGGTGGAAGCCTTCAGCCAGTTAGAGAGTTCATCCTTCCTTTTTTTTGGAAAGCAATTGACTGTATCTCCTGAGAAAATCAGGTTAATTAGATGACTATGGTCTGGTAATTAGGCTATATTGATAAGAGAAAAAGTTTCTCCAAGGTGTTTGCCAGGAATACATGCTCACACACACAAATACACACACACAAAAAAAACACACACACAAAAAAAAAAAAACACACATACACACTCAACTGTAAATGGGAAAACACCATGTGGAACTCAGAAGGATCTAGCTTTTTCCTCCAGTCAGTGTCTGCAACCTAGCAAGCTTGTTTTGGGTGATATTCTCTATCTTACCAGTTAAAAGAAAATACCCCTGCGGTTTCTAAGAATGTGATAAGGGTTACCTTTAAGGAATACAATTTTGTTCTTTGATTTTGGCAAGACCTACCCATCCTTGTCAGAAGCTGAATGAGTGAGTGCCAGGGTCTTTGAAACAGAAACAAACAAGTGTGTGCCTCTGAACCATCCTTTTCAGAAAGAATAATCAACTCTCAAAGAGGCACTCTCTGGAAGAGGTGATGCTCTTGTGGTATTACAAACCTGAACTTAAGGATAAGTTAGAGGAGGCCCTCACCCCCCGTCCAAAAAAAAAAAAAAAGTGCTCTTGCGAAGCACTCATTCCATGGGTTACTATGGGTTACTATGAAGAAAGTATTCCTTGATAAACATTTTCAGAAATTGATAGTGAATTATGGGACCTCTTAGAAATTTTCTCAAAGACTACTATTAAAGAGGTCCTTAAAAAAGCAATCAACAACAACCTGTATAACTTTGTTTAGCCAGTGTATCCCAAACTGATGTGGCCACAAGACACCATCAAAAGTCCATGGAATTAGTTGTCTATAAAATATCCTTTGGGAATTGCCAGCTCAGGGACTTTAAGTGGCTCATGATACATGGAAAAGTAAAGTTCTTGTGTGTGGATGTAGCCTTCATAACATCTCATTGACTTTTAGGGCAATTTATAAGATTCCAGATGGAAACATCCTTGGGGTAATGTTTCCTATTCCATGTGGTGATGTTACTTCTGACTACCTGTAGGCAGCAAGTTGTGGCAGGTGGGGTCACAAGCTGTCGGGTCACTTAACACCTTACATGACTTTGTATGACTCACATTCTCTGAACCTGACCTATCAATAGTATTGAGATCCCAAAATGTTATGGAGCGAAGTTAAGCAAAGTGCTTAGCATTGTGCTGGCAACAAGTAAGTGCTTGGTAAGAGGCACCTGCTTTACTTTGTGGGTTTTTTTTTTTTTTTTTTTTCCTGATGCTTCTTAGGAGTTTGTACAGAACCATTCACACTCTCTTAGAGATCCCTCTTCTTGTCAGGGCATGCATTTGTAAGAACACCAAGTGGGTATTAACTATCTCATACATAGACCTCATTAGAGCCATTCACAAGCCAAGCCCAGAGTCTTATGGATACAAAATGCAGAATTATTTTTTGTAGTGCAACCCACATTCTTCTTTAGCTATAATATTCCGTTAAGTGGCACTTTAAAAAGCTATTAGCAAAAAAATCACTCGTATTAAAACTCATCTTAACATTAAAAATCAGTTTTCTGCAAAAATCTGTGGATTTTCTTTATGCTATTACTAAGCCTGTGCAGAGATGTCCGTCCCCCTAAACACCAAAATAACTATCATAAAAGAATCTCCCAAGGAAATCTGTAGTACTGCAAAATAGGTTGATGTTTACCTTCGTGCAAGCCAACAATTGCCAGACAGACTTTTGTGTTTGGCAGGTTTGCAAGCCATGGGTAGAACTACAAACAAGTACTTTAAGTTATCTACATAGATTTGCTGCTCACACATCTGTAACTGACATTCACAAAGGAAAGATACCACTTCAGGTGTATACTAGTAAAAAGAATTTGCTACATAGACACTTGAGTTGATAATGATTTCTGTAGGATTTCAATGCTACATTTTGAGTTTATTATTTATTTTGGAGGCAGAACATGATAATAGTTTTTTTAATAATTTAACATGACTGTTTACTATTAGTCCTGTGATTTCCCTGCTTCAATCCAAAAGTATCCCATCTCATTCAGAGTAAAAGTGTAAGTCCTTGAAGTGGGCTATTACGCCCTCTACTCTCATCTGTCCTCACCCTTCCTCTCCACTTACTTAGTCTGCCACAATCACATAATCCTTCTTGCTCCTGCCCCCAGACCATTGCATTTTCTGTTCCTTCTGTCTCAAATGTTCTTCCTCCAGTCACTCACAAGATTGGTGCCCCAGTTCCTTCAGGTCCCTACTCAAATGTCATTTCACCACTCTATACTAATTCATATTGCTTCCCTCAGAATTCCCTCACATCCACCTTTGCTTTATATTTCTCCCCAACACTTACCTTTACAAGGCATGTAATTTTTTCACATAAGAATCAATTACTAAATTTTTGGGGAATTTTGCAAGGCAATTGTTATAACCCTGAAAGCTTGAAATTGAACATGTGGGAATATTTACACCATGGAAATTGGCAAATGCTAATAATCAGAGCTCTTACTTTATGGAGAGCTGATTTACCAGAACACCACAGACATAATCAGTTTTTACTTCTTTATGTGGTTACTGTGGTCCACCACTAGCGTGTAAGTTCAATGAAAGCAGCATGCTTGTTTTATCCGCCACTGTCTACCTAGCGTTCTGGACAGTGTTTGGTCAAAGAAGGTCATTAACAAATACATGTTGAATAAATGATTGGTGAGACTACCACAAATTAGAATTTTATTTGTGAAGGATGAGATTGATCCTTTCATCCCATTCTCTAATGTAGTCATATAGTAGATATTTTTAAGAGCCCGTGAGCCAGATATACCATTCTAGGACTTGGAGACATTTTAATGGAGAATAGAACAATATTACTACCTTCATGGAACTTATATAGGGTGGGGCAAATGTAGGTTTATAGTCATAAGTACACAAAACACAATTTATTCTTGAATTACTGTTTATTAATTGTATTACTATTGTATTACTATTTATTAATTATTGTATTACTATTGTTTATTAATTATTATATACAAACAAAAAGTTTAGATATTGGTAATCACTAGAAAAAAATAAATTTAGATATTGATAATTGTTAGTAAAAGATATCTATATCTTTATATCTCTCTATCTCTATCTCTATCTATATATATACTTATAATGGGTAAAAAATAGACTAGAGGAGCAGTTGCTCTTTTACATAGATAATTCTGAAGGGTGATGTTTGAACTGAGAGCTGAATGATGTGATTAAGCTAGCCAAACTCAGATGTAAGGAAAGAGCCTTAAACTGAGGTGTAAGCAGAGGCACTGGGAAATACAAGGCCCTTAAAGTGGCAATGAACTTGGTGAACTTGAAGAAAAAAATCAGGGCTGGTAATCTTTAAATATATTGGGTTAGGGATGGGATAGTGATGAATGAGGTCAGAAAGGCAGGCAGGGCCAGATCTCCCAGGGCCTGATAGGCCACAGGAAACCATTAGAAAGTGACATGGTCTTATTGAAAGTGTACAGAGATCATCCGGCAATGGAGGACGATAAGAGACCAAGTTAGAGACTTCTGCAGAGCCTCAGCACGTACAGTAGAATTATGAAATATGTAGGTGAATTGAATGGACACTGAAGGGTTCTGATCATTTTAGAGGTGCATTTAACCAAACTTTCTAGAGGCATGAAATCTTTGGTTTTACATACTGTTCAAAAGGAGATAAAAAGATGGGATATTTTTCAAGTTTAAATTAAAGGTAATATAACCTTGGTATTCAAACAAAAAAATATGAAAAAAGTAAACAAAGTTCACTCTCTCAGTTAAAATTCTACATGCAAAAATCCTAGATAGAATATTAGCATGCCAAAGAAAGAAATGTGTGAGAAATACTTGGTGACCAAATAGGGGTTCCCTCAAGAATTCCCAGATGGTTTGGCATTTAAAAAACAACAACTGTTAATGTAGTTAAATATGTTAACAGATTATAGAAGGAAGGATTAGATGGTCATACAAAATAAGATAATTTGATAAAATAAAGCACCCATTACTGTTTTTAAAAAAAGAAATTAGAATCTAGGAAATCTAAGAAGACATCCTTAATAAGATGAGGATATATACCAAAATCACAGCCAGCATCTTAATAATAAATGTTAGAAATATTCATCTTAGACTCGAGAAAAAGTAAATGATGTCCTTTGTTCTCTTTTCTGCTCTGTCTTGTATAATGATCATAGCTAGTGCAAAATGATTAAAAAATATAGAGACTAGAAAGGAAGAAACAATACATTGATTATTTGCAAGAGAATCCAAAGAGAAATGATTAGAACCCCATAGATCTATATCCAAAACTTAATAATGCTTCTATATACTAACAACAACTAAAAACATAATTCTAGAGAAGATACCATATAAATCTATGAGATACCTAGGAATAAATGTAACAAAAGGTGGCTTAAATTTTGTAAAAAAAAATATTACAAATATTTTATCACCTGAATCCCCCAAATTCAGTTGATAAAAAGATTTACAAACTTAATTACAGTAAGATTGAAGACTTCTGTGTTATAGAGTATACTATGAACAAAGTGAAAAGGGAAATTTCAGAGAATTCCTCCCCCCACCCCCCATATAGTTATCAAGGGACTATACCTCCTAATATGTTAAGAACTCCTAAAATACTAAAGGTTAGGCTGGCACAGAGCCCAGGCTTGGTCCTCTTCTCTTTCTAATTAAGTCTCTTGTGATTTCATCCAGCTTGAGGCCTACTGTACCTTTGATGACTAATAGTTATCTCACCCTGTGACTCACCCCCAGCCTTCCCCATTTCAGCTGATGCAAGTCCCTCCTTCCAGTGTCTCAAGGCAACTGTAGCCTAGAGCAATCCTTGACTCTTTTTTTTCACCCTCTGCCTCCAATCCATCTCTATTTTTTAAAATATACCAGGCCCTAGCTGGTTTGGCTCAGTGGATAGAACATCAGCCTGCGGACTGAAGGGTCCTCAGTTTAATTTCAGTCAAGGGTGGTCAAGGGCACATGCCTGGGTTGTGGTCTAGAGCCCCCATTAGGGGGCATGCAGGAGGTAACCAAACAATGATTCTCTCACATCATTGATGTTTCTCTCTCTCTCTCCATCTCTGTTCCTCTCTGAAACTAATAAAAATATTTTTTAAAAAAATAAAATATATTCGGAATCTGACCACTTTTCATCATGTACATGACTACCATCTTGGTTTAATTCATCCTCATCTCTCGCTAGTAATAATAAAATCACTTCTTAATTGGTCTTCCTCAGGAGTGGGCAAACTTTTTGACTCGAGGGCCACAATGGGTTCTTAAACTGGACCGGAGGGCCGGAACAAAAGCATGGATGGAGTGTTTGTGTGAACTAATATAAATTCAAAGTAAACATCATTACATAAAAGGGTGCGGTCTTTTTTTTTTTAATTTCAATAGTTTTATTCATTTCAAACATTTTAACAAGAAGAATGTAAACACTAATTATTATAAT
Source organism: Plecotus auritus (assembly GCF_963455305.1). NCBI lineage: Eukaryota > Metazoa > Chordata > Mammalia > Chiroptera > Vespertilionidae > Plecotus > Plecotus auritus. The sequence goes on along the minus strand of NC_137773.1, from coordinate 9,950,789 downwards.
TTGAAACTTCAAAAAATGGAGGAATCATAGCACAATAACATACCTTATATTGAAGATGGCAAAGGCAAAATAAAATTGCCTAACAAAGGAAAGGTACAAAAGCCTTTCAAATTAAACTTAAATATAATAAAATAATTTAAAACTAAAACAAATAGAAAAGAACAAAATGTGTAAACAGTAAATTAAACATTTTCTTTAGTGCAACTTCCAAATTATGCCTGGGACGTAGATGTAGATGCAATGTAGACTGGGTTGAAAGGTTTTTGGTCTTTAAAACATCAACTTCAGTGGGAACAGTGTTGTTGGTCTCCTTTTTAGCTAATGCTCTGATACTGTGCTCTCCAGGGGCGTGTCTCCCTACATCACCATGATAACGTGTCTACGCATTCCCAGGGTGATGTTGGGGGACGCGTCCGCGGGCATTACAAGGAGCCCCTGGAAGATTGAGAGGTTGTTCCTTCTACTGAATGGGCGGATATAAATCAGCCCACTCAGAAGAAGGAGCTGCGGCCGTGTTTCCCGGCATTGCCATGTTAACACTGCTGCTGGTGAAGGAGCGGAGGGGAGAGCAAGAGAACCCTCTGCTCTTTCGGCTCCGCGGGCCGGATAGAACAGCCGAATGGGCTGGATCCGGCCCGTGGGCCGTAGTTTGCCCACGGCTGGTCTTCCTGCTTCTGTCATTTCTTCACAAAGCAGTCACATGATCCTTTGAGACCTTGGGTCAGATCACGGCTCTGAACCATGAAGTGACTCTCCTATCTCTATTCCAACTTCTTCCCTTGCTCACTCAGGTCCAGCCACATACTAGCCTCCTTTCTGTTCTTAAGACAAAACAGGCATGCTCCTACCTTTAAGACTCTGTTCTAGCTGTTTCATTTGTATGAAATGCTTTTTTATGTAAGGAACTATTTGACTAACTCCCTTAGCAATTTTAAGTCTGATTGAATTTCCCTTCAAAAAGGAGTCTTCTGACCACACAATATTTTCTGTTGTAACTTGCACAATTCCCTTTACTGTATTGTATTTTATTTTCTCACTAGAGGCCTGGTGCATGACATTTGTGCACTGGAGGGGGAGGGGGTTCCTCAGCCTGGCCTGCATTCTCTTGCAGTCCAGGACCCCTCAGGGGACATCCTCCGAGGGGTCCTTAGCACTATCGCAGAGGCAGGAGAGGCTCCCACCACCACTGCCGCTACGCTCGCCAGCCGTGAGCCCAGCTTCTGGCTGAGTGGCGCTCCCCCATGGGAGCACACTGACCACCAGGGGGCAGCTCCTGCATTGAGCGTCTGGCCCCTGGTGGTCAATGTTTGTCATAGCAACCCATCATTCTGCTATTCGGTCGATTTGCATATTAGGATTTTATTGTATAGGATTTTACATATCACCTTGCAATGCACTATATATTTTCCTTATTTTTCACATTCTCTATCTACACCCCCTTCAGAAAAATGCAAGTCCCACATGGACAGGTGTTTTTGTTTTGTCCATTGATCTTTCTTTGGCACTTAAAAGGGTGCTTAGAAATAGTAGATGTTCAGTGAATGAGTAAATGAATGAGTAAAAATAAATAATAAAAAAGGAAAATAGAAAGTGGGCAAGTGATATAAACAGACAATTCACTGAGCAGAGCACTCCAATGACCAATAAACATAGGATCACTGCTCATGACAAAATGAAAAATTAAATCAAGGTAGCATTTCATTCCCACATGACTGGCCAAACAAATGAAGTCTGATAACACAAAGTGTTGGCGAGGGTTTGTGGAAACAAGCAGTGATACAATGTCTGGTTTGAATGCAAATTTCAATAAATGTTTGAAGTTAATTTGGTAATACTGAATACAGTTATCCATAGTCTTCAACCCTGCACCTTCACTCTGAGATGCATTTCCAGATAAATTCTCCCAATGGTCAAGGAGATGTAGGCAGCACTGAAATAGTAAAAATGGAAAAGCATATAAATCCTTCAATAGGAAGAGAGATAAATAAGCTGTGCTTTAGTCATACAATGTGGGTTGATACAGTCTTTTAAATTAATAAACCAGAACTACATGTATGATCATGAACTAATTTGTAAAACTAAATATGGAACAAAACAAGTTGCAGAATATATATAGTTATTTAACTTGCTCTCAAGTTTTTAAAGACACACAAACCAATTTTATCTATATACAAAAAATTTGAAATACGAAAAAGGCATGGGAATGGCAATGCCAACTTCAGGAGAATGATCACCTTTGGGGAGAAAGGGAGGGAGGGTTTGAACAGTAGGCCTTTTAGGGGTATAATTTATTCGTTTCTGCTATCAAATATTTTAAGTAAGCATGATAACTATTAATATTCACTTAATCTCAGTTGTGGCAGTCTTTTATATTATTATCTATGATATAGTTTCGAATTCTAAATTTTAAAATATTAAACTAATGTTTTTGGCAAGTAAGAGTAAAAGAGATAAAAGGAGAGATTGGATGATAACTTAAGGAAACAGCAAAAAATATATAAGATTTTATTGGGGGAGGGGATATTCAAGTATATTTGTGAGCAGGAGATAAGGGCTTAAGAAAGGGGAAGTAGCCCTAGCCAGTTTGCCTCAGTGATAGAGCATTGGCCTGTGGACTAAAGGGTCAGAGTTCAATTCTAGTCCAGGACATGTACCTTGGTTACAGGCTCCTACTGGCCCAGGCCCTGGTCAGGGTGCATGCAGGAGGCAACCAATCTATGTGTTTCTCTCACATCAATGTTTCTCTCTGTCTTTCCCTCTCTCTCTTCTACTCTCTCTAAAAATCAATGGAAAAATATCCTCAGGGAAGGATTAACAAAAAAGGAGAAGTAGAACAGGAGATGACTGCCATTGAAAAGATGGTTCAGCCCAGCTGGCATGACTCAGTGGTTGAGTGTCGACCTGTGAACCAGGAGGTCACAGTTTGATTCCTAGTCAGGGCACATGCCCAGGTTGCCAGCTTGATCCTCAGTGTGGGGCATGCAGAAGGCAGCCAATCGGTGACTCTCTCTCATCATTGATGTTTCTATCTCTCTCTCCCTCTCCCTTCCTCTCTAAAATATATATATAGAAAAGATAGTTCATTCTACTCATAGTCCCCAAGATTGAGCATATAGGTCACAGCTGGTCACTGGGGTCTGTCACAAGGCAGAGGGAGGAGGGGGACTATGGGCAAGCATCTTTATTGTGGTTTCCAAGAGAAGGAACAGCAAAGCAGAGAAAGTGCCCTAGGGTTAGCCAGTTGAAATAAATTCAGGGGACTCTGGTGCATAGGGAGTGTCCCTCCTTATCTGTTACCTGGCCACAGGTGATTAGGGGATTAGGCCAGGGGTGTGAGAGCTTGATAAGGGAGGTGGATGGGATGTGAATTTAGCTGCTCAAGAAGAGGAATTGACAGTCCTCTAGCTAGGGCCGCAAAACTCGATCAGGACAGGATATAAAAACAGTGTTAACACAACTGATCGACATCAGACCCAAAGAAGCCATTTATAATATAAGCTCTATACTTTATCAGGGGCCGAGGGGGCGTATTCTCAATTTTAGCCTCTAAGTTTTAGAAGATTGAACAAACAGCAAATACAAAACCCAAACTAAACATAGTGAAGGTCATAGAGGATTTGTTTGATCACTTTGCATATTTAAAGTGAAAGTTGGTTACAACATACCAATAAAACATCTTTATTTTAAACAGATATGAGGCAGGATGTATTTGAAAGAATGGTACTCCAACAACTCTCCATTAATTATATTAATGATGTTTGTTTTAGCACTATTCACAAATTTGAGGCAATCTGTGCAGTTATGTTTTCCAATAGCATTTTATTTGAATGTCATTAAATTTTAGTCAGCTATTACTAATGGCAAAGCAGGTGTCATATAAAGATTCAGGGGAGCAAAGGAGAATTAATTTGTGCACCCAGAAGGTTAATCTGCAGGTGACAGAGAAACTGTCACTGGAAACTCCAGTGATGTAAGCTTGCATCAAACCCATTAATTCTTGGACTTACTAATAAAAATGGTACTTTAGTGAATTAGGGAAATTAAGGAAACAAGACAGGTAGTTAAATTCTGTAGTTAAGTATATGATTCTCCATCTGTCCAAATGGCTTGCATTGATATAATTTTTAATATGAATAAAACATCACTAAGATCAATATTTAGTGTATGTTCCAACCAAAATGTGACAATAATCTATCCATGGCAACATTTATTTGATCAAAGGCTTTATAGTTATTCCATCTATTTAACAAAAAAGTAATAACATTTTATTGAAAATTAAATGAGGGCTTTAAATGCAAGGCAATCTTCTTTCTAAAAGTATTATGGTAGGAATCATTCATTCCAACAGGGACATCTTTAATGATATCTAGCACGTATAAAGCATTCTCATCTTCCAAGTGTGTTGCTAACATTGATTGATTAATTGTCATTATATTGTAACAAGATAGGTAAATATAAGTTAAAGGGAAAGCTAATTTTTTTCCAATCCAGATGGGCAGTCAATGCCAAAATATAAAATTATGTTTGTCACAATCATTAAAAAAACACATACCAACCTCAGAATTGTCAAATGCTTTTAAACCATGACTTTCAAGAAAAAGAAAAAAATTCACAAGCTCAGGAACCAAAGTTGAAAGGATTGTTTCAATTTTTCAAGACTTCTATGCTTTCTTCCAAAAAATAAAAACAAAAAAGTAAAAGGAAAGAGAGAAAAAAGTAGGGGTGATTTCCTTCCCTCCCTCATGATAAAATAACTTTATAGTTTTCATAATGTCAAACTGTATTCCCTACAATATGAAATATGGTAGTTTTCAAATTATCGTTAAAATAATAGAGTATCTTTCATAAAAGTGTAGGTGAGGGAATCCTGAAAAGAATCAGATGTGCAAACTATTTGTTACAGCTCAAGGATGTCTGCATAACAATGCGAGAGAAAGAATTCTTTTCAAATACATTTACACTCAAGGTGTCTTTATATACCCGAAGCTTAAAAAAATCATTTTGTTTGAATAATGCATACATTCTTTTGTCACCAGATTGCATTCTTTAAATAATAAATATCACACGGAGCTAGCCATAAAAATAAAAAAAAAGCCACACGAAGATCTCAAACTATGGTTAATCCAAAAGAAAACACCCCCTTTGTAGGAGTAACAGATACAGGCATCACTTTATATGGACTAAATAAATGCCCATTTGTCATAGTTGTAAATCAGAGCAGCGTTAAAGCTCAAGAAGTCTGTAGGCTGTGCTGGAAAGGCCTCAACCTTAGGTTCCTTTTCAGTGTGAAATCTCACGGTGAAATCCAGCCTCCCAGCAGTATTTGTAAGTAAAACTTTATTTTTTTTATTACTTTTAAAAATACATTTTATTGATTTTTTACAGAGAGGAAGGGAAGGGATAGAGAGTTAGAAACATTGATCAGCTGCCTCCTGCACACTCCCTACTGGGTATGTGCCCGCAACCAAGGTACATGCCCTTGACCAGAATCGAACCTGGGACCCTTCAGTCCGCAGGCCAACACTCTATCCACTGAACCAAACCAGCTAGGGCAGTGCCCCTTTGTTTACACAGGGCCTGTCACCACTTTTCCTGCTTCAACACAAGACTTGAGAAGTTGTAGTGCAGACTATATGGCTTGTAGAGTTAGCATATTTACTATCTGACCCTGTGCGGAAAACATTTGTCATTGACCTGCTCTATTTAAAGGGACAGGTTGAATCCCTGGGAAAAGTCAAACTATGCTCATTTGGGCAAGAGAAGACCACTAAATATGAAAAGGTAATCAATTTAAATTTAAATTTATGTGGGGAGTACACTAGTTCTGAGCAAGGTGTGATCCAACATTCATTTGTAAGTCATTTACTCTTCACTCAGTCGTATTCATTAACTTTTGATATGACTTTCTGACCTCTATACAGTACATATTGTGTTTCTAGGAACATGGATATTTAAAGTAGTGTTTCCCTTCATTCTTTCAAGACTTGTTGCCTAGAAAAGATCAAAACAAATCCTATTCAGAGTACTTCATCCTTATGAAGCCAGCAGATTCCATTAGGAGGGAGCAGGAAGGAGACTTTTGATATACATTTTTTCTGGGGTTATTTTGTATGTAAAATAGAATCATCTGATGCTTCTGACCTTCTCAAATTTCCTGGAGTTATGAAAGATTCTTCAAGTTGTCTAACTTTTAGTGATGGTGATGATGATGATGATGATGATAATGACAATGATGACATGTAACATTTGCTGTGTGTGTGGAGTTCCCTTCATTGTTTTAAATTTTTATATGTACTAGTCAATCCTCATAGCACCCCAAGAAGTAGACTGGTTATTATCCTTACCTTACAGATAAACAAGCAGATAAGAAATTTGTAATAGGTTACACAGCTAAGAAGTACTAGAGGAGAAAATTGGTCTCTATCAAAATCTTAAAGATGAACTGATTTCTGCCTCATGAATCTCTTAAAGATCTCCTTCTATAGGTTTATTTCAGCTGAAACAAACTATGTGTTTAAATTACCTGTCAACCTAATAATCTGCTATTGTCACTAGAAATACAAAACTCACGATTTCTGAGTTTAACCCTACCTGATTCCACCTCTGTTTTCAATTCCATTTTCCATTAAGTTGTATTTACCAGAGTCTAGAAAATGCTTCTTTTTGGTAATATTTGGGAGGATTGGGTTAGGTCACTGGAAGAAGGGAAAAATTTAAAAGTCTGTTAGAATTATATTTTCAAAGAATTAGTATAACATTTTTGACATTTAACTCAGAGATAATTACATTTTAATTGTGGATAAAAAAGTAAATTGCTGTTTTAATACAACAGAAGAAAAATATTGAAAATGTGATCAATATTGTATGGGTGAGAATATTCAGCTTTCAGCAGCTGTTTGTAAATTTGGAATCAAATAGTAGGGAACATATATACCTATATGTTATATATAGGTCATATGAAACATAGATAAACATATATGTATATGTAAAACATACATTATAATATATAATCCCTATTATTTGAATTCAAGTTTACTACATATAATATGCATATTCTATATATAATGCAATATATATTCTTAATATATATTCCTAATATATAACATATTATCCTATAATAAAAGGTTAATATGCAAATTGTCCCCTTGGGAGTTCGACTGGGAGACTGGGAGTTCAATCGCTCACTATGACGTGCACTGACCACCAGGGGGCGGCACAGAACATGGTGGGTGAACGCAGCAGGGAGTGAGGGAAGGAGGAGGTGGGGTGGCGGGGAACCTGATTGGCCCTGATAGCGGACAAGGCCTAAGAACCCTACCTGTGCATGAATTTCATGCACTGGGCCTGTAGTATATTATAATATACTTAATCATGGACCATATGTGTTATTAAATATTAGTTTTCTATGTTTTTATTAATATTATCTATTTTTTCATTAGTTTTAGAAATATTAATGCTGTATTAGTTTTCTTCATCCTTTCTCATACTATGATCCTTTAGTAATTTGCAACTTTACTTTTTTATCAACTTTCTTTACTAAAAAAATTAAACTTTAATATTTTAACTTATAACGTAAATGATAAAAACTTCTACATTATAAAAATGTATATTGTATTATATTATTATAAAAATTATTTGAACTTTAGCTTCTAGTAATAAGTCACTCAGTAATTGAGACCAATATTTCCTATGAAAGCAGATAGAACATCTAGATAAAGTCGAATAAATGACTATTTGAAGCCACTGGGGAACAAAGGATATTACCGGGCCAGCAGGTATAAGGTGGTGGAGGATCTGAGAACGGGTCCTATCCTCAGGGCTGCATTTCCTTTGGGATGTCTGATCACTGAGCTGATCACCTGAGAAACTGAAGATTATGCAGCACTTTAAAATAGCCCATGGACCTAAGGTATCAGAAGTCCAGAGTCCACAAGGGGAAGGGAAGGGTTGGTTGTTGTTAAACCCTAATCACTTTGGTGTGTGACTCTGAGGGACTGGATCTTTAGAATAGCAGGAAGTAGATATATTCTCATAGGGACTGCCAATCAGCTAACACCAACCTGATACTGAAACTGTATTGAGGGGTTATAGATTAACTATTTCCCCAAAAACATTTTTTTATTAAGGAAAAATAACACTATCCTAATCTTTAAGTTATTTCTATATATTTTAATTCATAGTTTAGAACGCTTTTTTAAAAAGTAGCACACAAAGTTTTAAGATCACATAAATAAAAGCTAGCACAAATAACGTACAAACATGAAGGGAAACCAATACAAGCAGACTATAAAAACAGATTCACTGAGACTCTGGGTGTTAAAGTTACGGGATATAGATTTTAAAGTAACCATGCTTGCTATCATGAAGGAAATAACATAAAATACCAATATGGAAAAATGGAACTAAAAGAAGAAAAAATAGAGATTTGAGAACTAAAAAAAAAAATCATATCCAGATTTAAGTACTCAGTGGGTAAATTTCTCAGCAGATTAGACACAAAGAGAGACTTAGTGAACTGCGGGAGATGATGGGCAGATGGGGAAGTGATAGCCAAAGGGCCCAAGTTTCTTATGGCCAATGAATTGTGCATTTTAAATAAATGAATGGTATGGTATGTGAATTACACCTAAATACAGTATTTAAAAGCATCTAATCTTGAATATGCATGTGTAACTAAATTCCTATGTAATAAACAGATAATATGCAAATTGACCATCATGCCCTCACACAAGATGGCCGCCACAAGATGGCCGGCAGGGGAGGGCAGTTGTGGGCGATCAGGCCAGCAAGGGAGGGCAGTTAGGGGTGACCAGGCCAGCAGGGGAGAGCAGTTGGGGGCGATGAGGCTGGCAGGGGAGGGAAGGCAGTTGGGGGGAACCAGGCCTGCAGGGGAGGGAAGTTGGGGGCAACCAGGCCTGAATTTCATGCACTAGGCCTCTAGTTAATAAATATAAAGAGACATTTGATTATTTCAACTACTGGTTTAAAAGTAGGCATGTTCACACTAGCCTTCAACATTTCTTTATAGATATTCTCTTTGGGAAAATGGGGTCTCTCTCCAAAACCTGAAAATATTTACTTGCTTGATTAAGACTAGGAATAAAATAATGGCCAGTGTGGATGAGTGTTGGTAAATTTTAGTGCTTTCTGTTTCCAGATCTTTGTGCCCTGACCATCCTCACCAGTTTGACCTTCATCCCTACCTGCTTTCCTGTGGTCCCTTTTCCCCTTGGCCATGTTGAATGTTGAAACGTGGAGGCAGGGACTGATTAAGGCTGTAGTGGTTGTGATCAGGGAATGACTATGCTGCTAACAGCTGTACATAATTCAAAATAAGAGGAGCCCTGTCTGGTTTGGCTCAGTGGATAGAGTGTCGGCCTGCAGACTGAAGTGTTGAGGGTTCAATTCTGGTCAATGGCACATACCTCAATTGTAGTCTCTATCCCCAGCCCCTGTCGGGGTGCATGTGGGAGGCATCCAATCTATGTGTCTCTCTCACATCCATGTTTCTCTGTCTTCCTGCCCTCCCTTCCACTCTCTCTAAAAATCAATGGAAAAATATCCTTGAGTGAAGATTAACAACAACAACAACAACAACAACAACAAAATAGGAGGAAATGAAATCTAAACACAAAACTTACAGGAATGTGAAAATTGAAATAGCTCTCCAGATTATTTTATTCCAAAACTATAGATAATTTCATTAGAACTTCCTTCTCTCCCCTCTTCCTCTTTTTTTCTCTGATGCTAATGCCCTGAGTAATATTTTGTCTGCCTGCTGGGGGACCTAGCAGAAAAGTGGTAACAGGAAGATGCTAAGCACCAGGGCTTATCTAACTTTGGCTCTGGGTAGAAAAAGTAGCCTGTAGAGAAATGCACGTTTATAACGATGCTGTGGTTTTAGCATTTACATAGAAGACATGTTCTTTCTTTTCTTTCAGAAATGAATGTCCTACTGCTATAAATCCTTGACTTAACTTTCCCTGTCTCCGAATGTAAAAGATACCTTAAGTCAGCAGGAGGGAGTGGGTCAAAGGGTTTGTTGTGACTTGAGGTGGACAGGAACTTATTCAATTGATAAACCTGGGTTTTCTGTATGTTTCTATAAAAATGAAAGAGGCTGGCAGAAAAGCGCAATCGGCATACACATGCTAACATAAACGACGGCTGCCTGTGTTACTGTAATGATCGATCATTAGTGGTGTGCCATATTGTATTGATATCTTCCACAGCGCCTTGGGCATGACAGTCAGAATGTGACTACTACATGCAGTGACAGTTTGACAGTTGCCACCTGAATCAGAATCCTAAGACAATCCTGCCATTTTAGAAATTAATTACCATTGCGAAATTAAGTCTAAAATAACTTACAAATATGTCAGCAGTTATGTACTAAGCAATCACTCTATAATTTTGCATTTAATAGGGCTGGTGAAGACAGGTTTTATTTTGTTATTATTTTTTCTTTTATTTGTTTTTCACACAATGTGTTAAGAGACTTCTCTGCACAATTAAAGTTCAAAAGAAATTCAGTAAGGTGAAAATACTAGGATGGCAAATTTTCACTAAAAAAGGGAAAATGTTCAGTTTTATTGTTTTTTAAATGTAACACCAAAAAAAAGAGAGACATGATTGAAAACAATTAAAATATATTGAGGAATTTTACCCATTTCATCCATATGGTTAATATCATGGAAATTCAGTCTTGATTTTATAATTCTGGAGTCTTTTGGGTACTCTTTTTCCAGGAACTAACCTGCATTTACTCAGAATATCAACCAGCTACATTTTGGTAGTAGATAAAACCCTTTCTAATTAAGGTTTATTTAATTTGTTTTAACTCAGAGTGCAAAGAAGATGACGTGATGTAGATTACCAATTATAGTCACCTCTCCTCAAAACTACACCTGGAGCCCTAGCTGGTTTGGCTCAGTGGATAGATCATTGACCTGTGGACTGAAGGGTACTGGGTTCGATTCTAGTCCAGGGCACGTACCTCAGTTGCAGGACCAACCCCAGCCCTGGTAAGGGGCTCATGAGGGAGGCAACCAATTAATGTGACATTGGTGTTTCTCTCCCCCTCACTTCCACTGTCTCTAAAAATCAATGGAAAAATATACTCCAGTGAGGATTAACAAAAATTAAAATTAAAAAAACACACACGTGGGTACGAAGTGATGTCCATGTGTGTGTGGGGGCTGTAACATCACTCACAGAAATAGTTCCTTAGAAAAACAAAAACAATCATACTCAGCATTTGCACAGCATTTCCTGTCTTCACAACACTTAAAAAACCTTAACTAAATAATGGTCCTCGCAGAAGGGAGGTTATGCCAATGAATTAGCATGTCAGATGTGTCACCTCACCTTGTCTGCTCCTGTGGGAATGCTTGCTCCTCATGATGGATTAAAAACAGATGAAATTGATTGGCTGAGATCTCTGAAGGAAGCTCCATCACCTTTGGATGTTTAGACTGATTAACTCAAGCAAAGGCATCTTTCTCTGTGGTCTCCGACCAGCCCTCCTTTGGTTGATAGCCAAGTGGAGATTCAATCCCAAGTCTCAGCTCATTCTGAGCCACTGAGGTAGTTGCCTCAATACTCTCTACCACGGTTTCTCACACTTGGCAGTACTGACATTTGGGGCTGAACATTTTTTTGTTGTTGTTGTTATTTGGGCTGGGTATCATCAGATGTTCAGCAGCATCTTTGTCTTCTTCTATCCACCAAGTGCCCATAGGACCCACCCACCCCGCCCCCTGGTTGTCAAAACTAGAAATGTCTCTGGAGATTGTCAGATGTTGTCAGCAGAGCAAAATCACCCCTGTTGAGAACGGAAGTACGAGCTTTGCTGGTGGCTGCCCATCCTTTTCTATATTTAACACTTCACATTTGTCTCGGCAGGGCCTCCTGGGGAAGTGAATTTCAGGTGCATTATTTCAGTTGGACTCTCTCTAACAAGGAAACCCCAGAGTCTCGATTTAGGAAACCTACATTTCTAGTCTGAGGTGGACGTGTTCCCTCACTCCTTCCCCCAGAGCCCAGAGTCAGAAATTCTCCCACACGGAGTGCAAAACAGCAGCCTAAGCAACACCCTGAAAATCAGTTCAGCATTCCCAGTTATGAAAAACGTATTTCACAGGTTTTCCGAGAAGTTAAAACGGAGGCTGGTTTGAAAGCTCAGACTTACACATTTTGCTTCTCAGCTGGGCTTGGCAATCATCGCAACTGTCATTGTAAGGAAACTACTACCTCCAGCCCGATCATAAAAGCTTCTATCAGACAGATGTCTGCAGTTATTTTAGGTTCTGTATTCAGTGAGTTTTATCTGGACCTAATTCCCAGAAAAAAAAAAAAAAAAAAAAAACTCTCATGTCTGTTTACACGGGCAGGATAAACTGGCTGTGTTCTTTGTATTCCTAGTGTGAGCTGGTAATTATCCATCTACTGCTGGGATCTTTCATGTAGCTGGTGGGCATTTCAGACACCACGTGCATCCCTAATCTCCCTGGGATCCTCTAGGAACAAAATTATTTGATACGAAAACCTTTGATATTACAAGTTGTGTTTAACATTTCAAGCCTCATTCACATCAATGCAGTTCAGTGGGCTGCTAAGCACACAGGAGAAGGGACTGGATCGTGGCGAGAAAGAAGCCTATAGCTGTACCCAGTAAACTGAAGGTATATTCGACAGAACAGTAACAGTGAACTGCTGAAGAAGTGTCTAGAATTTATTAGCCCAGGGTGCAGTTAGTGAGGCGGTGGAACATAATGGCAGGATATTTTCTTTTTTTCAAATAAGTAAATAAACGAGAAGACAAATGGAGAGGGAGAATGATGGAGAAGCTCCTGATGTATGTAGATTGCGTGTGCTTTGCATATGGTGCAATCTATTGTGGACTAATTATCCACGTGCAAACGTACCCCACTCTCTATTGATCTAAATACGACCGTTAAATCTCGGTCTTTTCATTTTCTGCAAATCACTAAAGGCTTTGACAATTTCCACGTGGGCCAGAGCCCCGGCAAGCGGCCCAACAGTTACTGCACATCACGGAGGTACTAATGTCTGCAGCGGAAACACCTGCTAACCTGCTATTGTAAGCATTTATCTGGTATTTGCCTGGGGCGGCCAGAAATGAATAAATAAACTTTCTCCAGTCAGAGTACACGAGTTAATGCATTGTAGCCTTATGTAAAGCAGCCAGGCACGTTCTTCTGGGGCTTTTTAAAAATCATTATTTGTGGCAAGTTCGAACATCTCTGCTTCATTTTCCTCACTTCGGCTTCTGCCAGAGCCCTCGCGATTGCAGGGCGAGTTGGCCTTTGCTCCAGGAAGAATACCTTTGAGACAAACCGCCTTCCTAATCCTCAAAGAGCTTTAAAATGACATTACAGAGAGGATGGATGTATTAAACACCTCGGCTGTCAATGGGCGGAATCAATAGCGGTGGGTACATAGCTTACACTGTATCTACTTACACAGGGCTTGCACGTATTTGGAGAGGAGAGCCTTTCTTTTGACAAGGTGGCACCAGCTGTGTCAAGAAATAGCACAGCTGTAGATCTCCGACACATCTGGCTGTCCTTTCAGAGTTTGAGGGAAAAGTGTGTAAAGCAGTGATCAGAAAGGGCGGACGACTGCAAGAAGCCTTATTCGCAGCTACATTTTTTCATTTGAATATTTTTAAAGTATTAAGGCTGGGCTATCATTTAAAAATAAAAACCTGGAGTTGGTGGTTCTAATCTTTTAAAGCTATAAGGGTGCAATACTTCAGTCAGTAGAACATACAGAAGATATCTCTCGGACATCAATATCATTAAGTTCAGCAATTACAACGTGGAGCATCAGTGAAGTTGGTATAGCAGTGATTTTCAACCTTTTTCATCTCATGGCACACATAAACTAATTACTAAAATTCTGCAGCCCACCCAAAAATGTTTTGTTTTGTTTTTGTCGATCTGACAAAAAAAAAAAAAATAGGTATACTAGTAATTTTGAGTCATTCACACTGGATGGCTATTGTTGTGTTTACTGTTATTCTTGCAGCACACCAGTGTGCTGTGGCACACCAGTTTGAAAATTGCTAGAGTATAAATAAAAATGCATTGTGCTTTAAATATGCTATCTATCCACAGACCTGTCTTGAATTATGGTTATTTTTACATTTTCTATAGGATTTGCTCCACTTTTAAAAAAAATCTTTCTTTTTTTTTAAATTTAGAAATCCTATAAGGAAGATTATACATGTTAGGACCTAATATAGGAGCTGGCTTCCAGAAATAGATGCCCCTTACATAAAGGTAGAAGAGCATTTAACTCTCATAGGTTTTTGCATCATCTTTAAACTCTTGGTATTTTAATGCCAATGGGAGAAATGTCCCTAATTTAACTTCTACAGTTTTTGCTGCCTAATTTTCTTATATTGTAACAGGAGAGCAATAGCAGAAGTTAAAAATGAAAACCAGCCATGGCCACATATCTCAGTCAGCTAGAGAGTTGTCCAGATACACCAAGGTTGCGGGTTCAAACCCTGGTCAGGGCATATACAAGAGTCAACCAGTGGGTGCAGAGATGGGTGGAGCAACAGATCAATGTTTCCCTCCTTCTCTCTCTCCCACCTACTCTCTCCCTCTTTTCCTCCCTCTCAAGTCAATAAGTAAAAATTTAAAAAAGAAAAGAAAACCAGCCTTGGCATTATACAAATTTGCATAAAATCCACAAAAACTAACTCAAACTTCATCACAGATCTAAATGTAAGAGCTAAAACTATAAAAATCCTAGGAGAAATTCTAGAACTAAGTCTTTGTGATCTTGAGTTAGGAATTTTTTTCATATGATAGACAACAACAACGAGTAGATAGATTAGAGATCAAAATTTAAAAACTTTTGTGCTTCAAGAACACAATTGACTCAGCCCTGCACTGGGCCCGGGGATGCCGGATGGACTGTCTGCGCTGACACAGCAGCCCAGCCCAGCCCACCCTCCTGCTCCGCCCAGCCCCGGGCCTCGGGGCTCCCCTCTTCCTGCCTCCACCCTTTGACTGAGCTTTGCATGTTCCACTAACCCGGGTGGGTGGCCGGTGGAGGCGCCAGGCTTCCGTCTGCCTCCGGGCAGAACACTAACCTGACACAGCAGCCCAGCCCAGCCCACCATCCTGCTCCACCACCCCAATAAAATCAAGTCCACCACCAAAAAAAAAAAAAAAAACACAAATGAGAAAGTGAAAAAACAACCCATGGAATGGGAGAAATATTTGCAAATCATACATCTAGCAATTTGTATCCAGGATATCTAAAGAACTGTAAAAATTCAATAAATAGAAAATCAATCCCATTAAAGAATAAGCAGAAGATCAGAATAGGTATTTTTAAAGGATATATACAAATACCAATAAGCACATTAAAAGATACTCAACATCAGTAGTTACTACGGAAATGCAAATCAAAACCATAATGAGATATCACTACACACTCTCTTAATAGATATATTAAGAAAGCTAGACTATAAGAAATGTTGATGAGGATGTGGAGAAACTGGAACATTGCTGGTGGGAATCTAAAACATTGCAATGACTTTAGAAAACAGTTTTGCCAGTTCCTCAGAAAGCTAATCAAAGAGTTATCATATACCAAAGATAAATGAAAGCACATATCTACACAAAACTTACACTTATGGGTACAATTTGTGCATACATGCCATAGCAGCATTATTCATAGTAGCCAAAAAGTGTAAAGAACCCAACACCCATCAACTGATGGATGTATAAATAAAATATGGTATATCCATTCAATGGAATATTATTCAATGATAAAAAAATAAGATAGTTGCACAGGTGAACCTTGAAAATAGTATTGTCAATGAAAAGAGACAGCCACAAAAGAACATGTATCATATGATTCCATATAGATATATCATTATGTGTAATAATGACAGATAATCAAACATAGAGTTATGTGTCTGCTTCAACTCTTTTTGTCAATAACAAGTCTACTGTTTTCCAATACCCATAAGATAACATATATGATATTTAATAATGTTACCAAAGGAAAAATATTTCCCATTTAGGAGAAATGTCTCTGATTTTTTTTTCATTGAAGAGGATAGATCTGTGTTTTAGGGGAAAACACTAACATTACTGAATGTTATGTGCAAAAATAATAGAAGGTAAAAATGTTGCTAAGTTTATTCATTTACTAGCATGACTATGTATTGAACCCCTACAATGTGTCAGGTACTGCTTGAAGCCAGGAATCTTTAATGGTGAACAAACTTCTGTGGAAGCAGATGCCAAACAAGTAAACAAATTAATAAAATGCCTGTGCACGGTAATAACTGCTAAGAGGAAAGAGGGGAATGAGCTAGAGAGCATCTGTGGAAGGATGAAGCGAGGGAAAAGATCTGCACAATCCAAGGAAAGAGAGCCCCAAGCAATTGCCAAAGGAAAAGGTTGGCAGGCAGAGAAGAGTGAGCTTGATGCCACCAGAGCAGAAGAGCGAGTGGCTGTGTGGCTGCATTGTGTCACGTGCAGAGTGGGAGGTCAGCTGAACAGGCGAGGCTAGACCATCTGAGGTCACAGAAGACCACCAAGGAGTCTGGAGTTTATTCAATACAAGTACAATAGCAAGTCACTGGACAGTTTTAGGAGGAACAGTGGTCAGTGTACTAGTAGCTCAGTTGTTTAGGCATCATCCCGTACACCAGTCCGATTCCCAGTCAAGGCACATGCCTGAGTTGCTGGTTCCATCCCCAGTAGGGGACATGCAGGAGTCAGCCAATCAGTGATTTTTCTCTCATCATTGATGTTTCTCTCTCTTTCTCTCTTCTTCTCTTTTTCCCTCTCTCTCTAAAAATCTTAAAAAAAAAAAAAAGAGGGTCAGGGCCAGGATCAGATGGGACTTCTTTAATGACATTAACTGTGCGGGAAGAAGGTGGAGACCGGGGGAGGGGTGCGTGTAGCCCAGGTCAGTGGTGCTGAGGACTATGTTGGCAACCACAGAGAAGGTGAAAAGTACTTCGATAAGACTTGCTTAAGACATTTCTCTTCCTGCTTGATTTTATTCTTGTGGGATGTAAGAATATCGAACATTTTGTTTAGAATGTAAAAGTGAATTTCTGACTGATTATCTGGCCTTGCCAAAATGAAAGGCACACAATGGCACCTGATTATTCTTCTGGGCAGCTCCGGCCACCTCTACCTCAATACTTAGGGTGTAATCAATAAACATAGCAGAGGCTATTCATCCCACTAGGATGGACTCCCACAAAGGGGCTCTATTCACACGGGTAATAGGCAGGCTTCACCTGTTCCTTCACATTCTGCGGTATGTGGAGCGTCTCCAGTCACCTGCCTGCTTGACTGCTCAATGGTGAGGAAATGCCCTGTTGGCTTAAGGATGATTATAAAGCTGAGATGTTTACATTTCTGGTTGCCAAGGTAGTGTCCTTCCAATGAGGGGGAGGCACTGTTCATGACAGCGGGATAGATGATACACACATTTTAAAGATTATGAAATGTAGTGCTTGCTGAGGTTGGGGTTAGTTTTAAAAGTATTCTCCAGGAAACAGCATTTCCAATGCAACTATGAAATTTTATGTTAACAGGCTTAGTGAATTTTAGCTGGCATGTGCTACTGACCACGTTTCAAAACAAATTGCTTTTGAAACATGGTCATTTTTATTATTTGTCTGGCCTCTTTCATTGGTAAGAGACTATCTGCCTCTTCTTAGATTTGTATCACCAGACGGGTGGCCGCATAGATATCTACAAGCACTTATATAAAGTGATAACATTCATTAAGATGAACTTTTTCGGTAGAAGGCTGGTGCTCTGGGTTTATTTTAGAGCAATTAAATATGATTTATTCTCCAACGTCTATTGACTTATTCATCCAGCAAATGATTATTGACTGCTTACAGCTATGGTAGACAATGCGAAACAGACAAAGAAGACTACTTAATAATAATAATGGCGAGCATTTGTGGAGTAGATCTGTGAGCCAGCACTCAGCGCTGCATATGCTTTATCTCACTATAAATACCTGATGATGCAGCTATTGTTATTACTTACAAGGAGGGGAGAAGAAAACCAAGGCATCAAGGCCTCGGGGCTAAGATATTCAACCCATCCAGAGGGAGCCAGCATCCTGTCCTCAGAAACAGTGTGTGTGAATAGGGGAGAGAGAGGATTCAAACACAAAAGCAGGTAAAAGCAAACAGCTTTAGGTATTGAAAGAAAAAAGTCACTTCCATCCGAAGGCAGTGGTTAGAGGTTCTCAACCTTGGCTGCAGGTTGTAATCACCTGAGAAGTTGAAAAAAATAAAAATAAAAATACTGATGCCTTGGTCCCAATCCCAGAATTCTGACTTTAATCGACCTGGCAAATGCTTGTGCAGCTGGATTTTCCACGTTCCCCCAAGTGATTCTAGTGTGCAGCCAAGTTGAAAACCCCGGGCTAAAGGGACTAGGGGAAGTGTTAGGAAAGGGAGAGGTTCAGAGTTGCTTTGTCAAGAAGAGGGCGTGCAGGGGGTAGCTGATCAGTGATTCTCTCTCATCATTGACGCTTCTATCTCTCTCTCCCTCTCCCTTCCTCTCTAAAATGAATAAAAATATATTTTAAAAATGACGTAATTATTTTAAAAGTCAGAAAGGTCAGGGGTGCAAATGGGAGTAGATGAGCATGTTGTGAAATAGAAGAGATCGTTGTTCCTCAACTTGTGGTCCTGGGACCAGTCGCATTGACACCGCACTGGCATTTGTTAGAGATGTGGAGTCTCAGGTTGTCCCAGAGCCCATGATTCAGAATCTGCAAACCCACATGATCTGTGTGCACATTACAGTTTGAGAAGCACTGGTCTAGAAAAAGAAAAACAAGACGAGAAACCACAGAGCATTGGGAAATGGTACGAGGGGTCAACAGGAGGAACTGAGAGTGGAGCACGTGTGTTGGTGTGACAAAGTGGGGGCCACGTCACCAGGTGCTTTGATTGCTGCAGTTAGCATTTTCTTCTTGGATGGCTGAAAGGGGAGAAACATCCAAATAACAGTGATGTGTGCAGGGATGATTTAGGATCATAATCTGGTGACCATTTGCAGAATAGATGAGAGACAGCGAGAAGCTGGCGAGGTGGAGATGTTCAGTGGGGCCTCCATATGAATTCTCAGTTCCCAAGCATGCAAAGAGAGAACTCAGATCGGGGTGCAATTCAGTTGGAAAGTTCTTATCTTCACAACACAGTGTTTTACTTTAAGGAATTCTTATCTCCCGCAGTCTGACTTTGGAGCTACATTGTGTATCTAAATAGAGATATAGGCTACATCTCCCTCTGAGTGGCAGCCAGCGTATGTAGAGCAGCTTTGTTATTTCATCTATAATACCCCCCATATCAGATGACTATATAGAGGAACAAGTACAGAATTCTAATGGTACAAGGAAGGCATTTATGTTTGTCCAGCCACAGTATGATAACATTGCACCATAAATTTTCTCTGTGATCATAGAACAGGGTATTGTGTTTAATAAACTGTTCTAAGATGGACTACTACAGCCCTGGCCTGTGCGGCTCAGTTGATTGGAGAAAAGTTGCTGTTTGATTGCCAGTCAGGGCACCTGCCCGGGTAGTGGACTCAATCCCCGGGAGGGGGCTTGCAGGAAGCAGCTGATCTGCTTCCACATTGGTGTTTTTCTTCCTCTCTCCCTCTCCCTTCCTTGTTCTCTAAATATCAATCGTTTTTTAAAAAAGGGTTACTACAAATTTGGGGGGAATTATCTCTTTAGATAATGCTCCAGCTGAAAATATTAAATTGTGAACCTATCCTGAATGTCATTTTTTATTTGATAAATATGAGGTTCTTTAGGACCTATAGCAGCGACAGTGCCTAAGGAGCATCATTAAAAGGGGCAGCAACCATTTCATGCATGGAATTGACCAGTTGATAGAAATTTTTAGTTGGCCAAGTGCTGGGCACATGCACTGACATTAATTTCTTTTAATCTAAGAGAACACTTTACAGAACGTAGAATCGAATGTATTGCTTTGCATACAGTAGGTTCATTTGTTGAAGGAACAAATGTGAAGAATTAGTATGAAAATATATTGTATTATAAATACATTTTAAAAAATCATCTTTATTAAATAGAACTTGTGTGAAATAGCATATGAATAAAGTATATACATATTCTTTTAAAATTGAAAATAACTGGGCAAACTTAATAATAAAATGAATTACAAGTACCTTTGAAGTTATATGTTAGCAATCAACCTAAAGACATATTACTCAAATGATCATAAGTTGGTAAGTCTAAGTATATTCAGATTTTAAGATTCAAGTTTACAGCTGGAAATTTCCAAAAATTCCCCATCTTAAATCTTGATACTGCAATTTGCATGTGTTGCCACCAGATGGTGGTGTTCGCTTTAGTCATGATCACATGATCTCAGCCACCGTTACCATTATAACATAGGTGAAGAAAACTTCTATTCACACTATGAATACCCAAGTCTTTGTGTGGGGGAGGGTGGGAGGGGGAAGGGAGAAGGGGAATAAAAAACTAATGGGTTGCTTCTTTGTTGGCAAGCATTTAAAACATAAATAAGAATAAGACATAGACGTAAGCCCTTAAATAATTATTTATTATAGAAGTGAGGCAGTGATATTGTTAAATATAAGAGGTGGTAAAACCTCCTGTTCTTCTGGTAAGCAAAGCTTTGAAGGGTGACTATAGAGAGAAAAAGGAGAATATTAAAAGGAGAGGAAACAAGGCATGTCAAAAACACAGCATAATTTATTTATTAAAAACAACAACAGTGATTGCATATTATCGAAATGTGGGGTGTAAGGTTGGTAAGTGGGGAAGGAGTACTTGATGGTAGGTTTGAAATAGATGGTCAGGGGTAAGGCATGCCCTGCGGTTGGGTTTCAATGCCATGGGTAAGGCAGTAGGGAGCAACGGAAGGTTTTTAGGAAAGAGATGGCATGATAAAATCAATCTATAGGGTAAGGAGATTTTTAAAAATAAATTCACGGATGGAACTTTGCCTTATCAGGGGAAAACGTGGCTCCTAAGGAGATCCTGGGTGAGGAAATATTATCAACAGGAATTTTCCAGGAGTCTCTTGCCTCCTCTGCTTTTCTCCCTGCTAGGTGATCCGATCAATCTGTGCTGCCACCCCTCACCATTTACCTCGGGGTTCAGGGAAAGGGGGGACTCTTAGCTCCTTACAGAGCCATGTCTAGCTTCCTCCTCGCTGCCTTCTCTCCAGCTGAAATGTGGATCGTCTATATTCCAGGCCTTCGTTCTGCTCTCCTTTTTTATCCTTTCAATGGCTGTGGCTGTGCGTTGGCTTGTTCGAACTCTCTGTAAAGGTTTGGGACCCCTGTGGGCTGAGGTTGGGGGCAGGAATGGGAAAATTACATTTCCTAATCTAAATCCTTTAATGGCCGCTTCGTTTATTGCTTGCCTTGACCTTGAGTGTTGGGCCTTTTTCATAAAATCGAAAGGAGGGCCATGTGCCTCCTATCTGATCTGTTCTAAGAATAGGTGCCCCGCTCATTGGGGGTGCTGGATGCTGCCTAAGTCTGGGGACCCTAGAACAAAGGTGATTTCTCTGTTTTCTATAGAAACTGCTCATTGGAGCTGGCTTCTGTCCCTCCTAGGTTTGCCAGAAGACCAAAGAGGCACAGTTTGATCGCTGATAATACTAATCCTCTCCTACAACGAACTGGCAACCTTTTCTCTTAGAATATCTTGGAAGTGTTCCTTTTGGGGGTGGAGGGTGGCATGGGGACTGACCAGAAAAAACACACAGTGTTTTTCATCTCAGAATCAAAAACACTCTTCCCACTTCCATTTCTCAAACTTCACTGCGCTGCGGAAGGCGTGGTCCCCTCTAAGTCCCCGTGATGTCATCACAGGGCACTTCCCAGTGCTTTTGGAAGCCTGGCATCGGGGTTGCCTCCTTCCCAAAGAAACAGGTTGGGAAGATGCGGTGAGGACAGTGTTCTTATTGCGACTCGCCTCCTCCCAGGTTTCTGGGCAGCTCTCTAACCTCCCCTTAACCTGTTACTTCTCTGAGCGTGTTTGTTGGTGGCTGGCAACTGTTCAAAGGCTTTGAGGGAGAAAAGAGAAAGGACAATAGAAAGCTGGATTCCCACCCACTCAGGATCTCCTCTTTGAGCTGGTGCCCAGTACGCGCGGCCTCTCAGAGCGTGGAGTGCGCCGGAGGCCCACAGCATCCCAGGTTCCCGAGGACTCTTGAAACCTCCTATGAATGAGAGGAGCGTCTGACCCTTTCTGCTGCTCCTCAGCAGAACTGCACGTTGCAAGGCTGGTCTCCTGTGCTATTGCTGCCAGCCTTCCGCCCTTCCTCCCTCCTCCCAACACCTCCATGAACTGCCTTCCTTTTTAATTTTAATAGACTTTACTAAACAAAATACATCCAAAACATCATCCTTTCAACATAGTCTCAATATAAAATGATGAAGGAGACCTTTTACATTCTCTGTCTAATGATGTTTTCAAAATTTGGTACTTTATACTTACAGCCTATTTCCATTTGCATAGCCACATTTCATATGCTCAATCCTTGTGTATTACTCGTGGCTACTGTGTCAGATATCACATGATCAACGTTTGCAAGTCCAATGCATGCTTTTTATTTTTCTATTTAAAAAAAAATATATACCTTAACATGCCCCATGCTGAACTGCTTACTTGAAGCGCCATCTTTTATCCTGGAGGCAGCTGACTCTTACACCACGTGCAATACCACCGCTAACATAGGTCGTGTTCCCTGGCCTTTCCATGGGTAAGCTCATCTTCTATGCACAGCAGCGCGGATTGTTAGTCACTGTTTATTTGCTGAGAAAAACTGAGACATAAAGAGGTCACCTAATTTGCCTGCGGCTGCCAGGCGTGTGGACGGAAAGGGTCAGATGGGCTCTGCAACCTCTCCAACCCCCTCTTGTCTCTATGGCTTTAGCATCTTTAGAGCTCAGGTCTGAAAAGAGCCTCATTAATTACACCTCGTGAATGAGAACCCTGCAGCCGTGGAGACCCGTACATTGCAGATACCTGCTTACTGGATTCCGGTTCCTGTACCAGGTCCTTGTTCTCAGAATGAGCTTGCACATTCCAGAGACTAGATACCCTGTTCATCGCACTGCCATGTGGGTTCCTTTCTGTGGGGACACAGCTGAGCCATGCGGTGGGTTTTCTGGCGTTACTTTGCTCCCTTCGCCGTCTTTGGCACCCTGGCACCTGCTGCTTGGGATGTATTAACGTGTTTTACAACAGGCCAGGCCACATGAGTTTGAGAGGGAATATTAGAATTTATACAGCACCTACTCTATGTTAAGTAAGCATTGCTCATCACTTTCCGCATATGGTTACGAAGAATGCGGGCAACACATCTAGGAGAGAAGGTTCATTTGCCCCCATTTGATAAATGTGATGATTGGAGTTCAGAGATGTTAGGTAATGCGGACCCAGGTCACACAGCTAGTAAGGGGCTGAGATGATCTGAAGCTCTCCTCTGAAGCCTTAGCTCTTTCATTCCATCAAGATGCTTTTAAAGAAATGACAGGACTGTTGTTTTTAGCCAAAGGGCAATGGGAGGTTCATAACCCAGGGATTCATTCTCACCGGGGTGCCATGTCATTTGACAGTAATGAGGATGTTGGGGGCCAGGGTCTGTGGACAGAATGTTAGGTGATCCTGTACATTTTAAATATAGATATTCACGTTGAAAATGAAGCTAAATCACCTTTGCCGTGTGGATGTGCTTCACCAATAAAACATATTGGCTCATTTATTTTTCATTTATTAATCTATCTGTGGGTCATCAGACAGTGCAAGGGTAGGACTTGGTTGGAATTTCTCTCTCACTTTCTCCCATTTTCCCCTCTTTGTTCTTCCCTCCTTTCCCTCCTCCCAGCATCAAGGTCAAGTAATGGGGGGTGTCACTTCCAAGCTGTTCATGACCTTGGGTGAATTCCACCTTCTAGTTCCCAGTTTCTTCGCCTGTAATATGTTTATTATAATAATAACTTAAACAGTTGCTTGAAGAAGAAAATCAATTAATGTATGACCAATACCTAGACCATAATAAGCCCTTAGTAAAAGTTAGTCATTGCTATTCCTTAATCAAATAGATATTAACCCAGGCCTCATGTAAGACACATGGGGTTCTTTGCTAAAGAGTGGATGGAATTTTCCTGGTCAAGTCTCTCTCTAGTTTTCAGCACAATGCTCCTCTTCATCCTCTTGTATGGTTATATTTCAAATATAAATTTAAAATCTATATTCAGAGACCTTTTCTCTTATTCCCTGATCACTGGCAACCCATCTCTCTGTCCCTTTTCTCTGAGAGTGTCTCACAGCATGCCTCTGGGAGGGTACCTGGTCGTGGCGGGCAGCCTGGGAGAAAAACAAACCTAGTCATGTGAAAAAGCAGGAACATAGTAAAACTAACAATTATGTAGCCCTCACCAATGTTTTTCATTTTGAAAGTGCTTTGAAAACATTAACTAATTAATTAATCAGAAAGAATTTCTGCCAATCAGTGAAAATGCTCTTTACAATGTATTAAGCTTCTTGAAAGATATGATTTATTCAGCGAGATGTTTTCTCTTGAATCTTAAGGGAATCTTCGTGCTTTTTTTTTGGGAGACATTTCAGGAGATTTTGTGGACTCTCTGCACACACCTTTCACCCTTTGCATCCCAGCAAGCTTGAGTATGTGAACATGCATGCACGCACACACGCACGCACGCACGCACACTCGCACAGTGTCCTTTTAGGATGAGGCCTGCTGACATTAAATGCATTAAAATAGTATGTAAGATTATCTAACCTACTGTGCTTATCAGCTTTTTATTGACCTGCCAGCAAAGTTAAGACAAAAAAGTCCCCAGTGAGTCTCAAGTATCAATGCCACCTGTAATACTGACCTAATTTCCTGTCTCTTCTGCTGGCCTGGGAACCCCTGGAGAGCTGAGACTGTATTGCCATATCCTTAAAGCCTAGCTACTCAGAGAGCTTCCACACCCTTCGCCCTATTCTGTAGCCTACATAACATAACTTAATCTCGCTGTGACAGAGCAGGAGAGTAGTAATAATACTCTTATGTTCATTAATTCAACAGATATTGAGCACCTGCCATTCATTTATTTATATATTCCTATAGCATACACTTTATTCAGTCTAAGTCTTTTGTGCAAATCACATTGATGGATTCAAAGATGATCCAAACAAGGTTATTGAATTCAAGGAGTTGTCCAGCAGAAAAGAGAAGGCAAGAACATAAATAACTTGAATATAAGGGAGACCTGGTGAGCACCTATAATAAGATGCCTTCAGAAGAAGGGCACGGGGCATTCCGGCAGGACTTTTGGAAGTAGATGACAACTGAGTGGAATATTGAAGGAGGAACTGGATTATGATATGATGTGGGCAGAGGCATTGCTCAGGGGTCCTCAAACTTTTTAAACAGGGGGCCAGTTCACTGTCCCTCAGACCGTTGGAGGGCCGGACTATAGTTTAAAAAAAAAAACTATGAACAAATTCCTATGTGCACTGCAGGCCCTGGACGAGTCGGCTGCTAAGCAGGACAGGCAGCGGCACCCGGCGGGCCAGATAAATGTCCTCGGCGGGCCGCATGTGGCCCGCGGGCCATAGTTTGAGGATGCCTGCTCCAGATAGAGAAAAATTAATGAGGGGCAGGAGGAACCATGAACAAAGGAAAGTCTGGTTGCATGGGAATCGTTGGTTTTGCCTAGAGCTATGTGGGGAAGAAGGTTAGAAGACATATCCAGGAAATGAACAATGGCCTTAGAGTTGGGAAAGGCAGCCCTCTCTGGGTCCCCACCAGGAACAGCCATCACTAGTCAATCTCAGAACTATGCAGAGCACATGGATGTGACCTTCAATTCCCCTTTTGGACACCGCTCCAGGCAGTCACTCCTCATCAGAGGTATTGAAACGCATCGGTTAAGGGGACGACAAGCACATGCCACTCCTGAGCTACATCATGGAGACCCTTAAATGATAGACTGGGGAATGTAGGCTTTATTTTTCTGGCATCAGGTAATAATCAAGCATGGATTCAGAGTCAACACCGTTAAGATCATTTGCCGCTCTACAATATTATAATCTCAAGATCCCAGAAGGTCTCTTGAAGTAACAGGCCTTTGGAAGCTTACCTGTGAGTTCAATGAAGCCTTTCAAATATTTGATGTAAAATTTTAAGTTGTATCTCCTTTATTCTCTGCTTATTAGTTTCTACTTCTTGCTATTCTTAATTTTCTAGCAATAACAATTTACCTCCTGTTTTCTAATTCCCCAAGGTCTTGTAAATTCAGACCTATTAGAATACTGCATAAAATTAAAGCATGTAGGCTCTGAGCAACTATAGAGGGGATTTAAGAATTTAAATTCAGATACTACTACACCTGTGTGAGCTGCTCAGGCATCATATTTATTCTCTGACTGATTTCTGGAAAGACGAATGATTACCATTCAAGATACAATCTCTTTCCTAATCAGTTATCCTTTTCTACACAGGGTATTCCATGCAAAATGCAAATGCTGGATCATGGGTGAACCACATGGCACCTGAGTAGTCACATTCTGAAGGATCTTTCCTGGCCTCTCTTGAAAGCAGGAAATTGTAACATCTATGGAATCTTCAAAAAGATATTTACAGACATTGGAAATAAACATGGAGAACTGTAGTGATTTTAAAAAGCTCAGTTTCTCTCCACTGCTAAATTTCCCATCCGTAGGAGAGTGAAATTTTTCCAGCATATACCCTGCAGAGGACTCTAGGTCATTGAGCAGAAGACCCACTAAGGGTGAATAACCTGGGAAATGACTGGCACCTCCACTCCAATGCTAGTTACAAGCAAAGGGAATCCAGGTGCATCCAAGAAGACTCAGAAGTCTTTGCTCCAATGACACTCATTTTGATTGGTCCCAGCCACCAAACTGCACACACATCAGTTTTCTAATGTGCTAAATAGACTAAATAATGCTGTTTTAGAGAGCCTATCTAATCTCAGTTGAGTTTTCTTGGAGGACAGAAACACTACTATATATGAAGTAGGATGGTATATACATGCATGCCAAGTGTAGATAAGTCACCACCATCAATCACTCTGACCCATCCCCACATCTGGCTCTGTGTGCAAACGGGATATGAGATGTTTAAGGCAACAGGATACAGAGTTCACCGCATGGGTTTCGGCATCAGACAGACCTGGACTTGCACCCTAACTTGATGACTCAGTAGTTATATGGCTTTGTATAAATGGTAGGCTCTTTCAGAGTCTCTGTTTCTTCTTCTATAAAATGGGAATCATGTCTGCACCTACCTCAAAGAGTTGCTGTGAGGAGTAACTACAATCAGGGGTCCTCAAACTACCGCCCACGGGCCACATGCGGCCTGCCAAGGACATTTATCCGGCCCGCTGGGTGCCGCTGCCTGTCCTGCTTAGCAGCCAACTCGTTCCGGGCCCGCAGTGCGCATAGGAATTTGTTCATAGTTTTTTTTTTTAAACTATAGTCCAGCCCTCCAAAGGTCTGAGGGACAGTGAACTGGCCCCCTGTTTAAAAAGTTTGAGGACCCCTGAAAGTACTCAGCATTAGAATTACCAGGTCATTCCTCAAAAGGCTTAAAAGTGGATGTACTGGGTGCCCCGGCAGAACATCCACTAACATTTCAAGTTTTCAGCCAGTTTTTCTTGATAGTTGTCCTTGTTTATTTTCTTTTCTTTCTGTGTTATTCTCATCACTAGTTAAATGATTCTGCTGCTCTCATGACAAAATTCACATGCACATAGGAAGGGGTTATCAAGCGTCCCAGAGAGCTTCCTATTTCTGAAAGACTCTCTAGGGAACAGGGAATGCATCTATTCTTAGGGGGAAGGAGAGAAGTTTAATATTTAACTTTTTCTTAGCTACCCATCATCCACTTTTTCATAGTATTTTAATGTAGAGTAAGTTAACAGCCAAACAATTGCAGAAGATAAATCCACCGTTAAGGGCTGGTGCCTATTTAGAGCTCATATATATGTCTGTAGCTGTGCGGTAGGTAAATAGATGAGGACAATTTGTGGATTTTTTTGGGGGGTACACCTACAGAGGGGTATCCAAATGGGGAGACAAATAATAGGGACAGAGTAAGGAATGGATGGGATCAAGATGTTTTTCCATTTTACTAGTAAAGTATCTCATTCTTACAGACTAGTAAGAATTATTACAGGTTAGGAATCTCTGCAAAGATTTTCACATCAATATCCTGTTTGGAGGTAATCCTCCCAAATGGAAAGGTGTTTAACAAAAGCTTCCTATTTGTAATCAAAGCCTTGTCACTGAGCATGCACAGTAGCCTGCCATAAGCAGAACTGTGCAAAGTGCTGTTTTTACTTTCCTGTGGTTTGTATACACAGCTGTGGCTGGGAATGAGCAGAGAGTTGCAAGGTGAGGCCTCAAAAGGCAAAGGAAGAGGGGCCTGAACAAAGGGGGGACTCTGAGGAGTGGTAACAGGTGGGAGGGTGGTGCCTAAGGTGTGCTTGGTTCCCTGCAGCATTTTCTCTCTGATCGAGGACCCGCTAGTCCCCTGAGGCAGGAACCTCTGAAAACTGTGGATACTCCATCTGCCATTCATGGCATCCTCTACCACTAGTCTTCAGTGAGAGAGGCATGGGTTTAAAACCTATGACATTGGCTGTGACCTTGATCAAGTAACTTTAAGTCTGAATCTCAAATGCCTTCTAAGATTTGATAATTTTTTTTAAAGTGCCATTAATGGCTCTTCATCTTGAAAGACCCAGTTGTATCCTTAGACACTGTAAGATGGTTAAGTTGTGAAACCCACAGTGACACGCCCCCCCATCCAAATCTCCCCTGAAACTCTGGAGTCAGGCAGGCCCAGTTTCAAGTCCCCACTCTGTAATTTACTAGCTGCTGAGAGAGAGAGAGAGAGAGAGAGAGAGAGAGAGAGAGAGAGAGAGAGAGAGAAGAAAAAGAGAGAGGAGAGGCAGGGGCAAAAAGAGAGTATAAAGCCTACCAGGTAGTGTGAGATTAATGGAAAATGAAAAGAGACACATTCCTTTCTCTGGGTGTTTACAGTCTTGAGGGTGGTATGCATTGGGGAGACATATACTAGCTAAATCACTGCAAAAGTGAAAAATTGGAACGCAACACTTTTTAAAGAGAAAAGTGACACAATGCTTTGAAAGTCTATAGTAAGGGGGATTTGACTCAGCCAGAGAGATCACGGATGGCTTCCCAGAAGAAGTGACTGGCGTAGAGCAATAAAGGGCAAATATGAGTTTGCTAGATGAATAAGGGAGGAAAATACATTTCTAATAAGTGTTCACCATCAGCATCATAGCATATGAACAGCATCTTCTGGCTAGACTGTAAACTCCAAGAATACAGGGTTGATGTCTTTGTCATCTTCCGTCACCTCTGAGATAGTGCTTAGAAGCACTAAGTACATGCATAGTAAATATTTGTTGAATGAATGGATGTTAATAGGAAATCAATATGTGTTTGTTGAATGAAATAAAAAAAAAATAACTGCTATGCCCTCATCTCATGGCTTTATTTGGGATACAATTAAGAAAGACACATAGTTTAGTCAAACAACATGGACTTCGGAGTCAAATAAACTATGCCCCTCTTATTCTGGCCCTGTCCCCTTGGGGACATCTGGACATCTCTGTCTGAGTCTCCCTGTGTGTGAAATGGGAACAAGATAGCTTCACTTCAGGGTTGTTGGAAAGATTATGATGGTACGCGAGCAGCACCTAACCAAAGGGTGACCCAAAGTGTGAGTCGAGACAAAAGTGCTGTCAATGTTACTAGTGTTAGGACATTGGTACATTCCAGGCGTGCAGTTTGTCAGGTTTGTAGGTTGGTAAGGACAGGCCAGATGCAAGTTAAAATCAAGGGAGTGTTATCACCCAAATATCCACCACAGCTTCACCTTTCTGGAAATGCCAGGAGTTCATCAGTAACCTGTGCTATTGTTGTTGTTTTCTTTTTAAGTTGAATGTATTGGAGTGACATTGGTTAATACAATCATTCAGTTCTCAGTGTACAATTCTATAACACATCATCTGTATATGGTATTGGGTGTTCACCACCCCAAGTCAAGTCTCCTTTCATCACCATTTATGCCCCCTACACCCTCTTCTTCCTCCCTTCTCTCCCTTTCCCTCTGGCAATCACCATGCTGTTGTCTGTGTCTATGCGTTTGTGTGTGTGTGTGTGTGTGCATGCGCACGCGCGTGCTTTGTTTCGTTTTTGTTTGTTTTTTAAACCCTTCTCCTTTTACACCTAGCCCCCCAACCTTCCTCTCATCTGACAGCTGTCAGTCTGTTCTCTGGATCTATGCGGCTGTTTCTGTTTGCCTGTTCGCTTATTTTGTTCATTAGATTCCACATTTATGTGATATCATATGGCACTTGTCTTTCAGTACCCTGCATTTTCTCCCCCGTGCCTAGGAGTCAGATTGCCAGGTCTCGGTTCCCGGATGCATTGATTATAATTGACTGGCAGTTGGCAAAATATTCTAGGGCCTCAATTTTCATCTAGGGTTGATCATACAGTGTTTGGATGGGATAAAAATCAGGTACTTCATGGGCATCGGGTAGCTCAGAGCCTGCACAGGGTAAGCAGTAACTGTTAACTGTTAGTGCAATCGCCAGGCACTGCTGGGGTTTTTGTCAATTACCCTGTAACTGAATCAGCCCTTCCTGGGCAGGGAATTGCTTCCTTTGGAATTCCCTTTACAGAAAGAAGAAAAGCCGCTTTACTCTGAGTTCTGGAAGCTTACTTTCCCCAGTATGGTGCCCTCAGGGGCAGGTTGTGGGCCCCTGCGTCATAGAGGGGCTGAGGTCTCTGGAACCAACCTCTGCCTTCCCTCTATAGAGTCTAGAAGCCACTGAGCTCGGCTCTGCCCCTCTCTGCGCTTCTAACCCTGGAAGGCGCGATCTGGGGTTCCAGCGGAGCACTGGGCATGCTCACAACCCAAGGCAGGCTCCGGGTGTCCGCAGGACGCTCTGGCTCCTGTGCGCCCCTGTGTGCAGAGACCCCGATGCAGCTGCCGGTTCATCCGGTTTCGCAGATCTGAACCTTCGGTATGTGCAGCCAGGAAACCTACGCTTCACTGACAAACCCCGAGGCAGAACTCAACTCTGCACCACTTGGGGTTTGCGCTTTCAGTATCAGGTCTTGGAAACGCCCGGTTAGGGTTCCCTCTCCAGACAAAGGGGTGCACGTGGCCCTGGCGCCCCCCTTTCGCAATCATGAAACCCTCCCTGGCCCAATACCTCGCAACCACAGCTGCTGCAGCCCCAGCGCCACCAACCAGCCCCGCCAACCTCGGCCTTTGCGCGCGCTCTGGGGACCCGGGGATTGGTTCGCTCTCCCCGGGGCGGGTGGCATGCAGCTTTCCGTGTGTGTGTGTCTGTGTGTGCGTGTGTGTGTGTGTGTGTGTGTGTGTGTACGCGCGCGCCTGTGTGTGCGCGCGCGTGCGTGTATATGTGTATGTGCATGTGTGCGCGCGTGTGTCTGTGCGGCGCGCGGGCGGGCGCCCGTGTGCGCGCGAGGGCTCGCGTGCAGGAGCCGCTGGCTGTGCGTGCGTGTGTTATGGGTTTGATTCCAGAGCAGGTTGCACATTGGTCCTGGGTGGCTCGCAGGCTCAGGTCGTGCTTGGGCATCCTCCTCCTCCTACTCATTTCCGAAGTAGCAGCAGCAGAAACACCAGCAGCAGCGCCCGCAGCCGCTGCTACGTCGGCGGCAGCGGCAGCAGCTCAGCAGCACAGCCGGCCGAACTGTGCAGAAGCGAGCACCGTTTGGGGAGTTCGGGGGGCGGGTGAGAGGGAGGAGGGGGAAAGCCTGTCTTGGTCTTTGGGATTATTTTTTTTCCCCTTCTTTCCCTCTCTCTCTTTCTTGAGGGTGTGTTGCCCCCTCGAAGTAAAGGAATTTTGCTCCAAAGCGAGCTGGGACCGAAGACTCTAGGCTAAGTTATCTCTCTATGTAGATGGTGTCAGGGAGCGAAGCTACTGACCGAGCTGCTGGTAAATGTTTTTCACTTCTTACTCTTTAATGCTTAAGGCTTTTCCCCCCTTTTCTTTCTTCCTTGTTTCCTCTCCGTTGCTCCTCATTCTGCAATAGCTCCTGAATCAGCTGCAGTTCCCTTTCTCTCTCTCTCTCCTTGCGTTTGTGCAGTTTGCAACTTGTTTCGTGGTTTTCTATGTATATATTTTTTTCCTCCTTCATCTTCAGATGAATGCTGGAACATGTAAATTCGGCACTTCGGGAGGTCATCATTAGTTGCATGAGTTTGGGGGTGGGGGAGGGGAAAGACTGGTAGAGCAAGCTGTTATTTCCCTGCAGAAGGACGGCCGCTTTCTCTCTAATGTTCATCGCAATTATAGGGATTTTTTTTTAGGATGCATTTTAACGTTGCCTTGATATTTAAGGTTACCCTTCCCCAGGATTACAATGCATTTTGATTCAGTTTTGACAGCATGACAGATGCCAGCGATTCCAGAACTACTGTAGGATACATGCTGGCTAAAATATTCCAAATTGGGGGAAGAACAATTTGCATTCCAAAAGAGAATTTCTTTAAAATGCTGTTTTGCATCACATTGCTGCAGATTTGCAGGAGGCAAGAATAGACACCACTACTCACATTGCTTGCAAAGATAACAAACATAGAAGTGGTTTTAGTGCATTCTGTCCTGTTCTCCGGTGATTGAGCTATTGCTAAATTTACTTAATAAATACATGCAGGGCTGTGGAGAAGGAGTGAGATTGCTGCATTTTTTTAAAAATTCACAATTGTGAGGCATGTACAGCAATTTCTAACCCTAAACCAGCCCTCTCCTACATCTCCCTTGAAGTGCACCTTGACAATTGGGGAGGGGGAGGGCAGTTTCTGCAATACACATGGATACAATTATTTAAACTAGCCAGCATAATGCATGCAAATTGAACTCTGACTCTTTTCTTAAAAATAGAACTGACTTTGTAACGCTTGCTTCCAGGATCTGTTTTAAATATGATTTAAAAATTAATATACAACAGTTCTTTAATGCATTCATATCTGTAAGTTCTTTGGAGGGTTCTTAGCCGTTACCATGTTTCATTTGCTTTACTCTTTCCCCCACCCTGAGTTTTCAGTTCCAGTTCAGTGGGAAAACCGAAGGGTCAATAACTAAAGGCAAATCAGCAGTTTCAAAAGAAATCAGTGTGTAGTTGTAAAATTTCTGCTAAGCCACGGGAAAATGAGCTAAAATAATGGCAGCTTAAATGTAGGCAGGGAAGCCTGGGGTAGACCAGGTGGCCGTTTTAGTATGTGTTTTACCATTTTGAGGAGCTCTGAACTCTAGACTCAGTTGGGGAATCCAGCTCAGGGCTGCTCTGAGGCACATACATTTTACAAGAGAAACTGTTATTTAAGGAAGCCTGCTTCTGCTATCTGGTTGCCACATCATAGAACAGCACGTTACCTGTGTGCAAAGAGTGTGTTTGCAATAATACTGCTAAACTTTGTTAAAATGTAAACTTAGCGGCCGTTGGAAGAATAGCATAAGATGGCACAGCCTGTTCAGGACTGAAGGGCAAAACAAACTGTAAATGAACTCAACGAGTCAGACCCTCCTTTATGTAGAAGGAAGCCTACTCCATGATACCCTGCAAATACACCTGTTCTGGGTCGCCTGTGTTGACAAAAGCTTTTCTTGAAATTGTGGACCAGATTCCTGAGATCTATAGCCTATGGCCTCTGTTATAGGCTGCTAAGGATAACAGGTGTCTTATTTAGAAGGAAAACTCAGCTTTACTCATGGTCCTCTTGAGATGGCAATATTGCAATTTTACAGTACTTTCACGGACCCGTACATTTACTGTTTTGATCAAGTTGAGGTGTGGAGGGGAAACTCAGCCTCCATTCATTAGGAGCACAGTGGTCTTTGAGTGAAGCATGTGTCTGAATATTAAGGAAAAATGCATTCATATGGTAAACTACCATCCTAAGAACCCAAGTCTTCTAAAGCAGCATGATTTTCCCATTCTAGGACCCAAACCAGACAGCAATATACCCCATGCTGAGCAGCTGCATTATTTTCTGGAATATTCCACACACATGAGCAAGAACAGGTAATTGACCAAGCTAAGGACTCATTTCACGTAGCCCATGGGACAAGGTTTCTAATTGTTATGTAATATATGCAGAGCATGAATTTACTTAGTAAACATCACAATTAGCTTCAGTTTCAGCACCTTCACTAGATGTGAAGACCAAGAGTCCATTGATTTAAAGAACATATTCTTTCCTGCTGAGGTTGGTTCTTACCCACTCACTCCTCTTTCTACTTCTAGTTTCCTGGCAACTTCTGAAAAGCTCTGAGAATTTGTTGTAAACTATTAAACATACCTACGTTTTGGGTGTGATGCCTGGTTAGATTACTGCTCATTCAGCTGGATTTGTAATTATTCTTTATGGTTCTGTGGCATAGTGTTAGTGGATTGTTGGTGATATTATTATTATTAACTTTCCATTAAATCTTTATGAAGCCCATTTTAACTTTCTATGCCTGATGTTGATCTCGGGTTAACATGTCAAAATAATACCATTTCCTTGCTAAGCTTGTTGGTAAATTAGTTTATTTTTAATCAGCATGGCATCTGGCAGTGTTCAGAGAAGGTAACTTATTGGGGAGGGAAGGAAAAGAGGTCTATATAGAAAGAGACTGTTGGTTCATGAAACTTTGGAATCACATTTGGCTGCATTGTTAGGGTTCCTGTTTTCATTTTGGTAAGAGAAGAGGTTTCTTTGCCTGCATGAGGTGTTTATATGCTAGAGCTCCTGAATGTTTCTTAGAACGAATTGCTAGTTTTTCCATTGTGTAATTGGAAGGAACTTTGAAGTACTTGTGTGTTTTTAAGGAAAACTTGTATTGGTGAGTGTTCCCATACTCTTTGTAGACTAATTCTGCGAAGTGAGTTCTAGTGTACTATGGTCAAGGTCATTGCCAAGGGCCTTTTGATTCCTCCCCACGTGAGAACTCAAACTTAAACTGAAATCAGATTTAAAGAGGTATAACTTATATCAAGCTACAGCCTTTAACAGGGCCCTGTGAAATGCTTGTTTTTGTCTCTCATTACTTTGTGTGAAGCAATAGTTTATCCTTTGGATTACTGGTTCCTCCGAGCCCTGTGTACTCACAGGGAGAAACCTTCCACTCTGCACTCAGCGCATGCAACAGATTCACAGCCCTCGGGGAAGATTTCAAGAACAATTTTGGGGAGTGGTGGGGTAGAGGATAGATGTCTTTTCATATGTTCTTAATGGAAAGGGATGCAGCAATATTTTATTAAGTGGATTAAAGTTTCAATTTAGATAATACCCCATTTAAAATTCTTGTGAAACCAATAGTAATTTTATAAGAGTCCTGTGTGGTGAAAGCAAATAGTAGCTTTGTCAAAGTACTTCTTTGTAATCCTGGTTCCTATTTTGCTTTGTAAAAGGGACATTCACATTATTCAACACTTTGTGCTATCAATGACATATATTTTTTAAAAATTATTTTGAGTTGTTTTGTCTTTCTAACAAAGATAAACCATGGCTTAACATAATTATTTTAGCAGTGCTGAGAGTATCCTCCTGTTTCCAAAGGATTTCATGAAGTTGAAGAAGTATGAAGTCTTTTCCCTAAAATTTGTTACTCCCCGCCCCAGTCTACTTAATATATTGTATAATATAGTGTAATTTTGAACTTGAATATTTCAGCCCTTTTATGATGTTTTAATGGCAAAAAAATGAAGCTGTTTGAGAAGTAGTTTGCAAATAAAGTTCCTTTATTATTGCTGAAAGACTGACTGGTCCACCTCTCCTAAGTGTAGAATTGGGAGCCTTTTAGGCAAGAAGAATTATTGAGGGAAAAGTGTAATTTTGTGCTTTTTGGAAGTAGTGTGCATAAAAAGAGAGCTGGTGTTTTAATTCTTTTCATGTAAGTTTAGTGACTAGAAATCAGGACTAACTAATATAGCACTATGTTAAATAAAATTCATTTTCCCTAGTAAAGATCCCACCCCCAGGATAATAGGAATGGTTCTTTGACTCTGGTGGAATAATTAACTGCTTTCCTTACCTTGTCACTGTTGTTAGCTCTGGCCAGAATCTTGGTGATGGATGCTCAAGATCCCATATCTGTCTCGGGAAAATAGAAGTGCGTGGTTTGGAGGAAAGGCATGGTTTCTTTAAAAGTTTAGATTTCTCAGGCATGCCTGCAGTTCCTTGGGAGAAGGCTTTGCCCTCATTGGTATTTGTTTAGATCACCTAGGACGCCTCCCCAGGGCTGCTGCTGTCTCTCCTGCTGGGCTGCCCCGGGTTATTGTCATAGCCATGTGGTATCAGGCTTCTTAGCTCAGTGGTTCTTCTCATCACGTTCATTTGTGATTTCTGGAAGGTGAGGCAGATCACGAAAAGTTTGGAATTCAGCTTTCCAAAAGACAATTTATTTCATTGTTCTATTGACTAAATCACCTTGCCGTGTAGGTTCAAGCCTGTTAAAAAAATATTAGACATTTTGTATGATCCACTTGTGTTCATATGAACTTGGTAAATTATTGATTTCTAAGTTATATAAAAGGGAATTAGACCCTGTAGAATAATGAACTTATTTGTGAATTTGGTTCAAAAGAATAGGTCATTTCTTTTTTTTTTTTTCAATTAGGTTCCCCAATTTTCAGTTTACCTATTAGGAAGTAACGACTAATTCTAAAGAATATGATTTATGTGATGAAGACAAAATTAATAATAACGTAACATTTAAAATCTTTAGAGAGGACAACTCGATAAAGTATTCTTTTGGAAAAGACTTATATGGAAATGTCATTTTTATTATTGCTTAGAATTTAACTGATACTCAATATTTTGACATTTATCCTACTTTAATTAGAGGAATAGGGGTATATATATAGAAAAAAGAAACATATCATTAAATAGAATTGATTTTGGTAAAGGTTAAAAGAATCCCATCATGTGAAATAACCATTTCACAAAAGTGTGTAAGGTGCTTGCTATATTTTTAACATGTTTTAAGAAAAAGTGCCAGCCACTTCAAAATTTGATTTTGAATGTTATAAATAGTCAAGTTAGGGTCTGAGGTTATTTCTATGAATGAAATTGAACTATTGGAAAAGATAACTATGCCCATGTGGATGACTAATTCAAACAGTAAATATCTACATAGCTAAAATCATAGTTATTATTAGAGACTTAGTGATGCTTAACAGTGATAATTTTTCTAAACCATTTCAAATGTAAAGTATATGGTTATATATCCACATTTTAGGAGATATTATTTAGAAGGAACATAGGCAAATTAGAGCCATGGGAAAGTTTTCCTGTCTTTTAATTTTTTTTATTTCTTCAATGAGCAATATTTGGATTCCCAAGACAGGCCACGTACTGTACTTTGCTAAGAGCTAACTCTCATGGCCAGACTAATTTGACACCAAAATGTGTCTAAGAAAGTAAATGGGAATGGGGTAGGCACTTTTCAAAAAGCACAATATAAAACTGTTCTTTGTGTCACTCAAGAGTGTATTAGAAAAGTGATTTAATTTAATTTTATTTTAGGAGTTACTCAGGCAGTAACCATATACACATACTTGCTCCTTCCTCTCCTTCTAGGACACCCAGTTCAGTTCCATTCATATAGTCTGGTGTGATATGACACCTGGAATTGTGCTGTGTCCAAGTTTGGTATTACCTTCACGAATTTAATGGAGGCATGCGGACAGGGCAGGTGTGACTTTTTGGGAAGAGGATGTAGACGGAGGGTGTATTCCATAGTTGAGTACCATTTCTTTATGGTGATAATCATGTCACTAGTTTTATTTTTAGCCTCACCGACACTTCTTGAGAAGAGACAAGCTGCTTCTTTATATTTAACCCTAAGCATAATAATATCATTATTACAAAAACATTTCACAGTGGTTAGGGCTCTGCAATTTGTGGGACCCGGCATCTAATTTTTCACCTCTCTAATCCTGTTTATATATCCCTGCATATAATCAGACTCAGTCAGATGAAACCAATTACTAAGGGGAAAAATCAAATTTATTTATTATATTTATTGGATGTGTCTGTTGCTTAATTATCCATTGGCAAATTTACATGTGGCCACAGAGAGGGCGGCGGATGAATGTGGAAAAATGATCGATCATCACTTCTCACAGTCCAGAGGAGGCTGCCAATAAAACAAGAAAGAAAAAATAAAGTCCTTCCTCATTGCTATCAGTGTGGGGACCTAACAACTGAAAAGCAAGTATCACCCCCAAAATCTGTTTGGCTTGACACAGGAAAATCTGGAAAAGATTGAGAATTTTCAATCCTCATCAGACTTTTTAACTAAATACTCAGTGTTAGGAAGAAATGTAAGGAATTCTGTAGACTTTGAAACAAATAAGGATTTCCATGTTCAAAGGTGTGTATTAGAAAACTAACTCAAGTTACCCTACAAAGCAGATGACCAAGCCCACCCTTGGGCTGTGCCTTGGACTGTGGGAAGCTGGAGAGATGGTGGGGTGGGATGTGGTTGGGTGGGTGTGGAGGCAATGTGATTTTGCAAGGTGGTGTTTGCAAAGTGATTGATCATTAGATATAGCTCTAATGAGACAGCACCACTAAGGCAGTGAATTAAAATAGATTTGGTCTTTGATAGTAAAGACATACAGAGCCTTTCATATTTGGTCTCAGGTGTTTTTGTTACAAAAATTTCTTGCCTCGATCAAAAATGGTTCTCTGCTCTTTGCTTTAACGTCCCTGCATGTTCAAGGGGTTCATCCTGAGCATGACTATGTCTTCTTATTTTTCCCCCATTTGTTTTCATCAGACCTTTTGGGAAATTTATCAGTGTGGAAGTTGTTCTTCAAAATGGATAACTGAAATAAGCTCAATTTCAAGTAAATGTGGTGAGGCTAAATTGTGAACAGAAGCATCCTCTTTATGGAATTCCTCAATTCCAGGGACCGCTAAATTTTTATAAATCAGTCCTATTCATGCCTCAAGGTAGAATGTGTTTTAGGAACTTTAGGGAGGAAAACAAACTACTTTTGGACTTGAGGCATTTGAAAATTGTCTTCAAGGAAACATGGAATGAAATATCTTTGTTTTGTTGTTGTTCTTAATCCTCACATGAGTATGTGTTTAGAGAGAGGAGGGAAGAGAGTGAGAGAGAGAGAGAGAGAAACATCGATTGGTTGCCTCCTATGCTCACCCCAACTGGGGGTTGAACAGGTAACCTATGTATATGCCCTAGACTGGGAAGCGAGTCCGCCACCTTTTGCTGTACCAGACGATGCTCCAACCAACTGAGCAACTGGGTAAGGGTTGAATGAAATGTGTTTTAAGACATACAGTACTTTAGAGAAGACAACAGATAAATTGTGATTTCTTGTTAATTACCATTTACTTGGGGATGCTGCTATTGAAGAAACTATTTAAGCATTGTACATTATGCTTCTTTCATATTTGGCTGCAAAGAAATTAAAATGCAACATGAATCTTAAGAATCAAAAGGGAGAGGTGCTTTTTATACCTGTTGACTTAGTAAGAAAATGTTAGAGATGAGCTAAATTTAATATGTATTCTAATATATATCTTTAAAAGTTCTGCTGAAATAACTTGATAGAATAATAGTTTTATTATAGAATAAAAGCTGCCATCAGCCGATTCACTGTGAAAGTCACACATTAAATAGATAGAGAGCTTGAACTTGGCTTCCTGCAACAGTGATTTTTTACTAAGCTGCTCCCTAAGGCCACTCTAGGTATCTGAGGGGCACTGGTGCTTTTTTATGATTTGTGTATGTTCCATAGATTGTGAAGTCTATTCCTGGGCAATTTTCAAGTTAAAATTGTATTACGGCTACCCAGAAGGTTGTCATCTCTTGGTTTTTGTCTTGTCAGTCAATTCATAAGTGCTTATGAAGCCCCCGTGGGGTGTACACAGAATTTGGCACTGTGTGTGTGTGTGTGTGTGTGAGTGTGTGTGTGTGCGCGCACGCACGTGTGTGTATGTGTGAAATTGGTTGCTGGTCTAGGAGTCTACATTCTTTAGGCAAAAGTACTGTTATATGTGGATATATATATATATATGTGTGTGTGTATATATATATATATATATATATATACACACACACATATATATACATATATATATATATATATATATATATATATATATATATATTTTAATTACAGAAGTTAATAGGTTGTTTTTTTGTTTTGTTTTTGTTTTGAAGAGCTTTGCCCGGGTTATAATTTCTCATCTTTCTCCTTCCTTCCTTCCTTCCTTCCTTCCTTCCTTCCTTCCTTCCTTCCTTCCTTCCTTCCTCTCTTCTTTCTTCCTTCCTTTCTTTCTTTCTTTCTTTCTTTCTTTCTTTCTTTCTTTCTTTCTTTCTTTCTTTCTTTCTTCTCTTCAGATATCTAATAACAGACATGTTTAAGAGACACCACAGGGAAGTATTAAACCCTGGATCAGGAGGAATCATATCCTTGTTAACATCTAGGTTTTGCATTAAGGACACCTTCTTGTGCTGGTCATTTTTAGGTTGTGCCTGTTACCTGTGTAAATTCAATCAGTAAACAGATAAATGACTCTATGCCCCGAAGCTGTCAACTTCCATTTTTCATGACCAATGAGTCAATTTATGATTTACGTGTTTGTGTTTTTGTTTTTAATGGAGGGTGTTTGAAAAATGATATGAATTGGGAAGGAAAAGAAAATTTTCAAGCACTCCCAAAATGCCACGGATAAACACAAATGTTCTTTAAAAGAATATTGTCCCCATTGAACTTGAAAGCATATGTTAAATAGGTGGGTTTAGGGGTTTACTTTGGAAAACGGATTCAGGCTCCTCTTTTATCAGTTATTTGCGGGAAGGGTAATATTCTTGACAAGTGGCAGGTGAATAGCTCTGAAAGGGAAATGGCAGAGGAGGCAGGCACAGAGGTCCTGATCCTTTCCCAGCCTCCGGTAATGGCTTGCTGGACTCGAGGCAGTCAGCTCCGACTTTTGATACCACTGGTCAAGCTCCTGATTAACGCTTATTTTAACTGTGATTTGTAAGATGTGCCTATGTCATTTCTAGCAACTCACAGCTAAGCCAGCACCATTTCTTTTCCATTTTCTGTTCCTTGTTGATCTGAATCAGGGAAGCCGTGGCTGAGAGAACATAGGAAGGGTCTTGGCAGTTGTGTTCCTCATTTAAACTTTGACTCTTGGCTCTTTTCCTATGGGGTACATGAATTTCTGAGGATTTATGAGTATTCGCTGCTGGGTCCTTTGGGATGGGAAATTTTTTTGTGATGAGAGAATGTTCTTTACAACTCCCAATCCTGCAGGGTCTTTTAATTTATTTTCCAACAGTTTATAAAATTAACCACCACAGAATAAAAGCACAGTTTTAATTATTATTTTGGATTTTGGGATCGAGCTATGTTCTTACTTATAGGCTAAAGAGACTAATTCTGGCTAATGTAAACGGAAGAGAAATGTGTTAGAAGGACATGGGAATCACGAATCCCCAGGAAACGTGGACCTGGGCACATCTGCTTCAGCCACTGAATATGGGTGCCCAGCTGGAGCCCTCCACGCCCCTGGCAGTGGGCTGTGCTGTTGCCATTAGCATCAACCAGCACTACTGCCCCAGATATGTGGGTGAAATAAACCCTCGTCCTTTCTCCTGGGGGTCCCTGGCTCTCTAGTCAAAGTTCTGGGCTGGTGCATCCATCCGATTGGCTGCATCTCAGCGAAGTGTCCATACCCCTGTAACTAGGAATTCTGAGAAATCCATAGTCTGGCCCTTTCATGTTCTATAATGAGACAAAGTGATTTTGACTTCCAGCACTATAGAAATGGTGAAATGCCCTCAAAACGAAGGGGGGAGGCACTCAACAAAACAGAAAAAACAAAAAGCCCCCCGCCAATATTTACTGTTATTCCATGAGTGACCTGTAGTATTTTAGGGGATGGATAGCAAGTGTCTTATTGTATGAACTTGAAAGACGAAAAGCAGGGAGAATGTCTCTCATGAATATAAAGGTATTAAGCACACACCGATCTCAAATATGTTTGCCATGTAGAAACTTATTTTTATCACCAACAGCCATTTGAAAATGTTACTCATTAGAATTCTGTTCATGCTGAAGTTAAAGATCATTCACCTAGAATGGGCTGAAATTTGCCTCTGAATAAATATGTAAAGTTGATAAGTGGTCTGAAAAAGGGTAAAAGGGATTTGTTTAAAGTACATTAAGAAGAACATCTGGATGACTAAGTAATTGCCTGTAAGCAAATTAATAGGAGTTCCAGATCACAGATCAGACCCACTTTCCCCTTAGAAATCAGCAATAAGAGTCATTGCAGTACTCAAAATAACTAGAGCTGCGTTTCTTTTTCCACAGTTTAGACTCTGAGGTTCAAACTGTCTTCCTTAATTATTAGTAAACCTCAGGACGTTTAGGACCTATGTAAGTAAGCCACATCTGTAGTAACACTGTTTTGTCGGAAGGCTTGGACTTTTATTTTTCAATTCCAAATTAATATATTTATCCTCCTATCACTGTCTCCTAAGGATTTGGAGAATTAATTAGAAATAAAATCACTTTCAATCCTTGGATGGTACATACTGATCTGAAAAAATATGAAAGACTACAGTGTTATTAATAATGACAAAGGTTCATCCAATAAAATAATCTGACTAGCTGAAGTCTCACATGGTTGATATTTTCTAATATAAATTACTGTAGGATTAGATAGTTAAATATTGAATATTGTCTCAATTAATGCAGTTCCATGAAATATTAATGATAATAATGGTTTTCCAGTTTGGGGAATAGGGAGATTTTTTTTTTTTACTGACTAATAGCTTTGGCTGATAACATAATACTTTTTCAAGATGATAATGAAGATATATTTTTATGAAGGCGAAGCAGGAAATAATGGCCACTGAATGGATAGATTCCAAACAGGTCAATGGTCACAAAATTGTTTTAGTCTTTGTGTTAACTAGTTTTATTTATATTCTAATGACTCCACTGTGATCATTGTGGATAGCTGTGAGAATTTGTGAAAAGAGCTGATTAACTCTGCTAGGTCCTTGAAGAAGAGAACCATTGATGTTTAAGTGGCATGAGGTGTAAAAGTCTCAAAACTGGGTTGGGCTTTGCAGGAAGGCTGGCTGTGTTTCGTGTCACAGTTGAAATGGATTGTCCATGAAGTTAAACAAACCAAAGAGAACAAGAAAGAAAGAAAAGCAAAGAGAAATATTGACCGAATACCCCAAGTTTCTTAGATCAACTATTTAATAAATAGAGGAAAACTTTGTATTGCCCAACTTGTTTGTTTGTTACTGGTTTTGTATTCCCTGTTCTGCCTTTCCTTCATATTCTTGATTCTGTCCATTTCTATCTCAAATCAGGGGACTAAAAATTGATGACAAATAAGGTGACTATTGTTGAAATGTTCTGTCAAGAATACAAAATAAGAATATATACAGTGCATCAAAGTTTCAATCGGATGTGTGTGTGTGTGTGTGTGTTTTAATCCAGGGGGAACTTCTCTGTTTTGTGAGGTGATTTTATTTGAAATTGCAGTTATCTTTGTTTCAGACCTAGTAATTTAACAGTTGAAAAGCTCCCTTTTTTGTTCTCTGTAGTTATGTATGTGGTATAAGGGAATACATTTTATTTTAAAAAGTGTTTTTGGGTAGCATTCTTTTAGCACAAACTTATTCCTTGAGAAAGGAGCTGGCTGTAATTTGCAGAAATGACTGTTTCTTTTTCTCTCGTTGTTGGATAATTGCTCTTTGTATACACTGTGAAAATGCTCATATAGACCAGTGACAAAGCCTAGCAGATGCACTTGCAATTATCTGGAATTTAAGTAAATTTTGCATCTGATACACACAAAGCAAAGGCTTCGCCCAAGCAGGCTCGCACACTGGCACGTGGATTGCTACGAATACAATGAGTAGATTTTTAATGGAAAACAAATGGGACTATTAGTAAGTCTTGTCTTTTACTTGAAAAGACACCCGCTTTAGGCATGGCCTACAACTCATTTATATTCATATTTGGTACAGTTCTAAATTTGACCTTTGAAATTGAAAAAAAATTAAATGTTTAAAACAAGATGCGTAGCTGTGTTTTTAATGGAGTCACATTCACGGTTTTCTGGAAAAAGAATGGTGCAATAAATCTTTGTTTTATATTTCAGTTTTATTTTTTCTGACTGTTAAGGAGAACATTCACCTATTAAGACTCTAAACATGTAAAAAGGAATTTCATATTATAAATAAATCATGTTATAGATAAAAAATAATTACAGTGTTACTTTACCAACCTCAATTCACAAAGGAGACCATAAGAAGGAATATACAGTGGGTCCAAATTCTACTTCTTATTGTAAACAAAAGCGATGTAGCCAGAGGAATCGTTTTCTGCAAAAGCCTCTTTTCCAAGTTTTTGTTTGAGATTAATCCTTTCCACTGTGAATTTTTGTTGTTGTCAGACTTACATAAGTCAGTTATTTGAAAGCTTAATCTTTTTTTCTGTATTTATTCTTAGAAAATATTAAATGTATGGAGCTTCTTGGATTCTCTTCAATGCCTTCAGGTCCTTTTTGGGGGGGGGGTTAAATTATTTTTACTTTCAATGACAGGGTTATAAGTAATTGGTCCAGCTGACTTCTTACTTT
This sequence comes from Plecotus auritus, assembly GCF_963455305.1. NCBI lineage: Eukaryota > Metazoa > Chordata > Mammalia > Chiroptera > Vespertilionidae > Plecotus > Plecotus auritus. Next base: position 9,905,992 of record NC_137773.1, on the reverse strand, counting down.
ATAGTTTGAAGATGCTCCTTGCTATTCTGGCCTTTGAATGAAGCAAATTTCAAAAGTAACTCGGGCAACATAAAGACGTGCCTGTCTTGCCCACTTTCTGCTTTTTTCTCAGTCTAAAATGGAATCTAATAATAACGGGAGATCTTTTCTAATTCTCTTAAGAATCAGAAGCCTCCAGGGAGTCTAAGGGTTGAATAATTGTTTGAAGAAAAGGAAAAAAACAAGTGGATAAAGTATATTCGGGGAGACATGTTTAAGAAGGAAAGGGAGAGCCTGTCAGAAGTGTCTTAGACTCTGAATTAGACCAAGACACCCATGCTGTGTCCACCTTAGCCACTTTCCAAAAACAAAACATGAAACTTCTTCAAGGAAGTGCTTTCTGTAGAACTTCAAAAATGGCAGAATTCACGCAGACAGGCCTCGTCAGAGAGCTCTGTATGTTCCTCCATCTCTCCTGTGCCAGGGCCTCCCCAGGTCCCCTCCCCCACCCCCTCCCCCATCCCACCCTCACTTTCTTGTCCTAAACTACCACAGGCTATCTTTAGGCTTGGAGAGGAACCAGGTGCTTTCCTTGGTATTTAAGCAACTTGCTATTTTGAAATTCCCTTAGAGAACTGTGGGCATTTTTATTTCTGTCTTTTGAAGCAACTCTTTGCCTTTCCGAAGGAGAATCTGCTTATATAATACCCAGAAGCAGACCCTTGGGAACTGCTCAGCTATCTTAGGGGTATTTTGCAAGAAAAGAAATGCAAGTGTCATGCGCGCCCTCCCATGGGGGTCTCAATTTGAGATATTTGCACAATAGCAGATTCTCAGAAGAATAAATATATACAAAGCCTTTCTTTCCAATTGAGTGGCATCAGTAGGAAGCGGCACCTAGGAGGAGGCGAGCCTGCTAATAGCTCAGCCCGACAGAGATTCTTGAACAATTCCTCAGCCAGGACCCAACTGTCAGCTGCGCTTGCCAGGGAGACAGATGCTGCGGTTGGAAGACAGTTTGCCTCAGTTAGATATTTTGTTCTCGTAGATGGCCAACCATGACTCGCGGGGGAGACCAGAGAGAGTGAGGAGAAGAGAAGAGTAAATTAATCATTTTATTAATCCCTATTTAGAATTCAGCCGCGGAGCTAAATGTCAACCTGCTGAACTTTCCGTGAAACCAGAAGGGTTGTCAAGACAGGTGCGGGCTTTGAGAGTGATGCCAGGTGATGAAGGCATCTCATTTCACCTGCCGAGGAAATAAGTGGCACCGTTTTGGGAGGGTACCTGTGGAAAATAGTAATGTGGGAATTATCTGATAATCCAGGCTCAATGCAAGCATGCTTGCGAAGGATCAAAAGGACTGGGATCATTTTTCTCTGAGAGAGGACTGAGCTGGTCTCTGTTCGTTCTATAATGTGTATGTTTATGGAAAATACACGTGTATGTAAAAAAAAATCCTGTCTTCGCTCTTCTTCTTTCTTCCTCTTCGTCTCTCCATACCTATGTGATATGTATGTGTCCATATATCATACCTACATAGATATGTTACATGAAGCCCAGGTTACCTTTAAGATATCAGCTTTCATCTACATTTATCATTCACTCCCAGATCGCCTCGCTCTCCAGCCCTTGCAGTTGATTAGATAGAAGCAGAATGTCTGCTGTCTGAAAGGTAGCGCAATTCAGTCTTTGAAACTCATGTCTTTAGCCAGCTTGCGAGTTTCCTTCAAGTTTCTGGAAAGGGGTTAATGTCATGGGCAATAATCTTCCTTTCCTCGATTTTCCTATTTTAAAGATTGCTGGAAGGAAGGAAGGAATGAAGGAAGGGAGGGAGGGAGGGAGGGAGGGAGGGAGGGAGGGAGGGAGGGAGGGAGGGAGGGAGGGAGGAAAGAAGGAAAGGGAAGGAAAGGAAGGAAGGAAGGAAGGAAGGAAGGAAGGAAGGAAGGAAGGAAGGAAGGAAGGAAGGAAGGAAGGAAGAATTTGGTACAGTTTCCCAGCTCCTGGCTTGTTTGGGACTGAGTACTTCAGGCTTCCCCCTGAGCCAGGTCCCTTTCCTAGATCTACCCTGGGGGTCTCTAAGCCTGGAATGAGTTATGTGTTGGAGTGCCAGACAGCAGTCCCTCCGCCAAACTTTTGATCTGCCTTTTTTCTGACTTGGCCTCCGAAGTGTCCTTTTCAGATCTGCATGTCCTTTGTGAGTTGGGAGACAGGTAGCCAGAAAGTTGTATGTTTGTGGAAAAAGCAGGCTTTAATGTTTCCCCCACAACCAGCTATTTGGAGGGCACTCTAGCCTCTGAAAAGCGCAGCTGCGGTGCCCATATAGAGGGTAATTCACAATTGACTTGTGGAAGATGACGCCCGCCTCCTTGAGCCACCGCTGGTCGCCGTGGAACTGTCTGAGACGAGGCTCTTCACCTGGAGGCTGACGTGGCTTTCACTGTGTCTCAGGCCCAATCAAGACTGAGAGGCGATCCTGTCAGTTTGGAGCACTCTCTGGAGAAGTCTGGGTCTTGAAAACCCTGGGTCATATTGATCCTTGAGTGAAGGCGGTTGAATGTCTTCTGAGGTTTATCAAAAGAAAGATGACATTTTTCATTGAACCGTTTCCGACACTTATTCGTGAACGCACAAAAGCCATGGATGATCTTACACACATGTTGGGAAGATTGCCTTACTTCCCACTGCCTTGCACATCGTATGTACTTGATAAGGATACATTGAGGCAAAGCATCATGGATTTGTTTTCCTCTGAGAGCATGGGAAGCATGTACCATGTGATTTTTTTTAAACTGTGTCTGGCTGAATGACTTAGCTTTGTTGCGACCTATATCTATATTTCTATATCTATAAGCACACATACATATTTACGAATTTTGTCATTGCACTTTCTATTCTCTTATAAATAAGGAAATTGTAACAAATAAGACTGAAGGAGGGATTTAGGCATTGAACGGTGTGTGGTGGAATTAGGATGAATAGAGTCCTGAATTGGCTGTCCATCAAATGCTTAATATGAAGATATTTTTAAATCTTGTTTTTCCTTTTTATCCTTTACATGAATTAGCAGATGTTGTAGTAGTTATTGAACAGGCATTATAAAAGCCGCCATCTCTTTGGAATGAGAAAATGCATCATTATTACTTCCCAGTCGTGAAGAGAAGCCGGGTATATCGTGTTTTACCAGAAGTTAGGAAAAGAGCTCATGAAGTGAAGGGGTCAGGAAACTATGCCCCGTGGGCCAAATTCGACCCACTACCTGTTTTTATGTGCCCATAAGCCAAAAATTGGGTTTATATTTTCAAATGGTGAAAATCAAAGGAAATGTGAAATTCCTGGCACTAAACATTATTTAAAATGAAAGGGTCTTTGTCCACAATTAAGTTTCACTGGACCACAGCCACCCCCCTTCACTTGCTTGGTTTGGTTGGCTGCTTTTGCCCTATAACTGCAGTCTTGATCAGTATGGCCCACACACCTAAAATATTTACTATTTGTCCCTTTACAGAAAAAGTTTGCTGGCTCTCATCTCATGTGTGGTTTGTAGGGATTCCAAGGCGGTGAAATAAAACTGGTGCTTTTTATTTTTTGTAATGGGTTCATATACATTATTGGGTTTGAGCTGCTTTGGGATTTCTGAGTTTACGGATTATTGAATATATGAACCACAGGGAGATTTTGTAGCTGTTCTTATTGTTAGCTCTTGGTTTTACAGCAGACTAGACGGACCGTTTCCCTCTGAGGTGAGGCAGGGATATGTTCAAAGAATGGGGCTTTATATTGGAATATGAGGTTTTCGTTTTTTTTGTGTTTTTTTTTTTCTTTTTCTTTTTCTCTAATCATTTTAGGCCAGTTGAATGAGCTACTGTCTCCACACACCTACAGAAGTTATTCCTGACAGATTTGTTTCTTTCAATCAGTGATATTATCAGGGGCATACATTACTTGTTTTTATTCACAAACATCTGGACCTACCCCTAAAGAGTATTTCTGGCCCAGGGAAACCCAATTCATGGAGAGTCACATGATAAACATATATGGAGTACTATAATGGGTGGGAAATCACACAATTCTAATTTTGTCCCAAAATTCAGTTTTCTGGACAGGTGACAATAAACTCAGGTGAAACTGGTCATGGCAGTAAGAGACAGATAGAGGCTAGATGTGGTTTTGAGGTTGAATTGACAGCTCTAGCTAATATATTGGATGCAATAGCCAACATGCTTTCTAGGGTTGTGGTTTGAATGGTGGCTCTATCTACTGAGAAAGAATGTCTCTTTTTGGGGAAAATAGCACCACACCTAAAATTAATGGGGATTCAATGAAGGCAGATTGGTGTCAGGATCGAGAATGAATAAAGGAGTTGAGGCTTGGAGTCAGGAGTCAGTGATCAAAAACTATTGTGGTGCTTCTGGTGAGAGATGGCAAGCCCAATAACTCAAGTGACGAAAGTTAGAACAGAGAGAAGGCAGGGGATCTGTAACATATTTAGGAAGAGGAGTCAACATGACTTAATTGGAGGTGGGAAAGAAGAGAGAAGGAAGACCCTATAGTGCCTTCAGGTTGATGGTGACAACATGGCAGATGGGAGAAGTTTTGGAGGAAAGATGAGAAGTCCACTTTTGGCCACCTGATTTTAAGGTGCCTTGAATAGGGATGCCCTGTACTTAGATATATGAATCTGAAGCATAAGGGAGAGACATGGACAAGATTCCTTTGATAGTGCCAATGTGAGCAAAACTGCCCAGGGAATTTAATAAGAAGAGAAAAAAAAGCTGGAGACGGAGTGTTGGGAAACACCACATTTCTAGCACAGACAGGAAGAGGGAGCCTGGGGAAATAATTGAAACGTGACAAGAGAGGAGGATCTGTGCCAGTAATGTAAAACTAAGGCAGAAAAGAGTTTCAAGAAGCCAGAAACTAGCCCAGCCGTGGTGGCTCAGTGGTTGAGCATCAACCTATGAACCAGGAGCTCTTGGTTCGATTCCCAGTCAGGGCACATGCCTAGGTTGCGGTCTTGATCCCCAGCAGGGGTCCTGTATGAGGCACTGATCAAAGATTCTCTCTCACCATTGATGTTTTTATCTCTCGCTCCCTCTCCTTTCCTCTCTGAAATCAATAAAGATATATTTTTAAAAAAAAGAAGCCAGAAACTACATGCAGTGTCAGATGCTACAGATGTGTCTATAAAATCTGGATTGGAAAGTATCCAATCATAGTTGGCCATGAAAAACAGTCAGTGGAAGGCAGGGCTATGTTGGGATAAGCAGTTAATGGGAGTTCAGAAATGGGAGCTTAGACACCTCACCCAGCCAGGAAGTAGGTGAAAAACAAAACAAAACAAAACAAAAAAGAAATTAGGAAGATCAAAAAAAAAAACAAAAAAACAATTTCTATCAGATATCATGTGATAGATGCCAAAATCTATTTGAATTGTTAGAGGTTCTCTCTTTAGCCATTAAGAATGTAACATTCGTTATAGAACTGGACTGTTTCTATGAAGGTTTTATGTTATAAATCACATTTAAGAGTTTCTAATTGGGAACATATCTGAAAGAAATCTGCAGCCAGGTGTTCAAAATTCAGATGTCACCTCTACTAAATGCATTTGTGTATTTGTTGCTTGAAGAAAAGCCCTTTGAAAATGTAGTGGATAAAGAAGTCAATGTGCAAAAAAAAAAATAATAGACTTTTGGGTCATAGTATAGACTTGCTGTGTGAATATATCATATTTTCATTCTTGTCTGATTGTTTAATTAGAAGCCATTTATTTAACAAAATGGAAGAAATAGATTAATGAATTAGTTGTGGTCATGTGGAGGTTTTACAATGGACACGTAGGCTGGTGTAAAATATATTCAAGTTGTGCTGAAATTCAGAATTTCCACATCTCTAAATTAAAATACTGTTTTGATGTGATGAGAAGATCTGAAGTTTTCAGTGTATAGGTGTACATTTTCAAGGGGAAAATTTGGCCTTGTAGCCTTCATGTCTAAGCCAGGGTTCAGGGTTCTAAAGTTTGATAATGCAAAGGAAATTACCTCCTAACGCTAACGGCAGCATGAGTTACTCTCATAATCTTTGAGCTTATGGAAACATCATTCTCCAGGCATTCATACTTCCCATTTCTTATTCTCTAGAGTGTAGACAGTGACCTGAGATTCTGAATCTTGAGTTCTTTACCATCCAGTGCTCACCTTGATTTACGGGGTTGGAGGCATGATGGTGACTTGTATGAACATCTCCCATTAAACTTTTATTTTTTTTTTTAATTTCACCTACCCCTAAGTGGAATTTTAAAAAATAAATGGAAGCAGTAACAATAATAGCAAGGACAGGTTATATGTTTCTTACTTTTGTGCAGTCCTTGACTAGTAGATTGAATCAAATGTTCTGCTTTTCCAAAGCAGGCTGCAAAATCCCCACTGTCACATTTTCCTGCAAATGTTGCTTTCCGTGTTATCCATGAGAACAGTCCACGGGATCAAAAGGCATCGTATATATCAGGGGTAGCGCTTGTTTTATTCAGCAAAGCCCATAGCACACGCTCGTTGATAGCTGGAATTTGACTACCCTTTTAGTTTTTCTCTCTCTTTTTTTTAAACAGGGAAATCTCTTTGGAGTCTCCAAATGCTGATTTTATTTTGCTCGCTGCTGCTCCTGCCTTTATTTATTCAGTGAGTTACTTGTGGAAAGAGTTACTTGCTTGAGTTGATTTAATTCATACCATATAAAAATTCTTTTTGTACTTATATCAAACTGATTCTATTATTCACAATAATATTTTACCCTGCTTGTAACAGTAAAGTGACAAGGGATATTTTTGGACATACTCTGTAGTTCGTATGAAAGAGAAGTAGGGGAAATAAAAACACAGTCTTTTACAGAAAAATATCGCTGGAGTAGCATAGCTATTTCAGAACTGTAAATCACTTAGGAGAACATTTGCTTTAACCTCTTAAAGGGAAATTTGGGCCTAGAGCAATGACAACTTGCAAAAACACCTATAAAACCTGTTGTATTGCCTAAATGAAACAAATCACAAGATATTAAATTGTATTTTAACACTATTTCTAAGATAGAAAACACCATATGTGAAAAAAAAAAAATCTCCTCTTGAAATAAAGAATTCCAACTGTGAGTTAAAGCTTTCTGGGGTAAAAGAAATTCTAACCATTCAAAATTTGTTAATAATCAATTAGTAATAATACTCTTTTAATTATTCCTGGTAAGAGTTTCCTCTTGTGAAGTGTTGGACACAGGAAAGGTCATTTTGCAACGATACAGATTTTCCCCCCTTAATTTCAACTTCCTTCACACACGCAAAAATGATTAAGTACAACTAATATATTTAAAATTCTTTTTGCTTGGCGACATTTTGTTTCTATAAAGCCCTCTAGGTCTCATTTGCAAAGCTGCTTTGAAGTTAATTTCATGCAGATCCTCCTGATTTGTACTTGTGGTGAATTATTGTGAAACGAAAAGAAAAAAATATCTAAAAAACTCAAACCACCCAACTTACCATTTATTTCATCTTTTGTTTAAATGGGTTTACCTTTAACCATGCAAGTGATACTCAGTACTTCAGGTCTCTAATACATTAAATGGATGTGATAAAATCTTTCAATGAGTTCCTATAGTTTGCAGCAGAATTCCTGTTTAATAGTCCAGGTGCCTTCACCCCAGAGCACTTATTAAGATACCTATCACCTCATTAAAATGTCCCTACAAATACAAACCGCTCCTTGAGTGTTCTTTCCCTTTTCAATTGTAATTTGGATAATTGGGGGAAGGGTATTTTCCTTATGCAAATGATTCCTGGTGCTCAATGAGAGCTTAATTGTCAGCGAATAGGTCAGTGTATATGTCCTCATTAATATTTGGAGTTTCAGTTGAAACCACTTCGTGGCACAAATGACAAGCTCCTGTCTTGTACCATAAATTAATTTATTGTGACCACGGTGTCAGATTTAAACTCTCCGTAGTATGCATTTGTGATGGACAATCACCATTCGTGGTGTGGTCTGATTGGTAAGGCAGAATTCCTTCTATGTCTTAAAATGATAAGGGCAAGATACGTATAATTTCAGGGCAAGACAGTTGACCATACTTCAAGAGTCTCATTGCTAGGAATACAATGCAATTTAATGAATAAATAGACCGATGATCTTGGAGGGACTCACACCGCACAATAGAAGGTAAAAGGCTTTACATAACACGTGCGCTCTTCTCAGGTGGCTCATTATTCACAGAGTGTGTGTAGTGAGCCTTTTAGCTTCTGTTACTTAGAAGATAGACTCAACTCTCAGTTATAGGCTTTTGGACTCTCCAGTCTGTGGATTATCTGTAGCAAAATGTTAATCCCAGCCGTGATTCCGAGTCAATTCCTTTGCTCGAGAACTGTAATTCATTTTGAATATTAGCCTTAGGGGTAGAAACATGATTAGAAATGCAGAATAATGCTTTCATTCAAAACCAATTAAAACAAAGTCTGGATTCTCCAGCATAATGGCTAATTCACAGTGCTGCACTTCTCCATTAGGATAGATTGAGTTTGATGTATTGAAAGATGATTTAAAACTTAGTCACTGAAATAGATTTCAAGAAAACATTTAATTTTGTTTTTTACCGATGAGGAAAATACTTAGCTTTGTGTCTCATTTGAAAAATAAGAAATTGCATTATAATCTTTGCCAAAAGGAAACACACAACTAGATTCTGTTTTTGATCTGTTGTAAAAATTGTTTCATATAGGTTATACCATATTTGCTTTTAGCTAGCTGTGCATTGCCCAGCAATAAAGTATCACTTTACTGTATATAGAGAAAGCATCACCTATGGAAGTTATTTATTTGTGGTAGTATTATGTAATCTAGCACATTTTCATTTCATGCAGACAGAAAACACACAGTTGAGAGGAAGATAGTAAAAGGCATACTTTCTAAATTCACATTATAGTGACTAGATCCATTGCTCTAGTTTTGGGGGAATCTTTGTGTTTAAAACCAAAACTGAGAAGTGTTATTACTCTTTGAGTAAGTGGCGTATTATTTTGTTATGATTAGGTATGTTATTAGGGAAATAAAACCAGATACATAAAAAATATTTTTAATAGTTGTCCAGCTTGCCGCACGTGTTTGTAAATGTTAGACAGTATGCTCTCCTGGCTTAGAAGAGCCTTGTGCTGTTGAATGTTAGAGAACAGCTTCCTTTCCACCGTGCAGCCCGCTTGTGCAAAAGGAATGTGCTAAGAACCCGGTCAGATGTACTTTAAAATTAAGTAAAAGGGCCCTGGCTGGTGTGGCTCAGTTGGTTCGAGTGTTGTCCTGTGCACTAAAAGGTTGCGGGTTCGATTCCCAGCAGGGCAAATACCTGTGTTGCAGGTACCATTCCAGGTTGCAGGTTCGGATGGTGGCATGACACTGATCCATGTTTCTCTCTCTCTCTCTTTCTACCTCCCTTCTTCTCTCTCTCTAAAATCAATAAGCATATCCTTATAATAATAATAAATAAAATTAAGTAAAAGGAATTCAGTCTGACAATATTAGTCACCTGGATTTTACTGTTTAAATAAATAAAGATTTTTAAATTTATTTCAGAGACAGAGGAAAGGGAGAGAGAGAGAGAGGAGAAGAGAGAGAGAGACGGATGTGAGAGAGAAACACTGATAGGTTGCCTCCCATATATGCCCTAACCAAGCATCGAACTGGCAACCTGAGGTATGTGCCGTGACGGGGAATTAAACTCGTGGGAATTGAACTCGCCACCTTTTGGTGTATGAGAAATGCTCCAACCAACTAAACCATACCAGCCAGGGCTAGATTTTGCTTTTGAACTGACTTTTCTTTCTAGCTGTTTTCCTAAGATGATTAGACTTTAGAGTCAGGAAAAATAATAAATTCTAAAAAATTAAACACTTAAGAAAACTTCCACAACAATTCATTAAGAAAAAATAAAACAGGGATTTAAAAAAAATAAACTAATAAAAAATGTCCAGAAAGGAAGTTGGTTTTGTTTTTGTTCTTTTCCTTTCCACTGGGACTCCATGAGTTCTTTGTTGCCTCCCTGTTTCCAAGGCGATGCAGTATGGATGGACTGGCTCCACTGTCTCTGCAGTCTTTACCGTTTCTGCATGCAGTGTGTACTGACTCAGAGATGAATCTCTTGAATGTTGGTCGTGGTCTGTAGAGGGTAGAGCACATGGAAAAGATGTAAAGAAGATTTGTAAACTTCCCGGTATCAAATAGTTGCATTTCATTAGTTTGACAGTAAAAGAATGACCACATTTAACCCAAACCTGTAGAACATTCTTTAGATGTATGGTTGAAATTTAATAGGAAGGATATAGGTTGTTGCTCTATTTCCACTACCTTGAATTTAATTTTTTTTATATTTATTGTTGAGAGTATTACAGATGTCCCCCCTTTTTTTTGTCTGCTTGACCCCCTCCAGGCCTTCACCACACTATTGTCTGTGTCCATGGGCATTGCATATATGCATATAAGTTCTTTAAATATGTTTTTTTTTTAATTGATTTGAGAGAGAAAGGAAGGGAGAGGGAGGGAAAGAAACATTGATGGGATGCCTCCTGCATGCTCCCTACTGGGGATCGAGCCTGCAACCTGGGCATGTGCCATGAGAGGGAATCAAACCAGAGACCTCTTGGTTCATGGGTCAATACTCAACCATGTAGCCACACTGGCTGGGCTGCATATAAGTTCTATAGTTAATTTCTTTTCTGCTCCCACTCCCCACTTCCCCTTGAGATTCCTTGGTCTGTTCCGTGCTTCCATGTCTCTGAATCTGTTTTGTTGGTCACTTTATTTTGTTCATTAGATTCCACATATAAGTGAGATCATGTGATATTTGTCTTTCTCCACCTTAGACTTTTAAACTGTGGCTTCCTTAACTTATAAAAGTACACAAGAGAAGACAATCTCTTGTCTTGAACAACATATACCATACCAACACTTTAACTTAGTGTTATATGTCTGACATGCTTAGGTTTTTTAATAAATCTTTACTGTTTAGATGTACTTGCTGGCAGTGAGTGCTCATTCTCATTCAAATTGCAGGACTTAAGTGAACTGTAGTACGGCGTAATAGAGAGGATGCGAACACAGACCCCTGAGCCTGGACTTGCTTTCCAAGTCCTGGAAACCAGCCTGGAAGCCCTGAATTTGTGCACTCACATCCCAGATACTCCATGGCCATGTTAATATACTTACTATGATTTTTGCAGAAATGTAAGAAAAATTAGATGCCAAATACATTTTAGGGAACTTTGGGTCTGTTCAATAATGGAAGAGTATGTGCATACCCTTTTCCGTCATTAACCTGTCAATATTGCTAAGTGGATGGGAGCTTGTTTCTTTACAAGCATTTCTTTGTCTTTCTTTTTAAAGCAAATTGTTTTATCAGTTGATTTGGTTTTACTTGATGAAAATGCTAAAGCATGGCATTGTCAGAATATAAAACAATGCAGGAGGGTAAAAGGAAAAAAAACTTTTAAACCAGCCATATTCCCATAACCTGAACCAACAATGACTAATATTTAGGTGGCATGCGTTCTTCCAGAGAACTGCATTTTTAGTTAACGTGTGTATGCCTGTACATACAGTAGCACAGATGTACAGTATATTTAACTTTATGTAGTGAGAACCATTTATCTAGACAGTACTACATATTCCTTTATACAACCTCACATTATATCATGCTTCTTTTTTGAAGTCAATAAAAATTTTTCAAAAATGCACATAATTTAATGCCTGTGCATTACATGGTTCTATTTAATGGATTTTAATTCATTTACCCGTTTTCCTGTCTTTGACTCCTTGCAATTTTACACACAATGGAGATGCTTACATTTTAAATCTCATTATTTCAGTGTTCTAACACACATCTTTTTATTTCTTTTTGCCTATTTCCCCAATGCCCAGCATGACAATGTTTGTCTGTTCATTTCAGGATCATGTATATAACTTAAGTCCCAAAGGCATTTCCTAGCTTGCAGTGAAAAGGACAAGCCTATTAACTCTAAGAAAATATTTTAATCTGAGCTTTTCCAATTTAAGGAAAAAAAGTTTTAACAAGTTAACTTTGCCCTAGCCAGTTTGGCTCAGCGGATAGAGCGTTGGCTTGCAGACTGAAGGGTCCCAGGTTTGATTCCAGGTTTGTACCTCAGTTGGGTTGCAGGCTTCTCCCTGGCCCGGGCTCTGGTTGGGGCTTGTGCAGGAGGCAACTGATAGATGTGTTTCTCTTGCATCGATATTTCTCTGTGTCTTTCACTCTCTCTTCCACTCTCTCTAAAACTCAATGGAAAAATATCCTCAGGTGAGGATAAAAAATATAGTTAACTTTAATAAATCGTATTTCATCTTTTACCTTATTTAGCTGTTAATTTACGAATACAGTGGATGCATAGACTACACAAAAGTACAAATATATATTGCTAGTTCTCTCTGCTGGCCATTCCTCAATCTATCCCTCTCTCCCAGTTCTGCGGTAACTTTTATGTTAATATTTTGTTGCTTTTCATTTCATACTTTCCTGTAGGCTTATGTAAAACACATAGTTCAATAAGGCTCCCCAACCCCAGAAAAAATATTGAGGTTCTTATCATGCTCCCTCCACCCCACTTATATATCACTAGAAGCCCGATGCATGAAGATTCATGCAAGAATGGGCCTTCCTTTCCCTGGTTGCTGGCACCGCCTTCACTCTGGCCAGAGCTGCCTTTCTGCTCTGGCCCAGAGCTGCCTTTCTGCCCTCCCACACTAACCAGAGGCCTGGAGTGGCTGGGGTGGTGCAGAACACCTGCATCATTGCCATGGCAATGATGCAAGCATCCCGCCCCGCCCCTGGCTTCTAGGTACCCACATATGCAAATTAACCCACCATCTTTGTTGGGTTAATTTGCATACTCCTGATTGGCTGGTGGGTGTCACGACGGTCAATTAGCATGTTACTCTTTTATTAGGTAGATGATTAATCCTATAGCTAAATGTATGCATCCAATTCATTCTGTTTTTATAAGACACAATAAACCATCATGCAGAGATGAGATAGGGACTTTCTACCATTTTTGTGCCCACTGGCCCCTGGCGTGGTTTCACTCTCACCAGCCAGCCCCTGCTTCTTTCTGAAGGGTTTTATTTCCCGCTGAATATCGCCTTGGGCGCAGCCAGGAGTCAATGACTGACAGGTGCAGGGGTCTGTCTGGCACAACATTGAACATGACCCCAGCTTTCTCTAGAACTTCTCTGTGGGACGGAGTCAATTGCATGCTGTGGGGCTGGAGGACACTGCTTGAGATTGCTCACGGGCATCCCTCCCTCCCCTGTCTCCCTTCCCTACCTATGTTTTTGTAGGAGCACTTCCTAGTAAATCAATTTTACACAAATCTCATCTCCGGCTCTGTTTCTGGGGAACACATACTGTCTGGTTATCATGATTTTCTTCCCTATTAATGGACATTTAAGTAGTTTATGCTTTAGGATCTTACAGCCTTTCCTTCAGTGTTCAAACTTCTACATACATCCTTATATGTCACTCGTTTTCTTTTGCCCGAGGATAGATTCTTCCTAACATTGAGATTGCTGAGTAAAAGAGTTGATGCAGTATTTAAACTTTAAGAGACACAGCTAGAAGAAAATACAAAAAGAGTTGGCAATAATCAATAGATGAGTGTGCCTGCCTGATCCCTACACCCTCAATCACAAGGAGTATTAAAAATTAATCTAATAAATAATCAAAAATGGTTTTGTTATAATTTCCATTTACCTAATTATTGGAGAAGCTGGGCCTCCTTTCATATTTTTTTTTGGGGGGGGGTGGTAATTGCTTAGTTTTGCCATTTGCACTATCTTTATGAATTGGTTGTCTATTTCATATTGGATGCATTGTGTATTTCTTATCAACTTGTAGGATATGTTTGGATTGGGATATCTTAACTCTTTGTCTGCATGTGTTCAGACTGTTTTCTTCCAGCTGTCATTTGTTTGGACTTTCTTTCAAAAGTCATTTAGAGGGAGAGGCAGATAAAAAATACAGAGGTTGTTTCTAAGGAAACATACAAGGTGTGGGAGCCTTGCCGGCCATTTGGTTCGCCCTGTACTGATGTACACATCTATGAATCATACGCATCCTTCCTATTTGGGTCAGCGTGCACAACTTGAGTAAATGCAGACCATCTTATTTATAGAAATATGCTTTAGGAATTCCCACAACAAAGCTTTTAGCATTGGTCCCGCAGGCTGCCCCACTTACAGCTCTGTGCTTCACATGGAGACAGGAGCGGAGGAAACAGAGCAGAGGCCTGGCCATCCAAGTGTGTGTGCTTAGCAAGCACTTGTAAGAAAATTAGCTTCCACCAGAAAACGTGAGAGGATCAACTCCACTGTACGATTCCGATCAACTCATTTACACCCTTCAACAGAGACGTGTGCTCTGCAGTTAAATTTTAGGTTTGAATTATCTGCTGTGATAGTTTATATTGATTGAATGATCAAGTGCCTAGGTCCACACGCACGCACACATGTGCCCACACCACACTGCTCTATGCCATTCTCCCCCGTGATTAATCTGAGCCAAAAAATAGAAACATTCTTCCCTGAACTTCTTGCCCCTTTGCGCTGTTCACTTCTTATTTACTCTCTAACCCATTCGTTAATGTTTCCCTATTACTGTGCCTCTCTGCTTACCTTTCATAATTAGAAGTGTCAATTTTTTTTTACTGTGCAAAACAAATAAATGGCTGCATAATTAACAGGAATTTTGTGAAGCATACTTTTCTTTTTGGCAGGAAGTGTTAAAAGTGTCTCCTTAATAATACTTAAGCTAAGGACGTTTGTATATAGTTTGTAGCCTCAGTGAGAAGATAATTAACTGGTATGGTCCCAGGTTTATGGAGGTAATCTTTTAAATCCCCAAATTCCTCAAAACTTCTTTGGCCTTGGGGTCGTCAAACTTGCTTTTTATTGATCTCTGCGTTTCAACTCATGCACATAAAGAAGTTTTTTCTCGCCCCATCATGGGAAAGGAGTAACCCCGTGATATATACGCTTCCTAATTAAAGCTTAAATCTAGTTCCCAGCGATTGCGCTTCGGAAACGTTGGAACCACAGAGTGAATTTTTTTTTGAACTTTTCCATCCATCACAATGGTTTTTAGGTTGCTGGTACTATCAACCAGAAAAGTATCTGAATCAGGAGCATTTTTCATAGAGACTTCTGCTATCCCTCTCAACTGGTAAGTTAGTATTAAAGATATCACTGGAATTTATCCCTCAATGTAATTGAATTTTTTATTGGTGTTAGGATACAGTTCTTCATTGTTCAATTCAGATATGCACCACAGGAAGTAAATAATGGGGCACAAGTTGATGTCACAACAAGCGGTAACATTTTACTAAGGGACTAGATCTTTTAGAAAGCCAAACCTTTTGCCCAGAGGTACTGCCTATTTGGTGTTTTAATGGACAGCCTCCTGGGCCTGTGAACTTGGATCGCAGTGTCATGTTAGAACACAGGAGCATTACATTTTGGCAAATAACTCATTATTTTGAAAGGTGAATAAAAATCTCCTACTAGGATACCTACTAGAGTTGGCTATTCTGCCACTTTATGACTATTTGGGCAAACCTTCTATTTCATTACAGCTAATTGTCCCTCATATAAAAATTTCCACCATGATATTTTGTGTTCTTCCCCAAAGAAGTATTCTATGAAATTGGGGCTATTATTTTAATGTAACAACATGAAGGCCACTGCTTTTTGGATGAATGAATGAGTAATACAATAGCAAGTGATGAATACATGTAAAGCGTTACTATGTGCCTGCTGTTTTGTCCAGCACTTTATAAACATTACACCATTTATTCCTTATAATATCCATGTGCAGTAGGTTTCCTAGATAAGGGGGTGGGGGGGAAGGTTAAGTAAGCTGGTCAACCTAATAATTTACCTCGGCTAATAAAGTGAAATTTCAGAATTCCTTATGTGAAGTTTAGCACATCTTGAAATATAAATTATTTGGAAAGATTAACTTAATGCTTTTTGGTTTTTCAAACTGAAGTTAAACTGCTCATTACTAAATCTTCTGCTCTTCGTGTACAAGGGAATGTTTAACACCATTCATCTCCAGCAAGAG
Source organism: Plecotus auritus (assembly GCF_963455305.1). Lineage (NCBI taxonomy): Eukaryota > Metazoa > Chordata > Mammalia > Chiroptera > Vespertilionidae > Plecotus > Plecotus auritus. The sequence continues at coordinate 9,889,864 of NC_137773.1, read as the reverse complement.
CCTTTTGTAATTGAAAAAGAAAACGGTGAAATTTGTACATTCCCAAGTGATGAATTATACCTCTGTAATTCTTTGTACTATTATTCCTCTTGAATAAACCCTGTCTCCATCATATCTAGGCAACCTTAAACCAAGCAATGGGTCATAGTGTCTGTAATGCTCAAGGTGAATGTTTATGTGTTTGAGTTTTCTTTATAGGAACAAGAATAAGGACAAAGTTTCAGCATTTATGGAGAGGTACACTCTGTGGGTTTGAAAATGGAGTTTTACATATAAATAATAATAGTCCCCAGTGTTCTATGGGTACTTGTTGAAGGCAGGTGAGAACCTTGCATCTAGAAGGGCCAAGGCAACTAAGCCTATGCAGGGCCCAGGAGAGAGGGAGTCATTCTAATTTGTTATTATGAACTTGCCCTGGCGGCCAAGGTTTGCTAACAGAACAGTTTGAGGCCAGACAGGAAGTTAGAGGTTTTGAGATTATGTTGATTTCTTTGCTGAACTCACTTGGCAAGTGACATATATTATGATTTCATTGCCTATCCCAGAAAGTAATGATATTAGCGTAGATTTATGCCCCAGGGTCTGATTTGTTATTAAGTTATTTCTGTCTTTGTTGTGGAGATCAAGGTTATTGACTGGTAAAGTGGATTGTTTTATTGGTTGTGAGTTAACTAAGGCAGAATGTCATGGAAGTTGACGGCCACAAAACCTTTCAGCTTAGTCTCTTCTTCTGGCTCATTTGCTATGGGAATTCTTGTCCTCATGGAGTTGGCCTCTCAGTAACCATAAAAATCAGAATACAGACACCAAAAACAATTTGGCTTACAGCACTTTAACAGTTTGATGTTTTTTGTTTGTTTGTTTTTCGGCCTTTTATAGTTTTTTAAACATATTTTTATTGATTTCAGAGAGGAGGTAAGAGGGAGAGAGAGAGAGAGAAATATCAATGATGAGAGAGAATCATTGATCAGCTGCCTCCTGCACGCCCCCTACTGGGGATGGAACCTGCAACCCAGTGATGTGCCCTGACTGGGAATCGAACTGTGACCTCCTGGATCTGAGGTCCATGCTCAACCACTGAGCCATACCAGCCAAGCTTATAGTTCTTTAGATTAGTTTTATAGCATCCCAAATTAAACACACTCTGAATGAAAAGCTTTCAACAAGCTGATCACTAAACTTCTCAGTATGTCCATGGATTCTGTTTCCTTCCACTCTAAACTTTAGTCCTCTGAGTATCCTTACAACCATTCGTCTTTCGAGATACAATGATGCATCTAGCCATCATTTCCACTCATATTTATCAAGTGCTTATGACTTGTCAGGCAGGCCCTTTGTTCTGGAGACACAGTGGTGACTATGATTGACAAGGCTCCCTCTCTCTGCGAGCTCACATGCTAGTGAGGGAGGGGAAGACAGACATAACATATAAACAACCAGTGAGCAAGATGATTTCAGATGGGAATAATGCTACAGAGGTCATAAACGCATAGCTTGCATAGCGAGTCATGGGGCTGGTCAAAGGTTTTATTGATGTCAGGAGAGAACCCTCAGAGGATGGGACATTTGCCCTGAGATCTGAGTGATGAGAAGGAGCAAGAGGGGAGAATTTTGGAGTGCCCATGTCAAAGAATAAATATAGAAGAACTCTGTGTTCAGGAAGCACATATTTTTCATCTTTCCCGTCCATAGCTTGTGTACATGGCTCATTTGTTCGACAGTGGTATTCGATTTGATGGAAATGCAGGAAATAAATGGATGCCATTTTTTCAGGAAAGTCAACCCATGTTAGAAAGTTCTGGCAGAGGCCAAGGGAAGGAGGAAGACTTGACCATGATATAAGTAAGTTCATTTCCACCTCTGTGTAGCATTAGATTGTAAGATTATAATCTAAGACAGGGGTCCTCAAACTTTTTAAACAGGGGGCCAGTTCACTGTCCCTCAGACCGTTGGAGGGCCAGACTATAGTTTAAAAAAAAAAAAACTATGAACAAATTCCTATGCGCACTGCGGGCCCAGGACAAGTCGGCTGCTAAGCAGGACAGGCAGCGGCACCCGGCGGGCCGGATAAATGTCCTCAGCGGGCCGCATGTGGCCCGCGGGCCGTAGTTTGAGGTCCCCTGATCTAAGACATGGTTAGGACAAGTGTGTAATAAAGTTTTCCAACATGGTTACATTCATAAGGCAATTTTGAAAACATAGCAGTTTGGCAAACTTGTGTACCTAGTCTCAGGAAACACCGATACCGTGAAATCTGAAGTAGAACAAATACAATGTCATCACCTAAATATATCAGGATTAAAACACATTATATAAATTTAGTTTGGGAAAAGCAAATATTAGATTGTAGGATTTAGGGATTATTTACTGGTGTCTGGTGCCATCTAAAAGAAAAACAAACTGATTCCCTTAAATGATCTTGAGTTTTATAAGAGGATGACCCAGAATTTGAATTTGATGAGGATTTTTAGAGAAAGGTGAAATAAGGCTTGGGGTATTTTAAGTTTAACAGTACAGGAGAAGATTTTAATGATTTGCTCTTAGCTTGGGGGAAGGACATGGGGGAAAAAAAAGACATTAAATCCCATATATTTTAATTCCCTGCCTTGTCCTTTCCCCTCTCCCTCACCGTATTGTAAAAGATCTCCTGGTGCAATAAAGGAGTCCTATAAGGATTAGTTCCCCACTCACACCGGGAAGGTGATAACATGGCAGGCCCGTGTTCAGAATCTTAATGGCTCTTCTGTCCCTCTCCTCCCCGCTGGGCTGAGAAGCCTCAAGGGACGAACAGGCCAAATAGACTAAACTGTGCAATAAGCCCACAGAAGCCCGTTACATAAAGAGAAAGGACCCAGACTGGGTACTCCAGAGTGAACAGATGTGGCCGGTTAATTCAGTTGCCCTGACCAGGCGATTAAGGGAATTAAACCTGGCCCGTTTCATTACACTGAGCATCCTCACACCCACTCATCTTTCGAGATACAATGATGCTTGGAGTCTAAGAGTTATCGTCGAAGACCAGGGTGAAACCAAACATTATCAATCCCAGATGTGACATTTCACCTTTTCCCCTAAATAAATGCATTTGTGAATGTGGGAAGCCTCTGCTGGATGTACCTAAATGAATCCCTTTGTAAAAGGGTGCACGGAAACTGTGGTGGCTTTGTTTTATGATTTAGCTAAATTTTTTGTAAACCATCATTATGCAGACCTGTTCCCTAGCTTGAATGCAAAGCTTTCTTAGGTGCATTTAATTGTTTATATATAAAGTATAGAAACGGTTTATATGTTTTTCTAGCACATACTAGTTTCCCTATAAATATCTTTAAATTAGTGAATGTAAAAATGAATGACTGATTTATCTTCTTGGTTTTGTGGAATATTTGGAAAATCTAAATATTTCTGGTTATTTCAGTGGTTAAAAAAATCAGGTATTTTTTTCTTCAAAATGCCATACTCTTCTAAAATGTGATGTAACTAAGGGGAACATAATAATTATTTTTTTAGCATATCTCTGCAGAGGGCAATATTTATTATCATTTTTTACATTTCAGTAGGGATTGTAAAAATTCTCTGCACAATAATATCGTAGCATATGGGTGTTTGGCTGAGGTTTCAACTTGGAAATCACCTTTTGAAAAGAGGCATTTCTCCAAAGGGCATGTGGAATGCCATTATCATAGCATAGGAGAATATTCTGTGATATGTTTACTATATATTTATATATTTCCCAGGATTATTGGATGGTCTTCCTATTAGTGAATTGTTTATAAAATAAAGTTGGAAAAATTATTTAGAAAATGATTATGAAACTATAGGCCTGGTGCATGAAATTCGTGTGCAGGGTTGGGGGGGGGTCACTCAGCCCAACCTGCACCCTCTCCAATCCGGGACCTCTCGAGGGATGTCCAACTGCCTCTCACAATCCGGGACCACTGGCTCCTAACCGCTCGCCTGCCTGCCTGCCTGCCTGATCGCCCCTAACTACTCTGCCTTCCTGCCTGATAACCCCTAACCCCTCTGCCTGCCTGATCTCCCCTAACCACCTCTGCCTGCCTGCCTGATTGCCCCTAACTACTCCCCTCCCCCCCGGCCTGATCGCCCCTAACCGCCTCGGCCTCGCCCTGCACCCAGGAGCCAGGATTTCCTCCTCTGGCCAGTCACAGGCACTTGGGACCCGGGCTTCCTTCCCTCTTGCCAGCTGCAGGTACCCAGGACCTGGGCCAGCTTTGCCCGGTCCGGCTGCAGCCACAGGGGACTGTGGGCGGGCGGCTCCTCCCTCTCCCGGGCTACAGGTGCAGGCGCTGGTGCCCAGGACCCTGGGGACCATGGGGACCATGGGGCGTGCGGATTGTCCCTCTCACAGGCCACAGGTGCAGATGCAGCCGCTGGCACCCGGGACCGCAGGGTGTGCAGCTTATCCTTCTCCCGTGCTGCATGCACAGGTGCAGCTGCTGGCACCCGGGACTGCAGGGCGGGCGGCTTGTCCCTCTCCCGGGCCGCAGTCTGGCTGGTCCCCATTCCTCTCTCCCCAGTGTTGAGTGTCTGAGCCATCATGAGGGTGTGACAACCACTTGCATATTAGCTCTTTATTATATAGGATGAGATAATACATAATTTCTGTATTTACATATTGTAGTTTGTTTTTGTTTGTTTGACATCTGGCCATTTCACAGCGTCTATGTTTTCATGGTGAGGACCCCAATGTGTGCCACTGTGCACCTGTTCCAAGTGGATGAATCAACTCATTATACTACAAGGACATGATGTAAGGTTTTTTCCCCCCTTTGATTTGGGTAGACATTTGCTGCTTCTCTAGTCTGTGATATTGAGTCATCATGTACTTACCAAATACTCCAAGGCCATTTCCTTTTCTGTCTCTCTTGGGCCAATTTACTTTTTCCCCTTCTGCCAGGAATAAGCCCTAGAGGCCCATAAAGGGAGGAGCATCCCAGTGTTGGGACAGAGATGGGGCCTCCTGTCCACTGTCCTTTCCAGAAGAATCATTGCCTTACACTCTTCATATTGACGAATGCCGCTTCTTGTGGTAGTTGTTTCATGACCTTTTCTGAGTGTATTAGGTCTTTCTAGGGGGATAGGACCAAAACCAAAATAATTCCTGACTATGTAGGTACAATAAAAAAAAAAGAGTGCAGCAACTGACTTTCCATTAGCAAGAATAGTTTTTCTCCTCTCCAATGTCTGGGTTGAATGAAAAAGGCTGATAAACCTGAGCTAGTTCTTGTCTGATGAAACTGAAGCCACAAGGGTGGATCCTTTCACTATGGCTGTGAACTCCCTCCTGGCTATTATAACTACTGGGAAGAATGGATAAAGGATGGTGCTTCCTTCCATTCTTACTAATGTCATCACTCATCCCCATAAGGCCAAGAGTACCCCAATGAGAGCAGGACACTTTTGTTTCCTCCAAAGGGGAGAGCTGGCTTCCAGGAGATTATTGTCAGGGACGTTTTTTAGAGATATCTGTCAGTGGCTAACAGTGATGCCTCCGATTCTGAAACCTATTCATGCCCCAAATTAAAGTCTCTCAGCGTCTGTACTTCCCGTCATGACTTTATGAGGTGGCAACTATATATAAGTATTTCCTTCAGAGATTTGATTGAGTAGCATTTTTCCTTTCTGGTCTTATTATAAATAAAAATTCTTCATCTTGAATAAAATACTTGTAGGCTTTTTCATGTCTACTGAAATGAATCAATATATTTCAACTAGGTTAATTTTGACAAAATAAACAGACCCATTTCCAACCCAGTGTTCTTGTTATTATTATTATTATTATTTTAGCCATATAGCTAAAGAATGCCAGGAGAAAATCTGAATTATTTATCTGGAAATACTGCAATATAATTATTTATATTGCAACAGAAAAGTGATATTATTTTTACTATAAATGTATACAGAGGCCAAAATATCTTACACAATGCTAGTAAATGTCTGTTTATTTTCTGAATAGTTTTGTCCAATAGATTTTGATGTTCATTGATATCAGTGAAATTAACTAACATTTATTAAATACTTTCCATGTGCCGGGCATTTGATATTTTAAGTCATATAATCTTAAGAACAACATTGTAAAATAGGTATATTCTTATTCTGAAATTTAGAGGACTATTTTAAATATTCAGTGGCTTTTTGTTATCTTTAATAATAAAAGCATAATATGCTAATTAGACTGGATGGCCTTCTGGATGAAGCCAAGGCTGCGAGGGAAGCCTGGGTCCTGGGTGCCAGAGGGAAGCTGGTGATGGCAGCCAGAAGAAGGAAGGCCTACCCTTGCACGAATTTCGTGCTTTGGGCCTTTAGTAAGAAATAGTCTGATTGAAAGTGATGAAAGCAGTAAGGACATTTTGTCTTATGTAACTGGAAGTCTAGCGATATATCAGATTCAGGCAGGATCTGGTGATCTATTCCAATCTCAATGTCAGCATTATTGTCCTCAGACTATTTTCTCTAATTGTTAGCAAAAAGCCTCCAAGATTGACTGGAGTAAAGTGCTTCCTTGCTCATGTCTAAGGGATGAGAAAGACACCAGCACCCTCATGTCTAGGGGAAGAGAGAGCTCCCTATTCCTCTCTGGAGAAGGGGAGAATTCTCCAAGACCCTTTGATAGCAAGCCTTTATTCAAATCCCATTGGCCATTGCTGATCTCATGCCCACTCCTGAGCCAATCATTGGCAAGAGGAAAGGGAATCACTGTAAGTTGATACAAATCAGATCTCTGCCTGAAGGTGGAGTTGGGGGTCAGCTCCCCCCACCCCCACTACACTTTCTTTGGTTACAGTGGGGAAGATAGGATAACAATATAGTTGAGATTCCATGGAGAAGGAGGAAGGCATGAATGGATTCTGGATAAAAAAATAATTGTTCACTACAGAAGGACTGGGTAATCTATAGAGCCTTGTAACTACTTATTAGTGGTCTGGTCCCTATACTTGAATCCATGTCTGTTTATTTCAGAAGCTCAAGCTTCTATACTGTCTCTTGTGATGAATATCAGCACTTATTTATAAGAAAAAAATGTATATATAAATATATATACATATACTAGAGGCCTGATGTACGAAAATTCGTGCAAGAATGGGCCTTCCTTCCCCTGGCTGCCAGCACCACCTTCACTCTGGCCAGAGCTGCCTTTCTACTCCGGCCTGGAGCTGCCTTTCTGCCTTCCCATGCTGCCCAGAGGCCTGGAGCAGCTGGGGCAGTGCCAAATGCCTGCATCATCGCCAATGACTCAAGCATCCCACCCCACCCCTGGCCGCTCGGCACCTGCATATGCAAATTAACCCACCATCTTTGTTGGGTTAATTTGCATACTTACTCCTGATTGCCTGGTGGGTGTCATGAAGGTACGGTCAATTAGCATGTTACTCTTTTATTAGGTAGATATGAATATATATGTCATTTATTTATTTTTGTCAGCATTAGAGATGTCCCTCATTTCCAGTCCTTTGCCCCCCTTCACCCAGCCCCCACCCCACCCCAGGCCTTTATCACACTATTGTCTCTGTCCATGGGCTAAAACTTTAAAAATAAGCTGTCCAGTCTTAGACATGACATATATTTCATGGTAGTCATTGTCTCTTGGCCTCAGTTTCCCAATGCATCCAAGAAAGGGAACTGAAATAGTTTAGGCCTTGTAGACAATAGGTATTTGTTACAATCAACTACTCAACTCCTCCAATATACCATGAAGCAGCCATGGACAATACTGAAATGAATGCGCATAGCTGTGTTCTAATAAAACTTTATTTGCAATAACAGGTGGTAGCCCATGGCTTTTAGTTTATCAACCCCCAAACTTGATGGTCTCTAATGTCTCCCTACTTTAAAATTGTAGGTGTCTGATTTTATAAATTAGTTGAAAGTGAAATATGTATTTTTATCCAGGAACTTTTATACTATCTGAATTTCTATATTTGATGTGTTACAGGTTTAAGAGATATTAAAATTCATAATTGTTAAAATTTTACAATGGATATTTTCCAGTATAAAGTTTTAAAAGTTATTCTTTGTCATATGAATACAGTCAGAAAATTTGTCTTATTTGGGGTTGCCACAGCATTCTAGAAACCTCTCCCCTCCCCCATCAAGTTGACATTTACTTAGGAAAGTAACAACCTGTCTTACCTGGCATGTTGTTGGGGATGACAACAAGTTAAGGTCAATAAAGGTAGAAAATAGGCCTAGGAAAACAGAAAATATAGGAGAGATACTTAACTGTTTATCAACATATGATTCTCAGGTGTTTATCTTTTATGAAAAGCAAAAATGCTCATAAAAAATGTCATTGAATAGTCTTTTAAGGTTCTTAATCATCTTCATAATATATTCTCCTCTTAATTATAAATGTGCAAGTAGATTAAAGGTATATAAAGCCACTCAATCACCTTTATTAACATTAAATGAGCCACAATGCAGATAAGAAGACTTGTTCAGTCAATTTCCCCTGGAATAATATATCACAACTCTTGTTATACCACAAGTAAAATAAGTCAGTTTTAGTGTGTCAGTGTTATACCTGTAACAAAGAGGCAGGTGCTCAGCCCTGCACTTCAGACAACTATCAAACTAATTTTCAGAGAGCTTGATAGCTGAAACACCATCTTACCTGCCTTCTTTTTTTATTTCACTTTAAAAACAATATATAAAATACAAAGCAGACATTGACTTTGAGTCATAGAATAAAGAAATTAATGAAATTTATTATGATCATGGTGTATTCCCTTTGCTTCTACTAAGAATAATAACTCCCAAGAAAAGAAGATTTTAGTTATAGGAATGTATGCAAGTAATCACTCATTCATGTGTCCACATGTGTGAAATTGCAAATAACATGTGAGGATATGAGATTTCTGCTTCCATCTAATCTCTGTATCTCCTTTCACCCTCATTATCATGAAAATATTTGGGGGGAAATATCAAGAGCATCTAAGGCCAACAAAAGTGAAAGAAAAATTAAGGATGATCTGAAGGAGGCAACCAGGTGACAGAGGTCTGGGAAACTGTACTGCAGTCCAGTTGATCTCTAAACAAGCAAGCTATTTTGTTCTTGAAACATCAATTGCCACATTTGTAAGATGAGACAAATAATACCCTCCCTGGCTGCTTTAGAGACTTGTTAAAATCAAATGAGATTTTATATGTGAAAATGCTCTGTAATTTAATGTGGTTATAAGGAAATGAAGGATATTAAAATCTTGCCCAGAGTAGATTCCTTCTGAGGTCTGGTCAGCTCTCTTCATTGCAAACTCTGCCTTATTACAGATGTTGCCTGGCTTATGATGGTGTGACTTAACGATTTTTTGACTTACGATGGTGAGAAAGCAATATGCATTAAGTAGAAACCAAACTTCAAGTTTTGAATTTTGATCTTTCCCCAGGCTACTGGTATTTGGTATGATGCTCTTGTGTGATGCTGGGCAGCGGCAGCAAACACAGGTCCGAGGTAGCCCACCATCGTGGGAGTAAATAACCAATACTCTCAAGTGTATTTTGTCAGATGATTTTGCCAAACTATAGGCTAATATTGGAAAGAGTTCTGAACAAGTTTAAGGTAGATTAGTCTACCTCAGTGTATTAAATGCATTTTTGACTTACGATATTTTTAATATATGATGGGTTTGTTGGGACATAAACCCACCATAAATCAAGGAGCACCTATGTTTTCTATCTAGGCTGAATATTCTCTTTGATTTATCTTGCCTACATTCTGTAAATTACAGATTTAGATTAGGGAATATTATTTTTTATTTATTTATGCATACATCCATCCACCTATTTAACCACTTAATATTTATTTTCTGCTACTGAGAGGGATTGAGGTAAATCTCCAAAAAGTAACAGTGAATCAACAGTTGGCTTTTTTTTTCTTTTGTTTTAAATTTTTAATTGACATTTTAGAAAGAGAAGGAAATGTCATTTGTTGTTCCACTTATTGTTGCACTCAATGGTTGCTTCTTGTATGTGTCCTGAACGGAGATCGAACCCGATACCTTGGCGTATTGGGATGACACTCTAACCAATTGAGCTACCCAGCCAGGGCTCAACTATTGGTTTTTCAATTTTAAAAAAAAGTTTTTATTTTGAGATTAAGGTGTGAGAAATAACACAGAGATACCATGTGATTCAACATTTTTGCTATTTTCAGGTCCAGAAGGGCCTGCCAGGGAAATTGATGTAGGGGAGTTCAAAAAAGAACATGACTAGCCAGCCGTTTGCTGTGGTTAGACCACTGAATGAATCTCAAAATAGACTAGTAAGGTTGACTGTGGGAAGATTTTGAAAGAGCCTGTTGAGAAAGTTGGACCTTAGATTTCTTCTATGTTGATTTGGGGGGTTCTCAAGCCCTCAGAATTAGAGTAAATTAATTTAACCGGCTTTTCTTTCTTTTAATAAAATAAGAGAAAAAATTATTTCTGTGAGGGCCAAGAGCATGTAGGTAATTTCCCAAATTCTAGTCCTTGGGGATGGGAGGTGGCATTGATCAGCGGGAAAAGTGAATGACGAGAAATGAAGGAAGAATAATAAAATATAGAAGGCAGTGAAAATGATTTTCCCCATTTCTAAACTTTATAGATATATATATCTAGCCCTGCAATAGGAAATACTCACTTAGTATTAAGGTCTCTGTCTTCTGGCCCATCTTGTCATATCACCACATACAATGCATTTTCTATGAGAAAATAATTCCAAGGAAAATTTTACTCAGAGTCACTCTTGGAACATATCTGTGAGTAGGCCGTCAGCACTGAATTTAAGAAGAACTGTGCCCTCTACACTGAGGCACTTAAAAGCCCACATTCTATATGCCTGGTGATTTAAGTTATCAGAAATCATTTTGGAAGTTACAGAGTATTAAGAATACCAGGAAGGAATTTAGCAAAACGTCTCCTCTTCTCTGATTGTATAGCTAGAAGAAAAAAAAAAAAAAAGAGGTTCACTTATTGCATTCCCCGCGTGTACTTGGTCTGCTCAAGCGTTCCCATCATAGGACTATGAGCAGATCATGCCTCACTGGGCGGAACAAAGGAAATCTTAAAGAACCTCTCCACAACGGGGCAAAAGGTTTTACTAGTCATTTCACCCGTTTGCACCTCAATTTCTTATCTGTAAAATAAAGGGAGTGTGGATCAGATGAATTATAAAAACCCTCCTTATCAGCTCATTCAAGTCTTCCTTTTGGAGGGGAGGGCGATTGTTGGGTTGGGTCAGAGGCAAGGTGAATTGCTTCCCCTGTGTGTGTGCTTTTACCCAAGTGTGCCCATGGCTAAATTCTTAGGGAAGCAACCAAGAAAAAGATGAAAGATGGTATATATACCGTGTCTGCAGTATGTTTTATTCATTGAATAAAGATGTCTTTTTTGAAAGACATATTAAAGGGAAAGAGAGCACCCTTAAAAGGAGACCTAAACTTCGTCCCACTTTAAAGTGCAAAAGTGGCTTATGCCCCGGAACCTTTCCCAGGAAATAAGGCAGGAAGCTGGGCTGTGGTGAAGTAAGGAAAAAAGAAAAGACTATTTCTTTGATTTCGGGAAGGCATTATATATCTCAGTTAAATGTATTTCAGTGATTGCTGCAGAACCAAAATACAGTGGTACAGGAAATTAATTGTGGTAAAAATGTAAAATGCTATAAAGATCTGTGTTAATTTAATTTCCCATTACTTCATGGAACGAACAGAACATAAAATTCACAGAACAAATCATAAAGCCTGTGCTATACTTTAGTCTCTGACTGTGAGGCTGTAGTCTCCCCTTCATATTGCTGTAGTTTTATTTTTTTAAAGTGATTATCTTTAAAGAACAGTTTGTGTGTGTGTGTGTGTGTGTGTTTGTGTGTGTTTATTTTTGTGTGTGTGTCTCTGCATGTACAAAGGGCAGCACAAATCACATCATATGTTGCTCTTTCGGATCTTGAAAATTTTTGTTCATGATTCTAAACCTAAATCAAATTTCTCGGTCTCAGCTTTTTGTACAAGTGATGGGTATTTTGCCTAGTGTTGCCTGCTCTTTGAGGGGCTCCTGCCCTTTGGTTTCAGTTCTTTTTTGAAAGTTTAAAGAGCACGTTCTTACACTGTGTATCCAGAACACTTGGGTTAAAATTCTGGTTCTGCCCTGTGCTAACCGTGTGACCCTGGTCAAGATAGCTCACTTCCTTGGGGCTCATTACTTCACCTGGAAAATGAGAGCACCAGCAATCCCTAGAAACAAGAGGATTAAGTAACCTAATGCACATAAAGGGCTCAGAACAAGATCGGATGCATACTGTATGCTTAGAGGATGCTAGTTATTATTGTTGCTTTAAATTATCTAAGTTATCTTTTCAATAGAAATTCACATACATTTATGTTCTTCAACACCTATATGCAAAGTCTCCACAGCACACATTATCTGCTCTTGAACTTACCTCTGTGGATCTACTATAAAAGAGAAAAGGAAGTTCTTGCATTCAAGAGACTTTAACACCTACTTGTTAAAACAAGGCCTCCCTCCCAACCCCCACCCAAGAAGTAGAAACACAGCAAGTGAATGACGAAGTCTAATATAGTGGTTCCAGTTGAGTACCCAAATGAAAAGTCCATTTGAATTCATCAAAACAGGATATTTTTAAAGTTAGTGCAGCCCAAGTGATGAATTTAGTTTGCAAATGTGGTTCACACATTTGATTGCCAGATACAATAGAGATGCAGAGTTAACTGTGCATTTCAGAAGAAACAACCAATCATTTTAGTATAAGTGTTTCCTGTGCAATATTTAGGATATCCTTACGCTAAAAAATTAGTCATTGTTTTCCTGAAATAAAAAATAAATTGGGTGTCCTGTAGTTTTTATTTTCTAATTCTGGCAACTCAATTCCCACGGTGTCTTTATAAAAATGGGTATTAACTCTCTACTTTTACAATTCAGAAAATTTTATGTAGCAATATAAATTCTCACCTTCTTTTAAAAAATTAAAAGGTTTGGCAAAACTGGCCCTAGGTGGCAATAACAAACTGTACATGTAGCTTCTACTCCCTTTAGCCGGGCCACATACTCCAGCCTCCAGTCCCTTGCACTCGTCATTGTCCTCTCATTCAGCTCACTTTCTCCTGGAGACCTCGGCTTTGGATCCCCACTAGAGTGCCTATGTAGGAATTCGGAACTTTGCTCTATTTTGCTCATTCTAGCAGTTTCCAATGTACACCAAATTCGTGAAGACTAGTGTTAATCGGTTTTCTCTGAGATCTGTGGATACCTTGCCAAGGCATTGTCTTCTAAATGGAAACATTTCCCTGGGAGCTGTGATGTACTAACAGTGCCTCTGGGACTGACTACCCACAGGCCCTCCATAAAGCTCCATGCCCCTTCTGAGAACTTTAGCTTCTAAGTCTCTGGCAACCGACAGATGAGCAATGATAGTTCTAACACTCTGCCTTACTAGGTCCAGTCCCAGGATGGTAACAGGAATTCTTCAACACCCTTGCAGATAAACTTCATTAGCAATTTCTAGCTCACTGTGTATTAATGCATGGCATTCTGAAGTGGCTCAAACAAAATGGAGAATATTAACCTACCTTATTAATTTCTTGAATTGGGCTTGGCTTAATAGGTGAAGACTATTACTCAGATAGTATGTCACAGATGAGAAAGTCAGTTACCTGAATACATGTAATCCTTTTCTTGGTTTGTGTAGACCCAGACCATCAGAGGGTTATTTGAAAATCTTTTGAGATTCAAGGAAATTAGATGTGGTATAAGTACTGTGAACACACTGTATAAGTGTAAGAATGTAGATAATTTTCAAAGATGAAATGCATCTAATAAAAATGTTCTTTTTTTTGTCCCTATATCGCTGAAGGGTGACTGTTTATATTTACATTGTGGACTGGAACAGCAGTAGAATCAGTTAGTTCATGAATTAAAAGAGTCTCTTTCAAAACCACTCTCTGTTATCTTTTCAGTTTTATGCACCCCCAAGTCAGATTGTTCACTGAGGATGCATCTATGTGTCCAAAATAGAAATTGCAAAGGGAAGGTGTCCAAGTTATTATCAGGGAGCAAATGAGCCACATATTAATATAAGTCTACAAGTTGAGATCCCGCTGCATTTTCCTTTTCTATTGTTGGGACAGAAAACAAAATTCCCTTAGTGACGTGTCCTCTGGTCAGCACTTCTCTCCTAAAAACAAATTATTCAAGAAGGATTGCTAATGGGAAGTACCATTAGCAAATAAATGCATATTTATATATTGAAAATATTAAAAATTCACAAGTCTGACATTTCACTCAAGGAAAAAAAACCACCTTTAATTTAATCTTTAATATATCAACATTTTAAACTGAGGTAATAGGCTATTCAAATAAATGAACAAGCCCTGGCTGGTGTGGCTCCATTGTTTGTCATCTCATGCACTGAAAGGTTGCTGGTTTGATTCCCAGTCAGGGCATATGCCTGGATTGCAAGCTAGATCCCCAGTAGGGGGTGTCCAGGAGGCAACCAGTTGATGTTTTGCTCTCACATCAATGTTTCTCTCTTTCCCTCTTCTTTCCTCTCTAAACAAATCAATAACAATATTTTTAAAATAATAAAGCAAAACAAATAAATGAATAAGCAATCAAATTAGTCTTAAGAACAGCAATTTGCTAGATGTGAATATTAATTAAAATTTATTTCTTCTGAATTTATTCATTATCTTTAAGACTTTGGGGGGAATCTCAAAATTTTGGTAAACTATTTGAAAATTTTAGCATCATGGTTATAACTTGTTCTTAAATACTTGTTCTTAAAAAATATTTTACTAGTTATTGAGGCCCCATATTTGCTGGCCACTATTCTAGGCCTGGGGGATAGAAGAGTGTCAGTGGAAACAAGTCTTCTCTTCTCCTGGAGCTGCCTTAGGGAAGACTGAGGTAAGCAATACCCAGGAGGTTGTCAGGCAGCATCAGGGATCATTAAGACAATAAAATGGGGACAGGAGGAAGAGGCCCTGAGAATCAGTCCTGGGGAGACTACTTCCTATTATGGAATCAGGTTGGAGCAGGAGACATGGGTACCAAATGGAGCCATCTGTGTAAGGATCTGTGCTATGAGCTTTGCAGGCAGAAGCCACAAGTATCCAAGTCTTAAAGTGGGGCTAGTTTGTTTACTTAAGGGAGCTGAGAGAAAGCCATTGTGGATGGAAACTAATGATCCAGGGGGAAGAGTGGTGAAGAGGAGGCTGAGAGGTACATGGGCTAGACCACTGAAGAGCATCCAGGCATACACTCCTTCCAGCCAGGATGCCCAGGTTCCTTTTCTACAACATCCCATAGCATCCTCTTACTTCCTCTTTGAAAATCCTTCAGCATCTTCCCATCGTCGGCACAATGAATGAAGTGCAATCTCTTTAGCATGGCACCTCAATGCTGGCTGCACATTATAATCCCTGGGACATTTTTATTTAAATAGGCGTGCTTAGGTTTCACCCCAAACTGTCACTGACAATGATGTTTTTTATAAGGCTCCAAGTTGATACCAAGATACAGCCAGCGCTGAAAAACACTGATCTAAACTTATGCAATCTAAAAGAAATATAATGCAAGCTATATATATTCTAGTGCCCACATTAAAAAGGAAAAAGAAACAGTTAATTTTAATATTATATTTTGTTTAATCCATTCTGTCCCAAATATCACTATTTTAGTATGTAATCAATGCAAAAAAAATAAGAAATGTGTTAAATTCCTTTTTTTTCCATACTAAGTCTTTAGAATACAGTATGCATTTTACATTTAACGTACATCTCAGTTCTGATGGCAAATGTTCATCAGACATACTTGATTTATATTTGGAGTTTATAAAAATTTATGGTAAAAAAAAAGTACATTCTGATAAGTAAGTTGTTTATCATCTCCTTAAAAGTTTTTCCAGTAATTTTCCAATAATTCCAAATAATTGAATATTGTTTATAACGATTAATTACAAATTAATTAAAATGAAGTAAAATTGAAAGCTAAGTTCCTCATTTAATAGCCAAATGTGGCAAGTGACTTCCATATTGGACAGTGAAGCTTTAGACTATAATTCAAATCTGTTTTCCAGCATGATTAAATAAAAGAACTCGAGTTTTGAAGTCAAACATTAATGAACTTGAAGCCGGCTATGTGCTTATATGCGATTATAGAACAGTTAATGTCTACCAGCCTTAGTTTCCACATCTATAAAAGAAGAATAGTACCTTATTATCATGAGGATTAAATATGAAAAGAGGTCAAGTTTCTATTGTAGTGCCTGCTAGGTTTTCAGTTAGCTAGATTTTTCTTCTGCCTCATACTACACTCCACCTATCCCAGAGCCAATCCTTCAACTCAGTTGAGTCTCTTTCTTACAAAAATAAAGATGAAAAGACAAAGGCTTTCATGTCTGTACACCTTGGTTATGATCATTCTTCTCTCTGAATGTCCTTCATTTCTATCGTTTATTTCCTTCTTTTTTTCTCTAATGTCTTCTTGTCCATGAACCCCCTACCAAACAAGTTGATGTGCATATTTGAAGACACTTTGGACACTGATGTGAATATCTTTTCCCATCAGATTGCATATTCTGTATCCAAGTCACCGGTTAAACACTGGTAACCGCAGACCAAATCTGGCCCAGTGTCCTGTTTTATTTAGCCCAATGCAGTTTTGGCCCATATAATATTAAAACATAATTCACTTACCTTTAAGAATCAAGTAGAAATAACACTGTATTGTGTATTCAAAAGTTGCTAAGAGAGTAGACCTTAAAAGATCTCATCACAAGAAAAAAATATAACTACGTATGGTGACGGATGTTAGCTAGACTTAGTGTGATGGTCATTTCACAATATGTATGAGAATCAAATCTATGTTATACACCTTAAAATCACATAATGTTTTAGGCCAGTTCTGTCTCAATTTAAACAAAAAAGAATCAAGTAGACTTGAATAGAACTTAAATTTGAAGCTTCTGATGAAATAAAGAAAAAGAGGTATTGGGTCTGCATATCCATTTCCACATAAGGAGGACCTGCTGCGTTGAGTTGAAGCTTTCTCTTTTAGCCAACTTGTATTCTCAAAGTATGCAGTATCCATTATTCCTTCTTGTCTTTCTGACTCTGAGGCTGAATGTCACTTGTTATTTATCATCACTCTTATACTAGCTATTTTATTATACCAGCTAGAGTATGAATTTATGAGTTCTGGTCTGTTTCCATGTTAAATCTGCCCTCCTCAACTCCATACCCTTCTTGTCCCTCCCAAAGCAGCTGGAGTCTTTATATACACAGACATCTCATCATTTTTTCCTGATTCCCAGTGCTCACTGGGAGATAGGACTTGAATGCTATATTTGATACGAGAAAAGTGGGCGTCTTGAAATGTGTGTGTTTTGACCTACAGACGTGGGTAGGCAAAAAACTTACACTTTTGGTGAAACCCCACACAATGTGATCTTCACGTCTGAAGAACAAGCCACGTTCTTATCAGTTCTAATGAGGATTTTTGGAGAATGGCAGCAACATAGTGAATGAGCTACTTGAAGCAGAGCCCACTGATGGGCTTTTGTGTGTGCTTTTTTCTGATTTGTCAACATTTTTGATGGTGTGATTATGTCTAAGATCCTAACAAAATCTTCAGAAAGCAAAAGAGCAGATATCCCTTGCCAGCCTTTATCACTGGAATGAGAACACCGAAGTAGAAGTTTATATGCTGTTGAGTTCTTAAGGGTCTCTTCAAGGACCTCTGGGAAAATGTTCACATTTCCACAGCCCCACTTAGAAACTTTGAAGGGTGACTTTATCCTATATGATACAGAGTTGTCTTCAGATGGGGTTGGGGAACATTTTGAGGGGATGTAAATTACTAAGGTATTATTTCATACTTTCAGGTTTGGGGAGTACATTTTTGCTGTATAAATGCCTTCAGGGGTCACCATACTCCAATTTCTCATTTAATGCTTTAGAAAAGGATGTCTAGAGAGTGCTCACTGGCAGGGTCCAGTTCGCCAAGCTAGGTAGTGATAATGTCTCTATTTTACATCAAGTGTCCTCTCACACAGTAAAGCCCTGGAGATGCTTATCTGTTAGGACTTACTTTAGATGCAAAATTATGTTTGGTTCATAAAGATAATTCTGCTGGTTTTTAAAAAATGATATTGACAGATATTTAGAAAAACTAATTCTTGTTGGTATAGATAATCTTGTGCTTTTTTCCCTAAGAAAAAAAGTAATTTTACTTCAGAAAAATTCAAGCTAAAATATTTTATTGGGTTTATTTCTGACTATAACACATAGTCATATAAATTTTATTTAAATTATTCAAAACATATAAAGAATAATATAAATATAATCTAAAATCTTACATCCAAAAATTACTCATGTTAATAGTTTGTTGCATATTGACCCAGATATCTCTGTATTCATGGCATGTAAAATTTTACCTAAATGATATCATATATTTACTTTTTAATCATTTTTTTTGCCCTTTCGTTTATAGAAACTTACCATTTTGGCCATGAATATAGAGCAGTATAATTTATTATGGTGTTATAAGAATGTCATAGAATAAATATACTATTCATTTTAGTAATATAGCATTTAAGTTGTTTCTAATTTTTTACTAGACGCATTAAAATAAGCATCCTTACTCATATAGTTTTAGACACCTCTTTAATTGTTTTCTTAAAATGAATCCCTAGAATTAGAATGAGTGAACCTAAGGGTATACATACACATTAAATATTTTGATATATATTATAAACATTCTCTCCACAGAAATAGTATATTTTGTGATGTCTTCACCAATAATATGTTTTATCATGAATTTACTCTTTGCCAATCTAAGTGAAGAAATGTATCCTGTTGATTCAAATATCTTTGATTACTATTACTTTTCTAAATGTTTTGCCAGTTTTTATAGGGACATGTTTGCATTTTTCTTATAAATGTGTAAGAACTTGTTTTATTAGATCTATCAAATAATATATAGAGTTATATATAGTGAATATGGATAGCAAGTGGTCATTTTCTTTCATGTATTTTTTCATATATATATTTTTTTTTTCTTAGAAAATGAAATTAAACTTAGTGGGTCCACTAGGATGCTGCCTTGGTTCATCTATGAGATGGTCAATGACATCTACCCCAGCTGTCAAAGCTCTGCCCCTAATGAGGCGGTGTGATTTGTAGCCTGTATTCTCATTCTTTCTAGACCTAAATTTCTTAACATATCAGAGGATAGAGTCATGTCTAATTATTTATAAAGACCTTTCAGGTCTAAAATTCTTTGAATCTCTGCCTTTCATTGAGCTTTTCAGAGTTATCATTGAAGCTTTGAAAAAAACATTGCTTAAATTTCTTAATAGCTGAACATCAAAAATTGTAACTCAGCAGTCTAATTTGATCGGTTGAACAGAGTTATGGCTTATTTTATTCTTCTCATCCAAGCCAGCCAAGTCATTTGTTTGAGTGGTTTATATAAGCTGGATATTTACACTGTAACCAAAGTGTGTTCTTCTTCCCTGATAGTCCAGATCAGGGGTGGGCAAACTTTTTGACTCGAGGGCCACAATGGGTTCTTAAACTGGACCGGAGGGCCAGAACAAAAGCATGGATGGAGTGTTTGTGTGAACTAATATAAATTCAAAGTAAAGGAGCGGAGGGGAGAGCAAGAGAACCGGATACAACAGCCGGATCCGGCCCGCGGGCCGTAGTTTGCCCACAGCTGGTCCAGATCCTTGACCTTTGTGAATTATCAAGGTCATAAATATAGCAAGTGCATCCTTTACTTCTTAAAATAGAATATAGAACAATTGGAATATTTAGACAACCCCTATGTGCTCCAATAAGTCAGTATAATCGATGCTTTAGTGCATCTGAAACCTTTTGAAGGGTGAGCAGGAGAGTCGCTCTCCTGTGCTGGAGGCCTGCCCTTTCTCTCCAGGCTCTACGCTCAGAAGCAGGAGGATAGACTAGTGATGAGAAGATCCCAAACTCAGTTCCATGGCTCCACAGGCACTCGGGCAAATCACTTAGCAAGCTCTCTAACTCTGTTCCTCATCGCTAAAATCAGGATACATCAATGCCTGCCCCAAGAGGAGGTTGTCGGGGATAACCAAGACGTTCACCATAGCTGACTTTTGCCCAGTGCCATGTGCCAGATACTGTAGTCCAGGTGTTTTATTATTCTCACAATGCTTACACACTCAGTACTTGGTCCTCAATGAATGTAACTTTATTATTTTCACAAGCATCTTCCAGGAGTGGCAAAAATGAATCATTTTATTCAGTTCATATAACAGCTTCCACTTATGAGGAAAGTCAAGTGGGTGCTGGTTAAGGTCCTGGCTGGGCCCTTGCGAGTTAAACCTGGGTCACTCATTGCTGTGAGCAGCCCTAAAGCTAGCGTTTGGAATCTTTACCATGGCAGACTTAGCAACAGCTTCTGGGATCTCTCTGATTTGGGCAAAAACAGGCAGTGATTTCTTAAAATCAAACAAAAATCTGTGATGGCTCAAGGTCAGCCAAACACCCCAGCCATTCTTTAACAATTTAGTCCTCTATTCAATTTTCACTTGTTCTACATCATTTTCCACCCCCCTGGACTCCTTCCTTCTCCATGGTCATCTCACAATTCACATAGCTCCTGGGGTAGTAGATGAAAGATGGAGGCCACTTTGATTGGTGGGGTTTTACATTTTTATTTTAATTAGTTATAAACACTTAAATGTTAGTAATTGCAAATAAAATAAAATAAAATCTAGATTTCTGGCTCTTGTTGGGAAAATAACACACACACACACACAAAAACTGGTGAAATGGCAGCCCTGACTCATCCCCGTATAATCGCAAGTGGCTGATGATGCTCTGAGATGGGTCGCAGGTTCCTATCTCCCACTATGGCCAATGCCTTCTTTCCTTTGTATTTACCAGCTTCATTTTTATTACTTGCCTAGCCCCTATAGACAGTGTGCTTGTGTACTCTGCCCTGCCAGGATTTGTTTTTCTTCTTACCGCTCATTTGCTGGACTTTCTTCCGACCTTTCTCCTTCCTTCCCTACTTTTAGGATCCAGCTCTGTGTTTGCATCTTTGCTGGGTCTTCTGACTTCAGTCTCTATGGAAACAGGAACAAGGCAGGGAAGTGATACATTCTGGGTAGTACCCTTAGGGGGTGGGAGCATCCTGAGAGGGAAGGGGAAGGACAGTTTTCATACAAAGAAGGGGCAACCCTGTCCTCCTTTAAACTGTGCTGGTGCCTGCCAGACACCCTTTTCCATTCCTCACCCCCTCATTCCTGTTGCGCAGGACTTGGCTTCTTGCTGGCCCTTGGGATATTATTGAGTGTTAGAGCTGCAGGGCCTGGGTCCAGGTCATCTGGTCCTGTGCTAACCACATCCAGACTGTGCCCAAGAAGCTTTCTCAGCAACACCTTGGGCGATTTTGATTCCGTATCATTGAATGGGACCTGGGAACATATCGTTTTTAAAAGTGATCCTGTTTTTCTGAGGAGTCAGTCCACAGAAAGACACTTAGAAACTCATAAAAAGTTCACTTTGGTTGCAGGAAGTATGAGACCCAGACAAGGGCAAAATATTCTAAGAGGCGCATCCTACAGAATAGTTATTCCATCCAGGACCCAAGATATCTACTCATGTAAACATTCATCGGAAGTACCAGTTTGTTTTTCAGTTTAATATCTCATTTAGGCTAGCTTTCCTTTGAGCCAAAGGTTAAGGGAATTTAATGTTAGAAGTTTCACATTAAAAAAAAAATCTAGACTTCTTGAATTTTTTTTTGCGAAAGGGCAATGCTAAATTCCCACCCAACATTATCTATGTCTGTAACCTTGCTGTCATTTGAGTGCTTGGGTCAGTAGTTGATTTGGAAATAGTACAACCTTTTATATAGTATATCATTCAACTTTTATCAAGAGTTAAATAAGTGGACCCGGCTGATGTGGCTTAGTGTTTGAGTGTCGACCTATGAACCAGGAGGTCATGGTTCAATTCCAGGTCAGGGCACATGCCAGGGGTTGTAGGCTCAATGTCCAGTGTGGGGCGTGCAAGAGGCAGGTGATCAATGATTCTCTCTCATCATTGATTTTTTTAAAATTTCTCTCTCTCTCTCCCTTCCTCTCTAAAATAAACATATATATATATATATATATATATATATATATATATATATATATATATATATATATATATATATATATATTTTAAGGGTAAAATAAATGGCCCCTTAGGGTTGGAAAGGTTTTTTTCCTCCTTTCATTCCATTGTACATTTTAAATTCTTTAACAGCCTTGTTCATTGTTCAGTTCTTCTTCCTGCTGAAATGACCCGCATGCAGGTTCATTTCATAAATTCAGGCTGTGAGCAGCAGGCGTTTTTTAACCTGGCTTTGCCATGGTTGGAAGATAGATAGCCATAATCATTGGATTAAAACATGTAGGTGTGTGAACATTACCTTCAATGTTTTGTCAGAATTCCACAGAGAATCAAGAAAAGGACATTAATTTTAAGTGAATAAGTACCATTTTACTCACAGTCTGGGAATATTGTAAGATTCAGGTGTAGCTAATTTCAAGAAATCTATGAGCTTTTGTAGAATACATACTCGAAAGTAAAGCCACTGAAATACTCTATGCATGTAACCAAACAAGAAATAAGCCACAATAGAGACAATCAGTGGCATAATGTTCAAGCCTGGCCATAGGATTCAGTGGAATATCTATATATTTTGCTGTCTTTGCTTTTGGGTTTCTGTATTGTCAAGCATGGATCACAAAACAGTTCTGATCATTAAGGGGAGGGCTTTTTTGAACAGGATGAGAAGCCTAGAAAGTGAAATCTTGGAAATCAGCTAAATGCCCTTGTGTTTTATTGGCTAGCACTTTTTATAGCTCATAATAAAGTCAGCTCAGAAGGTCACTTCTTGAACACAGCTATGAATATTGTAGTGTATGAGTCCTCAAATTGTTTATACACAGACCCGGTGAGGATTTTTAATAAATTCTTGGCCAAGAGAACTATTCTGATATGTATGTATATGAGTCCTGCAATGAAAAGTTGAATTGGATTCCTCTCCCTCTCTCCCCCTCCTCTAATCTCCCCCGAGGGTGGTAAATTCCATCCACACTGAACCTGTGGTTCCTATATTCTGGTTTTTCTTTTTGCATTTGACATTTGTGCAAATTGTGGGGTGTTACAGAGCTGTTTACATACTTTATTTCTAACTCAACTGAAGGATTTTGTCACCTTTATATCCTACCATCATATATATGTGTATATGTATTAGTATATATGTATATGAAGGTTCTCTGTGGCGAATACAGGGCTCCTACAGATAATAAATAGTCTCACCTGAATTACTTTATTTTACAGCCAAAAACGGATGTATAATTATCAGAAGTAGTAAATACCAAGTAGGTTTACAGAGGCAGTGCAAATGGGAAACTTCAGCGAGAGACAGAAGTTAAAAGTAGAAAGTACATAGGCTTACTGGAATAATTTTCTGACGAATGTTAGATCAAGGAGTAGGATGTAGGTTAGTAATATCCACAAGGAGAGCAATAAACTTAAAGTCAATAGTTTATAGTATATTGTGATGGGAAGTCCATATATAATTCACATCTCTTTATTCTTGCTATTTTTTTTGGTGGAGAAATTTAACTTCATGTACTAATGCACTCAATACAATAAAACCAAACTAATATACAACATTGCAGATGTGCAGCTATCCTTCTACTTGATTTATGGGATGGGGAGAATAGAATGAAGCAGTTTGGCCCAAGTTCAGTTTTTATGCCCTTGAACTCTATCTTTCAAGCTGTGGATTTGGATATCGTGTTGGTGCTTATGTTTGTCTTCCTTAGTTATGAAGTTAATTATGACAAGCTCATTTTGGTCTTTAACACTGAAGATTGCCTTTGAAATACTTGTTTCCAATTTGACTTGATTGTGGTTTGTTATTGTTGTTGTTGTTGTTAGAGATACAGTTTAAAAAGTGAAAGCCAGCTAGTCAGTTTCAATTTACTTTACAGTGATTTTTACAGCTTCTCTTCCTGTCTTTTATATGAAGATATATTATGGATCTTTTTATTCCTAATACTGAAAAGAGATTACAATGAAACTTTTTAAATTGTATCATTTAAAAGAAGGTAAGCATATGAATATAAGCAACTTAACCATATTATTCTGGGTAGCATTAATACTCATTAGGGTGAGCATTTTTGTTCTTAGCAAATACAAGTAGACACACTGCAAACACCTGTCATTTAACATTTGTAACTCAATAAAATTTTGGGGAGTTCAGATTCTTTAGACATGATAAATGATACTGCAGTATTGAATTCTTATGTTTTAAGACCTACAGTTTTTAAAATAATTTTCCTACTTAAAGAAAACTTAAAGAAACATAATTTGGATAAACTATTTTTCATGTGTATTCAGTAAATCAATGTGCATATCTTTCTGACTGTACCTTAACCAAGATAATCATGAAAATAGATATTTGTCTTTGTCTAAAAGTAGTCCTTTGTTATTTTAGATTTAGGTGCTATAGGTGGGAGAGTCATACATCTTGGGTAAGGATGGGTGGTACAGGAAAGTGAGAGAAACCTGCTCTGAACTCTATCGAAAAAACCTAGAGTAATTCTTAACTATATCAGGAAATAGGAAAATCACATTGTATATTTCTGAGTGGCTTCCTACCCCCCCCCAAAAAAATCTGAGGACAACTTGCTGTCTAATGCAAGTTTGAGGTTTCAGCAGCAAAAACTAGCTCATCCTGTCAGAGGTTCATTTTACTTAGATATGTTAGTTTTAGTTGATTTCACAGTTATTATTATGATGTTTATTATTATTATTGACTTTATCAGGGTGACATTGGTTCATTGGATTCTCCTGAATTGATATCCCATCCCTGAACTCCTTCCTCTGGAGTAAAGAAGAAAAAATAACATAAAGAGGGGAGGTATACCTGTGAAATTATTTTTAAGTCCTATTTTTAGAAAAAAAATAGTTTGAAATATTCTTTTCCTCCAAGAGTTGCTCGAAGAGACTCTCTGACTGTGGTACAATTTTAGAGTCTCTCCGAGGCTGAGAGCTGTGGGTTGGCTATTTACTCCATTTCACTTGATTTGAGGTAGAGGGCTCTAGCCACATCGTAGGTCACAGGGACCCTTAGCTGCAGTGGGAGTTAGTTCTTTCTTCTCAGACCCCTAGCATTTCTCCTCAAAAAGGAAAATATTCTTCCAAAGTAGGTTAAAGACATTTGTGATGGTGATTCTCTGTTATAAATGAAGGTGTTTTTATATTTCTTGGTTCGCGGGCCAAGTTATATTTCCTTATGAGTATACAGCATACCTATGTGTACATATTACAAGGTTTCAGGATGGGTGGGAGCACATTCAACCATCAGTTTTTCATAGATAGACAGACTTTGTATTCAGGTACCCACCTACAATTGGAAATCTAACAGCAACTTAATGTTGTGTTTCATTCTTTCCATTCCTGAAATGTCACCACAAACTCTACTTTATTTGAAACATATATGCACAGAGATATTACTATGCATAGTAGTTCTTTAATTGTAGCATACTTCATTAGGTTGCACACATTATTTCCACTGTATGTGGAAAAAAAGAAAACTGGAAGGAACCACATGGTAGTTAACTTCATATGAATTTTCATGAGTAAATATAAGCCTTGGTTTGATGCTATTGGATGAGTGATCTTTGAAATGTCATTATCTGAGGCCTAATATGACCAAAAATGCAATTACAGAGTTGGCAGGTTTAACCACCCTGAAGAATTTGTGTTAATGTGTCTGCTTATTTAAAACTTTAATCTAAATTCAGATTCTTTGCTTTTTGACATTTTCTATGTTACATCTATGTTCTCCTTTTTTTTTTTCAAACCATCTCCTATCTGCTGGGTTATATATATTCACTCATTCAGGGATTGCATGTGGATGGTTGACAAATGCCAGGAGCTATTACTGGAGTTGAGAACAGCATAGTGAAGGAGGTAAGGAGATTGCCTTCACAGAGCTTCTATTCAAGGGGAGGGAACGGAGAGACAGAAAAAAAGCCAAGTAAACAAATGAGGAATCTAGCCTAGGAAAGTTTTAGATGGTGGTAAATCCTGCAAAGAAAATTAAACGGGGCAAAAAGGAGAAACTTACTGACTTTTAGGAAGGTCAACTTTCGATATGATGGTCTGAGAAGCCTCTCTGAGGAGGGACTTCTGACCTGACACCGGCCAGGGGTCCAGGAAAGACCAAGTTCAAGCACCTCAGACAGGACTAAGCTTGGAGGTTTGTCTTGAGGATCACATCCATGAGGTGGGAAAGAGATGAAGCTCAACAGGTAGGTGGGGATCAGCTATCATCAGGCCATGTTTCATTTTTACTGAGACTTGCTTGCATTGTTTTGAATCATTGTTAAGCATTTCTGAGATAATTTATTTATAAATAAATTATATCCTCCAAAATCTCAATTTTCCTATTGTGTAGACCAATAAAGCCATTATCACATTTCAATATGTAATATTGATTTCTTCTTTAAGTTCTATCACAGGTTCTCAAATTATATCAATAAAATATCCTTGTTTTGAATTCTGACATTCCACTTAGACATACATTATTTTTTCCCCAGAATTGAGCTATCTTCTCATATTGTTTTCTCCCCCTGCCTATTATTATTTCATATCTCTGAGTGGGAAGGCCAAATGATGTTGGTGATTATTTTCCTGAGGCACTGAATCTTGGAGTCATTTAATTGTCTGCATAATCAGTTGAATTTGCTTTTAGCTGTTCTGTTTTTTGAGGGCCTTGCCCTGTTAAGTATATGCACTTTCTCGAATTCTTTTTAATTTGCTCCTCTGTTGTTAACCCTCCAATGCTTTCTTATTATCACTCACCAGTTCTTGCCCCGCATACCGATTTAATATTACCTGTAGGTTTAATTACCCTGCTGTTTATTTCTCTGGCTAAACCATTAATGAAGATGTTCAGTGAGAACTGGCAGACCCTCCCACACTGATTATGCTTTGCCATTTAAATTCCATTTTGCTTTGCAAACCTTAATCCCATTAAATTTTTTAAATTTATTGCTTTTGTGAGAGAAAGGGAGAGACATTGATCTGTTATTGCACTTATTCATGCATTTGCTGGTTGATCCTTGTATGTGCCCTGACTGGTGATCGAACCCACACTCTTGGCACATCGGGGCGATGCTTTAACTAATTGAGCTACCCAGCCAGGGCCTTTAATCCCATTTTTAATAAAATATCTCTTCCTGGATCTAAAATCGGTTTGGAAACCAAATTTCATGAATCCTTAGTTTCTATTTAAAAACTTAGGTGTATAATGAATCAATATAGAGAGGTATTACTTTGTTCAGGTCTTGTAGGGACATTTTGAATTGGAAATGGAAGGAGATTTTAGCTAATCACTTCAGAGTTTGCTCTTTTCCTCTCTGTAGAAAGCAACACCTCAACACCATGGTTCTGGGAGTTTCACGTTGTGTTAGGGTCATTTGATTTCTTGAGGCGCTTAGGTGATCATTTCAGGAGAAAAACGTTCTTGACTGATCTCAGGTCCCCTAAATCATTTGAACGCATGACTACTGTTCCATAGGTTCTATGATCTGAAGCTTTTTGTTTTTAAGATGTTCATTTCGACACTTGTTCAAATATATTTTAAAATCAGAAATCTTTCTATGGCTCAAGGCCACTTATTTTCCATTTGTAACCATTGCAGGAGGTTACAGGGGGACTCTGTTCCCTTTCCATTTTGGCCCCAATTACTCCCACTCCAACATAGCATCCAGCCCAACCAAGCCAAACTTGCAGAAGAGATGTCTGAGAAATGTGTGTTGTTGTTTTGTTTTTCTGTTTGTTTGTTTGTTTTTTGCCCCCCTTAACCCACCACCAAGCCTCCTGAAAATGGAGAGTGAGGTTTCCTGAAGAGAGTTGTAGGTTCTTGAGAAGGGGCATTGAGGGCTCTCTCCTCAGACCTTAAGAGTCTCTTTGACCCAGGTTCCCTGAGTTTGGAGAGAGGTAACTATTTAACATTCAATGACCTTGGATGTTTTAACTAGGATCATGAACGGGGCAGTTTAATTATTGAGGAAGAGCATTTTTGTTAACTATAAGGCACTTAAGGACTTATATTTTCCGAGAAAGATTAGAAGCATTCATGGGCTTGGGCCAGAGTGTCCTCAAATGAAAAAGAAAAGCCACCCACAGAGGACTGGGCTTAAGTGAGGTGGCGATCACAACTAGTTTTTTTTTTTTCTTTCCACCTACACCTTGTATAGTTCTGCTCTTCCAACCTAACCTGTACCATATTGCTTTTAGAGGTTACTGAGAATATAAACTAAGTGATGAGATTTTCTTTCAGTGAAACGACCCAGAATCCCCTTGGAGTTGTCACACTCGGCCTTTATTTGACATCTACTTTTTGTCTCTTTGCTCTGTGGAATTGAAGCCCAGACCTGGCTGCAGATACATTCAGTAAGAAATGTAAACATCAAGTGACAGGGTGATAAAGGGCCTGAGATCCTTGCCATACGAAGAATGGGTACAGGCGCAAGGGAAGTACTGAGCATGTGAAAATGAAGGATGTGAGGAGAACTTGGTACCTATCTTCATATGCCGTAGGCAAGGGACAGTGATTCTGCGTGTTTTAATTGAATCAAGCTAAGAGTGTTCTAGGGAGAGATACTATATACTAACCTAATGTACAACTTTAAAGTGACTAGAGCTGTATTAAAATACTGTAAGTGGGTATTTCTGTGAGAGTTAGCTGCTATCTCTAGATGATGGACTGGCCCCTGCTCTGGGGAGAATATCGGATTTTACACCTTGGGTACCCTAGTCAGTGCTCAAATTTCAGGTATTCACAGGAAGTCCTCAAAGAGGCACCGGCTAGGAGTCTCAGATCACCATTGCTCTGTAGTTATCACTGTAATTTTTAGGTTAGACACCTGTGGTCACAGAAATAGCCCTGGCAATAACATTGGTACAATCAAGACTAGTATGGAAACTGCCTTCCTCAGTTGTGTAGCTGGATTTTGCTTGGCTTTCTGGTTGTGGCAACAAATGGAAACAAAGCCAAAAGCACATGCATTGTTAATTAATAAAATAGAAGGTTGAGGCTACCCAAAACATCTGTGCATCTGTGGCCTGAGAAGCCTTACACCAGTGGCAGCATTGGTTTCATGTGAAAGACTTATTTCTCCACAGTTATAAGCATATCTGTAATCAGAATATCTAAAGGTCTGAAAAGAATTTGTCATGTAAATGACCATAAAAGAAAGAAGAAACCAACGCTCACCTCCTCAGCGAATGCTTCACCCACACACATGCTGAGGGGTGTCATGTTTGAAGGCATGGTGGCATCCTGCATCGCTTTGGGGATTTAGTTCCCAGTGTGAGACTCTAATAATCTTCTGCTTCTGCTATTTACAACGGGAGTTCATCTGTCTGCACAAAACACAGCCTTCCCTCTGGCAGCAGAAATCGGGCTTATAGGATTCATTCATTCATCCATAAGTATTTTCAAACATGAAAACATGCTGCTATTTTCACTATATTAAAACAAAACACATCTTTCTTCATCGTGCACTCCTATCCAGCTGGCACCCCATCTATTTGCTTTACAGCAGAACTTTCCACGAGCTGTCCATGCTCATGGACTTGAACTCCTTCTGCACTGTTTTTTTTTTTTTTCTTGAACTCGCTATTTTGATCATCTAAAGTAGTCTTACAGCTTTAAATGCTGACCATTCCTAATTTATGTTACCATCCCAGAACATACATGGTTCTTGAAGGAGGTAAGCCTCAGCATACATTTTGAAGTTAAGGTTAATAATTTAGATAACGGCCAGAGATGAAATCCTCAGGTCAGATAGATGGTCTCTTAGTCTAAACACTGAACTGAAATAGTAAGCAACAATCACCGTGTGGTATTAGGGTCAGGAGCACAGAAGCCAATAAAAGAGTTGGTAGAACAGAGGTGAGATGCCAGCGGTTCTGTAATAAGGAACACTAGTTGACACCTAAGTGTATTTGAGACCTTAAATATCTATCTATACCAATTAGTCCTCCTGGATTAATCTTGTTCTGGAAATTTGTTTTTTCCAACAATTATTTTTTTCTTGTAGAGGACTAACTGAACTACCATGCAAAGAGAAAAATAGATTTCTATACAATGTGTTTTAATAAATGCTAAAAATTATATGAATAACATTTCCACCACTGACAGTCACTAATCTGGCATTACTGTAGTTAAAAGGCTATAAATACATTTAACTCTAATGAATCTTTGAAGTAAATGATTGATGCTCATGGATTTTCTCACACCAAAGCCAACCAGAGCCATACCTCTGCAGTTTCATGAATGTAAATGTTGTCTGTAGATTACAAGTCTATTAAGAGAGTCATGATTTCCTGCTGTTGAGAGCTAAAGGTAGAATGATATAGCAATGTTGTGGTCAGTTTTTAGGAACCATCACGTTATTAGATATCAATAAGATTCATTTTCTCTTCCATGACACATCAGGCATTTGGCAAAGGGGAAGCAGAACACAATAAACAAGGAGCCACACACATGTAGCTCATGAACCATGTAAACTGTGCATCTCCTTAGTGATGGGCATTGGGGTTATGACAACACAGCCTTTATTAAGAGCATTCTCTGAGCATATTCAATATTTGTCTGGCATTAATCCCTAATATCAGTGAAGATACGGATCTCTCCAGAGGTCTGGAACTAACACATCAGAGATACCTTAAAGAAGACCTACGGTAGGGAAGATACCCAAAATAGGCCATAATTTATGCGACCAGCCTAACTAAAGGTCTCAGAAATGCACAGCCAGCACCAATGCACAGGGAAGCAGAGTTCCTATAGGTCCTGTTACTTTAGACATGAGCGAAAGAACCAGGTGTGTGCTGATTTCCTTGCCTTTGATCAAAATTCATCTTCACTCCGTCCACCAAGTAGCCAATGACCTAATTGGCAAACTACGAAGATTCTCAGAGTCCTACGAAAGCAGGGACTTTGAAATGTTTTGAAACAATTCTGCTTACAAAAAAAAAAAAAAAAGAAGAAGAAAAGACTTGATCTTTGCAACCTCAAGAATCTGGAAATAAACATTTTAATTTCAGCACATGCATGAAATTATATGTTTAATGCTTTTTTCTTTTTTTTTTTTTTTAATTAGGAGGCAGTGCCATAATATTTTCAGGTTTTAGAGCTTTTTAAAGGTCTTTAGCTGACCTTGTTCTCCACAGAAATGGAAGCAAATCCCACCCATCTCCCACCCCTTCTAAAAGTGCCCAAGAGACCCTTTCTGGGTGCTGGCCAGCAGTGTCTTTGTGACCCAGAAGGTGATTGGTCTGAACCCAGAAGGATGACTGGATTATTCTCATCTGCCCAGGAGCATGCAGCTTGACCAGTATTATTAATGGTCATAAAATTATGGGATCCCTTTTTAACATCAGCCTGACCTCTTGTGGCACTTATCCCCACAGGCTGACCCCTATGCTGGGAGAAGGTGAATTCCTTTTTATTGATTTGAAATTTATTGCCCGTTCATTTCATTGATCAAAAGGAATAAAAGATCAAAGAAAGGGTAGCCCGTTACATAAAGATACAAACCATTATTACATTCTTTAATATTTTTGACATTAACATTAATCACCCTGAATTATAGGTGGTGTTTCTTTGGATGTAATATGCAACTTCAAACACATTTCATTTTAACACCACCTTACTGCTCACCATGTCACTTAGGCAACTTTTCTCTCACCACAGTTTTTTCCTCATTTGTAACCAAACGGGGGTCGGGGGGGGGGGAGCATCATGCTTGCATCTCTGGAGGCTGTGATCACACAGCTGTGTACCTGTATCTGCTTTTGCAGCAAAATAGTTAATATTTAATAGGTGTGACTGAGCTATGTTCTTTCCACAATAAACTACCCCGACTTGAAAGGTATATAAATATTCAGGATCTGTGGAATCAAAGACAAATTTGATATTTTGGGGCGAAACTTAGAACTGCAAATGATAATAGGAGTGTGAACTTGATTTGAGTGTAAGGAAACTGATAGATGCCTTTGATGCACAAGACATACATTTCCAGGCCAAATGATGTTTTTCAGGACGGTTTCTGTGGGGATTTTTCAGAGCTAAGTGGGAAAAGATTCAATTATATATGTACTTTGGGGAAGATGGTTGGGAATAATTTGTTGTCTTCTGACTCAACATACATCTCTGGTTATTTATGACCAATAGGATTCGGGGGTGTGGGGTTATATCCGTTTAGTCCTTTTCTTTGAATGTCTGCCCTATGTGGTCAGTAGTGACTTCATATAACAAAATAGATATTTGAAAGGCAGAGGATTTTAGAGATTATGCTGCTCACCTCACTTTGTAGGCAGAATACTTAGACATAGCAGAGATCAAGTTTTGTCCAAGGACATACTGTTGGCCAGTAAGACCGGAGGCTCTGGACTATACATTTCTGACTTCCAGTTAATTGATATAAAAAATAAATCTCGTTCTTACTTCTAAGGCATACTGGTTATTTTCAAAATAATTGTAGTTGCTTGTTTGTTTGCTTGAGCTTAAACCCGAAGGTCCTCATCCATCAACTGTCAAACTGAGTTGAACAATAATTTATTTACTAAGTATCTACTGTGGGGAGTATATTTATTTACTAAGCCCTGTTCCGGCTACTGGAACTATCACGATGATTTAAAAGGTAGCTTTTGATTTCAGAGTCTAGTGAGATAGACAGACTTAGGCAAGAACATAATTACAGTGTAGTGTAGAATGCAGTGCTAGAAACTTGATGCAATTTGTTTGTGCATTCAAGGGAGGGAGTGTCTGTTTCTGGGAAAGATCAAAAACTGTTTCAAGAAGAATGTAATTATTTTTAAATTGCTTTTTAAATTATAGTTGACATACAATATTATATTAGTTTTAGGTGTACAACATAGTGATTAGACATTTATATACTTACCAAGTGATCATCCGATAAGTCTAGTCCCCATCTGGCATCATACACAGTGATTACAATGTTATTGGCTACATTCCCTATGAGTACTTTACATCTTCATGACTCTTTTTGACACTGGCAATGTGTACTTCTCAATCCCTTTCACCTTTTCTATCCATCCTCCATCCCATCTGGTGACCATCAGTTTGTTCTCTGTTTCTTTGAGTTTATTTCTGTGTCTTTTGTTCATGTATTTTATTTTTTGGAGTCTACATATAAGTGAAATCATGTAGTATTTGTCTTTCTTTAACTTATTTCATTCAGCACAATACCCTCTGGGTCCATCCGTATTGTCACAAATGGCAAGATTTCATTCTTTTTTAATGGCTGAGTAATATTCCGTTGCATAGATGCACCACCCCTAAGAAGAAGGTAATTCTTGTCTGTATGAGATATTGAAGAGAAAATGTGTGTTTTCCTGACAAAGGAAAAAAAAAGTCAAAGTGGAAAAAAATACCTGAGTATGCAAATATCAGAGATGTGAAAAAGTGAAGCATGCTCAGGACATTCGGTTGTGCCAGAGATATGAGATAATTATGCATGTGGTACAAGATGGGACTGAAGAGAGAGACCATGGCCAAATCCCAGCAAGACTGGCTAAGGAAATTGGCAGGGGGAGGCCAGGGAAAGGTTTTTGCAGATGGAAAGCATGATCTGATTTATATTTCAGAAATACTATTGGAAGGACAGACCTGATTAAAAGGGGCAGGAGTAGGACTGGAGACAGAGAACCTAGGCCTTCTCGTTTGCCCAGGAAAAAGTAGCAAGAGCTGAATAATGCCAAAGGGAGATGGTTCAGTAGAGAGGATTTAGTAGACTGAGAAACTATTTAGGAGGAATAAAAAGTTGTCATTCCGACTGAGGTGTCAAGTATGACTCTCAGAATTTTGGCTTCTATAAATGGAATGCAGATGGAAAGTGACTCTGGGGTGAAGAAGAGGAGTAAGAACACTGTGAGCTCAATTCTGAGTATGTTGAGTCTGGCTTTGGCATGCACCCATGAGGTTAATTCGTCTAATACCCAGTTGGATCTACGGTTCTGGTTTCCAGTTGAGAAATATGGATTGGCTGTATAGGTAAAGGACTCATCAGTATACACAATGGTGTTTAACACGTTAAGCGCCCAGCCTGTTTTGTCTTCCGAATGGAAAGTATAGTGTCAGTCATCGGTGACTGACTGGGCGCTTAAACGTGTTAATCTCCCAAGAGGTTGTGAGCATGCAGAGCTAGCAGAAAAGAAAGGCCAAAGATGCAATTCAGTGCCACCAACATTTCTGAGACTTTTAAAGGAAAAGCCATTGGTGGCTGCTAAGGAATGGAGAGCAGACAAGTGGGTAGCAAGTGTTTCAATTAGTGGTCATGTGAGCCAGAAGCCTCAGGTCATGGCAAGATGTGTGCTGAAAACTGTCCACTGACTTGTCCACTGGTGGAATATTGGTGATGTCAGCAGAGTCAGTCCCTGGCAAGGTAGGGCTGAGGTCTAATCCAGAGGCAAGAGAGGAGATGGGCAAAATCAAGTGCAGACAACTATTCCAGCACAAAGAGGTGGTGTTAGGAGAAAGTCCAGGGGCCAAGGAATGGGTTTGGAGGGGTCAGATTTGAGCAGGTATAGAGACGGAAGAGGGGAGGGGACGAGTTAAAGAATGTTCCTGGGTGCCATGTCCTCAACAGCAGGAGTGGAAAGCTGCCTTCTACGAGGAGGAGAGACAGCACACATTTCCAGACTGCAGAGAAGCATAGTGTGGAAAGAGACTTGATTCATGGGGAAGCATTGACCTGGGGAATACTCCACCACAGCAATATTCTGAATAGAGATCCTGACTTACCAGCTGTGTGACCCTGGGCAAGTTTTATTATCTCTCTGTTCTTTAGTTTTCTCATCTTTGAAACTGCAATACTAATTACCCAAACCTTATTGAGTTATATGGATTCAATGAGATAATGCCTATAAAATTCTCAGTTTAGTCTGGCTGGTGTGGCTCAGTGGTTGAGCATCAACCTCTGAACCAGGAGCTCATGGTTCAATTCCTGGTCAGGGCACATGCCTGGGTTGTAAACTTGATCCCCAGTAGGGGGCGTGCAGGAGAGAGACAATCCATGATTCTGTCTCATTGATGTTTCTAGCTCTCTCCTCCCTTCCTCTCTCGGAAAATCAATAAAAGTAAATTCTCAGTTTTGTACCTAGCACATTGTAAGTGCTTAAAAATGGTGGCTATCATGAAGAGCTGCATGTAGAGCTCTTTCATTTCTGTATCCTGCCAGATGTTCTTTATCTCCTTCTGTAGGTGTAGCTTCTCTCCATTCCCATCTCCTTCTTCCAACTTGCAGCCCCACCCTGGCATCGTCCTAAGCTAAACCTGTGGTGGCTCCTTAGAGTTGAATGTTGGCTTATTATGAAAGGATTGTGTCCTCTACTTAAGTTTGTACATGGGTCAAACAGAAAGCACTACTAGTTTACTTTACCAAGCTGTACCTTTTTATCCAGTTCATTCACTCAACTAGTTTGCATAAGCAATTCTAAGCCAAGTAGAGGATATACTATAGGGCTGCGACAGACCTGCCCACCCATGGGGAGCAGGGGAAGGCAGCATCAGGAGGCAAATGAATGGGTTATTTACCCAAACACTGACCCTGAACACAGGAAGTCTAGTCTGCCCTTTCTGAGATTGCTGATTGCTTGTTCTTCATTTCTGCCTAAGGAGGATTAGTGATGGCAGGGGAATGAGTGGAGAGAGTAAAATGTATTTGGGTTCTAGGATGACCTTTTTATAGAGTGAACGGTTAATTTTCTTCAACATGATGCTCAACTACATTTCTTAGCCCAGGTCTCATAATTTATCAGAGTTTCTGAAAACATACGGTCATAGTCCCTTCCAGTCTTGCCTGTGAGCACATAGGTAACAAATAACAAATTCACTGGAACAAAGGCAAAGTTGTCACCTTCCAAATCATAGTGACGTGGAGAATAGCCATGTGTGGCCCCTGTCACCTCACACACAGACACTCTGACAGGTGTAATGGGATTTTTTTCCCCAAAATATTTTGTTTATTTCCATGGTGAAAACGAATCTTGTGATTTATTAGTCCATTTAAAACCCATTAAAGATCTACTTGCTTTGATTAAATAGCATCATTTTAAAGGTTAATCAGTGTCATTTTTTATATTTAAAACTTAAAGGTACAGTGCTTCTTCCTTACTGAAAATTACCACCAAAAAAATGGAAAGAGAGCAGGCGTTGAAATGCATGCTTACTTAAAGTGTGGAATAAATACAGTGTGAATCATTTCCTGGTTAGATCCTATGGGTCAGTACACCACTAATAATATAAATTTTTCTCACTTCTAGCAACTACAAGGTCAGCATGAGTGTTCCCGTTTATAGTTTTCTCCATGCATCTCTCTGTTAAGCAGGCTGAAGAATACTCCCCACTCTGTCCTATTATATCCAACAGACTGGGCTGGTAGACCTCATGCCAACAAAGTGGAGAACTGTGCTCTAGACTAATGGAGAAATACTCCTCTTTTTCTTTGTGTATACTTTATTATCTTTATTACTTTATTCTTTCATATTTTCTTTATTTTTATATTATATTGATATTTAAATATTCTTCTTGTAAATCATATTGAAACAGCACAGATAAGACTAAAGTCATTCTTGAACTTCATCATCCATCTAGGTCCCCTCCCAGCTCTCCACTCAGCCTGGTATAGATGTCGTCATTTTGTTTTAACATAAAAGCATCATACTATAAGTATTTATCGGTACCTCACGTTCTTCAACCTCTCGTAGATCCTAGAGATGGCTTATTTTATTTTCTTAATTTGGAATGTGTGACTTACCAAAAATGCTTAGATTCAATTTGAAGCTATGGAAAAAAAAGAAACCCTTCACACGTAAATGATTTATGTGCAAATATTAGACGGCAAAGTCTGCACCTATTTAGGTGAGCTTCTTGGCTTTACTAGGTGATAAGAGAGAGGTTGGCTTATGTTTTCTCTTGAGAACTTGACAATCTCCTCTCCTGCCATTCTCTTTTGAAGAGTCGTCTGTTAGAGTGGGCATTCCTTGCTGGTGACTATCATGATAGGAAGTCTCCAGTTGTGAGAACTAATTGTGTAGTGATGTTCCCTGTTTGATTGCCTTTTTTTTTTGCTTCCCAATGAATTGCTTCATCAGGGAACAAGCTTCCTCTTTTAATATGAAGAACATACACTAGTGTTGGGCACCTTATCTTTGCTTCATCACTGGAGAGAGAAAGAAGACCCTTTGGCCAAACCTGTGCACAGCTTGCTCTTGTGTTGAAAAACAATACCACTCTGATAGTGCTGGGCTCAGTGGCTTTGCCACAGATAAAAGAATTCAATAAGAATTTTATTTTAAATCTAGATGAATTTAATCTGTATTCATGAATAATTATTTGGCTATGATTCCCTTGTTTACCAAGTAATTATGGTTTTAAAATCTGTTTGGGTTAGCATTTAGCATTTCTCCATCCAAGGGAATCATAACATTGATGGAATATCTATCAGCCCATTCTTATGAGCTAAAGTAATTAAAAAAATCTTTATTATTCTCTGTATGATAGTAACCTATAATAAATTTGGAATGAGTTGTTCAAATATTGACTATCAAAGCAGTGTCCTTCTGCTTCTCTGAATAAAGGCGGGGGGAAGAATTTGAAGGTTTTATAAGGCTTTAATGAAACTCATGATTTCAGTATCATCAGACATTAAAAAAGAAACAAGTAAGAGGGTTAGTCACACCACACACACACACACACACACACACACACACACACACAAACAAACAACCAACCACAAAATAGACAATGTGATACCAGTGTTAATCAGACCTACAGAAATATACTTTAAGATTTGAACTGCAGAAAAATGAAATTATTATGTTATAGTTTAGTACCATTTTGTTTTGATTAAATCAAATCAGGAAATACATCCTTTAAAAAATGTGCCATATCTCATTACTATGTATAAATAAGCAACCATCATAAACTAATTACACAAAAATGTCTATTGTGTTTTTTTATTTTAAGTTACTTTCTAAACCATGTATAATTCTATAAGGAATTAAAAGAAATGGGAAAAAACCACACAACCTTTGAGAAAACAAGGACATAGGACCAGAAGATGTCTGAGATCTTAGTGTTACAATTGTATAATAATTCTAAGTTAACCATCATTCCAATAACGATGCTTTGATTTATTTCTGTTAAAAATGTTATTTGCAGCTCTTTAAAGTTTGCAAGTGAGGATGGTGGAGCAGAGATAGGGGTTCTCAGCAGGTACTGGGAGAAGAGTGTACTTTTTTTTTTCAGAACCACAATGTTGAAACTACGTAATTACATAGTAACTGTTGACCTTGTAATTACACTGTAAGTACCTGTAGTGACAAGATAAATGCATGGTTATTTCAGTCTTTTCAGCTATAGGGCTATCATGCAACCCTAACAATGTAAGCTACATAGTAATTTATTTGTAGAGTAAATAGTGCTAACCCACAAGTATTACTCATATATGTGCAGAACTTGCCACAAAGATCCACAGAAAAACATGGCAAACCATCGCCCTCTAGGTACTTTTATTCAAATGACACACACCCCACATACATGTGTAGTGCTATGATGATTTAAGTATTTGTGGAGCATTTGGGAGTCTTCATTGCTGCCTTCTGTCTTAAAATCCCCTGATCTCCACATAAATAGAGTTACAGATGAGCTATTTTTAATGATAATTACTTTGTGTTACAGTAGCATGTACTCAGATTGCTCGTTAGCCAAGATCCTCTTGTCTTTGCAGGTTTTCTTCACTTTAAACAAAACTACTTTGTAAGGAATGTACACATACTAGTATACCAACCCATATTTCAACAGGTTCTTTAAAATATTTTCATTGATTTCAGAGAGGAAGGGAAAGAGAGAAAGCGAGATAGAAACATCAATGATGAGGGAGAATCATTGATCGGCTGCCTCCTTCATGCCACAGTCTGGGGATTGAGCTTGCAACCTGGGCATATGCCCTTGACTGGAACCGAACCCTGACCTCCTGGTTCATGGGTCGACGCTCAACCACTGAACCATGCCAGCCTGGCTCAATAGGTTTTAAGTGATAATCTTTATATGAATTTGGAGTAGAAAGGAAAACGTCGTGTTTTCTAACACATAAGTGCTTTAGCAATCTAAACAATAATGGTAGCTACTAACATTTATAGAATGTTTATGAAGTCTAGGACACTATGATAATTACTCCTAATTTTGCCATGGTGATTCATGGTCAGATTTCAACATGCCTAATGTTTTTGTGAGAATTTTGTTTAACTAGGAAGGTAGGTGACTCTTTTTTTAGTCCCTTATTTATTCAAGATACTTTTTTAAAATTTCTCCATTGGGCCAGATGCTGTGCTAGGTAGTCTTTAGAGACAGATAGTGTTTATAATGTCAGAGAAAACTGAGCAATGTACTTCTTGTCTGTTGTGTAAAAATAATAGTCAGCAGAGGATGTAATGGAAATAAAAGTTATCCCGTCATGAGGGCCACTGAGGGGCTGTGATGGAGGAGGAGAGGGCTCCCAGTTGAGGGACAGCAGTGTGCACACACCAGAACACAAAGGAGAAATGGCATGGGAAACCCAAGGCCTCCTTGTCTGGGACTTGGAGTCCAAAGGTGTGAGATTGTGCAGAAGAGACTCCAGCAGGCAGGCCGCGTGCCTTGAACCACCGTATGGTAGGGAGCTTGGATTGCATTCTGGTCCACGGAGAACCATTAGAGCATTTAAACAGGGGAGTGAGAAGTTACATTGTGGGCAGCGGATGAGAATAAGGCAGCACTGCCTCTAGGGAGCCACGTTATTGGGGTCTCTGCAGGAATCCGGTGGGAAGGCGATCCTGCTCAAAACTCAACTCAGAACGTTGGAGTCTCCTCCTCTCTTCTGCCTGCGTAGTTGCTCAGTCTGGAGTGGCTGGTGTCGCTGACCTTACTGGATATTAGACACTTGTCCAGGTCCCCTGTAAAAGCAAGGTGGGTAGACCAATGGCTCTGGATTCATCAGTCCGCACCTGTTCATTGGCCAAGGTTTAGCAAAGAATCGTATACCTGGACCCCGAACTTAATGTATCACACACTAATGTTTCTAAGTTCTGCGGGTTTGTGAGTTTGTCAGCCTAAAGGTGGTTTTGGCTCAGGAGGCACACTTTGGTCTCCCCTTGTCTAAAACATTGAATCATTTAATAAATAAGCCCCTGGCACTTTCCCCTCTGTGGTCCCCCTGTTGATCCATTTCCTCTACCCAACGCACGGTTTTCACATGGCGTATTTATTCCTTTTTTGACAAGGGTGTGCAAGCGAACTCCCTAGGAGAGACTATATTTGTGAGCCACTCCGAAGGGCTTATGGAATGCTAAATTGGGACTGTTTTTCTTAGCACTTCAGTGTATGATCAGGAGGGGTGGGGGGAAGCAAAAGGCAAACTTTTGTTTGAATTCAAATGTCATCTTTGCCTGTGCCACATTTATTTTTATTTCCTCTCTGACAAGGAATGTTAACTTTCCAGGAAAATTCAACTTGTCTAAAGAGAACAGCCAACACAAACAATGTTTTGAGGGTGTGATTTTCCTGGAGACTGTGATTTTATCGTTTTGGAGCAAGTGGTGGGTTGGGGGGGAAAAGTATCCATTTCCTTTACTAGGACATCAGCTTGAAGGATGCTTTGGGTGCTGTGGCCATCCCAGCCCTTCGCCTCTCAGGAGATTCTGATGTGAAACAAAATGGGAAACTCTATTCATGTTCTCCTCGGGCCACATCTCCTGGGGGCCTGGGGAAGGGGAGAGAAACGTCTGCGTGCTCACAACATATTCCAGACAGATGTCATCCCTGAGCAGATTTGCACTGGCAGCTTTTTCTAGTTGGGGTGAGGTGAATTTTCTGAAGTGCAAGCATCTTTTTCCTTTCCTAAGAGGGAAAGATTTCTCTATTCAGGTAGGATGTTCTCAAAACAGGTGTTTTTTTTTTTTTTTTTTTTTTTTAATATTGAACATAATAAGCTGTACCCTACAAGTAGCTGAATTCCCTCATTTTTGACCATGTCCTGTCTGTCCATAGGGTAAATCAAAGATTATATAAAGTATATATTCAGTTGATTTAAAGCTTAAATAGATTTGTCTACTTCCTCTGCATTTTAAGAGAAATCTATACTGGTATTCTCTTTGCACTTTTGAATCTCAGTGGATATCTTCTGCTTATCATATTTATATTTTTCACAATTTGTAGCATAAACAATGGACAGGTAAAGCCGTTTATGTCTTCCATATAATATGACAAAAGATGAAGCTTGTTTATCAACGGTGCTTTGCAGTTTAACCCCCTCTTACTATTTCTTTTATAGTCATAAACTCTGTCAATGGTGGTAATTTAGAAAGTAGGTAGAACAGGGGGAATGGAGAACATCTCAAGAATATAATTGCAATAACACTTATGATTATGTAACACCTTGAATTCCACCCACCACTTCAGCTTTACTGATTCCCTGAACTTTTACTATTAATGATATTCAGGCTGCAAAAAATATGTTGAAATGCCAGCTTCATATTGGAAGACAAATTTACATTTCATTCCCAACACCATCATTTAATAAAAGTTTTATGGTGTTATGGGTACTTAATTATGCTCTGAG
Organism: Plecotus auritus; assembly: GCF_963455305.1. Taxonomy (NCBI): domain Eukaryota; kingdom Metazoa; phylum Chordata; class Mammalia; order Chiroptera; family Vespertilionidae; genus Plecotus; species Plecotus auritus. The sequence goes on along the minus strand of NC_137773.1, from coordinate 9,848,110 downwards.
CAGAGCTGGAATTTAACGTTGTTCCACATACTGAGAGCACTTGGTGGTGGTTTATTTTAAAAGATGCTTTGACTGAGCACTGTAGTGTATGATACACCAAATATGCTGCTTCTAAAAGACACTTCAGAAAATGATGAGTTGCTTAAATTGCATTTCATTTCTGATACAGAGAATAAACTCTCATAATTCACTTAAGGTGATTTAATATACCAGATTACTGGATTAGCTGGCTTTGAAATATGCATTTCTCTCAGAATTGCAGCTATGTTGATGTTACTGTTACATAAACTGCATTTGTAACTTTTTCATTGCAAGCCAAGATGTATGTTTTCTGACTTTTTTTTTTTTACCTCTAAGTAAACATTATTTATTTCTCCTGGGCACCCTTGGAGATAGTTGTGTTTTTGTTTTGTTTTTGTTTTTGTTTTTAGATCACCCACCTTCTCTCTTCTCATATCTAACCCAAAGTCCTGTTGATTAGATCTTTTTAAAGCTCAGTGAGAATTATGTCATCTTCCTCTGCTTAAAATTGTTCAAAGCCTCCTGCCCCAGTGTTGACTAAATCTAGTCCAAACTGCCATTTACAATCTCCAGTCTGGCTTCTCCCTACTTTCATTTGCATATCTTCCACCCCAGCCAAACTCCAGTCCTCAGAGCAGGGGCCTTTTTCTCTCCCTTTGCTTCCTGCCTTGCCTCAGGTGGGCCTCTCCCTCTCCACCCAGTCCCACTGGGTCACTGTTCATCTCTCAAGACTTGGCCCATATACCACCTTCTTCAGACAGAAGTTTTTCTCCAACATTAGCTTTCTCTACCTCATTCTTTATTTTCCTTTTTACTTAGACTTACAGAAGAATTTTTCTTAAACACATGACATTTCCCTATGAACGTGCAAGATCCTTGTTAGAGGACTTTACATCTCCCGGAGCACTTACACAGTGTGTCCCATGTAGTAGCCACTTAATCAGTTCCTGTGGGATGGGTAGATTCACCATTGGAACAGATCTTTGAATACGCGGAAAGTGACTGCTGGAGGTCATACCCCTCTCCTCTAAATACATTTTACGTATTGTCTCCATTCAAATGGGTTATACTCTCAAAAGTATTAGCTGTAAACTTCCCTGATGCCTGTCCATGGACTCCTCCACCATTAGAAATCCCTAATTGGTTTGAAGCATCGTTTTTCTCCATCCACTTTACACAACAATGCATTTGTCTTTTATCTTAACCACCTCATCATTTTGTAAGGTTGCATGGCTAACAGATATTCTAAGACATAGCTCTTTGTTTTGAGAGTCAGAGTTTATTTTTAAATTAATAATAATCATATTTAAGACTAAATTTTGGTTTACAACAAAACTGAGTGAAAAGTACAGAGTTCCCACATATATGCAATCTCCTTTCCCATATCAGAGTGGTACATTTGTTATGATCCATGAACCTTCATGGACATATCATTACCACCCAAAGTCCATCCATAGTTCACTTTGGGGCTCACTCTTGGTGGTGTATGTTCTGTGGATTTTGACAAATATATAATGTATCCACCATTATAGTACCGTACAAAATAGTTTCACTGCCTTAAAATCCCCTGTGCTCTGCCTATCCCCCCTTCCCTTCTAACCCCTTGCAACCAATAGTCTTATTATTGTCTCCATAATTATGCCTTTTCCAGAATGTCCTATACTTGGAACCATACAGTGTGAAGTGTTTTCATACTGGCTTCTTTCACTTTGTAATGTGCATTTAAGATTCCGCTATGTCTTTTCAAGACTTGATAACTCATTTCTTTTTAGTGCTGAATAATATTCTATTGTCCGGATATACCACAGTTTATCCACCCACCTACTAAAGAGTATTCTGGTTACTTTCAAGTTTGGGCAGTCATGAATAAAGCTTTAGAAACATTCATAGGCAGGTTTTTGTGTTGACATAGTTTTCAATTCTTTGGAGTAAATGCCAAAGAATGTTAGATCCTAGGGTGAATGTATGTTCAATTTTGTAAGAAGCTGACAAACTGTCTTCCGAAGTGGCTGCCCCATTTTGCATTTGCACTAGTAGTGAATTAGGGCCCCTATTGCTCCAAATCCTGACAAGCATTTGATATTGTCAATGTTTTGGATTTTGATCATTCTAATAAGTGTCTAGTGCAGGGGTGGGCAAACTTTTTGACTCGAGGGCCACAATGGGTTCTTAAACTGGACTGGAGGGCCGAAACAAAAGCATGGATGGAGTGTTTGTGTGAACTAATATAAATTCAAAGTAAAGGAGAGGAGGGGAGAGCAAGAGAACCCTCCGCTCTTTCGGCTCCGCGGGCCGGATAGAACAGCCGAACGGGCTGGATCCGGCCCGTGGGCCGTAGTTTGCCCACGGCTGGTCTAGTGGTATCTCATTGTTTTAATTTTCAATTCCTTAATGATATGTGATGTTGAATATCTGTATGTATTCTTCGGTGAAGTATCTGCTTAGGTCCTTTGCTAATTTTTTTAAAATTGGGTTGTTTATTTTTCTATGTTGAGATTTAAGAGTTCTTTGTATATTTTGGATAGCAGTCTTTTATTAGATGCGTCTTTTGTAATGCTTTCTCCCATTCTGTGACTTGTGTTATTATTCTCTTGTCTTTGTCTTTCATAGAGCAGAGGTTTATTTTATTTTATTTTATTTTATTTTATTTTATTTTATTTTAATGAAGTGTAGCTTATCATGAATCATACCTTTGGTGTTATATCTAAAAGGTCATAGCCATACCCAAGGTCATCTAATTTTACTTTATGTTATCTTCTAGGGGTTTTGTGTTTCACCTTTAGCTCTATGATCATTTTGATTTTTGAAGGGAATAAGGTCTATTCCTAGATACAATTTTTTCACATAATGTCCAGTTGTTCCAGCACCATTTGTTGAAGAGACTATCTTTGCTCTATTGTATTACCTTTGTCCTTTCTTAAAGATTAATTGGTTATATTTATGTGAATCTCTTTCTTGGCTTTCTATTCTGTTCTATTGATCTAATTGTCTGTTCTTTCATTAATACCACACTGTCTTGAGCACTGTAACTTAATAAGATTTTGACTGGTATTGCATTGATTCTATAGAGCAAGTTGGGAAGAACTGACATTTTGACAATATTGAGTGCTCTTATTCATGAATATGGAATATCTCTCCATGCATTTAGTTCTTCTTTGATATCTTTTATCAGTACTTTGTGGTTTTCCTCATAAAGTTCTTGTACATATTTTGTTAGATTTTTACCTAAGTATTTCATTTTGGGGATGCTAATGTAAATTGTTTTGTGTTTCTAATTTCAATTTTCACTTGTTAATTGCTGATATATAGGAAAATGATCAAGTTTTATATGTTAACCTTGTATCCTACAACCTTGCTATAATCTATTAGTTCCAGTTGGGTTTTTCTGTTGTTATTTAATTCTTTTAGATTTTCTACATAATCATGTCATTTGTGGAAGAAAGACAGTTTTATTTCTCTATTTTCAATCTGTATAACTTTCTTTTTCTTATCTTATTGCATTATCTAAGATTTCTAGCATGCTGAAACCTATAGTGATGTCCCCTCATTTCTCACTTCCCCTTATTTCTGATATTAGTAATTTGTGTTTTTTTCTCTTTTTTCCTTTGTTAGCCTGGATTGATTTTTATTCTGCTTGGTGTTCTCTGAATTTCCTCAATCTGTGGTTCAGTGTCTGTGGAAGATTCTGTTGTCAAGTTCTCAAGTTTAGAGAGTCTTTTCTGTCATGTCCAGTCTACTAAAAAACTCAACAATGATATTATTTATGTTAGTATTTTTTTATTTCCAATATTTCTTTATGATAGTTTCTTAGAATTTATATTTCTCTGCTTATATTATCCCCCTATTCTTGCATGTTGTCTATACCTTTTATTAAAATCCTTAGCATATTAATCATTGTTTTTAGAAAAAGTTCTAATAATTCTAATAAAATTCTAATAATTTGAATATTTCTGCCATGTCTGACTCTGGTTCTGATGCTTGTTCAATCTCTTCAAACTATGCATTTTACCCTTTAGTATGTCTTTTAATTTTTGTTGTTGTTAGGCAGACATGATGTACTGAATAAAATGAATTGTAAATAGGTCTTTAGTAATGTCGTGGTAAGTTGTGGAGAGGGCATATATTCTGTAGCCTATGATTAAGTCTCAGTATACTTGGACTGTGAATGTCACCAGTATTTCTTCGTTTCTTTTCCCCCATTAGATGCAACAGGATGGCTGGAGGGGGCTGGAATTGTATAGTTTACCTCCCTCATATGGAAGCCTAAGAGTGATATTTGCTATTTTCCTTCTCACAAATAGGTTAGGCTTTGTTAAGTCCTGCTAGGTTAAGTTCTGGTAAAATAGTTTCTCCTGAGATCAGATTGCATTAAGAAGTACAGAATTCTCTGGTATATTTCAAAATGGTTTATTTTCCTCTTCCTTGCCAAAAACCAAGGGAATTTTCCTCCTATAGTTACTGTGAGAATCTGATAGAGTTCCTGGAGGTAAAATGAAAAAGTGTGGGGACTCCCTATAACGGGGAGTTTTTTACTGCAAGACTTGTGCATATTGAATGTCCAGTAATTTGTTAATTACAGTTCAGATCTTACTGTGACACTAGTTTCTATGAATGTTTCTGATTGTGGGTTTCTGCTCTGGGAAATTGTAATTCTCTGTATTCTCCAGTCTGTCCCATTTCTGAGGGCAGTGGTTTGCCCTTTGACCGTGCTTCTCTGACATATCTAGGACAAGTAATTTTTTCTGTTTTTTCAGCATTTTACTTGTTTTTAGAACAGAGTGGTGACTTCTAAGCAACTTACATGCCAGGCAGAAAACTGGCATTTGAGGATCAGTTTTTTAATTTTTGCTGAGTCTGTCACTGTTTGACTCCCTATCCCTCTATCTGTGTGCTTAAAATGAGAGCAACACTTTTTTATAAAGTACTTTATTTTCAGAGTTTTACAAGATTTCCCAGCCATTACAAGAGTTTGTAATGATAGGTTAATAAAAATAATCACAATCAATAACGTTAAGAAATAGAAGAATTTAGATGACAATAATCATTTGAGCTCCCTATTTGAGGCATGTGGATTGTTTGCTTTAGAATCATGATGGTAATATATATGTGTAGATTATTTATATATGACATAAGCTATTCGAGAGTAGATATTTGTATATATAATACTATACATCCTATAAATACTTGTTGCCTGACCAACTGATTGACTGATATAACCTATGCTTAATGTCAATCTGGAGATAGTCCATGGGGGCACAATGCATAATCACTTCTATAAACTCTGATTATTAAAATGTGTTAAAAGAAAGTTCTAAATAGCTATCGATGTTAGGTGTGTTCTTTCTGTTAGAATGTACACAATTTTGCCTTTTATTTTCTAGCTCATTATAAAAATACAGTTCTGTGGTTCTCAAACTGGGCTGAAGCAGCTGTGCAAACCTCAGCAAACTCACTTGGAACTCAAGATATATTTTAAATATTTCAAGAAAAACAGCAACATTTGCTTAAACTACTATTATTAAGTTGTTTATGCCTAACTATTTAAATAACTGGAACTGTTATGTAACCATTTGCTGTAGGGGCACCATGAAAATATTACTGAGACACTAAGGGTACCATGAACTGAGAAAGTTTAGGACCTCTGAAGTAACCCATCATCAAAATATCAATATATGGCATGTGAGTCAAGAAAGTCAAGATTGAAAATTACCCATCACTGTTAAAGCATATGGAATACTATGAAATAAAAGAATGAGCCTTACTTTAGTAGAATTATGGATAATTTAGGAATATAAGTAGTAATTCCTAACATGTTGATTTTAGAAGCTCCAATTTATGTCAGTGCTTTAGGACTCAATTGAGAGATTATTAATAAGGGTGTTTATGATCCCACCCAGCCATATAAACCTATTTATCTCATTATATAGCTAATGCAAGTTATAACCATACTGGATTATACTGAAAAGTTTTCTTACCTAATGTTTCTACTGATCTGTAGGTGAGGCACTGAATGAAAAGTAATACTTGTGATGGATCCTATAAACAGTATTCATACATAGAAACATGCATACATACCTGTGTCATGCTCAGAGGAATTCATAATTGAATGCAAGTACCAGCCACACATGGGGTTTGAAAATCACTGAATGCTGGTTAAGGATAGTTTGTTACTAGTTCAAGATTTTTTTAATTAAAAACTTAATTGGATATAGTAATTTATGTATGTGGCAATTTAGTCAATGCATATATCTCTAATCTTTAGAAGTATTCAAAAATATTTTACATACTAAAACTTTTATTATACACATCTTGGTTCTGGTTTAAACTTAGAATTCTTTTACTTCCTTTACCTTGAAATGAGAGTGTCAACCAATGTTGCCCAAAGGAAAAATAAGTTCACATAGAAATATAATGTCCAATAGAAATACCAATATGAACTACATATGTAATTTAGACTTGATAGCTTATAAAATTATAGTAAAATGTAAGAGGTTATAGTTTATTTTAAAAACTCACATTAAAAAGTAAAAAGAAATACATGAAATTAACTTTAGGAATACATTTTATTAAACCCAATATATTTAAAATATTGTCATTTCAACATGTAATCAGTGTAAAATTATGTTTTATATTTGTGTTTTCATACTGAGTTTTTGAAATCGAATGTGAATTTTTTATATTCATACATGTCAATTTGGACTAGTCATATTTTATTTATTTTTTAAAATGTTTAATTGATTTCAGAGAGAAAGGAAGAGGAAGAGAAAGATATAAACATCAACGATGAGAGATAATCATTGACTGGCTTGCTTCCTGCAAACCAATTGAGCCTGCAACCTGGGCATGTGTCCTTGACCAGAATTAAACCCCGGACCCTTCAGTCACAGGCCAATGCTCTATCCACTCAGCCAAACCAGCTAGAGCTAGCCATATTTTAAATGCTTACTGGCTACTATATTGAACAATACAGGTGTAGGCTAGCTATAATAGAATCACCTGTTGTTGCTTGTTAAAAATGAATATTCTTCTATCTTATTCCAAAATTATTAAATCAGAATCTCTGAGGAAGGATCTACTGATTTGAAATTTAAAATTTTAAAAATTAAATTTAAAAATTAAAACATTTTCAAGCTGATTCTTCTGCATGTTAACATTTAAGAATCATTTTACTTCTAAAGCTAAGGAATACTTAATCCCTTCTCACTTCCTCTTACTAATACACACACACACACACACATACTTTGTTAATCCTAGTCAATTCCTGTCTTCCTGGAAGAGACAGTAAGTTCACTTTCTTCCATCTCTCCTTTCCCAAATAGATGGTGTTGAAAAGAAAAGAAGAGTGTTTTTCACAGTGATAAGAAGAGACAGGAATGTAACAATTTATAAATAAAAGAAAAACTAACAAATAGTAATGGTTAGGTTAGTCTGAATTTTGAGTAATTTGTCTCTTTTATATTTTTAAATGTAAATTTCAAAATGTAAATCCATACACATTTTGATATAAGAATATGACAGTCATTAGATGGCTTAGTTAGACTGATTTTATATTCTAACACTAAAAAATTCTGTTTCTAAGATAATAGGTATCATAGCCAACTGGTGGTTAAGAACCTGGAATTTGGTATCAGGTTGATCCAGGTTCAAGGTCTAACTTCACTTTTTTAAGAGTTAAAAAAAGAGCTTGCTTAACTAATTAAATACAAGGTTGAAGCCAGACAGTGCAGGAGTAGGAGAGCATCACTCAGAAGCAAAAGTCCCTTGGGGCCCTCCCCTTCCCTACTCCCCTTTGAGAGGGCACAGCTAAATGGCTGCAACCAGATCCCAATGACCTCTAGCCACTTGTAGGAGGAGGGGCATGAGTGTCCCAAGACACTTGCACAAGGGACAGGGACTAGAGCTCTCAGCTTGCTGGGCCTTCAGACCCTCATTCCTACCCGCCCCCTGCCCCCCCCCCCCCCCACCGCCACACACACTGTATGGTGTGTCCTTGGACAATATGTTTAATATTTCTTTGCCTAGTTTTACTTATGCATAAAATGGGAATATAGAAATTTCCAACATCATGGGTATGACTGTAACAATTGAATGCGATAAAATGAACATATGCACTATGCTTAGCATAATATATATATTAGCATGTCATTCTTTTCTTTCTTTTTTCCTCTTTTTTTGCCAGCCAATGAATGAGAAAATAAATCTTAGTGCTCCTTACACATGTATTTGTTTTTTTCTAATGTATTTGTCAGCAGAACAGATTCAGTTGTTTTCATTGGAAGAGTTCAAATCTGAATATCTGTTAGGCCAGAGCAGCATTTGGGCCATGCTTAGCTGCCACTAATCCTGAAGATGGGCAATTCTGTTCTGGTCAGTTGGTGGCTACTTAATGGGACTTACAATGGACCCATAATTTAACAGGCACAATTTATTGGACCCCCTTTTTTAGAGTTAAAGCATTTCCAGTCAATTTTATGCGTAAGGGTTAATGAAACCTCACTCAATATACCCTAAATGGGTTTGGGACACTTAGCGAAATGGTAAAGATGGCCATAATATTTTTTCTCACAGAGGTAATTATCATATCCACAGAAGTGACAAATGGTAATGAAAGTGAGCCAAAAAAAATAAAAAGGGATCATTCAGTCACTCTTCTGGGGGCAGGTGCCTTTTTACACACTTCCCATTGGTGAAGCAAAATACAAGCTGAAGTCTTGTGTTAAATGTGTTTACTTTTGCACCAAAAAAAACACTGGAAACACAGACAGTGTGTTTCAATTAAAAGGAGCCCTGGAGCAAAAATGTGTTACAGTCAGGGGTAGAAGCAGAGTGTATCATTATCTGGTAGGCACAGCAGTCAAGATAATGAGCAGCTAAGAAGACTGGACAATGGAAGGTGAAGTATGACTTGTCATGAAATCGTCAATGGAATCTGAGCTCACTTTCCATTAGTATGTGCCATGAAATTGCAGGGATGTGCTGAGCAGCTGGAGAAAAAAACTAAAATAAAAGTAGCCCGACAGTACTTAGTAATTTTAAACCTAATTTAATGTTTCGCCAGTGTTACCAAAAGCCTTAAATCAATGATTTCAAGGCTTAATTCCTCCTATGAGTTGATGGTCAGGATTTATCCTCTCTTGCCTTGACCTTGAAACAGAAATTGCTCAAGTATTTTTCCTTTGAGAGGATTTTATTGTTCTTCTTCTTCTTTAGTATGGAATGTAAGTATGAAATAGGTTTGGAATTCTGTCCCTGCTAAGGGGCAATATGATATTATATTAGTTAAAGTGAGAGATGGGCCACAGATGTATTGGGTTTGTATAAAAACCCATAGTTACTCATAGCTAGTGAGTGGGGTCCAAATGCAAGCATCCCCAATGAATAAGAGCTAGATAGCAGATAGGCCAAAAGAATCATAAAAAAAGAATCAGGTTGGATTGCAAATGGAAAATTCATTAATACAAAGAATCCAAGAAGATACACTGAGAAGAAAAAATCCATGTCTGGTAATAGAAGAGATCAAGGAATAGTAATTATAATTATTTGGTTTATCCATTTATTCCTCCACCATGTATTGGATACTCACTTTTTCATGTCAGGTGTTATTTTAGGTCATGGGGACCTGTGAATGGCAGGCAAGGCCTCTGCTCTGTCATAGGGAGACAGACAAAAGATGAATAAACAAAAGGACACAATAATTTCACATAGCAATAGTGAGATGAAGAGAGGACACGCCATTGTGGGAGAGTGGCTGGGGGTCCAGGGCAGCTGCTCAATGACCCCTCTGAAGAGAAAGCATTTTCAATCCGGAGGGAGAGGAAGCTAGAAGAAGGCAGAAAATTTAAATGGATTTAAGTATCAATAGAGGAAGGATGCAGAAAGAAACTAAGATCTTTTCTAGCCTCCTCCTTAAACCTTAAATTCAGCGTTTTCCCTAAACCCACCAGGCATAGGTGTTCTGAGCTTTTGTAGGAGGTCTAGTGGTATCCTCCTCCCCAAATCCTCTGGAAAATATCCAACTGACGGAGACCTTGTAATTTTCTGGAAAGAATCTCAAGGCTTTTTCAATCCCTTTAGTCCTTATATAGGATCTCTGCCCTCATAATATTAGGCAATTTTTGTCTATTCCTAGAGTCACATGTTGACTCTCCAGAGAGAAAACGCTTAGTCTTACCGATCCTGTATGTACCATGTGCCCAGTGCCAGGCTCAGGCTAGACACACTGTAAATGTTTCTGTGTAAAAAAGAACAGGAGAGAAAGACAAAAAGCCAAACTGTTAAGTCATGTTCTCAAGAATCGTTCCTGCGCATACTTCCAGGAGTTGCCACATTCAAGGTCTAGGATGGATTTCAAAAGAATTGTTAACATAAAAACATTCAAACCTGTAAAGAATTTTTTGTGAGTTTATTTGAGCCAAACTGTCGACAATTGCAGGGAAGCAGAACCTCAACAGATTGAGATAATGCTCCGGAGAATGGCGAGTTACATCTATATTTATACATTGCAATCAAAGGAAGGGACATAGGTGGGTTACATGAAATCCATTGGTGATAAACTAGAGAGGCAAGAGAAAGCAAAGTGGAGAAAACCCCTGGGACTGGATAAAAAGTAAAAATGATAGACACCTACTTAGGTGGGTGCAGGAACAATTAACATGATAACAATGAAGGAATTTGTGATATCTGTCCTGGTGCCCAGGCACATTAGGTTGTGCCCCAAGGGGTCCAGAAAAAGGGAAGTTACAAGTTACCCAGACATTTCAAGGGTATGTTATTATAGATGCAAAAAGACAGATAGGCTCAGTTAAGATAAAGGTTGACCTTGTCAGTGAAGATACCAGCCTAGAATGTAACTACCCACCATAACTGCTTTTAGTTAAAGTTTAATTTCATACCACCCTTTGTGGTTACTTTAGGTCTCTGAGTTTGCAAGGCCACCATGCAGGCCTTCCCTGAGCTTGTCAGGTTAGCATGTGGCCCCTTTCGTCCACACATCCCCCTTTTGGTCATAAATCAATCCAAAGGATGCATTGATGACCAACTTTTTGGTTGGATAATGGAGTCCAATTAATCTCCTCATTAAGCAGTTTCATAAGTGTCATTAGTCTAGGGAGGGAGCAGGGAAGAAACTAAGAATCTTCACACTGGTCACAGCTGCCTTGGATTTTATTGTTTGTTTATTAATTTACTTTCAGTAACTGGTGTATTTGAATGGGAGCCAACAGTCAAGACTATTCTTATTGTCTTTAAGAATTTAGAAAGCAAAGTGAAGGTCCATTTTGTTGTTTAAATTCAAAATTCCAAAACCAAATGGGGTAAGATACAGGTCTTCCTTTTTGAAATATGTTTAAAATCAGTCTGTAAACAATGAAATCAGTTCTCTTAATAGCCAAAGACTCAGACAAGTGGAAGCAGATTTAATAGTGCATCTATTCGCTTACAGAAAGCTTTGAGTAGTGAGGATTTTAGATTAGAATTCAACTTTCTCCCCCTATTAAATGCCAGCCTGGCGAGTTGCATTAGTGACTGTGATTGTGTTTGAATGAAAATGGGGGACATCTGGCGATATCAGGAGATCAAACGCCGGGAGTCTGCGTGCTGACTCTCATCTGTTTGTCACCCAGCAGGTGTAATGGATGGCAGGCATGTGGGCTCTTTGCCCAAGTTAATGTACAGACCTAGTGTATGGAGGGGAGAAGTTCCTTGTGCAATTTTAAAGGATCACAGCTCAAGATAGGTATGCGGCAGAGGGGGGGGGGGTGTGGGGTGGGGGATGCAAGTGGAGTGGATATTTTCCACTGCACCAATTTCTTTAGTAAAATCGCCGCTTTCTAGCCTACAGGCATTTCCCCTGTCCCGTTTCACCAAACTTCCAGGGCCCAATTTGTTATTCAAAAATTTATGGAAAATGTATGTTAAAGTGAAAAGGGTACATTGTGCAGAAAAGGGAAGCAGCTTGTAAGCATATCATTAAGCCTGAGCCATGGGGCCCGCAGATGGCAGCTCCGCTCAGAAGCAAGAGTGGTGCCAATGCTGAACTCTAAATACATTTAAATCACATATCCTTACTTAAAAATGGAGTCCTTTGGAAGGAAAAGCAGATGATATTTAAGGACGCAAGTGGTATTCTTTTGTTCCTCGTCAAATAGAGCCCTTTACAAAAGTCGTTACCTTGGGAGTGTGCAGTAAGCCTTTGATTCTGCAAATTCCCCAGAGGACTTAGTGGCTGTGTGAGGCTCAGTTCTTAATAGGATTAACCATTGAGGTAGTACCTTCCTCAGAGAACAGCTCTTCAAGTAACCTTACTGTTATTGAAAAGGAAAGGATTTGTTTTGATTGCTATGTTCAAATGCTAACAGCAAACCTTTGTTTTGCACATTAGAAATACTAGTAACAACAACAAAAAAATTACCATGACATACGGGCTTCTTATTTTAATTGAAAATAAATTTAGTTCTTAGACTGTGCCAATCTCGAATTAATTAGTAGAGGGTTAACGAAAGGGATGAAAGCATTTGCGTGCTGCTTAATATAATGATTTTCTGGGAATATTTTGAATATATATTAATCATACTGATTTCTTGTTTTGAGTGTGGTTCTATTTACTCTTAATGGAGAATTTATATTCTGAAGGGTAGAGTTCATATTGGTGAGACTAACACAGTAAATAAACCAGTTCGCTTTTATTTCTTATTTTGGAAGAGAGGCATTATTTTTACTAGCACCTCATACAGTAAGTTCATTTTAGCTCTGAAATTGATTTTGAATGTGTATCTTAAACTTTTACTGATGTCGTTAGGTCTGACAGCAATACGATTAAAATAGGCATTATTTGTGTTTAAGACATTTAAAACATCACCTTTTAATATTCTAATAGCTTCATCTGTTTAATGATTATACTTTTAGAAAATCCAAAAGTATAATTATATCTACATGACATTTGGTATACGGAATATTTAATTTTCAAAATATTGTGAACACATTATTGTTAGGTTGCCGATGGAGGAACGCATGGGGCCAGAGTAGTGAGGGATTACGAATTTATTTGATCATCCGCACACCAGGTGGCTGAGCCTGGATGGCTCCAGCACCCAGTGACAGGAGTCAGCAGCTTTTAAAGGACTTTTGGCGGGCATTTTCTGGGTGGAGACTTCTTTATGCATACCCGGAGGGGAGATAGTAGAATGTGGTCACCTCAAGTGAAATGTGGTCTCAGCAAAAGGAATGTCCATAGTGAAATGACCTGCCAGTTCCTAGGGGAGGGGTACCAATTCAATTGCTGGATCAAACCTAACAATTATTTCCACATTTCTCTACCACCTTCTCCACTTTTATTCGGAAATGTTCAATCAGCATAGATGTTAATGGCCTGTATTGAGTTGACGTGTACATCTGTGTGAGGAAGAAAATACGTGGATGTGTGTACATACCGATATGTGAGTAGTGTGAGTGAAGGGGAGAGATATGTATTAATTTTTAAAGGAATACAATTTCATGATTTCATCCACTACAAGTGAAACAGTGATGGCTGACAATGTGTTGGTAAACAGAAGTCCACTGACAGTTATTTTTAATGCAAATATGAACCAATTATGAATTTTTGCAAATTGATCATTTCAAACTGAGTGTGGATAAAGTGAATTCAAAAGTGCTTCGAAGAATGAATAACTCTATCAATTCTATTAATTTATTTTTAGAAAAATTTTCTACTCTGTCTTTACTTTGAAAATCTATCATAGACCAGCACTGGCCATAGCTCATATATTTGGAAACCAAATTCCTTTTAAATGGAATGCCCTAAGCTTTCTCCCTGGCTTGCTATATTGTTGTATAGCTTTTGATAGAATGCTGTGGTTATTCTGTATTCTAGGGAGATTCTGTTTTCAGGTCATTTCACTAGGGATGACTGCTTTCTGTTTATCTGTATTTATTTATTTATTTATTTATTTATTTAGTGTGTGTGTGTGTGTGTGTGTGTGTGTGTGTGAGAGAGAGAGAGAGAGAGAGAGAGAGAGAGAGAGAGAGAGAGAGATTTGTTGTTCCACTTATTTATGCATTCATTGGTTGATTCTCCTCTATGCCATGACCAAGGATCAAAACCACAATCTTGGCATATGGGGATGACGCTTCAACCAACTGACTACCTGGCCAGAGCTGGAAAGGTGCCTGTTCCTTTTTTTATTTTTTTTTTAAATATATTTTATTGATTTTTTACAGAGAGGAAGGGAGAGGGATAGAGAGTTAGAAACATCGATGAGAGAGAAACATCGATCAGCTGCCTCCTGCACACCTCCTATGGGGGATGTGCCCACAACCAAGGTATATGCCCTAGACTGGAATCTTACCTGGGACCTTTCAGTCCACAGGCCTATGCTCTATCCACTGAGCCATACTGGTTAGGGCAGGATGCCTGTTCCTTGATGTAAATCTTAGGTGGTTGGCTCACCTGATCACTTTCCACTTGCTCACTTGAATAACTCTCTCTGGGTGGTGCGAATGCAGGAAAGAGGTTCTGCTGTCTCCATATCTGTACTGAACATATTCAACAATTAGGTATTCCTTTGAGGAGTATTGTAGTAGGTGAGGGGATCAGATTAACAATTAAGTAGTTGCTCATGGAAAGAAGACAAATTTGATAATGACTCTAGTACAAAATTGACTGAGTCAGTTGGATCATAGATCCTGCATTTCAATGTTGAAAATGCCATTGTTTTCATTGGTTTGGCACATCTTTGTGATAGAAGCCATGTATTCTGAGCAAATTTGTGCCAGAATTTGTTAGATTTTTGTGGAAATCTTTATGTGAGAGAGAAGATGATTTAAATGAGTTGAAATGTTATCCTAAAGAATGAAAATAGGGGAATTCTGTACAGTGAGAAAAAGAGACTTCTTCAGCCAGAGTGGTTTTGGAGGGAATAAAACATATTATAAAAGTAGAAACTTGCTATTTTTAATGTATTCTAAGCATACTTTGCTGTTACTTTGGCTGCCCATAATTTCTTTGCTATGTTGGTCAGAGCCACCAAAGATTATCATCTGTCCATTGACATCTAACTTAATCTATTCTCTAATCCATTTGTCTCAACCACAGTGGGCTTTCAGATTCTCAGGGAGGTTTTGGGGAGCTCCGGATGTTTTGAAAGTATTTCTCCTGGCTCCCTCCTCCAAAGGTCTAATTTTATAGCTTGGGGATATCATACATTTCAAATAGCATTTGCTATGAGGCCATTCCTTTGTTCCACTGTACACATTTTCTATTAAAAGCCAATGAAACCTGAGCACCCCTCCCCCTGAACCCCGAGAAACACATCCACAACCCCAGCAGCATGCCTTAATTCTCTCCTTGTGATATAAAGGGGAGCCGTATTGAACAACCATAACTGTATTAGAGAGATTTCTTTGTATAAAAATGTTCTATTTTAGGGTATTTGTATATTATAGCTTTGCTATCATGAGATGTGTGGTGTCTCTTTCTTTCTTTCTTTCTTTCTTTCTTTCTTTCTTTCTTTCTTTCTCTCTCTCTCTCTCTCTCTCTCTCTCTCTCTCTCTCTCTTTCTTTCTTTCTTTCTTTCTTTCTTTCTTTCTCTTTATTGTTGAGATTATTACAGATGTCCCTCTTTTTTCCCCCCTATTACCCTACTCCACCTGGTTCCCACCCCACCCCAGGCCTTCACCACCCTATTGTCTGTGTCCATTGGTAATACATATATACATATATGATCTTTGTTTAATATTTTCCCATCCCCCAGCCCCCTTCCCTCTGAGAATTGTCAATCTGTTCCATTTCCATGCCTCTGATTCTATTTTATTCACCAGTTTATTATGTTCATTAGATTTCTTATTTATTTTGATTTTTAGATTCAGTTGTTGATAGGTATGTATTTGTTGCCATTTTGTTATTCATAGTTTTGATCTTTTTCATCTTATTCCTCTTCTCAAAGAATACCCTTCAACATTTCATGTAATACTGGTTTGGTGGTGATGAACTCTTTTAGCTTTTTCTTGTCTGTGAAGCTCTTTATCTGATCTTCAATTCTAAAAGATAGCTTTGCTGGGTAGAGTACTCTTGGTTGTAGGTTCTTGCTATTCATCACTTCAAATATTTCTTGCCACTCCCTTCTGGCCTGCATAGTTTCTGTTGAGAAATCAGCTGACAGTCGTATGGGTACTCCCTTGTAGGTAACTAACTGCTTTTCTCTTGCCGCTTTTAAGATTCTCTCTTTGTATTTAGCCATGGGCATTTTAATTATGATGTGTCTTGGTGTGGTCCTCTTTGGGTTTCTCTTGTTTGGGACTCTCTGTGCTTCCTGAACTTGTACTAGTAAGTCTCTTTCACCAGATGGGGGAAGTTTTCTGTCATTATTCCTTCAAATAGGTTTTCAATATGTGGCTCTCTCTCTTCTGGCACCCCCATAATGTGAATGTTGGTTCGCTTGAAGTTGTCTCAGAGGCTCCTTACACTATCTTCACATTTTTGGATTCTCTTTTTCTTTTTGTTCTTCTGATTGGGTGTTTTTTGCTTCCTCATATTTCAAGTCATTACTTTTATTCTCAGAATCCTCTACTCTACTGTTGAATTCCTGTATATTATTCTTTATTTCAGTGTATGCTTAATTTCTGACTGGTCCTTTTCCATATTTTGGGAGGTTTCTAGGAGATTCTTGAGTAACCTTATAACCATGGGTTTGAACTCTATATCCAATAGTTTTCTTTTTTCCATTTCTTTCATTTTGTGACATGTTTCTTTTTCTCCTCATTTTGGCTGCTTCCCTGTGTTTGTTTTTATGTATTGGGTAGAGCTGCTATGTCTCCTTCAGTTGATAGAGTGGCCTTGTGTAATAGGTGTTTTATAGGGCTCGGTGGCTCAGTCTCCCCAGTTACCTGAGCTGGGATCTCTTGGTGTACCCCTTCATGGGCTGTGAGCACAGTCTTGTAGTTGAGACTTGATTGCTGTTGGTGTCACTGAGAGGAATTGACCTCCAGGCCAATTGGCTGCAAGGACTAGCTGCAACTACAGTGGGAGAGCTGCTGTGCTAGAGACACCCCTGTGGAGCAGGACTTGCTTCAGTGTGGCTTTGATGCTCACTGAGTCTTTCCCTTGAGTGTGTCACTTATGGATGTGTAGAATTATAATCTGGTATAGTCTGACCCTGACCACTGGGTACACTGGCTCTTGGGGTGTCCAGGGAGGTGCAAAGTCAGCCACTGCCTGGGGCTACCCAGCAGGGCTTACAGAGAGATCTGCAGATTCCTCCTCTTTGTACTGGGTTTGGAAGTGCCCAGAGGAGTCCCAGCTGGGAAGCAAGGCAAGCTGGTGCTGGTGCCAGGTCTTGGGCTTTTCATTGATAGATTTGGAGCTCCCTGACCCAGCTGCAGCTTGTTTGAGAGATTTTAGCCTGAGCAAGGACAGGCAATTCATATGCAAAAGCCGCTGCACACAGGGATTGTAAATTGGATGACGCAGGATCTTAGGGCAGTGGTCAGCAAACTCATTAGTCAACAGAATGGCAAACCTTGGCTCACGATCCGCATGTGGATCGCAAGCCACAGTTTGCCGACCACTGTCTTAAGGAATCACGGGGGCAGAGCAAACAGAAATGGCTGACAGTCAGCCCTGGGACCCAGGAGGTACCAGCATAGGAACAATGATCCCTGGGAGCACCTGTATCTGGGAGAAAGCTGCCCCCAAGTTCTTGCCCCGATGCCAGAAAATCAATTCATCCTTTTATGTGTCTTTGTCCCCCAGAGCCTCGCCCTGGTGCTGGAGCTGAGAGGAAGTGGAACCTTGTAAGTTCAGTTCATGGTGCCAGCCTTTTAAGAGGAATAGCTGGGTCTCCAGCAGCCTCTGTGTCACTGATCCCCAGTCTGCACTGGTTTTTACAGCCTATTGTTCTTACTGCCCATAGGGACTTCTTTTCCCAGCTCTGGGACCCTAAGCTTGGGGTCTGTTGTGGGTCTGGGACCCCTTGCTCCTCTGGGCGGCCTCCACAGAGACAATCTCCCTCCCGATTAACAAGCGACACACTTGGCTGTTGGAGCAGCCCATTCTGCATCTCTGCACCTCCTATCAGTCTCAGTGTGCTTTCTTCTTTACTTCTCTAGTTGTAGGACTTCCATTCTGCCAGCTTTCTGGCAGTTCTGGATGATGGTTATTCTGTATTTTAGTTGTAATTTTGATGTGGTTGTGGGAGGTGGCAAGTACAGGCCTTTACCTATGCCGTCATCTTGGTTCCTCCTTTCCTGTGGTGTGACTTTCTGATTCATATTCCTAGATTGCAAATTTTAGTGGTTGGCTTGAAGCTTATAGTTTAATTCACCCTCCTCAGCATCTCACACAAGTCTTGAAACAGTGTTACTGCTTGAGCATAAACATGAAAATATGAATGCAGAGACCTGTTTCCTTACCTTCTACCATCACCTAGGGAAGGGCTGGCCAATGGAAGTAGAATGCAAGCCACAGATGTCATTTAAAAATTTTTAATAGGCACATTATCAGGAACTAAAGGAAGTTGTGAAATTAATTTTATTAAAATATTTTATTACCTCAATATAGAAAACATTATTTTTTTCGATATATAGTCAATATGAAATATTATTGAAATTTTTTTTATTTTTACACTAAATCTGTGAAATCAGGTTTTATATCGATGGCATATGTCATTGCAGGGTAGCCACATTTTAGGTGTTCAATAGCCAATAGCCATAAAAGGCAAGAAGCTATTCTATTGGACAGCATAGACCTAGAACTTGAAGTAATATCTGATACATGATCACTACTCAGTTAAATACCTGTCAAATAAATGAGTGAATGATACTAGTTGACTAGGTCTAGACAGGGGTGGGCAAACTTTTTGACTCGAGGGCCACAATGGGTTCTTAAACTGGACCGGAGGGCCGGAACAAAAGCATGGATGGAGTGTTTGTGTGAACTAATATAAATTCAAAGTAAAGGAGCGGAGGGGAGAGCAAGAGAACCCTCCGCTCTTTCGGCTCTGTGGGCCGGATAGAACAGCCGAACGGGCCAGATTCGGCCTGCGGGCCGTAGTTTGCCCACAGCTGGCTCTAGTACATACAGCAAATTATTTTATTTCAGGTCCAAATGATCCTTATCAAATTTCCTTATTAAGTAATAGATGTAGCTTTTATTTGGACTTAGAATATTCCTTTTTTTAAAGAATGTTGAAGTTCCTAAACAGTTATTTGAATAGTGAAATGCAAATGGCTTGAGTATTGTGAAATTCATTCAGTTGAACTTGTGGTTTCATCTTCTTCGGCTGTGTATAATGAAACTCATAAGCTCATATTTTTATGTCTGTGAAATCTTTATTTTTATTCATTAGAAAGAAGTCAATTAATTTGTGTTTACTAATCTCCCATTCCTCATACTGTAATAGCATTCTCTTTATACCTAAAGGGAAAATAGTTAATATTTCTTTGAAGCCCATAAACTTAATTTCCATTAAGGGAACGGGTAGCTTGAATGAAGATAACAATATCTTGTAAGTTTTATCCCTATTGTCTGGCTTTTTATAGGTTTGTCTATATCACTTCGTTTTGTGGCAAGTGTGTAAAATACATAGTCCGGTATTTACTTATTTCTTTTTATTTGTATGTTCAGTGGTGGAAAAGTCCACCTAGAAGACACAATGTGAAACATTCCTAAATTATTTCCTAGGTGTCAATACCCTTTAATTCATTTAAATTGCTCATTTCATAATGCTTTTAAATAGGATATTTATACTTCTTAAATTTCCTATAAACATTAAATGAAAAGTTAAAGTAATTTGATTGTATCTTAAGGGGACCCAGATTAACTGCCATCAATAATCTAGAAAGTGCCTTTCTATTATAGAAAAGTGTTCGAAATAAAAATAGATGGATGGCATCATCCTATTTATGCACAATTTTGTCTACTCAAGGTGAATTTATTTATAGAGTGATGTCTAGAAGGATGCTTACCCAAATGTAAGCAGTGGTTATCACTTGCCCTTGAATGACTTTTGCTTTCTTTCTTTTTATTAACTACACCAGTGGTTGGCAAACTCATTAGTCAACAGAGCGCCAAACCGCGGCTGCCGACCACAGAACTATACCATTTTATTTTACAATATTTAAAAATAAATATGAAAATTTAGATCTCGTAGTTATATAAAATCCCATGTGTAAAACGTAACAGAAATGTATGTTTCGGAAAAAAAAGATAAAGTTTGGTTTGTTTAGTTTTGTCATTATTTAATGAATATGGTATTTAATTTCAATCAACATATAGGCTTTACCTGATATATCTTAAAACAGATGAAAACCTAATAAATAATAACATTTGGTAAATGTATTGCCATAAAGCATGTATCATTTATTACTGAATAATTAATGAGGGAAATATGCTGGTTAAAAATAATTTCCATTTATTCATTTGATAGATACTCATCATGCATATAATAAGATATGGGGTGAATTAAATACTTGAGAAATTAGTGCATTTTTAATAATTTTATTTCTCTAATAAAAATAAACAACAATAACAATTAACATTTACTATGTTCCAATCGTTGGGTTCAGTGAATTATCTATGCAGTCTTTACAGCAGCCCTATGAGTTAGATATTGTTATTATCCCTCTTTTACCCAAGAAAAACCCAAGGAACATAGAGGATTATGAAGTGTCTTAGATCACATAATTGTTCTTATCCCATGTTAAACCCTACCATTTTAACGGTGGAGCCCAGTGATTTAATCATTACCTTGTATTGAGTTGTTGAGTGTACTATGTATACTGGCCATGCCTGTTTTGTTTTACATTCTAGCAGCAGGCTTTTAAAATATAATTAACATGATAGAAAATAATAACAAGTAGCATTTCTGTTGCCTAAAATTTACAGCTTTCTTATTATATAAAATTTTTAACTTTTAAAATAAATGTGAGATCTAGCTAAAACAAGTGTCTGCCCCAAGAGCAAGCCCAGCTGCAGGTCCACAGATGAAGGTTAGTGACTTGCTCGAGGCCACACAGGTGGTCAGTGGGAAGGCCTAAGCCCCAGGTGCTTCTACTGTTGAGGTTACTTTTATGATTTTTGTACTAGCCCTAATTTTAAAAGTAAGTTTTCGATGGTGAATCTTCTTCAAAATAATCTTGCAACTTTATTTAGTAATAAGCTTGTTAAATTGTGGCTCTTAATTGCATTTAAAACTAATATTCTAGAGAGATTAAAGGATCAGAATTGTACAAGTGAGTAAACAGACTTGATTAGAAGGACACCTAATGATTACAAGGTAGAATATAATTAAGTGCTAAAGTCGTACGACATAAAGACAATAAAGGCTGCGGACTTTCTAAGGTGGAAATCAAAGAACCATATTGTTTTGCTGGGCTCTGATTATCACTCGAGAAATTGAAAAAAAAATAAAACAAAAGAAAAACAGAGCAAGTTTTCAAGAGGTCTTATAATGCTGTCTAGTTTTGTCAGTTTGTCTTTTAAAGACACATAGTCCTGATGAGACAATTCTATATCTACCATTCCCTTATAGTCAGATTATTAAAGTACCATAATAAACAAGATAGCAGAGCAAAGAAAGCTGAAATTGTGATTCACTTTTGTTGGATGCCTACTATGTGCTAGAAACATTTTCTTTCCTTATTACACAATCCTTGTGTAGTAGGTGTTTTGCCACATTGCCATTTTTCAGACAAGAAGACTGAGGTTCAGAGGGTCTTGGGAGCCTTGCATGAGGTTTTACTTATTAGTGATAGACATAGTTCAAATTCACATCTGCTGTGATTTAAACCCCACACTTTCCACCGTGTTGTGACAAGCCCTTTGACTCTCTGGAAGATACTGGCGCCCAATATTTATTCTACATTACCAGGAATCTTTGTAGAGGGCAGGAAATCTTTTCAGAGGTTCTTGGTAAGGTGGAATAGAGCCATCAGTTTGAAAGTACTGCTTGTCCCTTCAAGGAGTGTGGCCTAGAGTGTGGTAGCCCGCAGTGACATGTCTGGGAACTGCAGATGGGTTTAGTCAAACTGACACCTCTCCAGCACATCAGAGAATGTCACACCCTACCGGCTTGGGAGATGCTGATTGAGGAAGGGGTTCTACTTTACCATATTGTTTTGGAGGTACACATTCAGTGCCCACGATGAGAATGACGAGCAAAACTGGGAAATTAGAGCCATTTGTTTTCAGTTTTTGTCATTCCTTCTTTGTCAACCTTCTTCTATTTGCACTAACAGCGAACCCTTTGCCAACTTAAGAAATCACCCTTTGCCTTGGGCACTGCCCCAGCCTTCTGGCCAGGAGAGAAGGGAACCTAATGAATAGCAAATGCCTTAGTGTGGATTCAGTTAATATTTAGGCTTTTGAGGAAAAGAGGGGATGTTTGCATTTTTCTAAAGAGTTAATCATTAGAATATGAGTCCCAGATCTGTTGATGACATTTCAGACATATGGCATTGGGATGATGGTAACAATGATGCTGATGGCAGGTGACATGTATTGAAGGAGGACTATGTGTCAGGCACTGTACTACGTGCTTTTGATGGGCTTTTATGTTTAATCTTCACAACATTTCTACGAAATAGGTGCTATTATGTCCCAATTTTTAGATGGTGAAAGCTCATGTTGAAACTTAAGATATTTGCCCAAAGCAAGTTGTGTTGGGGTCAGTGGGACTTCCCTGATATAGTCCCACCTCCTATTGGCAATGGTGCTGACTCCAAGTATTTGAATGTAAAAGTTGGCAAAATAAAAGCTCAAACTGGAGAAGCAAACTGTATATTTTAAGATGAAGTAAATTATTTGTAAATGAAAGAGCAACCTTAAATTTGTATATTGCTAGAAAGGTGCATTTCACCTCTTCTGCCATTCAAATGCTGTGTATTTTAGTGTTTATATTATAAACAGCATCACATTTGAAGGATAAAAAATGGGTTTACTATTGTGGTAATTTTGTATCTTAATGGTAACTATGTGCCACAGTTAAAATGACTGAACTAATTACTATGTTTTATACCATATTTTACATTCTTCTATTGAAAGAAATTTTAAAGGGTAAGGTGTGCTATTTAGCTCATTTAGCTTCTAATCCTGATGTTTCTACATTTTGAAGATGCATGGTTTTTATTTGCATTTTTATTCTTTTGTTTATTAGTTTTATGTGCTCATTTGAATCTTATCTATTTTCTTTTTTCTTTTCAGCAGTCACAGCCAGCGTTTCATTGCCTACGCAGTCTGGGGCTTGCTTCATCAGTGGGCTTTGCTGTGGAGCCCTCCAGTAACGTGCATTGAATTGGACATCGAAGGTCCACACTTCGGTGAGTGGAATCACAGCTGCGATTCTGTATTTTGCTCTGCCTCAAGCCACGTTTGCATTGTTGACCTAAGTGCTTTCTTTCCTACGGAACACACAAAGTAGGGCTTTCCCAGCTCTGTGTCGAAAAGCTGGATTTTTTTTTCCCGTTTTTTTTTTTTTTTTTTCCTTGTGGACAAAAGTAATCTGTACAGTCATTTTCTCTCTCCTAAATCTGCTGTTGCCCCTGCCCCTCCCAACCCAACTGAATGACTGCAATTCTTCAGTCAGGCGCCTGCCTCTTCTCCACCTGGATGCATCCCCCTCCCATGCCCCCTCCTTATCCCCTGGCCACTACGCTTCATTTCCCACATGGAAATTAAAGGGGGTGGTTGTGATTAGCTGGCCCATAGCATCTCACTGTGGTCTGTAAAGACATTTTGGATGGGAAAGCCTGGACCCTTGGTCTGTGCAATGTTGTTAATCAGTGCAGGCAGAAGGCCAAAAGGAGGCCAGCGAGCTTCTCAGATGCTCCTGGTAAAATCCTTTCTGCTCTTATTACCTCTGAACTGGAATCCTCCGTGTATTTCTACAGCATCTGGTGCCATATATAAAATGTCCTCCTAAGTCTCTTTCTTGGGCCTCCTACATTTCTATTCTTTTTTTTTTTTTTTCCTCTCTAGACTTTTGCTTTTTAGAGCTTGCTTTTATAGTTGTACAGGTCAAATCCTACTGAAATGGCTCATGTTGGACTGGACAATGCACAGGTTCTGTGAGGACAACTGATGCATTATGCAATTCTGATTTGGAGATGGGGCAGCTGCCTTAACTGAAACATCTGTGACAGCACTATTTCAGTCATGTGAATAGAGAGGCCAAGGATAAGGTCTGAGAGGAGATAGAACGAAGACTTATAAGTGATTATGTGGATAAAGGGAAAAGCTACTGGATTTTCTTCCCTTTATTAATTACTAGAGGCCCGGTGCACGAAAATTCGTGCACTGGGGGGGTGGGGGGAGTTCCTCAGCCCGGCCTACCCCCTCTCACAGTCCAGGAGCCCTCAGGGGATGTCCTACTGATGGATCAGGCCTAAGCCACAGTCTGTCCTCCCTCTGTGGGAGGCGACTGGGCCGATCAGGAGAAGGCGCTGCCCCCATCACCCCGCTGCTGCTGCCACTGCTGGCCGCTGTGGCTGCCGGCCCTCGGCCCTCACTTCTTAGCGCTGGCCCCGCCCCCCACCCATTGGTGAGTGGGGGTGATCTAGAGCCAGGCCAGCTGGGGGAGGGGCTGTGGGAGGTTGAGGCACAGCAGGTCGCACCCCATCCAGCCTCTGCAGAGGTGTGGTGCCGGGACCGAGCTCACGCCATTGCCTCTATGGCTGCCTCTGCAGAAGGGGCAGCACTGGGATGGGGACCACACAGCCCCCTCTCCCACTGCCTCTGCGGAAGGGGCCGTGGTGCTGGACCAGCCCATGCCGCCGCTGCCTCTCCCATGCTGCTGCCTCTCCTGCATCGCCAGTCCTCGGCCCTCACAGCCACTGTGGCTTTGTCCAGAAGGACGTCCAGAAGATGTCCAGTCTATCCGGTCTAATTAGCATATTACCCTTTCATTAGTATAGATTGCTAGCAGAAGCTTTCTGTCAAAATGAGGCAGTGAGCCAAGGGCAAGGCCTAGGTAGCCGAGATTGTGGAAATGGCTCTAAGGGTAGGGTGATGATGCGAACACCCTGATGAAGGGGGTGGCTTAATACAATAATCACACAGCCTGCTCGGAAGAGTCTGTGTAGAAAACTCTTACGGAGCAGACTCTACCATGCCTGGATGGGAGTCCCCTTAGGCTCTGACGACAATTCAAGTAGATGCTGCAATGAGGTACTTGTCCTGGTGCTTGGACACACAGGGATGAACGAATGCTGTGAGCTGCTCCAGCTCCATGTTGCTGGTGAAGAAAGTGAAGTTCGGGCAACCTGTTTGAAAGCCACCTCTCCATCACAGCTAGCTGTCTGCATTTTTCTGGCTACCGCCATCTCTCCTTAGTCATGTGGTCTGAGAGGGGAGAATCTCCTATTAGGGGCCTCTTTTTGGATTTCATTGTGCTTTGATTCTGAGAAAGGCATTTGATTTCCTCATGCTCAGTTCGCCTTCACTTTCTCTGAAGCATAGCTGTCCCTGGTGGCTTGGAGGTCAGATCCAAACTGGATTGTGCCAGGAAAGCTTGACTTTGTTAGAACATACCTTTGACTCCAAGGTCGCTCACGCACAGGTCGGGTGCCATCCTTTCCCAGAAGACATCCCCTGGTACCACGTTCTGTCTTGGAAATGTGAGTCCATCGTTGCTTTTGTTCTTAAGTAAATATCACCGCGTGCTTAGGAAATCCATTATAAATGTAGAGTTGTCAATTTTGGAAGAAACAGGAGGGCGTATGGTGAAACAGACCTAAGATTCTGGCATATCCTATGCTAGCCCATCTGTCCTCTCCGACAGCAAGTGACAGATTAGAAAACAGCACAGTTAGAGGAGGTGAGTTTGCTGGGGAAGGACCTGGAGGAAGGAAGCCTGCCATAGAGGAGGTGGGCTGTGTTGTGGATTCGAAGATGGGTTTCCTGACCTTATAATCCAACAATTTTCCACTGGTTTCCCTCTCTCTTGCTCATCACCCTAATCTTAGCATCTAATTTAATCTTCCGATTCAGTTTTCTGGTATAGAAGGTCTTTGGTACGTGGGGATCAGGGAAACAGGCAGAGAATAATGAGAATAGCACCTCAATGTGAAAAGAGAGAGAAGAGGCTACGTGGTCGTGGGGAATTGCTTCATCATAAATGCAGACCTCAGTGATCTGCCTAACATGCTGGCCTGAAATTTATTAGGGTTTCTCAGCATAATGCTCTCATTATGTTTTGTTGTCCTTCGGTTAGGGCCCACACTTTGATAATTTACTATTGCAGCTAAATATATTTTCAATTTTGGCTAAATAACAAGCCATTTCCTTGGGCAGGGCGTGGCTGGCAGAAAACGATCAATGGTTAGAAGTCCTTTGTGCTACCTGGGTGGCATTATATTTTACACGCTCTTGAACCTGTTTTCAAGAAAGACCTACCTGTGTTGAAAGGACTCTGCAAACCTTCTGCCCTCTGCTGTTCATCAGAGTGTCGTTTTTCAACTTTAATAGAATAAATGACACTGGCTCTGCCCAGCAATAGGAGGCTTTATACACAGAAGCCGGTGTTTGCCCAGGTTTTTCGTTTTCTTCTAGACCTTCCCTGGCTTTTCCTGTCCACTTAGGCTTATACCTGAAGTTTTAAATTCTGTTCTCTTTGCCCATAAGAGGCAGTGTCCTGAGGCCCACAGCTTTTCCAGCCGGGGACCTGCCTTAAACTAGCCCACGAGTCTTCTTTTGCTTAATTGGAAGTAGTGTATAACATTGTTCTGACTCCACGTTGGGTTCTCATTGTTCTAGGACATTCTTTTCTGCTTTCAATCAGGCCAGAATAAAATGCAAGATGGGATTCTGTCCTTCACTAAAAATATGCTTTTTGGTTATTTTTCATTATTTAAACAATGAAGATAAAAGAGAAAGAAACTTAAAAATCTCAGGAAAAACACCTGCTACTTCTAAAGATCGCCTTTGATAAGGGCTAAGACAGAACTAAGGCTTTGTGATTTCCGATATTAAAATGAAACCCTATTTTAGGTAGACATGTTGGGAATGTCAACAGACTGATACGAAGTCTGTGTTTTCAGCAACACATCTTCAGGGGGTGAAGTGTGGATTTAATTCCCTATCGGTAGAAAACAAGTTGCTATTTTCCACTTCCCTTCCCATTTAAAGAGTTCATATCAATATGTGCTGAATATATACGTGACCAAATCTCTTTAAAAAATTAGATGAACAAATTTTTTTTCCTCTGGTTGAAAATCCACTTCTGTGTAAGACCTGGAATTATTAGCACTGTGTTGAAAGTATTACACTGAGCTCCTTCCCCCTTTTCCTTTTTTGCAGGCATAGAAACACCCTTTCCTACTCAACAGCTAACCTTTAAGATGAGTGCATTTTGAGATTCTTTTTCCCTTACACTACATGCCTGTGTTGCCTCTTAACATTGTGAGATTCGCAACAGGTTTTCTTTAAATATTTCACATCCTCGCACATAAAGCCATGCAATATTACATATTTCACAAAACATTTTCTTGGGAATTTAAAGAATGAAATAGAACTTATGGAGCCAGAATTAATATAGGATGCATGTGGTGTTTTAATAGAACAATTATGAAGGGACTAAAAAGTAGAAAGGAACAGTTATTAATACATACCATGTACCACATTTAAATTATTTTTTCTTTTAAATATAAATTAGTCATTTAACCATAAAACAATTTTTTTTTTAATTCTGTAAACCACGAGTGCAAGCAGTTAAATGTCTCACTCAAGTTTGCACAGCTAAGGAGGGACAAGAACCATATGTTTTAGTCCAATCTGTTAGTCCATATAGGAACCCACTGATTGGTCTTTATTAGACAAGCAAAAATGTGGGATTATTCTAGGGAAGAACATATGTTTTATTATGAAGAATGTGATCTGATGAATTATAATCTGGTAAACTCACTTGTTTATAGAAGAACAGTTGGATCAAATTGTGTCTCTGGCAGATAAAATGTCAGGTTACCTGCTCAGTGTTGCAGGCTCGATCCCCAGCCCTGGTCGGGAAGCATGTGGGACGGTGTGTCTCCCTCACATCAATGTTTCTCTCTGTGTGTCCGCCTGCCCACCCCCCCACCCAGCCCCACTTTCACTCTCTCTAAAAATCAATGGAAAAATATCCTCCAGGGAGGATTAACAATAAATAAATAAATAAATAAAGTTATCTGCTCAGATGGCTAAATTTTTTACTAATATTTGTGAAAAAGACTTATAAGGTTTTTCATTCATGGGGTTTCCAAATAGCCCCCCCCACCCCTTTTTTTCCTGATAAGAATTATCTCCCTAAAGTTTGCATTTCAGGCAACGGCTCTGGGTTCCTAGAGAAGACCAGTTAGAACATTTAAATCTCAAAGGCACAGAGAAAGAATGTAAGTTCTTTCTTCCAAGAAGGGATCTTGTTTCCTAAATCCAGATCTTTTACAATATCTGCAAGGCTTCTGAGGTGAATAAAAGGGTTTGGGGGTCGGTACAAAGGACAGGCAGGCTGTGCATTGCGTCTACAGCCCTGGTTTCTAGTCTCAGGTAGGCTTGAGTTGTAAGACAAGTACAGGTGTGTTTAATTTCTCGGGGAATCGGGTTGTGACCTGAAGGATACCCAGGAGCTGGCCCAGCCATCCAGCTACATTATCCTCAGATTGCTTCTGTATATTGAGGAGATCTTCAGCTAAGATGGAAGCCCCCAGATTCCTGTATTCTAGATCTAGAGCTGCATTTCTTTGGTATGTTTAGTAAATCCTTCCACAGAGGCTTCATAATGTGCTTCTTTGCCTCTGGGCTCATTGTATCATTTTAGCTGAGGAAAAGGCATACAGAATAGATTCCACCAGGCTCTGAATATCAGCTTCTAATTTGGCGAATTTGTACCATAGAGCTACTTAAACAACAACAACAAGATGAAAAAAAGAAGCAACCTCTCAAATCCTTTTCTCAGGTTTCAGCCAGGAAAAACAGGAAATACTCCTGGCAGTATTGAACAACCCCTGGACACCAGGGTGCAAAAGATGCTACCTTTCCAAGACTCAGGGCCACTCCCCAAGATAAAAAGACTCAGACAACGCCCCTGAGAGCTAGTAACTCTCAGTAGGACCCTTAGCAGCAAGTTATATTTTGACTGGTTATATTTTGGGGACACCCAACCTGATGGTTGTCAAACCACCTTATCAGGATACAAAATGAGATAAACAAGAGGCAAATAGCCATCCCTGAGCGAGAAAGGGTTGTTACTCAATGTTTTCTGCCTGCCAATCTGAATTTGGAAAAGAAGGGACACCTTGAAATTTCACCTCTGTCTCTGGAAGTGCTGACTTTAGTAAGAATTCTCACCCTTTGCCAGCTTCTGCCAGTTTTCCCAGGATCCCGTCTGCAGGCTCTGGAGTGGATAGGGTGTCCCAATGGGTTTCATCCTACTTACCAGAAACCAGAGGAGGAACAATCATTTCCCCATGTACTTTGTATAGTGAGAACCTGGCTGAAGGCGCCTGGTAAATGGATAAGCTGAGGTGGTTTAAACTTCTCCACTGTGCCTGCTGTAACTCAAGATTATGTTTGGGTGCCCTGGCCTCGTGACTCAGTTGGTTTGGAGCGTCACCCTATACACCAAAAGGTTGAGGGTTCTATTCCTGCCTGGTCAGGGCACATACCCAGGTTGTGGGTTTGATTCCTAATCAGGACATGTACCTAGGTTTCAAGTTTCATCCCTGGCCAGGGAGTGTGTGGGACGCAACTGATTAATGTTTCTCTCTCACACTGATCTTTCTTTCTCTCCCTTTCTCTCTCTCTCTAAAATTCAATGAACCCTAGCTGGTTTGGCTCAGTGGATAGAGCATCGCCCTGCAGGCCAAAGGGTCCAGGGTTCCATTTCAGTCAAGGGCACGTACCTCTGTTGCAGGCTCCTCCGTGGCCTGGACCTTGGTCTGGGTGCGTGCAGGAGGCGACCAATTGATGTGTTTCTCTCACATCGATATTCTTCTCTGTCTTTCCCTGTCTCTTCCACTCTCTCTAAAAGTCGATGGAAAAATATCCTCGGATGAGGATTAAAAAAATAAAATAAAATTCAATGATTAAAAAAAATGAATCCTCAGGTGAGGATTTAAAAAACAAGATTATCTTTGGTAAGGTATGCTTGTTCAGCCTTAAAACAAAATTGTATTCACCTGAGGCCTCACCCGCAACCAATCTAATCCTGGACCCGCTCTGGTTAATGAATTGGACCCACCTGGACCCTGGACCAGGTCCAGTTTCTAAGTAGGACCTAGTTGAGCCCTGGGCCTGCCGGTTTCTAAGTGGGGCCCAGGTGAACTCCATGCGCTTCGGAGTCAGTAGGAGGGAGAAATGCTGGGTTGAAGCCTGACAGCTGGTTCAGGATGGAAAGGCTGTGGGCCAGGCACCAGGACCTGCGAGGACCTTCCCTGTGACCTCCGGGGCGAGAACACAGTGAGCTCGGGGGCTCAGCAGGTACCTGTGTCCCGTTGCTCGGTGCTCTTGGGGGTTGTCGGGGTTCGCCTTCCATTTCCTCTTCTGACGTCAGAACTATTCAAAGATTAACGGGGGCAGACTCCACATTTCAATACTTCATTTGAGCAGAAATCTGAAAAGGGTCAGGGGTGCTCCACCAACAGGAGCTTGGGGAGGGGTTGTTAGGAGAAAAGGCAGAAGCAAACTCAGGAAATGATTGAGTAGCTAAGCGTCAAGCCCCCTTGGCTGTGTGTGGCCCATGGTCCTCGGTGCCCTGAGTGTGTATATAGGCTTAGAATTGGGCATTTTTATAGGCTTAGAATTGGGTTTACTTAGGTAAGCTGCCACAGCCTGGGAGCTACGTGAATCTAATGGCCTCCTTGTCTAACTTCGCAATGGTTATTTTCCATGATGCAGGCTTTCATTTTTATAGTTGAGCAGAAGGTGGAGTGGCTAGAGTACTGGTATTCTAAGTTGAGGTTTAAGCAACGTGTTTTTAAAAGTCCATAAAATGTAAAGGCGGCATTGGCTTTCTAGGCAAATTGTCAAAGATTTATTTATTTTTTTAAATATTGTCCCCCAACCTGATGGTAAATGCATGGTGTGAAGGGTCACCAATCACTGTCTATGGAGTGAATAGTGCTTAGGAGCTTACAAAACCTGTCACTTTTGAACCTAATATTACACACATATTCTTTTATGCTAAGAATCATCTTTGAACAGAAAGATGTATCTGGAAGGATGTTACCTTATGAACCGCTTAAAACCGTGGTCGGGAAACTGCGGCTCGCGAGCCACATGCGGCTCTTTGGCCCCTTGAGTGTGGCTCTTCCACAAAATACCATGGCCTGGGCACGTCTATTTTTGAAGAAGTGGCGTTAGAAGAAGTTTAAGTTTAAAAAATTTGGCTCTCAAAAGAAATTTCAATTGTTGTACTGTTGATATTTGGCTCTGTTGACTAGAGTTTGCCAACCACTGGCTTAAAATAAGGACAGTTTGAAAACAACCTAAGCGTCTACCAGCAAGAGCTTAATTAAATAATGACATCCACATGTGGAAGAAGTATTACATAGCCCTGAAAATTGTATCTTCTTAAAGCATATGGAAGAATATGAAGATACTGTTTTTAAGAATGTATATGTAGCCTGATCCTAGTACACTTAGTTTTATTTAAAATGTGATAAATGACACTAAGAAAAAAGAGAGAGAGACATACCAGGATATGTTCATAGTGGTTATTTCTGGAAATTTGTGTTTTCTTATTTATTTTGTGTGTGTATTTTTCTAACTTTACCACAATTTTCTGTAACCTTTAAAATTAGAAATAAGTAAAGGAGGAGATAAGTGCTCAGATATTAAAATGTGACATTCTTTTGGCCAAATGGAGCCATCCCTTTATCAAAGATGTGAATATCTTATCTTTATGAGCATTTAATGTCCTCTGCAGAAGGTGGTGCTGTTCCCGTAAAGTGCTGTGGAGAAACAACATGAAGAGGGAAAAAGAGTCTCAGAAAACAAAAGATGCTCTCTTCTCCTCCCTATCACTTAGATCAGAATTCACCTTCTTATGTACTGCCGCCATAACCTTTCCCATTTTGTATGATTATTAATTTAAAAGATCCATTCACTGCTTGTTCTTTGTGGGCCCTTTGGGAGGCTCGAGCGTGTTAAATCCCATGTGCTAGAAAGAAGTTTATCTTTCCTGCTTTCTAAAAGGTTCAATTATGTTCGAAGAACAAGTTGGATCTTTAAAAATATGAACTAAGTGATATGAAATTCAGAGGAAAGAGTTATCGTTGCAGTTATCATTGTGGGCAGAACACATGAGGGAAAGCATCAGAGAATGGATGGCACAGAATGAGCCGTGAATAATGGCTGGGGATTTGATAAGCACACTGCAGCATAATAACACGACTGCCTATTGAGGGCCTATTACATACCAACTACTGTGCTATCATTTCACTGCCGCCACTTCAAAACATTTGCCACAGTGTTATCCACGAATTGATATCATCTCATTTTATAGATGAAGAAAGTGAGACTTTAAACAGCCTTCCCAAGGTTAAATAGCTAATGAATGATGCAGAGGGATTCAAATTCCATTTCTCCCTCCTCCTCCATCTCTTTCTCCCCAGCTTACTCCTCCTCCTCCTCTTCCTTCTCCTCCTGAGTCCTTATGCCAGGTGTATAATGTTATTTAATTGTCACCTCTCCAGTGTTCGGTTTCTCCTGCAAATTGGTGTGAGAGTGGCTTGCCCAGCATTACAAAGTAAATGACAAAGCTGGAACAAGGTCTGTGTGACTTAGAGCCGAGGTGTGATTATTGACTGCTTTTAAACTTGATAGCTCTTTGAGCTTGAACACATTATTCAACTTTTTAGGGCTACAAGTTTCCACCTATAAAAGTTGAATAATGTGCTTTGCTCCTAGGCTGTTAGGAAGCATGCTGAAAACAGGGCTGGGCATATAGTAAGACTCTATTCTTGGCTTTATTTTAATTATGAGTATTACTATTCTCATCAGCAGTAGTAACAGCACCATTCTTCTTATTGTTGTTACTATAGCATCATTACCCAAAAAAAGCAAAACGAATATCAGAGTTGGGAGGACATTCAGTGAGTAATGGAACAGGGAAACAGTGAAACAGAGCAGTGAGGAAATTATCTTCATTTCAGGTTTCTTTTGATACATGCATCACTTCAAGAAGAGTGTCTCCATGTGATTTCCTGTGACTTTAGTAATTCTCAACCTTGATCGTTTCTCTCTGTTAACAGAAAAAAGACAGCATGCTTGGACTCAGAGCTTTTACTGGCCAATACTGTCTAGCTTAAAATTAGAAAACGTTTTAAAAATGAAATTTATTTTAATAGCTACTTTCTATTCACATCAAATGATACTTTTAAAATATGGGTCTTTTATAATTAACTTCTAAAATGGTATGTTTAAGAAACATACATTTGTCAAAATAAGTAAAAATATTAAGAAATAAGGCTGATGGTATGAGACAGTGGCCACTGGTAGGTAGTGTTGGAAATACGATTGGGCCCTAACCGGTTTGGCTCAGTGGATAGATGTCCACCTGTGGATGGAAGGATCCTGGGTCCCATTTTGGTCAAGGGCACATACTTCGGGTGCAGGCTCCTCCCAGGCCCAGGCCCTGGTCAGGGTGCATGCAGGAGGCAACCAACATTGATATTCTCTCACATCGATATTTCTCTCTGTCTTTCCTCCTCTCTTCCACTTTGTTTAAAAATCAATGGAAAAATACCCTCGGATGAGGGTTGAAAAAATGTGTATGATTGGGAAGTGGTGTGCTACAGGACTCTGGCAAAAAATAAACATGGAGTGAGCAAACACCAGGGCGGAGCCACTGTGACCAGGATGGAGCGTTTGCATAGAGAACTGGTGGAGTAGCAGGTTGGCAAAGCTCTCATTTTCCTCATCTCACCACGGGATGGAGAAAACATGGGTGCACCAGGCAGCCCTGGTCTGCAGAACCTCTTCCTTCTCATCAGAGAACCTCTTCTCTAAACCAGAGCATTCAGGTGAGGGCTGCCAGTGGGTGCTTCTCTTTGCTATTGAAATTAAAGAACGGAAGCTTTTACAATTTATATTTTTAATTTTATTTTTCAGTTACAGTCTACATTTAGTAATATTTTGTATTAGTTTCAGGTGTACAGCACAGTAGTTAGACAATCATGTACTTTACAAAGTGTCCCCCAGATATTTCTACTCCCACCCGGCACCAGTCTCGTCGGAATAGCTCAGTTTGACTCATGCTTTCCTCCACATGAATCTAAGCTCCTGGACAGCAGTGCCTGTGTCTGCCTTCCTTTTACTAACTCTCCTGGGGCTAACCAACTGCTTGGGACATAATAGCTGTTCAATAAATATTTTCCAAATGAGGGAGTTGATTCTACCCACTGAGGGTCCTTTACTGCATTTATTTTATATGTGTGTGATTCTATCTAAAAACGTTGATGGAATTGGTGTAGAGTGAATGAATTCAAAATGTAATAGATGTAGGACCTTTAATGAGGTCAGCACTGTCACTATAAAAGTGTTTTAGAGACCCACCCACGTTGGATGACACATCCGTGGCATAAACTGAGATATTAAATCGATTCAAAAGGCCCAGAGTGCACGTTGATGTCACTCCTGGACAACTATGAGGGGTTTCAGGAGAGGAAATGCTACTGACCACCGAGTTTTCTTAGAGGAACAAATCATTTTTAATCGTCAGGCGTCTTCATGATTGTCAGCAGTGGGCTGGAAAGGCATGTCAGTGGGGCATTGGGGAGCAGAGAGACTGAGCTGTGGCATAGTGACATTGCGGTCTTAACAGGACATGAAGCAGGATGACGCACGAGACAATTCTGACTGCACTGTGTGTGTACGTGTGAGTGTGTGTGTGTATGTGTGTGTGTGTTCGAATCTGAGGCTGTCAAGGGAAATTGTTTCAGAAGAGTTAACTGAAGGTTCTAGTCTAGCCCTATAGAGCTTCATCTTTATGTAAATCTCATCAGCCATTTATAGGAAATTGTGCTGTTGGTGTGCTTCCTAATTCAGGTGTAGGAAATGGTACTGAGCCCTGGCTGGTGTTGCAAAGTGGTTAGAGCATTGGCCCATGCATTGAAGTGTCATGGGTTGCATTCCTGGTCAAGGGCACGTGCCTGGGTTGCAGGTTCCATCCCTGGCCCTGGTCCTGGCACGTGCGGGAGGCAACCAGCCGATGTGTCTTCCTCACATCTCTCTTTTTCTCTCTCCCCTTTCCCTCCCTCCCTCCCTTCCTCTTAGTTTCTCTAAGAATCAATGGAAAAAATATCCTCACTTGAGAATTAACTAAAAAAATAAATAAAAGGTAATGATTTAAAAAAATTATTTTGTGCTAAGAGATGCCACATCATACTTTTCCAAATTCACTGAACAGTGGTTTTAAGTTCAGACTACTTTGTCAAACAAAACCCCTCTCCCTGTGCTGAATAATATTTTGAAGGTATGTCTATATGATATTCAGGATTTTGCCTCTACCCATAAGCTCTGTGATGTGGGATTGCTTGGTAAAACAGTTTTAGTTCTTTATGTATACAAAACAGATCCAGAATTTCAGAAAATGTAGATATATTTTAGACCCAATCTTTAAATTGAATAACAACAACAACAGTAATAATAATACATTCTGGGACTTAATAATAGCCAACATATGGAGACTGCATTATGCCATAGTCCAGTTCTGCTAAGGACTCAACACCCATCATCTCATTTAATTCCTGAAGCACTCAACAGGGCACTCCAGACTTCTACTTTCTGTACGCTCTGAAACTTTGGTCAATCAACCAGCCTTACCTGAATTTTTTTTCTCAGATTCTACCTCCTGACTAAGCCGGACCCAGCATTGAAATAGCAATTATTTCACAGTATACTTCAGCATTCCATTGTGTTTGCTATAAAAAGAGACCCAAGTTTGCTTGATCTATTGTGTCAGGATCGGAACCCAAGCAGATGTTATATATAGATTTTAACAAGAGGGGTGCTCTCTCAGGATAGCTAATAATCATTAACTTGACTGAGTATATGATCCCAAATACAGGCTCTAAACTTCAAACTAAGCATTACATTTCTAATAATGGCTAGTAATTTTATCGAGATTTTTTTTTTTAATTCACCTATTTCAGCATCTTTGTTTTGAAAACTCCTCCCCTTTCATTTTGAGCTCAGTGTAGGAAAGAATAAAATCACCATGGTGACAACTGCCCCCTCTTCGGAGCACATTCAAATTAATGTTGAGCTCTTCTTGAGTGCTGCAGTGTCTTGCCTGTAATTGTCTCTTAGAGTCATTCCAAGGTCAAGGGACTTTCTGTATCACTTAAGGTCACCTTTAAGGACACAGAAGAGCAATTTGAAGTTCATGATCTGGAATTGATAAATTTAAATTTGATAATAAATGCTTCTATCATTTTTGAGCCAGGCAAATTATTTACAAGCGAACTTACATTTAAAATGTTGTAGGTGATGTTGTGACAAAGAACCTCATATAATAAAAATACATGTAAAATATTTTTTATTTCTTAGAATGTCTCATCAAGACATTCATTGAGTATCCCTTTAGAAAGTTCCCATACATAATACAAGGGTGGGAAAAAGTAGGTTTAGAATTGTGAGTATGTGAAACACAGAGTTAATAAAACTATTGTAATAACCATTACCTGCATATCTTTTTCCATACAAACAATTATAGACCTATATTTCCCCACCCTTGTATTCTCCAGAAGAGTTCTGGCAACTCCTGTCAGCCACAACTGAAGACTGATTCTCTTACAGTTGGGAAGGGCCTTCTCTGAAACTGAGCATGGGAAGCAGAGATGTATGGAAACCAACCCTGGCTGCCATTGTGGTGACAGATGTCACAGCGAG
This sequence comes from Plecotus auritus, assembly GCF_963455305.1. Taxonomy (NCBI): domain Eukaryota; kingdom Metazoa; phylum Chordata; class Mammalia; order Chiroptera; family Vespertilionidae; genus Plecotus; species Plecotus auritus. The sequence goes on along the minus strand of NC_137773.1, from coordinate 9,811,239 downwards.
ACCTCCCTCAAACAATCCTGGAATGACTCTTTGGAATTCTGCATGTGCCAACCGTCATTTTTAAGCACCACAATTTTTTGCTTATGCTCTATCTCCCTCTTGCTTTTCATGTGACCTTCATCAGCTAGTTCTTTCCTCTGTACCACTGATTTCTGACTTTCAAAATTGGGGAGACAATGATTTCCTCTTTAGAGAAGTGATTGGGATTCTGGCAAAGATGAACATCTTGGTGAATGTTCAGGATTTGGGAGTTTTGACCCTCTTCCTCATGGCCAGAAAGTCCTGGTGTTGTTTATCTTCTAACCAAAAAACCAAAACAACCTTCCTTTGTCTCCTTTTCTCCTCAGATATTTTAGAGAATTCCCAGCCAGTGTCTTCATTTCCCTGAAGGAATTACATGTGAGCCAGCTGCTAAGTGCTGGAGTTTGCACGCACCTGTTTGTTTATTTTTTTTAATGTAATTGGGAATATGCCTGGAAGCAGGAGTCTGTTTCTCTGGTGCACTCTAAGCAGATTTCGGCACATGGAAGACAATCACAGCCTTATATTGCACATCTATCACATGCAGAGTTATCTAGTTGGCATTTTTCAAGGGTATACTAGTAATTATCAGACACGCCTGGAACACAAACTTTAAATGGGAAGATGAGACACTAAAAAGTAACCAGGAACAATAATGAAAAGGCAGCATAGTAATCATAATTCCTTATCAGGGACTATGAAACCCTTTATCGGTGGCTTTTAATCCTGGCTATCCTTTAATATCACCTAGGAAGCTTTAAATACATACACACACAAATGCGCGCGCACGCACACACACCCATACACACAGCCTGAATGCCAGCATTAGTGATTATGATTTCATTGGTCAGGGCTGGGGTGCACACACCCATATTTTGCTAAAGCTGTGTAGGTAGTACTAGATAATTGAACCTGGGAACCACAATGCTCACCTTTCCCACCTCACCTCCAGACATCTGCCCTTGTGCTCAGATACTGCAGTCAATTGTTTTCTGTCGGGGCTACCAAGTTCATTCCTTCTTTAGCATTTTTGTCTCTTTTATAGATATACGTTTTACCTAGATCTTTGCATGGCCATTCCCTATGTGCCATTTAGCTCCCAGTTCATGTGGCATTTCATTGGCACACGTGAGCAGGGCCTCCCAGAGTTGGGCTGTGTGTCACGAGGTGGGCCATCCCTGAGGGGTTATCATTCTGGACTATCCACGTTCTTTCCAGTAACTCTGGAAGCAACTTGTTGTACTTTTTCTAAGTTACTAACTGGGCCCAAGAAGCCCGGGTCTTCCTCCATATTGTTCAGTGTTGTATTTTTCTGGTGCTAGAATAGTAACTTGCATGCAGTAGGTGCCCAATAAACGTGGATGTTCTGTGTGTGGTACATGAAGCTGAGAATCTCTCCTATAAGGCATTGGAAAATCTCCTGTAAGTTCATTAGAAACTCTCAGTAGCCGAGGTAAGGTTCGGAGTAGATTTTAAATAAGAGGGTGGCCTTTGACAAAATATCAGCAGGCTGGTGTTTGTAAGGGGAGCAGCATCGCTTATGAGGTTGAGTAAGAAATGCTGAGAGTAGAGCACACTAGTTAGCTTGAGCAAGCTGTGGCTGTGATTAATCCAGTCTCATGATATAATGACATTGTCCAAGTGAAAACAGTATTTGGAAATAGATCACAATTGGTAGGTAGTGCAAATGCCTCTTATATGGTGAGAACTGCTGTGGTGCGCCCACAGTGTCCCTAATTCCAGTAAAACCTTTAAAAGTTATATCTTAATTTTCAGTTAATAGTCTCAGAAAACTGAGAAGCAGCTCATAATAATAATGATGATGATAACGACTACAGCTTTGAGTGCTTCCTTAGTGCTGGGCATCGGACCAAAGACTTACATACATTATGTCATTTTAACTCTCACAGCAAACTGATGAGGTGTTTTACATGGACAGCTTACCATCAACAAAACTGAGACACAGCAAAGTCAAGCAATGGACTGAAGTCCCACCTCAAGTACATGGTTGAAATGGGACTTGAGCCTAGAATCATGGACTCCAGAGCTGCTTTGTTCACCTGGAGTGCTGCATTGCTTGACTTGGACCCAGTCTTGTCCCCTGTGACCCCGTCCTCCATACTAACTGCATCCCATCTATTTATAATTTTAATAAAAAGTCCAAAAAGTCTTCAAGTTATAATTCTGAAAACATTTAAAGTCCTTTATTTGGAACTTGACATACACTTTCACAAAGGAAGAATGTTATGAATAGGGCTCAGGTCCCCAGGCCACAGAAGCAACATAGGCAAAAAAAAAAAAATATATATATATATATATATATACCATTCAATTTTTTTGTTTATACTCAGATTGAATGCTGATGCCCAGTAATGGTTAATTAGAAAGTTTGGATGATTCTGTATAGATGCCAGAGGAGGTTAGGGGCTCTTGCAAATAATTTAGGTGGATTGTGAATTGTTTTTATTACATGTGATTTCACTTCAAACCGGATTTTTTTTTCTTTTTGTGTGAAGATATCATCCCTCTTAAAGCACTCTGATAGAAGGAGTGGGCTGGCAGGAGGGTTTGAATGGAATATGCATGTCTGAGATATAGGAAAACACAGGTGCAGTGGGTGGATTGTATGGAACATCAGGAAATAAAGACCGAAGAAGAGGGATGAGCATAGGCAGAGGTTTGAGAGGAAAAATATTGCATGGGTTAGGTTTGGTGGCCAAGCTGTTCTTGGCTAGGATCACTATACTGGTTTCCAGAGTCTGGAGTACTGGCCAAGGGGCTGCAGGTCACACTGGAGCTGGGTGAAGAGAGGGCATGAGCTCTAAGAACTCAGCAGCAAGCCTGGTCTTCCAGGCCTCGGTGTTGCTAACTCAGGGGAGGCACTGCTTTCTCTTTAGTGATAGAGGCTTGACAGATTGCATAAAAAAGGTAATGCCCTTGAATTCAGGTAGCAGTACAAGTTTCTGATAATCAGCTTCAGTTGATATCGAGTGCACAGGTGGGCCTATTTTCCTTTTTTTTTTTTTAAATGACTTATTACTGTCAGAGAAGAACAGTAATAAGCCATTCTAGCGCATTTCCCTTAAAAAATGATGCTACTGCTGGTTTGTTCTTAAAACAAATAGTTAATTCAAAACTAACCGAATTCTCCTTTTAAAAAAGATGGTAGTTGCTTATTTACTTCGTTTCAAAGGTTTTCTCTCTTTTTTTTTAATTCAATCTCCCTAGCAACAGAGACATCTGTCTCTATTCTCTTAGTCATTAAAGCCAAAGAAAGTAGCTGCTTCAAAAATAATAAAGGCAATTTCTATGAATTGGGTAGCTGTTAATTGTTGCCAAGAAATCTTAGTGAGATAATGAGGCATACAGCAATTGACAAACATCTTTTCATTGATGTATGAGCTCCCAGCTAGCCCATGGTGGTTAGCTAATATATACAGTACCATCGACGAGGCATTGTGTGATTTGCTATGGAACACAAATAGAGAAGTGATCTTTACTCTTTCTAATTTCTTTCAGAAGTATGCCTTGCTGTGATTTTTCTGATTGCTTGGTAACTAATCATACCTCGGGATTCCAGGGAATATATTTGCCCATTACCGTTCATGCAGTAGAATGGTGTGAAGCATTCACAATGGAGATCAATGCAACAAATAGTAGAACAGTTGTTGCTGGTGTTGAAACACAATATACTTCTCATTTGAGTTGTAGATTCTGCAAAACCATTTGAGTGAAAATACTTAAAATTGCACTCAATTATAAAATGTATATTGGCATTTGTGCTAAAACTGTTTGCAGGCCCCTTATAATGAAACCCCAATCACCCTCTACAATAGCTTCACTAGTAAACACAGAACAGCTTTTCAACGCTCTCTGCTTCCACAGCAGCCAAGGAAGCAAATTATATTAAGTCCGTATTTTTTATTATTGGCCCTATGTTTGGCGCATGCCTGGCTGCGTGAAACTACTGTTAAATGGGTAATAACAGAAAGACAGACCAAGCATATAAAAACAGCTTTTTGTGATTTTTTTTTTGAAGTCAGAAAATATGGCTCCGATATCCAGATGTGGAGTAGCTCATCACATTATCTAGTTTGAATCTAGTTTCAAAATTAGGATGTTTATAATATTTACATATGCATGAATGACTATCAAGGAAAATACAATGGATATGAAATGATCAATTTTAATAGAAATTTGAACAAGAATTTTGCTCTTAGCATGTGAATAGAGGGACTAATACATGTTCTTAAGCTCACAGTGACATTTGTTTCAGGTGCAACTGTAGGTATACATAGTTTGGTACATTATACAAGGAATTAAAGCATTGTTGGTTAGAAATTGGATGAGATCTTGGAATAACAATGTAGACATAGTTACGCAAATCTTTTCAGTTTAATGACATTTTTACAATTTTTGAAGTTTTAAAAAATTATCTAAATACAGATATTTCTAGTAAATGCCTATGAATATAAGTGAAGACATTATCTTTTATATATTACAGGTTTTGTCTGCATAATTTCACACTGTTAAGATGACAAACTATTAATTTCCTTTCAAGATGCCTCTAATAAAATGAAAGTAGAAAGTAATGTTTCTAACAACCACGTAGAAATACACTTGAATAGCTGTTGGTGACTTTTTATCTAAAGTTTAAGAAATTCAGTGTAAAGAAAATCTTGGCACTTGATGTAGCATTTACAACATACTCCGAGGATCTCCTGGTTACAGTGATGACTTTGTTGATAAAGATTTACCATGCTGTCTAGCAGCATGTCACGTAACATCAGGTGGAGGCCTGGGAAGGAATATTTGTCTCAAGCAAGGGCCACACAGAGGATTTAGCTCTTTCTCTAGGTAAAGCGTCAGGAAACGATGGCCCATGGACCAAGTTGACTGACCCACTGCCTGTTTCTATAGGGTCTGTGAGCTAAGAATTATTTTCACATTTTTAAAACCATTTAAAAAAACAAAACATGTCTATATTAGTTTCAGAGAGAGGAAGGGAGAGGGAGAAAGATATAGAAACCTCAATAATGAGAGAGAATCATCAATTGGCTGCCTCCTGCATGCCCCCTACTAGGCATAGAGCCTTTAACCTGGGCATGTACCCTGACCAGGAATTGAACTGTGACCTCGTGAGCCACACAGGCCGGGCTATTTTTACATTTTTAAATGACTAGGAAAAAAGCAAAATAAGAAAAATGCTTGACAGCATGTGAAAAGTATGTAAAATTAAAATTTCTGTGTCCATAAATGAGGGTTTTTTTTTTTTAATACAGCACCCCCATTGGTTTGCATAATGTCAGCGGCTGCTTTAATGCTTCAGCAGCAGAGCTGAGTAGTTGTGGCAGAGCCAGCCTGGTCCACAAAGCCAAAACTATTTACTATCTGGTCCTTTCCGGAGAAAGTTTTCTCAACACCTACTGTAGATTCTGGTTATGTTATCAGTGTGCATTTTTTTAAAAATGTGACTTATATAAAATATTCTAATATCTAATACATGCAGCTAACATTGAATAAGAACCTTGTTGGTGCCAGAAATTGAACTAAGTACTTTGTGTAGATATTGGCCCCTAAATTTCTATAGCAGTTCTGTGAGGTCGGTACTGGTATTCCCATTTTATAGATGAGGAGACACACAGAAAAAAGACTTGCCCAAAGCCAGTCAATTGCCCAAGTCTTCAACTATGCGCCTTGTCTTACTAGCCAGGTATTGGAAGGACCAGGAGGACTCCTTCAGCTTCTAGAGGGGTAGGGCGAGGGTTTGGATACCTCTTACACAAAAGGCAAGTAAATTTGTCATGATATTTGGTAAGGAATGAAAAGGTTATTTTTGTCATCCTTACCCTTCGAAGAACCTACTCATAGTCATCGGAGTGCTGTGGTATTTTTTGGCAGTGGTTCTTAGCACAGCTAAAGGGTTGCTCGCTAACCCAGTGGATTATGAGAAATGCCCTCAATATCCTTCCAAGAGGAGGGGACAGTGGTGCCGGGGCTGGGGTTCAGAGGGTAAGAGTGAACAGGTGGCAGGGAGGAGGTATAGTACTGCAGCAGGCTATTGGCACATGACCAGTAACTGCAAACATTAAAATACTGCTAACGGGATGGTCTATGTAAAGTGTCAAAAATCATTCTAAATGGAGACTTTCTATTTTATCTTTATACATGACAGCAAGCATGTCAAACTTGCGGCCGGTAGGGCACATGCCTCCTTTATTTGTGAGTTTGACATGCTTGCATTACAGCGTCATTGAGGTGCAATTGATGTACAATAAACGACACCAATTTAATGCATACAGTTTGATGGGTTGTGACATAGATGCACTTCCATGAAGCCATCACCCTAATCACTTCCATCAACATTTTCAAAACTGTCCCCATTCCCCTTTGTCGTTTGTCCTTGTATCCACCCCCATTCCCAGGAAACCACTGCTTTGCTTACTGTGACTCTAAGTTTGGCTTTTCTGGAATTTACGTGAATGGAGTCATTCAATGTATGCCGTTTTGGGGGATGCAGGGTTTGGTTTCTTTCACTCAGTGAGAGGAGGTTTGCCCAGGTTGTTATGTGAATCATTAGTGTTTTTATTATTGTTCTTTACAATTCTTATGGCAGAAATAAAATAGGAAGCTACATCACTTGCCACTGTCTAAAATTTAACTAATTTTTAATATGTTTTTACAGTCAACTGAGAGTAAATCACAAAATTCCTCTAAAATTGATCATATTTGAAGTGATTTGATAAAATATTGTTCTCTTCAGATGGGTCACCGGGAGAAGACCTGGGTGAATTCACTCTGGATTGATTTCTTATCCCTTTGACTTAGGAAGCGACGTCTAATCAACAGGCTGGAAAAGCTCTTGTAAACCCCAGCTTCTGTGATTTAAAATTACAAAAGGAATTGTAGTTCTTAGGGGCAAAGGAATGTCTTTGCCAAATGACATATTCTTTGGATGTACAGAAAAAAAGTATGTTAGATTTAAAACATATTTATAAATTCAACAAATATTTTGTGGGCTTTTAATACATGTCCATTGCTGTATTTGGTAGCAGAGATATGGAGATGACAAAGACATGGTCCCTGCCCTGGAGGGACTTCCAGTGCAATATGAGTACACAGTTACAAAAAGGTACATTATATACATTAATTCACAAATAACTTTATTGAGCACCTATTATATGCCAGGTCCTGAGTTAGACCCTGTGGAAATGTCTGCTTCTCTTCAATCACAGAGGTTATTTTCTAGTGGAAGAGACAGGTGATAGATAAGTAAGCACATAAACAGAAGGCTTAATATAGATTAAGATAAATTTTATGCTAGAAATAAACAGGGTGATGAACTGGTCACTTAAGAAAACCATTGTATAGAAAGAAGCCATGGGCAGCTTTGCTGAGGAGCTGGGCAATGGGGCAAGAACATTCCAGGAGGCACAGGGAACTCCGAGAGCAAAGACTTGTGTGGGCAGGGCTTTCCAGGGTAATGGAGCACGAAGGAAGAGGATTTGGCTGGGAAGAGTGACCAGGTGAGGAGTGATTTCCGGTGAAGGCGCAGAGATAGGCAGGGGAGGACCCTGTAAGGTTGTAGCAGCCACGATCAAGAGTTGGGATTTTTAATCGTATTAAACTTAGCAAGGAGACCCTGGAGGAATTTACCGGAGATAATATCTGACTTTGTGTTCTGTGTTTTAATTTTATTTTATAAACAAAATCAAGTTAACACGATAACATCCATCAAATTCATACAATAAAATAGACAGGTCTTACGTGTTCAGATTGCATTTTGACAGTTGTACTCAACTACATAACCACCACCCAAAACAAGATATAGGGCGTTTCAATTTCAAAAAGGTTCCCTGTGGCCTTTTCTGATTTGCTTTTAGGAAAGATCAACATTGAGAAAAGTTCCAGATCATCTCCATATTGTTTTCTGACCTGCATTCTCATTTGCCTCTCCTTGATCATAACACGTTTTAAGAGTCATCATCATCCCCCCCCCCCCCTTTTTTTTTTTCTGGCCCCAGTCTGTTTCCTACACCTAATGACTGGATCACTCTCAGACTTTCAGGGTACTCTGATTTCATGGTCACTTCCTAGTGAGATTTGTTCTCTCCTCTATTGTACCCATCCATTGTCTACACGCCTTACCAGCCACAGCTCAATTCCTACCTTTTCATAAAGCCCGAAGCCTATAATTAATCCATTCCAGAACTGTCTATGTTCTCTGAACATACCGACAATATTTCTCAGCTATTCCTCACTGGCTTTTTATTTATACTATGGAGTTAAAGAGTACGGAGAAATATATGGCTGTAATGAGAATGAGTCTTCTAAATGATTTAGAAAAATAATAATAATAGAGAATGGAGAGACAATAAATTCTATCTCAATGCAGCCTTGTAATTTTTAAAAGGAAAGTCTTACACAGCATGTGTAAATACTGGCCCAAACCCTTTGCAGTTTTGGTTTGGTGAAACTGCTGAAATTGTTTTTCTTTAACTTGCACTGTGAGTCCTCTTGTCTGCAACCTAGTCAACCAGTCCTGAAGGCATACACACTCCAGAGAAGGCTAAACGCCTTTCTTCGGGGTTCAGATTTCACTGTCTGCTGCCTCGTCATCTATCTAAACGCTAACTAATGCCTTTTTTTTAAATTTAATAAATCCTTATTGTTCAGATTATTACAATAGTTCCTCTTTTTCCCCCCATAGCTCCCCTCCACCTGGTTCCCACCCCACCCTCTGCCCTTACCCCCACCACTGTCCTCATCCATAGGTGTACGATTTTTGTCCAGTCTCTTCCCACACTCCCCACACCCCTTTCCCCCAAGAATTGTCAGTGCACTCCCTTTCTATGCCCCTGATTCTATTATATTCACCAGTTTATTCTGTTCATCAGATTTTTTTATTCACTTGATTTTTAGATTCACTTGTTGATAGATATGTATTTGTTGTTCATAATTTTTATCTTTACCTTTTTCTTCTTCTTCCTCTTCTTAAAGAATACCTTTCAGCATTCATATAATACTGGTTTGGTGGTGATGAACTTCTTTAGCTTTTTCTTATCTGTGAAGCTCTTTATATGCCCTTCAATTCTGAATGATAGCTTTGCTGGGTAGAGTAATCTTGGTTGTAGGTTCTTGCTGTTCATCACTTTGAATATTTCTTGCCACTCCCGTCTAGCCTGCATAGTTTCTGTTGAGAAATCAGCTGACAATCGTATGGGTGCTCCCTTGTAGGTAATTCACTGTTTTTCTCTTGCTGCTTTTCATATTCTATCTTTGCCTTTTGCTCTTGGCAGTTTAATTATGATGTGTCTTGGTGTGGTGCTCTTTGGATTCCTTTTGTTTGGGGTCTGTGTGCTTCCTGGACTTGTAAGTCTATTTCTTTCACCAGGTGGGAGAAGTTTTCTGTCATTATTTCTTCAAACAGGTTTTCAGTATCTCTCTCTCTTCTTCTGGCACCACCATAATTCTGATGTTGGTATGCTTGAAGTTGTCCCAGAGCCTCCTTACACTGTCTTCCTATTTTTGGGTACTTTTTTTCTTTTTGCTTTTCCGGTTGAGTATTTTTTGCTTCTTTGTATTTCAAATCTTGGACTTGATTCTTTTGATCCTCTAGTCTGCTGTTAGATCTCTGTATAATGTTTTTTATTTCAGTCCGTATATGCTTAATTTCTAGTTGGTCCTTTTTCATATCCTTGAGGGTCTTGCTAAATTTATCAGCCTTTTCTAGAAAATTCTTGAAAAACCTTATAACCGTGGTTTTGAACTCTATATCCAGTTATTTGCTTTCCTCCATTTCTTTCATTTGTGATCTTTTTCTTTGTCTCTGCATTTTGGCTGCTTCCCTGAGTTGATAGAGTGGCTTTGTGTGCTAGGTGTCCTATAGGGTCCAGTGGCTCAGCCTCCCCAGTTACCTGAGGTGGACACTCTTGGTGCTGCCCTTTGTGGGCTGTGTGCACAGTCTTGTTGTTGTTAAGCCTTGATTGTTATTGGTATCACTGGGGGGGATTGACCTCCAGGCCAATTGGCTGTGAGGATCAGCTATGTCTACATTGGGAGAACTTCTGTGCTGGAGACCCCTTATGAGACAAGACTTGAAAAAGCCTCTGTGCTCAGCTTGAATGGAGTGGGGTCTCAGGGCGGAGCAGACAGCATTGGTTTCCTGTCATCCCTGCCCTAATAGGCCCCTGTGTCTCAGTGTCCTGTGGTAATCACTGCAAGCACCTCTGAGAGAAAGCCGCCCTCGAGTTTTGCCTGCTGCCAGACAGTCCAGTTTCTCCCCAAATGAGTCTGGGTCCCCCGAGTCTCACCCGGAACTGGAGTTCAGTGCAGTCGGGAGCTTTTGTCTCCCTCCCGCTTGAGAAAGCCAGCTGCGCACTCAGTTGCCTGCCCTCTCCGCGCGTGCCTCAGTGCCTCTGCCTTCCACAGTTCCTCTGAGTCTCAGTGTGCTTTTCTCTTTCCTGACAGTCCAGCTTCACCCCATATGAGTCTGAGTCCCCAGAGTCTCACCCGGAACTGGAGTTCAGCGCAGTCAGGAGCTTTTGTCTCCCTCCTGCTTGAGAAAGCCAGCCGCGCACTCAGTTGCCAGTCCTCTCCACGTGTGCGTCTCAGTACCTCTGCCTCCTGCAGCTCCTCTGAGTCTCAGTGTGCTTTTCTCTTTCCTTCTAGTTGTAGAATTTCCACTCAGCCAGCCTTCCTGTGGTTCTGGATGATGTTCGTTTTGTCTTTTAGTTGTAGTTTTGAAATTGTTGTGCGAGGCAGCAGTTTAGGTGTTTACCTATGCCACCATCTTGGTTTCTCTCTCTCTCTCTCTCTCTCTCTTTTTTTTTTTTTTTTTGAGAAAGTTAGATGCCCAAGGCATTGGCTTGTCAGTGGTAAGTATTTGCCTGAGCTCGTCTTGTGGTCTATTGAGGTAATGGATCGGTGGCATTTGCTTGTTTTAAAGATGATTTGATCTAATGCGTTCTGTGTGGGTTGATGTGTTAAAGATTCAGGATGTTATTTATAAAGAATTGCAGAGAAACTGAGGACAAATGGGGTGTTGGCCAAGATTTTCTTCCTTGTGGATGCTGCCATCACAAATATTTAATTGGCACCAAGGTAAATATTCAAAGGTTAATGTAGCCTGCTGCTAATGGATAATGAGGGTGTGCATTCCCTCCAGCCTCAGTTAGCTCCTGGAATGGAATTACCAGTGTAGGGGTAGTTAGATGTGGAAGCGATATCTTCTCTTTTGGCGTTCACCTGAAGGTAGCCTGTACAGGAATGGGTGTCTCGGATGATGCATTTTGTGTATTTTGATGCCTTAGTCACAGTCCATTGTTTGCATTTCCATGTGTTTAAGATCCAACATCACTGAATGAGATAGTGCCTTTGGGTAGAAACACAGTGATACCAAAGACATATATTTATTCCAAAGGAAAGTCAAATTTATTTCTATTGCAAGTCCTATCTTTGGCATTCCATCTTTTTCTCATAGTTTGTATTGTTATTTTTCATGTTTCTCACATACACTTGGAAAAGGACCTGGCACATAATAAGTGCTCAATAAATATAGCCCAGGCTACTCTCATTTTCTTGCTTTTGTGGGTTATTACATACTTTTTATTTTTCTCACGGAGTATCTTCTTTCTGCATATTATTTCTAATTTTCATCAGTGTTGTGGTAACATCAATATTTGAAGGATGTTACTTATAAAAATTATATTATGCCAAAATGTTTTTTCTCTTTTTTTCTTCTTAAAAATTCTTCAAGTCATAGAATCCTAATCCAAGAAAATAAATTTATGCTGAGATATATTTTATATGGCCATCATCTGGGCAATAAATACAGAGTTACCTGATGCTATTATTTCTGCTCCAATACATTATTTTAAAAACACTTAGGAGAATTCCGACAAATAACAAGTGGAAGTAGGAGTATTTGACCGGATGGTCCCTATGACATTTAAGTGCAAGTCACACAAATGACTTGTTAACAGATGAGAATGTTATAGTCAGATAATCACTCCTTTCTTGGCTTCTTGTTTCTAAGCGGGTTTTCCACTTGTTTATGTAATACAGGAGAGCTGCTTTTGAATGATCAGGAAGAACTAGGTTTCTGTAAACACAATACAAGAAAGCATTGAAACGTGGGGATGTTTGGGCCACGAGCCCCAACCATGTGTCAGCCGGCTGTTGCTTCCATGGATCACTCCAGCATCATGGTCTTCTCGCTCAGAGCTTGTCAGCCCTGTTGCCTCTGCCTGTTTTGTTATTAAAGAAGAGATTAGCAGCTGTTCGATGCATATTAGGACCCGAGGGAGACTTTATTTGAGATGAAAACAGAAAACCTGAAAACACACTGAGAAAAAGAGAGCCCCTTCAGGAGCGAATGGTTTGTTTTAGAAGCATTTTGTCTAAAAGAAGACAGTTCCTAAGACCTAGTTTTCATGCTTGGGGAGGTTAGTCTATCCATAGAGATGAACCAAAGTGAGACACATTGATTGAAAACAACACTACACAGATAAGCATGACTGTTTTTCATTCTTTATTAACTAAGAAGAGGTAATAGTGGTTTCTCTGACCATGTCTTTGGGTCAGAGAAACATCTGCATGGGCACAGCCTGGAGTGCTTGTTACAACACAGAATTCTAGCCGCTCACCAACCTGTGGGATCAGCACCCCTGCAGTCAGGGCCAGGGGCCTCGGAGTCAGTTTCCAAGATTTCTGTGTGAGATATTTCTTTGCCAAAAACATGTGGCTGTTGACTCTATTAGCATAAAACTGTGAACAGTGTGGGATGCGGAGCCTGGTCAGCTGGCTATGTCCCCCCAGCCCCGCCACTCACTGTCTGTGACCTTGCTCAGTTCCCTGGCCTGATGGTTTGTCATCTGTAAAATGGGAGATAACAATAGCAGATCACTTAGGGCTGCTTGGGGACTTCAGTGAGACAATCCCCGTGAAGCAGTTGGCATAGCGCCTGGCAAATATCCAACGTGCGGGGAAGTGTGAATTGTCATTGTGACTGTGCCAATGTAATTGTTTTTGCTTTATTAAAAATAGTCATAATATCAAATTAGACTGAAGCTTACCTGTGACAGACTTGTAGAATAACAATAACAGCAGAAGCCTGGTATACTTTTGAAGCATAGCAATTTCTACCTCTGTCGCTCTCTCCCAAAAGGAACTTTAAATGATAAAAATTAAAAGCAGGTAGGTTTTCTGCACCGGCCTATTCATCAGTGGCTGGAGGATGCTCCAGGCTACAGACTGTAGAAGGCTGCCTCCAGGGCTGGATGGCCATGCCTGGCTCCCGGGGAGCCCTGCTGTATAGTTCACGGGCTGAACCATATTGCAGACCACCCCCCGCCCGTCCCCCACCCCCACCCTGCACTTCTTCCCCCTCCAGCGCCTTCCCCTTTGCAAGAGCCATGGCCAAAACCCATGAGCAGCCTTTCAGCCCTCACACCTGCAGACTGAAGGCTGCCTGGCTCCGGCAATTTAAAACGCACCCTTCACCTTCCCCTGGTAAAGATGGCTTTATGCTTTCATTGTGTACGTTTTCATTCAAGTTCCCACACTCTGGATTCTTGGCCATTAGAGGGCTTTAATTACAGCGATTTAGACAGACGGGCTGAGTGAGCGACAGCGTTTTTCCTCTGGCCATCCAGTGGAAACTTGAAAGGTGAGGGCACAGATGCAGATGTGTGAATGATCCCCGCTGTTCAGATGCAGTGGCACCTGAGTGGTGTGAGTCGAAGTCAGCGGTGCTGTTTCTCTTCTGGTCCCAGCACACCTGCCATGATCACCCAGAGCACACTGGCCACTGTCTCCCATTACTACGTTACCACTAGTCCTTTGTGACTGCCTCCAAAGATACCGTTTCTCCCCACCTTTGTTGTTCTTGCTGGTAAACCCCTTTTTCTTGAGGCCACAATTTGGAAGACGAAGAGGGTCCTCTAAATCGCTCTTAATCAATGCATCGAAGACTCTGCTCCTTTTGCTTTAATAACAGAATATTTTCCCCATTTCCATGTAAGTAAAGCATCTTTCTTACCATCTCCTCTGCTCCTGTTACATTATTTTAACACACCTTGTTCCTGAGAAGCAACTTCTCAGTTCTTTTTTATTTTCTTTTTATGGCAAAAAAAGTGAGTGTTCCTTTAAAATTATGAAATGCTTCCCTAGGATATCTTTTATAAAGAGCAATCCAGAGAATTAATTCAGATTATTTTCAGACCTATTTCAAACATTTTGATGACTCAGAATCTGAATCACAGCAAACAGAACACGATCTAAATACTACAAGGTGACACAAATTTAACACGAGTAGGAAAGGATTAAAAAGGCAGGAATTGCAGTTATTCATATTTAATTAGTTTATGTTGAGAGAAGTGATGCCACAGTTCTGGAGATACATGTTTAGGTCTCATTTGCATCATTTTTCAAATATATGGTCCTAGGAATATAAAAATAACTAAAATGTATGATGCTATAACCAAAATACAGAATTTCTGTCTCCCTGCTTGAAGTCTTGAATGTCCTTGTTTTGCAGTTAATGAATTCAAGATTTCTATTATGTTCCCCTATTAATCAGCAGTATTATAATTAATCTACCTTCCTTCCAGTAACCTTTTTTTTTTTTTTTTTTGGCTTGGTTTGCTATATACAAAGAGTATATGATGCCTGCAAGAAACTTGTGGTCTAGTTCAGGGAAGAAGATAGTGTGAAACTAATGTGAAATTGCTTAGTTGTTTATTCAGTAATTACATATGGAATGCCAACTGTATCCCAGGATGGGTTCTACTACTGTTGATGTATGACTAAGTTGAGTTGTGAAGAAGTAATGAATTTTATACAATATCAAGTCCTGGGGGAATTGTACTTTCCAAAGACAAGGGCAACAGTAATATCCTCCATCCCACATGGCCTTGCCACTCCCTCATCTGAAGGTACCAGTATATTTCCCATCCTCTAGATTGGGGCTGGTCTTGGTGACTCACTGGTAACCAGTGGCCCTCGGAGGCCAGGTCAGAAAAGGTCAGGCAGCTTTCACCTGAAGCTTTCAGAACATGTGTTCTCCAAACCCTTCCACTAGGGGAATGCCCTCTTGGAACAAGGGTTTCTGGTCTTCCATGCCCTGAGACCTCAAGCCCCATGAAGGGGCCCTGTGTAGGTGCTCCAACTCTAGACTTTAGGTCATCTCCACCCAAGAATCAGACCTAAGTGATGATGATTCCAGACCCTAGACTTATCAGTCTTCCCAGGGCAGACCCCAGATATTGTGGGACAGAGACAGTCTAGGCCAGCCGTGGGCAAACTATGGCCCGCAGGCCGGATCCGGCTGTTCTATCCGGTTCTCTTGCTCTCCCCTCCGCTCCTTTACTTTGAATTTATATTAGTTCACACAAACACTCCATCCATGCTTTTGTTCCGGCCCTCCGGTCCAGTTTAAGAACCCATTGTGGCCCTTGAGTCAAAAAGTTTGCCCACCCCTGGTAGGCCTTTAGCACTGTCCAAAGTCTTGACCCACAGAATCTGATATTATTTTATACCACTAAGGCTGTTCACTCTTGCCTGCATCTAATGATAGAGTATTGAACAAAACAGATCAGTAAAGGAGATACTACTGATATGCCTGATAATCATAATCAACTAACAAAAGTTTCCATTTGTTGCTTACTATGTGCCAGAATTTGTAACCTATTGCTTATATAATCCTCACAAGGACCTTGGGGTTGGTGTTCTTGGACATCCCATTTTGTAGACAAGGGAATTTAAGGTGCAGGGAGGTGAATAACACATTTCTATAGTAACTGAAGGAAGAGGATGTGGAGCCTCTGTGCCTACCTGCTTGCACAGATGTTATATCTAAGGACTAAATATGCTGTAGTCTAACTCTGGTGCATGAGTTTAGAGACCTGATCATGAGCAGGTGGGGTGGTTTTAGACTTTGCGCGATGTTTGGGGAGGAAATAAAGTTTACACTGAGCCTGTTCAGGTGTGTAAGATTTAGATAAGCAGGGTAGAAGAGGAGAGGCAGGAATTTAATGTGGAGGTAACCATGGGAACAATGACAGAAGTGAGAAAAGAATTAATAAGTGGGTGGATGCAGGACAAACCTGTAAGAGGAGAAGCTGGGGAGGAGAAGGATGGAGGGGGTTAGAACAGTTCCTTTAGAGACATAGCATCTGGGCATTTAATCTTGGAGGAGCATGTGTAGAATAACTGTTCAATAGAAGGTTACTCGAACAGCAATATGGAGACTGGGCACACCTGAGATGGAGGCAGTCAGAAGAATAGAATAGCTGAGATGTTTTGTAATTAGCCCCAAAGAATGATAGGCAGGCAAAAACAGTAATAAAGATCAGTGGTGGATTTAGAGAAATTTCAAAGAAATAAATGGCACAGCTTAATAGCAAATTGAATATAAGGATGGAAAGAATAGGAAGGGGTAAAAACGATGTTGGAAGTTTGATAAAATATCTCTTACATTCAAATAGTGCCATAAATAACTAATGCTACTCAAGGCCAGTAAAAGACATTAGATTAAAATTGCAATGCTCAGAAGTAGGCATTGCAAAAGTTTACAAATCTTAAATAATAATAATAATAATAATAATAATAATAATAATAATAATAATCACATTATTATCTTGCCTTATATCTAGAAGGCACTTCAGTTTTCTATATTTGACATGCAGCTCTAATATTTGGTGCTTACTAGAAGACTGAGTTAGGTATATAGGACAGGTGGCTATCCCATGTACAAAGGATGACTAAGTTTTATAGAGTATGAATTCCTACTTTAAGATCCTATGGTAGATCAGAGCTCGTCCTGATATCAGGTCCTTTGACTCACAGTCCACTTCTATTTCTATTTATAAAACTGCTTTTCAAATAGATTTTGGACTTAGGTAGACATTTTTTTTTGTTCTCATAACCTGAGGACCACAAATATTTCTCAACATCCTGTGCATTTACAATACACTATGATTTCTGACTGAGAGAGAATCACCCTTACAAGTAAACCCTCCCTATATAAGTGGACCATATATAAATGGGTAAATGCAAGAGTGAATAAGGTTTTAGGAGGTTTCTTGAACTTGTTCTGTCTGCAGGTTGAGTTCACAGACTTAAAAAGCTGTAAATACCTAGTTTTCAATTATTGGTCACTCAGAGCAGAAGTCCAGGTGTCCTTTTCCTTCTGAACCCTTTATACACCTCCTATTCATTTTACAACCTAATTATATCTAGATCCTTGAGCTCTCTTCATTTTTAATGCTACTACCTTTGTTTACACCCTCTACATATTTCTTGGAGTAACTCAACAGGCTTCTAATATGTTGTTGTGCTTTATTACCTCTGCACGCCGGTCCCATCCACACTGCACACAGATTTGACCATGCTTAAATTATCATTGATTTTTCCAAGACTTAGATTTTGAAAGCTGATTGTTGTTGGGGATCCCAAGAGACTTGGTTGGAAAGTTGTAAGGAGGATATTCTGAGAATAGGGAAGTGTGTGGAAGGCCGCCTGCCCTGTTTATCGGAATTCCAACTTAGCAGAGTCTTAGGAGAGTATCGAAGGTGGCACCCCTAATTATTCCTTGACCTTTCCAAACTAGTCTGTGCATGTTTACTGGAATCCTTATGCTTAATCCCTGGATGCCCTTGCCTACAGGACAATGTAAACACATGTGTCTTCCCAAGATTACTCACCCTATTGATTGTATCTAAAAGATAAAAATTCCAATAAAAGCCTAATGAGGCAGGCAATCCAGGCTGCCTGGCTTCTTTAGCTGGGCCGTCCCTTAGCCTTCTCTTTCACAGTGAAACTGTGTCGGAGTAATTTGTTCATCCATCGTTCAGGAGCTGCTGGTCAGCCCTGGCAGATTGTCAGATAAATCCCCTCAAAGCCCTATCAACCTCTTTAGTACCATCTCCTATACTTTAACACTATCCTGATATACACACACACACACTTCTTGCCTCTGTAGCATAGGATATGTTTTTTCCCCTTTCTGGAATGACTTTCTTCACTGTATCCACTGACAAACTTCTGTTTGTCCTTAAAACCCTACACATGTCAGCTCGTCAAACTCATCCTGCTTTCCTCCTGGTTAGTGTCAATCTATCCAGCCTCTGTACTAAATCTTCCATGGCTTTCCCTGTATTACAATTCTTTACCTTCATGACTACTGTGCCTACTAGTTTGTAAACTCTTTGAGGGCAGGGACCATGATCATCAGCCTCTCCATCCCTTGAAGTGTTTTCAGTACGTGCCACATGGTGGGTGCTCATTTAATGATTGTAGACATGATGGAAAAGGAAAAATGCTTTGGGAATAAAAGGCTTTGGATGGGAAAGGTCATTACCACTGTACCACAACCACTGATTTATTAAGCACCTGTTTTCCTGAAGCACTGTGCTGAGTGCCCCTCAGAATAAATTACACAAATCTGCTTCTTGACCTCTAAGAACTTATTTATAATTTAATACGTATATCAGGCATGAGGGCAAATATGGAAAGGGCAGACAGTAATTGAATAACCAGCATCAAACAGATATACAAATAGGTGAGATTAAATATTTACTTTGTATGTACATTACCTTGTAAAGGGTAATTGCATTTTAACAGCTGGTGAGTATGTGGGAACCATTTGAGTTTTATATATAGACCATAGGATCCTATCATAATGATTACAATGTAAACTGAATTTTTGATATTTTAAGGATGAAAATGCATATAAATACGTTCTATGAGGTTAATTTACATCATATTAGAAGAAGAAGTGATTTACCTTGGGCAGAATCCAAATCTAGACATCTCTGGGCAATTTAGAGCAAGTGGAGCTTATCTGTAGAACTCCACCATTTAAAAAATATGTATGAACCTAAAAAAAAATGTGTTTTTCATCAAAAGCAGAAAACAGGGTAGTTGACAACATGCATTTGTCTACTGAATGTGATAGAATATGTGATGAAATATGTTTTGTCAATAAAATAAATTGCCAAACAAAATGTAATCCTTTTTGCAATGCATTTAGTCTCCAGAATGAAATAAGCTACTTCCACAAAGTGCATTTTTCCTTTGAATTATTTCAGATTTTCTGTCTATCAAAAACTATGGAGAAAATGTGTTTTGCCAGACACAGTATTTCAAGGTATACAGAAAAAATGTATTAGCAAAATGACTTGTTTGTGGAGGGTCAGTAAATGTTTGTAGCATATCAACATAGTTTAAATGAGTATAATTTTTCCTTTAAAAGGCTAAGTTCTCATGTCAGTGTAGGTTATATTCTTAAAAATGTTCAAGTGAGACCCTCACAGTTCTGGAGCATTTTCATAGCACCTTTATTATACCATGTTATCACCACATCACTGAAAGAGTTAATTACATGCATAATTAGGTTCCTTTTTGTTTCATTCTCCTCCAGCTCTGTGAATTGGCCCTTTGCCCCAAGGCTCCTGAGGAATTTTAACTTACATAATTAATTAATGCAGTTTAACCCTTCAAATGTGACTCTAACACCCCACCTACTTTAACGTAATTCTAGATCTCTGGTTAATAGCCTGTAGTGCTATACAGTGGACAAGGTAAAGTCAAATAATTAAGTGTTATTAAGTGGGGATAAAATATAATATTTAGAAAAGTGATCAAAGGAGTAATGAGTATGGAAGGAGATTTGAGAAGGGTAAAGTATTATACCACAAATAACAGATGAGGCAAATGGGAAGAGTTTATTTCTTTTTCATTTGCTCTATTCTAATAAGAATACACTTCCTCACTCATGGTATCTGCTTAATATTTAAGGATTGAATGAGATAATGTCTTTAAAGCTCTTGGTTCCATGCCTGGCACTATTTCTATATTGATTTATAGTTTTCTAGTATTAAATAAATATTGTTCCATTTGCTTCTCAAACTGTCCTCTTTTTCTGAATAGGAATCATTTATTTCCATTTTATGTAAGAGTTAACTGAGATTCAGAGGGTCATATAATGATGGGCCCAAAGGAGGGACCCTTATCTACTGATGGGTGAGAAGGATTGTGTAGGAAGCAGGTGACATTTGGAGTATATATCCTAAATAAGAAGAAAATAAAAGGCAGGTACTGCATGGAGATAATGAATGTAGGCAGCATGTTGAGTATAGTGTTAAACTATATTGCCAAGGAGAAGGGCTCAATGAATTGAGAAATGACACTAGAAAAGTAATCTGGAGTCACAAATTACCTTATGTACTGAGGAATTTTGACTTTATTCTAGAGATACTGAACAGTTACAGGAAATGTTTAAGCAGAAGGCTGACATGACTCAACTTATATTTCAGAAAACTAGCTTTGGCGGTAAATGTGAAAGGAGGTTAGAGAGGGAAGAGACCAGTGGGAAGAGGGTGTATGTGGGTCTAGCAATGCTGAACTTTGGGTGGGACAGGGAAAGCCCAAGCTGTGGCTGTGGTAGTAGAGATAAGAAGAGGTGGGAGAGGAACTGAAAATATATTTGTTAGGTCTAATCGGTGAGAGGTCATTTGTGGTAGACAAGGGTATGAGAAAATGTGGGAATAACTACACAGCTACATAGACATTGTAAGCATTGATGTACGTAGAAATGCAAAAAAAAAAAAAAAAAAAAAAAAAAAAAAAGAAAGAGAAAACCCAACAAGTTGCTATTGGTGAAGCAAACATATTTGGTTTTAAATATAAGGGATCTGACCACAGGATCAATAGTCTGATGTGTTGTAAGTATGGATTCTGAGTCCAGGAGAGAGGCTGGGGGAACGAATAAAAATTTGGAGGGTTATTGTCAATATTTGCTTTTGTGATTGCCATGATGTATGAATGTAAGAATTTTAATTAATATTCAAAATAATGCACTGAAATTAAATTCAACAGATATGAAGGCCTGGCTCTTTCATGTTCCTCTCAGTTGTACTAGGTAACAATTATTGAGACTGTGCCAGGCTCAGTCTCAATATTGTGCATGAATTATCTCAGTTAAGCTAAAAAAAAATATAGAAATTTGGAGGAATATATATTAATATTTCTATTTCCCAGTGAGAAAACTGAGGCTTGGAGACATGAAATTAATTGCCCAATGTAAATAAGTATTCAAATCCTTATTTACCTCCAAAATCTGTATTCTTAAACCACACCCATAGAGAAATGTGTATATCTGATTCACTTTTAATAAATCCAGTTCTCAGTGGCAATTCTTGCTGTCCCTTCACAGCTAGATTAACCTCTTCTTTGAAATGAAATTATTCACAAGTACCCATCAGAGGACTTGACTTTCAGGAGACAGCCAATGGGTATTTATTTCTGTCCTTTTTTTCAACCTTCTCCTTCCTTCTCTCTTAACCCTTCTAGCAACCTTTCTGGGTATCATTTAGGACCCTTGGTTCTCTCTACTTTCATTGTAGACTTTAATGCACCTTATTTCTTTCTTGTCTTGAGGGTAGCATTTTGAGTGTAAGCATTATCTTTGCCTTTCCCGGGGTAGCTAGTAAAGAGCCTTACTTTGTACTGTGCTCAGTGCTCTAGTTGCACTGACTCATTGATAATTCAGTGAATTCATACTGTAAGTATCCACATTTTCAGAAGAGAAACATGTAGCTCAATCCACAACTTGCCCAAGTCTTCCAAGGAGTTGAGTCACAGGTGAAGATATGAACCCTTATCTAAAGCAAAAAGAGGGCCAGGTGACCAGTGCTTTGTGCACAGTAGGCTCACACCCTAGTAGGAAGGAAGGAACAAAAACATTTGTTTCCATAGGCAATACTTTGGGGCAGGGGTCCTCAAACTTTTTAAACGGGGGGCCAGTTCACTGTCCCTCAGACCGTTGGAGGGCCGGACTATAGTTTAAAAAAAAACACAAACCTATGAACAAATTCCTATGCGCACTGCGGGCCCGGGACGAGTCGGCTGCTAAGCAGGACAGGCAGCAGCACCCGTTGAGCTGGATAAATGTCCTCGGCAGGCCACATGTGGCCCGCGGGCCATAGTTTGAGGACGCCTGCTTTGGGGGCATGAGCATAGTTCTCTTACGCTGTGGGTTTGTTTGCTTTTAATCAGTACTCCTGATAATAGGATTCTGCCTAATATGACTCATTTCAGAGAAAGCTTAAATAAAGGAACTCCATAATAATGCAAAAAACAAACAAACAACAACAACAACCCACAAAACATCTAAAGTCAGTCTTCTGGAGTAGCTGAAAGGTACATGTTCAATACTAATTTCACAGAACCAAATTCTAAACAGGGGAGTCCACAACAGTATTGCAAAGCTTGTTCCAAAACCCAGGAGCTACTTTGATTTTGTATAGAATGTTAAGAAACGGTTATAAATAAATTTTAATGAAAAGGCAATTAATGTGGAAACCTTCATTAATGCACAGTTGAGAAGATAAACTGGACTTCTTGCTGAGTTTTTTACTTTTTAGCTAATTGCAGAACTTTATGGTGTTTTTACTGTATGTTAGAAAATGTCGAGGCACTATCTGTTTAATACAGCTAGACCTTGTGGGCAAATAGAACACTTTGAAAGACTTTTAATTTTTTTTTTTTTTTTAAGCAAAGAGGACAGAAGCCCCAAGAACTAATTATAAAGGAACAGTTCTTATTTGATAAAATGGATGCACAGTAATGAAATGCTCACCAAGAAACAGTAATTTTGAGTCAGCTTAGAAGATTTTTGAAATGATTATTTGTTTCCTCATATTAACAGACAATGACCAATGTTGCATACAGTAGAAAGTGGACATTTTATAAGAAAATTACGAAGGGTGGTCCTGAGTATTGAACAAAACAGAACCAAAAAGTAGGTATTTCTTAGGAATGTTGGTTTGCCTGAATCAAGTCCTCTAAACTCTTTATTAATTATTTTTTATTTTAATCCTCACCGGAGGATGTTTTTCCATTGATTTTTAGAGGGAGTGGAAGAGAGAGGAAAAGACAAATATTGATGTTAGAGAAACACATCAATTGGATGCCTCCTGCACACACCCTGACCAGGGCCCGGGCTGGGGAGAAGCCAGCAACCGAGGTACTTGCCCTTGATGGTAATCGAACCTGGAACCCTTCAGTCTGCAGGCTGATGCTCTATCCATTGAGCCAAACTGGCTAGGCCTCCTCTAAACTCTTTAAATAAGGTTTATTTCCCACTTCAACCCTAATCATTAAAGTCAATGGAACATCCATTCTTTGGTTTTTCAATATTTAGTTTTGGTACCAGCCTTTTTCTTAATGTTGCCATAGAAATGTTAGTAACTATTATATTCTCTACCCCCTATCACACATGTGGTCCTTAGAGAAATGGAAATGAAGACAGAAGTCTTTTGGCGGATAGATTATTTGAGGATTTTATTGGCCATATGGTGTACCCTCATGCCATGGAGTTAGGAAAAGTCTTATTTCTTGCCTATCAGAGGCATTTTACAAAATAATTTTTGTAAGTTATGGAATTACAATGGTTTCCCACCAATTTCCTTTGCCTTACCAGGATAACTAATCACCATATGGCAGGGCAGGGGGCAGATAAGGAGGCTTAGGGTCCCCAAAGGAGTGGTAATTTGTCTTGTAGCTAGCCTTTTTTTTCATGTCGTATTGTCTACCACTGAATCTAGTGACAAATCTCAAAATTCTGAATTTTAAGTCTGATATGTCAGATAAGTTAAACAGTCTGTCTTTCCCTTTTCTATCTCTAACTTTGTTTACTCAGGGGTGGCAATGTAAAAGAACTGGAGGTGTGTTCCTTTAACAAAAGTAGTCTAATTCCACTTGTAGGCAATACAGAGAACCAAAGAGAGACATATGTAGGTGCCTAACCAATCAAAGCCATCCCATCTTGAGAGGATCCATAGTAGTAAACGAAGAAAGAACCAAAGTTTGAAAAGTCCCTCTTCCCTCAGATTCACTGCTCATTCTTTATTAATGCTACAACTCATTTAATTATGACCTGATATACATATCTAAAGCATTCAACATAACTATTTCCAGGTTACCTATTTAATTGGCTGGTTAAGTGTATCAAATCAAATACTTACCCACAGTAAATTGCAAGAAGATCTGGTCTCCATCTCAGCCATTTACCAGCTCTTCAACTTTGAACATTTGTTTGTTTGTTTGTTTTTCTTTTACTTGGGACCTTCTCTGTTTAAACCTAGGTTCTCATGAGTTGAAACCATACTGTTTTATTGGATTACTAGAGCCCCGGTGCATGGATTCTGAACCGGTGGGGTCCCTTGGCCTGGCCTGCGGGGATCTGGCCAAAACTGGTTCTCCGACATCCCCCGAGAGGTCCCAGATTGCAAGAGGGTGCAGGCCAGGCCAAGGGACCCCACCAGTGCACAATCAGGGCCAGGGAGGGACCGTGGGAGGGCTCCAGGGTGTGTCTGGCCCATCACGCCCAATCCCAGTAGGCCAGACCCCAGCAGCAAGCTAACCTACTGGTTGGAGCATCTGCCCCCCCTGGTGGTCAGTGTGCGTCATAACAACTGGTCGAACAGTTGAATGGTTGGACACTTAGCATATTAGGCTTTTATTATATACTAGAGGCCTGGTGTACAAAATTTGTGCACGGGGGGGGGGGTGTCCCTCAGCCCAGCCTGCACCCTCTCCAATCTGGGACCCCTGGAGGGATGTCCAACTGCCTGTTTAGTCCTGATCCAAGTAGGAGCAGGCCTAAACGGGCAGTCAGACATCCCTCTTACAATCCAGGACTGCTGACTCCCAACTGCTCGCCTGCCTGCCTTCCTGATTGCCCCCTAACTGCTTCTGCCTGCCAGCCTGATCACCCCCTAACCACTCCCCTGCCAGCCTGATTGATGCCTAACTGCTCCCCTGCCAGCCTGTTTGCCCCTAACTGCCCTCCCCTGCAGGCCTGGTACCCCCCAACTGCTCTCCCCTGCAGGCCTGGGTCCCCCCCAACTTCCCTTCCCTGCAGGCCTGGTCGCCCCCAACTTCCCTCCTCTGCTGGCCTGGTCACCCCTAACTGCCCTCCCCTGCAGGCTTGATCGCCGCCCCCAACTGCCCTCCCTTGCAGACCTGGTCCCTCCCAACTGCCCCCCCCTGCTGGCCTGATCGCCCACAACCGCCCTCCCTTGCAGACCTGGTCCCTCCCAACTGCCCTCCCCTGCTGGCCATCTTGTGGTGGCCATCTTGTGTCCACATGGGGGCAGCCATCTTGTGTGTTGGAGTGACAGTCAATTTGCATACTATTCTTTTATATTAGATAGGATTAGATAGGATAGAGGCCTGGTGCATGGGTGGGGGTCCCGGCTGGTTTGCCCTGAAGGGTGTCCCGGATCAGGGTGGGGATTCCCTTGGGGCGTGGGGCAGCCTGGGTGAGGGGCCTGTGGTGGTTTGCAGGCTGGCCACACCCCCTGGCGACCCAAGCGGAGGCCCTGGTATCTGGGACTTATTTATCTTCTATAATTGAAACTTTGTAGCCTTGAGCAGAGGCCAAGGCAGGCCAGAGCGGGAAGAAAGCTTGGCTTCCCCCATCGCCGGGGGCAACTCAAGCCTCCTGCTCTCTCGGTGGCTGCAGCCATCTTGGTTGGGTTAATTTGCATACTCACTCCTGATTGGCTGGTGGGCATGGCTTGTGGGTGTAGCAGAGGTACAGTCAATTTGCATATTACTCTTTTATTAGATAGGAGGGATAATGAAAGTATATTTGGAGGCCAAATCAAAAACCAGATTTCTCCATAATGGAAAATTTGTGTGCTACCATTTCTCATGCACATATTTTCCTATACTTGAGGATTTGTATTTTGATTCATTGTGACAATAAGAATTATGGTAGAAAAGACAGAAATATAGCATGCACATGCATTATTTCCTTTGATTATTTGTTTTGCCCTGGCATAGATTCTTAGTTTGTTCTCTCTCCTCTCTCTCTTTTCTTTCTTTTTCACTCTATCTTTCTCTATCTCTCTCTCTTAGTAACTCGATCACCTTCTTTCAGAGAGATGCAAGGATACAAAAAATTTTGGCCAACAAAAATACTGAATTTATGTTTTCATAGAATGTTTTAAAATGCATTTGATTATTTTAAATAATCTTATAGGAATGTTTTTTTTATAAACATCCCCATTGTATTTGGTTTTATTTAGGTATAGCTATATGTACTGTTCTCATTTATGAACAATATTAATAAATTATGTGTAGTAGTTCTTTGGTATCCCAAAAGAGCAAAATATAACCATTGGGCCTTGAGCAAGGTCTCCGAACCAGTTTTAACTATGGATGTGTCTAAGTAATTGTCTTAATTTAATCTATGCAATTGAGTTTATACCAGGGTATAACTCTTTTGTTCACTGACACATTTATCGTTATTGTTATTATTAGAAAACCTGGCATATTCATTAAGCTACCAAGATAAAAAGAAAACCAAAGTGACATCCTATGGTGTCAGCTCAGTGAAAGATCAATGTTGTAGACTTACAGAGCTAAGAAAACCAATAGGCATCCACAGCCATTTTCTGTGAATAAGAGCTTACTCAAGCCCCTTCTCTAGGCTCAGGTCTGACTTCTATCCCATGTTTGGTATCTACATTTGTTGTTTAAATTGACAAATATACCTAGTCTGCACTCAAACCAAAAATGCAGGTTTTGATACTTTAATTCATTTTCTTAAATTACAGAAATCATAAAACATAGGCATTTTGAGTGAACTGCTATAGTCAAATATAACCTGTTTATAGTAGATGAGGTGTGATCATTTTTGAGAGTGTTTTATGCACCAGTATAGTAAAATTATTGAATTAAGCTGTCTTTACTTCTGTTTTTATTCCCTTTTATTATGCCTTTTCCAAGTTAATAATATAAGTAATGCATTCTCTTATTTCTGCATTAGGTGTATTAATTTGTTCACTTGGCCATATGTTTGGATGCCTTGACATGAACTGGATATCAATTCCCTTGTCACTTTTTTCCTTATTCTGACATATTGTGAGTTTACACCAAAATACACACTGCAAAATGTATGTTAGGCTGGGACATTAAAATGATTGACAGTGAACTTGCAGGGCAAGGAGGAGGCTAATCCATATATGACATGCAGAATCTGTTTTCCTGGCAACAACTTCATCTTTGTTTCTAAACATGAGAGATGAGCCAATGCACCTAAAAAGTCATTCAGGTAAACAGCAGAGAATCCTGTTTGGCAGGGCATGAATACCCAAGTCTTTCTCCTTTTCTCTGCGCTGTGGTAAATGAAAATAGATTCTTTCTGCCTAGATTAGTAGCTGTTTTAACTCAATAAAAGGTGTGTGCATCTCTGGTGGCTTCCTATTGAGTCATATTCAACCCTTTTATGTGTATATGATAACATCTCAGAATAGTTACGATATAAACCGGGCCCAAAATGTTGTGTACCTTTGGACTGTACACTGGATGCATAGCCACCTTTTTTTTTTTTGGGGGGGGGGGATGGGATTCATTGTTCTGAGAACACCTTGAATCTGATGATAGCCTTTATCAAATGTTTAGGTCTATAATCATACAGTACTTGGTATTTCACATTACATGAAGGAAAGAGAAGCTAGGAGGCTAAGCTGGTTCAAAAAATTGCATGAGGCCTAAGAAAAGACTGCGTACTCCCAGATGGAACTCACTGAAGATTCTGTTTCTTTGCATTTTCATTATAATTAATTATTTAATATTGCTAGTTAAATATCACGAATTGAAAATGTTCCAATCTATATAATCTGGCATCATGCTGCTCTTCTAAAATTCCAGGGAGCTTTCCTAAAGCGAAGGTTGGGAAATTCACAGTGTGAATGGAGCAATTAGAGCAGAGGTGTGGCATCAAGAGGTATGGGCCAAGAAGATAAGACATCATGAATGTGGCCTCTTTCCAAATGCATCCTAGTCAAATTAGCACATTGTAATAACAGTGGAAGAGAAAGATGCTGCTCTTTGGAAAATAGTATATATTAAAAAAAATTTTAATTTTATGGTCTCCAAACCATATCCTGAAAGAAATGTTGCATATAGGGGAGTTGGAAACAGCATTAGATGAGTTAGCAAAATATGCAATTTCAGGAGAGGGTGTATAGGAGTTGAGGGATCTGGGAAACAAGGAAGGAGAACAGCCATTGCCTGGAAAGTAAGTTATTGACCAGGGACTCTCAGAGTTAACTGCTGATGGATAATTTGCAAAGATGGGAAGTTAATGGTATATAATCCAATTATTTTGTAGAAGAGAAGTTTTGTGAATTGCAAAGGAGCTTAATATGCAGGTGGTGGCAGAGCCAGGGTTCATTATCTCATGTCTGTTTCTAAACCTGCCCTGAAGGCTTAGAGTATTCACTCTTTTAAGAAGTTAAACACATAGGAAGTGTCAACCTCCTTGAACCTTATGCAAAATTCATGTAGACTTCTATCTTACCTTATGGCATTTTAATTGTTAAAGCAATACATACTCATTGTAGAACATTTATAAAACTATAAGGGAATGTTTTCCCTTTCCCCAACCAAAGACAACCACAGCTGACTGTCTTATCCTTTGTCCCAGATGACTGGGAATGAGTACAGAGATGGTGGGAATAAAACTCATAGACAACTATCAGTTTTATTCACAAGCTTTGTGGGGCATAAATAAGGTTGTGAAAAATCAGTATGGACAGAGGGTACATCTGAGCAAGCTTGGTCCCCATTCTGTTCCTCACGAGGGTGTGGCCACAGGAGTGATGAAGATTTATAACCTTTGTTAGCACCAAACAAATGATCCCAAATCTTTGATATGATTCTCCACTCCCCAAGCCACGACCAAAAGAGCCACATCAGTTCACAGAAAGGCCATTTCATTTTTTCTGTTTCTTTCAAACATTTTAATTCTATCTATCCATCTATCTATCTATCCATCTTATTATCTGACTGTTCATCCATCCATACATTCATATGACAAAAAAGAACTGATAGTGTGTGTATCACATTATATGCTGCCATTTTCATTCACCTTATACTTTGACTATTTTCCTTATCAATATGGGAAGACTCTTCAAAAACATGGTTTTAAATTATTTGCTTAATTATGCAAAGGCAAAGATACACCCAGATTTTTTATTTCCTTAGGAAAAATCAGAAGGAGTTAATTAGCAAATTCTCATGTTAAAAAAATACACTTGCTAAATTATGAGGACTAAATTTACTAAAATTTCCACTTGTATTGTCAGGAAAAACAGTCATTAATATTTGCTAGAAAAGGCATCAATTAAAATTAACTGCGAGAGTTTATAAGGAAAGAACAAATATTCTGAGGTCTCACTCACATAAGTTATAATTCCTTATGAAAAAGTCCACATCTAAACCTTTTTTTAATTTTTTTCCTAACCTTTATTTGCTTTCTTTTTTTAAAAAAACACACTTTACCTTCTCTCTTTTCTCATGAACTCTCAACAGTGTCTGTATTGTGTACTGAGTAAGTCATGTTAATGGATTCCATAGATAATTTCCAAAGGTTGAAAGGGTCTTTGACTTCAGAGAAATTGAAGCAATTTTGAAAGAAGCCGAAGAGGTGTATATTAGAATCCTCCCTATACACATGAATAGTGGAGTGACATTTGAATTTGACAGAGAGAGTGAAAAGATCAAGTTGAAATGTGGCACAAGAGAAGGCCTCATCCGTGCCTTCTCTGTTTGCTGAGAGGAGATATTCTGAAACTCTGAATGAGCAGTAAAGGGCATTAGCATCAAGTGAGAGCCCAGGAGGCAACCTGGGTTTGCAAATAACAAAGTCACCTGGGCTAAACTCCAGGAAGACCTGGATGCTGATATCCAAGTTCACAGGCTTAAAAAATAAGTAACTTTTGTTAAAGAAGAGTGGGTAGGTGACCAAAGTTGAATTTGCACAATAAAGGAGAGATCACAGGAAGGAGACTCTGAAGGAGTAAGGCTACCTGGGCTGGTTCTGGGAGTCTAATTCAGGAGTCTGGGCTAGTCTCAGTCTATAAAACAATTTCCCAGAGGTGAGCAACTGCCACCTCGGCTGTAAAATAAATCTGAGGACACTGACATTTTATCTCCTTTAAAAGATGGACCCCTCACTGCAGTTACATGTATTTATTTTTAATAACAAGGACTTCATTTTCCCCTTAAAATTTAGAACACCCATGGCCTCTCCAGGTCCCCCCATTTATTCACCGCTGAACACCAGGATTCAAATATCATGGTGCTGTACTCACTTGGAATAAAGAGTAATTCAGAGAGAGAACTACTCATTGAAATTCACCTCCTCAAAGGCTATAGTCAGTGGTTGGTTGGTTATAAATAGTGTTTCTGCCTCTGTATTGTTTGATTCTGTTAGAATAGGAACATGCTCCTGTATTATTTGGGAATCTTAAAAATAAGTTTAAAAATAGAAAATAAATTATAGTGTAAGAAAAATAGCATAAGCATAGTAGAAAAAGAGGATTTTAATGATGGAATGAGTTAAGCATGCTTTAGTAGTAATGTTTACCTATAATAAGTAGAGTTGGTTAGGAAAGTTTACAACTGTGGTTAAGAGAACTTGCATCTAGGGAGTCCTAGAGTGGAGCCTAGGGTTTCCAGGAAATAGCTGAGAGATCTCGAGACCCTTCTCCAGTTATGAAACTGGAATAAAAATGCATGTCTGTCTGATAGGGTTGTTTTTGGAATTAAATGAGATACTTTTAAAGCAGTTAGCAAGTTTCCTTGCACATGGTAAGCTCTCTGATATTGCTTGTTCCTGCCTGAGGCATAACGAGCCCCTGTTAGGTCAGATGCTTGAGATGCTGAAATGGGATCATACATGCAGGGGATTTATGGAGGGGACCATCCCAGAAGGATCAAGGGGGAGAAGCAGGAGCAGTAGGACACATGCCTTCAGACCACATGCAGGTCTGACACCTGTGAAAGAAGAGGAGGAAGGAAGGCGGATTGAGTAGGAGAAATCTCAGCTCCAAGAAAGTTTGGGGCAAGTTAATGCAGAGGCCTTGGACCACAGGCAGCTCGTGTCCCACAGAAAGGAGGCTGTGCAGACATAGGCTGCCCACATTCCGGGA
Organism: Plecotus auritus; assembly: GCF_963455305.1. Lineage (NCBI taxonomy): Eukaryota > Metazoa > Chordata > Mammalia > Chiroptera > Vespertilionidae > Plecotus > Plecotus auritus. The sequence continues at coordinate 9,780,205 of NC_137773.1, read as the reverse complement.
GAAGCCAGGGCTCTGTGTGAATGTGCTAGTTACCGTGGTCGGCAAACTGCAGCTTGCAGGCCACATGCGGCTCTTTGGCCCCTTGAGTGTGGCTCTTCCACAAAATAACCACGGCCTGGGCGAGTCTATTTTGAAGAAGTGGCATTAGAAGAAGTTTAAGTTTAAAAAATTAGGCTCTCAAAAGAAATTTCAATCGTTGTCCTGTTGATATTTGGCTCTGTTGACTAATGAGTTTGCGGACCACTAGAATCAGAGAGACAGCAGCTAGGGGGTTGTGACCTGCAGCAGGTGTGAGTAGTGCCTTTCCGTGACTGCCAGGGGCCATCGCTTGGGCTAGTGATTTGGTACAGTCCTCATAAGCCATCAGTATTGATTTACTAAAGCATTCCTTCACTCTAGCATTTTGATAGCTAATTCAGGGTATACTGTCTCTGAACCTCAATTTCCTCACGTATGAGAGGGATAAAATAATAAACATTACACACTTATTTCAGGACTGATTTAAAGATGTGAGCTAGTTTTATGTGGAAGCATTCTGTTTCTTTTAAATAGTGGAAAATGCTTTGGGAATGTAAAGCTGGATTTTCTTTAGTCATTTTATAATTCAAAGGTTTCTTTCCACTAGTCTATCCTCCCAATTAGCCTGACTTCGTAAGACTTTATTATAATTAATTTCACATGAAAACATGTATCAGTAGAAACAAATAAAGTCTCTGATCTTTGAAATTACGAAGAATTTAAGGTTTACCACCAGAAAGTTTCATCTGATGACTGCTGTAAGTAGGCATGTTGGTGAATCAGATCCACTATTTAATATATGGAACCTAAAGAATTTAACTCACTCAATCCAAAAACCAGTTTTAGAGATACTGCAGATTGGGACGCAAGAAGATTGTTAAGTTCTGCATCAGGTGTTCATGGCCATATTGGAGGCCTCACAAACGGATGGGGGCATAGAAGGCTCTCAGTAAGTATTTGTTGAATAATTCACTGAATCAGTTAATTTCTTGCCATTTTCAAGTTTATCTCCGTGATCTTTCCTCATAGGGATTAGGGAACCTAAGCATAAATAGATAGAAGAAAACATGATTCAAACCCAAATCCCTGATACTTGTAGAAATTAGAAAGGAATTCTGATATATGACAGAATCCTTAGAGGTCATTTAATCCTACTTTACTGTATTGTATATTTTTGTGTGGTTCTTAAATTTTTTTGTTTGTTTAAGAAATATTCCTTAAAAATTTTTTAAGTATATTTATTGTTGAAAGTATTACAGATGCCCCCCCCCCCTCACTGACCCCTCCACCCAGCTCCCATCCTCCTCCCCCTTCCAGGCCTTCACTACACTATTGTCTGTGTCCATGGATTATGTTTTAAAGGTTTCTCAACATGGGGGAGAAAATTCTTAGTTGTTAAGAACTGTCCCACACTGTTACCGGAGAATCAAACTCCCCTGACGCTCATGGAATTGAGGTTCTTGTACTATCTTCAGAAAATGAATTTCCTAAGATTCCCATGGGAGGATAGGATGTGGAAGAGGCTTTATTTCTGTGAAGTTACATTTCTTAGGTTCCAAAGTCCCCTGTCCCTTAAGCCAGTCCTGGGAAAGGTGCAGCGGGGGTTCTAGCAGAGCCAGAAGCAAGGCCAGTGTCCAGAGCTTCTAGTCCATGTTGCAGCTGGATGTGGTTCAGCATCTGGCTAATTAAAGTCCGTCAGTCCATGTGTAGAGTCCAACATGGCTGTGCACCATGTGGACGCAGCAGTGTGTGTTCCTGCAACAAGAGCTAAAGGAGCTCAGCATGCTGGAGCCAAGAGAGAGTAGCTCCTTCTTCAAGAAGTTTATATATATATATATATATATATATATATATATATATATATATATATATATATATTTAAATACATTTTTTTTTTTTATTTAAGAGAGAAAAGGAGTGGGAGAGAGAGAGGTAAATATCAATGATGAGAGAGAATTACTGATTGGCTGCTTCCTGCACACCCCATACTGGGGATCTAGCTTCCAACCTGCGCATGTGCCCTGACCAGAAATCAAACCTTGACCTCCTGGTTCATAGGTCGACGCTCAACCACTGAGCCATGCCAGCCGTGCTAGAAGTTTATATATTCAGATTTTGTGCACTTGAAGAAGTGCCCACACCCATCCCGGCCACTAATTTGTTCCCAGGTATAACTGGCAGACAGTTGCCACCCTCCCATATCACTCAGATCTTACTGGGCATACATCTAAACTGCCTCTCTCCAGTCACCTCCCCCATTGACCAGTGTGGAGCAGACTTGGAAAGTGTTCATTGCAACTTTTAGCAAAGCTGTATAAATGGCATGCCTATATTATTTGGTCTCTCCTTTCCTCCTTTCCTGTTACACAATAACCAGGTTATTACAACAACATCAATACCTTGTGGGATGTTTAGCATCATCCCTTGTCTCTACCCACTAGATGCCAGTAGCATCTTTCCCCGCAAACCCTAGCTGTGACAATCAAAGGTATCCAGAATTGTTAAATATCCCTGGGGGGACAAAACCATCCCCAGCTGAGAGCCACTGTTCTAGACATTAGGCAGCCAAAGAAACTGTGGGAGTTTAAATACATGACCAAAACCATTGGTAAAGCAAGCACTGCAATTCTAATCCCAGGACTAGACATCTGTCCAGTTCTCTTTCAGCTGCCCTGTGTTGCCTATCTGAGTCAATATCTGATTAAATAAATGATCTCCACTAAACTTACTGGTATTTCATCGTGACTGTTTATATTTATTCCTTGCATTCTTCCAGTTCATAGGCTATTTGATATTACATACATTTTATTGCGTAGAAGGCAAGGCTTGACATTTCTTTCTATATTGGATTAAAATTGAAGTTCCTCCTGCAGGTGAAAGGGCCATGTTTTGAAGCCCCAAATTGACAGGAGAGAGTACAACAGTCTTTCTCTGAGGGACTGACTTGGACCTGCATTATGCTTTCTTTGCCCAGCTTATACTTAAATAAAAAAAAATTATCTGTACACAAAGATTTTTATTCAAGAAAATGCCTGCCAAGTTCAGAAGACACCTCTCTAAAGTAGCAGAGAACAGAATGATCTTGTAGGGATGGCTGAGTGTAATTTCAGATAATTCTATATCGGGTTTCTGAGAACCCTTTTGGAAAGCACTGCTATGTATTAGTGCTGGGTCTCAAAGAAATGGAAAATTAGTATTTTCTTTCCCAGCCTACAATTTATTGATCAAAGAAAACTTATTTTTGGCTTTGTAGTGTTGTAACAATCTGAAGCATATTAATAAAGAAAGAGAGTTGCTTCTTGGGGAGATAACCTTGATGACTGTAATTTTTCTCATGAGTATCAGTGCTGCTTATGTGCCAATATATCACAAGTGAAGGGGAAGGGAGGGGAGCAGATGTTGCTTAGCAAGGGCATTGTCAAGTTCTGCCCATTTTGCTTTGTCTTCTCTCAGCCCTTTTTCAAGGAGTTCTCATTCTTCACTCTTTATTTTGGAGAAGGACTTAAAGAAATAGTGTTATAAGAAAAGAAAGACTTTTGATAGTGAAGGTAAAAGAGCTGACAGGGGGTCGCCTACTGCTAATCATTGGTTCTAGCTAATGCAGCAGTCCTGGGACTGAACCATGGTTTATGTCTGTGTACGTGGATGCACGCATCTATTCCAAGAGCCACCTGGCTCCCATCCCTGCTCTACCTCCTATTAACTGTGTCAACCTGAGGAAATTACTTGTTCTCTCTCTGCCTCAGTTTCCTTATTTACAAAATGAGGATATTGGATCCTAACACAAATGCAGAGAAAACTGGTTAATATCTATAAAGTATGTAAAAATTACCTGGCACCTAATGATGTCAGTGTTTTTTTTTTTTATTTTCCATGGGAATCAAATATTTAAAATTCATAACGAGTACTGAGCACACTGCTAGGTGTCGGTGATTTATCACAACCAAAAAGAAAAACTTCAGACATAAGCAGATACCCAAAGCAAGAAATAGGTCACATTTTTTTAAAAATTACTTTTCAGTTTGTGACTATTAAACACCTGCTTCGTGGAGGCTATTGTGCTAGCCACAGAAGAGGCAGAGGTACCAGTCAGCATTTCTGTTCTCTAAGAACTCTGATGGAGGAAGGAAAGTTAAATATAAGTTAATTTGACAGATGATGTGATAAGTATAAACACAGTGTAATATGTTTCCATTGAGAGATTCACATCTCAACCTGGGGATAGGGTTTGAGATAGAGAAGATTTCCAGGGGAAGTGACGTGTGAGTCTAGTCTACGTTGCGTCAGGTGCTAAGAATGGGGTAGAAGGCACTGAACACTGCGGAAGGCAAAAGGGAGCCATGGAGCCTGGTGAGGAGCATAGTAAGCAGGGAGGGGAATACAATGGCATGGCTAGATCAGGTAGAGTGTAAACACTACCATGAAAGAGAAAGGAAGCCATCGGAATAGTTTCAGTAGGGGAGTGACGTGGTCAGAGAGTTAGGGATTTTATTGAATAAATTGTAGTCTTATTCTGGGTAGAGGGAAGGTTGGGAGAAGGCCAGACTAGAAAAAGCTGAAAGTCCAATTTGGTAAAACTTAGCTGAGTGATGATGAGGCTTGACCCTTATCACCATAAGAGAGGTGATACAGCAGAGGTGGATATGGAAATGCTTGCTTGTAGGACTCCAACAAAGTCACACTGACTGTTATTCTGGAGTGGATTTGCATTGAGGACAAAGCATTGAAAGTGAAGTTCTCTGTTTCTCACCATGTTGAACGGTTATTTCCAGACCTTCAGAGGAGGAGGGAAATGTGTAATGAGTTGTCTTTATGAGACATTCATGCCATCTTATGACAGTGTGAACGTAGATCCCTTACTGGCACCTCTTGCTGCCCTCTTTCTAGGTCTTGGCATATGGACCTAATTTTTTGGCACAACATGAGAGAATTTCCACATATTACTTTTGACATTGACGCAGAAGTATGGACTTTAATGAATGCTTTTCTTTGTCCCTTTTTTTACATCATAGATAGTATTTGAGCAGAGTCTGAAAAGACCATTAGAGATCATCTAATGAAATGGTAGCAGAAAACTTTTTATCTCAAATGCCATCAGCAGAGTCTTAATTGTGGCTGCTTGAAGAGCTGTGTTGACAAAGAATATGAGGCCCATATGGTGTGGTGGAAAAGTGACAAGATCAACTAAAGATGCCAATTTTGGGAGCAGCAGGTTGGAGCAGACACACATATTCATCTGTAGGACAAAGAACCCAATCCCATAGCCTTAAAGGATGTGCTAAAGGTCACAGAGTTAGTTAGGAGCATGGCTGTGAAGAAAACCAGTTTACGTGGCTCCCAGTGCTGAGGCACTTCATTATCTATCCTATCTAATAAAGAGGGAATATGCTAATTGACCTTCACACCATCACAAAGATGGCAGTGCCCACAGCCAATAAAAAGGGAATATGTTAATTGACTGTCCCGCCCTCAAAGATGGTGGCACCCACAACCAATAAGGAGGGAATATGCTAATTGACTGACCTGCCCTCAAAGATGGCAGTGCCCACAGCCACAAGATGGCAGCGCCCAGTCCCCTCAGCCCCTCCGGGACACCTGCCTCTGGAGTCCCCCAGTCCCCTCAGCCCCCCAGCTGCCCAGGGCCAGCTGAGGCTTGTGCTGCTGGCAGTGGCAGCAGCACAGGTGTGATGGAGCATCGCTTTCCCCTGATTGCTGGGTCGCCTCCCACCCCTGAGGGCTCCTGGACTGTGAGAGGGGGCAGGCTGGGCTGAGGGACCCCCCCCCCACTCCAGTGCATGAATTTTCATGCACCAGGCCTCTAGTATATATATAAAAGGATAATATGCTAAGTGTCCCTCCTACCATCAGACCAGTATGACATGCACTGACCACCAGGGGGCAGACACTCAGTGCAGGAGCTGCTGAGCTGCAGTGACTTGGCAGTAACGGTTGTAGGGTGATGCACCCTGAAACCAGAGAGGAGGGAGCCAGATTCCTCAGGGGGCTGCACGATTCCACTTTTGGCTGTGGGTTATGTTGTTGCTGGGGCACTGACAGCCCCAAATCTGGTTTACTGCACACTTGCATTTGCTTCCACAACCTGTTCGACAGCAACTTTGCAGAGTGTCCTCTCGCACTCCGGAACCCCTTGGGGGATGTCAGAGAGTTGGTTTTGGCCCAATCCCCGCAGGCCAGGCCAAGGGACCCCACCTGCCAGAGGGACCTGGCAGATGCCCGTTGAGCCATGGTGCCATGCTAGGTGTGGCCGGCCGGGGAGGGTCCACAGGAGTTTGGCTCCAGGGTGTGTCTGGCCTGTCTTGCCCAGTCCCGCCCCACTGGCCACCTTCTAATTAATTTCCTTTCAATGTACATGAATCCATGCACTGGGTCACTAGTTTTCTCATTAAATATTTGCCTAGGGTAACTATATGTCCAGATCATATTTGCTGGTGTTTTTGTTTTTTGTGTTACATTTTTAGCTTTTCACAATGTAGACAAGGACCCTCTTTTCATGGTGAGGATCTTTCAGAGGGAGGCAAGTAATAAATAAATGAATAAGATAAAATCAGACAGCAATTGAAGATTATGAAAATGATGAGTCTGGGTGTGGCAACATAAAATGATGTAAAACAAATAAAACATGACAACGGGTGGCCAGTCAGGAGAGTTGCTTCAGAAAAGAGGACTTTTTAGCTGAAACTTGTATAAGAAGAGTCAGCGAGGCCAAGATCTGACAGAGGAATACACCAGTCAGTACAAATACCAAGTGCAAAGACACTCAAGCTAAAAGTAGCTTCAGAGTTTGAGGAACAGAAAGAAGGCCTGCAGGGCTAGGGCACCGTGAGTGAGTAGGACAGTGGTACTTGGGAAGATGGGAGAGCGGGGTGGGGGCCAGGTGATGTTTCTCCATCTCTCAGGGAAGCAATTCTTAGGGTCCTGCTCAGTAGCTCCAGACAGTCACAAAGTGAAGGGCTAGACCCTTGGTCTCAGTTTCTTAGTGCAGTTCTTTTGAAAGTCCCTATGAATACATAGCCCTTTCTTTCTTTTTATAGGAAACTCCTTGATTATAACTGCCAAGATCAAACAGCTGATAGGATCAAACACTTGGCTCTATACAGATTAGAGTGGAAAATAGGAACCTGGAATATGTGTGTTTCCTTCAGGTGACCTTAGTAAAACATTCATGGGGTGCTGACAAGTACTTTGAATTTATACAATGGGGAACACAGTTTAAATACTTTGATATATTGCAGGCAGCTCCTAGAGAATCTCAAAAAAGATTGTGAAGCTCATTTAAATCTTGTACCAACCCTGTGAGAATTGGTGGGAAATAGCTACAGCTATTTTTTTGTAGATGAATAGAATGAGGCATAAAGATTAAATTACTTGATTTTAGATTTCTTGCCATAGTCTTGCATTCACCCTAATAGATACATTCCACACACGCTAATTTATAAATAAATCTATGGTTGAAATCTAAACTGTGGTAAAGCATCATTAGAATCTTTGATTTTTGAGTCCTAAGGTCCAAATTGGTATATTTATCTTACTAATTATGAGAAGCAAATAAAATGAATCTTTTAAGATTCATGTACTTGAACAAGATGCTGAGCCTGCTGAATTTTATTTTATTTGGCAATTTGCTCCTAGATATTTTCTGCTAGAGTGTGTAATGGTCAAGTTCAGGCTGCCCCATTTAATATTTGCATATATTCCATTAACTGCCTTGTCCTTTCCCTTCCCTCACTTTCTCCCCCATCCTTGCCCTCCCCAGGCCGATTTACCTGTTCTGTGTGACAGCTTATGAGCTTAATAAATCCAGGCAAATGTATAAATGGATGTTAATGGTCCACACTCCCCTTCAGCATAGCATGTATACACTTTAATGGTGACCTTTGATGGTTAATACCTAACTCAAAGGAATGACTAATGGCAGAATTAGGAAGCCAAGTAGATTTGGAGGTCAGCATTGTAGCTAATTGAAAGTAATACATTTGGGGAAAGTCAAGGACTTTGTGTGCCCCTCAAATCATCAAGATATACCTACTCCCTGAGCTACCTCTGATCCTAAAAGGTGGGTCTCATTATAGAGGACTTCATGGAAATCAAGTGCTGTTTCTGATGTGGATATATTGAGGTGTGAGCTGCACCTAGAATGTTTCTCAACAGGTGGACTAAAATATATATTGATGAGCAAAGTAGTGCCTGGAAAAGACGTGAGCTACAGGAGGCATGCAATGATGTGGAATCATTTCTTCCTCCACTTCACAGAAAATATTTATCTTTTGGGTTTGAGTCTTTTGTCCCCATCGTATTTTTTCTATGGACAGGTCAGATTTTGGTTGTTCTTTCTACTCTCTTGTTGATCTGTGATCTCAGAGCCTATTTCAAGTTGTAATAAGCCAGTGATATTATATTACTCATAAGGGAGGAGTGTGGAATAAATGGACCCTGACATCCTTTTTTAGACTATCCCCTGGTGTGTAGCACAAGGTGTATATCCCTGGATACACTTGGGTGTGTATAGAACAACCCACTCTAAAGGGATACCTCGCAGTCTACTTTAAAACAGGATCTATTTAATTAACCTAAAAATACATTGCATTTTATGATCTCCCAGTGCAGTTTCTTTTTTTCTTCCTCACAGGAAGACAAATTAATCTTAAATTCTGCTTTCTATATAAAGGTATATGCAGGTACATGCAGAAAGGAAATGATTCTTCCAAAAGTACAGAAAGTGAAAAATTATGTGTATATCTAGTTTTACCACCTTCCCGAGCTTTTAACATCAATGATGCATTTTTTAATTCTTCTCGATAGGTAGATTGTGAGATCATATAATTCTAAATAAATCTGGGTTGAGTCCTGAATTATTGAAAGTTTTTTTAATTGCAATCAATAGAAAGATGTATTCCGGGCCTTGATAGATATTCTGGACCAGTGGTGTCTGTGTGGATAACGGCTTTCTAGGCCATCACTGTCGCCTGGCTGGGAATAGCTCCAGTCTAGGAGTCCAGGGATGTGTGTTTACTAAGAACATTCACTTCATGAGCTTGGGCTCTTCCCTTTTACAGGACCTATGATTTTTCATCTAAAAACTTAGCTAGGTTAGCTAAAAGCTTATTTCGAGGGTAACTCTCATCTATAAAGTTCTATGATTCCAAGAAATAAAAACAAAAACCATAAAAGTCTTTGTAAGGAGAGAGGAGATTTTTGCCATGTGCCATTCTGGGTCTGTCTCCCCTATATGAAGCTGTACCTCTCCCAGCAATTTGTCTGTGTTGTTTTAGCATATGTCCGTCTTGGGACATAATTATTTATATAGTTGCCGTACTCCCCCCTCCTAGGTTGCAGGTTAAAACTGATATAAAATGGGATTTTATATAAAACGTTGCCCATGGTAAGCATTCAACACAGGTCTCTACTGGATGGCTGCCTCTCATGTACTGCTCTTGTGTGGCTTATGGAAATGGGCGTCATCGCTTTATTTTTAATTTCTGATATGTCATTGCTTCTGTCCTCGGGTAAAACTTTCCAGAACATCTGTCATGAGCAGTACACTATCCTAGATGCTGTGAGGGTTATAAAAACGCCATCTTATATCCCAGGAAGTTTTTTTTTTAAAATATATTTTATTGATATTTTACAGAGAGGAAGAGAGAGGGATAGAGAGCTAGAAACATCAATGAGAGAGAAACATCGATCAGCTGCCTCCTGCACACCTCCCACTGGGGATGTGCCCGCAACCAAGGTGCATGCCCTTGACCGGAATCAAACCCGGGACCCTTCAGTCCGCAGGCCGACGCTCTATCCACTGAGCCAAACCAGTTTCGGCTATCCCAGGACGTTTTTAATCGAGTGGTATAGTACATAGACAGCAGCAAATGAGAGAGTCACCAATGTCAGGGGTCTCGGCAATGCCTAGCAATAGCCAAAAAAGACAGCTGGGTTCCCCACTGGCTGCACACACAATTTCTAGTGTTATTATTATTTTCATTATCTTCAGAATCTAAGATAGCTAAATTTGACAAACAACAAGAACATTCTATAGATGATGGTGTGGCTTCTTCACAGGTGTATGGACGTGCTGGTCAGTGGTGCCTTGAAAAATATATATTTTTTCCTCACAGTGGAATGAGGTATCCGTACTGCTTCTGGAACAACATACAGTGTTTCCTGGAACAGTCATAACCTGGGAACTTTGGTGAAAGGCAAGCTCATGTTGGGCTGACTCGGAAACTTTGGGGGTTGAGTCCAGGAATCTGTGATTCTGATGTGCCCTAAAGAGAATAGAGACCTGGAGGATGTACCTGGGGAGAAGTGTGTGATAGTGAGATGCCAAAGACAAAAGTGAGCCCTGGTCAGCGTGGCTTAGTTGGGTGAGCGTCGTCCCTTGTACCAAGAGGTCACCCATCAGGGCACATGCCAGGTTTTGGGCTCAGTCCCCAGTAGGGGGCTGCAGGAGGCAGCGGATCTATGTTTCTCTCTTATGGGTGTTTCTTCCTCTCCCTCTCCCTCCCTCTCTGTCTCTGTAGGCATATATGCATAACCCATGGACACAGACAATAGGGTGATGAAGGCCTAGGGTGGGGTGGGCTAGAAGGGATCAAGGGGAAGAAAGGGGACATATGTAATACTTTCAACAATAAAGATTTAATTTTTAAAAATTTAATAAATATATCCTTGGCCCTATCACGCCTCCCCCCCAAAAAAAGAGCCAACTCCATACTTTATCTACACAGATATACATATATACACATATACAGAAATAATAATTAATGACAATAATACTCAGAATGCAGTTTGTTTTGTCCTTTGGGCGGGCAATTATTATAGGTTAGGTACCAACTCTATACTAGGCATTGTCCTGGGTCCTTTACACAAAATCCTAAATTAATTCTTATATTTTCAGTAGGAATTGTTAACTCTACTTATAGTAAGCAAAATGGCCCCGTAAGATTAAGTCACTTGCCCAGGATCACAGAGCTAGTAGGCAACAGAGCAGGATTTAGTCAGGCCGTCTGGCTGTAGATTCCTCTCTCTCAACCACTGCATGAAGAGATCATGGGATAGAACGTATTTCTAATTACAAGTATGTGCATAAGAAGGTAACTCTGCCTCACAAATTTATACTTCATCTTAAATTTGTGCTGTTCCTGTCCCCAGACTTCTCATGACTTGGAGAAAGGTGATCAGGTGATTGGGTTCAGAGCAACCTCTAAAATGTCACATGCAAATTCAGAGAAGCTGGGAATTCTAACCTGTCGACATAAGCAACTTGAGCTACTCCTAAAAGATGGCAAACCAGGACCTAGATATGAGGATATGAGCATGGGTTTGGGGAGAGGAGCGATATAAATAGATGATCAGGCATATTTCAGGGCGGCAGCGACTGGAGAAGAAGGAGGTGTCTACCAGCTGGCACAAACCTGATCCTACATCCTCCCTCTCCAACTTCCAGATTCTTCTCCCTCTTTTCACATAGTTCCCTCAGCTCACCCTTCTCTACCTTTTGCCCTCTCTTTAAATGTCCTGGGTGTTAATTTTGTCTTATTGTTAAATGACATAAATAAAACCAGAAAACACACGGTATGCATATTTCCCCAATTGCAAATTCCTTTTTTATCAATGGAAGATGGAAGAATTATAAGTTAAAAAATAAACAAAGGGAAACACATTCATTTCTAGTAGTAAGACTGCTGATGAAGTAATAAAAAATAATAAAATCCAATATACTGTAATGATGTTATCTTATAGAACTGCTTGGAATGTTTTGTAAAATATATATATACTAGAGGCCCGGTGCACAAAATTCGTGCACGGGGGTGGGGGGTTCCTCAGCCCAGCCTGCACCCTCTCCAATCTGGGACATCCCTCTCACAATCCAGGACTGCTGGCTCCCAACTGCTCACCTGTCTGCCTTCCTGATTGCCCCTAACCACTTCTGCCTGCCAGCCTGATCACCCCCTAACCACTACCCTGCCAGCCTGATTAATGCCTAACTGCTCCCCTGCCAGCCTTGTTTGCCCCTAACTGCCCTCCCCTGAAGGCCTGTTCACCCCTACCTGCCCTCCCCTGCAGGCCTGGTCCCCCCAAACTACTCTCCCCTGCAGGCCTGGGTCCACCCCAACTGCCCCTCCCTGAAGGCCTGGTCACCCCCAACTTCCCTCCTCTGCCAGCCTTGTTTGCCCCTAACTGCCCTCCCCTGAAGGCCTGGTCACCCCTACCTGCCCTCCCCTGCAGGCCTGGTCCCCCCGAACTACTCTCCTTTGCAGGCCTGGGTCCACCCCAACTGCCCCTCCCTGAAGGCCTGGTCACCCCCAACTTCCCTCCTCTGCCGGCCTGGTCACCCCTAACTGCCCTCCCCTGTAGGCTTGATTGCCCCCAACTGCCCTCCCTTGCAGGCCTGGTCCCACTCAACTGCCCTCCCCTGCTGGCCTGATCACCCACAACTGCCCTCCCTTGCAGCCTGGTCCCTCCCAACTGCCCTCCCCTGCTGGCCATCTTGTGGTGGCCATCTTGTGTCCACATGGGGGCAGTCATCTTTGACCACATGGGGACAGCCATCTTGTGTGTTGGAGTGATGGTCGATTTGCATATTGTTCTTTTATTAGATAGGATAGAGGCCTGGTGCATTGGTGACGGCCGGCTGGTTTGCCCTGAAGGGTGTCCCAGATCAGGGTGTGGGTTCCCTTGGGGTGTGGGGCGGCCTGGGTGAGGAGCCTGTGGTGGTTTGCAGGCTGGCCATGCCCCCCGGCGACCCAAGCAGAGGCCCTGGTATCTGGGGTTTATTTATCTTCTATAATTGAAACTTTGTAGCCTTGAGCAGAGGCCAGGGCAGGCCAGGGCAGGCGTAAGCTTGACTTTCTCCATTGCCATGGAAACCCAAGCCTCCTGCTCTCTCTGTGGCCACAGCCATCTTGGTTGGGTTAATTTGCATACTTGCTCCTGATTGGCTGGTGGGCGTGACTTGTGGGTGTAGCGGATGTACGGTCAATTTGCATATTACTCTTTTATTAGATAGGATTGGTTTAATTACTAAGATAAGCTACATGCATTTTATATTACCTTTAAAAAACTGTATCAAGGAAAAACCCCAAAGATTACCACTTAAAATTTCAGTTATGCCATTAGGGAAGGTTTTAGGCAGCCAAGTGTCTTTGGAGTTTTGAGCTTATTAAGGTTAAGTGTATAAGATCAACTTCTGTGCATGGTTATGGCTCCAGACTGTTGTACTATGATTTGACTTGTATTTTCATACATAGTCATTTTGACAGTCTCTAAAATCAGAGCATTTTAGTGGAACCATAAATGCACTCGATATAGAAGTGAATTCATGGGGGCATTTTCTTCTCCTGTCTTTCCACCTAATTGAAAACTACCCTGGGACCTGAAGCTGCCCCAGCAGGGTCTCATGCAGCCACCGGAAAGGCATCTTTGGCTAAGAAACATCAGTAATATTGATCTGGGTTGAGAATAAGAATTTGGTTAGTTTAGCAGAAGCAGAAATATTTCTTAAATTTGTACCTTCTGTAAAAACAGTCCCTTTTAAAAACTAAGCTCTCAGTGAGAATTAGGGGTTTGCAAAAGGAGCAAAGGCAATTGTCTACAAGGGATTCAAAGGCAATTTATGTGTAGCTTTTCGAACACCAAATAGTTTTAGTGAAAACAGCACTGCTTTTATTCCCTTTCTTTAAATATGCAAGTTATTAATACATTTTCAAATTAGTGGTTTGGAAATGTTTATGCCATTCTAACTATGAGTCAGGAGTACATCTCTACCTGCAAGAGTGGCTTGATGCATTCATTTCACTGCGATGTAAGTGTCACTTAGAAAGCCATTAAAACATAACCTTGAAATTAACATGGTGACCCTACAAGGAAATAGTAAATGAGTTGAAAAGGAATGGCTGTGAAAGGAGAGTCCTGCCTTTAGAATGCAGGGGCGGGGGGGGGGAGGGAAGGAGGGAGGGAAGGAGGGAGGGAGGGAGGAAGGGAGGGAGGGAGGGAGGGAGGGAGGAAGGAAGGAAGGAAGGAAGGAAGGAAGGAAGGAAGGAAGGAAGGAAGGAAGGAAGGAAGGAAGGAAGGAAGGAAGGAAGGAGAAAGAAAGAAAGAAAAACAAAGAAAAAAAGAGAAAGGGAGTTTGTAATGAATAATTAATAAGCCTCTGGTCTCAGAGCTGCTCATATTCACTTGCATTAATGTTGTGAAATACTGAATGGTGTGAATACATTAAAATATTCATTTTAGTGATTTTTGTTAAACAAAGCAATAGCATATCCAGTGGTCGGCAAACCGCGACTCGCGAGCCACATGTGGCTCTTTGGCCTCTTGAGTGTGGCTCTTCCACAAAATACCACGGCCTGGGCGATTCTATTTTGAAGAAGTGGCGTTAGAAGAAGTTTAAGTTTAAAAAATTTGGCTCTCAAAAGAAATTTCAATTATTGTACTGTTGCTATCTGGCTCTGTTGACTAATGAGTTTGCCGACCACTGGCATATCCCAAACTTCTTCATGAGGTGCCTCATTGGCAGTTTACCTTTTTATCAAAATTCTAAGCTGCCACTGCCTGGAGCTTCCTAAAACACTGATAGGGCCATGAATCCCTCTTCAACCCTCCAGCATCTCAGCACCCTCACTTGAGGCCCCATTGCACAGGGTCTTTCATGATGTACTAGCAAAGAAGTTAATGCTGAAGGTGAAGTCTATGATATGGAGTACAAATATTACTTTTGGAATCTGGGACAAATTACAGATCCTTTTTGTCTCTCAAAGAGCAACAATTGCTAATACAAGGAGTTGCTTTGAAGGGTGAATAAAATGACCTAGGCAAATATGCTTGGCACAGTGCCATCCTTAAGAAAAGAAAAAGGTCATGCCCAGGCAGTGTGGCTCAGTTGATTGGGTACCGTCCATGCACCAAAAGGTTGCTGGTTCCATTTATAATCAGGGCACATGACCATGAAGAGGGCGTGCAGGAGGCAGCCAATCAATGATTCTCTCTCACCAATGTTTCTCTCTCTCTCTCTCTCTCTCTCTCTCTCTCTCTCTCTCTCTCTCTCTCTCTCCTTCCTCTCTCTATAAAATAAAAAAATATATATTTTAAAAAGATTTTAAAATTATATTAAGATTTAGTTCAAAAATGATATTTTTCAGCATGGCTTACAAGCCCCACATGAACTGGCCCCAGTGTACTATAGAAGGTTATTTCTTACCATTTCCTTTTCCCATCTTACCCTCACCTCTTCTTTTATGTTCTGGGCCAGGGGAGTCTAAAACTTGAGTGTACATTACAAATATCCTGAGGGGCTTGTTAAACGCTGATTGTTGGGTTCCACACTCAAAGTTTTTGAGTCAGTAGCAGTGGGAATGGGGTTCAGAAGTCAACATTTTGCCAAGTTCACAGATGTTGATACTGCTGGCCTATGGGCCACACTCTAAGAACCACCAGTGAAGTCGGCTATTTCTAAAAAAATGCCACTCTTCCCTCTATCACCTGGAAAACTGACACCAAGGCCCTGCTCGCAAACACCTCACCCAAGCCTTTGCTAATCCCTGCAGCCAAAATTGGCAGTCGTGTCTTTTGAACGTCTGCAAGCATTAATTTCCATGTGCTTCTATTGCACTGTTCACCTTGCATTGTAATTGCTCACTTTGCATGTTACATGTTTATCCACCTGAACCATGTGCTCTTCCAATGGCAGAGACCATGTCATCTTCAATTTTGTAATGTTAGGGTCGTAGGTGCTGCCTGGCACATGGTAGTTGCTAACTAAACTCTGCTTGTGTGAATGAACAGGCAAACATGCAACTCATGCCCTTTGTTCATCCCCTTGTCTTTGTAAGATTAATTTCCTCCAGAAATGCTATTATTTATTGACATTGATTGTGAATCCTGGTCTGTTTTTCAAGACTTTCTGGTAGTATATTTTAAGTCTTAAAAAGCCTACTTCTCTAACTTGCTAGAATAGGCAGTCCTTCCCCTAGGCACTCATTGCTCATAAGTTTTGTTTTGGTCCCCCTCCATTGGACTGAGTTTTGTTAGAGCTGCAGCTTTGCTTTATTGATCTCAGTGCCCCCAGAACCTACTAAAGTGGCTGGCACTGTGGAGACTCATGGGGAATGTGTGTGGAATGAGGGGATGCTGAGAGAGTGTGCTCCAGGCCAGGGGAGCCTCGTCTGAGAAGTTAGCTGAATTCAGCCTGGTGTCCCCATCTCTCCACTCCCTTCCTGAGAATGTCCTTCAGAATCCCAATTCCCACCTCTTCCATGGGCCAAATGAGAGATAGACAGTTCATAGAAAGCTACCACCATAGCTCAAGCAAGATATAATGAAACCCTAAAGTAAGCAATTGTGTGAGAGTGAGGTGCAGAGGCCCGTTGGGAAATGCATCATGGAGGAAGCCATTTCTAAACTGACCAATTTGAATATCTAGCCGTAGGCTCTAGGGTGAAAGTGGCCTGTGTTTGAATCCCAGCTTTTCCAACGATTTTGTAGCTTTCTAAACATTGCTTTCCTGATCTGTAAAAGGGAATAAAACATTTTTGTGGGTATTAAGTGAGAAGATACATGTAAAAAAAAAAAAAACTAGCACAGTGGTTGGAATATAGAAAGTGTGCAAGATTCAGATCTATATGGGGGCAGCTGTGATAAATTGTCAGTGCATAATGGGCTCAGGCTGTGTCATATAAACACATGGTAAATGATTTTGTTCTTTATCCAAAAAGAATTTACAGAATCGCTAGGTAGGAAAAGCTCACCACACCTAAAGAAGCCTTTGATTATATTTTACCTGGTATTCATTACTAAGGAAGTAATTCAGTGCAGGTTTTCACAAGGTTGGAGTTTATAAAAGGCAGTGACCAGGGATGGAGTGGTTTGCAGGCAACATTTATGCTCCACAACCATATAGTAGTTGGGGGGCTAGAAGTTAAGAATTAGTTGAAATGTGGGAATTAAAAAGAAGATTTGGGGACCTTGGAATTTTTTTGCATGTGTGCCACTGCATACTACTGGAAGCATTTATTTTTTAATAATATAACAGTACAGACTCAATTAGATGGCTTGGGCTCAATTAATAATTGAGTTATTTGAACCCAATGTGCAAACAGTAACCTATGTAAAGAATGACAGATAAGTTTTTAAAGTATATTTTTACTGATTTCAGAGAGGAAGAGAGAGGGAGAGAGAGATAGAAACATCAATGATGAGAGAAAATCATTGATTGGCTGCTTCCTGCACACCCACTGGGGATCGAGCCCACAACCTGGGTATGTGCCCAGACCAGGAATTGAACCGTGACCTCCTAGTTCATAGGTCTACCCTCAACCTCTGAGCCACACCAGTTGGGCAAGAATGACAGAGAAATTTTAATGAGCTTATACAGACATAGTTCTACATACCAGAATATGTGTATGTGTGTGTGTGTGTGTGTGTGTGTGTGTGCTCTTGTAATCTTCAGATGGTACTGCTAATGAAGAGATTGCCTAAGCAACTCCAAGTTGGGATGGACAAAAATGATAGTAGCTAACACATGCAGGGTTGACAATGTGTGAGGTCTAGTTCCAAGTTCATTTACATTTACTAAGTCATGTAATCCTCAGAACAACATCATGAGGTTGGTGCTATTAGGATTCTTAATTCCTGGGAGAGGTAACGAGATCATTCACTAGGTTCCACATGAACCCAAGACAATATGGCTTCTATGTCCATGCTCTCAAGCCGAAGGTCATTGGCAATTTGTGTTTTAGTTTCCGATCTGAAAAGCTGTGCCCCCAGCATGCCAGCCCAGCGAGGGTTAGCCAGGTGGGGCCATGCCCAGGCTCTGTTTGTCTGGAGCATCACCCTGGCTGCCCACTTTCACTCCCCGAGTAGTGACAGTGATTCAGTGAATGTCTTCTGTGGCCAGTTTTTATTGCCACCTTCCTTGGGTAAACACGCACTCCAAATGCTAGTGCCATCCACTTATTTGCTCAGATAAGAAAATTTGTCACTTGAAATGATCTTTTGATTGTTTCTCTTCCTCTGGCTTCCTTCCAGGGCTTTGTAGCAAATGTTAAATGCTGTTTAAGAAATGTTTTTCATCTCGCGGAACAGGTTAGCATGGGTGTCGGTTAACGGTTGCATTTTGAACTTCCCACTCGGTAACTGACAGCCCATAATTAAGCATAACTTGAACTCTGACCATGTCTTCATGTAGTTTTGTAGCCTGTCACGACGTTTCTGTAGAATATTTTCTGTGAAAATAGCATACAACGAAATGCTTCCTGGCTTAGCCATAGCTCATCTCGGGTAGGTTAATACATTCAATGATGGGTTGGAAGCTATGGAAAGTCTTACCATAATATAAACATTTTTATTTCTTCTTGAAAGCACAGTTTCTGTATAATACATCAACTATGTATTTTCCTTAGGGGCACTGAAGCTCAAATCGGGGAACAGAAGATGAAGGCAGTGACCCATAATGAGACACCTAATGGCTGTAGGCCCAGTGCTGTCCCTCCCACCTGTTTGTGTCAGCACTCCTGATTGAGGGCCGGTGCCCTCACCTGTGAGAGAGTGTACTGCTCCAACCTGGGGATCAGTCTTAGATACCACTGGGGCTCCTGACTGCAATCTCATCCACCTTACACTCTCTGAGGGTCACAGGCCAGCCAGCTGCTTCCTCAGGGGTCCCCCACCCTCATCACCCAGACCTTCCAGGGAAGCATTTCCGAGTTCCAAATCAACAGAGAAATGAAACGAGGGTGAGCAAGATGAGATCAAAATATCATCCCATTGATACAATACAAGTAATATCACCCAAAACTGATGTCAGTGCATGGACAGGGAAGAAGATGCTCTGCCTGGCACAGGCCAGACCTGGAACCCCATAGGCATGCCTGAAAAGGAAGAAGTATCACACCTCTAACTCTCTTTTAAAGCTGTTAGTGGTTTCTTTGTTTTGTTGTTGTTTTTTTACTTGTTTAGTGATGTCTAACTTAAGGAAAGTCAGAAATCTTCTGCACCTGGATAAAATTCTATGTATGTGTACATGGAAGCAACCACCCCCTCCCACCTGCCCAGATTTAAGCACGTGTGCCGCATTCCAGAAGGCCCCCTCTGAAGTGCATACAGTTTGAACAGGCCCTTTCATATCTTATGAACTTGAGGGACAGAGTAGCATTTATGCATCTCATAAGAAGCTTGAAAGAGAGAGAATGAGAGAGAGAGAGAGAGAAAGGGTCTGAACTATGGCTGAGCAATATTCTGCCTTTCAAATTTACCAAGCTGATTAAACCCCTGCAGGCTCCCCTGGGAAGAAATGAGGGAGGCCTCCAGGTGGGCCAGGTGTGTTATGCTAATAGATTACCCAACACCTGGGAGTGGAGAAGTCCTCCCCCACCTGCATTAGGTATGTGAACCCCTGGAGGGCAGACGATGGTATAACAATATGACAAAATATCCTAGGACCAACGTGACAAGGCTTCCAGAAGCATCAATTTTACTCAACCAGTGGGAAGAATTATTATTTTAATAGTTACACAGATATGGATATTTATGGAACAGAATATAAAATCCCCATGAATTTTTAAAACAAAGCATAATCCTTTAAAGCTCTCCCAGGCTTGCTTTGGGCTGCTTTGGGCTGTGCCCCCAGATCCCCCAGGGGTATGTGTTCATTCCTCTCTGCCTAGGGTACCTTCAGTGGAAAAAGTCTGGAAGCTCTCCTAGGACACCGAGCTTGTGACATAAAACCTTTAGTAAAATACCAGCATGAATTTGGCAATGTTAGTACCTTGAAAAGGAAGGAAGAGAGGGATTCAGAATCAGAGAGAGGCAGTCATCAGAGAGGCACATGGTTGAAGAGGTGGACACATAGCTAATCAAAGGACAGGAAAGAGGGAAGGAGGGGGGTGGGTGGAGAATGAGAGAGACCTTAGAGCAGCCGTGGGCAAACTACGGCCCGCGGGCCGGATCGGGCCTGTTCGGCTGTTCTATCCGGCCCGCGGAGCCGAAAGAGCGGAGGGTTCTCTTGCTCTCCCCTCCGCTCCTTTACTTTGAATTTATATTAGTTCACACAAACACTCCATCCATGCTTTTGTTCCGGCCCTCCGGTCCAGTGTAAGAACCCATTGTG
Source organism: Plecotus auritus (assembly GCF_963455305.1). Lineage (NCBI taxonomy): Eukaryota > Metazoa > Chordata > Mammalia > Chiroptera > Vespertilionidae > Plecotus > Plecotus auritus. Next base: position 9,760,068 of record NC_137773.1, on the reverse strand, counting down.
GCCCTCGAGTCAAAAAGTTTGCCTACCCCTGCCTTAGAGTCTAAAGACAGAGAGTGGCTAAGATGCCAAGGGAAGCGGGAAGGAGTGGAGGTCAGTGTGGAGGCAGACATGTGCATCCTTGTCTATCTCCTGCTCTTATGGTTTGGGGTGCCATGCCACACAGCTCAACTGGCTCTGTTAGCGATGCTCTCTGAGTGAGGTATGTCTGCCATGGGGTTTTGTTGACAGAGAGTCAGTGCTCACTTGAGGTCTCTGGCAGTTTATGTTCAATCATATCTGAATCACTCCATAGAACTCCATAGAACAGAATAGAATCATAGGATAGGATAGGATAGGATAGGATAGGATAGGATAGGATAGGATAGGGTGGTGCAGTGTGGTGTGGAATCAGGATCTCATCTAGCAGGCCATGCTGCCAGAAATTTAAACTCAATTAAAAATGATACCTTCCTGCCAGGTATTAATTATTGCAAATTCAGGGGATTTTAGGAAACGTCAGGATGGGTGCCTCACTTAAAGGAACTCACATTGAAAACAAATAACAAACCAACAAAACAAACTGGTTGGCTAGCCAATCCAGCCCTCTTGAATTCAGTTTGCAGGACTTCAGTTTTGTATCCTGGTCACCTCTCAGAGACCTAAGTTCCTCCCTGTAACCTCAACATATATGTTCTCATTTAATCCCTTTAACATTTCAAGGGAAGACGTGCTAGTGTTCACGTTTTCCACGAAGAGAAATGAAGCCCCAGTATTTGTGGACTATTTCTAAGGCCACAAGTAAAACTCAAGACCTAATTTGAACCAAAGGTGGTTCTTGTGATTTCAGGAGCTTTTTATTGTGGCATCCACTCCAGAGCTTCCAAAAACTCTAAAGAATGTTCACTACAGACCACGGAGCTGTGGAAATCCATGATCTGCCAGGGAACTGTGGTTTGCAGAATATTTATCCATAGAATGGTTATCAAACATAAGAGTGCTGCTTAACAAAATACTGCCACAACTCTGCTATGTTAAATAACATGTTTCCAAATAAACAATAACAGCAAAGCTGGGACTCTTGAAAGTCAAGGGAAGAAATGGTTATTGATGTGGGGAAAAATAATTGCTTTAATAGCAGAAACATTTTAATATGACACTTGAGAAGAAACTGTCGCTGATGTGGTCAAAGACTCATTAAAAGCCAGATATTGGACAGCTTTTCCACTATTATCTTGGTGACATCATTGTATATAATGAATTTTGATTTTTTTCCCCTCATATATGTATAAAATCCAATAAAACATTGGAAGGAGAAAAGAGAAAAATTAGTGGAGGTGAGTGACTTCTCTAACTAGGTGATTGTTCATAGCAATGCATTTGCAGCAGTAGATTTTTACAACATGCACGTGTTACCTTCTCCTTGTTTCATTTTTAGGAGAACTCAGTCATGAATGTTCATTTCATCCAGCAAGGGGAGAGTTGACACAATGCCTGGCAAAGTGGGATTAGACTCTGAGCCCAGCCCGGCTGAGGGTGCATATTTCCTTTATTTAGAAATTAGAGTCCTACCATGACGCAGCTTTCTCTAACCTGCTTTTCCCCTTTTTATCGGGCCAACACGGAATTCATTGGCTAGGACCGTCCCCATCTTGGCTAAGGGAATTTCTGTCTTCGCAGCACACCGTTCCCCTCACTGATTCTAGGCTGTCGGTAGCTAGAATGAAAGCATCACGGCACCAGGCAAATAGCCGGAGAGGCCTCCCTAATGACTTTCAAACACCCACACAAAAAATTACCTCTCTCCTGCACGGGAGGTCGCCGAGGAAACATTGCTGTCCCCTCACACTTGTGAGCCATTCCGTCGCTAACGATGGTGTATTAAGCCGGTGGACTTATTCATCAATACAAAATACAGCGGAGTACATTTTCAAGTGTGCGCGGTGAATTGCATACACAGTGCACATTATCGCCATCGGAGCTGTGCTGGGGGAATTTAGCTAAAACTGTTTAGAGGCATCCCATAATAGTTTCCTGTAATTGTTTCAAAATTGGTTTTCTGGGGCTTGGCGCGCAGTTTTTATTATTGTTGTTATTTATTAATCTCATTCGATGACTGTCACAACCGATCCTGGTTTTGCGACCACGTTGGAAACAGGGACAGGATACCATTTATTTCACCAAGTGATTTCAGCGCTGCACTTCACCACTCAGCACACTGAGCCCTTCCACATGGTTCAGCGATGAATGGAATTCCTGACATTTGGCATAGAATTATAGGTCCACTGAGAGCAAGTGTTGGCCAATAAATAGAAAATGTTGTTCCATCTCATTTTTCAAAGCCATATTCTTATTTTTTTTTTATTTTGTAAATCTCTACATCCTTAGTTCTTAAAAGATAGAGAAACAAATAGCATATATTTTGACAATTCTCGCAGAGGCGTATAATGAACTTGGTTATTTATCCTGATTTATTGAGAGTACTATAAAGAGCAAGGGAAAGAAGTCGATTTTCTTTCCAGTAGTACATTAGTACCTAAGGATTTTCCATTTTTAATGAGACAGGAAACAAAGTAGCTCCCAGCTCCAGATCCCACCTAACTCATTAATACATTACACAAATATGGGCAACCTCTAAGTTCTGTTTTTAATGAGACAGGGTGATTAACCTTTACATGCATTTATTACTTACATTTTAGGTTTAAAAAGCTTGCCATCAAATCAATATTTTCTAAGTTTAGTCTTTTAGGTATCTCTTGAGTATTTCTCATGTCCTCATATCAACCCAGTGGGGCTATTATTCTGTGATTTGTGTTTCTGTCTCCTCACTGAGGTCTGAACCCTTCTGGCTGGACCAGTCAGCATGTTGCTGCCACTACCCTGGTCCTCAGGACACTGAGTCCCACATCACTTCTCGACACTGACACTCATAAAACGGATCAGAGGTAATGGAAGCGTTACTAGGTTGGTTTATTGGCACCAGTTGTGAATAAATCAGTGGAAAAAGCAACAAGGCAACACAATATTCAGGAACTCTCAGGGCTGTAGCCTTGTTACATCTTTTTACTCCTTCTTTTTTGCTAGTTCTTATCCAAATTTCTTTCCAGACCTGCCCTTGGGATGGAGTTAAATACATCAGATGGTGTCCTACCTCTGCTTCTTCCTCAGTTCCATTTTGCTTTTTTTTTTTTCTCTCATTACAATATCGTTAGAATGGGGAGAGGTCCTGGTACTGAGATGGCCCAGGAGGGTTCCCTGCTCAGGTAGCCTCAGCATGTTCTTCCTACATTTGATCAAATTCCCATTGCATTCTCGGCTCACCCTGTTCTCTTCTTCCTATGGTGTCTTCCATCCTAGGGTGTTGGATATTTTGTATGTTTCTCTAAATTCTCTGACTGCGTTCATCTTCTTGGCTGCTATAACAAAATATCACAAAGTTAACAGATAATTGTTTCTCACAGTTTTAGAGGCTGGGAAATCCAGGTGCTAGCTGACTGGGTTCTTGGTGAGGGCTCTCTCCCTGGCTTGCAGAGGGCTGCCTTCTCTCTCTGTCCTTACTTGGCAGATAAAAACCAATCTATCTTCCTCTTCTTATAAAACCACTAATCCCTCTCAAGGGACCTATCCTCTTGATTTCATGTAATCCTCCTTACCTCCCAAGGCCTGTCTTCAAATACTATCACATTGGGGGGTTAGGGCTTTCACACGTGAATTGGGGGCACAGCCCAGTCCACAGCACCAATCTTCTCTTTTTTATGTGTGTTAAGTGACCTTGACCTCTCCATCCCCACCTTTTCAACATAATTACTTTTCAAAGTAAGTTTTATATTAGCACTGTAAGTAGAAGACTAATATCATTTGTCATAAATAAAAGGTGAATTTATAATTATAAAAATATGGGGGAAAAAGATGTGAACCCTTTTCTGGTTCGCATATACTGCACTTGGAGAACACTAGTGAAGAAATAAAACACGTGCCCAGCCAGAGAGGTTCAGTGGTTGAGCCTCAACCTATGAACCAGGAGGTCACGGTTTGATTCCCAATCAGGGCACGTGCCCAGGATGTGGACTCAATCCCCAGTGTGGGGTGTGCAGGAGGCAGCTGATAGATGATTCTCTTTCATCATTGATGTTCTCTTTCTCCCTCTCCCTTCTTTCCTGAAATCAATAAAAAATATATTTTTTAAAAAGAAGAAATAAAATATGTGCCAGCTCTAAATTTAGGAATCTCCCCAGATGTGCCAGATGTGCCATTACTGGTAAAGCTAGAGAATTGATTCAAGCCGTGAGTATTCTGTATATCTATACTAATGACCTTAATCTGCTTTAGAATATATCTAGAGTTGGGGAATTGAGGAACAAAATGTGGATTCTATTAATTCCATTACTTCTCCTTTCTGAGCCCAGATTTAGAGTTGTGAGTAATATATATTTGTTTCTTGATGCGAACCGTACTGGCTACTGGCTTGTTAACTTTAATTGGTGGAACTGTGATCATTTAGGCTATTAGCAGAAACTAGCCATGTGTTTTCAAAGAAACTGGTATAAATTAGAACCTTTCATTAAAGACCAATCAGCCATTTTCACATTTCAAAATTTGACGCCCTTGCTTTCTTGATGGAGTAGCAAACGGACCAGAAAATTCATCTAATCCATTTTCTAAGGGTAAGAGTCAAGAAAATAAAAATCTATATTAACGGCTTAAAATATTTATATAATCAATTCTGGCATAACTACTTCCAGAGTCAGATTATAAAGTGATTTCCCCAATGTTGCTTGAAAGTTAGGCAGAGAGAAGGAGCTGGAGAGTCAGCCTCATTACCGGCTGTTCGGATCTCTAATGTTTGCTTTCAAAGATTTAGAAAGGAATCAAAGACATGTTTACCTAAAAAGGAATCAAAGAGGCATCTAGCTGTAGGTGAAATGGCATATCTTGCTTTTCTAAGAGCCAGATATACCACTTGACTATAATGAAAAAAAAATTCATGAATTTTTAAAAAATTGACTCAAAACAAGGTGATTAAGGAAGCCCAGGAGGGATCCAGGAATGGAATGCTTGAGAAGGAATTCAGTGACTTCCTGAAGTGACTGGACGTTTAACTATATAAAAGCCAATGGGGCAGCTTGCCAGAGAATTGAAATAGTAACAGACCAATGTCATAAATTGGTCTGCCACTCAGAAACTCTGATGTCGAGCAAGGCCTTGAATTTTACAGAGCCTCAGTTTTTGCATCTATATAATGGGTATGATAATGACAATGATTTCACTGATCTTACATGGGTACTGGGAAGGTCAACTGAGATACTCTGTGTGATTGTGTGTTGAACACTGTATGCTGTTCATTTATATACTAACGTGAGGCTGGTGATTTTCACTCCTTTCTTGTTCTTGTCCCTGAGGGAAAGCTGAGTGGTGGTCTGGCAAGACCCACCCAGTGAAAAGACCTAGGTGCTGCTCTCATGGCCACTGGAGTTGTAGCAAAAAATAATAATAATATCAGAGACGTAGGAGTTCATGCACAGGTCAGTCCAAGAATTGTATGTGTGTGGCCAAATTTCAGTGATACATTCACTTTTTTTTATCACTTCTATTTTATGCATTCTGCCTTTTTTTAAAAAAAATGGGAATTTAGGGCATAAAACTCCAAATTTCAAACAAATTCATGGGCTTCTGGACATAGACCTTCCTTGTTTGTCTGTAACGATCTTGGTAAAATTAATCTTAGGCGGCTTTCTGACACACACACACACACACACACACACACACACACACACACACGAGAATTTTCCCTGGGTAAAGTCAGTCACCAATTACTGGTTGTGCATTATTTTATCATACAAAAGGTTTTATTGTTAGGCTCTATGTAATTCACATATGTATATTATGTACATTTTTATGTCTTACATATCCTCAAAATATTTAATGCAACTGACAAAATGAACATGTACAACGGAAGGTATAAATGGGGGGGGGAGTTTCAGGACAAGGGAAATGTAAATAAAACTGAAAAGTCAAAACCAGGGATCGTAAAGACCTCAGATATGCCATTTCTTGCTTTTTTAACACTTGGTTCTCTATTCCTATTATTGGTTAGCGAAAGATGCTAGTCATTTTAATATATATTTTTACATTGTATTCTGGCACTAGCATCATGAAAAGAGTTTCACTCTTTTCTGTAGGTGATGGGACTTATTTTTATAGAGGTTGTGAGACTTAAGTTTCTCAGCTAAAAAGTGGCAAAATTCTACACTGAATACAATGCTAATTTCTATGCTGATTTGACATTTGACACACACAATACTACACAATATCTGATTACTATTAACCAATTCATTATCTGCCTTCTTCATTCCTCAGCTAAGACTTGCCCCTTATAAGATAGGTAACTTCATGTTTTTAGAAGCTGGGACTAAATATTTCATATTAATGAATTCTCAGATTTTGCCTGAGATATGTAATATTGAATAGTATTAGTTGGAGAATATTTATTATTCTTATAAATAAATAAAACTCTTTATATATTCTTATATAGGGTGGGGGATGCTCTAAGCATGGTGACAGAATGGCATTACGGCTATTGTTAATCAGATGGATGGTCCCAGGCACAGCCTGCTGATACTTGAGGAATTAGGTGACTGAGGGGAGAGAGTGACACCAGATGGGAGAAGGCTATATTTGGGAATTGGAATTCTTTTAAAATATTTATTATCAGTGACATAATAAAGAACAGAGATAAACTTAACAAACACAATTAAAATTATGCAAGCTCTATTTTACATTTACCATTAAAATCAGATGGATTATAGAGGGTATTAGGGCAGGGTGGGATATAGAATTTGGCAACAATATAGTATTAAATTTTTTTATTGATTTTAGAGAGAAACAGATATATTGATTTGTTGTTTCATTCATTTATGCATTCATTGGTTGCTTCTTGTATGTGCCCTGACCGGGCATCAAACCCACAACCTTGGTGTATTCAGGTGATGCTCTAACCAAATGAGCTACCAGCCAAGGTTCCTTTTGTATTAACATTGAGATCTATTCTGTTTTCTGCCTCCTTCACATTCTATGTAGTGTTGTTTGTAAATTTTTCCCTTAGTTGATTCAGACTGCCTTTGGAATTCGTACCCACCAGATTTTACCCATGTGGAAATGTGATCAGGAAGGAAGGGAGACCACACACTGAGATTCGCTTCATGCATATGCAGCTCTACTTTTATTGTATATTAGTCAATGGAAATTAATTGCTAATTATCCAAACATTTCTATGATAATATTTCAAGCTCTCTTGTAGCAGATGTGACCTAAACTATATTTGGAAGAGAGTAGATGGTATTATCTTTCTTGATGGGAGTGATTGCATAGGGCTTTAAATTTTCTGTTCACCGTTTTTTTATTTTAGAAAGAAAAATGGCTATCATTCTTCCTCAACATTTGCTAAATATTCATACTGGCCAGAGTAATTACGCATTGACTAAATTAGCAAACATACAACTCTGTCAATTTTGAGAATTTGGGAATTGAAATGAAACAGGTTGTGGATAATATATTCCATTATATGCTTAGACATATAGATTGTTTGAATATCAGTCACCACACTGCATTTGTAGCCATTGGTAATGACAGACTTTCTCTTATTTTAGAGCCTTCCATGCTGAATTATTCTTTTTTCATTGCGTTAGATATCTGTCCTTCAGTGTCTTAACATTGCTTTATAAGTTCCTCTTTATGAATTCTAATAATATACTGGATAGAGCACCGGCTATTTTTAGCATTTCTTTATATTTATACGATGAACAAACTTGAGCAAGTTTAGCTCTGGTTGAAACAGATAATTTCCTCTTTTTTAAAAAAAATAATATGGGACAGATACATTGCGAAGACAAAAGGAATTTGATGGCCATGGTGTCAAAGCTTAATTGTGACAATAGGTATTTGTGCATCGTGCCAAGTCTTTAATGAGGAGTAGTCACTTGTGTGTAATTGCGATCAATGACAAGCAGTGAAAATATCTTCATAAAGTGGCAAACGGGAGGTGAGGGGGACAAAGGAAGCAGTGTGACATTACCCATAGCTCCTTACACGCCGGCACATCTGAAATGCAGGAGTCAAGTTAGTGCTAAAAAACTGAAACTGCGGTGAGGCTGTTGCTGTGGATGTGGATGTACATGCGTTTATCTATACTAATAAAAGAGTAATATGCTAATTAGACCAGGAGACCTTCTGGAGACTTTCCAGACAAAGCCATGGTGGTGGGGCTGAGGCAGAGGCGGTTAGGGGCAATCAGCCCGGCAGGGAAGAGCAGTTGGGGGTGATCAGGCCATCAGGGGAGAGAAGTTAGGGGGATCAGGCTGGCAGGGGAGGGCAGTTGGGGGCGATCAGGCTGGCAGGGGGGCAGTTGGGGGCGATCAGGCCAGCAGGCAGAGTGGTTAGGGGCAATCAGGCAGGCAGGCAGAGTAGTTAGGGGCATTCAAGCAAGCAGGCAGAGTGGTTAGAAGCCAGAGGTCCCAGATTGTGAGAGGGATGTCTGACTGTGGGATTGGGCCTAAACCAGCAGTCAGACATCCCCCGGATTGGAGAGAGTGCAGGCCGGGCTGAGGGACCCCCCCTACCATGCAGGAATTTCATGCACCAGGCCTTTAGTACTAGTTTAAGATGTTTCTATGTATTCTAAGCTTGTTAGGAGCTGTCCCTCCTGCTAGAGATTTGTCTATGTCTATCCTTACTGCTACCCCAGCTCTTCCTGCATGTGCTTGCCACATCATTACTCCTTGTCTCCCACCATCCTGAGGACTATTGCTCTGCTTTATTCAATATCCTGCACTTTCTAAGTGGCCAGATCTTAACTTTTATGCCTGTTTTTAAGCTGACAAATCTGAGTGACCTGTACTGCTTTAAGTCCTGTAGAAGAGGGTCAGAGGGACTTTCAGCAGCCCCAACAGTAGGAAGAGCTGGGTCCCGTGGTGGCCCAGATGCCTGCTTTAGTCTCTAGAGTGTGTGATGTCCAGTGGAAGCTTTAGCAGTCAGGTGGTAGAAGCCTAGACACTGTTCCTTTAAGTTCTATCTACACCAAGCATGTCAAACTCGTGGCCCGCAGGCCACATGCCTCATTTATTTGGCTTGTATTAGCCTTTGAGTTTGACATGCTTGGTCTACACTGTTGGCTATCATTGAAAATATGAGTTATTGGCATCCACTACCCTCACATTGTGGAACAGAGCAATCCAAGTCAGTGCCATCCTTTGGTGCTTGAGGGCACTAGGACAAACTATTTCTAAAAAATCTATTTTTATTGATTTCAGAGAGGAAGGGAGAGGGAGAGAGATAGAAACATCAGTGATGAGAGAACATCGATTGACTGCCTCTTGCATGTCCCCCCCCCCCCGCCCCCCGCACTGGGGATCAAGTCCGCAACCCAGGTATGTGCCCTGACTGGAAATTCAACTGTGACCTCCAGGTTCATAGGTCGATGCTCAACCACCGAGCCACACAGGCTGGGCTGGAATGAACTTTTATTTACTGATGAGCTTGATGAGGTTTTGCTATGACCATGGATACGTCCAATGGAGACAATAGCTCTAAAATCCTTTGTTGGCAAGCATGTGAAAGAGAAATACAGTTTATGGATTTTCTTAATTGTGTTCGCTTTACCTGGATTTCAACCTCAGCAATAGTGGGGGGTCCTGAATGGGCTTTCTGTGCACTCCTGCCATTTGTAGAAATGCCTGTATTATAATTCCATTCAGTCTGATTTGTTCCTTTGTGAATGAGTTGTCTGGAACTGGAAATCGTGTCTCATACATCTTGGGGTTACAGGAAGAACATTCCTCCCCCCCACCCCCCACACCCCCAGCCACCCCTCCACACACACTTCTTTAACAGTGAAGTCTTTCCTGTATGAATATTCACTGCGAGGGGGGAAACCACACCAAATGCGCAGTGGTTGCTAACAGCAGATTTTGAGTAGGCCTTATCCGCCGAGTGCAAGTCTGGAGACTTGCTGACATTTTGAAAAGAGTTTTTAGAACAAAATGTCAGATGATGCGAGCTTTACATCACGCGAGAGTGACTTGTGCAGCTGATGCTAACGAAGCCTATTCTTACAAAACCACGTGAGGATGGATGACCACTGCGCTTTTAAAGGCACTAAATATACCCACATATGGGCCTATATGCGGGCCCCAGTTGACCGACCCCTTTGTAGGGCAAAGCGGAGCGGGGAAACTGGCGTTATTTTTGTAAAGGAGCCATGGGTGATGAGACGTCATTACATATTCCAACTTTGGACCAATGGCACCGCCACCCTCCTGCGATCGCTCATCAAGGCAGCTGTGCTGTATTCACATTGAAATGAAGGGATTTTTTTAAAACCCAAGCAGCTGTATTATTCATACTTAAAATACAAGCTTAGTTTCCCCAAATGGGTGTGACGTAAACATCTCATTAAATATTTTTAATTTTGAGAGAAAAAAAACACCCACACACAACAACTGTCAATGGCTGTGACTACGGTGGTGGTGGCAGCGGTTTGCATGTGTGTGAGCTCGAGGGAGCCATCTCTGCTTTAGAGTACTCTTCCTAGTAGCGCATCTCTGAGGAGTCAAGTCCAAGCTGCAGGTGGGAAGAGATTCGAGAACACGGTGTGCCCATTCCAGCTGGCATATAACGTGTTTTTTAAAAAATAGGTTTTTATTTATTTGCTAGAGAAAGAGAAACATCAATGTGAGAGAGAAACATTGATCAGTCGCCTCCTGCACGCATCCCAACCAGGGATGAACCTGCATCCTGGGTATGTGCCCTGACCCGGAATCGAACAGGTGACCCTTGGGTGCACAGGGCAACGCTCAGCCATCTGAGCCACACCGGCCAGGGCTGTTTGATAACGTTTGATTAGGTGAACTATTGTCTCAGATGAAAACCCAGATGCTTTGTTCTGGCCCCTCTTCATTTCCTTAAGTTACAATTTCCAATAAGTGAAACCTGAAAAGGGTAGAATGTTTCTTTAAGATTTCTTTTGTTTTGTTTGTTTGTTGTTTTTCTCTCAATTTATTGGGTAGTGCTATGTCCTGGCCATGTTTGCTAAACGGTTAACATTCCCAGGCCCAGTGACTCAAATTCCATAGACCAAGAGATAGACAGGATCCATTAAGATCCCATCTCTTTCCCTCTTTCTTTGGGAGAAATTTGGTTATTAGTCCCCGCCCACCCTGCTATATGTTGTTAATTAAATCAAAATGGCAGAGATGACCTTTTAGCCTCAGTTGTTAGTTAGGAAAGCATTGCCACTCAGGGTATGAGTTAGTTTCCTTGTGCTGCTATAACAAATTATCACAAGTTTCGTGGATGAAAGCAGCACAGATTTGATCTCTTACAAATCCGGAGGTTAGAAATCCAAAATGGAGTCTTGTGGGGCTGAAATCCAAGTGTCCACAGGGCTGTTTCCTCCTGGAGGCTCCAAGGGAGAATTCTTTGATTTCTAGGTGCTGTGGCATTCCTTGCCCCTTGGCCACATCTCTCCCACCTCTGTTTCTGCCACTTCAGCTTCATCTCTAGAATCTCCCTGCCTTTCTATTGGAAGGATCCTTGTGATAATCTCTCCATCTGGAGAGCCTTAACTTAATCACATCTGTAAAGTCCCTTTCACCAGGTAAGGTAGCATATTCCTAGTCCAGGGAGTTCAGGCATGGCCATCCTTGCCAGGCCATTGTGCAGCCTCCCTCAGGGTATGACCTTAGGAGGGAGCTGGATCAGGATGTGAATTCTGACTTTGTCAATTGCCGACCACTTACCTTTGGGAAAGTTTTTCAGTTTCCCACCCATAAACAGGGCTAATACTGCCAACTCTACAGAAGATGTATGAAACACAATAGGTGCTCCACCAATTTAATTCTTACCTAAGCTCTAGGAACTAAATGTAGAAGGAATGGGACATTCCAATGGTTTAAACCAGCCAAGTTATTGGTCAATAGAAATGGCTAGTCTTTTAGTTTTTGTTCCAACAGTGGAATTCATAGGTAGAGAAGTATTAAGCACATGGTGGACAGGGAGTGACAGTTAAGACATTCTCATTTTTTTAGTATGTTTATGAACCAGGTCATTTTCTTACTGCACCTCCCAATATTGGGTCAAGTACACTAGTGATTTTTGACAGATTCTTTCTGTCATCCAGCTGCCTTGTGTCACTGGATGCCAACAGGACTGAAAATCCTGACTGGTTCGGCCCCTGTTGAGAACAATCGCCATTTGAATTTGATTTGCTCATCTTCTGGGAAGACAGTCAGAGCTGCTCTTCAGCGAGGCTGAGTTGACAATGGGCACCCCTTGTACTCTTTATGGCTCATTCACCTATTATAATGATGATGTCATTATTCACATTATTGCTATTATTATTATTATTATTATTATTATCAGGTGACCTCTGTCCTGGGGTGGAACTCCCTGTGACAGATGGGAGCTTAATTTATCGGACTGTTTTATGCTGCACAATCCCCCTGCAATTCTGAGTTTATATCCCGACGGGCTGCTTTTCGGACAAAGGCAGCCTGATCACAGTTTGTCAGTGTTCTTGGTAGCTGTAAATCACCAAAGCTCTCTGCCAGTCCTTCTGGGACCCAATTATTTATGGAGCTGACAATTTGGGCTAACTCGCCTTGTTATGAATGCCACTATTACAATGAAAGCTTTGGTGTCTTGAATAGTAAGGCAACAGGAGTTCTGGTTGGTCAGAAATTTCATTCACTAAGAGTTAATTCATATTGGTGCCCCAGGTCATCTCTTAATGCCCCAAGAGAGTTGAGGAGATCTGTGGATAACATTCTATTTCAATCTTCTTTTCTGTCCTAATTTGGGAGATCCATTGATAACTTTAGTTCTGTGGTTCTGTGTAATACATGTTTGATTTTTAATAGTTTGGGCACAGCCTTCATTCTGAGTCCAATTGGACATCGTTTACCAAGTACTATGAGGAGTAGAAATGAAATAAAAGACTTGGGCTCTCTGTGTAAAGTGCTTGTAATTGGATAAGGGGACTGATCCAAGTAAAATCTGTATTTATCAATGTAGATGACAGAGAAATAAGTATCAAACAAGTCCAGCTTGACTGCCTTGAGCCTAAAAATGACCTGGAAGGTGATTTTAGTGAAGTGACATCTTTATTCCCTTATAGTCTTCACTGACTCTTGAGTCACACGAATTTTACATCAAATCTCTCATCCCTGATTTTAAGACATCTCAAAAGTGTACTGAAAAGAAAGGAAATTACTGAAACCTAAAAGAAATTAAAGTTTTCTGAAAAAAAAAATGGCCAACACAAGGAACAGATGAACAGAAAAATGGAACAGTCATGATTGGAGATAAAATATAGGTTATTATTTATTACTAGAGGCCCAGTGCATGAAATTCGTGCACAGGTAGGGTCCCTAGGCCTGGTCAGTGATCAGGGTGGATCGAGGCCTTCTGGCTGCCAGCTGGGGCCTCCCTCCCCTGGCTGCTGGCTGGGGCCTACCTTCCCCAGCTGCCAACTGCTGGCCGGGGCCTTCCTTCATTCTGCACCACCCCCCAGTGGTCAACACATGTCATAGCGAGCGATCGGTCTCCAGGTCTAACTCCCATGGGAACAATTTGCATATTAGGCTTTTATATATAGATAGATATTTAGGACAGTGATAGTACATTTGTGGCAACATAAGGACTGGAGGAACTGTTAAGGGCAGAAATAGAATAGTGGGGACCAGCTACAATTAGAAGAAATATTAATCATGCTCTATTAACCATGATGGTTCTGTTGTGATTAGAGAAAGCACACATTCTAACCTGGCTGGGACATGGGAGCTAACATCAGAATGCAATCCATCCTCCCGTCCTGGGAACTGCCTATTGTTAGGGAAAGATTTACAACCTTGTGGCTGAAAAATTTAGTTCTGGAGGCACCTGCTCTTTACAACACCCAGCCCCTATTGCCTGTAATCTGGTCCCAGTGGTGCCCAGAGGCACCTGTACTATGCGCCCCCTGACCCCCAACCCATATGACTTGTAACCTGTAATGATTATACTGTGCCTACTTTCCCATGCTTGTAATTCATACTTTCCCATGTAATCCGTGTCCTTCTACCCAATAGAAGCAGCTGGCTTATGGTGGGGGGGGGGCAGAGCAGATTTTTGTGGATGACCTGCTGCTCTCCCATAATGCTGGCAGTATTAGAATGAATGCTCATAGATGATTCAACCCTGCCTCTGCTTTATTGGCTCAAATAGTGACAGGCAGCCTGGACCCCTTGGTTGTCCAGTTACAAAACCAACCCATTTTCAGTGACACATCATTTGAAATAGAAGTTTTTCATTTACTATGGGCTTGACAGGTTCTAAGAATAACATCTGTATTTCAAATATAAAAGCATGATTTACGACTTACCTTTCCCTAAAACATGTGCTTCCACGACTTTAGCTGTACATCGAATTATTCTTTTTCCTTTCTCCTTTATTAAAATAGTCTTTGAACTAGGCATCCTGCTTAAAAGATTAGATCTTATAGGAAAACATAGCATATTGTATTTAAATATGCTAATCTCTTAGAGGAAATGAAGGATCTGAGCCTGCTCATTAAGAAATAAATTAATTCATCACCAACGCATTCATCATCAATCATCATCCAGTTGTGTCCAGTTTTCAATTAAGTTTTTCCAAACTGCTTTGTGCCTTTACCAAAAGAACTGATTATCTCTGATGATGATTTTTTTGTGGGTATTCAGATGTTGATGGTGGTTGGATTGACATAAACACGCTGAATGTCTTTTTTATTCAAGTAGTTAAGCAGTGGCTGTTCAGTGCAAACAAATACATTATGATGACAAGTAAAAATTTTTATTTGTTTAAAATGTATTTTAGTGGCCAGATATCCAGATTGACAGGGACTATTTTACATGAGCAAAGCTACCATTAATGCACACATTGATTATTGTTATATATGCATCATCCATTCATTCATCAGTGCATCATTTATTAAACAACATTTATTAACCGCTATCAGTTTCTAGTACTGTGCCAGGCACTGAGTATATAAATCAGTAAATGTAACTGACATGTTTCCTGCCCTGGTGGCACTTCCAGTCCATTTTATTGGAGTTTCCTTGTTCTGTGCTGTAGTTTTACTAGATAGCACACTATCAATCATGGTGACTTTACACTGTCTCCCTTGGGTTGTTCTGTACAGTGAACACCAAAGGCCATGATGACTTTACCGATGAACCTCCAGGTACACACCAGCCTCCTTACTTGTGGAGTGAATGAGTAGTCCATGCCAGAGGAGGCCAATTTCTGACTATCTCTTTAAGGTTTCCATGCAGAATGAGGATGTATGAAAATGACTCACCATGCCTGCCACTTATCTCTAGATTCCTATAACATGAAGATGATCACAATCTGCCATCGTGCTGTTAAAATGATGCATCACCCTACCCGTGCTCTGAAATGATCGAGTATTATTGCAGCCTCTTACAAGTTGGGCACTGAGATAATTTGGCTAGTGTTGGAGAAAGAATGTTCCACAACCCCTGTAGCTCTCCCTTCATTGAATAAATATGGCATGCTGCTGCTTTTGTTCTCCTTGTGTATGGAAGAGCAATTAAATGTGTCAAAAAAGAAAAATCACAAAAATGTGCAGACTTTTTTTCCGCTATGAAAATTGCAAGACTCCATTCAATCTGCCTTCAAATTATTGTTCAACAATGCAGGATGTTGTTATCTTTGAAATATTAGTTAACTTGTGGTGGGCATTACATTTCTTATTGTGGTTTCATGACTTCTGTGTCTACTAAGGACCCCACTATGGTCTTATATATTTCTTTTAAAATGTCATTGGGCTACCAAGATTTACATAGATACCTTGATGTATTTTTTTTTAATTTAGATAGTTTAAATGAACCGTTTAAAAAATGCAAACATCTGTATATTTCAGTTAAGAGGAAGAATGGTGAATATGGCCAGACTGCTGTAATTCTTGCTTTCTAGTCAATTAGCTGATATTCAAGTATATTCTTAGAAAGATTATAAAATCATTGTGATGAGAAAGGAATCAAGGATTTTTTTTTTCTACTGTGACTGGTCAGAGGAATGAAAGGGAAATCAAAGGTTTTCTTTGTCCATTTTGTTAGTGGATATATTCCAAGCAACTCGGTTAATTCAGTATTCTGTAACATGGTAAGTGCTCAATAAATGGGTGAATTGAATGACTTAATGGACTAAATCCCTTAACAAGAAAACGTATTATTACTAAACTTACGAAGGAACACAGTCCCTGATAAATTTTAAGTTAGTTCACTAATTTCCCTATGTAGTTTAAATGAGAACTAGCTTATTATTTTAATACAAAAATGAATCTTTTTCTTTTAGGCAGTTGAACCATATCTATTGATTTTCCCTGTCCACTGATAGTAAGCCTTGAGGCCCTGTGTTCTTGCTCATATATCTAATGTTCACAAGGGTGTGGCCCAAATTAGATCTTTTTTTTTTTTTTCTTTTTTTTTTAAATATATTTTATTGATTTTTTACAGAGAGGAAGGGAGAGGGATAGAGAGCTAGAAACATCGATGAGAGAGAAACATCGATCAGCTGCCTCCTACACACCCCCCACTGGGGATGTGCCCGCAACCAAGGTACATGCCCTTGACCGGAATCGAACCCGGGACCCTTCAGTCCGCAGGCCGACGCTCTATCCACTGAGCCAAACCGGTTTCGGCCAAATTAGATCTTTAATTATTATTTATTTAGTGAATTTTCCATCCAGAAAAAGGACCTTGTGTGTTCCAAAAAAAAAAAAAAAAAAAAAAAATGTGCACATTCCAAAATAGGATATCAATTCTGTTTTTACATTGTATTATTGAGATATTTTTAAAAACAACCAAAGCTGCCTAAAATCTGGAGCAATTACACAGAGTACCGACAGTGCTGTTGAACAATAAACTTCACAGCTCAAGATTTGCTCAAAGACAGGGTTTGTTGCCCCACAATGCTAGCCAGGTTCAGGGGTGCACAGTCTAATCCAGGCGCACAGGGCTAGTTGGGGAAGACAAGCATGTCGGCCATCCTGCAGCCAGGGGGGCTCTTTCGTACATTAAGTTTAGGGAAGAAAGATGTAAGTTGTTTCAAAAGAATCTACATTCCCTGCAGGTAAGGAGCTGGGAGAAGGTGAAGAGGCTAGTTCTGGGATGGGTGTGTTGTCGGTAAGGAAGAAGCGTTTGCCCCTTTGGATTGTAAGAGTGTGGGCAGCAGTCCTGGGAAGGTCGTGCATAAGCCAGATGCAGTGGGCATGATGGCTGTTCTCTCTAGAAAGTCCCTGAAAATAGTCACCTGGAAGTCAATTCCCAGTTTCCACACATATTCAGGAATGTTCCCAGTCTTTGGTTAATGTAGGCCTGCAGCTGTTATCTAATTAACCCCACCTGTCTCTTCCACCCTCCCTCCAGCCCGCTGTAACTTAATCTAGCACATCACAGAAGTTTCTCCTTCTTAGCCCACCAACACAGACCTGATTTTCGGTCCCCTCCGCAGATCACACGGCTTCTCGATACCCTGCCTTCATCAGGCTTCCCCTCTGCGTGGATAACCTGCCCTGCTCGCTCCGTGACTTTCCTCCTGGTCCCACGAGCTAGTTTCTAATATTTCTTGAAGATGCAACTCAGTTAGATCCTCTGTCGGAAAACCTTCCTTCCCACTTCTTCCAGCATTCCTCCGGCTGCCCTTCCACATTTTTGTTTCCATCTGTGACCATCTTGCTAACTGCGGGGACTTTGGTGATCTATTGTGTTTTATTCACTGCCACAGCTCCAGTGCCTAGTGGAGTGCATGGCATTAAGGGGGCATCGCCATTGCTCTACGGAAGGAAGGAAAGAAGGGAGGGAAGAAGGAAAGAGGGATGAAAGGGAAAAGGAAAACACCCACAGAAAACTCTTTCTTGCCTGTTCAGTAGAAGTCTCCTTCACGGCAGAACAGCCACAAGTTAGAAAAAGGAGGGGGAAATAGAGGATTTAAAAAGATTACTGTAGGTGTTATGAATGTTTCTCTATTAAAAATACATGTGTGTTTCCCTCCCTCTTTCCTGCTCATTTGATTGTGTCTGTTCCCCCTTTCCTTGGGCAACCCCACCATGAATTGCAATGCATTTTAATGGTCACCTCTGTTGATGAACTAGTGGTGAAATATTAATTTCTACTTGTGTTAAGATTGTTATAATCTTGTTTCTGAGTGTTCAGAAACAAAATCATCATGGTAAGGGAAAAAAGAATCATTGCTGTATAGCAAGCTTAAAAAATTGTATCCCTAAATACTTACCTTGGGGTCAGTTAAACTTAATTAGCTTATGATCGTGTATTTGCAACACATCTTGAAGGCCAGAACAGTGTTCTGGTCTTAGAATAGAAAGTTTTTTATGAATTCACTTCTTCAAATTCTCACAACAATAGCTCATACTTAGACAGTGCTTACTATGCCAGCAACTCTTCCAAGTGCTTTACATCATCAGCTCATTTAATTCTCACCGCCACCTGATTACATGTAGGTTCTGTCTTTTGTAGATGAGGAAACCGAGACCTAGAGAAGTTAAATAGTTTCTCTAGTGTCTGACATCTCACATGAAGTTGAGTTGAAACTCTAACCCAGGTAGTTTAGTTTGCAGGCTAATCCTGTCAAGCCTCAGAGGATTTTTAACCTGGAGCATGGATAATGTAGAAGCTGGTTCATGGCAGTGGTTACAAGCTGAGTTATGTTTAATATCATAAGCCAGTCTAGCATGATTAAGTTTTCACTTTCAAGAAAATGATGGGGTAAGCCTGGCCATGATTTCATGTAATCCTCACAACAGTCTTAGGAGAATGGTAGTAATCTTCCCCAAAACTCACTTCAAAGGAACTCAGAGAACATCAGGTGATGGAACCAGGACTACAACCCAGATGTCCTTGGAGTTTTTCCTGGCTTATTCTACAAATCTATGGATTTAAAGTTGATTTCAGTAAACCTCTCCTCCAGTAGGGATTACTAAATATTAGTAACATTTTTATTCCTAGAAAGCAGATTGGGAAGACATGGAACAATAAAGGAGGTCTCTGCCAGCTGGGAGATCAATTAAAAATTAAAAGCAAGGGAATTTCTCAAACATTTTATTTTTCATTTGAGGATATTTTATCAATATACCCTCTTTCAACAAGGTGTCCATTGAATAAAGTGAGGGGTACTGCTAGGTAGAGAATTAGTTGATGATACAATGCTCTTCAACTCTTAAGATCTTTTTTTTTTTTTAACCTATACAACATTTCTGACACCAAGTGTGTGGGTTTTACATAGGAAGCAGTTCTTCAAGTCTCTGTGGACACCAACTGGGCATCTTCTGATGGATAATTCAATTCTGACACTAACCACCTGAATTCAGCACATATTAAGAGCTCAGTTGCATAAGATTGATGCCCATGGCAATTCGGGGCCTTCTGAACTTCTGACTGACCAGCTATCAATCAGGAGGTTTGTACAACCCCCTCCTCAGTATTGATAATTTGCTAAAACAGCTCACAGAACCCAGGAAAATGGCTTACCAGCTATGACTGGTTTACTATGGAGGCTAAAGCTAAAGAACACCCACATGAAAGAGAGTTGTAGAACAAGGAGTGGAAGAGGGTGCAGAGCTGCTGTGTCTCTCCAGCACCTTTTGTGTGTTCACCAAACCAGCAGCTCCCCAGCCCCTGCACTTTAGGGTTTTGATGGAGATCCCATTCCAATGATGAAGTCATTGGCCTTTGGCAATTGCACTCAATCTCCAGCCCCTCTCTGACCTGAGGTCTGGGAGTGGGGTTGCAAGTTCCAACCCTTTAATGCCATGGTTGGCTCCTCTGGCAACCAGCCCCCGCCCCCCCTCCACACACACACACACACACACACACACACACACACACACACACACACTCCCATCCTTGGGACTTTCCAAAAGTCACCTCATGAACATAAACTCAGGTGTGCCAGGAACCAAAGGCGAAGACCAAGTATATATTTCTGATGACATTGCAGCAGCATGCCGGCATTTAGTGTTTATGACTTCCGAGGATGATATGGGGGCATGGGAAGGAGCTCTCCTGCAGCTGCCACTGCATGACCATCCTCACATGCCAGTAGTAGCCATTTAGAGCCCTCCTTGTTTACAGCTAAAATAACCCAGCTCTTTTCTTCTTTAAAAATGTCCCTAAAACCCTGTGGTAATATGTGGTTTTCCACTCGGTGGGAGGTCAATAAATCCCTGTTGACTCTCTTTACATTCAGCAGCTCTGAGTAAAAAGGAAAGAAGCCTCGTCCACCCAGGCATTGCATCCACTCTGGCTTTTTCTCATGCTCCATTTAGATGCCTAATAGTTAAGCCAGTGTAGTGTGCGGGGCTCAATCCTGAGCCACTGGCAGACGCACTTGTATACAGCATTTGCTACTTTTTGTCGGGGAAATAATCACATCGGAGAAGCAAGGCTCTATACATGCTTTCAAGCTGCTGTGATTTCTTCTACTTATTTATGTGCCCTGCACCCTGTTTTTCTATTATTTTTTCCCCACGAGGAGACTTGCATGGAATGGGGCAGGAATTTTATTCTGAAGTTCATTCGCTTTTAGAAACGGAAGAGTATAGGCTTGGCTGACACATAGCCGGACTTCAAATATCATTATAATAATAATTGTATGTACACATACCCACATGGTTCAGATCTGCTTGTAAATTTGCCTTGAGATTTATGTCATGAAAGACTATAATGTGGAAGCTATTAGGAGGGAGAGTTCTTTGCCTCTCAAATTGGGAATGAAATCAGCGTTCAGTTTTATGGGTCCAAACCAGGGGTACAGTTTTAATATAGACCCACAATTCTGCACTTCTTACCTAGTGTTTAACTGAAGGGAAACCTCTCAAGCATAGTCCATGGTAAGGATATGTGTGTAGGCATTTCTGAAAAAGTACTGACAAAAAAGTGTCCTAGTTACCAGAGGTTGGTTTGCCTTCTCTTGGGAATGTTTATGACTTGGATACATTAGGATTGTAATTATTTTGAATGATCAGGATATATATATATATATATATATATATATATATATATAATTACAATCCTAATGTATCCAAGTCATAAACATGTATATATATATATAGTTGTGAGATATATATATATATATATATATATATATATAGTTGTGATATAGTTGTTTTTTTAATTCATTGAAGTTTGTATCAGTTTGACTTTAAGAATGCAGATGAAAGGCCTTTAATCCTTTTACCCAATCTGTAAAAAAATCTAAAAAACAATGCCCATCATAATTAATGCAATTATCAGATATGCCAGAAATTCAACACATTTTCTAATATTCACCTTTCGCTGTTTTTAAATCTATATGTTTTCACCTTTAAGTTAAAAACCTTGCCAAATAGAGTTTACACATCTGCTGTAGGAACTGTAACAAATTCAGTGCAACGTGAAATCAATAAAGGCTGCTTTCAGCTGGTGAAATACAAGGGCACACTCTCTTTGTGCACAGAATGAGACCAAACGCCAATTTTCTTCCGGAGATGAATATTTCTGTTTATGATGTCCGGACCAGACAGAGCCTGCCAATAATCAATTGATCTAAAGCTAAATGATAAAGATGGCAAATGGATCTGTTCTTGTGTATACGTGTTGAAGAATAGGGCCTTTGTTTTGTAGGTGAAAATTGCACTTATTGAAGCAATTGAGTTTGAAAAGTGTATTTAAAATCTTGTGAGCGTTTTCCATGGGCTGAGAATATTTATCCTTTTGTAGTGTACTGGGCGGGTCATGAACCACACAGGTAATTAGAGAATTGATGGTCCCTCTCTGTTGCCTTGTTGAGTTATGCAAATTCGGCATGAATCTGGCATGTGAAGGACAGAAACATGTCAAAACACAAAGGATCTCCATATTTCTTTCATCAAAGTCACACATTTAAAAAAATTAAACTAAAGCATAGGCTAGTTAGAACATGAATATGGATTTGACGCTGCGGCGTTTTAATCCTAAGGAAAATTCCATATTTTAGTTTGAGAATGTTCTATTTTTTTTTTTGTGTGTGTGTGGCAGACACCATCTGATTCTGTCATTGGTGTATCAGAATGCAGCATTTTAATCACTGTCACTTGATCTATTACCACGTTCAGACTAGTCCACTATCATCTTCTTTCATTGTGTCATTTAATAGATGGGTGACCTTTTGTAAGTTACTTAGCTTCACGGTTCCTGAATTGCTTTATTTGTAAAATGGGCAGAAATTAGAACCTAATCTGTAGATTTGCCCTTAGATCCAAATGTAATTAGAAGGGTGTTGGCCACATAGAAAGTGCTGGATAGATAGAAGCTACTTTGGGGAAGAATTCCAATCCTGTTTGCCTTATAAAGGCATGAAAGTCAAGGCTATTCCCTTGTAGTCTTTCATGGTTTCTTGTTAGATGAACTTAATTCTATCCTAACCACCTAGACCAGTGGTCGGCAAACTCATTAGTCAACAGAGCCAAATATCAATAGTACAACAATTGAAATTTCTTTTGAGAGCCAAATTTTTTAAACTTAAACTTCTTCTAACACCACTTCTTCAAAATAGACTCGCCCAGGCCGTGGTATTTTGTGGAAGAGCCACGCTCAAGGGGCCAAAGAGCCGCATGTGGCTCGCGAGCCGCAGTTTGCCGACCACGGACCTAGACAGTAAGCTTTGTCATATGCTTCTTTGGTATTGCTTATGAAATGGCAAAAAACATAATGCGTTGTGGAATAGGGTTCATTTTGTAGATCCAAGATTAAGACTTCACTAAAATGTACGTAGATTCTGTTTGGTCAAGAGGGCTGGTGTAAGAGGTGGAACAAAGTATTCACTTATTCAGGGACCTGCCCTGGGTAACATGTTTAAAAGATCGTTTTGGTTTATGGAGCAAAAATTTCCAAACTATGTTCTGTGGGATATTGTGTCAAAAGGTAGTAAGTCCCCCCGCCCCCCATTGCATGGTCAAATAATATTGAGAACGTTCATGAAACTATCAGGACCCTGTGCTTCAAGATTTCTCAGGCCCTTAGAGGCCCTAAGTGCATGGGGTAGTAATTCAAGAAGGGGTGGTAGCAGTTTTTAAACTTGCCCTGAACCCTTTTTTGAAAGAACCTAGAGCAGTGGTCGGCAAACTGCGGCTCACGAGCCACATGCGGCTCTTTGGCCCCTTGAGTGTGGCTCTTCCACAAAATACCACGTGCGGGCGCGCATGTACAGTGCGATTGAAACTTCCTGGCCCATGCGCAGAAGTCGGTTTTCGGCTGTCAAAAGAAATTTCAATCGTTGTACTGTTGATATTTGGCTCTGTTGACTAATGAGTTTGCTGACCACTGACCTAGAGCATCTTGGGCTCAATATCCTGAACAACAGGATTTGGGAAGTGTTGCTCTAAGTCCCTGCCCACAAAATTGTGCCTTTCCAGTGCTACGCCACAGTGCCCTGGCAGCGTGCGGTTCCCCAGTTAAGTGCTGAAAATTGAGAATGATTTACAAAAACAACAAATCAAACCAACTCAAGGAGATCCCTGTAACCCGGACTCTGTCACTCATTTTCATGTCAGTGCATTTACTCCTGAATGACGAGCAGGAGGCATCAGGAAGCTGGCAGGGTTTTGCTGCACACGTGTGCTCAGGCAGCGTGTGGGGAAAACGACAATATGTCTGAGGAGCACTGGACTCCTCCGCTAAATGATTCCCGGGGCCCTGCATTCCACTAACTGCTGCATTGTCGCTCTTGAGTTGTCTGGGTATCGCTATAACAAAGCACTTAGGTTTTATGACTTTCAGATGTCTTGTTAGTGGGCAAATGAAGTGATGGGACAAGTGGGTTTTGTCTAGTTGCTAAGGAATAAAAATAACAAGTGCCTTTATTACTTTGCTGACAATCTATTTATACATTTCTGGAGGAGGAGGCTGCAGAGAAAATATGCATGTTTTGGACATACTTGAGATTTGTCAAATGCAATGATTTATTGCTGGCCCCTGCCATCACTATTTTAAGGAGCATGGACAGATACTGCCCCTACACTCAGCTTCAGGCTCAGTGCTTATGGCCATTGGAGAAATGAGGTCTGGTAAAGGCTGTCCTGTCCCCTGCTTTTTGCCCTTGCAAACACTGAGCTGCATATGGGATTTGAAAATGCACCATTGTCACCTCCACCAAACAGGAGAGGAGAAAAGAAAAGAGCAAACCTTTTCTTTTTTTTTTAGTGTTTGCCCCACAAGGGTTTTTGTTGTTGTTGTTGTTGTTCTGTTTTTGTTTTTTGGTTTTTTTTTTCAAAATGGAAAGTAACCCATGAAGTCTTCCTGTGAAAGCTGTGACAGTTTTTCTGGTTTTCATTTGCCATTGCTCTTCCTAGCTTCAAGCTCTTCTTAATCTCCAAGTCAGAGAGCACCCCTTCAGTTCCCTTGCCCCACAGAGCTGGGCCCCCACACTACTGGGAGGTTGCGGAGAGCCAACGGAGCATTATGGGTACTGGCATGCAAATGAGCCATTCCAGTCAGGTAACTCACCTACTGAGAGTCAAAGAGAGCAAAATACGCTTTTTTTGGTTACACACCTGGCCCCATCAAGCCTTTATCCAGAATCAAATAACACTTTAAAAAGTGTCTGGACTGTGAGAATTTTGAGTCCAAATGGCTAGGCTTGACACCTCTTGGTGTCTGAAATATTTAGGTTGCATATTCATAGTTGTACTTTAAGGGGGATTGAAGCTAAAGGTAAGATAGAGGAAATGGTAAATTATGGTGACCTGTTGTTTATAGATGAATATACTGTGGTATTTCCAACTTCTGAAAACCCACACTTGTTTTTTGTTTGTTTTTTTATGAACTAAGCATTGACATTTGTTTTCATGCAGGTGCGATTCATAATATCCCAGCATCTGAGTTAATAAAGAAGTTTTGTAGGCTCAAATGCTGTTGGTGCTGTGATAATTTGGCAATCTGTTACAGTAGGAAAAATATCTCATATAGTAGCCCCAGTGGTCCCATTTGCTTTGTGCAAAGAATGCCTTCCACCTGCTATTGTTCTCCAGTGTTTAGGTTTCAAAAGCCTCTCCTTGTTAGAGACAAAAAGATCCCACATGGTACCCAGATAGAGTAAGTCCAAGTGAAATGAGGGTGGTTTGCTTATTGATGCACCCCTCTTTTAGAGTGAGCTCCTCTCCTGCTCACCAGATAATAATTTACATTTTTTCAGAGTGCTTAAACAGGAAACATCCCAATTGCTACCATATAATATCATGAGGGCATGAAAAGAACGTGTGCTCAAATAGCCAAAGATGTCATAATAAAAGACCCTGGAAACTTTGCACAAATGGAGGGTCTTTAACAGTCACTAGGGACTTTTAGACTTGCAAGTTCCCTCCTGATGTCTGGGATGAAAAAAGGCAGTTTAGGGAGGAAAATATTTTTATATCTATGTGAACATGAAAACCTGTAGTTGTTCATTGTTTATTACCATATTAAAGCCCATGGACTGACTATATTGTAGAATTACTACTTAGAAATTAAAATGAATTATAAAATTAATTATCTAGTTTGTTTTGGAGATAAGATTTTTAGTAATCTATCTTAAAAGTTTTATCAGTAGGACTGTCTTCTTGTTGCTCATGTAATTTATACTTTTGTCTTACAATATCAAGATATGGGGGCAGCTAAGTGACATATAAATTAATTGAATTCTGTAATGAAATAACAGTTTAATTAGTCATTTATGATGTATAATCAGAAAGGAGAAAAATTTGGCAGAAAATCTGACACTATCATTACTCTCCTTTTGTAATATTTTTCCCCAATAGCGGCATAAATCAAGTCGAATTTTGTGAACCCCAACCTCTATTCTATTTTTTTTTTTACTTTAAAAATTTGTATCATGGCTTTGACTGAAATAACTGACATGTAAAATTCAGTATATATTTGCTCTTAATTTCTTCTTATTGCTAATCATTTTATTTGGAAAACAGAGATAAAGAAAACTGTATAAAACCAATAAACAGCTTGATAAGTTATCATAAAGCAGCACCCACTTACCACCACTCAGGTCAGGAAGTAGAATTTGGCCAGCCCCTTACCACTCCTCCCCAGGAGTCCTACACAGGTCACATCCCATCACAAGTTTTTTTTAAAAACCCTGCCATCCCTCAAAAAGTAATCACTAATTGGATTTTATGTTACCACTTTCTTGCTTTTCTTCCTCACCCAGGGATGCATTTCTCCATATCATGTTTGAAACTTATCTGTTTGGGGCTATTTTAAAGTCTCTTTAACGCACAATTCTCCTTATATCTCTTATTTCCCATACTATTTATTGATGAAGACATTGGGTGGCTTCTTTGTTTTTAAAGCAAGATTTCAACTCTAAAAAAGGCCAAGTGTCCAAATGGCCAGTAATCTTCTTTCTAGGAAGTGCTTAGTCATCATTCAGTTAGTTTCTGGTCCTGCCTCCACACCACTCCCTCCTCTACCCCAGGGCACTTCCAGTCTGCTTGGATAGGCAAGCACATCTGAACCCAAACTTGGCCATTGTCACACCCCTCCATGATGGGTTCTGAATTCCTAAGGACAGGCTGGGGGCATGCACACTTCACCCTTCAGTGGAGAGGGAAGGTAGAGCAGGAGAGGCATTCTCTCTGCCATTATTCACTGTGGCTCCTTTGAGATGCAAACAGACTCAAGAGTTTGTAATTCAGAAAGTCAAGGGGACCACGGAGGTGGGGAGGGGGGAGGTCAATGCCGATGGATGGACATCTCTCCATGGGCTGAGTTCCATGTCTCAAGAGACGACTGGGAGCAGTAAGTTCTGTCTTAGCATCTTTTGTGCGCCAGGCTCTTATCCGGGTTTTAATACTTTCCTACAACAATGTGAGTTAAGAGTTAATACCCTAGGGTTGTAGATGAGCAAGCTGAAGTTCTTCCTTACCACCTTCTAACTAGTCTCCTTGTTTCCATGTGCAATCTTTAAAAAACTTCAATCAGCCCAGCTGGTGTAGCTCAGTGGTTGAGGGTCGGCCTATGAACCATGAGGTTACAGTTTGATTCTGGTCCCGAGTTTCCGGCTCGATCCCCAGTAGGGTGTGTGCAGGAGGCAGCTGATCAGTGATTTTCTCTCATCATTGACATTTCTATCTCTCCCTCTCCTTTACCCTATATGAAATCAATACACACACACACACACACACACACACACACACACATATATAGTATATATATAAAAATTTGTTTAAACTAAAATTAAAAAAAAATAAATCAGACAGTACAATTCTGGTACTTTTTGCACTTAGAGTAAAACCCAGATTCCTTCCTGTGAGTGTGGGGCAACAGGATGGAGGGCTGACACCTGTGTATTTCATTGCTCTCACCTGTCCCCTACAGGGTCACTGTGCTCCAGGCACAGGGTCCTTGCTGCTCCTCCGATACAAGCAAGTCCAATAAGGTTAAGAGGCTGTAGCTTCAGAATTTTTAAGTTTCATATTTTCTCTCTTAAAAATAGTGAGCATGTAAAACTGGTCTTGGGATCTTTTCATTTGCTTTTTCCTGCTTCTGGAACATTTTCCATCACTGCTAACCATTTGCTTAGCTAGATGGTACATGTCTTTCAGGAGCTGAATTGTCACTTCCTCAGAGAACATCCCTGCCCACTCGATCTGTATTAACTTTTCCCTGTAATTATCTCCTCCACTTACTCTTTTTCCTTTCAGGCACTTGTCAATAATCCAAAGATACATGTATTTGTTTAACGTTTAGCTCTTCTACCTGAGGGTGGGGTATGTCTGCTTTGTTTACTGCAGTGTTCTCTGTGCCTAGTTAGCCCAGGGTCTGGAACACCACAGATGCTCAGTGAATATTGGTTGGAATGTAAAATTGAAATGAGGCTCAGAGAGGTTAAGTATCTTGTTGAAAGCCACACAGCTAGTAAGTATCAAAGCTAGAGATATGAACCCTCAAACCAATATTCTTCCAACTTTAATTGGATTTTCTAAACTGTGGTCCTTGAACACCAGTGTCCGATAAATCTTAATGGATGTCCTAAGAATAAAAAAATAAAGGCCTATGTTCAAATAAGTTGTGGATATGACACAATTCTTTAAAGAAAATTGAACATATTTTTTTTTTACCTCAGGACATGCAAGAGACTATAATATGCAAGTATGCATGTGGCTCTCTAAGAAACTGATATGGTATGCAGCATCGGCCACCACTTTTGGCTGTGATTTACTCCTTTCAATTAAATAGGTATCTTAGGCCTTGCCCCTCCTTAGAAAGTGGGTGAATGGAAATATCTATCAGCAAATTAAGACTATTCCAGGAGGGTTTTTTTTAAGTGTTATGCTTTCTGTTCTCTCTCTCTCTCTCTCTCTCTCTCTCTCTCTCTCTCTCTCTCTCTCTATATATATATATATATATATATATATATATATGAATATTGGGCAGTTTTATCTTAAAAAACCAAGCTTAGAAAGTAGAAATTAAAGAAAGGAAAGTGGCTGATAATTTGGATTATTGTGAAGAAGATATGAGAGAGAGATAGAAATAACAGATAAGAAAATATAAACAAAAGAAAGTTAAGTGGCTGGCAACTTAGGGTGGCAAGGGTTATTGTTCCACTTCAGCATGCTACTCAGAATGACTGAGAGGGATCTTAAAGGCTGACTTCCCTTAATGGAGAAAGTATGAAATTATGAAACAACCGATGTAATCACACCTTAATCTTGTTAAATAGAAACACTGTGATCTACATTCATATTTCACATATGGTCAATCTTGCAAGAGCGGGAGAAGGAGCCTGGGCACTATTTGGAATTTTAAATAGAGAGTCTATTGTACCTCTCCAAAGCCCACTGACTTCTTCACGAGAAGTACTTCCCTGGGATTGGGGGAGGGAACCCTAAGCAAGCGGGTTTTTTTCTTTGTTTGTTTGTTTGTTTGTTTGTTTTTTGTAATGGAAAGAAAGAAAAAAGTTTATTTCCAGAAGCCTGACACTCACGACCAAATGCATCCTAAAGAAAGCAGAGTGCATTTCAGAGAAAGGTGGAACTATGTGGGGAGAAGACAGGTTTCAGCTCCATCTTGCCAAGGCAGTATTGCAGTCTGTGGACAACCATGGCTTTTAAAAATAGTAGCTAAGGTGAAGCATTTGCAGCTAATGAGCTAATGCTGGCTCATTAACTGCAAATGTTAATGAGCGATGTGCAAATGAAACCCTTGTCATGAATACATGTTTGGGGGAGTGTCAAGGGAAGAGGTGCCCACATTTGATTTGAAAAAAGGTATCGCTTGATTCAGTGGAACCACCAAGCTAAACCAATCTTGACTTTGGGGTGCCCTTCTAAATATGAATATGCACCCCTCTCAGATACGATACAATCATACCAGAAATGGGAATGCTTAAAACAAATTCTTCTGGCCCTAGCTGGTTTGGCTCACTGGATAGAGTGTTGGCCTGTGGACTGAAGGGTCCCGGGTTTGATTTCCGGTAGGGCACATGCCCAGGTTGCAGGTTCAATTCCCAGTAGGGTGTGTGCAGGATGTGGCCAATGGATGATTCTCTCTATTGATGTATCTATCTCTCTCTCTCCCTCTCTGAAATCAATAAAAATATATTTAAAAAAAAAACAAATTCTTCTGGAAAGAGGAAAGTTGTGAATCATAATAATGGAGGAATAGAAGATAATTCATTTGTGAATTATCTGGGCTTTACTATTCTATGTGTTACATGCCGCTGCACTGGCCTTTGACACTGGCAACAGTGACTGGGAGAGGTATTTTCAAACAGTGCTTCCCTGGGGATTTCTGATTATGGTAACCACAGGCTATGCTACTGATGCTCCCGACTACATTACAGGGAAGATTTGGCTATTTCATTCATTCCAGCAAGCTGCTGCTTCCCAGCAAGTCACTTGTCTCTGGAGTATTTGACTGAATCTATAATAAGACAAAATAAAGCTATTTTGAAGGTTTCAGTAGACACAGCTTCCATAGCCAAGTCCTCTGGATACCTGGAGGGAAAGAAAGATGAGACGAAGGTGCAGCCTCTGAATCCTCTGTGAGCCGGATGCTCGTATCATGCCCGCCCCCTGGAGCCTTCCACCTGCTGGGAACGCTCTGGGTTCTCTGCCATTGTGCATCCAACGTCCTTTGTTTTAGTGTGCGTGCGCAATTGCATTAAGAGTGCTAGAAAAGTAAATCCTTTTTTTGTTTCCTCCAAATCAGGAAACTGTGTGTCCTCGCCTGTAAAGTATTCCAGGTAAAAATAAGGACATCTGTCATCTCAGTTGTGAACGGGGCAGGGTGGGAATAAAAAGGTACTGGGGCCAGCTGATGTGGCTCAGTGGTTGAGCATTGACCCATGAACCAGAAGATCATAGTTTGATTCCCAGTCAGGGCACATGCCTTGGTTGCAGGCTTGGTCCCCAGTGGGGGGCATATGGGAGGCAGCCAAACAATGATTTTCTCTCATCATTGATGTTTCTATCTTTCTCTCTCTCCCATCCTCTCTGAAATCAATAAAAAAAATAAATTAAAAAAAAAAACTTAAAGGCATTGGGATAAGTGGCCAACAATCCGAGGTTTTTAGATGTCTTCATCCATCCAGGAGTATACTCTTGGGTGGCTTTAGGTGAGCTGCTTTACCTCTCAGACCCTTCATCTTCTATCAAATGGAATTGTTGGGACTTCCCATTTTATGATAAAAGGACATTAGAGATTATCTGTATTCACCAGAGATGTAACTGTAAAAGGCATGTAGCCAAGTAGGAAATATTAGACCAGTTTTTGAATTGAATGAATGTGCTCTGACATTCTTACTATTGTGCTCTGAGGCTGAAATATCCTATTGCTTTTGAGCTTACATAAGGTGACCTCATTTACTATTGGAACATTTTTAAGTATTTTGGAATATGAGGGTAAGCACCAGAGAAAGAATAATTCAATCTAGATATGAGACTCTTGCTTTTTAAAGCTTCATTAACTGATAATTATTTGAGTACAAAACAATGCCCTTACTGTTTGATAAATGAGTATTAGCCACATGTCACGCTGATAAAAGTCATGAACAGAGCTCGGCCCATCTGCATTTGGGGGAACGTTGTTATTTTGATGCTAATGGATTATGTTCATTTGGGGTAGATAGATATCTCGAATGACTCAGCAGGACCAACTTAAATTAGATTTGTCCATCCTTGCTTTGATTATTAGAATGTCTGAATATCTGATACCAGTCTTATATTACAATGTGTGCTTCATAGAATTTATCTATCATGACCTAAGGATTTCTATAGTAGGAAAATTTGATTGATCATAAAAATCTCATGATTATGTTTTTATTTGAAAGGGTAGCATTGTGGTTTCCACCCCTCCCCAAATGTATTCTCAGAGTCAGCAATATGAAATAGCTTATTAAAATCTCTTTACAATGTATGCTCTTTTGGAATTTGTTATTGAATATTAGTTCTTTGTAGCTATTAGCTTCTTATAATGAAGAGTTGTATTATTCAGGGTAAGCTAACAGCTGTAATAAATTACCTCCAAATCTCAGTGCTTTACCACCATAAGGGTTTATGTCTTGCTCATAACTTGCAGTGCAATGCAGGTCTGTGGGAGCAGGGAATCTGGGGGAGCAGGGGTATGAGGGGGATGGGCTCTGCCCTTCAGTTATTCAGGGACCCAGACCCCTCTGTATTGTGGCTTCAACCCTCTCTAGGTTGTTGGGGTCTTTATTCTGCAGGTGGCTGGAAGAAGCAGTGAGGATTATAAATGGGAGGCTTTCCTTCATTTGTTCAGTTTGAAAATGGTGGGCCTCATTTCCCTTCAGGAGACATTGATCAGATCTCTGACATGAACTTCAAGGGGGGCAGAGCCTGTGGTCTGGCAGAGTGACCACTAAGAAGAGAGAGCATGGATACAAATGAGCATTCACTGTCTCTTCCATGAGACCTAGATGCCAAATTGAAGTCAATGATAGGTTTGGTGAACCCAATGCATGGAAGCCTTATGCTGGGCATGACAATGTTTTTTCCTATGATGTTAGTGATGATAATAAGGTGGGTGAATAACCACATTGTTAATAAGAAATGGAATAATGCCATGCAATAGGGTTGGGCATGTGTAAATACTATTTAAGGGAGGAATACATTCTAATAATTTGGGAGAATTTGGAAATTTTGTTGATGTGATGGTATTGGCATTGTGCTTCAGGTCATTCACCAGAATTCTGGACTGTCTGTCATTTGCTTGCTACAAAATTATGAATAAATTGTCTGAACCTCACTTGATTTTTACTGGTAAATAGACAAGTTGCTTGTTCTTAATAATGTTATAACATTCCTCTCTGATAATTTCACATCTTCTGGAAGTGCTGGGTACAGGGGTTCAAAGCCAGAGAGAGGGTATTTTTAGTAATTTCAAACCCAGCTTGGCAAGTCCTCAGAGACTAGGATCAGCATAGACAGTGTTAAGATTGTGTCCCAGAGTCTAGATTCAGATTCATCAAAGCCAGATCTTGGATTTGGCCTAAAATTTCTACAGTGGGTGAGACCAAACCTTCCTCCTCATTTCTTCACTTTCAAACTACAGCCACCTGGATGACTGTCTCAGAAAAATGCTTGGCCCACACATCGTCAGAGTGAACATCTAGGGAGGTTAATAGCAACTCTTTATCTGGTGTTATTGACTGAGAGACAAAAAATACAAAGACAGTTTTTTGGGGGATCATTAAGTTCTACCTCCAAATTCTGACAAACCATGGTCTCTTCAGTTACCTAGGACTATGGAGAAATTCACAAGGTAACATTAGATTACCTTTCTAATGATAAATTTAAGGTGGGCTTGGATTTTCTTCTGGTCAGTAGTTCTTATCCATTCACTCCTAGGTCTTCATCTGTGGTTGTTTCTAAAGTACACATGAAATAGCTGATCAAGTTAAAACACTGTGCTATATCTAGACCCTCTCAAACCCTCCCCAGTCCTAACTTTGGTTCTGGATCACTTTTTCTGATAGTTACACACATTCTCAAGCATTTGGACATTCTTCACCTCTGTTAGGAGTGTCTTTTCCCTTCTCAGTCACCTGGAGAATGCTACTTATTCTTCACAGCTCAGCTTAAAAATTTCTTAAGTGCCCACCAGTAGATGAGTGAATAAAAAAGCTGTGGTACATTTATACCATGGAATATTATGCAGCTGTAAAAAAAGAAGGATCTCTTCCCCTTTGAGACAGCATGGAGGGATCTGGAGAGTATTATGCTAAAGGAAATAAGCCAGTCAGACAAAGACAAGTATCACATAATCTCACTTATATGTGGAATCTAATGAACAAAATAAAATGAACAAAATAGATCCAGAGACATGGACGCATGAGACAGATTGACAAATCTCAGAGGGAAGTGGGGAGCGGAGCAGGAAGAGATTAACTGAAGAATTTATAGGCATAACCCATGGACACAGACAATAGTGCATGAAGGCCTAGGGAGGGGGCGCGAGCGGGATGGAGGGGGTCAATAGGGAAAATGGGGGGACATCTCTAATAGTGTCAACAATTAGAAAAATGTCTTTCTCTGGAAGTCATGCCAGCATGCACCAGGCAGATGAAGGCTTTCTGATGTGTGAGCACCAAGCACTCTGTGTGTGGCACAGTTACAGCACTTCAGCAACATATTGTGCCCACTCACACCTGTCTGCCTCGGGCAGACTGGGAGCTCTTTAAAGGGGGAGGTATTTTATTTTTGCATCTCCAAGCCTGTCACGAGGCCTGGCACTTTGTGGTTCTTCAGCAAACTGCCACTGACTGACTGAATGAATGGACATCCCTCTTACAAGGAGCAGGGGGATTACAAGATCACGTGACTGATAGGTGTGCCTACTCCCGAAGGTTAAGAATTACCATTTTAGAGCCACACCTTGAGTGGAGTGGGCGGGGGGGGGGGGGGGAAATAGGTAGTCATCATAAAGGAAGGGCAGCTAAGCACATGGCTGCTTTGGGCACTTACTCATCAGAACAGCCTGAAGCAGCCTTTATCCAGGGAACATGGATCTGCCCTTTTCCAGTGTAAGCACGTGCATGCTGACAGGGGATGCCGTGTAGGTGTTCCGAAAAATCTGCATGGACCCTCTAGTTAGTGGTCGCTTCATTTGCTTTCTGGGCATACGGTTGAATTGTTTATATTTATCTACAATGGAAAATGTGTCTGCTTCAAGCAGTGTTTGCTATCATGTCTCGCTCGAGGGCCAACATCTCTTCATGTATTCTGTACCTGCATTCGAACTCTTCTCCACGTCCCACTGTGTTTGCCAGCTGCCTCTCCTACAACTGTCCATGCGGCTTTCCTCATCTTCTGTTCATATCATTCCCTTTCCCTAAAGTCCACCTCTTTTTTTCACGACCCATGGAAGCTTCATTCCAGAACTTTTGTGGCTCAGCAAGCCTCCAGAGATATCTGCATCCTAGGGATTTTTCTCTCCATTCACAGAGCCACATGCTTACTTCTGACATGTGCAGAACCTTTTCTGAATTATGTTTAACAGAAGCAAACCTTAATTTTTTATGAGCTTTTGGGCTTTGTTTTCCCAGCGTTAAGGTTACTGATGGAAGGGACATTTCTTCTTTGCATTCAATTGCAGCAGCTCACGCACGGCCTTGACCATAGTAAGTGTGCTATAAGCATGCGTTCATATTTGAAAATGATGCCTGTGGTTAATAATAACAATAAAATTAAACTTTGGAAGGGAAGTGTCTGTGCAGGAGGGTGCAGTGCTTTCTTAGGAGTCAGAAGAATTGGGTTTAAATTGCAGTCTGCTCCCTGGGTGGCAGTGTGAGCCAGGGCAGTCTATGCCAACCCTTCATGCTTTGATGTTCTCATCTGTAAAATGGGATCGTTGTAGTTTGGGGAAGAAAAACATGAAAATAAAATCCACCTCAAGGTCATGCTTCATCATACATACCCATCCAATGGGAGCTGGTAGCACCCTGATGTAGACACCAGGGTCAGACTCCTTGTGTTCACATCCCGACTCTTCCATTTGCAGGTGGCCTCCTGCCCTGGGAGTCACATTCAGTCCTTGAGCCTCCGCTTCCCTCCCTGTAAAATCTAAAGGGTAGTCAGTCTGCCTGTCCTCACAGTGCCATTTAGAGGAATGAGACCTCATGGAACACAGCCCAAGCGCATAGGCCATAGTGAGCACCCCATCAATATTAGTAGCTATGCTGATGGAAAATTTCACTTGCCCATGTTTGCATTGTCACAAAGGAAATGTTATCCTTTCTACAAAAAAAAATATTTTTTTCCAAAAAGAAAATCCCATTAGGATCCATATTCCCCGCCCCCCCCTTTGGCCCTTCCTCTCAGGGCCATGAAATAAAAGGGGATCAGCTGGGGTTGGAGGTAACGTGGAATGTGTTTGAGGCTTCCTGGGTTTGTTTTGTGCACTTGCACTTTTGTAGGAAGGGGCTCCCTGCAAGAATAGCCTTGCCAAGTGATTTATTTGTAGCTGATGCTTAGCACAGCCCTCGGCAGATGAGAGCATCTATCACCGTGGAAAGTATGAGGATACGCAGCAGGACACGGCAGACCCACCCTCCTTCGGAGCTGTCAGTCCCGATGCCCCCTCCAGCGTTCCTGCCCCCCACCTGCCTGCTGCAGGCCTCACACACTCTCCTGCTCGCATCACAAGAGTACACGTATAGGATGGAGTGTTTACATGGAATCTGATTTCCTCTACCTGGAGAGTAGTCTGCGCTGTTTTTAAGAAGGGATAAAGACACCAGAGAAGTCCTTGTAGGAGGATTAACAAATATGATTCTTTTCAATTCCTTCTCAGGGGAAAAAGGTACAATCAAGTTGTAACTACTATTCCAACCTAGTAAAGCCTCATTGGTTTGCAGGTCGGTTTCAAAATCGGATTTGGTTTGAATCTCACATGCAGCGTGACAACCTACTGCGTACTAGTAAATGCAAGTCTGTTGGCAGGCACGGGAGCGCGCGTGCGTGTGTGTGTGTGTGTGTGTGTGTGTGTGTGTGTGTGTGTGTTTGCATGAAGTTTCTCACAAGAAGAGACATTGTTTAGGTCGAATTGAATGTGTAAACTTTCTGGGATAATGACATGCCTCTGATAATATTTAATATATTGACTAAAATCACCATTCCTATCCACAGTTTCCCCTGGCACATCACTCGCCAGCTCAGTTGTCTGAGCCATGGGGCATTTAAGCTTCCATCGGATACTCTCACTGGGGGTTTTATAGCAAGACACAAAAATCATTGGCATAATATTAGGTCAGCTTTTCGGGTTTTCTTCTTGTTTAATTTATTCTCGAAAGCATCGACCTCTAATCTTTCCTTTTGTTTTCTGTTGAAACCACTTCAGTTAGACGTTGCTTCTAACCACTTCACCTAAGCAGCCCTTGGCGAGGTTAACCACAGACCAAATGGCTAAATCCAGGGGTATATTTTCATGTGACTGACCCACTCCTATGCTTGTTAAGACTCTTTCTTCAATTGACTTTTTAGGTACCATTCTTTCTTGTTCCCATGCCGCTCTGGTTTCTCCTTCTCAGTATCCTTTGCTGGTCGCTGGCCTGTCCCCTTGCCCTCCACAGATCTTTTCTGGCCCCCGACCCCCCGTCTTCTCTCTGTATACTCACTACCTGGGTGACCTCATTCCAGCCCTGGCTTTTAGGCCATCTCAAAGCCAAGGGCTGTTGCCCCTTTGACTCTGTTCCAGCCACCCTAGCCTCTGTGCCTGCCTTGAAAATTTCAAATAGGCCTCTACTTTTGAACTTGCTGTTCACTATAACTAGAAAAGTATTCTCCCTGGGAGCTGCCTGGCTCACTCTATCCATTTCTACAAGCCTTAATGGTCATTGGATCAGTCAGACCCTCTCTGACCTGCCTCTGTGTTGATCTCCACAAACATAACCACTGCCTCGAATGCTTTTTAGAGTCATTACACCAGGCAGGGGCCCAATAGAAACAGATGGCACACTCCAAAGGGTTTCAATGAAGAGGTCAATAAAGGAACTGTGCCTGAAGGTTTAGGCAGGGTTAAGGGAGTCAATAAGGCATGCAACTGGGGACAGCCATTGCCACCCCAGGCCAAAGGGGCTAGGAGCTGTGAAGGAGGGGCTGTTAGCAGGTGTGTGGCAGAAGAATGCAGCCACCACAGGACCATGGCCGCTCGGAGGAACAGAGGGAGCCAGGGAAGATAAAATGGGAAGCAAAACCCTGGGATGCCCCTTCACTGGCCCACTGCACTCTTGCTGTGTGCCCCGTTGGCTGAATCCAATAGGATTCTACAGGGCAGTGAGGCTGTCTCTAGAGTAGAGTTTGTTAGCAACCAGAACAGGGTGGAGAAGAGCAGAGAATCGATCAAGGGAGTGAACACAGGCAAACTAGCAGAGGATCTTTAAACTGGCTTATTTTCACATGACACTTGGAATTGTGATGTCATAGCCCCAGAGATCTCTGCAAAATTAGCATGAAATGCCCTTGCCTCCTTTTTGATAGGCGAACACTACAGCACCCAAACTAACCTTGGCTGAAGTCACACCAAGCCCATGTGTCTTCTTGTCTTCTCCAAACAGCTGGCATGATGTTCAAAATATTGAACAATAGCATGAAAGAGGCACTCAAAAATGAGCATAGTAGCCAAACAGATGGGAATGGCCTACCGTACTGGGATATATAGTGCACTGTTCAACAGAGCATTTCCAACAGATACTGGGATTTACATATCGAAAGGGAAGATCTTTTCTGAGAGCATTTGGGGAAAGCTTGCCTGACATCCCGGAATCTATGTCATCTATGGAACATAGGCTCTGTGCTGAGCTATGGAGAGGGCATCTCCTTTCAGCAACGAACAACCATACCAGTGGGCTCTTGTCATTTTCTCAGTTGATGGGTCTCGATCCTGAGCTCAATGAAGGATCGTTTCCCCTAAGACCATGCACCTGGCAGGAGTGGTGCTGGGACCCGTGCAGTCCAGATGGGGACTTGGGATCCAAAACCCTAGCTCTGGACTAGTCTTACCATTCGGACTGCCTCCCAGATGGGATAGTGGTGGTTTCAGAGCAGAAACTATTCATATGTTGTGCTTTCATTTTTAATATTTGATGTTTTAAGAGAAATCCCTAGGAAAGTCTCTTTATTTCCTACATGATTTTCTCTCTCAAAAAGTAATTTGGATTCTTTCATGGATTTGAACAACATCTAGAGCAGGGTCAAAGGGATATTTGTTTCTCTTCCTGACCACATCCGTTGTCCCCACCTAAATATGCATGTTAACTATTAAAATAGATTACCTTCTGGCTTGTAGTGTGGGGCCCAGAATTCTAAAAGTGTGAATATTTATAGCAGGTAACATAACACTGCTCTGGCAGAGGTATCTGGAGGTGTGACTGTCAGAATCTGTGTACTGCCTACAGGAAGCAATGGACAAACCTGAATTTTATTCCTTGCTGACTTACCAATACCTTTTGAAACACTAAATTTCTGCTTCCTTTCTCTCTGCTTTCCCACATCAGTGCATAGAATAGAAAAGAGAAATTATGCATGCAAGTGCTTTTTTTTGCAATGATTATTTTGAATCCTTACATCCTGACCCATACCTGTTGGTGGTCCCAGATGAGCAAGGCTACCTGTGTGGATAATTGGAAGGGCCTCTGGGTACCGTTTTTTTTTTTTCAATCACAGCTTGTAATGTCTTCATGAAAATGAACAAACTTTGTGGGATGGAGGAAGCAAAGATGATTATTATCACCAGGAGCATGTTGGAACCAGGTTGTGGGTTTTTTCTTTTTTCTTTTTCTTTTTTATTTTTTTTATTAAGGTATTATATGTGTACATATCTTACCATTGCCACCCCCACCCCACTCCCATACATGCCCTCACCCCCCAATGTTTTGCATCCATTGGTTATTCTTATATGCATGCATATAAGTCCTTTGGTTGATCTCTTATTTCCCCCACTCTCCCTAACCTTCCCGCTGTAATTTTTTCTTTCTTTTTCTTTGTGGTCTGTGTACATCACTCCTGTCTACCTCAGTTAATGAAGGGAGAGTGAAGACTTTCTCTTTATCATTTTAATACAGTTTTGAGCTTCCCAAGAGAGAATTTCTCATTTGCTTTAAGGTGATGTTTTGTGTGTGTATGGGATGTGTGTGTGTGTGTGTGTGTGTGTGTGTGTGTGTGTGTTGTACTAAACTTGTCCAAATAATAAATAGTGCCCTAGGTAAGTTGCAGGCTGTATACGTAAGAAAAAGTAATATTTTATTGGAAAGTTTTCAGGTAAAGTAGAATTCAATTTTGTTTTGAAAGGCTATGATGAATGTTAACCACTTGCTTGCTGAAACTCATTTCAGACATATCTTAATCATTGTTAATGCATCACAGGTGATTTTTAAAACAGAAAATGTATAATAAGGTAGAAAATTTGTTCTTAATAACATTTGAGGGAATCAAGTGTGTTCTTAATTTCCTTCCTCCACCCCCTTGAAAGGAAGATAGGGCTGAGCAGTTTGCATGAACTATGGTTTTGTAGATTTTTTTTTCTTTGTTGCTAGAGTTCTGCCACTGAGAAAATTGTTTCCCTGGTTTTACTATAATGAAATGCTGTGTGTTTTATTCAAAACAACAATAATGGAAACATATCCTGCATGTGATATGTCTAAACACCCACAAATAAACAGTGATTGAGATCAATGCCACCTTCAACTTGGGCTTATTCTTATGCCCTTACAGAGGCAGGAAGATTTAATTTTCTCTGTCACATGGAGCCAATGCCTCCTCCAGATGGGCGCATTTGTTTTGGGGTTCTCCCTGGTGTCCTCACTCCCCACACTGCTGTTTTGGCATATTATTAGTTCTGTTAAATACAGACCTTGTTTCACGAAATACTGCAGAGTGATGACTAGTAAGTAGAATTAACACGTGGCAACGTTTCATTGTAACCAGTGTAAATCTGTATTGTAGATGCCACGTTATGTAGTTTTAAGATGGTGTGCTGAAATATTTTTGCTCTTCAAAAATTTTTAAAAGCATTTGTTCATTTTTTTGAGAAATAGAACCCCTTTATCTTAGATTCTGAATATGCCCTGAAGCATGTTAAGCATCAGTAATTTTATTTTCAGATGGGCAGTGATAGGGCAGTTTGATTTTCAAGTTATAAATGACATCGAACCAAGGTAACTTATGTGATTTAAAGCTAATATCAGCTCCAACACTGATTACTTATTTCCGTTTAACATTTTGTCACATTCTTAGACTTCTGGACTTGAAATGTGTCTCTTTTTGTTGTTCCTTTCCTCTACCTCACAACCAATTAATCGCCAATTTTGTATTTTCTACTTTTTCAATTTTTCATCTCTGCCATCTTTTTTGGGGGGAGGGGGCATTCTGACTGTTATTAACCTGATAAAAAGGCCCTTGTTTCTTAGCCCTCCCTTGTTTTTCCATTGAAAACCCCCCTCCCACCTGTTCCCTGTACTTAGTTCATTCTTTGTGACTAAATACAGCTCTTTACCATTGTGGAGTCACCCTTGAGCCACCGGCCACGTGTGGTCACCCCTTCTCTCTCCCCCAAGCTCACTGAGCTTTCTGTATCATTTTATTATTCCACCTGACTGGGCTGTGCATGACAACAACTTTATTAAAATTGACACCACTTATTAGCTGTGTATTATTTAGGACACTGCACTAGAGGGTTCACAATTGCCATCTCACTTACTCCTCTAGTATTTTTGAAAGGTAGGTGCAAATACAGCTCCAAGATCCACATTAACCTTTGCTTTCACCGTGGCCCACGTGTCCTGTTGCAGGCCATGCTTGTCTTCCTTCAGAACCTTGGTTCTTTGGAGTGGCCTCACTTACAGCCATTTGTCCGGGTGGCTTCTCTGTCAGATTTTCTGTTCTCTGAAGCCAGACCTCACTCTCACAACTATATCTTCTATGGAAGTTGTCTTACAGATAGTTCTGTATTTTCTCGAAACTATAAAAACCGATATCAATTTAACAAATAGGGAAACAGAACTCCGACAGGTTGGAAAAGAATGTGGGAGGGAACGATATTTAAAAATAGATGCTCTATCCAGGTTCCCCGTCCAGTTCAAAGTTGATCTAGATGGCGAACCTGGATAGATGGTCTATTTTTAATGCCATCGCCTCCCACTTTTACAGGCTGTGGGTCTCTCTACCTAAGAATGTTAGCTGGGACAATGTAAAGAGAAACTGCAATGACAAAGCTTTTCCAAGTTCCTAATGTTGCTGAGGGTGTTGACCCAGGGCAGCTGGCTCTTCAGTTAATCACATTAATGATGCTTTTAGTTATCAAAGTAACAACTAGGTAAACTCCAGCCAGGGGAAGTGGAGACAGAAAAGAAATAAATTCATTCCACATAATAGAGTGAGAGGGCTCTTTTCTCTGTTTTACTTTACCTGACAACCTACAAGATTTAATGGATGGTGTTAGTGCTGAATGGGTAGTAATCCTACAGTATAGTAGTAGCGTTTGAGATATGGATAAATATAAGTCCTAAAATATTAGAATACAGGAGAGTCACTACAAATAAGGAAAATAGGTAGTTACACCAAAATCCCAAATCTACTTCTTTAAGTCTCTCCTAGAATGGACAAGGGTCACCCAGTTGTTTGAATCCCAAAATGTCATATTGCGGCTGCATTTCAATCCCTGGCAGTTGATTAGCTGGGAAGCAGGGAGTATAGTTCTTTGTAGAACTTTCCTTATTTATTTGTGTGTATTCCACTGTAGGTTCTCTGTCCATATTTATCAACTGATGTGGGAACAAGGATGAGAAGGTTCAACAGATGAAGGAGAAGTGACTTGGCTTTACCCGAGGGACCAGGGTGGGCATCAAAGCTCAGAGAAAAGTTCAAGTCTGCCGAGAGGAGTATGTGATGTGAGAGAGGATGAGGGACAGGCAGCTACCAGTATTGTGTCAGGGGAAGTAGCTGCAATGTGATGGGAAAGATGACAATGACCTAGGAAAGAACTGAAGTTAGTTGTGGTGTCAAAAGGCCCCACAGGTGAATGTGTGTTACTTCTCATTCACTTTGCCTGGATAACAAAGTGAGGTCTATTTAATTAAATGAATGTCTCAGTACACTTAATGGGAAAAAAATTAACCACAGCAGATCCTTATTGTCCCCATCGCAAAGGCGCAAAGCCCCAGTCTCAGGCCTGAATCCATCAGCTCCTCCCTGTGAGCAGGAACAGGAGCGGCAACTATATCCTTACACCCTACAGCAGTCATAACCCTGCCTTGTAAGTTTGCCCTCACAGTGACACATGGAGAATGGGAAACATTTAATCTGGAGGCAAATCAAATGTATGATTCCCCAAATCCACTTGGCAAGTGAAGGGGGCCGTTAATATAAGCTCACCACCCTGCAGGGCCGCTTCCCTGCAACCATGGGAGGTGGTTTTGGAAAATCAAGGGTGGCCTGGCTAGCGTGGCTCAGCAGTTGAGCGTCAATCCAGGAATCAAGAGGTCACGGTTCGATTCCCGGTTAGGGTGCGTGCCTGGGTTACAGGCTGAGCCCTGCTGGGGGCCGTGCAGGAGTCAGCCAATCGATGACTCCCTCTCTCATCGATGTTTCTATCACTCTGCCCCTCTCTCTAAAAAAAAAATGAAATAAAATTAAAAAATCAATAAAAATATTTTTTAAAATCATGGGTGACGTGTCGGGGAGGAGGCAGGGCTATGGGTATAAGCCTCCTGCCAGAGTGGAACTCCCCGACTGATGCATACACCTTTGTGCATGTCAAGGCTGCACCCTCAGACTCCAGACTGGGAACACATCTGTCTCCGATCTGCAGCCCTATCTCGCAGCCTC
Source organism: Plecotus auritus (assembly GCF_963455305.1). Lineage (NCBI taxonomy): Eukaryota > Metazoa > Chordata > Mammalia > Chiroptera > Vespertilionidae > Plecotus > Plecotus auritus. The sequence continues at coordinate 9,717,191 of NC_137773.1, read as the reverse complement.
CACATTTCCTCCAGCTTCAGGAAAGCAGCTCCCGGATGGGGGTGAAGGAAGGGAGTTTCTCATCCTCCCCGGGACCCTCGGTCCATCCTGGGCCTTAGTGCCAGCTTCCAGTGGGCGAGCAGGGCGCGTTAGCACAGACAGCGGAGCGAAGCCAGAATGTCCTGCGGAGACCCATCATCAAACAGCGGAATACTGTTTTATCGATCCCTTCCACGCAGTCTCCCACCGTTGTGTTAAGCCTGTGGCGAGTACAACCTTTACAAAACGAGATCTGGAGATATGACTTACTTTCTAACTCGAATGTGGACTTAAAAAAATAAAATAAAACCAAAACACTCGGATAAAAGGGTGTTTTGTAGGAATGGCGTGGTGTTGGCATTTCAGAGCGTAATGATAAAAATAAAATCAAAGCCAAGTATCTCAACAGAGGGAAAAAGTCACATTGAGACGTGTACACAAGCATATAAAATATGTCCACAGTCTTCCCATTGGAGCAGAAATAGCTCAGCTTGACCATGTTTTATTGTATAATCCAACTGTTTCTTGTTACTTTAACGAAGACAATGTTCTCAGCACTTATTTTTGGAAATTAGATGTTCATTTTCATCTCAGACTTTGTGAACATAGACTGTTATTTAGGAGACGTTCCATTCATTTACATCGAGAGCAAGAGGTTGATCCCCGCCCCGCCCCCCCCCTCCCCCCCCCCCCGCCCAAATACTGATGATTCATAAGCTATTGCACTTTGTGATTCTTTTCCGCCTAATAAGGAGTGAAGGAGAACAAGCGATGCAGAGACCTGCATGCAGTGTGTTTTTAATTGGCACTGCCGCTGCCCCTCTAAGGAGAGTGGGAAAAAGCTTATACTTCGCTTGCATGATTTTTGATTTTACCTTTGTTTGTTACAACGCAGAGTTAAGGAGGGGAAGAATTGACCATGAGGTACCTTTTAAAAAGGCTTTTCCTTTTATTGGGATGAGAGAGAAGTAAAAGACAGATTTATTTTTATGTTTAATCAAGTCCAGTAATTATTGCATTGTGGTTACTGCTTTGAGCATTACATTTTCCGTAAGTAATTTATCAGCTGCATTCTTTCTATTTTTTTTTTTTTTCCTGGAGGGGATTAACAGTTGCTGTAGGATTTATACACTGCAGGCATTTTTCCCCCCTTTAGTAAATAAGGCTTATTAATAGCATAGGCTTTCTGAGGCCTCCCTGAACTTCCGGTTCTATGCTTATAACTTGAGTTTTAACTTATTTTGTTTCTTGCACTGACTTAGTTAAGAATGTCTGTGTGGCTGGTGGGAGAAGTGGAGAAGACAGGAAATTCATGGTTAAGGAGGGGGCCAACGCACCCCAGTTTTTCCGCAGGGTTTAGCATTGAATGTCTCAGGGCACACCAGGAGAAATGGTCTTTGTGGTTGGGCACAGGGTTCGAGCTGGAATACCCTGCCAGCAGCTCCATGTGGGAAGTTTTAAAGTGATAAAGATGACGTTTTTCCCCAGATGGAGAACAGAAGTGAAACATGAGACGTGATGGATAGTCATGTAAGGCGGGACTTGGGAAAGTGGACAAGGGGGCTGACTCAGGCCAAGGCCCAGTCACCTTGAAGCCATTGGACTAGATTCTTCCACTGTTTTCCTGCTCACCTTTCCCTTCCCCAGCTCTTTTTAGATCATACCAATTCTTCTCTATTCCTTCCTTTCCTGCTGTTCTCTATTCTCCCTGGAGACGTCAATCACCTAAGCCTTACAGGCCCACTTACCTGTAGACTGGTTGAGATTTGCCTGCTGTAGGTTCTTTGCTTTCTGAGTTGCCTATGGAGAGTCTTCAAGCTGATCATCAAGGAGACCAGCTAGAAATAGCCTGGCCTATATGTGACCAATGGCTTTCCTAAGAGGTTTGGTGGGAAGTTTGGGTACAGCAACCATGGCATCTTAGAACTCCCAATAGCAAGAACGCTGAACTGGTGGGCCTGATTTTCTCTGAAATGAGACCTTAATGTTGTCAGTGAAGCAAATCTAGCAAAAGCCCTTTATCCCTCTCTTCCTTATCATCACTAATGTTCCTTCCTTCTTCCCAACTTCCCTTTCTCCCTTTGTCCTTCCTTCTCTTCATTCTTTTTTTTTTTTAAATCAATACAAGTGTTTACATTTTAAACTGTTTTTTCTTGATTCTGATTTTTAATAGGAAATAGCTTGTGTGTGTTGTGTGTGTGTGTGTGTGTGTGTGTGTGTGTTCACATATCCTACCTTTAGGTCAATATGGGAACAGAAATACTGTTGTGCAAAGCAGAAAAGATCTAAATGAGCCTTCAGCTCAACATGGATATAAGAAATATTATTGTATCAAATGGAAAATATCTAAATTAATTACTACCTTTGCGTATAATTATATTAAAAGAAATATTAAAATTCTCTGTAGCCAATTCTATGCCTAATGAAATTGTGAGGTATGTTGTTTTCAGTGCAGTGATGGACAAACATGTTAAAGTAATTTTTTTAATTTCAAACAGTACTTACAACAGAATGCAGCTCTTACACTTTTGTTTTGTTATAAAACTTAAGAAATCAACATATTACATTTTGTCTGAAATCTTAGATTTCTTTCAAAGGAATTTGGAATTAAATACTTCTCTTTACTCTTGAAGTCCAGGCACTCTGTGTGGGTAGTGTCTGTTTGTTTCTACAAAAGAGTACAGTCATTTTTAAGTAGCAGAACTTATTTTAAGTTTTATCCATAATGCAAGTTAAATTAAGGGAGATTTTGCAATTTTTGATAAATAATCCTATTAAATTCATATGTAGATGCAATTTGTCTGCTTATCACAATTTAAATACAGTAAAATACATTCAGTAAACATTTTAGCACTTGCTATTTGGGTGTTTGGATGGAAAACAACATTGATAATATTGATTTAAATTTAAAAATATTCTGCATGTGGGAAAGTTCCACTAATATCCATATATTTCTAATGATTTTTTCTAAGTTTAATTATTCTTCATATAGCTTGCTACAGAAGTTCATGCATCCATTAACCATTATGTAAATATTATTTTCTTGAAAAATTTTTGTTTTTTTAAGTATTTTGAATCCTGTTGGATTTTAATTTGGTACTGCATTCTGACATTTTTCTTCCATTTTCTGAAACATAATCTATGACTAACAGTGCATAGCAAAAATACTTTAAAATGACTTTAGAACTCTTTCTAAAATATTTCCTAAACTTTTTATGATCTTTATTGTTTTTACAACTTTAGAAAATTTCTAAATTAAAAAAATATTCATAACTTTTCATTTTTCATTTTTACTTTATCCCCACATAAATTGTCAGAGAAGTAAGTTCTTAATTTTTAAGAGGAGGCATGGAAAATATAGGAAGCTTCCAAGCTCCTATGTTTATAACATTTAGACCTACAGTAATTCATGATTCCACTCCTCCTCTATTGCCTTTACAAGAAAATCCTCCCAGATTAAAAAAAAAAAAAAAAGAATCTTATTTGGGGAGAGCTTATGTAATGTGTACCTTTCTAATCCATATGGATACATTTAAAAATATTTACACCTAAACATTTTTAATCTATTTTTATTGACTTCATAGAAGAAGGGAGAGGGAGAGAGAGAGATAGAAATATCAATGATGAGAGAGGATATTTGACCGGCTACCTCCTGAATGCCCCCCAATGGGGATCGAACCCTCAACCTGGATGTGTGCCCTGACCAGGAATCAAATGGTGACCTCCTGATTCATAGGTCAATGCTCAACTACTGAGCCACGCCGGTCAGGCTAAAAATTTTTTAACATTGTGTTTAAACTCAAGAAAAGATGCTGATAGTGAACTGTCTCTGTGTTTTTAAAAAACTTATCTCCCATTTGGTCTTCATATCTGTCCTTTTGCCTCTCCTGCAAATTAAAGCAAGGGGAACAAACATCACTTACACAGTTTAGATAAGGCTGCACTTAAAGGCCCATTATGTTCTTTTTCACTGCAATTTGCTGTGAATAATTCCTCATTGTCATCTATGTATACCTCACATTCACAGGCATGATTAGAAGGGATGGTACAGAGGTCAAGCGTGAAAGTGATGCTGTTTTGATGATGCATTCAGGGTAGTAAAAACGATATTTACATTGGCCTTGACGCTATCACTTACTCAATATACAGTTTTTAGGAAACCATCTCCTCTCAGTTTCCTGGTGTGAAAATCTGAGAGGTGTAATACTTATTCGTAAAACAGATGTTTACATTGAAGTTGCCCTGTGAGAAACCTATGTATTTACATTGTGAAGAGTTAATAACATGTTGTTAAACATCTTCCTTGTCAGCTAAATGACACATCCAATGTCTTCCTTAATTTTGATAATTCGTGAGGCTCTGTCATTGTCTTTGAATACCATGACTATGTACCCAGTGTCAGGCCAGTGCCCCACACTCAGCAAATATTTGTTAAATACATTTAAGACCTTTAGGTTTCCTGTTATTTACAGATTCAGCTGTTGGTTTCTCTAATTTGGAAACGTTCTTTCTTCCTCTCAAAAATAAGGTATCAGCTACCTTATTTAAAAGACTTCTGCCAGCCTTTAGATTCTGTGATTCCATCACATGTATTTCATATGTAAGTGGCTCATAGCCAAGCAGGCTCACTGGCAAAATCAGCAATAGGAATCACCTGAACCATAAAGAAAAATGGCCACGTACTGAATTTTTAAGACCCATATCAGATATGGATTTTAGAGATGGAAATGTACTCATATAATTAATTTACGACAACTAGTATAGTCAATTAATTGTTAAATGCCCATCTCATTTTACACATTCAAGGCAATTTTACAATTTTCTTTCTGACTTGTGAACGAACAAAGCTTTCTCACATTTATTATTTTGCCCAGAAACTCACATGCCTTTGAAATCTCCATATTCAGGAAAAGAGGTTTATTTTAGGCCCATTTCTCGCCACTCGACCTGTGTACACAAAACTCACCCAAAAGAACAGATTAGTTGGTGTTGTCAAGAATTATACTAAGTCCTGTTGTTGAAATCATATCCTTGGAAGACATCTGCGAAAATGAATTCTTGGCTCTGAACATAATTTTGAGTCAGAAAACGGGAGAGAGCTAGGTGACAAAGTTAAGTTTACATTGTTATGACCCAGAATAGGCAATTACCTTTCAGCTTCTTGTGACCTTAGTGCAGAAACCAAGGGATATAGTTTCCCTCTGGCTGAGGGAATATTGTTAAATATAGACACGAGTTAGATTTACATAGCACCGGACACTAGGTAAAGTAGAAAGTGCAAGAGACACTGAAAATGCCAATTGCAAATAGTATATGCATGAACATAGTGGTGGCAACAAGCTATTAAATTATTACTATTATTATTATTACTTGGTTGGGGGTGGAGAGAAGCATCTCATTTCTACCAGCTTTGGTACCTATGGGAGCACTTCAGGGGCCCTCCCTGGTAGTCACTGTGACCAGCATGCAGTGCTTGGGGTCACTGTGTGTCTGACACTTATGTGTGTTTATTACTCTACAGCCGTGGTCTGCAAACTGCGGCTCGCGAGCCACATGTGGCTCTTTGGCCCCTTGAGTGTGGCTCTTCCACAAAATACCATGGCCTGGGCGAGTCTATTTTGAAGAAGTGGTGTTAGAAGTTTAAGTTTAAAAAATTTGGCTCTCAAAAGAAATTTCAATCGTTGTACTGTTGATATTTGGCTCTGTTGACTAATGAGTTTGCCGACCACTACTCTACAGCATTAGTAAAGCAGCTCTGAACTGACCACCCAAGTCATCCCATCACCCCTCCTTATGTTCTAATATGACACAGTTGTTACACAGCCTGCACCGTATCTTCTGAGTCCTTTTGCCAAATGCTGAGTTCAGAAGGGTCCAGCTTGGTCTGGGGTACAGGCCTTAGAGCAAAAACTGGAATTTGGTCTGGTCCTGCTAGATATGATGATGCAGAAATCCCTTTCCCCAGGCTCCCTATGTGCCTGTAAGCTAGGTGCACTCGACGTGCTTCCCCAGCCTTGCTTTCTGTAGCTCTGTAATGGGAATAATGAGGTAACACAGCTGGGAGGATCCAGCAATGTTGTATATATAAAAGGACCTGTATATTTTAAATGTTTTGAGCATACCCACCTACCTGTAAAATACTTAAACACATTCTGCAACATATGTAATTATATATAAATTAAATACTCGTGTAACAGTACTAGTAAACCTTGTATATTGTTAAGTAAAAATGATCACTTCTCTAAAAATCAATTTAAAGAGCCCTAGCCGGTTTGGCTCAGTGGATAGAGCATGGACCTGTGGACTAAAAAATCCCAGGTTTGATTCCGGTCAAGGACACATGCCTGGGTTGTGGGCTCAATCCCCTATAGGAGGCGTGCAGGAGGCGGCCAATCAATGATTCTCTCTCATCATCGATGTTTCTCTCTCTCTCCCCCTCTCCCTTCCTCTCTGAAATCAGTAAAAATAAATAAATAAATAAATAAATAAATAAATAAATAAATAAATAAATAAAAAGTTAAATAACAACGAATAGTAGTTTTCATATTTTCTTCTCTCCACCCCAGTGATTTTCTTGCCCTCCCACCTGAGGCATGCAGTCCATTATGGAGAACGGTGTTTTAAATCATTAGGAAAATAGTAGGTATAATTGACCTAGTCATTGCTGGTTTAGCAAGGCTGCAGACTGAATTGCAGACTTCAGCTGCTTTACTCATTCTGTTTGGATAAAACTGTATGTCCACTGTCTACTGCAGCCCTCTACACAGAGTTCAGAGCACATATTTCTGCTGGCAGGTTGTTAGGTTAATGTAGGAGCAAGCAAAAGGGACTCTAAGACCTCCTGAGATTTTATCCAATCTGAATATTATTGACAGTCTGCAGCTCTTTGTAAAAATAATAGCTGACATTTGTAGAGTACCCAACAGTCAGTCTGCAAATCCCTATTTAATGCTCCCTATCTGCCCTGCCTGTAAGATAGGTGCACTCAACATGCTGATTTCATAGAGAAGGAACTGAATCTTCCTCATTTTATGAACTAGCATCTGACCCGAGTGCCCATGGAAAAGATATTGAGGATGCACCTTGTAGTCTTAACTTTTTGCCCCCATTGATTGTTGAAACTTTCAGATATCCTAATATATAAGGAGCCAGGGTCCATAACATCCAAAATGACTGAATGGACAACAGAATGCCAGGCTGCATGAGCAGCAGGCTTGGGTGGGTGGGGACTGGCGAGCAGCGGGCTGAATTGCTGACCTCTCGGTCCCTCCTGGGTCTCAGGTGCTGCATCAACCCAGCACTGACTGCCGCCGCCAAGGTGGGTGCAATGCAATTGGTTGGGGGACCCTGCTATCACCCCATGATCACCCCAAGAGGGAGGCCCAGGCTACCTGGCCAGCAGCAGTGGGCGGGGCATCCCTCTGTGGGGCAATCAATCATAGGGCTTCCGGACTGTGAGAGGGTGCAGGCTGGGTGGGAAGACCCCCCCCCCCCCTCCCCCAAGTGCATGAATTTCGTGCACTGGGCCTTTAGTAAGGATTATAATCAAAAGGTATTCCTTTGACTTTTCTTACTATGGTAGCAAATGTCATAAAGCAATATATTTCCCTTTGTGACTTCTCTGTTTCCCTCCCCCCTCTTTCCCTTTGTGTTATATGAATGAAGCTTTGGTGGCAGGGGGGTGATCATTAGGTTCCTTTTCTTTTTGTTTTGTTTTGTTTTTTTGTTTTTTGTTTTTTTTCTCACTATCACCCATTTCACATACCACTTTCCCTCCTGCATCTTGAACCTAAGAACCTAGTTGACATGGAGATTTTAGTGTGCCGGAATGATCTTGTAAATGGCCAAAATAAATTACATTGATATCTATCCCAGTGATTCTCATCCTTAACTGAAACCCTGAACTAATATATACATTATTATGTATACGAAAATACTTGGAATTTCGGGAGGGAGGTGTTTCTGATTCACCAGATTGTCAGAAGCTCCATCTGGTCACTGTTTTAGGCTTCTAGCTCTTCCATGAGATTTCTATCTGCTCAGCCCTGTGCCAGCTTTGTGAGGTGGGACCCCAGGAAGCTCATGGGATGGACTAGGACATTATTTAGTTTCATATCTGGGAGATGATTTGTTGGCTGCTGCTGTTTAGAAAATGACATTTTTAGATTAACCACCACCTCCATGCTCCTTGCGTGCCCCTCAGGAACCTTCTCCGTGTCTCTGAGGGGCAGGAGGCAACACCTGCCTCGCTCCAGATGGGAGGGTTCTGTGATGGGAACACCTATGTCCTCAGCCACGCTCTGTGCCCACAGAGCTGCTCCCCTCTGCTCCCATGGAAGCTGCGTGGACCGCGTTGAACACCCGCAGGCCCGGTGGAGGTGGCAGGGGACTTTTCAGCGGAACACTGATGATGTCTGGCTCTTTCCTCTTTTATGGTTTAGGGCATATATAATTTGGGGTGAGGAGATAAAACATTGAACCGAGTGGAATGCAGCAAATGTCCTAGAGTGTGGCTTTTATGATTACAAGCTCAATCAACTCTTTTAAAGATTTACTTTTCTCCCCTGAATTTCCCTTTGGAAGTCTATTTGAGGAAGAATCTTTACCTCATTGAACAATAGGTACTAAAATATTTCAACAAAGAGAAAACAAGACAAAGAATGCTAACTCTGAATTCATATAGGTTGATTGTCATATACTGCATTTGAAAGAACTGTCTCTCACCTTTGACACTTGGGCTTTGATTGGAGATTTGGGGGTGAACACTGAAAAAGGGGTGCAGGAGTGATTTCTAGTGCAAAACAAATAACAGCCGCTCTTCAGCCCGCCTTCCTTCTGCGAGGCTTGCTGTGGCAGAGGAGGAATCAGGTGCAGAACAAAGCTGTGAAAATGGGTCGGTGTTAGAGCATGCCTGGAGGAGTTGAGTGAGGTCCCCTTTGGGAGACCAAATTTGGAAACAGCCCTTGGGACGCTGTGCCGTTGGCTTCTCTGTCAGTCACCGCAGAAAGCTTGGGTCTGCACAGGCTGACATACCGAATGTGGGGCAGGGCCACGTGTCCTGCGTGGGGAAGCAACCTGCAGAAAAAAGAAATGTGAAGTCTAAGGGATGATCTCACCCCGGCTAGAGATGAAGTTACAGAATTAAACAGATCACGACTGGAAGGTCCAGTTGTGTGAACAGAAATCGGAGTTGTAAATAGAAGCTGCAAAGAGGGACCAACCCACCTTACAAACAAGGGATTGTTTCTTTGTAAGGTGTAGTGTTCGCCTCATTCTCGGGCATCAAGTTCCCTTTGAAAAATTACAGGAGACTTACCCACGTGTCTTCTGCCAAACAAACCTTCCCCCCCCCCTTAATGTGGGTAATTCCTCCTGACCACCAACCATGGCTTCACACACTTTGTTGTCATTCAGTCGGGTTTTATTAGTTACTTAGATTTGTATGTGAGGTTAGCACAGAGATGTGCTGAGAAGAAACTTAAGCAGCCGTAAATAAGAGAATCATCCTAATGCTTTGATTTCTCTGTTCTGCTAGATGTCAAAATGCTACTCCGTCTCGCATCCATCCCAGAGGTCCTGTGAGAATCAACTACTCTCAGTTGAGGGCTTTCTGACTTCTTAACAAAACACGTCAGAATTAGTGACATGCTTTAAAGTGAATGGCCAAAGGGACAAAGGACAGTGGCTTATGCTGGTACTCAGAGGGCGACCTCCTTCCTCTCCTGTTGAACAGCACCGGCCCGGATGGCATTCTCTTGCGGGTCCAGGAGGGGCGGAAACCTTTGGTGTATTTGGAAATCTTAGCTTGTTTGGGGGTGAGCCATTTGGTTGTACCTTGAATCTTAGCTTTCCACGACAGAGGTTAGCAGCCTGGCATTCTCCAGATGAACCAAAATAGTGTTCGGGGGCTTTCCCATTTGTTTACCCTGAACCTGCAGGAAAGAGGCCACACCTGAGTGTTCCCTGGGGTCTGTCTCTCTCCTGCTCAGGCTGTGACAGGACAGTCCCATCAGCACCAGCTGTTGGGCCTCCTCTTCCCTCCCTCCTCCCCCATCCTGCTGCCCCCATCTCTCCCCTTTAGCTGATGAAAGTGGAATTGCAGAGTTAGCGGCTGGATTTCTCATTCAATCTGCTCTCCCAGGAACCTGGCCCTGTGGAACTCCCAGTCATCCCTGCTCTCCATTCCATTAAAAAGGGGTGGAGGGGTGGGAATTGCCACTTGCCACTGCTCTTAATTTTTCAAGAACAGGGGAAATGCATCCTGTCTTGAATGAAACACCCCGAGCCATAACGCTGAAGCTGCGCTACATTTTGCCCCCTGGCGGAGGCTGTTGTGTTCTGTGGGAGCAGAGCGCGGACTTGTTATTAGAATGTGATGGAAGGCAGGTGTTAGAGCTGATTAGTCACTAATCTTGCATCTCTGGGAGTTTGGCTGCAATCTTCTGTTCATCAGAATCATTCTGTCGCGTTAATTTATTCATGCCAGCTCTAAGAAGCTTGTCAAATCAACTTGGTGGTCTCCGCTGGGTCCCCGATGCACTGTAGCCCTGATCACAAAACTACTCTAGGACACGCCATTTCAGCGTAATTGGCCGTCAAACAGCCCTTCGATTAAGCGGACTGGAGATTGAAATAGCCTCTCACCTATTAGAGGGTGGTCTCACTAGCCCCGTGGTGTTCTGCAGCCAAGGCCACTGCACAGAAGGCTGCCTAACTCCTCCAGCTCTTATGTGGCTCATGATTGATGAGATGGTATTTCTTTTCCCCTTAATATTTTACCTCTCAAAACCTGCAATGAGCCACTTAACTTTATATTTCCTTTTTTTAGACTCCATCTCAAGTCTTCATTAGTAAATCTTAATGACTGCTAAAATGATAGGAAACCCTTCACTTCGTATAAAAGGGAAATAGACCATGCCCCGAGCGGGGCAGGGGATTGCTCCACGTTTTGCTCTCACGTTGATGTTTCTCTCTCTCCCTCTCCCTTCCTCTCTCTCTAAAAATCAATAAAAAATCTGTTAAAAAGATAATGAGGCCCTAGCCGGTGTGGCTCAGTTGGTTAGAGTGTCAATCCCATACACCAAAACGTGGTGGGTCCGATTCCTGGTCAGGGCACATTCCCAGGTTGTGGGCTCGATCCCCGGTTGTGCCACGTTCGGGAGGCAACCAATTAATGTTTCTCTCTCACATCAATGTTTCTCTCTCCCTTCCTCTCTCTAAAACCATTTTTTTTAAATGGTTAAAATGGCAAACTTAAAAAAAAAAAAATTGAGGCCATCCCCCATCAAGAGAAAACAAGAACCACCCATCTGGGCTGCAGCCCCCAGGGGGTGACGTCGGTCCAGATGGCTGAGACCTGGCTGAGATGCTGCGACAAAAGCCACAGCAACGAGAGGCAGGAGGGCTCAGGCTGGGAAGGAGCGTTAGAAGAGTTGCAGTGAGTTGGGGCACGTAACAAGGCCTTCAAAACCTCCTTTTTCTCTTGTAAACTGGGTGCTGGGAGGCACGGGAAGGGGGGCCCCTTTTAAAGAGGAGGCCACACTGCCAGCAGATCCTGCTGCTCTGCCTTCCTCCTGTGCCGACCCTCTGTCCCCCTCCCCGTTACTTACTGCAGGGCAACCTGAACCCGGGTTGCTCCCACCGCTTCTGGCTCCTCACTGTCGAAAGCAGGGGCTTCTGACGCACCGAGTCTGGAAGGCACGCGGGAAAGAGAGGCGTCAGAATCCCTTGCAGCGACCTTGTTCTGCTGCTTTTGCAAACACTTAACCCCCCCTTGTTCTGCTGCTTTTGCAAACACTTTGACAACTCACTGTAAAGCCACAAAGGGAAGAGTCTGACAAGGTCTTTAATTTTGGACAAGTAATGTGACCGGCGCTATGTGCCTTGAAACCACTGTTTCCCAGGAAAATAATTTAGCACAGGCAGAAGGGGGTCTTGAGGTGGCTGTGAGAGCCAAGTTTGCACCCACTCTGAACATTTCATCTGTCTGTGAGGTTTTAAAAATCTTAGAAAGAATATATGTTGGAAATGTGGAATCCAGTGACAGATAAGGCGATAAACGCTATTCGGCATGTTTTCTCCTGGTCCTTCTGTACAGGAAGTAAACACATGGGGTTTGTGGCTTGGATCAAGTGCAAATGACCCCAAGACTGAGGTTTATGTATTTGCTTTTTGGTGTCAACACTTATTTGTGTAACTCTCCACTCATCTCCACCTATGAAGTAATTCACACCGATAAAGGGTTTGTTTGAGTCATCATTTCTCCCCTGGGAAAATGACCACAGTAAGGAAGGGTTGCTTTGCAGCCTCCTAGACAGCTCTCCAGGGAAGAATGTGAACCCAGATCCCCCCTCCGAGGGCAGGTGCACATCAAAGAAAGAAGGCAGCCACTCCAGATGGATAGGTGGCAGGTGTAATAAGCCACGGAACTCACTCAGGAGGCTTGTCTTGGGCAAGACAACTCACTTTCCACACCCACCAAATCTTAAAAGGCTTTCGTCAGTACTGTATGAGTCCAGATGGTCTCGTCGCCACAGGCCTGTCTCCAGGCTGTGTCCTTGGGCTGCGTCTAGTGCGGGGTAGGCAAGTGGAGGGAATGGGGAGCTTAGAGTTGCCCATGTCCAGCTCGCAGGTCAAACCAGCAGTCATGCCTTCTCCATGACCTTCCTCAACAGAAAGCCACTTGCTACAGCTTGAGACAGAAGGGACAATATAATCAGCAGTCCAAAAACAAACACATAAGGCTCTTTTACTAGAAAACTACTTTATAAATGACTGTACCGTATAGAATCACTCATGGTCTGAAGGAGATGTTAGGTTTCCCATTTATATTTACTACACAGTGAGGGAGGAGAGTTTGTGCAGTTGCCACTGTGTGAATTTAGTTTCCTAAAGCCACAGGATATAATTAAGGGTTCAATATATGCTTTTTAACTTCATTCTATAATCTTCACACTCCCAAATCACAGCAGCATTAGATAGCAGGATTATTAATGGTATATAGTATTCTACCACATGTAAGTACCGAATTTTAAATACCCAGTTCTCCTATGTGAAAGCATACGTATCTTTCTGTTTCTTTCACTGTTAAAAATAAACCTTGCTAGGTACCTTGGGATATATCTTGTCATTCATGATTTAGGCTATTTGCTTAGCATACATTTTTAACATTAGAATTAGGTGAGACATAATAGTCCTACCGAAGTTTAAAATTAAAAGAGAATGATTGGAAATGAACTAAAAACTTGCAATATGGCATCCTTAAATCAAACTTTATCCAAATTCTTCAAGGCAGGCTGGCTAGGAATACCTGGCATTTGCATAATTGTAACACGTTTTCTTGGCATGTCTTTGTTTTATTCTTTGTTTGGCTAATTGAACTGGAACATCTCTATTAAACAGTCATGCCCCAGATCTTGGAGTTGGGAGGTTGCGTGCAGACCTGGAGGGTTACCTTGGATGGTCACAGCCCTCCATCAACAAAGGCATAAGCAACAAATAAGGATAATGATGGTTTCTCCAATCTGATGTATACATTCTGTAATTTAGGAATTTTAAGGTATGGCCTACGGGTATCAAGGATGAGAAAATACTCACAGCATATGACTAGGGTTGTTCCTATCACTCTGGTTAAGGTTAAAGTTCTCTCAACCTGGATGTGTTTCTTGTTGGAAAATTGCTAATTAAGCAGGTGGGCAACATGATCTCTTTTGTATTATTATTGGAAATTGAACATTTTTGCATGACCATCTTAATTTCTGTTTTACGTCGAGTTTTTCAAATTACTTTTCTTACCTTTTAGTGTTTAACTTGCAAATATTTTTCTGTTTTGCTTTATTTTGTGTTTTGGGCACAATTGCACATTAATAAATAAATGGTGCTAGGAAAAAATATATATGTAATTTTGGTGAATGATTGATTCATTGATGGAAAACTTTGCTTAGGATTCTTTCTGGAATGCTTTGTTCAGTATTCCATTTCTTCCTGAGGACAGCCATCCATGCACTTCCATACACTTGGAGTAGATAGGTTTATTCTATGTCTCCAAGATTTCCATCCCCTTGCTTACACATCCTGTAATAACACCCTCTTGTTGAGTGTGGGTGGAGCCTGTGAATAAATGGGATTTCACTTCTGTGTTTAATTTACCTTCTAGGACAAATGTGAGAGATTTGTCAGATGGAATTAAAGTCCCCAGTATATTGACTTTAAATTCATGTAAGGGAGATTATCTTGGGTGTGTCTGACTAACCTGGTGTGAAATATTTTCAAAAAAATCTCAAGAGTAGAGCAATGCTCCAGCTGCCCTGAAGGGTCAAGCACAGTGCCCGGTTGTAAAGAGAGCCATGTGGCCAGAAACTGTGTAGCCCCTGGGAGCTGAGGGCCTCAGCTCTACAACTACAAGGAAATGAACTCTGCCAAGAATCCGTGAACTTGGAGAGGACCCCAAGCCTTAGATGAGATTTCAGGTCCAAACACAACCTTGACTCTAGCCTTGTGAGACCCTGAGCAGAGAACCCAGATGAGCAATGCCCAGACTCTTGATCCATAAAAGCTGAAATAGTAAATGCTTTGTTTTAAGCTGCTAAGTTTGTGGTAACTTGTTCCATAGCCATAGAAAACTAATACACTTGTCATCCCCAATTCTCCCTTGAGCAATCCCTTAGTAACAAATTAAATTCAAATACCTGGAACTAACTCATAATAGTTCCTTGCTACAATTTTTCTCTTATACTTCCCTGCACCCCCTCCTTCCCTCTGGTTTCATCATACTGTTGTCTGTGTCTGTTTTTATTTTTTTTGTGTGTGTGTTTTTATTTTGAGTTCCTTGCTAAATGTAATGTTTGTTGTTTTTTTTTTGTGGTTTAGTGTGTGTGTGTGTGTGTGTGTATGTGTTTGTGTGTGTGTGTGGCTAAACATAGAATAATAAAAAATAAAAAATAAAACAACCACAGGTATATAGAAGTTCAGTGAAAGGAACCTTGTTGTTCAAATAGAATTCTTCTGTCAGTATTTTTTTTTTAATCAGTTCATATTTTAGGGTGAGGTTTTTGTAAGTTTGTGGGCACCCTTATATTAGTTTTGTTGTAATCTTTCCTTAAAAGAAGAGCATGTATATTAGTAACAGAAGAAAATGATCTTTCTGATAATGGGGAAATAGCTTAGCTGAAGTCAGCACAGGGTAGGCAAAGCACAAGATATGGCACACTTGGACACAATGGTGTGTAATACTAGGAAAGAAATGCCACAATGGCAGTAATTTGTATAGTATCTCCAAGACTTGGAAATGCATGCCCAGGGGGTCGGAAAGGCAGTTGGTTTAGGTGTGCTTATAAAGAGAAGTGAGTGAGACTCAATGCATGTGAAAAGTTCTTCTACCTCCTAATACTTGAATTCTGATTTATTCACACAGAAATAACATAACAGTGCAGCAGGGACAGGAAGACTGATCTTGCTGACACACTGACATGTTCCAGATCCATTTGCAACATCCGTACATGGCTTCCCAGGAATAATTTTACTCTCAAGAAACATTCCAGGGTAACCCACAATGTTAAAGCTGGATGATATGTTTTTATATTCATCATTCAGGTGCAACTTACATGTAGCAAAACTAGTGCTCACTGCTCCCCTCCTTCCTCTCATCTTAGTGCAGGCTGCACCTGTCAACCATGATGGCCTTTCGGCTAAGTCCAGATTGACACCCTGGGCCTATTCAACACAGTCATGCACAGAGCCACTACCCGTTGATTGGTGTTGGGAAAGGACATACATGAAACCTTCTGTTTTTTCTCATGCCCCTTCTTTACTCATGTGAACAAACTGAGGTCTAGATAGGAGAAGAAAATTCCTCACATACAGCCAACCAGGGGCAGAGCAAGGGGTGGAAACCGATTCTCCAAACTTGTAACACAGTATATACTTGTCAGAACCAACATCATGGACAGTAAGGTCTTCCATCATATCTCTGAGATCTGATAATGAAGGAGAAACCCAGTTCTTTTTTGTTGTGACCATTTCCATGGTGGCTGGGGATCACACTCTACTAACCCTTTACTGGGAGGTAACAGAGATACATCCCTTGTGACCATCTAGGTTATATGTATATGGAGCTTTTTCATTTTTTAAAAAATACATTTTTATTGATTTTTAGAGTGATGGGAAGGAAGAGGGATAGAGAGATAGATATCAATGACAGAGAAATACCATCAATCAGCTGCCTCCTGCACAGCGCCTAATGGGGATCAAGCCTGTAACCTGGGCATGTGCCCTGACCAGGAATGGAACCAGCAACCTCTTGGTTCCTGGGTTAATGCTCAACCACTTAGCCACACCAGCCAGGCCATGCAGCTTTTTCATGAAGGTGATGATAGATGATGATGATGCTCTTAGCACCTGTCTGGCATTTTGGGAGGTTGAAGAATGAAAAACAACCCACAACTACTAAAGGATATAAATACCTGTAATAGATGTGAAGGGGAAGGTAGCTAAAGAGTCTGTGGTATATGTGAGAACTAGTTCCCCTTCCAGGCAAGTTTGAGGTCAGCAATGAGGAGCACCTGTATTTGGATCTGTGCCGCCACTGCAGTGTAGAAGCAGAGCCAGAGCACTTTGCTCTCAGAGGGGACAGTCCTGCTGATGCGGGGCGGAGGGTGGAAAACACCTAATACATCTCGTTCACAAAAAGTGCCATCTGAGTGTCAGTGCCTATGGCTCGTAAATCCATTATGACTCGTGCACTGCAGTTGTAGCCAGGAAAGACAGACAGCATCACACACATTTATTCCTGACACCTTGGGGTACATTTTCAGTGCTGCGCCCCTGGGAAATCACTGTAGGTGTGCAATTCTTGAGACTGTTAAGAGGAAGTGTGAATCTTATTCCCCATGCATGCCCAGGAAACCCAGGCAGGAGATATTTTTGTTTTCTCAATCATTTCAGCTCGCTTTAAGCAGAGTCTGTGAGTTCTTTCCTTTGTACACAGCCCGACGAATCTGTCTACCCCACAGTTTATGTTAGATGGAAGGTGGATGGGGAGAAACCAAAAGCATTCTTCTCAACATGTCAGAACGTCTGCGCTTTTACATATACATTCCTCTACCCTTAGTCAGTTTCTGGGGCGCAGGATATCTATAGTGGTCTTTTGAAGTTCATACTGTCATTTGAACCTACTACTGTTTCTATTTGAGGTATTAGAGACTACTAGAGGCCCGGTGCACAAATTCATGCATTGGTGGGGTCCCTCTGGGTGGCCTGCAGGAATCAGGCCAAAACCCACAGTCCAACACCACCCGCAGCTCCTACCTGCCGCTCCAGCTCATCCCAGCCCCACTGTGCCTGCTGCGGGCTTGCGCCCAATCAGTCCCCATAGATTGGGAGAGGCTTGCGCTGCCGCAGCAGTGCTCACCAGTTGTGAGCCCAGCATCTGGCGCCCTCCCAAGGGTAGTGGCCTGCAGGATCAAGCTGAAATAGGCTCTCCGACATCCCCCCAGGGGTCCCAGATTGCGAGAGCCAGGCCAAGGGACCCCACCCGTACACGATTGGGCTGGAGAGGGACCATGGGAGGGCTACAGGGCATGTCCGGCCCATCTTGCTCAGACCAGATCAGTTGGACCCCAGCAGCAAGCCAACCTACTGGTTGGAGCATCTGCCCCCTGGTGGTCAGTGCACATCATAGTGAGTGGTTGATCGGGCATAGCACATCAGTAGCATATTACACTTTGATTGGTTGAACAGTCAACCAGTCACTGGATGACCAGACACTTAGCCTATTAGGCTTTTATGATATAGGAGGAGGACTATAGCATAATTTTGATCTTCCTGGTCAGCTTTTGATGACCATGGTGACAATGAAATAATGATTTTGTTTTACTGAGTGCTTACTGTATGTAAGGGCCCTTTAAGAAACCTCACAACTAATACATTTATTTAGAGCTTATTTAACAGGAGTTGTGCAGTGTGCTTTACAGACACCCTTCTTTTCCCAGCAATCATTGTTTCTAGTTTTTTGTTGTGTGTGTATGTTTGTTTGTTTGTTTTTTTTTTTGGGGGGGGGGGGAAACTGAGTCTCTCAAAGGTGAGGCACTTCGCCCAAGATTACTGGCAAAATCAGGAGCGAGCCACAGGTCCATCTCATTTGAAGCCCAAGTTCTTTGCATGCCATCTCCGGAGCAGAGCAGATCCCTGCTGAGGATGCTTCATCACTGTTGTGCCAAGTGAGAAGGTTGTACCAGGTGCCACCTCAGTGGTGATGAAGCCACAGCAGCCCCCAACACTCTTTGCTGAAGGTGGGCACAGGATGCCAAAGCCATGGGATACACAGCTTCCCTGGTGATCTCGCAAACCATTCTGTGCCAGTGATACATTAGAAAACACATCAGACTCATGCAATTCACAACCATCCAACTCCTCAGAAATAATAGAAGATGACACGTGGAGCCAACTACCTTCGTTCTTCCCAAAGCCTCTGACTCTCCTCTGGTTTGACATGGCCCACTTTAGGCCAGATCTCCACTAATGAACACCTAAGCTACTTTCTGATGTCTAAACGTACGTGAAAGCTCATCTAATGCAAAACTAACCCATCTTTATTACTGGAACTGTAGACTATTAAGGTAGCATGCCAAGTTACCAAATTATAAGTTTGGAAGAGATTTGCATGGGAGGCACCTGGGACTTTATGAAGGCTGTTCCCCTCCCTCCGAAATTGGGTTTGGAGTCAAGGATTAATGGTGAGAAGGGACAGGGGGATGGGACAGGGAGCAGCTCTTGAAGGTCACACGCTCTAACTTTGGGTCCCTGGACAAACTCAGTTTAGAAGGCATCGTCTTCCCTGGGAGGTACTGACATTTGCAACACAAGGTGTAAAAATAGTAGTGCTCCATAAATGTTAGCTGCGATAAGCACTTCCTCTGCGATTTCTCATGAATCCTCACAAAACCCCTGAAGATGAACGTTGTTCCTTCTCCATTATGCAAAGGGGGACACTGAGCTTAAGTATTGGGTTTTAAATTACACAGATGTTTACTGAGAGACCAAGGAATGAGGTCTGGTCATTGCGAAACTCCAGGCTCTTCATTTACTATACTGTGCTCCTGTGGCTTATTTCCTTAAAGGGGTTAACCATTGTAAAAATACCAGCTAGCCTGTGTGAGCTTATAATATACCAGTATTTATGCTGATCCTGAAATTATAAAAATAGAATAAATGCCAAGAGCAGCTGGTGGGATGTACGGAGGGCGTCGGTAAAACAATCTCAGTGGGAAATGTCTCCCCAACACAGAAGAGTGCCGCAACTCCAGCTCCTGGAGTGATTTATGAGCTGGGTCCTTGTGCTAACATTTGCATTTTAAGGGGGTGCTTTTCCTGTCTTATCTGGGAGTGGTGACATATTAAGTCATTATCAGCTGTTAATAGCTTAAATGAATGTGTCCAATTAGTTCTCAGTCACCTGCAAGAGACCTAAGGGAACTGGTCTTTCAGACAGAAAGGGTGGAAGTGTTTATTGAGCATATATTATGAGGCAGCAATAAAGGTAGATCAGGGATCCGCCAATAATTTCTGTAAACGGACAACTACCTTAGACTTTGTGGGCAAAGCGATCTCTGTTGCAAGTACTTCATTCAACATTTGGGGCTTGAAAGTAGCTGTAGACAGTATGTACTAGGAAAGGAAGAACGTGTTTTCATAAACATTTAGTCACAAAATTAGGTCGCAGGCTGCTTTTTAGAAATGTGAGCTGTAATAAGCAATAGGTTATTAATTATTTTTTTAGATAAGAATAGATATTTTAATACTAAAATATGATTTCCTAAGACAAAAAAAGATGATCTTTTAAAATTGAATAAAGAGTAAATTTAACTTCATAAAGTACTCTCTATATTTTATTTGATTTCTACAATTTAATTTACAGACCTGTATGTAGATACCAAATTCTTTTAATCATTGACAATTTTTTATTGTAAAAAGTTTAAATATATTTAAAATAAACGGAATAGTCTAGTAAACCCCCATATCTGCATTACCCAACTTTAACACATATTAAATTCTACCATATCATTTATACCTCTATTCACTCCCCATCGCTTCCATACAATTATTATTTATGTGCAGGTTTTAATGTTTTGTGTATATGTAATCTATATACATCTACAAATATTACTGTGAAATTCTGTAGCTCGCTGACTAACTCACACACCCTCATGTCTGTAGCTATGTACTTCATCAGTGGTCCGTTGATTCTGGGTGCTGAAGCCAAAGTTGCCAGTCCATTCAGTGAGATCCCACCTGAAGTCCCTGGAAGGGGGCAGGTGCTTTTTGTCTACTGTTCTACTGCAGATGGGCATTATCATGACCAATTTATGTAAAGTCAGAGAGATTAAGGAACCGGGCAGGGGCACACAGTGAATGATAAGTGATAAAACCAGGTCTCAGACCCGCGCACACACATCTCATTTCAAAGCATGGGCTTCTTCATGGTTTGCTAGAAGTCGTAGGTGGCCTCCCACTGTCTCTGATGGTGGTAGGTCAGCGAGGGAACTCACCTGATCCACATCACTTGTTTCTGGAACAGAACCTAGCAGGTAGTATTTGTTCAATTACCATTTGTTCAAAGAATGGGGGAAGGGGTGAATCTTTAGAGGTTGCAAAATTGAATTATGAGGGTCACTGGCCTGAAATTTTTGCCTGATGCTGATAGAACTCAGTATATTGATCATTTGAGAGCAAAACCTGATCCTCAGAGTAAAATGTGCTTCCCCTGCAAAATCAGCCAGTACAGAACATCAGAAAATAGAGGAGAATAAAGAAAAACTGTGTCCGGAGCTTCTCCGGCAACTAGTTCAGTTCTGGGCGCACTGTAAGAACAGAGAAATATGTGTCCATGTGGTCACAAACTCGGCAACCTCACCCCCACCACCTGGACACCTTTAAAACAGTGCCATTAGCTTGGACATCCTTAAGCACTTGGTTTCTTCTGGAGTAGGAGAGAGAGAGAAATGAGAGAGAGATAGGGATGGAGATAGAGATAGAGGTGGAGATAAAGACAGAGAGACAAGAAAGAAGAAAGGAGAAAGGGGGAAAAGGAAAGACTGAGGGAAGATGGAGACCTGACTTAGTTTGAGGGCGGATTTATTTGTATCGGAATATTTTCAGATGGGTTAAATTGTTATTGCTGTGGCGATAATCCACCGGAGACAGAAAACGCAACTGCAGGGGCCAGGCTGGTATGAGCAGCAGGTGATGTGAGCTGAGTGTGGATTTGGGAAGCCATAAAGCACACGCGTCCTCTAAGGAGCAGTAGTTCCTCAACCG
The DNA here is from genome assembly GCF_963455305.1 of Plecotus auritus. Taxonomy (NCBI): domain Eukaryota; kingdom Metazoa; phylum Chordata; class Mammalia; order Chiroptera; family Vespertilionidae; genus Plecotus; species Plecotus auritus. The sequence goes on along the minus strand of NC_137773.1, from coordinate 9,695,861 downwards.
CAGCAGTGCAATACGCCAAGGAGGTCCAGTGCTGTGAGTGCATCTTGCTCTCAGGGAGGAAGCAGATCGCCTCATGTTTATGTGGAACATGCTGCTGCCTGAAAATTGGCCAACAAGCTGTGTTTTCAAAAAGTGCCTGCCTACCTGTGTATGCAGTTTACAGGGCCAGCATTGCATGGCCAAAGGAAGGACCTTGGACAGCAGAGTTTAGCCCAGCCGTGGGCAAACTACGGCCCGCGGGCCGGATCCGGCCCGTTTGGCTGTTCTATCTGGCCCGCGGAGCCGAAAGAGCAGAGGGTTCTCTTGCTCTCCCCTCCGCTCCTTCACCAGCAGCAGTGTTAACATGGCAACGTCGGGGAAACACGGCCGCAGCTCCTTCTTCTGAGTGGGCGGATTTATATCCCCCCATTCAGTAGAAGGAACAACCTCTCAATCTTCCAGAGGCTCCTTGTAATGCCCGCGGACGCATCCCCCGACATCACCCTGGGAATGCATAGACACGTTATCATGGTGATGTGGGGAGACACGCCCCTGGAGAGCACAGTATCAGAGCATTAGCTAAAAAGGAGACCAACAACACTGTTCCCACTGAAGTTGATGTTTTAAAGGCCAAAAACCTTTCAACCCAGTCTACATTGCCATCTACATCTACGTCCCGGGCATAATTTGGAAGTTGCACTAAAGAAAATGTTTAATTTACTGTTGACACATTTTGTTCTTTTCTATTTGTTTTAGTTTTAAATTATTTTATTATATTTAAGTTTAATTTGAAAGGCTTTTGTACCTTTCCTTTGTTAGGCAATTTTATTTTGCCTTTGCCATCTTCAATATAAGGTATGTTATTGTGCTATGATTCCTCCATTTTTTTGAAGTTTCAAATTATAATAATTAGTGTTTACATTCTTCTTGTTAAAATGTTTGAAATGAATAAAACTATTGAAGTAAAAAAAAAGACCGTACCCTTTTATGTAATGATGTTTACTTTGAATTTATATTAGTTCACACAAACACTCCATCCATGCTTTTGTTCCGGCCCTCCGGTCCAGTTTAAGAACCCATTGTGGCCCTCGAGTCAAAAAGTTTGCCCACCCCTGGTTTAGCCCATGAGCAGCCCTTTGAACAATTCCCACCTGGTGCAACTGAGTAAAGCTGAAGTGGCAGAGCGAGGACTAGAACCTACAGGGCTCCTCTTTCCACAGTTTCTTTAAAAAAACATACAAACAAGCAAATATTTGGTAGCCAGAGTTTGCTAAGAGAGTGCAGGGAGGAGATCAGAAGCACCATGTCATTCTGTGCCCCGCCTCTTTGCAAGAAAGATCACCCCTACATTTCCAATAGGTGGGGGCTGGTGTGTGACTCCCTGTCCCATCTCAGCTGTGGCATTGATCCTCCGCCACCAGCCTTGTAGCGTGCACAGTTGAATTGCTTTTCCCTGAGGGAAGCAATGCCTCCAGGTGTGCTAATAATAAAATTAATAGCTTAGAGAAACTGCTTGCTACAGCAGCAGCGGCAGGAGAAAGGGAGGATCGATTTCAGTGTTTAACTGTCCTAATTCCATGGTGTACACCCCACCTCAGCCCCTGGTGAGCCGTGCCGGGTCTCACGGTTAATCAATAGATGCCTGATTTAAAACAAAGAACCAGTTTCAAGATTAGAAGTCTCTGTGAATAAAAAGGCGTATGGTAAAACTGTCAACATCCTTTCAATTCTCATCTTAGCACCGACGTGAAGGGCAGTCACTGGCTGATATGAAAGAGAAATCAAGTGCATTGTATCCCCTTCTGCCTAGAAACAAAAGAGGGAGATTGTATAGGCACCAATGCTGCTGATGGCATCACATAAATAAGAATTTATCGAGTTGCTCCGTCTTTAAAGGACTGTGAACATAAAGACATGTGAATACTTCCAGTTGCTCTGAGAGTATGTTTCAGCTCTAATTGGCCTGCTATCTGGTGGTTCAATTTATACCTCCTATAGCTGGCTTTCTCATCTTCCCCCTGGAGAGAGGGACCAAATCCATGGTCAACTTCTTGGGCACTATTTGAGTTACCCATGTTCGTTGAGTTTGCCAGAGTCAGATCCTTCAGAAGTTTTTATTCCATATTTCTCAGTCGCCTCATGCATCAGATCTGCCTTCCACTGATATGCCAATAACCGGACAGATACCGCCTTCCATCTTCAGGAGCGGGGTGAGCTCTCTCCTTCTGTGTCATCGTTCTCAGCATCTGCTATTGTTTCTTCTGGCCTGTCCAACTCTTCTAAGCTCTGCCATTTCCCTTGATTCCCATTCTCTTCCTTTTTTGAAATAAGCTCATTGAGGTGGCAAGGAGTTCCTTATGTCCCTTTGACATGTTTTCCAACAGACTCTCAGTAAGGCCTTAAATTAGAATTTGAGCTCCTAGAAAAAAAGGGACTGCATTTTTTCCTTTTCTATGAATTGTTTTAAATGCCAACTGTTTATTATTATTATTTTTAAGCAGCCTGAAAAATAGCCCCATCTCTACTTGGTCCATGGTGTGCACGTTGTCCTTGAGGTGACCTACACGTTTCTTACCTATGCATCGCCAAGAGTGATTAGTGGCAAGTTGAGCTGGGACTTGGAGGCACTTCTTAGCATGGCTGGTTTACATCAATGGAAAGCTCCATTTTCCTCCCTTCACCGCCTCCTCCAATGATGAGCCGACCAAAGGAAAGGGCTGAATCTTTTCACTAATTCAAAGAGAGTAAAGCAGAGTTGTGTCCCCCCAACCCTTGTGTGTGTGTGTGTGTGTGTGTGTGTGTGTGTGTGTGTGTGAATTCTTAAAGGCAAAGTATTTCATTTGAAACTCAAAAATGGCATTAAGTTTATTTCTGTGGTGGTTTTTTATTATTTTTATTTTTTACAGCAGTGGTGGGAGCTGATTTTTAGTATAGGTTTTTTTTTCAGCTCATTTTCCCAGTGTGAGAGACCATTTCAGATCAGTTCAGTCTGAGTGAAGCCTTTCACTTTTCAGTTAGCCCTTATTTTTATCACCGTCTTATTGCATTAAGTTCTCTCCTCTCTCTCTCTCTCTCTCTCTCTCTCTCTCTCTCTCTCTCTTTCCTTCCCCTTCCTTCTTCCCTCTCTCCCTGTTACCTCCTCTTCTTCCTCCCTACCTCCTCTCACTCCCTCCCTCCCCCTTTCTCTTTCTCCTTCTATGTTCATAAAGGGTCCGAAGGCAATGATAGAGCAACTTTTGTGAAATTTTCTCTTTGAGAGAAGTGTTTTCCAAGTTTGGATAGGGAGTGGGAGTGGGGAAGCATTAGAAAAAACAAAGTTGTAAGGATAACTCTTCCATCAATACATAGGATATTGTGGAGAGTGAAATCTCCTTTTTGTTGAATGTATCTAATTAAAATGTGTATCTCCAGTGATGCCAAGCATGGAGGGCACAGCATGAGAATGAGGGTGTGGGGTATCTCAGTGTAGCAGCCACTACTCAGTGTAGCCTAAGATTTAGAGATTTCCAATTAAGCAAATTCCTTCATAGGGTATACACTTCCTTTTCAGAATCCAAAGATTGGTAAAATGAAAGAATATTTCATTTGTTGGATTACAGAACCCATTCCATCTACACACACTGAGGCCCCAGACAAAGTGAGATGGCACTGGGTTCCAAGAACATTGTATCCCAAAGGAATCCCAAGACAAAAGAGCAAGTCCAGGGAAGGAGGATAGAATGAGGAAGGAAAACACAGAACATTGTACCCAGCATGCCATAAAACCGCCTGCCAACTTCAGTTCTTCCTTGCCAGCAGTTTTTAATTTCTTTTGAGTATTTCCCCCCCTTTTATGATAGAAGTCAGAATGAAATCAGGATTTCCCTAACAAAAGTACTCCCTTTCTAACCAGATTTGTTAGAAAGTAAGTATTGCTTAAAATGAGAAATGCTTGTATGTTAATGAGACTAGAATCATCCCCCTCCCCCAATAACATAATATTCAACTAATGGTAACACTGTGATTGTATGCCAAGCATTTGATTGGAATTATATTGCCTTTTAAAGATGTAATGCTAGGTAAGTGAAAAAGAAAAGGAAAAGTCCAACTTTAATGACCTTCATTTTACATCCTGAAAATGAATGGTAATAGCCAGAAAATAGAGAAGTTCCAGTGAGCTAAGATTCATAAATATTAAATGCAATAGAGGAAAATCACAGATTTTTAAGAAATTAACTTGAACAAATGGTGATTTTAGTTTCGATGTCATTTTGAGTAATGGTCATTAGCACAGTGGATTGCAATGGGTAGGAGCCAACTGTATGGAAAGAATGCCTTCTGATTAACTTGGGGTTTTTTCCTGATGTTTCAGCCAGTTGACAACTGTACTGTATATCTCTTCATTTTGCGCCTGTGATTGGCTCCAAGGGTGCTTTGTTTAGAGATGCGTGTGTGCTCTATTTTCATGATTAGGCTTTTTTATGATTAGTTCCCATTTTCTTTTTTTGTTTTAACTTTTACTCTGAATAATATGCAAGTGCCTTGGAGAACTGATTGGCTGACTGATGTAATTGAGTTCAGATGCAGTTTCTTCCCTCCCCACCATTTCCAGTCCCTGCTCTGTTCTGGGTTGTTTCTGACTGCCTGGAGACCAGGCTCTCAGAGTTGCTGGGTAGTGTTTCCTTACAGTGAACTGGTTTCTTGCACAACCCTAAGATAATTGACTTCAAGGCAGTTGGAAGCACAATGAGGAGCCTTCTGGTATCCCTCCAACACATACACTCATGCGTGCCCCACTGTCACTCTTGAATAAAGCAGTTAAAGACAGAGCTGTTGTGGGCTTTTCATGGGAAGAAATTCACATAGCAAAACTCCCTGAACAATACTGGTAAAGAGGTCTTGGGTTTCCCAAATTTCTCCTCTTTTTACAACACTCATAGCCTTCTTCAACTCTCTCAGATCCTTTTGAGTTCTCCCTCTGGATCTTTCTCCAACATCATCTGCTGCATCTAATGGTCTCATTCCTGCTTTCCCCTCAGATCTCCCTTCACTACTTCTCCTTCTGTTCCCTTACCTCTTTCTGGACATAGGCAGTTTGCCTCCCAAGCCATTCATCTTGATCCTCAGAGAACATATCTTCCCCAGGATTCCTTTCTCCTTTGCTGAAGGGATTTAAAAGACTAACAATGATTAATTATATTTCTCATTACACTGAAATTACCTTGCATTTGTGTTTAGGTATCCGATGGTTTGGATAATCATGTCCACAGTAGAATCTATTATCTAGCTCCCCTCCTCAAAATCCTACCCTTTGACAAGTATATTCCAGGGAATAACTCCACTATCCTCCCAGTCATTCTTAGGGCAGACTAGGGGCTAAGAAACCTCCTAGTCAGTTCCTAGGGGCAGGAAAACCCAGCTTCCTGTCTTTGGTTCAGAATATTCCTGAAGTGGAACTTGCACTCCAGAATCACCTGGTTGGATGAGGTTGAAGCTAATCTCTGGTCTTAGTCTGAAATCGTGTTCTCACTCGACTGACCCCCTTTCCCTCTCCCCTGCATCCTGACAGAAAAGCTTTCTTCATAAACACCTGCCCATGAATCCTCCCCTCAGCCTCTGCTCCCAGGAAACTTGAACAAACCCTGTGTGGTTGTTTTTTGTATCTTATGGATGAGGAACCTGAGGAATAGTGATTTTAGTTAATTTTCTAAATAACACACACATCGTGTAAAGGGAGAATTTGGAATTTGAATCTGCACCAATCCAATTCAACACTCATGTTCTTTTCACCATACACTATCCAGTGCTTCTTGAGTCATTTTCCCAAGTGCACCCTTGACATATCACTTCTCTACTTGAAATCCTGAGGGACTGCCTGTTTCCTACATTTCTAGCCTTGCATTCAGCACCCTCACAATCCATAGGGCTAACATAACTTCCTAGTCTTGAGGCCCATTGCATCACTTCTGTTGCCCTTTCTGCCCTACTTCATAGGACCATTTCATGTTCTTCAGATACTGGTCCTGCTGTGCAAACCCTATGCCTCTCTTCCTCACAACACAGATCCTCTCTGAAACACCCTTCTTGCTCTCTACCTTGGCACATCGAGAAGAGACTCTATACTTTCCCTTGACAAAGGAGCTTAATTATCACCACTTTCACAATCAGGTCCTCACCTCCCTGGACTGAAGCAATCATGTTCTTCCTCAAACTATTGTAGAAATTCACAACTTTCTTTCATATCAGCTGGTACAGGAATGAGGCCAAGTCCTCTGCATTTGAACAAAGTTGGACAGTAAAGGGTCTCATGAAAAAAGGTTAGAGACTATTGATTTTAATAGAGCCCTCCTTGGGTTAGACTATGTCATGCTATGATAATGGGACTGTAGCAAAATGTTATTGGTGGTTATCTTGGTGTGTTTTTTTATGATTATGGAGTTTTTTTCACATTTTTTATACTTTCTCATATTTTCTAAAATGTATAAAAGAAAGAAAATTGTTGGTTCAATAGGCAAATGAAAATAGTCTTATATAAAGAGGGAAAGAAAGGAAGACAAAAATAAATAAAGAAAAAAGGAAAGTATAAAAGAAGTGAGGAAGTGTGGACAAAAAAAGAAAAAAATGGTTGAGTAATAAAAAAATGTGAAGAGTTATAAAATCGAGAAAAAGAGAATCTGTCATTCATAGATACTAATAGGGATAGGTTTACATGTGCAATGGAAAGAGTGAGTGGATTGTGTAAATTTTTGCATCTCAGTGTCTTTGATGTGGGTGTTATGTACTCTGTACATATTTGCTTCCATTAGGGATTATTATAAGTCTTGAGAAAGAAAAAAAACATGATTGCCTGGAACAGAAAGAAATAAGTAATGACCTAAAATGGTGAGGGTGGGGGGAGGGGGAGAGGAGGGTGCAATAAATTAGATATTAGAAAATAAAATGAATAGTAGGGTCACTCAGACAACAGAATAATTTCCCAAAGAAAGTCCAGTAATTGAAGCAATTGCATTCAAGCTGTTCAGGATAAGCAGAGATAAATCAGTGAGAAGATTAATGTGGACAAACCACAGTGGAGCGAGATGAACTTGAGGTGAGGAATTTCGATAGGCTCTTCAGATGAAATGCAGGCACAGATTTTCTGGAGCAGATGCCAGAAGATACTTGCCCCTCACTGCAGGAATTAGAAATGCATAGACATCCTCAGTGGAATTCTGTTTAGGATTGCCAGTCTTGAATTCTGGGATTCAGGGAGGCCACATTTGTAGCACCGGGCACCATATGCTGCGGTGGTAGAATTGACGGCGATGCCAGGGCTAGAGAGGCTTGGTGTCCTTGTCTGAGGACATTAGTTCTGAGAGAATAGAGTAGTACTATGTTGACTGCAGATCAGAGTCCTGCTTGCCAAGAGCTTTCTTCAAAAGCTCAAAATTTCAGTCTGCTTTCTATGCTCTCTTAGTGGACCATGGGTGGCACTTCTCCATAGGGGGGGTCTTGGTTGTATTGCACATGAATGGGGCAGTGTCTAGACTCATATGCCTCAAGGAGGCAACACGGGTGAATGAGCCAAAGCCAAAGCAGCACAGAGACGATATGGTATGGGCACGGCTACCGAGCCCCGCCAATTGCCCTCTTGAGCAATACAGGCCTGGTGGTATCAGATCTTCTGATATGAAAGTGAGCTAGAAATCTAAATCTTATCTGTGTTACAAAAGAATCATTTTTAAATATTCACAAGGAATTCAGTTTTTATCGTTTCTTGTGCAGACCATGTAAAACACATCTGCCAACCAAAGGAGGTCCCCAGACTGGTGGTTTGCAGTCAGCGGTGGGGTTGGACCATTGGTGGCCCACAGGGGCTGCCAGTAATCCAGTCTCCTCCGCACCTGGTATTCTTTTCCAACACTGGTCACCCGACTTCCTCATGCTTTAGTTTCTTTACAGTAAAATGAAAGCACGCACGAGAGAGCTTTATAACATGTAAAAGGCTACATAAGTAACTACAGAGGAGGATTCTTACATCTTCCATTGCATTTAAAAAGGAAGTAGTGTCATTTTAAAATCTCAAATCAACTTATGAGAGATGTGCACTCTAGGAAGTGTGTGTTGTGGGTGTGTTTGTGGGAGGGGGGAAAAGACACAGAAACAAAAGAGAAAGAAAAGGTTTGATATACGCATTCTTGGTTAGTTCTTGCTGGCCATTTTATATTGTCTCTGATTCTCATGATAAGTAAACATTTATTCTTTGCAATGATATGATTGTCTAAGAAAAATGGACATAACTTAATGTCTGCGTTAGTCAATTTAACCTAAGAGTAGATGGCTTTAGAAGCTGGGAGTAAAACACTCTGAGCTACCACATCCTGGGGAGAAAGCAATTGAATGGTCTCATAAATTTGAACTGCTAACTTAGACGTGAGAAATGCTATAAAACAAATAAGTCAGGCATGCACCAAAGAACGTAGAACCACATGGACATAATTAATGTTTTCGTAAGGCATAGAGAATGCAGATATTACCTTAGGATTTAAATTACAGGTCCATTTATTTTGGTAGATTGGCATGAATTAGAGCTCTCTTAATGGTTTTCATTTAAGAAGATGTAAAGTTACAAGGATGTTGCTTAGCCTCACATAACTGTTCTTTCTCTTAATAGGAACTGTGCAGTTTAAGCTAAGTTAATGAGAACTTTTCCATTTTACCATGTTTAGGTTTGTCTCTGTTCTTGATAGTTCTTTTGGCCCATAAGTCTTGCTCCAGATAGTCAAGGGTACATCAGATCATGTCAACATTTAGTGGAACATGTTGCCTCTTTCTTAAATTTTGGGAAACATTTTGTTTTGCTTTTTTGTGCTACTCAAGTCAGTGGTCAGAATGAGAATAAAGTTGCCCTGTGGAAATTTCTTTCACCCTTGGGTAGGATGGAACCATGAATACAGGGGTGGGCAAAAGCAGTTTATAATACTAAACTAGAGGCCCAGTGCATGAAATTCATGCATGGGGGGGTCCCTCAGCCCGGCCTGCACCCTCTCCAATCCAGGACATCCCTCTCACAATCCAGGATAACTGGCTTTTAACCGCTCACCTGCCTGCCTGCCTGATCGCCTCTAACCACTCTGCCTGCTTGCCTGATCACCTCTAACCACCTCTGCCTGCCTGATCGCCCCTAACCATCCTGCCTACCTGTCTGGTCACCTCTAACTGCCTCCGCCTGCCAACCTGATTGCCCCTAACCGCTCTCGCCTGCTGGCCTGATCACCCCTAACCACCTCTGCCTCGGCCCCTGCCACCATGGCTTTGTCTGGAAGGACATCCAGAAGACATCTGGTCTATCCAGTCTAATTAGCATATTTCCCTTTTATTAGTATAGATAACACAATAATTAATAAATAATGATACAAGAATAAACACTGTTTTGTGTGCTCACAGCTGTCAACCTACTTTTGCCCACCCTGTGTAGTAGCTTCTAACTTTCTAGGTGAGTCAACTGGAAGAATCAGGCAGCTACACCCTTTCTATATGGCTTTCTTCATCACTCTTCATCTTTCTTCTTGCTTTGGTCTTAGTAAACAGTAACACTACTTTGGCACCTTGGACACATGGCTTTAATTCTTCAAGTTTCATTTTCCTTTTGCAGAAAATGATAACAATATCAGCACCTACTTCATAGCACTGTTTTTTTTAAATCCTCACCCAAGTATATTTTTCCATTGATTTTTTTAGAGAGAGTGGAAGAGAAAGGGTAAGACAGAGAGAAATATCGGTTTGAGAGAAACACATCGATTGATTGCCTCCTGCACATGCCCTGACCAGGGCTCAGACCAGGGAGGAGCTTTCAACCTAACCGAGGTATGTGCCTTGACTGGAATCAAACCCAGGACCCTTCGGTCTGCAGGCTGACTCTCTATCCACTGAGCCAAACTGGCCAGGACCATAGCACTATTATGAGGAAAAAATGAGAGAACCCATGTGAAAAGATCTTTGCTTTCCTGGCATGTGGGAAGCACTCTATAACTGTTAGCTATTCTTAGTAATATTGTTATTCCTCAACTTATATTGACAGAGTGATTTTCTAATTTAAGGCAGCTAATGATTTATTTTTATACTATTTCCTACTCTTTCTAAAACCACTTTTTTTCTCTCACATAATTTACCCAAATCTGTTGAAGTGCCAGAAATATCACATTCCTCAGAGTCCAGGGGTAATCTCAATTGAGAGAGAGAAAGAGAGAAAGAGAAAGGGAGATCTGGTATTCTGAGTATTGCCTGATACTAATAAGGCTCACTAAATATATTCTTCTCTTATTCAACTGTATTGGCTCTCAGTTGCCACTGAATTAATATGACATTTAATCATATGCATTTAAACTTTGTCCTTTGTGTTTTGCTTACCTGGTATTGTGTAAATCTCTAGGAGTAGTAAGTTAATGTCTTAAACGCCATGCAGTGAGTAAAACAGTCCTACAAATGTAATAGACTCAAATAAAATCAGTGGCTAAATTTCTTTAAAACATTGCATAGATTATTCCATTTATTTCACATGATAACTCCATAAAATAGGCATTATTGTTTCTGTTATTCCTCTTTTATACCTTAGGGAAACTGAGGTTTAGAGATTTAACTTAATTGGAGATCACTTAGCCAATAGTTGTTGACACAGGACTTAGAACTGAAACAATTAAGACCAGAGTTCATGTCTACCCTGCTATGCTTCCTCCTGATGGGGAGCTGAAGGAATGCATGCATGAAAGAACACAATTGTATTCTACAAGGCAGTTCTAGGTATTAGAATATTTGTCCTACCTAAAAAGAGATTCATTTCTCTTTCCTTGAATTAATATTCATCCTTGAATTGACAAATCTATTTACAGCTTTGTTACCTTTTTAAATGCCTGCCTCTACACACTTTTTTTTATGACATTTAAGCAATATTGTTCACACTTCAATTATGTTTTCCAACAGCATATTGAGCAAATAAATACCATGAACAAAATTGTATGCTAGGCACTATGGGAGAAAAAAATATAAATGAGAATGCATTAGCTTCCCTTCAGGAGATTGCCACTTAACAAACCCAGATAAGCAAATAATGATAAAACCCAGGGGACTGTGGTGAGTACTGGACATACAAATACCTGTGAGGACTCAGTGAAAGGCAGAGACGCGGGGGAGAGACCTAGGATGTCTTCTGCTCTTTGAAGAACTTTCAGGTTCGACTTCTGTTTTCTCATTTGAAATAATCTCTTGTCACCTGATTTATTTCTTCTTCTTCAAAAAAGTATCTTTCCCACAATTCTGCTTTTCTTAAACCAGCTTCATAAGGACATTCTGAAAAAAAATCACAGTGACTGTTGAGTCTAACTTGACATTATAATCAACCTACTAAGGTTTTATGAATATTACAATATTATACCACTCAATCAATGGGATAAAATATGTGATTGTAAATTCTACATTGAGTTAACTTTAAGGATAAAATTCTGTAAAATACAATAAACATTTTTATAGGAGTTGATATAATTAGATGGTTTGATCATCATCTATCGTTGAGATATCCATGTGGACTCAGAATAATTATTTATAATGCATCTAGGTATAACAGATGCCATAGCCCATAATATAATATGAGTTTCCCTGGAAATACATTTATCACTTACAGTGCTATGTTGAAGTGTGCTTAGTTCGGGATTGTATTCTTTTCACTCTTGCACCAGTATGATAACACAACAAGAACTATTTTATTCAGCCAGTGCTCAGTTGATATGTTACTCAGATCATAAAGATTATAATCCCTGGACAATGAGTGTTCCCCTACATATAGTGCCTTGCAAGAAAATGATTTATTATTGGCAACCCTGTGCATAGACTGCCTGGGGATGATGACTATAAGATTATAAGGTTGTTGTTTTTTCCTCATCTTAGTAACACTAACGATAGCTGACATTAGGTTGATTATATATTATAAATAATATGTCACTTATATGATATAGTGACTGATTATATGCTTACTATTTGCCATCTCTTTGCTCCAAACATTGCATGCTTTATCTCATTTTCCCCTTAACCACACCATAAGGTCAATTTTATTATTAATCCCATTTTACAGATGATGAAATTAAGAGTTATGGAAGTGATGCCTCCTAAGCCCAAATTTCTAATTTTTAAATGTGTAGTGCCTGCACACCAGAGCCCTTCTTTCTAATAGTTTCAGATAGTTACATCTCATGGGAACCCCAAGTTCTGTTGACTTGAACACAGGAGAAAAGATTGCTTTTAGCTTTTTGGCTTTGTAGCCAGGATGAAAATAGAAATTACTCTTCAAGTGGAGTGCATGAGAGAGGAGAGAAACAGCTCAGCTAAAAGGCTGTGGTTGAAAAGCTTCCGCAGATCAACAAACCTGCGGCTGCAGCTTCAGGTGAAAAGACTCCTCTCTCACCAAGAGCAGCCCAGCCCGCGGCAGCAGCCAGGCATTCTCTGGGTCCCCTGTTCATTAGTAGTCAAGGTTTTCATTGTGCTCAGCAAAACAGTCACAGAAAATAAATGTGCCTCACAGATGGGCCCATAGAAAATCTACTTGATGTATTCTTGAAAATTCACAGCTAAATGACTTTGAAGAGATGGGGGTTATTGTGTCCATGATTAAAATGAGGCGGGGCATGAATCTCTCAGACATTTTCCCTGTAGAGCTTTTCTAAGACTGAGAAGATACACAGTGGTAGCTGCCCTGTGGCTCATGGATGTTCCATGTCTTACTGAACTATCCGCTGTTGAAGAACTACATTTCAAGAGTATTCACTATATACAGAGTTAAACTTGAAGAGCTGTATTAAAAACATCTGCTTCATAGCATATGAGCTGAAGCCTTTCATTTAAGGATTTTTCAGCATGCATCTTTAAACAATAGAGGAATCAGATCAATATTTCATTGGACCTCTAACTTCTATGGACACAAGAGTAGAAATCAGGAATCATCATCACTTTTAACAAGTATCCCAGCCTCTTCTTGTGACTAGTACACATATTTTATGTGAATCTGAGTAGTACAATTTAAATATATTAAAACAAAATATATAGTATATGCAAAAATTGAAACAATTTGATTCCCTCAACTTATAAACATTACAGTTGGGATTTGCAATTTTAAAACTGGCAGACCAGATGAATTAATTATAAACTTTACTATCAGCAATGCTAAGTTAGTTGGTAATTTCAAATACCTGTTTTTAGTGTCATTGACCCACATTAATTTTTTTACTTACAAATAATTTTGGTAATTATTTTTATGTCATTGCTATGCTACTGTTGCTATGTGTTTTGTATATTATAACCACAGCATCTAAGTGCTCATTATATAGTACCAGGTGTACCGGTTGATAATGCAGATAATCAAATAAAACACGATAATTTCAAGAGAAACATCAAAAGTACTTTATTCAAAGTAATATCCATCACTAGCCACACATTCCCCCTATCTTTTAGGTAATTTGTGGATACCATCCCAATAGAACTTTTCTTGTTTTGAGGCAAACCATTGAGACCCAATTTTCCACTTCTTGCTACATTTTGAAGTGCTGCTCAGAAAGTGCGTGTGCCATTGATCAGAACAAGTGGTCATCTGAAGGAGCAAGGACTGGTGAATACAGTGGGTGGGTTAATACTTCCCAGGCAAGATCTTTTAACGTGTCTTTAACTGGTTTTGAAGTGTGTGATGGTGCATTATCATGAAGCAAAATTACTTTGCCATGTCTTCTGGCACATTCTGGTCATTTCATGATCTAAGCATGGTTCAAATTGATTATTTGTTGCCAGTGGGGATCAGTATTAACGGTTTCACCTGGTTTTAGAAGCTCATAATACACCATACCTTCCTGATTCCACCAAACGCAGAGAATTGTCTTCTTTCCTAAGCGATTTGGCCTTGCAGTCAATGTTGATGGTTGACCTGGATCAACCCATGATTTTGTGCATTAAGGATTCTCAGAATAAATCCACTTTTCATAGCCAGTCACAATTCGATGCAAAAAAAGACTTGCTTTTGTGCCATTGAAGCAACATTTTACTGATGACTTTTCAGTTTTCCATGTCTTTCGTTCAGTTGATGTGGCACCCATTTTCCTTCCTTTAAAATCTTTCCCATTGCTTGAAAATGATCGGAAATTGTTTGCCAAGCAACATTTAATCTTTCTGCAAGTTGTTTTTGAGTTTGACACGCATCTTCATCCAATAATGCTTGTAATTGTTGGTCTTCAAACTTTTTCGGTTGACCTGGATGTTCTTTGTCTTTAACATTGAAATCATCACTTTTAAAGCATTTAAATCAGCATTCACAAGTATCTTGAGATGGAGCATGTTCACTATAAGCTTCCAAAATATACGATAACTTTCAGCAGCACTTTTCTTCAAAATAAAGTAATGAATTAAAACTTCCCACAAATGCTCTTTTTTGGCATGAAATTTGACATTTTTAAGCGTAAATATATCTATGATGTTAACACCTTCAGAAAATTTGACATATGAAGTTTTGAAGCTTGCTGTCAATACAACAAAATAGCATACATATCAAATCGCATATATATCAACATATGTGTAACCCTATCTATTGAAAAAAAAATTCGTATTATTAACCGGTACACCTGGTAATATTGTCATCTATGTCAAAAATGCTCCTTAAAATCACATATTTAAAAGGAAGTTATATGTGATGACAGTTTTGTAAAGAAGATGTAACAACCACCAATATACCCTATATTGCTAATTTGGGGGTGGCCTCTATAAAATATGAAAAATGATAGCAAGAAAACTAAAAGTGGAAATAAAACAAACATGCTACTAATGGGTATAGACCTGTATTCCTAAGGGAAAAGTGTCTTGAATTGTATAAGTGTTGAATTATGTGGGGTCTTTAATAATTGTGGTTTGCATCAAAATGACCTATGGGTGGATTAGAGTTGGAAAACCACTGCAAAACTAGTGACCGATTTCTTGACAAGTTGGCCACTGTGGGCCATTTTCAATAAGGATTGTTTGGACAGAAGTGGAATAACAGTCCTACTATTCTAGCAAATCAATATCAGAATAACGAGATGTAGGACTATTATGTTGATCAACTCAGGAGGAACATGCATGGTATTCTCAGGGGAGCCATTCATATTATAATCTGTGTGGATGGCATGTCTTAGAGTTGGGTCAGTGGTCGGCAAACCGTGGCTCGCGAGCCACATGCGGCTCTTTGGCCCCTTGAGTGTGGCTCTTCCACAAAATACCATGGCCTGGGCGAGTCTATTTTGAAGAAGTGGCGTTAGAAGAAGTTTAAGTTTAAAAAATTTGGCTCTCAAGAGAAATTTCAATCGTTGTACTGTTGATATTTGGCTCTGTTGACTAATGAGTTTGCTGACTACTGAGTTGGGTGAACCTGTGGCCCGGAAGCAGTAGTGTGCTCATAAATGCTTAACAATTGACTCTGGAATTGAGGGAGCCCTGACTTGTGGTATTTGCCAGATTTTTATGGTGCAAATACTCCCACCATGACCAATTTCAAACTACCAATGTGATGTGATGTCAGTCAGCTAACCCAATTCCTAAAAAGTTAACCATCAGCATTTCTATGCTGGAGCTAGCTGGCTGCAACATACCATTGCCTGAGGGATATATAGGCATAAGAAAACTTTTCTGTCAATTCTTAATTATCCAGAGGCATTTACCTTTTTGTAGTGCTATTGAAAATAATATTTTGAAATTAAAATTATTGTGTAATTCTAATTTAAAATTATAATCATTGTAACTATAATCAGAATTATAAAATTAAAATAAAAATGATCATTTGAGTTATAATTCAGAACTTGCCCCCATTTTATATATTTAAGAGGCACAAAATATGATTCTCCTGTTCTCATTCGTTGTCGATACATCAGTATCACTGTCAAAGTGTTCTATTTGGATATGTAACCATTATTCTCCAGCTCTTTTTATTCCTCTAAGAGCAGAAGAAAAATGTGCACAGGGCTTCCAATTAAGTAGACTTGACATTCTGATTTGATTAGCAGTGATGGACCCAGAGGTTGGATTGGTGACTAGCATTAGGTATGGTGTAACTTGCAGCAGAGGAAGGAACCCATTGATTGCATAAGATAGATGAACTGAAGTTGACTTAGCAGCAGACAAATTCACCTTATCACACAGTTGTAGATGTTAGCCAGGGGGCCTTCTCCATGTGGCCCTGTCCTAGATCCACAACAGTGCATTTTCTTGTTTTTTCCTTTCGTGCTATGTCCCTTCCCTTGCTGATCTCCTGGCCTTGCTTTTAATTGCCTTCCATCCCTTCAGAATATATTTCTTTCTGCTCCTTTCTTAGATTATTTATACACTCCTCTCTAGGAATGCTTCATCTTCTGGAATAAGATGGCGCAAAGCCAGGTGCTGCTGTGTTTAGAAATTCCTTTTCTTCATTCCATCTCCTCATGCATCTCTTACTGCCCTTCAAGGCACAAGATAAAATAGTACTCCTTGCCTCTTAATCACTCTGGGTTTTCTTTAATCACTCTAGGTTTTCATGATCTCACCTTGCTCAGGGCTTACTCAACTGTGGTTCACACCCCTCATTTTGCGTGGAAATAACTTGAGAAGTTTATTGAAAACAATGTTTAGGAGCCACTCAGTATTTACAATGAATTTGTCTCTGGTCAGGTATTGGTAGTGGTATGTTTTCCAAAAGTGTCTTAGGTGACCCTAATGCAGAGCCAGAGTTGAGAACCATTATTCTATGCTATGATATTCTCTCTTTTTCCCACAAGTCAAAAGCAGTCCAGGCTCCATAAAGTACATAAAAATAAGGATGAAACTTTAGTGGACAAGAGCTTGTGCATTCAATGGTACAAGGCAAACAGCTCCCAGGCAGCAACTTGCCAGAAGGGGAATCATTGGAGTAATATTGGGGAAGAGTAGGAAATCTCAGCAGCCATTTCCAGGGATCTAGAGTAATCTTAGAACTAAAATCCATTATAGGGGAATGTATTCTAGTGCCTCACATTGTTAAGTAAGAAATTGAAGCCTCAAGAGACTTTCCCGGTGTGCCGAGTGACTTTCCAAGCTCAGGCAAGCTATAGGTGAAGGGCCAAAGGATGAGCTAATATTTTTAGAATGCATACACTGGGCCAAATCATTCTATATGTATTAACTTCTTCTCCCCACATATCAATGCTTCTTTTTTATTACTTAGTGTAGTCTGTGGTATAGACATACCACAGTTGGTTTATCTTCAATCTCTTATTTAATTGCTTTATTGATGTAAAATTTAGAAGTCGTAAAATTCATCTGGTCAAATAAAGTGTGCAATTCAGTGATATCTACAGAGTATATCTACAGAGTGATGTAATACTCTAATTTGAGAGCACTTTTTATCACCTGAAAAAGGAAGCTCATGCTCGTTGACCCGCACAACAATCATAGGTCCAGTGTTACTCTGCTTGACGATGGGACTAAGACAGAGACTAAGCAACTTGCTCAATGTCACCTATCTAGTTAAGGATAGAGCCAGAATGGAATATGGCTTTGGTCATATTCCAAAGTCCCCACTCAGAACTCGAGCCAGTCCAGTGTGTCTTTTTCCAGCTCCGTAGAGGGCTGTAGATCATTTATGGGGAAAGGATTTCACTCACTCGGAGGAAGGGACATAGGCAAGTCTCATGGTCTCCCAGTCTGCACTGAAGGCTTGCCTGGCCCGTTGGAGTCATTTTGTAGAGGCTGCTGTGTGCCCTCTTGCAAGACTCCCTACTTGCATTCTACACTCAGCATCTGCCAGCTACTTGGTTTTCCCTTCTACACTGCACTATCTGTGAATCTATGAATTATGCATGTTTGTTTCCCTCTCATGCCTAATGCTATACTTAGCCTATCTACTATGTCTTCATAGATATTTGGAACAAATGAATAATTTCTGGTCATGCTATAGTACGGCATCTAGATGGCAGGTATTCTAGGTTTTTCGTTATTAAAAATTTACTAGTGGGAAAGTCCTAAAGTGACATATGCATGATATCATTGATAATAGAAAAATATAGTTTGTTTTACCCAACTAATGCATTTTCTGGTAACTTATTATTACTCAGTTTGGTCATTTAACAAGTGCATAACATATACAATTGGAATTATCCTAGTTTAGGTTCCTTTTGAAAAATACCCTCCAGTGGTGAAGGTTTTGCCAGGACTTCTTAATGAGTTTCTGAGGGAGAACCCTTAGTTCTGAATGTGTTTTACTCATTGTCAGACCTTCTGATTGTGTTTAGAAAAGTAGGTAGCCCAAGTCACAAATTCTAGTGGGATCCTTTGGAGTTTTAATTACACAGCACTGCCACCTAGCATCCAAGGCACAGGCTTTTTTAATTAAAAAAAAAAATACATGGAGGTTTCTCTGTATTTAAGATATTATTAAGGGGATCAGTCTGCAATCTTTTAAGAAGCAGGAACTGAGATTCCTTCCGGAAGTGTTTGCAACAGCCTCCCACCAATGCTGTTTGCTTGAAAGCCCTTGCGATTGGGAGTGAATTGATGTCAATGAAGAGAGGGGCTTCGCAATCTGCTGAGGAGTTTCAAATGTCAGAGCTGCATATTCATGAGCTGCAGGCACCTGTGGCCCGCTGTCTTCCTGCAGATTCCTTGCAAAGCAGTCTTGGAAGGGCACTGGAGGTACTTCCCAAAGGGCTTTGTTATTTATTTGCATATAAATAAATACATAAAGGAAATAGTGGGGAGTAGGGAAGGAACACAAGCAAAATTATTTTAGGGGAGGGGGGGCAACCTCCATCCTCCCTCAGGAGAATGCCAGCTCAAGCCCACACTGCCCTGAGATTTTTGATGCCTGTTAAGAATCTGGGTGCCTTGGATTGGCAGTGGGGCAAGCAGATTTCCCCTGCCAGCCAGGGAAGCCCTAGAAGCCAGCTTGGGGGAGAAAAAGACATTGGTCATCTTTGCCATTTTTATTGGGTGTCCCACAATGCACTGGGCAGTGTGAAAGCAGGATCCTGTTCTCAGTCTTCTCTTTCCCCAACTGTGCTTTAAAAAACACATCAAAACAAATCAATAGTATTTAAAAGGGGGGGAAACATTGCACTTAGATTGATGCTTTACATAATGAGCCCTTTATGAGATGTAATGCCAACTGTTAATCAATAGACATGCCGGAACTGCCTGGAATACAACCTTGTAGAGTTTTTTTAAAATTAATCTTTATTAAAAATATTGACTTGTTGTGACTTGCTGGGACCGCTCCTGGCTCTGCTCTTTATCCTAATTAGGAGGTTACGCTACACTGCTTAGGCTGCAGATAATGATGTAATGATTATTGTCTTAAAACCTGAGAATCAATAAAAGATACTATCAGACAGTGCTAAGTGTCACGATTATGAAAAGTACTTGCGATTTTAAAAGGTTTACAAGAGCAAGATTTCTTTCTGTCTTAGACTTTTTTTTCCTATTTGCTTATTTCTACAGTTTTCTCAGGATTTGGGTAGATTAAGAAAGTTTCCTTTCCCAAAAGGGTTTTCTCCTGTCATTGTTTATTAACACGCCGTCTTTCCACGGTTGTGGTTGTCATCTTCCTTGATGCCATTGTTTAAAAGGATTCCCTCTCCCCTAAGAGGCATTTGTGCCTTAAACTTGGCAGAAGTTCTAGAATGAAAGGAAAAATAAAGAATTAAAGAATGCCACTCATTGAATGACACACAGGAAGAACAATAATTGAAGAAAAGCAAGAGAACAGGTGGTTGCTTTTCCGAGAGTCTAAAAATATGAGAGTTGGGAAGAATGTAATAACAGTAAGAATAGTAGTACTTCAGGTGTGTATAGCACTTTCTTACACGAACTGGACGTTTTTCTACATTATTTGGGTGCGGGAACTCACTTAATACTAGAGCCCTAGGAGGATAGGACTAAAGTTATCGCTATTTTACAGATGATGCAGAGTTGAGGCATGGGGAGTTTAATTCACTACTCCAAAGGCACATAGGGAGTGGCCCGAGCATGGATGATGTCTCCTCATTTTGCCATTGAAAGACTTAGGTAGAGCTCAACAAATGTACATGTCTTAGCTCAGGGCATCAGCCAATATCCCATGTTGACATCGATTGCAAATCTGGATCCCTTCTTGATCCCTGAGGGTGTTCAGACCAGGGGTGGCCGGAGTCACCCTGGCACCTGTGTCCCCAGTCTCCTCGTGGCCAGCTCTTTATGGAGCCATTGTACCTATAAAAATCAGGGAAGGGCGGTAATGGGAGGGAGCCCCACTGTTGAGCTCCATGTTTGTGAATAAGGAAAATGTTTTCCTTCTATAGCCTCTTTAGAGACAATTAAGCATTAGCTTTTGTCAGATGCTAAATTATGAGCAAATTTAGTTTAAAGTATGTGAACCATGCACCCTTTGAAATTTGCCTGAAAAGCCTCATTATAAAACTAATGCTATGAAAAAGCACTCCCTTTCAGATTAGGGGAAGCACCTGAATAGTTTTCATAAGTGGCTGCGCATAGTTTGAAAGCATTCTAGTGTTGCCTGAAACGCTTTCCACACACCTTTTAACTAGGAAATTTCACATTCAGCATATCTGTAGCTCTACAAGACTTTCAATAATATTTAAATTGGTTAACTGTATTTCTTTTTATATCTGTTTTAATGCTTTTATTGATTTGGGGTAGATAAACTTGATTGTGCATGAAATCTTATTTTTCCGAACAAAGGAGATAGGATTTGAGTGTGTACTAAGAGAACCATACCTCCAAATCAGGCCAGAACCTGGAAGTGCAAGAGTCTGGCTCAGGTAGATGTTTGCAGAGACCTCTGGACTGGACTGGAGCTAATTCCAGGGTGTGTTTCCCCCAAATCAAGGCTGCAGAAGAGGATGGCATTTCTTTATCACAGCTCATGGAGAAAAGAAAAGACTCAATATGAGAAAAAGAAATGCTTCTCTTAAAAAAACAAAAAAACCACAGGACTTTTTTGGTAGTTTATAGACATTGTGATTCTTATGGCCGATAGTGTTAGATTCTTTCTTTTTAATCACAAGGCAGCCAAGAGTCAATTTTTGGACATTTCAGCTTCGGTGTGCAAGAATATAATAATAGAAAGTATAAAATTTTTAAAAAATGAAAAGATGATGTATTTTTAAAGCCAAACCAAGGACATCGCTCATTTTACTTTACTGACACTCATATAAATCCAATTACTGTATCACAAATACGAACTGATGTGAGACCCATGAAGCCCTGAGCTGCAACTAGGGCACCTCAGAGAGTCTCTGCATCATCTATAGATAGAGCGGGTAATACACAGTAGGGCCATGACCGCTCTACAGGGCTGGGTTCAATTCTCAACCCTGCCAGGTGTTAGCCTCCTTACTTTGGGCAAATGATACCACCTCTTGGGGCCTCAATGTCTTCACCTGAAACATGGAAATGATTATACTCACAGGAACCAAAGAATGAGAAACTGCCACAGCTCTTTATTGAACACCTATTGCGCGTGACACACTTACAAGGACTTGGGGATACGCTTACAGCCTAGCTGTGGGCAAGAGTTGAAAAGACATGTGACGGCTAGCGGTGCCTATAATGAATACTGTGTTACATAATAAACACATGTCCATGGCCATATACGGCAAGTGAAAAGCAAAGCGATAAGAAGAATGTTCTGGAGTTATGATGCGGAAGTGATATATTTTGTGCTTATGCCTAAGACTGAGCTAATAAGGGGAGGCCTATGAAAATAGAGCCACCATTGTATTTGTGTGCAAAAGTGAAGAGAGAATGGGAGATGAGGGCTCCTGGGAGCCTGCAGGTGGCTGCTTCCTATTGATTCCTAAGAGATCAAGTCTTCCTCTTCAATCCCTGTGCTAGCACCCTTAAGGAACACAAGGAAGAACAAATACCTGCAATTAGCAAGCAGTCTCAACATTATAAAAACTGTTCATCGACATTCACACATTTAATTTTAGCAACAATGCTAAGCAACACCGTGAAACCAAGTAAAACATTGATTTTTGCATGTGAGGAGAGATGGATTCCTTCTAGGCCAGGCAACCAGTGATTGGTGGGAGGCAGAAAACCAGGTTTTCAGGAATCCTGTGCTCGAGGGCTGGCTTCTTCTCTGCATCCAAATTCTGTCCTTTTGGTTTAACTTCAGAATAAGTGTACTCATTACAGAAGCACATATTCCACCTGGCTAGGTATTGTAGGTAGGTTCAGGGTGACCATCACCTCTAGACTGCTACTTGAAAAGCTGGTAAGGACCACAAACACAATGGTTTATTGAAATTCATATTTAAGGGAGATTTTGGTGCTTAGCTCAGCTCTAGAGTGTATTGGGTTACATAGTAAGTAAGCACTATTTATTTCAACATTAAATCTCACTAAAAACTGTTTTCTGAGGAAGAATTAGGCCCAGTATAAAGAAACCTTTTTCCCAATTGCCACCAGAGATGGACTTTCAGTGTCTCAAGCACTGTCTTAATTTGGATTTTTTATTTTTAATCAGAAGACCAGAACTATCTGTCTATACAGGCGATGGTCAAACAAATGAGCGTGCCCTGAATTAGCAATAGAGAATATCAATACACCAGGCCCTCCTATCTGAAGATCATTTTAAACTTTTACAAATTGTTATCCAAACCACAAGTCACAAGCAAAAATATTTAAGGAAGACTAAATGAAGGGCATTGATTCTCTAAAACTTGCTTTCAGGATAATTGTACAGTTTAGGCGCCTTGCAGAATCGCTTTTGCCAAATTGTGTTTTGTCAAGATGCTAGCAGACTACACTGACGGAAACGCTGAGAAACAGTGGGAGAAAATGCACTGTTGCGTGCAACAATGACTCTGTGGGAGATGTTGTCTATCCCAGCTAACAGTCTTCCTCTTTATAAAGATCCCTCGCTGTCTGCAAGCATGAACTGCCTTTATCGTAGGAAGACGGTGTGTGTCCCTTCCTTTGGCTGCTAGAGAATGCAGACTTCCAACAAATCCACGGTCTGCCTTAAGCCTTTCAACAGGACACTGTGCTTGCAAACATCACCCTCGTACCTTTCAGTTCTTTCTTTTCTATGCTTATGTTTGTTTAGTTTTAACTCCCTGGATATTTATTTTATTCTCAAATTATTTTGAAAGCTGCCCCAAATTTTTTTGTATAACAATGTGGGCAATGAGATATGTCGACACATATACACATGTAAGTTATATACACTTGATCTCTCCTCTCTTTGCATGGATCATTATTTTATGTGTTTTACAATAATATATAAAGTCTGGGAATAGTTTAGGTGAGGGAAAAAGGCTACACATTAGCAAGAAAATAGTCTTTGAGTAGGATTTTTAATGATTTTAAAACCTGGTTGCATGTCAGAATCACCAGTATTATAAAACTAGAAACTATTGGATGTTATCTCCCAATATTCTGGTATTTTAATTTTGGGCGGGGCCCTGGCATGTTCATTTTATAAAGCTTGTCAAGTAATTCGGATATAAAGCCAGATGGCAAACCACTGACAAAAGCGTTCCATGCGGAAGAACCCGTTAGAAGAAGAAAATGTATAAAGAAATGTAATGTGAATTAGTTCAAGAGCTGAATACCAGCTTACTTGGACTGAAAGAAAATTGCCTACATTTTTCTGAACACGTGCTAAGGTCCTACAATATACAAAACTCTATGGTAGACAATAGCAGAACATGTCCCAGTCGCCTGGTGTCACAGGGCAGATTGAATAATGCCTCTCCTTTATTACATTATCACCACGCTCATCCCAGAACATATGCTGAAAACCTACTCCAGCAAAGCGTACGTTGCTATGTGCAGGAGCTATAAAATACTCGAAGATATTGTCCTTACAGTCAAGGAGAATCAGCTACTTGGGCAGATAATACATGTACATAAAGAAGATAATTAACAATGCCAGGTAGCATATGCTAAGTGCCAGATCAGTGGCAGCAACAATAACTGCTCTGTGAGTTCGGCGTGTGGGCTGCGAGGTTGCAAGCCTGAGAGAGAAGGCGGAATGCAAAAGCCTGCCCTTGCTGTTTGTGGAGGAATTAGATAAATATTTTTCTAAAAGTCAGTGTAACTGCAGTTAGCTGTCTGCTCATGCAGATGTACTCAGACACTTTTTTTTAAAAAACAGAAGGCCATATGATTGCATGTGTAACTATGGGTTTTAGCAAAATAATGCCCCCGCTTCTCTTTGTTGTTAAATGTATTTATAGCAATGTCTGAAGCTATCAAGCAGGAATCCAGTTGGAAATCTATAGTTTAGGGAGGCCTAAAGCCCTGACCTGTCTATGAAATTACATCTATTTGTGAAGGGGGTCAGCATTTTCACGAGAATTGCAACCCCCGCTTGGGGTGACTGCTGTTTCTCAGAGCGTTTATTATATTTCAGGCTAAAAGCAAAATCTGCTTTGTTACAATTATTTGAGAGTGAAATTGTGTTTAACAATTTTTCCATTAAAAAATAACAAAAATGCTTGTTAAACATGTAATGTATTCACTTAATATGATAAGTAAGCACTTGATTTCATTTTCCCCCTAAGTATAAAAAGCATTTAGAAGGAGTTGTTTTTAGAGTGACTCAACAGAAAAGGTCTCCACTGAGTTTGAAAGCTAGCATCAATGACTATGAGAAAGAAGCATCATTTCTAAAAAAAAAAAAAAAAAAAAAAAAAAAAATCTTTTTTACCCCACAGAACACTCAGAGCTGTCTGGCATGAGGGACATGATTTAGAGAGTGATCTGAAAATTCATAAACAATTATATCAGAAAGTGAAATGGTACTTTAAAAAAACAAACCTTATGATTTTTGTGTGAGCCTGGCTAAAAAATCCATGAGAACACTCCAGAGAGCCCAGGTGCTTTCTGTCAAGCGAGTAAAGAGCACTTTAAAATGTCTGATAGAACGCGGGACGGAGAAAAGAGCTGGCCTAACTGTAATAAGTGGAGAGTTGGAAATAACACGGGAGACGAGTTCCCTGGAGTAGCTAAGTCCAGCTCTGTCTGTGTGTATCCAGATAAAATATGAGGACTTTAGCTCCTAATAAGGCCTCACACCCAAGCTAAGGGCAAACAAATCCAATTTTAAAAATTCTTTTTCAAACAGAAGTTTCTTTGCTCTTTTCCTCGAGCTTTTGGATCATCCTTCATTTTTCTTGTTCTTCTAACTCCCAGAGCTGAGGGACTTCATTACGGTAACAGTGAAGAACATGTCCTTGAGGCGGGGAAGTTTTTGAAGGTTCAACCACTGAGGCTTTTTTGTCATCATTTTTTAAAGGCCAGACTACCCTTTGTTTCATCAAGACTGTGCTATGCACAGGCAGAATAAAGCCACATACTACTTTGAAGCAAAAATCAGCAATAACACAACCCTTAGAAGCCAGACTACTTGAAGAGACCGACTTGAGGTTTTAAAAATTAAATTTATTGGGATCACATTGGTTAATAAAAGGATATAGGTTTCAAGTGTGCAATTCTACGATACATCATCTACACACTGCATTGGGTATTTACTACCCAAAGTCAAATCTTCCATCACTATGTGTTTGACCCTCTTTTTTCTTTACCGCCTCCCCTCACCCTCTTTCCCCTCTGATGACTGCCATACTGTTTTCTGTCTGGGAGTTTTTGTTTGTTTGTTCATTTGTTGCTTTCAGTTTTATATCCCACGTATGAGTGAAATTGTATGGTTCTTGCCCTTTTTGTCTGACTCACTTCACTTCACATCGAGATCCAATCTCTGTTGTTACAAATGGCAGTACTTCGTCTTTTTTATGGCTAAGTAGTATTCCACTGCATATACGTAAAAGACTTTTATCCAACATGACACATCACAGTTGTGGGCTGTTGTGAAAGAGTTATTCCACGAACATAGCAGGGAAGGTTGATTACATTTGGCAGAAGTGGGTCCCTGATACATTTCAAAAGAAATAAGTGTTTGAAGACTTGGGTCACTATGTCTAAAACCTAAGCATGGTTGGCTTCTTCTGAGGGCCTCTCCTCCCTTCGGCTTGCAGATGTCATCGTCTCTCTGTCTTCACATGGTTCTTCCCTGCGTGCATGGCTATGTCCTAATCTCCTCTCTTATAAGGAATTAGAACCCTTTCTAATGACCTTATATAACTTTAATTACCTCTTTATAGACCCTGTCTGCAAATATAATCACATTCTGAAGTGTTGGGGGCTAAGACTTCAACATATGGATTTTTAGGCAACACAATGCAGACCATAATACTCCAATTTCTGTCCCCCAAATCCATCTGTTCTCACATGCATCACCCACGCACCTTCTCCATTAGGAGTCCTTTTAAATGCTGAATACAACGTAACCTGGCTTTAGTAAAAAAGAAAAACTCCTGCCTCACACTGTTGGAAAGTTTAAGGTAGATTTATCACAGCTTCAGGCACATTTGGATCCAGATACTCTAATGGTTTGATTGGGTATTGATCTCACTGCCCACTTGTCCGCTTTCCTTTGTAATAGCTCCATTCTCAGATAGGCTTTCTCTCATGGTTACAAGTGATGGGTAAGTGCTCCAAATTACAATCTAGCCTATTGGCAATTCCAGGAGAAAGAGACTCCTATCTCACCTATTTTTAACAAAAGTCCCATATTTAAGTTTCATTAGTCTGGCTATAGTCTTTTATACATTACTAAACCATCTTGTGGTCAGGTTAATGGGATGCTCTGATGAGTGAGACCTGGACCACATAGGTAGCCCATAGTCAAGGGGAATGAATAACATGGAATCAAAGTGAGGGACAGGTGAGGTTCCTCAGGAAATTGAAGTTGCCATTATCAGAGACAGGAGGAAGGGTGCTAAATAGGCATACTCAATAGATGGTCACTCCACCAATCCCGCCTCACAAACTTCCGGTTATCTCTCATACCTCTACTCAGCCATCTCCTGCTCCCTGAGATCATCTTTGGATCTCCTCAGCAGAGGAAGCACCACCACAGGCTACCTTTCCACCTCTTGGTTATTGCAAGAACTTGTGTTATGCCTTCCTTTCTGTCTGGGCATGGGATCTCTGAGAGGAAGAGAATCATCATTTTATTTCCCATACATCTACAGCCAAGACAGTGCTTGACATACAGGAGTCACATATGTGTCTCTGCCTGTGTACATATATGTAATTTAAGCTGCTCAACTCAGTGAACCACACATTGTGGAGGTTATTTCCTCCATGGGAAGCTGCTATCATCCCTAGTATAAACAACAGAAAGCTGTCTGAGAGACAAATGCCTGTTATTGAATAAGCAGCTGAGAGATACAGGAGGGGTAATAATCAAAAGGCTCCATTGTCAGAGATGAATATTTGATAGGAAGGAAGTGGAGTGTTCCTGGGCAATTTGTATTCTGTATGTAGGCTCCTGTTTCTTTATTTCTAAAACAATTTGACATTTGAAATCAGTTTTAGAAGTCTTTCAAGATTCTTTGAAGAGTGTTGTTGTTGTTTTGTGGTGGTATTTTTTTATGATTCTGAGTTGAAAGGTGTGATATAGCAGGAGGCAGGCAGGAGGACATCATCTAGGAATATGCATGGAGCAGTAATTGAATGATCTAGATCCTACATGTAGGCAAGCAAGTTCTAGAATTTGGGATGCTCATGGAAGTTATAAAGAGATCTACTAGGTGGATCCCCAGGTGTCAAAGGGAAGTAAAGATTCAGTAAGAGTAGCTTCTTGCCCTCAGTCCCTTTCCTGTCACATGCTGTGTTGTATGATGTCTCTGGCACTCAGGTCGCCTTTCCTTATGCACCCTTTCTCTCAGTCCAAATGCAGGCATGCCTTGCTTCACTTAGTTTGTGTCTACTCTGTTCCTTCTCTGCCATTATCTAAGTGAACATTATCTCTGATTCATATTCAGAGTAGTGAATTGGGAAATAAAAATATTTTTTTTTATGCTTTGAATGCTAAGTCAAGTCTGGACTGACTGAGTACTCCCTGTAAAGAAAGTAAGGTTTCTTTCTATCCACTCCCACTGAAGGATCTTCTTCCTTTTCCTGTTCACTGATTACCTGTGTTCTCATGTGAGCACCTTGTTTCTTTTCCTTGTACATTTTTCCTGGATGATCACAACTCCTAAGAATTTTTGGGCAATGTTGCCTGGACCCAGTACTAGGCCAATGCCTAGAATAAAAGACATGTCTCAATAAATGGTGAAATAATTTTGAAATGCATGTGATGTTTTTTATGTATGAGTAAATTAATGGTCTTGTCTTTGATATTACTTATTGGAATTTTATTGAAGTTTCTCCCTAAAAGTACTATTTCTCATGTTCTTTTCTTACATACTGTTCTCATATGATTGCTCACTCCTCTGAACAACAGGATAGATAACTAAATTACTTTGGTAGGTGGTCTTTTTCTTTTGCCCTATTTATTTATATTTATACTTATGCTTTCTATTAACCATTCATTTAGATATAATACTTGGCCATCTATTGTTGTTGCTTGATTCCTCCCATTGTTTTGGGAAATCATGTCACTCCTTCATTGAGCTTGTCTATTTTCTTGGTTTTACTTTCACTTGTTCTCTCAAGGTCTTGCCCATGTGTATCAGTTAAGTAAACTAAAAAAAGTAAAAATAAATAAACAAGCCAACTCTATTCTATTAATAGGTTTATTAGGTAATGACAGGGAAAAGCAGTTAGGTGGCTTCAGGGATTATTGACTTGGCCATTCATGAAATAACCATGGAGCCTGATTCTTTTTTTGTCTTTTGGTTTTGCTATCCACAGGTTGGCTTTATCCTAAGCATGGCTTTCCTTTAGCTGTGCATGGGAAAATCAACAGTAGCAAATGAGGCTATGTGCTTCTTCTTTCATATTCAGCAGAAAAGGGTACATCTCCATATATCAGTCTTACAAAAAAGAAAACATTTCCCTTATGGCTTAATAAATCTTCTCCTCATGTCTCCTAGCTTTGGGTTGGGCCTTATGCTCAAGGCAGTCCCTATTATCACTGAACTAGAGCCCGGTGCACAGATTTGGGGATTGGGTCGAAACTGGCTCTCCGACATCCCCCAAGGGGTCCCGGATTGCGAGAGGGTGCAGGCCAGGCCAAGGGACCCCACTGGTGCACGATTGGGGCAGGGGAGGGACTGCAGAAGGGCTCCAGGGCATGTCTAGCCCATCTTGCCCAGTCCTGATTGGCCTGACCATAGCAGCAAGCTAACCTACTGGTCAGAGCATCTGCCCCCTGGTGGTCAGTGTGTATCATAGGGACTGTTCAAATGGTTGAAGAGTCAGAGGGACAATTAGCATATTAGGCTTTCATATATAGAGATATTATGGACCACTTGGCTTAGACCTCAGTTCACAAAAAATGTTCCTGGCAAAAGGGCATGAGAGTAACATAAGTAGCTTACTACTCGAACGGAGGTCAACTCGCTAAGTATGATGGCTTCCACACAATGGGAAAGGGGTGGAGTGCATTATCAGTGTGCTCTATCTTTTCTGTAAATGTCCTAGTGACAGCCCAAATCATGTGTCCCCAAATGAATCACAGTCTTTTCTCTTAGTGCCAGTCCACTTTCAAATTTTCTTGCACTATGAATTCAATTAAAATTTCCCTTCTTATCTACTCCAAAAGACTCTGTCTCCTCAGTCTCAAACATGGTACAATCCAAGGAGAGTAAAAGAGTTACTTCATTCATTGAACTACTATTTACAATATCCAACCGCTAGGCATGTAAGGGAATGTATTGTCACTACCAGACAGATTAGTAATCTGAAAGTGGTATATAATGGTAGAAAAAACTCTTGATCCCTACAGACATTAAACACATTTGTGCATATATATCCTATCTAATAAAGAGGGAATATGCTAATTGACCATCACTCTGTCACAAAAATGGCTGCACCCACAGCTGAGGCCAAGTTCTCATAAGGAGCCTTAACAAGCAATCAGCAGGGACCTGAGGCTACATCCTCCCCTGCCCCCATGAGGCTTGATAGGGGACCTCAGGCCACACCCCCGCTGCAGTGCCAGGCCAGGGGACCTGAGGCCACAGCCCCTGCCTGGCAAGGCTTGATGGGGAACCTCAAGGTGCACTTCCTGTCCTGGTGCTGGGCTAGGGGACCTCAGGCTGCTCCCCTTGCCCCAGCGCCAGGCTGGGGGACCTCAGGCTGTGCCCCCACCAGGTGGGGCTTGACAGGGAACCTCAGGCAGTGTCCCCCACCCCATCACCAGGCCAAGAGACCTGAGGCTGCACCCCCCTGCCTGGTTGGGCTTGACAGGGGACCTTAGGCCATGCCCCCCACCCAGCAGGGCTTGACGGGGGACCTCAAGGTGCATCCCCAGTGCTGGGTCTGGGGAACTCAGGCTGCGCCCCTGCCCAGCGGGGCTTGACAGGGGACCTGAGGCTGCACCCCCCTGCCAGTGGGGCTTGATGGGGGAGACCTGAGGCTGTGCCCCTCCGCCTGGCGGGGCTTGACGGGGGACCTCAGGCCATGCCTCCCACCCAGCGGGGCTTGACAGGGGATCTCAGGCCATGTCCTCCACCTGGCAGGGCTTGATAGAGGACCTCAAGGCACGCCCCCCGCTCCAGTCTGGGCTGGGGGACCTCAGGCCATGCCCAGGTCAGGGGATCTGAGGCTATACCCCCTGCCCAGCAGGGTTTGACAAGGGTGGGACTGGCCTGGTCTGGATCTAGCCCAATTGGGGGGGGGGGGGGACGGCCGGGTCTGGGTCTCACGCGATTTTGAGGTGCATGTGGGTGGGCGGTGACTTGACTCTGTGTCCCATGGTGAGCCCCAGACTCTGACAGGAGGAAGGTTTTCATATACATTTTACTAATTTTCTTTCATCTCTGACAATTCTATTATAGAGAAAGGGCAAATAGCAATATTAAATTATTTCCTCTAATTAATCCCCTTTTAATGTGCATCAATTTCATGCACCGGGTCACTAGTATGTATATATATATATATATATATATATATATATATATATATATAGCGCGCAGGATACTATGAAAGAAAAATGGGAGTTCACATTGCATCAGGTGGACAGGAAAGAATTCCTGAAAAGTGGAAGGAGTCAGGAAGGTCATTCAGATAAAAAGAAAGCATGAGCATGGTTCTTTAAATATGCCAAAAATCACAGATAAAGGCATAATTAAGGAATTGAAAGAATTTCAGCAAGAGTGTGGTCTAATAGAAGTCAAGAGAAGAATGCCCCAAGAAGGAAGAATGGATGACCCTGTTAAATGCTGCTGAGGGGTCAACTGAGATGTGGACAGAAGAGCAATTGTTGGATTTGGCAACAAGGATATCTTCTAAGTCTTGAACTGGAGCAGTTTTAGTAGAATGATGGGCACAGGAGCCAGGTTGGAGTCATTTGAAAAATGATTGCAAGATGATAAAATGGTGATGTTATGTATACACAACTATTTAAGAAATTTTTCTGTGAAGTAGAACAGAGTAACGATTGATAGCTAAAGAAGATTGTGTGGTCATGGAAATGGATTGTTTTATTATTATTATTATTATTATTATTATTATTATCATTTTAGACTGGAGGAAGGGTCCCTCAGCCCAGCCTGCCCCCTCTCACGGTCTGGGTAGCCTCAGGGGCGGGAGGTGACCCAGCGATCAGGGGAAGGTGATGCCCCATCATACCTCTGCTGCTGCCACTGCTGGCAGTGCAAGCCTCGGCCAGCCCTAGTTACCTGAGCCTCGGGCAGCCATGGGCGGCTGGGCAGCCACCATCCAAGGCTTCCCTGCACCTCAGGTGTTGGCTGGGCAGCTGCCATCTGAGGCCTGCCTGCGCCTCGGGCAGGTCCTGGGCAGCTGGGGGGTTGAGGGGACTGGGGCACTCCAGAGGCAGGTGCATGGGCCCGGCCTTGCCATGTGCCTGCTGCCCCAGCGGGGCTGAGGTGACTAGGCGCTGCCATCTTGTGGCTGTGGGCACTGCCATCTTTGAGGGTGTGGCAGTCAATTAGCATATTCCCGTTTTATTGGCTGTGTGTGCCACCATCTTTGAGGGTGGGGCAGTCAATTATCATATTCCCTCCTTATTGGCTGTGGGCACCACCATCTGTGATGGCATGAGGGTCAATTAGCATATTTCCTCTTTATTAGATAGGATAAAACTAGATTTCTCACTAGCAGAGTGTAGATAGAATTCATTGTATTTTTGTCTGTGTGTGTGTGTGTGTATAATTGTATCCCTAAGTCACAGAATTCCTGATACATAGTAGGTACACATAAAACCTTTGGTGATTAAATAAGTGAGATTCTAGATCATGTTTTGTGTGTGGATGGGAAATACCAATTATAGAACATGAGGCCAAAAATGCAAGAGAGACATTTTTAAGATGGGGCAGGGCTCAAATCCAGTGCACATGTAAATGTTTTGGCATTTAATGGAAGAAATTTTTTCCCAGTGTGATAAGAAAGCAGGAAAAAATGGATGCAGACATGTGGGTTTTTAGATTTGGGGTAAAGTTCCCATATCACAGTTTCTAGAGATTCTTAGAGAATAAAGCAATGCCCAACTGGTATGGCTTAGTGGTTGAGTGTCAACCTCTGAACCAGGAGGTCACTGGTTGGATTCTCCATCAGGGCAACTGCCCAGGTTGCTGGCTCAATCTCCATTAGAGACCTGCAGGAGGCTACTGATCAATGTTTCTCTCTCATTGATATTTCTACCTCTTTATCCCTCTCCCTTTCTCTCTCTGAAATCAATCAACACACACACACACACACACACACACACACACACACAAAGAGGATAAGGTAAGATTATCAGATGAAAGGAAGGAGGGGCATATGAACATGCTTGCCATCATTGCTGAGATAGAGCATAGCAAAGACATGTAGTAAAATTTCTGTGCCATGTCAGGTCATGTCTTATGGATTTACGCCTTCTGTCTGGTTGGATAATCCCCATCACTATTAATCTGCACAGATGCAGTCGGGGTGGGGACAACCTGATGGTTGGTTGGAGTTCATCCAGGGTTTTACCAAATAATTTGAGGGGAAGGGACGTGAATATTTTCTAAAGATGACTTTCTGGTGGAGCGGGAAAAGGAATGAAGACTGCAGGGGACTATAGAAGAAGAAATATGGGTCCTTGGCAATAAGCTCAGAGAATTATTGTAGAGAGCAGAAAGGACTGGAGATTGTGTTCAGATGCTGGGATAGCTGAAGGTGTGAGTTTGAAGGCTGAATTGCTAGTTTCACTTAGTCACCTGGTCTGGACAGTCCATATTTCTCCCAGTCTCGCTCTAACCTGCAGATTTTTCTCCATTTCCACTCTCGTCTGAGCCCCTGTTACATTAATCAACTGCAGTATCCTCCTCACACATTCCATGCCTTCTGTCTCCCCTCCGCCTCTAAGCTTGTTCCTAAGCCAGTCTTTCTGCACTGATACCTGATCGATCTCAAAACAGCATCTCCAGCACACAGCATCCCTGCTCAAGGCCTTTGTGCCTAGTCTGGGGCACTTCCACAAAAACCTATAGCTTGGCATTCAAGGCTTTCTGTTATTTTGTCATACTTGACACATTGAATTATCTCCCGGTAATTCCTTGACAGGAGTTCACTTTGAACCCACACTGTCTTCTTATTATCCACACCCCTCTCCCATGACCTTGCCTGGGATGCCTTTCTCTTTCTTTCCATCAGTGAAAATTGTTGATGTGATGTTAATCTAAATCTTTTTACTGTTATTTATTGTTGATGTGATGTTAATCTAAATCTTTTTACTGTTATTTATTGTTTACTACCTATTGTCTGCCAAGGACTTACGTCAGCCTTCATGTCTTCTTTTAATGTTCTGGTAATTGCAGCAGAAGTCTTCACATTTAAAGCTTATGGATTCTTTTCTTTTTACACCACATTTTAATGATAAATAATAATAATGATAATAACCATAATAATAAACACGTCAATTTTCCGAATATGTGAAAAAACTCCTATATGATTTACCTGCAACTGCTTTAGCACGCGTTAACCTCACTCACACACAGTGGGATATTCATTATATTGAAAGAAAAACAATACTAATGGGTGCTTGGAACTATTAAGGATATCGAAATGCATTTTACCATTTGATTCACAGGCAGTTCAGTGTTTCATTTCCCGATGCGTTCAGCTCAGGGATGGATCTGCTTCCCATGAAGCAATAGGAATACTTTTGCTCTCCACAGTCTAACCCTCAACGAAGGGAGAAGGAGGAGAGGTCAGGTGATCTAGGGATTCCCTCGCATTTGGACACAAACACACTGAGAGCCCCAGGTATTCTGAATGGAGAAAAGGCCCCTCACTCCTGAGTCACTGTAAACTCCTCCCTCAGATAGCTGCTGGGCTTTTAGTGGGACTTCAGGTGGGGCTGTGAGTAGTGTTTCTCAGAGCCTCCCAGGGGACAGAGAGCCCTATTCCAGGGGAGAAGGGCGCTCTTGCACTTGTATGCACCTGGAGTGCCATCCTGTGGCCAAGATCGTGCTGTGTTTATTTGTGTCGTCCTAACTGCCTGTTGTATTTTTAAGGAGTTTCATGAGAAGCAAATGTCAACTTTATCCAGGGTTCCAAAAAGTCTCACCAAAAGGGGAAAAAAACAAACAAACAAATACTGAAAAATGCTGCGGAACACCTATACTCTTATCAAATTGGTTCCAATTACAGTTCTCACCTGGTCCGCTGCTGGCTCTCTCCTGGTGCCGGATTCTTAGTTGCCATTTTCATTCCTCAGCTGGTTTCCTTGGTTTATGCCCCTCTCCTCCCTCATATGTACACTAGCAATGATGTTTGCTTTTGTCTTAATTCCAAAATGGGTGTTTACATGCTAATATGTGTAATGTCAAGAGATTAGGGAACTTGATTTAAGGAAATCTGGCATTTCACACTTGGGCAAATCTCAGTGAAATGGTGCCTTGCCAACCAAGGATGCACCTGACCCCTTTCCACAACCTAAAGCCTGCCAAACCACAGGAAGCGAACTCTGACATGTGATTTTAATCCCGTTCCTTCATTCTAGGGAGGGTGCACACCGGTACTCTCATTCCCTCCAGGTACTGGGAGCATAAAATGACCCAGTCTCTCTGGATGGCAGCTTGGCACTGTATACATAAAGCAAAACAAACATAATTTAAAATGTTGGTATATGCTGACCCAGCCAGCCTTCTTTTAGAAATACATCTTCAGGAAATGAACAGAATGGTATAGGAAAAACAGCATATGTTTGTATTTTTTTTTACAGTAACTTAATTAAAAAAAAAACAATTATCTATTAATAGGAGACTGCTTCAATAAGCTATGGAGCATCATACAATGAAAACACCGAATAGCCATTGAAGATGATGTTTTAGAAGAAGGAATATTTAACGACTAAGAAAAAGATTCTCAATATGTTAAGGGGCCACAAGCAAATTATAGAATTGTATTTTGGGTCTTTCAAAGGACATGTGAAGGATCAAAGAATAACCCCAGTTTTTCCCCAACCTGAAGAAGAAACCAGCAGAGGGAGACAGATAGTGGAGATCAAAATAGCACCTTCCTGGTAATATTCCTTGCCCGCCCTGGCATTTCCCCTCCTCCAGTGAAAAGCAGGCTCTGGGGCCCAGGTAGATTAGAGGCTGCCAGGCCTCCCTGTGGGGCTGGAGAGGGAGCTTACTGTGTGAATTCCTTTCCCATGTTCACTGAGCAGGCGAGTTACTCTGCCCTGGGACAAGTAACCAAGGCACTGGAGGGGGTGCGATGCAAGTTCCTTTTTATGGAAAGAGAGGAGTAGCGACATAGGCTCCCCCATTTAAACTAATGCTTCTTAATTAGTTTAGGACTCAAGAGGAGAAGAGAGTGTTGTTATTACTGATACCTCTATAAACCCTAATAAATAAGTATAGTGGGCTATGTACACCCAAATTTTGTATTAGTGTATTACTATAAATGTGTAGGTAGAAGTATTCATATATCCATGCAGAATATTTTCTACAATGAGCAGTCACTGGTTTTATGAATTTTATACATACTAGTATATAAAATATATAAATGGATATATATTTAAATATAGATTTTTGTATATATAATATATAAAAGAATATAGTATATACTTGTATTTCTAACATAAATCTTTAGTCAATTAGATTTTATTTTTATATTATGGTACTAAATATATATTAAGTATCCATACATTTAGAAAGAAAAGTAAAAGGTGTAATTATGAAGTTAACCTGATGTCTATTATATTATAAAATTCTGGTGGTTTTTTTTTTTTTTTTTTTGACAAGTTAAATTTATTCTAACTGTCCAACAAAGGAAGTAGACCTGGAGGTTTATCTCCTTATTTGCAAGGTTGTTGTTATTGACAGTATTACGGATGTACCCCACCTACCCCCTCTGCCTTCCTCCACCCAGCCCCTTCAGAGTTCTTTAGAACAGGAAAAGCCAAGCATTTCAATTTTGTGTGGTATCACAAGGCACCCTTTCTCCATTAGGTAGGGAAAGACATCAGAAGAGAATTGTGTGTTGCCTACAGACGCATGAACAGTGGGAACTCTTCTGCTTATGCTTGTGTCAGGGGTGGGCAAACTTTTTGACCCGAGGGCCACAATGGGTTCTTAAACTGGACCGGAGGGCTGGAACAAAAGCATGGATGGAGTGTTTGTGTGAACTAATATAAATTCAAAGTAAAGGAGCGGAGGGGAGAGCAAGAGAACCGGATAGAACAGCCGGATCCGGCCCGCGGGCTGTAGTTTGCCCACGGCTGGTAGATGACGGTAGGGTCATCTTGTAGTAATGACACGGGATGTGAAAGGAGCAGGAGGTGGAGGGCACCTGCAGGTAGGAATGCTTGAAAGGCAGGAATGCAGTGATTCCTATTTCTGGCTTCCCAAGAGAACCCCCTACTAGAATCTCCTTGGACCCACCCACTATTTGTACCTCATTTATTTTGACAAGTTTATGGAGCTGCTTCACTGAAAGAGCTTCTTATCAAGGCATCATTTCAGAGATGAACCAGTTCTATTGAAATATTATCAATACATATCTTGTATTATGTATTAGGCATCATGCCCTGACTTATTTAATCCTCCCTAACAACAATTCAAGGGCTAAATAAATTACGCACTTTCTATAGATGAGGAAGCTCTGACACAAGTTTAAGGAATTGCTCAAGGCCATCCAGGAAGTGACAGCGCTAAATTCATGCCTGTGTAATTGGACTCCCAGGTTCATGCTCTTTGCTAGCATCCCAGACAGCCTCACAGCCTTCACAGCCCAATCCTTCCCAGTGTGACGTTGACTTTCTGAAGTCATCTGGCCATTTGAGGATGAAAGGATACTTTGGTTTAATAGATTGAACCTTTTGGGGAAACACGATCAAAGTGTAAGGGTGGGAAATGATTTTTATTAAAAGGAATTAAAACGATATCCGAGCCATCTAGAACACATTTGTATTGGAGAAAAAAATAGTACATGATTGGTACTTGAAATAGAAACCCCAAAGCAATATGTAATCACATGAGAAAATAAGATGTGGTTGCCAGCCAACTCATATGATCCCTCCCCTCACGCCCCTCACCCGCCCCCAGTGATTCTCAGTTTATCTCCTGGTTAAAAAAGAACAAGTCCCTAGGACAAATCACTTCATTCCATAGCCTTCCTTTCTTCCCCTTGGAATTTAAATTTGAAAATGTGAAGCCTGAGAAATTCTAGAATACAGTCTTTCTAACAGGAAATTTAATTTAGGGGGTGGCATGAAAGATGGCTGTAGAAGCTTTAATGATTTTTTTTTCTTTTTGAAGAAAAATGGAATTAAATATTGGTAATTATTTGATATGCTTTTAAATGTAGATTCTAAGTCCATCCCATCATAGGAACATCCAGACTAGCAAGCACCAATGTGCCAATTGAAATGGTGAAATGCTTAAAAAATCACTAGAAACCTCATTTCCAAAACCAGATGACAAATACAAGAAGTTGGCAGTATGTCTAAAAGAAAGCATAGCATGCAGAGGGCCATCAAAAAATACTGTAAACAAGAACCGAAAGACAACTTTTCACTTTCAGAAATGTAGATTTCAAAATAGCGCCCCCGACTTCTTTTCCCCTTTAAAATGAAATTGGACAGATTTTCACTTTTAAGAGTTTCTGGTTTTATTAATGCTTGTGGCATTCTTTGTAAATTTTATTTTGGTTTATAATTTTTTAAAATATATTTTTATTGGTTTCAGAGAGGAAGAAAGAGGGAAAGAGAGAAACATCAATGATAAGAGAGAATCGTTGATCGGCTGCCCCTTGCACGCCCTATACTGGGGATCGAGCCCACAACCCAGGCAGGTGCCCTGACCCAGAATCAAACTGTGACCTCCTGGTCCATAGGTTGATGCTCAGTCACTGAGCCATGCCAGCTGGGCAGTTTTATAGTTTTTTAAAATCACCCTAAGATGTAAATGTGCCCTAGAAATAAATTTATCTATCATGGTACCACATTGGGCTTCTGAAAGTAAGCACACAATGGGTTATTCACTTTTGTCTCTTTGATAATATCCCCACAGTCACAGAGCAAGAGACTGGCTGAGAGTAGTGGATTTCAAACTGTGTATTAGTGTGTGCATCAGAATCCCCTGGAAGGTTCCAGAAAACACAGATTCCTGGGGCCCTTCCCCATATCCTCTGATTTAGTAAGTGTGGGGAGACCCCTGAAGATTTGCCTTTGTAACAAGATCCCTGGTGATGTCCCTGCTGGTGGCACTTGGACCACAGTGAAAACACATTTTCTTCCTAGAAGAAGAAGAAGCAACCATCCACCTGTTGCTTCCATGCCTTATCATGAATTTCAGTGTCAGCAAAACCTGCACTGATGCAATGTGAGTGTTGGTGGGAATGGAGGGCTTCAGTTTTAGCAGGACATTGACAAACTTAGCTGCATGTATAGATTGATGAAGTAAATGAGGGAATGAGTAAAATATGGATTTGGAGGAAAGAGATTTGAAAACCCAATATATATCATGAAGCATTTCAAAGCTCTGGACAGAAACATAAATTTGAAAATGCCTGATATACATATGTATGTGCTAGCTGAAATGAAAGCAAAAAGTTAGCTCCAAAAAGCTATTCTGGCCATCCACGAATTAAATCAGTAAGAGTGACTAGGCCGCATATCTTTATAATTAGAGCTGGGTGTGGACTGCTCACATGCTGTTGATCCTTGGCAAAGGACAGTGGTGAAACCCATTTGTTTTCTTATGAATGCATGTGATACAATGCAAACTGGGAAGGAAAGTTTTTAAAATTTACTGGAGTGACTATAAAATATATAGCCCCTTCATCCATATCTTTAGGTCATATCCAGATTTGAAATGTTGTTGAAATAAATCCAGGAAAAGAGCAAATGAAATACAACGTGTGGAGTCCCAATGCAGTGGAGTTTGGAAGAAATCAGAAAGGGCTGCATATAAATAAGGGAGAGGGTGGTAAATTATGGTAGCTGGCTCTGCCATTTAGCTAATGAACATTGCTGATATTTGGAGAGAGTGGTCTCAGCTTTCACCAATGCGTATCCCCTCTTTCCCGTCCCCCCTCCATCTCTCTCCCTCCCTTCCTCCCTCCCTCTTCCCTTATATTCCACAGGTGTTTTCCTGCATCTACTCTGTGCCAGGCACTGACTGTGCTGGGTAGGGTTTAGAATGCAGCACTGAATAAAACAGGTTT
The DNA here is from genome assembly GCF_963455305.1 of Plecotus auritus. Taxonomy (NCBI): domain Eukaryota; kingdom Metazoa; phylum Chordata; class Mammalia; order Chiroptera; family Vespertilionidae; genus Plecotus; species Plecotus auritus. The sequence continues at coordinate 9,656,228 of NC_137773.1, read as the reverse complement.
GTCTTTCCCTTCATGGATCTTTGCATCTTTTACAAAAAAGATAAATATTGAGGAAATAACTTAAACTAGAAAACATACTGTGTAGTAGTACGTGAAAGCATATGGCAGAGGGACAGGTTCTCTCCATCAAGGCATCAGGACAGGTTTCTCTGGGTAAGTGATGTTTGGATTGGCTGTGCTTTCAAGGGCAGAGACTTGACCTTGTCTTTATCCCCTGCTCCTAGAACGCTGCCTGGACCAAGGTGTGTCCTCAGTAAATATGTGCTGAGTAACTAGTTCTGAGCTTTGAGTGTGAACAGGGCTGGGTAAGTGAAGGCTTACGTGGTAATGTGGAGCATTTCAGGAGGGTGGCATGTGATACTGTGTTCAAACAAAGGTTAAAGAGTATGGAGCTTGGCTGTCCAATATGGTACCACTAGCCACATGTTGCTGTTGAGCACTTGGAATATGGTCTTCCAAATTGAGATACACTATAAGTATAAAACACACAACAGGTTTTGAAGACTTCATATGAAAAAAGCATGTAAAATTGCCCACTAATACATTCTAAAATATTGATTACATATTGAAATTGTTGTATTTTGAATATGTTGAGTTAAATCAAATATACTGTTAACATTAATTTCATCTATGGCTCCCATTATATTTCTATTGCATGGCAGTTGCATATAGCAACCATACATGTGGTTTTATTTGATGGAAGTCTCATGAAAGGGTAGCCAGACCTGTGTTGCAAACGTTTGCTCCCTGATCTGAAATATGAGACCATTCCATCACTGATTTCTACATGGTGGTGGGTCCCTATACGGAGAGAAACATGCTTCTTGCTGAAATGCTGTGCTGTAAAAGCTTACTGTTTTGACCTATTATTTGATTGTTATATTGTGCCTCTCAGTACAAAAATTTTACTATCAAAGAAAGCTGCTGAGTGAATAGATTTAGTGAGCAGCTTCTAAGAAGCTTGATAATGGATATAAATGCCAACCATATTCTTTCCTGAGTCTCATTCCTCATTCTTTTTGTTTTTGCTTGAGGGGTTTTGTTGTGTGGAGGGTTTTAGTTTTATTTGGAAAACTATAATATATGGAGTCAAATTCTTCTCTCTTTTGAGAAAAAATAAACTACAAGAAATGGAAGTAGAGTGCGACCATTCTCTGTAGATACAACTTCAGCTTGTAGGTGTTTAAAATTCCTGAATTGGAAACAGTGCTAGTGATCAGGGTCTTTATATTCTGAATCCATTCAGAGGGATTGTGGTGTCTGGAAAGGAAAGGATGTGTTGTAAAAGTTGGTTCTGAGGTCCAGCATTGTGTCCGTATTAAGCAGTAGAAGCAGGAAAGGTGGCAGCATGTTTGTAATTGCTTTCAACTGGGGAAGGAGAGGCTCTTATGCTTCAAATAAATAACTAAATTCAAGTAGAGTGATAGCCCACAAAGCTATAAAAACGAACAACAAAACAACACTCTCCCATAGGGAAATCTGTGAACCTAAACCTTAAGAGTAGAAATGTAGGGTCAAAACAACTAACACGCATGCTAATGTCTAATGCTATATATCCACCATACTTTTAGACGACCTTTTTATTGTCTCATTCTGTCCTTTATTCACTTGGAATTAAAAGTAGCCAAGAAGTAATATTTCATTCAATGTTTTTAATGAAGAGTGGACACACACTAAGATAAAACTATTTTCAGATAAACCAATTTGGGCAAGTTTATGATATTCAGTTTGCTTTCCACACAGGTGCCAAAAAATGGCCAAGTGTCTGAGCCCTTGTCATCTTAATAAAAGATAAAGGACATCTCTCTGACCCTATGAATTTCACCAGTGAGGTGTTTTTTGTTGTTGTTGTTTTGTTTTGTTTTGTTTTGTTTTGTTTAAGACAATCAAATTGACTTTGGACTACAGTTGAGTAAGACAGATATACTTCTTTGACCTTTGTGTAAATATTTAAAAAGAGTTTTTACTGCTCGTTTGTTTAGCAAACCCTTTTTATTTTATTTTTAAAATATTTTTATTGATTTCAAAGAGAAAGGGAGAAGGAGAGAGAGATAGAAACATCAATGATGAGAGATAATCATTAATCAGCTGCCTCCTGCATGCCCCACATCTGGGATAAATCCCGCAACTCAGGCATGTGCCCTGACCTGGAATCAAACCATGACCTACTGGTTCATAAGTCGATGCTCAACCACTGAGCCACACTGGCTATGCCTTTGTGTAAATTTTTTAAATATATTTTATTGATTTTTTACAGAGAGAAAGGGAGAGGGATAGAGAGTTAGAAACATCAATGAGAGAGAAACATCCGATCAGCTGCCTCCTGCACACCCCCTACTGGGGATGTGCCCACAACCAAGGTACATGCCCTTGACCAGAATCGAACCTGGGACCCTTGAGTCCGCAGGCTGATGCTCTATCCACTGAGCCAAACCAGTTAGGGCTCTCTATGTAAATTTTTGAGATTTTGTGGGTTAGCCTTACTTTGGGTATGATGTTGTTTTGATATACAAACTTATAGCTTTAGAATTTTAGCTCAATCCTATTAAAGGCATAAAGGATAAAAAATATTTATGAAATATGTGTTGAATGCTTACTATGTGCCATAGCAAGTCTCAGATTAGCATCTTTAAGGGAGGAAGCATCATCCACACTTGAAACACAGAAAAATCCTTAGCAGAGATTACTCAGGAAAACTAAGCAAGGTAGAGAAATGTATTCAGGGCCAAGGTCAGGCCTTTCTGGGGCACCTAGTGGATGGAGTTCCCCTGGCATCTGCTCAAATAAGAGTTCACAAGGTTAATTTGCTCTATGCTTCTGAAACCCAAAACAGAAAATTTTAGAAGACTATGAAATATCCCCTCTGAGGTTAAGGAAAATTTTGCAGAAACTAGGAAAGCTCTATAGTGGAAGTGCCAAAGGTGATGAAGAAAGATATTGAGGAGGACAAGATGCTGAGCCCAAAACTTGGGGAAATATTACCCTTCACTACAGTTCAACAAGTCTGATGCCATCTAGCTATGTTTGTTAACATAGGCCAGCCACTACTGTAAAATAGCTACAAGAAAGTATTTATTTCTCAGTAACAGTATTAGGCAGGTGAAAAGCAGTGGGTAGTTCTGTTGCACACTGTCCACTGGGGAAGAAGGGGATCCAGGCTGATCATCTCTGCTATCTTCAATGTATCTCTCCCAAGCTCATCTCCATTTTGGCCAGTTGTATAGAGAAAGGCGTATGGGAGAAACATCTAGGAGATTTATGGCTGTGTCTGGAAATGATTCACTTCACTTCTGTTTTTCCATTGGTAGATCTGTTCTATGACCATAGCTAACCAAAGGCTGTGAAAAATAATCTAGATGTCCACTGAAGCAGAAGAGGAGAAATGGGAGTTAGGTCAACAACTAGTGATCACCACTAGATTGGTTCAACTGAGCATTGACCTTATGTACTCTAAATACAGATATTTCTCTCCTTAGGTAACTTTTCAGTAGAGTTAACACAATATCCTATATCAAGCCAATACTTGTAACATTTCAGGTTTTATAAATATATTTTTATTGATTTCATAGAGGGAGGGAGAGGGAGAGAGAAATAGAAATCTCAGTGATGAGAAAGAATCATTGATTGGCTGCCTCCTGCACACCCCACACTGGTGATTGAGCCTGCAACCTGGTCATATGCCCTGACTGGGAATCAAACCATAGGTTCATAGGTTGACACTCAGCCACTGAGCCATACTGACTGGGCTAACATTTCAGATTTTTTTAGAGTATCTTACATGTGTTCAGTTGGATGTTGGCTTCTGAACTCATATGTAGCTCCCTGGGTAGAAGTTCAACTAAATATAATTTTACATCATCTTATTCATATTGAGACCATGCAAGCAATATGATGAATCTAAAGACTATGTTTTGGGAGTCACATAAGCCTAGGTTTGGGTTCTTGTTCTTGACTTCTAGTTTTGTATGCTGGGGTAGGTATCTAAACCTATTTGAGTCTTAGAATTAACATTTTAATGAGGAATAAAAAGACTTACCTCCCAAAGTTGTCCAGAGAGTTAAATGATTTTTTAAATATAGAAACAATTTTAAAAATTAAAATCTTAGCACTGAGTCTCAATTTTTCCATGTTAAAATAGCTGTCAATACCTATTTCTCAAGTAATTTGGTTTCAAAAACCAAGAATGGAGGTTGAGTTTTCTTAAATGTGTTACCATCAATGAAGACAGTGATATTTTTCTCCTTCCTTCATTAAAATTATTAATGTATTGATAATGAGGTATACACCACAGATTCTGCCCATTATGCAGTATCTATGCTTAGTGCAGAGTTGGTGCTCCATAAATACTTGCCAACTATCTGACTGTCCTGGAATCAATACCCTAGAATTAACAATCTAAAGTTGTCACAAGCTAAAGCTCTGAAGAGTCTGCTATGGCAGTGACATCCATTTTTTCCTACCTCAGATGGGATTGTATACAAGGGAAAAGAACTTGGATCCACACATTTAAAGCTTGCCTGCCAAATCAATTCAAAATAAAGTAGGTAGATCCTTTCATGGTTTTCCTTCCTCAGAGATATTTAGTGCAAGTTGATTGACTGACATGAGAAAAAGAAAAGAAATTCTCTACAATAAATATTAAGAGTGAAGGGTTTGCACTTGTAGAGATCAGCTGGCATAGTGAATATGGACTTAAGAGCTTCCAAGGATCACAGTACAGTGTGCAGAAACAAGGAGAGAAAGGGTGAAAGGAGGGAAAGGGAAGTTTCAGGAATAGCTGCCTTCTTCAGACCTTTCCCACCTAAGAGCTGCCTTATTCAAAGTCTTCCAACAAAGCTCGAGAAGAAAGCCATTTGTGTCAGAAACATCTCTGGTGCTGAGTACACAGAGAAAGTCTCTCTTCCCTGCTGTGCTCCACCTGGAAATGAAATGGGAACTCTATGATGAGTTATGCCAAAGTCATTCCTTCATCCAGCTAGCCTGTCTCCCACATAGAGTAAATTCTATCTGGGTCAGCCGACTATCCAGCCCTTGTCTTATATTTCTCCATTTTCTCTTAAGCACTCTGCAAAGATTTACTGGACTTGGGAAATGTAAGGCTCTTCCTCTTATGGGGGTTACATTAAGAGAGAGAGAGAGAGAGAGAGAGAGAGAGAGAGAGAGAGAGCGAGAGAGAGAGAAGGAAACCAAATAGGGGAAAAAAATGAACTGGACTATTAGAGTAATGGCTGCTGCTGATGAAGAAATGGAAATCTGATAGGAAGTAAAGAATGAGTGTTGCATTTAGATAAAATGATCCAGGAAGGTCCTCCTGTAGAGGGGCACTAGGACCTGAATGGTGAGGACTCAAGGAGGCATGTTTTTGGCTAGATCAAGGAACAGAAAGAAGATCATTACTTTGAGAGTGGAGTCAATATGGCTGAAGGGGTGAGAGCAGAAGATATCAGATCAATTCGTTGCTCATAGGTCATAGGAACTAGTTTAAATGTTATCAGAAGTGTAATAAAAATACTTGTACCTACCTATTCACTTATTTTTGTTCCATGTGGTTAAATATTCTGTAATATTGAAAGTTCTTTTTTCTAGTGTTTTGAGCTCTACAGTCAAACCCTTAGTCCCTAAGTCTGTCAAGTTGCAAGAGAAATGGAGAATCATAAAAAGAATTTTAATAAGATTTATTGACACTTGCAAATTGCAAGCTCTTGAGTGGAAAACTTTATTTCTTTGTAATACCCTTTACATTTAAGATAGAATAAAGAGTAAAGTCTTTTTTTTTTCCTAGATTACTATAATGAGGACTTTTATTTAATGTATCAGAAATTATACCATTATAAAGGTCCTATTTCCAAAGAGTGATTGCTAAAAGGCATGTTCTTTCTTTAAGGCATGTTTCTCATTTAAAAGCACTTATCTTGGCAGGAATGAATGAAATGGTTAAGGGAATTGGTGCTAATTAGGAATGAGGAGCTCACTAGATACTCTAGTTTCCTTTTTCTTCTTGGCATGCTTTCTATGAGTTTTATGCACACCATTGCTCTTTATTATAAATTCTTTACTGTTTTTGAAAACATATTTCAATTATATGTTGCTTTGATTTTTACAGCTACATTTGTTTGATGTTGGTCTACTTAGGAGAAGTAAAAATTTTGAAAGAACAAGAAATGTTGGGGTATTTCAATTAAGGCATAACATATTCAATAAGAAACTTAAAAAAAAAAACCCACAAAAAACACACAAAACATGTTGGTGTTGTTGTAAAAGAAACAGCAGCTCTGAGGTACGTGTGTTTGAAAGTTGAGATTTGGTCCGATTTCAGTTTTATTTTTACTTTGTGCTCTGCCGGTCCTTCCTTAGGTACACAGTGAGGCCAGTGGGACACATGCTACACCCCTTTTTTATCCCTCCAAGCATTTTTTGGAACTCAAGATTATTAAGGAGATGTTTGGAAACAATGAGTTTTTGATGGTGGTTCCTAAACTGTCTTGTGGAACTTGATGAGGCTGTGATTGCTGTTATGTTTCTGCTCTTTATTCCCATTCATTAGGCATTGTTTGGGCTTTAGCATTGGCTTCGGTTGTCAGCTTGTGGATGTGATCCACTACGTGGTGCCCACCCTGTAAGTGATGACGTGCCTTTGGTGATGTTTTCTGGAGCCAGCCCACTCGCATTGCATAAGATGCAAGTGAATGAGCTAGATATTGTCTATCTAGTTTTGGTATTCCCATAGTCCCTGGCTACAAATGAAAGCGGGCGTGTAGGGTTAGGAACCCTTGATGCAGGGTGACATTAAAACCTCGAGGAATAGTGAAAGCTCTCCAGTAGATACCCCCCATGAGAAATGAAATCTGTTAGTCAAGCCATGCTTCATCCTGAGTAGCTGATCCAAAGCAAAGAAGCAGAGGTAGAAGCCATGGGCACTTCCCCAGACAGAGCCATTGACATAGTGGAAACTGCACGCTTCATCTTTTGGGGTTTAGTGGTTATAAAGGTAATAGATGTTTATAGGAGATGTCATGGGTACTAAAATTATTGTATTAACCTCAAAGTATAATGTAAGGACCTTTAGTAATATGAATGTTGAAGAATCAGTGCAATTTATTCTTTCCTTTTAACCCTTTCCTGCACAGTATTAAAGAAGGTCTTTTGTTTGTCTGCTTCTCAATCTAAATAGGTGGAGATATAAGTAAACAGTAAGAGGATAATATATTTAGATTTTATTTACTTAGTGCAAAATTAGCTAGGAAGGGAAGGGGAAATTAGGAGAAGAGGAAAACCACAGATATAGGGAAAGACATTTTGGAGGTCTTTGGGGAAAAAGAAAGTAGAGTAACTGCTACATGGTGTGGAATTTGGGGAAGGCCAGGGGTTTTAGGAAATTTTACTGTGTGAAAACATAAGGCGGCTTGCTGAATATTGTGAGATGCACTTTTCCATCAATTTCTTTGTATATGCCAACATTTCAGTAAAGGCATCTACATTTTTCTTCAACACTCTTGGAGCTAAAATTGTGCTGCTTTCTCATGCATCAGCATGCTGAGATGGGATCTTTCTATTTGACAGGCGTATAGATCAAGATTTTGATGGAAGAGCTTAAAGTACTATATCAATAAATTAGGTTATCCAGGTAAAATAGAATATGTGAAGACTATAATGTAACTTTCCCCTATTACCCCACCATAAAATAAGATCCTACCCTATCTAGGGCTAGACAAAGTTAGCTTTACAGTTGTGAGTATGGGAATCAGTTTATTCTGGTGTTATTATTTATTTATTAATTATTGTATTACTTGTCATTATTATTAACCTACTTTTGCCTGTCTCTGTAGGATGCTTTGTAACCCACTTTTTCCTGTAGATGTATTTATATGCTGGTATGTTTCAGTGTATTCCATTAGAAGGTAGCATTACAATTGAGTAATTCATTCTCCTCTGCATGGACAGCCAGTTGTTTCCAAACGCTTTTTTATAAACAGTATTGCAACAGTACCCATTTAGCTAAACTTTTTGGTATATACTAATTTTTTTTTGCTTGGATAAGAAATGATGAGAAATAAATTGTTTGGAAAGAAAAGAGTCAGATAAGTGATGTCTAATGTTTTCTGGAACTGAAATGCCAAATTAATTGAGGCAAAGCAAAGAAAGAATCCAGCTATCTAGAAAAAAATGAAGAGTTTCAGCATAGAAAAGTTTAAAAATTAAGCCAGGAAAACTTAGAAAAGCATTACAAGATGAATCAAGAAAGGGTTCCCAACCCTGGCCTGGTGTCTCAGTTGGTGGGAGGATTGTCCCATACACTGAAAGGTTGCAGGTTTGATCCCCAGTCATGGCATGTATAAGAGGCAACCAATCAATGTTTCTCTCTCTCTTCTACTCTCTCTAAAATCAATAAACAAATCCTCGGGTGAAGATAAAAAATAAATAAGAAAAAACAAGAAATGGTTCCCTGAAGTCTGTACTAGAAATCTAGCAATGATATGAAATGTTATAAGTGAAATAGACTGTATACTTGGTTCACATATATGCAAAGTAATGTAGTAATCAACACGTCAAGAATTAGAAAAAGGAGCTAGAAAAGATCCAAAGAAAGGTGATAGTTAAGGTCCATGAGACTCAAATTTTGTATGAGAATGGATTCCAAGGATTATACTCTCACACTTTAAAAGCTGAAGACTAATAGCTTATATGGTTAAAGTTAAGAAGTCATGAAATCAAGGGGGGGGCAGTGTGAAGAGAGACATATATCTATTTGCTTTCCATATTTCATAAAGCAAGAAACAAAGAGCAGACTTTGAAATACCCTTTGAAACTTGATACTAATAGTTTTAAGAAAAGAAAGGGGAAATAACAGTCTTTTACTAACTACAATTTGGAGATAGTATGTTTTGTATTTTCTTTGTATGTAAAATGTGCTTTCTTTTTTCATGTGTATGATGTATTGTCCATATGAGCTAGGAATGTGTTCAGCTATAAGTAAAAATAATAAAAAACGTGTTAAGGCTTGACTATGCAACAAGAATGTTCTAGAATAGTGGTTATTAAACCTAAGTGGGCACTGGAATCACCGGAAGGGCTTGTCAAACACAGAGTGCCGGGTCCTAGCCCCAGTGTTTCTGCTATGACAGGCCAGGGAGAGCAATGATAATTTGTGTTTCTAACAAATTCATAGGTGCTACTGATGCTACTGGTCCAGGGACCACGCCTCCAGAAGCACCGTGCTGGAGTTGTAGTAGACTGAGGTCCAAAATGTAGTAAATGTCAGCAGGGTCAAGCAGGTAATGGACATGATGAAATAGAATTGCCATTCAACAGGAAAACTGAAAACTAGAGATCTGGGGACACAAGTCCCTGCTGACGGGGACAGCAGCCCACACACTTCTGCAGATCGTATGCCCCGGCTTCAGTGCTGCTGGATGATCTGATTTCTAAAGGACAGCTGGAAATACACATTTCCTGTATAATTTCTCAATTTGCATATGTTGAACACTAACTAAAATATGATTTACATAATATATGAGTCAAGTAAATGTGTCTTCACACTGGATGTGGCCATATGGGTCACCTGTTTATTATTTTTTAAACATACTTTTATTGATTTTAGAGAGAAAAGAAGAGAGAGGGAGAGAGGGAAACATCAATGATGAAAGAGAACTCGGCTGCCTCCTACACACCCCCCCTACTGGGGATGGAGCCTGCAATCTGGGCATGTACCCTGACTTGGAATAGAACCAGTGACCTTTTAGTTCATGGGTTGATGCTCAACCACTGAGCAACACCAGCTGGGCTAGAGTCGCCTGTTTAAAACCTGTCCAATGGCTAAAGTTATCTGTCCACTCAACACCTTCACTCCCCCACTGGGTAATAACTCATACCTGCATATGCATCTGATTTGATTGAAGATGGACGTGGATGTTTTTTCAGGACTTCCTAGAGATACAGTCTTTAAGAACTCCTACATCTGTGTTTGGTAACAACATTAAAAGAAAGGTTAGCTTTAAGATTATGTCTGTTGCCACCTGTATTTCATCTGTTTTGATTTTTTTTTCTCTTGGCCCCTTAACTGTTTTGAACAGAAAATTCTGGTACATAGTTTCACTGCATCTGATAAATGTAAGGTATTATATATGGCTAGAGATAAAAAATCTTCTCCTATCTTCAAAGTCTAATGCACCAGTCAAGTTAAAAGTTGGTGCCAGTTGGGAAGCAAAGCTGAAGAAAACTTACTGATCTTTATGAGTTGTGTATTTAGCCTTCTGTTTCTTAGCATTGATTCAGTTAAAATGTGCTACTAACTATCTGGTCACCTTCAGACTCATGAATAACCAGTGCCAAAATACACCAAGGAATCGTGTTAACACTTTATATAAAAGAATAAAATAAATAAATTTCAGGTCAGTTTACCCATCTTCATTAATAATTCCTAGCAGGTTTTGTGTGTGTGTGTGTGTGTGTGTGTGTGTGTGTGTGTGTGTTTTGTTTTTTTTGCTATGACTAACAAGTATTATCTAGTTATGAGAGGCTATTATACAAAATCATTAAAACATGCTTAACTGTACTGTGTTAATTATGCAATGATAAATTATTCTTTATTTCTTCATTAACAGCATTGTAGCAGTAGAATTAGCATTGTTTGTTCCTTTTTGAAGAAAAAAATTATTAATATTAAAAAATGAAAATTCTGGAAACTTAATGTTGTGGAATGACAGTTTTAATTTGATTTTTAAAATCCTATTTGCTGCTCCCCTCAGCTATAAAAGTTTAACCATTATGTCACTGTAATTACATCGACTATTTATCTCTCCTTCCGTGGCTCTCTCTAGCTCTGCGCAACAAACAAAGGGCTGACGTTCGACTGAAGCGGGATACCTAAGGGATCTTACTAAATCTTCTGCTAAATTGAATCTAATAATATAATTTAAATTTCTTCTTGTTTCACTCTCTGCTTTTGAATCATTTCATTATAAAGCAACAAACAAGTCAGGGAATGCTTAGAGAGCACTGTGGTAAGGGCACTGCGGAATAGAAAACAGGAGGCAATCCAAAATAACATCTATTTATTGCCTTGTAGTGTCTATGAAAGATAGACACCTATATAATCAGCATAGAATAGAATGTAATCATTGATGTGGGGTGGTGCGAAGGCAATATTAGGATGTAGACAGGAAAATTATTCTGGCTAGATTGTTGAATGAAATTTCAACCTGGCCTCGAACAACAAATACAATCACAATGATGACCAAGGCCATGATGTGCTGAACATTTCCTCTGCCTGTAAGAGCCTTCCATAGACTAGGTCTTTACATCCTCTCAGGACCTCTTTGAGTGTGGTCCTGCGGTTATCCCATTCCACAGGTGCAGAAACAAGGGCGATTCTAGTAGGTTAGGACAGTGGTTGGCAAACTCATTAGTCAACAGAGCCAAATATCAACAGTACAACTATTGAAATTTCTTTTGAGAGACAAAGTTTTTAAACTTAAACTTCTTCTAACGCCACTTCTTCAAAATAGACTCGCCCAGGTCGTGGTATTTTGTGGAAGAGCCACACTCAAGGGGCCAAAGAGCCGCATGTGGCTCGCAAGCCGCAGTTTGCCGACCACGGGGTTAGGGCTTCTTAAAGTATGGCCTCACAGTCAGAAGTATCCGAGTTACCGGGGAACTTCCTGTACTCTCCTCATCCCAGACTGACTGAGTAGAAAGTTCTGAAAGTGGGACAGCAGTCTGTGTTTTGACAAGCTACCCAGGTGACTGATGTTTGCTGAAGTTCAAGAAGCACAGCCTTCCCTCTCTGGTTTGGTCCTAGGCAACCTGCTGCCACGCACAGCTGCTGACTGCTAGCGTGGCAAGGCTTCATCAGCGTCTTCCATCTCTGGACTGTTTCTCCTCTTGTCTTCGTGGTTGGAGCAGACCTGTCAATTCCTCTCTGTTGCAGGAATCCACATGGTCTTGGAGTTGTTTTCTGAAAATATACAAACATATTCTCGACCAAAAGTTAATAAAGGAATCTTTTCTATATAATTGATTTGGGATCCTTTTTATTTTTGCCCAAACGATTTTCCTTTGTCTTATTTAGACACCATGTGTGTTTTTCATGGGTGTCTTGCTGTTAGCATTACAAATGAAAATTAATTTTGTAAAGTAAAAATTTTCTACATGTAATTTACTTATAGGATATTTAGTTGCCTAGGACCAAACCAGAGAGGGTCAGACCTGCATTGCCACCATGTGCCCACCATCCAGATATCATTGTTGACATGTACACATAAGGAACTGTTTGACATTGAAACGGGGACTCAGAACTGTTGGACATTGAAATTGGGACTCAAACATTTTTTGTTATTAGATGTTTATTTCTAGTCTGCTGAGGCAAGATTTTTTAAAGGAAAGAAATGGGGAAAAAATAGATACAGAGGCAAAGAAGCATTGAACAGACTGTCAAACTACAGCGGGAAGGCAAGGGAGGTTTGGGGGGGTGCTGTAAGAGATCAACCGAAGGACTTGTATGCATGCATATAAGCATAACCAATGGATACAAGACACTGGGTGGGGGGGGGCAGGTAAAGGCATGTACTGGGGGGTAGAGGAGGCCGGGGGGGAGGTCAATGGGGAAAAACAAAAGGAGACATATGTACTACTATTTGTAATACTTCAAACAATAAAAAATAAATAAATTAAAAAAAGAAGCACAGCCTTAGATAAAGAGAATAAAGGTGACAAAAGCATGACATATGACATAGAGGCTATGATACTTGGCCATTGGTCCCATATTTGGTGCTTAATGCCCTTGTGGCATTGAACATGTCATTAATGTCTTTAAAGATATAAACACAACTATGCAGCTTAACTAATCTCCTAATGGAGTGTCTGTTGCTATAACTCCAAGTGGTCCTGAACATTTTAAAACTATGTAGGTCTTCAATATATGCCTGTTAAATTAATTTGTTTGGCTCTATGCATGTTTGTTTAAGAGCCACTGAAAGTTGATAATCAAGGAACATATATTTCTGGAGGAAAATAAAAAATAAAAACCTAGTTTGGCTACCTGAACAAATGTGCTTACATCTTCATCATCTGGGAAATGGCAATACATTTGTAGTTAACCCCTGTCACTGTTTTAAGCGTTTAGTGAGATCATGCACATAAAATTCTTAGCACAGGTCCTAATACGACATAACCTTTCAATAAATGATAGCTTTTATTATAGTGATGTCACCACTGTCATCAGCATCATCATTGCCATTGTCATCCCCATCCAGGTGAAGGGAGAAGCACGGATTAAGGCAAGGAAGAGGGAGTAGATGGCTTTCCCAATGGGGACCATTGCTCTCTTTGGTGGCAAAAGCAAGTCACAGATAATGAGTTGACATATTAAGGCTTCAATATTTATATCCTTCAAAAACACTTACCTGACTAATCTTCCCCCACAGGGATTTGTGTGTGTGTGCAGTTTCTTCCAACATGTATGGATGCAGCCTATCCGGAATAAATGATCTTTCTTTTTTATTTGTTCCATGTAATTGTTCTAATTTGAAAGACACACAGGTTGTCTCCCTGGACTAGACAGCCAAGTACCTAGGCCTCCCATTTCTTTAGTGTTCCAGGGAGGGTCAAACAGTCTCCATCCGGAGTCACACATGAGCTTATGACTTGGGGCCAGTGACCCAAGGTTTATTATCTTTAAAATGGGGATGAAATTAAATTCACATTTTGGTGGGATTTTTTTTAAAGCAATAGGTTTATTGAGATATTTAATTTCTTTTGGCACCCAGTGAGTTAAAGAAGGCCCCCAGTCACAGGTTTGTGAAATTCCAACATGGTGTGACTTGTCAGACAGGGCAAGAAAACAACAAGTTATAATTGTAAATTCTTCCCATTCTTCTTCCTAGATTAAAAACAAACAAACAAACAAAAAAACAGTGTGTGAGCACTGGTGGTGGTAGAGAGTGCGGGAGAGGTGAGAGGTGGAGGAGCAGAAGACAGGTTGCTGCAGATCCAACCAAGAGGACTAAAGAAGATGCATGTTTTGGTCTCTAATACCCGCCCTGGAAGAGAATTCAGGAACTTTTCAAGTACAATGCAAGGCTATGGACTCCCTGAGTATTAAGATGCTCAAACACACTTGTGTTATAATCCAGTTACATTACTTTGGGCAACTCATATTCCCTTCCCTCTACCAATTGGTTCAGTAAATGAATGACTGACAGAATGAATGTAGACTTGCTAGCATGTGTGAGTGCTTACTCTGTGTGAGGCACTGTGTTAATGCATCATGGAATGATCGCTCCAATTCCTTACAATACTAGCCTAGTAAAGCAAAGATGATTATTCTCATTGTGCAGCGGATTAAAGAAAAACTGAGACAAGCTAAGAATTTTGCTTGGGAGTAAATAGTTGGCAAAAGGAGTTCTAGCTGGAATTCAGAGCCCCATGTGTGGACCTGGAAGCTGAACTCTTGCGTGTTACCCAAGAAAGGAAAAAGCAGGTGGAAGCAGAGAATTAAGAGTGTCTTCACCTCAGACTAGAATTCTACGGATGGACCCACCCATGGATTTTCACATATCCTACTCCGGTTTTAATCTACTTTCTGACAATTCCCCATATGCCAAAATCACGATTTTTTTTTTACAATCCTATCTTTATAATTTGAAAATATTTCTATAATGCCCTTTTGTATGCCAGCCTTCACCATTCTGGTGTCTGCTCTGTTGATGTATAAAACATTTAGGAATGCTGGGCAAGTCTGCTCATTCTAACTAAAAGCAAAATCATATCGTTGTAGTTGGTGCTATATATACAGCCGCTAGGTCTAGGTCAAACACAGGATTCTTAGTAACTAGGGTGCCTATTTTAGACGAAACATTGATAGACTCGTGAATTTGATGGAGGATTGGTTTGAAAAGGCTGTGTTTTTATGTTTCAGATATTGTCGTTTGTTTTCCAGAAGGCATGGAAAGATTGATATTTGGCTATAGGGCTAGCGTGGAAATGCTAAGCTTGTGAGCACACGCTCCTGGCCCAGAGGGACACGTTCTCTCCCACCTACACCCACCTGCTCAGCTTCCCTTGTTTTGTAAATCCTGATGCAGTAGACAAGATGGGGCACACTTGAAATAATTGGGCTGTCACTGCGTACGGAAATATATTCACGAGTGATTTAGGAAATATGATGGTTTGAGTAGTGTGTGTTTTGTTCCTCCACTCTGGGCTGTTTTCCCATGGAGTGTCACATCCTCCCCTCCTCTCTGGCAGCTGCAGAGGAGCACAAGCCCTCGTGGGGGTCTGGGATAGGAATCCCTGCACTGCTGAATTTTCCCAAACTCGACCCAAGCAAGTACTGAGTCAGATGTTTCACCTGGATGTCTTCCCTACGCAGCGAGAGCCATGCTTCTGTCACCAGGCCGCGTGTCTTTTTCTGTCTGAAGAATATTACGTCTTCAGCAGTTCATACATCTTGGGCATTTAATGTTGCCGACGTTTGCTTAGCAAGTCTAACTGGTGGACTTGTTAGCATCATCAAATTGTACCCAGGCATCTGGATGCCCATGCTATTTGCAAGGTCAGGCAGAAAGTGCGTTAAATAGCTTTCTCAGCCTAAGATTTTGTTCTTGGAAACAGCTAATTCTTATGTGAGCCAAGCAGAAAGGAAGGTAATGAAGACTTTCCTGAGAGGTTGAAGCTACCATAATAAAACAAAAGGAAGATGGACAGGACCCCATTCTGAAGGGATTTTGTAGGTGCTGGGATGTTGGGACTGCAGCATGCTGTTATCAAATAATTTTACTTCATGTACCAAGTTCAGGTGAAAGCTTCTTAATGGTTCCCAACATGTGAAATTAACTCAAGTTGGGTTAAGCTGAAATGGAAAATTTATTCTCAGGGTATAGGACTGACTCTGTGAACCCAACTGCAGAGTTAAACTCAGGCCTGGAAGGTACTAGAGCTAGGATTGAAAAGTTGTATGAACTCTCTATCTGTCTCTCTGTATACTTCTCTTACTCTGCAAACTCACTTCCACACCTGCTTATCTGTTTATGGGGAGGGGTTTCTGACCTCACATTTCCCACCATGTACATTACAGATACAACTGCTGGAGGACAGTGAATGTCAATTAACCTCTTCTTCATCTCCAAATATCTCCATAGTCCTGGAGAAGATACTCTGATTGGCCCAGCTCAGGTCATGTGCTCACTCTGGTTCCTCTCCAGAGGTACGCAGTCTGTGCTTTCTAAGTGACTGAATGAAGTGAAGTCCCAGTAATGGGATGTCTGACTCTTTTCCTATTCCAACCACCTGAGACTTTCCTTCCAGCATATCTTTATTACAGTGGTCATTTATCATGATTGTGAAATTGCAAATTGTCACTAATCATCTCAAGGAGAGGTACAGAATTCTCCTGGAATGAATTTTAATTCAAATTTAATTTTTTTAAAATCAAATCACAGGAAAACACTTGGGTATAGTGGAAAGAGGGTTAATTCAGAAAGAGAGGTCATGGAATTTACCTTGATTAAGCTTTGGAAAATCATTCATTTGTTTTTGAAGTGACTTCTTACTGGAGATAAAGTTTAATTTTCCAGAATTTAGATAATAATGAGAGGTAGTTGAATGTAGAGTACTTTCTACATTCTTGGCATTTGAGGTCATTTTTTACATGTTGTTAGAGAACAATAGAATACATGGAAGAGAAGCCAGAGGACCTGGCATTTCTGGGTGAAATCTGGATTTTAAAGCAGATGTCTGCATTCCCATCCAATCTCTGCTGCCTTCATGCAATGTTAAGCCATTGTCTCTATTTTATCTCTCATCTGTAAAATGGGGCTAGGGGCACCTGATTAAAATGGCGATTGTGTAGTTTAGAGAGACAGTAAATATGAAGTCCTTAACATGGTACCGTGTTGGCTCATTTTCATTCATTTCAATAAAATGTTTTAGATACCCAGGTACGTAGAAGATTGCTGTTTTGGCATAAAACTCATGCCAAATCTGAAAGTGGGAATGTCCTGTGGTACATGCATGGCCTTTTATAAGGATGGACCATCTAATTCCATCTGCAGTCTCTTCAATTGGGGTTTATAGCAAACATGTTCCTTTACTTGTTTACCCCTCAATATATTTTAGTGTCGCCTCTACTCTGTGTCATCAAAAAATCTTACTGGCCAAATTAGCCTGTTACTTTTTAAAATCCTGCTGTTTCTATAAAATGTTATGAAGTTGTATCGGTGTCCCCATAGAACATCGCACGTTGTCCTGCTGGTGGATCCGGGAAGATACTTGATCTATTCTGACTGACACTGGATTTTTGTGTGTGCCCTTCTTTTGTTGGCATGCCCATTTATCCTTGGGTCCTTAGCCATCATTTCCAACAATCCTGACTACTTAGGTTTTCTAGCAACCTCTTTTGAGGATCAATATGAATTTATCAAGCCTGAGTTTCTTTTTTTTCATTTCCAGGATGTATAGAAAGTTTATCTTTTGAAAGCAGGGTTTTGATGACTTCTTTGAGCCTTTATTCTTTTCCCCATAAGAGTGACCCTCCGTTTTTATCATCGAAAGTAAGGACGAAGCCAGATTCACTTTCTAGGTAGCCGCACAAGAACGCACACATTGCATGGCATGAGGGATGTTGGTAATTGCTTTGGGAGGGAACGTTCCCCTCTCAAAAATCAGAAGCTACCGCTATGTTTCAGGCAGTTCATCATAGCTGTCTTTCCCCTGCAGAGGCTTTTATCCACATGTATGGACGAGTTTACACTGTTGTAGCATTTGATACTATACCAGACACCAGAGGGTTCTAGGTAAATGTGAGAGACTTTCATTCCCTTAAACCTCTGAGTGATTACAGCATTATGTTTCTGGTGAATGGCAGTGCTAATGACTGTAAAAATATAATGATATACCTTGAGGGATCATTAGGAAATGCAGGAATGCAAGTACATAATTTTGAGATTGATGTCATTGAGTTATTTTTAAATGCACATGAACATGTTGTATCAGGCTCTTGCATTTTCAAACCTTCTCTTGCATATCACCTATTGATTTACTACCAAAATACAACAGTAAGCACAGGCTACCAAGGCTCCTTTTCATAAAGTTTTGTCTAAATGAACTCTTAAGGTATTCCCAAGATCTTGCTCCTTAGCTGCTGTTGTTTTTTGTTAATTTTTAGGAACTTTTAGTTTTAGACTTATTGAGGTATAATTGACCAAGGCAATTGTAACCTATTTAAAATGTACATCATGGTGATTTAATATATGTATACATTGTGAAAGGATTCCCTCATTTGGTTAATTAACACATCCATCTAAATACCCCTTTTAGCCACAATTAATATGAGCTGCTTTCTGGGGGTTTGTGTTCTGCTGGATCTTTTTTTTTTTTTTTTTAATCTTTATTGTTCAGATTATTACAGATGTTCCTCTTTTTTCCCCCCATAGCTCCCCTCCACCTAATTCCTCCCCACCATGCCCTTAGCCCCTGCCACTGTCCTCATCCATAGGTGTAAGATTTTGTCCAATCTCTTCCTGCACCCCTCACGCCCCCTTCCCCCCAAGAATTGTCAGTCCACTCCCTTTCTATGCCCCTGATTCTATTATATTCACTAGTTTATTCTGTTAATCAGATTTTTTTATTGACTTGATTTTTAGATTCACTTGTTGATAGATATGTATTTGTTGTCACTTTGTTGTTCATAATTATCTTTTTCTTCTTCTTCCTCTTCTTAAAGAATACCCTTCAGCATCCTATCTAATAAAAGAGTAATATGCAAATTAATCATCACTCTGCTACACCCACAGGCCATGCCCACCAGCCAATCAGGAACAAGTATGCAAATTAACCCCAACCAAGACGGCTGCAGCCACAAAGTGAGCAGGAGGCTTGGGTTTCCCCGGCAATGGAGGAAGCCAAGCTTTCCATACACCCTGGCGGGCCCAGGCCTCCACTCAAGGCTACAAAGTTTCAATTATAAAAGATAAATAAATCCCAACAAAAATGGTGGCAGCCACGGAGCTGGAGAGAGCAGGAGGCTTGAGTTGCCCCCGGCAATGGAGGAAGCCAAGCTTTCCGCACACCCTGGCGGGCCCAGGCCTCCACTCAAGGCTACAAAGTTTCAATTATAAAAGATAAATAAATCCCAACAAAAATGGTGGCAGCCACGGAGCTGGAGAGAGCAGGAGGCTTGAGTTGCCCCCGGCAATGGAGGAAGCCAAGCACACCCTGGTGGGCCCAGGCCTCCACTCAAGGCTACAAAGTTTCAATTATAAAAGATAAATAAATCCCAACAAAAATGGCTGTGGCCATGGAGCAAGCAGGAGGTTTGGCTCCGCTCCAGTCTACAAAGTTTCAATTATAGAAGATAAATAAATCCCAGATACCAGGGCCTCTGCTTGGGTCGCTGGGGGGCGTGGCCAGCCTGCAAACCACCACAGGCCCCACGCCCAGGCTGCCCCACACCCCAAGGGAACCCCCACCCTGATCCGGGACACCATTCAGGGCAAACCAGCTGGCCCCGACCCATGCACCAGGCCTCTATCCTATCTAATAAAAGAGTAATATGCAAATTGACCATCACTCTAACACACAAGATGGCTGCCTCATGTGGTCAAAGATCTTGCCCCCATGTGGACACAAGATGGCCACCACAAGATGGCCAGCGGGGGAGAGCAGTTGGGAGGGACCGGGCTGTCAGAGGAGGGAAGTTGGGGGCGACTGGGCCTTCAGGGAAGGGCAGTTGGGGGGGACCCAGGCCTGCAGGGGAGAGCAGTTGGGGGGGACCAGGCCTGCAGGGGAGGGCAGTTAGGGGCAAACAGGCTGGCAGGGGAGCAGTTAGGCATCAATCAGGCTGGCAGAGGAGTGGTTAGGGTGTGATGAGGCTGGCAGGCAGAAGGGGTTAGGGGCAATCAGAAAGGCAGGCAGGTGAGCAGTTGGGAGCCAGCAGTCCTGTATTGTAAGAGGGATGTCTGACTGCCCATTTAGGCCTGATCCTGGTAGTCGGACATCCCTGGAGGGGTCCCAGATTGGAGAGGGTACAGGCTGGGCTGAGGGACAAACACCCCCCACCCCAGCCGTGCATGAATTTCGTGCACTGGGCCTCTAGTTTCATATAATCCTGGTTTGGTGGTGATGAACTCCTTTAGCTTTTTCCTGTCTGTGAAGCTCTTTATCTGACCTTCAATTCTGAATGATAGCTTTGCTGGGTAGAGTAATCTTGGTTGTAGGTTCTTGCTATTCATCACTTTGAATATTTATTGCCACTCCCATCTGGCCTGCATTATTTCTGTTGAGAAATCACCTGACAGTTGTATGGGTACTCCCTTGTAGGTAACTAACTGTTTTTCTCTTGCTGCTTTCAAGATTCTCTCTTTGTCTTTTGTCCTTAGCATTTTAATTCTGATGTGTCTTGGTGTGGTCCTCTTTGGATTCCTTTTGTTTGGGGTTCTCTGAACTTCCTGGACTTGTAAGTCGATTTCTTTCACCAGGTAGTGAAAGTTTTTGTCATTATTTCTTCAAATAGGTTTTCAATATCTTGCTCTCTCTCTTCTACTGGCACCCCCATAATTCGGATGTTGGTACGCTTGAAGTTGTCCCAGAGGCTCCTTAAACTATCTTCATATTTTTTTTTTCTTTTTTCTTTTTGTTTTTCTGGTTGGGTGTTTTTTGCTTCCTCATATTTCAAATCTTTGGTTTGATTCTTGGGGTCCTCTCGTCTACTGTTGGATTTCTGTATATTATTCTTTATTTCAGACAGTGTATACTTAATTTCTGACTGGTCCTTTTCTTTTTTTTTTTTTTTTGGCATTCTCATTAAGATCCTTGAAGGTCTCAATAAGTTCCTCAGAGGTCTCACTAAGTTTCTCGGCAGTTTCTAGAAGATTCTTGAGTAACCTTATAACTGTGGTTTTGAACTCTATATCCAGTAGTTTGCTTTCCTCCATTTCTTTCAGTCATGACATGTTTCTTTGTCTCTGCATTTTGGCTGCTTCCCTGTGTTGATGGAGTGGCTTTGTGTGGTAGGTGACCTATAGGGCCCAGTAGCTCAGCCTCCCCAGTCACCTGAGGTGGACACTCTTGGTTCACCCCTTTGTGGGCTGGGTGCACAGTCCTGTTGTAGTTAAGCCTTTATTGCTGTTGGTACACTGGGAGGAATTGACCTTCAGGCCAATTGGCTGTGAGGATCAGCTGTGTCTATAATGGGAGAACTGCTGTGCTGGAGACACCCTTATGGGGCAGGACTTGCTTCAGTGGGGCTTTGGTGCTCACTGAGTCTGCCTCTAGAGGGTGTCACTTATGGATGTGAGGAGTTGAAATCTGGTGTCGTCTCACACTGACCACTAGGTACACTGGCTCCTGGATCTTCAAGGAGGTGCAAGTCAGCTCCTGTCTGAGACCACCCAGCGGGAGCTACAGCAAGATCTCCAGATTTCTCCTCTTTGCTTGGGGTTTGGAAGTTTTGTAGCTGACCCCACTGCAGTTTATTAGGTTAAGCTGCAATAGGGCAGGCCATTCATATGCAAAAGCTGCTGCACACAGATTGGGTGGGTTTGTAAACTGGGTGGGGCGGGGTCTCAGGGAATCACTAGGGCGTGGCAAACAACAATGGCTGCCAGTCAGCCATCTCTGCGTCTCTGCGTCCCTGATTCCCATACCCCAGTGCAGTAAATAAAGATTCCTGTGCGCACCTCTGCAAGAAAGCCACCCTCACTTTCCGACCCGATGCCAGACAATCCAGTTTCTCCCCGTAGGAGTCTGGGTCCCCAGAGTCTTGCCGGAAACTGGAGTTCAGAGCAGTCAGGAGCATGTGTCTCCCTCTCGTTTGAAAAAGACAACCGCATTGCCAGCCCTCTCCATGCGCACCTCCGTACCTCTGCTTTTCCGCAGCTTTTATTCACTCCTACACAGTCTCAATGCACTTTTTTCCTTTCCTTCTAATTGTAGAAATTCCACTCAGCCAGCTTTCCCATGGTTCTGGGTGATAGTTGTTTTGTCTTTTAGTTGTAGTTTTGGTGTGGTTGCGAGAGGCAGCACGTACAGGTGTAAACCTTATGCCGCCATCTTGGTTTCTCTTCTGCTGGTTCTTGAAACTTGAACTGTCCACATTTTTGATCATTTGGGAAATGAATTATTGTCTTCCATCTCATACATGTAAAAAAAGATGGAGATATTAAAACAAGAAGTGATAAAAAATAAATAAGGTGATGTCATCATTGGTGCTTCTAATATTTACAGGCAAACCTCCTGCCAGGAAATAATTAGCAAAATAATAATTACCAGGAACATTCAGGCAAGAACTAAAAATGTTGTGCAAAAAGGTCAAATGTCAAACTATTGTCACAAGAGCAGTTAACTTACAAGTCTATCTTCTCAAGAGAAGCACAGCTTTGACTTGTATAGCCTAAGAAATTAAATCAGTTTTATAACAGCAACCTCCTAAATATAAGCAATTTCCTCTTGTTACATTGTACTGTTTAGTGCCCCCACACTAGTCTACCATGAATGTCTAGTGCTAATTCAACATCGTCACAAAGTTTGTGATCAGATTGTTCTCCTCTTCTGGGAGATCCTTGGTGAGGCATGGTTATTTTCAAGCTAATAACTGGCCAGAATTCCAAATTTCTTGCATTTGGTTCCTCCCTGTGTACACCTAGCCAGGGTTGGCATACTGATGCCAGAGAGTCAAATCAGGCTGTTTGGCTCATTTTTTGTTGTTGTTTTTGTTTTTGTAAATAAAGTTTTATTGGAATGCAGACATACCTCTTCACATGAGTATTTCATCTGGCTGCTTTTGTGCTACAGTGACAGAGCTGAGCAGTCACAACAGACCCGATGATGTGGACAAAATTTACTCCTTGGATCTTGACAGATGTTTGTTGACTCTTGGCATATCGCCATGCCAGGTCTCAGCACATACTTTCCAAAACAGAAAGATGTTTTAAAGTAACTGACTTCATGTCCTATCTGTGGCTGGCTCTGAGTACTGATTTTTTAAATAATTTTTCAAGCAGTTAGCAACATTTATATTTTATTTTCTAGGTAAGGAAGCAGAGGCTATTTTGAAAGAAAACACTTACATTGTATTTGTTTGACAAAGCAGGATCAAATTTGTCACAAAATTTATATAAAACTTCTTATGTAAATCCTGAAAATTAACAATAGACTTGAAAAATATGTTAAGGACAGTTAAACACTAAGAGAGACAAAAATGGCTTAAGGCTTTTAAAATGTTTTTCTCATTTAATTATTATTATTTTTTTTTGCCTTCAGATGCTTCTATGTAAATACATAGCTATTTTTAAAAATGTGTTTTTATTGATTTCTTAAAAGGAAAGAGAGAGGGAAAGAAATATCCATGAGAGAGAGAATCATAATCATTGATCAGCTTCCTCCTGCATGCCCCCTGCTGGGGATTATCAATCCTGCAACCTGGGCATGTGCTCTAATTAGGAATCAAACTGGTGACCTCTTGGTTCATAGATTAAATCTCAACCACTGAGCCACACCACCTGTTTAACAAAGCTTTATTGGGTGCTCTTCAAGGCAGGTTCTCTGCCAACTCCTAGAAATAGATTGCTGGCAGGAGACAAGGTCCCTGCCTTCAAGGAGCATCTCAGATACAGAGCAAATGTTCTCCTTTTCATCATCCCTTTCTGGATTTTGCGTCATGTCAGTCCTTGCATCATGTCATCACTGAAGTAAATCTTCAATGAGCATTATCTGCTTCCTCATAATCCTATATAATAAAAGCCTAATATGCTAAGTGTCCGGTCTTCCAATAGGCCATTCAACCAAATAAAGTGTAATATGCTAATGACATGCTAAGGCCGCTCAACTGCTTGCTATGACAAGCACTGACCACCAGGGGGCAGACACTCAATGCAGGAGCTGCCCCCTGGTGGTCAGTACACTCCCACAGGGGGAGTGCTGCTCAGCCAGAAGCCGGGCTCCTGGCTGGTGAGCACAGCAGCAGTGGCAGAAGCCTCTCCCGCCTTTGTGGCAGTGTTAAGGATGTCCGACTGCTGGCTTAGGAGTGGGCCTAAGCAGTCAGTCAGACATCCCCTGAGGGCTCCTGGACTTGGAGAAGGCGCAGGCCAGACTGAAGGACCCCCCCCCACAAGTGCACAAATTTTGTGTACTGGTCCTCTACTAGTAAAATAATAGATAGAAAACATTGAGTCTATCTTCACATACACACTCAAGAAAATTCATAACTAAAATGAAGAATGTAGATTGTAATGAAAATCTTTTTATGTGAGGGCATGGCACACAAAGTTGGCATCACCCAGATAGCATTCATTCTCTTTCTCCCTCTCTGAATGCACCAGTTTTGCATCCTCCACACAAATGTCTAAATTTCTCTGATCCCAGCCCCTGCACTTACCTCCGCTCACAAGACCTTTCTACATGACCAGAATCAAACCCTTTATTGTGCAGTTCCTCAAATCCAACATTTCCATATCCAGCATTTAGTGCCTGCAAACAACAGAATTTCCAGTCACCAGCATCCACCTTTCTGGAAAGATAGGGAATTAATTATGAACAACCAATCCTTTTCAGGGCATTTTCTCCTTATTGCAGGTTTTATTTATATGATGCACTTATTTTTTCCTGTTTACAATACAGAGCAAAATGCATGTTCTTTGTAAGAGGATGGGTGATGTTAGAGCATCTCCGTTTCAGATTTTCAGTGTTAGTGAAATGGTTTCCTGGGGCAAAGGTAGAATACTAAATGGGGATATTAGTATCTGTGTGTTCATCCTCACAAAGTGCTTCAATACCAACCCTCTATTGTTCAGAGGTGCTGCCCCCGCCCCCAGCAGGTATTTTTTGGAATAGTGGTACTTTTACTTTGGGGATCATGTAAGTAACAGCTACAGCAATTTTTGATGGCTAGATGCTATTCATGGTTGATGGTAATGATGAGGTGAATGGTGGTGGGGGTGAAGCCTGTCACAGTTTGAGGATTATCTAGTACTATTAGGAGAGACACAGACCCCATTTTAACATTCTTACATTAACCCTCTAAAACGGGCATCTTATTCTCATTTTCCAGATGTGGAGACTGTGGCCTGTCCCTCTCAACTCTTCATGAGGTGTCTCATAATGTCACTCACTCTCCTTTGTTTCCATTGCCCACAATGTAGAAGAGACACTCGCCTACACTGGTCAATGGATTGGAAGTTTCCCTTTATGGAATAGACCAGGAGTGTGATGTAGTTAGTGACTTTCATGAGGAAACTGCCTTGGACTGAGGGATTGGTTCTCATTTATAAATTCAATGACCCAAAGGGTCATGATACAATGTCTGATACCACCCTTTTTTCTGAGTTACTATTTTTGTAATGAAGGGAGGCCTCAGAGTCAGATATCTCTCAGTCCCAATCTAGGCATTGTGGTGTTAGCAAGTCACTTAGCCTGCCAGAATTTCCATGTCCTATCTATGAAACATACACACACAAGGAGACTTATGTTGCAGGATTGTGCAATTAGTGGACACTTACACAAGGAGCCCGACGCAAGGCCTGCGTGTTATAGGCATTCATACATGGGAGCTGGACTTGACAGTGATTCTGACTTTGAGGTGTTTCCTAGAAGCCTGTGGTCCTTCTACTCCCTCTGATGATCTGCGGTGCCTTCTGTGTCATGTACAAGGAGGCCCCACTGGATGGGATGGGGAGAAGGGTTCTCCTTCATTGGGTTTTGTGGCTGCAGGCTCATGTGTCTGCTCTGCTGTCTCTCTGAGCTCTGCATAGCAGGAGAAGGAGAGGGGAGGGACTATCTTTCTGGTTACAGTAACTTAGCCAGTGCCTAAGGTACAGTCATCTGCTTGTTCCTGCTCTCAGGAGGCACAGGGAAGAGTGGGAGGTGAACAGAGGGGGGCGGGGTGTGGGGAAGTTGGAACTGAGGAGGCAAAGGCTCCAGTGAACTTCCATGTGTTGCACTGAAATTTTAGCAGGAGGTGTAACCATAGTAATTTCTTGAATGTTGAACAGTTTAGACTGGAAAGGGGGCAAAGGCGTGGAATTAGACTAAATACCAATCTGACAGAGACTTTTTTTGTTTTTTGTTGGTTTTTTGATTTGTTTTTTGGTTAATCCTCACCTAAGGATATTTTCCCATGGAGTTTTAGAGAGAGTGGAAGGGAGGGGGAGAGACGCAGAGGGAGGAAAATGTGAGAGAGACATATCGATTGGTTGCCTCCTGCAAGCCCCCCAACCAGGGCTGGGGATCAAGCCTGTCACCTAGGTACATGCCCTTGACCAGAATCAAACCCAGGACACTTTAGCCTGCCAGCTGATGTTTCATCCAATGAACCAAACCAGCTGGAGCCCAACATAGACTTTTGATTTTTCATTGCTAATCATGAATAAGAATAGCCACAGGCATACAAGCTTGCACTGCGATGGCAAATCTCTAGACCTGTAGGGTGTGTTTCCATCCCGTTGTGGCTCTTGTTCACTTGAGACTGCGAGCACATAGACATGTCCTCACATTTCCCGATTCACGAAATTCAGAGACAGCAGATTCCAGTTTCACTGTCATCATTTCCTGTGCAGATGGCTCCAGGGACCCCAACAGATTCTAAAAGGCTCTGAAGCCAGAGAGCAAAATATGATTGTGAATTTACTTATCCTTTTTGGCTCTAGACATTAACCAGAGTTGGCTTTTTATCCCCAGACATAGCAGTATAATAGCACAGGGGAACAGAAAACAAATTGCCTTTGACCTCTTATTTACTAGTGCATTAAATTATGGGGGCACTCTCTTCCACTTTTGGAGATTTTTAAAACAGATTTTCCTTGGTCCACCCAGAGGCCACAGGGATATTCTGTCTCTAGATATTTTGGAGTGGATCCATGTTCAGATTTGTTCTTGGATGTTTCTAAGAGGAGAAACTGAAAATCTCTGGGTACACACTCTGCTTTTTTATGCTAAGTCCATCTGAGCCTGACTTGAGGGTCTGGGGAGGCCAAGTGAGTGAGACCCCACCTCCTCCTTCCCTTTCTCAGTTCCTCTCTCTGTTATGAGTGGGGTTCTGTTATTACGTTTTACTTGGTGTTAAAATATTTTGAAATAAATCACTTTTATGGAAGGCTTCTAATACACAGGAAGGAATCTGTGAAGGCACTGTTTTTCAGTTGACTTAGCATTTCTGCTTTTGGTAAGAGCAGAATTAGCAAAGGAGTCAAGGACCAGGCCTTGTCCATCACATCTTTTTAAACATGGCACCTATAATATCTAAGAAACAAGTAGACAATCCAGTTCACATGCCATCAGAGGAAGACAGGTATTCCACAGGAGCTTTCTGATTCACCTTTTTAACTATTTCACTATAAACATGCTCATATAATGAAACTTTTTATCGGATTTCTGAAATATCTGTGACATCAGCTCAAATTCAGAAACAAAAAACTGATTCATATGCACTGACTCTTTTCCTACTCCCTTCTGGACAAACTTCTTCATTGATTTCCCATCACTTGAGTTGGGGGAGTGAGGTGGTCATGTTGATCTATTTTCAGAGTGGACAGAGTCCCAATCCATCGGGGTATCTGGAAATGGCTGGCTTTCCTAGCACCAAACCTCCCAAAGGTCTACAGCCAGTTTATAAGATTATATATATACTAGAGGCCTGGTGCACGAAAATTCGTGCACTCGGGGGGGTCTCTCAGCCTGGCCTGCACCCTCTCGCAGTCTGGGACTGCTCAGGGGGTGTCCACCTGCCAGCTTAGGCCTGCTCTCTGGGGGATGTCCACCTGCCAGCTTAGGCCTGCTCCTCTGGCAGTCAGACATCCCTCTGGCAGCCCAGGAGCCCTTGGGGGATGTCTGACTGAGGGCCTAAGCCTGCTCCGGAGCAGGCCTATGCTGGCAGTTGGACATCCTTAGCGCTACCGAGGAGGCAGGAGAGGCTCCCACCACCACCACTGCATTCACAGCCATCAGCCCAGCTTGTGGCTGAGTGGAGCTCCCCCTGTGGGAGCCCACTGACCACCAGGGGCCAGCTCCTGCATTGAGCATCTGCCCCCTGGTGGTCAGTGTGCATCATAGCGACCAGTTGTTCCTGGTTGTTCTGCCATTAGGGTCAATTTGCATATTACCCTTTTATTATATAGGATTCAAGCACAATGAAATGATGCCCGGGGGTTCAGAGATCATTGATGAGGATGAGGCAACCTTTGACACTAATCGGCTGCAGTGTGAATGGTAATAGTAACAGCTCTCCGTTTGGTTGTGCCCAAAATTTACCCAGGCGTCATTCCCACATTTACATACCCAAGCAGGTCCACTCACATACATACAGTCACAATAGCATACAAACACATCTCAAATGGGCTGTCAGTGATTAACAAGTCAACCCCCTTAAGTAGTAGGATAATCTGAAAAGTTAATAGTGAACAGTGTTACAGCTCATAGGATTAGTTAATTAGACAAAGGCTTGCAGGCAAGATCTCTGTAGTCTGTTCTGCTAAAGTGATGGAACCCACTCAGGCAACTGATGAAAAAAAAACAGTGTGAACCCTCTTCAGGAGAGGAAATGTGGAGAGCAACAGAATCAAGCCTCAGCCGAGCAGGGAAGAGCTGGCAGAGGCCCCGCCGTCCGGCAATTGCCATTTGTCAGTGCCAGAAAAGGCAGAGGCTTGGGGAAAAGGTTTATAATTTTGGTTACCATCTTTCCCACTGCTTCAAGGCAATTTTAATTACTTTGTAAATTCAGCCTCTACTCTAGCATTTCCCCACATGAATTGTTGACCTTCACGTTCAAGGACGACTATGCAGAGTGCTTTGTCCATCATAGGTAATAAATGCATTTTATTAGATAAAGGATGGATATTTAACCCTATTAGGATGAAAACCAACATCTTATTATTGTAGAATTGTCTTAAGAAAAATAGGTGGGCAAGTGCTGCTTCTTCTGTTGGAACTGGCCTTTTGTGATCTTTACCAGGGGACACAGCAGTAGATTTTTTTCCCTTTATACCCAAAGTCACAAATGTAATGACCTACTAGTATATTGGCCAACCAGGGAGTTGAAATAAGTGAAGCTGACTGGCTATAAAATCAAAAGGAGTAGTAAAGTAATAATAATAATAATAATAATTATTATTATTATTATTATTATTATTATTATAGGAGAGCACATGCCGAGCTCAAAATTGCGAGTGACCCCACAGAACAAGCATGTGCCCTGCAGTCAACTTCTACAAATGACAACATCTTGCAAACTGTAATACAATATCACATCCAGGATTTGCCATTGATGCAGCCAAGACACAGGAAATCTCCATCCCCCCAGGATTTCTGGTGTTGTCCATTTATAGCCATACTCACTTCCCTTTACACCCTCATACCCCGGCAACCATGAACCTGTTGTCTTCTCTATACTTCTCTCATTCCAAGAATGTCAAATGAAAGGAGAATCCAGCATGTAACCTTCGGGATTGGCTTTCTCACTGAGTAGTATTCTCTGGATAGTCATCCTGATTTTTATGTCTATCAATAGTGCATTCCTTTTTATTGCAGAGCAATATTTCATGTAATGGGTGTACCGGAGTATTGTTTAACCAGTCACCCATTGAAGGATATCTGTGCTGTTTCTAGTTTGGCTCTATTGAAAAAAATATTCTTCTACAAACATTTGTGAACATATTTTTGTTTTTATTTCTCTGGGAGACATGCCCAGGAGGGCAATTACTGAATTGTAAGGCAGTTGTACATTTCATATTTGTTGTTGTTGTTTTTTTAACTGCTAAACTGTTTTCCAAAGTGGCTGTGCCATTTCACATCTGGGGCAGCAATGCATGAGTGATCTACTTTTTTTCATCTCCATGCCAGTACTAATTATTATTATTATCATCATCATCATCATCATCACCACTGTTTTAGCCATCTCATAAGTCTATAGTAATATTTCATTGTGGTTTTAATTTTCACTTCTCTCATGGCTAATAATTTTGTGCATCTTTTTATGTGTTATTTGCCATTTGTGTGTACTATTTGGTGACATGTCACTTTATGTCTTGTCTATTTTTAAATTGTATTGTTTGGGTTTTCTTTACAGTTTCAAAAGTATATATTCTCAATATTTGTCCTTTATCTGATATATGGTTTGCCAATAGGTTCTCTCAGCCTGTCTTTTTATCCTCTTAACAAGATTTTTGCAGAGCCGTTTCTCACACATTTTTATGTTATATTTTCATTTTTCTTTATTTTATGCTTTTATTTTGCTTAGATCTACTTCTTTTACCCATGAATTATTTAGAAAAGTTTTGTTGAGTTATCTAGTAGTTGAGATTTTCTTCTCTTTTTGTTAATAATTCAAGTTTGATCCCACTGTGGTAAGAGAATATACTCTGTATTATTTCAATTGTTTTAAAAATTCTGATGTTTGTTTTATGTTACAGACTATGGTCTGTCTTGATATGTGCTCCTTGGCCACTTATGAAGGATATATAATCTGCTGTGGTTGGGAGGAATAGTCTATAAATGTTGAGTAGTCCTTGTTGGCTGATGGTGTAGGGAGGGTTCTTCTATATCCTTCTTGATTTTCTGTCTAGTTGTTTATTAATTTTGGGATCTCTGATATTGAAACCTACAAATATAATTGTGGATTTATTTATTTTTCATTTCAATCTATTATGTTTTGCTTCACATATGTTGTAGCTCCTCTTTTTTGGTGCGCACATATTTAGTATTTCTATTTCTTCTTAATGGATGGGTCCTTTCATTATTATGTAATGCCCCCTCTGCTTCTGGTAATTTTTTTTTCTCTATGAAATCCACCTTATCTAATACACACACCCCTAAGTGACTCTTATGACTGGTTGACCGAACAACCGGTTGACCAGTCACTATCATGCGCACTGACCACCAGGGGGCAGACACTCAACACAGGAGCTGCCCCCTGGTGGTCAGTGTGCTCCCACAGCCAACCTCCTGTGGCTAGCCAACGCCCGCAGTTCCTCCCACCAGCCAGCTGGCTCTGATTGGCCCCAGTTGGCCCCAATCAGGACTGCGTGAGACGGCCCCAATCAGGCCTGATGGATTGCCGGCTAGGCCAAGGGACCCCACCCATGTACGAATTTGTGCACTGGGCCTCTAGTGTTAATATAATTTTACTATTTTGTTTTGTTTTATTATTAATGTTTGCATTAAATACCCTTTCATCAGTTTTACTCTCAATATGCCTACATTGTTAAATTTAAAGTGACTTTCATATTGACAGAATAGACCTGGGTTGTATTTTTTACCAACTCTGCAGATCTCTGCTTTTTAATTTGTGTATTTAGACTATTCACATTTAATGTAATTATTTCTATTTTATGGCTTAAGTCTGACATTTTACTTTTTTGTTTGTTCTCTTGATCTTTCTTTTTTCATCTTTTTACTTTCCTCTTACTTATTAAATATTTTTGTTACATTATACGTACATATTTTATCACCATTCACTGGTTTCATCCTTTTATCAGTTTAAATGAAGTGTGGAAACTTTCTCCTTTATGTCTCTTTATCTTTCTCCATTTACAATACAATTTCTTAAATATGTCCTCTACATACATTTAAAACCTCATCAGGCAGTGTTATAATTTTTACTTCAACCATCAAAAATAATTTGGAAAATGTAAAAGGAGAAAGTCTATTGCATTTATTTATATTTTTGCTTGCCATGCTTTTTCCCCCCCTTCATGGTGTCCCAATAATTTCCCCTTCATTGTTTCCTTTCTGTTTTAGATAACTAACTTTTGAACCATTCTTTTAGACAAGTAATATTCAAACTATTCTCCCTCACCTGAGAATTTCTTGTTTTCTCCTTCATTCTAGAAGGATATTTTCACTGAATATAGGATTCTGGGTTGAAAGATTTTTCCTTTCAACAATTGAAAAGTATTTTGTCATTTCTTTTTGGTCTCCATATTTCCATGGTTCCTAATGAGATATCTACTTCTATAATATATTGCCTTTCTCTGTAGATAAAGTGTCAGTTCTCTCAGTGCTTTCAAGATTTCCTTTTAAGTTTTCAGAGTTTTGATTGTGATATATCTTGATATGGATGCATTTGCATTTATCTTGTTTGTGATTTATTCAACTTCTTGAGTGTTGCTTTATGTCTTTTGCAAATTTGGATATATTTAGCTGGGCTTTTAGCACTTTCTCAGCACCTCTCACTTTCTACTTTCCTTCTGGGACTCTGACAATATAAACATTAGGTCTTTTGTTATCATTCTAAGGGCTCCAAGGCTCTGTTCTTTTTTTTCTCTTTAGTCTGTTTCTTAATGTGTTGTATACATTGGGTAATATCCATAGTTCATTCTTTCAAATTCTCTCATTCTGTCTTCTATCCCTCATTCTCTTCTTGAGTCCATCTATTGAGGATTTTTTGTTCACTTGTTTTGGGGATGTTTTATTATTATTATTTTATTTTTTGGTTGCTTTGATTTTTAGTTCTGAAATTTCCATTGGAGTTTTCTTTATATCTTTCATTTGTTTGCTGAAACTTTCTGTGTGCTTTTTAAAAATAACATTTTCTATTGTTTCATTTTCACCCATTATTGCTCATTGAAGCACTTTTATAGTTGCTTTTAAACCTATTTCAAATAATTCTAGACTCTTTATCATCTCAGTGCTGGAATCTAGTAATTGTATCTTTTTTTATTCAGTTTGAGATCTTCCTGATTGTTGGTATGCCCGGTGATTATTTTTTAATTGAAAAGTAGACACTTGGATACTATGAGATTCTGGATCTCATTTAAACCTCCTATATCAGCTGCTTTCTTCTGATACTGCTCTGTCTGGAGAAGAGATACCCATGTCATTATTGCTAGGTTGGGAAAGAAGTCCAGGTTCTCCACTCAGTCTTTGTCAGAACCCAAGTGCAGGGTGCTGTTTGTAAGGAGCTGGGAGGGGTGGATGTGGGAGTTCTAGCTCCTTACTAGGCATGCACTGATGCCTCCCTGAGTGGAAGGGATAGGAGTACCCACGTGGTATCTACTGACACCAGTAACCACTCACAAGGAGTCAAAGAACTCGTTACCACTAGGAGAGAGTGAAAGTCTTGACTCTCCTCTAGGTCTCCTCCTATACCACCCCTGCAGAGAAGGAGAGAGGTACCTTGTTACCTAATTACTACCCAGTTGGGTGGAAGCCCAGGCTCCACATGGAGGGAGAAGATGGACTCATTCCTTCCTGGGAGGGATGCAAGTCCTGGCTCCCTTCTCTGAAATGACTGTGGTGGTACTGGGAGTGCCTAACTCCTTCCTCAGCAGCATGGAAAGGTAGGGTCCCCACGTGGCTTTTACTGGTGAAGATGGGAATGGGGCTATAGTTTTTGCCATGTTGTTTGGCTAGAGTGGGGGGGCGACTATCTCAATGTTCCCCTCTTGATAGGCTGCCCTTTTCATAGCCTTTTGACTTTAGGGAGGCAGCCTTTGTCCTCTGTGTCTATTGATGTTTCTAGGTTGCCAGTGTCTTCAGCTACAAATGTGGGACACAGAGGGCAAAAAGAAATCCCAGGAACTCACAACGGTATTGTTCCTTAGGTCCTGAGGGCCCTAGTGTATCTGCCTCTTCTTTCCACTTTTCAAATGACTCTTCTTATGTTTGTTTTACTCATTTATTCTTCAGTAATGCCCAGGGTTTTTAGCTGAACTTATTGGGAGGTATAAATAAAAGTATATTTATCCCATCTTTCTGGGAGCAGAACTTTCTAAACAGCCTAATTTTTAATGATAAGCTATAGATCCACATCCAGATTTTAATATAGTATTTTCTGGCCTGTCTTTTTTTAAACATTGAAAAAAATTAAACAACAGGCAGGCTAAATGAAACATGTCTATAGGCTAGCATCCTGTATATTCTGCTCAGTTTCCTAGAAATTTAGCTTTTCGTGACTAAGATTTGTCATTTTTACCTCATTATATATATAAAAAAATTGCTATCATTTGTCTGGATGTGACATTGCTGACAAACTTAACTCTCAAGGGCATAGCCAGGAAAGAAGGATTTAGCAGGGAAAGATCACTGGGCAACCAAATTAGACATCAAAATGTCCAAACAGGAAAGTTCTTGTACTTTATAACTAGGTAATAAGCCTTCAGGCTTTTTAAATAAGCCTGTAAATCAGAGCATGATTTCAAAAAATAAAATAAAACCACATACCCACACATAATAGTCAGCCTGCTTTCCAAAGCAGGATGCAAATTAGAGGAGATGGGACTTCCTGAGTCAGGAACACTGAAAACATTAAAGAATAAAAACTTACAGAGAAACAGGAGAGAGGAATATTATAAAACCCACTCAAAACACCCAATTTCCCCCAAAACTACGTGTGGCTCTTGGTGTTGGTGCAGTCGGATAACCTTCCATAGTTGCTGAACACCCTCCTTTTCTGGTTTGTAGTTCAAGTATCAAGTTTTTATCATTAGAACTTTGAGATTCAGGAATGTATATTATCACCTCCATCCTCTAATGCAAATCTGTGAACTACTTAGCTAAGAGAAAACAAAAACACATTTTTAACCTTTCAGAGAAGGAAAAAAAATACCTCCTTCCCATAGGTCCCTACAGTGTGTTAGCCTATTGGGAGCTTTACCGTAGTATCTGTTTCAATTTTTACTAAAACGCTGTGAAATGAATACTATTATTTTTCACTTTCACTGATTGGGAAACTGGGTTTGAAAGGCCAGGAATGATTTATTTTACAAGGGCCGTGGCTGGTCAGCGGCCATGGTAACATTGGCATCCAGTCCAGGCTTCCATGGCCCTGCTCTTAAGCAGCCTGTAATACGGATTCTGAAATGTTGACATCACTTGTTGGAAATCACGGGAGATGAGTTTGACATTCAGAGATTCCATTAGTGTTAAGACACTTGAATTGACTGTGCACAGAAAAGAATTCCAGGCCCATAGACACTGTGTGTGTCCTCGAGGCAGGTGCTGGGATCTTGACTGGGACTCTCCAAGCTGCTTCTCAACATCCTGAGTCAGGTAAACTATTGGGTTTTTTATAGAAGGGGCTGTGGCAGCCGCATAGCATGCTTGGTGTTGTTTGCATCGCCCAACAGACTTGTCCATGATAACAGGAAGTGTCTGATAAAAGGTACAAGTGGTATAAATGAGTCGAGTTCCCGGGACGCAGAAGGTCCTCTTGGTGTGAAAAGACAGGGAGGGATGAGGTGTCTGCTGTCTTGGGAGAGATGCCATCCACATTGAGTGCATAAAGGCTGGTCCGTTGGTGTACAAAGGCATCCCACCACAGGGTGTAGAATAACCACAGAAGAGCAGAGAGGCTCAGAACCACAGATCTGCTCCCCAAGTAGTTCCTGATACGTCGAGGAATCAGAGAGCCACAGCTAGACTCTAGAGAAAAATCAGTACCCTGGCTTCACTTTCCATTTTAATTAGAACCCTCATTTGTCCATTCTGTCCAGTCCCTGGCCCTGTAGTCCACACTATTTTCATGGCCCATGAAATCAGTAAGAACCTGTGGTTTGGAACGCGGAGGCATCTCAGCGTTCCTGTTGTACTTGCTAAGCAGAAGGCGAGTGTTTTCCGAGCGATGTTGGGCATACACATCCAGGGTGTCAAGGGGCAGACTGTGGGGCTCCCTGGTTGCCAGTCTATATGTTAGAGAGCCTCCTTTCCATCACTTTCCTGTTTTATCCAGTGCTCCTCCCCTCATTTCTTTCCTGCAATGGATATCCCAGCAATGAACTTGATGAGTGGTGGGGGGGAGGGGGTGGGCTCAGGTTGGAGATGAAGTTGTTGGGCCAGTTAGAACTCCTGTCAGCAAGGTCTCCAGTCGGTAGATAACCAGGAAGAAGAAGTGACCAGGTGTGTCCCACACAAAGCTTTGCAAAGGAGAGAAAACTGACTAGGAGTACGCTGAAGGCTCATTAAAGGAATTGGAGGAAGATTGTTTGCATGTCAAGAATGCCTTACGCTATCATTCTCCAGTCTCAGCCAGGCCATCTTAGGTCAGTCAAGTTGACTTGGTATCATTGCAAAGCATCGAGAGCGTGTATTTATGCCTCATATACTTTTTTTTTATTTTTGTTTCCCCAACTCTTCTATAGCAAAAGGAGAATATAATTAATAATGATAAAATCAGTTTTGCTTTCAACTGCTTCAGAGTAAGATCTTGCATGAGAATGACAGACTTATCATGTGATCGCTGCACACCGAGAAAATCAAAAGATGACTTATTTTTGCTATTACTCCCCCCCAAAAAAATCTATTAAATTAAACAGCAAGAAAATTAATTTACTGTATCGAGTTCTTCTATTTAGGCCGATGGTTTAAGTATACATTAAGCATTTGCAAGAGATTATGCGGCACGGACCCAATTTGCCTTTTAACGCTGTTATCTGAGTCAGAACGTGAGTCAGAACGGAAGGCAGCATTTTCTTATCGTCACAGTGTTGTTTGTTTCCTTTGGTGTGCTTTTAGGTGGCCACGTGACCCGTGCCAACACTCAGGCCTGACTTTTCGGAAATCGTCAGCGCCCTGCCTGATCGCCAATAATGGATGTGAAGGACCGGCGACACCGCTCTCTGACCCGGGGGCGGTGTGGCAAGGAGTGCCGCTACACCAGCTCCTCGCTGGACAGCGAAGACTGCCGCGTGCCCACGCAGAAGTCCTACAGCTCCAGCGAGACTCTGAAGGCCTACGACCACGACAGCAGGATGCACTACGGGAACCGAGTCACAGACCTCGTTCACCGGGAGTCGGATGAGTTCCCAAGACAAGGTATGTGGAGCGGCGCCCGCTGACCCACTGTCCTTCGTTCCTGGCTTGCAGGGTTGGGTGTCATTGATGGCTAAGGTTCGTGACAACTGGGACAGAGCCTGGCGCCGTTGAGCGGTCCCTGAGAGCTTAGGCGAGAACGGTCCTTTTCATCCCTGTGGGCTTCACAGAAGTGCTTCTTTGGTCCCGGACACTCAATTCTTGGATAATTTGGTGGTTGCTTTTGGGCACACGCCATGGTAGGGTTTGACTGATGTAACATAGCAGCAGACCCTCGGCTCCTTTTGGGCTATATTTCTCTTGAATTCTAGTATTTTGATTTCTTGGGGGAAGAAAACACTTGTCTCCCAAGTACTAACAGTTGACATTCTCTGCATGTTCAGTACCCGTAAGGCATTGGTGAGCACCCCTCAAGGGTTGCTGTCAGTGTATGGATGTGTGGGCGGAAGCAGGATAGCCAAGTTGATTCACCAGCAGCGAAGCCTTGTGTGTTGCCTCCCAGCCTTGCTGTGTGTGCAGTTTGCATCAACGGCTCAGCAATGTTACAAGCCAATGCGCAGAAATGCAGTGGATGCACTGGGAAGGGTCCACCTGCCAGTGCCAGGGGTCGAGGCCCCGCCTGCCTGGTTATTACATTACCGAGTCTTTATTTCTCGTTACAGTACATGTTGCAGCTAATTTACTTCCTCCAGCTACCTGAGCTTGTTTCCCAGTCCTTTTCGGCTGCTGTAACAAAATGCCACAGCCGGTGGCTTACAAACGGCAGAAATGCATTTAGCACGAAGGGACAGACAGATTAGGTGTCTGAGGAGGGCTCTCTTTCTGGGTCAGGAACAACTGTCTTTTCCTGTGTCTTCACATAGCTGAGGGGGATCAGGCAGCTCTCTGGGGCCTCTTTTATGAGGGCACTGATACCCATGCGTGAGCACTCCATCCTCATGACCTAGTCACCTCCCAAGGGCCCTCTTCCAAATACCAAAGGGATTAGGTTTTAATATAAGAATTTGGAGGGAGGGTCACAAGCATTCAGTCTACAGCAGTTTGAATTCCATTCCTAGTTGCTTAACTTCCTTAAATTACTTTTCTTTATTTCTTAGAAGACTATATATATATATATATATATATTCTATAAACAAGCAGCTTTTCTAAAAAACATATTTCCATATGCTCCCAGTTCATCCTAGCTCCAGCTTTAATAAACTATTCGCCCAAATCAGCCAAGAAACAGTTAAAATTGTGTTTCCATTGCACTTATAGACCCTTGCAAGATACAATTTTCATTTAATCTTCACTCTTAATTTTCCGAGTTATCTTCATGTAAATGAAACACATTTCAAACAGGGGGGTGTTGCTTGAAAATTGCTCTGTATCAAATGCCTTTGATCTCCGAGTGACTTCAACAAGTGTTTTACTTGAGGTTCTCACCAGAATCCCAAAGTGCCTGTAGTGGGAAGTGGAAAAAGAAAAGAAGCAGCACAGCGTAATTAATGAAGGGAGTGCTGAAATGTCCAGTATGAAAAGTAGTGACACCTTCTGGTTATTTCCAAGAGCATCACCAATACAAGGCTCAGATATTTGGAAAGGTGATGCACGTTCATCTTGGTTGAAAGCCTTTCGTTTTCTGCTGTATTTCTGGTCTCATTTGCCATGTTGCGCATACATTTTGTGTCTCGTGGTTCTGTGCTGCAAAGTGCACTCTCCTTGCTAGGCCTCATTAAAGGTGCCTCCTGGCTTCTGCATCCTTGGGCCCCGGATCATTGTTGAATTGTGGACGGGCCTGTGACCTTTCCCCTTATTATTTTTTTTAATATATTTTATTGATATTTTTACAGAGAGGAAGAGAGAGGGATAGAGAGTTAGAAACATCAATGAGAGAGAGACATTGATCAGCTGCCTCCTGCAAGCCCCCTACTGGGGATGTGCCCGCAACCCAGGTACATGCCCTTGACCGGAATCGAACCTGGGACCCTTCAGTCCACAGGCCGACGCTCTATTCACTGAGCCAAACTGGTTAGGGCACCTTTCCCCTTATTAATATGGAGGCACAATGAAGCCACATGCTTGGGATTTTATTTTCCAGTATACCTTTATTCCTCCTGTTTAATCTTGCTCCATTGATAATAGTGGAAGTTGCTTGGCCCTATCAGACTCATCGCTTTGCAATTATCAATTCACACATGCCGTGGTGTGTTGTTATTGAGCCTATCTTTGTTTGCGTGATGTGTTTGCAGGAATTAAAAACTGTGCAGGCCAAAAGGAAAAATGAAAAGGCATTGGGAAGTATTTGCATATGCAAGTGCCATTCCTTCTGAAGACATCTATGAAATTTATGCATGAAAATGTAGTCAGGGTCTGAGTGGATCTACTTTGATGGGTTCTGAAATTGAACTCTGCAGGAAGTAAATAAGCACATATTTAAGGAGAGGGGGGAACAGGAGGTTCAATCTGGCGAGCAACGCATTCGACATGAAACTTAGCCTCTGCAGAGAGGGTTAAAATAAATTTTATACTCAGTAATAACAATCATTTTTTAAAATGTCATGCGTTTCCCATTTTATTGCCGTATACATGAAATCAAGGAGCAGGATCGTCTCGGTACTTACTAGCCTAGGGGTACATTAGCGAGGATCATAGCGTGATCATCTCCTGTGGTATTCTTATCTAAAACCCAAGACACTGATTATAAAACAAACACGCTTCTCACATCCACGCAAGTTTGGCAAACACAGTTGGATGACTTCTCCAGATGCTCCGAGTGGAAAGAAATTGCCAGCCGGTGAAGTGAGGCGGGGCTGGGGTCAGACCTTGTCCAGTTTTCCCAGCTGGCCAGCTGCAAGTTATCAAATGTGAGAGGCTGCCCGGGCCCAGCAGGAGAGAGGGGCCAGGTCTTCCCCTGAGAAGTGTGCAGAGGCTCCTGTCAAAATGACACCTTGCTTGCTTTCAACACAGAATCCTCTTCTGCCTTCTTCTACTGGGGGCCTCTTAAGCAGAGAAGCACAATGCAAATTACCTGTCTGACCTCTATCATGTTGGATCCTCCTGGTGTGAGGGGAGGAAATGGCTGACCTTACGTCTGTGGCCATTAGAGTAATGAGTAATTAGTTAATGACTAATCCTGCAATAAATAGCAGCCTAGTGGTCGGAGTGTTAATGCCCCTGACTAAAGTGCCCCGTGGTCTGATTTGTGATCAGACCCAGGCCCAATCCAACCTGTGAAGGAGGTGCCGCTTTGAATAATAGAGGTCGGCCGAGTTCCCAGGCAAGTTGTATAAGCTTGTTCTTCGGGACTCTGAAGTGCAGGTGTAGAGCGGTATGATATACAAGTCACGTTGCCATGTCTTAGGAGCCTGAATTTGGACTTGACCTTGACTTTTGTATATGTGTGTGCCTGTGACTCTAGCAGGCATTCTGTGCCTTGCTAGGATTAGTGCACAGTGTGCAGCTGTGGTGAACAACGGTGACAATAACAGTCACAGTAACAGAATAACATCTAATACCGGTATGCGCTTTCTACATGTCAGGTGCAGGGCTTAGCATTTTGCTTGTATTAACTCAGTTAAGGTTCACAGTGATGGCGTGAGATGGGCCATATTATTACTTCCTTTTTTTTTTAACAGATTAGGAAACGGAGACATGGAGAGATTCATTAAATCATCCAAGGTCACTAATTTAGGAATAGTTAGAGACAGGTTTCCAACCAGAGTTAGATTCAAGAGCTCTGTTTGATCACCTCCCCGAGATGCATAAACAGAGAAACAAAAGACAAGTCATTAAAGCTTCAGAGGCTAGGAAGGGTCTATGAAGTTCA
This sequence comes from Plecotus auritus, assembly GCF_963455305.1. Lineage (NCBI taxonomy): Eukaryota > Metazoa > Chordata > Mammalia > Chiroptera > Vespertilionidae > Plecotus > Plecotus auritus. The sequence goes on along the minus strand of NC_137773.1, from coordinate 9,615,694 downwards.
GTTTACAAACTTTTTAGGGGCCCACCCCTTTAACCTTTCTTAATAATAAAAGACCTATAGTCACTGAGCAGATCATGAGGACTATACCAGCAGCCCACCGATCTGTAGTCCTGCTCTCACCCATCTTTTCCATTTCCTTCACTACCCCAGACTCCCTGAAAGTGTTTCTAGCTGCAGTCCCTCCCAACTGACCACTATTATAGGAAAAGTTTCCTACTGTCCAGATACTCTGCCCTCCCCTACCGTCATCACCTTTTTGCACAACCTCTCAACCTGGAACACTAACCAAGAAAGGCATGGCTCTCTGAAGGTTATTGCTCAGGTAAGCAGAACTGGCTGGTGTCTGAGCGAGTCAAGACCCCACGGGCCAGAGAGGTCAGCCAGGCTTCTCATTCCTCAAACAGCCCATCCCTTTGTCCCACTTAGCAGTGCAGGTCTCTGGAGAGGGGGCTGAGATTGAATTCTCTCTCTGCACCTCAGGTGGGCTGTTTGGGTCAAGGCAGAAGAAAGAACTGGGGGAAGATTGGATTTTTAAGCAAATGCTTGCACTAGTTCTCTTAATCACTTCTACCACCGAAATAACTTTCAGCAGCCCTTCAATGCACAGAAACACATACACAATATACATATTAGGCTTGGTGTGATTTGGTTATTTCATAAACCATTTCTCACTCCTGTGATCTTTAATACAATTTGAGCATAATTGTTTTTCCCTGTGTAATTTGACAAAGCATAAATTTAACCCATGTTAATGAGCTGAAAATGTAAGCGACAGTATTACCTGTATTGATTCAATTAATATATATATAATAATTGTTGACACACTTTGAAAAACCTGTGAGCATTTCTGTGTACACCATTGTCATAAAATTGTTATTTAAAATTGTTATTTTTTATGGCACCCAAAGCAACAGTTAGAAAGGTTTTATTTTGAAGAATGCCAATCTCTTAATTTAATTTACTTTCAAAGAACAACTTTTAGATTTTAGTGAAGTTCAAGAGTTTGGTCAATACTTGGAAGGCTGAAAAGTACCTTGAGAAGATTGCTTTCAAATTATTCTCCTGCCTTTAGGCAGAAGTTCTGTTCAAAACTCAACTGAGAATACATGTGCCTCTTAGTCTTCAGTTGTGTTGTTTTTAAAAATCTTTAGAAAAAAAAGACTCTACAGTCTTTCAATGTAATATGGCTTGTTGTCTTCTGGCTGGCTAACTTAAATCTATGTTGCTTCATATGAGAGGCATATGGGAGAATAGTTAGAAGGAGACCAGAGTTAAATTGTGTCAGCATCCTAGCATTCATGTGTTCTATCAGGGTGGACCTTATAAGGCCCACAATTTCATTTGGTCTGGCCCTGCCAAGGCATTAGGGGTGAGTGCATTAAATGTTTGACCAAATATAGCAGGCTAATTTTTAAGCTGATAATTTTTATGTTATAAATATTCAAATGGCCCTTGGCAGAAAAAAGGTTCCCCACCGCTGTTAGGTTCTCCTTTTCTCTATATATAAAAGTTCCCACCAATGTAGTTATTGGAAATCATTTCTAACAATTATGTGTTTGTAATTCTATGGACATTGACTTTCTCTTAATAAGTGATGACTAAAGGCTAGTGGTTATTATTATAATTAGTGTCATTTCAATCCTATTGCCAGCAAAAGTGGTGATCGTTTATTCTCCTACTCTCATAATATTGCATGCAACAGAAAATTTTTCCCTTGGATTTGTTTCCTGTGACTTGAAAAATTCTGACATCTTCAAACCCTGAATTTCTCCTGAAGTTGTTGATAGAATGTATTTGACTCCCTATGCACCATACCTTTTGCTCCCAAAGATGAATGTAACTCACACATTATTTCCCTATTTTTAGAAAGGAATGAAAGATACCATCTAACAGCTGTCAACTCATGCCAACACACTGTAATAGAGTTGCTAGTCAGACAGTTTTACAAGTTAAAAAAAAAAAAAGATTGAAAAAATGCTCTAACATAGTGCTATTGGATACAAACAATTTTTTAAAAGATGTGCACTTTATGGCAGATAATTTAAAGTAAATTTTAGCAATGGGTTTAATTAAGAGAAGACTATCCATATAATCTCTGGATGAAATTAATTCATTCTTATCACTTCATATGTAATAATTTGAGGTCTGTGTCACTTAGTCAATTTTATCTGGATTTTCTTTGTTGATATTCACTGCCCTTCTCGGATTACATCTATATTTTTCAGTCATTGTGGCCATTGGGTATTTATGTTTGCCCATCATTATCCTTCATGTACAGTCAACTCTGCATTCAACATTGGCTCTAACTTCCAATCCTTTTCCTGCTCTTCTCTGGTAGTAGCTTACCAGTTCCACCCTTAAATCCTCTACTTGTTCTCCATGGCATTTTCTTGAGAATGATCTCGTCCCTACAAGTACAGCATTCTCTGTTTCTACTTGCCAAGATTGTTTCAGTTACAAGTGAAAGTAAGATAATAATATCCCAAATGAGACTAGCTATTTCAAAAATAGGACTGTAGAATAGCAACACTTTTCATCTCATATTTTCCATTCTCTTTACTTGGCTTTACTCTTCAAAAAGATTTATTTGAAGATTTCTTTTGACAACCCCACTCTCGTATTCTCTTTCCTTGGTCACATCATTGGTAAGAGGTGTTTTTGTTGTTGTTTTTTTATTTTGTTTGTTTGTTGGTTTGTTTTCCCAAACTTGAGCAGAACATTTCCCAGAAAGATTCAGGGAGGGCTGGCATGCACATATGACAATGGTCCTGTCACTTCGACTTTAGTTGGCTATGTCTTGCACTTAGGCTTACCCTGTGCCTGGAGATAGCTTTGAGTGAGCACCTCCTAAACCCAATGGAGTGGATCCCATGAGGGAAAGAAAGGGAATTAGGTAAGAGATACTAATTGATTTGATAACAGATGCTCACATCCCCAGTGATGCTGAAAGCTAAGATAAGTAGCTCCTTCCAAGCTCCATTTCTACTTTCCTCACTGCCCTTGGAGTATTTCTTCTTAGATAATCAATTGGCAAACAATATTTTTTTTCCTCAAAGTATGTTTCCATTTATTATTTCCCAGGTTTTGGGAATGGTATCACAACTCTTTCTTTTTAGGTAGAATTTGCCAAAACTCGCTCTTTTTTCTTGATTCTTTATATTGCAGTTCCCCAGATCACAACCATTATTCTTTCTTAATTTATCTCATTTCCAATGTTCACATTTCATCAGAAGCTGCCAACTCCTTTTCTCAGTCTTCCTCCATATATTTTTCATAGAACGAATAGTCTTAGGTTTTTAAAGCATTTCCCTGTACTTGTCTCTTTACTGAAATTAATTCAAAAATATTTGGGGGGTACTTGTGGGAAAACTGTATTATGAGACTTAGCAATGAATAAGGTCTGGTCTCCAGCCTTACAAAGCTTGGCAATTCTGAAGAGGACAGGTATGATAGACATGTAACTAGGTACAGTCTAAGAAACACCAAGGAAGGGAAAACATTGGATAGTTTTGGAGAGATAGCCAACCTAGAATTTCACAGTAAGGATGTCAGAAATTATGACATCCTTTTATGTACTTGAAGAATGAGGAGAAGTTGAGAGATCAAACAGGCAAGAAAGAGTGTTCAAGCAAAACATATAGTATACAGGGATGGCAAAAGAAGGTTTATAGTTGTGAGTACATGAAACATGGAGCTTATTCTTGTATTATTATTTAATTATTGAATTACTTTCCTTATGAACAACTGAGACCTACTTTTGCCCACACCTGTATGCAAAAGGTCCAGAGGTGACATTACTTCCAAGGATCTAAAAGAAGTTCAGGTTAGCTGAATGTGGAATGGAGACAGACGAGCTAGAGTGGTAGAGGGAGAAACTGGGTCATAAAGGCATTTCAGGGATACTGTGCTGGCTTTGCTTTATGGAGTAGGTTACAGGGAGATACGATGGTCAGTGAGATGAGTTAGGAGTTGTATTTCACCTAGGCAAAGGAGTCTTAAAACCAGAACCGGGATAGTGGAGGTGGTTTGGGAAGTATTGACTTTTTAGAACACTGTAAAAGGGGAGGTAGATATATTATTCTGGGACTTTTGTGCATCGACCGCTTTCTTTTCCTACAAAAAGATTATTGCCTTTCTGATGCTGAATTTCCTTAAAGAGCCAGGAGAGGTCAATGCTTATAAACAACTCTTAAATGAGAGTGCATAGATTATTAGGTCAAGTCCTCCTGGAATGGTGACATAAGACTGAATATAAAAATGTGTTGTTATAAGAATTTGAATTTTTTTTCTCAACTTTTTAAGTTCCGACCTATGCAAAGAGTAGCACCAGCAACAGAACACCTCAGATGTGTCCAAAGCAAGGAAAATACTGTGTTGCATCCACCACTTCTCTATGTGACTGCATACCTTGTTAATTTTCTACCAGTGGCTAAATAAATCAGGGACACAGCAGATGTGAGGGGTGAATGTGTGTGTGTGTGTGTGTGTGTGTGTGTGTGTGTGTGTGTGTGTGAACAAGTGAGTGTGTATTGTATTCCTGCCAATTGATATGTTGACTAGCAAAGCTGAGGATATGTAGAAAGCAGAATCAGTGCTTCCAGGCCTCTGATGGGACAAGCAAAGTGGGGGAGGGAAGAGGAGTCAAGGACATTGCTGAGGTTTGTGGCTACAAAAACTGACTAAATGTTAGTGATAATCACCAGGGTTTGAAATGGAGGATGAGCCGGTTTGTGAGTTAAGAGAGTATGTATAACAATAGACCTTTTGAATTGGAGGTGCTTTTATGCCATGCATGTATAAGATATCTAACAAAGAGCTGAATGTACAGTTCTGAAATTCTGGACAGAGGGTGAACAAAGTAGAGATTTAGGAATTGACAGCTAATAATTTCATGGGAATTAGTGTGATCATCCAGGAAAAAATGCACAAGGAAAAGAAATAGGGAGCTCACATGAGAATGCAGGTAATCAATGAACAGGAAAAGGAAGAAGACACTTCAGTGGGAGTGAATAGAAAAGAAACCTTACTTTCCTTACATGGTCTACTCAGACAGTCCAGACTTCAATTAGCATTCAACACATTAGTTTTATTTCCCAATCTAATACTCAGAGTTGGCTTCATTTTTATCCCAAATAATGGTCACAAAGATGCACACAGATGATTCTTGGCTCCTAAATATGTTGTCGTTGGCCTACAGATTGCTTTAGAAAATTTGAATAGAGTGTGTGTAGCCAGCCTATTCATATTTCAGTTGCCTTAGACTCCATGTCTGCCTTTTGTTTAAGTCCTTCTGTTCAGTCATGTATTGTATATGTCAGGCCCCTGAAGTCTATTGCAATTGCAAAAATAGCACAGACCTTCCTATGTTCAATCCTTTCTTGTAAAATACCTATCTACCTATTCCAAATCTATTTATCTCACAGACTTAACCTGTGGAACCACCTCTTTGGTGACATCTCTGCCCTCCAAATTCCAGTGGCCCTTAACATGTTGCTATTGTTATTATCCTCTTTGTGAGTGACTCAGCATAACAGCGCATGGTTCCATGACTCCTGTGAATCGGGAGATAAACAAAGTACTCTGCAGTTTTGTGCTCTGACTCCCTGATGCAATTGTAAGAGACTGTCTTCTTATTAGGGACTTGTATCCAATTTTAATGAGAAGAATTTAAAGAATGGCTCAGACCAGCATTCCACTTAGAACATATGGGTTGTGTGTCTAGCATGAGAGGATCAAATCCCACCCTGTGAAATGCTTACTTGTTTTACAAGACTCTGACACTCACACATTCGATTGCACTACCATTTGCCTTTTCTGAGTATTATTATTTTTTAAAATATATTTTATTGATTTTTTTACAGAGAGGAAGAGAGAGGGATAGAAAGTTAGAAACATTGATGAGAGAGAGACATCGATCAGCTGCCTCCTGCACGCCCCCTACTGGGGATGTGCCCGCAACCCAGGTACATGCCCTTGACCTGAATCGAACCTGGGACCCTTTAGTCTGCAGGCTGACGCTCTATCCACTGAGCCAAACCAGTTAGGGCGTTTTCTGAGTATTATTGATCCAATAATGCTATCAGCTTTTCTGGGTTTGTGATGCATATTGTCATCATGACTCTGTAGGGATCTACATGTGTTGCCACATGGCTGCCATGTGATGGGTGACAGGACACAATTCCAACTGGAAGTTTTTGTTTGTTTTTTAAAGTGCACTGTCAGATGAAAAAAATTGCCAATGTCTGTCTTACCATACCATGGCTTAGGGTCTGGGTCCAGGAGGAATGCTGCCCCACCCACTGATAATTCATCCCACTGATATTATCAAAAGAGACATTATATTTTCAGTGTCATGTTTTTGGTTTATAATTTAATTTTCAGCTCTGGCAAACCAAGAAGCCTCCCTAGGGACTTAAGCAGTGGAAGGGTCTGATGTGTACCCAAAATGAATTCATGTTCATTTCTTGAGCACCTTAATGGGCACGCAGACCTCAGCAGCCCTCTCTCTCCGCTGCAGCCAAACTCCATTGCACCAAGAAGTTGCTTGCTATTCCTCCTGCACTGACTGCTTTCCTTTCCACTCAACCTCAAGTCAGAACTGCTTTAGTAATAAATCTCTGCTGAGCATGATCAGAACAAATACTGAGCGTGCGCAAAGGTGTCAAAATAAGTGCAACATGGACTGATTTAATAATGTCCCACAGCCTTTTATACTATTTGGAATATTTTACTAATATGTCACTTTGAGTATTATGTTTAATGCATTTTCTCCAAGACAGAAAGGTCTTTTTTGGAAATGAGAAAACAAACCAGAGAAGTCGGTTGGGCTTCCTTGTATTCTCAGCTGAACCTGGCCCTCTCCCTCCTTTTCCAGGTCTTTGGCCAGAGCCAGGAAATGTGAAGCTTCTCTTTGTTCGCCTTGATTTATGAAGAGTAGGCATCGGATAGTTGCTGTCCCAGTGGGATGCATTTTATTTTAAAAATAGTTTGAAGCACTTCTTTTTAAATTCCCTCACGTCCACTGCCACCTTGGCCGCATGATACATGCTTCCCGGCCCGTACAGTTAAGGTTTACTCCGCGCTTGGGGAATGAAAGGACTGAATTTATTTGTAGCAGTTTGAACCAGAATGTTGAATTTATTCAGAGAGTAATTGCGGTGGATTAAATATACCTCTCTGGGTCTATTTGCTATAGCTGGGGCATTGATAAAAGGGAGGAATATTACTTTAATGTCCTCACAATAAAAAGAATCTAGTCAACTGCAGGATAAATAGCCACAGCTCAAACCAATACCGCTGAACATGAGTGCAAATTCAGGTGATCCCCATTGACTTCACAAAGACCCCTGTCTGCCTAGCAGCCTTGGGTTCAAGTTCTCCGTAGGTCCCAGTGACAGTGCAGTTCATGCGCAACACTGACCGCCCCCCATTTGTGCGTGTTGCAAAAGCCCTGCCTGGAGATGACCCACTTAGTGCTCTCTGCTTCACCAACTCAGAGACTGAATAGCAGGGAGGCTCCAGCAAGGTGCTGAGCTGTCCTAGCTGAGCAGTGAGGGCGCAGTGAGTGTGGCCACATGCCACGTCTGTCTCTGGACCAGTGGCAACACATTCGCTTCTCTGTGGAGCTCTGAAAAGTCCCCATGCCCAAGCCTTGCCTGAGACTGACTACGTAAGAATCCTTGGGCCCTAGCCGGTTTGGCTCAGTGGATAGAGCATCGGCCTGCGAACTGAAAGATCCCAGGTTTGATTCCGGTCAAGGGCACATGCCCGGGTTGTGGGCTCGATCCCTCGTGGGGGACTTGCAGGAGGCAGCCGATCCATGGTTCTCTTTCATCATGGATGTTTCTATCTCTCTCTCCCTCTTCCTTCCTCTCTGAAATAAACATATATATATATATATATATATATATATATATATATATATGTGTGTGTGTGTGTGTGTGTGTGTGTGTGTGTGTGTGTGTGTGTGTGTGTGTGTATATATATATATATATATATATATATATATATATATATATGAATCCTTGGGAAGTCAGACCCAGGCATCAGTATTTCTAAAACTGTATTCTTATACAAATAAAACATCTCGAAGGATTGAGTATAACAGGACACACTCTACAGAATATAACCATTTCTTTGGTAACTATTAGCATTTTAAGTTCACAGAGTCTTATGCTTAGCCTAGTGACTCAGAATCTCACTTTTCACTCAGAACTGCATAATTATAGTTTAACAGAGCTTCCTAATTCTTAGAAGGGTTTGCTTAATAAATGCCATGTCGCCAGGAGCTCATTATGCAGTGTTTCCAGGCCAATAATAAGCCACCGTTTGCCTGGGTGTTAGGTATCAGAACCTTGGTTGCCAGGGTCCACCTTTTGTTGTTCTGAGTCAGAAGGAGCAAGAAGACTGATTCCTTTAGCGCTCCTGTCTCTCATCTTATATCATTAGAAGTGAGGTATTAATTTGAGTACCTGACTTGATATATAGCACGTAGCCAATTAATTACATCAATGGATCCAACATCTTCAACATTAAAGCAATAATGAGTTTAAACCTACCATCAGAAGAAACACAACCAAGTGTGGTTATATTGAAAGATGAAGTCAGTGAGGAAAGGTAGTGTTAATAGTGGAGGGGGTCCTACCTGCTTTTCCTTGTGAATATTTATTAAGCATAACAGTGGTTCAAGTAAGGGTACAAAGCCCAGCCTCACAGGGGAAGGAAGGTGAGATAAAGGAATGAAGCTGGCTGGGTGTCCAGTGTGTGTCCTGGTGGAAACTGTCTTGATTCGGGTCCTTGTATGTGCAGGCAGTGCCTCTAAGCTCTGGCAATTTGGTGCCACTGGGGAATTCAGATCTAGTGTTGTCAAATCTCCCAACTTCTCCAGAAAATTGAAAAAATCTGACTTTTTTCCCCCTAAAATTCTCAGATTTGAAATATTGCTGTAATGACCACTGTGGAGCAGTTTGCATAGGCTCTGCACAAGATCCTGGCCTCATTTCATGCCCTGAAATTTGCTGAAGACAAGGTGCTGAATGCCCTTGGGATGGGAACAGTCGAGTGTAGGCCGTCCCAGAGTCAGCAGCTGTGGGGCTCCTGTGACCAGCAGATAGGAAGCCGATAATAAATGCTCTTCCCCTTCATCCTGAGAAGCACAGCTCCAGGCTCCTTAGAAGAGTCACTAGGCACCCACAGCAGTGTTCAACTCCAGACAGTGGGTCCAACCCTTTTGTGCTTTATCTCAAACCAGGTACTAAGTGCTGGCTTCCACTCCCTCTATACACAGGGAATATTGACTTCTTGCTCCTCAATCTTCCTTAGTAGACAGTGATCCCTTAGCTTTTTAAAGGGGATTTAATTTAGGTGTATCACAGCCCCTTTTTCTTAAGAGGCAATAATCTGTTTTGTTGTTTTTAAAGACCAGAAAATCCCCTGTCATCTATAGATATACCATCCTTGGTTGTATGGAATATCATAGCTTCCTGTTCACACGTAGCCTTCGTAGATGTGGGAATGCCAGCTAAGCCAAGTGTTGAGGAAACCTAAGAAAGTGAATAAATGGATAGGAGCTCATCTTGAAAATCTGCCATTTACATTATTCTGAGAACTTTCTTTTTTGGAGCTTTCTGTCACCATCATTGGTTTCTCCAACTCTGCATCACTCTAGTATCCTCCTTCTCTTGTCTAACCCAGAGACAAAAGAGTATAATACTAATGTTAATGGCTTAAATTTGCTGAACAGTGGGCCATGGGCCTCAGTATGCCTATAAGGTTCATACATGAAAATCATCACTACGTTTAAAGACAACCAAGGTTTGAAAGATTTAGTTACCACACCGAGGACAGGCAACTGGTATGTAAGAAGTGGAAAGAGAATCAAACCTAAGTAATCTGACTTCAGTGGCTGCTGTGGTTGGTGTGAGGAAATGTTTGTTGATTGACTATGTAACAATCCTACTTCCCTCAACATTTGCTGGAGGGAAGAAATCCAATTCCAGTGTTGAGCTGATCTAGACAGGCAGACTGCTGGAGAGCAGAGTATCATTACAGCTGTTCAGAAATGCAGAGTGCTCAGATCTGTGCAGCCAGATGGAAATCATAGTTCAAGCTTAGTGTTGTCAGACAGCAGAGGCTGTGGGCAAAGGCGAAGGCATGGGTGAGTGATTTTTGACTGTTTATCTCTAATGTGTGTGGCCAGTGTCACTCCCATCTCTGATGGCAGTGATTTATTCTATTATACTGTCAGGATTAAAACACCTTAGCAGGGAAAATAAAGGGAGGGATACAAATGCTGTGTCATTGATGTGACAGATGCTATTTCTCTGGTAACTATAGACGGTGAGTATATGGAAACTCTCTCAAAAGTGCCATGGCCGTAGAATGTCAGACCAGTCAGACCTTAGGGACCTGTCTATTTCAAACCATTCATTTGACAGATAAAGGAACTTAAACTCAGAGAGCTTCTGTGGTAGTCAAGGTCACACAGCTCCTAAGATTAGAGCTAGAACCCCAGTTCCCACTTCCCAGTTCAGTATTCATCCAACTACATCACCTGCTGCACAAGTTCATTGTCCCTTCCCCTAAGTTCAGAGTTGAGTTTTACATTAAGTAAAGAATCTGCCTATATTTTAACAAGAGCAATGGAAAGTAGGAGCTGGAAATTATTCCTTTTGCTCTTCAGTATCCATGCAAGTGTGTTTTTAATCCCAGACCTCTGGCCCTGGGCACTCCTTGCTGTTGATATATATATATATATATATATATTTTACCAGCTCCTTTCCCTTGTCTGAAACAAAAGAGAAACAAAAGAGAACCTTCTCACCTCCTCACCCTTGTTAAGCGATGGGCTGGGCCATTCTCTGCCTGCTCCTTGCTGTGTTCTCACCCATCCTTACTTCAGCTTCTTCATCTCCTGTCTCTCTCCTGCCATTTCTTGTGATAGAGAGGGTGGATCAGAGCAAGCGAGAGTTCCAGCCTGCAGAGCATCCCAAGCTCCCATCTCTTCACCACCTGCCTCCTTCCTCACTTCTCCTGCACAGGTTTCTCAGCAACTGAGATATTCTGAACCGCTAGAAATCAGTGAGACAACACAGAATTTGAAGTAGGAAGACGTGGCTTCAACCCTAAGCCAGGCCACAGGGAGCCATGTGATGTTGGCGAGTCATGGGCAAGTCTCCTTGGGGTTAACTGTGCTCCTTGCACAACTGGTGTCCTAGAACCTCTTCCTAAAAGTTATTTTGAGAGTGAGGTTCATTGATGATGAAACACCTTGTAAGCAGTGTTTCATCACCCCAAATTGTCACTGTGGATGATGTGCCCAGTGACAAGTTACTGTAAACTCCACACCTCTATTTGAAAATCCCCATGTGCTCAAACACTTCCATGTGTTGACACACACCTCCTAGGGTTGACCGGTCCCAGCCAAGGACACTGAGCCCGAGGCTCCCCTAGCCATGAGAACATTCAGGTGTCAACGAGTGCTTTGCTTTCCTCTAGCCGCGCTGCCACCAGAGCCCTTCCATGTCCACCAGACACAGGGCCGACGCCTTCCCAACTCTGAGCTCAAGTACCACTTGGCAGCGAAATACCATTTCTTGTGGCACAAATCTCACAAAGTCCCTCGTGTAAATGTGCCATCGGGCTCTGCAATAGATGGCGTTCACTCTCCAATAGATAAGTCTGCCGTGGGGTAGCCTTAAAGTTGAGACAACAGTGTTCACGCTCTATGTCTCCAGACGTGAAAATGGACGCATGTGTGCATAAGACTCACCTGAAAGCAAGCAAGCAAGACCATGGTGGAGGTGAGGGTGGGGCAGGGAGCTGGGTGTGTTGCTGCTCAATCAGAGCCAGGGCTCATGTAAGACCTCTCTAGCCACTTAATAGATTTAGCTTTAGAATCACCTAGAGTTCTGCATGGATCTAGTTTTGCAGAGGCTTAAATTTTTATCTGTTTGGGGGGCGGTTTTAAATTTAAAAAAAAAAAATCAGTATTCTAGGAGGATGCTCCTGTCTCCTCCAGTAAGTCTCCTACTTTATGCGCCGCTGCTGAGGCAGGTGAGCCTGCTGTGGATATAGCGCCACAAAGAAACTCAGGAAGATCAAAGGCCCCTGTCCCTGCCTCTCTGATCCCAGTGGGTTGGTACCAGAATAGAAGCAACCCCCTCCAAACCCCCAAAGCTCAAACCAGGATGGATCCCTCCAAAAAGCGAAGGTCTGTAAACAGCTTGAAACCCTCATCCGCTGTTTGCTTTATCCTCCCCACCATTTAAACCTTAGGGCTGCAGAAAGGATTCAGATCCTCATATCCAGGCTAGTGAGTTTAAACCGCAGGAGATCAACACTTACCTGTGGCTGGCTTTGTCCCTAGTTTTGTTGCAGAGCTGGGGATACAGACATGAAAAAGGTACAGCCCTTGCTCTCGGGAAACACACTAATGCAGAGGAGGGAGAAAGAGCCTTAGAGTGCTAATGCCATGCACAGACTACCTGGCAGACAGAAGCACAGTGTATTGTGGGAGCAGACGGGAAGGCTTCCCAGAGACCCTTGTAGGTAAAGACTCTGTGTTGGGCGTCAGGGTTGCGTTTGCTGAAGGTTTCCTAAGATCCATTTAGGTTTGCTCTAGTGTGAACGAGGTTACTCGAGTAGACAGAGAAAATAGCATCCCGATATTTAAATATATGATCACCCTTTCTTCATAAGTGCTTAGCTGGAAGTGTCTCGGGATGAATGCTGGAGCGCGTATCTGTGAATGTATACCATATTGGAAACAGATTTACCGTCCCAAAGTGTAATGCTTACTCAGCCATCTGATGAGATTCGAGCTCTGAACAGTTTGAGAGGGATGCATGGAGCTGTTTTATTACAAGATGCTGTTCTGAGTTATAGCAGCTTTCCTTATGCTAGATGGCTGTCGCCAAACAAGTTACATGAATATAAGCAGTTTTATTTGCAATTTTTTGCTTACATTTTCTTAGCACGTTCCGATTATGGCTTCTCACAGCCCCACGTGTGCTTCCCTGGCACCCCCAGGATATTGCTCTATTCAGAGCCAAAAAGAGCCTTTAAAAATATCGGTACCAAGTCCTCCTTGGAGTATGCAGTGTTTCTGTTTATGGAAGCTATCACCTGGCACTTGTTTGAAAAAAAAAAAGGGGGGGGGGAGCCTTTTCACTCTTGTATATATGTGTTTATTTCCTAGAAAACGTAAACACATTAATTAGCCTCTCGTTTTACTCAGAGGCAGTGACCCCTACATTGGAGGGTTTGTGTTTTAGGGGAAAAAACAAATAGTGCTTTGAATTTCCTTTGCTAGGACTGAACCCGAAAGAACCAAAATGAGAAAGAATTAATTTTCCATGAGAGATGTACACCAGGCGTGGTTCTTACATACAAATTCTTGGCTGGAAAATCAGCGCTGTTGATTCCCCTTGAAGGTGTGCAAGTGGAGCAGAGAAATTGATGACGTTCATAAAAATGATAATAGCAGTAAATTAGTTTATACTAAATGCAAATAATGGTTAAGCTGGGACCCAAATGAACCTTGGACAGCTAAGGACTTCATTTAAACCCCATTTATTCTTATTTTATTAAGTAGTTAATTGTGTTATTAATAGTTAGAATAAATATTTAGCATAGCTCAGTACTCAAGAGTCTGTCTTTGTTTCACTATTTATTTGGGGAAAATTAGTGCTTGGCTTGGCCCGGGGTTCAGGGGTCCCCGAGCGTCTGATGTGACTGCATCACCAGGCTTCACCAGCAAGAAGGCTAGGACACGGGCTCCCTGGGCTTGTGGGTAATTTAAAAGATCAGTTTTCAAGTGTTTCTCTTTTTTTAATTACTTGCGTTGAATTTTTTTCTGGTTATAGAAGCAATTTATATCCATTGTAAATTATTTGAAAATAGCAAGTACATAAAGAAGAAAATGAAAACCACCTATTACTTTACCTCCCAACAGCAATTGCTATTCTCATTTTGGTATATTTATTCTACAGCCTTTCAGCTGTTTGTGTATATGTGTAACGCATTTTCAGAACTGGAATTGTATGATGCCATACCCTGCTCTTTTTACTGATGATGTCAATATTTTCCTCTTCTTAAAAAATATCCTCCTGAGATAAGATTTCTTTGACAGCTTTGTGACATTGTCATATGGGTATACCCACAATGTCCCTTTCATGTAACCTGTTTTTCCACTGGAGTGTTAGTTTTCTGCCTTTTTGGTTATAATACTCCAGTGAGCATAATTCTACATAAATCTTTGGACATATCACTGATTTCCTCAGAATGCATTTGTGAGTATTTTAAATGATACTAATGTAGAGGGGACACAAGGAATGACTGGGCTACCGAGGCTTCCATGTGGGTCTAAATGTTTAGGACACTCGTGTAAACTGAAAATACCATTAAAAGCAAAATTAAAACTCTACTTACAGATTATATCCCAGCATCATATTTTCTCATCGCATTTTATTTTTAACATCTATTATTTTATCATTGCGTTGTAATAATACGTTTAAATCAATTTTAAATGGTGTGAATGTAGGGATTCTTTGGCATATTTCTCTAGAGCCCTGTTAACTACCCCTCCAACCTTGGGCTTTTGGCAATGGCAGTTTAATTGTTAAAGCGTATGGAATTTTGAATTGGAGCATGAATCTAGTTTTAATTTCTCACTTGATGGTAGACATATATAGCTTTTTATATGTGTACATAAAAACACATATTAAATATGTATATTAGATAAAACAAATTGAACATATTTCATATATTAAAATACATGAAAATAGGTATTTATATCCATACATAAAAAGCACATATTTTAAAAGTAAGTTACACTATTTAAATAATTTGTGCAAAGAGTGAAGTGATTTGATTGGATTTGGTTCTGATGTGTGTTAATCAGTTGACCAATACAACAGTTCATAATAAATCCCATAAGCCCTATGGAAATCTGGTCTCTTCTGCTCTACCTGGTAAAGTATCACTTGGAGTTTATCTTGTGTCATGGGCTGAAGCACACAGAAAAGATGGAGTCGCGAGACAAAGGCAGGGCTTGCTGGATTTTTCTGTCTCATTTTGTGTGTATCTGTGGGAAGCTTTCCATCTATACAACAAATCATCCCCAGAGAGGGCAGTGTCAGGGTATGAGAAAGGAGCAAAAAATGAAATGATGTCGGATTCCCATGGGAAAAATAGGTCTTATGTGAAAATTAATCTCAGTGTGGCACAACATTTGTTACATAAACCTGAAGAAAAGAAGAAAAAGAAAAGCAATTGTGAGAAGACGCTTTTTCCCTCCGAAGCCCTCTCTTGTGACCTCTCTCAGTTTCATGTGACACTGCGAGGCGATGGGGCATCCAGTGCAAGGTTCCCGGGGCTTCAGCAGCTGAGTAGCCAGCATGCGCTGCCTGGCAGGACCCTAGTAAGAGATGGGCACTGTCTCCGGAAGCCTCAACCCTTTCACAAGATCTGGCACTAATTTACTTAATTTCCTTGGCAAGGCACATACTCTTTTTTTTCCCCCTTTTAATGTAATTTTTTTAATTGATTTGAAAGAGAAAGGGAGAGGGAGAGGGAGAGATACAGCGATGAGAGAGAACCATCAATCCGCTGATGCCTGCACACCCCCACCAAGGATTGAGCCTGCAACCCGGGCATGTGCCCTGACTGGGAATCGAACCTGCAACCATTCGGTGCATGGAATGATGTTCAACCAACTGAGCCACACCGGCCAAGGCAAGGCACGTATTTAGGCCCACATTTTCTTTCCTAAAATGAGGCCAAAGAAGGCATGAATGATCAATAAGACCCCTCTATCTCTGCTTCTATGTAGACTCAACCTAGCTCTCCAGCTGACTTGCTAGGTCTTTGAATATATCTAATTTCATATTATTAATATCACGGTATGTGGAATCCGATATGCAAGAACTGCCCCTAAATTTAAATGTACCGATAGAGTGAATGCCATTTGAAGTAAAGAACCTCTGGATTGGCTCCAAAGGAGTGTCTATTCTATTCCACCTACTTCCTGCCCCGAGTGTCATTTTCATGCTCACCAGCACCCTCTACCAGATTACATCATCCCCCTTCCTTGGTCCGAGGGGGTGGTGTTTATAAATATTGTGTGACTGGCATAGCCTCGCAGTATTGCCTTACAGTGACAAATGGCATTGCGAAGAGATGGGGTGTTTTGTTAAAATTTACGTGGATATTAATTGTACCTATGCAGACTCAAAAATCTCTTTCTTTAGATTTCAATTTCTTGCACTCCTGAGAAATTGAATGTTTGTTCTCCTAATATGCTTATCAGTAAATTCTTGATTTTGTTTGAAAAAAAAAAAAAAATCCAGGGCAAGTGCTTACATTATCACCATCATCTGCTTGCAGCCTGGATTTCATTAAGTAGATTGTTAATAAAATGAGGAATGATATATCACAACTGCAATGCTGTGTCTCCCAAAGTTAATGAAGAGTTATAATTTTCTAGATGGCAAATTAAAAGGCTGTTAAAATGGTTGGTGAGACTGTCAACGGATTTAGCAACGTTCCAATTAAAATAGGACATTAAACGGAATTAAAATCTTGAATTTGGAGAAATGAGAAAATATGTTTAATATGTGATTTAATATAGTGAGGAGTCCTGGAATCTTCACATGAAATGAGATAGATATCATTTTAGAGATGACATGACACATTTAACAAAAATTGGGACATCACCATCTAATACAGTTTCACAGACTTGGTTAATAAATTGCTTGCCTCAAACATGAAAATTATATTTTTAATTGTAGAAATAATATTAGAACAATATTAATAATATTTAATATAGAAATTTTATGCCTATTATATGTGTAATATTAATATGAATAAATAATATATGCATTTATATATCGCCCATTTCTAACAAAACAACATTTTTCTTTTTCCATTTTCAGTTTAGCTCTCATCCACCTGGATACATTTTACATAGAATAGTTATGCTTTGGCATGCTTTTTTTTCAGTTATACTTATATATCATCACTGGTTTCCTTTTAAATCACTGAATGCCACATATCTGATTGATACACTACATTTTACTTAACCACTCCCTGGATGTTAAGTAATTAGGTCCCTTCCATTTTTTTTACTATAATAAATGAGATTCAATAAACAATTATATAATTACTAGTGGCCCGGTGCACGAAATTCATGCACATTAAAAGGGGGACCCAGAGTCAAGTCACACCCACCCACATGCGCCTCAAAATCACATGAGACTCAGACCCGGCCAACCCCCACTTTGGGCTAGATCCAGACCCGGCCAGTCCCACCCTTGTCAAGCCCTGCCTCAGGTCACCTGGCCTGGCGCCCGGACAGGGGGCATGGCCTGTGGTCCCCCAGATGGGGTGGGAGGCATGCCTTGAGGTCCCCCGTCAAGCCCCGCCAGGTGGGGACATAGCCTGAGATCCCCTGTCAAGCCCCGCTGGGTGGGGGGCATGGCCTGAGGTCCCCCATCAAGCCCCGCTGGGAGAGGGGGCGCAGCCTCAGGTCCCCCATCAAGCCCCACTGGGTGGGGGGGGCACAGCCTGAGTTCCCCTGACCCAGCACTGGGGATGCACCTTGAGGTCCCCCATCAAGCCTCGCTGGGTGGGGAGCATGGCCTGAGGTCCCCTGTCAAGCCCCGCCAGGCAGGGGGGTGCAGCCTCAGGTCCCCTGGCCTGGTGCTGGGGCAGGGGGTGCGCCCTGAGGTCCCCTGGCCTGGTGCCGGGGTGGGGGGCGCGGCCTGAAGTCCCTGTCAAGCCCCAACTGGTGGGGGGCACGGTCTGAGGTTCCCTGGCCTGGCACTGGGGTTGGGGGAGCAGCCTGAGGTCCCCTAGCCCAGCACCAGGACGGGAAGCGCACCTTGAGGTCCCCCATCAAGCCCCACTGGGTGGGGGGCGTGGCCTCAGGTCCCCTGGCCTGGTGCCCGGGCAGGGGGCATGGCCTGAGGTCCCCTGTCAAGCCCCAGGGGGGGCGGGGAGGGCGTAGCCTCAGGTCACTGCTGATTGCTCATTAAGGCTCCTTAAGGAAACTTGGCTTCAGCTGTGGGTGCAGCCATCTTTGTGATGGAGTGATGGTCAATTAGCATATTCCATC
This sequence comes from Plecotus auritus, assembly GCF_963455305.1. Lineage (NCBI taxonomy): Eukaryota > Metazoa > Chordata > Mammalia > Chiroptera > Vespertilionidae > Plecotus > Plecotus auritus. The sequence goes on along the minus strand of NC_137773.1, from coordinate 9,597,579 downwards.
TTTATTAGATAGGATATATACATTTAAATTAAGTTTCTAGAAAAAAAGATCACGGGTGAAAGACAGGGGATGCTTCTATGGCTCTTGAAACATCAAACTTCTATCACATGACCTTTATCATTTATACTGACACCAGTAATTTAACTATGGTTTTAATTCAACTACTAGTGGATAGTATTAGATTGCATCATTATTTTATAATTTCTTCAAAATTAATAGGTAAGATGGTACCATATGGTTAACTTATATTTTTAACCAATCTGCCCCAAGAATTTAGATAAGAACCACTTTTCTCTCTTAATTTCACTTTCTGTGTCTTATTCTTTGACAAGTGGTAATATATAAGGTGGCCCATATATGATGCCATAATTTTTATTTAGCAGACTTTTGAGATATTCATAGAACTTAGTGCAAACAAAGGTACCCATGGAATAAATAAGTTTCTGTTGCCAAGAATAATATTTGATAGCGTAAGATAGAGAAGTGTTATGAAGTCAATAACAGGCATAGTGAGGATAATTTTTTCAAGTGGTACTTAACTTTAAAATTGACCCTTTGGTCCTGGCCAGTGTGGCTCAGTGGGTTAGAGAGGTCATCCTGTGCACTGTAGGGTTGAGGATTTGATTCCCAGTCAGACCACATACCAAAGTTTAATCCCTGGTCAGGGCACATAGGAGAGGCAACAGATCCATCTCTCTCTCTCTCTCTCTCTCTCTCTCTCTCTCTCTCTCTCTCAAACCAATGCAAAAACATGTGCTTGGGTGAGGATAAAAAAATGACCCTTTCTATTAATATTTCAGAAGTTATAAAATCCCCCATTTCCAAGCAGGAGAAAAGAGAATCAGGCAGAGAGCTTTAACAAAGTGCATAGCTAAAGTGCACAGACCATCTCTCAGTACATCCTGTCTACCCTCTGTAACATCTAAAAGCTTGACACACTCCACCTGCCACTCACTTCCTATTCCCCTTTATTTGGCTTCATGCTTCAAAATCTGACACTTGCTTATTTACTTAAAGAATGTATACTCTATAAGGACACAGTTTGTTTATTTTTTAGTTTGTTTGTTTTTTGGGTTCTCTTTTGCTCACAACTGTGTCCTAAGGGCCTGATAGAACAATACCTGGTGCATAATGGTTGCTTCGTATATGTTTGTTGAGTAAAGCAATGCATGAATGAATTGTAGAAAATCACAGATGGAAAGATTGTCCAACCTGGTTGCTATGACAAACCTTTTACAAATGCATGCCCATTTTAGTATAGAGTTGTATCTAAAGAGATGCAGTATTGGAATCAAGAAACCATGCAGCAACTGAAGACTGAAGGAAAACACTGAAATGGGAGATAAGATTGCATTTGGAACAAAACTTTTCCTGTAGCCACATCATTCTAAGTGTTTCTTCATTTTTTACTGTGGAGGGATTGGAGGTCGATTCAAGAAGCTCACTCTTGTACTATTTTCAGTTAGGTCTAGATATTCATACGTATTCACATACACATCTCTGTATATCTGTGAATATACACACCCACACACGAATGTTTCTATGAGTGTATTAATTAAGGTAACTTTAGTAAACTTTATTGGGGATATCCCATTCAGTACAGTCAGTTAATCTCAATGAATATTTTCCTATCACTTAAATGTCTTTTACGAATTTCTTGAGATACTGCAATGGAGCATTGCCTGGAACAAGTGAATTTCGGTTGATAATTGCAGTTCAAGTCCAGGTGCTCACACTGTGTAGGCCAGAGGTCAAGCATCCTGTGAAGAATTATGCTTTATTATGCTAATGACAGTCTTCTAAGAGTGCTGGGGGGAAAGAGTACAGTCTGGTGATGCCACAGCCTTCCTCTGCACCCCCCCATCACCAACGTATCTTGTGTCTCAGTCTTCTTCTTGTCTTCTACTGGTCACTTCTCTGCCTATTTTTTTTTTTATCACATTGATAATGTATAGTATCATGAAAGCTTGGCTTTCATCTCAGTATAATTCCTCTAACCTAGTAGACTTCTCTAACTTAAAATGGCGTGGTCATCAAGGTCCGAAAACCTGCTTATTCTCAGCACTCAGTCATGCAGCCAGGAAGGATTCTTTCAGTGGGCTCCTGACTCCTCTTATTCAAAGAATTGCCCTGGGTCTCTTGCCTTGGAAACCAACTGATTTTTATTTTTGTATTTTTTTAAACAAAACTTTGTTTTCCTCATCTTAAGTCAAATAATCACCATGTCTCTATAGTGGTTATACATCGGAGCTCTTCTTTTATCCTCTGCTAGAATGGAGAAGAATGCTAGAAGGGCCTGATAAAAAAAAAAAGAAAAAACTCTTTCACCATCTCCCTCTACCAGGAACTGGATCCCTGAACGTCTCTGTGTTCTTCCTTTTGGGTGTTTTACTCAATGGAAATGTTTCCTGCCTTCAATTCTGTGGCTGCTGTCAAGGGCAATCTCTTGGGCACTGCCTGTCATTGCGATTATTGCCAATATCACTGGATTAAGGAAATCAAGGCACATTCATTTTATCCGCTTGGAGCAAGCTGAAACCACAGGTAAAATTGAGATGCCCAGTAATGGCCATTTCAGTGTTGGTTTCCTGTTCTTTTCCTAAAGTGCATTTGCTGTTGCTTTCCCTCCTTGCCTGCTGAGATCCTTGTGTGGGTGTGAGTGTCTGAGCGCTAGGGCTGATAAGCTGCAAAGGGAAAGGGTGGGGAGGGAAGGCCACACGGCTTGAATAAGTAAACACACAAATATCTGGTGCTCTAGCATGCCCTACTGCCACGTCTCCATCACTACACAGGGAAGTCCTCATATATTAACTTCAGCATCAGAATTCTGAAGGCAGGCAAGCAAAAGTAGCAGCTGTGGGAGCTCCCTAAAGTGGAGCCGGGCATGACATTCTGAAATCTGCAGTTGCACACCCACAGTTCAGTAGGGTGCGGCGACACAGAATGCAGATGGCACGTTCCTTTGGATTGTCAGTGCAATGCTACAGTATATAAATGGCTTCGGTTCACTCCTGTTGGCTCTGTCGCTGCCTTTTAACACCCATGTGTCAGTAAAGCCATGTTGCAGTGACAATGATGTGTTGGTAATGGGGCTCAGACAAAAGTACCTAGGGGTATTTTGAAATTAACCATTTCAGAAGTTAGGAGTCTTTAAATAAAAGAGGTTTTATGTTTAAGAGAAATGAAAAATGCTGTACTACATATATTAGGCGCTTCCAATAACTTGGATTCACTTATAGTATGTTACAGAATGGAAGAATAGATGACATCATTCTTTTTTGTCCTGTTTTACAAATATGTAGGTTGTTTTTTTTTTTTCTGCAGCATGAATAAAATGAGATAAGTGCATATTTAAACCACCTCAGTGATTAAACCGTCTTCTTTTCATCTGTAAATATCAGATAACAGAGTCATTGTAAATAGAAGGCTGTAATTAATGTTGAGGCCTCTGCTGCTGCAATGTAAGAATAGGGCCTAACTACTTTTCTAATTTCTACTTAGAAATCATGTTTAGAGTCTTCCCATTGCCAGGAATATCTACCTTCATTTGTTGCTCAGCCCCACCGGCCCCTTGAGAGAAGTAGGTTCTTGAACATTTGCAGTTTCCATATTCTTCTGGGATCCCCACTTAACTGCTTTGTGACCGAGACAACAAGTGGGATCTGAACATATGATACTAATTTAGAAAGTGAATAAAAAAATTGTAAGTTGCATTTTTGAAACTGTCAGCTTTGGGGTGTCCATCATTAAACTGAGGGAGAGAAGAGGGAGGAGAGAATGGATAGAGGATATTTTCTCAATAGACTGATTAGCCATGTCTTACAGAGTCCTTTGTCATTTGAAGCTTTCTTGTATGCAAGACTGGAATGTCAGTGCACACATGCAGCCATGTGTGTGGGAATCACATGTGCACTCACACATACAAACACACCATCCATATACGTGATTAGAGATTTAACATTATCTATCTATATACATAGGAGTTACGTATAGAGGATGATAAACTACTCCACTAAGGACCCACCAGGGAAAAAAGTTTCAGAACAAGCATATTTTTTGTGGGGAGAGGCAGATTTGTATTTGTTTCACTGTTTTAGAACATACTGTATAGTTAAGGGTATCTACCATGAGGCCACAAGTCCGAATTCTGCTGTGTTAGCTATATGACCTTAGGCAAGTTAGTAAATTTCTCTAAGTTTGAGTTTGTTTTTATAGAGGTATAGTGATATCTTATTTTGGCTTGTTGTGAGTATTAAATGAGAAAACTCATGTAAAGGCACTTAACACATTGCCTGGCATTTAAAAGTCCTCACACTGTGTTAGCAGTGATCATTATGATGTGAATTCCATTTGCCATACAACCTAGGAAAGCCATGGAAGGAAAACCAGAGGCAGACTTAACTTATCCATCTGATTTTTTTAATGCCTTTCAGAATCTCATTATGAGAACGACTTAGAATGACAGTTATTGCTAGAAGGAAACATAAACATTTAGTCTAACTCTCCTCATTTTGTAGTTGAAACATGGCTCTCCTAAACATCAACTTAAAAATTATCTGGACTTTTTAAGTATTTGAAAAATAGAAGTTCAGTGTCAACCAAGAGGCCAGTTAGTACCAATGATATAACTAATTGTATGTAATAAGCAAGGCTGCTACCATTTTACTACATGCAACCAATCTTTGACCATTCATTCTGCAAATGCTTACTAAATCCCTAGTATATGCCAGGCACTGTGCTAGCAACACTGATAGTTAACACGTATGGCACACTTTTGACACTTCAGGCCATAGACTAAGAAGTTTGCCTGTGTAATCTAATTTGATTGAAACAGAAGCCCTAAGAAATAAACACTACTATTATTGCCATTTTATGATATGAAGAAGAAACAAATATGATGCAAGTCCCCATCTATCTTACAGTGTTTGTCTTCTGGCACATAGTTGATGCTCAATAAAATATTTGTGGAGTGGCCAAAACTGGTTTGGCTCAGTGGATAGAGCGTCAGCCTGCGGACTGAAAGGTCCCGGGTTCGATTCCGGTCAAGGGCATATAACTTGGTTGCGGGCACATCCCCAGTAGGAGGTGTGCAAGAGGCAGCTGATCGATGTTTCTCTCTCATCGATGTTTCTGACTATCTATCCTTCTTCCTTCCTCTCTGTAAAAAATCAGTAAAATATATTTAAAAAAAAATATTTGTGGAGTGAATGGGCTTATAGTCTAATGGGAATGAGATATGTATGAAAAAATGCACTAAAACTGCTGTGGGCAGTACACTAACGTACACACCACAGAGCAATTAGGGATCAAAAGACTTCATTCAGGAGAAATTTGAGTAGATAGGTTCTTAAATATGCAGAAGAATCCTGTCTTAAAGCACATCTTAGATTCTTGCCTCCTTTTTTGGTAGATGCCGAAACAGATCCGTCAGGGCCTAGCCATGTAGAAGAAATGTCTATATTAGGGATCTTCAGAGCTTCGTTTTCAAGTATCCCTTTTACTGTTAGAAGGGACCTCGCTCTCTAACGATCAACGCACATCTGGACCACACCTGCAACATTGATTCCCTGTTTTGCGCTTTTAACTCAGTTCCTTAGGATTAAGAGCATTTACTCTTTAATAATCTACTTTCATATAAACTCTCTTGCAAACAAGAACCGACTAGAAAATTGTCAGGTCAGTGAAAAAAAAAATGTTTATTTTAAACAATTGACAATCCTCACTGGAGATTATATTGCAGTTCTAGCTCAGATCCATATTCACAAAATGAAGAACTTTTAATCCAAGAGTCAAAAGCAAACTCACTTATTTGGCCAGAGTATCAAAATATACAAAGGAAAAGGGTGGGCATTTGGGGGCATTCAGGCCAGGATGGGGAAGGAAATAGGTGTCATTCTTGACGTTTCTCTCTCTAGAGCCTGCTTTTCCCTTTTTCTATCTGGAGGCTGAGAGGTCCCCAGAAGTGACATTGAAGTTACTTTTGTGTGGAGTGCAGACCTTTTCCCCCTTCTGTAGGATTTATCATCAGCTCCTGGGGTGAGAAACTTCTCTGCCAGGAATTTGTCTGCTCTAACTTTCCTTGACTTTGGTTCCTGGGCCAACTTGTTTCTAGGCCAGTGATTAGGTTGTTTGCTAAGGTGGAAGGGAATAAAGGCAGCTCAAACTAGTATGGCCAAATTACTCTGTGATCCATGTCTGTGTTATGCTTTCCTGGCATTTTAGATCTAGGTAGTATCCCCTGCTCAAATTTTTCTTTCTTTGTTCCCCTAAATGCCTAAATTAAATGGACCTTTAATTTCTTGCCTTAGTTTTTTTTTTTTTTCTTGACTCACTTTGATTTTCTTCTTTTTGATGCTCATTTAAGTGCCAAAAATATTTGTAAGGAACAATACCCAAAGATCTCATTTCTAAAGGGTTCACTGTGTGTCCTATCTCAGCCTCAGTGCACTTGGGGGGTCTCATCTTGGCCCTTTGGGTCACCCACCTCATGGAAAAATAATCTCAGAACTTCTCTCTCTGGGAAACATCATGAACACAGGCTCTGGATTCAGATGCATCACATTCAACAACCTCACTGGACCCTTTCTTCATTTCTAAAATGAAGATAGTATTTCCTTCTGTAGTGTTGTGAAAATCAAATATTATAGTTACTATCAAATGTTGAGCCCAATGCTTAAGAAATCTTAGTTCCCTTTTCCTTCCCCTTTTTACTCTGCCCATTCCCCCTTGAAGGTTGAAAATGACACTTGTCCAAAAGAAGAACAAGAGCAAAGGATTAAATGGTTAAGACTGGAATCTTCCTCTTATGTACTTCACCAGTGGGTCATTCAAGGTACTTCACAATTTGTTGAGAGAACCATTAAACACCATTAGGAGGTCATCTTCCACTGACTCCAAAACTATAGTCTGTAAAGCTCAGCTAAACAGGGAAATCATCTTAATAGCTCCGATCACTTTGACTTGGGCCATAAGGCCATGGTGACAGAAGCACTAAGCATCGCATAAATACCAGGGTATTTCCTTTAGCTGGCATAATTTTCAGACTAGAAATGGTCATGTGCTATCATTATGTAATGTGATATCATTTAAAAATGTAAAACTGCAGCAGAGGCATTTGACCAAGTGACCCTGCGTCTTTAACTACCTTGCTGAACATCCTTCAGTTGTTCTGGTCTCAACTTAGTGAACCTCACGTCGTAAGGTGCCTGATATTTGCTCTTTTTCTCCTTCAAATCCTGAAAGATGATTTACATTCAGAGAGTGTATAGAGCTGGGCTGAACTTTTGAGACTAGTCTTTTAAATTTATTTTAACTATGAGATGTATGATTCTAGTCCAATATTCTGGATGCACAGAAGAAGAAACTGAGATTGGAAGCAGTGAAATTGCTGGACGTGGCTAAAATGAAGTAAGCCATTGGTTCAGAATTTGAACTAAGATCTTTCCACCTCTGAGCAGGCTGAAAAAGGAAGCTTTTATTTTTTTGTCACACATGAGAGATATCTGTAATTTTAGTTTTTCTCCTAAATGCAATCAGCATTTTATTCACTGAAAATAAAAATTATGTGTTCATTTTCTTAAAGTAAAGCAATTCAGAAGAGTATAAAGAAAGTCATAATTGCCTGAAATTCCAGAAATAACATCTATAAATATTTTGATAAATGTTATGTTGACATTTTAAATTTCATAAAAGTATACATAAAACTCCTGGAGTAAGACTAATATCCAATTGCTGTTGTTTTTGTTTGTTTGTTTGTTTTCTATCAGGGCTTACATTCTAACAAGAGCAGAATGTAGGACAATAGTTCTCAACCTGTGGTCTGGGACCAGCAAGGTTCTCAACTGTGAACTTAAGAGAAATGCAAATCATCAGGCCGCACCCAAGACCAGCTGAATCAGAAAGTCAGTGATCTGGGTCTTAGCAAGCCCAGGTGACTATTCTGATTAACTTAGAGAACCTTTGGTGTACTGGTGTGAGAAATCTGAGCTTGAATTCATCTTGTCTATACCACTCATTAGATTGTGACCTTGAACAAGTCAGTCACCCAACAGTGAGCCCTGGGTTCCTCGTGGTGAAGTGATGACAACATTTACCTTGAAGTGTTGCTGTATACATTAGAAATAGGTTATGTGAAGTACTGAATACAGTGCCTAGCCTATTGTAGGAGCTCAAGCAATGATAGTCATTATATGAGGCCATCATAGCTTTCATCAGCAATCCAGTGGTACTACTCATTTTTGAGAGAGATGGTAGTATGCACTGTAGGAGAAAAACACACTGTTGTTAATATTTAAAATTTGCAAATAGCATTGCAGCAAGAGGAATACAATCACTGTCTATTTCAGAAGTTTGTGCTCCTCAGAAAAATGTGGTTCTTCTTCAACAATTAAGTTTTCATTTAAAAGAAGGTAGCTATTTTTTTTTTCAAAATTCTTTACTGTATAAATTTTGAGCTAATAATTCTGGACATGATATTCCCCAGGGAAAGGCCAATTTTATCATAAAATTCTGAAATGCATGTGTGAGAATGTCTGGGATTCCATCCTTTTCTTGCCACATAAAGATCTAAATAGTCCCAGTTGGTTAAATCTCTCTTCCTAAGAAGATTGTTACTTGGGCCGCAGTGTATTTGGTACAACTAAAAAAAAAAGCTATAGAAATAAATATGTAAGTGTTTTTAGTTTTATTTGTAATGCCTTAAGATATTCATCTTATAGATATTCTATGACCCAATAAGTTGATCTTATGAAAGATGACTGAAATCAGTTATGGGATTAAGGAAACAAGATGAACTTAGTAAGGTACCAAACAACTTCCCTCTAAGTCTACAGAAAGGTCCAGATGGACTGAATTTGGCCTCACCTGGTCTCAAGTGGCAAATATCAAAAAGTATGCCTTTTAGTCTTAGTCAACTATAAGCCAGGCTCTGGCAGACTCTACTGGCAAGTAGGTATGGTGATATTTTAGTAAATCTATGGAGCATTTTCCCATTTCTGCCTCATATGTTCTAATCACCTTAAATTGAGAACAAATTGCTAAAAACTTTCAATGATTTCAGAAAGAATTTTAAAAATAAACCAATAAAATGAAATAACGCAATGACAATATTTAAGTAGGAATATTATGGCAGATAAATTCTTGGAAGTTTACTGCTAATGGCCACTTGACATTTTTAAATAGAGCATTTCAGTAAATCACTGGAAATTAGCCGACAAGAATTTATATTCATCTATTTAAATGATACTTATAAATAAGTAAATATGGTTTAAAAATAGTTTGAGTGATGCTGGAGTTTATGGCAGTAAGTGTCCTAGTGTAGGTTTTGTGCTAATTTCAGATCAATTCAACAAGCATCTATTGTAGATTTCCTGTGAGCCAGGAAGTATATTAGTTCCTGGAGACCCAAGGAGGAGAAAGAACAATTTTGGAAATTTAGTAAGTAATTGCCCATGTTAGAGTCCATCACCATTTACCCCAGAAAACCTCCTTTCTTTCTTGAATAAAATTCGATATTTGGGGACTGATGTGACTTACAGGTTAGAATTTAGAGTTGTCCCACTCCTGTTCTTAATGATATCTTGTAGTTTTTAGCTTGCACACAGTTCAAGAGCTGGTCACTGGGCAACTGTTTCTAATATATCCTGGTGAAGTATTTTAATTGCAAATGCATTAGTTCATTCATTCTGTAAGTATTTATTATACAAGCTCAGTTATGTGCCAGACACTGTTCTAGGCACAGAAAATAGCAGTGAACAAACCAAGACTTGTGCTCCACTGACCTTGTGAGGAGATCAACCCTGGATTTGCAAATAAATAAATACAGTAATTTCTGTGAGTGGTGAGTGTAAAGGTAAAGACATATTTGGAGCACTTATAGAGCACTTTGGAGATGTGTGGGGGAAAGGCTCTCTACATAGAGCTCTCTGAAGAGGTATCTTTAGAAGGTGGCATTTGAATTGGAAACTGAAGAATGAGCAGAAACCCATGGAAGTCAGGGAGACGAGCATTCTGGGTAGAAAAGCACACCGTGCCCAGACCTGAGGAGGGAACATGCTCAGTATAGTTCAGGGTTAGAGAAAGGCCAGTGTGGCTGGACCTTTGTGGGTAAAGAAGGAAACCCTTCTGTAAGTAAAGGTGAGAGAAGCAGCACAGATTGTCTACTTCTGGGCACTAGAGTTTATTTTTGTTTTGTTTTATGTGTTTGTAGAAAGTCATTAGGTTTGAAGTGTGGATAGTACACCTACTTGGTTGTTAAACTGACCAAGAGTCTTAGTACTTTTTGACATACCATTTTAAAATGAAATAAAGTCAAGTCTCCTAAGACATATTCATTTGAGATACTGGGGAAAACCCCAAATGTCTACCCAGTCACCAATTCAAAAATAATTATAGTTACAAAACTCCTAAGCTGAGCCTTCCAAAAGATACAAGAATGATAGTTTCTGTCTCAAGTAAGTTCCATGCCATTGATAAAAGAACTATTTATAACCACCTATGATATAAACTTTTAATGAAATAAATTCTATAGTAGAATCCTAAAGGGAAAAAAAAATAGCAAATCCCGAGTAACATTATTCATTTATTCTACAAATGCTTTTTGATCACCAGTCACATAAGAATATGGTGGAGAACAAAACACAGATGGCTCTTGTTCTCACAGAGTTTGGATCTAGTAGGGAAGCAGAGATAAAATAGGAAATATGATCACAAGTTAGAATAAATGAAATGAGAAAAAAATGGCACTTAGGATATTATCTAGCACATAGGCACTTAATAAATATCAGCTGAATGAATGAATGAAAGGTGACTAATAGAATAACAGGGAGTAACATACTTTATACAGAATAGTCAGAAAAAGCCCACCTGAGGTTCAACCATTTAAGCTGTGACCAGAAAGAAGTGATGGCATTATCGTTTCAAAAGCCTGGGTGAGGGGGAGGTCTAGGTAGAGGGACATATGTGTAACGGTCTAGATATGGGGAAGAGTTCTAGAATGTGTCAGAACGCTAGAGAGATGCCATTAGAGAGAGAAAAAGCGGCAAAATAGAATAATACATTGCATGTCCTAAGGTGTCAATAAGTCACTGTAGTGCTTCATATGTTCAAGTAGTCATCCTAATTTCTAAAAACAGACTAAGTGGGGACTAGAGCTAATGATGGAAAACCACTTATGATGATATTATGTTAAATTAGAGTAAAAAATGATGGTGGTTTGAGCTAATACATTAAGAATTAGATGGAAAACATGGATGGATCCAAAGACTTTATAGATACAGTCACTGGATGTAGTGGGATGATGTATTTTTCTTCTTTACCCTAAAAACTTGCATTATCTTTGATATAGCATCAAGGGTGAGTCTGTTAAGGAAATCAGTCTTATTCCTCTGCTCAAAACCCTCCAAAGTTCCTTCCATATCATTCAAAGGAAAAAGCAAAATCCTCCATATGACCTGTGGGCCCCTGAATGCTCTTCCCCCATGTGAAATCTCTGAATCATTTTTCTGCTAGTGCCCTCCTTACTTAATCTGATTAGCTGCACTGGCCTCACGGAGTTTAACACAACCATCACCCTCCACTTCCTGCTACTTGTCTTTGCTGTTCTTTCTAGATGGAATTTTCTAGATATGAGACAGTGCTTCACTTTATGTAGCTCTTGGCTCAGATGTCTCCTTCACAGTGAGGTCTTCTCTGGTCACCGTCTCAATGTCTAAGCCCTATGCAATATACTTTATCCTCTCTCTCTGCTTTATTTTTTTTTCTTAGTATTTATCACTCTGTAACAAAATATGTGTTTCATTTTTTCTTGTCTCCCCACTAAAATATAAACTGACAAGTGTTTTTCCCCCCAATCACCATATCCCTGGTGCCTAGAATATGTTCTAATACATATTGGTTAAAAGAATAAATAAATGACATAGTTTCAGAAGGGGTCATGTCTTCCAAGATAAATGCTATTATATAATAGCTACAGTTTACTGACCATTTGGAATATATCAGGCATTGAGTTTATTAACTCTTTGCAAGGATGATCCTTTCAGTGGGAGATGAGGCTGGTTAGGGGTAGGTAGATTTGGGGCTAATCAGAAGAATCTTAAATAGCTTGCCAACATGTTTGGACATAATTCTATAGATATTTGGAATTCATTAGAAAGTTTTTAAAGAGGTAGGTAGCACACTCTGTCCTATGTTTTATGTTAATAATTGGGGGAAAAGTGTGAAGGAGGCAGTATGAGTAGGTAGACAGTGGGATTGGTAAAAATCTATCAGGAAATTACTGAGTCACTCCAACTATGAAGTGTATGTCACATGTCCAAACTTTAGTTTTCAAAATGGAAATGGGGAAAAAATAAAAAAAATATATGGGGAATGGAAGCCATGGGCTCTTATAGCAATGATCCCTATTAGTTTCAATAAGCTTCTTTCTCTTAAAGATAATTTATTTTATTTTTATATCCTTAATTTCTCGCAAAGCATTTGAGTCAATTGGTTATTAGGAATACTGAAATCTACCTTGAACCCTGTGGTACCATTTATTTTAGAAGAAATCATGCTATTGTCCTGGCTGAAACTTTTGAAACTTTTCTGAAATGTTTCTTAATGGCAAAGTCATTGGACTTTTAGGCTATCCCAGTTTTTGCTATGTTTCTGTCAGTTACCTAACAGACATGGGACTTTGATATCACCTAATTTTTCTCAACATTGTCACCTTATGGTATAAAGGAGCATCATGGAAAGAGGACATCAGAGAGTTGTCTTCAAAGACCAGATTTGGGCCCAGACTGATTCCAGATCCCATGCTCTTAACTACACAGTCATAAACTGCATGATCCCTAGGAATAAAGTAGGATACTTACAGAATTCCAATTCACCACAGGGGACACCTTTCAGAATGCAGTGGGGATGAGCTATTTTAACAGACAGTGATCTCCCTATCATACTATAGCTTCAAGCAGAGGCTGGGTATCCATGGATGTCTAGTGCTTTCACTCACCAAGAGTTTTTCAAGAAGATCCAAGACCTAAAATAGTAGCTGAATTAGATGGCTTTGAATTCCTTCTGTTTTGTGTGTAAAGGTGAGAAGCCAGGAGTCAGCAGCAGTGCAGTTTTCTACCACCCACCATCATTTCTATTTCCTCTTAATTCTGTGGATTTGAGATCCACAGCAGCTTTTAAATTTGACATTCATATATTATCTTATGTCTTCCCTTTAATTTTGAAAGCAGGGATTATATTTCATTCTTCTTCAGGTTTTTCTTATGTGTAAACCTCCATTTTATTCATAATGGACTTTTAAGCCATATGTTATATTTATTATATATGGTGAAAAAATAGCTTGTTCAATTCTACTTAAAATAATAAATTATTTCAAAAATATATATCTAAAAAGTGGAAAAGTTCAATCAACTAGCAACTCTTTGAAGATCAAAGATAGGTACTGTGGGAAATAAGACCAAGCCCTTTAACTGTTCTCAAGGCATATGCGAGCCTGCGCAAGTGATGACATGGGGAGTCTAAACCTCCTTAGCCATACCGGAGAAAGATTTATTTTCAAAGCAGGAAGTTTCGTCCTTTTAAGATAATAAAGAACTATCTTTTGTTATTCTTGTTGGGAGCCAAAGAGAATGTGTGTTGTTTTGTTTTGTTTTGTTTTGTTTGGAGTAAGTGAAAAGAAGGACAACCTCTTCCATTTCAAAGCTATATTTTTAAAATAAAATTTATATTTTGAAACTTATATACAAATATAAAAGTTCTATTTTAGAACAGTGAGGGCCAATGTAATTACGTAAGGGAACCGCCGTTGAAGTAAGTGAGGTAGAATAACTGTGATAAAAGTGAGGCCCGCTAAATGTGAGCCACTGAGTGGAGCTGCATGTAATCATCCTGGAAGACAATGCCCAGGCAGAGGATGTTGTTAATGATTTGTCAGAGCCCAACCAGTGTGGCAAACAGCTCCCCGTGCATGTACTCCTCCTTGTACGGAGCCCATCACAATGTAAAATCGAGGGGGCACTTGGCATTAAATACTGTATTTACAGAAGTGCTGTAAAAAAAAATCAAGATAGCATTTAGTGTATTGTTCTTTTACAAAAGAGAAAGAAGGAAAAAAAATTGCCTTTATCGACCAACGTATTACAATTACGATGTTTTATTTAAATAATCACAAATGGGCAATTTGTTCAAACTTATTTCTATATTCCCAGCGTGAAGTCATCCCCCATCCACTCAAGTTTTTCTTTGCATCTGAGATGGGATAAGTAGAACCATAATTACAGGAAAAAATTTGGGCGTCGCAATTGCCATCCAAAGTGTTGGGGCATTCGCTTTCATGGCCTCGGCCGTTCCCTCTGTCTTTGTTGAGTCTCTATTTTCCCCCTCAATTTAGCTATGGTTTCCTTACGGTATTTTAAATTAATTATCAATACCTTTTATGTCTTTTTTGTGTTTTTGTTCTACATTTGTATGGATAGCTCATGCTATTCTTTGTCAAAATTGCTTCCTTCGCTGTGCGTGCCCCGGAACGGTGGTTGAATCACAGGGAGGGTTTCCCAGCTGGTAGCTGCACCCATCTCGGTAAAAAGGGCTTTGTTCCCTGGAGATCAGTTTTGTAACAGCTGAGCTGGAGGTTCCGCATTGCAGGGAGGGGGGTCAGGAGGCGAGACTTCATTTCACCTGGCACTGGACACTTGGCTCTGCCCCAGTGTCATTCCCTTGAGGAGCATGCATTCGTTCCTTGGGGTTCGTAATGTAGCCTATCACTTCAGAAATACCCTGTGCAGTGTTTTATATACTTGCACTGGGTTGAATTCATAAACTCTAATCACACAGAAACTAATTAGTTCAACAATGAAAATGGAAGCGCTGAACACCTGAGTACTTAGGAATCATCTTTCAGGATCGTTGATTCAGTTAGTTATCTTGTATATTTCATGGCCTACATATTCCAGTAAAAGAATAATATTCTACCCAGACACACTTATCCAGGAAGCCAGGAATGGAAGTTACTGCATGTAGGCATTATGGCTGAGTCCCAAGCTGAGGAGGCAAACCTTTCTTCTGAATTATAAGCAAATTACAAATGCAAAACCAGGTAAGGACTGTGTTTAGAAGGTAGTAGGAGATAAGGAAGAAATGGATGTGAATTTGAGCCCCAGAAACAATGGGGCATGCAATAGAAATGCCAACCAGTATCCGGAAGTCATTAACAAAGATAACAGCAATACTGTCTCAGTGACCTGGGGCAGCAACTGATGAAATAGATGCAGAGGGGAAAGGGATTCAGAGAAGCCTTTCCTGAGGAGCAAGAGGATGAGGCTGAATTTCTGTTATTATTGGGGCAAATAAGAGAATGGGCCGGGCCACATACATGCTTCAGGGCTCTGACTTCACCGATTTCTAGCTGTGGAACCCGAAAAACTACTTACTGCTCTTCTAAGCATCAACTTCCTTGTGTATAAAATGGGAATAATGATCTTATCATCTTGTAAGGCTATTTAATGAGATAGCATTTGCATACATTTCTTAAAGCAATTCCTAGTATATATGAAGTAGTTGCTGTTATTATTACTGTAAATGTTTTTGTTATTATTATCAGAAAAAAATAACTATTCTAGACAACTTGATCAGAAAGCCTCCCTCCTAACTTTTTTGAGTCTTTCAACTCAAAAAATTATTTCAAAGAATTTTGGAATCATTACTATTGACCATGTCCTTGGGCCACCTAGTATAGGGCATATTCTTTGGGGAATGGGCAAATAATGGCTTTGGAACTGGGTACAGGGCTTCAGTGGCATAGAAGGGAGACTAGAGTTGCTGCTTTCTAGTGTGTGGTTGGTGTGAACATGTTTGGTGATCTTGCCCCTATACTCCAAGATGAGGGATGTGAATTCACCTGCATGGAGAGGAAAGTGTGTCTTTAAAAGTAGGTCTCTAAACAAGTCATGTGGATGGAATTTGGCCTCTTAGGAAATCAAGGAGATTTAGAAAATTGATGTCACCCTCCCAGATAGATCTTCTAGGCTCATGAATCCAGTGGTTACCTTGCCTTCACTCTGTATGGCAGCAGGGTTAGAGAAACTAGTTCAGTGGCATTATAATATACCCAGTAAGTCAATGATATCCTGTCTACATCTGATTGTGAATTGGCGTGTGCACATATTTTATAAGAAAGCAATAGCATCTAAAAAATATTTAAAAGATCCCTACAGATATTTACAGGTTATGTTTCTTGAATTTTTACTATGTACCAGATACTATGTTGAGTTTTTATAAATTGTTTTGCTTACAATTCCATCAAAACCTTATACTGTAGAATACTTTTATGATCCACACTTTGACAGTGAGAAAAGTGATGTGAAGGGATGGTTGGTAGCTTGCTAAAGTTGACACAGAAAATAGTGGAGTTTAGTTCTAGCCCAGGAAGTCTGATTCTAGCCCCCTCATTTTAACCAAACTTAAAACAGAAACTGGCCTTAAATAGACCAGTGGATGCCATCTGGATATCGAGGTAGGGCAGTGAAACTTGCTTAAAATTCTTTAAAGGTTCTAGGTGAACTTTAAAATATACCTTCTGTGTTAATATTAAAATAGTTCATCATTTGAAAAGAATTCATTTTCAGCTACACTTAATGGTATAAAATTATGAAGTAATATCTGTAGGAGCCCCGCCTCTTTCCCTGAAAATTAGAGCTAAGTGGTACCTTTTAGACTTGGGCCAAGCAGACAATATGCATTTGCTATTCTAGAAATTCCCATTTAATAATGCATTCTCCTTTCTTCTTCCATCCTTTCCCTTTTCTTCCTCCCTTCCATTTTCTTCCTTACTTTCATTGTTCTTGTAATGTCATTCAAACCTGTCAGCTTGGTGTTAGCATGCTGTAAGTACATTGCGTTCTGTCAGTAATGGCCCTCTTATGACACATTCTTTGGTTTTGCAGGTCATAGTATTTGAAGTAGCAAGCTCTCCTGATATATTAAAAAGGCTACTGAATTGAGGTTCTGATATGCAAGCATTTTGCAGTTGTCACTAAAGCCATATTTGTCTTTTGAAATTGGAATTTGTGGATGGTTTCCAGGTTTAAAATATCACAGTACAGGAAGGTGACAAAATCCATTGTTGAATAGAAATTCAATATAAATTTCATTGCAAATAACTCATTTGTGTACTCAAATTGGAGCCTCTTAGGTTACTGTGCACAGGCCTTGACCATGTTAACTGGGTTGGCTAGCAAACCCCTGGACTGTGATTCGCTTAGGATACCTGTTTTATGAACACACCCACTCACTTCCACGCCCATCACTATCACCACTCCATTTTGCATACAGCACAATGAAGTCTGGTTCACCCTAGAGATTCCAACATTAGTGCCGCAGAGGAGACCAATTGTTTTAGCCCCATTTATTTAAAAGACACAGAAACTAAAGCTGAGTATGTAACTTGTGAAAGGTAATGCAGCTCCTGAGAGGTTTAGCCATGCCTCACATTCTGCTCTCTAAATTCCATCTGAAGCCCTTGGCTGGGTAGCCCAGCTGGTTAGTGTCCTCCCAATATGCCAAGGTTGTAGGTTCAATCCCCAGACAGGGCACATGCAAAAAGCAACCGATTAATGTATAAATAAGTGGAACAACAAATCTCTCTCTCTCTCTCTCTCTCTCTCTCTCTCTCTCTCTCTCTCTCTCTCTCTCTCCCCCTTCCTTTCTCTAAAAATCAATCAATAAAAAAAAAAATGAGTTCCATCCCATATCATCACAACAGATCAAGCTATTATAAGTTGCTAGTATAATGCTAATGGTTGTTAATAACAAACACTCCGATCCTGTGTATTGTTCTGAGGTGTCTAATAACATATAAGCTGGGATGGGAGTGAGATATGATGTGCCATGTGCTATGTTCCACATTTCTCACTAAAGCACCTCAGCAGCCCCTCTGGGGATCTAATGTAATTACCCCCACATTTATAAATGAAGAAACGAAGACCCATCAGACTAAGTAACTCCCTGAAATCCACAACCAGTAGGTGATGGAGTCTAGTTCTAAGCCTCTGTCTTACTGATGCCAACCGCTATGCTGCGCTGCCCCCTGAAGTGTCTTCAGTCCTTTTCTTCTTTCTCCCAACCTAGAACACATGTAAACACATACTCACACCCACAACAATCTCTCCACAGTCTTATCTGAAGCCAGTCTTCTTGGTTTCTCCTTTCTTTCTCAGAGTAGTTGTCCAGGATGGGAGGTGGGTACAGGAATCTATAGCTTCTCTGTGCTGCTGGCCTCATGCTGTGGCCAGCTGATCTGGACCAGGCCTGCTCAGGAGAGCTGCTTGCCGTGCATGCCAAGCTCAGTCAGCCACAGCCTGTGAGGAAGAGCTTGGAAAGGCATTCTAGCCGCTGGCCTTTGTGTGTGTGTGTTTTTGTTTTGTTTCGTTTTGTTTTTGCTTTTGTTGTTGCTCACAGGAGTAGCAGGAATGGAGACTAAAGATGTCTGGTAGGCTGGCTGTGAAGAAAGTTGAAGAAAGCTCCATTATTACCGTAGTAATATAAATCACATGTCAGAGTTTGCAAAGAGAAATTTAGGCAGAACTGTAGAGACTTCTAAGGCTCCTTATATTCTTTCTAATCAGCTGTTACCAGACATAGTCCAGCCAACTTAAAT
Organism: Plecotus auritus; assembly: GCF_963455305.1. NCBI lineage: Eukaryota > Metazoa > Chordata > Mammalia > Chiroptera > Vespertilionidae > Plecotus > Plecotus auritus. Next base: position 9,578,933 of record NC_137773.1, on the reverse strand, counting down.
GCAAGTATACCTAAATTTCCTGTAATAGTAGCATATCCAGCCCAGGGAGCAGAAACAAGAAAATCGAAGGCAAAAATATTTATGATCTGTTTCCCTTTGTTGATTAAGAAAAAAATAAAATACTGTAAACATAATTATTCACCTTTTTTGAGTATTCAACATTTTCAGGCAGAAATAGTTTATAATATGACACTTTCACCCAATCATTGAGCAAGTATATTGTAGCTACATAATACAAAGAGGGAGAGATAGTTTTAGCCCACTTAAGATTCATAATACAATGAATAGACATATTAACAGGTAAATTATAATTAAGGGGAATAAGTGCTACAATAAAGATCTCCATAAAGTGATTTGGGAATCTAAAGGAAGAAATAATTGTTCCTGGAGATTTTTAGCCAAGATTTTGCATAGCAATTGACATTTGAGATGATTGTTGTGGAACCAATAGTCATTATCCAGATTGTGAATGAAGGGAGTGAGGACTCCAAGGCAGAGGAAGCCTACTGGGTGACGATTCCGTGGTATCCGATGTGTCCATCGAAAGAAAGGTGGATTGTTCAAAGCGATGGGGTGACATCAGGGAGTGGCAATGGGGAAGGAGACTAATGTTAGCCTTGGGAATAGAGTTGAGATTATAAAAGGTTCACACTTAGATAGGACCAATTTCAAGTCATTGATGTGTTGTTTTTAAATATATTTTTATTATTTCAGAGAGGAAGGGAGAGGGAGAGAGAGATAGAACATCAACGATGAGAGAGAATCATTGATCAGCTGCCTCCTGCATGCCCCATACTGGGAATCAAGCCTGCAACCCAGGCATGTGCCCTGACAGGGAATCAAACCATGACCTCCTGGTTCAGAGGACGATGCTCATCCACTGAGCCACACCAGCTGGGCCCTTATCATTTAATGTTTCTCTTTCTCTCTCTCTCTCTCCCTTCCTCTCTGAAATCAAATTAATAAAAATAAAATTTTAAAAATTGATTGCATATAAACTTTGGGAATGACACTCTCAAAATTATTTGCTGCATAGACAAGTAGGATTGATCCTACAATGGCCTATACCGTATTACTTTTCTTGACAAATCATTAAACTGTGTGCTCTAAAAATTGTTAGTAACTATCATCAAGAATTTATACCCTAAAATTTTCTTGTATGGCTTTTAAAATTTTTTACTTATTTAAACAAGATTCTAAAAAAGACAAGTCAGATGGGAAGCATGCTCAGCTGTCATTTCTCATCTCTCCTCCTTCTCTCTCCCTTTGCTGAATGAAGGCAGTTCTGCTGACACTCTACTAATTCTCATTTGATGTGAGGCCATCACTGCAGATACTGGCAGTGTGCTTCCCAGGCCCCTGCTATTCCTGCGCTGGACTAACTTTAGACAAGTGAGAGGTTTTTCCACAAACAGGTCACGGCAAGCGCACCTGTAAGTTCTAGTTTAATTGTGTGGTTTATTTTTTTCTTCCATCTTTATATAATAAGATTAGAACAGGGAATTTCAAAATTGTATTTGAGCTCAATATCTATTAGTCATTGGTTTGTCCTAAGGATAAATTCTCTTTCTATTCTTTCTGCTGCTGAAGGATGGTTGAGGGTGTTTGTTTTTGTTTGTTTTTCCCATCCTCCAAAATGCCAGGATATTTGGTGAGAAAGTCAAGATTAATTATGAGACTTATTTATTTGTTATATTTAAATTGAGTCACCTACCTATTTTATCAAAGAACATATTTTACTGCTTCTTTTTAAATTTTTTTATGTTTATTCCTTGATTTTTTGGAGAACATTGCATTCACCTGGTTTCTACTATGACATTAAGTGATTCATATAGAGGCAGAGCATGATCTCTTATGAAGTACTTTTCATCTGAGATGATTAAAGAAACCTTCTGTCTTAAATTTCATAAAGGACTAACCATGTGTCTATGGGTTATTATTCAAGATGAGGCTGTAGACCTCCTAAAGAATGGCTCCTGTGCAGAGTACCAGTTGGAACATTATTTGGTGAATTTAGCTGTGGTTTACAAAAAAAAGAAAACAGTGAAATTTACATTTTGCCAAATAGTTTCCCCAGTCCATTGCGCTAAATTCTGATAATTTCCTCCTTTCTATTACTCTTTTTCCTTTTTTCTTTCTGGATGAAATTAGGTTACAGAACACATCTGGACTAAATTTTTAAAATAAACTTTTTATTTTAGAACAGTTTTAACTTTTAAAACATTTTAGATTTATGGAATTATTACAAAGATAATACAGACAGTACCTGTACACCTCACACCCAATCTCCCCTATTTATTAACATCTTCCAATAGTATGCTGCATTTGTCACAGCTAATGAACCAATATTGATACACTATTATTAACTAAAGTCTGTACTTTATTTCACTTTCCTCACTTTTTTCTTAATGCCCTTTTTCTGTCCCAGGATTCCATCCAGAATACCACATCACATTCTGTAGTCATGTCTCCTTAGACTTTTCTTGGTTGTGACAGTTGCTCAGATTCTCCTTGTTTCTGATTACCCTGGCAGGTCTGGAGAATTCTGGTCAGGTGTTTTATAGCGTGTTCCTCAGTTGGGCTTTGTCTGATACTTTTCTCCTGATTACAGTAAGGTAATATATTTTTAGGAGTAGGGCTATAGAAGTACAAGTGCCATTCTCAAAATATCATATTATATCAAGAGTGTATTCTATCAACAAGACTTATCACTGTTGATGTAAACCCTGATCTTCATCTAACAAAGTTTTTAGAAAAAAGTCATTCATACTTAGGGAGTGAGGGGTTATGTTCCACTTCATTGAGTTTATTTTTTTAATTTCTTTATTGATTAAGGTGTTACATGTGTGTCCTTATCCCCTCATTACCCCCTATCCCCCCCACTCATGCCCTCACCCCCCTGTTGTCTGTGTCCATTGGTTAGGCTTATATGCATTCATACAAGTCCTTTGGTTGATCTCCCCCCACTTACCCCCACCCTCCCCTACCTTTCCTCTAAGGTTTGGTGGTCTGATTGATGCTTCTCTGTCTCTGGACCTGTTTTTTGTTCATCAGTTTATGTTGTTCATTATTTCCCCTAGATGAGTGAGATCATGTGATATTTATCTTTCTCTGACTGGCTTATTTCACTTAGCATAATGCTCTCCAGTTCCATCCATGCTGTTGCAAATGGTAAGAATTCCTTCTTTTTTACCGCAGCGTAGTATTCCATTGTGTAGATGTACCACAGTTTTCTAATCCACTCATCTGCTGATGGGCACTTAGGCTGTTTCCAAATCTTAGCGATTGTAAATTGTGCTGTTATGAACATAGGAGTGCATATATCCTTTCTGATTGGTGTTTCTAGTTTCTTGGGATATATTCCTAGAAGTGGGATCACTGGGTCAAATGGGAGTTCCATTTTTAGTGTTTTGAGGAAACTCCATACTGTTCTCAACAGTGGCTGCACCAGTCTGCATTCCCACCAGCAGTGCATGAGGGTTCCTTTTTCTCCACACCCTTGCCAGCACTTGTTGTTTGTTGATTTGTTGATGATAGCCATTCTGATAGGTGTGAGATGGTATCGCATTGTTGTTTTGATTTGCATCTCTCGGATGATTAGTGACTTTGAGCATGTTTTCATATGTCTCTTGGCCTTCCTCTGTCTTCTTTCGAAAAGTATCTATTTAGTTTATTGAGTTTAGAGTATTTGCATAAACGATTTGGAATTCTTCTGCATGTGAGAGTTGTCATTCTACACATTTTTTATTACTCAGTTATTAATTTCCACTATAGGGGACTCATAGATATTTGTTTTATACTTTGGGTTATACACCAATACAACTTTATCTATTTGGTTGCTCCAATTGTTCAAGTTGACCTCTAGGAGTTCCTTCAGTTGGCTGTTGGGTTCCTTGGATGTACACCCATCAATGTGGGCTTTTGTTTTGAGTACTTTCTTACTTTCTGGCATACAGGATGTTCCAGGCTCTTGTATATAATCATCTCTCAGTATCCATGGGGGACTGATTCCAGGAGCCCCCTTCAGATAGAAAAATCTGGGATGTTTAAGTCCCTTACAAAAAACAACATAGTATTTGCCTGAAACCCATACTTCCATATAGGGTACAGCAGGGTGTGCCTGCATATAATGTTACTCTCACATATTCAGCATAGTGCTGAGCGCATGGCAAATTCTAGTTTGTTGTTGTTGTTTTGGAACTTTCTGGGAGGTGTTTTTTTTTTTTTTTTTTTTAATATTTTAAATCTCTGGTTTGTCGAATCTGCGGATGTAGAGGGCTAACTATAATTCTGTCCCAGCCCTAGAATCAGTCATTTTTATAAGGGGATATATAATATATATATATATATATATATATATATATATATATTTCTCTCTTCTTTTCTTTTTTTTTCCTTTCTTTCTTTCCACCCTCCTTCCTTCTTTGCTTTCATTCTCTGTTTCTCCTCCTCCTCCTCCTCCTTCTCCTGTCTTTTTTTTTTTTTTATAATAATATATAGAAACCAAAATCAGGTGTGATTTGCTGTCTCCTATTCTCTGTTTTGGCTTAGCTTTAATATTGGTCAGCCATTGAGAACTTGATGTTTCTACCCTGCAGTATGGAGTCAGTATCTGATCTTTTATGAAGTACTTCACTTCATCTTTTGTTACATTGTCATTTATTTAGTGTATGAAGTTTACATTTGACTTCCAGATGTTTTGCTTTATCTACTAGAATCTCTAGAATCAGGCTGATATGACCACTGAAGAAAAGGCTGTTCCTTTGTTTTAGTTCGAGAACTAAGCTTTCTTCTTCAGTCTACTCAGAGGTGAGGAAAATAGAAATCCAACTAGAATTGGTAGCTCAATGCATCTACAGAAATTATAAAAATAAATTTAAAAAAGGAGCCCTGGCCAGGTGGCTCAGTTGGTTGGAGTGTCTTCCCATACACCAAGAGGTTGTGGATTCAATTCCCAGTCAAGGCACATACCTAGGTTGCAGGTTTGATCCCTGGTGCGGGTGTATATGGAAGCTAAGGGATTGATGTTTCTCTCTCACATTAGTGTTTGTCTCTCTCTCTCTTCCTCCCTCCCTCCCTTCTTCCCTCCCCCTTCCTCTCCCTCTAAAATAAATAAATATGCCCTCAGGTGAGGATTAAAGAAAATGCACAGCTAACTAGACCTCTTTTGAAGGCTCACTCAGGAGCTATCCCTTTGAATGACACTATCAATGAAGATAAAGGTTCCTGAAGAAATCCATCAACATGACTGTGCTGTCTTTACCCTTGCAGCAGTCAGCCAGGACTCTGCATCTCATGACTAGGCTTCTCATTCCTTCCTCTTTCGGATTCCTGGGATTGGTATCTGGAAAGACATCAGGAAAGACTGGGCACACCAGAAATGTGAAGGGGATTAAGATGTCATGTCGCTCTTTAAGTTTTCTGAGCAGGCTTCCTCAACCCCTGGGCTCCCCAGAGGAAAGGAGCATCGCAGCATTTATATAAAGATGGATGGGGGGTAAACTTGCACACACTGAGCTTCCAAACAGCCCATCACAAGTATCCTTTGTCTCTCTGGTGTCCCAAGCCCTGACAGACAGAAGGACAGGAAATGCAGCTTTTTTTGAGGGTGAAGAGAGAATTTCATCTTTCTGGTGCATTGTTGATAGGCATTTTACAGAGGAATAGAACCCCGGTTCCTGAGATCTGTTTCTCTTGGCATTGATGTCAGTTATTCAAAAGCAGGAATCACTGAGGGTTCCAGGAGGTGAACTGCTACTTGAGAAACCATGTTGACAGGCCCTCCCTTCCATTCAGGCTTCAGTAGCTGCCATGTGTCCATCAGCCCACATCTGAGTGCTGGGGAGCGCAAAGCTTTCCTTTTTTATGGGGCAGAAGTATAGTCAAAAATGTCAACAAACTCACCTTCAATCATTTATCATTTATGCATCAGTTGTGTTTGGGGGCCACAAGCTTATGCCTGTGACAGAAAGAAAGTTGGTATTAAAGGGAGAGGACTTATTTACATTTTCTTTCAATTATTTATTTTTATTTGCTGAATATTTGAAGCTGCTTCTTTAGTAGGAGAATTAATAGTTGCCTTTGGGAGAAATAAGGTTTTTCAGTGGCCTTTACATTTCTTGCATTAACATTATTTTAAGTAATTGGCATAAACCCCAGTACTGGAAAGGAGCTAATAATCGTGATTTCTGTAAAAACTATATTTGGACAAACCCAAAGAAGATGAATCACAGATTCTCAACACAGGAGCAAATGTGATTTGGCAACCCACTGACCCTATAGAATTTTTTTTTTTTTTGAGAAGGAACTTTTTATTTCTTATCTCTGAATATAATCTGATTAGCTCTAATCATTTCATTCAGCTGAATAACACATAGGGAAAAACAAATAATCAGTAGAAGGAAAGAATGAGTTGTACCAAATATCTCATTCTTCAGTAAATTCTTCCAAAATAATGCTATAGTAAATGTAGTCAAGGGCATATTTTATGAAATTTTGGCAGAAGTGGAACAGAAAGACCTGGCCTAGTTGTCAAGGACTTCTGTCCAAGTCTATCCTTCCCTCCCTCCCTCCCTCTCTCCCTTCCTTCCTTTCTTCGTTTCTCCCTTCCATTCATCCATTTACATTTATTTATGCAAAACCTTCTATTTAGGTCCCCCCAAAATATATACACATACATTGAATAATCATAAATGTGGTGTCTATTAAAATACATTTTATTTTCAAAATTGAACTAGCAGCTGTTAAAGTGTGCACACATTTTGGGGGACACCCTGCATATACCCCTCAAAATACAGAAGTAAATAGACAAAATACTCCCTCATGGAGCTTAAATTCTGGTATCTAGCTCTCAAGCTTATGATGCTGCAGGATTACGGTGCATGGAAACACAGCTCTACACAAAAGACTATCCCAGCACCATTCAACCGTGTCCTCCACTCCCTTTGAGAAGAGAGGAAAGGTTGTCTCATTCCAAACTCTGGTAGCAGGCAAAGGGATTTCCCCCTCTGCTTTTTAAACTGGACCATGGACTCACTATTCAGGAATAACTTCATTATATTGTTCCGCTTAGTATTTGGGGAAGAATTGTTCAAATCATAGGGGAGGTGGTTCTTTGAAAGCCCCAGCTAACATGAAAAAAAAATAAAAAAAAAAAACAGGAAGATTTACAATCCGAAGCCAGACTTAATAATACATAACAAATTGCAGCTCTGTTTGGGATTCTCCCTAGGTACCGTTCCTAAGGATTCCAAGTGTTTAATTGAAATTTCTTTGGGGACAGCAGTCATCATTCACTTAGGCATTATATTTATATTTGTGTGCAGAGGAAGGAAGTCAAAGGGCTAATAGACTGGGTGAGCAGAATGGCTGCTTTTCAGCTGCAGGCCCTGAAGAGCCAGCAATTCTCGGAGGAGTGCTTATCCAGGAGACAGCTTGCTTCTGTTGTCCTCTGGGGACCAGGGGAGGAGAACAGAGATGTGACTGACAGCTGTTTCTTCCTAGACGGAGACAGAACTCCTGATCCCGGTGCTGCCTGTGTAATCAAACTGTTCTCAGTCTAGAGGATTAAAACACCTCGAGATGGGAAAGTGTTCTGGTCTAGATTTATTCTTAGAAAGGCTGTTCGTTTTACCCTGATGGTTAGCATAGAATAGTTTAGTCCCAGGGCACTTGTGCCTTCATGATTTCCAAACAAAAGTTAATGAGTAACTATTATTCAAGGCATATTTTAGCCATTAAATTCATGATAGAATCAAAAGAAAAGTCACAATGTTATAATAATTCTCCTTTCAATTTATGAAACACGAGTCATAGATTAGCTTTGAATAGTTTATTCCACAATTTATGTATCTTAAGAGTTAACACTGTTATTTTATTCTGTGCTGTTGTTTTATTCTAGGTTTTACAGGTGCAGTTTTTACCTACATACAGAGAAGTGATTACATATAACCACCTTAATTTTTAGCAGGTTTACTGAGGTATAATTTACACATCATAATATCCTCCAATTCCAAGTGTACAATTGCATAAGTTTGAGTAAATTAACAGAGGTGGACACTTATCACCACTATAATATTTTAGAACATTTCTATCATCCCAAGAGGATTTTTCATGCTCATTTGCTCATAGCTCCTGTCCCAGACACCTGGTTTAACGTTAAGGGTTATAATGAACATTATCATGGTCTATGCTTATCTCCCAAAGGGTCTAGGTTTCGTTTCCTTGGATGTGGACTCTAATCTGTATGTTGAATATTGTAGGTATTATCATCCTTATTTGATACGTGGGGACATTGGAACTTGGAGAAACTGGAGGATTGGGACTTTGTCTTGTGTGATTGCAAAGCCCCTGTGCACTGAGATACACAGTTACTCCTAGTCTGAAAGTGAGCTGGATCTTAATAGACGTTGGAGATTAATAAAAGATTATTCTTGCCCTAACCGGTTTGGCTCAGTGGATAGAGCATCGGCCTGCAGACTGAAGGGTCCCAGGTTCGATTCCAGTCAAGGGCATGTACCTTGGTTGCGGGCACATCCCCAGTAGGAGGTGTGCAGGAGGCAGCTGATCGATGTTTCTCTCCCATCGATGTTTCTAACTCTCTATCCCTCTTCCTTCCTCTCTGTAACAAATCAATAAAATGTATTAAAACAAAATAAAATAGAAGATTATTCTTATGTGTATATATAGCATTTCACTTTTCTAATTTCTCAATTATCTTATTATTAGAATATACATAATTTGTGCACATGGACATGGATGGGCAAAAGTAACTTTACAGTTTTGAGTATGCAAATCACAGTTTATTATTGCATTATTTATTCATTAATTACTGCATTATTGTATAATTATCATATTTTATTAACTGTAAGACGACTTTTGCACACCCCTGTATGTGTATGTCTACGTATATACATAGCATGTCTCTGTTTATTTTGGGTTGTGTTAGGGTTTGATGGCTAGTAAAAAATATGTTATCATTACTTTTCTCATATGTATGAGAACATCTCAAAAAGATTTTTTCATTGAAAGATAAAATTGCTAATATTGAAATACAATATTATAATATTACATGTGGACCAGTTAATTCATTATGTTAAAATTTTTATTTGGAGATATTTGTGTTAGAGTTTTCTACTTTCAAATTATAGTAACAATAATCAGAAATCTAACAGACGACATATCAGAATGGTGCTAAATTTTATTAATTTGGACCAGTAAGAATTTTAATAAAAACTCAGACACCCACTCATGTCATTGAAACAGAAATTAATGTATGATGGTAAAAACTTCTTTGGAGTTGTCAAAATCTGAGTTCCTGCTCTTTTTTCCCTCCATCCCTTCCTCCCTCCTTCCCTCCCTCTCTCTCTCTCTTTGACTTTCTACAAAAGGTATAAAGTTTTTTGTTTTGTTTTTAATATATATACTAGAGGCCCGGTGCACAAAATTCGTGCACGGGTAGGGTCCCTAGGCCTGGCCAGCGATCAGGGCTGATTGGGGCCTTCCAGCTGCCGGCAGGGCCTTCCTTCTGCGCTGCCCCCTGGTGGTCAGCGCACATCATAGTGAGTGCTCAAAATTGGGAACTCCCAAGGGGACACTTTGCATATTAGCAATAGATAGATAGATAGATATTATGTGTGACAATTATTTAAAGTTAATAAATTTTTATTTAAGGAATTTCACATGTTCTTCCACTGCCTTAGTTCCTCCTGAGTTTGAGGCTTAATCCCTTTTAAAAAGAATGTTTGCTCAATCCAGTGGTCATGTCAATAAGTCCTATAATCAATGGGACCCGGTTTTTCAAGTAATTCACTTTGGGGCCACTGTTAGGGTCCGAGTAGATGGATCTGCCTGATCTCTCAAGTTCAGACACCCTCTAAACATGAGTGAGTTCAAATCACAGTCATTCCTAAGGCATCACCCCTTAGAACAGTCCAGATCTTCAGGCTATCCAAATACCTGCAAATCCAGACACTGTGTTCTCAAAATAAAACCCATGACATTCACATGTGTTACAGATTCAAGATTTGTTGCAACCTCATCCTCTCTGCTGACTCTTCAGTGGGAGAGATAGATCCACTGTCATCCGTGTTTATATCTATGACTGTCAGGGTCTTTTTCTTCTAAATCTTCACTAGCATTCATCTGTTTTGAGGATCCTTTGAGGTGGTATTCATACTTCAGTTTTTCAAGATAGTTGAAAAATCCTCTTGCCACTGTTGGCTTGAAGGTTAAACTTTTTCTCCAAAGTAATGGTTTTCTTCCAGTCTCTGATTCTAAAAGAGGAAGTGAGGTCTCTTATCTTTAAATTGTTTCTTATTTATTTGTGGTCTGGTGTTTTTCCTTCCTTTTGTTCTTCCCTTGGTCTTCCTGTTGGCTTATATTTCTTCTTTTTACATTTCTTTTTGTTGAAACTTTCAAAAATAGCCTTTATTTTTATTTATTTTAATATGTATATTTTATTGTTGACAGTGTTACAGATGCCCCCCATTGGCCCCCTCTTTGCCCCCTCCACCCAGACCCTGCTTCACCCCAGGCTTTCACCACACTACTAACTGTGTCCATGGGCTATGCATATATGTCTATAAGATTTTTGCTGTGGTTTTGGTTTGCACCCCTGGAACATTTTTTTTTTTTTTTTTATTGTTGAAAGTATTACAGATGTTCCCTTTGTTTGTTTGTTTGTTTGTTTCCCCTCCCCCCATTTCTCACCCGCCCCCCTCCTAGGCATTCACCACTCTATTGTCTACATTCATATATGCGTATAAGTTTCCCAGTCAATCACTTCCCACACACCCCTGCCCCCTGCCTTCCCTCTGAAATTTGTCAGTCTATCTCATGCTTCTATGTCTCTGGGTCTATTATGTTCATCAGTTTATTTTGTCCATTTGATTCCACATATGAGTGACATCATGTGATACTTGTCTTTCTCTGACTGGCTTATTTCACTTAGCATGATACTCTCCAGGTCCCTCCATGCTGTTTCAAATGGTAAGAGTTCTTTCTTTTTACAGCTGCATAGTGTTTCATTGTGTAAACATAGTTTTTAAAGTCAGTGGTCTTGGTTCTAAAGATGAGTCACTGGATGAATCTCTTGCTCGAGCACTTTCAAGTGAACTGACACATATTCTAATAGGATTTCTTTGCCTCCATTTAGGTGATTAGGAACACATTGAGTTTTAAATAAGCTCCTACCCGAGGAAGAGATATCAGTTCGATTTTCAATATCTATAGCTGAATCAGATGCTGTTATGTAGTCCAGATAATCCATTTCTGATTCGTATTCTCCAAGTCCCTCTCAAAATTGTTATTCATCACTTGTTCCTTCCTTTCACCAATTTCCACCCAACTCGCCAGATGGATTGCACCAACAAGCTCTTGCTCAGTATAGGCCTCGGCTGTATACTGGCTACCTGCAATCCATCCTAGAAGGTCATCCAGGAACCCCTTGACTTCAGCACTCCCAGGCGACAACTGCCTGCCTCTGCGATTGTGCAGAAGAAAAGACCAATTCTTGCTTTTCTATTTACCATTTTGTTGTCCCTTAGCGGGTCATGTAATTTCCCCTTCTCCTGTGTCATTTCATACAAAGCAGGTCTGACTAAATGGCAATTATTGGCTTAAGAAAGTTCTCAGCAGGAAGTCATTGTTGTCTTTTGGATCAAATAGTTGTGTAACTTACCTATAAAACACAGCTTCAAACATTTCCATATGGACTCCATTATTTGGGATAAATCTAACTGATGGAACAAGGGAACGTACATGAAGGATCATTAACCAAAATCAATTCCTCATTCCTGTGATGTCAGAAATCACTAATTCTGATGACCAAGTTCATGTTCTTCTTGGGTCAGTTAGGTATTGGGAGAATTGGTGGTGAATAACTTGGTTTCTTCACTTGAGAATGTAGTCTGAATTATCTGTTTTCAAAAGTTTTCTGGCTCCCAATCGTTGTGTAAGTAAAATGGCAGAACAGCTCTGGCAGAAGGGCTTTGGGAGGGCCAGGTCCTTCTCACTCCAGCAGGCGCTCAGCATAATCCCCAGGGGTCATGGGTGGACACTGGAGGAGATGATTGCAGGATCCTTCCTCTGTCAGCATCCCCTGATTTAAGGTTCTTATTCTCTCCATTCTCTTTTATTAAGAAAGGCTTATTTAAATGATCAGTATAGAAAGTCTGGATCAGAGACTAAAGACTCGCAGCCCAAAGACCTATTTTATTTGGACTGCACCTTTTTGGAATTACACGTTTTGGGCCACCATTTACAAATCAGTAAAAAAATATAGAATTCACATTTTTCTAGAAAAAGGGCAAGATCCGGCAACATTAATTCCACCTCCTTGAGTGGCAGAAATCTACTGGTTCTGAAGACGAGACTCTCTTCCCTTTATCTTTTTCTTTTTTTTTTTTAAATGTATTTTTATTGATTTCATAGAGGAAGGGAGAGGGAGAGAGAAAGAGAAACATGAGTGATGAGAGAGAATCACTGATCGGCTGCCTCCTGCACCACCCCCACTGAGGATCCAGCCCTCCACCCGGGCATGTTCCCTGACCAGGAATTGAACTGTGACCTCCTGTTCACAGGTCCATGCTCAAGCATTGACCCATGTCAACCAGCTCTTCCCATTTTCTCCAGGCCCCCTCCACTCCTTACTGCCCTTTACACTGGCTGACTTAGCTCTTTGTGGTAACTGCTTAGCTTCTGTAAATCATTTAAATTTACAGAATATGATCTCATGGAAAACTGTGTGACTCCTTCGAAATTTTTATATTTTTCAGGCAAGCAGATAATTATCAAAAACTTATGAGCACGAATAAATTGAATCTCCATGCTCAATTGTTCTACTTTTTAATAGAAGGTTCTACTGTATGGTCCTCCGTTTTGGCAAGACATTTATTTATTCAATGAATTTTCCACAATAATTATTCCCCATTGCCTGTGTGACTCCTATAGCCTTTTGGCTTTCAGGGTTTTAGGCTTCTGTTCTGAGTTAATTTAAGTAGTGATTTTCTCTTGTCAGACAAAGGTTCTACATAGCAACAATATATATGACAAAAGATATAAAGGCACTTTTTAAAAAATCGCAAATCTTTTTCTTAGAGTTGTAGCTAATAACGGCTTTCAGAGGATGTGTAGTGAAACTTTGACATATGTCATGGTTGTCAAAGTCAGCATTAACACAAAATAATAAGTTATTTAATATAGGATTCAACTTTATTATTTTTTCAAGTAAGCTGTCTATCACCAAGTTCTGAAGTGGATTTCTTTAAAGTCTCCCTGTCTCCAGAGAAAAGTGGGGGAAAGGCAGCGTGTCCCTGGACAGGATCTATGACTCATTATGTCAATCAAACCCCACTTCAGAAGGGAATAAAGAGATTTGTATCTCAAAGCTGCGCATAACAACTCCTCGGCTTTTCATTTCATATTTATGAGCGGGTTTACTTTGAAGTGTTTATCAGCCAATGCGCAGAAACATGAGGGAGCCTTGCCTGAAACCACACTCCGGCGTCTAATCTGCGATGCGTGCTGAGCAGCCCGGCTCACCAACGCATGCTGTGCGAAAATAAATACCTAAATAAACTTTTTGTTATTGAAGGTCTTGGAGCCATGTCTTTATAAGAACTATAAAAAAAGAATAAATGATGCTGAACATTTTGAAATGGGTGTAACACAGCCAACCTGGCTCCGTGATGTGTGAAAATAAGGGAGGGGCAGATGATTTCCTGCTTGAAATAAAACCAAGTAAAATGCAGAAAAATTAAAATACACAAATATTTACATGTACTTCTCATATGGTCTAAGTCCTTGGGTCTGAGTGACCATACAATGGCAGTGACTAGTACTAAAGTGTTTCTTAAAAAGAAAAAAAAATTTTAAGCTGTAGTTCTTAGAATGGTTGGAGAGATGTCGAAAGTACTAAGTAGAAAGCTGTTTTGCATTTTTATCTGGATTTTTAAATATATAAAAACAAGTAGAAGGAAAGTCAGGGAAGATGAAGAAGGGGGATATATAAAGTATACATTCTTTATGAATAAAACTGCTATATTTTTTGCATGTTTAATGGACCTGTGTATCTTTGTTTAATTAATTCCACAAATGTTTATTGAGCAGCTACTACACTAGGTCCTGGCTTTACAATGGTAAGGTCAGTCAGAGTTGCTGAGGAGGACCTGATGTGTTAGGGGAGGCTGAGAAGTCAAAGTCATTGTCAAGCTCACATATTGTTACTTCCTTGACCCAGGGATGCTCAGTTCTCTACTTCTTTATGTTAGATTCCATATGCATATGCTCCTTTATTTATAGCAAAAAGGGTGTTTAAAGAAATAAGCCTAGCCTGGCCAGTGTGGCTCAGTGGTTGAGCATCAACCCAGGAGGTCACAGTTGAATTCCAGGTCAGGGCACATGCCCGGGTTTCAGGCTCAATCCGCAGTAGGGGGTGTGCAGGAGGCAGCTAATCGATGATGTTGATTGTCTCTCATCATTGATTCTCCCTCTTCTTCTCCCTTCCTCTCTGAAATCAATAAACGTATATTTTGAAAAAAGAAAACAGAAAGAAAAAAGCCTTATTCACTTTGACAGTCTACCAAATGTTTCATTTATTTGAAAAGTTGGGAAAAAAAGAAAATCTAGGAGTCCATAAACCATCCTCTTAGAAAAGAGTTACTTTCTTCTTTTGCCCTTTTTCTACAGATTTTCCAAAGAGTGTCCCACCACCCTGCCCACCTTCATGTATCCCAGTTAGGAAAAGTGGCTTTGAGGCCTAGTCTCTCATGAGAAATCTACAAATATAAAAGGCTAATGTGCTAATTGTCCGACAGTTCAACTTTTGACAGTTCTACCGGTAGCTATGATGTGCACTGTCCACCAGGGGACGGATGCTCAATGCTCAGGCATGGAAACATGGAACAAACTGATGAATCTCAAAGGGAAGGGGACAAGGGGAAGGGCAGGAAGAGGTTAACCAAGGATGTTATATGCATATTAGAGGCCTGGTGCAGGGATTCGTACACTGGTGGGGTCCCTCGGCCTGGCCTGTGCCCTCTTGCAATCTGGGACCCCTTGGGGGATGTTGGATTGCCAGTTTTGGCCCGATCCCTGCAGGCCAGGCTGAGGGACCCCACCAGTGCACAAATCTGTGCACCGGGCCTCTAGTACTATATAATCACAGTAGCTTAAAAGGGAAAATCTTTAGACTTAACTAGAAAGTATGGCATGTGAGATACCACAAGAACTTTGGAGCCAAAAAGGCAAATGCATGAAGCCTATTCCACCTGCACTTTTTGTGGTCTTAGGGATGTTATTTATTCCTTTTGAGCCTATGCCTTCTTCCTACTTTTGTTCTGAAGATTATATGAGCATTTGCATAAAGTGTTTGTGACTTAGTCTTGGCACATACTATACAAACAATAAATATTTAGCCATAAATGCAGGTTAAATGAATGGCTAAAGGATTCCAGCTCTTCTTGATCCCATGTTTTAATTTTTAAAATAAACTGAGGACTCAGAGAATGAGGAGCTTACCCAAGTTCATGTTTGCCACCCATAGTCGGGTTTTCTAGAGAAAAAAGAAATATAATTACTTTCCCCCTACATCCTTCTTCCCACCCACCAATGTAAATGTGGAGGGAAATAAATCCATCAGGAATAAGATATGATATCATGATTGTATATTTATGTGTTGATCTCACTTGCAATCACCAGTAGCAGGACACAGTTTTCCCATCTCTGTATCCTGGTCAGTTCTCAGCACACCTTTTTGTCCTTTTGTAGAACTGAGTTGATTAATCAG
This sequence comes from Plecotus auritus, assembly GCF_963455305.1. Lineage (NCBI taxonomy): Eukaryota > Metazoa > Chordata > Mammalia > Chiroptera > Vespertilionidae > Plecotus > Plecotus auritus. The sequence continues at coordinate 9,563,146 of NC_137773.1, read as the reverse complement.
TTGTAGACATGAAGGGTGGGTGCCCTTGGGTGTGTGTGAGCCCTACGATGGCAGAGATTCTTGGGAAGACTAAAGTACAAAGGAGCATAAAACCTGCCAGGTAGGCAGGCATGTCAAGCATAACAGCCTTTGCGGGGTGTGTTCCTGTTAAGGCTGATGGATAGGTTTTCTGAAAGGACTATTTTGATTTCCTTATCCGAATGGAGATTGAGCACATGGCACACGAGAGAGTGATTTGGACCCAACTCTAAGAGAGAAGAAATTGAAGCAAGAAATAAGTGTTTGAAATCATCTTCTATTGCTGATCCCTAAATAACTTGAATTAATGAGGCCCCACACCCCTTGTGACATGGGCACAGGGGACTTATGGCAGCGAAGCTGCAATTTCCCCGGTGGCTCTTTCACAGGCTAGGGGAGTGCATACAGATTCAGTGCCCCCCTTGAAAGCAAAGCTCCGCTAACAAGGGAAAGGTTGTCTCAGGTGAAGCCTCACCATGTGCCAGGTGGTACAGGTGATTCCCACAGAGCAAAGAGAAGAGTCTCAACAGAAGACAACTAAGTGTCCTGTTGGCTTTCATTGCCTGTCATTCTAGAAAAGCCGTAGTTTTCCTGGTGAAAGTTGGTGTGTGTTTTTTTTTTTTTAATTTTTAATTTTAATTGTTTTTATTGATTTCAGAGAGAAAGGGAGAGAGAGATAAAACATCAATGATGAGAGAGAATCATTGATTGGCTGCCTCCTGCATGCTCCCTACTGGTGATTGAGCTATGTGCCCTAACCGGGAATCAAACCCTGACCTCCTGGTTCATAGGTCAATGCTCAATCACTGAGCCATGCCAGCCAGGCAAAAGTTGGCCTTTTATGAAGAGAGCAATCTGCCAGCAATGACCCTTGATTAAAAAAAAAAGAAGAAAAAAGACAAAGAAATGCACCTCACTTCTTCTCAGCTCTGTCAGAGGCATGTTTTGTGATTTAGTCTTGGCACATACTATACAAACAATAAATATTTAGCCATAAATGCAGGTTAAATGAATGGCTGAAGGATTCCAGTTCTTCTTGATCCCATGTTTTAATTTTTAAAATAAACTGAGGACTCAGAGAATGAAGGAGCTTACCTAAGTTCATGTTTGTCACCCATAGTCGGGTTTTCTAGAGAAAAAAGAAATATAATTACTTTCCCCCTACATCTGTCTTCCCACCCACCAATGTAAGTGCAGTGGGAAATAAATCCATCAGGAATAAGATATGATATCATGATTGTATATTTATGTGTTGATCTCACTTGAAACCTCCATTTCTCTGCTACAAGGGGAAGGTAATTCTTACACTTTCCAAAGATGATATTAACTCCTAAAACAGTTTGCTTTGAAAATCTTCATTGAGCGTGCTCTCTGGATACCAAATAGAAGGGATAGAGAGTAGAGTCGGGTCACTGGATTCTGAGAAAGATTTTGGGGAAATGAGAAAGGCCCAAGGAATTGGTCTGTGATGACTAAACATTTGTTCCACTAATGAGAGGAGGCAGGTGACATTAGTGCTGGGCAGCCTTTGCCAGAACACCTGGAGACAGAAACCAGGCCCTGTTCCTACACCTCTCAAACAGCCAGGTGGCCGGAGCATTGGGTGTTGATGTAGGGAAGATGTCCTCTCGGCATTGCAGGCTGACAGCACTGTTAGAGCACGATCCGAATCTCTTATTAAAAGCCCGTGAGGAGGGTGGTGGGTAGATTCCTTGTAACTGTGGCCTTCCATCAGGTAGGGGTTGCATGGAGGAAGCAGAGCTGCACTGGCCAGCCACGCTTGCCTTGGTCTTCCCCTCCTCCCTAAAAAACATTCAAAATGATATTTTATAACTGTAAAGACAAATTTATTACAGTATAAATTAAAACATTTTCTATAAACAAAAAGTTTAGGTTTTTTTTCCTGGTTTTAAAACAAATTACACCATTTTCATAAGCCCCTAAAAGCATTACGGGCCCTAGTGACTATGTCTATTATGCTTACTGGATAAGGTGGCCCTGGTCCTATTGAAACGGACATTTTTTGTTGTTTTTCCATTCATTCATGAATCTAAAAATGTGAATTTCAGCCCTGGTCTGTTTTCCTCAGTGGTTAAAGCATCAGCCCTTCGTCCAAAGGGTCTTGGGTTTGATTGCTGGTCAAGGGCATGTGCCTGGGTTACAGGTTCAATCCCATTTGGGGCACGTGCAGGAGGCAACCAGTGGATGTGTCTCTCTCACATCAATGTTTCTCTCCCTTTTTCTCTCTCCCCCTTCTCCCTCCCTTTCACTCTCTCTCTAAAGATCAATGGAAAAAATATCCTTGGGTTAGTATTTAAAAAAACAAACAAATTGAATTTCAGTGTTTTGAGATAAAGACCTCGTGTCTTAAAGATGGTACCTCCATCTGATGAAAAGTACAACTCTTCACATACTGTTTAATTTCTGTGGGTTCATAATTCATAGTTACAATTTACACTTAATGTGGTCCACGTATAACATCGCCCTAATTGCTCTCTTCCCACCCCCAACATAACAGACATGCTTTTTGAAGAACAAAGTCTTTACACTGCATTTAATATTGTCTCATTTCTGAAAACTGAATCTAGTCACCATAATTTAATTTTTTCCATGTGAATCAAGGCAGCCCTAGTGAATGATGAATGAGTTCAGTGTTAACGTGTGCATTGTAATACATTTGTTCCCAGAAGTTTTTGAAGTTTATTAAATTTCAAGTGGTTCCTTAATTCCGCTTGCAATTGTACTAAACTGTCTGGTCTATGCATTGCCTCACTCTTCTAGCTGTCAGCTTCGTTCCCTCTCCTCTCCCCCAAATCTATATTGCACCTCCTCCCCATCCTTGATCAGAGGCAAACTCCAAAATCAGTTCGCCCCTACTGCACCCACATGCTTTGCATTCCTGCCTATTACGGGCTTGGATAATTTATCTGTACAGCCTCATGAGCATGTATGTCATTGTACCTATTTTATAGATGAGGAGACAGAAGACTCAGGGGTGTCCATTAACTTGCACAAGATCAAACTTTACCTAGTGAAGTAGGGATTCACACTCTGAGTCACTTGCTCCTGAGGTATTTTTAACCACAGGGATAAAGGGTGTTTCTCCTAGGCAGAAAAGAGCAAACATTTTCTGGCAGCATATTCAGCATGTAATGATTTGGTTGCATTTACTTAAAAAAAAAAAAGATTTTTTAAAATAGCAATTTAAGGTTCATGGCAAAATTGAGTGAAAGGTACAGATATTTCCCATCTCCCCATCTCCCCCATATGCACAGCCTGCCCTGTTATCAGCATTCCCCACTGCAGTGATAAACATTTGTTACAGCTGATGAGCCTACACTGACACATCATCATCACCCGAAGTCCATAAGGGGCATTAGGGTTCATTCCTGGTGTACGTTCTGTGGGTTTAGACAAATGTATAACGACGTGTATCCATCATTATAATATCATAGAGAGTATTTTCACTGCCCTAAAAATCCTCTGTGCTGCCTAGTCCTCTCCCCCTGCGCGACCCCTGTGAGCCACTGACCTCTTCACTGTCCCCACAGTGTTGCCTTTTCCAGGATGTCATGTAGTTGGAATCCTGCATACACAGCCTTTTCAGGTTGGCTTCTTGCACTTAGGAATATGCACTTAAGGTTCCTCCAGGTCTTTTCATGGTTTCATAGCTCATTTCTTTTTAATGCTAAACAATATTCCATTGTCTAGATGAACCACAGTTTAGTAATTCATTGGTTGCATTTACTTTTGTTTCATAACGTTAACCCTGATTGACTGGGACTTAAAGAGGCATGCAAGCAAAGGCGTTTCTTTGTAGTCTAATTCAAAATATAATCATGAACATCCTAAATGTCACGACTCAATAAGAAAATTATGATATTGTAAATATTTTAAGGTATGAAATAGAGATGGTCTGGTCCAAGGCTTCGATTTTTAAATTGTTTTAAATTTTAGAAAAGAGCTTTACATCACAGAAAAGTACAGTAAATGAAGTACATAATACTCATCACTTGTAATTACCATGTGTTATTATTTTGTTACGTTTATTTCAGACCCCTTCTCCCCCATTGCATTCTTCCCTCTGCATCTCCAGAATGAACTGCTGTTAAGAATTTGGTGCATATATTTCCAGGTCAAATTTATCCTATTAGTGTATGTGTCTCTATAAACAACATACAGCACTCATTATATTTTTCCTATTGTGCTTTAGTAACTGACCTTTGGATTTTGAAATCTATCTCTATTAAAACTAAGACTTCTTTTTGAAAATTCTTTACTCATGAAATTGTCATTTTGTGGCAAAACGTGGTCAGTGTTAGAGGTTTGTAGAGCCTGTGGGTTTCTCAGGAGACTTATTCCTTCCAAAATAAGCAGTGTAGCAACTAAATTACTTAACACATCTAACTTTGGTGACAGTTTTATAGGGACGGTATGCAGACCTTTTTTTAAAAAGTCATCAGTTGATGCCTGTGGATATGCCAAAATTCTCGTAAAGCTGTTGACTCCATTGCAGGTGAACACATCCATCACGTGGTGAAAGTAATGCTTGTAAGGCCCTTTGGTTGATGGCTGTAACCACACTGGGAATGATGTAGCTCAGTGAGGAGGTTGTCTCTAGTATTGCTGAAACTGACCAGCTACAGTGGCACTCACACCATGAGCATAATAAGAGTGCTGATGCTGGAGTCTTTCAGCTGTGATGACATGGGACTCTCTTACCCCACTGTGCAAGCTTCTGTATTCTGTTCCTGAACTTCTTTTTGACATTGAATTTATGTGACAACAACTCTCTGTAAGTCAACAGCTGCCAGATGCTAAATGTAATTAAGGCTTTACATGTATTTGTAACCTAGGACATGTGTTAGGAACACAGGAAGCACGGTGGGAGAGGAAGAAAAGGGAAACTCTTGACTCAGTTTCAGTTATCCTCTCCCTATTACACGGATGCTAACAGGCACTAAGAAACTATGGTCTAGCCGAAACCGGTTTGGCTCAGTGGATAGAGCATCAGCCTGCGGACTGAAAGGTCCCGGGTTCGATTCCGGTCAAGGGCATGTACCTTGGTTGCGGGCACATCCTCAGTAGGAGGTGTGCAGGAGGCAGCTGATCGATGTTTCTCTCTCATCGATGTTTCTAGCTCTCTATCCCTCTCCCTTCCTCTCTGTGAAATATCAATAAAATATATTAAAAAAAAAAAAAAGAAACTATGGTCTGCAAGCTCAATGGTTGGATGCTTTGCATGGTTTTAGACAAGTACCTAAACCCTAACAGTGATTGGTGGATGGCGGAGGAGTTGATATAATGAATCAATTGATTTACAAATAAGAGTGTATCATTAATATTTCTCCCTAAATATGTTTGGTTACAATGTAGACGCTGATTAGTTGCTAAAGCAAAAATATCAGCTATACATTCATTCACCTGATGATGGACTGTGATCTATCTCACTAGTTGTCAGTCTGTGGGTGAGTTAATTAACTGCTGAGATCTAGAATAATCCTTCCATGATAGGAGAGTCAAAATGTTTTCCAAACATCAAGCATATGATAGAGACAGGGACTTCCATGAGTGCTAAGAATGCCAATGGCATGTGCCTCTGTCAAAATTTCAGTTAAATTCGGTAGCTTCTCTACTCACATATCAAACATTCCCTGTATTCCTTTGGGAAGGTAGGTTATTACATCACTTAATGGAATAAACATTAAATATATGCAGCTTAACTGGAAAAAAGATTTCATTTGTTGTAGAAAAATTTATATAGTTGTAGAAAAATTTGAAAATGGAAGCATGCCCATCATTTTGTAGTTTTATACTTAATAGTAACATAGTAATAGTAGTAATATATATATATATATATACATATATATATATATGTATATATATATATATATATAAAAGCCTAAGCAATTGTCCGACAGTTCGATTGTCCGACCGGTAGCTATCAGATGCACTGACCACCAGGGGGAAGATGCTGAACGCAGGACCTGCTGAGCTGCCGTGACTTGGCAGCTGCGGTTCTCGGGTGATGCACCTGGAACCAGAGAGGAGGGAGCCCAATTCCGGGGTCACCCAAGAACTGCCCTCTCGCAATCCAGGACCCCTTGGGGTATGTCAGAGAGCCAGTTTCAGCCCGATCCCCACAGGTCAGGCCGAGGGACCCCACTGGTGCACTGTGCCCCAGGCTTCTAGTAATAATAATAATAGCTAATATTTATTGCCTTCTTACTTTGTTGTGGAATGCTCTACATATATATTATATACAGTATATATATATATATATATATATATATATATATTATATTATATATGTATATACACACAATTACTATATAAGGCGAGTAGTTCTCACAGTAAGTAAATCTCTAAGCAACTAAAACAAAATAAAATAAGAACTAAAAATGAGCTAAAGACAATAATCTAAAGATTGATTTGCAAGATCACAGCAGCTCTTCACTGAGAGCAAGGGCTGCTATCAGAGTGCAATTAGGAGACTGGACCTTGGGTTTTGAGAAAGAAAGAGGACTGAAACTGAGATTCCTGCAATAAACAAGAGACTTGAGAAGAGATATGTGGTTAATGAGTACCATGGGGCCTAGACAGAAGCAAATACAGAAATTTCAGGACACAAGAATCATCAATTTTGGCCTCTGTGATTAATTTTTGAAAATTAAAATAAACCAATCTCAAATAAAATTAAATATAATGAAATACATAAAAAACACACCTTCATGATTAAGAGCAAGCAATGCAACAAACAATCAATTTTGACCTTTAAAGTCCTAAAACATTAGAATTCGTCAGATACATACTTTCAACTGTGTATAATATACAGATTAGCAAGTAATAAAAGCACTGAACAGAAACACTTCAAAAACTGTAATAGTTTTTAAAGGAAATGCGTAATTGCCTAAATTTTTAAAATGTTTAGTATATGTAGTAAATATGAGATCAGGCACAATTAAAGAAAGAATTAGTCAACTAAAAACAATAACCAAAAGAAATTAGCAAGAGACAATATAGAGAAAAAAAAGATCAAAAATATAACAGAGACATTTAGAGAAAGGGATAGTATTTAGTTTAATTACTGAGAAAATACAGAATGTAGAAGTAAGTATTTAAGAGGCAATGGCAGAAAAATATTTAGAATAAAGAAATTATGAATTCCCAGAAATTGGAGCACAGTATATATCAAGCAAGAATTGAATTCTAAATAGACTGATATAATTATGCTCTCTAGCCAAGTGCAATTATATTAGAAGTAACAAACAAAAATATAAACAAACTATCTGAATACATTTATAAACTTAAGTTCAATAGAAATATGAAAATATTTAGATCAAAACAATGAAAATACCATGAATGAAGAGTTGGGTGAAGTGGTGAAAGTGATCATTAGAAAGGAATATGTAGCCTGGAATGCTTAACAAAAGAAGACTGGCTGAACAATAATGGCATAAAGAGTAAAATTTAAATATATTAAAAAAAAACAATGGCATGAACTCAAAGAAAGGTGGGGAAAGGGATAATTTGTAAACAGAAAGGAAGAATTTAAAAAAATGGTTTTTGAAGGACAGACATAATCATTGGTAAAAACAATCCAGCTAAAAGAAAGAAGGCACAAACAAATCATGTCAGGAATGGAAATGAAGACAGCAAACAACAAATCTAGCAGACATTGAAAGGACTCAGAAATACTTGGAAAACTATTCCAATCCATTTGAAAACATAGCTTAAATGGGCACATTCCTCAAAAACTGTATTGTTTCAAAACTTCCTAAATCAACTCAAGAAAAAATAGAAAATGTTAATAATCCTATAGTAAGAAACCAAAATCGCAGCAAGTCTCTTCCTCTGTAGACTGATGGTCACCTAATAGCTACAATTTGCTGTGTAGTTAACTCCGTGGCAGGCAATGTTCTAAGCATTTCTACCTACCTTACCTAATTCAGGTCTCACAACAAGCCTATGAAGGTAGGTGCTATTTTTTTTCTAGAAATATTTTTATTTTTATTTTTTAAATTTTATTTTATTGTTTAAAGTATTACATATAGTAGTACATATATCTCCTTTTTTTTTCCCCATTGACCTTCCCCCAACCTCCCCTACCCCCTGTCACATGCCCTCATCCCCCGTCCCCCCCCCCCCCCCCCCCCCGCCGTGTCTTATGTCCATTGGTGTGCTTATATGCATGCATACAAGTCTTTCGGTTGATCTCTTCCCTCGCCACCTCCCCAATACTCCCCAGCCTTCCTGCTGTAATTTGACAGTCTGTTCGATGCTTTACTGCCTCTGTATCTATCTTTTTGTTCATCAGGTTATAATGTTCTTTATTTTCCATTAATGAGTGAGATCATGTGGTATTTTTCTTTCATTAGGTGCTATTTTTTACGTCCCCTTTATAAATGAGTAAATGTAGACTCACCAGAACAAATGAATTCTAAGAATATATGGTCAATGAATATTTTTAAAAGAGACACTGGAACTCCCACGTTAACCCTAGGCTGTATATATAGTGACTATTTGATAGGGCCGCTGTCCTCATTAATTAGAAAACTATATAAAAACATTTTGGACTGTGCCTGCCACACTATGAAGTCCTCAGTAAGGGAATCTAGTAACTGTTCTCAGATATAGGACAGCTAGACTATTGTAGCCCACGCACTATTGTCCTTTTCTTTTTCTGATTACCAGTAAAAATACTGTTTGGAGAGGCAGAGCCTCCCACGACCAGATGTCCACCACTGTGATGCTCTACATAGAATACGTGATCGGTATCATCTTTAATAGCAGAATTGATTTTTAACCTTGTCTGAGCTTTAATCAGCAGAAAAGTCTCCAGCTAGCCAGATGACTGGACATCTCATTTCTCTTGCTGAACTGGCAGCTGCTCAGCAGAACCTTTTGTTGTGCCTGTTGTGTGCTTTTCCAAATTGGACTTCGTTCAGGTTGGAACCTGGAAATGTCACCATTTCAGAGAATGCCCCTTTCACCTTTCTCTGTAAAGTAACAAAGCTTTCAGAGAAACCTAGGACATAGGACACTCTCCCTTCTTCACTAGCCATTTTGGTGTCTCCTTTGGAAATGTGTGTATTTGCATTGGAATGATTTCAGTTACAGATTGTAAAAAGTTGTGACATCTCTGACATTCAGACAGAGATTAGAATACTTAATCTAAAAATGAAGAAACACTAAAATATTAATGTTTTAGGTGCTACACATAAAAGAACATTGTTATCCTTATAGTGTACTTTTGAATTATAAATGTTTGACTTACATTTTTTTGAATAGTAATGCATGTGCACCTACTCTGTGTTTTTAAGCCACAGGATCATTTGTGAACAGTTTTGTCAACATTTGGGAAAATATCTGAATATGTAAAATCAGATGAACTTTAGAAGGGCATTAAGAGAGAGTATGTGAACAATTTTAGTAAACACAGCATAAAACATTAGAATTCATAAGTAGTTCCTTCTGGCCTTCAAAATTGTTATTATTGCATATAAAATATGTAGGTTTTAGACTTGTATGAAAATAATAATTTATATAATGTTGGTAATTGTTTGGACTGATTATTTTGTGTAGCTCATATATATTTATAATTGCTCAAAATGTAAATATAAGGTATTTAATATAAGAAAATAATTTGGCGATATGCTTTGATTAATCAAACAAAAATAAGTTTTATTTTTTATAATTACCACATTTTTCTTGATTACTCTATTTTGCAAAATTTTAAGACATCAGGTGAAAACACTTTATTTACTGTGATAAGAACTATAACATTATAGTTTATATCCATGTCTTAAATACCTGTTAGAAAAAATCGGATATTCATTTCTGATTGTAAAATATAGACTGTAGCATTTGCTAAAGAAAAGTGACCCATGTTTATTTACAGAAGATTCTTTTTCTTAGAATAAATGATCCTAGAAAAGGCCACTTAAAAAAAGGAATCAATGTTCAAAAAGAACCAAAACTTATATTAAATAATAAAAATAATTCATAGTAACTTTATTTTGAAAAAATAAAATGTATTGTAGAATTTATTTAATACTGAATACAATTTATTCTTCCAAATGTGCTATAGTTATTTTAAAAGAAAAGAATACCAAGTCAGGGGGCATACTATACATTTTACAGCCAAATTGTATGACTACATTATTCCATCTTTTACTTTAAATTTGCATTTTGAAGCATGATCACAGAGGGTCATTTTTTTCCCCACACACACAAAAAAATTGAATATAAGGGGAAAAAATAAAATCCAAGGAACTCACCTCTATGTTCCTCCTCAGGTCCCAGGACCCTAATAGACCTGACTTCTTCTCAACTCCTTGTAGATTCTTCCCAGGTGATTTTTATATGTACTATCAAGGGTTTTTAGCTGTACTTAGTGAGTGGGAGGAATAGAGAGAAGTGGAACATTCCATCTTGGTCTGGAACCAGAAATCCACCAAATTATCTTTTGAAGAGTTCATCATCATGCTAACATCCATTTTTAGTTTCTCGTAATAGCTTAATTCTGTTAGATTTTGCTTATGCTGTGGCCTTGCTTATGATCCTTGTGTTTTTTAGCAACATTTGTGTTGACACTGTGGAAAATCTGCATCTTCATGAGCTTTCTAATTTAATCTCACATTAGCATTATATTACTTTCTATTATCAGCAACTAATTGATGACATAGACATTGTTATATGATTGATAGGAAATCAGATATTAGCAGTAAGTGAGTGGGAACAGGTGGGAATTAATTTTATAAGTGATTATTAGCAACTATTTTCATGGTATAGCAACTTAGGCTTCTCTGTGTAAAATCTCTTCTCTGAAATTCAGAGGACCTACATAGTGAACATTGATATAGTAAAAGTATTCTGTTTTGTAATCCACCATTACTACAGTTAATTTTTATCTTCCTGCCCTCATAGTATGAAATCTGTTCAAATGCTGACATTTTCAGCGCTATTTTGTATTCCCTGGTATTACCCATGACATGATAATTCTGACTTAGCAACATATGTGCTTCTCCTAGTTAAAGGTTATTTGAAAGTGTGAGAAGTTGGTAAAAACCTAGAAAATAAAGCCATGATCACAACGTGCTGACATATCCCTCCTTAGAGCTGCATCCCCACGTACAATTAGTTGGCCAAGTGATGACACTTGATATCTAAGGCAAAAATTTCTCTCTAAATTTTTTTGGTAAAAGAATCTGTATTATACATAGGTTGTGATCAAGAAAAAGACAACTTAAAGCAAAAGCGATTTAGCAAGAAAGTAATGTTTAAAGATTGTTTTCTGCTATCCTGATCACCTAATGGTTTTTAGACATTAACATTCTCTCCCGTCACCTTAAATTATACTAAAATTCCATGATCTAAATGTCATAGATTTTGTGTAATAATTCATCTATAAAAATATTGACTCATCTTCGTAATATAATATAGGGCCATCCTGGGAAGTTAATTGGCAATAGCTATAAAACACATCCTTGAGATGACCTGAGTTTGACACACTTGCCGACATCCACTTTCATCAGTGATATCAAGGAGATTGGGGGCAGATAGAGGGTAAACATGAGTTTCATGAATATAGTGCCTCTTTTTATTGTTTTGCAAGATAGTAAAGGAGGAAGGAAATGTTGACTGCTTTCCACTAGACACCTCAGCCTGGGGAATTATACAATGACTAGTCTCTTTATTTCATCCAAAGCTGCATGGAGCTTAATAAAGACATAATTACACAAGATGAATTAAAGCAAAAGTAGTCTTCCTTCAATGAGAAAAGTAAGTGCAAACACTAAGTTGACACAGTATTAAAATGTCCCCATACTATTTACATGCTGAGCATGGGGCTCCAAGCTCTAAGACAAACAACATGAAACATGTTTGTCTGAAACACATTCACATAGAGGAATGTGTGGGAAGATGGGTATGGGTAAGAGCAAGCCGAAGGAGACATGATAACGTCTCCATGGAGTAAATTTCTAGTCCCTGAAAGCAGTGAGCCTATTGCTAAATGAACATCAGTGAGGCACGCTGCTAAAGGGTGAAGGGCTGGACCACCAGGTGACCTCCCATGGCTCCTTGTACTTTTCCTATATAATATTTATTACGGCATAGATTGCGCTTTGTTTAGGGATTCTTTGATTAATGTTCTTTCCCGATTAGACTATAAATATCATGGACTGTGTTTTTATAATGCTCACTGTTATATCCCCAATGCCTAGCCTAGCACCAGGCACAATAAATATTTGTTGAATGATTTAATAAAGAATAGACCACAGTGAATATGGCTTACCTGTTTCCTATGTTAAGCCACAAGCTTGGGAAAGGCTTGGTCCAGGATCTGCCCCAGGTATTGAGAATGAATATTCTTTGAGTTAGCTAAGGTTAAAAAAAAAAAAAAAAGCAAACCAGGAATTGTGGGGAATGGGTGGCATCAGGAAGGTAAGGTCCTATGGGAAGATGAAGATGAGGAGTTTAGAAGATATAATCTCCAAGGAAACAATTCTGTTTTTAGAGGAAAACCTGCCTTTCTACAAGCCAGTGTGAATTTAGTTACTTTTTCCTGGTGAATTCAATATGGTACCTCAGGTTGTATTTTCCATGTTGCTTGCTTGTGGCTTCAGGGCTGTGAGCTTGAAGTGGAAACTCATGAAACATACCCTTTCTTTTCTAACATTTGTGACTACTTAAAAAAAATTCGTGCAAATTTTCACTGATTTATGATGATCTCAAGTTTGTTTTATGAGAAAAATAATATTTTAATTCCTTATCATCCAGTAAATTTGATAAGCAAAGCAGGGACCCTGTATTTATTCCACAGCTCCCCATGCCCAAGGCTGACCGCCTGTTCCCTCCAGTCCCCAGATTGAAAAGTACGTGGGAAGCTCTGCAACAGAGGCTTCCTTGCCTCACACAGATGTTTCTCTTTTCCCAAGGAGGTCTTTGAAGCTAGTTCCCAATCATGCGATGTGGGAAAACCATCCGGAAAGTGTATGCATATACTCCATTTCCAATGGAGTCCAAGAGCTGAAAATTCCCACGTGTGGAATAAAAACATATATGTTCAATTTGGCTTGTTTTCATTAATTGCAGGAAAAGGAAGCAATACATTTCATGACTTTCCGGAACAAGCATGGGCTCTAAAGACAAGTCGGGAAAATGTTCACATTCAACAACTTTTCTTTCATTGACTTAAGAATGAGAAAAGCAACAATCGAGAGAAAAGTATTGTAGTACCAGATATATAGGAGCTCAACAACTTCAGTTTTATAGACTACTGAACCGGAAATATACATTTTCGTGTACAATTATGAGACAATACCTAGTTACCAAGGGTGCAGACTGGAACAGAGTGCAGGGGGCAGAGAATTTCAGCAGCATGAGCAGATGGGCCCGGGGAATAGACAGTGTGGTGACGGCAGCAAGGCTGGCCCTCCTCCCGCACAGGTGGTGGGAAATCACCCCATGCCCACGGGGACTTCTGCTTGGGTTAGCTCCCCAATGGGTTCACTCCGCGGAGACAATTGTGTATAGAAATGGGTTTGATTCCATTTACCCGGCCAAATAAGGCTGGGGAGGTTCAATGTGCAGTGAAGAAAGAAAAATAAAACTTCAGAATAAAAATACTTGTCTGTTACAAATTAAAGTCACACTAGATTAACATAAACGGTTGCTTGGTGCTTTTTAAAAGTAAAAGCGGAGCAGTGGTGGCATGTATGTGGACTGTCCGAGTGTGAAGTTTAGCATGAGTTTCAGACTTGAGTGATTGGGAATGCCTCTAGTGCAGTGGTCGGCAAACCGCGGCTCGCGGGCCACATGCGGCTCTTTGGCCCTTTGAGTTTTTAGCAAAGGCCAGTTTAGGAGTACCCTAATAAAGTTAATAACAGTGTACCTACCTATATAGTTTAAGTTTAAAAAATTTGGCTCTCAAAAGAAATTTCAATCGTTGTACTGTTGATATTTGGCTCTGTTGACTAATGAGTTTGCCGACCACTGCTCTAGTGTATTTGGTACACATAGTGAGCAAGCCCATGGCTTCAGTGGTACTTATAAGGTTTCCTTCACTTACAATATAGAAGTGCATTTCTTCACTGTATATTTTTCATTGTCCATACATTGGTTAAAGATTTTACAAAAATTAGCTTTGTGCATCAATAAATTGAGTGTACCACATGATTCCATGTAATTTGCCTTGAAACCTTAAAATGTCTTGAAAGAAGCTGCATATTAAAGCACACAAATAGAGCATTCCTATGCAAAAATGTTGCCAAGTGGGTTTTTGATTGAGACCATTTGACATCGTAGAAAGAGCACAGGCTCGGAGTCTGCAATTTAGAGGTGAATCGGGCCCTGCCACTTCCCCAAGTGTGACCTTGGATCCAGTATTTAACTTCTCTGTAAAGTGTTCAACCCCTGAACTGATGGGCTATGGTGGGATTTAAATGAGATAAAGCTGTACATTGCCTGGCCCCATGCCTGGCTCATGGTAACATATAAGTATTCAACAAATGCCTGTTCTCTTCTGCTTCCCATAAAACCACGTAACACCCCTCATACCCCACATGTGTACATATGCACTCTCCATAGGTGAAACCTATCTGTGGTGTTCAATTGTGTGAGCAAAGAGAAATGGTTTGATATCATTTGAAAACAAAAGGACTGATGCTTCATCCGTAGGATGCTGACTTAGTTAACAAATTATATAACTTATTTAAAGAAAACAGTTTGGTGTAGATGATCACATATAATACACATAGCTATCCTGAGAGGAATTTAAGAGATTAATACCCAGATTTTACAGATGAGAACATTGAGGCTCAAGGAGTAAGAGACTTGCCACAATGAGACTTACCAGTGGGAAGCTAGGACTGGTACCCAGGTCTCCTGGCCACCACTCCCATTTATTGGAGGATTAAGGTTCTTTGACTTGAAGACAGACTGCTCAAGATCAGATCCAGGTTTTGCTACAATCTAGATGTATGACCTTGGGTAAGTCACTTGAATTCTCTGTTCTTCTATCCTTCAGTTTCCTTACTTAAAGACTCATTACAATAATAGTATCATCATACTAAAGTTATTATAAAAATTTTAAAATGTGAAATAAACATTGCAAAATAAAAGATACCTGTAGCAAAGTAAGTGCTCGGTATATATTAGCTATTACTATCAATCTAGTGTTTTTTCACTCATCTACGTGGTGCTCCGTAAACAACCATAAATGCTTAGAATTTTTTTTTAAATAAGACCTGAGCATTCTGTCCTAGGATTCAAATTAATCTTAGATGGTTCCATTTTTTGTTCTCAAATTGACCCCAATACCCTAAGTACACTTGCCCCAAGACTCAGTTCTGTGTACCGTGGCAAACCTGGTCAATTTTTTGGATGGGAAAGTGTCTGTCTGCTTTTTGTAAGAGTACATTTTAACCCTGTAAAGCATTTCCCCCGTTGTAACGGCCTCTCTGTTGCTGTCACCCTAGGAACTAACTTCACCCTTGCGGAGCTGGGCATCTGTGAGCCCTCCCCGCACCGCAGTGGCTACTGCTCGGACATGGGCATCCTTCACCAGGGCTACTCCCTGAGCACGGGATCTGACGCCGACTCGGACACCGAGGGAGGGATGTCTCCAGAACACGCCATCAGACTGTGGGGGAGAGGGATAAAATCCAGGCGCAGTTCCGGCCTGTCCAGCCGTGAAAACTCAGCCCTGACCCTGACTGATTCTGACAACGAGAATAAGTCAGATGATGAGAACGGTAGGCCTGCTTCTTACATACCTTTCCATGTTCTGGGCACTGCACACTGTGGGGCTTGGGCTGATGTCCTTTTTCATAATAAAGAGGCATCTAAAACCATTCATTTCCTTGGAAATTGACTTTGTCTGCCCACTCTGAGCTGGGGGAGGAAATCAGCCAGCCAACCTCGAGCGCATAAGGAATCGCATGTTGACGATGACTCGGTTGTCAGGTAGAGTTGGTTGGTCTGAGGAGCGAGTAAATGACATTGCCGACGCGGAAACATAAACCATGACCTATGCCTTGAAAATGTCCTGTCTCCACAAGTTTCTAGGTCTATGTATTGATGTCCCCTTCCCAGGAAATGGCAACCTGGGTGGTATATTTACTTTTTTTCCATGAAGATCTCATAAGGATCCTACCTTAGCTTAGCCTTTTATTTCCAGGCGGCAATGCCTCATATCCTCGTATTGAAGATCAAACTCAGAACAGATGCTCTGGACTTTAATGACAAATAGGAAGGGGTTTGTCTTCAAAAAGAGAGTTCTGTTCTGGGTGTACTTTTCTCCTTGGTACCTACTATGTGGGCTAACGACTTCCCACATCTTCTATCACAGATCGCGGCGGCTTATCCATCAGCTTTGTAGATGGGCTTGAATGAAACTTTGAAAATTAAATGCTTCCGATCATTAAGCAGTAAATACAAGGAAGCCTAAGAAAGTCATTAAAGAGATAAGGTGCTTATTTGTGGGTTTCTCAACGACTCACAACTGTGGTTAGTCAAAAACATTTTTTTTTAAAAAAAAAAGAGAAATCGCATTAGGTACAGTTGATTTATGAAGAAAACATCAAATGCTGTGTGGGTTGTTATGAATATATTGTGTGTTTGATAAAGGAATTACCATTAAAATGCATCCAAGTAGATCAGTGAAGGGTGTTTATATAAAATGCTATAAACTTATCCTAAAGCAGCTTTAAGTATGTTCTTGCATTAAAAAAATAAATAAAGGAAACTTGCAGGCAGACAGCTTGTTGCCAATGCAAAAGCAGAGCTAAGTATTACTTGATCTCAAAACTATTGAAAATACATCATTTCCTGGGTAAGTTGCATGTAATCCAAAAGTGTCACTTGGTTGCATTTAAATTTAGGTTTAATTCTGAAATAATTTATTCCACGGTGGGGACAAGGGGATGTGTCTTAATTATGCCTTCGTTCTCATAGTTAATCAAGGTGTGCTCTCGAGGAAAAATCCGCACTTGACTCCTTTTGAATTCTGACAGAATTCTGCCACTTGGCACATTCAACACTCCAAGGTGCTTCATTGATAGGAAATTACTTTTAGAAGTTTCCAGAAAGGCATACATTGAATTCATTTCCTGATGTACTTTTTCAGCTTACGTATGTGTCGGATACAGTTCCAACAGAGGCAGTTTGATTACCTCATAAATAAAATCCCTTGCAACCCAAGAACTTCAGGAACAGTTTAAACAAGGTATTTTAGCAGAATTTCCTTGTTTGGTATTTTCACCAGTCTCATGAGAACCATCTCCACAGAATTATTTATACATACTTATGGAGTTTGCACCCTCTCTTTGAGAGCTACATACATCTTTAAAAACTCAACTAATAAAGGGAGTTTTCCATGAACAAAGGGAGCCAAAAATGCTTGCCTTGAATTTACCCAGAACTGTTATGGATGGGAGAACTTTATAATTAGTGATGTATTTGATAGGCCAACAGTTTCTTTGTTTTCAACACTATTTGAAACATCATGTTTGAACCATTTTCACCTTAGAGAAGTCTCTATAAACCCCCGGGTCCTCATAGGAAATAAACCCTTAGACACAGTGTCATTGTTGTTTCTGGAATTGCTAGTTATAATGCAGTCAGAATTGCATCAAGAAAAATGATAGGAGGACTAAGTAACCCTTTCGTGCCTGCGTCTGGCAGAGGACGGAGGGGTGTTGTAGCCAGAGTCCAAGCTTGGGAAATAGATTGTTATTTTAAAACAGACAGAGAGAATGTGTCTGCTTTTCTCTGTTTAACCATTGTTCAGTATTTCCCATATTCAAAAGATGTACAGAATGCATGTTCTGTTCTCCTTTGCAGCCAGAACTAAAACTAAGAAACTGTGCACGTCATGTTATAAGCTCTTTAAGCAAATAACAGTTAGGTACACACTCCTCTGCACAACGAGGCGTTGACTTCCGTCCAATTCTTGCTCTCACTCCCCGACAAATTCTGTTTAGCTCACAGAGAAATCAATGCGTTTTCACACCACTGACTTTATGAAGTTTGGGAATGTATTATCATATAGATTGACAGTTGCCCCACTGATTCCACACCGCAGTATGGACACTCACCAAGCCGTCATTAATTTCCTCGCACTTGTACCCGCAGTGGCTCCCTCCATAATAAACACCCCGTCCTTCAGAACCAAATCGATAACCTTTTAGGTACGCCTCTCCTGAGCGGGAAGTAACAAGGATCTGTGCTTTGAAAAAGAAGCTCTCCAGTTTCATGTTAGATTGTAAGGAGACGGGTCATAAAAATGAATCTATTCCTTGGATCCCATATATTTCCATGGCATGTTTATGGGGTGGGGGGGTTCTCGGGGTACATAGAGTTTCCCAGTGCTTCTGGAAAACCACCCTTAACAAATTCCTAGTGTGGTTTTATGAAGCATAGGTAGAACGTGGAGCCAGGTCTCAAAAACCAACTTCTCTCTCTATAATGTGAGATACGTAGCCAACCTTCACCCTCATGTCATAAATTTCCCGATGGCCGCAGTCCTTCCTGTATGCTGCTGGGACAGAAATGACCCACTAGTAACTTGAAAACCCTATTACACTGAGGGCACAGAGGAGTCTGTCTTTTTTTTTTTTTTTTTTTTTTTCTTCCCCAGCATAGACATTTCAGAACCATCGCCCCTCAGCTCTGCACCTTACGCTCACTGAGTGACCACAGGATTCGCACTGGGCTTGGCTTGGGTTTCTTTCAATAGATGCAACGCTCGGGTCCGGGTTATTTCAGCAGGCTCTTTCCCCTGGTCTGTACGTTAATGATGGCCTGGTTAGACTTCTCCCAAGCCTTCGCAATGAGATTTGAGAACAGCCCAGCCAAGTTTCTGCTGCTGTGAAATTTCACTGCATCTATCGAAAGGGCTTTCCCGGTGACTTTAAATTAGAAACATTCCTTTTTGGGGTAATAAATGTCCCGCTTAAAATATATCCTCTCTGAGGCCCTTTGTGTCGCCCGAGTTATGGAGAAAATGGGGCAGTCACTAGTACACAAGAATAACTAATTGCCTTCTTAAAAATGCGGAGAAGCACACGTTGTAAAAAATATCTGGTCTGTGTACTCTTGACTCCCTGAGGCAGTTTCTTCACCTTGGGGACTTGAAAATATCCTTGAGGTTTTTCTGTTGTTTTTTTTTTCCCCCAGCACAGTTCTATTATAAGTTTCAGTTATATTATTGGAAATCCAGGAAGAAGAAAAGACAAAGAAAATAAGCTTGGCTATGGGGTAGGGAGCCAGACGTTACAGAAAACGAAATCTGGCCTCGGTTAAAGCTTTAAAAAAAAAAATTATCCTTCCTTTCTCTTCTCCGTTTCCACCCAAAGTAAATAAGGACAATGTTCATTTTCATCTGTTGTCAATTGGGACATTTATAATTCTCATAATGCGCTTTGAGGCTGAAACTATAAATGTTGGGTTAATTCCATTGCATTTCACCAAATGCATTTATAAACCAAGCCGGCTCTGGGCACATAATGGATTTGTGTGGAGTGTGTTTGTGGAACATAGATTCTATTAGATTGTGAGTCCTCCCGGCAGGTCGGCGGTGCCCGGTGCCCGTGTCTCCTCCCAGGGCCTAAGCACACGGCTACTGGCTGCATGTTAATTGAGACATGAGGCATGAACTCGGAGGGAAGGAGGGTTTTCCTTCGTACCAGAGACCGTGTCTGCAGCTTGTTCCTGCCATCCACATCGCATTCGTTTGTCATACGGGGTGACTTTCTTCCTCTCTCTTCAAAATGTGGCTTCTGGGTAGATTTCACATTGGAGTTCCCCGTAAGTAAACACCTCCAAGACCTGCTGTGGCGTTTTGTCTCGGCCCCACTCTGTCACTCTTGCATGCTGTCAAATTTCCTTTGTGTTTTAGAAGCTAATCTACTCCTTTTGTAACCCCCATCCTGCGTGTGTAAGCTACACCGAGTGCCGAGAACAGAAGTAAAAACTTATTGTAAGCACCAGATAGTTTTAGCCCGGGGCTCATCATTTTGCCCTTGAAGTTGGGAGGAAGAGTAGTAAAAGAGGTGGCTACGAAAATCACAAGGTGATATTGGACTGTACTTTTGATGTTGGTATGCAGATGACTTCTTTTCCAGGCAAAATTCATGGGAAACACTTACATGGAACCTTATTGTCTTAATTCCTTAGATACAAAACAAAAAAAAAACAAAAAAATGAAAGAAAAGAAAACAAACTTTAAATTCATTTCAATGACAATTATTTCAAAGTGTGTTTATGAGCTTTATTATTTTTTTTTTATTCTTAGAAATTTGAAAGAATAACATTTATAGAGAAGAACTTTAAAATGAGGTAGCATGGATTTAAAAAAAAAAAGACGCGAGAACAAAATATCCCAAGCTCCCAGCCTTGTCTACTCCTAAATAAAAGGATGATTTGATTTTGAAAACTCTGGTTTGATTCCCTAAAAGTGCAGATATTAGAGGCTCTAGAGCAGCCGTGGGCAAACTACGGCCCACGGGCCGGATCCGGCTGTTCTATCCGGTTCTCTTGCTCTCCCCTCCTCTCCTTTACTTTGAATTTACATTAGTTCACACAAACACTCCATCCATGCTTTTGTTCCAACCCTCCGGTCCAGTTTAAAAACCCATTGTGGCCCTCGAGTCAAAAAGTTTGCCCACCCCTGCTCTAGAGGCACCTTATTTTACAAAAAAAAAAAAAAAAAAAAAATTATTTTCCTTTTTTGTAAAATTAATAGGAGTCTCAAATATATACTAGTAATTATCACAGTGTTAAAATACAGCTGATAAGAATAAACAACCACAGGCAAAATTTAGGAATATCAAATTGTCACATGGCTTGATACATGAGCAAGAAATGGGAGGCTTGATGTTTGCCCAATGAACCTGGATGAGACTTCGGTGATCTAGATTTCCGGCTGATTAAGCCACGCTTCCATCGCTGTAACGTAGTGAACTTGAAGGACCATAAGCCTAAGTGCTGATTCCAGCACTGCATGTTCCACATTATAAACTTTAGTTGCATGGTTCTTAGGTATTTCTGTTTCTTTCTTTCCTTTGGTGGTTTCTTTCGTGTTTGTTAACGCTCCCGGGGGCTATCAAGCAATGGCTCCATTCAGAAAATACAATAAATAAATGCAGCGCTAAGCCTTCCTTTTGGCAGGGCCAGCCTGATTATTACACGTGTAATCTCCAGGCCTCTGGGGAGACACTGGGCTTGCTGGGTAATCATTTGGCTTTGAGCTGCTGAGTTCCTGATATCTGTACTTTCACTCGGGCTAAGCAGCAAAGGAGGGAAGCCGGTGAGAGGCCACATGTTACTTCTGTCCCTTCACAATCAGAAGCCTCTTCACGCAGAAAACGCTCAACTTTTTTTGCTTAGCGTTCAGCCACATTTGAGTTTCATTGTTGTTTGTCAGGGATCAAATGAAATTTTAACTTTGGGGAGAAATGGAATAAGTTATTAAGGCCATAAATAAAATGAGTTAAAGCGAAGGACGTTGATAATATAAACTTTCTAGACATCTGAGTCAGGATGAATTTGCACAGAAAGTAATAGCAAACTAATAAGGGCGTATTAAAAGTAATGAGACATGTCAATGACCCGTTCTGGAACTGGGACAGGGCGAGTGGAAGGAGGCAATTTTAAGTGAGAGGTTTGTAAACAGGATAAACATTGCAGATATGTAGGTGTTGTGTATTTATGCGTGTACAGAAGGGCAAAACTTTTACTTATTATTTAATGCTGAGTATTATTTAGCACAGGCTGAAAGAAATGCCTAGGAAATGATCCCTCCCAGTCTCCTTAAACTCGGTTTTAGGACTGTGAAAGAAATAAAGGCGGAAATAAAAGGTCCAAGGAATAGTCATTAACAACAGAGGTCACGAACTGTAGCCCAGGAGTTGTGCTATTTGGTTAGTTTTGGACAGTGTCTAGAAATTGTACATTACTAAGCAACATTTGAAAAGTGGGAGATTTCATATTAGAAATTTGTATTTTGGGCTTCTCTCTAGATCTATAAAATCCAGTGACACGGGTCTAGGTTTCACCCTGAAACGAATTGGGTTAGAAGCATTGACCTTGCAGTTCTAGGTGGTTCCTATCACCTGTGTCACCCACGCTTTCCCCAGGCGCCTTCTCTCATTTGAGGTTCACTGTAGCCTTTGTAGGAACTGGAGTTACCAACCTTAACCTACATACAAACTTGGGGCAAATCAGAGATAATAAATGGTAGAAACAAAGCTAGAAACCAGCAATTTTAGCTTCATTTAACGTGTTCAGAACAGTTATGTTACATCTTTTTCTTTTTTTAAATTTGACTCCTCTGTAAAATGGGGTTAATTTTGCTATAACAAATTTCTAAAATAGTTTTCAGGATAAACTAAAATTTAAGGGTAAACTAAAATAAAGTGAAATCATATGAAAATCAACTTAATTTGAAAATGAATACAGGAATTGTATAAGTGTCAGTGTCAAAGGGATCTTAAGTGGGTGATATGCCCTCCCACCTTCTAAATGGGTACCCTGAAGTCCTGAACAATTAAAGTGAGAATCTCTTATTTTAACACATACACTTAAAGCCATTTTAATGTAAAAGGATCTAGGTGGACCTTTAGGAAAAAGATGGAGGGGAAACTTACTTTAAAATCTTTAGATACTTAAGCTGATTGAGGAAAACCCCAGGGCTTTTCAAGAGGAAGCCCTTTAAAGAGGAGGAAAATGCCCGGCTGGGGTTGCTCAGTGGTTGAGCATCGACCCATGAACCAGGAGGTCAAGGTTCAAGTCCCTGTCAAGGTACATGCCTGAGTTGCAGGTTCAATCCCCAGTAGGGGTGTGCAGGAGACAGCCTATTAATGATTCTCTCTCATCATGGATGTTTCTATCTGACTATCCCTCTCACTTCCTCTCTGAAATCAATGAAAACATTTTTTTAAAAAGATGAGGAAAATGACTTTGTACTAATTATGTTCCATTTTGTTTATTTTTTTGTTTTTTTCTTTTTTTAAAATTGTTTGAATTATTACAAATAGTAGTACATATGTCTCCTTTTTTTTTTCCCCATTGACCTCCCCCCCCGGGCCTCCTCTACCCCCCAGTACATGCCTTTACCTGCCCCCCCCACAGTGTCTTGTATCCATTGGTTATGCTTATATGCATGCGTACAAGTCCTTCGGTTGATTTCTTACAGCCCCCCGCCCCCAACCTCCCCTGCCTTCCCACTGTTCCATTTTGATCAGGCAAGTGGTTTGTGGAGTCTGTTATAGGGAAGTGGAAGACAGTAAAGCAAAATGCAGGGATATATGAAGAGAGCCAGCACCCCAAGAGGAAAGAGTGGGAGCCATGCAGGATAATGCTGGGTTGGGAACAGTGCTCCCCAAACTGAGAAATGTCCCTTATCTGCAAGTGGATAAGCAGGGTACCAAGTATTATTCAGGGATACTCTCGCCTACTGTGCAATATACTCCCAGTTCTCTCAGCATCCCAAGGATACTTGTGAAGGAGAAAAGATAACTGAAATACAAGCCTGTTTACTAATAGAAGGGACTGAAATACTTGAGTTAGCATTCCTTGGAACTCTCCATTCATACAGGTTTATACTGGCCCAAGGGGAATAGAAAAGATTGACGCAGCAGCAGTATTTCTGCTTGTGTTAAACATAAAAAAAAGGGTGATATGGATTTACATGGAGAGAGCCAGGCGCATGAGGAAGTGTGGGAAGGATTTCTCACAGTATATTTTATGCAAGACATACACTCTCATACATTCACTGGTCAAACAGCATCTTTGCAATGAATTAAAAGCAGAAAATTGTTATTTGGAAGCTAATGTGCATTGGTTAAATATGCATAGTTTAATACACACATGTGAAGCTGATAGAATTATGTTCCGTTTTATTTAGCTTTGACAAAGAGTAGCTAAGGAGGAGATACTTTAATATGGAGAATTCCTATTTTATTTTGGAAAAAACATTTAAGGAGTGGTTGCTGGATGTTCAGCCTTATACAACAAAACCATGTGTGTCTCTGTGCACGTATCTGTGTTATATGTGTACAGAGGGCTGTTGGGAGGAGGGCCATTATTGAGAGGGATTGAGCTCAAGTCTAAGCAACCAGTCTCCAGCATATGTGGATAATCCATTACCTTGTGGCAACCTATTAGTTTTTGTCTTTTTGTTCATGGCTATCTGCACGGAACATACTTTACTATTTTTTGACACAATTCCTATTTTCTTCTCTCAATTCCCTGTGTCAGCTTTCACTTCTTATATAGGTAGATGAAAATACCTCCTTTGTTGTTTATTGAAGGAAGCAAGCACCCCTACACGTTTACAGAGAATTTCCTGTCTATTCTCAACAGAGAAATAAGGAAGTAGCACTGTATAGTCAGCAGGCTGGAAGAGGAAGGGCGGTTTTGAGGAGACAGTTTTAATTAGGTTGTAAATGAGGGTTAGAGCTTATATGAGTGGGCTGAGATGACGGATGTTTCAAATGAAGGAAAGCCAATGTGGATGGTGGTCAGAGCGTGAGGAGGGAGTGCAAAGATTATAATGATTTTTCAGGAACATTCTCTTCTAAAAAGTCCAGCTGCAGGCATACTAGTGGGAATGTGGTGATTTGGTTGGACAGCAGTACATATATAACCAGGTGACCAGGAGCTTCCAGCTTCCTGCTAAGGAATTACGATGGTCTGAAACAAGAAGAACTAGAGAGCTACAAGGTTTAATTGAACAGGAACTGTTACATTTTAGGAAGCTTCTGATTAGTGTGCATGTGGGCACCCGCGCGTGCGTGTGCACACACACACATTTGGACAGGAAGGTAACGAAATTAGAAGCCATGACATCAGGGAGGGACACAGTGATCCAGGTCAGAGGACCCAAGAGATGGCTGGACTGCAGAGGCTTCTGCTTTTGAGTTTTCAGTGAGAGAAATGAACCACCAACAAGCGTATGAATGTTGTATAATTGTAATTAAGATATTAACATTTGAAATGCATCTAATTTGAAGCTCATGGAATACAAGGAGTGTTTCTTCCAGAGGAATCTATGATGCATACACATACGACAAGTGTTAAAACAGCTGGGCTCAAGTGTTTATACTAATTACATGATTAGGTAATAAAATAACATCAAATATTGCTATATATAGGAAAACACAGGCCATAACACTGTTTTCAAAGAAACAGTGTGTTATTATAGGTGAACATTGTCTAGAACTCTTTCAAGGTAATTAACAGTTTCTAGATCTTTCGTGGAGTCATATTCTCGTGTAACTTGCTTAACTTCCTCTCTAAGTATAGTTATATCTCTCTTCTCATCCCTAATTGTTTCTATTTTCACCTCTTAAGCTTTTTTTTTTTAAATCAGCCTTCAAAGAGATATATTTCTCTTTCAAGTTTTCTATTATTTACTCTATTTTTTTTCATTCTTGTTATGTTCATCCTTTATAATGCTCTCATTTTAACTTTTAGAGTATATATTGTTATGCTTTTTCTAACATCTTAAGATGGGCGTTAAGTTTTGGTACTTTCAGTCTTCCTTATTTAATAATAGTAAGTATATTTACCAGGTTCTATAGGTTTAATACAAAGTGGTATCTTCATTGCTTCCTTTTTTTCCTTTTATTCCTCAACCAATGAGATGTTTATAGATTTTTAGAGAGAGGAAGAGGGGTAGACAGAGAAAGAGAGAGAGAGAGAGGGGGAGAGAGAGAGAGAGAGCGAGCATTAATTGGTTACCTTCCACATGCACCTGGCCAGGGACCAAACCATCAACCTAGGTATGTGCCCTGACCAGGAATTGAACCCAAAACAATGTGCTGGACAGTACTCCAACCAACTGAGCCACCTGGCCAAGGTCTCTTCATTGCTTTCAAAAGAGCTTAGCCTTGCGGACTCTCAAAGTAAAATAGCATTTTAATGCTATCAGTTTTCACTTTAGTACTAATAAGTGCTTGAAAAGGCCATTTTTTAATTAATCCTTTATGGTGTCCAAGGAACATATAATAACACATGTTATATGATATGTAAATATATGTATATGTAAATATATAGGGGTAAACTATATAGCATAAGTTTGCAAACTATATCTAAAATATATGGAAATATGAATGTGTGTATATACGCCCCCAATCCACACCCCCCTATACTCACACAGAAAAGCTTGAAGAAGAATAGAAATCACCTATAATTTGACACCAAAAACAAGCATGGTTAATATATTGGTGCATTTATTTTTCAGGCTGTCTGCTTGTATATGTATGTGTATACACAATATGCATATTTTACAGAGTACGCATCATGTGTACAAGCTTTGTGTAGTTTTAATTTCTCAGTAAATATATTCCATGGCATTAAATGTCTTCTACAATGGTTACAGGGCTCATAGTATTCCTTTAGCATGAAATTTCCTCAGTTCCTTTTCATTGAACATTTAACTTATTTTAATTCTGGAAGCATTAAAGAATAGTGTGATGAATAAAACCTTTGTATCTAAATTCCTATGCATCTCCCTAACTTATTTCTGAAGATAAATTTCTAGAAGATTCAGAACGTACATGGTTACAAAATTGTCATTCTTTTTTTTTTTTTTTTAACAAAATTGTCCTTCTTTCCCACGAGTCTCCAGTAGGAAGGTTGGCTTTGGCCCAGGTACGCTGTGAGAATGACCTGGCACCCACTCACGCTCAGGAGCACGGAAAACGGTGCTAATGTGCTTCCTGTTTATGGGTGAAAATATGTTCATTCTGGTTTTCAACTCTCCATGAATTTATTGTCTACTTATATTTCTTTTTTTTTTTTTTTTTTTTTTTTTTTTTTTTTTTTTTAAATATATTTTATTGATATTTTACAGAGAGGAAGGGAGAGGGATAGAAAGCTAGAAACATCGATGAGAGAGAAACATCGATCAGCTGCCTCCTGCACACCTCCTACTGGGGATGTGCCCGCAACCAAGGTACATGCCCTTAACCGGAATCGAACCCGGGACCCTTCAGTCCGCAGGCCGACGCTCTATCCACTGAGCCAAACCGGTTTCGGCGTCTACTTATATTTCTTATTTTAAAAGATATGGGAATGAGTCTTCTCATTTTGGGGTTTGTATTTACTTTTTACAATACCTACATGATCTCTGAGTAAGTCCTGCTGTACTTATCTGTACAGAGAGCTTAAAATGTTCATTTACAAGTGCGAAAGTCATTTGGCTACATTCTGAAGATCATGTGATTTGTTTTTGTGGGGTAGAATACCATAAATATATGGCTATATATATGGAGATAGATAGATAGATAGATAGATAGATAGATAGATAGATAGATAATTACCTGGAGATCTCAGAAATCCATTTAATCCACCAGGCTCAAAAGCTGGAAAAGCATTTGAAAGGGCTGTATTAAACAAAGAATAAAGTTAGCTCTGTGGGGTAGGGATTTTTTTCCATAACAAATATCTCAGCTGTTGTTCAGAACCCTGGACGTTATTTCAGATTGTTAATTTATAACAAACCAAGGATAGAATTGAATTCCACATGATAAAAGGAGATTCCCATCTGCTAAGACAATCTGCAAGGCACCTTGAGGAGATAAAATCGAGTAAATGATATATTAAATATTCTTAAAACTTCCTCCATCCTTGGGGTCTTTGATTCAATGAGGATAGTAATCATAAACACAGTGGTATCCCAGCTATTGGTATTTTTACAAAATAAGTAGGTCTGCATATAAGGTTAACTATCTCAGTGCAGAAAGAAATACTCTGAAAATAATCATGTGGAAGCAATTGCTATTATAATAAGCATATGGTCCTGCTAATATAGAGTGTTGCTTAATAATTGATGTTACAGGGGAGAAAAAAGAGTAGAAAAAGTTATTTATTCTGGGCAACACTTTGTACATTCAGAATGGAAAAGACCCTAGTGAAATGCAAAACAATTAAGAGAATCCAGGCCTTCTTCCACTTCCGCTGATACACATTTATGGCTATGAACAATAAGGCACATTGGGAAGGCAGGAAGTATACAACTCAACTTAATCTGTCCCTCTGTGGTATTTCAGGCCCTCCACAATATAGTCCAATTTTATGTTTTTAGCCCTTGCTCCCACTTCTCCTCTAAATATATTTTCAGCTCCAGCCCAACTGGGCTACTTCCTTTTTCCAGAGCATATTCTTTCCTCCCCTGTGTCTTTGTTCATCCTGGTCCTGTTCCCTTCACTTTTGTTGTTATCCCCAAGCCCACGCATCTGTCACATTCTAATATATCATCACAGAGTTATCTAAGATGCTAGGTCTTCTATCACACCATTCTGATCTCTTCAACTGTCTGAACGCCCAGTCCTTAGAATTCTATAGCATTTTATTTATCGATTTCTTTTGGAACTTGAGGAAATGGTGTAGCCTTCACCAAGGTAGAGCAGTAAAGGAATTGAGATGTATTTTGGAGATAGAATATGCAGAACTTGGAAAATGGTTGAATGTAGGAGTTGATGAAAAAGAGCAATCAAGGATCTCTGACTTCAGCAATGGAATGGATTCCTAATTGCATAGAAGAGAAATTCTTAGAAAGGGTAGGGTTTAACCAAGAGTTCCATTTTGTTCATTGTTAAGTGGCATAAGACATCCAACTAGAAAGGTATTGTGAATAGTTGTGTAATTACTAAAAATGGAACCTAGATGAGAAGTCTGAACTGGAGACATAAGCTGGAGAATCAACAGCGTAACAGTGGTCTATATATATATCCATGGACATTGATGAGCTCCCACAAGGAGAAAGGCAGAAGGAAGACTAGAGGCAGGGGCAAACTCTAAATAATTCTTTGTTCAATGTTGGGCAGAGAAGAAGGAGCACTCAAAAGAGACTGGAAACATATTTTTGGCTTAAATATAGTAGTTCTGCATTCATTCTTACATGATTTTCATTAGGCTCCTAATGGCTTCCAGTTTGGGTGTGGCTGCATAATCTCGCAACTCAAACGTTTTCTTTTTCTTTTCTCTCCATAACTATGCTGCCTCGATCAAAGGAGGCAAAACTGCACGGCCTCGGAACCTAAATAAATGGGATAGGCTTTCTCATATGACTGGTACACTGGTCTCTAGGGTCATTTCAAAATGGATTGAGTAATGGGTGGCAACAACATTTAACTAGAAACTTTTACTGTGTTCAGAATATTATTGAGCACCTACTATCTATTAACAAAGGTCCTTCCGTCTTGGAACTTAGATTCTAGTTGGAGAGAAAGATAGTAAAAAATGAACATAGAATAAAAGAAGGAAATATATATATATATATATATATATATATATATATATATATATGTATATATATGTATATATGTATATATATATATATATATATATATATATTTATAGGGGGAGAGAGAGAGAGAGAGAGAGGTGGGGGGGAAGGGAAGAAATGAGGAAGGGCTGAAGGAAGGAAGGAAGATAGGAAAGAAAAAAAGAACCTGTGCTAGCAAGTGATAAATGCCATGGAAAAAAGAAAGTAGAGAATAAAGGTAGTTGGGAGCATGTGTTTATAGTTTTTCAGTTTCAAAAAGGGTGGGATGTCAGGGAAAGGTTTATTAAAATGGTAACATTTGAGCAAACAAAACGTTATAGGAGGGAAGGAATTTAGTTATGAAGTAAAATTTACTGTGCATATTTCTGAGGGTAGAGCATCCAGGCAGATGGAAGAGTTAGTGCAAAGACTTTATTGTGGGATCATGATTGGTGTATTTGAAAAAGTCATTGTGATTGTAGCAAATGGCACAGTGGGAACAATAATAGGAATGAGGTCAGAGAGGTAAAGTGAGAGACAGATCATAGAGGACATCATAGAAAATTAAAACTGCAATCTTCATTCTGAGGGAAATGGAGATCCATGTGGATATTTCTGAGTGACATGATCTGACTTCCCATTTGAAAATAGCACTCTGGCTATTGTGTTTAGAATATAGTACAATAGGCAAGAATGGGAGGACCAGTCAGGAGGCTATTATAGCAGCAAAAGCAAGAGATGATAGTGTCTAGGACCAATAGAGGTGGTGATAAATGGTGTGATTCTTGATACATTTTGGAGGTTGAGGTAGCAATATGTCCAGATGTATTGTCTGAGAAGTATGTGAAAAAGAGACATCAACTATGACTTCCAAGTTTTTTGACTATTTTTAATAGGGTTATCTGGGGTTGTTTTATTTGTTTGTTGTTTACTAAGTTGTAGGATTTCTTTCTATATTTTGGACATAACCTTTTATCAGATATATGATTGGTAAATATTCTCTCCCATTGCAAAGGTTGCCTTTTCATTCTGTTGACAGTTCCCTTGGTGTGTAGAAACTTTTTAAGCTGCTGTGATAACAAACCAGTGAACTAGGGGCTTGGGGAATGACAGGAAGATAATTTCATCCCTTCTAAATAAATATAAATATATATACTAGGGTGCACTGTAGTATTCCTGCTGAAATACTCAGTTAAGGAAGAGGAATGACTGCACATTGAAGATACAGGAATGACAGTTTGATCTTATATACCTGAAATATTGCTTTTCTGAAATATGAATCCAAAAAGTAGACATCAAAACATGACTCAGGGTCATTTTCTCTACGATTCAATACGTGGGCTGAATGCTTTAAAAATATCCAAAATTCCTCTCACTATTGCTCCTAGGAAAACCATGCCTATATCTAAGACCATGGATATAAGTGCTTTCAACTTCCAATCTGTCCCTGTAAAAACAAAAAACAGGTATTATGAATACTCCGTGCACTATGATGGTGTAACATGTTAATGGGAGAGGTCAGAGGGTTTAGGAGAAAAATTCTAGAGACCTACATTTTCCCCCTGGTTCTGCCACTAACTAGCTGTATGGCTGGGGACAGCAGACCCAGACTCACTAGTTGTCAGTACCATTATTTGTGATAGGAATACGCTGGATGCAGGACAGCATATCTATTACGTACAGGAATCTTAGATTCAGATAGAAAAGGATTTGGGTCCTAGCTCTGTCCCTTACCAGTTCCATGAACTTGCCAAGTTACCATTAATCTCTTAAAACCCTTGTTTCTTCTTCTGTACAATGGGGGTAATAGGTGTACCTCTCCCTTATTCCTGTGATTATGAAATGAGATGACGTATACCAAACTGCTACCAAAGTGCCTGGTACATGGAAAACACTTCAGACATAGTACTACTTATTTTTGTAGTACCATTTTCAACATAAATTTCTTTGTCGCCATACTTAATCAATTCACACTGCTTTTAAAGTCTATAGATTTTTTCACATGCAAGTCATTCAACATGATTTCTGGTGTCTCCTTCATATCCCTTGGCTATCAGGATCTTGGGCAAAAGTATAAATCCCTGTTCTTGCATTGATCCTGCGGTGAAAGCCATGGGGATTATATCACTCTTAACTTAGATTGGCCGTCCTCTTTTTCTGGGAAGCCGTCAGAAGTGGGAGTGCTGCCTTGTATATCAAGAAGGGATTCGAAAAGGTGATTTCATTTGCGCTTTCATTTTGTTCTTCAAGGAAAGGGACTTAAATATTAAATAAGAAGTCTAATCCAGTAAACAGGGTGATGCAACCATCCCAGACTTACGGAGTTTATGATAAAAGGAGCAGCGAAAGGGATCAAAGCCAGTAATGAGCTAGGATGAGTAGAGTGAGGAGCAGAGCGAGAAATTTGGGATGAGATCAAAATGCACCAGAAGCCAATCATGGGCTGCAGTGCGGATCGCCTCTGCTACAGCAGAGCGCTGCAGCGGCACTCATTCGGAATCCAAGGCACCAGCCAGGTACTGCACATCCACTGCCTGCTGGGAGCTGGGGATGCAAATTTAAAGATAAATTTCACATAATCCCTGGCCTCAGGTAACTCGCATCCTAGCAGGAAGAAAAACACCCACCTGGTGACAGCCGGTGGAATAGCACAACCATTAAGCACATTTCTTTTTGTTGTTGTTAATCATCACCGGAGGATATTTTTCTATTGATTTTTAGAGAGAGGGGAGGGGAGGGGCAAAGATAGGTAGAGAGAAACATCAATGTGAGAAAGACACGTCGATTGGTTGCCTTCCATATGGGCAATGCAGGTACGTGCCCTTGACTGGAATCAAATGCAGGACCCTTCAGTCCAAGGGCCAGTGCTCTATCTCTCCACTGAGCCAAACTGTCCAGGGCGGGTACTTTTCTTTGTAATGAGACTGTGTTGGTTTAAAGCTCAGTTCATTCACTTCCTAGCTTTTGGGGCATGGGAAATTATTGCATCTCTCTGAGCCTGAGTTTCTTCATTGGTAAATGGAAGTACCTACCCTTGGATTTGCTGCGAAGAGTAAATAAGGAAGATGTGGAAATGGGCTTAATGAAATAACTACTCTTTAATATGGGCGATGATGGATATTATTGTAGACCATAATACATGTTGCTGTGTGATTAAAACTTTCACCAAGAAATTAATATCTGGTCTGGGCTTTGAAGCCAGAAGATTGGTCTGGGTAGGAAAGAGATGGATGATGTCTTAAGCAGAGGAAACAGCAGAATCGTGATTCAGAGCTGTTAATCTGTTAGTAGGACTGGGGAATAAAGAACCATCTCCCAACAGAGAAGAGAATGGTGGGGTGGGAGAGAAATTGCAAGTGAACTAAGAGGAGACTGGGAAATTCACCCTGACTGCCTAGCAAACACATTTGGACTTGACCCCACAAGTGAGTGGGAGTCGCACTTTAGAAAAATTGTTACTGTGGAATCTCTATTAGGAGGAGAGCATGGACCAGAAAGAGGAATTAGAAGGCTGCTGGTCAATAATGGTCCCGCCCAGGGCAGTGAGAGTGATGGGGAGGAATAAAGTGAAGGCAGGATTCAGAGGCAACTTGGCGGTGGTGAGCGAGTGATTGGAGTGGGCAGAGGATCTAGAGGAGGTGAGAAGGACTACAACCAGGACGAACAGGTTAGAAGAAAGTTGGAAACAGAGCACCCAGCAGGGAAACAAGAAGCTTTGTTTTGGAAAATACTGAGTGTAGATTATCTAGAACTTTTGTGTGCAGATATTAAATAGGCAATTTGAAGTGTGCTAGTGTGAAAATGCGGTTGTGAACCTGGGACTAGAGATAAGGAAAGTATCATTTATAGGTTATAAGCAGCGCTACATAAGGGGTAAGATGTTTGGGACAAGGGAC
Organism: Plecotus auritus; assembly: GCF_963455305.1. Classification (NCBI taxonomy): domain Eukaryota; kingdom Metazoa; phylum Chordata; class Mammalia; order Chiroptera; family Vespertilionidae; genus Plecotus; species Plecotus auritus. The sequence goes on along the minus strand of NC_137773.1, from coordinate 9,529,954 downwards.
ATAGAGTGACTGGTGCGAGGATCCTAGTAACGCTGCCTTTTGGGGAGCAGTCCAAGGCAGAGGAATCAGCAGAGTTGTTGGGGAAGGGATGCTCAGGGAAAAGGGGAGGTGAGTCCGTTCTCTTTCAGGTCAATGGTGCTATAAGCTGAAAAGTGTTCAGTTAGGATAAAGAATGAGGAGAGGCCTTTGGATGTGACATTGGGAATATTGAATGGGGCATTCTGGAGTGAGGCACCTGCGCAGACTTGGTTAGAATGGCTCACGGAGAAGAGGGTGTGAAGACATGAAAGCAGACAGCAGACATTACATCCTGAATATATGGGAAGACCTTGTGTTTTCCGTACCCATGCTTCAAATACAGCAGATAATCTCTCTCTGTGTGTATTTTGCAGTCTTCACCTTAAAGGAGTGAGACTAAATGACTCTTTCATTATAGCCTGTCCAGGAGGACCTTGATCTAGAGCAGGGATCCCTAAGGAGGAGGGCAGAGGCTTGGATTTGCTGAAATTAGAACTCTCAGAATTGTGTTTTCTGAGAACCCATGGACAGTCAGTAAGAGTCTTCTAATCTATGCAGCATTTGGGGCATTATTAGAAACCAAGAAACCCCTCTCTTTTTTTCCTGAAAAGTACAGAGTATGAAATGTTCTGAATAAAAGGCTACAGAGCTTGACTGACAAACGTCGCTCCTGTGCTCATTTGAGCAGTAAATGTTAATCAACTCCATCCTCCATGAAGCCAGTTGTACTTAGCTGGAAGCAGCACCAGATGGTGGGTGATAGACACGCTTCTGGGATCCATTTAGCATTAATCCCGTATCTTTTTAGTGGAAGACCCTGACTTCCCAGGCTTAGGTGTGGGAGTCAATTTTTCTTTCAGAACCCCGGTATTCCACATCTTGATAGATGGCATAAAACTCACTAACAAATTGGTTTTTGTCGTAGTTAGTTAGTGAGGTCTGACTGTTTTCAGTTCTAACTGCAGCTTATCTTCGCCGTTTCTTTAGAAGTAGAAGAGAAACAAATGGGAGAACAGAACTCTAGAGAGGGTATTTCTCCTCCCCCACTCTGCAAATACAGTTTGCAGCTTCCCTCCTTCCCCTCTTCTCTAATAGAACATGCCCTATATTTCTACAGCTTTTTAATAATCCCTTTCAAATAAGACAAGATTGGCAATACCATTTTTTTAAATAGGAGAAGCAGTTAAAGTTAGGTTTTGGATTCAGATGGACCTGGATTTGAGTTCCACCTCTTCCATTTGAAAGCTGGTGGTCAGCCAAGCCCTTAAACTTTCTGAAATTCTCTTTTGCCATTTGTAAAATAACAAAAGAGAATATAAATACCCACTGGAAAAGGTCATCGCAGGGACTACGGGAACTAGTGCCATATAAGAACATCGGATCTCCCCTAGTTCTATATTCAAACAAGAGGTACAGTATTCATATATAGAAACAGTCCCCCCTGGAAAATCTCTTAAACTAGCTCTCAACAGAGAATGCATGGTACTGTGTGTGCAACCCTGTCCGGTGGTAAGCATGTGTAAAAGTTTAGTGCTTCCAGTACTACACAGAGCATAATGTGAACATGTACTAAACAGGAATACATTCCATGTATTGAGACACACACATTCTGAGCCTAGAGGGCAATGACATGCCTAACATATGAGCAGATAGATTCATGGTCCCGTCCCATAGGCTCGCTGAAGCATGCATGTGCTTTCTCCTTCCTCCATCTGCCACCATAGGGACATTCTTTGGTGCACACAGAGGGGCACCACCATGAGCCCAAGGCATACCACACTTCCTAGCATATAATAAACACTCAGTAAGTAGCCATTGCTATTTGTCATGCCTTGTGTTCTATCAGAAGAAATTTTCAAACAAACCTTCTCTCTATCTTAACAAGGGTCTGCTCTATCTTAACAGAGACTGCTTCAGAGCCGGCAGTCTCCAAGTTAGAGACATGCAGCCTTGTTTCCTAATCCCGTGGTCAGCAGACTGCGGCTTGCAAGCCACATGCGGCTCTTTGGCCCCTTGAGTGTGGCTCTTCCACAAAATACCACGGCCTGGGCGAGTCTATTTTGAAGAAGTGGCGTTAGAAGAAGTTTAAGTTTAAAAAATTTGGCTCTCAAAAGAAATTTCAATCGTTGTACTGTTGATATTTGGCTCTGTTGACTAATGAGTTTGCCGACCACTGTCCTAATCCACCCTTGGGTGACCCTGCTCCGATGACGCAACGATGCGGTGTTTGAGTTAATTTTGGTCTCTCTCTGTAGTCTTCTAGGAGCCTCGTAAAAGAAACATTTTCTTAAAGCTAATACATAAAAGATCCAAATTGTGCAACTTTCAGTGGATTTGATTTAAACCCCTTTACAAGGAAGCAGGGAGAATGGATTTGGTTATGGTTCTAGTTCCTTTCTTTAAAGAAGACTCATCAGCTTAGTGGTGTGTGTGTGTTGGGGGCGGCGGGGTGGCTGCATGCATGCGGGTGGATACGTGTGCATGACGGCATTTAGGACGGCGTTTAGTTTGGGCTAATTAACAAAACTGCCTTAGGATGATGCATCCCTGATACCAAGAGGATAATACTACAGCATGTGGGTGGTTTGGGACCGCTGTCACGAAGATGCTTTTTGCAAGTTGAAATGTCTGCCACCCTTGATTTTTGGGAGTAAAAAAAGAAGAGTTTGAAGTCGCCTAAACACAGACACATAAATCAATGCTGTTCACAGCTTCCTTATGTTGTGCTAGCATATTTGCCATAGGCAAGAAGAAGCACTTGTCAATATTAAACTAACTTTAAGCCATTAGTTTAAATGTCTGGATATTCTTTCTAATGATGCTACCAACCTCAATTTTGTGTTTATGTTTCACAGGTCTTCACATTTTGCACCTGAAAGTAGGTGTCACAGTAGACACACACACACACACACACACACACACACACACACTTATAAACTTTTCAAACATGGGTTTGGATGATCCCAAAATTTTGCTTGGCTCTCTGCTGTTGATTTCTCCGAGGAGCAAAACCCACATGGCAACTTCTTCAGAAAGAACATATTAAAGATGAAGTATAAGGATTTTTAGATCAAAAGGATAATGATTTTTTAAAAATCTTTACCATGTGATAAATTATTCCGAAAGCATTATAAAAACGTACACACGTACACCAGGGGATAACACAGAAAGTTGGTGGTGACTTTGAAATTAGTACAGGCATAACACTAACCTCCTGCCATCCTTGGTCAAGGTTGTTTATAGCAGGGCACCGCTACTATTTTTTTAAATGTCCTAATCATCCCTTTTTCTTTTTGAGGGGAACGCATGAGAAGAGCTGCGTGTTTTAACACACCATGCCCTCGCCAACCGTTCCCCCTCTACTGAAAAATAATGTTTCATGGAAAACTGTGAAGTATTTCCATCCTTTACTCACCTTTCATGAGGGAAATGACACCTAAATTTTAAACCAATTTAGCTCTCAGAATGTACCATCTGTGCCTTTCCTCTCGTCTCTAGGCCAAGAGAAAGTCATTAAACTTGAAGATGGGTGGGAGAGAGGAGCAGCGGAGAGAGGCACATGTCTGAGAGGCGTGAGGGAGATGAAAGGCCTCTGAAATTGGAGAATTGCCTGGCGCTTTTCCCTCAGAAAGAACTAATGATGGTGATTTGGGGTTAGGAAAAATGACTGAGCATCCATCAGCATAGGGTAAGATCAGAGGGCCCTGTCATTTCAGGGGAGGCAGGATTCCTGCAGGCAAATATTATGATTGACTATCACTTGGGCCTCAAGCGAGGTGAGTTCAAGCTACTGAAAATGAGAACACTGTGGTGTAGCCCCTTTGAGAGAGGGAAACCTTTGAAGGAAGCCGTTTTAACCACATTCATCTGCAAGGCCACCAGACAGCCCCTCAGAAGTCTGTCGCAACTGTTCTTGCGTGACCCTGTGTTTTCCCCACATTCTCCAGAGCAGGTGAACCCAGGGATGCTGACCATGGAAAGCCGTGCTGACCAGGGTGCTGCTTATGTCCTTGCTCTCCTGGCATCCCTCAGCGATTGTGCAGGCTTCTTCAGGCTGTTCCTCTGACTTCTGTTCCTAATGGCCATATTGAGAAGTCATTCACATAGCATACAATTCACCCACTAAAATTACAAAATTCAGTGGTTTCTAGTAGGTTCATAGACTTGTACAACCATCAGCACAATCCGTTTTAGAACACTTTTTTAGGATCTTTATTGTTAAAAGTATTACAGATGTCCTTTTTCCCCCCTCATTGACCCCTTCTCACCCACCCTCACCCCCCTGCCCCAGGCCTTCACCACACTATTTTCTGTGTCCATGGATTATACATATATGCATACACGTTCTTTGGTTAATCTCTTCCCACACCCACACCCACTTTTCCTCTAGGGTCCCACAGTAGCCTATAGAGCTGTCCCTTCCTCCTCCCCCACAACCCCTGCTCTTCTTCCCCACTAAACGGGAACCCTCAGCCCTCTGCAACCATCAAACTATATCTCTGCAGATTTTCTATTCTGGACATTGCATATAAATGGATTTGGACAATAGGTGGGCTTTGTGATTAGCTTCTTTCACTTAGCAAAGTGTGAGTTTTATGTTACAGTATGCATCAGAATTTCACTCCTTCATTATGGACAGAAGATAGTCCATTGTATGGACATCCCACATTTATTTACTCCATCCGTTCATGGACTTTTGGGCTGTTCCCGCCTTTTGTCTGCTTCCTTGATTTTTTTGGATTCCTGGCATCATGAGTGATATCTGAATGGTGTGGTGTAAAGACTACAGGCTTTGGGGTTGCCTGCATTTGGGCTCAAATCCCAGTTTTGCTGCCTATTAGCTACAGGATCTTGGAGAAGTTATACAACCGTCATGATCCCTTATTTCCTCCTTTGGTAGAAATAAACATCCTATGCCACCCCTTCGGCTTGATGTGAGGATTAAGTGAGAGAACCGTTGAGCAATTTTCTATTTCTTGAATAGGTAGTCACATAATATGAGCCTTCCCGTGGAGATCTTGTATATTTTATATAAAAGTAATCTGGATAATGCCTGGTTATTACTCTCTATTTTAAATCAAGCAAAAGAAGACGTCAGAGACATATCCTGGTATTGACAGTGTGCTCCGCAAGAGACTTGGCAAGGCTCAGTGAGAATTGTTTCTGTTCATCTTTTCCTAGCTCAGCCTCACCCTGTAATCCCAGGAAGTAACCCCCACAAACCCGGCTTTAGATATAGTGCAATTAAAAAAAAATGTCAGCAACCAGCCCAAATGGAAAATTAGCATGGATCTTCCCATTTTATAGCATTATCTATTGAGGCAAAGATAAAGTAATGGATTCACTCGGTAATCCAGGATTTCAGAAACCTAAGCGCTAAGCCTTTTTACATCTTTGACCTAAAGTGATGTTTATCATGTGCTGTTAAAACTTCCTCATTTTGATTTTAGCCAGAGAAGAATTCACAGGATACAAATGCGACCCTTTAAACAAACCTGAGAGCGTGCTGAGAGTTTCTTTAGTAATTGAGTGAAAGAGAATGGCTCGCCCAGGCTTCAAGTAGAAATGCACCTAAATAAATGCTTCTAAATCAGCTTGCAGGAAACGAATAGACTTTTGTTTAATTAAACTTACTTGTAACGTTTGCTTAGAGGTGTGGTAATTCACCTTGTCAGTTCTCATCCAGGATGTTTAATGATGGGTTTGCAGTGGTTTCCAAATCAGAATCAGCTTCTCCCTCTTTACAGCCTGACATTAGGAAGCCTGTAGAAATGGCAATATTCTCCACATGAATATTCATAGAATTAAGTATTATTGATGGGCTTAAAGAGCTCCATTATTTATTTATTTATTTATTTATTTTGAATTTGCATGCTTAGTTGTATATGCTGAAGTAGAGTAAATGGAATATTTCAGGGCTTGGTCAGATCCTTGAAAAATAACATGTGAATGAGTCTATCAGCAGGAAACCACCATCCTTGCTCCATCAGTTGAATTTTTTAGAACAATTACCCTCAATATTGTCCTTTGATTTATAGTTCATAAAATGTCTTAGTTTATAATGAACACAGTATTCTTTTTTTTATTTTCACAAAACTGAGCAAAAAGTATTTTACAGATGAGGAAACTGACTGTCACATAAGGAAAAGGTCCTATGATCACACAGAAAATACTATAGCAAGATTAGAACCTAGACACTTCTGACTTATTTTTTATCTTTTTAAATATATTTTTATTGATTTCAGAGAGGAAGGGAGAGGGAGAGAGAGATAGAAACATCAATGATGAGAGAGAGTCTCATCCATCAGCTTCCTCTTGCTTGCCACCTTCTGGGGATTGAGACCAGAACCCGGGTATGTGCCCTGACTGGGAATTGAACCATAACCTTCTGGTTCATGGGTTGATGCTCAACCACTGAGCCACACCATCTGGGCCAGACACTTCTGAATTTTAGTTCTTTAATACTTTTTCTGCATCCCGTTACCTCCCTGGGGAATGACTTGTAGGATTTGAAATTACCTACCTACTTCAGATTTTTATTTTGACTTGTGTGTATTATAGTATTGTCCATTTAATTGCTGGGCCACTGAGCCACATGGAGACTTGGAAGTGGACAGAATGCAGCCAGGGTAAATGTCATTCCTGATTAATAATTAAATGACAAATAAGGTGTTTGTTTACAATATTAATTAAACATGCAAGGAAAACACCCACCAGCAATTCATTTGAGAAAACACTGAATGCAAATAAGCAAACAAAAGAGATGAGGATAGGTTAACTCTATACGCATTTGAAAAATACCGCTGCTTTCGCTAGCTTTTGGGACAGTCAGGTTCATCTACATTCCTGGAATCATTATCATTGTATTGGAGGATTGCTATTGCAGTGCTGGTTGGTGGTGACTGGTTTGAAGAAATACAGGTTACTTGAAAACAGGGATCTCAAAAGCCAGTGTCTATAGAAGCCAGATAGCTAACACAAAGGCTGGGCATATAGTGTTTATAGATACACATGCATGTGTCCTGCGAGTGGTGGGAACTGTCGAGGACTGGAACTTGTTTACTAATTAAAGGAGAGGTACCTTGCTCTAGTTGTTTTGTTGTTGTTTTCTACCTTCACGTTAGCATCTGTTTAATCTAGATGAGGGTTTTCAAATGAGAACAAAAATCAATACATTTTTAAAAAGTTATGACATCTCTTAATATTTGACTTCATTAAATTTAATGAAAGAAAATCCATTGTAGGAGAAACAAAAGGCACACGGCAGCAGGAATTGGCCCAAAGCTATTTATTTTCATCTTTCACTTACAGGAACCTTCCTCTTAGAAAGAAAACATATCCCCATTGAACATGAGGTACAAAGAGTGAAAAGAGTGTGAGTGCTTACATTCTGGTCATTTCAGTGTTTGGAAATTCATACAAAGAAAGAGGCTTTACCAAACCCTCATTCTTTTTCTGGGGAAATACCTAAACTCTGTTGCATCCCCTTAATTTCATTGTGACCCATTGCGATTCCCTGTTACACTTAAAGTCATCAAATCTAACAAGTTTACTATGGAATCCGAACATACAGAAGAAAAACTGGAGAAACACAATAGAGAAAATAGGTTAGTCTTCACCCAAGTATAACCTCTCATATCATTTCAACTCTCAAAGTCACAGGGAATCTTGAAAGTAGAGGTGCCAAGGGGTTCACTTGGAAAAAGAAATGCAATAAATATTGCTCTTAAGAACATCTCTCTCTATATGTATGACGTACTTCAAGGTTTAAATCTGAGTATTGAATGAACTCAGGGTCTTTGGGCCAGAAGCTTTATCAGACCCAAAATCCTTACTTTCATTGTATGTCTCATGGAATGCCCTGCTTCTTGATAAAATTTCTGAGGTGCCAAAGATTCAGGTGACAAGTGACATTTTTATTCCTGACATGCGACTTTTTATTATATCATGGGGAATAAAGTTCAATAAGTGACTTCTGATCATACTTTATTGCAGTCTTTAACAAAGATCGATTCCATTAAGTAGGTGCATTTCAGTTGCTATTACTTCAAGTGATGCCATAATGTACTTGAAATGCAGTCTTTAGTTAATAATAGCGAGCTTATTGAGTGTGTTGGAGATGTGCTCAAGCACTTTCTTTTGGGCCAGGTATCAGTCAAGAAATAGTATTTTAGACCTACATGATTTGGGTGTATTTTTTTTCAAAATTCTAATGAATATATCATTCTGAAAAAATAAACATATATGCAGTATTTGGTAGGGTGCACTATCACTTAATGCAATGAAGTAATGGAGTGGAATAGAATATTCAAGTTCACTGAATACCTTGAAAGACAACTTCACTCAAAGGTCATTTGGTCCATGCTATTTGCAAAAATGAACTCAAGTCTACCTACCTAGGAGGGACTTCAGAGCCATCATTTGAAAAGAAATAGGTAGAAGGATAAGTCACCAACCAATTCTATTTTTTAATTGTGTATTCTCATTATAAGGAGTAGCTAACAATTGTGTGTGGTGAAGAGAGATGTGTATTGCCCAAAGGAATTTGTTTTCTCTTGACTTTTAGTGTCAAGAAAATGAGATAAGAATATGCGAACAAAGTGGACAAACTTACAGAAAAGTTGCAAAAACAGAATAAAAAAAAACTTCCATATCCTGCAGGGGCAATTTTAAAGGTAATTGTGAAATTTTAATAACATAGGGAAGTGCTCGCCCATCTATTGTGAAGTTAATAAGCAGTCGAAAAATGGCATGCACATTGTAGAACCAATTAAGCTACTCACATAGAAAGCAAGCTAGAAGCATGTGCTCCAAATACTAACAGTGGTTTGCATACACTATAAGATGCGAATGATTTTATGTGTGTTGTTCTATTTTTCTTATTTGTTGAATAACTAGAATATAATTCCTTTATATAGAGAAAACATATTTAAGTAAATTGTAAGTATAATGGTGGTTTAAACGTACTTGTGCCATTTTTATTCAAGTAATTTTTTAAGCACATGGATAATAAGGGAAATACCAGTTGTATGAATGATCCCTGATGGAATCTCTAACATTGATGATGGTATTTCATAGTGGAATTTACTTTAGAAATTTCTTGGCTTTTGTTAGGTCACAAGGAAATCATTAAAATATCATTTGAAGGAGTAAAACCTTGTAATTAAACGTAAATTTCATACAGCAGTTAAACAAAGTATAGATTCTATGATTTCATTATGATATACCTATGTTGCTTTAGAATGATTTCTCTCTATGATCAAAAAATAAAATTCCTACATTTTCAGCATTTAGTGTATAGAAATATTTGTGGGCAACATGAAATTCTTTCAGTTATATAACTAGCAAACATCTCCAAGATACAATGTTAGGTCTTTAATCAGTACAGTAAAATACATTAGAATAAGTCTTGATTAGCAAAATAGCAATCAAAGCCTTCCACTCTTCTCACTCATTGGGACAGATGGTCCCTCTTTATGAAGGCAAATATCCCAAAACAACAACCCACTACCTTATCTTTCAAAATATGGCACTCAGAATCATCTTGGAAAAGAGCTTTTTTAGCCTAATAAGCCATATGCTCAATGAATTGATTTATTCCATTTTGTGGTATAGACATAAAACTCTTCTTTGCAATGTCTTCATCATATCAAGACTCCCTGCAACTCAATTATAAAAATTAGCATGGCTTCCAAATAAGAAGTAAATAGTCATAGGGAATGCAGCTTTTGTATTGAAAAGGGGGGAAAATTAAGTGAACAGTCCCTGATTTGCCAGACATTCTCCCCGTGGAGTTCACAGTGTGTTTGAAGATCAGATGAAATGACAGCTGCCTTGATATGCACAACACAGGTTTAAACCTATTCCAGAATGGGCCCCTGGAGGAAAGGCAACTCCTCTGTCACTCTTATTTGTTTAAGTCAGAGGTTGGCCATGGGCGCAGAAGGAATTTACAAGGTTTCTGGGTCATCAGACAAGCGTTCATTTCATTTTAATTTTATGTATTTGGACGCATTCTGCAGTGCCTCATATTTGGTATTCTAAAGAACACCCTATCAAAATAGACAGCCATGTGTGTATGACTCAATGGAGACTGGGCCTGTCTACCTCCAGCCACATTCAAATAATCCCGTATTGGAAACCCAACGTTGGATATGTGTTCTTTTGTCTTAAATAATGTGCCCCCAGAAAAAAAGTCTTTAAAAGTATAAATTCCATGATAAGAGGAACTGACTTAGTCAATTTGGCAAAGTGGTGTTATGAGATGGATTCCAAACTCGAATCCATTTGATGCTCTGTGATATTGGGCAAGTTAGTTAAACTCTCTGAGGCTGAGAGAAAATAAGAGAGCATGATGATGTAAGTAATCCAAACTGCAGTAAATTTTGAAAATAAATTATACTTTGTGTGTGTGAATGTATACTTCTATAAATGTGGCTGTTTCTTATCATCTAGGGAATCAGTTTTAAAATTAATAGATCAGTTATTAATTCCTTTGCTACCAGAAACACATAACATTTGAGAAAGTATTTTTTTTTTTGGCTTTTCATGGTACAACACAAACAGAACTTGAATCTCTCTAGAGCACATTGAGTCTTTAAAAGAGATGGACTATCAGTATCAGAGGTGAGACCAAGAACCTGATCTAAATAATCAGTTTCCAAAAGCTACAATATTGATTATCCCATTGTGTGTAATGAGAGACAATTGAATTATTTAGCTTAAAATGATTTAGCTCATGGTGTCCCAAGAGTTTTTAAGAAGTCAAAGTTAGCCCAGTTGGTGTGTCAACCTATAAACCAGAAGGCCATGGTTTGATTCCCAGTCAGGCACATTTTGTGTTGCTGGCTCAGTCTCCAGTAGGGGGCGTGCAGGAGGCAACAGATCAATGATTCTCTCTCATCATTGATGTTTCTTTCTTTCCTTCTCCCTTCCTCTCTGAAATAAATAAAAAAATAGATTTTTAAAAATAAAAGTTATAAAATAGCCTAGACTATATTGACTCTCTCTGTAATTATGCTAAATCATATACCAAAGCTCACAAAATTTGAGCAAGAATAATCCTCAATTGTAGAATGCACTGTAAACCATGCGGAGTTAACATTTTAATCTCTCGGTTATTAGGTGGTCTGTTTACAATATCTATGTATTTATAATGATATGTTCACATTGAAAAGCAAATGTATTGACTAGATTATTATTGATCAAATCATACATATGCTTGGGAATAGATAAAATATAGAACTGGAAAACCAGAAAAATATTTACTACTTAAATGTGAATATTTCCTCTAAAATGCATTCTCAGAAGGCTGACCAAGAAATGTTTTCTGAGTCCTTGATTGGTACATAAATCTCTAGCTTCCAAATTGCGTGCAGTGGGATTTGAAGGTTAACCTGGAAGCTCTAGGGAAATTTCATTTCCCTCTAACAGGTGACCTGAATCTCTTCAGTTCAGTGAGTTTTTAGAATCCCCAAAGTTCTTACTCCCGGATCACACTTTGTTTTGCAAAAGTTTCACAGAGAACAGAGTGGGAGTAGCTGGGACATATTTTTAGCAATGGTTCTCAAAATGCAATCCCAGACCAGACCAGCCTCTTCAGGTTTGTCATTGATGTCACCAGGGGACTTGTTAGATATACAAATTTTCAAGCCCTACCACACATCTCCTAAATAAGAACCTGGGGGTAGGCTATGGGAGGGGGGAGTTACCTGAGTGTCAGTAAGTCTCCAGGTGATTCCCATACTCAAGTTGGAGAGCCACTGGTATGGTGTCAATCTTGTGAGCCAAATGCAACCTTTGCAAATAAAATGTGTCTTTTTTCTCTTCTTTCAGAAATATTTGAAAGATGGCCCCACCCAAAGCTTTTCATTGATACCCTTTGAGTAAGAAAAATGATTACTGGAGATTACTTTCTATCACCTAGATTTGTGGTCAAGGTCAGACATATTGTCATATTGAGAGTGTCTCTTACCAATCTTGGAAGTAATGAAAGAAAATATGGGATTCTTTTTGACTATGTTTGTCCCTTGAATCAGAAGTCAGGGAAATACTGTATAGACAAAATAGAAAGCTTGGGCAATTGGTACTTCCCAATGGTTTGAAGAAAACAGTGGCTGTTACATCTCTACTAAGCGCTGGTAAAGCAAATTGGATCCAACTTTTGGCCTGACCCAGCATAACTCCCTTTGAAACGTTTTATAATGCCTGTCATTTAGTTAGTTGTAGTTTAAGATGCTGCCTGTTTAACTTGGGGAGATGAGTGCAGAGTCTGAAAATATGTTGTTGCAAACAAAAAAGTGACTTCAATTTATGACAAAATACTTTAAAAATATGAGTATTTGAGACTCCGCCAAGTGTTCAACACTTGCAACAGAACTAAGGACTAAATAAATATACACTACACTCCCAATGTGACAATAATGTCTAACCTTGTACACAAATCTAGGTGGTAAAAAGTAATCTCCAGTAATCACATTTCTTACTTGTAAAGGGTATCAGTGAAAAGCATTGTATGGGGTCATCTTTCAAACATTTCTGTAACTTAACTAAGGAACACCATTTATGCAAAAGAAATTTCTTTGATTGTATCTGGCATCACTTTGGCATCTTACTTTACAAAAGGATTTATCCTGGCTTTTAAAATACTTACTGGCTCTGATGATCATTATTAATTCATTTCTATCTGTTTTCTACATAAGTAAGTTGTTCTATCAGACTATTAATCTATTCCAGTGATCTATCCTTATTGTTTTTAATCTCATAAATAACATGTAGGTCTCAGATTAAGTAACAGTATTAAACAGTTCTCCATGTCTCTCTTAATGAGGCCACTCCTTTTACATTTAGCCCAGGTGGCGCCGTGTTGGTCAGCATCACTCACCACAGAGTGAGCACCGTGAACTTGTAAGAGGTCAAGGCCCCTGCCAGTGATGTCACTAATATCAAAGATTGCCAATGTGTAACACCATGCTGTAGCCTTATTATCCATGCCCATGTGGCTGGTTGCAATGAGTTGTCTAATTTGAAATTTCTGAACCATGCCTTTAATGCTCACATACTTCAGGTATTTACCCAAACACAATGTAAGTTTACCTCCCTCAAATATTCAGCCAGCCAGCCATTACCCTGGGAACAGAGCAATAAAACACCCAAGCCAGACCCTATGCCTTCCATATGGAACCGGTATGATTTACAACCAGGCTGAGTATAAAATCATAAAACTTTCAGGACATGGTTAATATATAACCATCAAAATAACAGAGTGCAATTCTAAATTTATGAGGCTGAACTTAACACTGAATATCAAATAAGAATCACATTGATCTCTGTAGCGGATGACTTAAAAACACATTAGGTGGCATAACTGCAAGACAGTACATTGATTTAAGCATAAAATGCATAGCACTCAATACTTTACCACCTAACAGTGCTCAATAATGAACAAAGCTGTTGTATATTGATGAAAGGAAAATTATTTGTTTTGTTATATTACAGTGCTCATGGAGATGCCTTGCATTTAGGCTAGGCAAACATGATCTGAATCCCATTTAGCAAAGGGTGACATTGGATGGACAGTTTCCTGAATTTACACTTGTTTCTCAAAATAGCTATACGGAAGCATTATCATGATGACAGCTTTTTATAACAAAGAGGAAAGACTCATCCAGAGCAGGTACTGACTTTTGGTAGAAATATATTTTGCTCTACAGTTTCAGATACTGATAAAAGCAATTCCACATGGACTTTTAAGGTCGCTATCTCTAAATGCATGAGTCTATCATATAAAAATATCATCACATTCAGGAAATCTAAAAACATCTTTAAAAAGAAAAAAGGATTATGATAAGCACAAAAGTCTTTGCATTGCAAGGATATTTACGCGTAACAATTTTTGATTGGTTTTAAGGAGGATTTGGAAATTCTCTTGCAGGTGTCCAGGTAATGTAGGAAACAGCAATGGGTAACTTTGGTTCTTCATGAGGTGAGAAAGGGAAAATGACACTCAACCTGTGATTTAGGGAGCTATTCAAAAATGCTGGGGGCCCTGATCAACTGGGGACTGCCCCAACTCCAACTTCATCCAACTCTTGGCTCTGGTGGAAGACAATGCCAGATCTTGTGATATGCCACACAAGACAGAAATGCAGATTTTTATGTGAACTCTCTTGATTTAAAATTATTGAACGTGAATTTAAATATAAATTAAAGGGTACAGGCAATATTTAACCCATCCTAGATGAATTCTCAGCATGTTCTCTGCTGGTTCATGGTGTCCCACCTCAGGGTCTCTGAGAACTTAGCTCCATACCCAGGAGCAAGAGTTATCTTTTCTTGAGATAGAAAAATCAGTGAAAGGGTCAGATATATTCCTGTGTTCCTTAATGACATGGATCTTATCACCTTGATGAAACATCAGTTCAAATAATACTAAAGGGACATTGTGGTATCCTAAGTTTCCATCAGATGGTGGTGACTTCTAGACTCTGGCGAGAAAAGCTTATTTGCGAGCTGGTTCTTCTTCCACAGAAGTCAGTACAGTCAAGAATGTTGCCAGCAGTAAATCAATCCACATGTTAATTGCAAAGCAAGTCTAGATGCAAAGTTGGCTGACAGACCTAGCACACTTGAACTCTGCTCCACAGATAGGATAGAGAGGCAACGCCTTTTCCATAGAAAGGCATTAGCAGGAAGTCATGTTATTCTATCAAGTAAGCAACTCTTCTACAAAAATAGTACAGCTTTTACTGTACATTTGGGTAAACTAAATGTGCATATTTGTGATTTTTTTAACCAGTGTATATTTTCTAGCATTTTCAGGCTATTTTTTCTTCATAATAAATTAACTTATTACTCTTCATGACATGCAAGATGGACTGTGATGTTAAAGAATAATGTTTTCTAATTATCATGGACATTTTCAGAGAAGATTAAAATTTAATAAAATTAATTGTCCATCCTTGAATGGCTCACTTTGCAGTTAATCATAGAACTCTGGTTTTTCCTACTTATATGAAACTTCTGAGTTTCACATGTCTTATTAATAGTCAAAATGAACCCTGAGCTTAGTAAAAGAGTTGGTTTCTGTCCTTTTGATGTGGTCAATATATTTTAGGGATGTATTGATTTCAAAATAAAATTCTGGGGTTGTAATTTTTCAACTAAAATTCCACAGCTGTAATCTTTCACATGATATGCAGAGGTAGCCTACCTTATGAGGCCAAACTAACTTCTGGAGGTGATGTCGAATGGCAAGGAATGCATCATCTTCACTGAGGCACCCCTCCGGTAATGAAATTTGGAGTGCTAGGGCCCCTTGCATCCATTTCTGAATCTATTATTAGTTGATTAAATTAACTGGCTGGATCGGTACAGTGAGAAGAGACACCGTAATGATATTATAGAATTAGTATGCCATGATGAATTGTCAGGAGAAATAACTGTGACAGCCTGTGGCCATATGCACTTAGCCACACAATTTATAGCCATTTGGAGAACCAAGGACTTTTCAGTTTGGGGTGGGAATTTCATTCCTGCTTTGCATCCTTTGAGGTATATGTGTGTAAGAGTGGGGGTAGGGTGCTTTGTGGCAATCCAGAAAGAAATCAAAGTCTGTTCTTGGACATTGACATTTGGGTGATTTTTCAGAGAATCAACCACAGTGTACGGATGCCTTTGTTGTAACGGTGCCAATTCCTTTAAATAGATTTATATGATAGTGCAGTTTCTTTATGGTTGCAGAAGATAATGTGACTGTGGGTAAGATGAAAGTAAAGGCAATATGGTGTCACGATTTCCTGGGTTATGGAACACTGTAAATTCTCATCTAGGTATTGCATTGGCAACAATCTCAAAAACATTCCTGAATTATTTTGATTTAGATACATTTGAGGCTCCTAATTGCAAGTAGTTTTTAAGCAACTTAAAAAATAACATTAGGTTTTATTTATTCTTTTTTTTTCTTTCCAACTATTTTCCAGTTAAGGGACTGTCAGATGGCTCTAAAGCTTATGATGACAGTGGTGGGCAATACAGAGACACCACCTTAGGCCGAACGTGCTGCAGGATAACCAAACCATGCGCAACTACAAAGATGCCAGATACTACTATTTCCTGAGAATTACTTCCTGGCTGTGTTCGTTTTGGTTTCATTTGTGGTTTTATTTTAAGGGTTATTGAGATCATATTCAGTAGTATAGTAAAATGGATACTGACATCCTTATTCCAATCGAGATATATGCAGAAAACTACTCTGTTTTCCTTTTAGCATGTTATAGAAATTGGACTTTTATGATTGATCGTTTTTGTTTCTCAAGCAGGATTGTCATTTGATCAAAAAACAAAGTACCAGAGTGCTTTTATTTGCGTCTTGTTATAGTCATTGTCATTAATTGCTACATTTTAAAATTTCCTTTTTAAAAGTAATTAATTTTGTTATTTTATTTTTCATTTTACTGTATTTTTTTAAGGAAACAAGGGTGAATTTTATTTTAAAATTTCAAAGCAAATCTATAAGAAGATGTTGTCCTAGTACCTTATTAGCCCCTTTACCATGCTCTTAATTTCAGTTACAGATTTGGAAGAGCTTGATAAACCTGTTGAGTGACTCACATTGAAGGCAATAGGAGAACACCTATCAACTCCTCCCTTGGTCTCTGTCACCAGTGTTCGTCTGGCTCCCTAACACTCCTGTCTGGGAATATTTTCAGCTCCTCTTCACCTTCCATATCCACCTTTTCATCAACACCTGCTGAACCTTTCCCAGCAGAATCTCTGAGCTCACCCCTTCTCTTCCATTTCCATCACTGCCATCCTTATCCCTTTTCATCTCTCTGGGCCTGGAGTACTGTGCCCAGAGTCCTGTGCCTGGAGTACTAGGCCTGGAGTACTGAGCCACTTGCCCTGTCCATCTCGTTGCCACCTCTCCCTATGCCCTTAGAACCTCTCTATACCATGCTGCCAGATGGCTTTCTTACATACTGATTATACCCATTCATATTGCCTCCCCGTGGCTCTGGGCCTTTTGCTTATTCTTGTTTCAGCCTGCGGAACCATACACTTTTTTCTTTCCTTTCTCTTCCCCTTTTCCTAGCCCACTTAATTGGCTCATTATATATGTCATTTATGATTTTTTGAGGCCCGCACTGTTCTAAGTGTGTTTCATATATTATCTAGTTTAAGCCTCACAGCATTCCTACAAGAAAAGTGGAATGACTGACTCCCTTTTTATACTCAAGGAAACAGAGGCTCAGAGATGTGAACCCACGTGCCCATCAATATGCAGCTTTAAGAGGGAAAGCCAGGGTCCAAAGTCAGTCTGTCTGGTTTTGCAGTAAGTCACCATGCCACCTGGCATCCTTGGTGGTGTGGCTGTTTTGTCATTAACTTTCATTGGATATCCAATATGCATTGGATAATGTGTCACTTAATATTTGTGCTTGTCTGTGTGCATCCTAACCCCCACCCCTATCTGCTTTGTAGAAACAGAATAAAAATAGTTTTCCTTCTTTAATACAATACTTTGTACTCATAGTCCCTAATGAAAGTGAACATTCAACTCACTATTTGTGTCCCTTTGTAGGGATGGCTTTGTTGCTAAATTATATTTTATTGTTTCCATTTGTTAAACCACAGACTGATTATATTTTCTTCTATTATGAAAGTTGAAAAAAGCAAAGTTTTGCAAATAAAACCCTGAGCATCTAGCCATATACAGAACAATGAGCAGTGCATAAATGGTAAGAATCTGTGACCATTTGGAGGACATAGATATTTGGATGCAAAACTGTAATTAATGTCAGATTGAGTCTGTAACTTTTTAAATAACATATTTTATATATATATATATATATATATATATATATATCATAAAAATAGTAGGAATGTGTTTTCTGCAAGGAGGAAGTTAACGATTCTATCGTTTGTTTTGTTTTGAAAGGTCAAGAATAAGGAAATGAAAATTGGTAAAAGTAATTGTTGCTGAGGGTAAGGAATAAATCACGTACTATCCTTGAATACAAATCATAATCATATATATGAATAAACACATCATTAAAAGTTATAATTGATTCATGGTAGTTTAAACTTTAGCATTAAATAAAACAAAGCAATTTCTGTATATTAAATAATTTGAGTAATGTAAGTAACCATGGTAAGCAATCCAAATAATATTATATACATGTTATAAAATATAAAGCATTATGTCTATATATGAAAGACTATATGTTATAAATATATGTTTATATAAAATTATATATAAACTAGAGGCCCGGTGCATGAAATTGTGCACAGGTAGGGTCTGGCCGGCCCACCCCAATGGGGGCCCATCAGGCCAGCCTGGCGGGTGGGGGAGGGACTGCAGGTGGTTGGCCTGCTGGCCCCACCCCCAATCAGGGTGGGGGGCCCATAGGGGCCCGGATTAGGCTGCTGTAGTGCATGTTATAACCACTGGTTGTTCTGGTCATTCCACCATTCTGGTTGCTGGGCTTTTATATAGATAGATGTGTTTACCTAAATATAAAGATAATCTTTTAAATATGTTGATGGCTTTGTGTCTACAATGATAAAATTTCATTGGCAACACTTTACATTTTACTTAATGCTCTGAAAAGCCCTGCTTATTCAGAATGCCTGAAACAAAGAGACTGCTCTTTTAAAAGTTACATTATGTATTTTCAACACATATCCTTCCTAACATCATAGAAAGTGCATCCATTCAAAAGCCAGACAGGTCTGAGTTACAATCCTGAATTTTCACGTCATTTTCTCTGTTTCTTTGGATGAGTTATGCAACTTCATAGTAAAATATGAATTAAAAACACCTAAGTTATAAGGCTAAGAAGATCCAAGGAGGGGTCTCTTATTGGAACTAAAATCAGGTTCAAAGACATGTTGCAAGTAACAAGAGGAAACTCAGTCCAAGTTCCCCACACAGTAAACATGCCAGGACTCTGCAGCAACAGACAACATAGTTGGGACATTTCAATTACTTTTTTTGTGGTTTTTTTTTTTTTTTTTTTTTTTTTTTTTACAAAGAGAGTTAGAATTAAATTGTACTTTGAAGGGACAATATTAGTTAAAATTGTAAAGGAAAAGTTAAGCGTGTAACTGGATGCTTACCTGTGCTATACTATGAGGGCCATGCCTACCTTTAATAAGTGAGGTGTAGCTGTCTTTCCACTCTTTCCATCATGGGAACCATAGAAGTTCTATGACCTCACCTCCTACCAGTCCTCCCCGCCTCCCTCCTTTCCAGGCACATTATCTTTAAACAAAGCAGACACACTCCAACTTAAATTTTGGCCTGACTGTTCTCACCTGGAGTGGTCTTACCCCAGACATCTTCAGGTCTAAGACTGTCTCCTTCAAGTTAAAATGTCACCTTCTCAATAAGGCTAGTATGTATAATTGCAACTCCCTGTCCACCTCTGCTTTACCGTAATACCTACCCCTTGTCCTTTTCCCATCGTACTATTACCCTCTGTCCTATATAATTTACATATTTATTACTACATTGACTTATTATCTGTGTCCCCACTGACATGTTCTGAGGTGGCAGGAATCTTTGTTTTGTTTGTTAATATACCTAGAGCCGAACCTGATCGATTATACACACTCAAAATAGTTGTGAAAAGAAATGAGTGAATGAATTCATTTATGGTTTAAAGACGATGATGGAAAGAGATGGATATACCTGTATGAAGTTGAAGACTATAGTAAATTAACCAGAGCAGAGAGGACCTTCAAATTTAGGAATGGAGGGGTCAGAATAGTAAAAATTAGAGTAGGCTTATGAAATTGTAAAATATTTTGAGGTTACAGTTAAACTATAAAAATATTGATGCTAAAACTTAAGAGTTTTCCCTAATTAACTAAACACATATTTTTTAAAAGTGTTGTTGACATCTTAAAAGAAACAGTCTGATTTGGGCCAGTGTTGTTTTTCTGACAATAACAATAAAGATGATTATATTTGACTGCTAACGGATGTTTTGCAAAACATGGTTCTGACAGAGTAGTCACAAATGCCACAATTAACATTTCCATGGTTTGCACATTAACCTTGCTCTTGGTCAATCAACTAACTTAAGTGCTATGATAGCCGTATGTAACCAGAGATCAGACTAGTCTTCATGTAGCATCTTAAAGGGTGTCATCCTTGAGGTGTTCAAAGGGAGTCAGTAAAGTCCACTCAACAGGTGGCACCTACTTGACCCTCTAGAGAGAGCTTCAGTGAATAGAGACAGAATCCATGGTTAGTTGAATGTGCTAGTCCAGAACAGGACTTTGGAGACCAATAGTTTGGGTCAAAATTGTTCTTCTTTCACTTTCACTAGCTCTGTGAACACCTGGGCAGCTCATTGTGAGATTTTCCTAGAGATAATGGGAAAATCTACCACATAAGATTATTATTACTATTGCAAGCTCATGCATATAAAAATTTTAACACACTGTTCTAAAGTACCACAATGTACTTTGGGGAGTATCCTTAGGAATGTTGTGATTACTTTTTCTATCTTATAATGAATTTTATAAGTAACTAGAGGCCCGGTTCACAAATTCATGCACCAGTGGGATCTCTCGGCCTGGTCTGCAGGTTCGAGCCAAAACAGGCTCTCTGACATCCCTGAGGGATCCTGGATTGCAAGAGGACACAGGCCAGGCCAAGGGACCCCACCAGTGCACGATTGGGGTGGGAGGTTGGCCAGCCAGGGATGGACCGTGGGAGGACTCCAGGGCGTGTCTGGCCCATCTCACTAAGTCATGATTGGTCAGACCCCAGCAGCAAGCTAACCTACCAGTCAGAGTGTCTGCTCCCTGGTGGTCAGTGCACATCATAGTGACTGGTTGGCCGGTCTACTGTATGCCCCCTGGAGGTCAGTGCATGTCATAGCAAGTGGTTTAGAGGCCTTAGCATATCATTAGCATATTACGCTTTGATTGGTTGAACAGCCAAACGATCGACTGGACATTTAGCATATTAGGCTTTTATTATATAGGATTGTCATATTTGTTTGGTATTGGTAATAGTTGTGATGATAGTTGACAATTACAAGTTATTCTGTTCCAATTGGAGATAACCTAATATCCTAGTCCAAAAAAAATTGCCTATCAGTTTCACAATATTCAAAATAGTTTAGAAGGCCATGATATTGTTCAACATAATAATTTATCTTTATTTTTTTTTCTTATCAGCATTCCACAACATACACTTATTCAAACAAATCAACATAGCCATGTCTCAAGTTCTGCAGCTTTATGAACTTCAATATCGTGAAGCTAATAGGTAGAAAGATATATACTTACCCTTTTAAGGGATTTTGAACTCTCTCCCGATATCTTATATTGCAAAGGGGCTTTGAAGCCATAAGCCAGTAGGCTGACTCTCTGTCCATGCCGGGGTGTTCTCCTGAATGGTCTGTTTCTCTCTCACATTTCCTGTCCTATGAGAAGATGACTCTGGGTAGGGAGAACAGGGAGTCACTAGGATGCATGCTGCTGATAGCAATAGTCTATCTGATGTCCATTTTCAGAAGAAAGATGTAAAGTGGAGTGGTGAAGGCCTTAATGTGAGATGCCGCCATACATCTTAATAGCACAGTGTCAGGGCACAGGAAATAAAGACCTCTGGGCTTTAAAGTTTAAATGCCCTGCTCAGCAGGGAGGTCAGAGAGATTTGTTTAACTGAAATGAGCTTACAATCAGGCTTTCATCCACAGGTAAGGCAGGAGCACACCCAGTAGTTTTAGAAGCACTCTTACAGGACATCTCAAATAGATTTCTCTGCCTAGTGCAGTGTTGACGTTCCTAAGGCATATTGCATCCATGAAGGTTTTTCATTTTAGACCATGAAGAAGAAAAAGCTGCACATGAAGCTAGATTTTTTTTTTTAATTTTAGTGACACAGAAGAAAGAATTGTTCATGTCTACCATTGTCTTGTTTTGTTTTGTTTCTCCTTATGATTTGGGTGATGTTCCTAACACTTGCATTTATTTAAATACAATTATTTTAGCATTTTTCAGGGTCATGGATATATTTACTCTGCTAAGTTATCTAGCTTGAAAGGCATAAATTAACTGCTAATGACTACTTAATGAGAGCTTGATGGCATGATGTTTAAGCGCTTGTATGTATGAACATATTGATTAGCGAAGCCACCTTTTGGACTTATTGTTGGTAAACTGGGTTGATTTCTGAGGTGGATAAAATGCATGGCTAAGTATTGTGTTCACCCTGTGGTTGGCAGGCTGTTGTTTATCACAAGGTTTTAGTGTTCTTAATGAACTGTTAACAAGCTGTCAATTATGGTGTTTATGCAGATTAGGGAAAGAGACATTGAAAGATTGATGTGCCTGGAGTTAAAACTGCCTCCTTGAGATATTGCAAAGTTAATAATTTCCTCTTTTCATAACTGTTCTTAAACACATGCTCTCCTTTACCACTGACCATTCCCATGATGTGTGCCGACCATTTCCATGATGTGCGCCAACCACTCCCATGAGGTGTGCCGACCATTCCCATGAGGTGTGCCGATCATTCCCATGATGTGTGCCAACTTCTCCCATGATGTATGCCGACCATTCCCATGATGTGTGCCGACCGCTTCCATGAGGTGTGCTGACCACTCCCATGATGTGTGCCGACCATTCCCAGGATGTGTGCTGACCATTCCCATGATGTGTGCCGACCATTCCCATGATGTATGCCGACCATTCCCATGAGCTGTGCAGTGGTAAAGGACCACCCACACTGAGCCATGTGTAGTGAGAATAAGACACATCCAGCTTTAGAAAGGGCTTTGCTTCAGGTTAGCCTTTCTGGAACCATTTTCATTCAGCCTTGGCCATGAGTGAAGTTCAATTTGAAATGTTCTGAAATTCACAGGTAACTAGGATTTTCAGGTGGGACATACATTTTTCCCTTCTTCCCACTGGAGACCACCTACTGTGGTGAAAACATTGCTTCCCTCACCCCGTGTCCTTAAATGTCCTAAACTAATGTTAGCTGTCCCAAACCCATGTCTCTTCTTAGTACTCAAGATGACCTCTTCTGTACAAATTCTTTCTGTGGTTTTGAATTGTCAAACTGTAAATATCTACTTCAAAAGTATGCTTCTATGCCTAGATCCCAGATTTAAAAAAAATAGCCTATTTGTGGCCAATAGCCAGTGCATCCACTCATTTTCTATCTTGGGTTTTTTGTGTTTTGTTGTGTTTTTTTTTTTTCATTTTATGTGCTCTTGAATTTGTTGACCTAATACACTCCCAGGCTTCCTCCAAGGACAGCCTATTTCCTCTTTAGTTCTTCTTGCCCTTCCCTAGGCAGAGTAAATCCCTTTCTGCAATATTTCCAAAGAACTTTAAAGGACTGAAGTGCCTACCACCATCTCCACCTCCTGTCTCCCCAGCAGTCCCCCCACAAACTGTGAGCTCCTTCAGAATGCAGCCTGCCTCACATTCATCTTCACGAATCACGTTTCTCAGTCTTAGAAGAGCCACCTCCTGACGCTTCTGCAGAAATTCTGCTCAGACTTATGTTTTATAATAAAACGGAGGTTATTAAATGGCTCCCAATGTTTATAAGGATAATAATTTTGCTGCAGTCTCATCACTTTTATTTTTAATTGTTATGATCAGGATTCTGTCCACACAGTTATTAGGAGAGAGCCTTCCTTAAAGAATGCTTCACCTCACAGTACAATTAAAGTAGACATATCTTAAAGGCTCTTAATATTCCCCCCAGAAATGAGAAATTACATCTTGTTTTGTTTTGTGAAAGTCATGTTTTGATTATGTGAAATTGGTATTTTATGTAAAAAAATCTTTTTTTCTGTTCAGCTTTGAGCATGGAGACTTGTGCACTTGTTAGCATATTACTTATTCCAAAATTATTGAAAATATTATTCTTGCAGGTTTTTTTTTAACCTCATACTCTCAGCTCTGGGAGTTATAGTGTTTCATAAAGGAAATATTCTCATCGACAGACAAATCATCCATTCATATCTAGTTGAGATGATGGATTAAGCTGTTTTATTGTAAGTGTATCAAAAATGCAATAAATATTTGCCAATGAAATGTAGTTATCATAAGGTTTTGCATGGTGCAATTTCATGTTAATGTCCAGGAGAAATTTAGATGGCTTTATATGTTTGGTTTCAGCACCTGCTCTGCAGTTTGAAAAATTTACTTGTAAGTATTGAAAATGTAAATTTGAGAGTTCCAAGTATCTGTGAGTTATTTCTAAATACCACTTAGCTCCTCCTAAGACAGATGAGAGAGGGCAGCATAAAGCTGTAATTCTGGTGACTGATAAAGCAAGCTGGGCAATCAAAGGGAACAATCCAATAACCTAAAAGAAAAGAAGGGAATCGGTCTTTTGAGAAGCAGGAGGGCATGATGAAGAGAGCCGGGCTCTGAGTGTCTTGGCCTCTCAGGGTGTTCACTCCTTCGTCTATAAATGGCAGAGATGTTGCCTGGCTCCTAGAATGTCCCTGTGGATTCAATGGGTTGATGATACTGAACAAGTAACACCCACTGAACGCTCACCATGTGCCAGGCGAGACAGGGGTGGGCAAACTTTTTGACTCGAGGGCCACAATGGGTTCTTAAACTGGACCGGAGGGCCGGAACAAAAGCATGGATGGAGTGTTTGTGTGAACTAATATAAATTCAAAGTAAAGGAGTGGAGGGGAGAGCAAGAGAACGGCATAGAACAGCCGGATCCGGCCCGCGGGCCGTAGTTTGCCCACGGCTGGAACACCTACTCCAAGTTCTGTTATCTCCATCTCCATGGAACATATAGCTTGTGCTGTTTGATACGTGGTCTTGGCTTTTATTTTCCTCTTTTAGACTTGTGCATTTTAGGAATAAATAAGTAAAGTACAAGGTATTAGATCCTCTTAGTCCTTAATTCTCTACTTGGTATGAACTGGGGAATATTATTTACTCTCCATCTCAGTTTTCTCAGTTGTGCAACTGGGATGCTGCTGTTCCTGGGGCACCCACTTCCCAGGGCTGTGGTGCAGATTTGGGGACAATCCTGGTGAAGTCCTCTGTGCCGCACCTGACACAGGGCACATGCTCGATCTGCTATTGTCATTGTTGGCTCCACAATGCATTATTATTATTATCATTATTATCATTAAGGATAGCTGATCTTTAGAAACCCTGCTCTATGTAAGCGGTCAATTGAAGGAACCGGGAATATTCTGTGACTCCTCATGTTTGAGAGTATCACATCTCTCTCCTATTTCTTAGCAGACTTCTCACGTTAGCTCTCTCACTTCCACAATGCGGGAGACCCAGAAAGCCTGGAGTAACAGAGTTGAGCCGTCCTGTCCTCCCCTGGTCCCGCTACCTTAAACCCTTTCAAAGTCCATTTTCTCAGAGGGACGGTGGCTTTGTCTTTGCTTCCTGCACCCGCAGCATTGCTCTTAGGGATAGAAGGGACTTCAAAGTAGCCTTTCATTCTGACCATGGACACCACGTCCCAGAGGAGGCCACTGCTGCCAATCTCTTTGAAAGTCTAATTAATCTACATTTTCAAAAGTGTTGTTAACCCACATCACTCAGACTTTCCTGATGCCATATTTCCAGCCATGAGTTTGGCATGCCTCTTAACTGTGGCCCTCATTCCCAAATCCTCCAGATGTCTCAAGGGCCCTAAGTGTATCCGTTCCTGCTTCCAACAGCACCTTCTCTTTTCTCCTGAGCCTTCCCTCAAGTCAAACAAGGCAGTCGTTTTCTATTTGTTTGTTTGTTTATTTGTTGGAAGTATTATTCATACTTCCCCTCTCCTCCTGCCCCCATTTTTTTGCTTTCCTCTGTGACTCCTGTATGCACACTTGTAACGGACAACTTATTATTCTCATGGTTGTTAGTGGCGGCTGCAAGATTTTATATCTTTCACGGTAATGGGGAGAGGAGCCCAAAGTCAGCACTATCTTAGGATTTCCTTTAAACAGTATTAAATGTCTCACAAGTTTACAGAATGACCATCATACAAAAGACATAACTGTCTCATGGGGGAAATAATACAAATGCCCAGGGTGGGAAAATGTTTACAAAACAAAATTACCCATTTCTCTATACCCGCTGAGTACCCCAGTCATCCACTGTCTTCTACTTTGTCCAACATGTGTGTCTGACCACTCGGTCAGCCCAGGTTTAAGTTCTTCCTCGTTACTAAAGTAACTCAGTGTCTCTTCCCTGCTGCTCCTACACCATCTCTCCTGTGCGTGCTCTCTGTCCTCCCAGATGGGAATGAACCTCTGGCCCCACTTAGAGAAAGGCATATTGCTTACAGCGCCACTCCATTTGATATGCTTCTCATCTATCTGGCCAGCGTAGCTTTGGAACAATGAGTATTTTTGTCTGAAGAAAATATCGCACAAAAATGTTGTCAGTGAGGCTGTGATTTACAAAGAGATTACAGAGAGTGTTCTATTTATGAACTCATTCTGGCCAAATAGTGCCTGTCTCTAGAATCAGGATAATTTGGTTGCAAACCACACTGGTCACGAACTTGTGATATGATCTTAGGGAAGTTATTTAAACTTCACCTGAATCCCTCATTTGTCGTAAATATTACAGTTTTTTACTTCTTTACGCACTGCCTGGTTTGTAGCAAATGCTTAACAAATGTACTTCTTGTTGCTATCTTTAATTAAGGTTTAACATAATATTTCCAAGAATTATAAAGGTCTTTGGGTACCTCTGAGACATATATGGGCAGTTGCTGTGAGTATGAAATGCTGAAGTCTCCCAGTAAGATACATTTTTCTAGAATTTCAATATTAGCCATGCCATAAAAATGGTACTATGACATCATTTCAAAGGTGGACCTTTCTATTAAAAGTAATACTTTTAGATAACCTAAGTTTTATTATATACCTAGATATAAGCATTTTGATAATATTTTCGTATCGCAGCTCCCGTTTTAACTACTTTAGCATGACTGGTTTCCACTTCGTATTTTATTAATTTAGTGTTTAACTGAGCTGATTTGTCAACTGTATCCAAACACAGGCAGGTGTCTACACGATTGGAACCTCTATTTGCTCCTCAGACCTATTCGTGTTTGCTTTTAGAGTTTGTCTGCAAATGTTCACTGAGAATTTGGAGACCTAGCAGCACATTGAATTTTAGAAAAAAAAAATGCAGTGGATCTATTTTGATACAGAAACGATTATGGCAGAGATAATTTTCACTACAAAGAGTGGCACCGGTTACATAAATAGCTTGTCCTTTCAAGATCTCAGAATAAAACCCACAAGGACAGATGTGTTCCGGCTGTCGATTCCCAGCTGGAGCCTGCGAGGAACATGGGCGCGGTGAGAGGATGTCACTTGGTCAGAGTGGGTTCATGTGCTCAGGGTTTATTTTCAAAAACAGAAAATGGAAAGAAGGGACAAGAGAGGGAAGGAGTGAGAGGGAGGGAGAGGGAGTTAACAGTAACAGTTTCTGGTTTTAGCATCTGGTGCTCTACTGTGTTCTTCTAGGTACACTGACTAATTCAGAATGTTCTCTGCATTCGTTTGTTTCTGTCTATTGTTATTAATTTTTATAAGTATTTGAATATTTCAAGTTTGAGTAAATACCCTCTTCTTGCAGAAGAAAAAAAACGGTATGGAAATAGAGACAATGCTATCTCCCCAAAGATTGTGGGGTTTTCAAAACAGCAATTACTCTCACTATTGTGGCCACGTTGAAACGATTAGCAGGCAACAGAGCTCAACTGCATCTAAAGCAATGAGGCCCCAGTGCTTTGGGACAGGTGTCTTGGACAGGTACAATCAAATTTCAGCTCAGTCATTGTTTTCTTTGTAATTGTTCACAGGTCACTGAAATCCTTTTTAAAAATCTCATCACCTCTATGTAAATAAATGACATTTTGTTCTTTCAGTATGTTCATTAGCAGTAGCAATCATTTGTTGAATACCTAAGCTCTGCTAGTAGAACTGTGAGCCAGGGTAGCAACTAAGCTTCCTTCCTTTCTTTTCTATATTTTATTTTTTTTAATTTATTTTAAATACGTATTTTTATTGATTTCAGAGAGGATGGGAGAGGGAGCAAGAGATAGAAACATCAATAAGAGAGAATCATTGGCGGGCTGCCTCCTACACACCTCACACTGGAGATGGAGCCCGCAACCTGAGCATGTGCCCTGACTGGGAATTGAACCATGACCTCCTAGTTCATAGTTTGGTGCTCAACCACTGAGCCATGCCAGCCAGGCTAAACTTTCTCTCTTTATACCATATATGTTCACATTGATTCCTTGAAGAAGTTTTGAAATTGAGGAAAAAATATTAAAAATGTACCTGTGCCTTTGCAAAAGTGAAAACTGATTCATTGAGCTAGGGCAGTGGTTGGCAAACAGTGGCTTGCGAGCCACATGTGGCTCTTTGGCCCCTTGAGTGTGGCTCTTCCACCAAATACCACGGCCTGGGTGAGTCTATTTTGAAGAAGTGGCGTTAGAAGAAGTTTAAGTTTAAAAAATGTGGCTCTCAAAAGAAATTTCAGTCGTTGTACTGTTGATATTTGGCTCTGTTGACTAATGAGTTTGCCAACCACTGGGCTAGGGCTTAATCACAAGGAACAACAGCCTGTAATTATTGGAATCGAGAGTCTAGGATGCTTTACACAGTTGTCCCATTGCAGGCTTGAGTGACATATCTGATGTTACCTCACAATTGAATAGCCTTGCCCTAACCAGTTTGGCTCAGTGGATAGAGCATCAGCCTGCGGACTCAAGGGTCCCAGGTTCAATTCCAGTCAAGGGCATGTACCTTGGTTGCAGGCACATACCCAGTGGGGAGTTTGCAGGATGCAGCTGATCGGTGTTTCTAACTCTCTATCCCTCTCCCTTCCTCTCTGTAAAAAATCAATAAAATATATATTTTTAAAAATTGAATAGCCTTGTTTTAATATAAAACTCTGAACAGTAAAAAATAAAAAAACACACATTTTCTTCATCCCCAAGTTGCCCTTATAAATGCTATTCACCTTGCATAATTGTTCAGTCCAAGCTGAGCTCAGTGTATAGAGAAGAATCTGCCCCCCCTCCCCACCCCCAGGTTCTTACTAGTGGCCAGAACCTCAAACAAAGGAGCTTCATGTTTTGTTCTTTGGGACTCCCTCATGTTCACAATCACTCACTGATAACCTGTCCCGTCACCAAGGAAAACAGTGTCCTTTGTCAGCAGTGCCCTCCCGGTGTGCAGCCACCACTTTCCACAGTCCCACCAAGTATTTATAGACACATACATACTTTTTCTCTCTCCTGGCAAATCTATAAGTGGAATTTTGAATGGCAATCCTATGATATAAATATCTTTGAAAGCTTTCTCATAGTTTTACCTGCTTTGCAATCAGCCATCTTCCCCTTCAAAATCAATGCCTCTCATTAAGACTGCTTCTGGCAGGGATGAGTGGCTAGCATCAGTTTGTAGGAAAGTGGTCATGATTTTGCCTCCGGGTTTGTTTTAATTGTTCCTTCTCCTTGCAGTGAGCTTTGTGGTTTGAATAGCAGGGAATTCATTTGTAAGCTTGCCTCCTATGTTAATCAAAAGGCGGCTGTGAGGACTACATTAACCCATCCCAAATTACTTACTGCACACCGACCGGGTGCCTGGCCTCCCTCAAGGTGTCGCAGACACAGGTGTAAACAAGAGAGTCCCTGTGTTCATGGAATTGAATTTTAGTGGGGGAAGCCAGAAATGAACAAGACGGAAATCACAGGTAAGCACTGCAGAATGGAAAATACAGCATGAGGCGTGTGAGTAGAGCAGAGGAGATATTCTAGGAGGGGCAGGGGAAGCCTTTTCTCTGAAGATATATCATTTGGGCCAAGAGGACAGGCAAACAGGGGAGAAAACACCACACCCAAGTGTCTTGAGAAGAATGGATGTGGAATGTTGATGGAAGGAAAGGGAAAATCTACAAATCCTTATATGGCAGCTGGAGGGCATGAGATGAGACTAATGAGTGGACGGGGCAAAATCATGTCGGTCCATGAAGTATAAGGAATTGGGGGAGGGGGGTTATCCTTGCCCGAGGACATGCCTTTATTAATTTTCAAGAGAGGAAGGGAGAGAGAGAGAGAAAAATAGCCAGCTGCCACATGCACCTCAATGAAGGATTGAACCTGCAACCTAGGTATGTGCCCTGATCAGGAATCAAACCCATAACCTTTGTACCCTGACCCTGCCACTTCCCTAAGCTACAATATTATCTGTAAAGTGGGGCCTCATTTTGATCATCATATCTCCTTGGGAAGGTTGCAATATGACAATCCAGGTAATCTCTTCTGTCAGCAGTAAGCGTTCAGCAGATGGAGGTGTTCCAGAAAACACTCGGGTGTCTCCTAAGTGTCCCCTTCGTTCTCTAGCCTGGGCCATTCATTAATTTATTTTGTTCTCTTCTCCTGTCCCTTAGCATCACAACATAATGACAATTTTCTCTGAGATTCCTGCACTGAGGCCTCTGGGGGTGGCAGGGGTGCTGGCTGCCCGTCTGGTAATTTTGGCTGTTCTCCGCTGGAAGTGCCATCACACCGAGAATAACGGAGAGAAGGGAGGTGGTGTAGCCTATTAAGTGGCCCCATAGGGCGGCCCCAGCAGCAAAAATCAAAACAAACAGCGTCCACGAACAGGTTTGAGCTTTAGGGGGGTTTAAAAATGGGCATTTTCCCTATTAATAACATATCGCTTAAACTCTAACGTGACAGCTCTCAGAAAGTTTCTTCTAACAAAACCATTTTTAGTCCAAAATCATTCATTTTGCCTACAGATGGCAGAGCCAAACAACACCTAGAAGATAATTTGGTTCACAGTTTTCAAGGGCACATGTAGGAACAGAGAGAAATCAGTGATCTGCTGCTATTTCATCTTTCTAGTATTTCTGTAAAGCCAACCACTTCAGGGAACCTGAGCAATTCAAGATTTTTTAATGATGTAAACTATCGAGTTGAATGGTTTCTATAGAAACAGTATCCAAATACTTAAGAAGTATATTTTGTCTTCTGTTTCATTTCAGGAATCCCAAACCTAAAGCCCTACCTAAAGAAAGGAATTAAACATTTACGTATACAGGGTGGGGCAAAAGTAGATTTAGTTGTTAGTACCTAAAACAGAATTTATTCTTGTGTTGTTTTTATTAATTATTGTATTATTTTTCATCTGAACAACTGTAAACCTACTTTTGCCCTATCCTGTAAAAGAATTGAACCATGAATCTATATGGTTAGGCCAGCCATCATATTGCTATGAGATTTTCATATTGAGGGCATAATAGTTAGATTGCAGGTCATTATGACAATTGCTGATTTCTTTTTATCTAAATCATTACATACAGAGGCAAATGATATGCTTTATTTCATTGCTTGGTTAATATTAGCATGTGGGAAAAGAAGGGTATTTTTAGAAGAGAATTGTAAGACAGGTAATGTCGAATTTCCCATATTTAACTTGATGGCAAAGAAGGCTGGGAAATCTCTGTGGAATGTTAAGCCTGGGACAAAATTATATCCCAGCTATTAGGGAAAAATCATTAAAACTTTTGGATATAAAATGAAGACAGTTACTTGAAAAATGGCATTATATTTATACAAATCTAAGACTAGGGAAAAAGTATAAAAGGAAGGAAATACAAAATATTTGGTTTGCATTACATTATTGAATCTCTGCTCCTTTCTTGACTGGCCAGTGTCTTCTGTAAAATACATTGCATGTGAGGTTGAAGTATGCATAGTTACCTATACACTGTTATCCCTGAACACAGCCACGCACCTATCAACTTATATATTTATCTACATATTTATCATAACTTAAGAAATATAAGATAAACTTGGTTTTCCTACCACCTACTGTCTTGTAACGGCTCTGCTCAGACAGAATGCCTGCAAATAATATTCTACTACTACATCACGAAAAATAAGAGTTTTAATCATTTGGGTACTTACTGTGAGAATCATTACCACTTTGTGCTCAAGTTATGAATCTGAGCTATCTTTTCATTATGTTTCAATGCTTTCTATAAAATGAAAATTTAGGTACACGTCTACACTTGAGGAAAATAATGGCCAAGATAAAAGAAAATGTGTACAAGTTAAATGCTAATGCAATAAAACCCCTCCTGGAATTAAACTTTTACCCCTCTTCAGTTGCTCACTTGCCACCATCCATTCTTTTATGAGACATTCCCAATATGGCAAAGCTCAGTGAGTGCTTTATACCCACAAAACAGCTCAACACACACATGGGCTCCCCATATTTAAACCGGAATGACAAACATTTGAGCTCTGCAGCAGGAAGCAACAACAGATTGAAACGCAATGGTTTCTAACATCACTGTAAATAATCATTTCCCTAGGTAGAGCCTTTGTCATTTCTTCTCTGTGCTTAACGAATGAGAACAGGTTCAGGTAACACCACTGCATACTTATCTGTTGCTTGTTGTACATTTCACAGTCGCCGAGTGGATCAGCTTTGCTAAACGTGCTCATTAGTGCCGATTTGTTGCTCTTCGTCTCTTTGAAGAAACCTCGCAAGCCGTTGGAACCCTTATTTTTATTTTGGTTCCATGGTGGAAAATTGTATTCACATAAGTAAGCATATACCAAACAGCAATAAATCATTATTTCTCAGATGACCAATATCAGCAGGAATCTCATATACTTCTCTGCGGGAGTTGGTTTCCAAATTCATTGAATAATTATCAGCGCTGCTTTTCAGAAGTGAGAAACATTTTTCCTTTCTATTCCGGTTAACTTTTAAATGCTACCTTTCCCCCTCATTTCCTCAGCACTTCTGAGAATCATTGGTAAAGGAAGGGAAAAAAGGAAACATTATATTCGGCAAACGTCCAAGTGGTTAGATAGAGTATAATCTTTGACAACCAGGCCCCCAACCCGAAATGTAAACTTTTATAGTATGAGCCTTGGGACAAAGATTGAAACTTGTGTTAGATTGTCAGTAAATGAAATAAATACAAATTTAAGCCTTGATATTTGAAGGGAAACCTGAGAATTTATTAGGCAGTTTTAAAATATAATAATTAGACTAGTTCTCTTTCTTTTGCACTGCTAAGAGAAAAACCAACAACAACAACAAAATATTGCCTTTTCACTTCCCAAAGGATTAACTGAATTTTGGTAATAAACAGAGTGAAGTTTGAATAATAGGCATATACATTTCCATATTCCCCTACAGGGGCAAAATTTATTAACAGCAGGCAACTCATAGTCTTTGCTTGTAGAGTGAATTTATGAGACATTGTTTGGTTTCAAGTCAATTTTACTACAGATTAGATACTGTGGCCACATTCCAGAACCTGTGAGCGTTCTCTACTTGGCTTAGAACTTGAACCAACATTGTTAAGTGGCTACTGTGCAGTGTGTTATTTAGGGACTGTTTCAGGGAAAACAACCAAATACGGCTTTACAATTAATTGCAGAACTTACACTCAGGAAGGGTAGCGGTGGCAGGTTGAGATTCTGACAAATATTTAAATGCTTTCTGTTTTTGCTATTGCTCCTTTGAGGGATTTTTCTCCTTTAATGCTTTAAATGTTCTCAAATTTTTTGAGCTGCTAATTAGCAGGTAAGCTGAAGCAATTTAGGGAATGTTTTTTACAAAATTTATTTTATTTTCTGGCATTAAAGCCTGAACATAGTAAATACCTGAACATAGAGCAATGTAACATTTGTACTACTGGTGTCTTTGCAGAAAATATGTAGTCTTTACATTATTTCCACATTTATCTTTAACTCCCAAAGTGAAAATATAATATGAATATTAACTCAATGCAAAATGTATTAATATAAAGTCTAAGAAATATTTTTGTATAAAAGATCATAATGCACATTATGATTTTGCCTTTTCATTGAAAGAACTCTGGATTTTAAATCAACATATTTGCAAAAAGTACAATATAGTCCAGATCTTAGAAAGAAACTCAAAAGAAATTCAAAAGAAACCCAAATATGTCTCCTTTCAAATTAAAAGGATGTCTAAGTAACTACAAAATATCAATGTGGTAACAGACCTTTGTGTTACTTCAGCTTGGAATCCCTTTATCTTTTAACTAATAAAAAGATTTAATATATGTATGAGTTTTAATTAACATGATGAACAAGCTACCTTCCAGATAGTCTAAAATATCTTATTATAAACTATTACTAAATAAAAACATATTTGAAATTATAGTAATGCATTAAGATAATCAAATAATTTAATAATACATGAAAAAAGTTAAACTACAAGATGTAATTTTTCATTAATATTTTATTAAAATACCCCAGCCAAATTGCTTCTAAATAAGTAATTACTTTGTAGTTCAAATATAATCTCAAAAATCATTTTTTGTTCAATTATTGAATTTATGAACCTCATCCAGCAATTATAAAACAGTCATTAAAAATGATTAGGAAATCCACAGCACAAAATGTCTTACCCCTGGATTTTACCCAGGTTTACTATACTGAAGACTCTAGAAGTACTGAGAGGACATTGAATTTATAATTCAATATTAATAAAGTAGCTAAAATTTAGACTATATTTTATTTGAAATATCTGCTCACACATATAGAGGATGTTATTAGCTCAAGTTCTCTGAGTTTCTTAGATCTTATGGGGAAAAAGAGAAAATCATAGACATGATTTACATTAATTTGAAGGTTGAATTGAATATGCTACATGACCCAACTACTAAAAATGTCCCAACTTGTCTAAATTAGCAAAATACCAGATAGAATCATTTGGTTACTAACTCTTTGCTTACTTAGTAATTGAATGGCAGCATGCTGGCCATCTACATAGATGCTCCAATCTAGATGTATTTTATACGTCTCATTTATTGTATCACCTGTCTATTATTTTAAGTTCTTTTTCATTAGGTACGCTAATGTGTGAGTTGTTTCATGGGGTGAGAGGAGCATAGTATGATCAAAGAGATATGAGGAATGCTGCATATTTAATACATTCAATTCATTGAAATTCTCATTGTTGTAGTAGAGAAGACATCTCTTTAAAACAGTGTCTCCCAAAATACCTTCAACCAATCATTACTTAGTAATATTCTACTATAGTCTACCAGTACTAGCTACCTGATAATGGAAGCTATTTATAACCTATTTTCTATCTTTCTTCCCAACTTTAGTTTCACCAGAAAATCTGTACTTTGGCCTCGATGAATCCCCAAGATATTCCTCTTTTGTGCCTTTACTCATGTTCTTCCATCCATATGCAATGTCCATTGCTTCGCCTTTCTTATCTCAGCATGTTCAAAACTACGTGCTTAGAAGGTGCTTCACACATGTATACACATCAACAATTTGCCAGGGTATGAGGTTGTAGGGGTGCATCTATTCAATTTATGTATCAAATAGGCTTGAACAAATATTTTTAATGGTTTCAGAGCAAAGTATATTATATCAGGAACTAGAAGCCCAGTGCACGAAATTTGTGCATGGGTAGGGTCCCTAGGCCTGGCCGGTGATCGGGGCCAATCGGGGCCTTCCGGCTGCCAGCCAGGGCCTTCCTTCGTTCCACGCCATCCCCTGGTGGTCAGCACACGTCATAGCGAGCATTCGGTCTCTAGACGCACTCCCGCGGGGACAATTTGCATATTAGGTTTTTATATATATATAGATTATTACAAAGAGAACAACTAAGATTTTCTATATACCTCACATGAAAGGGTCAGCACTGAATTTTTCCCAGGAGGCAAAGATGATGAAGCTAGCTTTTATGAAGAGGGTAGGACATAAATTATATTTTGACAAAATAATGTAAACGTGATGAGAAGTTCTAAGCTCATGTGACACCTGTCTCAACGAGTGGGAAGACTTGGAAAGGAGATAGTTTGCTTTACAGAAATGCCCTACTTGCTTTTGTGACTAAGAAATATAAATGTCTGTGGGTTGATTTCTGAGCTGTGACTTGATGATTCAACAATTTTTAAGTGCACTAAATCCATATGAAAATACTTTTAATCGAATCTGTCTCCGCTTACTATGATATTAGGAAACTTACTTAACCTTTCTAGGCCTGTTTATATCTCTGAAAACAGAAATAATACCAATTTCCTAGAGTCCATGAATGATTGAATAATAAACTGAATATAAATACAGGGAAGATTGGCATGTAGTAAGTTCTCTATATGTGGAAAAAAGTATTAATAATATTACCCCTCTTATTCTTTTGCTGCCCTTTCTCTTAGACAGTCACAAAGAATTCAGTAGCATGTCATGAATATTCACCACTTTGAGAGTCATGAGCACTCTTAACTACCTGTATTTTCCTTGAAAAGAATATAATAATAAAACATTACCAAGGCCACAATTTTAAAAGATAGAGCATTTTATCTACAATGCATTATTGCCAATTCAAATTCAGTTACAGTATGAAGGCATTGTCTAATTTAATTCATACCTTTGACCATCTCCTATGGCTGGAATAACGTCCTGTTTCACATGGCATCTCTAACCCTTCCCCAATTACCACTGTCTAATGTTTTCAGACATAATTTATTTTTGGTAAATAGATTTTTAAAGTGTCTACCCAGCTCTTTATATGTTATAACCAGATCCTGTTTTAATGAGATAACTATACATAACATGGCCATATTTTCATGTCTCTTGAATAGTATATTGAGATCATTCTCCTTATAATAATTTAATGAAAATAAATGGTTTTTTTGCTATTGAATAGAATTTCCATAACACAATGAGTTTCCTGAGATAAAAGCTTCAATGGCAAATGAAAGGCAGAACTAGGATGCTGATCCTAATAGAAAGATCAAAATAGTGTTCATCTTGTGTGTCAACTGCGACTCATTGGAAATGTTTTCCGGGATCCCTGCACTGAAAAGAATTAAGAAGGCTCATTCAGGCTGAGGAACAGAGTGTCATGGTGGTGACGAGTTTACGAGCAGGATATGGGGAATCTCAAGCACCTATTCATTATTCTTGTCCAATGAGCCATGTCATATCTATAATTATTGAGGAAATGTAAAAATATGAAATACCTGTAATCTAGACTATTTTCCCTTCAATGTGGTTAGCAACCACTGAACTCCCTGACAAGAAAAAGGCACTATGTATTATTAATTATGAAGGAACCTTTTCCCCTCTTTTATTTATTGGTGGATTTTAGAGAGAGTGGTAGAAATGTCCATTTGTTGTTCCATTTATCCATGCATTCATTGATTGATTCTTGTATGTGCCTCAACCAGGGATTGAACTCACAGCCCTGGCATATGAGGATAACACTCTAACCAACTGAGCTACCATGTCAGGGCCCTTTTCCCCTCTTCTAAGGTCTCTTCTTATAGCTCCTGTCTTTGTCTTCTTTCTTATTCCTGCCTTCTTTTCCCCCTCTCCTACTCTGCTTATAGATTCCCTTAACTTTTTGTTCTCCTTCACTTTCATTTTCTCTTCTTTTTCAAAAATTTTGAGCATAAATAGTTATGCTTACATTTTAAGCCAGGTGCCCGAGCAAATCTACAGGCTGTGCCACATTAGAATGGTAGATTGCGAGGTTGTATCTAATTGGTAGTTCGTAATTAGTCCTGATCACAAAGAGGGCTCCAGCTAGTTTTCCCTGATGAGCACATGGATGTTCCTGACTGCTGTTTGCTAACCCCCCTCCTCAACTGCCCAGCAAGCTAACGACCCAGGGGGCATCCATTTCCCACCCCACTCCTAAAGGTAATGGGGAGCTGGCTGCTTTGAAAATGCTTGCATGCTCACCCATGCGTGTAATCTTCCCAGGACTGCTCTCCTTCATGGAGAGTTAATTGCTCTTTGGGTTTCCTAGGTATTAATCTAACATTTACCTAAATATTAACTCTTTTCCAAGCCCAGCCTAGAGGTAATTTTTGCCATTATGCTGACCATATGCTAAGAGAAATAATGTTTATGGCAGAGGTTGTTTGTTTGTGTGTGTGTGTGGGGGGGGTCAAAGTAATATTCTAAAGGAATTTAGCATTAGTCACTAGCTATTATCTTGTCTCCACGTTAGACGAATCTAATAATAATTTTCTATTATTTTATTATCCTCACTCTATATTTTCAAGTAAAATTGCTACAAAACTTTTTGTGGATGTTTTTGGAACTCATCAAAACAGGTCTAATTATTTTATTGTACATTTTGTACATCTTGCACACTTTATTGGTATGTGCTTCCGTAAATGTAATCTGGGGTTTATTCAGCGATTTTCCTACTTTTCTATCAACTGAATCCCATAAATCCCCTTTTACTCTATTCTAATGAGGGAAATCAATTGCACAGTGATTTTTGTTCCCTATTTCATCAGCAGGTAAGTTGCTATGAGTGGGAAGGAGTCCTATGATCTGGTCTCAACTCCTTCTATTAGGTAGGAAAGGGAGGGAGGAAAATTATCTGGACCCCTTATATGTTGTGTTGGTGAAGAGTCTGAGAAGCCTTTTGCTAATTAACAGTTTCTTGTGCACTACTTTACAATACTTTCATTTGTCCCCTTTTGAAAATGAGTTTCTGTGCTTCTCTTGCGAAGGCGGGTGAGGCATGGAAGGGCGTTAGTCTGTTTTTCTCTCGGATGTCGCAATGACTGAGAACAGCTGCAGCGGGAGCATCCCTCGGTGTGTGTGCCTAGAATCTGATGCCTCCTCTGCCTCTTACTTGCCATGTCCATGGGTCAATCTCAAGCCTCAGATTTTTCATTTTAATTTTTCAGTTATAACAAATAAGAAAAAAAACACACATTAAAAGTAGATTATTAAACAATTTCCTCCATTCTGAAAACTGTGTATATGTCAACCCAAACCCTTTCCTGGTTTCCCTGCAAGTAATCATTTTTATAAAGCCTTGTCATCCTGTGACTTTCTTTTCATCCAATATTTTCTGAGATAAGGACATGCTGACACAAAATAGGGTTATAGTCTTTGTATTGTTTCTAGCATTACATTAGCTGAATTAATTATGTTTGATTTAACCACTTACTAATGATGAATATTCATAATATTTGCATTTTTATGACATGAAAAGCTGTGATGAACATCTTTGCACACACGTGAGTGACTCTCTAAGGCTAATAACTAGAAATGGACTTACTGGATTACAGGAATGTCACTTTATTAATTTTAATAAATAGTGCCTAGTTGCCCTCAAAGTGGCTATATTGCTAAAGCTTCCACCAATAGCATGAGATGTACTTTCCCTACAATCTCACCAACACTTGATAGTATTGATCTTATGGAAATCTGACTTTCTGCCAATTTTACCTAAAAGTATATCATTTTACTAGCATTTCTTGCTTCTGTTTTTAGTTAGTTTATAAAATGAGCAAGTTAGCCTTCCTAATAGAAATTATAAAAATTAGTTTTAAAAAGAGCTAGAAATATATTTGAGATTTAAGAGATCTCTGAAACATTTTTATCAAAAATAGCATTATATTCTCACAACTTAGATGGCTACAAAGATAAACTGTGTAATGTGGTCAATTTTCAATGAGAGCTCTCACTTCTCAGCCTGTGAAAAGACCTGTCATTTTCGCAAGCATCCCTGAAGAACTTGCCATAGGTCAGTTATGAAGACATAGCAAACCTGCCCCAATTACCCGGCATCTTGACTTGCGGTTGTTCAACTTGCTTATGCAGGAACAAGTTCTAAAACATCCTCTCTGAGCTAAAAAGCAAGTTGCTGTGTGTACAGACGTTTGCAAATGCACAAAAATATCGCACTGGTTGATAACCTTTGAAAATGTAGGCTGTTTAGGTCAAAGAGGAGATGATGATAAGGTTTGTTATTCTGTGAACATCTTCCAAATGATCATGAGGTTTCAATAGCACATTTTCTCTGTTCTGTGCTTTGAAATGATGGGTCATGAAACCTAGGAAACTGGGTGTCCATGCAAGGATAGCTGCTTTCCCCTCAGATTTGATGATGCTGGTCCAGCAGAGGTCAGGGCATTCCTGCCTGGGTGCTGAAACAGTTCAAAGCTTGTTTTATAAATAAAGTTTTATTGGAACGCCTAAGAGAAGCCTACTTAATTTATGTGTTGTTTGTGGCTGCTTGTCCTAGGAGGGCAGAGTTGAGATGTTGTAACTGTGAGACCATCTGAGGCAAAGCCTAGAATATCTGCTGCCTGGCCCTTTATAGAAGAGGTTTACTGACCCCTGGTCCACTCTCCACAGCCTGAGGTGAACCACATTCTGAAAGTTTAATAACTAGTTTGTGAAGAGAAACGTGGATCTGTGGTCTTTATTCTTTTGAAATATTTAAAGAAACTTTAATAATTCTCTTGGCAGATGGATTATAATGGCTGAAGACTTATAGTGAATTTTGTTTACAAAATATATTTGTCCTGAGAGAGGTGAGGATTATAGTACAAGTACATCTGAGAAACACCTTAACTGGTGGATAAAAGTAATTTAAGCAATGTAGTTGTTTGCTCTATTCTCTATATTTCTGAAATAATATCTTCTCTAACTTGATAAAAGTAGCTTATTATACACAGTAACTCTTTAACTTTCAAAGGTAAAAAAAAAAAAACACGAGTTAAGTTACGGATTTTTGTAGTTTTAATTTAATGGTAAAAAATCTGTCTTATGATTACTCAAAACATCTGTCTTTTTATCCCAGTAAGTTAATTCATTAAGTTCAGAAAGACTTACTTAAAATAGCATTAAAATATTAGCATATTCATTGGCAAATAAATGTTTAATAATTATATTTCATATTTCCTCAATTCATAATGACGGGTATTATGGTGCAAGATAAGTAAAATAGTCTCAAGAGACTTTACTAATTCAGGAAGATACTGTCAGCCTCATATTTCAGCAGCATGTCTTAGTCATAAAAAGGAACCATAATAAAATCTCAAGAAACACATTATAATATTAATTTTGTTTCATATTTCCACACATTCAGTGTCTAGTAGACCTGTTACAAAGTCATATGCATACACACACACACACTGTCCTCAATGCTGTCATGAAAAAAAATCACATTGGTGACTTTCACATATAACAAATGAAAAAGTTCTCAACCAAGAGAAATCAGATGTTTGGGGACAATGAAGTTCTAATATAAAACTAATGAAATGTGTGAAGACAAATCAGAAACTACTATTAGCAATTAACTACAATAAAAACAGAAATAATCACACCCAAAATAAATGCAAGTTAAAGGAAGCATCCCAGCATATACCTCATGTACAGAAAGAATTTGCCCAGAAGGTTACTGGCCCTAAAGAAAGAAAACCAGATTTCCCTCCCAAAAATTGTTATTCTCCAACTTTTACTAGTTCCTCTCATATTGTTGACAGTGATTTTATTCAGTGATTTTAAACACTGGTAAGAGTATATGGTGACCAGGAAATAAGGGAATTCTTTCTAATCTCTGGCCAAAATGCCCAGCAAGAAGTAAAAGTTGAATAAAGTTTTGCAATAAATGTAAGAAAAATTAAAGCACGTTATTAAACTGAAATTGGGTTTCCAGCAAAATGCCACAAAAATTAGTATGATCATATTCAGTGTGAACTTTGAATTATATACATTCTTCCTTTCGATTTTTTGTAAGCACAGGTGCAACCTCTTTGTACCTCAGTTTCCCCACTTGGAAAAGTGGGTATAATAATGGTAACATCCTTATAGGGTTGGGTTGAAAATGAAGAGTTGTTATACAAAAAGTACTGAGAAAGCACTAAGGTAT
This sequence comes from Plecotus auritus, assembly GCF_963455305.1. Lineage (NCBI taxonomy): Eukaryota > Metazoa > Chordata > Mammalia > Chiroptera > Vespertilionidae > Plecotus > Plecotus auritus. Next base: position 9,488,240 of record NC_137773.1, on the reverse strand, counting down.
TGTGCTCCATCAACCACCTGCTCACAGGATCAATAGAAATTATAGTCATAGAAGTGATGGTAGTACTGGTAGTGATAAACAAGGGATCATAATCAAAGGCCTCTTTAAATGTCTCCAGATTTCCTAATTTAGAGTGTACTAGTAAGTAAATAATGCCAACATTAACAAATACATTGTCTAGAATTTTCTTCATAAGAGAAATGTAAGGCATTCACTGTTTCTTTCAAGAACCACTAAGTAGGTTTTGCCCTGCTTCTGGGCAGAGATATGGAGATGAGCAAGGTTGTCTCTGCTCTGGACAAAGGTACATCCCAGAAGGGGAGACAAGTTATGAACAAGTCATTTCAAAGCAACTGTGTTCAACATGGATATAAGAACTATGACCAACTCAGTAGCAAATAACTCAAAACTGTTGTAAAGGAGACTTTAGACATACAGTCTATCCTCCCTGCAGCCCTGCAGGCCAGCCTTACCACCCCCATTTTACACATGGAAATATCTGAGAGGTGGAATAACTAACCTGGACATGTGCACCCAGGGTGTGGCAAAGGTGGAACTGAACTCAGGTTTTCAGAGCCCGGAGTTCATGGTTTCCCAACCAAACGCTCAGCCATGGCTTGCCTGGATCGGGAGACCGAGCGTGTTGGCCAGGATACCGCTCACTCCATGGTGAGACTACCCACACATTCCCTCCTCTGGACACCACAAATGGAGCATAAAGAAACATGGAGAAAAGCCATTTCATTTGAGGGCTCTTGACTGCAGTCTGTTCAGTCGGGCCTGGTTTCTTCTCGGTGCTTATGTACATGCTAATTGCCATGGCTAAATGGTGTCATCATAAGTAATAATGTCCCAGTGAAAGGTTCAGTCTTCCCTGAGGTCTGGTGGACACCTTCGGCCGCTGGTCCAGCGGTAAGCTGAGCAATGGGAGGAGAGCTTCTTTTCCTCTTTACGTAGCCACTTGTTGACAATATCCATTAACGACTGATACTGAAATAGAGATTCTTTGAGTTGGAATGAAAACAAGTGCAAACATTCTGGTCTGCTGACTGGATCCATGAGACCAGATTGAGGAAATGTAGGGCATTCCCTTACTCTAAAGCCTGGAAGAAACTTCCAGATATAAATAGTGGTGCTTTGCCCCATTTCCTCTGTTTGTTTGGCATCAATTAAACTACTCCACCTTCCAATTTAGCAAGGTTATAATTTAGGACTGGATCCACACATCTCCTGGGCCAGAGCCTGTGGTTCTCTTACATCGTTCTGAAGCTGTGACTTGGAACTGATGCACCACTGCCCACTAGCACTTCCCCAGGGTCCTTCCTCGAATCCCATTTTGCCTCAACTAACCACTTCCCAGCTTTCATCATGACTGTGTTCAAACACACAATAATGTAACATTTTGCAGTGAACACCTAAACTTTTTAGAGCGTTGATACCCATTTAATGTCTAACTTTAGCAACACAGGTAGTCTCCTAATTTATTTTTTTGCTCACCCCACTTCAATCTTTAACACACATGCGCGCGTGCACACGCACACACACACACACACACACACACACACATACACACATACACACACAGAGATAAGAATTAACAAATGGGCCGAAACCGGTTTGGCTCAGTGGATAGAGCGTCGGCCTGCGGACTGAAAGGTCCCAGGTTCGATTCCGGTCAAGGGCACGTACCTTGGTTGCGGGCACATCTCCAATAGGAGATGTGCAGGAGGCAGCTGATCGATGTTTCTCTCTCATCGATGGTTCTAACTCTCTATCCCTCTCCCTTCCTCTCTGTAAAATATCAATAAAATATATTAAAAAAAAAGAATTGACAAATGGACAAGAGCATGGATTTTAGGACCTCTTTAGACCTGGTTGTGGAGCCTATCCAGTCTGGTGTAGCTCTAGGAGAGCTCAGAATCCCTCCAGTTTCCTCCTCCAGGAAATGAGGAGAGCAAACCCCACTCCTAAGAGTGTTCTGCAGATTAAGTAAGGTGATGTGTGCTAAGAATCTGGCACATCCCTAGCCAAATAAGTACTTAATAAATGGTAGCTGCTTTAAAGTATTACTACATGACATGTACTTACTTATTTAAATAAGATAGCATTGCACTTAAATTAGTCAACACTAAAGTGTGTTAAAATAGTTTGGACCTGAGGCATTTGTGTGTGTGTGTGTGTGTGTGTGTGTATTTCAGTGTTTTCTTCTTTTTCTATTTAATGTAACAAGCATTTCCCCTGATCCTCACTTAGCTACTGAGGTGTTACAACCCAGAGTCGAGCGAGCGTTTCTGACCTGAGGCTCAGCCAGTAAAGTTTTATTTCCAATAAAGAGGACCAGGGAATGCTTTGCAAACATGAGCAGCAGCACTTGACCCCACCGGGACCACATGGAACTGGTTCCTGTGGAATTTCTGGGCTTTGTCCCAAATGCTTCATTTAAAAGTGAATGCCTTGTGCAAAGTGCCACCAATGTGACTCTGCACACTGAACAGTTACCGTAGGACACTGCAGAGAGCCCGTGCCCACGCTGTCTCTCTTAATGAATTGCGACATTGCACTAATTTCAGCACAATTGGCCCTGCGTCTCTCATTGTGACAGGGGCGTTTCCGCCAAGGAAAGCGGCAAGGGTACTCTGAGAGCGCGGCTTGTCCGGGGCTGAGTTTGATTTATGAAATGAGACCTAGGAGCCCGGATTGAACAGATTGGCTTGCAAGAGACAGCTGTACTGGAGGAGTCGCTGCCAGGTATGGGGAGTGGAAACAGAGAAAAATGAACAGTGGGATAAAAATTCCTTTCCCAGTCCCTACTTATCAACATGAAACATCTGTTTCAGCCACAGTGGTTCCCAGTGGCAGGCAGAATTATTGATTTGGTGAAATTGCATTTATATGGAGGACAATGACATGCCCCCCACCACCACCAAGGCTGCATTATGATAATGCATTACTACACCGGTGCTACCAACGACACCATGCATGCGAGAGGGGAGTAGTTAGTGCCAGGGCCATTGGCCAGTGGGGAGGGTGGGGAAGAACATTTTCCCCACAAGCGATAAATTTCCGCCCGCTGTTCTATTTTATTGAGGATGAACACAGTGATTAAACTGGTTGGAAAACAAGCAATAAGCTTCTGCCTGTCTCCAATAGTTTTTAATATTCTTGTTTAATGGGAGAACATAGCTTTTATTTACACTACACATAATGGATGCATTTTAAGATTTGGATCAGTTTTTTGTGTGTGTTTTTTTTAATCTTGCTATCTCATATGTTATGTAAGCACATGCTGCTATAAATAGGAAGACAAATATGCTTAGTTCAGCTTTTTGTTAGACAAAAATTTGATTAGGGATGTGCAAAAGCTGATGCTGTCAGCCAACACACAGCACCAGGGAGCAATCCATACCATGTTAGAGTGAAAATTAAATGCATTTATTATCAAAGACACTGCTTTTGCAGAAACGCACCAAGAAAGTTCGCAGGCGCAAATAAATAGGAACTGCAGCTCCTCAATTCTGGTCATGTTATTTCAGAATGTGAAGTGGTAAACTCGCGTGAGTTCCCATGGCAGCTGAAGGGTGATGAGAAGACTGACTCAGAACTCCAGTTCTTGTACTTGCAAGCTTATTCTAAGTAGCAGCAGAACAAATGCCAAAAGCAATAGAAAAACACAAGAGCCCACCACTTGGAAAGATGCTTAGCTTTCAAATGTCCCCTGATTGTCTTTAATCTGTAAAGGGATTTGCACCTTCTTAGCTGGTAAGGCACTTGTATAGTTTTTAAAGGTATACTGTAAAAAAAAAATGGGGTATGGGCAAACAAAATTTTTAAAATTAATTTCTCAACTAAAACTCAAACGAGGCCGATGTAGATGTAAAAGTTGAAGAACATAGGCGACGTTCTAGTGTTCGCTCACGGCCTTGACTGAGGTGCTCAGCAGTGGTCCTTGGGATGAGAAACAAAGTTTGGTGTTTTGGACAAGAGTGAAATGAAGCGTGGGCCAAGGAATGAGCAGAGCCTGCCTGGCAGCTGGGCACTGAGAGGTTAACAGACCCTGGTGCTGACAAGCTGATAATGAGGATTTATGATGAGCAGGAGGTGGAGGTGGGTGGGAGACTCCAGGGGTGGTGGCTCCAGGCCCTCTGCAGACACAATACCTCAGCGGGAGTGAAGGTTACCTTCTGGATTGTAACAACAGCTGAGGTTGGCTACCTTTGTGGCTGCATGCACACACTCTGTGGATATGGGAGTGTGTGTGTGTGTGTGTGTGTGTGTGTATAATTGTATTTTTTGATATTTTGGTACTTTATAATTTTAGATGTATCCAGAGTTGAACCACATTTTCATTAAGAAAAGAAATAAAATATTCCCTTGGACTAGTATAGATATATAGCGGAATGACTTAGTGGAAGGGTGGTGGATAGGAAAAGCAGTTCACATAGCTTTCAAATGTCTTCATGGTATGGCCCCTGCCTACTTCCCTAATTTCAAATACTATACCTCTTCCTTTTGTTTTTTGTTTGTTTGTTAATCCCCTTCCCAGGATATTTTTTCCATTGATTTTTTTTTTTTTTTTTTTTTTTTTTTTTAGAAAGAGAATGGAAGGGAGGGAGAGAGACAGAGAGAGAAAAACATCAATATGAGAGAGACACATCGATTGATTGTCTCCTGCATGCACCCCAACCAGGGATGCAGGGGATCAAGCCTGCAACCGAGGTATATGCCCTTGACTATAATTGAACATGGGCCCTTCAGTCCAAGGGCTGACTCTCTAACCACTGAGCAACGGCTAGGGCTATACCTCTTCATTCACTCTTTAAAAAGTGTATCTATATAAATATAAAAGCTATTTTTATTTTCCTCAAAAATGAAGCTAATTTTTAACTCGGGCTCTTTGTATGTGCTTCTCCCTATGATTAGTACACTCATCCTGGCTTTTCACGAAGCTTGTCTTTTTGGCCATAAAGCAGACAACCCAAAGTTCTCTTTCTCGCCTTCCTCATCCCTAAACATGCAGTCTCATTGTCCTGCTTCACTTTCCTATATGCTCATTATTTTCTAAACATATCGAGTTTGTTTTCCTGTTAACAGCCTCTCTCCTGCTACAATCTTAAGTCCCAGGAGAGCAAGGACCTTGCAAATTTCCTGTTAGTTCCCTTGCGCCAAGAACTGTGTCTCATTTGGTGTATGTTGTATATTTCTTGAGTTTATGAGGAATGGATGTCAGAGGTAAGACTTTCGGAACCCTAAGCTGTTCTTTGACCTTCTCCTATGTGTGTACTTATATTCTGAGGCCCATGGCTTCTCCTGAATTGGTGATTCTTAAGAAAGAGCTAATGTTGGAAAGAAGGAAGTAGCCCGGGGGGCATACATGATCTCAGCTCACAAGGGGGTTTCAGGTTCAAACCAGAGTGAATGTTCTCAACTTTCCCCTCCTTCTCAGTCTGCGCTAGCTCCGTTAGGTTTTCACGACTTCCACCCTGTGCTAAATTAGATACCTTAATGGGTGGTATGACTTATTAGTCCAAAAACTAAGGATGTTTCTCTGTGGGATATGACTATTAATATCCCATCATATTTCACTGTTCTGACTCTTTAATGCGTTGATATCCGTTGCTAATGTAATATTTTGCAAGAATATACGGTTTCCTATCTTTTATCTTAAAAATCACTGTTTTTAAAATTATTACAACGGCTGCCTTTTATATTGAAATAATGAATCACTAAACCGTTTCATAAAACGTGTTTCCTCTTCTGGGGAGGATGTCAATAAAATCATAAACATGTACTTGGGAACAGAAGTATTTATCTGCACACACTAAATGCAAACCCGTTCCGTTTTCCCTGAGGAGGCAAGCTCACGCGCCGTCTCTCATATTTAAGCGACACTACCTTGACCCCAAGATTGTCAGAGGCTCCCCGCAGGCTGGGCCAGGAGATTGCTCTGGAGGAGCCTGTAATGAACCCCCTGCACACACCACGTGGTTTCATTTACAGCTTCACAGGGCTAGACAGTGCGGTGCCAGAAAGGAACGGTTGAGAACTACGCAAAGGGTCTTTGTCTTCATGGGTCAGAAACCTGGGCCCCTCGTCCAGGATCTCCTACGCCTTATTATTAAGATTTGTTTTCTCTGTGGGAAGTTTGGGATTCTGTGCTGAAATAAGAGACAGTGAAAAGAATAGCCCCGGTCAGGATAGCAATCTGCCGTCCTTTCTCCCATGGGTGCTGCCAGAGACCTCTTGGGATGACATTGCCTTTCCCAACAGTGCTTTGGGGAGGAGGCGTCCAATAGCAAATGTTTTTTCCCTAAAACTACAGTCAGTGGAGGTTCCGTCAAAATATGGGGAGGGGAGGGGATGGCTTTTTCTCTGCCTGAAAAAGAATAAAATCAAAGCATAAAACATGACCTGCATGGTTCTTTGAAGAGACCTAAGAGTGACTTATGGAAGAAAAAAAAAAAAAAAAAAAAGCTCGGATGAAGTAAACTGTCTAATAGAATTGCAAACATTAGCTGGAGTCAGTTACGGGCTTGGTCGGGCTCCTGAGTACAGTGATGGACAACTTTCTCTTTTTCCCCCCTGAAGAGTTGATTCGTTTTAAGTACACATGCATTGGAAGTTATAGATTAGTATGGCCCTAGACTGGAAGTTTCCATGAGGGACGGGTGTACTATATGACTCTCACTTCTTCTTTTGTTGGTGAAGTACGGTACACATACCCAGGACATAGTAGTAACTCATTAAATACTTGGCAAATTTGTGAGTAAATAAATGCCCAATTAAACCTCTTATGCTTGGTAATAAAAACCCAGAGGAGAAATGTGGGTAGTCCAGGTGACAGAGCCCATTGGTAGCAAAAATGAGACCAGCACCCAGTAAATTGTGTCGGAACCCAGGAAAACTGTGGTTTTTCCACAGTATCAGGAACAACCGATGTGTGGTGACTGGGTAAGATTTGGGGAATTGGGAAGAGAGGTAGTTAGGCACACACCTTATTCAAAATGGCCTCCCCAAGTTACTGACAACCCTGACACTTGGATCTATTTAGCTTAATATGCATCTGTACTGATGGTTAAGTCAAGTTCATGGATGTTGAGTTCAGATTCTTGCTGTCAGAGACCAATGTGGCGGCTGTGGAAATGTAAGTGAATGTCTGGAGGTGGAAAGGGAGCAGAGTGAGAGGTTGAGCTTCTGAGAGCATGTCAGATTCCCGTGGCTGGAAGAAGAGAGGAAGGGAGCACAAGAACGGGGGGTGAAATATTGAGAACAGCCCAGAGAGACTTGGACAACTGCTTTTGGAAGGTTCAGTTCCTTATATAACTGAGGAAAATAGAAGCTGGGATCAACAGGTTAAATGACCTTGTAATTAGAGTTTTAAAAGTCTTACTTCCTGCATCCATAAGTTCAGGAAGTATATAATGCACACCCAATAAGAGACACAGTTCTTGTAGAGACTCAAAAATCCTCTTTCTAATAATGCACTTGTTTTCTTGGTCCGGGAAAAACCATCTTCCACCCTCTGTCATCTCCTCTAATTAAAGAAAAGAATGGTTAAGCATGCCCAGTCACTATTGTTTGAATAAAAAAGACATATCTACCCTTCTTTTTTATAATGAAATGGCATTCCGAACATCTCAGAATCTCATTATAAAAATAAAAGGAGGCTTCTGAATGACCCTATCATTAACTGATTGTGTGACTTTGGATAAATCACATTGAACTTCCTGTACCTCAGTTTCTTCATTTCTAAAGGAAGTCATTAAATTATAGTCTCGCCAAGGTTCCTTTGATCTCTTTTATTCTCATGTAGTTCATAAGCCAGGGAGAGAACAGGCCCTAGAGCCCAAATTTGCCCTTAATTCAGGATCAAAAGAAGAGATATTTAGGAACTGAGTCATGAACTATAAATTAAGCCAGTGCAAAAACATCAAACTCAGTTCAGTCATCCACTCCTCTCAGCATTCAGTTTTCTTCTGTGTGAATTTCAAAAGGGAGATGGATCTTTGGTATGAAGGAACTCAGATCCGTGTCAGAATATTCACTAGGTGAATCAGGCTCCAGCCAATTACCAGCATGTATTAAAGTCTTCCTCCATCTCTGCCTGTAATGGTTTTAAGCTTTATAATTTTCCATCTCTTCACTGCTTAGGGACATAGGTAATCAATGAAAGTGTGTATTTCAAGAATACGCATGTCCCCAAGATTGTAGTTTGTCAAAGTCACTTTGAATCATTCCAATTGAATTTTCACTTCTTGTAAATCATCAATGTCTATAATTGCATTATGGGATCACAAGGGAGCACCCAGAAAGGTATATTAAAGGAATGGCGGGGGAGTGAGTGCAATGCCCTTGAGTCATTCCTTGGTAATACAAGAGCAGAATTTGTTCTTGGAAAGCTGGTGGGGTGGGAACCTTCTCTTTCCCTCCCAACAGGCATAGTACTCACTCTCAAACCTGAATAGCCCTAAAACTGTTTACTTCTCAAATGAGAGGAGCTGTAGTTCAAACCAATCCTATATAGTAAAAACCTAATATGCAAATCAACCAAACTGCGAACGACCACTATGACATGCACTGACCACCAGGGGGCAGACACTCAACACAGGAGCTGCCCCCAGTCCACAGGCCCCAGGCCAGCCAAGGCGGGTGCCAGCAGGGCCTCACAATCTCCCCACCAGTTGCCCTGCAGAGGGAGGGGTGCGGGGCCAGCCTGTGAGCAGGTGGTGGTGGAGGGGTGGGGCAGGGCTGGCTGGCCCCCCAATTGCCCCGCTGGTTGCTTCCCTCTGTGGGAGGTGACAAACAGTGGTGGCTGATGGTGAGGCTGGCAAGCGGGTGGCGCTAGGCTGGCCAAGGTGGGTGCCAGCGCCCCCCCCTCCCCCCGATTGCCCTGCCAGATGCCTGCAGATTGGCCTGATCACCGGCCAGGCCTACAGACCCAACCCATGCACGAATTTCATGGATCGGGCCTCTAGTATAAACATGAAAGGGAATTTTCTGGCTCATGTAATTAGGATGATCAAGGAGTGAATATGGATGGCTTCAGGCATGGCTGGATACCAGGGTTCAAAGAACAACGACGTTACGAATCAATCAGTCTCTCCCTCTCTCTCTCACTCTCTCTGTTTCTCTCTCTCTTCTGTGTGTTACCTTTGCTCTCAGGACAGTTTAACCTTGAAATTTTGGCTAATTAACATCAGATCTATATTCTACCATAATTCCAGCAAAAGCCCTAATACTCTGATTGGCCTGGTTTTAGACACTTTTCAGACCTGAATCTCTGTGGTTATGATTATCCAGGCCTGTCCATGATGGGAGCCTGAGGTACAGTCACCTCCTCCCAAAAGATGTTGAGTAAAGTTGGAGAAGGGATACCTCTTCAAAGAGAACTGGAATGCTGTCACCAGAGGTAAGAGAAGGGGTAGCAGAAGTATGCATATGTTAACTGCCCTAGTTTCCTTCCATCAAACAGAATTTGTGTTTGTTGGCCCACATGAGTGTGAAACAAAGCAATGCATAATCATAAATTCTTCCATAGGTCCCTTTCTGATTTTTCTAGCTCTCAAATTTATCAGTTCTTCCTATACCCATGCCATCCTGCTAAGTGTTACATGGACTCATTAATGTTGAATTCTTTCCTTTCAGAAATTAAAGAAATTCCCTATTAAACAGAGTTTCTTGTTCACTGAATAAACATTGGAACAAATACATTTCTAAGCAGTCAAATGCATAATATACAGTTCATCATATGGGTTCTGTTTTGACCTTTGAAATGAAAATATAGCTCTTCTTTAAGCTAAGCATCTTGTCTCAAGCCTACCAAAATAGCAAATTTTCTGAAAAAGGCTGTATGTTGAAATAATTCATTCCTAAGTGTCATAGGCATGGCTTATCCCCTGGTTGCTGATTTATGTGTATATATATTTTTAATGTATCTCCTGGGAACATTAAAATATAACATTTCATTATCCATCCTTTTTTCCCTCAAGTGATGTCTCTGCCAGATATGGAATGCATGTAATTCACTGTTGCTTTTAATTTGTCAGTACATTAATTTTAGTTGATAAAGAAGTTAACTGAATCTTCTGTCCCAGTTATCTTCGATAATTCAAGTTCATTTGGTTTTTGCTTTTAAAGACTGTCTGTGTCTCCCAAATCTCCTTGGGTTTACATAGCTTTTAAGTTGTCATTGACCCAAGAGATCATTCAAGGGTGATTATAGTTTTCAAGCTTGTTTATATGCAACAGCCATGACCTTTTTTCTAAAGACATCCAGCTGCTCTGAGCTGTACCTTGACCTCCAATGGACATTTATTACAAATCAATTTCATAGATTCACTGCAAAATAATGTAGAATGTCTCTGGTAGCAAGATGATGGGAGGACACCAATTTATTGTCCTTAAGAGGTTAGAAAGAACAACTGGATCATGAATTTTGAGTAGTCTTACTCATTTTCTTTTCTCACTGACTATCCTTAAGAGGAGCCATTGTGCCCTACATTTTGAATACAACATCTCTAGTATACACCACACCAATGTGTGGGCAGGAAGGAGCAAAGATGTTCATTCTTTAGTTGAGAACCCTGAGATCTCAGGGTGGGCAGTATGGAGGTGGGCACGTCCTAGGAAGAGGACAACCACTGTGTCTGGTTGTTTATGAATACTGTAGTAACAACATGGGTGCCACAAACCACTTTGAGCATCCTGGGGAAAGGGAGGAAGGCTTAATTCTTTAAATTCCTTAACCTAATCCCGCAGGTAGATCATTGTGGTTTGGTCTATGGCAGGTAGTAGGTACCTAGAAGTTACTAATGAATCAACTTGAACTAAATCCAACTGTTACTCTTTTTCAACTCTATTACTTTCACTATGTACATTTCTAGTTGTTATGAACACACACACACACACACACACACACACACACACACACACGTGTGTGTTTTTTATGTGCTATGCCTTTGTCCCAGAGGTTTTACTGCTTGGTTTTAGTAAAACATGATTTTCCAGACAAAATGTACCAGTAACTGGGCTTCTAAGTGTTTTGCAGTAAGATATTAATTCCCATTTCAGAGCACAGCATTCCTTTTTACGCAAGATGGATGTTCTGCTTTCAATTTATTAGTTACATAAATGAGTTGATCTATTTCTAATTTTGACTTAATATAGAAAGCATCACATTTTAGGTTTCATCCATCTCATTTTCTTTCTGTGTAATTATTTGTGGTAAGCTGGCTTTAGTCGGTGCCATCTGTTCATGAGGTTCAGGCAGATCATAGTAAAGGTATATACTTTCAATATCTGAATATCCACATTCATAAGTCACGCTGCCTCTCAGAATGACTGCATTCATTGCAAGGCTGCTCCCTGGGAGAATCATGTGACCAGAGCTAAACACAAGCGCAAGAGTCCCTCTGTCCCCTCCACTGTTTTCACTTGCGTTTTGAAACCTATGGTTTCTTCTCACGGGCCTTTCGTACCTGAGGCCAGTGACTTTCAACTGGTGTGATGCGGAAGGCACAAGAATTTTTAAAGCATGCAACACCTGACTGTTGAGTCAGGGGCACTAACCTCTTTTCCTTTATAATGTCAAATTAAAAAAAAATGACAACAGCCAATACAACAGCCATCCGGTGTGGAATAAAAATCATAACTTTTTTTTATTGTGAGATGGGCCAAAACTATAATATATTTTTGGTGTGCCACAGAATTTTAGTAATTAGTTTATGTGTGCCACGAGATGAAAAGGGTTGAAAATCGCTGCCTTAGGCAGAATGTAAAAATTATTCCAATAGCTTCCTTTCTCCTTAGCCTTGGAGCCAGCTTGGAGAGCTCTCTTCTCTATTCTTTGATATCTCTATCAGGTGGCGAAGTGGAAAATCTCCATTACACTAGTAAGTGATTCAGTTAGTACCATAGGATCACTTTTTTTTTTTTTTTTTTAAGAAAAGGTATGGAATCATATTGCAGAGGTGAAAGCTTACAAAATAATTAAAGTTTATTTGCCTCCTGCTTTTAAGGCCTCCCCAAACATTATGCAAAATGGTTAATTCCTATTTGAAAGAACCCACTTTTCAGTGAGTTTGAAAGCAGACCATTTCATACTGTAAACACCACCCCGCAAAAAAGAGCAACCTCTCTCACAGACCTCTCTCTCTCTCCCTCTCCCTCTCCCCCCCCCCTCTCTCTCTCTCTCTTTCTCAAATGAAAATCTGCTTTAGAGACTTTTCCTTGAGTTATTGTCACACCCCTCCTTGAGACAACAGCAAAATTTCCTATTTCCAAGCAACTTTCAGGCAAAATATTTGAGAAGCATACATCAGCCAACAATGGCACGATTTTCAAGTGCCATCGTTGAAAGCAAAATAGCTAAGGTGACTTGCGTGTTTTGTTTATATGATGTCATGTTACTAACTGTCTAAGATGCTGATCCTGCTAGTTCTTCAGGTCACAGAGGCCAATCTGTTAGTTATCAATAATGACCCTTCACTTCCCAACCTTTTCAAATAAATACTGTTTATTACAATAAAAAAGACAATTAAGAAAATATTCCAATTTTCCTATTAATTTAAGAGCCATTAACCTTTTTTATTATAATTGTGAGCAATTTCAAAATGTCAAGTGGAAAGGATTTTATTGTTGTATCTAAGAAGTTAAAGCCGACTTCACATATAAAAGAAAACATCCCAGCAGAATTTTACTAGTAAAAACAGTAATAATAATAGCAAGAGGCAACACTTACATCATCGTTAATATTTGCCAGATATCTTTCTAAAGACTGCACTCCATCAGCACGTTAGCCTTACAACTGTTCTCTGAAGTGGGTCCTATTGCTACGCACAATTTACAGATGATAAAAAGGAGTCACAAAGAGTTGGTGAAGCTGACCCAAGGTTGCAGCTAAGGCGGAGCCAAACTTCCAAGCCAGGCCATCGAATTCCAGAATCTTTCCTCTTACCAGGATGAAATGCTTTTTCTCCAAGCATTAAAAACGATGGATGCATGCAGGTTCGAGTCCAATGTTCTCTTTTGCACATTTATTTTTAACTGTGGTAAAATGTCCATAACGTGAAATTCACATTCTTCACTGTTTCAGAGTGTGCATTTCGGTACCATTGGCACATTCATACCTCGTGCAACCATCCCCACTGTCCATCTTCAGAAATGTTTTCATCCGTAGCCATTGGGAAACTGTGCCCATTAAGCAATAACTCCTAAATCCTGTCTCCCACAGCCCCTGGCAACGAATGCTCTGCTTTCTATCTCTGTGGCTTTGACTGTCCCGGGCTCCTCCTATGAGTGGGATCATGTCGTATCTGTGCTTTCCTGACTGGCTCAGTTTCCTCAGCATAATGACCTCAGGGTTCATCATGTTGTAGCATGTGTCAGATTTTCCTTTGCTTTTACATCTGAATAATATTCTATTGTATGCACGTACCTCATTTTGTTTATCCGTGCATCCTTGGTAGACACTTGGGTTGCTTCTGCCTTTTGACTATTGTGAGATATGCTACTATGGATATGGATGTACCAATATCTCTAGAATTGCTGGTCCATATGAAAAATCTATTGGTAATTTTGTGAGGGACCACCGTACTGTTTTCCACAACGGTTGCACTATTTTTACATTCCCTGCATAATAGCACTATAATATTTATAATATATAGCATTGTTAGTATATTATAAATGTTAACAAGCTATGTCAGTTTAAAATCATTTCCACCCTAGCCGAAACCGGTTTAGCTCAGTGGATAGAGCGTCGGCCTGCAGACTGAAGGGTCCCGGGTTCGATTCCGGTCAAGGGCATGTACCTTGGTTGCGGGCACATCCCCAGTGAGGGGTGTGCAGGAGGCAGCTGATCGATGTTTCTCTCTCATCGATGTTTCTAGCTCTCTATCCCTCTCTCTTCCTTTCTGTAAAAAATCAATAAAATATATTAAAAAAAAAATCATTTCCACCCACCCCCGTGTGGAGTTCAGACATGAGCCGTCTCCCACCATTTTTCCAGCTGTACGATTTATTGTAGGTGTGCTTGTTTTTAGAGTTTGCCCTGAGAGGCATAATTCTGCTTAAAAACTGAGAAAGGTTCTTTTAAATTTTCATTTGCACTGAAGATGCTGAGTGTGAAAGACATAAGTTCATCTCTTTCTGACTCGCTATAGTTCTTAACATAGAGATGAGGACCCTGGCATGTCACTGATATTTTTAGAGCTAGTGGCAAAGTGTCTGTTTCTTTCCTTCTGCTGAATCCACCACAGGCAGCCACAGTTCATTGGGCTGCAGAGTCTCAGCTGTATAACTAAAAATACACGCCTCTGTAAAACACTAACAAAGACAATGTCGGTTTTCTTAAAGCACCACAAAGAAGTGCTTTAAAAAATCTACTGGATTTCAATTGGGAAACATCTACTTTATTTGCCTCCTGGCTGGGCTTTAAGGAGACTCCTCCTATTTTAATATCTTTTTATTTTTTTTAATTTATCACTTTGGGATTGCGTGATTTGTGCATCTCATGCTATTGAAATGAACCATCATTGTCATCCACTTGCAAATAAATGAAATTGTAAACTCCACTTTAGGTTGAACCCACAAACAAACAACTACTGAGTTAGTACAGTGCCCCTGTTGGTGGAAGGAAAGCTTAGAGTAGGTGTAATGTTTTGGTACTGTAACCTGAAAATCCCTAAGGCTCATGGTACTATTTAAACACTATGTGTCTCTATTGGCTTTTTGATGTTTTCTTTTTGGTGGGGAGGGTATACAATTTTTCAGTTTGTATTTAGATATTTTATTGTGCTGTAAAAAAATTAACTCAACTAAAGTCCAGAAAGACTATTTTTAAAACTTTCTTCTATTGGAGTTATTTGTTCTTTTCACATATTTTGAAATGAATAAAAGAAAGATACTGGCTATTTTCTTTTCAGAAACCACATTATAATGTCTTCCTTGAATCCGTGTTCTAGGGGTGGGGAACATCTGGCCTGTGGGCCGTATAAAGCCCTTAAAATCATTAGTCTGGCCCTGCCAAGGCATTAGGGTTGAGTTAATTAAATGTTTGACCCAATATAGCAGGCTAATTTTTAATCTGATAATTTTGGGTGGCCTGCAAATGATGTTATAAATATCCAAATGGCCCTTGGCAGAAAAAGGTTCCCCTCTAGAAGGTTCTTCTGAGACTTAACTGTGCACCTTTCAGCACACTGTAAAGATTCGCTGAGGTGCACTCTCAGTAGAACATGGTGTGATACGCTAATGCCAACATGTTGGTTACTTTCCAACAAACTCAGTTTGTCCTAGATAGTCTATTTAATATTTACAAGAGATCTTATACGCCTTGAACTCTGGTTATTCAGCAGCATTGCTACATAGATGGGCACTCAATATTTTATTAAGAGAATGGCACATGTATTGCATATGCCTTATGTATAAATCCAATACAGTCTATGTCTATCAAAATCCAAGTAACCAAGGTTTTATGCAAGAAAAATATGCATATGGTACAAAGTATAAGCAAATACATTAGTATTATAATATGTACATTTTCATTTATTTTTGGTAATATGAGTGTTTCATCTAGAAATTGATATTCTTGGTAATTGCAGATACTTATAGCCTATTGATTGTATAGTGTTTTATAGTAGACTTGAGATGAATTTAAGTTTAACATATTTGAGTGGTTAATGGCCCATGAAAAGCATAATAGTTGCAAGTTAGAGACAGAAATAAGCTACATAGTCCAAAAGCAGTGGATCCTCAAGAGACAGATATGACAATCAGGATTCAAAGCCAACTGGTTGATCAATTTCACACAGACACACACACACATGCAACCCTTCCTTGGATTTCTTCAGGTTCAGACAGTTCGTGGGGTACCAAAGTAAATAATGAATGCCATAAACCCTGCAGTCCCCACAGAGCCTAAAGCATACAATAAGGTACTGCTCTTTCATGGAAACCCAGAAAGGGACAGGGGCAAAGGTACAAGAGCAGACCATGTTTTCTAGTTTCCTACCTGTAAGGCATGGATGCTGAAGCTCAAAACAGTGTATGATAATTCTCTCTTTCTCAGTAGTACCATCACCTATTGCAAACATAACCAGGCATGCATGCCTGCTGATAACAACAGTAGCTAACACTGATTGATCATGCGCTGTGTGTGAGACACCTTGATAAGCCCTTCACATGGATAATCTTATTTAAACATCGCACCACTCCTGTAAGATGCTTCTGTTGTTTTATTCTCATTTTACATGTAAGGAAAACATGGCTCAGAGATTAAGAGATACTAACCCAATGTCATAAAGATGGCAAATGGCAGAATGAGAATTCCAATCCAAGGTCATTATTTCACTCTGGACCACCTTTGTTAGCTAGCTAGTTATTACCCATATGACAGCGTTTACTCTAGGGTAGCAGTTTTGAACTCAAGTGAAGGTCTTTTCAATAATATAGGTGTTGATGAGTAATTTTGGATCTTAAGACATTACATTTTATACGTGGTATATTAATTTCATTTCAACTTCTGAACAATATATGTGTTTCTTTAGTTATTAGAAGGTCAGAGAGCTTGTATTTATTTCATAGAAAGGAAAACATTTAGAGTGTGCATCTAGGTGGTAAGGAAGTAGGCAGGTGCATGGAAGCTCTGGGTTGGGATCTCACTGAACTTTCAAGGAGGAAGAATGAGGATAGCTGTGTGTAGAGTCACATGGAGATGCCCCAACTCTCTGTTGAATAAATGGGGACCAGAACTGTTCCCGGGAACTTAATGACAATTTTTCATCTTCATTGTCTGTGATTTCATTGCTTACTCAGGGTAGTATTTTCCCGCCCTTGGGAGTCTTACTGCTTATCAGGAATGAGTGAAGAGTTCAAGTCATCTGAAGAAGGACTGCTTTAGTCAAGAGTGTGCATTCTTTTCTTTTCTCTTCTTTTTATTCCCTTTCTTCCCTCCAATAGAGGGAACAGTTAAGCAGGTAAACTTTGATGCCACCAACATCCTCAGATTACTGAAGAGCATATCTTTGACAAGTATGCATCCTTTTTTATAAACGAGTAATAAAGAAGTTAACAGCTGATGCAATCTAATCATCTATCTGGATACCCAGTTTTTATAGCAGTTAGAGGTTGGGGGAGTCAAATTCTTTAATGATCAATTGCTGATGTGAACCTATATCATGAACACCATATTAGGCATTACTTATGATTCTTATCCACTATTAATGATAGAAGACTTTGAATGGAACCCAGTTTTATTATGACTTTATGGTGCAGAGCCATAAATGTGCTCACCTTAGTGTAGGAGAACAAATAATCTGTAAACCTGTTCTACAAAATTTGAAGACAGATTTGGCCCTTCACAATAGGCCTGACTGTATTCATTTATAAGAGGTTATGGTCAATCTCTCTTGTAGAAAAAGAGTGGATACTACTTCAGCTTTCAAATCTCTTTTGTTAGTAGTAGCTAGAGACACATTTCTGTCTAAGAAAATTCTCTAAAAAAATATAACTATGCATTTACTGGACATATGCTAACTTATTTAAATTTAATTTAGATAGTTTAATCTAACTTATGATCCATAACTTTCCCAAAAAATATCTCAAACTTGCCATGTGACAGCAATATGGTTATCATGGGAAATATTTTAGAGCCCAGATCCCCCAAAGAGTCCACACCTCTCTGGTTAAAATAATCACACCCGATTAGAGGTGCTTATGTGATGTTGAGGGTAGTTTCACTATGACGTCAGTTGTAAGCAGGGGTTTTCCGCACTTTTCATGTTTGGTGCTAATCCATAGCCAGCATTCTGGGTTGGTTAATGTTTACACGTGCACTTATTTATACATTCTAATAGGACTCTTTTCAAGTTGAGTTGCAGAAATAGTGTGAGAAGTTATGGAAGGTGAATGTATCTAGTTTTGTTCACCTGGAAAACAAACAGCTCACATGTTCCCCTCAAGCACTTTCTGTCCTGTGGTTCAGTGAGGAGAAGAGATGGGGAAGGGAGAAGCATGAGCTGAGCTCTGACTTTGCACCAAGCACTTGCTTTGCAGTCTGCATGATTTTACTTGGACTTCACAGCCACCCTGGGAAAGTGTTAATATTCTGATTGACACATGAGTGTCAGCGTGGATAAGGAACATATGCAAGGTCACTGAGCTACCGAATGACAAAGCTGGAGTTCTCAGTCTGTGCCTTAATCCTAAGTCCACGATCCTCCTGGGTGCATGACTAAATGAAAATTCTGATTCTTAATGCTATTGATCTATATGTGATCTAACTTAAGGCAGGAAAAATCGAATGGTGACTTTTCACATCTAGACCCCAAGTTTTACTATATTTTCTACTCTTTAAGTAAGAGTACAGTTGACCCTTGAACAATGGAAGGGTTAGGGGTGCCGGTCCCATTCAGTCAAACACTTATGTATAACTTTTCAGGCCTGAAACTTAAGTACTAATAGCCTACTGTTGACCAGAAAACATAAAGTCAACACATATTTTGTATGTTATATGTATTGTAGACTGTATACTTACACTGTATTAAGCTAGAAAAAAAGAAAATGTTATTAAGGAAAGCTTAAGGGAAAGAAAATTAATTTACAGAATTTAATGAAAAAAAAATACATATATATATATATATATATATATATATATATATATATATATGGCCAGTGACGGGAATGCTGAAACAACTGGAACGACTTGAATGACCTGTCGCTATGATGCCCAATGCAGCAGGCCAACCAGCCTGATCAGGGGTGCGGCTGGCTGGCCAAACTTCCATGGTCCCTCCCCCCAGCCAGCCCTGCCCCTGATAGCCGCCCCCCACCCCGATCAGGGGCAGGACTGGCCGGCCAACCTCCTGTGGCCCCTTCCCCCGGCCAGCCTGGCCCCCAATAGGCCCTCACACCCCAATCAGGGGTGGGGCTGGCTGGCCAACCTCCAGCAGCCCCATCCCCGGCTGGCTCGGCCCTGATTGGCTCCCATGAGGGCTGGCCTGCCGGACCCAACTCAGGCACGAATTCATGCCCCAGGCCTCTAACCTGCATATAAGTGGACCTGCACAGTTTAAACCGTGTTATTCAAGGGTAAACTGTAAGAACTATTCATGAAGATAAGATCATTCAATATCTTTGAAGAGGAGGTGAAGCAAGAACTTACTACTATGGGTCCCTTTTTATGGGGCACTGGACCCTAAAATGTCCCTAAGGACAATTTGATATTCCAGTGATCAGAGACAGCTGAGTTCCTCCCTCTCCCCCTTCTCACACTTCTCCTTCTCTACCCCCCCTTCCTTCACCTTCCTCCCCTTCCAATCCTATTTCCCCTGCAGGAGGCTTTGTGTGTGGGCCCAGGAACCCTCCTCCCTACCTCCTGTCCTCATCACACAGCCCCCTGCTTTCCCAGAGGCACTGGAAACTCAGCGTCACACTAAGGTCCTGTCCTGGAGTTCCACAGTGTCTGATATCCAACAGAAAAGAGCAAATTAAATGAATGGAGTACAAACACGACCTGTGTCTCAACACATACAATGGGACAGATTTCTTATGTGCTATTGTTTCCGAGATTTCTGATTTATTGTAATTATCATAGTCATCGATAGCTTGCCTGGCAATAACTTCTTCACAGGATTATATTGACAAATGATAACAAGATCGTTTTTCTCCTCCTGCTATGTAACATAAATAAACATACGTGAAAATTTTCATTTGTGAGTATATCAATGTTCAGTTTTCCAAAAATGCTGTGTTGAATGGAAGATTTTTTGAAAGCGTATCTTTAACTTTTTCTAACAGGATATTGTAAGACTTATTTATGTTTTGGCAAAATTCTGAATTCGTTTGTAAATTGTCACCCATGCTTTTGTCATTGGAGCCGAGCCGCTCCCCGATGCCCTTGACTGTGGATTTGTGTCAAGTTTGAGACTTAGGGCTCTGCTGAGTTTATCCATGTGACATACAGGCCAGCAGGGCAATGAAACAGGCTCCCCAGCCAGCTTTGAGAAAATGTATCCTAATTTCAGATGCAACAGTAAGTTCAATAACTTGATCCTTAAAACTTACTCTCACCAGAGGTAAAGTAAAATTTACAAAAAGAGACGAAGGTAAAATAGGTCATTCAAGAAGTCTTCAAAGATGCCCTTTAAAATGTCCCCTATAGAACCTGTCCCAAACAGCATGGACTAGGGGAAGGTAGCTTTTTCCTCTCACATTTGTAGCAGCAAAAATAAGGCTGGAATTGTGATGAAGATAAGAACATTTTATAGAACACCCTGGTCCTGAATCAGCTGATATAAAATTTTATGTGGTAGGTTATTCTCCTGGCCCTGCCTGATTTATCTCTATGGTGGAAGCTTTCATACAAGATAGCATTCAGGTGTCTGCCTTACAGTTGATTACATGTTTGGTCAAATCTTATATTTATGGGTATTTCTGGGGCAATAAAGTTCACTAGGACCTTGATCAGAAATATAAACCCATAAACTGACATCTATGGCTTTCACATTTCATCACAGGAGTTTTTCTGGAAGGAATGCCTAGCATGAGTGCAAACAGGGCTTGTAGGAGTTCTTGAATTTTCATTTTCAGAAATAAAAAATATTTTGCCTGGTAACACTGGAATGCCTGTGCATGCTACTCTCAGAAGCCAAGCATGAGGTGCACTCTAAAATACCAGAAAATTCCATGTGTCTAGAAACTGTCCACTTTGTAGTGAAAATCTAAAGGAAATAGTGAGGCTCTCTGTAATACATCCACACATATGTTTGGTAGCTAGAGTAGTTTGCCTACGAGGATATTATTATTTTTCCCGTTATTTTTTTTCATAAATCCACAACCTAAGTCAATCAGGCAAAGTTGTGATTAACCTTATTCTTCTAAAATTTGTAGCAATACTCTCTTTGTGATGGACTCAACCATCAAATACGGATATGTGCTGTTCTGATACCTCTTTCTCACTTAGGCAATTTATAGGAACCTGTACAGTGAGTCATTGCTTCTTGAATAAAATGTGTGCTATATGCACTTCAATTTTTTCTGTGTAGTTCTCAAACAATTGAGCAGGAAGAATAGGCAAATAGTCTTTAAGAATGTGATGCTTTTGTGATAGAAAACGTTTCTATTATACTGAAATGACTGGTCTACCTTTGACATATTCAAAGGATGCCACTTGTGAACATCTCGGTTCTCCCATACGATGCACAATTAAATATACGTTCATTCTGACTTCCTGTTTTCTTGTATTAAAAATGAGAAGTGCCTTCAGATTTGCATAGGAACTTTAAACGTAACCACATCAAATTATTTTCTCAGACACTCTACCAGGAGTGTTTAATCACGACACAGATAAAAAGTAAGTAGTGTGTGTGTGTGTGTGTGTGTGTGTGTGTGTGTGTGTATGTGTGTGTTTAATCTAAAGTTAGGCTGTTAGGAAGATCATCAAACTAGGGATTAGTACTAACACTGTATCAAACCGCACATTTTGTGCCTGTGTAATTAGGTTTTAATAAACATGTTTGATGGTTACTTAAAAAACATGTTTTTCAATACCTAAATGACATCTTGGAAAGTACAGTAAAAAGAGATCCTTGCAAGACTATTTGTTTTTTAATTACAGTCTGATTATGATAAACATTTGTTATTTTCCTAAGAAAAGATTAATGTTATAAATCAATTTTCTAAATTTGAGGCTTACATGCAATATGTTGCAAGCAATTCTGATTGTCTATTATAGCGAAGTATGGCTTTTCTGACATTGTTTTTAGAATAATTGTTATTGTGCGTAACCTTTTAATTGGGACCCCAGTTTTTAGTGCTTGCAGGGTTTATGATGCATGTGTTAGGGTTAATGAGTCATTAGCCAGTAACACATCACTTCTGAGATTATTTTTCTGATTGCCAGTTATGTTTTTATTTAATTCTTAGCCCATTAGATTTTTAGTTACAATCCATTTTATTGGCAATTGAAAACCTGAGCTATTTACCAAAAATATGACAGCAGGATTATTTTGCTGTGTCTCTTTATCAAAAGAAACTGTGCTGAATAGTTGTGGTATGTGAGGCGATCACAATGGAATTTTTATGTTTATTCTCCAGAACTAGAAATCCCTTACTTCTATTTCAGAAAAACTGCAAATGTGTTTAGATTCATCATCATCTTATACATTTATTCATAGTGTTTGTTATTTTCTTTTATCCTTCTCTCTACGCACAGGTGGTATTTTTAAAAAATGACTCACCTTTAAAGGAATGATCTTTACAAGTTTAATAGTTAAAGTCCTGTTTATCCACAATAAAATGTTGCAATGATCAGTGAGCCCCCAGTCTACTGGAAAAGATTATTTGTGTCAATCATTTGTGAATACAAAGCATTTTTGCATGAACGAGAACCAAATGGGCATTCAAACTTCCGACCATAATGAAGCTTTAATAAGCCAGTGATAGAAAGTTTTGCAGTAATAGATGATGACCAACACATAAATCAAGTTAGCGGAGCTTAAGCACAGAAATTATATTTATCTGTATTGACAAATATAATTGCTTCTTTTATGTGGCTGCAATGCAATTATAAATCAACACTGGCCTTCCAAATATGTCAGTAGAGTCTTTGAAATTCCTCTAGGATTCTGAAATCCCATGTTATGGCGTATTCACAACTTGTGAGCAGTCTTCACAATGCTTCTTGCTTTTTCTTATTACTATTGCTTTTTTTTTTTTTTTTGCTTTTTTTTAAGCAGGAAGGGTATCCTTTTCCTCAAAATCTATTTGCAATTAATTTGGCTTGGTTTTTATTTTTGTATTTCAGTTTCTTCCCAAATTGTAGGGTTAAAGAACCGAATGTACTATTTCTTTGCTAATCTGAGCGGCATCTATCCCTCAGAATGGTGGTGTGTTCCATACAGGGGAGCTTAGAGGAGTTGCGTTGCTCCTCTATTTGAAAGGGGCCCAATCAATGCCTTGAGTACTGTCATCAGAAACACATGGCCCTTGCCGAAACCGGTTTGGCTCAGTGGATAGAGCATCGGCCTGCGGACTGAAGGGTCCCGGGTTCGATTCCGGTCAAGGGCATGTACCTTGGCTGCGGGCATATCCCCAGTGGGGGGTGTGCAGGAGGCAGCTGATCGATGTTTCTCTCTCATCGATGTTTCTAGCTTTCTATCCCTCTCCCTTCCTCTCTGTAAAAATATCAATAAAATATATATTAAAAAAAAAGAAAAGAAACACATGGCCCGGAACAGGGGCTCATGGAAGCAACACCGGGTGGTGAGTCATTTATAATCGAGAACAAAGGGATCCTACGGTAAAAGTCAGAAACTATGAATGCTTTTTAAATTATTTATAGAGATTCTTTGACAGAGGCCAATTCTCTGGAAAGGGTTTGGTGGTTTGGTTGTGGAAATTTGAACAACTGATTGATTGCCAGGGAATCTGTGGTCTTTTTCTGTTTCATCATTCGAAAGATGTTTGATTCTTAGGTTTCTGGGAAGGGGTGTAAAAACAAAATCTGAATCTACAAGACCCTAGCTTTTCTAGTGAGGATTTCCTAACTCAAAAAGCATGTAGTCCAAGTTATGAAGACATTGCTATTCAGGCACATGGCTTTTTTCCTAAATCTGCATATTGATGACAGTTCTTTGCTAGGTTGTATAGGTTAAGGGAGACTGGGGTATTTGTGCATTACACTTATAAATACAATCATAGTTTGTTGTCCCTTTGGGGGGCAAGTTTGCACCCTTTCCCATTAAGTAGGTTTTCTGAAAATGTATAACGAAGGAATTGATCATTAGCACTTTTCTAAAGAGGAAAAAAACACCAGTAAATATGGTCATGGGAAAGAAGGAGTTAATATAGCAACAAAACTCTAGGAATAAAAATAACAAAAGGTACATTACTCTAAGAACTTTTGTTCAATCAGCTACACTGAACTAGCAATCTCTGATTTAAAAAAATTCAGTTGTGAAGTATACAGAATATTAAATTTGATAAGATAATTGTAATTTTATAATTTAAAGGTAGTTGTCACCTCTTAGAAGTGTCAAATCATTACCGTACACATTCAACAGCAACGTGTGGCAGAGCGTATAGCATGACTCCATCCTGTGACATTCCCTGAGCTCTTGTTAGACAGGCAGGAGCGTGGTGATAGACACACGGATATGGTACCCGTAACAGTGAAAAACTCGAGGGAGGTTTCGTGTTGAAAACTTACAGGAGAGAAAAAAAGTAATTTCCAATTCACAGCATTGCAGTATAGTGCAGAAAGAACTGGACTGGGTGTCTGGCAGCTGTGGATGGAATCTGGGCAGCGTGACCCAAGGAAACCCTTTTCTTTCCCTGAGCCTCTGTTTCAGAGAACCTCTGCCTTCATGTGCAAACCCATTCCCTGCCCCACGGGCTGGAGACTTGGTTGCTCACCAATCCTTTGCTCTTTCGATATTTTGTGGTTCCTGGAAGCTAATGGGAACTTAGGCACATTGAGAGTGGATGTCTCCTGTTTCACTGTCTATTCTCCTTTTAACTGTCAGAGCAAACACTTCCCACATTCTCTTGGTCACTGAAGACATCAACATGGAAATTCCAGCTCCAACTCTCTGTGGTCCTTATTGGGCAGGCGGTTCTTTAATGGGATAGTTGCAAAGGAGAGACTTAAAGGAGACAACTCAATAGCAGTAGATCCCTGTAGGGTTTTCACTAAGTCTCCCTTTTACACCACTGATTGGAAGTTAGAAAGAGTCTTAACTGTGAAGGAAAATACTGCTCTGAGACTTCCTTTTACACGCCTGCAATTTTTCTTGCTGCAGTTGTTCAAACTTGTTTTTGACAGTGGGGCAAAACACTGGAATTTGTTGGGCTTTCATTTCACATTAGCAACTGTCTTGAATCAAAGTTTTCCCTCCGATCCATCAGGCCTAGCATGGCCTGGTTTGCTTGACGGACAATGTAACACAGCAAAGATCTCGCCTTGGTTGTCTTATCGCGATGGTGAAGGAAGAGGTGGTGGTGGCAGGGAAGTGAGGGCTTCCTCCCTTCCCCTCATATCTGTAATGTTCCATTTAGTTTTCTATAAAGGCTTTATCTAAAGAAAAATTAAAAGTTAAAAAAAAAACTTAGTGCTAAACAGACAGTTTAATTGGTTCTATTTTTGGAAACTGGGAGATAAATGCTATGTGCGAAGTTAATAAACCATAATTGGAATTTGCTTAAGAGCATTCTTTCATTCCACATGGACCCATCCACTGCAGGAAGCAGGAGGACCTCCCTGGGATTCAGGACTTGGTAAGCCCCTTTCCCAAGGACAGCTGTGACTTCCTGGGTGACCTTGAGGAGTTTAATAACTTCGCTGTGTCCCAGCTGGACAATAAACAAATTGGGCTGGGAATTGAAAGACTGAAAACAAGCACACTAACAAAAAACTGAATATGATTTCAGTTCTTGGATGATAACACTATTATATGTGTGTTCACTGCTGTCATTTTTACCAACTATATGTAGTATTTTCTCCAAAATAAAGACCTTAATATTTTCATGATTAATGTCAAGCAACATCCTTGCATATGCTTATCATTGTGAGCAATCAATGCTTTTTAGGTTTTGCATATTATGAAGATGTGACTATCCACCCTGCCCAAATTATTTATCAAATGTATATAATCATTCTCACTGTGTTATTTCTGTTAATGAGATAGATAGGTAGCTAGATAAACACACAGACAGAAAGATAGATGATTGATACATATTTAGATAACAGGTCGGTAGGTAGATAGATGATAGATAGATAGATAGATAGATAGATAGATAGATAGAAAAATAGATGGAGTATATATAACATGTATAGAATCTCTGGGATTAAGAGAATCCCTCCTCTTCATATGTATAACTAAATAAAAAATAAAAGAACACGTGTATCTATATATGTTTACTAGTTAGGTATGTGAAGAAGAGTGAGTCTATTAATCCCAAGCATGACCTGGCCCTTTCAGCCCCATATAACTTTTCATCACAGTAGTTTCTCAACTTGAGGTAAACATCAAATTTCTTTAAAGAGTCAGGAAACAAATAACGATTATACTAATTTTTTAATATTTAAAAAATATCATTTCTGCTATGATTTTACAGGTGTATATTCTACTTGAATCCTCGAAAAAAAAGAAGTGACTTAAAGATTCCAATTTGATGCTTGTTTCATGGAATTGACTATATAGCTATCAAGCAGAAGTAATACAGTAGATTGGAAGGTGGTATAAAGGAGGGCATTAGAGTATTGACTCTGAAACAGGACCAGGCTCAGCTGCCATCGCTGCTAATTAGGAACCATGTGACTTCGCATGCATCAGTTTCCTTAATTCAAAAATAGAACCAAAATGGCACTTGTCTTATGGGTTTATGTGATAATTTAATGACGAGTGAATGTGTGCGGACTGTATGTCCTGTAGGTCTCTGGACCATAGGAAATATTTCATGACCATGAGTATATGGAAAGATCTCAGGCTTGGCAATGGACCTGGGTTCCAATCCCAGTTCTCATGGATACTAACTGTGAAATGTCAGGGGGTTCTTATACACACTCATTCTCAGATTCCTGTCTATAAAACTATTCCCTTAAAGCAGGATTTTTAAAGGATTATAAATCTTAACTATACTGAATATAAACAAGTCTTAACTATACCAAAAAGGCTATGCCATTTGCCAAATGATGAAAAATTAAAAATAAAAACCTTTTGGCCCAATTCATTATGCAAACTTTTAGAGATATAGATGAAATAGTCAACTGTTCACTTATAGTCTTTAATTTATTAATTTAGCTATGCAAAAATTTAACTGTTTTCTATCTTTATTCAAACATAACCCACTATTCTTGAGATACTTCTGTTTAATTTCACATTTGTATTCAAAATTAGTGTCTTTATTAACTAATGCAGGTTTTCATTTTCGGAGCTTTCACCTCCACTTCAATATGAGGGTTCTGGGTTACAGCTATTTATTAACACCTGCCTGGTGTCCGTTTTATTCCATGTCACAAAAACCATTACAACTCTTAGCTTTTTCATTCACTCAATAGGCAAATATTTCTCCACACTAAGTGGTTATCATATTATTTTTCTTAAAGTGATACTTAAAAGATTAATTTGCATGCTTATTTGTAAGCTATCCTATATAATAAATAAAAGCCTAATATGCAAATTGACCAAACGGTGGAACAACCAGTGGAATGAGCAGTCGCTATGATGTGCACTGACCACCTGAGGGCAGATGCTCAATGCAGGAACTGCCCCCAGCCTGCAGGTCCCAGGCCAGCCAAGGCGGGTGCCAGTGGGGGACCCCCCAATTGCCCCACTGGTTGGCTCGCAGAGGGAGGTGACCAGCAGCGGGGAGCAGGGCCAGTGAGCAGGTGGCGACAGGCCAGCCAAGGCAGGTACCAGTGGCTCCCCCACCCGATCGCCCCACAGGTTGCCCCACAGATCAATCCTGATCGCCGACCAGGTCTAAGGACCCTACTCATGCACAAGTTTTGTGCACCAGGCCTCTAGTCCTATATAATTAAAGGCTAATATACAAATTGACCCAACAGCAGAATGTCTGGTCGCTATGATGCATACTGACCACCAGGGGGCAGATGCTCAATGCGGAGCTGCCCCCTGGTGGTCAGTGCGCTCCCACAGGGGGAGCACCACTCAGCCAGAAGCCTGGCTTATAGCTGGCGAGCGCAGAAGCAGTGGTGGGAGCCTTTTCCACCTCTACAGCAGCACTAAGGATGTCCAACTGACGGCTTAGGCCCACTCTCCATGAGGAGCAGGCTTAAGCCATCAGTCGGACATCCCCTGAGGGCTCCCAGACTGTGAGAGGGCGCAGGCTGGGCTGAGCCCCCTCTCCCCGCCCCCTGGCAAGTGCACAAATTTTATGCACTGGGCCTCTAGTATAAATATAAGTAAGTCCTAAAAAATGATAAAATGTACATTATTTTAAAACTGTTCCCCTTTTTAACTGATTCCAGTGTAATCACCGAAACTCCAAAAGTTTGCACACCTAGCACTGTTTGAGGTGTTTCAGGCTAATGTATCTTCCCAAGCAGATGATGTGAAAATGATGTAAACTGAGAGAGCATACCATAAAAAAAGGTGAGCACACATGTATGCAACACCTATTTTCTAAGGGATATTTCTTTTGGAGGGGCCTTAGCTTATATGTAGGTATATAGAGAGAAACATTTAAAACAGGTAATATACTTAAAATTATTAAATAATATCTAGACTACTAAAGAATTAAATACATAAGATAGTATTGCTTATAACTAGAATAGCATTTCTCAACCTTTTGATTGCAAGACCCCTTTAATTTCTTACAAATTTTTTAATCAAATATTTACTTATAAAATTAAAACTAAGAAATATTTTATTTATTTTTTTATTTTCTTTATTGATTAAGGTGTTACATATGTGTCCTTATTCCCCCATTTCCCTCCTATCCCCCCCCAGTCATGCCCTCACCCCCCTGTTGTCTGTGTCCATTGGTTAGGCTTATATGCATGCATACAAGTCCTTTGGTTGATCAAAACTAAGAAATATTTTTAAATGTATATATTTATTCATATTTTAGATTAAAAACAGCAATAATAAACTCATTACATGTTAACATAAAGAATATACTTATGAGAAGCATGTATATTTCCAAAAAATTTAGTAAGAAAAATGACATTTTATTTTCTCTAAAAACCTTTAATTCTGACTTAGTACATCTGGGTTCATTGTTTTGATAGAAGAATATAGAGAAAATCTGGCCTCACACACATATTTAGATAGAAAATGGATACATTTTATTAGCATTTTTAGTTAATTATGAATATTCTCATTTGAATCCATACAAAAACTCAACAAATTATAGTTTCTTAAAGATTACAGTGTCAATATTAAAACAATATTAATACAATTTTTGAAACAATATTAATACAATTTTTTACTCTCTTAAATGAAAATCCTTTAATTGGCCCTTTCTTGAGGTTGGAATGGATCTTTTTTCTTATGCAATAACTTGTAATGTAATGCATTGGTCATTTAGAAAATATTGTTTCACTGAAGTATGCAAATCTTCCACATGTTGACACATTTCATTATAGAATGTCAAAAATCACATTTGGAAATATCACCATCAACCTCATCAGAAAAGTTTTAAGCTTTGGGAAGCTAGTGTGCTCATGGTAGACTCGTGCTTTGCACAAGAGTTACTTTTTCTTGAAAGCTTGAATTTTATCATTGGCAACAAATACTATTACAGTTGATTTCCTTCGTGTGCCTAGGTCATTTTATTTCTTCTCCAGAGGATATCTGTTAAATACAGCGTGGGGCAAAAGTAGGTTTACAGAGTGAGTACATGAAACAGTTTATTATTGTATTATTATTTATTAATTATTATATTATTTCCCATATGAACATCTATAAACCTACTTTTGCTTCACCCTGTATCTAAGTCTGAATAGCCATAGATTGCCTTTCAGTAGTTATTTTAAATAAAAATAATGTCCCCGAAAAGAGTAAATAGTTCAGCTCATCACTCAAATAATCACACAAATGCATTTTCTCAAGAAGACTATCATGCATTGGTTTGCAGCAGAATATGCTTCCTGCATATTTGCCATTTCATCATATGGATTATTTTCAAATGTACTCCAGAGTCAAGATTTAATAAAAGAAGTAATTTTTAAAATATATTTTTATTGATTTCAGAGAGGAAGTTGGGAGGGAGAGAGAGATCTAAGCATCAATGATGAGACTCATTGATCAGCTGCCTCCTGCATGCTCCCTACTGGGGATCCAGCCAGCAACCCCGGCATGTGCCCTGACCAGAATCCCAGAATCAAACCATGACCACTGATGTTCAACAACTGACCCACACCAACTGGGCTAAAAGTAATAATTTTCACAGCTTCATTAAGGGCATTCTTGAGCTAAATTAGCCTTTTTTTTTTTTAACTGTAAGAAAATGGTAATGAAAATACAATGGCCAATGCACTTTGGGGCCACTGCCTGGATTGATGCTAAGGCACCAGCAGTTTTATTGCCCATCGCTTTTGCACCATCAGTGAAAAAGACAAGTAATCTGTAAACATTTTTTAGGAAAACAGTTTTAACCTCAGGGACCCACAGAGGTCTCAGACTACCCTTGAAAAACCACTGACAGAAAAAAACCTAAATCAATGGCATTTCTATGGACTAGCATTAATAGCTGACATTCATTGTTGACATGCACTTTCACATTGTTACACAGTTATATGTTGACATCCACTAAATAATTTTGATCATCTAGTCATCAAACTATTATCATTCTATATTTTTATTCAGTAACAAATTTTCTCAGGGTGGTAATCTATACTGGGTCTTCACATCTAAAGTGTTCATCTGTGAGGTTTTGTTCATAAAATGATTTTTAATACGGCCTTAGCCACCAGGGAAAAAAAGATAGAGGATAGGTAGGTAGGTAGGTAGATGGATGGATGGATAGATAGATAGATAGATAGATAGATAGATAGATAGATAGACAGACAGACAGACAGACAGACAGGAAGGAAATTAAGAAAGATGGAAGAAAGAGGCAATAAGGAAGGAACAGAGAGAAGGAGGAGAGAACCAAGGTAATAAGGAGGAAATTACAGTTGTGGGTGAGGTAAGGAATTAAGATGAACAGTAGAGTTCTTTTCATCTGTTTGGAACTAAAGTTTGATTAGGAAGGTCTTTGAAATCATTGTTTAATTCGTTAGCTACTCTTGGTCATTTTGCTGAATTAAATATAGTTATAATGTGTGTTATTTCATTAAATATAACTGTACACCCAAATCTGAAAAGCCAAAATGTGGGGAAGATAGGAAGTTGCCCAACAAGGTTTCTGTATGCTGTGAGAAAAACAAAGCAGACAAGCATCAGTGGCATTTAAAAAAAATACATACTCATACTTTGAAAAAGACACACACCCTAAATGAAAACATGGCTTGTAAAAGCTGCTTCTGCTTCTTCGTCTTCTTTTTTGTTTGTTTTCACATAGAAGAATATAGCCGTGGGTCAACTCATTGTACTAACAACTGCCAGCGAGTGCCTATAACAGCTCTAGGAGAAGGCTCTGCCAGGAAACTGTCTCCTAATGACACGATCTGCATATTTTAATGAGGCTGGAAATATGGGAAACTGCATAGACTGCACTCTGCTCACTTTGGGTTTTTCCCCTGGTTCCCCTTCATTAACATGTGATAACTGGAAATGGGTTTCCCATCACCATCCACCAACCCCACCTACACAGCTTGACATTTTCAGAGTTCAGATCAAATACTAGTAACCTTTCTGTGGTCACTCTGTTTTTTCTAATGATGTCCATTCACTCAATGAGACGATGGTGCGGCTACCACATGAAACAGCGCAGGAGCAGTCTTGCATCTGATTGCAAAAAAGTAAAGCTATTCAAGTTAGGAGTAACCCCCTTCCTTTTTTTTACATTTTACCTTCCTCTCTCTTATTTCTGACATGAGTTTGTGTGTTTTTTTTTTTAAATATATTTTTATTGATTTTTTTACAGAGAGGAAGGGAGAGGGATAGAGAGTTAGAAACATTGATGAGAGAGAAGCATCGATCACCTGCCTCCTGCACACTCCCCACCGGGTATGTGCCCGCAACCAAGGTACATGCCCTTGACCGGAATCGAACCTGGGACCCTTGAGTCCTCAGGCCGATGCTCTATCCACTGAGCCAAACCGGTCAGGGCTCTGACATGAGTTTTTATATTTATCTTTGGTTTCACTGTAACCTCAACCCCCTCCCTCTCTTGCTCTTTTTCTCTCTCTCATTTCTACCATCAGTTTATTGAGCACCTGCTGAGTCAGGTGCTAAATTAATAAATTTATATACATCACTTTATTTAACCTCCACAATATAAGCATGATTATGTATGACTACTTGTTATGTGTGTCATATGTTTATGTATCAGTTATGTACACTATTGACATTACCTATGTGTTATTAAATCTAGTGTGGATGGTGTAAGCAGAGACAAACTTGATGAAGTCGAGAGTAAGTTTTCCAAGGACAGACAGCTAGGAAGTTAGAACTTGGACCAAATCAGGTTTATCTAAACCTCTGAGCTATCATGGCTTCTCTCTTGGAACAGAATATTTGAAAATAAAAACTTTTGATGTGTTTCCTTTACTCAACTCCCAAATCATTTAAGTTGTGTACAAAACATTGGAATTTCTTCATATGTTATTGTTCTAAGCATAATTAAATATGAAAGTATAAGATTTGGGGTTCTCCTATCCCAAACTATCTAATAACAAAATTTCATGAGGAACAATCTAGAATAGATTAAGCCTTCAAAATAAGAATAGATTAAGCCTTCAAAATAAGTCCAAGGACAGACTCATTGCATCCAGACAATTTTTATATATGTAATTCATAGATTACTTTTTTAGAAACAGCATCAAAGATGTGATAAACATAAGTAGATTTCCATCATGAATAAATAATTTAGGATTAAAGTTATCATTACCTAGAAAAACCATCTTAAAAGAAACAGATTCTAGTATCCCCAAAGGGAAAATGGGCTCTTTACCTGAACACAATTTTTTTTTTTTTTTTAGTTTTCCAGTATTTCCTTGGAAATTTGTCAATGTCACCACATTTGTCCTCTGCATTGTGGCAGCCTATTTACCTGCGTTTCCTTACTAGACCACCACTGCAAGTTCATTTTTTTATTGTATGTGGTGTCCTTGACCATAACTGAATCTTTAAGAAGTTTGTTGAAATGAGTAAATGAAATAATTTTAACAGCTCAAAAGGAAAAACACAATCACGTGTCCAGGAAATGAGCCACTTTAACACAATTTTTTTAAAATTGAGGTATAATTGATACATAACATTATCTTAGTTTCAGGTGTATAACATAATGATTCGATATGTGTATATATTGTGAATTGACCACCACAATAAGTATAGTCAGCTTCTATCATCACACAGTTACAAATGTTTTGTCTTATGATGAGAACTTCCCAAATCTCTCTTAGCAACTTTCAAATATACAGTGCAGCATTGTTAACTACTAGAGGCCCCATGCACGAAGATTTGTGCAAGAATGGGCAGGTCTTCCTTCTCCTGGCTGCCAGCACTGCCTTCGCTGGGGCCCAGAGCAGCCTTTCTGCCTGTGCTCCAGCCCGGAGCCACCTTTCTGCCTTCACTCCAGCCCAGAGCCAACTTTTTGCCTTTGCTCCTGCCCAGAGCCACCTTTCCACCTTCCCACACTGCCCAGAGGCCCGGAGCAGCTGGGGCAGTGCAGAATGCCTGTGTTGTTGCCATGGTGATGATGCAAGCATCCTGCCCCCCGGCCGCTCAGTGTCTGAGTATGCAAATTAACCCACCATCTTTGTTGTGTTAATTTGCATACTCACTCCTGATTGACTGGTGGGCATCGCGAAGGTACGGTCAATTTCCATCTTTCTCTTTTGTTAGTGTAGATAGTCACCATACTGTACATTACATCCCCATGACTTATTTATTGTATAATTGGAAGTTTGGATCTCTTGACCCCTTCACCCATCTTGCCCACCTTCCACCCCCGATTTCTGGCAACCAACAGTCTGAGCTTATTTTTTGTTTGTTTTAGATTCTGCACATGAGACATTATACAGTACTTGTCTTTATGTGTCTGATTTATTTCACTTAGCATAAAGCCCTCAAGGTCCACCCATGTTGTCACAAAAGGCATATGGCCAAATAATATTCCATTATGTATACATACACCACATTTTCTTTATCTGTCTATCCATGGATTTGGCACATGGCTGGCCAGATGGTTTAAAAGACAGATTTCTTGACACACTGCAGCAATTCTGAGTCAATAGATCTGGGATAGGTGCAGGAATCTGAATTTTTTAAAAGTGTCTCAGGCATTTCAGACTGCACTCAAGGAATGTGATTGCCTTAAACAATTGTAGGAAGTAATTGGGGAAAGTCCTGATTTATGATTGACTCCCAACTTTTCTTTCTCTGCCTTGCACGTTTGAATCGCTGCTCCTAGTAGGTCAACTTAAAGTTTTATGAGGAGCAGATTCCCATGCTATTTGGAAATCTTTGCAATTGTGATTTTTATGATTTAATATTGTTAACCCCTATACATGTGCCCTGGTCTAAGTTCTCCTTTAGTAAGATAATTAAAATTTTTTTGGTTTTGATTTTTTTTCCTTTTTTAATACTATGACTACCTTATGATGAAAAATTTAGTTGGTCAAACTTTAGATTATTTTTTCAGTATTCTTTAAACGATATACTACTTTTTTTTTAATATATTTTATTGATATTTTACAGAGACGAAGGGAGAGGGATAGAGAGCTAGAAACATCGATGAGAGAGAAACATCGATCAGCTGCCTCCTGCACACCTCCTACGGGGGATGTGCCCGCAACCAAGGTACATGCCCTTGACCGGAATCGAACCTGGGACCCTTCAGTCCGCAGGCCGACGGTCTATCCACTGAGCCAAACCGGTTTTGGCTGATATACTACTTTTAATCATTTAATATGTAATTTAATTGAAGTCTTTGGACAAACCAGCCTAATTTTTGTAAGCACACCCTGTGCATATGTCAAACAAATCATTGGTTGCTTGATAAAACAAAGGTGGCTTTAGCCTATTACAGCCTGATAGTAAAATATTGGTTAAGACAGACTCGAGCAAGCTGGGGGCCTTTAAATCCCAACGGTGTGACCTAAGTAACGTTATTGAGCCCTGGAAATTGAAAATAGCAGAATCTATCACATAGGGCAACTGTCTTTACAGTTAATTCAGTGAAGTAATATACATAAAGTGCTTAGGTCAGTGTCTGGCAATCAGTAGGAGCTCAATAAATGTTAGCTGCAGTATAATAAAATAGAAATATTCAGGCCTCTTCTCTCACATTTAGGAATACACATTCATTAAGACATACCTAGCTGACTTTGAAAAGGCGGTCTTTCTTTTACTACTAAATTCAGCTTCCTCCCTTTTTCACACTGTCAAATGTTCAAGAGCTGCAGCAACGATATTTATGATATTTATGCCCATGACCCAGTCCCTTAATCTCTATTAAATTCTCTTTTGGCTCACCATTATTGGATTGCTGTGAGGATTAAATGAGATGATATATGTAAAACTCTCAGCCCAGCCCCTGTGAGGAGGTAGCTCACCAATGCCTTGTTGCATACACCAATAATAACAAACACTTTAGAAGTCTATGATTAGACAAAAGATGCCTCCTTGCCCCGGGTGGCCTTCTGGAAACTTCCCTTATCTCTCCTGGTGGATAGTAGAATCACGGGGTTTTAATGGAGAGACAGGAGCCTCAGCTGCATAGTTAGACGAGTGGGCTTTGCAGACAAGACGATTAAATTAGCTGTGTGTGTGTGTGTGTGTGTGTGTGTGTGTGTGTGTGTGTTTAAGAAAGAAAAAAGGAATATAAATGGGTCAAATGAAAGACATTTAAATGGAGGCCCACAGCTGTTCTGTGGCTCCTCTGGGCTTCTGACATCAGTTCCTCCGAATTAAATATTAAATGTTAATAAAAGGAACGTTAAACAAAGCCACTATTAGTTGTTAGTCAGCTTCCTTTTAGACTCTGTTTAATCCAAACAAGCTAGTGGGCACATTCTTTTGCTCCTGCTCAATTTGAAGTGATAACAAACAAATACCCTCTGACAAAATCTTTAATCTTGCTAACATTTATTCTACAGGAATATTAGCTCACCTTATTTTTAAGCCAAAAAAAAAATGTTTATTATAATTTGTTAATCTAACTCCGCTGCCAAGTTGGCTGTTTTGTTTAACAATAAATTGAATACAAAAGCTCCCCAAGGCGGGAAGATAGAGTAGCGAGCTCGGAAAGTTTGTCAGTTTAATTGACATTTCACAGTAGCCTGAGGCGGAAGTTAATTTCCACGCTGGTTATATATACATGCTTTGGTTGTTGTGTAGGTTGGAGCATGTGTACATACACACACATATATCTGTCTTGAGGGTTATACCACCAGTAAATTCAGAGTGATTTTGTTTGTTTCTTTTATTTATACTCCCCCCTATATCATATAAGAATTCATTTTAGAATTATAAAAGAAGTTAATCTTTAGCAGTTTGCAGAATGCCAGTCTTTGGAAGCTGTGTGTTTTTAACTTGAATGAACATCACTGTGGCACAGAGAAAAGGTTTGCGTACTGTTACAGCACGAACTGTGTTCCCTAAAACTCCTGTGCTGAGGTCCTCACCACCACCCTCTAGGAATGTGGCCGAGTTTGGAGACAAGGCTCTGAAGAAGTAATCAAGGTCAAAGGAGGTCATTCGGGTCAGCCTTAACCCAAATGTGACTGGTGTCCTGATGAAAAGGGGGATCTTGGACACAGAAGTGTACTGGGGGGTGGTGTCGGCGGCGGGGGTGGGGGCGGTGAGGGGATTCAGAGAGAAGGGTCACAGGGAGAAGATAACCAACTACAAGCCAGGCAGAGAAGTCCGGACCAGGTCCTTCCCTCCCAGGCCTCAGAGCAAACCATGTCATCAGCTCCTTAACCTTGGACTTCCAACCTGTTTGTGAAACCGTGCATTTATGTTGTTTATCTACACTACTTTGTTACAGCAGCCCTAGCAAACGAGTACACATTCCCTCAAAGGAAGAATCATGCCTTACAGCAATAGTCTACATTAAAATGCACTAAAAAAAAAAGTAAAATGAAAGAATTTAATTGTGTATATGTATTGATGGATATTTGAAAAAATTAACATGTATGAAATTAGTTTTGAATGAACTCATTACAAGGGGGCCCCCACTCAAGGGTCCCAGTGTATCACTCACATCCATAAAAACTCACGATGCTCACACAATACTTAAAGCAGGAGATAGAAAGGAGAGGTTGTGTTAAATGGACCAACTTTTCTTTAAAGAAAAACATCTCCCACCCATGCTGAATAACGTTGCATGCATGCCATTGCTTCTATTCTACCATAATTTAAAAAAAAAAAAAGATAGAGTAAATCTATCACCAGTATTCTGTCTGAGGATGGCGATATTCTGTAGCGTGGGATTTAAAATTCTACTTTAGGCAGAGTGGGTCTCTTTCAAATTTCTCCCCGCCCCGGGTCAAAGTCTTCATCCAGCCAGTGGCCCTATTTGGGAATAGACTAAAGGATTATGAGGCTTTAGAAGTCCTAATGTTGTCAAGGCTGGTAATTCATGGGCAGTAGATGCAGAAACCACAGGGAAAAGCTCCGAGCTCTGGGAGAACTAAGACAGGAAGGCAAGAGTCTCTCTGAGCCTCCAGATTAATCTCCCCAGGAAGGAGCGGAGACACTAATGCTCGAGGAACATAAACACAGACTCCACAAAGCGGCACGGAGAAAACCACATTATGGCTTTTACTTATTTTCTTGGACTTTTATTTCCAAATCACACAATTGTCTGAGATGATTTAATGCACAATTACATAAAAAAATGAAATTAACATGTTTTTAAAAGCATAAAAGCAACTGCTAAATAAAGCCATAACATTTTTCTCTGCGCCACCAAGATAATGAACCATATTTTTCATCTCTAACTGTGCTTCTGTGTCAGGAGGATGGAATTTGGGGCAGGAGGGGAGCGGGGAAATAGACCTTGGTTACTGAGCTCCCAGAGAAATGGCTTCTGTCACTTCTAAAGGGCCCTGGGTTGGAGAACAAGACAGCAAAGCCTATGAAAAAGGGGTCCCCTGGGACACCGGGTGCCTAAGTGCTCTAATGAGCTACAGGGGGGAGA
The DNA here is from genome assembly GCF_963455305.1 of Plecotus auritus. Classification (NCBI taxonomy): domain Eukaryota; kingdom Metazoa; phylum Chordata; class Mammalia; order Chiroptera; family Vespertilionidae; genus Plecotus; species Plecotus auritus. Next base: position 9,450,467 of record NC_137773.1, on the reverse strand, counting down.
GAAGAGCAAATGGAGGGTGGCATGGGGTACACATTGTGTATCTCATGGCCTACTGCCTACAGAATGCTGTTGAGTCAAGACTCTGCTTTCCTTTTGACCTAGGCCAGTGGTCGGCAAACTCATTAGTCAACAGAGCGGCAAACCTCAGCTCGCGAGCCGCGGTTTGCTGACCACTGACCTAGGGGATAACCACCTCCTAGTGATTTACACCTGTGTATGCATATACACACATATGTGAGGCTTGATAGAGGTCCCTGCCTTCGTGTACTTATGCAACAGATTCTATACACAGTACACATCTGTAACCCACACTCATAGTAAAACTTTTCCCAACATTTCCTTGAAATACCTCTCACTCTCATTGTTATCTGTCAAGTTACCGTCGAATTTCTGAGGAGGAAAATGAACTCGTGTCTTTTTTTCGGAATGATTTCTGTAGAGAGCATGGTGTAATGTAGCAATAAGTGAACAATAATGATTCTACTCAAAGGATGAATAAACATGAACATACAATAGTTTTTTTTTTTCCTTAAAGAAAAGTTGGTCCATTTAACACAACGTATCCTTTGTATCTGCCTCTTTAAGCACTGTGCGAGCATTGAGACTTTCTGGTGGATGCCACTGGTAGATTGGAACCCTTGCGTGGGGCCCCTGTGTTATCAGTTGATTCAAAATTAATTTCATACATGTTAAATGTTTTCAACAAGAGCATCTACTATAATTCAGAGCTGTGCTTGAATTAGGGATAGAAATGGGTTTATAGGACTTTGTTCCTGTCCTCAGGGAGCTCACAGTCTGATATTTTTGTTTTTTGTACCATTCCTTAAATAATAGTGAATACAATTTACCAGTGCATTGATATATGGATAGAGAGAATGCATCACTAGAGGGAAGAATATAATTTAATGCTTTCTTTCCCCATCACCTAACTACTGGATCTCATTTGGTTGAGGTGCCTCTACAAATTGGAGGTGACAGCCCCATCACATATATGCTTTAGATGGGCATTAATCCAAGGACCAGATCAATGCCTGATGTACACTTCTAAAAACATTTCCCATGACTTAAAATGGGTAGGGCAAAAACATCAAAAAAGCAATTATACTTCACATTTATGAATAAATTAATGAAAAGTTTTATGCAAAATTTCAGATGAATATACATTTGTACATATATAGGTAGCGAGACATGGTTGCATTCTCTCAGTGGGGATAAAATCAGATAGGACTTCTCATAGAGGGACCTGAGGCATCTCATCTTAGGTCTTGGTACAGTGTAGCGGTTTGTGGAGATATTTCCTTTGAGGATTCTGGCCATGATTTAGCCTAATCCCAGTTCTCTTTGGTTAGGAATCTGGATATTTGTATCACTTTAGGAAGTTCTCCAAGATGTTAGGTATTCAGAATAATTCCTGAATTTGCACAAACATGTGGGAAGTTATCTCTGAGAAAAGGAAGCACCAGAGAAAACCAAAAGCCTTTAACTTAAACCAGAGCTTCACAGACTTTTCCGTAGCTGTGTGTATCCATGTGTGTCCATGTATGTTTGTGTGCTGCAGGTATGGGTGCATGTGTTTGCATGTGTTACTTGTATATGTTTGCATGTATTACTTGTATATGTTTATATGCATGCATGAGACTGTGTGTTTATGCATTTATTTTTTAATCTGTGGCATGTATATGTGATTATGTTTGTGTGAGCTCTATGTGTATGAGTATGGTTCGATGCCTTTTCAACTCTCCTAATTTTTTTTTTCCTCTTAATTAACTGTCTTAGCTTTTTTGTAGTGCTGTAACGAAATGCCACAGACTGGGAGGTTTATAACAGCAGAAATTCATTGCTGACAGTTTGGGGGCCTGGAAGATGAGGTCAGGCTGCCAGCATAGTCAGAGTAGGTCCCTTTTCTGGGTTGCAGACTTCTCATTGAATCCTCACCTGGTGAGAGGGGCTAGCGATCTCTTTGGAGCCTCTCTTTATAGTGCTAATTCCATTCATAAGAGTTTCACCCTGTTAAGCACCTCTAGAGGCCTCACCTAATAATCCCATCACCTTTAAAGGTTTAGGATTTTAACATATGAATTAGTGTGTTTGTGTGTGGGGGGTAATAAATATTCAGACCATAGCATTAACTGACGGTATTTCTACCTTCAAAACCCAAATCTGTTAAATCTTTTGGCTGCTGAAGTAGCAAATAAAGGAACATAATATATATGTAATGGTAGACAGAAGTGTAGGATGGTTCCTTCCCTTGTGTTACTCTTGAAAACCTTTAGTGGAATTCCACACCCAAGTCTGCATTGACTATTGTGGGTTCAATCATTTTCTTCTATGTCTATTGCAACAATATATAATGCAAAATGGAAAGAAACATTTGGTGCTTTCTTGCAAATTATTACCATAATATTTACTGGTCATAAATGTATAATGTATAAAATCATTGTGACAATATTTTGAAAAATAGAGAAAACAGAGATTACGTGAAACCACACAGAATCCACAGATAATATCTGAATGGATAGATAGAATTGTACACATGCCAACATCAAATGAGTATTAGATCATATTGTCTTTCTTCTTCTCTAAGACCTCATTCTAGGAATTTTCCTTTCTTTTATCATCCTATATAATAAAAGAGTAATATGCAAATTAACCATCACTCCGCTACACCCAGAAGCCACGCCCACCAGCCAATCAGGAGCGGATATGCAAATAAATCCAACCAAGATGGCTACGGCCACAGAGAGCAGGAGGGAGGCTTGGGTTTCCCTGGCAATGGAGGAAGCCAAGCTTTCCACCTGCCCTTGCCGGCCTAGGCCTCCACTCAAGGCTACAAAGTTTCAATGATAGAAGATACATAAACCCAAACAGAAATGACAGCAGCCACGGAGCTGGAAAGAGCAGGAGGCTAGGGTTGCCCCCGGTGATGGAGGAATCCAAGCTTTCCACACACCCTGGCCGGCCCAGGCCTCCGCTTAAGGCTACAAAGTTTCAATTATAGAAGATACATAAATCCCCCAAAAATGGCTGCCGCCACAGAGCAAGCAGAAGGCTTGGCTCTGCTCCAGGCTACAAAGTTTCAATTGTAGAAGATAAATAAACCCCAGACACCAGGGCCTCTGCTTGGGTCGCCAGGGGTAGTGGCCGACCTGCAAACCACCACAGGCCCCTCGCCCAGGCCGCCCCACGCCTCAAGGGAACCCCCACCCTGATCCGAGACACCCTTCAGGGCAAACCAGCCAGCCCCCACCCATGCACCAGGCCTCTATCCTATCTAATAAAAGAGTAATATGCAGATTGACCATCACTCCAACACACAAGATGACTGCCCCCATGTGGTCAAAGATCCTGCCCCCATGTGGACACAAGATGGCCAGCAAGGGAGGGCAGTTGGGAGGGACTAGGCCTGCAAGGGAGGGCAGTTGGGGGCAATCAAGCCTGCAAAGGAGGGCAGTTAGGGATGACCAGGCTGGGAGAGGAGGGAAGTTGGGGGCAACCAGGCCTGCAGGGAAGGGGAGTTTGGAGGAACCCAGGCCTGCAGGGGGAGGGCAGTTAGGGGTGACCAGGCCTTCGGGGGAGGGCAGTTAGGGGTGACCAGGCCTGCAGGGGAGGGCATTAGGGGCAATCAGGCTGGCAGGGGAGCAGTTAGGCATCAATCAGGCTGTCAGGGGCATGGTTAGGGGGTGATCAGGCTGGCAGGCTGAAGTGGTTAGGGGCAATCAGGAAGGCAGGCAGGCGAGCAGTTGGGAGCCAGCAGTCCTGGATTGTGAGAGAGATGTCTGACTGCCCGTTTAGGCTCGATCCTCCTGGGATTGGGCTTAAATGGACAGTCAGACATCCCTTGAGGGGTCCCAGATTGGAGAGGGTGCAGGCTGGGCTGAGAGACAGACCCCCCAAATTTTGTGCACCGGGCCTCTAGTAGTATGATATGTTTCTGGTATAACAGTATTGCATTTATTAATGTTCTATCATTTATTAGATCCCTATTCCTGGATATGTACATAGCTTAAATTTTTAACTAGAGTAAAGAATACTACCTACATAAATACTATCTACATAAATATTTGTACATCCTTCTCATTTCCTAGGAATTATTTTTCTGAAAGAGGTAATTTTGGACCAAAGTGTATATTGATTTAATGGATTTAGTTATATATATATATATATATATATATATATATATATATATATATACAAATTAACTTCCAGAAAGTTGACATTAACTTACCCTATCATTGCAAGTTATAAAGGTCCCTTTTCCCAGCACTGTAAGTTACATTTACTAGTATATTACTGCTAAAATTAATTTTTGCCAACTTGATACTCAAATATATATATAATAAATTTATGAGTTAACATAATTTTAGATTATAAAGGCTGTAAAGATAGTATAGAGAGTATTCTTTCAATATTTAATTTTTATTAAATTTCTTGGGGTGACATTATTAATAAAGTGATACAGGATTCAAGGGTACAATTCTATGATACATGATCTGTATATTGCATTGTATTAGGGCAGCAATTACTTGGGATAACACTGCCATACCTATTATGTGATACCCAAAGTCAAATCATCTTCCATCACATGTATTTGACCTTTCTTTACCAGTCCCTCCCCCCCCTCGCCCCTGTTTTCCTCTGGTAACCCCCATATTGTTGTCTGCTCTGAGTTTTTGTTTGTTTGACTTGTTTGTTCACTTGTTGCTTTCAGTTTTACATCCCACATATGAGTGAAATCATATGGTTCTTGACTTTTTCTGACTTATTTCACTTAGCAAGTTTTTCTCAAGATCCATTCATGTTGTCACAAATGGCAGTAATCTGTTGTTATATGCCTAAGTAGTGTTCTATTGTATGTATTTATCACAACTCTAAACAATTGTCAAAACTAAGAAATTAACATCAGTGTATTATTCTTAACTAACTCCATTGATGAATGTTTGATATGCCTTTTTTTTTTCAAAATTTGATTCTACCCTCCCCATCAGTCATCTTTCTGTATTTTACTCATAAAATGTAATTGTATGTCATTTTCCATTTTCTAAATTGTATAATATATTTTTATGAATTAATATTGCCTGTTTTTAAAATGTAGGTGCATAGCTAAACAAAGGAAAGCCTGGGAGATTCACAGTAGGAGATTTAAGTAGCAGATCATTGGGGTACTGCTGACAGCCTTTTGGTAAAAGCCTCAAAAAATTTCAGATGCATTGGTGAAATGTACCTTGGATCTATTGAAAGCAGTGATAATTTATACCCACATCTCAAAATGTTTATCATGTTACAGTTATTCCTATAAAATTAGTACAGGTTATGAGACAAACCAGTTGCATCATCCTAGATATTTGAGAAGCATTAATATATGATATAGTACAAACATGGCTTTTTAACAAAGGCTAATAATTAGATTATTTCTTGATTTATTGGGTAATAATTTATCAAGCTATTTCTTGACTTATTGGTTAATCTCCCTGCGGTAAGTGACAGAAGGTCTGACTCAACTTGCTTAAACACAAAAGGTAATGAATGAAGCATATGATATAACATGAAGTCTTGCAATACGGTACCTAAATTCAGGAATACAGTGTTGTCATTAGGACTTGGCAACTCTGTATTTCTCTAGTCTGTTCACTGACTTCATCTATCGCTGTGTGCAGGATGGCAAGAGGACTTCCATCAAAAATCTCCTGGATCACATATTTGTTTCTGAGTCAATCACAGTGACATGAGGAATTGTTATGCTGAATGGCCTTTTCCAGGGTCAAATTTCCACTCCTAGAGATAGATGGAATCTCATGTACTGAGATTGGGAGAAAGTATATCTCTACATTAAAACTGTGAGATGTTTACTGGAATGAGTATAAATGCCATGGAGTTAAATAATAAATGCCTACTATTGTTGGATTTCAGACAGGATTGATCATTAATAAATCCACTTTAATTTGCATCAGACCATACAATATCCTAAATTGTCAGGAGTGTTGTTTTCAATTGCCTCTAAAATAAACATTTTCACCCCATTTTACCTATGGAGGAACTCAGCTCAATGACACACGGTTAACTGGTGCTAAAAGCCAGTTCTTATTCCTTATTCACTGATCATTTTTTCCATTCATAACTGCATTAGGTATAACCATTATTTGTAGCCATACAGAAAAGTTAACATTCAGCATCACTTTTTACAGTGATCCATCAGCCATTATGCCAATTATTAATGCTGTTTGTTCAAATGTTCTAATGAGCCATTATCCAAGGTACATTTCATGAATGCATCTGAAATTTTTTGAGGCTTTTACCAAAAGGCTGTCAGCAGTACCCCAATGATCTACTACTTAAATCTCCTACTGTGAATCTCCCAGTCTTTCCTTTGTTTAGCTATGTGCCTACATTGTCGTCAAGGATACCCAGCTCTCTACTCTCTTGTCTGAACAAGGTGTTCTATTAAAAGTTCCAATTAAATGTGTACCGCCATTCACCTGTGCATTCATCTCTTTACTCTCTTCCCCACCCACACTCGACTAACTACCTGATCTGAAAAATACCAAGAGGTCAGAAGTCATCAAGAGAATGAACAAAGTACGGGACATCTTTGGGTATCACATAATAGGTATGGCAATGTTATCCCAAGTAATTGCTGCCCTAACAAAGCAGAATAAAACCAGATTGAAAAGACGTAAATAAAAAGAGTCCGAGAGCAAGGGGGTGATGGGAAAACTTTTCATTTTTATGGCAATTGTGTTACTGGTATTTTAAAGACTGAAAGCCTGTTTTAAATGTAAAACATTGCTTTAGGTAGAGCCAGAGAGAAGTTGAGACATCAGAGAAGCCTTTATATCACTATCTATATTGATAAAAGGGTACTATGCTAATTAGACCAGGAGACCTTCCAGACATCCTTCCAGAAAAAGCCATGGTGGTGGGGTCAAGGCAGAGGCGGTTAGGGGTGATCAGGCCAGGAGGGGAGGGCAGTTAAGGGTGATCAGGCCTGTGAGGGGGGCAGTTGGGGGCAAGCAGGCCAGCAGGGGGCGCAGTTGGGGGCACGAAGGCTGGGAGGGGAGCAGTTGGGGTGAGAAGGCTGGCAGGGGGGGCAGTTGGGGGTGAACAGGCTGGCAGGCAGAGTGGTTAGGGGCCATCAGGCAGGAAGGCAGGTGAGCAGTTAGGAGCCAGCCATCCCAGATTGTGAGAGGGATGTCCCAGATTGGAGAGGGTGCAGGCCAGGCTGAGGGACACCTCCCCCCCATGCACGAATTTCGTGCACTGGGCCACTAGTCTATATCTAAAAGCTGAAGTGACCCTTACGACCTGTTGACTGAACCACCAAGGGGCAGGAGCTCAATACAGGAGCTGCTCCTTGATAGTGTGCTCCCTGGGTCTTTGCATTGGCATCTTCTTAACAGGTCTTCCTGCTTTTACTCTTGCCTCTTCCAATCTCTGTTCTCAAAAATGGCAGCCAGAACAATCTCTTTAGAAGCTAAATCAAACCATACCCCCTTTATTTCAAATCCTTTCTATGGCTCCTTATTTCACTCAAAGTAAAGGCCAATGTTGTGGCTTCTCTGAAACCTTCATTTACTGACATTAAAATGATCATAAAATTAGTTTTTGTCTCATAGGATTCTTATGTGTATCAAATAAAATGTAGCATGTAATAATCTTAGCACAGTTCCTGGCATCTAGTAAGCACTCAATAAATGTTCGCTCTATTCCTATTAATATCGAATGAGTGGAAATACTGAGATATGAAGTCCAAGAAGAATTACCTACCATCTTAACTTTTAAGAATTTGGTCAATTGAAAGATTTGAGTACAAATATATAAAACCCAAGGGAATAAATAATATGTGCATAGTTTTCTGTAGGAATCCGCTCATTTATTCAGCATGTATGTTTATATACCTATAAACAGGCAAGAACAGGTCCCTGACATCATGGAGTTGGTGTGATGTCATAGTAGAGAGAGATAGTCAAACAAACAAGAAAAACATAGGCAATACTATGGCATGGGGAAAGCAGGCATGGTCAGGAGCCCCCGGGCTGAGAAGGCAGCTTGATATGTTGCCTTGGGTTATGAAAAGGAGTTTAGAGGTAGGAAAGATGATTTCTAAATGAAATAATTAGGGTAACCTTCATGGAAAAACATATTAGAGTTCATTCTTGAAGGATGGTTAGAATTTCATAATCCATCTACCAGATTTTTCACTCAGCCAGTACTTCATGGGTTGTGAGAGTCACTATAATTAACACGAAATGCAAGAGAACATCTTGGAGTATAAGATGAAGAACAGGCAGATGTCTCGATCAGATGGAAGAGAGCAACAATGGGACCAAAGATAAGAAGGAAAACTTCTTGCAGAAAACATAACAATTAATGGTTGGAGAAAAGGCTGGAAAAGTAAACTTATCTGAAGTTTTGAAGGTTAGAGGATGTGGAGCTTCATTCTTTAGACAAGAGGGAGTCACTGAAAAACTTTTTGAACAGGGAAGTAATAAGATAGAATGTTTAAAAAATCAGTGTGAGAACAGTTAGGAAACTCAATCCATTCGTGTCCTATTATGTGTGATTTCTTGCTCATTCACTCATTCATTCATTCATTCATTCATTCATTCAGTAAGTTAAGTAAGTAAGTACTGACCATATGTGTCCAGTCTAGACCAAGAAGATTAGCCTACTAGAAGAGAGTGTTACAAATACAAACAGGTATGAAACAGACATATTTGAAGCCAACACATGAAGAGGAATATGATTTCAAGTGAAATGAAAGTTTAAAGAAATAACTATAAATGTGTTTTCTCTATTCTTTGTTAGAAAATAGAAGAATTTTTAAAAATCCAATTATGCCATTTTACTGTCTACCATAGTCTGTTATGAGCAAGGCTTAAAGTTGGACTGAGCAGATGACCCTAGATAAAAACAGTAGGATAAGAAAAACCTAATATATTCAACCAATGACAATAATTCACATTTTTAAGATTTCATTTAGACAATTATGAATAATTTTAATGTACAGTCTCTAAAATTTATGAACTGTAGTTAGATGACATTTTCAGTCCACAAAGGCAAATGAATTTATTTAGATTATATAGAATCTTTCTAGTAGTGCGACTTTTTAATATAAAGTTTTTATTTTAATAATTTAAAATGAATACCACACACATTTGTTGAGAAGCCCTCAAAGTCAATATTGTCAAACACCGCCATCAGTGTTATCAGCTAATGCAAACTCATAGTTACAAAACTGGTCAAAGTACCCTGCTGGTGTGGCTCAGTGATTTAATGTTGACCTATGAACCAGGAGGTAAAGGTTCCATTCTGGTCAGGGCACATGCCTGGGTTGCAGGCTCAATCCCCAGTAAGGGGCATGTATGAGGCAGATGATCAATGATTCTTTCTCATCATTAATGTGTATATCTCTCTTTTCCTCTCCCTTCCTCTCTCTGAAGTCAATAAAAACATATTTGAAAAATAAATTTAAAGAAAAAGGCTGGTAAATAATCATGCTGCTTTCCTTATAAGACCACAAAGCAATGTAAAATTTCCTCTACAAAGTTAAATGTTCACATAATTGAGAGTGGAAACAGCCAGAGTTGACACAAATATGGAGTCTAACTTGGCAATAGCAAAATGGGAGTTGTGTTTGAAAATTTGGGGGGTGATCTTTCCTTACCCTGCAACAGCAACCTCTTCTTTAAGCTTCTCATCAGAGGATCACAAGGGTGGGACAGGAGTGGCTATGTATGTTTATGAAGCAACAAATTCCAACAGATATTCCTCTGCATATTTGGATAATGGAAGTTGGGAAGTAATGGACAGTAAGGAAGGTTCCAGAATAACGCTGACAAAGGTCTGTGGAGGTGCCTTGGTTTCTGCCCTTCCTGAGGTCCTGATTGCTCCTTATTTATGTGGCTCTGTTCAGGGGTCCAGAATCTTTGCCATACAAGTCTTGTCTGGTTTAGGATAACCTGAATTGGTTTTTATTATTTGAAACCTAGAACAAAACTGAACAAAAGGAACTTGATTTTTAAAGTTCTTTTACAATTGCAATCAATAACAATTTGAATTTTTTAAATTAGCCTAACATTCTATGGTCAGCATAAAGTGTTTTTCATCTCAAGAAAGAATAAGTCATTGGCTGTCTGGAAATTAATTCTTATGCCCTCAATGCCAAATTTCATTTGTCCGTGATTTTAAGATTTTTGCAGAGTATTTTATAGGTTCTCTCGTGTACTAACCCTGGGAAAAGGGAATTCCTAGTGCCAACAAAGGAAATGCAGCAAGGCCACAAGTACAGAGGATCTTGACCTCTCAATCAATGGGAATGGATTTTAAAACAGAACCAGGGCAAGTCCTTTTTGAAATGAAGTTTGGGTAGAAAATTATACTTCCAGGGTAACATTGCTGTCTTGATGTGGTTCATTTAGGCCTTTTGCCTAAAATATTCACCAAATTCTCCTTCCTCATTGAGTGCTCTGAACTGTTCAAGGATATGTTTATCAGCAGTAGGAAGAAATGCCTGGTAGCTTGAGAAGATTGCCCTGTCTCTTTGTATTACTTCTTTCAACTCTGATGTTTACTTCGATTCTTTAAAATGACATTGAGGGGACACGTAGGTTCAGATGGATTTCAGTAAGCTGACACTGAATGTCAGAGACCAAAACTCTTCCCAAACAACAACAATCAGTTCTTAATCACTTGCTCCTGGTCCATTATATGTCTTCCTCTCTGTTGTTGACATTGTTTGTCTTTAGTGTTACATATTAAAAATTAATGGCTGTGACTTGATTTTAGAAGAGTATCCGCTCTCCTTTTGTTAGCAGGTGTAATTCAAGAACAGTATACTGCAGAAACCTGCCTTGCAATACCTATTCCTGACAGAACTCAATTGAGAGATGCTGTTACTATTTATTAATTGCTCGGGCTGCGCTGTCATGGTTTATGATGTTAGCGCAGACCCTCAATTGAGTTACATTCTTGTATTCAATTAGATGCTGTGTGTTATTGTACATGTTAACACTGTAGAACCACAGATGCTAGCCATCTGTAGATTTGATTTTTTTTTCCCTCCTGGTCCTCAGAAATGGAGCAGTTTAAATCAGTACTCCTAGAGAGACGTACAAAGTAAGAGAAGCCCAGAAGAGCATCAGTTGCAGATTTAAAAACAAGGCCAGTTTAAAATTTACATTTGAAAGACTCTATCAAAAGTATTTGCATAATTAGGATCACGGGGCATTTTAATCATTGTAGGTGGTCACTTAACCTCTGAAGAGGAGTCAGTGTCGGTTTCTCATGTCAAATGTTATTCTCTGGTAAAATGGAGAACACTGTTGCAGTGTTATGAGAGCACACTGAGGAAGTGGGATGATGTATTCAAAGCGGAGAGGACTTGTCTGGATGAAGAGAGACGCATGAGTGGCAAACTAGTCCGAATGGGACATTTAGAAGAGAAAGAACCTGCCCTCACTTCATTCTCTCCGGGCACCTGATGAACTATTAACACTTGCCAACTTAGAGCCACTTTTTACAATGAAGGGCAGAATAGGAAAGATACCTGGCTTGCAGCAGGGTTTCATTCCTCAGACTCTTTTCATGAATTATTCCAAGTAGATATTCTACAAAGAGGTACCTCGATTCATTATCATAGCAGCGCCATCATTTACCTTTGACAACGGTACATTCACCATGGTGAGTTTGGGCACTTCATGTCAATGTGGATGGACGATCTCCCGCTTTTGCACCATGGTGACCTCCTCTTTGAAAACATGAGGCCTACACCCCATTGCTTTGGCCAAATTCCAGGGTAGGTAATTGCATTCTGTTACCTAAAGAACCCCCGTTGTTTCAATTAGGGAAATCATTTTGCCTCACTCTTCTACCTGTGGAGTCCTATCAGGGTAGATGCTGCATTGCTGAACAGCAAACTTGTCTCACCCCAGAATGAGCTGCTCTCTTTATCATCACCCGTAATTAATATTTATTGGGTACCCACTGAGTGAGTGTCTTGGGATAGGATGACTTGGTAATTAAATGCTCCAGAGGGCCAGTTGTCGTCTTTGAGTTGAGACTGAATGTGAATGACTTAGCTTTGAGCAGTCCATTCATGATCACAAAAATAGCATCTATCCTTGTGATATCGTACTGTTACCTGTCCATCTGCTACAACTTTTGTCACACATATTTTTTTTTCAGATCATTGGATCCTTATAGCCTCCAAATTATAGCAAGAAGCTCTTGGTGGGGGCTGACCAGAGAGTGTGAGCTGGCTTTTCAGTTCCAACCAATTACAGATTACAAATCTCTGGTCTCCTAGGGTGGGGAGGGGGTGAGTTTGTTGTCCTAATGAGCAGCATGCATCTAACATTGAAATGTGACCTCTGCATTTCTAGGATCTCATTGTTGACTGTGCCATCTGCTGTTCTCTCTTGCTATCTAGCTCTGATCTCAGGATGCAGAGGCACTTGGAACATGTAGAAAGAATCAAGTTGTCTCTTTCCTCCTTTCTCCAGACATTGTTTTGATTTAGGTCCATCTATTGAATGACTTTGTACTCTGGTGACCATGCTTACTTTTTGCTACTTTCTAGCTCACATTGTTGAGATTTCAGATTTTATAGTATAACTTCCAAGGGCTATGACATTGCTGTGAGAATTTCAATGATTCTCATTTTCAACCAAAAGAGGTTTATTCTTCTGGTGGAGACATTGACCCTACGCTCTAAATGTTTCGTACTGCACAGCTGCCCACGTGAACGTCCTGACCCAGGTGCTGGGAGGTGCAGACAGTCAGCAAAGCAGTTGCTCTCACATGCTCACACTCTAGCACTAAATAGAGCCCCCTCCGCAGAGGGCATCACAGACAGCCTTTGGGTTTTCTCAAGGACAACAGCAAACTAGGAATTAAGAAAAACTACATTTCCGTGTGTTCTTTTTAAGTTCTATTCCATCTTCTGTCTTTGATTTTAAGGGAGGATGACCTGTGTTAGGGAGTCATAAAAATGTACAATTGTTTGCATTGAGTTACATAACTAGAGTTGAGAATTTCCTTTACTGTGGTTGTAACAAGATTTTAGCTTTTAAAAGGTAAAACTGGGTCCAATGAAAAAGAGATAATTCCTGAAGTAACCAAAATGTACCATCGCTGCCAGGATACAGTGACTCCCACCTATGTGCTCCCTCCCCGAGTTCAGGCAGTCCCCTCTCCTCACCTGTCTTCATCCCAATACCCCTCTTTCAGTCCCTTCCTCCATGTCTCATAGAACCTCTTTCTATTGCTAATACATGTTTCTGTATCTTTAACATTTTTCTAGAAGGTGCCCTTCACTGCCCCACCATGATATGACTCCTGCCACAGATACTGCATCAGATACAGCACAGACAGCTCTGGGCAACTGAGCAAAACAGGAATGTAGTGGAAGGGCTGTGAGAGTTTAGGATTGCTGGGCAGGCTGCAGAACCAGTGCTACAAATGGGCATGGGAAACATTTCTCCCAAACCCCTGTTTTAGAGATGCATGCTGAAATATTTATGGGTAACACATTGTTCTCTCCAGAATTCACTTCAAAATTTTCCTTTGTAGGGTGAGGGTAGGTAGAACTATAAAGGAAACAAGAATCGTCATGAACTGATGAGTTTTGCAGCTGGGTGATGGGTGTATGAGAACTCATTTACTGCTCTCTCTACTTGGGGGCATGTTGGAAATTTCAATGGAAAACATCAAAATGAAAGGATAGATTCAAGGCTGCTGCTCCTGGGAGCTTCCCAACTACATTGAGTTCACAGGGATGAGTTCTGTGGCTGTCCACTGGATCTCAGAGGCTCTACACGGATACCATACTTAGTTCACAGGTTCTTGTTCTGCTTGATCCAGCCAACAAGTGTGTGTGTTTGAGGGTGTATGCATGTGCATATATAGGAACATATGTTCTGTAAGTAGGGTGTGTGTGTCTAGGTTTATGAGTATGTATTTATAGCTATATGCATGTCTGTATTGTATAAAGTGTGTATGGGGGAGCAGGACATAGGAGTGTGTCTGTTCTATGAGATGTGTGCATGTATGTGTAATGTGTGTAAGTGGGTGTGATAGGTCTGGCATTGTATGAGGCCTGAGAACAGAGGTGGCAGAGCTGAAGTGTCTTTGTCCTTCATGGCAGGTCTGTCCCATATTTAGTTGGCAACTGTCCTGTTTGTTAATAACTTCAGCCTTTGAGGTTTCCATTCAGTGAATTCTAAACCCAAAATTTAAATGTCCTTTTCCCCCAATTAAGTATGTTTTATTATTGTGAAGAAACCATTTGTATGCTCTGAATCAGTGTAGTGTAATATTAAAAAAAAAAAAAAAAAACATCTGCAATGTCGCCTGTTGTCAATAAATTTTCCATAGTGTGTCTCAAATTTTTTTAAATAAAAAGAAATGGATAGGAACCAAGGTGACCTGGATGGCTAAGAAGTGGGAAATGGAGAAAATATTATACAGTTGAAGAACTTCCCGGTAAGGGAACTGCAGGTAAAATGAGCACTTACCTTCGTTACTGGGCTGAAGTCCAAATTCCAGGCAGGTGGTGTCTATTAGAAATGGCCTGTTTTTTATGCCTGGTTTTTAGCTGTATCTAGAAGATGAGTGGAAGATCCTGGGAGAAAATGGGACCCTCCAGGGGTGTGGTGAGATACAGTGGGTATTTGAATAACCAGCACCCACCAACAACTGGGGAGACAAGGGGAGCCTGGCAATTCTTTAAAAGGAAGATAGCAATCTGTTTGGCAGAAGGGAAACGACTAGGTAGCCCTGAACACTAAATGTCCTCCTCACTTTTTCTTCATGACTTCCAACTGCTCATTCTGTCCTTCACCTTTATCTTTAGTAGTTTCTGTTTCTATAGAATCATTTCCATCTTTCTTTAGTCTGATATCTAAGCATAGACTTTCATCAACAGCCCCAATCTATTGCTCTTTTTTCTTTCCAGCCATTTCAGTCCACCCATAGGCTCTAAATCCTCATCACCCCAAAGATTTATTTCTAAACATGCTGCCTGTTCTCATTTCCAGCCAATTTGCATCAAGCTGCTCTTTCTAACTGAGCTACCTTCTTTTTCTTCTTGGCTTTACGAATCCTTACTCATTTCTGTGGATCCCAATTACATGACTCATGTTCCATTGCACTTAGTTAGAAATCTGTAGGCTGGCCATTTCAAAGTGCCCTGGCCAGCGGGCGTATTCCCCCTTCTTCAGGCTGGAGAGAGAGAGCTCCTGGAGAGCAGGGACCCTGTCCTTCACCTTTCATATTTTCTCTGCTCTGGCCACCTGGGCCGTACAACCTGCGCCAGGTGGTCACTCAGCGTCGACACCCATCCACACCCATATTTTCCATGAGCATTTCATGCCATCGCTACTTGTTCATCTTGATTGTAGGCTTTGTATTGATATATTCACAAAGTTGTCTTAATCTATATCTTAGTGGTCAAAGGTATACATTTAGTACATTCTCATATTTCAACTTATACTCTATATGGACATATTCCTCCCCATTTCCAATCCTCAAATCCTGCTATCTCGTTGCTCCTCCCAACCCTCTGCCTATTTTCACATTACCCACTCTATAATTGGGACCAACCGCAAGAGCTCTTCGGTATCCTTGAACTGGGTTGAGCTAAAGTGTTAATAGCTCCCTTCCTTCTTAGTTAGTAAAACTTGAGAATTTGGGGTAACTGGGCTTTGCCACACCTCACACCTTATTTTGGTTTGGGGTGGCAGATCTTAGAAGTAAATATTGATTGAATCAAGCAATTAATTATTTTAGCGGAAAGAAAGAAGTGAAATAGAAATATATCAAGAGAAGGCTTGGTGTTTGCTAATTCTTGTGTAATTGTCACACCCCTAAAAATAAACTATTTCCCAAACTTGACATTTGACAAAGATAGCAAAGAACTTGGAAGCAAAAATAAAAAATAAAATAAAAAAGTACTAGGTCATGTTGCTTGCTCTAGATATTTTTGGCATGGCAAAGATGTGCTAGGAATATTTCATTTTGACATGAACTCTGACCACTTTTCATTTGTAAATGGCCAGGATGCATATATTTACCCAAGACCCAGTAGGGTTGGTGATAAGGATATTGTGATGCACTATGGCCATATTAAGGATTCCATTGACTCATTTGAGCTGAGTGCATATGCAAGCTGTTGGTGGAGGAACTTGAGTGACCTATTTCTTCTTTTTTTGTTTAAGAATCAGGACTATAAGCAGTCAAATATGAATCAAAAACTAATAGGATAAATAGATGCAAGAAAACAGCATGCAACTATTTAATGAAAGAAAAATGTATTATATGCTCAAGACACAAATAAAAGGCCACTTTCAGATTACAGTTTTTACAATAGATTTATTTGCTGCATTTTCTTTAACTGCTAATTCACTCAACTACATCTTTTAATATTCATTGGACAAACAATGCAGAAAAGCTTAGTTATTTTTAAATCTTTGTTGAGCTCCTTCCATCATAGTTTTTATATTCACTGTTTTTAATGGAGTATTTAGTTATAATAGGACATTACATTCTGCATGGTTAAGTTATTTCCTTTCTTTTCAAGATGTTTAAGTATATCAGCCTAGAAAAACATGCTGATTAAATGGTTGATTTTAGTAAAAAAAAAAAAAAAAAAAAAAATCCCAGAATCCTGGTTGGGATCTACTCTTTTACAAAGTGTGGTCCTTGAATAAGTGCATTGGTTTTGGGTGGGAATTCATGCTAACCATGCATATTCCTGTATCAATTCTAAGACCAAATGCATCAACATGGCAGCTGGAGAACTGAAATCTGGATTTTTAACGAACTTCTATTGAGAAGTCTGTTCATACCACATTTTGAAGACTGCTGGTTTAAGCAGTGAAGTTAATAGAGCTTCAAACTCCTAATTTTCTAAATAAATTTACTTATTTAGTTCATTGTACTGTTTTGCAGTTCAACTGTACCTTTTTTTAATTATAATAAATCAATGCGATCTTTCCTCAATTTTGGAAGGCTCTGTTTAGACCAGCCTTGGGCAAACTACGGCCCACGGGCCGGATCCGGCTGTTCTATCCAGTTCTCTTGCTCTCCCCTCCGCTCCTTTACTTTGAATTTATATTAGTTCACACAAACACTCCATCCATGCTTTTGTTCCGGCCCTCCGGTCCAGTTTAAGAACCCATTGTGGCCCTCGAGTCAAAAAGTTTGCCCACCCCTGGTTTAGACTCACGGTCAAACCAAGCTCTTATGGAGCTGGTACCTACACCTGCTTGTTCTCTTTTTATACTGCGATATTTTGCTCTTCAAAGCCATTCTATCTTATCTTCCCGCTTTGATCAAATGTCAAGCTGTCTGATTAGTACAGAGCAGTCATCAGCCCACCAACTTAACATTCATCCTTTCCAATCCCAAATCAAAACTCATTATTATATACATTTTTATATAAGCTATTTAAGATTCTGATCTTCATAAATTCTCCTAGACAGGAACCATAACTAACTTTAGCTTAAAAATAACATTTTGGGGGTTTATATATTATTACTAGAGGCCCAGTGCATGAAAATCCATGCACTCGGGGGCAGGGAGATCTTAACCAGCCTGCACCCTCTCACAGTCCAGGAGCCCTCAGATGGGCCTAAGCCAAGTCTGGCTTCCCTCTGCAGGAGGCAACCGGTGGGCTGACTGGTGGATGGTGCCGGCCAGTGAGGGGCCAGCCCTGCCCTCTGATCACCTCTCCGCTGCTGCTGGTTGCTGCGCCTCCCTCCCCCTTGATCACCATCCCCTCCCTTTGCCCACTGGACCTGCCTTGTCTGGTCTGGTGCCACCTGCTCACCAGCCCTGGCCCCCCTGGCCCCCCCAACAGATTATTCCGCTGTTGGGTCAATTTGCATATTAGGCTTTTTATTATATAGAATTATTTACTAATCAAAAACATTTTACTGTGGAATACTTGGAACTACAGTAAAAAATTGGAACTACAGTAAAAAATTGAGGTAAACTCAATGCTACACTATGAAAAATCTTTACCATTATTATGATTTTTAAATATATTTTTATTGATTTCAGAGAGGAAGGGAGAGGGAGAGAGAGATAGAAACATGAATGTTGAGAAAGAATCATTGATTGGCTGCTTCCTGCATGTCCCACACTGGGGATTGAGCCTGCAAACAAGGGCATGTGCCCTGACCAGGTATTGAACCCATGACCTCCTGTTTCATAGGTCAGTGCTCAACCACTGAACCATGTGTGCTGACACCATTATTATAGTTTTAAAAAAATCAAAAGAACTTAATGAAAAACTGTTTAGAACATGTCTCTATAGTTTTTCACCTTCCTGTTTGTCACTCAACCAATGGAATACTTAACTTCAACAGAGCCATGTGGCAGTGCAGTCTTTAGTGAGGAGGGTAAGAAGTGATATGAGAGAGTGCAGAAGGGAGAGGCAAGAGAAGTTGAGGAGAAAGATAATAATTGAAAGTCAATCCAAATGTGTGTATGTGTGTATATCAATAGACTCATACCAATCCCTCTCATTTTTTTGTATTCAGAAATAAAGAAGTAACTTAAAAAATTATATACTAGATTTTATAAGGCTCCAGAATTTCACTGTCAAAAGTTGGGTATCTCCGAGGTTTGACAAGTCCTTCTCCTTAAGAGTTCAGAACAGATCTTTGGAAAAGTAGGGCCGGTGGAGTTATCACCTGCTTTGGTTTAGTGTTTGGGTTTGTTGTGCTTTTCCTTCACAAAGTTAATCTGGGAACAACTTTCTAAAACTTATTTTTTGCATGCCTAATATGGAACAGATGCCATTTCTGCCCACTAGTAGCAATATTCAAGCTCTTGTAATAAAAATTGTTAAAAGCTGAAGAGTATTACTATTTTGTTATTAGGGTTAAATCAGGCAACTCATTATTTCTAAATAAAGTGAAGTGTGGACCCCCATGCATGAAGATATTTATTACTTATTGATATTTAAAGGTTGTTAAATTAATCTTATTTAAATTACTCCTACTGCCAACCACTGTTACAATAATTTATTATATAATATTACTTGAGGGTTTTTTTTACTTTAATATAAAACTTGCAAAAGCAATATATTGCCTGTAGATTTTTTCCTACAGTTCATTGCAACTGTGACTAATTCATCACAGCTGTTTAGACATGCAAAATCTATAATACTTCACAATGCTGATTTTCTGTTTCTATTTTCTAAGACTGGAGCTTGATTTGAAACCACATAATGAAAAATTACATGCATGTCCCTGGACGTAATATTGCTTTAACCACTTGGAGGTGGGAGGCCAGGAAGAGCCCTGTGACTGTAGAGGAAGGCTGTGTTCATGAAAGTGTGATAACTTCACTGAACCTGGTTATGCCTCTCTGTAGTCTTGAGAATAGACTTGCCTTTAGTTGTTTAGTTTTGATCCAAAATTAATGCCTGATGTCAGTGTGTTATCTTCCTGTTATTGGCAAACCTCTGTGGCATAGCTCAAAATTTCTCCCAAAATATAATTCCAGAATATCTAGGGACCTATTATTCTCTTTGTGAGTTACCATGACTCCTTCCTCTTCTGCATTTTTTCCCTCCCCACCTTCTCTTATTTCCTGGAGGATAGTAGACTACTTTTGGTTAAAGGGCATTTTTCTACTTGGACTTACCAGGAAGTGGTGGTTTCCATCTTTCCCCTTCTTTGCAGACCTTATAATGGGTTAAAGGGGAAAACAAATCAAGGGTAAAGTGAGGCTCTGCATTTATTGGTGGAAATGAATTGTATCTATTCTATTAACATGGATGATTGAATGCTGCTGAAGTATCATTGTGTTTGAGATTCAAGCTGATGCTATTATTTTCTTAGTGATGATTGAAAGCTGCCTCAGTATCATTATGTTTGATATTCAAACTGATGTTATCATTTTGTTGGTTTGCATGGAGAAAAGACTGATGAATTATTAGTTACATCAAATCTTTAACATGTGCAAATTAGTCAAATGCAAAATATGTTTATAAAATTCATGGTTATTATTCTACCATTAGTGTTATTTTTGAGGCTTCACACAAGAGAGAAGAATATATGATGGTCTTAGCAGCTAATTAGTTACATAGAGTTTAAATATATAGAGCACGGAGAACCTAGAAAAACAAGGGGTGTATATGGATACAAGGAAAACAATGGATGTCAACCAAACAGTTGTTATACACAAAAACTAATGGAAATAGGAGGGGAATTAGAAAACGCAGGTAAATGTGTTATTTACAAAACATCAATTTGTATGGAGTCTATATATTTTATAAAGTAGCACACAGTAGTGATACACCTGGGTGTCCATTCATTTATTCCTTCAAAAAGTGCTCATTTTCTAAGAGTATAGCAATGCACAAAATGGAAGCAGACTTTGTCTTCAAAAAGGTAGGAGAGGCAGACATGAATTGAAAAACCATGGAACCTAGTTGTGATAGGTTCTATAAAGGGAAATTAAGAGGGTGATGAGAAAGTATTCAAGGGGGAAAGCTATTTTTGACCTTGGACAAGGGAAATCTGTTTTAAGGAATTGATATTTAAGCTCAGGCTTAAAGCATGGGTAGGAATTGACCAAGGGACCAGTGAAAAGAAGGGCATTCCAGACAGAAATACCCACGTGGCAGTGATTTGCTGTGATAGGAGTGTCTTGAAAGAGTTCTCACTTTTTATTTATTACATGCTTCACTATGTTTTTAGAGGAGCAGGTACTATTTCATGGGTACTCTCTAGGCAAGCATTTCACTGAACTGACTACTATATAGTAAGAACAATGCAATGCCATCCAGTTGTATTACTCTTTCTACCTATACACAGACACCTTTATGATTCTTCTCAGAAAGTTCTGCTTTGAATAACATGGAGAGAACTGCTATAACTACAGCTAATTGTGAAAGTTGTTTTTCAATTCAGGCTGGAATAAAAACAATTGGAACCCACATGTCAATACTTTTCAGAAAAAGAAAATAATGCGGTATCTTACTGTTATGAATATGCTGATGTCTGATGTTTTATTTAAAGCTATTTTTAGTAAATAAGACTCAGCAATCCAGTCAGATTTGCTGGCATAGAGCTCATTTGGTCTAATGACACTTAAGGGTGGCTTGACTTCTAGTCCATTTTTTTTTTTTTTTTTTGATGCCCAATCCCATTATTCAGGTAAGGGAGAGTGAAAATAAAAAGGATAACTGTTGAAAGCTGTCAGTTGAACAGTTTCACTTCGTTGACTCCTTACTTCAATTCTAGTTGTAGAATATGAGTGACTGTTGGGTTTTTGGGTTTTTTTTTTGTTTTTTTGTTTTGGATCACTTATTAATGGCACGTAGCAGTATCTGCTCTATATTATTCAAAGATATTTCCAGACATGGGTTTCTGGCCTTGCAAATTATCTGTCATCTTGAATCTACTTTTTAAATGTGTCTGAATTAAATCAAATTAATGTGTTTATAAATGTTATATCTTCACTTACATAATTAGCCATCAGACTTAAACAACTTTTCTAGTGTAAAATTTCAGTTAATTGTTAATACATATTATAAAAGCAAAAGAAGTTGCCCCAAGCATTTTTTTGCATTTGTAATTGGATTTCTGTGTGTTGTTCTTAAGTACAAGGACTCAACTATCAGCTCTTGTACTGGTAAACTAATTAGAATTTTGTAAATATGCCATGCTTTCAGATAAACAGATAGCATCTACCTCTCAAGAAATCAACAGGAAAAAAAAATAATTCAATCTTATTCTTAAATTGTATTACTTCCAAATAATTTGTTATTTACTTTTTTAAGAGTAAATATTTCATTGGTTATAGAATATACTACCAACTCTCCCTGTCACTCATTAAAAGTAGGGTTTCTCATTTTTCATAGTACTGTGTCAATATGAAAGGCATAGTGTATTTAATAAAATATTTAAAATGCAGTGTAATTCAGCAAAGATACCTAAGAAATATAAGGCAGAGTATACTTCTTTAAGAAAGCGCCCCATCTCTATGAAAATTGCAACATGAATTGCCGCAGTGCCTCAGAAATACCTGTCACCACCACATGCTTGCCATTGGGATGAATATAAGCATCCCATCCCTGGCCTGCGCCAAGTGACATCATGCGAATGGTGGCATTATTGTCATGAGTAATGATGGCTTCCCCTTCAACTCTGTCAAACAAGATCAGGATGCTAAGCTCTAACTTCTGTTGTAGAGCTTGATGAAAACTAAAAGACAAAAGAAAGCAGGTAGTTTGCCCTGGATTGGCTAGTGCAGCCATTCAACAATAAACAGCAATTACTATAGGAGTGATTACAGAATCAGAATTTCCTTTTTTCTAATAACACTTATAAAGGTTCTTTCTCTGCAGATTTCATTTTTCTTTGTACTGTAAAATTAGAACTTGTCTCTCCAGGATGGGTATCTGACAGTTAAATAACACTTTGCAAACAATGAGTGGAATGAGAAATCACTGGCCATAGAAAGCGCTCGGTGACTCAGCAGATAAAGAGATGCAACTCAAGTTTCCCAAGGAAACCCCACTGACACGCCGGAAAGTACATCTGAAGTAATGTTTTCTGATGAGGCACTCAGGCCAGTTTACTAAACTTCCCTTAATTATCAGAATAATTTTCCCTTGCAACCTGAAACCAATTGGCCTAAACTTGTTTCACTTTAAGCATTTTCAGCTTTGAAAGGGGCGGGTGAATTACATTAAAATGGCCCTGCCCGCCCCTTTCCTCTCCTCCATCTTCATTTAATAGAAAAGGGGTACCGGTAGTATCCATCTATCTTGCTAGTACAGCTCCAAGTACAAAGAAAGGACAGTAGGAGTGGTGATTTTAATTATCTATGCAAATTAAACTATGTATTTCAGTCCAGTGATTGAAACTCATTACTTTAACTTTATTGTTTAGTTATGAGTGTAAACCTCAGCAAAATTAAATTATAAACCAGATCTCCTGATGGCTCCACACATTTACTGAATTTGAAGGGGGGGGGAAATAAAGTAAGGACAAAAGAATGCCTCAGCTGTTGTTTATATGTTATCGGACCAAAAATGCCACCGTAAGGCACAGACTGGAGGGACAGTTATAGTGCTTGCTTTGTCACCTGTCAGTGTGTACTAGAAATATGCCCATGTTAGGAGCTGTTTATTACAATTTTTTTAAAAAGTTATGGTTGACACTCCCTCTCATTTTGTCAATTTTACTGAACAAATAGTGGTCTTATAACTCTCCCCCCCTCAAAATTATGTATAAATTAGAACCTCAAGCTCATTTCCCCTCATTCATATCTGACATATCTTTAACATTTTAGAGTATAATCTTTCTCATTGTGACAAGTAAAGGTCATTCTTCTTGTCTATATTTTTGCTACTCCAGGGTATTATTCCTAACTGTCACATTGTGTAAGCTCCTTTGACTGTAGACTAATTATCCATAAATTAAATATATTAAAATTTCTCATGGTGCTGAGAAGGGATGCTGTATTTCCCCCTGAGTCATCGGTGAATCAGTTTCCTCACATGGGAGCTTTATTTAGAGTAGGTTGTACTTCTCTTGAAATAATCGAGGACATTCAAAAAGCCAAAGTGACTGGATTAACTTTAAAAGCATTATTTGCTCTGCAGATTTATTTCAAATACAACCTTTAAGGTAGGTGCCTTTAACTGACACTGAATTAACACAGTTACTTTTGGTCAAGTCTTTCTTGAAATTTTATTTCTCATCCCAGTTGAAATACTTTGATTTGTAACAATTATTAAAAAATCTAATAACTGGGAATTTAATGGATAATCAAAGCTATTCTTTTCTAGCCAAGGTCATTATTATTAGTGATAATAATAATGAGTAAATGTTTATTAAGTATTTATCATGTGCCAGCAACAATGCTAAGCACTGCCTCACATAATTTTAATAGTAACACTTTTAAATAAATATATTTTTATTATTTATCATCCCATGCTAGGTCTAAGAATGCTGAGTAACCCAATGCAGTTTAAAAGCTATTAAGTGGCAGAGACAGAATTCGAACCATATCTGGCTCCCCAGCCCATATGGTGGGGATAAATGGAATGATAGATTAATGTACCACAGTTAGACCTAAAAAACAGTTCAGGGTGACTAAAGAATGTTTTCATCATATCTGGCTGCCTTTCCACTGTCAACATATATTTTGCTAAATTATTTTAAAAATTTCTGTTTCATTGAGATACAATTGACATGTAATATTGTACAAGTTTAAGGCATACAAGGTGTTGATTTTTAATACACATATATTTAAAAAAGATTACCACCATAGTATTAGCTAACACATGTATCACATCACTTAGATACTATTTATTTTTTTGCGTTGAGAATATTTAATATCTACTCTCTTAGTAGCTTTCAACTATATAGTACAGTATTGTTAACTATAATATTATGCTGTACCTTAGGTCCCCTCACCCCATCTCCTCAACACCCAGCCCCTGGTAACCACCATTCTATTCACTGTTTCTGTGGATTCAGCTTTTTTAAGATTTCACATGTAAGTAATATCATACAGTATTTTTCTTTCTCTGTGTGACTGACATCACTTAGCTTAATGTCCTTGAGTTCCATCCACATTGTCGTAAGTAGCATGATGTCCTTTCTTATGGTTGAAACCTCTTTCATGTGTGTATCTATTTATCTCTATCACATCACTGACCATTGGAAAGCAGGTCAGTGTGTCATGTAAATTGGTGCCTAGAACCCAGCACGGCACTTGGCACAAAGACGCTCTCCATAAACATCTGTTCAGTTGGATTTAATTGATGTTTATTTCTTTAAATGTACTGATATACAAAGTGTATTTGCTCACTTTGAAATGTGGCTCTGTGGATACATGAGCGATTTGGCCTCCAAAGTTTTCAAGTTAGTAGGCATTCTCTTTCTCATGTGTCTTCTAAATGCGGCACTGTGCTTGCTAACATCTTTCCTAAGGCAATTTGCCCAGGTGCCCACTGATAGGAATTTCCATGAAATAATGTCCATGACAGGGCCTGTGGCACCTCATGATGCAACCAATGAATTTCTAAGTTATATAGAAGCAAACCCTCCTTATTCCCTTTGAAAATGCCATGGCTTCTGACAGACACTTTGAATGAAAAGGGAAATACATGTAGAGAATGGACATGTTATATTTCAGATTGTAAATATTCATCAAGTTATTTTCTCAAACTGTTATTATATTTTAAAAGGCAATTCTCTTTAAAAGAAAAGAGGTTAACGATTTAATACAGTTTATTTTTTTTTGTTGTTCTGCTTTTAGACTGGGAACTCCACTATGATTATATCTACACCTCTTAAACTGTAATTGTGCTACATTCGATATATTGTTGTATATATATGTATTCCTCAGTCCCATTATGTCCCCAAATACAAGTATTAATTCATTGCCTTTCTTCATGTCTCATTTTAAGATAAAAGGGATACTGAATATTCTGTAGGATGGTTGGGGAGAGGAGAGAGATAAAGAGAGACAGAGAGAGAGAAGAGTTGGGGAAGATTATGTTTGAACATGGCATCATTTCATTCTAGCTACCATCCTGCTTTCCTCTGCATTTGCTCTGTATCATCCATTCCACAGACATTGATTGCACATATGCTGTGGATGAGGCACTGTGATAAGGGATTAGCATAAATTCCAAGATTAATAAGAATAGCCCTATATCCTTAACTAATCCACAATCTAGTATGGAGGAGATAAAACATACACAAAGACAATGTTAATTGTCTTCCAAGGAGGAGAGATCAAAGAAGGTGGAAATTTCTAACTAAAGAGATCGTCTTTGATTTCAGAGAGACCCATAGGGTAAGAAACACCCCAGTGCGAAAATGAAATGTGAGCTGAGCCCTAGAGGAAAGAGTGGGAATCAGCTCTTCCTGGCCCTCATCCAGACAGATGCCAGGAGCAGCTGTACACTGTCTCTTTCCTGCTCCTCTGCTGGGGACTAGAACCAGCTTCCTCCTAACCTCCACCCAGCACTGATCAACCTTAAAGCTCCTTTGCAACCTATTCCTACAGTTGTAAGGAGTTCGCATGACTTTGTGGAAAAGGACTTGCCATAAAGACAACCTTAAGGACTCTGCCATTAACTAGGTTTGTGGCATAAAGGAATTCATTCTTCTTGGTGAATCTCAATTTTCTCCTCTATGAATAAGAAAAATGGACAAGAACTGGGATTGACAAGCCCACCTCCAACTTATTTGCTGTGGCTGCCTATTAGGCCTGGTAGGCCATGATGTCAACCTTAAGAAGCCAAACCTAAACTAAGTACAAAGAAATTAATGAGCTATTAATTATGTCTGTCATTGCATAGAATGAAGAGGGTGTGGTCCACTTGCCGTATAGTTCCAATCACACATTTAATGGGTTCAAGCAAGGTGAGATTGCATATTTCGGCTCATGAAATACCAAGGGAAACCTTTATTCCCAACTATTTCCATGAGGAGCGGGCTTCAAGGTAGAATATCTCTGTTTAAGCCATTTGTAGAGGCAACCTCAGGAAGTCATTATCAGCCTTTATAGACAACACACCTGGATTTTAAAGCAAAGCTGAGATACCGAGCATTTGAGTCTTGTGATGTTCTTTTTTAGAGAGAGCTTAAGCAGGCAGCCAACCTCAGAATTGAATTGGGAAGATCAAGATTTGAAAGTCCTTGAATACTAGTTGGATTTGGTTATAAATAAATGCAAAAGCTATCTCAAGTTGATGGTTGGATTACCTAGGTACTCCAAGGAATATGACATGAGGACCCGTGGAAAGGTCTTCAGAGTGCCCATACCCGTGTGCTTAGATGACTGATATATCTAATAAGAGATCCCTAATAGAAACTGAGGTCTATGCGGTGGTTGCTAATAGAATTAGGCATGGCAACTCAAAATCTTGGTTACTTAAATTACAAGATTCATCAACATTTATTTCAAAATAGCTCATTTAGAGTGAATACCTAACACTGGATGCTAAGGCACATGATGATACTTGAGAGGCACAATCTTTATTTCGTTTTGTACAGATCACAGTGCCTGCCCTTCTAGGAACACAGTCGAATCATTGACAGTAATGGATTTACAGCAAGAGTGCTAGCAGTTTCTCTAAATAAACAAGAGAGAAGAGCCTCTTTTGTATATGTTTGTTTTCTTTTCACTGATGTTTCCTTGGCAGTATATTTAGCCTCATAACTATACCTCTTAGATTTAGAAGAGGGCTGAGATTTACTACAAAATTATTTTTAAAATATAGTTTCTCCATTGCCCTCTAGTGACACAAATGTCAAAATTACATATGGAACTCCAGCAAAAGCCATTTAATTCTTCCGTGTCTGAGCCTCCGTGGTGTCTATTTTTATGAAATCATTTTATTATGTTTTTTTCCCCTTTGATAATTTTTAGGTGGAGTTGCAGTGTTGTACCTTCTGTTGAAGCAAGAATGATAAGAGCGATCACAGAGCACTTCTAGTTGTCAGGGCTCTTGAATGATAATTGATTAGTACACGAATGAGGAAGGGATGGAGGATTGGATTGTGAAAGAAAATGGGACTGTGTAACCAGTTTGAAGATATGATTTTATTGTGGAAGAGTTGAAATACAAAGCTTTCCCCAAAGTCTCATTTTTCATAGACATGAGATAAAATCTGTAACTCTCATTCCACTGTGGTTTAGGCCATTTGTCGGCCTTGATTTAATTGGATAGAAAGCAAGGAATAATGGCTGACTTTGAGCCCTCCTTTGTCTCCCTTAGTGGCATGTCACCTACGTGACCCACGGACGGTGTGAGGGTTTTCAAAAACACCTCTTTCGAATCTGCCCGTGCCTCTTTGGGCACTAAAATATGTTTTACTTCGAGATGTTCAGGGCCAATAAAATATAGAATATCATTTTAATAATAGAGCAAAATTCAATGAAGGGAAGGTAAACAGCAAATATCAGCTGAAAACTGGGGTAATGAAGCGAAGCCTGCTCCCCATAGTGAAAGTGCTCAGTTTCAGAGCAGACATATAAATGCCTATGAGCCTGTGTGGTGGGTACACTTAGCTGTGTCTGTCCTCAGTGACATCTCTTACTGATGTTCTGAATTTTTGTTTGGGCATATTGTGCTCTTTTGGGCACCACGTCATTCGTCGAATCCACCAGAATGGCCACATACCAGCAGGTGTGCTTAACTGGATGAAATGAACACACTTTTTTTTAAAAAAAAAAAATCTGCTCTAAAGAAGCGCACTTATTCTAAGTCTGGGGTAGTCAGCGATGTTCTGTGATTCCTGCATAGGCATTCAGCAGAAGCCTTCCTGTTTCTCAAAATATCTCATCCTAGACAGTCAGGAGCCACTTGCATGGGAGGAAAAGCAGTTCAGCCTTCCCTGACATCCTATTGTTAGCTTGGCTATGAAGTTGGCGGACAGTCCTCATCCTGCTGACTAAGAATCTGTTCTCCTGGGTCTCATTGCGGTCAGATCAATGCCACGGTTCTCTGGGAAGGAAGAATGATAAGACATCTGAGTATTGTCTCCTCTGTAGTCATCTGTTCTTTTAGCAATTTCTTTATGTCTGGATTACCTGTACTTTAGACTGCAGTGCTATGCAGTTGAGAGTATGTCACTAGGAAGCAAGCCCATGGATTTCTCCCTGCTCTCTTCAATGCCCTGGCCCCATGACCTTGGATAGGATATCATAGCTTACTGATCTCCACATTCCCTTTAACTCATTCTAAAAACTATCATTGAGTATCAATCCATGTTTTGTAGGTATTATTCAAAGTGCTGGAGATACAAACACACCATCCCTACCCTACTCTCAAGAAGACAGTTGCCTCATAGAGAAGACAGGGAACTGAACAGCAGTTAGGACCATGGCCCCATCAACCTCCTGAAGGGATTGGCAGGCTATCCAGACAATAAGTGGATCAGTATTTCTTGTGTTCATCACATTTTATGGAGAAATAATTGACAAAAATCAAAGTGTGTAAGTTTAAAGTATACAGCAGGATGGTTTGATTTACATATATTGTGAAATGATTACCATAATAGGTTTAGTTAGCTTTCATCATCTATTGACACAATAAAAAGAAAAGTTGTTTCTTGTGATGAAATCTCCTAGGATCTGCTCTCTTAACATCTTTCCTCTATATCATATTAACTGTGGTTGTTGGGAGTTAAGTTCTCTATGTCAGATGAATTTCAGGAAGTGGCCCCGCCCATAAACCACATTCACAGAGGAACACATAAAAATGTCTTAAGGGTTTGGAAATACCAGAATTCCCATAAAAAATGGCAATAGTTATTAAATAAGAAGTGATAGGTGATGATCAGGAAGGAAGTACTAAAGATAGCAGAGGAATTTGGGATTCCCTTGGAATTCTGGGGAAAGCTTCTTCAAGGAACTACAGGGCCTGAGTGACTGACAGGTGGAACTTATATAGGTAGCAAGCTAGGGGAAGGGTACTCCCTCCAAAAGGGGCAAACAACTCATATGGATGGTAAGGAGAACTCTCTGGTCCAGCAAGGTCTTAAAGTTGAATATTGAGAATGAGACATGTAAAGTTATTTTGGGTCTTTCTCACATGGTACATAGTTCCTTTTAAATCTGATATGTAATGTCATTGACAAAGTGCATTTAAGCATAAAACAAATACTTAACAGCAGCTATATTGTATTCTGACTATATGTACATAAACAGAGTTGGCAAAGTTAGTATTTTTCTGTCTACAAAATATGGCTACAAGTATATGTGTAAGCATCTCTGCAACACAGATAATAGGAGAGTAGCATTATTTTGATTCTAGCCTATATTATAGCCTAAATAATAAATAAAGTGTTGTTTTATTCAGATATTATATGATTTTTAAATCAAGAGACATATAGTTTAGAAGCCATTTTCTAGATCACCTTGTCATGTAGTCTTAATATTTTTTCAGTACTCTATATCACGCATGGATATTTAGCTCTTTTATTCATGCAAACAAGTCTTGATGCAGTATTTTCAATGGCTGTGGAACCAGGCACTATGCTAAGTGCTGGGGATACCCAGGTAGCTGTCTTCAGAAACTTGCCCTCAAAGATCCTCAAATCAATTAAAGAAGATAGATAAGCAAGTCACAGGACAATATTTCAGTTACCTTATAAATATGTGGGGCAAGTTCATTCCCAGTTTTCCTATTACTTATGTTTATTTGGCCAAAGGAAATTTCATTCATGTGAACGGTCTGTCCTTTTGATGAACTCTATAATAATATGTGCTCTGAAGTAACTGAAATATTAGCCTAAGGACAAAGACTTTTCTCCCCAGAATTTTTTTTTAATAATGATTGCATGTAAGTAGCAGAACACATATCAAAATGCTAATATTTGTATTTAAACTATTGATATAATGATGTATAAACATCTCTAAAAGTAGAGGGAAATAAATGTAGAAGGAATGATTTCAAGAATGCCAGATATGATCTAGTTTTCTATAAAAGAAACCAACTTCAGAGTTGCTAATGAAAAATATTACCTAACTCAACGCATACTCTTGACTTCCCCACCTTGTAAGGTGCACATTTGTAGCCTAGGTCTTCTTTTGAAATTTCATCACACCTGAAACTCCAACTGCATTTTCACTTACAAATCTTCTCTCAGCATTTTAATGAAAAACAAATGGTAGGAAAGTTAAGTTTCACAGATTTCTAAATAGAGACCTAATTAAAGAAATTGATCATTATTCCTTGATGCCATGTTCATGAGCCTTTTCCGATCTCAAATGGCATCTCTGAGTCTAGAAGAATCGTGGCTTTTTCTTGTGGTCTAGATTAGTAACTCCATGCGGCGATGAAGACACCTATTTCTCTATTTGCATATATACAAAGATGTGGCTGTCCTTTCAAATTATACCTACCTTCTCCTTAGGCTAATGCCATATTAAATTGCATTGAAATGCTAAGGCACCTCAAAGTAATGATTTCCCACATCTCATTTTGTTGTTGATTATTAATGAATACTTCCTGAGTTGCGTTCCTGCTATTTTGTCTTTAAAACTACTTTCAGCATCATATTCAAGAGGCCAGTCAGAGTTCTGTGCTTGCAGCTTCATTAAAATTCTGTCCTACACATCATCTGACTCACACTTTATAATCTATCAGAACACCTGTTTTCTTTACAATGGCCACGAGGCAGCTCAAAACACTGTGGTATTTAACATTTAATAATGAGCACAAGATATGTATTTTTGACACTTTAAATTTTCTTTAGAAAAGTGCATGGAAAAAAGCCAAGTTTGAATGAATTATCTCAACTTTTGCAATTTCATAACATGAATTTTAACTAACTTTTTTTTAAGTGCATCAGAAAGTGCCTTCTCTCTTTGTCAGTGGGCATTACGTTGGCTAACTAGGAAAGGATGTAGAGGGAAATAGCTTTAAAATGTCACCGCATAAACTAATAGTGAGATGGAAAGTATTTCAAGAAAAGCCTGTGCATTATTACTTTCCCTATTTACATACCCGCCTCACAGACACTTCATTGTAATTCGTGCTCAGAGAGGAAGCTGAGAAGCTTAATGTCACTGTTAATAGCTAGATATGTTAATAATGTGGTGACTTAAGTATATATACATATATATCACTTTTGTATATATATATATATACACACATAAAAGAAAATATATATATATATATATGGAAGAACATATAGTTTTAAGTTCAGGCTTTTATAAAGTGATTGTTAAATGGCCCTCAATATAATTGTATCTATTTGAAATATGTCAGGGGAGGGATAGGGAGATAATGGATGGTCTCAGAAGGGTGAAATTCTGTCACTATATTATGTAAATGAGAAAACGTCTAGTGCTTATGAACTGCTATAGTTTTAAGCACTAATGGAGGACATATTGCAAGTTGATTGTTGTGATCCTACAGCGTTATCTCATCAGTGAGCGGATTCAGGGAGCTCTCTCTGCTGAGGGGCCTGAAAAAGCGTTTTCATTTACTCCCTGCAGGGTCATTGACAAATGGAGGCTTTATCTGGGCACACTGAAAAGCATATACAGTAAACAGACCTATGGTTTCTTGCCTAGCTTGGGTCCTTTACTGGATTGGTGCTATTTGGAAAGGCTGACACCATCCAACACAGCAGTCAACTGATTTCTGGTGTGCCCTCTAAAGAAAGTACCCTGTGCAGGTCGTGTTGAGGAGAGGAAGGGTAGAGAGGGAGAGAGTTCGGCCTGCCCTCTGCAGAAATATTGAATAGTATAAACTCATTCCACCTCTTGTTTTAGCCCTTGCTCAAATCTACACAGTCAGGAATGACATTCTCTGTCTGCCTAATGACCCTATTATACATGCCAATAAATCTCACCTCCAAAACTTGGATTTTTGTCTACCTCAACAAAAATCCAAACTTGTCTGTTACGTCCCTTCC
This sequence comes from Plecotus auritus, assembly GCF_963455305.1. Lineage (NCBI taxonomy): Eukaryota > Metazoa > Chordata > Mammalia > Chiroptera > Vespertilionidae > Plecotus > Plecotus auritus. The sequence goes on along the minus strand of NC_137773.1, from coordinate 9,418,056 downwards.
TCAGCATCCCAAAAGATCATAGACTCAATTCAATTTGATTATACTATTAAAGGAAAAGTATTAATAATGGGAAATAGATTCATGTGTTAATATTAGTGAGGTTCTATCATATGACATTGTCATTTTTTTAGGACAAAACAGTGGAATGTTTATAATTTAATTTAGCTCACTCTGAAATTTCCAGATAATGTGTATAGGTGAATGGGGTTTTAGTAAGAAAGATGAAGTCAAGAACATCTGCTGACCATGTGAGAGTCTTCAATATAATGTCTACAGAAGATGAAGAAAGAGAGAGCTGTTCTGGACAAAGGTAGGCTCTTCTAGAGACAGAGTGTTCCAGGAACAAGAAGGTTCTGCAGAATAGAGTTTATGGCTCACTCTAGTGCTCTCCACAATGCTGCATGTATGTGCCAGGCTCTTGTCTTATATTCTATTGTTTAATTCTCTGGCAATCTAATTTACCAACAGGAAAGCTGAGACTGAATATTCCACCCAGGGTCACATAGTGACAGTGCAAGAACCAGGTCAGAATTAGGCTGAAGTTTTTGTGACTTTGAAGACCACGTTCATTTTATGTTGTTTCCAAAACAGTCCAAATAATTGAATGGGGAGCCTGATTCTGATAGAGCCACTAATGGGAACCAGTGAGTAGATGGAAGGGGAGAGGTTTGGGGCCTTGAAGATCATATATGTAGGCAGCCCTCAGGCTCCTTGGTGAAGAACAGCCGTATAACATACTATGGTGGCTTACTTCTTGTACACTGTAGGCAGCAGTGTTTCGGCATAGAATGTGGAGAGAACAAAGCTTTACTTAGTCCACACCCTTTCCTCTTCCAGGGCAGGGTTCATATCCATGATGCTTTCACCTCCATTGTTAGACCTAGTAATTTCCCTACTCTGACATTTGTTTGTACCATAAAAGCATGCATTTAATTACATTTTGTCCTATGTGGCTCTTTCATGGCTTTTAGTGCCTCAATATAATCTCCTCATGCAAGTTAGAACCTCTATCAAGAAAGAATGTCTTATCTTTATTTTCTATTTTCTATGGGGTTTGTCCCATTACTGGGCAGATAACAAGTCACTAAATATGTGTTGACTGATTGATCAACTAAAGTCTTTGATTCTAAATTTCACTCCCATCTCTTCCATTAATCCCTTTATATGGTAAGTGTATAGGGGCCACTAAATATTAACCTCTGAAGTTCTTTCTAAGACACTGAATTATTCAACCAGAAACATTGTCATCTATGCCAAAACAACACATTTTCTTGAATAAGGATTCTATGTGTGTAATACCCATTCATTACCTGTTGGAGCCAATAGCTCAACAACTGAAATTGTTACATTACTTTTGAAAGAAGGGAAAAATCCCATGTGTCCAAAGATCACTATCTCTTCTCATAAACCTCAAAGTAAACATGGAATTACAGTGCACTAAGACAATGGGGATTCTAAAGTATATAACCAATTCATCTCAATGTCAAAATTATTTGAATTCATTATTTTTTAGAAATGATTTTTATGTATAATTCATAATCAAACACCCACACATTTACACAAACATAAGCAGGTTGGATTTAGATAGGCACTCCAAGAAGTATGTGGATTAAATTTTAAGTTAATGTTAGTTTTGAGTTTAATATGATATTTATAAGATGAATTACTTAAGATTTAGTAAATGTGTGCTTTAAGATGTCTAAAACAACATAGAAAACATTCTAAAACTGAAGAATGATGTTACAAAATGTTGGAAATTAGAACTTAGATTCACCATTTTGTGGGGATAGACTAAATGGAGCCTAAACATTTAATTGAAGTTAAAATTAGAGTTAATGATACCAGATATTTAATCAACCAATGTCTTAAAAGTCCCAGCAAGGAGCAGTTGGGGAAGTGCACATTTGAGCTTTAAAGCATGTTGGTATTTTTCCATAGCCATTGTGTGTCTGTGTTAGACTAGGTTGTATCAAGCAATGCATATCAAGATGCTGATACTTCAGCTGCCCATATAACATCAAACAAAGTGGTTATGAAACAGCAGGATCTCTGCAGGAAGCAAAGAGATATCTCAAATAGCGCATAATCAAACCTGGAAATGGTGTAGCATCATCAGATGAATGGTTAGGTTTCTATAATATTTTTAGTTAATCTCTCTCTCACTTGCCGGAAACAGACTACCACTTGCCAACAGTAAGCGGTTGGCAAGTGGTAATTTGTAGGAGCATAAGAGTATGGAAAATTGGCCCATAATGTCTATCGAAGATGAAGAAAGAGAGAGCTGTTCCAGACAAAGGTAGACTCTTCCTGAGACGGAGTTTTCCAGGGACAAGAAAGTTCCCGTGACCTCTGTAGAATAGAGTCTGTGGTTCATCACTTTAGTGCTGACCCTGAGGTGGGTAGCTGGGCTTTTCTATGTGTGTGTTTTCCTCTCCACTCTTTCCATGGTCACTTGTCCATCATTTCTTGACTTCACGGTATTTCTTACTCACTGTTCTGGTTTCCTCATAACTCGGCTGCCACGTGGCCCATTATGGCCTGTCTGACTCGTCTCTCATTTTGAACTCTCACCTTCATCATCAATTGTAAACTACTTAATCCTTCTGTGCTACTAATTCAAACTCCTGAAATAGCAGCTTAATTCACATTTTACTTTATTTACTTAATCTTGGCGAGATGGAGGTGATATAAGAGTCAAATGGCCAATAACATGGTTCTATGGAGCTGACCATTCTGGCAGAGCTACAGTTGTGGTTGTTATTGCAGAGGGTGTTATAGGCAATCGGGTGCTATGATACACAGGCCTCAAAAATAAACAGCATCCCAGCTATTAATAGCCAGAGACAAAGGTTGTCAAGATTAAATTTCAGTATCTCAGATTAAGTGAATTAAGTCAAATCCATTGCTTGAGCCAATAAGAGGCACGTATATCACTACTCAAATATTTGAATGTTTGTTTTTGAGACAGGGTCAGTTGGTTTTATTTCTAGCACCTCTGTTTCCTAGAAGAGAGGTACATAAGTGAGACTCAAATTTTGAATATCCTTTGACTGAATAAACAGGCTGTGGATGGCATGACTAGAGCTAGATGTGGTGAAAGCACTGAATTTCTCCAAGAACTCTAGAAAAGCATTTACCATGTATAGGTTTGTTTTGGGTATTAGTGTATTGAGTTTATAACTGTATCAACCTTATCACTGGTAAGTTCTTGGTACAACCTAATATTGACATGGCATTTTAATATGCCTTCTGACTGCAGAAATTCTTATTATTTCATGAATTAGTTCCAGCAATGCAGAATTCGTGTGTTTTTAGGGAGTTCTGGGATCAGCACTAAAGAAAATATTGCCATCGTATTGGAGTGTGAAATTTATGCAGAATATATTCCAAATGTGACGTGGCCACCTAAGGCTTAGAAAGGTATAAAAGTTAGCTAATGCAACACCAACTACATTGGTCAGCTCTTGCTTTATTGAAGTATTTAAGATTACTCCAAAAAAATTATATGTAGAAAAAAACATTAATTGAAAGGTTCTAGTCCGGCTGTTGTGACTCAGTGATTGAGCATGGACCTATGAATCTGGAGGTCATGGTTCTATTCCTGATCAGGGCACATGACCAGGTTGTAGGTTCCATCCCCATTGTGGGGCATGCAGGAGGCAGCCGATCAATGATTCTCTCTCATCATTGATGTTTCTATTTCTTTCTCTCCTTTCATCTCTGAAATCATCTCTAAAATCAATAAAAATATTTTTTCAAAAAGGTTCTACTTTCCTTATATACCAAAAAGAACATTAGTGTACAGTATTAATTTAAATTGTCCTTCGAGTGCTGAACTCTCGATGTTAACCCTCCACTTGTATAGCGCAATCATGTTTTCTTAGAACCGTTCAACTCTGTGCTATGTGTCATGATCTATTCTCTTGCATTTCTCCCTTCCCTTTAGAAAGCTACCTGTTGAGTTGTTCCTTTCCAATTTCTTTTTATAAAAATCCCTACTTTTTAGTGTATTAAACACTACTTATATCATGATAAGACCTTTTTATCATTAAACATAAAGTGACTTAAATGTTTTGGATAAATTAGAGTGCTTAGAACAAAATCCCATTTGAAGATAGACTTAAAGCATTCCCTTTGGTAGAGTGAAGGCATGTCTACATTTGCTTTTGAACAAAATTGGCATTCTATTAAATTAAATGAATTTCACAGTCACCCTTATTTCAATGATCAAAAAGTAAGAGTTAGGACTCAGATGATCATGAAAGGGGTCTGGGCATTGAACTAAGAGTGAGAAGGTCTATGCTGAACTCTTCCCTAATTATCTGTATGACCTTGGGCCCCTCATTTCCTCTCTCGGTCTAGTTTTCCCATTTGTAAAATGAGGGCTATGAAGTACTCAGTCTCTAATGATAATTTTCTTACATTATTTATTTCATACCTGATGGGAAATACATTCCTTCTGGAATTTTATAGTTAGAATATAAAGATATAAATCTCTCTAAAAGGTGTAACTTCTATATTAAAATAACAAGTGTCCTGGCAGACAACAAAAATCAGTGACTCTCAACTAGATCCATTGTAAGTGATAATGCCTGGATTTAGAGAATGCTATGCTTACCTGTGCAAGTGCATGGACATCTGTGAGAAAGTGGTGGTATATTAGTTTCCTGGGGCTGCCATAACTAAATACCACAAACTGGGTAGTATTTTAATTTGAAACTACAGAAATGTGTTCTTTCACAGTTCTGGAGGACAGAATGCAAAAATCAAGGTGTCCACAGTGCTGCTTTGCCTTTAGGGGAGACTCTATCCCTTACCTTTTCCAGGTTTGGGAGGCTATTTGGCATTCCTTGGCTTGCAGTCCCTTCTCCCTCTGCTTCATCTTCACATCACCGCTTCTATGTGTGTGTCTCTCTCTGCTTATCTATATATATAAAAAACGAATATGCAAAGTGTCCCCTTGGGAGTTCGATTGCTCACTATGATGTGTGCTGACCACGAGGGGTTGGCGTGCAACAAAGGTAGGCCCTGGGCGGCAGCCAGAAAGCCCTGATCAGCCCTGATCGCCGTCCAGGACTAGGGACCCTACCCATGCATGAATTTCATGCACTGGGCCTCTAGTCTCATTTAAGGGCACAGGAGAGGGCATCAAAGGCTTATCCAGGTAATGCAGGATAAGCAACTCCTCTCAAGATCACACAATACTCTTTGCCATAGAGGTGATATTTACAGGTTCTGGGAAATGGGACACACACATATTTCTGGAGGCCACCATTCAGCCCACTATGGATGGGACAAGAAGTAACTAGTGAGCATGTATCTCACTACTGTGTAGAACACCCACACAGTGCTGCATAATAGTTGCACACAGGGACACAGGCTAAGTGTTGCCAGAGTTTCCAATTAAAAAAAAAAAAAAAAAGCTAGAAACTTGAATTTGATTTTTGTGTTTGTGAGTAAAATACTCTTATATTTTATATTGGATCATTGGAGGGAAATGTCTACACTACTTGTATAAAAGTAAAATCCAGGCATGGGCTACATTTACTTCCAGGGCTACCCGTATGCAGTCTCAGGAAAACAATAACATTTCCTTTATGAGAGCACTTTGTACCCATACTCATTAACTCAACAAATGTTATTTAGCATCTAATAGAATAATTTTTATTTTATTTTTTGTTTTTATAACGTATTTTTGTTGATTTCAGAGAGGAAGGGAGAGGGAGAGAGAGATAGAAAGATCAATGATGAGAGAGAATCATTGATCGGTTGCCTCCTGCATGCCCCACACTGGGGATCAAGTCCGCAACCTGTGCCATGTCTGGGAATCAAACCATGACCTCCTGGTTCAGAGATCGATGATCAAGCACTTAGCCATACCAGCCAGGCTAGAATAATATTTATTTTAAATTAGCCAGTAAGATCTTGCTGCTTTGAGAAAATAACTCCCAAAATGCAACTCTCACAGTTTTAAGGGAAAACAAAACAAAGCACACAAAGCATTAGCTCCATGTTTTCTTTCTGGAGATGTTACTTATGAGTCTGTGTCCTTCACTGAGATCAACTGGGCTTCATGATTCTGGGAGGAAGTTAAGACTCAAATTCAAAATCTTAATTCTGGTGTGATCCTTGAGTACCTTGGAGGTAATGGTGGCCCTAGGTGGCCTAATATCTTACATTTCATCTTGGCTGTCTGGACTGTGATTTGTTACATATGACGATGACAAAGCCATTCACATTTCATATAGCCCCTCATCCATATTGAGTCAGCCTCGCTGAATTAGGCCACCGTGTTCAGAATGCCAAGCCCTTCAATTCATTCATCATTGGCTACTTAACTGTGGATTTCTGTAATATGAAGGACAAAGTTCTCACAGGTACCCAGTCTGCTCTCAGTAGCTGTGACACCTTGCCCAAGTTAATTAACCTGTTTTCTCATTTAGAAAATAGAGATAGAGTCAATCTTAAAAGTTCTCCTTACTAGAAAAAAATTGTAGCGATGTGAGGTGATCAATGTTAACTAAACTTATTCTGGTCATCATTTCACAAAGTATACAAGTATTAGGTTATGTTGCAAAACTTAAACTTACACAATGTTATATATCAACTATATCTCAATAAAACAAGGGGGGAGAAGTAGAAATAATAAGAATATCGTCCTCCCTATGTTGTTATGAGAATTAAAGGGGTTAATGCACTCGAAGTATTTCAAGAAATGCCTGGCACATAGTGAGAACCTAATAAGCATTAGCCATGACTATTATTTTAATCAGTATTATCTTAATTATTCCCAAATATCAGTAAATACCTTTATTGGTCAACCTCCTTCCCCTGTGGCAGTACTTTTCAAAATATAATGTGTGTTTGCTTAACCTTAGGATCACGTTAAAAATGCAGTTCTGTCTCAGTTGATCCCAGTGAGTCCTAATTCTTTTAACAGGGTCCCATGTGAGGCCGAGGCTGCCTATCTGAAGGTCACACTTTGGACAGCCTATAAAACTGGCTGCACATTATAACCATCTGAGAAAGCTTTCCAGGAAACACTAATGTATAGCCCTCTCCCCACCCACTGACCATTTAAATCAAAGTCACTGGTGGTGGGAACCCAAATGTCTTAGCTCAGACTGATATAACAAACTATTGGGTGATTAATAAACAACAGAAATTTATGTCTTCAATTCTGGAAGCTGGAAGTCCAAGAACAGGGTGCCAGCATGTTTGGGTTCTGGTGGAGTTGCAAACTGATGACTTATATCCTTAGGGAATAAGAGTGAGCTAGCTCTCTGGCTTTGTCTTATAAGGACACTAATCTCATTAATAAGGGTCCCATCCTCATGGCCTAATTATCTCCCAAATTTCCCACCTCCAAATATCATCATATTGGGATGAGAGTTTTTAACATACGAATTTGGGAAAGGATGTTAATATTTAGTTTATAACACCAAGAATATCTAACATGCAGCCAGATTTAAGAACCACTTTCTATATAAATTTTTTCACTTCCTCCCAAATAATGGGGTAAAAAGAAACACCAGGCCTCTCTATTATGAATTAATCCTCACCCCACCTGGAAGAAGCCTAGCAGCATCAACAATAACACATCTGAAATGGTGCCTGCAGCCAGACTTGCAAGCATCTTATTGGAAACTGGATATTTTAGTATTTTCCAACCTGGTGCTGTTAACAAGAATCCTCCCTTGTTTGTGTTTGTAATCAGCTTGATGAGCAGTTTCTGTGTTGATCTCCCCAAACTGTGCTGGCCAGTTTCCAAATCGCGTGCATAAATTACACACTGCCCTCTCTTCAAGCTGCTCACCACCCTTTAGAATATCAGAAAGGATTTCCTTTGAATGTGCAAATCTGTGGAAGTAGATTACTGAGACTGGTACATTATAGGGGGTTGCTCTGATGCAACACCACAATGTGTCATAATATTATGACACTGTGATGACATCCTTGAACATCAAGGAGTAATATTTTGACCAATATCCAAATGTCAGTCTTTTTTTAGGTTAGAGTCTCCTTTATATAGGGGTGTTTCCTTGAGGAGTTATTTATAGGTCTTGAGCCTCTAAAATACCAACCTAAGCACTCTGTTCTAAGAACCAAGGGATAACATATGGCTCAGCTCTACTGGGGTTTAATATTGAAAAGAATGCATGAGTGTGCTAGCAATTTCTTAGCAAAAGATTAAGTAAAATAATATTTCAAGAACATGGAAATGTCCACAGGGTCAACTCCTCTGTGTAAAAGACACCCTGGGTATTACTGAAGTTCCGTGGACCTGGGGCCTAGAGGACCAATTCTAACCTTTCATTTCTGTGTGCACCGATGGCATTATTTCAATGGGTCTCTTTTTAGACTGAGATCTTTCTGTAGTCTCAGGTCAGGAATGCTTGTGTGGAAATCACCTTAGACTTGACATTTGTGGCAGGTTAGAGACATGTGAGGGGAAAATAGAGAAGCAAATAATGACACCTGTTTAAGTTTCTAGGGACAATTTTCAGTAGTTATATGACTAGGTTGACACTAATAGGAGAGTGCAATTTGTATTTTTTGATTACTATTATTATCATTATTATATACTTCAAGGCATGTCTATTTATTATCTCCTAGTTACCAGGGAATGGAATTGGGAGTGAATGTGTCTTTCTGCATATCCAGAGATCAATTTACTCATAAATGGCCAACCCGCTTAACAAAGGAAGAAGGACCTGCCCTAGGAAGGAAGAAATGTATTCATGACCTTAAAAACAAGAAGAAAACATAAATAGTATTCAATACTTGCACAGCAGCTTCTTGGGCCTTCGTGCACAACAATAACAAAATGGCTTCTATTTGCAGAAATCCAAAGTTTTAAAAATTTCTAAATAGATATTTAAACACTTCTAATAGATATGTGCATAGGTAAATTTGGAACAGAGGGATAACAGGGACTCATCTTTGAAAAACTATTCAGGGTGTGAGTGCATACCATCAGCTACCAACCTAAAAACTATGTACCGCTCCCTGTGTGTATAAGAAAAAATACACACACACACGCACACACACACATACACACACATGCACGCATGCACACATGCACAAACACACCCAGCAAAGAAGGATGGGCTGCTCGGTAACAGCTTGCTAACAGTGGGGCAGCAGGACTCCATGGCTCTGTATTTTTTAAATGTTCTATAACAGTGGTCGGCAAACTCATTAGTCAACAGAGCCAAATATCAACAGTACAACGATTGAAATTTCTTTTGAGAGCCACATTTTTTAAACTTAAACTTCTTCTAACGCCACTTCTTCAAAATAGACTCGCCCAGGCCGTGGTATTTTGTGGAAGAGTCACACTCAAGAGGCCAAAGAGCTGCATGTGGCTCGCGAGCCGCGGTTTGCCGACCACTGTTCTATAACAAGCCCACCTTACTCATTATAAAATCAGAAACAACAACCATTGGACACTTGGGAAGTGCAGCTTGTGTGTTTCTCCTTTGGCCTGTTTGCACTGTGTGATTGCTTCCTCGGTGATATTAGAAACCACAGTGACAGAGGTCATGACATCACCAGGCAGCATGCGTGATGCTGGAATCCTCCTTCCACCCTGTTAAATGCTCATGCATGGACGAGAAAAGAAAGGGATGGCTACTCTTCCAAGATGGTTTTAATTAGAGTGCAATATTATAACTAGTTCATTATACACTTTATCACCAAAATATAGGGTGTCCCCAAAAATGTGTACACGCAACTTGAATCATTATAGAGGCAGTGTTTATTAAATTACATTTCATTTTCAAAACTGAGTTATCAGCTCTTAAAGTGTGGACTGTATACTTTTTGGGGGGACACCCTGTATTTATGATCCTTGACCTTGACTGTGAGAACAGTCCTTTGCACTAAGCGATCTAGAACATGTGTGATTTTTCCAGCACACTGTGACTAATCCACAGTAAGACCCAGAGAGAAACTGAGATGATGAGAAACTTCTAGAGCAATCTGCCATTACCAGGATATTCATTTTTCTAGCAATTCCTTTTTTATTACATTTTATTTCTGTGACAGGTTGAAAACTTTTTTGAAAATCAGTTGTTCCCACAGATAATTTGAGAAACACCATTCTGCAAGGAATCAAATTAAAAATAAGGCATAAGATCCAGGCTGCCAGGGCTCACTGGTTGAGCATGGACCTATGGACCAGAAGGTCACGGTTTGATTCCCGGTCAGGGCACATGCCTAGGTTGCAGGCTCAATCCCCAGTGTGGGGCAGGCAGGAGGCAGCCGATGGATGATTCTCTCTCATCATTGATGTTTCTTTATCTCTCCCTCTCCCTTCCTCTCTGAAATTAATTAAATATATATATATATGGCGTAAGGAATAAAACTGGGGACAGCTGCCCAGGGGTTCACAAGGGACGAATATGTGTGTGCATGAAGGTAGGTGTGCGGACAACCCCAGTACCCTTGATTTAGTCTCAACTCTATGTCAGACCCTAAACTTAATAGTTACTTCTATTACCTCGTTTATTCCTCGCATAACCCAGTGTGGTGGCTGCTTTATTTAGGCCCTTCTCTTTGCACCCATGGTGGTTTTTCTCACCAAATGGCAGTTATCAGAAGAGAGCCCTGATTTAAGCTTTCCCTCTCTTTGCATCGATCCCTTGTTGTCAAAGTGGGCTCGTGACCTGTGAGCAAAGATCCCTCCAAATCCTGCGCGCATGGAGCCATGGATCGCCTTGCTCAAGATCCCCCTTCAGGTGGTGGCCGGGCCACTGTGCGCTGTTGAGGAAATTGACAAATTGATTGCCCTGTCCACTGCCTTGCTTCTCAGCAGGGACGCATGGCTTCTGCTACTGCAAGGCAACTTCCATGCCTGTTTACTGTTTCCCTCAAATGCGAGCACTGCTGGCGACGCGCGGCACAAATGGAAGTAATATCATTTGAAGTAGTCCCGCTAGAAGCCCGGGAGCAATCTAACTGCATTAGCTCCTCCGTCTGAGTGGAGATGGCTGAGGAGGGCGCATGGCTGGGCCGAGCTGCAGAGAAGAAAACACAGCGCAATACATAAGTCCAGGACTGCAAGGAGCACGTGGAACCTGAAGAGGCCTCACTTACTGCCTTCAAATAAGTGACACTGGAGATCACAGGACGTCTAATATTCTGTGTACAGACCTTGTGGAACCTTAGAAGTCGCTGAAACAGTGGCTCCCCTTACTTTTGAGGGATTTCTAATGCTGAATTCCCCACTCCTGCTTCTTAGAGCTATGGATGTCGGTGACTGTATGTACTAGAATACCCTGTATGTATCTCTACTGGTGGTTTCAAAGCAGGAGGCCAGAGCTGCAGGCTTCCTTTGTGTTGTGTTCAAAGACTATAATCTACAGGGTTGTGTTGTTTTTTTATCAGAAAATCAACTAAGGTATAAAGCCATTGGGTTTCTTTCACTTTATTATAATAAACCAGAGGCCCAGTGCACAAAATTCGTGCAGGGGGGGGGGCGGTGTCCCTCAGCCCAGTCTGCACCCTCTCCAATCTGGGACCCCTTGAGGGATGTCCGACTGCCCGTTTAGGACTGATCCCAGTGGGATCGGGCCTAAACGGGCAGTCGGACATCCCTCTCACAATCCAGGAATGCTGGCTCCCAACCGCTCGCCTGTCTGCCAGCCTGATCACCCCCTAACCACTTCCCTGCCAGCCTGGTCACCCCTAAATGCCTTTCCCTGCCAGCCTGGTCACCCCTAAATGCCTTCCCCTGCCAGCCTGGTCACCCCTAAATGCCCTTCCCTGCCAGCCTGGTTGCCACCAACTGCCCTCCCCTGCAGGCCTGGTTCCCCCCAACTGCCCTCCCCTGCAGGCCTGGTTCCCCCCAACTGCCCTCCCCTGCAGGCCTGGTTCCTTCCAACTGCCCTTCCCTGCTGGCCTGATCACTTTCAACTGCCTTCCCTTACAGGCCTGGTTCCTCCCAACAGCCCTCCCCTGCTGGCCATTTTGTGGTGGTCATCTTGTGTCCACATGGGGGCAGCCATCTTTGACCACATGGGCAGCCATCTTGTGTGTTGGAGTGACAGTCCATTTGCATATTACTCTTTTATTAGATAGGATAATGGCCCAACAAGTTATTCAAAATGGGCATGAGGCCCTAACCGGTTTGGCTCAGTGGATAGAGCGTCGGCCTGCGGACTGAAGGGTCCTGGGTTCGATTCCGGTCAGGGGCATGTACCTGGGTTGTGGGCTCATCCCCAGTAGGGGGCGTGCAGGAGGCAGCTGATCGATGTCTCTCTTTCATCGATGTTTCTAACTTTCTATCCCTCTCTCTTCCTCTCTGTAAAAAATCAATAAAATATATATATATTTTTAAAATGGGCATGAGACCCAGGCACTTCTGTCTTTGTATTTGAACTCCAGTAAACCTTTTTACCCAGCACTGTCTTTACACAGCCTCCTTTATGCTGGGAGTCAGAGCCAGTTTCCTAGGTATGCTGGGAAACAGAGTACCTCTCTCCCACCATCATTCTCTTATTCAGTACTTCTCTTCTTAAAATTCTCATTAAACAGCTAGTCAGCTGCCCTGAGAGGTCTCTGGGGGCTCTCATTCAATCTCATGGCCACACCATAAAAGAGGACCCAATATTTCCTCCATTTGCAGGTGAGGAAAACCGAATATTTTAAAAAGTTGGTAACTTGCCTCTGATCTGACAACCATAAAAGTTCTTCTTTGTCTGTATAAAGACACTGAAGTTTTATTAGTTTGGTAGGACTTATGGAACATTTTGTTACCACTAAGTGGAATGGAAGTATGTGCTATGTAAGAATACTCATGGGGGAACCAGGCATAGTCCTTCGGTGGATGGAGAGAGAAAAATAGGCATTCCAGGTGAGGGTGACGGTGTGAGCAAAGCTTGGAATAGCCCTTGTGAATTTCACAGAGCAAGAAACCTACTTGAATGAAATGTAAGAAGAAGATAAAGCTCCAGTGTGAAGTTGGGGCCAGATTAGAAATGCCTTTGAATCTGAAGATTTAGCAAATAAAAATACAGAATATCCAGTTAAATTTGAATTTCATATAAACAGGCAATTTTTAGCATTTCTCTGGCAGCCCTATGTTAAATGCCATTGGAAGGCAATTGGACTGGATTTCCAGTGAGAACCATTTAAAGAGTGTTTGAGCAATGAAGTGACATGATGAAACAATATTTAGGTGGTTAATTTGGTGTGCAAGTTAGAGGAGGAGAGTCTGAGAATAAGGAGGGTGGTCGAGGAATAAAACAGGTAAGAGCTGATGAGATTTTCCCTTCCCCCTGCCTTCTCTCAAACCACGTTTCCACACTCCCCTGTCATTTCTATGGTCCCTTATTCCAGATGTCATATATTCCTTTGCAGAACACCTGATGCCATGAACAAGAATCCTTTGGCACCATATTGCGAGTCACATATTGATGATAATCTCATCATCATTATGTTCCAATGTCACCTTTGTCAACATGTACTTAGCTATCATTTCAAATTATTGTATCAGTAGTCAGATTTGATTTAAAATCAGAAAATTGAAAGTTCTAAAGATAGGCTGATGACAGGTGAGGAACTCTAGCCTCATCTATGAGGAAGAGTATAGTTATCTCTGAATGATGATAATTTCTTCTTTTTGAAAAAAGAAGGCAAAAAAAAAAAGATCTATGAGAAGGACTTCTCTTTCTACCTCTTTCTATCGCTGAGTGTGGACACATGTACTGTAAGTCTTTACTAGTGCTTATGACCTCTGTCCTCTTTCATCTTCCTGGGCATGTTGCAAAGATTAAAATCATAGGTCTTCTTTGGGTATGGGTGATACATCCCAAGTGGGTAGTATTAGCACGGAATGTGTAAGGATGAAGATCACAAATGACATACAGACTTTACTGAGGAATGGGATACATTTGGACATCAGGTAATTCATGCTGTAACAATCTCTTTGTTGTGCTTGGAGAAAAACTGGTGGTATTAACAAAACCATGGCATCTGAGCTATAAAACAAGCAGTCGGGTTACCCTTTAGGATGAAGGGTACTTTTCAAATGCTGCAGAATGTAGGATCCTGTATAATAATGGACAGTTTCCCATTAAGAGGCAGTCTGGATATTCCAAAACTATCAGCCTACCTCTCATCATCAGCGAAATGGGACAATTGGACCTAATCTGGCTGATGGTAGAGATTTTTTTCCCCCAAATTGCTTTCAGGTGAATATCCATGACTCTATGATGATCCGTTAAGACACCAAATGCCATAGGTAAATGAAAACCAAATTTGAGGACACATGTATACTGGGGGAGGCGATTTTAAATAATTGAAACACATTTATCCTCTATTTTTGAAATGAGGTTCAGAATTCAGCTGGAATTACAAGTCACATCAAATACTTTGAACTTGATACAATTTAAATAGGCTCATTTGAGCAAGTACAGAACGTCGTTCATTTCCCCGGTTCAGCCAGTCTGCTTGCCGACTGGTGATGTCTTGATTGGGTATGATTCCCCTTGACTCATTTCTCTGTTGTTGATAATTAAAAGTCGTCTGGTTTTATTCTCACTTAATGATAAGTGAAAGGGTAATGTCTGCCAGACTCTTTCCATTTGCTTGGTGTTTGCAACAGTGCAGAGTCTTGAGATCACCATGAATTTTATACTGAGGATCCTGGTAACTGAGTATCAATACAGAAGGTATATTGGTGTTTAGTATCTGGGAGCTGATAATCTCAAAGTCAATTAGAAAACAACCCTCATTGTAAATCAGTAAATTGGCATAAATGACCTTATCCTCTCATTGCAGAAACCTCTGTAAGTAGGTAGAAGGCACCATCAATCAATTGCAGTTCCCACAGGTACATGTGCCTACCTTTTGGCTGGAAAAAGAAATTGTATTGAAGAAGCAGGAGACAAAACAATAGTTAGCCTCTCTGAAGTCTTGGTATGTTTTGTTCAGGTTCTTGGTGCTTTCCCTTCATTATGATTTTAATCATCTTGATCAGCATTATTATCATCAGAAAATGTCAGCCTAAGAAAATGACAATCTCATCGTCATTATTTTCCAATGTCACCTTTGTCAACTTGTGCTTAACTATCATTTCAAATTATTGCATCAATGCTGTAATTAGATATAATTTGTGATATGACCAGAATTCACAGGTGAGTGTTGTTTTTTTTTTTTTAAAAAAAATCCATACCAACTGAAATAGTTTATGATTATTATAGGTCTTTTCTTTCAGAACCAAATGTGTTTCATGTGGGCTTTCACTTGAGAAATATTCCAAATCAAAATGTTATATTTTATGAATATGACATGACAATATTTATGACTTGAATATTCCAGACTGTTTGGGGGAGAGTTGGGGGGGTGAAGCCTTGACACAAACCTATGTCCCATTCTTTAGAGCTTTTGGTTTTTACTAAGATAGCATATGGAGGATTTTTAAGATTGTCCTCATGCATGATTAATGAATTTCAACTGTGTCTCTTTTAATAGTCAAATTCCTTATTGAAATTGACTGTTCTATAATGATTTCTATTATTTCATTTGCATAGAATAATAGATTTAAGGTATTTGCCATTCTATTAAGTTTTCTTTTCAACCAAGGTAAGATTAAGGTGTAAGAGAGGAAAGAAAGTGATGTTTTGGAGAGAGGTTTTCTACCTTCCCTTTATGGGAAGAAGAAGTCTGGGTTCAACAGTGGGCCTGGTTGATCAAGCATATAAAGAATTCATGAAATATGACATCTCTTTAACATTGAAGAAAAAAATGCTTCATTGAGTGCTTTCTTCCATATGCAAAATATTGACACATCACCATTATATCCAACAAAAGCTTTCCTTCAGAGAGATAATTTTATAGAGCGGCTGGTGTCATGTGGTCTTATTAATATTTATGAAATATGATAATGATATGGGAAAAGGGGAAGTGGAATACAGCCCTATCTTTCTAGACCCTATTCATTTCAGTTTCAAAATGTTTTTTTCATTTCACACATCAGACGCTAATTAGCAAATATCTAATTAGTGTTAGAAGATTAATCGCTCATGGGAGTTGTTGAGGCTTTGAGCTTTCATGCATGCAAAAACAGTGCCACTTAGGTGCCTTTGTTAAGGTACAGTAACTTTAAATGATACAACTTTTTTGGGGAAAAAGATTTGAAGTTGCAGTGCTAGGGTAAATTTAGGCTCAAGTAAAAAGAGAGCTAGGAATACAGAACTGAAAAGAGTATAATGATGCCATTGATATCTACATATTCAATCCATCATGAATGTGAGCTAGGAGCCTCTCTGGGCAATGTGGGAGGCTCTCAGCGAAGTCAGAAAATCATAAAATGCAGCCCCTGACCTCCAGATGCTTAGAGAAAAGTGAAGGAGGGATTGCAAACTGGGGTCCCCAGCTAAATTCAGCCAGCGTTGTGTTTTTGTATGTCTGCAAACTAAGAATGGTTTTGACATTTTTGAATGTTGACAATTTAAAAAATGAACAAACAAAGAATGTTTCATGATGTATAAAAATTAAATTTTGAATTAAAAAATTCAAATTTTAGTGTTCATTAAAAATGTTTTATTGGAACACAGGCATGGTTATTCATTTATGTACCGTCTGTGGATGCTTTTGCCTACAATGGCAAAGTGGAGTAGTTCCAACAGGGATGACATCTCTCAAGCCTAAAATATTTATTTTCTGCCCCTTTACAGAAAAAACAATTGCGCACCCTGAATTGAAAGATGAACATTTGTTATGTATCAGATCAATTTGGGGAGTCAAGTAGAGCGACATCAGTTCCATAATTTGTTAGCAGTGTGACTCTAGGGAGGTGATTTAATATTTCTAAGCCTTAGTTTACAACATGGGAGTTATGTCTCTTCCTAGGTGTATGAAAGCTATAGCTTTGAGGAATTAAATAGGGTTATTTAAAGAAAGTCCCTCACCTGGTACCCAACTCATGGTAGAATCTGTAAAAGTCATCGCCCTGACCCGCATCTGCTCCTAGATACAAAATAAAGTTAGGTTTCTGCATTGGTTCTCTCTCGCTCTCCTTAAAAATTTCTAAGAAACGCGAACGGACTAGAATGAGGAGCAGTACTGTCTTACTTCATAAGAGGACATACACTAAACTACAAAGGACCTCACCCGAGATTTCCTGCTTCTGGTATTATGGTACTTTGTCCTCATATTGTCCCCAAATGCCCTCAAGCATTAATTCCTTCTTCTAACAAAACCTAGAGGAAGTTAAGTAGCCAGGAAAAATTTATTGTTGATATAAGATCCAATGATATTGTTCTTATTTTTTACACATAAAAATCTATGTTTATACCAAATTCCTATTTACAACTCATAGTTGTCACATCTTTCATTTAAGCACACACACATATTAAATTTATTGACCGTATCCTGCAGAGTTAATAATGGATAACTCATTAAATGCCACCTCTTTTATAAGTAAACTTTGTGTTTGTTTGTTTGGGTTTATTTTATTTTTATTTTTTTTTTTTTTTTGAGAGAATGAGGTGTTTGAGGGAGAGGGGCTTTGGGTAAATGGAAAACTTTGAAAATCATTCTCTAAGCTGAAAAATCTCTGTGTTTCACAGCAGCAGGATTTTAAGTAACACACATGCATACACACGCAAACATACAAAGCCATCAAAGTTCACTGATGTGAGATTGGTTTCTAGAATCAATAGATCTACATTAAAATGTGGCCATAATTCATATCATTTTATATGTTCTTGGGAAATAAGAAGGCAAATGAAGAAAGGCATTTAAGGATAGCTTTAAACTGAAGGTAATAATGGACTTGCTTTCTCTCTGAAGGTTAGGAGCAGCACTAATGTATTTTCTCTAAAACAATACACATTGGGGAAATATTTTGACATTATATTGATTTTAGGTGACAGAGAAGTCAGTAATTTGAGGAATGGGATCAGAGTCAAATGTAGCATATAATCACATGCCGTGAAATAGATAGGAGTTGCTTTTGGAGGTTGCTATTCTTGGGGAAGAACAGAAAAAGCTGGTGTTCTGGAAGAGCCCCTTTTGCTCACTGGTCATTCTGTGTACTCAGTGGGCCCACACCGTCTGCAAGTGCTCCAGACCATGGGCAGGTTGTTTTTAAGGAAAGTGGCAGGGAGGGAGAGAGGCAGGGAGGGGTGTGGGTTGGGATAATCTAACAACAGACAGAAGGATATGCTGTCAATGCATGAGATGGGCCAGAAGCCCTTGAACTCCCTCACAGGACATGATTTCTACCATATTTTAAAAGCTAAATCAAGAAGAAAGAAGGAAAGTGATTATGACTATAAATAGAGGAAATTCATCCCAAAGGATGCTCTTCAGATGGAAGACATGTCGCCAGTCAGGCAGGTGGATTGACACATTTTTCAAGATCCTCTCTGTATTTGAACTCTGTGGAGATGTATAAACATTGTCTGGCACCCAGGAGCTAAGAAGCCCCACACCCAAGTCTCAGTAGGACCGTGCTGCCTCTGGAACCTATAGGGGAGAATCTTTCCTTGCCTCTTACAAGGTTGTGGTTCGCTGACAATTCTAGAAGCTGGTTAGCTTGCAGTTGCCGCACTCCAATCCCCACCTCTGTATTCTCACTGTCTTCACATCATCTCATTTGGACACCAGTCTTATTGGGTTAAGAGTCCACCCTAATCTAGTATGCCTTGTCTTAAACCAATTACATCTGTGATGACCCTCTTTCCAAATGCAATAAGAGTCTGAGGTACTGGGATTAGGACTCCAACCTATCCTTTGGGGGGACGCAATTCAATCCCTAACAACAACCTAGGTTTTCATATGATGGTTAATTATATTGACGATATTTGGAATCAAGGAGTAACTCTATACTGGGAGGAGGGATGGATTCCAGAGAGCTTAACTTACTTCCTATTGTACTACAGGGCTGCGTGTACTTGACCTTCTAGTGTGAATAGATACATAAATGTTTTATGGTTTAGTGATCTTCTGGACAGGGAGCCCAGGAGACAATGTCAGCGGAGAATGTGATACTTATATATGTTATGATGGAAAAGCCACAGAAGATAGTATCTTCCTGAGTTGTGTATTTTAAAGTATTCTATTACATAGCATGGAAATCAATGATACCATTTAGCATAATAATACTGGGGGCTCATTTAAAATATCATGTTCAAGTTTGAAAATATTGACATCTGCAATAGGATATACATTATTTCCATTGCATAAGGGGATGGTTCTATATCATCTGCCCTGGAACTTATCAGGAGCACTTTTATTCTATTACTAAAGGCCCAGTGCACGAATTCATGCACCAGTGGGTCCCTTGGCCTGGTCTACGGGATCAGGCTGAATCCGGCTCTCTGACATCCCCCGAGGGGTCCCAGATTGTGAGAGGGAGCAGGCCAGGCCAAGGGACCCCACTGGTGCACATTCGGGGCTGAGGAGGGACATGGGAGGTTGGCCCGCCAGGGAGGGCTCCAGGGTGTGTCTGGCCTGTTTCACTCAGTCCCGTTCTGATGGACCCCAGCAGCAAGCTAACCTACCAGTCGAAGCGTCTGCCCCCTGGTGGTCAGTGCACATCATAGCAAGTGGTTGAGCGGCCTTAGCATGTCATTAGCATATTACACTTTAATTTGTTGAATGGGTGACTGGACACAGCATATTTGGCTTTTATTATATAGGATATCTTCTACTAGAGGCCCAGTGAATGAATTCGTGCATGGGTGGGATCTCTTGGGGTGGCCTGTGGAGATTGGGTACCAGCTCGTGCCCCCAGCCTTGCAGCCCCACAGCCCTGCAGCCGCATCACCCTGCCTCGCACCCAGCCTTGGCCTGGCACCGCCCCCTCACCTGCTCCACCATCCCACCTATCGGGCGATCGATCGGGGCTGGGCCCCCCGCCCAGCTCCCTCATCCCCTGCTGCCACCACTGGTCTCTGTCTGTGGAGCAGCCATCGGCCCCACTCGCATCGGCCTTGACCTGATGCAGCCCGCTCATCTGCTCCACCATCCTGCCGTAGTCCTCGGTCCCACTCTTGTCAAGACTGGCAGTGCCTCCTCTGCTGCCTGCTGCCAGCACCACATCACCAATGCCTGCCATGTTCTGCACTACCCCTGGTGGTCAGAGAACATCATAGTGAGCAGTTGAACTCCTGGTCTAATAACTGAGGGGACAATTTGAATATCAGGCTTTTATTATATAGGATTATATAGGATGTAACGATACTCTGGGTTTTAGAACATGTAGACTGTCTGTGTGTGTTTCTATCTAGCTATATCCACATACTCATTCTCTCTTTCATTTCACAAGTATGGGCTGAGTACCTACTGGGAGAGTAAGGAATCAGAAATAATGAAATAATAATAAAACAATTTGCTGCTGACCTCACAAAGATGATATACAGGAGTGAAACATAAAATTTAAAAATAGTAATAAATATAGAGAAAACATGCAATTTTAGGCAGTAAAATGTGCCAAGAAGGAATGTACATGTAAAGTGTGTGTGGGGGCGGGGGGGAGGGGGGGAGGAGATAGAAGTAATATTTGTTCACATAGCTCTAGACATCAAAATATCTAGTCCACCATCACCAATAATAATATAATCATTGTACAATGCCCATTTTCAAATTATTGGAAGTATTTTCTAATTGAAGCTAATTGAATTCAATAGAGATTGTTTTGACTGCTGCTATGCTATACAAAGGTCATGAATTTTGTATTCTGGGAAAGCCGGGTTGGAACTAAGGCTAGGCAGTATAATTATTTACTCTCTGAGTTTAGTAAATGTCCTCATTAAATTAAGATAATAGTGTTTAATTCTTAGGTTGTCCTGAAGCTTACATGAGATGACAGGCAGGACACTGCCAACCAGTATTTTGAGCAAATAAGTGCTTAATACATATTTTTTCTATAATTTTGTGGAAGCAATTTGGTCCTCCTGATGTTTTTATTTAAATGGCCACTTAAAAAATCATCTTAAGGGAACAGATCAGTCAAAGATCCTCTTCTCTAACATGATATCACTCCAGCATGTGTGCACAATGCAAGCCCAACATTGAGAGCGTGGTCTTGCTGAATAAACATACCCTCAGAAAGATTTTAGTGTTATTCGTCCCAGATAAAGAAAACAGCCATAGTTCATCTTACATCTCCAAGTATGTATGACTTTTCGATGGTGCTTTATCAAATACAAATACAGTAAAAGGGCATTAATAAAACCACTTACACTGAACTCTGATTCACGTTTTCACATAATATTTATAGTTTTCTATTTCATAGGCACATCCAAAGTTTGTGTGTCTTTAAAAAGTCCTCTTTGAATATCCTGCATTAGGGCTGCATTTTGTCTTCCCAATTTGGGCACAATAATCTTAATTATATCTTCTGTCCAGACTGCTGGACAAGGTTCCCTTCTGCAGCCTCCATGAGTTCATTTTGGCCATGCTGAGAGACTGGACAGGCCAGACCTGTGAATGATAGCAATAATATCAGTAGGAAAAGGAAACAAACGTGACACTGTCATGTAGGATGCATCTCCAATAATAATTACTTGCAAATGATACCATTACTATAAAAAAGTTACTGGATACCTACCATATACAAAACAGCTTATTCAGTGTTCAAAGCACTCCTATGGATTAGGAAATATTATTAGCATTTTGAAGATGGGGAATATGAGATCCAAAGAAATTAGGTAACATCTAAATACATGTTGTGGGCAAGCAGAGATCTGAACCCCAATATTCTTCCTCGCACACTTATATGCATCATCACCATGTTCTGCAGGTCACCTGTTGGAGAACTCATCAACTAAGTGAATTGTGCCACTTGCTGTAGAGCTTAACATGCCATGTCCTCTATTTTTTTTTAAATACCAGAAGTTAGTGCATGGCTTTTAAAATATTTCTGTATGGAGTGAGTCCTTGTCTTCTGGAATTATTCCCTCTAAATGCATGATCTGCCCAGGCACCTTATAATGTGAACTTTATTCTGCTGAGGTTTCAATCCCTGACCCCAAAGGGAATTTTAATTCAAGAAATGGAGCCTCGTGCTTCTGTTCGCTCAGACCTCACCAGATAACTAACGCTACATCTTTGCTAACTGCTGAACTGAACATTTAAGTGACAGAAGGTTGCACAGAAGGTAAATATTCTTGGAGATGTTAGCCTGAATCAAGAAGGAGCGGGTAGGATCGATCTTGAATGGGTGCTTATGTTTGAGAGTCTCATGATTTAGGTGTCTTGCAGAGCAATGTTGGCAGGGACTCCAGTTCCAAAAGGGAGGGGACACTCTTCAAGGCAGAAATAATGACAACTAGGCATCAAATACTCCATGGTCCCTTGGCTTTCTTCCACTCTCAAAGAAGGAACTAATCTCTCTGTCAACTCTACTGTGCTAATTTACAGCTTACCTCCCTCAGGTCATATTTCTCTCCCCTTCCCCATAATTGACACCTCAATCACCAGGCTGGCCTCCCCTTGGGTAATCTGGGTATAGAGTCTCCACCTGTCTGACTTTCAAAGGGCCAGTCACAGCGACTACCCTTAATACAGCCATAACCTGTCAGTCCAAAGCACAGAGTCCTTCTAATAGGACTCCAACTTAGGGTCACTTATTTTGGTCGACTAGAGTCTATCTGGCCATGAATGCCAAATAGAGGTGTTTGCTCTTCAGGACCCATTAGGAACAGTGGCATATGAAGGACAAAGGAGGGTTTTGATATTGTAAGTGCTTCTCAACCACATTTTGTTGTGGAGATCTGAACCCCAATATTCTTCCTCTGATGATACTTACCTTAGTTCTTTTCCTTGTTATCATGTCAAAGAACAGAAACTATGTTGGCTATAAATAGAGAATCATACAATAAATATTACAGCAGTCAGGGACTTTTGGGTTTATATATTTTAAACTTCTCTTTACTGATGTATAAACTGAGGCTTGAAGAGGTCATGGGCCTAGCCCAAGGTCACATGTCTAACTAATTGTAGTCTCTTAAGATATTCTCTAAGACCCACAAATGGGGAAATATTCACTAAACTCATCTATGCTTTGCACTTTTAATTACTTCAGTATCCCTGTTTTTATCGAATTCCAACATATTCTTCAATCCTTCCAATCAAAAGAATGAAGGAAAAGGTGGGAACAAGGATAGGAGCAAGAATACATAGTAATATATTAAGATAATTCACATCTAATAAAAAAACTTACATTCAATGCACCAGGGCACTTTCCCAGAGCAAATCACAGAAGTATCCCTTAAGTAATTATAAAACAAGTTAAAGGAATAAGGACTCTGGTCATTCATCGATTCCTGGTTTTTATGCCCAGACTTACCACTCCCTAGGATGAGAGGTCTGAGAGAATAGATACATTTGATAAATGACTAGAATTATTGTGCCCACCTCAGGGATTCAGTGAGTGTTTGATACCATAAGGACTCTGAGATAATGAGAAGAAGGGCCTTTGGAAGGCAGACACGATTACGGGATTTGAATTTCAGAGAGGGAGAAAGGATTCTTTTGTGTTGACAGGTGTCTTTTTCACTCTTTTATTGTGATCATATAGTGGGTTTTAATATTTGTTTCCTTATCGATTTCTTCAATTTCACATCATGCCCTTGACTTAGCACAGCTCTCACGAGAAGAAATGTGCGTTGGGGTAAACCATCTAGCCCCCTTTTGGATTTTTTTCCAAATACGCATCTTAGCCTCTTTGAATTCACAGGGCTAATTTTACTCATTTCTCATGGTTGTGATGTTCATAGTGAAATCACCTGGGGACTGTATTCTGTAACTTGGTATTTATTACTTGTCACAGAAACACACACACACACACACACACACACACACACACACACACACACTCTCACACATCCCTGTATTGTATTGTTTGGAAACCAGACCAATTTTGTTGCATTCTCCAAAGGTTGCCATCATATCATTAATCTCTCTCAGCCCTTCAGGATGGCCCTTTGCCATAGTCTGTCAGAAAACAAGATATAGACCATTTATTTTAAATACCTAAAAATAAAAATGCTGAATCAAATGGTTACACACACACACTCTCACATACATACACAAGCTGTCTGCTGGGTTTTGCAATTGTTGGAAATTTCTGTGCATTGGGTCGGGGGGGCAGCAATAAAATTTGCAGTTTCTTAAAATGTTTTATGACATTAGTTGTAAAATGTTTTTGGCTATTAAAATAAGTGGTGTTAATGAATAATCCTGCAGAATTGTAGAGAAGACTTTGAGTTACAAGAGTGGATTCTTAAGCCTTTGTAGTAGAATTCTCCTTTTCCTTTCTCTCCCCCCATTCCTTTCCTGCCTTCCTTTCTTCTTTCCAGAAAATATATATCACATCAGGAACTGTACGAGGGTCTGGGTAAATAGTGGTGTTTTATTCCAGCCAATCATAGGGTAATCTGATGGACTCGATCAAGAAATGAATAGCCGTGTAGTTGTGAGGATAACATTCATCCAAATCTCTAAGCTTTATTTTACTTCATGTAGGATATTTCCTGTTTAAGTCATATAAGCATCAGATGCAGTACACTTGAACACTACAAGGCTTATGTAAATATCAGGGTCCTAAAAATAAAGTGTATTGACTCCAAAATGAGCGTAAAATTACAAAACCACAATTAATTAAGTCTAATTGAATGTCCACCAAAGATTCAACCTAATATCATGTCAAGTGGAGAACTGCTATCCAAGTCAGCTTCTTTCAGTTATATATAAACTAGAGGCCCGTTGCACGAGGATTCGTGCAATAGGTCTTCCTTCTTCTGGCTTCCGGCACCGGTTTTCCTCCTGCACCCGGGACCCAGGTCTTCCGCCTTCTCTCCAGCCAGAGTCTGCCACCTTTACTGCAGACTCCGGCCAGAGTCTGCCATCTTTGTCTTCACTGCAGACTCCTGCTGGAGTCTGCCATCTTCGTCTTTGCTGCAGACTCCGGTCAGAGTCTGTGGTCTTCGTCTTTGCTACAGACTCCAGCCAGAGTCTGCCATCTTCATCTTTGCTGCTGACTCCGGCTGGAGTCTGCCATCTTTGTCTTCGCTGCGGCTGGAGTGCCGCTCCTGTAGATCCCTTTGCCCCCCACCCTCCCTCTCATAGCAGGCGTCCTTCCCCACCTGGCCACTCTGAGCCTGGAGTGGCTGGCAGGGCCACTGCCATCTTTGTCCTTCTAATTTGCATATTCCCTCCTGACTGTCTGGTGGGTATCACGGAGGTACAGTCAATTTGCATCTTTCTCTTTTATTAGTGTAGACTAGAGGCCCAGTGCATGAATTCATGTACCAGTGGGGTCCCTCGGCCTGGCCTGCAGGATTGGCCTAAACCGGCTCTTCAAAATCCCCTCCAGGGGTCCCAGATTGCTAGAGGGTGCAGGCCAGGCCCAGGGACCCCACCAGTGCACGATCAGGGCCAGGGAGGGATGCGGGAGGTTGGCCAGCTGGGGAGGGACTACAGGAGGGCTCCAGGGCATGTCCGGCCCATCTCACTCAGTCCTAATCAGCTAGACCCCAGCAGCAAGCTAACCTACTGGTCAGATCATCTGCCCCCTGGTGGTTACTGCACGTCACAGCGACTGGTTGACCGGTCGACTGTCTGCCACCTGGTGGTCAGTGAAGGTCATAGCGAGCAGTCAAGTGGTCTTAGCACATCATTAGCATATTACGCTTTGGTTGAACGGATGACCACTTAGTATATTAGGCTTTTATTATATAGGATTAAATATTTATAGAACTTTAACTATTAGATTTATATGTAGACCTAATATGGGAGGGTTGTTTTTTGTTGTTTGTTTTGTTTTGTTTTGTTGTTTTTTGCAAAGAAGCTGTGTAGAATCAATGAGGTCCTAAAGTTTCTTTTTCCAGATGACATCCATTTTCAGACAACTTCACAGTAATGTCAATTTAGATTTGTTGTATTTGTATGATATACGTACAAAAAGAATGCGTCCCCAGTTAGCAGTATTGCGATTGGGGTTCTCTTATCAAACACAGGAAGTTTGTGATGTGTTAGCTGTTTTTGCAGGCTGAATGCCTTTCCTCCTGCTTTCTCCCTCACCTGAAAAGTTGCTGTGAGCTGGCTTTTGTTCCTTTACATCTCGTTGCATTCATGGACCCCTCCTTCCAAACTATTGCCAGGTGTTCGCATCTTCCCTGAGTAATTTCAGGCCTTTTCCTTTGCATGAAAATGGCTCACTTGGAAGGTTGTGAAAGGCGTCTCCAGGAGGAATTGAGAGGAGCCTGTGTTGCGATGTGGTCGGAAGGCTTGCCAGAAATCGCCCGTTGCAGTCTGATGATGCAAAGCTAGACATCTGTTAAATTAACATCTACCTAACGTTTTGCCTTCAGTCAAATGCATTTTAAAAAAAATTAAACCTCTCCCATTCTCCCTCACTTTCTTTTTTTTTTTCTTCCACTGTCAAAACAATCTGTCACGCGATATTTAATTCCTGTGTAATGGGTTACTTAAAGCACCAGCATATGGTGCAGTGGAAGCGCCTAGCTACATGCTACAGGCAGCGGTATAGACTGCTGCTTGGCTTTTCTCCTGAGGCATACTGCGCCCAGCAGAGATGCTAGCATGGTGCGGGATTCCCTGGGCTTCCATTCACATTCTTGCCAGGATCTCTCACAACCCTCCCCTTTTAGGATCAAAATATTAGCAGGAGTATTCTTGTTCCACCAAGGAGTCAGAGATTGCTTTCTATTTCAGTTAAGTGGTGGTCCATTTATGGCTCTAACGGTGTCCGTGGGGGAGAGAGTCACCTCATTATGCACAGAGCTGCGCACACCCCTGCTTGTGGCCAAGCACTTGTTAATAGCACTGGGCTGGGCTGCAGCCGGCAGTTTGCTCTAGACAGGCTGAGCTCTGACACAGTGACAACACCCTGGACACCTAAACGAACCAGTGCATCCCTGGTGGTCAGGTGGTTTTTACACAGCACATAACCTCCTGGTACAGGGGAGCTGCCCTGTTGTTGGGAGACAAGATTCGAAAGTCACAGTCACCACAGAGAACAAAGACTAGGAGTGATCAGGGTGGCCTGTGGAAACCTTCTTAGGCACCCCTGAAGTTCAGGATAACGTTGTGGGGATTCCTCCTGCTAAAGTGATGCCTGGGAAGTGGGAAGTGCTTGTGCATTCAGCAAATGGTGCTTATGAGGAGTCAGGCCCTCTCCCAGGCCCTGGGAGTGAGGCAGTGAGCAAGGAATACCTGATGTTTGCGCCCAGTGTGCTCGCATTGCCATGAGAAGAGCCTAGCAAATGCATAAGCAATAAGCAATCTATAAGCAAAACCTAAGGTTAGGGAAGATTTTTATCTACCTCTTAACAAAAAACAAACGTCTGTATAAATACATATCATTTACAGGAAACCAATGAATCCATAAGCAGAATATAAGTTTACGTATGATGTTACTGGCTATGGCCATTAAATGTCTCTGTGTGGAGATATCTATATAAACAGTAGCTAAATAAACACATAAAATATAAGTTCTGAGATTATTTTATCTATCTATCTATCTATCTATCTATCTATCTATCTATCTATCTATCATCTTACCAAGGGCCAGGCGTCAATTTTGTGTAAGTTAAATGGTTGTACAAACCTACCCTACTATGTACCTCCTATGAGGAAATGAATGTTAATTTTCATGAAATTTTAAAGGTCCCCAGCTTGTTTTCTATTGGGAATGCTATTAGCAACCTCTGGGGGGCTGGTGTAAAAGGGCTCCCAACTAGGGGCTGAACTCCAGGCCCATGGTGCGGGGCCAGGAGGATGGGGACATTCCTTCCAGCAAGGCGCAGAGGAGCCAGCTCCCTGGTGACTGCTCTCTAATTGCTCATTCACTGAACAGTTATGCTGGGGATTTCTGGGGAGAAAAAGCATGATACAATACCAGCAATAAATCACTTTAGTCTATTACTTATTAATCGAAATTCTCAAGTGTCCTAGAAAGTAACTCTAGGCCGCTGTCAGTGCAAAGCGATCGCAAATGAATGTGCTAGGCAAAAACCTTTGTCCACTTGTACCAAATAGCTTGGGATCACTGTGTTATTAAACAGAACTCAATAAAGTTCTAAAGTTCAAACAGGAGGTATTATATATATATAATCGGGCCTCTATTATAGAGGCCCGATGCATGAAGATTCGTGCAAGAATAGGCCTTCCTTCGCCTGGCTTCCGGCACCGGCTTTCCTCCAGAACCCAGGACCCAGGCCTTCACTCTAGCCACCACCTTTCACCTTCGTTTTGGTCAGAGTTGCCTTCCACCTTCATTCCGGTGCTGCCACCATCCTGTAGCTCCCTCTACTCTCCGCGCCCCCCCACATAGCAGGCGTCCCGCCCTGCCCTGGCCACTCCACACCTGCCCATGTGCGCTGCCCAGCGGCCTGGAGCGGCCGAAGCGGGGCGGAATGCCTGCGTCGTCGTCATGGCAATAACGCAAGCGTCCCGGTCCAGCCGCTGCCATCTTTGTCGCGTCAATTTGCATATTCCCTCCTTATTGGCTGTGGGCACCACCATCTTTAATGGTCATTAAATGTGCATATTCCATCTTTATTAGATAGGATACACACATACACACTGAGGTATACATTAGGCAGAGATGAGAGGATACAGTGTTTCTTTTTACTTCATCAGCAATTTTCACTTGTCACATTTAGCATTATTTTTGAGAATTACAATTCTAGAGCCTCTAATATCAGTCTCTAAGTTTTGAAGCACTCATTAGGGAGCTGTCACATTTAGCTAAAGCCAAATGCCACTGAGATTATTAAAAACCAAAAATGGGCCACATTAGCATTGTGCATTGTATGGAGCCCATTGTTGGCTTGTAATGCCTACATTGTCACTGGAGGAATGTGCTGCTTTGGGTATGCAAAATGACCCACGTGTTCGATAAGTGGTTGTTGTATGTAAAGCTAAACATTCTTCGCTAGCTATCTTTAGAGAGATCAAAAAAGATAGATAAATAGGAGAATTACATCCTTAAGCATCCTAATAACATAGCCCCTTCATGATACGTATTCATTTGACAAATACTTAGTAGACACCTACAAAGTGCCAAGCACTATGATGGGTGCTGGTGCACAACAGTAAGTAAGAATGAATTACTGAGATACGGTTCCTGCTCCCTGGAACAGAATTACAGTCCAGTAAAGAAACAAAACCGCAATCAAATAAGCAACAAATGAAAATAATCACAAGCTGAGCAACAATACTTTGAAAGACAGAACCATGGTTTTAGAGAATACATATCAAAGGAAGTTGACCAAACTCAATGGGATCAGAGATTTCTCTTAGGAAGTGAGTCATGAGCTGAAAACTAAAGGATGGAGAGCAGGGAAGACTGTTTTGGCTTCACAAAACAGAACGAGCACTGGCCCGAGTGGCAGGGAGCACAGGGGCCCCAGGAGCTGACCGTGGGCTGGTGTGGCAGGAAAGCAGGGGGTAGGATAGCGTGGGATGCACTGGGCTGGAGGAAAAGGCTGGAACCAACAACTGGAGCTGGGCAATGAGCGAAGGCGATGTGAACTGGGAGCTCTGTGTTCATGAGAACTAGAGTGGTGGATAATGAAACCTTTAAGAAATGTTAAAGGAATCACGGGCATCATATGTGATAAAGGAAAGATTGGGGGCGGGGCGGAATAGGCTTTCAGGATCAGCGTGCGTTCTGCACAGCTGAACAGTGCCTGGCTAATTTCCCTTTCTAATGAGACCAGCACAAAAATCCATCCATTTAGGCTATTCAGCTTTTAGGTAAATGTACCAAGCTGTTGGGGTAGCGGGGAAAGAGGGGTTGACATTGATGGATGGAATTAAATACCAGAGTTCCCCCCTTCACACAGACTTTTCTAAAGCACTATTGTGACAGAAAGGCCTGGAAGATTCCAGGTGGGCAGGGCAGGCTGGATGGAGTCCAAGTGTCTCCCTCAGAGGGGGAGGAGGAGGGCTGGAAGGTTCTCCTTTCCTAACGGAGGGATCCTCTTTAGATCTGGCAACAGCACGGCCCACGGGGCAATGAGTTCCTCTAATAGGGCTTAATTCTCTCTCGTTGAAGCATTCCTGGGGATCACTCAGTGGGACAGACGGGCTTTCCTGGACACAATTTCATGTTTTGTCCCGAATTATCACCAGAGAAATATCCATTTCCTCACCTACCACTGTAGTACTGCCCTCCAACTTTCTGGAAAATAAATTATTTATCTTGATTCTAAAACAGGAATGATGTTGCTCCAAACTTGCCTTGGAAATTGTTAAATTAAAAGAAGAAAGGTTACCATTACTTGACTCAAAAGATGGATATAATATTCTACGTAGGAAAGGTCTTAACGGAGCCAAACTCCTTGCATAGACTTGAGCATATGTGTTTGTAAAGGAAGTGATGCTTATTTTTCCAGTAGATTTCTGACAGTTGTTCCGATCAGATGCCTGGATTCAATGACCTCACACTACAGTTTTCGTTATTTAAATGAGTGCAGGGACAAAGGACATTGTAGGGTATGGTACTGTCACCAGGGTGGTTGTAGCACTGAGAGGTACATTCAGAGCTGTGTATAAAGTACTTAGAATGATCACTGTTCCAAGTACCTTTTATGCTTAACTAATTCTCATGACAACCTGAGGGCATGTATACTATTTGTTTGTGGGATTTGTTTTTGTTTTATTTACATTTTGCATTTTACAGTAAGAAAACTGAGGCCCCTAAAGATAATTTGCCCAAGGTCACTAAGCTGATAAGCAGAGGGGCTAGGATTCAGATCCCGCATTCTGGTTCCAGAGCTTGTATTCTTAACCACTGTCTGTATCACCAAGGAAATGGATTTGGCTGAATGGGTGGCAGAGATAACAAACCCAAGAGCAGTTGTTTATTTTCAAAGGAAATTCTATCTTTCTTTGTTCCTCCCCCTCCTCCTCCTCACCTGCTCCAACTGTTCAGAGAAGACAGATGGTTAGGGGGGAGTGTGAGCAGCAAAGCAAAGAAAATTCCTATAAATTAATTTTTTAAATGTAAAGAATAAAAATGCCAATTTCCCATTGTCCTCCTTTCTAGAAAATAGTAGGTAGCCATTGCCTTCAACACTCTGCTTTCTCCCTCTGCCCGTCGATGTTTGACGTTTCCAGTGGCACTTGGAAAGGGTTCCATGGCTGTCTCTCCTTTGAGGTTCACATAATTAGGGGCTGGCTCTGGCATTTAAATATGCGAACAGCTCTCTGGAAGATCCCAACAGTTCAGGCCTCCAAAAGAGTTTTGACAATTGAATTTTTTTAATAAAAATAGTGACCAACAACACCTTTGTGTTTAAAATTTGAAGCACACGATGGTCCCTGAATATTATCTTCCTTTTGTCTCTTGGCCTATTTACATATTATATTTTTAAAATTCAGTCAATTCAGACTCAGTTGGGCATCCTGGCATTTATCAAATCTTGGAAAGGCATCTTACTCATAAATTACTGTCTTCTTTTCCCTGACTTGCTTTTTGGACAGCATATGGAGTCATTTTCCACTTCATTCTTGGAGATTCAGCCTTCCATCCACAGGGCGATTGCTGGAATGGAGGTAGCTGGCTATGTCACCTCTAGGGATAGAGTGAAAGAACATTTAGGTCAGTTGGCATGTTCTTTCCCAGCATCTCCATGAGATAATTCCTCCATTTTGCTATGAAGAGGAATAAATCCCTCCTTGACATGTTGGGTCTCAGTAACTCCTCAAATCAGCAAACACAGCCAGTTCCAATCCGACTGTCATCCGTAGCAGCTAAATCGCAGGCCTGCTGGAGTGCACACAGACACAGCACCTCTGAATAGGAGCGTGGACTAGCCTTTTCAAACCCCTGAAGGGGAAAAGGAAATTTCAAGGACATGTTTGCAAACAGAAGCCAGAGCAGAAAGGAATCTTGCTTTTTGCATTTCAATCTGCAGAATTAGTTCTGAAATCCTATGTTTGGGGAACCCCTAATGGCAAAACTTACACAAGCAGAAGGAAAATAAGATGCTCTTATTACATTTTCTCTGAGCATGTTTGAAATTTTCCCTTTCTCCTGTCTCCATGTCTCAGACATCAAGTCCTTTTTGCCTCTCTCATCTGTTTCCAACTCAGCTGAGTTATAACCAATCAGATATGAGGAAAATTAGATTTTAATGGAATATTTGATTTTCATTGCTTAATTGATTTAATTGCAAGTTTCTATAGAAATGCAAAGATTTTCAGTCAAATGTAGAAAAGCTCCCATTTTTCTCTGTTCCACAATGACAAACTTAATAATTCAATGTTAGCCTGAATTCTAAAACTTCAGAGGAAGGAAATACCGACATCTTTCTGAATTGTTATTCCTCATCTCCATTTCAGCTTCTCTCTCATGAATACATATTCCATAGCACAATCCTGCGTTTGCATTTGCTTCTTCCATTTGTGTTGATGTTGATCTTCGTGTATGATTTTTTGTTTGTGAGGGGGAACAATATACGTGCACCTCTACACATTGTTTCCAGGGGCACTTAGTGTCACAAGATATTCTGTGTGTGTGTGTGTGTGTGGCTGGTAAGCAGAAGGACAGTCAAGAGTGTTAGCTAGTTTTCAAGCTGCCACAGTAGGTCAATGGGCCTTTCTGAGTTCTCTAGACCAACCTTGACGAATGGATTCTGGCCTGTGTCAATGCCTATACTGTAGACTGGCTGCCCAGGACCCTCAGGTGGGAAGAATCCCTGAGAAAACAAACAGGTTCAATGCCAAAGGGAAGTGCAGTGTGTGCTTCCATTTCTTGGTTATGATCCCTATTTTTGGCCTATTAACCACAGCCCGGTCATCCAAGTGCTCATCCATAGTGCTGGAGCAACATTGTCTCCTAAGAACCCTAAACCTCTCATAATGCCAATTCTAGCACAATGCATCTGTCTTTATTAGACTCAGTTTTGTTTTATTTTATTTTTTTACTCTTTATCAGTTTAAGGAAAGTTAAGGCTTTTATAATCATTTTGAGAAGAGAGAGAATGGTATACACAAACCACTGTGATGTGCACATTTAATTGATCTGTATTTTAATTTCTATCAGGTACTTTATACACTTGTCAGTCTCTTGACTGGGAATGTAATTTTTCATATGGAAATCTTAGCATATTGTGTGTTGTCTAATTTCTTCATCACCATCATTATAATGACTTTCATCATGATGCCTGTTTTTGTGGAGACTTCTTCCCCTCCAAAGGTAGGAAAGCCACAGATCTAAGAGCACAGACTTCTATGGCAGATAACTGTGTTAGAATCCAGGCTCTGTCACTCGCTCATGGTGGAACATCAGGCGAGTTACTTTTTCTCTCTGACATTTATATTCTTTGTCTGTAAAATGAGAATGAGAATGGGACCTAAGTCACAAGGTGATGTGTGGATTTGATGAGGCAACAGGTTTAAAGTGCTTAGAAGTGTGTCAAGCGTATAGTACAGTGGTTCTCAACCTTTCTAATGCCGCAACCCTTTAATACAGTTCCTCATGTTGTGGTGACCCCCAACCATAAAATTATTTTCGTTGCTACTTCATAACTGTAATTTTGCTACTATGAATGAATCGTAATGTAAATATCTGTGTTTTCTGATGGTCTTAGGCTCTACAGCAGCGGCGACCCACAGGTTGAGAACCACTAGCAGGGTCGCCTAAGACCATCGGAAAACACAGATATTTACATTACGATTCATAACAGTAGCAAAATTACAGTTATAAAGTAACAACAAAAATAATTTTTTGGTTGGGCGTCACCACAACATGAGGAACTGTATTAAAGGGTCGCGGCATTAGAAAGGTTGAGAACCACTGGTATAGTAAGTGCTTAATAAGTAAGCGCTATGAATATTACTGAGGTCGTAGTCTGTGCCAGGTACTAGGCCAATGTGTTTACATGGTGTGTTTATTTAATCCAATCATACTCGGGGGGGGGGGTGCGGATTTGACCCCTAGAGCACATTAGGCACTGTCTAGAGACATTTTGGTTGCCAAGACTTGGTGAGGGAGAGCTACTGGCATCTAGTGGGCAGAGGCCAGGGATGCTGCTAAACATCCTATGATGAGAGGACAGTAGCCCACAACAAAGAGGGATCTGCACAGCTGTTACTAGAGCTGAGGTTCCAATTCTCAGCCTCTCAGCCTTTGCTTTAACATGGTTCTTCACTCCAGTGAGCCATTCATCCAGTGTGTCCTCCTGCAGGAGAATTAGCTCAATGTGCTCAGAGTCAAGTGACTCAAAAATCATCCCCTTCATGATGACTTATGGTTAAACTCAGATGTCACCAATCTGTTATTGGCAACTGTCCCTGCGGTCTAGGTGAAGAGGCCACACCCACTAGTGAAGTCTGGTCCCCAAACCGTTTTCTTGTCATGTTTATTACAGGATTTGATTCTGTCTCTCTGAACAGTTAAATAAATGGCAATCTAGTCTACAGTCCTCATAACCATAATGTCAATTGTGACTTCTACTAGATTAAAAAATAGTTTTGGTTTTGACCTCCAACATTCATTTTTTTTCTTTGTTATATAAATTCTTGGCTACTTGTAGTTCAATAGTCGTCCAAGTTGCAGTGTCTGGAGGAGGGATGAAACTAATTTTTTATGTAGCTGACAGCATGGTATGTTGAAGAGATGGAAGTATTATCTTTCAAAAGTACAAAATCAGTTATGATAGTGTAATTTGTTTGCAGAAACAAGTTATGTTCCATGGGTAGGTGTTTTCATGCTTCAAATTAATATTTGTCCTTTAAGATAACAGATGTGTAGCTGTGTCTGCATATGTGGGCAGTTGACATGAGTAGGCACATGGTTGATGTTCCAAGTGAAGGCCTAAGAGACAAGTGTGGATTGCAAGACCAAGGCAATCCCACACCCTCCTCCTACCTGTTCCACTCTGTGTTGATGATTTCCTGGCATCTCAACTACACCCTGTTGGGCCTCACTTCTCAAAGGCATTGGAGCTGCATTTCCTAGCACAATAGAGCCTCCCTGCTCAAAGGGTGGTCCTCAGACCAGCAGCATTGTCACCAGGGAGCGGGTTAGAAATACACAATCCTATGCCCCAATCTACACCAACTGGATCCAAGCCTGCATTTTAGTAAAACCCGGTAATGCTATGCCCACTGAGGCCTGAGGACCACTCCTCTTGAGCACTCAGATCTGATCTCTTTAGTGGCCTTATCACTTTTTGCTTATGGATTTCTGTATTTATACTTTCTGTTTACATGATTCTTAAGGGCAAGCATTGTCTTTTTTTTTTTTTTATAGATCTGTCTAGTTTGTAGATGAATTTTTTAAACATAGTGGTACTTAGTCAACTTCTGAATTGAATCCAGATTCTCAGACTGTAACCAGGAGAGTAGGCAAGCCAGAAAGGGGCCAGGGGCTAATTCAGTGGAGTTCTGGATTTAAACATACTTCTCTGTTCCACAAATTGTTTAACTCCTCTAAGCCTCAGTTTCCTTCACTTTAAAATACAGATCATAATAACTACCTCATAGGTTTGTTTTAAGGTTCACATGAGATCAAACATATAAAGCAATTAGCCTAGTGCTAATTGGTTCATGGTGAGTTCTCAATACACATTACCTACTATTACATTATCATGTAAGCCAGTAAATTCTATGCATATCAGAATCCCCAAAAGAAGCCCCCCCCTACTGTGTTTTCAATTAATCTTGGGATTCCCAACTGGTGTTGATTCTGCTCTCAGACAAGTGTATGGCAATGTCAGGAGACATTGGATTGTCATGCATTGGGGAGAGGGTGCCATTGGTATCTAACCCAGAGAGGATGCTGCTGAACATCCTACAGTGCACAGGGCAGCCCCTGCCAATGAAGCATGATTGGGCTCCAAATGTCAATAGTGCCAAGGTTGAGAAACACTCTAGTTACACACAGAGGGACTGAGGTCATCAAAGGAACCCTTTATTCTTGAGGATTTGGGAACCTCCATATGTATACTCTCTCAAATATTAATGTGGAGCTGGCCTCGTTGGAATTCATTGACCAAGAGCCACGTCTGTTCCTTTGGAACAGAACCACACTCTGCCGAACCTGATGCCGCCTGGTTAACCTATTAAAGGTCATAAAACAATAACAATCACATTGCACATTTCATTTTTTAATATCAAAGGCAGCTAGGTCCTTTGAAATGTAAAACATCCTAAGTGAGAGAATAGTGCCTGCAATTCCCCCAGGAGCACAAGGTCATTGTGAAAATAACATTGGTTCCCCTGCTCATTTTACTCAATTTCGAGATATTGCAGGAGGCCACACATCTGGGGAAAAAAGACCAGGCCAATAAGGCTGGTCTTTGGCTGCCCGGGACAGAGGTTGGACAATAGAGGTGCGGTCCACAGTTCAAAAGAGATGCTGGAAACGATGTAAAATAAATTATTTTGCAGCTGATAGAAGGATCAGGCATGAAACTCCTATCTCTTGTTTCCTTAAGAAATGAGAGATGCTTCAAGAGAATGTATTTTCCCAGGTAGGACTACAAAAACAAAGGGGAGAAAGAAGGAGGAAGCTTATCCTCCTGTGAACAGATTAAGCAGACACCAATTTACACCTTATTGTTAAGGATAACATTTTTCCAGGAGTGAGAGCCCATTTATATCTTCTGTAATTAAGCTAAAGTAATTGTTTTAAATGACATCCCCCCACTGCAAATCATGAAGTAAATATTGTATGTGAAGTGGGTTCGAATCCTGAAATATATACATGAGAACCACACTCAAAAATGTCACTCAGTCCCAGGGCCACCATCAGCCTAGGGATCTGCTGGGCTGCGGTAATAGCTCTCCTTGGTGGTATTTTGGTTTGGTAGAAGGCCAGGAATGACTAACTGAAGCAGTTTAAGAGGTGGTAGGTGGGGTGGGGACTAGCTTAGGGAAGGGCCATGTGTGGCCAGCTTCTCTGAAAGCAGGAGCCCTGGCAGTGAGCTAGCGA
The DNA here is from genome assembly GCF_963455305.1 of Plecotus auritus. NCBI lineage: Eukaryota > Metazoa > Chordata > Mammalia > Chiroptera > Vespertilionidae > Plecotus > Plecotus auritus. The sequence goes on along the minus strand of NC_137773.1, from coordinate 9,381,122 downwards.
GGGCTCCCAGACATGCAGGGGGCGCCATCCGTCTGTGGGAGCACACAGCTGCATCCAACTACCTATCACCTGCACCCTTTGCTCTTTGGCCATTTTCATTTGTTGGAAAATTGAACACAGAGAGCTGTATCTGAAGAGCTCTAAGAGACCAGCATCCTATATTCCCCATTCAGAAGAATCTAGTTGGGCAAAGAGGCATTTTCTCCCCTAACAACTGAGTTTGCATGGCCTCTATAAACAATGCAATTACTGAGCCAGATAATAAATAATTGCAGAACAACAGGGGAAGATAGCTGTGGGCAGGTGAGGAGGAAAATGGATGGTTTCAGATGAGATTTGCACAGTGAGTGAGTCAGCGAGGCGGCGTTAAGTCATCCCAGGTCATGTCTGCTCAGCACTAACTAAGGTCAATTACTGACCACACACCTGAGCTGATGCTGAAGGCCCCACCGCAGCCCAGACTGAGCCTTTACGGGATGGACGTTTTTACAAAGGGAAGTATTCAAACGGAAGCCTGGGAGGGGTGCTTGGCTAGTGTTGTGATCATTTTAAGAAAACAGTGGCCAGCCTTGGAATATACGTGTGTATGGAGTGTAACTGCCAATGCATCACATCCTTGGGCACGTGCCTGGGTCCTGTAACAGTATTCTTCCATGTGCATCCTCAACCCTGACATTGACATGGAAAGACAAAGCCTCAGATAGTGTCCTCTTTATGGTTAGGCTTAGACTTTTCTTGAAAAGGGCACAAGCACATCACAATCTCTCCTTTGGCTACATCTTCCTCCTTAGACCACTTGCCTTCTCAGTCCACGCAGGTTTGGAGAGTCTCCTTCTCTTCCCTGGGTTCCTTCTCAGCCTTTCCAGGGTGGCTATTCTGATGCATGCGGAGTCACCTCTCTTTGCTTTCGATTGCACTTCTCACAACCTGCTGAAGACACTCCCTGATGAAATCCTTTCCAAAGAACCTTCTTGACCTTCTCTTTTCCTTGACCACAAGGCTACTTCTGTGCTCTGTCAAGTGATGGCCCATAAATCTTTGTAGGTTGCATCAACAGTGTGCCTTTACAGATTCTCCTCATTCTCAGTGTTATCTTTAAAGGTAGAAACCTGTAACTCCATCATCTTGACCCAGCAGGATTCATTTTGTAATTTAGCAAGTACTAACTAAGTCTACCCTATGCACAAGGTGCTGGGCATCCAACCATAAACCAGAAAGACAACTCCCTGCCCTCTTGGAGCTTACATTCGGGTAAAGGGGTCACAGGATGACAAAAAAAATCAGCAAATTATACAGTGATCTATTAGTGTACTGTGCACTGGAGAAGGAGTATAAAGGAGGATGGGGTGTTTAGGGTGAGGGTGCGATTCTGTTTTAAATAGGTTGATCTGAGTTGGTATCGCTAAAAAAAAAAATGATGTTGGAGCAAACAAATGAGGAGAGTAACCCACGTACACAAGGAAGAACATTCTGCAGAGGCATGTGTCGCTGAAGGGAAGAGAATGAAGGAGAAATTAGTAGAATTTGGGATCTGATAAATTGGAGAGAGGACAAAGCATGTCAAATCTTTAGAACATTTGAAAGAATTTGACTTTAACTCTGGGTAGGAGAAGGAGCTGTTAGAGGGTTTTGAGCAAAGGAATAAGATCATCTGGCTTATATTATAAAAAGAATTCACTGATCGCAGAATTGAGAATTATCAGTGGCGGTGGGGAGGTTAACAGTTATCTATTGGGAGATAACAAACTATACCAAAGCTGAATGGCTTGAAACAAGAGTAATGTATTATTTCTCAACTGGAGGACTGATGCACGAAATTCATGCAAGAGTAGGTCTTCCTTCCCCAGGCTGCCAGTACCAGCTTTCCTCTGGCACCTGGGACCCAGACTTCCCTTGCAGCCCTGGCTTCGCCCAGAAGGCCATCCGGAAAGACGTCCGGTCTAATTAGTATATTATACTTTTATTATTATAGATGTGTTGGCTGGGCAGTTCTGCTGGGCTTGCCTGTACTTGCTTACTCAGTTACTTCTAGCTCCTGGGTCAGTGGGGGCTGGAGACCAGGGAATGGTTGGGTCTCTCTCTCTCTCTCTCTCTCTCTCTCTCTGTCTCTTTCTCTTTCTCTTTCTCTCTCTCTTCCTTTTCATATGGTCCTCCAGGAGGCCAAGTTGGGCTTTCTTTTATGGAGGTGGCACCCTTCCAACAGGGCAAGCCCCAATTTCCAAGTTCTCATCATGCCTTGCTTGTATAATGTTTGCTTATGTCCCAATGGCCAAAGCAGGTCACAAGAGTAATCCCAGAATCGGTGTGGGGGAGGACTGCATAGGAATATGGACACAGGAAGCCAGGATGCATTGGAAGACCTCAGTGTAGCTATCAGCCACGGGGGCCAAAGTGGAGATCATGGAGAGCAATTAGGAGGCTCTGTAATGATCCAGAAAAGCAATGATGATGAATTGCACCAGAGTGATGACAGTGGGAGTTTTCAGAAGTGCCTATATTCTGAATATAGTTTGAAAGATGGTCTTATTTTTATTCTCTTAAATCACTAGGACCAAGCTATTAAGTTTCCAGGAATTGGTAATGTTCTTATTATTCATGAGATGACATCGCCAAAAAAAGTTAGGGAGGTCAAGGGATAGGTTTCTTTTATTGCCAATAATTATTCAATGAGTTTTCTGAACAATTGAAAACTTAGTAATTCACTTAGTGATGTGACTGTACACGGCACCCTGTCAATATCATCATCAGCTAATATTTATTGAGCATCCTCTGAGTACATGGCATTGCATGACAGAGGTGAGCTGCATTAATTCTTCCGGCCAATGCAGGATTATTGAGTGGTTGATTGCCTCACTCTATTAATTGGTGCCCCAGCCGCCTCAAGAAAAGCATTCTGCTTCCAGAATACAATTCCTTATTGCCCTGGAGTAGTGTTAGCTTTGGTAGACTCTGACAGCATAGGGCAAGGATATAGTTCTCTGTGTTTATGGGTATGCTAAGGACTTTTTATTACTCTTAGTATCAGAAATTGGGAGACAGTAATCTCATTTAGTGCACGGAGAAGCGAAGGCTGAGAGTGGGGAAGTGGTATGGCCAATGCCACCCATTGTGATGGTGGCAGACCTGGGACTGAATGAAATACAGTAACTTTTTCTACTGCACTACACTGCCTCTCGGTGGTGCATGCTATTCCCATTTCTCTCTCACACTAATATACAGTCACGAAAACTACACCAAAAAAGATTTAACTGGCATCTATGCTCTTAAGGGTGTCTATGACACACTGTTCTTTGCTATCTGCCCAGCCAAATCACTGGAAAAGTGGTTTGTTTGTCTTGGTGTGTGTGTGTGTTTTAAGTCCCTTATTACAGGAGATTTGTCAGCTGTTAAAATCTCCATTTTTTCTGTTAAATTCTCATCAGAAAGATGTCACTGCTTTCAGTGCATCAAGAGATTTGAAAACCAGCACGTGAAATAAACTATTTCATTGAGATCCCTGCTTTCATTTGGACCTGGAAACAGTTATTCCATGGCGATTGTTTTGACTGATCATTCTTTTTGAGAGAGTCTCTACCTTTGTTTTTGTTTTTTTTTTTCTAATTAAAAGAGTTAAAATTTGGAATTAAGAAAGACTGTGAGTGGTGGGGGCAGTTTACATGCAGAATGTGTTTGTAAATCTCGAAAGCAGCACCATTCAATGTCACGTACTCTGCGATGCACTTGAGTGTACACCCTCCAGAACATCTGCCTGTGGTAATTCTGCCACGTTACCTATTTTAGTACATATCTCTTCCGAGCAGCTTCCAGAGCTTTTCAGATAGTCAACATCAGAAATTGCACTGTTTTATCCTGGATTTTACAAATAGCAACCAGATTCTTGTAAAACAGAACTATCTGATAAGTAAGGTTGTGAATTGCCTTTTGTGATTGTCATGGGCAAGAGTATTAAAGAAACCAACAAACAGTGCAGTACACTGGTTACTGTAAAAATAAAACCTGTAGCAGCGAATGCGTTTCTCTGATGAATACGTTCAAGGCTGTGATCATTGTGCAACTTCTCGTTGGATGCTTTCAAATGTTCCGTATTGAAAAACATCAGTAACAAGAACCAAACAGTCCACCAAAGCCTGTATTCAACTCAATGGAGAGAAACATACATTCTCCGAGTTTCATAGAGGCCAACCCTGCCTGGTCCACCATGGGAAGCAGAGATTTAAAGTTCTCTCCGGATTTGCTTTCCATTTTTACTTTATAGTTGGGGGCTGTTACCTTGTTTTTCACTTTAGGGGGTGTTCAAATCCCTATGCAAAACAGAAATGCAAAACAGACCAGACAAAGTTCTGTTCAGCAGGCAAAAATCAAAATGCCAGAACATGGTAATGAATGTAAGTCATTTTATATGCAAAATAATTTGTTTTAATTGGCTAAATAAGATCTGGTATAATTAAAATATTCAATAAACTATTACAGAAAACTATTTATGTCACCAGCCTTTAATCACATTATATGTTCATTGCAATTTTGTAAACAGATATGAAAATGGACCTGAATTATCTCAAATTTACAAGTCAGAAGGATACATAATTGTTTTACAGAAACTTCAGAGGTTATGCCCCTTTTTAATTTTAGAGATATTTTCTTTGATTTTGAGATGAGCAATTTATAGACAATTCCCGTAGCTTGACTCTCCAGTGAATCCAGGCAGAACCACTATGAGTAAGAAAAATCTTTCCTAAGAAAGCTCCTTTTCACCAAGGAGTAAGGATTATGTAGAGTGCGGTCCACAGTGTTCTCTCCCATCACATCTCCCTAAGGAAAAACAAACCTCCCAGAATAGATGAGGGTATAATTGGGCCTGAAATGACCCCATAGACGAGACCCTATGGAACTGAGAAATCCTCTCTCTAAGGATTAGTTGCCCAAGGGTCAAAGTAAGCTGACTTCTGACTAATGTGTAAATGATTGGGGGAAATGATATTCTTCTGGAGGGCAGCAGTTAATTCTTCCTACTGTGAGAATCTCTATTTGTTTGGCATGAGTTAATTTTGACACTAACTTGAACACTGGTGGACTTTGAGTATGTGTTCAACTATATACTAATATATATATATATATATATATATATATATATATATACATATATATATATATATATATATATATATATATATATTAAAGTAAATAAATGTCATGCCACCTAAGGCCTTATTCTTACCATTTTCTAAAGGCCAGGGACTGTATTATAAGCTCTTTCACATACCTTCTAGATGATAGAATTTTATACCTGATATATATATATATATATATATATATATATATATATATACACACACACACATATATATATATGCAAATATATTAATAATATATATATATATATATATATATATGCAAAAAGAGTGAAGACACTTAGTTCCTACAAACTTCAGGAAACTTAAAATCTATGCAATAAAGTAAGAGTGATCTAGATATATTGGAAGAATAAAAGGTCACTAACAGTGTGAGATACCCAAAGGCAGGACAAGATTAATTTGTACAATTATATGTAATAAAATGTTCCAGGCAATGGGTGCTTGGAAATTGGAGAAATATCATTTACCATGAGTTCATATAACTTAGAAAGCATACGTTGAGGACAAAGAATTTTTTAAATAAATTTTAAAGTACATTTTTATTGATTTCAGAGAGGAAGGGAGAAGGAGAGAAAATCATTGATCTGCTGCCTCCTGCATATCCCCAAAACCCAGGCATGTGCCCTGAGCAGGAATTGAACCGTAACTCCTGATTAATAGGTTGATGCTCAACCACTGAGCCGCACCAGCTGGGTGAGGACAATGGAATTTTTATGTTAAACAAGGGAAAATATACCTTTAACAAAACCAATTCCATGGGAAATAACATGTGGAGGTACCAGGGCACAAAATGCTTGTGGCTGTATATAAACCAGTGGGTGAAAATAAAAAATATTGCTAGAAATAGATGGGTTTAGGCAAAATGGGGGTGCCTCCTTCACTCATTCATTTAACAAACACCTATATTGAACACCTACTGTATGTTAGTCACTGCTTTACATGATAGGAAAATAGCAGTGAACAACAATATATTCTGACATCATGAAGTTTATGCAAATATCAAAAGAACGGTTAAGTGTTTGATACCATTGATCATCCTGCATAGGGCGCACAGGGCATGTCAGTTGTAATGCTTTTGTTTGTGCAAATACAGGCAGATATACCTTTTATTTATACGTATAAATAAAATAAGTCAATCGTTGAAAGTCAATGACATTAGCACCATGTACATCAAAAAACATGACGTTGTTTGACTGAATAGTTTATGTCATTCCAGGTTGTTTTAGTATTGTACAGACTTAGCCAGAAAGAAAATAAATGAGAATATAATTATTTCATTTATTTTAAAAGTAAGATGAAAAAGTGACTGAGCGCCGTGGGTATTTGAGTGGTTCTATCTACCTTTCTCTGTAACCTCAAGTGGATGACTTTCAGCTAATAACCTCCACTTTTCCATGCAAGGAATGGGCGGCCTGAGAGCCCCATCTTTAAGCAGAATACAAATGACAGGCATAAGGAGCCCAATCAAATTGATGAGTATCACTTTTGTACCTTTGTGTGGGTTTGGTTTTTTTTCCACAGAGAATGTCTTTTGTTTCTATCTACATGCGCCATTCACATGCAATGTTTGTATTTTATATTGTTTTGTATAATTAGGATGGTTCCCATAAAAAGGGTGAGGAAAGCATTTCCATATAAAAGTGTTGCTGAATTTTTAAATATGGTTAAAACTTTAAACCCCATGATCATAGATGAACAAGGAGCCAACAAACATTTATTGAGTGAGCAAGCTACTTTGTTTAAAGATGTATGTATAATAAAGATTCAGAGATGTTTAAACACCAATATTGCTCTTATTTAGTCTATATAATGTAATTGGAAGAATAGAGCATAAACCTGAACACCCAAATAATAGTAAACCAATGCAGTGTGGACTAAGATGTAAATGACAGGTGTGGATAAGAATGACTGGAAGGTAGAAAGATAGGATTTCTATCCCGGTGTTGACATTTGCTCCTGTGACATTGGGTAAATTAATTTTATTCCTCAGTTTCATTTTCTGTGAAATGGTTCTAACAACAGCATGTGGTGAGGTTTAGAAATTAGGAACAATGCCAAATCCCTGTCATATAATAAGTACTTATATTACTAGCTACTCTTTATTGTATAGGTGCTAGCTGTAGCCTAGCTATTGTGCTAATCGTCTTACTTCTCTTAGCTAATTAAATTGTTAAAACAATATTTTACAGATGAGGGCAGTGAGCTTGAAAGAGGAAGGGCACTTGCCCTAACTGGTTTGGTTCAGTGGATAGATAGTCGGGCTGCGGACTGAAGGGTCCCGGGTTCGATTCCAGTCAAGGGCATGGTTGCGGGCACATCCCCAGTAGGGAGTGTGCAGGAGGCAGCTGTTCAATGTTTCTCTCTCATCGATGTTTCTAACTCTCTATCCCTCTCCCTTCCTCTCTGTAAAAAAATCAATAAAATATATTTAAAAAAAAAAGAAAAAAGAAAGAAGAAGGGGACTTGACCAATATCCCACAATTAGAAAGCAAATTTCAGGGCCAATATTTAGAACTAGGAAGAATTCTACAGCTAAGCGCTTGAGTAGTTACTATGATTAAAACAATGTCATCGCTGTAAATGTAGGAAGGTCAAGAAAGTGTTTGTGAAGGACGTGTAAGTTATCCTGGTCTTAGATAAAGGGATAGGAATTGAATATGTTGTGATGAAGGAGAAGAGGACATTCTAGAGAGAACAAGGAAAGTGCATGAGGCTTTGGAAGAAATGTGTGAATGTGTGAGGATCAGGTTGAGGGAGCAGGGAGCGCCTATGAGGAGGTGATAGAATGAATATTTACATGGGTAGGTTGGTGTCAAACCACAGACGTGGTTTAATATGAGGCAAAAAAACTGCACTTTGTTCTCTAAAGAATAGTGAATGCTTGAAGATTTTTTTCTTCTAAAAACTAATATTTATTTTAAATAAGAAATCACTAATTACAGGTTTTAAAAGGCTGACAATAACCATAAATATAATTGCCAGAAAAGTAACATGATCTTTTTATCATCAGCCTGACACACCTTTTTAATTCTTTTCCTACATTTTTTTTCTGTGTGCTCTTTGTTTCTTCTGATGAATTTTCACTAACACTTTTGAACCTTTGAAGATTTTAAGCCGATTCATAAGGTGATGAAATAGAACAGATTTTCAATTGACCAATCAATAACTATTGGGAATAGATGTCATTCAGAGTGGCATTTTAAGAAGGTTATTCTGGCTCATGAAGGATGAATTGGAGAAGAAAAGAAATCCTCTTGAAATGGCTGTTTTCAATCCCTGTGTCATGACAGTCAGGAGAAGTGTCACAACTAACAAGGCACTAATAGTAAAGTATTGGTTTGCCACAGATTAGCTGCTTTCTCCATTAGAGCAGATTCAAGGTCATTGCTAGAATAACGTCAGGCTCCTTCACTGCAATCCCAAGTGCTTTCTCAAGGGCGGGAAGGCCATGGTGTTACACTCTGGTTCGGTCTTTGGCGGGACCCTAGGAATGTCCCCAGAAGAGGGGGTGCCTCATTTTGTCACCCTTCATGTTTGTCACCCAAATGTTTTGGGACAGAAAAGAAAAGCATGGGGAAGCGTTCCATTAAAGGCTGATTGCAATAGTCCGGGCAAACATGGCCAGACCTAGAAGGTTTCAGGAGCCTAGAGATGAAAGAATAACTTTGAGAGGCATGGGGTGGGGTGGGCCTTTGATAGTTATTGATAATTGGATGGGAGAGGAAGGAAGGAAACAGAGGAGTCCTGGAAGGCTCCAGGTGTGCACACTGCGCACAGGTGAAGAACTGGGAGAAAGGGCTTGCTTTGAGGGTGATAACATACTCTCCCTCTGAGCTCTTACAACAAACTGTTGGGAAGATTTGGTAATAACAGGCGTTGACACTCATAAAGTACTTGTTGTGTGCTAAGAAGGGAATTCCCCATAGCACATACATTATTTTTACCTAATGGCAGCCCCCCGGGAGACAGATAATATTATTACACCCATTTTCACACAGAGAGACAAACTAACTTGGCCAAGGTCACACAGCAAGCTGGCGGTGGAGCTGAGACTCAATCCCAGGAAGCCTGGTTCCCAAAACGGAGCCCTTGGCCACTATAGACGCCGCAGTATAAGCACACGAACATCAAGGTCTCCCACGGAGAAGTCTTGTAGAAGTTATATTCTGGGAAGAAATATTAATGTCACTTGAGCCAACATTGGCACCCCAGCTTAATCTGATAGCCCCCCCCCAAGATATCTTAAAAATAAATCATAGATAGCAACATGTAAATGTCTTCTCAGGGTGCCCACCTCCTCACTCAGGAAGTGACAAAACATAAACAACAACACTGATAGCCATTTAGAGCTTTTTACAAGTCTTTGTGGCCTACACTTCTTTTTATCTTGCCCTGACCTTGTCTGGCTGACCCTGTTCACTTCCATCCCCCGCCCCCCCAGAGCCCTCTCCCGCTTTTATTGCAATGATATAGTTGTATTCTTGCAACAGGGTCTTTATTTTCATTGGCAGGATATTCTCAGTCTACTCACTCCCTTGTACAAAGTTAATTTTAACTCTAGGACCGATAGCAATAATGCCGCTTCCAGTAGACCCTGAGAAATGTCCACAGAGAATTCCGGATTCCCGGGCCCCCTTCCCTCACTCCTCGCTGGCCCTGCAGCCTCTTTCCCGCTCCATCCGAGATCTGGGTCCCCTGCTGCCTTCTGTTCAGCCCCTGTGTGTTCTCCAGTCTCTGCTCTGCCTTCATGATGCGAAGGGTTTCCTCTTGATCGCATGGCGGGGAGGGGGGAGTTGTACTTCTTTATTCGGCTCCAAGCTAAAAAGATATCCTCCCTGTTGCCAAACCGCAAGAATCATGACACTTCGGGTTTAACCGGAATAAGCAATCCCTCTTTGGATACAGTGTGGCCAGGATGGAGGAGGAAGGTCTTTTTTCCTGGACCGCTTCTCACTCTATATCTGGCGGCTGACATAGGGACTTCAACATTCCAGATGCCCAGGGTCCGCGGTGTGTGGTTGAGACACACCATAGTTGAAGTAAAATAACTGGTGTTTTTTAGGGTTTTTTCCCCCCTCTCAAAATAATATCTCTTGTAAGTAGGACACATGGATTTACCTTTAGTTTTCAAAATTGCTTAAATTTCTAAAAGATGGTCAGTGAAAAGCCTCCTCTTCCTACTGGCTCACTACCGCCTTAGCCCAGGTCAACAGGGGAAGCAGGTAGTCATTTTCACCAGCATCTTAACTTACACACACACTCCCCCCCTCGGAACCAGCAATGTGCATCCTGAGAAAAGAGGTCACTTGGGGAATTTCACTGTGAAGTCCTCGCCCCCGGGTGGCAGGAGATGAGCAGAAATGGCACAGCGCTGGTGCAACACCATTGGAAACCCTTTGAATGGGGAAATCACTGCTTTTCGACTTTGTCTTAAAAATGGAACCTCCCATAAAATGGTCCTGGGAGGCGGAAAGATGCAGGAAAAGTCTGTAGGAATAGTGACTCCAAAACTCTGTTGCAGGACTCCAGAAAGCAAGCCTGTTGTCGCCGTGGGAGGGAAACCAGAAGGAATGTAGGGTCCCCATTCCTCATAGCCTCTCCTGCAAACACCTTGCCCCCCCCCCCTTTATTTTGCCTTTACTAATAAAACTAATGGCGAGAACGCGCCTTTCCAACTCTCACCGGGAACACGGGTTTGGCGAGTGCTGACATTGTGGCGTGGGCTTTTTCTCTCCGAGACCATTATTGAGACGAAGCACTTGTTCCTTCTTTTGTTTACCCGTGGCAGTTTGTCAGCAGTTATGATAAGTAGAGTTCCATCTGCCAGTAAAACTACGCTGCAAATTGCCGGGAGAAATTAGCAGCTTTCATTGTTGCCTACATAAATAAATAGGCAGAATAAATTGCACTTAAACACCCCCCCCCCCAAAAAAAAAAAAAAAAAAGAAAAAAGAAAAAAGAATCACAGGTACACCGCACAGTTCAATGGCAATCAGACAAAACCGGGGACACAGTGAGATGATCTCAATTTTCCAACCTGGAAGATGCACGAATGTGTGTCTAAATGAGAGAGGCAGTGTATCATGCTCGCGGAGATAAAAACAGAAGCCGCCAGACACTGCTCTGTGCCTTTATTCTCAGAATCCTTTGCCTGAAACCCACTGTCTTTTCCCGTGTTTCTCTCCTCTCCTCTCTCTCTCTCTCTCTCTCTCTCTCTCTCTCTCTCTCTCTCTCTCTCTCTCTCTCTCTCTCTCCCCTTCCCCCGCCACACCCCCCCCCCGCCTTCGCCCCATCTCTTACTCTCTTTCTCTCCCTCTCTCCTCCTTCCTTCCCTCGCTCATTGTCCTCCCTCTCCTCCTGCTTTTGATGCTCACAGTTGTCACATTCCATTGACTCTCCCCTCTCCTCTCCTCTGTTCTGACACTCACGCCTAGCGGTGCTTCGGCCAGGCAGCGGCAGCCTCTCCTGCGAGTTGGAGTCATGTGTGCAGCTCAGTTTGATCGAGCGTTCCTTTCCTGCCTTTTCACTCTTACAAAAGATTAAAAGGTGGCGTCACATTGCTCCCCGGTTCCTTCCCGCAGGAGGGACTTAAAAGGGACAACAAAAACTAATCACTTTCCATAAGCATTTTCTTGCTGGGGAAAGCAAAAAAAAAAAGGGGGGGGTGGGGTGGGGTGGGGGAGAGAAAAAGAAGAGGCGGGGGGCGGAGGGTGGATTGAGTGGTGTAATTTGAGACCGGTGGTGAGGATTGGGGCGAGCGAGAGATGCTGCACGCTGCTAACAAGGGAAGGAAGCCTTCAGCAGAGACAGGTAAGAGCGCCCAGCCATGGGTCTGCCCGAGTGGCTTTAGTGAAATCTCTGTTTGCACCGTTCTGTAATTGAGAACGGCATCCGCGGCAGAAGCCCGTGATTTCTCAGCCAGCTTCCTTTTGTTTAACGTACAAAGTACCTGTATTAATTTTGACGAATTAGAGCATGCAGCAAATTCAATTGAAAATAGATTTGTATAGTAAATGCATTTATCCTGAATGATCTCGCCTCCGTTTTTATTTAAGGGGAGAGACGAGAACGATGCTTTGGATCCGCGTAGCACTTTGCATTACGTTCAGTTCTAAACAGCTAACGGGAAAATAAAATAAGCCAATTGATCCTGTTTTTTTGTGAACTCCGGGACTCACACGCTGGGAGAGAGAGCCGGCATTTGAAATTTTTCTTCCCACCCAACTTCTGATGCGTTATAATAATTTTTTCCACTGGAGGTTTAAGCCAGGGTAGAGTTTATTTAAGTCTAGCTGCCGGGGTGTGTTTGGTTTGGATCTTGTGGGGGAAGCGCTGCTTATACCTCCCTAACCTGGGTCAGGTTGATGTTTCATAAATGGAGATGAACTGTTGTCCCAAATGCAACATTAAGTTAAAACATCAGGTTAGGGCATGTTTCAGAAAAGAATCCAGTAAATAAATAGGGGAGCTAAATGAGGACAGTTTGAAACGGGAGTTAACTCTGGTGGTGCTGTGTTATGAGCTTTTTTTGGATTTTAAGCGGCTCAATAATGAAGGGGAGTGATCATCAGTCTCAGCTCGGAACTTTGCATTCAGACCCTAAATACAAAATGCGTGTGGATTGGCACTGTAGGTGGCTGCTAGCAACCTGTCCCTTTTGTGCGCTATGAATGGGAGTTGTGGATTATATTTGATGGCATTTCTCCTTTAAAGAGCATTGGGATGGAGTTTAAAAGGTTCACAGCCATTCTAACGTTGAACAAATAGAAAATGCAACGTATCTTAGTCTCCCAGCACCTGATTCTTGTGGCTGCTACTGGTTTTTAAAGTTTTGATACATTTGTTTTTAGCGTCAGTCTTGGCTGATTGTGTGTTCATTGCCTCTGCTACTAACATGTATTGCTGGCTTGAATGAACCGAGATTTGAGATTGTAAAATTTAAAAAAAAAAATCCAATTACCTAGAGTTTCATTTAAGGATAACAGAAATCCAAATCATACCCAGACTTTGATCTCGGGTGTCACCTGAGATGTTTGGATTGATTTTTAGGTGATTATTTTCTGGATGTGGAAAACTGGAATATTAAAAGTACACAATTCTGTGCAAAGAATGCTTCTCCGGCATGAGACACAGAAAGGTGACTTCAGAGCCTCTACCAGGTTTGGGGGCCGGGAGAACTGCTGTGCCGTGGCATTGTCGAGCTCAGCAGTGGCGTGAGAGGGTGTTTTCTCTATGTATTTGGTGATAAGATTTCTTTATCCCCGAGTTTCCAAACTGGACCTGCTCTTCCAAACCATACCCTGGCATGTCTCGTGTCTGCCAGACCATCCATCTAATGGCATGTTGTGGGTGCAGCCCGGGAATCCAATTTTCTAAGGACACTGGGCGGGAGCTGCTGAATTTGGGGGAGGGGGGAGTGGACACCAAACGGAATATGGGCCTCATCAGACGTCATTCTCGAGAGCATCTGCAATGGAAGTTCTGTGGGGACACTTAATTTTCCCATCCTGTTTAAAGACCAGGGGAAGACGTGGACAGGGCCAGGGAACTGCTGCAGGCTGCCGTCACCAGGCTGGTGACAGCATAGTGAGTTCTTAACACCCCAGCACGTATAGTTTTCTTTTTATCAACTTAAGAAACTTTGCAGAACCTTGACGTAGCTCTTCCCCCTTTCAATCGCGTTTGTCCATCGCTGGCTCACATAAAACCTTCTCTCTGACTCTCGCCGCACCAAACTATTGAGTGTTGTTGTGTTGCCGCCGACAATGGTGATGATGTCTTAAGTCAGTGGTAGGTGTTGAGGAGATGGGCCGGGAGATAGACGTTGTCTGCGTCATAGATACATTTTGTTTGTGAAAGCGACTTCTTCCAGGGGAGGAGATGATACGTTTGAAGCCGTGGCTTGGCTATGTGTAGCCCTGAATGGCTGTCCTTCTAGAAATCTAACGGGAACCAAAGTAGGCAGCAACCCTTCAGCTGTCCACTGGCAGGTAGTTCAGCATACACTTTTGAAGCAGATGGTAACCAAAACTATCCTGACTCAAACTATCTGAGTCATATAAATAGCATTTTTCTGACTTTTCCAGTAGATGTTGCTGGAGAGCAAAGAAAAGATTATTATGTTTTTACAGAAAAAAAAAAAAAAAAGAAATGCAGTAGACTTATACAAACCAATGAAAAAGATCCTTCTCCCCAAACTCTGCTGGTAGCATTTTGCATAATTTGCTAATTAATGAATTATATTGAATCATTCCCTTTTATGATGGTCTATAGAAGAAAGCTATTAAAACTTGAGTTCAATTTTTAAAATTATGAAATTGTTCTCTTTAGTCCCTATATATAATCTCTGTTTGCTGTTTTTCCATTTATAAAAAAAAAAATCAAGTTAACTGCACATTGCTATTCAGAACATTTCATCCCTGAATGCTAAAACCCTTTAACATGCAAATATGATGTCAGAGGGAGAACTGAAATAGAATACCCTGAGAAGAGTAATGATCAAACGCATTATAAAAATATGCACCAGTTGCCAACATGTAATGAAATATTAAGAAATTAAAAGCATGCAACCTCTAAAGTAATAGAATTTCATTGCTCTGAGACTGTTTTCCCACTGAATATTAAGTGCTTAATAGATCTATCGGTTAAAAAAAACCCACAATCACAACCCTACATGGTTTGTCAGTGAATTTCTTTCATTATATGATTTTGAAAAATTAGCCCAATAGGATTTTCCTCAGACTAGGAAATGTAATTAACATTGGATATTAAGTGCCAGATTTCCAGGCTTGATGGAGAAAAGAGGAATTCAGAGAGCAAGAATCAGTGCCAGGAGCCGAGGGGACCCACGCTAAAACTCGTCCGCTGGTGATCACTCTGATAAAATGACAAAGACGTCCCCGAGGAGCCCGGGATTTTGGTACCCAGACACGAACTGATGCAATTTCAGGCAAGCAATGACCTCCATCTGTGGGAATATTTATTTTGGGGACTGATCAGTTAACCAGTTTCAGTTGTGAAGGAGACGTGCTTGGATATGACAGAAGCACTTGCAGATAGGATAAGGGTACAACCTAGGAGGTAGAGCTCTCTGCTTGTTCTTACCATAAGCAGTCCAAGCTGTTTCCTGGTGGTTTTTCCGTTCGCATGGAAGTCCTTCTTTGTCAGTTTTCATTCCTGAGGTGTGAAATGCTCTATAGGATGTTTTTACTTCACACCCATTCAGTTCTATTTTCTGGGAGGGAAAAAAAAAAGCTTATATTTAGAAGGCATGCGTGTCAACTACTCCTATTTTGTAATTAGCACTAGAAATCCACTGGGGTAAGGATGTTCCTTTTTTCTTTCTTTTTTTTTTTTTGGTTTTGATTCAAATACATTTTTTGTGCTTGACCCATAGTGGTTATTTTTTTTTTTCTTTCTGTCTTTAAATAAGAAAGGCTTTATAATTTGGGGAGAGATTTGGGTTTATTCTTCTGATTTTTTTGCTGCTCACTTTGGGTGTTCTCTACTTTCATGAGAGCTGTCAAGCGCTTGCTATACCCAAAGCACTCTGACATAAACAGGGCAAATAACACCTCCGACAACAACAAATGTCCGTTCTCTCCCTGAGAGCCTCAGGGGGACTGAAAATGCAAACCGCACTCAGAGAACAGCCTAGGGCAGTGGTCGGCAAACCACGGTTCGCGAGCCACATGCGGCTCTTTAGCCCCTTGGGTGTGGTTCTTCTACAATATACCACGGCCTGGGTGAGTCTATTTTGAAGAAGTGGCGTTAGAAGAAGTTTAAGTTTAAAAAATTTGGCTCTCAAAAGAAATGTCAATCGTTGTACTGTTGATATTTGGCTCTGTTGACTAATGAGTTTGCCAACAACTGGCCCAGTGGGTTCAAAGGTGCCAGGTCCTGACTCCCTTCTTAGGAGAGCTGAGAGGAAAGGTCACTACAGGTCGAGGGGATCCTGAGGGTGACAGCCTTTGAATTAGGAGTGAAATGTGGAAACACGGTATAATCCTGATGAGCAAAATCAGAGGGATCATGGGGAAATAATGCCCAAAAGAATGACCAATGTCAGTATTCTGAAGGGCCTTGAATGTCAGATCAGGGTATGTAGTAGCCACCAGGATGTGATCTGGCAGCTTCCAGAGGAGTTCCCTTGCTGTGGAATGGGGAAGGAGTGGAATAGTGGGTCTTTATTAAGCCCTCCACCCACCCAAGAGATGCTGAAATGCCTACATAGGGGCCATCTGCTCTCCCATTACATTGTGGCCTTAAGGAACTATTGTTCTTAATGGAATAGTGCTTTGCCTTTTAGGGATGCTGTTAAAAACAACAGCAAGAACCACTAGAGTAGAGACTGGAAACCAGCAAATAGTCCATTGCATTAGCCTAAACTTGGGAGGTATGGTTGAGAAATACTGTGGAGGGAAGGGAGAGTGGCTGTGAGAAACACCTTCCCATTATAATTATTGCAATTTCTTGTGTGTACTGTAGATGTCATGGCCTCATTAAGCAAGGATTTTGTGTATATGCATCTGTTTTCATAAGACAAGCCTTCACCCTTCGTCAGAGATGAGACCTGTAGTTTAGAAGATGTGCTATTTCTTTCTACTACTTGAGGTAATCACGTAGTGTTGTGGGCATCTCCCATTTGCTGACATTGATTAGGACGGATTTGTAGGACTTTTAAGGGTTTTCATGTCTCTGAAAAGGGATATACTTTATTTATTAGAATTAGTTGCCGCTCTGAATTGCCTGTGTGTCAGTTACTTTCAAAAACCTTGACTAACTCACCCTGAACCCTTAGATATCTGGTGTATTCAACCGAAGAGCTTAGCTGTGGAGACTTCCCTAACTATATAATAGAAAGTTAATGTCAATACAGAAAATATTTTCTTGCATCCAATAGACTTCATAATGAGAAGGAGCAAAAATAATTATTAACACAATTAAGTAAGTGGAGTGCCACTGTTTTCCCCTGACGTTGATTTAAGCAGCCTATTCAGGTGGACAGGGTCAGCAATAGCACCTGGAAATGAAGCCATAAATGAGTGTCTTGCCTTGTCCTCGAACCACTTTAATCTGATTTGTTCCATTTACCTTTTCCAAGCTTTTCATCTCCCCACCATTTGAATACCATCAGAGATGGGGGGCTGCCCATGACATTCACACTTGACATTATCAAACACAAAAGGCATCACTCATACACTTGACTGCATTACAATGCAAGGGAAAAAAATAGATCCCAAAGGCATAGAAATTATTGTTTCGTGCCTTGCACGTAGGTGGGTATTTTTTCCCTGTTTCCTCCAGCCTGCCTTATTTGACGGATTTGCTTCTGTGTGTTTGCAGAGGGTTCTGAAAACCCTGGAAAAAATCAGCACTCACAAATCCATAGCGTACACATCCTTATGTTCATTGGAGGTATGTGTAGTAATACAATGGAAATTTACAACTCTATTAATATGTGTTATTCGCTGGGCACCAACCACATTTTTGTGTAGTGACAGTGTTGAACCTTGCACTGGAGCTGTCTTTTCACCATGTCTCCAGTCCTTCTGTGAGACAGCTATGGACAAACCTTTTCCTGACTCACACATCTGTGGTCACTGCAGTCACTCGATTTGTGCTGGGTAGACCAGAAATCTATTGACTTTATTGCAGTCCTGTGTGTGTGTGTGTGTGTGTGTGTGTGTTTTGGGGTTAGGAGCAGGATTCTTAAAGTGAATATAAATCTATGTGTACCTCTCTTTGCTTATTATCCTGAGCTTTCTGTTCAAAGACAGTTTACCCCCTCTCCCCCCCAATATGTAAGACAACATTTGTGAGCTGAACAAATAGTGTTGTCAGATTGTGGTGAATTGCTTCAGTAGTATTACATCATGCATCGAGATCACATGTGCTGTAACGCTCTGTAAAACAGCCAGCTATGTGATATTCTACAGGTTTAATATACTTCTGCTGCCTTGTACTTGGGAAGGATTTCTGTAATTGGAGACAATCTAGCAAGAAGAATTTTTGAAGTCATTGGAGGCTGAAATATAAGTTTTTTGAGAAATGTGACTTTATAGACTTGAAACTGAATGGATTACAAATTTCTCTTAACTGGGAAGAATCATAATTGCATATATAGTCCAGGCCTGATTATCTAGGGTTTGGATTTCCAGCACAGGGATTATCCCGATTTCTTCTCTGGCTCCCCTGTCATCTCTCTAACTACCTGTCATGAATCATTTCCCTAATCATGGGCACCTCTGCTAATGGTAGGGAAGGACGTATTTGAGCAGCAAAATCCAAATCAGTGAAGCACACTTTAGAACAGCTAATTATGTGAAAAAGTCTGGGCGGCTATGTTTTTGAAACTGTTCACGAAAGTTAACTGAATTTCAGTTTGGGGTAGTGGAGTCTCTTTCTATTTACAAATCATGGCTTTCTATAGCTGTTGATATGTCAAACTTTTACCCACATGTTTAAGAAGCAAAAAGTAAATCAAACAGAGTGAATGAGGCTAAGTCATTGGTTTCATTGTTCTAGATCAGAAGCGGGGAACCTTTTTCTGCCAAGGGCCATTTGGATATTTATAACATCATTCACAGGCCATACAGAATTATCAACTTAAAAATTAGCCTCCTATATTTGGTCAAACATTTAATTAACTCACCCTTAATGCGGCCACAAGGCCATACTAAATGATATCTTGAGTCTTATACAGCCCTTGGGCTAGATGTGCCCCATCCTGTTGTAGATTATATCCTTTCCCTCTCTTACACCCAGACCAACTACCATTTTGAATTAACTTCTTGGATGGTGTGCCTAGCTGGAATTGTAGAAGGCCACTTGGATCAAGCCAGTGTATCTTTGTAGGTAATCAGGGTTCCGATTGGCATATTCCTCTAGAATTAAGTACAAAAGTGGGTTATTGGTGAATTTTTGCAAAGTTCGTTCTAGGTCTGTGAAATATGCCATTGGCATTTTAATGGGAAGTGCATTGAATTTATTGCTTTGGGTAGTATGGACATTTTGATGATGTTGATTCTACCAATCTATGAACATGGTATGTTCTTCCATCTGTTTATGTCTTCCTCTATCTCTTTTTTCAGTGTCGTGTAGTTTTCCGCGTATAGGTCTTTTACCTCCTTAGTTAAGTTTATTCCTAGGTATCTTAATTTTTTTGGTGCGATGGTAAATGGGATTGCTTTTTTAGTCTCTCTTTCTGTAGGTTCATTACTGGTGTATAGAAATGCCATAGATTTTTGGCATTAATTTTGTATCCTGCTACATTGCCGAGTTCATTTATTAAGTCTAATAATTTTTTGATGGAGTCTTTAGGGTTTTCTATGTACAGTATCATGTCATCTGCAAATAAGGACAGTTTTACTTCTTCTTTTCCAATTTGGATGCCTTTTATTTTTTCTTCTTGTCTGATTTCAATTGCTAGTACTCCAGCACTATGTTGAACAGGTGTGGTGAGAGTGGGCATTCCTGTCTTGTTCCTGTTCTTAGGAGAAATGGTTTTAGTTTTTGCCCATTGAGTATGATGTTGGCTATGGATTTGTCATATATGGCTCTTATTATGTTGAGGTATGATCCTTCTATTCCCACCTTGCTGAGAGTTTTTATCAAGAAAGGGTGTTGGATTTTGTCAAATGCTTTTTCTGCATCAATTGATATGACTATGTGATTTTTATCTCTCAATTTGTTTATGTGATGTATCACGTTTATTGATTTGCAAATATTGTACCATCCTTGCATCCCCAGGATAAATCCTACTTGGTCATGGTATATGATTTTTCTGATGTACTGCTGAATACGATTTGCTAGAATTTTGTTGAGGATTTTGGCATCTATGTTCATGAGGGATATTGGCCTGTAAGTCTCTTTCATTGTTATCTTTATCTGGTTTTGGTATTATTTCTATGCTGGCTTCATAGAAAGAGCTTGGAAGTGTTCCTTCCTCTTGAATTTTCTGGCATAGTCTGAGGAGGATAGGTTTTAGTTCTTCCTTGAATGTTTGGTAAAACTCCCCTGTGAAGCCATCTGGCCCCGGGCTTTTGTTTGCTGGAAGTTTTTTGATGACTTCTTCAATTTCTTCCATAGTTATCAGCCTATTGAGATTTATAGTATCTTCCTGAGTAAGTTTTGGAAGGTTGTATTTTTCTAGGAATGTGTCCATTTCCTGCAGGTTGTCTAGTTTGTTAGAATAGAGTTGTTCATAGTATTTTTAAATAATCCTTTGTATATCTGTGGAGTCTGTTGTTATATTTCTCCTCTTTCATTTCTGATTTTGTTTATTTGGGTCCTCTCTCTTTGCTTCTTGGTGAGCCTAACTAGAGGTTCATCAATCTTGTTTATCCTTTCAAAGAACCAGCTCTTGGTTTCATTGATCTTTTGTATTGTTTTTTTGTTCTTTATGTCATTCATTTCTGCTCTGATCTTTAATATTTCTTTCCTTCTGCCCACTGTGGGCTTTTCTTGTTGCTCTCTTTCTAATTCTTTGAGTTGTTGAGTTAGATGATTTTAAAAAAAGACCCCGAATAGCTACAGCAATCCTGAGAAAGAAGAACAAAGTAGGTGGGATCTCAATACCAGATATCAAGCTGTATTACAAAGCCACTGTTCTCAAAACTGCCTGGTATTGGCACAAGAACAGACATATAGATCAATGGAATAGAATAGAGAAACCAGAAATAGACCCAAACCACTATGCTCAATTAATATTTGACAAAGGAGGCATGAACTTACAATGGAGTCAAGACAGTCTCTTCAATAAATGGTGTTGGAAAAATTGGACAAATACATGCAAAAAAATGAAACTAGACCACCAAGTTACACCATACACAAAAATAAACTCAAAATGGATCAAGGACTTAAACGTACGACGGGAAACCATAAAAATACTAGAGGAATCCATAGGCAGAAAAATCTCTGACGTATGCCAAAGCAATTTCTTCACTGATACTGCTCCTAGGGCAATGGAAACTAAAGAGAAAATAAACAAATGGGACTACATCAAAATAAAAAGCTTTTGCACAGCAAAGGAAACCATCAATAAAACAACAAGAAAGCCCACTGCATGGGAGAACATATTTGCCAATGATATCAATGATAAGGGTTTAATCTCCAACATTTACAGGGAACTCATGCAGCTTAACAAAAAGAACAACCCAATAAAAAAAGGGGCAACTTATCTAAATAGACACTTTTCGAAAGAAGACAGAAGGAAGGCCAAGAGACATATGAAAACCTGCTCAAAGTCACTAATCATCAGAGAGATGCAAATCAAAACAACAATGTGGTACCATCTCACACCTGTCAGAATGGCTATTATCAACAAGTCAACAAATGACAAGTGCTGGTGAGGATTCAGAGAAAAAGGAACCCTCGTGCACTGCTGGTGGGAATGCAGACTGGTGCAGCCACTGTGGAGAACAGTATGGAGTTTCCTCAAAAAACTGAAAATGGCAGTCCCATTTGACCCAGTGATCCCACTTCTAGGATTATATCCCAAGAAACTAGAAATACCAATTAGAAAGGATATATGCATCCCTATGTTCATAGCAGCACAATTCACCATAGCTAAGATTTGGAAACAGCCTAAGTGCCCATCAGCAGATGAGTGGATTAAAAATCTGTGGTACAGCTACACAATGGAATACTACGCTGCGGTTAAAAAGGAGTTCTTACCATTTGTGACAACATGGATGGAGATGGAGAGCATTATGCTAAGTGAAATAAGCCAGGCAGAGAAAGATAAATATCACATGATCTCACTCATTTGTGGAATATAATGAACAACATAAACTGATGAACAAAAACAGATCCAGAGACAGAGAAACATTAGTCAGAACGTCAAACCTTAGGGAAGGTAGGGGACAGTGGGGGTAAGGGGGAGAGATCAACCAAAGGACTTATATGCATGCATATAAGCCTAATCAATGGACACAGACAACAGGGTGGTGGGGGCATGAATGGGAGGTGGGTGGTAATGGGGGAATAAGGATACATAAGTAATACCTTAATCAATAAAGAAATTTTAAAAAAAGTGGGTTATTGGTACCCAAACCCCACTTGATTAATCTCCAACACAAGTACTTTCCCATTTCCATGGTCAGCTGACTTCCAGTCAAGCCTTAAAAACAATATTTACATTTAGAATTTGACCCCCTAGAGGTCTTCCAAGTCCCAAAGGACTTTAAGGACTTTAAAGCCTCCCAGATACCAGAATTAGACTGAGATGATAAAAGGATTTCCTATAAGATATGTCTGTCTTATATACTATATTACTGTTTAAATTCTTATTTAAAATATGGATTGAAACATGTTGGTCATTGTATTGCATCATCAACTCATCTCAACATTCAAGTACATTTCTTTCTAATAAATTTGGGTTTAATCTTGTGATAAATTGAAGTGTGAGGTTGCATAGCAGGCTTCGCCAGAGGGCTTGTAATCACACAATAGGCCCAGACATTCCCAGCCATTGCCAAGTTTGCAGTACAGGGTGCAGAATTCCATCTACTGGATATTGTGACAGAATCAAAATTTTATTTCCTCTCCTTTTTTAAATTATTTCTTTTTGTTGTTGATACTACATCATTTGTGTCTTGGGCATTTTCAAAATCATACAGCTATATCTGCCACTCTGTAACCATGTCCTACCAAATAATGCACCACTCTCTTATACTATCCTTGCTAGTATGTGACACATATGTCTGTAAGTAACTGGCTGCACTTTGAAGTCCCTAATCACATTTTACAATATGTTTACTTGCTAAATCTATTATGTAATGTAAGTGATAAAATATGTATTGTGTAATGTAGTAGACAGAAATACATGAAAAGACGATAAACATTATTACTCTTTTGATGCAAAAAATATTCTTTTATCACTAGATTAAAATTGAGTTTATTAGAGAGAAATTTACTTGAAATTTTTTTAATCCTCGCCTCAAGAGAGGAAGGGAGAGACACAGAGAGAGAAACATCAATGTGAGAGAGAAACATATGACTCCCTCCCATAGGCACCCAACCAGGGATCAAACCCTGCAACCTAGATATGTACCCTGACCTGGTATCGAACCTGCAACCTCTTGGTATATAGGATGGTGGCTCCAACTGAACCACCCAGCCAGGGCTCCTTGAAGTTTTTAAGTGTCAAGATGTAGTTGAGGATGTAATAATAACAAATAATTTTATTTTTTTAAAATATATTTTATTGATTTTTTTAACAGAGAGGAAGGAAGAGGGATAGAGAGTTAGAAACATCAATGAGAGAGAAACATCGATCAGCTGCCTCCTGCACACCTCCTACTGGGGATGTGCCCGCAACCAAGGTACATGCCCTTAACCAGAATCGAACCTGGGACCCTTGAATCCACAGGCAGATGCTCTATCCACTGAGCCAAACCAGTTAGGGCAACAAATAATTTTAAATCCATATTGTATATAAGAAAATAAACAGTAATAAAACACACAAAACTGAAAATAGAAAACCTTGGCGACTATTAGAAAAATCATTGACAAATCTAGTCACAAGTTCTATATATGTAGAAAATGCCTCTTTTCAGTTATATTGTGTGTGCATATTTATATGCATATACATGTATATACACATAAATATATACATATGTGGTTACTCTGTGTCTGTTATTTGCATACCTCTACCCCTAACTTCATATCTATCTCAATATCTATACCTACATCTATGTCCAGAAGTGAGAGAATGAGTATATGCCTGGTAAGATATGATGTGGCCATATTCCTGGGAAAATACTGTGCTTTTTCCCAGCTGATGTCACCTTTCCACAACCAGGGATACAAACATGAACCAGTCATCATTCTTATCCAGTTCAGGAGCTAGTCCTGAACTAGAAATTATTTTAATGTTGAATATTTCACTCATGGATATATTTAACAATTGGAAACACACAGAGAGAAAAATGTCAAGGATGATAAAGCCACCTGAGGCCTTACTGGGTACCTCTACACTAGACATGTTTTGCCTGGACAGGAGGAGGATTGAACAGAAATAAAGCAAGTATGGTTTGGGGGGAAGATCATATAAAGTGATGTGGTCCCTACCAAAAATAAATCCGGCTTTATGGAAAAGCCAGGCCAGTGTGTCTGAAAACTCTATTATGCCTTACGGCTGGCAAGTCACAAGACAAAGAAAGATCGGATTGGTTTGTCTGATAGTCAGTTTCTAGAGTTCTATACAGGCGAGAACACGGAAAGTCCTGTCAGCATGCTTTGTATTAAACGTGTGCACATATGGTCTTCTTTTGAAAGTGTGTGTAAATAATGTGTGTGTCTTTTGCTAAATGAAATGGCCTTATGTGGTTAAGATCCTTCTTTTCTCAATCTATACAGCATTTGAGATGTATATGTTTTATGTGCTATAGCCATGTATCTTATGCGATTTATATACATGCACATATAATCTCTAGAGGTCAGTAGAATATAAGAAATGGGCTTTCCCTTCTAGATGAAACCTAGAGCTTCTGGAGACCATTTTTCAAATGGTAAAATGATGATCATCGGTCAACCAATGACATTAGGAACTAAAATCATTAATCAGTGTTAACAAAAAAAAATTCATGTCATTCTTATTCCTGAAATGAATCTAATCTATTTGTTTTAAGCAAATTTCAGATAAATGAACGTTTGCATGGCAAGAACCTTGACAGAAACCCAAGCTATAATTACTTTCTTAGGGTCTATTATAAGACTGTGAGTCTACAGAACTTTTTCTGAAGATATTTTTAATGTTACTAGAGCAAAACAGTAAATTATTATTAAACACTTGGCTATTATATCCAAAATACTATTTCTATTTTAGCTGCCAATTCAGCCTCCTCAACTCTAGAAATGAATGATTTCATGATTTATAAGTTACAATTCTGTTTGTTCTTGTGAACTAAATGTCTCTGATGTTGGGAAATGTATTAGAAAATTGTGATTTATTTTATATATAAAGCTAAAATAGTTGACAGTTTAGCAAATTGCCTCACAGTTGAGCATGTTTATCAAGTTTTTCTCTAGAAAAGTCATGTCCAAAGAGTGTAGAGAATGATGGCATGTAGTTATGAACTATTTGATCACAGCATTGCTGGTGACTCTTATACTCCATCCCATGCAGGAGAAAGCAGGGGAGCAGGACTTCAGGTTTCCAAGAACTTGAGAAGGAATGGTTGTCATTTAAGTTGAGGTCACATGCCTTGGCTTAGAACTTAATATGTCTTGTACACATTAATATCACTCACACTTGGAACTAATCTATCAATAACCTGTTCTCATATTTGTGTATTCACACCATAGTGGATTGCATCTTTAGCTCCATTTCCTCTGTATAAATGCCTACAGCAATAGTCATACATAAGACACTAGGAGGTGATGTGGAGCAATGAAGAAGGCATTACAGTCTTACACACACACACACACACACACACACACACACACACACACGCACACACACACACAAATCTGTGCTGCCTACACAAAAACAAACACCTACTAAGCATTTGCAGAGAGTGATCACATGGAGTATTTTAAAAAAATTTTAGGCTGAGTGTGGCTTCAGTCATAATCAAGAGATATCCAGTAGATATTTAATAAATATTGATGGAGCACTTCCATGAGCAATCTACTTACTTTGCTGCCAGGTGATTAAATGAGGAAGATACAAAATATGTCCTAGCCTCAAGGAGTTTACAGTTGAGTGAGGGTCCCCATGCATCATCCCCCCTGCCTCTGTGCCCCAACATCTGCTCCTTCAAGTGTCTTCATTCTACGTTAAATAGGCTTACAGTTGTAATATAAATAAATAATACAATAATTAATAAGTAATAATACAAGAATAAACTGTGCTTCACATACTCACAACTGTAAACCTACTTTTTCCCCCTCCCCTGTATTTGATTTATTTTTAGTTGGGTCTAGGAGACTGGGGCCACTTTACGTAAGGATCTTCTCCCCCAAAATCATACTTTGCTGCTGTCTTTTACAACTCTCCTTCTTAAATGTTCTGATAAGGTCTTTGAGGTCCCTGATTTGATAAGATGGAGCTATCCCTGCTTGCTTGTAATTGAATGACCCTAATAGGTGCCAGTCTTTGTTTTAACACCCTGAGACTTGTGTTTGTCTTTCTAACACGAGATTTCTGAGATTCCCACATTTTTATTCTCTGTGATGGACACATGTAGATGACTGAGGAGCTTCTAGCATGGGCAGTTGTCAGCACACCCATTTCACTACGGTTTTTTTAGTTGGCTATTTTAATGAAGCCACACTCTCAAAGCAGAAAAGTATTCTCAAAGTACCCTGAAATATGGTTACGAATGGATTTGGAATTAAGGGGTGGACAACTTTAATCTTTTATGATTTTGACTCAGCTACATTCCAGATATTAATACCTTTTAATTCACAAATGTGTGATGAGTGTGGTGAGATGAGGAATACAGTGGAAAGAGCATTCATAAATGGTCTTTTCTCATTATTATTAGTTTCAGTTACCTTCTGCATTTATCATCTACTCCTGTGTTCACTGTCTTTTATTTTTGTTGTTGTCTAAAGGAGGGAGTGAATATTTTATAAAAAGCATAAGGTGAGATTACTCCATATATTTATGTGGTTAAAGCAGCATTAGAATGGTGTTATTATTCAGAAAGAACAACAGCAGTTGCAGGAAGAACTAAAGCATACTTGATCCAGCGTGGAGGGTGAGGTGGAGCTCCCCATTACTTTATAGTTTGGTGTATTTGCTATGTATTACCAGGGATTTTACTTTTTAATATTGTGTCAGGGAAGTTTAAAAAAGGAACATGTGGAGACTAATAATGAACAAATGCTTCTCTTCATTTCGGGTGAAATTTTAAGAACTCATCAAAAACATTTCAAAAAATTATTTGCCTTTCTATATTATACAAAAACATAAACAACCTCCCAGCCATTCTAGAAGTTCTTTAGGTTGCAATCTAATGCAAATGCTCATCAAATTATGAGAAAATTATTTTTAGTTATACTAATAAACATTAAAAGGCTGGTCAGTTTACTGTCCTCCTGACAATGTGCATATTAAATGATTTGAGTTCACAACCGTAATCTCTACCTGTTTTAATTTTTTTACAATGTGCCCTTTGCCCTAATTTTGGCTTCGATGAGGATGATGTCAGATGTGCATTTCTGCCTCGCTCCCTTTCCTTCTCCCTTTCCTTCTCCAAATAGTCTCCTGTCAAATCCTCTCCTACAACTTTAGTAGAAATCCTTTATACCAAACATACTTTATACTTCTTCTTGAATTAAGAAGATATTTTCATAAAAAAGTAATTTTTTGAAAAATGAAATGCACTTGCCATGAGAAAATAGATTGCATTTGTAAAAATTATAACCACCCCATAACACGGTATCCCTCATTTCCAAAGTGTTCTGGAATGAGAGAAAAAAAAATCAATATCAGAGTAAAAAATGTATTTCAATTTAGGGAGATGATTTTTAGTTCCAAAATATATATGCAGTTATAAAAATAGACCGTTGACTTTTAAATTGGGTTTATTTTGTAGCTTGTGGATTTGTTAATGTGAAATTAGTAATTGTTGATCTCTGGGGTGGGGTGGGGTGCAGTATCTTCAGTCTGAGCTTATTACAATGTAAAATATGGATTTCTTTTACCCTAATGGCCTCTGAATCCTATTACCATCCCATTAGAGAGTGTGGGATTTTCGTAATTCTGTTGTTGTTTCCAGTGGGCAGTGAATATAATGAGGAAGGGCAGGGGTTAATGCAATTCATCTCTTTTAATACTTGTAACTCTGAGTCCCTTATCACTCACTGTGGTTTCGCTGGGGTTCCTCTCCCTCTCCCCCCTCTTTCTGTTATCTTTACAGCCCAATATATTTCTCTATGCCTTTCCCAACCGGAAGAGTTTGGAGAAGGGAGTAATTTGGTGAGTCTTAGGTTTAAACAGAATATTAACTACTAGCTTTTCATAAGCTGAAGATAAACAAATAAGGTGGTGTGTCAGCTTGTTGTGAAACAGGCTGTAGCTCAGAAAGGTGGTCAGTGACTGCCGTTGTGCCAAGAATAGCATTGAAATAGCTCTTCAATCAAGATCATTTATAAGGCCTTTGGAAGGAGAAGCATGAGACAAGCGGGTCGGATCAATGCCCGCCAGTGTTCTGGGGATAATGTTTCCATGTGTTTGTGGAGACAGCTGTGTCCTGGGTCCTAGGAGTGCTAGAGAGAGAGGCACTGGGAAAGCTTTCCAAGGGATAGGAATTCGATTTCTCTAAAGAGAATTTTATGAGCAATACTTAATTCCCTACATATCAGACATGCTCAGTAGCCGTACCTGTCTGATTATGTACCCCTGGTTTTATTCATGAAATTTGTTTTTAGCTAATACAGCTTTCCTCCGAATAAATACGAACATCAGATTACTTCTCAATATGTCAAAACAAATTAGCTTCCCACAGTGATGCAGTGAAAGGTGTAACTATTTTCCCTTTTTATATGTCAGAAAGCATTACTGGGACTGGGAAATTCCCGCTTTCCCCCCTTCGCCCGAGAGCCGGGCGGTTTGCAGAAGGCTGGTTTCATGCACACGCGTGGTCCCCCAGAGCTCCGGCACCCCCCTCTGCTGCCATTAATGAGAATCGCATGCTGAGATCCAAAGAGGCATGTGGGCTCGGAAAAAGGCAGGGAATGGCAGGAGGTGGTCAGACCATTTCAATCTGTTGAAAGTGAGTGATATTCCCAAGGCTTATTGTTCACCTTCTCAGAGAATTAAGTTTCCATATGTTTCATCACAAGTGGAATAACTGTGCAATATGATTGCAACATGAAAATGTGTGCTGGATGCCACCGTTGAAAACTGGTGTTTTGGGGGAAATTTCTTCCGATCGTTATGTTCTTTCTTGATTGCCCACCTGGTTACAGCTAGTAGTCTATGCCTGATGATAGTGTTTAGATGTGGTATCTTGGTATTGAATAGTTTGTGTATCTGCCTTGAATATTCATGCATTGAGTTTCTTCTTAATTTGAAATATCACTTATCATATTTCTAGACAGACCATGATAGTATTATTTCTTTCCATCAGTTGGGTGCATTGAGTGAAATTCATTTTAGAAGATAATTATGTAGCTACAGACACAATTACTTTTCATTCCAATGAATTGATAGGAATAAGCATGGTTAAAGGATATTATTTCCTTTTGATTCTTGGGTACAGTTTACCTTTTCAAACCACCCCCCACCCAATCACTTGGGAAGTGCAAACAAACAAACAAAAATTAAATAATATCTACTAGAGGTACCTACTGATAGACTAGTAGCTCTTTTTTGTAAAGCATATACGTGAGACCATTGGCAGGGAATCAATCACTAGACTTACAGAGGAGACAGGTAGAACCCTTCAGAACTTCTCTCTGCTTTGTAAAGGACAATGTAGTTATTGTGCCCGGTTATTCAACAAGTAGAAGGCGGACCTCTGTTTTTGACTCAGGTTTGGGTCTCATTTAATTCATCTTGCCTCTTTGTTCTTGAACCATTCCTTCAGTTCTGCCAAGAAACATAAAAATCAGATGACACTAATGTTCCTCTCAATGGAGAATGATGTATCATCTTTACCATCGTTATAAAACCACAAACTTGTCATTCGTTATCGCTCCCTTCATGCACAATATACACATTATTTAACAGTTGTTGAATATCAGCAAATCAGCAATGAAGTTTGACTCTTTGTAAGACTAGGTAGTTTAAAAAAGTGTCAGAATTCAAAAATAAATGTGAATTGTTGTGTGGAGGACATAGGAATGCTGACTGCCACATTTTATACCACATTCTATCCCTTGCTTTCTTGAAAACACAATCTCTGCAAAACTGGTAAGCTTATGATAGCAACAGAAATCAACAGATTTTATTTAAATATACATTTTCTAACTATAAAAGTAGTATGGTCCTTATGGGAAATTTGGAAAATGCAGAAAACAATTAAACATACCCTACACGATCTCATCCAAATCTGTTCATTTAACCCTTTTAAATATTTTAAAAATTGGGATTTTTGTTCCAAGCATTCATTGTTACACTGTTGGAATTCTCTCATGTATTAAATAGCACTCAAAAACAACATATTAATGTTCTCCCAAAGTCTGTGCCTTAAAATATATACCATGACTTTTAAAAAGCAACTTTCATTAATTTTATAAGCATCCAAATTATAGTTTATTATAAAATAATTTGGAAAAATATACAAGTAAAAGTAAAAATTCTTTAAAATGACACTATAAAAATAAATACTGCTGAAAGTTTAGTGCCATTTTGTAGCATTTTGCCTCTGTAATAATTAATAACAGTGTTTATTTTTTAACTTATATATTCTTTCTATTGAGGTTAAACACTTGATCTCCTGATCTATCTACTTTCCACTGAATTTTCTGCTTTATTATATTTTTCTAAAACAATGTAAGAGATTTTCCTTTATTTATACGTATTCTCTTTTTTTCTTTATTGATTAAGGTATTACATATGTGTCCTTATCTCCCTCCCCACCCCCCCACCCCCCACTCATGCCCTCACGGCCCTGGTGTCTGTGTCCATTGGTTAGGCTTATATGCATGCATCCAAGTCCTGTGGTTGATCGCTCCCCCTTACCCTCGCCCTTCCCTACCCTCCCTCTGAGGTTTGATGGTCTGATTGATGCTTCTCTGTCTCTGGATCTGTTTTTGTTCATCAGTTTATGTTGTTCATTATATTCCACAAATGAGTGAGATCATGTGATATTTATCTTCTCTGACTGGCTTATTTCGCTTAGCATAATGCTCTCCAGTTCCATTCATGCTGTTGCAAATGGTAAGAATTCCTTCTTTTTTACCACAGCATAGTATTCCATTGTGTAGCTGTACCACAGTTTTTTAATCCACTCATCTGCTGATGGGCACTTAGGTTGTGTTCAAATCTTAGCTATGGTAAATTGTGTTGCTATGAACATAGTGTGCATATATCCTTTCTGATTGGTGTCTCTGGTTTCTTGGGATATATTCCTAGAAGTGGGATCACTGGGTCAAATGGGAGTTCCATTTTTAGTGTTTTGAAGAAACTCCATACTGTTCTCCACAGTGGCTGCACCAGTCTGCATTCCCACCAGCAGTGCACGAGGGTTCCTTTTTCTCAGCATCCTCGCCAGCACTTGTCATTTGTTGATTTGTTAATGATAGCCATTTTGACAGGTATGAGATGGTACCGCATTATCATTTTGATTTGCAACTCTTGGATGATTAGTGACTTTGAGCGTGTTTTCACTAGACCACCAACTTCCACCATACACAAAAATAAACTCAAAATGGATAAATGACTTAAACATAAGACAGGAAACCATAAAAATATTAGAGGGATCCACAGGCAGCAAAATCTCAGACATATGCTAAAGCAATACTTCACTGATACAGCTCCTAGGACAATGGAAACTAAAGAGAAAATAAACAAATGGGACTACATCAAAATAAAAAGCTTCTGTACAGCAAAAGAAACCATCAATAAAACAACAAGAAAGCCCACTGCATGGGAGAACATATTTGCCAATGTTATCACCGATAAGGGCTTAATCTCCAACATTTACAGGGAACTCATACAACTTAACAAAAGAAAGATAAACAACCCAGTCAAAAACTGGGCAACGGACCTAAATAGATACTTTTCAAAAGAGGATATTTATATGTATTCTTGGTAAACTAATGCTCGTCATTTTCATTGTTAATATTTTATCCTAGCATTTTTTTTATTTTCACATGAAGATATTTAAAATTTTTATGTAATCAAGTCTTCTAATATTTTAGATATCTTGAATTGTTTCTCATATTTAAAATAATCCATATTATAATATAAAAATGTTATAATAACATTAAATAATTTAATCTGTTTAAAAATGTATATGTCAGGTGAAGGTCTATTTTCCCCAAACGTTAATCTATTATTAGAAATTTCACCTCATGTTGTATTAAATCTCTTGTGAAGTAGGGTCTATTGGAGGGCATTCTGCTCTATCTGACATGTTTGTATAAATATATTTTATTATTAACTCCACTATTTTGGTACACTAAGTTTATAGTAAGTTTAATGTAACAGAAGATGCTTTCCTTCTTGTCTTTCTTCTCTTCAGAACTTTTTTATTTGTTTATTTTTCCAAATAGATCAGAGTCATATTAAATTTTTTTAGCCCTGGCGGGTGTGGCTCAATTGGTTGGCCATCATCCCATGCACCAAAAGGTTGCCAGTTTGATTGCCAGTCAGGGCACATGCCCGGATTGCAGGCTCCATCCATGGTAGGGGGAGTGTAGGAGGCAGTTGATTTATGCTTCATTCTTATATTGATGTTTCTATCACTCTCTCCCTCTCCCTAAAAAAAATAAAAAATACGTTTAAATCATGTTAAAAATTTTTAATTCATTTATAAATATTCAATTCAATTTTATTAAATTTTCATTTTGATTATTCAACTGTATGTGTTTATAGAATGTGAAGAAATGTTACCTTCTTTAACAATATTTTTCTCTTTAACTTGAAGGTCTATAATTTGTGTGTTATTTCTCCAGTAAAACATTTCTTCCCTTTTGAATATGTGGGTTTGGTGTTTTGGCCCATTTCTCTCTCATTTCTCTTAATCAGGCAATTTTTTTCTATGATTATAAATTCCTTATGCATTTGAATAGAATAATGCAGGGAATTTCTCCTACATTGCTTTCTTTTCTTCTCGAGAAATAATGTATATCTGTTCAAAAGTGCTCATTATATTAGTCTACCAAGGGCCAGATTACATTTTCTGAAGCATAGCTGCACAAAACGAAGTGCTGAGCTCACATAGTTGGTCTTTATACATTTGTGTGTCAGCACTAAACGCTGAGCAGTCTGAAGAGTTCGGATGGCTCTAGCTTCTCCGGGGTAGAAGCCTCTAAGCTATGATCCATCGAAAATCAGTCCAGTATGAAACTCCGCAAAAGAAAGTGTTACTTGGTGGAGTAAGTTTGAGAAATAATTCCTATAATAGCCCTTTCTTTGTTCTTCATAATAACTATTATTATAGCAAAAGCTCTGACAAGTTTATAATAAAAAGTTATTTGATTTGTTTGTTCCCTACTTCTCCCAAATTTCATTAACAGCATTAAACATTTACTATTTTTTAAATTTATTTTTAATGTTGAGAGTATTACAGATGTCCCCCATTTTCCCCAATTTGCCTGCTTCCACTGTGCTCACGCCCCACCCCAGGCCTTCACCACACTATTGTCTGTGTCCTTGGGTTATGCATATTCTATATAATAAAAGGCTAATATGCAAATTGTCCCCTTAAGAGTTCGACTAGGAGACTGGGAGTTCGATTGCTCCCTATGACCTGCGCTGACCACCAGGGGGCGGTGAGGAACATGGTGGGAGACCAGCAGAGGTGGCGCTGAGGGAGAGAGGGAAGGAAGAGGCAGGGAGGTCGGGAGGCGGGGAACCTGATCAGCCCTGATCGGTGGCCAGGCCTAAGGACCCTACCCGTGCATGAATTTTGTGCACTGGGCCTCTATTATGCATATAAATTCTTTGGTTAATATCATCCTGCTCCCACAGCTCCTACCCTCTGAGACCTGTCAGTCTGTCCCATGCTTCCATATCTCTGGACCTGTTTTGTTTGTCAGTTTATTTTGTTTGTTAGATTCCACATATGAGTGAAATCATGTGATATTTGTCTTTCTCTGACTGGCTTGTCCATCCATTCTGTTCCAAAGGGTAAGAGATCCTTCTTTTATACAGCTGCATAGTACTCCATTGTGTAAATGTGCCACAGCTTTTTTATCCACTCTTCTGCTGATGGGCACTTGGGCTGTTTCCAAATCTTAGCTATTGTAAATAATGCTGCTATGAACACAAGGGTGCATATATTATTTCTCATTGATGTTTAGGGATTCTTAGGATATATTCCCCAAAGTGGGAAACCTTGATCAAATGGCAGTTCCATTTTTAATTTTTGGAGGAATCTCTGTACTGTTTTCCACAGCGGCTGCACCAGTCTGCATTTACAACAGCATTGTATAGGGTTCCCTTTTCCCCACATCCTGGCCAGCATTTGTGTTTGTTAATTTATTGATAGTAGCCATTCTGGCAGGTGTAAGGTGATACCTCATTATGGTTTTAATTTGCATCTCTCTGATGGTTAGTGACATTGAACATTTTTTCATATGTCTCTTGGCTATCTGTATGTCCTTTTTGAATAAGTATATAGTGATTTTTTTGAGAAAGGGGAGATTATTTGTTTTGATGGTTTGTGTTTTGTTGTAGATAAATGCAATACCTACTACTCGACCAACAAACTTACACTGAATATACCAATTGTCCAGGTATTATTCCAGTCAATTTTTATTTCTGTGAGTCTCTTTTTAGGTATAGAATGAAAGATAGTTCTACTCTGTTCTTTAGAGGCAGGTCTCAAAGCATTTCACTCACTGGCAACTTATTTCACGATGGTGTAGTAGTTGCAGCTGCTGTAGATAGTATTAGACAGTCATCATACATAGCAGTTCTATGGTTTTCAAAGAAGAAAACTTTTTAAGGACCAATTTTTGTCTATCAAATGGGGGCAGCATCTTGCCAAAAGTTATGAGCAGCAGCAGAAGTGCATAGAAAGCCTGTCATACGATTTTTATAGAGTGGCCACTGTCAGAGATATACTTGGCATTACAATTAATGATCATTGACAAGAAAAATGAAGAGAACACACTCCCTGCTCTCAAACACCCCAACAGTGGTGCAATAAGGAGTAACAGTTTCATGATGCTTTGCAATTTATATGTATCTTAATGTACACAGTGGAGAAGGTACACATTCAGATAAGCGCAGTAGAAGAACAGGAAAATGCAGAGAGGGAGCTGAAATGAACTGAGACAGCGGTTCTCAGGGAGTGGTTATTCCCTCAGTAATAAATGTCAGTCCTGAATGAGGAGAAGCACCCACCCCAACTATAGGAGCATTTGCCCAAGTTGTACATGGACGGCTGTCACACAGCTTGATGGAACTGAACCAAAATGGCATCAGAGTTCCATTCCTCAGCCCTGAGTGCTTGCTGAGTTTAGTTTCTTCAGTAACCCTTCGATAGGGTGGCATTTTAAAAGACATTCCAAAGTTGTAAGCGCTTTTGTGTCCTATTGACCCCTGGGTCATCCATGGGTAAAACCTCCTGCCTTTGTTACTGGGGCGTCTTTTTATCCTCCAGGAAATGAAGCCCCAGCTCAGCAAGAACCATGTGGAAATGTGGGCAAACGTCTTTATTACTTTAAGTCTAGACTACTGTAATTCTCCATTTGTGGATCTTCTAAACCGTGTTATTTATAGGCTGCAACCGAAGGGGATAAGGCGGCCCAGATCCTTCCTGGCATTTTATCACTTCAGCATATTTAAAACCATCTATTTCATGCTCGTATCGGTTACACATAAAATTTTACATTGATTGTGAAGTTTTTACTCACATAAATGGTGCCACAGAGATGTGGTTACATTCTACCTGTCTCACGGATTTTTTTCTTTCACCAAACCCTGGTCACTTCCAAACACTTGAATTTGGAAACTTTTTATATGTCCCATGACTTTGGGGTAAGTATATTCAAAGTTATGCTGGCAAATTTTAGCTTTTATTATATTTTTAAAGATAAAATTTTATTACATCAGAGGTCAGTTAGGGGTGACCAGGCCAGCAGAGGAGGGAAGTTGGGGGTGACCTGGCCTGCAGGGAAGGGCAGTGGCGGGGGGACCCAGGCCTGCAGGAGAGAGCAGTTGGGGGGGACCAGGCCTGCAGGGGAGGGCAGTTAGGGGCAAACAGGTTGGCAGCAGAGCAGTTAGGCATCAATCAGGCTGTCAGGGGAGTGGTTAGGGGGTGATTAGGCTGGCAGGCAGAAGCGGTTAGGGGCAATCAGGAAGGCAGGCAGGCGAGCAGTTGGGAGCCAGCAGTCCTGGATTGTGAGAGGGATGTCCGACTGCCTGTTTAGGCCCAATCCTACCTAGATTGGGCCTAAATGGGCAGTCGGACATCCCTCAAGGGGTCCCAGATTGGAGAGGGAGTGGGCTGAGGGACACACCCCCCATGCACGAATTTCGTGCACCGGGCCTCTAGTGTGTGTGTGTGTGTGTGTGTGTGTGTGTGTGTGTGTGTGTGTAGGAGGCCCGGTGCATGAATTCATGCATGGGTGGGGTCTGGCCAGCCTGGCCAGGGCGAGGGGACATGGGCGGTTGGCTGGCCTGCCTGCTGGTTGAACTCCTGATTCAGGGGACAACTTGCATATTAGCCTTTTATTATATAGGATATACACTGAGTGGCCAGATTATTATGCGTTCAGAGATCATAATAATCTGGCCACTCAGTGTATATTACACTATTAATTAGTAATCTTTTTAAATTGTTTATTGTGGCTGGCCTTTTTCTATACTTTAAAATTTTTATTTTAATAACTACATGATTTTTCATGTATGGACTGTGGGATTTCTCTCATTTAGCAATTATTCCTTAACAAAATATTGATCAAGAGTTCACTGTTTACATGGCTCTTCCCTAGTTTATGAAGATAAAACAGACACGTGTCCCTGTGTTCCTGTAGAATTAACCCTCTATTGCTTGAGACTGAACCTCCTTTCATTTTGCAGCAATTACTAAAAAGATCACTTTGTGTCTTAATTGAATCATTCAGGGATATTTGATCCAGCCCTCTCTGTCATACTAACAATATAAGTGTTCTGCCATCTTTTTCAGAAATTCTTTTAGTCATGTACCCCTAACGTGGTCATCTTCTTATGGACATAAATTCTTCCTCTCTGTTTGGACCCTATGAAATAAGACTGTATTTGAACTGTGTTTAGGGGTTGTAAGACCTATGCTCTTTGCTAAAACCCACTTAGCTCTGAGCCTAGCCCAAGCCCATGGGCCTCAAGTCAGTGTCCACTGCTCTATCTAGGAAGAGAATTTGGGAATTAAGAGTTTAATTAAAGCTATAAGTGTTCATTCCTTGACATCAGGTAAGACTTATAGATTTGCTTTAAATTATAACATATACACTATATTTGAGGGGGTTCTGTCCACTCTGTTCATGGAAATACTCCTATAATTGGAAAGAATGCCCCAGTCAGAGCTGTTTCTTTTTGGGTTTTGAGATAAATCACCATTGTAAGTCTTTGGGTTACTCATCACAAGCATTTCTGGAATGGATCCTTGTAGATAGCAAGAATGCTTGCAACTTTCTTCTCTCTCGCCTCAGCAAAATACCCCTATTGTTGGCACACCAGTTAATCACATCATGCAGATGTCATTGGATGATAACCACATGTAAGTTTTGAGATAACTGGGTACCTCTCAGTGCTGAAATGTGACTTTTTTCATGCTTACCTGGACTTCATGTAGATTCTTTTAGTCACACATCCCCTGCCAGATAGAAAGGAATATTGTATAAAATGGAAATAATTTTAAAATATACAGTATTTTAAAAGAACTTAAAAATTTTAAAATCTGTTAGTAGATAAAAAATCTGGCTTGATAAAATTAAACTGTATTAAGATCATTTACAACACCAGGTGCCAACTTTGTTTCCCTCTTTCTCCGGCCAGCCAGTGGAGAAGTTGTATTTCTCATTGATCAGGAACATAAGACTTCCTACCCAAGTGCTTAGATGCAAATTTGAGGAAGCACATGTTGTTTTATTTTAATGTTTAAAATATATAATATATAAAAATACATTAGCCTGACTCATATGGAGTGTGGTGACTGAGCATGGTTCTAGAAACTTCAAAACAAGTCTCCCTCTTCTATATGTTAGAAATTAGGTTCTCTCAAGATAATAATCAATTTAGAAATAGTGGTTGCATACAGACATGTAATTTCCATGTGTTTTGTTTAATATAAAATATTTTGTTTTCATTAATTAAAATGAATATTTTAACCCTAGCTAGTTTGGCTCAATAGAGTGTTGGCTTGCGGACCGAAGGATCCCGGCTTCGATTCTGGTCAAGGGCATGTACCTTGACTGCAGACTTCTACCCAGCCCGGGCCCTGGTTGAGGCTCGTGCAGGAGGCAACCAATCGATGTGTTTCTTTCATGTGGATGTTTCTCTCTGTCTTTCCCTCTCTCTTTCCACTCTCCCTAAAAATCAATGGAAAAATATCCTCAGGTGAGGATTAAAAAGAAAAAAGGAATATTTTAAAGCCTAGAATCAGAATTGAGCACTCTTAAAGTAATTGTAATTTTGTGGCATGCTTCATTGTTTATTTTGACAGAGTCAAAGATGCAGATAATGCAGGGAGGTAACTGTGTATGTACTTCAGCCTGTTCATATAGGAAAAACTAATGTCCAGGAGTGACCATCTTTAGTATGTCGGATGACCAAGAAGAAAGTCTAACCAGTTCAACTGTGTTACACAATTTCTGATGCACCCAAGTTCTCACAATTCTCCTTACAAATACAGATTAGGAAGAGAAAAGCCGATTGGCTCTCAGTTCGAAATGCATTACATTCCTTCTGACCCCAGCTCAAATAAAAACAGCATGCTTCCAAGCCTTGCCATGGTCCCAAAACTGAAATTACTCATTTGAAACTGCCAGGACCCATCAATGCAAAATCAAGACACTCCTTTTTGAGTCCTTCATTTGGAGAACATTCATTTCAGGGGTTTAAGATAGTCATCTTATGTTATTATCAGATAAATCTCCCTTTACATGGGCTGCTACTCTCAAGACAGGTCCTCACTTATTAAAAAAGAAAAGATAAGTTACTAGGAGACTAAGTGATCAACAGAGAAATTAGTAAATCTGAATCAAAAGTCTATAAGCAATGAAATTACATTTTTTGTTAGTCACTTAGAATCACAGAAACTCTAAGGTACCAATACTTATCTAGCCCAGAGCTGACCTTTGAAATAAGGGGAAACTGAGACCCAGAGAATAAAAATGACTTATGTAGCAAGTTAGGACTAGGAGTTGATAAGAACCAACTCTGGTTTTTGTCTCTGATTGAGATTTATGTCATGATTTCTAACATCACCACCATTCACAGTAAATAGACCAATTCTGAAACAAAAGGTTAATTCTCAAACCAATTACTTTCTCAAAAAATACTAGCCCTCAAGCATTTGTGAAATATTTCTTGTATCACTATTCTCATTAAGGACAATAAACAGAGAACTGTTTGGATTCTCTTCATTGTTTAACATTCTTTTAGCAATTTCAAACACATGTGTGTCTGAGGAAGAAAGCCTCTTACATAGCAACTAACTGCTGGTTTGGACATTGAACTTCAGTTGGTACGAGTGTTTACATTTAATGTTCATAATATACAAATAGGTCATTATTTAAATCCTTAATAAGAATAGCCTTATATAAACCCATATCCAAAATCTGTCCCTTCACCACCTTCCCCCCAAAAATAAATAAAGAAAAACTCCATTGCAGTCACCCAGCATGAAGATTATGGGAAGATCAGAATGACTGTTTGAAATATAATTTCAGTGTGTAAATTCATCTAACTAAGGATATCGTTGACCCAAGACAAAACCTCCCTACCCTAATTCAGGTATTGGGGCTGAGAGAGGAATAACAACACTGATTTAGTGCTAACTCTGGGCCAGACAGCACACTGTTATTATCTCTAGCAGACCTAAACCACAAAAGCAAATAGCATCCCTATTTTCCAGATAAGGAGCTGAAGCCCTGAAAGCCTCAGTGGTTTCTGTAGTGCCCCGTAGCCAGGAAGCAGGAAGCCTGGCCCACTCAGCCACATCCCTGTTTTCCCCATTCTACTCTGGGACTGCCTCTTCCAGACCTCTGTCCCAAGGATCTCTTGGGCCCATTCCCATTGATTTCATCCCCGCTCTACTGTTCCACCAGTGGATATCCAGAGGCATTGAAAGTATCTCTTCTTTCACTAGGACTTCTGTGTTAGATAGGAGGACAAGGATCCAAGGTGCTCTCTAGTGATCACTTCACCTTCACAGGGCACAGAACAGTCTGGAACAGAACTCCAAGAACCCATTAAGAGGCCATCTCAGAGCCTGGCTTTTCCAAATCCAGCTTTGGAAAGAAAAACTCCCTGGACTTAGCCCTCCACTTGTCAGCCTCTGTCCTCTTGGAGTTCTGAGGATTTCTACAGGCTCAAGTAGTGAGACTCATGCCCACTTAAAGGGGTTGGAAGGGCAGTAAAGGATAAAGAGGGTCAAATATATGGTGATGGAAGATGATTTGGCTTTGGGTAGTGGGCACACAAGGCAATATACAGACCATGTATCATAGAAATGTACACTTGAAATCTACATAATCTTATTAACCAATGTAACCCCAATAAATTTAATAAAAATTTAAAAAATGTCATCTGGAATGTCCTAGGATTGGTTCACTTAGTCCAGATAAAATAGACACTTGACATCATAGGTAAGAAGACAGTGGAAATAGTTAGAAATAGCAGTGTTATATTACTACTAATATATATGTAGAAGTATGTTTTTGCATTATAATTTGTATGTATTTTGTTATATTTACATTAATAGTATAAGACTGGCATTATTTTATTTTATTTTTGTTAATCCTCACCTAAGGCCAATTTTTCCATTGCTTTTCAGAGAGAGAGAGAGAGGGAGGAGGAAGGGAGGGAGGGAGAGAGAGAGAAAAAAAAAAAGAGAGAGGCATTAACTGGTCACACACCCTAATCAGGGGTGAGAGCTAACCAAAACTCAGGTACACCCTCAACTGGGAATCGAACCCATGATCCAGTGCACAGGCCAACGATTCAACCATTGAGCAACACTGGCCAGGGCAAGACTATAGTATTATTTAAAAAAATTATACATGGTGCTATATTTCTGTATCTCTATAATATTCTGCACAGATTTCTCCCAGAAAACTTACCAGGTACTTGCATAATTACACACAAGTGCACGCACACACGTGTATACTATTCCCACTCTGCTGTGTACTCTCTACCCTGCACTATTCACTTCTGGTTCTCACGGCCTCACATAGTCCAAGGAGACAGGAAATGTTGACTAAAAGAATGAATGACCCAACCTTTGAATGGCAGGGTGCAACGAGACGACACCCCCATTCCATGAGTTTAGATGCAGGAACCCTCCTGCAGTCGGAGGTTGCTCCCTGAGAGATCAGTGCAGTGAATTCAAACTGGCACTTGGACTCCGTACCAGGGCCCACTGTCTGTTAACTTTCCATTTGTGCTTTACGTACCAGGAGAACAGATTGATATTGCATTTTAATTGTGTGTATTAGAGAAAGGCATATGGTTTTGACAATTTCTTCTTTACCTTCTGTAACATGAAATTTGTCATTTTATCCCCAAAATAAAGGATTGGAGGAGGGAGAGCGCCTGCTTTTTACACGCGTTCCATTTTCTCTCCCGTGTGAAAGTCTCCCGAGATATGTAACAAGGAGATGCCAAGACGATGCTGGCACTGTTTTCTTATTGCCATGGTGATCTCCAGCTCTCTTGAAATCACAAGGGAAACTATGGTATTTTAAAAGCAACTTGAATTTTGGTAATTTAAAAAGGCTGGGAGGAATCATCTTGCTGCAGTTGGCCAGTTTGGGTAAATATGGATAGCAAATGATGTCTAGAGAGGAAGGATGTTATTGCACTTTATTAGGTGGGTAGTATTCCCACGTTACGAGATGAAAAGCACCGTGAAAGTCATGGATGGGGTATTTATGGCAATTCAGAGCCCTACTGCGAATCTTAAAGTATGTCTAATCACAACCTTCCGACCAACAATGTTCTTTTTCCTGAGTTGCTAGCATTGAACTTAGAGCTGAAGGCCTGATTGTCAGAGTGTTCTCAAGGTAGGAAGCACTGTGGAATATATGTAAATGTTGGCAGTTATCAAAGCAAAGGGGGGAAACGCGGTTCTCTTAAACTGGAAATTAAGTCAGACGAGAGTAATTCAGACTGGAGGTTAATCACCCCCTCTCCCGTCAGGACAGGTTCTCACATTAGAGATCTTTTGAACTTCAGTTGAGGCACGGCGCGCTCCTGGAAAAGCCTCGAAGATGAAAAGGTTTTGTTTCACTTCAGAAGACGGTTGAGATTTTTTTAGGCATTTCTTTTGAGCTATAACACGAAGGCTTGGAATAAATGAACAGGGAGGCAAACGTTAAAGGGCAAGAGACCAACAGGAGGGAAACAGACCCAGGCGAAGGGAGTGACTTCTTGGGTCTTTGTTTTTGTATAACTTTGTGTGGAGCATTTAGAGTGGGAAGTGATACGCAGCTAAAGGTAGGGCTTGGGGTATTTTGTGTGAGTGTATGTCCTATTAGGGCAGTGAGTTGTCAAGGGAAAGGAAGAGAAGGGGTGGAACAATGCTCTTTCATTAGGAATTTCACACAAATGCAGATTCCAAGTTTTGCAGATAGGCAATTTAACTGATTTTTGTAAAACCACCTACACCTAATGTTTCTCAGTTGAAAATAAACCATGTAACCCTCAAATGCTGCCTCCGCCAGCAAGAATGGTTTGGTGGCCCCCGTGGCAAAAATGAGAAACCTGTTCTCTTGTTTTTAAACCCCCTGGGTAAGAGCATCTACCATGTCAAACCTAATCTTTAATTCCATTTTTAGCTGTTATGACCCCAAAATAGATATAGACAGATGGTTTTGTTGGAGTTTATTTTATTTGTTTGATTGCTTTTGTTTTGTGTTTAGCACAGAGATTTGGTGATTTTAAAAAATTGTTTCCTTTATTTATTTATTTTTTTGCTAATCCTCATTCGAGGATATTTTCCCGAGACCTGGGATTGGGCCTGGGATCGAGCCTGCAATTGAGGTATGTGCCCTTGACTGGAATCGAACCTGGGACCCTTCAGTACATGGGCCAACATTCTATCCACTGAGCCAAACTGGCCAGGGCTGCTTTTGTGGCTAGTGAAATTCCCTTGTGAGAGCTGGCAGGTGACTTGCTGAGTATAAAAGCTCAGTAAGATACTTGAGAATAGCATTAAGAGTTTCATTACTTCACTTTCACGTACAGACACAGTAGACCCCAACCCTTGGTTTCACTCTCCATGGTTTCAGTTTCCCAAGGTCAACTTTGTTCTGACAATATTAAATGGAAAGTTCTAGAAATAAACAATCCACAACTTTTAAATGATATGTCATCCTGAGTAGTAATAATGGAATTTCTCACCAACCTACTGTGTCCCACCAGAGACATGAATCATCCCTTTGTCCAGCTTACTGATGCCGTACATAGAGTATAGTAAGGTAGAGAGAAAGAGAGAGCATTCATATACCTTTTATTACAGAGTATTATTGTTCTTATAATTGTTACAATTATTTATTGGTGTTGATCTCTTACTGTACCTCATTTGTAAATTAAACATTATCACAGGTTGTATGTATAGGGAAAAATATGGTACAGGGTTCAGTACTCTCTGTGGTTTCAGTCATCTGCTTGGCGTCTCAGAATGCATCCCTCACACATAAGGGGGCAGGACTGTACATGGAATCCAGAATAAAAGTCTTCCCGAGGTCATTTTAATGCGCATGTATGTTAATGTTCAGTCTATGCTAATAACATTTTCCTTATGTGTTCTCTCCAATGGTAGGTTCCTATATTTAGTATTTTAAGCTATACATTTAACCAGATATTAGGTTTTCATTTTCTTCTAGTACTATGTTCTTGAAATTAAAAAAGGTGACTGATTTGGGTGGCAAGTCAGAAAGGTGTGTGTTTTTTTTTTAATGGAATCAGTGTCTAGTGTTGTGGGTTTACTGTTTTTCCATACAGGGGAGATTTTCATTGCTAAAATTTTAAGCACAGTTCTAAAATAAATCTACACCATTTTAAAGTGAATTTTAATATTCCCCACTGTGTAGTAGTTTTTCTTTTCCTGAAAATAGATCCACAAATGTCATAAATTAGTCTGCAGATTTTTTTCTTATTATGCTTCCTCCTTCAAAAATATGCAGGAAAGTGATTATATGTGGTGTTCAACTCAAGGCTGATGAGTTGGTTATAATTATCAAGGCAGACATAATGAGATGAAAACAACTCTTTCTCCGGGGCCTCGGAGGAGTTTTCAGTCACCATCATAACCCTGTCACGCTGGGTTAACTGTTTTCTGCCCAAGTAGATGTCAACACAATTAATTTCACAGTTTCTTCAGCTGATATGGTTAGGGTTCATTTGCTCATTTAGGCAAGAAGATCCCCATATGTTAAGGGTGGAATTGATTTCTGGGTTCTGCATAGGCAGATAAAACAATGAGGAAAATAGACACTTATTTATATTTAGATGTGACTAAGTGGCATTTTCTCTCTTTAGCG
This sequence comes from Plecotus auritus, assembly GCF_963455305.1. Taxonomy (NCBI): domain Eukaryota; kingdom Metazoa; phylum Chordata; class Mammalia; order Chiroptera; family Vespertilionidae; genus Plecotus; species Plecotus auritus. The sequence continues at coordinate 9,336,669 of NC_137773.1, read as the reverse complement.
TGTGTCTGTAGACAGACATGTAATGCGATCATTTGGCATTGCCGTTTAACATTCATTCCGTCATTCACTCACTCCACAAAGATCTGTCCAGTGCCAGTTTTGTGCAAAGCCATTGCCAGGCTTGTAGGTTATGGTGAGAGCAAAGCAGAAAAATTTTTGTGAAGCTGGCCATCTATTTGGGGAGAAAAACATTGTTAAATAATTGCACCGATATATCTAACTAACAGTAAAATATGAAAAACAGCTCAATAATTCACATGGTATTTGCAACTCGTTCTTCACATAATAAATGTTTGCCATGGAAGAGTATTCAGTAAAATTTTCCATAACAATAGACATATTCTATATCTGTATTTTCCAATATATAGGCACTAGCTACGTGTAATTCTTGAAAACGAAATGTGGTTAGTGTGTCTGAGGAATTGAACTTTTGATTATTTTTTTAATTATAATAAATTTAAACTTAAACAGCAACACATGGCTACTGACTCCCATACTGGACAGTGCTGGCCTAAAATATGTCATATTATTACTTGTGTCTATTTTAACCCTTGAAAATGGTACTTATTATGGCATAGAAACAGGTCATGGCATATATACGTTTAATTTATTCTTTACTCCATGAGCTACAGGGAACATTTTCAAAGACCAAGACAATAATTGTGTGTTCGCATATTTGATAAGAGATGATGAACTAATGTCCTTGATCTTAGTGTCTGAGCAGATTACAAATTAATATTTATTTATGTCTTGAATCCCATATCTGGTGAAGATATTTTCCTAAGTCCAGTACTTTATTTGTTATTGTTGCTCTGTGAGTCACGGAGATTGTATATTAATTTAGTTGATTAGCGTGACTTATTACCATAAATCTTCTTCTTTAGATTATGCTGCTGCTTAGTAAAAACTGAAAACATATTTTCATCCAGGGAGGTATTCGATATCATTCCACCATAACCAATTTCTCATTCTCTTTTTCTTGTGTATATGTACGTATGTATTAAGGATGGGAATTGAAAGACAGGAAAGGGGCAGGGGGTTAAGGAAGGATGCAAAGAGGAAAAAGAAGGGAAAAACAAGGAAGGAGAGAGAGAAGGAAGGGGAAGCAAAAGGAGGCACTTACAGAATTAAAACAACCCAGAGAAGGAAGCCTTTGTTTCCAGGAAGTGTGGGATGCCTTTGCCATGAATACAGCTATAAGCTTTCAAGTTACCATCAGCCCTGTTTCCTCTGGCATTTTTATTAGTCTCCAGATTCCTGTCCCTGCAGTTTTGTGGTATCAAGAATAATCAAGTGTTTTTGGATTCTACCTTCCTCAGCAGCTCCTTGTTTGTTTCTCATTTTATTTCTCACTAAAGAAAGAACAATGAGTCAAACAATTTTCTGCTCCTTTCCTTTCCAATTGACATCCAGGACCTTTTAACTCACTGCCTCATATAAAGCCCTCTGCAGGCCATCTGTAAGGCGTGTGAGCACACCCCTCCATGCCTTCCATTGGCTCACCATCTGTATTTTTCATTATTGATGAGAGCAGAGCAAAGAAAAAAATATTTCTCTATCACTTTCTGCTGAAGATTGAGTGTTCTGGGTCATGGTTTAGGTCAGATATGCTTTGGGGGGTGGGTGGGAAGGGTATATGTTGTAAAGAGTATTTTAGACTATTTGCTCAAGTCCGTTGAAGAGGAAATTGCCTCCTTATGAATGCATTTAAACTCATATGAATTCATATATCCTCTCTCTTGCTATGAATTGAGTGCATACTTTCCTCGATTCTGATGATGCAAAAAGAGAGAGCCAGAGAACAAGTCAGACAAAGAAACTTCGATCAATGGAACTTATATTCTGTCAGTCGCCAGGGCCCGAAAGGAGAGATAAACTAAATACATAAGCAAGGGAAAAAAGATAACTTCGTAGAGATAAAGGCTATAAACTAAATAAATACAGAGTGAGATGGTAGTAATTGGTCATGAGGAAGGCGCCCTTAAAGATGATAGTCATGGCAGGAAGGACGCTTAAAAACAGGAACATTTCAACTGAGACTAGGGTGACAGAGGGAGGCTGTCATGGGAATAACTATGGTAAGGCTTTCCAAGAAACATCAAGGCCAAGGATCCTGGTAGGGTATGACTTTGATGTTTCGGATTCTTGCATGTAGACGATCACAAAGAGACCCATTAGGCTAAATATACACCAAGAAGAGGAAGCTAGGGATGAGAGAAGGTTGTAGAAACTTAAGTATCACTAGAAGCTCAACCACCTAGAATGTCATTTTCCCCCATGTTATGGATTAGTAACGAAGTACGAGACCATATGGTTTCTTCAATTCCATTAGTTACTGTGAGATGATAATATGATTTCAGGTTTTATTGGTAAAACTTAGATCAGCGGTGTTTCCTTGAATTGTTTAACATCATCTATTTCAGGGAGGAAGTTTGTGTTGGCTTTCAGATGTCACAGCTCATTTCTGGGCAATAGAAAATAAATTTTTAGGTTAAGAAATGCCTGCAGGATACTTAAAACTATTCTTTAAGACTGTCGAATCATTTCCATCCATGGGTGATGAGGGGGGGGAGCAGGAAGGATCTGTACCCCAAGCCCTGCTAAAGACAGAGATCTTACAAATAAGATCTTACAAATAGCAGAGGGACTGTGAACATCACAATGTGAAATGAAAGATAAATTATATAGAGTGCTTTATTTTCCATTAAGTACCTCCTTTAATTGATCTGGAGTTTCATGTAACATATGGCGTGTGTTTTTGAAGTGTGTTTCAGGGCTGTGCTATGAATTTCTCCATTTTTATAACTCAGAATCCTGATTAGGGTGAAATAAAATAATACTAGCTTGTTTAAAGTTTTCTTAAAAGACTAAAAACGGTAGGATGATATTAAGAGAAAATGACAAACACGAAACATGAGAGTAGGACCCGTCAATCCTGCTTACTACTGAAATAATTTCTGGCACATAGTAGGAGGTCAAGAAATATTTGTCAAACATGGTAGAAGGTAGAATGAGTCCACACTCTACAATTAAAACGACAGCAGGTAAAATAAGTTAGTAAGTTAAGACTTAACTTTGAGCCGAGAGGCTCAAATTGAGTAGTTAGTAATTAGTGAATTGCCATTTCATTGATAAAATGGAGCATTGGGGCATTTGTCTCAATCTCCTCCTTTGTATTACAAATTGATATTGAAGATCAATATTGTTTTGGCTTGTCATCAGGAGGTTTTGTTTTAAGTGCTTTAGTCGCTATTAATCTTTTGGGGCAGCTTTCTTGTGATCTAAGTATCTAGTAGGTTTCTATGTCTATAAGTAAGTTCTTATGTTGGATTTAGATTTCTATAAGGTTTCTCCTTCAAAAACCCCTCACTGTTTTCCCTATCCCTCAAAAATAAGTCCTCTTGAGTATGTTCCTGATACCAGGGCACCAGGATGGGAATGGAATGTATCAGTGTGTTTTTGGTGGGTGATTGCAATTCTTTTGACTGATGCCAGGGCTAAAAGGAAATCCAAGTCCAAGCTTCTAGTGGTTTACAGACTACTAGGGAAGAAAGATGCACAACTGGTATAAAGCTGCACCATGAGTGAAATCTGTGGATGATGCAAGGAGAAAGGGAATGATTCTTCAATCTGCTTGTACAGATTCATGAATATTTCATGGAGATGAATCTTGCAAGGTGTTGGGGAAGTGAGCAGGAAGATGCTATGCCAGGCAGAAGGAAGTGGTTTGCTCAAAGACTTGGAGGCATGCAATAAGGTGTGTTCCCTGAACTGCCATTAACAACAAGGTCATCCCTTGTCAGAGCAGTGAGAGATAGAACCAAAGATGTTTTCCAGGCCAGCTCACGCTCCTGCAGTGGACTGAGTGCTTTCCTGTATGATGTGTGCTGTAGGTCATGGAGAATGTAAGGAATTGTAAACAGGAGAATGTAATGAATAATTGGATATTCTTTTTTATTTTTTAAAGACCACTTTGGTATACTGAAGTGTGGAAACAGCAGTAATCAATTTTTCAATTCCTTTTTTTTTTTACTATTTCTTTAACACTCGTTATTAAGAACCTACTATGAATCAGTTTTTGTCTATACACTGGATATAAGGATATGAAGACCAAATAAACATTCAGTATAGGGAACACTGTGACTCTCAGAGACCATGGTTAAAATAAGTCACATTATCCAAAAAAGGCCAGTGAATAACTATTCATCCCAGAGTGCTCCCTTTAAATATAGCCATATGTCCCCACTGAAAAAAGTTTCCCTGGGGTCACTGCCACTGAGCATAATTAGGCCACCTGCATGGGTGCCTGAGGATTATGTGTTGAACTATTTCTTTTCTTCTTTGGAGTAGAATAGATATCACATGGTGATCAATTTCTACATCAAATCCAATGGAACTCACTAATAGGCACTCATTTTGAACTACCAGTATATCTATGTTTGGTATAACCTCACCCCCTTCCTGTAATTGCACCTGCTCATGCATGGGGTACACTGGGCATTTTTTCTTCGTTGTTTCTAATAGATTGTGACCACTGGAGGGTCTTTATCATCTCATACAATCGACTCTCAGGCGGGAGTGTATATCAGAATCCTGAGAGGAACTTTTAAAAAATATGTATATTTGGGTGCCACCCAAGAGATCAGAATCTGTAATCCCAGATTAGGGGTAAAACCAAGGGAAATTCTTAGTGTTAAAAGCTCTCCTAGGGGATTCTCATACATTCAATCACTTGAAAAACCACTCGTTCCAATCAGATATCTTTTATAACACAATGAGGTCTGGATTGCTAGATCAGATACCTGAGGTCCAATCTCTTGAGGCCTAGCCCAGAGCCATTCCCTTTCCTCCACCTCTTCCTGTATCCCTTCAGCCTGCCCTGGACTTTGAGCCAAGACATCTGTGTTGCATGGCTTTAATCTGAGAGGTGGTGGCAGGAAGAATTTGCAATCTAAATGTATTAGTCAGCCAGTGCGGCCATAACAAAATGCTATATACTGGGTGATTTAAACAATAGGCAATTATTTCTCACAGTTCTAGCAGTTGGGAGTCTCAGGTAAAGGTGTCAGCATGGTTGGGTTCTACCTTGGTTTACAAACTGCTACCTTCTTGCTATATTTTCCCATGGTAATGACAGGAGGAAGGGAAGAGGGGGAGAATGCAGAAAGTGTAAGGAGAGTGAGAGGAAGAGGGAGAGAGACAGAGGAAGAGGAAGCTCTCTGGTCTCCTGTGATGAGGGCACCAAAAACATCACAAGGACTTATTTTCATGACTTCATCTAAATCCGTTCACCTCCCCAAAGCCCCGCCTCCTTTTGAGTTAAGGCTTCAACATATGAATCTTGGACAAACACAAACATTCAGTCCTTTAGACTTAGGGACTGGATCTCAACTCTGGTTGTACATTAGAATCATTTATGGACCTTTAAGAAAGGTGTTAGCCTGTGAGGTTCAGATTTAATATTTTCATCAGGCCTGCTAGTGATGCAACTTTATTTAAAGCCTTGGTGTTCTCATCTGAAAAATGGGAATGATATTTACTAGCTCGGCTGAAGACTACATGAGATTATAGATATCAAAGGATTGGTTATCTCTCAAGCATTATGAAAATATAACTTGCAGTCTTAATATACTATCTTTCTTTGATGAGCCGCTTCCGATGAAACTGGTACTTTAAGTGTTGTAGCTCAGAACTTTTAACAGCCAGGCATTCTGGTGGCTCTGGATTGGAACCACTGGTGCTCTGAATATGCCAGGAAGGCAGTCCCACAAGACAGCATCGCTCAGGGGTCACGAGTCCCCTTACCCACAAATCATGTAAAAGAGGAAAGAGGGAGCATGTAGCTGTGAGAAAAAAACATTCAGTGCTCTGAGCCACTTTTGATGGAGACACAATAGAGAGAAATGCCTTCCTACTATTAGAAAAGTAATAGGGCCGACACTGTGACAAGTGGCAGTTGGCATTCGACCCTCGGGGCTGGCAGAGCTAGAGAGTGAATGCCATCTAAAGGGGCAGCTGTTTGTCCTTGGTCCAGGCTCGCCAGATCATCCCTCTGAAAATCCAAAATGCATGCTTTTAGGTAAAAGCTCCCAATATTTAAATGTTAGTAACTAATTTAAACACACACACACAGATTAAACATTTCGCCGGCTGCCCCATTTGGCCTGCACACTGCCCGTTGATGACCATCCCTTTGAGCCCTATACTCCGTCTCCTCCATCCACGAAACCATTGCTTTTTGTTCATCCACAAACAAAATGCAGCACTGTGCTGGCACCCAGTTGGCAATCCCTGGCACGGATCCTTGTTTCCTCTCACTCAGTATTTCTGGCATTGGTTTCTATGGATTACAGTCATCCGTGCTATCAATATTTACTGAGCAGATACTGCGCTGGATGGTAATGATACAAAATGCAGTAAGTCACGGTCCCTGACCTGTGTTGCTTCTAGTCTAGACTAGGAGAGATGCCCAGAGCAGTGACGAAGCCAGAAAGGATATGACAGGCAAGGAAACAAGGACATGTCACCCACCCTCCTTTAGAGACTCTGTTGCTTCTAGTTCTTTTTATTAATAACAGAAAATGCCCTCCCTTTCCTTTTACCTACCCCTTTTCCTTTTTTTATTTTTATTTTTTTGTTCGACAAGGCATTGTGTGAAGACCACATCTAACCTGGTTCTTTTGATGCATGGGAGGGAGCCTCAGAAGGTCAAGGTGTAAAACCGGAAGTCCTGCCCAATGCAGCGCTAACAATGAATACCCTATTATCATCAACATTTCCCTTGAAATGAATAAGTGATCGCTGTATTCAGCAAGGAACAAAGACACCCCGATGAATTTGGTTCACATGGGCTCCCGGCTTTTCTGTTTGTAACCCGCGTGTTTGGCGCTCAGTGATGCCAAGTGGCTTGCCCTGGGGACAGTCTTGTAACAGGCTTCTCTCCAGGAGAGTGTCTCTCAAAGCCTGAGATGGTTATCTGTTAATAGAAGGGAAAACAAGTTGGGAAAGTAGGCCATGTGCATCGCCGATAAACATGAAAATTTCCTTGGCGAGAGCCCTCCGCTCGCTGCCAAAGTGACCTTGGTTGGCGCAAAGATGACAGAGTGCTTCCCTGCGCGGGCCTGACAGCATTGCTATCACAGCCCGTTTGACAAATCGTTCACATTAAATCGGGGGGCACTTTCGGCAGCGCCGACGTCCCCTCTCCATCACTCCTGATTACCACACAAACGTCAGCCCTGGCACCAAGCACATTTGTCAGAGGGAGTAAAAAGCAGTTGTTAGTAAGAGCGCTACCTGTCATACTAATGGACTGGCGCTCGTTGCTTTGTGTCCCGCAGGAGCCTACAGATTTGCAAAAAAAAAAACAACACCAAAAAACAATTTTTTGGGAAGGGTTGTCCAGTGTTTGTGGAAAATGCTTTCTTTTGTGCTTTGGTTAAAGAGGGGTATTGAAAGCTTGTCAGATGGGACACCCACGGGTCTTCTCTTGGAAGGAGGACAGAGTCGAATTTTTTTGTGTGACTTTGCTGTTTAGTGACGGCTGCCATTTCTTTGTGGTCAGAGAGGCAATAGCAAGACTTTTAGTTGAGCTTATCCAGACCCTATAAACTTTAAATTTGTAAAAAATAATAAAAAAATGAATGGAACAATTCTCTGCTATTCACGAGGGAACATCCTACCCTTCACTCTACTTTTCCTTTTTCTTTTTTTAAAATCAAATTTATTGCAGTGATGTCTGTTGATAAAATGATGTAGGTTCCAGGCATACAATTCTATACTGCATCACCTATATATGGTATTGTGTGTTCACCACCCAAGTCAAGTCTCCTTCCATCACCAGGTACCTCCCCTTCACCCTCTTCTACCGCTCCGCTCCCTTCCCCTCTGGTAATCACCAGGCTGTTGTCTGTGTCTATGAGGTTTTTTTCGTTGCTTATTCCCTTCACATTTTTCACCAAGTCCACCATCCCCTCTGACATCTGTCAGTTTACTCTATATATCTATGAGTCAGTTTCTCTTTTGTTTTTTTTTTGTTGTTGTTGTTTTTTTTTGCGTTTATTTTGTTCATTAGATTCCACATATAAGTGAAATCATATGGTACCTGCCTTTGACCGGGTTACTTCACTTAGCGTAATACTCTCTGTGTCCATCCATGCTGTCACAAAAGGTAAGATTTCCTTCTTTTTAGGGCTGAGTAGTATTCCATTGTGTAAACGCACCACAACGTTTTTTATCTACTCATCTACTGAAGGGCACTTAGGCTGCTTCTAAATCGTGGCTATTGTAAATAACGCTGCCATGAACACAGGGGTGCATAAGAAAATCATGTGAAAGTGGTGGAATATGAATGTTTCTTTCTGTCATCTTGGCCTTCACAGGTGCAGGCTTTGCATGAAGCCTCATGTGTTAGTCATACACTTATGTCATCACCCAGCCAGAACAACCCTTAGAGGCAGGCTGGCCATGCACTCTTATTCCCATTTTCGAGATGACAAAACTGAGAACCCAAAGGATTATTGCCCAGGATTATATGTATGTGCATTTCTAGCCCATGCCCATTGACTCAAGTCCACATTGTCATTGATATTTGGATATTCCAATAAAGCATGTACTGTTTGTTGAGCTGACTCTATGTGGGCCACTCACTGCTGCTTTAAAACTCTATTTCCAGGTCATCCTTTCCTTCTCCCCACATCTTTCACTAGTTAGTTTGAATTAGATTTCTCTCTTTTCTTTATCAAAAGATTTTTTTTAAAAAAAAAACTTTATTTAGCATTTTTAGAACATTGGAGAAACAAAAGTAAAGAAAAGGAATAGACTGGGTAGAAAATTTTTATCTGACTGTATTTTATAAGGTAGGATCAACTATTCTAAATAGGTTATGGTGAAGGTGGATGTTTTGGAAGGCCTGCGGTTATTGGTTGGCAGATGTATTCTTATAAACCAATCCACATTAAACCTGTGGTTTGAGAGCGTGAACTTCTGGTACTGGAAAAATATGGGGTTGCCGTGTTGAATCTGAACCTCGCTATGCTCTGCTGTTTTATCTGTTGAGCCATGAGAGGCCCCCTCTGCCTTCTTGTGAATGCGCTGCTCTAAGGGATGAAACGGGCTGGAGTGGTCAGCTTGAGATGGGCTAAGCTGAAGAAAGCAGCACTTCTTAAGAGTTTGATTCCTTTCTTATTTTATTCCAACAGTCTTAGATTCATGTTTCCAGGTGTTTTTGTTGGTTTATTCCCATTGGACATTTCAGTTACTATCAGTGTCCTTTTCCTAGGGAAATAGGTGACCTATAATTAGCTCTCCATTGCAACCTACTCAGATCCCTGAACCAGTACACCTCAATGGATTAACCAGGCATCCTCAAACTATGGCCCGCGGGCCACATGCGGCCTGCCAAGGACATTTATCCGGCCCACCGGGTGCCGCTGCCTGTCCTGCTTAGCAGCCGACATGTCCCGGGCCCGCAGTGTGCATAGGAATTTGTTCATAGTTTTTTTTTTAAAACTATAGTCCGGCCCTCCAACGGTCTGAGGGACAGTGAACTGGCCCCCTGTTTAAAAAGTTTGAGGCCCTCTGGATTAAACCCTCTCTGATTCATCTGAAGACAATCCCTCATAAATTCATTCATTCATCAGAATTTTTTAGACACTTACTATGTGCCCAGCCTTGGACTAAGCCCTAGGAATACCAAGGGAAATCTGGGCCTCCCACAGGTTTAATGTGGATTGGTTTATAAGAATGCATCTGCCAACCAATACCCGCAGGCCTTCCAAAACATCCACCTTCACCATAACCTTCTGACTGTGCCCCAGGGCTTTATCCCATCCATTTTATCAATCTTATTCTCAATGACTACTCTTTATCCTGTAACTCTTTTTAGGTTATAGAGGCATTGAACATATCAATATTTCTCACTTTTCTTTCTTTAATAGCAGATTTCCTTTTGTACGGGAATATGTAAAATAGATCAAAGAGGAGCATTCATGGTTGAAACAGGGGTATGGTATCCCCACTTGGTCTGGCCCCTCTGGTAGCTCCCTAAAGCTTACTGTCTTGCTGGGAAAAGATAGGGAAAGCCCGGGTCTAGGGTTGCCTGCAGGTGGTGCTGAAGAAGAATTCTGTCTCCAACCAAAGACCCTCACTCTCTCTTCTTGCATGTGCCTTCATCAGCAACACTGTGATACTGTCGCATTGAGATGCCATCCTGGGAGGAAGGGAGAGTTGTGTCAAGGTCTCGATGAGGAGGTAGTTTGAGGATACTGGACTTGTAGACTGAATGATAACAATTTACATTTAGTACCGTGTCCCAGATTCTCTGAATTTCATCTACATTTGTCTCAATTGAGCACTATTACCCCATGAGTTTGTCCCAGTTTTATTTTCCAAGTGAAAAACAGAGTCATGGTGTGCTGTTCAGAGTCATATTGTAGGAGCCAGGACTGAAACCCAAGTTCTCCAAGTGCAGCCCTGCTCACTTCTTTTGCTTCCCTCACACATTTCTCATAGCAGCACTATGCCTCGTAACCAGAGCTGACTCCACCATCCATTGCTCCCTGCTCCCATCCCTCCTTCACAAAGCCGACATGGGCCCATTTCTACCTGGATCCCATTATCCATGGAGACAGATCTTTCTAGGGAAGTGAGTACGCACCTCCAAAACAAGACAGACAGAAGGTGGCATGCATTTAATTTTCCTAAGATACCTTGCCTTATTTCCTTTATGTCCAGACACACTGCATGATTTTTTAAAGCTAGAGAATGTGGCTCTGTGTTAATTTCCGTGGCTACACACCCAACCATCCATCAGTGCCTTAGTGGCATATGATATATTCAATACATTTTAAACACTGCTACTTTTAAAAATAACTTTCAAAGGTTGTAAATGTCAAACTGAGATTTGAAATATGTCAGATAGCTGTCATTTTTACACCCTTCATTAATTTCAATTGGACTCAGTGAATTGTATTTGACAAACTGTTTTCATACAATGACTACAAGCGTGCTACGTTGACGTAGCACATCCCTGGCATGTGGAATGTTTAGAGGGGAACTTGAATGTATGACTTCTCTCTGACCTCATGGATGACATGAGACCATCCGGTGACAAGTGTGGCAGCATTCAACTCTAAGGTTTTCCAAATGGTGGCATTTGGAAAAACTTCAAGAGTCTTATTCAGAAATGGAAATGTCTTACCAGAGAGTTTCCAAATAAGAAAAATAGATACATTTGTGTTCAATATGAACTTGCAAAATTTGGGCTACAGTTAAGGCAAAAGGGTCATGAATAAAAACTTCCTTTTGGCAGATCTGAGCAGGTAGAGACATGCATGGAAAAATCAGGTCTGGTTATAAAATAATTTCCTTGTTAAAATTAACAACAACTCTCAACTATTAAATGCCATACCAAGAGCATGATCCAAAGAATAAAATGCTTAAACCCCAGGCTCTCGTGTCAGACTCTGTAAATTCAAATGCTGGCTCCACCTCCTACTCTGTGACTATGGGCAGGTCACTTGTCCTCTAGGTGCTTCAATTATGTAATTTGTAAGGTCAGGATAATGATATTACTTATCTCATAGAGTTACTATGAGGACAATGTGAGGTCAACGAATGTTAGCTATTATTATTACATAGCAGGAGTTCGCAAAGTGCTTCACACACATTCATTTAGTTCTCCAACTTCATTGTGAACTGGAGGTTACTAATATTGCTAGTTGACAAATGAAAACATGGAGACTTTAAGGGATTCTTACTATGTCCAGAGTTTTCTACCTAGGATGGGGCAGAGACAGGGGGTCAGGTAACGGACAGTACCTTTTAGATCAGTTTGTTCATCTGTAGAGGTGGTAATTGAACTTGAAGGTCCCACCCACATCAGCCAATACTGGATACAATGACCCCAGGAGCCAGCCCACTGACAAAACGTGAGCTGCACATGCCCAGCTGTTGTAGCTCACTAGTTGAGCAACGACTTATGAACCAGGAGGTCAGGGTTCGATTCCAGGTCAGGGCACATGCCCGGGTTGCAGGCTCGATCCCCAGTGTGGGGAGTGCAGGAGGCATTCCATCAATGATTATCTCTCTCTCTCTCTCATCATTGATGTTTCTACCTCTCTCTCCCTCTCCCTTTCTCTCTGAAATCAATAAAATATATATATTTTTTAAATGAGCTGCACAAAGCCAAGTGCCAGCACACAGAAGACAGGCTGATGTCCTGCCAGCACTGGGCAGTTGGTTTTTAAAACATATACTGTCATTTTTGCTCCCTTTTCTCTCTGAAGAAGAAACTAAGCCACACTTTGTGTGTTTATATGAGAGTTAGTGTCATGTTTTTAACACAGCTTTAAAGAAATTATCCATAAGTAAAAAACCTAAGTATGTTTTCAAAACACAACTGTGGAAGAAATTTTATCTAGAAATTATCACTCTGCGTAGAGAAAATGGTTAATTTTTATTGTTTGTTTTCTTTTTCTGTATCTTGGCTTCGGCATGAAAAATTGAAATTCAATCAATAATAAATTAGATTTTTAAAATTTTAAGAAACTGTGGAGATGATTGAGTTCAGTGTTTTCAGATTCCTAATTCATCTGAACATACTTTGTCTTGTCTGGACAGATAACTGGCGTGACCGGAGTGGGCTGGGAGAACAGACACTGCTGCTCAGGTCCAGCTGGTGTGACTGTGGATATGCCAGCTTTAAAAACAAAACAAAACACAAAATAGCCCTAGCCAGTGTGGCTCAGTTGGTTGGGCATTGTCTCATGCACCAAAGGGTTGCCAGTTCAATTCCAGGTCAGGGCCCAGGTTGCAGCTCAATCTCTGGTAGTGGGGGTGTGGGAGGTAGCCAACCAATGTTTCACTCTCACTTCGCTGTTTCTCTCTCCCCCTCTCTCTATCTCTAAAAGTCAATAAAAATTTTTTTTAAAAAATAGACACCACCACCAAGAACATAATACTATCTGACTTTTCTGAGAACATTCATAGTTTTTGAATATCATTCACTAATTCAAAAAATCTTAATGAGATGAACAATACTTGTCTGCAGGCCATTTTTGGCCCATAGTGGGACATTTTGTTACTTTAGCTCTAATCAGATCCCCACATTTTGCATTTGTGCAAACCTTCACCCGGAAAGAAGGTCAGGGTCCCCTTCAGAGTTTCTCAAGGTCATGCAGGCAGGTGGCTATGACATAGAACAGGAACCAGGCGCTGTAGTTCTGTACTTTGGTGAGTTTCTCTACATCATTCTATCACCTATACTTGTTACAAGACAAGGGTAAAGTATGTGACCTGTTAACTCACATAAGACAGAAAATGTCATTTGGCATTGATAATTTGGAAAATGGAAAACACTTCCAGGTTGGATCTAGAGGATTGGATTTAAGGATTGTGGAAAATAAAAAAGATGTCCCAGCCTATAGTTTTCTGATTGCATGAGGAAGCAACACAGCCACATCCACAAGGATCTGTAGTCCATGGGAAGAGATGAGAAATGTGTGAATGAACAAGGAGCAGCAGGCATGCTGGGCGCATTGAGCAAGTCACTTCCAGGTTCCTGCAAACCAGACCCCATAGTGCTTGTGTCCAAAAGCTCACGTGCCCCTCAGCCCCTCCCTCCTTTCATTTTCCCACAGAAAAAGCACAAAGGCCTCATCAAGTATGTGAGAGGATGTCTCTCTCATTTATCCATGCACTTTATCGTCATTTATGGCTCCTACTGGAAGCAAATGCCGCCTTTATCTCGCTGCGGGGGTTCAGCATCCTTCTTTTTTGTTATTTCATGTAAATGAAGAATCTAAGGGTGGAATTATAATTTATGGGAGACTCATGGAGCATCTGACAGTCCTCATAAACATTCCGAACTACTTCATCTTCAGAAAAAAACATACATTTTGTCTCCTAATAAGGAGTTTTATTATAACAATATTTCTATTCTGGACCGCCCTGTAACTGTGAATAATATGGGGTGGGGTGATTTTTTTTGTCCTGTATGTTTAGAAATATCTGTTTATCTCTGTGAATCTTTCTTAAGGATTAGTGGACAGTAAGTGTTATCAGACTCTTAGCAATCAAGCCTCACGGATTGGGAAGTTGACTGCTAGTGTCTCTGCTATCCCTGGTTGGTTGTTTTTGGTTTGCTTTGTTTTTAACAAAGTAATTAGCAAGTTGTAGGTCTTTGATCCTGAGAGTAGGACCCTTGACTCCTGTGGTCTCTACTGTCAGTCATTATTCACTTGTACTCTCACCTCTGCAAAAACAAACAGCAAACGATGGTTCTTTAGGGGTGTTATGATTTCAGAATATAGGGGATTTTCCAGTTGGTCTTCCATGGATTCCGGCAGTAGTGGGAGGAGGGACTCAGACTGTGACATGGCAGACTTTTTTGAATCTTTCATGTCATCATTGGTCCTCTTAATTATAATGAAGGAAAACAGCAAACAGTCCATTTTCTCCCAGAGTTGCTCATCACTCGAGAACAAAAAGAAGGGCAAGAGAAATACCCTGATTGGACTGGACCTTCATCCCCTTAATATTTCTTATGTTGGTGACGGGAATAGAGACGAAACCAGTTCACTCTTTTTCTCCATTACTCCATTTCTACTTTGATTAAAAAAATACATGCACCTTTTTTTCTCTATAGGGAATATTTGAATGAAAGACCATTAGATAGAATCTTAGCTTCCCTATTTAAATGCTTGTCTAAGGATAATCAGCTGAGCTTGCAAAGAACACACAATCATAAAATCATTTAATTAAATTACATCAATGCTGTTTGTTTTGCTGCCCATGTGGGTATTAATAACACCATTGCTGTTTTCACTGCCAAAGGTTTGCTACTTAATTATTATATTTGCTTATTGGGGATGTTAGCATCAATGTGTAGGATCCTGTAATCCCACACTGGGTGTCGCATCACCAGATAGGACACGCTTTCCAGAACTGGAAGTCCCACAGCCCGGGATAGATCTAAAGATGAAGTTGTGGAAATCAAATGAAACATTTGTTCGCTTATAAAAATGGAACAGAAAATAAGAACAGTTATTCAGACTGTGAGTAAATTTGATGGGGTGTGAACTGATCACTTTATTACACTCTGTTTATAGCATCCTTGCCATTTTCTGAGATGGCAGCCTATGCTTTCCATTGTCTTAATTAGATTAAGAATGGATTAGAGGAGCCGAATCTATTATTAAAAAAGCAATTCTGCTGTGTTCCTGAAAACCCCCTTTTGGTTTTTAATTTAAATTCCACAGCAAATGCACAATAGCAAATGCCTTCCTTGTAATTATGAGCATGTATGCATTTATTTAAAAGGCTATACAAGTATTACGAAAACCAGATCTTCAATTTTTCTGCAAAATTATTCCTGAAGAAACAAGGGAAGGAAGAGAGAAACAGAGGGAGAAAGGGGACGAGGGCTGCCTTTCTTTTAGCTGTCAAGAAAACATGTGGAGCCAAAACCGGTTTGGCTCAGTGGATAGAGCGTCGGCCTGCGGACTGTAGGGTCCCAGGTTCGATTCCGGTCAGGGGCATGTACCTTGGTTGCGGGCACATCCCCTGTAGAGGGTGTGCAGGAGGCAGCTGATCAATGTTTCTAGCTCTCTATCCCTCTCCCTTCCTCTCTGTAAAATATCAATAAAATATATTTTTTTTAAAAAAAAGATATTTAAAAAAAAAGAAAAAAAAGAAAACATGTGGAAACAGCTTCCTTGTTTCCTTCCTCTTTGGGTTTACGCAGACATAAAAGGGACAAGGCATGCTCCTCCGAGCTGCCAATTTCTCCAGGTCCTTTTGTTTCTTGTTAGTTGATATTCACACCTGAAGTATTTGAGCCTGTAGGTTCCTCATTCCTCTAACTTAGACTGAGCGTTTGTTCTGTGGGAAACCACCTTGGGATGATTACCTGGCTTCCCAGTTTGCATATCCACCTCTCCTCCGGTGCCTGTACAACTGCAAGTCTCAGTTTGAAACTTGGTTGTGTAACCAGCCATCCATATTATGCAAGCATGGCTTTGGATTTCAGTTGGGGCAGAGCTGCTGTGTTGGAAATGATAGTGTTTTATTTTGTTTTTTCCAGTAGGTGCCCTAGTTTTTTTTGTTTGTTTGTTTGTTTGTTTTTAAATATATTTTATTGATTTTTTTTTACAGAGAGGAAGGGAGAGGAATAGAGAGTTAGAAACATCGATGAGAGAGAAACATTGACCAGCTGCCTCCTGCACACCCCCTACTGGGGATGTGCCCGCAATCAAGGTACATGCCCTTGACTGGAATCGAACCCGGGACCCTTGAGTCCGCAGGCTGACGCTCTATCCACGGAGCCAAACCGGTTAGGGCGGTGCCCTAGTTTTAATTTATTGTTGGGTTCCTTAACCTCTAAAATGTGTTGCCTTGAGATGCTATTTTTTTACCTATTTTCTATGCATTTTTAAATTCCTGTGTAGTCAGAATAAAGTTTCATAGTTACACACAAACACACATATACAAATTATTGTAAAAAGTGGTGAAATTTGAATAAGGTCTGTGGTTTACTGAACAGGTAGCACCCATGTCGGTCCTGGTTTTGATCATGCACTTTGGTTATGTAACATACCATTGGAGAAGGCTGGCTGCAGGCTCCACGAGAACTCTCTGCACTATTTTTTCAACTCTGTGAGTCTTACATTATTTCAAATTAAAGTGTTTACAAAAATTAATGTATAATTTTAGTCCATTAACTCCTAGACTGCTACTAGCCAATATTGATCCCTACTTGATCTGCATTAAATTAATTTTGTTCTAATCACCAACACTCCACTGCCACCAGCCTTTTGAACACTCATAATTCTCTTCCTCTCACTCCAAGCACATTGCATACATTTCCTACTCATTCAACTCTGGTACCTTAGCAAAGGGTCCATATTTGAATGGTCTTTTTTAGTCCCAGAGCCTAACACTGGGCTCTGGACTTCGTGTTCCCAGAGCGTTTGATTGTTGGATATTCCAATGAGAATATGGGATAAAAAAGGATGGTTAAGCGAATAAAGAACTGGTATGCTAGCATAGTGCTGGCCACACAGCAAGCACTCTGCATATATCCTGAATGAAGGAATTAGTTAATTCATTAATTTTGCTCACATGCGAGTTTTGTAGCTTAGCAAGATGGGACTCAGGTTCCTGCTGAGCCATCTGTTCTTTGGAGGACTTTGTGACGGACTCAGAATCCGAGATCGCTCATTAATTGTCATTGCTTCAGTGAGGTGCAGTGTTTGGAATTGGAGGTCTTGAAGTGATACCTAATTTAGGAAGACTGTGACAAAATTTATCACTAATTACCTGTCTATCAAATGGGAATCAATGCCATCAGCAACATACGATGGTGATAATGTTATCATTTATCAAGTGATTAGTATTCTAAGCACTTTACATGTATGCTCACACTTTAATTTTACTCCATCACTAGCTCAGAGTTTAGTAAAATAACGTGTTCGGGGTCACCCATAATTGGCTTGTGAGTGGCAGATCTGGGACTTGAACCTAGGAAGTCTAACTTCTGAGAACCTTGTATGGTCTCCTTTTCATATGTATGTTCTATGCCCTTAAATGGTTAGTGTTTACCAACCCTAGAGATTCATTAGAATTACCTGAGGACCTCTTCCTGGACCCACTCCCACATGCATCTATGTCATTTATCTGGGTGGGCATTTTGTTGGATTTCCAGTGGGGTTCCTACCAAGGTGCCATGGCGAGCGTCTTAGCTGCATGTGAAAACTCACTGTCTGTGAAGAGTGGAAGCTCCTTATTCTACTTATAAGTTCATTGTGCCTGGCTATAACCATAGCAAAGCAGGGTACTTGCCCCAACCATCTACCTTTGGAGAAGTGGAGCTGGAAGTCCACCTTCTTTGCAATTAATGTCTGAACTTTTGTTAGCAACCTTCTTTTTCATATTCTCAGCCGCAGGCTTTCCACCTCTATCCCCCACCATCTGCCTCTGATGTTCATTTTAATAGTATTTTACCTCTAGAAAGGTATCTATTGGCAAAAAAAAAAATGTTCTATAGCAGATATTCTCAAAATTCACCTGTTCAAAGGAGCTAGGCAAATCAGGTAAATGAATGAAGAAGACAGGTCTTTGCATAGCGCATGTTCCCTTTGTGAAAGACAGGGGTGATTATCACTAGGGCAGACTGAGGAGCATGCGTCCCATTTCTAGGGGCACTCCCTCCTCCAAGCTCACAAGGTAGCCACACAGAAATCCTGCTCACTGTTCTGGATCTTCCAGATTTTCAGAAGACTTCAGAAATCTATTTTTTTTTATTAATTTTGTTTTTCTGATGCAAAATTATTTGGCAGCTAGGTCCATTTTTTTCCAACACTGCACAGGTCAATATTGTGTCACCAATAACAACACCAAAGAGCTTTTGTAGAGTTCAAAGCAAGTAGCTGCCTTTATTCAGGTACCTCTTTGCATTTTGAAATAAGTAATTAATCTTTCTTCACAAATTACCAGGGGCACTGGGTTCTAATCTTTGCCAGAAATTGGCATTCTGTCTTTAGACAAGGCACAGCATTTGGTGGACCCTGTTTCCTTCTCTGTAAATTGGGCAGAGAGAAGGGCATTATAGACTTGTAGACAGTGTTAAAGTCAGGGTCTCTGGAAAAAGGCTGGTGTAGATGGACCCTCTTGCTGTGACTTACCAGCTCTGTGATTTTAAATGAGTTGTTTAACATTCAGAGCCTGATTTTTCTCATCTGAAAAATGGATACATAAGATATGGACTTGCACAGTTATGCTGAGGCTTAAATTAAATTGTATATATAATGTTCTTAGTAGTAAAACACTGGACCTGGTAATAATAAGAGATATACTTAATGAGTGTCATGTTTTTAGTAGACTAAAATCAGGCAAACCATAGCCCAGCACTTGGTCTCATTGCCTTGGCTCCTCCTTTACTTACCTTCCATTGACATATCAAGGTTTTTTCTCTATTATTCTTTCTTTTTTAACAACAAAGAGCTTGTGTATTTATTGTACTAAAGCAAAATAGACAGTATGATATCCTATCTAATAAAAGGGTAATATGCAAATTGACCATCACTCCAACACACAAGATGGCCGCCCCCATGTAGTCAAAGATGGCTGCCCCCATGTGGACACAAGATGGCCGCCACAAGATGGCCAGCAAGCGGGGGGGTGGGGGAGTTGGGGGCAATCAGGCCTGCAGGGGAGGGCAGTTGGGGAGAACCAGGCCTGCAGGGGAAGGCAGTTGGGGGCGACCAGGCCAGCAGGGGAGCAGTTAGGTGTCAATCAGGCTGGCTGGGGAGTGGTTAGGGGGTGATCAGGCTGGCAGGCAGAAGCAGTTAGGGGCAATCAGGCAGGCAGGCAAGCAGTTGGGAGCCAGCAGTCCTGGATTGTGAGAGGGATGCCCACCGGGATCGGGCCTACACGGGCAGTCGGACATCCCTTGAGGGGTCCCAGATTGGAGACGGCGCAGGCTGGGCTGAGGGACACACACACACCCCTACACAAATTTTGTGCACCAGGCCTCTACTATTTCTATAAAGTTACCACATAATAAAAGTTTCAACTCATCATGAGGATAGAAGTCCAAACTTGTAAAACACATCCATTTTAATTATTGCCTAGATTTTATTTAAATATTAATGACAGTGTTTGTGTAATATACAAATCAGCTGATCTTAGCTTTCATAAAACCAATCATCAAATTAGTCACATATGCAGTGTAAACTCAACTAAAATATATAATGCTCAGAAAAATACCCTTCCTCAATGTTTTCTCCTGCCACATGCTCACTTTGTGTAATAAACTAAAACAGATTTTTTTAAATTATACAATGCAGTCTGCATTAATTGGTGCCAATAAAATGTATTGGATTTGAGATTTATGGTTTTAATGAATGGAGAAAGGAAGTTGATTTTTTAAATTGTTGACATTAACTTATGACTTCTCAATGTATTTTTTTTATTAACCAGCATTTCTTTTTTTTTAACTTATCTTTATTGTTGACAGTATTACAGATGTCACCTTTTCTTATTTTTCAAAAATTAGTGGGACTGACAGCTTCATGGTGATGGACAGAAATCCAATTCCTTAACTCTTTCCTTCCCTGTCTAATGTGACCACATTGGTGGTTATGCTTATAGAACCAGAGGAAATCTCTTTGGGATGATTAGAAGCAAAGTGTGATTAATAATGAATACATGTATGTATTTTAAGAGGAGGGTTGTATTAAATGTGAAGAGGCAATAAATGCCTGTTAACCTTCCCAGGGGTCAACAGTCAGCTGGGTGGCTGGTTACACAGGGCAACGTGGGCAGCCGCAGCCTGATTCAGACCTAATCTTAGATCTGACGATAGTACAAGCAATTAGGGAAGCATCTCTGTAATAACAATCATCGATTTAGATCAAGAGGACAGGTTGCAGCTGTGGGGAGCTTGTGGTGAGAGAAGTCAGAACAATCCATGGGTTCCTGAGAAGCAAGCCTCAAGTTATCTCTTTTCAGTATGTTAGCTTTCAATTCGTCTTGATGATAATTTAGGGAAAAACATTTTTAAAATACACGCATGACTCTTGGGATGCAGATTGTTCACAGTCCTTTTTTCCCCCAACATGTTAATAGGTTGGGATTACACGTCTTTCTTATTAATAATGCTATTGTGGCTTTAAATCTCTATCTCAAACCATGATTGACACAAACATTGTGTTTTAGCTTTTATTTTTTTTTTCCCTCAAGAACTGAGCTCGAATTGTACTATTGCAAACCCATGTCTTTTGAGGATATATAACAATTCAGTTTTGTCTCCTTTGAAATGCTGGTGTTTGTAAACGAGAGAGCTGCCACTCTAGACTTTAGTCCTCTCCTTTCACTTCTTGACAATCTTGCGAGAAGAAAAGTTTGTACTCCTCTTCACGTTTGAAAGAAATCTGGGGCTCTGGTCTACCTCAGGGTCCCAGGTTATATTTTGTCTTCCCCACCCGCCACTTTCCCTGACCCTTAAGATAACAGAAATGAGTTCCTTGGCTTCTCCCCATTAAAAAGGTAATGTTTCAATTCATGATTGGCTTGGAATAATCCTATATAATAAAAGCATAGTATGCAAATTGTACCCTAGACTGGGAGGTCATCTGGGAGTTGGACCAGGAGGCGGGGCCAGCTGGTGGAAAGGAGGGAGTACCTAGCCTGCAGCCAGCAGCCACTAGGGACCCTACCAGTGCATAAGTTTCGTGCACTGGGTCTCTAGTTAATAATAATAATAATGGTGTGAGAATGGTTTACATTTATGACTGCTTTCAATTTTTTTTCTGAATCTCATAAAAAAACGCTAAAAAGTAAGAAGAGAGACAGAATGGAAAAGACTGGGTTCATTCACTTATTCTCTCATTTGTGCATCCATTCCACAATGTTTAATAAGTAACTATGTGTCCTAGGTATTGTTCTGAGAGCAAGCTTGACAGTGTGAAAAGGGAAGACAAGGTCTCAATGCATTTAATAGGAAGGACCAGGCAGTAATTGCATAAATGAATGAATAGGATCATTTCACATAGTGCTACTGGCTGTGAAGAAAATAACACAGGATGATGCTTTAGAATGGGTTCTCTGAGAAAGTTGTGCAGGGGCGGTGACATTTGAGCTGAGACCTAAATGACAAAAAGAAAGCCATGGTGAGGTCTGGGGAACATAAGCCAAATTCAAAGACCCTGAGGTGTGAAGACCAGTAGAGTGCAGAGAATGGCAGGAGACATGAGGCAAGGGGTCAGGTCATTTTGGGCCTTCTATGCCATGGGAAGGATATTAACTTGGAACCCTTGCTTCACTTGCTGCAGTATGTCTGAGGGATAAGAACTTCCCCAGTACCTTTTCTCCTGATTGGATGTAGAACTGTAACAAGCTCCTATAAACACATGTAGACATGTGCCAATGGCACCACTCCACCGTGAGCTCATGGGGTGGAGCTTCTGCCTCATTCATTTTTTGTATCCCTGGAGACCCAGCGTAGGATCTGGTGTGTAATTAGCAAGTATGTTTGATAAGCTGAGCTGGAGTGTTGTCAAAGTGTGGTCAGGTCCCACCTGCATCAAAGTCTTCAGGGAGAGGCGTATTTGAGATGAGGCTTCCAAGCACTACCTCCAGGCTAATGAACTCAGACTTTCTGGGAGTGGAGCTTTCATTCTGCATTTTCAACCAGCTCCTGGAGCAATTCTTATGCATAGGAAATGTGAGAACTGACCTCCTTTTCATTTCTCCCAAGAAGTGCCTACTGTATTATAAAAATCTCAAAGGCACAAATATTTAGGCTAATATGTTGTATATTCATGAGAGGCTCCTGCTGACAGCTGCACGTGTGAACACTATTTTCTATACTGGTTCTTAATAAGATGACATAAGTGTGTCAATTTGTAGCAGAATTATAACGCATCCTTATTAATTCAAGCAAAATGAGTGAAATTGGGAGATTCATTCTGTTTTGACTCTTGTTCTATCCCATTCACTTGATTCTATTATCAGAAGTAAGCTGGAGCTTGGCTGAGGATGACACGTGACAAGGAGCAGCCTGGTTGGGGTGCCCATGCCCACATACCTCCGTAACACAAGAGCTCAGGACTGAGATTTCTAGGCAAAAGCCGGGGGGTGCAGAGTTGCACAAACAGCATAGGCTGCCTGAATGAACTGATGTTTAAAAGAAGAAGCATTGGAGGAAACAGTGAGTTGAGGTTCAGAATAAACCTCTACCTTTGGCAAGTTCTACCCAAATATTGGCAAAGGCTTGGGTGCCTTTGCTCCCCCATTTCTGTGGTTAGAAAGGTAGCAGAGAGAAAGACTGAACATTAAGATGAAGCCACACCACACAGTTTGAGTGAGAGCAATGTCCCTGCTCCAAGAACACGGTCTTTTCGCAAATCCCTCACACACTGTAGGCCTGACAGTCGCTTCAAGTAGCGTTTCCAAGGAGGAAAATGACAGACCCTCAGTGGGGAGGAGGGCTGTGGCTTTGGAGCTATTTTTGCTGTGTGTGTATTGCAATCCAAAAGCTGAAGCGGAGCTTGGGAGGATGGGAAGCCCTTCGCGTCACCTTTTGGGTTTGGGTTTTATTCTCACTCTTTCACTGTCTTGTCACAGCTGCCGGCGTTACCGGCGTTACCGTCCACTTCCTCCTACACTCTCTGTTTCTCAACAAAATACAGGATTGTTTGTGCTTGTGGCAGGGAAACCAGAAAAGGCAAGCCTTTTTAAAAACACAATCCTCTTAAAACCTTGTCCAATGAACAATAAAGTAGACAAAATGCCACTGCATGTGATGGCAGAGGGTGAGATTCCTTTGGGGGCTCCTAGTCCAAGTAGGGCTGCCCTTGCTTGTTCCAGAGCCAACTGCTTCCAACATGGCTCATTTAATCAAGTCCGCAATCCCTCCCCTGATAAAAGGGCGCTGGATGTGTGTCCCTGGTTCACCTGGAGTCCTCCCTGTTATTATTTTTGTTGTCCTGTTTTAGTCAATGACGTGATTTCTACAGAAAATTACCAGGCAGGATGGACTCCCCGTTTCCCAGCGTGTCTGCTTTCTCGGCACCATGTGCACCAAAAAACCTCGTGAGGATTTTTGTGACCTTTCTTCAGCTTCATTCCCAGCACCTCTAGACAATGTAGCCAGGGCAATTTTAATTTCCTTCTTATCCCTGTATTTGCCACCAAACCTGACATTATTATTACCTGGCAGTCTGCAGGTTGCATCGTGGCCAACGGAACCTTGCTTAGCCAGCACAGTGGTTTTTAAAATTAAACTTGAACGTCTTTGGATGAGTCCACTCTCCGCTAGGCACCATGGCCTCACACCTGGCTGCTTCACACACTGGTCTCCGGAGGAATCCTGGCAAGGCCAGCCCTGGTGTTGAGCTTCGGCAGCGCCTCCCTCTCCCTTTCTGCTTGTGCAGCTGCTGAGTTTAAGGCAGTGGGTTTGTGTGTTGGTTGTGTGTGTATGTGTTGATAGTGTGTGTTGGTTGTGTGTCTGTGAATTAGGTCAGGGAGTTCTAAGTCAGTTGTGCATGCTTTGGTTGCATGCATTAGTTGTGTGGGTATGTGTGTTGTTTTTCTTGTTGGTGTTGAGTAGAGATGTTAGGGAAACAGCTGGTTGCTTTGGGGCTCTTTCTTTTTTTCTTCCAGTTACAGCCAGATAATGTCTATCTCCTTCAGGAGATTTCAATAACTATTTAAACTTTGAGGTGGTTTTCATGTTTTATTTGCCACTATTTACCATATAAGTTATCTACTATTCTTACCCTCCCCAAAGACAAAATCCTAATAAAACAAGTTATTCATCCAGTTAAAAAGAGTGATCTGGGCCTCACATATTCGACTCTCGCAGCAAAGATGTAAGAACATTTCTTTAACACCAGATGATGGTATTTTTTTTAACTTAGGACTTCATAACAAGAAAATATGTTGGGGATGACAAAATATATTTTTTTAATCCCCTTACCAACCACTTAGCTGAAGTGTTTATCTACAGATACATCACATGGTATCATTGAGCTATAAACAAGGTGCTTCTGGCCATTAACTCCCATCCTATTTCACTAAGGAACTGTTCACCTTCTTAACTGATGGCTGGTTTTCTGTGTTCCATTCCTTGTGGCATCATTTACCAAATCACTCTCTGAATCATGGCCAGCGTTCCAAAGACGGAGAACTCTCCCACTGCTCTTCAGCCCTCACCTTCACCACCTGTAATCTGGTCCCAGCCACTGCTCTTCCTACTTTGCTCTTTGCAATCTGTTTGCAAAGCGAGGACTAAGATGGTTTTGCACAGCGCCTGCTGTAGCTGCCTATTTCATCCCCCGTACTGTGGTGTAATATACAAGAACCATTTCCTGATTAACGTCTCCCCCACTATTTAGATTTACCTTTCCGTCCACGTTTACCTTAGCTATTCTATTATCATTTAGCACTTTACTGAAATTTTATGATTTAATCATTGCTTATCTAGTTTTTTTAGGGACTCTGTTTACAACAGTGTTTATGAATTATGAAACATTGACTGCTGTGGGGGTGGGTGATCATTTTTGTGTCTCTGTTCATCTCAGATATGGAATAAATAAAGGGAGAGGTAAAAACAAATGTAAATTAGATAAGAAAAGTCTTCTCAGGTGTATCAGTTATCTACTGCTGTGTAACAAATGACCCTCCCCCTTTAGTGTATTAAAGCAATAATAAACATTTGATAATGCTCACTATCATTTCTGATAATGGTCAGAAATTTGGGAATGGATGGGTTAGGCAGTTCTGGCTTGAGACCTCCCGTGAGGTTGCAGGCAAGATGTGTGCCTGGACTGTAGCATCTGGAGGCTTCACTGGGGCCAGAGGATGGTTTCCTAGATAGCTGATTCCCATAGCCGGCATGTGGGGGCTGGCTGTGGGCATTAGGCTCCAGTTCTCCCCTTGACGGGGTACCTCCACAGGTTACTTGAATGTCCTCATGGTGGCTTGCTTTTCCCAAAGCAGGAGATTCAAAAGAGAAGAAGGAGGAATCTCTCTTGTGACTCAGCCTTGGGGTCTACTGTTATTTCTGCCACATACTGTTCATTAGAAGGGAGTCGTGTTCAGCCCACATTCAAGGGAAGAGGGTCGCAAGATTTTTTAAAGGAAAGAAATGGGGGAAAAATAGATACAGAGGCAAAGAAGCATTGAACAGACTGTCAAACTACAGTGGGAAGGCAGGGGAGTTTGGGGGGGGTGCTGTAAGAGATCAACCGAAGGACTTGTATGCATGCATATAATCGTAACCAATGGATATAAGACACTGGGGTGGGGGAGAGGTAAAGGCATGTACTGGGGGGTAGGGGAAACCGGGGGGATGTTAATGGGGGAAAAAAAAGGAGACATATGTACTACTATTTGTAATACTTCAAACAATAAAACAACAACAACAACAACAAAAGATTCTGCTTTTGGGAGGGGAAAGCCTCAACGAATTTGTAAACATTTTAAAACAACCACATCACATTCCTGTAATATTTGACTTTTTACAGTATCCATTACTGCCGCAAAATACTGACAATCTATTCCAATCTGCGGCAGTAATGGGTATTGTAAATAGATTATCAGTATTTTTTTCTTCATCAGTCTCAAAATGTGATCAGAAGGCCACTGGGAGACAAGGTCTTTCCAGGTACACAGAATGGCCTCAGGGTGGACAATGTGATGAGGTCAATGATGGCTTCCCAGAGTGGTTGATACGTTTAATAAAATTAAGACCATTTGTTGGTGCTGTATATAAAACAATTCCAGTCTTCCCTACTCATTTGGCTAAGTGATTGTTGTTGTTGGTTTTTAATAGAAAACAGAAACATGACTAGGCCGGTGGTTTATAAACCACAGGTTTTACTTGTAACTCACCTGAAGCTTTTTAAAAAGAAAGATTCCTGGCTTGTAGCCCAGATCTACTAAATTATAAGTTCTAGGGAATAGATCCCTGAGAACTGTTACAGTTTTTTAAAGCTCTGGGTGATTCTGATATTAGAGCAGTGTTTGGGAACCATCGCCATACTTCACCAAATTTATTCACCAACTCAAATCACTTGCAAAGAAAAAGGGAAATCATTGACACTCTCGTGACAATCAACCTCATTTTGCTTTCAGAAAAGTCTCTCTGGGTTTCTAGGCATTTTCCCCAAATGAGGCCCTGACTGACAATGACTACTGGTTCTGTAGCTGCGTCCCCCAAGGCGGTAACATGAGGGGCCCACACAGTGGTAAGGGCACTGGCCCAGAAATGCATCCATTGTTCACGCTTCCCAAAGACAATGACTCTCTTTCTTATTAGAGTTGTCCTCCTTTTACCCAAAGGCTTTCCATGCAACCGAGGGAGCATAACAATGGCTGGGAAAGGAAATGTCTTCATTGATTTCTTTTTTGTGAATTGAAGCCTCCATGAAAATGGCACAGGCTTGTTTAACAGTGTCGATTTGTGCAATTGAGGGGAGGAGTGTTAAAACCCATCCATTTCCCCCAATGTTTGAACCACGCTAATGAATTAATCCATAGATAATGGATTGAATCGCTGCAATCACCGCAGTAGGTAAGGCTAGTTAAAAAGAGATAAGGCAACAAACGAAAGAAAACAGCACTTCAGCTATTAACTGAATTTCACCTGGGCTCTGATAATTTAGCCTATAACTTGCCTTTGAAAGAGAGATTGTGTGGTCCCATGATCAATGTGTAAACCAAATGCTGGAGTTCACCTGTTGATGTTACACTGCGGAAAAATAGGATAATTTTGACAACCATTTTCTCAGCAGCCTGGAGATTCCTAGGATGTATATTTGACATATCCCAGTAAATCTTTAAAAACACAAGGCTTTGATTCCTCGAGACAGGAAGTTCATCCTTGCTTCACCACCACCCCTTATTTATTACCTTAAATTACCCCAGTTCCGTTGAGAGATCCACATTATTTTGAATAAGCTGCTAAAGAATAAGTCTCCATGGGTGTTACACAAAACAAGGATGATCAAAAAAATGCTTTATATTTCTAAAGAATTTTGCAGTTGAAAAATTCTGTTACAGATATCGCTCTCGGCATATCAGATAGTTGTGCCCAGACAGGGGAAGTTTAATACACAACCCAAGCCCTCATAAGGCTGCCCTATACAATTTGGAAGCTGAATTTGAGTAGCTCGTCTGCATTTATCTTTGAATTTTTACTTCTACCACTTTATTCAGATCTTTGTCCCTCATTATTTTTTCCAACAGAAAGCTCCTGAGTGATTTCTCCTTCTCCATCTTGTATGTTCCTGGCATATGGATTGTTTCCAAAGCCATTGTTGTCATCTTGCTGCCCTGCTCAAATATCTCAGTTGTTTCGCTTACTTTTTGGGGTGATCCAAAATTGGCCGTTCAACATGTAAGGCCCTTCCTGGTCTCATTTTCCTTATATTCCAACATTAATTCCATTATCTTCCCTCATGGTGTTATGCTTTACATGTTCTTCCTTCTTTGCTCATGTTCTGGAATATCTCCGGAGTTCTATGTCCTGAAAATATACTCTAGGTCCCAGTCAACGTCTCCTCCTTTCTAAAACATTCTTCTCCTCCTCATTCACATGGATTCTGCTCACCTTTTAATGTTTATTTTTCAAGTCTTATTTGTTATTCTGGAATGTAAATCTCTTTTTAATTAAAGTATAGTTGACATACAATATTATTAGTTTCAGGTGTATAACATAGTGAGATTTCTCATTTATACACCTTACAAAGTGATCACAAAAAGTCCACTATCCATATGTCACTGTAAAAAGTTATTGTGATAGCCCAGCCAGTGTGGCCCTGTGATTGAGTGTTTACCCATGAACCAAGAAGTCACAGTTCCATTCCTGGTCAGGGCACATACTTAGGTTGTGGACTCAATCCCCAGAGGGGGATGTGCAGGAGGCAGCTGATCAATTATTCTCTCTCATTATTGATGTTTCTAGCTCTCCTTCTCCCTTCCTCTTTGAAATCAATAAAAATATATTTTTTAAAAAGTCATTGTGATATTATTTACTTTATTCCTGATGCTGTACTTTATACCCTTGTGACTTTTCTCTCTATATAAAGCCTAATATGCAAAGTATCCCCTCGAGAGTTCAACTGACTGGGAGTTTGATCACTTGCTATGACATGCGCTGACCACCAGGGGGCAGCGTGGAATGAAGGAAGGCCCCGGCCAGCAGCCGGTAGCCACTAGGAACCCCACCCGTGCACAAATTCCATGCACTGGTCCTCTTGTTATAAGTGTGTACCTCTTAATCCCCTGCACTTTTTTGCCCATACCCCCACCACCCAACCTTCTGGCAACTGTCAGTTTTTCTGTATCTATGAGTCTGTTCGTTTTGTTTGCTTGTTTGTTTAGATTTTTAGATTTCACACATAAGTGAAATGATAAAGTGTTTGTCTTTCTCTGACCTATCTCACGTAGCATAACACCCTCCAGGTCTATCTATGTAATTTTTAATGGCAGTGGGGCACAGTCTGGCAGGGTAAAATGATATAGACAATGCAGGCTTTAGAGTGAGCTGGCCTGGATTAAATTCTGCCTCTGCCACTTGCTAATTACATGACCTGAAGCAAATAACCTCCCTGGCTTGAGTTTCATTTGTAAACAAAAGGCAATAAAACCTACCTTTTAGGAACATGGTGGGAGTTAAGTAGGGACAGAGAAAGCCTTTAGCATAATATTATTGTTGCTAATGTTCTGTAGTTGACCATCTACTCCTGCTGCCCTGTTATGACTCATTAATTTTTAAAATATGGTTTTATTGATTTGTGTGTGTGAGAGAGAGAGAGAGAGAGAGAGAGAGAGACAGAGAGAGAGAGAGAAACATTGATGAGAAACAACATCGATAGGCTGCCTCCCGCACGGCCCCTGCCAGGGATCATGCCCACAACCTAGGCTTGCCCCTGACCAGGAATGGAACTGGTGACCTCTTGGTGCATGGATTTAGGGTCAACCACTGAGCCACATCAGCCAGGCACTCATTGACTTCTCAGCTATGAGTTGCTTGTGATGTGTTTCAGGTATATTGGCAAGCACCTAAAAGAAGCTTGTGCCATTGAATCCCTACAATTGAATCTGGCATAGAGCTTTCCATAAAGTACTGATAATAGATAATCATAATTTATTAAGCACTTACTGTAAGTCAAGTACTCTGCTATATTAACCCTAAAAACAGTCTAGGAAGTAAATCCTATTATCATCACTATTTTCTACATCAGAAAAGTTGGTCTTAGAGATCCAAGGTTGCCGGGGGTATTTCCCAGTATCTGGAAAGGTTCAGGAATCTGGAGAAAGGCTGCATTGTAAATTAATAAAGAGACTAGAAATATAATATAAAATTTTAATCCATGGGGGAGCCAGAGGAAGCTTAGCTGTAGTAGCTAAATTCTCAGTCTCTGGACCCCTTGCTCTTTAATAACACAAATTGCCCTAAAGCAAAGCAGATATACATACTAAAGGTTAAGGTTTGGTACACAGTAGGCATTGTCAGATTGGGGGAACTGCCCTCGGCTATTCAGCTGTTTGGCCAGCAGGAGGCAATAACTTGTAAATTGAAATGCCCTCAGCTGTCTGGCAGCAAGCAATCATTTATGTAAATTCAGGTTTGGGGAAATGCCTTCGGCCATTCCAGTAGGCAATAATATGTATTCAGCCCTGCTGAATATAGAAGCCCATCAAACTTTTGAGGACTTCTTGCATTTATTATGACATGCTGGAATTAGCCTCCAGCACAAGGTCATATAGCATAAAAAAGGTTGACCCAGGCTAAGTAGTTTAGTATTAAAATTTTCACTTCTAGAAGAATGAAAAAGATAGAGAAGGAAAGAGAGACATAGGTATAAATCCAGCTTGACCACTTTCTAGATGGATACCCTTGGGTGGATTTCCTAATCTCTATGGGCCTCAGTCTCTGGTCTATAAAGGAGGATATTAACAATATGCTGTCTAGAATTCTTGGGAGAATTAAATGAGATAACCCATGTTAAAGTACCTGGCAAGTACTAAAAGCTCTATAAATGTTAACTATTAATATTTAATCATTTTTCCCATACAATCTGTGCACTTAAATCTTATACTCATTTTTCGATTTGTTGGTATCACACCACAGTCTCTCTGGACCCAAACAGATTAAGTAAGTTATAGAAAATCCAGGACTGAGCAGGTGCGTGAATTGGCTTTACATGACTAGAACATAAACCAGGGTGGTGTTTCCCAGACTGAACACTTTTGAGGTTCATAGATGGGGTGACAATAACATTTTGTGCTCACCTTCCAGTGCCCAGTAGTTACATACGTCTGGTTTTCTCATCATTATAGAGTCAACTACATTAAGGCAATAAAACTCCCTGGGATTTGGGGAAGTTATTGCTCTTCTTGTGCCTGATGATACCACCCAGAGTGTGTTATAATCAACCTGAAATGCACTGCTTGTTATATCTTGTGATTCAGTCTCGATGTAAAAATTTATTAAAAAGTAGAAGAAATGGGACAATCATTTTGGAAATTCTAGTTTATTCCTTTGGGTGACATAGAAGGTCCAGGCAATATGTGGTCATTTCAGGGACCACTGGTCCCCCCCCCCCCAAAAAAAAAACTTCAACCCTCACACTTCCCCAAACATTTATTATTTAAAATATAATCACCATGTCTAATATATTTAAAGGAAAACTGAAACAGTATTCTAGGAATGTACTAAGAGCATCACTTCTCAGAGGGGAAATTAACAAGGCAGAAATACATGGAGCTATATCCATGAGTAGCTATTCTCTACCAGGAACACCCCTGAGTGGGAAATCACCTCCTCAGGCAAAATGATAAAGAAGATAGTTTTCAATCCACTTAGAAAACTGCTCCTCAGTGTTCTCATGTCACCCCGATAGGGTCGTGGGCCACTGGAAGAGATTGCTCCTTTATCATAGTCCTACTTGTGGTTGTTACTCATTCTTTCACTCGTTCAACAGTTACTCATTGAGTACCAACTATGTGCCATATTCTGTTGTAGCTGTCTAGGAGGTAAAGAAAATGATATCCCTACCCTCTTGATCCTGTATTGTAGTTGCAAAAGACAGCAAGCTTGGAAGGAAATAAACACAATAACTTTAGCTAGTGAATTGGGCTATGAAGAAAATACCATGAAATAATTGGATGGAAAATGACAAGGAGAGGGGCTACTTCACAGAGGGTGGTCAGGGCAGTCTTCACTGAGAATGTGACATTTGAACTGAGGCTTGAATGGTCAGAAGGTGCCATTGATGGAAATATCCAACGGTTCCAGACAGAGGAAATCGCTATAGCAAAGGTCCTAAAATAGAACCCAGCTGGGTGTGTCCAGAGATAGAAAGAAGTTGGACGTGGCTGAAATGTAGAGAGTAAGGAGGAGGGGATAGTAAATGATGGAAGTGCAGCCAAGTTGTACATGGTCTTCCAGGCTTAGCATGGAGTATAATTTATTACTGCCCCTCCAATGGAGGTCTTTGAAGGGGAAAATTAGCTAACATTTGTTCAGTATTTACCGTATTTCTACTACATTTCACTTTACACCATTTATTTAACCTTCACAAATAACTTGTGAAACATATATTATAATGCCCATTTTATAGATAGGACAAGTACAGTTCAGAGAGGTGAATTGATTGCCCTTGACTAGTAATTAAGACCTGGAGATTGAACCCAACTCTGTCTGACTCCCCAGCCCATGTATTTATACCACGCAGCTCTAAGTAATTGCTGAATCAATGCTACATACATTCATTCTAAAGAAGTGGATGCCAGCTCAGTTACAAACTCATAGGAGTATTCACATTTTAAAACAGAAAAAGCCAGTGTTGAGAGCAAGGAGATGAATTACACATGGCAAAGTTTAAAATAAAGATGAGGAGAACTTTTTTTTAAGTCCACAAAGAGCAAAGTGGCTTCCAGGTGTGTCTTTTGTCTTCTCTATCCTTTTATCCCACCATCAAGTTCTGATGAATTGACTTTATTAGTGCCTCTCTGTCTACTCTACTCTTCCTGTTCACAGCTGCTACCCCATCCAAGTCTCCATGAGTTCTCACCTCCATGTAGTCCTGCCAATCACTTTTCTACCATGCAACCAGGCCAATCATTCTGAAGTAGAAATTACATCATTGCACCTATATTGTACCTTTCTAAATCACTAAGAAGGAGCTTCTCATTGTCATTAGAATAGAGACCAAATTGCTCACCATGGTCTAGAAAGCCTGGCCCTAACTTCCTATGAGACTCACCTTAGTCTCTGAGTGCCTACCCAGGGACCATCTTCCTTGTCTTCTGATTGGCATTGCTTCTTCTCACTCTAAGCTCATGTCACCTTCCTAAGAAACTTCTCCTTACCTCCTACCCTCTTACCCTTTACCTATTCACTTCCACTCCTCCTTTAGATTTTGCTTCAAACTCTGCTTCATTAAAGTCCTCCCTGACCCCTCAGTTCTCTACCACCCCAGACTAGGTCAGGATGCCTATCACACACTGTCGTAAACACCTTGGCTGTCTGTTTCATAACCCAAATTTTGTATTATTGTGATGTATTTATTTATCGGGTTAGTTATCTGCTCCTTTCCCTTGATTATGGGTGCCATGAGGCCAGGAGATGGTTCTGTTTGCCTCACATTGGATCCTCAGGACCTACCATGAAGTCTGATATGCAGTGCATGTTTAGTAAATACTTATTGATCCTGGCAATATGTTTACTGCCAGAGAAATGACAGTGAGTGGACCTAATTCTGCCATATCTTGTCTGCAAGGATGAAGGGGGTTTTCAACAGCACCTCTGGAGGTTCCCTTCCCCAGCCTTTCAGCCCCCTTGAAAGAGCTGTAGAAACTCCCTGTTGAGGAGAGGGAAGTATAGAGTTGTTGACTGGTCCTGCTGATCCTGACAGCATCTGTGAGGCAGAGTGTCTTGGACCCAAATATACCAGGTAACCCCACAGGAAAGAGGAAGCTCTCAGAGAAAATCGTTCTATATTCTTGCTGAATAAAGTGGCCTGTTACAAAGTATGTGAACACATATAAATGTAATAAAATGCCAAAGTGACACTGGAGGAGAGAATCAATAAACCTACTCAGCACTACATGTTGAATCAGCTTTTTAATACATATTTGTCAGGCAGCCATCCGCCAAAGCCATATTGAAATAAAGCAAGTTGAAAGAAATAAACCAATTATGGGTTCTGAAGTTATTAAACTTCCTCCCCCTTTACTTTTTTTGAACCCAGTGTAAGTGACTGATATATGCATGTTTGCCCACACTAGCATGCACACATGCGTGCACACACAC
Organism: Plecotus auritus; assembly: GCF_963455305.1. NCBI lineage: Eukaryota > Metazoa > Chordata > Mammalia > Chiroptera > Vespertilionidae > Plecotus > Plecotus auritus. The sequence goes on along the minus strand of NC_137773.1, from coordinate 9,302,840 downwards.
ACTCAGGTATGTGTGTAAGGTATCCAGCACAAGTAGGTACTATAAAAATCTAACTATTTTTATTCAACATAAGTCTTTATTTACTTATTTACTCATTAATTCTTTATTATTATTATTATTCCCTTAAGGGAAATGCTCTACTCTTGTATACATTGACAAAAAAACAAACAAACAAACAGAAGTTGATGTGGCTTAACAAACATTTTATCATTTCAAAGTATGATTTCTCAGCCACTATCTGATATCATTTTCTGAGGTAAAATCGACAGAGTTTCAACATTGCCAGTAGGGAGCTAGAAGAAGGAGAGATTGAGGGTACTTGCAAGGCGTCTAGATTACATAATAAAGAACATCACCGAAAGAGCAAACCTAGGAAAAAACAGAAGTTTAGCTTTGGTATTTTGAGTTTGAGGTGTTGGTGAAAGGAAATAGCTGAAGTTAGAAGTTCAAACTGGAGCTAAATATTTGGTATCCAGAAGCATTTTGTAACTACCCAGAAACAGAAATAGAAAAGGTGATAATGCAGAACCTGAGTAGGCTCCCTAAGTAATTTGGGAGAAGAGATTTATCAGATATGGCTTCTCCACCCATAGAGTTTACATTCCTATCAGGTTGACAAGACATACTTGTCAACACTTACATGTTCATAAAAGTTTTGAGAAGAAATATTTAGGGCTAGAATTGTTGGCAAGAGCTTTCCTTAAAAAAAGTTAAGGCTTGAATTGGCCCTTGAAAACTGAGTGGAATTTAGAGAGGAAACCTCTTAGAAGACATTCAGGGATAATTGGAACAAATCAGTCAAAATATTCTTGAAAACACATGGCAAATGCTGGATTTAATCCAAGCACATTTTCTCCATAATATCAGGTAGGGTCTCACTTGAAGCTCTCCAAGTATTAGCTTAAGGGATCTTCCTAAAGCAGAAATGAATTGGTGGTGCCCATGGACCTAACCATTTGTATGGTTCAGTTTCCCTCCCGGAAATGTAATTTTAGCAGATGAGTTGTACCCTTCTGTGGCTTCCTCCCTCTCTTCTTTATTTTCTTCCATCCTTACACAAATATTCATTAATAACCTTGTATGATTTAGGTACTGTAACCTCCTTTAAATATAATCCTTCAAAAGAGAGACTTGATTCATCAATGGAAATCCGTCCCCAGAAATATAGCTCAGAGAACATAATAGATCGTTTTGTAATCCTGGTGTGAAAGGCTGTATTTTTTATAACCAACAGCAATTTTGCTTTGGATCATTGATTCAATCCCAAAAGAGAAATTTCCTCCTGTTGCATAAGGAATGATTGGGCTTTTCCTGAGCAATTGCTTTTGTCTGTATTGTGTAGACCAGGGGTGTTGTAACTGCTTGGGCTTCTTGGTTGCTAGAAAACTTGGGCTTTGGAAACAAATTTGTGGCTCAGATGTACTGACTCATAAGTACCAAGGTTGTGACATGGGATTCAAAAGAGCTCAGCAAGGGAGTCTGATGATCCAAGAATTTTTGAAAACTCTGGCTTTTGTTTCTGTTTGTAAGACACTTACATTTAATTTGGCCAATGATTGCATTCCCATGTAGCCTAGGGAAGCATATCCAGGTTATTGCTACAAGCAAGGCATTCTGCTGATATGGCATAGACTTTGAAAATAACTTAAATGTTAAAATTTCACAAAATTAGGAGAAAATGTCTATAAAGTTAGAAATTCTGTTTTTGGAGTCTTAGAGGTGCTTAAAATTGTTAGGGTTCATGTGGTTATTTTTTATTATACTAACCACATAGAAGGCTCTATAAATGTATGGGAGTTTGGCTGAATTAGTTTTTTTAAAGAGAGACACAGAAAAGTTAAATGACTTGATCAAGGTCATCCAACTACTTAGTTGCATAATTACCTCTTGTGCTAGCACCCACGTTTTCTGATTCATAGTCCAATGTTCTCGCTGTAGTCCCAGCTTCATAAAGAAAATTGATGGCTCTGTAAATAAAATTCTTTTACCATGTACTTAACTTTAAGCAATCCCACCTGAATCCCCTAAGTTCTCCAACTTACTCAGCCAGGGAGGAACTATTAAACAAGGCTTCAATGCATTGAAAGCATCCCCAAAGCATTCATTTGTCCTTGAAAGTACTTTTTTTCTTTGACTACAGTCAAAGAGATGAGCACCAAAAAGAGATTATTTAATGAAGTAAACTAAAAGGTTTAAGCATTGGTTTTAATGGATGGCCCCATTTTGGGCAAATCAAAATGTTAAGAGATACTGACATATTGAAGTCCCAATGGAAAAATCCCATATTTTAAAGTATTGATATTGCCATTGTCTAGGGCAGTGTTTCTTGAATATGATGTAGAAATGAGCTATTGAACTTCCTTTCACTTACTTTATCGCATACTTGTTAATGTTGTGTACATTTAATAACATGTAATATAGTAGATGTAATACAGCAGTACATAATCTACACTAATAAAAGAGTAAGATGCAAATTGACCGTACCTTCACGATGCCCGCCAGCCAATCAGGAGTGAGTATGCAAATTAACCCAACAAAGATGTTGGGTTGATTTGCATATGCAGGTGCCAGGCACCGATCAGTTGGGGGCGGGCGGGATGTTTGCATCATCACCATGGCAATGACACAGGCGTTCCGTACCACCCCAGCAGCTCTGGGCCTCTGGGCAGCATGGGAAGGCAGAAAGGCGGCTCTGGGCCAGAATGAAAGGCAGCTCCAGCCAGAGTGAAGGCGGTGCCGGCAGCCAGGGGAAGGAAGGCCCATTCTTGCATGAATCTTCATGTATCGGGCCTCTAGTCTATATATATATAAAAGCCTCTATATATACAAAAGCCCAGCAACCAGACGAAGCCGGGGCTGCCAGGGAAGCCTGGGTCCCAGGTGCCTGCCAGAAGCCAGAGGGAAGCCCGGGTCCCAAGTGCCAGAGGGAAGCTGGTGCCAGCAGCCGGGGGAAGAAAGGCCTACTCTTGCTCAAATTTCATGCAACAGGCCTCTAGTTTATAAATAAGTGTCATACTCTGTGGATTTGTGACTGATAGGAACACGTGAGTAAGAATAGGTTTCAGACCACTGACAAGAGTTCTGAAAACTAGTTCTTTCATTGTCCCCTCTCCAAGGACACAGAGGAACAAGCCATCACATGGAGTTTCTTCCTCCCTTCCTCCTTTTTCCTTCCTTTGTTTCTTTCTGCCTTCCTTTTCTATTTTTTCTGAAAATGTTCTCTAAATGCTTATCTGTTAGTAGACCAAATTTAAAGAAGCAGCTCTTTGAAAGCTGAACCAATCACCAGTACATGAAGTTCAAAGAATTTCCCCTATTCTCCAGACTCAGTAGTTTATCAGCACTTTATCTCAAAATAATTTCTGAAACATCAGAGAATTTTTCCAAGTATAGAATTTTGACTATTATTGACTTATTGATACAACCTGTGTTTTGTTGTTGTAAACACACACTCAACTTTAAATACTTGGCAAGAAATATATGTGGAAGAGTTTTTTATTCATTATTATTAACCAGTTATTTCAATGTATAAAACTGGGTTTAGCCTAGTTTTTATAAAAGACCTATTTAATTATTTTTAAAAGTTTAATTTATCTTCTCACAAGAGGATTTCCACATATTTAAAAGATTTTTTTCTTTAAAGAAACAAATCAATCTTTTAGCTGATTATGGAAAATTCTAAGTATACAATAATTAGATTTGAGAGGATTCTCTTGGAGATGCAATTTAAAAATTCTAAATGCATGATACACACTTCTGTGAAAAGCATAATAATCACCTATACAATTAGCTAAATGATTCTCTTGAGTTCAAGAATATAAATTGGTGAGTGGCTATCTGCATTAATCAGGTAATTTCCATGTTTTACTTTGGGATGTAGACTTTTAAAAACATTGCTTTGTGAGTTTTATTTTAAATAATAACTCATTGAAATGGAAGGGAAACGTTGATTTAATCCATGCTTCCGTGGCTTAATATTTGTCTGATTTTTGAGGGATTTAGCATTGTGCCTCTGGGAATCATGGAGGAGAGGGAAAAGCCCATCAGAAGCTTCTGGGATTAGTTTGTTCATTAATTTCATTCATTCATTCTCTTTCTCAATGTTTATTGAATGTCTTTCCACACCACAACCCTGTATGTGAGCTGTGGACTCATGCATAAAAGCTGTAATTGCTGATTTGTGAAGCATCAACTTAAGATGATAGGCTGACATTTGACATAAGAAAAGAACAATAAAGATATCAGATTTATTTGTCATTTCTTCCAATTTATTTTCATAATTATTTTATTTCACATAACTAGAAGATAACCACCAATTCTTAAATTCTGTTTAAGACACTATGCCAGGCACTTAAGATTTATTCTATTGCTTTCAAGTCCCCTGCAAGGTTGGTATTCTGGCACAGCATAAGAGTTAATAATGGACTCAGAATGCCATTGACTGAGTCCAAAATCTGGCTCACCGCTCTTAAAATCTGAGTGATCCAGAGGAATCGTTTGCTCTCTCGTTGCCTCTGTTGCTCATGTGCAAAAGGAGAAAAATAGAATCACCTATGCCATAAGGCTATTGTAAGGCTTCAGTGAGATGGTAATATACAAAGAACTTTGAATAGTGAACTTAAAGAATTTACAGCAACCTAAGTGTTCACTATCACTCTGGAGGTTGCTGTTGCTATTTGCTTTTTAATTGATAAGAAAAGAAATATTAATATTATAAACAGTTTATTTACATATAGATCTCACCAGAAGAGATGTTGATTTGGTCTTTGAAGTTGGTGTGATTTAAGGTAAGAAAGGGAATTCCAGGAAGAAGGAATGAAATGGATGTAGCCATGGATGTACGATAGCCCAGTATAAGTTTACAGGAAAATTAGTAATTTGTGAATCTGAAATGCAAGGTATCTGGCAATGAGAATAAAATGACCAGACAATAAAAGATCTTTAATGCTATAATTTGGTGTATATAGGGAGGGGGGAGGGGGGAATGTGCACACACACACACACACACACATGCAAATGGAAAATTAATTGACTGTGATAATACTTGGTTCTCAAGTTATTGTTTTCTTTTTAAATTGTCCTCATTAGATAATCTCTGCCCTTATCAAAAGCTGATCCGAAAAGGAGCCTTAGAAACAAAGGAAATACTTAGGTACAAATGATCACTTCATTTATGCTCTAAAGAGCTATAAGTCAGGATAGCAGCCATCAGTAAAACAGATCAAAAATTAGACTGAGACAAAAATTGCCAGCCCAGGCACAGAATTAATTTTCTGATTGATTATGAGGAAGAAGAAGCCACAGGACAGAGCGTCAGCTGTATTTCAGGGACCCTGTGCATTTCTTCTAATTTATAAAATATAATAAATGAATTGCCGAGGAAGAAGGATTAGTTGTCAGCTCGTAGACTGTGAAGGATAAAGCAGTCCTGTCTTCTCTTGATGTCAGTTGATCTATTAAATTAACAAGCATATAGATAGATTATTTAAAGATCCATTTAGCCAAGAATTGCTTTCAAATGAATACATCAGGGACCAAGCCTGTTTTCTGAGATCGTTTTGTAATTGGAATACATATTACATGCAACTTCTCATCACGGGGTTTGAGCAGTTTCAATCAGGCTTTGCTCTTTCTGCAAAGTGTGTGAAAATCAAAATTGAGCAGGTCCACTTCATTATGTATAATGAGGAGATCTGTAGTTACTCTGTAAGTAATCGCTGAGAAGAATTACTAGAAAAGTTCTCCCTGCTTGCATTACTGGCACTGGGCTAACACTTCCCTCTTAAAAAATCTTTTCAGCATGAAAGTTTGGGAATTAAGTTTCTAATAAACTTCAAAAGTCCAACAGCTGTGAGTAATTATGATACAAGCATATCAATCCATGTGCAAACAGAATTATTCCGTAAGCTCCAATCCTCTTGCTAACCCTTCACTGCAATAATTAAGCACACTCTAATGAGTTTGTTAGCAATTTCCATATGATTTCCCCCTAATTATTATTTGAGTTGCCCATGTTTATAATACTTAGTAATATCCTTAAAGTATCAATGGTGAAGGCACAGTTTTGGCTGGTGAATTAATTTGTATGTTCTCATTCATATGCTAAACAAACTAGGGGAAAGCATTGATTTAACAGTCAAACTTTTTGAAATTGGTTTTTGCATTTGTATATGCTCACTTTTATATACTTATTCAACATGGAACCAGTGGGTGATCTCAGCCTGAATCAGGTCATGCTTTTCTCTGCTTGAAGACCTCCAGTTCTTAACATGCCCTTTAAGATTCTAAATGATCTGTGCTCTGGCCAGTGTGGCTCAGTTGGTTGAGCATGGTCTCATGCACCAAAGGGCTGCTGGTGTATTTCCCAGTCAGGCCACATGCCTATGTTGTGTGCTTGATCCCCAGGAGAGGGCCTGCAGAAAGAGGCAGCTGACTGATGTTCTTCTTGCATCGATGTTTCTCTCTCTCCCCCACCCCTTTCCCTTCCTCTCTCTCTAAAAAAAAAATCAATAAAATATTTAATAAATGAATGAATGAATGATCTGGCTCTGCCTACCCTTCTAAACTTTGTCTCTTTATCATTTGCTTACTCACCCAGCTTTAGAATGCTGACTTCCTTCTGATTTCTCACAAAAGTAAAGCTGGTTTACATCTTCAGATCTTTATATTTGGTACTGCTTGCCTTATACATGCTTTCCCCACCACTTATGTGGCTGCTCCTTTTTGTCATCCAACGGACCAGGAAGACATCACTTCTTCAGGGAGAACCTTCACTCAGCTACAGTAGTGCTTTAGTCTTTCTCTATCCTCTTACCCAACTTTATTTTATTTTTAAAGAGCATCACAAGTTTAAATGAACTAGCTTATTAATTTAATCTTCTATCTTGCACTTCGATGTAAGCTTCATGACATTTAAGAATGTCATGCCAGAGATCTCACTCATCTCTTTATCTTTAGGGCCTAAAACCATGCCTGGTGCATAGTGATTTCTTAATGAATACTCTGTCAGGAAACAATTAGATGAATGGATACACTGGAGCATGAAGGGATATCAGCTATCTGGTCTATGCCTCATTTTATAGATGACTGAGCCAAAGTCTGTTTACATCCATTATTTGTCACCAAAGGATAGAGCCTGTTAGAGCAGACCTGGGAAATTAGGTCCCAAGATTCCTCATTTCTGGCCCAATGCACTGTCATTATGCTACTTGCCTTCAGTTTCATCTATTTGGTTGTGCCTGTTGAAACTTACATTTACAAACATGTCTACACTAGTAAAATTTAAAGATTTGAGATTTTGAATCAGAATCACACCAATTTCAATCCTTTCTAGCCATCAGGGTTCCCACAGATCATATCCCCACATGCGACTGCACAGAGCTCCTCTCTCAAACAGCCTGCCCCACAGTTAGTTTTCAATCATCTATGCATTAAGAACAGCTTCCAGGTTGGTTTCTTTAATAACTTTATTGAGGTATGTTTTATGTATCATAAAATTGTCTCATGTGACTGTATAATTCAATGATTTTTAGTAACTTTTTTGAAATACCATCACCATAAGTAAGTATTAGAACATTCATTTTTATCCCCCAAATAAGATCCCTCTAGCTCATTTACAGTTACTCCCCCACCCCCACACCCAGGTGACCATGAACCTACTTTCTGTAATTATAAATGTGTCTTTTCTGGACATTTCCTATCAGTGGAATCATGCAAAACATGGTGTCTTCTGTCTGACTTGTTTTTCTTGGCATAATCTTTTTGAGGGTCATTCATGATGTCGCCTGTGTCAGTTGTTTATTCCCTTTTATTGCCGAATAATATCCCAACAGATTTTGTTAAAAAAATTTAAGGGCCTATATGTATTTAATCATATCTATACAAAAACACATTTCCAAGGAAGAGCAAGATAGATCCATTTCAGAATAGTTTGATGCTCTCTATCTCAGGTAACATAGCTAATTATACTTTCTTATTTATTTGTCCATCTTGTAATTAAAACACCATGTCAAGTGTTGGCCGTCCTGGTGCACCTTGGAAAAATGATTTTGCAATAGGCTGTTCAAACCCAGATTGGTGAAGATCTAAAAGCAATTTCTGTGCTTGAGAAGTGTGAGGCATTCATTTGGAGAGTGCTGTGATGCAAATATGTGTTAAGTAATGTAATGGAGTTAAAAATGATCATAGTATTAAGATGAGTCATAGGGACCTGAAAATAAGTAGAAGATTCATTACTTTTAATATTTGAAAGTAAATTAATTCAGTATCTCATAGTTTCGTTGATTTTATTTTCTTTCATATTCTAATATCATGTCAGAGAGATTGCTGCAATATTTACATATTGTCTTTGCTGCATGCAATATACTTACCCTCTCAAATTACCCACCTGGATCCATTTAATTTCATAATGGGATTCTTTGGAAGTTGAGTTGTGGAACATCATAAATGTTCACGGAAAGCATGCCACTGTGGACTCAGAAATTATATGAAAGAGCTTCCAGTGTACATGCTAAATAAAAACGGGTCATAGAAAGTTTATTAACTAAACAAATTAAACCAGCTGGGTAATGGGTGTTTCACATGAAGTTCCTGGAGCAGCATAAATGTCCTTTGCAACCAAAGGTTTAAGTTCATGTTTTTGTGCACATAACATTTGCCTTTTTCTGTTTTCCCAGTTTCTCTTCTAAGTGAGGCAAACACTCCTTGGGGTAGAAGAGGTTTGCCTTTTGTCAGGGACATGTCATTTAGAGAGCAGAGTTGTTGTTGTTGTTTATGCAAACATGAAAGATTAAAAGGAAATAGACAATGAAGCTTTAAAGAATGCTTTCAGCCCTCTCTGGTTTGGCTCAGTGGATAGAGTGTCAGCACGATAGAGCGTCGGCCCGTGGACTGAAGGGTCCCGGGTTCTATTCTGGTCAAGGGCATGTGTCTTGGTTGCAGGCTCTGGCCCTAGTAAGGCATGTGCAGGAAGCAACCAATCAATGTTTCTCTCTCACACATCGATGTTTCTCTCTGTCTCGCCTCTTCCTTCCACTTTCTCTAAAAGTCAATGGAAAAATATCCTCCAGTGAGGAATAACAAAAAAATAAGTAAATAAAAGAATGCTTTCCTAACCACTTCGGTGGATGCTATCCAGTTTAACATTAAGAGTTTCACAGTATACCATCAATGCTAGTTTAGAGGAAGAAAGGTCAAAAAGTTCAACTTTGATATCTTTATATTTTCACAAAGGTTATTCCTGAAGGGGCTATATGTAAAAAGAAACCAAAAAGAATATATATCACAGCAACAACAAGAAACCTTTTCCTGTATTCATTCCATGTAATGGGTTTCGCCTTGTCGTTATTCTTTTCTGCAAAAGGGTTGTGCTATTATCCTTGGGTATTATTTTCTGATGCTATCAGTGTAGTGGGTCATTATCGAAGAGCTGGCTTATTTCTGGAAGGTGTTATTAAATGTTGTGGAGGTATGGTTATTTCCATTAAAATGCCAAAAGAAAGGAGAAATGTGAAAATGCAAGAAGTAGTTGTGAGGAAGCCAAGCTGAACCGTGGAAAATGGAACAATTTGGTGCTAAAACTTTGAGTTGTGGCTAAATTCTTTCTAAAGGAGAGCCTGCTCCGCTTCAGTGGGTATAGCCTGTTCCACTACACAAAGGCGACAGGGCAGGGGACACAGGCTAAGCAGGTGATATAAATGAGTGAACCAGGCTGACTGGTCATAGAGACACGAGAGCAATAAGAACATTCCACATTCCCCCCTCACTCTTTAATGTGAAAAATAATAGCACAAGTTTAAAAGTAACAGACATTCAACCCCAGTGTCAGACCTGTAATTGGGAGTAGAAAGACTATGGCAAACCAAATGGCTCATGAAAAGGACACAGTTGTAATTCAACTCAAGCCAATTGCCCCTTCCATCCTTTTCAAAATCTCAGTCAAAATTCGGAGGAAGATAAGCTTGCATGCAGCTGAAGGGAGAGAAGGCAGCAATCGGGAAGCCCTTTAATGCCTGGGTCGGATCTGGAACTACTGGACAATTTCTCTATGTATCTCTTGCAGTCAGTGTGGAACAGCCACAGAATTCCAAGGGTGGGGGTGGATGATATAAAAATCCAACATTTGCTAAGTAATTAGTCAGTGCTATGTTCAATGATTTCAAAGAAGGAAAGCAGTCCTGAGGCATTACAGCCCACAGAAGGTCATAAAGACTGAAATTAGCATAGTAGCATTGGACACTACCAGGCAGATGGGAAGTGAGAGGAGTTGATGGGTTCAGGATGGGGGTAAAGACCCAAGAAAGGTATGGTGTTGACAGAGACTCTCAAGAAAGATGTTGGCTCCGTTGGCAACATTGGTCCATAACGAAAGGAGCATGTTTCCCGGGGAAGATGCTGAGTTCGTTCAGCATATCATGAGTTATTTCACATGGGCAGACACAGCCAAGGTCAGGATGAGGGTTGTGAGAAATAAACATCTGCCCTAGAGGATACCCATAATCTGAGCCCCTCCTGTAGAAGGTACTTGTAGGTTCATTGTTAGTTCTTTTGAGCTCAAGAGATTGGCAGAACCCTTCTCACGTCAGAAACTTGAGCCCTATCCTGACTTTCCCTCTCATGTTTCTCCTGTAGTCAACCCTTAGGTACATTTTGACAGGTCACCCAGAAGCCTTGTTCCAGGGAATTCTGCAAAGGCTTTGGCTATAGATTTTCCCTGCCCAAAAGGCAGTCCCCAAGATCTGCTTGGGTGCATCCGTATGTATATGTATCCTTGTGAAAAACCACAGAAACTAACCATTGGTGCGAATGAAAGCCCGGGAACCAGGCCCATCAGGTATGTGTCAGACGGTATGTGAAAACGCCTTAGTAAGTGTGTTAGGGAAAAGGACCTGCCCAGGCTCATGCCCAGCGCCTGGCTTAGGCTCATGATTGAAAGCCAGCAATACTCTTTCCTTCATAACGTAAAAGTACACACACATATACACAAACACAGAATATGTGAGCAAACTCATAATCAGGAATTCTACTCTATGGTGATATACAAAAGAAAGGAATGAAGATTTGTTCATCATATGCTGTATGCCGGGCACTGCCCGGTGTCTTTTTACCATGGTGACCCTGTTGTGTGTTGGGAGTGGTCCCAGCGATGGAGACAACGGAACTGGATACTATAAACCTAGACCATCCTGGGAAATCGGGACCATATGGTCACGTAGCTGCACGTTCCTCGTTTTCTTCTAACAGAGCTTGAAAACTCCAGCAAGTCATTTGGAAGTCTGTTTGATGTTGGTCTCTGGTGAGAAGTAGTGTGACGGTTCGCTAGCTGCAATCTGATGGATGTCTGTCTGGGAAGGAGGCAGGGGATGGAGGGGTGCAGGGGGACCCCTCACCACAGGCTTTGATCTGCCTTGACTCCTCTTGGAATATTTCACCTTTTGATGTTGGGAATCAGTTAATTACTAGTCAAAATTGATTTGAGGGACTAGGAAACAGTTTGTTCCTTTGATCTGAGGAACTTTAGGGCAGTTTTCCAGAGCAGCTCAGGTACATGAGCGGGGCTTAGTCCATGGCCCCTCTCTAGTGGTAACCCCGATTTTGTGCCTCTTGTCCTGTCATGGTACCCTCCCAATTTTGTGTGCTTCTTCTCCTTCAAAGCCTTGGCAGCTTCATCACTAGCAAGTAACGACTTTTTGGGTCAGATTGTTCAGTACCATTCCCAATGCAGGAACCCAACAACTTGCTAATTCTTTCTTTAGATCTCAGTTTGCAACTCCCATCCCTCTTTTGTGTGTAACTCCTGGTTAACATTACCCTGAGTACCTCCCGTAACACAATCTTGATTTATAAGACAGCATATTAGATGAATGGCTTAGGAGTCAAATTTCCTGCCCTTTGCTTTGTTGATGCAAGTTAACATCCTGGACGGTGACCTGAAAGGCCGAGCAATGCTCAGGGGTTTGATGGGCAGGTGGAGCAGGAGAACTCAGCTCCCCTTTCTCTTCCAAACAAGGCAATACCCACCTGGCACCTTGCCTAGTCATCCAATTCTCCTAATGAACACGTTTCCCCAGTCTGAGGCCCTTGCATTGTGACCATGCCACAGGGCTGACAAAGAGGTAATGTTCAGTGTTCAGAAAAAAATAAAGGGAAAGAAAAACACATGAGGAAACCTTCTGAGAGTGTGTTTTGTTCCTATGTCATGGCCCATTATGGCATTTTCGTTTTAATTGCACGTGAAACCCATTTAAAGATGTGGTATAATGTGACTGTTCCCTTGGAAAGGAGACAGGAGCACTAGGGATGTGTTTCAGAGGAGCCCATTACTACCCAGGCTGTCACCATCATACCTTACGGGTACAACATTGTACTAAGTATCTTAGCAAATGTAGTACATTTGATCCTCTTGCCTAGGAATCCCTTGTCCTTATATAAGTAGTAGATTCATATCAAAGTAGCTCAGGCAACAGAGTTCTGTGAGTATTTCAAAGATAAAAATATGCATTCCTATGCATGGGCATTGTCCAGGTTTTCACATGGAAATTAAGCCATATAGATAAAGCTTGCATACATGGAGACTGCAATTACTCATTTAAAAGGATGGTTGATGCCCTAGCCTAGCTGGTTTGGCTCAGTGGATATAGCATCGGCCTGTGAACTAAAGGGTCCCAGGTTTGATTCTGGCCAAGGGCACATGCTGGGGTTGCGGGCTCGATCCCCCCAGTAGGGGACATGTAGGAGGCAGCCAATCAATGATTCTCTCTCATCATTGATGTTTTTATCTCTCTATCCCTCTCCCTTCCTCTGTGAAATCAATAAAAATATATTTTTAAAAAATGAAATAAAAAATAAAGGGATGGTTCATAAGGTTTTTATGTTTGTTTGTTTTTCTCTTTACTCTCACCCCCACCATGGGAAACAGCATATCCTGCAAAGTGTTTTAGGACTTTTTGACCTTCTGTAAGTAATCATGAAAGTCCCCAAGGCCAGAGAAGTGAAGCCACAGGGTCTTTCTCCATAAAATCGTGTCCCCTTGGTCTCAATATCTATGCCCTTCTGTAGGAAGCAGGTTTGTTTCCCAACTGAAAGAATTCCCACTTTGCTTTGACTCTCCCCTCCCTCCCCCTGCCTCCATGGTCCCTTCCTTATTTAGCAGACTTCATTCTATATGCATAATTGGAAATTAATTTTCTAATTAGGTTCTTCACATTTATGAAGTTGTTTGATGGGGTGTCTGTTCTTATAACATGGCCTAAAGGCTAAAGTAGCGGTAATAATTCTATTTCCTGGCTTTGCCCCTAATTCAGCAAAGGATCCCAGGAAATATATTTAACTTTTATGTGGTCCTGGTAATACATCTTTAATGCTGATCTACCTTTGAAAGGTTGTTAGGAACGTGCTAACGCTTTAAGACTTATTACAATGCAGTTGGTTCTATTTGTAAGAGTTGCTCAAACAAAATGAAGCCTTTTTTTGTAACATGAAGGGCTCTTAGAAAATCAAAAACAACAGTTGCAAAAAGTAAAACCAGGTTGTGTTGGGAGGTAAAATAGCATCAAAAGGACACGTAAGAAGCAGAGGTGACACAGAAGATTAATGGCTAATGTTTGTACTGTGGATATATAAGTAGAACTTGATCAGGTATGGACTGTAAGGGTCTGCCACCTGGGTTCTCCGTGACAATGGTTCTACAGGTAGAGAAATGGTCAGTCTTATGGTTCAACCACTCTCTAATCCATGAAGGCCAGAGAATATAAACAAAACGATCTAAATAGTCTTTGTCTTGCTAATCGTTAGACTTGGAAGTAAAGACTAAATCATGGTGTCATCATTTTTTCATATAGTAACATCTTATTACCATGGGTACAACATAGAAGATGAGGACAAGGGGTATCAACATTGCACTTTGACAAAAGGGTGTCCTCATTTCATAGGAAATCAATGTTATTAATCCTATTTGAAATTCGGCTTATTTAAAGACTTTCAACAGTCTTTAAATAAGAACCCTCTCACACTAATTTCCTTTGCAGGTCGATGTCTTCATTTGAGTTTGCACATTCACATATATGTCAGAGCCAGGCAAAGCTGGTAGAAACAAAGTGTAAGGCTGGGTAGGTGATGATTCATGGTAAGTGAACTCAGCCTCAGAAAAAATAGTTGTCTTACTCCTGACTTGTTTCACGCTTTATCATTAAGAGACCTTCTAGGTCACTATAGCTCCTGAATGCATGACCTTCTACTATAAAGATAGATCCCAATTTACAGCTACAACCTGTAACTCTCAAGATCCAGTGAAGTATTTGTGTAGAAAGAGACCACATGATAGCATGGAAAAATCAGTGTACCCCGTGGGACTCAGCCTGATTACTGTGTCCACCTCTAAGTCTAAGTGCCTGTGCGATCTTGGACAAATCATCTGAGATCTTTGTTCCAATATATGTCAAAACAAAGAGGTATTTCTGTTCTGAATGCACTTAGCTTCCACAATTTTATCTACTACATGCATTACCCAAAGAAATTCTGGTCAGCCCTATCTTGAAAAATTAGCCCGAGTCCACTAGAAGCAAGTATAGCATAGTGGTGAAGAGCAGAGGATGTGGGCATTGCATTTGGATGTCATCATTGCCTTTCTCCCCAGCTACTTCATTATCTCAGCCTCAATTCCACAGCTGTAACATGGACGAAAGATCCTATTTCACTAATCCTTTTCTCTTCCCTTGCAGTCTCCTCTCCCTGTCAGCACTTACGGGTAGAGTTTTGTTATGTCTTATTTTCTTTAAAGGTCTAGAAGGAGGACTTTGATCAACTAGCCTAGGTTTAGATTGAGAAATCAAGGACTATGGATCTATCTCTGGGACTAGCAATTTCACTCTATAGCATCCACAGTAATCTTTTAAAATTTTAAATAAAATCATATCATTCCTTTGTTTAAAAGCTATCCATGGTTTCTCACTGTACTATATTTAAAATAAAATTAAAATTCTTCAGCGTATTTAACAGCAATTTTTGACTTAGGGCTCCTTTCTTCCACTTTCTTCCTCCTCACCATCTGTATCCTCTTCCACAAATTCAGTCTCCTCTTCCTCCTCCTCTTCCTGATCTTCCTCCTTCAATAGGAGAGATTTCTAGACCCATGTTTGTGCTCAGTCCATACGTGCATTTCTAAGAGTGAATGGAACATATCCCCCTTGAATTCTAGTCAGTATGTCCAAGTTGTAATTTATCATATTCTTCCTTATGCCACTGTTACTGGACTCAAGAGGTCCATTTGCCTGTGTGCATCAAAGCCCAGTCAAACATGAAAAAGAGTTTGCAGTGAAGAAACTAAGGGTTTTTTAGTTGAGGAAATGATGCCAAGCCCAGAGTCACAGGTAAGCGACTACTCAAATGTATTTGCTCTCCGATGGCTTCCAGGGGATGTGTTATATAGGAGGAAAATCATTAACCATGGTGGCTAAAGGAGTCGAAGTCCTGGGCTCTACTGACTGATTGGGAGGGACTGGTTGATCATTATATCAAGTCCTGATGTCCACCATGGCATTGCTCTATTTTCAGGAGGATGTGGTCTCTGGGTCATTCTGCTTTCATGGGCCTTGGGCTGAAACACAACTGAAGTCAAATGTTATCTTTAGTTTGACAGAAACTCTATTTCTGTGGTCAACAGACCTGAGGCTTTGTTCTTAAGACAGTTTGATACCAACCAGAATCTCATGGCCTAAGGGCTTAGTGATTAAGCAAGGGAGTAGATTGAGGAAGGGTCTTGTTAAAGAAATGGAGTTTCTGTAAATGTACTTTCACTAAGCACTGTGGCTTCTGACTTCTGTTAATGTCATCTCTATTTTTACAGGCAACCAGATTCACAATCTCATCCCTTTTTACTCCGCACTACTTGCTCCCTTTAAATGCTTAAGTTTCTATTTATACCTTTATTTGTACTTTCCTTGTCCTATTGCTATTATTTTCACTCAAATCAAGTCCTTAGGACCTAAAATAGTGAAATGACCTCCCAGTGGTCATCCAAATTCTCCCTCATTTCTCTCTTTCATTGTAAGATTAATTTATTTTCTGGAACACAGCTCTGATCATTTAATGTTCATGCTCTCTCAAACATGTGTTAGCTACATAATAAAGTCTAAACTCTTTAGCCCAGTGGTTCTCAACCTTCCTAATGCCGCAACCCTTTAATACAGTTCCTCATGTTGTGGTGACCCCCAACCATAAAATTATTTTCATTGCTACTTCATAACTGTAATTTTGCTACTGTTATGTATCGTAATGTAAATATCTGATATGCAGGATGTCTTAGGCGACCCCTGTGAAAGGGTCATTCGACCCCCAAAGGGGTCGCGACCCACAGGTTGAGAACAGCTGCTTAGCCCGGCTTTCAAAGTCCCGTACAATATGACCCTGACTACTTGTCAAGGCTAGTTTCCTGCTTTTCATTCATTATTCTATTCATTCATTCCTTTATTTTTTCAACAAGTTCTGATTGAGGGCCAGCAATATGCAAGATCCCAGGGATACAACATAGACAATACAAATGTGAAACTTCCAGTCTAATGGAAGAGAAAAAGACACACATACACACACACACACACACACACACACACACACACACACACACGGACTAATAGAAACAAAGAATATAATAGAAAATAGAGTAACAAGGAAGCAATTCTATATGTTTAAATAACACTTAAACATTTCTTGGATTTCACTTAAATTGGATAACTTACTAATTTAGAATACTGCCTAATAGTTCCCTCTTCTCAGAATGTCCTTGTCTCTATTAGTCACTATCTAATCCATATTTAAAGGCATATTTATTGAACCTTTATTTTTCACCTCCTCGGTGTATACTTTTCCTGACTATACCCCTTTTAAACTCTCAATCCCACCCTTGTACCAAGGTGGATTATGTGACCTAGAGCTAAGCCAATTAGCACACTACATTTGGGTTGAACACACACACACACACACACACACACACACACACACACACACACACACACACCAGGGAGCAGTCTTTATTTATTCCTGTAGAATTTGAGCTCAAGAAGATGGAAGGTCTGGAGTTACCACAGTCATCTTATCTATTGGATAGTAGAGTCCACCCAGAAGGAGATAGAGAAAAAGAAACCAATTCTTGGTAAGATCACTTGAGATTCCCAAATCAAGTCATACTACACTCCTGGAATTTTTAGTTAAATAAACTAATAATTTTCATGTTGGCTAAGTCAGTCAAAATTGGGTTTTCTAAAAGAGAAAAATAGTCAGCTAATTTCAAATGTCACTGCTTTCATGAAACCTTTATTAATGTTACCAATTCAATGCAGTTTCTTTCTACCATCAACCATTTTGTATGTTATGATACAAACATACAGCCTTGTTTTAGAGTTCTTTGTGAACTTATATTGTCCCCTACCAGATTAGAATGGATGAGTATTCCTCTTTAGAGCTCTTGACTGGCCTGGCAAATAGACCTGGACTAAGATGTGACAAGCGACATGGGTACCTAGGATGCAACATTTAAGGGAGCACTCATTCACAGGTGCTAGCTCTATACTCACATGACCTGAAGAATTAGAACCTCCTTAAATATTGCACTTTATGCACCTCATTCATCTCTAACTATGCTTGCGAAGTAACTACTTAATAAGTTTTTGGTACATTCAAGAGAATTCTTCACTTTACATTGGGTTGGGGATTATCACACACTGCATTTTCTTTAGCATTATACTATCCATCATACCTCAACCACTTTTTTTAACCTTTACCTCTTTATCTGGAAGTCATCCATCCATATAGAATGTTTATAGGGAGGGTTTGCTGATGACACTAAAAACTTCTAACTCACATTTCCCAGCAAAGATGTGATGTGATAACCCTGCTAATGCATTCAGAAATAACATAGAATAGAGGGTGGAAGATTAATTTTTATTCATTTACTTATATTTTCATAGTTCAGTATCTGTTATGGAGCCAGAATTATACATCTCCTTATCTATGTCAATCTAGCGAGCCATCTTTTCAGCGCCAACGTGCTACTTTTGCACTAGAATTCTCAGTGGTAACCTTGCTTCCAAATTGGCACCTATTATTAAAAAGAGTGTTAAATAAATAAATTAGAGAAACAATTAAATCAACAAATTAGCACAAGGGGCTATCTACACTATATCGTTATTTTATATGAAATTTTGTTGGTTATTTAAAATTGTGGGACATCAGTAGCCACTTTGTGTTTATGATGGTGTTAGTCCATTGGTTGTAAGCAACGTGTAGGAAATGGAATCCAAATAAAATATTTTAGGAAGGAATATCAGAGCAAACAAACAGACTCAAAAGAAGAGCATTGGAACAGGCTGGAAGCAAGACAGCTCCAAGGAACTGGATAAGGAGAACATATATCTATAGTCTCAGAAAGGCACAAATAGAAAGAACCTACACCAACAATTTTCCTTGCATGATTCCATCCAAGTTTTGTTTTGCCTTATTCTACTCAAAACTAATTCCTAGGGCAGTAGGTTAATTTCCTGGTTGTGATCATATGTCTAGCCCTTGACCAAGAGAAAGTAAGACATTCTCTTGCAAAGTTCTACCAACACTACACACAAACAACAGATGTCCATTATTTTGGTGCAGTTAGAATCTTAAGGCCTTCCCTGTCCTACTTTACACATATGCTGGGCCAATTGCCAATTTGGGTTGAACATGAGCAAAGTCACTTTATCACTTTGCTGTGGTAGTCACATCAAGTTTCCTCAAATTTTGGAAACACAAATCTGGGTCTTTTAGCATGTGGGTGAATTTGGGAGAACAAAAATTTGATGTTGCTGTATTTTAGCACAACTATTTGGCTATTTGAAGCATATGGTGCCATCTATTAGGAATCAGACTAATTTATCTATGAGTGGTGTTGAAATGGTTTTACCAAGAGATGTGGGAAATGAGAATGTCTAAGACACACATTTAAACCAAAAATGCAATCCTAGACTAGCTCTTTCCCCACTGGAAGACAATTGGAAAACATGTGAACAATCCAGATAAGCTAGGCACAGGGACATTTTATTATTAATTTGGCCATTGGCCCCAATTACTAATGTAGATTTCCAATGGGGTGAGCTGGGGCATATAGAAGATTATCTGGGTTGATTAAGGCTACATAGCTTAAAACTAATGCATACTCTAAGTCTTGTTTTTCTAGTTTTCTGGGATTGTAAATCTGATCTTACTCTTAAATCAAGGCAAGTCAAATGCAGGTTCTATCCTTCCCTGTCAGAGGATAACAGAGATGTAGCAAAAGAGCATACGATTTGGCCCTGTTGCCTGGAGTTGAGCTGCCTGGTTCAGACCTTCGCAGTGAATCAGAGCTGTTTCCAAGAGAGCTGCACCTCACCCACTCTTAAAGACCCACTTTAAAGAGAGGAACAAGGGCCAGCTTCATAGTTTGTGACCTGTGCAGCTGCCCAGTGCTTAGAAGGACCGCACACTTAGTTTAACATACTGGTGTCCTTTCTTGAACTTGTTAATAACTTCAACAAATAGACCCTGTTTTTATTTTGGACCAAGCACCTTGCTTATTATGTAATCATGCCTGAGAAAGTCCAAAACAAAGGAAGCCAGAATAGTTTGCAAGTGGGACCAGCCATAAGGTGCTGCAACCTTTTCTCTCTTTAAACAAATGCCATCCTAGACTTTGTGCAATCCATATTTAATGAACTTTCTCCTTAGGAAGGGGCAGCAAAGGTAGGGGACGGTCACAAATGATGGAGAAGCCTGGCCTGTGTGGGTCAGTGGTTGAGTGTCAACCTATCAACCAAGAGGTCCCAGTTTGATTCCGGTCAGGGCATGTGTCTGGGTTGCGGCCTCAATCCCCAGTATAGGACATGCAGGAGGCAGCCGATCAACGATTCTCTCATCATTGATGTTTCTTTCTCTCTCTCCCTCTCCCTTCCTCTCTGAAATCAATAAAAACATATTTTTAAAAATGATAGAGGAGCACCACAGCATTCCCACCACCAGAATTGGGGCTCCCCGCATAGTCTCTACGGCTAGAACTCAGGCATGTCGACGTATCCAAGACAGATCAATTTTCTGAAACAGAATATATTTGAAATTGGTTGATCTTCAAGAGTGAGTATTAATTAACTCCTTGGAGGAACTGGCTTTCTTGTTTTTATAAAATAAGTTTTGTTCTTAATTTATTCAACCATTTTTAACATGAAGCCTGCAGAGCACTTTGCTAGGCTCAAGAAAAGTTATCAGTCATTGAAGGTTGAGTTAGAATGTGGATAAGAACAAAATGCTGGTTTCATAGTAGACTGGTGCTCTGTCAAAGCAAGATGTTGGAACATGTTATTCATCTGCTTAAAATCCTACAATAGATTGCTATTTCAGAAAGTTGATAAAAATATATTAAAATTTCTGAATAATTCCTACCTATGTTCAGATCTTGGTATAAATGTAGCTTGCTAAGAGAGGCCTTCCTCGTCTTTCCAAACTAAACCTCTTGTTATTCTCTCTTAGAGCATCTTCTGTTTAATATTGAAGCATTTTCATAATTTTATTATAGACTTCATGTATTTTGTTACTTTATGTTCCTCTCCTGTATTAGGTTGTAACTTTCTCAAGGGAAAGAACCAACTTCCTCTTACTCTTCCATGTATTTCAAGCACTTACTATGGTTCCTAAGTACATAGTAAATGTGTCATAAGCATACATTGAATTAAAAAATAAAAAAAGTATGAGAGTATACATTTTCAAAGTGGCCTCAAAGGCAAAGACCCTGAATTGGCAACCAAAATGGCATATTTGAAGATCAGAACAAAGGCCAGTGTGCCTGGGACACAGTGAGCAAAGGATTAAGAGAGAGAATGAAGAAATGAGGTTTCTGAGGGACCCAGGGGCCATGTCAAGTAAGGGCCCTGTAAGCCAGGATAAGAAATTAAGTCTTGGGAAACCCCTGGGAGGTTTTATTTACGTTGTTGAGGGATATACTGAAGATGACATCCATTTATAACACTGTAGTATTTTGCAACATTCATTTAAGTCTGAAGCATAAAAATTTAACACAATACCATTTAGAGCACAGGTGGGCAAGCATTTTTGTGAAGGGCCAATGCAGTCAACATGATAAGCTTTGTAGCCTCTCTGGTATCTACCACAATTGCTCACCTCTCTTGTTGTTGTACAACAGTAGTCACAAGACGATTCTCAAGTAGATGTCACTGTGTTCCAACCAATCTTTATGTAGAGTCACAAGCACCCAGCCAGATTAGGCCTGACAGCCCTGATGTGTCGATCCCTGATCCAGTGGCACATGAAACACACATTGAAAATGCGGATTCTGTGCCTCCTCCAGACACGCTAAACAGAAGTTTCTGGGTTTGACATCTGAGAGCCTCTGTTTAACAACTTGCCCCAAGGAAGTTTGCGTGTAATTAAGAACCACTGGTCTAGACACCCAGTCTTTCCCCCTTGGACCATTGCTAAAGTACGGAGAAAATGCCACTGATTGGCCTAGGGGAGCACATGGGGTGTTTTTTCAAAGAAGAAGGACTTTGAGATGGTATGTATGTAGTTAAGAGCAGGAGGCATGTTGTGGGAGCTGGCCTGTAAGTTGGAGTGGATTGTGGTAGGAAGGGGAAAAGCTCAGCTTGCATAAAGCTGAGATCAGCCCTCTCTTTGAGTCCCCTCCTTTTCATTATTGATGATAAAAAATACATTTCTCTTCATTGTTTTGTGAAAATAAGTTAAATAAAGAATAAAGTTGGTCCACGTATGCACAGGCAAACATTACGCTCTTTTCACATAAACACTGGTAGGATTTCTCAGAGAGCTCCTTTTCAAATTCGGTTGTAAAGTAACACCTACAGACTGTATTTCCAACCACAAATACTGTGACAGTAAGCAGACAGCACGCGAGAGCCTGTTATGCTTTATAGATTGCAATGATTATATTGCGGGAGCGGTTGATGCATTTGCTGGTGTTCATTCTAGTTCACATTTGCATTTAAATTCCTGTGGAACAAAGATAAGATAAAAAGGAAAACAAATGATGCTTATTTGTTGTTGTATTGAACTATTATAAGTATCGTCTTTAAAAAGAGAGTGAAGCTTTGCAAGAAAGCATTCCACATGTTCTTTAGAAAACATCAAATACACAGTCAATCATCAACTAAAAATATGCAGGAAAACATATCCCCAGGGCTTTAATAAAATCATAAATCAATAAGGAATAATCCAAACTGTGATAGAACACAAGCAGCAAATGAACTACTCAGTACTTTCTTTGACACATTTATCCACATTTTATTGATACATAGGAAATGTAGAGCTGCATTTGAGTTTTGAAACACTATCTTTTTTATTCCGGGCATTTTTTTAAGCATCACATGATATCCACATTTCTTCTCTCAATAATGTGTGCATCCACAGTGCACAGATCCTTTGATGAATTTATGCACATCAGTTCTACAATCAGGGCAATGCTTTCTGCTCTCTATTTTGTTGGGATCTAAGGAAAAATTCTTTCGGTAGAATTCAATAGAATTCTCCCAGCAAGTGGATGTTGGATTCCTCTCTCTCTATGCAAGAAACACACCTACCTCCCCATGTGGTGTGTTTGCCAAAATGAAACCCAGAAGAATCAGAAAAGGTCCCCTCTGAGTGGCATAGCAATGCTCTGACCATTTAAACCATTATTTTAATAATCACACTCATTCCTGTGCACCTGCAATAAGATTAAAAATCAATAATTCACTAACAACAGTTAATTATAGGCTGTATCTGAACTCATAAAATTTTATCTGGTTTTGCTACACTTTACAGTACATTTTTTCAAAGGAAACAAAGTTAAGCCTTTTTCTAGGCGTTGGCGGTGAGAGTCGGAGAATTCCTCAAAATTGGGGTCTGAAGAACACTACTAAGAATATTCCAGTGGGCTGGTGTGTCTCAGTGATTGAGTGTCTACCTATGAACCAGGAAATCACAGTTTGATTCCTGGTCAAGGCACATGCCTGGGTTGCGGTGTGGATCCCCAGTAAGGGGTGTGCAAGAGGCAGCCGATCAGTTATTCTCTCTCATCATTGATGTTTCTATCTCTCTCTCCCTCTCTGTTTATCTCTGAAATCAATAAATATATTTAAAAAAATAATATTTCACAAAAATTAAATTTGGTTTTCAAATTAGAACAATTACCTAGTATGTCTAAGAACTGCTGCTTTGTTTATCTTCCTTCTTGGACAGCATGCTGACCTATTAAAGGCTCTGAGAAGTCCTGCAGAAAATATGTATATGAAGCTTTGTTTTTCTAAACTGTTTGCTCCAAGGAATACTTTAAAAATTGAAACTTGACACCTGGTATTCCAAAACTCTGGTCTATAGTAGTAATTAGTAGCTAGCAGTAAGTAGACCCTCCTGTTTTTATTATACTTTTTATATCTCCTTATACATGATGTTAACATATTTTTAGGAATATTTGTTCATTTAACAGTCATTCAGCAAATATTTGAGGATCTTCTCTGTGTCAGGGACTGTTGGGTACTGAGAACATATTAGTTCAATCATATATCCTAATTTTGTTTTCGAAATAGATGTTAAAAATAGATATGTTAACTTTGTTGCTAATATAAGTAATCCTATCTAATGAAAGAGTAATATGCAAATTGACCATCACTCCAAGACACAAGATGGCTGCCCCCATGTGGTCAAATATGGCTGCACCCATGTGGACACAAGATGGTCACCACAAGATGGCCTGGAGGGTAGGGCAGTTGTGGCCAGTTAGGAGTGACCAGGCCAGCAGAGGAGGGCAGTTGGGGGTGACCAGGCTGGCAGAGGAGAGCAGTTGGGGAAGACTGGCCAGCAAGGGAGGGCAATTGGGGGGGACCCAGGCCTGCAGGGGAGGGCAGTTGTGGTGATCAGGCAAGCAGGGAAGGCAGTTAGGGGTGACCAGGTCGGCAGAGGAGGGCAGTTGGGGGAGACCAGGTCAGCAGGGGAGGGCAGTTGGGGGAGACTAGGTCTGTAGGGGAGGGGAGGGTAGTTGGGGGTACCAGGACAGTAGGGGGGACATTTGGGGGGCCCCAGGCCTGCAGGGGAGGGCAGTTAGGGGTGACCGGGCCGACAGAGGAGGGCAGTTGGGGGCAACTAGGCCTGCAGGGAAGGACAGTTAGGGGCAACCAGACTAGCAGGGGAGGGCAGTTATGGGTGACCAGGCCAGCAGGGGAGGGCAGTTAGGGCCAATCAGGCCAGCCGGGGAGCAGTTAGGCACCGATCAGGCTGTCAGGGGAGTGGTTAGGGGGTGATCAGGCTGGCAGGCAGAGGCAGGTGGGATCGGGCCTAAACAGGCAGTCGGACATCCCTCAAGGGGTCCCAGATTGGGTGCAGGCTCAGCTGAGGGACACTCCCCCCTACCCCCTGTGCACGAATTTTGTGCACTGGGCCTCTAGTAAATTATATTTTAAAATCAAAGTATTCAAATTCATCAAATGTAGACTATTTTAGAATCCTTGGTAACGTTTTAGAAAAATCAAAATAGTAGGTATGTTTTATTACTTGTCATTTGGGCACCTTGAACTGAGCAGGTACCTTATTTATTGTTGTGCCTTTCCATGGAATACCGACAACGATGCATTCAAATAACTCATAGTTATAAGTTTTTCAATCAGAAGCAAAGAAATTCAAAAGCTTACTTCTAGCCACTTGCTTTGGCTAAATATCTATGATCTAAACCAAACCCTTCAAAAGTTTTAAAAATCAGCCGATCAACAAAAGTTTACAAGCTGCCTATCTTAGAATGTGAATTTAGAATTGTACACATCTGGCTCATTTTTCCAATTCTAAGGGGAGTTGGGTTAGAAAATCTATTTTTAGAAATAGTAAGCATTTTAAAAGTTCACAGCAGCTTCGGGCCATTGATTTGAGTAATAGCATATGAGGGGGGAGGGAAACAGTAATTCTCAGTCTCATTCTTGTGTAGCTGGTGCCACTCCAATGACGTCACTAAAGCGAAAAGCCTCTGCTAAGTTAATTTTGTCATTTGGTTTTCACAAATTACACATCTTATTAATTATTTCTTGTGGTAGAGAAACCCAGTTCAAACTGGCTTAAGTAAATAAGAGTAAAAAAAATAATAAAGTTAATAAGTCAATACCCCAAAATGGTTTAAGAGATATTATCTCACTTCATGAGTATAATTTGCTTTAGACTAGATACAGTGGTACTGACCATGTCACGAGGACCTTGTGTGTATCTTTCCTTCTGGTTTGGCACGGATCTCAGATATGCCCCTCCACCTGTCGGTTCCCAGCACCTGCATGTTTACAACCAGAAAATTCAGCCACAGTTGTGATCTCTTTTTTAATGATTCTCTAGCTTGATTCTCATTGGCTATCCTGACTCATATACTTATACTGCAGCCAATCATAGTGGTCAAGAGAATAGAATGACCTTATTGGCCAGGCTTGGGAGATGTTTCCATTCCTGGAGTTGGCATAGAATGAGAGTGAATTACAGGAATTGCAGGAGGTGTGGTTTTCCCAAAAGGAAATTGAGGCACAGCTACCAAAAGCAGAGGGAATCAATGCCACACAGGCAAAATCAACAGGTGTCTATTGTATTTTTTCTTTTGTATTTTTAAATTAAATTAATTGGAGTGACATTGGTCAACATGATCGTATAGGTTTCAGGTGTGGGTTTCTATGTTACCAGATCTGTATATCGTACTATTTGCCCACCACCCAAAGTCAAATCTTTTCCTGTTACCATATATTAGGGCCCCCTTCTCCCCACACCCCCTCTCCTCTGGCAACCACCATGTTGTTGTTTGGGTTCATGAGTTTCCGTTGTTTTTTTTCAAGTGAACATTTTCATAGAGCTGGGAGGTGTTAAGTAAACAAAAAGAGGGAGTTTCTCATTCGTTGGGCCTAGGGATGGTGGGAGGGGAAGGGGCCCAGAGATCAGCTCATTCAGCCACCTCTCAGCTCTTAAGGGAAGTGGACCATTGTCCTGATGTTTCTGGGATGATCCTGGCTGTTATCTAGGGTAATTATTAATAGCTCCCCCTTTACTCTCAAAAGCATTCTGATTTGCTTGATAAAGTGTAGGGTTGCTTGTGCTTCAAAAACAATTGTAAAACTCTGGCTCTGCACCAAAGCATTCATTTTGATAAGTATCTCTGTCTCATCCGAACAATATGAAGATCTTGAAACAGTTTAACTGCTCATTCTCTCCTGGTTTTACTTGTTTTTCATACAAAATTAAACTTCATTATTACCATTTTATACGATTAATATTTAGAGTTATCCACATTAATAAATTCTGCATTCATCATTGCTTCTTGAATCTCAGTCATTCTCCTGCTACAAATTTTCATATTCCTGAACTTTTCCTTTGGAATCTTGCTGCTTAAAATAAGGTCCATGGACCAACATTATCAGTATCATTTGAGAGCTTGTTAGAAATGCAGTATCTGGGGCCTACTGAAAAAATATATTTTTAGTATATATAACCTGAGAATGACATGTATCAACTGGAGTCTGCGTCATTGGGAACCTTCCCAAGTGTATGTTTTTCATTTGCCACAGGGACTTGTGCTCAAAGCTATAGGTTGGAAGATATATAGCATACAGATATATCTATATTTATACACATATTTAGAGATAGATATATAAATACAAGGCTTGTTCCTCATACAACTAAATTAGAATCTCTGGCCATGGGGCTACTACTCTAGGAGGAGTCCTTTAACTAGGATCAATTGGTGACAAACTCTTATGTTTTTGTTTGTTTAAAAAATACTTACTCATTACTGAATAATAGTTTAGCCAGTTATAAAATTCTAAGTTGAAATTTTTGTTTCCAACAGGCATTTAAATATTTAGAAGATTTTTAGTCTTTTTTGTCTTTAATCGTTGTGGCTGGGAAATCTGTTGAGAGTAAATGTTTTCCTATGCAGATAATCTGTTTTTAATTGCTGGTTGTTACTAAGATCTTTTCATTGTCTTGGATTGAGAAGTTGTACTCCATTGTGGCTAGATATATGTTTCTTACTTATTATTACATTTCAAATTTATTGTGTTTTCTTAATCTGAAGATTCAGATTCTTTATCACCTTTGAAAACTTCTTAGCTATATTATTTTCCCACATTTTATTTATTCTTTTTTTTCCTCTAAGGTAAGTTAGACTTATCCAAGTCATTTTCATTTTATCTTCCCCTGTTTCTCTTATTGTCTCATATTTTAGTGTTCTGTTCTGTCTCTTCAGCATTCTAGATAAATTCTGTGTTCTGATTCTAATATGCTACTAAACATATACATTGAGTTTTTATTCAATGGTTTTATTTTTTACTTCTTGAACTTCTATTTAGAATAATTTATTTCTATAAATTAATATTACAAATCTGACTGGTCTTTCTTCGATAGCTTCTTACTCCTTTCTCATTATTTCAGTTCTTTATTTTTCTTGTCAAATGACTTTACTTGAGGCAACAAATGAAATACAATTTAACTCAACAGGAAATATCACACTTGGAGGGAAAACATAGAAAAACCCACACCTTAATGCCAAACTTTGTTTCTAAGGCCCAGCACTGACATTTCCAGACAGACAGCAGAATGAGCGTTTCCATGAAACACAACTGAGTCCAAGTCTGGCTTGGAAAGTTTTCCACTTCATCACCACCTCTCAAGGCTCAGGGCACGATGCTCGCGGCCTTTCTCGGGGCCAGGTAGCCAGTGACAACATGGAAGGCAGCCTCCGAATGTAGGAAAACTCTTTGATGGTGCTGACCCGCAGCTTGCTCTGTGGGTCAGTGTAGTCAGCAAGAAGACCTGAAACATCAGAATACTTCTTAGCTGGTTTGAAGGATGGAGGAGCATCAATACTGAAGTAGCTAGGATCATTCAGTTACCAAGGCAATGCCCATTCAGAAGCAAGAATTTATTTCAGGTTCTTCCAGGTTCTCTTCTTCTTGCCAGCTGCTGGGCCACCATGGCCAGAGTGCACAAAGTTGAGATCCTTAAATGGCAGAGGTTTGGAAGTTTTTTCCACAGGTCCTGGGCTAAAGTCAGAGGGCACCATTTTATTCTCACTCATGGCTTCCATGCTGATACCCTGTGCAAAGCTAGAGGCAGACACTTTTTTCTTCTTACCAGTGCCATATCCCCCGCTGCTGCTGCCATTGTGGGAAGGACTGGCTGGCCTCTTTTTGCTGTTCTGGGCTATCCCTGGAGCAGCTATGGGGACCACAGTTGGAAGTTGAGCCACCATTTCTCCACCATTTCTATCCTGAGTCTTCTTTTTCCCTTCCCCTTTGCTTTCTCTGTGAAGCTATTTCATTTCTTTAAAAAAAAAAAAAATACTTAGCCATATTTACGTTATAATCTAAATCTCATAATTTCAGTATCTAAAGCTTTTTCCCTATTGTTTCTGCTGATTACTATTCATGGACACTCACTTCCTTGTTTGTTTTGCAGTTTTGGAGAGTGAACTTGTGTTATGTGGAATCAATCCGTGAATATTTTCTGAGACCTGAATTGAGGGTACATTCCATCCTTGTAGAGAAATTTGTGTTGGCTTCTGCCAGGTTCTATAAAATATAACCGTCAAGACCACTTTGATTCCTTGTCTTGGAGTTTCCTGATATATGCTGGTTATGTAAATTTTGAGTCCAAAATTTGCCTAAGGGCAGGTCTATGGTGATGCATTTTTAAGAAGGTACTTTTTTTTTCCCATCTAGAATTCAGCATTAGATAAACAAATTCCCTTGGCTGGCTCTTCACTGCCTGATGATTTTCTGTGTTTTAATTCTACCCTTTCCCTGAGAGGAAGTGCCCTAGCTTCAAGTCGTTCATGCTGTTAATGAGTAAAGTGAGGCTCATAGTTTGACTTGCTCAGGGTCACACAGCACCTGGGAGGCAGAGACGAAAAAAGGACCCACATCTTCTCATAGTCCAATTATTTTCAGTCCAACAAAACAAGCTACAAAAATAGCAATGCTTTCTTCTAATAAGAATGGCTTCACCTTTGCCTCCAATTGGACAAGTAACAGCAAGATTCAGTTATTTCTCATGGTTAAGTTTGATGAATTGTAGAAATAGGTTACTTAGATATATTTTAAGAATCATAAGAACATAAAAAGTCATGTGGGATAAGACTTATAGTCCACACTATTCAGTATTTTGTCTTTTATAGTAGCGCCAAGGGACAATGGTGTGACATGATGATAGTTGCCCTTCATGATATTGTCCTCCAAGGGGGCATCCCTAACTGGGAAAGATCTATCATCCAAGAATTTCTCTAAACCCTTCCTGAACTCTCATTATATTTTTGGTTTGTACAACCTTAAGGCATGGCTTTGTGTGGACTGAGCTTATACTAGTCAGGACATGGGCTAAATAACCCTAAGGTCTTTTTAAAATATGGTGTTAAGTATAATAAATCTTATTGTATAAGTAGACTGTGAAGAGGAAGGCACATAGAGTCATGTGAAGCTTAGACTACAATAAAGCAGGCTGTGTTCAAATACACCTGGTGTCCTAGCTGTGTGATCTTGGGCAAAGTCTTTCAATCTCCCTAGAAAGGGGCAAAGATTTTATCCTTCATAGGATTACTATGAAAAATGAATAAGATGATGCATATAAAATCACCTAGCACAAGGCTTATAGTAAACAGTCAAACTATTCTTCATGGTTCTTCGTGGTACCATTATTGATGTTTTTATTGTTATTAGCAGGTGAATATCTTCATGCTGGTCACAAACATCACAAAAAAAGTGCATATATCCCATTTCATAATTTTGAAAACATATGAATCATGAGGGACAGAATAGGCTATAAGAGGGATGAAGTTAACACACCTTCAAACTATTTCGATTTTTATGGTACCAGTGTGACAAAATAAATCTCCAGCCATTCAGAAAACAACCACTAAAATGTCTTTGGATGTGTTGTTTTGGGTGTCCTGCATTTTGAAAATGACAGATGTGAACTAATCAACTAAATAAAGTCACTTGGGGTTCCCTCTTGGATTTTACCCTTATATAAATTAACTCTGATAGTTGGTCATTGGGTTTCTTCAATTATTTTATTTTAAAAAAAAAAGCATGTGGTATGGAATAGCTCTAATGTTAATACAATTGGATGGTTTTCCCTGGAAAGTGGCCTCTCTACTCTCTCTCAGATGTCTCTGTCTGCCCCAACATTTACTTTGCACTAGTAACAACACTCAGTTTTCATTGACATTATCTTTAAATACAATCAGATCAAAAATCACCAACATCATTCTCAGTCCTCTCCTGTACACTGCTAATACAGGATAGGCCCAGCTAACTTCCGCTTCAGTAACCTATGATTCCACTGCTGGACATGCTCTCTGTGGTTTTCTATTGGACCAAAGTCACAGGGATTCGTGTAGAACAGGTGATTCCCATCAGCAAAGGTGTAAGAGGTGACAACTACCATTAACTGGACTTTGCTCCCACTGGGCATGGAGACTGTGCATCAGTAGGTCCCTGAGGATGACATGTACCAACTGGAGCCTGCATCATCTGGGACCTTCCTAAGCACATGTTTTTCATTTGCCACAAGGGCTTATGCTGCAATCTGTAGGTTGGAAGCAATTGAAGTGAAACTTCTAATAAATGATAGTGAGCCGTGGCCTATGTGCCTCAGTTGGTTGGGTGTCTTCCCATGCACCAAAAGGTTTCTGGTTAGATTCCCAGTCAGGGCACATGCCAGGTTGGCAGGTTAGGTCCCTGGTCGAGGTTTATGCAGGAGGTGGCTGATCGATGTTTCTCTCTCACTGCTATGTTTCTCTCTCTCCCTCTTCTTTCCTCTCTCTCTAAGAAATCAATAAAAAATAAAAAATAAAAAATAAAAAATAAAAAAATGGTATTAAGCATTTAGGATGTTCTAACAATTCACATAGGTGTTGACTTACGTGTTTTGTGACACTTTCAACTCCAAACTAAATCTACTTAGGTTTGCTGACAAAATCATGACTTGTTCTTCAAACACTTACCATGTGAGTGACCTCAGCAGATTTCTGAAGCTCTCTAAGATTCAGTTGCCTCATCTGTAAAGTGGGAATAAATGTGAAAGCTATTTTAGAATTATTTGAAAGTTAAATAATATAGTTCAAGCATAGTACTTAGAGTGCCTGGCATATTTTACACATACAAGTATACATGTACCTACATATATATTCATATATTTATATTAATAATATTAACCCCAATGTTAGCCTATACTTGATATTTTTCATAAATGGTCTGAGATCTCCAGATCTCCATTCCTCAACTTGTATCTGGAAAGCAAAGTGGACAATTGAAGACATTACTTTAAATTCAGTCCAAATTTTACTTAAGCTTGATATACCCAACTGGATTAAAGTAAAAGGCCTTCAATTATGGAGGTAGATGATTTCTGGACCAGTTCAGTAGTTCAGTAGTTCAATGGTGTCTTTGTGATGGTGTTGGCCATGTTTCCCCTTCCATTGCATTCGGCTTCACTTTCAAGTGTTTCACTCTCACAGGAGGACTGCATCCAAACCAGGAAGGCACACATAGGGAAGGGCTTTACCTCCAGGATCTCTTTTTCCATCAGGGAGTAAAATCATTGTCAGACTCTAACCCAGCCTGTTTTCCCTTATGTTTCCTTGGTTACATCTGCCCATCCATCCATCAATCAATCGAGTGCAAGGAATCACTAGACAATCAGACAAAACATATGTCTGGGCTAGGGGAGGGGCCAACCTTCTAGCATAAGCAAAAATGAGATTTGGTTAGAGAGAAGGAGGGATATTGGAAAAACAGCTGATGGCTATTGAGTAGGCCAACAACAGTATCTGACAAGGACAGGGAAGAAGGGGCAGTCTCTCTCTAATGCCCACTTTTGTTCTCTAGTCATTTATCCCACTGATGTGAGTGTCTCTTGCTGTTTTTACTCAGGTTCTGAATATAATAGGAATGTGGCAAGTACACCACCATCTATTGGTTGGTGTAGGTCAGAAAGCGCAGGGAATTCATAGGAAGCTTCTACATATCTCAGTTTCTCTGTTACTTAAGACATGGCCAGCAGCCTGGTAAAGTGGAAGAGAAGTCCCAGGAAAACACAGTCAACAACTCTCCATCCTGAAGTTTATTTCTTGCCTGCAAATCAAATTAGATATTGATCTTTCATCTGGGGAGAAAGTCTTTCATTGGGACCTCAGTGCCCCAATTCTCATAACAAAGTCCCCAACAGAGAAATCATGATCTGGTTGTCTCGCCTATGTAAAGCTTCCTCGACTCCCAGAGTCACTCCCTGTATGTGAGCTCAGTGTTTGCACTTCTCCCTCCTTCCTGAGGCTGCCTTGTGTATTTAAGGTTGAGAATTCAAGGTCATTGACTCAAATCTCCCTCAGCTCCACAAACACCCCCTGGTGAAATACAGAATTCTAGCTCTAGTCTTGTGTTTATCCGAGACTTGCCTTGTGCTATCAAGGTTTGTTGTCTCACTTTACATCCTTATGTCTCTTATGAAGGTGTTAGAAGGTTGCGGTAACTAATGATGATGCTGTTTCATACATTTTAGAAACGTTCCACACATGTTAAGCACTATTACTGGTTAGGTCGTTCCACATTTGCATTAATTTGACTTCTAGCATCGTCCCTGCTCTCTAATAGAGGGATAGGTCCCTTGAGCATTTCCTGGCTTCTTAGAAAGAAAAAGATGCCAATGCACAAGGAGGGGATTAATTTCCCTTTTTGCTTTTAGATGATTCTTAAAACCTTTCTGCATGACCTTGAGTGAGAATGATCTGGAAAACAGTGACTTCTGATAATAAAGGCCTAATGTATTAAAATATTTGATCAGGAGTTAAAGAATAAATTAGCAGTCATGTGGTCCTGCATTTTTAATGAGCATGCTTTTAACATAGCCATAGGCTGCTCTTTCCCTTTGGAATTTCCAAATAGAATTGAAGAAATAAATTAAGAAATAGTGGGAGTATTTCCAAGGAAACCAGGAGGATTTGGGTGAGATTCTACCTGCCATGGTTCTCAATGTTTTCATGAAAATCACAGTGTGTTTCTCTCTCTCTCTCTCTCTCTCTCTCTCTCTCTCTATATATATATATATATATATATATATATATATATATACACATATATATATTTCTACAGCTCTTGGTGGTTTCTATCTGTGTTTGGATGCACAGTGAGTAATTTGTTTAGATATGGGAAAATGAGTTTTCTAGTTTAAAATTATACTATTTGTAGGTTGCAGGGAAAGTCCTTAATAAGAGGTAAGAAATTACAAAATCTTCATTTCATTGGTTTGGGGAATATAGCTTTCAGTCCAAAGAAATATGGGAGCATCTCTTGCCCAGAATAACAATGCATACAGATGCACACAGGAAGTGAAAGACACAGATTCGCATTAGACGGCACAAAGAATTGCTTTAGACAAAGCTTTCCGCATCCTACTCACAAAATATTCCGTGGTGTGTTGCCTTTTTCTGACATGCCACCCTCAGCTGCTGCATGACACTTCTTGAAACTGTAGTTACACATCACACGTACTGAGTTTTTCACCCCGACTCCAAATTGGAGGGAAGTCGGCTTCATACTGGTTGTACTTTTTAGGGGATAGAGGGTGGGGGTGCAGATGGGGGAGTGAGTGCCTGTAATTAAGCATAATGATTTAAAATACAGCTTTCAAAAGAGGAGCATCCTTAGACAAACCAGTGGTTGTAGGTCATAGGCTGTGTCTTTCTCACTAATAATTGCAAAATCCATTGCTGTCCCCTTTGAGTTTATTTTTAATAAAAGACTATTAAAACAGAATAAAAGCTTAATAAGTAGATTAGTTAGAACAATAGTCCTCATGAGAATGTTTTGATTCCGAAGATAGCTGCTAAAGATAACCCTAAATGCAATCAGGTTTAGCTCCCTGCCTGTGTGAAAGGAAGGTAATACCCTCAGAGATTTGCCAACAGATGACTATTTTTTAAGTGTCTCTTTCTACATTTAAATTAGTCTTTCCTCTGGGCACCAGCAACAAAACCTTTGTGAAGAATCACCAGAGAAACAGAGCTCTGAATAAATGCTCAGTGGAAAATTATTTTTGCGAATCTGGTTTTAGATGTTTCACATCAAAAAGATGGATGGCAGTGCATCCAAGAGGGAGTGCTTTGTGATCCTTCTCTGTCCTCTTTGTAATTTTAAGGATCAAAACTCCCAAGGTGGCCAGAGATAAGGACAGAGAGAGTGGTGCAATTTCATTAAACATACACACATTATAAGGGCAATGTGATCCAATGTCAGTGATGGTGTATCTACACCCTCACCTCTTTGTTTCATTTTATTAAGTTCATTCCCTTTGGCCAGATATACTGTATACTCATTCACATTCATATTCTCTCTCTCTCTCTCTCTTTCCCTCTCTCTCTCTCTCTCTCTCTCTCTCTCTCTCTCTCTCTCTCTCTCTCTTCCTACCCCAGTTTTCTCTGCATATTAAAAGATCTGAATGACACTCAGGAAAACTAATTTATAGACTTGATCATTCAAATTATAATAGCTGTTACTACTCAGGTAAGTTCTTCTGACAAGACAGCACAGTACCACTATTCTCTATTACCTCCTGTGACGTGCTGCCTCCCAGTTTCCATCTCTACCCTTCCATTTCTTCCTTGAAATGTATCTTCTCTCATATTTTCCTACATCAGTCACCTCTAGGGTACACATCCTATTCTCAACAGCCTTCTGGGCAACTCTACCAGTTTCAAAGAAGCCCTTGGGTGGTGCATTTTCCCATCCCTCATGGGCAAGTTTCCTTTTCTATTCATCACTACTCATTTTTGGCCCCCAAATCCTTTCACTCACCCAGAAGCCTAATCCCTGTTTGGTTAGGAGTGACTGGGAAGCTGAGCACTATCTTTAGCATGTAAGTGTATGAAGTCCTCTATTGTCAAGTAATGGGACTCATCCATGTGTCTGTCCACATTCATCCAAGTATGATGGTAAATGTGAAATCTTGTGTTCATTTTTTAATCTACTTTTTGAGTTAAGCCTTTGGCCTCACAGTTATTGAGGTGTAAAGAATTTAGACACAAAACATCACTAATATGATTTGGTCTCACACACATGTATCCCGCCCCACACCTCTATAGAGGTGACTGGTAGACATTTGCTTTGTAAAGATAATGTGCATTAAAATGACGTTTATATTGAGACCACTTTATTATTTCTTAATAGCTTTGAGATAATTGGAAAAGCATTTAAGAGTCTATGTATTTACTTGACACAGTCACAAAATTGGTTAGGGCTCAGTCGCCCACTATTATTTTATGATCATGTCTGTTAGGGCTTACCGCAGTTTTATCAATGCGTAGATACCATTTGTCACATGGCCATGTCTGTACTTATACCCATGGGTAGGATTCAATTTAAATCATATTTTATTATTTAACATCTTACATGCTTTGAGTGATGTGAAGTCTTGACTTACTATTTTTCACTATTGTTTTAATTTTTGTAGTGTGTGCATACTGCTTTAACAATGGGAAAACAAACAAAGTCCTTCTAATTTTAGGTTAAAATATTGTTTCCATTAACATCTTTATTTGGTCCCCATGCCAAAGCAAGTTTGCTCACTGCTAACTGAGAAGGATGTTCGTTCTTATAGTAGTCCGTTGGGAAGCTCTGGAACAAAGATTGTCTCTACCAAGCCCTAACATGTGTTCCTTCACCTCAGATGCATTGCACACCCACTATGTACACTGAATTTCAAGTACTTGAGAAGGATGTGATGGGCCAGCTTCACTGTTTAGCATAAAGGATGTTTGTGGGGGCATTAGAAGATATTATTCAATCACTGAAAATAAAAATCAAGTCAAATACTGACTTCCAGGTTGGTGGTCTCAGAAAAGGGGTGAGGTCGAGAGACCCCAATTGAATCTGCAGCTTCTATTACATTTGAACCCTAGAGACACATTCCTGCAAACACCTTATTTTTTTCTGAGTGTAGAACAATTCATATTATATACACCCTTCTACTGACCTATCTCTTTGAACCCTGCAGGCACTTGACAACTGATGAACAAAATAATATTGTGTGCTCT
The DNA here is from genome assembly GCF_963455305.1 of Plecotus auritus. Taxonomy (NCBI): domain Eukaryota; kingdom Metazoa; phylum Chordata; class Mammalia; order Chiroptera; family Vespertilionidae; genus Plecotus; species Plecotus auritus. The sequence goes on along the minus strand of NC_137773.1, from coordinate 9,266,743 downwards.
TGGGGCTATTGCAAACCCTTTTGTGTCTGTAACAGCTCTCATTTTTCCGACATATGGGAGAGGTACAACCTGGGGAGAGGCTGTGTAGAATAACTGAGATAGCGTGGTCTAAACCCCAGGGGCACTAATGACATTGTATCCACGGAGCAAAGTGAGAATGTTCTATAACGATGTCATTAGACTCCCGAGAAGGCTAACTTATTGCTGGCTCGAATTTCTCTATTACATTCTCTTTAAAAGAGGAATAAACTCCAGGGTGTGTGGCTGTGTGGGGGGATTGACACTGAATATCTGTGCCTCCAGTCACTCTGCTGAAGCCAACTGACCTTCCCACATGCATGCAGTTTAGTCCACTCAGCTGCCCCTTCGATGGAGACAAGGGCATTTCCAGGATGATTCAGGTCGGTCACCTGGAGTCAAACACCGATTATTCAGTCACGCCATCACCTTTGTTCTGCTTCAGCATCTTTGGACATTTATTCTGTAGGTTCTCACCTTTGGCTGGGTGTCCCCAAAAGGTTATTCCTTTGAAAGAACATAGGCAACTCAAATATAGAGAACCACAACTGATGCCTATAATACATTCACAGCCTTTCCTGTGGAGGCAGATCCCCAAAACAGACAGTCTAAAACATGTATTTGAAAGGCATAATTAATTGTAGCAGGGGAAATTAATAAGAAAGGACAATAAAAATTTGAGACCAGGGCTCTACGGCTGAATAGCTCTGTGACCAAGGGCAAGTCATGTCACCTCTGTAGGTCTCCATTTCTTCCTTGCCGATAGAGTGGGGCAATAATGGAGCCTCCCTCTTAGGGTAGATCAGTAAGATGAATATGTAAAACTCTCAGTAAGTGCTAAAAAATGGCAGAAGCCTTGATGGATGCAGGGGCAGAAGTAATTGTTTCTGGGCTTTTATCAGAGGCACATCAGTTAACGGAAATGTAATCTTCCTAAACCCAGAATTTAGATTGTGTTGACGTACTAGCCCAGGGATGGGGAACCTTTTTCTGCCAAGGGCCATTTGAATATTTATAACATCATTTGCTTCCTATAAATTTATGTTGCTATGAAAAGAGCGCCTACATTTATTGAATTTCAAATCCCACCTGCAGTTGCCTTGGGAGTGCCAGACCAAATGATTTCACGGGCCTTATACTGCCCGCCGGCCGGAGTTTCCCCACTGCTTGCACTAGCCAGTCACCTTGGAAGTCGAAGTTTTTGTAAATGTTTCTTTCCAAACACCACAATCCTTATGTTGTTGGCCTCTGTTTAAGCTCCAGCCCCAGATAGTTCCAAGTTTGCATTTCCGACATCTACATTCTTCTGTCTCACAAAACAAATGCAAGAAGATAAGACTTCAACTTAGGACACCCATTCTAACTGTTGTGCTGCCCACTGAATGGTGGGGGAAAAGAAACACATCACCCAGTAATATGTAAACACTCTGAAAAGATCAAGTAAGGCCCATGCCAGTATAATATCATGAGATCTTTTTTTAAAAAAAAGTAATGTTGTAGTTTAAGGAGATTGGCATGCTTTATTATTAGGCTGTGCTTCCTCTGAATTGAGAAGATAAAGTAGCTTGTTTCTAGTTGTTTGGTGTGACACACACAGATTTTTGCATCCCTGCTAATATTTAAATAAATCTGAGGATGTGGACTTTAACGGTGAATTACCACATGAGGCTCACAGTAAGAGAGAAAGGAATCTATATCCAGACAAGAGTGGTCCTATCTTTCCATTAACAATATTTAGCTTTCTGAAATCATAAGTAGTTCATAGCTCATGTCTGTACCATGTAGTTAAACTGCACCTTGGAAGGTCAGGCCTAAATGTTCAGCTCCCTGCCATTGCTATGTCTAAGTGTCACCAGCACTGGCCAACTTTAACCATGGCATCCCTGGGGTCATTTGCAGATAGCTCATATTTACCAAATCTTAGGATGTTTTCTTGACCACACAGTTCCAGGACTTTATGTGCGAGACAGTCTAGCCTTCCATATACACGTGTTTAGGGGATAAGAATCTCAGCTCGACTACTTAGAATTCGGTAATTTTAATTCAGAGACTGTATATTTCTATCAATATAATGGGGAAAATATAATAGTACCAAGCTCAAATGGAACAAATTAAATCTAGCACATATTCAACATTCAATAAAGATCAGAAATTGCTATAAGTCAGGGAGTCACATTCTCATATAAAGTACAGGACAAATAATGTTACACCCAGGTAATATTTGAACTGAAAGCTTTTCTCCCCTCTATGTTTCCCCATCATCCCAGTCATTGTACGCACCTTAAGTAACCTGGATAATAATTGTACACATCTTAGGTAATCAGAGATCAGCCTGACTCTCAAAACCTGTGGAGTATTTACTGACCCCATGATACTTGACAACAATCTAGAATAGGCAAGGTGAAGGCTCAAGCATATTCAAGGAGCCAGTTTTTGGGTTTGTTGTTTGTTGTTTGTTTGGTTTTGAGGGGAAAAAAGTCCTATCATCTAAGCTCTATATCACTGCAACAACTCACTATATCTATTTACATGGCACTTTTATTCTACACATGGTCATTTTCTCCAGAATGTGGATGTTACAAGTATCACCATTTCAGTGACAGGTCCATGCTATGAATCTTAAATTATATTTTTTTCCAACTCTGCTATGTTCAATACAAACTTAAGCCTTTTTCTTTTAAATCCAGATTTCTTTGGGAAATTAAACATCTTTTTCTTACTAACATCCTTCTTTATTTATTCTTCTCTGCCCCCAGTCCTAAACAATTACCCTATAAATCAGAAAAAAGGAAAGGAAAAGAAAGGAAAGGAAAGGAAAGCAAAGGAAAGGAAAGAAAAAGAAATAGCAGACATGGTTTCTGTTTAGGAATATGCAGTCTAGGTAAAAAAAAAAAAAAAAAAAAAAAAAAAAAGGAAAACTCAATACAGCAGCACTTTATACTTATTTCTAATGCCTGGCACTCAGGAGTAATTTGACAAATTAATAAGTGAATTTGAGAATGTGAACAAAGCAATATGGCAAGTATAAAATTATTCTGTTATACTTATAATATGTACATTCATGTCTGTCCAGGAAGAGAGTGATTATGGTTTCGGGATATCATTCAGGAAGGCTTTTGGAAAAATAGCAAATGAGTCCATTTCAGAAGCTAAAAAGGGAGTTTGAGATGACAAATTTTATGCAAAGTAACTACTGCCTGCAGCTTTATTCTACATTCCTATCCCATAAATAAGATGTTTTCAATAATCCACTGTGTCCTTGCTGGAACAATGCTTCATGGAATTAAACATACATTTTCTTCACACCTGAAATGCCCTTGGAAAAGTTGAGATTATACTCAACCTTTTTTGTGAATCAAATGATTTTGTCATAAAGAAAAAGTCAAACTAATTAAACTATGTAAGAACAGCACACCTGAAAGTGACCTCTTAGAGCCAGCTGATGTCTGTAGATAATTCTCTCAAGTAAATGTATGCATGTTGTACAATCAGGGCACTAGGAGGTCAGTGGCCTATCTCTCTGTGTCCTATTCGCACTCTTCCACCTGCCTTTCAACATGTGGAGGACAAAGGAATGTCATCAAATCTCTTATTCAGCTCCTAGTATAAGAACACTCAACACTTGTTTAACAATATATTCCAGGGTATTTCCAGTTATCTCAAGAGGACAACATAAGCTGAAATGATTCCCTAAACATCATTTATTTTCATTGTTCTTAATGATAAGTAAAATTTTATCAAACAAATAGTTGCATTTACTTTGACTATGTTATTTGAGGATGTCACTCATTATATCACACAGATCTTTATAAAGTTCTCCAAGAAAACATGTTTCATGACCTAGTCCTAGGATAGAGAATAAAAGAGCAAATGCTTTTTTTTTTCAGACGTTATTATTTATATGGCTGGTAGCATTTTTATGTCTCTACTAGAGGCCCGGTGCACAAAATTCATGCACTGGGAGGGGGGGTCCCCTCAGCCAGGCCCTTGCACCCTTTCACAGTCCAGGAGCCCTCGAGGGATGTCTGACTGAATGCTGGCACCCGGACACCCTTAGCACTGCTGCAGAGGTGGGAGAGGCTTCTGCCACTGATGTTGCGCTCACCAGCCGTGAGCCCGGCTTCTGGCTGAACAGCACTCCCCCGTGGGATCGAGCCAAAACTGGCTCTCCAACATCCCCCTGAGGGGTTCTGGATTGCGAGGGCACAGGCTAGACCGAGGACCTCACAGGTGTACGATAGGGGCTGGGGAGAGACATGAGAGGTTGGCCTGCAGGAGGGCTCCAGGGCGTGTCTAGCCCGTCTCACTCAGCTGGTCCCTCTGGCTCATCCTGCTGGACCCCAGCAGCAACCTAACCTACTGATCGGAGCGTGTGCCCCCTGGTGATCAGTGCATGTCATAGTGAGCAGTTGAGTGGCCTTAGCATATCACTAGCATATTACACTTTGATTGGTTGACTGGCCAGTGGGTCGACAGGACACTTAGCATATTAGGCTTTTATTATATAGGATTAGTTGATAAGCAAATCAGAGCTAAACTTTACTCCCCTCCACCGAAATCTGTAGATACTTATGGTATGCATTTTGTGTACTTCAAACCTTATCTCTGTTTTCTTCAAGTTTTTCCAACTCTTATTCATCACCTAAATAGCACCATTATTTTTAAAATTTTGCTTTTTTACTTAAAGTTCTATAAGAAGATTTGAATTGTTTTTACCATATACTTGTAAAATATGGTTTAAAAATAATAATAATTAAATAAAATACTGTAAGCCTATTTATTGGAGATATCAGAGATAGAGATTTTAAGATGAATTTGAATAGAATATGATAAATTATTAATCTCTTCCCCCAAATTAAAAGATTAAAGCTGGTACATTGTTTATGATGTAAAAGAATTACAAATAGTCTAAAATAGTTCATCAGTAAGCAATTGGTGAAATTATTTGATGTATTAATTCAATAAAATAATATGTGACTATTAAAATCATGCTGTGGAACAATATTCTAAAATAGGATATAGTATTTATAGTATATTATAAAATTTAAAATGATAGCTTACAAAATAGCCCATCTAACACTGTTCCTATTACGTCCAAGAATCGATTTTAATGAACACACACACACTAAGGATTAGAAATATCTGAAATAAAATTATGACTATCTCCAAACAGTGACATGACAGATGAGTCTTCTATTTCTTTCATTTTTGTAGTTTCCCGCCCCCCCCTGTATTTTCTAAATGCTCTACCATGAACATAATGCTATATTTCTGATCAGAGAAAAGTATTTATTTTTAAAAAGCCAGATAGTAAACATTTATCATTATCACCTATAGCAGATAAGTCCTCCCTCTCAAAATAAATCATAAAAAGGGGCCCCTGTATGCCTAATACAGGACCTTTTTCACTTCGATGGCAGTGGTTACAGCGCCTGGGGGTTGGGAAAACTAGCTAATCGGCAGATCCCACATGGGGGAGCGACTCTTCTCTGTCCTCTGTTCCCACAGCAGCTGTGTTTGTAACAGCCTTGACGTCCACTTGCTTTGTATTAGTCTTGGTTCCACCCCCATCTAGCCATTAGCCTGGATCTCCTGAGGGAAAAGGTGCATCACATTTTCAGGCCTTCAGTCCATGTTGGCGGAGTGAGTGACTGTGAGTGAGCAAAAGTCAGAAAGACAGCCTTGTTGCCAATCAGACCAGTAGGATAGACTAGACACCTTCTCTTCCAGCCGATTTTCTTAGCTGACTTGTCTGTATAATTGCTTCAAATCTGTATTGCCTTTATCAATCTAGCTTCAGCCTAAGTGTTGAATATTGTATTTTCCCTCAAAGACTGTCAATAAAGATTTTTTTTTTCAATTACCATTGCAGGGGATGTTTCCCTTTAGGAAAACTGCAATTTAATAACTTTTCTTCGGCAAAGTTGACGATCTCTTTATTCCCACCATGATGACGGTCGTCAATCAGGAGGCATTTGGAAGTCGAGCTGAACATCAAGCAATTAAAAGAAACCCAAAACACAAATGCGCCCTCTTGGCAGCCTAATCACGTTATGAAGCGCTGAGCATGAGTTATGAGGTAGCCGTGGCCGGCTGGGTTTTGATGAAGTACCTATAATTTCATATCAGCTGCCACAGGACTATTTCCTATAGCCTTTCTGATTTCCTTCTAACTTTCAAATGTGATTTACCCTGTTATCATCTACTTATGCAGTCTTCAAGATCTACCTAGGGGGAAAAATAGTATTAATAATATGTTACACTGCATTGCTATACGATACTTATTTTTCCACATTCGCATGGTGAAATTCAAGTGATAAAAATAAAATAAGTAATTCATTAGATTCCAAAGCTCTGGTTGTTAAAATGAAAGCATTTTCTCAATTCAGGAAGGCTGGCATGAATTCACATGTTATCAGCAAGTACTATAGATGTACTTCTTTTATTCAGTTTAGATTAGGAGTAATTAGACTTTTTTTGAAAGTTAAGGGGGTATGTGATCATGATGAATTTCAATATATTATATTCATAATTCAACACTTCACCAGTTTTCTCTTTTGGTGCTGAAAGCAGGCTTTTATTTTAGAAAGGGCAATTTAATAGGGACATCTGAAAAACGGATTTCTTAGGCTGTTTTCCTGAAATCTGTTATTAGGAACTGCTACTCTCTGACAGGATAAGCAGTTTAGATTTTTATTCCGGACAAATATTCTGCAGAAAGAGTTTGCTTATAGTGATGAGGCGTCTAAAGTGTTCTCTCTGGCTCCACGTGTAGAAAAAAAGAAAGCCGAGCCCTCTTGCAATGGTCACCTGCAATGGGATGGCATCTTTGCTAGAATGGACAGCAATGATGGCTTTAGGCTTCATCGTGGAACACAGATTTTATAACCACCTGGCTAAATCGCTGAGTCTACCGCTGCCTTGCCTTTGTCTTTTCCTTGTCATTCTTCAAGATACTGGCTTTAGAGGAAGTATCCTCAGGCTGTGGCGGACTTTCTGTGCTCCCTACGGGCTTGGCAGCCTAATTATTTAATTAATCACTCCATTCCTTTCAAACAATGTTGAACCTATTTTATGCTGGGTACAGTACTTGGCACTGGGAATGGTGATAAAGAAAGAAACGATCCCCGCCTTTATACTGCTTAAAGATTTATAGAGAAAACATGCATGAATAGAGGTTGTAAGAAAAAATATATGGGGGACCCTGATAGGTTAAAATAAAACTCCCCGAGAAAATAATAATAGAGGTAAATCTGATGGATAAGCAGGAATTCACAAAAGCGTGGGGGCAGGGAGAGGTTTTCAGGCAGAGATGAATTATAATCAGATTTTGGGTCAGTGAGGAAGTGGTGGGTTAAAGAACCAAAAATCAGGGGCCAGAGGAAGAAGGGTAGACATGAAGTAGGGGGATCAAGTAGAAGGGAAATCAGAATTGTCTCTAAGTTACAGTTAGGGTGTTATGTGAAGGACAGAGAAGTGGATTAGCCTATATTTATGCACAGTGACGTGGGCTGTTCCACAGTGAAGAAGGCACAAGGTGTGGGAAACAAGAGGGCAGACAGGGAGGAAGTGGTTAAGAAACTGCAGGTGCCGGTAACATCATGAGGGTGGTGCCCAGATGAGCCTGAGGGCATGGAGACACCAAGCACTGGACAGGTGCCCATCATGCTGAGGAGGCAGAACTGGCAAAACACTGAGCTCAAAGCATGTATCCAACACACACCTTTGCCATTCTGAATTACAATCACTTGTTTTGCTTTATCCCCCATAAAACTATGAGACATTTACAGGTGTGTGTTTTAAATAAGTGTAGAACCTAATTCACTGTTTGACACATTTTAAGTGCTTAGTATGTGTTAAAAAAATAAACCTCAATTGATCCTGTGTTATAAATTGTCTTTAAATGATGTTATTATATTTGTGCTTCCAGAAAACAGTTTCATTAAATTATAACAAAAGACGTTGTGACTTAAGTCGCTAGCTATGTCATGTTTTTATTCCAAATTTATTTATATTTTTATATTTTGAAACAGTAATGAAGTTAAAGTTCAAAACAAGAGGTTTTAGTCTATAATTAGATATGCTTGTGAATTGTTGGCTAAGCTCCCTCAGCCCATAGTCCAAATCACATTTCCAATTGTATTGTCTGGATTATTTTAGAACCTTTCTAGCATTTACTCAGAGAGAGATCCTGATTTTCTTCTTTTTAAATAAAAAGGTGGTTATGCACTACATGTACATCTGCAAATTTCCTTTTCCTTGTAGCATGTTATTGGTAGCTTTCCATTTAGAAAATATATCCTAGCTCATGTCTTTTATCAGCTGCAGCTTTTTCCAGAGATGAAAGCACAATAATATTTATTCTCTTGCTAAAGAACATTAAAGCTATACCTGTCTTATTCATTGTTATAAACAATGCTGAAATGGACACCTTTACACATACACTTAATTTATATAGGAAATATGACTAAAATTAGGCTAACTAGATCAAGGATATATATTTATAGTGTAACTATGTATGTGTTATATACATATATTCATATGCAATTATGTGTGTATATGCATACATGCATATAAAATGCATATGAACATATATATACATATATATATGTATGTATGTGTATATATATATATGTATATATATATGTGTGTGTATATATATATATATATAATACATACTTATACAGTCATTTTGCCCTCCAAAAATGCTGTGCCAATTTATTCTACCACCAGTAGTATAGGAGAACCCAATTGCCCATATGCTCATCAAAACTAGCTAAGATGGAGAAACAGTTTCAGCTCATTCAGTTTTGTCCTATATCTAGGTGATTGATTTCCTAGACTTTAATTCCAAATCACTAATTCACTCTTTAGCTATATTCTTTCTGTCATTCTAGAATTCAAACCTTCTTTTAGGGGTGTGTGTGTGTGTGTGTGTGTGTGTGTGTGTGTGTGTGTGTTGAGAGACCAAGAGCACACACAAAGAGAGAATGCTTTTTCACAGAAACCTGTGGTTATGGATGCAATATTCTCTTTCACTTCTCTGTGGTTAACAATTACAAACAATGTTGAAAATTTGTTTTTGGTGGATTCTGGTATATCTATCAGGACTCAATTTCTATTGAAACACATGACAGAGAGATTGATTTGTTCTTTCACTTATGCATTCATTGGTTGCTTCTCGTATTGGATACTTGTTAGCACAGTTTCCTGTATTTGTATAATTATGTGTCCGTATGCTATGATATTAATCTGTATTAATTGTATGCGTTTGTTTGGCTGAATATTTGTCACCGTCTCCTCCAGTAGCTTTGTGACAGGCAGGACCATGTCTCTTACTCACTGGACATCAGAGATAGGAAAGTCAAGAAAATAGGAATGCCCCCGCTGCCCTTCTTACGTTGCTTTGTTCTAGTTGCTCTAAGAAAGGATGGTCCCATGATGTCATCCAACGTAGCTGGTCCAACAAATATCACTAACCTCTTAGGAGAGAGGATCATTGCTGATATGAAATAGAATAACATCCATTATGTTTATTATTAAAAATTAGAGTGTGCTGTTGTTGTTATGTAAACATCTGGTTGACTGTAATGGAGTCCCCAAAGCTGCTGACAATTGGGTTATGTGAGGGAATAAACACAGGCAGCATTAGAAATGACACTATCATCTTCCCCATGCCCCAAACAGAATGCTTTCCCGAGATAGCGAAAACCGTATTTGTCAGACATGGAATTTATGTTCCTAGGAAAGGGACACCTGACATTATAATGAACCTCACAAGAGCATGTAAAGAGGTTTGGAATAAAACGAAACATTCCGAAGAATAGACATAATTGATGGGATCATAATAATGCTAATTTTAATAACAGTCGATCTGTGAATGGCCTGCCAGCTTCACTCTCTACCATATTGCACTCTTATTTATGATGATTCTAATGTAACGGGAAGTATTTTTAAATTAAAAATGCATGTAGTACTTAGATAAAAGAACTGCCTCTTGGGTGGCCCGGTGGCCACTGTGCTTGCCTGTTGGCTGTTGCAAAGGACAAACCACACAGTGTGTGAGGATGTGGCAGTGGGACAACCCAGAGGGTCTGCTCCTGCAGCTGGCCTGGGGACCACGGTGCCAGCTCATCTTCAGTGGTCATAATTCAGTAACAGGCTCCTGACCAACACTCAGATTTATTTTGATGAGGAAAAGCATAAAGTACGCACCCAAGCCCCTCTGATGAGGTCTTTAATACCCACTGGATTCTTCTCCATGAGACAGATGGCCTCAGTCTTGGCTCCCTGTCCCAACTGGTCCATGGTCTTTCCAAATGATGCTGTCTGGCTCTTGGTTCTCCTGTGGGTGAGTACCAGAGTAGCCTTTCTCTCAGCATTGGCACAAAGCAGAAGGCTTTTGTGTTCTGGAAGTTCCCAGCTGATTCGCTGTGCCTCCAGCATCAAAAAGCACCACTATGCATCTGCCTGGTCAGGAAGGAGGTCACACACTGGCATTTCATTTGTGGTGCAAATGATGAAGGAAGCCGGGAGAATGCATCTGTGATAAATGAAGAACTCTTGTCCCCTCAGGCAGAGCTTGGGAAATATTTAAGGAAAGATACCTCAATGCATTGTCCATTGTTCTGCACTGGCAAGGTGGGAAACAATGAAAGTAAAATATTTCATTGTGTAAACCAAGCATGCTCTACACCAGCAATTTTCAACCTTTTTCATCTCATGGCACATATAAACTAATTACTAAAATTCTGTGGGACACCAAAATATATATTGTAATTTTTTGCCAATCTGACCAAAAAAGTATAATTTTGGTTGGTTTACAAAAACTAATAATAATAGTAATGACCCACCCATTTTGTTCCAAAGTGACTTTTTTAAAAACCAGATGCCTAATATTTGTATATAAGGGTTTCTGTTACCAACAATTAACCACCCAGATGCAACCTCATTATACGATGTGACCAATAAAATGAAACTCTGTTATATGACTTACATATTTATGGTTCAAGACAGAGCATTCAGGCCAGACCGTTATTGCTATGTTGGGTATTGTCATTTTTTTAAATTTGACAATCTAAGGAAAAAGAGGTCAGTGCCTCTAACTAAATAAGCAGATATTGCATGTTTTAAAAATTCTTGCAACACACCAGTTGAAAATTACTGCTCTACACTATTGTAAGGACATTGAATTATTTTCTTCCATCAATAGAAATCCTTTTCCCATCCTAATATATAAAAACACAGGGTCCGTAACGAAGGCTCGACTGAACACTGGAAGTCAATCCTGCAGTCAGTGCTGGGTTGCCATGGCAATCCACAGGGATCAGGCCTAAACCAGCAGTCGGACATCCCCCAAGGTCACAATTGGAGAGGGTGCAGGCTGGGCTCAGGGAACCCCCAACTCCATGCACAAATTTCATGCATCGGGCCACTAGTCTATATGTATAAAAGCCAAGCGACTGGAACAACCAGAAAGACGGGAACAACTGGTTGCTATGACACGCACTGCAGCCAGCCAACTGGCCCAATGGGTGCAGGGCAGCCGGCCAACCTCCTGCGGCCCCTCCCCCTGGCAGGCCCGGCCCCTGATCAACCCCCTCCATCTCAATTGGGGGCAGGGCCGGCCAGCCAACCTCCCTTGGCCCCTCCCCCAGGCTGGCCCTGCCCCCGATTGGCCCGAATTCATGCACTGGGCCTCTAGTCAATATGAAGATTAGTCATTGTTGTTGTAACTTTCATAATAAGAATACCCATCTTTATTGAGCACCTACTATTTTGAACCATCCTCACATACATTATCTCAGTTAATTTATAAAAGTTTTGTTAAAGAATATACATGTTCTGTTAATATTGCCATATTACAGACGAGAAAAACTGTGGCAATGTAGACCTAAAGCCATTAGCCAGAGGATAACATGCCTTTTAAGTCCAGAGGCCAAATTGGAACCCAAGTGAGATCTCACGAAATCTAGCTCATCAGCTCTCAACTCATATCCAGTGCAGTCTTGGTGGTTCCTGTCCTAGATTCACATTTTAGAAACGGACTCTGAGAGAGCCTCATGTGGACTTGTTAGTCATCAACAGTTAGCCTTCCTTTGCATTGCGGTGAAATCCATAGCTTCAGAAACCAAATGAAAAGAGAATTATGGAATGCTTGTACTGTTGAGTATAAATCATATTTTTGAAAAGTGACTTCAAATGTATCTGTGAAGGTCAGAAGTTATCTGTTCTTTTTATTTCCACATACCCCATATCTGCCATGACAAACTCTGTCCTCCTGTTTTCATACCCCAAGTGCGTGCAATTCTGGGTCTTTATATTCCATCTTGAATCAATCAAGCCAGCAATCAATCACAAAATATTCTCACTCTTTTCCCCCCTCTCTCTTTAATTTATTTTTTCCTGAGTAATCCATGAGATTATCTTTTAAATACTGTTGGGAGAAAATTCATTTTCAGTATCTCCATGGTTGGTATTGCCAGTTCATTGCTCTACCAATAATTCTTTTTCAGAGAATTTTCACTTCTACCTCATAAGCTTCTACCTGATCCCAGAGTTAGCAAAAGTACTATGAAAACATGAAAGCATTCTTGAGTCAAAAATCTTCATAATGAGTTAATTCCAAGCAGCATCAAGAGAATTTTGTAGTTGAGGAAATTTATGATAGATAGGTGACCATAACGATACACAGTACCCTATGGTAGGTGATCTTTAAAAGTCAGCTTGTCCCTATTACTAACTACAGGATACATTTATCTTTCCAAAAAATTGCTAAAGGCTTTAGAGGTGATGGGACACAAAGGCTGGATAAGAGCGCCCATAAGGCTTTGCAGTAGAGTGCAAAGGTTGCTTACCGGCTTGTAGAATCAGACATTAGTATGTGGAATGAGGTTACTTGAGTTCAAATCAAATCCACTAGTAGTAGCTGTAAGTGACCTTGAGCAAGTCACTTACCATCTTTTAGCTTCAATTTCCTCACCTGTAAAATGGGAAGAAAATAACCTATGTTTCTCATGTAATTGCTGTAGAGATTATATAAAACAGTGCATTAATATCTTAGAACAGTACCTGGCACATCATAAGACTGAAATTTAGTGAGCACTTACTATTATTTGCTGAGATAACTTACCTATCCTGTGGCAAAGGACATCTTTGCAAAGCCACACGGAGTACCTACCGGCATGTGCAAGGCCCACTCCATTTTCACGGTTAAGCAATGCACATTCTTGCTTTAATGACCAAAAAGACAGTTTTATGTAGGGTCTATGACTTTTCTTATCCCGAATGTTTTCGATTAGAGATGGAAGAGTCCGCTATCCTGGGTGAATAATGATGCGTGTCTTTATTGCTTAAGTGTTTAAAGGAGCTGCGGCACATTTGTGAAGATTTATTTCCTCTCGGGCATCTATTCCACATGTCCCACAGCCCAAAGGTCATGGAGTGTCAGGCAGAGGGCCTGTTTTCTCCAGGTAGTGGCTGCTCAGCGTCACTTTGATTGAGCGAGGGCTTTAAAAATGGAAACGTGTTTACAGAGTAGAAAAGCAGGTAGGTCTCCGCATAAGTAGGGCCTGATGAGTTTCTATGGCAACCTCATTCAGTATCACAAGGGCCATTCTCGTGGAGAGATGACTTTCAGAGATGTGTTCTGGAACATTCTTTATGGTCAGCCTAACTATGGGGATTAAGAAAAAAATAGGACTGGTGTACCACAGTCCCACTGTAGCTTTGCTGGGATGTTATAGCTGTTAAAGGCACTGATGCCTCAGATACAAAAGAAGACCTCAGAAAGTGAGACATGCCTTCTTGACACCTGGAAGATCCCTCAACTTAAGAACCCCCCTCGCCCTAGCTGGATTGGCTCAGTGGATAAAGCATCAACCTGTGGACTGAAGGGTCCTGGGTTCAATTCCGGTCAAGGGTATGTACCTTGGTTGCAGGCTTGATCCCCAGCCCTGGTCCAGGCACGTGTGGGAGGCAACCAATAGATGTGTCTCTCTCACATCAATGTTGTTTTCTCTCCCTCTCTCTCTCCCCCTCCCTTCCACTCTCTCTGAAAATCAATGGAAAAATATCCTTGGGTGAGTCAACAACCAAAAAAAAGAGCCCTCCTCTCATTTGCCAAGTTCTTGTTGGAATCCTGGGGTGGGGTGGGGTGGGGAGGAGACAAAATCATATTCAGAACGGTTTTATTCTCCTCACCTGATTCCTACTTCTTAAGAAATCTGTTGTCAAATTTCTGAAAACAATTTCCAGACATGTGTAGTTAACAAAATGGGTACTCAGAGCATGGGGCGGGTATCATTTGGCCTCTGAGCTTCAGGAATGTGATATCGGGTAACCTCAAGGCAAATTGACACAGGCTGCTGTATGGGGTGGCAAGAAACAATTAGAGTTTGAGTAAAAAGGCACTCATGCAACATCTGACTTATTTACATACTTAGAGCATATAGACATATATAACCTGTATTTTTATGCAGCACAATTGTCAGTACCATTTTTTAAATTATGCATATGCTAGAAGGTTAAAGCGAACACTGTTTTCTAAATTTAAAAAAAGGTTTAATTTTCATCATAAAGGGGAGGGTGAAATGGAAGCATTGACAAGGGAGTCCCTTTCTTCTCCCACTTATTTATCATGAAATACCTCTCTCTCCATGTACCCAAGGTTCTCACCTTGCTCCATCATCACACTGACTGACATGTGATTTGGTTCACTTACCTGCTAGCACTGAGGTCAGGAGTTCACAGATAGTTTAGGTATTTTAAGAAAATTTCTTCATGATCCAAGTTCTTTGAGTTTAAGACCTCCAAAAAATTAAGCCACTTTATCCATCCAATTCTACCATTTATAGTAGCAGAAATTGGGATTCAAAAGCATGCGAAAATGTTCTTTCTTCCTGTTCCTTTCTCTCCCCTTCTACTTCCCGGATGGTACTGTTTGCATGTGTGAGAAAACATTAGAATAAACAAATAAGCCAAGAAAAAATAAACACTTGAAAATCTTTTACAATCTTACCATTTAGCAAGAATCACTATCAACAATGTGAGAAATATGCTTCCGGGGCTTTCTCTACAATTATAGGTAATAATACAATTAAAACAGTAATAATAATATTTATATAACACTTACTCTGTGCCAGGCACTTTTTAAAATGCTTTACATTTAACCCTTCAAAGAACCCCATGACTGAGGAACACTGTTATTATCCTCCCTGATGTATGGAGAAGATGGGGTAGAGACAGGTCAAGCGACCTCAGTGGGGTTTGCAAGGTCGTGAGAGTGGGTGTCAGAGCCCAGATTACCTGCTCTGAAGCACTCTGCTATCCAGCCTCTCGCGGGGGGAGGAGGGGGGGGGGGCGTGTTTTGAAAGAAATATGGCTTCACCTTTTATAATTGTTTCACTTCATGCATTGTGAGCTTTCCCCAAGGTTGCTATGTATTCTTCAATGGAATCATTTTTCACGATTCTCCTTGTGACTCCGTGGAAAAGAGCATGGGACAGCATATATAAATGATGCATTGTTGTCCGGCATGTAGACTGTATTCCACTGCAGAAGGTCGTCCAATCGAGGAATTTTCATCTTGGTCCTGGAAACACTCACTCTCCAACTGACTCACATACCAAGTTTGTTTGAAAAACAAAACAGATTGCATGTTGCAAGACAGAGCTGCTGGCAAAATACTCCATCGTGTCAGATTTATACAAACCCATCTCCTGTGAATTGCACCACGTCCTAGAAAACTGAAAACCATGAAAACGAGTGCTCATATTTTTAAGGAGCTCAATGATAGCTGATAAAAATATTGCATTTTCTGTAGCAGTTTTTACATAACGCTTCCACCTTAAAGGGATGGATTGGATGGTACTAGGCGGTAATTTTTTAACATGAGCATTGACAAAATCAACACCATCTGCCGGTATTGACTTATTCTGCAGCGTTCTCATGCTGGGTGGTTTTATTTCACTTTTTTTTCAGAAATGGTTAATGACACATCTGGTAGTCAGCGAAGGTACACTCTGGGTGATGAAATGTGGTTGTAAGTTTGCACAAAATGCTAATGGAACTTTTGTTTTCATTTCTATTAGAACCAACGGGACATGTCTGAGTCCCTGGCTCTGGTTACTCTTCTTAGACCTTCTGCACGATGATCTGCTTGGTAGGACTTGAACTTTGGGGACAACGTGGTGTTACTTTGGGTCCTCAGAGGAGCAGATACCAAGACAGGATTAAAAATGTAAGAGATTTGGAGGGGGAAACAGCTGTGAACACAAAAGCAGGAGAGCGGAAGGTGGGGAGGGCCTTCAGATGACAATGTCAGTGTGATACCAGTGTGACAGGAGGGGTGGAAGGAGGGCGGACTGAGTAACAGAGTCACAGACAGAGACACATTCTCATAAACTGTCAGCCAGACAACAGCTGGGAGCCAGAGTTGTCCATCAGAGTGTTCCCACATCCCACAGAAATGGCCATGAGTTAGTACCCATTGTGCTCGGTCACGGGCCGAGAACAGCTATGGGAAGCCTGGCCTCAGCCCAGATCCAGGGGTGGATCCAGCAATGGGGACTCTCGGTCACCCCTGCGCCCCCTGCAGGAGAGCTGAAGAATGCATGCTCACGGTCACCACAGAGATGTATGCAGACTGGCAAAGGGAGACATGAGATGATCCCTGCATTTATTTGTCTCTGTATCTTTTTAAAAAAGCAAATGCAGTCTGGCCGGTGTGGCTCAGTGGTTGAGCATAGACCTATGAACCAGGAGGTCACAGTTTGATTCCCAGTCAGAGCACATGCTCAGGATGTGGGCTCGATCCCCAGCAGGGGACTTGCAGGAGGCAGAGGATCGATGATTCTCTCTCATCATTGATGTTTCCATCTCCCTCTCCCTCTCTCTCCCTTCCTCTCTTTGAAAGCAATAAAAGAGAAATGGAACGGCAGTAGTTTAAGTGATCTCTCCTCCCCCAGTTTCTCCATTGGACTTCAGGAAAGGGTACCCATAGTTGGAGAGGTGGGTCCTGTTTTGATTAAATTCTATCAGTGGAGGGAAAGGGAAGAATGCTTAACTCAGTCCTTGCCTCTTCATCTGCTCTTAAAAATCCCTCAGGGGCACTATTGCTGCTACTAATTTTGCTTTCAGTGAAAGGGCTCCTTAGGTGTGCTGTAATTTTTGGCCCAAGAGCCTCAAAGCCCCACCTCCTGTTTGAGTAGAAAAATCATCTGGGAATGGGACAGGTGGAATTTAGGGAAGAACACATGCTTTCCAGTCTTTCGAAACCAAAAACATGTTTTGAAGAGCAGCAGGAAAAAAATGAATGCTGTATTATATAATCACACCCTCTATGCCAGGCCTTTCTGTTGTCATCTTCCTCGATTCTCCAACCTCCTGAGATCAGTAGGGGTATGTTCTCATTTGTGTTGTTGGGCTTGCTTATTGTTTACAACAGAAGAGGGACGTGAAGTTCAAGAAGGTCTAGTGATGTCTCATTGGCACATTACTGGCCAGGACAGACCCGACGTTTAAGCCCGTGCTCTCTCTGTCTTTAATTTTTCTAAATTCATCTACAGAATAGATTTGCCAATGAGTTTCTCCACTCCACCAGTTCCTTTGCTTTACTTATTAGGGGAGAATTTCTAATATTTGTACAGATATCTTTCTTCACATGCTGGAAAGGGCACTGGTTGGGGAGACCAACACACTGAGTAGTTTTGTGGCTATGAATTAGCTAAGTTCTTTGGGCCTCAGTATTTTTGTCTATAAAGAAAGGAGATTGGGTAATGTGGTGTTTACCAAACTTCTATAATACTGCCTATAATTTATTTGCTTGATATTTTATTTAAAACAATGCTTCCTTTTTAACTTAAATGTATTTAAAATGAAAGCATTATATCACTGTTTAGAATGGAACACCAGTATGAGTAGAAGTGTATATGATTTATATATTATTTTATATCTTTATTACATACACTAGAGGCCCAGTGCATGAAATCTATGCCTGGGGGGATGGGGAGAGTCCCTCAGCCTGGCCTGCACCCTCTCCAATCCAGGACCCCTCGGGGGATGTTTAACTGCTGGTTTAGGCCTGACCAGCAGTCAGACATCCCTCTTGCATTCTGGGACCGCTGGCTCCTAACTGCTCACCTGCCTGCCTGCCTGATAGCCCCTAACCACTCTGCCTGTTGGTCTGATTGCCCCTAACTGCCCTCCCCTGCCAGCCTGGTCACCCCAATCACCTCTGCCTCAGCCCCCACCACCATGGCTTTGTGTGGAAGGATGTCCGGAAGACATCTGGTCTAATTAGCATATTACCCTTTTATTAGTATAGATAGCATATATATACAAAATACCTTTGCCATGTATCTATACTAATAAAAGGGTAATATGCTAATTAGACCAGGTCAACCAGCCATCTTCCGGACATCCGACTTCCTTCCGGACAAAGCCATGGTGGCAGGGGCTGAGGCAGAGGTGGTTAGGGGTGATCAGGCCAGCAGGGGAGCAGTTAGGGGATGACAAGACTGGCAGGGGGGCAGTTAGGGGATGACTAGGCCTGCAGTGGGGCAGTTAGGGGGCAACCAGGCTGGCAGGGGACCAGTTAGGGGGCAATCATGCCAGCAAGCAGAGGCAGTTAGGGGTGATCAGGCAGGCAGGTAGAGTGGTTAGGGGGAAATCAGGCAGGCAGGCAGGTGAGCAGTTAGGAGCCAGCAGTCCCAGATTGTGAGTCGGACATCCCCAAGGGGTCCCGGGTTGGATAGGGTGCAGGCTGGGCTGAGGGACCTCCTCCCCACCCCCCCACCCCCGTGCATGAATTTCATGCACCGGGCCTCTAGTATGTATATAATGTAAGGTTTATAAGGAACAAAAGTGTTAAAGAATTCTAGCAACAAAATGAGACTTTCTCCTTAATTAATGTAATCACCGGAAAGTTTGATGGAAAATTGAAAACTAGGTATTTCTAGTGAAAATGTTCTGAAAATCCCATGTTGCTTGACACTTTGCCCCACCCTCATCATTTTGTGGGTGGTCCACACCTTGGGACACACTGAACAATGATTTGTAATATCCTTTCAAGCTCGTGCATTTGTGATTCCCATTCTCCCTTATCTTCCCACACCCTCGGCCTCATTTCCCCCTCATCTCTTCAGTTATAAGAACTGTGAGTCCCCTGACTGCATAAATACTCTCTCTGTATCTTGGCTCACATGCAGAAAAACCAAGAGCTGAAACAAATAAGAACAATTCCTTCCTGTTCTGGGATAATTCAAGAGACAGAAATAGACAGAACCAGAGAGGCAGATGAAGGCATAAGGTGAGCCACCAGCAGCGTTTTCCCCAGCCAAGATCAGGTTACAATGAATAGTGTGTGAAGGACCGTGCCGCTGAGTATATGGACAGAGTTTTCTGAGATATCCCACATCACCTGTCCTATTGTGCTGCCCCAGTCCCCAATCATCCCACCAAAAATGAACCCTTTGCCACATTTTATCCTGTGGTATTTTAGAAAGAGCATGGGCATTGCAACTAGACAGAACTTGGTTCCCATCCCACCTGTCCCCCACATCAGGGCAGAGACACAGAGGCTTCAGTGGGTGGAGAACTTAGAGTTGGCGGCAAGGGTGGGGGGGCGGTGGATCTCTGGGGAGGTGATGGGGTAAGAAGTTCCACAGGCAGAGGAAGGAGAAGTCAGGGAAACAGGGGTTGAGGGCATCCCAGCCCTGGTGTCCACGCAGTGGTCCCCGAGACAGTGTCCCTAGGCAGGTATGTGATAAGCAATGACTTATCTGTCCTAACTTCTAACTACATGGATCTGAAGTCTGAAACTGTGTGGTTAATGTCTCAGCTATTTTTCTAGCACCCTTTGGGAACGGGGATACCTCTTTCTTCACCCTCTGCCTTTCTACCCCACCATCTGCTCCCCGATTCTGCGCTAAGTAACACTCTCTGTCTTCCTTCCCACTTTACTGCCCCAATGCCAGGACCTGAAATTATCCCATGTATGCACAGGTCCACATGGTATTGCTGTTCTCCCCTCACTGGGCTGTAAGCTCCATCTGACGGGCCTTCTCTGCCCTGTTCACAGCTTGTTCTCAGAGTCTAGTACAGTGCTTGGCACATAGTATTAGGTCAATAAATATTTATCGTAGAGTCAAATGAATTGGCCCAAGGCAATTGCGCCCATTCAGTCTAACTCGGTGAATTAGCTCCTCATTCTGGCTGTCACCTGAGGCTTTGTTGTAAACACCGTTTCCAGATCATCACCCCCAGAGAGTCTGATTTCATTTGTCTCAGGTGAAGCTTAGGAATCGGTATTTTTAATTAGCAACTCAGGTGACCGACACCGCCGGGGCCCGGACCGACACGTGGGAGGTACACTCCCCTGGGGGATGTTACTGAAGACAACGTTGTTGCCAGCATCACCTTAACCACATTTCATATATTGCAAGCAATTCATGATGTATTCATGATGTTTAAAGACTAGAATACCTCAAAGGTTTATCCGGTGTGCACATGTGCTTCCCACACACACATACCCTGCGTGCACTTAGGTAGGGACACCAGCTGTCTAGTCAGGTACCTCCTCCCCGGGAAAAAAGACAGGTTGATTAGGTTAACAAATAAAATGCAGAACTGCGGAGAGGTTGCCCAGATGGCCTTTGGGCTTTCTTCTAGAATGGCATCGATACACTGTAGCATTGTGGCAGATGGACTGTAGTGCCGGGAAGCAGGCCATTGTGGGTTCCTGTGCCGGTCCCCTGAAGGGCTGTCTGGTTGGTTTACATGCGTCCAGTTGGCAGAATGAAGCACAAATTGAGAGCCCAAGCTTTTATGCCAGACAGCCCTGGGTGTGAGTTACAGAGTGACCGCTGATTAAACTGTGATAAAGGGCATTTTGCATAGTCTCTGTGAGCCTCTGATCTTTCCTGTGTAATTAGGGGTAATATTGTCTAACTCATGGGTGTGTGATGAGCTCCCAGTGCCGTGTGTCTGGCATTTGTATATATGGTGCTCAATAAATGCAAATATCATAACATCTGGGAAGATTAACTCAGACCATTTCATTGCCAGAAATGGCTCTACCAAAGTCTTCAAAAATCTAATAAATATTGTCCCTATTGGTCAGGAGAGGGACCAGCCAAAGGTGTTTGGATGGGTAATGGAAAAAGTGAGAATAATGGAACTTTGTTTAACAATGTTTTCTCCTCCAAATTTCATTTGGCATTCCCTTTATGAAGTTAGGATTTTAGTCAATGAATTTTTAAATAGTCACATAATTTTCCTGAAAGATGAATTGGGCTCCCAGAAAAAAAGTTTGGCTTAATGCAAACAAATGCAAAAATAAATCTCCTAAGGAATAGTCTCAAATGGGTAAACTGAGGAGAAACTGCTGGAGTCTGGGTAACTGTCATATGCCAACATATGCCCCCCCCCTCACATTCATCTACTTTTTTAAGAAATGTTGCGGGGGAGGAGGAAGGATGTTGACTAATGCAGGGGTTATGAAGCCCAAGTCAGAGTGAAGGGACCTAGGGTTGATGTTGGAAGAAATATAGCTCAGATGATTCTATACCCAGCAGCAAACCCAATATACAGATAGACTTGAATGATAAGTTTGATTTATCACCAAAAGTGTGCTGACCAGTATGTCCAAGAAGCTGTCATGCTACCATCATCACCAGGTGTGAAGGCTGGTTACCTGTAGGAGTATCCCTTAGTGGGCGTTCCACTTCCTCAAAGGGTTAGCTAAAGAATGAACTCAGCCCTAGCTGATTTGGCTCAACGGATAGAGCGACAGCCTACAGGCTAAAGGGTCCTGGGTTTGATTCTGGCCAAGGGCACATGCCCAGGTTGTGGGCTCTATCCCCAGTAGGGGGCATGCAGGAGGCAGCCAATCAATGATTCTCTCTCATCATTGATGTTTCTCTCTCCCCTCCTTCCTCTCTGAAATCAATAAAAATAAAATAAAATAGATGAACTCAGGAAGCCCAGCACAATCATTCCTTTTAAATGTTTTTTCTTCCTTTTAAATTTTAAAAATAACTTAAATCAGGGAAGCAGAACCAACTAATTGATTGAACGAACTTTTTTACAATTTCACTTATTTAAGATACTTGGACAGTCAACATAAACCTCAGGTTGATGTTTTAATATTATCGCAGATCTTCCCCCAAATCATCAGCCTTCTAAACAGGCCTCTCTCTCGAGTCCCCACTACTCACTCCACCTCCTCTGCACTTGCCCAGCTCAATTTCTCTTCCCCAATGAGCCCACTGAACATCTTTTGGGCAGCAGGGCATGTGGAAGGGCACGTGGTAGGACAGTTGGAGAATGTTAATTGTAATCACGGGGACATCACTACAAAACTGGCTGCTTAATTAGTGGGGGGCGTGGCCTGGGAATCAGGCTGGGAAAGCTCCCAGGTGGTTTCTTGCACAGCCCAGTATGGACCCAGCGCTGGAGAGAGGAGCAGCCCTTTCTGTAGGGCCAGAGGTACCGAGCTGTGTTCTGTGTGCCTCCCTTAGGCAAGTTAGTGGGAAACCCTGCCTATTCCTGCTTTTACCTTCCAATGCAGTCTTGTTTGCACGGGATTTGCCTTTGGGACGCGCCTAAGCATTCTGCCCTTGCTTTGCCTTCTTCCTACGTTGTGCTTTCTGTTTCATTTTTCTTTGTTGTGCTTTAAGTGAGCTTAGCGGTTTGAGTCGTTGGTGCTGACAGCGCTTGCTGATTATTTCTTTTCTTTCCCCTGCTGTTGAGAGTTGGGTCCCTTCTTAATCTCTGGGTGTGCATGAATGGCTCTCATTCATCGCGCTGAGTGAAGTGACACTAAGTAGAGAAGCTGGCTGAAACTGGACCATGTAATCACATTGTTCATCAGAATTTGTTTTAATGTTTACATGGAGCGGTGGGGGGGGGGGACATCATCGCCCTGGCTGGTGTGGCTCAGTTGGCTGGAGTGTTGTCTGAGACACCAAAAGGCCGTGGGTTCGATTGTTGCGGGTTTGATCCCTAGTCGGGGTGCATCAATCACTGTTTCTCACATCGATGTTTCTATCTCGCTCCCTCCCCCTCCCTCTCTCTCTAAAATCAATAAAAACATATACTGGGGTGAGGATTGAAATAAAAAAATCATCCTCGTAGTTTAATATCCCATCCTTCCACAGGGAGCAGCAAACAGCCACCAAACTTCCTTCTGCTAATTTTCCAGTCGGGCTACATCGAGAGCCAGCGGTGTGGGTATATTCTAGATATTACTGGTCGATATTCTTCTACTCTTGCTTTTGACATTGCCAGGTCCCAGAGGGATACCCACTTTGTTGAGGGTTTTCTGCTGTTTTGTGGAACCCAGTGTGGGAGTCTCAGATACCACAGGTGTGCACAGGGGGTTGTAGGTACAGCACCTGATGTAGCATCAAATAACTTTGGATCACCTGTTTTTAGACTATACAGCAAGCATGTCAAACTCGTGGCCCGCAGGCCACACGCCTCGTTTGTTTGGCCCGTGTTAGCCTTTGAGTTTGACATGCTTGCTGTATAGGCTCCATCGTACTATTCAACTCAGCCACGTTAGCAAGAAACCAGCTGGAGATAATACATAAGTGATAGGTGTGGCTCCAAAGAAACCTGGTGTGTGAATAATGAGATTCGCGTTTCATATAATTTTTCTGTCATGAAATGTGATTTTTCTCTTAATTTTCTTCAGCCATTTAAAAATGCAAAAATTATTCTTAGCTCGCCATTTGTACAAAAATAACCCCTGGGCCCGTGTGCCGCCTCCTGCCAGGGAGGCCTCTCTGTGATGAGAGATGTTACGGCTTCTCGAAAACCCATGAATTTCACTTGTTAGCCGAGTGAGTGGCTTCAGGCTCGTCTCTCCATTAGACAGCAATATTGAGCTGGAACTTAACCACGCTGTGCTGAGTCCCTTAACCTTATTTTTAAAACGGCCTTCTGTTTGTTGTAGCTAAATGGAATTTCTGTGTAGCACCATGATTAAAAATGAGTTGATCTACAGAAGAATATTAAGAAGAGTCCAGGTGATACATGGGTTGGTGATGATCATGGGGCGTGTATTTGGGAAATTGCTATCTAAATTTGATCACCTGTGACTGTGTTTTTCTCGGGTGGAGTAGCTGTGGTTTTTGGGGGGTAAGGAGGGGCGAGCTACGGTTTCACACAGCTGATGCTATATTTTTTAAAAAGATCCTCCTCCCCGCCCCCCCCCATTACACACACCCAAATCCCCCAACCACCTATTCACATCAGAGCCAGCCAAGATATGCAAAACAAACTAAAATACAGTTAAAACTTGAGATGACTCATGAAATACAAGCACAACTCAGAGATAACTGCAGGTTTGGTTCCAGACCGCCACCATGAAGTGAGTATCTCGAGCCACAATCTCTTTGCTGGTTGGTGGAGGGTCTTGCCTTCAATTTGTAAAACATGCCACATCTGTGAGGCCACGGGCAACAAAATGAGGTGTGCATGCAAATCAGCCAGGGTCTGTCCTGCTTAAAATCCCCAGGGGGCTCATCACTGCGCTGGGAGAAACAACCACCCAACCCCGAGGCGGCTAGCCAGGCTGACCCCGCCCTGCGAGCCTGTTCCTGCCTTTGTGAGGTCCCACTCATGCCCCCCATCCAGCCCCGACCTGCAGTTTCTTGCCCTTGCCCGCTGCTTCCTGTCTTGGCGCCTGAGGCCGAGGCCGAGGCGCTGTTCCCTCTTAGCTGTTTCTCACCCTTGGCACTGTGGACACTGGGTGCGGTCATTCCCAGGTCATGGAGTCTGCCCTCTGCATGGGGACAGTGAGCAGCGTGCTGGGCTCTGCCCCCTCAGATGCCAGGTGCACCACATCCTTCCACAGGGAGCAGCAAACAGCCACCAAACTTCCTTCTGCTAATTTTCCAGTTGGGCTACATCGAAGAGCCAGCGGTGTGGGTATATTCTAGATATTACTGGTCAATATTCTTCTACTCTCACTTTTGACATTGCCAGGTCCCAAAGGGATGCCCACTCCTTTGAGGGTTTTTTGCTGTTTGGTGGAACCCAGTGTGGGAGTCTCGATACCACAGGTGTGCACAGTTGATTGTAGGTACAGCACCTGATGTGGCATTGAATAACTCTGGATCGCTTAGGCCAGTGGTCGGCAAACTCATTAGTCAACAGAGCCAAATATCAACAGTACAACGATTGACATTTCTTTTGAGAGCCAAATTTTTTAAACTTAAACTCTATAGGTAGGTACATTGTTATTAACTTAATTGGGGTACTCCTAAGCTGGCCTTTGCTAAAAACGTCCTCAATCTGATTGAGGTACAATCAAGGAGCCAAAGAGCGGCATGTGGCTCTCGAGCCGCGGTTTGCCGACCACTGGCTTAGGCTATACAGTGTGCTTTATGGTTCTCAGGGACTTGACCTTGCCCCGCCCACCATACGCTGTGCTTTATGGTTCTGAAGGACTTGACCTTTTCCAACCAGACCAGGCACGTGTGTCTCCATCAGGCTTTGGCCACACTGTTCCGTTGCACTACTCAACTCAGCCGTGTCAGAGCAGCAGTGCCCAGAGCCTCCAGACACCGCCATGAGTCCCACTGCCTCTGAGACACTCTCTCCTGGAGACACTGCCCCTTATTTTGCCTCCTCACCCCACTTTTAAACATGGTTCCTCTGGTTGGAACCTTTCATTCTACACTTCACTCTTCCTGACAAGTGCTCTCTTGACTTGTGACCATGTATGTATCTGCGTATGTAATATCTGCTTGTTCACTAGACTAGGCACTCCCTGAAGGCATGCCGATGTGTGCCCTGCCTCCCTCCCAGCATTCGCCCCCGCACCTGGCACATGGAGTATGTCAATCAATGTATTTAATGAACAGAGTCAGGTTTTCATTCCCTCACCCTGTGAGCCTTGTACTGTGTCCGCATCAACACCATCGCTCACTGCTCAGGTTTGGATTACTCAACACAGAAAAATAACCCCCCAGAGCGCCGAGTACTAGCCCAACAGCCCTCCCTCAGGGATTGCGCCGCTGCCAAGCTTGGGACACAAACAAGTGCTCTGGTATTTGCCTTTATTGTTAACAAGGAAATAAACCTAATTCTAAATGTCAGAGAGGGAGCTTCCCCTTCTCCCCTGTCTCATCATATGAGCTGCTTTTGTGTCCAGATCTGATTACCTTGAACAGGCAGCCTCTATGGGCAGTAATTTCAGCTACACATAAAGGCCCTCTGCTCCTTAATACTCCACGTACCATTATCTTCCTCCACGTTTGGGTGGTTTGTGGGGGGATGTTTGTTTTGTTTTGTTTTGTTTTCCTGTAGAGTTCTTTCTCACACCACGTGTGCACCTCTTTCTCTAAGACAATGGCTTCTAATCACCTGTCACCACAGTATCCCCAGAGCCCCGCCCACCATGCTCTGTGCTTTTTGGTTCTGAGGGACTTGATGTTTTCCAACCAGACCAGGCATGTGTCTCTCCATCAGGCTTTGGCCACACTGTTCCCTGTGTTAAGACATTCTCACCCATCATCTTTTCCTCTGAAATAAGCCCTTCATTTCTAAGACTGATGGAAGTCCCTCCTGCCCACCTGCCCGGGCCCTGATCTTCCCCAGGCATTGCACGTAATAAACCAGACTGCAGTCTCCTGTTCTCTTGCCTCCACACACACACCCCACCCTTTGCTTGAAAATGCACAGTGGGAAGAACAAAGAAGGGCTTCCCTGAGTGTATTTTAAAGGAATTAAGTACCTTTACAATGTAAACCCCCTGAAACTGAAAATCAGTTCTGTTGGGAGCTAGGTATAAAAGTCCACCTTTTGCCAAAACCAGTTTGGCTCAGTGGATAGAGCGTCGGCCTGCGGACTGAAGGGTCCCGGGTTCGATTCCAGTCAAGGGCATGTACCTTAGTCGCGGGCACATCCCCAGTGGGAGGTGTGCAGGAGGCAGCTGATCGATGTTTCTCTCTCATCGATGTTTCTAGCTCTCTATCCCTCTTCCTTCCTCTCTGTAAAATATCAATAAAAAATATATATATATATATTTTAAATATATTTTATTGATTTTTTACAGAGGAAGAGAGAGGGATAGAAAGTTAGAAACATCGATGAGAGAGAGACATCGATCAGCTGCCTCCTGCACGCCCCCTACTGGGGATGTGCCCGCAACCCAGGTACATGCCCTTGACCAGAATCGAACCTGAAACCCTTTAGTCCGCAGGCCGACGCTCTATCCACTGAGCCAAACCAGTTAGGGCCAATAAAATATATTTTTTAAAAAAAGTCCACCTTTGGTTAGGGGTACTGAAGAGGAATATATACGGCTATGGCAGAAGACAGTCTGAAGTACTTTAAAAGATGTTTCAAAGCAGAGATGGCAAATATGCCAAGTCCTTCAAATCAAAACTTAGAAAGGTGGATGGAGGCCCTGCACACTTGAATACCATGTTGAGTAGGATTCTGAGGTCTCATCCAAGCTCAGTAAAAAGAACTATTGGATCCATCAGCAAAATGTGCCCTGAACATCAAGCAGGGGTGGCCACATGGACACCATCCAAAGTGCAGGAGGTCACTA
Organism: Plecotus auritus; assembly: GCF_963455305.1. Classification (NCBI taxonomy): domain Eukaryota; kingdom Metazoa; phylum Chordata; class Mammalia; order Chiroptera; family Vespertilionidae; genus Plecotus; species Plecotus auritus. The sequence continues at coordinate 9,239,157 of NC_137773.1, read as the reverse complement.
ACCAGTCAGAGGAAAATCCGAACACAGATGCTGCCTACTTTGCCTAGTGTTTGAATCCGAGGATCCCGGGCTTAAAGAGACCGCTTCCCCTTGCGGACGGAGCTGCTGAGGTCTGCAGCCTCAGCATGCTGAGCATGTCTCCGCAGTAGCAACGATGGAACTAGAACAATGCCCCGCTGATTATCTTTCGAAGAATTCTGCACCCCGCCGAGTTCATGGGGCAACATTTCGTGGCATGACTTGCCGTTTAAGAGGCCTCTGGATCTAAGATCTGGCTGCCTGAGGCTGAGAGACGGGGACTGGCAGCCGTGCTAATGTGGCAGGGACTTGATTGGTATCAGCTATGTGCCAGGCTTTTGCTGAACACATTGCTATGCTCTTGCTAGTTCACCCACCCCAACAGTGCTAAGTGGTACAAATCATTATCCCCCAATACACAAACGAGGAAGTGGAGGCTTGAAAGATGAACTCGCTAGGGAAAATCACACAGCTAAAGATGGAGAGGGCTCGAATCTGGCCCAGTCTGGCTCCAAACTCGCTTCTGTAAATACATGACTCTATCTCGGAGTTTGGGGATGATTTAGTACCTTTGAGGACATCTTGAGTCTTCAGACCTCTTCACAGACATGATATAACATAGAAACAGAATGAAATCAGCAAAAACAGTTTCTCTGAAAATATAGAAAGGGCACTTGACTCTGGAAACGAAGTCCCATTGCTCCTTGATTGGGAAATCCAGTGGAACCTGGATTATCCTACTTTCTTAAGTCATTTAAGAATCGGGATGTGAAACTAGAAGCCATAGATGATACACGTGAGGATTAAAAAGAATAACAGGAGCCCTAACTGGTTTGGCTCAGTGGATAGAGCGTCGGCCTGCGGACTGAAGGGTCCCAGTTTCGATTCCGGTCAAGGGCATGTACCTTGGTTGCGGGCACATCCCCAGCAGGGGGTGTGCAGGAGGCAGCTGATTGATATTTCTCTTTCATCGATGTTTCTAACTCTCTATCCCTCTCCCTTCCTCTCTGTAAAAAATCAATAAAATATATTTTTTAAAAAAAAGAATAAAAGGAGCCAGAATTCCCCGAGGACTTCATTCAAGCTGGGGGCTGGGCACATTTACATGGTGTACCCCACAACGCTCAAGGGCTCCATTCATATAAACTGCGGGGCACATTATGGCTTTGGGTGTAGGGCAGCATAGGCCCTGCCTATGGGGTTGTTAGTAGCCCACACGTGTGAAGAATACAGATGCTTATAGGTTATAGCTTATGACTATTCATGTAGCTAGGAAGGGGCTGAGCTGGGATTTGAACCGGAAGCATCCGCTTCAGAGCCATGTCTCCACTCTGCTCTCAGTGTACCAACACTCCGTAAGCATCCTCTCTCAGGCTCAGAAGTGCTGATTAAATCAGCAAGGCCATGCTTGCCCGGATTATGGGAAATCAGTCTTCATAGGAAGCACAAAGCCAGCCATTAAGGAGGGGATGCTATTAGCAGTCGATTGTAGCTATCACAGTTCAGCCCATCTTGCGGGACTATGTTTTAAAAGCAAAATAAACAGATTCCATTTGAATATGTATTGATTCCACATTCAGTCCCATTACCCTGCTTCTTAGTATAGTGTGCCCTAGGAAAACAAAACTACTGGTGACGAATAATACTTGGTTCAGCACCAGTACACACAGTTGTTCTCGACCTTAAAAAAAAAAAATTAGCACGTTTTTGGGGGACTCCAGGGAAAACAATATGTGAATTAATTTCAGTTTCAAGTGAACAGCCGGAATTATTCAGGTAAAAATATTTATGTTACTGTGCTGGAACTGCCACATTTTATCAGCGTGACCAGTAGCACTTTCTAAACAACAGCTGCTAGAAAAATGTACACCCAAAATGAGGCAGTTCTCTGGAAAATGTAATTCTGGTATTCTAAGTCTTGTGTGTCCCCCGAGTCCTTATATTTTCCCCCACTCTTGCAGGGCATAGTGTGTGTGTGTGTGTTGCACGAGTTGCAAATTCAGGGTTAAATGAGGCACCTTTTTGGCTTCACTGAAGTTAAACATAAAGTGATGAACACTCCACACTGGTTTGGAAGGTAGAACCATGAAATATCAGCATTTTCATGATGTGTGTTTCTTTAATCCATTTCAAATGACCATGCATGAAATGAGCATACAGTAGCCATCACTCATTCTCCGTGTCGCTTCTGAAGTTTCACTGAGAAGTAGGACAAACAACGGAGATCCTGACATGGAGTGTCGGGGCCCTTGGCTCGGGAGCAGGCCAGCTTTTTGGCTCAGCTCCTCGCGTAACTGCCTGTGAGCTCTTGGGCCCGTCGCTGAGCTCTGGCTCTGTGTCCTCCATTAGAAAAACAGAAACGAACGGCATCTCCACCTCATTGGTTGGTATAAGCGTTCACTGAATCGAAACACACATAAAGGGTTTGGCAAAGTGCCTCCTTCCTGGTGAGTAGGGCACTAAGTTGTAGCTTTTATTGTTATTGTATTGCATGAAGCTCTGCTTTGCACTGCAAAAGAATCTGCCTTCATCGCCATATATTTTCTTGTATTAATAATAGTTGCTAACTTTTCCTTTGACCTTTCCTTACTATTATTAATGTGTACGTTGTCATAAACTTGAACCATACTAAAAGTTAATAGGTTTCTTTAAATGTTACTATCAGTTCCATTTAGAGAGTATTTGCTTTGGCAAGTTAGAGGTATATCCTGCTTTAATCACACTACCGGGCTTTTTCGATTTAAGGAATTTTCACACCATTTTGAATATTGCACCCTAACAGAAAACTAGAAAGCTTGTTCCCTGCCCTTGAAGAGATCTGGGGGAGGATCACTGACATCTTCTTATGTAGAGGAGAAATCACCCTGAAATACCAAAGAAAGGTTTAATTCACATGTAATAACTGATATGACATGCCAATTTAACTATTGAATGAGCAAATCCTGCTAACTCTGCCCATTTGTCCATTCAGTCACACACACACACACAGAATTATTTATTTAAGCAGAAATAAATAATACCTGAACTGCACGCACAGGGGACCAGCTCTCACACAGGTAACGAAGGAGAGCACCGTGGGTTTTGGCACCGTGTCTCTCCTCGGGAAATCCTGCCTCTGGCTCCTCTCAGGTCAGCTCCCGAGGGTCCGAGTCCCTCTCCACCTGGCCACCCCACCTGCTTCTACACTCATGTTCCCGTTTGGGTCTTGCTTCTCCCCAGGGGCCATGTCCCTCACCGAATTGTTTCAAAGAAGAAAGGGCTGGATCTCCCACATTGTGAGCACTTTATATTGTAAATGTTTTTCCAAGAACTGCTGTTTTTATTGGCTTCTTTATTCATGCTCTCTCACTCTCCCTGGCCCTCTCTGCCTATCCCATTCTTGCTCGCTCTCTCGCATGAACGCACAAGCATACACACCCACATTCACACTGACAGACCCAAGGGTGGGCAAACTTTTTGACTCGAGGGCCACAATGGGTTCTTAAACTGGCCGGGAGGGCCGGAACAAAAGCATGGATGGAGTGTTTGTGTGAACTAATATAAATTCAAAGTAAAGGAGCGGAGGGGAGAGCAAGAGAACCGGATAGAACAGCCGGATCCGGCCCACGGGCCGTAGTTTGCCCACGGCTGCATTAGCCTCTCCCCTCACAGCGTCATCCCGCTCCCAGAATTGCCTTGGCTACGATGAGTCCAGAAACGGCCAGTCTAAAGCCACGTGTGCAGTACCTGCTGGGTGACACCTGCAGTCAGTGGAACAGAGCATCGAAAGGGACACATTGAATCCTGATGTAAGCAACAAACGAATTGAGCGTGATTCTCCTTCGCTCCACACAGAGGACTCATCATGGGATTACTGCATGTCTTCCACAAAAACCAGTTTCCATTTCCCCCGGAAACATACAGGAGGCCCCGCAAGCAGTACAGCGAGCGGGCGCCTGTCCTCGGGAAGCTCACAGCATCACTGATGCATTCTGTTTAGGAAAGCTGCTTCCACGACGTGGGTCTTCGGGTGTGATGCAGCCAATAGTTTCTCCTCAGCCAACAGGAGAGAGTAGAAAGCGGGGGGAGGGGGACTCCTCTCCATGAAAAGTTTGTCTTTTGGGTTTCGTTACTTTCATTATTGTTTATTCCCTCTCTCTGGCCCTTTGTCTGAGCCAGAGCAGATGCACAGTTCGGCAGAGTAAGCGAAGGAATTATTCCTGGCGATTCTGACCTTGGCCCCTCAGAGAAGTTGGTGGTGGGACCAGCCTGTCTCGGGACCTCGCTTGAAGCTCTTTTCACCTCAGTTGAATGTGGCCATGACGTGGCCGGGTTGGGAGCCAGCCCTGAGGGACGAGGTGCCATCCCCGAAGCTTGCCTTCCGGGGTCACTCTCTCGGTCTCTCCTGCACTCTGAGCCCCTTTCTTGACAAACAGTATTTGTCACTCCAGATCATTTCTCTGAGCACAATCTGAGCTGCAAATTCTATTTTAACTGGAACACTTCTATTTTTCCCAGTGCTTTAACCTCAGCACACCTTACCCACAGGAGCCCTCCCTAACTCACTCACTCAATGCATGGCCCACCGTGCAACCATTAGTACTTAGGGGAAGTCACTCATGGAGGGGCGGGCGGGGGAGAAATAAATGCTTCAGATAAAAGAATGCTCCACCACACCCCTCACTGCAATTAGGAAGATAAAATATATTCAAACAGAGGACTAGATTCCAATATGGTGTGATAGGTGATTGAGTACAGAAAGAGCAACGACAAGAAGACAGAGGGCAGGGAAGGTCAGAAAAATCAAGGAAAAGGGAGGCTTTGAATAAAAATCGCATCGAGCAGCTTTGAATTGCAATAACTTTGTGGGAGTTAACTTGTTTTGCTTCGTGCTGCTGTGTCGATAGAATGGAAAGAATCAGCCCTTTTTACTTGAGTAGTTTAAATTTTGGTGCATTGTCTCCAGGCTATGTTTCTTGATGTTGAAAAATATCTAATGTCTCCGAAGCTTTTCCCGAGGATGCTGAGAGGTGGCACCTGGGGTGTGAGGCAGGGCACGTGTCAGGTCTGCGGAGTGTGGTCTGCGGAAGGTAGATGGAATGGGGTGTATTGATTCTTTACTTCGAGTCAGTCCTGTGGCATGAATTATTGACGTGGAGTTGGAGTAGTTGGAAGTTGTAAAAGTCACTGTCCAGACACCATGTGTGGCTTTGAACTTGCAGAAACATCCAGGGCCGACCACCCCTTGCTGTGCTGACTGTCCCCATGCTTTCTGTGCACTCGAATGTGAGAAGTGATAGAAGTTTTAAACTTCATTGCTTAATAGTAAATACTTAAAGGGAAAACTTTGTCCCTGTAGTAACTCTAGTAGCCGGTATGGTAATTAGGTTCTGTTGCATCTGATCATTCAATGCCACTATGAAGCTATTAGATAACAAATATCTCAATGAAACTGAATAATTCCTAAGATCTTGACTTCTTATAACTGTAATTCTCAAAAATGTAGAATAATGGGTAAAATCTGGATGTTCCTATTTCACTTCCTTTTCCCTGTTGGCTCCCTGGATGGAACTGTGGAATATGTTGTGTACTTATGACTGCCTTTGGCTCTGTCATTGGCCTCCTCCCTACTCCGTGTCTACTTCCGTAATTCGTCTCTGAATTTGTAGCTCAAAGTGGGTGAAGGGCGAAGCTTTGTATTTACTGGCTGCAGTGGGGAGGGGACGTGGGGTTTTCCTAACACTAAGTTAGGATTAATTCATCCCGCACAGGGTGGCTCCCCAACAGCATCCTCTGCTCTGTGCTTAGCAGTGACCTAGACTCATGACACACAGAGGGGGTGTGGAACATACACCAGAATGCAAAGCATGAACTGTACATGACAAATTCCTAGGAATCCTGGAACACAATGCCGTATTCCATTAGGCTGCAGTGTGAATGTTTGAACCATCCTGAAGATGTGTATAAATATCAGAAAATAAAACACTGTTTTCTTCAGAAGACTCCAAGCTTTCATAAAGGTCTTTAAGGAGCTCTGCTTAGTAAAGTCAAAATATTAGCTACAATGTACCAAAGTGAAAAGGAATGGGTGATGCTCGGAGTTTTCTGGTACAGCTATTTATCTGCTCACTGAAGAGGATCAGGACTTTCTTACTCTCTTGATATATTGCAATTCATTAATGTTGAATAGTGTCTAGGGTTGGAAAGACAAATCGATTTTATCTCAAATTCGGATTCCTGTTGATTGGGGGTGACTGCCTATGGCGTTGATGTGAGAAGATATGATGTTGTGATATCTGGGTTCAGTTTAAAAAAAAAGAGTTACCACAATTAAGGAGTTCTTTCTGCCATGAGGAAGAAAATGATGGAGGAGGGAGAGATACACTGTTATATGGGCATACTTATATAATATGTACATGCTGTATTATCAAAATAAGAGTATATGCACTTTTAAAATTGAGAGTTCATTGGAAGGGTGAAATCATGTAATATAGGTGACAGATACTGGGGAGTTGTTCGTCAGCCCATCAGCCTGCCACCTCTCTTCCTCTTGGGCACACAGCTGGACTGTAATCGCGGCCTCGGTTGGAGTCATGTGTGACCATGCTCCCGAGTTCTGGACAATGGAATGTGTGTGTGGAGATGGCATTCATCATTTCCAGACCTGGAAACGGAATCTCTCCATATACAGCCCTCCAGTTCTATCTTCCATGCCCTGGCAGAGGAGCGGAGGGGACTTGGGTCAGAGGACCTAGAAGAGCGTGCAGCCTGAGGAAGGGGCCTGAGTCCCTGAATGATTGCGTGGATCAGAGCCCCCCCTCCCCTCCACAGCCCACCTCCCTCTGTCTGCCAACTTGCATTGTCCGGCAGAGAACAAGAAATACACCTTTACTGTGGGCACCACACAATCAGGGTGGTTCGCCTACACTGACTAACACTGCGTATGTCAAAGGTTTTTATAAAAAGTCCAGCACAATGGAAGTGCAGATTCAAAAGACAAGAAGGCAAAAGACATGACTTCCCTTTCCATGCAAAGCCTATACTTTTGCATCTGCTAGGAAGCCTCCCCAAAGCGTTCTTTCTCTCCCATTACACGGGCAAGTGCACGTTTCCCTCCTTTCTTCATAAATCAGGCTCAAGCTTCCAACTGCCCATCAGTACAGTCCTCCCTGAGGGTTACATGATCAGCATTGGAATCCAAACGCAACCCCCAAACTGCACCAGGCTCTGGGAGAGTCTAGGTTGAGCAGGAAGGGGACACCCCACCCCTGGGTCCCATCCATCCCTGATTGAGTCAGTTTCCTGCTTAGGGTTCTGTGTCTCCCAACCCTGGGTTCACTGTGTGGCCTTCTCTAATTCCCAGGTTATTCGATTTTTTTTTCTCTCATTTTCTCACCAGCACTTTCCTATTTAGGTTTTATAGAATGTATTCTTCCTTTCCTAAGTGTAATATTTTTGAATTTATTTTATGTGAATTTCATTTCATATAATCCCTCCAGTGCATCCAGGCCATGTTGGATCCTAAATGTGTTGTCTCTTCCCCGACAGCAGGGTATTCACTGCAGAGTACAAATACACTATATACCACCCCTAATTTTTGCATGCCCTCTGTTCGAGAAATTGGACCTTTAGAAATAGTTTTAAATATTAGAGCAAGTGAGTAACAAGAGTGAGACAGACTCCTCTTGGCCCAGCTTGGCTAAATGTCCAATCAGGTCCAGCAAGGAAAGCAAAGATATGGAGTAAAAGTGAGGCGCTCACATCCCAACCTTGTGGGTAAGTTAGGGAAGTCACTCTGAATCATGCACAACCCCCCAAAAAAACCTACAACACTGGAAGTGAATGGTGAAAGTCAGTAGTGGAGGATGCAAAGAGGTAGATGAGAGAAGGAAGAGAAAGAAGTTAGAGAAACTGATTATAAATTAACTTCTTTTGAACTTGAAATTCAAATGTGTATGCACGCATATATGTACACACACACACACAAATGTGCATGCATACACATATACAACCCACTTAGTGATACCTACTATTTACCATGCACTGTGCCAGGTTTAATTCTCAGTCAAGGGCCCATACCTGGGTTGGAGGTTAGATCCCTGGCCCCAGTTGGGCCGAGTTCAGGAGGCAACCAATCAATGTGTCTCTCGCATATTGATGTCTCTCTATGTCTCTCCCTCTCTCCCTTTGCATCCCCTTCCTTCCACTCTCTCTAAAAGTCAATGGGAAAATAGCCTCAATGAGGATTAACAACAACAACAAAAATACATTTCAGAAGGCAAAGTACAGAAAGGCAAAATCACTAATATCTCAAAAACTAGGTCTTTTACTATACATGATATTCATACGTCTTAAGATGCCACCAATTAGAAGGGATTTTTCTCAATAAAAATTTTTTGGGGGAAATGGAATGCATCAATGCAAATTTAATCCCAAATTCAGAAATATGAATATGAACATACGAAGAAAAAATCAACAAATTATCCTTAGAATTATGCTTCTCTTTATTTCGTGCTTGTAGCTAAGGCCTAACGTGGTCCGTTTTTAAAATCCCTCCTCCGGCCACAGTGCCCTCTGTTTAGAAGTTTTGCTTTATTTTTGTTTTATAAGGAAGGACTACCTGAGACCCGTGACCCCTGTTTCTCTCCTAGGCTAGGAATTGGTTTTTGGATGCCTTTGCTGACGGGTCTTATTCCAAAATATACATGTAGCTTCAGTAAAGATGGAAACCCCACAAAGATGAAAAGCCCACAATGCAGAGGCTGTTTTGAATATGGAATAAAACATGAATCTTTGAGTAAATTCAAACATGTTTTTCAGTGTCCTACCCAGTAGGAGTTGCATGGAGAAAACAGTCTACTTGCTGTAAAATGACAGACGATTTCTCTCAGCAAACACACCTAAGTGTCCGTGTGTGCACGTTTCCCGTATCAAATGATGAAATCGTTGGCTCTGATGTTAGCATCCTCTGGCTGGAAGCCTGGGGTTGCAGAAATCCAGCCTAAGATGGTCTGGACCAAAGTCTTCCCTGCCTCATGGACTCACGGTGTGTGTTGTTGTTTGAACACATGTACTCAAATATGTATATGTGTGTGTGTGTTTTAATGGCATTTGAAAAGCATACAACAGTGTTGGTGTTTTTCGGTGAACGTGCCGGCTCCGAATTCTCTGAGCCTCTGCCCTGTTTTCTGTGCCCCCATGAAGAATCTGTTTTTCCTCTTCTAAAATGTAACACTGGTGAGAGGTGCCAAATCAACAGCGTAGAAGTCAGGAAACTACTTTTGCCTCCCCTCCCGAAGTGTGCTCCCTCTGGGTTTCTGCGCCAAAGCTGTGGAGAGAGCTGTAGTTTGTTTCCTGTTTAATTTGGTTTGTACTGTCTCCCTGGTGAATCACTCTACTAGTCTGGGCACAGGGTACTGATCTCGTGGGCCAAAACACACACACCCCCACACACACAAACAAACACAGGACCACACAGGCAAACAGAGGCACACATACGTGCAGCACACCCACATGCAAATATGCATGCGTAGGCACATACATGCACAAATACACATGCTATGCATGCACACCCATATGCGCACATGTGTATTTGTGCACACATAAATATGCATATGCATGCTCACATACACACAGACACCTAGCAGGGCATATACACAAACACACATATACACATGCACACATGCACACATAGATCTAATGCTCTTTTCCTCATATCTTTTCTACCTCAAATTTTTTCTTTGCTCCATTTTTTCCTTTCCCATATTCCCCTCAATATTCCCAATATTGAGACTCTTTGGAGGTTATTGTACAGTTCATCATTGTTAAGAATATGATATTTCTACTGACAAGCCCTGGGTTTATCTTTTTACAAGATCACTGAACAGCCCTATGCTCCAGGTATGGGAGTTTTCATAATCTGCCTGCGGAGGAGAAACATCAAATCACTGAGGCTTAACCTAAAGCAGGAGGGTCACCTTGGCCTCGCCTGCTCCCTCCAGCTGCCCGTGTTATAATAAGTGAGGGACACGGAACTGAGAGCTTCCCTACAACCAGGCACAATCACACGCAGGGACTTCGCGTATATCCTAACCCTCTCCTACGACTTCTCTGTAGGGACCTGGGCTCTCTTGGTCCAGTGCCTTCCCAGTGCTCAGGGTTCTTTGCATGAGAGGAGGAAAGAGATTTTTTAGGTTGTTGGTTCTGCTGGCCCGGGGTGGCCTGGTTTGGGTTGTGGCTTCGTCACTCTCTGTAGGTCTTCTCTCCACTCTATTCTTCTATTTTTTGTTTCTCACATTGAGAAAGGGCATTGCTGGTGTGATCACAACTGAATCTATGGAAAGGATTGGAAACAAGAATGAGAGGTGCATCGTGTCTCTACCATGTCCAATTGCCCAAGTCCAGTGAAGCCCACATCTCCTGTTTTGCACAGACGTGAGCTCCCCAGTTCTCAGAGCTCAGGATTCTGTGAGCTGTCAGCATGTAGCCCAATACACACTGCTGTGGAGCCTCTGAGCAATGGACAGGTGAGAGGAGCCAGCTTTTGTAATACATTCAGACAAAGTGAATATAGTTACTAAGAGGATTTACTAGCCACACGAGGGAAACTTCTACCGGCTCAAACCCCATGAGATTGTTGAGGTATTTTCCCATCTCTTGCTTACCACCCTCCACCCAGACACTATTCCAAAACCCATGTCCCTGGGCTAGCTCCCCCGCCCTACACGGTAGCTTTTGCCCCCGAGATGGGTGGGGCCTGGAAACATCACCTAGGTAAGGCTTCCAAATATTAGCTCAAAGAGGCATGAACTACTGATGGAGTTACTGATGTAATTACTTTCTACCCTGATTCATGATCTCTAAACGGCATGCTCACTCTTTATTGTTAACAGAACTTTGGTGCCTACCTCATACAATTTTAATGACCAGCTCTAGGAACGCCAAGAGGAACAGGACAGGGCCCTTGACCTTAAAGATCTCCTGGCCTTGGGAGGAAGCAACAGGAAGTTAATATGACAGGGGGAGTGATGGGGGCGGCTAGAGAAGGGCTCCCAGGAAGGATGCTGGCTTGGCAGGATGGGCCCTGGGAGATACATTCTAAACTTGATCTTAGGAGAAAGAGGAGGGTTAGTCAAGTCAATTTAGCTTGGATGACAGATCCATGCAAAGGGGGGGAAAGCAAACAAAACATATATATGACCACCTGTTTCTTTGGAGGTTTTTCAGGAAGTCTGCCCCTGGGGGTGGGCAGCATGTAGAAGCCCAAATGGAAAAGGACTAGAGAGCCATGATAACCCATTTAACCACTACAGGGTTTACCACAGTCTAGTTAAAGAATCATTCAGTGTTCTGACCCCATGGATGTTTAGACTTTATGGTTTTGAACACAGATATTTTCAACAGATTTGTACCAAGATTAATGAATTTTTATTGAGAAAATATTTGCTAGAAACAGGAAGATTAAGCCAATTTAATTTCTCAATCAATTTCATAGACTTCTCCATACAAAACTCATCCATCCAGAGTAAACGGTGAGATTAGATCTTCTTTGGAATCAAAATGACAGAGGAATAACTCAAAGTAGCAAAGGAAAAACAGTGGTGAGTTCAAAACTTCCCTGTCTCGGTTTTCATTTTATACAGGTCATGCAAACCACTGAACACAAAATACATTTTGCCACGTTTTAGCATTTGTTTTTGTTTGTTTTTTAAAATATATTTTTATTGATTTCAGAGAGGAAGGGAGAAGGATAGAGAGAAAGAAACATTAACGATGAAAATCATTGATCAGCTGCCTCCTGCACGCCCCCTACTGGGGATTGAGCCCACAACCTGGCCATGTGCCCTGACCAGAAATCTAACTGTGACCTCCTGATTCATAGGTAGATGCTCGACCACTGAACCACACCAGCCAGGCATGTTTTAGCATTTGTGACATAGAAGAAGTCTGCATCAATTTGGGGACTTGGTTTTTTTTTGAATACTTCCATTCTTGGGGGATTTGCAAATTGTCGAATTCCCTGTAAAACAACCATTTCAAAGGGGACTTTCCAGAACAAGGACAGGAGGTGTAGGAATTACGCACACTTTGCTTACTGAAGGTATAACCTTTCCAGCATGGAACACAGCCACGGGCAGCCGCCAGTGTGTGCTGGGAGCCACAGCGCTTCCAGGCCACTGGGGAACATGATCCCCACATCAGCTGGAACACCGGGGCATGGAGAGGTCCCAGGTAGTAGAAACAGTAGCTCCTGTCATGCAGGCTTGTCAACAAGTCACCAGAGGGATCACGATGACTGGGAAAGTGAACTTGGAAGAAACCCATGGTGTCTCTTTAGCATTCACATCTTCCCCAGCAATCTGCTAGTCTGTTGACTTCAGCTTTCATCTCCTCCAATACCACCGGCTCTGCTGCTGTGTCTTGTCTGTGAAATGCGCATCACTCCGTGCCTTTCATCTGAGAGTTTATTACCAAGATTCGAGTGTTCATTGGCAATGGGTTCACGTCAGCTGGAATTAAGAGCAGTTTCACTCATTGGCTTCCAGTGTTAATATTTACATAACTTCCAGATTGTGGCCTGTGGGTAGGAAGGCCAGTGGAATGCAGAATGAGCCAAGGTCTAGAAACTCAGAAGTTGCTGCTGCTTCTTCTGCTGAGAGAGAGAGAGAGAGAGAGAGAGAGAGAGAGAGAGAGAGAGAGAGAGAGAATGTTGTATATTATTTATGTTTTTAATAAATGAGTTGAATAGCTTCCAGTAAAACTTCCAAAACAAGACATAAGATTTGTTTTGTGAAAATCTCACTCTTCCAAACGGATACCTAACAGTAGTATTTGGAACTGGGCAAACTTGACTTTCTGAGGCAATCTACTACTACTGTGCCTATAGCAGGGAAATCTGGAGGGAAAATATTAACTGTAAGTCTTTTTTTGTTACCTTTATTTTCCAGTATGTAAAATGTATATAAAGTCATCTTTATTCAGCTTTTGTACACTTTCTAGCACTACCCAGACCACCAGCCAGCTTCTTTAACTTGACCTTCAACTCAGTATCTTGAGTGCTTAATTCATCCTTACGTAACCTGACCCCTCTTAACTCCTCAGTTTTAAAGTCTCAAAGCTAGAAGACTTCGAGACAGGTTGAGAACACTCTCAGATATCACAAAGGAACCCAAGAGTTGTATTTGAATGATTTCATAGAATGCACCTCACCCTCTGAAATAATGCCTCTTTGAATGCTTATTAATTTTTTTATTTTTTGCTACGATGCTATAGTTTTTATACCATCATCTCTTTTGTGATTGTATTAATGCTTAAAATATAATGATTTTTTTGTCTGGCTTCTTGAGGAAATTTTCTTTTCTAGTTCAGATGATTGGAAGCAAAGGACAAGGTCTTTGAAATCAGCTCTCAGTTATAAAAGAACATGGACAGACTTGTGACCTTGGGTTCACCTCTATGAGCCTCAGTTTCTAAATTTATAAAATGGGGATTAAAAGACTGTAATCTCTGTGGGGCAGAACTGTATCAATTGGCTCATAGGTATTGTCCCAGAGGAGACTTTTGGGCCAAGCAGAACTTTGCTTTCAAAGATCAGTGTCCTTCAAGTTGGAGTTCCCATGAGCTGGTCTACATTGAATACCCTGACTTCTCTTCTGTGATTTCAAAGAGAATTTGAAAAGAAGTTTCCATTATAAATGAGTGATTCCTAAAGGTTTTGTTGTTCTGCAATTCTGAATATCTATCATCCATATACAAATTAGACGTTAGACGTACTTCAATAGTTATTTCCTGGATCAAAGGGACACAGCTTCAACATAACTTGGGGAACTACAACTCTCTTTGCAGATTCAAGCTCAGGGAAGCCATCACCCGGTTGGTTTTAGTAGATCAAATATATTTGTATGCGTCCTCATAGCTGCCTTCATCCCTCTCTCTGTTGCTGTGGAACCAGCCCTGCTCCAAGGCCCTCGCTTGAAGCTCTGTGGACAGAACATAGCTGGGCTTATTGTCTGACAAATTGGGTCCTGTTCCCAGGCCACTCGCAGAGGAGCTGGTGACTAGGACAAGTCACAGCTGCTCTGTGGCTCAGTGTCTGCACCTGTAAAACAGGATAATCACCCCTGTCCTCTTTGCCTTTGCCGATGCGATTATGTGAAAGTGCTTTGAAAAATCTCCTGGGACGAACAAATTCTGGGTGAGCCATTGGTCGCATTGAAAAGCACAAAGCCTGTGTAACCCTCTGGGACTAAAAGGGGACAAGGTCAAATATGTAATTCAAAGACAGGTTGAGTGAGGTTTGATATCTGGATTACTTTATTCATTTTATGGTGGAAAGAAAATGGGTTTTGAGGTCATATCATAGATCAGGATTCATACAAATGAGAGAAAAAATAATTTCCAAGCACAGCAAAGAGGGCTCTAGATAAGGAAGTCTAGTTTGAATCAATAGTTTGATTTGTTTCTCCTTTCCTTCAGAATTTATCCGTTCTGTGACTGAATCTCTCTGAGCTTCAGTCTCCTCATCTGGTGCTACTAATGGTGATACCAATACCAGCTTCCTGGCTTTTTGTGTGTATATTAGAATCCTGGAGACACATACGCCCCAAAGAATTACTGGTTATTGTTTCCAGCTTCTATGTCTGTCAAGTATACAACTAAACCAGAGGTTGAACTCTGCCCATGTGTTATTATAAATGCTTTTTTAGACATTCAAGGGTATATAAATAAAAGAAGAAAAGAATTCTGCCCCCCAAAACAAGGACAGGTTGGGAATGTAGTTAAAACAGAAGAGAGTAAAGAAATGTGTTGGATAGGAGATACCTTTCCTAATAAAACATGCATCAGCTCTCAAGGTAAACTTTAGAACAGATACACTTTTTGAAATGGCTTGACCTCCATGCTGATAAGTTCCCACTGGACCAAGTTCTCTTTTTGGAACAACATCCTGGGTCTCAGTGACTTGTCATGAAAGACTAGCTGGAGAAGACAGCTCTTTGGTGACAAGTATTAAGACTTTAGGACAACACTAAGATGTAAGAGCAAGTCCTAAGGGTTTGAGCTGAGAGGGTCCTTGGGAGCAGAGGGATGCCGTGACCAGCTTGAATTGAGTTTCTACGGGGAGGAATGTGTTTCTGAGCAGGTGGAAGGTAAAATGAATATTTATGAACTGAGAATGAGTGCAGAATGACAGACAATAAATAGCCTAAGCTGTGGGTGATGCATGGGCAGAAAGGAAGCAAAACCTGAAAAACGGAATATCTGCATTAAAGTCCACAAAGGCAGTCTTTCTACTGACCCAACAGATCCTCTAGAACAGTAATGCTCAACCAGGGGTGATTTTGCCCCCAAAGGACTTTGTCAATGTTTGTAGATATTTTGGTTTTGTACAACTTGGAGGGGGCTGCTGGCATCCAGTGGGTAGAATGCCTGGATGCTGCTGAATATCCCATGATGCACTGGATAGCCACTGCACCAACAAAGAATTACTGGGCCCAGGACATCAGGAGTGCCCAGGTTGAGAAACCCCGCTCCAGAGCGGTATTCTGCAAACTGCATACCACTTTCATGCTACATGATAAAACTCATTTGGGAGCAGAAGGAGGGAAATGTACTTGGGGAAGAGAGTTTGTCTGTGTCCCAATACATTTGGGGATTTCTGTGACTCACTAATGTAAACAGGTTTCTTTACTACAGAACGTTTTTGAGTATTTAATATAAACAAGGAAAGCGCTGTCAAAACCAATTTTCCAAGCAATAACTTGGTAAGTTACAAATGTTCCACACAAAACATAGTATAAGAAACAGTAATCTAGTATTTCATGTTCATTACTTTTTGTGGGATATACCATGGTATCTACTCGGGGAAAAATAGACTTAGTTGACCTTAAATTGTGTGTGTTTTTTAAACACAGAATCAAGCAAAACCTAGCCAGGCACATTAAAAAAAAATTGCACCGAAAGGCTGCTGGTTTGATTCCCAATCAAGGCACACGCCTGGGTTGCAGGCTCGATTCCTAGTAGGGGTATGCAGAAGGCAGCTGATCAATGATTTGCTCTCATATCAATGTTTTTTTTTCCTCTTTCTCATCTCCCCCTCTTCTTCTCTCTCTAAAAATCAACTATTTTTTTTAATCCTCACCTGAGAATATTTTTTTCATTGAATTTTAGAGAGCGTGGAAGATAGAGGGAAAGAGAGAAATATCGATGTGAGATAAACAATCAATTGGTTGCCTCCTGCATGCACCCTGACAGGGCCCAGGCCAGCCAGGGTATGTACCCTTGCCCGGAATCGAACCTGGGACCCTTTAGTCAGCAGGCTGATGCTCTATCCACTGAGCCAAACTGGCTAGGACTCCAATAAACTATTCTTTAAAAACAATATATGGAGGCACAAAAGATTGCATCCTGACAGCATTTCATCGTGAGGGTCAGTGGTAAAACAAAAGAATGTCCTAGTCCATGGTGCCTTCCTACCATCTCTAACAGTAGGAATGACAAAAAGCCTAACGTCTCATCAAAATGCAAGGATGCTAATACAGCCTTTTCCCTGGTACACACTCAAGACGTTTGTTGCCCTGAATTTATTGTGGATCCTTAAGTGATTCTGCCTGCCACCATTTATAAGGGAGTAGCGATTGCAGATGCTCACATCTGATTGCTCTGTGTGTGCAAGGATTGTCTCCCCTTGCATTTCTTCTGCTGAAATACTGCACTTATTTATTTCCATGCCTTTTAGAGGAGGTTTTCAACAGAGAGAGAGAGAATAATGTATACTCCCTGTTGGAATGTGAGGTGTTGGGCTGACAGCAGAGTTTTTGAGAGCAAGTGGGACCCCAGAGGAAGGGAGGGGAAAATTTATTTTTGTTTACATATTACACTGAAGCCTTAAGTTCCCTCAATTACTTGCCTGTAATATGCATCATGCAGAAAAGGGTCTGGAATGAGTTCTGTGCAGAGAAGAAGCTGGGTGTGTGCTGGGCTGGAATATTCAGCAATCTATGACAAATGACGATTTATTAGGAAATAGGCATGTGTATTTAGCATAATAAATCCCTGCATTCTAGTAGTCCAATTACTTAATTTTCTAGGAGAAAACTTACGTCTCCTCTCTTTTTTTTTTTTGATCCTACTTACTATAGTATTAAGGGATTAAAAGCCTCGGGACCTTTTGTCCTTCAGTCATTCATTAGCTTGATGTTAGACCAAATGCCCATTTCCATTTTCAGAGAAGTCAGTTAATATCATCAGCGAGCATTATTTAGCGGGTTTCAAAAGTTGTAATACGTCACTTGAAAAGAATGATGAAAAAATTTTCAATGGTTTAATTTTGTATCAATGCAACTGAAAGCCTTATGTATAGTTCTGCTATTGCTGCCATAACGGATTACCACAAATAGCGACTTAAGCCAACACAGATTTATTCTCTTACAGCCTGTCGGTCAGAAGTCCCAGCCAAGTGTCCCTGGGCTAACATGCAAAGTGCTGGCAGGGTGGTATTCCCTTCTGGAGGCCCTAGGGGAGAATCTGTCTCAGCTTCTGGAGGCTGCCCACACGCCTCGGTTCGCAGCCCCTTCCTCCCTCTTCAAAGCCAGCAATGCAGCGTCTCGCTGGCCCTGCCTGTCACCGTTCCCTCTGACCCCAGCCAGGAAAGTTTCTCCATGTACAGGGATGCATGGATCCGATGGAGCCCACCCGGGTAACCCGGGACCATCTCCCCATCTCAGGGTCCTTGATCTTGGTCACATCTGCAAAAGGCCTTTTGCCATGTAAAGGAACATATTCACAAATTCCAGGGATTACGGCAGGGACATCTTTGGGAGTTTGCTATCCTACCTACTGTGCCCTATGCCCTCATTTCCAGTATGACTGGAGAGACATACCAAGTGACTCTCAAAAATCAGAAAAGCCTATTACAACGTGTTTTTAAGACATGCATCCTTACTTCTTCAGCTTTAAAGTTAAATTAACCCAGACGTGAACTCCTCAGCTCCCTGGTTCCCTCTTTACACTGTCCAAATAAGACTCCCAAAGAGGCTGGTGGCATTTGTCCCAGGACCAGCCATAAGTGTGGAAGTTGGTGCAATGTCACCCCAGCCGACCTCCAGCTGTGAACACCCATGCGTCACCCACAGCCCCTGTGTCTCACTCGGGGAGGCTCAGCTGTGTCGCTTCCGCGAACCCTCAGGCTCCGATTCCTACAGGCAGACAATTACTGGTGTCAGCGGGCATGCGGCCATGGCTGGCTGCGTGATAAGCTGCTAATATTTGGTCAAAGGAATCCTTTGAATGCCACCCGTGCACCCATCGGAGATAATCTTCTCTTGGAGCACATCACACCAGGCTCTCCGATGTGAAGGATGCCGAGGCCAGCACATGTTGCTCAGTTTCCCATGAAATCTTTGGAACACGGACCCGGGTCCCTCCATGGGCCCTTGTGGTGGATTTAAGAGGAAATGCCGGGGTATGTCTGGGATGGTTGAAAAATCCTCAACTTCTGATCTGCATTTTCAAAAATGTTCCTCCTTTGACCTTCTACCTCTTTCTCCTGAATTTCAGAAAATGCATGTTTCCAGGATGCTGGCTGTAGAGAGTGAGGCAGTTTCCTCGTGGTGAGAGTGTGATGAGAGTGTATCCGGTTTCTTTATCCCCAAAGGACTTGAACACGGTGATCACTGCATCTGCCACTAAATACACACGAGGCTGTGTGTTCTGTAATTACAACTCTGTGGGCACGCTTTTCAAAAAGTAAGCCGTTTTTTGGGGCAGTGCTTAGAGATTAGACATTTCTGTCCCACTGTTTGGCTAAAGCCAGCTAAGCAAAGGAAAGCATCTGAAGCTGAGCCTCTGCCCAGGGCCTATTTTATGAAAAGATTCTTGCATCAGTGGCTTTCCGCATATTCCGAATGAAGTCCAGATGCCTGCCTGCCTGATTTGGCCCCTGAGTCCTCCTCTCATGCCATTCTCCTCTGATCACTATTTTACGGTCACATTGGGCTTCTTCCTGTTTCTGAAAAGTGCCAAACTCTCCTTTCTCCAGAATCTTGAGCTGGCTGCAACTCCCTGTCCACAATCCTCTTCCTTCCGCTCCTCTGTTCATCAATGTGTTCTCAGCACAGCCGCCAGAGGGCGCTTGTTTGCAGTCTGATCCACCAGGGCTCTGCTCACAGCCTTCCAATGGCCTCCCATCCCAGTGGGGAGACCAGCAGGGTCCTTACCCCGACCTCCAAGGCCCTGCACAGTCTGGGCTCAGTGACTTCGCTGCCCGCTCTCCCTCGGTCATGTTCACATTTCTCCATGTCCCTCAACTATGCTGGGCATCCTCCCACCTGTAGACCTCTGTCTTTGCTGTCCCCTGTCTTACTGGTCTTCCCCTAGATGTATGCAAGGCTCCCTCCCTCACTGCCTTCATTGCTATTGTACTTTCAGGTTCTGCAACAAGCATATGGTAGGTGCTCAATAAAAACGGCTTGCAAGAATGAATGAATAGAGCAAACATTACTTGTTCATGGCACCCTTTGCTGACAGCCCTATTTATGAACTCCCTGCATTCTGTCACTCATCACCATTCGTTTCCTTCATAGCACATATCCTGCTTTTTGTGTGTGTTTGTTTGCTGTCTCCCTTACTGAAAAGTTAGCTCCTAGGAGCAGGGACCATGACTAAATGCTTCATCACGGTGTCCCTAGCACGTAGAGCAATACTGCCACATAATTAGGGCTCAAATTTCTGATGACTACGTCTAAAGGAAAACAAGCCTTCATTTACCAAATTGGATATACAGCCCACTAGGAAGGAACTTGACTGTAATGTAAAAGGTGGTGTCCCAGCAGGCTGTAATTTTCGTGTTCACACTCACTGAGGTCTACATATATGAATTCTACTGCCCTTCTGACTGTGCAGTGGCAGGACCCACTTCATCAGAGGTGAGTTTCCCGAGTACTTTGTAACTTACCCAAGATAATTGTGGTGAGACCAGAGATTGACTCCTGTACATTTGTTCATTCTTGTTTTATACAACTTACTACTGTATCCTATATCAGTGAATATAAGTACAGATAGCAATTTCTTTTTTATTTTTTCTTTATTGTTTAAAGTATTACATATGTCTCTTTTTTCCTCCCATGAAACTCTCCCCGACTCTCCCTGCCCCCCCAGCACATGTCCTCACTCCCCCGAGTGTCTGTGTCCATTGGTTATGCTTATATGCATGCATACAAGTCCTTAGGTTAATCTTTTACGCCCCCTCCTCCCCGCCGCCTTCCCTCTGAGATTTGACGGTCTATTCGATGCTTCTCTTAAATTTCTTAATCTAGCACAATTATTAGGCTTCAGCATGACTTACCTTCCTCTTTACCAGCAGCCCAGTCAATGGCTTTGGAAGAGACACTCTGTGGGCAAAATACTAGTTTTCCCATTTACTTGCTGTGTGACTTTGGGCAAGTTACTTAACCTCTCTGAATCTCCTGTATAAAGCAGGTTTTTTTTAAAAAAAAATACTTTGTGAGCTTCTCATTTATTCATTTAGTATTTTATTGAACACTTACTGTGCTCCAGGCACATCTAGGTGCTAAGGGAAGAGCAATATACAAGACAAGATGCCTGTCTTCCTGTAGCTTTCAGTCTGTTAGGAGGATAACATAAAGTAAAGAAAGAAGGAGATATATTTAAAAAGATAGTTCTCATGAGTGATGTGTGTTTCCAGTGAAGTAAACTCAGGGTGATGGAAGAGACAGGTGATGAAGGTGGACTTGTCAGGAATGACTTTTCTTTGTGCTGAGATCCCAATGCTGAGAAGAATCAAACACACAGGGATGCTGGGGAATAATGTTCTAGGCAGGGATAGCAGCAAGGTCAGAGCCCCTGCGATGGCTGGGATTGATGCCCAGGGAACAGAAAGACTTGCCGAGGAGTAGTGAGCGTGGTACCGAATGAGCTCAGGGACTATGCCAAGGTCATGGGAGGTGCTCATGGAAAAAAGCTCCTGGGGGAATCCTCTCACCACCATTCCTGGCACCTAGTTAGTGCCCAGAAAATTTAAATGTTCTCTTTCAAATTTAAGATTTCCAAGTAGAAGGACTATTTACTCTCCATTAAAATAAAGGGAATGAACAAAGTTATATTCAAGTGGTATGTTGTGTTCATGCTAACATATTTATTGTCAATTACCATTTTAATGAAAGGCACAGAAAAATGATTCTTACTAAAATTTGATAATTTTTTTTATCCCACATGTGGTTAAATGTTTCCCCTTGAATTAATGCGCGCATAAATCCTGGGATGTGGTGTAAAATGAGCCATGCTATTTCACAGGAGATATTTTGGTTTGGTCTCCAAGAAAAGCGTGCATTGAGAAAGGTCCTAAAATATATCTATTTCCTGAAAGCCTCTGTGAATAAAAAGAGGATCTGCAGGTCTCCTTTGGAAATCGTTAAATAATCGTCTGTTGGCATATTTGTTTGTCCTCCCAACAAGTCCTTACTGAGTGCTGGTGGCTACGTGTTATGCCTCATGCCAAATGCGTATTAATTAGGCGCCAAGTTCTGTGGACTTTACAGGCTAAATACCGCTAATGAATGTATACTTGTTTTTATCCCTCACATACGGCTGTCTATCAGGATCCCTCCCTCCCCGGCTCCTTCCCTTCTCTCCCCTCCCTCACCCACCCTCCCTCAATACATTTCTGCAGCAGCTTCTCCATGAGGTCTCCTGAGATGCAAATGACACTCACTGCTCTTTGCTGCGTTCCCAGTGCCCTGAGTGGTCTTGGGCTTCTTTACTCTGAGCCCCTTGTTACCTTTCTAAGTACGCCTCTTGCCACTTCTTAACATCCCTGAAACTCTTTCCTTAACTCAGAGAAGCCTTGCTTCCTTTCCCTCATGCTATTGCTTTTGCCAGAAATGCCTTTCTCTCCCCATCTTCATCCTGTCCACTCTGATCATACTAATTTTAACTCATCCTCTCAGTTCCAGCGCCTGTCATCTCCCAAGCGCTGCGTTCTCTGTCCACCCCATTGCCTTGTCTAGCCACGTGCCCTCTCAGGTGCCCAGCCACCTCTGTCTGCCAGGTTGTTACACTCCTTGTCAAGGCTGCCTGCCTGGCCACCCAACCTGGCTCATTCGCTGATGGGAAGGCGTTATGATGATGAGGTTCCTATTGGGTCCCCAGCTCCAGGTACCCTACATGGCATAGAGCGAGTACTCAGAAAGCATTTCTTGAATTTTAAAGCTACCTTCAAATCTAATGCCTCTGACAACGTAGTAAACTCCTTACTACCTGACGTTTAGTTTCATGATCTACAATCCAAAAAATCTGTTTCAATCATCTCAGGGATCCTTAACACTAGCAGGGGGACCTTTTATTCTTCCTCTTCCTTCCATTCTTTTCCTTTCCTTTCCTTTTTACTTTCATTTTTAATAGACCCATTCCAAACTCTGGAATCCTGTGCCAAAGCCGTGCCCTCCATGTTGTGGGCTCACTAATGACCATGGATGCTTCTAGCTCTCCTAAACTCCCCTGGCTTCCATTTTTATCCTGTAGAATTAATTGCTTTGAATTTCTATTGTTAGTAATTAATTGAAAAAATAAGTCTTCATGATAGGCTCCTAAATAGGTTTTACTGAAAAAATATCC
This sequence comes from Plecotus auritus, assembly GCF_963455305.1. Classification (NCBI taxonomy): domain Eukaryota; kingdom Metazoa; phylum Chordata; class Mammalia; order Chiroptera; family Vespertilionidae; genus Plecotus; species Plecotus auritus. The sequence goes on along the minus strand of NC_137773.1, from coordinate 9,216,531 downwards.
CAGCAGTGCAAATGCAAAATGTGTATGTTTGCAATGTTAAATGGTTATTAAATTGAAGCCTCTGATTCTACCCAAAGCCAAGCTTGCAGAATCAGTCATGAATCCATTAATTTCATGACATTATTTTGCACGTATCTTGTTGGGGCTCCCACGGGTGCCTGCCGGGGCCCACCTAAGTCAGCCTACTTCACAGACCTGAGCTTTATTGCCTGGGGTGGAGAAGTATGTAGCATAGATACATGCTTGTTCCTCCCCACCGAAATTCTCAGACTTTGGACATTGCTGGGCTAGGTTTAAATGTAGATTCAGCTCACATTTCATGAACACATTTTGTGCTAAGAATAGCGCTGAATACTCATTTCTCATTGGGCACTTGCTGTGAGACCCTGGCCATGTCACCTAGCTTGGCTGGGCTTGACTGAGAGGTTCCACAAACATTCTGGCTCCAGGTAGCGTACCAGTGACAGTTTCAAACCCAGATTACCTGAGGAAGGAAGGAAAAGGAAGCTGAGCTGACTAGCAGGTGCTGGAGTCCATGCTAGGATGAAGCCCTTTGCGCATGCTGTTCCTATGGCTAAAATTCCTTCCCCCCCCTCCCCCCACTTCATCTCTTACCCCTGTTTATGGTAATTTATCTCAAGGAGGCCGAGGAAGAGGAAGTCAAGCTCCTTCCTTCTTCCCTTTAGTCACAGATTCTCGTGGCCCCTGCGCACAAGCACAAGGTGCGTCTTCCTCATTTTAAACTCAGTGGCTGAGGGAGAGTGTGTTTCATCTACAGCCTAGACGCCTGGAACCCTACTGGCCTGCACACCACCCACTGCCCCCGCCTCCCAGCTCAGCCCTGGGACAAGGCTCCTGGGGATGTCCGGCCCCAGGCACTAAGGAGAGCCAGACAAGACCTATGCAGCCAGGCCAGGCTGCCCATAGGAGACCTCCAGGCAGGTGTCAGTGAGAGTCACTTGTCATGTTCAAATGTGGGCATGCTCATCAGCAAGACATTGCAACAAATCCCTAAACGTGGCAGCATCTTTGTTTTATTTCCTTTTGTTACCTTCCCCTTGTGCTCTGGCTGACCGTCCTTCTCAATACCCTGCATTTGACAAGCTGCTCAACACAAAGGCGACATGGAAAATGTGGGCACCATTGTCTACCTCCAAAGAGCCTCCTGGGATTCCTGCAGGGACCGCCCTCTCCCCCCCCCCCCCCCCCCCCCGCCCCTCTCCCAGGTGGTCTCCTGGTCCAGTTGTTAATATTGAAGCCTATTGAATGCCAACCTCCAGGCCCTTAACTCTCTCAGTTCCCTTATTTCTAAAATATAAAGAGCTATTATTATTATTATTCGCTTTTTTATGGGGGAGCTAAAGTTTCATTTTTGCATGTGAATAGGCCACTATTCTCCTTCCTTTATTGGAAACCGCTTTTTAAAGCTCTTGTGTTCTATTAAAATAACAATATCAAATTATGTAAATGTGCTAATTGCTTTATTGAAATTAATACCCTTATTTAGCAAGTTAAACCTTGCAAAATGGCCATTTTTATTAAAAATTATGGCAGTGCGCTGGCTGCTTAAAGGCTAATGTAATTGGGTGAACCCAACAACTGGGAAATGTCAATTAATGGGAGATGGTTAAATAATATTGTTGAAACAATCCGTTTTCTCCTGTAGTTTGGAAACCGGTGCTGGTAAAAGCCGTGGCTGTGTGGGGCCCGAGGCAAGGTTTAGGAATATTTCGGTTCTGCTGGATTTTCTTCTCAGTTTGTCCAAACCAGGGTTTTGTTAGTAGTAGAAATTACTATTTAGCAGTTTATGGGAAATTATACTCGGGATATTTCTTCTCTGTGAAGCTCAGTTTCGGGCTGGCAATAAATGGCCACGGGGCACTCTGCCACCACACTGTGGGTACTTGCTGAAATATTCCGAGATCCCCTATGGCCTATGCCTTTCTTTTTGGGATAGCTTTCCTTTTTGGGGAGAGCAGGGACCAATTTTGAAATTACAAAGACATCTCTGTGCTCTTGAAGCAGGAGGCCTCGCATTCCATTTGGAAGATACTGAGTATTCCTATTACGGGTCTTCATTTCTTAGCTTCTCTACCCTTGGAAATAACGCTCACCAGGAAGCCACCTTCAAATCCATCTTCTTCTCAGTCGCCTTCAACTGGAGCCGCTGGTAGCTCTGTGGCTTGCCGAGCCAAGGTCCTCATCCAGCGGGGAGCCTCGTGCAGAAACCTATTTATGAAAATATCTTGTGGTTTCCAAATAGCTGGAGGGAAGGGAATTTTTGGTCACTTATGCAATTTGCAGAATTGAGGTCAAGTGAGGGTGTTGGGATAGTTCTGACTCGGGCTGTGAAGACAAAGGTCTGAGTAAGCCTCCAGATCTCTAAGCTCATTTCCTGTCTCATTCTGTTTGTGAGTCACTGGCTTTGAAACCCTGGACAGAGCCTCACATTTCAGAGTTTCCCTGTAAACACCTGCTCTTGGTGGCACCCGCCATGTGAAAGTAACCGTTGTAGGTGGTGGATCACGTATAATCCCTTGGGCTCTGTGTGATGACTGGCTAGCAAAGTGCTCCTTTATTACAGGTCAGAACACGCTCTTCACGTCCGGCCCCACCCCAACATCCTGGAACCAAACCATGGGAGAGTTTGATCTGTTTGCATTTTCTTTGTTCACATGGAAGATGGTTTGGATTTGTTCCACCGACTTCTATGACAAAGGGTATTGATTTTATTAATCCAATCACTTGTGAACCAAAGCTGACTTTGTATTAATTGCTGGAACTGAAAATGAGTGAAATGAACTCTATCTTATCAGACTGGACTCATATTTTCTCCCAAAGGAATTCACCAAACTGTTACCTTGATCCTCTGCTCTACTAAATGTATGCCACATGAACCCTAGAGTGATAAGCATGCCAATATACTTAGATTCCTAACAGCTTCAGTGTGCTACCTCTCACAGCAGAATGGTCTGCTTGCTTATAAGTCACTCCATACACTGCTGATGGACAGTCTGGTAGCCCTTCGCTTGCACCCTGATTTCTGTAGGATCCAAAGAGCCTTCTGACAGCCACACCATTCGTTCCAGTGCACACCATTGCTTTATCACTGGAAGGGGCAAATCATCTTTCATTTAGGATGCAGACACACCCGAGAAGAACCCTGTTGCAGTTGACTAACATGAGTTTTTTACCCTCTAGACAATCTTTTTCCCACCGGTTCTAAGGGGAAGATTTCAGTTTTTCGCCGTATCGCTCGAGGTTTGTGCGAGATGGAAGACATTGCCTCTGTTAGTTTCATGCCGTCCGTGGAGCTGAAATTTGCCAGCACCCGCTGAGTGAGATTTTTCTGGTCTGTGCTCTGAGAACATCTTTCACCAAGTGCGTGATCGTTTATCCAACTTTTTGGTATCTAAAGCAGGTTATTCATTGATCTTTATCGTACTCCAAACTTCTTGATGGCTGACCCAGGTCGAAGTAGGGTGGATCTCAGCCCTCCACACCTCCAGGAAGGAAGTCATGCTGCTGGTGCCTTTGTTTCCTTCATAACAAAAACTTTTTTTTAATTAAATCTATTTTATCATTGAAACTATAGTATATTTCTTTTGCCTTCCTAGGACATGTTCGGTATAATTGAATTTCTCCTCATGGACTCCGGAGTGGTTGCTAAAGCATCCATTTCTCAGAGCTTTTTTGAGATATTTAAAGCTTTCTGCTTGTCTCATCAATGGTCCCAGACTGCTGCATTTGATTAATTTTCATGTCTTTTTTAAATATAATATTGTCTTGTCATCTGCTACTTTCACGCTGTTACCTTGTCCCAGTGCCTGGCAAAGAGTAGGTGCTCATTACATATTTATTAAATGAATACATGATGACCACGTCTCACTTCTTTGGAGCGTATTTGGTTACAGCAGTTCCTCTTCTCTTTTCTGATTACCTACTTCTAATTTGTTCAGGTTTGGGACATGAGAAAACGAGGTACTAGCCAAGGTTCAACAGTGAACGGCGGAGGAACAAAAAGCCCCGGCCCGGGCTTGGATTTGGTGACCTTTGCTTTGACCACTAAGAGGTTGCTTTTGAAAACTGCTTGGAAACTGAACTCTGAATCCACAAAATTGTGAGACAGTTGAATCCCCCGTAGGTGTGGGATTTTAGTGTTCAGTTTTCCTTCAAATGGTCATTACCCGCCTCTAGGAGGACTGCCAGAAGCCGGATATATAAAACCACCAGGCCATTACTGTGTTTGTGCTTATTTTAATTAGATTTTGCTTAGAATTTTTTTTAAGCTGTCCAGGGAGAAATGTGTCCCTTGTGAATGTAATGTCCATTATGTAAAACTTAAGTGCATCTGAGGGTTTGGAAAGTGTAAAATTTACACTTAGGGCCCTATTTAGTCAATGTGATGAGATTTAAGATCAAATGGGAGAGAGGGAGAACTGAATACATTATTGTTTTCAAGAAAATTTAAAAGATGATAAGAACGTATTTTTTCTCACTGCCACATGGTCGAAAGTTTGCTTTTTAGAACTTCAGTGGAGCTTTTAGAGTTTGCTGATCGGATTCATGTCTGCCTGTCTTACTGTGTCCTGGCTGGAAGTATGGGGAGAACGAGAAAATTTCTCATTAGTGACATGTAGTGACACTTCACTTTATTGTGCACGGACGGCTTCCTGACAGAGACGGATGGCATGGCTCGAGTTTCCAAGAAACTGTTATTCCATCATTGAATGGGAAAGCTGTGAACCAATCTTTCCGATTTACAAACAGTCTGTAGATCTGCTGGATGTGACAAACCGATACTGACATGCGGAGCCTAGAAATGGAAAACGCTTCCTCGTTCATTTCCGGATGTAAAAGGTCACAAATACTAAACACGTTAACAATGTCACGTTTTCACTTTTCATTAAGGAGGGTCGTCGATGGTGCCGGGTCCGTGGTGAAAACTTGACATTTGTTGGAGTTTTTTGACACTGGATTCTTACTATCCCATCAGGAAATATTTTTCTGGAGCGGAAAGGCCAAAATCATTTTCTCCATTTTCTTTACCCCCCCCCGCCCCCAGCGCAGCTCCTCAATTTCTTTCCTCGAATTGCCTTGCCTGTATCAAAAAGAAGAGCATGTCCCTATGCAATGGTGGACATTTGTTGGTTACTCATCTCTCTCTCCGCCAACAGTCCTAGCTCATCACCACTCGCCAGGAGTGTCTGGTTTTTATTTGGGGATGCAGGAGAGGAAACCAAGATTTAGTCTAAGCCTATCTGTTGATTCTGTCATTTGACCACATGGTCATGTGACCTAAGCTGGACCAACCAGAAAGCCCCTCAGGACTCTGAGTTAGAACTCTGAGATGCAGTAGCTCAGAGTGTGAGTCAGTGGGGTATGAAGATGTGAGGACAGAAATTGCCAGTTTTAGCTGCCAAGAGAATCCATCCTACAGATAAAATGGGCCCTCGAAGTAGGGCAGAGCTAAAAGAATCTCAAAGAAATGTTAGCCGAGTTCTGAACCTTTGAATTAAACCATCCCTGAAGCCTGCCCTACTTCTAGGCTTTCCAGTATTAACACCCAATACTTTTTCCTTTATTATTCAACATCACTGAGTTGAGTTTTCCATTGGTTACAATAAAAAGACACTAACAGGGGAAGCTACGCAGGCCACCATTTTTCTGATCATCTGGTACCACTATGAAACTGTAAGCCACACAAATGTAGTATAAGATCAAGGAGCTACATGGGGTTAGTTCTGATAGAACCTCTGCTCAGTGCTGTGCTAATAAAGGTTAACTACAGGTTCTGGGGGCATGAGTGGGGACCAGTATGTAGAATTTGACAGTTTGATTTCCATGGTGTAAACATTCTCTCTATGGTCAACTTCAAGCTACCCATGTGCTACTGAATGTGGAATGAGGAAGAGATACTAGCAATTGGATCCCAGGAGCCCATAATAGGCAGTAACATCCTAGCACTACCTCTATTCTAAAGCTGCTAGTTTCCATATGAGAAACTGTGACTCAACGGAGTCAAGAGTCTTTCCTGATCATGCAACTAGAGGAAAGGCTTGAGCCAGAATTCCCGTCCTGACTTCTGAAGTCTAGCTTTTAATGGGCTGATGGTCTGTTTATGTATGTTCACACATGTAGCTGCTAATATAAGCATATTTATTTCTTTTCAATAGAAGGGCCTATGGTTCTCTACTTAAGACCAGGAGACTATCTAAATTTTCACAAAGTTAATATTTCAGACACATCAGCTCAGCTGATCAACAGAACCCTAGTGTATCATAATGGAAGTGGCTACCATGTGTTGACTATGTATGGACCAGCCCCTCCATATGCGTGATCTCAACAGGACCTGCAGGGAAGGAATTGTCTTTGCATTTTATATGTGAGGAAGATAGAGATAGAGATAGAGATAGAGACTTGCTTGGGCTCATCTCATACAGAAAGGGGTGGAGTGAGAACTTGGCCCCAGGTTTGTCTGACTTCCAACAACATTGAGACTGTCCCACAGGTGGTATATTATCGTGGAGAGAGCATGGTTCTATAGTATGCTAATGGGCTTTGGGGATTTTCTGTAACTTAAGAAACATTCATGGGAACCAGTTACAATACCCAATAACAACAACGACAAACCAGATGGAAGCAAGTTTTGCTGGACAGGACATGGACCGTATTCGTGCTTCTTTCGGGTTCTGGTCCTAGTTCTTCTTATTCCCTGACACCTACTCCATCATATCATCTCTGAGTTTTGGCGGAGGTGACTTGTGATGATTCATTCACATGAGAGACCCATGTCCTACCTCAAAGGCCCTTTTCTAAAATGGTATGAGAAATATCCACTTCCAATGAAGGTGAGCCATCAGTAGTTAAAATCTAAAAAGGATTGCCTGTTTTAAATAACTCGGTAATTATGGTTAATAAAAATTAGGGTGGTTAAAGGAAAAAAAAAACACTCAATTTTGTCATTTCATCCTTCTTGCGCCAAACAGATACCAGTCGTAGGATTTCCACAGTTTTTCAGGGCATAATTCAGAGTGTCTCTGCAGCTTTCAGTAATGTGGTCTGAATTATTTAAGTGGGATGATTAGCATAATCTGTACTGCACCCTTAAGAATACAGGGGGCAATTAAACACTGAGCTTGACCTACTGCCCTCCTTTTGTAGGGCAGAGAGGAACCACCCAGCTCAGGTGATTGCAAAAATCAATTTTGTTTCTTCTTCTCTCTCCCTCCCTCCCTCCCTTTACCTCCCTTTCTCACACACCCGATTTTTAACCTTCAAAACTGGTGGGAAGGACTGACTTTGTTTCTGTGTAAGTGTCATTGGCTACCTCAGTGAAAATAGAAAATGCCAGTTTAGTGTGGCGTAGACAAATTAAGCAGGTACATCCACTGTGCATCTGGCTCTGTTTGGAGTCCTGTCGAGACACAAATGTCTTTCTAGAAAAATAAATGAATAACAAGCGAATAATTGCCTTGAAGTTCCATTGCCATCGTACTGTGGTGTGTCAGGCAGCCAGAATCCGACGTGTCTGAAAATTGTGGTCCAAATTGCGACAGTGTTTGTAATAATAAATCTTACTCACTGGTTCCCATGTCGGAGTCTCCAATTTCAGGTGAACAAAGCTATGTAGAGGTACCCAAGGTCTTTCCAGGATTTCGAAAATCCAGATAGAAGGGCTAACCTTCTTGGTTCTGGCGAACTAAAATGTCAAGTCTCCTTTGGTTAGAAAATTGACACTAAATAAATCCAATTTGGTAAACAAAAGTTTTCATAACTAGAAACACTTAGATTCTTTAAAGGAGGGTTACAGAATAGCCTTTCACCCGCCAGCTGTTCACCAAGAACCTACTTATCTGGGTGCCATGCCGGGGTGAGATCTCGCCTGCCCTCGTGGTGCTTGTCATCTCCTGAGGAAGGAGAGCAAAAATCAGGGGGTTACAAATGTGATGAGTGTTACTAAAGGAATTATGAATGCCTATTCCTACTTCTAGTCAAAAGGCATCTGAACACAGAAGAGTCATCTGCCTACAGCCCTTGATTGTATAGAGGCCCAAAATGTAACATTCTAGAAGATGTCTATTTCACAAATCCTGTCTCACTCATGTCTTTGAATCAAGGCACTTAAGGTCATCAGTGGTTGGCAAACTCATTAGTCAGCAGAGCCAAATATCAACAGTACAACGACTGAAATTTCTTTTGAGAGCCAAATTTTTTAAACTTCTTCTAATGCCACTTCTTCAAAATAGACTCGCCCAAGCCATGGTATTTTGTGGAAGAGCCACACTCAAGGGGCCAAAGAGCCGCATGTGGCTCACGAGCCGCAGTTTGCCGACCACGGGTCTAGGTAAAAGATGCTGTCTGCACAAAGAAAATGTAAAGCCGTTAGCAACTGCAAAGGTTCTGCTCTAGCCCAGCTGTCATGGCTTAGCAGTTGAGCGTCAACCTATGAACCAGAAGGTCATGGTTCGATTCCTGGTCAGGACACATGCCTGGGTTGTGGGCTTGATCCCCAGTGGGGGACAGGAGGCAGCCGGTTGATGATTCTCTCTCATCAATGATGTTTCTATCTCTCTCCCTCTACCTTCCTCTCTGAAATATCGATAATAATAAAAGCGTAATTAGACCGGACAGCCGAACAACCTTCCAGACATCTTTCTGGATGATTTTCCTGATGAAGCGGGCCTGCTAGGGCCAAGGCAAGCCGCCGGGCTGTGAAGGTTGAGCCTCTTGCACGAATTTCGTGTATCGGGCCTCTAGTGTATATATATATTTTAAAGTTCTGCTCTGATGAGTGTGTCTGGATGGCAGCCAGGCATCTAGGATCTCTGCAGAAGCAGGGCCCAGGCTGAGCCCCAGAGGTGCATACGGAGGCGGTGGGAGAGAGGAACTCATGACATGCGTACTCCCAGTGAGGCTGCCCCGAGGGAACTTGAGGAGTCTGGAGGAGTCTTGTTGAAATTGGAAGGCCTTGGCGCTGAGAGAGATGCCCAAGGACGGGGGAGGCCCTGCGGAGAGGCTGCAGTGAGGGAGCCCTCTGCCTTCCCTGGCCCGGGGAACTAGGCTTGTAACCAACCTGGGTAGGTAGGGCCTGGCTGCGGAGCACCCCAGTCTGCAGCGGGAATGCTGCTGAAAGGAAGCCCAGTGCAGAAGATTCGCCCAAGGCCAAAGAAGCAGCCTTGCACACCTGGGATTAAGTTTCAGATCTCTCTGTCCTCCAGAAAGACAATGGCTGTCACTCCCATCACGTCCGGTTTTTAAGTTCATTAGTAACCTCTGGGTGCTGAGCCACTTTCACGCGCCGACGCATTAAAGCGGTTTAAATGGACGAGTGGAAAGTGATTGTTCTCTGCTTGCCTGGCTGAGCCCCTGCAAAGCTTCTGTGGTTCCTGCAGAGGAGGTTGCTCCAGACCAGGGTCCCTGGGAGGCAGGCGTCTCTCCGCTGATCAGAACAAGCCTGTCAGAGCGCCAGAGGCTACCGAGCAGTGCCTGCTCCAAAGAGCCGGTCCCAGCCCAGGAGTCCCAAGTCTGTCTGTCTTCCCCTAAAACTTAACTGTTAGGCTGCTGTTCTGGAAGGTCCCTGCTGGGACCCTCCCCCCCAAGGAGGAGAGACCCCGGCTGGAAAACTGCCAATAGAAAGCAATCTTCTCCTTCATTTCAACTCAATCAGTATTGAATGTGGCCCTGCTGGGGGTCCAGGCCTGTGGGGCATGCTGCCCTCTGGGGTGTCCAGCCTTGCCAGGGATTCCAGCTGAGCAAGCAGGAGGCAGCCAGATGACAAGGGAGGCGCCTCGTCATTAAGAGCTGGGCAGGCAGGGCTGCAGGAATTCGGGGAGCGTTAGGGCTCTCCATGTAGCCCTGTGCCTGCAACAGGACCATGGCAGCTTTTCATAGAGACCCCAAGAAATGATCCCCACTCTGCGAGGGTTCCAAGTCTACCCTGTCTTTTCTTTAGTGGGGTTCCAGTTACAGGCAAGTCAGCATCCTGGTGAAGCAGGTCTCTACCCCCAAATGCTTCCTCAATACCAACGTTTAAAAAGCAGCCAGATTCTCCAGATTCCCATCTTGTTGACAGGGAGCCACTCTTTGCTGCCTCCCATCTGTCTACCAGCTCGGGGATGATTGATTTGGGATACAGTGGTCAAGGGAGCAGGAAAGACGGTATTTCCACAAACATAGTAGTCAAACTTCAGTTCACCTTCCCAACTCTCAGAGTAGATAACTGGTGAGTTGCCATAAAGGACCACTTTCCACCCACCTTCACTGATGTTCCTATTCTTTCCTATTCCCAGTGCTTGATGGAGACCTTATCATGTGCACTGAAATGGCAGAGTGGAAATGTGGAATTTTCTCCTAACCTCCCAGGCAGTCCTCCGGCAAATAAGTAATGTTTTATAGCATTCTCCTACCCTTGTTTTCTCCTGGAAACAGTTGTTCCACTGTGTAAGATGCTGCTGGAAAATCCCTAGGATGACTCACAGATGCAGCGGTCTCTGAAATGTTTCATTAGAGAGTTGTGCTGGTCTGAGAGTCCACCCTCTTGCTCACTGTACTCTGAAAGCAGGATTGACACTGCCTTTGTTGGGATCTGCTATGTTCTACTCATTCTCATTTACTGGCCCTTTGCCCATGAAATCACCTTTCTGAATCAACAATGACTTTGCAAATCTATACCTTACCTTTCCAGTTAGTGCCTTTCTTCTCTTTACTTGCTCAGTCACATGAAGTTACAGAAACAGGAAGGCAGAATCTTAGCCAATAATTGTGATCTCGGAAATTCAGGGCCATTGGCATTTTGGCCTAAGACAACAGCTTCTGAAATACACTGAATGGAAGTGGGGTAACCTTGCACACCCACACCTGGTAGCCTGCTGCTCCTGTCTGCTCTTGGATTGTGCTGCCTATGATGTTTTGTTGACTTTACCTCCCTTCAGCCTCCCTTTCTCTCTAATTTCAGTTCTCCTCCTACTGGTATTTCTCATTTCTAGTGGCTTTATTTCTTGGCTCAACAGTCTTTGAGAAACGATGCCATCCATCTCTCTTCTTTCTTCTCCATCCCACATCCTGCTTGATACCCATCTTACCTGTGCACACACAATTGGGATGCTGCCAAGACAAGTCACCCTTTAGCCTCAGCTACTGTGCCGAGGGACTCCTGAAAGGTACCCCATAGAGTTCAACCAGAAGTTGGTTCTCCATGAATTATTCTGCAAGATTAAGGATCAGGAATATCTTGATTTTCTCCTACTGAACAAAAGCATCTTTAATTTCCTGTTGGTGACCCCTACAACCACCTCCATTCTTTGACCTCATCAGCCCCCAAAGCCCATTTTTCTTATGGGGCTCCAGCCACATGAGCCTCCTTTGGACCCTACAGATATGCCAACCTCATTCGCATCTGAATACGTGGGCACTTGTTTCCTCTCCCTGGCATACTCGCTTTGCACAGCTGTGTTTCATCCTTTTAGTCAACCTGAGAAGCCCAGCATGAGGTCAGATGTTACCTCTTTGCAGAAACCCTCCCTGACCACCCTAGTAAAGTGATTCCACCATCTCCACCCAGTCACTTTGTGATATTCTACCTTCTTACTACCAAAAGGAAGCTTCAGGAAGCTTGGGACTTTGTCTTGTGACCCCTATTTTCTCCAGCATTTTTAACTATGTTTGTCCCAGATTATATATACTGAACAAATATTTGTTGAATGAATAGATTTGGAAGAATTGGGCTAAGGAAGGATGAATTAAAGAGGAAAATATAATTTATGACCTCCAAAAGGGAATCAGTGGAGAACTGGCTTCGTTGGTTCGGATTTTAGCATTTAGGTTTTGCAGTTCTTTAGGAGTTTCTACTCATGGGTCATCTCTGAGAAGTATCAGAGTTGCACCCAACCTGCTTCAGCGAGAACCTCTACAAAAATTGCTCTCAGCTGACATGGCTCAGTGGTTGAGCATTGACCTATGAACCAGGATGTCACAGTTCAATTCCCAGTTAGGACACATGCCCGAGTTGCAAACTTGATCCCCAGTGGGGAGTGTGCAGGAGGCAGCGGATCAATGACTCTCTCTCATCATTGGTGTTTCTAGCTCTCTCTCCCTCTTCCTTGCTCTCTGAAATCAATAAAAAATATGTTTTAAAAAATAGCTCTCAGGGATGGATGCCACCTAATCATAACCTCTCCTCTCACTTCTAGTTTCTCCTATCACCTTATATTTAAACTATTGAAAATATTATTATGAGTCCCGGCTCAGCAACTTCCCAGTCTACCTTCCCAACTATGCTGTCAGGCACTGCCTATCTTCTCACCTCTCAAGGGTGGGGATAAAAAAGCTAGCCCTCACTGACTCATCCCTGTCTTTAGTCCCTTATTCTCAATATATCAAAAAAGAGTTCTGTTACTTTCTATAAAATTAAATATTCATCTATCCATTCATCACCTAGAAACTGATGAAGCCTATAAGCAAGTGTGTCCCTGCCCCCCACTGGAACTTAGAGTCACCCTTTTCTGATGAAAGAACAATGAGCACCACTCCTAGGGTCCAGACCCTTATCTCAGTAAGCCCCCCTTTCTTCAACAACAATCTCCTAACCATAAGTTGTTCCCCAACTAGTCATCCTAGGCAGCTCCCAACCATTCTATGTCTTTGTCAGTGGAACTAACTCCATTTGGGGACTAGAGTTTTTCTGATGCTGAGCTTTTAAAACGTTTTATGATGGGACCATCACTCTAATTTATTCCCACGTTCCTCCAATAATTCTCTTTTTCTCAGCCAAGTAATTTGCTTCACTGTCCCTTTCACCTTCATCTTTATTCCTATAGTACCTAGCATAGAATTTAGATTGAACGTTTAGTTATTCAGCCCAGCCCTTTCAGAGTATCATAAAGAAAACTGAAGTTCATAGGCTTAAAGTCAGAAAGCTAGTCCTAAAACTATCACTCCCTGACTTTTAAAGCTCTTGTACCCCATACATTTTCCCTTGCCCTTGCAAGGTGTACTTCCATATGGCTATATGTTAGTAGCTACTATCAGAGCCCAATGAACGCTCTCAAATCAAATGGAGAATTAAAAGGGAGGTTTCCTTGAGTGAACTAGGTAAGAAAAAGAGGAGGAAGTGGTCTAAGGGGGACCTTGCTTGCACATTTGAGTGTCTGTGTTCTGTGGCTCATCCAGGTTTGCTGTCTGAGTCGTTAAAATACAAAACACCGATTCTCAGCTACCAAATCTTTCTCAGTCCTAATCTCTGAACTGATCTCCACACTGAAGGAAAGATCGTACACACAGGTTGCTTTTCATCTTTTAGTATAAAACCCAGGAGCACATGGGGGTTGGAGGGGAGGCGTGTGTCGCTGAGGCCAGGCCTTAAAAGCCCAGTAATTGTTGACTAATGATGCCTCAGTGGTCATTCCAATAGGCCAGTGGGTGCCTAATGTTTCCCTACATGAAACTTGATCAAAAAGCTTGAAAACTGCTGGGCCCCTATGGTTTCTCAGAGGAACACGTGGGGACCCAGAGGCTCAAGAGGTGGAGCCCTGTGGGCACTGGGTGGCCTGGGCAAGACCGAGTTCATTAAAATACAAAAAAGAGGCACAGTCCTCAACATGCACTGCATTGCAAAGAGACTGGGGTTCTCAGAGGATGCGGAAGAAAACTATTTAGACTGACAAGAGGGTGGCAAAAATAAATAGGTGAAAGAAAGCAGGCTTTTCTTCTTCCTCTTGCTGTTTGAAAACCTTCCCATTAAGGGAACACAATAATGGGTCAGCCTCATTAGGAAGAAAGAAGATTGTCTGAAATAAACCTCAAAGAGAAAGAAAAAGCTGTCATTTTCTTTAAGGACACTATTAGGTTCCTGTTGACAAGACAAAAGAACAATCAAGTTAAATTAGAGCCACTGTAAGTTGAGGGTTTGGTTGGAGAGAAATAGAACAACCTCTGCGTTTTTAAAAAAACGGGGGGGGGGGGGGGGTGCGGAGGTTTGATCTTTTGATCCCGCCTCTCCTGAAGCAATGATGCCTGACCTTGCCCCTCACTGAAAGCATTTTTGAGTCGGTTCCAGAGGCAAAATTCTTACCTCATTGGCAAAATCAGGAATTTTTCAGCTACAAAGGAGCTTGAATCATCACTATGTTGGAGTATCTTATTTTATAATTGGAGGAACCGGTGTCTACAGCAGTTAAGTGAGTTGCCCGAACTCACCCAGTTTTTGAATTTCAAGGTTAAATTCTACAAATCAGCAGGAACCGAAGCTTTGTTTCTCCAAATGGAGCACCTGTTGGTTCCGCCCGGTCAGGAAAGCATCGTGCTGAAAAGAAATTCAGGGCGATTACTCTGAAATCCACCCAGAAGCAGGTTTGGGGATGCTGAGTGTATCTGCTAAGTTCTCACAAATTGAGGGGCCCAAGATTCCCTTCCCCTCACTGGGCTTCCGGAAGTAGAAGACGTGTCAGGAGACCCCATCTTTCCTGGCCCCTGTACCTGGCTGACAGTCCTCACCGTGACCCACTCACTGTCCTTGTCAGGACAGAAGCAATCCCTCTTCGCCCCCGCTGTGGCTAGAACGAGGCAGGAAGGAGTGAGTGATGGGACTCTCCGGACTGCAGTGGGAGAGGCCAGACACCTCGCAAGTGACAAGCTCTCCCTCGTAATATATGGTCGGAGTTCAGAAAGAGGAAAATGCAATAATTTCTTTAGGACTCTGGGCCATTTTCCTCTCTGCTTCCCTCTCGGAGAAGTCTGGACACGTTCTTATTTGGAAAGGTGCACTGTGACATTTTCTCTCCTTCCCTCCACCTATTAATAGTTCTGGCTGCCCCGGGTGCTCATTTTCAAGGCGCCCCCAGAGAAGGGGGACTTCTGGCAGCCGCCGTGCAGCTGACAGCTTCGGGCCAATGCCGGGTTTTAATTGATGGATTGTGGGCACTGCGCTTTCTCTGTCTCTCTTTTTCAAAAATGCGATGGGTTTGGTATCCTCCTAGGACCTATAGATTTTAATATGTCAATTCTCCCCGCTTTTATTGGAACGTGGATGTTTGTGGCTGACGGATGGTCTTCGGCACCTTTTTGTGTCCACGTATCCCCGTGCCACCCTGTCCACACCGCCCATCTTCCTTGGAATCGCCTCTCCCGACAGGGACCAGCCAGCAACCTCCGTGCAGAGCCTCCGCCGAACAGCACGTCAGACACATGCTTCTCCGATGAGCCGCCTGCCGTTCGTCCATAATTACAAGGCGTTGGAAGTGGAGAGTGAAGCCAGAGAGCAGGGCTGTGAAGCACCAACATTTCTCATTTCTAAGGCAGCCCCGAGGCAGCTCTCTGGCCGGCCCTGTGGGAGGCGGCGCTCCCCGGGCCAGCAGCTCGGTGGCATCAGCTGAGGGGGGCACCCCACAGGACGCGGGCTCCCTGAGTGCTGGGAAGGAGGCAGAGTATTTCCCAGGAGCCTCCGAGAGTGCCAGCTCTGCCCGGCAGGGCCCCCGCCTCCGTGTCAGAAAGCCACCGTCCACCCCACACCCTGCTCGCAATATGAAGTCCAAGGAGATTTCCCACAGCCTCAGTTTCCCTAAGCCTCGGTTTCCTGACGGTTGAGGTATCATTCCCCTAACATCAAATCCACTCCTGATAAGTATATAATTCTATGAGGGTTTTTTTTTTTTAATCAAACTCATGGAGTTTGTACAACCATCAACTGCCCCTTCTTTTAGAAAATGTCCATCAGCCCCAAATCTCCCGCCTCCCATCCGCTATTAACCTCCACTCCCACTCCTAAGCCACCGCTGGCCTATTTGTCGTTTCTGTAAGTGTGCCTTGTCTGAGAATTTCTTAGCAAGGGAATGATGCAATACGTAGTGTGATGTTTTTGAGGTCTGTCCAAATGTAACAATTATGTGCTTAGTAGTCCATTCCTTTTTATTACTGAATGGTATTTCATTGATACGCATAGACCACATTTTCTTTATCCACCCACCAGTTGATGGACATTTGGAATGTTTCCAGTTTGAGACAATTCTGCTTTTATGAGCATCCATATACATTTCTTCACATGGACATATGTCATCCAATAAACCTCTTAACTGCCACTTATTAGAGGCTCATGTGCCTTAGACTATCCTGATCACTTTCAATGAATTATTTCCAGACTTCACAACAACCAGCGAAGCAGGAATTTGAATCAAGAGGCCAAGGCTTACAAAGAAGCCACTCCCTTGACATGTTTTTGGGGCCAGAACTGACACCCATGCCCTTCCCGCTGTGCCGGACAGTCTCTCTAGCCTCCACCAGAAAAGCAAGATTCGCCCTGAGCCTCCACAGTAAGCCCCTGTCCCCTCCAGCCAGGTCAGAAGTCTCCGAAGCGGCCACTTTATAGGGCCTGAGGTTTGCAAGTCTGCCCTGGGATTCTTTTACATAGAAATAGTCTCTTCTCAATTAAAGCAGCCCCGAAGATCCCTTCCAACCCCACTCTAACTGATACGTGAACCAGTGCAAATGCATCGACTACCTGCTTTATCCTCAGCACCAGGGTGGGCACCTAATGACAAACATGGATGGCCCTTTGAGGCCTAATGACAGAACGACAAGACACACACACACACACACACACACACACACACACACACGTCTAAATGTCAGAGAACCAACTACAGATGTACAAGAACTCTGATGATTTAAAAGCCTGTGCTAATCCCCAGGCCTCTTACAACTCATGTGGCACCCGTCTATTTCCTTCCTGAGTTATGGGGACACTGTGGGGCTAAGTGACAGAGAGAGAGAGCTGGGCTCAACTCAATGAGCTGCTCCGAAGGTATCCTGTGGAAGCATGGGAGTGGGGACATCTTTTATGGCAGTTTATTTTCTCGTGTCTCCCAGGTAGTAGTCGTGGGATAGTCTACAGCTTCTTATAAAGGGAAAAAGAAATGTCTTTTCTCTAAAATATACATATATATTCTCTAGAAAATATATATGACAAGGGAGAGGATTATACATTTTTTAAATTACACATCCCATAAATCTTCATGAAATGTGTTCCAGGCACAGTACAAGGCCTGCAGGCTTTAGCAGGACGCCAGGTAGAGTCCCCTGTCCTCCTGGAGCTTGCAATCTTATAGGAAAGATGAATGCTGTGGATTGAATGGTTGTGTCCTCCCCCGCATCCCCCAAAAAATCCATCTTTTGAATCCCTAATCCCCAGTGTGATGGCAGCTGAAGGCGGGGCCTTTGAGAAGTAATCAGGTTGGCTGAGGTCATGGGCGTGGAGCCCCTGGGATGGGATTTGTGCCCTTGTGAGGGGTGAAGAGACCAGAGCTCAGCTCTCTCTGCCCCAGGAGGACACGATGGGAAGTTGGCCTCTACAGAGCAGGAAGAGGACCTTCCCCAGCCCCCGCCCCCGCCCCCGCCCGTGCAGCCACCCTGATCTCAGCCTCCCAGAACTGTGAGAGATGAATGTGGGTGGTTTGAGTCATTGGTAGTTGTTACAGCAGCTCGAGCTAAGGTGATGGATATTAAGTAGATGAGTCATTGAAATTGTGGAAAGAGCGATGAAGAATAAGAGTCCACCCCAAGGACTTTCCATGTCTGTCAGATGCAGTGGGCTTATGCTCAGCTTTGTGTTGAAACAAAACAAAACGAACCAAGCAAAGCAAAACAAAATCAAGACACAACTTCTGAAGCCATCATGTGGAGGAAGCATTAGTGGGAGCAAGTGAGGTGCCCTGGCTACTTAGAATATAGGCCCCACAGGAGAGATGGGGAGAAATAGACACCTTTAAAAATGCAAAGCCCTTTCTTCTGTGTCTTTGTAAAATATTCTGCAAGTCTTCCATAAAGACTGGCAGTTCCTCTATCAAGCCTGGGTAACCTAATGTATCAATTCTCCATTTTCCCTGCCTACGTTAGCGATAGCGCATCTTCCATTAACCTACGCTGAGAGAACCATTTCGATTCTAAGAATCTATTTCTGTTCCCCTATAACTTTCTTAAAGATATGCCTCTGGGCTGTAATACCTCAAGCTTATACTCAGCGGAAATGTGAATACTTTTGCCAAATTTGGGTAACATTGACGGGGCTTTTTCTGAGTCTTTTGATGATGGGGATGTGGGGAAGTCCTTTCATTTGAAGAGACTGAAAATTGAATTTGCTTTTGGGCTGCTCACCACGGATTTGGTCCTCAGTGTCAACAGTATCCTCTGCCTTTTATTTTCAGGTATTTTATGAATTAGCAAAACAACAGGCAGTTCTCCTTCTGAAATTTCTTTTAATGAAATAGTGGATGTCCCCGTACTGGCCTCTTTTTTTGTAGTCTGAAGTGACATGCTGCATTTTATCTCGTCTCCCTTTCTCTGTATAGTCTCAGTTTTTTGCTCAGTTCCTTAGAAAGCTTCTCTGGATGATTCTTGTGACTTTCCAGTTGTCAGAAACCTTTAGTTGTGTGATCATTTTTCCTTAAAGATATCTGGGATAAAAGTCTAGTTTTACCTTTCATAATCTCCACATCCCATTGAATTTGCTTTATGAAAATCTACTATCCTGTACTACTTCCTAGTGGAGAATTAGTTGTCCATTTTTCTTTCAGCTGCTGGTCATCATTAACAATTTTTCCCATTGGTTTTTGTCTCACATTTTTCTTTCATTCTCTTTGCCAGAAAAAGGGTCTATAAAACTCCCCTTGTTCCACACAGGGATGAAATTATTTTATGGAATGTGTTGCAAAGCTTTTATAATTCCAGTAAGTTTTACTGACCCATATTAAAGTGTTAGCATGGAAAGAAATTTCAGTCTGTTAAAGCTGCTGGTTTTTCATGAAAATAAGAATAATTCCGTTGTTTGTGTATGCATCTTACGTTTTAAAGAATCAAACATGATGCTGATTTCATTACATGTCTCTTATAATAATTATCACTTTTACTGTTACAGTAGAGAAACTGAGGCAAAACTGAAAAAAAAAATTAGGTCAAGGACTATACAAGGCATTATACTAAGAACTGACAAGAATAGAGTGACAAATAAGACATAATTCCTGGCTCTAAAAGGCCTTATACTTTAGTAGGTTAATGCAAAAAGAATGTTCAGATATCCCTAAAAATCGAATAGCTAAGGGGATAAAAGTTAAAGGGAAAGAGCAAGATTTCTAAAGGCTGAATAGTTCTACAAATTCAGTATTGAGTCTTTTGACCCACATCTTCCTGGTCATCGTATGTGGGGGAGGGGAGGAGCGAACTTAATGAGGCAGTGACTTGTATTAGCATTGGAGATTTCTGTTATTAATGAGGATCTTCGTTTTTACCCCAAATCTCTCAATGTATATTATGTAAATAAGGAGACCCTCTACTTTTATTGAAGGAGGCAATTGGGGGAGGAACTTCGGATCTGGAACTGGCTGCATTGCCCTTCCTGATGAAATCATCATCATCCGCCTTCTGATCAGGAATATTAGACTTTGTCAAAAGTAATGGCAATCATTTTTTAAGGTGAAAAGGCATAAGAAGGTTAATTGCAGGACTGGATCATTATCGAGGGGGAGAGTTATCAGCCCACTAGCGGAATTCTAACAAAGGGAAAAATGAGAAGTAGAATTAAATGATGAACTTGCTGTAAAGCCTCTGGCCAGAATAGGTACTCAATGAATAGAATGTCTCCATCCCTCTTCCTCTACCCCTGTTCTAGGGTGAGTTAGCCCTATGCTCTCATGTGATTCAGGTGATGTTCATGTAAGTGTGTTCAGAGAGAGCTCCAGTGGCCCATAGGTTGGGGAATCGATCCTCAGAGTTGACATCTTTCTCCTTGATGCCTGCTGTACTGAGGGATTCTTGGTGAGAGCATTGCCCTTTTATCCGGTGATGGTCCTCTCCATTTGACTCCTGCATTTTCTGGAGTTGTGAGCCTGAAGATAAAGGGGGTGAGTCCAGGTGCGGTATGTTTGTGGTAACCTAACATTTTCTGCTGGTATGATTAACATACTATAGAGGCAGTTATCCAAGGATGGCCAACTGGGACTTTGAAAACACTCTATTGCAATAATACACCGACACTTTGATCCTCTCTCTAGACCTCTGGGAGCCTTTTTGCACATTAAACTCATTAACCAGCCTGGGGCTTTTTTTTTTTCCAAAGTAAAAATGATGTGGGTGGCTGATTCAGCATTACGGTGTATTTTAGCTGAAATATGTCTGGACTGATCATTTATTTCTAGGAGGGAGATGAAATTCCTCTTTCGGTGGTATGGTTTCTGAGAACGTAGGACTTATCACATCATGTTCTGCAGTGAATCAGGAAATACAGTTTGAGAAGGTCTTGGAGAAAATTTACAGGTTAAGATGACAGTGTCTAACATCAGGGGCACCTGATTTGAATATGATATCAGGAAAGGCTTCCCTGTAGAAGTGAACTGATTAATAGGAGGCAACCAGAGGAAGGGCTTGGGGGAAGGGAGAGAGGAGGAGGATGTGTGGACTGGGAGAGAAAATAGTGTGCTCCAGGAACTGAACTGAAAACGAAGACGGGGTTGCTGGGGCAGAGGGAGGGAGCAGGAGACAAGAGTGAAACTGATGCTTAGAAGTGGGCAAGGACCAGCTCCTATGGGGTTCCAGGGCCATCCTAAAAGGATATGGAGTCTTATTTCCAGAAATATGGGAAGGCACCAAAGGACGTTTAAGAAAGGGATGTAATGGTCAGGTTTTAAAAGCTCATTTTGTCTGCCATATGGATAAAGGACTAGAGCGCGTACTCAAGAGTGACATTGAGACAACCAATAGGCGGTGGTCACACTGTGCAGGGCGCCATAATGGCACAGAACAGCATGATAGTTTGTCCTTATCCCTCGGACGTTCACAGTCTAGTAAAGGGAGCGGACATATGAACACAGGGTTATTAATGGGACATGTGTTATGCCACAGGAATTAAGGAAGATCAAGCGGGAAAAGGGAAACCCTTTTAGCAGGGAAATAGCTTCTTACATGTTGTGTAGGATCCAAGGAATCCAGTGCCCTGAGGTTTGTTTGTTTTGCTTTTTGGTTATGTATTGTTATTTTGATTTTAGTCACAACTGCTTTCAGGATAAGAAATTACTTTAAAAGTAGCATTCCCACTGTTTTGTTTTGTTTTAAGCAACAAGCACACACATGTTTTATATTCAGTTTCACATTATCTTTGTCAGGCAAGTAGAAAGCAGGTTTTTGTTGATTTCTTTTTTTTAGTGAGGAGTGAGGGAATTCCCCATCCCTTGCTCCAGGTCACCTGTCAGTCAGCTCCGTCAGGAAGGGAGTGGAGCTGAATCTCTTCTTGGAGGGCATACTGCTGCTGAGTCAACAACACGGACACACAAGCACACACAATTGGCTGCAAATGAGGAGGGATAGGAAGACCTCCTCAAACCATTTTCTTTATCCTAAGAAACATGGAATGGGTTGCAATTAGAAAGAATCCTACGGAGTTCACCTATAGTTCTCTTGGGGCCCCTTCCTGAAAACTCCCTTCGGAAACACTACTCTACTTATCATCTATTACTTCCCACTCCTACATACAGCTCTTTCAGTGAGAGCCGCCAATCAAGTGCACAAATTTGCTATGACAGAACAGCTGCCAAGCTCCACTGGTGAAACTCTTCTGAAAAGAAATAGGCTGGGTTCTACTGAGATCATGAGAAAGAAAAACATGCAGTTGGTCATGTAGAAGGGGATTGGGAAAGTTTTAGCACATGATTTCATATTGGCTCAACTCTTGGCTTTATCTGTATGGGAGCCTTGGGTGGGTCATTTAAGCTCTCTAAATCTCTTTGGAAAAATAAGATGGCTAGATTGACTGATCACCCAGATGTTTTGCAAACTTAGTTCCAGATATAGATTTTTATCCAGGAGAGCTGTGAATTGATTTTTCAGAAGATTCTTGAGCTGCAGGATAATTGCAAGGATGGACAGCTATTGGAATATGAATTTTGACTGTACCTGGTGGTTTTTAAGATTAAAGAAATGGCATGTCTGGGCTAAGAAAGATTAAAAATAGTCCCCCATAGTTTGCATTCTTAGGCCACACCCAGAAAATCCTGTCTTCTTTGATGTGATGAAATTTAAGGATGCTAGCAAATCTGAATCAAGGAAAGGGGATCAAGACAAGGGGAAATTGCCATGAAAGGAAAGGTTATGAAAAACTGGGAAGACTTGGTCTTGAGAAGACATGGAGATACATTACAGCTGCCTCAAATATTGTGAGGAATTGTCAGGGGAAGAGAAATGAGACTTACTCTGGCACTGCCTTTCCTGATAGACCTGGAGTAAAATCAATTGAAGTTACAGGGAGCTTAATTTGTACTCAGTGTGAAGAAGGAATTCCTGACAACAGTATCTAACCAAGAATTGGAGGGGACCTAGTTTTGCTTGTGTGGGTAGAGACTGGCTATGAATAATACTGATTATATAAGCAATGATGCAAATGTTTTTGTATGTACTAACTCAGTCCTCATAACCACCCTAGGGGGTAACTTCTGTGTTCATTCCCATAGTACAGATGAAGAAACTGAGGAATGGTATGGTTAAGCCACTTGCCTGAGATCACACCGTGAATTGGTGACAGACCTAGGATTTGAACCCATGCAGTCTGATGGTAGTGTCCACAGGCTTCCCTGTATAGCTCTATTGTCTCCAGATGGGCATCACTTGGAGAACCTGTGGATGGGATTTCCTCCCTGAGTTTCTAGGGTGGTCTTTGAAGAGCCCACCAGGGATCATGCAATCAGTGGTGCCTAACATATGCAGATATTGCACCTGTACACAACATAGGCGGTGATGTCTTCCTATGCGACCAGCTAGGCACAGCCGTCCAATTTCCTTCCCCATGCCATTGGAGTTGAGATCACTCTTTCTTGGTAGAGTTTTCTTTGTCTGCTGTATGGATGTCATTTGAGTCATCCACTTCAGCCATGCCAGGCCATTCCTTTGAAAAAAAATCACAAATATATATATATCCAAAAATATTGCAAGAAAAAAAGAAGGCTTGATTTCTGGATATGGGCTACAACTAGAGCTTTCTCCCAGATGTGATGGCTAACTGTCTTCTTCTGCATCAGAGGCCACACCCATGTGAATGAAGGAGACCTGGGCTTACCTGCCCTTCACCCATTAGGAAACACTAGTGCTTTCTGGTCCAGGGAGAGAGAGGCCATTCAGACTCTAGAGCAGGGGTGGGCAAACTTTTTGACTCGAGGGCCACAATGGGTTCTTAAACTGGACCAGAGGGCCGGAAAAAAAGCATGGATGGAGTGTTTGTGTGAACTAATATAAATTCAAAGTGAAGGAGCGGAGGGGAGAGCAAGAGAACCCTCCGCTCTTTCGGCTCCGCGGGCCGGATAGAACAGCCGAACGGGCCGGATCCGGCCCGCGGACCGTAGTTTGCCCACAGCTGCTCTAGAGGTAACTGGCCAAGCAGGAGAACTTACCCCCTTTTATGTACAGGTGCTCTAACATCATTTAAACACAGGTAGTTACAATGTAAGAATGCCATGCTGTCAATCACATTGTATCCTACTGGATTTTAATGCCTGTTTTAGTAGTGGGGAGATGATATTGAACATTGTATGGCGCCCATCAACACGAATGTGCATATGGTTTCAAATGAGGGTTTCAGCCTTCTGAAGCCAATTACTTTGGCCTAAGTGGGAATGCCAAAGCAAGCTATGTCCACAGCTAAAAGAATAATTTTAAATAATAATAATAAATATGTACAATGATGCTGTGACACAACAGAAATTGTGCGCGCACACATACACACACACACACACACATACACACACAGGCACAAACCTTTTAAAGAGATATTTCTGAAAGTCTGTGTCCAACAGTGTTAACCCGGAGAGATGCAGAAATGTCAGACACATTACATGGGCAAGACGTGCGGCTGGCATTTGGCTGCCAGCGGGGAAGGCGTCCTCCCGCCACTAATTCCTCAGGAACCTCACGCTGCGTCTGTCTACAGGGAGGAGAGGGAAAGGGGAGGAGGGGAGAGCAGATATTGCCTGTTATGTTTTTCCTCCGCAGCTGGAGCTGGCCTCAGCTGTGGGGGCTGAGGATGCTGGTGAGGGTCTGTAGTTAGGGGGCCACAGAAAGCAAAGCAGCCCCCTCCCAGCAAGGCCAGTGGTGAGCCAGCCTCCCTGATCATCAGTGAGGCCAGCACCATCAAACCAAGCCACCTCTTAGGGACACTCAGCTGTGCCTCCATTCAGCCCGTGAGTTGTCCCCAAAGGTAGGTGTGATGGCAGTTTTGGGTAACGGCTTTGCAAGGACCTGGCCTCACTAAGTGGTTGGAGCATTTGCTTTCACCCTCCGGTGGGCATCTAGGGGGAGATGGGGACTTGGCAGTGAAACATACGGTAGTTTGTCACCTGGTGTGTAATTGCTAATTCCCATCAGGCTGCCCATCGGAAATTTTTTCTGCTGTCCTCATAATGGCTGCCAGATGTGTCCCCAGAAAAATATTTTGTCAAAGTAGATATAAACTGGGAGTTGTTAACAGTAAACAGGTTACGTCAAGCGTCTTGTATCTGTTGCCAAAATACTCTTTCAAGTTCCTCTGGCCACATCTGTCACATTTTTCACCCTCCAGAGACCTACAGGGTCTCTCTCTCTGCACTGATCAGCTTGACCCTGGATTGCAGCTCTGTGTTAAGGCGTTTGTCTTTTTTCAATAGGCAAAAAGGAAGGGAGGAGGAATTACCTATTCTGTGAATTGAACTTCTCTTCATAATGTGCATTATTCTTGCGATCTGTTGGTTAGTATGCCGAACCGACTTGTGAGAGGCTCCTGGAGTCTTCTGCTGCAGGTGGCTGGGTTGCCGGCACGTCTTCAGGTGTGCCCTTGGCCTCAAGGGACTGGCTGGGTTGCTGTCATGTCAACTTCAATGCAGTTACGCTGATGCCTTGCATTTATAAAGTCGTGTTACTGATGTGACCAAGTCGGTTTCATTTTATCATTGCATACACCCTGTGTAGTAGGTATATTGTTTTTATTCGTTCCATTTTGAAAACGAGGAAATTAAAGGTGAAGGACTATCCGGGGTCATATAACTGGTAAGTGGACATGGTGGTGTTTCACAACTCACATCATGTCTCAGGGTTTGTTTTTCTGATGTGTATCACCTGTGGGTCTGATAGACACAACCACACAAGCATATGCTCCTGCTTCCATGTTATCTGTGATTCAGCTATATGTGCATGCATACATGTTTGCATATGTGCACATAATTGGGTTTTTCTCCTTCTTTTTTGACTACTTTTTTGCTCTTTGGGCTGCAGTAGGCACAGTTGTGAAGCAGAACAAGTTCAAGTTGAAAACACCCTTCTCTCTTTTCTACTACACACTCCTAAACATGTGCCACACTCACACACATGCACATGCTATCACACATGCACATACTGACACATGCTTTCACATGCACATCCTCTCACTAGTATACATGTATGCACTAGAGGCCTGGTGCACGAATTCGTGCATGGGTGAGGTCTGGCCAGTCCGCCCCAATTGGGGTGATCAGGGTCGGCTGGCTCGGGGGAGGGGCTATGGGAGGTTGGCTGGCTGCCCTGCTCCCATCAGGCTGGTTAGCCAGCTGCAGTGTGCATCATAGTGACTGGTCATTCCGCTCATTCAGGTTGCTTGGTTTTTATAAATAAAGATGCTCGTGTGTATACACATGCTCTCACACATACACATCCCTCATGTGCACATGCTTTCACATATGCATGCACTTACACATGCTATCACATATGTGCATGCTTTCATGCATGCACACATGTACATGCACTCTCGTGTGTGTGCATGTATACATGCTCTCACACATTCACACACCCACATATGCACATGCTCTCATGCATTCACACGCATGTGTGCGCATATCCTTGCACACTGTACACACTCCCACACGTGCACACATGTACACACTGCATATGCTCTCACACATGCACACACATATGCACACTCACATAAGCATACATGTTCTCACACATGCCCACACACACGTGTACCCACACTTAGTTCCTTAGGTTTAGGAACCCTGAGGCACTGTGAGCTTCCTCTCATTTAAGAAGGAAACCATCAGTAAATCAGATAAAGGGTTAATATTACCTCTCATGAGTCTAGAGCAGTGGTCGGCAAACTCATTAGTCAACAGAGCCAAATACCAACAGGACAACAGTTGAAATTTCTTTTAAGAGCAAATTTTTTAAACTTAAACTTCTTCTAACGCCACTTCTTCAAAATAGACTCGCCCAGGCTGTGGTATTTTGTGGAAGAGGCACACTCAAGGGGCCAAAGAGCCGCATGTGGCTCACGAGCCGCAGTTTGCCGACCACTGGGCTAGAGAAACCAAAGGGGTGATCCTATAATGGTGCGATTTCATTTCCATTGATTTGCGTTGAAGGCATAGGGGAACAGAGAGGAAACATTCCAGCATCCTTTGAATCATCACACCTCAGGTGCCTCATTTGAGAATGAGCAAATATGCCCGCTGAAGCTGGGGAGAGCAAATATGCCCGCTGAAGCTGGGGAGAGCAAATATGCCCCCTGAAGCTGGGGAGAGCAAATATGCCCCCTGAAGCTGGGGAGAGCAAATATGCCCCCTGAAGCTGGGGAGAGCAAGAGCCTAAGTTTTCCTCTGTCCCTTCAGACAAACCTAGTGTTCTCTCGGGAATCAACCTTGAGCACTGAGAACAGCTCATCAGGTGCCTAGAACCACATTGTGAAGGCTGTTTAGGTCACCCCATACAGTTTAGGGGGATGTGACACCTTCTCTCAGCTCCACCCCCTTCTCTCCCCTAACCAAGGCCACACCTGCAATAGCAAGTGGCCACTGATGCTTTGTGAGAACACAGGGATGGACTGGAGATGTCAGGACACAGATTCCCATGGAAGTGTGAGTCACCTCTCTGAGCAAGTTTACCAAGTACGCTTGGCAGCACGTTCTTACATCCCTTTCCTTCTGCTTCACAGATATGGCCTAGGTGCTGCGTTACATTAGCTCCTTTGTTGGGACTATGTTTATATCCTCAAGTGTTCTTAGATCCTTTAATAATGGCCTGGCTACTTTCTAGAACAGCAAATGCCCTCCCACCTCCACCAGGTCTGCCTCGTGCTTTCGCCAGCACCCGGTGCAGAGGAGATGCGGAATAGCACTACCGTTTGCATGGGAAGGGCTGCCTTTTACGCTTAATTTTTTGAAGTTATTCTCTTGAGAGGTAGGTGGAGGGTAAATTCATAAATCCTTAAAATGTCAGAGCTGCAAGGCAGTATAATTACAGGTGGTCCCATTGTCTCGCTATAATGATGAAGAAATTGAGTCCCAGGGAGGCTGGGATTTGTCCCAGTTTATCAGGATAATGACTGTGTTGCATGCTTTCTGTGTGCCTTTCACATGCCCCTCTAACCCTCATGGCCTGGCTCTCTGTCCTGAAGGCTGACTGACCATGTAGGCCGTAGCAATGGGTGCCCTTGTCCACTAGCTGCCAGCTGGGAGGGGATTAGAGGCTAGAGCAGGGGTGGGCAAACTTTTTGACTCGAGGGCCACAATGGGTTCTTAAACTGGACCGGAAGGCCGGAACAAAAGCATGGATGGAGTGTTTGTGTGAACTAATATAAATTCAAAGTAAAGGAGCGGAGGGGAGAGCAAGAGAACCGGATAGAACAGCCGGATCCGGCCCGCGGGCCGTAGTTTGCCCACGGCTGGGCTAGAGGAAAGGGAGGCAGGGTACTCACTGCCAGCTTCCTCCTTGTCATGGTGCCCTGGTTGGCTAGTCCCCTATACCTGGGATACAGCCCCTTCCAGGTGGCCCTGTCCATACAGATTTTTCTTTCTGGGTCCCTCTGGTCTCTCCTCTTTTTTGCCCCCTAATGGCTAGCAATGGTAACAACTTCCCTGTTCAGAGCTCATAACCTTGGCATTCCCCAATCCCACATCAGAGGCATCTAACAATGATCATATATCTACTGGGCCCGATGAAAACATTGAGATAGTGCCCGAAGGGCCACATTCAGCAACATCACTGATTGGAAAAGTTTCAGCGTTGAGTCATCAGTATGTTTGCACCAGTGAGCTGTGAGTGCCATAGGACCCGCTCCTGGGCTGGAAAGAATGAAACAACGCATAATCCTCTGACTTGGGGCTGCCCTGAGTAACACACCGTTCCTAGTCTCCCATGGCTTTTTAGAAGGGAATCAGTGCTACTAATTTCCAGTCTCTCTCTCTCTCACACATAAACATAAACACACACCTGAACTTGCCTGCATACATCCACCTCAGGTAACCTACAAATGAGCTAAGACCAGCTCCCAAGGAGGAAAAACACTTATTCTACTACTAGAGGCCTGTGCACAAAATTCATGCACTCGGGGGGAGGGGGGTGGTGGGAGGGCCCTCAGCCCGGCCTGTGCCCTCTCGCAGTCTGGAAGCCCTCGGGGGATGTCCAACTAACGGCTTAGGCCCGCTTCCCACAGGACATCCTTAGCGCTGCCACAGAGGCGGGAGAGGCTCCCGCCACCACCACTGGGCTCGCCAGCCTTGAGCCCGGCTTCTGGCTGAGCAGTGCTCCCCCTGTGGGAGTGCACTGACCACCAGGGGGCAGCTCCTGCATTGAGTGTCTGTCCCCTGGTGGTCAGTGCACGTCATAGCGACCGGTTGTCATGCTGTTTGGTCAATTTGCATATTAGCCTTTTATTATATAGGATTAGGTGATGGAGAACTTAGCCAGGTCGAATCACCTGCCTAAAGCATTACAAGTTACGTTAAAGAGTTAAAGATCCAAATGTGTAACAGACAATCATTTTCCCAGGGAGTTGCTTGCCTCCTATTCTCTCACCTTCATACATGTATTTTGCCTGTGTGAGACCCTGCGTGACTTCAGTGGATGGGATGCCCTGCTCTGCGGAGTCCTGGTTGTCAGTGGGCCATGGTGAGGTTAGGGGTGAAAAGCCAGGCTTAGCTATTCTCCTGGCATAGATCTCCGTTTATCAGAAAGGCTTCTGCTGTGCTGGTTCACTTCTGCGCTTAGGCATTCACAGAGTCATTGCCACGACATAGTCAATCCATTAGAAAGTGGCATCAGCATTCGCCGTGTCGTTCCCCTTTCTTTGACCCAGTTCTCAAAACGTCCACCGAAAGCTGTTTCATTAAGCTCGCATAGAGGTTGCAAAGCAATCGGAATTCCTCCTGCCATTCCCAGAAGAATTGCTCGAAGGCCTCTGCCTCTTCCCCTTCCAAAGCTGCTGTCTTTAGGTCCAAAGAGCGTCTGCGTTTAGGAGGCACTTCACCAAAATCCAGTTGAGCTGTCAGGGTTTTTTTCCTTCCTCCCTGTATTCCTCTTCCATGATCCCTGATTATCTAGCTAATAAAGCTCACAGTCACACCTTCTCTCTGGCCTGCCTTCTCCCCGCCGAGCAATGCCAGAACCCAGGACGTAGCCTATTAAATATTGGCACCCACATCGCTAAAGAGTGTCTTCCAACCCTCCCGTGAAGGCAGCCCATGCAAGGCTCCTTGCTTGGAGAAAAAAAAAACGTGGTCCCAGCGAGGGAAAGGATCTTTTTAAAAGTGCTCCTGGAGCTTCCTGCTCCATCCTGCCTGGTGGTATCTGACCTCTACGGCCCATAAAAAGCACAACTCTCACCAACAAGCTTTCCCCAGCTCGCAAGTCCATGTCATTTCGTTCCTCACGTTAGAGTCTTTATGCAGAGAGTTTGCAATCGCAGCCTCCAATTCCTAAGCTATCAGCACATATCACGTGTCCCCAAGCACCACAAACAGCTGAGAGACAGAGGCCCTGCAAGCTGAGCGGGGACGGTACCCTGATGATGATGGTGTTTCTGGTGGGTGGGGAATCGAAGAAAGGCAAAAGGAAACAAGGAAGAAGGAGAAAGATGCCTTGCACGGACGCAAACACATTGCATCTTCCATTGCTCAGCGTCTCTCAGGAACCAGAGTCATGTTGGCACCAAACTTGGGGGCAGTTTGCGAACTCCACGGCCACCAGGCCTTGAATAAACGATGAATGGCAGTGCGGACTTCTGGCTTTCCATGAATGTGTTTTTATACCTGGAATGTTTCTCCCATGGAGACCGAACTTCCCCTCGCTTTAAATGGTCTGTTTACTTTAATTAAGCCTCCCACAATTCTTCAACCTGTTGAACTTGACAAGCATTCATTTACAGAACACGTTTTCTTTTTGTTTTCTTTCTTTACTTTATTATTATTTTTTTAACTTTAGCCCTCTTATCCTGACGGATAAGAAGCCAATGAACCGCCGAGAGGACCATCCATGCTTTCTTGGGGAAAGGTGTCGGAAGCAATGGAAGCCACGGTGCCAGCCCCCTCCTGCTCATCCTCTAGGCTGCGTCTCTTTCTCTTGGCTTCTTACCATAGGCATCTTTCCATAGGGTCTGGTTGACAGGAAGATGCCAGAAAATTCTCAACTTAACAGTCCTGCTATGGCAAGAAGAAAAAATAGATTTGGGGGAACAAAGTTGAGAGACTGCCGAGTTTTTCTTCCACTCCTTATCCCCTGATTTTAAGCCGCAAGCTGCTGTTTTTTAAGCCTCCGTCCAGATTTTACTGCTCCTGGGAAATTTTAAGTGACCCCCCCTCCCCACGCCACCCACAATTCAAGTAAGGTTCCTCTTCCCTGCTCTCACAGTACCATCTGGTTTTCCCATCATAGCGCTCCTTACATCCTATTTAAATTAATTTAGCAATTTAATTTAAATTGTCTGGATTGTCGGCTCTCCAAGGAGTCAGATGCCGTCGCGCTCATTGTGGGAGCCCACCTGGCAAACATTCGCTTCTCGTGGAAAGTGGTTGGCGAGCTCTGTGGTCTGGAAGCCAGAGAGAGCCTTCTCCCTCGCCTGCCTTTGTGTTTCAGACAGTCCACCGAGTCTGGCGTGCGTGTGGCTCATTCGCCTGCCTTTTTAGATCTAAATGGAGCCCGCTGTTAGGCGGAACCGGAGCATTTGGAGACTGTGGGCCGGGAGGATGGCCTGTTTGCCGGCTCCAGTCTATCGCCCGCATGCAGAGAAGGCAGATCAGGGCCAAGATGCTTATTTATGATCTCCGGATGCCTGTGCCTTCGCTGCCTGCCCACGGGGAGCTCTCCCGCGAGCCTCCTGTCCGCCCCGCCAGCCACACGTCCCTGCTCTGATGGATGGAGCTGACCAGGCAAATTGCTGTGCTGATGAACGGCTCGGCTACCTGAGCACGTGTTCCAGAGCCATCTCCAGGGATAGACCACAGTTTAGAGAAGGATTCATCCACAGCCGGGGGTGAGCCTGACAGCCCTTAGCCAGTCGAGGACGGGAGGAGGGGGGAAAGGAAGATGAAAGGACTCCAGGACCAGGGCTCACTTTTCAGCCACCCCCAGTGCCTGTCCTTGGGCTGGCTGAGAAACCCCACTGCATTTTTCACGCCTCCCAGGAAGTAATTCAGATGGAGACCCAGAGGTCTGGGTGTCACTGGGCTCATTGAAAGCGAGAAACCAAGAAGCTGAACTGAAAGCACTTAAAGGAAGGATGCATTACCTTAAAATATGCACATGGGAAACTGACATTACCGTCAAGGTCAGAAGCCACCTTTCCGAGTAAACATTCACCCCTGGGCACACGCGGGGATGTGTTCCTTCCCGTTTACAAATGACTGCCTATGCAAATGCGGGGGGTCAGAGCCGTGCCCCGGAATGTGGGCTTGTCTTCTTTCATCTCCCCATAATGAGGAGCATGCAGGAAGCTGTCAGGAAAGGCAGCGCGGACCCGCTCCGTGCCCGCCGGGGAGGGGGGTTCAGTGGCGAGGCTGCCAGCTGGTTTCGTGCCGAAGTATTACATCAGTCTCTTGTATGATCTCGCATCCTGTGTAAATGTAATGTTTCGGCCTAATGGGCAGGATTAGCAAGAGCTGGGAAGCCATAAATGAAAGTTTCTTGTTTCCAGAGAGCAAGTTAGAGCTTTTATATCATCTGCCGCGCCGCTCTCGGTGAATTTAAATGTATCTCTTGGGCTTTGGTTATATTCGTGTTAATGTCAAAATTGATCCCATTGTTATTGAGATGTGTGGTTTCTTCAGGCCCCGGTGGCACTGTGCCTGCGGTTGCCGGGGCCGATGGGTATCTGCATAGGATATGTGCCTTCCAACCTATCTCTAGATCACAGGGAGGTTATCCGTGGTGCCCGCTACCAAGTGCTGTGCGCAGGTCTGCGTTCTTCCGTAATTCACTCATAAACTTAATTGGGATTTCCTGAGTACCTACTGTGTGCCAGGCACTTTGCATGGCTCTTGGAGTGTAACAGTGAACAGCAAGATCTGGGCTCTTCTCCCAAAGGACTCCTACCTAGAGAGGAGCAGTAAACACGAGCAAAAGGATTATAACTGCACATTGATGTTAGTGCTTCGTGGGAAGACAGCTGGAAGAGAAGACCAGGGATTGTGGAGAGGGGAGCCTTCGATCTGTTGGTGGTGAGGCAGTATTTAAGCTGAGACAGAAAAGATAAGGCTAAGCCAGCCTTGGAAATAGAGAGAGAAGGAGCTTTCAAGGCAAGGAATACGTACATGCAAAGGTGCTAAACTAGGGGAGAGTTGTGTTTGAAGATTTAAATGGCCATGAGCACTTCTAGTGCAAAGCGAGGAGGCAGAGTGGGATGAGTTGGAATTAAAGAGGTCTCCACAGAGGAGAGATCACTCAGGGCCTTGTAGTCCTGGTAATTGAGCTTATTATTTTATTCTAAGTTTGGTTAGAAGCCATGGAAGGATGTTTCTGAGTTCAGTCTCTATCTTTTAAAACTATATCTTTATATCAAGATATCTATATTTTTGTCTATTATAAAAACTATATTTTTATATCTATTATATCTTAGAAAGAGAAAATAACAAGTGTTGACAAAGGTGTGGAGAAACTGGAATCCTTGTGCATTGCCGACGGGAATTTAAAATGGTGCAGCTGCTGTGGAAAACAGTATGGCGGGTCCTCAAAAAATTAAACATAGAATTAACATATGATCCAGCGATTCACTTCTGAGACTATTTTCCAAATAATTGAAAGCAGGGACTCCAACAGCTCTTTGTGGACCCATGTTCACAGCAACATTACCCATAGTAGGCAAAAGGTAGAAATAAACTAATTGTCCATCAACAGATGACGAGATAAGCAAAATGTGAGAGGTACACACAAAGGAATAGTATTCAGCCCTAACAAGGAAGGATTTTGGCTCATGCCTCACCGTAATGAACCTTGAAGACATTCTGCTAAGTGAAATAAGCCAGACCCAAGAAACAAATATTGTACAATTCTATTTATCTAATGTACCTAGAATAGTCAAATTCAGAGACAGGATATAGATTGGTGGTTGCCAGGGGCTGGGAAGAAGAGTGATGAGGAGGTATTAACTAGGAGCCCAGCGTGCAATTCGAAATCCCGTGGTGCCGCCCACCCTCAAATCGCCGGTCCGGCCCTGCCTCGCTCTCTGGCCCCTGAGGCAGCCCAGCCGCTGCTGATCAGGCCCTCCCCCAGCGCAGGCGCATGGAGGCCCCTGCTGCCCTGCCCCCGACACTGAGCACGCAACCTCCTCCTGTCCAGTAGACCCGTTACGGCGTCCTGGTTAATTAGCATATTTCTCTATTATATAGATAGATAGATAGATAGATAGATGATAGATAGATAGATAGATAGATAGATAGATAGATAGATAGATAAGTATGGAGTTTCCATTGGAAGAGATGAACAAGTTTGGAGATGGATGGTGGCGATTTTCACACAACAATGTGAATATAGTTAATGCCACTGAACTGTACACTACAGCTGGTTAAGATGGTAAATTTTATGCTTTGTAAAGTTTGCCACAATTGTACAAAGCTAAAAGAAGAAACACACAATATCTTACACTACATAGAAAGGAGGTGAGAGAACAGTTGGAAAGACAGACAGGAGGTCATTGCTCTAGTTCAGTATTAAGACAGCAGTGGTCCAGGGCAAGAGAGATGCAGAGAACCTGTGGATCTGAGACGGATATGAAAGGACAGAAGCTACAGGGCTTATTGCTGGATGATATAACTGTTCATTGTTTGTACTCTGATACACTGGAAGTCTTCAGACCACACTTGTGGAGGGGATGGTAAAAACTGGTGAAAGGCCTTTGACTGGCAAATGTGTTTAAGCTTGATATCTTGGTCACAACAAGGCAGACTTTATTCTTAAACTCTTCAGTAGTCTTGGATGGAGTGTGGGAGCGATTGCTGTTGACATGTGAATGTTTGCCTGCACTGCCATGCAGCAGTCACGTGCTCTGGGTGAACATGGCCTGCCTTGTGATTTGCAGTGATAACTAGCATGTGGCTGGAGTTGCTCATTCTCTTCCTTATTAGTAATGCACGTCTTCCATTAGCATATGCAACTAACGACTCCCTTTCCCCTGTGCAGTGTTGACATTCATTGTAATGATTTATTATCCGAGCTAAATAACCCTCAATATGAAACAACAAACATGCCTGTGTTTGTGTTTTCCATTTGTTTTGTTTTCTCTTTCTTGCTTCTGTATAAGTAGATAGTTTTTTATGTGATAATTATGTGGTACCCAAACAAACAATTGGAAAACCCACTGGAAAGGTTAAGAATGTCTGCAAGGTTTATTTTTTTAAAAAATGGAAAAATCCACTGGCATCTCGCATTAGTGCCTTGGGATTTTAAAAATAATTAGATTATTAAGATGATGTTTGTTATGAGGAAACACTCCATATACGATTTAATGGTCTATGAAAGGGCCACACTTGGACTTCCCGTGGAGTCTCCAATGCCCCCCACCCAGGAGTCTTGTTTTATTCACTTGAGATGTTTCCAAAATGGTCTGAACGAGGAGCTTACAAAGTGGTAGAGTAGTGGCTGGGTCTGGAGTTCTGCAATTGGTCTGACTGAGTTATATCCCAACAAGCCACTCCCAAGTGTGTAACCTTATCAGGGGTGGGGAACATCCAGCCTGTGGGCCATATAAGGCCCTCAAAATTATTTGGTCTGCCCTGCCAAGGCATTAGTGGTGAGTGAATTAAATGTTTGAGCAAATGTAGCAGGCTAATTTTCAAGTTGATAATTTTGTATGGCCCTCGGATGATGTTATAAATAGCCAAATAGTGCTTGGAAGAAAAAAGGTTTCCCATCCCTGTGGGCACAACAGCCATACCTATCTCATAAGGTCCTTGTGACGATTAACTAAGATAATAAATGTGAAACTCTTAGAATAACTGCTCAGTAAATATTATCAGTTACTGTAAACTGCAAATATTTTCATGAGAAAGACATGGTATATGAAAATAAATATATGTAAAGACAATATAAAAGGGTAAAGAGAAAAATATATACATCAAGGTCATTATTTGTGCAACTATGTATATGATAGTGAAATTAATGTGGAGTGCTTAATAGTATACTAGGGGCCTGGTGCATGAAATTCGTGCATTCGGGGGGGGGGGAGGGTCCCTCAGCCCAGTCTGAACCCACTCACAGTCTGGGAGCCCTCAGGGGATGTCCAACTGACAGCTTAGGCCCACTTTCTGCATCCTTAGCACTACTTTAGTCAGACATCCTTAGCACTACTGCAGAGGTGGGAGAGGCTCCTGCCACCGCCGCTGCACTCACCAGCCATGAGTCTGGTTCAGGGCTTCTGGCTGAGCGGTGCTCCCTCTGTGGGAGCACACTGACCACCAGGGGGAAGCTCCTGCATTGAGCATCTGCTCCCTTGTGGTCAGCGTGCATCATAGCAACTGGTCGTTCCAACGTTCAGTCGATTTGCATATTAGCCTTTTATTATGTAGGTTGGAGTTCTTAAGGTCCATGATAAAGATATGGCAGTATTTTACCCTGTACAAGAGAGAGCAGAAATTTTGAGTCTTAAATGGTTTGATGTTGTTTTAAAAGTATGTCCTCCAAGCCTGTCGGATGTGGCTCTGTGGTTGAGCGTTGACCCATGAACCAAGAGGTTGCTGGTTTGATTCCTGATAGGGGAACAGGCCTGGGTTGCAGGCTCAAACCCAGTCAGTGGGGAGGATGAGAGGGCATGCAAAAGGCAGCTGATGGATGTTTCTCTCTCATCGCTCTCTATCCCTCTATCTCTCTATTCCTCTCCCTTCCTATCTCTCTCAACATAAATAAATAAATAAATAAATAAATAAATAAATAAATAAATAAAACATGGTATAGTCTCTTTAAAAAAAAGTATGTCTTCCCCAACTCTGGTCATTTTATTTCTTATTAATTGTTTCCCATTTTAATCACTGTGACCCTTTCCTCTTCACATCATTTTGGACATTGGAGACTTTTCATTGGCTAATGATAATTTCCATCTCTTAACATCACAGACAAATAATTGAATTGTATTGCATCAGGTTGAAGTTACCTTACCTGGCTTACTATGACAGTTTTGTTTTCTAAAGAAAAAGAAACACTAATTTTTTTTGTTGAGCTTCAGCTTAAAAACCTAAGCAGGTTCTTCTTGCCACGGGCTTTTCCCCCATAGAAACTTGTTATTGATGTTTTGTAAGTATCATATTCCATTCAAAGGTAAAAGGCTGCTTCCACTTGCCATTTTTCTAGTGATTTTTTTCTTACACTGTGTCTGCAAGTCAACACTCTTGGGCTCAATTAAAATATGTATTTAGCCAGTGGATTTGCAGGAAAAAGACCAAACTGGAATACTAATACCTGGCTCCTGCCTGTGAATACAAGGATGGTGCATATTGAGGGATGCTTTCAAGACAATGGCCAGCGAGCTCAGGAAACCTGGCAGTGATTGCACCTCGCTACACATGTACAGTGGGATGTGGTTGAAAATTTTTAGCACACTCAGGTGTTGCTCATTAAAATTACAATTTGATTGAGATCATATCCAAATAGAAAATTCAAAGCCACTAAAACAGGCGTCCTCAAACTACGGCCCGCGGGCCACATGCGGCCCGCCGAGGACATTTATCCTGCCCGCCGGGTGCCACTGCCTGTCCTGCTTAGCAGCCGACTTGTCCCGGGCCCGCAGTGCGCATAGGAATTTGTTCATAGTTGTTTTTGTTTTTTTTTAAACTATAGTCCGGCCCTCCAATGGTCTGAGGGACAAGTGAACTGGCCCCCTGTTTAAAAAGTTTGAGGACCCCTGCCTAAAATGATGCCACGTTCTGTCTTCCCCATGCCTACAACCCCATGGGACAGAGGCTAGTTTTGCCCAACCTCTGCTCTAAAGACCTTACATGTGGCATCATGATTGCAACTCATATATGTGGAGATTTTACTATGTGTCAAGCCCTCCGCCCCTAGCTGGGGATGTGATGACGACCATAGGCAGGCTCAGCCTCTGCCTCTTGGAGCTTCCATTCTAGGGATTTGG
This sequence comes from Plecotus auritus, assembly GCF_963455305.1. Lineage (NCBI taxonomy): Eukaryota > Metazoa > Chordata > Mammalia > Chiroptera > Vespertilionidae > Plecotus > Plecotus auritus. Next base: position 9,179,174 of record NC_137773.1, on the reverse strand, counting down.
GAGGAGATGATGTCGATATAGTCATGAAAATCAGAAAAGGTGTCCCTAAGCAGGTGCCAGCTGAGCAGGGCAATGAAGCTTCGTGACTAGGAATGATTATCTTGGGCAAGGAAAGCAAGATATGGCCTTGTGGAAAGTGGGGGTGTGGCCAGATAAAGATCTGAGAGCAGTTCTGAGTGGCTAGAGCCAGAGACAGCAAGGTCCAAGATAATTCTGGAGAAATAAGGACCAGTCCATGGAGGCCACATTAGAAATGTTATCTTGACTTCTTAGACCAGTGGTCGGCAAACTCATTAGTCAACAGAGCCAAATATCAACAGTATGATTGAAATTTCTTTTGAGAGCCACATTTTTTAAACTTAAATTTCTTCTAACACTACTTCTTCAAAATAGACTCACCCAGGCCGTGGTATTTTGTGGAAGAGCCACACTCAAGGGGCCAAAGAGCCGCATGTGGCTCGCGAGCCGCGGTTTGCCCACCACTGTCTTAGACCAACTTTAGTCCATAGAGGTACTATTGATTGTCTTCCCAATGCTGCAGCAAATTAAAGCTGAAAGTGGTGAAATAACCTCATACCTCAGCTGGAAGTGGCAGATGCATATTTAAACCGTTGTCTGAATTTATAACCACCACATTGAACTCCCACTGGAAGTACAACGCCTCCCTAACAGTTCTGTGGATTTCTGACTCACAGTATCACCCAGTGTCAATGTAGTCTTTCTGTAGAGTCTATTACTGAAGATAACCATTGGTTTAATTTATAGCCAAAGGAAGCCAAGTTAACTGCTGGCAGACTAAACAAGATACACAGGTGAACTTTTACACAGCCATTGTTACTTTTACACCAATTCTTAGGTCTCCGAGCTTCAGAGGGAGGCTTGGAAATTAGGGTTTGAATACTATTGGTCCCACTGGGCAATGCCATGGCTGGGAGAGAATCATATAGCTTTCTTAGCTGGTACCAAGTTGTGAAGTCCAAAAGCGAGTTTAAAGAGAACTAGTATTATATTTTTAAGCGATTACAATGCATTTAAGGAATGAAAGTAGTCCTCTGAGGTTCAATGCAATGAGAAGAAAAGAAAATGAGAGGGGAGGAAAGTGAAGGGAAGACGAGAAGAGAGAGAGAGAGAGACATTGCTATAATATATGCTCACTTCAATCATTCTTTCTTCTCTTCCCTTTTCTCTCTTCCCTGTCAACATTTTTGCTTTGAAGCTAAACACTTGATAGATGAGCCTTGCACTAAAGAAAATGCCCTCTTTTGTGTACAAAAGCTTGGTAATTGCTGCAGAAAGATACTTAGTTGCTCATAATATTCATATAATCAGATTAGTTTTGAAGCCTACCTCAGCGGAGGAGGTTGGAGTAATCCAATTCATGCCTGTTTGCCTCGTCCATGTGAGTGCTTCTTCTTCCCAATCACTTTATCCTTCCTGTTGGCCTCAGTGGGTGCCAGCCACAAAGCTACCCCAGCACTTCCGTGGACAAGTCAATTATTGCATCAGAAAGAAAAGAGAGAGGGAGACAATTTAAATGCTTGAAGAGGTGTGAGTTTTTGTTTTTGCTTTTGCTTCTGCTTGTTGCTTTATTGGTAACAGCTGAAATTATCCGGAGGCTTCTCAACCTATGCTACTCCAATTTTGTTGGGCAGGTAACATCTCAATTCATAGACATCTGTCTCGTGACCAATCCATCCGAGTTGAGCTTTGAACATATGGCTGTGTCTGATGGCTTCCCGGATTCCGCCGGGGAGAGTTTTGTAAGATCTCTATTTGAGGGAGCAGCCACACACAGATGAGAGATACACTCCTGGAATTAATTATTGCTTGCCAAGTTTGAGGATTGATTCGTTCTAAGCCCAGAGCCAGCGACTTCATGCTGAAATGTCTTTCATGATCCGGGTGCGGCGCCCCTTCGCAGACCTTCTAACCCAATGCCGTTTGTTCTTTGCTGATAATGGTGGACTTTGTATGTGAGCTTTTTCGTTTGAAATCCACTTTCTCATCATAAACATGTAGCTATAGTGAGGGCCGTACATTCCCTGGGACTGAGAATTAAGAACAATCTTACCTTGCAACTTCAGGCTTCCCCTTTTCTGTGAAGGCTTCCTTTCTTCTTGAAATGAAAGATGACATTTCAGCCATTGGACATAGGCTGATGTCAACAATGGAATCCAATTCACGTTATTCTGCGTGAATAATGAACCCATTGTGTGTGTGTGTGTGTATCACACACACACACACACACACACACACACACACACACACACATATTCCCTGGGATAGAGGAGTGGCCTCCAGAGTTTCTGATCTTTCCTGAAATGAATTCTACTTGAACAACTAATATATTTTTTAAAATCCTAATGGTTGGTGGAATCTAATGGGGGAAACTAGCATGGTTCACTATGCTAGCTTCCTGTTGGTAAGAAATCTACCTGCCGAAACCGGTTTGGCTCAGTGGATAGAGCGTCGGCCTGCGGACTGAAGGGTCCCGGGTTCGGTTCCGGTCAAGGGCATGTACCTTGGTTGCGGGCATGTCCCCAGTGGGGGGTGTGCGGGAGGCAGCTGATCGATGTTTCTCTCTCATCGATGTTTCTAGCTCTCTATCTCTCTCCCTGCCTCTCTGTAAAAAATCAATAAAATATATTTAAAAAAAAAAAAAAAGAAATCTACCTAAAGGCATGTCAGCTGTGTGAGATTTTTTCGTGATTAATGTCATATCTCACTTATGGCTTGATTGGCCTTTTTTTTTTTTTTAAAGGTAGCACAACTCTCCAGTCTTTTGGAACCTATCAGACCTACTTTTACTGCAAAAGTGCCCTATTAATAATTTTGCTTCATATAGATTGCCACCATGCCAAGTTTAAGCACCTACAATAGCCAGGCTTGCATTTTAAATGGAATCAGTATCCTGTTGACCAGAAGGATGAATAAAACTATTCTCCATTCTATGTTTAACTTCTTTGAAATTATTGACAGGTCTTTTATTTTAGAAGTGCATTTTACAGGGAAGAAGACTTCCTAAATATGATTTAATTCTTTTTTTCTCCAGAGAAATAGGATTTAAACTTTGTGCTTGTACCCTCCAGAAATGGTTCAAACAGAGTCCAAATATCATAGAAGAGGCTGTATTGTCTCAGAGCCCACATCAGTCTTGTGATAAAGAGAATTAAATCCTCACTGTCCACCGATTGCGAGCCAATCCAAGCCATGAGATACACTGAAATGACAGAGAGCTTTAAAGTTGAGCATTTTTTGTGTGCTCTGTGGTTGGGAATTCGGTTGGAAAAATATGGTTCGAACTATTTTGACAATGTTTAACCTGCTTAAATTGGATTTTTTTAAAGTGCACAAATTGATGTTCTGCCTACTTGGAGGATGTTTTAAAGATACCAAGACTTCAAAGAAAAACAGTGTGAATGAATCAGGTGCAAACATCCCTGTATCCATCCTAGCCAAATTAGTTTAGGATTTCCTAGGGCAAGGCTAAATTAGAATGATGCTCAGGCATCAGGGAAGTACCACTGGAGATCATCATTTTTAGGGGGTGGGGCTGAGAAAAGTAAAGATATTTCACCTCTTGTGGTAATCACTAAATGGCATCAACTTCATAGGTATTTTTCAAGGCTGCAATTGAATATTCTTAGTTTCCCTGCTACTAAGAGAATGGAGAATTGTGTCAGCTCCTGGTCCATTGGAATTTGGGGTATTAGGTGACCTTTCTGACCTTCACTATTCTCCCCTGCCTACTTACTTGGTCAGCAGATATCTTTCTGCTTCTTACTGCAGGGTAAATTAGGTCTCGAAAACAGCAACACGTATTAGACACCATATCAGCTCCAGAAGCTGAAAGCATTTTTTTAAAATGAAGCCAGAGAGATGGAGTGATCTGCTTGATAATAAAGCTTAGCTTTAATGCCAGCTCCATGCTGTTACAGCATATTACTAAACAGCAAGAAATGTGGCACAGATGTTGTGGCGGCCATATTTTACACCATCCAAAAGGTCATGTCGCTTGTTATTACATTCAGAATCAATATTAAGTGAGCGTTCCAAATTTCAGCTGTCAGTTGAATTTATTGCTGCAAAGCAAAGCCTAAGGTTTCTCAACTGTGATTCAAGCAAGCTAACAAATTAACTAGTATGAGGGCATGCCTAGAAGAAGCAGGTGACCCACATGCCAACAGCAAAAGCTGGGGTCTTATATAGCTGTGAGAAAGGGCTGCCCCAGTTGCCACTCAGAAACAATTGCCATCTCTATATTTTAGGAAGGGAGGGAGGGAGGGAAAAGGGAAGGGAGGAACGAGGGGAAAGAAGGGAACTAAGGGAACGAAGGGAAGGAAGGGAGGAAGGGAGGGAGGGAGGGAAGGGAGGGAGGGGGAGGGTAGGAAGGGAGGAAGGAAGGCTCTCCGGTGGATGAAATATGCTGAGGCAGCAGCTTCTTTAGATCATGTGTGGTGTATAAATGTCTGCCTGACAGTGCTCAGAATAGTTAGCACACCTTGGCTATAACTTGCATTGCCAAGTTTGCCTAAAAATCTGGTCACCTAGGCTTACTCCAAAATCTTTTTGAGATCTAGACAAAAAACACCAAGCCAGGTGCTAATTGAGCTATATGTTTATCTTGCCATTTATCATCTCAACGGCCGTATTGGGAGAGTCTTTCCTAGCTGTAGTCAGTTCTAGAAAAGGTACAAAAATATCTGATAGATATTAAAGTGAACTGGGGGGTCCACGTTAGCGAGAAGAAACTGTAGGTTATATCCATCATCAGATCAAGAGAGTTCTACACAGTCTCAGGAAAGCCATACCAACGTATTCCACGCAGAATGGCTGGTGAGAAAATAATGTAGACTACTGTTGGCTACCATGGCAAGCCTATGAATCCAGATACCAGGATTTGCTCTGAAATTATTTTTAAAACGTACCCTTCACACTCTCTTTGTCTGTGATATGGTCTCTCCAGTGCATCTGTTGAGAGAAGGAGTGTTGCCCAATTAGCAAGTGGTCCTGAAGATGTACTGGGGCTTCTGCGGGATGGGAGAGCTCACAGGGCCGTCTCGCCAGGGGGAGGGAGCAGGAGGAAGCCAGGCTTTGAGGTCCTTTGGCAACTGGGACTTCTCTCCTGAGAATTCCCAGCTCTTGGTGGACGATCTCAGCTCTTGGTGGATGATCTCCTGAGATTCTGGACACATTAGTCAATCTCCAAACTGCTGCAACTCAACATGAGGTTTAACTGAGGTCTTGAGATGCTTCTTTGACAAGCCGTACGTACTCACATCTGCATATTCTCTCTTATTCTGCTTTCTGTTACAAATGCAAGGGATGGCTTTTAATTGACTTTACTAGGAGTGTTTAGGGGGCAGAAATCTGTAATTCTTGTAAATAAATACTCCAGTCAAGGACTATTCATTATTCAAGATTCAATAAACATTTTTTTTGAGTACGTACTCTGGGCACATTCTATGTTCAGTGCTCTGGGTGAAAAAGGTAAACAAGACAGGGTTCCTGTCCTCAGGGATTGGTGCAGAAGTAGGTGTATTTGAGTAAGTATAGTGCAGTGTAGCAGTGTGTAGTTAAAAATCCTCTTACCTTTTGACCCCACATGTTTATTTCTAGAAATGTATCCAAAGAAACAGTGCAAAATTATGTTTAAGTTGATATTCGTTCTTTCATGGTGATTGACAGCTAAGTAAATGCTCAGTGACTATTTCTTGAATAAATAAATATTATTAGGAGCTATTTATAAGAGCAGAAGTGGGAAATTCTAAATATGCAAAATAGAGAACTAGTTAAAAATGACATGTACAAATTAAACGATTTCAGAGGAATTTAAAATGTTGTGAGGATATTTAATGACATAGGGAAGATTTTCTAAATATATTGTCAAATGAAAGCAGCTTACAAAGAAATATGCGTCGCACCAGTTTGATTTCGTGAAAAGAAAATAAATGCACACACAAAGAGAGAAGCATTCAGATCCTGCATGACCAAAGCAAGGATTGATGGGGGAACCAAACAGTGAAGCAAGGAGTCGTAAAAACCAATCCAAACATATCTAAATATTTTGTTTCTACTTAAAACATAGAAAACTATTTTTTCCACTGATCTTAAACTGCACTGATCTTAAGGGGCGAGGCCATGCTTTTCCTCTGAGTGTGAAATTGTCTCTTCCTTGCAGAAACAGCTCCTATTATGCAGCATTTATGATTTCCTACTTCAGTTCTTCAGAATAAAGCAAGAAATGTAAAGGCTTTCAAAGAAGTCTGAATCCTGAATCCTGCTGGATGGTTACATGTTCCCCATCAATTTTTTCCCAGTTGTATCCATACCTAATTTGACAGCACTGTTTGTGCCAATTTGCATGCATTGAGGTTTCTTCCAAGCACTGGATTCAAGAAAATGCTTTGTGTTTTCACCATTTCATTGGTTCATGCTATATTTAACTGAATTGTGAAATTAGATTAAAACACAAGTGACATAAATCGGGTTGGGGGAAAACATCATTTGCAGGAGCAGAAGGGAGAAGGTTATTAGAGAGTCGCCTACAAGCTGTATGCCATGGCTATGTTTGTGTGTTTTACAGAGGGGTGGGGAGTAGGAGCTAATCCAACTCATCAGTCAAGCGAAGGTCGATGAGGGGAGCTTTGGGTGTATACTTGAGCAAGGAGAGAGCAGAAAGTGACAAAGAATAGATACCACGTGTTAATAGTGCTTATCTCTGGAAGAGGGAATTTTTAGAGATTGGCATTCTTTTTCCTCTTTTCTGTGTTATTTAAACTCTTTATAATGAATAAGTATACTTTTATAAGCAGACAAAGTATTCATTTACTCAATTTTTAAGTAAATTTTGAAAATAAAAGCTGCATTGTGGTTACATGATACAATCCGTGTTTGAGAGGTGGTGTGACAAATTCCTTAGCAGCACTGTCTTTGCTCTTGGGCTCCCTGGCTTTAAATCTCAGACCAGCCACTTTTAGCATGTGAAACCTTGGGAAAGTACAATTTAAACCCTCTATAGTGCTCCAGCTTATATAACTGAACAATAGAGATAATAGTATTAGCAACCACCAGCAACTAATGCTATCAGTTGTGAAGACCAGATAAGGTATATCGAGATCTTAGAAGACCACTGGATGCAGGGAAAATGCTTAAATATTAGCTAGGTTCTTGTTTCGCTATTCTTTTTCTTAGGTCACCAGTGGACTTCATTCCTACATTGTGAGCCAAAGCTGAGATTTCCATATCATTCTCAGAAAAATGCAAGGAAGCAAATGATTAAGTGAGAGTGTGTGTTTGTCTTGATGTTATAGGGTTGGGGTGGGCAAACTATGGTCCACAGGCCAAATCTGACCCACCGCCTATTTGGGGAAATACAGTTTTCTTGGATCACGGCCACAGCTTTCATTTATGTATCGTATGGCAGCTTTCACGATCCAACAGACAGAACTGAATAATTGCAGCAGGGACTGCATGGGTTACAGCAGCTAAAATATTTACTCCCTGACTTTTTATAGAAGAAGGTTGCCCACTCCTGCTGTAGGGAATCCATCGAGATAGTATCATTGTAAGCTGGAGTAAAAAGAGGTTTTGTGAGCTAGAAAGAGGCAGGTGAAAGAGGATACTCAGATGTGTATTCCCATCACGTGTGCAAGGAATCTGCTGAAACCAATAAGAAGTGCTCAGGTGCAAGAATAGTGTTTAAAAAAAAAGTAGGGTAAGACCAGTGGGAAGTTCTTTGTCTGCAGCAACAAAGGTGTTTAGGGCTAGTGTGTTGGACAACAGGGAGCCATTATGGGCTGTTGAGCAGGACAAACATGGACCCGACATGGCTTAAAGGAGCTTACCTGACAGTGGGGTGTGTGCAGGATTGTAGATGGTAAACCTATAACTGGAGAATAAATAGGTGGCCGGAAGAGTTATGTGGTGATGAGGAAAGAGCGTCTCTGCAAGAATAGTGGTTGGGAGGGAATAGAAAATTAAGTTTCACATACTCCTTTAATCTTTATAAGAACTATTTCCCATGTTCTCACAAAGAGAACGCCATGGGTTTCTTCCCTGGAAAAAAGCCCAGTAATACATAGTCAACAGCAGAGTTTATCCACATTAGCAGAATAGCACAGTCTTTTCTGCAAAAGGAATTAAAATAATTCCAAAATGGGATACTTGATCTGTATAAAACCCCAATTAGGCTCACAGTGCCTTTCTTTAACAGGCATGTGTGCATCCATGTGTAGGCTGCACAAGCTTTCATTGGGGGAAACAATATTAAAACCATTTATTCCATCAGAATTCCTTTTGCGATGGCAAGATCTGGGTGCTCACCTTGCTAGTTACCAATGTCTGATCTCCCTGACACTCTACTGAGCCCTTGGCTGATGCTGTCAACAGCGTTAATATATATCAGGCTGCCCCCAGAGCTTAGGGTGTCTTTAGAGTTCTTTATCATAGTACAGAACATCATAGTGGTAATGAGGTGGAAGGAAGAAAGTTCCCATCCTAAATGTAAAGAGAAAATAAAAGCATGCTGCATGCAACCTTTAATTTTTTTTTTAATCCTCACCTGAGGATATGTTTTTATTGATTTTTTAGGCAGAGAGAGAGAGAGAGAGAGAGAGAGAGAGAGAGAGAGAGAGAGAGGCATCGATGTGAGAGAGAAACATGGATTGGTTGCCTCCCATACCAGTCCCAACCTGGTATCAACCCCACAACTTAGGTACGTGCCCTGACCAGCAATTGACCAGCAGTGGAACCTACCCCCTTTTGTTGTACAGGACAACACTCCAACCAACTGAGCCACCCAGTAAGGGCCACATGCAACCTTTTAAACACCATGTAGACTGGCAGTGATAGGTAGGGGGTTTTGAACTGCATCTTCAAGGTCCTCTGTTAATTATTATTAAAGCCTCCGTTGACAAGAGGTCTTTAGCAACTCATAACCAAGAAACAACCCAGCAACAAAGATAATGTTAGAGGCCATATTCACTGCTCTACCAGCTAAGAGCTGCTCTAGAATTCAATGGAGGGCAGGGGGAGGAAGTGGACATGATCCTCAGTAGCCTACACCCTAGATTGTGAGATCCCAAAATGCACGTGTCCTAAATTAACAAGGTTAGGTGGACACTTACATGTTGTACTCTTTTGAGAAAAATTAGAACCTATTACTTCCTATTGTCCTGTATACAGTGGATTTACTAGGTCCCACTCTTCCTCTGTAGTCTTGTCACCACAGACTTAGAACAACATAAACTAGGGCCAAACTATTTGAATGACTGAGTTTTAAGAGATGTGTTAGTCACTAGCTCTTCATTTGATGCTGGAGTCAGGGAACACAGTAGAACAAATGTGGCTGAGAGAGACAGGCATTCGGAAATGCTTGGTAAGCCCTGGCATTACAAAGCTACCCTACAGTTGCTGCTCACAAATACTGTTCAACTCCCTAGAACAGTGGTCGGCAAACGGCGGCTCGCGAGCCACGGTTTGCCGCTCTGCTGACTAATGAGTTTGCTGACCACTGCCCTAGAAGACCACATCCAACAGGAACTGGGGCAGCAGGAGGGAGAGAGAAGGAGGGAGGGAGGGAAGGAGGGAGGGAGGGAGGGAAGGGGAGAGAGAGGGAGGGAGCAAGGAAGGAAGGAGGGAGGGAGGGAAGGGGAGAGAGAGGGAGGGAGGGAGGGAGGAGAACATAGCCACTCTTACATTTGCATGAAAGGTTGTGAGCTATCCTTCAGCGCTCCAGAGAGACCAGGGCCAAGCTCAGGAAGCCCCATGACAAGTCTGGACTATCCCACATTTATAGCGATAAGGGAGAGTTTCCCAGAGCACAACACTGGCCACACTGCAGGGGAGTCCAGCTGGTCCACACACTTGGCAATAAGTGCACTACCCACATAGCAAGAACAGTGTTTGCTGTTTTTACTCTTTCGGTCCGTTTTATTATGTCAAGGAGAAAGTCTGCATTTGATGTTAGCATGTCTAACTTCATAACATAGCCGATTCCTCATTATTTGCGGATTCCGTATTTGTGAACTTGCGTACTCACTAAAATTTCTTTGTAACCCCAAGATCAATACTGTGGCACTTTCACAGTCATCTGTGGCTGTGGGCAGAGCAGTGAAAACTGTGAGACATCCTACGTGCCCGTTCCCAGCGGAGGCAGAGAGAGCAAGGGACTCTCTGCCTTCTTGCATCAGTTCTCATAATGTTAAAAAGTGTTCTTTCACAGTCTATTTAGTGCCACGTTTTTCACAAAGCTGTGCTTTTTATTGTAATTCTGCTGCTTAAAGTGGCCCCTGAGCATGGTGCTGTCTGGGGATCCTAAGCTCAGGACAGCTGTGATGGGCCTTAAGAAGAAAACACATAAACATGTGCGTTAGAAAAGTTTTGTTCAGACATGAGGTACACTGCTCTTGGCCATGAGTTCAATGTTAAGGAGACAACAATGTCTACTAAGTAAGTTGTCTTTAAACAGGAACGCACCTAAAACAAAGCTTTAAAGTGACCAGTTGATGAAAATGATTGGCCAGAGACTTCTAGGAGCCTAACCCTGCATTTCCCCTGGGAGCAATGGTTCAGCATTCCCCAATTCAGCATCCATGATAACTTTATAGAACATAACTACACAGCCCTGGCTGGTGTTTCCCACTGGTTAGAGCATCGGCCTGTGCACCCAAGGGTCATTGGTTCAACTTCCAGTCAAGGGCGTGTACTTGGGTTGCAGGTTCAATCCCTGTCCCAGGTCTGGGCATGTGTGGAAGGCAACAATCTATGTGTCTCTCTCACACAGATGTTTCCCTCTCCCTTCCCTGTATCTCTCCCTCCCTCTTTTCCACTCTTTCTTAAAAAAAAAAAAAAAAAAAAGGAAAAATATCCTCAGGTGAGGATTAACAACAACGAAAAACACATAACTACCACAAATCATGAGGATCTTACTTAGAATGAGCCAGCAATAGCATTTGTAAACACTTTTGCTTCCATGTTTTTATTTTGCATATTTCATATTATACATTTTTGCTGCTACCTTCTATTTATGGCAGTGGTCGGCAAACTGTGGCTCACGAGCCGCAGTTTGCCACTCTGTTGACTAATGAGTTTACCGACCACTGATTTATGGGATAAATAGCATTGTAAAGTTTCTTTGTGTTATCAAGTGGTGATACAAAGGTGTTTTTTCCCCACAAATATATTGATTTAAGTAAAATAACTGAGTTAAAGAATAGATATTAAGTTAAAGATTCTAGGAAATATGGCAGTAATTATGCACATAAAATAACAAGTGAAGGCGGTAGGCAAAAAATAAGTTTACGGAACCCTACAATTGGAGGAGGCACTTGTCCTTCACCTTTCTTGGCGACTGCTTCCTTGGAGTCTCGTGCTATAACTGATAGGAAGTTTAGCAGAGGTACTGTGACTTAGTTCCCTGGGAAAGCAAAGATTAAGTGGAAGTGATCAGGTAAGTGCATGGCCATTCTAAACTCAAGTTTAGGCCTTGACAATCTAGACAAAATTTAGGAAGAGTGTAGAATAGGACTTTTCTATAGCGGATTTCAGTCTCCTTATCTTTACTAGCAGACTTCTGAATTACTGTTACCACTATCATAATAGCTCACCACACTTGGCCTTTTAAAAAAAAATCTTTATTGTTGAGAGTATTACAAATGTCCCCCCTTTCCCCTCCCCTGGCCCCCTCCACCTGGTTCCCACCCTGCCCCAAGCCTTCACCACCCTGTTGTCTGTGTCCATAAGGAATGCATATATGTATATAAATTATTTGGTTAATCTCTTCCTAAACCCCCCCCCCCCCTTTCCTCTGAGATTCATCAGTCTGTTCCATGTTTCCATGCCTCTGGTTCTATTATATTCATCAGTTTATTTTGTTTATTAGATTCCTTGTTCATTTATTTTGAATTTTAGATTCAATTCTTTATAGAGATGCATTTATTGCCACTTTATTGTTCATATTTTTCATCTCATCTTCTTTTTCTGTTTCTGTTTCTTTTTCTTTTTCTCCTCCTCCTTCTCCTTCTTCTCCTTCTCCTTCTGCTTCTGCTTCTGCTTCTGCTTCTGCTTCTTCCTAACTGATTTTCTCTTTCTGCTTTTAAGATTCTTTGTCTTTGACCATTGGCATTTTAATTATGATGTGTCTTGGTGTGGGCCTCGTTGGGTTCCTCTTCCTTGAGACTCTCTATGCCTCTGGACTTGTAAGTCTATTTCTTTCACCAGGTGGGGGAAGTTTTCTGTCATTATTTCTTCAAATAGGTTTTCAATTTCTTGCTGGCTCTCTTCTCCTTCTTGCACCCTCATAATGCGGCCGTTGGTATGCTTGAAGTTGTCCCAGAGACTCCTTACACTATCTCATATATTTTTAAAAAAATATATATTTTATTGATATTTTACAGAGAGGAAGGGAGAGGGATAGAGAGCTAGAAACATCGAGGAGAGAGAAACATCAATCAGCTGCCTCCTGCACACCTCCCACCGGGGATGTGCCCGCAACCAAAGTACATGCCCTTGACCGGAATCGAACCCGGGACCCTTCAGTCTGCAGGCCGACGCTCTATCCACTGAGCCAAACCGGTTTCGGCTATCTCATATATTTTTATTCCTTTTACTTTTTGCTCTTCTGATTGGGTATTTTGTGCTTCCTCATATTCCAAATTGTCAATTTGATTCTCAGCATCCTCTACTGTTGGATCCCTGTAAATTATTATTTGTTTCAATTAGTATATGCTTAATTTCTGACTGGTCCTTTCCGTATCTTTGAAATTCTCACTAAGATCCTTGAAAGTCTCACTAAGTCTCTTGAAGCTCTCATTCAGATCCATGAGCAATGTTATGACCATTGTTTTGAAATCTGTATCTAGTAGTTTGCTTGCTTCGATTTCATTTAGTTCTTTTTCTGGAGATTTCTTTTATTCTTTCATTGGTGACATGTTTCTTTGTCTCTGCATTTTGGCTGCTTCCTTGGGTTTGTTTCTATGTATTAGGTAGAGCTGCTATGTCTCCTGGAATTGGTAGAGTGGCCACTTTTGTTCTACTGTGTAGTAGGTGTCCTGTAGGGCCCAGACTTAGCCTTTTAAACATGAATTGGCCAGTGGCCCGAGCAAGCTGGCTTGGCCTTATCTGATAAAGGTGAGCCACACCACACCCCAGTAAGGCATTGAGATCCTTTCCAAGCGCGCCTCCCTTCACCACACCTTTCTGCAACCTGCTTTATCACGGAGATAAAGAGAAGGGAGTTATTTGGCACTTTGAGCAAAAGATGTTAAAAATGAAAAGTACAAGGGAGCCGTCAAACTGAAATGAAAGCAATTAAAGAGACAAAAAGTCCCCTTAGCTGCCTTTTGGGTACTTTTTTGATCTTTTCACCAAGGAATTCGTAGCTTAAAATACTGCTGGCGGAAAAGAAATGAACATTATGGGAAGGCTGCTTTGGATTAAAAAGCAAATGTTAGGTGAGTCAATCAAGCAGCCATCAGATTCCATGAATATGGGGCTGCTTGCCTAGCTCCGTGGCCAGGTTCATTCTGGACAACAAAAGTCCCAAGTATAGGAGAAGTGACTTTCATTCACTGCATTTCTAACCAGACTCGTGTCTCCACTGGGCTTGGCATGTTTTTTTTTTTTTTTTTTTTAGGATCATCTGACCAACTTGCAGCTTCTGCCACTTAAAGGAAGGGTGGTTGCTTAATTTCAAAGCCCAGGGAGAGGCCAGTGCTTCGGCAATTGGGTGTGAGCTCAGGTTCTGTTCTCACCATGGAAGATGAAACATTGATCTGCTCCAACGAAAAGCAGAATTTTTTTTTTATCTCTTTTGTGTTTGTTTGTTTTTCCCTCATTCCCCCAGGATGCTTTTGTTCACCAGCACAAACCTGGCTCAGCTCACCCAGGCAGTCCAAGAGGAAGGGTCAGGTTGGTCTGGGAGATGGTGAGGGCTGGGCCTGGGGCTGTGCAGGGCGAGAGGGCAGTGTGTTTGTGGCTGACTAGTGGATGCTGCGGGGCAGACCCACGCAGCCCTGGCTGCAGCTTTGACCGCTGGGAGCCAGAGCACAGTGTTGAAGAAGGAAGGGTTTCTGAACCCCAGTTTAACAAGCCCTCCGCAGCTCCGGTTCCAATCCCCAGGAAACTCATTAATGCAGTTAGATGCCACGGCAGTGCACTCCTAAGACAGACGGGAAGTGGAACCACCCCTCAGCTCCACGGATGCCAAGCAGCATCTTCATTCATTAGCCCAACCTCTCCTTCCACGCTGACCTCCCGGAGATGCTCTGACCTCTGAGAAATAGCCCAGGCATGATTCCACACCATCGTATTGTTTCTAACGCTACAAAAATGTCAACCAATGCATGAAGGGCTCTTTGCCTACCCACAAATCACTTGGTCCTGGTAGGAAATCACACAGATTGAACATAACCTGGGTCAAGCTCCTGGGGTGGCAGGCAGGGTGGGGCAAAAGAAGATTTACAGTTGTTCGCATGGAAAATGCTGCAATAATTTTTTTATATATTTTTATTGATTTCAGAGAGGAAGGGAGAAGGAGAGAGAGATAGAAACATCAATGATGAGAATCATTGATAGGCTGCCTCCTGAATGCCCCCTACTGGGGATCAAGCCTGCAACCCAGGCATATGCCCTTGGCTGGAATCAAACCCAGGACCCTTCAGTCCACAGGCCGATGCTCTATCCATTGAGCCAAACTGGCTAGGCCAATTCTACAATAATTAATAAATAATAATATAAGGAGGGGAATGGAGGGATAAGCAAGCACAAATATGTGATACCTTAATCAATAAAGAAATTTTTTAAAAAAAAGAATAAACTGTGCTTCACACCCTCACAACTGTAAACCTAGTTTTGCCCCACCTGTATAATGAGCATCAATGTTTGTGACTGCATGAGAGGGAGAGGGCCCATGGGTTGATAACCTTGTGGAGTGTTTATGCAACAAAATTCAGAGTTGCATATAAAACCAGGACCCCAATAGTGTCATTGTTTAGACAATAGTTATGAGATTGGGTGCTGGAATCACTGTCTAACAAATTCTGTCTCCATCACTTGTTAACTTTTTAGACTTTGGACAAAGCTGCTTAATCTCTGAAGCCTCAGTTTTCTCTTCTGTAAAATGGGGGGTAGGAATAGTGATGACCTGAAAGGTTTGATTTGGGGTTTTCTGGGTTTGGTTAAGAAATAAAGAAAACACTGCATGACTATGATTTGCACAGCATACCTAGCCTGTACAATGCCTGCAGTATGAGCTCAATGCTTACTGCTTCATCTCCTCCCCCTCCTCCTCTTCCTTCTCCTCTCCCTACGGTTAAATCATTTGAAGCAGAAATAGTGCTTTTTACAGAAATTATTTATCCTTTCATTTTAAGCTAAGTTGGATACTAAAGTCTTGAGAACTTTAATTGTGATCACATGTATAGTCATCAGCTGAAAGGTAGGATAGCTCCTGTCCTCTGGAAGTTTACGTTCTACGCATTCTCTGCTCACTTGCTTTTAACCCATCATCTGCAGCGTGAGGAGTTTGAGACTTTGGGGTGCTAAGGACATGGAAAACCATGTTTTCCTCTCTGCCTGCCAGTGAATCTAAGATTTCACACATTTGCATTTGTCGTTGTAATTCTTTTGTTCCAAGAAGGGGTGAAAAGAAGGTTAAAAGGGGTGTCATCCATTGGAAGGAAATATCAAAATGTGTACCAGTCTCTCTTCAGAACATCATGCAAAAGTGAGAGTTTTTGTTATTTGGGTTTTAGTTCAAGATAGAGGATCTAAAATACCAGTGACAAGTGATTTGTGACTCTTACTCAATTTATTCAACTCCAAGCTATTTCAATAAATCCAGGAATTCATCTATATCCTGTTAAATTAAGGTTTTTCCATTTTGAAGGAAATAGTGCCAAATTGATAAAGTCTTTTGAATTACTCTCTAAATAGACTTAATCTTCATTAATGCAGCCCTGCGTGGTATTTCGAGCCAATCTGAATTACCAGGAAATTTTTTCATATATCTAATTCTTAAAATAGGCATGATTTCTCTTTTTCTCCTGTACTGTCTGCCAAAGGCATGTGTGCATGGAAGATTTTATGTACATATAGAGTTTTTCTTTCCTGATCTCCGATCCCAGACCTCCCTCATTTCTGGATACCATATGATATGATTTAATGCAGTCTTTGAATTTCCTTTATTTCTCCTGGTTTTCCCCCCTCCATGCCATGGGAAGATAAATCAACTGTTTATTAACATGCACTTCATTTGGGGAAGTCACCTAGGGGAGTTTCTTTCTTTCCTTTTTATTTTCCTGGCTGATATAGCCACTGAAACTATGTGCATTGCGATTTCCAGGCTCCCTGGATTCAGACCTAGAAAGTAGCTAACACATGATTGATTTCCAGCCCTGCAGGAAGAGGGGAAGCAGTGGAGAAGTCAGATGGATTGATCGCTGCAATGCAGACCCTGTGGGATGCTTCGATATCATCCACATCTTGAATGTCTGAACAGTCCTCCCGTCAATAGGAAAATCCCCAGGATAGTAACTTCATAGGGTCCAGAGAGAAGGTTAAGCAGGCAGGTGTGCCCGCCCACCTTCATCCCTTTCCAGGTCTGCCCTGCCAGAATAAACTGCCGAATTTACAAATTCAGACTTTAGACACAGGCAAATCCGAGGTAGAAGCATTGAGCGGTAGTGCTGAAGCACCCTAAGGGACTGCAAACTCAAATGTCTACAAGTACCGGGTATCCGACAGTGAGTGCTGAATTACTTTTATTCTTACCGAAGCCAAACACCTGCCTACTTACTCTGTGTTTTAAAGCTTGCTAGGGGGTAGTGAAATAAAGTGGTCAAACCAAACATATCCATGGGTCAGCTTTGTCCTACAGTGTGCCACTTGTGACCCCTGAATTAGTCTCGCTCATTTTACAGAAGAGAACATTTAGAATGTGAGACGTGAAGCCCCTTACCCAATGTGGAACACTGGGAATTTCTCACACTTTTTTTTTTGTCCCTGATGTCATTACTAAATGCCATTATTGAAGTTTAATTTCTAGTTTGGAAAGTCAACCTCTAATGCCTCAGGTACCATGCTCTGTGGGATGCAATTTCTTGTAGTACTAGACAGGATTCTTGCCTTTAAAAATGACTGAACGTCAGCTAGCTTCCAAGTATTAAAGGGGGCTGCATTGCCTTGCACAAGAACAGAGAAATTCTAGCTAAAGGCATGATTGGATTCAAATGTTCATATCATCATCAAGACATATTGTATCTCTTGGTCCTTTTTTTCTTTCGGTTGGCCGCATTTTCAGGGAGACACCCCCTTGTAATGACAAGATAAGTTTTGGTTGGCCTAAGCTTCCATATCTATCTGTATAACAACCCAAACAAATTATAATGGAGTTTCTCATTCTTAATAGATATAAACAACAAAATCCTAAGATTGAGTCTCATTGGAATAATTTTGGTCCTGTGCCCTTCCCTGAACCAACCACTGTGGCCACGAGAAAGCATTACACAGATTTAGGCCCGAAGGTGCAGTCTTCCCCCAGTGAGCTTCCTGGCCTGGGAATGAGGAGGAAAGATTGAGACGCTGTTCCAAAAGGAGGTGATGGGCACTAAGCAGGCAAAAACAACAGATAGCAATCATGCTCCCCCTTCTTATTCTGTTCAGAGCTTCTCTCTCCCACCCAGGAGCCTTACTTAGCATGCGGCTTAGGGGGTGGGAATTTGTAGAGTCATGTCTGAGAGTGCCCTGAACCTATCAGAAGGCATCTACTAGGGAGCAGTACAATTTCCAAGGAATTGAATGCAAAATGAGAACTCATTGTTTCTCTCTATTTTCTCCAATCTTTCTTTAATATACATTATTAAGCACTTACTAAATATCAGGCACTCTGTTAAGTGTTTTCTCACATGTTGCTTTATTTTATTCATACAACAATCTCACAAAGCAGAGGTGAGTACCCCAGGGGGCAAGTGGGGAACATCTGCTGTGCTAGGCTCTAAATTATGTTGTAGGGAGCGGCCAGAGTCTATGCGCAGGAGAGGGGGCGTGGGTGGAGCACTAGGCCCGGCTCTGCCTCAACCAGACTAGTTCTTTTGTCAGTCTTACATTTTAAGTTTTACATACTAATTTTTTAAAGGCATTGATACTTAACATTTTTTTCCCCTGAAAATCACTTAGCAACTAATTAAGTGATTTTACGCTCAGAAGTCATACAATTACAAATGACAGAACTCCAATTTAACCTCAAAAAAAAAAAAAAAAAAGGGAAGTGTATTGACTGAGAAGATAGAAAAGTCCAGGAATTGCTGATTTCAGGGGTTCACATCTTGGGCTCCCTTCTCTTCTCGATCAGTTCATTCCTTGATTCCCTGTAGAAGCCAGATGGGTAACTATGTGCTTCCCTTTCTCTCTTTGTTTAGAGCCTACCTCTCCTCCCAGGCAGCCCCAGGCGTTCATCCTTATCTTCCACCCATGTCAGCAGGGAACAGGCTTACCTTTTCCCATAGTTCCAAGAACCGGCCTGCTGCTCAGTCATATTAGATCTGCTAGGGACACATTCCATTGCATGGCAATCCCTGACCTCTGTGGCCAGAGGAATACCATGCTTTGTTTGGTTGCCATGGAATCAGGTGCACAGCTGTGCACCTGGGAATGAAGGAGACCCTTGCAATCCACATGGGTTGGGAGTGTGGGAGCGATGCCCCTAAAGGGCAGCCAGAGGCTTGTGAGTGGAAGGTGACCAGTGGCAGTGAGAGTGTCCGCAGGCACTGTGGTAGAACTGGAGTCACAGCGTAGACCTTTAGTTGTAAATGAATACTCTTTCCAATATATCATGTTGCCTCTCTTTTGTCCTTGGTATGCCATTAAGAATAGTAGCTTCTATATTAACTTTTTGTTGAATTCTTTTTATGTTCCCATGGCAATTCCCTGTCTCCCTTTGTCTCGAGCCTGCCTCTCCCCTCCAGGCAGCTCCAGGCAGTCATCCTTATCTTCTGCTCATCTCAGCAGGGAACAAGCGTTCCTTTTCCAATCATTCCAATATAGCCCTGGTATTGAATCCTATTAGATCTGCTAGGTACAGATTACATTGTATGGGAACATAACTAACTGGTGGTGGATGGTGGTCCCTGGAGATTTCTGTTTTGCAAAAAGTGGGTGCTGATGTTCTTCTTTACTTCACTGCTTGAGAAGACACAGGCATGGTAGACATCAGGTAATGGACTGGGATCCTGGCCACTGTTGAATATCGTTGTGTGAACTTGAGCCGGTGCTTTGCTCCAGGCTCCCTTTCCTTAGGATTTTTATGAGGTTGCATTGAAACAATACAATATATGAAAAGGTCTCAGCATAATGCCTAGCTCATGGGAAGTATCTCTTTTCCCTTTTTCAAGTGATTTACACCCAAGGGACTTTTAAATTAGAAATTCCTTAGAACAGGTGAACCATAGATTAATTTACAGTAAAGGAATCTGTAAAAAATGTTTCCTAAATTAAATCTATTTCATCAAGGGAAAGACACCTGATTTATAACTCATCAACATGAGGAAAGTGTTATTAGTAATTGTGGGTAGCATATACAAGCGACAGTGAAATGCTGAACAAGATCTTGAAAATAAGGGGACTCTTTGGATCTTTGAGAGTCAAAATGGTTCATCAGAGAATGGATCTTCAACACTTTGCTTATAGATCATGTATAGGTTAAGGTAATGCCAGCTGGGGTCACAGAAAAGCTAGGATTATTCTAGTGGCTTAAGTTGGAAGGAACATGTATATCTCATTTCCATCACAGTCCAGTGGCCAGAGGTCCAGCCTTCGCCGTGATTATTCAGAAACCCAAACCATCCCCAGTTTGTTGCTCAGCCTTCCCTTTGCTCGTCAGCATCCTCTTTACTCAGCCATGAGGAAAGCACCCCTGTTTCTTAAACTCTGACCCATCACTTCCTCTCCCTTCCCATTAATGGTTAAGGGATCTTACCTAAATGCAGGTGAAGCTGGGAAATGTAGTCCTGAGACCAACCTTCACATAACAAAGGAGGCAAAGCAGCTCTTTCATCCTAAATCCTGCTGCACCTTCTCGTGATACATGATTCGATGAGTGCCTCAAGGAGAGAGCTGTGTCTCACGAAGCATTGAATCATCCTTGTCCAGCTGAGTACCTGGTACATAGATGTTTCCTGACTGATTACAGGAATGAAGGAAACAAACTGGTAAAGAATCATGATAGGCCTCAAAAACAATTCCTAGGCAAATATTTGCCACCATTTGAAATCCCTATTTTCTTTTTCCTCGTCTCTGTCCTACTTGAATGTTGGATTTCAAAGGAGGATAATCAAACCTTTAATCACATCTGACTGGGAGATGCCTAAGCAAGAGCTACAAGTGCAGGCAGACGGAACCAGCTGTAGGGCCATGGTTTTTTGCCCTCTCCCCAAATCCTGGACCCTCCACAGAGCTGAGCTGCCCTCACTCCTCAGTTTGTGGAAGAGGAGCCAGAGGTACCTGGAGAGGGTAGAAGGAGCAGAAGGAGGGTTCCCCTGTAGCTGCCCAGGGGCCGTGGCCCTGCCGTGCCCCAGGTTGCTTGCACAACGCGAATGTCCTGTGGTTAATGATTATTTTAGCAGTCACATCAACTAATAGGATTGTCTTTGGTCCTTTTCAGTTGTGTTGTTTTGATTCCACCCAGTTACCTTGAATAACCCAAATCAGTGTGTGCTTTCGTTTATTTGTTTTCAGGACCAATAATATCCTTCATCACTTCTTCCTCCGAGGCAGCTTAGAGAAATGGTTAAGAGTATGCTGTCTGCAGCCAGACTGCTTTGGCTCAGCTACTACCAGTGGGGAAAATGGGACTTTAATAATACTTCCTGCCCTGCAAGATTATTATTATTATCATTTTACAAAAGGTGCTTAGCACAGTGTCTGAAATATAATATGTATTTAATAAATGTTAATCAGTACTATCTATATATATATTAAAAACCAGTGACTGGAACTCCGTAATGACCAGCATGACCAGTTGCTATGACGCCCACTGCGGCCAGTGAACTGGCCCCATCAGGGAAGTGGGGCCAGCTGGCCAACCTCCTGCAACACCTCCCCCTGCCCAGCCCTGCCCCTGATGGGCCCCCACCACCCTGATCAGCGGCAGGGCTGGCCAGCCAACCACCCATGGCCCCTCCCCCAGATTGCTGGCCCCTGCTCAGCCCCCCACCCCATTCGGGGGCAGGGCCGGCCGGCCCACTGCCCGCAGCCCCTCCCCACAGCCGGCCCCACCCCCAATCAGCCCCCACCACCCCAATCAGCCCACAGCCCCTACCCCCAGCCAGCTCTATCCCCGATCGCCCCCCCACCCCATTTGGGGACAGGGCTCACCAGCCAATCACCTGCGGCCCCTCCCTCCAGCAGGCCCAGCTCTGATCGGGCCCTGATTGGGGTGGCCAGCTGGCCAACCTCCTGCCATCTCCTCCTCCCGACAGGCCCGGCCCCGATCTGCCACGATTGGTGCTGGGTCAGCCGGACTCCACCTGTGCACGAATTTGTGCACTGGGCTTCTAGTTTTATTATAATTATCCAGGTTTTATTATAAGTATCCAGGTATACTTGAAAATTTTTTAAAGGAGACTAGATCCTATTATAGTTTACAAATGAAAGCAATAGCCTCATGGGAGTCAAGTTTCTCCTTGCCCGGTTTCTTGATTTAACCTCTCTCTCCACTCTTTGAGTGTATGTTTTGTTATTAGCAGACAAAATAAAAAGCAGACTTTTTTAAAGATACGATGAAGCCATGCCCCAGCTTTGATTCCTGCACAGGGCCTGCGTCCACGTCAGGGCAATTTCTCTGCCTGGATTGATGGCCACATATAGTCTGTTTCTAAGACTCTTTAAAGCAGACACAAAAGAAATCACACCAGCAGGGCCCACGGCTGGCAGAATGGGAGAGCCTAAGCCAGTGAAAGATGCTGCTGATGCAGACCAGAACATTTTTCAGCTGAAAAGAGGAGCATGCCCACCAAAAGCCTGAGAACAAGAAGTTATATTTGGGCAAAGCAGTGTTCGACTCTGCCGGAAAATGCACATGCTCACCTTCTCCAGCTGCAACACGGAGAAACCAAAATAGAGAGAGGAATCATGGGCTAGTGATAGTCCCTGGCCAAAAGCAAACCTAGAAATCCAAACACTAAAGTGCCTGGCCCCATCAGAGTATAAAAGCGGGGTGCCTGGAACCCCTCTGTCATAGAAATGCCCTCTGCCCTCCCTCTTCACCATCCCTGTGGGAATCAGGCCTAGCAAGACCTATTCCAACAGAAATAGGTGAAGAGGTGGGACTTGGTTTCCAAGTCACTTCTCAGCACGCCTTTCTCTATCCTTGTTCCTATCAGATCTCTGCAAGGTCCTCTGCCCAAAGCCCTCATGAATGAAAGGCAAGCGTTGTCTGATGACACAACTTCTCCATCAAATGCTTTCCATGTTGAAACTGTTTCTCCACCACAGGCAGGCAGACATTCCGGGACCACGTTGATTCTCCTTTTTGGAAATAGACCTTGCTTTTCATTTTTCATGCCAACCCTAGGATAAGACTCAAGACCTCATGGCCTGTCACATCTCTGTTAAAGGTTGTTATTTCTCTGTGTCCATATCTTATCAATAACTGTACACAGTATGCATTTGGTTTGGATTGTAAACTTCAGTGTGTAAGCATAGCATCTCTGTAATACCCTTAGATTTTATCTAGCAAAGCACATCTTTAACAAAATATCTCCATTGATGACTTTAAAATCATATTTCAATATTTTGTATATGTTTTATTTTTCTTAAGTACACTATCTACTTCCAAAATTATGGATTATCTCTATACCAATGAGAAGGATATAATTTTATGTCTCTGTATTTTATGTATAACTAGGGGCCCAGTGCACAAATTCGTACACCTTGAAAGGAACTGTGGGCCACGAGGCTGCGGTGGGCACAGGGGCAGGTCTCAGCCCATGCTCCATGCCCCCACCTGGCCCCTCCCACTGCGGCCCTCAGTCCCCTGTCTGCTGGTAGCCCTGCTGCCACTGCCACCACTCCCACACACTGATGGCGCCAGCCCCTCTCACACCCGCTGACAGCACAGAGGCATTGGGGCCAGCACCAGCAGTGGATGTGAACAGGGCTGGCACTGTCAGCAGGTGTGAGTGGCGGCTGCTGCCCTGATCGCCCCTCAGGAGCAGGGGGAGGTGGAGAAGCCCTTGGGTGATTGGGGCCGACAGCCGCTCGCACCCTCTGATGGTGCCCAGTGATTGAGACTAGCACCAGGCACCAGCAGTGGGTGCGAGTGGCAGCTCCAGTGCCAGCTGTGGATGTGAGCAGGGCTGGCACTGGCAGCAGGTGCGAGTGGTGGCCAGGACTGTGGCACGTGGGAGCAAAGAATTTTCAGTAACCACCAGAGGCTCACCCTGATGACAGCAACTGGTGCCCTGCCTTGGCCTGGCACCCCCGCTCACCTGCTCCACCATCCCACTGCAGCCAACACCTGCCATGTTCCACACATGCCCCCTGGTGGTCAGCGCATGTCATAGCGACCAGTTGTTCAGTTGTTCCGGTTGTTCCACCATTCGGTCTATTTGCATATTAACCTTTTATTATATAGGATGTAATATACATACATCCTACATATAAAAATATGGAAATATGCCACAGAATGCAGCAGAATGTGTCACATATAGTAATTCTCAGTCAATATGTATTGAATAAATGAGGATAGTGGTTGCATAGCACACAAGGAAAACAATTGAAGCCCTAAGTCTGATGGGTGATTCCCACATTCTGCAGTTAGGAATCAGGAAGCGAGTTCTAGTTTTGATTTCATCCTTCTTTCATTGTCCAATAGAGCAAACTTGTTTTATGTGACCTACAGAGTCCTTAAGAAAATTTGGAATTAGTGGGCTAGGATTAAAAATAAAGCAAACATCTAGATTTTCAATTGCTTTTTAAATATGAGACAGTCTGACCTCGAAGCCACACCCCCAGGTGGCATCAGTCATGTGGAGTCCAAAGGCCATTGACCCTTCAGAAGAACAGGTACTTTTCAAGGAGTCATTGTTCTCAACTCTCCATATTGTCTCCCAACAGTGAGGATGACTGTCATGTGCCCTTATCATCAAGCTCCAAATAGTGTTTTTCTTCCCATAAAGAGGAGAATGACTCTATCAAAAGCAGGTGCATGGGAAACGGGTCAAGGAGGCTGCAATTTCCCATAGCTAGCCTCTCTCATTTATGGAATTTTCCATGGTCCTCCAGGCCTGGACATGGGCAAACCCTGTCTTAAGCAAATCATAACAGCCCTGTGCCTTTACTGCAAGTCCTACTCACCTCACACAGCTTTCCCTTGAAGCTAAAAGAAGGTAACTACCTTGATGACGTCATTAGAACCCACACAGACCGTTCCTATGAATCAAGGGTCAGCCATTGACCTCTGGCTTCAAGGTCATCAGGTGTATCTGGGGGCAACTTGGGGATGAAGGCAGAGCATGGTGGCACATGTTGGAAGGATGTTGTTTCTACTCCACGCATGTCCCTGGCATTGCCTGTGACAGAGAGGTGTTTGGCATGCCTCCAAACGAGAAGCATGCCTCCAAAGATGGGCTGGTTCAAGGGCGGCTGCAGAGGGCTGCTGAGACTTGGAGACAGCGTGTTCTGCCTGCCTCACTGAGTCTAATAGTTCCTTGGGAGCCACAAAGCGCAGTTGTCTACATCCTAAGTTTAGGGGCTTCCTCCAGAGCCCGTGTTTCACTCAGTAGAACATAATGGCTTCCTGGGAGCAGTTGCCAGAGGTCAGAGAAACCTGATCGGAGGGCTGGGCTGCTTTGTTGTTTTCTCAAGGTATTGTTTGTTAAATGCATTTACATGTTAATACCCATGTCAGTATCTGCGTTGTTGCTATGAAGAGTTCCGCTGTAGGTCAGTAACATTTTCATGGCTTCTGTAGGCACCTTCTCCTCCGAGGTTTCGGTCCTTAATTCAGTTTTCCAATTTGTCTCCTTCTTCCTGCGGCACAGAAAGGGTTCAGGAGGACAAAATGTTTAATTTTTGAACCCACATTTCCTGGATTCCCCAGGACGAGAAGCAAATATATGTTCCTACAGGCTCTTAGAATCGGCTGGGTGAGAGCGTGTCTTCTTGCTGGCAAACTCTCCCTGGGGCTTTGCTCTCAGAGGCGGAATAAAACTGTGGTCTGGAATGAAATGTCCTCGCCTTCCCTTCTAAAGCAGCGCAGTACAACCCGGGCTTCGAAATCAAGGCGATACCAGGTTCCACTGCTTCTTCCTGTGTGCTCTTGGGTAAATGACTTGCAGTCTCCGAGGCACTGGTTTTCCGTCTGTGAAATGGGGGTTATAATCATTCCAGCTTCATGGAATGGTGTTGAGGATTAAAGGACCCAGTGATCACGATCACTATATAACCTCAGGTCACAGATCATGGTAAATATTAATGCTTTTCCATGTCTACCTCGTCTTCACCATTCTTTCTTTTTCTTCCTTTCTCTTTGGTAAAAACGTGTAAATAATATTTTACCTCTCAAATTGCACTTTATTCTTTTTTGTTGTTTTCAGAGAGAGAAAGGTAGAGGGAGCGAGGGATAGACACATCAATGATGAGAGAGAATCATTGATCAGTTTCCTCCTACAGGCCCCCTACTGGGGATTGAGCCTGCAACCCAGGCATGTGCCCTGACTGGGAATTGAACCGTGACCTTCTGGTCCATGGGTTGGCGCTCAACCACTGAGCCACACCAGCCGGGCTGCAGTTTATTCTTAAGAAACATCTGGAAATGAGCCAACAGGGGCAACTAGGGTGCCAAGTATTATAATACTACAGTGTAATGTAACTTTCTACTCCTTCAGTTTCACTCCTGCACTCACCTTTCTGCTTGCTTAGAGAGGAATATTAGAAAAATGTTAATAAGCCCTAAATTTGAGAAGTAAGAATAGAAAATGATAGACAGTGAGCAATATCGCTCAGGGCTCCTCTCCCCAATAATTATTATTCCTGAATATTTAAATTCTATTTCTATCCACCTATTTAATTGAAGAATATATTACAGTAGATATGTCACCACCGGTCCACTGAGAACCCAGATAAAATCTAAAGCTGCTTCTACAAACACCCTTTATAAAATGTTACAAGTGGCACATGTTTGCCATATGAAACACTTGTTTGAGAAAAACAAACATTTTCTTTGGGCATGACAAATTACATGTGTTTATTTCAAAACTGCTGCTTCTGCTGGTGTATCTCAAAGGGAAAGAAGCTGTTTTGTTCCTGGCAGCTTAAGGGGGAAAGGTTGGCTGTTGGGAGGGTCAAGTCATCAATAATTTCTTTACTAGGAAAGTGGGGGAAATTGCATTTGAAATGAGTCCTGTACAACATGAATTTGCTACATTATTGGTTAGAAAGGAACCAGTGGGTATTGGTTAATTCTTTCTGCGTTCTGGGTACTGAGGTTGATATGTGGGCATACAACACGGGTCCAATTAGCAGAATGAAGAGCAGGCTATGGAAGAGTTGGAACAAAAGAGAAAGAAACAGGCAAATGTCCTGCATTGAGGTTTCACATGAAGGATGAGTTAGGACTGAGATGCATGGTAGAAAACTGGCAACACCCTGGAAAAGAAAAAAGCTACAAAGTACTTAGGGAGAAAATTGAAGGGGAGAGGGAACATTAAGGCAAAGCCATGGTGATGGGAACTTACTAAGCAAAGGTGCTAAATGCAATGTGTTGTCCTCGGTTGGATGGATCCTGGGGCCGGAGGAACAGGTGAAGTCTGGAGTTGTTACTAGCAATGTGCCAATGTTCATGTCTTAGTTTTAACAAATGCACCAAAGTGATGGAAGATGTTAACATTGGGGAGACGGGGTGAAGGGTACATGAGAACTCTCACTGGAATATCTTTGCAATCTTTCTGTAAATCTAAAGTGATCCCACAATAAAAGTTCACTGTACAGAAGAAGAGAGTGAGAATTCTGAGTAGAACAGTGCGTTAAGCTGGCCTGCAGCCTGAGTAGGGGGAGCCACAGCTAATCGGAAAGGAAGGTTGGGGCCATGTCCGAGAGGGATGTGAGTGCAGGGCTGGAAGACTTCACCCTGGTAGGGAGGCGTGGTTTTTTGTTTGTTTGTTTATTTACTTTTTTACTTTTAAGCAAAGTAATCTCACAGACATGCAGTTTTCAGATGATTAATCTAGTAGAACTGTGAAAAAAAAACAAAAAAAAAACAAGTAAGCAAAAGAGATTGGTGCAGATGAACAAGTTAGAAAGTCCTTTTGGAGGGGACCATTTTGGGGGAAGAGAATATTGTGTGCTAGGTTTTCCTCCTAACATTCTGAGGATGCAGTGATGGTGGTACAAGTCAACTCTTTCTTCCGCAGCATTCAAGACTTGTGAGTGGGTTTTGGAAGAGAGTTAGGGGAGAAGTCACATGCAGGTGTGTTCACTTCCCCAAGGGAGTGGTTCAGAAAACAGTTATCTAAAACAGTCATCCCCAAAGGTTTACTAAAGGGAGGAGAGAATGTCAAGGACAAGAATGTGGACAGTACTGTTAAATGCAGCAAAATCCACACAGTAAATAGGAGCCATACGATGTCACTGGGAAGGTAACTAATGAGCAGCAAGAGAACCGTGCCGCTTAAGCGATGAGAACCAAAGTTAAACTTTCACTAGATTGAGAGGAAAGAGAGGCAAAATGCAGATTCCACCCTTATAAGAAGTTAATTCTATAGAAAGAGAGAAGTATGGTGTCAAATAATGGAAACATCTGTCTGAGTAAGAATGCCTTTCGTTGTTGTTTTATTTTATTACTTTTAAAGACTGAAAAGATAGTTTTGTGAAAGAGAAGAGAGGAGTAGGAGAGACTACTGGAGAAGGTAATGAAAAGAAACAGTGTCTTTTAGGAGCCAGGAAAAATAGAAGCAATGGCATCTATAAAGAGCTTGACATTGTCTCAGCCAAGGCCACCACCATTTCTCACCTGGAGCCATCACAGCACCCCAACTCATCTACTCCCATCACTCTAGAACCCCCATGTATGGTACCCAACTACCTCCGCTTACTCTTTCTTGTCCTTCTCTCCTGTCTTCCTACTCATCCTACATGAGTTAGCTCAGTGGCCAATACTTAAATGAGGCCTTCCACAAATGCTCCTTTCCGTACGCTCTTACATCTCCTTCTCGTGAAAAGCATTTACCACAGTTTATTTGGCCTCTGTGTGTGTGCATGTATGCAGAATTATTTAATAAATGTTTATCTCCCCCATATAGCTGGAAGTAACTCCTGGCTATAGGGATGCCATACTTTTTCCAAACATGTTCCACAGCCTGGAGACAGCAATCAAAACAGAACATGCCCATCTAGTGGAAGTTCCTACTAAGATGGGCTGTCCATGTTCAAGTGTTTCTGTGAAATTCCTCTTTCTAGCCGTCTTCCAAGGTCCCTATGCAGCTTGAGTCAGCCATGTCCTCCACTAGAGTCAATTTTTAATTTCATTCATACTATCAACTATACAGTATTTGCCAACAGGAGACATAAACTCTCCTCCCTTCAGGAGCCAGAGATCTGCTCTCCAGTTTATCGCGATCCTATTAAATGCCCCTCGCAGAAGTTATTAGTGGTAATAAGGAATCTCTACTTGTTCATCTTAGCCTGACATGGACAGTGGTGGGGACTTAGTAATTGTCATGTAGAATGTGTACTCGGTATTGTCAGATCTACTGATATTTGAGCCAAAGTCAGCCAAGGCAGTCTGCCATGTGGGAAATGTCACTTGATCCCTGGAATCTTGACCTTCTATTTCTTATGGCATCCCACTTAAAGAGTCCTTGTGTTCACGGGACTCCTTCTCAAAGCCATCCCATTTAGTGAGCAGAATGTATCTGTCCCCTTTAACTGAAGAGCTCTTAGAGGCAATTAGCATTTAGGGAATGTCTTGTTTAGAAATAATGTCTGCATCAAATTCCCCATTATGGACTAATTTGGAGCTGGAATATAGGTGCTCATTTTTCTCTGGGATAGCACCTGCAAGCTTTTGTTGCCATTGGGCTGATAGGAAGATCCTTGTGAGTCGTCATATATGAGTGAATAGTGCTTAAATAGAAACCCCTTTAATACATAAGCTTTCCATGAGGAAGGTGACGATGTCCCTTTCAAATTGTGCTCTTTACCTGTCATTTCAGATCTGAAGTTGAGTGTGTCTCACACACTATAATTAATTCTCTCATTGCCTTCGAGGTCATGGCTGTTTGGCCACTAGGAAAGGAGGAATGTGTCAAAAGTGAGTTCTGTGTCAGCAAAGGGAAGGAGAGGACACTTGTTGATGGCTGACAGCAGCAGGGAGAAAATATCTTCTTTATGAGATGAAGGGGGAAACATGAATTCGACACGCTGTATTTCTGACCCCACCAAAACTACGTGTGTTTGAATCGAGCTCTTCTGACCTGTGGATGATTCTGGCACCATTCTGGTAATATGGATAATTTTTTATAATACGGATAACAATGACAATAAATGTTTAGTGAGTGGTTATTAAATTCCAGGGACTATGCAAAGTACTTTCCATATTTCATTTCATTTACTCGTCAAGACAGCCCTATTTAGTGATGAGAAAATTGATGTTTAGAAAGATTCAGTTAAATGCCTGTGTTTATTCAGCTCAAAAATGGGAGAACTGGCATTTGGACCCAGGCCAGGCCGACTCCAGGTGCCATGGGCATGGAGACTGAGCCTGCGCAGAGTGAGAGGGGTGGGGTGGGGGAGAGTAGCATCCGTAGATTGCAGACTCCGCACTTTTGCCCAAGGCTGGCCCTGCTTCAAAGTGAAACTTCCACAGGAAAACTAAATAAAGGAAAGAAAAGCCAAACAGAACAAATTCCCATTTAGTCAGCTTTTACAGTCCTGGGAGGCTCTGTGTTTATGCTAGATCTTAATTATGCTGCTTGTCAAAGACACTCTAAACTCCTCTGTGGTTGAGGGAGCTATTTTATCTTTTTATTTTTACAGTCAGAAAAGGACTTAATATGCTGCACCCTACCCTGGATGCGCTTCCAACCTGGAATCAAAGGACGTTTCTCTCTCTCCTTCCCCACTGTCCCCACCCCTGTGCTGCCAGCCATGAATGCCGAATGGGGAGGCCTTGGCCATGGGAGGGGGCAGAGCCTGGGTGGCCTTGGACAAAACTGTGAACTTCACACGGGCTGTGTGGGCCTCCCGTGTTCAACCCATGTGAGTGACTCCCAGACCCCAAGCCCCCATACCTCTGCCCTTTAGCTCCCTCTCTAGGGCTCACAGCCCAGACTCACTGCACCCTCCCAGCAGGGTAAGAGGGGGGAGTGTCCCTATGGGCAGCTCAGGGAAGTACTGGGGGGTTACTTGAGATTTTTGATGCACAGCAATGCCCATCAAACCACTTGGAATCACACAATAAGGACATTATTCCATTTCCCATGCTCCATTAGTCCTGCAGATTAAGTCAAGGAGAATGTCTTTGGTTTGGTGTGTTGATCATCTTGCTTTCTCTTCATTGTACCCATTTTTACCTTTTCATGGCAGGTGATGCTTGTTTTATGTTTCTTGTGGCAATGTAACCCTTTCTTTTTCATTGAAAGCATTTAGGTATGAAAAAAAGTAGATTTACTTAAAGAAAAATTGTTAAGTAAATGGTAGTACACCACAGAGCAAAGACTGGGAGGGATGCGGGAAGTGCTAAAGGTTTTCTGACCGAAGCTTTCGTCAAGAGGCCCCTGGTGTGTTCACTCTGACTCAGCTGTATCGGAGGCGGCTGTTCATGGGATTTTCTTCTCCGGCCTGTCTTCAGGGCGTCTTCGGAATTGGGGCAGATTCTTAGTACTGAGTAATGAGTGGTCCAGCAGCAGTTTTAGGCTCCTGAAGGCAGGATCAAAAGGAAGATATGTGGGGGTGGGCATCTCCATCCCCAGTCCGTAGGTAAGCATGATCTCTGATAACAGTGGTGTGATGGGTATCGGACTCATGGGAGATTTTGGCTTTGTTTTTCTTTACCAAAATTCAGATACCTGGGCCCCACCCTCAGAGATTCTGTTTCAATGGGCCTGGTGTGGGGCTGTGGTATATGCATTTTAATAACTATCCCAGGTCCAGTGACCGCTCCCCACTGAGAATCTCCACTGGTAGAATTCGGTCAGTGTTGGCACCCAACGTTGTGCTCAGACCAAAATGAGGAAACGAATGTGACTGCTCTGTGTAGATGTAACGCCTACTGGTGTAAGGAGCCTACACCAATGCCAGAGAAGTGACAGCTCTGTTGCCTATAAAAACACACTTCAAAAATGTTTCCGATGCATGCAGCCCCACATGCACCAAGCAGCTAAGTGGCTTGTCAATCCCTTGGGCCTCTCTTGACCTCAGGAACCTCTTCTGGAAAATTGGGATCACATTTACTTGCATGAGGATGACAGGGCTGGATGGACCATCCATGAAGGTCCCTTTGATGTGCATAATGTGGGTGTGTTTGTTATGCCCCACGTAATCCCTTAAGAACATGCTCTTACAGATTCCACTGATGTCCTATAAAAACTTCCTCAGTTCGAGGCACGTCTTGGTCGGGTTTTATTTCACGGATCAGAGGAGCACCGTGCATCCCTCTGGTGGGAGCCTGACAGCCCTTCTCCTCCTCGAGCCTGACGAGGCTGTTTACCTTCTGGTCTCTGAGAAAACCAACGGGGTATGTCATGGAACACCCAAGTCCAGAGCGTGCTGTGATTCATTTCTAATCACTGCCATTATCCAGGCAACTTGCTCGAGCCTGGCAGGCACAGACTTCCCTTTCAGCATAGACATTTCATAACTGGCATTATCCTGCCATACCAAAGCCTTGTGAAAATATTTTCAACAGTTAACAAGCAGAGCCTGCAGTTATAATATGCTCATTAGGCCGCGTGTTAGTTTTCAAGTCTTGCAGCACACATAATTTGCTCCTTGATTTCCACGGAATTTCACTTCTGTTGGGCACCCGCAGAGGCACGCTGGCAGCCCCATGGGCTTTGCCAGGGGCTGCCGCCTGTATGTGTGTTTTCCACGTGCTGACACACCTACCCTATTTGCATCTCCAGTCGCTCTTCCTCTGGAGGGTCGCTTCCATCATTTGCCGAGTCTTTCTTGATTCCCTGGCGAACCAATTCCTTCAGGAACCAAATTAATTTTAAAAAGGCACTGCGAAAGTTATACCCAGTGGTCCCCATGGATGAATAGGCTGATAGCTTCAGTACATTAGACCTTCCTTTGTTCTAGATGTTACTTTTGTGTGTCTTAAAGCCACTGCCTTCAAAAGCAATGCTCTAATTTTAAATGAGCAAATGTTTTCAAATATACACTTTTGGACAACTAAATGTAGCACGTACAGGTTGGTTTTTTTCTTTTCTTACATTTTGGAAGCCCTGCATTTGGGAAAAAAATACTTTCTGTCCCCAGGGTTCAAGTGGGAACCAAGAATGTTTTGGCAATTTCATATTTATAAAGAAATTATTTGGGCTGCTGAAGGAATAATTAGTTTTACTATTATTCTTTTTTAAATTTCCCAGTGGCTGGTTATGAAAGACAGTATTTATTCATTTCTTGGTCAATAAGGTAGTAACTGGAATGTGCCCAGCAGGGTGTTTGGCCTTGAAAGTATAGCAATAAGTAATACCTGTTTCATTTTCTAATGAGACTAGTAGTTAGTGAAATGATGATGTAGAATAACCACCTGAGAGCTTAGGATGGCAAACAGTTTATTTTGACCAGATTCATTGATTCCTTCCCCCAGTTTCTTAACATGAGTGGTCTTATTAGATAGGAATGAATTGAGCTTTAGACTTGAAAGGTATATCTTCCTTCTTTAGACATCTCAGAATATTTGATGAGGAATACTCAAGATATTCCTTACATCTTGACATCTTGAGATAATTAAACCAATCACGTGCCAGACAGTGTACATATTGTTTGAAGTATCTAATGGTGGGTTTCCATATTGCACCTTTTGATCATTAACATGGGGTCTTCCTGATCCCCAGCAGAGCGATTAAGCGCTCATTCTTGTGTAAGTGCAGCTGCATTGCAGTGCAACTAATGATGTCTGAACCAGGCTCATACCTGTCAACCCTCATTCTTTCACTATGAGACTAACAGTTATTTCCAAGGATGCAAATATTAACTTGCATGAGTCCTAGAAATAATGACATGTTGACCCTGTCTCTTAAAAAAAATGAGATGAGTGCGTGAAGAAACAGTTGCCAACTGCAGGCATGTACCAGCGGAGACTTGAGTGCAGTCAACACTAAATACCTGATGTAGGAGGCATTAGGAAGAGCCTCAAGCATGGACAAGAAAAGTGGCAAATCGATAATTGTTAAAAATCACTACTTTGAATTTTATCCAATCCTTTACCTCTTATACAGTGACTATCAGGTGTGCCTGCCTGGACCAGGTTTCTCTTATGTGGTCTTCTACATGGGAAGAAAGGACTAGAGCATGTCCCATTTCTCCCAGCACCTGTGGTCTAGCACTTAACACTCCACCCATCAAGAGTCCCCCAAGGAGAAATGGCATCTAAGCATATTTAGCTCAGTCTACCTTTGCCTTGCTTGCTTTCTCTGCTCCTTTGACCACACAACGATTTGAGAGTAGACTTTGATCAGTGGAAGACTTAAAGAGGATGTTAGGGCACCTTGCAGGAGCAAACCAGGGAGAGAGGAGTCTTCAGCTGAGACGGAAATGAACCTGGGGCAGGTTTCCCACTCCCACTTTTATTTCCAGGAACAGTTCTTCTTTCTGTGTTGATGTCTGATCATGAGTCAAGAGGCTTCAATTTATTGAAGTGGCAAATCGATAATTGCTAAAAATCACTACTTTGAATTTTATCAAATTCTTTACCTCTTATACAGTGACTATCAGGTGTGCCTGCCTGGACCAGGTTTCTCTTATGTGGTCTTCTACATGGGAAGAAAGGACTAGAGCATGTCCCATTGGATCCCCAAACTTTCCATTATTAGGACACGGATCTGATAATTTTGAGTTTGTGGAAGTAAACTTACTGTTTAAAACAGAGCATAGTATTTATGATTCTGAGGTTAAACCTCATCCTTCTTTCCTTCCTTCCTTCCTTTCTTTGTTTATTAATTCCTATATTTTCAGTTGCCATGTCTCTTTATGGAGATATAGTTTACATACACCCAAAACTCACCTATTGTACTAGTAAGTGTACAGTTTAATGATTTTTAGATCATTTATACAGTTGTGCAGTCATCCCCCAAATCCAGTTTGAAAGCACTTCCATTATATCAGAAGGTCCCTGCATGCCTGCCCAATTTATTTTCAATTGGCTTAAAACCCCCTTTAAAATTGGCTGATACATAATATTTTGTATTTGAAATATACATAATATTTTGTATTTGAATATTCTCGGTTAAAGAAGCATGTTTTGTAATATTGTATCCTAAAAATGTATTTAAATTTCTTTTTGTAGTGTCTGTCATACTGTCATAATGTAATGGCTATGGCATAAGAAGAAATACAGAGCGGGGAAAAGGAGGTCTTTTATAGTTTGAAGCCCAGTTGTCGGAGCTGCTTATTTCACCACTAGAGGCCCGATGCACAAAATTTGTGCAAGGGGCTCAGCCCTCACAGCCGCGGCCACTTGCCTCGGCCCTCACAGCCCCAACTTCATCCGGAAGGTCGCCTGGAAGGACGTCCGGAACGATGTCCGGAAGGTCGTTCGGCTGTCTGGTCTAATTAGCATATTACACTTTTATTATTATAGAATTATAAATATGTTGACATCCCACACTAAGATTTGGAGAAACAGAACTTGTGGGTGGCAGGAGGGAGAAGAACCCACTTCTTAGGTAACATGTCTTCTGAAGTTATTAAGCCTTTAGTTACCAGTAAAGTGGAACAATAACTAATCATCTCTGCTACTCACTGATCATATATTCTACTTTGTTTTCTTCACATACATTTTCTCATTTGAGCCTCACCCTGGGCTCTCTCCCTTCATAATGATTAGGAGACTGAGGTTCAGATAGATGAAATACATTTTTCAAAGTCACTCCATAGGTGATGGCAAAGCCAGGAATGAAACCCAGGTCTGCCTCACTGCCCCACCCTTACTTTAACGATTGTGTGTCATCCATCTCTAAACAAATGAATCAAGGCAGAGCAATCCAGGGGCAGTGTCATTGTCAGAGATCTGCTTCTATGACTAGGAAAGAAAAATTGAAAACGTGTGGCCCGAGGGGAAATGGTAAGCCAACATTGCACTTCACAGCCACCCAAACATGTTAGGAATAAAAGGATGATTTGAGGGAAGAATGCTTGTGGCTGTGGAAGTTCTGAGATGTTTTCCTTTGAACTATGCAGTGTTTGAGGCTGAGTGACAGGTGAGACTGTGTATGGACAAGCTTTTCCTTGACTCACCTTGGGTAACTCTCTACCTGGGAATGAACTTCACAGACCTGTGGTAATGCCTGGGGAGGCATCATGACTTGGTGGCTTGAATAAACTTGGAATAGGTCATTATTGTATAGTAACACTGAGGGTGTAAGAGGGGTATTGTCTGACATGGTCGCTCCCTCAGCCAACTCTTCAATGTACCACTCCTTTGCCACTTAGTACACAAACACTGTCTTGTATTAGATTGTTTTCATGTTTATTTTATCATCTATCCCCATGGTTCTGGAACTCAGTTAAGCACAACAATCGTGGGAGCCACTTATTAAGACATTAGGTTTCAGGTCCCCTGAGAAATTGTGGGTACAGCTGTCTTGAGTAAAGGCTTAGATACCGGTGTTTTTATAAAGATTTCCTGTGACTCTTGGAATGAACCACATTTGGGATTTGCTGCTTTTTATTTTTTGTGGCTTAATAACATTTAGTTTTTATCACTGAATAACATTCTACTGTGTGGAGGGCATCTTGGTTGCTTCCAGCTTTGAGCAATTGTGAATCAAGCTATTATAAACATTCATATGCAGGTGTGTGTGTGTGTGTGTGTGTGTGTGTGTGTGTGTGTGTGTGCGCGCATGCAGAAAGGTTCATATAAGGTGGGGTAAATACCTATAATTGTGTTTATTGAACTGTAAGGATTTGTAAGTCCATAGGGGCATTTTGTGTCCTAGAATCGAGCAGAGTGCTTGGCACAGAAGAACATTCATTCCCTAAAGGAGGGGATGAATGAATGAATGTGTATTCCTTGGGGTCAGGGATGCTGTAACAAACACCCCACAATACTAATAAATAGTGAACAATAACTGTGTGCCGATTGGTTTCAAATCTTTATCTTATTTTTCCTTATAACTTTGCTCAGCTCTGGGGAATGGCCATGAATTAGTTTAAAGCCCTGCGTTCTGGAAAACCCTCTGCGTGCCTAGTGAAGTGAGGTGGCGGGTGTGGCATCCGGGAGCTGGTTTGGAGTAGTCACAGGAGTTCACTTGTCCTAGAAACCCAAGAAGAAAACCAATTCCCACATTTTGCAAGTTTATTTTGCTGTAGTACAGTGAATAATTGTCCTGAGGGGACTCGATGGCATCGGAGAGTATTAATCTTAGATTTTCATTTCCTGTAAAATAACTTTCCACTTATTACATTCAGTGAGAATACTTTGGGTTTCAGGAAATATGCATATTTTATCACCGACAGTCCTGACTGTGCTCCCAAATGTATCTGAAACTCGGGAATTAAGAGAGGCAAGTATAGGCAATTGAGTAAACCAGAGGATGCCAGCCTGGGCTGAGAGGGGTCCGCAGGTAGAAGGACACTGAGTCACCTGGAGTCAGCACAGCCGGCACCTCATTGTCTAATGTTAGGCTTGGTGAGCTTTAAATTTTTTTCAATAGGAAAATATTAAAAATCAAAGTGATGATAATAATAATAATTAATGGGCTAGCATTTATCAAGCCCCTCACTGTGTTCCAAGCATTTTCCTGAGCTCTTTTATGTACCATGCTATTTCATTGATTCTTTACAGGAACCCAATGAAGTAGGATAGTGTATTACAAATGAGAGCATCTCTGTTAAGATTGGGCTTAAAGAAAAATGGCATTTGCTGGTAAAATTTAAAAGAAACCCGGGGGTGTCTTTAGGCTGGTTAGATTTCGGGGCTCCACCAGTGTCATTGGACCCTTCTCTTCCCTCTGGGCATTTTCTGTGGTGATAAAGATGGCTACCAGGGACTGTAGCTGACCTCCCCTAAAGATCAGTTCCTATGAAAAGGAAGATTCTCTTAATGCAGAGTCACGAAAGTCTTCAGGGTAAGCCTCCCTTCTGACATTGACTACAAATCCCCAAGTTCTACTTTAGTTTTCTTTACTTGCTAGAAGGACCCACCAAACTGACTGAAAGCTACTGTGCTCATAGTTATGGTTTTTTACAGGGAACAGATACAGATGAAGTTAAGTCAAAACAAGAGACTTGGGGCACAGAATCCAATTGTGTCCCCCTCCCCCAGCACATCATGGACAGTGCTGACTTTTCCCACTAACAGCGTGCGACCACACACACACACACACACACACACACACACACACACACTACTGCCAACCAGGCAAGCTCTCACGAGCCTTGGTGTCTAGTATTTTTATTTGGGCTCAATCACAGAGACATGGTTGCCCACCCACATGGCTGACCTTTGGTCTCTAGTCTGTCCTAAAATCAAGCTGATGCCATGTAGTCTGTGGTCTGAAGGTCCCACCATCAATCACATTGTTAGACTCTGTAGTGTGGCCCAAGACCCCCAGGTAAACAAAGACTCTTACCTATCAGACATTCCAAGGGCTTTGAGATCACCTCTCAGGAGCCAAGGGCAAAGATCAAAGGTTAATTCTTTTTTTTAATATGTTTTTTAAATTGATTTCAGAGAGAGAAGGGAGAGGGAGAGAAAGATAGAAACATCAGTGATGAGAGAGAATCATTGATTGGCTGCTTCCTGCACACCCCTACTGGAGACTGAGCTACAACCTGGGCATGTGCCCTGACTGGATATCAAATCATGACCTCCTCATTCATAGGTTGACACTCAACCACTGAGCCACTCCTGCCAGGCAAGGTTAATTCTTTACTACACAATTTCATACCATTCCAATAATAGCTATGGCCTCCCCTGGAGTCATGGGCCCATCCCTAAACCAATTGCTCTGGCATGGACATGGAATTTGCTAACTGAGGAGGCCTAGGGATAAGGTCATTCCGATTGACCACTACATAAACTGAAAGCAGGGAGGGGTGGTGTTCTGAGAAAATTGGCCATTGATCTGGCTCTTTTCAGTAGTAAAAAAAAAAATAGGACAAAAGTCTGTGGTAACTCATAAAAAGACGACACAAAGTGAATAAAACAGCAACTACCTTTTTTTTTTCCCCATGGGATGTCATTAGCACATCCATGGGAAAATGATCTAAAGATGACTTAAAAAAATACAGTTTTTAAAAAAGAGACAGAGCCTCTTAAACTATGACAAGTGACTCAAGCAAGAGGCAGAACGATAGCAAGTTGGTAAAGAGACTCTTCGTGTGATTGCTCATGCAGATTCCCACCAGGAATGAGTTGTCTGTCTCGTTTCCCTGGAGCAATGTGAAAACCTCCCTGAGCTGTGGTTCCCATGCCTGTGGTACATTAGATTCATTGGAGAGCTTTTCAAATCTGAGTGCCCAGGTCACACCCCAAACCAGTGAAATTGGAGGGGCTGGGAAGGGATCAGGCATCCCCCTTAGAGATTCCCACGTGCACCTGTTTGGAAACCACAGTCATGGGGATTTAAAGCAACACAGATACCACTGCTGTGAACACTAGTTTTCAGGATGGTCACATTCACTGGATTAAATAAACACCACCCAATCCTTAGTCAGAACTCCTCTTGAGAATCATCAGATGTAGTTGGAGATATCTGGGTTCAAATCTGGCTTTTCCATTTACCAGGTGATGAGTCCTGAGCCAGTTAGTGTCTTAGCTTCTGTAAGGTTCAGTTTCCTCATCTATAAAACCACGAGTAACCTCTACCCCATGGATCTTCTGAAAGAAAATACAGAGAAAGTGCCTGGCAGAACAAATGCTAATTCCCTTCCTTCTATTAATACTTTTATTGAAAAGGGACAGAAACCTCTAGTCTTTTCTATCCTGCCATTAAGAATTTGTGTTGTGTTGTTTTCACATGTCTATGACGGATTGGAAAAAAATGTATCTCAGTCAAGGATGCAAAAGTTTGAAGTTTTCTTTGTCATTAAATATATTTGTTCCCTTAAGTATTGGGAGTCCCAGGAGGAGGTAGCTCATTCAGTCAATCAGTTCTCCAAGCAAGATTTGCTAAGTATCTGTGACAATAGCTCATCAATCCTAAAATGCACCGAGTTGCAAAATAACTCACTGTTATTTTATGTCTGAATAAAGAGGGGGAACCTTTGCCAATTAAGGTAAGACGTGCCATCACTTGTAAGAGGAATCCCTATTTCATAAATGTTCCAATGAGCCACAAAATAGACATCACAGAACTGGTGGAATGTGATCTCATCCAAGATGCTAGGCACAGGATGCAGAGCAACACAAGACACTGAGTCAGTCAGTGGAGGCAGCAAAGAACCAAGCCCCACAGAGGACCTATGCCTCTCTCCTGAGAAGAGAGCTGCCCCCAGTTCCATCAGGAGAAAATTCTTTTTCATGCCTCTTTCAGATTATTAAATGCTGTCCACTCACCACTGCTTCACCTTTGAGAAATGCAGTGACCTGTTTAAATGGTCCCCATTTCTAAGTCACTTGTCTTCAAACATGGCCAGTTTTAGGTGATTGTATGTCATCCCACCCAACAATGGGAGAGTCAAAATGGCTCCTGGTCTGTATCTCAGCAGATCACAGGAGCCACGAAACAGGAAGAGGTTCACCCTCAGAAGGAATCCAGTTTGATGGTCACATGATCTTTGTTCCTCAAACCTTCCCGTTCAACGGAAGATTTTGTGTTGTGATCCCCAATGGATCCAAATATAAGCTTGGAAAACATTTTCTGAGTAGAGCCCTTTGCTCATTCGCCGTATACTAATATAGATATGCCCTCATTTCTCTCTTCTTTCATGAAAGCCTCCTTGCCCAGAAATGTGCCTGCATTTACTTTTTTTTTTTTTTTTTTATGTAGCTGCCTAAATATGTCCCCATGGGCAGCAAGGTGTTTGGGGATATTTTTGTAACCGGCAACATAAGTGATTTTGACTTATCCTGTTAAAATGCAACCTTTGTATTTAGTTTGGGAAATTAATGTTTTGGCGACAGAAAACAAATCCAAAAGGAAAGAGAGAGAGAAGAAGAATAGCCACTTCCAACCCAAATGAGAATCTCACTCAGGGTGTCCTGGTGTGCCATGCCGGGGCCCTGCCCTGGTCCACAGTGCTGTCCCTCGGAAGGTGAGCAATTTAGAGAATGAATCTACGCGGTTGGGGTAGGAGGGTGGGTGCCCACGTTAGCTCATTGAGGAAATGATCTTATTAGTCCCTCTAATTAAGGAAGCCTCCGTAAGAACTGGCAGTGTGTCGACTTTGAAGCTGCCTGATAAAAAGTGGGTCTTGTCAAACAGCTCCAGCTCCTAGTGAAAAGGTCTAGATCATCCAATCCCCAGTGCAAACATGTCT
The DNA here is from genome assembly GCF_963455305.1 of Plecotus auritus. Lineage (NCBI taxonomy): Eukaryota > Metazoa > Chordata > Mammalia > Chiroptera > Vespertilionidae > Plecotus > Plecotus auritus. The sequence continues at coordinate 9,138,527 of NC_137773.1, read as the reverse complement.
CTAAGCTTCTGTTTGCATACTCCGGAAGAAAAAAAGACGACTTTCTCATTTTCCCTGACTCTGGCACAAATAGCATTCCAGGGGATGGCAGCTCCCACGGAAATTACTGAATCACTGAGTGTTAACGGCACACGTAGAAAGGCAGAAGTTTCCTGCGTGACCTGACATGTAAACCTTCCCATTGCCACCACTTGGGTCTCTTTACTTATTTAACTCTTCAGCTTTCTCTCTGAACGGACCCGGTGCTTCACTTTTTCTGCCATCACTTGTCTCAGCTGACCCCGTCTGGAAGTTGTAAGGCTGAGATTTTGACAGCTCTGTCATTTTCATGGCTGCGCAGGGGGGTGTCGAGCTCACAGGATTATTGCTCTCCAGGAATACTTCACTCCAGAATCAAGCAGAAGGTCAAGAGAGACAGAGAGAGAGAAAAACTCTAATTAAGTCGGAAAAGGCAGACTTGGGCCATAAAACGTGCGTGCGACTTCAGGGAGGGCCTCGTGTTTGTGTCCAAGTGCAACCATCGGCCCCAGTCAGGGGCCGCACTTGTCGCAAATGGACAACAACAAAATTGCCATTAGAGTGAGCGGCTCCTTAAGAACTGGCTTCATTCTCCGCTCCTACCCTGCTATTAAGGCGCCCCTCGAATCAGATTAAGGCACGGCGCTGTAACACAGAGCTTGATTAGAGCAATGAAAAGAGAACGAGCTCTTGTCTTGCATTTGCTGCCTTTGTTCCAAAGATGTGTGACTTCTGGGGACCAGCCTGGTGTGTAATGCAACCAGACAGTAGTGCCCAAATAGAATTAAAGGGCAGGATGAGATTTGTTCCTCTGGGAACGGAACTGAGAAGAGCCTTACTCTAAATTTGTGTGTTGGGTCCCTGCTCTAAGGAACTAGGCACCATGTAGAAATCCCAGACACTCAAACTGCTTTAGTCCATTTGAAGTCATCAAATCCCATCTGAGACCTACTATGTGCCAAACATTGGACAAGACATTAGTGGTTCAACAAAGACACAGAGAGGAGGAGCTTCATGTCTAATGGGGCTTAAGGCAGGTGAGCAAATAATGTTAACATAAGGTGACAAATGCAATAATAAGTCTTTAAAATTGCTGAGTACCTACTCTGTGCTAGTGGTCACTGTTCTAAGTGCTTTACAGAGAATAAGTCTTTTAATGTAAATGGTGGACTGTCATGCCTGGCGCTTGAAGAATATGCAAAGTAACCTGAAAGGTGTTTACATGGGTCTTGAAGGATATAAGGAATTATTTCCTTTGTCTAAGAAGGAAATAGAGAAAAACTAGATATTACTGTTCAGTGTGGCATATGATGTGATCATCCAAGAAGCGAGGTACCCCTGCAGCATAAAGCTGGAGTCAGGGGCTGGAGAGGAGCTCAGGATAACGGGATGGATGAAGGTTCTGTCCCATAGGTGCTGACACCATGGAGAATTTTTAAGCAGGGGTGACATTCAAACCCTTTCTCAGAGCAGTGCCAATCTGTGATGGCCCAGTGTCATGACTGAGGGACGAGGCAAATGAGAAAGGCAGTGGCAAGGGAGGGGGCAGAGAAGAAGCAGTAATGAGTTGGAGAGCCATAATGAGATGACCAGAATGGCACCGAGACCAGTGCCCCCAAGACTTGCTAGTGCAGAAGAGGCAGACACCGGATGAGACTGAGAAAGTTAAATTCATTTCCGCCTCAACCATTTTGCTGCAGATTCTACTCTCCTTTGTCCTTCTGTGAGGCAGCCCCTGGAAACTCAGAGGTTTGCCTCCAGCACGGGGAATGGTCAGAGTTTCCTGGGGACCCTGGCTGGGCTCAGGGGCTCCCTTTGCCTCCTGAGCAGGGGCCCAGCCCTCCATTCTGAGGAAGGCTGTGTGCATAGTAGTTATGGGGTAGGGCACCGTATTGTATGATTGTAAATGTCTCGGAAATGTGTCCAGTAGTGAAAGGAAGAGTCCAGCCAACCCAGATGGATGACTTGGAGGCCTTCAGAGGAAAGAGGAATATTAAGTGAGGGCCCAGGGTTTGAGAGAGGGTCTCTTACCAGTTCTATACACACACACACACACACACACACACACACACATGCACATATGCATGCACACACACACATGCATGCATGCACTGACCTGAGCTAAGCCCCACTCCTGCAAAGCTCCATGGTGCTATTGTGGGAAGAGCATGGGAGCTTTGGAGGGGCAGGAAGAATCCATGCCTGTTGAAAACTTGAATTCTGCTTCGGAGCTTACCACCAGGCAGCATCCTCTCTGCTCCCCATGCAGCGCCACGATGGAGAGCAAACCTTCCACTCACCATAAGCTGGAGGCCTGCGGCCTGAGCAGGCGCCGCCGTTCAGTCCACCCTCCCCTCCCACCTCCCCCACTGCACCGAGCTCTCAGGAGCCTCCACGGTCATTGCAGGCCCGTAGTAGAGCCTCCACACGTCCTAACCACATATCAGCTTTCGAAATTGAGAAGGTGATGAATTTTTAAATTCTCGAACCTGCTCTGTAATAATCTTTCCACCACCCTACACATTACGATGCAGGAAAGCAACAGATGTGTTTTCTTAGGACTCTGGGAACATGAAATATTGATGGGAAAAAGGACTGTGGCCGTGGCGTTGAGGTTCGCCTAAAAGGAAGGTAGCCGCTTGCATCCCAGCCTCTCATTTTCCATCTTTTGCTTCTGACACTTTGGACGTGAAAAAGCCCCAAACCCAGGATACCCAGGGCTACTTCAACGAAAGCTCTTAAAAATCAGTGCAGCAAAATCTGCCTAAAAACGTCTTTATCAGTCTCCGGGGACCAATTGCTACTGCGGCTAACACACATTTGATCTATACAGATGAGTTTTCCTTTGTCCCCAAGGGAACCTCTCCGAACACTGTGGATTTACATGGTGCCAAGCCCGAGTAGCCTGTCAGAAAATAAATAGCATTTTAACACATCCACGTTTCCGTCCCCAGGATGAAAAGTAGCGTGAGGGCTCTTCTCTGAGTTTTCTATCTGAGCCATAGGACATAATCAAAACTTCATTTCCAAAGCATTTCTTTTCATGGCGACATTTCACTCCGAGGCACTGCATTCTGCAAAGAAGAGGTGCAAAGCAGAGACTCCGCTGGTTCAGAGAGAAAAATAAAGGTTAAAATTTCAGCTAGGACAGTATTTCCAAACACACGCTCGCGCGCCATGGGGGTATAACGTGTATGGTAAAATAGGCAAGGTGTCCTTAAGAGGCACCGAGCTGAAATTTTTAATTGTGATATTTATTTATTGAAATACATATTGTGTGTATATATATATACACACATATTGACAGGTATATACAGTGTGGGCAAAAGTAGGTTTATAGTTGTGAGTACACAAAACAGAATGTATCCTTGTATTCTTGTTTATTAATTATAGTATTATTTTTCCATACAAACAACTCTAAACCTACTTTGGCCCACCCCTGTGTGAGTTATGTGTTGCTAACACTTTTTTTTTCTTGTTGGTATTGTTTTATTTGTTAACTAGAGAGGTGGAGACACACCCAGAAGTTCAACTGTATATCCTTTTTTCCCCCCATTGGGTTATAATTAATTTTTTAAATCTTTATTGTTGAATGTATTACACAAGTCCCCCCTTTTCCCCCCATTGACATCTTCTAGCCCATCCTGTTGTCTGTCTTGTCCATGGGTTATACATATATGCATACAATTTCTTTGGTTGATCTCTTCCCACACCCACCCATCCTTGCCTTCCCTCTGAGATTCAACAATCTATTTATTTTGTTCTTTAGATTCCACATATGGTGAGATCATGTGATACTTGTCTTTCTCTGACTGGCTTATTTCTCACTCAGCATAATACTCTGTACTATGACTTCATGGATATTATTAGCGAGGACGAGGCTGAAGTTAAAAACAATAAGTCAACTTGAAGAAAAATATTAGAGGAAAGAGCCAAGGACCTGGTGGAAAGTCAAGCGCAGGGGAGGACTGGATAGAGCAAAAACCCAGAAGGTGGTGGGGCAATGACTGACAACTGGGAAACGCCCATCGAGGGAAATTCCCCACATATTTAGTTAGGGGCATCAGGGCTGGCTCTGCCCTTCCCTGGCCAGTGGTTGTAGGAATCGAGCTGACATCCCCTGCAGAACCACAGGCCACCACCGACTCCCTGTGACGCAATGGCATTTGAACCACAACCCCCTGTTGTCTGAAGTCCTGTTTCCTTTGTGCAGAGAATTGCACATGCATGGTACCTAAATCCCCCGTCATATCAACCCTGAAATGCTGTAAGGCAGGACATTGCCTGCCATTCAGCAGACACACCTTTCAGAGATGGGTCCTCCAGGCGAGTGGGCTCTGCGCTGGGTTCTTAGGTGCAAGAGGAGGGTTCTAGCTCCCTAGGATGGATCCCAGCTGAGATGAAAAGATGGTGATAGCAGTGCGTGGCTCCTGAGGCTTTAGGACATGCCAGGCCCGGAGCATGAAGTGTGTCTGTATTGGTGTGTAGATACAGAAAGAAACATAATAGGTGTAGGGTTCGGTGCTGTCCGCTGTTTCAGGCATCCCCTGGGGTGTGGGGACATATGCCGCTATTGTATACAGTGCTGCACCTCTGCCACTTTAACTTCTCCCCACACTGCCACCATTTAAACCAGGGGTCCTCAAACTTTTTAAACAGGGGGCCAGTTCACTGTCCCTCAGACCACTGGAGGGCCAGACTATAGTTTAAAAAAAAACTGTGAACAAATTCCTATGCGCACTGTGGGCCCGGGACGAGTCGGCTGCTAAGCAGGACAGGCAGCGGCACCTGGTGGGCAGGATAAATGTCCTCGGCGGGCCGCATGTGGCCCGCGGGCCGTAGTTTGAGGACTCCTGATTAAACATAGCCTTCAACAATTGCTCGCCTCAATGGAAACAGGAAGTAGGTGCTGTGGGCGGTTTCTGGTATTGTTCTGGAAGCAATGACAGTTTCCCATTGCTGCTGCCAGTGAGACACGCCTATGCCTTGTAGCAGTCTCAGTATCTTTAAGGATATTCATCATTAGGAATTGAGTTCAAGCTTCCACATAGAAAATAAAAAAACACCTGGAGTGAAAGACCACCAAGCGTGCCTCCCTATTATTTACAGACACAAAGAAAAGGCCAGTAAGAGGTACGATTAACTTTCCAACCCCACATGATGTAAAAGTACACATGGGCCAGCAAAGTCAGCATTACCCTCAGATCAAGTATACCTGGTGAGAGAAGACAGGTTCCACGTAATGCTGGCCACTTCGGTATGTACCGCAGAGGGAAAAACAAGGAAAATGTGAGCTTAATGAGGCAAAATCATGACTTGTATTGGAAAGTGATTAGCTGGGATCTGGGCAGTGACTACAGTGGGGCCATGTTACAACTTGATCTGGCTGATGTGTTTCAGAAGGACTCATAATTCATGTTTCAACTGGAGAAATAGCTTCGGCGCATGATGCAACACACGGCATTTTTGTTCAGGTGGTTGGACAAGAAGCAGAAAAGGGGGTTGTTTGAGACTCTGAGTGAGAAAAGGTTCTCAGTGAGTTCCATGTGGTCCAGCTGAGCACAGGGATGTAGTCACAATGCGGGTGGGCATTTTGTAGCAGTGAAATGTAGAATCTACTCCCCTGGAAGATTCATAATTCTGATGGTCCTTGTTTATGGAAGCAAGAGCATGGTTAGTACTTAAAAAAACACACATGTTCAAGCCCGGCCAGTGTGGCTCAGTGGTTGAGCACTGATCTATAAACCAGGAGGTCACGGTTCAATTCCCAGTCAGGGCACATGCCTAGGTTGCGGGCTTGATTCCCAGTGGGGTGTGTGCAGGAAGCAGCCGATCAATGATTCTCTCTCATCATTGATGTTTCTATCTCTCTCTCCCTCTCCCTTCTTCTCTGAAATCAATAAAAATATATATTTTTAAAAACCAAATTCAAGCCCTCCTGTGTTTATATGGAACAGGATGTAATTATCTGTGAAATGTATCCTTAGAGAAGAGACATGTAGACAAACGTGTGTATTTCTCAAAGGTATTCATAATAATGAATGTATGTCCTCATTCAATGGCAATGCAGCCTTGATAATATATGAAGAGTTTGAAGTATCACTCTTCTCATTCAAACGGTTTAGAAACTTCTATTGAAGCCCTTAGATAGTAAAATGGCTTCACACACACACACACACACACACACACATACGGTAACGCATTTACAGAGAATATTAAAATGAAATTTTAAAGTAATCACTTTCTGGAAAAAAAAAAGTTGCATTCTTTATGAAGGACTTGTCCCTATACTCACAGTATTAAAGCAGCAGGACTGATGGAGTCAAAACCAATTTTTGGGACAATGAAGTAAAAGTCCGGCTGTGAGTTCCACTGGTTTTCGCTTTAGCCTTGTGGGGGGATGGGAAGAGCATTGGAAAGGAAGTCAGAACTATGGGTTCCTGTCCACCTGTGCTGGGTGACATAAAACTGGGTGGACCTTAATCTCTTCAACCCTCCTTGTCCTTTTCAACAAAATGCTAGTTGTGTATTAGATTAGAGTTTCCCACCCTCTGTTCCTCATAGCTTGGAGCAGGGAGGGTGTAACTAAGAGGAGGGTGGTTTCAAGAAAGGGACTTCAGGCCCTGCTTTAAATATCAAGACTCTGAAATAGGTTTCGTTTATAGTTCAATCACCAGAAAGATATTAGGTTGGAATCTCCTTTTTTAAAAAAAAAAATGTCTCATGATCCTCCCCTTAATACTCACAGTTTTTGTACTCCTTTTAATTTTTATCGACATCTCTGTCATGGGGCAGCTCATCTGAACATGTTTGTCGAAGGCAAATGATAGTGATGACTGCAGTGCTTTGCACACAGATTGTCAATAACAATCTAATTGTGCAGGGAGCACTTAGAGAGGGGCTCGGGCCTCCATGAACCAGCCAGAGTACATTTTGCACCACTTAACTGGTCACCTTTTGAGCCATTTAACTAATCATCTTTTGAAAATTCACAGTTGCCAAGGTTTATTATGAGCTCACAAGGTTCTATGTTTAGTACTTTGCATTTCTCATGGAATCCTAAACTCCTTGACCTTGGTCTCATTATCCATAATTCACGGATGAGGAAACCAGGGCTCAGGGAGGTTGAACAGCACATCCAAGGCCACACATTAGCAAATGACTGGCAGTCCCCCAGGCCTGTCCCACACTTACGCTCTGGAGAACAGCAAGAGGGTCCCCAGGGATCCAGGCCAGGACTTGTAGCCTGAGGTCAGCGTCTAAGCTGATTATTGCTTAGTTATTAGAGGAATAAATTATGTTATTGAATAAGCTTTCTCCCAAAGCTTCCTCTGTCCTCATCACTCTGGTGAGTTGCTTCTAAGTCCTTACCAAGAGAAGTGATCATGTGAGTTAGATTCTTCAGCAGAGAGGACGGGAAACACCTTCTCACTGGGGCCACAGTTGTGCCCACCTGCAGTCAAGGTCTCCATCAAGGTCAGTGGGCTGGATGACCCAGCGTTCTGGGTCTAGGAAGCCAGTATTCAAGCTTGAAATCATCCCGAAGGCCAACTTGTCTCTGCTTTTCTATTCATCAGATCTTTGGGTGCCTGGTAGTTGTATCCCATTGTGTGGTGTGTGTATGTATATGTGTGTTCACCTTATCATGCTACCTTTCATCTGTGTATTGTTGAGCAGAGCCCTGCTGCTTCATGCACTGGAGCTAATCCCCCACCGCTTTGCTATTGTGTGCATATCACAGAGAAGGTTTGCCCCCACACACACCCACCCCCACCCCGGGCTCTGCTCCACTGACCTACCCTTGTTCTCTACCATTGTTTCTATGTCAGACACCAGTTTTCCATCCACGGTGTCTGAATCGGAATGGAGTAAGTCACTAGAAGTGACAGTCACTTCAAAAAATAAAAGTGGCATCCCAGCTGGTGTGGCTCAGTGGTTGATCATCGACCTATGAACCAAGAGGTAATAAACAGTTCGATCCCCAGTCAGGGCATATGTCCCGGTTGCAGGCTCAATCCCCAATGGGGGGCATGTAGGAGGCAGCCAATCGATAATTCTCTCTCATCACTGATCTTTCTCTCTTTCTCTCTCCCTTCTCTTTGAAATCAATAAAAACATATATTAAAAAAATAAAATAAAAGTGGCAAAATACAGGCATGCACATTTAAAGGAAGCCTTTGGAGAGAGGCAAGTTGCAAGAAGAGCTTCTTCTTGTGCCCCGGGATGAGACAACTGACTGTCCCCAAGACAACTCCACGCCTGGATACGCTGACTTAACTAGAGGTCCTGCCAATCAATGGCTGTCTCAGTAGGCGGTGCCCGGGGCTTTCCCAGAGTGAAGTCACCTTGGCCTGGCCAAGCAGGGACTCTCTAGCTAGACCCTGGGGGAATTTGTGGGCTCCCTGCTCCTGCAGAGGAGGAAGTTTCTGTCATCCCTCTTCCTTCTCCATATGCACGTACACGCCCCTCGGTCCGTGGCTGCTATTCCCAGCCTGCCATGTGCTGTCGAGCTGTGGACAGGAAGGGAAAGGGTGGGCCGCAACTTGGAGACTTCTTCGTTTCCCTGAAGAGGAGACTTGGGGACAGAACCATTGCTCTACTTGGCTAAGTCTGTGGTCTTTCCGTCTAGGGCTGTGCCTTCGATGGGGCATGGAGGGGCACTGGCTGGGTGAGTGTGAATGCTCTCCATCCAGCTCCAAAGGGTAGTCATATTGCCAAATGCTTTCTCCTTCCCCGAACAGCTCATTCTAAATCCATCTTCCATGAATTCATCAAAATGGCTTTCATAGTGCCTCAGTGTTGCTGCCTCCGTACATTGCCCCCAACCCAGGGAGGCTGCTTGCAGGGCACTTTCCAGACTTCCATCCTAACTCTCTGCCCTGGAGTGTCTTCTGTCCACTCCAGGGAAAGGGTCCTTTTCCCTCAGCTACCTTGGCCTCGGTGGCCACGTTTCAACGCGCTCCAGGCTCTTGAGAGATGAGCTGGGACACGCCTCAAAGTGCTTGTGTTGCCTCTGAACGAGGTTGAACTGGGCAGAGCGAGGGGGAAATATATGTGGGAACAGTTTAATTGTCTCCATGAGGATTCTTAGTAATCAGGATGCCAGTGTGTGTTTTCCAGAGCCTAGAGCTGACATAAATAATGTAGCGTGGCTCGCTCTGTGCAGGCTTGCTGAGGAATGCTGATGGAGAGAGCCAAACGGGGATCTGAGGCTCCCGGCTCCCTGCGCAGCCTTTAAATCCTTTTATTGAGTAGTAGTGTTGAAACCACACCCGGGCCTTGGCGGGCCCGTGGATGCCAGGAGAAGCCGCCAGAGGAGAAACTTTAGGGGGAGCCGCCTCGCTGGGTGTTTCGGAGGATGCGAATCTGGACAGCTCCAGCGAACAGCTGGTTAATTTCATTTTGCGTCCCCAATCGCAGAAGGAGCCGGACGGTTCTGCCAAGGCCCTGAAAGCCCCGGTAAGTGAGCCGCTGTCGCTACCAAGAGAGGACCGGCCCCTCCAACGTAGTTAAAAGCGTCGCGCTAGCCTTTTAGAGCCTCTTGCCTAATGGGAAGAGCCAAATGAGCTTTGCTGCGGGACAGCTAGCCCCAAATGAAGTCCTGCCGCTTAAGCTCCTTTAAAGGCGAAGTGCACACGGGGCGGGCAGGCGGGACCACATATGCCACAGTTCCCTCGCGGGCAGGAAACAAGAGTATCTTTACGTGGGATTTTCGCAGGAGGTCTGCCAAGTGAAGAGTCTTCCAGATTTTGATTGAAAGTATAATGTAAGCCCTGTCTTGGCCACAGACCATAACAGTGAGGGCAAAGGAGGGGATGGGAGGGGAGGGGGATGGAGTCGAGGGGTGTTAGAAATAATGGTGGTGGTTCATGTTGAGAGACAGGTTCTGGGCATTCCGTTAAAAAGACAGCTATTTCTTGCTTTGACTCTGGTGGTTTAGAGAAGGACCTCAGGGAATATTTGTGTTGTGTTCTTTTTTCTTTTTCTTTTTGATTAAGGCACTTGGGGTCTAGAAAAGAAGATTAAAGCAGGATCCGTTTAATGTATTTAGTTTGCCTCCCAGACATGAAGCTTCAGAATGGTGAGTGTCGATTGTATTCCTAGTGTTTGGGGTAGCTGGCTGGGGAAAGGGTTCTTGAGCAGGAGTTGCGAGCAAGGATCTGTTAGCAAATCCGGGCTGTTTTACAGCTTTCGGCCAGTGATAGGAGCTGGTGGGTCGGTGCAGAAAAGGCGTACATGATGCGTTTGGTTGGGCTGGAAGGGTCTGTGCGTCTTGCCCTTTAAGGGAGGCTGCTTCTGCTGTTGCTGGTTGGACAATTAATTATGGGACCTCGTTTGGAAACCAGGGGTCATGCCCTGCAATTCACAAGAAACATGTCAAGTTACTTCATTTTTTACTCTCATCCTGGGACATGTGTATTTGCCTCTTTGAAGCTGCTACATAATTGATTGGGTTTGTTTGTTTGTTTTCTCCTTCATTTAAAACGTCTCATGTTTTATAAAATAGTATTTGGACATTTTGTCTGTGGTGTGAGCCCCTGAATGTATCACGAAGAATTCTAGAAGTTGCTTTGAACCACCTGATTCATGTGGGGTTTGTTTTGTCTGGGCCTCATTTCCTCCTCTCCCACCTGCTTCGTTTACCTGCTGCTTTAAATGGTTCCATCAGAACTTTTATTCAGTAGTCATCAGTGTCTACAAACTTCTCTCCGCTTATGCAAATGCTTTCCCAGCTCAGAGGTGTTTTGTGTTCCCTGTCAGTCTCTGTCCTCCTGGGTAAGGACACAGAGGGGGTTTCATTGAGATTGCTGTAGTCTGAAGGATCTGTCTCAGCCGTTTCCTGGCAAGCCTCCCATAGCATGCCCATCTGTGAAATGGGCTGGTGATCTGGCTGACAGTGTAACACTGGGAGCTTTCCGGTCATGGCTATGAAAATTTGAAAGAAAAATAAATTGTAATAGCCAATTAGTGGATGGTTGTCTGCAGGCTTTTTCTCGGTAGGTCTGCGTTCAGAAATGTTTGAAACATACCCAAACCGTGCTGCCTGTTGGTTATCATTTATAAGAGCATCAGATGAAAGTACATTTTAACTGCAGAGAGAAACGCAATAGTTCTAATAAACAAAACTCCATTTCTCTAACCGAAGTGACCTGAAGGAATGTGAGGAATTGATAGAAGGCTGCGGTGCTCGGGTGCAGAGTCACGGCTTCATGTTAATTTAACAAAACATTAAACATTTCATGTTTAATTTAATGAAACATTAGAGCCCTAGGATTTGTCACCTTCATGACAGAGCATCAGAACTGCGGGATAGTCTCGGGATATATGTTCTTTCGGCAGAACTCATGGATGACACCGGATGTGATTCACATCCAATGACCTGGACTTGTTTCCAGGGGTCTTTTTTTTTTGTTCTGATGGAAAAACAACAACAACAACAACAACAAGTAAAACTGCACCAACAACATATTAGGCATGCTCTCCTAGTGTAAAATTTTAGGGGGTGCTATTAGCAGGCATTTAGGCAAATCTCACATTTAGCATCAGCACAATGGCACTCGCAGGTCTACCTTCTGTGCTTCTGAGAAGATAAGCGAGGGACCTACAGGACCAGAAAAGCTGGAAGGTTGGGGTCATTTGTCAGGTGGTAAACTTTTAGTAAACCCACGTGGATGTTTCAATGAGCTGTGTACGAAGGTGGGGTGAGATGTTCGGGGGAGTGGAGGAGACGGATCCGTTGGCTAAAGATGACCACCAGGGGAGAGAGGAGAGGCCCTGTGCCCTGCGTGGCTTGCCAGGTTTGTTTTTTGGTTTTGTGTGTGTGTGTGTTTTTTTTATATTTAATCCTCTTTTTTTATTAATTTCTTTATTGATTAAGGTATCACGTATTTGTCCTCATCCCCCCATTCCCATCCCAAACCCCTCCCCACGCATGCCCCCAGCCCCCTGTTGTGCGTGACCACTGGTTAGGCTTAGATGCATGCATGCAAGTCCTTTGGTTGATCTCTCCCCTTTCCCCCCACCCTCCCCTACCTTCCCTCTGAGGTTGGTCTGGAAAATGTGACTGGAGGTTGATAGTCCTGTTTTGCCATTGGCTTGTGATGGAAAATTTCCTTTTTTTTTTTGTATTTCCAAGTGCTGAACTATGGGTCTTCCCTACCTCTCTGTCTGTATTGCCGATCAGTGGGGCTCTATTTTCGTCTGATGCTTAAAATGTTTAGCTTCTTTCAATGGAAGACACTTTACGTTTGAGCAATGAAGGCAATTGCCAATTCATAAAACATGCATGTATATGTGTACCTGTATGTATTTATACACACACACAATATACAGGCATATAACCACACACACACACACACACACACATTCGGCCTCTGTTTGTTTGATTTATCTCCTACAACACTTCCGCAATGTTGTATAAAACACAATGTAGAATTACGCAAGTGCAGTGTTTTGTGAGGGCAGAGATGCTGATACCTCTCCGTGTTATCACACACGCAGCCTGAATGCGTGGCTCCTCATGCGCCTTGAAGTGGCTGAGACCAGCTGCTTCAGACAGAGATGTCATGTTAATGCAGCTCAGAGGAGCATATGGCATGAGAAAATCATTAGGACAGGGACTGACCTGAAGAGCAAGTCGTTTTTTTAACCTTTTAAAAAAAGTGTTTTAACCCCATCCTAAGTAGCAACAGATACTTTATTTAGTAGAATATGTTTTTAGAATAGTTTATTGATTTTTAGAGAGAGAGAGAAATAGACACACTGATGTGAGAGCACAACATCGATTGGCTGCCTCCTGCACACCATCCACTGGGGATCGAGCCTGCCACCAGGGCATGTGCCCTTGACTGGGGAATCAAATTGGCAGCCTCCTGGTGCATGGAACGACGCCCAGTCAGCTGAGCCACACCGGCCAGGGCTAGTTGAATAATTTTTTTAAACTCTTTTGTAGGTTGCATTCTGGAATGGGGGTGTAGAAGAGTTCTCTGGACTTCTAGGGAGCCCTGTTCCCTTAGGGCGGGGCAGGGGAGTGAGGAACCCCAGCCCCACCGTGGCAGGGAGGTGGGTAGATGGTGCCCTGCTTACTCCTCTAGACCCGTTCTCTCGGCCTCTGGGTCTGAGGTCTGAGATCAGCAGGGTAGGACCTGGCTTACCTTGAACAGGTGGGGGATGGCACCCCAGGCTCCTCCCCCTCAGCTAAGGAGGTCACCCCAACATGCTGTCCCTCGATTCAAAGATGGTGCCAGCTGCCCTGTCACATGGCCTGCAGCCTTTGTTACCCTCTGCGACCACTGCCTTGACCTGTGGGTGGCCCAGAGGTGGCAGAGGTTGATGGTAGCTCTCAGCACCATCACAGACGCTGGAAGGGAAAGCAAATGAGCCTTAGTCGCCACCTTCAGGAGCTCCTTCCTGATGGGGAAGGGGTGCTAGTGAGATGTATAGAGTATGGTCTTTGCTGCTGGTGCTCGGGCCTGAGGAAGGAGGCCTGCGTGGCCGCGGGCACAGGTGGGTGCAGAGGGGCGGGCAGCCAGTCCTCAGGAGATCAGAATAGGCTTCATAGAGGCCGTCATTCAAGAGAAGTAGCTGAAAGGTTCTGCTGGAAGACATGGGGCAGGGCCTTCCAGGCCCAGAAAACAGCAAACCCTTGGCAGATCAGGGATGTTCAGGTGCTGAGTCCAATAAGGCAGGACACAGGTCACGAGGGAGGCAAAGAATGGACTGGAAAGATGAACAAGTGCCTCCACTTCCCGGCTGAATGGCTTTCTACACTGCCCCGTCCACACCACCTGGCAGCTCGCTGTGGAAGTAAGGAGGACGCTGGGCACACCAAAGCCACAACGCAGGGGTATGGGAGCCCTCTGAGCCTTACACTGTCCATGTCTAAGTCACCTTTAAGAAAAGTGCCTGCTGCCACTGTGTGGTCCAGGCAATTAAATGGGGACTGAAGGTCCCAGATGGAGCCTGGGCCTACTGCTTCACAGCCTGTGCAGATGGACAACAGGGCACCTGCTGGCTGACTTGCTTTAAGTTGGAGAAAATTGGAGAGAAGAGCTTTTGTGTATACATAAGCAGGGTGTTTAGAGACAAATGTTCTCCAAAATTCTGCAGTTTTCAAGTGTTCCCACTTGAAAATCTGGTTGGGGGGGGGGGGGCGCTTGTATCTTGGACTTATATTGTATTTGTGCACATTGGAGGGGTGTGTGTGTGTGTGTGTGTGTGTGTGTGTGTGTGTGAAGGTGTGTGCGTTGGGATCCTTCCCACAGGCAAAGCCTCTGGAAGTGGACTCAGAAATGCGGGTTCAAGCGCCCGTTCTGAAGATAAAGACACAGACTCGAGCCTGTTGAGGTTAATGAGTGTCTTGTTGCTTAGCCGCTGTAGTACATGATTGGGTGGGGGGGGCGGTACTTTGTTTTTACAGACTTCATTTTCTCACCAGTAATTTGCCTTTATGTGCTACGGCAATGTTAGAGATGCTTCCACATCTGTGCCAAAGCCCCAGGGTGATCCCCGAGTGTGTGTCGCCTTGGGGTGGCGCAGGGGAGGCAGGGCGCTCTGTGGGCAGCGTCTCCGGAGAGTTGGGTGGGAAGGCTCTGCTGTCAGGGCTCCTGTGGGAGCTGTGCGCCAGGCTGGCAAGGGGAAGCTGGATGGGGCCCTGGCTGGCCTGCTGCTAGTGTGTCCGAGTGCTGGGCGTCGCACATCCGTGGAAGTGAGCGAGCTTCCGTGCCCTGATTCATCTGTCTGAAGAGTGGATGCTAACACCTGTCCACCCTGTGGGAGCACTGTTAAGTATGAGGCCTATGTATACAGTGGCCAAGACACGAGCTCAGACCCGGTTCCACCACCCAGCCAGGACGTCTGTCATCTGCGGGGCTCCTGGCTCGGGCTCCCCATTGACTTCCCAGTGCGGCTCCTACAGCCCCAAGGGCCAGTGGTCTAACCAGTGAGCCCTGGGCCTGTTCTTTCTCTCCACGCTCACCCACTTGTGTTACTCGGCCCTTTTCCTGGGTGTGTGCAAACGAAAACACCACAAACCAGAAAACACAGAGACAAACGCTTCCACCCAAGACCTTCTGTGTGGAGCAGACTGTGCTGAGAGTCTGGGGAGAGGAAACGTTTCCTATGCCAGCAGTAAAGAATTTCAGATGGAGTATTTGACACACCTTCTTAAACAGTGCCTGTCACTCAAGGGAGCAAAGTCACTGAACATCTGTCCACCAGCTCCCGCTCCCTGGCAGTTTGTTTCCTATTTCCTATTCTCTCTCTCTCTCTCTCTCTCTCTCTCTCTCTCTCTCTCTCTCTCTCCCTCTCCCTCTCCCTCTCCCTCTCCCTCTCCCTCCCTCTCCCTCTCTCCCCCTCTTCCCCCCCCACCACTTGCTCCCCACTCTGCTAGAAATTCAAGTGTTTCTCCCATTGTGTTAATGCAAAGCAGCTCAGCACTGCCCGCTCCTGACCCCCAACCTCATCAGTCCACTGCTGGACAGAAGCCAGTCTATTCGGGCCTTAGCCTTTCTCTCCTTCCCAACAGACTCCACCAGAAAAAGACAATGATTTAGAGATTTATTCCTTCCTCAGATGTGAATAATACCATTTCCCATCACCAAAGCCCAAATCCCCAACAGAGAAAAAGTTGTGTTTTGTGTTCACAGGTTTTCTGACACCTAATATTATATTATGAATTTCATCCTGCTTTTCAGTGTCCTTTTCACGTGAATGATTGATTGATTGACTGATCATAGAGGCAGCATTGCAAAGGGTAAGAGCACAGACGCTGGTGTTTACCGCTCACTACTGTGTGACTCAGTAAATTCCAGTCGCCCCTTTTCATCTGTGGGATACATTCCAAGACCCCCAGTGGAGACCTGGAACCAGGCATAGTACTGAACCCTATACATACCATGCTTCTTACTATGATAAAGTTTAATTTATAAATCAGGCACAGTAAGAGGTTAACAACAATAACTAATGATCAAACAGAACAATTATATCAGTATCTTGTAATAAGAGTTATGGGGCTCAGCCAGCTTGGCTCAGTGGTTGAGCATCGACCTGTGCACCAGGAGGTCACGATTCGATTCCCGGTCAAGGGCATGTACCTGGGTTGCGGGCTCCATCCCCAGGAGGCAGCCGATCCATGATTCTCTCTCCTCATTGATGTTTCTCTCTCTCTCTCCCTTCCTCTCTGAAATCAATGAAGAAATATGTTAAAAAATGTTATGGGAATGTGGTCTCTCTCAATATCTTGGTGGTTTGTACTCTTCTTGCAATGATGTGAGATGATGAGATGAAGTGGCGTGAAGGACGTCCACGTTGTGACGTAGCGTTAGGTTATAGAAGGGTGATTTCCAAGCTCCGTCGACCTGATAACCCACACGGCTCCCAAGGGACTAATGGGCAGGGAGCATACAGAGTGTGGACATGATAGACAACGGGATGATTCATGTCCCAGGCAGGATGGCACAAGATTGCATACTCAGAACAGCCCACAATTAAAATCGCATGAATTGTTTATTTCTGGAATTTTCCACTCAGTATTTTGGACTGCGATTGACCGTGGGTAACTGAAACTATGGAAAGCAAACCTGCACATAAGTGGGGGCTCCGGTACCTGAGTTCTCGGAGCTCCAGGTGAGTGAGGGATCTTCAGGGCACCTCCCCGGTAGGCTCCTGATGTGATTCAGTGAGACAATGCATCCAAATGCACTGACCACAGACCCTGGTTCATACAATTAGTTCTTTGTCTATACTCAAGTTCATCATTTCATTTTTTAAAATATATTTTTATTGATTTCATAAAGTAAGGGAGAGGGAGAGAGAGAGAGAATCATCAATGATGAGAATCATTGATCGGCTGCCTTCTGCACGCCCCCTACTGGGGATTGATCCCATAACCCAGGCATGTCCCCTGTCCAGGAATGAACCCGTGACCTCCTAGTTCAGTGGTCGGCAAATTGCGGCTCGCGAGCCGCGGTTTGCTGCTCTGTTGACTAATGAGTTTGCTGACCACTGTCCTAGTTCATAGGTGGACACTCAACCACTGAGCCACACTGGCTGGGCATCAATTTCATCATTTCATTTTGATCCAGATTTCATGATTGCATTTTTCCTTCTATTTCCAAAATAATTTTAGTGTAAGTTGGCAGGGTGCTGGGACCCTGGCACAGACCAGGTCACCCCTCACACCACTGCATGGAAATTGGCAGAGTTACCAACCCTCCTCCACCTTCAAGACAGAAGGGGGCAGCCCGGCCGCCTTCCCGCAAGCTGGCTTTGGGGTTAGTGTGCATGTTTCTCCTCAGTGACCTCCCTCCTGCTGCTGTTTTGAGCAGATAGCTGACCACCCAGGAGTGGTTCCGAACACCTGGCTTCAGCATAATGTTTCTCCCAAGCAGCGCATTGCTAGAAACACACTCACTCAGAAGCATCTCATCCGTCTTCTGCAGCGGAGAACCCAATTGTTCACTCTTGGTGTGAGTCCTCCGAAGGCAGGGCTGCTGGGGGGACAAGGAACAATTATTACAACTACATTTTAATCAGCTGTTGCAGTGACAATATTGAATCTAAAAGTTACTAGCTGCTAGTTAGATCCTGGCTTGGTGCATAACGGGCACATCAGTCACTCTGAGGTGATTAACATCTATTCAGAACAGAGAATGTATGATGGGTACTAAATTATCATAGAAATTAATGCAGTCTTTTTAATGGGCTTAAAATATGTTAATCAATACAGTATTCTAGCACCTGAAGTCTAAGGAACCAAAGTCATTAAAGATGGATATAATTATATTTATTATTGCTGAGATCTCGGTGTGGGGGGTGGGGGGATAGTTTAATGAGCATGAATGAAACAGTGGTTCTTTATTTAAAACTTCTTACCTAAATAAACTGTTCCCTTTGAGGAGTTATTTCATAGAATCGTTGAATGAGAGAGCCATATAAGAAGTAAATCAGAGACAGTAATTTTCTAACCTCTGGGCAATGAACTTCAGAGGTCCACGGGGGACGTTGTAAAACTCTCCACCCTCTTCCCATTGAACTTAGTATGGGCTTCAGCCACCCCTCCCACCCCACCCCCCTGCCCCGCTCTCCCTGCCACCTGCCGAGCTTCGGTTTCCTCCCCCTTCCCACTCATGCTCCGCCCAAGAGCCACTCCCTCCTTCCAGTCTCTCAGACGTACCCAGCTCTTTCCCACCCCAGGGCCTCTGCACATGCTTTTCCCCTGCATAACATCTATGTTGCCACACTGCTTTAGTGCATTGCCAGGCTTTGTCTTAACCAAATCTTACGTAGTAGCTCATTGAATCCCAGGTTCTTTCTCATCCCCATTTTGCAGGCAGAGAAGTGAGTCAGAGAGAGGTTAAGTGCACTTCCCGAGGTCCTGCTGGCTCAAGGTCTCTGTTCACCCGAGCTCTGCCGTCCCTTCGGAGGGTCAACTACTCCCAGCCCTCAGAGCTTAGCTCAGATGCCATCCCTGACACCTTATCTAAACTTACCCCCCACCACCACTATCTCTCTGTCCGGATCCAGCTTACCCTTTGTAGCTCGCACAATTTGAAACGTCTATATGTACGAGTATTTTTAGTTGACATTTCCCTTCCCCGGCATTATCAAGTCCACAAAGGCAGCAAGTATTTTTATTTGACGTGGTATCCCGAGCCCTATTAAAGTAACTGACATTTAATAAATACCAAATAAATATTTGTTTAATGGATCCTTGAACTCATGTTCACCCTTTGCTGTCTGTAGCCAGAATAAAATGATCTTTTTCACCTATCTGTCTTTTCAGTAGATGAAATATATGTATATATACTGTATATATGTGTGTATATATATATATATATATATATGATTTTTTAAATTTTCATAAGGAGAGGGTAACTTTCTTTTGGTGATGAAATATTTTCTTAGTCAATGGATGTGGAAATGACAGCTTCGTAGAACCATTTCTATATTAAATCTGGGTCCTTGTGCATAGGAGGTTGGCACTCATTTAGAGTGTAAATCCTATTTGACAGGTAAGAAACCTGAGAGCCGGGGAGAGGAGAAGCCACTTGCTGGTAGGGAGCTGGTTAGGAGGTCGGAGTTCAAGAGCCAACCTGTGCTCTCGGCTCGTGGCCGCGTGTTGTTGCTGCCCAGCCCGAGGCTGGTAGCATCACGAGGAACCCATCAGCAACAGCAGCTTTCCTGAGAATGTTGCTGAAGAATGTTGTGCTTGGGCACGGTAGATTGAAGCGCTCTTGTTTTCTCAAACCTCGGGGGTGTTCGAGGCGAAAATTAACTGTCTGCCTGTCCTCCTGGTGGCTTGCATTTGGAATGCCGTTTCCTGTTATGAGGTGGAAGAAGGAAAATAAACAAACACACATGGTGTGGAATTAAGAACGGAGATCTCAGAGGTGCACCTCCTGCCTGGAGTGAGGCGCCAGCCTTGAGGAGCCGCTGCGTCTTCCCGGTGGCCGCCAGCTTGCTGGGCGCACAGTCTGGCTACGCGAAGCCCCAACGTCTTGATTCTTTACAGCGTAGGAGCCGTGGACCACACTGAGCATCTGATTAAAGGAGTGGGCTCTGTGCCCAGAGAAAAGGACTCTGTAAACGTGAAACATTGTTCAGACTACTCAGGGAACTTATGGACGTACCTTTGTCCATTATATGAATCTCCAGGGGCCCATGGATTCCAGTTTAGGAAACCCTGGTAGCTCATAGGCCATAGTAATATTAATTATAGTAGCTAATATTTATTAAGCTCCCATTATGTGTTAGACATCAGACTAATTTTATATATGTCTCTCTCTCTCTCACACACACACACACACACACACACACACACACACACACGGGACCCTGAACAACATGGGTTTGAACTGTGTAGATCCATTTATATGTGAATTTTTAAAATAAGTATGACAAATGTATTTTCTCTTCCTTATGATTTTCTTGGTAACATTTTCTTTTCTCTAGTTTACTTTATTGTAAGCCTACAGTATATAATACACATACAATATTTGTGTTAATCCACTGTGTATGATACTGGTGAGGCTTCTGGTCAGTAGTAGGCTAATAGTAGTGGAGTGCTTAGGGAGTTAAGTTATATGCCAATTTTCAACTGCATAAGGTCTTGGCACCCTTAACCCGCACACTGTTCAAGGTTCTACTGCATGTGTGTGTGTGTGTGTATTTTAACTTAACACTCAAGCTTTAAAATTGTTCCCATTGTACAGATGAGGAAACTGAGGTTCAGAAAAGCTAAAGAAGCCAGGAAATATTGGAGCTGGGATCAGAACCCAGGTGATCTGATGCCACAGCCACAGAAAGGCAGACCTAGGCCGCTTGCATAGAGGAGGCCTTCCCCAGCTGGTGTAACTGTGCAAACCCCATGGTAGAAAGTAAAGGCGGAGAGGGACACCGTGCGAGGGTCGGAGAGGCCTGCAAAGGGCCCAGGACGCCGTACGCCAGGTCCTTCAGGTCCTCGTGGAGTGAGGACGAGAATGGCTTCAGGTTATGTCCTCTTCCAAGAACTGCCCCTGACTTCCTCCATCCTGGCGGACAGAAGTGCCAAGCCGCAGGGCGCTGGTGCTGTCTGTTCTTGTGGTTTTGGTATAGCCGTATTCAGATTACTTTCCATTTGGGAACATCTATTGTCAAAGGGGCCGATGGGTCCTCTTGGAATACGCAGAGCCAACTGGATCGTCAGCACACCTTATAAAAGGCTGTAAGTGTGAGGCATGTCTTGCTTTCCTCGAGAAACTGAGCAGGCAACCCATTAGAAGCTGCTTGAGAATGTCCCTCTAACCATGGTGGCCTCTTTCTTTTTTTAAAGGACACAAAAGTCATGCTTACTTCAGCGTGGGTTATGTTTATCAGCTTAGAACAAATAACGTAAATAGATGAGTGTACTACTCCGTGTTTCTTCATCATTCACAGGGCCGTTTTATCTTGTAATTAATTCCCTCAGTACCTGCTTGGCCTCGGCCCCGGGCTGGGTGCTGAGATGAAGAGGTGAGTCCCATGCAGCCCGTGGCCGCCAGAGGCTGGCCCTCTAGATGGGGCGGGGCAGGGCGTGGCAGGGCGTGGCAGGGCGGGGCAGGTGTGGTGCGGTGCGCCTGGCACAGTGAGGAGACGAAAGTGCGAATGGTCAGCTCACACTCAGAAGTTTGGGACTGGTTCAGGGATGGACGTAGAAAAGCAGCTTAGAAGACGTTAGTCCCTAAAACAAGGCATCGGAATCTCCCAGAGGGCTGGTGGAGACAGACTGATAGGCACCACCCCAGCTCTGATTCAGTGGGTTCCGAGCAGGTCCCCAAATCTGCATGTCGCACAAGTTCTTGGACACAGGCGATGCTGCCGGTCCAGGAAACACACGCTGAGAAGCACCGCTTTAGTCTTTGCAGAGGCAAGACGAAACAGAAAACACGTCTCCCCCTCATTTAAATTGCCCCATTTTATCTTCTCCGTCCTGCTCTGTGTTGTGAGTTTCCTTAGGAAAGTATGTGCTCTGGTCTCCTCTGAAAGGGTACCTCTGTGGTGTCCTGTGACCCTGACCTTCACCTCTTGTAGGGAAGAAGAGCAGGATGCTAAGAAAAGTGAATTACGGGCTGTGTAAATTCTTACGGCTGTGAGCTGGTGGGTGTGAGTTTGCCCTGAAGCCAATGCTATGGTCAGCATTGTTTCTCACAAAAAAATCTGGGCCTGTAGGGGAACAATGAAATGAACGAACGAGGTAATCAAATTTCAGACGCACCCCTGCATCTCCTCAGACCATCTCAGGTCCTCTGGGGCCAGCATGACATTCCTCGGGGAGTGAGTGAAAGGGGGTCAGGAGAGAAGGGGGCCCCTGAGAAAGCCGAGAACCGTGACGGTACTGCCCCCTTTCCCGAAACAGAGTCAGGTTTTTACCAGAGGCGATGGAAAATGTGAACTCATGTCAGGAAACAATACCAAGTCCTTGCGTTAATGATTCTTTCTCTTTCCCTTGATTCGTTTGGTCCATGTTGCCCAGGAAATAAGAACCTTGTGGACAGAAAGACCATCATTTGTCAATCCTTTGGCAGCAATTTTCCCAACAGCTCTTCCAGCTCTAAATGCTTTTAAGCATCTGTCAGTATCATATAATAGCCTTAATGGGAGGCTAAACAACAGCAGCAGCCACCACGACAACTATCTGCTGCATAAGAATGAAGCGCGCGGCGTGGTCCTTTCTGGACCATCGTGAAAATGACGCTGCCCATACGTGGATTTCCACGGGCAGCTGCGGCGTTACTGTTTGCACTTAGACCTTAAGTTGTCCCTAATTTTTATGTGTAGGAATGACGCTAATTGAGTGAGAGAATGGACCAAGAACTGATAGATATAGATATAGATATAGATATAGATATAGATATAGATATAGATATAGATATATAGATATATAGATATATAGATATTATATATATATATAAAATTATATATCATACACACTCACACATACGCGCGCGCACACACACACACACACACACACACACATCTTGGAGATGATAGCAGTCAATAAACAGCTTGGTCCCTAATTCATTCGGGACCAAAAATAAATGGCTTTCTAAACTGAAACGACCAAATCCAATAACTAACTGTTTGTCAGAGCAGTAATAATGGTATTTGTATCTCTCTTAATTGGCTTTAACCTTTCTCTTCATGTGTGCAGTATTAAAAAATTAAAGAGGAGAGTATTTAGAGGCATAGATTTACGGCACGGCGTGGATTACATGCTTTTAATGAGGTCAGGACAATAAACCATCTGAGCGGAACCTGCTGCCCAGTGATGAATGGCTTGCTTTTACAATACAGAGACGGCAGCGAGTGTGTGGGCACACACACGCGGGCAGGCACATCCTCGGAGACCAAGTGGTTCCCCGAGGTGCTGTTGAGCTAGCACGGGGTGTTTCCAGTTACCAGGGGTTTCAAGAAATTTTCAAAATACAGATGCAATGCGCCATGTGAAAAAGGGGAAAGTTGCAGAACAGAATGCTCAGTGTTTATGTAAGATACTGATTCGTGTGTGTCTGTTTATGTATGATTGAGTGTGCAACGATGGGTGTGTGGAAGGAAGGAGGGAAGGGAGGCAGAGGGGAATGGAGGAAGAAAGGAGGGAGGGAGGAAGGGAAGAAGAAATACAGATAATACTGCTTGCACTGTCTTCTAAGCTGATTGTGCAACCCCTTTCCCAATCCCAGCGTATTCTTAGCTTAAAATTATAGATGGCGAGGCTGTTTACTCCACAAAAATCAGGAAATGCTACAAATCTAAGCTTTCTTTTTCTGGAGAGCTTTCAACCTCACACCACTGGACACACAGCAAATCATTCAGAGTGGTCACATCTGGGAAGTGGGTTTACCGGGAGAGGGAGGCGTAGGTGCCACACCAGGGTTGGTGATGAGAAACAAGGCGTTTTCCCTCTTTATTTTACATATTTCTTTATTGACGTTTTCACAAGCATTTATTACCTTTATAATGTCATTGCTGGTGTTCCTAATGGTAATAATTATTCATTTTACTCATTATTTTTAAAATAACCCCACAAATGTTGCTGAAGCTTCTTTAAAACATAAAAATAGAATTAATCACGTTTACTTGCTAAGTCAGGTGCAAAGTATTTATACACCGAGAGGAAAAATAATTTGGATAACCAATGGCATCAAATGATCAAGGGACAGAAGACCAGCCAGAAGAATTGTCCTTTGGTCGTGAGAGATTCCTCAAATCTTCCAAATCAAAAGGAAAACAAACACCCACGGGGGTTAATGTAGGTGCAGTAATAATGGCATTTGTATCTGAGCGCGGAGGGCTTGCCGTCACGTCCCGTCCCACAGCACATTCTAGTGAAGAAAGTCACGTGGTGCCTCCAAAGCACATCTCCTCATGTTGCCATTGACCCAAACCTTATCACAGTCTTGACCTAATCAGCAGCCTGAGTTGGCAGTGCGAAGCATTGCTAATGAAGAGAAAAGCACTCCCCTCCGAGTAACAGAGCCTTAGTCCCACAGAAAATGTACCGTCCAGTCTACGTGGGCCAGCCTCTCTCTCACCAGCAGAAGAAATGCTGGTACTTCCTTTTTGTCACTTAGAGATGCTGAGATCTCTAGTCCAGCGGCCGCCAACCTTTCTGACCTCACGGAGCACCAGTAGTCCGCAGACCAACGGTTGGCGACTGCTGCTAGTCAGTCCATAAGGGGCAGGGTAAAGAGGGCTCTTTGCTTCCCCCTCCCTTCCCCATCATTGTCATTTATCTTAGTTGTTCTGTCTCCATGACAACCTCCTCCAGGTGATACCCTACTCCTGATCTAATTGCTGTTATTTCCTAGGGTGCTCCCAAATAAAAGTCCCATTGCAGACGTCCTTACCTGATTGTTCATGAAGAGATGACAAACACATCAGACAAGGCCCTTGTTTTCATGGAGTTGAAATTCCAATAGGCAGAGACAGACAGAAATAGGTTGACCAATAAAAACATGAGAGTGTAACATTTTAAAAACGTGCAATGATGGTGGAGGAGAGGGAGATGGAGAGTGACAGGTACGGTACATCCTCTACTTAGGAGGGGCTGGGAATACAAACGTTCCTGAGAAGTACACTCTGAACTTAGATGTGAGTGACAGGAAGACTGTGTATAGATCTCATTTCAAAATGTATGTCCTAAACGCTCTTTTTAAATGGAAATTATGCGGCTCCCACTCGAGGTGCACCCACTTCTAAGACACGGGTCCAGTGAAGGACAGAGTGTAGGTGCTTGCTTTCTTCCCTGGTCACTGTTTCACAGCAGGCCCAAGCAGTCTTCACTGCACCAAGTACTTTTGGGAAATGTTCAAAATGGGGGTCGTTTGTGTATGCACAGCTGATTTCATGTTCTTAAACAGCCCTGAGCTTGCTTTCTGGTCAGTGTAGTGGACAGCCTCGTTTCCATGAAAGAAAGGAAAAAAGGCGGTCATAAGCTGAGGGGTCATCCAATGTGACATCTCGCAGCTGTGTCTGTACAATTTTATCAGAGAGACCGTGTATTGGAGGAGAATATATGTAGACTTTGCATCAAAAAAAATATCTGGGTTCCCTTGGCAGAAACTTGGGAATATAAGGATGCCCACTTCCTTGGGTGATGGTGAAAACTGAAGAAGAGCATGTGTGGTCCGTAACGTGCCTGGCTCAGAGTAGCCTCGAGCTTCCTTTCGGAGAAGTTTCTGAAAAGACTGCTCAACTGTGACCGACCAGAGTGAGACTCTTGTTGCATAGGGTCAGGGGGAGCTCTTTCCTGTTCGTGCCTCAGTCTTTCTGGTGGACACAGAGATGCAATTTGGGACTTGAAGTTGTAGGGAAGTTTTCCTGATTGGGCAAGAAAATTGAGAATGCGGCTGTCATTCTTTTAGCAGCATCTATAACAGAAGACAAAAGGCTTTATCCCCTGGGCACTCAGCAACGGAAAAATCCATGCTTTCATCTTTTCCTTATTTAAGAGTTACTCTCTGTCCTTCCCCCACCCCCTTCTCCTTCTTTCTTGCTTCTTTTAGTCCTTTTTTCCTGAAGCACTGGAAATCAAGCTTGGAGCTAACTGGCCAGAGTCCTTGAATCACACCCCATGTGTGGTGCAATTGATACCGCAAACTGCATTGCCTGAGAGTAGAATTGTAACAACGTGCCTGAATGCTGCTTCCTAGGGGTAGTGGAGATTGCATCCTATATAATAAAAGGCTAATATGCAAATCGACTGAACAGCGGAATGACCGCTCGCTATGACGTGCACTGACCACCAGGGGGGGCAGACGCTCAATGCAGGAGTTGCCCCCTGGTAATCAGTGCCCTCCCACAGGGGAAGTGCCACTCAGCCAGAAGCCCTGAGCCAGGTTCACAGCTGGCAAGTGCAGTGGCAGTAATGGGAGCCTCTCCCACCTCCGTGGCAGCACTAAGGATGTCCAGGGAGCGGGTTTAAGCCCTCAGTCAGACATCCCCCGAGGGCTCCCAGACTATGAGAAGGAGCAGGTGGGGCTGCGGGACCCACCCCCCCCCACCACCAGTACACAAATGTCATGCACCGGGCCTCTATTATGAACATAAAAATAAACAAATCAAAAACCTTGGGAGAAAAATAAACATGACAGAAGCAGCAAGATAATGTTTCTATGTTTTCACCTTTAATTGACTAAAAATATCAATGCAACATAGTCCTTGAACAGACTCCCCAGCCCCCTCCCCTCGTTTTAATGGGAGCAGGGAGGTGTCTGGGAAGAAGAATAATCACTGAATGGATGAAACAATGCTTACCCCAGGGAAGTCCAAAGGAGAGGTCTAGAAAGAGCTTTATTTTAAGCACATTCACATTGTTTGATTTATTTTGAAACGGCGTGCACTCCATTTTTAAATTAAGTATATACCTTGTGAAAAACTGATGAGGGAGAGGGGAGAGTCACTTTCCACACAAGATACTTAACATTGCTTTTAAGTAACTTTTATTAACAAGTGACAATTACTTTTTTATGATACATTTAAGATAGTGAATTATGAATGACTGAAAATCCCCTCTAGCCTAATTGAGAACCATTATGTCTGGTAATTGCCACTGATTTCTGCAAACAGTCATTTTTCTCTGGCCTATTAACATAATTTGAATTTTTAATTGCCCTTCATAATTGTCTATTGGAGTTAACAGACAGTCCTATTCACTGAAGGGTTTCAGACCAGGCCCTACCCCCAGAGAACTCACACTAGAAACCTCAAAGACCATCAGGTGGTCACTTGAGGACACGAATAGGACTTTGTGGGTTGTCGGATTGAGGTGGCAGTCATGGTGACAAGTGTGGCACCTTTCAAGGACCCACCCAGTTCTGGGATGTTACATTTTCAGACTTCTGCATCCTTGAGTTGCGCATTTTGCTTAATTAATTAGTTAACTAACTAAAAGGAAGACTGTCACACTTTTCACAATTTCCATCAGAATTTTCATCACAATGCCTTATCTGTTGCACTGTGATGAGGGTGAATATTCTGGAAGAAAAGAGCATGTCTTACTGTGTCCACTTCCTGTAGGATTTGTGGTATAATTAGCTCAGTGACATCCGAAAGTGGCAAGATTCTGAGTAAAGATCCTATATTTTTAATTATATTTTATATTCATTTTTGAAAGTTAAATCCAGAAAGGTACAAAGAAAAAAATATAAAGAAAATTAACTATGATCTTACTAATAATAGAAAATAGTATATTTTTATGAAAGCGCACACAAGAGTGATAGTGTTTATGTTTTCTCACATGATTTAATATTATTCTAAATATTATTTCTAAAGACTGCAAATGGTTCAAAGCATGGCTTCCCCATTGGTTTTTTTAAGTATTCCACATCTGTTGGACATTTGCTTTCTCAGTGTTACTGTGATAGTCAGCTACCTTACGTATTTTGTATGCATCTGTGATAACTACCTCAAGAAGATGCCCTAGAAGTTGAGCGATTCAAGGATATGAACAAAAAGTTGTGCTTCAATGTACACTCATTAGTGTATGAGAGTGCTGAATTTCTCATACTTTTTCCATCATATGCTATTAACATTTATTAAAGTATTGGTCCAGTTGCTCACTTTTTAACAATAGCATTCCATCATTCTTTAAAGTTGAACTTCTTTGATCAATAGTGAAGTCATCTAATTATTAATGAGCACATGGATGTGTATTTGTAAGTTCCATGTTTACCACGACTCTGGCCATTATTCTTATTGACACAGTCAAGATTTTTCATTCTTTACGTGTTTTTTTTTTTTTTTCCTAACTTCTGGAGATAACTGCCTCAAGGCCACCAGCTCATTGGTGCCAGAAAACCACAGACTGTAGAATGGAACACACAGCTAGCTCCGGTGCTGTCTGAAGGAGGGTTTGGTCTTTTGCTGCCACCATCATGTCGCGCTCTTACGCATTTGCAGCAGGTGGAAGGGGATCACTCATCTCTCCGAGTAACACATGGAACCAAACACATAAGTGCCCCCACGGGCCTCTATGACTGCCTTCCGCCACCCAGGGCCCCTTGGCCCTTTGGTTCCCCCTCAAAAGCCCTAGAGAAGCCCTTTGGGGACCTGCACCTGATTTTGAATGAGGTACATAGGAAATGCTCATAAGAGATATAGACTTGAGCTACTAGTTTCAAATACTGACTCACAAGCAATTCTCTTAGTACACCTTGGTACTGTCTGAATTAAAACAGTGTCTGATCCATATATTGACGTGGGATCTGAAGTGAATGATACAAGAGGAAGTCAACAATGGTCAGCAATTCCAATGTGAACATCTGATTATTGGACTCAAACCTGTTTCCGAAGCTGGGAGCTCCAGGGTCCGTTGAAGTACCCTTAAACAAAGCTTCCAGCTGCGATATTGATGGGATTCACCACAGGCAGCCGATATGCCGGTGTGGAAGGAAGTCCCAAGCGGAGACATTTGGCCCAGCTTGAAGATGAGCAGTGCTATTTGTATGTATGAATGTGTTCAAGGTGGCTGTGATTCTTCATAACTTTCGGACAAGTTCAACGGGGACATAAGGAAGGGCACTCACCTAATTCCTGCATGGAAGCTCCCAGCACCCAGTGTCCGCTTGTGACTCTGAGGGTGTGTTTATTATAAATATAGCAACAGTTAGCTATCATTCCAGACCCTTTCCATGCTTTCAAGTCCAAAGGAACAACCTTATTTCCCTCCCCTCCCCCAGGAAACTCCAGTGATGGCGCTTTTTTCTGGGATTCTCAATTCAGCCTGTTTGGGGCAATCTTTATGGGGTTTTTTGTTTTCATTCTTTTGCTTGTTTAATATTTTAATTTAACTTATTTTTTTAATTTTTCTTTTCTATTGTTGACATTATTGGTTTTCTCAGAGGAGACACTAGAACGTCTGCTTTCTTCGTCTCCTCAACAGAGAGAATGAGCACTGTTGAGGTTTAAGGTAACTTTCTGAACCAGGCTTTTAGCCACCAATTTGGACACTTTCATTTCAATACTACATGAGGCCTTCTTGGAGGAGGCGTGGTTCCCTTTGAGGAAATTTATGGACACTTGATGGCTGAGAGCTCAAGATCTGGAGTCAGGAACTGGTTTGAAATTCTGGGTTGGACACTTTCTAGTGTAAAGATAACTGTTGTCCACGTCATGGGTACAGGAAAATTGGGTTGTTGTTAGAATTAAATGAAATGAGGTATATATACAGAACATACTCAGTAAATGTTTCTGTGTCTTGTCATTCTTTATAATATAATAATATTATTAATATTTTAATGAATGTTAGTAAAACTTAACAAAAATATTTCATTCAACCCTCAGAACATCTGGGGGTCGGGTACTTATTTATTTCCCTACTTCTCAGCCACATTCTCCAGTCCCAGCTGATTCTGACAGGCCCAGTCCTGCTTTTGTGCAGAAATAGGAAGAAAAAATGTGGGATGACTTAAAAGATGCCAGATGAATCTTTGCCCCGAAGCCAACTGTTTATTCAGCTCATTCAACTAACAAATAATTTCACTGGTGATTTATTGTTTTCCTCGGTGAAAATTTCCTTCAAACATCCATAATTAAAAAGGGCACAGAGCAGTAAATCGGTGAACCTGTCATATACCATTTGTTAGCATAGAAAACCGAGGCGTCACAGCTTTTAGGAAAGAAAAATGAAGAGGTTAGATAGAACCTGAGGCATGGATTTTGTTAACCTGACTTTTATTTATTTTTTAAATATGTATTTATTTATTTATTTGAGAGAGAGGAAGGGAAAGGGAGAGATAGAAACATCAATGAGAGAGAACTATTATAGATCAGCTGCCTCTTGCATGCCCCCTACTGGTGATGGAGCCTGCAATCCGGGCATGTGCCCTGACCAGGAATCTGAACCGGTGACATCTTGGTGCATGGGTCGAAGCTCAACCACTGAATCACACGGACTGGGCAACCCAACTTTTATTTTAGAAATGAAAGACTGTGTGAGCACATGCCTATGAGCATGTGTGTATTTAAACAATAGAGAGGAAAATATAGAAAAACAATGTAATGTCCAATTAATGGCTTAATTTCCATTGATATTGAAAATATTCCCTGCATTAACAGTGAGTATAGGCAGGTTTTGCTTTAAAAAAAAATGACAGGAAAATTTTCCAGTGTTGGAGAAAAATTAAATTACCGACCTAGCTCACAAGATGGCCTGATTTAAGGCAAGTCCAACAGATGCCTTGCCTATAAGGAAGTGCTAAAAGGAACAATATGTAAGCATTTGAATCTCAGAGCCTGATGGCAGAGGAAGAAAGGTGTAACTTCCACAAAGAGTTCAGAGCAGGCAAAGGAGAGTTGGGACCCCGACTTTTATGCCAAAGCAAACAGCTTTGGAATTCGAGTGATTAACGTGACCCATGAATATAATAATGGTACTTTTTAAAAGATTACACGAAATGATGGGAGGAATTGAAGGACATCTGCATTTCCTGCTAGAACTGAATGTTGCCCTTTGACAAGTTCTACACACGTAAACATGAACTTGATGCAGAATCATGTTTGTTTGGTTCATCCTGGGGTGTTGTCTACCGTCCTTCCTGTCCCCACCTCGTGTCAACTGAGAACCTGATAAATCAGGGGACCATCTCATCTAGCAGCCTCACAAAGCTCCGAGCAGTGCCTGGTCTCCCAGGACAATCGCCTTTGGAAGGAGACAGGGAGTAATCACAGGTAGAATCACGAGGAAGAAAAACCCAGAATAAAAGAAATATTAATAAAATATATACCATTAAGGACCACCTCGCAATAAGATGCTCAGTGTCAGGGTAAAGATCACAAATGAATTAGTGTAAAAAAAATGTTTGGTCGGTTGCACTGTGTTATACTGGGTTGAAAACCCTGTCTACCTAGGGAGCTGCCCTTCAGTAACCTCTGAATGCTGAGGGAGACCTTGCAACGTTGCTTTTCTTCTCACAAAACACCAGTTTGTTGGAGCAACCAGGTGCCACCTAGCAAGACCCGTCATTCATTTGAAGAACAGTTGACTTAGATTTTATAATTGTTATCATTTTTATAACTTTTCTATTTTGATGCCATTTCAAAATTACAGATAGTGGAAAGAAATAACCCTTCACTCTTTACCAGATTCATCAATGGTGCATATTTGCCCCATTTGTCATTTGCTTTCTCTTTTCCCGAGCACACACACATTGTTTTTTCTACACCAGTTAAGACTAAGAGGCCCCCACACCAATCCTCCTTCCCCCTGAAAGAGGGTATTTCCAGTGGGTATTTCCTAGAAGCAAAGCCATTCCTCTTGCATTCCCACAGTGCAATTACAAAAAAAAAAAAAAAAAAAATTTAGCATTGACCTTGTGTATTATCTAATCCTCAGTCCATCTTTAAATGTCAGTTGCCCCAAGAATGCCCATTCTAGCTCTTTTCCATGGTCCAGCATTTGCTTCACACATGGCATTGGGTTATCATGTCTTCTCAGCCTCCTCTAAACAGTTTCTTTGCCTTTCTCTGACTTTTTTGATTGACACTTTTAAAAACTTCTGTGGGAGCATTTTTATACATAGCATATGTGTGTGTGTGTGTGTTTGTGTGTGTGTGTATATGTACGTATCATAAGCGCACAGGCCAATGAATTTTGCACAGATGGAGTGTGCCCCTGGTACGGTTCCAGAACCAGAAATGGAACATAAACACAGACCTTAGGAGCCCTCCTCGGCAGTTACCTTTGATTGTACATGTTGTGTAGCCCAAAGAAATATGAATTCATTTTGCCCAAATTCGCCTTTTCCTCCTAAAGGATCTCATGAGTGTGGCTCTCAGTCATACGGCTCTGATGGCACCCAGGACATCTCAGGCCAAGAAGGGGAGGGTGTGGTCGCTTGCTGGGCTCTAAAGGAAGCCAAGTGTTCGGCTTAGTGAACATGAGGCGGGGGAGGTTATTGACATCCACAGATCAGAACCTCTCCGACTGTGTGGGTGTAAGACTTTTACCTCCAATTCATCTAATTCTTCAGGGACCCTTTAAATATGGTCCTATGTGTGTGTGCATTTTGTATCACATGGGAATCACCATGTGATGCTGAGCTCACCCAAACTGGTCTGTGACCCCAATGACCTTACTGGTGGACAGCGTCATCAGGCAATGTCACATTGCTCTGAAAGGTCCTCTCCATTGGTTGAAAGGTTCTCTCATTGGGCTTGGGTGGGGTTCACGGACCACACACTTTGAGCAGCGCTGGGCTAGGGCATTTAGCTCTGATCAGTCAGAATTCAGCTGGTTGAGCCCAGCCAGCGTGGCTCAGTAGTTGAGCATCGACCTATGAACCAGGAGATCACATTTGGATTCCCCATCAGGGCATGTGCCCAGGTTTCGGGCTCGATCCCCAATAGGGGTTATGCAGAAGGCAGCCGATCAATGATACTCTCTCATCATTGATGCTTCTATCTCTCTCTCTCCCTCTCCCTTCCTCTCTGAAATCAGTAAAACTGTATTTTAAAAAAAAATAATAATTCAGCTGGTTGACACCCTGATGGAACATTTCTAATGCCCAGTCTAGTTTAGGTCACCATTGCATGCCTTTTACACAGCACTAATCTCAGGCTGTCCTAATACTTTTATTTCTGAGAGGACATCATTAGTATCTACTACCCTGACGACTCTAGGCTCCATGACATGGAGACTCCTTCGACTTCACCCACATTGTGTCCTGGGTGGTGCCCAATGCATAGTAGACACTCAATAGATAACTGTCACACAGACCAGTGACCACATCCGGAGTGACCTCTGACAAATGACGAAACAAAATGAGATGTGGGCTCGCCCGAGATACGATTAAGCCCAGTGAGATTGCGTTTGGTGTAAAAGGGTGGGGATCGTTCTTACACTGAGAATTTGTGGATGTTTCGCTTGTTTGTTTCGGGTTTAAAGGGGGGAAATCATACTTTTGAAAACACCAAACTGGGTCTTAAGTATCCGTAGTAGGCGCTTAAACACATTCGCTTCTTATTAATCATTTTGACAGCATAGCGCTTCTGTGGCAGTTAAGCTGCGTGTTGCTGTTTTGGGGAAATTCTATATTTGTCCAGCTGTGTTTCTTTCTTTCTTAGCGTCACATTTAGCCAGGCCTCATTTCAATGCATATTCTTAACATTTGCAGGGATGGGGGTGCAGAGTTATAAGCAACCACAGCCGGATTTACTCAGAAAAATAGAGATTATCGATGGTTTGCGGGAAAATGAAGGTTGCCAAAACAAACCTGTGAGTGGATTGTTTTCAAGAATTTCGATAGGGCCTGGCTGCTTCCTCTCCCACACTTTTTTCTTCCAAACATATAATAATGACGATGATAATAATAAATGTTTATGCTTGAGTCAATAACAACAGAAACTATCACCAAAATGTCCTGAAACTCTCGCACCCGCAGGACCTGATCTCCAGGGCCAGCACTTCAAACTGCTTCCTTTGAGTTATCAGATGCTGATGATCAGGGGAATATTGTTTGTGCATGTGGTCCTGCCTCCAATTAGGGCTGAGTATTGGTAGGTAAGACAATCAGGAGTATTTTTCATGGAAAGACCTCTCTGTTGGCTGAACAGGTCTTTAACAGGGAAGACAGATACCTGAAATATACATTTCCTCCTCACTTCGCAACTTCGCTTTCTCAGTCTCTAGGTGGCTTTAGTTATGACTTATCACTCAAGGGTGGCATTTTCGGAGAAAATGGTGGTGGGGGCGGAGCGGGAGGTAGTATAAATGTAAATGTAAAAGATACAGCTCATTCCGTCTTTGAAATTGTTGGTGTGAAAAGAGCTCAGCCGCGTTTTATTTAAACAAGGTCGGCTTTGACCTTGATTGACTTGCAGGAAATTGCCTGGTACAAGAGGCAAAAGGAAGTGGAGAGAAAAATGGCAATCAGCACCAAATGTTTCCCACATTGATTGACAAGCACCAGAGATGTGCGAGAGTAAGATAAATTGGCCAACAGGGCCCATCCTGACAGCTCCTGAGATGGGAAAATTGTTCTTGTTAATTTGCGGAGGGAACTTTGTCATTTATGGAATGTGCACGTGAGCGGCTCCTAATTGTGTAAACAAAGTTCAGATTCCTAGGTAGCTTCGGTCTGTGATTGGGTTTGGTAATTTTGGGGTCTGAATCACCAAGATGCATTTGTAAATGGTTTTCAAATTGGGGGAGAAAAAGGGAAACAGTGCATCTGCTTTAAGCTGACATTTTTTGACTGAAATATAGGAAATTACTGCCAGACGTTTTTCATGTAACAATAGGTTTCGGACAAACGAGTGTGCATAAGCTTTCTTCCCACCCATGTTCCATGATTCTCTTCTGGCGAAATGTACCGAATGGGCTTTATCCCACCTCAGGGTTGGGTTTGCAGTATTCGGATATGTACATTTTATTTTAGACATTTGGGGGTGGTCAAAAACCCTTTATGACTTATCTCCCCCCTTCAGCATGTCTATCTTTTGCTTTGTCTTCTCCTATTTCTCTGGCATCCTATTCCTTCCCTTTCTCTCCTTCTCTGAATTAGTGAATAGCTATCAATTCCCAACCTTCTCCTTACATCTATTCTATAAAATGAACTATGTTTTGCCCCAAATAGTGGACAGATTGCCGAATCCATCTGGAAGTCAAGTTTCACCATTTTTTTCCAAGTAAGATAAAAATTCATTTTTACTTTAAGGATTTAATTTCAATTAAACCAATGGTTGCAGAAGTTTTTTGCTTTTTTTTTTCTTCTCCTCAAGTAGAAAGTATCCCCATCATTACTTTCTATGAATGTTTCAGACCATTAGTCCGAACTTGATTGGGCAGGAATGGCATTTATTTTCATTTAAAAGGGCTTTGTGCAGAATAACACTAACTTCAGAGATCTGTTCGTAATCACCCTCAGTAACGTCACAGCTCAGAACAGAGCATCGCCTTCCCACCATCTGAGAGAAAGACTGAAATCTCAAGCCTCTTCTCGTGGTTCCCATGTCACTGTGGGCAGACCCTTCAATGCTAGCCCTTCCAGTTTCAGGCAGTCATACCGCCGCTTGTGGCAGCCTGACATATGGAATCAAATGAGGGCGTGGTAAAGGCCTGAAGTGAACGAGAGAATGCTACGCACCCGCTGAGTGCATTCTAGTTTTATACATACAGACAGACAGGCAGGCAGACAAGCAGAGATAGTGTTATGTAGGCTGTAAGGCACAGAGTTTGTGGTTTCCAAACTAAATTTACCACCTTTAACCGTTTCCACAACACTCTTCCCAGATACCTCATTTTTTTTTAAGTTTCTTTATTGTTGAGAGTGGTACAGATGTCCCCCCTTTTTCTTCTCTCCTTGCCCCCCTCCACCCGGCTACCAACCCACCCCGGGCCTTCCCTGCACTATTGTATGTGTCCATGGGCAATGCTTATATGCATACTGGAGGCCCAGTGCACGAATTCATGCACGGATGGGGTCCGGGAGACCTGTCCCAATCAGAGCTAATTGGGGCCGGCCAGCCAGGGGGAAGGGCCGCAGGAGGTTGGCCAGCTGGCCCCACCCACGATGGGGGTGAATTGAGGCCTGGCCAGGTGGGAGGGCTGGGAGGGGCCTCGGGAACTTAGTCAACCCCACTCCTGATAGGGGGGACCTATTGTAGCCAGGACCAGCCAGGGGGAGGGGACGTGGGTGGTTGGTCGGCTGGCCCCGC
The DNA here is from genome assembly GCF_963455305.1 of Plecotus auritus. Taxonomy (NCBI): domain Eukaryota; kingdom Metazoa; phylum Chordata; class Mammalia; order Chiroptera; family Vespertilionidae; genus Plecotus; species Plecotus auritus. The sequence goes on along the minus strand of NC_137773.1, from coordinate 9,102,836 downwards.
CCCCATTGGGCTGGTTGGCCAGCCACAGTGTGCATCATAGCGACCAGCCATTCCGGTCCTTCCGGTCCTTCTGGTCGCTTGGCTTTTATATATATAGATAAGTTATTTTTTTTTTAAATACGTTTTTATTGATTTCAGAGGGGAAGGGAGAAGGAGAGAGAGAGAGAGAGAGACATCAATGATGAGAGAGAATCATTGATCGACTGCCTCCTACACCTCCCCCTCTGGGGATCGATCCTGTTACCTTGGCATGTTCCCTGACCTCCTGGTTCATAAGTTGACGCTCAACCACTGAGCCACACCAGCTAGGCCATATAAGTTCTAATATGCATGTAAGTTCTTTGTTAATCTCTTGCTGCCCATCCTTCCCCCTTCCCGCTGAGATCTGTCAGTCTGCTCCATGCGCCATGTCTCTTGTGTCTATTTTGTGCATACACTGGATGTATCCGCGGTGCCGACTGGTGGATCATTTGATTTAGCAATTATCCTGAATCAGGAGAGAGGGACAAGGAAACCCTGACTTGTTGGCTGTGTTTAGATGCTAAGAAATGTTCACCCCTGTGACGTCCCACGTGCTGGGCATCCTTTTTAGAATGGTTGAGTGCTGTTTACAGGATGCGAAGAATCTTTTAAAACGTTGAAAACAGATAAAGCCACAGAGAAAAAATGCTACAAATGACATTGAAAACTTAAAAGCTAGGCCATTTTGGGTCTCTTTGATTAACAAATGAATAGCCCAGGACGTGCTTCTGAAACACATTCCTGAGACTGAGGTTCACCAGGGACCAATTTAGTGGAAGCGAAAGCCTCTTTGGATTGTCCCTAAGTGGCATCTGCTGCTCTACGTAAATAAACTTGATTTCTCCTCTTCTCCCTCCACAGGATCCCATTCCAAATTGTACATTATCTTGAGGACAATGGGGGTAGGGTATCCAAGGATCTTGCTTTTGGACTGGGCCAGAGAAGTCATCTTATCTCATTTTATCCACACCTGGATTTCCTCTCTGGCATTCCCTCTAAAGGCTGTCTAACATTTGCTTGGTTGCCTCTACCCAAGGTGAGCTCACTCCCACACAGGAAAGCCCATTCCATGTGTGTACTGGCCAGATCCTTAGAATATCTTCTATTCCTCTACTTCATGGTGCTTTTTCTGCCTTCTGCAAGCAAGCCAGATAATTGCCAATCTCCTTCTACAGAACTGGGCTGTATGGACTGGCTGAATCTGCGTCTGTGCCCACCAGACCTTGCTTGCCAGTTCTTCTATCTGAGCATCTACTTGCCTCCAACCTTCACCTGACTCAGATATACTCCCAACAGCCTCCTGCCCATTTTCTGATGAACACCTCCGGCTGACAAATGTCCGTCTTGAAATGTTACTGCATCTGTGCATATGTTCTGACTATCTTAGGAAGAAGTACGGTTTTCCTTGATCAGAATGGTTTGTTTGGGGCAAACACATCAATCAGTGTCTCATGCCAGAGCTTCTGCAATATAAAACTTCGAAGCCTTTTTTATATGTGCTTCTGTGGAATCATATTTTCCCATCCAGTGCTTACATAGGTTTCTTTTCTCTTTCTTTTCTTCTAAATGCAAAACTTTATATTTACTCTCTTAGTTTTCAGTGTGAGTGATTCAGATCTTTTGGGATCTGCATTCTCTTGTCCAAATAGAAGCTTTTAATTCTAGCCCTATGTTCTCTACAAATGATAAGACCACTTGTGTCCTTATTCAGTTTTTCAGTGAACCTACTGAGCATGCCCAACCACAGAGCCCTGTGGCAGGTCAAAAGGAACATGCAAAGGAATAGACTTGGGTGGGTCACCGCAGACAGTGAATAGAACCAGAGTGCTGGGGCAGGGGAGGGGAGGCGGTCAGGAGAGTTGCCTCAAAGTGTCCAATAGTAAATTTATAATAATCAGTCACCATAGATCTTACTCTTGGATTGAAAACTCAAGTGCCTGCAAGGACCAGTCAATATGAATGAATGAAATAACCAGGGGTAAGTGAGAGGGAATGGTGAGGCCTGTGGCAAACTAGAGAGTGCATATTTCAGTCAAAGGCATTAAAATTCAATTAAAAGAAAAAAAACACTGTTTTGGCCAAAAGATGTACGTCTATGTGTATGCAGAGTGAGGCCAGCGGGCTGCCGCTGGGCAAACTGTCTAGAGAGCAGCTTTGGAACCAAGACATGGGCTCGTGGGTTTCCCCATTCAGATGCCAACCCCCAGCTCTTAAAGGTTTCCTAAGCTACTGCTCTACGCACCTCTCCTCCTTGGACAGTTGTTAAGATGTTTGTTGATTCACTAAGTGGTGACTTCTGCCAGAGCTGACAGTGTTAGTGTTACTTCTGTTTACTGTTGATTGGATGGCTCCCACAGAGCTCAGTTTTCTGGCTGAAGAATTGGGGAGCAGGCTATAAATCTTTCTCACCATGTCTACCCTACTCCCGGCACCCTGCTGTCAGCGGTCCTGATACAGGGCAGGACGGGCCAGTAGAGCAGGTCTTTAAAGCCACATCGTGCATTGTGTTAGTTTCCTATTACTGTACTAATCTAACAAATTGCCACACACTTAAAGGCTTAAAACAACACAGATTTATTCTCTTATCGTTATGGAGGTGAGAGTCCTAAAGGAGGCTCAGTGGATTAACATCAAGCTCTTGGCAGGGAAGAATCCATGTCTTGTCTTCTCCAGGTTCAGAGGCCGCCTGCATTCCTTGCTCATGGCCCTTTCCTCACATCACTCTGACCTTGGCTTCTGTGACCTCTGACCCTCCTGCCTTCCTCTTCTCTCCCCCCATCACCCCAGCGCTAGATCCTTAACTTAATCACAACTGGTTCTCTTTTACCATGCATGCTAACATATTCAGTTTCCAGGATTGGGACATGGATGACTTTGGTGCCCATTATTGTGCCCACGAGTCAGCTGGAGGGAGGAAGCACTGTGCTCTGTAATCTTCATTCTCATCCTTTGTGTGAGGCTGTAGCGGGGAGAGGCCCATTGGGGAGGGTGATTCCAAGAGGTCTTAGGTGATAGTCCCAGTCTCTATGCTGTACTAGAAGATAGGGAGGAGGGAGAAGATAGAGCCTCTCTCCTGAGCTCAGAATTTAAAACATGAACATTCTTTTCCTCTTCCCATCTTTAACCCAGGGATGATGTAGCCTAGCATCTGAAAGTAAGCAGGCAATCCCAGAAAGCCTCTCTGGGCCTACACCAGAGGATGGAGCTGCAAGGATAAACCTTGATGGTGCTATAAGAGAAGCTCCTCTCCAAAGCATGTGGCTCTATAGCATCCCCCACCCCCCTGCTTCCCCATCAGCCTGCAAGGAGTTAACAGTAGTGCTGGGTTCTGGGACTTGTGTGAGGAGGTTTAGCATGAAAAAATGCTAAATAATTACAACTCCACATTTTCTCATGTTCATTCACAAAGGTGTGATCTTTCTCACCTAGTACTATCACTCTTAGAGTGAATGAATCACTAATTGTTACCCTCATCCTAGGAGGTAAATTTCTCCATGGAACCCAGCAGCCCAGAGCAAAGCCTTTGAAACCTGCTTATGAAGAACTATGTCAGGCTTCCTAGAGATTTCCATCTCCCTACTTGGAAATTATGTTGATTGGAATAAGTGGGAGCTTAACTGGGGGGGTTGTTGATCTGTGTGACCCCCTATTGTTGGGTGTGGGGGATAAAGTCTGAGGAAGAGCCAATTTGATCTTAGTTTACCCTAAAACTCTGAGTCCTGGTATGAAGTTCTTTGTCTTAGATGAGAGGACATTTGCTTAATGCTTATATTATGGTCATTTATTTTTTTAAAAAAGAAAATTATAAAGAAATATGTCTACAGACACAGACACATACTGATTTATTCTAATCCCCAAAGATTTTAAACAAGGATTTTTATGATGCCAACACTACAGAAATATTTGCTAAACTGAGAAAACCTATTACCTATTTTCCTTCTAGATGTTATTAATCTTGTTTTAGGATATAAAAAGTTTGCCTGAAAGGCTCTCGATTTTGGCCTTGGATATAAACATACCAGAGCTTGAGGGTAGACTTTTTTTTTAATTACAACTGACATGTAGTATTATATTAGTTTCAGATATACAACATAGTGATTAGACATTTATATAATTTATGAAGTCATCACCCTGATAAGCCTGGTACCCATCTGACACCATACATAGTTATTACAATACTAAATTTCGTGCACTCGCGGGGAGGCGGGGTGGGTCGCGGAGGTCTCTCAGCCTGGATTGTGAGAGGGTGCAGGCCAGGCCGAGGGATCCCAATGGTGCACAATTGCGGCTGGTGAGGAATGCAGGAAGTTGGCCAGCTGGGGAAGGACCACAGGAGAGCTCCAGGGCATGTCTGGCCTGTCTCGCTCAGTCCTGATCAGCCAGACCCCAGCAGCAAGCTAATCTACCAGTTGGAGCGTCTGCCCCCCTGGTGGTCAGTGCACATCATAGTGAGCGATTGAGCAGCCTTAGCATATCATTAGCATATTATGCTTTGATTGGTTGAATGGCCTACCTGATGACTGGACACTTAGTATATTAGGCTATTATTATATAGGATTATTGACTGTATTCCCTATGCTGTGCTTTATGCCCCCATGACTGTGTTTATATCTGGCAATATGTACTTCTTAATCAACTTGAGTGTAGACCTTTGACTCTAAAGAGTTAGAATGTTCTGGAGCTGAAACTCTGTTTGAGGACACTTCACTCTTTGTGGGAGGCAGCAGCAGCAGGGAAAAGGAGTCTTTGGATCAGGACGTACTTGGGTCTTGCTGCTGAGGAGATGCTATAGCTGGAGATGCCCACAGCCCTGGTCTGGGAGGGAGTGGAGATGGAAGAGAAGGAAATGACAATGCCTGTTCCTTCCCTCCTCTCTTTATTTCTCCCATGAAAGGAAGAGAAGCCAAGCAATTTACCTCTTTTAGAAATGTCTCTGACTGTCAGAGTTACATCAGTTGATACTGTCTTAATTGACCCTATAATTTAAAAAAACAAGGAGGATAGTAATGTTAGTTGTTTATTGCCTAATACTAATTATGTATACTACGTGAAGAATTTTCCCCACCCTGTAATTCTCATCCCATTACCTTGTCTTTGATACCCTAAGTAGAGAACCAGCATGCAGCTATGCTTGAAGTAATATTTAAATTATTAGAGAAAGACTTCTAACCAAGCTATTGGGGAATATATACATATATCTATGTTAAAATATAGGTGGTTGAATTGCTTTTCAGCTTTTGTAGGGCTTTGCAAGTTTGAACCACTCAAGTCAAAGGTAGAGCCAATAAAAGCACAGTTGAAATTAATACATGATGTCAAGATTTACAGTAACAAATTATGATTTTTAGCTATGGAGATATCATTAAGCATATGCCAAGCAGTTGGCACATGACTGTGAAAGGTTCATGAAGAAAAGGCTTTTTCTAATCATGTTCCATGGTGTTTTTCCCAAGACAGCAACAGCTTTTATAAAATGATGGTTATATCTCCTCATTATAGAATCTAATCTCCCCAAAAGACATTCAGCAGCTGCAAAACACTAGCATCTTTTAGTTGTAAATTGTTTTTTATTATTTACCCCTATTTAACTAAAAAAGAAACGGCCATCCAATGATTTAACAAGACAGAAATTTAGTGGTTTGCACATTTGACAGCACCCAGTTGTTAGCCAGTGCAGTGGTCGGCAAACTCATTAATCAACAGAGCAGCAAACCGCGGCTCGCGAGCCGCAGTTTGCCGACCACTGAGCCAATGCATTGATCTCTTTATGTCTGGGCTTAATGGTAATTGGTGTGTTTTGGCTTTTATGCCTCTACTGTACAAGCCGGGTATTAGTCTTAGGGAAAGCAAGTCTATGTGATCAGCTCTTTTCCATTTCTCCTTAGCATGGAATTGGAGATGGTGTGTATTCCTCTTAGAACGAAAGAAACTGAAGAATTAGACCTAAAGGAGGGCATGTCCGGCCATAAGCCAGATTCTAAAAGTATTACTGGTAGGGCGTCCTCTGCATCGCCATCTATTACCAGTGGAAGTGGAGTTCTTGCTATGTCTCCAGGAAAGGAATTTCCTGAGACTTGCATGGGTGGGTGAGGGATCTTTATTGCCATGGAATTATACCCCTCGGTTTCCAATGTCCCCTTTCCCCCAATCTCGCCATGGAAAAGTCCATTCTTGTTCTCAGCAGGATAAGAATTAAGGCCACTACCTAGAAGCTTTGCTCCATATGAAAGTACAGGCCAGCCCAGCATCGTTCGGGTGGAGTACATGTGGCTGCTTAAGGCCACATGGCTATGATGAGAGGACGGGCAAGTGTGGGTCATGGAGCAAGAGAGGAGCAACCTTATGGGAGATTACAGGGGCCACACATTCCTTTTAATCCAGGGCAAGAGCGAAGCAAGAGAACACAAGAGCAGAACAAGAGACAGAGAACTCTGTCCTGGAGATTATAGTGAAGAGCTTAACTGATTGACCCTTCAGTGGCCTCACCACCCTAGCCGGTTATCATTACCTAGGTTAGGCTGATAGGCAAGCCCCTTCCCTACATCACCCCGACTTCCCTGCGCATGAGCCCATTTCCCCCTTTGTTCGATCCCTCCCTCCAGGGTCTGCAGGAAGTGGACCAGTGGTTTCCTGGGGAGTGTGAAGTTGCAGCTTCCTGGTGAAGCTGCCCAGGTGACCATACTTATGATGTCTAGCCTCCCCTTTGCTCTCTTCCTGTTATTAGTATTAATTCCTAGCTAACTATGACAATAACAGATGTCATTATGCGCTGGCTTCATTACCCACGAAGTGATACAGGAAAGTGAGGCGATGGGAACCTCTATCTGAGTGATGGGCTTAGATTGACTGCAGCACATCCATCGCCAATGATGCTCCAGAGGGGGGCACTTCAAAGGATGACTGTGCTCAGTATGAGACTGTTCAGTGAAATTTAAAAGCAAAATGGCCCAGCCACCATGGCTCAATGGTTAAGCGTTGACCTGTGAACCAGGAGGCCACGGTTCAATTCCCTGTCAGGGCATATGCCCAGGGTTGCGGGCTCAGTCCCCAGTAGGGGGGCATGCAGGATGGAGCAGTCAATGATTCTCTCTCATCATTGATGTTTCTGTTTCTCTCTCTCTCTCCCTCTCCCTTCCTCTCTAAAATCAATAAAAATATATATTTAATAAATAAATAAGTAAATAAATAAATGAATACAAAATGGCACTACTGGGTTTTCTCACCATTCCATTGGTAGAACTCTTAGGGGACAGCCAACCAATTTAAATAAATAAGGTTCCCTAACCCTATGGGAGATTACAGGGGTGACATACTCCTTTTAACTGAGGGCCATTGGAGAAGAGGAAATTTCACTCATAACATACTGTTAAGTGGATGGTTCCAATGTGGTTCTGTGGCAATGGTTCCTTTGTCGCTGTTTTAAGGAAAATGTTTGCCTTTCTTTACAAGACTTGGCATATTTTCCTGGAAAGGCTTAAGCAGTTTCTCCATCCTTAATACGGCATGCGAGTCTGGAATGACGGGTCACTCGGAACCAATTAAGCAACTGTTTTATTCCCATACACTATCGCCATTTGCTTTTCACTTATTCCGTGCAGATTGGCGTTGTACATTTGTGGCCACTTATAACCAAGCTTTAGATTTCCAACTTTATAGATAGAAATTTATCTTCCAGTTTGGTGGTAAAATAATTCAACTATAGCAAAATTCAAATAAGACTTAAAAAAAAGAAAACGTATGGAACTTAGCATAAGTAGCCGCTTCCCTATCATAATCACAACTGGGAACTTTGTACTGTTGTGAGCCTCTGTGTCTGTTTATTCAATAATTACACCCTTGTGCTGTTTACCATTTCATTTGTATTATTTATACATCAACCAAAGGGTATGAGCACTAAAAAATAATTTCCCTTCACCTATCTTCCATTTCTTCTTATTTTAAAAGCCCTGGAGATATAGTTGTCCTATAAATAATAATAAAAAGGTGCTGTATTAATATTTCAGCACAGATTCCCATCTACTCAACAGACGCACAAATACACATTCGCTAATGTATACACGCACCCCTCCCTTCAAATTAACTGTGCCTGAGGCTTGCAGGAAAATCAGGTCAAGCTAAAGGACAAATCAGAGAACAGGACCAAAATTAATTTACTACTCTGTGCCACTTGTGAATGTGAGTTTGCAGGGGGGGAAATGGCTTCTTTTTTGAATTGTTCCTATCCCTGGATCTGTAGAGAAATTTGAACTCTGAGGCACAGAGAGCTCATCTGGTCCGGACAAAGTGAAAATTCAACTCTCAGCTTACCAGGGGTGGGCAAACTTTTTGACTCGAGGGCCACAATGGGTTCTTAAACTGGACCGGAGGGCTGGAACAAAAGCATGGGTGGAGTGTTTGTGTGAACTAATATAAATTCAAAGTAAAGGAGCAGAGGGGAGAGCAAGAGAACCAGATAGAACAGCCGGATCCGGCCCGTGGGCCGTAGTTTGCCCACGGCTGGAGTTCCTTAAGGTGATAACAGATGGGTATCCATCTCGTCACTTCTCTCTTAAGCTATAACATTGAAAAGCCCTCTTGGTATCTCTTTCTTTCTGGGAGCTATTTTGTTTTGTTTTATTTTATAAAACTGTGAGTAAAATTATGATTGACCTATCTGTCTAAGAAGGGTTCTCTAGGCAACAATTAGCATCATTTCCAAACATTTAGGATGGGTTTAGATTCAGGTGTGGCCTTCATCCTGTGCTAAAAATGTGATAGGACAAACGCCTCTGTAACTGTGTTTATTTAGGCCCCAAACTGAATTATTATTGACTCCCCTCTTTCTCTCACACCCACATTAACCAGTCAGCAAAACATGTTAGCTGTACCATCAAAATGTACCCAGCTCCCGGTCTTTGTCACTCCAGTCCCAGCCCCGGTAAGCTATGACCTGGATTATTGCAGGTGTCTTCTAATGGGTCTCCCTGCCTCAACCCAAGCCTTCCTGAGGTCTCTAGTCAACACAGCAGCCAACGTGATCTTGCTAAACTGTAGATCAGACGTGTCACTCCTTCCTCAGAGCTTTCTATCTCACTCAGAGCGAGAGCCAAAGGCCTCCCAGTGGTTGGGAGCTCTCCGTCTTCCCCACCTCTCCCTGCATCCCAGGCTCACTGGCCTGCTTGCTGTTCCTGAAATACACCTGGAATGCTGCCAGCTCAGAGCCTGTGTTCATGCAGTTCCTTGTGTCCTAATGCACCTCCTCCTTCCTCTGCCCCTCCCACCCCCACCCCGCCCCCATCAAACTCCTTCTCTCACTTCCTTCAGGTTCCTGTTCAAATGTTAACTGGGAGGCCTTCCCTGATAACCTTGTATTAAATAGCACCCACCTCTGGAGCCCCACCCTGCCACTCCTTATTCCCTTTCTTTTTGTCTGTCTTTCCCTAGAGCCCATATATACATGCAGACATACACTGAGTGGCCAGATGATGATGATCTCTGAACGCATAATAATCTGGCCACTCATTGTATATCCTATATAATAAAAGGCTAATATGCAAATTGTCCCCTCGACCAGGAGTTCGACCAGCAGGCAGGCCGGCCAACCGCCCATGTCCCCTCCCCCTGGTCAGGCTGGCCAGACCCCACCCATGCACGAATTCATGTGCTGTGCCTTTAATATATATATATATATATATATATATATATATATATATATATATATATATATAGAGAGAGAGAGAGAGAGAGAGAGAGAGAGAGAGAGAGAGAGACCAGATTATTATGTGTTCAGAGATCATAATAATCTGGCCACTCAGTGTATATGTATGTGTTTCCATCTATGTGCCTATAAACAGATTTCATTGTTGTTTTTTTAATTTGTTATTATTTTTGCTATTTATTTGTTGGTTTATTTTTTTCTCTCCCCACCACTATATAAATTCCAAGGAGGCAAAGATTTTGTTTTTTCACTTCATAGGCCCACCCCATCCAGCACCTGACAGTATTAGATACTCAAAGGATGTGTGCTGAACAAATGGAAAGAAGGAAAGGAAGGGAGGGAGGGATGAGGGTGGGGAAGGAGGGGGAAAGTTCAAGAATTTCTTTTTATGATAGCTTGTCTAGAAATTCTGACGGAAGTCCCCTACTCGTCCTTTTATCTTCCATATAATCACGTATTTCAACTTCTCTTATCCTGGATAGAAACTATTTTAGTTTAAGTACACAGATGTCAACTTGCTGCTTAAACAAACAATGTGACTGATTTACTGGGATCATAAAAAAATATGTAAGTGGGAAGAGGGAGCCCACCAATCCAGTTTCTGCCTGGACATTGACCATCACCCCCTCCCACACCCACTTTGCCAAAGAAGCCAAGCAAATGCATCCTTACCTCCCAGGTGAACCTTAATTACTGTTTGCACCAAGCTTTGAGATCCTCAGATGAAAGCAGTCATAAAGGCAAAAAGTGTTATTACATTGCAAATGGTTATAGGCTCTCATTTAGCTCTGGAAACTGATCAAGCGGGAATGTTGAATCATGAGACTAAGATTGGCCAAATATTACACTTGTTATAATTAATCTGAGCTTATGCTTAAACACAGTGATATGTTTTCTTTAAATGAAGTTAAGTCCTCTAAGGATGCAAGAATCTTTGTGGGTCTCAGTTTTCAGCCGGGAACTTAACATTTCAGATACGCAGACGGCAGGGAGATGAATGTGTCTCTGTCTTCTGGTGGGCAGGGAGACTCTCCGGGCAGACCGCTTACTTTAGAGATACCTTCTAAATGATTCTCTGTCCCCTCTACCCCACGATACAGGGACAAGAACACTCACCAAAGTATGGATTTAGAGCCGGAGCTGAATTTAAATCTTTAAATAGGCTTAAATCCTATTTCTTTCTGAATGCCCAAACTATCTCTGTGGCCTTGCTGACAAGGGCTGCTCAGGAATCTACACTAATAAAAGAGTAAGATGCAAATTGACTGTACCTTTGTGGCACCCACCAGCCAATCAGGAGTGAATATGCAAATTAACTCAACAAAGATGGCGGGTTAATTTGCATACACAGGCACCAAATGGTCAGGGGCAGGGCAGGACACAGGCATTCCCAACCGCCCCAGCCGCTCTGGGCCTCTGGGCAGCTCTGAGCAAGAGCGAAAAGGCGGCTCCGGCTGGAGCAAAGGCGGTGCTGGCAGCCAGGGTAAGGAAGGTCCATTCTTGCACTAATCTTCGTGCATCGGGCCTCTAGTACTTAAATAACCTCTATAGTGGGGAGCTTATTACCTACAAGGATGCCGATTGATTGTTATTCAGCAACTGTTGTAAGAAAGCTCTTTGTGTGTTTCTCCATTTTGTCAAATATTTATTAAACACTTTCTCTGAGCTAGTATTCTGTTAGGTGCTTTGGGATATGGAAAGATTAAAAACAACACCTATAGTGCAGATTCAACAATCACCTACAGCAGTGCCCTAGCCTTGAAGAGTAAGAGTTATTAAATAAATACATGTCGAATGAATGAAAGAGTAGATAACACTCTAGGAGGAATAAGAAGGCACATGCCTAAGAAACCAGAACACTAGCTAGAACGTGCATAAAGGAGAGACATAAATAAATGCAGTAGATACGAAGCTGCATCCACCTCCTTTAACCTTTATCATCTCTGGAACTGACATCTGAACAGGTTCATAAAAGTCCACTTCTCCTTCCATGGGGCATGTGATTTGAAGATTGCTACAACTTTCCTTACCTTTTTCCCAGGCTCCAGAGCTTCAGGGCCTATAACCTATTAAATGATTCTAATGCACCCATCAGTCTGAATGTCCTCCCCTGGGCAAAGCTCGTTTCTCAGTTAGGCTCTTAAGGGGATGTCAGCCTAGACCGACCACTGATCCAGATGTGATCACACCAGCATAGAGTACAGAGGGAATCTTTTCCTGTGCTTCTCATACTTTGTCATGCTGCTCAAAATCATTCGGTCCTGGAACCCTCTTTCCTGAGATACATGCCTACATCCTGGGAAAGGCCAGTGTTCCAAAGAACAGGGTGTGAGAGGCAGAGGAGGTACTTGTATATTGTGCATCTTGCATTAGAATTGTAGCCATTAATATGGTTTGCTGTGAAATTAGACTTTCTTTAATCTTAAACATTGTGTGTGTCTTTTTTATTTGTCCTTCAATTTGAATATCAAGAGTTGTGGGATTTAGTGGACAGAGCCTTGGACTCAGATCACTAATTCACTGTGTTGTGGGGAAAGCTCCTCTCTCTCTTTCTCTCTCTCATCTCTCTCCCACCCCCTCCCCACAACTTTGCCATCAGCAAAGTGAAATGGCTGGTGCGGATACCATCCAAGGTTCCTTCTAGAACTAGCATTCAGTGGTCTTTATCCAGATCATTCTAGGAATTTCACTAGTCTCAGAAGATAAAGAGCCTTAGCTAGATAGATGTTCTAAATAGAAGCATAGCAAGAAGATGAGCAGGAGGTCAACACCCCCCCCCCCCCCCGCAAACCCAATGTCTAAGGCTTAACTAAGAACTCCATAAATTGTGACCCAAAAGTGAACTACGACCCCCAATTGCTTTGTTCTTCTTCTGCACAATGTAGCAAATTTTCAGAAGAAAAGAAAAAGCCTGAGAATTTTGGCACATGTTAACTTCAATCACATGGCTTCCACCATGATGGGGCTTGCTGGTTGCCCACACACACCTGTTTGTTCATGCCCCAAATTGCACATCATTGTGCCACCTGACAGGCAAGCTTCTTGCTCAACCTGAAGTCTTTCAGTCTTTCAGCATTTGAGCCCTGGCTAGCCGTGGTTTCTTTCCTGGCAATTGTGATTCTTTGAAAATAGTGTTAAAAAAAATCATTTCCTTTTTTTTACCCCCTGACAATCACTCAGGGGCTATGCCTATTCCAGAGTCTTTGCCCTCCTCTTGTCTTAACTCCCTCCCTTCTCTCTCTCTCTCTCTCTCTCTCTCTCTCTCTCTCTCTCTCCCTCTCCCTCTCCCTCTCCCTCTCCCTCTCCCTCTCTCTCTCTGCCATCGATTCCTTCTAATTCAAAATTCCCCAAGACGATGGGGCAGATGCATCTCAGGGTTGGAGGGAGGAAAGAAATGGGCACTAGTGCATGGTGATGTTTCAGAACCACGGAGAGCGACGCCAGGTGGAGTTGGGGAGGGGAAACCCATTTTATTCTGCCCTTGCCCGTGGTTTCCAGGCCCCATTGGGAACCCCCCAGGTGGTGCAGATGACACAACTACAAAGACGCTTTGCATTCAGGACGGCTCTCTCCATCACATACAAAGAGCAGATCGCATCTGGGCCCAGCCGCCATCCTACTGTCAGCCCGCCTGGCATTTACCGTCCCTCCCCAGGCTGACCCCTGAAGACAGGGGCCGGCTCTGGGGAGCATTGTTCTAACCAAGCGGTGCTGCAGCCTTTGTGTGGGCCTGGGAGAGCCGCGGGCTCCTCTCCAGCCCTACTCTGTAATTTTATCAACTCTGGCTCTGAGAAACCTATATTTATAATGCTAATTAGGAGGGCACACATTTAATTTGAGTGGAAGACTGTTTGTATCTCCCTGAGCCTGATAGCACCAGGCTCAAGCGACAGCAGTCTGAGGCAAAGCAGGCATTTCTCCCTCCTCCAAGTATTTGCAACAGGGCTTACTCTTGCCAAACAATTTCTCTCTCGGATTAAAAAGAGAGAGGGAGAGGGAGAATGCCGAATATGCTGGAGCTGAGAAAACTTTGCGTTTATCCCCTGCCTGCATAATATATTTCTCTGTGCACTGAGAAAACATGCCTCTTATGTTATCTAATTGTTTTCTGACACATTTAGCAACACTTCACACTCTTTAAAGTGACATTAACATTGCTGACAGTGGAGGTGCTTTCATTAGACGGGCTTTGAATTGTAGCCAGGATGCTCTGCAGGTCTTCAAACAGGCTTGTAAAAGGCGAAAAAGGCATTATTTATGAAAAGAGAGACTCGACCAACAGTACCCTGGGGGTGCGTATTCATTTTGCTGACTCCAGTCAATTTAAGAACGTGTGCGTATGTGCTCACGCACACACACAAAACAACTTCCCATGAGCTGGATTCAGATGCCTGCATCATCCGGGGGCCACTAGACCGCCTGGGAATCCCGGAGACTCTTCAGAACGTTCTCCTTCCACATCTTTTCAACCACAGCAGAACACTGTGCTGCTTCAGACTCCAATCCGCCCCCTCGAGCCCAGTCCTGAGGCCGAGCAGCCGTGTGGCTGGTGTGTTTTGTGGGCATGATTGTCGTGCTCCCGTCTGTGGAGCTAATTCTCCTCTTCTTCTCCCTCGATGCTTCCTCTTGCTCCTCACAGGCCTTGTGTGATGTTTCCAGCTATCTGCTCCGACGCATGGCTGTCCTGGAGGGTGTCCTACGTGAGCCTTCCGAGGACACTGCCCACAGCACCTGCCTCTGCAGAGCCTGAAGTGAGACGCTATGAGATTCGTTCTGACCTTTAGGGAAAATGTAAGCCGGGCTGGGAGGAGATGGGGCAGGTACAAGTCGGGGTATGAATTTCTGCTAGGACATACCTCACCTGATCTTGACCCAGTTATTCATCTTGTTATGTGGGCAGGATAATATTTTGAATTTTCGGAATTGGAGAGCTGAAGGAGAGAGCTCCCCACAGATTGTTTCGTCAACCCCCACGCTGCTACCCCTTCCAACCGGCTAATCCCAGCTGGAATTCCTCTTCTCTGTCCACATCTCTAACGTTACAATAACTCTGTGTAGCTATACAATCCTAAATCATAAATTACTGTCTTGACTCCGCCCATGACTTGCTGCGTAACCTTAGTCAAGTCTCTTGCTTTCTACAAGCCTCAGTTTCCTCATCTGTAAAATGGGAATGATCACCTTCCAGATTGTATTTTTGGGAAAAGTACGTAAATTACAAACCACAGAAGTGTTAAGCTTACTGCCAAGAACATTATGAAGTTAGCATTAGTCTCTCCCACTAAAATATGAGTTCCGTTGTGGCCGAAATTACGTCATCGCATTTCTAGGAAGTACTAAGTGCTGTCCTGTTTTCGAACAGTAACGTTGCATGTCATATCTGAGGCCTGGCGAGGGTAAGCAGTTTGCTCTAAGTCACACAGTGGGCTAGCCCCAGTAAGGATCTCTGGTCCCTAACTCCAGGACTCTTTCTAACTGTACTTCCAGTGGGGATGTGTTAAGTACAAAACAATGACTTTCAAATGACCATGCGGGGAAGGACGCTTATGATATCCATGGCTTCCGAACAAACTAGACCTGGTATCAATCTAGTTTACATTTCCCATTCTAGTCTCAACGGCATGGTTTGACACCTCTGAGGGGAGCTTTTCAGCCTTTTGGTTGATCGGTGGTGGTTGGACTCCCAAGATACCGAATTCGTAGCACCTTATCAAGGACCATGCAGTGATGAATGGGCGAGTTCTGTGAGTGCGGGCAGCAGAGGAATGAAATAGTTCAGGCATCTGCCACCTCAAGCCCATGTTTCATCTTCGTTGTGCCTGCAGCACAGAGCAAAACACAGATTTACGTTGGGAAAGGTTCGCTGTCTGCAGACAAAGCCTCTGAGAAGGAAAGCGTCCAGTAATGAGAATGGAAACCAGCACTGTCCATAGAGCTCTGGACCATGTGCCTTGTACTCTCATAGGTTATTACTTAATACTCATAATGTCCTGGAAGGGGACGAAGACACCTATCTCATACTCTGCTCATGTTTGATCATAAGACTTACCTTTTATTTCAGAACATTTATGGAAATGCCTCATTGGATGCTTATAATAATCTGAGAATTATGTTTATACACATTTTGTTTATCAAACAGTTGAGAACAGAACAGTTAGGTGACTTGCCAAAAGTCACCAGTGAATCAGTGGCAGAGCCAAGGTTTGAACTTCAATCTGGTTCCAACACCAATCATATTGCCACATCACGGATAGGCTCCTTATCATTATAAAGTTAACTGGAGGCTCAGTGCATGAAATTCATGCACGGGTAGGGTCCCTAGCCCTGCCGACTGCTGGCCAGGGCCTCCCTTCCCCTGGCTGCCTGTTGCTGCTGCCAGCTGGGGCCTCCCTTCTCGCCCGCCTTGGGCTGGCACCACCCACTCCACCATCCTGCTGCGGTCCTGCTCTTGTCAGGACCCATCAGGGCCGGCAGTGCCTCCACTGCCACCCGCTGCCAGTGTCACCGACGCCCTCCATGTTCCGCGCTGCCCCCTGGTGGTCAGCGCACGTCTAACTCCTGGTCAGTCAAATTCTGGCCTGTGGGGACAATTTGCATATTAGCCTTTTATTATACAGTAGGTCCTCGGATTACGTTGGAGATCCACTCCTACGGCACGACGTAACGTGATTTTCGACGTAAGTCAGAACCCACCTACATAAGCACCTACGTCACTCACATAAAGCACATACACAGCAGTAATGAAGTGAAACAATAAAAAAAAATTAAAAAAGATAACAATTCCTGACCTTTACTTGTGGTAAATAAATAACAAAAAACATAAAGCACATAGGTACATACGTCAAAATGACAGAACTTTTTTTTTATAAATACAATAAATGGGAGATGGCGATGTAACCATGAAACAATGTGTCAAGTCCGACGTAACCCGAGGATTGCCTGTATAGGATTACATTCATTGTCATTGCCTGTGCAATGTGGTGTGAGCTCTAGAGCCAGAATGCCTTGGCTCAAATTCTTTTCCCAACTGACCTGTTCCATCTCAGCTCAGTCTTAACATCTTTGAAATGGGGATAATTAAGGATATTAAGTAAAATTAAGTGTAGTAATAGATGTCAAGGGATTGGAAATAATGCCTGGTACATCGTAAGAATTTAATAAATCTTTGGGATTGGCAATATTGTTATTTCCATGCATCACGAACCCAAAAAGTAAAGATCAAAGTAAGAAAGATAGACTCCCATGTATATGGAAGATAGGATGCTCTTTGAAAATGAAATGTTTTTTAATATATTTTTTATTGATTTCAGAGAGCAAGTGAGAGAGCGATAGAAACATCAAAGATGAGAGAGAATCATTGATCGGCTGCCTCCTGCACACCTCCTACTGAGGATCGAGCCTGCAACCCGGACATGTGCCCTGGCTAGGAATTGAAAAACTGTGACCTCCTACTTCATAGGTTGACACTCAATCACTGAGCCATGCTGGCCAGGCTGAAAATGAAGTTTTGATATAGCTCAGTGGTTGAGCGTCAAAACTTTAAATCTTTCTGTAGCTGTTTTACCCCCACTCCGTTCTTTCTTGAGTGTAATGTAGGTTCCAGGAGAACAAGGAGACAGCTCAATACATCTTCTGTGTGTTATTCCACTCAGAGAGACAACTCCATAAGGGACTGAACTTCCCACACAGGTTACTGTTTTCACTTTGTGTTCTGCTAGTGTTGGGTCACATAGCCAAGCAGTTCCCTGGGGCTGAAGCTTTCATAATTAGAGTGGAATCACATCTTGCACAGGGGTTAGGTTCGAAGATCAGCAGCTGAGGCCGAAATTGTGGTCACACCACCACCCTGGAGAGTCCTTAGAAAAATGCCCCCTTGGAAACTGAGATATTGTCTCTCAATAAATCTAACAGTTTAGTTTTTCCTCCAAGGTTGTCATCGGCTGCCCTGTCTTCGTTTGAGCACCAGATGAAGTAGTGACTTAATATTCTAGCCACTTGATTAAAAGAAAAACAAATACACTGAAAATCAGAATCACTTCTTCTCAGCAAGATACCTACACACTGAGAGGCACCTAAGACCAGCAGCCATGGCACCCAGCAGTGAAGGCAACATCATATGCATTTGATATATACCCGATAAATGTTTCTGGAGTGAATTGTTATCATCCACAAGTCCCACTGCTATTTACTATGTACAGGCTCTGGCTGGGTGTGAGGGAACAAAGTGTATAATCCACAGTCTCTACCTAATCACTCACCATGTCATGAGTGAGCCATTTAGGCAAATAAATATCCTAATATATTACAAGTACAACAATGGAAGTATGCCCTGGGTACCAGTGGGTGGGTATCAGGAAACACAAAGAAGGTGATGCTGGAGCTGAGTCTTTAAGGAGGTGTTTGGGAAGAGGTTGAGGCTACCAGTGAGAAAGGAATGCTTTCCATGCACAGGAGGGACGCAAGGAGGGGAAGATGGGTTTGCAGTAGTGCCATTGCTTTGGTGGCTTAGAGGATGAGGGGTCGGGGTGGTCTGGCAAAAACTAATTGCCATACAAGAGATTGAACTGGATTATGTGGACAGTGGGGAGTCTTGGGAGGGTTGAGAGAAGAAGCATGACATGAGCAAATGTGTGTGTTCAGAAATATATTTGCTCTTATAAGGAGGGGAGACATACAGGAGTGTGTGATACCAGGAACCAGGAAGCAAGAACTGTAGTCTAGACTACATTGTCCAGTATGGAGCCTCTAGCCACATATGCCTCTATAAACTTAATTAAGAATTCAGTTCCTTCGTTGCTCTCGCCACATCGCCAAAATAGTAATGGCATCTCATCATAAAGGAGCTGGGAGGTGTAATTACGGTACATAGCCAAGCAACTGGGAATTCCTATTCAGAACGGATTTGAGAGTTTATTGCCTTTTGGTAAATGGTTGCGTCACTGCAGGCAAAGTGAATTTGAGTTCTCAAAAAGGGGAAGCTGCGATGATTCACTGCATTTTACCTTATTACCTTATGAATATGAAAGGTTTGGCATTAGAGAGTCACAGAAATTACATTAGTTCAAAACTAAGCTCTATCCGTGTCTACAGGCTGATCTATGTTTGACTCCTTCCCCAGTGCAGTACTGCCAGGAAGTTGTGACATATACACACATACATGTTAGTGAGATCTGGGGAGGACATGAGAATGCAGGGTCCCAAACTGTGAAGACAGTCCACGCTTGAGCTCCTGAAAGAGGCCCTTTAACTGGGCCACGTCCAACAGCCTGCCGTCCTTCCAACAAATTATGGATAATAGCTTGTGTGAAATCGGGATGTTTTGCCAGGGCCTTCTGAAAACTACCTGTTTTCAAGAAAATGCTTAACTGGGCTTTAGTGAGTTCAGTGAAGTGCGCGTGAAGAGGGCAATTAGGGCTTCTGCTGTAAAAATCAAAACTCGAAATGGGGTGTTATGGAATCGAGCAAACCCAGTCAGGCTGATGTTGCGTCGCGGAGAAGACATGAGGGGTCATCATGAAAAGTCCGCAGGTGTGGTTCAGTAATCTACAACTCAGTCGAAACATCCTCCCTTGAGTCTCTCTGTAAAAGCAGCCCAACTCTCTCTCAACTAACAGGTCTCCCCTAGCTCCAGAGGACAGTGTGCTAGAATGTCCCTCCTTGAGGAATTAGGTTGGTTTCGGGAACTTTTCCTGCGCTAAGTTCTCCAGTGGCGATTTAAGCTTATTTGCTTGAAGTTTTCTTGGGTGGGAGAAAAGAGCTGGCTGAATCAGAATTTTCACTTCTAATACCTGCACAATTCTTATCAATCGGAAAAAAAGAGCTACTTAAAAATTGACCAGTTAACATAAAGTATACTAATCTAAAATCTTCACACGTGTGGGCAGGGTTTCTTAGCCTCTGCATGGTGACATTTGGGGCTGAAATTCTTTGTTGTGAGAGACTCTTCTGTGCATTATAAGGTGTTTAGCAGCATCACTGGTCTCTACCCACTAGAGGCCAGTAGTATCCCCCCCAACACACACAAATGTGACAACCGAAATGTCTCCAGACACTGCCAAATGTCCCCTCAGGAGCAAAATTGCCCCCTGTTAAGAATGACTGATCTAGGCTAACATCAGCACTAAATATAAGCAGCTTGCTACAGGGAATATAAATATGCATATGATATCAATATGAGCCCTGAATATATACCTGGTATATAACATAGGTCTATAATTTAATTTTTTAAGTATGGTTTTATTGCTTTTAGAGAGAGAGGAAGGGAGAGGAAGAGGGAGATAGAAACATCAACGATAAAAGACTCATTGATTGAGCCCAAACTCGTGAATGTGCCCTGACTGGGAATCAAACCAGTGACCTCTTGGTGCATGAGTCGACTCTCAACCACTGAGAAACACTGGCTGGGCAGTCTCTATTTTAATTTAAGATGCTCTGTTCATTGAGGTCATTCTGAATTCTACAATTATAATCGAAACTACTGCCTTTGTTTTATTTTTAAAATTTAAGACGTAGGTAAGAAGTTGAGTCCCTCTCACCCTTCCCCAAGATTAACGTGGCCCATGTCAGGCCCAGCACCAGCCAGGAGTTGATCTGAGTTTCCCTCCCACCCTGAGGACAGACAGCTGCTGTGTTGCCTGCTTGACTCTTGGCAAGTAGATGGCCATCTGCCTGCGTCTGTAAGGCCCACAATATTCTTGTAAGTAGACCAGGTATCTCCTACCGTACATGAGTTCTCTGGGACCCCATGGGGTTGACTTCTCGTGAATTAACATAGAGGAAGTCAGCTTATAAAACATGAAAAATTCTGCTTCCAGAAGACCTGGAATCTATTTCCACTTTTTTTTTCTACTCAGCAACTGTATGGCATTGGCCAAGTCATTCCTCACTGGGGCTCGGTGACCAGTTATAAGCAGGATGATCTTGGTTCTAAGTGGCAAGAACCAACTCAAGCTGGCTTAAAGAAAAAAAAAAATTAGGGTAGGGTGGAGAATAAATTGGTTCATATATTGAAATATTGGTGCTTATGAACCAACTGGAACCAATAAACTGCAAGTCTCATAAGCTCCCTCTGGGTCCCTTGTAGCCACTGTGTGTCAAACACAGTTCTTGGGACCTTACATATATTACCTCCAGTCTTTCACACAACATGTGAAGTCAGTGTCAATTATCAGAGAGGCCCAGAGAGGGGAAGCAAGTTGCCAATCTCTCTCCCTCTCTCTCCCTCCTCTCTCTCTCCCTCTCTCTCCCTCCTCTCTCTCTCTCTCTCTCTCTCTCTCTCTCTCTCTCTCTCTCTCTCTCTCTCTCTCTCTCTTTCTCTCTCTTTCTCTCTCTCCTTTCTCCTCTCACTCCACCCCCCTCCCTCCCTCCTTCTACTTTATCTAAAAATCAATGGAAAAATAGCCTGGGGTGAGGATTAACAACAACAAAAACCTTAGTGGCTTCACAAACCCCCAAGCATGTGGGGGGAAAGTGGCTAATTTACTCAGACATCTGAATAAACAGCAAGTATTGGAACAATTCATTAGGAAAAATATTTAAATCCTCTAGCCAACTATTTTGCATACGTTACTACTATCCTTTTAGTAATACTCAGCCCCACAAAAGCCACCTTTTTATTAAGTCTTTGAACTTATAAAACCACGAAGGATTTCCAGTTCTTGACTCAAGAATTGCTTCCTCTCTTTACAAATCATTTGTTCTGTGGGGCAGTCACTGTGGCTGTTTCTGGAGGAGCCCCTGGTTCATTCCCTCCCCTAGGATGATCTCTGTGGTACATTCCAGAAGAGGAGCAATGAGTTTGGGGTTCACATCTCATTCATTTTTTCGCAATCGCTCGTGTCTAATGCGGGAAATAGTTGAATGAACCATTCACGGCTGTAAATGTTAAAAGAGAAAAGGACATGTGAAATCTTAGCTGAGTTCTCAGCTCAAAGCAAGATTACATATATAGGTGGTAATGATATCATTGAACTTAATATTTTAGCATTAATTATTCCTGTTACTGGTTTTTATTTGGGTTTTGGGGTTTTTTGTTTTGTTTTGAGTTATTTGGGTTTTTTAAACTATCTCTTGATCATGTCTCTATTTCACCAAATATCCTGACACCCCTGTTACTACAGAGATCAGTTATGCATCGTCTACACAGAACATTTTAATATCTGCCCGCCATTACTCTTTGGGATGAAAAAGGAACCAGTGATTTTCAGTGAACTGGGGGACTTGATTAGCATCATGCCTTCTGTCATAAATTAGGGGCAGAACAACAATTTCATGGATGATATCTACTGCTCTAAGGATGGAGAGGAGATTGGAGTCCTTTAATCTGAGGTGGAAAAACTCAACCTAGATCCAAATCAGTTTAAGAAGAAAAATGGTGCTGTAATTGAGACAACGGGGGTGAGAGTGATGTGACATCCTCCACAGATGGTGTAGGACCAAGGTCCCAGGTAGGGCTGCAGCGGATGATGGATGGAGCCTGTAACCTGGCTGGCAGAGGGGCTCGGTGCATCTGCTACCTTTCACCCACTCCTGGTCCACGGGCTTCCTAAGTGATGATGGCACTGCTTCCCACTGAACCTTGGGCATCTTCAGAATCCTTCTCAACCCAGCATTCCCAATAGCCACTACCAATCCATCAGTTAGCATGCAACTGCTATGTCTGACTATAGGTGCAAGTTTCATCAGAATACTTGCACAGGTTGAAACTCCCACAACATTGTATTCATTTGGAAACAGATAAATTAGGGAAAATATTGAATTAGTCCTCATTTTTAAGGTCATGAGGAATCCATTCACACAGCTAATTAGACTTTGGTTTACATGGGGCTCGTGGAAAACACACACACCCACACATTCACAAGACCATATGAGTTTAATGAATGACATATTGCTGCCTTCTCATGCTTTCTCTTGCTTTTTAATAAATCAGTTAAGTCCAGTGTTTCATATGTTTGCAAGGGACTCTATGCCCTTTCAAAATGGAACTTCAAAAATAGTTTGGGGGCCAGAGGGTCTCTGTAGTATATAAAGTAGGAAGCAGGTGCCCTAACCGGTTTTGCTCAGTGGATAGAGCGTCAGCCTGCGGACTCAAGGGTCCCAGGTTCGATTCCAGTCAAGGGCATGTACCTTGGTTGTAGGCACATACCCAGTGGGGAGTGTGCAGGAGGCAGCTGATCGATGTTTCTCTCTCATCAGTGTTTCTAACTCTCTATCCCTCTCCCTTCCTCTCTGTAAAAAATCAATAAAATATTTTTAAAAAAAAAAAAGTAGGAAGCAGGTAAGTGCATGGTTCCTGGTTACCTGCCCATTGCACACTAGGTATTTTAGTCAGAAATCATGGTCTATGAAGTGAGCCTGTAGAAGTTCCAGCTTTCTCCCCTACACCTTGGAACCTGTTTGTGTCTGTACAAATGGTCTCTGTCAGTTGGAATAGTCGGGGGGGAGGGTGAGGGGAGGAAATGTAGCATAAGAGAACAAAATTAGCAAATGACATAGCAAATAGAGAACAGCATACAATCCGATTGGGGGACAGATCTAGGGGCTGAGACATTTCCCAAGCAATGGTAGGTACCGGCAAGCAGAGTGTAGGGAGCTACCAAAGCATGGAGTAACGGGAATCAGACAGTTTTGTGATGTGTATTTTAACGCACCCAAGTAACCCCAGTACTTTCATTGTGTTGGGACTGCTCTTCCGTTGTCTGTATTTGTCTAAATTAAAAAGCAGTTCTGTCTGTAGTATATGCAAGGAATTCATGCTGAACAAAATTTCAAAAAGTTCATCTAAAGAACAATTTTGTAGCAACCATCATATCAGGCTCCTGGAAAATTGTACTTGAACTTCAGTTCCACCTCAGTCACTCCAAGGAATTTCAAAATTGGCTCCCAGCCATCCTTGTTCTTTAACGCGAAGTCTCAGATACGTCTCAATACAAACTCGAAAGCCTATTGACTGTGAGTTCAAATCTGTCCCCACCAGAGCCTCACTTCACAGTGTCTGGTCAGGACACTGCTGTGTCTGGGAGCCTGGGCAAGGGGGAGAGTAACATTGCTATGAAGGAGTCACTTTGAACTTGATAACAAAATTATGAGAAAGGCTTTGGACTCTGCCAGCTGAAAGTGGCTATAAATGGTTATTCAAAGAAATGTTTCTTCTATGAAATCTTGAAAGTGCCTTGGGATTGGGAAATGGGAACCTGGATTGATTGCCTATCAGTCACCCCCCTCCTTGTATGTCACCTTCCCTTCCTGTCACCATGCTGTGGGGCACACACGGCAGAGTGGGTAGGGAATGCATTTGGGAAAAGACAAACATGAGTTTGACCCCTGGGCCCCTGTTACTTACTAGCTGTGCAGTCTCACCGCTTTGTGCCTCAGTTTCCCCATCAGTAAAGTAAGGATTATCATCACTCTAACCTCATAGAATTGCTTTGAGAATTAAATGAGATAACCTGTGTAAAGTGGCTAGTGCACTGAGTGGCACATAGTCTTTGTGCAAAAACATTCGGAATTAAGATAGTCATAATAATGATGGTAAGTCCAGGGAGATCTAGGGGAGAAGGTATGGTTTGAATGTGAGCACCGATTCTGATGAAACTCGGACGTGTTCAGTCTCTCTTTGCCAGAGCATCGGGCATGAGTAGCATGCCTCACATGGCTCCCAAGCAGTTATGAATGAACTGAGTTTTTCAAATGAAAGTCCGTTTACCTATGGATGTCTTTCAGGGGTGAACCTTCTTCAGTCGTGTTATTGGGCAGGAACCCTTAACATTTAAGCTTTAGGAGTATTCTTATCTCCTGTCTCTTTGTTCCACTCCTCCCACCTCAAAAGGGGATAGGCCAGTGGTTTGATGCCTCTGTGCTGGTGTTCACTGGTTTTCTCTCACCGGAAATCCCTTTCCTCCTCTTATGAAGATTGCTTGGGCCTCACCTTTTCCAGGAGTCCTTGCGGGACTCTCACGCCTACCTCTACCTGGCCAGGCTGGACTCACTGTCCCTTTCTCCGCCCCACAGCACAATGTCCTTAGGTCTTGCTCTTTATCACATCCTGAAATGGAATAGTCACCTGTCCGCCTTCCCCACTAGACTTGGAGCTCTCTGGAGGCAGGGCGAATGCCTTGCTTAATCTTGTGTCCTCAGTATATCAGAAGGCAAGGGGCACTCCTACATTTCATTGAAACATACTGGTCTATCAGTAACATTTAATGCTGTCGGGAATTGAACAGGAAATGGAATTGTAAAGACAATGACATTAACATCCATGTGAGGTGCCTGAAAATGTCCCCACATACATAGTACATCTAAAAAGCAGGAAAATGTATTTCTTCTGACTTGGGCACTTGTTACCTGAGTTGAAACTCAGACCTAGTTTTTGAGGAGTTTGCTTTCTTGACACCTTACCCTTCTCTCTGCACCCCTGGCTTTAGGGCTGCTGCTCCTGGCTCATTTTTCTGAGCTTTTCCCAATTGAACAAGCTAGCAGGCAAGCACTGGCAGGGACCCCAAGATGTGAGGGTGACTCGGGCGAGAGTGCACATGGCAGTTAATCTCACTGGGCACCTGGCTGCCAAGAGCTCCCTGCCATGTGCTGAGAGGTTGCTGCAGCCTTCCGAGTGGGAGAACCTCTTGACCCCAGGGCAGCTCCTTGTCCCTGCCCACCTCCTACGAGGCTCGCTGCTCCTCTCTGTGGCCTGGAGTGGCCTTGCTTCTCTCTGTAGGAATTCCCTGTGGTGTCAAAACAACCCTCATGGTGCAGAGAAGTGGGTCCTTGGCCAGTTCTTCGGGATGCAAATGGGTTCCCCTTCCCACCTCTCTCCCACGTCTAACCCAATCTCATGGACTTGGTTTTAGTCTCCCTTATTTATTTGTTCATCCATTCAAGAGGTGCGATACGCTAGGAAGACACTGCAGACACAGAAGCAAATAAAATACAAAGAGGTCCACCTTCAGATAGTGATAAGGGCTATGAACATATTTAAACAGGCTAATAGGATAGAGCAGGCAGATTGGGCCGTTTTCAAGAAGACAAACAGGGAAGGCTTGAACGAAGAGAAGGAGCAGGATTGTGAATAATAGGTAGCGAATCACGGAGAATGTTCCATGTCGAAGGGCACAGGAGGGGTAAAGGCTGCAAAGGTGGAATGATGTGGCACATTCAAGCAGCGAGAGACAGCACTGTGCCTAGCAAACAAGGGGCCAGGTGGGGAGTGGTAAGGCCACCATCAGAGGTGAGTTAGAGGCAGCTGGTGCCAGAGTAGGCAAGACATGGAGATGATCATCCAGGATCTGGACTTCTCTCTGCATGCAATGGGGGAGCGCTCAGCAGGCGAGCGATATGACCTGATTTCTATTTTTACCATGTTCTGCTGCTGTGGAGAAGGGATGGGGACAGAGTGGAAGCAGGTAGACCAGCAAGGAGACTGTTGGGTAGGGATGATGCCGTCTCAGATTAGGACGGCAGCAGGGGAGATGGAAAGAATTGGACGTTTTCCAGACGGATTCCACATCAGCCATGTAGGTGGATATTTCTGCTCACACTGGCTTTCTGAAACATGCAACTAAGTGTAGTATGAATTTAGACCTGTGGAGAAACATCTAACTACTTGAAATAATACATCTGGAGCATTTTCTTTCTTCCTTTCTTTTAGATATTTTTATTGTAAGGTGGTTTCAATGTAACTTTCTCTGGATGCTCTCATGACACTCATTGCTGACCTTTGACCCCTCTGTCCTCTTTCCCAGGTCGTCCCATTCCACCTACATCTTCGTCTAGCCTCCTCCCATCTGCTCAGCTGCCTAGCTCCCATAATCCTCCACCCGTTAGCTGCCAGATGCCATTGCTAGACAGCAACACCTCCCATCAAATCATGGACACCAACCCCGATGAGGAATTCTCCCCCAATTCATACCTGCTCAGAGCATGCTCAGGGCCCCAGCAAGCCTCCAGCAGTGGTAAGGAAACTGTGGTCTGAATGTGCGCTGTTGTGTGCGTGATTGCTTTTCATCTCCAGCAAAATGGCAATTTGGAAACAAGGGCTGGGGAGAAGGTGGTGTGGGGCACATCCGGGGGGAGTGGGAGAATACATTTGTCATTTTGTGACATTATGGTTCCAGGATACATTCATCAAAGGTCACAGATAAGGCTTTGCTGGTCTCAACAGGCTTTGGGCCTCCTTCAGTGAGAGGATTTGCCCACTGCTGCAGCTAGGAGCATGCAGGTCTCAAAGGGAAAGGTCAGAGAGACAGTGGAATGTTGAATTTTGTTTTACTGTGATTCTGGTCAGAGCCAAGTACCCTGGACACCCTCACGTGCCCAATTGTGTACATGTCTGATCTCTTGTTTCTGATGGATAAACACTGCCTCTTACTCTTAGTTCTTACTGTGGTTTACACATCCACCGGTCCCAGGGTTCTGTCTCACTTTTGATGATTTTGTGGTTACTGCCTTAGCTCTGACCTCTAAATCTTAGGTGCAATTGTTCTGGGCCCAGCAATAATAATGCCTTATTTTGATTTCTCCTGTTGGTGATGTGTTCACAAACTATATGAACCTAAGAGCAGACAGTATCTAGATTTAAGTCCCCATGGCCTAAGGAAAGACAGCTGTAGAAATTAATTGCTTCTGACTCAAAGGCGTTGGAGTTATCTTCTGAATTGGCCATTGATGGTGTCCATTAACATATCCTGTCCAAGGCAGGACCGAACTTCCATGCCAAGAATGTTCCTGGATGAGATTGTGTTTGGGCTCCATCCACGATTGTACGCCACCACTGGCCTCAGCCTCTACAATTAGATAGGACCTCCTAACTACATTTACGATGATTCATTCTGGAGATGGAATGATGGACTGCTACTTATGATGGCCTGTGCCCTCCTTCAAAGCCAGGCCTGATATATTTAGTAAACTCATATTGTTTTTTTTCCCCAAAAAAATTACCTAATCAAATCTCTCATCAAACGGGCAATCCATTGTTGATATTATGAAGGCCTTTAATCTACCATAAATCTTTATTAGAACTTATCAGAGCTTCTAGTTTGAGAGAAATGTGATTATGGCACTCTTAAAATGACATTACATCATTGGGGTGATTGGTTTATCATTTGGAGAAGAGACATCAATCATAACTAGCATAACCACGCAGTAAATGAATTCAACCTTTCTACTGCAGAACAATGACACTGTAATTGCTCAAAATCAGGCTTCAAATGAAATCGGAAAGTGCTCTTTCTTCAAATATGATGTTAACTTAATGGAATATATTATAAAAAATCATGTTTGAGGAAATTCTATGTAATTAAAAATATGTGGAAATATATTCCCTTTTCTTCTTTTATCAGAACCTGGTTTTAGCTACAGAACCCCTTTTTTGTTGTTGCTGCTGAGATTATGTTGCATTTAATTGAACAATTCACACTTATGTTTTGCTGTTTTTTGTTTCATACGATGTAATCACGATGAATGTTGTATTCCGAAGGACAAGAGGCTTTTGAAATGAGGTGCACCTGCTGATAGCTTTTTAAAAACAGACAATTATTAGGGAGAAGATGAGCTTTTACAAACTATATTCTCTCATGCATTTATAGGTACACAAGCAAAGATGATTTCCATGGGAGGTCAGTTCATATCTCAGAGCCGGCTAGTGTGTTTTCTTAGTGAGGAGTCCATGAGTGGCTTTTCTTTTGGACATTGTATCAGAATGTAAGTTGTTGGTAGGGTATTCTTGTTGGCTTTATGCCTAATCGAAACGTCATTTGGGTGGACACAATGGATCTATGTGTTCAGAGTCAAACATATCATCCACTTTTCATCCCTTCCTCCAATTTGTCCAGCTCACTTAAGATTGATAGCGATTTAAGCTTCTGTAACAGGGCAAAATATCACAGAAAACTTGAGGGTCCATTTTCACCCCAAACAAGAGCTGAGCTGATATGATTTCTTCACTTAAGGGGTAAAGACCCAATTGTGCAATGCCCTTGTTTTCCGTGGATACTTACCTGAGAACTCTGGTTTAACCAAAGTGAGTGCAAATCAAGTTCAAATGTGTGTGTGCTCACATGTGTGCGTGTGTGTGGGCGCAGGCAGGTGCGTGTGTGTGTCTTACAGAATGGATTTAGGGTCCACGGCAAATTGAGGATTCTATCAAGGTCTGAATGCAGTTGCCATGAATCTAAATTTGACATAAAGGATTGAAAATAGAGTTTGACACAGACCATGCAAAGTGCAGAGCTGGGCCTGGGCACTCAGAATTGAGTTGGATGTGAAAGGGGCAGGATTGTTCGGAGGGCGTCATACCAGAAACAGAGCAATCATGTGATTGGCTGTGTTACATTTAGCTGGTTAATTACACGGGGTTGTTGAAGTTGGTCTCTTGGCAGGGACCTTGTGTTCTGAAGCCCCGGTATCAGCTTGGTCTTCATCTCTTTCTCAGGTGAAATAAAAACCCTTCCAACACAATCAGCGCAGGCATGACAGTAAGACATGATTTCCTGCTGTCCTCGATGGTTGCTGTTATTGCTTGGCATTAGCGAAGGCCATCGGTAGGAGAGTCGCTGCACACATTTCCTGCCCGAAGACCCTTTGTTCTAAAAAGACAACCCAACATAAACTGCACAACTAAAATGCTTTGGACAACATGAAAAGCTCCTCGAAGCAACAACAGTGCTTTACCTTTATGGCCCTGTGTCATTATTTTCTATGAGTGCAGCACATTCTTTAGTGGATGGTACTAAAACCTCGGCACCTTTTGGAGCCAAATCGCTGTAACCTTCATTCTATGCCAATCGAGCTCATACCCAGGGACCCCTAGTAAGATGCTTAGAAGCGTGGCGCCTCCCTTCCCTCCACATCCTCTTCCCTAAAGCTGAGCTCTGGCAGGTGGCTCGTCCTGTGTCCGGCCTTCTGCCAGGCCAGGTTAGCTCCAGAGAGGTTTCTTGCGTTATAGCAGCATAATTTCAAACCCTATGAAATAACTCATCTGGAAAGAAAATCTGAATCCGAGTGGCAGCGTAATGGAGGGCCCTGCAGACGCGAGCATGATGAGACTGCCTTTCAAACAGGAATGGGGTCTGCACTTTGCTATGAGCGTGTGAGGCAGAAAATATACGGGCAGCCACACTGTAATCAAAAGCATTGGCTTACCTCCCCTCTCATAAAAGGTTGCGTTTTCCGTTTTCTTAAAAGTCTAAATGAAGGGGTTTAGAACACTCATTAGTAGCATCAGACACAGGGAAGAAATGTCACCCAATACCTGTCAGTCAGGGCCCTTCAGCTTGGTCCTCTGTGACGGGGGAACCCTCCCAGCTGCAGAGCCTCCAAATGTAACTGAGCATGTTAAAGGTGCCCGGGCCCTTTTTTAAAAGTCAATGTCGCCGAAACCGGTTTGGCTCAGTGGATAGAGCGTCGGCCTGCGGACTGAAAGGTCCCGGGTTCGATTCCGGTCAAGGGCATGTACCTTGGTTGCGGGCACATCCTCAGTGGGAGGTGTGCAGGAGGCAGCTGATCGATGTTTCTCTCTCATCGATGTTTCTAGCTCTCTATCCCTCTCCCTTCCTCTCTGTGAAATATCAATAAAATATATTAAAAAAAAAAAAAAAGTCAATGTCTTGGTTCAATTCTAAATGAAACTTGTACATCCAAACCGGCAAGTTTGGGGTTGCCTAGGGTAGCCCAAGAATTCAACTGTCTAGAATCATTTAATGATTATCTTGGTTACCTGGCATCATAAAGCAAAAGAGCTACATTTATTAACTCATCCATCCCTTTTTTTTCCATCCATTTTCTTATATGTCCCCCATAATTTGTGAAAGCTTATGACAATTTTTTTTAAAACTAGCAATTATAATCTATATCTACTATATATATATATATAAAAGCCTAAACGACTAGCTGACCAGCTGACCAGCCGACCCGCTGACCGGCTGGTAGCTATGATGCGCACTGACCACCAGCGGGCAGACGCTCAATGCAGGAGCTGCCGAGTGACAGCAACTTTGCAGAGTGCCCTCTCGCATTCTGGGACCCCTCGGAGGACGTCAGACTGCCAGTTTCAGCCCTATCCTTGCAGGCCAGGCCAGGGACCCTACCGGTGCACACACCAGGCCTCTAGTTAGACAATAAGGGTAAAGGAAATTGTAGAGAAGAAAACAGAAGCTCATGTATGTGAAGTCCTGTTCCATTATTTAAGACCAACAAAAATACTTGAGCTTCCTAGAAACCAAAGCAAAAAGGGAAACAGAGAAGGAACAATATGCACAACATCCATGAGAGAAACACAAATCATCTGCTTCAGGGAAATCTGTCAGTCCTCATAGTGAGGCTGGAAAGGAGTTGCTTCCAAAAGGCCGAATTCCCAGTGACCTGCTATCATGCACGTGCTGAAGAATTTCCTGCTGAAATTCTTATAACCTCCCTCCTTATATGCCATAGAAAACATTTGCAGTTTAAAAAAATTCCACAAATGCCCAAAAACACAGCCCAAGGACAAAATTGGATCCATACATACACCTTCGTTCTATAAAGGACCATGGAAACTGCTTGTCCCTTAGACAATAGACCGTTAATATCATTGCTCATAACTAAATGTTTAGGGGAATTAGTGAAAGCAAATGTTCCGTGTTTCAAATTTGTCTTGACAGCCACAGAGAGGTTCGCATTGATATCCTCTCATGAAAACTGAAGTGTGGCTCCCGGACAAATTCACTCCCGGGCCCCTCCCACCAGCCATGGGCTGGGTTTGAATGAGAAAGAAGGGGGGTCCGCAGAATTGTTTTGTTAATGAAACTTCTTCGCCTTGCATTAGTGAGCTTTGGGGAAGAATTTTTCCTCTAACATGTTGTAAGTTTTCTTGCCTCTTAAGCACATTGTGCCCATTGTAATTTAATTTGGAATTTCCTAAATAGCTCACAGCAATTATTATGCACATCGATGGTTGTACCCTGCTCATAATACCAGCTCATTTTTTTAAGTCATTGTACATTGTGAGGCTGCTGACCCCACTCCCCTCATGAGCTGCACTGGACCTCACAGCCTGCCTCCTAGGCTGTTCTTTCTCCTCTCAGCTTCATCCATCATGCAGAGACCCCAGCAGGCCATAGTAGGTGCTCAATAAGTATTTACTAAATGAATGAATTAATCTATACTAATAAAAGTGTATGTGGTCGTCATGCCCTCACGCCATGACGCTCTCATGCTGCAATGAGCGATCCCCAGGAGGCAGCGTGTGCAGCAGGCGACGCGGGTGGACGGGGCTGCATGAGCTGCGAGAGCTGCGAGGTGCGCTAGTGGGAGGGGACTTCACGCTGCATCCATGGCGGGGACTTGACCAGGAGGTGCATTGGGGGAGCAGATTGCAGCTGCTGCTGCCCAGGGCCGGCCCAAGGCTCAGGCAAGCCGTGGATGGCGGCTGCCGCTGTGAGGACCCGAAGCTCAGGCAATGAGGGCCGGGCCAAGGCTTAGGCAAGCTGCAGTGGCTGCGGGGGCTGAGGCTCAGGCAGCCTCATGGCCAGCAGTGGCAGCAGCAGAGGCATGATGGGGGTGTCACCTTCCCCTGACCTCCGGGTTGCCTCCTGCAGAGGGAGGCCAGACTGCGGTAGGACATCCCCTGAGGGCTCCCAGACTGTGAGAGGGGGCAGGCCGGGTGAGGGACCCCCTCCAG
This sequence comes from Plecotus auritus, assembly GCF_963455305.1. Taxonomy (NCBI): domain Eukaryota; kingdom Metazoa; phylum Chordata; class Mammalia; order Chiroptera; family Vespertilionidae; genus Plecotus; species Plecotus auritus. Next base: position 9,070,470 of record NC_137773.1, on the reverse strand, counting down.
TGCACAGATTTTCATGCACCGGGCCTCTAGTCTCTTTCATAATGGCCTTTATTTTCTTAATTTCCTGATTCTATTATGTATGATGGGAAAAAATGCATAATGATGGGGAAGGGGGCAGATCACGTCCCTGCTTGGGGGAATATACTTATTTTAGAAAGTATATGCAATATACCTGTGTTTGACCTGGGTCTGTCTGAGATACGGAAGAACTTTGTAGTTCATCTGTAAATGAAAAGGTTTGGAAAACCTTGTCCTGGACAGTATGGATTTCACTCCACACTGTGGGCCGTGGACAAAACTGAGCCCTACAGTGTCATGCAAAATAGTGCCTTGCCGTTTCGCTACAAACATTGAAACGCATGGTTTGGGGTCCTGAAGCACCTATTGGGGTCCTGAAGCACCTGTTGGGGTCCTGTAGCACCTGTTGGGGTCCTATAAAACCTGTTGAAATGTTGTCCCAGCAGCAAGCAAAAAAGGCATAGCTCCTCGTGTTCTGACCCAAGCTCCTAGCGAGCATCACCCAGCCTCCTAAACAAGGTTTTAACCTGAGAATTGAGGATTGATGGTGTTGGAGTCTCTGGGCCCTGCTCCCTGGCCAGCAGTGTAGCACACAGAGATCAGACCTTTTCTTCTTTCCTATGTGCTTTCTTGCCCCCGTCCCCAATGCACACGTAGTTTGTAGGTCTAGCAATTTCCAGCCCGGATAGGGCGAGGCCACTCCTCCGTACCACGGTGCCCGTGAGCACACAAGCAAGATGGGCAGGTAATTCCTTTGGAGATGTGCAGCCTGGAAGTGACATACGGCACAGAACCACTCCTGCTCAGCAAATAATCTTGCTATTGACAAAATCCCCAAGGTCGATGCACACTGTGTACATTCCACCTCTCATCTCTGTCCTTGGCTCCTTGGAACAAACAGAAGGTTGGCAAGATGTCCTGGGGGCTCCGTGTGACATCTTAACAGTTTCCTGCCCTAGTAACTTTGACCCAGAACTTAAGCTTTTCCGGAATCCATTTAAAGGCTACAATCACTTCTAACCAGCTTCTGCAGAATATTCTATAGCCACTTGAAAATGTGGCCCCAGCCCCTTGTTAGAGATGTCTCCATTCTCTGTTGACTGAAAAGACAGATTCCTTCCACCAGTGGCTAGTTGCAACCTCGGCCCCAGTAAGCCTCTCAGATCACTCCCCAAAATAATAATTAAAAATAACTGTCTTCCTAAAAATATGGATTCTGACGTCCAGACCGCTTGAATGCGAATCATAACTCAGTCACTTTCTGACACTGTGATATTGAATAACTTACTTAATCCATGCCTCAGTTTTCTTATCTGTAAAACAGGACTGAACATTTGTAAGTCCTCAAGCTGTTAGAGATAGTAAATGCCATTCTGAAAGGAGATTTAGACCGTTAGAACAGATCAGTTTGATATTATTTACTTTTTAATTTAACACTTAACGTGATAAAAATATAGATAAAAGGAAATTTAACATTTTTAGCATTTTTAAGTGTACAAGTTCTATGGCATTAAGTTCAATCATACTGTTGTGCAACCATTACCATTACCATCTGTTCCAGAACATTTTCATCTTCCAACAGAAACTCCGAACCCATTAGACACTAACTCCCCATCTCCTTCTCCCAAGCCCCTGGCAACTATCTTTCATTTTCTGTTTCTATGAATTTGACTATTCTAAGTGCCTCATATAAGTGGGATCGTACAACCTATATCCTTTTGTGACTGTCTACTTCACTTAGCATAATGCCTTCAAGACCCATCCATGTTATAGTCAGAAATCCCTTTCGGAGGACATAAGGAAGGCCAAGAGACATATGAAAACATGCTCAAAGTCACTAATCATCTGAGAGATGCAAATCAAAATGTCAGTGCAGTACCATCTCACACCTGTCAGAATGGCTATCATCAACAAACAACAAACGACAAGTGCTGGCGAGGATGCGGAGAAAAAGGAACCCTCGTGCACTGCTAGTGGGAATGCAGACTGGTGCAGCCACTGTGGAGAACAGTATGGAGTTTCCTCAAAAAACCAAAAATGGAACTCCCATTTAACCCAGTGATCCCACTTCTAGGAATATATCCCAATAAACCAGAAACACCAATCAGAAAGGATATATGCACCCCTATGTTCATAGCAACACAATTCACCATAGCTAAGATTTGGAAACAGCCTAAGTGCCCATCAGCAGATGCGTGGATGGAACTGGAGAGCATTATGCTAAGCAAATTAATCCAGTCAGAGAAAAATAAATATCACATGATCTCACTCATTTGTGGAATATAATGAACAACATAAAGTGATGAACAAAAACAGATCCAGAGACAGAGAAGCATTGATCAGACTGTCAAACCTCAGAGGGAGGGCAGGAGAGGGCGGGGGTAAGGGGGAGAGATCAACCAAAGGACTTATGCATGCATATAAGCCTAACCAATGGACACAGACAACAGGGAGGTGAGGACATGAGTTGGGGGGGGGGGGTGGGGGCAGCAATGGGGGAATAAGGACACATATGTAATACCTTAATCAATAAAGAAAAAAAAAGTCCCCTTCATTGAAGACTGAACAACATTCTTTTGTGTCTGAATACCACATTTTTGTTTATTCATCCATCAATGGATACTTGGGTTGTTCCCATGTTTTGGGTATTTTAAAAGATACTGCTGTGAACATTGGTGTACAAACATCTGTCCAAGTGCCTGCTTCGACTTCTTTGGGGCATATGCTCAGAATATACCGGATCACATAGCAATTCTATGTTTCATTTTTGAAGGACTTGCCATAGTGTTTTTCACAGCAGTTATATCATTTGACATTCCTACCACAGCAATGCGATTTTTCTACATCCTTCCTAAGATATCTTCTCTGTTGATTTTTTTATATATATATAACTAGAGGCCTGGTGCACAAGATTTGTGCACTCAGGGGTGGGGGCCCTCAGCCCAGCCTGAGCCCTCTCACAGTCCAGGAGCCCTTAGGAGATGTCCAACTGATGGCTTTGGCCCACTCTCCACAGGGAGCAGGTTTAAGCCAGCAGTTGGACATCCTTAGGGCTGCCGCGGAGGCAGGAGAGGCTCTCGTCACCGCTGCTGCGCTTGCCCACCATGAGCCCAGCTTCTGGCTGAGTGGTGCTCCTCCTGTGGGAATGCACTGACCACCAGGGGGCAGCTCCTGCATTGAGCGTCTGCCCCCTGGTGGTCAGTATGTGTCACAGTGACTAGTCGTTCTGCTGTTTGGACACTTTGCATATTAGCCTTTTATTATATAGGACTAGGGGCCCGGTGCACAAAATTAGTGTACTGTGGGTGGGGGGTCCCTCAGCCCAGCCTGCCCCCTCTCACATACTGGGAGCCCTCAGGGGATGTCCTACTGACAGCTTAGGCCCGCTCCCGGGGAGCGGGCCTAAGCCACAGTCTGGCCTCCCTTTGTGGGAGGCGACCAGGCTGATCAGGGGAAGGCACCAGCTCCATCACCCCACTGCTGCAGCCACTGCCAGTCACCACAGTCACCAAGGTGTTTTCATCAACACGGACTCCAGTCCCTTCACCATGAAAAAATGACAACTTTCTTTAGGCATTTTCAAGATGTGTCTTTCATAGGATATGACATTTCTTTCTTTATTTTATTTTATTTTTTTATCCTCACCTGAGGATATGTTTCCTTTGACTTTTAGAGAATGTGGAAGAGAAAGGGAAAGACAGAGAGAAACATCAAAGTGAGAGGAACACTTTGATTGGTTGCCTCCTGCATGAGCCCTGACCTGGGCCCCGGCCAGGGAGGAGCCTGCAACCTAGGTACATGTCCTTGATCAGAATTGAACCCAGACCCTGTGGTCGGAAGGCCAAGGCATTATCCACTGAGCCAAACCGGCTAGGGCAGGATATGACATTTCTTAGCCCTCTAGCAGCAGACCTTCGTTTTTTCTCCAGAAGTGAGGTGGAAAAACCCTAGATCACCTTTTTGGATTCTTATTACCCAAGTTACTAAGAATATTACCAGTGGCATACAGGAAGCTTAGCCAATGAGCAGTCAGAAAAGGTGTTTCCTCTGTAGTTCACACCAATCGCAGGCTGGGCCCTGCCCAGGCCTAAAGCCTCTCTAGCCGAAGCTTTAGGCCTGGGCAGGGGACCCCCAGCTTCCTCCAATCACTGGCTCCACCCCTGCCCAGGCCTAAGCCTCTGACCAAAGCTTTAAGCATGGACAGGGGACCCCCAGCTCCCTCCGATTGCCGGCTCCGCCCCTGCCCAGGCCTAAAGCCTCTGGCAGAGGCTTTAGGCCTGGGCAGGGGACCCCCAGCTCCCTCTGATTGCTGGTTCTGCCCCTGCCCCCTCGGCTCTGATCGCAGGCTTGGCCCTGCCCAGGAGCCCCCTGGCTCAGGCCCTTCCCAGGCTGCTCAGGGCCCACGCGGGGCTTATCTCAGAGCGACCTGGGTGCCAGGATGTTCCCAGGACCCAGGCGCTGGGCACCTATGTATGCAAATTAACTTCCATCTTTGTTAGGTTAATTTGCATACTCACTCGATTGGCTATGGGCATAGCAGAGGTACGGTCAATTTACATGTTTGTCTATTATTAGGTAAGATAGCCATCCTATTGCATGTAAAGTGGCATCTCATTGTGGTTTTGATTTGCATTTCCCTAATGGTTAGTGAAGCTGAGCATCTTTTCATGTGTTTATCGGTCATTTGTACATCTTCTTTGGAGAATTGTCTATTCAGGTCCTTTGACCACTTAATAATCAGGCTGTTTGTTGTTATTGTGTTGCAGGAGTTCTTACATGTGCTTTATGTCAATCACTTATTAGAAATATGATTTGCAAATATCTTCTCCCATTCTGGCAGGGGCCTTTTGACTCTGTTGAATATCCTTTGATGTGCAAATTTTTAATTTTGATGTTGTTCAACTTACCCATTTTTGTTCTTGTTTTCTATGCTTTTAGTGTCCTATAGCACACACTTCTAAGGGTTTATTCTATGGTGGCCATTATTCTACAGGTTTTTACAAATGGTAACACATTTAATCCTCAACACTAAGAAAGACAGACATTTCCCTTGAGGCTGGGAATAGCTTCACACTAACATCTTGGAATGGGTGCTTCTAGGAGCCAGCCTGGCATTTCCAGCTGGGCCATGGTGTTCTGTCCTTGAACATAAGCAGTCTTGCAGGACCCCAACATCAGCCAGGCCACTCTGTGACTGGGTGACATAAAATGAAAACGAGACCATTTCATCGTCTTGCCTAAACACCGGCAGAAACAAGGCTGCTGTCTCAAATACAAAAATACAAAACATCCCTCTCTCTGGGCTAAATTGTGTAACTATTCTTTCTTTACCAATTTGGTTTAGCCTCTTCTAGTCAGCCCTTCCCGTAGATAAGACATAATGAGGCATCTGGTTATAGAATTACCTCTGACAGCACCAAATGAGAGTGAGCCCTGAGGCCTCCCTGACACCACCTCACACAGCCCTTCCTAGCACCCTTCCACTGAAGCACCATGGCTGCCCTTCCTGTGCCTTCTCCCTCCTGGCAGGGAGTTCATTAACCCAACCTTGACTGAGCACGGTGTGCCGTTGATGGTGTGTGGCTGGAGGACATTGCTCTGTGGTTTGGGATTAATATCATCCCTGTTTTGCAGATGGGAGAACTGTGGCTCAGAGTGGTTAAGTAATTTGCCCAAGGACAGGTAGTGATTAAGCAGTATAGCTGGAACTTGACCCAAAGAAAACAGCCTACACAGTGAGACGTAGATAGACATTTAAGTAAATGTTTAAAAGACAATTCCAGAAACAATATATATATATATATATATATATATATATATATATATGTTCAAGAAATAAAAAACTGTCATCATGTACTACATGGCTCAGCTCTTCACAGCATTTATGAGACCATGATGACATCTAAACCTTGAATAATGGTCTAAGTATTATATCAGAAGGAAGGGGAAATGGAACAGGTACATACATGGACTTGGCAGGTATGCGAAAAAAGCCTAAGTCTGCATCTTCTATAAGTCAGAAGTTTCTAGGTAATGCCTAAGATTGAAAATGCAAGAAATAGCAGCTAAGCATATTATTTATAGACCTAGGAAGAAAAAAAAACAACAAAATAATCAGCTAAAAAAGGTAAACGTGGTTGCCTCTGGGAAGGAAGAATTTAGTGATGATAAAAAAAAAAAAAAAAAAGATTGCAATTCTTGAACCAAACATCATATAACTATCTCACTCTTTATATGCATTTTTCTTTTGATGAAAACGTAAAAATAAAAGAGATCAGGCATATAGAACACTCAATACAATGTTAGAACCCCCAAATGGTAGCCATTTAATATTCTCAGATATATTTCATTCAACAAATAAGTGTTGATTAGAGGCTATGTGTTCGAGATAACACCAGGTGCTATGAACTTGAATGGGAAGGCACTGGAGCATTTTCCTTGAATCCGTAGATTTGTCTGTATCTGCTTCTGTTGATTCGGGAGCCCTGTGGAGTTGTTAGGGCTTTAGTGCTTTATCCCATCCCAGCCTCCAGCCTTGCTGAAAAATCCCAGGCTTAGGATGGCATGAGACGGAGAAGATCCTGTAACTACCGTTCCTCCTCATTACGAACCCAGCATCCATCTAAGCACAGGTCCCATCTTTTCCCCAAAGCTTTCCCAACCAACTCTGGCCAAATAGAGGCAGAGCTAGAACTGCACAATAGCCTTATCGTCTGCCTTATTCAATTTAGCACCTCATTACATTCTGATTTGTAATATTCTCTTGGTATTTCATGCATATAAGTCACTTGTGTCAACATTAAATTGCCACCACTTAAAGACAAGGGTCATTTCTCTCGTCTTTTTGTATCATTTAGCACTTGGTGCTGGTTGAAATGTGTCCAAGACATCCTTATTGATGTAGCCTTTTACTGGTAAAGGGCAGTGGTGGACCAGGGCTACAGAAAGGTGGATACATTCTGACTTGGGCAGATCCTTGTAATACCTTTAAGATCTGAGATCATCTGTGATGGGGGTTGTGAGCTTGGTCACTGTCAGAAAGAACAGAAAAGGCACCATAGGGAGTGATGAGAAAAGATGCATGGGTATCTAATCTATTGTCTTCCTTGGCCCAAGGAATATATTTCCCTTCATGCCTTTTAGGAGCTGCTCTTCTGAGTTGGTGGTGCCTTTGAGATAATCCCCTCTGATGATACTTTTTTGCTGGTACAGCCATAATCTGGAGAGTTAGGCTAGGGAATGCCTGGCCTTAGCATCCGTATTTCCTGGGGCTTCCTTTACAACGTACCACAACCTGGGTGGCTGACAACAACAGAAACTTCCTTCCTTTCCAGTTTAGAGGCTAGAAGTCCACAATTAAGGTGTTGGCTGGTCCATGCTCCCTCCAAAGGCTCCAGGGAAGAATGCTTCCTTGCCTCTTCTCACTTCTGGTGGTTGCTGGCGATTCTGGTACTGCGGCAACATAACTTCAGTCTATGTCTCCATATTCACACGGCCATCTTCTCCTGGTGTGTGTCTCTGGGTCTCCTAATCCCTCCTTGTAAGGACACCAGTGATTGGATTTAAGGTTCACCCTAATGACCAGTATGACCTTAAATTAATCATATCTGCAAAGACCCTCTTTCCAAATCAGGTCACATGCATCAACATCTTTTCGAGGAGCCGAAACCGGTTTGGCTCAGTGGATAGAGCGTCGGCCTGCGGACTGAAGGGTCCTGGGTTCGATTCCGGTCAAGAGCATGTACCTTGGTTGCGGGCACATCCCCAGTAGGGGGTGTGCAGGAGGCAGCTGATCGATGTTTCTCTCTATCCCTCTCTCTTCCTCTCTGTAAAAAATCAATAAAATATATATTAAAAAAAAAAAAAAAACATCTTTTCGAGGGGCACAGTTCTACTCCCAACAGCATCCAGCTGAGTATAAAGCAGGAAAGAGCTAGATGTTGGGTGTGGGAGTAGAGTTCAAGGCTACCTTCTTATTTCTGTTACAATGAAGAAACATCATCCCCCTTCTCTCCTTAGGTTCTCAATCCCCGCTGGTCCTACCTTCTCCCTGTATTAAAGTTCCCTTCTCTGAAGGATCTTTGCCAGTAGGATTTAAATATGTGGGGATTTATTCCTCTCCTCTACAGAAAAGTTTCTCCAAAGGGTTTTCTATCTCCCCTCTACTCTCCCACTTCCCACATACTCTGCAACCTATTATGTTTACTCACTTGGTAACTATTTTTGCTACATTCACAAATCTCCTATTTGCTGAATTTAGTAGACATTTCTCATCACATCTCACACATCTCTTCTTCACTCTTCCTTTCTCCTTGAAATGCCCTTTCCTTTGGCATCTAAGGCTCTGCTTCTCATTCTCATTCCTATGTTTCTGGCCCCTTCTGCCTTCCTGCGAATGCCTCCTTCAGCTTATCCTTTAAATGCCAGGCTACTTATATGTTAAAATCCAGCCCCTTTCCCCTACTTTTCATGTACTCTCCCATGGGTAGCCATCTACACTCATCACTAAATTACAATCTATGAGTTCATGGCCCCAACATCCTTTTCTCCAGCTCCAATCTTTTACCCAGTATATCTCAATGCCCCCTGTGTATTTCAGCTAAGATGTCCAATAGACAATTCAAAAACAACAGTTCAGAAATAAAACTCTTCACACTTAATCTGAAACATATTCTTCCATTTAACTCTTCTCTGGTTTTCTTCATCTCAGTGCCTGTCCCTATCATCCAATCAGTCGTTCAAGCCAGAAACTTAGAAACCACCCTTGCTGTTCCTCATTTCTACCTAGAATAAATCTCCAAACCCTATCCAGTTTGACTCTTCAATATTTTTACATCTCTGCTGCCACCACCCCAGCTCAAATTACTATTATCTTTGGCCTGAAGATCTAATTGGTTCTAATTGATTCTTTTTTCTTTGAGTCTTTCTGTTTCCTAATCGAATCTGTTCTCACAACTCAATTAACAGAGTTTCTGTTAAATGCGTAAGTGAATAAGCTACTTCAAACTCTTCGGTAGGACCCCATTGTTCCTTGGATATAGTCTGTACCCTGTAGCATATCATAAAAGGCTCTTATGCACCTCCCTCTCCCCATGTCTCACCATTCATCCCACCTTTTACATAGTGACTGACTGTGCCCCATCCACACCTTAGGCAGGGGTGGGCAAACTTTTTGACTTGAGGGCCACAATGGGTTCTTAAACTGGACCGGAGGGCCGGAACAAAAGCATGGATGGAGTGTTTGTGTGAACTAATATAAATTCAAAGTAAAGGAGCGGAGGGGAGAGCAAGAGAACCGGATAGAACAGCCGGATCCGGCCCGCGGGCCGTAGTTTGCCCACGGCTGCCTTAGAGTCTTTGCATGCAGTATTGTTTTCTCTAGGAAGCTTTCTGATCTCCCTAATCTGGGTTATTCTTCCTTCCATAGCTCACATGTCTCCTCTGCCTTTGAACTCACCATTTGACTGGATTCAACATTAGGTTTAAGCTCTTTGAAGACAAGAACCATTTCTCCCTTGTGTCTGTCCCATTTTACTCTCTACGTTTCGCTAGCACAGAGCAGATGTTAAATATTAAGCAAATAAACAAAGAAAGAGTGAATGAAGCCAAAGGAGGGAGGAAAAGGTATGCATAAGGTAGTTTCAATTCCAAAGAATGGCCCACGGACATAGTGGAGGCAGACCCTGGCTCACCAGCTGGTTTTCTCATTCTGTAGTGGAAGAGGTGAGGGATTAAGGTGTTTCTGGCTGATGGCATATCATGGTGTGGGCGGCAAAGAAAGCCAGAAACAAGCAAAGAAACCTAATCTAGTTAATATTTAAACTCTAGAATCTAAATAGACTAGGATAATACAGAAAAACTCTTTTGTGTTTTAAAATTCCAGTACAGTTCTCCCCCTTTATCCACGGTTTCACGTTCTTTGGTTTCAGTTTCCCACGGTCAACCATGGTCCAAAAATATTAAATGGAAAATTCCAGACATAAACATTTCATAAGTTTTAAATTGTGCGCTGTTCTGAGTAGCAAGACGAAATGTTACGCCTTTCTGCCCAGAAGGTGAATCATCCCTTTGTCCATCGTGTCCACACTGCATGAGGTCCCTGCCCATTACTTACTCAGTAGACATCTCTGTTATCAGGTGACTGTCCTGGTATAGCAGTGCTGGGGTTCAGGTCACCCTTGTGTACAGCCCAACACTACATCACAATGCCTACGTCATTCACCTCACCTCATCTCATCACCTAGCCAGGGGTCCTCAAACTTTTTAAACAGGGGGCCAGTTCACTGTCCCTCAGACCGTTGGAGGGCCGGACTATAGTTTAAAAAGAAAACTATGAACAAATTCCTATGCGCACTGCGGGCCCGGGACGAGTCAGCTGCTAAGCAGGACAGGCAGCGGCACCCGGCGGGCCGGATAAATGTCCTCGGCGGGCCGCACGTGGCCCGCGGGCCGTAGTTTGAGGACCCCTGATCCTAGGAAATTTATCATCTCACATCATCACAAAAGGGTGAATACAGTACGAGGTATTTTGAGAGGGAGAGACCACATTCACATAACTTTTGTTATGGTGTGTATTGTTATAATTGTTCTATTTATAATTATTATTGTTAATATCTTACTGTGCCTAATTTATAAGTTAATGTTTATCACAGGTATGTATAAGAAAAAATGTAGAATATCTAGGGTTTGGTACTATCAGAGGTTTCAGGCACCCACTGGGGGTCTGGGAACGTACCCCCCCACACAAAAAAGAGGGTATGACTGTACCAGTCTTTCCCCCAATACCCCTCGGGCCAATCCCAGCCCTCTCTTTTGTCATTTTTCTGTCAAATCTTTATGATTCCTGTTGTTTTATTATCCTTATTCCTTTCTGGTGCTTATAAATCTAAAGACGAGGGGGCACACACATTCTTGATACTGAGGCATTTAGGCAGTTATCACTTAAATTAATGCTTTCTGCAAGAGTTGTATTTTAGTGGAAAACAATAATTGTTTCAAAGCAGCATCTTGGAGTTGAACCAATTCTATCAGAGAACACTCAACCATGGAAAGCCAGCAATAAAGGCAATGATCAATCGTTCTTTCTTTTTTCCTTCTTCCACGCCAAGTCAGATTTTTGCAGCCCTTTGCTTTAAAAAATAATAATAAATGAAGCTGATGGTGTGGCATATTTAAACACTTCAGTGGGACAGTCAGTGGCCCCTTGCAGAAAGAACCCTGGTCCATCTTCATCACACTTTCCCACCCCCCAGCCCTCCCATAGAATTTACAAAGATGCGCTTTGTACATTGTGATCTTATAAATCCCTGCTTTTGAATTGTGTTGATGTCCAACCGTAGGCTGGGGGGTAGGGACAGGACTACTATTCCTCCGTGCCACCTCCCCAAATAGTTGCAGTGCATGCCGTGGCATTCACACTTGGCTGGCATCGCATTTCAATCTGTTCCATCTGATTGGCTCCTGTGTTTTCTGCCGGGCTGTGGTAATGGAACCCTCTTCCCAAGTTCCCAAGGTTATTTTCATCTCAATGACCTTTTCCATCTCCCTGGGGCACCCCACCATTACCCACCCCTCTTTCACTCTCCTGCATAAGACACTGCTTTACATGTAATTCTTTCTGCGGGAGCCGTTGTCTCTGATACATTTCTATCAGCTGCTCTGTGGCTGCCATAAAGGAGCAGTGATCTTTACCAGCTTATGACCCCGCCCCCGTTTCTACTACATTCTTCTCACGTTCTTCTCATTCAGGTCAAGCAATTTGCTGCAAAAAAATAAGAGATTGGATGGGACACCACCTATTTAAATATCAGGATGCTGGTTTGATGATTTCTTTTGCTGACCTCTGCGCCTTCTCGCGAAGACAGAAAACTGGTTAGAATATAAGAGACTGAGGCTGTGAAAATAATTCACAGGGAGGGAAAAAGTCATATTACACGGGGCAGACTTGGCCTTTTCTGCCTCTCTTTATTGATCTCGAATTGCTGAAAGGAAGGGTTCACAAGATAAAAAGAATCTGTGAAGCCAAGAAAGGAAGAGCCCTAGAGAAGTGGGGGCCAGAGAATCAGAATCTGAACCTAATCCTACGGGGAACCCGCGGTGTTACCTGGGCAGTCAGTTCTCTTCTTGGACCCTCCATTTGTTCCTTGTATAGTGTTTGGAGAATTTGTGCCAGCGGTTTAGAAAGGTCTCTTCCAACTTTCGAATGTCAAAATTCCATGAAAAGAACAAGAATTAGGCACAGGACCCTAAACCACTTCCAGGGCAGCCTTGGGTCTGGCACCTCCCTTTAGAAGCACAGAAATATTTTCCATCCAAAGATAGACAACTAAGACTGTTGTTCCTTCCTGGATTGGTGGGGCTGATGATGATGATGATGATGATATTAAATAATAATCATTATCACTTATGTTTTTATAATATTTTCTCTTTCGAAGAACTAGCTTATATACATTAATTAGCTCAGAGGTTGCAAGATCTGGCCCTTGGGTTAGAGTCTAACCGTTAGACAGATGAGCTTGCCAACCTGTTTAATTTGTCCCTGCTTTTATTTTTAAAATGTTTTTATTTAGGTGACAACATTTTTTAAAAAATCAGGAGATTTTTAATTTTTGTTGTTGTTAATCCTCACTCTAGGATATTTTTTTCATTGATTTTTAGAGAGAGTGGAAGGGAGGGAGGGGGAGAGAGAGTGACACATCATTGTGATAGAGATCCAAGGATTGGTCACCTCCCATATGCTCCTGGACCCAGATATGTGCCATTGACTGGGAATCGAACCTGCAACCCTTCGGTGCTCAGGCAGATGCTCTAACCACTGAGACACAGCAACCAGGGCAAAATTCAAGAAGTTTTTATATAAACACTAGAGGCCCAGTGCATGAAATTCAGACACTCGGGGAGGGGGGGCATCTTTTAGCCCAGCCTGCGCCCTTTCACAGTCCAGGAGCACTCGGGGGATGTCCGACTGATGGCTTAGGCCCTGGGGAGCGGGCCTAAGCCAGCAGTGGGACATTCTTAGCGCTGCTGCGGAGGCGGGAGAGGCTCCCTCCACCGCCACTGTGCTCACCAGCCATGAGCCCAGCTTCTGGCTGAGCAGCACTCCCCCTGTGGGAGCACACTGACCACCAGGGGGCAGCTCCTGCATTGAGCGTCTGCCCCCTGGTGGTCAGTCTGCATCATAGCGACCAGTCATTCCACTGTTCGGTCAATTTGCATATTAGCCTTTTATTATATAGGATTCGTAATTCTGTCTTTGTTGAAATAACAAATCTAACATTACCGCCTATATCACATCATGGTGAGTAGAGGCTGCCTGTTTCATATGGGGCAGACCTTCTCTACTTTTGCTCCTTCCTGTGATTTTCCTGGCCTCTGGAGGCCATTGAACTTGCCGTCCTAGTCATCTAACCCATGGGCATCCTTGATGACCATGAGCATGGTGGTAGCCACTATTGTCACTAATCGTAGTCTCCCTGTTGGAATGCCATCTTTGACTTTAGAAAACACCACAGTGTGCCTTGTTTATTTAAAACCCCCATCACTGCCATGTGCCGAGGAAGTATTACCATCTCCACTTTCCAGATCAGAAATTTGAGGGTCAGAAAACTCAAGTGTCTTATCAGTTCTTATGGTCTCAATGTTTCCACCACCAACGTCCCTTTTTATTATTTTCTCCCGTATGCTCAGTGCTTTGTAGGACTCTGTCTACCAGTTCACACGTATTAACTCCTAGTTTGGTTTTTGCCATTTTATGTTACATAAAAACATATATATGTGTATTTTACGCTATTGCTTTATTTTAATTAATAGAATTCTTACCCCTTAGGATTGCACTACCCCAAAATATGCCTTTACCTTCGTGACGGATTTCCTCTAAACTACCAATAGCTTTTTCAATGACATTTCAGCTGTCATCTAACCCCTACTCTCAGTGGTAACTTAAATATTTTCACCGATTGTAACTGCAAATGGACAAATTCGCCGGTTCCTTTGCACAAGTACTCTGCATTTCCATGCCTTCCCAGGTGAACTCATCAACAAGCACATCCAGTTGAGAGGAAGGAAAGCTTGCATGGGTCATGAAAAGGTTAAATGAGTGTTAGGGAGCCTGGACCAAACAGCCTTATAGCATAGCTGAGTTTTATGCTGCTCTGCCAAGGTCAGTTACAAGGAGAATTCAAACTCAAGTATTTTGTCGACATGGGAGCATATGACGTGGAAGATTGCCTCACTCTGGTTCTGATCTTAGCATAAGAAGCCACGTGCTGTCGGCACATCCTGATTAAATAGCCACAGTGTGATTATCGTGTCTCGGGTGCTGGGTATCGCCCAGGTCTGAAAGGCCATCGTCACACCAGATCACTTCCATTGGTTTCCTCCCGGCATTCTGACGCCGAGGAGGTCTGCTGCTCTGAGACTCTGCTGGCCCAAACTTGTCCTCATAACAGCACAAGATCAGTATGAGATTCCTTTTACAAAATAACCCACAGGCTTCTAGGGTTTGATTTGACTCCAGCCTGCTTTGGAAAAGTGTCAAACATTTACAAAGGGAAACATGCTATGCTGAGTCAATTCTATTTATATTTCACTGTATTTTGCCATGAGATGCCTCACGTCCCTAGTGAAAGGGGCCCGTGATGAAAGTACTGGTAGATACATTTGATATATTGACTATAAAATGGTATTGATGGGAAGCACTCTATGGACTTCATTTCAAGGGAAGAAAAAGAAATGCTTTATTTACCATGCATGTTAATCAGAAAGTCCTAATTTCAGGAACATTAAATGTGAAAACCTATTTCCCAGAATGGAGGGGAAATAGCACATACCTTCATATAAGCCAAACACGTTTTTTTAATAAATGTATGGAAGCTAGATGCCCTGCTCACATCCATGCCCACAGTCCCATGTTTTGAATAACCTGGATCAAGTTAGGTTGATCTCCTAAGAAACAGTCCCAGTGCAATGCAACCAAGCTTCGAAGGGGCCTCTACACAGGCGTGGATTTCCCTTCCCGGGTGAGGAACCAGCAGTGCAGCATAGCCTGCTGTCAGGGGGCTGAACCAAGGCAGAGGCCATGGGCAGAGTGCTTACGTGGGATGGCCTGTACCATCCAAAATCCACTGGGGAAGGCGTGTTTCCATTTTCAAAACCTGTAATGTTTCTGAGGTCAAGCTTAGCAAAGGAGCTTGAGAAATATTTCCTCAGACGGAGAAAAGGAACCCGTGCCCTTATTTTTTCTCCACCACCATTCAGAAACAACCTCTCTTAAGAGCTCCAAAGTCAGCCTTATTCCCTTTTCCATTTGGACTATTGTTACCTTGGGCAAGTTCTTTAATTAACTTCCCTGTGTTTTAGTTTCAGCATTTATAACACAGAGATAATTATGCTTGGAGATAATGTGTGTGGTGGAAAACGCCTCTCCTTTGCACAGCCAGAAGCAGGCATGCAAGTTATCATTACTTGTTTATTATTAGTAATGAAACACCGCGTGGCTGTGGCATCAAGCACTCTGCCCCCATAGAACTCAGAGTCTTCATCCCAACTCCCTCAGGGAACCGAGCAGTAACTGAGATTTCGCTCCAGGCTAATCAGAGATGGAGCACTACCTCTTCCCTGGTCACTTCTTCTCTTGCCACCTTTTTACCCTGCATCATCACCTCCTGTAAACAATTGAGGGTAGGCTACTCAGAACTCGCTGTCTGTGATAATCACAAGAGAAATTCAAAATGGGAGGGTAACTCAGTAGCTACTCAGGCCAAAGAGTTGATGGATTGTAAAAAACTGTTTATATACCTCAGGTTCAGGGTTGGCACACATATTTCCATGGCCTTACTCTCTCCAAAATCAGTTGTACCAGTTCAAGGTTAGATGATAGATGTGGGAAAAGCAACTGCAGAGAAGTTGAACATTTTCTACACTGTAGTAGAAATTTCCGTTCATAAAACAACTAGACACACTGATCAAGACCCCTGCCGTGTCCAATTAGACTTCTTTAAAAAGGAACAAGCTCTTTAACTTTGTGGGTTTCTGGGGGCTGTTTATCTTTTCCTTTTGGCTTATCACAACTCTGAAATTACCTTAGCATATGCTTCGTTGCTAGTCTTCTTCCTTTCCTTTGCCACAGGAAACAGAAAACGTTCTTTATAAGAGACATTTCCAGAGAGTGTTGGGAGGAGAGGAGGAATGTTGGTTAATGAAATAAAGAAGGAAATAACTTCGAGGGCTTTTAAAACTGTGCGGTAGGACCATCATTCAAGTACAGGACCATCCCCTGAGCAGCATGAGGTCTTATGTGACAGAGGAACTGAGTTGGATTTGTCAGCTTTGAATTCTTATTACCCTACTTTCTGCGCTCCGCACAAATTCAGGATGCACACAGGTATGCCTAACGTACTTTTGAATGTGGTAAAAAGATTTAGTCCCAGCATGCACATTGACGCCCTGAGAAATATGACAAGGTAGCGCAAGGAAGCAAGCATTTCATTTATAACTCTACTAGGCCTCTTGCACACTGTAAGCACTGTATGATAACATAAACTCCTGGAAAGTGAAAGCATGGCTGATGTAACTTTCTATCTTTCTTACTTGTAACTCGCAGTGCCTCACATGTCAGAAGATGGAGATGACTATTGGATGGATGGATGGATGGATGGATGGATGGATAGATGGATAGATGGATGAGTGGATGAAGGAAAAATACTTGGTTTTCTTGATCTTTCAAGTTTCTGTGTTCACCAATGAAGATACAGAAAATAGGGCAAGATTCTCATGCCTAAAAACCAGACCAGAGCAGCATATTCTGTAAAATAAATTTTCACTGCACTCAGACTAAAATCCATAGCATTTATGTGGCTAACATGATATGGTTTGGCCGGAGCCTAACTCTCCTAACTTCTCTTTTCATTCCCATTTCCTCTTCTCACTCTTCAGCAACTCTAGACTTTTTTGCATTCTTTAAAACCACCACGCTCTCTCATTTGATAACCTTGCTCTTTCTAATGCATCTGCCCAGATCTTTTCCCATATCTCCCCAGGGCTGATCTGTTCATTCACTTGGTTCAAATATTATCTCCTCAGGCAGGCAGGCAGGTCTTCCCAAGCCAATTTTGGTTCTCCTCTTTTCTTTCCATATCCTCAACGCTCAAGAGAGCATTTCATACTTAGTAAGTGCTAAATAAATAAATATCTATTGGGTGATTGCCAAATAATTATTCAGTTTTTCTAAATATTCAGTATGTTACTATAAGAAAATTCTTGAGGTCATTCTTCCCAAAGTCCAATTTAAAAGCAAACAATCTAAAACTGAAATCTAAGGTGAGAAATGTTCCTTTTGTTTTTGCCTCCTTTTTAACCACACCCCTATCCTGATCCCCCCCTCCCTCAATGAAAGGGAGGGAGGGAGGGAGAAAGGGAGGGAGGGAGGGAGGGAGGGAGGGAGGGAGGAAGGAAGGAAGGAAGGAAGGAAGGAAGGAAGGAAGGAAGGAAGGAAGGAAGGAGAGAAGGAAGAAAGGGAGGGAGGGAGGGAGGGAGGGAGGGAAGGAAGGAAGGAAGGAGGGAAGGAAGAAAGGGAGGGAGGGAGGAAGGAAGGGAGGGAGGGAGGGAGGGAGGGAGGGAGGGAGGGAGGGAGGGAAGAGGAAGGAAGGAAGGAAGGAAGGAAGGAAGGAAGGAAGGAAGGAAGGAAGGAAGAAAGGGAGGGAGGGAGGGAGGGAGGAAAGGACTTAGAAAAGAATGGATCGAACCAAGTTTGGAAGGAAAAGTTGTAGGACTACCCAGAGCCTTTAATGGGCTCATGTGAATGGAGAGTCTCCAAGAGAAGGATAGATGCCTTTTTTCTCAAAGGTAGTGACCAGGCAGCGTTGTTCCTTTTCATCCTCCTCTGTTGTCTCCTGAATATTTTTGGAACTAACCTTCGTTGGCACACATCTGGGGAAACAGCAAGTTTGGAAATCAGTATCTGCTGAACATTTACTGTGTCCCAGGCACTGCAGTAGGCTTTTTAAGTTTGTCCCTTGCTTTTGCCCCTCTGCCTTTTACTGGTGAAGAAAAGGAACCTCACGGCATTTAGCTACCTTGACCACATCCACACACCCTCACAAATTCATGCATAGCAGTTAGGGTTTGAGCCACTGCTACTTGAACCCGGATCCTCCCAAAATATTACTTCTAATTATTCAAAACAGAGGATCTCAGTAGTGGGCAGTTGAATCACCTTTAGGGCTTGTAAGCTACAGATTTGGGGGCCCCACCTCAGAATTTTTGACTCAGTAGGTCTTGGATGGACCTAAACATTGGCACTTCTCCCAGTTTCCCAGGTGATATCTGATCCTGCTGGTCTGGGGCCCACCGTTTGAGAACCACTGCCGTAAAGCTTGCCTGTCACTGTTTAATAGGTTTTGTCATAATGTTATTAGAGGCTTGAGAAGCTGAAGACTCCGGTGGGTTTTGCTGCCTTCCAACGGTACAACTAGTTCCTTTCACTTCCACAAATATTTATTGAGCATCTACTGGCATGTAGAATGGACAGAGGGTCAGAAGTGACTGACCAGGCACATGACCCTCGGGAGACCCTGTCTGTTTAGTGGCAGCACAGAGTGAGGAGAGCCGGGAAGGAGAGCAAAGGGAAGCAGGTGATGGTGGAACCACAGGTCGGATGCTCTGATGGGACGTGGACACGGTCCTAGAATGGCACAGTGAGGCACTCCCCACCTGGGCTCGACCTGGATGGGAAAGATGGCATCTGACTGAGCTCTTAAGTCTGACTAGGAGTCAACTGGCTGGGCAGGTGGGGATCAGGAAATGCCCGCAGCAGGTGCAGAGGCATGGAGGTAGGCAAGAACAGGGTGCTTTGGGGAAAGCTGGCATTGCTGATACAATGACGAGCACGCAGATGCATCCAGATGGGGGCGAGGAGGGAAATGACGGGGCGTGAGCGTGGAATCTGGCTGTGGGGGGCCTTGCTGAGAACCGTGGATGACGAGGGAAGTCAGGGAATTAAGAGATCTCGTGGGTGAGGTACGTGACTCCTAAACAAAACACGTGCTGTGTGTTCAGACACGCATTCATTCGGGAAGTGGTTTTGAGCCTGTGCCAGATGACGGAGACTTCACAAAAAAGAATCACCCCTGAATCTGGCCTCCAGGAGAAGAAAGAGGACGTTTGCAACCTAAAAGCCAATGCTCTGGTGCCAACGTGCCCTGGTCCAAAGGCATCGGCACATAGAATGGGAGCTGTGGAGCAGCAGGGTGGCGGGGGGGGGGGCAAGAGGCTGCTCCCCGGGGGTCACAGACACCACACGGTGATGGTGATAACTCTCCAGGGAGAGGCAGAGCTGGGGGGCACAGCCGTCCCCATGATCAACCTCAAGGCCGTCATGGATATTCTTACAGATGGCTCTCGGCTTCGCCTCGGAATACCGGGAGAGACACTGACACATAAACTCCCAAGGCTGTGGGAGGGGGTTGCCTGCTGTCTCCTCCTCGCTAAATGTCCTGACAACAGCCCGCATGTGCGCGTCCCCGCCTGGTGAGAGGGTGGATGTACCAGCCTCTAAATAACTGCGGTGCGGATCTCTAGAACCACCCGAAATGCGCTTCCCTCCTTGGTCTGCGATGGCGGAGAGGCTCACAGTGTGGGGCTCATCATTCTAGCACGCTTCAAGGCATGGGAGGCCGGGCCGCTCCTTCCTCCCCGGCTCCCTGATTAACCCACACTTTTAGAACAGCAGTGCGGACTGACTGATGAGCTGGTTTCGTTGAGCTTTGTAGGATTTTTCCCCCAATTTAGCAAGCAATGAGGACCCACGCTATTTCTGCTCTTTCATTTGGCTCTTCAGTCTCATTTGTGCCATTAGCTGAGCTGGTTCAGCTTGTAGTATTTTTTTTTTTTTTTCCTGTTCAGAATTCAGAGACTCTTCCTTCTCTTGTAATTATAAAAGGTTCACAGTCCAGACAGCCCTGGTAAACTTTGCTTTTCGGCACAAGAACAATATTAGCTAAAGAGCTGGTTGTAATACAGATGCTTAGAAAAGTAAGGGGTGGGGGCAAGGGCGGTGGGGGGGGCGGGAATCAGGTCTTAAAAAAATGTATAAAACCCATTCCAGATTATAGTCCTCATTTTCCTTTCTTCCTATAAATGCTCAGGGATTCGGGTAGGAGTGCTGTTTACCCTGATCCCTGTCAGGAGATGGTGAACACAGATTTATCTGCCTGCCAGGTCAGAATTACCTTTAAAACCTAAATGAAAAGAAAAAGCAGCAACCACATTCTTTCCGGTAATGAGATATTTCAGGATAGCCTTGTTGGCATCGAGTTCTTTGCTGCATTTATGAGCACTGCCTAGGCTGGTCCACGGGCCTTATTGTAGAAGATGATAGATAGATGATAGATAGATAGATAGATGATAGATAGATAGATAGATAGATAGATAGATAGATAGATAGATGATAGATAGATGATAGATAGATAGATAGATAGATAGATAGATAGATAGATAGATGATAGAGAGACAGATAGGTAGATACTGATAGGTAAGCAGGTAGATATAAGTAGAATGATAAGAAGAGAGAAAAACAGAGATGGAGAGTAAACTCATGAGCCTGAGAAATCCCTTAGGAATGGGAATTGGAAAATCACCCAGGAGCAATTCACAGTGGGGTTTTTTCCTTTGTTTGTTTGATCTTTGCATCTGCCAGTCACCTGGCAGCACACTAACTGTTGGAAGGTTGGAAGTGAGGTCAACACGCTAACATGGGCCCTTTTACACCGGGCACGGGGATTGCAGAGACACACCTGTGCACAAGAGGCACGACGTCCTCCCGCCTCCTGCTCCCCTGGGTCATCTTCCAAGAGCCCTTTGCTGCAGCATCGCCTCCGGCTCCTTCGTCACCCGGCCTTAGTGAAGGGTGGGTTTCCTCCAAAGAACTCACTTCCAGATGCCTCCACTGCAGAGAACGATTTGCTGCTGTGCTTCTCCAAGTTTGGTTTCCCCAGACCAGAAGCATCATCTGCTCCTGGGAACCTGCTAGAAATGCAAGTCCTCAGCACCCCTCCCCCTTTCCCCAGACCTACAGAGTCAGAAACTCCATCTGTGGTTTGCCAAGCTCTCTGGTGACCCTGACATAGGCTCGCGTTTGAGGACCACTGACCTAGCAGCTTCGTCTTGTTCAGCTACCTCTAAGCGGTAGCTGGCTGCCTGGGTCCCGCATGATTGGAATCATTTTGGGAGTTTGAAACAGTGAGGATACCTGGGTGCCAACTCAGAGATTCTGATGTAATAGGACCAGGGAGCAGCCTGGGCAGCAGGATGTTTAAAAGCTCCCAGATGCTTTGAGGGAAGGGTTCATCTGAAAGCAGGTGCAAGACAGGCTGCATAGGGGGAGACTGGAGATGTGCAAAGAGTTAGCTGGTTGTGGTAAGACACAGACCAGGCTCTCAGAAGTAAGGAGAACCTTACCTCAGGCTGTGTTGTTGGGGGATGGGAGATGCTAGAGATTTGGTCAGAAAAAAGCTATAGAACCTGCATCGTGGATGGATGTGGAGGAATAACAGAGGAGGAAAAGTCAAAGGTAGCTCTGAGTCCTTGAGCACGGCTAGGAAATCGTGAGCCCTTTCTTAGGAAAGCAAAGATTGGGGTTTGGAAGGGAAGGAGATCTTTGTTGGGAGGTACAAAGTAAATTTCACTCTAAGGTGTGGGTTGGCCAATGGCAGTGCCCCACCGACAGCTGAAAATTTTAGCCTGCAGTTTAGGGAGGAGACACAGGAGGAAAGAGAAAAGTGGGAAGGAAGAGGAGAGAGGCATGAAGGGGGAAAGAAACAGTGAGACACAGAGACCCTGGGAAACTGAGGAAGAGGGGATTTGCAGTTATTGTAAAGGTGACGTACAAAGCTGGTGGAGAGAATGTCAATGCTGAGAAAGGGGTTATGCTGCTAGGACAGAGGCCTGAGCACAGAGCCTCCAGCAACGCCTGCATGTGAAGAAGAGGAAGAGGAAGAGGAGGAGGAGGAGAAAAGGAAGAGGAAGAAGAATAGGAAAAGGAGGAGGAGGAGAAGGAGGAAGAAGAAGGAAGGAAGAAAAAAGAAAAGGAAGGAAGAAGGAAGAAAGGAAGGAAGGAAGGAAGAAGGAAGGGAGGGAGGGAGGGAGGGAGGAAGGAAGGAAGGAAGGAAGGAAAGGAGGGAGGGAGGGAGGGAGGGAGGGAGGGAGGGAGGGAGGAAGGAAGGAAGGAAGGAAGGAAGGAAGGAAGGAAGACGGGCAGGAGTTGGGAGAAGTCATGTTAATGCAGCATCAGCAAAGCTAAAGGAAGAGCGGGTTGGGGTGGGGGCAGGAAACCTTATTGCAACAGCATCAGATGGTAAAGGCCGGCGAGGAGGGGGAAGGGTTTCAGGTAGGAAGGAAGCGGGGAAGCCATAAAGATAATGACAGCAGCTAGTGTTTATAACCCTCATCATGAGCTGGGCACTCGGCCAATGCTTTCTGTGAACTCAACAGCAACCTTTGAAGTATCAGGGGTGTGCATTTTGCAGATGGGGAAACTGAGGCACGGAGCTGTTCATTACCTTGCAAAGATTCCACAGAGAAAGAGTGGTGGAGGCGGGGTGAGAACTCGAGGCAGCCCGACTGCAGACCCTGGCCCTGCGGAAACCAGCGGGACCCCCTGAGAGGGCAGCCCTTCATGGCGGTGCAAACGCCCGCGGCCCAAAGTCTCTGTCCAGGGAGATGAAATAGCTCCCAGGTCGCTCCAGGCAGTCCTGCCTCCCAGCGAGCGGATTGTCTCTCCTGAGAATGTCAGCGGGCAAACAGGCAAGCACCTGTCACCTGTCGGGATGGAGGGGAAGCCCGGCTCTCACTTCTGACAAAAAGGTGACATTTGAACAAAGAGAATTAAATAAAAGGGAGTACATCGGTCGATTTGAAGGGTCCTGTTTAAATCCACTATGCCAAGGCGTTCTCAGTTTGGGCTTTCTACTACCCTTGGCTCGCCTGGCTGAATTTTTTTTTAACATATGTTTATTAATTTCAGAGAGGAAGGGAGAGGGATAGAGAGTTAGAAACATCGATGAAAGAGAAACATCGATCAGCTGCCTCCTGCACACCCGCCACCAGGGATGTGCCCGCAACCAAGGTACGTGCCCTTGACCGGAATCGAACCTGGGACCCTTCAGTCCGCAGGCTGACGCTCTATCCACTGAGCCAAACCGGTCAGGGCCTGAATTTTTTTTTAACATATGTTTATTAATTTCAGAGAGGAAGGGAGAGGGAGAGAGAGCTAGAAACATCAATGATGAGAGAATCATCGATCAGTTGCCTCCCGCACGCCCCACACTGGGGACCGAGCCCGCAACCTGGGTATGTGCCCTGACCGGGAATGGGACCGTGGCCTCCTGGGTCATAGGTCGGCGCTAACCATTTAGCACACCGGCCGGGCACCTGCCTGAGTTTTGTTGGCGCTGCCGCTCAGGGCACAGGCAGATCGGTGCCAAGGGAAGTTCTTTTCACACCAGTACGGTTCGGTCTTACAGCGTCTCTCCTCAGCTGTGCCCTCACCCTGCTGAGAAAGGAAGGGGGGGCAACAGGGAGCCCGTCTTCCTCTGGCAGCTTCACAGGGAGGCCTCGCTTTGGCGCGTCAGGAGAGCCTCAGAAGTGAGGTGCCCCGAGAGCACGGCACTTCCCTCGCAGTTTCCACAAAACCATCAAAGCGCTTTGCAAACGCACAAGGCCTGGCACTTACGCAGGCGAGGCCTCATGACCCGTGTTCCATGGAAGTGGGAGCCCTGGAACCGAGCGGGTAAACGCGGCCCCCCAGGAGGAGCAGGCATGGCCCGGGTCTGCCAGGCCCACCTCTGCGTTCGTGTTTGTTTTCTCATTAGGGCTGCTCCGACGATCCAGAGTCGAATCTGGAAACCGGGAGGGGATGATTTATAGACGCACGGTTTTTAAAAACCATTTCCCATGTTTGGAGGGGGAATGAGGCTGTGCGAATTAATTGCAAATGAGCCCAGGTAGGTGAGGCTGATTCGTGTCTGACGTGACAGGGTTGGAGGCCCTGAGTTCTAACTGTTCATTTTCTCACTAATCATGGGGTTGGTTAATAACCACCTGGTCGTGGCTGCAGCCGAGTGAGATGGACCCGGCGTGCCCTGTCTTGATGGGCCGCTCAGGAAGCAGGAAGCCTGGGGCGCTGGGGAGGGGAGGGACGTGGCATTGGTGGCACCTCCACCAGCACTGCCAGGAGGGGCGCACAGCCCAGGGGACTGTTCCGTTGGGAACTGGCAGCTCAGGACATGCTCATGGGGCATCCCCGGGGGGGACGGGAGGGTCAACACAGCCTGCGATGTCTCTTCTGAAATGTACATGCCCTTTCATCTCTTAAAATATTTTTTCATTAACGAGATGAGTTAAAGATACTCTATTTTCTATGTTCTGTGAACACAGGGGAACCATTGGAATATATAGACAAGATTTAAGAAGACAGAGTTAACCTTTTAGCATATGGCTTTCTTCTCTCTCTCTCTTTCTCTCTCTCTCTCTCCATCTCCCCATGTATAAGAAACACTACTAGTAAAATATAAGATTCATGACAGAAGGGATTTTATCTTAATTGTTTATGACTGAGTTGCTCACGTAGAACTCTTACTGAGCACATAGTAAACCCTCAATAAATATTTGTTGATGAAATAATGGAAAGATAATACTTTGTATTTATTATATGTAATTATATATGATACACATAATTATATGTAATTGCATATTTATACAATTCTTAAATACCAACCTGAGATCCTATACTCCACATACCCTCTTTTATATGGCAAAATACGGTACGGTGAACCAGCACACAGGAAAGCTATGGTTTGGATTTGGGCTCTGGAGTCAGACTGGCTGAGTTGGAATCTGCATTCCAACACTTCCTAGCAGTGTGACCTTGGGTAGTTACTTAATCTCTCCAGGCCTCAGTTCCTTACCAGTAATCTGTAAAGTGGGGCAGTAATAGTACCCATCTCATAGCATCCTTGGGAGAGGAGATGCATTAGTACCACATATGATATGCCAGCACCATGACGGGCACACTCATAAGTGCTGGTGAATACTAGTCATCATACCATTGGATGTTATGAATAGTCCTCCAGGACACCATAGGAATGCCACTCTATCATGCCGACGTGCCACAACTTATTTCAACCCACTCCCTTCTTTCAGGCAGTTTTGTTCTTTCAAGTGTTTGCTGTTAAAAGCTATCACGGCAAAGATCATCCTTATAATAACAGAAATTGCTTTGGATATCTGCTTCCTTAGAATCAAATTGCAGAAGTATAAATATAAGATCATAGGCAGTGGATCTTTCTAGAACTGTGCGTAACATACCATCCTTGAAATGTCATCGCAGCATAGAAACCACCCACAGCCTGGGAGCCAGGCTGTTCCCTGTTCCGCAGGACGTCTTGGAGAACACGAGCTGGAGTTAGGCCGAGGAGTCGCTCTGCGAGCAGTCGGGGGATTTTTAGGAGCAGGTTCTGGGTGGTGGTGCAAGCGTGGGGCAGTGGGGCATGGGGCATGGGGCGTGGGGCATGGGGCAGTGGGGCGTGGGCAGGGATGCGTAGGTGTGGACCCTGTGTCCCAGGAAGCTGCATGAGTATCAGAGACGAACCAGACAGCACCCTCAGTAATGCTCACAGCCACGTGGAGGAAGTGCTCTCCTCAAGGCATGGACCGGGGCTGGAACCCGCATGCGGGAGGGCAGAACTCTGTGTCTGTCTTTGGTGCACTCGGTTGCCCTGGCATTGGAATTACCTTGCTCTTCTCAAGACATCCGATTCCAGGCCATTCTGGCCTCCTTGGCACCCCTGCTTCTGCCTCTGTGACACAGATAATATAACCCACTCCCCCAGGCTGCCCCAGCGTAAGAGGATTAATCCCTCCTACGGAGTTACCTCCTCAAGAGGAAAACTGATAAGATGGTTGTAAAACTCCTTGGAGACATGGAATAAGTTGTCTAAATCAAGTGTTATGGCAGCCGACTCATCGCGAATGAGACCCGATGTCACCGACGCGCTCTGAGCTCTCTGCATCTCGTGAAGGGGAACCTGTTTTCATATTGCGACGCCTCAGCTCCGCCTGGGAAGTGATCGTGTGTGACAGTTTGCTTTTGTACTCCCCCAGTTTATATGAAAGGAGCCAGGCACTTAGGTTCGCTGTATTTGTTGCGAACAGGAAAACAAATCTGGCATTTTTACATATGATTCTGTACTCCTGGGAAAAAGAGCTTTGGCAGCCTCGGGGAAATGTAGTTCAAACTGCAGTGATTCCCACAAACGTGGTGATGTGAAGTAAATGCACCGTTTGACTGCATCGTGCATCCATTCAGCTAATCATCATCGCACACCCACCCCAAGCCAGGACTCTCTAAATACTGTGGGCCTCCCAGTACCCAAGGGAGATGTGGCCCTGACCTCATGAAGCGTCTATTCTAAGGGCAATGTAAACTCTTGGATTTAATAAAAACATAATGATTACCATTGTGAGTGCAGTGAGAGAACCCTACCAGGTGCAGAGACAGAAAAAAAAAACACACATAAAGATGCCTACTTAGGTAGAATGGGGGAGGAAGGCTCTTGAAGAAGTGATTTTTTTAGCCGAAACATGAGAAGTAAAATTGAGGTCATCATCTAACAAGGTTTGGGGGGCTGGGGCTGGGGCTGGGGCTGGGGCAGGGGCAGTGAAAGGGCTTTTTCTAGGCAAACGGAACAGCAAGGAAAAGTGGGGAAAGCCCTTGGTTATGGTGAGAAACTAGAAGAAAATGCATGTGGTTAGAACGTAACCAGCTCAGGGGAGGGATGCCCCAGGTGAGATGGAAAAGTGGGTGGAGCTCAGACCAGCAGCCTCTGGGAGTTATGACGAAGGCCGAACCCAGGCCCCACCCCAGAGCAGGCATTGCACCCTAGACTGGATCCTTAGGTGTTTGGGGCACCTGCTCATTTAAGTGTGAGAAGTGCTGAGATGGGCATGGGAAGAGGTTCAGGTTTTATTTAATTGCAATGGGGAGTTCTTAGTAAATTTCAAACCGGGTGTGGCACGCTCTGAGGAAATCTTTAAAGATGCCTCTGGCTGAATGGAGAAGGATCGAGGGTGGCAAGAAGAAGGCTGTCATAATATGTCACCCGAGAGGTGAATTTAATCCAGTCCATTGCTATATGCTTGGTAAGTTTTTCTTCTGCCCCATGAGAAGGGATAAGCAGAGAAAAACATGTCCGTCTATGTCCCCCAGGCAGGAAAATAGCACATTTTGTTTCCCCTAAATTAGATGCTTTGTCTTAGGATTATCCGGAGAGTCTACAGCCAGGGGTCCTCAAACTTTTTAAACGGGGCCAGTTCACTGTCCCTCAGACCGTTGGAGGGCCGAACTATAGTTTAAAAAACAAACTATGAACAAATTCCTATGCGCACTGAGGGCCCGGGACGAGTCGGCTGCTAAGCCGGACAGGCAGCGGCACCCGGTGGGCCGGATAAATGTCCTCGGCGGGCCGCATGTGGCCCGTGGGCCGTAGTTTGAGGATGCCTGGACACCACTGAGGGGTGGGATAAACCATGGTGGTCTTTCTTTCCAAAGCATCACCATAGAGCGTGGGCTGTAGACTCGTCAGCCTGTGTCCCCATCTGCCTCTGCTGCACCTCCCTGGGCAACACCTACCAGGACCACTTCACTTGCACTGTCTCTGTCTCAGTCTCCTTGTTGGTAGAGAAGGGATACAAGTAACAGTACTTCTTAGCGTGTTGGTTTGTGTATGAATTGAGAAAACGCAATGAAGTTCCTTAGCAAAATAATTTAATAAGGACTCTGTAAACACGGGCTATTAATATTCATAATGGTCTTTCAGAAATACCTATTGAGCACCTACCGCACCTAGATACAGAGTGATTCGCTGGAGCCCAAGTGGGGAACACAGAGATCTCAGGTGAATTGGGAAAACAGATATAGAAGGTGATTAACCCCAGGTTTGGGCCATTTTTATTTCTTTTCCCCCTTTCCCATTGGTATCTTTGCCTCCTCCTCTGAAAACTCAACATAAAGGGAGCCCAATGTAGAGAGCATCTTTACCTGTGTGTTTGCCGGTTCGCGGGCAGGTTCATTTTATTTGTAAGTAGAGTGAATAACTGCCCCAGTTTGCCAGACTGTCCAGGTGTTCGCATTGGCCTCCCAGAAACCCCTCGGCCCCAGGCCAGCCTGGACAGCTGGTTACCCTGGCAGTAGCCACGGTGGGTAAGCGTCAGGAGAGCGTTTCTCCATTTGATGGTCATAGAGTAGATACAAGATCTTAAGCAACTTTTAAGTTTACCTTTCTTTATCAGTAAAACTGAATATCAAAGCATGGCCTACATCTCTCAAGGCATGGTTGTAGGAGGAAATCACACAGCATTTCCCCCCATACACGATCAAGGATATTGAGTCCATAACCATCTCCTGGTCACGGGCATTATATTAGGGTGACCATCTGTAAGAATATTAGAAGGCCCAGCTAGCATGGCTCTTTGGTTGAGTGTCGACCTATGAACCAGGAGGTCACAGTTCGATTTCCGGCTCAAGGGCACATGTTCAGGTTGCGGGCTCAATCCCCAGTAGGGGGCGTGCAGGAGGCAACCGATCAATGATTCTCTCTCATCATTGATGTTTCTATCTCTCTCTCCCTCTCCCTTCCTGTCTGAAATCAATAAAAATATTTTGTTTAAAAAAAGAATATTGGAGGTAAAAGGCAAAAAAAAAAACAATTTCCAAACTCAGATACAACTGTTTGCTAGAAACCCTCTGTCAGTCTCTGTTGTTTCCGTTAGAAACACATAGGTAACACAGTCAACTTTCCAACCTCGTGGTTTTGTGATGGATGGCGGGGGGAGGGGGTTGTTGCGTAGCACGTTACCGCTGATGACTCCTCCTTGGGATGAGAGGTTCGACCTGTTGAATGAGTGAAAATGAGCCGTCATGAATGATGATTACAAGGAGCCAAACGCACACCAGCGTGGCATGGTGGCCTGCTGTCTGCAGCTGGGCCAAGGCTGCGATTTTGCAATGAGAGTGAGCATCTGGCTTCAAAACTCCACAGGAGGGAGGTGGGGGTGGAGGAAGGAAATTCAGGAAATCCCTCTGAGAACTTTTTAAATTTAGCACTCAAGGTACTAATAGAAGCATGTACCAGTATGTGGATGAGAAAACGAGGGAGGCTTTACAAACAGGAGAATTCAGGATACCTGTGTTTTGAGAAATTCTTTTGGACAAAGTGGAGAAAATGACATTATCTGTAATTAGAAATAATAATGTGTAATTGGTTCATTTGCCATATTTCTACAGTTCTGATTTAGTTGAACAATGCGATCATTATGCCACCAGTTTTCAATAGAGGTGTCACAATGAAAAATAATTGCAATATTCCACAATATTAACTGCACCCTAATTGCAAAAGTTTTGAAATATAATTACCATGAAAGCTAATGCGACAGGGAACATTAAGCATAATTAGTGTGTTTTTTTCCCTAGGAAAAAAAAAAAAAGGAAAAACTGTTAGGAGCTTGTTATTGTCTAGTAAGGTAGCTTCAAATTAGCTGGCTGTAGAGCCCTTCCATCCAGCTTTTCTATAATTTTCATTATTAGCACAGACTGTAATAAATTTATTTGACATAGCTCACACCTGCCAACCCTGCAGGAGATAACTTACAACGTGCGCCAGCCCCGAGATTTCCCACTGAACCTGTCAGTGTTTCGTACAAGGAGGCAGTCGGGAGCGAGGTTCTTTTCTTTATAAAAAAAAAAAAAATAAAAATGAAAACCCTCAATTGCACATTACACAGTTCAGATTTAACACTTAAACTGTGTTTTAAGTAATTTCTGCAGAAAGCCAAGCCTCTAGGAATGCAATTAAGAGCCTCTTGTGGGTGGTGCTTCACAATCAAATCAGGGAACGTTTCCAAGAGCTCCGAGGGCGCAGGCACCTTCTCTGGTGGCTCACAGACTCCACCGGGGAGCCCACAATTAGCTGGTGCACCTGTTTGCCCAAGTGCAGCCCCTGACTTTCCGAGAAAGGCGCCGCTACCCACCAACCCCGAACTCAGTGGCCGCGATCAAACCCTTCAATTTCTCCTTTGACAAAATGACTCAAGGTCAGCAGCTGGACGCCGTCCGCGGCACCTCCTCCCCACGCTGGCCTCAGTCTGTGGTAATGGGGCTTAAGAGGCAAAATCTTGACTCCACGTGGACCATCAGTTTCAGCCAAGAGTGCCCTCAGCAGGCGGGCGCACAGCATCAGGGGGCCATTCACATTGTTTTCTATGGAAGGTTGTGCGTTGTGCGTGTCCACTGTGAATGGAGCCCCCTGTTGTTGCTTAGTTCTCTTTTTAGGCTCACTGCTGATTGACTACATTACATTTCTCTGATAAAGAAAGAGAGGACAGAAAGCCAGAAAAACGAGGGAGAGAGATTGGGAGTAGATATTTTTGAGAGCTGGCATAAAATTCAGTTAAATGGGCCCTCTCTCCTCCATGGCCCAGCAGATGAAATAAAAAATGAAGGCGGCTTATAACTTGAGAGCATAAGCTTGGACTTTTATACTGTATATCCTTTTATCTTTATTTTTAGAGCCCACAGAGTCTGGTTTGCAAATGACTGCATCAAAAGTTGAATAGTGTCCCTTTAGATGCTGTCACCAATGAGACCAACTCAGTTATAAAAAGAGGTATAGCCCGGCTGGTGTGGCTCAGTGGTTGAGTGTTGGCCCACGAACCAGGAGGTTGCCAGTTCGATTCCCGTTCAGGGCACATGCCCGGGTGGTGGGCCCGATCCCCAGGAGGGAGTGTTCAGGAGGCAGCTTATCAATGATGTTTCTCTCATCAGTGTTTCTATCTCTCAATCCCTCCCCCTTCCTCTCTCAGAGGTATAAATAAAAGTACGCCCCAATTTTTTTTTTCTGGTCAAGGTGGTCATACAGCCTTTAGTTTGTTTAAATCATCCTGGAAATGGAAATATATAGTTTTGTAAATTATTGTGGCATATGTATAGACCTAAGAATACAGAAGAGGTGTTACTCCATTTCTTCTTCCTTACAGCCCCACTATGGGAAAAAAAGGTATCACAATTTTGTACTAATAGCCGTACAACCAATTTTTAAATATGATGCTGCCCTAACTTAAATAAATTTGATAGAACTGATGACAATGAAGTTCTTGGGAAACCATGCCATTGCAGAAATCCTCCAAAATTATGCTCATTTCAAGCTGCTCATTCCATGCAGTTCTCTGTAGCAGAAAGACACCGTGTTCTACAACAAAGACCACAAGAGCATAATCCGTTGTC
Organism: Plecotus auritus; assembly: GCF_963455305.1. Classification (NCBI taxonomy): domain Eukaryota; kingdom Metazoa; phylum Chordata; class Mammalia; order Chiroptera; family Vespertilionidae; genus Plecotus; species Plecotus auritus. The sequence goes on along the minus strand of NC_137773.1, from coordinate 9,039,122 downwards.
TATATGCCTCAGTTTCCTCATTTGTAAACCGAGAACATTCAACTTGATGATCTTCTAGGGTTCCTTCTAGAACTAAAATTCTTTGTCTCTAAGTTAAAGTAAGTTTCAAATGGGAACATTTCTTCTTGTTGCATGTTTAATATTTCCGGCCAATTATTGGTTTTCAGAATCACTCTGTTCTAGACTTTCTATTGTTAGAACCACACATACTGATAGCAACAGATGAGCTTACAAGCGTTGTCTGGGGACTATTGGTGGGACCTCGGCAGGCTGTAAATCCTTAGAGAGAAAGTGTGTATTCACTTTCTTCCTCTCTCCCTCTCTCCCTCTCTCCTCTCCTCTCTCCCTCCTCCTCTCTCTCCCTCTTTCTCTATTCCTCTCTCTCCAATACAGTCCTCAGCATATGGGTTCTCAACAAATATTCTCTGACAAAAGAGAAAAAAAGATATTGGTAGGCCCCCAGGCAGAGTGCATTGCTTGCTTGGAGAGCAAGCTACCCCGGATCTGTGTTAATCTCTAGGTCTACAGAGCATGCGCATCTCAGGAGCTTCCCTTAGTTCAGCATGTGAGGCCCATAATCTGCTGAATGCGGTGCCTCTCAATTTATGGAAAGGGGTCACACATTTTAGTGGTTATGCATGACTAAAATAATGTGTAATGCTTATTATGATTCCTCGGTGTGACATTTGTGCTGAGTTTTATATTTTCCTTTTCTCTTCTCCTTATTTTTAAAGCAAAAAGTTGAGCCAGTTTTATTCTCTTCCAAGGGAGAGAGTTTTTATTTTCTAAACAGAAAACAAACTAGAAACTCACAGCATAATTTTTAAAATCTGGGATGCCGCACAGAAGTTCGTGTGTGTGTTTTTACTTTATCCTGTGTCAGAGTTCACAGTTGGACTTTTGAAAGGATTAATGGTCAGAATGTCTGATCATTGCTTACATTCAAAATATTTTCTATGTTCCCTTTGTCCTGCTGCATAATGTAATCACTGTATTTAATTTCTCTGCTTTAGAGAATGAAGGATTATCAAAAGTATTGCTGCAATGTCACCATAAAATCACTCTTAAAGAGAGCCACTTTGTCAATACTCAGCTCTCCCTCTTCATTTAAAGCTGTGTGGTCATTAATTCTTATCAGTACGCTTTAAGGTAAAAGTCCTCTCAGAGCCTTAAGGAATGACCTTCCTTTAGCAATCAGTCATTAAATCTGTATTTGCAAAGATTACAATTTTACTTTTTAAGTAAAAAATATAAGTCGTTGGGATTTGAACACAAAGATTAGGGTGTTGCATTATCACCCAAATGTCTGGATTTTTTTTCATGAAAATTAGAAACAGAATTTTGAACAAGTAGTTTTATTATTTTGTAGAGAAAAATAAATGAGTTTAGGATTAGCACTTACATCATGAGTGGAACAGAAAACAGACTATTGAACTCATGTGGTTAGAAAGGTCTTCTGAAGTTTGCACCTGGCTTTGTAACTGTGAGTAAGCCATTTTTTTCCTAGCACAAAATACATATGTATAAAGTATAAAATGTTGTGTCTCTATATGTCTAATTTTGAAGAGCTGATTGGGCTCCTTAGTATATGATTTCTGACCCCTGACATATTCTAGGACTTCCACAGGACTTCATTTTGACTTCTCTAACTGTGTGGCCCATTTACAAGTGTAGCTTTTTATTTATCTGTCTGCAATACCAACACAATGGAAATTTTCTCTTCTAGTTTTTGAATTATATCCGTTTTGGCGGATATTAAGCACATGTGCTACCACATCTCATTGTTGCACCCAAGGCAGACATCACTAATCGATCACAGCCCTCTTTCCTGCTGGGAACAGATGCAGCTTGCCAATACTTCTCAACAGTCCCCTAAGCAGCCACTACTAATCAATCAGATTGGCATGCATGATGAAATGCACTTGCCATTCAGGACAGTAATCGCATAAAATAGCAATCTCACAGATGTGATTCTCTGGGGTAGCCAAAATGCCAAAACCTATTATAATTGCCTCTTCAAAATGTGTATTTAATATTCCCTTTCCCCCCTTACAAACAAAAGAATAAAGGCACACTGAGTAGATTCTGTTTGGGAGAAAAACTTCTAACATCTTTGCATTTCTTTGTGGCTCCAAGATCCAAACCATTCTGTCACACACAAAAAGCCATCATTGAAATCCACTAACTTATAGCTCCATTTATATTCATTTCCCCTAAAAAAGGTAAAAGCAACCTTTATAGTACAATTTCACTATTTTTAAATCACTCTTCTGTGGGCAGATAGTTCTGAATGCTGTGTCCTTTGTCTTGAATACTGATCCTAAATCGTGTCCTTCCACAGAACGAACTATTCTGAATCTTGAAGGAGTTATATTTATGGAGGAATAATTTATCCTAAGTTACATTAAAATAAGTCAATCTAAGATAGCACAGTTAAATTCACAAGAGCAAGAACCTATCATTACCCTCAGAATCTCTTTGGATCTCTGCTAAATTGAGAACTATGCAATTTATGAATACTTTTTTTTTTTTTTTTTTTTGGTTAAACAAGCCCCAGGAAATAAAAGCATGTGTATGCATCAAAAACCTGTTATTAAAAGCTCAAAATATAAACTTATTAGAAGTTTTGAATTTTTTCCAACTGCAACCATCTCTAGAATTAAGAGTGATTTCTGTCTCCTTTTAATTTAAGGGACAATCGTGTCATATTTTCTTGAGTATGACTGCCTGTGGTTTTCATTGTTGCTGTGAGATGGACTTGTTTCACAGAAAGAATGATGTGTGCTATAGAGTTAGTAGTGAGGTGAGGAACTCTAATGAGATCAAGAGCTCTCTGTTGAGTGCCTGCCCTGTGTTATGCTCAGAACTGCAGCTGAGGTGGCCCTAGTCCATCATGGAAGCTCTAACAGGAGTATGTGCGATAGGGTGGAGGAAGCAGAGGGCAGTCGACTCCAACAGCCACACATACAGTGAATATTTATGAATGTTTTATTTGTGCTGGGCAGTCTCTCTACCTTCTGGGGGCACCATCGGACTATAGAAATACGGGCATCCAGGGGTGGTGGCTTACAACCCATGAATAATTCATTTTAATTTTCTTCTAAATGAAGCTCTTTGGGGACTGTGATCATGCCTGTCTAGTTCCTTGTTGGATCCCCAGCAACTAGCGGAGTGCTGGCACATAGTGGGCACTCAATATGCACACATTGACTGAATAAATTATGCAAAGGGAGGAGAAGAGGCATTGAGTGAGTGAGTGTGATTTTGCACGTTCCCCTGGCCAACAATGAGCTCCCTAAGGGCAGGGCACAAGCCTGCCATCTTTGTGTTCTGAGATCTTGGCGTCTCATGGACATGCAAAAAAAAATGTTGCAACCCTGGCTGGTTTGGCTCAGTGAATAGAACATCGGCCTGCAGACTGAAGGGCCCTGGGTTCAATTCTAGTCAGGGGCACATGCCTGGGTTGTGGGTTCAATCCCAAGTGGGGGGTGTGCAGGAGGCAGCCAACCAATGATTCTCTCTCATCATTGATTTTTCTCTCTCTCCCTCTCGCTTCCTCTCTGAAATCAATAAAAATACTTATTTTTTTAAATGTTGCAGAATGATTTTAGAAGTATCCAAGGAATTAGTTGGAGTCAGGTGTCAAGATGTGAAGCAAAGGGAAGGACTCGAGTATAAGGTTCTTTTAGACCACTGTGATTTTGAAAATAGAAGTCCAAGTTACCTTTTCCTTCTCTCAAGAGCAAGTGAAGAGTGGAGGTCATTTACTCAGTGTACATGTTCTGTTCATCATTATTTCTTGTGCCAGACGCTGGTGCACCTTGGGCAAAGACAGGGAAAGGAGACGGCATTCCCAGGTTGAACAGGACTGGCCAAGCAGCAAGGAATGTTCAGGCAGGCATGAAGTGATGGATGAAGAGGTATCTCTTAGAAAGCCCAGAGGCGCTCATTCCTTAGCATCCTTGCATTCCAGCAAAACCATGCAGCAACCTCAGCAAGACGGAACAGCCTGGACATGGTGTTGAGAACCATGAGGATGCTCACCAGAGCTCCCTGGCTGGCTGGCTGAGTACTTCAGCTCTGCCTCCTCCTGTCTCCTTTCCCTGCATTGCCTGAGGCCTTGCCTGTGTTGTCAGGGTGGAATCCATCCTCGTTGCATGGCATCTCAGTGTGTGGACTCTGTGCCAAAGATCAGTGCCTTTGATAAACTTGGATAAACCAGTGGAAGCAACAAGTCTCACATCCTATCACCCACTGAATTTTCATAGCAAGCAGGAAGAATACATGTCAGTGACGTTCCCAAGCATATTTATTTATGCAGACACTCTTTTAGCCTTCTGTATTAGTTCCGCCATTGATGGGCCATAACAAAGTACCACAAATTAGGTGGCTCCAAACAACAGACATTTATTGTCCTCATAGTTGGTAGGATCATGCTCTCGTTCTGAAACCGGTAGAGGGCTCTTTCCTTGCACCTTTCTAGCTGCTGGTGGTTTGTCGGCAATCTTCAGTGCTCCTTGGCTTGCGATTGCATGACGTCCATTCCTGACTTCATTGTCACATGGTGTCTCCCTACGTGTTCCTGAGTCTTCACATGGCTGTTTTCGTATAAGAACACCAGTTATGTTGGAATAGGAGCCAGAGCCCACCCTGCTCCAGTATGAACTCATCTTAACTAGTTACATGTGCAGCAACCCTATTGTCAAATGAAGTCACATCTGAGGGGTTGAGAGTTAGGACTTCAATGTATTTTTTTTTTTTTAGGGGGAGCACAATTCAACCCATAACACCAGATAAAATAGCATATTCCCAGGTTTTGGGGATGAGGACATGGATGTCCTTAGGGGGTCATTGTTCTACTCACCACCCCTCCCTTCAAGTCACCCTCATTCCTGATTGGGATGAGACGATAGAGCACAGAGTGAGAGAGAAAGAGAGAGACTGATGTTGCCCCCGGCATCGAAGTGCTACCTTCTCAATGTCCATTCGTGCATGAAGAGACAGACCAAATTCCACATGAAGGACCACTAGACACAGTGTGGTCAACAGGGATTTCAGTCCACAGTAGAGAAGGGAGTCAGAGAGAGAGGAGAAAGTGTGTCTGACAACATACAGTCAGATTTCATCCTAACCCAGCTTTCATTTAAGGTGTCTGAATTGTTCTTGGAGGGGTCTTTTCCCCTCCTATCTGGTGAAGCTTGCCCCAAGTCGAATTCCTTTGCTCCCCTCCACCCCCACAACCCACCAGAGCTTGCTCCCTTGCTCTGTTACTGGAAGGTATGTGGAGTGTGTGGCCAGGTTGCATGTTCCCAGCAAAATCTTTTGTTCCCCTGGATCAATTCACCAATTATCCAGCTAATCCCCATTTCCCGGTCCCTCCCCTTACAACAGAAGCAACAACAGAAATTAAAGGCATAAACCAAAAGAACAGAACCCCTTCCACCCTCCTGGCATCCCTGAGAGAGACAATCCACGCGCTAACAAGGAAGTCTAGCTGCTCTGTGTTCCTTTCTCCATGGGAAAACATACTCAGGATTTTGTTTTATTCGGAGATGGCATTTCCTTAATTTGGCAGGCATTAATTGCTCCAAAATAGACTTCCCTGTTAACTCTTCTTGTCTTAATGCAAGTCTGTGCATAGGTTGGAAAGGGGGTTTCTGGTTCTGATAGATGAGTGTTTATCTGTGCTGTCATTTTTTTCTGACTGACCTTGGGAAAGTTACTTCATCTCCTTTTTCATCTGTAAAGTGAGGATTAAAAAGTATTTAGCCCTGGCCGGTGTTGCTCAGTTGGTTGGGCATTGAAAGGTTGCCAGTTTGATTCCTGGTTAGGGCACATGCCCAGGTTGTGGGTTTGATCCCTGGTTGGGGTGCATGTAGGAGGCACCTGATAAATGTTTCTCTCTCACAGATGGATATTTTTCTCTCACATTGATGTTTCTCTCTCCCTCCCCCTCTCCCTTTCTCTCTCTAAAATCAATAAAAGCATATTTTTTTTAAAGTACCTAATTTACTGATTTGTGATGAGGATTAAAGGAGCTAATGCTATATGTTGAGCACTTGTTGAGTGCCAGGCACTGTGCTGGGCACCTTGTACTGACTGTCACACCATGTTGTGTGCCAGAGTGTCAGGTAAGAGCTCCTTTATCTCTGTTCCTACACGGCTTTTTCCCATCTGCCACAGGAAGCAAAATGTCCTTCCTGCTCTTTCCGTCCAGTCCCAGAGCCAGCTCAGAATTCATAGAATTCTCTCAGCTCTTGTCTCAGCCTTTATATGATGCTACATTTCTATTCAGTGAGTCGGAGCCCAAGGACCTGGCTGGTGAAAATTTAAATCAGATCGGTGAGCATCAGCACTCTTCATCCCCCCCACCGCTCGCTCCACACCTTTGCCACTGGGTCAGAGAAATCGGCAGTCCCGGGGAGCAACTACAAAGCCCTTTCCAGAGCCAATTTCCTGCTGAACTGTGTGTTACACTCTTAGCAACATTCCAAAAATGATACTCACTTCAAAGCCAGCTTTGATCTGGACCCCCTCCTTCCCTTCTTCCCCAGCCTCTGCCAGGAAGCACGTCTCCAGGAGTAGAGCGTTCACCTCAAAAGGCTGAGATGCCAGCATGCAGAGCTGGGCTCTTCCTGAGAGGGAGGGAGGCCTGGAACCCCCCAAAAAAAAGAAAGAAAGAAAAAGGGAGCGACAATCCGTGGGAGGCCTCACTTATTCTCAGTGGTCCACCGCCCTTGACTCGCAGTTCAGCTCCTTCTCAGGGTGAGCAAAGCCGATGATGGCCAAGCAGCGATGCTATAGCTCTGATGTCAGCATTGTGACCTCGCCTGCTATTGCTACTTAAGCAAGGAGCTGCACTGGGTGTTTCGCTCAGGGCTCTTTCGTGGAGGTGTGGAGGGAAGCAGGTGGGAGGGGTAGGGAGGAAATGCTGTTCCCAAGGCCAGGTGGTTGTGCCAGGGCCGCTCAAATCCAGGAAGTCCCGTCTTTGGTGCTGCTGGGCATCAGACACACCTGACAAGTCTTAGAAAGGAAGAATTCTCTCGAAGGAGATTTCTTTTCTTCCTCCTGTCCTCCTCCCCTTCCCTCACTCCTAAATTATTACCTGGAATCTAAGCAAGACTAAGACACTCAGACACGTGTTCCTGGACCAAGTGGCCTGGGGAACCCAGGATGACATGCAAACCCCAGCAATAGCCCAAGACAGCATTCCCTGGGAAGCCAAGCAAAGGGGAAGGGACAGTTAGGTGAGCATACGTCTCCATTGACAAGATTTCAGTATAGGAAGTGGCTCTAGAGTCAAGCCTTGGTCTGACCTGTGACAGGGCCACAAACAAGTCCCAGCCCGGAGGATAGAGCTCTCCTAGCATAATTAAGCCTGACCTTGTAGCCCTCCCTAATTCCTTCCTAAGTAGCTAATGGGCTGTGGGAGGTGCAGCAAATGTTGCCAAAACAAGAACATTTGTGTACATGTTAATCTACCCTTGTTTTAATGAGACTATAACATAAAGCATCAACTTGCAGGCTAGGTCTTTTGTGTCCTCATCCAGGCACAGGAGATCCACCAAGCCCCACCTGTATTCTCTTGTCGGTCTTTTCTTCAATCCTTCACCGCCCCTCCTCAGGTTCACCCTTGGCCTTGCTGGCATGGCACATTTCAGAGTCTCCTGGGCTCATGGGACTGAATGCTGTAAACCCCGTAAAAATGTGACATCATTGTCATCTGTGGGTTGGACATGTCAGTGTCCCAAGGCAGGGGGGTTTCTCATAACAGTCACCATGTTTAAGGACTGTGCCTCCTCCTCCCCAAACCACCTCCAGATAAGGCAGCAGGAAGAAGGATGTGTCCTTGGGCTCTGACTCGCTGATTGGGGGCAAGGACTGCCACCTACTTGCTGGTGACCTTGAAAGACTCACCTCACCTGTCTGGATCTTAGGTTCCTCACTAATAAAATGGGGAATATGTGGTGACGGTGAAAGATTAAAATCCACGTAAAGTGTTCTAACCAGTGCCTGACACGGTCTGTGCTCCCAAGTTCATTGTCCAGTGGTTCCCTCTTGTCTGGCTCCCTGTGCCTTGGACATGGCCTTGCATTGCATCAAGACTCAATATATACTGATGACATTGAGTTGACTTTAAAAATAAGTAATATTTGCAACATGTTGAGGAACTACTGTATAAGGGAATCTTGGGACAAATAATTTTGTCAAGTGAAGAATTTTTTTGTAACCACCCCAATACCATTCTATTATTATAACTACTATAATCAATGTTATTATTAGTGGCTATAGAAGACAACCATAACAGCTACTGTTTCCTGATAGATATCATTTAGTATAGTATTTCGCACAGAGATAGCACTCAATGAAGTTTAAATAATGGTGAAGCCACACACAGCCTGCCTTTCCAAATGTTGGTTCTCAGACGCATTTTTGGCATTGCATCTGTGAGGTAAAGAAGTGCTTGTTTCTATTTCTCTTTTTTATCAAAGCAAAATAGTTACATTAAGGAAATAAAAACAGTTACGACTAATCCCTAAAAAGAAGTGCTGCGACGTGTGTTGAGCAAGCTCTGAACATTTCTAAGATATGACCGACTCCTTGATTTGCACGGCATCATGCTGACCATCCTGCTAATTAATAGCCACCCTGACACCTGAAGCCCCTCAGGAAGGAGATGCTCAGGGCATGTTCCCACCTGCATACCTCCCTGTTAGCTCTGCACACCCCCCCCCCCCCCCCGCATTAGCACGCTGCCGAGATTGTATGAGACGGAGCCACAGTTGAGCCCACAGTTTGATTTTGGTCACCATAAAGGCAAGACTGGAAATGACACTAGAGTAATTAGGAATGAGTCGGCAGATCTTGACTTCTGCAGCACGCTGCCAGGGAGGAAGGTGGGAGCATTTGGGAAGCCAAGATGGTGACCTTGCAGGTTGACCCCATGCTTCATCTTCCTATCAAAGAGACCAGTGAGCATTTGGCCAGAACCCACTGTTAGGCTGATAACCGGAGCAGGGTGGGTGTTATTTTTTTTATTTTTATTTATTTTAGTGTGTGTGTGTGTGTGTGTGTGTGTGTGTGTGTGTGTGTGTGTAGCCTGTAGGCACTTAGACAAAAAAAAAAAAAAAGGAGCCGAGGAATGAAGCCAATATGGGAAGCAAAGTTTCCACGGGGACAAAATGTTCTTCCGAGCAGCTTGAAATGAGCATAATTTTGGAGGATTTCTGCAATGGCGGGTTAATTCGTAATTGGGTTTGCTGAGCAATCAGCAATGTGTTGCTTGTGTTTTCATATGCTGGGAGCAGATGACTCCGTGCGCGCGTGGTCTAATGCTCCAGTACTCTGATACTTCGCTAATGTGCAATCTCTATTTCTTGCTTTTGTCTGGGGGCCTCTCATATTGCATTTAGATTGTATCCTTTATCATCCCAAATTGACATTTATGCTTTTACTTCTATTGTTTCCCTAGCTTCTCCCTGGTCTGGATCAACAATTTGTTTTAATCTGTGTCACTTCCCTTATCTCCCTCGACACAGAGGAGCAGTCATTTTGCACCCCCATCCGCCTACGGAGCTTGTGCTTCCAAGAGTGAGGAGGGGTCCCTCACCCTCTCCCCACTCTCTAAAGTGCTGGCGAATGTTAATTGCTTTTCCAGTTAGTTTATAAGAATGCAGAAGCCACCGAATGCAGTTGACTGGTTTTGATGAAAGTAATGAAATGCTAGTGCCTATGAATAAATAAATCTGATTTATGTAGGGGGCTATTGTGGCGGTGGATGGAAAGCCACCCAATGCAAGCAAATTATAGTTTAAGGACACATTATTCCTCAGCTTTTATTCTAAAGTGAGGGAAAGGCGCTCACGTTTCCTTAGGTTCCCAGAGGGGGGAGGCGGCAGGTGATCCCTTGGTCTGGGAGAAAGATGCCCTCTGCAAACAGCCCTGGTTGGAAACTCAGGATGCGTTTTGTTTGGAAAGCAGCTGTGTGTCTCTGTCTGGAATCCCCTTGCAGAAAGCATGCAGAATAGCAAGTGGTGATGAACAGATGAGAAGTGCCCTGAAAATGGTTGAGTGCCTATGAGAGTGCTTGGCAATGGGTCCAGCAAAGACTCTTGGGGGGAGTCCATATCACAACTGTTTCCATTTCGAGTTTATTTGCATTTCCAAAATTCCTGCAAGATCGTGGCCACCTGAAACAGAATAAATCAGGGCCCTCTTTTTGCCAGATGAGACCAGGCCAGGTGAGAGGAAGGAACACTTTCCCCATTGGCAACGTGGTGGGAGTAAGAGAAATAACATCGGGGTGTCTGAATCTCAGGGTGTCCAAGGATTGTCTTGTGATGGGCCCATGTGACAGGAAGGAGCTGGGAGGAGGATGTTACCAATTCAAGTTCGCACCTGGACTAAACAAAGAGCAAAAATGCTGTTTTAGAAGAGACTATTGGTGGCTTCCAATAAATGAATAAGGATTAACCACCACAGTTCAATCACTCAAAATATTTGTAATCTATAATAATAAAAGCATAATATGCTAATTAGACTGAATGACTTTCCAGATGAAGCCCGGGCTACAAGGGAAGCCTGTGTCCCAGGTGCCAAAGGGAAGCCGGTGCTGGCAGCCGGGGGAAGGAAGGCCTACTCTTGCACGAATTTCATGCATCAGGCCTCTAGTGGGTCAATATTATTCTAAGTGCTGGGGGATGGTGGTGAATAAGGCAAAGTCACTGTCTTCAGGGCATGTGCATTTTCACACCCAGCCCTTGTCAAATTCTAAACTCTAAGGAGATAAATAATTGAGGGGGATCCTGAAACTTGGATACAAGGCTCGAAGTAAATAAAATCCCCAGAAAAGGAAGGAACGGTTTTCTTTGCATTTAGTGCCATTGACATGACTGTATCCATAGTGCCTAAGAAACACCCCAAAGGAGCCCAGCTTGCAAGTTAGGAATTAAGTAAAAATCATCAACAATATAAGGGAGGAATAACCACCTGACTTATTTTGCCCATTCCAGGGTCCTCAGCCTATAAATGTATTTGAAATTAGGTTATTGTCCACTATCTCCCATGCTTATCTTCCATAGCCTTCTTAATCATTCCTCAGGTGCTGATGATGTATCGATAGGCTATAGATTAAATATGAAATCATGACAAATCTCAAGCATCCAGAGATTTATGGACTGGGGTTTGGGTCTTGTATCAAATCAGCCATCTAGGAAAATATATGATTTCACTATAATATTAGAAATTACTCGCAGCATCTTCATCTTATTGGATTGGTGTTACCCTCATGATAAGCCACAGTAAGCAGAGAGGGAAATTGTGTGATAAATTATGGAGCATACATTGAGAAATATATTTATTACATTTGGATGTGCAAGGATTTCACTCGCTGTGTACTGAGTAAAGAATTTATTTTTATTAATGCCCACTTCAGTGTCATATATTTTAGAGTCTCAGAAGACTAGGCGATCTTCCATTGGCCCCATCCGCAGGAGTGAAATGCAGAGGTGGGGAAACAGAGGGTGCAATTACAATGAAACTCCTTGCTCTAAAAGAACGTGTGTTCTGGTCAGCATAAATGACATGCGCTAAAAGAGCAAAAGTAGTTACAATCTGCATGTACTTCTCCTCTCCACAATTGCCTGGAGAGTCTGGGTCCCTGTTCTTCAAAGTGTGACCCATGGACCAGTCCTGGGACGTTATGGAAAATACAGCCTCTCAAGCCACATCGGACACTCTCTGAATTAGACGAGATACTCTGTCGATTCATAGGTGCATTATAGTTTGCGAAGGACAGATCTAGAGTCAAATCTTGGTCTCATGGACAGCCTGAGAAGAGGAGGGAAGCTCTTAATGTATCTCAGAAAGTGTGCTTAGTAACCATGAGACCCAAACACTAGTACTTTTATGATCATTGAGATTGGGAACAGTTCTCTAATCCTTGTTTGTAAAGTAGGGATACTACAACTCTTCCCACAGGGTTGTCTTCTGAGGGTTATATGGGGTCAGGTGTATTATGGCCTTTGCACAATGTCTTGTTGGGTGTAAGACATTTTAGATGCATTCTCCCTAATATCCATCTCTGCCATGCTGACCAAAGCTCTATGAAGAGGGTGAGGGATGTTTCCTGGCTTTAATCCATGATGTGAGGACACCTGGTCTACCAGCCACCTCTCTTCCAACAGCCACGTTTGCCTCTGAATAGAAATGGGATTAATAAAGAATCTAAATTACCTATATGATCTCTGAACCTTTGCCAGTGAGGTAGGAAGAGAGCTTGGGTGAAATCAAACCAGAATGATGTCCCCCACAGAGTCCATGGTTAGATTCGGTCTACTTTTGAGTCCTAATAATGTTTCAGGCATCATTAAACTTCTCTGGGTATTAGCTTGTTTATTTCTTCTGGTAGCCATATAAAATTAGTGTTTTTAATTCCATTTTACAGATGAGGAAATTGGGGCCCTAGATGTGGTAAATATTTTCCCATATGGCCCCCACCTAAGGCTTGTAAGTGGGAGGTTTGGAGTTAACTCTCAGGAGGGAAGTCCATGTTTCCTACCATACCAAGCTGTCTCACCCACAAATCTCTCTTTACTGGCCCTTCTCTTTCTCTCAGACCTTCTCAGGGTATGTGTGCATCTATAGAGACATGAGGTGTGGCTGTGAAGCAGAAAGGTGCCAAAATAAAGCATATGTGAACGTCTATCTTAAAGCTCTATAATCATGCCTATTGTGAGGAGATACCTATGTTTATACGTATGAACAACTGAGAGTGCTGACAGACGGTCCAAGTCCTGGGTCTCCTTATTTCTGTTCTCTTATCTCCTGGACGCACCCTATGGAGGAAAGGAAGCTTCTTTTTAGCTCAGCGATCCAAAGATAGCAACTCTCCACATCGACACTTGAGTCACATATTTGTCTTTATGCATATTCTTCACAGGTGAGCAGAGTCGGGTGCAGTTCTTGGCTCTGATGCCCAGTTAGCTAAACATGGATGACAGGTGGGGTGCTCTTGCTGACTCCCATGTTGGTGTCGTGAGGACCAGCTCTGGTCCATTTCTGTCCATGAGCACCTGCCAGGAACCATGCAGGCAAGTCAATAGGAAGCCTGTTGATGGGCCAAGCATTGTTTTTCTCGACAGGAGCATGCAGAGTGAGTGAAAATGTCCAACTGGCTGGTCTGACCCGTCAGCCAATTTTTCTCTCTCCTGGCGATTGCATAAAAATGGTAAAATATTTAGAGTTAGTGATGGAGATTCACACTTCTTTCAACTCAAGATATCCCAAGCACAGATCAAGTGTTCATTAGAACTTACGAAGGACTGCACTGAGTGCATATGTCAGAAATGCAGAAAACTTTCCCAAGTCTGTGTGTCAGCATGAAGTTGGGGGATCACTGACTTAGAGGCACCAGAGAGCTTGAGGTTGTAGAACTCCTCACTTGTTGCCAGCTAGAAGCTAACATGGGCTTTAAATGAGATCAGACAAGAAGTCTCATCCACACGTTGGATTGCAAATGTGTCTCCAGACCCTCGTTCTGCCATGTCTTTCTTCGGGTAGAAAGAAATAAAAGTTAGGTGTCATTTCACACCCAACAGAATGGCTGAAATTAAAAAGATGGTCACCACCAACTGGCATGGCATAGAGTACTTCCTATACCCTGGGTAGGGGGTTGTAAATTGGCATAATTACTTTGGAAAACAGTTTGGCATTTTCTTCTATAGTTAAAACCATAGCCAGAAATCCCAATCCTAAGTGTTCACCCAAAAGAAATAAAAATACATGTCCAAAGGTGGACTTGTGCATGAATGTTAGCAGCAGCCTTGGTTCTCACTAATGACAAACTGGACACAAACCAAATGTCCATGTGCAAGTGAATGGATGAGTAAACGCCAATGGCATCACACTGTGAAATATTATTCAGTGATGCAAAGGAGTGAGCTATGGAGACACACGACAACATAGATGAGTCTCAAGGACATGCTGCAACATTAAGGAAGTCATATATAAAACAGAGCATCCCAGGAGAAACCAAGATGGCAGCATAGGTAAACACCTAAACTGCTGCCTCGCACAACAATTTGAAAACTACAACTAAAAGACAAAACGGATATCATCCAGAAGCACAGGAAAGCTGGCTGAGTGGAAATTCTACAACTAGAAGGAAAGAGAAAAGCACACAGAGACTCAGAGGAGCTGCAAAAGGCTGAGGTACGGAGACGCACACGTGTGGAGAGGACGGGTAGCTGAGTGCCTGGCTGGCTTTCTCAAGCGGGAGGGAGACAGAAGCTCCCGACTGCGCTGAACCCCAGTTCGGAGCGAGAATCTGGGAACCCAGATTCATTTGGGAAGAAACTGGATTGTCTGGCAGCGGGCGAAACTCGAGGGTGGCTTTCTCTCAGAGGTGCTTGCAGCGATTACCGAGGGACACTGAGACCCAGGGGCCTCATAGGGCAGGGCTGACGGGAAGCCAAGGCTGTCTGCTCAGCCCTGAGACTCCGCCCCATCCAAGCTGAGCACAGAGGCTTTTGCAATTTTGCAAGTCTTGTCTCATAAGGGTGTCTCTGGCACAGAAGTTCTCCCAACGTAAATACAGCTGATCCTCACAGCCAATTGGCCTGGAGGTCAATTCCTCCCAGTGATACCAACAACAATCAAGACTTAACTACAACAAGGCTGTGCACACAGTCCACAAAGGGGTGCACCAAGAGTGTCCACCTCAGGTAACTGGGGAGGCTGAGCCACTGGGCCCTATAGGACACCTAGCACACAAAGCCACTCTATCAACTCAGGGAAGCAGTGAAAATGTGGAGACAAAGAAACAGATCACAAATGAAAGAAATGGAGGAAAGCAAACAACTGGATATAGAGTTCAAAACCACAGTTATAAGGTTTTTCAAGAATTTCCTAGAAAAGGCCGATAAATTTAGCGAGACCCACGAGGATATGAAAAAGGACCAACTAGAAATTAAACATACACTGACTAAAATAAAAAATATTATACAGAGATCTAACAGCAGACTAGAGAACCACAAGAATCAAGTCAAAGATTTGAAATACAAAGAAGCAAAAAACACTCAACCGGAAAAGCAAAAAGAAAAAAGAATCTAAAAATATGAAGACAGTGTAAGGAGCCTCTGGGACAACTTCAAGTGTACCAACATCAGAATTATGGGGGTGCCAGAAGAAGAGAGAGAGCAAGATACTGAAAACCTATTTGAAGAAATAATGACTGAAAACTTCCCCCACCTGGTGAAAGAAATAGACTTACAAGTCCAGGAAGCGCACAGAACCCCAAACAAAAGGAATCCAAAGAGGACCACACCAATACACATCATAATTAAAATGCCAAGAGCAAAAGACAAAGAGAGAATATTAAAAGCAGCAAGAGAAAAACAGTTAATTATCTACAAGGGAGCACCCATATGATTGTCAGCTGATTTCTCAACAGAAACTATGCAGGCCAGAAGGGAGTGGCAAGAAATTTTCAAAGTGATGAATAGCAAGAACCTACAACCAAGATTACTCTACCCAGCAAAGCTATCATTCAGAATTGAAGGGCAGATTAAGAGCTTCACAGATAAGAAAAAGCTAAAGGAGTTCATCACCACCAAACCAGTATTATATGAAATGCTGAAAGGTATTCTTAAAGAAGAGGAAGAAGAAAAAAGTAAAGATAAAAATTATGAACAACAAATACATATCTATCAACAAATGGACCTAAAAATCAAGTGAATTAAAAACCTGAGGAACAGAATAATCTGGTGAATATAATAAAATCAGGGGCATAGAAAGGGATTGGACTGATAATTCTCAGGGGGAAAGGGGTATGGGGGGGTTCAGGAAGAGACTGGACAAAAATCATACACCTATGGATGAGGACAGTGGTGGGGAGGTAAGGGCAGAAGGTGGGGTGAGAACTGGGTGGAGGGGAGCTATGGGGGGAAAAAGGAGAAACAATTGTAATAATCTGAACAATAAAGATTTATTTAAAAAAAATAAAAACAAGACCAAAAACAAAACAAAACAGAGCATCCTATCACTCCCTTTATATACCTTCAGAACATGTAAAATGAATTGATGGTAAGAGAAATCATAAGTGTGACCAGACAGGTGGGAGATTGCCTAGGAAAGGGAACTTTCTGGGACGATGGAAATAGTCTATATCGTGGGAGACCTGACAGTTACCTGGGTGTAGATGTTTATCAGAAGTCTTCAGACTGTATGATTAAAAATTGTGTGTGTGAAGTTCACCTGAATTTTTATAAAGGAGGGTGGAAGAAAGTACATGTGGCTATAAAAGATGGTCTTGGTGATGTAAATATATATCTGTGTCTTGACCATGTTAATGTCAATCTCTTATCTGTGATTTGTGCCATTGTTTTACATGATATAAGTTCCCATTGGGGGAAGCTGGATGAAGGCTACCTAGTATCTCTCTGCATTATTCGTACAACTGCCTGCCGATCTACAATTATCTCAAACTTACGTTTCAGTGAAAACAAAACAATGAACATTTGGTATTAACAGTTTGGGGTTTGAATTTTGTCTTCTTGTAAATAACCCATTGTGTCTGTGTGTATATATGTATGTTTGCACGTTTTATGAGAGAGAAAAAAAAAAGGGGTATTGTGTTTTTAAACTTGTTTTGATTTTTATTTTGATGTCTCCGTTTTTGTTTTGATTTTTGTTTTGTGCAATCCTGATTAAACAGCCACTTCTTCAACAAGGCTGACTTCATCAGTTGAAGCTCAACAATCTCTATGTCACTCCCTACTTCTTCCCAATGTCTTATAATCCCACATTGCCGTGCAATACAAGGAACCCCTTTCTTGAATGTTCCATTATTCCACTGACATTGCAGAACCAACAGCGCCTGGGAGGTATCTGCGCTGCTGAGTGGGGGAGATGTCAGCCCCGTGTGATTTGCACATCTCCCGGGCAGTGCGTAGTGCTAATGTAGACTCCTGGTTGCAGGGACACCACCTGGGTTTATGGCACTCCCTTGGGGGCCTTAAGTACATAAATCAATTCTTATTTTTGCCATCCCATACAGAGGGCTTCCTCGTGTGTGCCACCCGATAGCTTGCATTTGAGAAAAGCAAGTGATGCATGCAGTAGCAAGACCTAGTTTTAGGGTGTTTTGTTTCTTTATTTAAATCCCCTGGGCAGGCTGCTCTGGCTTGGACAGAACTGAGAACAAGAGGTTCACCAGCTGGGGCAAGGGTGCTGTTGCCTGCCTTGGCTTGCCTGGGCAGCAGGATGCTTGCCTTGTGTCTCCATTGCTGGCCTGTCTCCTGGCACCACCCACACTCTCTGAAATCACCTAGCCTGTGGATTCTGCCATAGCAGAGTCTCTGCTACAGTAAGGCCGGTGTCCTCAGTTACAAAGGCCAGTGGTTATCAAGGTGTGCTTTAGGAAGGCACCTGCTTCTTTTGGCAAGGATATCAGCAACATTATCCGAATATGCCCAACGATGTCCAGGAGGTGGGTTGATATGGTTTAATCCAGCCGTGGGCAAACTACGGCCCGTGGGCCGGATCCGGCTGTTCTATCCGGTTCTCTTGCTCTCCCCTCCGCTCCTTTACTTTGAATTTATATTAGTTCACACAAACACTCCATCCATGCTTTTGTTCCGGCCCTCCGGTCCAGTTTAAGAACCCATTGTGGCCCTCCAGTCAAAAAGTTTGCCCACCCCTGGTTTAATCTCATTTCAAAGAAAGGAAAGTCAATTAATCACAGCTAGACTGCTGCCTCCTCCTCCTCCTCTTTCTTTTTTATTTACCTCTGCTTCTTCCTCTTTTTCTTCTTTCTCCCCTCCTTGTCTTCTCCCTTCTTCCACCTGCTCCTTCGCCTCCTCCTCCTAGAGGGGGAGACACAGTAAGAATCTAAGAAGGGTATGGAAAACTATCTTTGTCTTTTCTCCTTTGTCCTATGAGCATTTCCTTACCTTCTCTAAGACCCCCTTCAAATGCTTGTGGTTTCCATCTCATTCTCACTCCAGCATCAGAACTTACCAGTTCTATCTCTCAGTCCCTCAGGACCCTGCGCCTTGATAAGACACGGGGTGACAATTAGAATAATCCAATAACATGAAGCTTTAACCTGTTTTGGAGGCATCTATTTCCTCTAGGTCCAGAAAGGAAATTCCTCATGTCATCCCAGGCACCATAGTAGAGTTGTGAGAACAAGATCTTTAGACAGATAGCTAGAGCTTCAGGAAATTTGATCATGGGAAGAGCAGCATGGGTAATTATTCGGTGATCATTGAAGGTGGGGTGCTATGCCTATATCTTCCCCAAAGGGGTGCCTAAGAGACACCAAATGTGTGTTGGAAAAATGTGTGCAGAAGGGCACACTTTTCTAAGAGAGTCTGAGAAATGCCTCTGAGAGGCTGTGTGAGCCTGCCTTGATTGCCCATGAAATAGCTCTACTCTAGGAAATTCTCAGTCCATGCAAAAACATATGCATCTTTATCCTGTTATCACAAGAAGACATTTTCAGAATACCCTGCACATTCCCATTTCAACCACTTCTCAAGTTCTATTCCAGTTATCAGTCCCACTTACTGGCCTACAGACTCCTCAGGTATGGGGACTAAATCATAGACATTACTCTGTTCTTAGCATCAAGTTCAGGTACAGATGCTCCATAAATGTCTATTGATGACCGGCCAATGTGGCTCAGTAGTTGAGTGTTGACCTATGAGCCAGGAGGTCATGGCTCAAGTTGCTGGCTCAATCCCCAGTGGGGAGAGTGCAGATGGCAGCCAGTCAATGATTCTCTCTCATCATTGATGTTTCCATCTCTCTCTCCCTCTCCCTTCCTCTCTGAAATCAATAAAAAATATATTTAAAAAAATAAATAAATGTCCGTTGAACCTCTTAAGCATGATTTCTGGTTCATTGTCAGGAAAGATTGCCCATAGATGGGTTGTCAAAGAAGTTGGGATCTAGACCGGAAGGGGTCTGAGAGGTATTCTTATGTGATCTTATTTCGGATCCCTTCAAGTCCCTACATGGGAGAGTGGATTCCAATCAAGGTCAGCCTCGGGCCATGAGCTAGAATAGAGAGTGACAAAACTGGCGGGGGTAAGATTTATGAAACTTGCCTTTGTGGCTTGGGGCTCTGTCTTCCTGCAAGATAAGAGTGCTGTCCCTTAGACAGGAGTGGTAGTGAGCAGTTCAGCTCTGTCTCCCTGCCTTCTGTCCTCTTCACGCACCAGTTCTCAAGACAACACTGTTATCGTGCCAGAAAATACAGCCCAGAGCATTACAGATGTCTGGTACAAGCGGAACCCATATTAATGGTTATTGCTTAAAGAAGAGGCATGCTCAGATCTCTTTACTGTGCTCTGGGGAAATACAATTTTTTACTTTCTTCCAGAGACCTAAAAAGATCAATTGGGTTTGGCCTTCTCAGATGGAGGAGGCTTTTTTAGAGGTAACTGAAATGACAAGCTTGCCATGACCTGAGACACAGCCCACAAATACAGATTTCTTAACAAATAATTTCCATCAGGGCTCTGGTAGGTGTGTAGTCACCCAATTTTCAGTTTGTTGGAGGAAAAGATAAGTTAGTGACACTATGTGAAGAATTAATGAAAAGGTGTTTTTTGTTTGTTTTAATTTTTATTTTTATTGATTTTGAGAGAGAGAGAGGGGGAGAGAAAGAAACATTGATTTGTTGTCCCACTTATTTATGCAATCATTGGTTGATTCTTGAATGTACCCTGACCAGGGATCAAACCCTCAACCTTAAACAGAAATTTTTTAGTGTTTTGGCATGGACTCCAGGCTTGCTTCAAAAAATCCTAATTTTTTAAAGTTTGTTGACAATTAACTTATGGTTTATTTTAATTACCTTAGCTTTTTTTTTTTTTTTTAAGAAAGCTCAGCCAGCATTGCTCAGTGGTTGAACATCAACCTATGAACCAGGAGGTCACAGTTTGATTCCCATTCAGGGTACATGCTGGGTTGTGGGCTCGATCTTCACTGGAGGGCATTCAGAAGGCAGCCGATCAAATATTCTCTCTCATCATTGAGTTTCTATCTCTCTCTCCCTCTCCCTTCTTCTCTGAAATCAATAAAAATATATTTTTTAAAAATAAACAACCAAAGATGCTTGGTTTTAAACAGCAAGCAGATTATTACTAAAGCACACAAAAAAATTTTTGAAAGAAAGCATGATTTCTTTCTAAGATTTCACTAATTGAAGCCAACTGAAAATTCATTAAATGACATTGAGAATGGCCAGAAAAAGTTACCATTTTTGCTGTGGTAGAAAATGGCCAGTTTGAAACACTTCCTGAGAGATACGTGCATCATATCTTTCCATACCGCTTACAACTTGGCCAGTGCCTGCCTCAGCCGGGAGCCCTTATTTCCCTTTGTTTCCCACAAAAAGCAAAAGATCCCAAAGCAATCCAGCACCATTCTGACCACGCCTTACACCACATGCTCTGGAAATAAAATAGCCCCTTTGGCCCCTTGAAAAGCACAGCCATCTGTAATCCGTCCAGCTCCCTGCTAGCCAGACCGTCCCTAGCGAGAGACACTTTTAAATTGCTTGCCTTTGATGAAAATGAACCTGCTCTCCATGAAGCATCTCTAAGAAAATAAAGTCGGGCCTGATTCCTGCTATGCAAACAGATATGTACAGTAACTCCCTGAATCAGCTTCTTCTCGTCTAAAATGGAGCTGCCGCCGTTTATTCTGATGTCAGAGAGCGAACATGGACGAGAATGCACTTCTGATCATTAAGATCATATCAAGTTTGCAAAGCTTCGTTCCTACTAGGAGATGAAAGTTCCCTGCTGGTGTAGATGCAGAATGCTTGTGAACTGAGCCGCAGAATGGCCATGGAAGTGTAGGGATGAGTTTGAAATTACTTCCTGCACGAATGTGCCCATAATACCAGAAGGGAGAGCACCCCAACCCCATTAAAAAAAAAAAAATTTAAAAAAAAAAACAAAGCAAAACACGAAGCATCTCTTGGAACAGGCAGGTGGTGGATCATACGTTCCCGGGGTGGAGAATGAGCTTCTTGCTTTTAAAAGCAATTGATTTTATAGGGAAACGTGTCAAGAGTTCTGGTTTTCAAAATGATTCTGTTCGTTGAGTGTTGGGAAATAATACATACTGCTAATTGCCTGGGAAATAGCTGGATTGTTTAACTGGGGTTTCCAACCATGGTTGGAAGGAAGCTCCTAGGCCAGCCGTGGGCAAATACGGCCCGCGGGCCGGATCCGGCCCCTTCGGCTGTTCTATCCGGCCCGCAGAGCCGAAAGAGCGGAGGGTTCTCTTGCTCTCCCCTCCGCTCCTTTACTTTGAATTTATATTAGTTCACACAAACACTCCATCCATGCTTTTGTTCCGGCCCTCCGGTCCCGTTTAAGAACCCATTGTGGCCCTCGAGTCAAAAAGTTTGCCCACCCCTGTCTAGGCCTTTCAGCCTTTCCTGTCACGGATTAATAGCTGTTTTGAGGCTGCGTCTGATTTAACTCTTCCAGGCGTGAAATCTGCATCCCCTCACTTTGTGTCTAGGGCAGTGGTCGGCAAACTGTGGCTCGCGAGCCACATGCGGCTTGCGAGCCACGGTTTGCCACTCTGTTGACTAATGAGTTTGCTGACCACTGGTCTAGGGCATCAGCTACCATGTTTTTCAGTTAAAACTCCATGAGTGACCTAAAAGAGCAGTGTGACGTGTCTGTTTCAATGAAGCCTGCATAGCAGATGAGATAGAAAATACCAGAGGAGAAACATGTTGCCTGATTTTACCGGCATCTGTGCTGAGCTGCCTAGGTGAGCAGGTTCAGGAAAGCTGCTGAGTGTCCCTGGAGAGGGGCCAGGGGAGTGTTAACTGCCATGAGGGGTCATTTTTTGGACATGTAGCAGCTTGTCCCTTGCCCTAATTTCATAGTTGAATGTCTCAATCATGTTTAGATTGGCTGGAGGTAATGTGGAACCTGAGAAAGGAAATTTGCTTTGTGTTTTCTTTCTTTCCTCGGTTGTTTCTCCGAGGCACTAATGTGAATGTGTCTCATTTAGAGAATCTGTGTTTGCTTGCCGTATCGGCCCAGTGGAATGAGCCAGAACCATAGTCTGTGATCGAAGCTAATTGAACCCACCAGTCATGCCTGCTTGTTTCATCATCCAGTCATTCAAACAAATATCACATGCATACAATAAGCAAAGCACCTATGCATGTAAGAGGAAGTAGACCCTCATAAATGTAAAATGAGACCGCTCATGCACCACTTCCGCCAGGAAGCCTTCCCGCATCCACTAGGCCAGGGGTTAGCAAATTTTTTCTGCGAATGTCCAGAAAGTAAATATTTTTGGCTTCACCTGTGAGCCACCTATGATCTCCGTGACATAGTCTTTTTGGCTTTTACTGCCCTTCAAAAATGGGCAAAACCTTCTTAGTTCAGGAGCTAAATATGGTTTGTGGGCCATCGTGTGCCAACCCCAAGGCCAAGGCACGTGGCCCTTGTTTCATCACCCGTAGCAGCCTCCACGTTGTACGGAAAAGAGCTGAACTGTGAATTCTCAGAGAGGAGGCCCTTGGGTCTTTGCAGGCCTCAGCACTGGCTAGTGCTCATTTTCCAAATACCCAGTGACTCCACCCTCCAGTTTTATATTCCTCCTGGGAAAACAAGGTCTATACGGAAACCGGTGATGCAGCAATTCGGAACACAGTGGGTGTTCTTGGCAGGCCCTGGCAACTTGGGCTTCCCGGGATCTAACCCCAAGTTGAGAAACAAGTGTTTACAATGCCTTCTTACGTCTTCAAAATAGCTCTAAGGGAGACCTTGCTCTGGAGTTCATCAGCTCCTTATCTGGGGTCTTATTTGTTCTCCTTTAACATGCAACTTTTAACCAATAGAATCGCTTTTTTAAAATCAGAACTTAAGAGATGGACAGCAACAGAGAAGGGGAGAGGGTTGTGATGGTGCAGAGCAGAGCAGCAGGCCCAGGAACAGCCCTGAGATTGACACCTGCCAGCCTGGCCTCGGGGAAGGAGATGGAGTAAATGAAGAGAGATGCGGAGCTAGATGAGTGCAGAGCACAATTATGTTTGCTCTTAATAGGTTTTCAGTCATCAATTAAGTGTTGAATTATGCTCATTATGCTCTCTTTAAAAATGCAGCCAAATTTAGCTTCCAATTTCAAAGTATTAGATCTACATACACATCATGGTTAAAATTCAAATATGCAGGCACTTGCAGGCAGTAAGTTTTGCTTACCTGGAAAGTTCACTCATTTGGACCCTCTCACGTATGAATAATATGGGATGGAAGACGCCTTGGCCACCCACCCAGCATGAAGAGCAAGAGCGATGACCTCAGAGGGCCTGAGCTGACCCTCCCCTTCCAGCTATGTGAACCAAGGCAAGTCCCTTAACCTCTCTAAACCTCAGTCTCCTCATCTGTGTAATGGGCACCTTTAGGGTCATCAGAGGGCTAGGTAAAATTATCTCACTTAGATAGTCATATTATTCTGTGATCAGTAAGTAAACATATTATTGCATATTATTCTGTGGTAAGTTAAGTCAAGTTCTCAACACAGAAGCTGGCACAAAATGAGTGCTTAAGTAAGCTAGCTACGGGTATTACCCTCCTTATCCGTACTGTTTATGATTAAGTGTGAAAATGAGTTCGGCACCCTCACAGCACTGAAGGACACTGCGGAAAGGGTAGATGCGGGGAACGCACCTGAGGCTGCACCTTGGAGGGGGTGCTACTTGACCTGCAGCTCTCAGCCCAGTTCTAGAAGCCGGGCCAGGCATGAGACAGATTCCCCTGGGACACATACCACCCCCCACCCCGGACCACACTGTTTGGTTAGGTTGGGAAAGGCTGTTTTCTAGTAGAAATCTGCCCACGTAATACTACATCCAATTGTCCTATACGCTCCCAAATATTTTGAATTCCTGGTGCCCTATCACATTGTTTTATTGCTAAGCCGTGGGAGGAAGGGAGCGTGAAAGGGGAGAGCAACGATTGCGTTTACTTACCTCAGCAACCCAGACCCCTCCTCAAGGAAGAGGAAAGATGTCAATTTTCTCCTAAAATTTTCTTTCAAACTGTTCAGCTTCACACTGCACTCCATTTTATTAGCAAAGTGTGATGGGGGGCGGGGGGCGGGGGGCAGATGTGCCCCTGGGCTATCGCCTTTACCAGCAAGGACCCGAAAGGCCTGGCCCCTTCTGGGAAACACGTCCAGCCGCTGATGTAACACAGAGAAAGGAGACACTGGGATGAGGGAATTTGGCTGGAGCAACGGGAAACGCCGGGAGCCTGTGGGCCGTCACCAGACTGGCGGTGTGATCCCTGGGAGGGAAGACAAAGGTAGCTCTGGCCGCTCTGACTGGGGCTTGCCCACCTGGCGGCCCCTGCCCGCCCTCCCCCAAGGCTGTCCCCATTCATTCGGGACGCCGTCCCCACATCGGCTCCGCCCGTGCGGCCGAGGCTCTCCAGGCCTGGTGTCTGTGTCCTTGGCCACAGGGGCGGCTATAGCGGCAGCTGACCTTGGAGCCTTGGCATCCCACGTGTTCCGCCGGGTGTCAGTGCAGACGGCTCTGCCCTTGAATCATCCAGGTAGGCAGAACGATGGGCTTTTTATTGACTTTCCCTGAGACCAGAAGCGAAGGGAAGGGGTGGGGGATATCAAAACAATAGATGGCATGTTCTCTGTGTCCTCATGAGCGATGGTGGGAACAGTCAGAACCCTAGGGACAAGGACAGAGCCAGGGAGAGAGGGGGGCCGGGAAGGGGAGGGGAAAGCAGACGTGCACTGCTCCCCACACTGAGAGGGAAGCTGGGAGCTGGGAAGGGCAGCGGCTATGACGCTGAGTGATGCATCAGTGCCTGCGGCCCCCTGGTCGAGTTCTCACCTCTCACGCTTTACCCTGTCCCCTTCCTGGGATGAGTCCTTGGAAGCCACGGCCCCTCTTGCGAGCCCAGACAGTGTCGTTTCCCCTCCCTCCCTCTCCTTTCTGCTAGTTCCCAGCACGTCAGCGAGGAGCCTCCAGGCTCCGGGGACAGGACCACCGTGGCTCACAGGTGCGGGCGCTGCTCACACAGCTGTGCTCATCACCACACCTGTGTCCCAGGTCAAGCCGTTGCTATTGGAGATCTTGCTATCCCTTTTCATTCATTCATTCGTTTCCCAGCAAGCGGGTATTGCTGCTCCCCCACCCCTTCGTGTGACAGACCCTGGACCTGGGGCTCAGCCCCTCATGCTGGGGGACAAGGACAGTAAGGAGCAGCCTGTGGCCACATCCCACCTGTGTGTGGTACCCGGAGGTCCTGAAAGAGAGAGGAGTGAGTGCCACCTGTAGGGGAGGCGTGTGGTCAGGCAGGTAATGCGGGAGGATGTGCGGTGAAAAAGATGAGAAGGCGTGTGCCGGCTGCTGACATTCACAACACAGGGACCAGAACAAGCCAAGGCATCCTCGTCGGCCTGTGCTCAGAGCTACTGGCCTTCCCTGCATCCCTGAAAGTGCTTTTCCTATAAACCTGTGGCAGACGGGAGGATTGTCTCTGTTTCTCCACTTATGCCCTAAGTCTCTACCTGGCATGCTGCCCTGCGAGTGCCCTTGGCCGTGCCTTCTAAGTATTTTGTAAACTTTGTTTCCTCTATTTTTTTTATTTATTGTTGAGAGAGAGAGAGAGAGAGAGAGAGAGAGAGAGAGAGATTTCTTGTGCCCCATATTTATGTGTTCATTCGTTGATTCTTGTATGTGCCTTGATCTGGGATCGATCCCGCAACCTTGGCCTATCAGGACCTCCCTCTAACCAACTGAGCTACCCGCCACGACCCATTTCTTCTTTTACTATGTTGCACTTTTTCCCTCCCAGCATCGACCCCTTCTGCTGTTGGAAATTTCACAAGACAAACAGAAGTTTCTCTTCCTGGGTAGCAATTTCCATTCATGAAAAATGGCCTCGCGTGCAGTCAGGAAGCAGAGCAGGTTGCGAAGCTCCGTAATTTGTTTCCCATCAACTAATAATCTTATTGTGATGAATAATGTAGCGCCTTTAATGCTTCCACGAGGTTATGGATGGCGCTGAGTGTCGGGAGGGAAGCCGACAGCTCGTGTGGCAAAGCCGTTCCTGCTCCTTTCACACGGCATCGTTTCTTAAGCACCTTGCACAGATACCTGAGCTTTAGCAAATGATATGCAAATGAACTGAAATACAAAAACTATTAGCCTTGTGCTGATGGGATTTTTACACAGAGGTTGATTCCGTTTTTGTTGTTCTTTTTTTTTTCCAGTGTGCTTTTGAAATTACTTTTTATTGTTGAGAGTATTACAGATGTCCCCCACTTTCTCCCCTTTGTCCCCCTCCATCTGGCTCCCACCATACCCCCGGCCTTCACCGCACTATTGTCTGTGTCCAGGGCTGTGCACATATGCATGTAAGTTCTTTGGTTAATCTCTTCCCACCCCCTCCTTCCCTCTGAGATTCGTCAGTCTGTTCCATGCTTCCATGTCTCTGGACTTATTTTATTTTTTATTTTTAAGGACATGATATATCTGTTGAAAACAGACTTTCAAGATTGAGGATGGGTTTGCTCCTTGTTTTTGAGAGAATGGCCTCATTTCTCTCCCGGAAGTGGCTCCTGCCTTTCCTTCCCCAATTAACACCAAATGAGTGTGTCCTATTCTTCACATTTGTCAAGGCATTTAGTTTTTATTATAGACTAGAGGCCCGGTGCTCGAAATTCATGCACGGGGAGGGGCGGGGAGGTCCCTCAGCCCAGCCTGCAACGATGCCAGCATTCCGCACTCCGGCCGGCCTATGGCCAGAGGCCCGCCCGCCAACCCTCCTTCCCTCCGTGGGTCGGGGTGCATGGGACACTGGGGCTCATCGCCAGGGCGACGCCACCCCAGCGTCCCAGCGCCCCAACCGCTATGGGCACCACCATCTTTGTGACAGAGTGATGGTTAATTTGCATAATACCCTTTTATTAGATAGGATTTTTAATTATCACACAGTACAATTGCCTTTATTGTGTGCAGTTCTGTGAATCCTAACTCATGTATAGATTGTGTAGCAACCACCATTGTCATGACACAGAACAGCCCCATCTCCTCAAAATGCTCCCTGTGCTCCCTTACGTAGTCACACCCTCTCCCAGGCCCACTTCCCGGCAGTCGCTGATCCCTCAGTCCTATCGTTTTGTCCTTTTGAGACTGTCCTATGAGTGGAATCAGTATGTAACCTTTTGAAACGGACTTGTTCAATCAGTATAGCACCTTTGAGATGTGTCCACGTTGTTGCCGGTACGTGGAGTTGACCTTCTCATGCCTGCATTGTACAGGCTGGCCCACTCTGCTTGTCCATGCGCTTGTTGCAGGGCATCTGGCTGCCTCTGGTTTCCCGTGATTATGAATCAAGCTGCTACAAATGTTCATGTGTACTTTGGGGGGAATACAAGTTTTTTGTTTCATTTAGAGTGAATACCTGGGGTTGGGATTGTCAGGTGGTGTGGTCAGTGTAACATCATGGGAAACTGTTTTCCAGCACGACTGTACCATTTAGTATTCCCACCCCAGTGCGTGAGGATTATACCATGGTATTTTGATTGGAGTTCATGTCTGTCAAAAGTATATTCTAGCCCTGGAAGAGTAGCTCGGTTGGTTACAGCATCGTCCCGATACACCAGGGTTGCAGGTTCAATCCCTGCTCAGGACACATACAAAAATCAGCGAATGACTGCATAAATAAGTGAAACGACAAATCAACGTTTCTTTTTCTCTCCCTCTCTCTCTCTTTCTCAAATCAATAAAATAACAATAATAACAATATGTTACAGCATAATACTCAATTTTGTCATGTGCTGATTCTGGTTAATTTCACAAGTCATTTACTTTTTAGTGCCCTAACGAGACAGTCCTTACATTTTTTTGTCAGTTAACTTTTTTTATTTTTAAAGAAACATAAAGTGTATTTGCCTGTTTTTCTCAATTCTGTTTATGGTTTCTTCTTTGGTGCAAACTACATGTGTTTTCATTAGAAAAACATAAATAATGGGTTTTTCTGTGGTTCGTGGAATCAGGGTGACTGCTCAGGGGACCGGTAGATGTGCAGGTAGATTGGACAATCAGAATAAACCCAATGGTGAAACCTCTTCTAATCTTCCACTTCCATTTTCACTTTATGAATCCAATATCTCATCCCCATTATGTGTCCAAGGAGGAGCCCAGGCCGTGGGTCCTACGGCTGCTTCAGAACCCCAAGTGGGAATGACCCGTCCGGACCTTGTGAGGAAAGCAACATGGCACGGTTGAGGACTCCAGCTCGCCGTGTTCTGTTATCTAGAATTAAGCATAAAAGACAGTTGCTAAATACCACATGCAGCTGAAAACACAAATGAACCAAATGGTACAGTTTCTCTCCACAGGTAATAATTAACATTCGCACCAATTTCTCTGTGTCCCAGGGCGTATCCTGGTATGCTAACAAAAAGCCTTCTACCTGAGGACATGCATGGATGTAGGCCCAACAGAATAATGAGTTAGCCTCGCGAGATAAAACTGATGGGGAGAGCATGGGGGCCGGGTGGGGGGGGCGAAATAGTCACATTTAGCTTCATAATATGCATAGATGAAAATTTTTCAGAGCAATGTGTCATAATGGCCCTTACAAAATTTGTATACATGGAGCTGAAACCTGAATGAAAACATATATGGAAAAGTCAAGCATTTTTATAGTTAACAAGGCAGGGGGAGGGATAGAGTGGAATTTTTATAGCTCAACAAAGAGGTCAACGTAAGATATGACCCTTTCTTTACCTTTGTAGAGGTCAGAGACTCTGTAGCCTCAAAAATCCATGGGACCCAGCAAAGATGCTCAATAATTAATTGTCCAACGAATGAGCATGGGAACCGATGAAGACATGAGTGAAGGAATGAACCAACAAATGATGGGAAATCGTTTGCCACAGCGAACTGAGCTCATGTGTCCCTAGTTTTGTGTAAGCAATTTAATTGGAGAGAAGGCAAAAGAAATTTTGTGGGTAGAGGTGTCGTGTCTTTGGATTTCTCCCGGAAAATAAACGTGTTTTTTTTATCAAGTGGCTATTTGCATGTGACATTGCCAGGCTCTGTACAAAGAGAGACCCATAGAATGAAAACTCTTTCCAATTGTGTGCCATGTATAATTTAGAGAGATGTGTGAAGATTTAATGGGATAAATATGGCCAACTGGAGTTTCTCAATATACATAGTACCAGTGTTCACTCAAATGTTAGTCCTGGAGCAGAGCCACCATCAAATGCCTTATACGTATCATCATAGAATCAGAAAGCCCTTGAATTTCACCTGATCCCGTTTATAAAGTCTTTCTCAAGGGGTAGGCACTTTATATATCTTGCTTTTGACTTGCAAACTCTCTGCAGAACTAGCTTTTTCTTTGCCACATCCAGTTGCTTTTTGTATCACCAACTATATATCCATCACTGAACCAGGATTCACCCTGCTCAGGTAAGTCAGGGGCCTGTCACAGAGATTCTTTAATACAATAGATTCACGATGGAAAGCAAACCGCTTCAGGTGACACAGAGGGCCACCAGAGATCCTGTTAGTCAGGTTTTGGAAATAAAATGTGTCTATTCCCACGTGGGGTGTGTCAGAGGCCCCTGCCATCATTAGTTCTGTGGGGATTTCTGCTTAGATAGCATTTGTTGTCATGTTTCGGTTGCTGCAGGAAGAGAAAAAAAATTGCCACCGCTTGCATGAGATAGAGCTGTGTTTTGGCAAGGAAGCCACAACAATGTTTTTTCCTTGAATGGTGGTCAAGTTCAAGCTTTTGAGATTTGTCTCCAATGATGCCATGCAGCAGCTCCTTTGAAAGACGTTCATTTCTGTTAGAATTTGGACCTTCCTTTGACTCCTTTGTAGTTACCGTACCTCTCATTATGTAACTAATTAATTTGGTAACCTGTCATTGTGTTTGCTAAGTGTTCCAGGGACCAAGGATTGGGCAGAGAATAAAATAGCATCCTTGCCTTCAAGGTGCTTACTTTCTAGAGCAGGGGTGGGCAAACTTTTTGACTCGAGGGCCACAATGGGTTCTTAAACTGGACCGGAGGGCCAGAACAAAAGCATGGATGGAGTGTTTGTGTGAACTAATATAAATTCAAAGTAAAGGAGCGGAGGGGAGAGCAAGAGAACCCTCCGCTCTTTCGGCTCCGCGGGCCGGATAGAACAGCAGAACGGGCCGAATCCGGCCCACAGGCCGTAGTTTGCCCACAGCTGTTCTAGAGCAAAGGGACAATTTTTAATGATGTGATAATATATGCTTTTGAGGAAAAGAGAGTATAGTAAGGAGGGTGAGACTGCTGAGGTTGTCTGGGAAGAGGTGGCTTAAACGGTGACATGTGAGCCCAGCCAGCATGGCTCAGTGGTTGAGCATTGACCTTTGAACCAGGAGGTCACAGTTCGAATCTTGGTCAGGGCACATGCTTGGCTTGCGATCTCGATCTCCAGTGTGAGGCATGCAGGAGACAGCTGATCCATGATTCTCTCTCATCATTGATGTTTCTATCTCTCTCTCCTTCTCCCTTCCTCTCTGAAATCAATTTTAAAAAAAATTTGAAGGGGACATTTGAACTGAGTCCTGCACATGGTGAAGGCATGAGCCACTCAATTATTTGTGTCCCCAGGCCAAGGGCATGGCGAGCGCAAAGGTCCTGAGACAGAAGCCTGCTTGGCTCAGTCCCAGATCCAGCCAAGGCCAGTGAGGATCTGGGCCTTTCATATTTGTTTCAATGTTTTCCCTGAGAACTGGGCTCGAAACTGAATGAAAGAGACAAACCTAGGTGATATTCTGGCCAATCTTATCTGCATCCCAGATTTCAACTGCCTTTGTTGTTGCTTTTCCGTCTGCCTGAAACCTTGTTCCCCCAGACACTGAAACGGTTCCCTCTGTATTTCCTTCAGGTCTCTGATCAAATACGGTCTTATTGAGAAGCCTTCCCAGATCACACTATTAAAGTGTCAGATAAACAGTGTTAGAGATAGAAATTATTTTCTCCGCTAAATCTGATTATTTCACGAGAAAGATGACTCACTTTCTCTGTTATGGGATTAAGAATGATCCCATTTGAGATGATAAATACCAGAAAATTTCAGTAACCCAAGAAGCCCCGAGAAACAAATTGCTAATTCATGACTTAAACCATTGAAATGTGATGAATAACTCAGGACCTCAGTGAGTTGTTGAATGGTGAAGTGCAACGATAGAGCAACCTGCAGGGTTCATGGATGAGCGTGAGTAAAAGAAACGTAAAAGTCTTGACTACCATAGGCTTTTCATGCAAAATGGGGGCTAATGTTAAGCAGGAACACCGGGATTCGGGAAAACCTGGGCCTTCTGAGGGCTGATTTTCATAGGGAATAAGAAAATTTATACTAGGTGAAAAGAAAAAAGAAAAAAAAGCTACTGTGAGGCCCTTCAAATTGCCCACTGAGATGGTTTCATTTCAGTTGCAAAAAAAGGTGAAAATAAAGAGCACTGATTATCTTCATGTTCTGCAAGACCTCGAGCTCCTATAACTCATTAGTAGGACAAAGGGACCCTTATTCTTAATGATGCTATTTACCTTTAACATATCTGGCAACAGGAAGTTTTCCAAGTCATTAAATTAATAATCTCTGAATCACGGGGTCTTTTTATTCCTCTCTTCACACTCGCAAGAGAGAATTCGCTTATTTAGGCAAAAATAAATGACATTTCCCAAGTACTTTCTGTTTGAAATGCATTTTCTAAGCACTTCCACTTTAAGTATACTATCTCATTTAACTGTCTTTACCAAGTAGGAATGGTTATTAACCACTTGTGAATGGAAGAGTGCGGGGAGGGTGTTGGATTTTCTCATTTTTCCCTGCTTAGCCCTGGGTACCCCTGGGTTCATGCTACAGAATAAGAAGGGCCAGGAGCAATGTAATTCTGGGCAGGCTTCTTGAGGAAGCTCTCGGATATTTGTTTTCTTGGGTAATTACCTGACTACACGTATGCATGCATCTGTGTGTGTGCATGTATGTGTGCATGCGTGTGTGTGTGTTTTGAAGGCAGAAAGGGTCTCCTAAGAATATCTCTAGTACCCCCGATACATCCCATCACCTCAGCAGTCACCTGCCATGAAACCAGATGCGGTCTGAGGTCTGACATTCAGCTGACTTCTGTTTACCGAGTGTGGAGAAACTTTTGTTCCCTCACACTATAAGGCATGGACCATGAGAGATTTGGGGAAAAGGTCACCCAGATAGTAAGTAATTCTGCTGAGCTTTGAAGTGAAAATGCCCCAGGAACCTCTATTCTGCACTTGCCCTTTGACAGGTGTGTGCAGGACTAACAAATACTGGACATCAGAGCTGGTGCCCGGCTCCTGCTCGTCAGAGTCTCATCTGGAATCAAAATCATATTTTATCTTTGTTCCATCATCTTCCTGTGCTCAGGGAAAAGCACTGTGACCGTCTCATAGACAGAAAGAAAAAGTATGAAATACACCCCACGGGAAACCTGAAGAGCTAAAGAAGGCCATCTTGATGGAAGAAAATCCCTCTTCAAGTTTTATTTTAAAGAAAGAAATATATATATATATATATATATATATATATATATATATATATATATATATATAGTTTGGTCTTTGAAAAACGTATTACTTTTCATGGGAAGGGAAATACCCAAATTTTGCCCAGCCTATTTTACAGTAAGACCTTGAAAAGCTGAGCCAGAATGAGGGGAGTTTAAATTTTTGATGCAATTCTCTGCTCGGGGAAGTGATAATGCAGCTCAAATAACAGAGAGTATTTTCTGCGACAGCGTAACAATCAACATAATGTCTGGGCGTATTAATAATTTCACTCCTAAACTTCTCGATAGGGAGAGCATGGGCCTTAATAGCATTGGCGAGATCCTTAGGGCAATTGAAAAACCCAAAATCATTACTTTCCGCTGATAGGCTTGCCTCTCCCCGAGGATGCCGCGATACCAGGGGTAATGCAGATTTATTGAAATGCGCCGATAGGCGCTGCTCGGATGAGCTCTGCAATGAAATCTCTTTAGAAGGGCTCCTCTCAAATATTTCAAGTGGTCTTTTTTCGGCTTTGTCATTTGGAAAGGAGCTAAATGGAGTTGACATTGATCTCAAGTGATACTTTCCTGATGATTTCAGAAAGCAAGAGTGTAAGGAGTACGGGAAAATGATGTGGTACCTATGATTAAAATCCCTTTCTGACCTTTCCTATGTGAGCACTTGCCCTATTTGGGCAGGATGGTCCCAAACCTGCAATCGCTGGTTCTTCACCCAATTCCAGAGTTCCCTCCTCCCTCCCCGTCCCCGCGTGTGGGGCTCTCTCTCCAATGGGATTATGGCCATGCCCAAGGCATCAGCACAAGTTCCAGGATCCCCGTGGGACTCTGGAGTGTGCAACAGGCACTCAGAAGGCCATTAATCATCTAACAATCTCCATCTGAAATATATCCACAGCAGCGGGGTCCCAGCCAAAGCTCCTCTGAAGGACCGGCTTCCGGTTGCCGGGGAAAGATGTTTGGGCGTGGTCTGAACTCTGAAGTGTTCCCCATCTGAGATCTAGTGTTCTGCATCTGTGTTCCCAGCGGGGCTCGCAACAGACATCTTGGTTATATTAAAAAAAAAAAAAATAGAGGGAATCACCATTTATGTGTAATGTCAAGAACAGGCAAATGCACTGCAGACTGAAGGGTCCTGGGTTCGATTCCAGTCAAAGGCACATGCCCAGGTTGTGGGCTCCATCCCCAGTGTGGGGCATGCAGGAGGCAGCTGATCCATGATTCTCTCTCTCATGGATGTTTCTATCTTTCTCTCCCTTTTCCCTTCCTCTCTAAAATCAATAAAAATATATTATAAAAAAAAAGAAGAGGCAAATCCATAGAAACAAAAAGGAGATGACTCTGTGCCGGGAATTTGGGGAAGGAGGGCATAGAGAGGATGTTAATGGGTAAGGGGTTTCCTGGAGGGGTGGTGAAATGTTCTCAAATTGGATAGTGGTGATGGGTGTACAACTTGGTAAATATACTAAAACACACACACACTAAAATGTGTACTTTAAAAAGCTGAATTTTATTACATCTTAGTAAAGCTGTTATAAAAGGAAAAAAGGATAGGTGATCCGGCAGAACCAGGGAAAATAGATAAAAACAGAAGGGATGAGAGTCGCATTCCCTGTGTCCAGCTGTCTTCCTGTTAAAGGGCCCTCAAAGGGCAATAAGAATTCACTGAATTAAGCTGAAGGAAGACCCATCAGATTTCAGCAAACAACTGGAATGCTCAAAGAACAGAGGCCTGCTCTGGCCCTTCTCCCGGAGGCCCTCCAAAAGTAACCCCCAGGAGTGTAAGTTGTTAACTCATCTGTTCGATCATTCTTTCATTCAGTCATTCATCTACTCATTCATTCATTCATCCACTGGGTCCTAGTTCTGCGCCAGACACGGGGATAGAAAAACAAGAGTGGCAGGCTCCTGGCACTGGATGAGTCAACAGTGTAGCAGGAAAGCCCCAAAATAATATGAAACCGTGTGCCAAGGGTCATGCAACAGAGATGTGCCCAGTGTGCACTCGAGAGGGGAACAGGTGTATTACCGCTAAATACCAAATTCAAGAAACGGAACATTATTTAACCTCCCTGCACCTCAATTTGCTCATCTTTAAAATGGAGAATAATATTTACTTGGAAGGTTATTATACGTTTTAAATGAGGTGAGATATGGCGAGTGCTTAACACAGCTGGTGCTTACTCAGTGAGGGCTGTTTCGAGATGATCGAAGATGTCCCTCCAAACCCTGGTGTTTAACGAATGCAGGTGGAGCCGACCACATCTTGGTTTCTGAGCCTGCAAATGATCGCTCCTTGCGACTGCAGGCCTAGCAGCGTGGATCTGTGTCCTTGAGAAGGCACTTGGAAGGTTTTCCTCTGAGGTCATATATTTTGTGGAAGCAAGAGAACAACAAATCATTGCTTATGAGTGAGCACAGCCATTTCCTTCTCTGCCGCTCTGTGCTGGCTGAGAGGGGCCTTTCCATCCAGGATAGCCCCCTGGTCCAGAACTGTGCAGGCGGGCCGAGGATGCGCTGGCCAGGGTTGTGGCCTCAGGCCTGGAGATGAGAAAAGAGACATGACTTGGCCCCTTCTTCATCCTTTCTTCCTTTTTCTCCTCCCTTCTTCATCCTTTCTTCCTTTTCCTCCTCCCTTCTGAGACATGGGGAAAGGCTGCAGCTTGTGACAACAGTGGCCAGACCTGACAAACACTGCAGACCAGCCAACGGCCCTGCAAAGCCAGCAACACCATACGTCGGTCAGTAATCTATATACATAAAAGGCTATCTATATACATAAAAGGCTAAGCAACCGTCCGACCGTCCGACCGACCGTCCAGTAGCTATGACGCGCACTGACCACCGGGGGGCAGATGCTCAACGCAGGAGCTGCCGAGCTGCGGTCTCTTGGCAGCGGTGGTTCTCGGGTGATGCACCCCGGAACCAAAGAGGAGGGAGCCCAATTCCTCGCAATCCCTCTTGCATTCCAGGACCCTTCAGGGGATGTTGGAGAGCCAGTTTTGGCCCGACCCCCACAGGCCAGGCCGAGGAACCCCACCTGCTGGAGGGACCCCCCTCACTCGGCCGGCTAGGGAGGGACCACAGAAGGTTGGCTTCAGGGCATGTCCGCCCGTCTTGCCCAGTCCCACCCCAGCGGCCACCACCCGGGACCGCCTGCATTAGTCCCTGCACCAGAGGGACTAATTAATTTCCTTTCAGAGTGCACGAATCCGTGCATCGGGACACTAGTCAAAAAATAAAAGCCCATTCCTTAGGGGACAAATCATTCCTTAGATATCAAGACAGGGAAGAAGGAAGCAAGCTGAATGTTCAAAGTGCCCAGTACTTAAGAGACAACTCAAGAAATCTCTTTCCCTCCTTTTGCAAACACGGGAGAAGGTTGGTTCTGGACCCACTCCTCCATTTCCTGGTTTTTGGCAAAGTACCTTTTGCCAGAGCAGGAAGGGCAGCCGGGACTGAGCTGGGACCCAGCATGCCCTTGTGTCTGCCTCTGGCAAACCTAACTGCTGCCCATCCCTCCGCGAGCCAGCGCTGCAGCTCAGCTCCGAGGAGGAAGTTTGGGGAGGGCCTGTGGGGAAGGCGCAGGAGAGGGACCGCACTGCAGTGTGGTGGTTCTGGCCTATTTCTCCCGACTCAGGCAGCACTGGGAGGTGCAGAGATTGGAGGCAGACAGTTCCCTCCAATTTCTCGCAAGATTTGGTTCTGCCATTTAAGCAAATGTGCAAAGAAGTGGATCGAGCCAGTTCTCCTCTGTATTTGCAAGGGCACGTATGCACCAGGGCAGGGTCTGGTTCTTTGCCTGTGTGAGTGCATCCTGCGGCCTGGTGCTCCTTTGCATACGGCAGAGTGGGGAAGAGGCTGTGGGGTCGAATAGCAAGCAGCTCTACCACTTACTAAGCCACGTGACCTTTGGTGCCTTACTTGACCTCCCAGAACCTCACCTGCTGGATCTGTGAAATGGGGATGATAACAGAACCTGCCCCACAGGAGTGCATGGGAGTACATTGAAATAATTGATGTACAGCACTTTGCCCAGGACCAGGCACACAGGGAGAGCTTAACTCATAGCAGCTGTTTCCAATAGGAGTGTTGTGTAGTGATTAACATCAATTGCTTTGCTTATGGAAATGAAGCCGTTCTGAATCCCAAGTTTCATTTCCACAGGCTCTTCCAGAGACTTTCTTGCAGGGGTCCTCAAACTTTTTAAACAGGGGGCCAGTTCACGGTCCCTCAGACCGTTGGAGGGCCGGACTATAGTTTTTAAAAAAAAAAAAAACACTATGAACAAATTCCTATGCTCACTGCAGGCCCGGGACGAGTCGGCTGCTAAGCAGGACAGGCAGTGGCACCTGGCGGGCGGGATAAATGTCCTCGGCGGGCCGCATGTGGCCCGCGGGCCGTAGTTTGAGGACCCCTGCGTCTTGAGAATGCCTGTCTCAATGCCTGGGCCATGTCACTTAGCCATTGTGCCCTTCTGCAGACAAGCTGAAGGTGGGGATGGGGTCTGAGGTTGGCAGTTTTGCCTCCATATGTTGACTTGATCTCACCCTACAGAAAGCTGCCACTCAAAGAGCTAGGAAAACGGGAGTGCTCCAGGAGGTACACAGCACTTGCCCCAGAGCCATAGTTGTTGTTGCTGTAATTACTATGATTCGTGTTATTAATTATAACACAATAACATATGATAACATTTATTAATAGCTTGCCATGTGCCAAGAATTGTGCAAGCTTCTAATAGATAGTCTCATTTGATTCTCCCAACAGCCAAATGAGAGAAGTACAATTATTATACCCATTTTCCAGATAAAGAAACCGGCTCAGAAAGAAAAAAAATATATATATGGAACTTTCCAGAGATCACACAGCTAGTAGCTGGCCGAGCCCGGGTTCAAAGCCGACCACCAGCCTGGCTATCTGCAACAGGCTCTTCTTAGCTCTCACCAAAGACTGTTATTCTTGAAAATCCTCACCTCCAATTTCCCCTGGCTCCCGTTCAAGGTCATATCTGAACAGGGCGTCCTGGTGCCAGTTTTCATCAACCAGAGTCTGCAGAGTCTCTGCCAACAGCCTCCCACGTGTAGCATCTTTAAATTGCTGTCAAGATAGAACTTGCCCCATAGACATGATTTGGTAGAAGGCAGAGAGTTTGTGGTTAATTCATCATCTCAGGGTCTGAGGGGTTGAAAAATTTAAAGACCAACATTTGGCATGGCTTCTTCCAGAATGAGTGAATTATTAGCAGTCAGGCAGGCCTCGACTTTTATTTCTATCATACCTTTTATGATCATTTTTAATCTCTGGGAAAAAAATTGGTGTGGACTCTAGAGTAAGACAAGGGTATCTAAGTTTATCCCTACCCTCCCACCCACGTCCATACACCCCTCCACCCCAGCCCCTTGGCAAGTAAGGCCCAACCTAAATGCCTCCCTCAGCTGTTTATTTAACAAGATGCAACAACAATGGCCGATTATTAAGAATTTACTCCCTCAGCTCCAAAGAAAATCCTTTCTTTATACGTTACTTGCAGTGTGGGTGTGGGCTGTTTCTACAGGCTGTTTGAACACCGCTAGTCTAGTCAACACAAGAGTTGCTACTCCAAAATGTTCCAGTCCCCACGTCTAGCTTTGTTGGAATTGATATTGTTACCCAACAAAGAAGCACTGCTTTATCTTTCTTAAGACTCCACTGTCAACCTACTGACATTTAGGAAGAACAGAGGATGTGAATGGCATGCCCGTCAAGATCAAAATTTCTGGCAACTCCCCCACAACGGATCTAAAAACACAGAAGTAGAGACCATTCAGGCAAACAAGACCAAACAAGCAAACAAGATGCATTAAGTGCACATTCAAAGGCTAGATTGTCAATAGACAGGCGGCACCTTGTCCACACTTTGACTTACCTTTGCTGGGTGTCTCACCTGTCCCACCCTGGCTTCTCACAAAGAACCAATGCACAGCTCCTTTTCCCTAGGACAAAAGCCACCCAGTCCCTAAAATAACTCCCAGGTTCTCAGCTCAAGGCATATCAGGTGCAATATAACAGGTTAGCCCTGCGATTTTAATGACAGTTGCCTTTCACCTGCGAATGGCATACTTATTAGGTTGATACTATGTGAGCATTTATGTGACATAGTTATTCATGGCTCAATTGCATTATTATGTGATTTCATATTCGTGGGCTAGAAGAACCATTAATAATATGCACATTAATTAAACGCAAGAAATGTGTGGAACACAGAGTGGACGTGAAGGTTCTGGGTTACTCATTTCGGTTTCACCATAGATCAGGGGCCTCCGTTGCCTTGGAGAAGGGCATTTTCATGTAGTTTGCCTTTGTGGAAAGCAGTAAGCATGTTGCTGCCACTGTTTGTATTTCTGGAATGGAAAACCATCCCATTCAGCAAGCACATGGGATGGCTGTAATGAAAACTGATAAACGCAAGTAGTGCCTGAGATCAGCAGTTGTAGCAGAAGTGTTGTCATTCAGGGATACGTTATCCACTTAGAATACTAAGGGGCCCAAGTTAAACCTGCAGTCAAAAGCACAGATGCCACCCTAGTGGGTTTGGCTCAGTGGATAGAGCATCGGCCCACTGACTGAAGGGTCCTGGGTTCGATTCCAGTCAAGGGTACATACCTAGGTTGCAAGTTGGATCCTAGCCCTGGTCGGGCACATGTGGAGACAACCAATCTATGTGTTGCTCTCACATCGATGTTTCTCTCTCTCTCTCTCTCTCATTCTCTCTCTTCCTTCCTACCTTCCACTCTTCAAAAATGAATGGGGTTGCGAGGGGGAGGGGGAATATCCTCGGGTGAGGATTTACCAAAAAACAAAGATAACGGGGGTTGTTCAGGTTGGTGGCAGAGCAGAAAAACCAACTGAGGGTGTTCAGCTCTATCCAGTTGCTGCCATGAGAGAATACAGAATC
The DNA here is from genome assembly GCF_963455305.1 of Plecotus auritus. Classification (NCBI taxonomy): domain Eukaryota; kingdom Metazoa; phylum Chordata; class Mammalia; order Chiroptera; family Vespertilionidae; genus Plecotus; species Plecotus auritus. The sequence continues at coordinate 8,999,576 of NC_137773.1, read as the reverse complement.
AGTACTTCTGTTCTATTCCTTTTTTATTATCAAGAGAAGTCAGGAAACTGGAACACTATACAAAATCTTGACTTTGAATTTTTGACAATACCCACCTCGGGGCAGCCAGTGTGTGACTTCTGCCTCGATAGACCAAGTTTACTTCCCCCTCGCAAGTCTGCAGCTCCGTCTTGTCCACCCTTTTATTTCCAGAAGAACTGAGCCGTGTTCCATGTACATGGTTTTGGGGGAAACATTCCAGCCATTGTGTAGCATATTTCACAGTTTCCAATCATCCTTCCCCGCTCACTTTTACAGCAACCCTCTGGGGAATTACTGCTGTTTTCACTGTTTGGCAGATGGGTATGCTGAGAATTAAAGAAATGAGGTCCCGGGCCCAGGTTCACACATCTTGAAAGTGGCAGACCCACGCCTTAAACCCACCTCTTCAGATTTGACCTCCTAACCATGGCTGGATCCCCCACCCCCGCCAGGCACTCCCACATCGCCCTACATACACTCCAGTGGTGGCATTTGGCACTCTGCATCGTAATCTCTTTCCCTTCCATCTCCTGTTCCTAATTGAAAAAGATGACTTTTGGATAGATAGATAAATGAGCAGATAGAATCAATGTCACAGTGGAAATGAACAACGATAATGAGGAGACCATCTTCCAATGCGGAGGATGCTGGGTAATTTTTGTGGTTGCTCGCAATAATTTGATTTACTTGCAGCGAAATGGCATGTTGCTCCATAGGAGGGCTGGGTGAGTGGAGAATTATGTATTCTTTCATCCTCCGGATTCTTCTTTCTCCATCTCCCCCAGGAAGCTCTTGGCCTTCTCTGTAGGAGAAGTGCAAAGAGAGTTAGACTCTCCCGGTGAACTGGAAAACGCACCTTCCACTTCATTTGGAACGTGCCAGGTTGGTGCTTGCCTCCCCCTCAGCCTTCCCCCGGGGGGTTGTATCATCAGCAGAAAGGCAACCACAGCAGTCCCACCCACACAGAGCGCAGATGGACAGAGAAGGGCCACACAGGCTGGAGTGGGCAGAGCAACCTTAGCTCGGGGTGCACAGACAGGAAGCAGGCGGGTTTCGGTGTCTCATTTAGTGAATTAAATGCCTCACACAGCCTCTTTGTACTTTGGGACAGTGTGTGGTCTCCAGAGCTGGAGAGGGGGAGCCAGAGGCAGGAGATGGAAAGTTAGGGCTTGGGGGCCGGGGAGGGAGGTTCTCACTTGTACACTGATTCATCTCGTCTTCCCCAGGCAAGTCTCATCATTATCTACCTAATGGAGAATAATGACACCACTTGGATGGGCGTGGGGGGTGGGGGTGAGAGAGGTGTGCGATTCATTAACTGAGTGAGGGGCTTGGCCAGCATCTCCGAAGGATCATGATTACATCATTTCACCCCCTTTTCTCACCTCTTTCCACTAATACGAGACAAATGCTAAATAACTATATAATAATACATTACTAGACAGAAAGTATAATAGCCTGCTATGGCTATGAAACTCCCTCAAAGATATATTTAAAATGTCACCGGTGCATAATGTAAAACGCGAATTACAGGTTCATTTGGAGGACGCGATTTAAAATCCGTACAATTGTACAGTGGCATTTCCCACTGGGTTTGCGTTTTAGTTGTCTTTTTCTGAACACTCGCACACACACACACACACACACACACACACACACACACACACACAAAATCCTCCAAATAATTTCGGCTCAGAATGCAAACTTCGAGGGATCCCTTTCCTCCATATTTTCCTTTCTCATTTTCATTGGCCGTGATGCGCTGCAAACCTAGTATCTTCTTGACACATTGTCTTTTCCTGGGGATGAGTCTGCAGGCATCACAGGAGCCACGGGATGTAGATTACACCTTTTGGAGATGTCGCCTGGCCACAGAAGAATACAAGTAGTGGAAATGTGTGTCCAATTGCTAGTTTAAATGACTTGAGCCAACTTCTTAAAGCCAGGACAGCAGGGGCTGAGGATTTTAGAAGCTGGCAGGGGCCAAAAATGACAAGGTTGGGCAGTCACCTGCGGAGCTGCCAACCCTGACTGGAGGCTTCAAAACATCAACTTTCTCAGAGGACACAAATCAAAAGTCATGTTTCCGCAGCCATTAAAACCAGCTCATAGGCTTACGTTGCATCGTGCACCACTTTCATTTTCATCCTGCTTAAAATAGTTCATTGTGTCCTAACCGGTTTGGCTCAGTGGCTAGAGCGTCGGCCTGCAGACTCAAGGGTCCCAGGTTTGATTCCGGTCAAGGGCATGTACCTCGGTTGTGGGCACATCCCCAGTGGGGAGTGTGCAGGAGGCAGCTGATCAATGTTTCTCTCCCATCGATGTTTCTAACTCTCTATCTCTCTCCCTTGCTCTCTGCAAAAAAATCAATAAAATGTATTTTTAAAAAAATAGCTCATTGTGTGGATTGAGAGTGGGTTGCTCGGAAAACCCTGGGCGGAGTTGTCACATGTGGTCATAGTGACAAGGGAATTCGTACAGAGGTGGGGTTCTCCTTGGTGTGTGTTTCCCACACGGGAGGGGGATTTCAAGGTTGGGAAACAGGATGCAGTTTGGAGTCAAGGTCATGGCTTGAAAACATCAACGCTGACCTTCTCTGGAGACAGAGACCTCAGGGTTCCTCTCTCAGAGGAGAGATGGCATCAACCCGCTGGTTTGAGCGGGCTCCTAGGTGGGTTGATGTTGACTCCTTACAAATAAAAATGTATCCATATATGTGGAGACACATATTTTTAGTTAATTGTCCACCTTTTTTTAAAGTGGGAAATTTTATCTAAAAATCTAGATTGTTAGTTTTCTTAGAAAAACTAGATCTGTTCCTTGAGCCCTAATCCCCACATGGCCACGTGGGCCTGGGCCTGAGTGAGGGCTGCCCCTACCCTCCCTGGTTCACCTCCATCCCACAACTGGCCCATTTCTGGTCCTGCCTGACCCCTACAGGTGTTCAAATTTGCTTCTCCGTGGCTCACAGTGTGCCATGTTCTCATTGTCTTTAGAAAGAGGACGTCGTTTCACAGAATGTGTGCGGTCTACTGGTTTACCAGGAAATGGAACAGGGACTTGTCACAGGAATGATCGGCCTTGAACTTTCCATGCAGGATTAATGTATTTCAAATAACTCCACCAGTCAGCCTTCTTTTGCTAACCGAGTTTCTCATTCTTCATTTGATGCCAATGGAAAACAGCAAATGGAAGCACGTCATTATTAGTAACTGACCCTGGGGTGCTTTATGTGGTCTTAGCTCTCTCTCGTGTGCAACTTTCAGCAATCGCCAACATAATGACTTTGGTTCCAGGAGCTCCTCCCCAGGTTGACAGTGTGTCTGTGGCTGTAACCTGCAGTCACTGATGGTCGTTTCTCCTTTCTCTTTCCAGGCCCTCCAAACCACAGCCAGTCGACTCTGAGGCCCCCTCTGCCACCACCTCACAACCACACGCTGTCCCATCACCACTCGTCCGCCAACTCCCTCAACAGGAACTCACTGACCAACCGGCGGAGTCAGATCCATGCTCCGGCGCCCGCGCCCAATGACCTGGCCACCACGCCTGAGTCTGTTCAGCTCCAGGACAGCTGGGTGCTAAACAGCAACGTGCCACTGGAGACCCGGTAAGTCCCCTGGTCCATCATGCCTACCTGAGCAACCCACACTGAGCCCCTGGGTGGCTCCGAGGTGCAGTGGGGGAGCAAATCTTGGCATAAATAAACGAGGCAAGTCTACCACCTCCTGGTGGTTCCCTGGGGAATTTGACCCTGGATGGTAGGATGATAGGTATTTCTCTGTTCACACGTGTTTCCTTTCAATGCTTGTTTACTCTCTTAGCTCTTGTGTACCCAACTAATAGAATTAGCATAACATATTTTTCCTCAGAGGCTCATGGGAAACATGCTTATAAGGATATATTGACTGAAAGCTGCTGATAAATTATGCATTTGGCCTTTCTTGAAGTAATAAATGAAGCCTCATTTGAAATTAAGTGTTTGGGGAGACCTTGAGAAACAATCCCTGATTCCAGACTGACGGAAGTGTGGTTTTAATTTATATTTCATCCGGCAAGCGGTCTCGCTTTCATCCCTCCCGTATACCCTGGCAGCCTGAGGGACAGACAGCAATGTGTAAACACAAGCGAGAGGAACAGGGGCCGCGCGCGGGTTGGGAGGGGAGCGTTTCAAAGTGATCTTCAGGCCTGGATCTGTTGGTTTTGCCTTTGCTTCTGTCCTCTTCTCACTTCCGGTCTTCCCAAACGTGCCCGTCTTCATGGCCTGGGACAAGGTGCCTGGGTCACAGCGTGGCTGCGAGGATGTGATCAACATCGAAGGCCACACTCGGGTGGGCCAGGTATGGGGAGGCCTTGGTGCTCCATCCCCGGACACCTGCATGGCTTCTGTGCTCATGTTGTTATGGTTTCCTCGTGTGGAAGAATCACAGAAACTGAACAGAGAAAGGGGCAAATTCATATGGACCCTTTCAAAAGTTCTCACACTGGTGTGTTTTTTTGCTTTTGTTTTTTTTTTTTGTTTGTTTTTGTTTTTTTTTTTGGTGTGTTTTTTTAATATATTTTTATTGATTTCAGAGAGGAAGGGAGAGGTAGAAACATCAATGATGAGAATCATTGACTGCCTACTGTACGCCCCCTACTGGGGATCATGTGCCCTGACCAGGAATCAAACCATGACCTTTCAGGCGTCCTCAAACTACGGCCCGCGGGCCACATGTGGCCCGCCGAGGACATTTATCTGGCCCGCCAGGTGCCGCTGCCTGTCCTGCTTAGCAGCCGACTCGTCCCGGGCCCACAATACACATAGGAATTTGTTCATAGTTTTTTTTTTTTAAACTATAGTCCGGCCCTCCAACGGTCTGAGGGACAGTGAACTGGCCCCCTGTTTAAAAAGTTTGAGGACCCCTGCCTTACCTAGTTCATAAGTGACACTCAACCGCTGAGCCACACCAGCCAGGCTCTAACTGGTTTTTAGACTTTTTTTTTATTTTCAGTTTAATAGTAGCTTTAATGAGGGCACATGTTAGCCACGTTTAGAAAAAAATATTAACTTACTGGGACTATAACTATATTTCTAAATGCCAGATGAAAGAATACGAATTCTTTTCTCGTAAGTTACTTAAAATATGTAAAGTCAGGTTCAAGGAAAGACAGGCATAAACTGTAATTTTCTTGGTAACAGCCATTGACTTTTCTGTGCTGACCTGAAAACAAGTTTACAAGCTATAGATTTTCATGTTGTTTCTTTGTTTCGTTTGTTTTGTTTCACATCAGCATGGTCGCCTTTCATAGGAAAGGTCCTTTTTGTAACTGAGATATATAATTGACATATAATATCATATTAGTTTCAGGCATACAACATAATGATTTGATACTCATATTTCTTGTGAAATGATCACCACATCAAGTCTAGTTAATACCGGTCACCATAACAAAGTTATTTTAAAAAATGTTCTTACGATGAGAACTTTTAAGTTCTACTTTCTTAGCAATTTTCAGATCTGCAACAGGGAAGTTGGTACCTTTTTACCCCCTTCACCCATTTCTCCCACCCTCCATGCTCCAAGTGAGGTCATAAAGTATTTCTCTTTTGCTGTCGACCTATTGCACTTAGCATAATGCCCTCAGCATCTATCCACATTGTCATTAATGACAAGATTTTATTCTTTTTTTATGGCTGAATAGTATATTGTTTCTCATATATAATATTTTTTGTTTTAATAAGCTCGTGAGTGTTAATATGTTGTACACCATCAACATTGTCGTCACTCCAAGCTTTATTATATTTTCTTTTCTGACAATTATAGGTTATTCTTAATCATGCCTACGATCTTCATCTCTAAGGCTTAAAATATGTAAAGTCAGTAGAACCATGCATATATTACATGTAAGCAGTAGACTTAAACATCTGCACTGATTTAGTAACCCTCTAATAAACAGTTTTGCTGGCCGGTTTCCAGGCTGACGCTGCCCGGTCCAGCAGGCTGCACACAGGGTGTATCCACAGTCGATGGTCTTCAGGGCGGATCAGACTTTCTGTCTTTTCCTCCTTGTATTTAGGAACTGCCATAGACTCTGTTGGGCACTAGTCAGCCTATGTTTACATTAACAGACTGTTGTTTGAAAAAAAAAATAGTTTCTGGACATAAAGGCTACATAGAGTGGACAAGATGAAGAAGGCGATGGAGGCAGAGAAAGGCAAGGAAAAATGGAACAGCTGTGGAGACACAGAAAGCAGAGAGGAAGGAAGAGGACACTATCCCCATGAACAACCCGTGTTTGTTGTGCACTTTGCATGTGCCGGACCCAAGTGCTCTGCATGCCTGTCTCCGTCAAGCCTGACAGCCATCCAGTGGGGTCCAAAGGAACCATTATTATCACCCTCTTAAATATGCGGAGTCTAGGTGTTACAGCGGCAAAGTCACTGGTGGGAGGTCTTGGGCTTCAGGGAGATGGTAAATTAGGAGCCACCTTGGATGGGCACATGTCTGACAGCTGAATAACCCCACACCTTCACTGATCGCCCTAGTTGTTACACGTCTGGGGCAAGCTCCATCTGAGCAGTTGCTCCTCACCAAGATTTCCCCCTTGACAGTAAGTCCGGGTATGCTGCATACTGTCCCCCATCTCCCATTGGTTTCCCCGGTGATTTATTTTGAGCCACTGTCCTTGTGTTCTCTTGACGAGGTTCTAATGAAAAGGACCAGCAAAGCCATGCCTGTCACCTTTCTGTTTTCAGTTCTGCTAGATGTGGGCTTCTTACTGATGCTTTTGGAGGAGGCAGGTTGAAGACAGAACTTGGGGAGTAGACAGGATGGCTGAAATGTGGAAGCCTAGTAGAAGGAGAAAACCACTTCTGTCCTTTGGTCAGGACATTCAAGGTCCCAGAATTAGAGAACGCGAGGCCCTTGCGATGGATTTTTTTACCGGAAATCAAACACAGGGCGCAGAAGTTAGCAGATCATTAAAGCTCCATTCATGGAACTGAATACATATAACTGGATGTGCAACTGGTCTCATGTTTTTTTTGTTTTGTTTTGTTTTTAAATATATTTTATTGACTTTTTGCAGAGAGGAATGGAGAGGGAGAGAGAGTTAGAAACATTGATGAGAGAGAAACATCGATCAGCTGCCTCCTGCACGCCCCCTACTGGGGATGTGCCCACAACCAAGGTACATGCCCTTGACCGGAATCGAACCCGGGACCCTTCAGTCCCCAGGCCAACGCTCTATCCACTGAGCCAAACCGGTTAGGGCTGGTCTCATGTTTTAAAAAGTTGGCAGTAATTCATGGAATTGTTGAGCTTTATGTTTCTCTTTTGAGTAGGATTCATTCGGTCTCTTACTAGCAAATATTTACTGAGTCCCTCGTGTAGACCCAGGGCTATGTTAGGTACCAGGGAGATAATGATCAAAACGTGGATCCTGTCCTTCAGGGTTACAGAAGCTACAGAAGGAGAAAGGCACTGAACAAAAGGGTAGTGTGGTGTATACAGTAATGGGAGTGTGAGAAGTGAGGAACTCTCGGGATGGTCAGGAAATGTTTCACAGCCAAGGGGCTGTTTGAGCTGGGTTTTGAAGGATGAGTAAGAGTTTACCTCATGAATAAGTAGAAAAAAAAAAAAAAACCTCAAGATTATAGCATATTATTTGTTCCCATTCCTCACAGGCTGTTCATATGGTCTTAGAAACTGTAGAAGTGGACAGATCCACTCATTCAAACGCTGAAGCATTGTGAGTTTACTAGTCATTTTCTTACTCACAACAGGAAGTGTAGGCACGGGAGCGCTTGTTTTAGGGACATGCTGCCATACTAGGATTCCCACTCAAATAAGGACTGAGTGCCGCGTCCAGGAGAGAAAACCACTGAAGGCAAGACATTGTGGAGGCTGGTCGTGATGTAGTCATCAATATTGAAAACGCAGTGGAACTTTACACACAGCTTCCCCACCTCCACACTCCTGCACGCAAACTTCTGGCGTGATGGAAGGATTGCATAACCTTGCACTTGATGACAGACGCCCCGCCACCCCCAGAGACTCCAAGCCAAGTCCAGTGTGTTTTCAGACCCGGGAGGAACAAGCCCTTGCCGCTCTGCATTGTTTTTGATGTTCTGTCTGTCTTAATGAGGCATGTTGGATCTCGGGGCTGTGCTCTGCCCGTCTTTTTCCATGACAAGTAGAATTAGAGGTGCTGATTGAGGAGGCATGGCCAGATAAATGGGACTGTACAAATGAGGAATTTTACACAAGACAAAGCATATAAGGAAAAGCTCTGTATCGCTGTGAATCATATAAGTAACGCGGATAGATGTCTGTTACCAGAAGTAGTCAATCCATGTATTAAACCATAATATAATCCAAGAGAAAACACACAGGCCAGGGGAACTAATTGCAAAAAAAGTCTGTTCTGTCTTTTGTAACGTGTCACGTGACAAAATGACTCTGCCCATCCTCTTCCTCTCGGCTGACCCACGGGTCTTAGAACACAGTCCGCATGTGTCCTTGGTGGATGTCAGCTCTCTCCCCTTCCAATCCGGTGAGGGGCGAGGGCAGGAATCTGCGTGGCCCGCCGCTGCCTGGGGGGGTTCTGAAGTCAGCACCTCTCATCTAAAACAGCAGGAAGTAGCTCAGCGACAGAGCCTTCCTTTTCTTCTTGTCTGCATTTGGCTGAAGCAAGCTCTCCCTCAGAACCCGTCTCAGCAGCAGGTCAGGAAAGAGAATTCCTAAGCAGGACGAAACCTCCCTGAGTTTTCTTTCGCTCTGAAACACCAAAAGCCCTCATTTTCATCATCCGGATCCTCAAGCTGACAACCCGGTTTGCAAGTTGCTTTTTAAAATGGTCACCCAGCCTGGCCGGCTGGTGTGGCTCAGTGGTTGAGCATTAACCTAGGAACCAGGAGGTCACGGTTCGATTCCCAGTCAGGGCACAGGCCCCGGTTGTGGGCTCGATCCCCAGTGTGGGGCATGCTGGAGGCAGCTGATCAGTGATTCTCTCTCATCATTGATGTTTCTATCTCTCTTTCCCTCTTCCTTCCTCTCTGAAAATAATAAAAACTATATATTTTATGGGTGGCAGGGGGGTTGGGAAGGTAATGGGGGGGATGAGGACAAATATGTAATACCTTAATCAATAAAGAAATTTAAATGCAAAAAATAATAATAAAATAAAATAAAATAAAATTCAAGTCCTTTATCCAAAATAACAAACAAACAAAAAATAATAATAATAATAAAATAAAGTTCATCCATGATCCTTTCAAGAAACACCTATGAGAACCTACTATGTGCCGGGCACTGAGGGCTCAGCAATGAAGAGGAAAGCAAAGCCTTTCCCTGGCAGAGATTTAAGGATGAATATAGACAGAGCGTGAGTGAGGGACAGACAGGTGCCCCACACTGACACACGCAGCGAGTGCCCTGTGAAGTTCGGAGAGACCAGACCCAGGAGAAACTGGCATTTAAGTGGACCCCCACGAATGGGTAGGTGTTCATCAGCTTTACGGAACGTTCTAGGTGTGGCGGGGTGGGGAGAAGCAACCTGCTGGGGAAAGAAACACGGAGACGCCAGGAAGGGAAGCAAGCTGAGAAGGTGGCAGGGGCAGCACGGCGTAGGCTGGGGGTGAAGATGTTGGACTCCACTCCCAGAACCATGAAAAGTCACTGAAGCATTTGAAACAGGAGAAGGAAATGGTAACACTGTTTTGTTTTGAATGGTGGTAGCTGCCAGGTAGTAAGCAGACGGAGCGTAGGGTGGAAGGTGCGGCCAGGCTAAAGGTCTGGTCTGGAGGTGATTGTGTGGCTGAGACGCAACCAGGGGTCCTCAGACTTTTTAAACAGGGGGCCAGTTCACTGTCCCTCAGACCGTTGGAGGGCCGAACTATAGTTTAAAAAAAAAACTATAAACAAATTCCTATGCGCACTGCGGGCCCGGGACGAGTCAGCTGCTAAGCAGGACAGGCAGCGGCACCCGGCGGGCAAGATAAATTTCCTCGGCGGGCCGCATGTGGCCCGCGGGCCGTAGTTTGAGGACCCCTGCAAGGCGGCGTGTGGTGGCTTTCAGCAGCCCCACAGCTGCAGCGCCCAGAGCTGTGTGGCTGTCTCCGATGGCCGTGGCAGGAAGTGCGCACCCCCAGGGGTGAGGCCTCTGTTGAAGGAAGGATCAGTGGGAGTGAACGGTGGCCGAACTGGGAGCTGTGGGCGGGGTGGGTGTGAACACAAAGACCAATGCTTTTGACGCAGGGGCGGGTGGATAGTGAGGTCCTTTGGAAAACGGAAGTTCGGTCTTAGACATGTGCAAGTATGAGGCAGCAAGAGAACTTAGCATAGCGCATAGCTGTTATTGGCCAGGCGTATTTTGATTCTAAAATAATAGTTGTATCACAGAAATTCCTGCATTTACAAATAATAGCATATTTGCTGCATCTGAAGCTCTCGGCAATTGATTTTTCTCTTTAAAAAAAAAACCTCTTGAGAAATTTTGTTCAATTTCACAGTTATTCTACATGGTTGTACAGGTCTGAGTCACAATCCTTCTGTGTTTTTTAATTTATCTTTATTATTGAAAATATTACAGATATACCATTTGTTTGTTTGTTTTCCCATTGACCCTGTCCACCCTGTATTCACTCCTCCCAGGCCCTCGCCCCTCTGTTGTGTGTGTCCATGGGTTATGCATATAAGTTTCCCGGTTAATCACTCCCCACCCACCCTCCCACCCCCGCCTTCCCTCTGAAACTTGTCAGTCTGTTCCATGCTTCTCTGTCTCTGGATCTATTTTGTTCATCGGTTTATTTTGTTCATTCGATTCCACAAATGAGTGAGATCATGTGATACTTACTTTTCTCTGACTGGCTTATTTCACTTAGCATAATGCTCTCTAGGTCCATCCATGCTGTTGTAAATGATAAGTGGTCTTTCTTGGGTTATTTCCAAATCTTAGCTATTGTAAATTGTGCTGGCATGAACATAGGGGTGCATATATTTTTTCTGATTGGTATTTCTGGTTCCTTGGGATATATTCCTAGAAGTGGGATCACTGGGTCAAATGGGAGTTCCACTTTTAATTTTTTGAGGAAACTCCATACCGTTTCCTACAGAGACTGCACCAGTCTGCACTCCCACCAGCAGTGCATAGGGTTCCCTTTTCCTCACATCCTAGCCAACACTTACCGTTTGTTGATTTCACAACCCTTCTTGTCAAAAACTTTTTGTTTGACACTTAGTTTTACCTACATGACCCCATTTAATCCCTCTTACCCTATGCTAGGTATATGTTACTACTCCTATTTTTAAAAAAATACAAACTGAGGCTCAGGAAGGTTAAGTGACCTATACATCTCCAAATAAGCAAGTAGCAGAACTGGGACTTAAACCTGGGCCTGCCTGATTCCAAAGGCCATGTTCTTTTATATTGTATTTTTATTTTTTATTTGAGAGAGAGAGAGAAACATCGATTTATTGTTCCACGTATTCATACATTCATTGATTGATTCTTATATGTGCCCTGACTGGGGGGAGTTCAAACCCACAACCTTGGCGTACCTGGACAACACTCTAACCAACTGAGCTACCCGTGACAGTTCCTTTGGGGCTAGAAATACAAAGCAAAACCATGCTTATTCTGATAGCAAACAAATTAACTTGCCCAACCCGTGGAAATGGTGAGGTTGATACCTGGTGACACAGGGCACGAAATTCCCTATGGGATGAACTCCAGCCTGTTGCTGGACATAGACTTGGTTATTGACAAAACCATACGCCAGCTGGGATATAAGGAACCCTCTCTGCACCGCTGTGGGCCTGGTGGCAGCCTGGGATGGGAAATGGGAGGCCTCGTGCTCCGTGGCGGTGGCGGCATAGGCCCCGTGTGAGCTGATGCACAGAGCTTCAACGCTCTGGTGTTATAGAATGTGCGAGCAAACTGACAGTCTAGAGGTAAGAAGCACTGCTCCCTCTAACGCGCCATGATTTATAGAATCTTTACCTTCCAGCCGGGCTTTGCCAGATAGGTGGGAGGAAGCCACGTAGCCATGGACGCAGTGGTTGACCGTCTGGTCGTATGTTGAATGTCATCGTTACTCCTGTTAGCGGGAAGTCGTGAAAAGTGCCCTGGGAAAGAATTGACGATCCTGTGCTTTACAAAGTGTACACCTGAAACTGATAGAAAACAATACTGGATGTAAACTGTAACTGAAAAAAAAAAAAAATGTAGCTCTTTGGGCTTGCTGGGTGGCATCCAAGGAATCTCATTTTGGTATCAGGGTTCCAGAAAACACCCTTTTTGTCTTCAAGACGAAGTAAGGTTGCCCCAATGTGGATACCCTAGAGCAGTGGTCGGCAAACCGCGGCTCGCGAGCCACATGCGGCTCTTTGGCCCCTTGCGTGTGGCTCTTCCACAAAATACCATGGCCTGGGCGAGTCTATGTTGAAAAAGTGGCATTAGAAGAAGTTTAAGTGTAAAAAATTTGGCTCTCAAAAGAAATTTCAATCGTTGTACTGTTGATGTTTGGCTCTGTTGACTAATGAGTTTGCCGACCACTGCCCTAGAGCATGTTTGAGAACTGAGACGCAAGACCTTTGTAGTAAGTAAGGTTTTCCCGGAGAAGCAGCAAGGTTGTTGAAACATCGTCACCATGCAGAACCCCAAGACTATTCCAAACTTGTTCTCTGATTTATTTTCCTACCTAAGGATTAACTTCCTGACAGAATCACTGACAAGCTTGATCTTGAGAACATTAAACCAAGGTAACCTGTTTACACTTTTTACGTTTCCGAATGAGGTTTGGAAACTAGAATTCATTCTGAGCGAACCAAAAGCATTCCGGCACTTTGCGAATCAATAGGCAGCTTGATTTCTCCATATTGCACAACGTTATGCCCCCTCTCCATTCTCATCAGAGGCAACATGGAAATTGATGAGACCCTCAGGTGAGCCTCTCAGGCTCAGCCTTATTTTATAGCTGTACCTGGCCTCTTCGACACCGTGATCCCGCCTGGCCACCAGCAGCATTTCACGTCGCGATGCACTTTAATTTTGTAGTTTTCTTAGTCTTCCTTGGAAACTGACAGCTTATTAATCTCAATAACTGAGCTGCTCAATAGGCAAGCTCTCCAATGAGAAACCAGGCTGTGTCTTCCCTCTCCCTGCCCTTGGCTGATGGAGACAGGGGGTTGGTTGTTAGATAGAGCAAGGGGTGGAGTGGTAGAGAAAAAGCCAGTGAGGTGTGTGTGGGGGTGGGGGAGCACCCTATACCCCACATTACTTCCTGACAATTGGCAGGAAAATAAAGAGAACCTAGTTTCGTCTGCAATTTATGGCTTGTGCTCTTAAACACACTCCAACCATTAATATGAAAGAAATCCAGTGTCATGGCACGTGTGCCACTTACAAGGTGCATGAAGAAAGAAACAAGCTTTGCCTCTTATTCAAGACCACTCCTGCCTGCTCTGGGCCAGGTCTGCCAACTTGGAGGCATCCTTGAAGGTGGAAGTGTCCGAGGAGAGGCTGTCCTTTTTCCATTCGGCTCCTGCTGTAAAATTAAAGCCCCGTGAAGTGTATTAAAGCTTTGGGGACTTGAACTTCTTACAGGGCACGTTAGCACAGCTAAGCCTCTGGGTAGAAAGCACTTTTTGTACAAAAGCCATCCCTCCGCAGCCTGGACCAGGGGACCGGATTACCGGTGAAGGCCACCTAGTGGTCATGCCTTGAAAGTGCAAGGCTTCCCTGGGTGTAAATGTGAAAAGCACTTGGGTTAAACTCACAGTTGAAAAAAGCGGAGTATTTCCGTCTCTCTGTCTGAGCTCTCTCACCCATCCAGCTAATATCGACTGTCACTCCCTCGGGGCATTTCCTGAAGCCTCCCCCGAGGACTTTGTATCTGGCTCAGACAGGGAGAGACTTGATGAAAGTCCTTTTCTAATTCCGGCTCCCAATGATGCTTTTCTTTCCATGGAAGCCAGATAAGGCCTCTGGTTCTCCCAGGCGGGGAACGCCGGCTCTGCGGCTCCTCTGAAGTTTCCTTTGATTTATTAGTCTCAGTCTCGCCTGCCTTTTGTGAGTTGGGATCTTGTGTCCCCAGAATCTATCTGTCACGAGGCACTGGGCAGGTCCCCGCCACTGGGGCTGCGTCTCCTGGGTGACAGGGGAGTGTCCAAGAAGCTCTTTGTCAGGTAGCTTTTTTCCCTCCCAAACCCAGCAAACAGTTTAGGGCTATTCCGTGAGCCTTGTTTGCCAATAGCCACCTTTAGAGGTCACGACTCTGCTAACTAACCACAAAGGATTACTCACAAAATGGTGTGTTTTTAAATCCTTACAGGATCCCTTCTGGCTCAGACTAGTGTTTGGGGAATCAGCAAATGCCCCCAAGCCCTGTCATCCGTGTTTCGGCTGTTCACGCCTTACGTTTCCAACGAGAGCGAGTAATACTTCTGTTTTGTTAGCGTGTCTTGCGATTGCATTTAAGTGTGTTACAGCTTCAATAGGGGATGAGCATACAGGTCCATTTTTCAACACGCAGTCTGTGAAGATGTTGCACACCAAACCGTATGATGATGAAAAAGCTTCTTTAAAAATTTTTTTTTAATTTTTTTGAGCAAACGGATTTAAACACCTGCCCTGAGAGAAGGCAGGAGATGTTGCTCTCCTCGCCTTGGCGTGCTTAGATAAGAATTTGAAATGGGAAGCTTAATCTTAGTGACATTTTAATCTCTTATCAACCAGATCCTCCTACTGGCCTTGGGAGCAGGGTATGAGAAGGCACTGGGAGGGACCCTGGGGGAATCTACCCTACCCCAACCCCACCCTGGATGAGTCCTTAAAATGAGAGAATAAATGGGGGGGCGGGGCCTCTGGCCATGGGGCCGGCTGTGCACACACGGGCCTTGTGGGTGTCATGTGGCTGCTCTCTTAGTTGGTGTCCTGCCCCCACCTCCCGAAGCCTCCTGAACCCCAGAATCCATGTGAGAACTTACGGCCGTGTAAAAACCGTTTCGCTTGCTGGAAACAACTGAACACTTTCTGGTCTGTTTTCAGACGTCATCGTCTCCTCGGGGCCTGCGTGGGGCCAAGTATTGTATTAGACACTTGGCTCCAGGTTACCCGGCTGCAGCCCTGTGGGACAGACACCCGCACCCCCTTCGGGCCTGTCTGGAAGATGAAACGGGAAGACGAAGGGTTGGGACAGAATCAAGATGCTGGCAGAATTAGATTCAAGGCTGTAAACTAGGGCATTAGGCGTTTTCTCTCAGCCTTGCTTTTCTCTGTCTCCTGTCATTAATGGTTTTTTTTAATATATGTATTCTTTTTTTTTTAATATATTTTATTGATTTTTTACAGAGAGGAAGGAAGAGGGATAGATAGTCAGAAACATCGATGAGAGAGAAACATCGATCAGTTGCCTCTTGCACACCTCCTACTGGGGATGTGCCCGCAACCAAGTTACATGCCCTTGACCGGAATCGAACCTGGGACCTTTCAGTCTGCAGGCTGACGCTCTATCCACTGAGCCAAACCAGTTTTGGCCTAATATATGTATTCTTTTATTGATTTCAGAAAGGAAGGGAGAGGGAGAAGATAGAAACAACAATGAGGTGAAAGAGTCATTGATCGGCTGCCTCCTGCACACCCCCTACTGGGGATCAAGCCCGAAACCCTGGCATATGTCCTGACAGGGAATTGAACCATGACCTGCGGGTTCATAGGTCAATGCTCAACCGCTAAGCCACACAGGTCAGGCTCTATCATTATTCTTCAGCAGGCCTCCTTGGGTGAGATCTTTGTGGCATCTACAGGCTGTATTCTCTTAGCGTAGAACCCTAACAGAAAAAGGCTTTCTTTTCCTGACATTTCAGCAACACTCCCTTGACCGAATTTCCTGGAGCCCAACTAGAGTCCTATGCCCACGACAAACCCAATCCCGATGCCTAAGGAACAAACCATGCTGATTGGCCAGACCTGGAGCATGTTCCCAATTAGAGCCTGGTGGGAGGGGAGGAGGGGAGAGAAGGGTGAGGCCATAACCAAACACCATGACATTAGCTGACCATTTAAAAGACAAAAAAGAAAAAGGGTCAAGTTCAATGCTAGTTTTGTCCCAGCTCAGCTGCCTTCTCCTCTCACCTGATTATAGTGATTTTGTCCTCTGGGCTCGCTCCGTCTGAGGGGAAGGGGTGGAGGGATTTGGGGGCACTGGGTTATCTCACTTGCCTGGACACAGAACGGGGTTTACAGCTGGTCCCATTACAAAGTAGAAAGAATAATTTCCAGTGACTGACTCCCAGCCCCTTCTGAATCATCACCCTCTCTGGTTCACATCCCAGACGTCCCACGACTGTACCTTCGCATTCACTGCGGCCCCTAAATGCGTTTTAACTTTTATTAGTCTCCTGACGTCCCTTTGAAGCCATCATCTTCCTTCCTGCAAAAGTGCCTGGATTCCGCGTTTTCTAATTAAAACGTGCTCATTTATTGTCTTACTAACCAGTGCTCTTTACGAGGGCTCATGATGAGAAAGTTAACCCAAAGCAAACTCGATGCCTCTCCCATCGCCCGAAAATGGCTGGAGAAGCAGCTTTACCTTCATGAACCTCAAGTGCTCAGGAGAACTTTGGGGTTTTTTTTGTGTGTGTGGTTTTTTTGTTTTGTTTTGTTTTTTTACTAAAACGAGGAATGGGAAACATTTAGCTCCATGCTCCAAGTTCCTGTTCTCAGCAACGCGTTTTATCCTCTTTGTGTTGAAAATGTTAGGTAGGACAATTTGCAGGGGCCGGTCTGCTACGTATTGGACCATAATGCAGATAGCATCAGCCTCAGTGTATATCCAATTAGACAAGTTAATATCCTAATGTTGATAATTATGCCCATTGCATTTACATTCCTGTGAATCGATTGGATATTCAGAAGTAGTAAGGCTCCATGAAGTAGGGGGAAAGGAATCACCCATACATTTAAACCCACCTAGAATTTCAGTCTGATAGTGTGTGTGGCGTTGGCGTGGGTGTGAGAACAAGGCAAGGGGGGCATAGTCAGTGGGTGTCGGGGTTTGATTTGTTTTCTGAGTTTTCGCCATTGAGGGCCTTGTCTGGAATTACCAAAGTAGTGTGAGGGTGGGGACCTCCTTGTGTCCTGCCTGCTACGTCCGTCTTCAAATGCACAACACCATTCCGTTTGGGGGAAAGGGAGAAGTGTAGAAACCTCTACAGAGCTAAGCCGAGGGGCTATGTCACAAAGGGAGGGGAAGGGATGGAGGGAGAGAAGCAGGAGAGAGGAGAGAGGGTGGGGAGAGAAGGAGACAGGGTCGGGGGAGGGAGGGAGAGGCAGGGAGAGGAAGAGAGAGGTAAAGTCTCTGGCAATAAGGATACAGAAACGGTACCTGGTATCTGTTGGGAAGTTGTCCTTGATGCTGACCACTACATCAGAAGGTAGATCTTGAGAAGGAATCAAGGTCACCGTGATTGAGGCTGAGGAATTCTTTCGGCCCCCTTGACTCATGAAGGCCCCTCTGAATGCTCGGAGTGGGGCGGGCGGCCGGCGGGCCCCTGGATAGAGCCGTCCTCACCTCTTTTCCTGCGTGGCTCTGGGACTGTGTATCCAGCTCGAAATCTCTACCTCCATTTCCTCCTGCAGAGGAATGGTCCAGAACTGAAGACAAAGAATTGCAATAGATTTTGTTTTGGGGTGTTTTTTTTTTCTTCAGTTATTTTATTACAAATATATACAGTCTCTTGATTTAAAAGTTAGCAATTAGCAAGATAAAAAGTACACAGTAGTAGTCCGTGCCCCTCCATTCCTATTTCTAGGAAAAATCTCACTTGAAGGCTTATTATTTAGGCTTCCGGAAACGCTTAAGAATGTCTGAGCATCTTTTCTAAGTTTAATATAAGTGGGATCGTATTATACAGACCATTTGTAACTTCCTGTCTTAATTTCATGAGCTATTGTGGGAATCATTTCAGGTAATTCCACGTGGACCTACCTCATTCTTTTCTAAAGTCTGTGTAATATTCCATAATGCCATCATTTATTTAGCCAATCTCTTCTTGATGGACGCTTAGATTGCTTTCAGGTTTTCGCTATTACAAAACAAAGCTGTAAGGAAAGAGGCTTGCGTAGGTACCTTTCTTTGCATACTTACATGATTGTATTTAAAAGTTAAATTCCTGGAAGGGAAATTGCTAGATCAAAGGGTATGGAGAATGTGCGTTTTGAATTTTGATAGATTGTGCCAAATTACACCCATCTCCATTCAAATGTTCCAATCTCTCTTTATTCCTCCTCCTTTAATGGCCTGAATGTCTTTAATGGGTTTTTAAAAAAGAGTCCCGAAGTCTACGGTGTTGGATGTTAAACACAGAGCTGAAAGGATTTTCTTTTTCAAGGATGAATGTGCTAAGTAATACTCGAGCATTCTGGAAACTTGCCCCCCGCTTCTGGCGTGCCAGGCGTAGGATGAGAAAGAGGCCTGGCTGTGGGGGGAGTCTGCCCGCTCACTTTCCCTGGCTCCTGCTTCCCCTTAGTTCCCAAATTCTTCCTGCAGTGTGGCCTGCCACACCTAAACGTCCCTGCCTTCTGTTTCCTCATTTATAACGTCCTTTGAATGTGCCTCTTCTCCCCTTCTCCCTTGCGGCTATCTACCTAGCAGGGATATCACAGGGAAGTCTAAGATGACCTAGAGCAATGACTCCAACAGCAGTGTTATTGTTCTAACTATTACAGGGGAGCGTGATGATCAAGGGCTTGAAAATCCCCAGGAAGACACCTCTTTTGTGCAATAAGAATGGGAGGGCTCTGTCAAGAAGAGGCCCTCAGGCCACACTTAGATAGTTGCTTTGTCTGAAACTCCGATTTTATGCTAAATAAGGATTTTTGTACCTCCCACCTCCCGCTGGTAATCCCATTGCTGGCTGTGTTCATAGGACTTCAGCTTAATTCCGCCAATATTTACGGAGGTCCTATGAGGGGCTGAGGGTGAAGGATGAAGAAAGGTATGACCTCTGGGAATTACAGTCTAGTGGGGGAGAGATGGCTGAGCAGATCATTTCTATTCATATAGGATGCCGGAAGATGAAGGTAAGCTCAGAGGACTGCATGTATGGGAACAGGTGATGGAACAGGCGGGGGAGGGGGAGAGCAGGGGGCGGGCCGGTGGGGGGGAGGGGGTAGTGAGACCCATATCTACCTGGTCAGGGAAGTCTGGCCAGTAGGAATGATGTCTGAGTCCCATTTTGATGACAAAGTGAAAGTCACCCCATCAAGGCGCATTTCGTGCAAATGAGAAAAGGCCAGAGAAGCAATAGCGTGCAAGCATTCTAAGTCAGTTAGCTGGGGACTCGGGACACAGTGCTCGAGAGGCCCAGTCAGGGCCCTATGGTTTGTTCTGGGTGGGATGTGGGGCCTGGGGAGGGGTTCATGCAAAGGTGTGTTGCGGTCACATTTGCAGGGAGAGGAGGAGAGATCTTGGCTGACATTCCAGAGAGACAAGAACTGGAAGTCCAGTGCAGTTCACGGAAGGATCCATAGTGAAGAAAGGAAGGCAGGGGCGGGGGGGGGGGGGGGGGGGTGGAGGGGGCGGAGGGAAGAGACAGGGAAAGTGGAAGGAAAGAGATGTATACTTAAGGTAGGCAGTCTACAGACTCAGTGATAGCCAAAGCCAACATTTATTGAGGGGCTACTAGGGGTCAAGGATGTGCCGACTCCCACAGTGAAGCCACACAATATCCCTATGAAATAGTTCCAGTCCTTTTCACCACTTTCCATACGAGGAAACAGATTCAACCACATGAAGTCATTTGCCCAAAGGCTTCCCAGGTTCCAGGTGACAGCCAGCCTCGAACCCCACACACTGCCAGTAGTTTACCCAATGCCCACTGCCCCGCCCAGCCTGACCCCGGCCTTCCTCCTGATTCTGGCCCCTACCCTTTCCATCCACCATCCTCTCCCTCCTCCCCCTGCCCTGGCAGAAATGCAGACCTGGCTTTGATGTTCATGTAACCACTGAACTTCTTGTCAAGCAAAGCCTTAGAGCCAGCCGGAAAGTGATCCCAGTTCAAGTCCACGTGTCGGAGATGTCTGCAGAGGCAGCCTGCCCACCCTGCACCCTCTGCTCCGGGTTTTGTTTCATCCTGCCACGTGCAAAGAAAATGCCTGCAGGTAGGCACCTGCCTTTTAGTCCAACGCGCCACCTCCTTGTCAGGCAGCGTTCAGCTCGCCACGCCTCGGCTGTCCAACTGCATCTCCGTCACGACTTGCAAGATAGCAGTGACAAGCTTGTGGGGTACTTAAGGCAAGCGTGCATGACAGTTTTTCTTGACACCTGCATTTTTTAAAAGCCTTGCCTGGGGCCCTAGGAAACCCAGCATTTAAGAAACCAGGCGCCTTTAAAGGGAGCCAGGCTTGTGGAGTCTGCTTCCTGGGACTTGTGACGGGGATGCTACTGCAGGGTCCGCCCGAGAGTGTCTTAAGAACCAGGCCAGTATTTACGTGCTGATGCTAAATGACGGTTGCCTTTTTTTAATGGCATTTTTTGACGAGTGAAATGTATGAATCCGCTCTGTGCAGCATCAGTGGGTATGTGGCTGGCCTACAAACACACTTAAATGGCACACTTCTGCAAAGCATTAATTTCTGAGTGTCCACCAGATATATGTAGGCAGGCAGACATGTCACCGGGGTTGCTATAAAGCTTAATTAATATCCCTGAAGAGCCCTTAGATCATTTCACAGAGTGCTAAATAAGAAAATATTGTACCTATGGATATTATACCCATAAAGAAACACGGGTAAATACACTGATAGGCCACCTTAGATTTGGTTATGCCTCAAAGGTCTGATGTAGACTCCACTGGGGAAATAAATTGTATTGAAGATAACCATCTTTTATGTAAGGTTTCAAAAGAAAAGAACAGAGCCCCAGACTTAAACGCTAGAAATCTCTACACACTGTTGATTTGGAAGAAGCAAATCTAATAGGCAAAAAAAAAAAAAAAAAAGAATAGCAAGCTTTCTTTCTTGGTTTTTTGTTTGTTTTTTTCTCTTCCTCCTCTGCCAGTCTCTATATCTAGGATTGCTTTGATGAGTTGAGAATTATTGTCAGTTATGCATCAACTCAAATAAACCAGGTGGGGGTATTTTCTGTGTAAGTCTTCTTATTTTTTTTTCTAAATATATTTTATTGATTATTTACAGAGAGGAAAGGAGAGGGATAGAGAGTTAGAAACATCAATGAGAGAGAAATATCGACCAGCTGCCTCCTGCACACCCCTACTGGGAATGTGCCAAGGTACATGCCCTTGACTGGAATCGAACCTGGGACCCTTCAGTCCGCAGGCTGATGCTCTATCCACTGAGCCAAACCAGTTAGGGCTCTGTGTAAGTCTTGAAGAAATTTCATAAAATACTTAACCTGTCCCTTTTAATTTTTATAACACAGACATGCCTTCTTTCTTTTCCTTCTTCTTTCTTTCCTTCCGTCCTTTCTCCCACCCTCTACCCAGTGACTAGGTCTGGAAAACCTTCTGAAATCCAAGAAATAACCATTATTGGGGGTTTTTTTGTTTCTTTCTGGGCCTTAGTGTACTCATTCAGAAATAGAGGGAACTAAATTAGGACTTCCCAAAGATATAGCCCCTGGAACACCAGTTTTAAGACTGGGGAGGTGGGTGGGTTAAAATGTAAATGGGTGGGTTAAAAAGTGGTCAAATAAATAAATACATCAATAAAAGGTGGTCATATAAGTTAGCAGAGTGATATTTAGGTTATTTAAGGTATTAAAGGCTTATGAAGATATGTAACAATCTCCTTAATTTCGTTTACTCCAGTGTTTCCCAAATATTGTGGACCAAACACTGTCTTTACCGAAAACCAGTCATAAGCAAATACACCTGGTGATCCAGAGAATACGCTTTGAGATCTTACATTTCAGATCCTTTCTGATTTCACGACAGAAGTGGGAAGCCCAGGAACAAAGTCCTTGTTAAGAAAGGACGTTTTGCTTCTCTCGGCCTAACTGTTGAAACTCATCCACACGCGGACTCATTTATCAGCTGCTGCAGTATTTGGGCCTGGCAAGTCAGTGCTCAGATATGCACTAACAATAAACCTTTTTATAAAAATGTCATGATAGATAGCTTTCCTGGAATATAAACCCGTTAGGCTCTCGCTCAAACCTCTTTCCCGAAGTGGGAGCCTGACGACTCGGGTGTGCTCAAACATTTTGTAAGATTTGAAGTGTTATTGCTCTTTCTGTGACTGCTGCTCCCTGGCTCCTTGGCGAGGGTCCCTGTTCCCTTAATTCATGAACGGTTTTCGAAAGCAAGCTCATGACATGGGTAGGATGCAAGAAGACTGAGGAAATGTTTAGGGCCACCAGAATTTGACCATGCTGAGTTCAATGTCGATCATCATTTTCTACATAGAGAAAACAGCTGAAAGTTCCTCATAAAGTTTAACATTAGAATGGCCATATAACTGAGAAATTCCTCTCCTTGGTATATCCCCAAAAGAATAAAAATAGGTGCTTAGACAAACACTTGTACACAAATGCCCAGAGCAGCACAATGCACAATAGCCAAAGGGTAGAAACAACCCAAATGTCCATCAGTGGATGAATGGATGAGCAAAGTGTGGTGTCTGTTACAATGGAATAGTATTCCGCCGTAAAAAGGAATGAAGTACTGGCAAAACCACAACAGAGATGAACTTGAAAACATGATGTTAAGTGAAAGAAGCCAAACACAACAGGTCATATGTTCTATGACTCCATCTACATGAACAACTCAGACTAGAGAAACCCATAGAGACAGAAATCAGGTTCATGGTAACCAGGAGCTGGGGTAGCGGAAGGGGAAGTGAGAGTCATTGTGTCATGGAGGCAGGGTCTTCTTTAGGGCTGATAGAAATGTTTTGGGGCAAAATAGAAGCGATATTTGTACAACATCGTGACTACACGAGATGCCACAAAATTGTACACTTGAAAATAGTTAATTTTATGTTATGTGAATCTCACCTAAATAAAATAATTTTAACTGATTAATTAAAAGAAAACAGCTAGACAGTCAGCGTGTTCCCCTCAGTACGAAAGGTCTCCTCAAGGGAGAGAGACAAGATATCAGGGCTCGAGAATTTACCTCTTACTGCAGCCTTTCCCAGGAAAGATGCTGGGGGGATGGAAGGGGAGTCTATTCCCAAAACATCCTTTGAAATGGTTAACTTTGAAGCCACTATACAAAAAAATACCAGCATATGTCATGTGATCAATAGTAATACATGGATGCAGGTATGTCATAGGTCAGTGGTCGGCAAACTCATTAATCAACAGAGCCAAATATCAACAGTACAACGATAGAAATTTCTTTTGAGAGTCAAATTTTTTAAACGTAAACTTCTTCTAACACCACTTCTTCAAAATAGACTCGCCCAGGCCGTGGTATTTTGTGGAAGAGCCACACTCAAGGGGCCAAAGAGCCGCATGTGGCTCGAGAGCCACAGTTTGCCAACCACTGTCATAAGTTAACATCTGGAAGACTGTCAACATGATCCCCATGCTACATCATGGGAACTGCAGCTCTGTGGACAGACCTGAAATCGCTGAAGCAACAAAGATAAGGAAATAAAGAAAGGTGTGTCAGGCAGGGCTCCTTTGTTACAGAGGTGGGGGGAGAAGGAGAAAGATAAATGGATTCTTTCCTGGTTGGAGGAGGGTAAACAGGGCTTTTCTGAGCTGGAAACCATTCTCATCATATTCTTTTAAAAGTGATTTGAAAGAGAAAACGCACCATGAAATCCTCGTGTTTGCAAAGGTACTGGCCCGTGAAGATAAACTGCTCTGTAGGTGGGCAAAGAAGGGACTGATAAGGAGCGAGTACATTTACCCAAAATTCTTCCAGACCTACCTGAAGATTGTCTCTGAGCTCCTGGTTATCAACCAGGAAGTGGCCCCAAATTAGTGTCAACTAACTTTTGAATATACACGTCCATGGGTCTGCTGTGTAAAGAGGGGAAGGGAGGACAGCAAAGACACAGCATCTTAGAAATTAATCAAAATTATCCCACTCTTTTCCAAAGTCATTATGTGTGCTCAGTGGAAATAATCAATGTGGTTATAGCTAATCTACCTCAAGAATGATAGCAATTCTACTTTTGGGAATATATGTGAAGAAACCTGAAACACTAATTTGAAAGAATATATGCACCCCTATGTTCATTACAGCATTATCTACAATAGCTAAGATCTGGAAACAACCCAAATGCCCATCAGCAAATAAGTGGATTTAAAAATAAAAAATAAAAAAGCTGTGGTACATTTATACAATGAAATACTACTCAGATGTAAAAAAGAAGGACATCTTACCCTTTGTGGCAGCATGAATGGACCTGGAGAATATTGTGCTAAGTGAAATAAGCCACTCAGAGAAAGACAAATACCATATGATCTCACTTATATGTGGAATCTAATGAACAAAGTGATTTAACAAAATGGGCTCATGATGCAGTGTGCAGATGATGTTTTGTTGAGTTGTACACTTGAAACCTGTATGGTTTGATAAACCAATGTCACTCCAATAAAGTCAATTTTTTAAAAAAGGACAGAGAAGTTGTGGAGAATTCCCCCTTACAAGGTCAAGAAAGTGAGGAGTCTCTCAGGAATCATTTGAAAAGCCTCAGAATAGGAAGATGAAGATTTCTCAAAGGATTTGAAATAGCTATGTGTAGGTATCATGAGAACATGGTCTTTATTTACCCAAATCCTGAAAATCTAGTGCCAGGGCATCCTTGAAGAAGACACTACAAGATAAATAAAGAGAAGTGCTGCGTCTGAGAGCTGACAGAAGACATTCAATTTATCGGTTCCTAAAGACAGTATAAAATGAACTTTTCAAGATCTACATTGGTCATGTTTTATTCATCTCCTAGAAATTGATAGAATACCAAGCATGCACTCTTTCAGGGACAGGGATACAGCGGTGAGGAGGACTCAATCCAGGCCAACAAAAACAAGGAAACGAGTGAGCCAGCTACTCCAAGGGGTTAGTGTTGAATAAATGAGAAGGCAGGGTCTTTATCCCAGCACCACCACCCCACCTGTGCCAACAGCAAGGCAGTTAACATGATGGGGATGGAAAGGGCTAAACAAGAATGCCTTTCTGAGAAAGTGAGCTTGAAGGGGAGACTTGAAAGACCTGAGGAGGAGGAGCCATGCAAAGGGCAAGTTCAGGACTTTCCAGAAGGAGGGGAACACAATGTGAGTGCCCTGAAAAGGGAGGAGACCTCAGGAGCAGAGTGAGTGGAGACTGGGAAGGGATGAGATACACCACACCAGGTGCCTTGTGGACCATGATGAGCTGGATTACTTCCAAGTATAAAGCAACTGGAAGACTTGAAGCCAGAGAGGAATATGATTTGATTTGTATCTATAGACAACAACTGGCTCCTATGAGATTGGATGTAGAGGACCGAAGTGGAAACCCATCTAGAGGCTACTGAATGCAGTAGGCCAGGTGCAAGGTGATGTAGAGGTATAAGGGTAAGAAGAAGACAGATATGTGTCAGAGGCAAAGAGGAAACTATCCGATGCTGGATCAGGTGTGAGGGAGGGACAGGGGCCATACTGAAGCCTAGTGATGTAGGTGGCATGGCACCCACCAGATGCCACCCTCCAGGACAGGAGCATGCATTTTGCCCCAGTGGCTGGGAATGTTGGCAGCCAACAGTTATCAGCCAAGTTCTTTTCAGGACTGAACTTCAGCTGAAGAGAGCCACCTCTCCCAAGGTTACACCCCGGTGGCTGGTTCAGGTGAGGGTATTAAAGCCACACTCCCTCGGCCCAAATTGGAGCAACTCTGCAGAGCCATCCCCGCTCCAGAGCTGCCCATGAGATTGTCCAGGGCCCTTTCCAACAGCATCACAGCTCAGTCTCTCCCTCTGCCCAGCCTGCTTGCTTCACTCCCTCACAGGTGGTGTTTCCAAGAGCACTTTCTAACAAACAACCTGCAAGCAGCTTTCTCTTCCGTAGAAAATGCTTCCTGGGGTGGCACCTGTACCACTGCCAGTGATGACGTCTGTGTTGTTTTGTTGTTCTTGTTGTTTCTTTAGAGACAGAGGAAGGAAGGGAGAGGGAGAGAGAGAGAGAGAAACATCAATGTGAGAGAAAACCATCAAGCATCTGCCTCCTATATGTCCCCCACCATGGATCAAGCCCACAACCTGGGCATGTGGCCTGACTGGAAATCAAACGGGCAACCTTGAGGAACACGGGATGATGCCCAACCAACTGAGCCACACCAGCCAGGTGACTTCTTTCACCAACATGGGTGAAGCCTGGTAGAGAAGGATAGTATAGAGTGAAAAATCAAGAGTTGTATTTTGGTCATGGTAAACTTGAAATGTCTAATGATATTGAAATGAAAATGGACTAATAGGTGCCATATTGAGGAGTGGCTAGAATATTCTGGTCAAATACCAAAACCCTCAAGGTAGAGGGCAAAGAAGACAGCCAGGCCTTTTCAGAGAAATGGACTGAATTCTCCTTGAGTCTGTTCTACCATAATCATGTTGAAGATTGAATGCCTCTAAATCTGCTTCCTTTGTGCAAGGAGAAGGCATGGTGTAAAACCCTTGCCTTTGGACTAAAATCCAGATTCCATGCCCTCACAAGTCTGTGTAACTTAGTTACTATCCATCATACCTACCTCTTCTTCCTACCACTCACTCCCCGCATCACTGTGCTCCAGCAATACTGTTCTTTCACATCCTCAGGAATGAGATCTCCTCCTCAGGGACTTGGCACATGCTGTTTTCGCTGCCTGCCGTGTTCTTTTCAGGACTCCTTGCATAATTGGTTGCTTCTTATCCTCAGACCACCCCATTTCTTTTAATCATCTCCTCAGAGAGGAGTGACCATACTGAGGGAGTCCCCCATTTTCTCTGTCCTAGTTCCTGCTTTCCTTCATGACACTTCCCGCAATTTATAATTATTGGATGTATTTGTGGGTTTGCCTGGACTTGAGTTTTGTTTATTTGGTATGTTTCTTCAGTCATAATTTTCCAGATGAAGATAAAGACGTAGTCACCACCGTACCCACACGCTCCGTAACTAGTGGTTGACACATAACTTCATATTTTAAATGTTGTGTTCTTTCCAAGGACATGGGGGGAAACATGCTACAGATATGTATTAAACACCTCCTGTGGGCCAGCTTCTGTGCTCACAAACTATTTTCATGATTTCTTTCAGCCCTTCCAACAGTTCTGTGATGTAGATACTGTTATTTCCCATTTTTTAGAGAAGGCATCTGAGGCTCAGGGAAATTATCTTTCCCAGCATTGCACAGTTCCCGGTGGAGTTGAGATTTGAATCCAGATGTGCCTCACTCCAAAGCCTGCCTGATTTCTTTCTTTTTTTTAAAAAAAAACAAACCACAACAAAACATATTTTTATTGCTTTCAGAGAGGAAGGGAGAGGCAGAGAGAGATAGAAACATCAATGATGAGAGAGAATCAGTGATCGGCTGCCTCCAGCACTCCCCACACTGGGGATGGAGCCCGCAACCTAGGCATGTGCCCTGACCAGGAATTGAACAGTGACCTCCTGGTTCATAGGCTGATGCTCAAACACTGAGCCACACCAGCCGGGCTCTTTTTATTATTATTATTCTAATTTATTTTATTTTATTTTATTTTATTTTTTCTATCCCCTCTATGCCCTCCACTCTCCCACCTCCTCCCCACAGTCACCACACTGTTGGCCATGTCCATCAGTTCTCTCTCTTTTTTTTTCTTATTTGCCCAATCTCTCCACCCCACCCCCCACCCTCCACAGGGCTGTCTATCCCATCCTCTGTGTGTTCCTTCAGCAGACATTTGTGAGCACCTACTAAGAACAGAGAAAAATACTAGGAAGCAGAAGATCTAGGGCCTGCCTTTGAGAAGTTTGTAATTTGCGGAGACAAGGCAAACACACAGGACAGATGTAATGGCATGAAGCAGAGTGTGATAAAGGGACAGACCCTAAGGTTCCTTCAGCTCGACAGTTCTTTGACTCTCAGAATGATACAGGCAGTAAACTCGAGGAGAGAAATCATCTGCTCGTTGATTGTATCTGATGGCGTGCATTCTTTCTTCATCTCGCTCTGGCTGCCAGTGAACACCAGTGCAAGTCTATTTGAGATGTCTGTCTCTACACTCCCATATTATGGTGTACGGTGAGGTCAAGGTCAAGTGTGAAGTCAAAGTCAGAAGTCTTTTCGGTTTTTTTCCTTTATTACATCAAGACTCTAACCAATTAACTTGAGAAAAGTCAACAAGTTAACAATACCAGGGGCTAAAAAACCTCCTCATTTTATCCCAAAGACTGAGATGGATTTGCTCACATCAGCTTTCTTTAGTGACCTTAACGACCTTGCCTGTTGCACTCAGGAGTCTATCATTTCTTGGGGGGCGAGTTGGGGGAGAATAAGTTTTACCATGAAAAATGCTATGTCACATCACAGCGTGACACTATTTAAATATCAAGAGTTGAAGCTTCTATTTAGAAAAACGGAAGGCAATAAATTGAGTGGCTAATTATTCCAGCTGTGGGCATTTTGGGTCTGACTGCACATTTTGAAGAGGGCAACACAGAGGATTTTCCTGTTGTTCACGGCATATGCAAATGTGGCGATGTCCCCTGTGATCGGAAAGGTTCAGGGATCAGAAACCTTGAAGCCTGTTTTCCCCTCAATCAAAATTAGTTTGAGGAAGCTTAGGGAATCATGATGTGAAATGGGCTTTTAATTATACTAATTGGGTTATTGGCTTTTTCAAACTTGGGAAGTGGCAATTTTTTTTAAACATTTTTAAAGTTTAATTTTAAAAGCAACAGTTCATTTCTCAACTCAAGCAGAAATTCCCAACTGGGAGAAGAGAGCAAGCACATTAGTGATATCCTCCATCCCTCCCCTTCCTAATAAAATGACTTTTGAGGGGAGGGGGAGCCTGCGATGCTCTAGTCGCTGTGCTAATTAGAACAACTCACTCATCCCTCAAGGAGCTGAAGTGAGCTGGGCACTGTGCGAGGTCAAGGAGATCTAGTAAAGAGCGGGATATACATGATTCCTGCCCTTCAGCGGATTAATAGCTACACGTACTGACCGTTCCCTGGACGTCAAGATGAATGTGAAGCATGTCATGTAAATAAACTCACCACTGCCCCCCACAAGCCCATGAAGTAGGTACTGGCATCCTCTCACTTTACAGGTGAGGCCACTGGGACCCAGAGAGGTTAAGTCACTTTCCCAGTGTCACACAGCGATAAGTATAGGAGCCAAACCCTGGTCGTCCAAGTCCAGAATCTGTAGGCTTAGTACCGCCTCTTTGGTAAAATCCTATTGGTTTCAAACAATGAAATCAATAATAAGAAGAAGAATGCAGGGATGTTTATATGTGGGGGAAATTCTTATCACATGTTTACCAGTCTGTCCCTCAAGAATATAGGAGCCTTTTGCTGTCTGGTTTTTTTTTAAATGTATGTACTTGGGGTTATTTTTAAATAATGTGTACGTTTTATAATTGCAAAAAGGAAAATAAAGGCAGAACCCTTTAAAGATTACTTAGTTTTGCTAGTCAAGAAGTGGCTGAGCAGTACAGTATCCAAGGTCACCTTTCTCATCGTCGTCTTGTGCTTTTTCCATCTCATCCTGCAGGCTTCTCTCTCTCTTCCTCTTTCTCTCCACATCCCATTTCTCTCTCTCTCTCTCTCTCTCTCTCTCTCTCTCTCTCTCTCTCTCTCCCCCTCCCCCCCCCTTCCTCCCTCCCTCCCTCCCTCTCCCAGGGTCCCACCCGTTGAGTTTCCCTTCTTTCAGCACCATTCCTTCTTGTATGGGAGAGTATAATAACAATTCCAGAAAGTGTGCTGGTTATTTAACCTCTCTCCAGCTAAATGTTTTATTATGACTCCTGAAAACCTAATTACAGTAACTTGACATGCCACAGTACCCTTTATAGGCTGCCTCTGTAGTAAACTTACTCCTTTAGAGACAATAAACCTGATGCTTCAAAGAACACGGCCAGCACCAGTAAAATGTGATGAAATCTCGCGTTCTCTACTGCACACCTGGTCTCTCTCGCTGGCCCCATGCCCCCGCTCCTGCTGCATTCCTGTCTCTATCCCTTCCCTGGACTGTTTGTTTGTTTTATCAAATGTCAGCAATGGCATTTATGATTTAAAATCTTTTAGGGCCCAGCTGGTGTGGCTCAATGGTTGAGTGTCAAACCTTGCAAGAGGTCGCTGGTTCGATTCCCAGCCGGGGCACATACCCAGGTTGTGGGGCTTACTCCCCAGTGGGGGGCATGCAGGAGGCAGCCGATCATTGTTTATCTCTTATCATTGATGTTTCTCTCTCTCTCTCTCCCTTTCCCTTCCTCTCTCTAAAAATCAATAAAAACATATTTTTAAAAATCGTTTAGGTTCCTGGCTGGGTGGTCAGTTGTTTGGAGTGTCATACCATGCACCAAACGATTGCTGGTTCGATTTCCAGTCACATGTGGGAGACAACCTATTGATGCTTTTCTCATTCCCTTTCTCTCTCCCTTCCTCTTTCTCTAGAAAAATCAATGAACATATATCCTTGGGTGAGGATTTTTTCCAAAACCTCTTTTAGGGATTAATGGACTGTGTATTAATATTTTCATCCGCTGCTCCGCATACCTGGGAATTTATTTACTGGGAGGTCGGTTTTCTCGGTAGAGCAACAGTGAACACCCCGTTTTCCTGATACCAGAGCCGCTTTTTTGCACGACGTTGAAACCATTCAGGACTTTTGTTCGGTTTCAAGGAGAATGTTGGCGGAAACTGACTTCCTGGGCCAAAGAGAGCTCACCTGCACTGTCAGTCATTGGCGTCCCCGCTCAGCTGAGTGCTGAGCTGGGGTGAGGTAGTGGGGTGCAGGTTGAGAGAGAGAAAGGGAAAGAGGACAAAACAGAAATTGACCGTTGGGGCTGAGGCAAGGCCATTATTTATGTAGCAGGTCTCCGTTTGGAAGGGTTGCTAGGACTTCCCCGGGGGAGTAAAGCCAAGCCTGGAGCCGGTAGGCAGGCAGCCTCCTAGGACCCCGCTGTTTGCAGCTGGGAAATGGCACTGGGCGGTACGGGATTGGCTGCATGTGCTTCTTTCTTTGGTAGGCTGCGTGCGTAACACGTGTGTCTCCTTATGATTGACACTGAAAAGAGGGAGGGAAGTCTTTTATTGGGGCCTTAAGCCATCTTACCAGCCACCTCTTCTCAGAGCTTCCCCTCGAGGGTAGCCAAGCTCCTTCTGTATCCCAAGGATAAAATAAAACCCCACGGCATTTTGAATTGACGCCCCACCCACCCCACCCACCCCACCCCCTTGCATGGATGCTGTGCAGGAGTTTCTTGTTTGTTGGACCTCTTTGGAGAACCTTCCATGGTTGTTTCATCAGAGAACATGCATGCCTTCACTTTCTAGCCAAGCTGCAGCCAAAGCCTGGTTTGCCCAGAGTCTGCCTCGACTACGCATTTCTGCTGCCTCGGAAAATGCCCCAGAGAACGGCTGCCAGCTCTCTTGGTTCTTATTCACTGCTTTTGTTCTCACCTGAGAAAAGGGGAGACATTTCTCCAAAAGATTGGCAGCTTCAGGGGCCGTGATGATGGCTGTATTCTTCAGAAATCCCTGGGATCCAGGGCACCGAGCTGGGGACCTGGAGGGCCGTCCTTCCTTAGTCTGACTACTCAATCCCACGGCCATTGTGCGTGCCTGCCCTGTGCCCGGAGGGACGCTGTGTGCCAGGACTGAAGCCCGAGAGCCCTCGTGGCTGGGGAAGGGTTGTGCTAGCTCTTCTGGTGTTTTTCCTGAGCCATCAAGGGCTGGTTCTCTCTATCCCTCTGAGTGTTAGCAAACTCCAAGGACAGCACTTTGGGGGCCCCTCATTTGCCTTTCCTTCCCGAGACATAAGTGGCCAATTCTGAGAGCAATTGAGTCGTGCTTGAAAAATGTCAAGTGCTGCATTTGGAAGCTACACATTTTTGCTGACGCCTGGAGTCCCGCCTTGAGCTCTCTCCATGACCAGCCGCTGGGGAGCAGTTCAGTTGGGGCATCAATGATGCTTCATTTCCGAGCCGGCTCGGGGAACAATCCCAAGTCCTCTCAGCCTTCTTGGTCCTCCCAGTGGCCATCTGGCCAGACCGTTACCTGTGGGTCTGGCTTCATTTTATTTATTGTTTTTCCTGCAACGTGTGAGGGCAGTCCTTGGGTGAATCAGAACTTGCCATTTTTTCAACCTAGAATTATGAAAATTTTCCAACATCCAGAAAAGTTGGAAGAATAGCACGACAGAAGAATCACCACCTCGTTTCAACAATTGCTATCATTTTGCCCCATTTGCCTCATCTATCTATACATAGAGAGAGAGAAAGACCTTTTTGCTGAATCATTTGGAAGGAAGTTGGCGACTTCATGACACTTCACCCCTAAAAACACCAGCGCTCAAAACTTGCATTTAAAAAAATATATCCACTCACCATCTAGTGTGTTGTCTGTAAGTTAGATACATTTAAAAGCTGCAAAAATGGTTAGGGTAGAGTTTCTTATACTGGAACGTACATTCGAATCACCTAGGGAGCTTCGTAGGGGATGCACTCCCTTGACCCCCAGTGTGGGTCTGGTCGGAGCCAGGGATTTGTACTTTCCTAACAGAGCATTCAAGTTACCCTAAAGTAGGTATTTAGGGGACACAATCTGAAGATCGTTTCTTTAGAACCTTTGTTTGTTTGTTTGCTGAATTTAAACTTTTAAAAATTTGTAACACCAGGGTGTAACTATGTTGTGGCAGAAACAGAGCCTACATATCTTGGTATTTTGGTTTAATCGTTTGAAGCACCGGCAACTAGAAAGAAGAGATGTGATAACTGAGGGGGTTTCGTTTAGCTGTGACCACCACAGATGCTGTGATACCCGTGAGCAGCCTGAGAGATTTCTCTTTTAAGGGGCAACACCTGATGGGAAGTAAACGGGTTGTTTTTCTGTGGAGGGGTCTCCCCTTTATGTGTACACATGGACACTCGCTTTGCAAACTTGTAAATCTGGTTGGGAAGCAAGAATCAATAAGGCAGAAGGAATCCTAATCTTAAAATTAAAAAAAAAATGTTTATTTAATCTTTATTGTTGGGAGTATTACATATGTACCTTTTTTTCCCCTCGATTGACCTCTTTTAGCCTGCCCCGACCCCAACTCCAGGCCTCCACCACCCTATTGTCTGTGTCCATGGGTTATGCATATATACACACAAGTTCTTTGGTTGATCTCTTCCCACTCACCTCCCCACCCCCCGCCTTCCCTCTGAAATTCATCCGTCTGTTCTATGTTTCTGTGTCGCTGGATCTGTTTTGTTCACCCGTTTATTTTCCACATATGATTGAGATCATGGGATACTTGCCTCTCTCTGACTGGCTTATTTTAAAATGTTTACAGTCGTGTCCTTTTAATATTTATTACTTTGACCTTGGAAAGGCTGTAGGTCATGTATTTAACAAAGATTTGTTGAGTGCCCACTATGTCCCAGGCTCTATTCTAGATGTTAAGACATAGCATTGAACAAATCAGACAAAATACATTATTATTTTAAACTACATATTCAGTTCTAAATGATAGATGCAGGTGATAAATAATACACAAATGTATATATGATGAAGAAAAACAAAACAGATATAACAGGATGGAAAATGACAGAGGAAGGAGTGAGGGAGCCAGAGGAGATCTCTCTGGAGCAGTGATGAAACGAGGTGGAGAAATAAGCCATGCAGATATTTCCAGGTGGAGGGAACAGCAAGTGCAAAGGCCCTGGGGCAGGAATGTGATGGATGTGCTACTGAAGAATAGGAAAAGGACAATGTAACTGATGGGAGGATAAAGTGGTAGAAGATGTGGTTGGAGGGGTTGCCAGAGGACAGGTCATGCAAGGCCATGTAGCCATGGGAAGGATTTCTGCATTTATTATAAGAGTTATTGGAAGCCTTTTTTATTTATTGTTTGTTTGTTTATTTGTTTGTTTGAGGGAGGGGTAGGAGTGGTGATTTATGATGTAATCTTTTTAGAAGGAGGTATGGAAAATAGATTGGATTGCAAGGGGGCAATTTTAGGATCTCATGAAGCAATCCCCTAGCACAGGAATAATGGCTATTTCCTTCTGCTCCTATAAATGACTGCATTAAAAATAACAGTGACACCAATTTAAATTTCCTAATCTTCATCTTGTGATTTCTCTCACGTTGCTGAAACATTCCTGTTTCTAATTTACTGATTCTGTCAACAAATATGGCTGATGTTGAGCACTGGGGTTTAGGCTCTGGACATCCTAAGAGTAATAGCTGGAGTATCAAGTGTCAAGGATTTCACAGTTTGACTTGGGACAGATACATTAATTATTAAGGTTATGCCCTTAGACGGTTTGGCTCAGTGCATAAAGCATCGGCCTACAGACCGAAGGGTTCCAGGTTTGATTCCGATCAAGGGCATGTACCTCGGTTGCAGGCTCCTCCCCGGCTTCCTTGTCCAGGACTCAAATCCAGATGTATCTTGCTCCAAAATTCTGCCTTTGCACACTGTGCCTACTGCCTCCTCTGCTAAAGGACCCTTTGTAACCTGGAGCTATTGGGCAAGGAATACAGGGCCTTTTTTTTATGTATGAAAGGACCATGACCCCAGGAGCCTTAAAACTGCCCCCTCACAACCCAAACCTCTCGGCTTCATTCGGGTCATCAAACATACTTACGGTACAAACGTTTAAATATCCGTTAGTTGTTTATTTTAATGTAAGCTATGTTAAATAATCCACTAATGAGATGCTCATTTTCTGACATGATTGTTAGTCATATCAGGCCTGTTTGATCTTCATCAAGGATTTAAATACTTTCAAGGTTTTGTCTGGAAGCAGCCAAGATACAAATGTGTGTAATGACAGGGATGTTGCCTCAGAATCCTGCTGGGCAAGCTTGCTAGCCCCAGTGTGCAGGGGCAGTGTGGTGTAGTAGCTCAATTAGAGCTCTTAGAGTCAGGCAGATTGGAGCTGGAGCCTTACAGACCTGGTTTGCTAACTCTGAGCTTCCATTTTCTCATCTGTACAACTGCAGTAATCACAGTACCTACCTTCTAGGGTTGATGTGAGCTTTAGTGCAAGTAAAACAATTAGCATTGTCACAGACAAATAGTATGTGGCCCATAAATACAGTTGCACCTACTGAAGACTTGAGGAGAAGGGACTACCCGTAAAAGACTTTGGGATCTTAGAATTAAAGCTGAGTAAAAATCACAACACAGTGAGGGAGCTCCATTCATCCATTCATTCATCCATTTGCTCGTTCATTCACATCTCCCCTGCAGGCTGAACAAACTTAGAGTTGGGCACATAAAGATGAACACGTTACAGAAGGAGACACAGCCCTGGCATTCAGCTACTCAAAGTCTAGAGTCTCTAGACTCTACCTAACCTATGCTTTAAAGTCCAGTGGTGTATATTTCTTGGAAGATAAGCCATCATTTTAAAAGGTGTGGCAAGCACATTTGAAGCCCTGAATGGCACACACTCAGAGAGTTGATGGGCCTTGAAGTGTCCTTGGAGAAACAGTCTCCTGACCCTGAGGAAGGGTTATATTAGGTGTCCACAGGAGACCCCATTTCCCTGTTGTCACACCATAGCTCTAGCCACCAAGGGCAAAGATGTTTCCAAAGAAGGAACCACGACACCGTGACCTAGAGAGATGGTCTCAGAACAGGAAGCAGGATGGAGGGGAAACGAGCTTAGGAAAAAGACTCAAGAGAGACAGGTTAGGGCAGTGGTTGGCAAACTGCAGCTCGCGAGCCACATGCGGCTCTTTGGCCCCTTGAGTGTGGCTCTTCCACAAAATACCACGTGCGGGCGCGCACGTACAGTGCGATTGAAACTTCGGGGCCCATGCGCAGAAGTCGGTTTTCGGCTCTCAAAAGAAATTGAGAAATTTAGATACTGTTGATATTTGGCTCTGTTGACTAATGAGTTTGCCGACCACTGGGTTAGGGTAACACTTAAGAGCACAGACTTGAGCATAAGACAGAGCTCCGGGTTTAAATCCATGGATAGTTGCTTAACTTCTCCAAGCCTGATTTCTCCTATCGTAAATGGGGATATTATAATATTTATTCGTAAGTAGTTGTGTCAATATATTTCACATGGTCTGTCTTTGTGAATGACCCATGTGCACTTGAAAAGAATGTATATTCTGCAGCTTTGGGGTGAAATGTTCTATAAGTGTCAGTTAAATCCATATAATCCAGTGTGTCCTTTAGAGCCACTGTTTCCTTGTTAATTTTCTGTCTGGAAGATCTATCCAGTGAAGTCAGCGGGATGTTAAAGTCCCCGACTACAACTGTGTTGTTGATGATCTCTCCCTTAAAGTCCTCTAGAAGTTTTTTGTTATATATTTAGGTGCTCCTGTATTAGATGCATATATGTTTACCAGGGTTATAGCCTCTTGTTAGATCAGTCCCTTTAGTATTATGTAGTGACCTTTGTTATCTCTTGTGATGGCCTTGATTTTGAAGTCTATTTTGTCAGATATGAGTATTGCTATCCCAGCTTTTTTTTCTTTTCTATTTGCATGGATAAATTTTTTCCATCCCTTCACTTTCATTCTGTGTGTGTCTTTTGTTCTGAGGTGGGTCTCTTGTAGACAGCATATAGTTGGGTCATGTTTTGGTATCCATTCAGCTACCCTATGTCTTTTGATTAGAGCATTTAATCCATTTACATTTAAGGTTATTATTGATAGGTACTTATTTATTGCCATTTTAATTCTGTATGCCTAGGTTTTTCTCTCTATTTTGTCTTCTCATTACAGCAGCCCCTTTAGCATTTCTTGTAAAGCTGGCTTGGTGGTGATAAAATTCGTTAGCCTTTTTTTGTCTGGGAAGCTCTTTATTTCACAGTCTATTTTGAATGATAGCCTTGCTGGATATAGTAATCTTGGTTTCAGGTCCTTGCTTTTCATTACCTTGAGTATTTCATGCTAATCCCTTCTGGCCTGTACAGTTTCTGATGAGAAATCCCATTATAGCCTTATGGGAGCTCCTTTATAGGTAACAGTTTGCTTTTCTCTTGTTGCCTTTAAGATTCTCTCTTTGTCTTTAATTTTTGGCATTTTAATTATGATTGCCTGTACATGGGCCTGTTGAGGTTCTTCTTGCTTGGGATTCTCTGTGCCTCCTGAACTTGTGTGATTTTTTCCTTCACCAAGTTATGGAAGTTTTCTGCCATTATTTCTTTAAACACATTCCATTCTTTATTCCTTTCTTCCTTTCTGCCTCTTCTGGCACACCAACTATGTGAATATTGTTGTGTTTCATGTTGTCCCACAGCTCCCTTAGGCTGTCCTCCTGTTTTTCAATTGTTTTTTCTTTGTGGTTCTCTGAATATTTTTCTACCCTGTCTTCTAATTCACTGATTTTATCCTCAGCTTCCCCTAATCTGATGTGTATCCTTTCCTATGTGTTCTTTATTTGTGCTATGTCATTCTTTATTTCCATTTTCATAGTTACTGTATCTTTTCTCATGCTGTTGAGCATCTTTACCATCGTTATTCTGAACTCTATATCAGATAAATTTATCTCCATTTCATTTATCTCTTCTTCTGGAGAATTCTCTTGTTCTTTCATTTGGGGATTGTTTTTTTGTCTCCTCATTTTGGCTGCCTGTTTGACTTTGTGACTGTGTATTAGGTAGATCTGCTATGCCTCTCAATCTCTAGTGCAATACAGTGTCAAATGCTGTTTCTGACTAATTAAATCAGGCAAAGACTCAAAGCCTCCAAAGACTGCCTCTGCCTGCAGACTGATTAGAGTCTGTCTTGAGTAGGCAATTGCTTCTGCCTGAAGGCTAATTGTTATTCTCAGCTCCTTAATGGGCCTCAGCACTCCACACCATGGAGCAAGGTATTTTCCAATAGGATGGGTCAACTGTCTTCCCCCCAGGCAAAACTGCCTGGATAGCAAAAGTCTGTGTGAGCAAGATGAACTCCACAGTGTGAGGGAATGACAGCACAGGAAACCAGGATGTCTGTATTCTGAGCTCTAACCTCAGAGGTCCCAACCGTGGCTTTTGCTCACACAGCTCCAATCCACTCTGCCCTCCCTCTGCTGGAGCACAAGTGGCTGCATATGGAATTTTGTGTGTTGGCCCTTTAAGAGTATGCCTGAGTTTCTAGCCAGATGTTATATGGGCAACTTTCTCAGTTCTGGTGCTCCCTGCCAGGGCCCAGCTTGGGATTAGACCCCAAAGTTCTCATTGGCAACCCCCCACAGCTGAAATATCTCTCCAGAACTTCCACTGCTGTCTATGGGTGCCCATCCAGCTCTTTCGCACCTTCGCCCTTCCTACCAGTATATGGTCTCCACTTTCCATCCTCTGTTATCAGGGTTCTCTCCAGCTAGTCTTCCATTGATTATTCAGGATTTTTTTAAATATTTTAGTTATAATTCCAGTTTGGTCCTGGGAGCGTGTCTGTGTAGCATCCACTTACTCCGCCACCATTTGTAATCTCTCTCAGTAACTCGGTTTTCTTATTTGCTTTGACTATGTTGCAGGATCGTTGTGGAAGATTAAATCTAGATGCATATGGGAGAATCTGTAATGATGTGAGTTTGCAGAATTCATGTGTGTCGCAATCAAGGGTAGCATTTCTCCCCTTCATCCGTGATGGGCAGGCAGGGTCGCTAGCCAGGACTGTCCTAGCATCTATAAAGCAGAGTGCAAGAGAGCAGTGGCTGCCCCTCCCAGGTCACCATGTGGATCCTGACTCTCTCCCTTCTCCTGGCAGGCACTTTCTCTTTAAGACCTCCTCTGGAAGCACACCCCTATTCAGCAGCTCTTCTCCGGGGTACCCTTTGACCTCAGGAACCGTTTACACACCGCCACCCCGCCTGCTGCCCCGGAACACCTTCTCCAGGAAGGCCTTCAAGCTGAAGAAGCCCTCCAAGTACTGCAGCTGGAAATGTGCTGCCCTGTCCGCCATCGCCGCCGCCCTCCTCCTGGCCATTCTGTTGGCCTATTTCATCGGTGAGTGGAGAGCCAGCTGCCTGTTGGGGGGAAGGGGGTGGCGGGGGAGGGAACCAAGCCCTCTGTTGTCTGCACAATGTGCTTGTTGGCTACTGAAAGACGTAAAAATTAGTGACAGACGGGAGTGATTTTTCCCCTCCTGAAATCCATTTCGATCTGATGGGTTTCTCCGTGATTCTAAACGACATTTCTCATATGTGAAATTAAGCATACTTGCTGTATTCTTTCTTGGAGATCAGCTGAGAATTGTGGTTCCTGCAAATCCATCCCTCACTCCCAAAAGTAGCCTTCTAGTCTCCTCCATCACTGGATTTTAACCCAGGTGTATGCTCTAAAATTCATGAGCATTGGTTAACTATAGCCAAAAATCAAAGAGAAGAATAGTGATCAGCATCTCTGGGAATAAACACCACATGCTACTGAATCCGAATCAGGTCCACCTCCCATGCCAGCTGTGCTTCTGGGAACTCAGAATATGACTTAGGGTAGCAGATTGGCAAAGTTGCTGGGGTACCTTTTTTCCCCATCCAAGGATGTTGGTTTGCATCCTTGGGGTGCAGCCTGTGTAACCATGGGAAGCAGTGAATGCCAAGAGCTTAGGGGCAGGGTGCCACATGCATGCGAGCATCCTGGGCTGGACACAAAGCCCACTCGCAGCTCCTGGCCCCGACAGAGAGCCCCTGCTGCCGCTCTGTCAACTGAGCCTGCCAGTGGCAGATCTCCTGGCCCAGGCAGAGGCCGCGGGGACATTTGTTAAAGTTTATTTGAAACACGTGGTGGTTCTGGCTTGGTTTCAGGGCAGCGGTGATCGGCCTCCCCAATTTGTCTGTGCCATGTTGTGAAGCAAACCTAGAAAACAGCAAAAGGAGGCCAATTCCCAAACATCTCCCAACATTTATGTAGAAACCCCTCCCACAGAAGATGGGAAAGACAGCCCTGCGCATGCTGGCTTTGCCCCTTCTCTCTAGGGAGTGGGACTCACACACCTCCTTCATCCTCAGGCAACCAGTATGGCGCCTGCCAGAGAAGGGCTGGTCTGGAGTTCCAATACCATTCTACCCAAGCTTGCCTGATGGCAAGGGACGGTGACTGTGCACCCGCGGAGATCTTAGACCCTGACTACGGCCGACCATTACTAGCCCAAAACTGATGTGAAGTTTTCACTCTCTCCCATGATATCCCTGTGCTCATCTTAATACGGAAAAATAAGTTTCACATTCCTTACTGGGTGCACCTCTCAGCAGTCCCTCCAAAAGTGAGAACACTGACACCCCGGGGAAAGGCACTATGTGTATCTGGGGCTTTGCAAACACCTTTGTGCTCTAAACCCACCTCTCTATGGACAGAGGTTCAAGTCCTGTCTGCTTCTCACTTACCTCTTGAAGGATGGAGCAATGGGTTGACTTGAAGGAGAGGGAAGGGCATCTGTTACACCCTCAATCACTTGGTTTTTGTGTTGTTAGAGGTAGTTTTATGGGCTTCCCCAGATGATGGTTCAGGGGGACTCAGTGGAAGCGAACGGAATTGCCTTCGGTTGCCTTTGGAGTTGTTGCACGATTTGACTTTGTGTCAGAAACTTCAGAGAGGGTCCATGAGCTCACTTCTCAGGCTTGATGTTCTGCTGGGCTGGTGGGCACTGCCAGCCACTGCCAAGACTGTCCTCGGCGTACCTCCTCCTCCACTGGCAAGAGAAAGATAGATGGCTACTGCCTGATTTATTGAGCTTGATAGTTAAAATATAATAGCTTTCTGTGGGGCGATCACATAAATGGGACATCGTATAGTGAGCGTTTAATGTTTTAATCGGGTGTGTAACTTGTAAATGATGGATTAGCAAACATATTTATTCTCAGTCTTGAGGCTACTGGAAGCTGGACCTGAGTATCTGAGGATGGTTTATTAGGTTATAATCCATCATCTCCTATTATGTATGCTTTAGGTAAGATTGTGCTCTGACCCTGGAGTATTGAAGAATAGTTTATGACTCAAAATGAGTGATGTAATGAGCCAATTTACCCAGCAGCAATGGGGGAGAGCATGGAGCCGCGGGGGCTACTCTCCACGGGTGATGG
Organism: Plecotus auritus; assembly: GCF_963455305.1. Taxonomy (NCBI): domain Eukaryota; kingdom Metazoa; phylum Chordata; class Mammalia; order Chiroptera; family Vespertilionidae; genus Plecotus; species Plecotus auritus. The sequence goes on along the minus strand of NC_137773.1, from coordinate 8,958,411 downwards.
CAGGTCTGCAGGCGTTGTGGGAGGTCAAGACTGTGAGTTCTGATCTCGACCCCAGAGATCCCTTTCTCCTCAGCCTTCACAAAGTTGCTTTCCTTGTGGGTCTTGGTTCCCTAAATGAAACGTGGGAACAGGGTGGTTATTTATGCGCAGAAACTCTGAAGTATGGTGAGGATTAATTAATGTGGGTGACTTTGAAGATGAAAAGCAGTAATTATTAATTACAGAGCTTCAGGGGCATACACAGTGCATTGCAAACACAGAGAAAAGTGCTTTCGGGAGCAGCGAGGGGTGGTGCCTACCTAGAAACAAGCCGTCGGGGAAGGAGGGAGAGGCAGCACAAGGGCCATGTGGGACTCTGTGTTCCACTAGAACATGACAGGTACTGTGTTGAAGCACCGGCCGAGGGTGTTTATGGACAGGCCTGCTAGGAGCGGTGACCATAGGTCAAATGATCTTGTTTGCATGTTCAAACCCATCAGAGGAGACTTTCCAGAAATGAGTAGTGTGGACTCATTCAGGCCCATGACAAGTTCTCCCATAGATCCAGCATGTGGGTGGTGTTGACGCAGGATAATGTCAGCCCTCCTGGAAATGGGAAAAGGTGGGGCCTTTACCAACTCAGGGAAGGACCCCTCCCCCCTTGTCCCTCAGTTCTGATCTCAGTGCTGGGGTCAGCAATCTTTTATGATATACTCTCCATTTGATTCCCCCAGTGTACAGAATACCCTGGAAGACATTACTCTGAGGAGCTGCATGAACCACCATTTGGGGCCTCATGTGGCCCCTGGCCCACGTGGTTCCAAGGGAATACCGGTTTAGGAGAAGCTAGAACGCAAAGGAGCTTCCCTCTGAAGAAGCTGTCCTCCATCCTTGGGCAGCTCAAGGACTTTCATTGCCAGCAACACCAGAAATCCCTCTAGACCCCGAAGTTTCTGAGTTGTATGAGCAGCATAGAGCTACTCACCTGTGTTATGCTGACTACACTGTGTTTTGATCCTTACAGTGTACACAGTAAGAACAGGTTAGAAACTTGCCCATTTAAAGTATGTTTATAAATTATGAAATTTGAACCATACCCACAGCCCCCAACACACACTCTAGCAGAAAATAAAATTGGTGCCACCAGCATGGCCCAGTGGTTGAGCGTTGACCTATGAACCAGGAGGTCACAGTTTGATTCCTGGTCAGGGTGCATGCATGGATTGCAGGCTCAATCCCCATTGGGGGGCATGGAGGAGGCAGCCCATCAATGATTCTCTCTCATCATTGATGTTTCTAGCTCTCTCTCCCTCTTCCTTCCTCTCTGAAATCAATTATACATATATATATATTTTTTATATATTTTTTATATTTTTTATATTTTTTTATATATTTTTATATATTTTTATATATTTTTAATTGGCACACAAACAGTCATTTGACAAGAGTTGATGCTGAGGCCCAGAGCATCTAAGTCACGTGGCTAGTTAGCTGCAGGGTGAAGACTAGACCCTTGGTTTCCCGATGTTGGGTCTGCCCTAACTACTGTCTCCTAAAGTTTACAGTTGGCCATGTTCTCCAAATACTGCCTCAAACCTTCATGGTCCTGAATCATCTAACACAGTGGGCAGCAGCCATGCCTCCTCCTCAGTCTCCTGACCCCCGTCCCCAGCGCCCAGTAGCCTTTCTCTGTAAAGAGCGAGGGAGTAGGCATTCTCGGGTTTGCGGGCCATGCAGTCGCTGTCACAACTGGTTCTTGTTAGGCAAAAGCAAACAGAGACGTAAACAAACGGGCATGGTTGTGCTCCAAGAGACTTCAGTTACGGACACTGAAATTTAAATTTTATGTACTTTTCATGTGTCAACCAATACTATCCTTTGGATTTTTTTTTTTCCAACCAGTCCAAGTGTAAAACTATACCTCTTTAGCCCAGGGGCTCTTAAAACTATACAAAAAACCAGGTGGCAGACAGGATTTGGCCCACAGGCCACAGTGTGCCAACCCCTGTCTGATTATATTACTGTTCTTTTCCTAAGATTACCCTTTCAGAGTGTTTTCACCTTTACAAAGGGGAAAGATAAATGTTTTCAAACTGGCTAAGTCCAACCATATGTCTGCTTGTAGGTGGGCAGGTGATTGACATTTTCTGACATTGCATTCCCGTTTCACAATGAATAATTACACCTGCCTTTCTGACCCACTCCCCAAACTCAAAGAAGAAAGCCACTTTTCCCTTTACTTGAAAATTTTCTGTAGGATAAGGGTTCCCATCTTAACAGGCTGCTTGACACAGTGCTCCAACGCGGATAGAGTGGAATTGTCTTGCAATGTTGCCCTGTATTCATTGTCCTCCATCTTCAGTTAAACCTCAGCTTCCTGGGCAAAACCTTCGCCTGTTCAAAATCACTCAGGGCCCTAGCCGGTTTGGCTCAATGGATAGAGCATCGGCCTGCAGACTGAGGCGTCCCGGGTTCGATTCCGGCCAAGGGCACATGCCCAGGTTGTGGGCTCGATCCCCAGCTAGGGGCGTGCAGGAGGCAGCCGATCAATGATTCTCTCTCATCATTGATGTTTCTATCTCTATCCCTCTCCCTTCCTCTCTGAAATCAATAAAGAAATATATTTTTTTAAAAAAAATCACTCAGGGCCTGCGGCCTTCTTGCCGAGGGTTTCCCACAGGTTGTTAACGGTGCTGGGTCATCGAATAAGGTCATCGCTTTCTGGCCCTAGGTTAACGTTTCCTTACAGAGCACCGAAGTTTTTGCATAGCTGCCCCTCCACAAGAAGAAAGAGGCTTGCAAGGTATGACTTTGCTGTTTAAATCCACATAATCCTAGAAATTCTAGGATGAGAGTCAACGCCATGGCTCAGCCTGACGCCGGCCTCAGCCCATCCCCCATGAGTTAAAAACACACACAGAGTAACTGATAAAACTCCCCACCTGGTTGAGAAGGGGGGCGGCAGGGGGCAGAGAGAATGGTAAGCACATTTGTGTCATCCTAAATTAGTTTTCAGCTCTTCCGATCTCTGCCAAACTAAAATACGTATATAGAGTAGAAAGTCACCTTGTCTTTTTTCACTACGGTAATTCCTGCCAAATGTGAAACGCTGTGTTTTAAGTCAGCTGCTCAGCACTGTCTTCTGACACTCTCTCTTTGATCTGGGAAGAACGCAGGCCATCAACATGTCATGATGTTAAGAGTGCGGTAATTTGGGGTGCTTTCAGGTTTTGTGTGTGTTTTTTTTTTTTTTTTCGAAAACAATGAGGGATTATTTTCTATGGAAACTAAAAGCTTGCGATGTGTTTAAAGTTGCTACACTTGAAAATTGATATGTTGAGACTCAGACTGATGAATTCTGTGTTCTCAGCTGCTATTTTGTGTGTATTCCCATCTCGCAGAACAGAGCAGGTTTGGGGAAAACAAAGAAAATGACAGAAAATGATGAGAACAGCACACTTACCTGGCAGCCTTTGTGAGGACCCAGCCTGGGAGGGAAATTGGTCCTCATTCAAACTCCCTGCTCTTTGTCCAGAGAGATGCTAAACCCCTCCCTCCTTTGTGAATTCCAAATCATGTATTTACATCTTAGTATTTAAGGGGCAAAATTCTAATTATATATACATACTAGTGGCCCACTGCACAAAATTCATGTGTGGGGGGTGGGAGGGGAGGGTGTCCCTCAGCCTGGCCTGCACCCTCTCCAATCTGGGACCCCTCAGGGGATAACCAGCAGTCAGACATCCCTCTCACAATACAGAACTGCCGGCTTCTAACCACTCACCTGCCTGCCTGATTGCCCCTAACTGCTTCTGCCTGCCAACCTGATTGTCCCTAACTGCTCCCCTGCTGGCTTGATTGCCCCTAACCACCTCTGCCTCGGCCCCACATCCGGGACCCAGGATTCCCTGCTCCAGCCGACCACAGGCACCCGGGATCCAGGCTTCCCTCCCTCTGGTCAGCCATAGGCGCCCAGGCCAGCTGCAGCCACAGGGGATGGTGGGCAGGTGGCTTCGCCTGGGCTGCAGCCGCAAGTGCTGGCTCTGGGACTGCAGGGTGGGCAGCTTCTCTGTCTACCAGGCTATAGCCAGTCGCAGGTGCTGGCAACTGGACCGCAGGCGGGCGGCTTCTCCGTCTTCCCTGGGATGCAGTGTGGGCAACTTCTCCGGATGACTGCAGCCTGGGATCATGGAGCAGGCGGCTTCTTCGTCTCCCTGGCCACACCCAGCCGCAGGTACTGGTGCCCGGGACTGTGAGATGGGCGGCTTCTCTGTCTACCAGGCTATAGCCAGTCGCAGGTGCTGGTGCCTGGACCACAGGCGGGCGGCTTCTCCGTCTTCCCTGGGATGCAGTGTGGGCAACTTCTCTGGCTGACTGCGGCCTGGGATCATGGAGCAGGCGGCTTCTTCGTCTCCCTGGCCACACCCAGCCTCAGGTGCTGGGGCCCGGTTTCTCCATCTCCCCCAGGACGTGGGGCAGGCGGACATGAGGCTTCTGCTGCTGTCTGCGGCCTGGGATCATGGGGCAGGCAGCTTCTTCGTCTCCTCGGCTGCAGCCAGCCTCAGGTGCTGGCGCCGGACTTCTCCGACTCCCACAGGCCTGGAGTGGCTCGGGGGCGGGGCTGCCGCCATCTTTTCAGGTTAATTTGCATACTCACTCTGATGGCTGTTGGGCGTAGCAGAGTGACGGTAATTTGCATGTTTCTCTTTTATTAGTGTAGCTTATTGATTTCAGAAAGGAAAGAAGAGGGAGAGAGAGAAACATCAATGATGAGAGAGAATCATTGGTCAGCTGCCTGCTGCATGCCCCACACTGGAGATCCAGCCCACAACCTGGGCATGTGCCCTGACTGGGAATCGAACCACAACCTTCTGGTTCATAGGTCAATGCTCAACCACTGAGCCACACCAACTGGGTTGCTAATGTGCTCTTAACCAGGTAATATGTCCTGTCAGTGCCCACACATGGGTGAGCCTTTGGCAGTGGGACTGCCACTTCATAATTGTACACCTGATTTCAAAGGATTTGTCAGTTTACAGAAAGTCAAGCAAATCATTGCGGGGGGGGGGGGGAGGGTTGCGGGGGTTCCCCAATCACCTAGCAGCCACATGGCAACATGTGTATCTCGTGTTTGACATTCAGAAAATATGAGTTCCTCCCCTGAGGTGGCATGCCTTTGTCATCCCTCTAAGACACCGGTCAGAAATTAAGGTAGTCGGCCAACATGGGCTGTCCACCTTCGTGGGCACACTCGGTGGATGCAAATGAGGAAGCAACTTTTGGTCCTGACTTTGTAGAGCATCTTGATGCTAACCTGGGGAGGAAGAAATGAGTAGTTGCTACAACCCCAAGTCCCTCAAGGGCAATGACAAGGAAACAGGGTACCGATATCAGCTGCCAACCCAGGACTTTGTGTCTCCTCAAAGTATGCGTTAGGTGAAGGGTATGGAGGGCTCACCACCTGTCCATCTATCCCTCGATCACCATTCCAGCCTCAGTCGTGGACTTTCTCTAATAATGCTCTCTCTAGCTGCCTACCAGTCTAAGAGCTGTAATGGGAGGCTGTGACATTACTGTCCCCCTCTCCACACACTCCATTTGTGTAACTGGATTACTTAGGGTGGTCACCAGGCCCACAGATCCCCATGTCCTGAGTTGTTCGTGTGTTTGTTTATTTGTACTTGTTCCAGGGTTTAGAATTCTGGGCACAACTTCAAACGTACTGTAAACAGATATTATTTTATTCTGTGTTTTGCCTATAACAAAATTGCAGAAGTTCTTGCCTTGCCGTGCTAATTAGAAAAGAAGCAGCTTGGTGTAATGGGAAGCATGTACATGGGCTTTGATGTCAGAGAAACTGGGTTCAAGTTCTGATAGGTGTACTTAAAAGCCATTTGACTATGGGCTTGCTATTTAATCTCCCTGCACCTAAGTTTCCATCCAAAAAAGAAAATGGGGATAATTCCTACTTTGAAAAGATGTTTCAAGTATTCCTTGAAATGATACATACAATTTTCTTCAAGTTCAATATGTCATCATATGTGGGAAGTATCATTACTGTATGTATTCTCAAGGAGAGAAACGGTTTCAATCAAAATGTGACATGACTTCTTAGCATTTCAAATTTTTATTTCTTTTTTTTTTTTTTTTTTTTTTTTTTGGAAAGCGGTAGACACAGACCACCTGTGACATGATTTCTTAGCCCTTAGAATTTTTATATCATGTTTTTGGAACGAGGTAGTCACAGGCCACATGGATTGATGCACAGCCATGTGAATGGACGGGTCCATGGTCACGCCAGCAGACCAGTGTGCTGCCTGGCTGGTTGTGAGAAAGCACCAATTAAGAGCTGTATTCTGATTTCAGGGATGTGAAAAAAGTCGAATCGTAGACTCAGTGAGCTACAGGAGTACCTAGCACATGGTAGCCTAAAAGTAAAAGGCCGAAGTGAGAGGCAGCAGCCTTCCTTTGAGATTTTTTTAAAAAGAAAAAAAGAAAGAAAAGCTACTCAGAGAGCACTGATTCAGGCAGAAACCCAAATGGTGTTCCCATTAGGAGTCCATGTCAATAGAAGGGAGACATGTTTCATTTCAGCCCGGTAGTCATCAGTGTAGTCATCATAATATCTGCTTGCTTGCCATCCTGCCTGACAGTTCTTTGGGGCACAGTGTCACTTTAGGCCCAGTCCAGAGGCTATTTTGTCCTGTTTTAACATTCGGAAGTCTGGAGGCATAAGACATACTACCAGGGATGGGCAAACTTTTTGACTCGAGGGCCACAATGGGTTCTTAAACTGGACCGGAGGGCCGGAACAAAAGCATGGATGGAGTGTTTGTGTGAACTAATATAAATTCAAAGTAAAGGAGCGGAGGGGAGAGCAAGAGAACCGGATAGAACAGCCGGATCCGGCCCGCGGGCCGTAGTTTGCCCACGGATGTATAGTTCTTCTGGGGTGGCAGCTCCTGCTCCATTTTAAAGTAGCTTCATTTATATTATTTGTCAGACCCAATAGAAACTCAACTGAATGGAGTTATTGTTATTATCGTATTGGCTACCACACGCCCAGGCCAGGTCCAGTGAGAAGTATCCTGACCCAGGTTCTTGGGGTCATTGCATCCCCAGAGCAGTGCCTGGTGCCTTGTAAGCAATCAGTAAATATTTGTTGGATTAATCCATGCTGTTTAGGGTTAGGGCTGAGTTGGGCCATTTGTGGAAGGCGTTATGAAGTACCCAGAATCCCCGCCGCCTGGTTTCACTTGTTCCTCCATGAAAAGGGGACGTTTCTGGTTCCCTGGTGTTCTAATTGCCTCTTCCCAAATTGCATTTCCAAGTTAGAAAGCGTTTAGGCAAAGGAACATTGCGGGGTGGGGGGAGGGATGGTGCGTAAGCAGCACAGCTAAGCCCTCTGGCAGGAATCTGCGCGTCCCTGAGATCGAGGGAGCTCCTGAGTGAAACTGGGAAGTGTTTGTGTCTGGCATGCGGCCACCGTTTGGCACTCACATTACCGAAGTGTGGCAGGATTTAGTTGGAGTTCAAGGTGAAGAAGCAAATAATGGCATAAATCTGAAAGTCTGTTGGCTGCTTCTCTGTAAATGAGGATGTGCTAAGAAATGAAAGCAATTGCTCCAAGGCACCAAGGAGAGAAAGGAACTATTATATGGTGAATTAGGTCTGTGAACACAAGCAGTACGGAATCGCTTGTGCTCTGCATTGCCCTGCTTAGCTCTGTGGCCTCAGACAACAGAAACCTGACCCCAAAACGAACTTTCATAGCATTCATATTTCTCTTAAGGTCACCGTCAGCCAGGCTTCCTGTGTCCTTTATTGAAAACTCAGTTATAGAAAATTCATATTTTGGTTGTTAAGAATAGACACCCAGAACTTCTGCCTGAGCCCTTTTCTCATCAAATAAATCATTTATTAAATTGATGTCTCAGAATAAGATCCTCTGCATTAGGAGAGCAGATGATCCATGAACTGTATTAACATATTTAATATTACCATAAAAAAGAGCATATTTATTTTATTTTTTTATATTATCAACTTCTAGCCTCACATAGACATGTCAATATTGGAGTGCTTCAGAAAATATAACCGTACTAAGCTACATGTTGATAAGAAAAGAGCTTCACTGAAGAAAATATTGTCTTCCATTCTTTTTTAAAAAAATATATTTTATTGATTTTTTACAGAGAGGAAGGGAGAGGGATAGAGAGTTGGAAACATCGATGAGAGAGAAACATCGATCAGCTGCCTCCTGCACACCTCCTCCTGGGGATGTGCCCGCAACCAAGGTACATGCCCTTGACCGGAATCGAACCTGGGACTTTTCAGTCCGCAGGCCGACGCTCTATCCACTGACCTACACCGGTCAGGGCTTGTCTTCCATTCTTGCAAAGAGAAAGAAATGGGTAAGATACACAATATGGATCCTCTTTTTAGGCTTTTATTCCCTACAAACCAACGCTACGGGCCAGAAGGGAGGATCGGCTGTGTCTCCAGTCTTTGCATTTCTTTCATCATGACTTTGTTCACGGCGGGCTGTCAGGGAAGGCCTGTCCATTGGGATGGGTTTCCAGTGGAGCTAGGTCATTGGTGGGAACATTTGTGCCAACATGTTGGGCACTCCCTTAGGGACTCTGATCTTTGTAGAAGAAAGCCATGATACCTCGCTTTGGCCTTTGCAGTCATGATGCAATTCTGTCCGTTTGCTTACTTATATTACACCATGAGCGTTTTAGAGGCCCATTAATGAAGTTTAGATTAGACTTGCTTCTATTCCATAGGGGAAGGTAAGTGGCAGTGTGTCAGATGCATTCTGTTCTTCGGGCCATGATAAACAAGATGACATCTTTCAAGGGAGTTCCGTGAGCCTTTGAATCAGATATATTTTTGAAACCGGTTTTAAGGCCACCTTATGCCCCAGATTTTGCAAACGTCGACTTCTGGGGCATTAGCTAAGTTAGAGTACATGTGTTTAAACTTTCTTTTAATGAGATTTGAAGACTTCCTGAATCTAGAGAGAATTGTGGGTTAAAGACTTTTTTCCCCCATGAAAAAAAAATTCTTGTGACTTTGTATATTAATTTTACGTGTTAATTATTTTATATTAATTTAATATGTATTCAGTGCATTATATTAAGTTTATGTTTTTCCATTGGGCAAGAAATTTTATTTAGGCAAGTGATTAGCCAGTCACATGGTATGCTGGAATCCGCTGACTAGTCTCAGAATCTGGGACATTTTTACTTGAAATGTTTTCCTAGACCTGGAGTCTAATAAGCAACCCCATAAAATAGTACAGTTAATAGGAAAGCTTAAGAGTCTGGATAAGTTATGTTTTGCACAAACGACCTATGCCATGGTGTTAATCAGGCACACACAACAGTGAAAGAAGAATTCTGAGTTTCATTTTTCCCAGACTCATAAAGACACAGAACCTTTTATTTAAAAGCTTTTTATTAACTTGTCTGTATGAATCAAAGATCAGTCATTCATTTTTTCCCCCTGGAAATGTGGAGTGGTCTAACCATTACACAATGAGAAATTGAGGATATTTGGATCTATTTTTATCCAATCTGTTTTTGTGAAATGAAGGCATTATCTCCTCCTGAATTTACTTGAGAAACTATAAGGCTTCTGACCTGGTCGATGTGGCTCAGTTGGTTGGGTGTCATCCCGTTCACCGTAAAGTTGCTGGTTGGATTCCCTGTCAGGACACATGCCTGGATTTTAGGCTCAATCCTTGGTAGGGAGCTTGCAGGAGGCAGCCGATTGATGTTTTGCTCTCACACTGATGTTTCTCTCCCTCTCCCTTTCTCTCTCTCTAAAAATCAATTTAAAATCTTTAAAAAAATCTAAAAGCTTCCAAAAAGAAAAAGAAGCCAGTCTATAATGAGCTTATACTTCTTGGGTCCACAGCAATGAACAGTGAAGAGCCAAAGAAAGAAGAGTAAATACTAAGAGTGGAATAATATTAAGACAAGAAGTAAGAAAGGGGCATAAGAATCTGAATAGAATAATTAGAAACATTAACTAGTAACACAAACTATGAAATACCATACATTCAAGCAGGATAAAACATGCAACAATTAAAAGACACAGCTATGGTGAAAAAACGACCCCCATCATAGCAAAGTACATGTAGTCTTTCACACAATTTCCTGAACCAGTAAGTTCAGCCGAGGTAATGAGATGAAAAGCAATCCCTGAGAATTGCTTGGAGGTGCTGTTTCACCACCTCATCCGACATCATTAAACTTTTGGTTCCCTCATGAGCTACTTAGATAAATAACAGTGGACAGCTCAACATTTATCCAAATAAACCAGAAAGCCACCATGATAAAGGAAATTGAATTTATAGACACGGCAGGCTCTTGCCTAATAGATGAGAGTAATGTGTCTAATGTTGAACATCAATCTATATTTCAAATAAAGTGTGGGGGGGGGGCTCTAAAAATACCTCCTACAAAATCATTTCTCAGGTTGGTTTTCTCCTGTTGTGTCTAATTGATATCCATGTAATTCCGCTACAATCTTTGCTACTGAAAATGATGCAAGAGCTGGAAAGAATGGATGTGCATGCTGGTTCCCAGGAGAGCGCCAGAAGTTGGAGGTTTTGTTGTTCATCCTCACCTGAGGATATTTTTCCACGGATTTTTAGAGAGGGTGGAAAGGAGGAGGAGAGACAAAGAGATACATTGGTGTGAGAGAGATACATCAATTGGTTGCCTCCCACATGCACTTCGACCAGGGCCAGGAATCAAGCTTGCAACCGGTATATGTCCTTGACTGGAATCGAACCCAGGACCCTTCAGTCCGTGGGCCAATTCTTTATCCACTCAACCAAACTGGCTAGGGCAGAAATCACTTTTTATCTTCAGATGTGTTGTCTTTGGAATGACCCTAGAAGCCAGGGAGTGAGTACATTTGTGTGTTTTTTTAACCAGGCAAGGGCATTTTCTGAAGTCTTCTTTTCGATCTTGATCAAAAACTGACATGAGGGAGGAGAATTATTTTATACCAGATCCCTTCTCTGCCTTATTTTGCCACGCTTCATGGTGTAAAGGAATGTCCAGTGGGGTAGCTGAGATTACCCTACAATTTTAGCTCCCAATCAAATTCAATGGATTTATGAACTTGCATCATCTTGGAATGTTTCCTAATTCCTAATCGGGCAAGTGTTGGTCTGAGACAGAACATGGATATTGTCAGTGTGATAGGAAGTCTTCTTACCCAAATCCTGGCTGATGCGGGGGTGGGGTGCAGAGGAGTGGGGCAGTGCAGACAGGGGAAGGGATCTCAGCCCCTCTGTTTGGCATGTAAATGGTACCCACACAGTGCTACTCCCATAGACCCTGTCCCGCATGTTCTGGTCAGGAACTTTTCTTAATATGTGCGCATTTTTTAAAATATATTTTTTTATTGATTTCAGAGGGGGAGGGAGAGGGAGAGGGAGGGAGAGATAGAAACATCAATGATAAGAATCATTGATTTGCTGCCTCCTGCACACCCCACACTGGAGATGGAGCCTACAACCCTGGGCATGTGCCCTGACCGGGAATCAAACCGTGACCTCCAGGTTCATAGGTTGACGCTCAACCACTGAGCCACGCATCTGGGCAATACGTGTGCGTTTTAATGAAATGTTTTGATGGGTAAATGTGGTCTGACTTTAAGGAAACCCACATCTGATCCTGTTCCCAAAGGTTTCATCTCTCCCAGTGTTTGTCTGCGCTGGTTTTCCCTCCTCTCCTCTGGACAGTCAATCCACCTGTCAGTATCCTGGAGGGCAAGTCGCCAGGTTTATCTTGCTCTGTCAAGTTTAAATTTTTAAAAGGAAAATGTATCCATTACAGTGAATTTCAGGCTTCTAAAAAATTTGCTGGCCTACCAATCTACATCGTTTCCCCATCGCTCCTCCCCCGACCCCGACCTTGGTTCTCTAGGTGGAGGTCACTGGGGTGAGAGTGCCGCCTAGTGCCTGGTGCTCCCGCTCCTGTCGGGGAGGAAATATCTCTACTTCTTGTGTGAGGATGCGGACGCTGATTGCATGGTATTTTATTCCTCTCTTCAAAACTGGCAGAATTAAGCCTTCCGGAAAGGTCAGCTGACCCCCTGTTCTATCTGTAGTGTAGTGAAATACTACTGACGGCTTGTTCTAATGTCAGAGGAAATTGGAGAGTGGACCCAACTGAAATATCCATGACTACATTTCTATGGAAGGAAGAAAAGCATTGTCTGTCATGTGAGTCTGACTCAGGGACTTATTGAACAGGCTGTGCACCCCTCCCAGGGCGAATGCTGTCAAAACACGAAGAAGAGGGGAGAAAACCCAGAGATCACACAGAAGCCAAGCCCCAGCTCGCCCCATAATTTCAGAGCGCCCCTGCTGATCTTGCCCACACCCTTTCTTCCTCACACGCTACTGCCTCGCTCCTCCCCAAGCCCCTCCCCGAATCCCCCCCATGCCTGTGTCTCCCACTGAATCGCCAAGCAAGACAACAAAACACAAAACCTGCTCATTCAGAAGACCCCAGGGTGAGCTGAATCGGCCCTTGGCTTGTTGTCTCTCCGTTCAGAACTCACTTAGGATGGAGATACAACAGGGGGTTCTTGGAATGGCTGGTCCGGAATCTCTCTCGGTGGAAATGTAGAGAGAGACTCCAGACATGAACACTGACTGGGTGTGAATTGCAGATAAACAGAAAGGATTCTTTATATTGGGCAAGTGCTATCTGATTTGCATTCATAGCATAGGCCAAGTGGCGTGTAGACCCTAACACGCAAGGAATCCTATCTAATAAAGAGGGAATATGCTAGTTGACCATCACTCCGTCACAAAGATGGCTGCACCCACAGCTGAGGCCAAGTTCCCTTAAGGAGCCTTAACAAGCAATCAGCAGGGACCTGAGGCTATGCTCTCCCCCACCCCCTGTGGGGCTTGACAGGGGACCTCAGGCCTCACCCCCCGCCGTGGCGTCAGGCCGCAACCCCTGCCCCAGTGCCAGGCCAGGGGACCTCAGGCCACGCCCCCCACCTGGCAGGGCTTGACGGGGGACCTCACGGTGTGCTTCCTGTCCTGGTGCTGGGCTAGGGGACTTTAGGCTGCTCCCCCTGCCCCAGTGCCAGGCCAGGGACCTCAGACCACACCCCCCACCCAGCAGGGCTTGACAGGGGACCTCAGGCCGTGCCCCCCGGCCCAGCACTGAGCCAGGGGACCTGAGGCTGCGCCCCCCTGCCTGGCTGGGCTTGACAGGGAACCTCAGGCCGTGCCCCCCACCCAGCAGAGCTTGATGGGGGACCTCAAAGTGCATCCCCAGTGCTTGGTCAGGGGAACTCAGGCCTTGCCCCCCGCCTAGAAGGGCTTGACGGGGGAACCTGAGGTTGTGCCACCCCCTGCTGGTGGGGCTTGACTGGGGACCTGAGGCTTCACCCCCCACCCCCTGCCTGACAGAGCTTTATGGGGGATCTCAGACCATGCCCCCCACCCAGTGGGGCTTGACAGGGGATCTCAGGCTATGTCCCCCACCTGGTGGGGCTTGATGGAGGACCTCAGGCCATGCCCCCCATCCTGGCACCGGGCCAAGGGACCTGAGGCTACGCCCCCTGCCTGGCAGGGCTTGACAAGGGTGGGACTGGCCGGGTCTGGATCTAGCCCAATGGGGGTGAGCCGGCCGGGTCTGGGTCTCACTCGATTTTGAGGTGCATGTGGGTGGGCAGGGACTTGACTCTGGGTCCCGTGGTGAGCACCAAACTCTGACAGGAGGAAGGTTTTCATATACATTTTACTAATTTTCTTTCATCTCTAACACGTCTATTATAGAGAAAGGGCAAATAGCAATATTAAATTATTTCCTCTAATTAATCCCCTTTTAATGTGCACGAATTTCATGCACTGGGTCACTAGTCTTTTTATACAGAGGGAAAAGGGAAAAAGCAAGTACCACAGGAAAAAGCAAGCAGGCACAAGAGAGAAAAAAGATGGGAAGGCATGCCTGTGAGTAACTGGAGTATGTGTGGCGTATATTTTTTTCTAGGAATGTACAGGGAGAAGGAGGCCAGATGAATAGCTGACGAGAACTGTAACTTCCCCTGGATTCTGTACAAGAGAGAACCGCATGCTCACACCACTGGCCCAGTGACTAAAGGGAAGCTCAGGCCTCATGGTCGATTCAGATAATCCTCTGATTTAGATTAAGCTAGTTCTTATGTTTCCACTGGATGATGAGACTACAGTTTTAGCTCATCTGTTCACCGCCCTGTTCCCGGCATCCTAAGAGACTACCCATTTATCTCCGAAAGCCAAAGAGCCTGGTGTGAGAGGGGGAGGTGAAGCCAGTGGCCAGGACAGATTTCTGCAATGTTATACAGGAAGGCGTAGCATCCACCCTGATCCAGGATCGTGGGCGGGTCCGGCAGACTCAGCACACGCGGGTTACCGTGGTGTCGTGACCGAAGGTTTCCCTTGTATGCATAAAGGCTCTCTGCATAGAAAAGAATTTTGATTTGGGGCTTTTAGGCCTTTGAAAGAGTAACATTGACATGCTCTCCCCATAGCCTTGGAATCCTAAAATAAATAATAGAAAAATTGCGATTTAAAATGTAATTCCCAATACTAACTGGGCCCCGCTGCCTACATGAGTAATAAGCTTCAATAAATGTGTGACAGGCACAAGGCTCTTCAGTATGAAGAGTAGTGAGGCCTCAGAAATAGAAATAGGTTTTTCATTATATGAGGGATTATGTTCGGCCTGACGGTGGAGCCTGTTCCCGGGGCCACAGCTGCATTTTCTCCTGCGGTCGAATTAACCGGTAATAGCGAACCGGGCCGCGCAGCCCGAGACAGCCATTTGGTTCAAGGAAGGGAGAAAGGTCTCTTTCTCCCACTTAAATCAGGATTATCATTGCTCACGACACACTTTCCCTTAAACTTCTATTCGTCTCTGCTAATGAGCTGCAATTTGGGTCGGGTTCCACCTGGTGCCCGCTGAAATCTGAGGAGCCAGGGATAAAGAGATAGGCATGGTTTAGGGTGGTGGTTGCTGTTTTATTTTTACCTACAGATGCTCATCAACACATGTACGGGTATTTTCCTTCTGAACATCATACAAAGTTTTACCCTTTCATTTCAAGCAAACTCAACTCTTCATTTGAGATTTTCCTAATACAGGAACTCAAAAGTCAACACACCCACTCCAGGCCTCTCTCTCTCTCTCTCTCTCTCTCTCTCTCTCTCTCTCTCTCTCTCTCTCTCTCTCTCTCTCCATGTTGTTGAGGAACTATTTGAGCCCATCCTGCTTCTTGGTCACCAAGGAGACTGTGAGGTCTTCAAAGATGAGTTTCAGTAGGGATTTGAGAAAGGTTTGGGGATGCGGGAACAGCAAGGGCCCCCATGGTGAGGAGAGCTGATTACCAATTTTGAGACAGGTTTTCTTTTTCAGACATTGTCAACACAGAATTTCCTACCTCTCTTTCTTCTTGACTCAAACAATGGCCGTTGAAACTGTGTATTTCTAGGATTATTGTTCATCTGGAGCAGGAAACCTGATTTTGGTTGTAACTGTTCCTTGTTTTAAGGGTTGGCTGGGAAGTCCAGCAAAGAAAGACTGGGATTTGCTTTAGAAAGTTCAGCTCAGATCGCATCCCTGGCTAAGTGGGGGCTTTGGGGAAAGACAATTCAATGCCCTGGGCCTCGTTTTTCTCAACTATAGGAAATGGTTGATGACAGTCATAATCGTGATGATATCTTTTCATAGTCTTTCTGTGTAAACTTTAAAGTAGGTATTGATATTCTCTGTTATTGTGCTCTGCGCATTCAGTCAAGAGCACACGCCCACACATGCTAAGTTGCAATGTAGCAGTTGAGCTGTTGAAGTTCAGAGAAAGTAGAAACTCCCCCAGAGAGCTGGAGGAGCGGAAGACGACTGGGTGGAAGAAGTCCAGGCTGACCCAGTTCTGGGAGGGCAGAGAGACATTGAACTAGAAATGGACTGAGAAGCATTCCAGGCCGAGGAACTCACAGCAGGGAAGGTGAGAGGGCAGAATTAATAGGCCGAGGTGAGGAGGAAATGAGGACCTTGGCCAGTGAGGAGAAGAAGGACGCCTGCTGAAGGGCAGTGGAAGAATCCTAGGTAAGATGGAGCAGGAGCAGGTGATCAATAGCCTCCTTATGTGATGGGAGGTCTCGTCTGATTAATTTGGCAATAGGGAGGTGCTTAAAGTTCACAAGAGGGAGTGGAATATGACAAAATCATGACATGATACCATGTCAGTTAACTAGGAGATGCTCTATACATATTTATTCAGTAATTGGGTGAAGGTTCAGGATAGATTGGTAAATGGGAGACTTTCTGAAAGGCTCTGGCAATAATCAGTGGGTGTGCGAGTTGGTGAGGACCCAGTTTAGAAAGAAAAAAAAAAAAAGTGAATCCGTGAGAGCCTTCTTCCAAAGGAAAGACAGATTTGTCTGGTGTTGACCATGGAGGTGAAGACAAATATCTAATATGCCCTTCAGGTTTCTAAGTTGGATCGCTAGAGAAACGTTGTCAAGATGGGGAAACTGCCTGGCCAATGTGGCTCAGTGGTTGAGTGTGGACCTATGAACCAGGAGGTCATGGTTCCATTCCTGGTCAGGGCACATGCCCAGGTTTTGAGCTGGATCGCCAGTAGGGGGCACACAGGGAGCAGCTGATGGATGATTCTCTCTCATCATTGATGTTTCTACCTCTCTCTTTCTCTCTGAAATCAATAAGAAATATTGTTAAAAAGAATGGGGAAACTGGAAAACGAAGAATTAGCCCAACATCTTTAAATCAGCACTCGCTTTTCTAAAAGCATGGTGAGCCAAAGCATTTTTTGTTGGCATGTAATTCTATCGGGGCTGGCGAGAAGCCATTCTTTTCTAATGCACTCAGTAAATCTCTGTGTGTGGCTTCTTTATTATGAGGGCCCTTTGATCCAATAAAACCCACCAAGACCCCTTCAGAGGCATTCACTTTGGATTTGGCCTAAAAGTGTGGGGAGAAAAAGGAGAGCAGAACTGGGTTAAAACTAACCTCAAAACGGCTAACAAAACTCCTCCATCCCATCATGCTTATTTGTAGTGCAAATGCTGTGAACCAAAAAGAGGGACCAGGATATGCCTCGAAACTCTGCGTGCCCATTTATAAACGGAGACCCGCGCTCCAGGGCCCCAAGGCACTTGCCTCACAAATGCAGAATGTGGTCCTGGGCGTTGGGCCCGGCGCCCTTTTTGATTTGGGGCAGTGAAGCATACAACTGGAAATCTTCAAAGGAGAAACTCACCTTTTGATCAGCTGCTTAGAGGCAGGTTGGAAATTATGATAAATCGGCTACATATTCACTGTATGAGCAGGTCTAGACTCTAATGCTGCTGCCTGCGTCTCCGCAGATGAGGCTGGCTCACTGGACCTGGGCTGAAGGGTGAGATGGATGAAGTTGGTTATGGGTTTATGGATCTGGGCAGAGAGGGCCAGACAGCAGGGAATGGGCCTTTGCCCTCCTCCCCCCACCCTCTCTCTGCACCACACTGAAGTCTCGATTTATTTTCTCTGCGCTAATGTTGGGCTGAAGTGCATGAAATACCCTCTCCGAGGCAAGGTGGCTCAAGGAAAACATAGAGCATCATGCTTACCCGGGGAATTTTAGAATTAGCTTCCAAACTAACCAAGATAATTTAGGCCCCAAAGGCACTTTAGTTTGCATTATATGGCTTGTCTGCGCGGATGGTCCTAAGTTTAGTAGATAATTATGTCTCTGCGTCTCTTTTTTCTCTATATCCTCCTTCTCGGCTCTTCTAGTCTCCTATCTGCTTTGTGGGAGCCTGGCCATGAAGCCAGACAGCCCATTTCTGCCCAGTTTGTGACCCTATGTCATGGTGCTAGTCGTGAGGGAATCCAAAATCAGTCACCCTTCCCCAGCCCGGCTGGGTTAAGACCGATATCAGACCCTCACCTTCTCCTCTTCACCCTCAAGGAGGCAATACTATGATGCTCTGCTGACCCACCCCTGAAGCCTGTGGAGTCCTGCCATGTCCCCATGCCGCCAAGAGAGGGAAGGTCCAGGGTTGGGTGTCAGGTGTTGTGTGATATTCATTGTGGTGTACATTTCCAGCAGGCACGGCAGTGCATCACAAACAAGGAGAGTTATTCTCAATGGCTCTTAAATTGAGTCGAACGTACCAGCCAGGTTAGAATAATCACAGGACAATACGGCGTTATTGTCTAATAGCATCTCTGTAGCCCACGATGCTCTCAAAGCCTCTTTAAAATATAAAGGAATCTGCGCTTGGGACTCAGAGACTGGCTGAGCATTGTGAAACATCCAGGGGAAGTGCGGAGCGGAGTCTGGAACCGAGTGAGCAAGCTCTTCACCGTGGGTAAGATTGCAGGCGAACGTCTTACACGACTCTTGCGAACCAACTTGTCATTTCTCGAGTGCATAATGAATTAATGTGTGTGAATATCTTCACGCAGAGCAGCCTTTTCCTCGAGTTTCACCCTCTTCAGGGCTTCGTGGTACATACAACAGAACAGTGTTTTACAATCTCAAGACCAAGGGCTCCCACAAAGATCCCGAGAGAAGCCTAAGTGAGTAGCAGCTCGAAGGCTGCGTTTTGGTAAGCAAATGAGAACCAGGAAGGATAAGGAGGGATGTGCGCAGGGAAGAGTGCTCTTACAATTACTGGGAGGTGCAGAGAGTGCGAGTGAGATACAAAGGCCGCTGGTCCACAGCTTCACTGATTAGCGGGTGCTTTACAGTCTCTGTGCAAGGGGAGCGCAGGGATGGGGAGCGCAGGGCTAGCAAGCACTGGCCGTGCCAGAGGCAGGAGTGCCCTCTCATATTCCAGGGTAGGGGTCGGGACTAGAAAACAGCTCAGGCTCCCCTTCCCTTTCATACCTGCTCTTTCCTAGACACGTTTGGCTGTAATAGGGTTTTGTGTGAGGAAGATGGATTGGAACCCGCTGGGTCTTTTTGCAGAATTTCAAATATTTTACCCATTAAGCCGACTTGATTTGAAGAGTCCTTGGCGCAGATTGATGGTGCAGTCCAAATATTTTCACTTCTTGTCCTGCCGACTGGATGGAGTTCAGTCACCTCAATCTCTGCTCATGTAGGAGGTGGCCAGGGCCTGGAGATGTGTGGCATTCTTTCCTTTTTCTTTCACACACTGTGCAGGGGGACAGTGCACTGGGGACCACTTGCAGACCGACCCCAGTGAGATACCCAGTGACACAGTGAACTGCAGGACTCCCTTTGCTGTAAGTCAGTGCACCGCCACCCCACCCTGGGAGCAGTTTGCAATCTCTGGAGACACCTTTGGTTGTCACAGCAGGGGGGTGGGGGGAGATGCTACTGGCACCTAGTGGGTAGAGACCAGAGATGCTGCAAAACATCCTACGGTGCCCAGGACAGCCTCATACCAAAGAATGTTCCAACCCAAAATGTCAGTAGTGCCAAAGCTGAGAGGTCATAACTGATTTATAATCATGTCTTTCGGTCTATTCTTTTTCTCCTTCACCACCGGAATTAAAGTAAGTGTTCAGACCTTTCTATTGCCCTGTGGGGCTCAGCTTTGGTTCTCCGTAGCTTAATCCTCTTGGCGTAATATTTTCAGACTCAAAGCCATCAATCCCATCATGAAGGCATCGATGGTACTAAGTTCTGAGAAGTTGTTTGAACTGGTCAACTTTATGCCGTGAAAGGAGGGTTTGACTGAAGAGGTGTAATGACAAGTACCCCTGAATGTATGTCTTTCCCCAAGTGTCACCACTATTTTTTTTCTCCATGAAAAGGACAATGAAGTCAGCCATTTATGAAGGACCTACTATGTGCAGAAACATCACATTTAATATCTGATCTAATCTTCAAATCAAGTCAGATTAGATCAGATATTGAAAATCAAGTCGGCTTAATGGGTAAAATATTTCAAATCAAGGACTCAATTTTCCTATTCATAATTAAGGAAAGAGATTCAGAGAGGTTAAGTAACTTGGCCACGGTCACACACTAGTCAGTGGTTGGAATTTGAAATTCAAAACACAGGTCTGTTTAACTCGAAAGTCCACTTTTCACCAATATGTATACTGCCATCAACTTAAAAATAGGTGCTTGGCGACTTGGACTTTTTGTGTTCCCAGAGGTCCTCGCAACCACCCTAATGACAGCACTTCCAAGGAAAAAGAAAACAGGTACCTCTGCTCATGCAAACAGCGTCACCCTGTCCTGCGAGCTAGGAAATGACACATTTCTCAGCCGGTTCTCCGCCTCAGGGCAGGTGGGAAGACTGGAGACAGGCAGAAAGAATTGGGAGATTAAATGAAATACACTTCAAAACTGAAAGTGAGGAGGGGAGCCCCAAGTCCTGGGCAGTATGGTCGGTTAATTCAGTGTTTCAGTTAGAAATACATTCAACAAGTTCTCAGAAACAACCACCAAAACTCCTAACAGCAGCTTTAAAAGTACAAGGTTCTAGTTTCCTCGCATAGCCGGCTAGCTAGCTAGATATCCCAGGTTGGCAGCAATCGACATTGCTTGTGTCGATGTGTGACATGCGCTCTTCCCAGCACTTTCGTTTTTCTCCCTTGGTTTTGCTGCCTCGTTGTCACAAGATGGCTGATGCAGCTCCAGACATCATATCCACCTTCAGGGGGAAGAAATCAAGTGGGGTGTGGTTTTTTTGTCCCTTTTAGTAGGAAAAGCCTAACCCCTCCCCATACACGTGCACGAACACATACACACGCATAATTTTAGTTGCTAATTATATCTTATTAATTAGAATTGTGTTCCATGGCTTTCCCCTCTTCACAGGAGACTAGGAAAGCTCTTCCAGGCCCTTTGATAGGGGACAAGAAGGTTGGAATTGTCTGATAAATCCCCAAACCAACATTGTCTTATTGGAGTGATTTTTACACTCAAACGCTAAGTTTCTGCTTTTTCTGGAAGTAGATCCAACAGCTATTTCTAAGTAATCTCTTTTGTATACTCGTCCCATGTGGCATTCTGAAAGAGGGTGTGCTGTGTTGCTAGGGCTGCTTTCACAAAGTACCACCGAATGAATGGCTTCTGGCAAACGTTCATTGTCGCACAGTTCAGGAGGCTAGAAGTCAAAGATAAAAGAGTTGACTGAGCCATGCTCCCCGCAAAGGCCCTAGGAAGGGTCTGCTCCAGGCCCCTCTCAGCTTCTGGTAGTTCCTGGGCTTGAGGCATCACAGCTCCAGTCTTCACGAGGGATGCTCCCTGTGGGCCTACTGTCTCTGTGGACAAGTGTCCTCTTTAAAAAAAAAAAAAAAAAAATATATATATATATATATATACACACACACACACACACACACACACACATATATACATATATATACACATACATATATATATATATGTATATATATATATATATTATTGATTTCAGAGAGGAAAGGAGAGGGAGAGAGAGATAGAAATATCAATGATGAGTGAGAATCATCTATTGGCTGCCTCCTGCACGCCCCCTACTGGGGATCAAGCCTGCAACCCAGGCATGTTCCATGACCGGGAATCGAACCGGGACCTCCTGGTTCATGGGTCGATGCTCAACCACTGAGCCACACCATCTGGGCACCACGTGTTCCCTTTTTCTGAGGACACTGGTCAGTTGGAGGAGCTCACCCTAAGGAGTTCATCTTCACATCATCTTCTGAAAAAAAAAAAAAACAAAACACTTCTAAATAAGGTCACATCCACAGATATGAGATTTGAGGCCTTTAACATCTCAGGGAGAGGGGCAGCACAACCTATAACACGGGATTTTTCTGATCTTTATAGAATCATAGCAGTCATGATATCGTTAATATTTTGATCACTTACTATATGCTGAACTTTTCATGTGAATTTTTTAAGTTTAATTCATCCCTATGCCATAGGAGTTCAGTGCTCTAACTTCTATCTTACAGAAGAGGAAACTGAGGCACAAAAATATTAGATGACTTTCCCTCATTCACATAATTAGTAAGTAAGGGGACCAGGTCTCGACTCAGCTTGACCTCTGAGTCCTTGCACTTCGTCACCATCCAGGCTGCCTCTGCACAGCTATCCTCAGCTCTGCTCCTAAAGGCTGAAGAAGGGTAGGCACGTGGGTTTCCTAAAGCTGAAAAACGTCTTTTTTCTCAAAGGCTTTCTTTGCTGCCTTAGAAACACAAATAAAACACTGCATTCTATGCTGGGCATGATGGCTCCTCTTAGACGCAGAGCTGTCTGAGCAAAGTATTTCATCATTTGCTGAATGAAGTTCACTGAAATTATAACATCACCTTTAATGGAACAATGAAATGGAAGGAGTCCCAAAGTTAAGGCTAATGATTTGTGTAGGAACCAAACGTGCCACCTCTGAAGCAAAGGCAGGGGGCAGAGGGCCCATTCCGGCCCTGCCCACCACTCCTGCCCAGTCTTATGGGTGATGGCGGTTCTGTTCTGGTGGGCCCGACAGGGAGGCTGGGCCCTTGGGGAGCAAGATGAAACAGTGCCATTGATGGCCAAGCAGTCCATGCCCACGCTGTTCTTGTGGCGCTTATGAGCCACCGGGAGCCCGGCGTTGATCTGTGTAAGTGACCCAGCTTCCCCTGCTGGACCCACACGGCCCCATCTCGGACCCTCTGGCTGTGAAACAGCCTTCGCGGTCACTGCCAGTCGCCTGGGCCTTTGCCTTGGCCTCCTCGTGCAGCCGTTCCCCAAGCGGAGGAGAAAGCTGCTTCCTCTTGAACAAAGGGCTGGAGACATGGAGGGAAAGCTGGCATTTTTAAAGGCAATTGTGCAGGTTTCTCATTTCCTCCTGATGGGGGGCAGGTGATGCAGGAAATGATGGTGAAAGCAAGCAGCGCTTTATGTTCCTGTGGCCCCTGGTGGCTGCGCGGTAGACAGCAGGCGTCATTATCCCCCTTTTACAGCCGCGGAGCCGGCTCAGGTAGGGGAGGACTTGTCCAGGACCCACGGCGAGTAAATGGCAGGTGTGGGGCTGGTGCCCAGGCAGTCAAACCGCAAACAACGCTCTTCCCACAATAGCATCAGCACTGCCACAGAGAACGACAGTAAAATGCTTCTGATGTGAGCTGACAGAAGCTTCTGGAATCAGAAAGGGAAAGAATTCCACACAGAGGACTAAACCGCTTACTCTAGGAGAAGTGTGTTTCGTCTGGAGGGTGGACACGAGACGTCTCCTGGGATCGTCCTCTTCCCAATGGTTTCTCTTCTGTGCTGAGTGTCCCCACCTCGTTCTCTGAGTCAGCAAAGAGCCACAAAGAAAAATTCCCTCCCATATTTTTCCTTTTTACTCCTGAGGATAAAAATCTACTCCCTTTCAAATCAGAAGGGAAGGGACTGTTACAGCAGCTCACGTTTAATGAGCGCTAAGGATGCTACAGGTTGAGAGCATCACTTGAATCACTTGTCTAATCCCCTCCACATCCTTGTCGGTAGAAATAAGAATTATCCCCATTGAACAGATAGAGTCTTAGAAATTCTAAGTAACTTGCACAAGGTTACGCCACTGAGGAGAAGCAGCGTGAACTGGACATCAGGAGGCCTGGATTCTATCCCTTCCTCTCCCGTTAACCTGTGGTGTCCCCTGGACCAGCGTTTATCTCCCTAGGGCAGCCATGGGCAAACTACGGCCCGCGGGCCAGATCCGGCTGTTCTATCCGGTTCTCTTGCTCTCCCCTCCACTCGTTTACTTTGAATTTATATTAGTTCACACAAACACTCCATCCATGCTTTTGTTCCGGCCCTCCTGTCCAGTTTAAGAACCCATTGTGGCCCTCGAGTCAAAAAGTTTGCCCACCCCTGCCTAGGGCCTCAGTTTCCCCATGGTAACAGCCGGAGCCTTTATGCAGTACTTAACTGTGCAGGGCACTGGACTCTGCCATGTCACCTCGTTTCATCCTCATAACAACCCTATGGGTCGTACTGTTTTTATCTCCATTTCATAGATGACGACACTGAGGCTTAGAGACATTAAGTCACTTATCCAGGGTCACACAGCCAGGAGCCACCTAAAAGCATCCATGCCCGTAACCATACTGCTCCCTGCCTTTCCACTCTGACTCTATCATTCTGCTATTTTATCTGACTAATTAAAGTTAGTATGTGCTTACCTTCCCAAATATAGCCAGCTCTACAGTGAGTTCCTGCAACACTTCACAGATGCAGAAACTTGATTAAATACAGTTAGTGAAGGGCAGGAGTGTCTCCCAAGTCAGGCCTGCCCAATTCCAGTGCCCATGTGAACCTGGATTCTGTCCCCAGAAACCATGTTTATTGCCTCTTGACCTTGACCTCACAGAACAATAAGGTCATGATCCCTGCTCAGTGGGACAAGGTGACTAACAGCAGACCTTCTAGAATCAGACAGGACCTAGCTGGAACCTCCACTCTTCCACTTACAGCTGTGTGACTCTGTGTGAGTTCCTTAACCTCCGTGAGATGGTTTTGTCATCTATAACATGGTAACAATAAATGCACGCACCTCCGAGAATTGCTGCAGAGATTAAAGCGCACGTTGCATGCACAGTTTTTGGCACAGCGGTTGTAAAGTGAGCGCTCGTTGCTTGTTAGGGGGGGTCAGAGTGGAACTCCTAGTGTCACCGACGGAGGCAGCCCAGGGCAATACCCAACTTGGCAGGGGCTGCTTCTCCCAGCAGCCACCCTGCTTGTGCTCCTTCTACCTTCGAGCACCATTTAGCACCACCTTCTTCTGCCCCTCGGGGTTTCTTCGCTCCCCTTGTCCTGACCCAGCTAGAGGGCCTCTAGTCCTTCCACTAGAGAAAAGGGGAGTGGAGACCATTCATCATCAGTTTTAGAAGCAGGGGACTGAGGTGGAAGATTGTGGGTTTAGATCTTCTTAGACCTGGGTTTGAATTTGGATGTCCTTTAAACCTCCGACGAGCATTCCAAAATGAGGATAATGATGCCCATACTTGAAGCGTGATCCTTAAGATAAACAAGAGAATGGCTCTGAGGTGCCCTGGCGTGTGGAAGAATGGCTGTTACTTTTAGATGGGGCAGCTGGCTGCGGTGGGCCACTGAGAAGTGATCTGAGTTCTGCACATGTTCTCCGCTCCTGTTATTTGGCGTGGTTTGTATTCTGAACTTTTCCCACGCCAGCTGTGGCTGGTGCGCTTCTTAGAGCGTGTGACGCATGAATCACCTCGAGTGACATATGTGGCTGTTTCATGTTTACTGAGGAGCGAGAGATGTGTCCAAGGAGAGCAGTCTGCCTCGTCAGGATGCAAAGTTCTCCCGGTCACTTTGGCCGTTAAGTGTTGGTGTTGGGAGAATCTTCAGGGCCCCCCTTGCCTCTTTCTTCTCGACATGTTCGCTTTCTTCCATTCCTTCTCCATCTTCTCATCCTCTTCTCCCTCCTCTCCTTCCCCTCCCTCTTCTCCCACACTTCTCACTTGCGAGCCCCAACTCTCTTCCCATTGGGTGAAGGAAAGCATGTCTTTGTTCTACGTAAACCTTCTTTTTTGCAGTGTGGAGAAATTAACTACCCACCAGCATCTTGGAGTTGGTTGTGGCAGTCATAGAAGTAATACATGTTCACTGTTTTGAAAATTCTACTTCCTATAGAATTTCGAATTACTGGTCTTTCCCTTTTCCTTTCTTCCTATTCCTCTCTGCTCCCAGCATTAAATCTAATTTCTTCTCTCGCTCAATTTACCCAGCTCACATAATGTGCCTTTTCATTTTATGAATGAAGATAATTTGTGAATAGAAGTTACTTCCAAATATTTTCTAAGCATGTGCTTTAACGTGGTCTTGTGAGCTTTTTTCCCCCCTCTTTTTCTCCCCTCCCCCCCCCCAACCCCCCGTAAGGAAATAAGTGTTTCCAGGGAAATAGAGCCTGGAGAAAGGATCAGATTGCCCTCTGTTCTCGGGTCTTTTATTGATAACAATTTGGGTCCCTGATTGCTGAAGTGACTGAAAATAGGACTTGCTGCTCTCTTCTTGCCCCTACGCCGCCCGCCACCCCCCCCCCCGCCCCCCAGGCAGGAGGAGGGCAATTTTCTTCAGACCTCTGCACCAGAAGTTCCAGAAAGAAATGGAACAGGAAGAAAGAAAGGGGAAGAAGCAGCTGAGCTCTCAAAATAGAGCTAGTCTGACAGCTGGGGAGTTTTTAGGCAAGAGAACCCCACATTGCTGTTTCAATTCTAAGGCTTATTCTCAAGTTTTAGCTGATTCTGGGGTACCCACCTTCCAAGGACTAACTTGGTCCTTTATCCATTCATGCAGCAAACATTTACTGAATCCTTCCTTCTCTCTAAGTGATACAGAGATGGGTGACCAAGATCCCTGCCCTCCAACAGACCCCCATCCATAGAGGGAAAGAGATGTGCACGCGATCACTTAGAACACCAGGATAAAGCAAAAACAAACAAACAAACAAAAAAACCCAAAGATGGAAGGCTCCATGGGAAGTGAGCAGGAAGTGGAAAAGGCAGACTTTACCTGAAGGTATCAGGGAGTACTTCAGAGAGGAGGTGACATTTGAATTCCAGCTGGACAGGTGCAAAGGAGTTTGGTAGAAGGATAAGGTCAGAGAAGTACGTTTTAGGGATAAAGAACACCAAGTACAGGGAGTAACGCCTGGGAAAGCATAACATTGTAGGGAACCACAGATAGTTAACAGTAAAGCAAAACAGATACAGGGGGCTGAGATGTCAATGAAGAGGGGGCTGGATGGAAGGGCCAGCCCACAAAGTACCAGACTAGTATGGATGTGTGTTGGGTTTGATTCTTTTTTTTTTTTTTAAATATATTTTATTGATTTTTTACAGAGAGGAAGGGAGAGGGATAGAGAGAGCTAGAAACATCAATGAGAGAGAAACATCGATTAGCTGCCTCTTGCATGCCCCCTACTAGGGATATAGGGATGTGCCCACAACCAAGGTACATGCCCTTGACCAGAACCGAACCTGGGACCCTTCAGTCCACAGGCCGATGCTCTATCCACTGAGCCAAACTAGCTAGGGCGGGTTTGATTCTTAAGTGATGCGAAACCTGCTGGAAATACCTGAGAGAGTAGGGCATGGAACGGTCGGGCATCCCTGTGCAGACGGAAGTGAGGGGGACAAGGCGAGAGGCAAGAGGAGCTGAGGGGGCTGTTTCAAAGCCCAGAAAGCAGAGCCGATGAGCCGAGCAAGGACAGAAGCAGGGCAGGCCGAGAGGAGAGCGGAGAGGGAAGGCATTGTGCAGGCTGAGTGCTCAGGGCCGGCCATTGGCTGTACCTGGTGGAGAGGAGGGGGGCACCAGGCAGGGTTCCATCCGCATGATGAGACTTGCACTCTATCCTGGACACAGTGACCTGAGGCTGGGCCCTGGGGATGGGGGGTGGGGGAGTAAGAGAAGTTACCCTGCTCCTACCATTCAGTGGCGTCTGTTAGGCAGTGCACACCAGCTGGGCTGGATGGTGCTGGGGGTTCTGGGACACACCATGTACCTCCTAAACTGTTTTCACGTGAGCCATGACAAAGTTGGAAGACAGTAGAACGGGATTTAATAAACTTCCCAATGTTGGTACCGAATGAGGTTTTAAGGACAACAGGCGCTAGAAGGAACAGAGGCTTAAGAAGCACCCACTTCACTTCGCTTGAAATGGCGGTTCACCTCCCTGGGACTTCATTGCCCGAGAGGAAGGGGCAGACAAGGCGCAGATGCCCTGGGGGAGGCTGCAGAGGGCATGGACGTCTCCTCCCAACCACTGTGCACTGGGTTCTCTGAGCGTAACAACCCTTCCTGGTTTCAGGGCCAAGGTTCCGGGTGGTCAGGGGTTAGAGCGTGAGGATTAACAGTCAGCATTGGATTTGGGGGGGGGGGTGGTTATGTTAAGGATATAGGTAGGCTTTCTGGTCAAATTCATAGAGTCCTCATCTCACCCAAATACACATTCCCCACTTAGCTACAAAAGGCAGGGCTAGGGGCTACCCGATGATCCCCCAAACATCTGTAACGGGTGCTCGGGGTCTCCCATTCCCCAGAGATAAGCGAGAAAGAAAGATTCTCGAAAATCCCTCTCTGCACAAGGCAGAGGCGCAAACCCCAGTTCTTAGAGAGTCCGTGTTGGACTAGGCCATGCCTGATCCCCACTTTCCTTGTCTTCCTGTGAAGGTTAATTTTATGCTTTTCGTGGGGGAGTGGGAGGCCACCGTGCTCCTAGAAGGCTCTCGTCAATCCTGATCTGTCTGAGCCTCCCTGCTTAGCCCTGTTTTATAGGTGTTTGGGGGTAGGCAGCATCATTTTGTCTCATTTTCTTGAGCAGTGTTGCCTGCCCTCGGAGGGCCACTTGCTTTTCGGCAGCCTGGGTACAGATCCTGAAAGTGACTGCCACTTGCACCCGGGGCGTGTCGATGAGTGATCCATGGTTGGGGAGGTTGGAACTTCCACCAGGCGGCTTCCCAGACCGAAGTGCTGGCTTTTCTGAACTTCAGAAGTTGCTAAGAGACTGTGTGTGTCTTTGGACGCCGTCCAGGCTGTTCCTTCCACGCTCACAGCTTTGATGGAATATTTCCTCTCCCCGGTCTCGTTAGACAGGTGACATGCCAAACCAAAGTTAGAGCTGTTACAAGACATTGCTTTGAGCGCCGGTTCCGTGGTTTGCCCATTCATCTGCTGTGCTGGAAGGAAAAAAAAGTCAAATCAAAAAAAAAAAAAAAAGCTCTGTTAAATAGACATGCCAAGGAACAAGGAGAAAAAGAAAAGTTTCTTCAACTTTTATATGCTCAGAATTGTGCTCACAAGCACATTTTTGTTCCTTTTCTCTGTTTAAAAATTGATAACCTAGAAATAAAGTAGAACGAGGGCCGGGGATGGTTTGTGGCACAAAGGTGGCACCTACTGGCAAGCCTGGGCGGAAATGTGAAGTGTAGATTTGTGCGTGACCTTGACCAAAGTTACAGCCTCCTGAGGAGGCTTCCTAATGATTTTCCGTGTCTGCAAGGGCAAACCCTCTTTAGATGTATAAATATTAAAAAGCGCTTCCTAGGCATGAGGGCAGGGGTTTCAGGACTACCGTAGGACTTTTTCTGCTTGTAACTAAAAACATCTACCGACCCTGGTAACTCAGCAGCAGCACTGTCTGCTCAGAGGAGCGAATGATTTGAAACTGACAGGGCTGCACACTCAAGGGGCGTGACCTGTGAGTAGCTGTTCTTCCCCCTGCTTGCTAGAAACATCTACCCAGCTCCCCCGGTATGCCCCAGCCTTTGAGGTCTTGACATCGGCAGCCTTCCTTTGCTTCCATCTTGGGTATCTTTGCTTTATCCTGGTGCTGTTGGTGGTGCGTTTTGGTTTCTATGTCTTTACTCTGTATCCCAATCCAAAGAACTAGTCCTTAAGGAAAATCATGGTGCCATCATTGCTGGCGTACCTTTGAGGTTCACGTGACACACCCCAACACTGACTGCGCTGAGCAGGCAAAACAGTCCCTTTTGAAGGATTATGACATTTTTCAAAAAATAAAGGCTCTCCTATATATTTGAAATACTTTTTTTCTTCTTGAAGCAGATGCCATAGGGTTATCATGCAAGAGGCACAGAGTGGGGACTTATCCATTTGATAAATGGGAGAGAAGGAGTTGAGACCTACCCCCTTGTAAGCAATGGTCTCCAATCTTCAGAACAGCCCTATATAGGGGGTCCCATTACCCAACACATTTTATAGATGGAAAACTGAGGCCTAGAGATACCTCTGCCAGTGCTGTGTAACCATTCAGTGGTCATATTAGGAGTCTTTTCTGACCCTAAAATCCATATTGCACTCCGGGTGACATAAAGGCAGCCGTTCTTTGCTTGTTCATTCATTCCGTAAATACCCAGTGAGTACCCACTAATGGCCAGGACTATGGGGCGCAGTGTGAGGAAGGGCAGGCCACAGCCTGTGCTGTGAAGCCACTGTCTGGGTCACTCAGAGCCACCACAGCCCTCCTTGCTGTCTTCCCTGAGGTTTTCTTTCACCCCTGAGGGAAGGAGTTGACACATTGTGAACATCGATAGTTATGGATCTGGTTTTGTCCCGAGGCCTCTCAAAAACACTTTTCCAGGCGAGCCAAGCCCTAAAATGCGCCCCGGGTCCTCGTGCAAGAAGCCAGAGCAGGTGCTGCTGTGACTGTCCAGCCAACCTCAGCCGGGCTTTGTCTCCGGGCCGTTTGCTCTGCAACTCTTTAGCCCACTACCTTGTGGCTTAAGTCTTGCTTCCTGCATTTGAAATAAATGCCTTCCAGGCACGGGTAGAGCAGGGTTAGAAGACAGGGTTGGGGTGAGAGAATACAGATTTCTGGAGCTGGTGGGAAGACTCCAGGTGATGCAGGGTTCTCCGATGGGCCCAGTCACACCACAGTGTAGATAGTGTTTCTTATTTTTATTTTCCATCGTGATGGTGCGGGGGTGGGGGTACAGTTGTTCCAGAACAAGTTAGGAATGGCTCCTGATTTCCTGGATGGTTGGTCAGTCCTGCCACCCTGTCCGCTCAGGGCCACACTCCTGGGCAACGTGCCTGTCCAGCCTGCACTCTGTGAGCGAGGTCACAGGCGCCAACCTCCATGTCCTGGCTCTTTCCCGTTTGGTTAAACTCCCCCCACTTCATTCCCCTTTTCAGAGAAGGAAAACGGAAAGGGAGAAACATCAACAATGAGAGAGAATCATTAATCAGTTGCCTCCTGCACACCCCACACTGGAGATCAAGTCCACAAACCCAGTCATGTGCCCTGACTAGGAATCAAACTGGTGACCTCTTGGTTCCTGGGTCAACGCTCAACTACTGAGCCACACCAGCTGGGCCCCCTACTCATCTTTAATCGGTGGGAGACGTTTACTCGCCCACCGCGGCCTGAGCAGCAAGGACCATGGAATAGCCCGACAGCTTTCGTCGCTGTCAGCAAGGGCCCTAATAGAGTTGGTAGAGAGGGTTCTTCCGAGGCGCTGGTCCTGACAAGGAAAGCTTCTGTAATCTTGCCTTTGTTTAGAAATATGAACTTCGGAGCCCTGCTGCCGAGAGTGTCAGCAGCCACGCTGATCCGCGGCCTTGGGCACATTCATTGGAATTGCTTTGAAATTGGATATTCAAAATTCAATAAGAATAAGCCGGCCTGATGGTACAGCTGCAGCATCTCACCCATCCAGCTGGGTAAGCTGCCACGGTTTCCAGACCCAGGACGCACACAGCCCGGGTGTGACGGAGAGATGAGGAGCGTGGGAGCTGCCAGAGAGCTCTTCCTGGCAGCCCAGCCCACCCCCGGCTCCCTGCCAGCGGCTCCCGGAGCAGGGCCGGCACTGGCACCAGGGCTCCTCTCACCGGCCTGCCCAGGCCGGGACCAAGTGCCTGCTTCAGTCATGGCCAGGGTCCAGGGGGAGGGAGTGCCTCAAGGGCAAATGGATGGGGTATTGGAAAAAACAATAAAATCACAACGCACCAGTTGTTTGGAGAGCGGCTGGACTTCCCAAATACTCGGCCGCCGATCCAGAGCCATCGGACGCGTAGGCGGGTTTAATTAAATCGTATGCAGATGTAGACAAACACCATAATTTGCCCATGAGCAAACGCTGCTGCTTTTGCCTGTCAAGGTGGTGGTCTGTTTCCACCCACGCTGGGAGGTCCCCCTGCCGCACTGTTGTCCATTTGCAAAGGCTATTTATTCCACCAGGGACTTTAAGAGAAGACCATTCTCACTTCCCTGTGAGACTCAGTGCTGTTGGACCTCCCTGCTCATGATGGGTAATGGCAATGCTGAATAAAAACTGTGACATGCTGCCCTAGCTGGTGAGCTCAGTGGTTAGAGCACTGGCAGAGCACAGAAGGGCCGTGGGTCAATTCCCGGTCCAGGGCACCGCGTACCTGGGTTGTAGGTTCTATCTCCAGCCCTGGTTGGGATGTAAGTGGGAGGCAACTAATAGAGGTGTCTCTCTTACATGGATGCCTCTCTCTCTCTCTCTCTCTCTCTCTCTCTCTCTCTCTCTCTCCCCTTCTCCTCCCCTCCCTTTCCTACTCTTCCTCCCTCCCTTCTACTCTCTCTAAAAATCAATGGAAAAAATATCCTCAGATAAGGATTTAAAAAAACCCTATGACATGCCTATAAGACATATACATGTATGGAAGAATATATATATATATATACTTTATCCTATCTAATAAAAGAGTAATATGCAAATTGACCATACCTCCACTACGCCCATTATCCAGTCAGGAGCGAGTATGCAAATTAACCCAACCAAGATGGCTGTGGCCACGGAGAGAGCAGGAGGCTTGGGTTTCCCCGGCACTGGAGGAAACCAAGCTTTCCACCTGCCCTGGCCTGTCTTGGCCTCCGCTTAAGGCTACAAAGTTTCAATTATAGAAGATAAATAAATCCCAACAAAAATGGCTGCAGCTACAGAGCAAGCAGGAGGCTTGGCTCCGCTCAAGGCTACAAAGTTTCAATTATAGAAGAAAAATGAATCCCAGATACCAGGGCCTCTGCTTGGGCCACCAGGGGGCGTGGCCGGCCTGCAAACCACCACAGGCCCCTCACCCAGGCTGCCCCACGCCCCAAGGGAACCCCCACCCTGATCCAGGGTACCCTTCAGGGCAAACCAGCCGGCCCCCACCCGTGCACCAGGCCTCTATCCTATCTAATCCTCCTATCTAATAAAAGAGTAATATGCAAATTGACCGTCACTCCAACACACAAGATGGCTGCCTCCATGTGGTCAAAGATGACTGACCCTATGTGGACACAATATGGCCACCACAAGATGGCCAGCAGGGGAGGGCAGTTGGGAGGGACCAGGTCTGCAAGGGAGGGCAGTTGTGGGCAATTAGGCCAGCATGGGAGGGCAGTTGGGAGGGACCAGGCCTGCAAGGGAGGGCAGTTGGGGGCTATCAAGCCTGCAGGGGAGGGCAGTTAGGGGTGATCAGGCCAGCAGGGGAGGGCAGTTAGGAGTGACCAGGCCTGCAGGGGAGTTAGGGGCAAGCAGGCTGGCAGGGGAGCAGTTAGGCATCAATCAGGCTGGCAGGAGAGTGGTTAGGGGGTGATCAGGATGGCAGGCAGAAGCGGTTAGGGCAATCAGAAAGGCAGGCAGGTGAGCAGTTGGGAGCCAGCAGTCCTGGATTGTGAGAGGGATGTCCGACTACCCGTTTAGGCCCGATCCTACCTGGTAGGATCGGGCCTAAACGGGTAGTCAGACATCCCTCAAGGGGTCCCAGATTGGAGAGGGTGCAGGCTGGGCTGAGGCACACCCCACCCACCCCCGTGCACGAATTTCGTGCACCGGGCCTCTGGTTTATATATATATGTGTGTACTTTATGTATATGTATATATACATTTATTTATAGATAGATGGGGTGGGGTGGGGTGGGGAGAGACCTATAAAAAGAATCCATATGTGAGAAGTGTGTCTTGTTACCCCTCAGGAACTATACTTGGCCCCCTCACACCCTGTGCATGAGTCTAGGCTCTTTGTTGGGAATGGTTTGTGTGAACTGCCTTGAGTCAGATTCCAGGAGAAATACCCGTGTTAACCCTCTGACTGTGGCACCGCTGCCACCCACAGTGCCATGCCTAAAAAGGGGTAATCGGGCCTCTGCTGGCAGGGCCATTGTTGGCGGCCCACTCCATTGGCCTGCATTAGATTATCGCCAACCACTCAAGGGCCAGCCGTGAAATTTAATTTGGAGTTTTACAGGCACATTCTGAATCCAAAATCTCAATAATAACTTTCCCTTTGCTCAGCCTTTTAACTGTGAAATTCAGTCGGGGAGTTTCAAAGCAGCAGGTAATGTCACAGCACTCCGGAGGGATTTTGCCAGAATTCTACTAAAGTGCTTGCAAGTGTCATTTCCATATTTAACTAATTTCAGTTTTTAATTAGCTCCATGTGAAAAATGAGGGTTCACGCTGAGCTCCTCTGTCAGCACAGACGCTGGTTTCCTTTCTAGGATCTCAGGACAATTAAGAAAAAAACAGCCGATGCTACAGTAAATGTGATCATGCGTGGCTCTCTCAAGCCAGCACCCCGCTCACGGGCTCCCTGGCAGGGAGAAGGTGGCGCTGCCGGGCCGGGCCGCAGTGCCAAACCGGGGAAGAGCAGTCCCGAAGAGGGTTCAGATGCGAACTTGTGGATCCCAGGGCCTGAATGATTTCTTAGCTGCAGGTCACGGATTCTTGTCCCTGAGTTCTGCATGATGACCTGAGATCGGTTTATGAAAGAACATTGTCTGAAATAGCGAACTACAGAAATGGGATATTTTATGGGGAAACAGCTTTCCTGGGTGCCATCTCTGTGCTCGGCTCCTGTAAGGTCAGCTGTCCCTAGAAGGTCATCGATGTCCCTAGAAGGTCATCCAAGCTCAGATGAGTAAGGCCCTTGGCATATGAAAGTAACTGTCATGATTAAGTTTCAAAATGCAGGACAGACCTGGGAATGCGTTCATCCTACATTCGAAGTGTAAAAGGTACCACTTGGGACTCACATGCAAATGGAAAACTTCATCCCCTTCAAAAAAAAAAATGTATTGAGACGTTCTGTTTTGCATAAACTGAAAAATATTTGATGTGATCAGGTTTCCGAAACAATTTTAAAGAAGCCAAACAAATGTAGGCCCTGCATATCATTTGCATAGCATCCATGCTAATGGCATTACTTGTTGAAAAGAAGAGTCATTAAAAGTTTTTTAAATGGTGAACGTGGAGACATGGTTGACACTTCCCTTTGTAGTGATTTTTGGAAATTGGTTTGGTTGGAACGTAGAATCCTTCCCTTGCCCCCCAAAGTGTGTGAGTGTTGGGTAGCTATTCCCCATTGATAATGGACATTAACAGATGACGTGAAAAAATAAAAACAGATGACGCCATCTTGAGAACACTGATATCTCCACCAGGAACTGAAAATTGGAATTCAAGTGGCAAAAGGAAGACTCAAGTATTGGGTCTCGGTGGCGTGAGTAGGGAGCAGAGCAGAAAACAGTCGTGTTTGCTTCCGTGGTCTCTTGTCTGTGGACCAAGCGTGAGTTCCCAAGAGCAGACACAAACGTGTGGGTCCAGCGGACCACCTCTTTGGTGTGGAATTAGAGAAGCACGTGTCCTGTGGGTTGGCAGAAACCCCCGTTTCGAGACTTGCTTGTGTGAATCATACGTGATAAAAGGGAAGCGTACCGAGACCACCCAGAGGCTGTCTGACCTAAAATAGCTGCCACGTTGGCCAGCAGCGAAGGCTGCATTAGCCACTGATGCCGAGGTGGGCTTTGCTCTCCCTGTTTGGGACGGCTCCCACCCACCTAAGCTCAGGGGTGTGACGCCCCCTTCCTCGGACCGTGATCGGGCCCCCTGTGATGGGGAGCGGATCTGTGAATTGAGAAAAACACACCTTCGGACTCGGTGTGGTCTGTTCACCTCTCCGGGGAGGATTGTAGTGGGGAGCTTTGCTATTTCTTCGCTCGTCTCAAGGTGTGATCTCAGGTGGGCCTCTGCTGAGTCTCAGCCCGGCTCCTGCAGTCACAAGAAGCATGTCTTATTGTGAGGAGGTCTGACCCCCAGTTCCTTTGAGTGTTCGGGACCCCTCTCGACATGCAAAGAGCAGGCAGAAGCAGTGTCCACCTAAACGCTTATCTACTGACATGGGATTAGCAATGAGCCGTCCCGTGAGCTGAGAAGCACATGCTCTGAGGGGCGAAGTCAGAATGAGCAGTAGAGGGGGTGAGCGGTCACGGGCTGAAGCCACAGAGAGAAGTGCTGAAATGCAGTGCTTTCAGGGGATTTTATGTGGATTCTGGGCCTGATAACTAAGGTTGGAGGCCATGGTTGTGTCACAGAGCACTTTAATCTTCCTCGTACCAGTCATCCTTTTATTAATTGATAAAACCAGTCTTTTCTAGGACAAGGTAAGGGAACAGACTCCACAATCCACGATGCCCAGCATCCAGTCCCAGGTTTTCCTACTTACTCGCTCCATGAGCACAGGTT
This sequence comes from Plecotus auritus, assembly GCF_963455305.1. NCBI lineage: Eukaryota > Metazoa > Chordata > Mammalia > Chiroptera > Vespertilionidae > Plecotus > Plecotus auritus. Next base: position 8,922,451 of record NC_137773.1, on the reverse strand, counting down.
GCGTCCTTCACCTCCCTATGACTCAGTTTCCTCGTGTGAAAGGACACAGTAATAGTACCTGTCTCAAGGGGGTTTTGTAAAGATTAAATGAGATGGTTTTTGAACAGCCTTTAGCACGGTGCTCAGCAAAAGCAGGGGGTAAATAAAGATTTTTTCTATGCCAGGTTTGGGGTGCACAATAGTGAACCAGACATACTTAGTTATTGCCCTTCCCAAATACACAGCCGCCTCCCCAGGTAGAACCAGTGCAGGTGAATCAGTACCATTCAAGACTCAGCCAGCTTTCCAATTTCTACCTGAGAACAGGGCATTGCATTAGGGGTGTGGAACGGGACCACCTCAGCAAAAATACACTAATTAGCTAAAGCCACTTATTAGAATGATAATCCCTCCCATGGACAGAGTGGTCATGTGTGCGCCTGACAGGAAATTAGCTACACACACACACACACACACACGCACACACACACACGATGACCCTAAGTCACATGTCCCAGAAAGACTGGAGAGCCCTAAGTCACGCTCACCGGATGAGGGTTGGCTCCTGACCATGTACGAAGCACAGGGCTCTGTGGAAAGGACGGTGAAGGTCAGCGCTGAGGTCATTGCCCCTTCATTAAGGAGTCTGTCCAGGTGCATGGGGCTTTCCCAGAAGAAGAAACGTTATGTTCCCCTTAAACCCAAGCGCCCTGCCTGGGCTTCCTGTTTCACTAAAACTATCAGGTAATTCACCCAGAGCTTTTCGGGCACCGCAGCCTCTGCTACCAGATTGGAGAACACAAAGGAAACGTGGTTCTGCTTGAAATCTTGTGCAGCACTGACCTTGACCCGGGACTGGCTTCGTGTGTCCTAAGTCCGAGATCAGTACTTCACCCCATCGCTCAGGGTTCTTGGACACTTAGCGCCAAAAAAAGGCCACTCCTCGTCTCCAGAATGAGAAAGTGTTGTGTAAAGAAAAATTCAGTCCAAATGCTTGGTTTCCCCACGTTAGGAAATAGAATTGAACCTCAGCTTTGGGCGGCTCTCTCTTGTGTTAAATATTCCAACAGAGAGTAAATCTCGGGGTACGTTTTGTTTGCTGTCTTGCTTTTGTTTCTGGTTTTATTGTTTCCCTCTGCGTGGAATGTTTCGGGAACAACTGTTTGTTCTTGCTAAGAAGTTCGGCTCCCAGGTACTGGAGCAGATTTATGCAGTCGTAAGAAGACATCACCTATTACTTTGGGTAATAAACTTCCTTTCAGATGGAAGAGGAAATACGGCTGTGCCTTGACTGCAGAGCCAGTTCAGTAAATATTTACAGGGATCAACATGGTTGGCGCAAATGGAGCCTGCGGAGAGCTCGGGGCTCCAAACTTTGAGCCGAGAGTAGGAAGGGGCAGACCTTGCACACGGTTGCAACGAGCCTTCGAGGAGGAAGGGGACTGACGTCCAGCCCAGGGAATGGGCTCAGACCGGCTGGTGCGCCCCACGCTGACTCCCTCAATGTCAGATGTCTCCAGGGAGCTTGCCGAGAGTGGAGTCCTAATTTTATCCCAGCTGAAATTTTCTGATAAATTCCTCAGGTCCCACCCAGGACTCCATGTGGTGGATAAAAAGAGTCACCCATATGCTTTACACCCCAGACAGCCAGGCGGTTTTGACACTTTGTGGAAAGTGTAGATGCCCGATCGGGATTCTCATACAGGCAGAGAGCCATCCCAAGGCTGCATGGAGAAGGGGCCTGGGCTGCGGGGCATGGACAGTGCCATCCCCCGTGAGAACTCGGTCCCTCTGCCAGGTTCCTGGCAGGTTATGGCAGGCACAGCAGGGCAGCCCGACTCACACAACTCCCTTGGCGACAGCACTGCCAGATTCAGTGTTAGGACACCCAGCCGAACTAGAGTTTCAGGTCAAGAACAAATAATGCTTTTAGTGTAAGTAAATATGTCCCAATTAGTGTATGGGAACTTCAAATTTAACTGACATCCTGATTCTTATTTCTTTTTAAAAATATATACATATATTTTTACATATTTTTGTTGTTGATTTCAGAGAGGAAGAAAGAGGGAAGGAGAGATAGAAGCATCAATGAGGAGAGAGAATCATTGATTGGCTGCCTCCTGCACATCCCCCACTGGGGATCGAGCCTGCAACCCAGACATGTGCCCTGACCAGGAATCAAACCATGACCTCCTGGTTCACAGGTCAATGCTCAACCACTGACCCACCCCGGCTGGACCTGATTCTTATTTCTTAGTCTGGAAATTTTACTTGGTGGCCAGATCTATCGTCAACACCCTCTTCGTCCTGTCTTCTCAGTCACACCCTCAGCCCAGGTGGGGTCATGGTGTTCTGTTCCCTTCCTGGCCCAGTGTTGACGCAGGGGAGGCCAGGGACCCCAGTGGAGACAAGCAGACACCCGAGGCAAGGATGTCTACAAGTGAAGCCGGAAACTGGAGGAAACATTTTCTCTGGTGGCCCCAGGGGTTGCAAACATGAGTGTGGCCTTCTTTAGTGGCCATGGTCTCCCATGCCTCCTCCCTTCCACCCCGTCCACCTTTACTTCCATGAACTGTACCTTTCCTTCTGTGAGCTAACAGCCTTCCAACTCACCCATGGTTTGCTTAAGCTAGGTGGAGCTGAGCTCTAATTGCCCTAAGCTAATACATGAGATGCTCAGCAGCTCAGCCCAAGCTCCTGAGTTTGGCCTCAGGGACTATAGGAAAAAGGAATTTGCCCTAGGAGTGCTTACAGACGGTATTTACCATCAGATGCCCACCACAGCTACCCCAGATGCCCGCCACAGCTACCCGTGCATCGATGCCCGCCACAGCTACCCGTGCATCGTGGCTCCGGGCAGCTCTGGGCCTGAGAGCAGGATGGGAATGCAGTCATCCCACCACACTACAGCAGGGAACCCCAAGGCCCACCTGCCTCCAGTTCAGACAGTGAAGGAGGGGGCTTGCCTCCCTGCCATCTGGGAGCCACTGTCTGAAATATCTTCGCTCTCAAAATCTCTCCCCGCCACTAACCGACACAGCGCCTAAAGTGTTCACCCTTGAAGTTGATATGTTTGGCTTCATTCGTGATTCTCCTCTAGCCTTGCACAGCCATTACCGGGAGAAAATGTGACGTTGTACTCAGAGCTGCGGATGAATTCATGTATAAGTTCTGATGGATTTTTAAAATGCTATTGAAGTGGCTGGTAGTGTGTGGCGGGGTGTCCAGGCAACGTCCCCTGTACTGGGAAGGCGTCCATGCAAGTGGCCCGACTAAGTCTGGAGGTGGCTGTGAGCCTCTCTGGTGACTGGTCATTTTGGCAGGCAGAATGGACAGGGCGCAGGGACTGGAGGAGAGGAGACCTGCTGGAGGGACCGCCTCCTGCTTCACCGTTGCACTTTGGCCCAGGTCTGGGTCTGGTATTCTCTCCATCTCTCCACCCTGGCTGAATCGTCCCTTCTCCACATTGCATCTTCCAGGTGCTCCCACCTCCTCTCTGGTGAGCAGAGCCCTAGGGCGCCCGGAGGGAGGGGTTGGGGAATTGCGCACCTCCTCCACCTTCTTGGAAATAGTCCAGCGGAGCCTGTTCTTTCTTGACATTCTCTTCCACACATTGCCGTCAGCCCAGCTTCATTCAATGCCAGCAGTTCTCAAACAGCATCCATCACAATCTCCTGGAGGGCTTGTTCCTCCGCAGACAGCTGGGCCCCGTCCCTGCCTGTGTTTCTGATCTGTAGGATCGAAAGGAGACCCTGTAATGTGCAGCTCTAACAAGTTCTTGGGGTGCTGAGACTGCTGGTCTGAGAACCACAGCCTGAAACCACTGGCCTAGACCGCCAGCTTCTTCAGAGAAGCAGTGTCTTAGTCATCGCCACACCCAGGACCTGACTCAGCACCAGGCGCAGAGGGAGGGGGAGGGAATGCCTATTCCTCGAGCCCTCCGGCCACACAAGCCTTTGCCCTGTGCAGGGTCAACACCAACCCTGTGAGCACCTGCCTCTGCAGGTGGCGGTCCCTCCAGCAGGTCTCCTCTCCCTCCAGTGCCTGCGCCCTGTCCATTCTGCCTGCCCAAGATGTCCAGTCACCAGAGAGGCTCACCGCCACCTCCAGACTTAGTCGGGCCACTTGCACGGACGCCTTCCCAGTACAGGGGACGTTGCCTGGACTCCCAGCCACACACTACCAGCCACTTTAATGTGCTTTTTACACCATGGCACCTCCAGAATATTAACATCGGAGGTGGTCAAGGGCGGCAATCTGGGTGGAAACAGGGAGGCTCGGGGCTTGTCTTGAAGCTGCATCAGCACGGGAAGTACACTGTTTCCACTTAGAGTCTAAGTGGGTCGCGACCCACAGGTTGAGAACCTCTGCTGTAGAGCCTAAGACCATGGGAAAACACAGATATTTACATTACGATTCATAACAGTAGCAAAATGACAGTTATGAAGCAGCAACGAAAATAATTTTATGGTTGGGGTCACCACAACATGAGGAACTGTATTAAAGGGTCGCGGCATTAGAAAGGTTGAGAACCACTGACTTAGACTGTTATTTGTTGCAGCTCAGGAGACGGGGATGGAAACCATTTAGAGTCCCGCCCCCCCGCCCCCAACACACACACGCACGCACGCACGCACGCACGCACGCACGCACGCACGCACGCACGCACGCACCTTCCTCTCTCTCCCCCACGGCTCCTCCCGACCACTGCTGCCTGTTGCCACCGATACCCACGTGCATGAAACGTGTTAGTCAGGTGAGCAGGTCTGAGGCTGCGCTTAGCACGTCCCTCCGAAAGGGCGGCTCAGGAGCCAGTGCGGCAGGTAGACACAGATGCAACCAGGCAGGTGCGCGCTCAGTGCCGGTGCCTGGCCTCTCCGCCCAGGTGCGCCACCTTCCAGGTCTCTGCAGCCACTTCGGTAAAGTGGCTCTGCAGGAGGCGACCCCTGAGTATTTCCCCGCAAGTATTCTGTGGTTTTAATTCAGATGGCAGGTGCTCTCCTATTTAGACTCAGGCTGTTTGCTGGTGGCCTAGCTCAGTGGTCGGCAAACTGCGGCTCGCGAGCCACATGCAGCTCTTTGGCCCCTTGAGTGTGGCTCTTCCACAAAATGCCACGGCCTGGGCAAGTCTATTTTGAAGAAGTGGCGTTAGAAAAAGCTTAAGTTTAAAAAATTTGGCTCTCAAAAGAAATTTCAATCGTTGTCCTGTTGATATTTGGCTCTGTTGACTAATGAGTTTGCCGACCACTGGCCTAGCTATTTGGAATCTGAGAGAGATTTTTCTCCGGGCAGACAAGGTTATTTCTGGCCAGCCCACACAATCCCTGTTGAGCTCTTAGCTCAGTGTCAAGCTGAGCTACGTGATTTGCATCCTTTATCTTATTTAATGTCGCAAACCCCCGGTGAGTAAGAGAGTTTTAACCTTCCCATTTTACAGAGAGGGAAACTGAGGGTCTGAGAGATTGAAAAACAAAGAGCAAAATTTTCCCAGAGCCTCAGAGCCAGGTCGGCCTGGTGCTAAAGCTTCTCTAACCACCATGCTCTATTATTTCCACAAAAGTATATTTTACCCACAGTGCACCTGAAATGTAGTCTAGCCTCAGAAGACAGCATTTTTACTGTAAAAGGCTAAAAGCATTGTAGTTAGGAGTCCCCAAGTTCAAAGCCCAGCTCTACCGCTACTGACAGAATGACCTTGGTCAAGTCACTCGATCTCTCTCTCTCATGGTTTCTTCAGCTAAAAATTGGTGTAATGAAAGCATCTGTTCTCCAGATATTGTATTAAGCGATTAATATATTTAAGTTGGACCATGTCAAATTACTGATATTTGACCATGTTGGATCTACAAAAAACCTAAAAATTTTATGTCTAAATATCTAACGTTCTTAGAACAGCGTCTGGACATAGTAAGCACTTACAGTGGTGTTGGTGTCATTCTTATGGAAAATTGCATTGAGGGTTTGCAGCGTCTGGGTAGATACAGAATAGTAGGTGCCCAATGATTGCTGGTGAATTTAGGAGTTGAGTGAAAACTGAGTTGTCCAGGAACGCACACACGTGTGGTGGTCTGAGCTCAGGAGGCGCCCTTCCCTCGGGGCTGAGCAGGAGACAGGCAGGATGCATGTGGGCTCGCGGATGCTAATAGATTCCAGACTCCTCCTGGCATCACCTGGCAGAAAGTGGGGAAGCTCTCAGCAGGGTGCCCTGGCCCATGGACGCAGCCTTCGGAAGCAGTCTTTGTCCTCTGGCCTTGAAGAAGTGAAGGAGAACTTCAAGGTGGAGGGGGTGGGAGGTTAAGTCTTGTGGTTTGTGTGTGTGTTGCTTTTATGCAGTTGGCAATCATGAGAAAAGCCCTCCGCTCAGCCCGTTCCTCTGCTGCTGCTGTTTTTCTTGCTTAGACGCCTGCAGAGGGCAGGGAAAGCGTCGGGTTAGCGCTGGCTCTTAGGGAACAGAAAGACAAATGGCAGAAGTCAGATGTGATCGAGGAGGGGGCAGTGCTTCCCCAAGTACGGCAGGCAGCACACGCACACTATGACTTTGTGTGGCATATGGGCAAACTTTATTTCAGCGTGTCTGTTTCAATGCATCACTAAACCTTATCGCTAAAACATCAAGCTTTTCATGTCACAGACATTATTTGGGGAGGAGGCTGAGTGGATTAACGTTTTCTGAATTGGGGGGTGAGTGTAAAATGTGCTAAGGAAAGAGCACCAGTGGACATCAGATTGAGTGAAAAGCATGAACCTGGCCCATGATGACTGAGGTTTAGGGAAACACTGATAAGGAGGCGTTAAGATATGTCTGCACAGTCCTGGCTCTGGCACAGAGTAACTATGTGAGAGTGGGCAAGTGACTTAATTTCTCTAAGCCTCGGTTTTCTCATCTGTAAAGTGGGAATAATAATTCCTGCCTCAAAGGTGATTTTTTTGGCAGGGGTGATTAAATGAGAAATGCCTTAAAAGCTGGTAGTAACTGAGAGCCTGGCACAGAATCAGAATTCAGTAGATATTGTTTATTACTATTACTATTACCATTATTAACCTTAGCCTGGTACACTGTAAGACCTCAATTAATTGCATTTTTATAAACGCGACTGGTCAAGCTATTCTTCCATTGCATAATTATTTCTTGGATACTAGTGTGTCCTAAACCTGATACTGGTTCCTGGGACAAATTCATAACGGTGCGGGGGGGGGAGTGAAGACTCAGTCTCACCCCTCCCCATGCTCATGGCTCCAAGTTTGGGGGAGGGGGAGGTAGGATGACCTGTAAAGCCATAAATGCTGTCAGAGCTGTGGGTATAAAATATCCCAGCGTGCATTGAGGAGGAAATCAGCCCAGAAGAACCCCATTAAACTACATGGTCTCACCAGGCCAGTGTGGTTCAGTGGTTGAGCATCAATCTATGAACCAGGAGGTCACAGTTTGATTCACAGTCGGGGCACATGCCCAGGTTGCGGGCTCCATCCCCAGTGTGGACCATGCAATAAAAATAAATTAAGAAAAAAAAGAAAACATGATCTAGAAACAGCTCCATCCAATTGCCACGTGTAGCTACTGAGCACTAAAACATGTTCAGCGTGACTGAAGAACTGAATTTTCTACTTGATTTCATTGTAATTAATTGAAGTTTCAAAACTGAAGCAATATAAAATATTTTTCTGTTTAACACGCTTTTATTGTTTTGGCAATACCGCATTTCCCTTGAACCACTGAAAATACGAACCAAATTTGGACAGGAGGTCATGGTTCAATTCCTGGTTGGAGTAAATGCCCTTGTTTTAGGCTTGATCCCCAGTAGGGGACGTGCAGGAGGCAGCCAACCAATGATTCTCTCTCATCATTATCTCTCTGTCCTTCTCCCTGCCTCTCTCTGAAATCACTAAAAACATATTTTAAAGTGAAAATAGAAAAACATACTATTAAATTCATTTTTACTTAGTTAATGTGATTAGAAGTTTTCGAGTCATATAGGGTACGCTCATGTTGTAGTTCTGTTGGACCAGAAGCTGAATGTAAATGACAGTCCGAGTTGAAAGGTATACACGTTCGAAGGAGAGACCCACGTCTGGTTACCTTGGGCAGTTCTTTCTGACAGACCCGGAACGGAGCCTGGAGGATCTGAGGGCCCCGCCTACTTCGAAGGCCATTTGTGGGGCTGCGGAAGATTTGGTCCTCACTATGGGCACTCGCAGAGTTGCCAGATTTAACAAATTTCAGAAAAAAAATAAATCTGGCAACCCTTGGCGTTAGGCACATTGCAGAAGTGCAGTGAGCCTCATTCTCTTCACTCGTAAAATCGGGACGATAAAATACCTACCTCAGGAGTGTCTTATGTTACATTAACGATTAAATCAACCAGAGAAGACCAGGAGGGGATATATTTGCTTATCTATTTTAAATTTTTTTTATTGATTTCAGAGAGGAAAAGAGAGGGAGAGAGAGATAGAAACATCAATGATGACAGAGAATCATTGATCGGCTGCCTCCTGCATGCCCTCTACTGGGGATTGAGCCTGCAACCCAGGCATGTGCCCTGGCGGGGAATCAAACCCTGACCTCCTGGTTCATAGGTCAACACTCAACCACTGAGCCACACCAGCCGGGCAGGAGGGGATATATTTAGAAACTTCAGCCTAAAAGAGCTAAGTAATGTAAAGTTGGGGAACTCAACAAATGTGTTCATCTTTCTGGAGCTCCGAACACGCAGGTCTGAGGGAATCTGTATCCCAGGCTGGTGTTAGAGACACCGCCCCCAACTGCAGGTGAATCGGGGTGCACCTGGATTGCGGTCTTCCACAGAATTATGTGGGGTTGGGGAGCATGAGCCAAAGGGAGGAGGGAGGGTCTTTATGAACCATGTCGTATGTCTTTGTGCTGTCACTGAATGCTTTGTATAAGCCAAAAATGCCACAGCTGTTACAACGCTGCTACCTGTTAAGAGATATGTGTACCTTTAGCAGGAAAGAAATGTGTGGGACTTGAGTTTCGCATAAAACCCCTGAAATTAGCCCTATTAAGTAAATTGTCACAAACCCAAAATAAGTCTAATTGTGTCATTTATCTAATTGCAGATGAAAATGTAGTTCTTTTTTTAATGGCTACAGGTGACCTGTGTTTCAAAAAGAAAGTATTCCCCCCCCCCACCCAGATTCTCTTTCTCTCAGTAAAAAGTTGTCCATGTTGATATTAGCATATCAGAGGACTAGGACTATGTATTTCTGGGAATTTCATTTCCTACTACATGATAAGGCCCTGAGAGATAGAACTAATTTTTTTTAACACGCGGTTCCTTTCCAACAGAATCAAGTTTAAAGTGTTTCAGGTTAGACCTGTGAAATCCACTTAACTAAAAGCCATTTAAGAGAAAGATCAAGCTCAATTTGCTAATACAAGATTTTTGATTTCTGAGTTTTAAAAAATCCCTGAGCGAACCATGTCAAGAATTAAAAATTGAAAAGAACACCGTCAGCCTCCCCACGTGCCTAATTTGGCTCCGCTGAACAAATGATCAAGTTGAGATGAGAATTATATACAGGATTTGCTCAACATCCTTATTTCTTCAACTCATTTCTCACTCCTGAAAAATTACCAAGTTCCCGTGCAGGAGGGAGCGCATCTATATCGACCATGGCGCCGTTTGTCCAGGTAGAAATAGAAAAATGGTGATTTCAGATTCTAGTTGTGAATGAACTTCTGCAGAAGAAGTAATTTATCATAGAAACCCGATCTGATGAATTTGGGATCAGAAAGGATCAGAATGCCTCCTTTGTTGACTAATTTATTAACAGGTCATTTTTGCTCATGCCTTACCTTACAAATCGTAATAATAAAAATTTTAAGTGGGTGAGAGAAGAAGCTTTCTCTGTGGTCCCTCATTTTCTCATTAATAAGGCGTCGCATTGCCTGTAGGTTTCAGAATTCTCGCTCCTTCTTTAGGGAGGTGGAAGAGGGCAATAGAGAGAAAACCACAGAGTCAAGAGACCAAGATTCAATCCTGCTTAGCCAGTCATTGGTAGTCAAGACCTTGGGCAAGGCATTTCCCCTGAGTAGGGCTCAAGGTCATCTCTGTCCAGCAAAGGTCTGGACCTACATGACCTTTGAGCCCATCTTGACTGTGGTTCTGCCATTCTGATGTGATGCAGGAAGGAAGCCATGAAGCTTCCTCTGAGAGAGGGTTTATGCAAAGGAGGGAGAATACATCCCCAGTCTTCACTAGTGTTAGAGTTGAGCTGACAGTTGTCCTGCTATGAGCTGGGAAGGGGCAGTACACAGGTGTTAGGTGTCACATGGCTCAGGTTCAAATCCCACCTCTATCATTTTCCAGCTGCACATTACTTCAGCTCTCTGAGCCTCAATTTCTTCATCTGTCAAATGGGAAAATAATATACACATATCATAACATTGGTGCCTGGCACACACCAAGGACTCAGAAAAAGTTAGCCATGATCACCATTGTGGTAATGACACAATGACCCATGACCCAGCAGAAAGTGAGACACATTTCTTCAGTGCCTCCTATGTGTCTAATATGCCCAGACCCCTGCCTCCTGTACACACGCAACACTCTATAAGATCAGTGTGACCACTCTTCTCCCCATCTATATATATATAAAAGCCTAAGCGACCATTCGACCATTCAACCATTTGACCGTTCGACCGGTAGCTATGATACGCAATGACCACCAGGGGGCAGACGCTCCAACCGGTAGGTTAGGTTGCTGCTGGGGCCCTGTCACCCCTGAATCTGGTTCACCTGCACCAGATTCCCTTTCAATGTGCACAAATCCGTGCACCGGGCCACTAGTAGAGATATAATTATAGAGCAAGACTATGTGGCTGGGAGCCTATGCTGGCTTCTCTAACCAGCTACCGCCCTGTCAGTTTGAGCCAATTTCCCAGTACCTCTCCACCTCCGTTCTCTCATCTGTGAAATGGGAGGAATAATAATACCTACCTCTAGGTTTATTGGAAAAGGGAAATAAGGGAATGCTTATAAAATGCTGGGCACCATGCATGACACTGAGCCAGCACTTTGCAAAATGTTAGCTTCTATTCTAGCTAAGGGACATGGTGCTCAGGGAGGTGAGTTGGTTTGCACAGGGTCCTCTGCTTCTACGTAGTCGTACGGAGATTCAGACCCTGATGGAGATGGATCTGTTACATTTCAGGGACCCCAGGTGGGGAGCTGGCTCTGCCTTCACCCCATCCCTGAGGCCTCCCTGCCTCTGCTGCGGGTCTCAGGTTGCCTGGCTGTGGGGTCCAGAGTTCAATCAGAAGGCTCCCTAGTTTATGGGGGGCTGCTGGGGACTCAGGAAGGGAAATGAATCCAGACCCTCCTCTTGTTGGCTGCAGCCTAGGGAAGGAAGAAATGTGCCCCAGGAACGGAGTGTGGCCCTTTTCCACCGGAGAGTTCTCCCTCTTTGTTCCCATGCACATGGCACCTCTACCGATCGATGTGACATCTTATCCTCTGCAACGCTCACCATGTCTGCTTCCTGGGGTTCCGGGGGCCGCCTGCCGCATGCAGCCTGCGTTGCCGTTCCTTTGTGGTTGGGGCTCTTTGCAGACTGGCCCCCCTTTCCCAGGGCTGCTGGCTGTTTCCTGAAAGAAAAGCAGAGATTGTTTGGGTTGTCAGCACTGAATGACAAGCTCCGGAGGGGGGTGGAGAAAGGTGCGCTTAGGTGTCTGTGTACGGATCGTGGCAATGTGTTTTGCTATCACAAAAGCTCTTAAAAATCCCAGACCATGATTTATTTGCTGAATAAAGCCTACCGATATTATCATTCTCTAAAGGTATTTTGATCACATGGGTCCTTTCTCGGAGAAAGAAAGGCTTTTATTTTATTTCTTTCCTGGGAAAAGCAGCAACAGGAACAGGGTGAATGATACCCTGTGTGGCGAATGGCTCCAAGCATGTGCTTGGTGCCTGAGAATGAGCTGGCCAAGGGGACAATGGGACATGGGACCATCATGGCCAGGCCTCCAGGGTGCAGTCGGAGAGACCTGGCAGAGGGACAGAAAGTGGCTGTGAGCGCGTGTCTATCTTGCGTATTGATCTGCCTGGCGATGCTGAGAGCAGGGGGCCTTGTTAGAGGTCACCTGAGCTCACCAGACATCACGCACCCAGTGTCCACAGTTGCCACCTGCAGTGCATCCGCGAGGATGACAGGGGCAGGGATGACACCAGCCTGGGGCTCCTTACATCCTAAAGCTGCATGGAGCCCCAGTTTTTTCTCTCCAAACACAGAAATTGATTAATTCCGTACCGCTTCCCACTCGCTGTACCATCCTGAGCCTGTCACAAGAATAGATTAATGTGCTGGTCCCTCCATGTGGATTCTTCTTGTCTCGAGAGTACACTGTTCCCTGGTCCCAGGGCTGCCGCGTGCAACTGTCACCTTGTCCTCGTGGCGCCCAGGAAGGAGGGACAGAAAGCCTCCATGCATTCGCAAGGGACTGGAACGTGGGTGACACAGACAACACCCCTACTATGACCATTTCAGCACCGTGGCTGGAGGACAGGGGAGTGCAGGGAGAGGTGTGTAGGCAGGTACATTTCTGCAGAGCCCCTCTCTGGCCCGGTGGTCCTGCCAGGATTCTGGCATCATCTCTGAGTCCTCCTTTCCCTGCTGTGCGATTCCTACACCGCAAGCTTCACAACCATTTGGGGAGATGTGAGCTGGATGTTGGACACAGGCACGTCGGGTGCCAGAGCACTCTTGGGAGATGGGTACACATACCCCATTGCTAGCAAGGGCTTTGTGGGTGTAACGTCAGCACTTTGAAATTTCACTCCATTTAATGTATAATAATACAGTGGGAGGGAAATCAGAGACATCACGTCACCAAGACAGTTTGAAAGGGATTTTTTAAAAACTCCTTTAAGACTTACGGCATTTCCAAGAACATCATCCCTCCTGGCTTTCTTTGCGTCTCTTCCTTTGAGCAGATGTTGGCATTGACAGCATCCCTAAGAAGGATGCTATAAATACCTTGCAGTGGGCCCCTCCTCTTTGAGGAAGGAGCACCCCAAAGTCACCAAACATAGTGTCCCTCGGCCTGATTGTGAATTATTGAAGTTGCCAAAATGTGTAATTTCTATTGACAATGGCGATTCCTTTTAGTTAAACAGCAAACGGGCATATTTATAGAGGACTGGTGACTGCTTACAAAGGGAGGTGTCTGTCCCTGAGTGAGCCTTGGCAGCATTCTGTACGTGATGCTGTCACCACGTGTCCTGTCAGTGTTGACCGCAGGAGAGCTTGGGGTTGGTGGCTCTCTCTCTGCAGTTACCAGAGTCTACTAGTAAGTCTGAATCCCAGATCTCCCGTTTCCTTGGGCAAGTCCCTTAACCTCCCTAAGCCTTCATTTCCTTTTTAGAAGATGTAGATTTCATTACCACCGCTCTGGGCTGGAATGGAAATAAGTGAGCTTCCATCCTCTTTAGAATCCTCAGGGTCATCCCTTCTGACTCAGGTAGAAGCCACTAACTCCACCCCACCCTTGAATGTTCTTCCCCAGTTGTCAGCATGAATTACTTTCTCATGTGTCTCAGGTTTGGGCTGAGATGTCACCTGTCATAGATGCCATCTTTGGCCAGTCCTCATTTAAACAAAAGAACTTTTAATTCCGTCCCCCCACAACCTGGTATTCCCTAACCCCATACTCTTTACTTTTCACTTACGTGTTTTGTTTCCCTGTCTCCCACTAGAATGTGAACTTGTTGGCAGCTTTATTCTGGGTGCCTAGGACACACCTAACACACAGTAGGTGCTCAATAAATATTTGCTGAATGATAAAAAAACAAAAAACAAATAAATGATACAATTAACCTAATGAACCCAACACCTGGCACCTTGTCAAAATAAATGTTAATTGTCTCCATGTCATTGAGTAGGTTCATTTGCATGTGTTAATTTTCACGACTGTTTGCAGAAGTGCCGCTGTTTGCAGGTGGCCTGTGCAAGTTGAGGGTTAGCACTCCTGCACTTGAGCTCTGATTATTCCACAGTGGTTCTCTTCTCTAGGCAGTGACACTTTTGCAATTGGCTACATTTCCCAGGGGAGCCTGGCATTGTTGACTAAATTGGCTGACTCAGGAGCTGGGAGACCCAGCCCTGACCTTTCCCATCATCCTACCTGGTCTCCGAAGGGGCTTTGACATCCTCTCTGAGGCTCTTGTGAGTCTGACCAGGCCGAACCACTGGACTCCGTGAGCATGGCTCCCCTTTCCACTCCTAAACCCTGCTTGACTAAGCTTCCGTTTTCAAAGGGAAAGAACCATCTCTTCCTCGGGGTATGTATGGACAAGCCTGATCTTTAAAGACACCCCAGCAGACACAGAGCACCCGGGGCCCCCATGTTTGCCCTCTGTGATAAGCAGGGGCCAAGTAGCTCTCTGGGAAGCATGGCTGACGTATTGATTGGCTCCTTTGTCAGGTTGACCCTCTGCCAGCCAATGAGCATGGGGAGATTCTAAGTGGCACTCAGCAGGGCCCACACGTACTAATTACTATTTCAGACACCCCTGTTCCAAGCTGCCACTCTCCAAGGCTTGTAATCTCCTATCCTGTGGTTGCTGGGGAATTTTGTTACCTGTAACTATCCCTTCTCCCTTCCTTTTGCGTGGGCTTCTTCTGAGTATGTCTTTTAGAGCCCATCTGGCACACACAAAATATAAAAATAACAACTACAACAGGAAACACACACACACACACACACACACACACACACACACACACAAGCAACTTCCATAAGAAAATATCCCCTAACTCCAGGTAGGTCTGTGTCTCATTCTTGCTGCATTCAGGGTCTGTGTGGGGTCTGTTTGTGATCTGTCCATCCTGCCTTGGTTCACTTTCAGCACTCGATGGAAGTCCTCTCCACTTAGCCAGAGGGAAACTCTCAGAGTCTGGCTGCCTCTTGTGTTTTTTGTGGCTGCCTTCCCAGCTGCCACCTGGATTACACGAGCTTCCACTGGGAGCCTTTCCCTGTTCCATCCTTGCTGACCCACGGAGTCCCATTGTTCTGTCCAAGGGTCCCGCTGGAGCGGAGCCTGTCACATCGTGATAAATTGTGCATTTTGGCTGCCGGTGGGGGGTGAGAAACGTTAGGGAGAGGGCCTCCCAAATTCATTTCACTTCTGACCCTCAGATGGTGCAAACAAGACCTTTTGGGGTGAGCTGTTGGAGCACCTGGGGGGGTGGGAGAGGGGACCACCTGCTCACCTAGGATGTCTTATTCTATAGCATGCAAATTGATGAGGTCAGTGTTC
Source organism: Plecotus auritus (assembly GCF_963455305.1). NCBI lineage: Eukaryota > Metazoa > Chordata > Mammalia > Chiroptera > Vespertilionidae > Plecotus > Plecotus auritus. The sequence continues at coordinate 8,907,194 of NC_137773.1, read as the reverse complement.
ACCCACAATCTTCAGATGAAGAAGCAGTAACTCTGGCTCCTCTGAGGCCCTTAGCTTTCTAAATTGGATTCTGAGAGTGAATCACAATTGGAAATATCATGACATCATGTTTAAAGAGCTATTTTGTTGTTGTTGTTTATAAAACCAAATGCAGTGGCCCTCAATGTGTCCTAACTCTTCCTGGCTGGGTTTTGGAAAGAATCCTCACACTATAAATAAACAACTTCAAGGAAGGCACAGCGACCTGGTGTATGAAAATGGAATTTCTAACTTTCCCTAAAACCGAATGAGTCTGTCTAGTCAGCCGTGGGCAAACTATGGCCCGCGGGCTGGATCCGGCTATTCTATCCGGTTCTCTTGCTCTCCCCTCCGCTCCTTTACTTTGAATTTATATTAGTTCACACAAACACTCCATCCATGCTTTTGTTCCGTCCCTCCGGTCCAGTTTAAGAACCCATTGTGGCCCTCGAGTCAAAAAGTTTGCCCACCCCTGGTAGATAGTCTCAGGTGTGCTGCTATAACAAAGAACCCCACACTCTCAGTGGCTTGCAACAGTATCAGCTTATCTCTTCACTCAATCTGTGTTCTATGACCGGTCAGCCATGGCTCTGAGCCACATTATTGTCACTCAACACCGGGGCTGATGGTGTGGAAGAGGAAAAGAGGTGGGCAAAGTACGTGCCACCTGGACACGGCCCACATCTGAGTTCAACAAGGTGAGAAAATAGAACCCCCTTCAGGAAGGGGTGCTGAGTATAGAAAGCGGTCATTCACCAATCACAGTAAGATTGTCCTAAATTGCAAGAAAGAGACCGTGTTTGCTGAGATCCTACTGCAAACCAGAATTTGTCACCAGACCACTGTGACACCTGCCATTATAACCCTCCTTGAATTCCAAAATGCCCCTGTGATCAAACTTCTCAGGCACCCATTTCCTGGCCAGTGAAAGGGGGATTACGGTAGTACACCCCTCAAATGTCAGCCATGAGTCCTAAGATAATGTCCACAGGAAGTCTCCTCCGGTGCTGGCCACAGAAGGGCTTCAAGGACGGGCCACCGGCATTAACATACTAATAATCAAAACAGCTGCTCTTCCCAGACTCGTCCATATCGCTGCCAGCGCTGTCTCATCCCATCCTTCCCACCTCTGTGTTAGATTTATTTTATTTATAAGAACATGATGACCTACAATCTAGCCCCTCCATCTTCCCCCATGGGCATCACCTGTTCTGATAAACACTATGGAATGCCTTCCGTGTGTAGGGCACTTGGCGAGACCTGCCAGGGGACAGATGCTTAACCCCCACTGGCCCCAAGCAGCCGTTATTCCACCTGTGAAGGGAAACCTCTACAAGAGGGAAAGGGGGAGTTTGACTGCTGGTTCTCAGCCCCAGCCCCAGAGCAGACCAGCAGCTGAGTAGGAAGCAGAGTTCTCATTAGTCAGGAGACTCATTTACTTCACAGCTCCCCTGGGTCTTTATCCTGAGGACACGTCAGCCCATCCCCGCTGTTGTCTTACTCAAGAAAGAGAGAAGGAAGAGCTGATCCAGAAAAGAAAATGTGTAAACAAAAGCCTATTTCAGACCCTGCTCCCCTCCCCCGCCCAAAAAAGAAACAAGACAAGGTGGTTATGCCCCTACTATAATTCTCACTTATTTACTTAACATTCAATGGAACAACAGAAAATATGCCCACACTTGAGTCTCATTTTTGTGGCGTTGCCTCTGCTGGGAGGACCGAGCTGAGCTCGGCAGATTTCGCTTCTCCATCTCACTTTCTGATCTTTTCTTTGTGCTTCTGGGAGTTGTCTGAGAAGTTACTTGCATACTCTGACCCTAACCCTTCTCACCCCATCTATAGTTTTCTTGTTTTCAAAAATGCTTTAAAGAGAGAGACAGAGACGCTATGCGACCCAAAATGAAAAGGGAGGACAGGCATCTTTGAAAACAGAGAGCACAGTTCCCAGAATGCCCTGTTCCCATGCAGGCGGATTGGGGTGCCCTTCGCTCACTGTGCCCCCAGAGCGAACACGGCAGTGTGTTCTACGTGGGGTGGCAAGACGGAGTCCCGCCAGAGGGGAGCAGCTTGGACACGAGTTTTCATACCGAGGGGGCCCTAGGGATGATGTCATCGTTGCCTGGTGGAGCCACCTGTTCCTTTTACAGACGTGAAAGGCAACGCTTGGCTAGGCCTGAGCCCCAGTACACCTGCTACACCCGTCCGTGTCTGTCTCCAAGCACAGAAACCCTCCACAGAGCCACATCTCCGGGGCGCCCTGAGCTGGCTGGAGGTGAGCCCTGATAGCCCAATCATAACATTTTTTAAACCATTTTAAAATAGCTAATTCTTTGGTGCCCTTTGTCTTGTAATTGCAAATCAGAAGCTGTCATTACCTAGAAGCACCCATGATTCGTTCCCACTGCCTGGCCTCTGCACAGTGAGAATATGTCACGATTCCAGGCAGTAGGATCTGGTCGCCTCCAGTAAGCGCCCTCCGTATAACGGATACACTGCAGAGGAAAATTAGGTGCTGCCTGGACTGAAAGTGTGAGTAAATGTCACTTACTGGTATTTATCGTCTCAGAGAGTTGCAGCAGCGGGCCTTGCACTTCAGAGTAATGTCTGGAAACAGCACACGGTTCCGCGTTGGGACCGCGTGGGAGAAAGAAGCCGCCATACACACGGGGACACCTTGCCACCTTATCTGCGGCCATCAATCTGAGCTGTATTGTTGGAAGATGGGTTTTTAACCTTAATGGGATGCAGCCCGACTTGAAGTGGTGGCAGGCCTGCAGAATTAATTGCTGTGTGAACAGTTTCCTAAGCATTGTTAATTGTGTTTCCTGCGGTTAATTGTTTCTCCCGTCCCTGCATCATCCCTGTCACCGGCCCTTTCTCTCCCGCGGTGCTGGACACATAGCAACAGCGTCAGCCTGTGTCCAGGTTGAAATGCCAGACAGAGGCGGTGCGATTATTGTCTGAATGGAAAATGTGTAGGGAAATGAACTCCTTATTGATTTGCAAATGAAGCATTTCTGAGACGGGGCTTGGAAGAACGCAGGTTGTTTAATCGCAGGCAGTCAAACAAAGCCCCTAGAAGCCACAGAGATGGGGGGGGGGGAGGGGTTGAGTTGGCTAATCTAACTGGGAAGTGGGGAGTTGGGACAGACAGAGGGACGAGGAAGACTAGAGGAAGCTTGGGCTTGGAGGTTTGGGGTGCACGTTGAGGTAAAGCAGGACTTGTGGAGACATGCTTGTCTCCTGAGCAAAGAGAAGAGGCTGTGCCTTGGCCCTGTCTCATTCACTGTGGTCAACTGTATAGGTTGTTGTTGATGATTGTTTGTTTGTTTGTTTGTTTGTTTGTTTGTTTTTGGCAGGGTGGAGGGGAGAGGAGGAATTGTGATGTTTTCAAAAAAGGGCCCCATGCCACCACCACACCCAAGCTTTTTCCATGATGGGCTGGAAAGTATTCACTTACCATGAACAGGGTGGAAAGGAACCGTATTTTTAAAGTTTGGAATAGTTGGGGGTGGGCTGGTCCCATCTCAGAAGCCTCATCTTGACACTGACATTTTGAGTCATTTGAGGGACCTCTTGGTCAGCGCCCCTGGACCCCCAGTCTAACAGCAGCTGCATCCAGAGTGTGGGAAAGCCGGGTGTGACAAGCAGCGCCCTGCACAGCGCTTCCAAAGGGGCATCTCCCCTCCGCGGTGGCGCCGCTTGGGAGGTCTGGGCTGTTTTCTCCTCCCTCCTCTGCCCTCCACGGGCCCCTCTCCGCCTGGGGGCTGTGAACAGCAGCAGAGAGGAGACCTAACACCCAGAGCTGTGCCTTCTGTATTTTAGCTGTTCCCTGGGCCTGGGGCAAGCTACTTTTGAACTGTAGCTTCCTTAACAGGCCATGGCTTGGCGAGGACACCTGGCCCTCCCCCTTGACATTTGCATTGCTGAATTATCTATTCATATTCTCATGGCTTTGTCTCTCCCGCAGCAATGCATCTGCTCGGACTCAATTGGCAACTCCAGCCGGCAGATGGACACACCTTTAACAATGGGATCAGGACCGGCCTACCAGGAAACGATGATGTGGCAACAATGCCATCTGGAGGCAAAGGTGAGGTTACAGCTGCCGCTGGCCCTCTCGAGGTCACAGGAGCACTCGGAGCTCCCACCAGCTGGTTAATCCAAATCTCGGAAGATATGCAAAAAAGAGAGAAAAGGGGAAGCGGGGGGGCGGGGACGGGAAAAGGAGGGAGCGTTGCTTTTCCGAGGTGCCCCTGTTCAGAGCTGTTTGCTGCTCCTGTCTGTTGGCTGTGTTTGGCTGCAGCCACTGGAGCTGGCACAGCGCCTGCTGGAAACAATGTGCATACCTGTGCTATCTGCAGCCACGGCAGGCTCTGCAGCGCCTGGAAAGCATCCCGAGGCCTGGGCAGAGCGGCAGCCAGCCGGGTGGCAGCAGGAGAAAGTCCTTCCTGATGGAGAAAGCCCAGCGGAGGGAGCCCTCTCCTGGGGAGGGAGGCGCCTCCCCAGGGAGGAAGCCCCAACGGGCACAGCCTAACAGACTCAGACTCAGAGCAGTTGGGCTTTAGGGGAGAATGAGGAGTTGTGACAATTGGGGAGCAAAGCCTCTCTACTACAAACAGTGAAGGGGACAATGGGAATGTTTACTGAAGCAATCAGGCAACGGTATTCTTGCAGGGAAAGAAAGGTGCTAGCCAGGTGCTAAGAGGAAGTGGAAACAGAACCACGGGCAGCGATGGACCTGTGGGACAGATTAAAACTATTATTCTTGCACCATCTTTTCTCTCTTTATTTATTTATTTTTTTTTTGAGTTGTGGATCCCTTTATTGCCAACTAAAGTAGAAGGAATATGCTGTGTAACGCGGATAGAAATGGCCTATAACGGGAGATTTGTTATATTCTAACACAGATCACTTACAAATGCAATTTATTCAAAAGCTTCCACCTTTAAAAAAAGAAAAAAAGACTCCAGCAGCCAGTGGCATCGTTCGACTAGCTGAATCCGGAGGAAATCACAGACGGGAGGGTTTCTCCAGACACAGAAATTCTCACTCTGCCTCAGCCCACGTAGGCAGTGCACCCCCACGTTTCTTAAAATACCGCACAGGGACATTTCAAAGATGGGAACGGAACTAACGTTTATTGGGCTCCTGTTGTGTGCCAGGGTTAGCATTGCATAACTTCAGCAGCTCTAAAGGGAGGAGAGATTATCTCGGAGAAACTGAGGCCCAGGAGGTTTGAGAAACTCGCCCTGCATCAAATACGTAGACAAGTACAAACCTGGACTCAGGTCTGTGCCCTGGGAATCTGTGGGCAAGCTTGCTGGAGTTTTCCTTAAATCAGCCGTTTTCCGCAGCGAAGATTTCAGAATGCATCCTCCCGTACAGGTGTGCCTTCATTAGCATCCCGAGATGCTAATGTTGCTAGAATTTTTCTCCCCGGCGCTGTCCTAATGCTTGGAGTGTGACTTTTGGTCTTCTTATCCAGTCTTTAATAACTGCTCTACTCATCTATCCTAATCATAACCCTGAATTACCTTTAAGTAAGCATGAACAAGTTTTGTCCGAGGATGAAATTATATGCTTTCCATTATCAGGTAACTAACACGGCACCTAAAGATGACAAGTAGACTTGGTCTTGACTGATCATGTCCTGCCTTCACTGACCAGAAAGCTCCAAGCTACGTGTGTTGGCCTCGGATTCCATCTCTTCACCTCCGAGACTTGAGACCACCTGCAATTTTGGTTTCTTTAAGACAGTGGTTTTCAGTTTTGCCCACCAGGGGAAACTTAGCCATGTCTGAAGACCTTTTATTTTTAATCCTCACCTGCGGATATTATTTCATTGATTTTTAGAGAGAGGGAAACACATCAGTTGGTTGCCTCCTGCACGTGCCGGGGCCAGGGAGGAGCCTGCAACTAAGGTACATGCCCTTGACCAGAATCGAACCCAGGACCCTTTGGTCAGCAGGCCGACGCTGTATCCATTGATCTAAACCGGCTAGGGCTGAAGACTTTTTTTGATAGTCACTGGCATCCATTGGGTAGAGGCTGAGATGCCGTTGAACATCCTACAATACACAAGACAGCCCCCTCCCGTCCAAAATGGCAACCAGCACGCTCCTTGAGAAACCCGGGTTTGGGGGTCTCTCTTGTATTTTACCCATGAGTGTCCTTGGATCTACCTGTTAGCACCCTGTCCTTTGGGAAGAATGCAGAATACATATTCGAAAGTGAATAGGCATAGTCTATCCTCAGGCACAGAAATGTCTATTAAATGTGTATACATTCTGACACTATAGACAAAGTCTTTTCACATATTGTCCTTCACAAAAGGGGACCCCTGATAGGCACTTAATTCTATGAGTTAAGATCAGCCACTCAGCCTGAGCCTCCCCCACCAGCTCAGGCAGGTGCATCCTACCTGAGGGCATGGTGTCTCCAAATGAGCAATGAAGAAACACTTCCCATGGGAAGACCAGAATTTTTCCCCTCAGATGCAACAGGCTTCTGAAAATGTTGTGTAATTCGTGTAACATCACCAGTTCAGCTATTTCCAAATGAGTTATGAGACAGGTGAAAATGGTTGCCAAGTCGTTGTCCAATAAATTTTGTCAGTAGGACTCTTATGAAAAGGGGTGAGAATTTAAAATTCCTTCCAGTTGATATAAAACTCTGAGCATCTCGTTTCTGAACACCAAAACAGTCCTTTGCTGATGAATGAAGATATCAGATCCCTTCTTCAACTTGCTGTAAAGTTTGGTTTTATAAAACAATTAGACAGGCCCTAGCCAGTTTGGTTCAGTGGATAGAGCATTGGCCCGAGAACTGAAGGGTTTTGGGCATGGACCTCGGTTGCAGGCTCCATCCCAACCCGGTCGGGGTACATGCAGGAGGCAACCAATCGATGTGTCTCCCTCACATCGATGTTTCCTTCTATGTATCTCTTCCCCTCCCTTCCACGCTCTCTAAAAAAATCAGTAGAGAAATATCCTCCGGTGTGGATTTAAAATACATGTTTTTTTATGATAATATAAAACAATTAGACAGGTTTTCCTTTTTTCACACACGGCTAGCTCTTTTAGAGAAAGTGACCTGAGGTTTGAATTTCTTCCCTCAGTGACCTCCCTCCCTCCCACTCCCCAATTCTATACATTTAGCTCACCCGAATCAATGCCAATGGACTGCTTTTCCAGTGTTTCAAAGAGACAATCAGGAACTATTGGCAATAAGTTAATTAAATAACACCCCCTCCATTTTGGGTGGTGTACAACAATCCATCCCTCTGCTAATGTTTTCACCAAAACACATCACACATGGCCAGGGAGGTTAATCTTATTAAGCAATTACTGGGTAAGGATCCAGCAGCAAATTGAAATGTAAGCAAAACACGGACATGTGAGTCCCATCTACGATGGCACGTCGATAGAGATTTCATTACCTGGTCTTTAGGAGTGTTTACATTTCTCAGATTTGGAAAGAAATCTAATAGACAGCGCAGCCTACACACTCTGATATGTTAGTGGAAACAAAGCACTTGATTAATTAGTTAGGAGAGTGTGTTCTTTGGCCTTCGTCTTCCCGTTTCCATTTGTTGTTGCTCATGGCTTATTTTCACTCCATTCTCTCTTTCAATTAAACCTCCACGGGGTTGGTTGTTGGGTTTCAGGTCAAGAAAAGGGAGCCCACGCACTGCCAGAATCACTCACCATCTCGCATGTATTTCTATGTTAAGAGGAATGAACTCATACGTCTTCATTACGTGAGCTTGGAGCATGTTTTCTATAGAGCTGGGATTAGAGAAGCCTTGAGAACAAAGATTCAATACAGTGTTCTGACCTGGTCAGATAACATAAGGGAATCCAGTTTGATTGCCTGGGCCCAGTGGCAACATGCACAAGAGCTTTTAAAGGGCACATCATAGGTAGCCAATTTGCTCATTGGTCTTAAGAAAGAATAAGCTCCCAAGTAGGATTTCATGGACCATTCTGAAAACCTGTCACTCACTTTAAATGTAAGGTGTTCTTTATATGAGAGGTCAGCAAACTGCATCTTGTAGACCAAATCTGACCAGCGGCCTGTTTTTGCAAATAAGGTTTTATTGGAGCACAGCCATGTCCACTCGTTGCCTGGGGCTGCTTTTGTATCACAGTGATGCAGTGAAGGAGCTGCAACAGAGACTAGAATGAGTCCCACAAAGCCTAAAAATACTTACATGTGGCCTTTTACAGGATAAGTTTGCCGACTGCTCTATGGCATTCGCAAACCCATTTCTACTTTTCTTGGTCTTACCTGGAACGACACAAATTATAGGAGGCTATCATTGAGTTTTCTCTTCTTGACTAGAGTTGGGGATAATACAATCTTGGTGACTTTGCATGAACAGGTCCTCTATCATATAGGACTCTGTCGTGGTGCAGCTGGATATAAAACATTAGCTTCGTCACTTGGCAGCTGCATGAATTTAAGTAGGTCATGTCCTCCCTCAGCCTCTGATCCCTCATCTGTGAAATGGTCCCCCCTCATGAGCACGCTGTCCAGCAGAAATGAGACAACGCTTGTAAAACACAGTTTGTGGGGTCCAGAAATTAATAAGAGATCCGTGAATATTAGTTGTTGTCATTGACATCTTATAGCTGGTGCATTGAGCAAGCCTCTGTGGGCTGCCACTTCTTATGAGGGGCTGTATTTTTGTTTGTTTGTTTGTTTAAGATATTTTTATTTATTTTTAGAAAGAGAGGAAGGGAGAGATAGAGAAACATCAATGTGAGCACCAAACATTAATCAGCTGCCTCCTGCCCACCCTGCACCGGGGATCAAAACCACAACCTGGGCATGTGCCCTGACCAGGAACCGAACTGGCAACCTTTTGGTGCGTGGGACAACCCCCAACCAATTGAGCCACACTGGCCAGGGCAACGTGCTACATTTCCCAAAGGCAAAGTCTGCCTTCAGAATGTCATGATAGACAATCATGCCACATCATCCTCTTTTTTTTTTTTTTTTTTAACCTTATGAGTATTAGAACGAACCCAAATGAAGACTTCTTCCCAGACGTTAGCTTGATGAGGTCCGTGGGAAGCAGGAGGGCCAGTGTGCTGGCCGGCCCGCCGCGGCGTTCCTTGTCTGGCTACAGCCTGAGTCCCATCGCTGCCAGCCTGTTTTAAGCCCCACCATTCTCAGTTTATAACTCGGCTGTAAACATTTATTTGTGCCTGGAGCACATTTCTTTCCTCCCCTTTGAAAAAAAATCAGAATTTCCAGATGGTATGCAAGTTGGAAGAAAAATGGCAAAGACTGTTATGCTGTTTAGAAACATGTTTTTCTACACTTGCCCTTTCAGCAGAAACTTCGTAATGATTTTTACTAGTTGGCTTAATGCACGGGACTAGGAGCCAGATTAGCAGGGAGGTTGGTGATTCTTCCTCTGGCTCTTGTCAGTCTGTCAGTGAACACAGCTCAGGGTTTCAAAATGATCACTTCCCTGCATGAGGCTTTTTCAAAGTCGGTGAGGTCCCCAGGAGGGCAAGGGGTCATTAGGTTGGAGCCCGTCATTACAATGGCGCATGTCTACTAGAAAATAGACCAATAGCCTATGCACCGACACAGCTCCCCTCGCTTTGGAGGCCATGTTCTACCAATGTCACAGATGGGTACCCCTTACATGTGTCACGTGACTAGATTTAGCTTCCGATTGTCACCTGCAACTTCGTCCTAAGTTGCATAGGGTGTGTTATACCCAGCAGCATTGTGACTTGACGTGGGTATTAATCACGAGAACCGGTTCCCTCCCCACACAGTTGCCCTTGCTCACCTTGGCGCTCTTCTCTTTGGGGGTTGCCTTGCACACGCAGGGACTGGTGTCTGCCCTCTGCATGGATGCACACCTTGTTGTATCTTTGTACTCAGCCCAGGACCGGGAATACAGTCAGCATAGTGGTTAGATCGGTGAGATTCGGTATTAGTCAGACATGGCTGTCAGGCCCGGCTCTGCTACTTAAGAGCTGTGTAACCTTAAGCGGGTCACTTTACTTCTGTGGTCCTCTCGTCTGAAAAAAGTGGGGGAGGATCACAAAGGTGTCAGGAGATTACATGGCAAAAAGTAACCCCTCAATAAACGTTAGCTGCTGTAAATCATACTAGCGAACTGAACTAGAGTAATGCAGAAGCAAGACCCCCTGAACAGCCAGATGTATAAATATCTATTGACCAGTTGTATGCCATAAGCATCTGCAGACGCAAGCAGTAGACCTTTTTTAATTAAATTCAAAATATCGTGGCAGTTAACTGCTTAAAACTCTTAGGGACAAAGAGTTGGCCATTTTTACCTAAGGTGACAAACTGAGGTTTCCAAAGACCTAAAGGCTTCGTACTTTCATAACGTTCTTCAGTGCTTAGTGCCCGAAGCACTGAAGGATTTGGTAAAAATCATTATTGCCACGTGATACCTTGACTACCACCACGGGAGCAGTGACGCTCCGGATGGAAACCTGTCCGTGACGAATGGCCAGCCAGCGGCAGGGTGGAGGCCCCAGAAGAGCTGAATCCAGGGCAGTGAGCACATGTTCTTAGGACAGGGGTCAGCAAACTGCGGCTCGCGAGCCACATGCGGCTCTTTGGCCCCTTGAGTGTGGCTCTTCCACAAAATACCACGTGTGGGCGCGCACGTCCAGTGCGATTGAAACTTCGTGGCCCATGCGCAGAAGTCGGTTTTCGGCTCTCAAAAGAAATTTCAATCGTACTGTTGATATTGGGCTCTGCTGACTAATGAGTTTGCCGACCACTGACCTAGGAGAACCTTTCCGCCCATCCCTTGGTTAAACAGAACCCTCAGACGGTTGTCCTGATTCCCCAATAAATGGAAACGAGGTGTAATGACTGAAGCAATATTCTGAATTCAGCTTTATTTGCAATAGATAAAAATATGTGAGGCAGAATAATCTGCAAGGCAGATTTATGCCAAGGTGCCTCCGGAGTTCGGTTAAGTTTAGGGAGTATGAAGATGAGGCGTCATTTCCCCGGTATGACGAGGAGTCCATTCCCGTTTATCTCTTGTTTGGGGAATAGTCTCGCTGTTTCCATAAATGAATTATGGCAACGTTTTCTGAAATGATTAGCTCCTAATGTGGCTATGGAAGGCTGTCGATTTGCTCAACATCAGTCTTATTTAACTGGTCGGGATTTTAGGTACATGTTTCTGAAATAGGCGATAGCTTCCCATTTACACGGGCAATCTTCCGTGGAGCTATAGAGAGAGGTGGGCTCTGCTGTGAAATTGATCATTAGAGTGTTTGCTCCTAAAAACCCAGAAATCTCATCTTTAAGCTGGAGATGAACCAGCCAGAACGATCGTGTATGAAGCATCTGCTTCTTAGAGCCAAATGATCATCATCTCCACTTGTCACTTTGAGCTCACAGACAGGAAGAAAAGTTTGCCACGGAAGCCGCAGCTCTGGGAGGTGTGGGCTGGCCTGCATCCGGCTTGCTCAGAACCCAAGGAGGGCTGCCAGACTGTCGGAGAGTAGCTGCCTCGTTCCTCCTCCCCTGAGGCTGCCAAGTCAAGCCCAGCCTGAATCCAGGGGACCCTGGATGAAGGAGGATGGGACTATGACATAGACCCCAATGTTAATGTTGGCTAGAGATTACCTTGGACTACTGTAAATGCTTAATTAATATGTGTTGTATGACAGTATGAATGAATGAATGACCCACCCAACATTGCTTCGGACATTCATGAATCATTGTTAAGGAAATGAAATCTGGCTATTTTTCACTAACATAGGCTGCACAGAGGTGGTACCGACCAAGAAGCAGCTAGAATACATTTCAACGCCTACAGTTTGGAGCGAATGAACTTGTGACTTTGTTTTCTGGGGCCATAGCACCTTAATTCAGGTGACAGGTCCCTTTCTATCTGCAGACATATTGACCACTCATTGTATATTGATTTGGGGGGCTCTGGAAAATGATGGCCTATTTCTTTAAGGCCAGCCCCACCCCTTGGCCCTCTGTAGTGAATTATGCCTACACTAGGCAGCCTATATTTTAAATTAGACTATTACAAATTGATCCTCCAAATCTGGGATCGTTACAGTGTGTTTAGGTAGCACAGCAACAGAATAGAAAGACGTAGCAGCACCTACAAGTCAGGTAGGACATGTATTGCCCTAATTACTCCTCAGAAGGAGCCCATTATGCAGATGAGCAGGTAAACTCAGAGAGGGCAGTGATTAGCCTGAAGGCACACAGCTCAGAGGTGTCAGTGCTAAGATTCAAGCCCATGGCTGTGCCACACCGCCTTCTGAGGTCACAGACATTCTCAGTTGGAGGATGCCCTTCCTGGAGGAGAAAACTCAGGACTTCGCTTCCTGTCCCTCAATGGCAGCCTCTTAGGGACCAGCCGTGTTTGCGGTCCTAGAACAGCTGGCACGGCTCAGGAGTGGGTCAGTTTGTGGGAGGGTGGTTGCCTGGCCTCTGCTGCTGCCCTTGACCTTAGAGGCAGCCCAGACCTTCACTCCTGGACACCAGCCCAGGGGCTGGACATCCAAGGACAGTCACTGAAATGGTTCCTGACATTCTGGTGGCAGGAATTGGCAAAACTACCTTCTTTATGTCTTTTGAGGCAGTATTTACAAAATAGGTATTTTTTTCTCATTGTTTTTTAAAATGCAGAGGTTATAAAACTCATTGTAAAGATTTTTTAGAAATATATAGAAAAGGTCTTTTCTCCTTTACTATATAGAATATTAGTGTAACAATTGGGAAATTTGAATAAGGTCTGTAAATTAGACAAAGCATTGTATCAATGTTAATTTTCTGGCTTTTATAAGGATATGGTGGTTCTGAAAAAGAATGTCCTTGCTTTTAGGAAAAAATACATAGGAGTATTTAGAGGTAAAGGGATATCTTGTCTGTAACTTACTCTCAATATCTCTGAAAAAAATGTGCATATATATACCAGCTGTTCCAAAAATGTATACACACTTTGAATAATTATTAATTCCAATGGGTTAAATCTGAAAAGAAAGAACCATCAATTGAGCCATCAGCTGTTAAGTGTGTATACATTTTTTGGGATACCCTATATACTAGTATATACAAGACAGAACAAATGTATATAACGTTTATGCAGTCTGGGTGAAGGATATGCAGGAATTCTTTGGACATTTTTTGAAATTTTTCTGTAATTCTGAAAGGAGAATTTCATGTATAAAAGCATATATATGTGAAAAGTAAAAACCCCTCTTGGCCAAAGCACGGTTCTGTTGCACATCTGGAGAATTTAGTTTGAAAGCAGTCATCAGTTTTTAACAGTAATGATAGCTTATGTTAAATGAATCGAATTTTTTAAAAGTGAAGTCATCTTCCTCCCTCCTGCCAACACCACACACACATACACACACACACACACACACACACACACACACACGTACACGTACACACACACACACACACCTTGGTAGCATATGCCCAGAGATGACCCTCCTGGCTCGCTCTGTAGACAGCAGTAGACTAGAGTGGATGCCATTTACAATATCTTTGGGTCCAAACCACTCTTATGCAGCTAAGGGCACTGAGACCTTGAAAGCTAGACCTGCCTGAACTGGCCAGCTGCTCAGCGGCAGGGAGTTCAACCAGATAATGTATTTAGACCCCTGTTCCTTCCACAAAAGGTTCAAAGTCATTAAGCGACAGGATTAGGACCCTTGACTTTCGGTTCTTGATCTAAACACCTTTTCGCTGTACTCCGACTCTCCTGGTTTGTGTGTTTATTTATAAGATTTTACACAAAAGATAACTAAGAGTTTACTCGTGATTTTTCAAAAGGATCTGCAAGGACGTTTCCTTTAAATGGTAAATATTCCCATAGAACTTTCAAAAGGTAGGTGTGTGTGTGTGTGTGTGTGTATGTGTGTGTGCCTAAGTCAGTTTACTTGCAACTGTGCACAGCGAGTCTTCCTTAAGGTGCCCATTTCACCCAGTAATCACAGGGGTTGGGTAAAAATGCCCATCAGATGGGCAGGCAAACTTGATTCAGTTCAACAGTGTTTCTAGAGCCGTCATGGGTAGCTAATGCAAACCACGGAGAACCCGGAGGTAAATTCGCAGGTGTACCTGACCGCAGGGAGCGCAGTGTCTAGTAAGAGAGACTTGCAAAGGTGCGCAAAACCAATCCTGGTACCTGACAACAGGAGCCGTGGGAGCGGTAAGTGTAGCTATGGGAACTCGGGGGAAGAACCTATTTTTCTGGTGGGGGTGGGGCTGTAAAGGAAAAGAGCTTCAGTGTGAAGGTGAACTGGATCTTAATTTCAGTGCTACTCAGTAAAGCAGGTTTTTCAATAAAATAAGCGAATCAATCAAGTAATCGCTTCCAGAGGGTCCCACCAAAAATCAGTAAAGGGAAGAGATGATTTCTAATTTTTAGCTTGTTCCATAGTTACTTTGTTCTATTTCATAAGTATACCCTCCCCTCTCTCTCGGTAGACAGATAAGAGACAAACATGTATACGTATCTACACATATACATGTATACAGACATATAGATCGCACACACAGTGTTTGTCTTTTAGAAAATCCTTTACTCTGTAAAGAAAGCCAAATGCTTTCCCTTATAGTTTTTCATTCTTTTATTTAATTCAGTGCAGCTAGCTAGCATTTATTTTACTATGCTTGTGGGCTAGGGACTGTACTAAGCCCTGCTTTGTGTACTTCCGTTTGTTACTCCCACCCTGTGAGATAGCCACTCGTATCATTCCTGTTTTACTAAAAAATAAAATAAAATAAAGAGGGCCAGAGAGGGTAAACAAACTGCTGCAGGTCATCCATCAGGAAGAACCGGAGTCAGGATTCGAGCCCAGTTCTGCCTGGCTGCAAAGCCTGCACTTCATCGCCCAGGGGCACTGCCTCCTTTGGTGGATGGGACATGAAGAAGGGGGGCGCCTGAAACCCTAGGGCAGGCATCCTCAAACTACGGCCCGCGGGCCACATGCGGCCCACCGAGGACATTTATCCGGCCCGCCGGGTGCCACTGCCTGTCCTGCTTAGCAACCGACTCATCTCGGGCCCGCAGTGCACATAGGAATTTGTTCATAGTTTTTTTTTTAAACTATAGTCCGGCCCTCCAACGGTCTGAGGGACAGTGAACTGGCCCCCTGTTTAAAAAGTTTGAGGACCCCTGCCCTAGGGGGACGTGTGACACCTGGGAAGGCAGCTGCAGTCACAGGTGGTGGCAGCTAACTTACTGAAGTCGGTGTCCTAAAGTTAGGGTCCAGTAAAAGAAGGGGGTCCCACTGACCTAAGAACCCAACCCCTGCAGCTCCGTGTCCAGGCTACTCCCTGCACACCTGATGTTCTCAAGAGGTTTCAGTGGCAGAGTAGCAGCTTGTGGATGCTGACTTCCTGCTTCTTTTTCATATCCTGTCATGATCCCAGCAACCCTGAAATCCCAGCAGACATAAAGGAAAGCCCTTTTTATTAAGCTGAAAGATGAATAATTTCTTTAATTTTTTTTATTTTTATCGACTTTATTGGGGTGATATTGGTTAATAAAATTATATAGCTTTCAGGTTTACAGTGGTATAATACATCTGTAGATTGCATTGCATGTTCACCACCCAACGTCAAGTCTCCTTCCACCACCATTTGTCCCCCCTTTACCTATTTCTTTAACTTACTAGTATTGCCACACTACAATTGCCGGGGTTACTCTGGGTCACTCTCCAAGGCCCTTAAATTGTTCTTCCTCTGGGGTCTTTTTTACTACATTTCTCCCTCACTGGGTCTTTTTAACATAGCCCTTCCCCCAAAAGGCCTTAATTTGGAGGAAAGGCAGGGGGTCTATCTGAAGCAGCATTTTACATACAAATTAGTTTCCAATTTATAATAATCAGAGCTTCTGATCAACTGGTGATAATAATTGTTTACCCCTGTACTTGTCATGACATTAGCAAAATAAAGAATACACTTTAGGCTTAGAGCCTTACAGATAATAATAATACTGAAAGCTAATTTTTATTTAGTATTTATTTTCTGCCAAAATTATACTAAAAGCTTCCTGTGGATTGACTGGCTAAAGCCTCATAGCAATCCTGGGAAATAAATAATAATAGTGTTTCAACTATACAGATGAGGAAACTGAGGCAGAGAGAATTGGTACATTTACCAAGGATCAAAGCTGGGGTTTGAACCAAGACAGTGTCAACCCACAGTCTCTGCTCTTACATAGTACACAACGCTCTTCCCTCTTCAGGCAAGTATTCCATGTCTATGAGGCAACATAAAAATGCTTGAGGAACAAGCTGTCTAGTCCCACCTAAACATTGGAACCACTCAGGACTTCCTAGTTGTTTCTCTTCTTCTTAGCCATGTTATATGATGGAAGTTTCCAAACTTCTCTCAGGAGCCCATCCTCTAGTTTTCTTTTTATTCTAGAGGTCAAGAGTTTCTTCTTAGGGTCCAAACCAGTGTTCCCCCTGCTTTATTTTAAGCCCCTGTTGACTTTTTATTTCATCCACTATTGAGCTACATACAAATGAATCATCACCTTTCTCGCTAAAGAAAAGACGGCAGGGAGGGGAATAACTTCAGACCCTCAAGTCACTCTGTGGAGTTTGTTTATAATTTAGATATGGAAACCTTCAGAGATCCAAAAACGTTACATCTTATTTGACAGATGGAGAGACTGGCCCAAGGTCACTCTCGAGTCTTGTCTCGGGAGAGCAGTGAGATAGGAACAGAGCCAGGTCTCCTCAGCGAGGTAACTTCACTTCCCTTCCATGCTGGTCTGGTAATCATGCCCTCTCCTGACCACCCAAACCCTCTGCAATGTGTAGTGGCCACGTACAGAGAAATATTTTCAGAATAGTCCCTCCATTCTGGCATGCAGAGGGGAGCTTATTTCAATTCCTTTGCCCATTGACCTAGAGTCTTATGGTAAGCGAAATAAGCCAGTCAGAGAAAGATAAGTATCACATGAACTCACTCATATGTGGAATCTAATGAACAAAATAAACTGATGATCAAAAATAGACCCAGAGACATAGAAGCATGGAACAGACTGTCGAACCTCAGAGGGAAGGCAGAGGAGGGTGGGTGGCACGAGATCAATCAATGAACATTTATGCATATATGCATAACCCATGGATATAGACAATGGGACTGGGCGGGGAAGGGGCTGGCTGGAAGAGGTCAATGTGGGGGGGGGGCACTTATGTAATACTTTCAACAATAAATATTGAAAAAAAAAAGAAGTTTCCAGACCAACAAGGCCATCAAACTGACCATTGAAAAGTGAAAAGACCCTCAAAACAAAAATGTCTTTGATTCTTTTTGTGTCTGGTTTCAGTTGGGTTTGACGTTCTCAAGAAGGTAGGAGATTAATCTTATTTTGTTTTTCAAGTTCAGAATCCATTGGAAGGAACCACAAATGACCTTTATAAAACTAGGTTCCTCAGAAGTGTGGGAGGCACTGGTGATTTAAAAATCTTCTGCTGATATAGGTAGTCCTGAAGCTCCTGTGATTGAAGTGATAAAGGATGCTGGGTGTGGGCAACTGGTTGTTACCTATAAGCGATTCCAGAGAATGTGACAGTGACGGTGCACCACGGACACCATCAGAGCAGTGTGGTTTCCTCAGGGTCCTTAGGCCCCTCCCTCTCACTAACGAAAGGAGTCGCTCCCAATGTTAGGTCAGCCTGAGATCAAGTCCCCGTTTTCTACTGAGTTATTTTATTTCCTTTGGACTGATTTTTATTTACTGTTACTTCTTTTTTTTTAATTTATAAAAGTGTTGGAGTACACTGGACTGGTTTGTGGCTGGAAAGAATAATTACAGGCTGCAAGAATTAAACATGCTGCCAAATGACTATCACTCTCCCTGCCCTGCTGATATTCTTTTTACATCCCAGTTACATTCAGGGTCTTTGCAAGCTTTGCATGTACTGAGCAGACTCCAGCTCTTATTATATTTGATCAGCAAAGGGCAGTCACGGAAGTTTGAGAAAGCATTATGCCAGTATCTCAGATGCCCTGGGGTCTGGGTTTATAGCTTTGTTATTTAATACCTGAATGTTTTCAGCTGTGACTTAAAGAGGAACTTGCCATGAGTTTAATCTTAATATGTTTTGTTTAAATCCTGGCATATCATTAAACAGAAATGGAGAGACAGCTCATGTATACAGATGTCGCTGACTTGACATCAATCCCTGTTTTCCAGGGCCCTGGTCATTGAAAAACAGCAGCATAGACAGTGGCGAAGCAGAGGTCGGTCGGCGCGTGACCCAAGAAGTCCCACCAGGTGTGTTTTGGAGATCACAGATTCACATCAGCCAGCCCCAGTTCCTCAAGTTCAACATCTCCCTCGGGAAGGACGCTCTCTTCGGTGTTTACATAAGAAGGGGACTTCCACCATCTCATGCCCAGGTATGACCATGTTTGATCTGACCATGAGCTGTTGTTTTAAAAATACACACACACTTTACACCATCTAGGGTGGCTGTCACTAAAGGACGAACAATAACAAGTGTTGGCAGGGATGTGGACACGTTGGAATGTTGGTACCTTGCTACATCGGTACGTTGCTATTGAGAATTTGAAATGGTGCAGCCACTGTGCAAAAGAGTTTGACAGTCCTTCAAAAAGTTACACGTAGAATTACCATATGACCCAGTAATTCTACTTCTGGGTATGTACCCACAGAGAATTGAAAACATCATTTTTCATAAAAATATACACACAAATGTTATAGCAGCATTATTTGGTATAGCCCCGAAGTGGAAACCACCCAAATGTCCATGACTGACTAATGGATAAACAAAATGCAACATATCCATACAGTGAAATATTATTCAAACATAAAAAGGAATGAAGTGTCGTTACAGCTAGGACATGGATGAACCTTGAAAGCATCATGCTAAGTGAAAGAACCACATACACAGGGCCATGTATTCTATGATTCCAGTTATATTGTCCAGAATAGGTAAGTCCACAGAGGCAGAAAGGAGACTAGTGATTGCCAGGGGCAGGAGAGGGTAGAATTGGACTGACTGCCAGTAGGTATGGCGTCTCTTTGGGGAGTGATGTAAACGCTCTGAAATTAGATCGTGATGGTTGCACAGCATGGCAAATATTCTAAAATCTATCAAACTGTAAAATGGTGAGATTTATGTTATGTGAATTATATCTCAAAAAACAGTAACATCCCTACCTGATGAAGTCAGCTTGGCTAGACCTGGGGGTGAATCCTTGGGTACTTAATGTTCAGGCGTTCTGGTTATTAGATTAATTTGTTAAAATTTCACTAGGAGACATCCCACTGTCTAAGAAAAGAGTGACAAAATTCAGCAGCTGTTTCTCTGAGACTTCCCTGTTCTTTCCTGAACCGAGCTCCGTGGGAAGCTTTGGGTACCGTGAAAGTGGCCTTTTTCCCAGTGCTGGGAACGAAGAGATTGGATTACTTGATGAATTTCATTGTTCCTCCTCTCATCCCTCCTTTAATTTGTCCCGGTAGGGATTGTACTGTACATACCAATTGGGATAAATTAACACCCAACTAGCTTAGTTTTTCTCTTCCAATAAGAATTGTATATCCAGAGGAAACCCATGTTGGGGTTTCCACCTCATTTGCTTTCAGCCAGCGAGTCCATACGGAAGTACATTAGAGAAATATTCCAGGAGTATTCCATCCAGTCAAAGATGACTTTAAAATGTGTTGGAAAGGTATTCATCTAGAAAAGTCAATTGGAAGAATTGAAAGCTTTAAACCCATTAGCAAAAATAAAACAAGAGGGTACTATTTCTTCGTATTTAGTTCATGGCAGGCATTGCTAATCGAGGACTGCATGTTTTCCTCACTGAACTCAGTACAGGTCCCTCCAACAGGATCCCTAAGGCAGCCACTAACGATTGACCAGTGTTGACTCTTAAGATGAAACTTATTTGCAATCCCATCTTTACAGTCTGAAATGATCGATGTAAGGGACTATTTCCTTTTTGAGCAGGGAAGGTCATGCTGTAGGGACCAGTATGGAAAGTGGTTGTCAATAGAACAACCATCCATCCACACAGAACAATATTTACTGGTCTAGGCACTGATTACCCAGAGATGAGTTAACATAGCCCTGGCCAAGCAGAACTCCTGATACCAAAAGCACAACTCTTTTTCCAAGAGCTTCTCATCCAGAGAAAAAGGAATTCGGCTGAGAGGGGTCCCAGAGGCATTTCTGTGACTTCCGGCCAGGCGCATGGCAGAGTGCTGCTCTGGGAAGTTCTGCAAATTGTGAGGTGGTCTCCTTGACCTTCAGGTGCCATTGCTCCTATTGCAGCATAATGAAGGATTTGCAGTGGTGAAATCTGCCTTTTTGGCATTATTCAAGCAAGCGTGAGCATGCCTCTGGGTACAGCTGAGCACAGCTTTCCTCTCAGCCAGTTGGATGCAGGGAGCTTGCTGGGAAAAAATGCTTCTTCCCAACATTGTTTCCAGAACCATTATCCCCCTTCCTTTGTATCCTCTGAGCAACGGAAAAGCCGGTGATCCTGGAAATCGGGTAGGTAACTCTCTGGGACTGCGTGATAGTGGGCAGCGGGCAAACAGACTCTCCCCAGTTTCCCTGCTGTGCTGACAGTCAAGACTCAAACCCTCAGTGACAGTGTCTTTTCTGCTTTTGTGGCGACACCACACTGTCCATCTCCTGCCAACCCAGTGATAGTTCCAGTGATCGTCCTCTCAAAATAGCTCCACTCTCGGGACAGGCCCGTCACATTTCAGGGGAAGAGAAATGAATAGGCATGGGCTGATGTGCTTGAAGTGTTTCAGTCCAGCTGCCAATTTGGAAGTTTAGTGTGCATTGGAGGGTCAAGTAAGCGAGACACAGTGCAGATGCTTAGAAATGAACAAGACAGGTACAATATAGGGGCGCTTCTTTTAAAAAGGAAAGGAAGGGAAAATATGACTCCCTACACATTCTCACACCCGTTCACTGTCATTACATGCATTCATGTCCTTTTGATGGGCTCCATTTCCTCCAGGAGACGGTGCTTAGCTCCTTGCAGGGATAGGTGACTAACTCATTATAGAATTTCTCATTTCTACTGGCATATCCTATCAAGGAACATAAGTTCTGTGGGGATTGGCAGTCTAGCCAAGGTGACTCTTATGAGCTGGAAAGAGAGGAAGAGGTGGGGAGGGGAAAGGATATGAAATTCTATTGGCTGTGTAGCATGTAATGGCTATGCTTAAATTTTATTGAGTATTAATAAAATAATAAACCTTGTAGGCTCTGACCAAGAATCTACAAGGTTTAGTATCCATGTCCAAGGATATTAAGTACGGAGAGAATCCTTTCTTATCTGCTGAAATTTCCCAAGAATCAGAGTCTGTCCCAGTTGACTTTTGGAAAGTGGCGAGAAGCAGTGCTAGAGAGGCAATGTGGCAGAGGGGAGAAAGTCCTGGAGTGAAGGGAGAACTGAGAATGGAGGCCCAGCTACGTGTTAACCAGGTGACCTTGGACATGTCCCTTAACCTCTTTTAGCCTCAGATTTCTTCTCTACCTGTGTGACCAGCCTCACACTGCTGTAATTACACAACAATAATAAAGGTAGGATGAGAAAACGTTTGGTAAACTAAAACACAATATAAAGATATCATATGCAAGATATCACTGTACTAAGAAATTCTGTGTGCCCCTAGCAAATCCTGAATAGAAATAGGCAATTGTATAAACATAGCTATTTAAAATAAAATTAATTTTCTAGTTTTATTCCTTCTTATTAAAGAACAAACTGTTTTCATTCAAGAAAAAAAATTAAAAACAAAAGGAAGAATGTAAAAATATAATTTGAAGCAGTCCCTTTTTGCCAAATATTTTTGATATAATAAAACATATTTTCAGGGGGGAAAATACCTCAGAATTGGAGTGGCTTAAAATGACAGAGGTTATTTCTTGTCTATTCAGAATATCAGTGGTTCCCAACCAGGGGCACTTTCACCCCACCCTGGCGACATTTGGCAGTGTCTGGGACTACGGTGGGTTGTCACCCTGGGAAGAGGTGGGTGGGTGGAGACTGGGTGGGTAGAGACTGGGGATGCTACTAAACACGCACAGGACAGCTCTTCACAACAAAGGATTATCTGCCCCTAAAAGTCAAACGTGCTGAGGTTAGGAAACCCTACTTCACATGCTCGTCTTGGGTGGCACTGGGCTTTGCTTAATGTCAACCTCATTCAAGGACATAAACCTATGGAACCTCCACTACCAGACACAGGAATTCTTAGCAGAGAAAAAAAAAAAGGAGAAGGTGGTGAATTGTCCACCAATTCCTAAGAACGCTGCTTAGGGGTGACACATATCATGTAAGCCCCTCTCATATGGACCAAAGCAAGTCGTCCTAACTTCAGTGGGGCAGGAAGTAGGATCCTGTGATGTCCCTGGTTGGAGGAACACCAGATATGTCCATGAAAAGCCCTGATCACTTACAATAAAATGTGGGGATGCCCGTCCACCTGGCTAGTCTTTGTGAGCACCCTTCATTCTTTTCCCGAAAGTAACCCATAAGAGTCTTTTATGAATGGTCAGATTGCCCTTCTGAAAGTCCCCACCACCAGCAGTGAGGAAGTACCCATTTGATTTACTTGATCCGGTGCATAAACAGGGTATTATCGTTCTTTACTCTGTGTCAGGTTGAAAGGTAGATGTTATGTTGTCTTTTAAATGCAGCCTTTTGATAGCCTGCATTGCTTTTGTTAAGACCTAGACCCCCAAAATAGAGAGTTGACCTAAGCCAGTCAGAACCTACCGGCTTGAATTCCTTACGGGAGTGGTGTGTGTAAGGAAGCCTGGCACATCTTGCCAGATCTTCGCCATCCTACAGTGTCGGAGTTGCTCAGCCCATTTCTAGAGAGGAAACATCAGACTTTCAAAAGGAATCAGAACCTGACCCAGCTAGAGTGCGGGGCACCCAGTAAGCCTCCGAGGCCGCGGCTGCGAGTCGGGATCCGGTGGTTAAGGCAGCGAGCAAGCCATCTGGCAGTTCCTCCCTGATTGCAGCGGGTGCGTCAAGCCAAGCGCAATCCTGTGAGAACAAGTCAATAATCGGCAAATTAGGTTCATGATGAGCCCCAGACAACAAGACGTCGTTCCCGCTTGGGAGCCCTGCCGAGACTTCGCCTTCTCCACAGGCCTGTTTAGCAAATATTACCAACGCCTAGTTCATCTCTCCCAGGGATGGAGCCAGGAGCCCAGTGACTTCAGAGGCCTTCCAGCTGCAGGGGGCTGATTGGAGGGTGGGACTGGGGATTGAACGGCAGGAACACGGAAGGCAACTGCTGTTGACCCGAGCGCTTTCCGCTGGGATGCGCACTCTTCCAGATGCGTCCGTGGGCTAGGAAGCAACACTAGCCACACAGTAAAAAATGACAGCAGGGAGCTGTTTAAGAGACCACAAATTGCCCCATGATCACACCCAATCAATGCAAATATGGCAGTTCGGGCACGTGTGGACGGAGATCAAACATTCCCTTTTGTCCTCCTCAGGGGTTGATGAATTCCCCTCAATGGCCCTTTTTAAACGTGAATTTGTAGATGGCGATGAGTGGTGTCAGCTTTGGCCACCTCCGGGTATCCCTCTCCAGTTTGAGAACTTATCTGACAAGGAACTCTCTTTTTCCTTGTTTCTGTCTTGCTTGCCCAAAGAAGTAAATTGCACACTGTTTCAATTAGAGGCGGCACTACTAACCGGGTCCCTGGGACAGAGTCGCCCCAGTTCCTGAGCGTCCTGGTTCTGTCACTGCGCCACCCTCTTTGCACCCTCCCCATGCCCATTCACCAGTCAGATGGGCTGTCCCTGGACCTCTTCCTTCCGGGGGGCTGTGGGCCGTGAGCCTACTGTGGAGGGAACCCCCGGGCTGCACTGGCAGCTCCCAGAGCAATTGCATTTCCCTTGGAAGGAGGCATGTTTGACAGGCAGGTTAGCAGACCTCCCTTTCCAAAGACCTTGCGCTGTGGAGAAAGAGTTGGTGAAACCAAGAGAACCTTGGATGCTTCTGTGTTGGACCGAACATGCTTTCGGAAAGCTTTCTCTAAGAGACCCCGTCTGATTACCCGGTGGCATCTGCACAGGAAGTGAAGCTGCCGCTCCCGTGGGTGGGTACCCGCCCAGGCAGCACCACGCAGAGCTAAGGAGGAATCTCAGGGGAAGCTCACGTCTTTCAAGAGAACCGGTCTTGACAGAGGTGCAGGGCGGACACTGTGGATACTTTTCCTGAGGGTCATGCTTGGAGAGAAAGACAGAAACGAAAAAGCAGAAATAAGTCAGGCACCCAATCGCCTTGTAGACTGAGCAGAGTCTCGGAGGTACTGTAGTTCAGCAGTTTGCAAAATTTCTGGGCAAAGACCTTTACCTTCTAATGAAATCTTATATGGAAGCCCAAGTGGATAAAGTGACAGCTGTACTAGTATAGTTTATAGTCCAAACCCATATTTGTTACTATAATGTTAATCTCTGTGTATGTATGTTCATTATATATGGGCAGAGAGAGAGAGAGAGAGGAGAGAGAGAGAGAGAGAGAGAGAGATTAAACTCCTAGGGTGGTCACCTCTAGGAATAGGTGAGGAAAACAGGACTGAGAATTAGGTTTGAAAAGTACTTGTTTTATTTGTAATAAAACATTAAAGTTAAGGCGAGCTCCCTTCCCATCTTCCACAACTGGGCTCACAAAGACTGATAGTAACTGTGACAAAATGTTAAGCTTTATTCATTTGAGTGGTTGAAATATGGGTATTTTCTACCAGAGTCTTTGCACTTTTCTTCATTTTAGTAATCGCTGTCTCTTTAAGAAAAGCAAATCTGTGACAAGCTTGAGTCTGTTTTGAGTAAAACAAGCGTTGAGGGACTATAGAGGATGACGTGATCTCTATATTCATTTCATTTATGCGCTTCGTTTTGTTTGCACAGTTTTGAGAAAAATCACAATGAATGTCTGCAAGTAGTTGCAAACAGCACAGTGTTTTCCTTAATTGTCTTTTGTAAAGACTCTGGCTACTCTTCAATTAAGTTGGTCCACACTTGTGAAAGAAGGTGGGTAGGAAATGATTGAAGATTAAATCACTTAAAGCAGTGGTCGGCAAACTGCAGCTCGCGAGCCACATGCGGCTGGCAAGCCAAGGTTTGCCGCTCTGTTGACTAATGAGTTTGCCAACCACTGGGCTAGGGGCTTAATCACAAGGAACAACAACAGCCTGTAATTATTGGAATCGAGAGTCTAGGTCAGTGGTCAGCAAACTCATTAGTCAACAGAGTGGCAAACCGCGGCTCACGAGCCGCAGTTTGCCGACCACTGACTTAAAGTATCTAACAACTACTTTCTTACCTTAGATACACAAGTAGATAAGTTGCACCCCCAAACTTTTCTAAAATTAGCTTTGAAACTCTTTATTTTAAAAAATTGTCATTATGGGAGATGACACATGTTCATTGAAAATTGCATTCCTGACTTAACGTCCTGGCCTGACCTTGTACCCCTGCCCTGCCTGGCACTTGGTTGAAAGGATTCACCAGAGCAGGTGCTTATACAACTCTGAGCAGATACACATCCGCAAGCATTCATCATCTGATCACTAGTAGAAGACGTTCTCCAGGCAGAGGTCCCTCCCCGTGTGGCACTAGCCCTGGTGATCACGGGCAGCATTGCTGGAGGGCTCCAATGTGCCGAGGACTGTTGTCACACGAATAACCTTAGCTGATCCTCACAACAGCCCTGGGAGGGAGGCAGCCCCATTTGACACAGGAAAGAACTGAGACAGTTTAGGGGCACAGAGCTGGTATGTAGTGGACACGGCAGTCAGGCGTGTCCTTTGTCTCCTCTCTGTGGGCGGGGTTCCCAGGAGTGTCCCCAGGGCAGTGTGGACACAGTCACTGATGAAGAACAATGGCAACTCGGGCCCCAAATGGGAATTGCAGTCCCGTGTAAGTGATGCTGGAGGTCTGGAGTCTCCTTTAAGGGACCAGGGGGAGCCTGGATGAATGTGGGTCTGGCCGAGGAAGCTTTGTTAAATACTGCAATGGAGGGAAGGAACCGAGGTGACAGGAGGCACCTCCAAGAGGGAGATTGTGATCAGGTAAAGAGCAGCCGTGGGAAGTTTGAGGAAAGCATCCAGTATGCTTACAGATGGACTTCTGAGTGCGTTGGGCCAGTCAAGCCGAAGGGATGCGGTATTGCTCTTGAGTCGTTCATCGATTCTGGGATGCGTGTGAGTGCGCGTGAGGCTGGTCTTCCGACATCTCTGAAAACAGGATGTGTTTTGCAATCGATGAAGCTGAGAGACAATGAAATGTTGGGTGTCACATTTCTGTGAGTGTATGAAAACTCGGTGTTTGCTCTGACAATTGGAGTGCAGTTGCAGATTTAGCCTGAATTTTCCTAAATATGAGATTTTTTAAAGTTTCATAATTAGTTCTATTTTTCGAGATAAAGTCCTCATCAATCATTTTCTCATTGGTTAAAAAAAAAAAACACATTCATTTTAAGTGGCCTTTTTACTAATTCCAAATATCCTCAGATGACTAGATGTTATTGTATATACCAAGTCAGTGTGGAGATTTAAATATATTTTTAAGATAAGTAAATATACAAAATGAGATAAAGTTTAAATAAACGTTCTGTGGAGTGCCTGTGCTGCTCTTCAGACACAAACAAGCTTGGACATAAGAGTGTGGACCAGACTGTCTGGCCTCGAATTTCCACCTCCAGGACCTCCAAGCTGTGTGACCTTGGACAAGTCAGGCAGCCTCTCTGGGCCTCAGTTAGCTCAGCTGTGAAATGGGGATAACATTGTTATACATTCACAGCATTGCAGTGAGATGTAAATCAGGTCATCTGTATAAAGCACTCAGAACCGTGCTGGCATGCAGAAATGATATAAGCTATTATTAGCATGTTTTTCAAAGCATCCATAAGGCGAGCCCCGCACGCCCCCAAACAAAACCAATTTCAATTGTGTTTTTTAAGGTAGCTTTTATTTATGTTTTTCTCATAAAAGCAATATATGGTGATGAGAGAAAAAAAATAGAAAGCATTAACATTTTTAGTATATTTTCCAGTTTTCTGTTCACATATTGTAATCATTTTTATAAATATAGGATCATAGCATGGGTACTGTTTTTATCCTGCTTAATAATGGGGAGGGAACATCTTGGTAAATCTGAGTATTCTTCCAGGAACTCAGTTTAAATGCCTCAAAAATACTTCATTGTATAGATTTAAAATTTTTTTTAACCAACTCTTATCAAGACTGTAATCATTCTACAGTAAACATCCTTGCAGGTATACTTTCGTCTATTTTTAAATAATTTTCTTATGAAGAATTCTTAAGAATTGAATTGCTAGCTCAAAGGAGTTACAATATGTCAAGCTTTTATATCAACAATAATAATACCCCTAAGAATAGCTCACAGTGAGAGTGCTTACCATGAGCTGGGCCAGACTCACCGTGACCTTCAGAGGGGGGTACTTCTCTTACCCTCATCCTGGGGATGAGAGAGCAGAGACTCAGGGAGTGGACATAACCTGCCCAAGGTCACACTGTTGTCTGATGAAAGGTCAGGCCAGGCTTTGGGAGAAACCGACCAGCGCCTGGGATCTGTCCCTCTGTAGTCCTCGGGAAATCATTTATCGACTGGACACATTCCCCATTTGCTCCTTGTCCTCGGGGATACATTTGATTCATGTTCACAGCCAGCCCACAATAAGACCCTCCTATTGACCTTGAGAGGGCGAGGAGCCAAACGTGAGCTTTTGGATAAGCCAGTGGTCGGCAAACTCATTAGTCAACAGAGCGGCAAACCGCGGCTCGCGAGCCGCAGTTCGCCAACCACTGGGATAAGCCGTTGGCTAAAGACAAAGATGAGAATATGCAGTAAATAAGAAATCACATCGGCGAGGCACTGAGAGGTCAGACCTCCATTCTTCTGGCCTTGTAGTAGAGCTTCGGTGCATCTTGGAATAGCCTTGAGATGTTCACCAGGATCCCTACACTGTTTCTCTCTTGGTCTTCAGAGCAATACCTTCCCCTCTTCTCCTGGGTTGGATCAAAAGGAAGCGTGATGAGGGCATGGCCTTGTGGGAAGATGAAATAGAAAATCAGTCCATGCATGCACACAACAAATATTCATTGAAGAAGGATGCTCTGCCTTTGAGGAGATGCGGACCTGGTGAGGGAAGTGAGGATGGCAGCAGTATATCGCTGGGCCATGAGATGCAGTATTGGGAGGAAGATAAGAGCTAGCTCTCGAATAAGCCTGGGCTAAATTTGAATCTTATCTGTGCTACGTTGTATGTCTGTGATGAGTCTCTGCATTCAGTGTTGCCATCCGTAAAATAAGGACCACAGCCCATCAGGTTGTTGTGAGAATAAATGAGATAATGCCCAGCAAATAGAAAGCACCCTATGGAGATCAGTCAATCAATCTGACTGGTTCACAGCCTTTACAGCTCACTCACAGGTAACCTAGCAACCCGCGGTCTCTGCAGGGAGAATGGCAAGGCCTCGGGTTGAAACCAGTGGTGATAGGAAGACTGACTTTCAGCTGGTCCTCCCGAAGACTCTAATCCAGATCACAAAGATCGGGGGCTTCCAACTCAGCCCAGTGATTCCTGTCTCCTCTCCATCCTTTTATAAATGTGGGAGGTGGCAGGGGATTGGGGGACCTCTGCTGGGGCACCATGCACAGTGCATCCAGCTATGCCCAGCCCCTGCACAGCTCTCGTGGGATGGGAGAAGGTGGACAGCACACAACCTGATAGCTCTGCGCTACTGTACATTTCTTGGAGCCAATGCATGTATCACTTACAGAGGTTGTTCCTGTCTGGGACACAATCACGCATCACTTGTTAGCTATTACTGTTACGAAAGAGTTGGGTACAGGAGGTTTAAGAGCATAGATATAGGTCACCGGGCCTAACTTGTGCAGGATTTTAGGACGGCCTCCTGCAGGAGGTGTTACCCAAGTGCCGCCACTGACCAACTCCTGACATATGTTATCTCACTTCATCCTCCCAGAAACGCTATTCTTATCCCCATTTCTCTGGAAAGAACAATGGCTGCTAGAGTCGTTAAGCAGCATAGCCAGTGCCATGGACCACAGTTGGTGGCCAAGCGAGAACTTGAACTTGGATTCAACCCCATCCTGCCTCAGCTTCCTCATATGCAAAGTGGGGATAATGATGCATATTCAATGGGACTATTGTAATCATTAAAGAAGGAAGCACACGTGAATTACTTAGAACAGTGCCCTGGCTTATTAAATGTTACTTCATTCTGTCATCTGAGCAACTAGTAAGCAAAAATACAGGAAAACTGCACAGTATTTACTGAAATCTCCCAAAAGCATTTCCTAAAGAGGTCGTGTCCTCTCAGTAGTTGTATCACCAAAACTCCACTATAATGGTATAGACTTCCCTTTGGGTGTTATTTCCTTTGGGCCCAAATGTTTTTCATTCATCCAAGAAGAGGGATATGGACTGTAACTTAGGAGATAAGTGACTTTTTTTGGAGAGGGATGAGATTTTGCTGAGAATGGTAAAAGGAGAAGTGATAGAGGTGTTTAGAACGGGTGGCCAGGGCTATCCTTTCTGAGGTCGTGACGTTTAGGCAGGTCAGGACTGACAAGAAGCAGGCCGCTGTGTGAAGATGGGGAGGAAGAGCAGGCCAGGCAAGAGGCATTAGCTTTGCATGAGGCCGATGGGCTTTGCATGTTCCAGGAAGAGAGGGACGAGCAGTGTGGCTGGAACACCAGGAGGAGTTAGGAGGTTGACAAAAGGAACAGCCAACACCCAGCAAAGCCATCCAAACCTTTCCTGGCATCCTTTTTTGTCTACTCACTGGGGTGTCTCCCTGTCCTCAGGTGCCCCATCTGCTTCTGCTAAAGTCTGACCCTCACACTTCTGAGCTCTGCCTTCCTCCCCCGTCTCTGCTCAGAAGCATCTGAGGACACCTCCACACCAGGCCAGCCGCCAGAGATGCTGGCAGCTACAGCCGGTTTCTTGGAAAACTTGAGTGAGTCCAAGTTCAAGTCCTCGCTTGGCCACCAACCATGGTCAAAGGCACTGGCTATGCTACTTAACATCTCTACAGCCACTATTCTCTCCAGAGAGATGGGGATGAGAATAGCATTTCTGGGAGGATGAAGTGAGATAACATATGTCAGCATTTGCCATTATACCTGACACATAGCAGGTGCCCAGAAAAAAATAATAATAATAATGTTTTCTTATGTTTGATGACCACTTTTTCCACTGCTGCAAGAGGTCATGTGATGAAAGAATCAAGAATGCCACCGTGGCCTGCCTGGTGTGGCTCAGTGGTTGAGCATGGGCCCATGAACCAGGAGGTCACAGTTCGATTCCTGGTCAGGGCACGTGCCTGGGTTGCAGTCTCAATCCCCAGTAGGGGACATGCAGGAGGCAGCTGATTGATATTTCTCTCTCATCGGTGTTTCGATCTCTCCATCCATTTCCCTTCTTCTCTCTAAAATCAATTAAAAACATTTTTTTTAAAAAAAGGAGAATCCCACCATATAGCTGTCTTCTTCTTTGCTCCTTATTTTAAGGCGCTGTGTTTAGATCCTCTCTGTCTTCGTCTACTTGATGCTTGTCTGTGGAGCCTGACATATGAGTTGTCACAATCTACAAACACAGGTACTGGGTCCTGTCAGCTTAGGGGCCCGTCCTCATGGCTGGTAGAGGAGTGGCCCTGGCAGTGCCTGAAGCTGGGCCAGTCGGCATCACCTGAAGTGACTCAGAGGTAGAACTGAGAGTCGAATCCTGAAAAAGACAGGTGGGGCCACGCTCAGGGAAGCCAGCCCCCACTGGGCACGTCTCTGCCCTGTCATCCTTCCATGCTTCCCTTAATACTCTGCCTCTTTGGAGGAGAGATAGAAATCGTGCTGAGCTTTAATGAGGAATAAGCCGGGCGCACTTTGCCATGGGCCAGGCTGGAGGCAGAAGGAAGTTCGTGGGCCCTCACGAGTGAGCCACCACTGCCGGTCGGCACCAGATGCGAACAGAGACTCCATGGCAATGTGGCTTCCAAGCAGCTCTCACTCACACACGCTGCTTCCCTGCAAACCTACCTGCCATCTGAGGTAGAATTCACATCCAACATCCGTGGGAGATGTCAGCATTTATTGCTTCTCCCATCCACGTTGACCCTCAGCAGCAGATGGTCCAGATAGCAGTCGAGTTATTTTTTCCCCTCTCCCGGGGTCCTGAGCGCAGGAATAACATCTTCCTGAAGGGCATGAGTCTGCCCTTGACCTTGCCCTCGTTGGCAGGTGTGTATCTGAGTGGCTTCCAGGAACATCTCTGCTGCACATGCCCTACCTGTGGGCGCCTTCGCTTCTGGGATGGTGACAGGCCCACTCCGTGGTCCAACCTCCTCTGCTCTCTTCCAGCTCCTCTGGAAGTCACTCAGTTATCTTAATTACCATTCCTCTGCGGTCTCTGCCCAGAAGGAGCGGGGGGAGGGTTATAATTGGATCAGATATTTGCTGTGGTTTATTTCTCTGCCTCTCAAGTGCTCGTAAAAGTTGCATTTTCATGTCACTTTTGGGTATGACTGATGACTCAAAGGCACAGCCCTCACGTTGCATACCAACGAAGGCCAAGGAAAACGAGAGAACTTTGGGGGAATGGGGTGTGTATTTGGGGTTCTGTGCTTTAGTGCCAAGTCGAGAGAGACAAGCTGCCTTGAGAGACAGACCTCCTCCCGCAGCCAGCCCGTGCGCACATACCCCCCTTACTGGGATTTGATCTTGTGCCCCTAATCCTCGTTCAGGGCTTCTGCGCATCTATTAGGCAGAGTGTGTTATAGAGCAACCTTCTTAGTCAACCAAGCACAGCCCGGTCCCCTGAGCATCCCGTATCCAGGACTGAGCCTGATGGGGCTCTGAAGCAGAGGTGACAGATGTCCCTGGTACTAAGCTCGAGCGATCAATCCCTAGTGCAGGGACATGGAGAAGGAATTCTGGCCAGGGCCTGAGCTTTTGGAAAATGGCCTCCTTTGCGTGTCTGCCAGGCCGCCAAGCAAGCTGGCCAGGCCGCCGTCTAGGCATCCAGGCGAGCTGAGGCTCCCCCGGACCAGATGGCCTCTGAGCTAACCAGCTTCTCACTGCTCCCCCACCCTGGAAGGCCCTCTCTGATTTGGCCAGGCTGATCCTCCTTGTGTTTCTAGCCTCCAGCCCTTCCCCCAGGTTACAGCAGCTGTGACTGATGCTACGTGATGCTGGTTGGTACGTGTTAACCTACGAATAGAGTAACTACAGATTCCAAACCAGAGCACTTTCTGGAGTGAAAGAAGGAACAGGAGGTGTGAACTGGGATGGTCCTGGGCGAACTTGGCGAACTAGGCGAACTAAACTCTCCACACATAATAGGTTGGAACTTGACCAACAGAGGATGCTGCCATTCCTTCCTGGGGGTGCTCTTAACACCCCGTAAGAAATGGATTCTATGCTGGGGATGATTACAATCTCGGGGAGTGAACTTGGAAGGAAGAGAAGCATGAGGTCAATATCCGGGAAGGCTCTGCTGAAATAACAAATAAACTTCAACATCTCAGTGGCTTAATTCAATAAGTGTTCCTTGCTCGCTTGTGTTACAATTTCAGGCTCTCCTCCAATTGTTGATTCTAGGGTCCAGGTCCCTCCTGTCTTGTGGTGCCCACATCTTGGGCTTTAAGAGTGCTCTGTAGGGGACTGACTACCTGGGATGTTGAACTGAGTACATCCCACAGCTCACATCCCATGAACTGGAGCACCATCACATCCTTCCATCTGGTGGCAAGGAGGCTGGAAAGGAGCAGACCTGATATGGACAAGGACTGGCAATCGCTGCCACAGTGGTCACTACGGAACAGAGTCAAAGGAGGAAGGGAAGGAAGACAAGAGAAAAAGCCAAGATAGCCCAAAGGAAGAAAGCCTACATTGTCCATCATCCTATTGGGACCTGGAAATGTGAGGTCGTAACAGACTTATGAAGTCACCTCTCAAATTGCAATGATATATATGAATACACAAACACCTTGGGCCACGGTGTCCCACCATAGGCATGTTCTGCACTGGGTGGTGCGTGATCCTGGCTTGCTGACTGGAACACTACCCTTTTCTCTCTCAAGAAAGCCCATGAGAAATTAGAAAATTAAAGAACAAGTCTTTATTATTGAATACAATCCAACTTAGTTTCTTTTCAGTGGAATTTGTTGACAAATTCAGTGTTTTATTTGTTTGATATCTAACAAATATTTATTCATCAGACTCCACTGGAGATCCATTAGATACAGCAGTGAATTATAATCATGATAGCAGAAACTTTTAAGGCATGCTTAGCTGTGGTTTGATGTAGACACTATTATTAGCCCCACATTAAAGGTAAGGAGACTGAGGCGCAGAGAATTTAAATTGCTTGAGCCAGGGTTACAGAAGTCACTGGCAGAGCTCGGATTCTAACCCAGGTAGACTAGGTCCGAAGTCCCCGCTCTTAACTAGGTACCATGCAGATCCAATCCCCGCCCTCCTGCAGTTTGCATTCTTCTGAGTAGACTGACAGTAGACATAAAAACAAATTATATCCGTTTAGAGGGTGATACGTGCTTTGAAAAAATTAAGCACAATAAAAGGACACGGGCTAGGGACGCAACAGCCACCGTATCATCACAGCCCATGCTCCGTGCAAGAGCCACCGGCTCGTGGATCCTTCCTTAAATGAAAACTGCCCTCCATGCTTCTGTGGCGGGATGCTGAGGGGCCAGCCAGAATAAATGTCCTCCCTCTCCTCTGACAAATGCCTCTTCCCGGGGTAATTGGATTGGTGGGACAGCGAGCACTGCCACGAGCCCTAAGCCATTTCTATGCCCCTTGCCGGTCAAGAGATGACAGATGCCCAAATTAATAATGAGCAATGACCCACACACGTAATCACCTTCCCCCAACGTTTCCTCACGGGGGTGATATCCTGGCCCCCAGATGAAGTATATTCTTCTCACCTTGGCGCCGAGGCAGTTACGCTCATTCCTCTGGCTGACAGCAATTTGTGGGCATAGGTCCTGGTAGCGGGACATTGACGAGGTTGCTAAGGAACAAATGTTTTGGTTACAAAGGCCTCCGAAAGCAGCATCGTTTTGTCATATCACTTCACATCATTTATTTTGTCCCTTAAAGACAGCCATGACCAATGGGAGATGGGTTTGAGGGAAGCTAAATATACTTGCTTCCTGAGAAACGGGGGAAATTTCCACTCCCCAAGCAATGACTATCCAACCCCCCAGGTGTAAAAAAACGAGGATCATGAGCTTCTGTTATTATGATTTGCAAGTAAGTGACTCATAATCACGAAGTACTTAATTAAATGGTTATTATTGCCCAGGCCCTGCCCTAAGCATTACCTCATGTCATCCTCATAGCAACCCAGAAAGGTGGGTGTTCGTGTTCCCTCGCAAGCAAACCAGGAAGAAGGTAAAAGTAGGTTTGCCCAACTTCAAATGGTAGCGGATGGCAGAGTCAGAATTCAAACCCGGGTTTGCCTGATGGCAACACCTTTGTACTTAGGATTATAGGCTCTTTTATTTTCAGTGATCACATTTCAGATGGAAAGAGCCAGCAGTTCTGATGATGGGGAAGTCACATGAGTAGGTGCCTGGAGTTTCGTTCTATGAAGTTTGTAGAAGGGGTTCTGGTTGATGTCTGTAACCTACAGAAAACCTTTTCATGGAGGGGAAGTGGTGAGACAGAGCTTCATCCCACCGTGGTGGTTTTTATCTGCTAAAGATCTACAGTTTGAATGTCTTCTGAGAGTCACCATGCAAATGACTTTGGTTGCAGCGATTTTGAAAGTGTTCACAAGATTAGTCCATTTCTACCCGGGTCTTACCGATTTTCTTGTCAACAAGAAGGAAACCCTGATGTCCTCTTCGCCTTTTCTTTCATCCTTTCTGCCCAGCCCATGCTCAAACACTGTCCTCTCTGCCTTAGAAATGTTCCTTCTTGCCCTAACCAGTTTGGCTCATTGGATAGAGCATCAGCCTGCAGACTAAGGGGTCCCAGGTTCGATTCCAGTCAAGGGCATGTACCTTGGTTGCGGGCACATCCTCAGTAGGGGGCATGCAGGAGGCAGCTGATCGATGTTTCTCTCTCATCGATGTTTCGAACTTATTTATCCCTCTCCCTTCTTCTCTGTAAAAAATCAATAAAATATATTTTTTTAAAAAAAGAAAGAAATATTCCTTCAAAGCTGTCCCCTCTTCCCAAGCACTATCCTATTCAAGACCCATATCATCGGTTTCCGTTATTCCTTCCCAACTGGTCTCCCTGATTCATCTCATTCTCCCTCTAGAACAGGGGTGGGCAAACTTTTTGACTCGAGGGCCACAATGGGTTCTTAAACTGGACCGGAGGGCCGGAACAAAAGCATGGATGGAGTGTTTGTGTGAACTAATATAAATTCAAAGTAAACATCATTACATAAAAGGGTACGGTCTTTTTTTTTTTATTTCAATAGTTTTATTCATTTCAAACATTTTAACAAGAAGAATGTAAACACTAATTATTATAATTTAAAACTTCAAAAAATGGAGGAATCATAGCACAATAACATACCTTATATTGAAGATGGCAAAGGCAAAATAAAATTGCCTAACAAAGGAAAGGTACAAAAGCCTTTCAAATTAAACTTAAATATAATAAAATAATTTAAAACTAAAACAAATAGAAAAGAACAAAATGTGTAAACAGTAAATTAAACATTTTCTTTAGTGCAACTTCCAAATTATGCCCGGGACGTAGATGTAGATGGCAATGTAGACTGGGTTGAAAGGTTTTTGGTCTTTAAAACATCAACTTCAGTGGGAACAGTGTTGTTGGTCTCCTTTTTAGCTAATGCTCTGATACTGTGCTCTCCAGGGGCGTGTCTTCCTACATCACTACGATAACGTGTCTACGCATTCCCAGGGTGATGTTGGGGACACGTCCTCGGGCATTACAAGGAGCCTCTGGAAGATTGAGAGGTTGTTCCTTCTACTGAATGGGCGGATATAAATCCGCCCACTGAGAAGGAGCTGCGGCCGTGTTTCCCAACGTTGCCATGTTAACACTGCTGCTGGTGAAGGAGCGGAGGGGAGAGCAAGAGAACCCTCTGCTCTTTCGGCTCCGCGGGCCGGATAGAACAGGCCGTAGTTTGCCCACGGCTGCTCTAGAACATCTCATATCCTGACTCTCCATGCGAATGCTTCAAAACATTCCTTTTATTGCATCAGTCACTGCTCAAGGGCCTTCAGTGGCTCCCACTTGCCCAGCACAGGGTTTCACTGTTCTCTATGACAGGCCTCCCATGAGTCACACTTGCTGCCCCCACCCCCCCATCCTGATAGCCTTTGCTGACCACTTCCTCTCTCACTGATGACTTCCATTTCTGAACCTGGTTTCCACTAAAACAGAGCTTACTATTTAATTGCTGGGTTTTCCGAGGCCAGGCACTGTGAGGGCATAGACGCTGCAGCTAAACAGTTCTAGGTCCAAATTTTTGCTTGGCCACTCAGTTGCTGTGTGACTTCTAACAAGTCGCATGGCTTCTCTGAACCTCAGTTTTCTTGTCTGTAAAAGAAGATAGAAATAGCATCTATCTTAGAGGGTTTTTGCAAGAATGGAATTAGATGATGATGAGAGATTCTAACATGTATTTTGTGTTTGCTCTGTGCCAGGCACTGTTCTAATTATCTTTTTCCGCCCAGCCTGTATTGTTCAGTGGTTGAGCATTGACCTATGAACCAGGAGGTAATGGTTTGATTCCGGTCAGGGAACATGCCCATGTTGCGGGCTCAATCCCCAGCAGGGGGCGTGCAGGAGGCAGCCAATCAATGATTCTCTCTTATAATTGATGTTCCGATCTCTCTCTCCCTTTTCCCTCCTCTCTCTGAAATCAGTAAAAACATATTTATTATTTTCTTCCTCACAAAAATCCTATAATGTCAGTATTATGATTTTCCCAGGTTTGCAGATGGAGAAAGAGCTGGAGGACAGGGAGGGGTTGCAGAAAGAAGATGATAAAAATGAAGAAGAAATCAAAACGTTGGGTTTTAAAGCTTTGGGGATTTAAAAACTGTAGAAAAGAGATTGTGACCGTTAGTAATACAACTATTAGCAGTAACTATAAGCATAGTAAACGGCAACTGTTACCACAACATTTGTGACTCTCATTTTACTGGAGGAGCTCATAGTTAAATGTTCTGGGAAGTATGTCTCAGGTAACTGATGGGGTGGGAGGGGAAGGAGTCATGGGATTGGGTCTGCACCGATTGTCACACGTATCACTCTCTTCTTCTCCTAGTATGACTTCATGGAGCGCCTGGACGGGAAGGAGAAGTGGAGTGTGGTCGAGTCGCCCAGGGAACGCCGGAGCATACAGACCCTGGTTCAAAATGAGGCCGTGTTCGTGCAGTACCTGGACGTGGGCCTGTGGCACCTGGCCTTCTATAATGATGGCAAAGACAAAGAGATGGTTTCCTTCAACACTGTTGTCTTAGGTAGGTCAGGCCTCTCCGAGGTGATGGGCCACGGAAGGAAGGAGGGCAAGTTCTGAGCTTCTCTATAGAGGACTCGTCTTCCAAGGTGGTTCCTGCTGAGTGGAGGACCAAAGCAGAATCCTTGATGTAAGCCTCAGACTATCACCCACCTCAAAAGAGCCCCAACTAAAATAGGAATGCCGCCTAAGTCATGAGAGATTCACTGTGAGTCCCAAGGATTCAATGTGGTGAAGGCCTTGGGTCAGACCACCTGGCCCAGGTCCTGGCCACACAACACAGGCAGGTCACTGCACTGCTGGAAGCCTGTTTCCTCATGTGGAACAGAACCACTAGAGCCCGCCTCATAGGGCTGTTGTGAGGATTAGATGAGATGAACATATAAATCTCAAATGTATGATCGAGATAATAAATATTGACCACGTCAGCTCAATTTCTCTTAAAAATCGAGGAAAATTTGCCCTGGCTGGGTGGCTTAGTCGGTTGGAGCGCCATCCTGTGTACCAAAAGGATACAGGTTCAACTCCTGGTCAGGTCACATACTCAGGGTTGTGGGTTCAATCCCCAATCGGGGAGCATGTGGGGGGCAACTGATCAATGTTTCTGTCTCACATCAATGTATCTCTCTCTGTCTCTCTCTCCCTCCCTCCCT
Organism: Plecotus auritus; assembly: GCF_963455305.1. Classification (NCBI taxonomy): domain Eukaryota; kingdom Metazoa; phylum Chordata; class Mammalia; order Chiroptera; family Vespertilionidae; genus Plecotus; species Plecotus auritus. The sequence continues at coordinate 8,868,965 of NC_137773.1, read as the reverse complement.
CCACTTCCCTCTCTCTCTCTCTCCCTCTCTCTCTCTCTCTTCCCCCCCCCCCACCATTCCCTCTCTCTGAAGTCAATAAAAATATATCCTTGGGTGAGGATAAAAAGAAATCAAGGAAAGCTCAAAACACAAAGCTTAAAAAAAAACACTCAATAATAAATCAGGAAAAAGACAGATATAAGAAAAAAATCATAACTTTGTTCTCAAGTAGGTAAATATCAAAATGCTTTAATTAAATATTTGTCATTTTGGGCTTATTTTAGCCCTGCTTTTGATTAGCTATCAAAGGAAAAGCTAAGATTTTATACAAATTTTCTTCTTATATGTGCATACAAACCCTACCTGGGCCATTAGTTTGAGAAGATTTCATGAAGTTTTCTAGAGCAAACCCTAAGAATTTTAACAATCAAATAAGCTACAGATATTTTCATGAAATTTATTTTGTCATTAGGTTTTAAAATTCTTGTTAATGATAATAAGTGGTCCTGGGTAGGAACTTGCTGAATCAGAGCAGGTTGTAGAGTCTATGTAGACCCATTCCACAGAGGAATAAACTGAGGTTCAGACTACTGAGTCCCTCAAGGTCCCAGGATGTGAAAATGGTAGAAACAGCATGGGCTTCTAGGCTTTGCCCTTTGCCTTTCTGCAGCACCTTGTTGTCCCAACAGCATCTGGTTGGGGATCTCAAGGGTCACTGAAGACGCATGGATAAGGTGGTTTCATGAGGAAAGATCTGGTCGGTCCAGGATTAAATCCCAGCTTGCCTTTCCCACATCCTCCCTAGAAACGTCACTTGCCTCCTGAGCCTCAGTTTTGTTTGCGGGCAGGTAGTGAGCAAGCCTCTCAAGGGCAGATGATGTGACATCATGTATGGAACACACCGGGGATAGAGCTGGCCGTCCTTAAATGAGAGCTGATGGTGGGGCCCGCCTTGTACAGCTGTTTCTCAATTGACTGCATTTGAAGAACTGCTCTACCGGCCTCAGGGTTTGTCTGAGGGCCTCCCTGATTCTTGAAAGATCTATGTTAGCGAATCTGAAATTCTTCATCAGAATGACACAGAATCAGATGGGATTGAAATTCATCCTCATTCCCTCCGCTCAGGAAAGATTGGTCCCATTAGGGCAGCCAAATGCTCCGACGCAGGGATTGGCACACCAGAGCCCACAGGCTGAGCCTGGCCCACAGCCTATTTTTACAAATAAAGTTTTATTGGAGCACAGCCATGTTCATCTGTTTATATATTGTCTGTGGTAGCTAAAATGACAGAGTAGTTGCAACAGTGACAGTTTGGCTCACAAAGCCCAAATATTTACTGTATGTCCCGTTCCAGAAAAACTATGCCAACCCCTGCCCTAAAGTAACGACACAAGCTTTGTATGACCAAAGTCCACGGAGAAGTCGCCCACAGTCAGGGGAGAGTTCCGGCATCAGGTTTAATACCCAAGGGGGGAAATGCAAAAGGATGAAAACCAGTTCAAAAAGGAAGGCGCTGGCAACAACGTCGAACTAGTTTGAGATGTTGAGATTGAAAAAAGGCGATCTTTAGCTTAAGAACAGGAGAAATGATATCCCTTTTGTCACCTTCTATTTGAACTCATACATAACCACGCAAATCACACACTGCAGCTGGCTTAGCTGGAGTCCACAAGCACTTGGTTAATAACAAAAAAACAACTACCACACAGGGTACCAACCCCTGGATTAGGCCCTTTGTGGGGTCTATCTCCATCAGCCCGTGGCCTCGCCATTGAGAGGTACTGCCAATATTCTACGTTCTAGATGAGAAAGCCGAGACCCCGAGAAGTTAAACAGCTTGCCCGAGGTCTCACACAATTGCTAAGAGGTGGAGTCAGGATTCGAACTCTCCAGAGCCTGTGCTCTTAACCACTGGATTGCTTTGAATTCCAGCCAAAGAAATCCCTTTCCTCCTGTACAGAAAGTTTTCTGGGGGTCAGATTATCTAATAACAGCTTCTGCCCCCCAACTCCTTTATCCACGTAGACCCAGGCATTGCCGTAGAGGGATGCCCTTCCCCCACACCATTACCCTCACCCACCTGCCCATCAGAGCCGGGAATAGCAATTCTCCCCTGAGGAATTCTCTCATCAGGACTGCAGCTCTAAGAGAGAGGAAGGCAAAGGTAATTGGCCTAATAGTTGGGCAGACACCTCAATACAGCAATGATAGTGATTGGCCCGCAATACGAGGAAAAGCACAGTGTTTTATTTGGTTCAGAGGGTCTCCCACACGTATCTATTACGAGAACGTTCTCCATCAAGAGCAGCCAGGAGCGCTGAGAGTCTGGTGATAGGAACAGAAGGGAAAATGTTAGACGGTGTCAACCAGCGGTCACTCTAAATAGACCGTTGACTTGGGAAAGTCTTGGGATGCATTTTGGAGAGAAGTGGCCTGCTATCGGAAGAGAGTGTCATCTCGGGGGCAACAGAGACGCACTCTTGACGCACGGTGCGGGTTTAGGGGAGGCTGCGGCCGCGTGTGAAACCCCACTGCCCTGGCTTCCTCCCGTTGCCTGCCATTGTCTCCTGCGAAAACCTGCACCAAGTGGACCAAAAGGAAAGCTGATAATGTCGGCAGTCATACTTAATTTGGGGGTGGAAAAGGGCCTGAAGAGGGTGGGCTCCCTTTATATATCAACCTTAATGTTTTCCCCTCAAAAACTAGAGAAGTGCTTGAGATAGACAACCTTGGGAAAATTAATTGAAAACTACTCTTTATTACAGTTTTTGCTTATTTTGGATTCTTCTACCCTCCTATGTGCCCACACGCACACACATGCATGCACACGCCCATTCTGACTGCTGTTTACCAAGGACCCACTGTGCACCAAGCATGGAGGATCCCCGAGTGAGCACTTTCGATCTGGTCTCTTTCTCAGGGAGCTTGATGAGAAAAGACAGGGACATGAAGAGGCAATTATAAGAATTTAGGAAACACTGGGGCAGGCACAGAACCCAGACTGAGGGAAGCAAGGAAGGAACACGCTCAGCAGCTAAATGTTTGCTAAACTGGCACTGAGGGATACATGCCTCCGTTAAAGGGCAAGGCAGGCCTTGCAGCCCAGCAAGAGCCTGTGCAAAGACGTCAGGCCTTCTGCACGGGACTGTCATGGCAGTGAGCTCCCTGGACCGTCACTGCTTCACCTCTGAAGTTATTTGGTTTCAGAAAAGGGACCTTTGGCTTCAGCGATGTCAGTTTCCACCAAAGCATCCCAGGCCCCGATACGTCATGAGAACCAATCCCTGCCTCACTGTAGGAGTGACTTCTTAAAATACAAGCTGGATGGTGCCCTTCCGACATTGAAAACTTCGCATCTGTTCCCACCGGACCCAGAATAAAATCCCGCAGAGCCCTGTGGACTACAACAGCTGAGAAGGGACATGCTGTAGAAAGCCCTACTGCATGGTTTGGTTTTCCAGGGCAGAGCGGGAATAAATGGGACTTTCTGTTTAAAGGAGAAACCTCCTTTGCCCTTCCAGGTGACTCCAGCAGGAACAATTAGACTTGAGAGTCTTTCGTGCAGCATCACCAGATCCAAGTCCCCCGCTCCCCACGGGCTGCGTCATGTCAACGTTTGGGCACAGTGGCCTGTATGTTTTGTTTCATCATCTTAGAAATTTGGAACCTGGAAGTCTATTTATTTTAATTTAAAGTAAAATGAGGTCATAATAATCTTAAAAGAATATGTATGTTTCTGTCCAGCTCCAAATCAATGTGAAAATGTTCCAAATGACCCCTTTGAAGGTATGACTTGAGAGTACAGTTAGAAAGATAAACCACGAAATGGTTTATCGGACAGCCGTGTAGGTCAGAACAAACATGAACTAATTGATTTTCAGGAAAAATAAGATCCACAAAAGTTAGGCATAAAAGGGCTATTGTATAACCCAAAACGGACCACTTAATGAACCCCAAGATCATGCCTAACTTGATCAATCTCACATATGTAGGTTTTTCCCTTGCTAAAATCCCTTACAGCAGGGAATATTTTTACTCTACAAACCTGAGGTGAGGAACAACTGCTGTCCTGTGGACAATCACCCTCCATACCTGAGGTGATACCCACTGTCAGTCCAGCTCTCAGATTGGCTGGATGACCTAGGCTGGGGGAGGGAGGGCTCAGGGTGTTTAAAACTTAATATTCAAACACGGGAAATTTCAGATTTTGGATTCAGATGAGTAGTTTATTCTGAAAAAGCCAAAGTAGCAGCAAAATTAGCTCCGCATTCCTGCCTGGGTCAATCAGATGGACAGCGGTGGTTACGTCCATGCGTTGTCTAAATTGCCCTAGTCCCCACCCACCCCTATTCTCTTCCTCACTCACTTATGCTCCTCTCTACTGGTCCCCTGAGGTCGCCGTCCCTGGTCTTTAAAACGGTAGGTGGCTGCTTATTAAATTGCTTCACCAGCAAGTGGAGAAAAAGATAACTGCTTAATTTCTCTCTCTCTCAGATTCAGTGCAGGACTGTCCACGTAACTGCCATGGGAATGGCGAATGCGTGTCCGGGCTGTGTCACTGCTTCCCAGGATTCCTAGGAGCGGACTGTGCCAAAGGTACTTACCCCTGCTTCCCTGCCGTGGTTGGAAAACGGAACACAGGCTTCTCGGAGGGGAGGGGAGGAGAGAAGGGGCACCCAAGTGGCCTCCCCACTGAATCCCACTGGGGCGTCTTGTAAGCCCACGCGTGCTAGAAGCCCTAGCCCTTTGGCAAAGAGTGGGGCTTGATTTATGACAATTGGCCAATATACCTATAGGAGCAGGGCAGTTATCCTTGGCACCAAGGTGTGCTGAGAAGAAAGATTTGCTGAAAATGAGATGCTTGGATTTCCTGTAAAAGCAGAAGTGAATTACCATCACTCCTTTCTTATAATCATTAGCTTCTATGTAATGGAAGATTAAGCATCTCAGGGTTAGTAAATTTCATTCATTCTGGCCAGCTATGCTCTTAATCTAGGAAGTGCTATTTATCTTGGTGGAATCGGTTTTAAATTGTATTATTAATTCATCTATGCTGCTTTGCACAGGATTGCTGGGGCCCTGGGATTCTTGGGGGAAAGGTAATAAAAGAAAGAAAATGACTCTCATAGGAACAGGGGGTTTAGGGGCTGCATACCTGCTTGCAGGAGACCTTGAGCGTGACCTTCAAGTGGCGCAGTCAGACACAAGGGTAGCAGAGAGCAGAGCTCACCCTTTTTAGACACGGTGCCCACGTGTGCACATGCTAGGTAAATGCAACCAAGACATTGAAAGAAAGCTTTCACAAAGCAACACTTGCCTTTACTCTGTTTCTTTTCTGTTCTAACCTACTTCATTTTTTTATTTGACTTTTTAAACTTTCGTTTATTTTTGTTTGTTTTCATCTTTATTGTTGAAAGTATTACATAGTACTCTTTTCCCCCCTACCCTACTTTATTTTTTTAAAAAAAATACTGGTTAAGCTGGGCTGGTGTGGCTCAGTGGTTGAGCAGAGATCACAGTTTGATTCCTGGTCAGGGCACATGCCCAGGTTGCAGGCTTGATCCCCCGTAGAGGGTGTGCAGGAGGCTGCCCATCAATGATTCTCTCTCATCATGGATGTTTCTATCTGTCCCTCTCCCTTCCTCTCTGAAATCAATAAAAGTATTTTTAATAAACACTGGTTAAAATTATATTGATTCCCCACCCACCAGTAGGTCATCTCCCAGTCTGAAAAGCAGTAGTGGGGAGGGTCTGCGCCCTTGCTCTGCCATTAAGGATCTCCGTGATCTTGAGCAAGGGATCAGACATCTCTGCAATCTTGACTTCCTCCTCTGGAAAAGTGGGCAGTCCCTTCCTACGTTCGTGGTGAGCCCGGTATAACACACCCCAATGCTCAAAGGAGTTATTGCTTATCACCTTTTAATTCATGCACATTATATTTACTTACATAACCTTCTCGTGATTTGTATGTGCTCTTCATTTAAAGACCATCCTTCCTTGAGGTTCTGAGAGCGAGGCAATTATCAATATAGCTGCTCTGGAAGTGCCACGCCTTTTCCCATGCTCCGCGTTGCAGGGGGAAATCCTATTTCACGTACTCATGATATTTTGAGGAGGCCTTGATGGGGGGAAGGACAGAGCGGTCCTTTTACGTGTGCCTGCAGATGGGCTGCGCACTCGGCTGCACGGGCTGTGAGCTGTAAATGTATATTAACACCGACACACATCGATGCATTATTAATCCCCAAAACCATGTGTGTTCCGGCGGCACATCTAGCAACTGGCCTTTCAGGCTTAAGTACCCCGGCCATTTAAGAACCCTCCGCTCTAAATCCATTTGCCGCCGAGCGGCCACTCTGCATTATGGATCTGTAATGGGGTGTGCATTTAGCTGCTTAAAAGGACTCTCGGTGTGTTTTGCATTCACCACCTGTGCTGGGGCGGGGCGCCCCTCCGAGTGTGCATTAGCCGCGGTGTATAATTGATCCTTGCGAAACAAATATTGAGTGGCTGTTAAGAGTAGTTACTCCTGCATCCTCAGGAGCTGTTCCTGAAATCAGCCTTTGAACTCGGACATTTTAATTTCACTGTTGATGCATATGGTTGACAAGATTGAAGCGTTTAAAGAATAAAATTGCTTTCTCCTTGTTTCCCCCTTTATCCTTGGCTGAACGGTGTTAGGAGGAAGCTTCTCTCTTTGCCCCAAAGATGTTCCTTTCATGGTATTTCTGAAATGGACCCAATTTCAGCTCCTTCATTAACAGCACTTTCTTCTTTATTCTAACCAGGGGTGGGCAAACTTTTTGACTCGAGGGCTACAATGGGTTCTTAAACTGGACCGGAGGGCCGGAACAAAAGCATGGATGGAGTGTTTGTGTGAACTAATATAAATTCAAAGTAAAGGAGCGGAGGGGAGAGCAAGAGAACCGGATAGAACAGCCGGATCCGGCCCGCGGGCCGTAGTTTGCCCACGGCTGTTCTAAGCCCTCCTTTCCCAAACTGCACTCTTTCATGGACCACCTTAATGTTTTTTGCCAAATTCATGGGCCATCAGTATTATGATTTATTTAACACTAGAGGCCCGTTGCACGAAATTCGTGCATGGGTAGGATCCCTCGGCCTGGCCAGGAATCAGGGCCTTCTGGCTGCCGGCTGGGGCCTTCCTTCATTCCGCGCCACCCCCTAGTGGTAAGCACATGTCATAGCGAGTGATAGAGCTCCCGGTTTTCCAAACTCCCATGGGTACACTTTGTATATTAGCCTTTTATATATATAGATATTTCTTAAAGTCAACTCAGCATGTTGACATGGGAAATTTTATCGTAAGAGAAACAATGTTCAGCCCAGCCAGTGTAGTTCAGTGGTTGAGCATTGACCGATGACCAGGAGGTCACAGTTCAATTCCAGGTCAGGGCACATGCTCAGATGGTGGGTTCGATCCCCAGTAGGGGGTCTATAGGAGCCAGCCAATTGGTGTTCCTCTCTGATTGATGTTTTTCTCTCTCTTCCTCTCTCTGAAATCAATAAAAACATAATTTTTTTAAAAAAAGGAACAGTGTCCAAATCAAAAAAATTTTCAAAGAACACTGGAATCAATGCATTTGGTAGGAAATGTTAATCCCACCTGTAACCCTATCAGGAGAGAAATATTTTCACTATCAGCAGCATTCAATCCAAGTTGGCTTCTCACATTGATATCCCATTGAGGATGCCAAGGTGGACCTGAGCACTGGGAAGCAATCCTGGCTCCTCCAACCTCTCATCTCCTGAGTCCTGGCTCCTGAAAAGTAACAACATATACTAACTGCCCCGTAAAAGCAGACACCCCGCTTCTAATGGGTGAATGGAATGATCCAGTGCCACACTTACTTGGCTATGTTAAGCCTCTTCTTCAGATTATTTCTAAACTAGAGGCCCAGTGCACGAAATTCGTGCAGGAGTAGGCCTTCCTTCCCCCCAGCTGCTGCACCGGCTTCCCTCTGGCACCGGGACCTGGGCTTCCCTCACAGCCCTGGCTTCATCCAGAAGGATGTCCAATCTAATTAGCATATTATGCTTTTGTTATTATATATAACAATCATTGTTAAGTACTAAATATGTTCCAGGCATTGTGCAGAATACTTAATATTAATACATACTTTTTCATCTTTATATCAACATCAAGTAAATCCTATTTTAACCAACTTTCCCAATGTTTACAGCATATATATATATATATATATATCCTTTTGTTTCTTATTGATTTCAGAGAGGAAGGGACAGGGAGAGAGAAATAGAAACATCAGTGATGAGAGAGAATCATTGATCAGCTGCCTCCTGCATGCCCCACACGGGGAATCAAGCCTGCAACCCAGGCATGTGCCCTGACCGGGAATCAAATCATGACCTCCTGGTTCGTAGGTCGACAATCAACCACTGAACCATGCCGGCTGGGCCCAATGTTTACAGCTTTTTATATTGAAATCATTTTAGCCTTGCGGACAAATTGCAAAAATAGCGCATAGAGTTTCCATATAGGGTTCACCCCTAATGTCAACATTTTAAATTGTAGTTCTATAATATTGAGACCAGGAAATTAACATTGATGCAATGCTATTGACTAATTTTCAGACTTTTTTTTTTTCCCCAGTTTTGATCTTTTATTCCAGCCCAGATCCCACACTGCCTTTTCTGGTCATGACTCCTGAGTCCCCTCCACTCTGTGAGGGCTCCACAGGCTTTTCCTGTCTCTGTGCCTCCCGTGACCTTGACTGTTTTGAAGAGTGCTGTCAGGTGTTTCGCAGCACGTCCCTCAGTGTGGTCTACCTGATGGTTTCTCGTGACCTGATGGAGGTTATGCATTTTTAGTGAGATGTCGCGCCCTCCTCAGTGAAACCTATCAAAAATGCACTTCTGATTTTTAATGAGAAAAAATGTAAAATGTGGTTGTGTGTGAGTGTGAGTATGTATGTGTGTGTACCTTCCCTGTGCCCACCCCCCTCTCCCCTTGCACATAAAGCAGAGATGCTGGAGGCCCTACCTCTCTGGTCCTCCATGGTTATTGGTGGCTGTCACAGGCTGCCACTCACAGACAACGTTCGAGCCTAAGAAGCTCCTGAGTGTTAACAGGAAGTAACCTGGAGCAGACAGGGTGAGGTAATGGTGCTACCAAGTGCAGGGAGGAAGGGCAGCTGGTCTCGGGTCTCCCGCAACCCAGGACGGTGATGCCATCTCCTGGTGGTGGCCCACGACCACCCCCCTTCTTTCTGGATAAAAGGCCTTAGGAGGGCCGAGCCCAAGGTTCTCTCTCCTCACAACATCGCCTTCACCTTTGTTCCTTCGCTGACAGCTGTGCCAGGAGGCCCCGAGTTCTGCCAGTTTCTGCTGCAGGCAACCAGCAGACTCAGGCCCTCCTGCCAGGGGGAGAATTTGCCACGTTAGCAAGTGAGATCCCCGTCACATCTGAGCAACGGGATATGTGTCCTAGTGACAGAAATGCGGATTTACTCTCCTGACCTCATGCTGCGCCTCCCGTGCCCTCGGATGTGCGGTGCGGGCAGCAGCTCCCTGTCTTCTTATGAACCTGCCAGTCTGCATCAGGCGCCTGCAGACATCCTTGCAGTGAACGGAGGAGTCAGCAGGCATTTGCAAAGCCTTTCTTCCACAGCCCCCTCCGAGCTGGGGGTCCTGAGCGGCTCAGAAGTCAGAATGGACCTGACCCTCCCACTGAAAGAATACATGAGGGTCCCAACCCATTATCCCAAGTCATGGAGGGACTGAACTTACTCATGCATCCAACAGATGCTTAATATGTGCCTGCTATGACCCAGGCCCTGCGCCGAGTGCCAGGGATACCATCGTGAGCAGGAGGGCCATGGCCCTGCCCCCGAGAACTCCCCGCTGGTGGAGGCACAGAATAAGCAAGTGGGAAGTCCAAGTTCAACCCAGAATGCTGTGATGTGGGCTTTGAGTGCCGTGGACATTATGAAGGAGAAGATGAGGGAGTTTATGGAGCGATGAAGTATGGATCTAGGAAAATAGCCAGTGAGCATCGGGGAATGCGCAGAGTCCCATGGAGAAAGCGTGTAAAGCAGGGGTCCTCAAACTATGGCCCGTGGGCCACATGCAGCCCGCCGAGGACATTTATCCGGCCCGCTGGGTGCCGCTGCCTGTCCTCCTTAGCAGCCAACTCGTCCCGGGCCCGCAGTGCGCATAGGAATTTGTTCATAGTTTTTTTTTTAAACTATAGTCCAGCCCTCCAACGGTCTGAGGGACAGTGAACTGGCCCCCTGTTTAAAAAGTCTGAGGACCCCTGGTGTAAAGGAACTACACGGAACAGTGTCTTTCCGTGTAGGATTTCATTGCTGGTGCAATGCAGTCAGCGATCTGTTCAGATCCAGAGCTGAAGGAAAACGGCCTTTCCTTCCTGGTAACTTGTGCCACTTTCCATCAGGTGCCTCTCCTGTCCTCCTATAATTGTGCTTATTATTCCAGTTATTGTTTCGTCTACAGTGTCTGGTTATTACTATTCCCCTTGCACGGCTTTCTCATTACTTTAATGCTATTTGTGGTGGGCTCGATGCTCTTTAATTATGATTCCTTTTATTTTACTTTTATTAGACGGTCTTTCATTGACTTACGCTGCTTCGTTGGGTGGTTGGAAAAGCCGCCTTGCCTTTCCCAAGAGATCCAGGGCCTCCGATGACTGTGCTTTGACACTGGCTGCTCAGATGGTGTATCTGGTTCTGAACGTGAGGCCCCAACCGGCAGCAGACACTCAGCGCACCAGCGCCGGGCACATTGGGTGCTGCGTGTTGAGTAGCTGTTAGAAATGACAACTCCTGCTGCTGAACAGCTGTCAGGGGAGGCCCGGAAATGGCACAACCGTGGGAACCTAAGGTCTCCTCTCGTTCTCCCTATCGGCTAGTTTTGGCTCCTGCCTCGCTTCTGTGGAGCCGTGAAAACAGAGACCAGGGATCTTGCCATTTTTCTCCTTTTAACCTGCCAATGTACCCACTACTCAGTCCTTCTTAGGGCTCCAAGTCTCAACTCCAATTATAATCACCATCAGGGTCCTCAAACTACAGCCTGCAGGCCACATGCGGCCCGCTGAGGACATTGATCCGGCCCGCCGGGTGCCGCTGCCTGTCCTGCTTAGCAGCCGACTCGTCCTGGGCCGCAGTGCGCATAGGAATTTGTTCATAGTGTTTTTTTTAAACTATAGTCTGGCCCTCCAACCGTCTGAGGGACAATGAACTGGCCCCCTGTTTAAAAAGTTTGAGGACCCCTGATCACCATCATCATTGCTGTTGAGTTCCTACTGCGTGCCAGCCACTGTACTAAGCAACGGCATACTTATCTCATTTAATCATGAATAGCCCTATTTTATGAATGGCTATAATCCCCTTTCATAGATGCGAACAGTGAAACACAGAGAGGTTCAGTAACTTGCTCAAGATCCCTCAGCTGGCCCTGGCCGCTTTGGCTCCGTGGATAGAGCCTCAGCCCGTGGACTGAAGGGTCCCGGGTTCGATTCTGGTCAAGGGCACATACCTTGGTTGCAGGCTCCCGCCCTGGTCGGGGCAACCAAACGATGTGTCTCTCTCACATCAATGTTTCTGTCTCTCTGCCTCTCCCCCTCTCTTCCACTCTTCCTAAAGATCAATGGGAAAAATATCCTCGGGTAAGGATTAACGACAACAAAAATCCCTCAGCTACTAAGTGATCTTGTTAAGATTCAAACCAGGCCTCAGGCCAGGACCCCTGATGCCAGCCCAGCCCTGAGGTTAACCTCGGAGGATGTGAGACAGAAGGAAGATGTGCTTTGCACGCAATATTTGTGTGGTCACACACTAGGATTTAGGTCGGAGCCCAAGACAAGGTTTCAGGAGTGGAAACTAGGGTTTACTAGGTAGCAAGTGCCGAGCCAGCATTTGAAAGAGGGTCTGCCTACCTTCAGAGCCTGCTATTCTGAACTCCTCTGTCCCCCCACCCTCCTCAGCCAGGCATGTCCCATCACCTCCCACATCCCGTCGTCTGCCAGCTCCTGTTTCACGGACCTCCGACATGCTCTGCCATTTATGCTCTGTCTTCACAGCCACTGCCCTGTCCACTTGGCCCCAGATGGCATTCCTCCACCTCCAGCATCCTCCCAGGCTCTCAAGACCTGTTACTTCTCTCCTCAAGCACCTTCAGATGGAGACCTGCCGCCATCCCCATGTCACGGGGCCCTTTATCGGCTGCCCCCGTGCGAGTCCAGGCCTGCAACCTCTAAAACCTGGCTGCTCACGGCGTGGCTCATGCTTCTCCCATTGCCAAACAGAAATCACTTCCCGGGCTTAAATCAGGCAGCCCTCCCCCCAGTTAAATTGCTTCTGGGGATAGAAACTTTTTTTTCCTTTTTAAACTACTAGGTACGTCAGAGCAGCCTTAGAAAGCAGTGACTCGCCCAGGCACACACATCCTCGACCTGATGCACACAGAGTTGGGTGCCTTAGAAAAACCTTCGTATGGGAAGGAAAGGGGTCCTTAGAGAGGAGGCCAGCTGGACGGTTGATGGGAAAGAGGGTTGCTCCACCCTGTCCTGTCTCTTTAAATGGGATGAGTTGAGCAATTTCCCCCTAATAACAACACTGATAGCAAAATCTTGTCTATAGACTCTTATCTCTAGATTCCTTACTGTGAGCCAGGCACAGTGTGCAGTGCTATACAGACATTTCTTCATTTCATCCTCAGAAAAACACTGTGGGGTGGGTGTCCCAGGATTCTCATCCCCTTTGACAGATTGAAAATCAAGGCTGAGCATAAAGTGTCTGTCATCACACAGCTGGGGGGAAGCGAAGGGGCCCCTGGCGGGTGGCTCAGCTGGTTGGATCATCTTCCTGTACACCAAAAGGTTGTGGGTAGATCCCCATCGATGTTTCCCTCTCACATAGATGTTTCTCTCTCTCTTCCTTTCTCTCTAAAATCAATAAACATATCCTCAGGTGAGGAGTAAAAAATAAAAAATAGTAATAAAATAAAATAAGAAATTTGGGCAGCCTGACAGCAGTGAATAAACAGACACTCCATGTATTCCAGAAACTTCCACTCGTGTGGACACCAATAATTTGCAAACTCATCTCAATGCTTGAATCACAGTGAGAATGAAAAGCTACTTCAGCCTGGACTGGAACTGCAGAAAAAGCTTACTGTATACTCTGAAGAATTTTAATATTCATTATGTAATTAATGCGGTTCAGTCACTCACACACACACACACACACACACACACACACACACACAAGGAAAAACACCTTAAGACTTTTTTAAAAACCGCTTAAGCACTTATCGATTAAGAACTTTTATAACTCTCGAAATGGAGGCGTCCCCATATCTCTACAGGTATTTTAAATGAATTGAATTAATCATAGGCTTAAAAGTCTCTTGCGATCTTCGTTAACTTCCCTGGGTTTAATTAAAACATCTGTGCACTTTTAATTTATCGATTCATCCAACTCATATGTCATGTTTTTAACACACCCCAGCATGCTCTGCATCATTTTTAACCCGATTTCCACTTAACTAAAGCAATTAAACTCACCCCGGATTAATTAAAGCGTCTATACTTTCACGCTTAAGTCAGCATGTGCTTCTTTCCCCACGTGGCCCCTGACTGTCATACATCTGACACACCTGATGAGGTTTTTGTCCTTCTAGAAATTCTTCCCTGAATCACTTTCCCGCTTATTAATGTGCCATTTGACACAACGGGAGCGAGGAAGCCGGCGCACCTGCGCTCTGCCCCTGTCTGTCAGAGGCGCCCTTTGCTTTCCTCTCTTCACGGGGTCCTGCTGGATCTTGCCCCCGCTGAGACCAGCTAGAGATGGGGGAGACGCTCGAGTGTCCGAGTGTCGGAGTGGGGGGGCATTCGGGTCGGAGGTGCCCATCGTGATCAGAATGGCTGGTGATCTTGGCATTTGTATTTGCATCATCATTCCTTAGTTCTGCTTTCTAACTTCTTCCCTCTTCCTACACAAGAAGTCTTTTACTGCTGTGCCCATTGAATAGGGAGGGAAAACCGAGGCACTGAGGTCAACAGGCTTCTCTCTGGGGTGCACTGAGCCAGGGAGCTATCCAGATGGTGGCAAACGGTGCCCCCACCAGCTGTGTTTCACAGAGCAATTCCCTCAGTCATGACAGCACTGGGCTTATCCATCTTTCAGCTGATTCCTTTTTTTTCCAATCTGATAAGCCAAGGGTTCTCTCTCATTATTATTTTTATCTATACTTAATTCCTAATGAAACTGCGTGTCTTTTCATACTTTCATTGGCTGGTTATGTTTATGTTTCTATGTCCTCTACCCAGGTTTTCATTCCTCTGCCTTTTTATTGATCAGAAAACACTCTTGGGTGTTTCAGATATCAAACTTTATTCTGTAAAATGTGTTAAAATGTATTTCTTCCCGGTGTCGTTCATCTCTTAATTTTGGTTCTACGCCATACAGAAGATCTAAAATTCATGTAATCAGCTCTGATATTTCTTCTCTTCCTTCTTAGTTTCTAGAACAGCCTTGGGCAAACTACGGCCTGCGGGCCAGATCCGGCTGTTCTATCCGGTTCTCTTGCTCGCCCCTCCGCTCCTTTACTTTGAATTTATATTAGTTCACACAAACACTCCATCCATGCTTTTGTTCCGGCCCTCTGGTCCAGTTTAAGAACCCATTGTGGCCCTCGAGTCAAAAAGTTTGCCCACCCCTGTTCTAGAATGTATGTCTTCCTTACATATCCCCCTTCCCAAGAAAATAAAATTAGCTTTAATGTTTTTTCTAATCGCTTTGTGGGGGTTTTTCTAATTACATCTTTAATGTATATGGAATTAATTTTGAGTGTAGCATACAGCAGAGGTCAACTTGATTGTCTACCAAATGGGTTGCCGATAGCAGGAGCCTAGCAAGAAGTGAGACTCGCTTTACTAACACTGTCTTGCTCAGCACCCAGTGAGGTCCAGTCGGGAAAGACAGCAGGACACCAGTTTTGGCTTCAACGACACTGAACTCCGTTTGCATCACCTCCATGACCCAAACATTACATCCTCAATTGCTTCCGGGGAATCAAGGCATCTTCATTTCTCCTCATTTTTCCCTCGAGCCTAACCCAGCTACTAACACCTATTAGGTTATTCATTAATAATTATTCACTAACTGGGATGCAAGACAACCAATTGTTAGTGCTATTTTGACAATTTACCTGGTGTACTAGGTTCAAATATTTTCAAGTCTCTTTTCCAAATGCGTTTTCAATCAGATTTCAAGCCATTTTTAAAAGAGACATTATTTGAAATTCCTTCTGCCTGTATGATTAAGCCTCGTCAACCATTGCTACTTTCTTTCAGATATTCTCTCTGCTGCAACTCCAAGTAGATAGGACTTGCCTTACTTAAAACAGCAGACAACAAGTGGCTTGTCCTGTTACTTCCCACCAAGTAAATAACACTGATAACTCATCTCGTCCCTTACAGGGAACTTGGGTGGCAGGAAAGTAATCTCTAGCTTGATCATTAAAATGAGCTTTCCACCATTTAGGTGGATCTAAATTGTGTCATTTTTTTTGTCATCGGCCTGTTAGCTTGTCAGTCATTAGTGACAACGGTAATTTATTTGTCTTCTACTGGAGCCTTAGAGCTTCCATTTACCAGATTTAGTGAAACAGGAATAGTCACTTTGTACAAACATTTTAATTAATTTTAAGTAGAAGCTCGAATGCACAGTGTTCTGCTCCTGAAAGCCTTTAGGAAGAGAAGAGAGGGGTGGGGGACATAAAACACTCTGCACGTGATTCCGGAACCACCTACTGCCACAGCCAGGGAGGACTGGGGGAGGAACCGATGAGAGCTCTCTGATGCTCTTCTGTGGTGGTGGGTGTGGAGGTGTATGTGTGTGTTTGTTTGTGTGTGCACGCACATTTGAGAACGACGACATTTTTCATATTATTAACCCTTGAATTCCGTTTGGAAATACAGGTTGAAATTCATGAGAAAACATCCGTTCATGGCAAACCAGGTGACAGCTACTGTTTTGAGTCCTTGAGCACATGATCTCTCTTAACACTTCATCAACTCTGAGAGTTGATATTTTGCAGGGGACAGTGGGTCTCAGAGAAGTGCAGTAATCTTGCCAAAATCCCACAGTAAGTGATGGGCTAGGTCTTGTACCCAGTTCTTCTTAGCACCCAAACCCTTGCTCTTGCCACTTCTATTCCCTATTATTGTTGGGCAAGGTGTAATGTCAGAATTGTCGGTCCTATAACCTGATATTTAAAAAATCATATGGATTTCATGATAGTAAAAGTATGAGAAGAGTTATTAATATGGGAGGTCTCCATTTCACATCCAGCCTTTGAAAAGAGGTCTAGGCTGAGCCTTCTATACTGGAATGCTCTGGGTTGAGTTATGTCTGAGAATGAATGTTACCCAAGGAAAGGTCCTCTCTATGCAGGTCAGCTGAGCGACCACTGGGGGGCGCTCATCTGGCATTTGCACTCTCTGCCCTGATGGCAATGGATTACTAGAGAGCTTCACCCCTCTTTAACCGGCCTTCTGCTTTTTAACGTGACATCAGCCGAGCCACTGAGTGCCCCACTTTCCAGAGAACATCACAGTGTTTTGCATTTTTTACCACACTCCCGGTGAGCATGCTGCAAACATATTGAAGGAAGGCTGCGTTTAGACTGGGAGAACTCTCTGACCTGCCTATTCTCCTTTTTTTTTTTTTCCCCTGAGTAATTTAAATAGGTCACCTTTTAAATTTGATTTCCTAGGCACCTGATTTTAAATAAAACCCATTCTTACCTTCTAGACAATCCTAGTTTTTTTCACCACTTAGAGTGTATGCAGAAGAGAAACCATTTCAATATGAATAAAGAAAATAATCCTAACTGTCTTTTATCAAGGAATAAAGACAATAATTATTTGCTCCTTATTTTCGATCCTCTCCCACCTCTCGATGGAATATACCCTTGGTCACATGTCAGCTGTTCAGATGTTTTTGTTTTAGGTCAGTTCCCCAGAAAAAGGGAAGGGGTTCGCCGCAGACATTGGTCTGTCCACATCTTTCATTTATGGCTATGCGGTGCTTGCCCACAACCTTCCCACATGGGCATCCCTGATTAGCAGAACATAGGAGAAAGATTTCCTTAATCAAACCAACATTGATGAGAGCAGCACCAGGAGGAAATCAGCCAGGATAAACCAGGTCCTGTCTTCCAGCAGTTTACAATGTCTTTGAGAAATCAGACACTCACAGAGGAAAGCTAATTACTATAAAACACTAAACAGGAACATGACAGTAAGAGGGGGTTGATGGGGCGGGCGGGCGGGCCGTTGACTAGGGAGTGATCTGATTAGATGTACAATCGCTTCGTGGGGTGGGGAGACCATTCAGCACATGTTGAATTCTTGGGCCCTTTGCATTGCAAATCTCAGGGAAACCAGGATGTAGTAGGACATCTCTGTTGGTCATTTCTGAAGGTCTCTGAATGCCAGGGCCATAGCCCAGAGCCGTGCCCCCATTGTAGGCTCACAGAGAAGCCAGGTTGGAAATTTAGATTCTTTATAAACCGATCGGAGGTGAGAAGTTCAAAGCCTGAAGGTGACCGCTGCAATCCCACTCCCCATCTCTAAAAGGGCAGGACGGGAACAGCTGAGGCCAGATGGGTGAACACTGTTGGCAATCTCCTATCAGACAGTCGCCGCTGGCTTTCCACCTTCTTTCCATCAACAGATGCAAGAGGGTCCCGGCTGAGACAGGAACTGCTCACGACATCACGGCTCCAGCCTGCCCTCCCCTTCCTGGTTTCTGTAATAGGCCAGGCACACTCATCCTTATACTTGATTACACTCCACCCACTTGGAGCTAGCTGCAATTATTTCTTTGTGGTCTAGACAAGGAAACCGAGGCGTAGAGAGATGGTGGCACACCTGTGGTCCATCCCCCTTCCTTTCTAGGGAACATAAACATATCAGGAATAGGAATCAACTAATCTGGGGGAGAAGGAATCTGCAAAGTGGATTATCAACCCAAAAACCAACAACAGCAGCACGAGAGTCCATACAGCTTAGCGAGGGGCACAGCTTCAAGTCCCGCTTCCAACCCGCTCAGTGGCTTCGGCCACCTAACTCTGAGCCTCACCTGTCAAACAGGACCATGAATCTAGCTTCTGCCTTGTAGAGGGATTATGATGACAATGATGATGTTAAAAGTAATTGCACATAAAGCGTTCTGTGCCCAGCCTGGCACATACTAAGCATTGAACTGACAGTGACTGCTGCTATCAGTAGCATATTTGTGGTGGTGGTGCTGGTGGTGGTGATGGTTATTGATCATTTGAAGCTGCCTCTGCACCTCCCCGGCCAGCATCCTGGCCTGGATCATAGCAAGCTCAGCTGAAACACCAGGCAGGCTCCGCTTCCTGAGACCAACCGGGCCCTTCAGGCGCTGGCCCCCATGACCTGGTGCTCTGTCTCTGGTTTTGCAGCCGCCTGCCCTGTGCTGTGCAGCGGGAACGGACAGTACTCCAAAGGGACGTGCCAGTGCTACAGCGGCTGGAAGGGCGCCGAGTGCGATGTGCCCATGAATCAGTGCATCGACCCCTCCTGCGGGGGCCACGGCTCCTGCATTGATGGGACCTGTGTCTGCTCTGCTGGCTACAAAGGGGAGCACTGTGAGGAAGGTGAGCTCCGTGGGGTGGGCCGGGCAGAGCTGGTGGGGGACAGGTGAGAGGGGTGGGCCGGGCAGGGCCAGTGGGGGACAGGTGAGAGGGGTGGGCCAGGCAGGGCCAGTGGGGGACAGGTGAGAGGGGTGGGCCGGGCAGGGCCAGTGGGGGACAGGTGAGAGGGGTGGGCCGGGCAGGGCCAGTGGGGGACAGGTGAGAGGGGTGGGCCGGGCAGGGCCAGTGGGGGACAGGTGAGAGGGGTGGGCCAGGCAGGGCCAGTGGGGGACAGGTGGGAGGCGGGTGTGCAGGCCCCGGACCTTGGCTCACCAACCCAGTCCCAGGCTCCACACTCTGCAAAGGCAACTTCAACATTTTGCACAGAAAACGTCAAACTCTTTGGCTTTGATGGACTTCTTTATTTTTAAGAATTTGAAGTTTGCCCTAGCCGGTTTAACTCAGTGAATAGAGCGTTGACTCTGCAGACAGAAGGATCCTGGGTTCCATTCCAGTCAAGGGCACGTACCTCAGTTGCAGGCTCCTCCCTGCCCCGGGCCCAGAGCACATGCAGGAGGCAACCAATCTGTATTTGATATTTCTCTGTTTTTCCCTCTCTCTTGCACTCTCTCTAAAAATCAATGGAAAACTTGAAGCTTTATTTTCCAATCACATTTACATTCAGTATTACTTTGTATTCATTTCAGGTGTGCAGCAGTTAGATGGACTTTTAAGTAGTAGAAGACAGAAGGCTTGTGGAATGGTTTTGGAAGGAATGTGTGGTTTTTCTTCATGTTAATTCGCTCCTTTTCGCCTTCTCGCCTTTTTCCCCTCTTTAAATTGCCTGTGTCTTTCTGTCTTCTCTTTCCCACTGTCTTTCCTCCTCCCCTTCCTGCTTCTTTTCTTCCTTCCCCTATCTTCCTCCCTCTTTTCTTTTGCTTTATTTAAAGAGCTCTGCATTGGGACTTCCTAAACCTATCCGGAAAAGAAGAGACAGAATCCTTAGTCCCCACTCCCAATCTTCCAGTCTTCCCCAAAGCTGTTTGTTTTTACTGTTCCTGGTAACCTAAGACCCATATACTAGTGTATGTCTGTGCAAATACCTCTGAAAAACGAATACCACTAGAAAGCAGTCAGGCCTGAAAGACCATGGGTGTCCCTGTGACTTAGAATCACCCTGTAGGGGAAGTTGTCCGGGTTCCCTACCATGGCAGGGACAATGGTGGGTGTGCGGCGGGAGGGCTGGCAGTTACTGACCAAGAGCTCACTGGGGCACACGGAGAAGTGGCCTCTAACACTGTGGGTAAACATGGGGGGGTGTCATAAACGGACTCCAGTCTTACATAACTTGAACAGAGACCAGGAGAAAGAGCCCCTCTCTGACTAGTCCTGGGGACTCTGCTTAGTTCTTTCAGAAGAGTTAGTTCGTGCCAAGGTGTTGGGAGCCCCTGTGGTACCTGTAAGGCAAGGGAACTCAGCCCAGCTGCCTCCAGCCCCCCTGCTCTGTGTGTGCCCTTCCAGAACGTGGTCTCTCTGGTTGTCTATCTATTGCTTCTCCCATAGAGAGAAGCAAGCGCCTTTGCCAGGGAGGTAAAACCCTAGGTCCTCTCCGCCCCTCACCTCCTCCCCTACCTTTGAATCGGTTTAGTGGCTGTCTTCTAGCTGAGCACACATTCTCTAAGTCCATCTCCCAGTGAAACATCCCCGCACATCTCAAACCACCATTTTTTCTCCCACATTCCCTGTGAAAACGGAATTGTCAGCTCACCCAACAACTAAGGGGGCAAGTGAAGCCCCCAGCCTACTCCATGGGAAACAGCTAAAGATGTCCGGGGGACCACCCAGGATGTCCCCACAGAAAAGATCCAGCTGGACACCCTATGCCCGTGTTCTCTCTCAGCTGCTGACTGCCAAGGTGGTAAGGAGGGACCTCAGGTGCTATGAAGTTCTCAGATGCAAGTGCATCCGTGTCCCATCCCATTAACTTATGGATCTCCAGGCTTCTATACAAACTAACCAACCATTACAGCCCTCACCACAAAGTAATGACCGCGGCTTAGCCTTAGAGACACACACAGACGCTCCCTCTGTGAAATCTCCCATTTCACCGTTTTTAGATCTCTGGCTACAGAGAGTCAGCTTCCATGACATTCTTCTTCTAAGATTGTTTTAATATATCCGTGGTAATGCCCTTAATGGGGCCCAGAAGTCTGACCCCCAGATCTTCACTTGTTCAACTCGACAGATACTTTTTCCCTCTGTTATAAAAGGTAGCCTCCCTCTGTCTGCAGCATCAAACCAAATTGGGAGTAGGGATGGAGGAAGTACTGATCTAATGACCCTGCTGGAGAGGTCAAAGTTCTTAGAGATAAATGGACCGCAGGAGGCAAAGCTGCACTCACTGAAAAGAGGGGAGAGGCCAATAATGTGACCAGAAGGTTAAAGCCACCTTTTGCATACATCATTTGGAGAGGAGAGTGCTAGAGCTATGACATTGCCCACCTTAGAATTTTTTCCCTCCAGTAAAGATTGTGCATATCCAAGTGGAATTTCAAGTGATTCCTCAACTTCCCCGCTCTCCCGACCAGTCTTACTTAAATGTCCGGAATGAATTAACCATCCAACAAAACAAGGAAACCACTCGGATCATTACAAAGGGATGAAATCTCATCTATTGATTTCTCCTCCCCAAAAGGAATGAACCGAGTGATTCATATGCTGTTTTCAAAATGGGAAATGGAATCAGAAAGTCTGGATCAGCACTTTTTTTCTTCCATTTAGCTTTTTTATTTCTGATATTCATCATAGTCATAACGTTCAAACTATTTACCTGAAATGGCCGTGGCAATGAAATCAATAGTTGCCATCCTCCATTTTTGCTGCATAAACATTGTTTTACTATTAACACATTTGCCCAAGAAAATGAAAGGACGGATTCGTGAGGTTTCATGCGATGATGTCTGGGGGAGTGGAAAGGTGATGAGTGAGGAATTGACATGTTAGTTTATGTCAGCCATGTTTTCATGTCAGTTTCACGGTTGAGTCATTTTTCAATGACATTTAACTTCATAAATGTAATTCATGGTTCTTCGGGGGTTTATAGTACTTATTGTTTGTGAAACTCCTTGACCTCCTTTTTTATCCTCGGGGATGGAACTTGCATTCACAACCCTTTTTCGTCAAACCTACAGAGGGCTCAAGACTAAATGAGTTCTAATGATCTCAGCTGCCGGGGGGCTGGTGGTGGAAGGCACATGGTACTTAGCTGGTAAAGGCCACTGTCCCCCTTTTAAGTATAACACTGTTTCTATTTATAAAGCTTCGTAACATGCCATCGTCCCTCCCGCCTGCTAAAGACTCTGAGGACGTGGCCATAAGACCCTCTTCTGAAATTGGAACCAAATTTAAAATTCATAGTGAAACTGCCCCTCTTAAAATCCACACTTAGTTATTCCATCAGCTGCTATAATTATATAGCACAATGGGGCATATTTACTGGTATCCTGACCAGAGAAAGGGTTAGCTCATATTTCTAGATGTAATAAATGGTTCTTTTTATGATATACCAGTCCTGGCTAATAAATCTCAGTGGATTTTCTTCCTTCCTTCATACCATAATTCAGGATAAAGAAGAGTGAGCTCATTTATCTGGAAGAAAAAAAAATGTCATTTTATTTATTTTTTTGTATATTACTTTTGATTTCATCCTTTTGAGAAAAAGATTGGGATATAGTTTTTTAGTTTTTTGAAAGCTCCTTGCTCTTGGCACCTCCCCAAACGTTTTAAGTGGGTAATTATAAATGAAGGATAATTTTGGAGGCACATAACACATGCGGTGTTTTTGTGTACATTTCCATTTTGCTATGTTAGAAATGGGGTCAGAATAAAAACTAGAACTCAGGGATTTTCTTTTACTAGAAGAGTATGGGAAACATGGATCCTGAATGAATTAGTTTATATTTTGCAGATCCCAAATTGCAGAGCATTCTTCCTCAAAGCAAGAAGTCATTAACACCATTTTTCTTATCAGTCTTTCACACTGGAAATTTGTCCCATTAACAACAAATGCCTATAGCAACATCTGTCATTCATTCTTACATGTAGCAATTGTGTATTGAACACCTACTATATTCCCTTAACACGTGCTAGACAGAGACAACAAAGGCATTGCACAACCTCTTTGTAAATGTCTTCTGTGTAGTCAAACGTTTCATTCATTTACATACAGATGTGCACCACCATCCTGAATGGAGCAGATTCGAAGGTATCAGAAAGGGTTCATTTCACCAGGAGTTATAATCCCCAAGACAATGAATTCAACATTAAAGTGATTATAACCAGAGCAAGTAACATCATCAGAACAGCTTCAACTAATAGTAAATCATTCAAATTCACCTGTCTGAGAGTGTATACCTGATTTTTTAAAAAAAATAAATAAATAACAAAACAATGGTAGCTTCTGTTTCCCCATGGCTCAAATAGTTGCATACTGATGTCCATAAATAATATCTTCCTGAAAATATCCTAATGGAATCCCGAGAAACACCTCTTAACACTGAAAATGCTTGTTTTTGCCTCAAGGGAGGGGTGCTCTTTGGAAACTTTATAGAATTTTGCGATTTCTAACAAATCCAAGTTCCTCAAGTCTGATGTCCACGTGGCATGGATAAGCTGAATCATGTCATATTTAGAGCTAATGTACACCATTTTAAAACGCATCATTATAGTGTTTGCCATAAGAAAGAAAAAAGACACTGTCCTACAAAAAGCTGGGACCTCAAGAGGTTGCTCTCTCAGTGTCATGGTGAACTATTTCCAGGCCAAGAATCTTTCATGTTTTAATCCTGGCTTTGGGCAAGGAGAGAAAATGAAAATCTTCTCTGAGAATCTGAAGACAAGATGGCATGCATACACTGGAGGGAAGGAATTACACGATCCGTATGGTCCAAGTCACTTCAAGAGGAAATTGGAAGAGGTCTCAAGCTAGCTGTGCCCCCCAGGTGATGGCAGAAGCGAATGCTTTCAACTAGGCCAACAGGCCTGATTTCCAAGCTGTTAAAAATGGGGGAAATATATGTCTTGGTCAACTAAGGCAATGAGACCCCCCTATTTTTCTGATCTACAAAGTAACATAGGGCTCCCTGTGAGACCATCCACCATTTGCCATTCAAACTCCACGTGGTGCAGAGCTCTTTTCCAAATTCCTAGGAATACCTGAGGGAGCTGGTCTTCTTCTAAGTTGACCGGGCTGGATGTCTGAAGTTTGGGATCGCATTCTCGTGCACAAAGTCCATCCTCAAGAATTGCCTTTGCAGCTCATTCCTCTTCTCACTTTGAGTTGATTTCAGAATAATAATCTTCAGCTTACCCACTGGATAGATATCCACTCTCATTATTGAGATGGCCAAACAATCAGAGCATGAAATTGGCAAGAACAACAGAATCTAACCATTAAGGAGTTCGATTGGCTGTCTAGTGGAAGGTCAGTGCCACAGCTGAGATTCACCCCTCCAGTCCACTCACAATTCTCTGTGGGGAGGTTACCCCCATTGGATTATTTCCACACCCGACCTCAATTCTTCCATCCTGCACGTCTACTAACTCCTTCAATAGGTGTGTGCTCAGAAAATGAAAACTCACTTTAGGATCAGCCTAAGTGACACAGTTTAGAAAGTTAGTCATTTATGAATTGTATTGACTTCCTTTTTAGTCTTTTGTTACCTTCTGAAGTCAAGTATGAGTGAAGCCAGAATGAGCCTCTCTACTTTTCTCTCCAGTAATGAGGGGTAATTGGGTTTGGCCATACCACACACACAGGCATTACAATATTCATGTTCCACGCTTAGAAGCTCTCTCTGAGAGGTTCCACTAAGGCACCAATGTTTATAAATGCAGGGTTCTCAAGGTTGATGGCACGCCTCTATATCTGATTCCTCCTAATTCTGCTTGAGAAAGTCCCTTTTTTCTCTCACATTCTCTTTAAGTTTGAGATTTGGTGTTTTGACAAATAACAAGTCTTGAATTCTTGAAGGGACCACGTCAGTATTACCTTGCTGTTCCATTTGCTTGCAAGGGGATAGGAACTGGTGAGCCACTGGTGCATTCAGCTAGTATCTGGTGTCCCATGGCCCATCCCCCATGAGTGATGATATTTTCCTCTTCGTCTTTTCCAGTTGACTGCTTGGATCCCACCTGCTCCAGCCATGGGGTCTGTGTGAATGGAGAATGCCTTTGCAGCCCTGGCTGGGGTGGTCTAAACTGTGAGCTGGCGAGGGTCCAGTGCCCAGACCAGTGCAGCGGGCACGGCACCTACCTCCCCGACACGGGCCTCTGCAGCTGCGATCCCAACTGGATGGGTCCCGACTGCTCCGTTGGTAAGCCGTGAGGTTTTCTGCTCACTTTCCCCAACAGGCATGCCCTGTGTCCTCCCGTGAGCCCAAATGCATGGGCACCTACTCCTCATGCTCAGCTGGGGACATAGGGCCTGTGGTCCCTGGACTTTGGTCTCTTAACTCCCTTCTCCTCCGTCATGAAGTCAGTGATCCTTGAGAAATGAAAAAAGCCACTGCAGAGATTCTCGTACCTCGTTGGTCCATCCCTGCAAAAGGATGAGGGGCCCGGAGGGATGCTTCTGTTTGCATTATGTACTTCCTTCTGTGTGCTCCCTAAAGGTACCAGAAAGCCACACAGAACAATTCAGTCCCAGGCAAGCTGAGTGGAACATCCTATGAAACAGAAAAGAGGCTCCCTCAGGTGCAGCGAGAACCTGCTGTAAAACGCTGCAGTACTCCTGCGGCAGGCAAATACTGAAGTTGCGCTGTACACTTTATTTTCCTAAAATTAAGAGTGTGTGTCTTACCTCCCAAGTGACCTTACAATGGAATGGTTCAACAGTTCAAGCCAGCCCTAGCCTGCCTGGAAAGGGTTCCCCTCACACTGACAAGTGCCCATCCAAGCAAGTGATCATGGCCCTGCCCCCTTCCTCCGGTAGCGAGACAGCTGTCAGATTGCTAGGCAATCAGGAAGGGAATCTGTGCGGAGCTTTGCCGACCGTGGGAAAGAAATGAATATTTCATTGCCAGCAGCAAAAGAGAAGAGTCCGTTAAAATGGGCTGTTTTGGAAGCCGCCTGAGTCTGGCTTCAGCTCCGATGCTGGTGGTCTGGGCCGAACCCTGCAAAGGATGAGGGAAGGGGAGCCCCGGCAGCAAGGCCCGGCGGCAAGGCCCACTGTGCTGATGACACGCTGTGTGACCCTCCCCCCGTGGTCTGATTTCCCCTCCTGGGCCCCACGAGCCACGCCCCCCTCCGTAGTCTGTCCTGAGGATGAATGTCCGGCACGTGCTTGTCCTCGCGTGAGAGGTCTGGAACGCCAGAGAATGCGTATCTGTCTGTCTGTCTCCTCCCCAAGCACAAAAGACTTTGAGCTCCTTTGAGAAAGAGGCTGTGTAAATGCAGCACAGCTCCAGGGTCGCCGTTGCTACAAGGTGCAGGAATGACGTCACCATGTGGTCCCCAATGGGCCTTTGGTCAGTTCAGGCTCTCAAGGGGGACAGTGACCCAGCCGGCTAAGGAGTCAGGATTCCCAGGTCTCTTCTCAGGGCGGCACCTCCCAGGTAACTCCGCCAGACTGGATGGCCACGCCGGCTGTCCCACGGTGGCCTCGGCATCAAGCCCACCTGGAGGACCTGTTAGAACAGATTCCCGAGCCCCACTCCCCGTTTCTCATTCAGCGGGTCCAACGTGAGGCACAGGTGCCCAGGGGGCCGTGCTGCTGCTGGGCCAGAGAACCGCTGCTCTGGAGGATCCGTAACAATGCACTCATCCCCCACTCCCAAGGTGACAGAGTGCTGGGCCGCGGGGCCTGCGCCAGGGCCCCGGGCCAGGTGCGTGGTCTGGCCTCCTGCGGAGGGTGTCGCCAGGGTGGTGTTGAGCTGTAATCATTGTTTTTCTTCCAGAAGTGTGCTCAGTAGACTGTGGCACTCACGGCGTCTGCATCGGGGGAGCCTGCCGCTGTGAAGAGGGCTGGACAGGCGCCGCTTGTGACCAACGCGTGTGCCACCCCCGCTGCATTGAGCACGGGACCTGTAAAGATGGCAAATGTGAATGCCGAGAGGGCTGGAATGGTGAACACTGCACCATTGGTAGGCAAACGGCAGGCACCGAAACAGGCACATATTGCTTTATTTTCATAAATCGTAGATCGATAGTGATGGTCGTGCATTGCAACCGGCTGTTCCTTCAGGGACACAAGTGCTCTCCAACCTTCTCGCTGCCTCTCCAAATCCCCACAGGGGTGGCGAAGGGAAAAGCAAGGTTCCCTATCGGAAAAGGCTTTCCCTGCTTTCCAGAATTTGAGATTGGGAGTAAAGGGTCAGAATTAGAAGATCCATCCAAATTACTGACCTTGGGGAGGGGAAATGCACATGCATGGGAAATTGTTATAGCCTGGAGATTTAAGCTCCCCAATGTCTGTGGTCTGCATATCACCCTTTTTTCGATGTTCGCCTAGCTAGCTGGGTCCCTGGATCCCTGCTTGTTGGCAACAATTGAACTCATTTATTTTAGACAGGGTTGGATGCAGGCAGGCTCCCAGGTTTCCTGGGTAGCCAAGGACCACTGTAATAGGTTTGAGCATCCTCTTGATGTCCCTAGACAAGGCTTCCTCCTGGGCCCATCACCACCACCACCACTGAATGTCTCCTCTGGTCCCATTTCATTCTCACTCAGCCCCCTCTCTGTATACACTTCCAACTGAGAGGGTTTTAAAGATCATTTCCTTTGTTGAGAAGTAATAGTTCTCAAGGTTTTTTTGGGGGGAGGGGCCGGTTTTGTTTGGTTTTTGTTATTCTTATAGTTTGAGTGGGAAAATCCTTGATTGACTGTACCCAATGTCCCTTTAATTGAAGAGAAGGAAGCCAAAGCTCTGGTTTTCCATCTCTCAGACAGTTGAGCTCCCCTACATTTTACCTCCAGTTTTCAGCTTTGCTGTTTTATCAAGTCAGGTCCGGGGTTCACTTCATGCCAAGCTGGCTAATTCACTCGCTTGCATGAAAACGCTCAGAGATGTCTCCAGCCAAACTCCTGCCTTACCCCCTTGGGTTCTAGCTGTCACGTTGGGGGCCCTCTTCTCTGTCCCACCCCAAAACCCTAGTCATAGGTTGTCCACCTGGCGTGAGAGACGGGGGTGAGGAGCTTGTCCAGGGCTGACTCATGAGGCCAGACTCAGTTTTCCATGCTGTGCATTTGGGTGCTCAGGCAGAGGTAATGTGCACTCTGCATTAGACTTCCCTGTTCCGTCTAATTGGACATCAAAGGGCAGCGCGCCGATCCGGCCACAGCCGTAGCACTGGGACCCTGCCGGGACAGCCTGTTGGCAGTGAATTGTTTTTGCAATCTCTCAATGATGCTTCAGACCCTGCTCCCCCTGTGGCCACTTTCATCTTCAGCTCCCTGCAGAGTCGGGGGGGAGAATTCAGAAGACTTGCAGGGGCACTTTGAGATTCTAACTAATAGCTTCCACTGTCAGGGACGTTCCCCGTGATATATTTTTGCATGCCCGCTGTGATTTAAATACTTCCCAGTTCTCCATACCTCTATTGCCCCTGGTCTTACCCCCAAAAGAGCTCTTGCCCTCCTCCCCCCAGTAATCTTTAGGTAGAAATCTACTTTCTCTCCATCTACACAACCCAACTTCCCCTCCCCATGGCTCTCCCCTTCCCACATCTGCCGAGGATTTAGTGCCCCACAGGGATGCCTGCTGGCTCTCTGCTCCCTCCTGCCCTCTCTACTCTGGGAATAGCTCACAGGAGGGCAGCCCAGATGGATCAGAGCAAACCACGGCCGGCAGGCCTGCTGCCTGTTGTTCTATGTTTTTTGAGCTAAAAATAGTTTTTACATTTATTATTAAGCACTGAAAACATGTTTAATATCTTCTTGCACTTGACAATTACATGAAATTCAAATTTCAGTGTCCGTAAACAAATGTTATTAGTAGACAGCCACACCCACTCATGGATGTACTGTCAGTTTCCACATTTGTCGCTGCGTTGAATGATTGGGACAGAGGCCTCCTGGTCCACAAAGCCATTTGTTATCTGGTCCTTTGCGGGGGGGGGGGGGGGGGAGGGGGGAAGCCAATCCTGAATTAGAGAGTCACACAATTCTTGATGGAGAGAGGAGAAAGAGAGGTGGGTCAGTGTTTGCATGAGGAGAAGGACCCCTGTTGTGGCTTGAAGGACATCAGGGGCCGAGAGAAAGGGAGAAGGTGCCAGTATGAGCACGTGGAGTGGAGAGAAAACTCGAGTTGAAGTAAAGTGTCTCTGGGGCCTTTGGAAATGAGATGGGAAGATGACTCAGTAGAAAATGGTGAGGACATAGCCAGCAGAGAACACAGGCGATGTCTCATTCTAGCTAGCCCTCTGGGTGGGATGAATTGGAAAAAGGTGTTTCTGCTACTTGAAATGTTTGGTTCAAGATTCACATCTCCGTGCGCTAAGATACTTGAGTTCTTGAGAGACATAGAGAAAATGCAAATTTATATGCCACGTCAAGCTCCCAAAATGAAGAGAGCGGTGATCTGGGCAAGCCTCTTGTTCCGAACAGTGATCTCTTGTGACTTTATGAGTTACTTACAGCTGTGTAACTTTCAAAGATCTTTATCACCCAGTCTTTTCTTGTGAGAAATTAGAGCTCTCTGGTTTCATTTGTAGGATAGATGCTGTCTCCTCATAGTTGTGTTCCCTGGGGTTTGCTCAAAAAAAAAAAAAAAAGGCCAGACATACCTTGGTTGCTGAGACTTGCTATTCAGAATCTAGAGATGTTCTTACGTGCATAATTGCTTCCTTTGCTTGTCCACCTCTGGCCCCAGAGCTGTTGCGTGGAGTTTTCATCTTTTATTTTGAGCAGACACTCCTGTCCATTCATTTTAAGTAAATGCCACAATTTACAAACACAGAGAAAGGAAAGAGGGCTCCTTGGTCCACTCCAAGTAGAACCTCAAATGCTGTATTTTGAAAATAGAAATAGATAAGAATGAAATGGCACCTGATCTGCAAACAATGTACTGGGGGATTTGGGGTAAGGAGGAGCACTGGATGGCTATGGTTAGGGAAATTGAGTTGCCTGTGGCCTATTTTCAGAGGGTCCTAGGGAGGCTGTTTGCTTGGGTCATTGCCAATAGTCCACTGAATAACTCCCATCAGCACTTGTGGATCAGATTTATTTTGCTGTAGGAAACAAGATGATAAGATGAGGGGGGGCAGGGGGGCGAGGGAGGAAGGATGAGGGTAAAACCATAGACTTCTAACACAATAGGGTAGAGTCACTGGGATCTAGCCATGTTTAGCCAAATGCACTTCTGGAAGTTTTTCAACCAAATCATATTTTTTATATTTGGAAATTGAGTATATATCACTAGAGAGTAAATATAAGGAATACCATTTCGATGGTAACCATTAGAGCTAAGTTATTGGTAGCCTGGATTCTACCGAGCAACGATTCTTATATTACTTCTTTTAACAAGTTAAATACAAGGTATGGTTAAAAGTTATAGAATTGCATAAAGAAGAAATAAGCTTTGAATCCAAATCAAGCACAATTCATGTATATCTTTGCAGTATATTAGCATTATTTGGATAGGCTGCGTTTATTCTTATGAATAAATCAGAAGGCACATTGTGTGGGTAGAATAGCTTTATTCTAAAGTGGGTTGTTTTTTTCTATAACCTGCCACTACCACCACCACCCCTTATTAATACAGGGGATTTAACTGCAGAAGGCCATCCAAGGCTATAGCACCAGGGCATAAAGGAACCAAAGAATAGGTCAAAAATCACTACCAACTATGGTAAACTGGGATAAGCGTCTCTTGCATTATAAAGAAATAGAATAGACGTTAGTGTGTTTTATGAGCAGAATAGTTGGGCAGTACAGGGAGAAACCAACAATCGTGTTGCCATTGAATGCCAGGAGGAAAGCTAATTATCTCCTGAATGTGGATTGTCCAGACATCCATTCTGAATAATACAACCTAGCACGCCCATAGAATAAACCCACCAACGCTAGGCACCGACCCTAGGTGAACTGCTGGGTATCTGGGCAGCGAGTAATGTGTATAATGGTTATTTCAACTTGTTTACTTTGTCTGTGTGGTCCTGACCTCCAGGTGCTTTTCAGAATCATGAGGACTCTGTTTCTAGGACCGTGTGGGGCTGAGTGACCTGCCATGTGCCACAAGTCAGAAAAGTTTTCTCTTTCCTCTGTCGCACGGGGCCCTTCTATTTTTCCTCTTTAATTGGTTAGGGGAAGAAATAGGTTCTTCTGATGTTAATAAGGAAAATGAGTCTTTACCCAAGGTAGAACCAGCCATGAGAGGATCTTGTGTGCTGATTAAGTGATTGTCATCTAAAGTAGACAGGTCATAGTCCAAGAGGGAGAGAGCTTCAGAACTACAGGGAACAGGTTGGGAAGAAAACGGCTGTCAAAATTAACCAACTTCAGACCGAATACGGATGCTTGTGCATCTCAGTCCAGCTTCATTCTATGTTATGGAAACTTTCTTCTTAAAGCTATTAACCTTGAACATTTGCGCTTTTGTGACTACGCTGAGATCAAATTGAGATGAAATTAACCACTGTGGAAGGGAGGCCTCTTTACCACCAGGTCTGTGGAAGCAGCTAATTCTCTGATTGGTTAATTAACCCATTCCTCTGGGGGCCCTGACTTGAAGCCTGTCCTAGGAGCTTCATCTTTTTTTGAAGTAAAACCCTAAAGTGATGGTCTTTCATGTTAAAAATTATAAACAAACTCTTAGCAAAGAATAAAAGATGTTCCACTTCTGATTTGCCTCCCGGCCCCCACAATTTGGCCAAAATGTGAGCCTTCTTATTGAAGACCAACAATCACCATGTGCCCAGAAGTTCTCGCTGAATCTGGGTCAGGCGGTCTGCATAGGTTTCTTACCCAAACCCAGAACAAGGGCCAGGAGGTAGAAGTTACAGGGACACATTTTCACGGCACTGCAAAAGGTGAGCTACAATAAAAGGGGGGAACTGCCTCACCAGCAGTGAGAGTCTCATCCCTGAGAGTGCTGTCTTTCTTGGCCTAGATGTTGAAGAGGGGTGTTCAGCATCCATCGGAAGGTAGACTAGTTAGACACAATTCTTGCCCTAACTTTTTTTAATATATTTTTATTGATTTCAGAGAGGAAAGGAGAGGAAGAGAGAGATAGAAACACCAATGATGAGAAAGAATCATTGATTGGCTGCCTCCTGCACGCCCCACACTGGGGATCCAGCCCGCAACGTGGGCATGTGCCCTGACCAGGAATTGATCTGTGACCTCCTGGTTCATAGGTCGATGTTCAACCACTGAGCCACACCAGCCGGGCTCTTGCCCTAACTTGATGGCTCAACCATTCTGGAAACATGAGGATGGAAACATTTTTTGCCGTGTGACCTATGTGATTTCGAAATATCTGCCCATGCAATGAGCTCCCATCAGAAAACATGAAGGGAAGAAGGTTTGGCATCTTAGTCCTGTGGGATGACAGTGACTTGGAGCATCCTTTGACCCAACCCCTTCATGTTTCAGAGGATTCATTGACGCACTAACTTGTAGCCCATAGTAACAGGGCCAGACCCAAGGAGCAAAAAGGTTGGTATTACTGACTTTGCTCAGACAAAGAACTAAAAACAGAAAATCCATGGGAGAAAGTTAGCATGAGGAACATTCCAGACTCAAAGGAAACATATAAGAGTCACAGCTGTTGTAAAAAATGGGATGCACTGCCCTAGTGTGTGCGGCAAGCTATCACTTCCAAGTCTATGATTCTGGATCCCACAATATGAACTCAAGACTTAACACGAAAAGGAAAGGGAAGCCAAGTGGGCCCTGGAGATCTGAGCTCCATTTGATACTCATGGCATGCGATGCTTTCTGTTAATGTACAAGTATATGTCATCGAATATGTACATAGGGCTTTTAAAAGTAAGCATTAAGAAAAACTGTAATTAGTTCATCACACTCATGATTCTACTAGTATTATTGCTGAGGGATGTGGCAAAAGTAGGTAGCGATGTTAGACCTGAGGAACTTTAAAGAACAATATTAAGGAAAGTGCAGATATTGTAAATATTACAAACGCAATATGTAATTGACTGAATTTAGAACACACGTGGATGAGATCTCTAAGTTCCTGTCCACATGTCCAGAATTGTATTGCTTCTGATCAAAATCACGAATGGGCTGTTCTAGTACAATTAGATCTTCCTCCTATCGGAGCAGGGAAGGTTTTCTGCTCTGCTCCATAATATACACTTGACATCAAAGGGTAGATCAAGCAGAGGGCTGGCTCAGCTGGTGATGTGCTGTTGAATTGTTGAAGATAGTCAGCGGTGCTTTGCTGTTAGTCTGTCTGCTCATTTTAGCTCCCATCTACACTGAGTGGCCAGATTATTATGATCTCTGAACACATAATAATCTGGCCACTCAGTGTATATCCTATACAATTAAAGGCTAATATGCAAATTGTCCCCTCGACCAGGAGTTTGACCAGCAGGCAGGCCGGCCAACTGCCCATGTCCCCTCCCCCTGGCCAGGCTGGCCGGACCCCACCCATGCATGAATTCATGCACCGGGCCTCTAATATATATATATATATATATATATATATATATATATATATATATATATATATATATACTGAGTGGCCAGATTATTATGCATTCAGAGATCATAATCTGTCCACTCAGTGTATATCCGGTTTATCTAGGGTGTCTTTGGTGCATTGAAAGATATTCTTACATAGTCTGAATAACCAGGCTCCACTTCATCCATTTATGTTTGTGTTTGTTAAAAGAGGGAGATGGTGTTAAAGTAGGGGCTCATCTATCTGTGTCCACTGCTCTTGACTCGGGACAATGCAAGTGTGATAATGAAGTGCTCAAGACAGAGGCTTTTGTGTGCATCTTCCCGAGATCAAATCTAAGCAAGTTTCCTAAAGTCTATGTGCCTCAGTTTCTTTGTCTGTAAAATGGGAATACTAAAACTACCTACCTGTTTGGGTTATATGTAAAGTGCTTGGCACAGTGTCCACCATACAGTAAGAGCCAAATAAATGTGAGCTGATGTCATCATCATCACCGTCACCATCACATCATTATCTAGTACCAGTGTAAGAAACTAAAGGGCAAGAGGATTATCAACTAAATTCTCATTAAGACATTTCTACTACTTTCGACCTCCCTTTGACCTATCTGCCTCCCATCCATCAGGCAGTTGATAGCATGTCAAAAATAATACCGACCCACTATTAATTTCCTTAAAAAGTTCTGTAATGTGGCTGGAACCTGGTTCTTACAGAGAAGCATAAACTGCCTCTCTTACCTGGAATTAAACCCACTTCTCTTACCAAACATCCCAACAGTACCTGGAATCAAAAATCTGAATGTCCTTTTGTTAATAGAGGCTTATTGTGAAGTTGGAGTTTGCTACTTTCAACCAAAATTTCTCAAACTAGGTCTAGGAGAACTTGTTTTTAACTCTGGATTGATTTTTATAAGTACAGTTTAAAAAAAACAAAACACCTGTTTTAAAGTAGAAGTTTGGGATTCTGCTGTTATTGAATAGGATAGGATTTCAGACGTTAGGACGGATACTGTTCTCCTTTAAGAAGGAACCTGGCATCTCTCACATTTGAGGATGCTGCCAGGTCAGGGTCTCTTAGAACATCTTGTCCTGGTCTCTCCTTTACTTACTTCATCTCAGTCCTCAGGGCTCTGGGTACCACATTTATATTTGCAGTGGTGCTGTGCACAGGAACAACCCAGGAGGCTCTACTTAGTAGCACACATCCCTTTAGGAGACCCAAACTCTCACTGATTTCTGTTCCTATTCAGCCCAATAAGCTCCACAATTATCCTCATTTCTCCCACGCTGCAATTGCTCCACTCCTTGGAGAAGACCCATGGGTAATATCTGGGTAGTCTTTGCAACTCCTTGGCTCATCTCCTGGGTTATCAGAATCCCAGATGCTCATGTGAGAAGCAGATTTCATGTTTCTTCCCAAGTTGGCTGCCTAATGGGGTTCAATCTCAAGCCACTTTTGTGATAGCACTCTGTTTTATAGCCTCCTTCAAAAGGCTCGCCCCGATGGCCTTTGGAAAACAGGGTGTCATCGTTGTGCAAACCCACCAGCGAGAGGCCGGGTCCATTGCTTTCCTCCTGTCCTTCTGTCGTGCATTTCTGTGCATCATTGTCATCGGACCCACCGAAGGCCACCCTATCATTGACCATCTCTGAGTTTTGCCCCTCCTGGGTAACAAAGAAACCGCACCAAATAGCAGCTAGGAGAGAGCTAAGTATTTCATCATAAACATTCTCGGGATAATTAGAATGGATTAAATTACAAGAGAAAATGCATTTAGTTAATCTTTCTTCTAATTAAAAAAATATCCCTAGTTTTAAGTAAAGTGTTTGTTCTTAAAAACATATTTTCTTTGTGACCAGTTAAGGGGGAGGCCTTGTTGGTCCTCAGTGATAGGAAGCAACATCTGCAAAGTAATTAAAAGCTGCCAGCCAGTGGGTTTTATTATTGTTATTGAGATCCTTAAGGAGCCTGCTCAGTCTCCTCGGATGCCTTTCACCACAGAATTCTCCGCAAACGACCTCATTCCATGGCTCGTGGTGGCGTTACTGTCTTTCCGTTTCCAGGTCGTCGAAGATGTGGTTGGCTCCTCTTGGTCAAGTGCCAAGTGAGGAGACTAATTCAGCAGAGGTATATGTACTTCTCCACGTGATCAGGGAAATTTTGAGTAGGTGACATCAGACATGGCTCAACTCAACTGCAGAGCTCACTCCCACTCTCAACCCAAATATTTCTAGAAGTTTCCACGGGGTCTTACCTGCTCATGTTTAGCCCATTCAGGTTCTTCCAGCTCGGTGTTCTCATTAAAGCCTGCTGCCTATGAAATTCACTTTAGGGGAACCCTACAGGACCGCCCCTCTACCAGGGTCCGGGCCGGGGGTGTGCGAGCCGGCACCCTTAGCCCCACTTAGCTGAACCCACACAGCGAAGGGGAGGCTGCCACCCTCCCCCACGCCGGGGCCCTTTACCAGCTGCCTCCGTCCATGCTCCTTTGAGAAAACAGCCTTTCACTTTTTGCCCATAGCTCCTCTTGCCTACGTCCAGGGCTTGTCCCAGGGCTGGGCTGCCGAATAGACACCAGGGGGTCCTTTGCCCCCTCGCCTCCCCCTGTCCCCAGACCCCCTGCACACTCCCAGGGCTGGTGGAGGATGCCCCAGTTCTTCACACACAGCCAGGCTCCGAATCCCAATTTGGACTCAGGTAGGACCCCTAGCATCTCCACAGCCATCTCTTCACGGAACCCTCCTGCTCCTCCTCATGTATGTTCAGGGTTACTTCCGCTCCACGTCAGCTCCAGGGCAGATGAGAGCACTGAGGTCTCCCACCCTCAGGACAGTTGTGTCGTGGGAGGAATGGAGAGAGAACGGCTTCCATATCCTCGAGGCTCCAGGCTTCCAGTCGTTTCTGGCGTAGCTCTTTGAGGCTGACGGCTCTAACCACCCAGCGCCACACAGCCCAAATCACTACATCGCAACAATTGCATCCTGCCAGACCCCAGAGAGAGGAAGGCTTCTAGAGACAGAAAGGCCCACATCAGTGCTGCTCAGAAAAAAATTAAAATTGATGAGACTCCCGGGCCACACATTTCAAGCGTGGCTGAAGCAGCACCTGCTCAAATTAGCAATGACGTTGATCACCATGTGGCCCAGAAGGGTTGTCTGTCTAAGCAGAGTCATGGGCTCTGATAAGTGTGGATGGCATTTCTTTATTTTATTTTTTTTAATGATGCTTCAACATCAAGAGGACTTGCCAGACAGCCCTAATGGTCTAGAAATAATGCCGGAGGATGAGGGCCCCCAACGGTTATGAAATCACCACCTCCAAGCACCAAGGAGACCTTTGTGCCTGAGTTTATCCCAACAAGTGAGCAAGGCAACACACACTCTCTAACGACGGAAAACGCGTAGCCACCGGCGGCTTCCGCTTGGCAGGGAGCACCTGGCAGCAGGCAGTGAGGCTGTTCCTGGCCGTGAGGGGCATGAGAGCCCACAGCCCGAATGTCACTGCTGACCGCCATGCCCGTGAATAAGGAGAGAGACTGAAGACATCGGAGGCGTAAGAGAACCTAGCTTTGCCCTATTCACTGGGGGGCGCAGGCACGTCGAGTTGGGCCCCTTAAGCATGTGGCTATCAACACCACGCCATACATACTTGGGATGTGCACTGATGTGACTTTTTATTTCCATTTAACGGGGCCAAGAAAGAGCTGTATCCCTTCACTGACAGACCTGCGCTCTGGGGGTCTCCTATGGGAAATGTTAGCATATCCTAGAGCTGCCTGGCGCAGGAATCAACCTACCCAGAGTTCAACAGCTTGGAGCACATAATACACAACACCCACTCTTACGCTCGCAGCATCTCCCACACGGCGTTTGTGGAATGTAACATCCTCCTCTCCGCTAACTATTAACACTCGAGGGCGATGCATTACTGTTGCCCTTATGGTGCGGTGAGCGGGTGGGTCTGGTGTGGTGAAAGGTGTAGCAAAGGAGTTAAATGCAGGAGCTCTGGGATCTGACAGGCCTGGCTTTGAATCCAGCCTCCATCAGCGGCAAGCTGGGTGGCCTTTGCCAAGTCATGTAACTTCAGTACCTGATTTTTTCCATCCGTCAATCGGAAACAATGATATCTAAGGGCGACTGTCATGAGGACTTCACGTAACACAGTGTTGACACTCCATAAATGTTCACGTAGCCCTAGCCGGTTTGGCTCAGTGGATAGAGCATCGGACTGTGGACTGAAGGGTCCCGGGTTCAATTCCGGTCAAGGGCACATGCCCAGGTTGCCGGCATGATCCCGAGTAGGCGGCGTGCAGGAGGCAGCCCATCTATGATTCTCTCTCATCATTGATGTTTCTCTCTCTCCCTCCCTCTCCCTTCCTCTTTGAAATCAATAAAAAATAATAATAATTAGTGCCACCCCATCCTGCCTTGACCTTAGTTTGCCCCGTGTGTCTTTTCAGAGTGACCAGTTAAGGAAGCATTAACGGTATCATACGACCACACAAGGCAAGGGCCCAAAACCCCAGGAAGAGAGGCTGGTGGGAACCCTGATGGGTTAAGCCAGGTGTCTGGGCCCCCCTCCTATTTCACTCCTGCGGGAGGAGCGTGGGATACCTGGATTACACGGCCTGAAGAAGGGAGGACCAGGGGAGCGAGAGGCAGGCAGGGAGAGCGCAGAAATGGCCCAGGGAGGATCCGACTGCCATTGTAACAACATGTGTGTTAGAAACAGAAGCCAGAGAACCGCACGTATGTTATCGCGTGCATGCCAGGGTCCACACCTGCTCTGTCTGCTTCCCGCTGAGCAGTGGCTGCTGTGTTCATTCACTCGTGGAACATCAGCTGAGCACCTGCTGGGGGCGGGGTGCGGCCTGTACCTCCTCCGGGTGACCCCTGGGCAGCGGGGCTCAGAGAGAAGGGGTTTGCAGAGGGGTGGTGACGGTAGACCCCCACTGCTTAGCCTCCTCGTGAGACTTTGCTGTTTTCTAACTCGAGACACCCTGGAGTTTCTGCCAATGATTTTTGGTTGACTTTTCAGCATTCTTCCTCGCTCACAGCTTCCCAAGGCGATCAGGAAGGAAGGAAGCCTTCGGCTTCAAATGGTAGTTTGAGTTCATTTGTTACACAGTGTAATTAAGTCAAAGAAAGCAGTCAGGTATCAAACTGTGTGGATACACACAAATGACTCCCTCATAACTGTTAATATTTTCAACAACGCAAGAAATTTAGTTAAATCAAATGAAGATGGCAAGTCATTAAATTTTTATTTTCCTTCCTATCCTTATTTATCTTTTAATCCTCCATATATGGCGCAACGTGTTATTGTTAAATAACACTCGTTAATTAAGTCTCATCTTCTCTTAGCTGTAGCTATGTTTTTATTGATTAGGAAAACCTTCAGACGTTTATAATCTAATTTGGTTGGCTTACTGCTTGGGCATCTCTCAGGAAGAAAACCTTGAGGTGTAAAGGTGGAATGACTGGCGAGGGAAAGGAGTGGGAGAAACCGAGTTTTCTTTTCGTCCCCCCCTGGCAGGAGGCTGGGCCGGCCTCTCCCCTGTTAGGGGAGTTGGCCTAGATTTGGATAATGAGGGCACTATGAATCCAGTCTCTTCGTTGACTACAAGAAAGGGGAGGGAGGGCAGAAAGAGTCGTACACACCAATGCCCCTGAGCGGGCGAGGCTAGAGCAACGTTGAGTGCCCCACGCGCGGGGAGGACAGTAGGGAGTGGTCTCAAACTGGAAAGGGAAGCGCATCTGCGCAGGGCAGACACGCCCACCTCCCGCTGAAGGTTGCCCGGGAGCCTCGTTTTGCCAAATTTTCTAATTCTCAATAGAAGCCAGAGATCAGGATTGTTGTGCATAGTCTCCCAATTCTCAAAAGTTGGCAAGCCATTCAAAGTGTGCGAGAGTGCTGTGCAGGTCACGCAAACGAGGCGGGGTGGGAGCAAAGGGAGGCCCCATCCGTGGCCATGGACACATCCCCTCTGCAGTTTGGAACTGAATCTGGGGACGTCACTGGCCTGGACTGAGCCTGGGACAGCTTTGGCTCCTTTACTTTAATGGTCCAACTCTCCTGGTGACTGGTTTAAGCTGGCGGGAGTCTCCAGACCAGGGTACAATGGGGACACTTTGCACTTTCACAGTGAATTTTCTCCAAGGAGCTCAAAAGACTTTGTGTCGCCTCAGTCAACCTCACAAGAACCCCCAGGAAGCGGGCAGGTAGCTATTGCCCCCAGAGCCGCAATGAGCATCAGCAGATAGCATTGTACACAAGGCAGCTAGGGTGACTCATTGATTTAAATCCATGGCCTACATACTTGGCGAGCGCAGCATCCAAGAGGCCTGGGTTTCCCTTGACTGCCCCCTCTGCTGCCCTTTTTGGCTTTTCTTCCTTCCATCTGCTCTAGTCGATGGCTAAGCTCCACATCTCAACAATGTACAGGCAAACCCAGCCAGCGACCACTTTCTGTCTGTGTGTGCGTGTGTGTACACATGTGTGTGTGTGCGTACACGTCTGTGTGTGCATGCATGTGTGAGCACCCATCTGACTTCGCGGCAGGCACAGCATGGCCCATCCCCACCCATTCCAGCACGTCTCCGCATTGGTCTTAGGTCTGATGTCGCGCTCTGAAATGCTACTTTTGTAAATGTTCAACACCTAGAAACTCCAGATAGGTGTCTTTAGGATTCTAGACACATGCTAATGATTCATGCTGCTGGGGGCTCCCGCATCACTTTCTCTTCCTTAGATGGATAGAATTTCCATCTCCTTCACAGAGCCGACATCCGTGCCCGCTCTTTGGCCAATGGGTTAATAGGAATGGCCATGCAAAGCTGTGATGGGGGCCCCAGTGCTACAGTGAAGGGTCGGGAATGAAGATCTCTGAGTTGCTTTGGGTGGGACAGCCGAGAAAGTCACACTGACCGGCAGTGATTGGAGTTCTACCTCTGTCATCATTTCCCCTCCGTGACGGCCCAGCCCCTTCCCCGCGCTTCATAGGCATAGCGCTCTCTGCCCTGCTTTATTCAGGGGAATCTTCCCAGAGAGGAGATTCCAGTACAGCAGGGTAACCTGGTGATCCTTCTCCCGGGAGAGCAGAGCACAAGCGTCCTGCATTGTACAGATCGCCCTGTTCTTCCTCCCAAAGCAGCTCAGCTCCAGCTACCGCTCCCAGCATGATCGTGCACTGCAGTCACTCACCATCTCTGCCTGCGAGTGTATCATAAACACCCTGCAGAGGCCGATGCAGAACCAGAGAAACACGTGGCCATTTCACATGCGTGTGTTGGGGAGAGAACCGGACTGACTGACCTTAGATGAGCAGAGGCTGGCGTGCCCACCCGCTTCCCACCTGACCCCGCTAACCGGGCACTGACCAGTCAAAGCAGACTGCCTCCTCTGGGGGTGACAACTTGAAAGGTCCCACCGGGAAGTGTTGGCAATCTCTTGGTCTGGTCAGGAGTGCAGTGGATTGAGCAGCCAGATTCAAACATGCTGTTTTAGCTCGTCCCAGGAGGTCAAAATCAATGTCGCGTGTCTTTAAGGTATGGAGATGGTTGAGGTACAGGAAGAGGCGGCTTTCCTGGCTGCCTTGGGAGAAAGTGGCTTGGCTGTCTGCGTGGCTGTTCAGGACGGAAACTTCCAAAGGTCAGCGAGGCTCCTCGTGGGCTTTATTCATCACGCCTCTCAAGGTGTCATGCCAGCAAGTCACCGTTGGTATGTTTTACCCACCTACACGAACATACATACGTTCTTGGGAGTTAAGGGTCACCCTGTTGGGGACACCTCTGGTAGAACAGCCTCAGGATGACATTCTAGAAATTCAAAAATGACAGGGAAGCCCCCGGCATCCTCCATGCTGCCGAATCCGGTGAAGCCTGAAGTGTCCTGTCGGACAGTGAAGGGAGTGTCACGGAGATGGCCCCACACAGTAGGTCTGCCGGCAGATTCAAGTCCACCTGGCTGAACTGGCCTCCGGGTCCGATTGGCTTCTACAGGCAAACAGGGGCAGCCAGGGAGGCTCTCATGTAGACGCCCTGGTCAGCAGGAAGCGGCCCTGCGGGCTGAGCTAAGTGTCCGGCCAGACCGGCAGGCCACGTGGACGCCGGGTTCACTGCTCTCGGCACACTGGGACGGCTCTTCCTTGCCATTTACATTCTGCTCCCATCACCAGTGAGATTGGGTTGCACCAAGTAATGCAACTTTAAAATATTTTCTGAGCAGGGAAGGCACACATCACAGCGTTATAAAATCATGTCTTTCAGGAGACATTAAAACGTTACTGATCCTGAACACAGCGGCGTAAAAAGCCCAAAGCCAAGACCATGAGGGGAAGGGGGCAGAGGCCCCGGAAACAGCATGAGACCGATTCATACAGGCAGTCGTTCAAGCCAGGCTGGGAATTACAGAAGCTAGAAATGCACATTGCTGGAGGGGCGGGCGTTTCCTGGTTATTTGTTTTCCTACCAGGCTGTGCCTTCACCCCTTTCCCTTGCAACCCTTGGAACATGGTCTCTAGGAGAGGCCATTCCTTCGGTTTGGCCAAATGCTGGCTCAGGTTTATACCAAACCAGTGGGGACTAAAATAACGAGAAAGGCCAAATAATAGATTTTTTTTTTCATGTGTTTTGAATCTACTGATTGACCGAATTCCCTTTTCAGATAATAACAGCTCACACTTATCAAGCACTGACCATACGACTTGCCAGCCCCCATGCTGGAGTCTTCACATAACATAGCTTCTCTCGTCTCCTCCTCATAGCCATCGCATGAGGTAAAATCTGTTGTCAGCATCATTGCACAGGTGAGAGACCTGGCTCCGAGAGGTGACGCTATTGATGTCAGTCGTAACTGTCAGCCACA
Source organism: Plecotus auritus (assembly GCF_963455305.1). Lineage (NCBI taxonomy): Eukaryota > Metazoa > Chordata > Mammalia > Chiroptera > Vespertilionidae > Plecotus > Plecotus auritus. Next base: position 8,826,811 of record NC_137773.1, on the reverse strand, counting down.
GGGGGAGGTGAGTTCTAAATCCAGGTGCACTTGACAGAGACCAGGTGGAGCCATTACACTGTTTTGATCACCTGCTTTGACCCCAGGTAGTGGCAGCAAGAGGATGATGTTGGAGGCCAGCAGTGAAATCAAGGTATATGGCACCAGGCAGACAGCCTCTCCTGTTAGGAAAGTCACCCCCTGCAGGAGTGTCTCTTTGGTGATGGGGGGCAATCCCCCTGGCAGAACGCTTTGGGGTTGTTCTGCTTTCCCAGTGCCCCCCAGGCCAAAAACGCACTAAGTGATCTCAGATTCCGAAAACGACTCCCTGCTCTCAGCCCAGGCATCACTGGCTCGCGACCCTAAATTCAAGCTGACTTTCTATCAGGAGTTCACATTTCCACCAACTTTTCATTAAATTAATTATTCAAAACAATTCCGAGTTCACATTCTCACAGCAACTGTAACTCTGCCATGACTATATTAAGGCGTAAATTGAACAGCATGTTTTACAATAAAGTTAATTTTATATTCACCAGAGAACTGAGTTATAGTTGCTGTGGGAACCATCATTTCGGATCTTGCGACTCTGGTGCATTTAAATTCTCAAGCTCAGCATTGCACAGTGCAGTGTATTCTGCATGGACGCTTGCTGCCTTCACACCTCAGCCTGGCCATCCTGAACTTGGAGACCTGTCCGGGTCTAACGTAGCAGCCTTCTAGTTTGCCCAGCCTTCTTGCTCATCCTAGTACCTATGACACTTTACAGAGAAGTAGCCACAAAAACAAGATGATGCCCGTTTTATCTTGAAAATGCCGGTTTAGGGGAGGCGGTGTCTCTTTGAAGCTCAGGTGGGGAGAAGCACTAAGTCTCAGGCAGTGTCAGTGACAGCAGGCTATGCCATTGCATTTGTGCGGAGCCAGGACTCCTATCCAGGGTATTTTGAGATCTGTGCTGTATTATCCAGCACACACGGGGTGACCTCTGAAAGCTCCAAGTCCTTGCCCGTACCATTAATCATGCGGGCATGCACAGCTGTGCATCAGAACTTATTGGCGCTCCAGAAAAGCTAAACCACATTTCCCAGAGCCACATAAAACCCAAGCATCTCTAAATCAAGATGCATTGTGGGGCCTCTCTAAAAAGGTACATCAGCAGAACTGGGCTAGAACTCGGGCTGAGTCCTGGTGGTATGGCATCCGTCATGTGCGCCAAGGTGAAGACAGGCTTGTTGGGAAGGAGTAGCAGAGGGAGATGACACTCTGAGATGGTCAGAGAGGTGAGGACTCCATCTACAAAGATTATCGATCGCTGGAGCTGTATTGGAAAAAGCAGTCGTGCTTTCTGCCTCCTGGGGGTTGCTCTGCGGCAGTTTGGGAGTGTGGGGGGGACTCTGCAGGTTGGCAGCTGAGCAGCAGGCCCCAGTCACCATTCCCTCATCCATTTAGCTAAAATGTGACTTAGCAGAAACCTGCTGCTGTTCTGCATGTTCAAAATGTATTTGAAAGGAGGGATTTTTGTTTCTCTGTAAATGAGAGGATTTGGAAGAGGACGTTCTTGCCTGCTAAGGGCAAGCTCATTATGCAAAACTAAAGAACAGCACCTAACAATAGCGTAGGCCTGATGGTGGGGATTCTGACTCCCATTCTGCTCTTTTTCAGAAAACAAGTCTCCTTAGGCCCACGCCGTGCCACACATAAATGCACCTGCTGGTAGAGACTATCGCGAAATTTGTATCTAAAGACCCTGTAAGGGCCAGTGGCCTCCCCTCAAGTCCTTGATCCGCTAAAATCTGTGTTGAGAACAATACTAGAACACTATATACGAATAGAGTTGCAAAGATCAGCAGAAGTTCTTTTTTTTTTTTTTTAATATATTTTATTGATATTTCACAGAGAGGAAGGGAGAGGGATAGAGAGCTAGAAACATCGATGAGAGAGAAACATCGATCAGCTGCCTCCTGCACACCTCCCACTGAGGATGTGCCCGCAACCAAGGTACATGCCCTTGACCGGAATCGAACCCGGGACCTTTCAGTCCGCAGGCCGACGCTCTATCCACTGAGCCAAACTGGTTTCGGCAGCAGAAGTTCTTGATGACTCAGGGTTACCTGGGTCACAAGGGTGGGAAAGAGTGAATGATGGACAGCACTGGATTCATGTGTAAGAGTGGGGGTGGAAGACGACTTGCCAGACAGAAGAAAGAAAAAAGAGGACAGATTGAAATGTTTTTATAGTTTCTGCACCAGTCAGAAAGTAACATAAAAGAAGATAAAATATGATTACTGTATGAGGTCATTGGACACATCGTGTTTTGAGAACAAATCTTCAGAGAATTTAGAGATTGGTTGTTAAGGAAGGCTTGATAAATTAATGAAGATAGATAGATAGAGAGATAGGTAGAGAAAGGATGGATGAATAACTGGATGGATGGATGGATGGATGGATGGATGGATGGATGGATGGATGGATGGAGATTGCTTTTTCTTTTAGTGTGTTTGAGTGCTATAATTCATATGGGTCCAACTGACCAATAGGAATAAATAGAATGCAAAGGGATTAAAAGTCCAGGTGGAATAACCTGGGAGGGTTTTTGGGGTGGTCCAAGGAGACCTGATTGCCAAGAACTAGACAAAGCTGGTGAAATAAATGCAGCTGCGTGGTCTGGGGTCATTACATTAATAAAGTTAGGAAGTTTGCTTGCTAGAGCTGTTCCATGTTAGATTGTCAAGCCTGACCCTAGGGACAGAGCCTGGGTGACCCCCTAGTCCTCTGCTCTCCTCCACCCATGCCACCATTTCCCTTCACTTCCAGATGTTGTTTTCAATAGTAAAGCAACTTGAAGAGGTGGGAAGAATCATCACAAAACCCAGCCTCCTCAAGCTCATTTGTTTGCTGATCCCCAACTGAGGAGCTGAATTTGTTTGCATCCACCAGAGTGTTATTTTATGGACAGTGTACTTCATCCTCGGCTTTTGTGTCCCAAAAGTCTTTCCTTTTGTAGAGATGTGTAGCGAACTCTAACCACATACAGAATTAGTTGTGCCATGTAGTCATGGTAGCAGGGCATGGTACAATGCCCAAACCACCACCAGGGCTTAGCAAGACTATTGCTAGAGCCCCCTCATGGCCAACCTCCCCATGTGCTCTCCTAGCACAAAGGGATCCTTTAAATTCAAGTCAGATCAGGCCACCCCTCTGCTCAAAACCCCCCGGTGGCTTCGTTTCATTCAGAATAAAGCCTGTATCCTTCCAGTGGACTGCGAGGCCTGCGTGACCTGACCTTACCCCATCGCTCTGTCCTCTCATTCTTCCTGCCCTCAGTCTGCTCCAGCCACACTGGCCACCTCGCTGTCCCTCCAACACCTCAAGTGCTGTATGCCTCAGGGCCTTTGCACCTACAGTGTCCTCCACTTGGACTACTGTCCCCCCAGATATGGGCATGACTTGCTTCCTCCCCTCCTGTAGACTTTTCACTCAAAGGTCACCTTATCAACAAAGACGTCCCTCACCATCCCATGTACAACAGCAATCCCCACCACACACCACCCCCATCACGATCCCCCTCCCTGTTTTTTCCCCTATATCAATTATTATCATTAATATGCTAGCTAAGGATGTGAAGTGCTGAGCCCCTGGTACTCACTTTTTTTTTTATTGTGGATCTCCCCCAATAGAATCTTTGAGAACAAGACGTTGTCTCTTCTGTTTACCAATGTATGCCCTGTGTCCAGAAAGCTCCTAGCATTTGGTAGATACACAGTAAATAAAGCCATGGTTCTACACCAGAGTTTGGCATATAATAACTCAGTGAGTGTTGGCTATTGGATTAGTATTCCTTCTTTAGAGGTCCTTTCACCCTTGACTCCTGCACGCTAGACTCATCAAAGACAAGGAGACCAGGGGCACCACTCAAGAAACCACCACCCAACTCAGGCAGGACATGTGGAGGTGGCTTCCCACGACAGAATCATTGTGGCACATTGTCTGGTTCTCCATCTTAGTTATGCTAACAGAGTGGGGCAAGCTCTAGACTGACTCCCTTACAGGAGCCCAGATTCACCCATTCATCGATCCACAGTGAAGAGGACTCACATCTCCTTCTCAGCGTAGTCCCTCCCTGAAAGGAACTCTATATAAGAAGTGAGGTCAAAATCAGAAGGTTGCTTGGGGAGCAAGGAATCAAAGCAAGAAGAAGACATTCTGAGGCCACCCCTCCCTATAGACTCCTACCTGCTGGAGGGGAGCAGAGTGCGTGGGCTCAGAGTTGGACGGGCCTGGGTTCAAACCCTGGGCTACCACTTTCAGCAATTGTGACCTTGGGCAAGTTCACCTCTCTGAGCTTCAGATTTTTCAGTCACAGTTGATGATGATGATAATTCGTACTCCAGATGGTCCTTGAAAGGACTCTATGAAATAATAAGGATAGGAAGTGCTGAGCCCCTGGTACCCACTCATCAATGGCAGGGGGTGTGACTTTATTTCCCTTCATTGAGCAGAACATGCTCACTTCTGAATTGACCTTGACTTGCTCTTGCTCTGCGGACCCCCTTTCCACTCCAGGCAGACCGCCGCTCTCTGTCAGCATCCTTCTCTGAGCCTGGCTGAGATTTCCAAACCCTGGGATCCTTCACAGTCTCACCTCGGAGACCTCTCGTATTTTAAGGGGATTCTGTGGATACCGTGTCACATCCATTATGTGCTGATCTCACTCATGTAATTCTCAGGAGATTACCTCATCATTCTCATTTCCATCTCAGTCTTCAGAGGGCACCTTCCTGGGGTCTTTGCTGTATTGACTATACTGATCCTGTTTTAAATAATAGTGAACAGTCGCTCCTTACGGCCAATGTGAGTGCAAATCAGAAGCTCCCTAAGCCACACAGACCCTCCTGCTACCATCTCAGGTGACTTTTTAAATAATACTTCCTATATAATAAAAGGGTAATATGCAAATCGACCGAACGGCAGAACGATGAGCACTTATCACCAGGGGGCAGATGCTCAATGCAGGAGCTGCCCCCTGGTGGTCAGTGCACTTCCCCAGGGGGAGCTCTGTTCAGCCACAAGCAAGGCTGATGGCTGGCGAGCACAGAGGCCCACTTCCGTGGCAGCACTAAGGATGTCCAACTGCGGCTTAGGCCTGCTCCCCTCAGGCCTAAACCGTCAGTCGAACATTCCCGGAGGGCTCCTAGACTACCAAAGGGCACAGGCTGGGCTGAGGGACCCCCTATCTCCCCCCACCCCCAAATGCACGAATGTTATGCACCAGGCCTCTAGTTTTAAATATATTTTTATTGATTTTAGAGAGGAAGGAATAGGGAGAAAGAAAAACATAAATGATGAGAAAGAATCATTGATCAGCTGCCTCCTGCACATCCCCTACTGAGGATTGAGCCGGCAACCCAGGCACGTGCCCTTGACCGGGAATTGAACTATGACCTCCTGGTTCACAGGTCGACATTCAACCACTGAGCCACAAAGGTCCAGGCTCAGGTGACTTTTAACAACAACAATAATAAAAAATAATAATATTAAAAACAACAATAATAATTGCTATCAATTCTGGAACATTTATTATGTGCATTTACAAGCAGTCTACACAGCATGTGTATTACATACATTTACACATAAGTACTTCATCAACTCATGCTTAGGCAGGTGATATGTATTCTCTCTTTGAAACCCCAACAACCAGGTATTATAACTGCCCTGGTTTTACAGTTGGAGGAACTAAGGAATGAATAATAATAAACAATTGTTTTTGCCCAAGATTACGCAGCCAAGGGATGGAGCAGAGATTTGAACCCAGGCAGCCTTCTAATAGAATGGTTCCTGGGCTGACCTCAATCTTTGGCCTGAGAAAGCAGCTGAGTCTCAAATCAGCCACCCAGTAAAAACGTCTGTGCCCTCTCCCTTGCCCTTGAATGCAGTTGCCTTGATCCCCACCATGCCTCACATGGCCCCCAATGAAAAAAAGCCAAGTCCACACTCTGAGTTCTCAATGATGACCTTTGTTCCCCATGCCTGACCCTAAACAGTCCCAGGGGAACAGGGACAGCTGGTCACCCCAGTTGAGAGCAGAGACTGTGCAGCCTGTCCACCTGATGTCAAATCCTGGGTCCACCACTAACCGACTCTGCAACCTTGGCCAAGTTACCTGACTTCTCTGTGCCTCCATGTCTTCGCCTGTAAAGTGGGAATAATAACAGCGACTGCATTATAGGGTTGTTGTGACGATTAAATGAGCTAATGCATGAAAGGCGCACGGAAGAGTACCGGGCACACCGAAATGTCTGTGTGAGGGTTGGCTGTTATTGTTGCCATTGTATTAAAAGCTTTCTAAAATCCATAACTACAGTCCTTGGGCAGATTCTTTGCCCTTTTTTAAAACATCTATAAGAAACACACATTTTAGTGATTTCCTTACATTTCCTAAAATTGTGCTGCAAACAGCGGCAACAACAAAAAAATACAAGGCCATTTATCGTTGGCCTGATTTTACGCCAGGTAAAAGAGAGCCATCAGCCTGCAGTAAGTAACAAGTCCGTGCCCGCCGGCCTCCTAGGTGTTATTTGTATTTTTATGACTCTCCCGTGGCTATAAGGATGCTCAGTGGGTGTAGAAATTGGATGGTTAAAAATAACAAATAAGAAATCAAAGTCGTGCCTTTGTCCCTGTTTCCATACCCGGTAGGTACCACATTCATTATTTGCTGGGCAGCTGTGGGAATAGCAGCACCAGGTACAACAATTTGATTACCCTCCAAAAACCAAATTAAACCACTGGGCCTTCTTATTATAGTCGTCCCTGCCTTTGTGTAACACTTGTCACCCTCTTAATCCACCCGCGCACCTCGCTTCTGTCTTGCTGGGCTCTCTGTTCTGTCTCCTGCCGTCAGGAGGTGTCGGCTCCGTCCACATCGAGAGGCACAGACCCGCTCCAGCACTCGTCCACGGCGCTGTCATCGGCTTGGTTTTGGACCCTGGGCCACAACCAGCTGTTCCTTTGCTTGGGGACATGCCATCCATCCAGGGACTTGGGGCGTGGCTAGCAGGAAGCTTTGCCTTTCACCTGGCTGCCAAATCAAGGGCACAGTGAAGCAGCAGAGACTCCACACGGTGTAGTTATGCGTGCATTCAGCACATGGCTCTCCCACGGGCCCAGGGTGGGCACGGGGAAGGCAGCCACATAAAACCGAGTCACCGTTTCTGCGCACAGGAGGCGTAGCAGCCCCTGGGACGGTGGACATTAAACCGCTGGTTCTCAAACTCAGCCTCGCGTAGGAATCATCCGGGAAGCTCAAAAAACAAACATAACCATTGATGCCTGGGTCTCCTCTGCAGAGATTCTGTTTTAATGGGGGCGCAGCCTAGCATCGGGGTTGTTCCCAGCTCCCAGTTGATTCTCATGTGCAGCCAAGTTGAGACCGTGGCTTTTTAGAAGGAAGGCAGGTGCCGTGGCCAGACTCCCTGAGGCTGCGGAAGCAGGTCATGGGTGGGGGAGCCCGAGCTGGCGGTCTGGGGTCTCCCTAAGCAAATGCAGGCTGAGCCACTGAGGCACGGCCTCAGCCAAAGAGAGTGCGAGGGGCGGCTCTGAGGAATGGGGATCTGCACAGGCCAGAAGACCAGATGGCAGCCCTGTTCTAGAACCTGCAGGGCAGTGCGGCCAAAGGTCAGAGAGCAAAGCCCAGAGGGGAAGGAGGTGAGAAGGAGAGAACAGGAAAAGGCCAGAGAACTCTGGGCCTTGGAGGCCCTTTTAAAAATTTAGGTCTTAGTCCTGAAGCCATGGTCCTCACAGGGAGTAGACATCGAAGACCCCTCCCACCCCATGGCTTGTAAACATGCAGATTGCCAGGCCCCACCACTAGAGGTGCTGCCTCAGGGGATGGGATGGAGTCTAAGAATGTGCATCTGTGACACGCTCCCGGGTGACATTGCTGCAGCTGGTCCTCGACCCACACTCTGATCTAAAGAAGTGGGAGGAGGCTGGCCGGTGTGGCTCAGTGGTTGAGCATCAACCCAAAAACCAGGAGGTCACCATTCGATTCTAGTCAGGGCACATGTCTGGGTTTCGGGCTTGATCCTCAGTAGGGGGTGTGCAGGAGGCAGCCAATCAATGACTCTCTCTCATCATTGATGTTCCTATCTCTCTCTCCCGCTACCTTCCTCTCTCTGAAATCAATAAAAACATATCTTTAAAAAAATAAAATAAAGAAGTGGGAGGAACCCCAGGTGCATTCGCAGCAGGTGTCAGCACAGGCCGGGGTGAGGCTCACCCATCACTAGCCCACTAGGTGGAATAAAGAGAGGGGATGTTCCAAGGGGAGGGAGAAGCAGGCTCAGGCTTGTGTCGGGCCCAGCGCTATGGAGTGGCCATGATTCCGTCTGAGTTCACGGGGGAATCGACATGGCCTTTCCCTCCCAGAGAGCTATTTCTGGTTTCTATTGCCTAAACTCTCAAATTCCTCCCCCATGATCTTCTACTTAAAAAAAAAAAATTACTAAGAGCTTGAAGCATCAAAATAGCAAAAAAAAATTAGACATGTCTTTCTTTCCCCTTCTTCCTAAAATAAAAAAGGATTGCTTTTTTTTTCAGTTCATTTTTTCTGAGGCCGAGGCTAAGCCCGCTGCCTCCCTCTCCCAGGCAGACGGAAAGGATGCTGATCAGTGAGAATGCAGGTGCGTGCAGGAAATGTGCAGAGTAGACAGCTGGATGCAGATTTACATCACCTGCGGAGGCTCTGCCGGTCTGCTGCTGCTGGGCAGAGGGGCGGGATTTCTGCCTGCCGAGCAGAAGATGAGCAGTAGACCGTGCAAAGGACCACTGGCCTTCCTGCCCTCCTGCCCCAGCATCCCCCACACTAGCCTCTGTGCAGACCCTGAAAGGCATCAGATGCTGTGGGAACAAACAGAAACATCTGCCTCTGGATTTTTCATGTCTTTTCCACCAAAGTGGGGGCAGCTGTTCAAACTCAGATTCATGGCTGAGTGTCCCTGCCAATTTGTGCCTGGAAACAGAGGCCCTCTGCCGTGAGCAAGAGGGACAGCCCTGCCGTTTTCCTGAGACTGGAATGCTTCCTTGGCAGCCCGTCTTCTAAAATTAGTTGGCGTTTTCCCCAGAGTGTTTCGAAGCACCAGATTAATTTTCTGAGCATTTGCCACTGCTGCTTCGTATAAATGACCACTGAACCCCTGGTGATCCCTGGTCCCCAACATCTCAGCTGTTCGCAACCTTAAAGAGCCTCAGAATGCGGGCGTGGACTCTTACCTATTTCCAGTGCGTGGCTGCGCCTTGATTCCAATAATGCACAGCTCTCAGAAAACAGTGATATTTAAAACAGTTTGGGGAGCCCAGCCAGTGTGGTTCAGTGGTTGAGCATTGACCTATGAACCAGGAGGTCATGGTTTGATTCCATGTCAGGGCACATGCCTGGGTTGCTGGCTTGGTCCCCAGTAGGGGGTGTGCAGGAGGCAGCCAATCAATGATTTTTCTCTCATCATTGGTATTTCTATCTCACTATCCCTCTCCCTTCCTCTCTGAAATCAATAAGAATATTTTTTAAAAATAATCCTATATAATAAAAGCCTAATATGTAAATCGACCGAATGGCAGAACAACCAGCGGAATGACTGTTCGCTGTGATGCGCACTGACCACCAGGGGGCAGACATTCAACACAGGAGCTGCCCCCAGCCCGCAGGCCTCAGGCCAGCCAAGGCAGGTGCCAGTGGAGCGCGCCCCCCAACCCCGATCACCCCACCAGCCGCCCCTCAGATCGGCCCTGATTGCCGGCCAGGCCTAGGGACCCTACCCATGTATGAATTTCATGCACCAGGCCTTTAGTGATAAATAAAATAAAATAAAATAAAACAAAACAATTGGGAGAGAGGGAGTTCCCTAATTAACATGCAAAAGTACAATTCTGCTCAAGAGAAAAGGCCACCATTGATTCTACTTCAACCCTCAGGATTGCCCTTAGCTTCAGTGGGGTTTGTCCTCTCTCAAGCTGGATTCTCATGGTGGCCAAAGGGAAGGCTCTAGTCCCTTTCCTGATCTGAAGGGGAGGCCAAGGGAATGCATGGAAGAAAACGCCTACTGCTAATTATAATACCTGTGACAGCAAAAATCATAGCAGCACAAACAGGTGCTATCTACTGAGCATTTAGCAGGGGTCCTCAAACTTTTTAAACAGGGGGCCAGTTCACTGTCCCTCAGACCGTTGGAGGACCGGACTATAGTTTTAAAAAAAAAAAACTATGAACAAATTCCTATGCGCACTGCGGGCCCGAGACGAGTCGGCTGCTAAGCAGGACAGGCAGCGGCACCCAGCGGGCCGGATAAATGTCCTCGGCGGGCCGCATGTGGCCCGCAAGCCGTAGTTTGAGGATGCCTGATTTACAGTGTTCCGAGCTCTGGGCTAAAACCTTTGCCTTTGTCATTTCATTTAACCCTTCTGGTATCTGACAAAGTATTACCATCAACCCTGCTAAGTTATTCACTCAACAAACGTTTAGTGTCTGTTATGTGCCAACTGTTCTTCTCGACACTGAGGGTGTCTCATTGAACAAAAGGCGCACAAATCCCAGCCTTACAGCAGGTTGTATTCCGTTGGGAGGGACCATAAATAAGATTAATTAGCGAGATGTATCATTTTACTAACGGGTGAGAGTTGAGTCGACCAGCTCTAGGTGACACAGACAGCAGACACAGGTTTTAAGCCCAGAACTCTCTGACTCCACACAAGGTTAAGGTTTTCTCTTGATCCAGAAAAGACCTTCCGCGGGGCATTAATCCAGGACGCGGCAGCTCTCCTCGTGGTCTCTGGCAGCGGCAGCGAGCAAGAGCTGCTCGCTTGTCCGGCTCTGCTTGTCATCCGTCTTCATTTCCACGCAGCCTGGACTGTGTTCGCACTTGCATTTCTATCGGGGCAGGGTGCTGGCCTCTCTGCTATTCTCAGGTGTGCTTGATGCTGAACGTTAACATGCTACTTCTCTTTCCATACCCCTTCCACAGCATTAGGCACGTCTTTCTACCTCTAAACTGCTGCACACGGCGGAACATCTCTTGATGCTTTTTTAGAAAAGCCTTTTATGGTAATTATAGCTTTCTTCAGGCGCGTTTATGCTCCCCTTTTTACTGTGCTGTAGATGTTATTTTGCTCATGCCTAATTTTCGTTAGGCCAAAAAGCCTGCCTACATAGGAAGTATGTCGATGGAGGGTTGTTTTTTTTGGGGGGTGGGGAAGGGGGAGGGGAGTGGTCAGGTTGGTTGTGGTTTTTTTAGTGTTTGAAATTTTATTATATAGTGTAAAAAAGCCTTGGAAACTATTTCATTTCTACTCTGCCAAAGGCATCGGAGATGCAGATTTCAGTCAGAAGTCATTCATTCATTCATTCATTCATTCATTCCACTGACTATTGAATACTAGCAATCCAAGAGTCAATGAGGCAGATGTGGTCCCTGTCCAGACAGTTACATCATCATAACAGGAGTGCCCAGGGCTGGTGTTCAGTTGTACACTGCACAGTTCTAGGGGCACGGTTCAAATTGTAGTTAATAATGATGTGAATGTTTATTACAACAATGTTCCAATAGATAACTGTAAACTGCCTTAAGGAAGGGCCCCTACATGAGCTAGCTAGTATCAAGGAGGTACCAGACCATTGCCATACATTGTGGTAGTTGGGATAACATAGGATAGGGTAAAGGTATCTGACAGGTGTAGCTAGTCTGGATTTGAGAGCTTTGGAAAGACTTCCTGGAGATGAATTCTGAGTGGGAATCAGAAGGATAGGTTGAAGTTGGGCAGATGAGGAAAGGAAAAAGGAAATCGGGCCAATGGCTTCCATTGGACCAAAGCCTAAAGGGATATTGAGATAGGCTGGCATGGTGAGAACCAGGTCATATAAGATTTTAAAGCAGGTTAAGGATTTCAGACTTCACCCTGGGGTCAGTGGAAAGCTGTAGAATTTTTCCAGCAGTGTCAGGAACAGAGAGAAATGGATCATGATGCAAGACTGGAGGCAGGGAGGCCAGGTAGGGGGTTTGACAAGAGTCCGGTGCAATGTTGAGCATGGCTTGGGTTAACATAGTGGCAGTAGGGATGGGGGTGGAGGGCAGGTTCCAGAGACATGGAGGAGGAAGGACAGGTAGGAGTTGGTTGTTGCCTAAATACATGAGGTGAGAGAGCTGGTGGGAGGGAGGGTGGAAAAGGAGGAGGACTCCAAGGTTTCAGGCTTGGGCAGTGGGGTACCTAGAAGTACCATTCATTGATCAAGGGATCAGAGTTTGTGGGGGGAGGAAGACAAAGGAGCTGAAGTCTATGTAGTTTGAGATGCTTGTGAGTGAACAGATGGAGATGTTGAGATGCAAGTTGGAGTCCAGGTGTGGAGTTGAAAATTCAGGAGTCATCTGAGTATAAGGGAGTATTTGGGCTTGTTTGTTTTTAGTCCCAAAATTTCTGCCATGGCCAGTTTTGTTCAGTGGTTAGAGCGTCAGACCACAGACTGAAGGGTCATGGATTCAATTCCGGTCAAGGGCATGTACCTCAGTTGCAACTCTAATTTTTGTTAAGGCAAAAAGCCTGCCTATGGTAACTGTGCCAATAGATTTTCATTCCTACTGGTTGGAATTTTGAGTGTAGAAATTCTTGGAAACTGTTCCATTTCCACTCTGCCAAAGGCATTGAAAGTGTGACAGAATAAGCCAAAGATATCACTGATGCCCTTGAAAGTTCTCCCTGGGAGGTAGACTTTGACTTTGAGAAGGAGGCCATGCTATCTTCTCAGGACTCTCAGGAGAGGCTACAGGTAAGGGCCAGGCTGAAATAACCTAGCGCTACTGACTGCTTTCCATTCATTCAGGTGCCTACTATGTGCGTGCCATGAGGCCAGGCCCTGGGCTCCAACAGCAAACAAGGAAGTCTCGGGCCTCAGGGAGCTTCAGGTCTAGGGCAGGGCTTCTCAGCCTCAGCACTATTGATATCTGGGGCTGGATCAGTCTTTGTTATGAAAACTCACCGATGCATTGTAAGATGCTGAGCAGTGGCATCCTCCCCAAATGTGATCATTGAAAGTGTCTCCAGCCCTAGCTGGTTTGGCTCAATAGATAGAGCGTTGGCCTGTGGACCAAAGGGTCCCGGGTTCGATTCCGGTCAAGGGCACATACCTTGGTTGCAGGCTCCTCGGGCCCTGGCCCTGGTTGGAGGCAACCAATCGATGTGTTTCTCTCACATCAGTGTTTCTCTCTGTCTTTCCCTCTCTCTTCCACTCTCCCTAAAAATCAATGGAAAAATATCCTTGGGTGAGGATTAACATCAGCAATAACAACAACAACAAAAATGTCTCCAGGCATTGCCAAATGTTCCCAGAGGGAACGATGGGGGACAAAGTTGCCTCAGTGGAGAATTATTGATCGAGGCTCATGAGAGAGAAGTCTCCAGCCAGCCAGCTCTCTAGCTGCACAAAGAACTAAACACCTGTGCCCTGAAGCCTTCTGCATCATGCTCTGGGAGACGGGCACTCAGGGAGTCAGCAGTGCTAGCCTGAAATCCAGAAGTCTCCTACGGGAGCCCTCTTGGATCCCAAGTAGGAGCCCATAGGCCCAGTCCAACTCCAGTGACAGGATCTTCCCCAGGGAAAAGCCAGCATCCGATAACCCATTTGCCCTCCAGACTAATTGCTCCCTACATTTGTTTTCCCTTAAGCAGAAGCTGGCTTTGCACTTTAAAGACACAATGCATCGCAGCATCCTCAGAAGGCCACCAGCAGAATGAACTTGTGCTGGGGGTAGCTTGGGGTTGCCTAGCAACACCACGCACCTACCAAGGCTGCTTTCTTCCTCTTCAAGCTAAAAGCAAAGTCCTGTCCATTAATTCCCAGCTGCCCCGAAACTTCTCAGAGATTTGCCAGCTTCCTACTGTTCGTGTTTTCATCTTCCTCATATGATGTGGAGAAAACCCGCTACTGTGGTCTGTTTATCTCACTTCAGTTGGTCGGGAAGGAGAAAAAAAAAATCAAGAGAGAAAGAGAAAGCAGGGTTGGTGGGGGAGGGGGGAGGTGAGCCTCATTCAATCTAGGAGCATACGTATTTTGAGTGCATATCTCTGACTGGCATGCTAGTGTTCTTTGCAAATTTAAATTGTATGTAGTAGACGTGGGTTTCCTACAGAATAAGGCTTCTCTTGAGACTTTGGGCATGATTTTAATCAAACATGAGACCTCAAAGTAGCTGAATAGCAAAGCCCATATAATAGATGGCACGCTGAGCAAATGTAGGTGGGTCTGTCATTTAGTGTCCTCTCTGAGATCCGCTCCGCAAAACTGGACTGGTGGAAACTGTACAGCTGGAGGTGGCTGGAGGCTGGAGGCATTCTCTTTTCCTGGAGGACCTGGGAAATGTCCCTGGGGCTTTTCCTCCGGAGTTCCCTTTTGCTCCTGCAGAAATGTCTGTGTCATTTCTCTGAAAGTGGGGGTGGCTTCCCCTCCCGGCACTGTCACAGTAAGAACAGGGAGTGTCTCCCGGGTGTTGCAGGCTGGGCCACGGTCACTTCCTTGGTAGGGAAGGAATGGACATGTGAATCTGGGCTTTGCGAGGGCCACGCAAGCCTGGTGCTTCGTGTGCACGCTGGATGCGGTGCAGGTTGTGCAGCAAAAAGAAAACAGAGTCCCCAGGACCTTCTTTCTCTTCTCAAGACGGCGCAGCCTCCTTAGAGACTTGCCCACACAGAGCTTCTCCTGTGGCTTACCCTGCTCTCTCATCCTGACCCAGGCCACATGGGAAAGGATGGGAGAGAAGCCGCATCTAGGAGTAAAACTTCTTAGAGAAGTAAATTTCAACTCAATTTCAGACCCTCCAGACCCTTCCTGTTAGGAGGAGTCCTTTAAATTCCCACCACTGCTGCATGCCCTCTTTTGGTTTCCTGGAATTCTGGTGTAGGCTACTGGAGAGGAGAGAGAGAAAATGCCAGGGGGAGGCCTCTGGAATGCTTCAGATTCAGAAGATTTGGGCCAGAAAGGCTTCAAATCAATTACCTCCATCATTTCAAAGCTCTTGATCCCTCTGCCATGACCCAATCCACCCTACACTTTGTGTGGTTTAAAAAGAGATTAAAAGAGCTCTAGCTGATTTGGCTCCATGGATAGAGCGTTGGCCCAAGGACTGAAGGGTCCCGAGTTGGATTCTGGTCAAGGACACCTACCTCATGTGGGAGTCAACCAATCGATGTGTCTCTCTTGCATCGATGTATCTCTCTCTCTCTGTCTCTCACTCTCTCCATAAAAATCAATGGAAAAATATTGTCAGGTAAGGATTAACAAAAAGAAAGAGATTAGGAGAGAGAGAGAGGGAAATGGAGATAGAGATATCGGCAGATGAAGAGATAGAATTAGAGAGACAGAGAGATGCAGGAAAGTTAACTTTTTGGGGGGGTGAAATTAATGGTCATTTGGGATATATAAATGACATAAGAAAACGAATCTAGATTACGACTGTAAATTTACTAGGAGTCACTGCTTTGTACACTTAAAGCAGGTGCATTTTATGGTATGGAAATTATGCCTCAATAAAGCTCCTAAAATTAAGAAAATTTTTTTTTTAAATTATCTGGGAATTCTTGCCAGCAAGTAGGTTTTGCGAGTGTGGCCACATCCTACCGACTCTGTGCGTCTCTCCACATCTCATAAAGGGCGGCGGAGCCACAAGGGAGACATCCCTTCTCGCTATGGCGCCTCAGTCCTTCTTCTTTCTTCGTGCAGGCTCTGCGTACGGAGGCTCAGGTCAGGACAGTGTAGCTGCCCTTGGTCTGGGTGCTGGAGCGATTAGGGAATTAGGTAGGCTGCTGATTTCACACATATCCTCCCTTTCCCCCCGAAAAAAGAAGACCACAATATAAGCATTATTTGCACCCCACTGCCCACCACCCCCCCAGGCACACGTCCATTCCTCCGTCCTGTCTCTCAGCACCTTCTCCTTCACAGGCCTCAGGTCCTGCAGTGCTTTGAAGGCATGCCATGAGTAGGTTGAGTGGTAAGCAGCCAACATTTTAAAGTGCCCCTGGAAACTAAATATTACAAAACGGTGCAAATAGCCAGCAGAACCATCCAGTTCTTAGCCATCAGAAACCCATGAGAATCACATATAAGTTTATCTTTAAAATTCTGAAAGATGGGGGGCACTTTGGCTCCTTCCTGGGTTAATACGGAATTTTCTCTCTTCTGCGGAAGACACATCTAAAAAAAGAAAGAAAAGAAAAATACATGTTTTTTTTAAGGTAGCATCCATCCTGAGCCAGTGGCTGGAAATAACAGCCTAGCCTAGTCCTATTGTAAGCGCAGAGCTAGTTTAGTTTTCTGGACTGCTCCCCACTTTGGGAAGGTTGCCTCAGTCCCCTACACACAGGTCAGTGTCATTGGGGCTCCCCTGCATCTGGGACCCCACTTCGTCTTGCACCTGCATGCATTGCCTGCTTCCCTGACTCCCCGGCAGGCACAGCCCCACTCTGAGGCTGGCCCAGCGGCTGCCTGTGACCTTGCTCCCCCTTTGCATGGCTCCCCTGCTGCCCCAGCGCGGCCTCACGTCCCTCTTTCTCATCCTCTCCGTTTCTCCAACCAGATGGCTGCCCCGATCTGTGCAACGGCAATGGGAGATGCACACTGGGTCAGAACAGCTGGCAATGTGTCTGCCAGACCGGCTGGAGAGGGCCCGGATGCAACGTTGCCATGGAAACCTCCTGTGCTGATAACAAGGATAATGAGGGAGGTGAGCAAGCGTCTTCTAATTCCCAGCCCCTCAAGAACAGAGCATGGCATCTATATGGTCGTCACGAGTCATTTTTCCTGAAAGATCTCCCCTATACTACTGTCAGATGTTGTCGTGACATTTCCTTTGAAGCAAACGCAGTGTCCTCGGGCCAATGGGGGCTCCTGGAGACGTGGGCTGCAGGCGCCGGGGTTTGATGTGGCTTTGGATTCTCAAGTACACATGCACAGAAAGGTGGCTGGGCCCTGGCTCTGCCTTCGGGTAACCCGTCCTGCCAGACCCTTCAGGCCTGGGAGTTACAAACACATCTCTGCCACTGGTGACCAAATGCGCCTCCCGCTGTGCTGAGCTGTCTAAGTGATGCATCCCTTCCTATAGCCCTAAGGGATGTTACTTCACAGATGAGGAAACCGAGGTCTAGAGAGCAGTTATGTATCTGTCTAAAGATAATTCAGACACAGCCTGGCCGGTGGGACTCAGTGGTTGAGCGTTGACCTATGAACCAGGAGGTCACGGTTTGATTCCCAATCAAGGCACATGCTTGGGTTACAGGCTCGATCCCCAGTATGGGGCAAGCAGGAGGCAGCCAATCAATGATTCTCATCATTGGTGTTTTTATCTCTCTCTTCCTTTCTGTTCCTCTCTCTGAAATCAATGATAGATGGATACATACATACATACATGATAGATAGATAGATAGATAGATAGATAGCTCAGTCACTAATAGTAAAATTGGGGCCAAATCTAGCACAGACTTCAGAGTCCACTTTCTAACCAGTGGTTGACAAATGACAGCCTGCTTTTGTACAGGTCTAAAAGCTGAAAATAGTTTTTAATGGTTGAGGGGGGGAAATCTAAGGAATAAAATTTCATGACAAGTGAAGATTATGCGGAAGTGACATCTCAGTGTCCATATATAAAGTTTTACTGGAACAGAACCATGCCTGTCCAGTTATGTCTGAGCCATAGCTACTTTCACCCCGGAGGTCAGCCCTGAGTGACCACATGGCTGACAAAACCTGAGCTATTTTTCTCTCGGGTGTTATTTTACTGGAAAAGTTCGCCGACCCCTGTTTTAACCTCTGAGCTGAATTTTCCTGTAATTCCCTGACGGCGTGCTAAGATTCTGGGAGCAAATAGGACTGTGGTGGAATATGGGCCACCTGAATTCCTGAGAACAGCGTGCCATGTTCCCCGAACATGAGTACAAGTGTGGGATCCACCAAAATTGTTCCAGGTGTGAGAGGACCCATGCGTCGATTGCTGGATTTAACGAAGGTGTGTATGTCCTGCTCCGTGCCGATCCCTGCGTGCTGAAATGTCAGCCCCTGCACAGGGGGTCAGCTCCAGGGGTGTCCAACGTGAAGCGCTGTCCCTCTGGGGGAGACTGAGAGTGTGAGACACTCCATCTTTATAGTCCTCATCCTCTTACTAGGCACTGCAGTTTCCACAGTGTGTTACTGCAGTTGCACATGTATGTAACGTGTACATAAACAAACGTACCTACACAGTAGGAGTGCACCCAGCAGAAAAGGGCGTATAGGCCTGACACAGCTCGTTCATTCATTTCCCTTCCTGAAACAGCCAGAACAGAAGGCACTTACCTTCCTTTTAGAGTGAGGTGAGACATAACACAATGCGTGTGTGTTTTTTCAAGGGTGAGAGGCCACATCGCACCCCTTTTCCCGTAGGGTTCCCTGTTGTCGCTCCCGGTCCCTGGTGGTCTCACGGAGCCTAGCGGTTGCTAAGACCAGCTCCTTCCTCTTCTGGAAACAAGCTGCCCCTTCCCTGTTGCAGTGTCAGCAGCTGAGCGCTGAGCCAGAGGCTGGAATCCGCACACGGCGGAGGGGGACTCAGCCTCCCCAGGAAGCCTTGCGCAGCCCCCAGCCCTCCCGGCCAGCCCTACCCGGGATCCAGGCTCCCACCAGGAGAAAACCGAAATCCCCCAGCGGTAGAGCTGTTGGAGGCCTGGTAGGCGCTTCCGGACTCCCCAGTGGGCACAGGTCAGGGTCCCTCCCAGCGGGCAGAGGCAGAGCGCAGAGGCAGAGCGGCAGGCCACAAAAGCCAATGAGGCGGTGATTATGTTAAAGACAATCAAGGCCTTGTTGTGGGAACCTCCCAAGGAAGTCATTAACCGCCAAGAAAAAAAAAAAAAAAAAAAAAACAGGCTCTGCACAGTGTTTATAAAAAGAAACTCCCAGCTCATTCATTGTTGCTTATGTCAGGTGAGCCGCAGACACAGATTCTCTCTCACCTGGCAGAAGCAATTCACAATTAACAGTTCTTTTTTGGGGAGGCGATTCCTCTGTGCGGAGTATCCTTTTTATGGCTAATTACTTCCCGGGGAGGTGTGCTAAGCACTTGGCTGTTTATTGATAAATATTAGTTACTCCTCATCTACTCCAGATCCAATCCTGCAGCACGATAATTGAGTCACTTGTTTGTGTTTGTTTCGGGTGGGGGTGGGAATTCTGCCCCAGGCTCTGCCCTGTTGGGGAGTTCTCAGAACGGGCTCTCTGTGGGCTTTTAAACGTGGTGGTGGGTCCGAGCAGGCACCCTGCGAATGCCGCACCCCCTTCCTCCCAGCAGCTGCGAGGAACGCATTTCTTACACACCTCGTGATGGGGGAAATAACAGAGCACTCTTCCAAAGTGAGCTGGGAGAGACCAATCATTTTCCCACCTAGGAGCACTTTACGTTTTTTTAAAAAAAAAAACCTCAGTTTAATGTGCTAGATAGCGATACGAATACGAATATGGATATTGAAGCCCTGAACAGCCTTTTCCACCTGGGAGAGTGAAGCCCCTAGTACCAGCAGTTCTGAAACTCGAGCTTACAGCAAAACCACCCACAGGGCTTGCATGGACACAGATTGGCAAGCCCCCACCCCCAGGGTTTCTCATTCTCTAGGCCCGGGAGAGGGGTGGGAGGCAAGAATTTGAATTCCTAGTAAATTTCGGGGGGATGCCCACGCAGGTTCTTTCTGAGAACCACTGTCTTAAGACGTCCATTATACCCAATGAGTGAACTTCTCCCCGATGCATCTAGAATGGTACTAAGTGCCTTCCTTAGACAACTTGAGAAAATGTTCAAATCTTTTCAGTAGCCTGTGCTGCTCAGAGGAGAAAACTTGTTGCCTTGGAATTGTTACAGAAACCCAGAGAAAAACCAAGCATCGCTTAGAGAAATGGAGTCACACTGTATTATTATTACACGCAGGCCCAGAGAAAAATGCCTTTCAAATTCTGGGCAAAGAAACATGGAGGAAGCTTTCCTATTTATACTTTTTCTAGCTCTTTGTCTCCCAAATAAGGGGTTTTCCAGTCCCCTTTGCAAGTTCTTAAAGAGCCCTATGTGCTGGGGCTTTGAGACCTCAACCAAAGGCCTGGCCTGGCACCAGAACTGATAACTTAGTCCAGGGAAGGTTTATGGCCTCTCTGGAATGGGAGTAGTCTTATTTTCCTTATAATTTAAGCAAGCATTTACAGAAGCCAAAATAGCAGGGTTAAATTTTCAAACAGCAGTTTTTATATAAGATGGATGCTTCAGAATAGCCCACAAAAGCAATGTTGCCGCTTCCCTACCTCCTTACTCCCATCACTTTCAACATCTCCCAACGCCCCGGCCAGGTGACGGCTAACTTAACCTCAGGAAGCCCTGGCTGCTCCGGAAGGGCCAAGCTTTGCCTGCCGAGGCCCCGAAGAAATAAGTAGAAACGATTTAGACACGCCTGCAAGCAGACCGCCTTTTTAACAGTGAGAAGTCTCCACGTGCACTGCTCACCCCAATTTGAAAAAGAAGAGACTCTGAGAAATATTTTTGCTTACAGAAGGCAAATACCAGCTCATTAAAGTCTGAGAAAGCACACAACATGTGCAGCAAGTGACAGGCGAATAATATTTAATTATCACCGCCAAGACCGAGGTGTGAGCTTTGGTTCCTCACTGCCAGGGGTAGGAGAGAGGGTGTGGATTTCCTCTAAAAGTGGGAGCCGGGAGGTGGGGAGGTGTTGTTAGACTGTCTTGCCTGGAGTGACAGTCCTTACTCCTTCCCTACACCCCTTTATCACCCCGAACTCAGTGTCCGGAGCCCCAGCCCTCTGTCTATGCAAAGCCCAACTCCTATCACTTCAAGCCAGCCTGGGGGTCCGCCTGAGGCTCCCACAGAATCCTAGCCCAGTGGTCGTAAAACTCATTAGTCAACAGAGCCAAATATCAACAGTACGATTGAAATTTCTTTTGAGAGCCGAAAACCGACTTCTGCACATGGGCCACGAAGTTTCAATCGCACTGTACGTGCACGCCCACACGTGGTATTTTGTGGAAGAGTCACACTCAAGGGGCCAAAGAGCCGCATGTGGCTCGCGAGCCGCAGTTTGCTGACCACCGTCCTATCCTATCCGACGCCCTGTCCAGTCTGTGGGTGGAGTCCTAAGTGGGGAGGGGAGGAGAAAGCCCTTCCTAAGCTGAGCCTGTCCACAGGTCACCCTTGCATCATGTAACTCCTTCCTACACTCGGGGCTGTCTTTGTTCCCTCTGTTCTGCTTCAAGACAGCCCTGAAGTTAGACCTCTTCTTCCTTCCCCTGTCACTTCCTTGGTTTCAGAATCGGTGACACTAATATCATAGGGTTAAGAGCCTGGGGTCAGGAGGCAGTCTTTGTATCCTGCTTTTGTAAGTCATTGTGCCCCTCAAAGCCTCAGTTTTCCTGTCTGTAAAATGGGCTTCATGGTGCCTCCTCCATTAGCGGACAGGTGTGCCTCCTCCATTAGCGGACAGGTGTGACGTCTCCGCGAGAAAATGCATGCAATACATTTTACAAGCGCCTGGCTCAGAGGGTACTCTCATGTGTTGGCTGCTGCTAGCTTTCACCTCAGTCGTATTGTTATTTTGTAGAACAAATGCTAAATCCACATAGATGGAGCTCAACCAACAGTATTCCCACAGCACATAACCCCTGAGGTTCTAACTAGGGCTCAGCACACTTTGGTGCTGCATAACCACACTGGAGAGCTGGTTTAAAATTTAGATTTCCAGGCCCTCACCTTTCAGGTTCCTATTTATTAAGTCATATATGGGATCCAGGAATCCACATTTTGACCAGGCACTCAGAGAATTCTGATGCATGTGGTCTGCAGATCGTGTTTTGAAAAAATAACTTGTTTAAACAATGGTTTCCCATGGTGGGCTGACCCAGCCCAATATCACAGTGTCTACGCCCCAAACACCTGCCCCTAGAATTCCCAAAACTAGGAGTGAAGTGAGAGGAGGGGAATTTTATTTCAAGAAGAAATGAGCAATTGAAAAAACTGTGAACATATTTTCATGTTTATTTCCTGAGTGAATAACTTCAGTGTACTTTAAAAGTGCTCTGTATTCCTAGTTGAAGAGGTGACTGATGTTTGTTTCTGAATTTAAAAAGTGTCATTAAGTGTGAATCCATCCATCCATCCATCTATCCATCATTAGCCATTCGTGGTTTACCAAACATTTGTTGAGCGTTTACTAAATGTTAGACTTTGGAAATACTAAGACAAATATGACACGTGTCCACAAAGAGCTCGCATCCCTCTAAAAAGATAAGATGTATAAACATGTTGTTATTATTATTTGAATCCTGTGTGTGAGGCGTGATGGGCATGAAGCACCTTAGTAGAGTAGGAGTGTAGGGAATCGAGGGTCGTGGAGTGGGGTGTCGGCCGCAGGACAGGAGGGAAGGCCCGTCACAGTGGTGAGCCCAGCATCTTCAGCCTGCCTCCCTGGAGGGCCTTCTAAACCTCAGACCTGTGTGATCAGTAAATCTGAGGTGAGGATCCTCTGCCCACCAGCAGCTTTCCCATTTCTCTGCCTGAACTAAGGACTCAGAACAGCGTTTCCCAGCCCACCTCCATCTGCGAGGCCTGATTCCTTGTTCTCCCAAGGAAGCTGCCTTGGGTGGAGAGATGAGGATGCTGGCCTGCGCTCCGTGCACTCCAGCCAGGTCTAAATGAGGAGGAATAACACTGGAGTCTGTCCAAAGCACTTGGAACCGACGAAACCCTCCCCTTGCCCACTGCCTCCTCCCTCCCCTCCCCATCCCATAACCATCCAAATTGGTTTGACATGATTCAGGGATGCTATTCCGGCATTTATCTCAATTGTTAATTAATAACTCACCTTGTCGGTGCATTGAGCAGAGCCAAGCTCGGGACTTCAGGGACTCTGGAAGAGTTATGGTTCTCAAGTCCAAATAGTCTCGTTTCTTCGTCCAGTGAGAGATAAAGCTTGGTGGACCCATTGTAAATGCCTTGATTAATGTGTGCAAATCATGTTGATGGATTGGTTGGGAGGGGGACAGCTTATAAGTGCAGCAGTGCTCTATTAATTGGGTTGGATTGAGGATTCCCCTTGCAGTCCAAAGACCTGTGGCAAATGTAGCTGGAGCCATAAACAGAGTCCCCGATTAGCTCCCGAGAGGAAAGCAGTATATCTAATGCTTCAGAAGAGAACTTGGCCTTGAGGCCACTGCCAGCTGGCCAGGCGCTGGTCTCTCTTCTTTGGGAGGCAGCAGAACAAGCCCCACCTGAAATCCTCGTGGACCACAAGGTAACGGGGCGCTGAAAGTGTTCCGGATCTTTCTGCTGAAAGGAGATCTTTGACTTTCTGGGCGTATTTGAGTAGAGAACCTTCTGTTCTGGGCATGATGGGCGTGAAGCACCTTAGTACAGTTCTCTTTTATTCTATTGAGGTTAACCAAAAATGATAGAATCCATGTTTTTGCATATAAAAAATATCACCAGTAAGATTTTTTAAAATATATTTTATTGATTTTTTTACAGAGAGGAAGGGAGAGGGATAGAGAGTTAGAAACATCGATGAGAAACATCGATCAGTCGCCTCCTGCACAGCCCCTGCCGGGGATGTGCCCGCAGTCAAGGTACATGCCCTTGACCAGAATCGAACCTGGGACCCTTCAGTCCGCAGGCAGACGCTCTATCCACTGAGCCAAACCGGTTAGGGCCACCAGTAAGATTTTTGAGGGCTGGCATGGACCGAGCACCGTGCTGAGCTGAATACCAACCTAGGTACTGGGAACAGACAGCCATAGGCCTCTCTGCAGCTGCTCCACCCTCACCCTCTCTTCCTCCCCATGGCAGCCAGAGGGAGGGATTTAAGTTGTAAATCAGATCATGCCCTCAAATCATTCCTCATGTAGTTAAGAGTCAAGATCAAATGTTTCCCCTTGGCCTAGAGGCCTTCGATAAGCATCTTCTGACTTCTCTCTCACTACCCCCA
The DNA here is from genome assembly GCF_963455305.1 of Plecotus auritus. Classification (NCBI taxonomy): domain Eukaryota; kingdom Metazoa; phylum Chordata; class Mammalia; order Chiroptera; family Vespertilionidae; genus Plecotus; species Plecotus auritus. The sequence goes on along the minus strand of NC_137773.1, from coordinate 8,802,799 downwards.
CCCCCACCCCCACAGCAACTCTGCTCACTCGCTCTGACCTGCCTCCCCCTCCTGCAGGTGCTAAGCTTATGCTAAGATCAGAAATGCTCTGACCTTGGCATTCTGTGTGACTGGCTCCCATTGGTCACTCTCAGTTCTCAGCTCAAACATGGGCTCCCCGAAAAGGCTGTCTTCACCTGGGAAGTCCACCTCTGCCTCTCCCTGGTCTCAGCAACGTCACACTCCTAACTCAGTGCCTCTGTCTGTCTTGTATGTTGTCTGTGTCTTCACACTAGATGTTGGTCTGGGAGACTATTTCATCTTAGGTTTTCCATCTTACAGATAAGGATTCAGAGGCTTAAGAAGGTAACATTCAAAATAGGCCTTTCAGCTAACCACCAGGATGGACTGCATGTCCACACGAAAGCCAACTTCTCATTTCTCCTAAAACGAACGAAATGTGGGGGCTGTTTCTGAAGAAGGGTCAAACCAGTTCAGCATCCGTGGTGTTGCCAAGAGGCCTCAGAGACAGTCACCTCAATGATAAGACTTTCCCATTGAAAACTGCTTCCCAGTAAATGTATTTGACCACGGAATTTATTCGGAAAAAACTAAAGAGTGTTCAAAGTTTATGAGTTTACCTAATGTAGCACCTTCAGTTTTTTTCTAATCAAGTCTTTAGTAGTTTAAATGGTTACTCGGTGTCTCTTAAGGGATCATATTATCCCCTGATTAGATAACAAATCAAATATTCAACATACAATTATGACTAAAATGCACAATCTATTAAAAAATGTTAATAATTTAAATCACTATGGACTTATTTTAGGGAATTAAAGGATCAACACACAGGCTTAGCTGGTGGCCAGGTGGTAACATTTATATCATGAAGGCATGTTGCCTTGGCTGGAGAAACGACCTAGATTGTAACAAGGACCCTCTTAGTTTCTGGGACCAGCACTGGAATGAAGGTTCAAGGGCCCTGGGGCCATGGTTAGCTCTGTGGCCCCCACAGTGCTCTCCTTCGTTCCGATCAGTGGTTCTCAACCAGGGGAAGGTTTGCTCTGTAGGGCAGCCGTTGCCAACCAGAGATCCGCGGACCACTGGTGGTCCTTGAGGTCCAAAAGTTTGGCGACCACTGCTCTAGGGGACATTGGCAATGACTGGAGATATTTTATGAGTCACTATAGGGAGGTCAGGAGAAGGTACTACTGGGCAGCTAGCAGGGGGAGGCCCAGGAGGCTGCTAAATATCTGATATGCAGGGGGCAGCCCCCATAACAAAGAATGACCCAGCCCAAAGGTCAACCAGGCCAAGGTCGAGATATCTGGAGTAGACATTAACATCATCCAAGAACACACGTGAGGGTCCAGAATGTACCAGAGCAGGGAGTGTCCTCTGACTTCATGTCAAAGGACATGAGGTCATGATGCAGGGAGCACCTACGAGGGGCCAGGCCTGTGCTGCGACTCGACCCACATTGCTCAAGTAAATCATGACAAGAGCCTAAGAGCCACTGACATCCTTTACATAGAAGCAGAAACCACGGTGCAGAGAGGTGCAGAGGCTTATCCAGGTCCCTCCGCTAAAACACAGCCACACCCACACTCAGAACCCAGGTCCAGAGCCCCCTGGTGGGCCCTTCCCAGCCCCTGAGTGTCAAGCCCGGGATCAGGCAAGGCAGACCAGAGTGCTCAGCACCCTCGGGCCCCTCAGAAACGCGAAGTCTGCAGCATTCTGAACAGTAGCATTGGCGTGAGCTATTCCCCCAGTTTTGGGGAATGCATTTTTGCCACAAAGTGCTTACACACCGGAATGCCCGGGGCTGGCAGGAGCAGTCACACTTGAAATCGCCAGGCATTCTCCACGGCACAGCAAGAGCGGCTGCCCGTGGCCCGTGCCCGTGTCTTTGACTTCCCATCTCCTCAGCCAAGAGTTCTGGGGGATTGGAGCGGGGCCAGCACTGTGTGGCCAAATGTGAATCCGAGAAAACCGCGAGGTATCCCCCAAAGCTCTGTGCCCTGTGCTTGCCTCTCTCCCACTCATAACCAAGGCCAAACCTTTCCAAGGAAATTCCCTCCCTTTTCCAACCCTGGAGCTGTGTCGGCATCAGTCTGCCCAGCCCGTTTTCCAGAGCCCAGTGACCGCCCGCACTGAGGGACACTACCTCTTCCGTTGATGGGATCGCGAGGTCCAGGATGTCAGATGCAGAAAGGCCAAAAGATAGAGTCCCCAGTAGCTACCACGCCCAGAGAGGGAAAGCGACTCCTTCCAATACAGAACAGGACAGGTCTTGGCTGGAGGCCTGGCCCCCTGGTTCTAAATCCAGTACACTTTTCTCCATGCCACGCTGCCCCCAAAGGGAGCAGTCACCTCCCTGGCATCACTGCTTTGATCTTAGGTCTGTCTCCAACCCAGCACCTAGATGAGGATGAGTTGGGGTGCCTGTCCCCCTGAGAGTGACGCCTTCTTTAAGGTGGCACCCTAGGTGAGCCTTACTCTCCTCGCCCCAAATCAGCCACACTCCGAAATCATTTATTCACTTGGCATGTACATGCCAGGCCTCTACTCTGCGTGAATAAATGAGACTCAAACAGTGCCCGCAAAGAACCCACGGACTGTTGGTGGTAAAACCAGCCGTGTTTGAAGGGTCCATGGTAGGAGCAAGGCCAAGGGGCTAGGGCAGTCCAGGCCAGGGGCATCCAGGCTCCCAGCAGGTCAGGCTGGAGTTTTGAAAGCTACAGAGAAGTTAGATAAGGTCAGAGGGCAGGGTACTGTGGACAAAGAAAAGGGCAAAGGCACAGAGGCCAGACAGCAGTGGGTGTTTGGGGACCTCTGAGAAGTGGGTGCCGCTAGGGCATGTGGAATGTGCTGGGGGGTGCAGCAGGGGAAGCGGGTCTGGGCAGACAGGGCTTGTGCGCCGTGCTGGACAGGGTGCAGTGTACCCCAAGGATGTGCTTTGCCTTCCTCCATTAGCTTCCTGGCTCTAACATGGCAACCACCCTTCCTCCCTTAGCTTGAGTTATTGCTAAACACACATGCGCACAGCAGGGAGAAAGAGTGGCCTTTCTGTGTTTCCTCCATGGCACGAGCACATTCTCTCCCCGTGGGCAGAGGAGACAGCCCAGCATGTGGGAAAGAGGCTTTGGAGTCGGGTTCCTGTCCCAGCTCCTCTACCAATTAGCAGGTCTCGCTCTATCCGAGCCTCAGTCTCAGCCTCTGTAAATGGGGCTAATAATAGGATGCTGTGAGGTGTAGGTGATGCAAAACACTGTGGTTCCCCTAAGACAGAATCACAGAGTGCTGGGCCTGCTCCCAGCATTTCTATCAAGTGCCCCGGGGATGCCCCTACTGGAGAACCGCTGACTCGCGCGGTGCATGCCACGTTGAGGAAATTCGAGTGCCGGCAGTGATTGCTCCAAGCGTGGCAGCTCTGGGCCTCCTGCTGGGGACAGACAGGCCAGAAGCTCCGTACCCTGAGGCAGTGGCAGCTTGATTGGTGTGTGGACCCTGGGGACATCACCGGGCTCGCTGAAGTCTCTGCTACAGAGATGTGGCTGTGGAAGGGGCTCAGGGCTCCAATCTCCCAGGTCCACCCTCCTCTTTCAAGAGCTTCTGGAACAAAGAGCTTGTAGGCTGGGAGAGGTGGGTGGCAGCTGGCCCTGGGCTCTGGTCCTCAGTGGCATCACTTCTTCTCCCACTTCCCCTCGGGACAATGTTCACCTTGGCCAGCAGCCGCTGCTATGCCCTTACCGCTGGGCCTCTTGGGCACTGGGGTCAGGCTGACTTGTGTAAATTTTGGCTCCGATTCTTACAAAGAACCTAACGCCCAGGCCTCTATTCCCTCATCTGTAAACGGAACAGCAGTACCAGCCTCATAGGCCTGTTGTGAGGTTGGACTAGAACGTTCATAGCAGGTGCCTTAACGCCACTCGATTTCAATGGCAGCTCTAAGCATGAGTATCTCCCTCCATAATGAGACTCAGAAGCTCTACAAACACACACTGCCCCCAATCAGCAGCTCATCGTATCAGATTAACATCATCTCATCAGAACATTCCAAAATGAGAAATCCATCTTTTGGTCTCTGTTCTAACCTATCGCCCTCCATCCCACACCCACCAGCCCTGGCATGGGTGGCTCACTGACATGTCCTGACTGGTCTGCATGGGGCTACAGAAACCTCTGCATTAATTGCTGACCTTTAGCAGCAGAGGATTCCATTTAAACAACAAAGAAACGGTGGAGCCAGCCAGTGGCTTGTCCAAGGTCAACAGCAATGCCCTGGTTTGGAAGCTCAATCCTCCTCATTGTAAATGTCTTGCCCATTCTCCTCCCACATCCGTTTTCTGATCATAGTTGCATATCAGGTTTGCCAGGGAGTCCAAAGGGAAGTTCAGAGAGTCGGGAAGGGGAAGGGGGACCACTCATAGAGCACCAGCACAAGGGAGCAGATCCAGGGAGAATATTCCAGTCCCCCTGGGACCCAGCCCCCCGAGTCTTTGGCTCTCGGAACCGCCACACCAATGCCACCCCTTTCCGACTACACCTGAGTGGCCATCCCTGGGGTCTTCCACGTGCTGCCTTTGTCTGTGCCTTTTGCTGGGAAGATCTGTGGATGCTCCCTGTCTGGCCCCTCCTCTCTCTGTTCCTAACCCTTAAGGTCACGGTTCCTTAATGTCTTTCCATCTCCACCCAGAGCATGCCACCAACCTCGCTGGGCCCTCCAGCTCCTATTCCACACAGAGCCGTCAGAAGAATCCTCCTAGAAGTCCGACCATGTCCCACCCCTTTTCACACCTTCCCAGGGCACCTCACCTCCCACAGGATGGCACCCAGGCTGCAATAGTGGCCTCCTTTGCTCTGCATGAGAGGGTCCCCGCTTCCACTCTGATCTTACTCCTTCCCTCTATCCCTCTTCCTCCCACTGCCCAATATCCACCACCTTATTGTTTCTGTAACTCACACAATACACCCCCCCTCTGGGTGTTTGCACCTCTGTTACCTCTGCCCAGAATGCTCTTCCCCCAGATATTCCTATGACTTGTTTTCTTGTTTCATTCAGGTTTCTACCCAAACATCACTTCTTCAGAAATGCCATCTCTCCCCCCGACACCACCATCTAAAACAGCAAATTCCCTCCCTCCTCTATCCCTCTCCAAACCTTTGCCCTGGTTTACTTTCTTTCAAAACACTATCACTCTATCAAAGTCGTTTAGACATTTGCTAGAGGTCCGATGCACAAAATTCATGTAAGAGTGGGCCTTCCTTCCCCTGGCTGCTGGCACCGGCTTCCTTCTGGCACCCTGATCCCGGGCTTCCCTCGCAGCCCCGGCTTCATCAGGAAGGTCGTCTGGAAGGACGTCTGGTCTAATAAGCATATTATGCTTTTATTATTATAGATTGTTTAATTGTCTATTTTCCCTCTAAAGTCTGGGTCCCTAGCTGCAGGCTCCCTCTCTGTCTTGGTCAATTCATTATTAGATGAATTGAATGAATGAAAGCTTTAATGAGAAGTATCTGAAATAGGGAGCTGTTGTCTTTTATTCAATAGATTATTTTAGGATGAATAAATTTCATTTTAAAATTAAAAAAAAAACACACACGCATACAGACAACGATACCCAAGTCACTATATACCATTGACATTATTTGATTAATGCAAAGAAGTCCAAACGTTAGCTACATTACTTCTTTTCAGTAAGACATGACCACATCCTCATCGTCAGCTTTGCTCACCATGTCTGTCCACTTCCTATGGGCCGATGGCGTAGGCCACAAGCTCCAGGATCACCCTCGACAACAAGAGGAAAGGCAGGGCCCACTGAGGGCCACTGCTGCATGACCCCAGACCTCCCAAACTGTGGCTTGCCGGGCGTGGCCTGGAGCAGTGGGGGAGATCAGCAAGCCCAAGGCTGGTCCCCAGCACTCACGAGCACCTGCCCAACCTTGTTGAGTCACTTGGCCTCTCTAGGACTTGCTTTCTCCATCTCTAAAGCCAGAGTAAACAGATGGTTACCATAGGGTAGATGCTTCTGCATAGGTTTATTCAATCTTTAGTAACAGCCCTATGACGCTGATATGATTATTTCCATTTTACTGGTGAGGGAACTGAGGCTCAGAGAGGTACAGTAACTAGCCCAAGGCCACACAGCTAGTGTGTTGCAGACCTCCAGATCCTGGGATCACCACTGACAGTACAATACTGGCTCCTGCCACCCACATGAGAAGATTAAATGAGCAAATCTGCAGGGAGTGCTCAGCACAGTGCTTGCAGCGTGGCAATGGCCGCGTTTAGGAATTAGTACCTCTGATTTCCCTAATCCAGCCAGAGGCTAGTATGATCGCTGAGTCTGGTCTCTTCTCCCAGTTGGCAGGCTGGTATTTCCTTATGCAGCAGAAGGAGAGACAGCCTGTCCCCTGATAATGCTCTCAGCTCTGGGGCCAGCCCCCCTCTTCCCCAGGTGACAGGGTCTCTCCTCAGGCAGGACATACCTGTTCTGGCTTGTTGCTCCGAGGTGGTGACAGTCCCTTTCCGTTTTGAGGGGCCCAGCAGGTCACTGTCTGGCAGCCCACCAGGCTGCCACCACCTGCCGGGCCAGACTTCACTGGCCACGGCCTGCTTCTGTCTGACCTGTCAGCGTGCTCTTCGAGATGGAGGTTGATGGGGGTGGGGGCGGAGGAGACCAGGGCTGAAAGAGGCCGGACTCGGCGGGCGGAGGGTGAGCGTTTGGGGAAATCGGTGGCTGAGATCAGAGGCCGCTGCTCTCTGTTGTCACTGGGTTTTGTACCAGAAAAGGGGGAGACAGCAGCAGCCACCACAGAAATCCCCCAGGTACAGAGCACATGGCCCTGGGCTAACGAGGGTGAGGCTGAGCCAGAGAGGCCTGTCAGGGAATGCCCACTGTGGCAGCCAGATCAAGTGAGATCATTTATTCCTGGAGGCTCTTTCTGCGCTGAGGAAAGATGGGGGAGGCGGGAGTAAGGGGGGTGAAGAAGATGAGAGACACACAGAGAGAGAACAGCAACCTGAAAACGAGGCTGTTTTCTGAAGTCTCAGCGCTTCTCCCTCAGTGTCCTCCAACACGGACAGGGTACCTTTCTATGACTGTGATTGGCACTGAGGGTAGAAGCCAAGAGTGTAGGCTTCAGAGGTAGACAGCCTAGGACCCGCTCCTCCATCATCTACTAGCTGTGTGATTGCAGGGAGGCCCTTAACCTCCCGGAGCCTCCGTTTCTTCATCTGCAAAATGGAAACCAGGGGACCCGCCTCAAAGGGTTCCTGTGCGCACTGCTGGGTGACGGCTGGGTAAGGACACAGGCGCAGGCTGCGAAGGCACAGAGGGATGGAGGCGGCTGGCGGGGGGTGGGGGCAGCCCTGGAGGGACCCACCTGAGTCAGAAGTGTAAGCCGGGTGAAACAGGGGTGGGCAAACTTTTTGACTCGAGGGCCACAATGGGTTCTTAAACTGGACCGGAGGGCCGGAACAAAAGCATGGATGGAGTGTTTGTGTGAACTAATATAAATTCAAAGTAAAGGAGCGGAGGGGAGAGCAAGAGAACCCTCCGCTCTTTCGGCTCTGCGGGCCGGATAGAACAGCCGAACGGGCCGGATCCGGCCCGTGGGCCGTAGTTTGCCCACAGCTGAGGACCTGGGGCAGCGGGCCGGCTAAAACATCCTGCATCCCAGTTTCCCCAAGAAGAAATCCCCCTCCGATGTGTGTTTAAGTCGTTCCTCTCCTGGTTGGCATAGCCCTGCCTTAGATAGAAGAGCTTGGCTCAGGCACGCAGCATGTCAAGGTGTCGGGCCCGATGGCTCCTGTGTGTTGGCCATGCGGGGTGTTTAAAGCCACAGACCTTCCACGGCAGCTTCATGCGGGATTTGGCTTCAAGGAGCAAGGCCCAGCCCACCATGGAGAAGTCGTGTGGTCTTAGGCTGGGTGTTTCATCTCTCGCTACACATCCCGTTTCTCATCTGTAACCAAAGGTGCTAATGCTGCCGGGATTCTGGCGGCGATTTAATGAGGAAACGCATGTGGAGCGCTCGGCATGGTGCCTGGCGCCTAGGAAGCTTTCACAAGTGCTGACCATTAGCTCTCATTAGACGTAGCTGCCATTGATGCGTCATTGTCCCACTGACCCCCAGGATGCTGTCTCCTTGTACAGGGTCCCTCTGCTGAGGGGCGCTGGCTTCGGGAAGCACTGGGAGCCCACGGACAAGGTCTCTGAGCTGAGGTGCTAGTGATGTGGTTTATGCTGGGCCCCGTCACCCACAGGCCAGCATTTTATGGAAAGGTCGTGGTTACAGAGTAGATAAAGGTTTAGCTGGTCCTTTCAGATGTAGAGTCCCCAAACCTAGAGCTCTATGTTCTCATGAAGTGCTTCCCAGCCCATATGGCACTGGACTTCTGCATGCTCTGAGCCTAAAGGGGTCCGTGGTCAGGAAGTGCTGCATTGTGACACTAGAGTCATAATGCATATGCACACATCAAGGCTCTGAGAAGGCCTGCTGTAAGGAAACCCGCCCAGCTTGGTCTCACCAACGTCTCCCAAAATTGTATTTGACAGCAGGTCCTCCTAGCTTTCAGGGAACCCCTATTAGAGAGACATCATTTGTCGTCCCTCAGGGCAGAGGTACTGCTCTGGATATTTGAAGGGTAAGCAAAAGAATCAATCATGGCGTCTTCTTGAAAATGTAAATTCCCAGTTTCCACGCTGAAGAACTCAGTAGGCTGGGTGACAGCAGGAATCGGCATTTTAACACCCCTCTGTCAGGAAGCCACACCTTGACCAGCAGCAGGTTAATGCCTGGCTGCTAGAAATACGGTGCTCAGAACAGCAGTGTCGGCATCACCTGGGAGCTTGTGAGAAACACAGGCTCTGAAGCCCCACCCTAGGACCACAGAATTACAATCTATATTTTAACAAGGTCCCCAGCGTTCAGTTGCTGGTTAGAATTTGAAAAGCATTGGTTTAAGAGGTTTTTGTTGATGGTGTTTGTTTTTGTTTTGTTCTGTTGTTCATTTACTTGGCATTTTGGCAAAAAAAAAAAAAAAAAAAAAAAAACATTCAAAAACAAAACTGGACACACTCTGAGAGCTCAATGTCATCAAATTTCTACCATTCCATACCCCCAACCCCAAGCATGCATGTGGGGTTGACCAGATGCCCCAGTAACTTCACAATAAAGCCAGAGTCATATTGGAGGTCCTACCTGAATTATACCCCTGCCTTGGGTGGCAGTGCGTGGGTTTGCCTAAGCAGCCTTTCCTTTCTTTGCCACATCCATCCTGAAAAATAGGAAGTCCAGCAAAGCAGCTCTCAGTGGGCCTCCACTTTGCCAGATCTCTGGGGTGGACATGATTGATCTTCCACTGCTAAGTCATCAGAAAAGCCAGAAGATGCTTTGGGGCAAGGAGCTCTGGCCTTGGAATTCAGAGACTGACAAAAAGAGTTGGCAAAAAGCAAGAGGAACACTTCCAACAGGCCTTCCAGAGGGAGCACAAATACAATTTTACTTCTTGCAATATTTAAGAATGGCAGTTGCTCCGTGGGCAGAGGGGGGGACGCCTGCGGAACAACGGTCCATCAGGCAGCCCTAGTATTAATGGCAGGTGAAACCTTCCAAATGAGCACCCTGTCAGCCAATCTATTGCTTTAAAAGGTTGGCAATGCGGGAGACCTAACAGAGGCAATGAAGAACTAATCTCATATTGCCAAGTTAAATCAAGTCAGCCTTGCCCATTCCTTTCACTTCTTAGTTACATCAAGCCAAATACTTTCAATTATCCCTCACTTCCAACTTGTCAGCAGGCATTGGGTAAAATGCAAATGGAACAGTGCCCTTCCCTAGTGGCGAGCAGGAAGTATCATTAAGAGTAGCCTTCATTTATTGTGCTTTTTCTCTGTGTTAGTGCAGTACCTTCATCACCTCATGTCACATGCACCGTCTTTAGCATCCCTGTGATCTTTGGTGAAGTAGGTGCAGTTAAGTCCATTCTGTAGCTGGGAAAACGACAGCCGTCACAGAAAGTCAGTCACTTGCCAAGGTTGCGTAGCTACCTTGATAGAATGATAGAACAGGTTCTAAAACCAGACCATTCTGACTCTTACTCTTTTTGCTATTTGTCTAACTGGGCAAGAGCCCAGTGCTACCCTGGGCAAGTGTGCCTGAGCTTTGCAGTGCCCTCCTTGAAATTTTCTAAGTGTTTTTCCAATGGCAGGGACTGGCCAGGGTCAGCAGAGTTGTCTGGGAGGAGCACCCCAACCCAGAATAGGACCCCCGTTTGCCATGGTCCCCTTTCAGGGTGTTCTCTGACCCTCTACCATCCCTCACTCCCAACCCCAGATATGTAGGGTTGACCAGATGCCCAGGCCCAATGTCCAACCTCAATGTCAGAGGGCAGATTGACTAGTAGATTGCTCCTGCTGTCTGGAAGAGTGTTTCTTTTGCAAGATCATGTGAGATCAGACTGTCAGAATGATACTGATATGCTGATTTGGGCAAATCAAATTGTTTATAAAGAGAAGTGCCTGGCAAAAGACTATCTGTCATGGGCCCCACACACATTAGACATGGTCTTTCAAAAGCTCACCGTAACCTAAAATAACTCCCAAGGCAGAACAAATCCTACGGTTGCCATATTTCTTTTCACCCAAAAGCCCCTTCATGTTTCTGGCTAAAATTCATGAGACATAAAGGGCCTTTGCCACGCAGGCACAGAGCAAAGAGGGCCCTCCAGCTGCCATTGCTCCTCCTTCATTGCCATCACAAAGAGCAAACAGCATAGTTTTCTTCCTTCTTGCCTCAACTTGTTGCCTCCTCCCTTCTCTCCAATGCTTCATTGATTGTCCAACTCCCCTATCATTAACTGATCTCAAACACAGCCCTAGGATTTACTGGGTGCATCACCTGGACTCCTTGTATTTTTCTTGGGGACAAGAGAACTTGGCATGTACCTCACTCTGTGTGCTAAACAAACTTAAATGGTGCAAAAAAGCCTCAAAAAGAAGGAAAGACATAGAAATGATTCAGAGGCACTCAGTAGGTTACTAGGTGCTCACAACTGTTCTGCATGGATTATTTTAGTTAATCCTCCCAGAGCTCCTGTGAGGGATCACCATCATCATCACTACCATCACCATCATCATCACCACCATCATCATCATTACCACCATCACCAAGATCATCATCACCATCACCACCATCATCACCATCACCATCATCATCACCACCATCATCATCATTACCACCATCACCAAGATCATCATCACCATCACCACCATCATCACCATCACCATCATCATCGCCATCACCATCATCATGACCACTTTGAAAATGAGGAAGACAGAACACAAAGAATTTGATATCTTGCCTAAAGTCAGTCTATTGGCAAATACATAAAGTGCATAATCTTCAGTACACACCTTGATGAATTTTTATATATACATCCACCTATGTAGTCAGGTAAATAAGATAAATATCAAGAATATTCCTACCACCCATAAAGTTCCCCTATATTCTTTCCCATCCAATACCTCCCCATAAAGGTGCTGTAATTGCTAACTTTCTACCACTATTGATTAATTTTGCCTGGCCTTGAACATCCTATAAATAAAGCAGAATGTACTCTTTAAAGCCCACACTTTAACCAATCCACTCTATGGCCTCCTGGTCCAATGAGTAGGGAAGGTGGATTTGATGGTTGGTGGTGCCTCTCATGAAACCACGATCTGGAAATAGCAAGGCTCAATTTTTCAGTCTGAGCTGCTGACCAGCCTGGGGTTGTGTGCAGACCCTCACAGAGCTATCTATGGTATCTGAAGTGAAATGTTGGCATCGATTGGTGCCACCGCTGTAACAAAATGAAACTGAGAAAAGTAAATTTGGATGTTTCTCTGAAGCCTTTAATACCCAAGAAAGCCGGAGAGTTCACACAGGTTGAAGAGGGAGTCACTTGCACATCACACTAAAGGGAACAAAAGGCAGGGAAAATTGAACAAGATCCAATGGTAAGCCACCGAAGCTTCCAGGTAGGTAGTGTGGCCCCTGCAGCCCGCATTGCAGGAAGTGAATTCCCAGGCGTCTTAGTTCTCATGTTGATTCCTTTTCAAATGCTCATTTCAACCAACCAAATTCTTCCCAGCTGTAGGAGTAGACAGGCCTTCGGAAGTGATCAAGTCTCATGGCCACCCACACAAACAGTTGATAGGCATCCACTGTCCTGTCTTCTGACTCTTTTTTGGAAGGAAATATCTCCTCCTTCTGATGACCAAGCGTGATGATCTTATTGGTTGCCTTTTCCAACTTTTTATCCAAAGCTGCTTCTTAGCCACTTGGATAACTTACCCAGCTTCTTTGACACAGTTTTCAACTCTGTAGGTTGGGTGGTATTGTGATCTTGGGGATAATACACTTACTGAGTCCTCATGAAACAAACACTGTTCCATGTACTATATATGTAATAACCGCTTTAATCCTCCCAACAGCACTTAATCACACCACCTTCTTCTTCTTCATGTTGTATATGAGGAAACTGAGGCACGGTTTCCAAGGTCAGCAGATTGGTAGTAGCTGATCTGAGATTCAAACCCAGATGCCCACAGTCTGCAGCTTATGGGTTACAGTATTCTGCTTCGTAAGGTTGCCAGGAGGATTTAAATCAAGGATATAAATCCTGTTCAAGCTTTAGCACTGATTATTACCGTCAGTCATTATTAACTGATCACTACCTGGAAACAGCATTCTGGCCAGGATCCAACCTACCAAGCACATACCAGTAAATGACTCTAATAATGGGAAATTAATTTATTTTCATGTCCAGTTTTTATAAACTGAAAAGTTGAAAACTTCAGGAAGTTTCTGGTTATAGTAATACCTACATTTCATTGAACAGATACTATATGCCAGACTGACATCATATATACATATAAATTTATTTATTCCCTATTATCACCCTATGATACATGCACTATTCTAACTCAGGTTGTTTGTGGTTGTTGTTCTTTGTTTTGGGGGGTTTGTTGTTGTTGTTATTTTTGTTTTCATTTGCTGTTGCGTTGTTTATAACTGTTTTAAAGGTAAAGAAGTCAAGGTTCAGCAGGTTGATCCTCTTTCTAAGCTCACACAGCCAAGGGCACTAGAGACAAACTTCAAACCCAAATCCATCTGACTCCACAGGCCAGGCTCTTCCCTCTGATGCTGTGCACATTTCTTTTTTGGCTTTTGACGTTGGGAATTCTAATTGAGAGGGTTCAATTTAGCGCGAATCTAATTTCTGCTTCCTATGCCTAAATGCTCATGGAAAAGTCTGATTTTCTTTAGCAAAAGCAATAAAAAGAAGGCCCTCTCTACTGTTCCCAGAAAGTGTCTCCACACCCATATTTCTCTGAAACGGCCATTACAATTAGTGTACACTGTCTGCGTGGGGCACGCAGCCAGAGCTGTGATTTCCGTGTGTTCTCACGGAAAGCACCTAGATAATTCTCCATGGTCGCATCATACAGAGTGAAGTCAATGAGTCACACAGACCCAGGACTCTGCTGTGGGCTGGCCAGGAGGGCCTGGGTCCCTTTCCCAGGACTGCTGAGTCAGAATCAGGCCCTTTTGGAGGACTCTGCAAGCCTCTGTCACCACCTTCACCCTGGGGGAAGCCAACCAGACACACACATGAGTCGGTAGAAGAAAGAAAGAAAGAAATCGTCCAATGTCATAGGAGGGCTGTGCCACTCTCGGGCCCCTGTTGAATGGAGACGTTGGCGGCTCTGGGGCCCTGAACTGGCAATTCAAAACATTCTGATTGCCCGCGTGATTGTTTGCAAGATAACTGCGCGATTGTCAGTGACAGGGTAATTTACTGAAGATTGCCGTGTCAGACGCCACGCGCGGGGCTTGCTGCCATAAAGACGCGATTCTCATGACTGACAGGCCACTGGGAGATTGGAGTGCCAATTTAAAGTTCACGGTGTCGTCTGAAAGTGTTCGGCAGCGGCGGCCCGTAATCACGCAACATGATGAGGTCATTTCAAGCATCATGTGTGCTCACACCTAATAACGGATAGGACCCCAAACCCACCATCTCTGAAGCAGATGGATATAAATACATAAGAGGAAATCATTTATATGGGGGTCTCTCTCTCTCTCTCTCTCTCTCTCTCTCTCTCTCAGCACTTGCCATTTGATCTCGCTGATGTGTTTGTAGGACATCTCCTGCCAGACAGCCCCTTGGATAAAAAGCCCAGAATACAAACCAACAAAATAGTGGGGAGACTTGGGGGCCACACTTCTGAAGTGCTCACAAGTCCAGAGCCACTGGCAGACGAGAGGGGGCTGGGGGAGGAACATGTTCAGGGCTTACTGGGAAATTTGTCTTAAGTTATTAGCTGAGCTGCTGAGTCCTCCAGCTGGTTGCACGGAGTGGGTGTGTAAATGGGTTAGGGGCGGGAGGGGGCACATTCCCTGCTTCCGGAGGAAAAGGCCACCAGAGATGGATGGAACTTCTAATGCGAAGCGGCCGGCGGCCTTAAAGACATCTGTAGCGCTAGGAACAGTGGGTTTCTTCTCACGGAATGAAGCGCTGCCAACATGGCTCAGCAGGATATTTTTTAATCCAAAGGAGGCGTTCCGCGGGAGATTCCCTCTTTCTAGGGAAGGTGGTCCATGGAGGGTGATGTGAAAGGATGGTTTCTTTTCTTTCCCTTATTCTGCCCAGAGCCCTGGGATCCACTGGCCAGTGGGTCTGAAACAGTGGCTCAGCATCATCCCACGGCTGCTGGTAAAACCCTAAGGGACGTGGCGTGAGTGTGAGATTTGGGGGCGCGGGGAAGCACCCGGTTCAGCCGGCACATCGGGCTGCGGTGTTCAGAGCCTCAACTTTGAGAGTCTCTGAATTTAAAGCTTGTGTGCCTGCTCACCTTCCTGTGCCTGCATTTCTAGGAAATTGTGTAAATCTCATTTGTGTTATGAGACGCATGAGCCACATTTGCCCGTGTGGAAAATGAGAGGCTAGTTTTAGTCATCAAAAGCGGAGCAAAGCATGCAACCTCCTAATTTGTTTGCTAAAAAGAAAGTAGTGCATTAAAATAATTGTACATTAATTGCTAAATTACAGTGGAACTTTGGTGGAATTACATATTTCAATTTTGTTAGGGGCCCCAAACGAGAAGGGTAATACCGAAGACATTGCACTGTAGCAAATGTAAAGCACACAGCCAGGCCTCTGATCCGGCATCCCAGAACAAATGTTTGTCAGTCACAGCCCAGGGTTTGCGTGTGTGTTCCTATGATGCTAATTATGGCCCGAAAATGCGTTGGTCTCAAATCCAGCAGGGGCAAGAAAGATATTCTCCAAGCCCCTCCACTGTGTTCCATCAATCCCCAGAAAAGTGAGTAAGGGTGGGCCAGCTAATCCGCTCTAATAGGGAATTCCAAGGAGCACACACTGCCCTAAACATCCCACCCTCTGGGTTAACGAACAAGTGAAGAATGCAAAACAGTCATATAGTCATTCAACAAATGATTGTTGAGCGCCCAATTCTGTGGCTAGCACTAAACGAGGCATGAATATAGAAATGAGTAAGACACTGTTCTTCCCTTCAAAGAGCTCAGTTTCTAGGCAGGAAGACAAGCATACAGAGATAATTAATTCTAGTGCAAGAAAGTTGGCGTTAACAACTGTTTCTAAAATGGATTGTGCATTAGGCCCTAACCGGTTTGGCTCAGTGGATAGAGCATCGGCCTGCGGACTGAAGGGTCCCGGGTTCGATTCCGGTCAAGGGCATGTACCTTGGTTGCGGGCACATCCCCAGTAGGAGGTGTGCAGGAGGCAGCTGAATCGATGTTTCTCTCTCATCAATGTTTCTAACTCTCTATCTCTCTCCCTTCCTCTCTGTAAAAAATCAATAAAATATATTTTTTAAATAAATAAATAAAATGGATTGTGCATTAGCATCACGTGAGAATCATGTTTAAAATGCAATGTCCAGGACCTGCACCTGGAGGCTGTCGCTGGGGAGGCCAGGGGCCAGGCCCTGGATTCTCACAGCAGTGTGACGCAGAACCATTCTTGAGAACCTCTGATTCAGGATACACAGAACAGGAACGCCTAACCTCGCCAGGGACACCATCAGGAAGGTTTCCCGGGGGAGTGGGGGGCGGGGGGCAGGGGAGGCCACCTCGCTCAGGGTCTTAAAGGATGGGTCATATCTGTTCCCCCCTCTATACTGTCAGCTCCTTAAGGACAAACACCATCATTCTTGGTTCTTGGTTCCCTGTTTTATTTCCAGAACAGGGATGGCACTCAGACATTTTTGGAACGGTAGATGAGCAAATAGGAGTCAGCCCAGGAAAGGGACGGAGGGGTGGGAATCTAAGTAAGATGATCAGGACATTCAAAGTCCTACAGGTATGCAGTAAGGTAGCACCGGAAGCAATTGGGTGAACTCATGGCTTAATTCCAGGGTGTTCAAGCCAAAGCTATTGGTTTGGCTTTCCAGGCAAATGCAAAGCTCCCTGCGCCCGGTGCGCCACCTGGTCAGCAGAACCCTCCCTGGCCCAGCGAGAGCAGGATGCACTGCTTTCTCCCCTAATACGAGATGTAAAAAATCCCATGCATTTTGGTTACTGTGCACCCGTTCGCGCAGGCCCCTGAGAACTGGCCATGGGTCAGTTCTTGTGCTGTGCTGTTTTAAAGCAAAGTGTATGTTTTTATTCCCAAGCACTCAACGCATACCTGCTTAGAATAGAAAAAGTAGAAACTCCAGGAAAGAAAAATAAAGGAAGAGAAGCACACTCATCTACGACCTGGGGATAACCATTTGTCACCATTTTCAATTATTTACGTTCAGTCGTTAAGTTTTCTCTGCACATAAACTGGCATTACACTGGGATCGTTGCGTGAAAGTTGCCAGGTCAGGCCTTTGGGCAGGGTCCATGGCCTCGGGACAAAGGCTTTAGCATCTCTGAGTAGGTTTGTGCCATGTGGTGCACTGACCCATCTCCGCCTCTGCCCTTCCAGATGGCCTGGTGGATTGCTTGGACCCAGACTGCTGCCTGCAGTCAGCCTGTCAGAACAGCCTGCTCTGCCGGGGATCCCGGGACCCGCTGGACATCATTCAGCAGGGCCAGACGGACTCGCCCGCAGTGAAGTCCTTCTATGACCGCATCAAGCTGTTGGCAGGCAAAGACAGCACCCACATCATCCCTGGAGACAACCCCTTCAACAGCAGGTAGGCACTCTCTGTCCTCGCAGGCTGCTGAGGTCTCTGCTTCCCTCCCTGTGAGACAGGACCAAGTGCTCCTAGTTTTACTATGGGCCCCAGGGGCCTGGGAACTACCCCAAGGTCCAGTTCACAGGGGGCCCTATCTGCTTTGGGGGGCTCGAACTCTGCAAGATTTGGCCGTCAGAACCTACTGGAGACACCTGTTGACAGCCTGGTTTTTAGATCATTTTTAGGCTCTATTATTTTGTGATATTATTGGTATTATTGAAGTGTCCCTTTATAATACCTCTGATTGTGGCTTTTGTTTGATCACCGCTGAAATATTTCATTCTGTGGAGTACTAACCTGATAGCATAACTTATTCTGGCACCTGAGAGTCCAGATGATGCCAGTGGGTAGAATTTATTGAGCACCTGTGATGAGCCAGAGACTGTGTAGATTTTCTCTGATCCTCACGGCAACCCCATCAATTCTGTCTGCTAATTGCCTGCTGTGTGCCAGGCATTGTGTCAGCCAGTGTATTGTACCTCTCCTTCCAAACTGGTGGGGTTTCTCTTGAGTTTATTTTTGCTCTCGGTTGCTCATTTGAGGCTTGTGAATATTCTAGGAACAAATTCTGGATTTATTTTATAGTCACCTTGGCCCCTTCCACCACTCTCCCCAGGACATGTTAGAAGTGTACCCAAGGGGAAGGGTTGGCTGCCCATCCCCTCCTCTCCTCTAGGCACTGTTTTTGTTTTTTGTTTTTTAATATATTTTTATTGACTTCAGAGAGGAAGGGAGAGGGAAAGAGAGTTAGAAACATCAGTGATGAGAGAGAATCATTGATCGGCTACCTCCTACATACCCCACACTGGGGATCGAGCCCACAACCCAGGCATGTGTCCCGACCGGGAATCGAACCGTGACCTCCTGGTTCATAGGTCGACGCTCAACCACTGAGCCACACCAGCCGGGCCTAGGCACTGTTTCTGATTCTGAGGGTGAGAAGGACAGGAGATGCAGGGATCTTCTTACGGCCTGCCTGCATATAGCTCAGCTCACTTTTGGTAGGTCTGGGTCCAGACGTCAATTGTGTCTGCAGACGGGAGGATGGCCAGCATGACCTTCTTGGGGGTGTCCCACCCTATCTCCAAGCTCCTTCCCACGGAGAGACAGCACCACTGGTTGGGTCCTCTTTCACAAAACCTCCAGGAGCTAGGAGCTTGAGCAGGTAGTCCTGGCCCCCTGGCAGCCCGGGTCATGCCATCTTTCCCTTAGTTCTCTTTATCCTTCCTTAGTTCTGCGTAGCACCAGGAGCAACTCAGGAAGAATGCTGCTTCAGCGGCTTCCATCCAGAAAAGAAAACATCAGACTTCACTTCTTACGAGCCCCTATCTTCATAAGGGGTTCTCTTGGAGCCCCCCACCCCCACCCCATTAGACTTTGGGGAGAAGGCATCCTCAGGCCAGGACCCCGTGCCTCCCTGGAGAGGCTGGGATGGGAGGTGGGGGTAATGGTGGAGCTAATAAATCCAACAACCCCTGAGAACTCCCTGGGAAGTGGTGCAGCCCCAGTTCCTGGCCGCTCTTTGAATACAAGGGTTCCAAGCCAGCTCACCTTGGGCCAGCCACTTGAGCCTCTCTCTTTTCTGGTCTTACTAACAATAAAATAGAAAAGGGAAAAAATAATCTCAGCCCTCTTCTATTTCAGCCCTGACCACTCCACCCACCACCACCCGCTATATATATTGAATATACCACACACAGCCATATTATTTTAATTCAAGAACCCCTCCCTAAGAAAAATTAAAGAAACCACAGATCTCTGACCAAAAATGTATTTTCTCTGCTTGTTAAATCCTGGTTCTGGGGCAGCGATTCTGTGGGGATGTTTCCTTTTTAATTATGAACGTAATTCCTACTGCCAGAGACCCATGACTGGTCCTTGCACTGGGCCAGAGCATCTGGTGTGGTGTGCTGTACTGCAATGCCCCTTTCAAAGGCTCTGTTTCTATCAGCATCCTGTTAACATTTCATTAGTCATTTCCTGCTCTTCTCCTTTTCATACTCTCTCCTCACCTGCTCCTTACCATTTCATCTTACCTTCCTCCCCAATCGTCATTCGCCACTTGAAGAAGACGCCTGGGGCCAAGATGCAGGAGAGCAGGCAGGGACTCCAGAATCTTTGGTGGCCCAGCCCCAGAGATCTGGGCAAAAGAAACTTGCTTTAGAGGAAGCTCACCACCCAGTGAACCTACGCTCCATCACGTCGGCATGGATGCATAGTTCAGAAACACAAAAGTGTACTTCAGAGACGTAGGTTGAAGTTCGCCAAGCATGTGAATCGCAGTACATTGTCAAATAATGAAGAACACAATTAGAGGAAAAAAATTTTTAATCCAAGACTTCTAAGAAAGCATTTCCCCTAGATAATAGCATACAAAAATAACTAAAATGCCTTGACTCCACCACTATAATTTATAGAGCAGATCTCACTATCTAGATAATGTGATAATTGTTACACATCAATAATCATAAATAGAAATGTATGGATAGCATGTCTGAGCTCAAGCTTTTCTGCAAATCGACTGCCTAGAAGCGATAGGAAGCCAGGAGCAATGAAGAATTAGAAAAGTAGGGGGTAGAAATCAGAGTCCACCCAGCTACTCCTATTCCTATCGCTCTCTGCCAAGCCTCATGCTACAAGAATGATTTAAAAGAACTACCAGTTGTGTAAAAAAGGGAGGGGGGAAGCTCCTAATTTTGTTTTCTCATCACAAGCACTTTGTACCTCGTGGTCATCAACACACGTCATGGATCTTAAAATCGTGCCTGGGAAGACCTGAAAGAAATCTTAGTCTGCGCTAAGATAAGGAACCAGAAATTGAGCAAAAGAATTATTTGCATAAATTAGTTTTCCGCTTTCAAAAGACTCCAGCATTGTAGTTGGAACCAGCTAAAAATGGGCTTCGTTTGTTAGGCAGCCAGTAGCAGACAATTAGAGCTGTCAGTGGAACGTCTCAACCCTCCTGAGGTCTCCCAAGTGTTGGAGTTGAACAGTTGGGGGTATTGCTAATAAAAAGGAGAGGTGCTTTGGAGAAAGCATCCCTCCAGCTGCGGGGTCTCCTGGGACTGCAGAATTAAGTGCATTCCAAAAATTGAGCCGTTTTGGACAAGATTCTGGCAAAGAGCGGGTCAGCTTGATTACCTAGTCCAGAAGCTGGGAGTGTGTCCAGAAACCTGGAAAACCCTCTGCCTTTGCCCAGTTGCCCAGTGGCTTAAAGGCCCGCAGGACAGCTGCCAACCTGCCTGGCAGGCTGGGGCTCGGTGCGAAGGCGGAGCGCGTTAGCCCACTTCTCCATGACATCGAGAGACTTCAGGTGAGAGGGGGCGTGTGCCTTCTCCCTCCGTGGATTCCGAATAGAATATGGTGGCGTCTCTGTGGCTTTGCGGATTTCCCAGGAG
The DNA here is from genome assembly GCF_963455305.1 of Plecotus auritus. Taxonomy (NCBI): domain Eukaryota; kingdom Metazoa; phylum Chordata; class Mammalia; order Chiroptera; family Vespertilionidae; genus Plecotus; species Plecotus auritus. The sequence goes on along the minus strand of NC_137773.1, from coordinate 8,782,155 downwards.
CAGCTGGCCGGACAGGAACTTCTTGGGGAAGCTCTAGTGACTGTCGTCTGGAGAGGGGAGCTTCCTCTGACAGTGGAAAAGGGTTGAGTGGGATTTCAGCCATCTCCCCTGCTTCTGAGATAGCAGGAATTTGATGTGAGAAATACATCGCCACATGGAATCCAGAATCCAAGATAGGCCTACCGGGAAATAAACATATAGCTCCCATATTCCCTTCTCCTCGGGCAGTCATGGATTGTGAGAAACTCTGCTCTTCAAGGGCAACAAAGAGCACTGTATGTCAATGCCCGGCCTCATCATAACCCTCTGTGTGCTCCCCGCCACCCCCTGCCATCCCGGCCAGGAGGAGGAGGGTGCACTGCCTTCCTCCACAGACAAGAAAAGGAATGAGTGGCAGCTGCCGAGGCGCTCGGCCGAGCAGAGTACTCTGTGCCCAGCTAAGGCACAGCCTGAGTGACGGGGGGCAGCCTGAGGTTGGGCCACGCCATCACATGGTGTCTAACATGACGCGAGGCCGAGGGGAGAGAGATGTGTGCGGGGGACTCCATCGCCCCACCCAGTGAGTGAGATGCTGCCCTGGGTGTCACCCCAGCGTGTCGCCAGTCCTGCCCCTCAGGTGAAGCGGGCATTGAGGCATCCTTTTGCCCACACCTGTCTGTGAGGTGCGGTCATGTGAGCCAGAAGTTAATGTGGAGAGTCTTGGTCTTGCCTTAGGGACCAGATGAGGACAGGGGGGGCGGTGGGAGGGACAGTGGTGATGAGGAAGGGGAGGGAACTGGACCCCAGTCTCCTTGTTCTCCAGGGTGTGGCTCGTGGCTCAAAGGCCTGTTTCTTTTTCTCTCAGCTTGGTTTCTCTCATCCGAGGCCAAGTCGTAACTACAGATGGGACACCCCTGGTTGGTGTGAACGTGTCCTTTGTCAAGTACCCAAAATACGGCTACACCATCACCCGCCAAGATGGCACGTAAGTAGCTTGTGGGGCTCTCCCTTGTTGGGGTGCAGACAGAGACAGTGGTGCTGTTGGCTGCCCTAGCCTCGGCGGCTGCCCATTGCAGGCTGGAATGCCCACCAGGCCAGAGCTCCGTGAGGACTCCCCCAGAGATCGTTTTTTGCTTTTAGGTATATCAAAAATAAAAATAAAAAGTAGAATAGCCAAGCTAGGGAGAGCTGCCAACAGTCCTCCTCCTTTTCCCATCTCAGGTAAACGCTTTTGTCTGTGTGTGCGTGCGTGTGTGTGTGTGTGTGTGTGTGTGTGTGTGTGTATTGGGGGTGGGGGTGGGGGTGGATTCCGGGGAGAAGAAAGGGGAGCAGCTCTTGGAAGCTCACTCCTGTTCTAAATCAAAGGCAGTGCCGGGTGACAGGGAGCCGCACGGCACAGCGTCCTGTGGCGAACCCCTTCTGCTTTCATCTGTGGCTCTCGGAGCTGTGTTGTCCGCGCTCCTGTTTGGAGGAGGGGGGATGTAATCAGAGAAATCTAATTAAATACATTTAGCCGTCACCCTGCTGTGGGAAGGAGCCAACCTTGCCCTATTATCTTCTGATTAGAAGCACGCACCCATGCAGCCCCCACCAAGATGAAAGCGCGTCATTTTCTTAATCCATCGGGCACGGAGTTGCAATTCAGAGACAAAGATAAGAGTGAAAGAAACTTACGGGAAGGGGGAAACGCACTCACCCTGGGCTAAACCACACACACACACACACACACACACACACACACACACACTTACATTCTATTCCAAAGGGAAGAAGAGACTGTTGCTGTAAATCAGATGCAACACTTTTTCTATAAAACTAGACTCTGGAATATCATAGCCATGTCGTGAAATGTGCTTCTTGCCTCCCTGTGGTGAAAAGTCTGGTCTTCGCGTGTAATGTCCTAAGGTGCCCTTTCCAAGATTCCCTGCCCACAGCAGCCCTCTCCTCACTCGCCCACCTGTGAAACCCGAGGAAGACATCTGCTGATTCACACCACGCTCTCAGTATTTGCTAAGTGTCTGCGGACCTCACCCACACATTTCTGAGGACTGTGTGCCACGCAGAGCTCCTCGGCCCTTGCAAATCCTTAGAACCCAGGGCTCTTGCCTTGCAAAGTCCTGTCCCAAACAGGAGGACATTTCTGAGACCTCGCCCTGCTGTCTGTCCCCGCTTTATGCTGCCTCATCTCCCTCAGCCGCTTCCCGACTAGTTACGGCCCAACTCCACCTCCCAGGTCATCTCTCCAAGCTCCCGATCAGTGACTCTGTGGCTTGTCCAGGTTGCAAAGCCATGGGAGGGACAGGATGTGTTTGGGGGTGCTCTGAGGAGCCCCGTTGTTTAGCGGCCGGTGGGTGCCGCTGACACTGGCGATTTGATTCTGTCACACCAACTAGACACGACTTCCCTTCAAAACACTTGTCGCTCTTCTGTGTCCCATACAAAACCGTCCCGAGCAGCGTACATGCCCCCAAATAAATACCGGGGTGGACAAAAGTAGGTGTACAGTCGTGAGTATGCGAAACACAGAGTTCATTCTGGTATTGTTATTTATCTATTAATTGTTGTTTACTATTATTAACCTACTTTTGCCCACACCTGTATATACACACATTTGTAATAAATGAATAGTTATACTGCGCATGCTCTGTTACTTATCTCAGTGTTCACGTGCACTGTGTTCGTTCCTTAAAAACGCCAAAGGTGTTACCGAAATTGGGTGGAGGCTGTGGGTCGTGTGTTTTCACTGAGTGTGACTGAGACGCGGGCTCTCGGGAGCTGCCAGGAATTCGGGAATGAACCAGCGAGCTCCGCTGCCCGCAAAGGGGGAGACCCAGTGGAGGGGGGACGCTTAAAACCGAGACTTCTCGCCGTGAACGCCTCCCCGTCTGTTAATTGGGAAAGAGCGGCCTTTATTTTGCTTTTACTAGCGCTGGGCCTCTGTCCAGCTCTGGAGGGGCACACGGAGATGGAGTTTAAGGATGATTGGCAAAAGCATCAGTAACAGGGCACAGGAGGTGAAGGGGTCCAGAGGTACACTCAGGAATAAAATAGAAATGTGCCCCAGGGTGGGTGTATCGCATGGTGACTGTAATCATTAATAACACTGCGTTGTGTCTTTGAAAGTGGCTAAGAGATCTTTGAAGTCTTCATCAGAAGAAAAAAACTTGTGTAACTATGTGTGGGGGTGATGGCTAAGCTGATTGTGGTGACTATTTCACAATCTGTACACATATCAAATCATGTTGTACACTTAAAATCAATATAATGTCATATGTTCCATTGTATCTCGAAAAAGTTGAGGTTCTCTGAAACAATCAAAAACCCGGAAACAGCCCCGGCGGGTGAGAAGGAAGCTTTAATGCCCCTCTCTGTCCTGGCATCGTATCACTATCGCTCCACCGTGTATGATCCTCGCACGATGCTAAGTGCTTTACGCCAGGAGGGCGAAACACTGTCTGTAAAGGGCCAGGTGGCAGATATCTTAGGCTTTGCATGACATACGGTTCCTTGTTACACCTACTCAGCTACCCTGGTAGCACACAACATCTCCAGAGATAAGTAACGGAATGGGCGTGGCTGTATTCCAATGAGGCTTTTTATACCAAAACAGGGGATGGGCCAGGTTTAGCTACCCCTGCTCTGCACTCATCAGGGTATTTCATTCTCTCGGCCACTCTGTGAAGTTGCTATAATTATCCCCATCTCAGAGGTGAAGAAACGTGGGCTCAGAGAGGGTCAGTAACTTGCGCACAGACACACAATTAGTAAGTGGAAGAGTTTGGGTTCCAACCAGCCCGTGGGCCACAAAGCCCAGGCTCTCCCCCCCCCCCCGCACATGCTCGGCCCCTCCCTCTACTCTCAGGGTACCTGCCTCGTCTGAGGGTGCGTTCACCGTCTCAGGGAGCCCACTTCCCTCCTCTCCAGGTTTGACCTGATCGCCAATGGGGGTGCCTCCTTGACCCTGCACTTCGAGCGAGCCCCGTTCATGAGCCAGGAGCGCACTGTGTGGCTGCCGTGGAACAGCTTTTACGCCATGGACACCCTGGTGATGAAGACCGAGGAGAACTCCATCCCCAGCTGTGACCTCAGCGGCTTTGTCCGGCCAGATCCGATCATCATCTCCTCCCCGCTGTCCACCTTCTTCAGCGCTGCCCCTGGGCACAACCCCATCGTGCCCGAGACCCAGGTAGGAAGGGCGAGACCTGGGGCAGGACTTTCAATAACGCCTGACCGAACCTGGCTGGCCAACCCGTCTCTCCCCGGGTGGCCCAGAAACCAATAGGAAGGGGAGAAGCAAAAAGTAGGAACACAGTAGAATCTGTAGTCACTGAGGAGAAGACCGAATCTCTCCTGGACGGTCAAGATGCTTCCAGATAGCCGTGCGAGACTCTGGCAGTCGCTAGCGCTTTTAATAAAATAAAAACAATATACAGATGTGTAACCCACCTGCAAATCGCTTTTCATTCCTGTTAGTCACAGAGACACATGATAAGAGACGCTTTAATGATCTACCTCGGGGCTGCAACAGAGGGCATATTACATTATTGCCTCCCTGTTGCTTTATACCAATTGTCAGTGGAAGTTGCGGGTTCATATAATTACAGCCTCTCGCGGCCTCCTCGCGTGCAGCTAGCAATAAAGCCTGCTGTTCTTATTTACATCTTTTGCCAACCGTGTGGCTTTTAAAAAGAAACACAACGGTGACCAAGAATAATTATTAATCCAGAAATCATAACCTCAGCCCCTTCGCTCCATGGTGCAGGATAAAGTTTTGGTGTGTGTGTGTGTGTGTTTTTCCATCAGTCTTGGGAAGTGGTTCTTGCACCCCACGTGGGGTGGAATGCTTCGGTGAGGGCGTTTGATGTGCAGTGTGTGTGTCTGCCGCATGTTCTCAGGTCCTTCATGAGGAAATTGAGCTCCCCGGTTCCAACGTGAAGCTCCGCTACCTGAGCTCCCGGACCGCAGGCTACAAGTCGCTGCTGAAGATCACCATGACCCAGTCCACCGTGCCCCTGAACCTCATCAAGGTCCACCTGATGGTGGCCGTGGAGGGACATCTCTTCCAGAAGTCATTCCAGGCCTCTTCCAACCTGGCCTACACCTTCATCTGGGACAAGACCGATGCGTATGGCCAAAGGGTCTACGGACTCTCTGATGCTGTTGGTATGTTTGGGTTTCAAACCCCTATTGGTGCTTGAATTTCATCATGTATTAATTTGACCAATAGTTATGGAGTTCCTAATATGCGTCAAGAACTATTCTAGTAGATAGAGATGCAGTGGTCCATGAGACAGACAAGAGTCCCATCCATGGACCTTCTGTGCTAGTGGGGGATCGAGATAATAAACCCAAATTGGACAAGAAAATATCAAGCAGTGATATGTGCTAACACGGTGATTTGTACCAGTGATGTACACTGGGAACACCTTTTATCGAAGGCGCTCAGGGAAGGCTCCTCAGAGGGTGACATCCTGGCAGAAAAAGAGAGGAGAATGAGGTGTGTTTGGAGGACAACGAGGAGGCCAGTGAGGCTGGGATGTAGTGGACAAGGAGAATATTCAAGAGAGGGGAGAGAGCTGGTCACTTTCGAGTGAGCACATGCCAATGACCCAGAATGCACCGTGAGGATCAGAAACTGGTGCTGGGGGAGCTGGAAGCCACGTGCTGTGTCTCAGGCTTTGCCTTTGAGGGGATCACATTACACACACACACACACACACACACACACACACACACACACTTATGAAAGACCACCCCAAGAGAAGTATCTTGCGGTTACCAGGCTTTGAAGAGTTGTAGGCTGTGGATTAATGTCAACCTACCCAGGATGGTTTCCTACTGGTAGAAAGCTATCTGGGTTAATTAAAATACAGATTCCAATGTTGTTGGTTTTTGGTTTTGTTTTCCTTTTTATAAACAGGCTTGTGATTTCCAAGAACTGTAGTAAGTTACCAAAATAAAAAAACAGCATACTCAGACATTTTTACCGTAAATGGCACCCTATGTTTTGTGTTAGGAGTTTTATGGTTTTAGGTTTACATTCAAGCCTTTAATCCTTTTGAGTTAAATTTTGTATATGGTGTAAGATAGGTGTCCAATTTTCCCAACAGCATTTATTGAAGAGACTGTACGTCCTATCCCATGGTATAGTTTTGGCTGCTTTGTCATTAATTAATTGCCCATATATGCATGGGTTTATTTCTGAGCTCTCTATTTTGTTCCATTGACCTATGTGTCTGTTTTCACTGCTAATACCATACTGTTTTGATTACTATAACCTTGTAATATAGTTTGAAATGAGAGAGCATGATGCCTCTGGCGTTGTTCTTCTTTCTCAACATTCCTATGGATTGTTTTAGGATTGTTTGTTCTATTTCTGTGAAAAAAGCCTTTGTATCTTGATAGGGATTGCATCAAATCAGTCAATTGCCTTGAGTAGTATGGACATTTTAACAATATTAATTCTTTTAATCCATGAGCATAGAATATCTTTCATTTATTTGTTTCTTTAATTTCTTTCATCAGTGTCGTATAGTTTTCAGTGTCCAGGTCTTTTCACGTCCTTGTTAAATTTTTCCTAGGTATTTTATTCTTTAATTTGTTTAAATTTCAAGTAGGACAACTTGATAGGTGGTGTTGTCTTCTCCATCAGATGACAACTAATGTCAGCTGGTCTTTCCTTTAGTGATTTTAGCGGACATTGATGCTTATTGCCTGGATCGATTAGGCCATTAGGATTTGCAATTAATATTTTAATGCTAGCATTGCTTCTTTATTTATTAGCTAGAATACTTTCATATAGAGATACTTTCTCTTTAACAGCTTGGTTATTTGAGATACAGTTCAAATAAGAAAGTAAGGATAAATGTTTGATTCTTTCTCTTTATTTACTAGTTTTCAGTATAAGAAGTCAGTTTCTTTAACATCCTCTAATGGTGCCAAATTAATGTTTTTTAAAAATACCATTCTGGCCCCAGCCGGTCTGGCTCAGTGGAAAGGCATTGGTTGCGTACTGAAAGGTCCTGCGTTCAATTCCGGTCAAGGGTACATGCCCGGGTTGCAAGCTCGATCCCCAATAGGGGGTGTGCAAGAGGCAGCCGATCAATGATTCTCTCTCATCATTGTTGTTTCTATCTCTCTCTCCCTCTCCCTTCCTCTCTGAAATCAATAAAAATATATTTAAAATAAATAAATAAAGATAAAAATACCATTCTGAACTCATAGAGTGAACTGTCTGTAATATAGTCGTTTCAATCCATGGAAGTTATTTTCTTTACTAATGCTCACATTGCACCATCTTTGGGAGCCTCTTCAAACTGACTTCCAAATTCTTTCAACATGACCCCAGTAGATTTTTGTTCTTTCCTTTCTATCTGGTGTGATAAAGTGGCCAGGCCTCATCTTGTTCATTTCTTGCTCTGGCTGTATCTTCAAGGAGCCCTGATTCTTTTTAATGAGAAATCATATTTCAAGGCCACAAGCCATGCACTAGCAATTCTCTCTGCTGCTGGGACAGTCATTGTTTCTTGGAATTTTCAGAGGACAAGCTAGGAAATATATGGTTTTTCTAAAAAAGATCAAATGCATCTTCTGTTCCTATCGACACTCCTATATCTCAGGATTTAAAAGAAGCTGCGAAAATCCCCGAAGGTGACACACGCAGTTAAGAATTTAATGTGGTAGGAATCGCAATAATAACAGTGGCTCATCTTTCGAAAGCAGCGTTCCAATTAAAAATGCACGGCCTCTTGGTGTCCTATCTTGTGTCTCCTTCCCACATCTCTCTGAGAAATTAAGGCCTCACTCCCTCCGTTTTCCACGTGGGAAAGGGAAGCCACGAGGAGGTCTGAGCCGGAGCAGAATGAGGACTAAGCCCCTCATCTCCCACTTCTCTCTCCCATTTGTCCCTGCGGCAAACATGGGGGGTTTGCAGTTTCTGGATTCTGTTCCCCACTGACTTGCCATGGAACTGGCAGGCTAGGTCCGGTGCCTGCGTCACCCGGCACCTCTGGATTCCAGAGTGAACATTCTGAGCGCCACCCCTCAGCCAGGCTGCTGCCTCCAGTCTCCTTATAAACGAGCCACTAAGCCTAGCCGGTTTGGCTCAGTGGATAGAGCGTCGGCCTGCAGACTGAAGGGTCCCGAGTTCGATTCCAGTCAAGGCCACATGCCCAGGTTGTGGGCTGGATCCCTAGTAGGGGGCATGCAGGAGGCGGCCGATCAATGATTCTCTCTCATTATTGATGTTTCTCTCTCTCTTTCCTTCTCCCTTCTTCTCTGAAATCAATAAAAATAGCCACTAAGCTTCCGTAGGCCTTTCTCCCAGCGACTGCAAATAAATAACGAAACTCTAATAAATGCACGCCGCGAACAGCGGGCTGGGGAACACGGTCTCTCCTGTCCATCTCGGAAGGAGAGCCGCATCGGTTCTTAAATGATTCAGCTCCTGCCTCCACGTCACTGGGGTCATTTCTGAAAGCCAGCTCCTCTTCGGAAAGGTCTTTCCATCCCCACGGAGCGCTACTGTGTAAAGTTTCAAGGTTGAGTTCAGCTTGAAATTTGAATTTAATATCGTGTGGGATCGTGAGGAGAAAAGCAATCAGCCGCCTCCTTGGGGCGGGATTTGGGAGCGGGCTGGGTCTTGGGGTGAACGCGTGTTTCCGGGCCTGAGGAGTGCACTGCTGTAATCAGTCAACTCTCCGGTCCCCGCCGGCCCTCCCCTCTTGCCTTTAGTGTCGGTGGGGTTCGAGTATGAGACCTGCCCCAGCCTCATCCTGTGGGAGAAGAGGACCGCCCTCCTGCAGGGCTTTGAGCTGGACCCGTCCAACCTCGGCGGCTGGTCCCTGGACAAGCATCACATCCTCAATGTTAAGAGTGGTATGTGAGCACGTTCCCTTCCTCAAACACGGCCTCATCTCTCCTGGACCCTCTCTCCATTTCATTGGTAGTCTCGCCCCTTCCCTCAGCCAGATTCATCAAACGCCCAAATACCGCTTTTCTCTTTTGAAATGTCAAAGAATGTTGGGCTGGTTTTCCCAGACCGTCCGCCTTCGTGTATGTCACAATTCTTCAATTATCTCTACAAATATTATCCTACCCAATCCCATAGCCCTGGGGTCTACCCACCCCATCTCTCAGCAAAGGGAAGACATCAGATTGAAGTTTCCTAGGGTTTCTCTTCCCCACGTCACGTCCCGTCCCGTCCCCTCAGCAGGCCGATAGGAGTGTCTCCCTCAGGGCTGCACAGCCACCTCTGTACCGCCCGCAGGCATCCTGCACAAGGGCACCGGGGAGAACCAGTTCCTGACGCAGCAGCCCGCCATCATCACCAGCATCATGGGCAACGGCCGCCGCCGCAGCATCTCCTGTCCCAGCTGCAACGGCCTCGCCGAAGGCAACAAGCTGCTGGCCCCCGTGGCTCTGGCTGTGGGCGTCGACGGGAGCCTCTTCGTTGGCGACTTCAATTACATCCGGCGCATCTATCCCTCCCGCAACGTGACCAGCATCTTGGAGTTACGGTAAGCGGCCACACAGACGCCTGCTTTTGTTCTATCGCTGCCATGGCCACACGGCTCCCTGGGTAATCGGTGGCAGCATTTGGGCTTCTCCAGAGAATAGACATTCCCTGTGATGGACTGAGGTTCGAAACCTAGGACCAGACTCAAGTGAGGATTTGGGGAAAGGCTTTGTGTAGCTATAAAACACCACACACGCATTTCAGACACTTGTAACCTTCGTTACAAACAAGGAAAGCGATGTCAGTCCTGGTGTATGGGTTGGGACCCGGGTAGCTGTGTGTTATCAAATTCCCAGCCTGAATCTAATACATACCAGACAGTGAGAGAACTGCTCGAAGCTGTTGGTCCATTTCTGTGGTTTCTAAACGGGCACTTTTTAAAAATACAGATTCCTGGAGCCCATCCCCAGAGGCAGCAATTCAGTCGGTCTAGAGGCCAAGGCATCCTTTATCCTTGACAAGCTCGGTAGGAGATTCCAGTGCCTGTCAACATCTGAGAACCACCGATGATTATTTACTGGTTCACACGTTTATGTTGAGCAGCTCTCTGTGCGAGCTCTGTGAATTCTCTGCATCTTCCCACTTCCAATAGGATGTGACTTAGGATGACTTAGAATAGGCCATGCTAGGCAACTCCTGCCCCCTTCCCCAGTAGATTCATGCTTGTGCTAAGTCTAAAGCCCAGACTCCCCTGTGCTGAACAGAGTTTCTTGGAAACTCTCTTCCCAGGGAAGTTGATTTCAGGCCATTGAACCTTGAGAGGGATCTATAAGTAGAGAGAGATGAAATCTATAAATAGGGGAGAAATGTATTCAACAGATACTTGGGGAATGTATACTGTGCCTGGGACTGGCTGGCTGGGGGAGCCAGGGGGGAGGAGATAGGAACCAACAAAGTCCTAGTCGTCGTGTTTGTGGTCTGATACGGAACTTCAAATCATGTGGACAACTAAAAAACAACTTCAAGTTGCATTAAATACTTTAAGGAAAACCTAACAGGCTAAGGGATATTGATTATGGTGGGGGTGGAGGAGGGATGAAGAAGCTACATAAGGTAAAGTGGTCAGAGAAACCTCTTAGACCAGGTGACATTTGAGCTGGGTCCTGAACGATGAGGTCAACCATGGGAGGATCCAGGGGAAAGGGTTCCAGGCAGAGAGAAGTTGTTCAGAAGCCCTCATATCAGCAGATAACCTGGTTTATTTAAGGGACGAATAAGGTCCAATATGGTGGGAGGGTGGTGAGCTCAGGGGAGAGTGTCTCAGAGTGGGTCAGAGAGGTAGGGAGGGGAATGATGCTTCAGGGTCTTATTATCATGTTGATGAGGATAGATCATATTCTTACTGCAATGGACAACCATTGGAGGTGGAAGTAGAAAGTGGTGGAGTTGATGTGATCTGATTTGCATTTTTTTAGAGATGCTTCTGGCTACTGTGTGGAGAATGGACTGCAAGAGTGGAGGCTGTAGCAGTTGTCCAGGACTTGGGTGAACTGGGCGGGGAGGGAGAGAGAGAGAGAGAGAGAGGAGAATCAAGGGTGATGCCTAGGATTTTGACCTGAGCAATTAAAGGGATGGTGGTCCTTTCTGCAGCAGCCTCAGCTCCCAGGGGCAGGACTTAGATGAAGTCACAGGTTGCTCTTGCATTTTGATATCTTTGAGGCCCCTTCTGGGAGAGAGGTCAATGACCTGAGCACCAGGAAGTGCTGCTGAGTATTCTTGGAAGCTGAGACTGTGCCAGGCCCTAGAGAGGTGAAAAGAAAGGAGAAAACTGCAGCTCCACCCCTAGCAGGTTGCAACCTCTGTGGTCCAGTGGACATTTCCTGAGTGTGATGTGAGCCACGCCTGTGCTGGGCTCTGAGGTCCAGACAGGGATGAAACCAAAGCTCAAAGAGCAGCCATTCCAGGCTGAGATGGGCACCCAGGCAGTGAGGCAATTCAAGCTGTGTTCTAGAAGAGGCAGCAACCAACCACCACAGAAGGACAAAGGGGGAGTTCATGTGAATAAGAGGGTGTCATAACCAAAAGATGAACAAGGAGAGGAAGGAGGAGGCAAAATGGAAGAGGCTGGATAAACTCAGCCTGCCAAGTTGACAGCCAGATAAACCACTTTTCCTAGAGCTTCCCGAGTAGGTCCCCTTCCCAAGATGTTTCTTTCCTTTTCTATCCCAGGAGAGCCCTCTTCTTCTCGGGCCTCCTGTGGGCCATGGAGACCCAGGAGAGGAGGCAAGGGGCTGAAGGTAGTAGCATTGTGCTTTCCCATGAGGGTCACACTTCTCACTGGCATTTGTCACCCTCCACCTCTTCCTTGTCGCTGCTCTTCCTGCTCAGCGCTGAATCGGCACCTGCCAGCTGCATTCCCACCTCCAAACCTTGACTCCTGCCCCTCAGCCCTCATCTACCCTCTCTACCTCATCACTGAGACCATCTTTAAGGCTCCATTTGAAGGCCCCTTCTTCCTTGAAGCCTGATCTCCTTAGTGGAAATAATTCTCAACCTCGTCTGGGTCACTTCTGTCTAATTTTCCACAAAAGTTGACAGTGTTTACTGCCTTGTTTTTTAGGTATTTCTGTGTAAGTCTTAGGGCCCTAGTGTGTGAGTTTCTGTGGAGCAGGCAGCTTGGGTATCTTTGCCCCTTGATGCCTAGAGTAGTGTCTGATCCACACCAGCAGCTCAAGACCTGTGGCTTGAGTTCAAGGGGACACAAACCAGTGTCCTCCACCTGGTTGGAATTTGCCCTTGGTTCCATGTCTCTCGAGTTGTAGAGGCCACAGTCTAGGGCAGCCATGGGCAAACTACGGCCCGTGGGCCGGATCCGGCCCGTTCGGCTGTTCTATCTGGCCCGCGATGCCGAAAGAGTGGAGGGTTCTCTTGCTCTTCCCTCCGCTCCTTTACTTTGAATTTATATTAGTTCACACAAACACTCCATCCATGCTTTTGTTCCGGCCCTCCAGTCCAGTTTAAGAACCCATTGTGGCCCTCGAGTCAAAAAGTTTGCCCACCCCTGGTCTAGGGACCAGCCAAGGGCCCACCCAGAGCCATGCCACACCCACGTGGTGACAATGACACAGCTGGAGGGCATGGAACTACCAGTTGCCCTCAACAGCCATATGGTTTTTTGTTGTTTTTTTCCTTTTAACCGCCTTTGGTCGTGTTCTTGCTTTCATCAGCCAGGTATCCAGAGATGATTAGAAGTTAAGCTTTTACAGGAACACTGGTTTGATTCTTCTTTTCTTCCCACTACATACCTGAAAACAAAGGGCTGTCAATCCCCGCTCTTCAAAACAGTAACCTTCAAAGGGAGGGAGGAGGGAGGGAGAGACCTGTCTTGCTTATGTCTTTTCTCCACTGTGAGCTGGCAGCCGAATGATTCCATTTCAGGAGCCAGTGCCCATCCCTCTCTCGCTCACCCACCCCAGAGGCGTGCCTCTGAATCCGAATTTTATTTAGATGTTCCCATCATGCTCTCGCTGTTCTCCCTTCCTTTGCCTATGGAAAACACACCTGGAAAATGTCCAATGCTGGGAAAAGCCTTCTTCAATGCCACCAGCATTGGAGACATTTTCAACATTCACTTCCCCCAAAAGCCTGACATGACCTGTTGTAGCCCATTTCCCTTCTTATAACTGTCACCCTCTCCAGGTGATCCCTAGAAAACCTGAGCCCTGTGGAGCAGAATAAATTTCAGTCACTACCATCTTAGGGTGAATATCTACCCTAGATAAATCTTTCCTTCCCCCCCAAATTTGAGACTATCTTAGGAATTGGACCCCAATATAATGCAGTAACTGATAAGGGATGGGATGCCTTTTCTTAATATGGCCCCTTTGGCAAACATAAGACTCTTGCACTTTCCATAATATTTTAAAGTCTACTTTTTTTAATTTCCCAAATATAAAGTTATATTATGATATTTAATATGTTTTTTTTCCAACTAAAACACTTCCCGTGCTGATATTCTGATGGTGCTGTTAGGGTGACTCAACGGCATCATTGCACTGGGGAAGCTCTTCAGGGAGGGAATGTCCGGCTCAGGGGTGTCAGTGCTGGAGAGGGAAGAGACGTGAGAAAGAGGGAGCCTAGGAAGGAGGCCAAGGGCCTCAGAAATTGGAATAAGCCTCACCAGGCAAAGATAAGCTTTGCCTGAGAGTTTCAACCAGGACAGACCCTGCTTGATGCCAATGCAGGATGTTCAGGAGGAAGATGGTTCTAGTTAGAGAGCAGACACTTGCCCTGTGTAGTCAGGGTATAAACACGGCGGTCAGGAGACCAAATATAACACAACACCCAGAATGGCAGTAACAACAATATCACCATGAAACTTGGGACTGTTCTTGGCTCTGTTTTCAAAGCTCTTTTACCAAAGACAGATCTAGGTTTCGTGCACTTTCAGAACGAAACTGAAATTATTTAGGATGAGAAAAGAAACCAGAGCAACTGCATATTTTGAAAAGCTGACAATTACTCCAAACATCACAAAATCCAGACAAATAACCTAATTTTTTTTAATTAAGTAAGTACTCTTACACATCCAGGATACTTGTTTTCCTACACTTTTTGACTGCCTCCTCTTTGATTGTCTCTTAATATGACAATGACTTTGTAACATCATTATCTATAAAAAGAGTAGAGAGAGATTCAGTCTTGCCTTAAGTATAGCTGGTCAAAAGTTGCTTCAGATTACTGATAAATTAGATGTTTTTCTTTGATGTTCACGATTGATTATGGGCGATGTCCTGAAAATTGTTAGAATTGTCAATGTTGGGAAAACTTCATCAAGCTTCTTTCATAGTATTTCTGGGCATTTCAGGTTTTCGTGTGCAGTGAATAATCTAAATACTTTTTGGACCGACGCTCTTCAGCCAGTTTGTCACTGATGTCCTGGTAATAGTGCAGTGTGACTTCTACCCTGGGCGTTGCACTTCCTGTCATGGTGGGAGGTGAATCTGCTCAACAGGGCAGGGGCATTCCTGACCGTCCTTCCTAACCAGAGTGTCTAGCAATAACCTAACAAGACGGTGCAAGGAGAACATAGCAACCACATAAGCACATCCCCCTAAAAGTAAACGAAGTGTGTCCCAACTCACTTTTGTTTAGTTACAACTAAAACAAACGAACAAAAAATGTGGCCATTTCAACTCCACCCTCTTCAGTGGCGCGGAGGGAGTTGGAATAGAAAGAGACAACAGCTGCATAGCCCATGGACACAGACAATAGAGCAGTAAAGGCCTGGGAGGGGTGGGTGCAGGATGGGGGGGGTCAATGAGAAAAATAAACAAAGGGGACATCTGTAATACTTCCAACAATAAAGATAAATTATTTTATAAAAAAGGGAAAAAAAAAAGAAAGAGACAACAGCTGACTGCAGCTTTGTGATTCTGGGTAGAATATGAGGGATTGGAACCAGCCCAAGGCAGGGTCTACCCAGCCTCATTCCCGCTCTCCATCAGTCAAGAACCCATTTGCCCAGTCTACCTCTCTCCAGGACTCCTTCCTGAAAATCATCAGCATGGGAATAAGTCATGTCCATATTCACTTCTGTTCACAACGAAGACAAGCACACACATAAGTCACAAGACAGCCTGATGAGCGCTCTGCAAGGCAAGCTGCGAACGCTCGGAGAGACCCTGAAGGGCCGCAGGGCAGTCACTGAGACTCCGCCGCGTGGAGAGCTTACCCAGCTCCGTTCTTGAACCTGAGGCACCACTTTTTCCTCAAAGCATAAGCCTAAAAGCTTGGTGCTATGCAGGCCACAGACATAAAGCCTGGGCTTTGAAAACAGGGATACATAGACCCAACGATGCTGTTATTTGGGTTTCTTGCTAAGCACCCACTCTTGCTGATGGCCCTGGACTGAAATAGCAGTGACCTCAGCCTTTCACCAGAGCTCCTGTCTATGTGATCATTCAGACTCTGTACTCTCAGTGACTTGGTCCCCGATCCCCTGCCCTTCTCCTTCCTCCAACAGAGATACCAT
Organism: Plecotus auritus; assembly: GCF_963455305.1. Taxonomy (NCBI): domain Eukaryota; kingdom Metazoa; phylum Chordata; class Mammalia; order Chiroptera; family Vespertilionidae; genus Plecotus; species Plecotus auritus. The sequence goes on along the minus strand of NC_137773.1, from coordinate 8,766,685 downwards.
CTTAATCAACTTAAAGCAGATGTTCTTAGGCCATAAGTAGGTCAGGTCTGCAGACCCAAATCCCATCCAGTCTTTTTACAAAATCTTGACTTTAAAAAAAAAAGTGGAATTGATATTGCAATAATTTAGAGCCAACTATGACTACCACTGGTGGCAGATAACATTTCACTTTCATTAAGCAATATAAAACAGACACGCGGACTCCCGGCTGCCGCCCCGGCGCACCAGGCTTTGCAGAATGAATCTCAAATTGCACCATGTCAGTCAGAGCTCAGGAGTTATCAGCATCATTTAATTAACTTTTTTTTTTTTTGCAAAAACTAACACATGGAATAAAATATAAAAATGTAATCCCTGTGCAAACCCACCGCTAATGATGGCCCCCAGCAGAGGCCTGAGCTGCACGTGAGCAGGAGTGGGGCCTCAAACCCTCTTTGTTCTTTCCCTGAAGTCTCCTCCCTCAGCAGGAAGCAAAAGCGGGGTGGGGCTCCTTCCGCCTTAGCCTGGAGGCCTCAGGAATGGGGAGCAGTTCTCTTTCCTTGGGGGCCCAGCATCTCTCTATTTTTCTCTCTAATGTGGTTAACTTCCGGCCACTTTCCTGTTGAAATTGCCAGGTCTTTTTGTTCTTAAGAGAAAAAAAAACAAACAGCAAAACTTGTACTAGTTTTCCAAAAAACGAAAGGTCTTTGGCTCCAATGACAATAGGATCTGATTACCTATGAATTTCATTTAAAAAGATTGCTCCTGGGGCGAGGGAAGGTGGCAGGGAGCAGGCATAGGAAATGGTTATGATTCTCAGGGTTTGACAGTGTTTGCCAAACTACAGTTGGCTGTGGGCAGGGACTTTCTCCTGGGTGGTACTGACTCTACCCTGTAATACACCCATGGCAAGTAGGTGGCCCCGGTGGCACCAGGATCCCACACACACACCCGGGCAGATGTTACAGATGAGTCACGGTGCTCTTTGTAGCTGAGCTTGAATTTGGCTTCAGAATCTTTCTGCTCCTGTCCCTCCTCAGCCCTCACCCATCAGCAGGTGTTGGCATGCAAGAGGTCACCTGCTTGCCATCCCTCCATTGGCCATAAGACCTGTCTCACCTATCGCCACCTGTGCGACAGCCACATTGCTGGTCCAGGAATTCAAGCATTCTTGCCTAGATTTTCCAATGGCCAGGAAGAATTCCAAATCAGGGGGCTTCCCAGGAAATTGAGCCAGAAGCTGTCAGCTACAAGGGGGGGGAGAAAAAGACTCCCTACTTTCAGTCCCTTTATTTAAAAAAATAAACAAAAATGTGATGTTTGTTTTATCATCAGTTCTTCAGCTAACTGTTTGTTCTTTTTCCTTCTGTTTTCTTTCTATAAAGAAATAAAGAGTTTAAACATAGGTAAGACGAAAAACTCTTTCCTGTATAATTTGATATGGTTCGTTTGCTTCCTTGTCTTTGCTTTCTGTTTTGTGCTTCTTATGTAATGTTGTATATTTTTATGTACCAAATATAGTCACTTTTTTATGTGCTGATTGTGTGTTGTAGATATGATAAGCTTTGGCAATTATGAAATGCAGTCAGAAAGCAACCCAATAAGCTGACAGTAATTAGAATTTCCGGGAGATGCAAAAGCAAGATAATGAACCCTCAGCGAACTTCTATCCCAACTGCTCAGTGTGGTCCGTAATTGGGCTGAACGGTTGAGGCAAACTTCTGGCTTTTGTAAATGCTGGACTGGGTTCACAAAAGCTTTAATGAACTGGAAACGGGTCAAAAACTCATTTTCAACTCATTAATGATGTTTCCCCCTGGATATATGGTCATTTATTAAAAAAAACAAAAACAAAAACAAAAAAAAAACAAGTAAATTGTCAATCTGCTGGTCACAATGAATCCAAGAGTTGGATGCATTGGGGATTTTCATGGAGTTCAGTCACTTTTTAAGTAGTATGAAGGTTATAGACCAAGTACTTTTTGTCTCAATAGCCTTTGTCATTCAATCGCTCCAAGGTTAGCATTTAAAATCATACTGGCACCAACACACATACGTGTGCCTACGGCTCTGGAGAGCTTCCCCTTACAAAGCTAGGACAAGTCCAAGGTGCACTGAAATGGATGTAGCATGAGCTTTCTGGAAGAAAATGATCTCACTTTTACTTGGGAGAAGAGGGAAAGCAAAGCTTTTTAATACTCAAGGGAAATGTATTTTAATACTCGAGAGACATGCCTCTCCCTTGCGCCTTAAAATGAAATGTGGAAGGCACTTCATGATGTTAGGTCAAAATTAGCCAAAGGGTGGAGTCCAGATACCCACAATCATCCCAGGCAGTGGGAAAGCTGCAATGCCTCGGAGGAGTCCTCTGCCTTCTTCTCAGGCACCCCCAAAGTGGCTGGTCATAGGCACCCCAATGGGTCAAATAATAAAAGCAGCAGCAACACCCTGGAGGGGCATCCCCCTTCAAACTCACCCCACTGGCCCTTTGCCCTAGCAACAGAAGTGGAGGTAATCCTGGTGGGAATGAGTAAGAGGCGGGCCCCAGCAAGAACTGGCCCCACATCCTCAACTGTCTGCTCGCTGCCAGAGATGTTGAAAAGCCTCCTGAGTCAGGCTCCCTAGAAAGGCCAGAATTAATTAATCTTGCTCACAGATAGGCACAGATGTGCAAAACCCCGATCCTTCTGCTGGCCACGCCAGCTATTGTCCAGTCAGTAACGAAGTACAGCGTCTAATTAAAAGTGGCACGAATGTCTCCCTTTCTGCCCTCATTTGTTTTGTATATATGGATATTCTCTAAAGACTTCGTAGCCAAAAAAAAAAAAAAAAAAAAAAGGAAGGAAGGAAGGAAAGGAAAGAGAAAGGACGGGATCCGGGTAGCCTTCCCTTCCAGGCTGGTTATCGAGGCTGGAATTTTAGAAAGACCTTGACTTCTAGTTCAATTATGTGTCTTCATAGTAGCCTGAGGAGAAGATGGAATTAAAGATGGTCTCACGTCACAGATTGTTCCTAAAAATAGATTCCTTCTTCTTTTCTTCCTTAAATCAGGGAAGAACCCGAACGGTGGTGTTTTAATTAGTCATTTACTAGCTGGTGTCTACAGGACACATGCATCCAACACTGTCACCGCCCTCGCCCACCCTTCACCTCTCCCAGCTCCTCCCTTCCCATAATGCCAAACTGCAATTGAAAAATAACTTTAAAAAAAAAAAAAAAAAAGCCTGTGTTCATCTTAGGCATAAGGCACCGAAACCTCATCTATCACACTAGGGCCGAGAAGCGTTCCCTGCTTGCATCCCGGAGGCAGTGATTTTAGTAACCAGCATGGGAGGGGCATGAGCACCCATTCTGGTCTCAACCTCCAACCAGCAACAGACTGTGCAAAGGGAAGAAGCTGTAGGGTTTGAGCCAGAAGGAACATGAGAGTGGTCTGATTTGATTTCATCATGACAAGGCATCTAGGACCCAGCAGAGCCAGAAAACTTACCTAAGGTCACCAGCCGGGTCAGAGTTGAATTTGAGTTTCCTGTGTCTCATTCCTGAGCCAAGTCTACAAATCTTACTCTGTCCTGGTCAGTAACACACAAGAGATCAGAGAAAGAGGTCTAGGTCTCTGAGGCTTAATGTCTTCCTAAGACATTCCACACACCTACGGTATTTATCTCCTGAGGAGGCTTAGGGCTCTGGCCCATCTTGGTCCATACCTGTGACCTCATTATTACCCATGATTGAAAAACTGGATCTCCAACCCCAGTAATTCAGATTCTGGATGTGGTATCCACAAGACATCACACTCCTTTACATGAACTTGATTCGTGTCCACACTGAGAATTAGTAGAGAAGATCTGAGGCTGAGGGCTGGGGCGCCTTCCATTACAAAACCAGGAAGACTCCTGGCGGCTGCAGGATGAATGACCCAGTACCTCGGAGGCACTGGGGAGGCACGGATTAAAAAGAGAACATTGTCCCAGGGAAGTGTCCCTAGACCCCCTTGAGAACATGTTAAACCCACGGAGGGACCAAGGAGGCTGACACACAACACACACACACAAAGGCAGGACCAGAGTGGGGTCTTTCGCATGGGCTAAATGAAGCAATGGTACTCCAGCATGACGGGAAGCGATGGATTCTCTGATACCAGGAGCAGGTTAAGCCCAATTAGAAGTAGCTAAAAACCGTGGTGCGTTAGAGCACTAAGTTAATATGGTAGATTCTTTCCAGTTCACTAAAGTGGAAAGACATTGGCGATGGTTACAGTCTTGCTAAGGTTTTTGTCATCTCTTCAGTGGAGCAGGCCAGCTGCATCACCCCCTTCCCATTTCTCTCTGTGTTTCTCCCACTAAAGCAACAACCCAGCACACAAGTACTACTTGGCAGTAGACCCCGTGTCGGGCTCTCTCTACGTGTCTGACACCAACAGTCGGCGCATCTACCGAGTCAAGTCCTTGAGCGGAGCTAAAGACCTGGCCGGGAACTCGGAGGTTGTGGCAGGGACTGGAGAGCAATGCTTGCCCTTTGACGAGGCCCGCTGCGGGGACGGAGGGAAGGCTGTGGATGCAACCCTCATGAGCCCTCGAGGTAACGCCTGCAAAGCAAGGAAGCCCGCCCCAGAGAGAGAGCTGGCCACGAGCGTGGCTTTCTCCTTGTTGGAACTCAGCTGAGCCCGGGCACGCCTAAGCACAGCTTTCCCTAGAAGGGCTTAACTCTGATCCGTTGCTGTGATGTGTGGGGGAATGTCTTTTTTTTTTTTTTAATGTATTTATTTTATTTGAAGTAAATTTCACCACCCACATATGCTACAAGTGGAAAGTGGTTGCCCCTGGAGATTTCTGACTGCAGCCAGTCAGAGTTGGAAGGAGCCAGAGGTCCAGCTGTGTGGGCTGGAGACAGCACAGAGCCCAGTGGGTGGCCTCCAACCTCTCCCAGATGTTCCTGTTAGATAATAGCGCACACGAAGTCTAAAGCACAGCGCCTGACATTTCATAAACGCCCAGTAAGAGTGGGCATCATTTCCAAGGGCCTGGGATTGGTGGGAGGGGTTCTTGGAACCAATGGATCTCTATTGGAAAAGGAATTGATATGTAAGGTTAAGGACAATCATTTGAAGGTCCAATTCTTGTCACCATTTTTAGCTACCATGAAAGCAGCCAATAAGAAGCATTGGGTGTGGACATTAGAATGAAGATGCAAAAGAAATAGAAGCCTCTGTCTGTGCCTTAGCGGGGAGGGTGGTGCTGGGACCTGCGTTCCCCCAAGGTGATGATGTGCTAGGTGAAGTCAGGGCTTCATGGGGAATGCTTCCTGGAGGGTAAACTCAGAATGGGGAGTGTGTGGCTGCAAGAATCATTATTTTTCAACCTCAGTGTTGCAATCAGTTGTGAAGGGTAGTCAAGTAATTTACCACCAATAATTTTTCAAGCAAGGAACTTGGGAAATAACTTCTTTCCAAAAAAGAACAGATGCAACGTTATTTCCCCATCCATTCATTTGCAGCCTTGGTTCATTTGCAGCCCAAGGTTTGTTCTGCAGTTCAGTGATGATACATCGAGCACCCCAGGAATTATGCAGATCTCAGCGCAGTGCTCATGAGAAAGGGGGTCACCTTAGAAGGTTGAGCACCACTGCTCTGCATGTAATAACCTCTCAGTAAGGTCCCAGAAGAGAAGGCCCAGTAGGGCATCCCCACCTTCACCCCACAAGCCCTGCTCCTTGCCGAGAGACGCACTCCCCCCGTTTGTCTTGCTCAGGTATCGCAGTGGACAAGAATGGCCTCATGTACTTCGTTGATGCCACCATGATCCGGAAGGTCGACCAGAATGGAATCATCTCCACCCTGCTGGGCTCCAATGACCTCACTGCCGTCCGGCCACTGAGCTGTGACTCCAGCATGGACGTGGCCCAGGTAGGACTATTTCTCATCACTAACTAAGCCACACCTGGTTCTTGGCCTGAAGTTCTCACCAGCAACCTGTCTGAGTGGAGTGGGAAGAGGGAGATATAGGTAGAGATCACAGGTATGTTTGCAAAAGGCTTGAGATGAACTAGGCAGCAAGACAGACTGGGAAATGTCAGGTAGGATGAGAGAGAGAGAGAGAGAGAGAGAGAGAGAGAGAGAGAGAGAGAGAGAGAAATTCTGCTCAGAAAAGTGGAGCTGGTGTCTACTGCAGCCGTGGCAGATTACAGGGTAGGAGTTCCTGTGTAATTGCCTCTCTTCTCCATCATTATTACAGGTTTGAGAATGTACCGTGCAGTGTTATACGTCCATCAGAACTTCCCTGTTAATCTGAAATGATTGCATCCTCACTACATAAACCTTTATTTTGTGCAGTCATAGCTGGAGCAGAGCCCTCTACACAATGCCCCCAAGTGATATTCCTTAGTCCAGGCTCTTGCTGCAGCAGAGAGCACAGGCTCACGCAGCTGGACAGCCTAGGAAACTGGGCTGGATGATATTGATTCCAAACAACCTGGAGTAGATGTTGACCCTTCCTACAGGGGCCTTTTCAACCCTCGGTCAACCTCATTAATTTCAGCTGAATTCTACAACTGACAACTTTCTACTGAGATTTTCATTTCAAATTCTGCAGAGAAGCAATGTGTTTTGTCCAGCTCATTTTTTCTTTTTTCTTTTTTTAATGTTTTTATTGATTTTGAGAGAGAGAGAGAAGAGAGGAAGGGAGAGGGAGAAAGAAAGTGAAACATGGATGAGAGAGAAGCATTTATTGGCTGCATCCTGCATACCCCCAACTGGAGATCAAGGCAGCAACCCAGGCATGTACCCTGTCCAGGAATCGAACCAGCAACCTCTTGGTGCATGGGATGAGCCTCAACCAACTGAGCCACACCGGCCAGGACTGTCCCGTTCATTTTTTCAAGCAAACACCCGAGTTGTAATTTGCTGGCCAGCCTGGGCAGGGGCTGCCCTTGAGTCAGGGCCACATTCCAAACCACACAGCTTCTTTCTGTGAATTAGATAAAGGGGTCGTCTTAACATGAACATAGCCTCCTCCGGCCCACGGCTCAGTGAGCAGGATATGGGCTGGGTCCCATTAGACCCTTGGGCAGTGGCTGACCAGTACAATCGTATATGACGACTCTGACCCTGGTCCAATCACCTGGGGCTGAGAAGAGCATCCTGAAGGTGCTAGTGACCTGCTCTAGCCACAGCTGACGATGCAGTAAGGGATATGTGTTACACATTCTCTTCTCTGTCGTGTATGTCATCATGGGCAGTGGACAAGGGGTTTGATGATGGGCGGGTCTCCATCCAGGGTGTTAGTAAAAAGTCCTTTTCCCCAGCTGCGTAAAACCAACACAAGTGGCCCTAGCTTTGGCTCAGTGGATAGAGTGTAGGCCTACGGACTGAAGGGTCCTGGGTTTGATTCCGGTCAAGGGCACATGCATGGGTTGTAGGCTCGATCCCCAATAGGGGCCATGCAGGAGGCAGCCTGTCAATGCTTCTTTCTCATCATTGATGTTTCTATTGCTCTCCCTCTCTGACCCTTCTTCTCTGAAATCAAAAATATTAAAAAAAAAAAAAACAACACAAGTGTCCAACACAGGTTAACACCGGGCACGTTAGACGCTGTTCTTTAATCGGAGGCCATGTCACCCACAGGTCCGCCTGGAGTGGCCCACAGACCTTGCCGTCAACCCCATGGACAACTCCCTGTACGTCCTGGAAAACAACGTCATCCTTCGCATCACGGAGAACCACCAGGTGAGCATCATCGCGGGGCGCCCCATGCACTGCCAGGTCCCGGGCATCGACTACTCGCTCAGCAAGCTAGCCATTCACTCCGCTCTGGAGTCGGCCAGTGCCATCGCCATCTCCCACACCGGCGTCCTCTACATCACCGAGACGGACGAGAAGAAGATCAACCGCCTGCGCCAGGTGACCACCAACGGCGAGATCTGCCTCCTGGCGGGCGCGGCCTCGGACTGCGACTGCAAGAACGACGTCAACTGCAACTGCTACTCTGGAGACGATGCCTACGCCACGGACGCCATCCTCAACGCCCCGTCCTCCTTGGCCGTAGCTCCCGACGGCACCATCTACATCGCGGACCTGGGGAACATCCGCATCAGGGCGGTCAGCAAGAACAAGCCCGTGCTGAACGCTTTCAACCAGTACGAGGCCGCCTCCCCCGGGGAGCAGGAGCTGTACGTCTTCAACGCCGACGGCATCCACCAGCACACGGTGAGCCTGGTCACCGGGGAGCACTTGTACAATTTCACCTACAGCGCGGACAACGACGTCACGGAGCTGATCGACAACAGTGGAAACTCCCTGAAGATCCGGCGGGACAGCAGCGGCGTGGCCCGCCACCTGCTCATGCCCGACAACCAGATCATCACGCTCACGGTGGGCACCAACGGGGGCCTCAAAGTCGTGGCCACGCAGACCCTGGAGCTTGGCCTCATGACCTACGACGGGAACACTGGCCTCCTCGCCACCAAGAGTGACGAAACGGGATGGACGACGTTCTATGAGTAAGTGGGTTTATACAGTATGTCCCAAGAGCGCTCACACCACCCTAGCTGGCATCAGAGCTGACCCTCACCCTAGCCAGTTTGATAGAGTGTCGGCCTGCAAACTGAAGGGTCCCAGGTTCCATTCCGGTCAAGGGCACATGCCCAGGTTGCATGCAGGAGGCAGCCGATCATTGATTCTCATCTTTGATGTTTCTCTCTCTCTCTCTCTCCCTCTCCCTTCCTCTCTGAAATCAATAAAAGATATATTTTTTAAAAAAGAAAAAAAGAAAGAAAGAACTGGCCCTCACGTAGCTTCTAGAACTGCTTAGTCATGTTGTCTTTCTAACATCCATGTCTCCCCTGGCCCTAAGGCACCCATGGCCGCTCTCCCTGACTCCTCAGTGATTTGCACGGTTGAGCTTTCTCCCTGCAAGACCTGGGAATTCCTCTTGCCTGCCTGTCGTTAGGGTGTCAGGATATTGGACACACGCCGCACCTGGGAGATCAAGTGCTGATTAACTTCGCTGATTATTCGTGTTTGCCGTGTGTACGGAAATTAGAACCTAAAAGGCAAGATCCTGGCGGGACTCCTGTAATTTGCCAATAGGTCCGGCCACACACTTGATTGCACAGACAGGTAGATAAACTCTGCATTTCCTCTCCAGCAGAAGCAGATCAATACAGATAAAGTGCTAGGTATATTAAAAGACACGAGCGCCGGTCATATTTCCCCCTCACAATTATCTCATACTTAATAGTCCCGCTGTGTGATTTGCCAGAAAAAGCTGCTGCCCCTCATTCTTGCAGGCAGCGCTTGGTCACACTGCCGGTGGCTGCAGGTATTGACCGGCCAGATGCTGGTTGGAGGAAATTGCTAAGGCATCATTCTGCCCATGGCTGCCTGAGACCGGGGTAGAATTTCCAAACATCTGGCTCTCCCGGATGGGGAAGGATCTGGTTAACCCCTGTGTTCGGGGGTTTGCTTTCTGTCTGGGTGTTGCTGCTAGCGGAGAATTTAGTAGGTAGGGAGGGGCTGTCACAGAGGGAAGGGGGAACAAGAGAAGTATTGTTGCTCACTCCTAAATCCAGGAATGTTCCCTTTCTGACGGTAGTGACCGTGGGCTTGGGAGAATGTACAGGAAGCTGTTGCCACCTGCTGGGAATTTGCTGTATTGCAGAGTCGCTCTCTCTTGCTCTTTCTTTGGGCGAAGTTGTCTTTCTCAGATTTCTGAGGCATCCTAACATCCTTCAGGGCGCAGGAACTTGACCAAACTTTACAGCCTGGTTACTCTGTCCCCAGAGGCACCATCCGAGTGCCATCTTTAGCTCTCACGCTAAATTAGGTTAAAGCTATACAGTGACCCAAACACCTCCCAGGCCTGCATCTTCCCTCGGAAGACCCAGCGCATCACAGTGGCATCTTGCCACTTGTCACCACCCACCATACTCTACATTTTAACTTGGTTGATTTTAGCCCTCTCTACCCAGCACATACAGGTCATGAGGGCAGGGATTTTCACCCATGTCATTGTTAGCCATGTCCCCAGTGCTTTGCATAATGCCGAGCACATAGTAGGCACTCAGTGAATACTTGCTGAATAACTGAGTCAAAGGCAGCCTCCAGCGCCACACAGACCGAGGGAGGCTGGACCGGCTTCGTTGGTGGCCTTGAGAGCCCATCGCAGGAGCTCACAGCTCCTTGCACGCGTCGGCCTAGTTGCAAAAAGGCCTGAGGGTGAAGATACCCACTGCATGGGGGAAGCAAGCAGAGCTGGAGGCAGCCGAATCTTCTTTGAAAGTTAAAGAGAACATGTTTCTCACCCTGTTTCTCTGAGGTTCTGGTAGCCACCCCAATCCTCTGTTCCCCAAAAGTGGAATCTCCGATGCTTGCCACTTCTGTCATAAGGAAGCGAGGCAACCTGCACATCGTAGGTGTCCAGGTCATGCAGGGGTTGGAACTCAGTCCTGGCCTGGGTCCCACAGAATAAGCCTCACCGGTCCCTGCTGTGCAAGAGCTGGGACACTGTCTGTTACTGCATACTCCACTGGGTACCCCATGCCCAAACACTCAGAACTGTCATATTATTTTTTATTGAGGTAAAATTGACATGTAAGATTATATGCGTTGTAGATGTGCAGTATCATGATTCGGTATTTTATATTTAAAACAATAGCTACAATAAGTCTAGTTAACATCTCTCATCATACAATTATTAAACATTTTTCTTGTGATGAGAATTTTCAAAATCTACCCTCCTAGCAACCTTCAAATGTACCACACAGTGTTATTAACTAGAGTCACCCTATTGTACATTACATCCATGAGATATTTTATAGCTGGAAGTTTTCACCTTTTGATTCCCTTCACCCATTACACCCATCCACCCCACCTCCACCCCTGCCTCTGGCAAACACCAATCTGTTTTCTGTATCTATGAGCTCATTTGGGTTTTTGTAATTTGTCTTTCTCTGTCTGACTTCTGTCACTTGGCATCATGCCCTCAAGATCCATCATGCTGTCACAAGTGGCAAGATTTCATTCTTCTGTGGCTGAATACTATTCCATTGCATATATCCACCACATTTTCTACATCCATTCAAACATCAATGGACACTTAGTTTGTTTCCATAGTTTGGCTATCCAAATAATAAAAGGCTAATACGCAAATGGACTGAACCGCAGCACGACCAGTCACTATGACACGCACTGACCACCAGGGGGCAGATGCTCAATGTAGGAGCTGCCCCCTGGTGGTCAGTGTGCTCCCACAGGGGGAGCACCGTTCAGCCAAAAGCCGGGCTCACAGCTGGCAAGCGCAGCGGTGGTGGTGGGAGCCTCTCCTGCCTCTGCTGCAGCACTAAGGATGTCCGACTACTGGCTAAGGTCGCTCCCCGCGGGAAGTGGGCCTAAGCTGCCAGTCGGACATCCCCCGAGGGCTCGTGGACTGCGAGAGGGCGCAGGCCGGGCTGAGGGACCTCCCCCCACCCGAGTGCACAAATTTCATGCACTGGGCCTCTAGTCCTATATAATAAAAGCCTAATATGCTGTGTCCAACCATTAGTTCAACTGTTTGACCAGTCACTATGATGCACACTGACCACCAGGAGGCAGATGCTCTGACCGGTACGTTAGCTTGCTGCTGGGATCCAGCCGATCAGGACTGGGCAAGACGGGCCAGACACGCCCTGGAGACAACCTCCTGTGGTCCCTCCCTGGCCTCTAAAATATTTCTTCTAATTAATTTCCTTTCAATGTGCACAAATTCATGCACCAGCCCTCTAGTAGTAAGTATAATCATCATATATAATAAAAGGCTAATATGCAAATAGACCAAACGGTGGAACAAGCGGAACAACCAAACAACCGGTCGCTATGACATGCGCTGACCACCAGGGACCATGTGCGGAACATGGCGGGCATTGGCCGCAGCAGGATGGTGGAGCAGGTGAGTGAGGGTGCCAGACCAAGGCGGGGCACCGGTTAATGAGCCTCTGGTGGTTCTTTGCTCCCTTGCGCTGCCAGTCCCACCCAGTGCTCGCACCCACTGCTGGCGCCAGAGCCGCTGCTCGCACCCGCTGCTGGTGCCCGGTGCAGTCCCAATCACTTGGCACCATCAGCTGGTGCCAGCGGCAGCTACAGGCCCTGATCGTCCCTGAGGGCTTCTCCACCTCCCCCTGAATCCCTGAGGGCAGCAGCCACTGCTCTCACCTGCTGAGAGCACTGGCCCCACTTGCACCCACTGCCGGCACTCTCAGCAGCTGTGAGTGGGGCCGGCTCCATCAGCGTGTGGGAGCAGCAGCAGCAGGAGTGAGACTGCTGGCAGACAGGGGGCCGGGGGCTGCGGTGGGAGGGGCCAGGTGGGGGCACAGAGGATGGGCCGAGACCCGCCCCTGTGCCCACTGCAGCCTCGCGGCCCACAGTTCCTTTCAGGGTGCACGAATTCGTGCACTGGGCCCCTAGTTGTAAATAATGCTGTAATGAACATGTGGTGCATATATTCTCAAGTTGGTGTTTTCTTTTATTATTTTTTAATTGATTTCAGAGAGGAAGGGAGAGAGAGAGAAATAGAAACTTAAATGATGAGACTCATTGATTGGCTGCCTCCTCCACGCCCCCCACTAGGGATCAAGTCCGCAACCCAGGCATGTGCCCTAACCGGGAATCAAACCTTGACCTCCTGGTTCATAGGTTGAACTGGGCAAGTTGGTGTTATAATTTGAGTTATATGAGTTCTTTATATACTTGGGGTATTAACACCTTATCAGATATATGATTTGCAAGTATCTTCTCCCATTTAGTAGGTGTCTTTTCATTTTGTCAATGGTCTCCTTTGGCGTGCAGAAGTTTTTTAGTTTGATGTTGTCCCATTTGTTGATTTTTATTTTGTTGCCTGTGCTTTTGGTGTCAAATCCAAAAAAATTATCACAAAGACCAATGTCAAGGAGCTGACTGCTTACGTTTTCTTCTAGGTCATTTATGGTTTCAGATCTTACTTTCGAGTTTGTAATCATTTTATTTTTGTGAGTAGTGTATAATAGTGGACAAGTTTCATTTTTTTTTGCATGTGGCTGCCCAGTTTTTCGAACACCACTTATTGACAAGACTGTCTTTACCCTATTGTATAGTCTTGGCTGCTTTGTCGTTAATTAATTGGCCATATTAGTGTGGGTTTATTTCAGCTCTCTATTCTGTTCCATCGATCTGTGTGCCTGCTTTTATGCCAATACCGTACTGTTTGTAATAGAATTTGAAATAAGGGAGCATGATGCCTCCAGCTTTGTTCTTCTTTCTCAAGATTGCTTTGTCTATTTGGGGTCTTTTGTGATTCCATACAAATTTTAGAATTGTTCTTTCTATTTCTGTTAAAAGCGCCTGTTCATTGTTTAATCAAGTAGTTTGGGGTTATTGAGTTGTATGTGTTCTTTATATATTTCGAGTGTTAATACCTTATCAAGATATATGACTTACAAACACTTTCTCCCATTCAGTAGGTCTTTTAATTTTGTTGATGGTTTCCTTTGCTGTGTGGAGGTTTTTTAGTTTGATGGAGTTTTACTTGATTATTCGATAGGAAAGAATTGGACTTTTGATAGGCATTGCACTGAATCTGTGGATTGCTCCGGGTAGTATGGACATTTTTTAAATCTTTGTTCTTTTCCTCCATGAGCACAGAATATGTTTCCATTTACTTGTATCTTCAATGTCTTTCATCAGTGTCTTATAGTTTACCTCCCTGGTTCAGTTTGTAGTCCTTTTGATGCAATTGAAAATGGTATTGTGTTTTAATTCCTCTTTCTGCTACTTTGTTATTACTATATAGAAATGCAACTGGTTTTTACATATTGATTTTGTATCCTGCAACTTTACTGAATTTGCTTATTAATTTTAACAGTGTTTTGGTATAGTCTTTGGGGTCTTCTATATAATACCATGTCACATGCAAATAGTGACAGTTTTACTTCTTTCTTTCCAATTTGGATGCCTTTATTTCTTTTTCATGCCTAATTTCTCTGCCTAGGATTTCTGAGGTTATGTTGACTAAAGTGGCATCCCTTTGACTTGTTCCCTGGTCTTAGAAGAAAAACTTTCCGCTTTATACTGTAGAGTGTGATGCTAGCTGTGGGCTTATAATAGGTGGCCTTTATTATGTTGAGGTGCATTTCCCCTATAACCACTTTGTTGCGTTTTTATCATAAATAGATGTTGAATTTTGTCCTTTTCTAAGTCTATTGAGATAATCATAGGACTTGTATCCTTCATTTTGTTGACATATCACATTGATTGATTGATTTGTGGACATTGAACAATCTTTTCATCCCTGGAGAGAAATCCCCACTTGGTCACTGCCTTCCAACATCCACAGAGCTTGGCTCTTCCCAGTTCGCCCCGAAGCAAAATTCCTCATATCACTGCAAGTCTGGAGCCAGATCTGCGTTCCTTTATTCCAGAAGCATTGGCCCAGCGCCTCCATCTGTGCTGTGTAGTCCTAGGCACTAAGGGGTTACGTCAAATAGGCCACAGGGTTCTGTGCACAAGAATCCTCCCTCGGGCCCTCCTCCCCATACCTGCTGCCCAAGCCCCCGTCTCTAACTTTGTCCCTGTCTCCCTCCAATCCAGAGGGGGCCATACCCGGAGGTTGAGTCATTTTTCCTCCTTTTTAACCCTCCAAGCAAAATGATCTCCAGTGTTCCATCTTCCTCCCCATCCCTTCTCCAGTAGCAAAGCTGATCTTGGAGACATCAAAGGCTTCAACATTTAGGCCTTGAAATGAAGAGTGTCTTTCCCTTTCCTGGAGCTTAAGGAGGGCCCACGCTTTCTGAATACAGTGGATCTTCCAGAGTAGGGAAATGCCCCCCATCAAATGGAACAATGAAGCTCCTACTAAAAGGAGATGGGAAAAACGCAAAGCACTCCACACTTTGAGAAAAGATGACACATCGAAAAGGAGGGTTCCATTTCAGGCTCGATCGCTGGTGTACTAGACGTGGGTGCTGATGACAACTGAGGTTAACTGAGTTACTGGGAAACTGTCTGCAAAGGCTGCTTGGGAGCGGAGCCAGGGTTGGTTTGGGGCTATAGGACCAAAGACTAGGTTACAGGCAGCCAGGCCTGCTGTGCTTGAGCCAAGGCCTGGAGGTGGCACTTGGCCCAGGATGACTGTCTGGAGGACCATGAGGTGACAAGTGGAAGGAGGTTGTATGAGTGTGGAAGACCTACATGGACATGGATGGTCTCAAATGCTGGGCTTAGGTTTGATTGAGCAACCACAATGGGAGAAGAGGGTGGTTAGTTCAGCAGACAAGTGACATAAGGAAACTGATCATTTTTAGGAAGGTTAATTCGGGGGCTTTGGGGGACACACAAAGAGCAAAAGATGCCCAGAGCTGGGATTCCCAAGCAACGTGGGAGAGCCCAATGAAGTTCACCCTGCCGCAGGTAAAAGGTTCTCACTGACTGAGTCAGGTATAAGTGCCACCACCGTTTTTCAGGGCAGGCTGGGGTTTTGAGGATTGTGATGAGGGGCCTCAGACTGATGCAGCACCTGGTCACCCCACCTTCCAATCTCTTCCTCTGGCCCCATGAACCTGTCTCTGTGTTGTTCTGAGGGTTGGGAAAGCCTTCAGCCCCAACAGCTGTATTCCAACCAGTGTGTCTGTCCTCCAGCTATGACCACGAGGGCCGCCTGACCAACGTGACACGCCCCACGGGGGTGGTGACCAGTCTGCACCGGGAAATGGAGAAATCCATCACCATCGACATTGAGAACTCCAACCGTGACGATGACGTCACTGTCATTACCAACCTCTCTTCGGTGGAGGCCTCCTACACAGTGGTGCAAGGTAAGCCCCCCACCCTCAAAACCCACCCCCAGACCTAGCCCAGCAGACTTCTAGAGATCTAAAGCACCCCTCCACTTGTTGTAGTGAAATATCCACAGCAAACAAGAGCTCAACTTCATAGAAAACGTCTTAATCAGATTGAGGAGAAGGTCATCAATACCAACCCATCGAGATGTTTGGAAATGTCTACAGGCTTATCTGAAAATATCAGTCAGTTGACATCGCCACGTGCTGTCCCCACCTCCTACCTCTCTCTCCATCACCCGCCACCGCCCCAGGACACATGGCTACCTTCTCAAAGGCTGTTTATTCTCTTGAGCCCACCATGTTTGTGTGTGTGTGTGGCTCCCAGTCTGATTCTCTTTCCCAGGCATGTGTTTGTGGCATCGGTTGTCCTGCCATCACAGCTCTTCAGCAATCTCTTGCCAAGACTGGGGCCTCCAAGGTGTCTGACCACCCCCTGGTTACTGTTGCTGTTCGACATGACACACAGCCCAGACGAGCGCAGGGGCTGGCGAGAAAGGCGCTGTGCAGATTAATCTTCCTTTTAATTAAGATAGGATGTCAGTGGGTTAGCCCGTTGTCAGAGGATAAAAGTGTCCTCTCAGTAGATAAATGGTGACATTTCTGGACTGCGATCCCACAGCAGAGTCTGTTTCGGCGACTCTATTTCTGCTCTGCCAAGTGATTAATGATGTAGATCCCGTCTCCCAGCATGACGGCTGCAGGCGAGGGAGTGACAGGTACACGCGTGCTCACTGCCCCCGAAGCCCGCGTCTCAGAGGCCAGCCCAGCTGGACTCCTTTGGCCAAATAATCAGGAAGTGACATATCTGTAAAATGGGGTCTCTCGCTCACATTTCCTTCCTGGAACTTTCCGATAAAGGAAAAGGTCAGAAGTCTGATGGGCTCATGTAGGTTCCGTTCGGGCAGATAAGCGCCCATTATCAGCACCCACTGGCACAATCTGCCTCAGGCCAGCTGAGTCTCCTTAGGGTTCTCTTGAGTGGAGGTGGCATGGTGGTGGAGTCAGCAGCGGAGTCACAAGGGACAGGACGGTTGCCGTGTCTCTTGATTTTCTTGAAGAACCCTATACTTGATTTGCAGTTGATCTGATCTGTGGCTAAACCATCAACCTCAGGTTAGATGGTAGGCAAAAGGGAAAATATACATATACATATACATATGTGTGTGTGTGTGTGTGTGGTATCCAAAAATGTATGCACACACTTTGAATAATTGATTCCAATGAGTTAAATCTGAAAAGAAAGAATCATCAATTGAGCTATCAGGAAAAAAGTGTATACATTTTTGGGGGACAATATATGTGTGTGTGTGTGTGTGTGTGTGTGTGTGTGTGTGTGTGTGTATTTCAGTAGTTTTTGTTTATTTTTATCCATTTGAGCTAACATATATGTTAAAGATCAGGGATTTGACTGATACAAATTGTGTAGGCAATAGACATCTTTAAATGCACTATTAATAGTCTTCAGCGAGTCAAGAAAAAATATCACGGCATAATTGAAAAACATTATTGTTTTTCTTTCCACGGATCAGTAGCATCTCTGCTACCCACCTTAGCATTGTGCGTGTGTTAATTGAAGGCCGCCTTAGACTGACAGCCGTGAAGCACCCCGGAAACCTATAAAAACAGGGCTTCTGTTCTCTTGTGACTGAGTGGATAATTGATCTCCCTGTCCCCACCCCCACTTGCATTTCTCCAGATCAAGTGCGGAACAGCTACCAGCTCTGTAATAACGGGACCCTGAGGGTGATGTATGCCAATGGGATGGGTGTCAGCTTCCACAGTGAGCCCCATGTCCTAGCGGGCACCATCACCCCCACCATTGGCCGCTGCAACATCTCCCTGCCCATGGAGAACGGCCTAAACTCCATTGAGTGGCGCCTAAGAAAGGAACAGATTAAAGGCAAAGTCACCATCTTTGGCAGGAAGCTCCGGGTAAGTGGTTCCACCGAACTTGTCACCACAAAGTGACAGGGGATGCACTTCGTTCTGGGGAGCAGAGGAAATGTCCCCGTTCCCAAGCCTCCCTTCCTCCTTCCCTCCCTGGAAAAGACAGGTCTTCCCCCAACCCCCACACCACTCCCACCCCCACCACCCCGCCCTCTGACAGTAGGAGCCATGTATCCCTCGGGACTGACACCATTTCCTGGGACTGAAAATGGGGGGACTGACCTTCTGCTACAGCTACAGGTAGCCTGGGTCCTCATTTCACGCACTTTCTTCTCCCTCACTGCCCGCTGCTGGTTGGCCAGTTAAGCAGACGAACTGGTGCCAGTGCCATCTGGGTAATTTACTAAACACTCAAGGAGTTGACAGTCAGGTGGAATATGTAGATGCAGGACCATCCTACAGGCTCAGCGAGAAGATAGAGGAGGAGCTGTCCCCCAGCCTGGGAATCAGGGCAGGCTTCCCAGGGGGAAGTAACAAGCAACCCACAGTAGGAAGTTTTGACCAACCCTCGCCTCCCCAGTCTAGGCAACTTACAAGTTGTATCTTTTAAAAATGAACACATAACAGCCCGAGCCTGTTTGGCTCAGTGGATAGAGTGTCAGCCTGCAGACCGAAGGGTCCCGGGCTCAGTTCCGGTCAAGGGATGTACCTTGGTTGCAGGCTCCTCCCCAGCCAAGACCCTGGTAGGGGCACGTGCAGGAGGCAACCAATCGATGTGTTTCTCTCACATAGATATTTCTCTCTGTCTTTCCCTCTCTCTTCCACTCTCTCTGAAAATCAATGGAAAAATATCCTTAGGTGAGGATTTTAAAAAAATTAACAAATAACATTTGTTGAGAACTTTCATGATACTAGCGCTGCCTTAGATGCTTTACTTACATTATATTATTTCCAGCAGCCTCATGGGGGTAGCTATTATCATCTCCATTTTTCAGTGAGAAAACACAGAGTCTGGGAAGTTAAATAACCCATCCAAGGGCATGATGGGTAGAAAATGGCAAAGCCGGAACTCAGCCCCAACGCCATCTTCCGGTGTGTTTCACATACCGGCATTCTTAACCACCAGGCCACACAGCTTCCCGTTTAGATCCCTGGGCATCCATTTCATCTGGGGCCTGCTCTGGTCCTTTATCCGGCACTCAGGACTGTTTCTGACCCCCAGGGGGCAATCCTAGGGATCCCATTCTTCATCAAATCTGGCACATGTTCACTGAACGCCTCCTGTGAGCCAGGCACTGTGCTCTGTAGTGGAGGTACAGGGCACACCCCACAAAACCCCTCCCCACCTGCAGCTCACTCACAGGGGTGGGCGGGAAGGGGCAAGAGGGCAGATAATAAGTAAATGAATCAATAACTGGAATAGCTGCAGATGGAGATAAGCACTAGGAGGACAGTACCCTGTGGAACAGGGCAGGGTTTAACAAATGCTCAGAGCCCCTGAGCGTAGGCTTACCGTCCAGAGAACTTGGCTCATCACTTAGGCTGGGTTGTTGGGCTGAAATCCAGCCAACCAGGTGACCTTCCTGCAGAGCCAGGCCGTTCCATCTGAGGATTCGCCTTTGTCTAGTTGGAGTCTAATTGTCCACGTCAGGTTATCAGCTGGCTCCCATGATGGCTTCCTCTGCTGGTATCTGCAGAGTCGCAAGCTGTGCACAGTATCTTCCTAAAGACAAAAATGGCCCGGCCAGTGTGGCTCAGTGGTTGAGCATCGACCTATGAACCAGGAGGTCATGGTTCAATTCCCAGGTTGTGCGCTCAATCCCCGGTGTGGGGCGTGCAGGGGGGACAGCGAACCAATGATTCTCTCATCATTGATGTTTCCATCTCTCTCTCTTCCTCTCCCTTCCTCTCTGAAAGCAGTAAAAATATTCTTTATTTAAAAAAAAAAAAAAAAAGACAAAAATGAAAGGAGGTCATTAGCTAAGTCCTTCATGACTGGATTTCAAGGCTGTGTGATTGATTTTTGATACTCAGCATGGTAGAAGCTGATTATACGTAGTAATCACACCTTCTCACGTAGTACTCAGCTATGCATTTTGACTGCGTTTTCCAAATAAAGATAAAATATGGGCCTAAAATAAAATGGCTATCTGAATATTAACAACCGTAATGATGGGACTTGTGGTAATTAGCAGAAGTTAGGCACGCAGGTCTTATAACTGCATTTCTGCCAGGGTTAGATTTGCTGGCATCATGTTTATGCAAATCAGAACACAGCTTTATCTATCAACACCTCAACACTTAATTGTCTAGTGTTAGTTCCTGTAACAATAATCACATATCCATTTAGCTCTTAAATGAAAATCGCTATGAGATTATAACAGGTCGAGTGGACTGAAAATGTAATTTGAAAATGAGGGAGAAAGCCTGGAATTTATTTGCATCTCATTTATTTTAATTCAATTCATAAATTGTTTAGTGAATGAAATAAAAGCAGCTCGCGGAGATTGGCGGGGAGCAGGTGGACAGGCAGGGTGGAGTGGGATGTGGGTTAAGAGACCGGGGAGTGGCCCTTTCCTCAGATGCGCCCACAGCAGGGGAGTTCGCAGCTGCTCACACAAAGCTGTCTGGTGGCCCATGAGATTGCAGGCCCTTCTCTCCTTACCTTCGGTCCTGACCTTTCTTTTCACTCCATTTTGACACCCCCAAATTTTTTCATCCATTTCAAAGATGTCTACTAGAATGGACTCTTAGGAGAACGTTATATGTGATGATTATAATTGCTTGCTTTCCTGGGTATGTCTAGTTTTATTTCCTTCTAGGTTTAAGTCTCTCCTGTATTGGGACTGAAAATTAAACCCACGTTTCAAATTTTTAAAAAAGATGTTTACTCAGTGCCAGGATGATGGAGGGAGTAGACTAGAGAGGGAGAAAGAAAACAAAATCCTTGCCACCGAGAAGCGGGCGGTCCAGTGGGAGGAGTGTGATGTAAGTTGTCATGGAGGCTAATATCCTGTGGGCAGGGTTGCTGCGTGGGGTCGTCAGGAGAGGAGAGGCTGTGGCAGGGAACGAGCCCTGACATCTCGGGGGCTCAGCGCATCGAATCAGGTAGCTCGGCTAGGTGACCGCTGGCTGTAATCGCTCTCTCTTGTGACCCTGACATTGTAAGCCCAAGGCCTCTCAGGTTACTGGGGAAGGGGAGGCGGGCTGGGATGGCTGAAGGGGGCTTGCTGAGCAGGGCTGGATGAGAACACGGTGGAGTCACTTCAACTCAGCTGCAAGGAAGCCCAGGAAATGCTGGGGAGCACCGAGCAGGGCCCGGCTGCCCCCGTCAGGCCTGAGGTTTGACAGGAGGGCAGGAGGAGCTTCGTGGAGGGGTTGGAGTCGGTCCTGAGGAGCAGCAGGAATTGGCCAGGCGAAGATCAAGGGAAGGCGTGATCAGCCAGAGTGTTGCCTGTGAGACAGAAAGAGGTCAGAAAAGGGAATGGCATTTCAGAAAGCTGTAACTCAGCGTGGCCCGAGAGAAGGGAATATGTTACACTGGGGTGCAGATTTAAAAAAAAAGATCGAGCTGGCGGGCTGCACATGGGAGGGAATAGTTTGCTGGGCTGGCATTTATCCTGAGGACGGTGGGGGGCTGTTGCCGGTTTAATTAGCAGAGTGATGGGTAGGGATGTGTAGTATTAGAAAGACCTCTCAGAGCCCAGAAATAAATCCTTGCTTCTGTGGTCAATTAATATAAGGCAAATGAGGCAAGAATATACAGCGGGGTAGAGACAGTCTCTTCAGTAAGTGGTGTTGGCAAAACAGGACAGATACGTGAAAAAAAAAAAAAGAAAAGAAACTGGACGACTTTCTTACACCAGATACAAAAAGTCAACTCAAAATGGATTGAAGACTTAAATGTTAGACCTGAAACCATAAAACGAAGAAAACATAGACAATAAATCCTTTGACCTTGGTCTTTGCAATATCTTTTTGGATATACCTCCTCAAGCAAGGGAGACAAAAGAAAAAAGTAAACAAATGGGACTACATCAAACTAAAAAGGTTTTCACAGTGAAGGAAACCATCAACAAAGCAAAAAGACAACCTATAGGATGGGAGAAGATATTTGCAAAGGATACATCTGATAAGGGGTTAATACCCAAAATACATAAAGAACTCATACAACTTGACACCAACAAGGTCAACCAAAGACCTTGTATGCATATGTGTGAACTAGGAGATCACTGTTCGATTCCTGGTCAGGGCACATTCCCAGGTTGTGGGCTTGATCCCCATTGAGGGGCGTGCAGGAGGTAGCCAATCAATGATTCTCTCTCATCATTGATGTTTCTATCTCTCTCTTCCTCTCTGAAATCAATAAAAATATTAAAAAAAAAAAAGAAGAAGGGGGAGAAACCAAGATGGCAGCATAGGTAAACACCTAAACTGCTGCCTCGCACAACAATTTCAAAACTACAACTAAAAGACAAAACGGATATCATCCAGAAGCACAGGAAGTCTGGCTGAGTGGAAATTCTACAACTAGAAGGAAAGAGAAAAGCACACTGAGACTCAGAGGAACTGCAGGAGGCAGAGGTACTGAGACGCACGCACAGAGAGGACTGGCAACTGAGTGCGTGGCTGGCTTTCTCAAATGGGAGGGAGACAAAAGCTCCCGACTGCACTGAACTCCAGTTCTGGGCAAGACTCTGGGGACCCAGACTCATACGGGGTGAAACTGGACTGTCAGGAAAGAGAAAAGCACACTGAGACTCAGAGGAACTGCAGAAGGCAGAGGTACCGAGGTGCGCACATGGAGAGGGCAGGCAACTGAGTACGCAGCTGGCTTTCTCAAGCAGGAGGGAGAGAAAAGCTCCCGACTGCACTGAACTCCAGTTCTGGGCGAGACTCTGGGGACCCAGACTCATTCGGGGAGAACATGGACTGTCTGGCAGCAGGCAGAACTCGAGGGCGGCTTTCTCTCAGAGGTGTTTGCAGCAATTGCCACGGGACACTGAGACACAGGGTCCTATTAGGGCAGGGCTGACGGGAAACCAATGCTGTCTGCTCCGCCCTGAGACTCTGCCCCATCCAAGCTGAGCACAGAGGCTTTTGCAAATCTTGTCTCATAAGAGTGTCTCCAGCACAGAAGTTCTCGCAGTGTAGACACAGCTGATCCTCACAGCCAATTGGCCTGGAGATCAATTCCTCCCAGTTATACCAACAACAATCAAGGCTTAACTACAACAAGACTGTGCACACAGCCCACAAAGGGGTGCACCAAGAGTGTCCACCTCAGGTAACTGGGGAGACTGAGCCACTAGGCCCTATAGGACACCTAGCACACAAAGCCACTCTATCAACTCAGGGAAGCAGCGAAAGTGCGGAGACAAAGAAACATCACAAATGAAAGAAATGGAGGAAAGCAAACAACTGGATATAGAGTTCAAAACCACGGTTATAAGGTTTTTCAAGAATTTTCTAGAAAAGGCCAATAAATTTAGCAAGACCCTCAAGGATATGAAAAAGGACCAACTAGAAATTAAGCATACACTGACCGAAATAAAAAAATATTATACAGAGATCTAACAGCAGACTAGAGGATCGCAAGAATCAAGTCAAAGATTTGAAATACAAAGAAGCAAAAAACACTCAACTGGAAAAGCAAAACGAAAAAAGAATCCAAAAATATGAAGATAGTGTAAGGAGCCTCTGGGACAACTTCAAGCGTACCAACATCAGAATTATGGGGTGCCAGAAGAAGAGAGAGAGCAAGATACTGAAAACCTATTTGAAGAAATAATGACAGAAAACTTCCCCCACCTGGTGAAAGAAATAGACTTACAAGTCCAGGAAGCGCACAGAACCCCAAACAAAAGGGATCCAAAGAGGACCACACCAAGACACATCATAATTACACTGCCAAGAGCAAAAGACAAAGAGAGAATATTAAAAGCAGCAAGAGAAAAACAGTTAGTTACCTACAAGGGAGCCACCCATACGACTGTCATCTGATTTCTCAACAGAAACTATGCTGGCCAGAGAGGAGTGGCAAGAAATATTCAAAGTGATGAGTAGCAAGAACCTACAACCAAGATTACTCTACCCAGCAAAGCTATCATTCAGAATTGAAGGGCAGATAAAGAGCTTCACAGATAAGAAAAAGCTAAAGAAGTTCATCACCACCACACCAGTATTATATGAAATGCTGAAAGGTATTCTTTAAGAAGAGGAAGAAGAAGAAAAAGGTAAAGATAAAAATTATGAACAGCAAATACATATCAACAAGTGAATCTAAAAATCAAGTGAATAAAAAATCTGATGAACAGAATAAACAGGTGAATATAATAGAATCAGGGGTATAGAAAGGGAGTGGACTGACAATTCTCAGGGGGAAAGGGGTGTGGGGGTGCGGGAAGAGACTGGACAAAAATTGTACACCTATGGATGAGGACAGTGGGGGGGCGGGAATAAGGGCAGAGGGTGGGGTGGGAACCGGGTAGAGGGGAGCTATGGGGGGGAAAAGAGGAACAATTGTAATAATCTGAACAATAAAGCGTTATTTTTTAAAAAAAATAAATTATATAATTGGGCCGTAAAAAAATAAGGAAAAGAATGTAGGTTAAATCACACACACACACACACACACACACACACACACACACACACACACACCAGATATATTCTGCACTCTCCAAAGCCAGAATTCTCAAAAGGCAAAATGCTGGCCCTGAGGATGGACCGGTAAGCGTATTAATGCCTCCCCTCCCCCCAGCAAGCTTTTTTCCTAGATTTTTGGAAGACAGAGCTAAAACTGACCCCTTCTATTAAGATTTAAAACTTCTGTTCTATCCTGAAATGGATGTAGTGCATGATTCACTCCGAGAAGGAAAGCATGTAACCAGGATATTTCCTCCGGCTTATGATTTACATCAAGATTGCAAAAGCAAGAAACAGCCACTTGTGTAGGTGGCAGAACAAAAGAAGAATTGCTTCCAAGGTAATCTTCCATCATGATATTGGTATTAGCGTTATGAGTACTCCCGGAGGAAGTGGGAGTTAGTAATTTTGTTTTGGTTTCCATATAATTAATATGACATTGCAATTACACGTTGGCTTGCGTTACTCTTACTTTGGTGGCGAATGACAGTGACAGAGGAGCGAGGTCTGAGGCAGCCATGCGTGTGTGCCTGGGAACACACACCCGTGAACCCAATTCTGCACGGAGCCCATTCAGGTAGATCTGTTGACATACTCGGTCGTCATGAAAGCCTGCGTTTCGCCAGCTCCTTCCCGCCCCGGTGCATCTGTTCTGCACCAACTAACGTTCCCTTTTTCAGATACCTCGTATGTGCTGGGAACTGTACTCGGCACGGCGTGTTTATTGGTAAACAAGACAGACAAGACTCTAAATTGTGAGTAATGCTTGTGCAGAAAGAACAACTTGTAAGACATTTCATATTAGCTTAAAGAACACTTCATTAGAAGGGCACACTTCTGCAGACACGTTAAACAAGGCATGCCCCAAGCAAGTGTTACTTTGGGTGACTTGCTGTTTGGGAGGGTGCGATGGAAAAGTGGAAAGACCCTAGTGGAGTTTAATCATGCAAACTGTGATGGCTGCTAGAAAGCAAACTGTAGGGTGAGGACAAGGGGAATTGTCTGATTTAGGTTAAGGCCACTCTAAGAAAATGGCATTTGAGCTGAGAATGGAAGGGGTAGGAGTTTTCCAGGGGTGGGATGGGAGGAAAGCGTCCTCTGCTAGGGTACTGGCATGTGCAAAGGCCCTGGGACATAAAAGACGGTTGCTTGTGACCTGAGCAGGAGGAGAGCCAGTGTGGCTGGAGCAAACCAACGGGAGGTGGGATCAAGGGCATGGGGGCTTATTGGCCCTGGTGAGGATCTTAGAAATACAGAAGTCCTCCTCGGATTTCCCCTCTAGTGCAGGGTGGGGAACATCCGGCCTGAGGGCCACAGAAGGCCCATGAAATCATTTGGTCTGGCCCTGCCAAGGCATTAGGGGTGAGTTAATGAAATGTTTGACCAAATATAGCAGGCTAATTTTTAAGCTGATAATTTTGTACGGCCGGTGAATGATGTTATAAATACCCAAATGGCCCTTGGCAGAAAAAAGGTTCCTCACCCCTGCTCGCGTGCATACAAAGGAGCATTCATCAGCAAGCTGACTGTCTGCCTTCCTTCTTAGACACTGGAAACACGTAACATACTTGGCTCCTGAAAGTTCAAGTTGAAGGGTGACAAGTACAAGCTCGTTCTGGTCGTCTGGGCTGAGCCTCCATAGCAGATGTGACTCTTCTCTGCCATCGCCCTCCCCATAGCCCCCCCACCTTCACTAGACTGTCCCAGAGCCTCTGACACGGAGTCCTCTGCTTATGCAGGGCTCTCGCTCACTCCTCAAGCTCTCCCTTGCTCACCAGCCCACTGCCTTTGGGACACTGCCCTTGTCAGCCCGGTTCTGGCTAAGTGTCCCTCCCCTGCTCCCATGATCTCTTCCCTCTGTTTACCCTCATTACCACGCTCAGATTTTTCATTGTTGGTTCATGTGTCTTTATCATTCTTGGCCTGTAAGCTCCATGAGGGCAGGGACCATAACTGTCTTGCTCTATCTTAAGTGTTGATCACAGTAACAAGCACACAGTAGGTGCTCAGTCAATATTGAATGAATGAATGGGATTTTAAGGTGACATCATGAAAATCCACTCGACCTCTGTTGATTCCAGGTCTTGGGGGGCCTCCCTGAGTGACTCTGATTGCTCTTTGGAATGAAGCCCTTCTGACATTTGGAGATCACAGATGTCCAGTCATACTTTCTGTTCTTGGTTTTCCATGTGAGAACCTTAGATCATCAGAGTTGCCAGGATTCTGAAACTCTACCTAATTCAAGACCCTTATTTTAAAACGCTTGTTAAGCACCAAGCACTTCCCAAAATAATAGAGACACGAAGAGAACTTACTGCCCACCAGAAGCTCACAGGCCACTACAGATCAGCAAACTGAGGCAGGAGCGGTCAAGGTGCTGCTTTGCAGTGACAAAGCTACTAGTTGTCAAAGCTGCAACCCGAAATCTAGGTTTTTCCCCCCTCTCCACCTCACCGCCATCCAAAGTGGCGAGTCATCCACACGTGGTGCGCGCTTGGGGAAATGCGTTATGTAACGTGTTTGGGAGGCTTGCCCTTCTCATTCTGCATTATTTAAGCTTAGCAAGTTGTCTTGTCTGCACAAGCACTGATCCCAGTGTAGCATTGAGTCTTGCTATGTGGGAGCTGGGAGAGAAGCTGCTTTTTAATTTTATTATTTTTTAAATATGTTTTTTATTGATTTCAGAGAGGGGAAGAGGGAGAGAGAGATAGAAACATCAATGATGAGAGAGAAACATCGATCTCCTGCCTCCTGAATGCCCCCTACTGGGGATCAAGCCAGCAACCCCGGTATGCGCCCTGACCGGGAATCAAACCTGTGACCCCCTGGTGCATGGGACCACACTCAACCCCCGGAGCACACCAGCCAGGTTGGAAGTTGCTTTTTAAATCCCAGAGGACAGCCCTGGCTGCTGTGGCTCAGTTGGTTGGAATGTCAGCCCATGCACCAAAGGGTCCCAGGTTCGATTCCTGGTCAGGGCACAGACCCAGGTTGCAGGTGGGTGCATAGGGGAGGCAACCAATGTATATCCCTCTCTCTCTCTCTCTTTCCCTCTCTCTCCCTCCCTCCTTCCCCCCATCTCCCTTCCCTCTCCTTTCCTCTTTCTCTAAAATCAATAAAAACATGTCCTCAGATGAGGATTAAAAAGAAAAAGAAATAAAGTAAAATAAATAAATCCCAGATAACCTACCCAGAAAGAAAGGAAGATGGTGTCTGAGCCAGACCTCCCCTCTCGGAAGGTGAATAACTGAACTCTCCACGGCAGGCAGGACGTCTGCCTTAAACGTGACCAGAGGCAGAGACTCCCCGGCCTTCCTCACTGGTGTTCTCTGGGTTTCCCTTACCGGAGGCAGAGGCGGAGGCGGGATGGGCAAACTGTTCTTCTCTAAGTCTCCCTGCAGCCTCTCCTGCTGTGCTCCAGTGCCCCCTCCTGGGGGGACCCAGCCCAGCGTTCATTTCCTCCTGTTTCTCAGATCACCAGCTCCCATCTCTGCCCCGCCAGTTAAGTTGGAGTCACCCGTTATGGGCCCAGCAGGGCCGTTTTGAAGACAGCGTTTCCTTTTCCCTGGGTTTTTTATGAGCCTCCTTGTGACAGGCGTGTGCTTGGTGAGAGCCAAACATTCTGGCGGGGGGAGGGGGGCGTCCCACAGGGGAAGCTACCTTCCCAAGCCTGCCCTTCTGCAAAAATAAAAAGCGTGCTAAATAGCTGAGTTTTATTAACTGGGGAAGCCAGGCTGAGGAAAATGCTCGATAATTAAAAATAATGGCTTCCTTACCAACACAAGATTGTATTAATTTAAAAATTGGTTTCTGTGTTGCTCCGCACCTACCGAGCCAGCTGGGAAGGGAACTGTGCTGATCCCGGCAGTGAAAATCATTCAAAATAACTTTTATGTTCTCCAGGAAGCCTCGGGGTTAATTTAAATATGGTTAGATGGGTAATTTAATTCAGGAGCAGAGAGCGGCATGGCTAAATTAAAGCTTCTGTGCTCTCGGAACTGGGGGGCAGGTGCCCATGAGCCAGCCAGCCCTCCAGCACCCCACACCCCATAGCTGGGGCACCTCCTCTTCACACGTGGTGCCCTGATAATTAAAGCTACTTGCTTCTAATCAGATTACACAACTGGCCTGCACTGCTTGGCTCAGCTTCCGGTGAATCCATCATATTTAATTATGAGAAGGATTGGGCATTTTTATAGAAGTCACCAACACGGCGACATAGGTGGTTCCTGACTTCGCTCCCCCATAAGAGAAACTGACAACTATTCGCAGACAAGCACCTGAGGGGATCGGAGAACACGGGTGAGGCCAAAGCATCCCCGGCCCCCGCAGAGGCCAAGACAGTCGGCACTTTAAGGGGAAGAGGGGCAGCGACATGGTGCCCACGGGCGCCACCCCTGGGCAGGCACAGCACCCTGCAGAGAGGTCACCCTGAGCCTACGGTTCCTGGTTCCGCCGTGGGAAGAGGGAGCCCAGAGGGGACCTCCAGATGCCCCAACATTGTGGGTCGCTTGGTGAGAACCCCGTTCTGGTCCCACACCACAGAGAAGGGGGATCTGATTGTGATGAAGAAGGAAGGAGGGGCTTCCAACAGCCAGCACTCCGGTCTTGGCAGACCCAGCTCCCACCGGCAGAGCGCAGGTCGTAGTGCCAACCAGCGGCTTTGCTCATCTGCAGCACCAAGTTGTGGCACAGGCTGGCCAGGGAAGTCAGCGGGGTGATGGTCTGCCCTCGCCCAGGCAGGAGAGCTGAGTCATGGCCCCAGCCCAGCCCATCTTACTGGAAGGCTTGGCGAGAACACCCGGAGGCTGCATAGGTGGACAGGCAGAGCTGACCACGGCAGAGCAGAGCCAGTCCAGGGCGGGGAGGACCCCTGCTATGCCCAGGCAGGGGGAGGTTGTTCACAGCCCCACCCTCTGCTGAGTGTAGCCCCTGGCCCTCCAGACCAGGAGGCCTATTTGGAAAGTTTGGGAGGTGCCGAGCATGGGCCCTCCTACCCTACCCAGGCAAGGGAGCTGGGCCACAGCCCACCCACTCTGAGTGTGGCTCCCAGCCCTGACCTGCCATGGGGGAGCCACAAATAATCCCATTTAAAAATGAGCAAAGGACTTAAACAGACATTTTCCAAAGAAGATACACAAATGGCTAAACATATGAAAAGACGCTCAACATCACTAATCTTTAGGGAAATGTAAATCAAAACCACAGTGAGGTACCACGTCATGCCTGTAGGAATGGCCATCAATAAAAAGATGAGAGACCAATGCCGATGAGGATATAAAGAAAGAGGAACTCTGTGTACTGTTGGTGGGACTGTAAATTGGTACCACCTCTATGGAAGACAGCATGGAGGATCCTCCAAAAATAAAAATAGTACTACTGTATAATCCTGCAACTCCACTTCTGGGAATATATTCAAAGGAAATGAAAACACTATGTCAAAAAGATATCTACACTCCCATATTTTCAGAGAAGAATTATTTACAATATCTGGAAACAATTGCAGTGTCTATCAATGGATGAATGGATAAAGAAGATGTAAGATAGATAAATAGGTAGACAGACACCATGGACTATTATTCAGCCATATAAAATGAGGAAATGCTGTCATTTGCAACAGCATGGATGGACTTGGAGGGCATTATGCTAAGTAAAACAAGCTAGAGGAAGACAAATATTGTATGATTTCACTTATATGTGAAATCTTTAAAAAAAAAAACTACCTCATAGAAAATGAGATCATATTATTTGTGGTTACCAGAGGAGGGTAATTGGAAGAAGGAAAAGGTACAAACTTCCAGTCATAAGTAACTAAGTACAATTTATATGGAACCAAAAAAGACCCTGAGTAGCCTCGGCAATCTTGAGAAAGAAGAACAAAGTGGAGGGATCACAATACCAACAGCAAAGTATACTACAAAGCCATTGTCATCAAAACAGCCTGGTACTGGCACAAAAGCAGGCATGTAGATCAATGGAACAGAACAGAGAACCCAGAAATCAACCCACGCCATTATGGTCAATTAATATTTGACAAAGGAGGCAAGAGCATATAATGGAGTCAAGACAGTCCCTTCAATAAATTGTATTGGAAAAACTGGAGCGATACATGCAAAAAGAAATGAAACTAGACTGCCAACTTACACCATACACAAGAATAAACTCAAAATGGATAAAATACTTAAATGTAAGTAACAAAACCATAAAAATCCTAGAAGATTACATAGGCAGCAAAATCTCAGATATCTCACATAACAGAATTTTCACCAGTACATCTCCTAGGGCAAGAGAA
This sequence comes from Plecotus auritus, assembly GCF_963455305.1. Classification (NCBI taxonomy): domain Eukaryota; kingdom Metazoa; phylum Chordata; class Mammalia; order Chiroptera; family Vespertilionidae; genus Plecotus; species Plecotus auritus. The sequence goes on along the minus strand of NC_137773.1, from coordinate 8,736,033 downwards.
ACAAAGAAAAGAATTTAAAAAATGAAACTGCATCAAACTAAAAAGCTTCTGCATAGCAAAAGAAAGCATCTTAAATATGTGAAGAACTCCTACAGCTCAGCAAAAGGAAGACAAACAATTCAATTTAAAAAATGGGCAAACGACTTGCATATATACGTCTCCAACAAAGACATACAGATGGCCAAGAGACATGTGAAAAAGCGCTCAACATCACTAATCATCAGAGAGATGCAAATTAAAATGACAGTGAGGTATCACCTCACACCTGCCAGAATGGCTACCATCAATAAATCAACCATCAACAAGTGCTGGCCAGGATGTGGGGGAAAGGGAACCCTAGAACACTGTGGTGGGAATGCAGACTGGTGCAGCCACTGTGGAAAACAGCATGGAGACTCCTCAAGAAATTAAAAATAGAACTGCTATTTGACCTAGTGATCCCACTTCTGGGAATATATCCTAAGAAAACAGAAACATCAACAGAAAGGATATATGCACCCCTGTGCAGCATTGTTTACAATAGCTAAGATCTGGAAACAGCCCAAATGCCCATCAGCAGATGAGTGGATAAAAAAGCTGTGGCACATTTACACCATGGAATACTATGCAGCTGTATAAAAAACGGATCTCTTACCCTTTGAAACAGCATGGATGGACCTGGAGAACATTATGCTAAGTGAAATAAGACAGACGGAGAAATACAAGTATTACATAATCTCACTTATATGTGGAATCTAAAGAACAACAACAACAAAAACTGATGAACAAAGTAAGTCCAGAGACATGGAAACATGGAATAGACTGACAGACCTCAGGTGGAAGGGAATTGGGGGGGTGGAGAGGCAGGGGCAGGGAGGGAAGAAATTAACCAAAGAACGTAGATGCATACTAGAGGCCCAGTGCACGACATTTGTTCACTGGGGTGGGGGGGCGGGGGTTCCCTCAGCCCAGCCTGCGCCCTTTAGCAGTCCGGGAGCCCTCAGGGGATGTCCATCAGTCGAACATCCTTAACGCTGCCGTGGAGGCAAGAGAGGCGCCCACCACTGCTGCTGCGCTCGCCAGCTGTCAGCCTGGCTTGTGGCTGAGCGGTGCTCCCCTTATGGGAGCTCACTGACCACCAGGGGGCAGCTCCTGCATTGAGCGTCTGTCCCCTGGTGGTCAATGCGCATCATAGTGACCGGTGGTTCTGCCGTTCGGTCGATTTGCATAGTACCCTTTTATTATATAGGATATGCATAGTCCATGGACACAGACAATAGTGAGGTGAAGGCCTGGGGTAGGGTGGGCCCCAGGTGGAGGGGAGCAAAATTGAAAAAATAAAGGACATCTATAATATGTTCAACAGTAAAAAAAATAATAAATACCAACTACAACCAATAAAAATAAATAAATAAATAAGTACTGGGGACATAATGCAAACTTGATGGCTTCAGTGAACACTGCTGTGTGATATATAAGAAAGTTGTTAAGAGAGTGAATCCTAAGAATTCTCATTACAAGGAGAATAATAGTGTTTGTTCTTTTTTTCTTTTTTCTATATGAGATGATGGATGTTAACTAAACTTACTGCTCTAATCACTTCACAATATATGTAAGTCAAATCATTACACCGTACACCTTAAACTTATACATTAATATATGCCAATTACATCTTAATAAACAAGAAAATAAAAAGCTAATTCCAACCAATGCTATAATAAAATCCAATTCCCAGGGACATGGTGAATTTGGGAATAAAATCCCCCCTTGAATTATCAATGGCTAATCGTTAGTGCTTATTACTTCTTCATGGTTGGTGCACCCAGACAAGGGGTCAAAGGCCTCGTCAGCTCTAAGTAGTAGCATCAAACCCAAATGTTGGCCATCAGAAGTCCGGGACCCCTTTTCTGTGCTTGTCCACTATTCAGTTCTGCAAGATTAGCACCCTCATGTACTAATCTATAATACTAAAAGCGTAATATCCTAATTAGACTAGACGTCCTTCCGGAAGAAGCCAGGGCTGCAAGGGAAGCCCAGGTCCCGGGTGCCAGAGGGAAGCCAGTGCTGGCAGCTGGGGAAAGGAAGGCCTACTCTTGCACGAATTTCGTGCATCGGGACTCTAGTATAGTTATAATGATAGTCATGCATGTGTGACTTACATGTTGGTCTCTGTCATGATTATGTTATAGTATACATATACACATACACACACACACAGGCGCGATTATATTATGGTTGCATGTACTATTCGCCTGTTGTTCTCTCCCACGTAACCGAAGACAGGGCCTTCTATCGTACTGAGTGTATTTTTTTAAATATATTTTTACTGATTTACAGAGAGAAAGGGAGAGGGAGAAATAGAAACATCAATGATGAAAGAGACTCATTGATCGGCTGCCTCCTGCACACCCCATACTGGGGATCAAGCCCACAACCTGGGTATGTACCCTGACGGGGAATTAAACGGTGACCTCCTGGTTCATAGGTCGACACTCAGCCACTGAGCCACGCTGGCCAGCCCATACTGAGGTATTTTAACCAGAGCACACATCAGAACCACCCGCTTCTCTTCCCTGGGAGCCGACTCTGTGCTGTGGAATCAGTCCAGCAGCAGGATTTGCTACAGCAGCCTCCACAGTTTAGATTAGATCACAGGCCTGATGGAATCACATGCGCTGGTCAGAGAGGCAGGACTGAGCCAGGTGAAGATCATGAACTCTTGCTTGGGGTCCTGGCTGCACAACTTACTACTAGTATAAGCTTGAGCAGGGCACTTAAACCTAGCCGTGCCTTGCGTGTCACAGGAAGATAATAACAGTGCTCGCCCAGGAGTGTTATCGTGAAGACTGAATAAGCTAAAACAAGGGCAGCGCTCGGAGCAGGCTGAGAGCATCATAGGTCCTCAGGCCACATGGCTCTGTAGTTGGTGGTGTTCGTCCACCTTCCACCACAGGCGCCGAGCCTGACGTTGGCACAGAATTAACCTTCAATGAATAATAAATGCCCTGGGGGCTGTATGCTGTTATCAAAGAGAAGCAAAAGGGGGGGATAGGGAAAGGGAATGGGATAGGACAGTGGTCGGCAAACTGCGGCTCGCGAGCCACGGTTTGCCGCTCTGTTGACTAATGGGTTTTCCAACCACTGACCTAGACTCTCAATTCCAATAATTACAGGCTGTTGTTGTTCCTTGTGATTAAGCCCCTATCCCAGTGGTTGGCAAACTCATTAGTCAACAGAGCGGCAGACCGCGGCTCACGAGCCGCAGGTGGCTCGCGAGCCGCAGTTTGCCAACCACTGGGATAGGAGATAGGAGATGGTGGGGTGTCACTATCAGGGAATGCTGATAGGAGATGGTGGGGTGTTGGCTCAGGGAATGCTGAAAATCCTTCCTCCCTCTTGCCACGTCATTCATTCTGCTGCATAAAACATTGGCGAGGGCTTGAGCTGGAATTCTTAAACTCACAGGCCGGGGAATCTTCTGCAGTTGTCCCAAATGGAGCAACCCAATGTGGCCAAACTTCTGTCTCCAGGGGAAGTCACCCCAGCCTGTGTGACTCTAATTTGGGATCAAGATCCCCAATAATTCTGGCAGCATTAACTTCGGACTGGTTTTAAAAGCAGTGCTACCCTCACCTGCTGCCTTCTTGACTCTTCTTCCCAGTTGCTGTAGGTCTGATGGTGTGCATCTTCCTGAAAGCTGAGCTTCCTTGTAATCCCAAGAACTTGCCACCTTCATCCCTATATCCATGCTTTTCCAGGTGTTCTATCTCAAATGTTCTATCCCTCTCTCTCCATGGAAACAGCAACAGTTTGAAGAGTCAAATAGTCCTGGGTTCAAATCCAACCCCTGAACCTGTCTAGCTATGTCACCCTCTGAGCTAACTGCCCATGTAAGAAATAACTTCTACTTACGTTTTGAGAATTAAACTGGGATCAGGCCCTAACCGGTTTGGCTCAGTGGATAGAGCGTCGGCCTACGGACTGAAGGGTCCCAGGTTCGATTCCGGTCAAGGGCATGTACTTTGGTTGCGGGCACATCCCCAGTATGTGCAGGAGGCAGCTGATCGATGTTTCTCTCATCAATATTTTTAACTCTCTATCCCTCTCCCTTCCTCTCTGTAAAAAAATCAATAAGATATATTTTAAAAAATAAATAAACTGGGATCAGGTACCTAAAGTACCTAGCACAGTACCTGTCAAAGCACCAGGGGCTTATATCAGTTTAGATTAGTTTCAACTGCAATGTAACAGAGATATAGGAATAACATGCTGGATGTAAGCAATTCAAGGTTGGTATGGATGACCATTGAAGACACCTAGGTCAACAGAGAGAGACCTAGACTCTTCCTCTGGGTGAGCCATCATCCTTGAGGTTTCCATTCTCAAAGTCACCCTGTAGTCACAAGGTGAATGCTGGAGCTCCAGAGATCACGTCCACGTTCCACCTAGGAGGAGGAGGGAAGTGGGGAAGACAAAAGGGTGCCTACTTCTTAGCTGAGTCAGCTTCCTTCAAGGTGCCCCAGAAGACAGAGCTAATAACTATCACTTACATGTTAGCCACCTCTGTCTCCAAAGGCAGCTGTGAAATGTCGTTCTTTACCTGAGTACAACACTGCTCTGTAGAACACAGGTGTCTGAGGTGTTAGAAGTAGTCCTTGTCTCCCCATCACGCTGCAACATGGAGCCCTCCAGGGCTGTGGCATTGCCTTACAGTCTTTGCCTCAGTGGACATATCTCAGGGCACTCAATGCACATGTAACATGGGAAGCAGTAAGCCTGGTTATGTCTACGTGGTTAACTGGTCAAAGTTTTTAGAACTAAATCCCAGACCAACCCCACCACGTCACTGCTGTGAGACCTTGAGCAAGGATGTAACCTCTCTGTTCCCAGCTCAGTTTCCTCATTTATCCAGTGGTCTTTGTGAGCATCAGCTCAGACAATAGATACAAATCGCCTAACTCAATGCCTATACAGACTAGCCCTCAGCCCGTGTGAAAGTTATTACCATCATCATCACCAGCATCATTATTATCCTTAAGTGCTAATGAACCATTAGGGTAAGGTGAGGAGGTACCAGACATCTCTCCCGTCTCTTCTTTCTGCCTGTTTATATCCCCCATTGCCTTAAGCAGTCACTCCAGGGACATATGGATTTGCAGTCCATTATATTGAAAGAGCCTGACTGAGTTGGCCTCATTCTATCCACTTCCAGCCATCCTCTCAGGACTAGCTAAACCTCAAGAGTCAGCCCTTCCCTTTTTTGGCGTCTCCCAGCCCTGCTGAGGTCTCCCCACTGAGTTCTTGCATCCCTGACCGGAGTAAGGTTTTTCCTCTACATAGAAGTAAAAGGAGTGCGCATAAGAATGAGCCTTCAGATTCCCATGTCTTTGTAAAATATGGGTTTCCAAGACCTACTCCCTACCCTCCTGGGTACCTTTACTTAAGGCTTCAGAAGAAATCCTGGCACCTGCTGTTACAGATTGTTAGCTGCTCAGTTGATGACATGGCCAAAAACGGTTCTAAGTGTGCAAATATACAAATCCTCTTGGCCCCACAGTGGCCGTGCACTGCACTTTTGTCACCATCCACGCTTTCTACAACCTGGTGGCACCCTTTTAATTGTGCAAGTCACAGCCCACGTGACTGCTCATGGCAGCCACGCCCAGATCGGCCATCACTGACCTTAAGCAGCCCCATGTCTGTATTCCAGTACACCCTACAAATATCGCCATTTTATATGCGTACTGTACACAAGAGTTTAGAAAGCACTCCTGTAGGTAATTTCAGGGTTGTTTCTTCCTCCGACCCACACTAGGCCCCAGCCGCGCCAGCCACATCCTCCATAGAAGCCTGAGCTAACATGCCCATGTGGTATATTTCAAACCAGGCCCGTTGTGTTTGCCTAGGTCCACGGAAGGAATCTCTTGTCCATCGACTATGACCGGAATATTCGAACGGAAAAGATCTATGATGATCACCGGAAGTTCACCCTGAGGATCATTTACGACCAGGTGGGCCGCCCCTTCCTCTGGCTCCCCAGCAGCGGGTTGGCAGCCGTCAACGTCTCGTACTTCTTCAACGGGCGCTTGGCTGGCCTGCAGCGCGGGGCCATGAGCGAGAGGACAGACATCGACAAGCAAGGCCGGATCGTGTCACGCATGTTTGCTGACGGGAAAGTGTGGAGCTACTCCTACCTTGACAAGGTGGGTACATGTGCCACTCTGGGCCAGCAGGGCTTTCTCTTGCTAAGGCTGCCCTCTTTCAGCTGACCGAATACACTTTGCTATAAGCCATCTGAACATCTTTACTTGGATTCCACAAGGGCTCCCCTCCCACTATCCCCCCTCACTTGGAAGGAGGCCATCTGAATGACATGTTATTCATAGCTCAGCACTATACCATTAAAGCAAAATTTAAAAAAAAAAAAGAGAGAGCGAGAGAGTACCAGATACTCAGAAATGGCAAAATGGATAAACAGTCTGATTTTATTCCAAAAATCATAATAATAAGTGCTGTTGAAGCTGACAGAATCATCCCATTGGCAACATGGCTAATTATCACTTAAAAAGTAGAAATCCTTACTTATAAATTAGAAATGGCTAATCATTACTTATAAATTACTTATAAATTAGAAATGCCTTGCCTGAAACTTAGCCATCAGAGGAAGAGATTGTCCTTAAAACTCAAGCACACAGAGCAACACCCTTCCCCTGGGTCTATTGTTGAACCAGCCAACGGATCCTCTCCATGGATTCCCTGTGTCTAAAAGTACCAGGTTCAGGTCTCCATGTAGGTCTGCAGAGGTTGGCCATGCAATAAAAAGACGTCCCTTCAGGGCACAAGTCACGATTTTTGAGGCTGCCCTGGTCATCTCGTCATTAGACAGAAGCTACTGGACTCACCTTGACACAGGTCCATTTCCATTCCTTCCTTCTTCACCTCCTGATTAGTGATCCCTTGCAGACAGAGCTGTTGCCTCCTCTGCAAGAGAGGGGCTGCTGTCCCTTCGGGCCCTCCCGAATACTGTTCTCATTCTGCCATAAAATACTGGAATGGTTGCCGAAACCGGTTTGGCTTAGTGGATAGAGCATCGGCCTGCGGACTGAAGGGTCCCGGGTTCGATTCCGGTCAAGGGCACGTACCTTGGTTGCGGGCACATCCCCGGTGGGAGGTGTGCAGGAGGCAGCTGATCGATGTTTCTCTCTCATCGATGTTTCTGACTCTCTATTCCTCTCCCTTCCTCTCTGTAAAAAATCAATAAAAATATATAAAAAAAAAATACTGGAATGGTTGACCAGAGGAGGCAGGAATCTCCCAATGGCCTCAAGTTCAAGGCCATTTTTTTTTTACCCAAAGAATCAATGATTCTGAGCTATTTAACCCTTTCAGTAGCTTCTAAATGGAGGCTGTGCTTTCTCTTTAATCAGGGGAGGCAGAAACATAGTATGTGTGTCACACCTGTCCCCTGCTGCATCAGTGGCAAGACATTACTAAACAATTTCAGGATTCCTTGTTATTGAGGCTATAGGCAAACTCAACCAATGCCTCTTAGCTCAGTCCTTCAAGCCTTCCAAGCAACAGCAGCATCACCTGGGAGCTTGTTCCAAAAGCAGATTCTCAGGCCCCGCCCCCTCCCAGAACTAATGAATCAGAATCTGCCTTTTAACAAGATCCCTGGGTATTTCACATGCACATTCAGCTTTGAGAAGCACTGCTCCAGCCAGCCACCCTGATCCATCAGAGTTGGCATGCCCGATGAAATCAACTTACTCATAATCTCTGGTCTAAACTTCCCCATCCCTCCTGCCTTTTGAATGGACTTTTGGGGAAATGGCATAAATTCTGTCAGTGTGAGTGATTGGTCCTAAGAAGCCAACTCATGGGTTTCCTTTCCCTTTCCTTCCTACAGTCCATGGTCCTCCTGCTTCAGAGTCAGCGTCAGTACATATTTGAGTATGACTCATCCGACCGTCTCCACGCCGTCACCATGCCCAGCGTCGCCCGGCACAGCATGTCCACGCACACCTCCATTGGCTACATCCGCAACATTTACAACCCGCCTGAAAGCAACGCTTCGGTCATCTTTGACTACAGTGATGATGGCCGCATCCTGAAGACGTCCTTTTTGGGCACCGGGCGCCAGGTATTCTACAAGTATGGGAAACTCTCCAAGTTATCAGAGATTGTCTATGACAGTACCGCCGTCACTTTTGGGTATGACGAGACCACTGGTGTTTTGAAGATGGTCAACCTCCAAAGTGGGGGCTTCTCCTGCACCATCCGGTACCGGAAGATTGGCCCGCTCGTGGACAAGCAGATCTATCGGTTTTCTGAGGAAGGCATGGTCAATGCCAGGTTCGACTACACCTATCATGACAACAGCTTCCGGATTGCGAGCATTAAGCCCGTCATAAGTGAAACTCCCCTTCCTGTTGACCTCTACCGCTATGATGAGATTTCGGGCAAGGTGGAGCACTTTGGCAAGTTTGGAGTTATCTATTATGACATTAACCAAATCATTACCACCGCCGTGATGACCCTCAGCAAACACTTTGACACCCATGGGAGGATCAAGGAAGTTCAGTACGAGATGTTCAGGTCCCTCATGTACTGGATGACGGTGCAATATGACAGCATGGGAAGAGTGATCAAGAGGGAGCTAAAACTGGGGCCCTATGCCAACACCACTAAGTACACCTATGACTATGACGGGGATGGGCAGCTTCAGAGTGTGGCTGTCAATGACCGCCCGACCTGGCGCTACAGCTATGACCTCAACGGGAACCTTCACTTGCTGAACCCGGGCAATAGTGTGCGCCTTATGCCCTTGCGCTATGACCTCCGGGATCGGATAACCAGACTTGGCGATGTGCAATACAAAATTGATGATGATGGCTATCTATGCCAGCGAGGGGCTGACATCTTCGAGTACAACTCCAAGGGCCTCCTGACGAGAGCCTACAACAAGGCCACTGGGTGGAGCGTCCAATACCGCTATGATGGTGTGGGGCGGCGGGCTTCCTACAAGACCAACTTGGGCCACCATCTGCAATATTTCTACTCTGACCTCCACAACCCGACTCGCATCACCCATGTCTACAATCACTCCAATTCAGAGATAACCTCGCTCTACTATGACCTCCAAGGTCACCTCTTTGCCATGGAGAGCAGCAGTGGGGAGGAGTACTACGTTGCCTCAGATAACACAGGGACTCCCCTGGCTGTGTTCAGCATCAACGGTCTCATGATCAAACAGTTGCAATATACAGCCTATGGGGAGATTTATTATGACTCCAACCCCGACTTCCAGATGGTCATTGGCTTCCATGGGGGACTCTACGATCCCCTGACCAAACTGGTGCACTTCACTCAACGTGATTATGATGTGCTGGCTGGACGATGGACCTCTCCAGACTACACCATGTGGAAAAACGTGGGCAAGGAACCAGCCCCCTTTAACCTGTATATGTTCAAGAGCAACAATCCTCTCAGCAATGAGCTGGATTTAAAGAACTACGTGACAGGTGAGGACACTGCTGCCTCAGTTGGGCAGTGGCTCCCTGTGGGTGGTTGTCCTGGTACACCATTGGGAACTTCGAAAGAAGGTCTTATGTCTTATACTAGGAGAATCTGGAGAACTGTAAACCCTGGGCTGTACAGTATCTAGGACAGTCAAGTGACAGCAGTACAGAGCAGTCACCAAGTCTGTTTGAAGATGTCCTGACCATTTGCAAGTCCATTTAGTTGAAATTAAGTTTTAGAAGAGCTTTTTTACCCCAACAGAGGAAAACTACCTTATGAAGAGGGAAAGAAAGGGACTCCAGTGTCAGAACTATCTGGTTCCAATATCCTTCTTGATTTATAAGCCAATGAACCATGGGCTACTTGTCCAATCTCTCTGAGCTGTAGTTTCCTTCTCTGTGAAAGGACACTCATAAAACCATCCCAGAGAGTGGCCTTGAAAAGTACATGAACTCATGTAGGTGAAGTCTAGTACCTGGCACTGAGACAGTGGATGTTCACCAAAGGGCGTCTGCTCGTGCTGTTATCATCATCATTACTAGTGAAGCAATGAGTTAGCCTCAGTATAGAGATGACTAAAACCCAGTTCCCCACCTCACCCCCAGGCTGGCAGGACACACATACAAATAACCAATGATAACACAAAGCAGAATTAAGTCTGTGCTACCTTACAGGTACCTGTTATTTATTCAACAAGCATTTCTAGAGTGACCAGGCTAGTTTCTGGGGGATACAGTGGTGAACGAGACAAACACCCTTCTCTCAAAGGGGGGTGTGTGTGTGTGTGTGTGTGTGTGTGTGTGTGTGTGTGACTTAAGATTTAAAAATTTTGATGCACTACAGAAGGGCCCCAAGGGTCAAACTGGGCCTGATGAAGGCGATCTTGGTTGGCAGAAATGGGCTCAAGGCTGAAGAAAAACTATGAGCAAAAGTCAGAAGGACACAGGAAGCTTTGACAGGGTGTGAAGAGAGAGACCAAAGAGGGTCTTCTCCACCTACATGTCCATCCATCCATTCACCCATTCAACAAATATTTTCGTAGCATCTAACACATACTTAGAACCAGAGATGCAGTGGAGAGCAAGTTAAAGTCCCCGTCCTCAAGGAAGTAAGCAAGGAAGTCTGGATGGATGGATGGATGGATGGATGGATGGATGGATGGATGGAGATCCAAAGAGACCAACTTCCAGCAAAGAAGCCAAGGCCATCTCTCCTGCCCATGCATTATAGAGGAACAACATGGGGACCCCAAGTCTAAGGCCCCCAAGTTCCAAGAAACTTAACAGCTTTTGGCCATGGGCCAGAGAGGCATCAAGCCTAAGGGGCCCCAACCTTCCCATGACAAGGAGTCACTTGTCCATCCCCCAGATAGGAAAGGAAGCAGCAGTTACCAGGAGCGCCCTGTGGCCCACTGTGTCCCATGCTGCAGAGAGAAATAGTTCGACCTTAACGATCAACATGTGGCTATGCCATGCCTCATCGACAAGTTCCAGACCCTTTGAAGCCGAGCCGAGTACCCCCCAACAGAAGCAGCGGGGACCTTGTGAGCCCAGGAGCTATGGCCACGCTGGTTCCCTCCCATTCTCCCCGCTGCACCTCGTCGGGAGGGACCCCCATGCTACTCTGCCAGGCTTCCTCTCTTCCCTGTGGCTTAGCCTGACTTTTGTCCCCCAGTTCACTGCAGTTTCAAATTAAAGCACCTCTCAGGAAAACACACACACATATGTATATAGTTTCAGATAATGATAAGTGCGATGAAGAGAAATAAAATAGGTTAAGAGGTTAGAGAGTGATAGGCAGCATCTACATGGGTGCTCACAGAGGCCTTTCTGAAAAGGTGGCGTTTGAGCAGATCTTTATGAAATGGGAGGGAGGGGGCAGCAGGAGGAACAGTGTCCCAGACAGAGGAAACGGTGTGAACAGGGGGCCATAGGAGAAGACTCTCCCACGGCCCAGACTGTGCCTCCCTAGGCCCTGCTGGGCGCTGGGCACCTTAGGGGTGAATCAGCCAGAGGCACATTTTTAAAAGCCCTCAAAATGAGCTCAACAGATGCCTACAGCTGCCAAGGCAGAGTACACTCAACCTCACTGACCCCCTCAGCCACTTTCATGGTTCTTCTGAAAGGAAGAAAAAAAAAAAACCTTTTTGCTTTTACTGGCGGCTCAGGGGGCACAGGAAGTTCAGATGTAGAGGGGACACAGAAAATAAACTGGGGTGGGGAAGAAAAACCACCAGGAGCAGGTAAGAACTGGCTGGCTCCTTCTCGGCCTGGTTTAGGGGAGGGGGTTGGTGCCTCTCAACACCAAGGATGGACCCCTTCCTTCAACCCAAGGTAGGGAGAGAGAGAAAAAGCAGAAGGCTCTTGCTTTGGCCTCCTGAGTCTCAGGAAAATGGGGGGAAAGCCAGTGTTTTGATGGCATCGACTATGGGAAAGGGGAGAGGGGTGCTGGGTAGGGTACAGGTCAGTTGGGAAAACTGCCGATACCAGATGGTAGCTCTGGGTGTCCTCTGAGTTGGAATCACTGCTGTATTGGGGTGGGGGTCCCCCACTGTTCATGGGGGCTGAGGTCAGTCCTGGGCCGTGGGCTGCCTGGGTCCAGGGGGCTGCTGCTGTCTTCACTGGAAGGAGGGGCTGCTTCATGGGCGCTGGGCACAGGCTGGGAGCCGTCCGTGGGCCCTTGGCTGAGCTTGGTCTCGCCATCCTCACCTGTGGCAGGCTGGCTGCTGGGCCGGAAGGACCTTCTGTACCTGGGCTGGAATCTGCGTGGGGGCACCCACTCATCTCCTAGTTGTTGGTCCCCCTCCAATGGGGCTGTCTCGTTAGGTTCTACCCGTTTGGTGCCCCTGGAGGCTGCCGCTGGGCTGGGGTCCCTGGGCCTCGCACAAGGCCAAGTCCATAGAGGAAGGTGGCGGAAGCCACCCTCTAGGCCTCCCCCAGGGTCTTCAGCTCGCTTCCCTTCACTGCCTGTTTCCGCCAGCATGGATGGTGGGGCAGCTGGGCAAGGCCAGCGGTGAGTCAGGGTATCTACGTGGACTGGGGAGGCCTGGGGGGCCGGAGGGGCTGCCCTTCACTGGCAACCCCCTGGGCACAGTTACGTGAGCACTTTCTGCCCCTTCTCTCCTTCCAGTCTCTCCAGGGCTGCGCAGAGGCAGGGTTTCTTTAAGGGCTGCCTGGGGAATCGAGGCATCCTCCTGGGTGTCCTTCCTGTTGATGGATCCGTAACCATTCAGACCTGGAACTGTCGGGCAGCACCGGCCTGTCCCTCTGACTCCGTCTGGGGTAGCAGGGGTCCCCGAGGCTGCCGTTGCCGGGGGCGGGGGGAGGCACTAAGGGGGCGGGGTCCCAGCAGCGGAGCCCCAGGCAGCTCCGACCTCACCGCCTGCTTTCTGTGGCTCCGCGGGCACTGGTTCCCCCACCGCTATCGCCCCAGAGGCGCGAACTGGGCGAGTCGCCACTGGGGGCCGCTGGCGACACAGCTGCCGCCTCTGCCTCACTCATCTTGGGGAGTCCAGTACCGGCCGCTCACCCCGCGAGGGGAGGTCCAGTACCAGCCGCTGATCCCGCGAGGCGAGGTCCAGTACCAGCCGTTCATGCCGTGGGGTCCAGTGCCGGCCACTGCCCGGGCCCCTCCCCTCCCCCAGCTCGCGAACCCGCTGCCCACGTGCGCGCTGCCGAGCCTTGCGCCCTGCCAAGGTGGCTCTCCTGGTTCCAGCGCTTCAGAGCGACTCAATAAATGGGAATTCAATCAGGTTGAACCAAGTCCAACAAAATTAAATCCAGAAACGATTAGAAAGAGTCTGACATAAAAGGTAGTGTGAGAGAAGCCACGTGGCTTGGGCTGATGTTTCCAGTCCAAGCTGGATAGGGAGCTGGGGAGAGAGAGCAGGGCCAGGCACCCGCCCACACCTGCTGCCCAGTCAGGGGGAGGTGACCCCTGGAGCGGGGACCCCCGCGGAGAACACGGAGAACACGAACTCGTCTCCACTCTGCGCACGTTGGCGCATCTGGAACCCCATCTCAATGAGCCTTCATTTGCCACTTCGGAGAGCAGCGGAGTGGTTGAACTTGCCGCTCACCGTTTAAGCAGAAGAATAATTAAGACGTAGTCGGGAGGAACCTCTCTCGTGCTCAAGAGCATCTTTGCTGTTGGGAAATAGCTCTCTGAATGCAAGAGGCAGCTCCCGAGGCCAAGGAGGTTCTGTTTCCTCCCTGGAATGTGCTGACTCCCTGGAGGGTGGGCGGGGGTTGGGGGGGCGGGGAGCGGGAGGACGGGGTGGGGGGAGGGAGGGTCAGCAGCTCCAAGACACCTAGGCTGGAGCAGAGGGGCAGCCGCCAGGAAGGGCGAAGGAGGGCAGGCAAGATTCCTTTCCCACTCACAGGCTCCCGAAATGCAGCCTTTTTAACAGTTGTCGGTTTTTTTAATATTGTTAAAATGTGTTTTTATTGGTTCTGAAAGAGGGAGAGGGAGAAATAGAAACATTGATGAGAGAGAAACATCCATCGGCTGCCTCCTGCACACCCGCTACTAAACATCAAGCCCGCAACCCCATCATGTGCCCTGACAGAGAATTGAACCATTGAACCCATGACCTCTTGGTGCATGGGACGATGCTCAATCCACTGAGCCACATTGGCCGGGCTTAACAGTTCTTTTTTAAGGTAATATATTGATGATTGCTGTATCTGTGATTAAAAGGTATTAGTAAAAAGACAGACGGGGAGACAGACCTCCCTCCCAATGTGAGCATCCCAGGAGACTCCCCAGTCCTGGACAAACCGGGTCCAGAGCCTGGTCTGTCCTCGGGCCATTTCCTTCTGATGGCAGCGCCTGAGCACATCGATTCTGGCCTTGCCCATCACTTGCTGTGTGACTTGAACGAACGTCTTAGCCTTTCTGAGCTTTCAGTTCTTCCTCAGCAAAATGGTGATAATAACGGTTCTCACCCATGGGATGGTGAAAAGTAAATGAGTTGTGACTTGTAAAGCACCTAGCCCAGCACGAAGGCGAATGCATGGTAGGGATACATTTGCTATGCATATGCAGCAGTGAACTTGGACATGGGAACTTTGTAGGTGAAGAGTGGGGACGCCACCTCTGCATCCTTTTTCTGGGGGGAGGACTCTCCGGCTCCACCCTGAAACAGATCCAAATTCTGCTCTGAGGGGCGTGGATTTGGCAAACCTGAAACCCCAACAAATTTTGAGCCAAGTGAACCTCCTAGGTGTCACCCACCATGACTTGCATTTCCCCCACCCCCCCCACCCCTTGTCCTGAGTGGGTCTTTGGGTTTACAACCCCAGGCGCATGTGAGCATAAAGTCAGATTTTGTGGGGTTTAATTTCCCTCGGTGAGGAGGAAGGAAATTAAACCCCACAAAATCTCGCCTCCTTCTTCCCTCACCCTCTCCTCCCATCTATGCTTAACACCAAGCTGCTGTGCTGACAGCAGGTTTTGGAGAGAGGACGTGCTTCCAGATGTGCTTCCAGATGTGTGGGAGAGCCTGAGAAGAGGGAGGGAATGAGCTCGTAGGAGGGGCCACATTGCCAGATTGTTTAGGGAGCCCATCACGTACCAATGACTTCCCAGGGGGGAGGGGGTTTGTGGCGCCAGGCATACCTCCTGCTGAATGGAGGAGGAGACCAGCAACTCGAATAAACACTTTACAATAGGCTTAGACTCAGAAGCCAACCCATGTTAGAAGGTAAAAAAAAAAAAAAAAGGCAGATGACATGAGCAATTATTATTCGTGGGTGTGGTCCTTAAAATTCCTGGTCTCAAAGGCAGGGACCAGGAATCAGCTCCTGAGTGCTGGGGAGGACCCGTACAGGGAACAGACCTCTCTTGCCTTTCTGGGAATCCCTGCACAGCCCACGTCCATGTGAAGGTGTGCAGATGAGGTATCGAGCAACATGGGAACACAGATGGGGACATTGGTCTCTTTTCAGTCCTCTTTTTATTCTTCCCAATCAGTTGAGGCGGAGAAAGTCTCCCCTGGACACTGGTATGTATTTGCCACCTCATTAACACTTCTAATCTCCCTTTTTAATGGAGAGAGCAGGTCTAAGACTCCCTCAGTCGCTGGCAACAAAATCATGCTCAATTTAATTGCATAGCTTCTGTTTTCTTTGTTTTAATTTTACTGTTATTTTCTGTTTGCATCAAGGGAGTCTGCTTTCCCATTGATGGTAGTGGCAATGTCTCTTTAATTTTTTTTTTTTAAATAAATCTTTATTCAGATTACAATTATTTCTCCTTTTTTCCCCCATAGCTCCCCTCCACCCATTTCCCACCCCACCTTCTGCCCTTACCTACCCCCCACTGTCCTCATCCATAGGTGTATGATTTTTGTCCAGTCCCTTTATGAACCCCCCCATACCCCTTTCCCCCTGAGAATTATCAGTCCACTCCCTTTCTATGCCCCTGATTCTATTATATTCACCAGATTATTCTGTTCCTCAGGTTTTTAATTCACTTGATTTTTAGGTTCACTTGTTGATAGATATGTATTTGTTGTTCATAATTTTTATCTTTCCTTTTTTCTTCTTCCTCTTCTTTAAGAATACCTTTCAGCATTTCATATAATACTGGTTTGGTGGTGATGAACTCCTTTAGCTTTTTCTTGTCTGTGAAACTCTTTATCTGCCCTTCAATTCTGAATGATAGCTTTGCTGGGTAGAGTAATCTTGGTTGTAGGTTCTTGCTATTCATCACTTTGAAAATTTCTTGCCACTCCCGTCTGGCCTGCATAGTTTCTGTTGAAAAGTCAGCTGACAGTCGTATGGGTGCTCCCTTGTAGGTAACTATCTGTTTTTCTCTTGCTGCTTTTAATATTCTCTCTTTGTCTTTTGCTCTTGGCATTTTAATTATGATGTGTCTTGGTGTAGTCCTCTTTGGATTCCTTTTGTTTGGGGTTCTGTGGGCTTCCTGGACTTGTAAGTCTATTTCTTTCACCAGGTGAGGGAAGTTTTCGGTCATTATTTCTTCAAATAGGTTTTCAGTATCTTGCTCTCTCTCTTCTTCTGGCACCCCCATAATTCTGATGTTGGTACGCTTGAAGTTGTCCCAGAGTCTTCTTACATTATCTTCAACTTTTTGGATTTTTTTTTTTGCTTTTTGCTTTTTCGGTTGAGTGTTTTTTGCTTCTTTGTAATTCAATTCTTTGACTTGATTTTTGTGTTCCTCTTGTCTGTTTTTGGGTCTCTGTATAATATTTTTTATTTCAGTCAGTGTATGTTTAATTTCTAGTTGGTCCTTTTTCATATCTTCGAGGGTCTCGTTATATTTATCGGCCTTTTCTAGGATATTCTTAAAAAGCCTTATAACCGTGGTTTTGAATTCTATATCCAGTCATTTGTTTTCCTCCATTTCTTTTGTTTGTGATCTGATTCTTAGACGCCGCATTTTCACTGCTTCCCTGAGTTGGTAGATTTGTGTGCTAGGTTTCCAATTTGGCCCAGTGGGTCTGCCTCCCCAGTTAACCTGAGGTGGACACTCTTGGTGCACACCTTTGTGGACTGTGTGTACAGCCTTGTTGTAATTAAGTCTTTATTGTTGTTGGTATCACTGGGAAGAATTGACCTCCAGGCCAGTTGGCTGTAAGGATCAGCTGTGTCTATGCTGGGAGAAGTCCGGTGCTGGAGACAGCCTTATAGGATTAGGCTTGCCAAATTGCAATAGCCTCTGTGCTCAGCTTGGATGGGGTGGAGTCTCAGTCTTGGCTTCCCGTCAGCCTTGCCCTTGCGCACACGTGTGTGCCTTCAGTCCTCTGCTTTCCCGGCTCCCGATTCTCCGCCCGAGAGTCCAGACTCCCCCCACAAGGGCGTGGGTCCCCAGGGGCTCGCCTGGAACTGGGGTTCACTGCAGTCAGAACTGGGGCTCACTTCAGTCAGAACTGGAGTTCAGTGCCGTCAGGAGCCTCTCACTCCCTTCCGCTAGGGAAAGCCTGTGGCAGCCTCCGCAGCCTTTGTGCGCACTGGCGCGAGCGGACTTTCAGTCCTCCGCCTTCCCCGGCTCCTGAGTCTCCGCCTGAGAGTCCAGATTCCCCCCACAAGAGCGTGGGTCCCCAGGGGCTCGCCCGGAACAGGTGTTCAGTGCAGTCAGAACTGGGGTTCAGTGCGGTCGGGGGCTCCCTTCCCTCTTCCGCCAGAGAAAGTCAGCCAGGCTCTCAGCCGCCCTTCCTCTCTGCGTGCACAAGGACCCTTTGCCGTACCTCCAATTCTCTGTGAGCTTTTCTCTATCCTTCTAGTTGTAGAATTTTCACTCAGTCAGCTTTCCTGCGGTTCTGGATGGTGTCCGTTCTGTCTTTTAGTTGTAGTTTTGAAATTGTTGTGCGAGGCAGCAGTTTAGGTGTTTACCTATGCCGCCATCTTGGTTTCTCCGGCAATGTCTCTTTAAAAATGGACTGAGTGAAGCCCTGGCCAGTGTGGCTCAGTTGGTTGGGTGTCAACCCATGCACTGAAAGGTTGCCAGTTTGATTCTAGGTTGGTCAGTTTGTGGGCTCCATCCCCGGTAGGGGGTGTGCGCGAGGCAGCCAATCTCTGTCTCACTCTCACATCAATGATTCTCTCTCCTCCCTTCCTCTCTCTCTAAAAATCCATTTTAAAAATAATTTTTAAAAAATTTTAAGAGTTTTCTTCAAAAAAAAAATGGACTGGCTTAAGTGAAAAAGAAAAATTTATTTTTCAGAAATCAGGAAGTAAATGCCCGTACAGATGATACGTGGATATGGCCAAACAATGGTGCTGAGGCCATTCAAAAATGAGTATCCACAGTGGGGAAAGCCAGGCTCTACAGCATCGGCACAAAACAGCTGCTTTGTCAACATGTGATTGTTGCTGCACTAAAGCCAGGCTTCTCTCTGCTGGATGCTGACACACTTTCTGAAGGCAATCTCGAGCCTGTATTGTTAAATAATTCTTAAATGGGCTGGCGCTAATGTGTGTTGTTGCCAAGTCACTCAAGGGACTAGTCTGTGCCCAAGGCCAACGAATGCATCATGGACCCCAGATTCCCTCCCATTCGAGGGTTCTTACATGCCTGTATGTTTAGTACCAAAGTCACCATTAACTCGTGACAGTCCCGGGGGCAGGAGGCAGGGATAGCTAGTTCCTCTGTCACCCTTACACCAGTCAGGGAAGACTCTGCAACGTTTGTACCGTGTTTACTCATTCATTCATTCATTCCAGGGACACTTACTGAGCACCTATTTTGTTCCAAGCATTTTTCCAGGCTTGGGGGGACATCAGTGACTAAAATAGATTTTTGTTACTCCCTGCCCTTGTGGAGCTTACATTCTGACAATAGCCAATAGGTATAATACACATCCAAGTGATGCAGCATGTTGGAATATGACTACTGGGGGGAGAAGGGGATGAGCAGAGTAAGGAGACTTGGGATGGCTGGGGTGGGGGCAGGTGGTAAATGTGGTGGTTGGGGTTGGCCCTATTGGAAAGGCAGCATCTGAGAAGACTTGAAAGAGGTGAGAGAGCCTGAAGAGACTTTTCAGGATGCGCACTCCAGGCCCTGAGATGCGTGTGCACCTGGCATGATGGAGCAATAGCAGAGGCTGGAGCTGAGGGAGCCAGGGGAGAAGATGAAGTCAGAGAGACCTCGGGCGAGGGTTCTTAGAGACCATCAGGAGGACTTAGGCTTTTTCATGGAGAGAAATGGGGGAGGGACAAGGCATGTTCACAGCGGAGGAATGACAGGGCCTGCTCCATGTTTAAAGGCTCCTTCTGGCTGCTGCGCTGATAAGGCATGTGGGTCTGAGGTGGAAGCAGGGAGGCCAGTTAGAAGTCCAGGCAAGAGGTGATGGGCCAGGGTTGAGGTGGTGAAAATGACAAGTGGACACAGATTCTGGATCTGTTTATAAAGTAAAGGATTGAACTATATGACCCAGCAATTTCACACCTAGGTATATGATCAAGAAAACTGAAAACAGCCCGCTGGCGTGGCTCAGTGGTTGAGCATCGACCTGTGAACCAGGAGGTCATGGTTCGATTCCCAGTCAAGGCACATGCTCGGGTTGTGGGCTCAATCCCCAGTGTGGGGTGTGCAAGGAGGCAGCCGATCAATGATTATCTCTCATCATTAATGTTTCTCTCTCTCCCTTCCTCTCTGAAATCAATGAAAGTCAATACAAATATATTTTTTAAAAAGAAAACTGAAAACAGGCTTTTTCTTTTTTTTTTTTTTTTAATCCTCACTCTAGGATATTTTTCCATTGATTTTTAGAGAAAGTAGAAAGGAGGGAGAAGGGGGAGAGAGTGAGACAGACAGAGACAGAGACATCAATTGGTTGCCTCCCGCATGCGCCCCAACCCAGGCCAAGGATTGAACCTGCAATCAAGGTACATGACCTTGACCGAGAATTGAACCCATGACCCTTCAGTCCAAGGACCAATGTTCTAACCGTTGACCAAAACTGTCCAGGGCTAAAAAACAGGTTTTCAACAAAAATCTGTGCACCAGTGGTCATAACAGCATTGTTCATAATAGTAAGGAAAAAAGGTATAAACAACCCAAATATTCATAAACTAATGAATGGATAAGCAAAATGTAGTATATCCAAACAATGGAATATTCTTTAGCCATAAAAAGGAATGCTAAGCCCTGGCCCGTGTGACTCAGTTGGTTTTGTCCCATGCACTGTAAGGTTTTAGGTTTGATTCCTAGTCAGGGCATATGCCCAGGTTGCATTTGTTTGTTTGTTTGTTTTGCTTTTCTAATTCTTTTTTTTAAATATATTTTTATTGATTTCAGAGAGGAAGGGAGAAAGAGAATGAGATAGAAACATCAATGATGAGAGAGAATCATTGGTCAGCTGCCTCCTACATGCCCCCTACTGGGGATCGAGCCCACAACCCCAGGCACATGCCCTTGACCAGAATTAAACCTGGGACCTTTCAACCCTAACCGGTTTGGCTCAGTGGATAGAGCATCGGCCTGTGGACTGAAGGATCCCAGGTTCGATCCCGGTCAGGGGCATGTACCTTGGTTGTGGGCACATCCCTAATAGGAGGTGTGCAGGAGGCAGCTGATGGATGTTTCTCTCTCATCGATGTTTCTAACTATCCCTCTCTCTTCCTCTCTATAAAAAAAAATCAATAAAATATTTTTTTAAAAAAAACAAACCTGGTGCCCTGACCGGTTTGGCTCAGTGGATAGAGCGTCAGCCTGCGGACTGAAGGGTCCCAGGTTCGATTCCGGTCAAGGGCATGTACCTTGGTTGCGGGCACATCTCCAGTGGGGGGTGTGCAGGAGGCAGCTGATCGATGTTTCTCCCTCATCGATGTTTCTAGCTCTCTATCCCTCTCCCTTCCTCTCTGTAAAAAAATCAATAAAATATATTTTTAAAAAAAAAAACCTGGGACCTTTCAGTCCACAGGCCGACACTCTATCCACTGAGCCAAACCAGCCAGGGCAGGTTGAGGGTTTGATCCCCAGTAGGGGGCATGCAGAGGCAGCCAATCGATGTTACACTCTCACATCAATGTTTCTCTTTCTCTCTCCCTCTCCCTTCTGCTCTCTCTCTCTAAAAATCAAAAGACTATCCTTTAAAAAAAAAAAAAAAGAATGCTGAGTGAAAGAAGCCAGATAAAAAGGCCATGTAGTGTCCGATTCCATGTATATGAAATGTCTGGAACAGGAAAACCCACAGAGATAGAAAGCAGTTGGGTGGTTGTCAGGGATCGGGGAGAGAGAGAGTGCAGAATGACTGCTAATAGGCATGAGGTTTCTTTTGGGGGTGATGAAAATGTTCTGGAACTAGATAGTAATGACAGGTATACAACACTGTGTATATAATGAAGCCACTGCACTGTGTACTTTTAAATGATTAAAATGATGAATTTTATATTGTGTGAGTTTACCTCAATAAAAAAGTGAAGGATTTATTGGTGGATTTGATGTGGGAGTGAGATAAAGAAAGAGGTCAAGGATGGCAGCTGGAAGGATGGAGAAGACTGGGTGGGACAGGTTTGGGAGGAAGAGCAGGAGCACAGTTTGGGTGTAAGCTTGAAGTATGATTAGATCTACTAGTTTGGAGCTAAGGGAGAGACCTCGGATGGAGATCTAAGTTTTGAAGTCAGCATCAGGGCGTAGATGGTATTTAGGGCCCTGAGGCTGGATGAGATCACCATATTTGTGAGAGTGGATAGAATGGAGAAGTTCATGGGCTGAGGCAGGGGCATCCCAGCAAGAAGAGATCAGGAACAGGAGGAGGAACCAAAGAGGGACACAGAGTGGCTACAAGGTAGGAAGGAGAAGGATACACAAGAGAATGTGTTATCCAGAAAGCCAAGAAACAAAAGAAAGGCAGGAACATTCCATTTGTCAAATGCTTCTGACAGGTCCAATAAGGTGAGAACCCAGGTTAACATTGGACTTAGAAGTGTGGAGGTCATCCATGACCTTGGCAAGAGTTGTTTCAATGGAGTAATTGGGGCCAAAGCCTGATTCCAAGGAGAATGGGAAGAGAATGGAAGACAACGAGTATAGAAAATTATTTTAAGTTTGAGAAGCTTTTGGAAAGGGGGATAAGAAATGAATGATGGCTAAAGGGAGAAGTAGAGGCAAGGGAAGAATTGTTTAAGATGGACATTTAGTAGCATGTTTGTATGCTGATGAGGTTGATCTGTTGGAAGAGGAGGACATTGGTGACAAGGGGGAGAAGGAGTTGCTGGAGCGATGTCCTTGAGTGGGCAAGAAAGGATGTGACCTAGTGCATAAGTGGAGGGTTGACTTAAACAGCTCCAGGAAGAAGATGGGGAATATGGGCACGGATACTGGTAGAGAGTTTAGGGAAACTTCCCGCTGCATCAGTTTTCTCAGGAGAATAGGAAACAAGGTCAGCCGCTAGAGGGAGGAAGGGAAAGCAGAGTTGAGAAGATGTAAAATCATCCAGGAGAATGGGAGGATGCCTGAGTGGAGGAAGGGAATGGCACAATTAGGGCTGGTGGTCAGGAATTTAAAGTGACACAGTCAGCATGATTACATGCATTTCTCCAGGCATAGTCAGCTGCACAGCTCCAAACATGGAATAAGCAAAGACTCAAATTTAACCAAAACTGTGACTTCAACAAGCAAGTGTGAAGAAGTGAGAAAAGGGGATAATCTGAGCCTATACACAAGAGAATGAGTCTAATGATAGGCCATGGAATGTGTGCTCAGTAAGAGAAGCAGAGAGACCAAGATGCTGAGGGATGAGGGAAAGAGGTGTAGGATGGATTGAAGGTCCTAGGGAGGTGGGGGTCAAGGAGTATGCATGTCAGGTTACAAAGAGGAATATCCCGGCAGTGGTCCCAGGGTGATGTGCAAGAAAATGACATAATAGAAGATGAGAATGATTGGTGATGAGGTCCAGAGGATGAGAATGCGTGAGGAAGGATTATCAAGGAACTAAGAGGGCAGGGAGTTGAAGGATCAAGTGCTTGTATAATGAAATCACTAAAAATGAAATCAGGAACAGAGATGGAGAATGATGGTGGAGAAGAAAAGCATGAAGAAATGCAGGTGAGCCCTAACCGGTTTGGCTCAGTGGATAGACCGTCGGCCTGTGGACTGAAGGGTCTCAGGTTTGATTCCAGTCAAGGGCATGTACCTTGGTTGTGGGCACATCCCCAGTAGGGGGTGTGCAGGAAGCAGCTGATCGATGTTTCTAACTCTCTATTTCTCTCCCTTCCTCTCTGTAAAAAATCAATAAAATATATTTTTTTAAAAATAAAGAAAGAAATGCAGGTTAGTGGCCTGTTGTCAGTAATGACTGCAACAAGGAGCTCTCATACCTCAGGTTCAGCAATTGTAGGAGAAGCAGAGACCAGTGTCCATGGGGGAGAGATGGTTTCAGTTAGAGCAGGAAGGGAAAGGAAACTTTGGAAGGAGGTTGATGACCTGGGGGACTTTGCTGCTGATGGATGTGAATTCCAGAGCCCAATGGACATGTTTCAGGAGTTGGGTAGAAGTGGGAAGAGGACATAAGGCGTGATGTTGGGGTGCCGATGGTGTGGGTGAGGCTGTGAGTGTGGTGAGGGATGGATGTCCAGGACCCTCCTCTGGTCACTGTGGGAGGAGGCCAGGTGCTCTGGGGGACACAGTCTTCCTGTGAGAGTCCGGACCATTCAGTGGAGGGCAGGACCCAGGGGGCAGGAGGTATGATTCCCAATGCAAGAGACTCGATCTTGCCCTCTAGCGGGAGAAGGGCAGTCTTACTCTGAGCACACAGGGCTCTCTTTC
Source organism: Plecotus auritus (assembly GCF_963455305.1). NCBI lineage: Eukaryota > Metazoa > Chordata > Mammalia > Chiroptera > Vespertilionidae > Plecotus > Plecotus auritus. The sequence continues at coordinate 8,712,297 of NC_137773.1, read as the reverse complement.
AGCCTCTCTTTGAAGAGTAGTCACATGAGCCAAGGGGCTCAGGAGCCAGAGGACTCTGCATTCCATGCACTCGCAGACCCTCCTTTCCGTCACGAGCCAGCGCAGGGCAGCACCCCACCCAGATGTCCTGCGCAGTGTTCATGATCATCACTTACCCATCTAGCTGATCACTGTATCTCTAGCTTCTAAACACACCCACTGGCCTGTATTAGATGTTCCCTTAAATACTCACCCAGGAGAATGGGAGGATGGCTGGGTGGAGCAATCCACATGCCAGGTACTGTGATAAGCCCTTTCCATGGATTTTCTCCTTCAGCCCTCACAACAACCCAACGAGATTGGTATAGGGGTTATCCCAAGTTACATCTGAGGAGCCTGAGTGTAGAGAAAGGGCAGGAGCTTTATTCAAGGTCACACAGCGAGGGCATTTGAAACTAGATCTACCTCGCTCCAACACTGGTCTTCTAAGTCACCACGTGGGGGGTTCACAACTGACCAAGTGTGGGAGGACATCTTCTTCCTCGAACCCATGCAGAGAAGCTCTGGGTCTGAACCAGGAGACCTTCCCAGGCTCCTGCCTCCCTCTCCTGTTGGATTCACACCCACCCATCCATTTTCTTTTGTTCTCTTCCCAAAACCCTCTATTGCTTCCCACCCACGATGATTTCAGAAGTCCTTGTTTTTGTTTCCACCATAGATGTGAAGAGCTGGCTTGTGATGTTTGGATTTCAGCTCAGCAACATAATTCCTGGCTTCCCAAGAGCCAAAATGTATTTCGTGCCTCCTCCCTATGAGCTGTCAGAGAGTCAAGCAAGTGAGAATGGACAGGTAAGCAGGGGTTCCTGCCAAGAACACAAAGCACTGTCATTGTTCCCTTTTGCAAACAGAACTGCATGGGAGCCAAGGGCAGTGGGCAGAGGGGGAAACACCAGAGCTGGGTATAAAAGATGCATGAATCGCGGTGACTTCCCAGGAAAGCCAGTGTCGATGCTGTGACCTGTCTGGTGCAGCAAGCAATTTCTTCAGAACCTCGCGTATAACCTTAATTGTGGTATCATGATCTGTTCAGTATATACCCTTGAGTTACTCATTGATTAACAACAGCACAGAGAAATCTAGCAGCCACCTACCATCTGCACTGCCTGTAATATCATAAACCTTTCGGCTTTTATGGGGCGTCATAAAACGATGCTTTGCCATTTCTGTCCCATTAAAGCATATTTTTATGCCCCGCATAAAACGTCAGGGTTTTATGGCCCAAACGTAGACAGACTGAGTTTTCAGCACAGAATCTGTCCTTGGTTCTCTCGGTGATGACCGAAGGGTGGTCATTTTCCACGTGGGTGCAGCTCCGAGCTCCGCCACAATGGGGTGGGCGGCAGTGTCCAAGAGCCCCAGCCACGGAACCGGCGCTCAGCACCATCAAGGCCCGAAAGGTCCCAGCTGCTCTGGAGAACTGTCCAGATTGTGTAACAAGAGCAACGAGGAGGGGCCGCTGGGTAATTGAGAACAGCCTTCTCCCCGTCCGGCCCCTCGGGGACTACTCAGCGGATGAATAGCCATCATTTCTCTCATTTATCTAAGTGCCATTACCTCCCAAACACAGCCTCTCCCATTATCCCAGCCTGTCCCCCAACCACCAATGGAGACAAGTTGTAATTTGTGAGTGGAGAACGGAAGGCCGAGGCAATAACAGTGATTTCCTCCCTCTGTGGAGCCAGGGCGAAAATCCAAGGCAAATGACTCAGAGCCCGGGGACCCTCCCTCTGGCCCACGAAGCCAGGTGCACCTCAGACATTCATAGGCTCACAAACCACCCAAAGTGTCCGGTTAGAATGTGGCTCCTGAGTGAGGTCTGAGATTTCTGTGTGGTTTTTTTTCTACCAGGATGGGCCCAGAGGTTCCCCTGCTCCCAGCCATACTTTGAGTAGCAAGGTCTTAACCCAAGGAAGTTCATGAATATCCAGGACATTGGCCTCAAAAAAATCTAAGTCATAGCAGCCGGGTTCCCAGCTGCTCAAACACACACCCCGCCCTTCAGGCCAGGACACTCCCGGGTGTGAAGTGGGCAAGGCAGCTACCAAACCATCGGAATGCGGCGACCCTCTTCCTCCTCCAAGGGACAGTCCAGGCGAGTGGGTAGGCCTGGGCACGAGTGCCAGCAAGGTGGCAAACCTCCATACCGTCATTTTAGTTAGGGGCACAGTTCCAGCGGGCAGGCCACACCACCCGAGCCCTGGAACCGCCAGCCTGTCGCAGTCTCAAAAGGTAAGCCTAGCCCGGCCGGTGTGGCTCAGTGGGTTGAGCTTCGTCCCATGCACCAGGAGGTCACCTGTTTGATTCCTGGTCAGGGCACATGCCCTGGTTGTGGGCTCCATCCCCAGTAGGGGGCGTGCAGGAGGCAGCCGATCGATGTTGATGTTTCTCTCTCTCTCTCCCTCTCCCTTCCTCTCTCTGAAATCAAGAAAAACATATGTTTTCAAAACAGTCAGTGCTTGTCATCAAAGACGCAAGCCTCGGTCTTGCAGGGAGACCAAGCTCTTCCCTTTCTGACCCTTCTGTACCCAGCTTCCCAGCCTGTGCCAACGGTCTCAGCTCTCGTGTTTTCTTCCGCCCGCAGCTCATCACAGGGGTCCAGCAGACGACAGAGAGGCACAACCAGGCCTTCCTGGCCCTGGAAGGGCAGGTCATTTCTAAGAAGCTGCACGCCAACATCCGCGAGAAAGCCGGCCACTGGTTTGCCACCACCACGCCCATCATCGGCAAAGGCATCATGTTCGCCATCAAAGAAGGGCGGGTGAGCACGGGCGTGTCCAGCATCGCCAGCGAGGACAGCCGCAAGGTGGCATCCGTGCTGAACAACGCCTACTACCTGGACAAAATGCACTACAGCATCGAGGGCAAGGACACCCACTACTTTGTGAAGATCGGCGCGGCCGACGGCGACCTGGTCACGCTGGGCACCACCATCGGCCGCAAGGTGCTGGAGAGCGGGGTGAACGTGACCGTGTCGCAGCCCACGCTGCTGGTCAATGGCAGGACTCGAAGGTTCACCAACGTCGAGTTCCAGTACAACACGCTGCTGCTCAGCATCCGCTACGGCCTCACCCCCGACACCCTGGACGAAGAGAAGGCCCGCGTGCTGGACCAGGCCCGACAGAGGGCCCTGGGCACCGCCTGGGCCAAGGAGCAGCAGAGGGCCAGGGACGGGCGCGAGGGGAGCCGCCTGTGGACTGAGGGCGAGCGGCAGCAGCTCCTGAGCGCGGGCCGTGTGCAGGGGTACGAGGGCTACTACGTGCTTCCCGTGGAGCAGTACCCAGAGCTCGCAGACTGTAGCAGCAACATCCAGTTCTTAAGACAGAATGAGATGGGAAAGAGGTAACACAATCGCCGGCTGCCATCCCGTGTCTGGATGGCTCGGCGGGAGTAACTGTCCTCTCCTCTCCTAAGGAGATGCTAACAGGGGTACTGAGGCTGGGCTGCTTTGGGGACCAGTGGCAAGCAAGCTCACATTTTTTGAGTTCCAATGCTGCTGGCCAAGCGAGACGTCCCACCTCCCAAAGCAGACTTAAGCCCGGCTGACAATTCCGAGAGAAAGAAAAAAAAAAACAACAACAACACACAAAACAAATGAATGAATGAATGAATGAATGAACGAACAAACGAACACACACACACTGTTCCAAGTTTCCCTAACATACGACCCACTTGTTCTGGGTCTACGCAGGAAAGAGACGCAAAATGTCCAAAAGGAACAAAAGAGAAAACACACACACACACACACACACACACACACATGCAAATAAAACGAAAAGCAAAACACACGACTGAAAAACAAAGAGATGAAGGCGAGCAGGCCTCCTGTGCTATTACCTCACTGACTCACAGGTGAGCGATGCCAAGACTCCCCTGGGATGGCATCCCGGGACCCAGCCCGACCGGCCGAGGAGACCCAATCGGACTGCTTGATGGACAAACTGCTACCGGCGTTTTTCGTTTCAATACAGGTGCATTGAAAACACGACTTGGGGGGCGATTTGTGTGTAGCGACTGGGGAGGGGGGCATACACGTGAAAGAGTGAGCACTGGAAATACTTTTTAAAGAAAAATTAAAAACAATAAAAAACACGAGGGGGTGGGGGAGCAGAAAAAGGAGATTCCTATCCAACGTCAAAGCGAAACTATACCGTTCAGCACTTAACTCTCAGGCCCCGACACAGTGGGGCCTGAGCCAACCTATGGGAGCGCAGAGTGTACACTTGAATTCAGAACGGCGGCTCTGGTCCCCGCAGATGAATTTCATCCCCTTTTGTCTTTGAAGATTCCATTGTGGACAGTAATCCGCAGTTACAGGGTGTAGTCCGTCTAGATTCCGTAGTTCGTGGGTTATCAGTTGCAGTAGAGGTGTGGCATTGTGACACTCTTTTGCTAACGGGCACCACTTCAGATCACCCTGTACATACCTGAGCCTCGAGGCACAATCACTGTTTCCGATTTAAAATTCTTAGTGTGTTTGTTTGGTCCAGAAACTGAGACAATCACATGACAGTCACCACGAGGAGAGAAAACAAAACAAAACAAAAAAAAAAATTAAAAAAAAAAAAAGAAAACCCATCAAAAAAAAAAAAAACACAAACAAAAAAAAGAGTTTTAAAAAAAAAACACAAAAAAATGTCTAATAAGAACTTTGGTACAGGAACTTTTTTGTAATATACATGTATGAATTGTTCATCGAGTTTTTATATTAATTTTAATTTGCTGCTAAGCAAAGACTAGGGACAGGCAAAGATAATTTATGGCAAAGTGTTTAAATGGTTTATACATAAATAAAGTCTCTAAAACTCCTGTGGACACTGGTCTTCTGTGGAAATGCTTTGAGGCGAGGACACGGTGAAAGTCGCTGGAGAAAGGGGGATGCGCTGGTATGTTGACGTTTTGGAGGGATTTTTGCTGGAGGCATCTCAGTGCCCCCCAAACTGCTCTCCATTCCAGACTGGTCTCTCCCTACACCTGCAGCCCCCTCCCTCATGAAACAGGTGGGCAAATGAGTCTGGGTGGGGCCCACGGGCAGTGAGGACCCCCGGCCCACCCAGACTAAATGGGTCCCTGCAGGCCCCCTGGGAAGTCAGGGTTCTCCCTGCTAGCTCTGGGAAGTGCCAGCAGGAAATTGACAGCAAACACCTTCCCACTTTGGGAGACATGCATGTGTTTGTATGGTTCTGTGTGTGAGTGTGTGTGTATGTCAAGCATGTCAAACTTGCGGCCCACAGGCCGCATGCCTCATTTATTTGGCCCGTGTTAGCCTTTGAGTTTGACATGCTTGGTGTATGTGTTTGTATTTTCTTCCAGATTAGGTCAATTTACTTCCAAAAAGGAGATTTTGGAGGTAAAATCTTAGGACAACCCAAGTAAGAAGAGGACTTAGGATTTAGATGAATTTTTGTGCACCAACCCTAGTTAGATTATCATTCCTAGCTAATATTTATAGATGCCGAGAACAGTGCTAAGTGCCCTGCACACAATACTTTCACTGAATTCTCACCTTTTATTCACTCGACATCATCATACTGAGAGCTGGCCACGTGCCAGGTCCTGTGCTCAGTTGTGGGGATAAACAAGGTGAGCAGACATAAACAGGGGTCCTCACCTTGTGCAACTCATGGTCAGGGTTGCAGAGAGACAACAGTCAAACAAGGACACTTGGAAGTGAAGAAAATGACAGGGGTGTTCATGCCGAAAGGGACAGACAGACAGAGCTGTGGATGCACATGACTGGGGATGTGACCTAGACTGGGAATGCCACAGAAGTTGCTGAGGTCTCAAAGTGAAGTAGGAGGTGACCAGGGGAAGAGGAGGACCTGCGTTCCAGACCAGGGAGTGGCATATGCAAAGGGCCTGTGGTGAGACGGTCGGCTGGGCGGGAACGCAGAGAAGGTTGACGCGGGTCAGAAGATACCAAGATTGAAGGCTGCATTTTTTCAAACTAAACACAAGAGGGAGCCGTTTTAATCTCACCAACAAGTGTTCTGGTGCGGGAGGACAGGCAGGGGAGTGACCTGGTCATCTTTGGGAGAGGAAGGAAGAGGCTGCCGGCCACGGACCCCAGGTGAAGGCACTCTGGATGACAGAGGAAGAAATGGGAGTGAATTGAGCGGACAGATCGCAAAGCATTCACTGCACAGGCGAGGGAACAGGCCAGTCATCCCCTAGCTGGGAAGTGGTGGGATCAGATTCAAAACAGATTTCAAAACCTCTCCAGGGCGGTACCTCAGCCCGAGCCCCTAAATCATGCTGTCTCCCGGCCATCTCGCCAGGCGGGTGTTTCCCGGGTGGAAGGAAAGGGAAAGAGAGGCTTTGCACCAGGTGTGGGCTTATGCACCCTGTCAGCATCACCAACAGGTCCCGCAGACCGGGGCCTGGACGTGTTCCAGAGACTTCCTCCTCGGAAGCACACGCAAACCCTCTACCCCAAGTGCGGAGGGTTGGGGCCATTATCCTTCAGGGGAAAAACAGGAGGCAGGAAACAGCTCCTCCGTGTGCCCCGGGCCGAGCTGCCTTGTTCAACCCGACGGGCATCAGGACCACGTGGGCGTGAACCCACAGAACAGCCTCTGGATCGAGTCCTGGTTTGGCGGAAGCTACAAGGGGCACTGACCACTACATCCTGTCTCCCGGGGGTACATGCAACCATGGGGCCCAGCAAGGCAGGGAGCTGATCTCAGGCAAGAAGCCAGGGGGTGCCGAAACCGGTTTGGCTCAGTGGATAGAGCGTCGGCCTGCGGACTGAAGGGTCCCGGGTTCGATTCCAGCCAAGGGCATGTACCTTGGTTGCGGGCACATCCCCAGTAGGAGGTGTGCAGGAGGCAGCTGATCGATGTTTCTCTCTCATCGATGTTTCTAACTCTCTGTCCCTCTCCCTTCCTCTCCGTAAAAAATCAATAAAATATATTTAAAAAAAAAAAAAAAGAAGAAGCCAGGGGGCAGCCGGCGGAGCCCCACGTTCAGGCAGGAAGACCCAGAGGGCTGGACACCTAGCGAGGCTGACACAGGATCATGTCACCCGAATTTTACTAGAACCTGAAACCTTCCCCGGTGCCAACCATCTCTGAGTGATCTGTGGGTGACCCCGGAGGGAATGTCTGACCGAGGGTACAGGTGCCCTCGGAAGTCAGCCCGCCTTGCAACAGGCCCTAACTTGACACTCACTGAACAGGGGGACCTGGGAAGGTCCCAGTGTATCCATTAGGCTAAGTAGCGGCAGCCGCTTTGCAAGTCAGACCAAACACACGTCCACAAACAAAAAACTGAACCCTCACTCATATGCGGTCCACGGTGGGTCAGCGATGGGACTTGGCTACTGTGCTCAGTCGCCCAAGGTCCCAGGCTCCTCCCATCGGTGGCTCGGCCTTCATCGAGGCCCTCTGGATCTTTGACGTCCTCTCCATCCCGCTGGTTGGTGGGAAAAGAGACGCAAGGTCACGTGTGTAACGATTTCTAATGGGCCCCACCTGGAAAAGGTGCACATCCCCCTCCGCGCACACTCCGTAGGGTTGCATGAACCCCACCGCCGCCACGAGAGACTGAAATGTAGCCGGACTCTGAGCCCAGGCCGGGGAGGAGACGATGCTGGTGAGGCCAACCAGTCTGTGCACAACGCAGCATCCGCGAGCCTCAGTTTCCCCCTGGGAGGCCTGATAGACAGGGCTGCTGGGATGATGAAATGAAACACTGCCTATACCGTTGACAGGTAAGTACTCCCACATGGTGGGATTTTTTTTTTTTTTTTTTTTTAGTATGAATTAGTGCTTTATTCCTTTTTTGTTTTTTATTGTCTAAAGTTTTACATTTGTCTCTTTTTTTTCCCCATGCTGGGTTTTATTACTATTACACTGGAGGCCCGGTGCACGACAATCGTACACTTGATGGGGGGAGGGGGGCGTTCTCCTCAGCCCGGCCTGCACCCTCACAGTCCGGGACCCCTCGGAGGATGTCCGCTTGCTGGCAGTCAGACATCTCCGAGGGGTCCTTAGCGCTGCAGGGGGCGCGGGAGAGGCTCCCACCACCCCCGCTGCTCTCGCCAGCCGTGAGCCTGGCTCAGCCAGAAGCCAGGCTCGCTCCTCCTTAGTGCTGCTGTGGGGGCACACTGACCACCAGGGGGCAGCTCCTGCATTGAGTCGCCTTCAGAGAGGAAGGGAGAGAGGGGGAGAGAGAGAAACATCAGTGATGAGAGAGAATCATTGATCAGCTGCCTCCTGCACGCCCCACACTGGGGATTGAACCTGCAACCCAGGCATGTGCCCTGACCGGGAATCGAACCCTGACCGGAAATCGAACCCTGACCTAGCCACATAGCAACTGGTCATTCTGCTGTTTGGTCGATTTGCATATTAGGGTTTTATTATATAGGATCTTTGCTCCAAGCCCAGATTTTCTAAACATGGAAACTGAGGCATGGCCCGTTCATCACGGGGCAGGCATTTTCATCCAGGGTGTGGGGAGGGTGCCACCCTCGACCCCGGCCCAGGGGAGGTGACCAGGCACTCTCAGCGTGAGACCCTTGCTCATGGCCTCAGGGCTTCTCAGAAGGGGTGACTTTGGAGGGTTGGGTGTCTCAGCACCAGGAAGACTGGCATCTGAGCGGGATACCCTTTGGGGCACAGTCCCCAAGCACAATGTTGTCCCAGGCACTGTCAGAATCAGGGGATACACAAGTCAATAAAACATGGTCCAAAAGTTCTCCGTGCAGGGGTCCTCAAACTTTTTAAACAGGGGGCCAGTTCACTGTCCCTCAGACCGTTGGAGGGCCGGACTATAGTTTAAAAAAAAGAACTATGAACAAATACCTATGCGCACTGCGGGCCCGGGATGAGTCGGCTGCTAAGCAGGACAGGCAGCGGCACCCGGCGGGCCGGATAAATGTCCTCTGCGGGCCACATGTGGCCCACGGGCCATAGTTTGAGGACCCCTGGTAAAGTATGAGACCAGCTCACAAGCCAATCGGGTGGCGGGGGGGTACAGTAGGCTAAAAGCTGGCACAGAAGAGTTGCCTAGAGATGCTGAGGCCAGAGGTCTCTCCCGAGCACTGTAGCGAGGGGCTCCGGGTGGGAGAACCCCAGGTAGGGGTGAAGAGGGCACCCTGGGTGTGGCAGGAGGGAGACGCGCAGAGCAATGGCCGTGCAAGAGGTCCCTGGTTGCCTATGACAATCACCTGGGAGTTTCCTATACTCGGCCACGACCTCCAGGTCCCGGGGCAATTAAATCAGAATTTCCACAGGTGTGGTCTGGGCACCAACGGGCCCGAGACTCCCCAGGTGGCCGGCGTGTGCTGGACTGCGCCCCCGCCCCCGGGGAGGCACGTGGCCTGAGACGGGCCCGTCAAAGAGGACGAGGCAGGAATGAAAACCAGGCCCACACACTGGACATTCTCCCGCCGGCCACGCGGAGCCCAAGGTGGGGTTCTCATAACTGCGGAGAAATCGGACTGGCAAATCCTTCGATTAGCAAAGTGGAGGGGCCGGGGGGAGGGGGAGGGGAGAAAGCACAGAGCCTGGGAGACTGCCACAGCCCAGAGGAGGGTGAGAGGACAGAGGGAGAGCTCCTCACACAGGGGCAGGTGTGGGACGGACGTGAGGACGGGCTTCTGTCCCCTCTCGGGGTTGGGGACAGTGTCTATACAGCCTGGAACACCCAGGGCGGGATCTGGGGGGCTCTCTCCAGGGGAGGCCTCATCGTGCCAAAGTCGCTTCTTCCCCACTGCACCTGGGAGAAAGGACAGCTCTTTGGGAGAGGGTTTAAGACGTCTAGCTGAGCCCGGCCAGTGTGGCTCTGTGGTTGAGCATTGACCTGTGAACCAGGAGGTCAGGGTTCGATTCCCGGTCAGGTCAGGGCATATGCCTGGGTTGCAGGCTCAATCCCCCGTGTGGGGCGTGCAGGAGGCAGTTGATCAATGATTCTCTCTCATCATTGATGTTTCTCTCTCTCTCTCTCTCCCCCCCTCTCTCCCTTCCTCTCTGAAGTCAATAAAATACATTTTTTAAAAAGAAGTCTGGCTGAGCGCTAGCTGGTTTGCTCCGTGGATAGAGTGTCGGCCGGCAGACTAAAGGGCCCCAGGTTCGATTCTGGTCAAGGGCATGTACCTCAGTTGCAAGCTCAATCCCTGGCCCCAGTCGGGGTGTGTGCAGGAGGCATACAATCCATGTGACTCTCTCACATTAATGTTTCTCTCGCTCTAGCTCTCCCCCTCCCTTCCACTTTCTCTAAAAATCAATGGAAAAATATCCTCAGGCCCAGCCGGCGTGGCTCAGTGGTCGAGCGTCGACCTATGAACAAGGAGGTCACGGTTTGATTCCCAGTCAGGGCACAAGCCCAGGTTGTGGGCTCCATCCCCAGTGTGAGGCATGCAGGAGGCAGCCAATGAATGATTCTCTCTCATCATTGATGTTTCTATCTCTCTCTCCCTTCTCCCTTCCTGTCTGGAATCAATAAAAATATATTTTAAAAAAGAAAAGAAAAATATCCTCGGGTGAGGATTAACAACAACAACAAAAAGTCTAGCTGAGGCTTACCTTCAGGGGTCCTCTGGTGGGCCTGAGTCAGGACTTTCCAACAAACTTCTGACCTACCGTGCCTACGCCCAAGGCCCACTTTCTGTCCTGAGGCTCCTGGGCAGCCCGAACCCTCCCTCCGGTGCCCAGAACTGGCACTCTGGGTGTGAGGCAGCCCTTGAAAAACCAGCTCTAGCCGGGCTCTCTTCCGGAGACTGACTTCCATCTATTCCCAAAGCTCCCGGCTTCCCAAGCCTTGGCGTTCTCTTGGTAAATGGTAAGTTTTCAGTTTGGCCACTAGGTGGCACCCTTTCCCGTAAAAATCTGGGCGCGGCAGGCCGGTGTAGGGAAGGTGATAGGCATTAGCTAAATAGGTTGAGAAGCAGGAGTCCACAGAGCCCCCCCTCGCTCCTCGCCCAGATGCCTGCCTGGCTGGGACACCTACGGTGGCTCCAGACTTCACCGAATGTCCTCTGGGGAGGGAGGATTCCCTCAGTTGAGAGCCCCTGTTCCTCCCTCGCTTCCCCCGACCCAGACACCAGCCCTCCAATGCGAGAGGCCTGTTCAAGGCTAGGCAGCTCACCCCCTGAGGAGGCATTCAGCCGTACTGGGGTGCCCGCCCCGATTCCACCCCTCTTCCGGGCCCCACCACCCAGGAGCTACCCCAGTTCATGAGAACTGACTGCTCTCCGCCCACCCTCCAGACCCCCCCGTCTGCCCCCAGACCTCCAGGCAGAGACACTGGCATCTGAGGACAGAGCGGCAGCCATCTGTCCAGCGGGGGCAGCCCACAGTGTGCGACACTGAGTGTCAGAGCAACCCACATGAGAAATGACAACGGTGAGGAGGCTCAGGGCCTTCCCTTTGGGCTTGGGGGAGGAGGCTAGGGCCTGAGATGAGGGGACAATGTTTCATGTCCTCCCTCCTGTCCTGTCCTGTGCTAGGCCCTCACCCAGATGTTTCAGCCATAGCAGGGGTGTCTACACGGTGGAAAAGGGCTGCCCAGTGCCAGGTCACACGGCTCCCAGGGGAGGCCCACACCCAGTCCCTGGGCCATAGACACAGGGGCACAGAGCCTGCTGCTCGCCTGCATGAGCGATCTCTGAAGTTGTCCCAGCTCCTGAGCGGGCAGGGAGGTCTGCTGAGACCATCCCAGCCAACGCCCCCTTGCATTCCCCCCGCCCCCCAGGTTGTGTCCCTGACACAGGCTCTAAGGACAGCCCAAAGCCTTGTCCTAGGAGCTCAGCTGAGACCCCCCCCCCCTACCCAGCCCCTGGAAAAAGGGACCATGCACAGGGCAACTGAGGCCAGAGACGGTGCAGAGGCCTGCCTGGGAGGCCAACACCCACCTCACATGCTCTTCATCGGGTCTGGGAGACGCCGGCCCGCAGAGAGTGAGGCAGGGTGATCTTGGAAGAAGGCCAGCACAGCGCGTGAGAAGGGGTGGGGTTGGGGGAGGGTTAAGCAATATATGTGGAGTGGGGGACTAGGGAGAGAAGCATGACAAGAGTGTGTGTGTGTGTGTGTGTGTGTGTGTGTGTGTGTGTGGTGTGTGTGCGCGTGCTCACTGATGTTTGTATTCCAAGCCAGCATCCCTGTTGAAGGGAGACTAAAGACTGTCCCCTGCGTGTTGGACTTAGCAACACATGGAACTTCCGTGGCGAGAGCCACCTGCTCTGTTGGCTGCAGAGAGCGATCTGAGCGTGCAGATACACACACCTCCCTGCTCCAGGCACAAAACACCCGCATCCCAAACACACGCCCCCACCCCACGTCCTGGAGCTCGAGTGGGGATGGCAAGGAGTGGGCCCAGCGCACGGTCACTGCAAGGGAGGAAGCTCAAGAGCCAGGGCTCCAGCCAGGTCACCAGCCTCTGCACCCCCCACCCCCCACCACCACCCCCGCCCCCAGAGCTCACAGAGCACCTTCCTTCACCCCTCGAGGCCTCACTGGGCTTCCTGTTTGCCATCTATCTGGCTCGGAGCTCCATTTGTGATGTGACCCGGCTCACGCCTCCCCGGGGGATGCCTCCCAGATGGAGACCGCCCCACCACCTGGAGCAGGGAGTTCCTGCCCCCCTGCCCACGGGGGGGGCTCTGCTGAGCAAACCCAGGCCGTGGACTGTGACCGTGGGGTTTGGGAATTTGCCCCCCACCTGCCCTGAGAATTCCCATGCCCAGTCTAGCACGCCAAAGGCACACCTCTGAACCTTGCCCCTGGGGGGAGGGCGGGAAGGGGCAACCATGTTACTTGTTAACTTGCCGATGGGACGTTCGTTTCTCTTAGCTCTGGAGCTGAGCGTGTGCACCGTGGAGAGGGGGGCTCCAGAGAGAAGGGCTCCTGGTACCCGTGCCCTCAGAATCCCAGTGATACCAACCTCCACTCAGATGAGCCCAGAGCTTGGCCAAGCACTCAGGTGCAAGCTCTCACGTGCAGGTGCAATCTTCGCTATTTCCTTTGGGGGCGGGGGCGGGGGGGTGATGTTATACCGGCCACTCTGCAGCCTGGATCTGAATGTCAGGCAAGTCTGGGTCTGAATCCGCACGGTTACATACATTTTTGAGGCTGGAATGAGTTCTGGATGCAGGAAGTGCCACCTCAGACCCCAGGAGACTGAGACCAGGGAAGGGCCACGAGTCCCCGTCAATTCCATGCAGGCGCCTCCCAGGCGATTTCAGTCCTGAGGCGGGACCATGGGGTGGACTTCGGAGGGACTGCAAGCCGCCCGCAGCTGAGCTCCTGCAGGGACATCAGGGAGCTGTCCGGAAGGATGGACCAGAGAGAGTCTGCACCCTGGACCAGGCCAGCAATTGTGACCCCAAGTCACATCCACGTCCATCTTTCTTTCCCCGTGTTTGGAATAGGCTAGGCAGGTTTCTCACCCGTCTTTTGGTTTGTTTGTTTTCTGTACTCCCGCTAGTCACGTGTGAAGCTCTCTGGGGTACCTTTGGGGCTCAGGCATATGGCTCACCCAGAAAGAGACGGGTGTGTGCTGGGCTTCTCCCTGATAAAGCTGCTGCGAGCCCAACATCAGAAGCTCAGAGGCAGGAAGTCAGGAGAGCATGCTAAGCCAGTGGTTGGCAAACTCATTAGCCAACAGAGCCAAATATCAACAGCACAATGATTGACATTTCTTTTGAGAGCCACATTTTTTAAACTTAAACTTCTTCGAACGTCACTTCTTCAAAATAGACTCGCCCAGGCCATGGTATTTTGTGGAAGAGCCACACTCAAGGGGCCAAAGAGCCGCATGCGGCTCGCGAGCCGCAGTTTGCCGACCACGGTGCTAAGCAATGCTGTGCAGCCTCAGGCACCAGCAGCTGCTAAAGCGCAGGCAGCACTGACGGAGGTGTGCGCTCCGCGACAGACGCCGTGCCACCCGAGATGGGTGTTGAATGAAACATAAAATATGGGTCTGGCCGGCGTGGCTCAGTGGTTGGGCATCGACCTATGAACCGGGAGGTCACGGTTCGATTCCCGGTCAGGCCACATGCCTGGGTTGTGGGGCTCGATCCCCAGTTGGGGGTGTGCAGGAGGCAGCCGATCAATGATTCTCTCTCATCATGGATGTTTCTCTCTCTCTCCCTCTTCTTTCCTCTCTGAAATCAATAAAGACATTTTTTAAAAAAAGAAGAAAGAAAAGAAATATAAAATACGTACCTTCTCATCACCTTGGTGCCGCATTTAGGTTCTCTCCCGCCCCTCCCTGCCTCTGAAAAGCCCCAATGGGGACGGCGCCATTTGAAAGTAAGTGGTAGACATCAGGACGCCTGACTCCCAAACGCATCAGCTTGTAGCTCCCGAGAACGGGAGTGATCTCCATCACTGTGACACGCTGTCACTTGCGGGATGCTTAACACCGACGCGGTGATACTGCCTACCGTGCATGCGATGGTCACGTTTCCCCAGTTGTCCCAGAATGTTCTTTGTAGCTGCTTTGTTGTTGTTGTAAGTAACTCGGGATCCACTCATGCACCACACACGGCACTTGGCTCTGTAAAGAAAGACATCGAGTTCTCAAACAGAGGCTTAGAGAAAGACACCTCAGACTCAAGCTGCAAGGAAAAATCTTCCCATGCAGGACGCTTGGATGTTGGATAATCCTCATTCCTCACCACAGATGGGCAAACTATTTCTTGGAGAGGCATCTGGTCTCCTAATTGTTCCAACAGATGAATGCCATCTGCTCCCTACAGGAGGGACAGGGTTAAGAGGTGGTGTCAGGGGGTCTTGGGTTCTGTCCCCTAACCCTGCCCCATGTGGGCCTGAGCTGGGCCTGTTTCAGGCACCGGAGATGTGGGGACAGTAAAACAACCTTGCCCTCGAGGGGCTGACCGTCTAGCAGGGAGGGACAGCAAAACAGGATAAAGTTTGGTAGGAGGGACACATAACCTGACCTTGGACAGAGAGAGAAGAAGTCACATCTTAGCTGGAGGCTGAAAAAGGAGAATTTTCACAAGCTGAAGGAAGAGGAGGAGGGCTTTTAAAATTATATATATGTTTTTATTGATTTGAGAGAGAAACATTGATGAGAGAGAAACAGCGATCAGCTGTCTCCTGCACATCCCCTGCTAGGGATCGAGCTTGCAACCCAGGCATGTGCCCTGACCAGGAATCAAACCTCGTGTTGCACGGGACGATGCCCAACCAATTGAGCTACACTGGCCAGGAGAGGAGGCGTGTTCTTTTTTTAATTGATTTTTTTTAGAGAGGAAGGGAGTGGGATAGAGAGAGAGAAACATCAATAAGAGAGGAACATCATGGATCAGCTGCCTCCTGCACAGCCCCCGCTGGGGATGGAGCCCGCAACCCGGGCATGTGCCCTGCCCAATAATCGAACCAGTGACCTCTTGGTTCCTGGATCGCTGCTCAACTGCTGGTGTGGAGGAGTGTTCTTAACAGGCCTGCTCGGAAGTCCAGAGGTGAGGAGAGTCAAACATTAGCAAACCACATTCACAAGCTCAACTGCACCCTGAGGGGAGGAGGCAGAAAATGGACGCTGGAAGGGGGTCCAGAGCCAGCCCCACACTGGGCCTTCCATCACATGGTAAGGACTTATCCCAACTCAAGTGAAGCGCCATGGAGGCATGCAACAGGTGTCCCGGGGCCTGTAGCGAATGATGGGGCAGAGGAAGCCCAGGTGGGAGGCTGCACAGGTGCAGGCGCTGATGGCCTCCATCTAAGCTAGTGCAGGAGGTGGAAACGCATACATATTTTGGAAATAGAATCCAAGGCTCCTGTAGGTAGAACATACATAGGGAGGCAGGGAAGAGAAGGCCTCCAGCATGACACCCAGGTCTCTGTCATTCAGCGGATGATCTTACCAGAGGGGTCGGTAAGCTAAAGCCCGAGGGCCGGGGGTCTGTTTTGTAAATAAAGGTTTCTTGGCACACAGCCATGCCCCTGAGTTTACATATCATCTAAGGCTGCTTTCAGCTACAATGAAAGGGGTGAGTAGTTTCGACAGAGACCATATGGCCTGCAAAGCTGAAAGCATTTCTTATCTGGCTCTTTAGTCAAATACGTGTGGGCACTTTGTATTCTCTATTGTCTTCCTGGCCACTCGCTGTGGCTGTAGGTGCACTCGGAGCTCTGAGAAAGTCCCACAGTACAGAGGTCTCTCTCCTTTATGGAAGCCAACATTTCACAGATTATTTGCTCCCAGGCCATTTTGAAGCTTTTTTTTTTTTAAATCCTCACTTGAGGGTATGTTTTTGTTGATTTTAGAGAGAGAGGAAAGGAAAGAGAGAAAGATCAATTGGTTGCCTCCCATTAATGCCCCAAATGGAAATCAAACCCACAGCCGAGGTGTATGCCCTGCCTGGGAATCGAACCTGAAACCTTTCTGGTGTAGGGGATGACGCTTCCAACAAGCGAGCTACTGTGGCCAGGGCCCAGACCATTTTTAGTGTGACCCTGAGGAATGCATCTTTAGACACTTCCTTTGGAAAGATTGGGAGGTATAATGGAGGGGTAAAGATGGGTGAGAATACAAGCTATGAGGTCAATTAAGACCATTAAAATGATAAGAATTAGACAAAAGGGCCTGAGCTAGGTAGGGCTTGGGTCAAAAAGCAGGAAGGGATGGATGGGAGAACCCGCAGGTTCCTGTGTAGGTAAGTAAGTGCAGAGAGCATGAATGAAGATAGGGAGGTGGAGGGCGGGGGAGGACCAGGTTAAGGAGCTGACCTGAGGTTTAAAAAAGTGGATTCCAGCTGAGACACATTCAGTGCTGTTGGCTCAAAGTGAGCAATGAATGTCTGCATCCAGGGGGTGTTCAGGAGGCAACCAATGGATGTTTCGCTCTCACATCAATGAGTCTCTCTCTCCCTCTCCCTTCCCCTCTCTCTAAAAGTCTATTCTAAACATCTTCAAAATAAATAAAGTAAAAATAAAGAACTGGACAGAGCCCCAGGGGCCTGAGGGACTACAATAAAAAGTGGGAGTCCCAGGAGTAGAGGAGAAGACGGTGGGACTGTAAAAGGACTCAGAAATAATGACTGAAAATGTTCCAGCTTTGACAGGAACCATCAAAGTGCAGATTCAAGAAGCTGAGAACCCCACACCAAATGAACCTAAGAAATCCACGCTAAGACACATCAACTTCTGAAATCTAAAGACAGAGAAAGCGCCCTGGCCGGTTTGGCTCAGTGGACTGAAGGGTCCCGGGTTCGATTCTGGTCAAGGGCACGTGCTCGGGTTGCAGGCTCGATCGCCAGTAGGGGGAATGCAGGAGGCAGCCGATCAATGATTCTCTCTCATCATTGATGTTTCTATTTCTCTCTCCCTCTCCCTTTCTCTCTGAAATCAATAAAAAAAATATTTTTTTAAGTTAAAAAAAAAGAGAGAGAGAGAGAGAGAAAGCAAAGAGGCCAGCCTTCACGAGGCTGTGTCAGACCCTTAGGGCCTGCTGCCCGTGAGTAACCGGGCTGGGGGCAGGACGTCAATGACAGCGCAGGAAGCCATGTGTTTGGGCTCAGGGAACCTTACAAGATTGTAGGGCGACCACCTCCTAGGACGGGTTCTCCGCACCCCCGCTTGGAAACAACCCCCTCGGGGGTGTTCGGTGGAAGGGAAACAGGGCTCTTTGAGTTGAACATACCAAATCTCCGGGCCTTTCTACCTGCTGCTCCCTCCCCTGAATTGCTCCCTCTCTGCCTCCTCACATGGCTGCGGCTGCAGGTTTCTGCCTAATGTCAGTCACCCCCTCAGGTAGGCCTTCTCTGGTGCTAAGGTAGGCTTTCCACCAATCCCCCCCCGCCCAAGTTTTTCCTTGGCACCCTGTTTCTTTCCTTCTTCTTATGGACCACAGCGTGCCGTTAATTGCTCATCGTATCTCTCCCCTAAGCTGTAAGCCCCATGGGACCAGATACCACAGGGTGTCCCGAGCGTTTGCTTCATTGTCTGGCACACAGTTGACAGACCAGAGTCTTGTTGAATAAATGAATAAGGAGCTGAGAAGGGAAAGGACCCACCTTTATTATTATTTTTTAATGTTTTTATTGTTTTCTTAGGGAGAAAGGGAGAGGGGAGAGAGATAGAACATTGATGAGAGAGAGATGTCATCCATCAGCTGCCTCCTGCACGCCACCTACTGGGGATCGAGCCTGCAACCTGAGCATGTGCCCTGACCAGGGATCGAACCTGTGACCTCCTGGTTCATGGGTTGACGCTCCACAGCTGAGCCAGCACTGGCCGGGCAGGAACTCCGGTGTTTCAGGAGCAGAGCTAGCATTTTGTCTACATCGTCTCTCTAAGTTGTCACCCGTTAACAGGGAGGTGGGTATTGTTGCTCCATTTGACAGATGAGCAAACTGAGGCTCAAAGAGGTGCAGTCTTACACCCAAAGTCACACATCGACCAAGATGCAGAGCCAAGTTTCACACATGGATTTTTCCCCCTGCCCATGTGTTTCCCACTGCTCCACCCAGCCCAGTGGTCGGCAAACAGCGGCTCGCGAGCCACATGCGGCTCTTTGGCCCCTTGAGTGTGGCTCTTCCACAAAATACCACGGCCTGGGCGAGTCTATTTTGAAGAAGTGGCGTTCGAAGAAGTTTAAGTTTAAAAAACGTGGCTCTCAAAAGAAATTTCAGTCGTTGTACTGTTGATATTTGGCTCTGTGGACTCATGAGTTTGCCGACCACTGACCCAGCCACCCTGTTATCTGGGCTTAAGCCCCAGCCTTCCCTGTGGTGTCTCGTGAAATTCACTCCGATGGCTCCTTTAACATTCTTAGCAGGAGGGGCCAAACCAGGCGCAGTGGACAGGTAAAGAGCGTTTCATCCCACCGGTCTCTAGGCAGTGGGCTGGAGTCTAATGGAAGTGCCTGGGTACCATGGCGATGCCAGCTTTATAAAGCGCTATAAATACCCCGAGAGAGGCTTCTCTCAGCCCCCCCGCTGGTTGCGCACCCACCCCCGCTCCCACCAGGGCTCCTCCGTGGTTGCTGGGGTGGGAGAAGAGGAGACTCAGCAGGGACTCCCTCCCTTGGCTCAGTCGGTCTTCCTCCTCTCCACACCCCCCCCCACCTCCTAACCCCCGCCCTTGAAACTGAGATTTCATCTCCTCCTCCTCCTTCAGTGCATAATTCATTTCCTCGTTGGTGAAAGACACAGCTCCCAGCCCTCAGTACCCAGAGGACTCTTGGACGGAAAAGTCGAAACCCTCCCTCTCAGCCCCGCAATAGTCGTGTCCAGGAGAAATCCAGTTCTTTTCATCAAACTGCGGCTCGCGAGCCGTATTGGTTTGCCGCTCTGTTGACTAATGAGTTTGCCGACCACTGATTTAATGAATGAACCGGCAGGGAGAAAGGGGGCGAGGAGGCAGGCAGCACCGGGGTAAAATGCCCTCCTCCCACGGCGACCGCTCAGCCTGTTGAATGCCCAGCTAGCTAAGCCCAGGTGCGGCTTGTGGCCGCACCGGTGGAGTTCAAACCCAGGTCGATCCATCTTCAGTTTGGAATTCAGAACGCCCACTTCAACTCTGCCCCGTTCTTGGCAGCTCCGACCTCAGCATGGTCCCTCCCACCTCCAACCACTCCAATCCTGGCTGCTCCTCCACCCGCTTCCAACCGGACTGCAAGTCTCTCCTTTGTTGGACTGGCAGAGCCCACACTTCTATGAATTCACCAGCAAAACCCACTGGGAACTGAGCTGGCATCTTGGCCCTATTATTTATGACGTGCCCATAGGAGAGTCACTTCTCTGAGTCTCAGTTTATGCATCTGTAAAATGGGATAAATAAGAACCAGGGTAAGGTGTCATGAGTCATAGAAACTCCATCTCCCATCCTAGCCAGTGTGGCTCAGTTGGTTGAGTGTCGTCCTATGCACCAAGAGGTCACCAGCTCGATTCCTGGTCAGGGCACATGCCTGGGTTTCGGGTTCAATCCCCAGAAGGCAGCCAATTGATATTTCTCTCTCCTTCTCCCTTCCTCTCTCTCTAAAATCAATAAAACGTATTTTTTTAAAAAAAAGGAAAAGGAAAGAAACTCCACCTCCCTATTTGTAAACTAAGTAGGCAATGCTAGACTTATTTCTATTTATTTCCAAGCACTGTATTAAGCCCTAAGGACCCAGAGATAAATAAGAAACCATTTCTATTGCCAAGGTTTCTGCTACCCTAATTTTCCCTGGCTTAGGACATGTTTCCCCATCCCTGAAGAAAACAAACAAACAAAAAAATCAACGCATGGGCTCAGTTATGAACTTCAGCTAATGCATGACTAAAGAAAGGGGCCATCATCAGCTCAGTCACAGAAACATAACCGTGTGTGCTGCTCAGATGTGTGGGGGGTGAAGTCATGGCATCAAGAAAATCCTCAGCAGAGGTTTCCACAGCCTCCACTTTCTGGAAGAAAACAGCAGCTCACAGGAAACGACTGCTGACATATCTGTTCCTTTTTAAAGCTTCATTTCTCCTCCTTCCCATCTTTGGGAAATATGTTACCCTGACACTCCGAGATGCTCTGAAACACACGTGTGGAAACTGGTCTTTCTTCTTCGCTGTGGCCACGGGGGAGAGGATTTAAGTGGGCGTCTTTTTCAAAAACAAGACGACCTGTCCGGGGCACAGGTGTCTCCTGTGGGCCACCCGGATGTGAACGCAAATGAAGAAAGGCTTGGCCTGGGGTCACTTGTGCTGTGTCCTCCAGCTCGGCTCTGGGGCAGCCAGACAGCGCCCCAGGAAGGAGGCGGGAGGGGCTGGGCTGCTGGCCTGTCCTTGGGATTCCTGCGGCTCAGTCACCTGTAGAGTAACGTCCAAGTCATCCCGTCACGTGGCGTAGCCGGTTTTTCCTTTAATCCCTTTCACGTTTGTCCTCAGCTTTGAAGAATGCCTGGGGGTGATTCACCCACCATGACATGGGGCAGGCAGTCATCTGTTTTATTACCTCACCCTGCTTGCAGCTTCTGGAAGATAACCTGGGATTCTTTTGTTGGGGGGTGGGGCCGGGGATGGAGGTAAGAAGGATGGACCAACAGACCAAGGCTTCAAAGGGGCAGTTCCTGCTCTGGTTTCATTGGCCTGCTCCCCAGCTCAGGTCTACGGGTCCAAAGGCACAAGCCATTTGGGCAAGGCCAGGGCTTGGGCACCTGGGCTGGGAAGAAAGTTGAATTTGGCAGTCTAGAAGGTGTTTTCCCTTCACCAGTGAGGCAAACAGCAAGGAGGCTTGATTGCAAAACAAGACAAAAACAAAATCAGTAATTCGGAGGACTGTCACAAGCAACCACATACACATTTCAGGAAGGGGAAATGGAAGGGCATCACGGGCTTGTGTTTGGAAGAGAAAACACTTGATCGTTTCACGTTTCCTTGGGGTATGCTCAGTAGCAGGCACTGGCGCTCCGAATGTACCAGCATCTTGTGTTGTGTGGGCCCCGGCGTGCTGAACAAGGGAGGGAATCTTATGTTGGCGGTCTCAACTCCTCAGCAGAGAAGACCCACCATGGGTGGCCCTGGATGACAGCTTACTGCTGAGGCCAAGCCCTCTGTAGCTGTCCTCTCCTTTAGCCCTTTCAACAGGCCTGCGGAGTCTGGATTATTACGATGTTTTCCAGACCTAAGACTGAGACTTCGGTTGAGCAAAGTTACTCAAGGTCAAAGGGCCCTAGAACATAGGGTGGATTTGGGACCCAACCAGACTGCCTCCAGAGCTTTTGCTTCTCACCCCCCCCAAAAAAAATTATGAAGCAAGCTTCAACGGAGACCAGCATTCATCAGCACCTACAATATTTCAGATCCAGCGGTAGGTCCAGAAGCTGCAGAGTAGTCAGTCCCCATTCAACGTCGTCCATAGGTTCTAGGAATTTAAACGAAACAATGAATAACGAAACCAATTTGCCGAGAGTTAAGTGCCTACAGCCTCAATGTAGCAAAATGCCATTGAACAATATGGCAGTATTCGAGGAACTGCCATAATTGAAAAAGAAAAAGAAAGAGAAAGTAGAGGTTAACGATAGAACCCGAGTGCTCTAGTCAGACAGAGCTGGGTCTATTTATTAGCTTGGCCAATAGGACAGCATTTCAGAACCTCAGTTTTCTTATCAGTGGAATGGGTATAATAAGTAGCATTTCCTGCTCCAGAGAATTGTTGTGAGGATTAATTTAGCTCACGTATGTGAAGCACTTAGTACCATGTTGGCTTTCCTTTTGAATTGCTGTTCTAATCACGAGTGGGAGGTTTTTATATAGCGAAGTCATGGTCCAACAGAGGAAGTGTAGAGGGCTGTGGGAATCCCCCATGAAAAGATGGGGAACTCCTACTTTGGTTGTTGGTGGCCAATGTGAGGTCCCTGTTTCCGGATTTGTATGCATGGCATCTGTGGAACGGAGGGAAGAAAGGGCAGACGTTGAGTTGAGTCCGTAGGTGTGGCCTCAGGGAAGTAATTGACTTTGCGGAAGGCATTTGCAGATGAGGAACTGCCATGGTGGGTCTTCTCGGATGAGACCACAGAACTGGGATTCCCTCCCTTGTTCAGCACTCCTGGGCCCATACAACACAAGATGCTGGCTTCTTGGGGAGACTGAGGGATCAGAGGATCCACAGAAGCCCTGGGCTTCAGCCCTCAGTCCAGCTTCCGGACGCATGTCCAGGGCAAAAGAACGGGTTGTACACATTCAGGAAACACAGACAAGCCAGTGGATCCTCCACCAATCATGCTACCTTCTTTTTTGTATTGCATGACATTATTTTTCATTTCTCAAGAAAGATTGGGGCTGCTTTTAAAATGTCTAATTTTCCTTCAAGATGAACATGTTTTTGTTCTTTATTCTTTTCAAAACCCCCTTCCCACCAAATATGTAACATACCTCAAGGTAGCAAAGAAGAGAACGCATGTGAAGCTGCTGGCCCATAGCCTGGGACGGTTCTGTACTCAATTTAGCTAACAACAGCAATATCATGATTGTTATTTTTCCAAAGTGCTCACCCTGACACCCTCTGGAAATCCTCTCGGGGGAGGGGCCCGAAGGAGGTGGCCACCACGCTGGCTACATTTGCAAATACTGGGGTGGTGGGGGGATGGATGAAACAACACAGGGAGAAGAATGGAGTAAGAGGGAGACAGATGGTGTGTGTGTTGGGGGGAGGGATCAGAGATCCTGTGAAACTTATGTTCCCCGATTTACAAGAGTGTTTCTATTTAACCACTTCTTGCCTACTCCGGATTCTACATGGAAGCGGGGAGTTGTAAGATGCGGGGCCACCTGTGCCAAGAGGCTGGACACTCGGGGTGGGGGGAGCCAGGAGCGTCGGGAAGTAGAGGCAGAGCGGGTCTTGCATAGCCTGCTGGGGCTCGCGTCTGGATTTGGGACCCAGGTAAGGGGAGGTTTCCCTTTGCCAGACCCGGGCGGCGTAGGGGCGGGCGGCCGGCTGTTCGGGATGTCCCACGAGGGGGCGCGTCTCGGGCCCTAGGACCCGCCCCTCGCGGCGCTGGGCGTGGGGAGGGGACCTGGAACCCAGGCGCCCGGCGCTCCGCCTCCCGTTTCCGGGGCAGCGCGGCTACCTGCACCGCCCGCGCCGCACCTGGCGGAGGCAGAAGTCGCAAACGGAGCGAGCGCAGAGCGGCCGCGGAGAGGAGGGACGGCACGGGCGGGAGAGGCGGCAGCGGGCGGCGTGGAGGGCGCAGCGCGCCGCGCGGCGGAGGAAGGCAGGCGGCAGCCGCGCTCGGCTCGCTCAGCCCCGCCGGCCGGGCGCGCACCCGGGCCCGCACCGCGCCGCTGCGGGTGCACATGGCAGCGTGAGAGGCCGGCGGCGGGAGGAGCGGGCGGCGCCGGGCTGGGGCCGCGGGGCCACAGGGCCGCATGGACTGCCGCGCCACCCCGACCGGCCCTCACTAGGGCCCCCAAGCCGCGGGCACCACCGCCACCCCCCCGATTATGGTGCCTCGGCGGCCGCCCGGGCCGGGTATAGCCGGCCGGAGGCGCTGAGCCGGGGGCCCCAGCGGCGACCGGGAGCTGCATGGGGGAGCGCGGGCCGCTCTTGGGAAGATGCCCCGGCCGGAGCTGCCCTTGCCGGAGGGCTGGGAGGAGGCGCGCGACTTCGACGGCAAGGTCTACTACATAGACCACACGAGCCGCACCACCAGCTGGATCGACCCGCGGGACAGGTAGGACCCGGGGGGCCCACACCCCCACCCGGGCCGTCTATGCCTTGGGGGCCACCAGCGGGACTGGCCGGAGGGCGGGGTGGCTCCGCCAACCTCTTGAGCTTTCTTTGCCTCCCTCACCCTATTGCCCTCCTGGAGCGCCGCTCCTGCGCCAGTGAGCTGCTGGGAGGAGGGGACCGCAGTGAGTTGGCCCAGGCTGCCCCACCGCCATCCCTAGATGGAGGACTTAGGCCCCAGTGCGCACCTGCCCAGAGTTTTGACCTCAAGCTCTAGCCCCGCCCCCGCCCCTTTAGGAGCAGAAGGCGGGCGGGGGCGGGGGGAGCGACCCAGCTGAGTGATGCTGGGGCTTCCCGCGGAGGCTTTCCCCAGCGCCGGGAGGGGGCATGGGAAGCATCTGGTCGAGGTGGGGAGGGCCTCAGGGCTCGGTGGGAGACTGCCGGAGGAAGGACAGACACGCGCGCAGGGAAGGCAGGCTGGAGTGGGGTTTTTGACAGGTGCCTCTGAGGTTCAGTAAAGGGCGGGGTGGCTTCGCCAACCTCTTGAGCTTTCTTTGCCCCCTCACCGGAGTCTCCGGTGGCCTGGAGGCCGGGAGTGGGAAGGGAAGGAAGGAGCAGGGGAGGGCTGCTTGGGGAGACTGGTTCTCCAGGAATCCACAGCAACTTGGGAGCTGTTGGCATGTAGATGGGGGCGAGAGGCCTCCAGCAAAGCCCTGCCCATCACTCTTCCTCCTCCCTTTCTTCCTCTGGGGACCAGGCTCCCCAGCCCTGCACCTGCGCGTCCTGACCTTGGTGGCCACCACGCTGGCTGTAGTACAGGATTTAATTTTTTTTTTTTTTTTTTTTTTTTTTTTTTTTTTTTTTTTGCTGAGGCAGGTGGAGTCAGAGATGCCTGGTGTGGCCTTTAGCTTTCAGACTTTCTCCCAGTTTCCACTGTTTGGCATTTCTTTTCTTTTAAATATATTTTTATTGATTTCAGAGAGGAAGGGAGAGGGAGAGAGAGAGAATCATCAGTGATGAGAGAGAATCAGTGATCGGCTGCCTCCTGCACACCTCACACTGGGGATTGAGCCTGCCATCCCCTGACCGGAATCGAACGGAATCGAGACCTCCTGGTTCATAGGTCAACACTCAACTGCTGGGCTGCGCAGGCTGGGATGTTTGGCATTTCTTTGCACACAAGCACCCGCTCCCCATGTATGTGGTGCGGGGAGGGGAGGACCACCTTCTGGGACAGCTTTGTTGTCTTTTGCTGACTCAGTCCTGGGTCAGAGTGTCTTAGGAATGTGGGATTTTCACCTGGTGGCTGTGACCTTGGGCATCAGGTGCCTCTAGCAGTGTTCGGCAAATGGCAGACTGCGGCTCTCCAGCCGCAGTTTGCCGCTCTGTTGACTAATGAGTTTGCTGACCACTGCTCTACAGCAATGCAGGTAAATGTTTCGGACCCTTCATCTTGCTGGGTTAGGATGGATGTCCCAGGAAGCTTGGATGGGTGTGTAGGAAGGTGAGGGTGAACAGAAAGAAAAAGTGTTAAGGAGGTGTGAGTTCAGATTCTCAGGGTTCCTGTGAGCAAGTAAGTTCATTCATTCAACACTTACTGGGTTGCTCTATGCTCAGTGCCATGCTGAACGTCTCATTTACCATAATCTGTGTGAGAAAATTTTAATGCCCGAGAGCATTCCTTGGGCAAGCTGCTTTAACCTCAGTTTCCTTATTTGTCAGACGAATGGTTTGCTGGGAAGGGGAGCAGTAATAGGGGAAATCTTAAAAGTTGGAAAGGATATGGAAGATCAGAGTCCGACTCCCATTTTCAAACGTAGGAGAAAATTTGAGGCCCAGGGGTGTGAATAGTTTGTTTTGATGTTTCTAATACTCTCATATGCCAAGTTCTTTTAAAATATTATTGATTTCAGAGAGGAAAGGAGAGCGATATAGAAACATCAATGATGAAAGAGAATCATCGATCGATCGGCTGCCTCCTGCACGCCCCACAGTGGACAAGCCCACAACCCGGGCATGTGCCCTGACTGGGAATCGAACCGTGACCCCCTGGTTCATAGGTCAACCCTCAACCACTGAGCCACACTGGCTGGGCATCATATGCCAAGTTCTTTACCAGCTCAGAACTTTTAACCTCCAAACGTGTCCAGGCTCACTTTCCTTCCCTCACCGCCTCGGGGCAGCCCCTTGTACTGCTCCTGGAAGAGAGACAAGTTCGAGCTCTGTGTCCTCCCCCAGTTTAGGTCCTGGCAGGTGTGCTGTTAGCAGCTGGGTGTCAGAGGTGAACAGCTGCTGGTGCTGCTCGCTCACTCTGGGTCACCCATCTACAGACTGTTCGGGGGGTCTCTGAGAGGATAGTGCAGCTGTAGGAAGCTTCTCGAACACCAGTCATTCTTTACCCTTGGAAGAGGGCAAGCAGTATTGCTTCCGAGAAAACCTGACTTGGCTAGAGCATAATTTCCCAGATTTTAGTACTAAGTGGACCACCTTCATAATACACTGAGTGGCCAGATTATTATGATCTCTGAACGCATAATAATCTGGCCACTCAGTGTATTTTGCTATGTACATCTGTGCTATTGCTTACTTAATACTTGACTTTAAAGGAACTCAATTTGAAAACTTTGTAAGCCACTTTCACAGTGGGAAACGAGGAATATCTATTGCCATAAATAGAAAGGATCCTTAAAAATACAGTGGAGGAATAAAACCCCACTGCCATTATATTCTAGCTCGTCCTGTGGCCTGTCCATGGCCCCAGCCACAGGCCCGAGCAGCCTTTGTCTTTAGGCAGATTGGCGAGCAGTGGAGAGGAATTAAAAGCATACTGGTGCCGAATGGAGCCCCTCGCTTCTTCACTGTGCAAGTCATTGGTTTTGTGCTTCCTGGTCATGCACCTGCACTTGCACTGGGCTGGCGTGGGGCCCCTGAGCTCGTGGTGCGGAGGAGACCTGAGTGAAACCTTGGGGTCTCTGATGAATCTAACTTTGGAAGTTTGGGGAAAGAGCTGAGCAGAGGGCATCTGTTCTGGGCTCTCCGGAACTTCCTTCCTGCACAAATTCCTGCACACCCGGGTAGGGATTGCTGTCTGCTGGTCCTGCCTGCATGGCCTCAGGCCCATTGCTTGAGCTCTCAGGTGCAGGTGCTTCATCAGTGAGAGAACAGGGTTGATGAGATGGTCTGGGAGGACCCTGCCTGCTCTCAGGCTCCTCCTTACCCCTCCTGCCTCCAAGGCAGAATTTGGGGGTGTGGGTAGGTGGGAGGGTAAGGGGGCTGTGAAGAGGAGGAAACATTTAAAAAGCTGGAAAGAGCCAGACTTCTTTGGGGTGGGGCGTAGGGGTGGAGGAGATAAATTCTGCCAAGGTGCTTACATCTCTGCAGCTGGTTAACGCTGGGAAACAAACAAAATCACACACAAAATTCTTACGGGTGGCTGTTTGCGGTTGTCTGGGCTTTTTCCTTACCTGAATCAAGGAGATGCCTGCCCATTCCCCTGAATGTAAAAGAAGCCAGTCCAATGGGCCTTCAGTCAGAAAAGGGATTTCTTAGCCACCGAGAACAAAATAGCGTCTCGGGTTACCAACCCCGAAGAATGTCCTGGCACATTCCTCCCCGTGGGGCTGAGCTGTTTTGTGTGCTGTCCGGCCTGGAGGCTGCTGGGGGTAGGGAATCCAGTGTTCAGCGTTCCCTTTCACCAGGGGGTTGGAAGAGCAGCCAGGCAGCTGGCCCTGCCAACTCTGTCCCCTTCTTACCCAGGGGAAGGCTGGGAGGCCGAAATTCCTGAGGACGGTTGTCCCAACAACCGGAGAGGGTCCAGTGGGCAGCTCGGGCCCTGCCTACTGGGCCAAGGGCTCTTCCTGGGGCCCGGCCGCTGGGAAGGTGACTGGTCCCCCGGGGAATGGGGTGCAGCCCCATGGAGTGGTCTTCCTTTAGCAGAGTCATAGCTCCGGGTGCTTCTGGGAGCTCCCAGCAAAGGGCCAGCGTGGCGAGGGCATTTGACCTAGGGGTATGCCAAAACAAATATGCTGATTGTTCTCAGAGGAGGAATGGGTCGTTGGAACTGGCCCTGCCGGAGAAGGTTCCTGAAGTCGGATTCCTGCCCATTCTGTGGTTTGTGGTCAGACCTCCTTCCAGGAGCCACCTGTAAACTCCCGGCACAGTTTTGGGGGGCTGTGTGATAAGTGCCCAAGACCCACATGGCTGAGGGGCTATGTGGATAGGACTCAGCCAACTTCCCTCATGACCTGCGGAAGAACTTGAGCTAACCCTGCCGACTCAGAAATCATTGACATTGTAGGAAGTTGGGCCTAGCAGGCACAGACCTTAACCTCCGCTGGTCACAGACCCTGGTGAGAAGCTGACAAAGGTTAAGGATGCTTCTTCTTCCTTTTTTTTAAATTTTGAAATGATGGGGGGAGGCCAGGGAAAACTCAACTGTAGCAGTCAAGTTCCACTGAGTCTCCCTTCCCAGCTGCTTTTATTTACTAGAATACACAACTGCCTTTTAGGAATGCAAACAGACATATCAGTGGTAATGTTTATAGTAAACAGTAAGATTATCAGGTTTAAGGATGCTTCTTGAAGAAAAGTGTGAACATGGTTTGGGGCACATCATTTCAGGGGGCTCGTGGACCCCAGGTTCATAAATTCCTGCCGTAGATTAGCTTAGAAACCGCTCATCACTAACTCCGTCCCCTCCTGTTTAGGTAGGAAGTTAATGATTATTTACTGCATCCAGGCCGTCTGCTGAGAGCTTTCCGTGGGCTTTCTCTTAATCCCCCTACCAACCCCTGGAATAGGTAGTTATCTGCCTGAGGAACCTGAGGCTAGGGTGGGGGGGGAGGGGAGGGGCGCTGAGTTGGGTGAAGCCACTCAGCTTTTGTGAAATGAAGTCACACTGACTTACGAACCCTCATTTCTAAGCACTGCACCGCTCAGTTGCCTGCTGAATCCAGACTTCTACTCCATTGCCTAAGGCAGTGGTCGGCAAACTGCGGCTCGCGAGCCACATGCGGCTCTTTGGCCCCTTGAGTGTGGCTCTTCCACAAAATACCACGGCCTGGGCGAGTCTTTTTTGTTTTGTTTTTTTTGTTGTTTTTTTAAAAATATATTTTACTGATTTTTTACAGAGAGGAAGGGAGAAGGATAGAGAGTTAGAAACATCGATGAGAGAGAAATATCAATCAGCTGCCTCCTGCACACCTCCTACTGGGGATGTGCCCACAACCACGGTACATGCCCTTGACCGGAATCGAACCTGGGACCTTTCAGTCCGCAGGCCGATGCTCTATCCACTGAGCCAAACCGGTTAGGGCTGGGCGAGTCTATTTTGAAGAAGTGGCGTTAGAAGAAGTTTAAGTTTAAAAAATTTGGCTCTCAAAAGAAATTTCAATCGTTGTGCTGTTGATATTTGGCTCTGTTGACTAATGAGTTTGCCGACCACTGGCTTAAGGAATTTGGCTTTGGGGAGTGGACCTGGGACAGGCATGATTTCACTTCCCTGCAACCATTCTGGTGTGGCCAGACCGCAGTTCACCAGAGAGCAAGTGTGGATAATGGGGAAGGGGGTGAGCCTTTTGAGTCCTGGCATCTTGGATCTGCTATGTGCTACACCTGAGTGAGCCTGGCAAGTTACACACGCTCTCTGAGCCTTCGTTTTGTCTTGTGTAGGATGGGGAGATGGATGCGTAAGCAAGCTGGCAAGGGCAGTTCTGAATAAGCTCAGTCCGGTAGGGTGGGCAGTTCTGAATAAGCTCAGTCCGGTAGGGTGGGCAGTTCTGAATAAGCTCAGTCCGGTAGGGCAGCCAGCATAGAGCCTGACATGCAGGAGACACTTGGGGATGCCAGTTCCTTCAGCTTTTACTACAAGTACCTGCAAAACACTGAAGTCTAGCGGAGACGGAGTCTCGCTGAGCTCTGTGGCAGCTGGCAGACAGGTTGGACCTTTCTGGTCATGTAATCCAGGCTTCTCATGTCACCGATGAAACGGAGACTCGGAGACAAGTGACTTGCCCAAGGTCACACAGCAAGCAAAAGTCAACCTCGAGTCTCTCGCACAGGTCTCTTTTCCTCTTTCTCTTACGAAATCTTCCTCCTAAAAATCAGATCCAGTTTCTCCTCTTCCATCACAGTCATTTGGGAATCTGTCATGCTTGGGGCTGAGTTCTCCCAACTCCCTTTTCACTGTGCAGACCAACAAGTTTCTTTCCGAGTGTCACAGTCATGGGTGAGTTGTGTCATAGGAATGTGTCATTTGTCGAACAGTTAAAGCACCAGCAATTGCAAGTGAGTTACTATTTGATAATCAGTTAAAATGGAGTTAAGGTTATCGTCAGACTGCTTTTCACCAATTTCTTAAGCAGGAGTTATAACCAGCTTGCCATGGCATTTACCTGAAGCCTCTATTTCCCATGCTTCTCTTCGTGGTCCCCTAATACCTACAGATGTGCCTTCACAAGTCATGAGGGGGTTTTCCTTCTCTTTCCATTCCCGGAGTCTACGATGCATGGGGTTATCTTATGCCAATTATTAAGAAAGAAATAGGTTAAGAAGCACTAAGAGAGATAAGAGGAAGAAACAAGAGACTTTGGAACCCATAAACGAATAAAATAGTAATGAAATGCTAACGTGTGAACATTTACTCTTTGCTGTACACTGTTTTCTATTATCTCATTTAATCCTTTCACCGATTGTGTGAGGTAAAAGTACTATTATCTCCATCTTCCGATGAGGAAAGTGAGACTTAGAAAGGTTAAGGAACTTGTTCAAGGTCACCAGCAGGTGATACACCCAGATTTGGAGCCAGGTAGTGGAACTCCTGAACCCACAGTCTTATTAGCTGTAGGAAGCATTTCTGGGGGCCAGCGTGCCCTGTCCACTGGTTGGCCTTGAGAGTTACCATTTATTCCTAAAACCCGCTGTGGATTTCAGCGAGGGATGTGGGCAAAGGAGGCTCCATCCGAGAAGCCGGTAGGATAGATCCACGCGGCGGGTGGCTTAGGAGACTGTTGGGCACGGACCCCACCTTCCGGGAGCAGCCGCTAACCAGAGCTCTGGGGGGGAGAGAACAGAGACGAGGCAGGGACACTCAGAAGGACGCAGTGTGGGTCAGGTTCAGAGGCGTTTCCAAGTCGCTTGGGTAAATGCTCCCAGTGGCCAGGGAATTTGTCGCCGAGGCAGCTCCTCTCTGTCACCGCCCCTCCTGCTTTCGGCCTAGCCACACTGACCTGGTTCTCCAGTCCCCGGGGACCACAGGTAGCTGGGAAACACTGCTCTCTTGAAGAGAAGAGAATCGGGTTGCCTTAGTTACTGGGAAGGTTGGAACACCAGGCTCAGGTGCACATAAGGAAAGCCAGGCTAGAGTAAGTGGCCGTTGGGATGGCTGGCGGGTTGCTGCAAAGCTCTTGGATGGAAGAAGCCTTGGTCAGGTGTTGATGGCATTTGTCGGGGGTGATGGCGAGGCGGGTACCGACTTAGTGGCAGTTGGCTGTCCGGGCTCAGTGTCGGGCGCTCTCTCCACCAAGAAGATCCACAGCCCCAGCTCAGTGAGGGGCCTGGATAAGAGAAATGCACGTCCTTTGGAGACATGGCTTGGGTGACCTAGCACTTCCACCGGGACAGGGCTGAGGGCTGGATCTAGGCTGAGTCCCTGTGACAAATTCCCGCCCGGCCTCTCCCAGCACAGAGAGGGCCCGCCCGCCACCGCGCATCCTTAAGTAGAACAGCGAGCGAAAGGCTCCGGTTGCCGCTGCTGACAAGCCTTGAATCCCTGTTTCAGAGTGAGATAAAAGAAGAGAAAACACAGAACCTGGATACAGTGGCGTTTTGTTATTTAACCTTCACCCAGCAGGCCATTAAGCCTCCAGCTCCGGAGCAGAAAGCCTCTTGCCAAAATGATGGGGGGAGATTGAGGAAGGGGGGACAGGCGTTCACTGTTGTTGTGTAGGGGGAACATAGGACATTCTATAAAGAGGCTGGCTAGGGGAGAGGGGGTGGAGTGGAGAGTGTGGGGAGGAGGAAGAAAAGGACAAGTGTGGTGGGTCCCGTGCCCCCTCCCCCCTTCCCCAATTCCCCCCTCAAAGCTTCTACCCATGACATCTCGCCATTGGGAAGAAATGGGATCTCTACGTTTCAAATGTCTGCCTAAGAAAAAGGACTGAGGCTTAAGTTCTCGTACAATGGTCGGCCAGAAAAAAAAAAAAAATGAAGCTGCATCAAGATTAGGGACACCTTTGTTGGCTTTTTCTCCCCCCACTCCATTTATCACTCTCTGGCAGCCGGGACGCCAGGCCAGCGGCAGCTGCTGCCTTTCCCTGGCCGCCCGGCCGGCTGCCTGCTGTCACCAGGCCTGGTTAGGTGGCAGCCCGGCCGTCCCCACGTCAGCTTCCTCCCCGCCTAGTGGCAGTTACCTGTGTGATTCGTTCCTGGGGCAGCCCTTCGGATCCACTGACTGGGACCCGACTTGGAAGGGTCAGGTATCAAGAAGCAGGGATCGGGTGGCTGAGAGGAGATGACCCCGGGACAGCTGTCCAATCCTGCATCTGTCGGGGCTTTCCTTGGCCGGTTCCAGCTCTGCGAGCACGTTGCCGTGTATTCCAGGAATTCCTTGCAAGTGCATTGTCTTTGTGTCACTAACAAGGAGGGCAATCCCTGGCACCCGGTGATGACTACAAGGATCTTTTTTTTTTTTAATATATTTTTTTGATTTTTTTTACAGAGAGGAAGGGAGAGGGAGAGTTAGAAACATCGATGAGAGAGAAACATCGATCAGCTGCCTCCTGCACACCCCCTACTGGGGATGTGCCCGCAACCAAGGTACATGCCCTTGACCGGAATCAAACCTGGGACCCTTCAGTCCGCAGGCCGACATTCTATCCACTGAGCCAAACCGGTTAGGGCAGTGGTCGGCAAACTCATTGGTCAACAGAGAGGCAAACCGTGGCTCGCGAGCCGCAGTTTGCCGACCACTGGGTTAGGGCAAGGATCTTTTTTTTTTTTTAAATATATATTTTATTGATTTTTTACAGAGAGGAAGGGAGAGGGATAGAGTTAGAAACATGGATGAGGGAGAAACATCGATCAGCTGCCTCCTGCACAGCCCCCACTAGGGATGTGCCTGCAACCAAGGTACATGCCCTTGACCAGAATTGAACCTGGGACCCTTCAGTTCGCAGGCTGACGCTCTATCCACTGAGCCAAACCGGTCAGGACAGGGCAAGGATCTTAATCATATTTACCCAGAATCATTTTGATCCAGTGCCTGTCGCGGGCCAAGCACTGTTGATTATTATGTTTTTCTGGCATTTTGCAAGTGGGGAAACGGAGGCTAAGAACAGTTGAGTGGCAAAGTCAAGGTCATAGAGGTAGAAAGAGGCAGGGTTGGCGTCTGAATCTAGGTCCGTCGGGTTTCAAGGCCTTACTCTTTGTACCGCTGCACTCAGTGAACTTGGAGAGAAGCAGAGAGGAGAGAAGGGGGCAGCAAAGGGAAAGGGGACTTTTTTATTTTTAATTGAACTTATGGCGGTGACGTTGGTTAATAAAAGTATGTGGGTGTCAGGTGTACAGTTCTAGAATACATCCTCTGTAAGGGGAAAGGGACTTTTAACTACAGAGAAATAAACAGCAACACACCAGTCGGCATGTAGACACCTTGTTCACGCTGGAGAAGAATGTCTGTGGGGTCCCAGCCAGTCGTTGGTTTGCCACACTACACTGTTCTCCGCGGTAGGTAAGGCCTTCACCAGGACCTCCAGAGGATGCCAAGTCGGGTCCTGGCTCTGTCCTTGACGCCTAGTAAATGACCTTGAACAAGTTCCTTCTCGGCTGTGTGTGAGCAGCACCTGCCTGCCCCGAGGGCTGAGCTGAGGATGAAATGGCACCAGACACGGCAAGTCTCAGCCCAGTGCCGCGTGCGCCTCAGGCTTCCTCGTGGGAGCGGTGCCCACTGGGGCTCCTTTACCCGCCTGTGCATTGGAAGAGGAGCTGGAGCCAGTGTCCCGTCCTTGCCAGCTCAGGTCTCTTCCTGGTGAGCCACGGTGACATCAGCACCTCCAAGCCACCTTGGCGGCGCGCGTTACATAAGTGAATCAATATATTCTTTCCCCGGTCTTATCGGAGGCAAGCCCTTCTTAGGAATTTCTGCAGCGAGGTGACTCGCGCCAGTGAGCTGGCACCAGGCTGCGTGGGAAGCAGGGTAATGAATTGCAGTTGTCATGGCAGAGCTCAGCGGCTGGGGCAGGAACTGGAGGTCGCTGGGATTCATGTGGAACTGTTTGACCCCACGGCCCTTCGCTCAGAAGTCCCCTCTCCCCGTGCCCCGCGCATTGTTTGAGAACCCACTGATTTTAGCCTCGTGGCGGCACAGAAGGGCACTGGTGTTTATCCGTCCCACCCAGCTGGGCCATTCCCTCCGCAGGTATTTATTGAGTGCCCACTGGGCTCCGGGCTGTGTTGCCAGTGCAGGAGGATCAGAGCAAAGTCCCTGCTGTCACGGGGTGCACCCTTGGACGAGGGAGATGGACACACAGTTAAAGAGATAAACTGGAAGATGACGGGGGCTCAGTGTTCTCTTGGAGTCCTTTTTTTTTTTTTTTACACGTCTTAGGAAGGTGGAGGGGCAGACTCATCGTGACACTTCTGGGCAGTGGGGATGTGAATTCCGACTTGGAGCTGGGAGGCCTCTGTGCCTTGGGTAGCGTACTACAGAGCGCCGGCTGTGGTGAGCTGGGCCCTGGGCTACGTGCTGGGCGTGCAGGGGGCGCAGGGCAGGAGACCTCCAACTCACAGCACGGAACTACAGATCAGTTGAGGGATGGTCAACAAGCTGTGCAAGTAAGGGTAGAAATGCCAGGTTTGCCGAACCCTGATCTCCTTCCTCTCCTGTTGCACCTGGACACGGTCAGCCATTTGAAAATATTTACTGGAGGCCTGTAAATGGATAGAGTGTCTGTAATATGCCCGGCGGCATTGTGGCTGCCCGGGGAGTCAGCAGTAATTAACCAACAAAAATGCTATCCTTGTTTAGAGCCTCAGTGGTCAAACTGGCGAAGCTCAGGACCCCTGGAGGACTTGTTAACCCCACTCCCACCCCCAGTGAGGCCGGGAATTTGCATTTCCAACAGCTCCCGGAGGAGGCGTTGACTCTTCACTTTACCCTAGGAGGGGGCCTCACTCTCTCCCTGTTTTACAGCCTGGGAAACTGAAGACCCAGGTGAGGTCCCTCGGCCCTCCTTCTTATGCTAAGAGAGCTAAAGGAAGTGGTTCCCTGACGGCAAACGGGCCTTGCCGGCCACTCTGGGATTGCCAAGGATGAGAACTATTGTTTTTCTGCTGACCTGCGGCCTGGGAGGTGGCAGATCGCCATTATGAACGAAATCACGGGGAAGCAGGAGGTCGGAAGGAATTTTCTTTACTTTAGAATGTATAGAATTATATATCCCTCCTGGGGAGTAGGGGGGGAGGAGGGGGCGGAACCCAAGGAAATGGTCCTCCCTGTTCCTCAGTGGCCAACACTTTGCTGAGCGGCTCTTCAGTGGGAGGGTCTCTGGGCCCGCCCAGTCCCCTTCAGCTCTAGAGGGTGTAGGGGAGGATTGGGGAAGAGGCAAGATCTTACCCTCCAAGAACCCTCTGAACAGGGAGGCAGAGTCCAGGACTGTTCCTCTTGACCAAGACTTGGGTTTTCCTCTCAGCCTCCTCACTAGCGTTTCTTTCCTGCCGTGTTAGGTAATCGGAGCGATCTGGGCTCATGTTTGCCTTAATGTGAAAGTCTCTCAACTCCTACTTTAGCTGGAATGCTTTGAAATAAATTGGTCGGAGTTACTTCAGAGTTGTAGACCTGGGGGCTGGGCCTCCCTTTCATCTGCTCTCTGCCCTCCGCAGAGCCTGGTCGAGGTTTCAGGCGCACATCTGTGTCCCTGAGACGGCGGGAGCATGGGGCGTGCAGATGTTGTCACCATAGAGATCGTAGCCCGTGGATAGGAACAAATAATAGCGAGCATCTATTAAGACTTCAGATTGTGTCAGGGTCTGGGCTGTGTGCTTGGCACGCATCGTCCAATTTAATTCTCATGGCAACCCTGCGAAGTAAGAACTGGTACCCTCTCCATCCTGCTGAGGGGGAGACTGAGGCTTAGAGAGTGGAGAACTTGCCCAGGATCGCACAGCCAACCAGTGGCAGAACTGGGATGTGAACCCAGTCTGTCTGCCCCCAAAATGCACGCTCTTCACCGACCCGGGGGTCGCACCAGGCTGGTGAGCAGCCCTGACGTGATCCTGGGAATTCGGACAGAGCTCCTGTCACTGCTGTGATGGCTGCAGTGGCAGCGTCTTCCCTTCGCTCAGGGTCTGTGTGGAGTACCAGACCTTGCTGTGTGCTCTCCCCTCCTGTCTTAGCAGATGTCCCTCTCTCAGAGCAGGGGGAGCGAGCTGTTTTCCTGAGCACAGTTGGTTTTTAAAAATCAGCTGCATGCCTAATGCTGCTCTAGGTGTTTTATAGTTTATTAGCTTAATTGTCACACTAACCTTCTGAGGGAGGTCCTATTTCTATCCCCATTTAGAGATGAGGAAGTGGAGGCACAGAGAGGCTAAGTAATTTGCCCAAGGTCACACAGCTAGAAAGTGGCAGAGCTGGATTCGCACTCAGGCCATCTGGCTCCAGAGCTGACGCTCTTAGTCTGCCATCCACTTCGAAGGGTTATTGTGAGAGTTACAGTATGCATTTCCTCATTTAAGGCATCTAGCAGAGAGCAGGGCTCAGAATAAGCACTCAAAAATGTTAACAGTTATGCCATCATTACAGCGTTAGTTTGTGGGTGAGTCATGGCCTTCATGGTGCTAGTCTACCTCAAAACCCGTCAGCTCAGCAACCAGAGCTAACTCAGTGTCTCCAAATTCAAATTCTTGTGACCGATGCTAATTTGGAAAGATTACAGAGCTGGCCTTGAACTGGACCCACCTGATAAAGGGAACCATGGCAGGGCTCAAGAGAGTTGTGTACTACCACCCTAGGACGGCAGCTGCCCACCCGGGAGAGGCCGTGGGCAGTTGGCATCCCTCGGTCACCCTTGCTCAGAACCTCCACAGTAAATTGTTCTGAATGCTGTGGCGATTAGCAGGACCTGGTGGTTACTATGTCCGAGCACGTGTTCGATCCTGAGCCCTGCTTCTGGCCTCCCCCTGTGACAATCCTCCATTCACTGTGTGAGCCCGACCCTCTTGCTGCTGGAAGTGTGGCAGGTGAGCCAGGGCCCCACAAGCAATGATGGGGAAACCCGCTGGACTCCATCCTCCCCTCCTCACCATCCTCAGCCAGGAAGGGCCAGGCAGACCACAGGGCCGCTTAGAGACCTTTTCTGCAGCCTGAGCTGGCTCCCTGCCCTCGGGGCCCGGGGCCCTCCCTAGGAGGCTGCCCTCTGCTGCCCAGTGCCACCCAGGCACAGGCCGTGGACCAGCACGGTGGCATTGCCTGGGAGCTCGTTAGAAATGCAGAATGCCAGACCCACGGAATCAGCAGCTGTGTTCTGACGTGATCCCTACGCATGCTCATGTTGGAGCAGCACTGACCATCGATGCTGCTCAGGTTTGCATAACCTGCTTTTGGTGTTTGTTCTGTGGCTGACTGTGCCTCTTACCAGCTCTGATCTAGGACTCACCGCATAGTCATCATATCAGTAAGCAGGAGATTATTACAATCAGTTGTAAACACAGGGCCAAGGCAGCCGATTCCCAGAGCCTCACGTGGAATAGAATAGGGATTGAAGCCGGGAGCTCAGTTGATGGGGAATCCCATCTGCTGAGAAATGGCAGGGTCCCGAGGCCCCAGCAGGTCCACCCGTGGGGTCAGATGCCAGAGGGCAGAGCAGATGCAGGCTGTGCAGGAGGTCCACGGGGAGCAGAACATGGGCACGGGGAGCACGGGGCAGTCAGAAGGTGGGAACGCTTGTAGGAGGGCAGTGTCTGTTGGCTGTAACAAGTAATGATGACGTGGCCCCCAGGCACTTGGCAGAGATCGCAAAGGCAGGATTCTAGCCCTCAGAACATTGGCTAGAGCTGGGCCAGGAGGTCTGGGTTTCCCGATCAGCTTCCCAGGCAGGGGCTTGAACCAGCAAAATGAATGGGTCCAAACAGGGCAGAAATATTGCCGTGAGGGGACTGCCAGAAACGGAGCCTTCAGCCCAGGCTTAGGCTGGCTGAGCCCGCTCCTGCCCCTCAACCCTAGTCCAGCCAGGGGAACCCAAGGGAGGGGGTCGCACTCGGGGAGCAGAGGTCAGGCTCCCCGTGGGGGACTGGGGACCGGAGGGCAGGGAGCCAGCCAGCTCAGGCTGAAAGAGGCCCCGTGCACACAGCCTGGCCCTTCCTGGGGCAGGGTGGTGAGGTGTGTGGCCCGATTCCAGCGGGTTTTCCCGTCACTGCTCACGGGCCCTGGCTCACCTATGAACAGCGTTCCGGCAGAAGCCTGGACCTTGCCCCAGCACATTCCTGAGATAACACCCACCGTTGGTTGTCCCGGGGAACACAGTGACAGCCCCGGGAGTGTGAGCCAGGCTCCCCTCCCCCTCCCTGCGTTCGTGTCCAGTCGGTTGGAGGTTATATGTATGTATGTCTGTGTAAAATGACTGAAGCACGAGTCATTAGTGAGCTGTCCAAAGTCCCTTTGGGGGCATTCCAGGAATATAAACTAACATTCCATCAAAGCCACAAATGGCTTTTTGCCCCATTCCGTCAGAGCAGGGTTTCTCAGAGTGTGGTCCACAGACGACCTGCGTTAGACTCGCCCAAGGAGCTTGTGAAACACCGACTCCTGGGCCCTCGCTGGAACCTGCTGAATTAGAATCTCGGCAGGGTTCCAAGGAATCTGCATTTTTAGGGATTTGCATTTTTTAAAATTTGATTGATTTCAGAGAATAAGGGAGCGGGAGAGAGAGCTAGAAACATTAATGATGAGAGAGAATCATTGATTGGCTGCCCCCTGCACGCCCCGTACCGGGGATGGAGCCCACAACCCGGGCATGTACTCTTGACCGGAGTCGAACCCGGGACCCTTCAGTCCACAGGCCGACGCTCTATCCACTGAGCCAAACCAGTTAGGGCAGGAATTTGCATTTTTAATATGCTACCCAGAAGATCCTAGTACTCCTTAAACTTGAAACCCTCTCCCTCCCCTCACCCACGAGGCACTCCCTTCCCTGTGCATAAACCATGTGTGCACCCTGCCTGCTGACACTCCCTCGCTGCACCGCTGCACCACTGCACACAGCTAATGGTCACCTCCTCTAGGAAGCCTGACTGTCCATCTTTGTCCCAGCTCATGGAGGGGTTAGCCGTCACTCTTCTAACATGAATCTGCCACATGGTTGTCATTTTTCATGCCTGTGTTTCTCTGCGAGTGGTGAAGCTTCCTATCTGTCTTCCCAGGCCCAGTGCAAAGGTTTGTACATCATCGGTGCCAATGAATGAATGAATACAAGTGAGTGCGGCTGAGAGGCATTTGATTTGGGAAGCTGCAGAGCAGAGGTGGTTGAGCAGATGCTTCCCAATAAGAAACTGCCACCCTCCAACTCAGGGGTCCTCAAACTTTTTAAACAGGGGGCCAGTACACTGTCCCTCAGACCGTTGGAGGGCCGGACTATAGTTTAAAAAAAAAACAATGAACAAATTCCTATGCACACTGTGGGTCCAGGACGAGTTGGCTGCTAAGCAGGACAGGCAGCGGCACCCAGCGGGCTGGATAAATGTCCTCGGCGGGCCGCATGTGGCCGGCGGCGGGCCGTAGTTTGAGGACGCCTGCTCCAACTCCTCTCTTGGTCAGTTCACTCCTAGGTCCAGCTTTGGAACCAGAGGGCAAGCATTAGACCCAAGGAGAGCCCAGGGCTCAGATTGGCAGGGCCACAGCCCACCTGTTTGGGACAGTTTGCTCGCCCTGGGTATGACCTCAAACCCAGGGTGGCTGGAATGACAGGGAGGAGTTAAAGAATAGAACTATCGGACCATGAACCTCCCTAGAGTCCTTTCCCCTAGAGTTTCTCAGAGTCTGCTACCATGATTTTCCGTGTGAGATTCTGAATTGCCGTTTGCCAAAACAGGAACTGTTGACCCAACAGAAATGACACGAAGATAGGAGAAGCCCTGGCCAGGCTGTCTTAATATTTTTGGTGAAGGGAGAGCCAGGCGCCTGCCATCTGAAGAATTCTGCCCATCACCAACTCCGGAAAATAAAATGCATTTCCTTATTCTTAAGAACTGGAGCACCAGGAAACCTGCTTTACCAGTCCAGCCACGCTGCCTCCCATCCTGCTTCTCTGGGTGTCTGTAGGGGGTGGGGCACCTCTGGGGGCTGCTGGGGGGTGGCGGGAAGGGTGGCTTCGGGAAGGCCTGACCTGGAGACTCTAGGGTCAGTTCAGATTGCTGTGACCCCAGGGGACCTCAGAACAGGAGACAGACTAGCCTCTTAATGTGTGAGGTCAGGGTGAGGGCAGCTCACCCTCTCAGTCCCAAGGAGGGTCAGAACCGTGCATGGTTCTTGGAGAAGAAAGGATTGGCTGAATTCTAGGCAGAGCAGCTGAGGGCTCCTCGCACATGCTTCTCGAGTAGAATTGGTGAAAGGGTAGCGTCCAGTTTAGTTAAATGCGGGCTGGATCTGAATCCTTCCAGCGTTTGCCGGAATTCCACGAGGGAGTCAGGGATTATAAGATTCGAGGTAATTAGTGGGCTGCTTTTGTGCTTTTTTTCGTAAGGATGTTATCTCTGAATCCACTTCCTTTCTGTCCTCCCCAGTTTCACTTGGTTTGCTTTCAGGAGGAAGATATTCGTGTTATCACTGGGTCAAGGTTTCATATTCAAAAAACAAAGTTCATAAATCTTATTAGTTGCAGCTCCCCTCCTCCCCCCCCCCCCCCCGCCTTGCTGGAGGTTGTGTCGCTGCCGTTTACTGAGGAATTGTATAGACATTTACTGTTTCACTTGTCCTCTCCTTCCATTTGA
Source organism: Plecotus auritus (assembly GCF_963455305.1). Lineage (NCBI taxonomy): Eukaryota > Metazoa > Chordata > Mammalia > Chiroptera > Vespertilionidae > Plecotus > Plecotus auritus. Next base: position 8,671,174 of record NC_137773.1, on the reverse strand, counting down.
GGCAGCTGAAGCCCAGAGAGGTTAGGAACTCTATCAAGATCACACAGCCAGTTGGCAAGAGGGTTAGGTTTCAACGCAGGGCTGGCTCTGCATCTGAGTGCCTGTTGGTGCTGCATTGTCCCTGGAGGTCGCCAGGCGCATTGAGGTAACGGTGCTAACACTCCCTGAGTTCTCCACCATTTCTCAGAGCGTTTTGTGGATGTGTCCTGATTGGAGAATTAGTGAAGCCTCACACTCTCCAGGGTGCAGCGGCTGGAATCCAGGCTCTGGAGGAAATTCCTGCCTCCTTCCTAGATCCTGCAGGCAGCCGGATCCCACAGACCCTGCTCTGTAGTGAAGACGGGAGACATGGCCTAGTGGTTAGTGTGGCCTGGTGGTTGACGTGGCCCAGTGGTTGGCGTGGCCCGGTGGTTGACATGGCCCGGTGGTTGACATGGCCCGGTGGTTGACATGGCTCAGTGGTTGGTGTGGCCCGGTGGTTGACATGGCCCGGTGGTTGAAATAGCCCGGTGGTTGAAATAGCCCGGTGGTTGGCGTGGCCCGGTGGTTGGCGTGGCCTGCTGGTTGACATGGCCTGCTGGTTGACATGGCCCAGTGGTTGGTGTGGCCCGGTGGTTGACATGGCCCAGTGGTTGACATGGCCCAGTGGTTGGCGTGGCCCAGTGGTTGACATGGCCTGGTGGTTGGCGGGCATTGTGGCCCGAGGTGCTGAGCAAGTGAGGTTGTGATGACCCACAGTGTTATCATTTGGTCATTTCCCAGGCACTGAACCAAGAGCCCTTCCCCTGCTGAGACCTCCTCTCCCATTTCCCCCTTTGCCTCCTGCCCTCTTAGGAGCCACAGCTCTTTGGAGACATGAGCACAGGGGCCTTTGCAGAGAGAGTCCTCTTCTCCTCCAGCATTCCCAGTATCCTCCCTCCCTGGGAAGAGAGAGGCAGGATCCTGTGGGAAGGACAGGCAAGTGTGTGGGACAGTTTAGATCTAATTGCTAGACTCCTGGAATACATCCCCCGAATGTCCCCGTTGGCATTCAGGGACTCTGCCTGCCTTAGTGAAGGGCCACACCACGATGAATGATGTGTTGTCGGTGCAATGCAATCGCCGATGACGTCATGAGAATCCTGGCTTTGTGAGAACATGTGCACAGGCCGGAATGCAGCGATAGAGAGGCGGTGGAAGGGCCCTGTTACACTGCGTGACCCAGCTCTCATTGTATAACTCCCGGGCTTATTGGCCCTTTGTTCCTGTTCTCTGTGACAAAGGAATTTTTTTTTTTAACTTTCTGATTAGAAATCAGTAGTGTAAGCTCGCTAATCACCTCTTTGGCTTGGCATGCGGACCCAGAAAAGGCCACACAGTACTTAATCTGTTTGCCAATGTTCTCTCGGTTCCCAGAAGTTCAGAAATGTAGTCAGCGCCCCATTTTTTAAAAAGTTAGACTGTAATTCAGGATACTTCCAACTGTAATTATAATAATAAATGTTCTGAGGTTTATTTCACAGATAGTGTGTTTTAGTTTACTTTTTAAAAAGTTACTTTTAATTGGGGTAAAACATACATAACATAAAATATACCATTTTAACCACAGTGACGTTCATTGTTTTTTAGTTCATTCCCATCCCTGTGGAGCCATCACCACCTTGTGAAAGATAAGCTCTTTTCATCTTGCAAAACTGAAACCCTATCCCCATTAGACACTAACTCCCTTTCTCTCCTCCCCCCAGCCCCTGGCAACCACCATTCTACTCTCTGTCTCTACAAATCTGACTGCTCTGGGGACCTCATGTGAATGGAATCTCAGTACTTGTCTTTTGTGACTGGCTTATTTCACTAAGTATTATGTCGTTAAGGTTCATCCACACTGGAGCTAATAGCAGAATGTCCTTGTTTAAGACTGAGTAATTTTCCATTGTATGTATATACCAACTTTGGTTTATCCAGTCCTTTGTTCCCAGACACTTGAGCTGCTTCCACTTTTGTTTTAAAAAAAATATTTACTTATTTTTTAAAATATATTTTTATTGATTTCAGAAAGGCTGGGAAAGGGAAAGGGAGAGGGAGACAGAAACATCAATGATGAGAGAGAATCATTGATCTGCTGTCTCCTGAACACCCCACGCTGGGGATCCAGCCCGCCACCCCAGGCATGTGCCCTGACCAGGAATCGAACCATGACCTCCTGGTTCATAGGTCAGCACTCAACCACTGAGCCACACCGGCCGGGCTGCTTCCACTTTTTGCCTGTCATGGACAAGGCCACTGTCACAAGTAGTGGCTGCACCACTTCCCATTCCCACCAGCAGTGCGCACGGGTTCCAGTTTCTCCACACCCCCACCAACACCCTTGTTATTTAACGATCCTAAATGGGTGTGTAACGGTTTGACTTCAGATGTGGGCAGAAGCAAGCTGAACCTGCATTTCCCTAATGATTACTGATGCTGAGCATCTACACAGATACTTTTTTTTTTTTTATGGAACGCTTCATGAATTTGTGTGTCATTCTTGCGCAGGGGCCATGCTAATCTTCTCTATATTGTTCTAATTGTTTTTTTGTTTGTTTGTTTTGGTTTTTGTTTTGTTTTTTAGTATATGTGCTGTCGGAGCAAGCACTACACAGATACTTTTTAAACAATATAATTCCTCGGGTCATTTCAAAGCTTGAGAGGCAGTCAAACATACTGTTAAAGCAGCTAAATCCTAGAAGCCAAACTGCCCGGGTTTCATGCTGGGAACGCTCCATTCCTTACTGACTTTGTGAAGGGGGGAAAAAGACATTGACTGAAAAGTTCCAAGATGATGGAACATATCAACCCACAGATCTAAGAAGCTCAACCAACCCCTAGCAAGGTAATCATATGGAAAACCACACCTAGAAATATCTGTCAAATGGCTGAAAATGAAAGAGAACAATGAGAATTATCTCTGACCTCTCATCAGAAACAATGCAAGTGAATAAAGAAATGGAGTAATAATTTCTAAGGTGCTGAAAGAGGGAAAGGAAACTATTGACCTCCAACTCTCTACCCAACAAAAGTAGCATTAGAAAATGAGCGCAGCCTTGGCTGGTGTGGCTCAATAGGTTGGAGTGCTGTCTGTACACTGAGAGGTCACGGGTTTGATTCTCGGGTAGGCCACATGCCCCACCCAGGTTTCAGGTTCGGATCAGGGTGCATAGGGGAAGCAACCAATCTATGTTTTCCTTTCTAAAATAAATAAAAACATACCCTTGGGTGAGGATTTTTTAAAAATTTTAAGAAATAAAGATTTTTGCTTGGCCGGCATAGTTTCATGGTTGAGCTGTTGGCCTATGAACCAAGAGGTCACCTTTCAATTCCTATTCATTTCCCGGCCAGGGCACATGTCAGGGTTGTGGGCATGCAAGAGGCAGCCAATCAGTGATTCTCTCTCATCATCGATGTTTCTCTCTCTCCCTCTCTGAAATCAATAAAAAATATATATATTTTTAAAAAGAAATAAATATTTTTTTTAAATGAGGGCAAAATCAGTGCATTTTCAGATAAAAGCTGAGAGGCATTCTTACCAGCAGACTTATACAACAAAAAATGTTAATAGATATTCTTCAGGCTCAAAGAAAATGACATCAGATGGAAACTTGAATCTGCATGAGAAATTATGTACACCAGAAATATAAAAGACTTTAACATTTTAAAATTTGATTTCTTTAAAAGGTAATTGACTGTTTAAAGTAAATACAATAGTAGTGTATTATGGCTGAATTTCTTTTAAGGGAAAAAAGGAGTTAAACAGGAGATGAGACAAATGGGAAACAATAGGCAAGTTGGTAGACGTCAGTCCAGTGGCATCAATAATTCATGGAAAGTAAATGGACTGTACACTCCAACTAAAAGGCAAATACTGTCAGGTTGGCTAAAAACAAGACTCAAGTGTTGTGGGTTGCCTACAAAAGAGTAACTTTAAATATACATATACAGACAGATTATATACCGTGCAAATACTAACCAAAAACAAACAAAAACAGAAAACCAACAACCACTTGGGATGCCTATAACGACAACATACGTACAAGGTAGACTGAAAAGGGGAGTATTACCAGATACAGGGGGAGAGCTTTGTCGTAATTGGCCAATCCAGCAGTAAGACAGGATAATCCTAAGTGTATACACACCCAATAGCTGAGGGCAAAACACACGAATAAGTGCCTGAATTCAGTAGACCAAGTTTCCCAGCTCATTGTGCGGGGAAGGCTTGATGGACGCATTGCGTCATTCCAGGCCCATCTCCTTTGAGCCAGTGAGGAGGACAGATGTGGGCAGAAGCAAGCTGAACCTCACGGCCTCATTCTGTGCTCAGCATTGTGACCACTGTGTCCTTTCTGTGCCTGGCTGGCCCTGGGCCTCTCTGACCTCAGCCCTTCTAGATCGTTCCTACCTGGGACTCCACCTCTTCTTGCCATAAACCTTTTTCTGCAACCTGCCAGTCTCACCTAAGATGTCAGCCAGGAGGCGGGGTCATGGTTCCTGTGGTTGGAAAGGGCTGGGGTCCTGGAGTGATGGAGATGGGGGTCTGTTTGTCGCTGGGAACTCCAGGTGTCCCAGGACACAGGCTGATGAGCAGTGTTTCCCCTCAGTCTGGCTCCTGCCTTGCAGACACCAAAAGGGGCTGAGTCAGCACCAGGTGGGGCAGGGGAAGGGATTAGGGGAATTTTTAAGCAATAATGCAAAGTCTCCTTGAAGAGGAGGAGGTTCCCAGATGGGGTGTGCCTGGTTGGCAGAGCACTGCGTTGTTTTCAGGTGGGCCAATTTGCTGACAGCCCAGCAATGATTGGTTGGTTGGTTGGCTGATCGATTGGTTTCTGTTGAACTTAAAAAAATTGTGGTGACATGCACATAACAGGAAATTTGCAGTAAGGCATTTTTTTAGTGTCCAGTTCAGTGATGATAAATATATTCACATTGTTGTGCAATCTTCCCCACCACCCAACTCCAGAGCTCTTCATCTTGTAAAACCGGAGCTCTGTCCCCATTAAACACTAACTCCTCATGTACCTCTCCCTTAGCCCCTGGCAACCACCATTCCACTTCCTGCCTATGGGTTTGACTACTCTGGGTGTTCTATGGAAGTGGAGTCAGACAGTATTTGCCGTTTTGTGACTGGCTTATTTCACTTGGTATTATGTCTGTTTCTAAGATTGTCCAGGTGTCAGAATTTCCTTTTTGAAAAAAAAATATTTTTATTGATTTCCAATAAAATCATTGATCAGCTGCCTCCTGCACGCCCCTACTGGGGATCAAGCTCGAAACCCAGGCATGTGCCCTGTTTGGGAATGAACCATGACCTCCTGGTTCATAGCTCGATACCCAACCACTGAGCCACACCAGCCAGACAGAATTTTAAAGGCTGAATAATACTCCATTGTATGTCCCACGTATCTGTCTATCAGTCGGTGAACACTGAGGTTGCTGCCACCTTTCAGCTATTGTGAGTAATGCTGCTGTGAGCATGAGTGTACAGCAATGATTTCTTTCTGTTTAGTTTTGTTTTGTTCGAAGGTAATGAGGTGAATATAGGGGTAAACGTTAGTGGTTCAGGACACTGGTATGACAGCCTTATGTCACCCTTGAGACCTAGAACAAAAAACATTTGGGAGAGCTTATCTTTGCAAATCTGCATATTTGATGGGACAGAAATGTAGAGATCTCTGGGTAGTTGAGGTCTTCAAAGGCTGCCCTACCCTTCTACCAGTCCTTTGCCTTTCGGGGTCCGCATAGCCACTGTCTGAGTTATGGTGTCATTCTGTGCATCCACTATGGTAACAGGCTAAGAGCGTGGCCAGGCTCCAACATCACTTACCAGCAACTCACATGCAACTACTTTGGGAATTTTCTTCCATAGAGCTTTCCCAGAGCAAATTGTTCCCCTTCTCAGAACTTTTCATGGTTCTCCAGTGCCCTTAGAAAACCCCAAAACTTGCCCTAGCTAGTTTGGCTCAGTGGATAGAGCATCGGCCTGAGAACTAAAGGGTCTCAGGTTCGATTTCGGTCAAGGGCACATGCCTAAGTTGCGGGCTCGACCCCAGTAGGGGCATGCAGGAGGCAGCCGATCAATGATTCTCTCTCATCATTGATGTTACTATCTCTCTCCTCCCTCTCCCTTCCTCTCTGAAATCAATAAAAATATATTAAAAACAAAAATAAAACCCCAAAACTGCTTAGCATGACTCAGGGCCTCACTGGCCTTCTCACGTCCCTCCCACTCTTCTTCCCTCCATGCCTTCATTTATTGATTGGTTCAACTGTTCACCCTGTGCCCTGTATTGTGTGTGTGTGCGCCCTGTATTTTTGTATTTGTTTCTGACAAGCATGCCTAATATTGACTCATTCAAATGGTATGTTAAAGGGCCCAGCACATAGTGAATTCTGGAATGTTTGCGATCAGAGTTTTACCTTCTGGGGTGTCATTAGCTCTTCCTGGACACCTTGGGAGCTCAATCTTTTCATCCCCAATGGACAGTTCGGGAACTTGAGCTTTAGAACGGCTGAGAAATGGGGTTTCTCATTTTGGTCCTTGGATCAAATTCAGAATCAGAGCCAGGGTGTTCCTGTGAGTGAGATTGGGCTTGATGAGGTCTGGGAAGCTGGAGGCAGCAAGTGCAATGCTCAGAGGCTCCGGATGAGCTCTGTCTCGCCAAGTGCGGAGGAGGCCTTGCTGGGGCTGAGTTTGATAGAAGAACCACAAGAGGCCAGTGCTGGTAGAGGTTCTCCTAACCAATGCCCAAGTATAAAATGGTGCGGTGGCCCTAGCTGGTTTGGTTCAGTGGATAGAGCATCGGCCTGCAGACTGAAGGGTCCCGGGTTCGATTCCAGTCAAGGCCACATGCCAGGTTGCAGGCCTGATCCCCAGTAGGGGGCGTGCAGAAGGCAGCCAATCAATGATTCTCATCATTGATGTTTCTATCTCTCCCTCTCCTTTCCTCTCTGAAATCAATATATATATAAATAAAAGTACAATAAAATGGTGCGGTGTAGCATTAAGTTGGCTGCCTTCCCAACTCTGGAGGGACCTAGAGTGAGAATAGAAGCTCATGTTAGAAGGACCATGCTTCTCCCTTTATGGGGAACCCAGGAGCAAGGAAGAAGCATGGCCCGAATCTGTGGCATTCGTCCTGGTAAAATTCCAGATGCTCAGCTGGATCAGCAAGAAAGTTGGAGCAAGTGCGTGGATGTGTCTGGACTTTTTCCTCCCATGTGTAACCCCCCAAAACGCTGCTGCTGAAGACAGAAGTGGAATCAGAAAGACCAGTAGAAGGTTGAGTGACAGGCTCATGGTTACCCCGCTAAGGTCACCCATGCTGAGCTGGGCTGCCCACAGTGTAGGAGGTTCTGTGCTGCTTCTAGCATACCATGCTGCCGGCTTTTGCTACGTCTTCCATTTGGAGGCCTGAACATCATTTGCAACCTGAGCTTAATTTGCAACCTTAGCTAGCCTTGGTGATCTCTGCAAGGTGAGGATTTACGCCTGCCTCACAGGCCCTACTGAAGACTAGTGAACACGGCAGGTAAACAGCCAGCAGGCACCCAGGACAGAGTCATTAGGAATGGTGCTATTTTTGGTGAGTCCTTGCTTCATCGGCTCTGCCTTCACTTCGAGGTGCACACAGTCATCACCTGGGACCTGCCCCATGTGGTCAGGATTCTTGGTTGGCTGCACCTGAAGGTGCTGTTGCTGAAGGTTCTGATTAGATACCCGATGCCACACAACCGAGGTTGTTCTTCCTCTTCTGATTAGAGCATTTCCATTGGCTAACACCAGCAATCGTGGGGGATGTATGGGGAATTTCTTCACTTCCTGTTCTCCAAAACTATCTGCGTGACCTCACTGTCTAGTGACTTTGTTTGTCATGGTGTCTGGTACTCAGCCAGCGTCTGTCCTGGGCTGGTGTGCCCTCCCTTTCGCCCACCTCCCATAAAACAGACACAGGGCATTGAGAAAATGAGCCGATTCTGCAGGGTCCAGCGGGGGCTCAGGACCATTCCTGTCTGTGAAGTCGGCCATGCCCTTTGTCTCCCCTTTGGTGAGGGGCCCTTCTCCTCCTCCCCGCTACCCAATATCTCAGCCAGGAAGAAAAGTCTGCCTCAGAGTTCCAGGAGGGCACTCGGTTTTGCATTGCTCTCTGATCCCACATCCCCCCTCCTTCTTCCCCCCCCCCACCTCCGCCCGCCGCAGCAGAGACCTGAGTTATGCTTAGGATGTTACGTCTACTGGCATCAAGGCCCAAGTGACAAGTGGAGAAGGCCCAAGTCAGACAGCACCCAGAAGGTTTTGAGGTTTCTCATTTTATGTATTTAAAAAGGCTCCTGCTTCTTTCGAGACTGAACTTCAAAGGATGCATTCCAGGCCACACTTCCTTTTGGTAAATCTTAACCAGTGTAAATGTTTACTTTTCTGTTGTAAATCTTGGGAGGTAGGGGGAGGAGGGATTTCTGGAGCAGGTGTCCTGCCAGCGAAAGTTAAAACTTAATCTGCCTGGTTTTGGGGTGTTTATAATTCTGGAGCCATGCTAATGACCCTGCAATTAGAAGACACAGCCCTAGCCCCGTGGTCGGCAAACCGCGGCTCGCGAGCCACATGCGGCTCTTTGGCCCCTTGAGTGTGGCTCTTCCACGAAATACCACGGCCTGGGCGAGTCTGTTTTGAAGAAGTGGTGTTAGAAGAAGTTTAAGTTTAAAAAATTTGGCTCTCAAAAGAAATTTCAATTGTTGTACTGTTGATATTCGGCTCTGTTGACTAATGAGTTTGCCGACCACTGCCCTAGCCGATTTGGTTCAGTGGATAGAGCATCAGCCTGCGGACTGAAGGGTCCCGGGTTCGATTCCGGTAAAGGGAATATGCTCAGTTTGTGGGCTCCATCCCCAGTAGGGGGCTTGCAGGCAGCAGCTGATCAGTGATTCTCATCATTGATGTTTCTCTCTCTCTCCCTCTCCCTCTCCCTTCCTCTCTGAAATCAATAAAAATATAATAAACAACAAAAAAAAGAAGACACAGCCGAAACCGGTTTGGCTCAGTGGATAGAGCGTCGGCCTGCAGACTGAAGGGTCCCGGGTTCAATTCCGGTCAAGGGCATGTACCTTGGTTGCGGGCACATCCCCAGTGGGAGGTGTGCAGGAGGCAGCTGATCGATGTTTCTCTCTCATCGATGTTTCTGACTATCTATCCTTCTCCCTTCCTCTCTGTAAAAAATCAATAAAATATATTTAAAAAAAAAAAAAAAAAGAAGAAGACACAGCCTTTTGCCACCTTTGGTGAATTCCTGGCCCCTGTGCCCCAGCCCCACTAGAAGGGAAAGGAATTTAGGAAAACCCACCTTGCCCTGGTAGGGAGGTCAGTGCATGGAAATGAGAGGAGCGGGCAAAGCACTAATTAAGGGAGTAGAAAGATAAAGGGGAAAGCAAAGTGATGTAGTCCTTAAAAACTGTGGCTTTGGTTAAAAGTGTAAATTCTTCCAATGACTGCTAAAAGAAGACTCCATTCCCATGCCACCCTTCCGTGGGTCCCCCTCTCTGCACCCAGGGACATAATACATCACACTGGAGGGTCTTGGGGGTTGGCCTGGGATCCGCCCTCTCCAGGAAAAACTTCTGAGAGTCACCTTGCTGCCTAAGAGACAGCTGAGCAGCAGTGCTTCTCCCAGAACCCATGGCAGGCCCTGCCCCCAACAGGATCACGGAGGAGGCTGATTGGTGGGGCCAAATGCCACAGGTCCCTCTGTATCCTGGATACTGAGAGGGCGGAACGTAAACTGGGCCCAGGGACTGCATTCTTGAAATTTCCCTTTAGCTCAGGAGGAGTCTGCAGGGAAGTGAACCTGACCTTGAAGTTCTTGCCTTTATTTTTTTCCTTCTCGCTTAAAAAAAAAAAAGAGAGAGAGAGATGAGTTACAATCATGCAACACATTCTTTCTGAGGGGGCTGCAAGGTGGGGGCTCCTAAGTCATGTTCCACTCATGACCCAGAGACCTGTCTCTTCCTGGAGCAGGTGCACCGTCTGAGATTCTTGGGCATTGCACACCCTGGAGGCGGTGAGATTCCCGGTGCGGGCTCCCTGGGCACCCACAGTCTCAGCCGCAGTCTCCCAAGTGAGGTGCCACAGAAGTTACCAAGTGCTGTGACGAGAATAGCAGGTGTTAATTGAGCATCTGTTATGTCTCAGGCAATGTGCTATGTATGCTTCATAGGAGCTGGGCCTCCCAACACGGGTAAGGGAGGAATTCTTATGCCAGTTAAGCAGATGCAGAATCAGGGCTCAAAGGATTGAAATGATCTGTCCGTAGTCACACCGCTGGAGGTGGAAGGGCTAGGAGATCTGCTCATAGTCACACAGTTGGGGGTGCAAGTGCCAGGATCTGAGCCTGGACCTGAGTAGGCGCTCCCCAAGCCTCTGTCACTCACAGTCTTCCTAGGGCTTCCCCTTCCCTAGCTCATGTCTGTCTGTCTTTTTTTCTTTAAATAATTACTTATTGTTGAAAGTATTACATATGTCCCTTTTTTCCTCCCACTGACCCCCTCCAGCCAGCCCCCACCTCCCCATAGCTCATTTCATTGTTTATAGAGCCCAACCAGGAAGAAACAGTTACTCTCATTTCCCAAATACTAAACTGAGACTTAGAACATAAGTGGCAGAACCAGGATTCAAACCCAGCGTCATCGGCCCGCACACCCTTGCGCTCCTCTCCCTCAGGGAACCGGGGAGTCTGGTCCTTTAGAGCGAAGCACTTTTCCTCTTGGTCCCCTGATTCCCCGTAAAACAAGGACACTGGGTTTTCACGTGTTTCTACTAATGGAGCCACGTCTTCAAGTGGAACCTTCCACTGCACTCTGGGGTGCAGACCGTCCTGTGCCTCCACGGTCACTGCCCCAGCCTGCCTGGGTGTGGGGGGCCCTTACATTTCTCATCCTCTCAAACACAGCCCTTTGGGTACCTCCGCAGGAGGCGACTTCCAAAGGACTTTCCAGTGTGGTCGGCTGTCTCTGCTTCTGTAATTTGGGGTCCAGTACAAGAGCCAGGGCACGTCCTCATTTTTAAAAGCAGCAGCTCATGGTCACCCACCTCTTTGGGTCCCCCAGACAGAGGGGTCTGAGCCTGGCCCCAGAACACCCTCCCCAAGTGCATAGACCAAGGGTGGGCAAACTTTTTGACTCGAGGGCCACAATGGGTTCTTAAACTGGACCGGAGGGCCGGAACAAAAGCATGGATGGAGTGTTTGTGTGAACTAATATAAATTCAAAGTAAAGGAGCGGAGGGGAGAGCAAGAGAACCGGATAGAACAGCCGGATCCGGCCCGCGGGCCGTAGTTTGCCCACGGCTGGCATAGACACTGACTTGACTGTGGGAAATAGGGATGCACTTTATTGTCCTAAGGGTGTGGTCAGTGTCCTGACTTGCCAGGAAATCCATGTAAATTAGTAGTGATTGCCAGGAATACTGAATGGGCTCAGATCCCCGCACCGTCCCTTCCCAGCTTGTGCCTGTGGGTATGGTACCTAACCTTTAACCTGTGCTTTCGTTTCTCCCGCATGTCGGGAAGGCGATGATGCCCATCTCGTGTTCCAATATTAAGCTAGAGGGTGTATATACTCAACAAACATTAGCCATTATTAATACTCTTGATTGCAAAGCATGTGTTATTTCTGATGTGCCATGACCACCGTCAGGACTTGGCCCCGAGCTGGATATCTGTGGGTTATGTAGAGATCGGAGTGGCATTCTAAGGAAAAGGACCATCGCCCTATTCTCCGCCCAGCCATCCACACTAACTGGTGGTGACAAAATTATTGGGGTCCTGCAAAGAGCTGAAACTTGTAACTTCCTGTCCTCCAGATAACTATCTCTGGGGCAGCTCCCTCCCTCCCCAAATGCTAGGCCTCCTACCCCACTCCCTGCTCTGGGGGAGTCTGGTTTCTACAAGGAGCCCGGCTGCTTCCTACATGTAGCCATGTGTCCTCACACGTGCAGAGGGTCATTGGCTTCCCTGGGGTCCTCGGTCCCTATGATGGGTAGACCAGTTTTCTCCATTTATTCTTAGCACCTCAAAACATTTCTTTTTATTAAGATACTAGAGGCCCGGTGCACGACATTGTGCACTCAGGGGCCCAGCCCTTTAGCAGTCTGGGAGCCCTCGGGGGATGTCCAACTGATGCCTAAGCCACAGTCGGACATCCCGCCGTCGGACATCCTTAGCACTGCCGCCACCACCACTGCGCTCATTGGCTGGCTTGTAGGAACACACTGATCACCAGGGGGCAGCTCCTGTGTAGAGCGTCTGCCCCCTGGTGGTCAGTGTGCATCATAGCAACCGGTCGTTCCGCCGTTCGGTCGATTTGCATATTACCCTTATATTATATTGGATAATTGATATTCAACATTATATTAGTTTCAGGTGTATAACACACTGATTCAGCATGTGCATGCATTGGGAAATCATGACCACAGTAAGTCTAGTTAACATCTGTCACCACACATCACAGAATTTTTTTTTCTTGTGATGCAGTATTTTAAGATCTGCTCTCTTAGCATCTTACAAACATGCAATACAGTCTTATTAACTGTAGTCACCATGCTGTACACTCCATCCCTGTGACTAATGGATTTTATTACTGGAAGTTTATACCTTTGACCCCCTTTACCCTTTACAGCCCCGCCACCCCAGCCTCTGACAACCATGAATCTCTTCTCTGTATCTATGAACTTGGTTTTTTTGTTTTGTTTTTTTTAAGACTCCACTAATTCTCACTGTTTTGCTTAAAGGTCTTGGGCTTTTTCTGTGAAAAGAGAGATATGTGAGTGTTTAAAGACAGCTTTGCAGATAGTATGTAAAAAACTTTTCATTGGCCCAGAAAAAATGTTCGCCAGCTTGCACCTCCTTAGCTTGAGAGAGCCGGGTATCCCCTTGGGAAGGAACGAGCTAGTAAAACCCCGGTTCCCGTCCGAAAGCTGCCACCGGCCTCATGCCTGTTCTTTAGATCGGAACCTCACTCAGTTTGCTCACCTGTAACATGTAGGTTTTACCTTGGCCTTGCAGAACTGTCCTGTGGTCAAGGTAAGATAGCAGATGTGACAACGATCTGTGTAAACCACAAAGTGTGAGATTACAACACAGTTTTCTGAAGTCCCCAAGTTGCTGAGGCATCGGATGAGACCATCGCCAGGAAGGCTCCATGAAGAGGGAAAAGCTCCGTGCATCTCGGTGGCGGTGATGATAGCAACGAACCTCCCACAGCAGGAAGCAGGGAGGGCTTGACAAAGCAGTGCAGGGGGCTCAGATCCCAAGGGGAGACTTCTTTTTTAATATATTTTTCTTGATTTCAGACAGGAAGGGAGAGGAGAGATAGAAACATCAATGATGAGAGAGAATCAGTTGATTGGCTGCCTCCTGCACGCCCCCCATGGGGGATCGAGCCCACAACCCAGGCATGTGCCCTTGGCCGGAATTGAACCCGGAACCCCTCAGTCCACAGGCCGATGCTCTGTCCATTGGGCCAAACCGGCTCGGGCAGGCGAGGCTTCTTTTAGAAGAGAAACTACTTAAAACAGAGGCTAAGCATTTATAGTAAATATTGGGAGAAGAAAAGATTTTATTAGGACTTAATTTTGAGGAACAAAACAGAAAATTATGACAGTAATTGTATTTTACCTTGCATTTAACAAAATTTAAGTTATAGTTGCAACTATGCCCCAATTCTCAGTATGAAAACGTGTTGATTTATATTTTGCATAATTACTTGGGTGCGTGAACAAAAGCAGTAAGGGACAGTTTGCTCTTCTCATTTGGCTTTCCCAGCAAACGCCTAGAGAAGGTCATTTTTGCGGAGTATTGGAGAGAGCTTCACTAGTTTCCCAAGGGCCTCAATTAATTCCTGATTATCTTGGAAGTTCTTCTCTTTGGAAGGGCCTGTTGTCTTTCCTTCATTTTGGTGCGTCTTCTTAGTTGTTAACTGAGGAACTCTGTTGTCTCTCCATGGGTGTGAGTGGGTGGAGTAGCTTTTAGGATCACTTTCACCAACTTGGTGAAATCCTGCATCCGTTAGAATACCTGCATCTCCCTTTCAGTTGATATGCATTGTATTTGCATTGTTTAGTCAACTGCTAAGACATCTAACCAACACAGTAAGATGTTGTCTTAAAATATTAATAAGCTGGCCTGGCTCGTGTGGCTCGATTGGAGCATCATTCTGTGCCATTTGATTCCCAGTCAGGGTACCTATCTAGGTTGTGGGTTCAATCCCCGGTGGGGCATGTACATGAGGTAACCGATCAATATTTCTCTCATACATGGTGTTTCTCTCTCTCTCTCTCCCAACCCCCCCCCCTTCCCTCCATTCCCCTCTCTCTACAAAGATCAGTAAAACATATCCTTGCGCGGTGATTACAAAAGAAGTGTTACTAATCTGGGCTGAACATGGATATTAAATGTGGAGTAATATTTGCTTTTTATAAGTGCTCAGTTCATGGGTTAAATTTTTAGATTGTGATGATTTGTGCTTCCCCGAGTGAAGCACAAAAGTAGGGATCAAAGTAATAATAAATATCCAGGTATTGAGTTTCCCATGATCAGGAGTGTGGGCTGTGGAGTCAGGATGCTTGGGTTTGAATCCCTGTGTCTACTTGTATGATCGGTGTGACCCTTGACAAGTTAATTAAATTATCAATTTTTACCACCTACATAAAGCGGATATTGTTAATTCCTAAATCATAGGGTTTTTATGAGGGTTAAATGAAACAGATATAATCCTGTTCTTAATAAAGCTGCCTGGTGAGGAAAAGATATAATAATTTTTTAAAAATGAGGCAGATAGTTGAAGTCAAGAGCTTAGTTTAGTTCCTGAAACTTTGTATATCCTCAGCTGTGTTTATTATTATTATTAAGTGTTGTTCACGGTTTTCAGCAGTATTTTTTTACTCATCTGTGTCACAGTTCTTCTGTGAGTGACAATGTCAGTGACAGTGTACATCCAAGTCCAAGGTCTAAAATAAATGAGGCTACCTCAGGAAGGAGGCCTCTCAGAATCACGTCAAGATTGCATGCAAGGACTTTGTATGGTGTGAGAGGCTCTACCCAACATCACCTGGGTAGGGAGGAAGGACTGACCCTGGCTCCTAACAGAATCAGATGCCAGGGGAGGCACGCACCTGCAAGAGCGTTGCACCCAGATGCCTCAGCTGGCTTTCCAGCGGCCTGGAGCTCTCTGCTCCCTGAAATTAATCAGGTGCCTTGTGTCTGATGTAAGAAGCAAAGAGGAGAAGGGTGTGGGAAGGGCAGGTTCTTGCAGACAGATGTCAGCAGGTCTGGAGTTAGGCTAGATATTTTGGAGGTGCAAAAACCCTGTAAAGCGATAGCACACACCTCGCATGCCTGAAATGCTTGTCGAGAGAATTAAAGGCATGCAGAATACATTGGAATACGTCCTGTTTTGCAATTAGCAAAGGAATTCAGCTGAACCATTGTTGAAAAACCTGTGCTACTGGTTAGGATTAGTTAAAAAGTAAAAGCTGGGGACCTCCCAGGGCCCAACTTTGGTATGCTGTTTGACTGAGATTGCTCCATAAATTGATGGCAGTTTGGAAATTATTGCCAGACTGTTCTCCTTTAATGCGACAATGGATGTGTGGGTCCCTGTAGAAGGATTTGAGCAGGGCCCGCGTGCTTAAATCAGGCAGAGTCTCAGTTCCAAGATGCTTTTCTTCTGATGTTGGGGCACCGGACAAATGTTCTGAGGGTCTCTTGGGAGTCTCAGGAGGCCAAGCGGGGCAGTGGGGAGCTGAGCAGAGCAGGAAATGAGCCTGCGGCCTCTGGCTTAGCCAGGCTTTCGTCCCTAGCCTTAAGCAAATCAATCTGTGACACTGGGCTTGTACTCAGGTTCCTCCTTCCTTTCCTATGAGGTCCTCAGAAATCCCCCCAGGTACTGGCATCAATCCTCACCCAGTCTCTGAGTGACAGATCCCTCAGAGGCCAAGGTCAGGGTCTCTCCAGGTCAGCTGCAAGGACCTTGGAGCACCCAGGCACTGTTTCCTGGGGCCTGGGATGCTGTGAATTCTTGAGACCCATGATTTAGGAATTAACAATATCCGCTTTATATAGGTGGTAAAAATTGATAATTTAATTATCTTGTCAAGGGTCACACAGATCATAAAAATAGACACAGGGATTCAAACCCAATAGGCAATTTCACAACTGCTTATTGAGCCCACTGGTCTTGGAGGGTCCATTCACAGCCTTCCCCACGCTCACCCTGCCCCACCTGCAGAAGGAGTTTGGAGTTCTGTGCCACCGATCCCAGCGGCTGCTCTAGGATCTCCTGGAACCCTTTGCTGAGATACTGGTGTTGAAGAAAAGGCCGTGTGAAGCCCTTGCTCATCCTGCTGGCACCTGTATGTGGGTCCCTCGCTTAAGGGGAGCCGAAACCCTGTCTTTGCCGTTCTGTCAGCTCATGGCTTGATCTGGACACAGCCTTCATTTTCCTACCTATGCCCTCAACTCAAGTGTCGGGGCAGGGGGTGCTCTGAAGAAGGTGCTGAGGTATCCCTGTGAGAATCTCTTTCATTTCTTAGCCCTGGTGAAATCGGATAGGTTTTAGAGTGTGTGATTTTTTTTTTTTTTTAATAAAGTCATTGTCAAGTAAAGTCAGTTTAAAAACCAAATCCCTATATAGTCACTCGCATCAGATGTGCCAGGCACTATTCTGTCCACCGTCCCCTGGGGGTATGCACTGACCTCTACGGTCCTGATGCCTGACCTTGGGGAGGTCACTGTCTACAGGAAAGACTGTCAGTCATTTGAAGCAAAGCTGGGATCTGACCTGGTGTAGAGGGTCAGAGGGTTCAGGCGATGCTGATTTAATTATTCGCCTTTCCCACCATGATAAGCAGTACTGAGCACCTACCGTGTCCACGCGCTGTGCAGACGCCTGCATGCCTGAGCCCCTTTCCCCCTAGGAGGGGGCTGTTACTGTCAGCCCCATCTGACAGGTGCGGGGTGGGTCACTGAGAGATGAAGCCATATGTGCAGGGCAACTGCTCTGTGTTCACGTGTGTGTGCATGTGCACGTGTGTGCGTGCGTGTGCCACGTGTGTTAGGGTGCGGCTCGGTTAGACCCCAGCCGTCACCCTCACCCTCTCTACTGTTTTCCCGCCAAGGAGGGACACGTCCCCAGGATGTTTGCGGGCTTTATTCCGCCTGGGCACTTACCCAGGCTCCTTTAATCCGCGGCCGGATGGGACGAGCTGCTGGCGCTGCTGGCAGAGGGAAGGGCCGCCCCGCATTGTCCTGCTCGTGAACACACCTCCTGAGGAGTTCCGGGGTGGGGCGGGAGCTTGGCCGGGAGCACAGGCCTCCCTTTATCCCACCTCGACATGGGGACATTGGATGGGCCCGTGGAGCCTCAGCAACGTGCCAGCTGGGGGTGCCGGCCATCACAAACCAGGCTTCTCCGAGGAGGAAGCCAGAGGCCTCTCCGGAAAGCTGGGGTGGAGGGACGAGGAGTAGGTGTCTGGTTAGGGTCCACTTGAGAAACACAAAGAGAGGAGCAGCCCAGGAAAGGGCCTCAAGAGGTCTCTTCCTGAAGGTGGCCCAGGAGGAACTGGAGTGGGTGTGGGGTGACCCTCAAACTATATTCTGGGTTCTTTGTTGGGGATGTGGGAAGAAAGGGGTTTCTCTGCTGGTGGACAAGTTCCCGGGTAGTCTGAAAAGTATGGTAGCTCACGTGCCCGACTGCTTTCCAGCCTGCTGCGTACACACATCGTCCCATAATGCTCCCCCCGCCCCCAATAGCCCCATGAGGTGGGGGACTGTGGTTATCCCCATTTTGCAGGTGGGTAACTGAGGCACGGCAGTGTTAATTGACATGCCCAAAGTTGTAGAGCTGGTAGGTGGAGGAGCGAAGTGGGTTCTCCTCCCAGCTCTGCCTCTGAGTGACCCTGGCCAAGTCACTTCCCGTCCCTCACCTCAGTTTCCTCATCTGCAAAATGAGATGACTGGGCACAGCGATGTCAAAAGTCCTTTCCGAACCCCGAGGCCCTGTGATCGTGTCACAGGGACTTGCAAGGTCATTCAGCCCCAGAATAACCTTGTAGGGGCACAGCCTCTTGGGCACCTAGGTTTCCGACCCTCCTGCCCAGCTGTCCCCATGCACACCTGTTTCTGAGCAAGCCTTGTAAAATCTCCTTCTGTAAGTCGCATTTCCTTTTTGTGTTGTTTTCCAACGCTGAGTTCAAGAAGGCTTTTCTGTCCCCTGTAAAAGCTCTGCCCCCCCCCCCCAATCTCTGCAGGGTTCCTCCTTCAGGATGGCCTTGCAGGCAGGTGGTTACCAGCCCTCTGGTGTTTACCGAGCATCAGTCACAGGACGTGCCCATTTCCCCCAGTCCGCGAGTGGCTCTGCTAAACTGGGACCTACTCCCAGCTTAGGCGCATAGTAGGTCCTCAGGGAGTGCTACTCCCCCCCAACCTGGCTCTTCTTCCCTTTGCTTCTCTTTGCGGGCAGAAGGAGGAGGAGAGCTTGGAGCGGGGCTGACTGCCTCCGGTCCATTGGGCCGGGGTCTCCCAAGCCCACCTGCTCTTGGAAGAGTTGGTGTGGACCGGCAACTCCACCAGCCCCAGCCCTGTGACCAACAGCAGCCTCCTTAGTGACGCCTACCAGGGGTGGGCAAACTTTTTGACTCGAGGGCCACAGTGGGTTCTTAAACTGGACCAGAGGGCCGGAACAAAAGCATGGATGGAGTGTTTGTGTGAACTAATATAAATTCAAAGTAAAGGAGCGGAGGGGAGAGCAAGAGAACCGGATAGAACAGCCGGATCCGGCCCGCGGGCCGTAGTTTGCCCACAGCTGGCCTAGGCTCTCAGCACAGAACTGAGACCGGGAGGTTCGTCCAGTGACTCTCACTGTCCCGCACGCTCTCCAGCCAGGACACTCGGCTTGTTCCACGTTCTCTTTCCAGTCTTCCTGGAGTGGCAGCCGGTGCAGGAGAAGGACCGGGTTTGGATTCGGCTCCCGGAGCTGCTCCTTTGTAGCTGCAGGACCCCCTTTCCTGTCAACTGACCGTAATCTGAGTACCTGCCTCTAGGGGGGTTGGGGTGTCAGAGGAGAGCATGCACATGGGGTGCTGAGCAAGCAGCCTGGCATGGGGCAAGGGCGCAATACACACTAACAGACACGATTGGAAAGATACTGTCCCACTTGTTGAGTGCTGACCACTGAGGCACAGCTGGCTTCCGGTCCCCATTGCTGCCCAGCACTGTGACTTGGGGCAGGTCAACTCCCTGAGCCTCAGTCACCATCTGAGATATGGGCTATCCGCTTCAGGCAGCTCTCTCCTGTGCCCAGAAACTCTAGTAGTTACTCAGGTGTCATTCATTGGACCCCACTTGGTGCCAGAGCCTCCAATCCCCCTCCCCCACCCCCGATTGTCAGAATAACTTTGTTTTACTAACTGCATGGTGCGTGGTGGTTAAGAGCACAGAACCTGCTTCCCTGGGTTCAAATCCCAGCCCTGCGACTTTCCAGCTGTAGGGCTTTGAGCAACTGGCTTAACCTCTCCATGCCTCAGTTTCCCTCTGAAAGGCAGATAGTAATCCTTAATTATACAAAGTACTGTCTTCACGGGATTGTTATGAGGAAGAAATTGAGTTAATATGAATAAGTCTTTTTTTTTTTAAGATTAAAAACATCTTTATTGTTGAAAGTATTACATATGTCCCTCCCCACCCCCCATTGACCTCTTCTACCCCTGCCCCCGGCCTTCACCACACTATTGTCAGTGTCCATGTGTTATGCATATAAGTATACAAGTTTTTTGGTTGATCTCTTCCCACCCACCCTCCCCTGCGTTCCCTCTGATTTTTAGAGAAAGGAAGGGAGAGGGGGGAGAGAGAAACATCGATGTGATAGAAATATTGATCCGCTGCCTCCTGCCGGCATGCCTGCAACCTGGGCATGTGCCCTTGACTGGGAATCCAACTGGCAACCTTTTGATGCATGGGACGGTGCCCAACCAACTGAGCCACACTGGCCAGGAAGACATGTGTAACTCATAGGACAATACCTGCGGAATTGTAATGCTCTATAGATGAGAACTGTTAGTTATATTACTAACGAGGCGAATGTTATTACTATTACCAACGAGGTGAATGACTGAACTTCCAAGCCCATGTTTCTTCTATTCCACTAGCAGCCTCCCTCTCACTTGGAAACCCTTCTGTGTTTTTGGGGCCCTTCTCGGGGCCTGGGACTGCTGCTCCCCTGCCGCCTCTCATCGCTGGGGTCCCCAGACTCACCTCAGCAGGCTCACCTTCCTCTCCTGCCTTCCCTAGGGAGAGGCCACCACTGACCTCCCCTCCTCCCAGCCTCCCCTGGAAATACCCCATGACTGGCCTGGTGCTTCCTTCCAGAATTCTCGTCCAGTCCCATGCTCTTCTTCCAGACCCTGAAGCAGCTCTTGCCCGTTGTATGTAAAGCTCTTAAGTAAAGGGACAGGATGCTGCTGCTGTGCAAACAGGTGGCAACCCTGCCGAGCCTGAGCCTTCTAACTCCTGCCACCCTCGGGGAGCCTGACCTCCCTGCCCCAGACCCGGTCTTTAGCTGGTCCTCCAGAGCTGCGTGCCGTCGGGCCAAGGATCCCAGCCCCGCTCGAGGCACTTCCCTCCGCTGCAGTGCCTGGTGGTGGAGGGTGAAGACATACAACGCTATTGACTTGGCTGAACAATGGCTGCCCTTCAGGACCCAGGCTGCTTCCTGCTTCCTCTCGGGAGCCTCCTGGGAGCCGTCCAGCGCGGGCATCTCGCCTTTCTCTCTGGATCCCGTGGCACCTTTCACGGACCTTTCACTTCCAACAACGTCGTCTTTGTTCTCATTCCTTCATGTGCTAGTATACGACCATGTGTGAATGAATATGTTTATTTCCAGCTTTCACCTTACCTATAACATTTGGTGCTGGGCATAGAGTAGCTAGGTAAAAGGTATTTGTTCATTAGCTTAGGCTCTTTCAAAAATGAATGTGTTTTCATCTTCTTTTTCAATATTAAGGCACTTGAGCAGACGTAAATCAGGGGTTCAGTGTTGAATCTTTTCTCTTTGGTTGCCTGTTGTCCAAGGAAAAGCGAAATTTTGGAAATACATCTTCACTTACCTTTTAAAAAGTCATTCTTTTAAAAAATTTTTTTTTGTTTTTATTGGTTTCAGAGAAGAAGAGGGAGATAGAAACATTAATGATGAGAGAGAATCATTGATCGACTGCTTCCTCCATCTCCCCCACGGGGCATTGAGCCCACAACCTGGGCATGTGCCCTGACCAGGAATCGAACCATGACCTCCTGGTTCATAGGTCAATGATCAACCACTGAGCCATGCCAGCCTGGCCGGGGGGAAAAAGTCATTCTTTATTTCCTCCATTCTACATTTTTTGGGAACCTGGGGTGTGCCTAACACTAGCACTGTCTTAAGCACAAAAGTCAGTAATTATTCTGAAGTTTATGGGATCCTTGGGTCTGACGTTTGCCCGTCTGCAGAGAGAGGTCTGGATGCCATGTAGTCCACTCCATCAGCGAGTTTCTCCTCCATGGACCTGTTTGGGTCCTGTCGGTTCCTGTTCTTTGGTAGTTTCCAGTTTGCTGGGTGTGGGTGGCGGGCAGCGAGGGTCCCGGGTGAGTGGTTCTGTACTAGGCCCCGGAGGGGGACTGTGGGCTTTGCCTTGGGAGGGAGGGAAAAGGAAAAAAAGTGACAAGAAAAGAAACGCCAAACCTTTCACCCAGGGGAGGAAGGGATGCTCACAGTCCTCTGTTTCATTCATTCATCAGAGTAGTAGGGGCATCAGCCAACTCTGGGCCACCTTAATAAGACCTAGGTGAGCTCTCAGGCTTTCTCCATCTGGGTGGGAAGGTCAGATAGACTGTCAACATGTCAATCAAACAAACACAGTGATAGAAAGGAATGGGAGGGCCCACTCAGACAGGGCTGCGTGGGAAGGCTTCTTAGAGATGGCATTATTGCTGAGAGCTGATGGACAGAGGGCAACAGCTGTGCAAAATGTGGACAGACGTGTGGGCAGGGATTGGTCGCAGCATGGCATCCTGGGCGGAGGGAGCTGCGTGAGCAAAGGCTGTGAGGTGGGAGTTAAGTTGCCGAGTTGTGAGAATTGGAAAAAATAAGGCTGCAGAGGTGGGAAGGGGCTGGGCCCTGGAGGCCCTGTGCAGGCCACGGCAAGGAGTTTGGATGCATTCTGGTGTAGGTGGCCAGACTTGGCAAGGATTGAGCCGGAGAGTGACAAGACTGGATTTATTTTGTCTTAATTTTAATATTTTTTAATGGAAAAGTGGCGAGCAGGAAGGAGCGGGCAGAAGAACGGAGAAAGCCACCAGTTGCCGAAGTGTAGAGAGAGTGAGGGGCTGAGAGAGCGAGATGTCAGTGGTTCCCCTGGGACCATGATGGGGACAAATGCAGAGTTGTGGGGTTTGGGAAATCCAGCGGGCGAAGGTCCAGGCCATTGACTGTGAAAGCTCGAAGCTCAAGGATCAGTTTTCCCTTCCAGGTAGAGAATGGAGAGTGAGCCTCGGGGAAGAATCCAGGCTCATCAGCCAGACCCATAATGCAATCTTGCCACAGGGTTTCTACTGGTTAGACTTTCTCAGCAGACTTCATTTTGGAGAGAAAGTAGAAGGAAGCAAAGGGGCTCACACTCCTTGAGCCCTGAGCTGTGCCGGGGAGCCCACTGCAGGAGGTCCCAAAGGCCCTTGCCCAGTCCCCTGACCTCGTTAAGGCTCCTGTGTTGGTGTCTGTGGACAAGAAGCTGGAGCACACCGGTGTCCAGCCAGGGCCCTCTCCAGCAGCGGCTGGGAGAGTGTCTGGCCCACACCCTGCTGCATCTGGGAGTGCAGTGATGGAGGCAGCAGTGGCTCCCGCGTAACTGAAACCTACAGACCATCCACAGGATCCTTTCCGCCCTGGGTGTCACCTGCGTCTCCCAGGACTGGAGCAGAGCTGTCCAAGGGCTGCGGGACGCCCGGGCCAGGGAGAGTTTTCCCTCTCCGTGATGATGTTTATACTAATGAGAATGAAACAGGAGCAAGAGACCGAGGCTTGGGTTATCCATTGCCCGGAAAGGAGAATTGGCTGCTGCTGCACTTCTCCAGTTACCAGCTGGGAATGAGAGGGGAGGCCCATGGAGACCGTGGATGGTGGAGGGGACCAAGCAGTAGGCCAGGGCTCAGGTGGCCCCCGTCCAACCCTGGCACAGACCAGGGACCCGGGAGTCCTGTCCGTTTAGGAAAGTCTGGAGTGTCGTTTTGCTCATCTGTAAAATGGGGGAATAGTGTTGATGGGAGGGAATGATGCTGCCGTAGTGATGGTGATTTGAGACTCAAATTAAGGTCAAGGATGCAAAGGCACTCCGAGAGCCCCACCACACACTTCTCTCTGTTAGGACCAGCCAGACTTGGGAGGTAGGGGCCTGGCTCTGAACCCCGCGGGGACTCCCAGGGAAACAGTTCTCTCTTAGTTTGTTCTCCTGTGAACACTCGCTCGGTGCCCACTCCTACAAGATGCTGGAGTTCCGGTGACTCATAAGACACTGTCAGGTTCCGGTGACACTCACGGAGGTGACTGACATAGAAACAAATAACCGAAGTATACATATTGTGAAGAAGTAGTTCTCCAACCCCTGCAGGTGTCCGGGGAAAGGTGTTCTGGGCAGAAGGAATGGCAAGGGCAGAGGCATGGGATGTGTGAAGTAGCGTGGAGAGGGCATTGGGTGGTCTCGGAGCCTTGTCCTTACCAGGCCAGAGCATCCTCGGGGCAGAGAGGGTCAGGGGGTTCAGCTCTTACTGTCTAGTATTGTAACCATGGCCATACCACAGTTTGTGTTGTGACCTATCAACTTTCTGATTGACACCCAAAATATTCCAAGTGGGTCCCCATTTATCACCCCCACCAGCATTCCTCCAACAGAACCTAGTGGATTGTAATTTGGGGTGATTGATAATGTGTTTTTTTTCTCTCCTCTATGATCTTCATACCCAGATGCTGGGAATGGGGGGAGTATCTAGAAACAATTTTCAAGTCTCCTTCGGGCCTCTCACCTCAATCCCTAGATAAACCCCCAGGCTGGTCCCTTCTGGGGTCCGTGGGCTTTAGGAGGAGACCCAGAAGGGCCGACTCTTCCTCCCCGGGCAGCTGGACCCGGGCCACGCTGGGCACTCCTTGGCCTCCACAGTGCTTTGTGGCTCCACTTCTAAGCAGGGATCATGTAGTTACTGTTTATGCTTGTTGACTTTCAATATTTTCATGCTTTTCTATACTTTGAATTTTTCTACAAGAAAAATTTTATTGTATTTTATTTTTAAACTAGAGGCCCGGTGCACGAAATTTGTGCACTGGGGAGGGGGGGTGGGTGTCCCTCAGCCCAACCTGCACCCTCTCCAATCTGGGACCCCTCGGGCGATCGGGCCTAAACAGGCAGTCGGACATCCCTTTCACAATCCGGGACTGCTGGCTCCCAACTGCTTGCCTGCCTGCCTGCCTGATTGCCCCTAACTGCTTCTGCCTGCCAGCCTGATCACCCCCTAACCATTCCCCTGCCAGCCTGATCAACGCCTAACTGCTCCCCTGGCGGCCCGATCATCCCCAACTGCCTTCCCCTGACAGCCCAGTCACCCCCAAATGCCCTCCCCTGCATATTCCCTCTTTATTAGATAGGGTTTTTTCTTTAACATATTGGACAGCCCTAACTGGTTTGGCTCAGTGGATGGAGCATCGGCCTGCAGACTCAAGGGTCCCAGGTTCGATTCCGGTCAAGGGCATGTACCTTGGTTGTGGGCACAAACCCAGTGGGGAGTGTGCAGGAGGCAGCTGATTGATGTTTCTCTCTCATAGATGTTTCTAGCTCTCTATCCTTTTCCCTTCCTCTCTGTAAAAAATCAATAAAATATATTTTTTTAAAAAGAAACATTTAAGATTCCTCCATATCTGCCTGGCTAGTGTGACTCAGTGGTTGAGACCCCAGGCTGCCGCCGCTGGGAGGGGATCAGCTCCGTGGGGGTGCGCGCCCCTCCCAGGCTGAGACCCCCGGCGGGGTTGAGAGGACTGGGCACCACCATCTTGTGGCTATGGGCACCACCATTTTGTCACAGAGTGACAGTTAATTTGCATATTATTCTTTTATTAGATAGGATATATTTTGATTTTTTTACAGAGAGGAAGGGAGAGAGATAGAGTCAGAAACACTGATGAGAGAGAGACATCCATCATTTGCCTCCTGCATACTCCCCGCTGGGGATGTGCCTGCAACCAAGGTACATGCCCTTGACCGGATTGAACCGGGACCCTTCAGTCCGCAGGCCAACGCTCTATCCACCGAGCCAAACTGGTTAGGGCTACAAGAAAAATTTTAGAATGACTTTTATATTAAGGGCAAGTAAGAGATTCTGAACAGAAGGACTGAAGTTGGGTAGAAAAATATTCTTGATAATTTTCGTTTTTTAGGGGGGTTGGGGTGGGAGTGTCTTCTCTCTGGTTGTAAAAGCAAAAACAGCCCTGTGGTTTGGCGCAGTGGATAGATCGTCGGCCTGAGGACTGAGGAGTCCTGGGTTCGATTCCAGTTAGGGACACATGCCTGGTTTCAGGCTCGATCCCCAGTAGGGGGCGTGCAGGAGGCAGCCAATCAATGATTGTTTCTCATCACTGATGTTTCTATCTCTCTCTCCCTCTCCCTTCCTCTCTGAAATCAATAAAAATAGATATTTAAAAGCAAAAACAACTGAGAAAACCTGAACTGTATCCCCAGCATGGAAGGGCAAATACTGTCAACATTTTGGAATTTTTTTTCTCTTACATTTTCCCTCTTTCTTGCAGGCAGGTATGATTTCGCTGTGTGCACAGTTTCGTATCCTGCCTTTTTCCACTTCTTGTAAAATTCTGTAGTAAAAGCATTCTCCCTTCCTTCATTTAAAATGCTTCGTGAGCATACATTTTAAACAGTTGCATCAAATGGTTAGAGCCATAGTTTACTGACCATTCATTTCCTGCACATACTGATCTGTGTTCATTTCCTCCCTCTGGTAAGCAATTCTGCACTGAACATCTTAGTCTCCTGGGAGGGTGACGACAGCAGCAAGTCCCTGATGCATTTGTCTTCGGGGCAAGTGGGTGACGATGCGGAGGCGCCTCCTTTTAGGAGTCTCTTCAGGGTGCCTCCCTGACTCTTGTTCTGTCCTTCTTCAGCTCCCGGGTTGAGGTCCAGGAATGAGCATCTTGTACCATTTATCCAAAAGGCAATTCTTTTTCTTCTTGTCTCCTACATGCTCACCCACAGTGTTCCTGGTTAACTTCCTGATATTTGTAGCCAAGGCAAGAGTAGCCCCCTAATTTTTAAAGTTTAAAACTATAGGGGGTGGTGTTCAATTCTGCAGTATTTTTATTTATTTATTTATTTATTTATTTATTTATTTATTTATTTATTTAAAAATATATTTTATTGATATTTTACAGAGAGGAAAGGAGAGGGATAGAGAGCTAGAAACATCGATGAGAGAGAAACATCGATCAGCTGCCTCCTGCACACCTCCCACTGGGGATGTGCCCGCAACCAAGGTACATGCCCTTGACCGGAATTGAACCCGGGACCCTTCAGTCCGCAGGCCGACGCTCTATCCACTGAGCCAAACCGGTTTCGGCAATTCTGCAGTATTTTTAAAATCCCCTCTTCTGGCCACCCAGTCATGTAGAGTCAGCTGTCTCCATTCACTTTCTGAGTAGTCCTTAAGGCCTGAATTCAAATTCTCAGTCTACACCGTAAGAGCCACATGACCCACGGTCAACGTAATACCGCTCTCTGTGGCTCCGTGTACTCATTGAGACCAGGGGCTTGTGATGGGAACCGCTTATCTGGGAGGCTGTGAGAATTTACTGACCTGTCACATGTGTGACGTGCAGAGCATTGTCAGTGTCATTGTTCCCTAAAGGTTTTGACGCTGGGTCCTTACAAAGGGTCATGTGGGCCACTTCTCAGGCACTGGATGTCGTGACAAAACGGTACCACGAGATGCCACACCTGGGGGGACTGGTTGTGATGGAGTCCATACCCCTTGCTTTCATTCATGAGGCCCACAGGGGAGAAGGGACTTGACCGAAGTCACCTGTCCGAATATAAGGTGTGCCATCATAGTGCTGCTCCGGTGGGCAGGCAGCTGGAAGGGTGATGGGGACCCTGCACGAGCCTGCTGGGTGCTTGCTTGATGTCCAGACCCTGGGCGGGCTCAGGGTGGGGCTCAGCTGATGCTCCAGATCCCACCCATTCATTGCCTGTTAAGCCCCCAAGTCAGTCCCCAGACCAGCTAGGGAGCTGTGGAAGGTTAGGAAGAACATATACAGGGTGGGGTCAATGTAGGTTTACAGTTGTTTGTATGGAAAATAATACAATAATTAATAAATAATAATTTAAGGATAAACAACGTGTTTTGCGTACTCACCACTGTAAAGCTACTTTTGCCCCATCCTGTATCCCTTATATTTTCTTTTGTACCAGGCAGGTGATCCTTTTGTCCTCCCTCTCCCCCCAGCACATGCCTGTGTGCCTCTTAAGCCAATTGGAAATTCATACATTCTCCCCTGGCACCAGAGCCCGAGGCGTCTGCCAACCTGTGGGTTTCTTTTCCGTGTGGCTCACCATCTGGAGTGGCCACCTGGCCTCCTTGTGGGCTGTGTGTGGGCGCGTGTGCGCCAGGCACCCATGTCCCAGGGCCAGGGTATTGTGTCCCCTCTCTGTGCTTGAATGGCTGGCTGAGCCGGGGCACAGAGGACAATGCCCAGAGCCCTCCCGGCAGTCTGAATGAATAATTCATATTGTATCTGCCGCCTTCCAGGGCTTCCCAAAATAGCTGTTTTAATTGCTTATTTGTTTCGCTGCTGACTTGGACTCGCAGCCTTCAGCTCAGAGCACTTCAGTGGTTAACGTTGACTTGTAGGTAGGGCTTCCCTTCAGGGAACAAGTCTATTTATTTTCTCCTTTCGAAAGAAATGACGGGAAAAAGAACCCCTTCAAGAAAGAAACCCTTCAAGAAAGCCATACTTTTCAGAGGCGAAACCCATCTTTTCAACGCCTGCGTGCGGCTCCTTTGTGATTGGTTTCTGTAGGCCTCTGTGGCCCTGGTGAATAAAGAAATAGCAGTCAGAAGAACAGACAAGGCGAGCTTCTGGGTGGCATCAGTCTGCCCTCATGGTGCCACCAGCACAGGCTTGGGCATCTACAGCTTTCAGCCCCTCAGACGCAGCCAGGAGGTGCTGACTTGTGCTTCCTAGACAAGCCAGCGGCAGCATCAAGGAAAGGTATCAGGAAGGCCCTACCTGCCCAGGTGAGCAGCCTGGAGGACGGCCCTGCCCTGCTGCCTGTGGAATTTTAGGGAGGTGGCAGTGCCAGTTCCCCTGGGGCTCTGGCAGGATGCCTCCAGTGTGACACGCGTGGCCCAGCTTCAGAAGGGCTTCTTTCAGGGGTCCTGGTATAAGGGCCTGGAAACGCGGGGCGTTTGGAGCCCCCTATGTATGCATCCAGGGCCAGCAAGAGGTAGCGAGACATCGTTGGAAGGGCCTGGGCAGGTAGAAGCCATGTGTGGGTTACAGCGTGAGATGACAAGTGTCACCTGAAGACACAGCACCCAGAAGACCCCAGGTGGTTGCCACGATGGGGCCAGTGGGCTTTGGCGTCTAGTTCTGCACCTGCAGCAGAGCCAGGCTGCCTGTAGGCCAGATGCAGGCAACACCTTTACTGCCTCCTCCCCAGCCCTGCTCGGCCTTCTGTTTACACTTGGATGCAAAGGGAGAATGGCTGATTTAATGTGGCGGGAAAGAAAATGATGTTCATTTGAAGACCTACTCTGTGCAGAGTGGTTGAGAACCTGAGTTCCCAGATCAGATCCAAATGCCGGCTCTGTGCTTCCTGGCTGTGTGACCTCGGGCCCGACACAGTTTGCTGTAAAACATGCCATGTTGTGCTGGCAACAGCCTCATACGTCTCATGTTTGCCGGGTCTCTTGATGGCATCAGTTTTCCATGTGCTTCATTTAACCTCATATTGTTTTGTAAAATTGTTTTGTAAAATGCTGTGCAGGTTTGCAGCCTAGGAGCAGCAGGCTGTACCATCCAGCCTAGGTGTGGGTAGGCTGTACCATCCAGCTTTGTGATAAGTGATGTTCGCACAACAATGAAATCACCTAACGATGCGTTTCTTAGAACGGATCCCCGCTGTTAAGCGGCACACGACTGTGCTACGTTTGTGTATCCATTCAGCCGTGAGTGGACGTTTGGGTTGTGTCCAGCTTGGGGTTATTACAATCGATATACCACTGATTTTAAGAAGCTCTGTTTTGTGTGCCACTAAGAAAAGACAAAATGCTGCCAACTGAATAATGACCCAGAGTTTTAAAACTAACTAGAATGTTCGTTTATTACTCATTGAAATAAACCTCTCAAACTTAGATTTTTTAAATATATACCAAAAAAAAAAAGCAAAGAAATAACATAAATAAAACCAAGCTCCATTGTTCCTAAAACGCCTTCCTATTCTACATCCAGTTCTTTGGAGTCACAAATGATTGCTGTCTGTGCTTTTTGATATTGTCCCTGGTGCCCTCAAGAGTGGTGGTGCAGCAGGCAGCCCTGTTATGAGGACCAGAGGAATTCAAAGCTTGGGCGCTGGGCCCTGAGGCCAGCGTGGCAATTATGTGCAGTTAGCCTACTTTGCACTCCTGCTTCGGGAATGCTGCTCAACGGGTCTGCTCGCCACCTCCTCCCCGCGCCCCCCCCCCCCCCGCCCTTCCCCGCAACCATCTGGTTTCCAGGGGTTAAAAGTGCTCCACAGTTGTCTCTGTGATTTTATCCCAATGACACCTTTCATGTCTGTGCAC
The DNA here is from genome assembly GCF_963455305.1 of Plecotus auritus. NCBI lineage: Eukaryota > Metazoa > Chordata > Mammalia > Chiroptera > Vespertilionidae > Plecotus > Plecotus auritus. The sequence goes on along the minus strand of NC_137773.1, from coordinate 8,641,259 downwards.
ACACAGGCAGCGACAGCTCCTGGCTGACAGCGTTGTAAGGTGTCAGCAGTGGTAACACACACGCCCCATTTCGGAGATGTTAAAACGCGTTTACAAAGGTGCAGCTTGGCATGGTGGAAAGAGAGTCTACGGAAGGGACCCTGAATAGTACCAGGTACTTGGCATACACTCAATGAAATTTAGCTTTTACTACTTATCATTCTTACTATTACTAGTAGGCATCAGTTGCCTTGCTGGTTAAATGAGGGTGGTAGTATTTGGGAATGACTTCTTTTACGTATAGCAGATGGTGCAATGCCTAGTACTTAATTGGCCTTCAGTGAAAGACGTCTTAATTATTATTTCTTTGTAATCTCACAATGCCCCTTTGGGTCAGGCAGGCCAGATAGGCGAACACTGCAAGGGAGCATCAGAGACCTTATATTCCAGGTGGGAAGCCCAGAGAGGATACACGCCCTGCCCAAGAGCATGGCTGATCTGGTGGCAGGATTCAAATCCAGATCTTGCCAATCCCCTCCCAGTGCTCTGTATAGCTTGTGCTGCCATGGAAGGGGCCTTTGGTGAGGCAGGATTCTGGAGAAACCTCCCCGGCCAATTCCAATTCTAGCAGGAACAGTATGCCTCGGGCTGCATGCCTGGGATAAGAGTCGGAGCTCAAGAAACAGAGAAATAGCCAAATTTCAGGCAAGAGTGTGCTGCACCTTTTGCTCTTAGTGCTGGATGCTCCCAGACACCCAGCCCCTGGGAAGACTCTTGGAAAGCCAGCTCATGGGACTGGACCCCATTAAGCTGGGGGTTGAGTGCCCTCGGGCTCTTAAATCCAGAAAGGAGGAGCTCTGCATGCCGGCCTGCCCAGGGTGTGTGCCAAGCGCTGTGCTGAGTCATTCCCAGGTACCAGTGCATTGAATCCTGTGAGAACCCCGAGAGGCAGATTTCCCTGCTGCTTTATACCTGTGGGGACACTGAGGCTTAGAGCGGGGAAGGAATGTGCCCGGCTAAGCAGGACGGGAACTGTGAGTCCTATTTGGTTCTGTTGGCCCTATTGAGCACAGAACTGTATTTTTGTTTGTTTTTTGCTAATCCTCACTGGAGAATATTTTTTTCATTGATTTTGAGAGAGGGAGGGAGGGAGGGAGAGAGAGACATGGATGTGAGAGAGACAGATCAATTGGTTGCCTTCCACATGCACCCTGACCGGGGCAAGAGATTGAACCTGCAGCCCAGGTATGTGCTCTTGACCGGGAATCCAACTTGTGACCCTTCAGTGCGTGGGTCAATGCTTTAACCATTGAGCAGTACCCGCCAGGGCTGGACACAGAACTTCTATATCCCAACTCCCAATTCGGGATTGAGGATGAAGCTGGGGTGGAGCCAGATGAGGGACAACCACATAGACCAGGTACTTGATTCTGCTCTTGGACTTTCAGGAAATTATCCTCCAATGAGCAAAATGAAGGGTCTATCTCCCAACATTTTCTCTGCATGAATGGGAGTTTTGTAGTTTCCTATGGGTTCAGTGATAATTATTCTTCCAGTCTAAAACGGTTATAGCTATTATATAATTCATGCAACCCAGAAAATGCTAGCAGTAACTACCTCTTGGAGGCTCTTCAGATACTCACCGCCTTTCAGATGGATCCTAGCCCAGCCCCAGGCTGACTTGGTCTCTTGGTGTCATGAGTGTGGTGCAGGTCTGGGGCTGGTCCCCAGGTGTTAGTCTCAGCCCTGCCACTGACCCTGGGTGTCCCTGGACAAGTCTCTCTCTCTCTATCTCAGTTTTCTCACCAATGAAACAAAGGAATTAGAGTTTTAATCCTCACCCAAGGATATGTGTTGTTGTTGCTGTTGTTTTAAATACTGTCGTTGATTTCAAAGAGGAAGGGAGAGGGAGAGAGATAGAAATATCAGTGATGAGAGGGAATCATTGATGGGCTGCCTCCTGCATGCCCACATTGGGGATCGAGCCTGAAACCCAGGCATGTGCCCTGACCAGAATCGAACTGTGACCTACCTCCTGGTTCATAGATCAACGCTCAACCATGGAGTCACACCAGCTGGGCAAGGATATGCTTTTTATATTATTTTATTTTATTGATTTTGGAGAGAGGAAGGGAAAGAGAGAGAAACATTGATGTGAGAGAGACACATTGATCAATTGCATCCCGTACGTGCTCTGAGTGGAGATTGAACCCGCGACCTAGGTATGTGCCCTGACCGGGAATTGAACCTGCAACCTTTTGGTGTATGGGACGACGCTCCAGTCAACTGAGCCAACCGGCCAGGGTTCAGTGTTAACATTCTTTAATGCTCCTGCATCAGGGGCCTCATTTGGATAGCAATGAAAAGGATGATAATGAATTGGCTCACATTTATTGTATTCACATCATGTACCAAAGTGTTGTTTCAGGAATTATTTCATTTGATCTCAAGAGGCCACTGTGAGGTAGGTCTACCTGGAAGGGTTGTTATGAGGGCCAAGTGAGTTAATTAATGTCTGTAAACTGCTTGGATTAGTTCCTGGCACGTAGTGAATGCTTCACAAATGTTTTGGTTTTGTTTGTTTTTTCTATATTTGCACATGTGAAAACTGAGCTATAGAGAGTTTAAGTATCTTATCCAAGGTCACACAGCTGGAAAGTGACAGAGCCTGGATTCAAACCCAGGGAGTCTGGCTCTCCCCGGCCCTCAGTTAACGGCCACTCAGTGCTCCATCTTGATAAGACGAGAGGCAGGAGTAACACATTAGACAGCAGGGGGACTGTCTACCCTCAGAGACTGCGCCGCCCCATTTCTAAAACGCAGCACTGTAGTAGACAAAGGTGTCTGCAGGCTGAATCTGGCCCTCCCGTCGTCAGATGGCCATTGCTACTTGAATCCACGATCTGGTTCACAAGGGCTATAATCTTACATCCCAGTAAGCGACCCACGGAGCGGAATAGCAGCCCACATTCAGCATGGCGTCGGTGAGCTGGAGGCAGCGAGACATGGGGAAAGCAGTGGAGGAAGGGGGCAGGCCCAGGTTTGAGGTGTGTGATCCCAAGAACCCAGCAGGGCAGAGGAAGGTGAGCCACTGGTTTGATGAGGAGAAGGGGACTGGGAGAGCAGTCTGGAACCTTCCCTCCAGCTCTCTCCCTCCTCTTCTTTTCTCCGTAAAAGAATTCCAGGAGTGGGAGTGACTGGGCCAGGAGAGTTTCTGGATAAACCAGCCCGGCCAAATCAGCGAAGCAAGGAGAACTAGGGGTCGAAAAACCAGAATGTTGAGACAGGTGCGCTGAGCGTCAAGGGAGGGAATGGGGAGATTTCCAGAGACAGAGAACTTGGAAATCCCTGGTGTGACCACCTCCCTCAGAGAGCAGATTTTGAGAGCCGCGTCCCCTCCAGCTGCCATTTCCCATCTCCTCTGGTTTAATTTCCAAGGAGAGCGTCGGAGACCAGCTTCCCGGGGATGCACAGGGCTTCTAGGCTCTGCGCCTGGACAGTACCTTTGCTTCCGTTTCCCCATCGTGAAAATAGGCATATAATACCTAACTCACAATAACAACTAATGTTGGTTGAGGCCTGCGAGCCGTGGGCTCGGCACTGCTCATTTGGACCAGGTGGTCACTCTGAGTAGATGAAGCTCCTTGCACACGCAGAAGCAGACTCAGGCAGGTGGGTTCATGCCCCAGGGGACAGAGCGAGGCAGGGACGGCCCGCATGGAACCCAGGGGCCTGAGTCTGCAGCCTGTGCGTTTTAACCACCAGTGGGTATCTCTTGGGATGAAGAATGCTGCTGCTGCTGATGGTGGTGGTGATAATACGATGATAGCTAACCTATCAGTCCTGAAAGTGACCCGATTCTCACGGTACACGGAGCACAGAAGTCGCTCAGTAGGCTGCGTTGACATCCCTCATTTTACTGAGGGCTATTCCATGCCAGGCCCTGTGCTCAGCACTTTATGTGGGTTATCTCACTTAATCCCACAACACCCTTATGAGATCGAGATTTCTCAGTTTCACAGAGAAGGCAACGCCTACTAATGAGGTTACGTAACACCACCCACGGTGGTGCAAGGGGCGGAGCGTGGGTTTCAGCCGAGTTTCACTGATTTCTGAGCCTCGTGGGTAGCATCGGCCCCGTCTCCCCATTAACCGTGAAACCCATCACTGTTCCCTTTCTTCTCCAGCCTCCCCTGACTACACCCCGTTGCCTCTGTCTCCCTCTTCTCCCCGTTCCTTGGCCTTCCGGTCTGTACGGCGGATGCAGCACCTTATTAGCTATCCTTGTATCTGCTAATTTTCTGTGGTCTGCAGTCTCAGGTCATGTAACTGCCACATATACTGTCACCTAATGTCACAGGGACAGGTCACTTCCTGCTTTCAGGGCAAGCTTTGGCTCCCTGGCCTGACCCCAGGCTCCTGAAGGCAGAAACATCAAGGCTTACCCAAACATCTGAGCCCCTGTGGTGCCTGGCCCAGGACTGAGCTGTTGTGTCCATACAATAAATCCTTGCTGCTTGGAGGATTAATGAAATGGGGGAGCCCAGCCAGTGTGGCTCGGTGGTTGAGCATTGACCCATGAATCAAGAGGTTACTGGCTCAATTCCTGGTCGGGCACCAGGGCACGTGCCCGGGTTGTGGGCTCAATCCCCAGCAGGGGGAGTGCAGGAGGCAGCCGGTCAGTGATGTTTCTCATCGATGTTTCTCTATATCCCTCTCCCTTCCTCTCTTTATCAAATCAATCTATATACTAGGTGTAGTGGTTAATAATGTGGATTTTTTTCAATAGATGGAGTTACACATATGTTGATATATATGTGATTTGATATGTATGCTATTTTGTTGTATTGACAGCAGGCTTCAAAACTTCATATGTCAAATTTTCTGAAGGTGTTAACATCATAGATATTTTTACGCTTAAAAATGTCGAATTTCGTGCCAAAAAAAAAGAGCATTTGTGGGAAGTTTTAATTCATTATTTTGAAGAAAAAGTTACTGTATACTTCGGGAAGCTTATGGTGAACATGCTCCATCTCAAGATACTTGTGAACACTGGTTTAAACACTTTAAAAGTGTTGATTTCGATGTGAAAGACAAAGAACATCCAGGTCAACCGAAAAACTTTGAAGACCAACAATAACAAGCATTATTGGATGAAAATGCATGTCACACTCAAAAACAACTTGCAGAAAGATTAAACGTTGCTCAGCAAACAATTTCTGATCGTTTACAAGCAATGGGAAAGATTTTAAAGGAAGGAAGCCGAAACCGGTTTGGCTCAGTGGATAGAGCGTCAGCCTGCGGACTGAAGGGTCCCAGGTTCGATTCCGGTCAAGGGCATGTACCTTGGTTGTGGGCACGTCCCCAGTGGGGGGTGTGCAGGAGGCAGCTGATCGATGTTTCTCTCTCATCGATGTTTCTGGCTCTCTATCCCTCTCTCTTCCTCTCTGTAAAAAATCAATAAAATATATTAAAAAAAAATAAAAAATAAAGGAAGGAAAATGGGTGCCACATCAACTGAATGAAAGACAAATGGAAAACCGAAAAGTCTTCAGTAAAATGTTGTTTCAACAGCATGAAAGAAAATCTTTTTTGCATTGAATTGTGATTGGCAATGAAAAGCGAATTTCTTTTGAGAATCCAAATGCACAAAATCATGGGTTGATCCAGGTCAACCATCAACGTCGACTGTAAGGCCGAATCACTTCGGAAAGAAGACAATGCTCTGCATTTGGTGGAATCAGGACGGTGTGGTATATTATGAGCTTCTAAAACCAGGAGAAACCATTAATACTGATCACAACCTACAACAATCAATTTGAATACTCTTTGATCATAAAACGACCAGAATGTGCCAGAAGACATGGCAAAGTAACTTTGCTTCTTGATGATGCACCATCACACACTTCAAAACCAGTTAAAGACACGTTAAAAGATCTTGCCTGGGAAGCATTAACCCACCCGCCCTATTCACCAGACCTTGCTCCTTCAGATTACCACTTGTTCCGATCGATGGCACATGCACTTTCTGAGCAGCACTTCAAAACGTATGAAGAAGTGGAAAATTGGTTCTCTGAATGGTTTGCCTCAAAACAAGGAAAGTTCTATTGGGACGGTATCCACAAATTACCTGAAAGATGGGGGAAATGTGTAGCTAGCCCGGGTTGTGGGCTTAATCCCCAGCAGGGGGATTAATCCCCACAACACCCTTATGAGATTGAGATTTCTCAGTTTCACAGAAATCTGAGAATAAAGCACTTTTGATGTTTCTCTTGAAATTAACATGTTTTCTTTGATTACAAAATCCACCATTATTAACCGGTACACCTAGTATATATAAAAGCCTAAATGACCGTTTGACTGTTCAACTGGTAGCTATGACGCGCACTGCCCACCAGGGGGCAGACGCTCAAGGCATAGAAACATGGAACAGACTGATGAATCTCAGAGGAAAGGGAGGAAGGGGAGGGCAGAAAGAGATTAATGAGAGATCTTAATATGCATACTAGAGACCCCACCGGATTCGTGCACCGGTGGGGTCTCTTGGCCTGGCCTGTGGGGATTGGGCCAAAACTGGCAGTCCAACATCCCCTGAGGGGTCCCAGATTACGAGAGGGCACAGGCCAGGCCGAGGGATCCCACCGGTGCATGAATCCATGCACCGGGCCTCTAGTAAAAACATTTAAAAAAAAAAAAAGAAATGGAGAAAAAAGAAGAGAGCGGCGAGGAGCGTGAGGCAGGGAGGTTCTCCGGGTCACTTTCTGCAGCTGGGCAAGGGGGTGGTGCTCAAAGTCCTTATGAGGGGTCCCAGACCCCTGAAAGTCCAGCTCTGCCCCTCTCTGCCTTGTCACTCCTCACAGAGATGGGCCATCTTTAATGTCCCGCCCCCGAGCCTGCGTGCTGGCTGCTCCCTTTGCTCCCACCATCTATCTTGTCTCCCTCCAAAGCTCACCTTCTCCCAGAAGCTTCCCATGGCCACCTGCCCGTTTATACTTGACCCTGTTGTGGCGTTTTTTTTGCTTGTTTGTTTGTTTTTTGTTTTCCTCACCCAAGGATATTTTTCCATTGATTTTTAGAGAGAGTGGAAGGGAGAGGGAGAGACAGAGAGAGAAACATCAATGTGAGAGAGACACATTGATTGGTTGCCTCCCGCACATGCCTGGACCAGGGCCAGGGGCCAAGCCTGCAACTGAGGTACCTGCGTGCCCTTGACCAGAATCGAACCCGGGACCCTTCAGTTCTTGGGCCAACGCTCTAGCCACTGAACCACACCGGCTAGGGTTCCGGTTGTCTTTTTTTCTGAATTACAGTGCGTGGCTGAAATGACCATGTCAGTTCACATCCAGGCTGGGATGTCTCCCCAACTGCAGCATGCGGGGCTGGGTGCTGTCTCCTCCACTCTGCAGCTGGCGTTTATTAATGAGGTTCACCTGTGTGTCGTGTGCTCAGCCCTCCTAGCAAACTTGGGAGATGGTTATTTTTATCAGCCCCAGATTTGTTAAAATGAATGAATGAAAGTGTTTGAACAGAACTGAATTAAGGGAAGGAAGGAGAGCCCACTGCAGGCTCCAAGGTGTGAAAGGTGAAGGGCCCCCCCCCCCCCCCCCCCCCCCCGAAATGGTTCTGTGCAGCAGCCGGAGGCAACGGCATGTGACCGGGGTGTGAAATCTCAGCTATGGGAACTATGCATGTGAAACACCCCTGGGCGGGAAGAACCGGCCGGAGAGGTTCTGCTGAAAGTTTGGACAGTTCTTGGTGTGGAGTCTGGAGAGCCCTTTAGAAAGTTGTCCCTCCCATCTGGCCCCTGGAGAGCGCGGGGCTGGGGCCAGCATCCTGCTGGACCCGATAAAGAGGTTCCTGTGGGAAGTGTTAGGATCGCTCGGGAAGCACCAGAAACATGAAAGATACGTTCTGCGTTCCTCAGGCCCCAGAGAATCACCACCCAGTGTTAGACTTGGCAGAAGCCTTCCCGCTTCTCCTCTGAGCTGCCTCCTCAGAAAAGACATGCTGTCTGAACGCTGAATGCCCGCCCGCCCGCCCTGGCAGCCTGCTCCCGGGCCCTCTCCCACAGCCCATGGAGCTGCGAGTGGGACAGGTGTGCCCGGGTGTCCGGTGTAGGGTGATCTGGCAGGACCTACCTGTATCCAAGGCGACACATCCGGGCCCTTTTTCCAGGAGGGCCTGTTGTGAAACATCCTGGAATGTTTGTGTCCCCTCACAGGTTGGGAATTAAGCAGAGGCAGAAGGAGTTCTTGCTCAGCACCCTCTCTTCCCTCCCTCCCTCTCGCCCTTCCAGCATTGGGTCATTTGATTTCATATTGGGGTTTTCAGCAGCCCGGGCCATGGAGGCTGGAGCCTGGGATTGCACCGGACTAGGGTGGGGTGATCACTTCATCAGAGGGGGTGGGAGCAAGCCCCCCACGTCCCGGCTACATCTGAAAGCTGACATCTCTTCCCAGCTCACATTCTTGGCGCTTGCCCAAAGGGAAACATTACAAACCAGAGAAGTACCCGCAGTTTCCCAGGGGGGACTGGTTTAAACAGTTCCTCCCTGGCAGGAAGGGCTGTGTGTGTGTGTGTGTGTGTGTGTGTGCACATGCACGTGTGTGTATACATATGTGTGTTTAAATCCCCGTGCAGCTAAAATCGCTTCCCTTCATCCTGTCTGAACGGCACGTCTCTGCACACTGAATAATTCATCTCCCTCTTGGCATTTGTTCCTGAGAGGTTCTTGCTGTCCAGGTTTCTTTTAGCAGCGTAGTCTCCCAATGGAAGCTTTTCTCTTTCCCAGGGAAGAGCGCTGGGTGTCCGGATATCAGCCCCCTGGCTTCCCCCATGATCCCTTTGAAGGGATCCCCGAATATCAAACTCAAGCTGTCCTTTCTCCTCCTGCCCTCCCCTTCTAACTGTGGGTCCTCTTTACTCATGTTGTTGTTGCTGTTGTTATTGTTATTATTATTTTCAGCCCTGTTAGCCACAATGTCTGCATTTGCTGCAAGTTGGACTCAGCATCTTCCCCCTCCACATGTCGGTCACATTAGTGATGCTTGTAGCCAACATTATTTCAGTTCTGACTTCTCCGTGGCCAAGGCTGGAACAGTCCATGGGTCCTGTTTTGCTGGAAAAGGGATTGCATTGTTGATGTTTCCCTCGGCCTCTCCCTGCTCCTCAGGTCACACACAGAGCTCAGTGAATCACTTGTGTCAGTGACTTTGAAACACTTAGCTGCCGTTTCATTAAGCAGCCTGGTGTTACCCACGTGCACTGAATATCCTCCTAGGAAGGCGTGGAAGCTGGAAGTGCAAGTAGGCAAGAGCTCCATGCCTCGGGCCTGCTGCGGGCGTCCCTGTGGTCCCGCTCCATCCTCTGTACCTGGCGTAGCTGACGCTGCCTTCCAGATTGTTCTGAGACTCACGGGGTCTCGTGAATTTTTGTTAGCAAAGCCCAGGTTTGGGGACCAGGCAGTGGGCTTCAGGTTATACTGCTGGGATGGACCGACCCTGTGATGTAGCTGCGATGATGCCTCCAGAGAGGAAACATGTTGTATATGATTTGCTTTCTAGGCCTAGATTTAACCATTATTATTTCAATTATAATTAACAAGTGAACATTACAGAAACATTAATTTAAGAAAGGATAAAAGACGTAAGTTTCATTGGAATCTCTGTACCAAGATAACCTTTTAATGTCTAACTTTCTAATTTTTCTTCTACACACATAACACACACACACACACACACACTTTTTTGGGCAAAATATACATAATAGTATCCTGTAGATCTTCTCTTTCAACCGTGTTGTCTTTTGCATAGTAAATTGAAAGCATTCTTCCATTTTAGCAAAATATAGAACACATTGTTATTTTTTGTTCCTACATATACATGATTGTACGCGCCCATTCCACAGATACTTATTGAGAGCGAATTGTGGGGGGTATAGGGTTCCCTTGCTCAGATGCAGCATTGATGAAATGATTTCATCAGTCCCCAGAGAGGAATTTTGAAAGGTGATAATCCTCACACATCTTCCGGGCAGCGGTCGGGAAGGGACACAGCTTCTTGGTTTTCTGGGTTGCAGACTGATCGTATAATAAGATTTATATCTCCACAGCCAGGCTGGGGGAATGCAGGGCGAGGAATGAGCGCAAAAGGAGAGGTCTGAGTGTGGTTGGTGCGAGCATGTCTGTCCCCTCCCAGCTTACCTGTCCTCCGTGATGGAGTAGCTTACCGTGGAGGGGTGTACGCCTGGGTGGAGAGTCCTTCAGGGACCCTTTCAGAGATTGGTTGGATGAAATGATGTGGGATGAGCTTTGGTTCTTGGGCATTGGTCTTCATTCCCCATAAGGAAGAGGGAGCAAACACTGAGAAGAGACGTGGGAGTGGGGGAGACACCGCTGGAAGTGGCCTTCTGTTGCAGAAATCTGAGCAGAGTATGGGGTGGGGCTGGGTGGGCTGCAGGCAGCCCCGCAGGAACTTGACCCAGACCGGCACAGATGTCCCCGAGCACCCCATCACCTGTGTGATTCTCCTTGGGGCTCAGGAGATGCAGTGGAGATGTCAGCTTTCAAGAGGACCTTTTAGCTCACCGCAGGGGCTCCGGCGACACATTGCCTTGCTTGAAATCCCAGCTTGGTCTTTGACACTGAGAATAGTATTTAGTCTTTCTTAGCCTCAGTTTCCCTGCTTGGGAAATGGGGATAATAATAACCAATGTTTTGTTGTGCTCTCGTTTGTAGCAGGATCTGTGCTAAATGTTCTTGTAAGCATGGCCTTAGGTAAGCTAACCGACATCCCGGAGAATGATTTATCATCCCCACTTCACAGATAAATACACGGAGTCTCAGAGAGGTTAAGTTGCCAGACTCACACAGCTAATGGAAATCATGCTTATTGAACCCTCACTTAATGGTGATTAACCTGTTGCATGTCATATATACCTCTGGCCTCGTCCTCATTGTCTGCTACAATATAGCAGTAAATTACCAACTAACAGAGCTTTGGAGCCAGAGTGCCAGGAATTCCGTCAATCGGTATTTCTACAGCCTACCAGACCGTGGATACGCAGAGCTCATAAATGCACCAGGTCGCTCCACCAGGGGCCCTTCAGTCTTTCTTTCCCTCATGTATTTTGCTTCAAGTTTGATTTGGAGTGAATGTAAGAAGGAAGGAGATTGCACAGGATAAGAGGGAGGGTGGATTCCTGTGGCTTGAAGGGAAGTTCTTTAAAAACAAAAACAACAACAAAAGAACCACAAAGTTTTTATTGATTTTTAGAGAGAGAATCATCAATATGACAGAGAAATATCATTGGCTGCCTCCTGCACGCCTCCTACTGGGTATCAAACCTGCATCTCAGCCATGTGCCCTGACCCCGAAGCAGACCTGCGCCTTTTTGGTGCATGGAACAAGGCTCAACCAACTGAGCCACCCCAGCCAGGCCTTGAAGGGAAGTTCTTGATCAGGATCATAGACCTTGTCATAGTCATCTTTCTTCCTGTCCCATTGGACCTCAGTTTGCCAGTCTGCAGAAAGACCGATGAAGTAGTCTCTGGGAGTCTGGAACTGGGAGTGGGTTGGGAGCAGACAGGAGAGGGAGGAGATGAGACTATGTATTTTAGGCAGAGGCAGCAACTCTAGAAACCCGGGAGCTGTCTGGAAGGGCCACTCAGGCGGACGGGTATGTCTAGATTCCTGGCACTCTGGCTGAAATACTTGACTGGCAGTGTGTGGTGTCTTTCGGGCTTGAAGGAGCCTTTGTTCCTTTAGTTGGGTGAGTTGCATGTCTGGCTGACTTAGCCACAAGACTGAGTGATTACTGCCACTTCACTCAAGGCAAAACGAGGACTTAGCGGGTGGTTACTGTTAAAAGATCAGTTGAGGCTGGATTGTCTCGGGAAGGAGAGCAGTGGGTACAGGCATCTGGGAACCAGCTCAGGAGGCAAGAAATACGGCTCTTGGCCAGACTTGCAGGGCGGGGGCATCGCTATTCTAGATGCTGCAGTAAGTCAGCTTTCCAGAGGGGAAGCGGTCATGACACCATGCCACAGAGCTGGGAGGAAGACGGGGGTGGGACAGGCAAGGGAGTTGCAGGTGGAGAAGCCAGAGAGGGCTGGAGTCCACGTCCAGAAGCAAGCCTTGACCTTCGAGCCCTTTCCTGCAAACTCTTCAGGTAGAGATGCAGAACTGGAGGCCCAGAGAAGGAAGGTGACCGGCTCAAATTTCTCCCTAGTTAGTGACTAAGTTGGGGCTGGGACACAGATTTCCTGCCTCCTTCCATGTTTCGCCTTCCCGGGACAACAGGGACAGATCTGGTGTCATTGCCGGGTTTTGGGATCTATTGGGCCAGCGCCGAGTAGCGTGGAGGCCAAGAGTTGCAGGGGTGTGGGGACCGCAGGCTGATGGAGTCTTTCTTCTCTTCCTCCCCAGGTACACCAAACCGCTCACCTTTGCCGACTGCATTAGTGATGAGCTGCCTCTAGGGTGGGAAGAGGCGTATGACCCACAGGTTGGAGATTACTTCATAGACCACAACACCAGTAAGTTCCTGGCCATCCTCCCCGTCTCATCCCCTCTCCCCGATCCTCTGCCTCCACACTCACCTCCTAAGTCTGGAAGAGGCTTTTGAAGCCAAATCGTATTTTGTGGGGTTTTTATTTTCTTCTTTTTAAAAAATATATCTTTATTGATTTAAGAGAGGAAAGGAGAGGGAGAGAGAGGTTAAAACATCAAGGATGAAAGAGAGTCATTGATTGGCTGCCTCCTGCACGATCGGGGATCAAGCCCGCAACCCAGGCATGTGCCCTGACTGGGAATTGAACCATGACTTCCTGGTTCATAGGTCAATACCCAACCACTGAGCCACTGCGGCTGGGCTGTATTTTGATTTATCTATAGTTAGGTAGAGATGTCAACGTAGAGATGTCAACAGTAGGTATAGATAGATAATGTATGCTCATATAAAATAACAGTTAGAAGGGTTTTAAGTAGAATCTGAAACTCCCCCTCTCATAGCTCATCTCCTCAATTCTACAGAGGCAGCCACTGCTAAACATTTTGTGTGTATTGTTGCAGAAATTTCCCAGTTGTGTGTTTATGTGTATATATTCACTAGAGGCCCGATGTACAACATTTGTGCAAGCGTAGGCCTTCCTTCCCCCAGCTGCCAGCACTGGCTTCCCTCTGGCACCTGGGACCCGGGATTGCCTCATAGCCCCGGCTTCGCCCGGAAGGTCATCTGGAAGGACGTCTGGTCTAATTATCATATTACGCTTTTATTATTATAGATATGTCCTTTTTTTACATCTATCAACGTATGTGCATACAGACCTTTATTTCCTCATAAAGGTGGATGTGTCATTGCCGGGTCATTTTGGAGCAGCCAGAGCCCTAGCAGCCTGCATACATAGGTGTCCATAGTGGCGTGGTGTGAGTGTGTGTGTCTCCAGCCCATCATACGAATCAGCCCACCCTCACTTCCTGTCTGTGATCCAGGTATCCTGCTGCAGATGAAGATTCCTGGTGTCTTTGTCTCTGGGACTGTGATGGAGGAACAGGCTGAGAAAGGGACAAGCGTGCTGTCTGACAGGTGGCGGAGCCCTGGTTGTGGTCCCCGAGCCAGGGAGAGTCAGGTGTGCTTGGGCCTCATCCATTGTGCACCTGCTTGGCCAGGAGTATTCCTGCCCTCTGAAATTTGCTGCCCCATTTATTCCTGTGAGGAGAGAGGATTTTCTGTCTCTCTCTCCACCTTCCGAATTGGAGGGTTTCCTTGATCCTTTCAGGCAAAAGGAGAATGGAATGAAGTGGGACATGCCTGGAAAAGCTTGAAGGCTGAGAGTAGGGCATCAAACTCTAGCCCATTTACTGAGCGTCCACTCTGTGCCAGAGCTGGGCAAGGCACTAGCTAGGCAGCATCCCATTTATTCCTCCCAACTACCCTGTGGGGTGTTAGGATGATTATCCCCATCTTAAAAATGGGACTTAGAGGTAGTAATCCACCGCTCAATACTCAGAGCTAAAACATGGCGGAGCTGGGATTTGAACCGCTGCTGGGCAGCAGAAGGGTGCTTGTCCACCCACTTCCTCTGGGTTTCAGTAGCACCTGGCCGTACCTTTGTTGTGCCCCTCATCACTCTGTAGGATAGCCCTTTACCTAGTGTTGCAAGTTCTTCTAGATAAGGCACAAAGTAAGTAGAAAAGGGCATACATGCCTGAGTGCATGACTAAAGGATGAATGAGCGGGGACCGCTCCTGGCACCGAAGTGTAGAAGAGTTTCTGAGAGACAGCTAATGACATTAATTGCATTGTTGGGGGTAGCAGAGTCCTTTATTAGCGCTCATGATTGCATACTGGATAATGAGAAGTAAATATGCCTAATTGGGTGTGCATGGGGAATGAGGTTAATGCTGGGAGGGCTGCAAGGCGTGCTGGGTTAAACACTGATGCACAGGAACCCTCATCAGGCCTTTCCTGTTTCTAATTGCTGAGTGCATCCCCCTCATTAAAATCTGATGGCAGGAGTGGGATTTTAAGGTGCTTCTGGGAGACGTTGGGAAAAGGAAGGAGTAGCAGGCTGTGGCAGAGTTTATTCTTGAGGGGATGATGGCAGAAGTGAGGTGGGCGTATGGGGGGATGGGAGTACATAGGGGCCAGAATAGGAAGAATTCTATATGGTAGTTTTACCAGCTATCAGGCTACTGGTTTCCTTTCGGTGTGAAGGTGCTGTCATTGGATGGAGGGCACCACCTCTGTAGATGGAGCCAGTGATGCCAGTGGCATGAATATGACCATCGAGGCCCAAGCGTTCAGAGCCGTGGGCTCGGAGTTCATTGACTAAAACTGCTCTCTTAAGAGTTATAGACACGTTAGAAATGAACAACAAATTATATCTCCCACCCAACATTCATTCATTCAGCAAGTATTCACCTACCACCTGCAATGTTCCAGGCACTGTCCTGGGAGCTTGGGATACGTAAGAGTCCATGGCAATGATCCTTGCCCTTGTAGAGCTTTCATTTCGCCAAAAGAGAAAATAAACAGAATAAATAAGCAGATTATGTAGTGCACTGGACAATTGCCAGTATTATGGGAAAAAGAAAGCAGAGTGTAGGGCTAACGTACTGGGTGTGTTTGAGGATGGCGAGGCAAGGACAGGGAAGGACTTGTTGAGAAAATGAGAAGTGAGCTAAGACTTTAAGGAGTGAGGGAGCATTTCAAGTAGAGAGCATAGAGCAAAAACTAAAATGAGGTCACATTCAGCTTGCTCGAGGGATGACAAGGAAGCAGGTGTGCAGATAGCAGAATGAGTGGGGGAACAGGGGAAGGGCATTTGCCTTACTCTTCCGGCTTTTACTCCCATGTGAGATGGGAGCCGTTGGCTAGTTTCCAGCAGATGAGTGGCAAGTTCTGCTCTATGTCTTAAAAGGGTCACTCTGGCTGCTGTGCTACCAATAGACCTTAGTGGGTAAAGACAGAAGCAGGGAGACCTGTGAGAGACCATTGCAACAGTCCAGGTGACAGAGGACAGTGTCCCAGAGCAGAGCCATACAGCAGTGGGGGTGGTGAAACGTGTCCAGATGCTGGGTATATTTTCAAGGCAGAACCCACAGGACTTCCTGATAGATTGCATATGGGATGTGAAAGCAAGAGGAATGAATGACTCTCATTGGACCTGAGCAACTGGCCCCATGGAGTTGCCATCAATGGAATGGAGGAAACTGCAGGAGGAGTGGGTTTAGGAAGGAGGAACAAGGGTTCTTTGGGGTATGTTGAGTCTTCCATGCCTGTTACACGTCTGAGAGATGATGCCGGCCAGCTTGCTGTAGGAATCTGGAGCTTGGAAAGAGATCAAGGCTGAAGATACTTGCACGGGAGTTGTTGGCATATAGATAGTATTGCAAGACATGAAGCCGGATGAGATTACCAAAGGGAAATATCAAGACTGAAGACCAAGGAATGAGCCATAGGGTCCTCAGATACTAAGAAGGTGCGGAGAAGAGGAAAACAAGTGATTCTGAGGTGTGACCAGGAAGGTGGGGGGAAACCCAAGGGTCTGCGCAGCCACAGGAAGGAAGTGTATCAAGGGGAGGGTTGTCAGCCCTGTCAGGTCAACTATGAAGAGGCCTCAGAGTTGACCACTAACTTTAGTAATCCAGGTGACAGTGCTGACCCTGACTGGAAGGCAGCTTTGGACAAGGATTGGGGGGCAAAAGTCGTGAGTCTGGAAAAAAAATGGAGGAGAGGAACTAGAAACAGCACATATAGACAGTTCTTTCCATATTACCACCCATTCTCGCCCTAGCTGGTTTGGCTCAGTAGATAGAGCATCAGCCCTTGGACTGAAGGGTCCTGGGTTCCATTCCAGTCAAGGGCACGTACCTCGGTTGCAGGCCCGATTCCCAGCCGTGGTCAGGGCGAGTGTGGGAGGCAACCAATTGATCTGTCTCTCTCACATCAGTGTTTCTCTGTCTCTCCCCTTCCCTTCCACTCTCTAAAAATCAATGGGAAAAAAATATCCTCTGGTGAGGATTAACAAAAGAACAAAAAACAAATTATAGCCCATTCTCATTATTTCATATGTCAGTATTCCCATTTACATTCATCATGGTTAGAGGGTTTTAATTGGTGATCACATCATGTGTTCTGCAAAGCAATGTGTGTATAACGAAACCAGTTTTATCATAGGCTAATGATATAAAGGAGTTAAGCTCCTAGGGCTGCTCTTTAACATTATATGAAACTAGAGGCCAGATGCACGAAGATTCGTGCAAGAATGGGTCTTCCTTACCCTGGCTGCTGGCACCGCTTTCGCTCCGGCCGGAGCCACCTTTCTGCCTTCCCACACTGCCCAGAGGTCCAGAGCAGCTGGGGCGGTGCGGAACGCCTGCGTCGTCACAAGTGTCCCGCCCCACCCCCGGCCGCTCTGTGCCTGTGTATGCAAATTAACCCACCATCTTTGTTGGGTTAATTTGCATAGTCACTCCTGATTGGCTGGTGGGCATCGCGAAGGTATGGTCAATTTGCATCTTACTCTTTTATTAGTGTAGATGACAGTGAACGAAAAGACGTTATTCGAGGACCTGCTGCAAGTGTTCTGGGACAGGGTTGAGGTTTTCTCGTGTTTCTGTTTTTTGAAGGTCCTCGGGGGATTCTCATGTGCTGCCGAAACTCAGAATTACTGGATAAAGCACCAACTTTTTTTTTATAATAATTTATTCTTGAACATATTACTTATGGCCCCCTTTATCTCCCCATTGACCCCTTCCAGCCTGCTCAACATTTTTTTCCCCCCAACAATTTTGCTGAGAATTGAAGGTGGGGGGAAGGCACTCTCCTGGGCTATTTGTGAGAATAAAAATTGGTACAACCTTTTGAAGGTAATTTGGTGCTATTACTATTGTAAATGTGTTTATTCTCTGACCCAGTAGTTCCTCTTTTAGGAAATCTATCCTACACAATTAGTAGACAAGTTCACAGAAGTATGTTTGTAAGAATCCTCACTGTAGCATTGACTGTAGTAGCAAAAGAATTGAAAACAATTCAGAAGTTTTCCATGAGTGGTCTGGGGAACCACTAATACCCTACCGTAAAGAAACCTAATACCATACCATATAATACTGTGCTATCCTTTAAACAATTGAGGTAAGTGAAAAATAAAAATATAAGCAGTAATACAACTAAAAAAATTATTAAAAATTGAGGTTAATCTTTATACACTTACTAGGAAGGGTGAAAAGCTTGCAGACCAGTATATATGATGCAGGACCACGTTGCATTAAAAATAAGTTTGTGGCCCCAGCTGAGTGGATAGAGCATTGACCTGCGGACTGAAGGGTCCCGGGTTCAATTCGGGTCAAGAACACATGCCCAGGTTATGGGATCCCCAGTAGGGGGCGTGCAGGAGGCAGCCTGTCAATGATTCATCATTGACATTTCTCTCTTCCTTCCTCTCTGAAATCAATAAAAATATATTTAAACAAAAAACAAGTTTATGTATATATACGCATATATAAAAACAAATGTGTAGATAAGTAGGGGACAGTATCTGCAAGTGTGTGAGCTTTTAACAGCAGTTACCTCTGGGGAGTAGGATTAGAGAGATGGGAACTCTCACTTCTTATTTTATAAATTTGCAATTGAGGGAATTATTGATCAAAGGGCTAACATTTCCTTTGTTTTATTTTGTAGTATATTTCCAAAAAATATAAATTTTAAAAAGTTACAAACTTCAAAAAAAATATGCAGCCTGATCCTGACAGGCCAAGTTTCTTTTGAAAAGTAATAGAGTTCTTTGG
Organism: Plecotus auritus; assembly: GCF_963455305.1. Classification (NCBI taxonomy): domain Eukaryota; kingdom Metazoa; phylum Chordata; class Mammalia; order Chiroptera; family Vespertilionidae; genus Plecotus; species Plecotus auritus. The sequence continues at coordinate 8,622,990 of NC_137773.1, read as the reverse complement.
GCGAAGTAAAACCGGTCTGCAGGCTGGGTTCACCACCTGGCCATGATTATAGAGTTTCCGGTGTGTCAGTCACCCCTGACTCCACCCCGCAAATGGGAAACTGTCAATGGGCATTGACTCTTTGACATTGCTTTGACCTCTTCTACATCTGTTCAGCTGCCAGCTATCCCTTTTTATTTTTTAAAATTTTATTTTGTTGTTTAAAGTATTACAAATAGTAGTACATATGTCTCCTTTTTTTCACCATTGACCTTCCTCCAGCCTCCCCTACTCCTCGGCACATGCCCTCACCGCCACCCCCCCCCCCCCCCAGTGTCTTGTGTCCATTGGTTATGCTTATATGCATGCATAAAGTCCTTCCGTTGATCTCTTACCGCCCCCCCTTTTATTTTTTTAATTAATATCTTTTAGTCAAATTGCCACTGTACATATTTATTGTACACATAACTAAAAAAAATGAAATCACTGTTGATAATTTGCTAAGTGTCCTCTTAATATTTTGGAGAATGTCCATATTTATTTTGATAAACACAAAATTATTTATGAAGCTGGTACACTGTATTGTCACTCACTTTTATGTCATAAGCACCTTTCTGTTTTATTTTTTTAATGGCTGTATTAGTGTATTATGTAAATATAACATACTTATTTGAGCATTGATTTCCTGTTTGAGCAAGTTACTTACCCTCCCTGTCTGTTTTCTCTTTTGTATAATGGGGGCAGTAATAGAATCCCCTTTATAGAGGTAGTGTAAGGATTGAACGAGTAAATAGATATAAAGTAATTAGGATACTGCTTGGTATAGAATAAACATCAAATAAGTGCTTGTTATTTATTTTTTATGTTATTATTATGGTTTTGTACAAATGCATCTTTGCTTTAATTTCTTATTACTTACTATAGGCCCAGTGCACAAAATCATGCACGGGTGTGGTCCCTTGGGGTGGCCTGCAGGGATCAGGCTCCAGCTTGTGCCCCCAGGCTCTCAGCCCAGCAGCCCCGCCTGGAACCCTGCCTTAGCCTGGCGCCTCCTCCTCACCTGATCCACCATCTCGCCCGAGGGGTGATCGATCAGGGCTGGGCCCCTTGCCCAGCTCCCTCAGCTCCTGGGAGCCAGGTGGCGGCCCCACCCCCTGCCGCCACCGCTGGTCGCCATCTGTGGGGCGATCAGTGGGGCAATCAGCCCCCGCTTACACCCACCCTGGCCTGGCACTGCCCGCTCACCTGCTCCACCATCCCGCCACGGTCCCGCTCTGGTCCCACTCTCGTCGGGGCCCATCAGGGCCGTCAGCGCCTCCACTGCCACCCACTGCCATTGCCGCGTCGCTGATGCCCGCCATGTTCTGTGCCACCCCCTGGTGGTCAGTGCATGTCATAGTGAGTGGTCGAACTTCTGGTCTCCCGGTTGAACTCCTGGTCAAACAACCGCCCAAGGGAACAATTTGCATATTAGGCTTTTATTATATAGGATTATTATAATAAATAATAATCCTATATAAGGGGAATTATTGGTCAAAGGGTTAACATTTTAAGGCTCTTAATGTACATGGTCAGGTAGCCCTCTAGTTAAGGCTTTTCTAAGCTACATTTCTGGTAGAGTATGGGGGTTCCTATTTCTTCATATCCTCTGAAGTATTATTCATTTTGCTTTACTTTGCTCTTTACCAAAACAGATGACCTTAAGCATCTATAATGTCCTTGAGCCTCTGTCTAGATTAGAACTCAATTCTGGTCTTTCTCCTAGCTGTATTCAGACAGATTGACTTTGGGTTTGGAAATTTATCCTGATTTATTTTGTGTTTGTTTGCTTAATCAAAGTGAAGAGCCTTTGTTGTATAATAGGTAAGTTTAACCCATTCACATTTGTTGTGGTTTTCTATTCATTATGCTTCTTGTTTTCTGGTAGTGGATGCCACAGGCCAACAACCCAACAGATACTTGTGAGGTGCTGACCTAGAGTCTCTGGGGTCTGTTCCAGAAACCACTCAGATTGAGGACCCCCGGGTACAATGGCGGCGGGAGCAGGAGCACATGCTGAAGGATTACCTGGTGGTGGCCCAGGAGGCCCTGAGTGCACAGAAGGAGATCTACCAGGTGAAGCGGCAGCGCCTGGAGCTTGCCCAGCAGGAGTATCAGCAGCTGCATGCCGTCTGGGAGCACAAGCTGGGCTCCCAGGTCAGCTGTGAGTACCCCCCACCACCAGGGCCCACCCTCCACCACCACAAAGGGAGGAGGGAATGGCTGCCCCAAGTCCTGCCTGTATTGCCTTTCTGAACTGCCCACTTTCCTCTTTCTCCACTCCTTGCGCCAACCATCTCTTCCTGTGCCCTGCAGTGATTCATTTGCCATTTTCCTTTCATTTTCTTTCATTCGTTATCATCTCAGAATGCCAGCCAGGTTACAGTATCTCCTTGTTTACAACCCTTCTGTGGCTGGAGAAGTGATGGATGGAGAGTTAGTGTTTAATGGCCCTGGAGTTTCAGATTGGGAAGATGAAAAAGTTCTGGAGAAGGATGGCGGTGATGCTTGCACAATATGAACGTACACGTAAAGGTGGTTACAGTGGTAAATTTTATGTTAAATATATATTTTACCACATTTAATATATATATATATGTTTTTATTGATTTGAGAGAGGGAGATGGAGAGATAGAGAAAAAGATTGATGACAGAAACATTCATCTGCTGTCTCCTGCACGCCCCCTACTGGGAATCAAACTGGCAACCTCTTGGTGCATGTGACAACTAAGCCACATCAGCCAGGGCTGTTTTACCACAATTAAAAAAAAAAAATCTTCAGTGACTTCTTACTGCTCTTGTCATGGCCTATCCAGTGATCAAGCCCCTACCAGCCATGCCCACCCCATCTCCTGCTGTCAGTCATTAGGCTCACCCTCTGCTCTGGTAGTCCGCCCTGCAACTTTTCCCCTCGCCCTTGCTGTTCCCCTGCTTAGACTGTTTTTCTGTTGATCCCTTTGCACAACTGGTTCCTTCTCATCCTTCCAGTTTTATCCTTCATTGCCTCTGAGAGGCTCACTGTAACAACTCCATCAGCAGACTCCCCTCCCCAAAGTTAGCCCCAGTAATGCTCTTCGTTTATTTTCTTCATCGCATGTATCACAGTACATCTGCTTATTTGTCTGTCTGTATTTCCGTGTTTGTCTGCCAGGGTTTTTCAGCCTCAATACTACTGACATTTTGGGCCAGATAAATCTTCCTTGTAGGGGCCTATATATTGTGGCACCTTTAGAAGCATCCCTCGTGTCTACCCACTAGATGCCAGAAGTAACCCCCACCCCAAGTTGTGACAACCAGACATGTCTCCAGACATTGCCAAATGTGTCCTCCAGGGCAAAATTCTCCCAGCTGAAAACCACTGGTCTAGGTAAAATGATTCTCTTAGAATATCTTAATGGCTGAATAAATGTTCTCTTTGGTGGGAAACACTTTCCATAACGTTTTGCGAGTATGGACTCTGGAGCTGGACCGCCCTGGTCCAAATCCAGGATATGCAACTGACTAGCTGTGTGACCTCACACAAGTTATGCCACTTGCCTCTGCCTCAAATTCTTCACGTATAAGTGGACATAATAACAGTATCACCTTCAGCTATGGGGCTGAAAGTAGTTAACAAATGTAAAGTGCTTGGAATAGTACTTGTCGTATTCTTAGGCTCTCAGATAATCACGATTATTATTTGATATTATGAATTCATTGACATGACAAAAATTTTGAACAGATCCTTGGAACCAGTAAGATTGAACTCATGATCAATAGCAGGAAGTAAATGATGTAGTCCTATCATTTAACTTCCGGGTGTTCCTGAGAGCACCATCAGGCTCAAAGACACCACTGTTTTGAATGCTAAAGAACTTCAACCTGGCCCTTGCCGGTGTTGCTCAGTGGTTAGACCACTGGCCCTCGAACCAAAAGATTGTGGGTTCGACTCCAGGAAACGTGGGTTGCATTGGAGAGGCAACTAATTGATGTGGCTCTCTCACATCTCTCTCTCTCTCTCTCTCTCTCTCTCTCCTTCTCTCTCCCCTCCACTCTCTCTAAACCCTTCTCCCCTCCATTCTCTCTAAAACAAATGGAAAAAAATATCCTCCAGTGAGGATTCACACACACACACAAAAAGAACTTACATTATATTTGAAGGACTAGGGTCATCTCCGGTAACCTGATCTGAGATCCAAACCAGCCAGGAGCGGGGGCATCCCCCAGCCCAAGCACCCCCAGTTAAAGAGAGGTGGCCCAAGCCTCCTCAGGACTTGCTTTGGGTTTTACAAGCCACGTTTGCCTTCCAGGTCCAGCTCGTCAGCAGGTCGATAGACCGGTGAGGCCACATGCCTGGCTTCTAACTCAGATGGCATGCCAGGGCTTGTGAGGGTTTTGCCACCTGGCCTTGGTTGTGGTGGGGCCTGCCCTGCGGATGGAGACTTTGTTGTCTCCTCTGGTACAATCTCTAGCTCTATGGGGCAGGAGAAGAGAGCTGCCATTTAATGTGTACCTGTTGTATTCCTGCAGGGCAGTGTGCTGAGGGCACTCGACACGTGTCATTTAAAGTAACCTCCCTCCCCACTTGCACACACACATACACACGTACAGTCCTGCGAGATACTGCTGTTCTCATTCTACAGGTGAAGAAACCGAGGCCCAGAAAAGGGAAGTCATTTCCTCTGGGTCACATGGGTAAAAAGTGATAGAGCTAGCCTTGATACCCAGGAGCATCTGACCTCAAAACCAATTCTCTTCACTCAATCCAAGTCAGCCAGTCAACTTCCGAGGCTCTTGGGTTACACTGGGGTCCTCCTGTCCCCGGAAAGGCGAGAACTTAGAAGAGCTGGGTTCTTTTTGGACCTCACCGTGTTCCTTCCTCACTACAATTAGAGGAAATGTGAAAAATAACTTATTGGGAGTCTTACAGTTAAAAATGCCTGTTGAACTACCCACCTGATTTCACTGACTCCTGTAACTAAGAAAAGACCAGAAAAAAGATCTTTAAAAGCATATACACGTGGGGACAAGGAGACTTGGAGAACAAAGTAGCCATACAGGGTTTGGCCAAAGTAAATTTACAGTTGTGAGTATGCGAAAAACTGAATTTATTCTTATGTTATTCCTTATTGATTATTGTATTATTTTCTGTATAAGCAACTGTAAACCTACTTCTGCCCCACCCTGTATAATGTGGAAGCTGGAAGGCAGACGGACAGCTGGCAACCTGTCTGGTAGACCTATCTGAGAAAAGAGAAAATGGGCCCAAAATGGAAAACACGACAATACTGTAGTCTGTAAAGTATACCTGCAGCCCTAGCTGGTCTGGCTCAGTGGATAGAGCATCGGCCTGGAACCGGAATGGTCCCAGGCTCGATTCCGGTCAAGGGCACATGCCTGGGTTGTGGGCCCGATCCCCAGTAGGGGGCGTGCAGGAGGCAGCTGATCAATGATTCTCTCTCATCAGTGATGTTTCTATCTCTCTCTCCCTCTCCCTTCCTCTCTAAAATCAATAAAAATATATTGGGGAGAAAACACCTAGACAAGCCTTGTGAATTGGAGAAGCATCTATTTCTGGGAGTGGAAGTGGGAATGAAGTGAGGAGGGTCTCAAGTAAGAGGATTGGATGAAAGTTGCTTCTGAAACAGACTACCTAATCTCCTCCCCAAATTGGTAACTGCCCATCCCCAACCGGCAAAAGACGGGAGGTTTATTTTTTGGAGACAGCAAAAGAGAGTTTGGACTGCAGGACACACGGCAGGTTCACTGCGGGGCCGCATCAGACTGAACACGTGGTGATTAAGGGAACGTGGACAGACAGGATTTTGAGACCCGAGCCCCCAGGTGCCACTTGGTTCCCAGAATGGTGCCAGGCTATTATTACCCTCCAGGACAGCGGAAGAGTCTGGGAAATCTGAACAGAGGAAAGAGATAAAAAGAGAAAAGATGTAAAGATACTGGCATTGAGGATTCCTGGATGAAGCAGTACAGCCAGATCATGTACCCCATCATCCAGTCACCAAGCTCCACTCCAGCCAGCTTTTAGGGCCCCCACCTTAAATGTGGGCCAGCGGCTGAGATCCAGATGCCCGAGGGAAGCCTCAAATGTGAAAAACAAGAGATTGAAGCAAACACATGGTGATGGGAAGGCCTTGGAGGGAACAGGGAGTGTTCGTGGAGAAGAAAACGTTGAGAAACTACACAACCATGAAACAAGAACAGGATGCTACATTTTATAAAAGGGACCCACAGAGAACACAAAGGAGCCTTTGGAAATTAAAATACTTCGGAAGAAATGAAAATATCTGAAGGAAGACTAGAAAGTAAAATGGAGGACATCTTCTCAAAAGCAAAACAAAACCACAATGAGATGAAAAGTAAGGGGAAAATATAAAGCACCAGGCCAGGAAAACTGAGTAATAGGAGTTCAGAAAGAGCAGAGGAAATGGGGAAAGAAGCATCAATGAAATTATTCAGAAAAATTTCTCAGAACAAATGGAGGAGAGTTTTTAGATTGAAAGGCTTCAGTGAGTGCCCAACACAATGGATAAAAGTCAACCACACCAAGTCATACCATTGTGCAACTTAAACACTGGGAACGATTCAAGATCCTAAAAGTTTTCCGAGAGAAAAACAGGTCACAGAAAATTGATTAGGACTCAGAATAGCTCTGGATTTCTGAATGGTGACACTGGAAACCTAAAAGACGATAGAGCAATGCCTTAAAAAATTTTAAGGAGAATCATTTCCGACCTAGAATTTTATATCCAGCAAAACTACTTATAAACTAGTATAGGATAGAATGAAGATATTTTTAGAGATGCAAGATTTCAAAAAATGTCCTTCCTTCTCATTTTGGTGTCCTGCCTAAATGAGGGGGTAGGCCCCAGAGGGGAAGACATGGTATTTAGGAAAGAAGGGAGCGGCCAGGAGGGGATCCCAGGATCCCAACTGTGCATGGAGAGCAAGCAGCTCACTCTGAAGCCAGCACACGCGTTGGCAAGACAGAGCCAAAAAGAGGAGTGGGGTGTACTGGCCTGGACTCTGTGAGAGGAGATTTAGATAAATGGCAGAGTGTGAGGTGGAATCAGTGATAAGTTTGTAGGCAGTCATAAAAATGACAATTATTAACTCCAGAAAAAAATAAATGTGCTGGAAAGAAAAAGTAAGCAACGTCGGCTACGTGCTTCTGCCCCAAATAGTGTTTACAGAGTGAATGTAATGCAAACACTGAAGATTGCTTCCACTCAAGGATGTGTGGTATAGGGGCTGGGAAAGGGAGGAACGTAAGCCTCCATCCTCCAGAGAGACAAGTTTAAAAATAATGCCTAACACTGAAAAAATCTAGAAGCAGCAAAACACACATATTATTAGACACCAGAAACTGGCTGAACACGTTTAAATGGTTCCCTTTTAGGGAGTGAGATACGGGGATAGGGTCCTATGAAATGCACACACACACACACACACACACACACACACAGCAAAACCTGTACTCTGTTGGACCATTAAACTGTATTCATATACAGGATGGGGCAAAAAAGTAGATTTACATTTGTGAGTACATGAAAACAGTTCTTGTGTTATTATTGTTATTTATTTTTTGTTTTTTGTTTTGCTTTTTAATTAAATATATTTTTTATTGATTTTAGAGATGAAGGGAGAGGGACAGGGAGATAGAAACATCAATGATGAGAGAGAATCATCAATCAGATGTCTCCTGATGCCCCACACTGGGAATCGAGCTGCAACCTGGGCATGTGCCCCGACCGGAATCAAACCATGACCTCCAGGTTCATAGGTTGATGCTCAACCACTGAGCCACGTGGCTGGGCTTAATATTTTTTTAAAAAAATACGTTTTTATTGATTTTAGAGAGAGGAGAGGGAGAGAGAAACATTGATAGGCTGCCTCCTGCATGCCCCCTACTGGGGACTGAACCCCCAACCTGGGCATGTGCCCTGACCAGGAATCGAACCGTGACCTCCTGGAATTGTGACCTCCGGGAATCGAAACAGTGGGACTAGGCTCAACCAACTGAGCCACACTGGCCAGGGCTCTTATATTATTATTTATTAATTATTACATTATTTTCCATACAAACAACTGTAAACCTACTTTTGCTCCACCTTGTATAACAAATAAAAACAGAACATTTAAAAAGGTGAGACTTGAAAGCTGGTCTCTAAGGTCCTGTTGAAATATAAAGTCCTTTTTGTTGGAGGGTTAGTGAGGGGACACGTACACAAAGGGGCAGCTGACAGCCTCTTTCTTAATTGGGTACTTAGTTACTTTTTGGTATATTTCTTTCTGGTCTTTCTAGATCAGGGGTGGGCAAACTTTTTGACTCGAGGGCCACAATGGGTTCTTAAACTGGACCGGAGGGCCGGAACAAAAGCATGGATGGAGTGTTTGTGTGAACTAATATAAATTCAAAGTAAAGGAGCGGAGGGGAGAGCAAGAGAACCCTCCGCTCTTTCGGCTCCACGGGCCGGATAGAACAGCCGAACGGGCCGGATCCGGCCCGCGGGCCGTAGTTTGCCCACGGCTGTTCTAGATGTAGAGTGTGTGTATTTGTTTACTGTGTATTTTTTCCTAATTTGTTATTCTTTTTTTAGTTTTTTATAAACTACTAGAGGCCCAGTGCACGAAATTCGTGCACTGAAAGGGGTTGTCTCTCAGCCTGGCCTGCATCCTCTTGCAATCCAGGACCCCTCGGGGAATGTCCGACTGCCTGTTTAGGCCCCCAAAGGGTTCCAGATTGCAAGAGGGACGTAGCAGGGCACCAAGCAGCAGGCAGCCAGGGAGGAGCCAGAACCAGGGCCGCGCACCGCACTGCTCGCGCTCATCCCAGCTCACTGCTCCTGCTGCCGCCACTTGGTAGTGCTGCTGCAGAGTCAGGAGAGGCTCCCACCACTGCAGCTGTGCTCACCAGCCGTGCGCCCGGCTTCTGACTGAGCGGCACTCCCCCTGTGGGAGTGCACTGACCACCAGGGGGCAGCTCCTGCGTTGACCATCTGCTCCCTGGTGGTCAGTGCGCATCATAGCAACTGGTTGACCGGTCATTCTGTCATAACGGTCAGTTAGGCTTTTATATAGATAGATAGATTTTACATAACAATAAATTTTAGACATTTTTCCTTGTTCAGTATCCTTCTGCTCCATCATTTTATTTATTTATTTAAATGTATCTTTATTGTTGAATGATTACAGATGTCCCTCTCCCCCCCCCGCACCCCCCCCCCCCGGCCTACCACACTATTGTCTCTGCTCCATCATTTTAAATCACATACATTGTATAGTCTCCATTTTATGCATGTACCATATTTATTTAACACCCCGGCCCCCCCCCCCCCCCCGACTGTTGGACATTTAGGTTATTCACAAATACTCATTCCTTTCTGGGTTTGTCTAGATGGCCAAATAAGCCAATTTTTCCAACGTGTGTTTCTTCTACAGAACTTTTGTTCCTTCTTTTTCATTGCAGTGGTCTCTGGTTCGTCATCCAGCTCTAAGTATGACCCTGAGATCCTGAAAGCTGAAATTGCCACTGCAAAATCCCGGGTAGGGCCTCTTGGTCTGTGCTATCGATGGGGGTCACAGAGGCAGCCTTAGGTTACCAGCCCACCTGCAAGACAGAGTGGATGTTCCGACCAGTCAGGGGCAGCCAGTGCTGACTCACAGGCCCTGAATAGTAACAGTAGTAGTAGCAGTAGGTTGTTGTCATAGTAACGGTAGTGGTAACAGCAGCTACCCTGTATGCAAGGCGCAGTGCGGAGAGCTTCATGTGTAATACCGCATGTCCTTAGGACAGCCCCATGAAGTAGCTCCTGGCAAGATCTGCATTTAAAGATGAGCAATCAGAGGCGTAGGAGGGAAGTATCTTGCTCAGGACCACAGGGACTCAGGTGTACCCCAGAGTTCGTGGTGTAGTGCCTATCTTAGCTACTGCTAGTGCTACGAGATCCTGTTTAACTACTTCGTGATACCTTTTACTGATGTGGAAACTGAGGCCCAGCATTGTGCTCAGGGTAAAGTCAGCATTTTGAACACCGGTTTAATTCAACTTCAGATAGGTTCTACAAACTCAGATGCCTGTAAGAAAACATAAAAGGGGGGAGAGGGCAGGGGGAGGCAGTAGGGAGCAGTGGGGACTGTAACCTAGAAAGGTGAGCCCTGTCTACCAGGGTAGTTGAATTTCAGCTCTAGCCTACTGTGGCCGTGCAGGGATGTGGGCTCAGTGTTGGCAGGTCTTCTAGTATTTTTAGAGAACTCTATATTTAGGATTAGTATATGAAATTTCTCAATATTTAATTATTAGCAACTAATTTTTTAAAATTTAGTAACACTGCAGGCCAAACAAAAGCATTCCTGCTGGCCGGATCTGACTCCCGGGCCAAGTCTCGCCCCTGAAGTTAGATTTCTTTTTGCATCCATGCACAGCACTCCCATACCCAGGACCTGCTTTCAGTAACTCGTGGCTCTGGGAATTGCCATCATCCACCAGAACAGGAAAGGGAGGCTCAGAGAGGCGAGACGGCTTGAGAGAAGTCCCCCAGCTGGGCAGGGGGAAGGCCAGGCTCTATCCCATCAGCCAGCTCCTGTCCACTTCCTGTTTCCCTGGAGCGAGGGCTGGCTGTGGATGACCTGCAGGGCAACCAGGCTGGGATGCCGAGTCAGCTGCAGAGACCAAGGCAGCACTGGGGTCTTGTGACCACTGTGACCCAAGGGTTGTTGCTCTGAGCCGTTATTATAGGGGCGGCAGGTGGGGAAGGGGGACCTCCGGGCTCCCCTCAGGGAGAAGCAGCTTGCAGCTCCACGTGGCCTCTGACCTAGCCCCGTGTGTGGTCTTCCATCATCCAGGTCAACAAGCTGAAGAGGGAGATGGTTCACCTCCAGCAGGAGTTGCAGTTCAAAGAGCATGGCTTCCAGACCCTGCAGAAGTGAGTCCACCTGCCCTCCCGGGCTCCCCACATGCTCCCCTCCTGCCCCCTTCTCTCCCCCCGCCCCCCTTCTCGAAACGTGGCTCTCTAATCACTGGATCTCAGTTCTTTCCACTGGCATTTACCGAACATGCCGTCATCAAGGTTGGGGTTTAGAAAGAGAAAAGCGGAATCATTTCTGAGCACAGAGTTCGCACCGTCCCCTGAATTCCTGAAGCTGGCAAAGGCCCCTTCCTCCGTTCAGTTGAGGTTTATGAGCCAGTTGAGGTTTATGAGCCAGTTTAGAAAAAAGTATTGAGCATTTCTGTGTCCCCGTCTCATCCTCTCCACCAGAATCTCACATGCACAAAAACAAAACCAGCTCTTTTCTTTCCCCCACGGCCCCGAAAACGGAGCTTCATCCGGTGGGCTCCACTGAGGGCACAAGCATCTTCCACAGTGAATTACTGGCAGCACGGGCGCGATGCCATGCACACGGTGCTTTTGGGGTGACTTGGGAATTTCCAGGGAACGTTGACCAAACGAATTTTTCACTTTTAGAAGCTGACTTGCAGCCAAGCAAGATAGAGCTCTTTTGGGTTTTTTTTAGCTCTGTTGGGTTTTTTGTCCTTGTTGTGATTGTACCAAGAGCAGTTACCCCGTGCCCAGAGCACTTCCATGTTTCTGCATGGGTGACCTCGTGCGGTCCTCACTGCCACTCAGTAAGGAATGTTCTTTCAGCTCACTCCATTTTGTAGATGAGGAAACTGAGTCACGTAGTAAGTGCTCCAGCAGTGTTCGTTTACTGCTATTATTAACCACACGTGTAACCCAGGCGGAGGCATTGGGCACGCCCGGCATCTCCGATGGGCCCCTCGGGCGGTCATCCTAAAGGGGCCTGCTAGCTCTCTGGGAAGCTCCAGGGAGGACCTTCCGTAGCTTTCTCTTTTCTCACGGACATCTCACTCAGAATCCAGGGAAGTCACATCTGTCCAGTCAGTGGCGACTGTGGTCACTTGCTCTCTCCCTGACTCATCCTCTGAACCTCAAGTCCACTCCCACCTATCTGTGGCCAGAGCCCCAGGCCTTGGATATCGACCTCCAAGTCCTATGAGTTGAGGGAACTATGACCACCAGCTGAGGGACCTGAGGGTCTTATTAACATCTCCCACTGCCTGGGGTGATTCACCATGAACCTTCCCCCACTCCCCCCCCCGCCCCCGCCAACACAAAGTATTAGAAAGTATGGCTTTGTGTTAAAGGTTGTACACAAGACATTTTTTTATATTGTAAATTCTGGTTTTCTATATAGTAGTAAGTGCTTATGTAGATATGCTATTTATATATGCATATCTATGTATGCCAATCCTATCTCTCAAACCAGATTCCAGTCTCTTTAAGATAAGGGACCTTGCCCTAGCTGGTTTAGCTCAGTGGTTAAAGCATCGGCCCTCGGACTGAAGGATCACGGGTTTGATTCTGGTCAAGGGCGTGTACCTCAGTGGCAAGCTTGATCCCCGGACCTGGCCAGGGCTCATGCAGGAGGCAGCCAATTGATGTCTCTCTTTCTCTCTGTGTCTCTCGCTCCCCTCCACTGTCTCTCGAAATCAATGGGAAAAATATCCTTGGGTAAGGATTAACAACAACAACAAAAAGAAAGGGACTTGGCTTCATGCTTCTTGGCAATCTTCAGCAGTGCCACGGACAGTTGAGGGCAGTGATGTGAGCTTAGAAAATGCCTCTTTTTGACCTACAGAGCAAGTAGTCCTCCTCCGGCCTCCACTTAGCAGTGGGGCAGCTTCTGAGCACACGCCTCAGGGGCTCGTCCTCATACCGCAGGTGCCCGCCCGCCTCCCCCTCCTGCAGTCCTGGGAGCTTCTGGTGAGAACCCTTCCCATTATTCTCTGAGCCACCACAAACCTGTTTTACCACTTTGTCACCCTGTCGCAGCATTGAAAATTCTTGTCGTTTGGTAAGCTGAGCTGAAACCCCGAAGACAAGCCTCCTATTTTTTTCCCCCTCTCCCTCCGCCCTTCTGATGTTTGATATCAGCCCAGATAAGACTCCAGCGCAGCTCTGGCTGCCCACGCTCTAGCCGGAAGCCAGCTCCCTGTGTTCCGTGCCAGGAACATCTGCTTTAATGCACACCTTGGCTCAGAGGGTGAGGAATGCAGCCTCAAAAGGTGGCGGCCTGGGTTCAAATCCCAGGTCCCTGGGAATTTGGGAAAGTGACATCATCCCTCTGTTAACTGTAAAGATTGAATTGGAAAATTCACGCCAAATGCGTGACAGTGCCTGGCACCCAGGGGCGGCCCAGTGAGTGTAAGGCGGGTGGGTGACCACTAGCGAGTCTCCTCCTTGAACTTGGGAAGGAACTCGGATGAACTGGAGCCCATTCCGGGATTATCACTGAGTCTCATTCTCCTCCTTCCATTGTCTTTAGGCCTAAAGAGAAGTTTTTGTTCTGCCTACTTTATAGATGAGGCACTGGCGGGGGGGGGGGGGGGGGGGGGGGAAGAGTGTTGAAAATATACCCAAAGCCCCAAACTGGTAAGCATCAGAGCAGGGGTTAGAACCCACTGCTGTTGGATTCTGAAGCTCATGTCCTAATACGTCCCTTCCTGGCATCATCCCAGGTAACCCCCTCCCCATGCAGAAAACGTAAGCCCCTTCATAGGGGATAATACAGTCACTTCCTCCTACCCTCTCCCTCTGCATTGCATGGGGGACAGTGAAACTTACCATTTCTTCAATTCGTTGTCACCAACCCATTTTCAAAAGAAAAGGTTGATGGGGACTGGAGGGTACCTCTTAGGGGAGAATGAAAAGACGAAAGCTAGGCGTGGGGACTGCCCGCTGCCTCGAGACCCTGTGAATAAGAAAGAGTTGAGGCTTGGCACGCCGCCCCCGTGGGAGCAGGGCAGCGTGGTGTCTTTCTGCATGTCCTCAAGGCCGCCCTGCCCGGGTGAGGGCTGCCCGTACAGGACGGAGAGGAGGGGGCTTTGGTCTGAGCCTTTGCCCGCTTCTCTATGGCTGTGCTGTGGCCACGGGGCTCCTGTGACTGCGGTGCTAAGAGAAAGGACAGCTGCGCAATTTGGAAATCCTAAAACACACACACCCCTCATACCCCTTGAACCCCCTCCCCCCCAACCACACAACTTTTCTTTTTCCTTAAAAAAAAAAAAAAAAGATTCATTCACTGTGTTCATAATGGTGACCCTTTGTTCCCCCCCCCCCCCACCCCGATCCCAAAAGAGTTCCTCTCTGAGCTGCTCTCGGAGCCAAATTCCAGAGCCCGGGTTGCTAAGGCCCCTGAGAGGAATCAGGTAGAGGCTGTGCTGGAGCCGAGGGGCAGAGACAGACCGCTTCTGTCTCGCCTGCTGGGGATTCACAGCCGTCCTCACCGCCGGCAGAGGCCCTCCGCACAGCCCCTCCCCGAGCCCCCAGCCCTGGATGCGCCTAGATAAACGGTCTGTTCCCTCACCACCACCCCTTTGGGGGCAGGGCCGCCACAGGCCCAGACACTCGCTCCCGGGACCCTCCTCTCCTCGGAGCATCTCGGGCGGCCTCCGCTCCGCTGCGGAAAGCTCCCTTTAGACCAATTTCTCAAACTAAATCTGAGACCGGGTTTAAGGTACCCGAGTTCGCGTGACCTGGCAGGCTTGCGCAGGCCCGAGTCCTCGAAAGGAATAGACGAGCTATTTTTAGTGGGAGACACAAACGGGGCTTTGTTTTCTTTCTGAGGAGCTGAAATAGCGGACAGGGAGCAGGAGGGCTGCGCGGCTGAGACCAGACTGCGGTCCCTCCCTCCCTCCCTCCTTCTCTCTTTCTCTCCTGCCCAGAGACACAGACGATGAGACCAGGATGGAAACCTGCCCCGGGTCCTGATTCCCCACTCGGGTTATTTTTAGCTCAGGACAGGTTGGCGTCTAGGTGGACACAGAAAGGAATGCCCCTGCGCAGTTTCTACCCCTTGAATAATGGGCTTGTGGTGTTCCCTCCACCGTCAAGTGCTTTTTCTCCCTGGATCAAAGCCTCGAGCCTCGCCTTTGGCAAAAGTGTGACGCAGTTCATACTCTGTGCCCCCTGGACCTTGTCATCACCCCAGCCTCCTTCCCTGGGGGCTGGGACCCAGGCCATCTCTGGTGTGGTCTGACCTTCTGAAAACATCATGACCCTTCACTTTTTTTATCCCCTTCCCCCCCCCCCCCCCCCCACAGTGAACCTGTATGTAGGACCTAGATAAGCCGGCGAGCCCTCCAGGCGAGAAGTATTTTAATCCCTTACATTTGTCTGCAGCTTGCAGACTCCCTGTTCACACCCCATTTTCCATCCTTTATCCCCCTTGATATTCCCCACTGGCTGGGCAGGTGACATTACCCAGCTTTTTTTTAAGAGGAAGAAACAGGCTCCTGGTGGCTGAGGGCCATGCCCAAGGTCAAGATGCTCCTGGCATCCAGTGGGCAGAGGCCAGGAATGACATCAAACATAGGACATCCCCCTACAAAAAGGAATGATCCGGCCTCAACTATCAAGAGTTCTGAGGTTAAAAAAAAAAAGAGAGAGAGAGTTCTGAGTTTGAGATACCCGGATTAAAGGACTGGTCTATGCCAGACACTAAAGTTCCTCAAACATTCAAGCCTGCCAGAGTCAAGGTCACGATCCCACAAATCATTAATTATAACACAGAGTAAAGAATGCAGTGTTGCAGCTAGGTGCAGTGTGCCCTGGGAACACCTGGCCCAGCCTGGAGGACCCAGGGAGGTAATCCGGGAAGGCTTCCTGTAAGAGCTGACACTTCGAGGACCCTTGACTTCAAGAGTGGTCTTGCTTCTACAGCCCCACACTATTTGCAGTCGAACATGGTCCTTCGGTGCCTTATTCCATAGGCAGGACAGAGAGAGGAAAATTCTTGTGAGAACGAAGCTCAGTGGTCTGTGCTTTTTCCCTGGGGACACCCTGTTTCTCACCCCATCTTTGACCTTTCTCGTTGATTGTCTCCTAGAATCGACCAGAAAATGTCTGACGCTCAGGGCAGCTACAAACTGGATGAAGCTCAGGCTGTCTTGAGAGAAACGAAAGCCATCAAAAAGGCCATCACCTGTGGAGAAAAGGAAAAGCAAGATCTCATTAAGGTACCGAAGTGCCCGTGACGTGTGCTCCATCTCCATGTCTCCTGAGCCCCTTCCTATGCCGGGCAGTTCAGAGCGCTGAGGCTTAAGTCAGATGGACCAGGCAACCCTGGCTGTCAGCTTCTCCGTGTAACAGCTCTCTCGTGGGTAAAGTGGGGATAAATCCTGGGTCATTCCTGGCAGGGCTGTGGTCAGGATTAAATAGGATCGTGGTAAAGCTGACAGTTCCTGCGTATGGACTTTGCTCGTCTCGTTTAGTCAGCACGATAGCCCTACGAGATGGGATCTGTGATTACTCCCATTTTGCAGGAGAAGACACTGAGGCACAGAGAGGTTCATCAGCTAGCCCAGATCACACAGCTAGGAAGTAGCAGAGCCAGGGGATCGCAGGCAGTGTGGCTCCAGAGCCAGTGTCCACACCAGTCTCTCCCATGGAAGGGGCCTGGCACAGTGCCTGGCACCTAGCCAGTACTCACTCACTGCTGGCTCTTTACAGAGAAGCAGGAGGTGTGGGTGAGCCTGTGTTCCTAAGGTGGCGAGCAAGGCACATGGAGAGTGACAGACCCAGCGCTCTCTCCCGGGAAGGTGTGTCGCTGACCCTGTCCTCCCCGTTCAGAGCCTTGCGATGCTGAAGGACGGCTTCCGGACTGACAGAGGGTCCCACTCCGACCTGTGGTCCAGCAGCAGCTCTCTGGAGAGTTCGGGTTTCCCGCTGCCGAAACAGTACCTGGACATGAGCTCCCAGACGGACATCTCGGGGAGTGTGAGTAGCAGTGCCTGTTGCTGGGGGCCTCGTGAGGGACCGCCCCCAGGAGACTGCTGGGAAGATGGCCAACTCCTCATGACTCACCTGGGGAGCCGGCTGGTGGCTCTCGGTGGGGCTGGCTGCTCTCTCTCTCTCTCTCTCTCTCTTTTGTTCATTTTCACCAGAGGATAGTTTTCTCATTGATTGTTAGAGAGAGTGGAAGGGAGGGCGGAGAGAGAGGGAGAGAAACATCAATGACACATCAACTGGCTGCCACCCGCACGTGCCCAGACCTGGGGCCAGGATCAAACCTGCAACCTAAGGTACGTGCCCTTGACTGGGAATCGAACCTGTGATCCTTTGGTGCACAGGCCGACACTCTAACCACTGAGCTACACCAGCCCGGGCTGGAGCTCCGTTCTCTTGCAGAGCTCCTGGCCCCAGCGTGACAGCAGATGGTGGTCTGAGGAAAAGCCGGCCCGACTCCACGTCCTTGGTGTCACTGGGCCATGTGCTGTGTCCCGACGCTGCACAGAAAGTGTTTTTGAAGGACCGAGGGTCTTCCCTTCATACTGTTTTGCAGCACTGTTCTGCGTTTCTCTCACCAGCTGGAAAACAGGGCACTCTCCTCCCACTGGTCCTAAAACAATGCGTGCAGCTTGCAGACCACGGCTGACTCCCAGTTCCCAAGCTCGGTCCGGTCGCCATGGTGAATGGTGCAAGCTCTGTCCAGACGTAGCTCATGAAAGCAAGAGCAGGCAATCCGTGGCTTGGGGAGCTTTTGTGTCCTAGAGCAGGTGACATTGAACGAACGCGCCGCCCAGCCTGTGGCTAAAATGCTCTTCCTATCTGATTTCTGTAGCTGTGTTCCCACTTGTGATGAGAAGCTATGTCCACGTCTGATTGGGTGAGCCTTATAGCTTCTTGCTGCTCTCGACAGCAAACAGGCTTTCCCCTCTCCTCCCCCACCACCCATGTGTCCAGCTGCCTGCCACCTGTGGGCCGAAATATTTGACAACGAGCTGTGTGCCTCCTTCCGGTTCTAGAACCTTCTCCTTGCTCACCCAGTGTTTCAGTCCTGACTTGCAGCCTCCTGAGTTTTCGGTCAGCCTCCTCCCCAGTGCCCCCAGAATGGCTTTTCCTGTGTATTGGCTGTCCCCGTTTCCTTCTGACCAGCTGTCCTCCGTGCTTCTGTGGCTTGAATGGGCTCCAAGCCATTTGCGGCTGCGAGATGATATTCTGGGCCCTCAGCTTCTCTTCTAGGCGTGACTGATGTCTGCGTTTGGGGCTCTTCCCACGGCCTGAAGGAAGGAAAGCGCATTTTTGCCACCTAACTAGCTTCCTTGCGATGCGATGCAGTACGCACAACAGCTCAGTGATTGGGGGGCGAGGGGCTATTCTTAGCTACGTCCCACAAAAGCCTCCCATATTTCCTGAGCTCCTGAAACGCCACTGGGCACTGGCCACAGCAGCCACATAACCATCCGGACTCTGTTCTTCCCTCCAGTTCGGCACCAGCAGCCACAATCAGTTGGCGGAGAAGGTCCGATTGCGCCTTCGATACGAAGAGGCTAAGAGAAGGTAATCGGGGCTGGAGGGTCCTAACGATAGAATTACCATTGCCAAGGGTCCACTCTTGCCTCCGTTTTACACGCCTCGTCTTGCTTAATCCTACAGAGATTATGAAGATAGGTGTTATAATCATCATGTTGTAATCCTCTCTGAAACTCAGAGAGGAAATGACTGACCCACAGACACTGAGCTGGGTAAAGGGTAGAGCGATGCTTTGAATCCACGTCTGGTAAACCTCAGAGCCTACTTACCTTTTCACCTGCTGGCCTCAGTGTCTGTCATCAGGGTTCTCCAATGATCCTCTACGCAGTTTGGTTTGAAGGAACACAACTGGTGTTTTAGCAACAGGCTAAAAGGACTGTGGGTCCTACCCCTGGGAGCAAGCTGTGCTTATAACCCGCAGGGTCCCTGGCGACTAGAGAGGTTCTGTGGCTTCACAGAACCCCAAGCGGTTGAGTTCCACTGCCACAAATTTAAAAAATGGTATTTTTTGTTAATCCTCACCCGAGGATGTTTTTCCATTGATTTTTTTTTAGGGAGAGTGGAAGAAAGAAGGAAAGACAGAGAAACATTGATGTGAGAGAAACACATCGATTGGTTGCCTCCTGCACGAGCCCCCACCAGGGCCCGGGCCAGGGAGGAGCCTGCAACCAAGGCATGTGCCCTTGACCGGAATCAAACCTGGGACCCTTTGGTCCGCAGGCTGATGCTCTATCCACTGAGCCAAACCAGCTAGGGCACACAAATAAAATAATACTCAGAGATGATATATTGAGAGCATCTGTTAGAGTCAGACATTGTACTAAAACATTCACATATAAAAAATAATAATTTAAAAAATAAATTAAAAAAATAAAACATTCACATATGCATTATCTCATTTAATATTAAAAGCAACCTGTAGGCTAGCTTATATTATCTCCATGCTAGAGAAGAGAAAGGTAAGATACAAGATATTTAATGATTCTTCAACGTGGTGAAGTCAGGATTGGAACCCTGGACAATCTGGCCTCAAGTCCATCTTTCTATGCACGGAGCCAGCCTTACTAGGAAGTAACCCACAGGACATTGTGTAGGTGAATGAAGCCAGGCATATGCATACATTTATCTTTAGACTAAATTGCCTGGCCAGGGACCTTCCAAGCCAGTCCAGGTAGAGTGTGGCAGTCCCCAGCTCTGGCCTCTGAACTCGCTGGGAGCAGCAGAACCCTTAGCTGCAAGGCAGAAATTCGATAGAAACTAGAAGGAATTAAAAAAAAAGGAATTTATTGGCTTATTGAACTCAAGTCCTGAGGTAAGCCAGCTTCAGGCATAGCTGTATCCAGGGACTCAACTGACGTTATAAAGACTCAGTCTCTCTTCTTTTCTCCATCCTGCCTGCCTGCCTTTGTGTGGAGCTGCAGCATTTCTAGACTTACCTACTACCAGGTTAGCAACCCCAGTGGAAAGAGAGAGCACCCACCTTTCCCAAAAGTTGTAACAAGTTTGGGGTCTGAGACGCCCTGGCTTTTCTAGGTGAAACCATCATTTTTTTGTAGGGTGGGGAAAATTCGAATGATCTGAAGGCCTAGGCATGGGTAATGTGCCCATTTCTTGGAGGGAGATTGATGTCAACTTGAAAATTTGGGAGGAGTGACTTCCCCAAAAAAATTTGGAAGATTGTGACCAAAAGAGGGAGACAGGGGATACTGGTCAGGTAGGGAAAAAATACTCCCTGTGCATTATAATTATAATTTCAGCTCCCCCTAGAGGTCCCATAAAACAATAAGACGTCCGCGTTTGGACGGCCACTTCTTTTGCCCTCTGAAGGGGACTGTAACCCCTAGATGTCTTCCAGCCTGTGGTGATGCCTGTCTTAGGTCATCAGATCTGGAGAGACTAAGATTGGAATCTTCCCTCTGGGATTGAGCCATTCAACTTCTTATCACAGAGAGAAGTCCTATCACATCTTCTCATCACATCCTGCCTCATCTGCCTTTATCCAGCTTCCTGCCTCCCCTCCGCCCAAAGCTCTCATGCAGGAGTAAGGGACTGAGTCTGCCTAGGGGGAAATCAAGGCTGCAAGACGTGAGGGATGGAGGCCAGGGGGAGGCTGTAGTGCAAGGTCAGGTCATTGTATGCCACGCTTGGTCGCCTGTGCATTTCTGGGCAGCGAGTCTAGTATATTCTCCAAAGGATGCAGGGCCTGAAGTTTGAGGAGCACAGGTGGAGAGAAAGAGCCACTAGAAAGAACATTCAAGAAAGCATCCATCACCCCTCCAATGCACCACACGCGGTTGAGCTGCTGCCAGACCTGGCCATTCCACTGTCCTCAGAGCAGCTGGAGAACAGCAGTGGGGGCGTTATCCCCGTCTTGACGGATTGCTGTATATGTGAATATGGAATTTAAATTAATTAGCTCTAAGAATCCATGCGTGCTGAGACACTTGGCTGTAGAGTGGGCAAACTGAAAATTTTCACTACACGGCACAGGCATCTTGTCTCCCACTCGTGTTTTGATAAACTGAGAGTTGGGCTGCATTGTCTGCAGATTTGATCAAACTGGGAGTCCAGAGCCCTGGGCTCTCAACAGGTCAAAGCCATGCTGTGACTTCCAGTCGTAGGTGAGTCTCTCTGGACATGTGTCCAACAGGGTGACCACCAGGTCTCACCTACCCTTTGGGGACCGGGAGAGGCCAGGACATGGTAGCTAAAAGCACTTGGCAAAGGCTAAATCCTAAAGGATCACATGACTGCCTTTCGATACGTGTATCAGTGCTCTTAATTATACTGTGAATCTTAATTTGGTCCAATGATAATCAGACCTACTATCTGCAAGCATTTGGTAGTGTATAAAGAGCCCTGAATGGCATGTTCTCACTTGGTCCTCAGAACCCACCTCTCAGGCACAGGATTCTGAGTCTCAAAGAAGTTAAGGGACAGGGCTCCCAACTCCTTCCTTAATGTTATTAAGTACCTGCAGTATACCAGGGAAAGTGCTAGAAGCTCGTGATGCCAAAATGACTTCTTAACAAAAAATTACCTTTCATCAAGAAGGCCAGAGCCCCCCTTTGTTCATAGCAGCACAATTCACCATAGCTAAGATTTGGAAACAGCCGAAATGCCATCAGCAGAGGAGTGGATTAGAAAACTATGGTACATCTACACAATGGAATACTACGCTACTGTAAAAAGGAAGGAATTCTCGCTCATTTATGGAAAATAAAGAACATTATAACCTGATAAACAAAAAGATAGATACAGAGGCAGTAAAGCACTGAACAGACTGTCAAATTACAGCAGGAAGGCTGGGGAGTGTTAAGGTGGTGGGGAAAGAGATCAACCAAAGGACTTGTATGCATGCATGTAAGCACACCAATGGACACAAGACATTGGGTGGGGGGTGGGATGAGGGCATGTGACGGGGTAGGGGAGGCTGGGGGAAGGTCAATGGGGGAAAAAAAAGGAGATATATGTACTAATATATGTAATACTTTAAACAATAAAAAAATAAATAAAAATAAATAAAAAAATAAAAATAAAATAAAATAAAATAATTCTTGCCAAAAAAAAAGAAGGCCAGAGCCGCCCTAGCCAGTTTGGCTCAATGGATAGAGCATTGGCCTGCGGACTGAAGGCTCCCAGGTTCCATTCCGGCCAACGGCATATGCCCAGGCTGCGGGCTTGATCCCCAGTAGGGGGTGTGCAGGAGGCAGCCAATCAATGATTCTCTCTCATCATTGATGTTTCTATCTCTCCCTCTCCCTCTCTGAAATCAATAAAGATATATATATTTTTTTAAAAAAAGGCCAGAGCCAAACCCCAGCTCCAGGCCTCAGGCCCCAGATCCACGGTTGCTCACACAGTGCTGCCACCAGACCCACTGGTTAGCAATTGTAGTCTTAGCTAAGGTTGTAGGGGGCCCGTGACTGCCATTGGTTTAGCACCTGTTATCTACCAAACAGGTGCATACATTAAACATGATATAATAAATACATAATAGCTCAGTTTCACAATAATTCTGAATGATGAATAATTGTTATCTTTACATGTGAATATGGAATTTAAATTAACTCCAGAATCTGTGCCTACTGAGACACTTGGCTGGGGAGTGAGCAAGGCTCAGGGAGTTTGCCCAATGTCATGTACCTGATAAACGGTCAAACCAGGTACCAACAACAGAGGCAGCGGGAACATTTATTGATCACCTACTATGTGCCAAGTAGCGCGCTCTGAGAGTTTATGGATGTGTCTCAAAGCCTTCAACCACAACTCATGAGGAATGGTTGCTGTCTTTGGAGAGACTATGACTTATCCAAGATCACATAGCTAGTGGTAAGAGGCTGTTGCCTGGTGATGAACCCAGCTCTCGATTCCATTCTGCCAGGCTAGTGTCCCCCCCGGCAAGGACATTGCCTTGTTTATGCCTCTACCCCATCCCTGCAGCCCCTGTTCATTGGCACTTGTCAGGCACTGCCTGGGTCTCCTAGATAAAAATATGTTCCCGGAGACGACATGCTGAGCAAAACGAAGTCAGGAACTGTCAGGCTGCTCGGAGGATGTCACGGCTCCTTGGACCTCACAACCTTGGACGTGCCATCTATTACCCTGCTCCCGCAATGCCACGGGCACACCGGTCATGCCCCCCTTCTCGGCCCGCAGGATCGCCAACCTGAAGATCCAGCTGGCCAAGCTGGACAGTGAGGCCTGGCCTGGAGTGCTGGACTCGGAGAGGGACCGGCTGATCCTGATCAGCGAGAAGGAGGAGCTGCTGAAGGAGATGCGCTTCATCAGCCCCCGGAAGTGGACGCAGGGCGAGGTGGAGCAGCTGGAGATGGCCCGCAAGCGGCTGGAGAAGGACCTGCAGGCAGCCCGGGACACCCAGAGCAAGGCGCTGACCGAGAGGTGGGGCTGGGCTGGGACCGGGGGGTGGGAGTTGTGGGGGAGGAGGGTGGGGCGTGGGGCCCTTCCCTCACTGCCCGTCCTGGGGCTGCCAGAGGTCCCATGTTTCAAGAAAAGTGTTAGGATTTTTTTTTTAAATACTGACAACTAATCCAAAAGTGTTTTGTTTTGTTTTTTCATATATTTTATTGATTTCAGATAGGGAGGGAGAGAGAGAGAAACATCAGTGATGAGAGAGAATCATTGATCGGCTGCCTCTTGCACACCCCGCACCAGGGATCAAACCCACAACCTGGGCATGTGCCCTGACCTGATTGGGAATGAAACCGTGACCTCCTGGTTCATAGGACAACGCTCAACTGCTGAGTCACACTGGCTGGGCAAATCCAAACTTTTTAAAAAAATACTATGAAGGCTAAATCAGCTTCTTCCTATGGGCCTGACTTAATCTGCACGCCACTGGTTTACATTCTTTGCTTTCAACCTTGTCACAAACTTTAGTTCCTTTATTGTCACACCAATATGCACACCCACAGTGCACAGAGCACAACCTCGCACCCACAGGAGGTCCCATCATCCCCAGCTTCTCATTTATGCATGCATTCATTCATTCATTCATTCATTCATTCATTGTGTCCATTACCTGTCGTACAGTCATCATTTAAAGCTCCTGGCAACCCTGAGGTTGATCTCCATTTTATAGATGAGGAAACGGAGGCTCCCCCAACATCCCTGAGTGGCAGAGCTGTGCGTAGATCCCAGGCCCAGTGGCTCCAGAGCCCATGCTTGCTTCAGGCTGCTGCCCATGTGGAAGGTCTTTTATTAATGCCTTCAGCCCCTGGGTGGCTTCCCTGGAACTGTGAGTTCACACAGCCAGTCCGGGGAAGCCAGGATCTCCACTCCGCAGGAGCTGCTGAGCGGGTGACTTGAAGGTCCCCCAGGGCAGGGCCCTCTGGAGGGACATGCAGAGGGCAGCCAGGGGCATGTGGGCAGGAGGAAGGGAGACCCTGGGGAAGGGTAGGGACAGGCTGAAAGCTGTGAGCCTCTGCAGGCGAGAGGAGAAAGCTGACTCAACAGTCTTCGCATCTACAGCTGTTTGCTTCCAGACCACGTTTGTCTGTCTGTGTCCATCCCTCTGACTCCTGTCTCCTTAGGTCTCTTTCTGGATCCCATGTTCCTCTCTCTCTCTCCTGTGTCTGGAAATGGGAGTATTATGGGTCTCATCTTCACACAATAGCCTTTCCATTCAAGATGCCTTTGAGGACAGGAATAGTTAAGCCACACCATAGGGCCTGCCAAACCCCCGTCACAAATCAGTCAGAGTGACAGACATCCCGACACCCCTCGTCCTAACCCCTCCCCTCCCCTCTCATAGGGCCTCCCACCACTTCTTAGAGCGGCTGTGCATTCATGCAGGGTGCTTGTTAGAGTGTGGGCTCCCTGGCTGCACCCCAGGGACCGGTTCCCCAGGCCTGGGATGCAGCCCAGGCTCTTGCATTTTTAACCAGCACCCCAGCTGCTAAGCTCAGCTTGTGCACCTTCTGCATCCTCTGCCTTCAATGCTTGATGTGTTCTTGGCCTCCCAGCATGTGCCTGGCATCACACACAAATGCCATCTGGCCGGCTCAGCCCAGTGCCTCTGGGAGGAGGCCTTGGGCGCCTGCGTGTTGCTGCCAATGGCTACACCCTGTGCTCAGGAAGTCAAGGCCACCTGACTCCTGGCCTCCCAGCATCCTGTTGGGGCTTCAGTGGGGACCTGCTTTTACTCCCATAGCACGCCTCCGTGGTTTTCTCCCAGAGAAGAGGAACACAGAGGTAGAAACGGGGGCCCCAGTGGCTCTTTGACCTCTTCCTTCCAGGGCTTTGCTCTTAGGGAGGGTCAGGGGTTCAGCCCTGTTCATTCTGTGGAGAGTCAAGGATTCTGTTCATTTCGGCCTCCATGTGCCCACCTGCTGCCTGCCCTGCCCCGGGCAGGACTCTGGAAGAACAGTGCCAGGGACGGGTGTCCAAGGACCATGCCAAGGCCTCTCTGCCTGCTGCTCCAGTGGTCTTTTCTGGAATTTCACAGGTTGCATTGACCATTGATAGTCCCTGCCCATCCCTGACCACTGCTCAGGTGTCTAGAGCCAGCTCTGGTCTTCATGCAGGGCCTGTTTTGAAGGCCTGGGATGCTGGTGGAGGGAGAGTGTGGTTAGATTTTTCCATGGAAATGGAGGGAGGTAAAGTTGGGTAGAACCCTAATTCTGTAGCTTTAAGTAAATTATTGGACCTAAGAACAACTGCTTCATATGTAAAGTGGTAAAAGCCATTCTTACCTCGTAGGGTTATTATGCAAATGAATTAAAACAATGTCATAAGTTTCCTAGCACAGCACTTGGTATATTGTGGCTGATGATACAAGCGTTGCTATTGGATTATCTGGGGAGCTCACATCTCCCCAAACATCACAGGGAAATGCTTCCAGAAGGTTCTTGTGTGTCAGGGCGTCCACCTCCACAGGTATATGCCTGTGATTCCTCTTTCAGGCACACATTCCTCGGGGCTCCCCCTCATGCCTTCTCTCCCTTCAGGTTAAAGTTAAACAGTAAGAGGAACCAGCTGGTGAGAGAACTGGAAGAAGCCACCCGGCAGGTGGCAGCTCTGCATTCCCAGCTGAAAAGGTGAGCGGTGGGCAGTGAGGACCGTGCTGTCCGGGGGCTGACCAGGTGCAGGCGTCCCTCCCGTACAACGTGGAGTGCAGACCTCAGGCCAGGGCCGTGGTGGGCAACTGGGTGTCGCTGGAATTTCACAGCATTTGTTTTTCTCAGATATATATATATATTTTTTTTTAAATATATTTTTATTGATTTCAGAGAGGAAGGAAGAGGGAGAGAGAGAGAGAAACATCAATGATAAGAGAAAATCATTGATCGGCTGCCTCCTGCCGGGTTCTCAGATATTTCAACCGTAGCCTTCTATTTGTTACTAGAGGCCCGGTGCATGAAATCATGCACTGGGGCGGGGGAAGGGTCCCTCAGCCCGACCTGCACCCTCTCACAGTCCAGGAGCCCTTGGGGGATGTTTGACTGATGGCTTTGGCCTGCTCCCAGCCGTCAGTCAGACATCCTTAGCGCTGCCGCAGAGGCAGGAGAGGCTTCCGCCACCACCACTGCGCTCGTCAGCCGTGAGCCCAGCTTCTGGTGCACTCACCACCAGGGGGCAGCTCCTGCGTTGAGCGGGATCAGGCCAAAACCAGCTCTCCGACATCCCCTGAGGGGTCCTGGATTGCCAGAGGGTGCAGGCCGGCAGAGGGACCCCACTGGTGCAAGATCAGGGCCAGGGTGGGACAAGGGAGGGCATGTCCAGCCCCTCTCGCTCAGTCCCAATCAGCTGGACCCCAGCAGCAAGCTAACCTACTGGTCAGAGTGTCTGCCCCCTGGTGGTCAGTGCACATCATTGCGAGCGGTTGAGCAGCCTTAGCATATCATTAGCATATTACGCTTTGATTGGTTGAACTGAAGACTGGACGACCGGACACTTAGCATATTAGGCTTTTCTTATATAGGATAAGTGATACTGCATTTCCACTTTAGGATATAAAGTTTCCTATATATATATATTAAAGCTTAACAAACTGAGTTGATGTGAATTAACATATTATTTTGGGCTAGATTCAAATATGGGAAAATACCATGAAAATGGAAAGCAGCGGAGGTTTGGGAAACAGATACAGAGGGGGAAATGAGCTTTCAGGCAGTTGGCTTGGGTTCGAATCCCAGCTCTGCCAGTTTTTGATTGTGTTGCCTTCTCGGGGTATCAGTTTCCTCTAGTGAAACGAGGGTGCGTGGTCTACCCTGGAGACTGTCAAGAGGGTCCAGCGAGATCATGCGCTCTTAAGTGCTTAGATCCCGGCTGTCCCAGCTACTCCGTGTGTCCTCACCCTCCATCCTCTCCCTGCCCCCAGCCTCTCGAGCAGCATGCAGTCCCTGTCCTCGGGCAGCAGCCCTGGGTCCCTCACGTCCAGCCGGGGCTCCCTGGCCGCCTCCAGCCTGGACTCCTCCGCCTCCGCCAGCTTCACTGACCTCTACTATGACCCCTTCGAGCAGCTGGACTCGGAACTGCAGAGCAAGGTGGAGTTCCTGCTCCTGGAGGGGGCCACGGGCTTCCGGCCCTCGGGCTACATCACCACCATCCACGAGGACGAGGTGGCCAAGACCCAGAGGGCCGAGGGGGGCGGCCGCCTGCAGGCCCTGCGCTCCCTGACCGGCACCCCGAAGTCCATGACTTCTCTGTCTCCACGGTCCTCCCTCTCCTCCCCGTCCCCGCCCTGCTCGCCTCTCATCGATGACCCCCTCCTGGCTGGAGACGCCTTCCTGAGCCCCCTGGAGTTTGAAGATCCAGAGCTGAGTGCCACTCTTTGTGAACTGAGCCTTGGCAGTGGCAGCCGGGAGAGGTACCAGCTGGAGGAACCCGGAATGGAGAGCAAGCAGCTGGGCCAAGGTAGAGAACACAACCACAGCGGGAGGGAGGGAGGGAGGGAGGGAGGGAGGGAGGGAGGAACTATGCTCAGGCCTGGGCACGGACCACAATGATAATTATGATCATTATCATATCATAGGGTTAATCGATTTATTTACTCATTCAGTAGATAGTTAGTATACTTAACCATGTTCTACCTCTTGGGCTAAGGGTTTTTCTGTGGTGGATTCATTCATTCAGCAGATAATTATTAAGTACATACTGAAATGAAATGCCAGTCCCGTGCGAATGGATGCACACGGTTCATCCATTCATTCAGCAGAGGTGCCAGGCGCCAGGCACTGGGTTAGTCACAGCGATACAGCATTCAGGACAGACGGGCCCCTGCTCCCATGAAGCGTCTGGGCAAATGAAGGCCCAGGCGGTTACTGTACAACCAGGCCAATAAAAGCAACAGGAAGAAATTAAACTAGGGGATGTGATGGAAGCTTTCAGATTGGGTTGTGAAGGAAGGTGGCCTTGAACCGGGGCTTCCACAGGGGGAACAAGCCAGCCTTGGGGGAAACAAGAGCAAGTCTCTGAGGCTGGAACCAGGAGGGGCTGGGCGTCGGGGTCACCAGCAGGGCTGGAGAAGCAGGGGGAGTCTGGTCCCGGAAGGCCTGGGGGTCTGTGGAAAGGAGTTTGGGTTTTATCCTAACTGCAGGGGGGATCCTTGGGAGGATTTGCAGCCAGGGAATGTGATCTGACTCCCATTCTGCATGGGGTTGAAAGGAACATGCTGGTGCGGATTGAGATTCACGTTGGAATCTTCCATGCAGAAGGCAGTGCTGAGGATGGCAGCTAAGACTTATTGAGAGAAAGCCCCGTAATATGTCATAACAGCTAACATTTATCAGGGTGCATCAAAGGTGGGCGACGTGATTTATAGGGTGCAATAGGTTACTTGTATTGTGCCCACTTCACAGATGAGAAAGCAGTTTAGAGAGGTGACATCACTTGCCGTAGCCCCCCCCCCCCCCCAGAAGTGGGAAAGCAAGGAATCTGGGTGTTTCTCTGACCCAAGAACCCAGCGTCTTTGTTGTCACTCTCCTCTCAGCATGCGTGTGGCCCAGGGTGTTTGTTCCTGGGACACTTCAGTGCTCTCTGGCCCCACTGTGCCCGCCTGGCCCTGGGTGTGAAGGTCAGGACCGAGCAGGTACTCAGTAAGCTCACCTCCAGCTCTGGCCTTTCCTGGCTATGACGTACTGAGTGCAGGTATACAAGACACTGTTATGCATATATGCTCATTTAAGCCTCACAACAACTCTGTGGTAGGTGCAGCTTTATCCCCATAAAACAGAAGAAAGAAGTGAGGCACGGTGAGGTTACAAGGTCAGGGTCACAGCTGGGAAGCGGAAGTGTCAGGATGGGTGCCAGGCCTGCCCAGAACCCACGTGAAGGCCGGTGCCGGCTCTGTCTGCCTCAGGTGCCTGCTCCTGCCTCCTCGAGGGGCGAACTAGAAGCTGGACCAGCCATGGGCAAACTACGGCCCGCGGGCCGGATCCGGCTGTTCTATCCGGTTCTCTTGCTCTCCCCTCCGCTCCTTTACTTTGAATTTATATTAGTTCACACAAACACTCCATCCATGCTTTTGTTCCGGCCCTCCGGTCCAGTTTAAGAACCCATTGTCGCCCTCGAGTCAAAAAGTTTGCCCACCTCTGAGCTGGACTCATCTGAGCATTGAGGCTACAGGAATGGGCAGGAGGGCCATGCGGGGCCCAGAATTATCCCTTTGTGTGCAAGGGAGGGCCAGTGGCAGCAAAGGGGGAAGACCAGATTCCCTGGTTAATTAGAGGCTCTGCTGCGTGAGTTTCCTTAGACAAGGAGCCAAGAGACCCCTGGGCTCGCTCAGCAGGAAGGGAGTCATGCTGCGTGCTCTCAAACAGAAATAGAAGCAGGCTTCCTCCTAGAGCAGGTGGCAACTTCAGACAGTTGGTCCCTGGAGAGGAGGTGCAGGTGGAACCTCTAACAACACTCAACCCCAGCCCACACTCAGACCCCAGCCGGGTGCCAGGAGTGACTCCCCTCCCCTCCCCCACAGCGTCCTTCAGGCCGTGGGCCAGAGACAGCCCCTCTTAAGATGGTGTTTCCGTCATGCCACCTCCAGAACCTCCCCACAGTGATCCATGCCAGACGCTAAGCAGGTTAAGGGATTAGGGCTGCCGTTCAGTCAGCAGACAAATTAATCTCTGTAAGTGGTTTAGCGGATGGTGGAGATGTGGGGGCCTGGAGGCAGGAAGTCTGCAAGCTGCAGCAGGTGTGGGCCCCAGGCTGGGAAAGCCACCCCAGGTGGCTGCTTGCACCTCCCAGGTTCCTGCCACATCCCTTTTCCCAGCCTGCTCACCCCCAGTCTCTCCAGTCTGCCCCCACCCCACACCCGGAGACGTTTGAGGGCCTCCATCAAGGGCAGGGAGCTGAGCTGAGCTAGGGGTGGAATGGGACAGGCCACGTGGGAGAGCCAGTGCCTCCGTCCTTCCCACCCCTCCCTTGCCCTTCCCGAGGGTAGGGATTCACCCGGAAGGCATGGGGGTGTCATTGCAGTAAGGACCATGGTAATGGGTTTTGTAGAGCGCTTTCCCCACACCAGTCTCTATGCTACAAACTTCCCTATAATGTCGGAGTGAGTCTTCCCAACAGCCCTACAAGCTGAGTATTCTCCCCATTTTACAGATGAGGAATCGGGGCTTACAGACATGACATCGGTGTCCCAGTATCTTTTTTATTTATATATATATATTTATTTTTTTTATTTTTTATTTCAGAGAGCAAGGGAGAGAGAGAGAGAGAGAGAAACATCAATGATGAGAGAGAATCACTGATTGGCTGTCTCCTGCACTCCCCCTACTGGGGAGTGAGCCTGCAACCCGGACACGTGACCTGACCGGGAATCGAAATGCAACCTCCTGGTTCATAGGTCAATGCTCAACCACTGAGCCACGCCGGCCGGGCAGTGTCTCGGTATCTTGAAGCAGTAAGTGGTGGAGCTGAGAACCGAACCCAGGCAGTTTCACCCAGACGTCAATCACAGAATCGGATGCTACCCTCTCTTCACCCCAAAGCAAGGCAGCACCTGGCTGTCGCGTTCCTAGGTGGTTGGAATTTGTCAGGACCCTCTTAGGACAGGGTGGATGGATCTAAAGTGTGTGTTGCAAAGACAGTGCCCTGGTTCTGAACCCCACCCTTTTCCCACCTCTTCCTCCAGCTGTGAATACGGCCCAGGGGTGTGGCCTCAAAGTGGCCTGTGTCTCTGCTGCCGTGTCGGATGAATCCGTGGCCGGGGACAGTGGCGTGTATGAGGCTTCTGTGCAGAGGTGGGTCCCTGAGTCCTGGGTCTCTGGGAACTGTGGTCCTGCAGACTTTGGGCCCCCAAGATGTGTGGGAGGGATGTCCCCTACAGCAGGGCATGCCCCGGTGACCCCACCTTCCCCCAGCAGCCAAAGATGCAGGCAGGGCAGCTCCTCCTAGGGCGGGGCGCTTCCAATTTGGGGGAGTGCTAGTTTCGTGGTCGCCATTAAGGGGCGTAAGACTAGGGGAGCACGTACGAGAGAAAGGGGAGCCCCTCAAGAAAGACCTGGAGCGATGGTGGGAAGGCAGGGTCTGCAGGGGGGCTGAGCAGACCTGCCAACCTTTTCTCCTCGAGGAGCGACCACACCTTCCCGGACAGAGCCCAGGTCGCTGCAAGGGATTCTGACGCCTCTCTTTCCCACGTGCCTTCCAGACTCGGTGCGTCAGAAGCCCCTGCTTTCGACAGTGAGGAGCCAGAAGCGGTGGGAGCAACCCGGGTTCAGGTTGCCCTGCAGTAAGTAACGGGGAGGGGGACAGAGGGTCGGCACAGGAGGAGAGCAGAGCAGCAGGATCTGCTGCAGTGTGGCCTCCTCTTTAAAAGGGGCCCCCCTTCCCGTGCCTCCCAGCACCCAGTTTACAAGAGAAAAAGGAGGTTTTGAAGGCCTTGTTACATGCCCCAACTCACTGCAACTCTTCTAACGCTCCTTCCCAGCCTGAGCCCTCCTGCCTCTCGTTGCTGTGGCTTTTGTCGCAGCATCTCAACCAGGTCTCAGCCATCTGGACCGACGTCACCCCCTGGGGGCTGCAGCCCAGATGGGTGGTTCTTGTTTTCTCTTGATGGGGGATGGCCTCAATTTTTTTTTTTTTTAAGTTTGCCATTTTAACCATTTAAAAAAAAAAATGGTTTTAGAGAGAGGAAGGGAGAGAGAAACATTGATGTGAGAGAGAAACATTAATTGGTTGCCTCCCGAACGTGGCCCAACCGGGGATCGAGCCCACAACCTGGGAATGTGCCCTGACCAGGAATCGGACCCACACCGGCTAGGTGAGCCACACTGGCTAGGGCCTCAATATCTTTTTAACAGATTTTTTATTGATTTTTAGAGAGAGAGGAAGGGAGAAGGAGAGAGAGAAACATCAACGTGAGAGCAAAACGTGGAGCAATCCCCTGCCCCACTCATGCCCCCTACAGGGAATCGAGCCTGCAACCCAGGCATGTGCCCTGAATGAGAATCAAACTGGCAACCTTTCTCTGCCGGGTCTTGACATCCAGCCAATTGAGCCACACCCACCAGGGCCTCAGTATTTTTTTTTTAAATAAGAATTACCAATATTTAAATATCAGGAAATTTCACACAAACTTCTGACTTCCCTTTAAAATTCAGACTGATGGCTCCTGCATTCCTGCATAGCAGCGAAGCGCTGGCCTGTGCTGTCTGACGCACCATAGTCTCCAGAGCTGCCGGCAGCCACGTCTGTGATTATTAAGAGAGTGACAGCCCAACCGGCCTGGCTCAGCGGTTGAGCATCGACCTATGAACCATGAGGTCATGGTTCAATTCCCAGTCAGGGCACATGCCCGGGTTGTGGATTCAATCCCCAGTGTGAGGCGTGCAGGAGACAGTCGATCAATGATTCTCTCTCATCATTGATGTTTCTATCTCTCTCCCTTCCTCTCTGAAATCAATAACAATATATTTAAAGAAAAAAAAAGAGAGAGATAAATGCGTTGCCCGCAGGTGCCCCATGTGCCTCTTTTCCTTGCAGGTATGACGAGAAGAATAAGCAGTTTGCAATATTCATCGTCCAGCTGAGTAACCTTTCTGCTCTGTTGCTGCAGCAGGACCAGAAAGTGTGAGTATCTAGCTGACAAGGTGAAGTGTGTGTCATCCTCTCCGCAGCCATATCCCTGGGTCCCTCTCCTGCTCAGACAACGGCCTCCGTAAACCCACTGTGGGTATTTCATGCCCGTGACCATGATGTGAACGGTCAGACAGTGAATGTGGATACAGGCATGGTGGCAAACACGCCAGCTCTCATGAGAAGCACTCTGGTGCTTCAGTTCCTTCACACGTATGTCCTGAGCACCTACAGTGTGCCAGCACGAAGAACGGGTCAGTGAGCAAATCCCCGCCCCTCTGAACTGGAAGCCTCGTGAAGAAGAAGGTCATGGCCCCTTCTGTCTGCTCTGAGCTCAGGTGTTCCCCGCAGAGAGACAGGCGTGCCATTCTCCAGCGTCAACGCCCTCCCTGTGCTTCTGTCGGGAGGGGTGTAGCGGGGGTTTCCTTGAAATTGATCATCCGGCAGATACCTGCCCTCTGCCTGTTGGCTCCTCTCATCGCAGACAGGTTATGTTTCATTGAGCTCATCTGCCTACCTGTTCTCCTCTCACTGCACCCTAAGCCTTGACGGCAGCAGCAGGCGCTCATATTTCTGTGGTCTGCACCCAGCCGGCCTCCGGGGGTGCACCATGTGAGAAGGAGGGAGGCAGGAGGAAAGCCGGCCAAGCAGAAGGAAGATGGGATAGCACACGGGGGTGGTTTTCTGTCTCACGCTCACCCACGCAGCACCGGGATGGGGAACCTTCTGCACAGCTCATTGGTCCTCCCACAGGGGTATCTGCGCGCGAGAGCCTGAAAGCGAGCTGTCTGGGTCAGACGGTAAATGCATCTGTGATTTTGCTCGGACGGCGCGTTCCCCTCCGCAGGGGTTGTCACACTTTGCCTTCCTACCAGCCGATGTATGAGGGTTCCTCGGTGGTAAAAGCAGCCTCGTCGGTCCTGCACGTGGGCCTTTGCACGCCGCTGGCCTCAGGCTCCCCATCCGCTGAGGTTCTAAGGACTTAGGAGATTCAGGGGGGAGGAAGAGCAGTGTGTAATCCTTAGGGGCCCTCAGTATCCTTCACACACACCTGCGTGACGACCTGAGAAATGACAGTCGTTTACTTTGGCATTTGCAGCACGCGGTTAGCCCGTCACGTCAGGCCCAGACCTGGGCTGACGCAGGCTCTCCTGCGTCTCTGTCTCCCTCTAGGAACATCCGTGTGGCCGTCCTTCCCTGCTCCGAAAGCACCACCTGCCTGTTCCGGACGCGGCCTCTGGACGCCTCGGACGCCCTCGTGTTCAACGAGGTGTTCTGGGTGTCCATGTCCTACCCAGCCCTTCACCAGAAGACCTTAAGAGTCGACGTCTGTACCACCGACCAGAGCCATCCGGAGGATTGCCTGGTGAGGGCTGTGTCTTTCTGTCTGTCTGTCCTCTGGGGAGTGGTGCATCGTGTCCTTTAGGGAGAAGGTCTGGAGAAAAGGCTGTGGGCGCAGCTGGGCTTCTGGGCAGGGGCCTTTCCACGGGCAGACAGCATTCTCAGACTTCTTGGGGGTGGGGGAGCTCGTTTGACAGGAGGAAGCGTGACAGACCTGAAAGTGTTCTTTAAGTTGCCAGGACCTCGAAGATGACTAGCCACATGCCGTAGCTTTACCGTGCGGCACTACAGGAGAACAGACATACAGGGGCTCAGATCCTCCCTTCACCACGCGAGGTGTAGCTGGGTGACCTTGGGCAAATTACTTAACCTTTCTGATCCTGTTTTCTCATCCATAAAATGCACATAGTCATGCCTGCCTCGTGCCCACCAGAAGAGTCGTTATAAGGATTGAAAGAGATAGTTCATGTAAAGCACCTACTCAAGTGTCTGGCACACAGTAGGTTCTCCTTGGATGGGGCCACTGCTAGCCCACTCCCTGGAGCAGAGCCCCTCCAACGTCCTCCTCCTCCCCCTCCAACTCTCCTTCTCCCCACTCCCCTCCTCCCACTCCTCCTTCTCCTCCTCTTTCTCCTCTTCCTCCTCTATTTCCCCCCCATTGGCAGAAGTCAGGATTGGAGATGAAGTAGCCCCGGATACATTTGTGTTCCAAGAAAGCCATTCCCTAGAGCCAGGCTGACCCAAGTACATAGAGATGTTGCTCAGTTTTCTCATCTGTAAAATGGGGCTTCGAAGCTAACTCAGGGGCTTGTTATAATGCACAAATGAGTTAAAAGAAGTGACAGGCTTTGTGAACCCTGTGCCGTTAGGAGTTCAGTGTATTTGAATAATAGCTCAGCGTGGGCACAATGGAGCTTTACACCTCAAGGGTAGTTCCACCCACCGCCACCTTCCTGGGGACCTGTTGGCTGCTGGGGATACAGTAAGGAGCCAGACAGACAGGAGCCAGCTTGGATGGCTAACAGCAAACCAATGAGGAGACATGCACTGTGGTGAGGACCACATGAGAGGTGATGGATTGAGGTAGCGAGCGGAGGAGAACATGGGCGCGGGCAAAGGGGACACATGGGGTGTGTCCTCCTCTCTCCTCCTAAGGACTTGGGGGTGGCAGCGTGGCAGGCCCGCTCCTGGGCGGCTGGCCTCCTTTCTCCTGGTGTGAACCACAGGCCCCTGCCCGCCGTGGGGAGCCTCCCTTTTCTCATCCCCGACCCTGACGTGCTTGTGCTGTGAAACCCTGGTCTGCCGGGGAATTGAGGCTGCAGCTTTGGAATGTTGGCCCTGAGGCTGTCACCAGCCCTGTGCTTCCCTGCGCACCCCTGAGCTCCCTAAGACAGCTCATCTCTCCGTCTCGGTTTCCTTATTTGACAGGTGGCTCTCTGAGGGTTAAATGAGGTGCGAAAACCGCACTCCCCAAACTGGTGAGACACGTGCACGGCTTATCCGGGGCTCTGGTTAGAATGCAGAGTCTGGTTCAGCAAGTCTGCGATGGGGTCTGAGGTGACGGGGTCCGAGGTTCTGCATTTTTGACACGCCCCCAGGAGATGCTGGCACTGCTGGTGCCCATAGCAAGGATGCAGAGAGCAGTGAAGAGTCTGGCCTGGATGCTGGTTCCTGTCCCTCCTCAGCTGGGTACATAACTGCATCTGTGGTTGTCATTATTACCCACAGTTCGGCAGTAGCTAGCGTTTATGTGGCAGGCCCTGAGCTAAGCTCCCAAGGTGTATTCTCTCTGTTGATTCTCCGTCAGTCTTATAAAATAGGTTCTGTTACACCAGTGAGGGAACTGAGGCACAACGAGGAGAAAGGACTTTCTCAAGGTCACACAGTCAGGAGGTGGCAGGTGCAGAGTTAGGACCCAGGCAGGTTCGACTCTGCAGCTCACCCAGGTCAGCCCCTCGGTGTGTCCTTAGCACCGGCACCATGCTCCCTGGAGCCCTCAGGTGGGGACGGTGACCGAAGGGTGTGGCAGGCATGGAGGATGCTAAATGACAGCAGAGCGCTTTTCCAAGCCCGGGGTCCCCCCCAGCCTAGCGTTTCCGCAGCCCTGGCCATGCCTAGATGAGCAGAGACTCAATCCTGTTTTCTTCTCCTAATTGGACGCCTTTTATTCCTCCTCCCTAATTGATGTCTGGCCAGTGCTGGTTGCCATGGCAGCAGCCAAGCGCTCATCCCACCATGGCTTGTCTCCATCCTCGGCCAATGAGAGCCCTCTTTCTCCGTATGCTGTGGGGAGATGGAGTGTCAGGCTGTCATGTTGTGGTGGCTGGAGGAGGCGAGGAAGTGGGACACAAGGGGAGAGGGCTGTCTGCTTCCACGCAGAGGCCCCCGCACGGCTGCATTTGCAGAGTCTGAGCCATCTCATCTGCCAGGCCACCGTAGTGCCCATCCTGAGTGTGTCAGTGTGTCTAGCGCTGGGCTAAGAACTTCGTGTGCAGTGTCTCACTTCATCCTCACAGCAGCCCTGGGAAGGAGCGTTAGGATTACCGCTGTTTGACAGATAAGGAATCAAGGCTCAGTAACTTACCCGGGCCATCCAGTGAGTGTGGGTGTGAACACAGATCCCACGTCCCTTATGCAGAACCATCGCACTGTCCTACTTCTCACAGGGTCACTGTGCATGTCTCTCACGTCCCCAGACCCAGATTAGGGGTTTGGAGAAGTACGTGGCCTGCCTTCCCCAATATCGCAGGCCACAGTCCTAACAGATGCTCTAGCGTGGCATAACGGGTCTCAGGATGTCCAGTGGGGCCCTGGTCGCCACCCCCGACCACTGAGCTCAGTGCCACAGGTTCGTGGTTAACCGGCACAGTGTCTCTCCACCCTTTCTCACCTTGCCACCCCCACGTGGCACAGCCCCAGGCCTGCCGGAGTGTACTCTCTCCACCTGCGCAACAGGAGAAGCACACAGCTGTGCTGGGTGGCGTCACTTTAACATCATGTCTCGAAGCTCCCGTGAGTCCTGATGCTGCTCAGCACTAGTCTCGTCTCCATAGACGGTTCCCTCCCCGCTCCTCCCAATGCTGAGTTCTTGCCCTCTCTCCTCCAGCCTCCAGCAGCTCCGTCCCCACCCTCCGCCGAGGCCCTGGCTTCACTCAGTGAGAAGTTAGAAGGAACCAGAAGAGTTCCCACAGCTCCCACCCACTCTGGCTGGTCTTGTGGGTCCTGCCATTTCTCCTGGTTCTGAGGATGGGCCCTCCCCACCCCCATCTCAGGCCATTCTCTCTCAGGGACAGCACACCCACCGTGATTCTGCTCTCCCCTGTCTTCAGGTCTGCCGCCTCCACTGCATCTGGCCGGTCAATAGACCAGCATGCTATTATTTCTCCTATGCTTCACAAAACCTTTTTTATTTTTACCCCATTTCTACCTGCTCCTGTTATCTTGGCTTTCAGCCCCAAGGCTTGCTCCAGCCTCCTTGTGCCCTTGAATACACCTGCAGGCTCCCCCCTCCAGGCCTTTGCACTTGCTGTCTCTTCTCCGAAATATTGATGGACAAGGCTCACTCCCTTGCCTCATTCTGGGCTTGACCCACGTGCCACACACCTCAGTGAGGTCTTTTTTTTTAAATATATTTTATTGATTTTTTTTTTTTTACAGAGAGGAAGGGAAAGAGATAGAGAGCTAGAAACATCGATGAGAGAGAAACATCGATCAGCTGCCTCCTGCACACCTCCTACTGGGGATGTGCCCGCAACCAAGGTACATGCCCTCGACCGGAATCGAACCCGGGATCCTTCAGTCGGCAGGCCGAGGCTTCATCCACTGAGCCAAACCGGTTTCGGCTCTTTTTTTTTTAAATATATTTTTATTAATTTCAGGAAGGAAGGTGAGAGGGAGAGAGATGTATAGAAACATCAATGATGAGAGAGAATCATTGATTGTCTGCCTCCTGCACGCCCACTACTGGATCGAGCCTGCAACCCGGGCATGTGCCCTTGACTGGAATCGAACCTGGGACCTTTCAGTCCGCAGGCTGATGCTCTATCCACTGAGCCAAACCAGCTAGGGCTCAGTGAGGTCTTTTTGCCACCCTGTGGACAATCGCACTCCCCCTCCACTCTTATCCCCTCCTATCCCCTTCCCCTGTATTATTTTCCCTGCAACTTTTCATCACCTAACATTTGTCTATAGCACAGATTTGGGGGTACGCATCATTTTCACATTTTATCATCTCTGAAGGCAAGATGTAATTTATACTTGATGGCGGTTCCTCTCTCTGTGAGGTTATATTCAGTTAATTTGTTGTAGTTTGTTTTATTCTTAGGGGATCCATTTACATGATTCCAAGGAAAATTATTTAGAAAGGTTTAGAAATCCTCCTCTCTCCATCCTGTCCACCCCAGTCCCACCACCTACTCTATAGGTAACCACATTCACTGGCTTCTTTTTTCTCTTTCCATTATTTCTCGCTGTACATAGGATCATGTGATCATGTTCACTCCGCCTTGCACCTCAAATATTTCTTGCAGGAAATGTGGCACGCTATGTATTCTGTTCTGCATTATCCTATTTTTCCCTTTAACAATCTAGCCTGGGGATCTCTCCATTTCAGTTCCTAAAGATAAACATTTAATAAACTTTTAGCAAATGAGTAAACCAGTGAATGGATAATTAGTGAATGCATGATTGTTGGAAATGATTAACAACTGGCCCTCTCTTTCGCCCCGGAAGCTTCTGTCCCACCTGGAGTGATGTTTTCCATACAGGAGCCAAATTCCCCAGATCTCCTTGTCAGCCCTGCTCCTAACTCTCCCTTTTCCCTCCTCAACAGGGAGGCGCCCAGATCAGCCTGGCTGAGGTGTGCCGGTCTGGGGAGAGGTCGACTCGCTGGTACAACCTCCTGAGCTACAAATACTTGAAGCAACAGAGCAGGGAACCCAAGCCAGGGGGAGCCCGGGCCCCCACCCCCGGGCCTGAGAGCACGGTGAGCGGGGCCGTCTCTGGCACATGCAGCCCCTGGAGGCAGTGGCCTCTCCCAGGAAGGGGGTGGCAGGGGGAGGGGACAGGGCAGGAGAGATCTCCCCAACCTGCAGCTTTCTCCTTCCCGATTGTGCCCTCCCCGTCTGTGCTTTCCTTGCCCTGATACAACTTGTGTGATGAAAACCTTCATTCATGACATTTTAAAAATGAATTGGGGAATAAAAGAAAAATCTGTGGAAGGTACAAAATTAGCCTTTATTGAAGCCCTACTACGTGCCTAGTGGAGGCTTTCTGTAAGAGGCAGAGGGAAACCATGGGAAGAATAGCCAGGAGACCGGGGTGAGGGGTTTCTTTTTCTCTCTTTTTTTTTTTTTTTTTTTTTTTTTTTTAGCATATTTTTATTGATTACAGAGAGGAAGGGAAAAGGGGAGAGGACAGAAACATCAATAATGAGAGAGAACCATTGATGGGCTGCCTCCTGCACACCCCACACTGGGGATCAAGCCCGCAACCCAGGCATGTGTCCTGACTGGGGAATTGAACCTGACCTCCTGGTTCATAGGTTGACGCTCAACCACTGAGTCACACCGGCTGGGCAAGAGACCGGAGCTTTCTTAGTTGGGTGATAGTGGTCAGTTATTTCACCTTTCAGCTTCTACACCTGTGATCTGGGTCAGAAAAGGCTGTTAGGAAGCTTTGAAGAAGTACCTGTAAAGAGTGCTTGATCAATGATGTCTGTTTTGTTATTATTTTTTTCTTGAAAAATCTTACATTTGCCTTTTTTTTTTTTAATTAAAAAATACGTATGTTCATTTTAGTGCAGTACACTTTAACCTATGAACTATCTTTAAACTCTTTCCTGCGCTTGGAAAGCCCACATCTGCTGGCCACGTAGACCGGCCAGGGCTCTGTTGAGCAATGAAGTTGCCCTTGAACACAGAGTGATGCAGTGTATGGGGTCCTAATGGGGTCCCCGAGAGCATGTTAGGAATTCTGTACTGCTTCTTCCCTCCATCAGTAGTTGGCTACTTTGGGCAGTCACTGCCTAGAATTTCAGTGGAGGGGATGGGCTAGGTCACCCAGGTAAGGAGAAGGGTCAAAATTAAATCTATTTACTCCTCCTCCTCCTCCTCATGTTTCGTCATCATCATTTTCTGTACTTTTTTGTCAGGCACTGTCCTGATTATGTACAGTTTACCAAGGTTCAGAAAGGTTACCTAAGGACAAACATCTAATAAGCTACAAAGCTGTATCGCAAACCCATGTCTCCCGCACTCCAAACACGTGACCATGAGCTGGCAAAGGTCTTAACAAAAAGACCCCTCTGCTTTCTAGAGCCTATTCTTGGATAAGTCACATGAACCTTAGGCACATTCGTTTTATCTTTCCCTTTCCTCAAGGGAATAATCATCATCTCTCCCAGCCAGGATGGTTGCAAAGGTTCAGTTAGATGCTACGTGGTAAGCCATTTACCAGTGCCTGCCACATACCAGGTCTTCGGCTGGTTTTAGTTCCTCTTTCCTTCGCCAAAAGACAATCTGGCTTTGTACTACCAACCGTATCTGCAGTTAACCTTGTGCCCCAGAAAAGGTCAGTTTTGCTTTGCTGTTAGCAGCCACTTACTGAGTGCCATTTATGAGATAGGTACTCTTACGTACCTTATGCGTATAATCTTTATAACAACCCTTTGTCACAGGCTGTTAGGAAACTGAGTCTGGGAGGAGCTAAATAATTTCTTTAACTCACACCAGCTTTTTCACTGTAGATACCATTCAGTATAGATGTTCTTCCTCCAGGAAGCCTTCCCTGCATGCATCCCCCCCAAGCTGACTTTGCCGTTGCTTCTCTGTTCCCAACCATCCATCCTTAACGACTGGCATGGTCCCTATCCCATTGCTTTGTAACTGATGGTTCCTGTGATGGTCTCCCTGACAGCACTGTCATCTCCTTACAACCGGAGGCCTGTAATTCTGTCTCCCTCAGCTACTGAACGGGGCTGCCTTCTAAAACTGTCCACACACAGGGTTATTTGCAGGAGAACTGCAGGGAGAAGAGCAAGCACTGTACTTCCAATGTATGTGACCTTGGGGCAAGCTGCGGACCCACTCGGTGCACTGGCAGGGCCACACCCTCAGAAGCTCCAATTCTTGCCAGGAGGGGCGGCGTCCACAGTGTGCCAGGGAACCCATCGGCCTTTGTCTCCGCAGGACGCCGTGTCTGCTCTGCTGGAACAGACCGCGGTGGAGCTGGAGAAGAGGCAGGAGGGGAGGAATAGCACCCAGGACCTGGGAGACAGCTGGTAAGCAAGGGTGCCCTGGGGCCTCGGGAACTGATCTGGCTTGGGCGTGGGCCCAGCGATGAACCCCCTGAAGGCGGGCACCACCAGGAGAAGTGTCCCCCGGAAAACTCCCTTCCTCGTGGGCTCTGCACAGGCAGCAAGGCAGCGTGTGGTCTGGGACAGCGGTTCCAAAATCCCGTCCGGGTTTGTCATTTGTGTTCTATGAAGCACGCGTGCTAGTTCACATCTCATATTATTAGTTTGTCTTGAAGCGCTTACATTTACTTGGGTTTTAAAATGTTAAAGCTTTATGCCACTGTCCGTGGAAAATAAGGATAATTTGCCATAATTTGGAGGCTTTTCAGTAAGGAATCGCATTCGACTACAAGGAACAGAGCAGAAATAACGGCTTCACCAGACAGTTTATTTCTTTGTTATGGGAGAAGGCAATCCTGGGCTCAGCTGTTAGCTGCAAGGTGCTCCTGAGAACCCAGGCCTTCTCATTCTGCTCCGCTG
The DNA here is from genome assembly GCF_963455305.1 of Plecotus auritus. NCBI lineage: Eukaryota > Metazoa > Chordata > Mammalia > Chiroptera > Vespertilionidae > Plecotus > Plecotus auritus. The sequence goes on along the minus strand of NC_137773.1, from coordinate 8,580,984 downwards.
TCCTCGTTCTCTCCGCTGTCCTCACTGTGGCCCTCTGTCATGGAGGCTGTTTTATAGCCCAGAGTGGCTGCTGAGTCACCAGCCATCAGGCAGGCATCAGGAACGAGGACAGAAGAGTGCCCTTGTGCCTTTTAACTGTGGAGCATTCCGGAAAGCTGAGCTTATGAGCCAGCTGCTAACTGCAAGGGACGCTGGGAAACGAGGTCTATTCAGTTGGGTACAAAAATCAGGGTTCTGTTACTAAGGCAGAAAGTGGGAGTGGACACTGAGGAGGCCAAGTCTGCCTCAGAAAGTGACCGTGCAAAATTAAATCTAATGAAAATAAAACAAGAGTATTAGAGTGTAGCTAGATGCATTGATGGCTACGGTTTTAAGCCGGAAGTCTTCCCTCCCCTTGTTACAAAGGAAGCTCGGTCAGTGTTTCAGCTAGCGGTGGAGACCCTCCGTGATGTAATCGGACGGAGAGCGAAGCGGAGACAGCTTTCTCATTGCGCAGTTCAGGGCCCTTTAATTCCTTGTAACCAGACAGAAAGGTCTCTCACACCTTAAGCAACAGTGATGTAGGCAAGGGCTCAATTCTCAGCTTCATCGTTTTTTTGTGTAACCTTGGGCAAAGCATTTTTACCTTTTTTAAATTCTTACCTGAGGATATGTTGAGAGAGAGAAAGAGAGAGAGAGAGATATCGATTGGTTGCCATCCGTACACACTCAGACCAGGGATCGAACCTGCCACTGGGCACGTGCCCTGAGCCACCAGGCCAGGGCAGCATTTTTGACTTTTTATTGCAGGATAACATACATACAGAAAAGTTCACCTAAGCGTCCAGTACAGCTCAGTGAATTTTCAGAAACCAAACTCCCCATGGGACCAGCATCCAAATCAGGAAGCTGGGCATTCATTACCAGCTCCCGGGCAGCCCACACCGTGCTTCCTCCCGTCACTGCCTCCACCTCAGGGCAGCCACTCTCAGGCAAGCCATCCTAACCTATCTGACGGCATCCTCTGAAAAATGGGGACCTGACACCGATGACAGAGGGTCGTGGAAAGGCCGGAAGGAAAAGCCACTCATGAAAACAAAAGGTCTCACAGTAGACACTCAGTAGAGGGCAGGAATGACGGTTAGGCAAACGACAGGCAACATTGCGGACTCAGCCGAAAGGGAGAAGGCAGATTCCATCCTGGACATGACCACAACCTGTAAACCTTGCCCCTTGGGAGGCAGTCTTGTTGGGCTTCCATGCACGTGCTCTGAACTCAGACCAATAGGGATTGGGAGGCTGGCTCGGCCGACTTCCTGTGCGATCCTAGGTCTTGGGGGGGGGGGGGGGGTCTGAGCGCCAGTACATTTTAAAAGCTCCCTTGGTGATTCTGATGCGCACCCTCCATTTTCTCATCTGTAAAATACGGATTTAAAACATAGCCATGCCCTAGCCCAGTCTTGGGCAAACTACGGCCCGCGGGCCGGATCCGGCTGTTCTATCCGGTTCTCTTGCTCTCCCCTCCACTCCTTTACTTTGAATTTATATTAGTTCACACAAACACTCCATCCATGCTTTTGTTCCGGCCCTCCGGTCCAGTTTAAGAACCCACTGTGGCCCTCGAGTCAAAAAGTTTGCCCACCCCTGCCCTAGCCAGTTTGGCTCAGTGGATATAGCGTCGGCCTGCAGACTGAAGGGTCCTGGGTTCGATTCCGGTCAATGGCATATGCCCAGGTTGCGGGCTCGATCCCCAGTAGGGGGTGTGCAGGAGGCAGCCGATCAATGATTCTCTCTCATCATTAAGGTTTCTGTCTCTCTCTCCCTCTCCCTACCTCTCTGAAATCAATAAAAATATATTAAAAAATAAATAAATAAAACATAGCCATTATGCATGATAAACACAACACATAGGAGACCCTCAATACGTTTTCTGTATTTTTCTATTTCGCCCCAAATTATACATTTGCTCTCAGAAGGAGTCTTTGCTTACTATCTGTTACTCCAGGGCTCACACATGTTTTCTGGAAAGGGCAAATCGTAAGTGCCTGCTTTATGGGCCATATGGAATCTGCTGGTCTGTTCAGCTCGGCCGTTTTATTGTGAAAGCAGCCAGAGACGCACACACTGCAGCCTCCGTGTCCCCGTCACCGAAACTTTGATTGTGGCCACTGACATTTGCACGCCACATCGTTTGCACATCATGAAATGGCACCCTTTTGATTTTTTTTCTAGCCATTTAAAAATATGAAAACACCATAGCGTGGACTGTCCAGAACAGGCTGGATTGGGCCCTCAGTCTGACCCCTCTCATAGTCTCCTTTACTGTCCTCCATGTAACGAAGGGTATGGCAAGGTTCCTGAATTTTTTAATGTTCATTTGTTTGTGTTAGGGTTCTCTCTAAATTGTCCCAATTCCTCTCTCACTCTCCCTCTGTCTCCCTCCTTCCCAGTCCCTTCTCCTCTGTCTCCCCCCACCTCCCTGTCTCCATTCTCTCTCTCTCTCTCTCTCTCTCTCTCTCTCTCTCTCGCTCTCTCGCTCTCTCGCTCTCTCGCTGCTGGGCTGGGCTGGGATCCACACAGGCAGAAGTCTGATGCCGGAAATAGGCCTAGGACCTGTCTTCCAAAACCCTGGCGCAGGATCACTGGTTTTCCCCAAATTCCAAGCTTGCATTGAGACTTTTCACTCCATTGCCTAGCAACCGCCTTCTGTTCTTTCTCCCTTTGTGGCCCCCTCTCTCCCCACCCCTGGCCATTCAGACTTCCCTAGACACTGACTTAAAAAGAGGCCTGCGAATCCCAGAGCTACCCTATTGGGGAAAACCCATCTGCAGCCCCCTCCGGGCTGCAGGCTTCTTTGGGTCCTGGAATGTTAACTAGCCTTGCTGCCCCCCCCCCCCCCCGCCCCCAGCTCTGGCGTCACGTGCCAGAGGCCTCCGAGAGACCGGCCCTCTGTTCTCATTTCCATTCCCTCCTTCAGCACCCAAGGCTCAGGGTGCCATTGCCACACCCTCCTCTTTTTTGGGGGGAGGCGAGGCTTGGGTTTCTTTAGTGCACGTAATCAGAAGACTGGATTTTAGTGTGGTTTTTTTAGATTCAAAAGCAAAACAAAACTCTGAAAGTATTAAACAATATAGGATAATATAATCACAAACAACGCGGGAGTGAAAATCCTTACGTTGACCTCCTTGGGAACGTGTGTGTATTTGTCTACGGCAGAAGCTGAGAAATGGCCTTGCAGAATAGCTCTCCGATAAGATGGTACTAGGCAGTGTTCCCACCAGCGGTGCTTATGAGTTCCCCTAAACCCGTGGTCAACTCATTATTCAACAGAGCGGCAAACTGCGGCTCGAGAGCCACATGTGGCTCGCGAGCCGCGGTTTGCCGACCACTACCCTAAACCTACATCCTCTCTGCCATCAGTATAATCCAGCTGCCATACTGAATCAAGGATATTTTAGCAGAGACTGCTAAATTGACTTCAGAGTGTAAATTGCCTGCTCTAATTCACCGCCCCCCCTTACAGGGATTAGCCTGTTTCCCCTACTTTCACCAGCCCATGGGATTATCAGATATATATATATATTTTTTTTTTTTTCAACGCCAAAGGGTGAAAAGATGCCTGTTTTAATTATTTTTCTCTTTCCAGTTGAGGGGCTTGTGTGTGTGTGTGTGTGTGTGTGTGTGTGTGTGTGTGTTTTCCTTCCTGGAAGTATTTAGATCAGATTCAGTCAAAAAGAGATTTCCCTCGTGGTTGAGCACTTAGTGGACTTGGACAAACTTGGGTGGAAAACCAGGCTTCCCCACTTAGCAGCCCGTGACCCTGGACCAGGGCTCTCAACTCTCCGGTCCTCGGCTTTTCAGTCCGTAAAACAGAGACAGTCATCGCCGGCTGCGCTGTCGTAGGGCCTTAGCGTAGCACCTGGAGCTTATTAAGCCCTCAGTAAGTGGTGGTTAATGTGGCGTCTGCGGAATTCTTGGGGAGGCGCCCCTGGCATGTTCCCATGTATAATGGCTCTTTTATAAGGAGACAGACAGGCTGCGGGTGTGAAGGAGGGAGAGCACAGTCCCCATCTAAGCGCAGAGGAGGTTTTCATCGTGGGGCTGGGTAGAGATCCAGGGTCTATTCTCCGCACTGGGAAAGTCCCGAGGGAGGGTTTATGTTTATCCACGGTCTCCCCGAGCCAGCTAACGAGATGTCAGGTTTTCTGCTTTTGGCTGGAATTCCTCCTGCTCAGTGTGGTAACTCTGTCTCATGCTGATCAGAAGCCTGGCGGTTATGTATGTCTTTGAAAAGGAAAGATGGGAATCGAAATAAATTACTAATTAACAAATGCAGTCCATTTGTCACAGCAACTCCTTCCAACCGTGGAGCCCCTGGGGAAAGGATAATTTTGAAGAGCATCACCGAAAGGAAAGTCTCTTCAACAAATGACGCTGGAACAATTGGCTATCCACATAGGAAACAAACCTTGAGCATGATGTACAAAAATTAAATTGAAATGGATCATGGGGCTGAGCATCAAATCTGAAATTATAAAACTCCTCAAAGAAAATGGAGGAGAAATTTTTTGTTTTCAACTTTAGGGTAGGCAGAGATTTCTTAGATAGGACATAAAAAGCACAAACCATTAAAAAATTGGAAAATCCGACCTTGTCACCATCAACATCTTCTGTTCTTTGGAAGACACCCTTTTCGAAGATTAAAAAGTGAAGCAGCCGACTTGGAGAAAATATTTGCAAAGGATTAATATCCAGAATATAGAGTGAATTCTTACAACTCAATAATGACAAGACAACCCAGTTTTTAAATGGGCTAATGGTTCTAACAGACGCTTTGCAAAAGGAAAATATATGGATGGTCAATAAATGCATGAAAAGATTCTTTATGGTAAAGTGCTGATTAAAAACCACAGTGAGCGGTGGGTACACACCCAGGAGAATGACTAAATTTAAAGGCTGACGATACCAAGTCTAGACGGGGAACTGGAATCCTCATAACATTGCTGGTGGGAATGTCAAGTGGCATAACCACATTGGAAAACCAGTTTGTCAGCTTCTTAAAAGGATAAACTCATACTTACTGTGTGGCCCAGCAATTCCACTCTCAGGTATATAGCTGTTATGGTCTGAATTGTGTCCCTTGCAAAATTCATACAGTGAAGCCCTGATCCCAGGACCTCAGAATGTGCCTGTCTTTGGAGATGGGGCCTTTAGGATGAAGTTAACATGAGGTTGTTAGAGTTAGGGTGGGCCCCAATCCACCATATGATTGGTATCTTCATAAGAAGAGGGCATTTGGACACACAGAGAGACCCCAAGCATGCACACACACAGGGAAGGCCACGTGAGGCCACAGCAAGAATGTGGCCATCTGCAAGCCACAGGGAGAAGCCTCGGGAAACCAAACCTGGCCACACCTTGATCTTGGACTTTTAGCCTCCAGACCGGCAATGGATAAATTTCTGGTGTGTGTTGTGTGTGTGTGTGTGTGTGTGTTTAACTATAGCTTATTTATTTATATATTTTTTAAATATATATTTTTTATTGATTTCAGAGAGGAAGGGCGAGAGATAGAGAGATAGAAACATCAATGATGAGAGAGAATCATTGATTGGCTGCCTCCTGCACACCCCATCCTGGGGGGATCAAGCCCGCAACCGGGGCATGTGCCTTTGGCCAGATCGAACCTGGGACTCTCTAGTCCAAAGGCCGATGCTCTATCCACTGAGCCAAAATGGCTAGGGCAAATTTCTGTTATTTTAAGCCACCCCCGTGGGTGGTACTGTTAGGGCAGCTCTGGCAAACTAACAATATCCAAGAGAAACGGAAAGGAAACCTATATCCACGTGAGTGTCTGTACCGTAGAAGCTTTATTTACAATTGCTAAGAAATGGAAACATCCAGATGTCCTTCACCTCCAGGAGCTAAACAAATGGCGGCATATCCATACAATGGACTGCTCCTCAGCCATAATGAAGCGTGAATTGATACAGTCACCGGATGAGGCCAGAGACGAACACATACTGTCTGATTCCATTTATAGGAAACGCTAGAAAAATCAGATTTCATCAGTAGTGACAAAGCTGATCAGTGCTGGGCTGGGGTGGGGGGAAGTTAACTGAAAAAGGGGATAAGGGAACCTTTCGGGGTAACGGAGTGGTCTATATCTTGGTAGTGATACAGGGGAATTACATTGGTCAAGACTCGTCTAACTAGGCACTAAAATTGATTTCCTCCCTTCCCCCCCCAAAATGTGTCCTCCTGAAAGGGTTTAAAGGCCGGTGAGCAGGTCAGAGTGGACTCTGGGGGAGTAATCAAAGTTCTTTGTCATCACAGGAGGTTCGAGGAGGAGACCAGTGACAACGAGACCGCAGCGGAGGAGGGAGAGGAGGATGCTTTTGCCGAGAAATCCTCACCAGATACAGAAGAGTGCCCAGCGGTAAAGGTAGGGAGGGCTGGGGCTATGGGAAGGGCTGACTTGGGGGAAATAGCCTTCAGTCCTTGAGCCCAGGCAATCACAAAAGGTTCAGGGTCACATATTGTCCTCCAGCATCAGGGACAGCCTTCCCCCACCCCCACCCCCCAGTGGAGTGACCAGCAGAGGGCGTACGGCAGTGTCCCTGCCTGTAATCTGGCTCGTTTCCTTGACAGTGAACCCGGAGAGGCTGATGCGCCCCCTCCTCTCTCCTGTCATCTGCCTTTTCCCCGATTCTCTGGACAGACCCCAAGCTTTGCAGTCAGATGGGTCTGGGTTCAAATGCGGGCTCTGCTACCCCACAGCTGCGGAATCCTGGGCAGATGGCTTCATCCGTCTCGAGCCTTCATTTCATTGTCTCTGAACTGGACACAGTAATACTCCCCTCGAAGACAGGTTCTAAGGTTTTGAAGGAATGTATTTCTTCATTTGGGTCCAAGTGCAGGAGGAGAAGAGAGTCCGAGGGTCCGGTTCCCTTGCCTCCTGCTTCCCTGCTGCTCTCGGGTTACGTGTGATAATAGCACTCACTCCCCACAGAGGTCTCTGTTCTTCCACCTGCAGGGCGCCTGGACATAGAGCTCCCATTGTGCTGGGCAGGGCACCCAGGGGTGGAGCTGAAGGTTGTGCATGGCACAGAGGTGCCCAGCCAAGGGGTGCCCAGAAGCATCCGGGGCTGCCTTCTAACCCACACCAAGGGGAAAGCATTTTGAAGTTTCTCCAGACAAAGGGGGCTCCTTTTTCAAAATTACGCAAAGGTGCTGTTAAGGCCCTGCCTCTCCATGGTTTTTGTTTGCTCACCTTTTACTGGTGACTACCGTGAAAGGATGATAGAAAGCCTGGGCCCCTAGCCCGGCCAGTGTGGCTCGGTGGTTGAGCATCTACCCAGGAACCAAAAGGTCACCAGTTGGATTCCCAGTCAGGGCACATGCCTGGGTTGCAGGCTCCATCCCCAGTAGGGGGCGTGCAGGAGGCAGCCGATAGATGAAGTTTCTCTCTCATCAGTATTTCTATCTCTCTCTCTAAAAGTCAATAAAAACATACTTTAAAAACAAGTTAAAAAGAAAAGAAAACCTGGTCCCCTGGTTTAAGTAAAGAGATTCACTGGTTGCCTCCATAATTCCAACAACACATCAGCAGTTCTTGGCTGGGACAGTGGAGGCCTTGGTGTGGCTTTGACAGAATGTGTGTGGCTTTGGCGGGGTGACGTGCAGGCCATGGAGCTTCAGATACCACTGCTGTCACAGGAGCTTGTTGGGGACCGAATCTGCTCCCACCAATCCCAACCACAGTGTCCTGGAGGAATATGGGCCGGCACTCGGGCCTGGGGTGCTGTCCTGGCTGGGCAAGGTGGGCGCCCAAGAAGCTCCCAGCTGTGTCTGCAGAACAAAGGCGAAGTGACAGGCGTGGGGAGCGTCTCAGGGCCGGTGGCTAAAACTCCGTGGTCTCAAAGCTGTGACTTCTTCCTCAGGTGGACAAAGAGACCAACACAGAGACCCCTGCCCCATCGCCCACAGTGGTGCGGCCCAAGGACCGGCGGGTGGGCACGCCATCCCCAGCGCCATTTCTTCGAGGAAGCACCATCATCCGCTCCAAGACCTTCTCCCCTGGACCCCAGAGCCAATACGTGTGCCGGGTAAGCAAACATGTGGCCCTTGCCCCCTCCCACAGCCCCTGCTTCCTGTGGGGTAGGCCTTCACCTCACAGTTCTGGTTGCAAATCCCGGCTACTCTCACCGTGTCAGTACACCTACAGAGCCCATCTTTATGGCTCAAGTGGAACAACTGTCAATCCCACGGGGTTGTTGGAAGGATTAAACGAGATATCGCGAATGTAGCAGGTTGCAGCATGCATTGTCCGAGTACATGCTCGATGAACATTCACCTGGAAAGGGAAGAGAGGCCGAAGGAAACGGCCTCCTGCAGTCCTAGGGAACAGAACTCTAAGTGTTCGCACCGGAGAGAAAGGGCCAGGCTGGGCTGGGGATGCCACCACCCTCCCGGCCCCGCGTGCTTCTTCCCAATGCACTTGGACCTTCACTGACTTCCATGGCTTTTTCCTGCAGCTGAATCGGAGTGACAGCGACAGCTCCACGCTGTCCAAGAAGCCACCTTTTGTTCGAAACTCTCTGGAGCGGCGCAGCGTCCGCATGAAGCGGGTAAGGCGGACTCCGCGGAGCCACTAGTGAGCCGCTCCACCCTCGCTTCCCCAAGCACATGCCCGGGTGTCTGACCGTTGCTCCTCGGCCTCTGGTGTGAACAAGTCGCTCTTGCAACGGTGATGATTCTTGCAGATGGAAGTTTGCGAACTGTAAGGCCTGAGTAGGCTCTGGGGAACGTGCCACAGGGAAAACCTAACATCATTATCCTGAGGAATCGGTTAGGTCAGTGGTCGGCAAACTGCGGCTCGCGAGCCACATGTGGCCCGCGAGCCGCGGTTTGCCGCTCTGTTGACTAATAAGTTTGCCGACCACTGACCTAGACTCTCGATTCCAATAATTACAGGCTGTTGTTCCTTGTGAGTAAGCCCCTATCCAGTGGTCGGCAAACTCATTAGTCAACAGAGTGGCAAACGGCGGCTCGCAAGCCGCAGTTTGCCGACCACTGGTTAGGTAGAAGGGTGCCTTCCTGGGTGGAATTCACCAAAGATACCAGGGTCACCACTGGGAGCCTGCCTCACATGAGACCGCTCATGTGTCAGTGTGTCCAGCTGGCTGAGCGGGTCGAGGTTCTGACAGCCCTCCCAGCTGGCAGAGAAGCCGGGCATCCCCAGCACCAACCGGAGGCAGGGGTGTGAGCGGGCTTCGCTCAGTGCAGCTGAAAGCACGCAGGGCAGAGGCCTCAACTGTCACTGTAGCGAAATCTCACCTTTCCTTTTGGAGGCGTGGCTGAGGGACCGGGCTCAGGTGGCGTTAGGCCCAGGACTGACTCCGGATCCGGACTTTCACCCGCCAGGGCTGCAGGAGGTGCTTGTAGCTCAGACTTTGCAGCAGTTCCGCTGAGTTTGTAGAACGAAAAGAAACCTGGCTGCCAGAGTATCCGGAAGAGAAGTAGGGAGAGCAGGAGAGAGAGCAGCGTGAAAGAACTTGCAGGGAAGACTCCTCTGCGTCCCCTGCAGGTTCACTGAGGCCGGAGTCAGGAGCTAGTCCTCTGTCAAGCGCCTCCCCTCCCGTGAATCTCCAGAAAGAATGAGAGTGAGCAGGAGAAGGCAGTGCAGAGGAGGGTGCACAGGAAAGGGAGAGAGTGCTGGCTGAGGGAGAAGCTGGGCATGGCCTCCCTCGGGTGACAGGGACGGCCAGCTGCCCACTCAGCCCCCCATCCCCTCCCGGCTTCTGGCGGGTTCCGCAGGGTCTCCTGATGAGCTTGTCGATGATGCAGATTCCAAGGCCACACACCCAGACAGCATAATTCGGCACCTGAAAACTGCGTTTTCAACAGGCTCCTCAGCATTCTGGACGGAGAAATGCCATTGCGTGCCCCAAAACTCCCTCCCCAGGCCGGCCCCACAGAATTCCCCCTTCTTGACCTCCTTTTCCACTCAGCCACGGGCCTGGCTTGCTAAGGGAGCCCTTGACGGTGGTCTGAGCCCTCATTTCCCTCGGGTCCTCTAACGATGCCCAAGGGACAGGAGAGTCCAGAGGCTGGGCCTGGGCCCGGGTCGCTGCCATCCTTCCACTCGCTACCTGAGCTAGGCCTCTGTCTGCTTCCGGCAAGGTTCTGAGATTGGCCATCAGTCAGAGCAGAGCCAAAGAACCTTCATTTCTTGCTTTGGGAACTTGAGCCACAGAGCTCCTCAGTGGCTTTCCTGGCCCCGCTCATTTATGAGCACAGACTGGACAGCGGTCACCCTGGACGAGCCTTACAGAACTTCTACACTGAGCTCTTTGGTGTTCCTGAAAGTGTACTTGTGCAAGTATCAGAGAGGATAGGTCTCATAGTAGCCGTTTACTACCATCTCTCAAACCCCTTTGTTGGCCACTGTATTTGTTTTCTGTGGCTGCATAACAAATTACCATACATTAACAGCTTAAAACAATACGTTCTCTCACAGTTCTCGGAGGGCAGGAGTTCAGCACAGGCTAGCTGGACCCTCTGCTCAGGGTCTCCCCAGGCTGAAATCTGGGTACTGGCTCATCTGGAATTTTGACTAGGGCAAGAGTCACATCCTCGCCCCCTTGGGGTGCTGGCAGGATGCATTACCTTGCATTTCCTTGCTAGCTGCAGGTCTGGAGCTATTCACAACGCACAGAAGTAATTTTTAGTCTTTGCCATGTGGCCCTCTCCATACATATATTGCTTCTTTGAGGCTAGCAGATCTCCGGGAAGGGCGGTTCATCATTTAAGAGCTCACCTAATTAGGTCAGGCCCACCCAGCATGATTAAAGTCAACTGATTAAGTTACCTAATCACTGGAGCGATATCCATTATCTTCACAGGTCCCACCCACACTGAAGGGGCAGGCATTATATTGGGCGTGTATGTGAAGGGGTGGGAATCTTGGGGGCCAGCTTATAATTCAGCCTCCCACAGTCACTTAGCCATTCTTTTTAAATCATCACTCGGTTTTGATAGGAGAGTTAATGATTATACTAGTATTACTCAGGATCTTATGCATACAGATAACTGAAGAACTCAAGTGTAGCTTGAAAATGAAAAGGGCAATTTATTGAAACTGAAACTCCAGGATGTTGGACTAGTCTCAGACATGGATTGATGCTGGAGTTGAAAGAATGTCCTCAAACCTCAGTCCCCCTCTCACAGCATTGCTCCTTCCAGGTAGCTTACTATTACTCTTTTTCTTTTCTTCTTTTTTTTTTAGCTTAATTCTTAATCAGGGTCACTCCATGTGATGGTGGAGAGGACTGTGATCAGTTCTAGGTTTATACTTGCTGGCTTAAGAATCTCTGTGTAAAGACATTGCCTTTTTCCCAAGTCGCTCGCAAAGGTCCCAGAATTGAGTTTTATTATCTGGGCTGAGATAACATACTCAACCCCTGGAGCAGTCACTGTGGTTCTGATTTGCCAGGTTCAGGTCGAGTTCCTATCCCTGAAGCCCCACAGGAACCATGTGGGTTGGGCATGGAGGAGGCGTGGGTCCCCAAGGGAAGGTGATTGGTTACCTGTGAGACTGGGGAAGTAGATGCTGCACACACAGAAACAATAGATGTCTGTTACAGGAACACCAAGTCAGGAAGGGGGGACAGACAGACTTGCATTGAGGAAACAACTTGCAGGCAGGAGACAGAAAAGCATGCTCTGACTGAGAATGGGAATGCTGAGGACACAGAGCAGGGAGCCAGGCACCGTGTGGGGAGTGAGGGATGGGGTCTGGAGCCCACTTCCTGGGGTGGAATCTCCGCTTTACTACTCACAATGTGTGACAACCTCTGGGAGCTCGTCTGTGCAGTGGTAACAACCGGGAGGGACCTCTTAGGGTTTGCGCAAATGAACTGGGGTCATGGAGCCAAGTGCCCAGGACCCAGCCTGGGACATTGCTAGGGCTGACCAGCAGACCCTGAGCGAGCGATGGATGAACAGATGATTCTGACACACATTTCTGTGAAAGAGAAGGCTAAGGGACTGTTTAGCTTTAGCAATTAAAACAGCCCTGATTGCCTGCCTCGTTAGCTTTTTATTGTAACAACAGCTTGAACTAAAATTAGTCTCTAGATACAATCAGCAGGGTGAGTATCCTTGAGAGAGCACATGCTTTCACAAGGTCGGATTTGAGGACTAAACATAGAGATTATTCCAGTAAAACACCCTGGGGGCTCGGACTTGTTTGGAAAAGTCAAGGTAGGGGCTGTCACCTTCGGCAAGGTCCCCCTAAGAGGCCCCGACCTTTCCGAGAATCCTCCTTACAGACATTCTAACCAAGTCGGGTGCTTCCCCACAGGACATAACCATGCTCACTAAACATGGGCTGTAGAACGGGAGAAATCAGGCTGAGGGCGTGGGGGGCATTTTTGAAAGATTTCTAAGTAGTCAAAGACATTCCCACCCCCACAGCCTTCATCTTTCAAATCCCTGCGCCACGAGCGCCTGATGCGCACCTCGCTGGACCTGGAGTTAGACCTGCAGGCCACCCGGACCTGGCACAGCCAGCTGACGCAGGAGATCTCGGTGCTGAGGGAGCTCAAGGAGCAGCTCGAACAAGCCAGGAGCCACGGGGAGAAGGAGCTGCCCCCAGGGTTGCGTGAGGACGAGCGCTTCCGCCTGCTGCTGAGGATGCTGGAGAAGCAGGTGAGTGCCGCCCGCCTTGCAGGGGTCAGTTCACTGTGTCAGGAGCAGGGTGACACCACAGACTGGAGCTCTGAATGGGTTGTCCAACCCGGAGACCCACTGAAAGAGTTCCCACCCCTGGTTCCCTTTGCCCAGTAAACGTTACCAACTCTTTTTTTTTTTTTTAATATATTTTTATTCATTTCAGAGAGGAAGGGAAGAGGGAGAGAGAAACATCAATAATGAGAGAGAATCATTGATCAGCTGCCTCCTGCACGCCCCCTCCTGGGGATCGAGCCTGCAACCTAGGCATGTGCCCTTGACTGGAATCGAACCGGGGACCCTTCAGTCCGCAGATCGACGCTCTATCCACTGAGCCAAACCAGCTAGGACCTCTCTCTCTCTCTCTTTTTTTAATTGATTTCAGAAAGGAAGGGAGAGGAAAACTAAGAGATAGAAACATCAACGATGAGAGAGAATCATTGATCGGCCGTCTCCTGCACGCCCCCTACTGGGGGTCAAGCCTGCAATCCAGGCATGTGCCCTTGACCGGAATCGAACCCGGGACCCTTCAGTCCACAGGCCGATGCTCTATCCACTGAGCCAAACCAGCTAGGGCCATAGCCAACTCTTGACCTCACAGCCAGGCCCTTTTTACTGCATTTCCATGTTGATGTGCACAAGCCCTTATTATTCATTCACATTTATTCATTTGTGCAACCCTTCCTCACACATTGGCACCTCATCTGGCTGGAGCACACACTAGCAGTTCATCTAGAACAGTGACCCGCCCCGGTGCCTGCCCATGCAGTCCCACCCAGCAGGTATCGCCCAAGCAGAGAGGGATGGACCATGCAGGGCTCAGGACTAAGATGCAGGGAACACAGCCTGCTCGCTTCTCCATCCTCCGTCCTCCGTCCTCCTGCAGTGAGTTTGAGGGAATGGCAGTAACACGCCATGCGTTTTATCAGGGTAGCGCTGCTTTCACAAACAAGTTAGCATGCCGGAGAAGTCCCTCATGGCACGGGACCTCCCAGAGACAATTTGACTGGGGCCACACTTGGAGGGCAGGAGGGCAAGGGAGCTCCTAGGAGCGGGGGTTGGAGGTGGGGGGAGGGCATCGTGATGACGTCACTCAGCAGCACCACGAGGTGTCTCTGGGTCAGAGAGCTCCAAAGCTGCAGCAGTTTGGGGTCCTTGACGCCCCAGGATGTATCTTATCTTGGGCTAGCAGACGATGGGTGGAGCTTAGCTTCACAGGGTATGCAAAGCAGGCAGCTTCTAAATGGTTTAAAACTGCTTGTCCGAGCTGTGTTTAAAACAACTGGATGGGTAAAAATTTTAAGTTTGACACTAGCGGGCTTTGAGCTAACAGGCCCCAAACTACCGTGAAAAAGGAAGCAACACTGGGCTAACAGAGGCCGTCTTTGACTCATTTTTATAACACCTGCCATCCCCGGATTGCCACCCAGGGCAGGGATGCCAGACCTTTGCTAGTTCTGTCCGCACGCAGCCAGGCAATGCAACAGGCACCGTGAGGAGGGTGCCTGCCTGGGCTGTTGGGAGGGCCATCAGCTGAAGTCCCAGCTCTTGATGCAGCTGGTGATGCCTTAGAGCAGTGGTCGGCAAACTGCGTCTCGCGAGCCACATGCGGCTCTTTGGCCCCTTGAGTGTGGCTCTTCCACAAAATACCACAGCCTGGGCGAGTCTATTTTGAAGAAGTGGCGTTAGAAGAAGTTTAAGTTTAAAAAGTTTGGCTCTCAAAAGAAATTGCAATCGTTGTACTGTTGGTATTTGGCTCTGTTGACTGATGAGTTTGCCGACCACTGACTTAGAGCAGAAAAGTGGTGCTGGGTTTCCTGGGTCAGGACTAGTGTTGGAGCCTTGCAGCCGATGTTGATGGTTGACCTGGGTCAACCCATGATTTTGTGGGTTTGGGATTCTCAAAATAAATCCGCTTTTCACTGCCAGTCACAGTTCGATGCAAAAAAGACTTTCGTGCTGTTGAAGCAACATTTTACTGATGACTTTTCGGTTTTCCAGTTGTCTTTCGTTCAGTTGATGTGGCACCCATTTTCCTTCCTTTAAAATCTTTCCCATTGCTTGTAAACGATCGGAAATTGTTTGCTGAGCAACGTTTGATCTTTCCGCAAGTTGTTTTTGAGTCTGACACGCATCTTCATCCAATAATGCTTGTAGTTGTTGGTCTTCAAACTTTTTCGGTTGACCTGGATGTTCTTTGTCTTTCACATAGAAATCAACACTTTTAAAGTGTTTAAACGAGCATTCACAACTATCTTGAGATGGAGCTTGTTCACCATAAGCTTCCCGAAGTATTCAGCAGCACTTTTCTTCAAAATAAAGTAATGAATTATAATTTCCCGCAAATGCTCTTTTTTTGGCACGAAATTCGACATTTTTAAGTGTAAAAATATCTGTGATGTTAACACCTTCAGCAAATTTGACATATGAAGTTTCAAAGCTTGCTGTCAATACAACAAAACAGCATACATATCAAATCGCATATATATCAACATATGTGTAACTCCATCTACTAAAAAAAAAAAATCTGCATTATTAACCGGTACACCTAGTAAAACTACTGGTCCGCAAAGTGTAACATGTCTGAAACTCCGTTTCCTGGGCTGTCAAATAGAGGTCATTATAGACTCGACCTTTCTGGTGGCCCTGAGGATTAGATGAAGTAGCACACATTTCACCAGACGGCCCGTCTCCTGGGTCCCCACAGGTGTTCAGGTTCCTGCCACCCGATACCTGGCCACTGTCACCGATGGTGGGACCACTTTGCCTCATCCTTCGGAATCAAGAGGGTCCCACAGTGGAACAGGAAGGGTGAGGGTGCCTGGGTGTGGCCCACAGACCTCTTGACTACAACGAAGTCCCCCTTTGTACTGGAAAGTTCTCCGTGGCTGGCCCATTTCTAGAGGCCCACAGGACTCCCCACAGCCTCACGGCTTTGCTCGCTTTGCCCTGCAGATGGACCGCGCGGAGCACAAAGGTGAGCTGCAGACCGACAAGATGATGAGGGCGGCCGCCAAGGACGTGCACAGGCTCCGAGGCCAGAGCTGCAAGGAGCCCCCAGAAGTGCAGTCTTTCAGGTAAGCACGAGGGTGCCCGTCCAGCTGCCCGCCCGCCCGCCCTTCCCTTTCCCTGTCCCACCCCGCCTGCCCAGCCTCGGTCCCCTGCTCCCTGTCCCACGGACCTTTCTCTCTCGCTGTCACAGATGTTCAGCCCCTGCCCAGCCGACCCTGGCAGTCTGTGTGCCTGCACCGCTTTCCCTGGCTGTCTCTCAGTCCCCAACAGCTCGAGCTAAATTGTTAGTTCCTCTTGTTTAATGAATGAGCCACCTGCTCCGGCCTTTCCTCTCCGTGTCCCCATCACCAGTAATTGCTAATTGCGGAGGATGGGCTGCGTGATAAAGAAGCCGGGGGGCGTGGGTGCCCGGCGGGCCAGGATGTCTCTGCCTGCCGTCTGCCGGGACCTCGGGGACGCGCTTTCTTGCTCTCTCGCAGGAGGGCCCCCAGTGCCATCTGTCCTGGCCTCCTATCCATAGAGGGCCTTGCGTTTAGACTTGTGACGTCCTCTCCGATAAGACTAAGGAAACGTTTAAAATGTACTGTGATTTGTGTGACCCTGTTAGAACATCTCAGTTTTTGACCAGTTGGGAATCTAAAACAAGCACTAGAAGTGGCCCAAAGGGCCTTCTAAGCCCAGGCCCCTGGTTTTAGCTAAAGGCCTCTGGTCCTGCTAATGTCCCCTAAAGTAGGAATGATTTGGGTCCCCCCCTGAAGGCATTTGGCGATTTGGGGTACTTTTTTTTTAAATCCTTACCCGCGGATTTTTTTTATTTTCTTTCTTTTTCCGGAGAGAGAGAGAGAAACATCAGTGTGAGAGAGACACATCAATTGGTTGCCTCCTGCGTGCGCCCTAACCTGCAAGCCAGGTACATGCCCTTGACCAGGAAACAAACCCAAGACCACGGGTCCTCAAACTTTTTAAACAGGGGGCCAGTTCACTGTCCCTCAGACCGTTGGAGGGCCGGACTATAGTTTAAAAAACAAACTATGAACAAATTCCTATGCGCACTGCGGGCCCAGGACGAGTCGGCTGCTAAGCAGGACAGGCAGCAGCACCCCGCGGGCCGGATAAATGTCCTCAGCGGGCCGCATGTGGCCCGCGGGCCGTAGTTTGAGGACGCCTGCCCAAGACTCTTCAGTTCGAGGGCTGGTGCTCTAACTATTGAGCCACTGGCCAGGGCAATTCAGGGGCATATTTGGTTGTCACACTGGAAGGAGGTGGGGGAGCTGTGACAGGCATCTAGGGGGCGGGGGCAGGGATGCTGCCTCACGTCCTCCCACGTACCGCATGGCTCCCGCTGCCAAGGACCGCCCTGCCCGTGGTGTCTGTAAGGCGAGGG
Organism: Plecotus auritus; assembly: GCF_963455305.1. Taxonomy (NCBI): domain Eukaryota; kingdom Metazoa; phylum Chordata; class Mammalia; order Chiroptera; family Vespertilionidae; genus Plecotus; species Plecotus auritus. Next base: position 8,563,874 of record NC_137773.1, on the reverse strand, counting down.
CGAAGCTCCTGCCCTGACCGTGTGGACTCTGTCACAGGGAGAAGATGGCCTTTTTCACGCGACCGCGGATGAACATCCCCACCCTCTCCGCAGACGACGTCTGAGCTCCAGAAAAGTATTTCCTTCGGCCCGGGGACCCTGCTGTGAGCAGAGACTGTGGCCGCTGTTATTTATGTGGTGTTATATGAAGGTTCTGCGTCCCACGTCCTCTAGCGTTCCTGTGGTTTGAAGATGAAGATTTTTTTTAGTTTGGGTTCTATTATTAAAAAAAAAAAAAAAGAAAGAAAATACAAAAAAAAAAAAACAGCATTAAAATGACAAGATTGTATAGTTTGTATATTTAGGAATGTATTTTTGAGAAAGAAAATTTAAATGAACTAAAAGCAGTGTCCAGTTGCTGCTCTTCTTAAAATAAAATGGTTTAGATTTTTTTTTTTTTTTTTTTTTTTTTTTTTGTACAGCTCTGCCTTCTAGAGGTTTCATGCAATAAGTAAGTAATGTTTTGGGGACGGTCACCCTAAAAGGACGCCCTGCAGACATCACAGCACAGCTGACCTCTCCTACCTAACATATTTTGTATAATATTTTAAAATGCACAGCCCGCGTTTGGCGGATTCTGGGGTGTCTGAATTTTCACGAGCTGTGACGTGTTTTTACGTGGCCACCTGAGGTGGAGCTGGCCACAGGCCTGCCCACACCATCTCAGATGCCCAATGAAGCCACTGATGTGAGTGAGGGAGGGCTCTTCATTTTATCTCCATCAATAAAGTGGCCTTTCTGAAACGAATTTCCTCTCTCTCTTTCCCCCCCACGCCACCCCTCACTTCACCTGTGTTTCCCTGATTTTTCACTCTCCCCTTCCCAGTCCTTCCCTTCCCGCCCATCCCCCATCCAGTCCAGGTGGTATTTCCTTTGTTTTGGCTTGGTTTGGTTTGGTTTGGTTTTTTGCTCACCCCTCCACTCATTTGCTCATTAAATGAAAATGACTGTTGCAGCCGATTGGAAGTCAGTCCTTAACAAACAAGCAGCAAAACCTCTCCCTCCTTCCGTTCTCTGACATTCTCCTGTGCAACTTCCCTCCCAGTGTGTGGCACCGGCCGCCATGGCACAATCATTGGGCCAGCTTGTTAACACACACCCCTGGACCCTCGCCCTGCCGGGATAGGCCCGGCACTTGCTTTTATCCATGCTTCACTGTCAGTCCGAAGCACACCGCAGTTTGATGGACCAGCTGGTATAACATGAGAAGCCCAGGCAGAGATGGCGCCTCCTAGAACATCACTCAGGGAGCGATGACATGCATGGCCCTCTGCAGGTCACGGAGGACCGAGGACCGTCGGGGAGGTGTGATGAGGGAGTGGAGCCCTTCGCTTGCCTGCAGAGGTTTCCCCCCACCTCCCACTACGTTCCTTACCCGCTGCTTCTCCTATGGGGAAGGTACCTACAGTGGCATAAAATCCGCCGTTATTCCCCATAGGGGATCCCAGCTGGGCCAGTCAGAGCCCTTCCCTGCATTAGCCACCTGAAGATTGAAGAGTAGATTTTCTTGCCCGGCAGGCATGGCTCAGTGGTTGAGTGCTGATCCACGCACCAAGATGTCACTGGTTCAATTCCGGGTCAGGGCACTTGCTCAGGTTGTGGGCTCGGTCCCCATTAGGGGGCCTGAAAGAGCCAGCCGATCCATGTTGATGTTTCTCATTGGTGTTTCTCTGTATCTCCAGTCAATAAAACTTTTTTTTAAAAGAGTAGATTTTCTCTTCCCAAAGCTACCTGTAGCTATGGTTCAGCTTCTGGGCCCAGCCCTGCAGAGAGAAGCGGGGAAAGCGCGGGGGGAGGGGGGTGGGGGGGACAGGGGGGAGAGTACCCTTGGGGTCTGAATTGATTGACACTGGAAGTTAACTGCATCCTCGTGTATTTGTAGTCTGCCTGGTGACCCGACTGGAGCGTGCCCAATAGAAACTCGGGGGTCGTGCTGTGGGATTCATTCCCTCAGCCACACCTTATCTGTGTCCAGCACTCCGAGCCATGGTCAGCCCCTCACCCCCTGTGGCAGCAGCTGCTGAGAAGCAGAGCTCCGGCCACCCTCTGTGAATGGCAAAGGCTACGTGGAGCACATCCTCCTGCCCGAGAAGTGTGTGCCACTGTTGCAGAATTTACCAGGCGACCGGAAAGTACACAATGAATACTGGGAGATTCAGGGAAAACCCTTCATTTAAAGCAGCGCTGCTGGCTCAGGGGATTCGAAGATCCCAAGCCTGAAGCCCTTCTACAATGAGATTACTCCTTACCTACATTCCTAAGTTTGTTTCCTAGCTACCGGGCTTTTGTGGCGGCTGTCACAGCCCCTCCTGAGTCAGTCAGAATGGGGAAGTTAGAACGTATCTACTAGTAAGTGCCTGGCCTGGGTGGTGCCAGCGACCCCCCGCCCCTCACTCCGGCCAAGCTGCCAAATTCCCAGACTGTGGCCCCTGCAAACTGGGAGCACCCAGGAAAGGACTTACCTAAGGAAGGGGCAGTGACTTCATTCTAGGCTAACAATGTGCACTAAGACAGATTCAGATTGCTAGTGCCCCCCCCCCCCCAACCAGGGTTGCCCCTATATTCCTCCTCACCAGGGTGGTTTCAGCTGATGGAGCATCTGTGGGGAGAGCCAGACCACCTCTTCCGAAGGCAGAAGGCCCTGTGTCTGCCCTGGCATTGAAGTCTATAAACAGTCACTGGCCAAACACCAGTACGTACATCCTGTTGTTGTATGCAGAATAAAGTCGCTCTGGGCAATCTTGCACACGTGTTCTCCAGAATCTTCAGGAAACAAGAGCTTAGAAATGTGAAATGCCCTGCTCAGGGTCACTGGGGTAATAAATGGCCAGAGCCAGGGCACAACCCGCTCTTCGGACTCCCCAGTTCCTGTGTCTCAGTTCTGGTTTCTGTTTCACAGGGTTGTGGTCACATGAGGCCCGAATCGAAGGGACTTTGAACATTTGGTTTTCAGGAATGAAACCATGAAATCCTGTGGTTTCTCTGCATGGGGGTATGGAGAAAGGGGGTGACTAGAATGCTAGCCTGAGAAAACCTCGCTGGATCTGATTGTCTCGTTCATAAAACCAATTGTTGCCTTTGGACTACCAATGTTTTAAAAATACATTTATTACATTGGGGTGACACTGATCAACATGAACATACAGGTTTCAGGTGTGGGTTTCTATGTTACACGATCTGTTTATTGCACCGTGTGCCCACCACCCAAAGTCAAATCTGTCACCTTTTTTTTTTTCTTTTTAATTCAACTGCAAATCTTTTGCAATTGCCATTGGCCCCAGAGGTCAGCTGCATCCTGGTTCTGTTTGTGGTGTGCCTGGTGAACCGAGTCAAGAGTGCTCACAGGCCATCTTTGTGCTTCCTGCCTCTAAGAAAGCAACCTCCATGAGAATGGGGAGCTGTGACTTATTTCCAGCTTGTGTTCCAGCGCCTGGAATAGTGTCTGGCATTTAGTGCACAATAAATGCTTAGTGAGTACCTAAGCAGATCGTAGAGTTCTGTGCCCATTTCACAGACGGGTAAACTGAAGCCTTTGAGAAACAGAAGCTGTAGGTAAGCGCCTCTGACTACCGTAAGTCCGTCCCAGCACACAGAGCAGCTCCGGTCCGATTCCCCATTGCCCTTCCCCCAAAGCCCAATCTCAGGACTGCAGCCCCACTTCCCACGGGTTTTCCCCGCAGTGGTTCTGGATCCCGCCAGGGGGCAGCAGAGGCGGCGGCACCCAGTCAGCCTCGAGACCGCGGGCGGGGATGATTTCCGCTTCCGGGAAGTGCTGGCTGTTTCCGCTTCCGGCTACTTGTTGCGTGAGACGCTGACAGGAGGATGGACGGGCTGGTGGCTCAGTGCTCCGCGCGGCTGCAGCAGCAGGTCGGGCCGCAGGGGCCAGAGGAAAGGCGTGGAGGGGAGGGACCCGGCCCCGGCTTCCGCCCGAGCGTCATCGAGGCGGCGGCAGAGAGGGAGGGACCGTCCCGTGCCCCTCAGGCGCGCGCAGCGGGGTCCCAGGACCCGGGCGGGTGTTGCCTCGGAGGCGAACGCCCTCCCAGGGCTGGGAGAGAAAGAACCCATCGTTCCAGGGCCCCGCGAGACTGAGGTGCAGCGGAGCCGAGGGTCCCGCCCTCTCGTGCACCCTCCATCTCCAAGCCAGCATCTCCTGTTGGGCTGGAGCCTGGCGAGTTCATTACAGCCGCTCCTCGGGGTTCCTCCTTCCCCGCGCACACGCGTGGCTTTAGGGGTTGCGGGGGACAGGCGCGGAGGGAAGGGGGATAAGAGAGGAGCCATGTGCCCGGGGTTGCAGCTCCGTTCTCTCCGTGATGCTGAGCATGAGGAATTCTAAAAAGCCCAGGGAAGGGCTCATCAAACGGGACATTGCTCGCTGCCTTCACAGTCACAAGCTTATAGTAAAAGCGAAAGTTGGGCAGGTCCATGACCTTTGATGCCCGGGTAGGGAGGGGTGGGAGGAAAGTAGTTTAATACTCACCACGTCCAGGGAATTGGTTTCCAGCCCTCAGTCCGCAGTTCCCAAAGCTCACGCTGGGCAAGTAGACGGGCAAGTCGCTGCTCTGGGCATATGTTCTTGTCAGTGTGGGGATCTAAGTGCTTCTTCACGGGCGGTGGTAAGGATTATAGATGTGATTTCGGAAGTGTTTAGCTCAGCACCTGGAAGGTAATGTATGCTTATTTATGCCAACTGTGGGGTGTTTGTTTTTTTTTTGGGGGGGGGAGGGAGGGTTAGTTGTAGTTATGTCCTGGAAAACATTCTTACATTTCAAGGGACGTCTGTCTCCCTCAGTAACAGCAGTTAGGTTGGAAGCTTTACTTCCTTGTGAATGGGCATGTCTTTGATTTTAGGTATTAGAGTATAAAGCCTGGTCTGGGATCTAAGACACTGGAAAGAAAAGGGGGGGGGGGGGGAGGGGAGATGGGAAGATCATTTTGTCCCAGAAAGGGCAAAAGGCAAATACTTGGGCCAAAGAAACCTGGGATATGAGGCTTATCCCATTGTGTCTTAACACTCGTATTTTCCTTTCACAACACAATTTTCCCATATTGTCAAGGATAATAATGTCATCGAAGAGCTTGAGGAAGGACAGTCCCAACTTATCAAAGGGAAAGTCCTTCGCCCTATCACCTCTGCCGCGCCCGGTGGAGAGGGGAAAGGAGGAAGAAAGTTTATGGTCCAGTTTATTACATCACGGAGGCCATCCGTCATACTGGACCGAACAAAGTGCCTTTTCTTCTATAGGAAAGAGAGATCAAGTCTCTAACTGCTGAAATCGATCGGCTGAAAAACGGTGGCTGTTTAGAAGCTTCTCCAAATTTGGAGCAGTTGCGGGAAGAAAATTTGAAATTAAAGTATCGACTGAATATCCTTCGGAAGGTGAGTCCCCTGGTTCTGGTTTCATTCTACAGTTTGAATTATTGCCTCTCTTTAGAACTCGTTGTTATTGAAGATTCGGAAAGTTGACTCTGAGGAATGTGGACAAAGGAGGCAAGAAACCCTGCTCTTTTCCCTGCCGTAGACAGGTTAGGATTGAGTCACTGGTGCCAGTAATGGAGAAGTCGGTGCTGCACTGTCCTCCAGGGCTCATAAAAATGTGTCATCATACTGAATGTTTGGCCAGCTTCAAGGTAGGGTTGAGACTTCTTTCTTTTTGAGACTTTTTTTTTTAATGTATTTTTACTGATTTCAGAGAGGAAGGGAGAGGGAGATATATAGAAAAATCAATGATGAGAGAGAACCATAGATTGGCTGCCTCCTGCGCCCCCTACTGGGGATCGATCCCACAACCCGGGCATGTGCCCTTGACCGGAATTGAACTTGGGACCCTTCAGTCCTCAGGATGACACTATCTACTCAGGCTAGGGCAAGACATTATTTTTTAACAGTTTATGGCTGTGCCTTTTTTAACAGAATACTTTTTGAATTTTAAGTAAGTGCCTCAATCAATGGGAAATGTTTCAAAATATATACACAGTCCTCTTCTGCCCCAAGTTGGTTATTTTACTATTTTATTTTATTTTTTAAAATATATTTTATTGATTTTTTACAGAGAGGAAGGGAGAGGGATAGAGAGTTAGAAACAACGATGAGAGAGAAACATCGATCAGCTGCCTCTTGCACACCCCCCACTGGGGATATGCCCGCAACCAAGGTACATGCCCTTGACTGGAATCGAACCTGGGACCCTTCAGTCCACAGGCCGATGCTCTATCCACTGAGCAAAACCGGCTAGGGCTATTTTATTTTTATATTTTATAGTGTCATAGTGGTTGGCTTCCTTTTCCACTTACTATTTCCTAACAATTTTTTTCCATGAAGCTTGTGCTGTATTTGTTATTTAATGACCTCACGATCTAATAGCGTCTATCAGTTTTGTCAAAAAGTTGAGCTTACTTCTGTTGGGTTTAATCTTTTGGCCTGCCTTTCGGGTCTGCTGATGACACATCCTAGGGGATGACCTCACTCCCATGCTTGTTCTCCTGTGTGTGGACTACTTTCAGCCAGGCTGACTGGCACTGTCTTTTTTCCAAAGGCGTCTCACTTATTCATCTCAGACTCTGCCTGCCCTTCTCCCATGAAATCTTTTATTGCCTCTGTGTGTTCTGTTCTGCTTCAGATAGCTTTGTCTTTCAGTCTTCTAAAATGACAAAATTTCTTTTCCATGGAATCTTCCCCAAAATACCTTACCTTTCTGATTACCTCATTCTTGCCACACTTATTTATACTCATTTCTCTGTTGGTTGTTGGTTTTTTTTTGTTTTTTTTTGTTGTTTTATTTTCAGTTCAAAAGTATTATTAAGTGCCTAATATGTGCTCATGGCTATGTAAAAGATACAAAGGACGTACAGTGTATTCTAATACACATGTCCCTGATACAGATTAGCCCTAGTGTGTAAGTATGAGAATCCTGCCAGTGTAATGTGGGCAGCACGGTGGTTCTTTCACAGATACTTTGGTCTACTGAGTAACAGCTCCTGAGCTGAACATAAGGTTCACAACAGAAAATAGCAAGCCACAGAAGGAAAAAAGTACTGTGTGGGACGCCCATTCACCCCACCTTCTATTGCTGGAGCACTCTGGCCATGTGCTCTGACTTAGAAACACTTATTGGATGGTTTATCTCAGAGGCATTTTACTGTTGTTTTCATTAACTCAGCAGCTTCAACTCTTCCTTATCCCCTTTCCATTAAGCTGTCCTTATCTGTCTTTAAGATAAAGTCTCATGTTTTTAAAAGAATATGTTTTTATTGATTTCAGAGAAGAAGGGAGAGGGGGAAAGAAAGAGAAACATCAATGATGAGAGAGAATCATTGATCGGCTGCCTCCTGCACACCCCCTACAGGGGATCAAGCCCACAACGCAGGCACGAGTCCTGACTGGGAATTGAACTGTCACCTCCTGGTTCATAGGTTGATGCTCAACCAGTGAGCAACACAAGGCCAGGCTAGTCTCAGTTCTTGACACAGTGCTACTCAAATCATAGCTTTTATTATTTTTGCCATTGTTATTGCCATCATTGACATTTTGATTAACATAAAATTGTGACTAGTGTGTGGGCAACATTTTTATTTGTATTCCATTGAAAGCATATAAGTTCAGTCACCATTCTTTTACCTGTTTTCATAGCAGGTACAGTGCTAGGTGTCAGGGATGGAGCCATGAATAATTATTTTTCCTGCCTCCAGGAGTCTGGTAGTGGAGACACATAATTCTGAGAAGTTGTGATAAGTGTAGTAATAGAGGTAACTAATTATATACCATCTTAAATGAAGGTATCCCACTTCACAGAAAATGAGAAATAGGAGGTAGGAGTAGTCCAACATGGGATTATTTAACAGTAAGACAAAACAGCCTGTTTTTCTGATATTTAGATATTACCTATCATTTCATGCCTGGAAGAGGTCAACATTTTAATTAAGAGAAAACAAATACCTTTTTTACTATTATTATTTTTTCATTACAGTTTACAATTCAGTATTATTTTGTATTAGTTTCAGGTGTACAGCATATTGGTTAGATCAGTGGTCGGCAAACTCATTAGTCAACAGAGCCAAAAATCAACAGTACAACGATTGAAATTTCTTTTGAGAGCCGAAAACCGACTTCTGCGCATGGGCCACGAAGTTTCAATCGCACTGTACATGCGCTCCCGCACGTGGTATTTTGAGGAAAAGCCACACTCAAGGGGCCAAAGAGCCGCATGTGGCTCGCGAGCCGCAGTTTGCCGACCACTGGGTTAGGTAATCATATACTTTACAAAGCTTTTTGTCCATAGAGTTTTTACTTCCAGCATTTGATATATGTCAAATTTTATACTATTTTTTCAGAACTCTAGAGAAGCTGAGAAGAAGATTTGGTCAGCTCTTTATACTCCCTTCTCTCAGTTTCTGTTCTGATAAAATAACTATAGAAAGAGAACTTGGGGCATTTCCTGTTTCTGTCTTACAAGTTCTGTGGGATAGACCTGTCCTGTTATGTTTCCTAGCATACCCCAGATCGGAGAGCATCGCATTGTGAGTGTATGCCTTTGGTCTTCTCAAGATATTTAGGAAAATTTTATATGATAATTTAATGTTTTATTGACATATTTTTATTTATTTTTTTAATCCCCAGAGTCTTCAAGCAGAAAGGAACAGACCAACTAAAAATATGATTAACATCAATCGCCGCCTCCAAGAGGTCTTTGGCTGTGCCATTAAGGCTGCGTATCCAGATTTGGAAAACCCTCCTCTACTAGTGACACCAAGTCAGCAGCCCAAGTTTGGGGACTATCAGTGTAACAGTGCTATGGGTATCTCTCAGGTGAGTGCATTGTGATGGGGCGCTCTGGGTGATGTGGTTTTCTTACACGTTAGCTTCCTCATTACCTTCTGTATAAATAATAGCAAATTTTTGTTTCATCAACGAAAATAACATTTCCCACAATTCTGAACAACTTGAGAAAAGGGATTTTTTTTTTAATTTTTAAAAAGCACAGATTTGAATATTCATTTAAATTTTATAAGTATTCCCAATATTTAAGGGCAATAGTAGGTACTGTTCTGTTTTTGGACTTCCCTCCTGTTGCAGCCAAGGTTGCTGTGTGTTTCTAGTGAGTGTTAGAAGGTGAGAGAGTAAAAGTTAGCCATTTACCATCCAGCATTTCCATCCAATATTTGATGCAACTGTGGTGGCTTTGAGGTGGGCTGATGGATTTTATTTCCAGTCAGAATTCCCTGCTTTTAACAGCTACCTTGTCTAATGTGTTTGTGGTTAATTGCCCAACTTTGGGACTTTTTGCTTTCCTTTCTTTGTTGAATAGAAAGGGTTCAGCCAAAGTGTTCAGATCCCCCTCGTCCCCCCTCTTCCAATAATGTGTGTCTTCATTGGGGCCAAGTTTATAAGGGTTGTTGTTATTACTCAAGTCTGCATATTGGCACACTCGTGATTTGAAAGTTAGAAATGTAAATATCTTGGAAACAGGGTAATAATTAAAGTCTTTGTAAAAATGTTATAGACGTGTGTGGCAACTCAGATCACGTGGTTTGGGCACTTTGTATTCCTCTTGAGACTATTGATGCTTGATGCTTTAACCAGGGGTCCTCAAACTTTTTGCACAGGGGGCCAGTTCACTGTCCCTCAGACCATTGGAGGGCCGGACTATAGTTTAAAAAAAAACTATAAACAAATTCCTATGTGCACTGCAGGCCCAGGACGAGTCGGCTGCTAAGCAGGACAGGCAGCGGCACCCGGCGGGCCGGATAAATGTCCTCGGCGGGCCGCATATGGCCCGCGGGCCGTAGTTTGAGGACCCTTGCAAGGTCATTGGATTTCTCCGCTTCTGCCTTTTGATTGATCTATGTCAAATGCATCTAATGCTTTGTCAGTTGTGCATTTCTGAGTAACTTGCTGAAACCAGTTGTATAATGAATCGTTTTGTATTATATTGTAGATGCTCAAAACCAAGGAACAGAGAGTTAATCCAAGAGAAATTGCCGAAAACATTACCAAACACCTCCCAGACAATGAATGTATTGAAAAAGTTGAAATTGCTGGTCCTGGTATGACAATGTTACCCTTCTTAAGTAGTTGTATTGATGCTGAGCCCTTTTTGGAATAAAAATGAAAACCATTGTTAAATATAAATGTAGGATTAAGACTTATATATTGAACAAGATGGTGAAAGCACTTTGGATTGAGAGTTAGGAAACTGAGGTTCTTAGCTGCCTGATCTTAGGTGAAGTTCCTTTACCTCTGTGATTCAGTTTTTCTTCAGCAAAAAGAGAGATGATGGCAGATAAGTCTATGGCTAAAAGACTGTATATTTTTTGTTATGAGGTGAACAAATCATTTGCTGAGAGTGAAGGGGCCCTGAATTAAGCCAGCTCTCAGGACAGTGGTAAGGTCTGGAGTAAGTGCTGAAACAGGGAGCTGACAAGGGGCCTCAGATCAAGGCCCCAAGTGGTACGGGAATCCTGAAGAGTTTTGCCAATGCCAGATTAGCTCTGTGGAGCCAGCATAAGTGAAATCAAGAAGGTCTTTGGGAGAAAGCAGTTCTTAAAGATAGGAGGCTATCTGATTTTTTCTCCTCTCTACTGTTCATTAGGTTTTATTAATGTCCACTTAAGAAAGAAGTTTGTATCAAAACAGTTGACCAGTCTCCTAGTGAATGGTGTTCAACTACCTGCCCTTGGAGAGAACAAAAAGGTATATGAACAAGTTTTAGTTGATATACTAATGTAATACTTAAGACTGTATGGAAAGTGCTGTAACTGGGAATGGCTTTTCCATATTGAGATTTAATCATTAATATGTGAGATTATGAACATAACTACAGCGTCGCCTTTTTCCTGGATCTTGCTTGTTACATGATTTTTCTCTTCACTTTATTTCATAAGGCATTTGAAGTAGCCAGCTGATATTTTTGAGGTGTTGCTGAAACAAAGTATAGATCATTTGTATAAACGAGTTTTATTCTTTTTCAATTAATTATGGACAGGTAAATTCATCAGAAAAACTTAACGCAGTTGAAGTACAAGCCAAGCTGTTATTTCAGTCTGAGTTTGTTATTACATATTACTAATGAATGTGTTAGCAGAATACAATGTTTCTGCCCCATTTAAAAATTTGTTTTTATTGAATGTATTTGATATATAACATTGTGTAGATGTAATATGTACATGTTACTTTGATTTATTTATGTGTTGTGATATGATTGCCTCTGTACCTGTATTTATCACATTACATAATTGTAGTACAACATTGTTATCTATAAAAATTTCTCTTTATTTTCTATTCCAGGTTGTAGTTGACTTTTCCTCTCCCAACATAGCCAAAGAGATGCACGTAGGCCATCTCAGGTCAACTATCATAGGAGAGAGCATGTGCCGCCTCTTTGAATTTGCAGGATATGATGTGCTAAGGTATATACTCTTGTCTTTGGAGCGTTCTATAGAAAATGACAATGTCATTTGAGAAAGAATCTTTGACTATATCAGTGTTTCATGAGTGTGGTTCTGCTCTTAATCATCAGTAGGCTTTTTTAAAAATTATGTCCTGGGCCTCTCCTCTGAACTAATAACTGTGGGTGGAACCAAGGAAAAGGTACCCCCTGCCCCATTCATTCCACAAGTATTTCTTGAGTGCCGTGTAGTAGGGGTTTATATTCTAATACGGGGAGAGGTAGGCAAGGGACTTGCCAGCTATGGCAGGAAATTGAGATTTTATTCCTACATGTAATAGGAAGCGACTGGCGAGTCTTAATTAGTAGAACCAAGTATAGACATACCTTGGAGATACTGCAGGTTCAGTTCCAGACCATCACAATAGAGCAAGTACCACAGTAAAGCTATTCATAATCATTTTGCTGGTGGAGGGTCTTGCCTTTGATTTTTAAAAAATGCAACTACGCCCTAGCCAGTTTGGCTCAGTGGATAGAGCGTCAGCCCGCAGACTGAAGGGTCATGGGTTCGATTCTGGTCAAGGGCATATACCTTGGTTTCAGGCCTGATCCCCAGCAACCAATCTGTTTGTCTAATATTGATGTTTCTGTCTGTGTCTCTCCTCCTCCCTTTCACTCTCTCTCTAAAAAAAAATCTATGTATATAAAAGCCTAAGCGACCGTGATGACTGAACGACTGGTCGCTATGATGCGCACTGGTCGCTATGATGCGCACTCTCACAGCGGGAGCGCCACTCAGCCAGAAGCCAGGCTCGTGCATGGCTGGCAAGCACAGCAACGGTGGCGGGAGCCTCTCCCGCCTCCGGGGCAGTGCTAAGGAGCATCGAGCCGAGCAGTAAGGAGCAAGCAGGCAGTGGTAAGGAGTGAGGGGTCCCGGATTGTGAGAGCCATATCCAACTGCCAGATGTCCGACTACAGGGATCAGGCATAAACTGGCAGTTGGGCATATCCGAGGGGTCTCGAATTTCAAGAGGGCGTAGGCCAAGCTAAGGGACCTGCAGTGCATGAATTTCGTGCACTGGGCCTCTAATAAGTAAATAAAAAATGCAACTTCTGTGACGTGCAATAAAGCATGACACAATAAAATGAAGTGTGTCTCTAATCTACTTAAATATTACTCTGGCTTCCATGAAGAAGCCAGGCAAAGAAGGGATTACTATAGTAATAAGTTAGAAGGCTGTTGTGATAATCCAGTTAAGACGTGATGTGGTGGTTTGAAACTAGTTAAAAGCTGTGAGATATGAAAAGTGGTTGGATTGGCATATGTTTTGAAGAATTTTGTCCATTGACATTTGAGAACCACTGGTACAAATTACACTGAGATAATTGGTTGAAAAGCTAAATTTTCATAAAATTGTAATGACCAACATTGGCTCAACTATCATTGTCCTAGTTAACTACACAATAACTAGATCACAGTCCATTGGTAGAGACTTCATTCATTCAGCAAATCCTGGAGACCTGTTGTATGCAGTCTGTGTTACTGGATATACAGGCACCTAAATATTAATGTTTCTCATTTCAAAATTATTTTATGTTCTTTGATTGGTATCAGATTAAACCATATAGGAGATTGGGGAACCCAGTTTGGCATGCTCATCGCTCATCTGCAAGATAAATTTCCAGATTACCTAACAGTTTCACCTCCTATTGGGGATCTGCAGGCCTTTTATAAGGTTTGATATCATTTATTGTTATATTTGTGTGTTTACCATTCCTAATAATTATTCATTTTCCTTAGGGAGTTTAGGGGTATTTGAAGTTGCTGTGGATCTAAATAAAAGTTGCTAAACTCCCTGCCCTTAACATATTCTTTGCTATTGTATTGGTGTATGCTAAAAATTAAATTTTCCCACTTTACCTATTACTAAGTGAATTTAGGAGTTTGTTAACCAAAATACATTTTAGTATTTAAAATTTTTTTCTACCCTCTTCCAGTATTTAAAATGTTTTTGATGCTGTTGTTTTCTCAGTTTTATATATTTTGAAAATGTTATTAAGTATATGGAAGAACAGTTTTTAGTTTTTTTTATTTATTTTTTTTAAATATATCTTTATTGATTTCAGAGAGGAAGGGAGAGGGAAAAAAGAGATACAAACATCGCCCTAACCGGTTTGGATCAGTGGATAGAGCGTTGGCCTGCAGACTGAAAGGTCCCAGGTTCGATTCCGGTCAAGGGCATGTACCTTGGTTGCGGGCACGTCCCCAGTAGGGGGTGTGCAGGAGGCAGCTGATGGATGTTTCTCTCTCATCGATGTTTCTAACTCTCTATCCCTCTCCCTTCCTCTCTGTAAACAATCAATAAAATATTAAAAAAAAAAAAAAGAGAGAGAGAGATAGAAACATCAATGATGAGAGAGAATCATTGATCGGCTGCCTCCTGTATGTCCCCTACTGGGGATCAAGCCTGCAACCTAGGCATGTGCCCTTGACCAGAATCGAACCCAGATCCCTTCAGTCCATAGGCCAACACTCTATCCACCAAGCCAAACCAGTTAGGGCCTGCGTATTTTTTAAAATTTAAAATAAAATTATTTTCACTGTTTCATTTTAATTTTACAAGCAATACATGCTTACTGTAAAGAAAACAAAAAATATATATATAGTTAGTTAATCCCACCTCAAACTAACCAGTGATAACAAAACTTTGGTATATAATTCTAGACATTTCTTTGCACATACACACCTGGGACGCTCTGTCTACTGGGCCAAACCAGCTAGGGCTGGAAGAACACTTTTTAAAAGACAACTTTACTGCCCTGGTCTGTGTGGCTTGGTTGGGCATCATCCCATGTACTAAGATGCCGGAAACCAATCATTCTACCACTCATAGAAAGATGTGGCCAGGAAACTGGGAAGGCTGGTCAACAACCTTAATTGTTTTAATCGCTCACTGTTTAGTAAAAACATAGTTAGCTGAAGCAGCCTCCACCTGTTTGTTTCATGTAAATTTCTGTTATTGGAATTTCCTGCCTAAAGGTTATGGGCGTATCCCATAGTCTCAATAAAAGGGATTGCAAGGCCAGAGCAAGGAGTAGTCCTCCCACTAGAGGTGGGCTCCCGCCTGGCCCCCCATTTTCCCAAATTAATACTTTTCCAAGTCTCTTCATTTGTGTGCGGCCTTCTCCAGAACCTGAACCCTGAACTGGAACCCTGAACCACGCGGGACGTGAAAGGGGTTCCCACACTAAGAACTTGCTGTTTTGATTCCCCATTGGGGCCCATGCCTGGGTTGTGGGCTCGATCCCAGTAGGGCGCATGCAGGAGGCAGCCAACTTATGTTTCTATCTCTCTCTAAAATCAACTTTTAAAAAACATTAAAACTTTTTTTTTCTTAAATTTACCATAAATCCTACCTTTAAATCATTTACCATAAATCCTACCTTTAAATCAATCACTGTGGTCAACCTTCTTTGATATTTTGACTTATCCATAAATTTATTACATTATTTGTAATCTGTATATCTAAAAGCCTAAGAGACCAGATGACAGGCTGGTAGCTATGATGCGCACTGACCACCAGGGGGCAGACACTCAACACAGGAGCTGCCCCCTGGTGGTCAGTGTGCTCCCACAACCAGTCTTCCCCCCCTACCCTCCTCCAGCCAAGGGACCCCACCTGTGCACAAATTTGTGCACCGGGTTTCTAGTTAATAGTATAATTTTGTATTATACTTAACATTTTACTATAAACTCTTTCGTGTTACTTTATGATATGACTGCACGTTATCTGGTTGGATTAGGATACCAGAGTTTATGTTAATCTGTTGTTGATTTTCCCTTCCATTTGGGGGGGGCTCTTATCTATTCAGTGAACAACTTTGTACATGTAGGTTTTTTCCTTTTCAAAATTATTTCCTTATCTTCCCAAGAATAGGATTATTACATTAAAAAGTAAACATTTGTGGGGCTTTTTGTTGTTTGTGTTGGTTTTATTTTGTCTTTTAGTAAATATTTTCTAATTGAAAACAACCAAAACGTTTACTGATACAATACAGGTAAAATAGCTAATGTTAAAATTACCTGTTGGAATTCTGTGCTCTGAATAATGAGGCAAATCTATTAATGCAAGAAGATGTTCATACTACATTGCTAAAATTTCAAAACTACAGTAAAAGTCCTGTATTTCCTGTTTTTGTTAAAATACATAGGTGTGTATTTGCAAAGAAATGTCTAGAATTATATACCAAAGTTTTGTTATCACTGGTTAGTTTGGGGTGGGATTAACTAACTATATATATATTTTTTATTTTCTTTACAGTAAGCATGTATTGCTTGTAAAATTAAAATGAAACAGTGAAAATAATTTTATTTTAAATTTTAAAAAATACGCAGGCCCTAACTGGTTTGGCTCGGTGGATAGAGTGTTGGCCTACAGACTGAAGGGATCTGGGTTCGATTCCGGTCAAGGGCACATGCCCAGGTTGTTGGCTCGATCCCCAGTAGGGGACATGCAGGAGGCAGCTGATCAATGATTCTCTGTCATCACTGATGTTTCTCTCTTTCTCTCCTCCTCTCCCTTCCTCTCTGAAATCAATTTAAAAATATATATGTTCAGGACCGCATCTAAATGGAAAATAGAGTCCAGTAAAACCAGACCTACCTGCTAGCTATTCTTTTTTATTCCACTGAAACACAAAAGCATTGGTGTGAGTAGGCTTTGTGAATTAGAAAAGTTAGAGGTAGTACCCTGATGAGAATTTTGTATTTTCAAGTAAAAGGATTTAAAAAGAAATAATAGCAGTCTTTGACATGTTCGTTTGTAACAATACTCTTGACTATTGAGATAGACCACTTGTTCTGGTGTCCTAACTTTCCACTCCTCACTCTGGCTTTTTGGTGGGTTTTGTTTTTTTGGTTGTTTTTTTTTTTAGAAATGAACAAATGCTTAATCTAGAATATGGGGTTGGCTCTTTTTGTAAACCTTACTTTTCTTTATTTAAATACAGGAATCCAAAAAGAGATTTGATACTGAGGAGGAATTTAAGAAGCGAGCGTACCAGTGTGTAGTTCTGCTCCAGAGTAAAGATCCAGATATCATAAAAGGTTGGAAGCTTATCTGTGATGTCTCCCGCCAAGGTGAGTTTCTGGACTTCGTTCATTCACTCAGCAAGGACTGCTGCGTGTCGTTTCCTTGAGTCTTTATTCAGATTTGATCTTAAATGACATGTTAAGCTTTCAAGGACTGGCAAATAGGCTTTTAAAGCAAGTTTATTAAGATAAGCAGGTAGAAAATTTAACTTTCTCAGAAATCAGAAAAAATTGATTAGGAAAGAAAGTGGAAAAGAAAAAGAAAAGACCCCTATTCACGTAGCAACCAAAGCTATATAACACATGGGAATAAATTTATCCAGAGATGTGTAGGACTGAAACGAAGAGAAATACACAGCAGATGTAATGGAATGTTTGAATAGAGTATCATGCAAAGTCCCCTACTTATTGAAATTCATTTGTCATTTTAAGATAATTTCATGTTTTCAAACTTGACAAAGTAATTGTAAAGGTCACTCTGAAGAATAAATAAACAACAATAGCCAGTAAACCTTTAAAAAGGAAGACTAATGATGGCTGTTTTGTAGCACTAGGGAGTAAAATGTTTTATAATGCTACTGTCAGTAATACTGTGTCACTGATGCCTGGCTAGACAGACAGTTAAATGGTACAAATTAGGAAGAGCTAAAAGGAAATTGAGTAAATATTTGATCTTCAAGTAGGAAAGGCCTTTCTTGTTTTTCTTATTTAACTTTTTTAAAAATAAAAAATTTTTAAATTACACAAGAAGTGCATGTTCTTTGTAGGAAAAATGTAAATATGGACAGGAAAAAAAAATTACCTATAGTCCCACCCACTGTTAATATTTTGATGTGTGTCTTATATTCTTGCCACATTTTTAAAATGGCAGTATGTATATAATGTTCTGTATCATACATTTTTTTTTAATATATTTTTATTGATATTTCACAGAGAGGAAGGGAGAGGGATAGAGAGCTAGAAACATCGATAAGAGAGAAACATCGATCAGCTGCCTCCTGCACACCTCCCACTGAGGATGTGCCCACAACCAAGGTACATGCCCCTGACCGGAATCGAACCCGGGACCCTTCAGTCCGCAGGCCGACGCTCTATCCACTGAGCCAAACCGGTTTCGGCTGTATCATACATTTTTAAATATAATTTTCTTCCTTCCAAATGGTTTAATTAAACAATGAAGTTATTTTACTGTAAGATGCATGTTTCCTCTTTGTTTCAATTCTTAACCATTTTCTTCACTTGGTGACTTTTTTCCCTAGAGTTTAATAAAATCTACGATGCATTGGACATCTCTTTAATAGAGAGAGGAGAGTCCTTCTATCAAGATAGGATGAATGACGTTGTAAAGGAATTTGAAGATAAAGGTAGGTGCTCCTTTTTTATTTTAACTCATGGAAATTTTCAGACAAAGGCTAAAGTGGAGATACTATTATAGTGCCCCCTTCCCCCCACACTCCATGTACTTGTTACCCAACCTCAACAATTAGGAATACAGGACAGCCTTATTATGTCTGTTCACTGCTTACATCATATAATTTCACCCATAACTAATTTGGTATGTGTCTACTAGTAAATGAACAGGCTCTTCCACTCCAAAATCACAGTACCATTATCACTCCTTGAAAATTAATGATAATTTCTTATATTATTAAGTGGTTCATCAGAGTTTAAATGTCCCACATGGATTCATAATCTATTTAAATCATGAAGTGTTGTGTTGTGTTTTGTTTTTTTCAGAGTCTGAACATTACATTTGTTTAAAATATATCGTAAGTTCTGTAAATCCATGGGTATCTCTTCTCTCCCTCCTTTGTTTTTCTTTTGTTGTTGGAAGAAACTGAGCCGTGTGTTGTACAGAATTTCCCATATGGTGCTATTTAACATAATTGCCCTCTATTTTAAAAAGAGGCTTGATTAAATTCTGGTTTGTGTTTTCCTTCCTTATTTTGTCTTTCATTTGCAAGAACGTAAACAATGTCTGGTTGGCTCTTTTTTTGATACTCAGATGGATTCAGGGGTTCAGGTGTTGTCACCGGATCTATCTTTAAATTTCTCCACTGGACTTTCCCCAGTGGTTTTAGGAGCTATTGATGATGATGGCTTTGGTCCATTACTTCATTAGAGGTTGGAAAATGGTGGCATTCTGTCATTCCTTTGTTACCTGCAATTTCTCATGTGCAGAACTTTGTCACGTAATTTTGGTTACTCTGATGTACAGTTTATATAAGTCAGTAAAATGCTTGATTTTATTGTTATTAATTTTCAGAATAATAAATTAGTTTCTTAGCCTCTTCCAGATATGACAGCTGAGTTGTTCCTAGCATTATTATAAATGAGGTTTAGTATATTTTATATTTTTCAATCACTTGCTTTATTATTTTTTGTAATGCTCAAATTATTCCATTTTTGGCTAATAGATTTTAGAGAGAGAGAAACATCGATTGTCTCCTCTACACACCCCAACTGGGGATTGAACCCACAACCTGGATATGTACCCTGACCAGAAATTGAACTGATAACCTTTCAGTGCATGGGACAACGCTCAGCTAACTGAGCCACACCGCCCAGGGCGGGATCATACTTTTATTTTTAATTTTTATTTACTGACTGATTGATTTTAGTTCTCGTTTCACTTATTTATGCATTCATTGGTTGCCTCTTGTATGCACCCTGACCAGGGATAGAACCTGTAACCTTGGCGTATTGGGACAATGCTCTAACCAATGGAGCTACCTGGCCAGGGCTAGAACCATATTTTTAATATAAAATTTTAGCTCATTTGGTTAGAGAGTGGTACTGATATACCAAGGTTGCTGGTTCAATTCCCTCTGAGAACAAATACAAAAATCAACCAGTAAATGTTTAAATAAGTGGGACAACAAACTGATGTTTCTCTCTCAAAAAAAAGGGAAAAAAAGATAAAAATTTGAAGACTCTTTAATGATGAGAAAAGAGGCACAGAAAGGTAGTAACTTCATTAGGTCACATGGCTAATCCTATATAATAAAGGGGTAATATGCAAATTGACCCTCATGCCCTCACACAAGACGGCCACCCCCATGTGGTCAAAGATGGCTGGCAGGGGAGGGCAGTTGGAGGCGACCAGGCCGGCAGGGGAGGGCAGTTGGGGGTTACCAGGCCAGCAGAGGAGGGCAGTTGGGGGCTGGCAGGGGAGCAGTTAGGCATCAATCAGGCTGGCAGGCAGGGGAGTGGTTGGGAGCCAGCAGTCATGGATTGTGAGAGGGATCCTAGATTGTAGAGGGTGCAGGCTGGGCTGAGGGACCACCCCACCCCCCCGTGCATGAATTTCATGCACCGGGTCTCTAGTAAGTGATAAGTCTGTGATTCACACTGAGGCAGTTTTTAGCCACCATTTTATACTGCCTTTATTTTACCAAGCATTAGTTTCTTAAACTTTAAAAAAGCAAAAATTGTAGTATTTATTGCACATAAGACTTAGCATAGCATTTGGCACACTGTAGCACTCAAATATAGCTGTTAGTATTGTCCACATGTTCTTTCAACACTTTTTAAGAGGCAGTGATAGAAATTGCATCTCTCTCCTAGGATAGGCTATAGCTCCAGCTTGAGAACAAAGCATGGATTTACATGTGCTGTATCTACTGAGCAGGTGGCTCCTGTGAGGTGTTCTACAAAGAGTTTGGGAGTCAAGTGTAGTGTAAGTCCAGAAAATGGTCAGGAAATCTCACCTGTGCCCTGAAAATAACCCTGGGTGCCAGACAACCTTGACAGTAGCCATTTTGCAAGCTGCATAAGTCACGGAGAGAGAAAAAATCATGTGATATCCGAGCTCTCTCATAAATATCCTGTAATGGCTAAGCATTTATATTCTTTCAGGATTCTTTTAACATTATTAATAAAGATTATTCTTCTAGGATTTGTGCAAGTGGATGATGGGAGAAAGATTGTATTTGTCCCAGGATGTTCCATACCTTTAACCATAGTGAAATCAGATGGAGGTTATACCTATGATACATCTGACCTGGCTGCTCTTAAACAAAGACTAATTGAGGAAAAAGCAAATATGATTATCTACGTGGTGGACAGTGGACAAGTGAGTTGGTAGATTCGTATATGTTCTTACATTGATTAGAGATGAGACAGGCTGGTGAGGTTTGTGGCATTTGGCACTTGAAGACTAAATTTTCCCCAAGACTAACGTTCAGAACATCATTTGTCACATAAGAGAAAAAACAAGGTTTGGGTTTGGCCATACTTGGACACTTCCCTGCTTTTCAGCTTGTCTCCATAAACAGGAAACTGTTACTTCTCTGAGCCTCAGAGACCATTCCCATATGAAATGGTGGTGTGTGGCAGAAAATTGAATTGAAATTAGTGTATATGAACCTGCCCTAAATTCAGTTGCTTTAAAAACCTTTGGACGTAGAAAGTGTAGCAGTCCTGCTCTTACTGTTTCTCATATGGAGGTAATAAAAATAGCTTTTACTAGTATATTACATTTGCCTTACAAGATTTGTGAGTGATTTGAATTTTATAAACCTTTATCCTTAAGCATAAGAGCTGTAAATCTTTTTATTAGAAAGTTTACCAAGTAATGTTCTATTTCTGTTCCTTTGTAGGCTGTACACTTCCAGACAGTATTTGCTGCTGGCCAAATGATTGGTTGGTATGACCCTAAAGTAACTCGGGTGTATCATGCCGGATTTGGTGTGGTGCTGGGGGAAGACAAGTAAGTCTGGAAAACCTAAGGGGGTAGTGATATACCTGACCGCCCAGATTTCTTTGGAAGAGGCTGTATTTCATTTGATTACCATGTTAGAATTTTAAAAGTCGACACTTTTTTAAGTCTACATATATACTAATGGTGAACCCAGCTGAGCTATTTTGTACGTATGTCTTATCACTGCCGGAGGATGTAACCTTTTAGGGGGGTTTATACAAAGTTGAATGAAAACCAAACTATAGAATTAATAGTTTTCATTCCCACAGATCTAAATTGTAAATTCTATCACGGTACCTCCTTAGATTTCCAACAAAATATTCAACAGTATATTTCAAGCATTTTGTAAACGTCTGAGTTTTAAGGTTCACAGCTTCCATTTTTATGCTTATCTCAAAAATATGTTTGAGACATACATGTTAATATCCATATTTTCAGTTTTTCTGTAATCCAGTTCTTTCCCCCCATTCTGCTTAACTTTTATGAAATAAAAAGGTAAATACAAGCAAATATTTATATACAGTGTTCATCAATTCCAAGGCACAACATTTTTTAACATTTTACATTCAGTAGAGATTCATTAGCTACTTAATTAATATGTCTTTAAAATCTGTGGCATTTTAGACTTGGTGACACAGCCCAAACACTACCATTAAACAGAGACAGTAATGCTTACAGTAACCACATGAAGTAGCTCTAGCTCAAGATGCTTGACTAGCCGGTGTACAAAAGCCCCAATTAACACCAAAGGCAGGTGGGTGTGTCAAAGCATTATTTTAGATGCAGATTATCTGGAGATCAAAGGCCTTGTAGGCATCACCAGCAAGCATGTTTTAATTATAGTGTGTGACCTTCTGTAGAGTTGCACATTTCTGGAATCAGAAAACACTGACTGGGACCTCATGATGCTCGTGGTCCCTAAGAAAGTGCTGAGAAACTAACCAGTGAGTTGAGTATTGCTTGTAACACCTTAGTTTCTTAACTGTTGAATTTTTAGATGAACATTTAGATGATTATTCCTATAGTTAGGTGACATTATTAAATTTGCTTTTATTTTTTATGTTTATCACCAAAATATATCTTGACATTTAACTTCCTTATGTAATGGCTAAGGGGTTTTTGTGGTGGTGGTTTTATATTTCTGTGCTCTCGGCATCATGTAATTATGGCATCTAGACCATTAAAAATGAAGACGAATTTCAGTGGTAGTTAACCATTTTCACTGGCTCCACAGAGAATCGCTCTGCTTCAGATGACAGGCTCCTTCGGGAAAAGCCACATTCTAGGTACCTTCATGTACACCCCTTGGAGCATCCAGCTGATGCGGTGTGCAGCAGGTGCTCAATAAACAGGCATCCAAGGAATAGCAGAGGGATGATAAATAAAATAATAAATCTTTTATTGTAACATGTTTTAAAGCTGAAAAACCTCACCAAAAAATAGGTGGCAGAGTCTCTGAGCATTTTAGTGTAAATATTTAAATATGGTAGGCTGCCATATTTACCTAGGTAGGGAGCAAAAAAAAGACCAGTTCTTGCAAAGTGGTGATGCTAAGGAAGACTTCACTTAGCCCTTGGACTAGGCTTTATCATGGAAATCATTTCATCAGACAAGATTTGCAAGTTGTTGGACTCTCAAGGAGGGGATGGCATAAGGAAAGCCATGCAGTATTTCATGTATTTCTGGGATAATAAAGGTGTTTCAATTCTGTGATACAGGGCAAGAAGATCCTTTTATTTTATTATTATTATTATTATTTTAATTTCTGGGAGGAAGGGAGAGGGAGAAGTGATAGAAACATCAATGATGAGAGAGAATCATTGATTGGCTGCCTCCTGCACGCCCCCCACTGGGGATGGAGCCCACAACCCAGGCATGTGCCCTTGACTGAAATCAAACCTGGGAGCCTTCAGTCCGCAGGCTGATGCTCTGTACACTGAGCCTGCAGCTAGGGCAAGAAGATCTTTTCTAAGGCAACTCTGAAAATAAAACTTTAATGGGAAGTATCACAATTATTTTGGTAGGCTTTGTGAGAGATAGAAAAACATGCTTCATTTATAGCATTGTTGTGTGTTAAGGGTTTTTAAGCTTTCCAGCTGATTATAATAAGCATTCAGGGTTGGTTACTGAATAGAGAAATGCAAATGAGATTCCAGTTAAGAATTTGCCTACTTCCCAAATGTGTATAGCTCAGTGGATAGAGCGTCGGCCTGCGGACTCAAGGGTCCCAGGTTCGATTCCTGTCAGGGGCATGTACCTTGGTTGCAGCCACATACCTAGTAGGGAGTGTGCAGGAGGCAGCTGATCGATGTTTCTCTCTCATCAATGTTTCTAACTCTATCCATCTCCCTTCCTCTCTGTAAAAAATCAATAAAATATAAATAAAAATAAAAAAATAATAATTTTCCTAAGAAGGTAAAACGGTTAAGCCAAACTTAGTGTTCAGGAAAATGGACAAAATAACGAATGTTATTTTCCATTTTAGGGGATGTATTAATGATGAATCTGTAGAGAATGCTATTAGGAGCCTAAAGCATAGAATGCTTTAAGCTGAGGGCTATAGAGGAAGGACACTTGAAAGTATCTGTTTCTTTTGGCATCGTCCCTGAGTACCAACTGGAATAGGACAGTGTCAAACCCTCATTTTCAAAGATTTCTAAGTCGGGTCCGTTTCAAACTCTATATAGTTAGAAATTTCCATAAATTTTTTTAGGAAGAAGTTTAAAACACGTTCAGGTGAAACGGTGCGCCTCATAGACCTTTTGGAAGAAGGACTGAAACGATCCATGGACAAACTGAAGGAAAAAGAAAGAGACAAGGTAATTCAAGGCCTTACGTGCGTATCGTACCATGCATTGTGTTGTGATTTTTTGTTTGTTTGTTTTATTGATAGAACTTAGTCCATTTACAACAGGCTTTTATTACTCAGATTTTATTGCACAGTCAGTTTGTCTCGTGAGTTGCTGAATATTTATTTTGAAAATACCGTTTTGGCGTTTACAAAGCGTGGCTTTTCTTTGTTAATGTGGCATAGTATCTCTGCCTCTTATTGGTAGTTTCCCTGTCATTGCTTTGAACCAATGATGGGAAAGTATTTCAGACTGAGACAGTTTGAGTCTCCAGTCTACATCTGCTGAGCTTCTTTCTGTGGGAGCGTTTGTAGGATAGTCATAGCGGACGACCACCCAAGGCCACTGATGAGCCATCAGAATAGGCAACACAACAGGGAGGCTTATGCTTAACTTTATTAAAAATTTCCAAGGAGCTCCCACCCGTAATATATGATTGTTCCAGTTGCCTCATCTTCACCAACACTGGATTTGTCCATCTGTTTTTAGCCTTTCTTTTGTGTGTAGTGGCATCTCACTGTGCTTAAAATTTACATTTCCCTGATGAGCAATGATGTTGACTACCTTTTCATAAGCTTATTAGCCATTTAGATATCTTCTTTTGTGAAGGGTTTGTTCAATCTTTTGCTCAGTGTTTGTTTTAAACCGGAAATGTTTACTAATATTTATCCACACATTTAGCTTTCCTGTGTACTTTATTCCTTCCTGCAGTTTTTTTACTTCCACCTAGGATTATTTCCTTCAGAAGATCTCCTTTTAGTAGTGTGTGTGTGTGTGTGTGTGTGTGTTACAAGTCTGCTGGTGACAAATTTTGTCAACAGTTGTCTGAAAGCATCTTTATATTGCCTTCAGTTTGGATGTTTTTATTGGGTATAGGATTCCAGTTTGTTAGCTGTTCTTTCAGCATTTCATTTTTATTTTTATGTTTTTTTAGAGAGAGAGGAAGGGAGAGAGGGAAATACCAATAGGCCTGCCTCCTACATGCCCCATACTGGGGATCAAGCCCACAACTCAGACATGTGCCCCAACTGGGAATCAACCGATGATCTCTTGGTGCATGGGACGACACCCAACCACTGAGCCACCCCGGCCAGGGCTCTTTCAGCATGTTAAAAACGATGTTCCATTGTCTTCTAGCTTCCAAGTTATTTTATCCCGTTTTTATTTATTTATTTTTTATTGATTACAGAGAGGAAGGGAGAGGGAGAGGGGGGAGAGAGAGGAAAGGGGGGGGGAGAAAGAGAGAAACATTAATGATGACAGAGAATCATTGATCGGCTGCCTCCTGTATGCCCCCCACTGGGAATCAAGCTCGAAACCCCTGGCATATGCCCTTGACCGGAATCGAACCTGAGACCCTTCAGTCCACAGGCCAAGGCTCTATCCACTGAGCCAAACCAGCTGGGGCAGGAGGTCACATTTTTATTCCCAGTCAGGACACACTGGGGTTGCGGACTCAATCCCCAATTTTAGGGCCATGCAGGAGGCAGCCAATCAATGATTCTCTCTCATCATTGATGCTTCTGTTCTCTCTCTCCCTCTCCCTTCCTCTCTGAAATCAATAAAAATATATTAAATTTAAAAATGTATGACCAGCTATTGGCAAAACAATGCATGAATTCTTCCTCCTACTTTTTAAAAAAAATATGTTTTATTGATATTTTACAGAGGAAGGGAGATGGAGAGAGAGTTAGAAACATCAATGAGAGAGAAACATCAATCAGCTGCCTCCTGCACACCCCCTACTGGGGATGTGCCCACAACCAAGGTACATGCCCTTGACAGGACTCGAACCCGGGACCCTTGAGTCTGCAGGCCAATGCTCTATCCACTGAGCTAAACTGGTTAGGGCTCTTCCTCCTACTTTTGCGACCGTTTTGATTTCAATTAATTACTTGATCCTAATTTTTTAGTTTTTATTTTACTATCTTGTTTGCTCTCTACTACCTCAGAATCTTTATGGAATGAAGTAGGTATAACTTAATAATTGCTTTCAGTTTCATATCTCCTCAATACATTGGAAAATAATATTCAAACTGACATCTCATACTTTACATATCAAATTTCTCATAGAAACATTCTTTGTTATGCATAGCTGATGAGTTGTATTTTCATTATTTTCTTTGTGGCTGGGCTCATGTTGTTCCACAGTTTAATGATAAAGGAGCACCATTAGATGCTCCCTGTCCCCGTCTTCTGCCCATGAGACACCAGGACAAAGGCAGTGGTCAGTAAGCTGTGCGGTTTGTTTTTGTTTCTCCAAAAGGTTCTAACCTCAGCGGAATTGAAGGCTGCTCAGACATCTGTTGCTTATGGCTGTATCAAATATGCTGATCTCTCCCATAACCGGTTGAATGACTACATCTTCTCCTTTGACAAAATGCTGGACGACAGAGGAAACACAGCTGCTTACTTGTTGTATGCCTTCACCAGAATCAGGTAATTGTGGGTACTTCACCAGAATCAGGTAATTGTGGGTACTTCACCAGAATCAGGTAATTGTGGGTACAGCATTGTCTTGTTGCAAACCGAATGACAGTTTTTATATATATCAGTCACTTCTTAGTCCATGTTTTCATGTGAAGGGGAGTGTGCCGAACAGAGGAATGGTGATGGTGGGTATTGCCTGATTTTCCAGGTCTATTGCTCGTCTGGCCAGTATTGATGAAGAGATGCTCCAGAAAGCCGCTCGAGAGACTGAGATCACCTTGGACCATGAGAAGGAGTGGAAACTAGGCCGGTGCATCCTCCGGTTCCCTGAGATTCTGCAGAAGATTTTAGATGACCTGTTTCTCCACACGCTCTGTGATTATATCTATGAGCTGGCAACTACTTTCACTGAGTTTTACGATAGCTGCTATTGTGTGGAGAAAGATCGGCAAACTGGTAAGTGCTGCGTCCACTGGTCACATTGCAGAAGGAACACCTAAAGGCATTTATTTGAATTGGGTATAGGCGGTTTTCATACAGAATGACAAAATTGCACCAGCTCTAATAAAAGCATCAATGGGATTCTTCCTGCTTCCAAATAGTCTAGTTTTCCCACCCCCGGTCACATGGCATGAAACCATGTCTCCAAAGAAAACAATTAGAAGACCGTTCACTAGGAATAGGATAATTTCAGTGTGACTGAGGGTTCCAAGACAAGTCTTTGGGGGTTCTTGATAATGCAGAACTGCCCGGCGGGGGGAGGGGCGGATTATATATATATATATATATATATATATATTTTTTTTTTTTTTTTTTTTTTTTTTTTACCTGAGGCTTTCTGCTCTGTCATTTACAGAGTTAATGAAGTAGAGTGAATTAATGTGTCACAAGGCAAGTAGATATTTCTGAGGTTTATGCCTGTGAACTGAAACTTTATTAAGAAAATACATCTCACCATTATCATGATATTAAAGTTTATACTTTTACTAGAAGCCCGGTGCACAAAATTCGTGCGCGGGGGTGGGGGGTGTCCCTCATCCCAACCTAACGATGACAGCATCCCTCACCCCAGCCTCTAGCCAGAGGCTCCTCCCCTCCTTCCGCGCAGCCTCTGGGAAGATGCTTGTCCTGGGCCTCCTCAGGGCCCCAGCCCACAACGCCCAGCAGCCTGGGTACTCGAGGGCTTGGGCTCTTAAGACCAGCTTCCCCGCCCGGCGTGGTGCGCATCAGCTGCCGTGGGAGTCGTGCCCCAGGAGTCGCCCCCTTGGACCGTACTACTTGCAAGTGGGGGGGGGCGGCAGCCGTGGCGGCAGTGATTTGATGTCTTTAGCACGCCCGCCGGACACCCCCCCACCAAGGCACCACACTGGCCGCGTCTGCACTGCGGGCAGGAGGCTTCCAGTCTGCGACTGGGGGCTGCAAGTGGAGGACCCCAGCACCCATAGGGCTGCGGGCACCCATAGGGCTCCATCAGTGTCAGGAACTGGAAAGATCCATTTTTCTGGGTCCCCCTCCCTCCGCACAGCCCACGCCCAGTCCTCTGGCCAGAGGCCCCTCCCCACCTCCGTGGCCAAGGAGTGGACGCTGGGCTCACGTTGCCAGAACGCCACCACCAACATCTGCTATGGGTGCCGACATTTTGTCACGGAGTGACGGTTAATTTGCATATTACTCTTTTATTAGATAGATAAGACCTTGAGGTCTGGGAAAGAACTCTAAATTGTAAAAGGAAAGATGAAGTTTACACTTGTAGTAATTTCAAATCTTGTATCTGTTGTCTTATCAGATAAAAACAGACTTCTTGAACAGAAACACCTTAATTTCTTTGATTGTCTCTGTAGTTTAAGGTAAATGTGATTCTAGTTAAAACCCAAAAACATCTATGGGTTGGGCTATTCACTTCTCAGTAAAATCCAGAAGTAGAATAGATTCTTTTAATAACATTTTTCTAAAAGAAAAATTAATTACTATCTTTGTTCTTCTGTCTTCTCAGGAAAAGTGTTGAAGGTGAACATGGGCCGTATGCTACTGTGTGAAGCAGTGACTGCTGTCATGGCCAAGGGCTTTGATATCCTGGGAATAAAACCCGTCCAAAGAATGTAATCTTTCTAGATTTGAACACTGTGTGTTTTTACCAAAGTGGCCATTTGCACTGTTGGCTTTTTTACAATCATGTGGATATAAAATCAAGTAAAGGAAATTTGTCAACTATTTATATTAACGTGGTTCTTTATCTCTAACAACTAGGCTTCTGAAAAGATCAAAAATTGCCATCACAAATGTTTTCTTTCTGCTAAACATTAAATCAAAATGACTTGGTTGGGGGCATGGAATCACAGGGTTTGTGTACCACTGTGAGTGTTGATTGGCATGGCAGGGATGTTTTCATTAAATTTAATTAGATAAGGAATCCCATATATTGAGCCCTACTATAGGCCCCATAAACTTTTCAAACCTTCATTGTTTATTCCTTATTCCATTGTTCTATCATAGATACTTATGCCTATTTAACAAGTGACAAAAGTGAGGTTCCACAAAAATAAGGAAATTGCCCTGGATAGCTTGGGAACAAAATTGAGATTCATATCCATGTATATCTAACTCCCAAATTTAAGCTCTTTCCATTAAGTAAAAGATGGCACTAGCAATATACTAGGCCTGGGTTCAGAGGAAGGAGCAAGGAAATATAGCAGACCGGAAAATTTCCTGAAGGTCCACATTAACTCAACATCTCATTGGTCATAAGCCAATCCTAATTGCAAGGGAAGCTGGGAGAACTTGAATATCTAAACAAGGAAAAACAGGATTGCCATGATTTGCTTAGATCAGTCAAGATTCATTTCCTGAGTGTGGTATATTATTTCATTCCATGAAACTAGAGTTCTGCTAGCAAGACAGAAGGTGGAGATTTATGTTCTGGTTATTAATCCTCACCTGAAGATATATTTTTCATTGCTTTCCAGAGAGAGTAGAGAGAAGGAGGAAGGGAGTGGGGAGAGGGACGGAGGGATAGGGGGGGAGGGAGGGAGGGAGGGAGGGAGGAGAGATAAACATCGTTATGAGAGAGATACATCAGCTGGTTGCATCCCACACTTGCCCCAACCAGGGGCAGGGAGCAAACCTGCAACCCAGGTATGTGCCCTTGACCAGGAATTGAACCTGCAACCTTTCAGTGCATGGGCTGACACTCCAATCACTGCCCTGGGCACACCAGCAAATGCAAGAAGGTAGAGATTTTTTTATGACAGAGAAGGGTCAGCAGAAGTTAGGCTAACGGTGATGCCTGGGGCATTAGTTAATGTAATATTCCAATACAACACTGAACTGAGAATTTAAGTAAAGAAACTAACACAATTCCTTGAGAAACAAGTGCTTAATAAAAATTAATGGTATTACTCCATGCTGTTTCCAAGGGTCTCCAACTTTAAAGAAACCTTAGAATTGATCTTAATAAGTTATAACTATAATGGTATGTAATAAAATTCAGGTCATAAAAATTTTATTGAGGTTAATGAAGGTACATGGGTCAGTTGAAAAAAATTTTTTAATATGTTTTTATAGATTTCAGAAAGGAAGGGAGAGAGAGAGAGAGAGAAAAACATCACTGTTAAGAGAGAATCATTGATTGGCTGCCTCCTGCACACCCTCTACTGGGGATTCAGCCTACAACCTGGGCATGAGCCCTTGACCAGAATCAAACCAAGGACTCTTCAGTCCACAGGCCAATGCTCTATCCACTGAGCCAAACCGGTAGGGCTCAGTTGAAATTTTTAAAAATTTGCTTAAAATTTTGTGTTTGGCATGCTTTGCATTACTATATCAGCTAACAGTTTCATGACATAAGGAGAGCCCATTTGTGGGGATTTTTAGATAATTAATTTATAGGAATTTGCTGTTTACAGGACTTGTAGTGTGGACAAGCCAGCTAGCCTCAATCTCAGTTTCTTACTCTGATTTTTGGCATTTTCATTATGATGTGTCTGGGCATGGGCCTGTTTGGGTTTTTCTTGTTTGGGGTTCTCTGTGACTCTTGTATTTGTGTGACTTTTTCCTTAACCAGGTTAAGGAAGTTTTCTGCCATTATTTCTTCAAACACGTTCTCCATCCCTTTCTCCCTTTCTGCCTCTTCTGCTATTTGAATATTGTTTCGTTTCATGTTGTCCCACAGTTCTCTTAAGCTCTCCTGTTTTTTTAATTATTTTTTCTTTTTGGCTCTCTGATTGATTTTTTTTCAACCCTGTCTTCTAATTCACTGATTTGGTCCTCAGTTTCCTGTAATCTGCTGAGTATTCCTTCCAATGGTTCTTTATTTGTGCTGTGTCATTCTTTATTTCCGACTATTCTTTTTTCACAGTCATATCTTTTCTCATGCTATTGAGCATCTATTATTCTGAAGTCTGTTTCAGATAAATTTTTTTAATTCTTTATTGTTTAAAGTATTACATATTGTCTCCCTTTTCCCCCATTGACCTCTCCCTGGCCACTCCCACCCCCTACAACATGCCCTCATCCCCCCAGTGTTTGTGTCCATTGGTTATGCTTATATGCATGCATACAAGTCCTTTGGTTGATCTCTTACGCCTCCCTCCTCCCATTCTGCCCTGCCTTCCCTCTGAGGTTTGACGGTCTGTTCGATGCTTCTCTGTCTCTGGATCTATTTTTGTTCATCAGTTTATGTTGTTCATTATATTCCACAAATGAGTGAGATCATGTGATATTTATCCTTCTCCAACTCACTTATTTCACTTAGCATAATGCTCTCCGGGTCCATATATGCTGTTGCCAATTGTAAGAGTTCTTTCTTTTTTACAGCAGTAAGTATTCCATTGTGTACTAAAGTTTTCTAATCCACTCATCTGCTGACAGGCACTTAGGCTGTTTCCAAATCTTAGCTATGGTGAATTGTATTGCTATGAACATAGGCGTGCATATATCCTTTCTGATTGGTGTTTCTGATTTTTTGGGATATATTCCTAGAAGTGTGACTACTGGGTCAAATGGGAGTTCCGTTTTTAGTTTTTTGAGGAAACTCCATACTGTTTTCCACAGTGGCTGCACCAGTCTGCATTCCCACCAGCAGTGCAAGAGGGTTCCTTTTTCTCCACATCCTTACCAGCACTTGTCATTTGTTGATTTGTTGGTGTTAGCCATTCTAACAGGTGTAAGATGATACCTCATTGTTGTTTTGATTTTCATCTCTTGGATGATTAGTGACTTTGAGCATTTTTTCATATGTCTCTTGGCCTTCTGTGTGTCCACTTTTTTTTTTAATATATTTTTATTGATTTCAGAGAGGAAGGGAGAGGGAGAGAAAGATAGAAACATCAATGATGAGAGAGAATCATCCATCAGCTGCCTCCTGCACACGCCCTACTGAGGATTGAGCCCACAACATGGCATGTGCCCTTGACCGGGAATCGAACCCCGGACCCTTTAGTCTGCAGGCCGACACTCTATTCACTGAGCCAAACCAGCAGGGGCTGTATGTCCACTTTCGAAAAGTGTCTATTTAGGTCCTTTGTTCATTTTTTTATTAGATTGTTTATCTTCCTTTTGTTAAGATGTATCAGTTCCCTATAAATTTTGGAAATTAGACCCTTATTGGATATAACATTGGCAATATGTTCTCCAATGCAGTGGGCTTATTGTTTTGTTGATGGTTTCTTTTGCTGTGCAGAAGCTTATTTTGATGTAGTCCCCTTTGTTTATTTTCTCCTTAAAGACTAGGAGCTGTATCAGTGAAGGTATTGCTATGATATATGTCTGCTATTTTGCTGCCTATGGATTCTTCTAAGATTTTTATGGTTTCCCGTCTTACGTTTAAGTACTTTATCCATTTTGAGTTTATTCTTGTGTATGATTTAAGTTGGTGGTTTAGTTTCATTTTTTTGCATTTATCCGTCCAATTTTCCCAACACCATTTATTGAAGAAACTGTCTTGACTCCATTGTATGCTCTTGCCTCCTTTGTCAAATATTAACTGAGCATAATTGCTTGGGTCGATTTCTGGGTTCTCTGTTCTGTTCTATTGGTCTATATGTCTGTTCTTGTGCCAGTACCAGGCAGTTTTGAGAACAGTGGCTTTGTAATAAAGCTTGATGTCTGGTATTGTGATCCCTCCATCTTTGTTTCTTCTTTCTCAGTATTGTGGGTGTTTTTTTTTGGCGGGGGGGGGTAGTATGGACATTTTTTTTTTTTTTAAATATACTTTATTGATATCTTACAGAGAGGAAGGGAGAGGGATAGAGAGCTAGAAACAACGATGAGAGAGAAACATCGATCAGCTGCCTCCTGCACACCCCCCACTGGGGATGTGCCCGCAACCAAGGTACGTGCCCTTGACCGGAATCGAACCCGGGACCCTTCAGTCCGCAGGCCGACGCTCTATCCACTGAGCCAAACCGGTTTCGGCAGTATGGACATTTTAATGTTGTTGATTGTACCAATCGTGAACATGGTATATTCTTCCATTTGTTCATGTCTTCCTCTGTCCCTTTTTTCAGTGTCCTGTAGTTTTCTGAGTTTGGGTCTTTTACCTCCTTAGTTAAATTTATTCCTAGATATCTTAATTTTTTTGTTGCAGTTGTATGTGGGATTGTTTGTTTGTTTGTTTGTTTTGTTTTCAATTAGCAATAATCGCACCTCAGATTAACCTCATTGGCTATGATACTGCCACTGTGCAAAGCTATGGTTTTTTTGGTGGTTTTTTTGTTGTTGTTGTGTTTTTTTTTGTGTGTGTTTTTTTTTAGTTCCTCTTTATGTGAGTTCATTATTGGTATATTAAAAAGCCATAGTTTATGGGTGTTAATTTTGTATCCTGCTACATTGATGAATTCATTTATTATTATTTTTTTAATATATTTTATTGATTTTTTACAGAGAGGAAGGGAGAGGGATAGAGAGTTAGAAACATCGATGAGAGAGTAACATCAATCAGCTGCCTCCTGGGGATGTGCCTGCAACCAAGGTACATGCCCTTGACTGGAATCGAACCTGGGACCCTTCAGTCTGCAGGCCGACGCTCTATCCACTGAGCCAAACCGGTTAGGGTGAATTCATTAAGTCTAGTAGTTTTTTGATGAAGTTTTTAGGGTTTTCTATCAATATCATGTCACCTGCGAATAATGATAGTTTTACTTCTTTTTCCAGTTTGGATGCCTTTTATTTCTTCTTGTCTGATTGCTATGGCTAGCACTTCTAGTACTATGTTGAACAAGAGTGATGAATGTGGGCATCCCTGTCTTGTTCCTGTTCTTAGGGGAAATGATTTTCATTTTTGCCCATTGAGTATGATGTTGGCTGTAGGTTTGTCTCAGATTAAGTTTCTTATCTCTGTTTCATTTATCTCTTCTTCTGGAGAATTCTCTTGCTCTTTCATTTGTGGGTTCTTTGTTTCCTCATTTTGGTTGCCTGTTTGGGTTTGTGACTATGTATTAAGTAGATCCTCTACGCCTCCCAATCTCTGGTGCCTGACAGTGTCAAATGCTATTTCTGACTAATTAGATCAGGCAAAGACTTAAAGCCTCCAGAGACTGCCTCTGGCTGCAGACTGATAGAATTCTTCTTAATGTGCACTCAAGATAGTCAACCACAGGTGTGGCAAGAGATTTTTTCAGCAGGGTAGGGTAACTGTTTCTGCCTGGAGGCTCATTGTTACTCTCAGTCTGGTAAAGGGCAAGGTGTTTTCTAATAGGGTGGGTCAGCTGTCTTCCCCCCAGGTAGTGCCACCTCTATAGCAATTGTCTGCATGAGAAAGACAACCTCTGCAGCATGAGGGAATGGCTCAGCACAGGAAACCAGGGTGTCTGTCTTCTAAGCTCTAACGCCAGAGCCCTTGATCCTGGCTTCTACTCACCCTGCTTCAATTCAGTCCACTCTGCTGTTCCTCTGTCGGAGCACAAGATGGATAGCTCCACATGGAATTTTATGTGTTGGCCCTTTAAGAGGGTGCCTGAATTTCCAGCTGTCTCTCCCTGGCAGACAACTACCCTGCTGCTTTTCACAGCCAGATATTATGTGGGTACCTTTCTCAGTTCTGGTGCTCTCTACTGGGGGCCCAGCTTGGGATATGACCCCAGAGTTCTCAGTGGCAACTGCCCACAGCTGAGATATCTCTCTGGAACTTCAGCTCCTGTCGGTGGGGGCCCAGGCAGCCCTTTTGCTCCTCAGCCCCTCCTACCAGCCTCTATGTGGTCTCCATTTTTGGTCCTCTCCAGCGAGTCTTCCATTGATTATTCAGTAAGTTTTTCTGCATTTTAGTTGTAATTCCAGTTTGGACGTGAGAGTGTGTCTGCAGCATCCACTTACTCCACTGCCATTTTTAATTTGTCAGTTTCTTATTCTGTAAAAAGATAAACTGCTGATGATTTCTAAGGTTCTCCTAGAAAGAAGACATTTGGAACAGCAGCTCATTACTATAGATTTCAGTGTGTCTCCCCAAAATTCAAGTTGAAGCTCTGACTCTCAGTGTCTGTTTTTGGAGTAAGGAAGTAACTAATGAGGTCATAAGATGTGGCATTAATAGGATAAGTCGTCTTCTTATTATTTTTTTAATTTTAATTTTTTGCTTTTTTTAAAACTTTATTGTTTAAAGTATTACAGATGTCGGTCAACCAAAGGACTTGTATGCATGCATAAAAGCCTAACCAATGGAAACGAACACCAGGGGGGTGAGGGCATGGGGGGGTGGTTAATGGAGGGATGAGGACACATATGTATTACCTTAATCAATAAAGAAATTAAATAAAGTAATACAGATGTCCCCCTTTCCCCACTCCCCATTTCCCCCTCCACCTGGTTCCTGCCCCATCCCAGGCCTTCACCACTCTGTCTGTGTCCATAGGTAATGCATATGTCCATATAAATTCTTTTTTTTGGTTGCCAAATGATCTTTAATTAAAACATTTTTCCTTTGTAGCTCTTTTTTTTTATCCTTTGTATTTATTTTTTTAAAATAAATCTTTATTCAGATTATTACAATTGTTTCTCCTTTTTCCCCCTATAGCTCCCCTCCACCCGGTTCCCACCCCACCTTCTGCCCTTACCTCCCCCCCACTGTCCTCATCCATAGGTGTATGATTTTTGTCCAGTCTCTTCCTGAACCCCCCATACCCCTTTCCCCCTGAGAATTATCAGTCCACTGCCTTTCTATGCCCCTGATTCTATTATATTCACCAGATTATTCTGTTCCTCAGGTTTTCAATTCACTTGATTTTTAGGTTCACTTGTTGATAAATACGTATTTGTTGTTCATAATTTTTATCTTTACTTTTTTCTTCTTCCTCTTCTTTAAGAATACCTTTCAGCATTTCATATAATACTGGTTTGGTGGTGATGAACTCCTTTAGCTTTTTCTTATCTGTGAAGCTCTTTATCTGCCCTTCAATTCTGAATGATAGCTTTGCTGGGTAGAGTAATCTTGGTTGTAGGTTCTTGCTATTCATCACTTTGAAAATTTCTTGCCACTCCCATCTGGCCTGCATAGTTTCTGTTGAGAAATCAGCTGACAATCGTATGGGTGCTCCCTTGTAGGTAATTAACTGTTTTTCTCTTGCTGCTTTTAAGATTCTCTCTTGTCTTTTGCTCTTGGCATTTTAATTATGATGTGTCTTGTTGTGGTCCTCTTTGGGTTCCTTTTGTTTGGGGTTCTCTGCGCTTCCTGGACTTGTAAGTCTATTTCTTTCACCAGGTGGGGGAAGTTTTCAGTCATTATTTCTTCAAATAGGTTTTCAGTATCTTGCTCTCTCTCTTCTTCTGGCACCCCCATAATTCTGATGTTGGTACACTTGAAGTTGTCCCAGAGGCTTCTTTTTTTAAATATATTTTATTGATTTTTTTACAGAGAGGAAGGGAGAGGAATAGAGAGTTAGAAACATCCATGAGAGAGAAACATTGATGAGCTGCCTCCTGCACACCCCCTACTGGAGATGTGCCCACAACCAAGGTACATGCCCTCGACCGGAATCGAACCTGGGGCCCTTGAGTCCGCAGGCCGACGCTCTGTCCACTGAGCCAAACCGGGTAGGGCAAAGGAGTGAGTTGTCCCAGAGGCTTCTTAAACTATCTTCAACTTTTTGGATTTTTTTTTCTTTTTGCTTTTTCGGTTGAGTGTTTTTTGCTTCTTTGTATTTCAATTCTTTGACTTGATTCTTGTGTTCCTCTAGTCTGTTGTTGGGTTTCTGTATAATATTTTTTATTTTAATCAGTGTATGTTTAATTTCTAGTTGGTCCTTTTTCATATCTTTATTAAGGGTCTCGTTATATTTATTGGCCTTTTCTAGGATATTTTTGAAAAGCCTTATAACCGTGGTTTTGAATTCTATATCCAATCGTTTGTTTTCCTCCATTTCTTTCATTTGTGATCTGTTTCTTTGACGCCGCATTTTCACTGCTTCCCTGAGTTGGTAGGGTAGATTTGTGTGCTAGGTTTCCTGTATGGCCCAGTGGGTCGGCCTCCCCAGTTAACCTGAGGTGGATACTCTTGGTGCACCCCTTTGTGGACTGTGTGTGCAGCCTTGTTGTAGTTAAGTCTTGATTGTTGTTGGTATCACTGGGAGGAATTGACTTCCAGGCCAGTTGGCTGTAAGGATCAGCTGTGTCTATGCTGGGAGAAGTTTGGTGCTGGAGACAGCCTTATAGGATTAGGCTTGCCAAATTGCAATAGCCTCTGCTCAGCTTGGATGGGGTGGAGTCTCAGGGCAGAGCAGACAGTCTTGGCTTCCAGTCAGCCCTGCCCTTGTGCGCGCGCGCCTCCAGACCTCTGCCTTCCCCGGCTCCCGAGTCTCCGCCCGAGAGTCCAGATTCCCCCGTAAGAGCGTGGGTCCCCCGGGGCTCGCCTGGAACTGGGGTTCAGTGCAGTCAGAACTGGGGTTCAGTGCAATCAGGAGCTTCCGACTCCCTTCTGCTAGGGAAAGCCTGTGGCAACCTCCGCAGCCTTTGTACACACTGTCTCGTGCACCTCCAGACCTCTGCCCGCCGGGCCTCCCCCGGGTCTCCGAGTGAGTCTCCGGGTGCCTTTCTCTCTACCTGACAGTCCAGACTCCCCCTGTATGAGCCTGGGTCCATGGGGTTTCTCCCAGAACTGGGGTTCAGTGCAGTCAGAACTGGGGTTCAGTGAGGTCGGGGGCTTCCTTCCCCCTTCCGCCAGAGAAAGTCAGCCAGGCTCTCAGCTGCCCTTCCTCTCTGCGCACACAAAGACCCTTTGCCGTACCTCCCAATTCTCTGTGAGCTTTTCTCTTTCCTTCTAGTTGTAGGATTTCCACTCAGCCAGTTTTCCTGTGGTTCTGGATGGTGTCTGTTCTTTTAGTTGTAGTTTTGAAATTGTTGTGCGAGGCAGCAGTTTAGGTGCTTACCTATGCCGCCATCTTGGTTTCTCTCCCTTTGTAGTTCTTAACTAGCCGGGCGTTCCACTGCAGCGTTGTTGATATCATCTATGATGTCATGAGGGTGGCAGCCATCGGCATTGTACCCACAGACTGGGCAGTCCCCGGGATCTCTAATGGTTCCAGAGAGTTCTCTAGCTAAAGATGGGTGCTACATCTGTCGGGCAATGCTGAGAATCTCATCGAAAGTGGTATTTCCACTGTGCTTAATGTTTTTTTGCTTCTTTCTGTCTCTTGGCGGTTCTTTGAGGGCTTTGATGATCAGGGCAGAGGCAGAAGGCACTACTTCAATCGGGGCCTGTCTGTTCTGAATGGTCAGTTTCACTGTAATCCTCAGACCCTTCCAATCACTGGTTGCTTTGGCGATGTCATCACCAACCTTTTTTGGAGACAGGCCCAGGGGGCCGATCTTGGGAGCCAGGGCAGACGTGGCACCCACTTCCCCACCGGTGCACCTCAAGTATATGACTTTGATTTCGTTGGGGTCGTACTTCGGCGGCATGGTGGAGGCAGCTGGTGTCGGATGAACCCAGATTCAGGATGACCGAAGAAAGTTGCACCTGAGCCGAAAGCCATATAAATTATTTAATCTCTTCCTGGCACCTTCTTTCCCCCTCCTGGCTTCCCTCTGAGATTCGTCAGCCTGTTCCATGTTTCCATGCCTCTGGTTCTATTTAATTCATCAGTTTATTTTGTTCATTAGATTCCTTGTTCATTTATTTTGATTTTTAGATTCAATTGTTGATAGAGATGCATGTATTGCCATTTTATTATTTATATTTTGATCTTTTATTCTTTATTATTATTTTTTCTAGTTCGTGTCTTTTATTGACCCCAATAGGATGACTTGTCTTCTGGTTGGTTGAAGCAATAGGTCGGACAACATTTGCCACAATAATGTCTGTCAAAGTGGCAGGCCATAAAAACTCCAGCACCACATTCATCTGAAGGGCACTCCCCACGAGGGCAACTGATTTTGCCGTTCTCATCCACTTTGTAGTATTTCAGGACAGCCAGCTTAACTTTCTTTCTCTTATGCTTATTCTTCTCAAGAGTCATGTAAAACTTCTTCCTTTTCTTAGCACCACCTGAGGTCTCAACACAAGATGGAGAGTGGACTCCTTTTGAATGTTGTAGTCAGACAAAGTACATCCATCTTCCAGTCTTTGCTGATTAGGAGGAATTTCTTCGTTATCCTGGATCTTGGCCTTTACATTTTCTATTGTATCCGAGGGTTCAACCTTGAGAGTGATGGCTTTTCCCATGAGAGTTTTTACGAAAATCTGCATCTGGGCGGTGACCACCACAGATGGCGGATCAGAAAGGAAGCTCTTCTTCCCCTTAAAGAAGCCTCTTTAGCATTTCCTGTAACACTGGTTTGGTGATGATAAACTAACTCCTTCAGCTTTTTCTTGTCTGTGAAGCTCTATCTGACCTTCAATTCTAAATGATAGCTTTGCTGGATAGAGTAATCTTGGTTGTAGATCCTTGCTTTTCATCACTTTTAATATTTCTCGCCACTCCCTTCTGGCCTGCATAGTTTCTGTTGAGAACTTAGCTGACATTTGTATAGGTGCTTCCTTATAGGTAATTAACTGCTTTTCTTTTTTTCTTTGAGAGTGGAAGGGAGGGGGAGAGATACAGAGAGAGAAACATCGATATGAGAGAGACATGGATTGGTTGCCACCCGCACAGGCACTGACCAGAGCCGGGTATCAAACCTGCATCCAAGGTACATGCCCTTGACCGGAATCGAACCCAGGATCCTTCAGTCTGTGGATGAATGCTCTGTTCACTGAGCCAAACTGGCTAGGGCATACCTGCTTTTGTCTTGCTACTTTTAAGATTCTCTGTTCGTCTTTAACCTCTGGCATTTTAATTATGGTGTGGGCCTCTTTGGGTTCATCTCGTTTGGGACTCTATGCTTCCTGGACTTGTGTGTCTATTTCTTTTACCAGGTAAGGAAGTTTTCTGTCATTTTTTCAAATAGGTTTTCGATTTCTTACTCCCCCTCTTCTCCTTCTAGCATTTCCTTTATGTGAATGTTGGCACATTTGAAGTTGTCCTAAAGGCTCCTTACCCTATCTTCATTTTTTTTTCTCTTTTGCTTGGGTGTTTTTTGTTTCCTTGTATTCTCTACTGTTGATTGCCTGTAAATTACTCTTTATTTCAGTTATTGTACGCTTCATTTCTGATAGGTTTTTTATGTTGTTGATGTTCTCACTAATTTCCTAGTAATTCTCACTAAGTTCCTGGAAGTTCTCATTAATTCCTTAGGATCCTTTTAACCATTGTTTTGAACTCTGTATCTGGTAGTTTTCTTGCTTCCATTTTATTTAGTTCTTTTTCTGGAGATTTCTCCTGTTCTTTCATTTGTGATATGTTTCTTTGTCTCTGCATTTGGCTGCTTCCGTGTGCTTACTTATATTTATTAGACAGAGCTGCTATGTCTCCTGGACTTAGTAGAGTGGCCTTGTTAGCAGGTGTCCTGTAGGGTCCTGTGGCTCAGCTTCCCCAGTCACCTAAGCTGGGCACTTCAGGTACGCTCCCGTGTGAGCTGTGTGCACTTTCCTATTGTATTGAGCCTTGATTTATGTCGGCAATACTGTGAGGGATTGACCCTCAGGTAAATCGGTTGGGAAAATAAGCTTCGACTGCAGCGGAGGAGCTCCATTGCAGGAGCCAACCCTATGGGGCAGGACTTGCTTCTGTGGGGCTTTGGTGCTCACTGAGTTCTCCCCTTGAGTGTGTCACTTGTGTAGGTGGTAAGGCTGTAATCTGGCATGGTAAAAGTTGACCACCAGGTACACTGGCTCTGGGCTTCCCAGGAGTTTCAAAGTCAGCCTCTAACTGTGCCCTCCTTGGGGCCACCCAGCATGAGCTCCAAAGCAATCTGCAGATGGCTGCTACTTGTGTTGAGTTTGGAGGTGCCCAGGAGAGGCCACACTGTGAACCAGGGCACGCTGCCTCTAATGCCAGGCCTGGGGCCACTTATTGAGAGGTACAGGGCATGCTGATGCCAGCTGATGCTTATTTGAGAGATGTTAAGAAAGTCCAAAGCATGAGGCAAGAGAGGCAGTTGTATGAAGAAGACACTGGAAATGGCTTGGCTGAGCCTGTAAGTAGGGAGGGGCTGGCTCTCAGAGAATCACCAGGGAGCGGGGAAAGTTGTGAGCCAGGTTAATGGAGATTCAGATATGGGGCATCCCGTCCACTCTGGCATGGAGGGCTCAGCAAAGGAACACGGGCCTCTGCCAGCACTCCTCTCTGGAAGAAAGCTGCTCCTCCAGCTCTTGACCGGATTCCAGACAAGTTAGTTCCTCCCCAAATGTCTCAGGTTCCCTTCAAGCTGCTGTCCCAGCGCTGGAGCTCAGAGGGAGTAAGTCCGGGTAAGTCTGTGCGTAGAGCATTAAAAGGGAACTGCCTGGGACTCCTGCAACCTCCGCGTTACTCAGCCACACTCCCCACTGGTTTTTACAGCCAGAAGTTGTGGCAACTTCTCTTCCCAGCACTGAATCAAACAGAAGGCTGACCCTCTCCCAAGAGAATTCTGCCTGATGGTCTTTGAACTGGGTCTGCTTTTTGTTTGATTTGGGCCTTCGACAGCTGGATGAGGCCCACCCACATTACAGAGGGCAGCCTGCTTTCCCCAGTCTACCAATATAAATGTTTCTCTTAATCCCAAAACATCTTCACAGAACAACTCAGAATAATGGTTGACCAAATATGTGAGCACCCTGTGGCCCAGTCAAATTGACACATAAAATTAACCATTACAGGCTCTGAATCGGGGGGAATCCAATTCACAGCATCAATCATAGCCCATCATTTTGGAGAACACTCCTCAATTTGTAATGCGAGCAGGTACGTCCAAGTAGAGTGTTCTTTATGTGAACCATGCACCTCCGGAACCATCTTTTGCGCTCTCTGATCCTTGTCCACATTCCAGCAAATAGACTTCCAGTGCCCATTAAGGAGGTACTCAGGCCCGCAGGGAAACTGGTACTGTTGTCCATGAATTTGAGACAAGAAGAATCCTGCCCCCAGATGGAATGTGTGCATCTCAGTACCCCCTGCCTGACATTTCCCCTGGCCTTCAAGTACGTTTTGTCTCGCTCTGGAGTAGGCAATTAATCCCTCTGATAGGGCGGTCTGCCAGTTGCTCACACCACCTTCCCCTGCTCTTGGGTTGGCCTCCTGGTAGGGAAGTCGACTCTAGTTGCTAAAATAGCTCCAATTGGTATCGCTGTCCGTGGTGCTGACCAAACAAAAGGTTCTGCATTGGCGTGTTCGCTGTCCTTGGTGCTGCCCAATGGTTCTTTTTTTATATACTCAAGAAGATCCTGCAGACTGAAAGAACGGATTTTTGAAGTGTAGACTAGAATTCAAGGATAAATATGAGATTCTTGGCTTCTGCTGAGGCACATTATAGGATTTAGGGCTCTGACCCACTCACTCTGAAGAATCCACAGTTTCTTGCGATGCCATGTTCCCAGAAGAGGTTCTGGGATTCTGCACAGTTAACGGCGTAGAGCGAAGAGAGCAACCAGGGCTGCAGCCAACCACAGCAGGGGAGCCGTTACAACCTTAGCAACCCATAGTTGGAATGTTCCACTTCCTGACTTGCTATAGTCTGTCAGGAAGTCCTGAGGATTCCATCTTCTAAATATCCATTGTGTTTTTTTTTTTTGTTTTTTTTTTAGAGAGAAAGGAAGGAAGGGAGGGGGAAGAGAGAGAGAAACATCAACATGAGAGAGATACAACACACTGACCCACGTACATGTCCTTGACCAGGAATCAAACCTGTGACCCTTTGGTGCCCAGGCCGACACTCTAACCATTGAACCACATGGCTGAGGACAATTCTATCTTCTAAATATTTCTTGTATTAGTCTACTTCATCCCAGCTTCTCCACCCCTTCAATGACAACAGTGTTCATCACCACCCTCGCTCCACTAGTCCTAACTACCATCACTGGTCATTGCTGGGGTCGTCCATTTAGGATAAAATTTTAGCAGTTACCCAAGTCGAAGTTTAGGTTCATTGTTTAAGTGTTTTGTTTGAGTATGTGTACCAATTTGGACTCCCACCAACCTTGTATAAGAGTGCCAGAACCATTCTCAAGTGATTAAAGCTCTACAGCAATGCACTGATTTAAAACAAAACAAAATGACACTTTTGTTATATACAGTATATGTAAACTATACCTCAAAAAGATTGGCCAAAGAGCTTGGCCAGTTTGGCCCAGTGGTTGAGCATCGACCTGTGAACCAGGAGGTCACAGTTGGATTCCTGGTCAGGGCACATAACGTGGGTTGCGGCTGGATCCCCAATGGGGGGCATGCAGGAGGCAGCTGATCGATGATTATAGATTTTTTTAAATCCTCTTCCAAGGATATTTTTCCACTGATTTTTAGAGGGAATGAAAGGTAGGGGGAGAGACAGAAACATCGATTTGAGAGAGACACATCAATTGGTTGCCTCCCACACACATCCTTACTGGAGCGGGGGATCAAGCTTGCAACCCAGGCATGTGCTTTGTGACCAGAATTGAACCCGGGACCCTTCAGTCAGGGCCAACGCTCTAGCCACTGAGCAAACCAGCGAGGGCTCATTATTAATGCTTCTATATCTCTCCCTTTCCCTTCCTCTGTCTGAAATCAATAAAACATATTTAAAAAAAAAAGATTGACCAAAATAAATGCATTTAAGCCTGCGGGGGTGGCTCAGTGGTTGAGCGTTGACCTGTGAACCAGGTCACTGCTGGATTCTTGGTTGCAGGCTGGATCTGGACTTGATCCCCAATAGGGGGCGTACAGGAGGCGACCGATCAATGATTTTCTCTCATCATTGATGTTTCTATCTCTCCCTCTTCCTCTCCCTTCCTCTCTGAAATCAGTAAAAATGTTTTGTTTTTTTAAAACGAAACCCTTTGAGGCACGTTCTGCTTTACAGATGGGATGATGAGAGGCAGATAGCGCAAGAAACTTGTTCAAGTTCCACAAGATCCGCAGAGAGGGTCGGTGAGCTTCCTGAGACCACACAGCAAGCGAGCGGCCCAGTCAGGAGCGAAGCCCACGCTTATCTCTCCCTGTCCTGCCCCGAAGACACTCCCTTCCTGCAGCCCAGGGGAGGTGCGAGGGGTCCCTGAGGAAGCAGGTGGGTGGGGGAGGGGAGAGAGAGCAGGCAGCAGGCCACGTCCGCAGCCAGGGGGGCTTCCGGGGGCTCCAGCATCGCCCCAGCGGCTGGTGCGATGACGCCAGTGCCTGCGTCAAGGGCGCGGGCGGTGCGGCACTGCGGCACTGCGGCACTGCGGTCCGCTCCACTGCCGCGCTCGGCGTCCGTGCCGCGGGAGCTCGGCGAGCGGTGCCGCCGACCGCTGCCGCCAACCTTTGTTCCTGCGCCAGGACCGCCGCCCGGAGCCACCGGCCGCAGCTGACAACCGGTGCCCGGGGTGCGCCATGAAGTCCTCTTGGCGCGGGGGTGGCTCCGGCGGCCGCTGGGGTGGCGGCTGGGGCGGAGGACGAGGCAGGGGAGGCTACGGCGGTGATGGAGGTGGCCAGGGCGGCAAGGGCAGCTACGGCTCGCGGGGCCGTACCTTCAGCCGGGGCCGCGGGCGCGGTGGCGGTGGCGGCGGCGGTGGAGGCGGCGACCGGGGCAGCTGGGACCGCAGCGGTGGCTGGGACCGTGGCGGCGGCGGCAGCAGCAGCGGCGGCGGCGGCGGCTGGGATCGCAGCGGCGGCTGGGACCGCGGTGGCAGTGGCGGTGGAGGCGGCGGTGGCGGCTACGGTGGCGGTGGCGGCGGCTACGGTGGCGGCGGCGGCGGTGGCTACGGCGGCGGTGGCGGTGGCGGCTACGGTGGCGGGCGGCGCGGTGGCAAGAACAAGA
This sequence comes from Plecotus auritus, assembly GCF_963455305.1. Lineage (NCBI taxonomy): Eukaryota > Metazoa > Chordata > Mammalia > Chiroptera > Vespertilionidae > Plecotus > Plecotus auritus. Next base: position 8,519,111 of record NC_137773.1, on the reverse strand, counting down.
ACCGCCGCAAGAAGGGGATGAGGATCGTGACGGTGGAGCCGCACCGGCACGAGGGCGTCTTCATCTACCGCGGCATGGAGGACGCGCTGGTCACGCTGAATATGGTGCCCGGCCAGTCGGTGTACGGCGAGCGGCGGGTCACGGTGAACGAGGGCGGCGCGAAGGTGGAGTACCGCACCTGGAACCCCTTCCGCTCCAAGCTGGCCGCGGCCATCCTGGGCGGGGTCGACCAGATCCACATCAAGCCCAAGTGCAAGGTGCTGTACCTGGGCGCCGCCTCGGGCACCACGGTCTCCCACGTCTCCGACATCATCGGCCCCGACGGCTTGGTCTACGCGGTCGAGTTCTCCCACCGCGCCGGCCGCGACTTGGTCAACGTCGCCAAGAGCCGCACCAACATCATCCCGGTCCTGGAAGATGCCCGGCACCCGCTCAAGTACCGCATGCTCGTGGGGATGGTGGATGTGATCTTCGCGGATGTGGCTCAGCCCGACCAGTCCCGCATCCTGGCTCTGAATGCCCACACCTTCCTGCGCAACGGGGGCCACTTTCTCATCTCCATCAAGGCCAACTGCATCGACTCCACCGCGTCGGCCGAGGCGGTGTTCGCTTCTGAGGTGAGGAAGCTGCAGCAGGAGAATTTGAAGCCCCAAGAGCAGCTGACCCTGGAGCCCTATGAGCGAGACCACGCCGTGGTGGTCGGCGTCTACCGGCCCCTCCGATCCAGTTCCAAGAGCCGCAGCAGCAAGTAGGGCCCAGCCGGGACTGTCCCTGAGAGATCTCCCCCCAGACCTTGCCGCATTCAGTGTTACCATGTCTGTGTTTTCTTTGTGTGCTGTTTTGCTCTCCTTCGCTTAATTATTAAATGGCATAAAGAAACGGTATCCACTTGTATCCCTGAGCGGACTGGGTTTTGCTGCAGAAACAGTCCCTACAATAGCTGGTGATGGGGCCCATCACTCCAATCAATCAGGGCAATGACTCCCCAGGGACTCACACATGCTTCCTCAACCCCTGGGGGGTGACGGCCGGGCAGGGAGAGCTGGGAATTGCTAATGAGCTTGTAAAGTCGCCCTTGGGACTGAGGGGCACTTCCTATACTTCGGCCAAGTCATAAGTCCCTCCAGGGAGGGGCGTTGGATATTGATAAACAGTCCTATAGCTTAACACACCCAGTCTGTCTTTCTCCCACCTCCCGCTGCTACCCTTTTCTTAGATTTCAAAACAGCAAAACAAGGTGGGGGGGAGGGGGGAGCAAGTGGATCCACCTCCCAGAGTCCCACTGTGAGGCATGACATACCCAAAGTGGCATCGCCAAGTGTTGAGAAACAACTGGAAAAATGACTCCCAGGAAGATCCCGTCTCTGAAGAGCATTTCCTGCAGACCCTGAGCCGCTGGACTCAGTGCATCTCATTATGGTTCTCACGCCAGGGAGAGTGAGCAATGCCTGGAGAGCTGGGCATGCTCCAAACGAGGCCTTAATAAGGCCTTTCATTTATTCATTCACTCACACATTTGAAAAATCCCCATTGCCGGTTGCCAAGGTGGTGGCCACGTAGTTGGGAGTGACTGCTCACTAATGCAGCGTTTGGAGAGTGGGTCCCACAGACCTGCTCGGGCAGAGATTGCGGTTAGTCTGTGTTTTCTGAGGACATACTTTTTGAACCAAAAAAAGAGAAGATAAATCAGATTTGTAACAAGGCAGCTACCCCTTCACTCCTCCCCCATCACACCCACACAGCTACGAAGTGGGGGTGGTGGGGGGAGCTACCATTCAGATTTGTTGGCCAGACTGATTCAGGAAGAAGAGGGTGAATGGAGTGCACATCAACAAAAACCCGAACCAGGCATTTCCACGGAGTGTGAACTCCTGCCCAGCCGGTGTGGCTCCGCGGTTGAGCGTTGACCCATGAACCAAGAGGTTGCCCGTTTGATTCCTAGTCAGGACACATGCCCGTGCCTCAGTACTGGGCATGCAGGAGGCAGCCGGTCAATGATTCTCTCTTATCATTGATGTTTTTATCTCTCTATCCCTCTCCCTCTAAAAATCAATAAAGGAAACAAACAAACAAACAAACAAAAACAAACAAACAAACCGGTCCTAATTAAAAAAAAAAAAGATAAAATGTAAAGTCTTCATTACAACCCTGCAAAGCAAGGATCCTTACTCCCACTTCACAGGTGAGAGACTGCAGTTCAGACAGATGATGGATGAGCTTTAGCTTAAGATGCCCCAGGTAAGGTCACAACCAGCGACCAGAATCACAGGAATCTGACTCCAAACCCTACGGCCTTTCCTTCCACGGAGCTCTATGCTGGCTCATTGGCTTTGAAAAACCCTCTCTCCAATCCTACGCTAATTAACTCATTGCTGGGTTGAAACCCGGCGGCTGGAGATCACTCCTAGGGCACAGGGCGATTCCTTTCTGAATCTCACAGGATCCCGCCCTTCCTCAGACGGCTCAGCCTGGGTTCTTTCTTACAGGTGTCTGTGGCCCAGGAGGGGGACAGAGCTTGGGGACCTGGCTTCTTTCTTCTGCATGAGCGCGCGCGCGCACACACACACACACACACACACACACACACAATTCAGTCATTGACGTGGGACCACATTGGACAAATGGCATGAAAACAACCAAAGAGTGTCTCTGCATTGCAGATGGATTCCTGGCCAATGGAACGACACGTAAGTACCAAGAGGAATATGGGAGTCAGGACTAAGGGATGTGGAAGGGAAGGTCCAGGCTGGAGGCCCCAGTGGGCAGCGAGGCCCAGGACACAGGTAGCAGTGACGCAGCGCCCCCCTCCCCCCACCTGCCCAGAGCCGAGGATGTGTGAGTTCCCAGGAGGCAGGAAATGGGGGTCGGGTCTCTAGGTGTCATAGGCTGCTCAGGCTGTCACAACAAAACACTGCAGTCTGCGTGGCTTCTGCAATAGACTTTTATTTCCTCCCAGTTCTGGAGGCTGCAAGTCCGAGGTGAAGGGGCCAGCAGGTGGTTCCTGGTGACGCCTTTCTCCTTTGCTGCAGGCTGCCTTCTCCCCGTGTCTTCCCGCGGCCTTTCTCTGTGTGCGCCCGGTGGGGGGTGGGGCGGAGAGAGCGATGGAGGGAGAGGGGAGGGGGGAAGGGAGAGAGGGGAAGAGATATCTCTGGTGTCTCTCTCCTATTTTTTCCCTTCTTATTTAATTTATGAGGATGACACTTGTTAACAAAATCCTACAGGTTTCAGGTGCACAATTCTGCAACACATCATCTGTACCCTGCATTGTGTGCCTAGCACCCCAAGGCAAGTCTCCCTCCATCACCATTTATCCCCCCTACACCCTCCTCCCCCTCCCCACCCTGTCTCTCATCTTCAGACCCTTATCAAATTAGGGCCCCACCCTTAGGATCTCACTGAACCTTAATGACCGCCTTAATGTGCCCATCTCCAAACACAGTCACATGGAGGGCTAGAGCCCGGGCATTTGAACTGCAGGCAACACAAGTCAGCCCACAACCTTAGGGCTGGATGGGAGCTTCCAGCTGCAGGAGCCGCCTCACCGGCTCGCCAGGCCTGGCGGAGGAACCGCTGTGCAACGTGAATTACCTGCACGGCGCCCTGCGTGCCGTTCCTCCTGTCTTTCCTCTCAGTGTCAACGTAAGGTAACAGGCAGCTGGGAACTGCGAGTTGGCGGAAAGGCCGGGGGTTGCGTTGGGGTGGCGAGGCGCTTAGCAGGCCTCCTGAGCGGTCTGCTTCCCACGAGGAGCTGGTGAACTCACTGTGAGTGTCAGAGGACAAGCAGCTGGGCAGGAGCAATCACTCCCACAGCAGGTGCGGGGGGCGGGGGCGGGGGTGGGGCGGGGGTGGGGGTGGGGGTGGGGGTGGGTGGAGGCTGGAGGCTGGTGCTCAGCCGCGGGAGCTGGGCCTCGGGCCCACAGCAGGCCGGCAAGGGGCCAGCGGGGAGCACGCAGGTCTGACCTCCCGCCCGGCCGCCCCCTGCCCAGCTGCCTCTGGGAGGAAGGGAAGGAGACTGGGGAGGGAGAAGCCCCAGGGAACGGACCTTTGTCCAAAGGAGACTGTTTGACACCAGCAGAAACCCCTTCCTTTAAATCAGCCGTTTGCCTCCCAGCTGCCGCTCTGCTACTGAGCAGCAGGCCGTGGCACGTCTGAGCCGCAGTGAGTACGCTTGGGTTCTTCCACATTCGTATTTATCAAGCACTTCTGTCCTAGACAGAGCGGGCTGAGCATTGCTCTGACTGTAACACGCATTGTTTTAAAGCTGAGAATGAGAACAAGCACCAGAGAAAACGAGACGCAGATGTTCGGCGTCATGCATTGCAGTGCAATGGCGTCCGAGCTCCCCTGACACTGGTGGGGCCTGCCTGTGCGTGGCCTGCGCCTCTCTCTCCCGTTCCCGGGCTGGCACACACCCTGGGAGGCCTCAGGAGCCGCGTTTGCAGACCCCCAGGCCTCAGGTCCCAGAGGAGTTTCCAACAGCCTCCTTCAAGCCACTGCTTGGACTAGCGTTGCCAATGGGCACCCATCCCCTCTCAGGAGGATGGCCTGGGGGAGACGAGGAAGCAGGGTTCCCATGGGCCTGAGGCTTGACCCACAAGCTGGGGATGTGGGCTTGTGGGGGGCATGGCAGTCGTTCCCTGTGGACTTCCTGCCGCTGGCACTGGGTTCAGGCAAGGTGGTGGAGCTGGAAAGAGGGCGATTTGGGATGTTGTCGAGCAGATTCTCTGTCTGTCTGTTAGTAAATGAAAATCAGATGCTCTAGGGAAGGCCTGGCTGCCGTGATGCTTAGAAGACTTAACAGGTGATTCTAATGTGCGTGCAGCTCCCCTCGCCCGCCCCCCGCCCCGTCTAAAATCCCGTGATTGGGAAAGGCAGACTTAGGACGTGCTTTGAATAACAGCTGAGCTTTTCTGCGGCCTGCTGGTACCCGGGGCCTCTGTGACGGCACAGATTCCAGAGGGTTGAGGCCTGTGCCCACACACAAGGCTGTTGACGTGTGTGTGGATGGTGCTGGTCAGAATGGTGCTGTGGAGGGCCTGCTGAGCCGGGGCGGGGCCGGGGTGGGGGCGGGGAGCGCGGGGCGGCCCGGGTCCGAGTGGCTCAGAGAGCAGGGAGCCAAACATGAGAGTCAGTGTTTACAGGTGGTCCCCGCTTACGGTGGTGCGATCTGGCGGCTTTCTGCCTTCACAGTGGCGCGTGCGGAGGCTGTGCATGTGCAGTGGAAACTGTCCTTCAGATTTAGAGTTTTGATCTTTTCTGGGGGGCTGGTGATCTGTGGGTGTGGTCCACTCCTGGGACGCTGGGCTGCGCACCCCCGGGCAGCCCGGGGGCGGGGGGGGGGGGTTATCCTGCAGGTGCTGGGTCGCTGGGGTTTTTGGACACTGTTTTGTGTTTTTCCTCCCAATTATGTCTACAAACGCCCGTCTGTGTGCCAGGCGCGTTCAGCCGTGTACGTGAACGGCGAGTACTCATGCGGCCATTGTGCTCTGCGCTTTCAGTGCGGTATTCAGCCAACACACAGGCTTTCACTGCTTTATTACACAGCGGCCTGTGTTCGATGCCTTTGCCCATCTGGGGGCCCATGTGAGGGCTCTGAGCACGTCTGAGGTGGGCCAGGCTCTTGGGTAGGTGAGGTGCATATTTTCAACTTCCGATGGGTTTATCAGGAGCCTCTGTACTGACTCTCATGGAATCTGCAAGAGGCTAAACTTGGCCCCCATTCTGCTTCTCCCACAGAATGGGGCCCCCTAGTCGAGGGTCAGGGTCATCGGAGCGCCCTGCGGGTCAGCTCACTGCGAGGGGCCCCGAACAAAAGGCTGTGGCATCCTATGGTCCTGAGTGGGTGGTTTGGGAGCGAGGGGGAAAGGCTGGGAGTGGGGGAGTTCTGAGCGCCGAGTCAGGGGGGAACAGGCATCTTCAGGGCCCCTCACTTTCCCTCCAGGAGGCAGAGGGGCCTGAAGGAGACCTCTGTCTGGGCCTCCGATAAGGAGACCTAGAAATGGTGGTGATGGACAGGAGCCAGGTGCCCTGAGCCCTGGACGGAGGCCCCCTTCAGAGACCACAGTGCGCCACCTGTGCCCCAGGCCTGGCGTGGGAAGGGCGGCCCCCACCCCCGGGAGGAGTGCCAGGGGGAGCCATTGTGAGCGCCTCCCTCCGTCAGGCCCGAGACATTGCATTGGAGCCGATTACACATGGTTATCGCCCCTTCCAGCCTCGACGTAGGGTTCCCAACACTTAAGTTGGTTTGAATGGGCTTTTCTGTCACTTGAGCAAAAAACACTCCTGTGTTTCTTTCCACAATCTTGCCTTTTTCCCTTTTATTTCTCATGTCTACCATTTTCAGTCCCTGGCGGCCACCAAGCCCCCCGTCGGCGACGGGTCCAGGGCCACTGTCCTTCAGGCACCTCTCCACCCCGGCCCGCACCTGAGCCTCTGCCTGAAAACATGACCAAGCGTCCTGGCTGCGTGCGGGAGCCGCCGTGCGAGGCAGTGTTCCAGCTCTGCCACGTGAGGAGTGTTGCTGAGGCAGAAACCAGAGGTGGTTTCTATGGAAACATTGTCGTTCTCACCTACTCATGTGATTTAAAAAAAAATGTTTTTATTGATTTCAGAGAGGAAGGGAGAGGGAGAGAGGTAGAAACAGCAATAGCGAGAGAGTCCATTGGCTGCCTCCTGCACGCCCCACACTGACTCAGCGCTCAGAGCTCCCCCACAGCCTTGCCCCCTCGCTCCCAAACCACCCACTCAGGACCCTAAGACGCCGCAGCCTTTTGTGTAGGGCCCCTCGCAGCGAGCTGACCCCCAGGGCGCTCAGGTGGCCCTGACCCTCGACTACAACTCAGGCATGCACTCTGACTGGGAATCGAACCCTGACCTCCTGGCCCATAGGTTGAGGCTCAACCACAGAGCTACGCCAGCTGGGCCTACTCATGTGATTTTTAACACAAATATTACTATTTGTAATCCTTTAAACAATAAAATAAAAAATAATAAAAACATTTTTATCGATTTCAGAGAGGAACGGAGAGATAGAAACATCAATGATGAGAGAGAATCATGGATCGGCTGCCTCCTGCAATGCCCCCCAATGGGGATCAAGCCCACAACCTGGGCGTGTGTCCTGACCCAGAATCGAATCCATGACCTCCTGGTTCATAAGTCAATGCTCAACCATCGAGCCACACTGGCCGGGCTATTCATGTGATTTTAATCTTCTCTCAACCCAACCTCCTTCCTCCCCCCTTATTTGCCCCCCTCACTGCCTTTAGAAACCCCAAATCCAACCCCACGAGGACTTCTAACGCCCTTGACACCACCTTTCATCACCCTTCAGCCCGCCTGCCTACATCCTCACTCCTTACCTGGCTAAGACTTCTTGGTCCATCATTAGTCACTTCCTTGCTTAACTCCTTGTCCCTCTGTCTTCATTTCTGCTCGCAAACTGGCCAGTTCCCTTCTGAGCCCACCCGTTTCTTGGAGTAAATTATTAAATGGAAACAAAGCTGCCAATCTGTGCTACTGACACTTCGTTTTCCAGCTTCTCCTACGACCAAGTTCATTGGCACATTACCTACCTTCGACGTTATCAGGTGCGTTGTAGGATTTTGTTCTTTCGTGGCATTCCATTTCTATCGGCTGGGACACCTGTACCAGGTGGGTTCTGCTGTGGTAACAAACCCCTAGTCTGTGCCTGAATGAAGGGTTTTCTCCCTCACAACACAGTGCCTTCATTATTTTGTGGGGGGTTGAGGGAGAGGGACCTCTGTTAATTTTAGTCACTTGGCAGGGGGGGTGGGGGCGCACGGAGCAGCACCGTCTTGAATGCCACTGGCTGTGAAGCTAGAGGGAAAAGCGGGCTCCAGAAAGTCTCGAGCAGATCACTTCCAGTCGCTAGGTATCCAGCACTAGTCAGATCAACCTGCTCAACCACAGGGAGCCAGGAAGTGCAGTCCTACTGTGTGTCTGAAAGGAGGAACTCTGATCCCTGCTGAACTTGAGTTGATGACCACAAGAGGTGGATTGCTAGCCAGCCTCATTCTGCATCTGGAGAGGCACATGGAATTTACAAAATTTGCCTGAAATCATATGCCTAGTAAGTCATATTTTTGAACCCATGCTCAAGAATACTTGCTTTAAAAAAATTTTAGGTATAATTAGCGCACACTATATTAGTTTCAGGTGTGCAACATGATTTGATTTTCAGAATACTTGCTGTTACCCACTACTCAACACCGCTTCTGAAGCTGTCAGCAATTATAGTTTTTTGTTCTTGTCATATAACTTAATTGTATTATAATGTGCTTAATGTGGTCTAATTTTTTAAAATTTATTGAGACGCTATGGTCTTGTACCTGATCAATTTTTATAAATGTTCCATGTGTGCTTGAGAGAATGAATGTTCTCTCTTATTGCTGGATGCAGAATGCACCATTATGTCCATTAGCTCAAGCTGATAACTGGTGTTCCCTTTTATTTTGCTGGTTGTTTGCTTGAACTGTCAGGAATTGAGAGACATTTTGAGCTCTCTCACTGTGACGGCAATCTCTAGGGCTTAGAAAACATACTGTAGGTAAATCTATACACAGAAAGCAGAGAGTAATTTCAGGGAGCTTGAAGCTGGGAGGGATGCGGCATTGTGAGATGAAAAAAAAAAGTGTACGCTGTATATGAAAATTCTAGAAAAGAGCAATTGAATCCAGTGACAGAAAGCAGATCAGCGGTTGCCAGGGAACAGGAGTAGGCAAGAAGTGACTAGGATGGAGGCCAGGGGGACTTTTTTTTTTTTTTTAAATGTTTTTATTGATTTCCGAGAGGAAGGGAAAGGGAGGGATAGAAACACCAATGAGAATCATTGCTCGGCTGCCTCCTGCACACCCCCTACTGGGATTGAGCTCACAACCTGGGCATGTGCCCTGACAGGGAATTGAACTGTGACCTCCTGGTTCCTGGGTGGACACTCAACCACTGAGCTACACTGGCCAGGCAAGAGGACTTTTTGTAATGATTAAAGTATTTTGGAGTGATGGTTATATAGGTGTATAAATTTATCAAACGTATTTATTTAAATGTTATTGTACTTAAGCCATACATCTATAAAGTTGAATATTAAAAATAAACAGGTCCCACACGGCCGAACCAGCCACTTCTTGGGGTCATGGGTCGACGCTCAACCACTGCCATGGAGCCACACTGGCTGGGCAATAAAAATAGGTTAAAATTATTTTTTTTAGAGAGAGGGACAGATAGAAATATTGATGAGAAACATCATTGATCGGCTGCTCCTGCAGGCCCCCTACTGGGGAATGAGCCCACAACCTGAGCATGTGCCCTGAGCATGTGCCCTCTTGGTTCATGGGTCGATGCTAAACTACTCAGCTGGCTGGGCAAAACATGTTTGAAAAATAAAAATAAACAGGCCCCAAACCAAATGTTAACAAAAAACAACAATAGTGTAGTTACAAATTCAATAAAACGTTGTTAAGCATTAAAACAATTGTCCTGAGCAGGTGTTCTAGGGAATGTGAAAGCATAGGGTGTCAGGGGTTTTTATTCACACACACACTCCCACATAATATGTCCTGACTTACCTTTTTCCAGGATCAGGGCCGTGAATTTTCTGAAAGGCATGTTTGATATGATAAAAATGATTATTTTCGCAAAGACATCAGGGTGGCTGACTCCAAACTGTTGCTTGCTAGAGGAAAATGAGTCAATGGGGTCTTCACCCCCTAACACGCCCTTTGTGGCTCTGCCAACCTGTTACTATTTCTAGAGACGTGGTTCCTGTTTAGAGCCCTGACCGGAAATACGCACTCCCTCTCCCAAATGCCCAGTCAACGGCCCTTCTGGGTGTGCGGGGAACCTGAGAGAAACTTGAACAAGTACCAACTTTTATGTGAAGGAGGAGAGAAGGACAAGCCAGGTTTTCTAAGTTTATTTTCGGGGAAAAAACACCACCACCCCAACAAAACTTTATAGACACTCAAAATCCAAAAATAAGAATTTATGGTGTTTACCACAGGAGGTGATCAAGACTTTAGATGCTGAAACACTAACAATGTTTGCTCAAAAATTGTTTTCAAAATTTACTGGGTCTGGCCTGGCCAGTGTGGTTCAGTGGTTGAGCATCAACCTATGCACCAGGAGGTCACAGTTCAATTCCAGGTCAGGGAACATGCCCAGGTTGCAGACTCGATCCCCAGCGGGCAGTGGGGGAGATACAGGAGGCAGCCAGTTGATGTCTCTCTCTCTTTCCCTCTATCAGTGAAAACATATTTTAAAAAACACACATACTTGGTCTGTGTATAGAATACAGTACAACTCCCTTTCCCCTCCCTGAATGTTTACTTTGTAGCCTTGAACTGCTTTTGTTCTTCATAGCTTATTTCCAATTGCTCCTATACTTCCACACCTCAAATCTATTATTTCCACTCCAAATTCATCATTTTCTCCCTCAGTCGCTGTCTCCATTTTCAGCCTAGTTCCCGTTTACTGGATTTTTTTTTTTTAAACAGGCAAGTTATGTACTTCACGTTTCCAACCATTCCTATGTGCCTGCAGTCAATTTTCCAACTTCATTCCTCACATATTAAGAAAGGTCATCAAAGCCTTTCTCTCCGCCCCCCCTCTTACTTGAATCTAACAGGCATTGCCTATTAAAGATAAATGAAGTCCTGGTTTCGAGGAAACATGTATGAAATACCCTTCTGAGTTGTGTGATACAAAGTGCCATGAGCATCCCGCACCTCTCCCGTGGAGCACGTCTAAGTGCGAAGGAACTGTGTTGAGCACACTCACTTCTGAGTGGGGTAGCATGGCCTCCATTAAAGGAAAAGCAGAACTTTTTACGTATTAATTAATACGCATCTTAGATCCCAAGGTTTGCCTCTCTGAAGAACATTTGCGCTTTCTAATGTTGTAGAGGAAGGTGATGATCATCTTTGTTACCTCTTAGATGGCAGAACGGAGAGGGAGCACTTTGTCTACAATGAGTTCACTCGGCACACATTGATTGATTGGCTGAGCGCCTTCTCTGCCACGCACGGGGACGCAGAGGTGAGCAGTCTGCCCAAAGTGCTTGCCCCCAGAGTGTACATCCTGCTGCAGCTGATTCCAGTTAAACCCGACATTTAACCAGAATGCGAATGTGGGAGCACAGTGTGTACAATAAGGAATTAATACAAAGACGCGTAGTAAACAACTTAGTGAATTTATTTGGGAAGGTGGAAATAAGCATGATTTTAACATTTAGAATATGAACAAAACTAGAAAGAGTCCAGCTACAGAGTGCGGAAGGCGGCTTCATGGCCGTACAGTGCAAACCAGCCCAACCCAAGTTTCTCTCATGCAAATAAGCGTTAAGGAAGAGGAGGAGAATGTCTCCAGAACAGGCCACAACAGCCTAAAAATTTACATAAGAAACTGTACATAAATGAAAAAATAAATTAGACAATTTACAAAAGATGTCTCATAGGTTACAATAGGCTATAACTTAGTTTGTTATGAATAAAATTTGTAGCACATCATACATTTTTACATCAGATTCAGTGTTAGGATTCCAGGACAAAGCTTACACTTGACAAGAACAACTCAAGAGAATAAGGCAACTTAAACTGAAATGGCTTGTATAAGTAAAGTTAACACACAAACATCTGTGCATGATTTGGTCAGTAACTGGGCGGAATTAAGACAAATGCCATTGAACTTCAGTTAAAAAGTAAAAAAAAAACAACTGAAAACACACAATGTATAAAAAAATGATAAAACCATCTTACCATGACTTACATCTAATTCCATTCACTATATTTGGACAAGGAGCCTACAGAGTTACCTGCTGTTTCTAAATGTTGTAAACTAAAAAGGGTACCTTGTAAAAAAACCAGGCAGATTTCAAAATGGCTTCACACCTGCGACAACCACTGACTGCAGGCACAACAGCCGCGATGCAGAGGTGGGACGCAGGCTCAAGTGACCTCAAACGACCCGCATTATCTACTCCTGCTCCCGCATCATCTGCTCATGCTTTACAAATGATGTAAAGCCGATGTGCCCTTTGATAGCTGCCGGAACTGTAAGCACTGCACTGTGTGAAAGATGTTAGGAAATAGCAAAAAAGGAAAAATGGCACTATTTTAGAATTGAAATTTAGCTGCGTATTTATATAATTCAAAATCTTGATTTCGACCTTCATTTATGCCTTTGAAAAATACATTCCTCATTAATTCTTTTAAACACAAAATTAGTGGCAGCTGTGGCAAACAGACTGAAAATGTTTAAGAAAAACAATCTTTGATTACAGTAAGGGCCAGAATGTAAATAAAGTTATAATAATGCCCATATAATTTTGAAGTTAACACAACAAAAATTCCAGATACATTTACTGATTGAAGTATACACACACATACACACTTGAATATAGAATATATCTATGTATCCCTTCATATTAGTTTAAGGTATACCTACTTGCTCATTATAGGCAGTAACGTAAGATGATAAGAAATAACTAATACCATCTTACTGGTCGGGTGAGAATTCCAGTCCAGTACCTATCGACATATACACATAAAATACATCCCAAGGCATGAGGCCAGCGTCTCGGTTAGTCGCTGCAGACGCTGCCACAGGAGGCAAGTACCTGCCTTTCCCAGGAACTTGATGACAACTGCTGATCCCACTGTGACAAACCAATGTCCTCGTTTCACAAATAAAGGAAACGTTTAAAGAAGTTAGACCAGTGACTGGTGCTATTTCTAATACAAAACCAAATTATGACCCCACGTCCGCTGACCACACAAGACTGATAACCCGAACAACAGGGACTGCTGAAGACATCGGAACTTTCTGAAAGTGGAAATTACTCAAAAGCTGTGATGAGTTACTTTTCACAACACAGTTTTTAAAATAGGCTATTGAAACACTTTAAAAGAAGAAAATTCTTTCTTGGGTCTGCCGGTTACCAGACTCAGTACTGAAAACACGTGGTAGTATAAAGCATACCATTTTGTGAGATTATCTGATGAAGAAACAAAGTTGGCTGAATTCCTTCGGTGTGAGAATAAAACACAGGAAGGTAAACCAACTTACTGGGAAAATAGGACATCACTGACATTTCATGGCAAATCATCTTAAACAGGTCAGATATTATTACAAAAGGCAACATGTTTCTAGTATTTTGTTTATACATACCACAAAGCAGTAAGTTAAATGGAAAATAATGCACACTCTTTTTTTCTGGTGATTATTCTTTCAGTCTTTTTCTAAAATACATTCTCAAATGCGATAGGTTAAAAAGCATTAAGTGCTCAACCAGAAAAAAAAAGATACACTAAAAAAATATGAAAAAATTTCTATATAATACAGATTGGTTACAAAGGATATTTAGAAGCTATTGCTTTGCTAAGCTTTCCATCCAAGAATGCAGCCTTAAAAATCAAGGCGAGCCCGGCCGGTGTGGCTCAGTGGTTGAGCATGGACGTATGAACCAGGAGGTCACAGTTCAACTCCCCGCAGGGCACATGCCTGGGTTGCAGGCTCAATCCCCAGTAGGGGGCGTGCAGGAGACAGCCCATCAATAATTCTCGCTTATCACTGATGTTTCTATCTCTCCCTCTCTGAAATCAATAAAAACATATTTAAAAAAAGAAAGAAATCAAGGTGAGACTAAGAGTGATGAGCTACTCTTAGAAGGCAAAAGTACCGCTGGACACAGAGGAAAAACTTCCCTCTGAGCTGCATCCTTTCGCTTACAGGAATGAAACTTTCAGAAACCAGAACTTAGAACACAGCAATCACATTTGCACACAAAGGCAAAAACCTCAGGAACCTTTGCAGTCTAATATTTGGCAAATATTCTGAACTTCCTAAAGGCCTGTCAATTACCACGTATGTTATTGGCAATAGCATTGACTTTTCCTATACTGAGTCCACGTATTTAAATAAAGTAGCTGAACAAGGAACTGCCAGTGTTGACAGGCAGGTCTACCAACACTGTGTCTCGGGGAAGTTGGGGTATGGAACTGAAAGCCATTAGTTCCAAAATTCTCTAGTTAAAAGGCAATCTTTTTTTGGGGGTGTGGCAAGTTCTAGACCTTGTGCTCTTTACTAAGCCTCAAAATGAGTTGGTAGTGCTCCTGCACTTGAAAATGTTAGCATTTTTACAAATGAAAATTAAATCCGAAAGTTAAAAATTCTCTTATGTGTACACGACTCAACAAAGAATAGGACCTCTTTTTAATCCTTTAAAATTGGCTTCTCAAAATTAAATTAGATAAGATGGGGGGACATTTAAGTCACTGGAATCATCAAATTTGCTTCAGTGTAGGAAATATGCACTTTGGAGAGTGCTTAGCGCAGTCAGAATGTGTCCTGGGCACTTTATCAGTATCACTGGGAAATGAGCCACTATGATGGATAGAATGCAATGTAAGGTATTTTTGGAATGGTCAGAAATACAGCTTGTCTGTATAAAATAAACTATCCAAATGAGCTACTTCCTATCCTTTGTTTTTAAAAATTAAGGTTCCCATATTTCTCCCTCTCAAACATTCTTTTAAAAGCCAAATTTTAAGAGCTAGCTTTAAAACTGCATTAATACAGTAGCCACTACCCGAATCTGGCTACTGAGAACTGGAAACATAGTGTAAATTGAGATGCGCTATAAGTATAAAATACAAACTGGTTTTGAATACCAAGTGTAAAATATCTAATTAACTTTTAATATTGATCAGATGTTGAAACTATAGCATGTCAGATATAAGAATTAAAATGAAATATATAATGAAAATGAATTTCACCCGTTTCTTTTTACTTTAAATGTGCCTACTGGAAAATGTAAAATTTCACGTGCCTCACATTTTATTTCCATTAGCGCTGTTCAAGAACACAAGATGCTGAGGCATTATATTGATTGGGATTATAACCAAACCCGTTGACCATTGTATTCTCACATGGAATTCCTTGAGGTCATAATACAAAAGTAGAATCTTGGCAGCCTTCATCATAATTCTGTGTTCTTATTATTCTAATAATTCTAGATTATACATGAGAAAAGCCACGTGCAGAGTGGTGAGATGGCAAGCCCCTTTACATGCGTGTTAGCAAGTACCTGCAGTTCTTGAGGACAGAAAGTAGGAATCATAGTCCCACATTAAACCAAGTATTGATCAGACTAACTTGGAGAGACCTTGATCATTCCATTTCTTCCCACCTAAGCCTATGGCTGCTAATGTACCATTTGCCACAGAAATGGAATTTGAAGTTATGGTCTTGTAAAAATATTCAGAATTAAAACTTTTTGTACCAATGCCCAAATCACAAACTTTTAAAATAAACCGAATAGGCGGCTTTGGCTGAAATATCTCGTCAATACAATGGAAACATGAAAGTAAGAAACGTTTGGTCGTAGGTTTTCAAAATGTCTACTGACTGACATGAATCCAAAGGTCTAAATATTCTAAATTCTGCAAGATTGTGTTGACATACTCTCTCTACATATTCCCTATTACTCATGTTAATGTCTTTAAATAAGAGAAAATTGAATTGTAAGTATTTGAGCACGGATTCTGAAAACTCTAAGCACCTCTTGATACTCTAGTGAAAATTGTTCTCCGTGGAGCAAAACTGTGTTCTGTGGAAACACCGAGATACTTCTCTGTAATGTAAACAGCTGTAAGTTCTTCAAAGCACATCCAGACTTACTGGTCACTTAAGGAGGTGACTAGTTTCCCCAAGCCTCTCTACTTCACAGAAACCGTGAGCAATAGACTCTAACGACGTCGCTGAGCTCTAAAATGTTACTGCCAAAGTAAAAATCTGAAAAGGTTTATAACATTATAAAAAATGATTCAAAATAGAGAACAAATTCTAAGGCAAAGGGATTTACAGTAAATTTAGGAATTATAATTCTTTTATTACCAGGATGTACAAAACACTGATCCTTTTATGATTCTGCAGTATGGCCTCTGAATTCCAGTTTCAAAAAAACTCTGACTTCTATAACATCAATTTAGAATAAATGTGATTTTGTTGCTGTTCATAATAGAATGGAGTCTCTAGCTTTGATGGTTCAGACCTAATTAGACAGAAAGGACGGAGTCGGGGCCTGAGATAAATGTGGCACAGAAAGAACGCTCCAACGCATGCAAACCATACTTCATTAGAGTCGCCTTTGGGACCTCATCACAGGGCTTTCAAACAAATAATGAAGCTTCCAATTATAAAGTATTAACTACTGTAAATGTATTGATTAACTAATAAAATATAGAAAGTGCTATGTCACCAAATATGTGCATTTTCTAGGATTCATTTAAAATTCAGGCTAATATTTCAATTAAATTATGGCATTTGAAAAAGGTTGTACTTCTTTTAAAAAGGTTATACTTCTGGGCAAAGATTACGTAAACATGCTTTTTTTGGGGGGGGGGATATGTTAGGAAAACAACAACAATGAATAATTAGTATTGCCTTGACATTTCTAAAATCACATAAAAATCATCATCTTTGATTGCCATTTCAATTAGTTTTGATACAGGGTATGTTACTGTCTGCTTACTAATACCCAAAACATAGAACAGACTTGTAACAAATATTCAGAATTATTTTTATGAGCTAAACATTTCTGAGCCTTTTAAGATTTGTTTGAGCATACAGTACTGCAATGTTGGCTACATAAAATAAATAGAAAATCTTTTTGAGAGAAAGCTCAATAATCAGAGGCTGTACTGCATTTAAGGATTTAACACTGGCTATATACAAAAGGGAAAGCATTTCAATTAGAAATACTTCACCTGCTACCGAGTTCTTGCTGTTACTATGGCAACATTTAGCAGCTTACCATTTTGACATTTAAAAAGCAACAGGAATAGTGCTACTCTTTTATCCTGCGTTTCCAGTGACAAATAATGCAGCAATTATGCCTCTGGCTTTCTGTTCCTCTTGGGTGACATTTATGATCAGAGATAAACCTGACGCTTTAGCTGAAATTTGGCAGCCCAAGCAGCGCGCCAACTGCTCCAAAGTATCCCTGTATAATTTAAAACAATTATTAATGGAGTGCAGCTCTTAAATTAGCATACAGTATTAACCACTATTGAGAACACATTTACATTACATCTATTTAAGAACATTTATTCAGAAATCTACCAATTTGTTTTGTCAGCTATTATAAAGTATTTTAAACTGTATTCTCAATATACACACCTCTTAAATACCTATTTTTAAAGCGTGGTTTTTAAAAAAAAATGTCTTTATTGATTTCAGAGAGAGGAAGAGAAAGGGAGAGAGAAACATCAATCATGAGAAACATTGATCGGCTGCCTCCTGCACGCCCCCTACTGGGGATCAAGCCCGCAAATCAAACAGTAACCTGGTTCATGGGTTGACGCTCAACCATTGAGCCACACTAGTAAAGCAAAGTGTGGTTTTTAGACGCTAAAATTTCTAGGGCTATTATTGCAATTCTGTGCCCCTCCCCCTTTCCTCAATTAACTTCCCTTGGCTAAGCCTGCCACTTTCAGTGACTCCATCCCGCATGGAGCAACCCGGCATTTCCCATTCTGATCTCTGCAGTGAGAGCAGTGACAATGAAATATGCACGCTTTTAAGGAAATACTCTGCTCTTGTGTTATTAAAACTCTTGTAGCCAGCTGACTGACCAGAAACAAAATAATTTGAGGTAAATTTACTTAATCTGAAACATTATATAAACTGTTATGTTTAGATCAAAATTTAACTGGCTGTAGTGAACAAATATGAAAAGAAAAGAATAATAAACTCCAAAGTTACCTCTGGCAGTGAGGGTGAGGTTGTGGTGGGAAGATTAAAGAGAATTTTCATTGCCAAATTACATGGTTTTGTATTGTTCACATTTAACATTTGTTACCTCAGGGGAGAAAATAAGATCCACTAAGTGTACAAGCAGCCCAATATTTAAGGAGCTGATACTGCTCTCTCAGAACTGTGAAGTCTCAACTTAATGGGGTGCCTGCCAGGTTACAGTAACCCCGACCCCCAATTCAAACTGAAGTGAGGAATCAATAGACAATTTAGGGAAGTCGCAGTTTTGCAGCCTAAAGAAGCCTGCATATAAAAGCATGCTATTAAAATTCACAGACATTATTTTGCTGTCATACCTCATGCTCTAGAAACAATGCTTTCAGTTGTCCTTTTGACCAATAATCCAGTGCATATGCCAGAAGTTTCATTGAGAGAGTATTGACTCGTAAAAAGTTTCCAACAAAGACAACTCTGTTTATTTTCTAAAGGAAAAGAACAAAGAAAATGACTTCAAGAAAGAATTATAAATAGGTTTCACAATACAAGAGGTTTTACAAAATCTCTACTTAAAAATGTAAATAACTACCATTTGTTAGTGCCTGCTACATTCCTGGTATATACCTCCATAATCCTGTATGTTTAAGAAAGTGACTTTTGGACATTACTTCACATTTGTCCAAACCCATGGAATGTACAGCCAGAGTGCACCCCAGTGTAAACTATGGACTTTGTGACGATGGTGTGTCAGTGCAGGTTCCTGGGCTGTAGGTTCATGGGCTGTAATGAGTGAATCAGTGAGCTGCTGGATGAACACTGGGGAGGTTGTGCAGGCTTGGGGTCAGGGGTATGTGAGAATTCTCTGTACTTTCCACTTGTTTTTGCTGTGAACCCAAAACTGCTCTAAAAAATAAAGTATTTTAAAAAAGAAAAGTTCTGGAAAAGATGCTACTTAAATGGTTATAGACGAGACCTGCTTGTGAAAATGGCCAAGAAATAATCCATTTAAATATAGCAATTTGGAGAAATGTTGTTGATGAGATTAAAAGAGACCAACCAAGGAAGAGTATTTTAAATGTGTTTAGGATTAAAAGAAGCTGTAAACTTGGCCAGTATGTTGCAATGTATGCTCAACAATGACACGCAACCCGTGGACTTTATACAGAGAGCTGGAGAGCAACACTGACTGGGTACGGCATGCACACCGACCCCTAGGCTTCCAGCCTGACCCATTATGTTATTCTGCTAAGATCCCACTCACTAATTTGGTTCCTTAGGTATCGGTTCGGCTAGGAAACCTTCGATGGAGGAACTGGTGTTCTCCAGAATATGTACGTCCAGAAATCCTATTTCTACTCTCTTACTAATACATTGACTTTTTGGGTATACATGTTTGAACACTGAATTTGCCAGTGTAAACTCTGGCCAGAATTACTAAGACAATTGGCCAGTGAAAATCCAGATGTAGGGTAAGAAAAAAGGTCTCAAAAGTGGACCCCCAAAAGTGGAAGAGCCCCAAAACCGAGGTTAAAATGCCTGCTAGTGACTCCCTCAACCAACTTAACTACCCTATTATTAAAAAACTAAAGAAATAAAATTCTGGATTTAAATAATAATTCAGAGGATTAATTTGGGTTTGGCACAGCTGTTTTCTCTGTGGGAGCCTCTTTCCCCCCAACATATCCACATGTATGATTCTTTTGCTTCCTTCAAATCTTTGTGCAAATGTCACATTTTCAATAAAGCCTCCTTCAGCCACCCAATTACACAGCAATCTGTCCTCTGCCACGCTCTGGTCCAGGGGTCCTCAAACTTTTTATACAGGGGGCCAGTTCACTGTCCCTCAGACGGTTGGAGGGCCGGACTATAGTTTAAAAAAACAACTATGAACAAATTCCTGTGCGCACTGTGGGCCTGGGACGAGTCGGCTGCTAAGCTGGACAGGCAGCGGCACCCGACAGGTCGGATAAATGTCCTCGGCGGGCTGCATGTGGCCCGCAGGCCGTAGTTTGAGGATGCCTGCTCTGGTCTATTCTTAAATTCTCTTTGTCCTGTTTGATTTTCTCATTTTGAAAAACAGCATTTGTCACCTAACACAAACTAAATACTTACTTACTACATCACTAGAATAGATATAAGCTCCACCACATCAGAGAGCACTGTTTCCTTCACTAATATATCCCAAGTGCCTAGAACAGGGGTGGGCAAACTTTTTGACTGGAGGGCCACAATGGGTTCTTAAACTGGACCGGAGGGCCGGAACAAAAGCATAGATGGAGTGTTTGTGTGAACTAATATAAATTCAAAGTAAAGGAGCGGAGGGGAGAGCAAGAGAACCCTCCGCTCTTTCGGATCCGTGGGCCGGATAGAACAGCCAAATGGGCCGGATCCGGCCCGCGGGCCGTAGTTTGCCCACGGCTGGCCTAGAACAATGCCTAGCACATGGCGATCTGTACATATTTATCCAATGAATAAGTGAATGAATGAATAAAGGATTCCTTCACAAAGCAAAGTCTCCATTGAGTTAAAAGTACTTGATATTTACAAAAATTACATGGAGCCCAGCCGGTTTGGCTCAATGGTTGAGCATCAACCCACACACCAAGAGGTTGCTGGTTTGATTGTGGGTCAGGGCACATGCCTGGGTTTTGAGCTTAATCCCCAGTAGGGGGTGTGTGGGAGGCAGCAGATGAATGTTTCTGTCTCTCTATACCTCTCCCTTCCTCTCTCTCTGAAAATAAAAAAATCAATTAAACATAAAGTTAAATGGACAAATATATCTACCACATGAAGAAAGAATTGTATATGTAGTCTCCTTCAAATAAAAATAACCCAAATATGAGATAAGTCTAGCTAGCAGTAAATGCTTTTTGTAAGTATACGGAGAATGAGTCTCAATGCCTTCATAGCCCTGTACAATGCTGCTTGATCCATATGCAACAAGGCAGCACTGTAAAGAAGCCGAGGGCAGTAAGAAAACTTCCCAGCACTTCACCGATCAAATGCAACATTAACAGGAAAAAGACAACACAAAACATACACTCAAACACACTGCCTTTTTCTCTTACATCTTTGAGATTCAGGTCATGTACAGCCATGCGCTGCCTAACGACATTTTAGGATCACATATATGATGATGGTCCCAAAGGATTATAATGGAGCTGAAAATTTCTACTGCCTAGTGATGTCATAGCCATGTCACAGCCATCCTGATGTTGTAGCACAACATGTTACTCAAATGTGTGTGGTGATGCTGGTGTAAATAAACCTACAGCACTGCCAGTTGTATGAAAGTACAGAACAATTCTGTACAGTATAGGACTTGACAATGATAATGTTTGTTACTGGTTTATATACCATACCATACCATACCATACCATACACTTTTACTGTAATTCTAGAGTGTTCTCTTTCCAAAAAGACGACAGTGTGCTATAAAGCAGTATGCCATTTTATAGCAGCAGCAGCAGCCGCCTCATACATTTATGGGTCTCTTGGTCCCATCATTTTCCTTGTGCTTGATTTAATCTCATGTTGTTTGGTACAAGCAACATGCTGTACAGGCTTGTAGCCTTGGAGCAAGAGCTCTGCCATACAGCCTCCGTGTGTGTAGGCTGTGCCATCTAGGCTTGTGATAAATGTGCTCCATTATGTTCACACAATAATGAAATCACCCGATGACGCATTTCTCAGAATGTACCTGCCATTAAACAGCACGTGACTGTATTTCCAAGAAGGTGAAATGTAATTGTCTATTTGTGCTATTTCTGATTTGAATTACCTGCTACTTTCTTGAAAGGTCATGTAACAACTGAGTACATAACATACATACTTAATGAGTCTTGGGTGTTAACATACATCCATAATGAGTCTTGGGGTTTAATGGATTAGGTCTCTATCCTATAGGTCTCTGTAAGAACATGAAGAAGCCCTGCTATCCTATATAAGAAAGAGCTAATATGCAAATGGTCATCATGCCCTCACGCCATCACCCTGTAATGGCTCAGACACTCAACACTGGGGGAGAGGAATGGGGACCAGCCAGGCACAAATGAACTCGTGAACGGAATGGGGACCAGCCAGGCACAACTGACCTTGCGAGAGAGGAATGGGGACCAGCCAGGCACAATTGAGCTCGCGAGAGAGGAATGGGGACCAGCCAGGCTGCGGCCCGGGAGAGGGACAAGCTGCTTGCCCTGCAGTCCCGGGCGCCAGCAGCTGTGCCTGCAGCCTGGGAGAGGGACAAGCCGCCCACCCCATGATCCCGGTGGCTGGCCCAGGCGAAGCCAGCCTGGGTCCTGGGTGCCTGCAGCCAGCCAGAGGGAGGGAAGCCCGGGTCAAGGATGCCTGTGACCGGCTGGAGGAGGGTATCCAGGGTCTTGGGTGTGGGGCGAGGTAGAGGCAGTTAGGGGTGATCAGACCAGCAGGGGAGCAGTTAGGAGCCAGCGGTCCCGGATTGTGAGAGGCAGTCAGAAATCCCCTGAGGGGTCCCGGATTGGAGAGGGTGCAGGTCAGGCTGAGCCGCTCCCCCCTCCCCCCGCACGGTGCACATAAAACTCCAATTCACATTTAGTATGTACATAAATCTCCACATTTTTCATATAATTGAAATGTTTTTACCTCGTTAACAGCACACATTCGTGCCACAGAACCAATGTTATTGGTGATAGTAACTAAAGTAGCTCTTGCTAGATCTTCTTTACTAACAGATTCTCGCTTCTCCTTATAAATCATGTTGCCAAAACTGCAGAGGAATGAAAAAATAAACAAAATCAAACCTGCTGATAAAAGGCAACGTTTCATACATATGGGAAATTTATCCTACAGATAAATCTACACATATACAGGGTTATTCATTGATTCACTGAACTGAACATACCAAAATAATGGGAACCCAAACATCACCAAACAATGAAATAGCATGAAGCTGTTAACAAGGAAGAAGGAAGGGAAGGGAATAGAGGCAGGAGAGGGATGGGAGAGAAAAGTAAGGGAGGCAGAGAAAGTCTAGAGTATATATGTGCTGTTACAGTATATGTATCACCGTAGCTGGTTTGGTTCAGTGGTTGAGCATCAGCAGCCCAAAGACTGAAGGGTCCTGGGTTCGATTCCAGTCAAGGACATGTACCTCAGTCACAGGCTTGATCCCTGGCCCTGTGTCTCTCTCATATTGAAGTATCTCTCATATTGATGTTTCTGTCTCTACCCCGCCCTTCCATTCTCTCTAAAAATCAATGAACAAATATCCTCGGGTGAGGATTAACAACAACAAAATCGTGGAATAACAAACCCATGTCTCTTTCTATCTCTCTTCCCCTTCATCTCTCTCTCTCAAAATAGTAAAATAAAAAAATCAATCATTTAAAAAAAACGTTAAAAAGTATATATAGTATGCCAGTCAATGGTATATAAATGTTACCTTCTAAGTAAGGGGAGGATAAGGATATGTATTTGTATTTGCAAAAGATTTAAAATGGAAATGCCATAGACCCAGCAATCCTACCTCTGGGTATTTATCTGAAGAAACCAGAAGGGTAATTTGAAAAGACATAATCATGGAAAGGATACTCAAGGATTAATAAAAATGGGCTCCTATAGGGTGCACTCAGGAAGACGTCTAAGAACTAATTCTCAAACTACATGAGCCTTCAAAATTTGGAATCTAAACTGAGTAAGAAGAAGCCCCCTTACAACTTCCTGATATATTTAACGCTTTCTAAAAACTAAATAAGCAACTTTATTTTTTAATTTTTAATTATAGTTGACATGTAATATTGTATTAGTTTCAGGTGTACAACTTAGTGACTAGACATTTAAATAACTTAGGAAATGATCACTCTGTAAGTCTAGTACCCATCTGACACCCCTACATAGTCATTACATTTTTATTGGATACTAGAGGCCCGGTGCACGAAATTCGTGCAGGGGGGGGGGGGGAGGCGCTTTGTCCCTCAGCCCAGCCTGCACCCTCTCCAATCTGGGACCCCTCGAGGGATGTCCGACTGCCCTGTTTAGGCCCGATCCTAAACGGGCAGTCAGACATCCCTCTCACAATCCAGGACTGCTGGCTCCCAACTGCTTGCCTGCATGCCTTCCTGATTGCCCCTAAGCACTTCTGCCTGCCAGCCTGATCACCCCCTAACCACTCCCCTGCCAGCCTGATTGATGCTTAACTGCTCCCCTCCCAGCCTGTTTGCCCCTAACTGCCCTCCCCTGCAGGCCTGGTCACCCCTAACTGCCCTCCCCTGCAGACCTGGTCCCCTGCAACTGCTCTCCCCTGCAGGCCTGGGTCCCCCTCAACTGCTCTTCCCTGCAGGCCCGGTCGCCCCCAACTTCCCTCCTCTGCTGGCCCGGTCACCCCTAACTGCCCTCCCCTGCAGACCTGGTCCCCCGCAACTGCTCTCCCCTGCAGGCCTGGGTCCCCCTCAACTGCTCTTGCCTGCAGGCCCGGTTGCCCCCAACTTCCCTCCTCTGCTGGCCCGGTCACCCCTAACTGCCCTCCCCTCCAGGCTTGATCGCCCCCAACTGCCCTCCCTTGCAGGCCTGGTCCCTCTCAACTGCCCTCCCCTGCTGGCCATCTTGTTTCCACATGGGGGCAGCCAGCTTGTGTTGGAGTGACTGTCAGTTTGCATATTATTCTTTTATTAGATAGGATTAAATAGGATAGAGGCCTAGTGCACAGGTGGGGGCCGGCTGGTTTGCCCTGAAGGGTGTCCCGGATCAGGGTGGGGGTTCCCTTGGGGCATGGGGCGGCCTGGGCGAGGGGCCTGTGGTCATTTGCAGGCTGGCCACGCCCACCGGTGACCCAAGCGGAGGCCCTGGTATCTGGGATTTATTTATCTTCTATAATTGAAACTTTGTAGCCTTGAGCAAAGCCAAGCCTCCTGCTCACTCCATGGCCGTAGCCATTTTTGTTGGGATTTATTTATCTTCTATAATTGAAACTTTGTAGCATTGAGTGGAGGCCAAGGCAGGCCAGGGCTGTGGAAACTTGGCTTCCTTCATCGCCAGGGGTAACTCAACCCTCCTACTCTCTCCAGCTCCGTGGCTGCTGCCATTTTTGTTGGGATTTATTTATCTTCTATAATTGAAACTTTGTTGCCTTAAGCGGAGGCCAAGGCAGGCCAGGGCAGGTGGAAAGCTTGGCTTCCTCCATTACCGGGGAAAGCCAAGCCTCCTGCTCTCTCCATGGCCGCAGCCATATTGGTTGGGTTAATTTGCATACTCGCTCCTGATTGGCTTGTGGGTGTAGCAGAGGTATGGTCAATTTGCATATTATTCTTTTATTAGATAGGACTGGAGGCCCGATGCATGAAATTCGTGCAAGAGTAGGCCTGCCTTCCCCCGGCTGCTGGCACTGGCTTCCCTTGCAGCCCTGGCTTCGTCCGGAAGGACATCCGATCTAATTAGCATATTACGCTTTTATTATTATAGACATTCCCTACACTGTAATTGACATCCCTGTGACTGTTTTTTTCACCCATCCCCACAATCCTCTTCCATCTGACAACCATCAATTTGTTCTCTGTAGCTGTAAGTTTATTTGTTTTTTAGATTCCACATAAGTGAAATCATGTAATAGTTGTCTTTCTCTATCTGACTTCATTAGCATAATACCCTCTAGGTCCACCCATGTTGTAGCAAATGGAAAGACTTCCTTCGTTTTTATGGCTGAGTAATAGTCCATTGTATCACAAGTTCTTTATTCAATTGTCTATCAATGAACACTTAGATTGTTTCCATAACTTGGCTACTATTATTAACACTGCAATGAAAATAGAGGTGAATATGTCTTTTCAAATTAATATTTTGTATTTCTTCAGATAAATACCCAGAAGTAGGATTGCCGGAACCTGTGGCAGTTCTACTTTAAATCTTTTGAGGAACCTCCATACTGTTTTCCACAGTGGCTGCATCAATTTGCAATCCTACCACTAATGCCTGAGGGCTCCCTTTTCTCCACATTCTTGCCAACACTTATTTGCTGATTTATTGGTGATAGCCATCTGACAGGTGTGAGGTGGTATCTCAATATGGTTTTAATTTGCCTTTCCCTGACAATTAGTGATGTTGAGCATCTTTTCATATGTCTATTGGCCATCTGTATGTCCTCTTTGAAGAAATGTATATTTAGGACCCCAGCCCATTTTGTAATTGGATTGTTTGGTTTTTGTTTTTTGGTGTAAGTTATATGAGTTCCTTATATATTTTGGATATAAATAAGCAGCTTTATTTACAACGCAAGTGTTGAACTTACCTAGATGCTACAGCCCAACCTGGCAGACCAAATCTTTCATAATCTCCTCCGTAAATATCACGGACCAGCTTGTCAGCATGGGTGCTGTCACCTTTGGATGCCATTTCAAGAGCCTCTTCAAAACTTTCACAGCCAGTCAATAAACTGCATAAGCCCAGAAAGGTACCTCCTCCAAGGCTAAAGAAAATAAAGAAACTCTATGAGCTGCATTTATACACTGTATTCTTTCTCCAGAGTACAAGGATGGAGCACTTATTTATTCAATAAACACATAGAAACAACATATTGCTAATGCTTAGTGTTGAAATATTAACATAATGAGGAAAGGTTAAAAACGCTTAGCAAAACCTAACTGGTCAGGTCGAAGAATAAAAGGAAAAAGATCACTTGGTCGAAACAACATGAGGACAGGAGGGTCTTTCATATCTTCCAATAACTTCATCTGATCCTTTATACTTTTTACTGCTAACAATAAATGTTCTTATGTGCATGTGAAAGGATTAAGTGCTAAAAATGTGTACCATCTGAAGTGAAAGGAGAAAACTTCTGATTCTATATGATTTTCAGGAAATGATTTTGTGGAAGGCCTATTTATTTGGCCTGACAAGGCTGAAAGCAGTTCAGTGCTACATTACCATTTACAGGACCCAGAAATAAACACAACAAGATTTATGTCAGGCTGGGCATCATGTTAAGATAGAAGTTTACTTGGTTCTATTATTCTTCTGGATATGCTCACAAAATAAAACCATGTCTCTCTAATCCCTAAAATCAAAGCCTGTGCTCCCTCGTCTCACCTAAACTTCGAACAAGTTCTATCCTTGAATCACAGTTGGAATTTAGTGAATAGGCTGAATTTCTGTCTTTTAGAATCAATTTAAGTAGGCAATACAGTCGTCCCCTCTCATCTGTGGGGGACACTTTCCAAGACCTCCAGTAGATGCCTGAAACTGCAGATAGTAATGAACTCTATTTTTCCTATATGTACCCATAATAAACTTTAATTTATAAACTAGGCACAGTAAGCGATTAACAGTACCTAGCAATGAAATAAAACAATTCTAACAATACACTGGAATAACAGTTATGTGAATGTGGGCACTCGTTGTCAGGGGACCCCGGGCTGACGTCTTCCCATAGGCTCAGTGCTTCTGGGGCACCACCTTGCCATGAGTCAGAAAACAGGTTCTGCTCACCTTCCACCCTCGAGTTTAATGCCTTTTTCACTTAACTAAGCACTTATCACGCACTGTTGCTGTAACGTTGGCAGTTGGAGGTGTGATAGCAAAACTAGCAGGCAATTTTTTTCTCCTTCACAATTTTAGGGATAGAAAATTTGTTCCCCTCAGCATACGATTTCTTTCATTTATTAAGTCGAGAACTTTCCCTTAAAGAACTTTAAGGCTTCTTATTGGCATTTCTGGATTTCTAGCATCACTGCTCTTGTGCTTTGGGATCATTATCCTAATACTAGAGGCCCAGTGCACAGGTAGGGACCAGCTGGCCCACCGGGGGACGGGACGTGGGTGGTTGGCTGGTCAGCCCCGCCTCCTTGTCTAACTCCTGGTCGAGGGGACAATTGCATATTAGCCTTTTATTATATAGGATATAAAAACCCTGGGTCCGTCACATCCACAACTGGAGGCTCAACCAACCGGAAGTCAGTCCTGCAATTAACGCTGGGTTGCTGTGGCGACCCAGCACAGACTACTACAGTTGCAGGCACAGTGACCCAGCACTGACTGCTGAGGGGGCTGTGAATCAGGCCCAGAGAGAGGCCTGAAGAGAAAAGAAGGGTCTGATCTGTAGCCTCTGTGGCAGCTGTTGATCAGCACTTGCCTCTTTCTTTCTGGGTCTGGCCAGCAGCTGTGCCTCCATTTCTGTCCAGGTCTCCACCAGGGCAGCTGATCAGCCCCGCCTTTCTAATCAGGCCCCATTGATAGGCCCAGAGATGCTGACTGGCATAGAAACAGACCAATCAGAACAAAATCTGGGTGAACTGTGAGGAGCCAATGGCTGCCTGGGAGGCGGAGCTTTTGACGCTGACTGGCATAGAAACCGACCAATCAGAACCAAATTGGCCTGCAGAGGAGGGCAGTTGGGGGCGAGATCAGGCTGGCAGGGGAGGGCAGTCAGGCAGAGGCAGTTGTGGGCGATCAGGATGGCAGGGGAAGGCAGTTGGGGGTGATCAGGCCAGCAGGGGAGGGCAGTTGGAGGCCATCAGGCCGGCAGGGGAGCGGTTAGGGGGTGATCAGGCAGGCGAGCAGTTAGGAGCCAGCAGTCCTGGATTGTGAGAGAGTGCAGGCTGGGCTGAGGGACACCCCCCTGCCCAGTGCATGAATTTCGTGCATTGGGCCTCTAGTTATTGAATAAAATAATTACTTTATGTAAGCGCTGCAATGGAGATAGATTCTTAACCACCACAAAAATAAAATAATTTTATTAAATTTAAGTATTATTTAAATAGGAGTGCTACTTTAAAATTGAAACGAGGCCCTAGCTGGTTTGGCTCAGTGGATAGAGCATTGGCCTGCGGACTGAAGGGTCCTGGGTTTGATTGAGCCCATGCCTGGGTTGCAGGCTCGATCCCTGGTGGGAGGTGTGCAGGAGGCAGCCAATCATGATTCTCTCTCATCACTGATGTTTCTCTCTCTCTCTCTCCCTCCCTTCCTCTCTGAAATCAATAAAAAATTGAAACGAATTTTCCACAGATCAACCTGAAATATGCCCAAATCGATCTAAATTAAATAAAGAGGAGTCTCCACCCTCCTTAAATGTCAATCAAGTATATATCAGAATCATAAGAAAAAATTTAAAATCTCATTTCACATTCATGTTTCAGGTACTACAGAAAATTTGAAGGGATATTTGGAACATTAATATTATCCTAAAAAGCGCATACTAATTCATCCTATAAGAATTAATTACAACATTACCCAATACTCTGCATTAAATCAGCAGATGGCAAGCTTTAGGCTTAAATACACCTATAAAAATGTGAAAAATAAGGGAAGAAGCAAAATGCTTTGGAAAATAAAAAAGTCATTGGAACCATTCCAGACAAAAATTCAATTCATGTGTTTATTGAACTTAGGGAGAAAGAAAGAGAGAGGGAGAGAAAGAAACACTGATATGAGAGAAACCTTGATGGGAAGCCTCCCTTATGCACCCTGACCAAGAATGAACCCACAACCTGGGTATGTGCGTTGACCAGGAATTGAACCGGCAATCTTTCGGAACACAGGATGATGCTCAACTGGCCAGGGCAAAAATTCACTTCACTTAACATTATGGGAATTTTAATGCCAATTGGCACTAATGAAATTTCAATATTTGTTATTTACCTTGTCCCAGTTACTCGTTTATAGTTGTCTTTGGAATGGACTGCTAGAATACTGACTCCCGAGCCAATGTTCACTACCAGCAATGGATAGGGGTCATCCAGGTTAAAAGGCATCTTTTGGCATCGCTCAGGTTCTGAGGCATTAGCAAAATAATAGCACTCTGCTTGTCCATTGAAACTGACAGAATCTATGTACAGCAAGCCCTTTACAAGACAGTCAAGTTCATCCAGTTTGTGCAGGTGGAGGTTTCCAATCTGTAAAAGAATACCAACAAATTTTATAAAGTGAACAAAAACCAGCATTCAAAATACTGACTCAGTTATACTGTGTAATTTTCATGTACTTTACAAAACTTCAAAATCATCTACGACCCCCACATTATTACTTTTTCGTTTTGTGTCAAATTCTCTTTGGGACTTCATCTAGTCCAGTGGCCTCAGTGACGGTGGTGGTATCTCTGGAGGCATTTTGGAAATCTGTGGGGACATCTTAGTTTTCACGGAAATGGGATAGAGGGACCAAACTAACATTCAGTCGCAGGGACTTGGGATGCCTGACATCTCCCCTGGCTTTTGGAAAATATGCCTAAACAAACCGGTCTCAAAGTCATAAAATTTATGTTTAAATTACTCAATAAATTGAAATCAGGATTATCAATTAAAGAAAAAAATTAATAAACATTTAGATTCTGAAATTATCCTAAATTGCAAAAGGGGTAGTTTATGTGAGCCATATGTAAGTGATCACTTCTGTTCTAGTAACACTTTTTTTATATGAATTGAGAAGTTAAATGGCATACATGCATATTTTCAAGGAAAAAATTAGTCCCAAATACCAGCTTTTAAATCTTGATTCTAATGAAAAGGACCAGAAGCCTGGCAAACCTCTACTAGCACAGAAATTAACACTTATATAGCCCTCTTGCTATATCCAAATAATTGCCTTTGAGACAGCAAATAAAACCAAGAAAAAAGGGGTAACAGGGACTTTCAATCAAGTGTCTACTAATCAGAAGACATTGGCTTCAGTTGGGGTTAGGGAAGGAGATGGCTATGGGGGAGATGACTATATGGCTCAAACTCAAAACCTGCAAACATAAAACAATAATAGAATAATTCAAGCCACATTTCTATCTGGCTTTGTACACTGTCAAATTCATTAAAGTTTTTTAAGTCCCTAACAAGAGCAGGTTTTTAGCAAATATCACGTACAACAATAACCCCAAATCTGGCACTTCTTACTGAACTTATAAAAGTGTTTAAATGCCCCAAATCAAAAGCTAGTCATGAATCAGCAGGAGGAACTAAGCTAAGAAATACACTGGTTGGAAACCTAGCCTCATATTTAAAAACTGAAGAGACTGGGTACCAATTTTTGGCTTTGAGTAACAGACACCTACTGTGCGAAAATCTTTTTCAAACTTGTAAGCACCACCTCCTGTAGCACATAGCACCGTGTGTAATGTGGAGAAGTTTTTATCTCTTCCCATTTGGATAAAAGTAGGCAGGTCCTGGGTTGGAAATCTGATAAAGTGCAGGTTCCCTCTTCGGCCAAAAAGTGTTAAATCCTTCAGTTCAAGGTGTACATCCCGAATACCTGTGGATCCGTATGCTACATTAGAAGTCAAATATTTCCGGATACTTTTCAAGCTCTCAACTTCTTCTTGTTCTTCCTCTGCTGTGATATCAATCGGTTCAAAATATGAGAGTTTTACTAGAGTTCCCCCAATGTCCATGCCAAACCATGGGAAAGCTGTGGATAAAAACAGGAAAAATATATAAATACTAGTGGCCTGGTGCACGAAATTTGTGCACGGGGATGGGGTGTCCCTCAGCCCGGCCTGCACCCTCTCCAATCTGGGACCTCTTGGGGGATGTCCGACTGCTGGTTTAGGCCTGATCCCTGGAATCGGGCCTAACCCGGCAGATGGATATCTCTCGCAATCCGGGACCGCTGGCTCCTAACTGCTCACCTGCCTGCCTGCCTGATCGCCCCCAACCACCTCTGCCTCGGCCCCGCCACCATGGCTTTGTCCAGAAGGTCTCCTGGTCTAATTAGCATATTACCCTTTTATTAGTATAGACTAGTAGCCCTGCGCACGAATCTGTGTGCCAGTAGCTCTCTGTGGGGCCTGGCTGCTCCGCGCCCACTGCCCAGAGGCCCACCCGCAGCCGGGCGCGGAACACTTGCTGCAGCAATGAAGCAAGCATTCCGCCAGGCCGCTTACTCTGCCCATTTTCAGCAGCTGCCCCCCCCCCCCCCCCGCACCTCACCCCCAGACTGGGTAACTCCGGTGGGGCTGAGAGGACTGGGTGCCGCCATCTTTGTGACGAAGTGATGGTTAATTTGCATATTACACTTTTATTAGATAGGATATTTTTGAAATGCAAATTAGAAATGAGTTAATTAGCCACAAACTTCATTTACCCTCAATCATGCATTAGTCCATAATACTTATGGGGTAAAACATAACACCCCTTCTCCCTTCAAAATGTTTTTATATCTTTTCTAAAACCCCGTACAGAGAATGCTTGGCCCAGGGCCTTTTAATTCCTACCAAGGCATTCCTTTTTCATTTATGAAATACTTATCATAAACATATAAGCCCTGCCGGCGTGGCTTAGAGCATCGACCTATGAACCAGGAGGTCATGGTCCGATTCCTGGTCAGGGCACGTGCCCAGGTTGCAGGCTCCATCCCCAGTGTGGGGCATGCAGGAGGTGGCCAATCAATGATTCTCTCTCATCACTGATGTTTCTCTCTCTCTCTCCTTCCCCCTTCCTCTCTGAAATCAATAAAAACATTAAAAAAAAGTTATGTATCAACTTTCTCCCCCTCATTCAAATAAATCAGCAGGAGCAAGCAGCAATACTGACGGTCAGAGGGGGCATTCACAGCCAAGTGTTTGCCTGGATAAACATATTTAAAGAAAATAATATGGAATAGGCCCAATTGATCCAATAAAGCAGATTCCTTCAGAATTTTCCAAATCTGTTGAGCAGATATTAGGGTACTCTTCAATGGGCATTAGATAAAATAAGGATCCTTCTCATATTACATAACCAAAATGAATTCTCCCATTTGATTAATGCTTGATTACAGATTTCATGGGGGGTGGGGTGTAGAAATCACTACTGCCACATAAAGATAGAAAAATCCGTACAAGGTGATATTAAGCTAAAAATCTTTTATTTTCTAAAACCCAAAATTTATTAAAATCAGTTAACTGTCACAGTTGTTCCTTCTGGGCCTTTGTCCGTGTCAAACACACAGGTATCAAAATATACATACAAATAACAATGTTACTCAGAGAGCAAACTACAAAGCTGAGGCAGCATTACCAGGATCAAAGTTCATGCCATTTCATTTTCAGTCAGAAGCCTGACAGCTCCTAGGTTATAAATACCTGAATGTTGTTATTCTGAAAAGCAAAAAGTCCAGTAACACGTGAAGGACTTTTATTTTATTTTATTTTTTTTAAAATATATTTTATTGCTTTTTTACAGAGAGGAAGGAAGAGGGAGAGAGAGTTGGAAGCATCGATGAGAGAGAAACATCAATCAGCTGCCTCCTGCACACTCCCTACTGGTGATGTGCCCGCAACCAAGGTACATGCCCTTGACCGGAATCGAACCCGGGACCCTTGAGTCCACAGGCCGACGCTCTATCCACTGAGCCAAACCGGTTAGGGCACATAAAGGACTTTTAATTCTTACAATAAACCATGAATAAAGTTATACAGGAACCTTACTGCCCAGAAAAATACTTCAGGTTTATAGATAAAATATTGGAGAGTAAGAAATTATCTACTTCTCTAAAGCTATGCATGAGCATCAAGGTTTTTGACCTTAAAGGTATGTCAACGGCCATTCCAAAGTCCATTAACTTTGGAGGAGCAGGCAGTAAAAAGGCTCCGTGAATGAAGTCCTATTTCCAAAGTCTAGATTGCAGGGAAGTGTTAATTGTTTGACTCTTTCTTAGAGAGAAAATAACTGTTTGGGTATAATTCTCACTAAAACGATTTATTTAAAAAATATCTATTTTATTGATTTTTTTAGAGAGGAAGGGAGAGGGATAGAGAGTTAGAAACATCGATGAGAGAGAAACATCGATCAGCTGCCTCCTGCACACCTCCTACTGGGGATGTGCCCACAACCAAGGTACATGCCCTTGACGGGAATCAAACCTGGGACCTTTTGGTCCGCAGGCCGACGCTCTATCCACTGAGCCAAACCGGTTAGGGCCACTAAAACGATTTAAACGACAACAAAAAACATCTCCCCGGCTTCTCAGGAGGCTTTTGTGGATCTACTGGCATGAAACTACCAGATCTGCCCTATCTCAGGAATAAAACATCATACAGAAAGTAAAAAACATTTATAACATAAAGACAGCTATGTTATATTATTCTAGCATATTCCACCTCATTTGTTTTAAACATTGAAGACTGTAAAATGTGTATGGTACACAAGGCACACAAAAATGACACAATCATCAACAACCAGGACCTCATGAAACAGAATAGAATATTTATTGCCATCCAATTTTCAACGTTTGGGAGACCCACTTGTTGTATATTGGTCTACTCTAGACACACAGAAGGTTCTATGAAGTAACTAAATTAAAGTGGAAAAATAATGCAATTTCCTTAAGGGTTATTGCCCATAGAGGTAGCTTTTATATCAATAGCGCAAAAAACCCGTGATTCCTCTCATATCTAGCCTATTAGCTATGTCTGTTCTTTTAGTGCTGTCTGCTCTAAAAAGGTTAGCTAAAGATTCTAAATTGCAGATAATAAATTTCTTAGTAAACTAGAACATTACATGTCCCTTCTATTTCTAGTAAATCTCAATTACGCCAATTTTCTTCTTACTATTAGGAAGGTAGGGACTGAAACTCAGCCAGTGGCTCCAAAAAAAAAAAAAAAAAAAAAAGCCACCATTTGCATAGGGATAGGGAGGGAGCCTTTCAACTCAGCAGAGTTCTGGAATTCATTTCCTTATACCAGGGAAACAATCACCATTAAGAAATATGGAGGCCCTGGCCGGTGTGACTTGGTTGGTTGAACACCTGTGTACCTAAAGATCCCTGGTTCGTCCCAGGTCGGGTGTGTATCAGAGGCAACCGACTGATGCTTCTCTCACATTGACGTTTCTCTTTCTCTCCCTCTCCCTTCCTCTAAAATCAATAAAAAAAATTAAGTTCCTCTTAAAATAGCAATTGGTCTAACGACTAACTTTTACATTTTCCAGTGCATTAAAATATTAGTTTCCTAAGAAATCAGACAAGTAACTAGCTTTGTTGCTTCTAGCCAAGGGACAGGTTAAAAGCAGGTCATCGGTGCACAAGGAGCCTACTTACTGCATATGACCTAAACGTTTCTTTTCTTTTTTAATATTTCTTTATTGATTTCAGAGAGGAAGGAAGGAGGAGAGATAAAAACATCAATGATAAGAGAGAATCATTGATTGGCTGCCTCCTGCATGCTTCCTACTGGGGATTAAGCTTGCAACCCGGGCATGTGCCCTTGGCTGCGATCGAACCTGGGACCCTTCAGTCTGCAGGCGGATGCTCTATCCACTGAGCCAAACCGGCTAGGGCAACCTAAACGTTTCTTATCTTTTGAGAATAAAACTCTCCACTACCAAGGTGAAAAAATGAACCAAAAGACACATTTCAAAAATAAAACACACATTCCGTAAGTATAAGCACTGCATTGATGGCAAATATACATTACCTTCTCTAGACTGAGAATTTTCTAGAATCTCCTGTGATCTGTGTATTTGGTTAAAAACACAACAACAACAAAAACAACAGCTACCATTCTATTTCTGACAGGAGCCTAAGAGAGCTGCCAGTAGTTCCCCATAAATTACAAAATATCCAGAACTACGATAAGCATAGAATAATACCAAGAATTCCGTTTCTTATCAGATAGATTATGTAAACAGCTTTAGATAGATATCTAGCCACAGGGGTGACTGTTAACTTCAAAAAAAGCTGCATTATAAAGTTTGGTATCTTGCTAAGTACTGGTAAAGGGATGGAAGAGAATCATTAAAGAGATATTTAATTGCTATTGGCCCAATGCAAATTTCAGCCCAAGGGGATCCTATGCCAAATTAGATTTGCATTTCCCTTATAGCTAGGTACAGTGAGCATCTTTTTAGATACCTGTTGGTTCCCTGTATGTCTTCTTGGGAAAAGTGTCTGTTCAGGTGCTCTGCCCATTTTTAGATTGGATTATTTTGGAACTTGTGCAGTTATAGGAGTTCTTTATATATTTTGGATATTAGCCAGTTATCAGAGGTATCATCTGCAATATGTTCTATTAGGTTGGATGCCTTTTTGTTTTGTTGATGGTTTCCTTTGCTGCGCAGAAGCTTTTTAGTTTGATGTAGTCCCACTCCTTTATTTTTGCTTTTATTTCCCTTGCCTTTGAGGTCAAGTTCACAAAACCCTTCTGAGATCAAGGTTCATAAATTTAGTATGTTTTCTGAAAGTGATAATTCTTAAGTAGTGACTCAACTTACAAGGCCAATCAAATTATACAGACACAAACTACAAATAAATGCTATATCATTCTCTCTGGTTTTGACAAAATTTCAAGTACCTTACTGCTTGGGTTATCAAAGCACAGACTCAAAAACCTAAAAATATCTGTACAATGGGAAAAATATTCTCAGGTGAGGATTAACTAACTAACTAACTAAATAAATAAATAAATATCACTTTGTTAATCATGTTTACATGCCACACAAGAAAAAAAAAGGCTGAAAAAGCCTTTACCTTAATAAATCATGTCAGTTGAGGTGCAGAGGAACACATGATTGTTCAGATTTTTAGTATCTTTAATATCTAATATTTAAGCGGTGTGAAAAACCGCTTATGGCAAATCCAACAAATATTGCCATTATTTTGGTTCTCATATTTTAACTAGCAAAAAACTTTCACTAGGTTAATGTTTGACTTCATCCTTCTCCTGGAATTTAACTCACACATAATTGCAAATGATTTTCTTTTTGTTATATAATCTAGAGGATGAAACCAATTCCTTTTCCTATTTTCTAGTTAAATAAATGCATTTGTAAATAACCTGGTCACATATTAGAGATGTATCTAAAGGAAACTGTTTTCTAAACCTTAGGTGTATAATGTAAGAAAGTGTATGAAGACAAAGTCACTTATTTAACCAGTCTGAGATATAGCTTCTAGTTAGTGGTGTGCTGTAGGGGCTAAATGATTCAATGCACATAGTGCCTTACACATACTAGGTGTTCACTAAATTTATAATTTAAAAACCCTATACAAGTACTCAAAAACAAAACAAATACATATCTAATATCTAACCCGAGTGATTTAAAAAATTAGAAGTAACACTTTCCAGCCATATATATATGTATATATATATATTTTTTAATTTTATTGATTTCAGAGGCAGAGACAGGGAGAGAGAGAGAAACATCAATGATGAGAGAGAATCATTGATCGGCTGCCTCCTGCACGCCCCCTACTGAGGACCAAGCCCACAACCTGGACTTGTGCCCTTGACGGGAATCAAACCTGGGACCCTTCAGTCCGAAGGCTGAGGCTCTATCCAATGAGTCAAACCAGCTAGGGCCCCACTCAATTCTTTGTGGTAAAATAAAGAACATCTTAGGTTTTTCTGTGTGTGAGAAAGAAAATATGAACTGTCCTGGAATTATATATACCTGGAGCCCTAGACGGTTTGCAGGCTCCCTCTTGGCCCAGGTGGTCAGGACTCAAGCAGGAGGCAACCAATCAATGTGTTTCTTTCACATCGATATTTCTCTCGGTCTTTCCTTCTCTCTTCCCCTCTCTGAAAATCAATGGAATAATATCCTCGGGTGAGGATTAAAAAGAATTGAGTAAAGTCACCATTTATTTATTTAAAAGCCAACTTTTATATTAAGAAACTGAAAATGTTATTTTAGATTTCTAAATCAAATTAACTGGCTAGTTTTTCAGCATGACCCTATTTTAACATTCATGGTCTCACAATGTAGTAATAGCCAACTTACCTTTTTAATCAATAGGTGTTCTTTCATTTCTCAACCTAAAGTTTGTTTTACAAACTTTTAATTATCACCTTTGTTGAAAACACCTTTGACTGAAGTGGTATTCATACCTGAGTGTAAGTTTTCCCAAATCCAAGTAACCAAATCACCATCATGGCAAAAAGAAAAAAAATACCTTAAGAGTTAGAATCTGGGCCTGTCAGAGGTAAACTCCACTAAATGGAAATTCTAAGACAAGTACAGAAAATGTATGTGTTGAGGGAAGATGTCCAAGTGTTTTACATACTGCATGTATTCAAGATTAGTTTAATTCAGCTAATGTATTACTTTGTCATTTGAGCCTTCACATCACTACTTTAAAGAACTCTTTAGCACAAGAAATCATCATTAGCGTTTTAAAAAACTTGGCAAATATAACTACCAGATCAGAAAGGTTTGTGTTTCTAGGTATGGAGACTATGCCCTATGGGTGCAGAAGAAAGAATATGAGGCTATGAGTCAGCGGACCTGAGGCCCTGACCCTCCTTAGCACAGTTGGTTGGCTCTGCATTGCAAGAGTTACTCTGGGGCTCAACAAGTTCAATTTCCTCATCTGTAAAATTAAGATCTATTTATTTTACATTTAAATAACAATTAGCAGTTTTCAGGATGCTCTGGTATGTTGCCTCTCCTTTGAGGTTCACAAGAAACCTGATGATAGCCCTAGCTGGTTTGGCTCAGTGGATAGATTGTTGGCCAGAAACTGAAGGGTCCCGGTTCGATTCCCCGGCGCACACCTTGGATGCAGGCTCTATCCCGGCTTGGGTCGGTACCTGTGCGGGAGGCGACCAATCCATGTCTCTCTCACATGGATGATTTTCTCTCTCTCTCCCACCCCAATCCTTCCACTTTCTCTAAAATCAATGTGGCGGTGGGGGGGGGGGGGGTGGAAATATCCTCAGGTAAGGATTAACAAAACAAAAACAAAACCTGATGGGCGGGAAACGATCAGTGCTGCCTTTTATCAGTTTTCTTAGAACTGCTGGATCACTTGAGACACTCCCCAACCTGGAGACTATAAACACAATTCCACGATTCTCCACATTCCTAGTTGCTCTGGAAGAATGCACTTGAAAGTATGACAATCCCAATAGCTGAGTGATTAAGCCGTTTACAGAAGTAAAATGTTTTTAAAAGGCTAAAATTAAACGAAAGCAAATAAAAGTTCACCTGCTCGTCCAAAGAATGTTTTGCACATATAGTTGTAAAAATATCTGAGTATTCACCAAAATACTTAAGAGTGGTTAATAGTTGTTAACCAGTAACAGTGGTTAGCTTGGAGGGGCCGAAATGCCTGCAATTTTTATCTTTTTGTTTTTTAAACAAACATAAACTAGTTTTTATGCTCAACAAGAGTAAGTTACCGGCAGGTTACAGGCACAGGCCTTTAAAAGCTCTAATTATAACAACAGTGACAATACCCTGGAACCCACCGGGATTTCAAGGACACAAGCAGAAAGCCCAGAAATCAGTAACTGCTCCAGCGCAATTTGACAGCCATGACCACCCATTTTCAACACGACAGCAGAGGAAGCTGGGAGCGGGTGCTGGTGGCTCCAGTTAAAAATTCCCTCTTGCACCGCCCAGGCCTCGAGGAGGAAGTGGGAGAAAAGGGCCAGGGGGGAGGAAGGCGTTTGCATGCAAGTATAGGGGGGTGAGGCGATGGGGCCTCCAACCCTGTGCCCTAATGGTCCCCTGCCCCAACCCGTGCAGCGCACCGGCGGTGGGCGACGGGCTTGGAACCCGGCCGCTCTGCCAAGGGGCTTCCAGACGGGGCCCAAGGCGCTCTCCCAACCCAGGGAGCCCAAGCCCCTCTTACAGGGTTTCTTGGCATCCTTGATCTTCATGGCGACGGCCTGAGGGGCGAGGGGCAGCCTGGGGTTCGGTGCACGGAGGGTGGTGGTGGTGGCAGCAACTCCGGAGGTGGCTAGGCCCTGCGAGGAGGCCCAGCCAGTTCTTCCCCTTTAGCTGGCCGGGCGGGGCCGGCGGGCGGGCGGGCCTAGGGCGGGACGGTGGCGCTTGAGGCGAGGCGAGGCCGGCCCAGGGGGTGGCCCCCCAACCCCTGAGAGGGGCGGCCAGGACCGAGCGAGCTGGGGAAGGCCGCCGGTCTCGCCTCTCCGGGGGCCCACCGGGGGCCCACCCCCTGCAGCTGCTCCAAACAAAAGGCCCCGGTCCCCCAGCTGCCACCGCTGCACTGAGAAATAGCCCGCCCAGGCTGAGCGTCCACGTGACGCGAGCCCCCCTTCTCCCAGCTTGCGGCCCGGCTGCTGGGGATTGTAGTTCTCCGGGTCGCGAGGCCCTGCTCTTTGGCTGCAGAGGTTTAGATGGACTACAAAGCCCAGGATGCATTGCGGTCGCCCCTTCGAGGCCCCTCCCATTCGAGAGATGGCCTTAGAGTGGGCCCAGAGAGAAGGGGGCGGGGCCTTAATCACGCCAGTGAGGAGGCGACCAATGGTGACTGATGTGGGCGGGCTGCGAAGTCCAGGTCTTGGGCCTCTGCTCGCTGAGGAAAGAGCAGAAGGGGAAGAAAACTCTGCAGGTACCGTCATAGCTGTACTAGAAGTTGCAGAAAAGCTGGCCCTTGTGCCATGGAAGGCGCAGAATCCAGGGCTCTTAGGCCACTCTTAAGACAGACCATTAAATACATTTACAAAGGGATCCCCCGGCTTAATAGTGACACCTCAAATACTGGAGTTGGAGTAATGATGCTGATAGTAACAATGGCAATAGTAGTAATAGGTGACATTTGTTGGATGCTTACCATGTCCAAGGCACTCTGCTAAGTACTTTTGGCGAATTATTTGATTGACTTTAACAACCTTGTGTACTACGAACCATTATTCTTTGTTATGGTGTCTATCACGCATTTTGAAAACGGGGCAGGATGTGAGAAGTTAAATCACGTGGGGAGCACATGCTCTTTGTCACCATTCCACGGTCCCCTCAGGGGTCCTCAGCCCAGCTCCTTGCTTCCAGAGAAGAAAATTAGACACTCGAGTTCTCATAGTAGAGCCAGGGCACCCCTTTCCCTCTGCCTCCTAGATTGTGAGTCCTCCAGCTGGAAGGGGAAGGAACAGCATTGGGGATCTTCTTCTGGCTTTCCCTCCACATCTGTCCCCCAGTTGACTGACCAGGAATTCAGCGACTTTGGCAACCAATGGTTTGAGAATTGGCAGTGGAGGACTGAGCCTTAGTGCCCCTTCCTTGAACCGGATAAGCCAAGGGTTATGAATAAGGCCAGGAGGGGACATCCATTATCACATAAGCGCTGGCACTTGGCAAGGTACTTTCCTTCTTAAATTTTAAATTTAATCCTCACCACCACCCATTGAAATACAATTATTAAGAACTCAAACGAGTTCACATTTTGGTTCTACAAATTGGTAATATATTTAGGCAAATGATTTCATCTCTCTGGCTCTCATTGGAAATAATGGTGCCAATCACATTTCATGCCACTGAGATGGGGATTAGATGAAAAAAGCCATATAAAGTGCTTAATGCATTGCCTGGCATAGTTTGTCACCATGGTATGGATAAGTAAGTGCCATCTAGGTTTATTATTGTACTAGAGGCCCGATGCACGAAGATTCGTGCAAGAACGGGCCTTCCTTCCCCTGGCTGCCAGCACCACCTTTGCTCCGGCCCAGAACCGTCTTTCTGCCTTCCCACGCTGCCCAGAGGCCTGGAGCGGCTGGGGCGGTGCGGAATGCCTGCGTTGTTGCCATGGCTGTTACAGAAAACCAGAGAAGAACCAAGCAATACTTAGAGAGATGGAGTTACATTTATTACGCGCGGGTCCAGAAGAAAATGTCTCTCAAATTCTGGGCCCCAACATGGAGGAATTTTCCCTATTTATATATTTTTACCTTCTTTGTCTCCCAAATATGGGGTGTTTCCGGCTCCCTTTGCAAGTTCTTAAAGAGCCCCTATGTATTGGGGCCTTGAGACCTCAACCAAAGGCCTGGCTTGGTGCCAGCACTGATAATTTTTGTCTGGGGAAGGTTTAATGGCCTCTCTGAAGTGGGAGTAGTCTTATTTTCCTTATTATTTAAGCAAGCAAGCATTTACAGAAGCCAAATAGCAGGGTTAAAATTTCAAACAGCAGTTTTTATATAAGATGGATGCTTCACGGCGACGACTCAAGTGTCCCGCCCCCAGCTGCTCGGCGCCTGTGTATGCAAATTAACCCGCCATCTTTGTTGGGTTAATTTGCATACTCCTGCTTGGCTGGTGGGCGTCGCAAAGGTACGGTCAATTTGCATCTTTTTCTTTTATTAGTGTAGATCAGATCAGTGGTCGGCAAACTCATTAGTCAACAGAGCCCAATATCAACAGTACAACGATTGAAATTTCTTTTGAGAGCCAAATTTTTTAAACGTAAACTTCTTTTAATGCCACTTCTTCAAAATAGACTTGCCCAAGCTGTGGTATTTTGTGGAAGAGCCACACTCAAGGGGCCAAAGAGCTGCATGTGGCTCACGAGCCGCAGTTTGCTGACCACTGGTGTAGATTGTTGTTGTTAACCTTAAGACAAGAAAGAAAGCTTAAGTATTTATCATGCTCAGGTAAGTATTTAGGATTAGGCCCTAGGTCTGATTGGTGCTTTGTGCTTCTTTATCTTTTGTTGTTTGATCCCAGGTTCCACGTATGTTGTTTGGAAATACCTTTATTTTTTTTTTTAAATTTAGATTTTTTAAAATAGAAACATCATTCAGACCTCCCAGATAATGTGACCTGGTAATGTAGCTCTGAGTGGTAGACTTAACCTTGTTTACCCTCTTGTCACTTATTCCCACACAGAACCCTACATGTTCTCAAATGGTCTTGTTCTCCTGCAATTTTATTGGGTGAGAGTCATGATTCCTGATTTGACATGGCTTCAAAGAATGTTCAGTATTCTATATGATCCACCCACTGATTCTGTAAGTCTTGTGTGCACACCCTGTTCTCTATCAACATATATATTTTGGTTGTTTTCCTGCCTCTTAAAAAAAAAAAAAAAAAAAATATATATATATATATATATATATATATATATATATATATATATATATATATATATTTCAGAGAGGAAGGGAGAGGGAGAGAGAGGTAGAAACATCAATTATAAGAATCAGTGATTGGTTACCTCCTGCATGCCCCCCACTGGGGACCAAGCCCAAAACCCAGGCATGTGCCCCCGACCAGGAATTGAACTGTGACCTCCTGGTTCATAGGTTGATGCTCAACCACTAAGCCATGCCGGCTGGGCAATTCCTGCCTCTTTTTCATAGCATTAGCTACCAAATGGGAAGTGATACTGTACCTTATGATAGGCTAGTTATGGTCCAAGGGGAAGGCGAGCTAGAAATAAGAAGTCATCGGCATTTGGGTGAGTTTTGGAAATACAGTCTTGTTAGTTTCTGTGGCCACACATGAACGACTTAGCTAAATGTAGCTTAAAAGTTAGGTTTACACCTGTGATGTTATATGCCAGAAAAACAGTGAATTTCTCATTGTGAGAATTCTAATCTTAGATCAGCCATGGAATTTCTGTGTGACCTTGGGAAAGTTCCTTTCTCCTCTCTGGGATTCAAATTACCCATCTGTACAATGAAATGATTGCCTGAGATTTCTCCCATGTCTGCTTTTTGAGGTTCTCTTTTTCAGGAGCAATACGAGATGTGGTCAATTATGTTTTCCTTTGAGTTTTCCCCAGTGTTATTAAAACGGACAGGTCACCCTGCTTTAGTTTCTGGCCAGAATCTTTCTTCCACAGCCCCTGTCGGCTGTCAGCCCCCTCCCTCCTCCAGCACTGTGTGGTTGACTACATTTTCTCTCTTCTCTAGTATGTTCTCAAACCCTTTCTGGCAGAGTGAGTGTGGGAGCTGTGAAGAGCATCTTGTCTCAATATTTGTCTACCAGAGAGAGTAAATCCATCCCATCTTGCAAAGTGATAGAGTGCCGCGACCTGCACAGCTAGGGTTCAGGATCTGAAGGAGGGGCCATTGCACAAATGAAAACACTAGACAAGAAATATGAATTTAGAAGGCATGGGGGGCCAGGTGGAGACCTCTCTCTTGGAGAGGCACACCGAAGCCTGGCCTTACCCGCTTTTTATTCAGATTTAGATACACATCTTGCCCTCAGTAAAGCACAGCAAACAGGTAGAAGACAAACTGTCTCTAAGGTCAATAAAGTTGAGTAAAGATCAGTAAGGTCCAGTAAACATTTACTTTGAGGCTATTAGGTCAGGAAAATGCTTCGAGCCAACCGCTGTCTCAAAACGAACAATGGTGCGTGGTGTTAGCCCTGCTAATGCTCAAGGTCCATTGGCCTTCCGCGTTCCCTGGTGCTCTCTCCTGCTCCGTGACCCGTGTGCTCGCCTCTTCTCCACTGTCATCTGGCCTTAAGCAGCCGCATGGCCCATGCCCACGCAGACCCCCACACCCACCTGGGAACTGTAGCTGGGAACACAAGCTAAACTGGCCACACGCTGGACTGGACTGGACTTTCATAGGGAGCAGCAATTCCGGGCAGTGGCCTTAATTGTGGCCCTGCTGAGGTCAAGGTTGGACTTCTTCCATGGTGAGACGGACAGAGATGGGACCCCCCCTTCATTTTACATCATCAGTAAATCTTCCCACAAAACCCCATCCTCCCGTGGGGGGGCCTCCGGAAATTATTTTCCTCGCGGCACCTCAAGAACTCCACTTTCACCAACAACACTTCCGCTTAAAGAGACCTTCCAGTGTGTACAGCCCCTTGGAGCACTCTTCTCGTTGTTAGATGGGATGCTGTCCAAGTCATGAAGCACTTAATAAAGCCAATTAGTAGATCTTCACATTTACTTGGTTGAATTTTGCTCTTTAACAGCTATAAATCACCCCAAATATGTGGCTTAAAACAAGACTGATTTTATTTTGTTGCTCATGGTCTGTAGGCTTGACAAGGCTCCGTTTGCCAGTCCTCATTCAGAGTGCCGCATGAAATTGCCGTTGTTTGGCGGGGGCCACAATCATTTCGAAGGTCAGCTTGGGCTCCACCAGTGTAATCCCTCCTCTGGGGATGCATGACAGACTGAGCCGGTTACCTAAGAGCCACGCTGAGAGGCCATGGGCACTTTTTGAGTCAAAAGGGAGCTGGGATTGCGAGACTGGACCATAGGCACGATGGTTAACCAGAGCAAGCCCCCGCGCTGCAGAGAGGTCAGAGGGCAGGGGCATTCTGATTCCTGGTGGCTTTCCATTCTCAGTGTAAGCTCCTCTTTTTCCTGGAGTTGTCCAGGAGAGGTTTCTCTTCCTGGCACATGCAACATGTCACCCTGACCAAACCCGGGAAGGA
The DNA here is from genome assembly GCF_963455305.1 of Plecotus auritus. NCBI lineage: Eukaryota > Metazoa > Chordata > Mammalia > Chiroptera > Vespertilionidae > Plecotus > Plecotus auritus. Next base: position 8,474,337 of record NC_137773.1, on the reverse strand, counting down.
TCTGTGTTCTCCTCAAGGAGTGCTAGGAAGAAGTGAGCATGTAGTGCAGGGCCACGGACTCCTGTGTTCATTTATTTATAACCATTATTATTATTATTATTTTTTTTTAAAATATATTTTATTGATATTTCGCAGAGAGGAAGGGAGAGGGATAGAAAGCTAGAAACATCGATGAGAGAGAAACATCGATCAGCTGCCTCCTGCACACCTCCCACTGGGGATGTGCCCGCAACCAAGGTACATGCCCTTGACCGGAATCGAACCCGGGACCTTTCAGTCCGCAGGCCGACGCTCTATCCACTGAGCCAAACCGGTTTCGGCCCATTATTATTATTTTTAAAAAATACATTCTTATTGATTTCAAAGAGGAAGGGAGAGGGAGGGAGAGATAGAAACATCAATGATGAGAGAGAATCATTGATCGGCTGCCTCCTGCACACCCCCAACTGGGGATTGAGCCCACAACCTGGGCATGTGCCCTTGACCGGAATTGAACCTGGGACCCTTCAGTCTGCAGGCTGATGCTCTATCCACTGAGCCCAACCAGCTAGGGCTGTACCCATGATTAATTCAAGTAAGTCTCTCTTGAACTTCTGTTAGGTGTCAACGTCTGTTAGGCACGGGGTACAAGGTTGACTGGGCACAAGATTGAGTGAGAATCACCCAGAGCCAAGTTCAGATTTCTTTGCCAGTTAGTGGTTGTGTGAAGTCCTCACTTAACTGGGGGTTCCATTTTCTCACCTGGGAAATGGGCCTCGCTTTGTGGAGTTGGGTGTGAAGACTAAGTGATATATGTGTATGTGTAGCTCATATGGCACATGAAAAGCCCTTAAATATTGGAGGGTTTTTTTTTTTTTTTTCCTTGTTCTCTTACATCACAGTTGACTTTTGGGGCTGGATAAGTCTTCATGTGGAAGGCTGCCCTGGGTACTGTGGGATGTTTAGCAATACCTCTGGCCTCTACCCACAAGATGGTAGCAACACTCCCGTTGACCCCACGTTGGGATAACCAAAAATGTCTTCCCACATTGCCACATGGGCCCCAGGGGTGGAGACACGGTGGGGAAAATTGCTTCCAGCTGCAAACCACCACTTTAGATGAAAGGCAAAGGCCCAACATCTACCTCTGCCTTTGATTTCCAAATCTGTCTGACCCCCTTTCACTGGGCCTTTTTGTCCAAAACGCAGTGGCATCAGGAGGAAAGTAGACACCAATACCAAGTTGGTAGCGCTGGCGTTCTAGAAAGGAAAATCTGCATGACCCCTTCCCTCCTTCCTTCTCCGGGAGCCAAGTCCAGTCCTGCCTGTTTAATTAGCTCCAGTGATTTCAGCATGAGGCAGGTCTGTTGACCCACCATAGCACTGGCAGGAAAAACAGGCTTGGCCAGATCTGACAGTGCAGAGAAATCCGAGCCTTTCCCCCTTGCTGCTCACCCCGGCCCAGCTCCCCAGCTCGGGTCATGGCTTTGGTGATTCACAGATGGAACATACTTGTCATGGCCTGAGGGAGAGGAAAGGTGTTCTGTTTCCAGCAGTTGCTTCAGGATTTCTCAACAAGGGGCCCTGGGCAAAGCACTCTGATTGTGTAGAAACTGAATTTGCATGGCACAGCCGATGTACCCAGAGATGTGTTGCGTAACTATAAAAATATCTTCGACACTTGATGGAAGTTTGAGTCAGTTGTTTATGTTAAATATCATAGTGATGATGATAATGACTTCATTTGGGGTGAGGGCTTTTTCTTTTTCGTCTTTTATTGATTTCAGAGCGGAAGAGAGAGGGAGAGAGAGATTAGAAACATCAATGAGGAGAGAGGATCATTGATCAATTGCCTCCTGCACGCCCCACAATGGGGATGGAGCCCGAAACCTGGGCATATGCCCTGACCTGGAATTGAACTGTGACCTCCTGGTTCATAGGTCAATGCTTAACCTCTGAGCCATGCCTGTCAGGCAGTGAGGGCTTTTTCTTTTAAAATATATTTTTATTAATTTTTTACAGAGAGAAAGGGAGAGGGATAGAGAGTTAGAAACATCGATGAGAGAGAAACATTTATCAGCTGCCTCCTGCACACTCCCTACTGGGTATGTGCCCGCAACCAGAATTTAACCTGGGATCCTTGAGTCCGCAGGCCAACGCTCTATCCACTGAACCACACCTGTCAGGCAATGAGGGCTTTTTCTTGATGTTCTACTGTCTGAGCCCGTGGACTAGGACTGGCCTGGTTCTCTGATGTCTGTCTCCCCACATTCTCCCTTGATCATTCACTGGCCTTCTGCTGTTTCCTTAGACTCTAAGGTCCCTCAGAGCCTTTGCACCTGGAAGGCATAGTGGAGCACCAAGCATGGTGGAGGGGTGAGCAAAGTAACGTGTGTCTGTAACTTCAGTGTTGAAAAGTATTTAGTACTGCTTCCCATTAACCATCAAAATGACCCAGAGGTGTACTTCACGATAAACTGACTTGGACATAAAAACCTATCTGCTCAGGATTGATACTACGAGGCATTATCGAGAATATGATAAACATCATTGCCACAGATTCCTTTCCTTTAGAGCAACTGCTAGAAAACACATTGGGGGCTTTGGAGGCAGGCAGACCTGGGTTCTAACCCTTGCCGTCACTTATGGCCCTCGGAACCTTGGGCAGGTTCTGAGTCTCCGTCTTATCTGTGAAATGGAAATAATAAAATCTACTTCATAGACTTTTAAAATATCCCTGTGAATAGAGGATACTTCATAAATGGTAGCTAGTTTTTATCGTATTATGGTTTTCACCAATAATTTAAACCAAAATTTGATTTGTTAAAGAAATCACTAACCTGTACAGAAACATCTATCCTATATAGTAAAAGCCCAATATGCTAAGTGTCCGGTTGTCTGGTTGGCCGTTCAACCAATCAAAGCATAATATGCTAATGATATGCTAAGGCTGCTCAACCGCTTGCTATGACGTGCACTGATCAACAGGGGGCAGACACTCTGGTAGGTTAGCTTGCTGCTGGGGTCCAGCCAATCGGGACTGAGCAAGATGGACCAGACACGCCCTGAGCCCTTCCTCTGTCCCTCCCCAGCTGGCCAACCTGTGTCCCTCCCTGGTCCCGATTGTGCACTGGTGGGGTCCCTTGGCCTGGCCTGTGCCCTCTTGCAATCTGAGACCCTCGGGGGTTGTTGGAGAGCCAGTGTTGGCCAGATCCCTCAGGCCTGGCCGAGGGACCCCACTGATGCATGAATTTGTGCACCGGGCCTCTAGTATTACATACACTGAGGCCAGCCAGGAAGCAAGTTGCATAAACTGGTCTCTTGGAAGCAGCTCCTTTTCCGTGATCCCTGAGTGCCTCAAGAGAACCCCACCTGCCCTAACCGGTTTGGCTCAGTGGATAGAGTGTCAGCCTGCGGACTGAAAGGTTCCAGATTCGATTCCGGTCAAAGGCATGTACCTTGGTTGCGGGTACATCCCCAGTAGGAGGTGTGCAGGAGGCAGCTGATCGATGTTTCTCTCTCATCGATGTTTCTAACTCTCTATCCCTCTCCCTTCCTCTCTGTAAAAAATCAATAAAAAATATACAAAAGAGAACCCCACTGGCCTCCAGTTCCCTTTCCCCTGAAAGCAGTGTCTTTGGGACTGGCAGCCTGCAAGGTTCTGGGAGCTCAAAGGAGGCCAGGTCCCTTGGCACACCACCGTGTTTCCTTTCTCATTGCCTCCGTTTTTTGTTTTTTTACATTATAATTTCAGAAATGTTTTATTTCAACTCCAATTTTTAGTTAATGAAAAGAGATAGCATCTTAAGTTTCTGTGGTCTGTACTTAGGTCCCTGAAGTAAATCACTTAAATATTCATTTTTTCCAAGGGATTTTTCTATAATCAAAATAGGTGTGTTTTTTTGTATTATAAGTACTTTTGCTATTATTTTTTCTATTTTTTATTGTTTAAAGTATTACATATAGTAGTACATATATCTCCTTTTTCCCCCCATTGACCTTCCCTCAGCCTCCCCCAGCCCCTATCGCATGCCCTCATCCCACCCCCCGCCCCGTGTCTTGTGTCCATTGGTGTGCTTATATGCATGCATACAAGTCCTTTGGTTGATCTCTTTCCCCCCTTCCCCAACACTCCCCAGCCTTCCCGCTGTAATTTGACAGTCTGTTCAGTGCTTTACTGCCTCTGTATCTATCTTTTTGTTCATCAGGTTATAATGTTCTTTATTTTCCATAAATGAGTGAGGTCATGTGGTATTTTTCTTTCATTGCCTGGCTTATTTCACTTAACGTAATGCTCTCCAGGTCCATCCATGCTGCTGCAAATGGTAAGAATTCCTTCTATTTTACTGCAGTGTAGTATTCCATTGTGTAGATGTACCATAGTTTTCTAATCCACTCATCTGCTGATGGGCATTTCGGCTGTTTCCAAATCTTAGCTATGGTGAATTGTGCTGCTATGAACATAGAGGTGCATACATCCTTTCTGATTGGTGTTTCTAGTTTCTTGGGATATATTCCTAGAAGTGGGATCACTGGGTCAAATGGGAGCTCCATTTTTAGTTTTTTGAGGAAACTCCATACTGTTCTCCACAGTGGCTGCACCAGTCTGCATTCCCACCAGCAGTGCACAAGGGTTCCTTTTTTTCCGCATCCTCGCCAGCACTTGTCATTTGTTGATTTGTTGGTGATTGCCATTCTGACAGGTGTGAGATGGTATCACATTGTTGTTTTGATTTGCATCTCTCTGATGATTAGTGACTTTGAGCATGTTTTCATATGTCTCTTGGCCTTCCTTCTGTCTTATTTCGAAAAGATTCTATTTAGGTCCGTTGCCCATTTTTTTATTGGATCATTTATCTTCCTTTTATTAAGTTGTGTAAGTTCCCTGAGATGTTGGAGATTAAACCTTTATCAGTGATAACATTTGCAAATATGTTCTCCCATACAGTGGGCTTTCTTGTTCTTTTGTTGATGGTTTCTTTTGCGTGCAAAAGCTTTTTATTTTGATGTAGTCCCATTTGTTTATTTTCTCTTTAGCTTCCGTTTCCCTAGTAGCAGTATCGGTGAAGAAATTGCTTTGGCATATGTCTGAGATTTCTCTGCCTGTGGATTCCTCTAGTATTTTTATGGTTTTCCGTCTTATGTTTAAGTCCTTTATCCATTTTGAGTTTATTTTTGTGTATGGTGTAAGTTGGTGGTCTAGTTTCACCTCCGTTTTAATAGGAGAGTGTCAGTGTTAGTGGGTGAGGAAGAAGTGATAAGAGGGAAAAAGGAAAAATTTGAACTTAAATCTAAGTCAGACCCAGTTCTTATTGGAACCCCAGAAACCACCTTCCTCTTTTGGGCAGGACAAAAGGAATGACAATCAAACCATCACTGGGCTTCGGGCTGTGGGTGTTGGGAAGGGGTCTGTGCATTTTGCCTGCCCCATATCCATTCACTCCCTTTAAACGTAACCTGACTTTTCTTTGGGAAACCACCCTTCTCCTGCTCTGGGCCCCAGATCAGCGTGCAGCCAATCAGCACGTTCCATTCCTCCGGCCACAATGATTGGTTCAAGGATGGCAATATAATCCAAAACTAGACCAATGAGGCTGACTTTTGGCATTTTTATTGGCCTCCTTTCCCCACCGGAGCCGCTAAGCTCCAGAGATGTAAGCCACTTCTTCTGCTTCAGGCCTCTATGGGACGCTTAGCAAAGAGTGAAGCCAAGGAGACAGAGACCCCATGCTCACAATGTCATTTTGAGTTCCCCCATCTTGTCAGGCTTGGAATTTCAGCAGATGAGCCCAGTTCCTCAGTTCTTTCTTTTCTTAAATCAAATGGATTTTGTTTTCTAACACTTGAAATCAAGAGATTCTTGAGCAATAGATCTGACTTTGTATTGGAGCGAGAGGAAGAGGAGGCAGCCAGGATGGAGGGGTCTGGGAGCTGTGTCCTGGCAGAAACCTTTAGGGGGGCCAGCAGTGTTCCCCCTGTCAGGACGGCTGTGGCCGGGCAGCCAGTCTCGCCTAGTCTGGTTCGGTGTGCTCTTGGGGCAGAACGAGAGCAAAGAGCAGTGGTTATGGAGGAAGAGATGGTAAGGATGATGGTTCCAATAGTAACTGCTGGTGGAAAGTCCTAGGATGGGAGCGAGCCCTGTGACTAGAGCTGTCTGATTCCAGGAGATTCCAAGAGGCTGGACAGACCCTACGAGGAGGGGGCGGCGGGGTGCAGATTTACACCGACTTGGAGCTCCCGGCTGTTTTGAGAGTTTCAGATTGAACGCAAGAGTTTAAAAAATATCATTGACCTTCGATACCTTGATGGCAAGCTGGAACTCTTCTGGTTCTTGTCTCATGAAGTTTGAAGAATAAATTTCTCGGACAAAGGATTTTAAGCAAAAGCGTGGAAATGTATTGTAAGCCTAGTCAAGCTCCTGCGTAGGGAGGGGTTCCCAAATGAAGATGGGAGAGCCCGTGAGCGTCTTTGTCTAAGGGTTCATAACTGCTGGCCGCTTCTTTGTCTGTTCATTCCACTTTCTAATTGTCCCCCGTGCTTTTCCGAATTGGCGCCGTCCCCCTTTTCCCTGCAGGTATCAGTTTCAAAGCTCACCGGTGCCTGCCCGCCCTTCTTCCCCTTCTCTTGTAACATTCTTGTAAATAGTCTGGCGGCTTGGAGGTGTCTCTGCCAGTCACGCATGCATTCCTCTCCCGTGGGTCCCCCTTTTCCCTGCCCGCTTCTCCTGTCTCTAAAATCCTCTCAGTGGGAACCCCCTGCCGCGTCCCCCGTTGGAAGTTGGGTTCATGCAGGTCCTTTTAACCAGGGAACTTTTCCGGGCTACACGTAGATTTTATCTGTGTGTTTCCTTTTCTGTAGACCTTTGGGTGGCTAGTGGCGGCCTCTAGACCCTGGGCGTTCCTGAAGCTCAGAGGCCACAGGCTCCCCAGGATGCCCAGGGCTGGGGAGCTGAGGGGTGAGCTCCGCCCCCTGCTCCCCCACTAGCCCACTGGGAACGCTCCCTTGCTGCATTGCCACCTCTGGCACGGAGGTGCTGGGCACCGCCTCCCGTGATGGCCTTCGAGAGGGCAGATGCTAGCGGTTCTGTGGCCACGCTTCCTCCTGCTCCCATTTCCCAGGGAGGGTTGCGCCCATCCCCATGTCCCAGTTCTTCAGAGAGGCCTCCCCCGACTTCCCAGCTATGCTGTCCTGTCCTCTGGATTATATTATCTGCCGTTGTCTTTCTTGGTTGATTTGCTGGTTGACACACAGCCAAAGGTTAAAGGTTAAGCTCCAGAACAAGCACTTGGCCCTGACCGTCCTTGGAGGTCTCAGTGCTGAGGCCTCAGCTGGCAGGTAGCAGAGGTTCCAGAGATGCCGGTGGAAGGAATGAGCCGAGGAGGAAGTTGAATCAGGCATCGAAGTGCCCACGAGTCTCCTCTGAACTGAACTGAGGGGCTTCCTCCCCCTGACCCCCGGCAGCCTGTCCGGGACCTGGCCCACCTCGCCCAGCAGACCCTGGCCATGGGCGTCTCGGCTCCCATGTCTGGGGAACTCTGTTTCCACTTCATTGTCCAAAAAACCAATTTTTTTCACTAACTCCACCACATACTTAACCCAGACATCATACATGCAGCAATCTTTCCCCCCAGGGTATGTGAAGGTCAGGAATAAAAATAAAACACAGCTCAGAGCAGGGCTGACCTTTGGTATCACAAGAGCACCCGAGAGCTTGCCTGTGACCCATTCGTTTATTTCAGTGACATCAGCATATGACAGTCTGTTGGGAAAAGCACACTTTTTTATTCATTCTGGGGAAGTGGCACTATAACATTGTTTTAAACACATCTTAATATGTTTCCTCTTAGAACCTATAGTTGAGTTAGAGAAATAAGCTTTGCCAAATGCCCATTTCTAGCTTCCTTGGTCCTGGCTAGCTGGCACCTCGCATCAGCTTTCCCCAGGTGCTCTCTTGGCATCGTCTAAGCCAGAATGGAAAATGTGGGCAAGTGCACCGGCCGACAATGCCCAGCCTCCCGGCCGTCGCGTGCACCGGAGCTGGCTGGGGCGGGGCGGGGGGGGGGGGGGAGAGGGCGGGGTGCGTTCCTGACACCTAGCAGCCCTCTGTCCCGGGGCTGTGTCAGGCCTCACTCTGCCTGGGTGCACCTGGCTCTATTCCTGCCTCTGGTGTTAAGTTGCCAGATGACCCTGGTCTCAGATCTGGACACTCTGCTCTCTGATTCTCCGTTTTCCCACCCACCTGGGACCCCGGGGGCTCCTTCAGCTCTGATATCTGGGACCTTGAGGGGCAGGCCTGTTGACACTAGGGATTCAGCTCCTGGCAAAGGCAGTGGTGACTGCGCAGCCTCTGGGTTCATCTGGTGGTAGATCTGTCTGCGGTGAAGGGCAAGGTTAGCGCATCCCTGTCTGGCCACGCTGGGCTCCCCTGGGGGATTTTCTCCTTTGCTGGCCCTGGGGGATCTCCCCTCCTTTCCTCACCCCTCTCCTCCTTGTCCTCCTCTCTCTGACCTGTCAGACTGGAGTTCCTGCCTATGAGATTGGAAAGGCAAAGCCGTCTTCACAGAGGACCAATTGGCACATCAATAATAGCAACAACAACAGTAATAATAACCACAGCGTCTTACATGTAAGGTTTTTAGTTGACACTTTACAAGAGCTTTTAAGTCCATCATCTCATCAGTCACGTGCGGGCCCCTCAGTGTAGACAAGAGGAGGGCCCTGTCTTCCTTGTCCCTGAGTCCTGCTGAGGGGGAGACAAGGCCCAAGCCCCCTCTTCTGCAACTTGTGTCCCCAGCAAACACTGACCCATTAAGCATGACAATTTCCCAACCGAAATCTTCCTGCCCCGAGGGACTCTCTGTTCTTAGACTTTGGTTGCTCAAATAGGAGGATTTCAGTCTCCCCTTGTTAGAAAAGCTTCATTTGGGGGTGGATTTTTTTAGTGGTCTTGCATTTGGCACTTGGTAAAGTCAGGGCTTCCAAAACTGAGAGGAAGGCTCAAAATCCCTCCCCCTGCCCCCACCAGCCCCCCGAGAGGAAGAGCCTGGTCCTTCTGGCTGGCGCGGCTGATTGGGGCTGGACTCGGGTTTGGACCCGGGGTGATGGGTAGAGAGAGGCCTGGACTCCTGGGGGGAAGAGGGAGGCCACAGCCCCCGAGAGTCCTTCCGGGGGGCAGGGGCCCGGCGGGCTGAGCGGGCTTGGTGCCACCTGCCTGTGCGCCTCCATCTTCCCTCCGTTCCTTCCTCCCTTCTGGATGCTCTGAGCCTTTGGTCCGCCATCGGTCCTCTCAGACCCCCTAGGCCAGTGGTCGGCCAACCGCGGCTCGCGAGTTTGCCGACCACTGCCCTAGGCTCGTCTGTGGGCCCTCAGAGCGGGGGTCCATGCTCTCCCCTGGCCCCTACAGGGGAGGCCCCCAGGAACGGGGACAGAGGGGTGGGTGACGGGAGGTGGGCAGTTGGTGTGAGGGGCCGAGCCCGAGGGGGGCAGGGGCAGCTGAGGTGGCGGAGAGACAAGGCCCCAAGGCTGCTTTTGCTCACTTTCCTGACACGGAGGATGCTCTGTCTAGAGCCAGGCATCCTCAAACTACGGCCCGCGGGCCACATGCGGCCCGCCGAGGACATTTATCCGGCCTGCCGGTGCTGCCGCCTGTCCTGCTTAGCAGCCGACTCGTCCCGGGCCCGCAGTGCGCATAGGAATTTGTTCATAGTTTTTTTTTTAAACTATAGTCCGGCCCTCCAACGGTCTGAGGGACAGTGAACTGGCCCCCTGTTTAAAAAGTTTGAGGACCCCTGGCTCTAGACTTTGGGTCCTCGGGAAGCAGAACAAGGAGCGAGCGAGGCAGCGGAGAGCAGGAGAAACGGCAGGAAAGCTCCTTTCTTTTCTGGCCGGGCCGGGCTCCCACGGCCCAATCTCCGTGTCTGTGCCGGTCGGGGAGGAACCGGAGCGTGGCGTCTGCCCCCGGCCGCTCTCCCGCAGCAGATGCGAGGCCTGCGGCAGGTCCCGAGGCGAGGAGGCCTCTCCCCATCGGGCAGTGGGTTCTCCTGCTCTGCCCTTGGCCGGGGGGCGGGGGGGACAGGAGTTCCGTGGATAACGTGAGACGCAGTGGCAGTGCCGATGCGCACGGGAAACCAGACGTGCACGGTGTCTCTGTCATCGTGTCGTGCCTGGCTGGCCCGTTAAGGCCTGCTGCCCATGGCAAGAGCCTCCGAGAACTCCCCAGCATGGACTCCTGCCAGGGCTGTGGGCAGGCTGGGCTCCTCCCAGGCTTCCCGCCCTCCTGGGGTCACAGCCCACGCTGGAGGGAGGAGAGGCCGGTGGGTGGCCGGGCACAGCCTGGCCGTCTTCCCTCCCCTCACCCGGACCCGCGGGACTTAGTTCCTGGGGAGGGAAGGGAAAGGAAAGAACAGCTGTTATAAATTTTGGCAAAAACAGGCTCCCATTAGCCCGAGTTCGGATAGTTTTGCAATGGAATCCAGGGCCACTCGGGCAGGAGAAGCGGGGTCTGCAGGGGGCGGGGGTCACAGAGGAGGCCCGTGCCCCGGGGCTTTGCCTGGAAGAACTGGGCATCGGGCCCTCAACAGCCAGGACCGAACACTGTGGAGGAGGAGGAGACACGTCCCCTCCCCCCTCCCCCCACTCGGCGCTCAGAGCCTGGGTTTCTGCTGACACCCTGGTGTTGCATCCGCACAGAAACTTCCTTCCTCCTCACACAGGCTTCCACTTCTTTATTCTCATCTTCCGCCTTAAAACATTTTATTAGTCTTTTCTCTTAAAACTTTTAACAGCTGTTCATAAAGACACGACAAATCCACAAGACAGCGCAGTAACAATAGCTCACTATATGGTACAGATACGCGGACGGTGTGATAGATTTATATAATAAAAGATGAAAATAGTCACTTTCCATAATAAAAATAAGTTCTATTTTTTGTTTATTTTACAATATACTTAATATTCTCTTCTTCTTTCCCCTCCAGGTCCCCGTGGCTGTGCCGGGGCCGCCGAGCCGGAGGGTGGACGGAGGCCTAGGCGCAGGGCCGGCAGCCGCACTCTAAGTGTCTCTCCACCTCCTCCACGAAGGAGGAGCCGTCCGCGCACTGGAAGACGTATTTCCGCCGCTTGCTGCGGGTGGGCAGGCAGCACTGGGGCCCGCAGCCCCCGCGGCACTCCACCACGGGCACCTTGGAGGCTGTGGCACACGACGCGTAACCCTTCTGGCGGCGGATCACCTCTCGGACGACCTCCCCCAGGCACGGGTTTTCTGCAGAGGGCAGCGGGGTAAGGTCAGGGCACTGGTGAGGCAGAGGGCTGGCAGGAACCAGGGCCCGTGCCCGGGCAGTGTTCTGAAAGTCGATGGTCTTTATTCATTCACTCATCTGCCCACCCGCCCGTCCCCCCTGCAGCCATCGCCCACATACTCACCCCCTCTGCATCCTTATCTCCGTGAAACTGCCCTCCACCTATCCACCCACCCATCCTCGGATGCATTCATCCACCCACCCACCTGCATCCCTCCCTTCAAGGAGCTTGAGACCAAATTTTATGTGTCAAACAGAATGAGGGCTAACCCCATTAGAGACCAAATTTTATGTGTCAAACAGAATGAGGGCTAACCCCATGTCCAGGCAAACATTGCACCACGTGCTTAAAGTCAGATGAGATGCCAGTGTTAGAGACAAAACCCAGGGGCCTCCATCTAGCATTGGGGTTCCTGGCTGCTTTGGCAAGCAGGAGGCCTGGCCAACTGGGCCCACATCTCTGCATTGTAGTGGTGGCTGGAGCCCAGGGTTTAGATGGGGCGGCTCTAGATGCCCCGCCCTCGCCCGGCTCGGTGGTGTGGAGCCTGGACGCTAATGGTACCTGAGAGGGCTGATGGGAGCACACAGCACAGGGGCTGCCGTGGGCGGGAGAGGGGGCTCGAACCCTGCAGGCACCCTCTGGACCCGGACCCGCCTCTCCTCTCCACCCCGCCTGTCCTCTCTGCCCTGGGAGCGCTCCTGCAGTGAGGCCCGAGGCCAGAATGGACACAGCCGGACGCTCCGCCACACAGCCTCGGCTTCCTGGTGCCCCAGTGCCCTGTCCTCCATGCCACTGCCCAGGCTGGTAGGAGTCCAGAAAGGGCCTCGTGCTCTGCCCAGCTTCTGGGGACTAATGGGAGCGAATGTTAAGCTGGATACAGTTTTGTAAGTGACGAGATTGTCAAAAGGTCCAGAAAGAGACTAAGGAGGACAGGGGTGTGGAACGTGCAAGGCAGCAGCGGTGGGCAGTTGAGTTGAAGGGAACTGAATGCTGTCTGAATTGTTCTGACAATTTTTCTGTTTAATCTGAAGTTATTTCAAAATACACTAATACATTTTTGATTAGGAGTGGTAGTTCATCTGGGTATAAAATGTGAATCTGCTACTGTCTAGGAGTGTGGTGGAGGGAGGGGGAATTCTCTTTCTCTGCAGGTTCTGACCTAAAAGGTCTTCGGTGGGGCCTGAGACTGCACTTCTACACCCTCCCAGGTAAGTCAGTGGTGCTGGATAGAGGTCTACACATTGTGTGGCCAAGTTAGGGATTAGTTTTGAAAGCAGGCATTTCAAGGGGTCAGAAAGAAGGAAGAGAGGAAAGGAGATGGACAGAAGAGAAATGGGAGGAGAGGAGAGAGGTTAAAGGGAGAGAAAAGGGTAGAAGGTGGGGGTGGGGGGAGGGAGAAAGAAGGGAATGAAAGGAGGGGAAAGGAGTGAGGCGAGGAGAGGGAAATTGGGGCAGGGGGAGAAGGGAGAGTATAGAAGGGAAAAGGTAAAGCAGAGGACAGAGATGGGAGAAGGAGGAGAAAGGATATGAAAGAGGGAAGAGGCAAGAAGAGTAGAAATAAGGGGAGCAGAAAGAGGTGAGAAAGGAGAGTGGAAGACAGATGGGAGAGGAGAATGGAAAGAGAGAGGCGGGAAGAGCGGACAAGGTAGGGAAAGGAGAGAGGAAAGCGGGGAGAGGGGAGAATAGATGGGGAGAGGAAGGGGGAATTAAAGAAATATGGAGAGGGGAGAGGTTGTAGGCTGGGGGCGCTGAAAGGGGAAGAGAAGCAGGAGAGGGTGCAGGTTAGCGGGGACAGGAAGATGGGCGAGAAGAGGGAGAGAGGCTGGGTCATGCAGCCTCAAGGTGGCACCCAGCAGGCCTACCTTGTTCGCAGTGCTCCCCTCCGAAGCCAGGCTGGCACAGGCAGTAGGGCTCCCCTCGGTCTGAGACGTGGCACTGCCCGTGGTGGCATTTGAAGGCTGAGCAGGCGCTGGCCGAGTCGTTTTTGTGGTCGCACAAGGCCCCTGCGTAGCCCTCGGCACACTTGCACACGTAGGAGGGCCCGGTCCTCACACATTTCCCATGGCTGCAGCTGTGGGCAGACGGGAGGGTGAGCGGGGGACTAGAGCGTGGGTGCCGCGGGAGGTGCCTTCCGTCCGTCTCCGGGCTCAGACCCAGGCCCAGCTCTGTGGGACCGCCTCCATCCCATGCTCCACCTCCGGCCGCCCCAGTGGCTGAGCATCAGTCATTCCTTAGACACTCTGTGGAGTCCAAGGGGCACTGTCCAGTGTCCACGCCGGCTGCGGCCACTATGTGGCCGGCGCAGAACTCACGGATCCCAGCGGCAGTCACTGCTGGGGAGCGTCTCCGCGTTCTCTGGGCCTGTCAGCTGCCCTGCCACCCTGACTGCTCACAACGTTGTTGCCGTGAGCACCACCAGGCGCAGCCATCCTTACTGGTGCCAGGCAGCCAGCATTGCGCTGGGCTTGTAGTCCCTCCTGCTGCTCCTGCGCGGTGGGTCGCCTTCTCCACGTGGCACAGGGGCAGGAACAGGTGCCCAGTCTATGTTCTAATCATGGGCAGCACTGTCTCTGCTGGGGTGACGGTGAGAGCCGGGGTTCTCTGCGGACGACTCAGAGCCACACACCGCAGAGCTACGCAGAGCCATCGGCCCTCGTTGCCAATTTATGCCACCACTTGCCAGCCGGTCAGCCAACCCAACCACTGGTCTTGGCACTGGTGTAATTTTTGGCTGATTCAGATTTCTTAGCACTGAGATTCTGGGTCTCCCAGTTTAACACTAGGCGGGGCACACAGTAGGCCCTCAGTGAATACTGTGGGATGAATGAGAGCGATTAAGCCGTGAATGTGACTCGGCTGTGGGTATGCACACCGGGTCTTGCATGGGCACCGGCTGAGGGGGCAGCTGAGTCTGGGCTGAAAGTCCCTCCTCCCACGGGCCCAGCCGAGAGAGTGCCCGTCTGCCCAAAGGGGCGCCTGTCTGACTTGCAGGGAGGCAGGTAGGGGCGTGCTGCGGTCCGGCACCTCATGCCTTGGAGCGGGGCCTCCTGGGCAGGTGTAAGCTCTAGACTCCTCAGCAGTCACACCAATGAAGGTCCTGCTTACATTTTAACCACAGTCCCTCCAGCTGCCCTCAGGGCCACTTCTCAGGCGGGGTGGGGGCGGGGGGCACTGACCTGTGGCCCAGGCAGGGGTCCAGGGCCTCCTGGTCGCACAGCGGTCCGGTCCAGCCGGGGTGGCACTCGCAGACCACGCTGTCCTTCTCCACCGCGCGGCACAGGCCGTGCCTGCACACCGTGCAGGACTTGCAGCCGGGCGAGACGCCCAGGGACTGCGGCGGGAGCGCCTTGAAGTCCTGCAGCTCGTTGTTGATGCGCACCTCGTGGATGCAGCCGTGGAAGCCGCCCAGAGGCCGGTCCGCCCCCTGGCGCAGCGCGGAGAGGCCCGTGGAGGTCGGGATGCCTGTGGAGGTCGGGGGGAGGATCTCAGGACAGCGGCCTGAGGCCCGCCCCCCCCGCCAGCCCTCCCCTTAGAGCGAGAGCACGCTCTTTCCATGTCCCTGCTAAGCGTTCGCAGCCCTGGCCTCTGCTGTGCCAGTGGAAGGAAGGGGCCAACACCCGGGATCCTGTCCACGCAAGGACATGTGCCCATTGTCCTGCACTGTGACTCAGAAACTGGAAATGTTGTCATTATTTACGTATAGGAAATATCCCATAAAAGTCCATTTTCAGGCTCCTCTAAACAAAATGTGGCCAGCCACAGCCACGTGGCCACGGTCCGATGGAAAAGGCCCACACCCAGGCAGGGTGGCTGTCCCCATCAGGCCTCTGTCATGTGACAGCCCCCCCGACCCCCGAAACACCGCTGGGGAGTGGGAGCTGGGGAGAGAAGAGGGGGGTCTGGGGTGCAGCCTGGATCCGTGGAACTTTGGGATCTTCATTGGGAGAGACGCTCTGGGCCCGGGGTGCTCCCTGGACTCGCTAACAGAGCCGATTGCCCGGCCACTCCCGCCTCCACAGCGGGGCTCCCTGGGGGCCCTCTGTGTTGAACAAGCAGTTCTGGTGACTGTTGTGCACACCGTCCTCTCAGAACTACCAGCCCAGGGCTGTGTTTCTGACCAGGGTCTGCCAGGCTGGGGCGAGGTGTATGTGTGGGGGGGCCACTTCTCCTTAAACTCAAACAGGTTCTTCCACGTACATCAGCTGAGCCTTGCCGTGTCCCATGAAGTGGCAGAGCACAGGGAATGTGACCTGAAACCCAGGGATCGCAGGGCCTGGACCCTGCCTCCATCTCCACCTCCCCCACCCCCCATGAACAACTTGTGGTTCCCAGAAGGAGCCCTGTGCTCTCTCCTCTCCTCTTCTCCTCCCCATGCCCTGGCTAACTATTCACCCTTTAGGGATCAGCTTGGTTGTCACTTCCTCCAGGAAGCCTTCCCTGATTGGCTTTGCAGTGGGTGCCTACATGAGCACGGGGGAACCTCAGCCTGAGGGCCCGAGTGCAGGTGCCCGAGCAGAGGACAGGTGAGAGGTGGAAATAGTGGGGGTGGCAGGGAAGGGGGCTTTACCTCCAAGGTAGAGGGGGCTGTTGATGCCCACTGCTGGCTGCTTCTGGAGCTTTCCCAGGCTCTTGGGGGCTCCTTTGTCCACCACCAGGTTCAGGGTCTGGTTCAGCATCACCAGCTCCACGCTGTGAAACTGCCCGTCATTCACTGTCTCCACGCTGGGCAGGAGAGGAGGAGAGACAGTTGGCTGCGCGCCTTCCACAGCGGGCACTGGGCTCCGAACTTGACTGCCATTACCTGCACTTCATTTTACTTTTTACTTGCAAATAAATTTAAACTTACATTTTATTTGCAAATAACTTCAAATTTATATGTTACAAAATAGCCCCATTTGTTTTATCATTTTTTTTCTCTCTCCCTTTCCACACATGAGAACACACACACACACACACACACACACACACACACACACAGTTTTTCTGAACTATTTAAGATGAGTTACATTCCTGTGTGGCTAAGGACAGGGATATTTTCTTCCGTAGCACATGGATGCCATACGTGTGTCTAACCAGCGTGTATTCTAATTTGTCATTGGTCCTTATAAAGCCTCTTATAGCATTTTTTTCCTTCCAGTACAAGACCCAGCCTAGTATCTGCATTCTTTCCTGTAGAGCCGAGCCAGCTCCACCCTCAGACACCTCCATTGTTGCCCTGCTGCACACCGTGGGGACCAGGATGTACGTAACACCTGCTTCTTCATTCGCTCCATGTCTCCCTAAGTATCAGCGAGGATGCAAGGCCAGCATCGTGCTGAGGAACATTGCACACAAAGTTGTGGTGTGATGTTTATCTTTTTCTAGTACACATGATAACAATGACCTCAGAGGTAAAGTGGCACCAGCTCATCTCTGTCCCACCTCAGTCCATCTCATCTGCCTCCGCTTCTGCTTTATTGTGCAGAGCCGTGGCCTTTGAAGTAAAACATCAGTGGAAGGAAGCGTGGCTCTGTGGCAAAGGCAGAGAAAGAGTGGGGAAAACCCCATCGATAACCCACCTGCTGTGAACTCGGACAGAAAGGACTGCACTGTGGCTGGAGCCCCACAGGCAGCCCCCTGGAGAGATGCTCAGGGGTTTGGGGGAGGGAGGGCTCTGAGTCTTGCCCCTAATCCGCTGGGCCAGAGGTGGAGGCCACAGGAGGGGCCAGAGCCGGCTGGGTGGCCCGTCTGGGTGGCACATGAGGACAGGCGCTGAGCAGAGCGGCCTGTCCAGTTCGCCTTTGCTTTTAACACCAACGCTGGGCGTGTGTTGAGCCCTTAACAGGGGCCGCGCGTGCTACTCAATGCTACGCACTTGACCTACACTCCCCACGTGGGAGGTACCATGCTTTCTCCATTCTAGAAATGAGAGACTTAGGTGACCCTGCCAATGTCTTAAAGTGGGAGTGGTAGAGGCCGGACTTAAATCCAAGCCCCCAGCCACAGGACCCTATGCCACTGGGGGTTGAATAGTCATTTTAGGTGCTGGGCTCGCTCACCTGGATGCTGTTGTGACCACTAGGTGGCGACAGTGTCACAGGAAGAAAGTGCTGGGATTTTAGTCAGCAGCCTGCACTGCACACTCCCCCCCACCCACTTGCTGGACCCGGGTGCCATGGACTGTGTCTGTCTGTCTGTCTGTCTCTCTCTGCCTCACCCTCTGTGCCCCAGCACCGGGGAGGGCAGGCCTGGGTGGGAGCCTGACCTGGGTTTGAATCCCAGCTCTCCCACTGACTAACTTGTGTGCCTCTGGGCCAAGGACTTCATCCGAGCCCCGGGTTTCTCATCCCTGGGACAGGAGTGATGCTGCCCGCCTGGGCTTGCGGTGCGGATCCAATGAGACGAAGACCTTGGCAGAGGATGGGGCTGTGGTCATTATGACCGGGGAGCATGCGCGGCAGGCCAGATGGCGCTCTCACGTGCTGCTTTAAAACGGCCAGCATTTAAACTCAGGCTTCACACAGAAACTCTGGATTTCCAGCTTCTCTTGAGAATCTGCATCCCCACACGGCAGCATCTGCTGGAGCCGAGGTCAACGGTCCCTTTGGACGAGGCTGGTACCCTTGAGGCCACCACAGTCCCCACTACTCCCTACTACACATCAGCCCATGTTCCCCACGTCTGTCACCTTAGCCCCTTGGCCTTCTGGGTAGGAAATAATGCCTGAAGCCCCTCTGACAAGTCTGAGGACGGACTTGTCCCCATTCTGGGCCAGGGCGGGGCTCAGGTGGGCTTTTCTGTGTGTTGGCTCCCGGGCCGGGAATAGAACCTCAGGGGCTCCCTCCCCTCCTGCGACTGCAGCTGGCAGACGAGCAGGGCCAGGCACCTGCACGAAGGAGGCCACGGACCGGAACATACGGAACTAGCACGCCTGCGACTTCACGGGTATTACTGAAGACGAAGCCCCATTTAAAAAGCGAGCAGACTTCAAGCTGATGTAAAGCAGCGTGTTCAGCAACAGCACAGCCGACACCCTGATCATGTAAAAACCAGGGTGACCGGGAAGGACTGGTGCTTAGGGACGACTGTCCTTCAGAGCCGCCTGAAGGTCACTTTGGGAGCAGGCCTGTCCCTGGAGCTCTGGAGCGCCCGCCGCCTGAGTTGCAAGCTAATCTCCCCGTTTTCTTTCTTAAACTAATAAAAGATTAGGGTGACATTTTGAAAAGGGCATCTCATTAAGCAGCCGTGTCCCCGTTGGAGCGCGGGCTCCTGCAGTACTTGCTGGCCATTTATCTTATGGAAATGAGGTGCCATCTCCCGGGCCTTCCTCTCCTGTGTCTTCCTCCAGCCCCTCCTCCTCTCCTGGGAGGGAAGGTGTGTCTGTGTTGGGGGGTGGGGGCAGCGAGGAGCGGCCGCGGAGCCTCCCTGGCATCGCCTCCCAGGGTGGACGAGGCGGGAAGGTGTGCGGGGGAGGCTGCGGGGTCCTACCTGTACACCGTGGTCGGCGGCGAGCTCAGGCTGTCGTAGACCAGCCGCACGTGGCCCTGGTACAGCTCCAGTGCCAGCGGGTCGTTGTCCCCCTTGTAGAGGAGGATGCCGTTGTCCTTGTCCGTGGCCACCTGGGGAGAGGGATGCGGTCAGGCTCCCCCGGGGCCTGCCCTCCCCGGCCTACCTCCCGGATTCGGCTTGTAGGTGGCATCTTCTGAGCGACCCCCAGCATTCACGTCCCCGTCTCCTCCCCCTCTGGACTGTAAATCCGCAGAGGAAGGCCTGTGCGCACACCCCAGCAAACGCTGATTCAGTTCAACACACACCCATCACGTTGGGTTCATACCCACCCACCCTCCCAGCCGTCAGGAGCCTTGGGCTCCGGTCTAGTGCTCCCCCTGGTAGATGGGCGCACCAAACGCCTGCCCTGTCAGCCTCGTCTCTGCAGGAATAGTTAGAAACTAAATCAGGCGTCCTCAAACTGTGGCCCGTGGGCCACATGCGGCCCGCCGAGGACATTTATCCGGCCCACCGGGTGCCGCTGCCTGTCCTGCTTAGCAGCCGACTCATCCCGGGCCCGCAGTGTGCATAGGAATTTGTTCATAGTTTTTTTAATTTTAATTTTTTAAAATATATTTTATTGATATTTCACAGAGAGGAAGGGAGAGGGATAGAGAGCTTGAAACATCGATGAGAGAGAAACATTGATCAGCTGCCTCCTGCACACCTCCCACTGGGGATGTGCCCGCAACCAAGGTACATGCCCTTGACCGGAATCGAACCCAGGACCTTTCAGTCAGCAGGCCGACCCTCTATCCACTGAGCCAAACCGGTTTCAGCCATAGTTTTTTTTTAAAACTATAGTCCGGCCCTCCAATGGTCTGAGGGACAGTGAACTGGCCCCCTGTTTAAAAAGTTTGAGGACCCCTGAACTAAATGCCAACAATCACTATTGATTCAGTTTATTATGGACCAGGCGCTGTGCTAAGAGTCATCTGGGGAGTTTTTAAAACATCAGTGTCTGCGCTTCACCCCAAACCACTACACGCGAGTCTGGGGGGTGGGGTCCAAGCAAGGACCATTTGAGAAACTCTGGGCGATTCTAACGCGTTGCCAAGGCTGACAACCATTGGCTCCAGAGGGCACCCCTCTGTCAGGCCCGCTGCCGGCGGGTTCTCTGACTGTCTGTAGCTCCCACCGCCCGGACGCACACAGCCTGGAGGACTGGGGTGTGCAGCAGGTGGCCTGATAGGACATCTGGGTGTCCAGGTACTAGACTGCACCCCTCTTCATCCTGCCCTGTCGCCCCCCTCACCCTATTCCCCCTCTCCAGGCAAACTCCTAGTCCTCCTTCCGATCTCAGCTTCGCAATCACTGCCTCTGGGGAGCCCTCCTGGATTCTTCTCAGCGCCGGGATCCCCGCCCTGCCATGTGCTCCCACAACACCAGGGCTGTCACTGTCCCTTTCCTTGTCATCCTGCTCGTTGTCCACTACTGAATTCTCAGTGGCTGGTGTGTAACAGCTGGCTGAGTATTTCCTAGAGGAAGGAGTGAATGAGGCTGGAAGTGGGGCTGCCCCGAGTGTGGGAGCTGGCCCAGACCCCAAAGCTGAGTGCAGCCTTGATGCTGCTGCAGGGGGCAGGGCTGCATGACCTGGGGCCTCCCTGCTGTTCTCGGAGCAAGCAGAGCTGGGCGTGCGGGGTGGGGGTGGGGGTGGGGGTGGGGGGCGCACCTGCAGGGAGATGTTGGCCTGGGGCCGGACCTTGGCGGAAGCCAGTTCCACGTAGGAGTCCTTGCCCACGAAGTTGACGGTGATGAGCTTCTCGCAGCGCGGGCCGGCGAAGCCCGGGGGGCAGCGGCAGGTGGGCTCCTGCTGCACCACGATGCACTGCGCCCCGTTCTGGCACTCGTACTGGTCGCAGGGGCTGGTCTGCAGCAGGACCATGGGCGGGGGGTGCTCGCAGAGGAGCCCGCTGGGGGAGGGGGGAGACAGGCGTTTCGGCCAGAGCCTGAGCAGAGAGGGGGGCGCGACGGGAAGGGGGCCTGGTCTCTGCCCGACACTAACTGGCGGGTCTTTTTCCTTCTCCAGGCCCCAGGCCCTCATGAGATGGGACCACGCCTGAGTTTGACACGGGCTGGGTCTCAGGTCCAACCCCCGATGGCTGGCCGGGTGGCTTTTCTCCCCTCTGCACATGGGGCTGACAGCATCTGCCCTGGGCCTCGGAGGCTGAGAACAGTGAGGGGATACAGGTGCCGCCGAGACCCAGGCCCGGGGTGTGGCCCTCCACCTGTCCGCAGCCCCCTGCCCGACACCTGGCCCAGGCGGGCTCCGTCCCAGGGCTCCGCCGTACCTGAAGCCCTGGGGGCAGATGCACGTGTAGCCATTGACCGCGTCCACGCACTGGGCCCCGTGGCGGCACCTATGGGCCGCGCAGTCATCGTTGTCCACCTCGCAGAGCTTCCCGCTGTAGCCAGGCAGACACTCGCACCTGGAACCCAGAGAGCGAGGCTGTTCCACGCCGCCAGCGCCCACGGCTGCAGGGACAGCCCCGCCAGCGCGGCTGCTGACAGTCAGGGCGCACTCCCCTTCCCGACCCAGCGCACAGAGGCATCGCGGGCAGACTCGCGGAGCCACGGAGGCAGAGCGCCCTGAGGCTGTGCACAGGGCGGGGGACCCCATCCCCTGGGAACTCCACTTCCTCAGCGGGTCTCTCCTACACCAGCTCCAGGAAGGGCGATATGGTGGAGGGGAGAGCGAGCCTCTGCTGCAGACCCCAGGAGTCCGCCTGACCTGAATCCTTTGTCCAGTGAGATGCACTTGGCCTCGTGCTGGCAGAGGTTCAGCCCCGGCACGCAGTGGTCAATCACCTCATCGCACAGCTCACCTGTGGGTGGGAGAGCACGCAGGCCTCAGGGGGCGTGGGCTTCAGGACCTGCATTTGCTCTCTCGGAGGGTCCTTTCTCCTGGCCCTGCCTTGGTTTCCCCAGCGACAACGGGAAGATTCCAGATCTCTCCCAGGCAGTCACAGCACCACCATTCGGCTATTCACCCTAACCTTGGGCTACGCTTCTTCATTCGTTTTTTTCCTCTAACCCTGTTTATTGAGCACCTCCTCTAGGGCAGGCACCGTGCCGGGTGCCGGGGACACAACAGTGAGGGGTCCTGTCCTCCCCCATGGCCTAGGTCCGCAAACAAGCAGGCAAGGATGACCCAGAGATGTGAGCGGGGTGACGGGTGAGCTCCAGGGAGGCCCAGCTGCTTCCTGGCGGCACGGATGTGGCTTAGAGCACAGTCCACCTGCTATAGACAAGTCAGCCCCTCTGATGCTCTCAGAGGAGCGACTATGACAGGCATCTGGAGGCCTGGTCTCTGCATACATCTCTTTGAAGTTCAGAGCGCCACGAAGTGCCTAACGGGTCATAAATGCCCAGGATGGCTTCACCACTAACGTACGTGTAACTGTCCTCACTAGGGCTGTTCATATAGGAAATGGGCGTCTTACTGGGGTTGTGGTGGGGAGAGTAATTATCCCGCAGAATAGCCTCTGGTGGGAGCCCCCGCTTAGTCCCCACTGGGTGAGGCTCCTTCTCTGTGGCCCCACGACCCACCGGGCTCAGGTGTCAGTTTGTGTCCTATTCTCTCTCTCTCCCTCCCCACCCCCCCTCTCTCTCTCCAATGAATTCTTATGAGAAGAAGCTCTGTCTTGCTCACTTTTGCGTCCCTGGCTCCTCGCAGTGTCTGGAAAGTGTAGATTTCCAGAGAAGGCTGACTAGACCTGAACACAGCATCAACAATGAACGGGCCTCTGCTAGCCTCCAACATCCCTGCTCTCCAGTTCCCAAGGGAGTGGTGGCCACTGACCGAGTGAACAGACAGCTGGGAGGGCCCTGGGAACCTGTTCCAGAGCGGGAAGGAGCTAGTAGTTTGTGGGGATGGAAGGACAAACAAAGAGATGGGGCCTTTGGGAAGCCCCTCGTGGGGGTTTAGGGGTTCAAGCCTCTGTCTATGAGGGGAAGGGGGTCCCTGGAAAAAGCTAAGAAAATGGTGTGCTTAGTGCATGATGCCCCCCGCCCCATGCACCAATCCCCCTCAGGCGTCAGGGCCCTACCTGTGTAGTTAGGCGGGCACACACACACGTAGTTGTTGATCCCGTCCACACAGGTGGCGTTGTTCTCGCAGTCATTGTCCTCACAATCGTCTGGGTTGATCTCACATCGCTGCCCCTCAAAGCCCAGAGGGCAGGAGCAACTTTGGGGATGGATGGGGTAGGGAGGAGGGGAGTAGGGTGGGTTGAGTGGCAGAGAAGACGGGAGGGGGTACAATTAGTCAGGTTTCTCTCTGGATGGAGTTTCAAGGCAGAAAATCAACAAGAAAACAGTGGCCTTAAATGACACACTAGATCAGATGTATTTAATTGTTATCTTCAGAGCATTTCACCCCAAAGCAGCAGAATATACATTCTTTTCAAGTGCACATGGAACGTTTTCTAGGATAGACCACATGTTAGGACACAAAACAAGTCTCAACAAATTTAAGAAGATTGAAATCATACCAAGCATCTTCTCTGACCATAATGCTATGAGACCTGAAATCAATCACAAGAAGAAAACTGAAAAACCCTCAAAGACATGGATGCTAAATAACATGTTACTAAACAATTACTGTGTTAACAATGAGATCAAGGAAGAAATCAAAAGATACAGTGAAACAAATGAAAATGAGAACACAACAACCCAAAATCTGTGGGACACAGTGAAAGCAGTCCTAAGAGGGAAATTCATAGCATTACAAGAAAAGGCTCAAATAAACAACCTAACTCTACACTTAAAGGAACTTGAAAGAGAACAACAAACAAAGCCCACAATGAGTAGAAAGAAGGAAGTAATAAAGATCGGAGCAAAAATAAATGAAATAGAGTCAAAAAATACAGAAGATCAATGAGACAAAGAGCTGGTTCTTTGAAAAGGTAAACAAGATTGATAAACCTTTAAATAGACTCAAGAAAAAAAGAGAGAGGACCCAAATAAATAAAATCAGAAATGAAAGAGGAGAAGCAATAAACTGACACCAAAGAAATGCAAAGGATTGCAAGAAAATATTATGAGTAACAAATTGGAAAATCTGGAAGAAATGGATAAGTTCCTAGAAACATACAACCTTCCAAAACGAATTCAGGAAGAATCAGAGAATCTGAATAGACAGATTACAACTAGTGAAACTGAAGCAGCAGTAAAAAACTCCCAACAAACAAAAGCCCCAGACAGGATGGCTTTTCAGGTGAATTTTACCAAACATTCAAATAAGAACTAACACCTCTCCTTCTCAAACTATCCCCAAAAAATTCAAGAGGAGCAAAGACTCCTAAGCTCATTTTATGAGGCCAGCATTATCCTAATTCCAAAACCAGATAAAGACACGACAAAGAAAGGAAATTATAGGCCAATATCCCTGGTGAACATAGATGCTAAAATCCTCAACAAAAATATTAGCAAACCAAATCCAACAATACATTAAAAAGATCATGCACCATGATCAAGTAGAATTTATTCCAGGGATGCAAGGTTGGTATAATACCCATAAAACAATAAACATGACATACCACATAAACAAATGGAAGGTTAAAAAACTCATGATCATATCAATAGATCAGAAAAAGCATTCAATAAAAGCCATCACTCATTTATGATAAAAACCCTCAGCAAAGTCGGAATAGAGGAACATACGTCAACATAATAAAAGCCGCATATACCAAACCCACAGCCAACGTCATACTCAATGGGCAAAAACTATAGGCATTTCTTAAGATCGGGAACAAGATAGGGATGTCTGCGTTCACCACTCTTATTCAACACAGTACTGGAAGCCCTAGCCACAGCAATCAGACAAGAAGAAGAAATAAAAGGCACCCCAATTGGAAAGGAGGAAGTAAAACTGTCAATATTTGATACAGCTATATACAGTATCTCCATATACAATATCATATATAGGGTTTTCTATATATATAATATCATGTCATGTAGAACCTATGTATATAGAATACCCCCCGAAATTACCAGAATGATAAATGAATTCAGTAAAGTGACAGGATACAAAATAAATATCCAGAAATCAGTTGCATTTTTATACACCAATAATGAACTATTGGGCAAGAGCAACAAAAGAAAAACAAATGGGACTACAGAGTTTTTGCACAGCAGAGGAAACCATCAACAAAATGAAAGATAACCCAATGAATGGGAGAACATATTCACCAATGATACATCTGATAAGGGGTTAATTTCCAAAATTTATTAAGAACATATAAATCTCAACACCAAAACAAACAAACAATCCAATTAAAAAATGCGCAAAAGATCTGAATAGACACTTCTTCAAAGCGGATATACAGATGGCCAATAGACATGAAAAGACGCTCAACGTCACTGATCATCAAAGAAATGTAAATGCTGGGCAGAGCCAGGCTTTCCCCCTCCAGGTGTGTTTCCTGGCTGGGGCCCAGCGATGCCACTGAGAGACTTCCGTGGCTTCTGCTCTCAGGAGAGGGTGGGGGATCTGGCCCGCTCCAGGCAGGGAAACAAACTGCCTTGCTTTTCATTTTTCAAGACTCAGAGTTTGACGGGACTGGCGTGGGCGGGCTGGGTGCCTGGGGAGGAGAACTGGAGCCCAGAATCTGACTTCCTTCACAGACCACACCGCAGCCCGGGCCAGAGAGCCTTTGAAAATCAACCGTTTGCAACCTGAGCTCTAGGATGTCTGCAGACAGCTTGGCATCGGGAGCCCCCTCCTGTACCACCCAACCCACTGGTTGGGGGGCGGGGGGGCGGGCAAATGAGCCAGTTCCCACCCATCTGCTTCTGCCAGGGCCCTGGGCTGGGAAACTGGGCATCTGGGAGGACAGGAAGCAGGAGGGGCCTGTGCTTGGCAGGGGTCTAGAAGGGCCCCTCCTGGGACAGGGATGAGAAGAACTTACATGGCTTCTATCCGTTTCTTGCTTTAAAAACTATAGTCGGCATTCAATGTGATATTAGTTTCAGGTGTACGACATAGTGACTCAACATTTATGTATCTTACGATGTGATCACCACACTAAGTCTAGTAACCACATGTCACTGTGCAAAGTCATCGAATATTATTGACTATATGCCCCCTCACCTTTCCCACCCTATCCCCACCCCCACCACCGGTTTGTTGTTTCTATGAGTCTGTTTTTGTTTTGTTGGTTCGTTTTTGATTTTTTAAAATGCCACACATAAGTGAAATCATGTGGTATTTGTCTTCCTCTGTCTGACTTGTTTCATTTAGCAGAATGCCCTCTGGGTCCTCCCCCGCTGTTGGGAATGGTAGGGTTTTGTTCTTGTTTATTGCTAATATCCCGTTGTATACATCTCCTTATTCCATTCAGCTGCCCCCTTCTTCCTGAGCTCTGGACGCAGGGACAAGAGGTGGGGCTGGAAGACTCAGGAACGAGAGTCAGGACACACACCCCAGAGCAAATCAATCTCCGTGCCTCAGTTTCCTCATCTGCTAAGTGGGGCCAGTACGTGCCAGTACCAGATAGCCTCGTTGGGAGGATTTAGAACACACGTGACTAGCCAGTCTCTGGCACATGTGAGCATGTAATCAATGGCGCCTACTATTAAAGTTATTTTTATGTCCCAGAAGAAAGAGCGGTGGGATCACCAGGCGGGTGGCTCTGAGCCATCAGCGCCCCCTTCTGACCTTAGTCAGCAACTGCAAACCCCTGAGCCAGCTGCATTTGAGTTCCTGTACCAGTGCTTGCTAACCGTGCAACCTCGTCCCTCTGACGCCTCAATTTCCTGATCTGTACGGAGGGTAACCCAGGAAGAGCCTGGCAACCACCCACACAAAGGGCTCGGCCCAGTGTGGGCACACGGACTCTCAGTGCCAGCTCTGCCCCTGCAGCCTGCCCGCGGAGCCCGGGGGAGGGCAGGCCGAGAGTGAGCTGTTACCTGAAGCCGTCCTTGTGGCTCTCGCTCAGGTGGCAGGTGCCTCCGTGCTGACAGGGGTTCTGGACGCAGGTGTTGATAGGCGTAGCGCAGTCTTTGCCCTGCGGGAAAGGGGGAGTAGCACCCAGTTAGGGAGGCTCTCAGGGGCTGCCGTGACCCAGGAGACCCCTGGGAGTTCCCAGCATCCTCTGGGATGGGGTTGGGGAGATAGCAGGGCCTGGGACACGCCTGCAGTGTGACTTGGAGAAAGCCACAGGGAGCCCTTGCTGCTGGGGGCTCCCTAGTGAGAAGGGGAGGCATGGAGGATTCAGGAGCCTGGGTCCCCAGAATTCACATGGTTCTCTCTCTTCTACTCTAAATCCCAGGGCAAGAGCATGGGCTTTGGATGTAGAACCACCTGGATTCACATTGCAGCTTCATCTCTTCCTGGTTGGCTGACCTTGACCTTGCTGAACCTTTTAACCTCTGTAAGCCAGCTCATACAGTTGCTATGAGACTTAAACCAGACCGTTCTTATAAGAAAGTACTTAACATTGCATAACACATCTAGTACACAGTAGGCACTCTACACATCCTAGGAGGTGATGTTATGATTAGCCTTACTGAGGCTTGAATATAGTCCACAAGTAGGACGTGGCCGGCAGACCTTGGCCCTATTACTGTAAGTGACACCCCTGGAGTTCATCATTGCCTGGACGTGGGCCCAGGTGCTGGTGTTTACACTAAAATTCTGGGGGTGATTCTCATGTGCAGCCCGAGACCCTGTGACAGAGTTCTAGGGCGGGGGGGGGGTCCTTTGGCACAGGCGCCTCTGGAGGGGACGTCTGAGCTGAAAAGGAGCCACCTGGCCGCAGAAGGGACAGCGGGTCGCAGGCACGAGGAAGGGGCTAAGCGGGGCTGCCCACGGCTTGGCCCCCTGGCTCCAGCTTCTCCCCTGGGACCCATGGGCCAGTGCTACACCCCAGGCTTGGCAAACAGTCCCCTGGAGGGCCTATGGGGCCTGGGGAGGTGCCTGCTGTGTTGTTTCCTGGGCTGTGGGCACCATGCCAGGCAGGGGTGACCACGGAGCCCTCCCACTGCCACACCACCTGCTCACCATCTGCCTGAAAATCCTCTCCCCTGTCTGACTGCCGCCAGGGCCTAGGAGAGCGGCCTGGGCTTCCTGCCTGGCTGCCGCCAGCCGGGCACAGGACTGAGGTGGATTGCCGGCCTCCACTGTCCCAGCAGCCGGAGCCTCAGGCCCGTCCCAGCAGCCCCAGGCTGCCTGCTTCCCTTCCTGCCCCGTATGCACGTTTAAAGGGCCAGGCAGGGGTTTCCGTGAGGGGCGGCGAATGCAGGTGGCGTGGGATCTGGTTTATCCTAAATCACAGCACCTGGGAGCACTTTTGGGTGTCAGTGTGGCAATCCCCATTTCCACACGGGTTCACGGAGCACGTTTCCACGTCAGGCCTCGTGCTAAGGGCTCGGTCTTCACCATCGCGTATGATGTTCACAGCAGCTTTATGGGGCTGGTATGATGGTGAGTACCCCGCTTTTGCAGAAAGGGAAGCTGACGTGGAAAGTGTGATGACAGGTCGAGATGGCAGTGAGCGGACCAGGCAGCAGCTGAACCCCGACCTCAGTCCAGGGCCATCCCGGGCCCCTGTGCCGGCCACTGGCCCCTCAGACACGGCTGCCGAGTGAGGCAGAGCTGGGGGCACACTCGCTCCGGCTGCTACGTGCCTCGAGGGAGAGACTTGCCTGGGCCTTGTTCTCACCATCTGTGACGGGGATCAGCATACCTCCCCACAAAGCTGACGGTGATGAGCCACAACCTTCCCGTGAGGCACCTGGCGAGGCCTGGCAGCTCCGTAAACAGCCATTTTGATGAGGAGGAGGGCTTCCCAGGTGCTGATTGTTCAGAAATGTGCGTGTGCGTGTGTGTGTGTGTGTGTGTGTGTGTGTGTGTGTGTGTGTGTGTTGAACAAATGAGCCATGAAGGGCAGGGCAGGAGAACCTGAGCAGGTCAAGGTGGGCAAGATGGGACCCCCCTAGCCCTTGCCTGGACCAGCCTCTCTGCTCTGGGCACTTTCAGGTACCAGGGGCTCCAGGGGGAACTCTCCCTGGGGCTGGAGCTGGGGGTGTCTCCTCCAGCCCCTTATGCTGAGCACAGGAATCCAGGAGGCAGAGCTAGCACTGACAACACGGAATGCAGCCTGCAGGCGGGGTTTCTGTCATACGTGTCCTTGAGGAATAACCACGTGGTCGGTGCTTGGCTAATTAGCCCAACTCAACTTTCTTCAGCCTCGTTTTGCTCAAATCCACCAGCTCTGTGATGCGCCTCGTCTCCCCGCCCCCACCCGAGTGTGTGCCTGTGAAGGACATGGCCAGGGCGTGCGGCTTCCTCTGAAGGAGAGTGGGAACAGCCACCCCCACTGGAAACCGCTTCCTGATGGGGCCAGGAAGGCTGCCCTGAGACCTTGCGATCAAAGCATGGTCCCCGGACTGGCAGCAACCTTGGGCCTGATCCCAGGTCTGATAAGTCAGGACCTGCACGTCACTCAGCTCCCGGGTGACACCTGTGCCCACGGGGGTGAGAAGCACTGTTCCCAGACACGGAACGCCCGTGCATGGAGCTCCCTGGCTGAAAAAGAATCAGCCGGAATATGCATTTTATTTCTCCGTCCTTGCTGGCTGCCCTGAGCCTGTTGGGTGGCGTGGCGGCCCTAGGCCTTTTAGTCCCCCACCCTGTGTCCTCCTCCGCTGGGGCTGGAACTTTCCGGGCTGGGTGTCCTGAGGGCAGAGCTGGGGTGGGGTGGGGTCTGGAGATCCCCGAGGAAGGGAAGCCAGGAGAGTGGGTTTAAGGCAGCCGTGGGCAAACTACGGCCCGTGGGCCGGATCCGGCTGTTCTATCCGGTTCTCTTGCTCTCCCCTCCGCTCCTTTACTTTGAATTTATATTAGTTCACACAAACACTCCATCCATGCTTTTGTTCCGGCCCTCCGGTCCAGTTTAAGAACCCATTGTGGCCCTCGAGTCAAAAAGTTTGCCCACCCCTGGTTTAAGGGCTGCCTCTACCCGGAAGTCTCTCTGACTTACTTTCCCCACGTCTAACCAAGGCAGTGTCACATTTCCTCCCGGTCTCAGTCGCTGTCGAGACCAGGGGGTCCTGGTGGTTGGCATGAGCGCGATGACACTGGGCAGCCCCACCAGCAGAACGGGCGTGTTACCAGCAAATGCCGCTTTGGGGTGGCCTGTGACACGGAGTCACCCCGGCTGCCCTGGAGGCACAGGCTGTCCTGGGGCCGAGGCCGGTGGGGCGGGTGTGCTGCCTACCTTGTAGCCGTAGGGGCAGGCGCAGCGGTACAGCTCCACGGGGTCCTGGCTGCACGTCCCGTTGTTCCTGCACGGGCCGGAGAGGCAGGCGTTGCACTTGGCCACGATGTTGATGTCCACTGGCCCTGGACAGTAGAACCACAGGGGGTTGGTGGCAGGCCCCTGAAAGGGCTCCCTCACACCTCCCTTCCCCTCGGCTCTGGCCGCTCCCATCCCCGTGCGCACCGGGCCGTGGCCCTCCCTGCCCACACATCCGGCCCAGCCAGAGTCCCATCAATCCAGTCATTGTCCAGGGAGGGGAGATCACAGCGGGACATCGTTCAGAAGCACCACTGCAGTCAAACTAATTACAGTAATTAGCCTGATCCGATTTGGGTGCTCATCTGCAAACAACGCACCCACCGTAATTAGAAAACCCGGGTGTATTTTTGTTTTGTTCTGGAAGCTCCCGGCCCAGGCTTCTTGGACCTCCCTTCCTCCGCCCCAAACACATCCCCCACCCGCAACCCCCACGAGTGGTCAGTGCCCGGCTATGGAGGACACAGGGGCGGGCCAGGGAAGCAGAGCCCGTTCACGCAGGAGGAAGACACAGTGGCGAGGACACAGCCACGGTGCTGACAAGGGCGGCCGTGCTCAGGACTCTGCACCCACGACGCTGTCACGCGTCCTGCTCTCCAGCTGTGAGGGCTGCGGGGAGGGACATGGTCCCTGCAGAGCTGGGCTGTAGCCAGCTCGGACAGTAGCCCCGGGTGAACAGGCTCTACTTCAGGTTAGGACTTTATTTTTTTTTAATTATTATTATTTTTTTTAAATATATTTTATTGATATTATACAGAGAGGAAGGGAGAGGGATAGAGAGCTAGAAACATCAATCAGCTGCCTCCTGCACACCTCCCACTGGGGATGTGCCCGCAACCAAGGTACATGCCCTTGACCGGAATCGAACCCGGGACCCGTCAGTCCACAGGCCAACGCTCTATCCACTGAGCCAAACCGGTTTCGCTCATGTTAGGACTTTAAGTGAACCCAAGATAACGGCCATCCGTTTGGAGACTGGGTTAAGTCTGAGCCAGTGGGAGAGGGGCCGTTTCGGGTTGGTGACCAGATGGCCTGAGTGAGAGCCACCCCAGGGGCTGGGCCCTGGATTCCCATTAGAACAGAGACTGCCCCAGGGAGACGGTGTCCCGAGGACACGTGGCGGTGTGGGGGGTGGCTACAGTATGTGGTAAAAAACCAACCAAACAGGTGAAAAACGGTATGGCTCTACGAGGTGAGCAAAGGACGCGAATGGACAAGTGTAACACACATGGGAAGTAAGTTTTTGAAAAAAATCAGTTTCTCCAGCAATCAGAGACAGAAAAAATAGAAAGAGATATGACGTTTTAGCTATTGAATTAGCAATCATTGCAAATGAGATAAAATCAAGCCAGAAAGGTGAAAAGTGCACTCGCGTGGTGCTTCTGGGGAGTCAGCTGCTTACAGCCCTTTTTGGAAACCAGTTTGGCGACAAGTGTGAAGGTTTTAAACATCGGCATGCACCTGGCTCAGTAATTTCTGCCTCAGAATCTACCTGAGGACACACGTTTAAAAGAGCAAGAACTTAATGCAACAACAGTGAGGATGAAACTGGAAAACCTCGACAGGCTCAAACGGAGCTGGTGGGGAGGTGAGGTGGGTATTACCCCTGGGCCCAAGTGAGGCCCGGGTGGGTATTACTCCTGGGCCCAAGTGAGCCCGAGAGCAGGAGCCGTGGTAGGGAGTACACCTGGGGCCTGAGAGAAGCCGTGGTGGGGAGTACACCTGGGGCCTGAGAGAAGCCGTGGTGGGGAGTACACCTGGGGCCTGAGAGAAGCCGTGGTGGGGAGTACACCTGGAACCTGAGAGAAGCCGTGGTGGGGAGTACACCTGAAGCCTGAGAGAAGCTGTGGTGGGGAGTACACCTGGGGCCCGAGAGAAGCCGTGGTGGGGAGTACACCTGGAGCCTGAGAGAAGCCATGGTGGGGAGTACACCTGGGGCCCGAGAGAAGCTGTGGAGGGGAGTACACCTGGGGCCCGAGAGAAGCTGTGGTGGGGAGTACACCTGGGGCCTGAGAGAAGCCGTGGTGGGGAGTACACCTGGGGCCGAGAGAAGCCGTGGTGGGGAGTACACCTGGGGCCCGAGAGAAGCTGTGGTGGGGAGTACACCTGGGGCCTGAGAGAAGCCGTGGTGGGGAGTACACCTGGAGCCCGAGAGAAGCTGTGGTGGGGAGTACACCTGGAGCCTGAGAGAAGCTGTGGTGGGGAGTACACCTGGAGCCTGAGAGAAGCCGTGTGGGGAGTACACCTGGAGCCTGAGAGAAGCCAAGGTGGGGAGTACACCTGGGGCCCAGGAGAAGCCGTGGTGGGGAGTACACCTGGGGCCTGAGAGAAGCCGTGGTGGGGAGTACACCTGGAGCCTGAGAGAAGCCGTGGTGGGGAGTACACCTGGAGCCCGAGAGAAGCCGTGGTGGGGAGTACACCTGGGGCCTGAGAGAAGCCGTGGTGGGGAGTACACCTGGAGCCTGAGAGAAGCCGTGGTGGGGAGTACACCTGGGGCCTGAGAGAAGCCGTGGTGGGGAGTACACCTGGGGCCTGAGAGAAGCCGTGGTGGGGAGTACACCTGGGGCCTGAGAGAAGCTGTGGTGGGGAGTACACCTGGGGCCCGAGAGAAGCCGTGGTGGGGAGTACACCTGGGGCCTGAGAGAAGCCGTGGTGGGGAGTACACCTGGAGCCTGAGAGAAGCTGTGGTGGGGAGTACACCTGGGGCCCAGGAGAAGCTGTGGTGGGGAGTACACCTGGAGCCTGAGAGAAGCTGTGGTGGGGAGTACACCTGGAGCCTGAGAGAAGCTGTGGTGGGGAGTACACCTGGGGCCTGAGAGAAGCTGTGGTGGGGAGTACACCTGGGGCCCGAGAGAAGCCGTGGTGGGGAGTACACCTGGGGCCTGAGAGAAGCCGTGGTGGGGAGTACACCTGGGGCCTGAGAGAAGCCGTGGTGGGGAGTACACCTGGAGCCTGAGAGAAGCTGTGGTGGGGAGTACACCTGGAGGCTGAGAGAAGCTGTGGTGGGGAGTACACCTGGGGCCCGAGAGAAGCCGTGGTGGGGAGTACACCTGGGGCCTGAGAGAAGCCGTGGTGGGGAGTACACCTGGAGCCTGAGAGAAGCTGTGGTGGGGAGTACACCTGGAGCCTGAGAGAAGCTGTGGTGGGGAGTACACCTGGGGCCTGAGAGAAGCCGTGGTGGGGAGTACACCTGGGGCCTGAGAGAAGCCGTGGTGGGGAGTACACCTGGGGCCTGAGAGAAGCCGTGGTGGGGAGTACACCTGGGGCCTGAGAGAAGCCGTGGTGGGGAGTACACCTGGGGCCTGAGAGAAGCCGTGGTGGGGAGTACACCTGGAGCCTGAGAGAAGCCGTGGTGGGGAGTACACCTGGGGCCTGAGAGAAGCCGTGGTGGGGAGTACACCTGGGGCCTGAGAGAAGCCTGGTTGACAGTACAGCCTGGGGCCCAAGAGCATGCATTCTGGAATCAGCAAGGCCAAGCATCCTCCCAGCAGTGGCAGTGAGAAATCTTTTCACCTCGGTCAGATTCGGTGGTTTCATTTTTTTTTTTTTTAATATATTTTATTGATATATTACAGAGAGGAAGGGAGAGGGATAGAGAGCCAGAAACATCGATCAGCTGCCTCCCGCACACCTCCCACTGGGGATGTGCCAGCAACCAAGGCACATGCCCTTGACCGGAATCGAACCCGGGACCCCTCAGTCCCCTGGCCGACGCTCTATCCACTGAGCCAAACCGGTCCCGGCCGGTGGTTTCATTTTTTAAAGGAGGGTGATTCTAGTGTGCACCCCTCAAAGGTTTTGAGGAAGTAAGTACATTGATACATGGAAAGTGAAAATGAACCGAAACCACACATGAAAGAATGCTTACTAGTGGGGATAAATGGTGATGGGAAGGAAAGAAAAAGAGAAAGTGCTTAACATAATGCCTCCCTCAGAATAAGACCCAGTAGTAGTTTGTTATCATGACGATGCAGTCGGTCTAAATCACGAACTGCTGGGAAAGTGCTTTAGGGATGCTGGACAGCAGATGCAGGCTGAAGGATTTCCCAGCTATGCGGAGGATGGAGAGGAGGCAGGCAGGGAGGAAGAGTCGGGGCGGGCCTTGGGGAGAGAATGACAACGGAGCCTGAGAGGCGGGTCCGCATCCATATCAGCCTCTGAGTCTGTGACCCATGGCAGACAGGGCAGCGGCTCCAGGCGCCCCATCTGCTCAGGGCCAGCTCCCACAGGCTGCTGGGGCCAGAGCCGAGCCCGAGAGCAGGGGGAGCTGGCTGGAGGGGAGGCGTCAGCACCTACCTTTGCACTGGAATCGGTGGGTGGGGGTGGTGAGCAGGAGTCTGTCGGCCATGGGCTCGGGGCTACTGCAGCGGGCGATGCCGGGCTCCTTGTACCCCGCCTTCACCCATTCCGACAGCCAGCGCAGGCTGCAGTCACAGTGCAGCGGGTTGGTGCCCAGCGCCCTGGGGGCAGAGCAGGAAGTCAGGGTCCCCCCACCCAGCTGGGCCCCAGGCTCCATATCCTTGGCCCTCTGGGAGAGCAGAGTCTTCGGGCTCTGGCTAGATTGGGCGTGTCTGGCATGAGGACCCGTGGACTCCAGACTGTACCTCCAGCCCCTGGAGATGTTTCAACCCCAGCCCAGCCCCTCCGCCTCTGAGGCTTTGTTCTCGCCCACCCCAGTAAGACAATCCTCCGCTCGACCTCAACAACCTCAATCCCAGAGCTGCCAAGAAGCTTCCAGGCCTCTTATCGCATTATCGCTCCCCTGCCCACCGCCCGGTCCACTGGAGGGCGCTTACTGCCGAGGAGGTTTGATGCCCAGCCCGGCCTGAGGGGGCTCGGAACACACACCCTCAACATGCCACTTTGGGACGTTGAGTATTTTAAGCTGAAGGCGCTTGAGAACCGGCAGATGCAGAAAGGACTCTCTGACTTCCCCCTTTCTGCCTACAAGGTGCCCTCCCTGCATCAGGAGGACACTCTTATCACCAGAGACTGGGAGTCTCTGAACGTGCAGGCCTACTACAATAACCCTGCTCTTCCATCAGTTTCCCCATATATTTCCTAGTCACTGTCCCCGAGCGTATGGCCCTACCCCAAGCCCCCCTGTCCTGCGGATCCCCACAATTTATCATTCTTTGTGTGGAAAGGTGTGTACGTTTTGGGCCCCCTGGCTTGTTCGGGTCTTCATTTTCCTCTTGCGGCCTCCCATGTACATTAGCTGTGGCCACCACGGGCCATGGCACTAGGTGATGTTCCGTTTGAGTGAGTGCACGCTGGGGAGAGAGCCGGGGCTACTTACAGATGGGACAGGGACGGCAGGTCGTTGAAGGAGCCTTCGGGGACGCTGGAGATGTCGTTGCCGTGCAGGGTTCTGCAGCAGAGCACAGGCAGGAGGTTAGCACCCAGAGCGGACCTGACTCAGGGCCCTCCGTGTCCCAGGCTGGCCCAGGCCCCTCTGTTTCACTGGGGGCCCCACTGCCAGCAGCAGGAGGCACCGCGTCCTTGGTGGCCGGTGCGTGGATGTCCCCATGCCCCGCTCAGCAGCAGGGACTCTGGGATAGAGGGTTTGGGAAGGAAGAGGACGGGCTGCTGTACTGCACAGGCCTGGGATGGGGCCAGTCCCTTTTAGCTGTGGAATGCTGGGTAAGTTACTATACATTCTGGGCCTCCATTTTTGCACCCCCAAACATGGAGAGCTATCTCCCTCATGTTTCAGAGGTGATGCAAAGAACTGTGGCTGAGGCCATGAGTTCTGCATCCAGGTTGCTTCCATTCAAACCCTGAATCTGCCACGTGCCAGCTGTGTGACTCTGGGCAGAGTGATCACCCTCTCTGGGCCTCAGTTTCCTGCCATAAACTGGGAATGAAAGTAAAAGGATTTGCCCCAGAAGGTGGTGGTGGGTGCATTAGCCCATGCAGAATCATTTCCTAAGTGCTGAAGGGTGAACCTGTACTGGTATTTGTGACAGGGTTTTGAAGAATGTCTGGTTCGGATCAAGAAACCGGTTCCCTTTTTAGTCACTTTGGGAGATTTATGGGGAGTGAGAAATGCTATGGTCCCAGCGCAGGTGACAGAAGATGGTGGACACTCGGCTCCTGTGGAAACTACCTGGGAGCCTCACACTCGCCTTAATGGGAAAGGGTGGGCATGGCGCTTGTGGGCCTTGAGCGCATCTCCTAACAGCGTGTCCGAGGGGCCAGGCAGCCTCCCTCCCCGCCCCCCGCAGTGTGGTAGCCAGGAGCTATTCCCACCGGCAGAGCAGTGGCATATACTGAGCTTCAAGTAAATGCCTGGAGAATAGGCTCAGGGAAAAAATGGAATGAACAGAGCTTCGCGGCTCAAGTAACGACGCGAGCAAATCCACAATCCACGGATTACACCCTCCACTGAAGGTCCAGCCATCAGCTGCACACCCCAACCCCCAGCTGATGGCTCCCCTTGGGCCTGGCCTGTGAGATGCAAGGCGGGTGAAATTCACAGACTCGCAGAGGCGGCGTGAGGGACGCTGGGCACAGACCCCTCTGCTGTGAAAGGAGCCGCGGTGAAGCGAAGGGGTGACTGGCGTGGACAGGGCAAGTGACAGGCCGACGCTCGGGAATCTGCTCTTTTGTTTCCCTGGTAGCTGACGTGAGCCTGCCCCGGTCTTTGGCAGAAACAGACGTGAGCTCAATCATCCTTAATACAGAACAGAGGCTCTCAAACCCCTGGGCAGGGGAGCTAATTGCAGGCAGGCTTCTGAGCCCTGTCCCCAGAGCTGGCTCAGGGGGGTGGGGTGGGGCCCAAGAGGCTGCGTTTCTAACAGGCTTCCGGGTGACGCTGACGCTCCTGGTCCTCCGAACCACGTTGAGCTGGTGCAGGGTGTCATCCATCACCCTAAGCACCCGCCTCCCCTCCCAGGGCGCAGGGCAGAGTGCGCAGGTGGCTTCTCACCTCCCCGTTGCTCCCGGGTAAGAAGGGGCTGGGAGCACTTCCTAGCACTTGCGTCAGTCTCAGTCTCGTTCACCCTCTACTTCATGTGGTTGTTTATGAATCACATGGCCACTGCCTGCCATTAGGTCGGATCACCTCATGGCTGCTTGCTTGTTGGCAGAGGTGCCCTCCCCCCACTCCCCCCCGCCAAGCCTGCTGTTAATCATTTCCGAACGAGGCCTGGGCTCCTGGAGAGGCACGGAGCCCTGATTTAAAAACAGCAAATGACCCAAAGGCAGTGCTGGCGCTGGGACTCCTGCAAGTCACGCTCCCATTTATTATGAACGGAGCCGCTGAGCTCCCCATAAACTACCCAGCCAGGGGCTGTGATTTACTAGGACAACACTGCTGGGGGACCCTGCCTCACCGCAGGTTCCCGCTCCTGGTTTGGTTCCCAAAGAGGGGCTCCTGCACGTCTGAGCACCCGCCCACAGGAGGCCAGGGGACAACTGTGCCCCCCCAGGACGCACTTAGCCCGCCCCCCTTCTCCTCCCTCTTCTCCCCTCCTTCCCGGGGGCTGGACTCCCGAGGACTCATCTCCAGGCGCCTGGAGCTCCACTTCCCCTCCTGACCCTTAGGGGTGTGAAAGGCAAACTTGGGACTGAGGGATGCCAAGGAGGCTGTCGTTAGAGCAAGGTGGGGACACAGCGGTCTGTTCGTGCCTGTTCCAGCCAGGCTGCCTGAACCCGGGCACTCTGTGCACGTAGGAGGGGAGTCAGGGCCCTCCTCATTCTAAGTGTGGGGCGGGACAGGTAGATTCTCTTCTGAGCAGGTGACCTGGGGGTTGAGGTCTGGCATCAGGCTGCCTGGGTTCGGGTCCCTCTGATAATCCCTGGCTGTGTGAGCTGAGACAATAATCTTTCTGTGCCTCAGTTTTGTCATCTCTAAAACGGAGGCATTTTTAGTAGTTATCTGCTGCGGGGGTTGGGGGGGGGGCGGGGGGCGGGCGGTTACTTGGCTTCAATCCCCTCTTTTCTGTAGCAGGTCCTCCCTGTCCATGAGGGATCCCTCCTCCTTCACTCTCAGTCCAAGTGGTTTGGCCTTATGGGCGGGGCTATGGCCCAGGTCTGCCCAATGGGAGCAGCAGTGACTGGTTTGAGGTTGAGCATGTGACCTATGTGGACCAATGAGACACATTTCTGGGGCGAGGACAGAGGCAGAAAGAGACGCATTTTCAACAGTAACAGCGGAGCATCTGCACCCAGCCCGAGCCCAGCATCTGCTTCTGAAGTTTTCAGTTACCTGCATCTCTAACGTCTCCTTTTATGCACCAAAGGGCCACGCCAGGGCCATGGTTTGGAGGTCCAAAGGAGTCCCCTTTTGGTTCACCAGAATTAGCTGATCAAAACGCAATGGGGCATGGGGGCTGGGTGGAGGGAGGCAAAGAGGGAGGGCACGGGGGACATCTGTAATACTGTCAACAATAAATAAAAAATATTTCCTGTAAAAAATTGAAATGAGGTTGTCTGAGAAGGGAGTGAGCTCTTGGTCTCTGAAGGTAATCAAGCAAAGGGCACATGGAGCCCTTGGCAGGCATGCTGTATGCACAGTCTATGCAATGAGTGGAGCATGATGAACAGCCCCATGTGCATAAACAGCAAACTCCATCCTACTTCAGGGATTGTACTAGGAGCTAAAAATACCGAGGATGATGGATGATAATCCACTCCCTGCCTCAGACACACGCCAAATTAGCCTGCCTGTGCTAACCGAATCCAGGTGGCTCCTGCGGCCAGTGGGGGCTGGGAGTGACAGCAGGGACCACACGCACGCAAGGCATGTGGCTTGGTGTGGGGCACAGACCAGGGAACACACAGATCCCCGGAGAAGAGCACGAATGTTCACGAGAATGTTCTCATCTGACTTTCTTCAAATGAGGAGTGAAGTAGGAAAAGCATGTTTTCACACAATGTTTTGTACTCAGGGCTCCTGGACCAACCTCCTGCCACGTTCTCTGAAATGTATTTATATCCACCTGCCAAAACACACACACGTTTACACACACATGCACACACACATACACACGTATACACACACATGTACACACACACACGTGCGCGCGCCGGCTCTCCCCTCCTGCTTTCCAGAGCACTTTCTGGCCTTTGTCTATGGCTGAATCTTGAGGCGCTTTCTCCTGCCCCACCCCAAACGGCCAGCATCCCTGGGTCACTGGTCATTTCTGAATTTTAATCAAAATAATGAAACCCTTGAAAAATGAAAAAAACCTACACATGCTTAAATGCAGTTGCATATATTGCAATTCCTGATTTCCAAAAAACCCTATCTTTTTGTCCCTACTCTCTCAATTGTAAATATGTTACTGTCTTCATTCATCTTTAACTTCACCTTCATTTATTACAGAAACGACAAAGCTCACAGTTAGCCCTCCATGAGTTTTTTCACGTGTCTCCGTTCCCCGAGAGCCCCCCTTCAGAGCTATCCATGCTACCAGCTATAATTGTAACGTATGTGCAGATTAGGGTTATGTTTCCACGCCCGCACCGCCGTGGAGTTTTCATCTTCTCACAGTAATTGCCCTTCATCGACTGGCTGCGTGATGCTTTCCTTACGCGTTTCCCCACGGTGGCACTTGGAGGTAATATTTAAAATTTAGGTTAAAAATAACAGGCAACCAGGATCTGAATGCACAGAGCCTTTCCCTCATGTTGGATTAGGCTGCAGCATAAATTCCTCCATGTGCAGTTACTGGGAAAAAGGATACAAATATCGTAAAAGAAATGTAGCCTGTGGACATTTTTATTTTTCCTGAATTGGCTCTTATGCGGAAGCGACTGCTCCCCACTGAGGTGGAGCTTGCAATGAGGGCCTCTAAGACCCCATTTTATCTACAAGATGCCATGGTTCTAAAATCACGGCGCTCAAATCCTCGTCACCCTAATTCAAGACGCAGGCCTAGCGGGCTGCGCGTGGGAGTGCACCCTGATGAACTGACGGCTGCAGTGGTTCTGGGGTGGGCGCGCTGTGTGTGCTGAGAAGGGAGAAAACAGGGTGACGTTCACCCCGCCGCCTGGCAGACGGACAGATGGACAGGCAAGCATTCATTCTCTTTCTCCCTTTTCCGTGTTGAGTTGCCCCCAAAAGAACTGCTCTAACTATGAACATGTGCACAGGGATCCCATTAAAATCAGCAGGTCACCCCCTGGCAGCAAACCCATGGACAGAGCTGGAAGGCTGGGGTGGGAGACAACAGGTTGAGATGGAGGGGGGACGGTGGGAGGTGGGGGGGGGCAGGTCCAGCCTCAGCCCCAGGCTGATGAGATGAGCCTACGTCCCGTGTGCTCGACGGGAAACAGGGGAATGGTCCTGCTGATGTTTCCATTCTCCACGCCCCCAGAGAAGGTGGATAATAAATAAGTGACAATAACAGATGGCACCCTGTCGGCGCGGGCCCTCCTCTGCCCCCAGAGAATTGATTTTTAATAACAGCGCAGATGACACGTGGCGGAGTTGTCGCTGACACCAGTGTTTCGTGGGCCTCAATAAATCGCATCAGCCTGGAGGCTCTGGAACGGAGCAGCTCACTCGGTGCTGTTTGCTGACTGCTCCTGGGTGCTGGCAGAGCCCCAGGGCTCCGAGCCAGGAGGCTGGGTCCTGCCGCCCTCTGGCTGCTGGACCTTAGGCCAGTTACGTCACTAATCCAGGCCTCAGTTTCCCCACCTGAAAAATGGGCGTAAGCCTCTCAACCTCATGCACTGTTGCAAAAGGTTCCATGAGGCAATGGCCATGAAGAGTCCATGAAATAGGATTATCCCTGTTACAGTAACAATGGGCCAGAGGGTAAGAGGTGGGTAAGTCTGGGGCAGAATGTCTGGCATCGCTGCTCTCATGGGCATCATTCAAAGGACCCTCTTCGTGCCCGATGGAAGGCACCAGAATCAGGGGTCACCAGGCCTCGGGCGGAGGTGCCAGGGAGGTGCTTTTGCTGATGTGGGAACAGCAATAACAAATGAATATTTATAAGGTGTTTCCCGTGTGCCTGAGCGGTGCTAAGTGCTTCATATACAGTATCCGACTTAATCCTCATAAGGATTGTGAGGCACCCAGCATTACTGTCTAATTTTGTGGACGGGAAGACCTGCAGCGGGGGCGGGGCAGAGCTGTGCTTGGGAAGAGGTGACCCTGTCTGTCTCAGTGGGCTGGCTGTCCCCGCCTATGTGCAGGGAGGGCCAGGCAGATGTCATATGGTGAGGAGGCGGGGAGGGGGCAGGGAGAGGGACAGAGGGGAGGGTGCAGCCAGGCAGGAATGCAGAGGCGAGCCCTGGGATGGCCAAGCCTCTCCATTTTCCTAGGGTTTGTATGAGAAACCTCCTGATACTTAAATGTTGGCCGCTATTGACACTGCTCTGTAAAGAAGAGACCCTAAGAGCAGACTGTCCAATTGCTGACTGACAGCTGTCTGCGAGCCGGGCCCTGAGCTCCCAGCTCGAGGGTGCTGGGTTTCCCTGTGGAGGCCTCGCCCCTCTGAAGCCGGAGGGACCAATGGCGAAACAGTGATCCTCAAAACAGCGGCTCCGTGCCTCGCGCGTGCTGTATCACCGCATCTCCTAAACCAGGCGTCCTCAAACTACGGCCCGCGGGCCACATGCGGCCCGCCGAGGACATTTATCCGGCCCGCCGGGTGCCGCTGCCTGTCTTGCTTAGCAGCCGACGCGTCCCGGGCCCGCAGTGCGCATAGGAATTTGTTCATAGTTTTTTTTGTAAACTGTAGTCCGGCCCTCCAACGGTCTGAGGGACAGTGAACTGGCCCCCTGTTTAAAAAGTTTGAGGACCCCTGTAAACCTTGCAGGAGGTGCTACGGGTCCCATTTACACGTAAAGAAGTAGGAACTCAGAGCTTGGTGGCTTTCCTAAGGTTCCCCATGTGGTTGTGTTCTGGAACTGGGAAAGGCCAATGCTCCTTCCTCCCATTCAGCCAGTGAGGGTGCTGGGGGAGGTCACGGTAGGGGCAGTGGGCGGGCCTGGGACCAGGGACAGCGGGGAAGGAGTGCTTAGTGCTGCCCCTGTCACCCAGCGCAGGACACCCCGTACTCACAGCACTCGCAGGGACCGCAGCCCGTGGAAGGCGTGGAGGGGGATGCAGCGCAGCCGGTTGTAGCTCAGGATCCTGCGGAAAAGGACACAGTGCCCTGTTGGTCTTCCCATCTCAGCTGCTCACGGGTGCACGGCCCACTCTGGGACCTTCAGAGCCAGTGGCTTATCTTCCCCATTTGAATGTACTGACAAGAGCAGCTTAACAACGCGAGAGCCATCCCCCACCACGGAGGGTCACCCCCACCACGGAGAGTCACCCCCACCACGGAGGGTCACCCCCACCACGGAGAGTCATTCCCCACCATGGAGGGTCACCCCCACCACGGAGAGTCATTCCTCGCCACAGAGGGTCACCCCCACCACGGAGAGTCATTCCCCGCCACGGAGGGTCACCCCCACCACGGAGAGTCATTCCCCGCCACGGAGGGTCACCCCCACCACGGAGAGTCATTCCCCGCCACGGAGGGTCACCCCCCGCCACGGAGGGCCTTCTCCCACTACTCCAGTGAGCTCACTGGCTATCTGTGCCTGGTTCCTTCTGGGTCCCCTGTGGGCTGGCTGCCCAGCCAGGTCGGCCAGGACCCACCTCTACTGTAGAATGGCGAGTGTTCTCCGTGTGCAGAGCT
This sequence comes from Plecotus auritus, assembly GCF_963455305.1. Taxonomy (NCBI): domain Eukaryota; kingdom Metazoa; phylum Chordata; class Mammalia; order Chiroptera; family Vespertilionidae; genus Plecotus; species Plecotus auritus. The sequence continues at coordinate 8,431,586 of NC_137773.1, read as the reverse complement.
CATGGGAAATGAATGGGCCTGAGCAAAGTGTAATCGTGTAGGGAACCGTCCCCTGGAAGGAACCTCACACCCGCAGAAGGAATCCTAGAGGCCTTCTCCAGGACTGCGGGCCAGGCCCCGTCTAACGGCCAGGCAGCGGCTCTGTTCTCCTTCTGCGGATGAGGGCCTGCCTGGGCAGGGCAGCCACAGGCTGAAGATCACGGAGCACAGGCCTGGCCTGAGGGGTGGGAAAAGGATGGCCGGCCCGTCCCTCTACTCACAGGGTGGAGAGGTGCGACATGTTACTGAAGGTGTAGTTGGTCAGTACGCCAATGCTGTTGTTGCTCAGGTCACTAGAAAAAAGGAGAAGAAGGGTCATAGTTACTGTTAGTTGCCTCTGAGGGAGCCATTCCCAGCTTTCACACATGCCTGCCATCCATCCATCCATCCATCCATCCATCCATCCATCCATAAATCCGCCCACCCATCACCCACCCACGTATTCACCTACCCACCCAGGTATCCAAATGTTCATATGTTATTCACTCTTTATCCAATCATTTAAGCAATTGTTGTCCATCCATCCATTTAGCTATTCAATCATTCCATTCCATGTCTATCCATTCATTTCATTCTACCAGCACCCATAACACATAAGACGACACTCTCCCCTGATTCTAGCACATTTCCCCCCCATCAGCTCTTCCTTTCACTGCCCCTCTGCCCTCCCTCTTGTTTGACGCTCACTTATTCTCCTTATCAGATTCTCTCTTGGGGGACGAGGTTGGTGGGGGGGTCTAGTCTCTGCCAACTACAACCTCCAGCTTCTCCTCAGGGACAAATCCCTAGGCAGTGGTTTCCACAGCAGCTGCACGTGGGAATCCCCTGGGAGCATCTCCACCCTCTGAGGCCGGGCTCCATGCCCCCAGAGTCTGATTTGATCAGTCAAGCGTGGGCTTGAGCATCAGTATTTAAAAAAGCAAGCACATTACTCAGGCGATCAGCTGACGCTGGGGACCACTGCTCTGGGCGGAAGGGTCTCTAGAGCGAGGTTCTCAACGGGGGACACGTTCCCCTCTGCCCCGTGACATCTGACAATGTTTGGAGACATTTGTGTCCCTTCCAAGGGGGAGGGGGCTGTTGGCATCTAGTGGCCAGAGGCAGGGATGCTGCTGAAATTCCCACACTGACCACAACAGCCCCCCAAGCAGGGATGATTGGCTGCTAATGGCCCTAGTGCCAAGGTTGGGAAATCCTCTCTTAGACTGGTTTCGGGCTCATCTGGGAAGCCAGGCTGAACTGTGGACAGGGCGCTTCCTTCCACCTTTCTTCAGGGCCCGCTTCCCAAGGGACCACTTTCTTTCTGAAAGAACTCTCTTCCCCTGTGGACGGGCTCCCTGCCCCCTCCAGGCCCCTTCTTGGCCAGGCAGGGAAGCTGTTGAGGGACGAGGCTCGGAGACCAGCCGGCTCCCTGGGCCACACCTGTGCCCAGCAGCCCGCTCCTCGTCGGAGGGTTTTCCCGGGTCTCGGCAGACAGAGAGCCAGTAGCAGCTACCACCCGAAGGAACGCAATTAGAACCTTCTACTTAGCAGGTTTTCCGGGCGACTAAAGGAGGAGGAGGAAGAAATGCCCATTTATGCTTTTGGCAAATCTAAGTGCAGCCACAGCTGGCGAGGAACCGGGGACGGAGGGATCTCAGGAATTTAACGGGGACCCCAAGCTGAGGAGGCAGGTGATGCGATGGCCGGCAATGCCAGGCGCCTGGAATTTCTGCACGTGGTTCTCACTGGGGCCCTCAGGCTGGCCCAGCCCTGCCAGCTGTCTGTCCCTGCCAGCTGTCTGTCCCTGCCCCCCCCCGGGGAGAGAGAGCAGGGCGGCCGCAAGCCTGCAGCTGGCCTCCGACTCCCCGCGTTTCCCCAGCTCCCCCAGGAGAGAAGTGGGCTCTTACATAAGTGTCAGGTGCCGGAGGGTGGGCAGCTCCCTGGGCACGGCCGTGAGGTGGTTTCCTTCCAGGTACCTGGAAGAGGAGCAGAGTGACACGGATGGGCAGTGGGCACCCACGTCGTCATGTCCCCAGAGGCGCCACGTCGTCATGTCCCCAGAGGCGCCATGGGCCCTGACTCCCAGACGGGTGGGCTCCCGGTGTCCTCTCTCAGAGCTCCCCCACCCCTGCGAGGTACGCACCACATTTGTCCCTGAACATTTGTTTGTGTGAGTATCCACCACTGACCTCTCCCCCACTGGACTGTCTAAGATTGTCCGGTGCAGAGTCTCCCCAAGGCCGAGTACAGAGCGATACACAGCAGGTGCTGATAAACAGCCACCCGCCGTGTACCCAGCCCTCGCCACACCCTTACACGGCAGCGGCTCGCAGTTGAGGAAACAGAGCGCAGAGATGCTAAAACACTTGCCCAAGGCCACACAGCACACGAGTGGCTTGTTGCGCTCTTACCACACTCCTGTGTGGCCTCTCGTCAGCATCCTCACCTGAGGTGGGAGGGGAGGGGGCGTGTGGGGCCCTGGAGAATGGGCACCAGACACGCACTTCTGGAGCCTCTGGGCCCACCGCGCTGGTGCCGGTGCCCTGGGTTCCAGCTGGGCTCAGACCTGTGCTGGTGGTGATCAGACCAGCCTTTCTTCCTGCTTACAGTCCTTCCCTGGATTCCACTGCTTGTTAGAGAAGGGCTGTCTGTCTGTCTGTCTGTCTGTCCGTCTATCTATCTATCTATCTATCTATCTATCTATCTATCTAGCAGCCTTGGGCAAACTATGGCCCGCGGGCCAGATCCGGCTGTTCTACCCGGTTCTCTTGCTCTCCCCTCCGCTCCTTTACTTTGAATTTATATTAGTTCACACAAACACTCCATCCATGCTTTTGTTACGGCCCTCCGGTCCAGTTTAAGAACCTATTGTGGCCCTTGAGTCAAAAAGTTTGCCCACCCCTGATCTAGAGAGTACATTTACTTAAGGATCTGCTCAGGCCACTGTGGAGGGGACAGTCCGAGATCTGTGGGGCAGGTGGCAAACTGGAAACTCAGGCGGGATTTCTACGTTAGAGTCTTGAGGCAGAGCGCCCACTTCTCCAGGAACCCCCAGCCTTTTGTTCCCTAGGCCTCCTAGGATCATGAGTTCCACCTCCACATCACCTGGGCGATCTCTGCTACTCAGAAAGCCCCCTGACTTAGATGCTAACCGATCTCCAAGCGCCCTCCCGCATGTTTGCCCCAACAACTGGGCCAAGTTAGCCATGACGTGAGCCACGCAGTCCTGTCTCCCTCTCCAGTTCTACAGCCAGTGCCCCCTGGACCTCTGGTTCCAACTCCACTGACCTTCCTCCTCCCCAGACGCCCCTGCTCCTTGGGGGGCAGGTCCAGGCCCTCATCTGCCCCTTGCCTAGTTACCCCCCACAGATGCTCGGATCTCAGCCTAAGCGTCCCTTCCCCTGTCATATCGCACACCCATGGGTGACACGGCAGGCTCCCGAAGCGTTGGACCCCATGGTGAGGTCCTCAGAGTGGTTCTGCTTGGCTCGCCATGGTGTCCTATGTGCTCGTGGGCAGCAGGGGAAGTCCTCTGTGAGATGAAAACCCCAGTGCGCCTGGGGGCAGGGGCGCTGCGAGGGGCGAGGGGGTGGCTCTAAGAGCAGAATGTCCCTGGCCACCTGGCCCGGCTGCTCAGGAAATGCGGAATCAAAGGTTCCATTTCCGAAATGCAGATGTGGCTGTGGGAAAGCCCGCTTTGCAGGGTGACTGCACAGCTGCCTGCAGCCCAGGCCCAGGCCCCCAGGGACGCTCTCCGAAGGCAGCATTCGTGTTCGCCCTGGAATTAGCAGGGAGCATTTCCAGTGGGTTAACTTCCGTGTTGACCTGCATTTATTTTTTCATTTTTTAAAAATATATTTTTATTGATTTCAGAGAGGAAGGGAGAGAGAGATAGAGAGATAGAAACATCAATGATGAGAGAGAATCATTGATTGGCTGCCTTCTGCTTGTCCCCTACTGGAGATTGAGCCCGCAACCTGGGGATGTGCCCTTGACCGGAATTGAACTCAGGACTCTTCAGTCCGCAAGCCGAAGCTCTATCCATTAAGCCAAACCAGCTAGGGCGACCGGCAATTAAATGCTGTGTCAGCCCTAGCTGGTTTGGCTCAGCGGACAGAGCACTGGCCTGCGGACTGAAGGGTTCCAGGTTCGATTCTGGTCAAGGGCTTTACCTCGGTTGCAGGTTCCCGGCCCTGGTTGGGGGCATGTGGGAGGCAACCAAGCGATGTGTCTCTTTCACATCGATGTTTCTCTCTCTGTCTCTCCCCCTCCCTTCCACTCTCTCAAAAAACCAATGGGAAAAATACCCTTGGTTGAGAATATAAAAAAAAAAATGTTGGGTCAGCCCCAGCAGGAATACAGGTCTGTCTTGTGTGAACATCCACACAGATCTCTGTGGTGATGCTCCCTGTCCTGTTAGAGCTTTGTGGTGCTGATAGGTGTGCTGTCCCCACTATCCCCCCTCTCTGCCCCCGCCAAACTCCTGGACCTGCTGGCTGGTGAATGAGAGGGAGGGCAGGCACCTTCCAGGGCCCTCAGTGCGGGCCAGGATTTGCACCGGGGCCTGGGGTGACAGAGCACAGGCAGCTGAGGCTCACATCCTGGCCAGTCGCACTAGCTAATAGCTGTGTGACATTGGGCAAGTTGCTTAGCCTCTCTGAGCTTGTGTTTCCTCATCTATAAAGTGGGGCTTATAAGAGTCAGCACCCGGGAGTGATTATGAAGGTTAAATTGGAGTCTCTGGGGAGAGCTCTTGGAGCAGCCTGGCACACTGGTGTTCAATGCACTCTGAATGTAACATATATACGGAGGCGCACGTATGTCTCCGTCCGATGGTGAAGGTGATCACGGGAAGGCAGACAACTAGCCCTGCTGTCCAGTCTCTGTTCTTCCAGACCAGTGGTCGGCAAACTTATTAGTCAACAGAGCCAAATATCAGCAGTAGAACAACTGAAATTTCTTTTGAGAGCCAAATTTTTTAAACTTAAATTTCTTCTAACGCCACTTCTTCAAAATAGACTCGCCCAGGCCATGGTATTTTGTGGAAGAGCCACACTCAAGGGGCCAAAGAGCCGCATGTGGCTCACGAGCTGCAGTTTGCCGACCACGGTTCCACACTAACGTTTCCAAAGCCAGAGTCAGATCATGTCCCTTTCCTGCCTAAGCTTCTTCCTTGGCTCCTGTGCTCCCGGGATGGAGAGCCAGCCCCCATCGCGGCCCACAAGAACTCACACGTTTCTTCAAGTCTCCAGCACACACCGCCTCCTTCCCACTCTATTCGCTCCATCTCACGGCCCCTCGGCTTCTTGACCTTAAGGTCTTACCACCTTGTGGTCTTCATGAGACCTATTCTTTGTACTCCTTTCCCCCTTTATTTTCCTGGGAAGTGCTGTTCTACTTCCTCTAGGAAATGCCTAGTTCACGGGTTCGTATTGTCCTTCTCCCCTAGTCCATGTTTCTGAGATCAGGAGTCTCGTCAGTCCCATGGGCTGCTGTCCTCCCAGCTTCCATGACAGATCTGGTCCAATAAGCTCAATAAACGCTTGACGGAGTGAAGGGGGCTCCCTCAGCCCCGCCCCTGTCCCCCCAGATAGTCATGGCACTAGAAGTGTCCTCGACTGAAGCCATCTGCTCAGGGCTTTTCAGAGCCTGTGCCAGGACTCTAAGTGCTGCGGCACCAGAGCCAGCCTGCTCTCAGAAGATGTGGTCAGCGCCCTCCAGCTGGCTGCAGGCGTTCTGTGCCCCTCCCTGGCCAGGGAAAGGCAAGGAGGCAGTCCGCGATGGGCAGTTGCTCTGTAAGTGCTCTGGGGCGCCTGGCCAGTGCTGGGGGCACAGAGAGCATTGCTGGGGAAGGTTGGACCCAGCCAGCAGGAAAGACCCAGCCAGAACCACTGACCAGGGCCCACGGCATCATGGCAGGGATGCCGAGTTTGCCTTCTCCCTGAGTTTGCAAGGAGACCTGTGGCTGTCGGGTGCAAATCCCCAACAAGCCAGGCCACTGGGCAGAGCGCATGGGACCTGGGCCTCGGCCAAAGGGGAGGAAGAGTCTAGTGGCTCAAGGATGAACCTTGGGGTCAGGTGCCCCGGGTTCAGGTCTAAGCCCTGCTGCTTCTTGGTAGTATGATCTTAAGAAATTACCCAACCTTTCTGTGCCTCAGTTACCTCATCTGCAAAATGGGAGTAAAAACATCGGCCTTGTCAGTTGTTGGATTAGATGAGGTCACATAAGATACCCGGCATTCATAGGCCTGGCAAGCAGTGAATGCCTTATACACGGCAGCTGCAGAGAATCCCGCGGACAGGACTCTGCCCTGCCTCCCTAAAGGCCCTGGGGGTGGGGTGGGGTGGGCTGGGCAGGGTTTCCCAACTCCTCCCCATCTGTCTGCTTGTCACTCACTGCCCGGTTCTGCCCCTCCTCCTGCATGCATGGCCATCGTCCTCACTGGGTTTGAGAGAAGGAGACAGCTCCGTCTGAGCTGCTCGGTACTCCCAGACTCCACCCTCTAACCCAGCCGTGGGCAAACTACGGCCCGCGGGCTGGATCCGGCCCGTTCGGCTGTTCTATCCGGCCCGCGGAGCCGAAAGAGCAGAGGGTTCTCTTGCTCTCCCCTCCGCTCCTTTACTTTGAATTTATATTAGTTCACACACACTCCATCCATGCTTTTGTTCCGGCCCTCCGGTCCAGTTTAAGAACCCATTGTGGCCTCGAGTCAAAAAGTTTGCCCACCCCTGCCCCCTTGGAGCTGCGCAGTGCTAGGCCAGGTCCCTCCCACCCTGTCCTTCAATCAATGACTCTTGTCATCTCCTGCCACACTCACTCTCCAGGTGCCCTGTGTCCTCTTGGCCAAGCCCCATCCCTTCTGGACCTACAGGGCTGCACGCGCGCGCGAACTGCCAGCCTCTTCCCAGGGTGCCCTCTGACCCCACTTGATTCCCAATAGAAACCCCTTCTTCCAACAGGTGTGCCTGGGGACAGAGGGCACCCTTCCCTTGTCCTCTCCCGGGGGTATCAGTGGTAGGACAGCAACCCAAGAGCATGGTCCTCAGACCCAAGTCAGCATCAAATTCCCTGATGAGTTACTACCTGGGGGTGGACTGCGGCACCCCGGGGTCTGCCCCTCCGCTCCAGCCTCAGGGAGGTGTGGGCCTGGGGTCCGTTTCCAGAACCAGAGGCCTGGTGTGAGCAAACATCCCCTTAAGTGGCAGCCAGCAGACGTTAGGTTTAAATGCTCCCGGAATGGCAGGCCTCCGCCGAGAAGGCTCGAGGCACAGCAACGAGGGAACTTTCTGAAGCTGAGGAGTGTTTGTGTCAGGGACCTTGGGGGTTGGGATATGCCACATCTGCTTCCCTTCAGCGTTCAGTAAGACCCTGGAGGCTTGCTTTTAAACCGGGAACTCGCTGCTGTCTTCTAGCAGGTGTCTCTGTGGATTGTTTGCCTGCTCGTGTGTAATGGCCTGAGTGGTTGTCAAAGTGTTGTCCACGGGACCCTGGGGTCCCCTAGACTCTTCAGGGATCTATGAAGGAGGCTAAAACTATATCTGCAGTTAGATTAAATCACGGTTTTCCTTTCGTGCTGTGTGAGTAAAACTGCTGGCACCTCAGCATGAATCAAGGCAGCGGCACCAAAGAGTATAACTACAAGCCAGTTTCATTTAAGAATGCCCTCGATGAAGAGTAAAAACTGTTAACTGCATTAAATCTCCAGCCTTGAGCACACCCCTTCAGTATTCTTTGTGTCAAGCGGAAGTGTGCCGAAGGCATTTTTGCTGCATGTGAAGTGCGTTGGAAGAAAAGCACCAGGCACCTGAGTTACAAGCTAAACTAGCCTCCGCCCCCGTAAACCACCGTTTTTTACTTAGAAGAATGACCAGCAAACAGGTTCTTCCCAAATGGGCATTGAGAAGACAATTTCTTAAGAATGAACAGGGTGAGCCCGCCACTCAAAGGAAAAGAGCTGACAGTAATTGTTGGCAACGACAAAATTTGAGCTTCCCACTGGAAATGAAAAATTTGTAAAAACCTGGAACTGCCACATCGAGCGCGACTGCGTGCCTTTACTCAAGGACTTCTCTGTGAGGTGGCCGTGATAGGAAGGGCTGTGGCATGTCTGGTGTTACATGACGCAGGGCGTCAGCATGGAGAAGCACAGTAACTCGGTGAGCCAGGGTTTCCCAGTCCACAGTGTGTGCTGTCACAGGACCAGGTGTGGGGGAGTCCAACTCAGAGTGCCAGGTGGAGCAGCGGGTTTAATGGGACAGAGCACCAACGCACATGGACATGGTTTTGGGTCCCACAGGGCAAGGAGCCGTTGAGGTGGGGGAGACAGAGATGGGCTGCGGGGAAACGGCTCCGTGCATGGGCTACCCGCTGCCTGCTCTCCGTGCCTGTGTCAGACGTCCACACCTGCTTTGCTTTTTCTCCTTCTCAGTGAATGGATGTTTTGTTTTGTAAGCTGGCAGCTCGGCCTGAGATAACCCAGGATGCCCGAGGGAGTTGGGAAGCTGGCATTGGACGCACCAAATCTGGACTTGGCCGGCGTTTCTGAACCAGAAGCCTCTGGGCCTCAGCTTCCTGGGCCGGCAGCTCTTGCGTCCTCTGGCATCCACGTTCCTGCCCTCTGCCCCCTCTCCCCTCCCAGAGACGGAGATGGAGATGGTGTGGGACCGAGGGGAGGGCTGCTCGCCTTGGTGAGCTTCGCAGACCATCTGGCCAGGGAAGCGCCATCGGTTCCAAGGCAGGCCACCAGGCCTCCTCCCCAAGCTCCGAAGTTTACTTTACAATTACAGCCAATTATCTGTGTTATTCTAATCTCTGCTTCATGAGCCGCGGGAAAACATCCGCGGGCCTGTTTTCATAGCAGGTTCTTCTCTTCGACCTGCGGCACTTGGCACTCAATTAGCCCGGAAAGGGGTCACTTTATGCAGCTCCCCACCCCCCAGCCCAGCCTGCCTGGGAACATCGTGGGGCTCACTGCACGTGGCACGTGCTCACATGGATCTTCAAGGGCAGGGCCTTGGCCCAAACCCAGGGCCGATGCGGACTTTCTAGTGCCCATCAAGACCTTTGTTTCTCCCCTGGGCTGGCAGCCCCGGTTACTGTCTCCCTGAGTGACAGGAGGTGCCAGGAGCCACAACACTCACCCAAGACAATGGCACACTCAGGCCCCACCCAGGAGGCAGTGCGAGAGCCGGGAGGTGTCTGGGTCTCCTTCTGTTGAGGGCTGAGGGCTCATGCTAAGCTGCCTGGGAAAATGCAAGCTGACGGATGGGTGTGTGGGTGTGTGTGTGTGTGAGTTTCCTGCTATGGCAGGTGTCCCTCAATCCCTCCCACTCTGCCACTCAGCCCCTTCTCACATTTCACTCCTCCCTTTCAGACCAGGGCTCCAGCTTCACCCCCAGAGCAGCTTCCTCTGACCTTCATGTGAAGGTCAAGCCTCCCCCTTTGCAATTCCCAGCAGCCCCGTCCCTCTTGTGCAGCACAGGCTCCTTGCACGGAGCTTCGGGACCAGCGAGCAGATGTGCTACCTCCCTGGTAAGCCTGACCCCACGAGCGGAGGGGTCACACCGGGAGGCTCGCACTGCCTCCCCAGGGTTTGCAGCGTTGCTGACACACGTGCGCTCGGTCACTGAGCGGGAATGAAAGGATGGAGGCATCGAGATGGTGTGGCGTGTGAGTGAGCACGCTGGCCTGGCCGCAGCTTCACTGCTCCTGGGACGGGCCTCCTGCCCCCGGGGCTGACGGAGCTTGCGAGGGGCAGAAATAGGTTCTCTGCCCAAGAGTCAGAGCCCTGCAGGGAGGGAGTGGCATCTCTTCCATCTAACGGGAAGAGAGCGGAGCGGCATCTCTTCCATCTAACGGGAAGAGAGCGGAGCGGCATCTCTTCCATCTAACGGGAAGAGAGCGGAGCGGCATCTCTTCCATCTAACGGGAAGCTGGGGCAGAAGCCGCCCCCAGAAGCTAGCGCCGGGAGCGTGGGCTGCGGAGTGAGAGGCGCCCAGAGCTACGTGTCATCTGTGAAATGTGCTGCTTTACGGGCGAGGGGGGCTGTGTTCGCAGCAGCGTGTGGGGAGCCACGACGACCCTGTGCTGTGTCTGGTGTCAGACGGAGAGTTTGGTGGGGAAGCTAGAAGGCAGAGTGCAGAGCCAGGGGGTCCGGGGAGATACAGAAAACGGGGCGCTGACCCTCCCACGTGTCACCGGCCAGGCAGAGGCAAGGGTGGGCTACTTCCTGTCCCCTGTCTGAGCTGCTGCCGGCCGCCTGGCGAGGCTCTGCTCCATCTTGCGGGGGGTCCAGAAGAAGGGGCCCCGGGCAGCCTTGTGGGACACGGGGTAAAGTGATGACGCTGGTGGGGATTCCGGGGTGCTCAGGGGGTACTTACAGCTCAGTCACGTCCTTGGGGATGCCTTTAGGGAGGGCGCGGAGCCCCCTGTTGCTGCACCGCACCACCGTCTCCACGCAGGTGCACTGCTCGGGGCAGCGAGGGCCCAGATGGCAGCTGCTCTCGTCGTTGCCTGTGGAGACCCTGAGAGTCAGCGTGGCGGGACAACTCACACGGGGGACAGAATCCCATGGGGGACAGGCTCCCGTGGGGGGGTACACAGACTCCCCTGGCGGGGACAGAGTCCCACGGCAGGGGACAGACTCCCTGGGGGACAGGCTCCCGTGGGGGACAGACTTCCCTGGCAGGGGACAGGCTCTTGTGGGGGACAGACTCCCGTGGGGGACTCCTCTGTGGGGGACAGGCTCCTGTGGGGGACAGACTCCCGTGGGGGACAGACTCCTCTGTGGGGGACTCCTCTGTGGGGGACAGGCTTCCATGGGGGACAGACTCCCGTGGGGGACAGACTCCCGTGGGGGACAGACTCCTCTGTGGGGGACAGGCTCCCGTGGGGGACAGACTCCCATGGGGGACAGACTCCCATGGAGGACAGGCTCCCATGGGGGACAGGCTCCCGTGGGGGACAGACTCCCGTGGGTGACAGGCTCCCGTGGGGGACAGACTCCCGTGGGGGACTCCCGTGGGGGACAGGCTCCCGTGGGGGACAGACTCCCGTGGGGGACAGGCTCCCAGGGGGACAGGCTCCCCTGTGGGGACAGTGAGCAAGCCGGTGCCTTCAGTAAAGGGAAGCCCGTGGCTTCCAGTGGGACCAGGAGAGGGAGCCTGCTGGTCTCACTCTGGGTCGGAGGAGGAGTGCCCGTTCGGGGAGCAGGGCTGCCTGTCTTGTACCACATTTGTCAGGAAGACTCTGAAAACTCGATTGGCCAGAGTATTAGACAGGAAAGAGGTCACTGTCAACCGCTCAGAAATAAACCAAACTGACTAACCAGTGGTGGAGGTAGGGGCAGAGCCCGGCCCAGGCCCTTCCTCCCCTCCTCCCCGCTTTCTTCCCTCTTTCCACAACACAGCACCTCTGCCTCCGGGAGACTATGTCCCACCCTCCGTGATACGTTAACCTCAGATACTCTTTAAACCAGTTCTGCATATAAATCGGTTGGCCGAGGAAAAACTGCTGGCTTGAATTTAAGCAGACAACCTGCCTCCGGCATCCTGACACTGGAAGCCTCGCTGTCCAGGTGTTCACGTACCTATCCAGTGACAGGAACTTGCTGGGAGCTCACCGGGAAGTCCGTTTCTCATGAGCGCACACGCTGAGCCTCAACAAGGTGCCGGCAGGAGCCGAGGCCGAGGCCCAGGGCACCGTGCACAGCGGTGCGGGCTGCGCCCTGCACAGAGGGCTGCGTCCCCTAATGGCACCATCTCACTGTGGACTTGGCAGGTGAGGGTATTTGGGTCACAGTACATGGCCATACGGTATCTTGTTACAAATCCATATATTATGACAAACTTCTGACTAATGGAAGTAAAATGTCTTTAGAAAAAGGCACCTTTTTTTAATTTGCACTAAGGAGCCACATGGCGGGGCAGCCGCCCTTCCGAGCCCTTCTGAGCCCCAGCTGCATGCCCGGGGGCGGGGTAGAATCAGACTCAGAGGTCCTTGCTTTCCTGGTACACCCCACCCGCCCCGGCTGTGCCCCTGACCGCCCTGCTGCCTCACCTTCGCAGGTGAAGTCCTGGATGGCCACGTCCTGGATGGGAATCTCCTTGAGGAAGAATGGCTTCTGGCACCGGGGGTTCCCACTGACGACCCGACGCTTCCTCAGCCACTTGCCGAGCCAGGCCAGGTGGCAGTTGCAGTTGAAGGGGTTGGACAGGAGGTTTCTGGGAGGAAAGAAGGGTCCTCTCTGGGTGCTTACGCATCTACTGTGGGAGCTGGCCCAGGTCCTGTTCTGCATCCTGGGGCCCAGCTCTCCAGCGGGTCAGGCCCAGGTCCTGTTCTGCATCCTGGGGCCCAGCTCTCCAGCGGGTCAGGCCCAGGTCCTGTTCTGCACCCTGGGGCCCAGCTCTCCAGCGGGTCAGGACCAGGGGAGGGGGAGGAGGTCTGGGAAGGGAAATGCAGACTCTTCTGAATCCAGATGCAGTCTTTGCAAATGTCACTCCGGACCTCGGCTGATGGCCGTGACCGTGGCCCCGGCCACACGCCCTGTCTGCAGAGCCCCAGCTGTGAGCTCCCCCTGGCTCCTTAGCCAACTCTCTCGCTCAGAACCTTTACACATGGAGGTCCTCCTGCGGGGACAGGGCCCTAGTGTCCACCTGGCTGGCCCTCATCAGCCTCCAGTCCTCGGCCTGAGGGACCCTCAGCAAATTCTCCTCCATCTCTCGCCTTCATTCCCTCCGTGGCACCCACCAGAGCTGGTCATGATTGCCCAACGTTTGCCCCCGAGGGGAGGCCCCAGGTCTGTCTCTTTCTGCGTCCCCTGGCACAGGTGTGACACCAGCACAGACTGTGCGTGTCCGCTGGAGGGACAAAGGGATGATAGCACCTGTCACTCCCTGAGTGTCACCTAGAGCAGCAGTCGCCAACCGGTGGTCTGCAGACCACTTGTGGTCCATGAGGTCCCAAAGGTTGGCAACTGCTGACCTAGAGGACTGGGACCAGGCAGAGCACTTTATAAATCCTCCCCTCACTCGACTGGTCATAACCACCCCAGGAAGGAGGCAGCATTTCTCATTTCTCAAATGAGGAAAGTAAAGCCGCTCAAGTCCCTTTGGCCCTTTGATGCGACCCCTCGAAGCTGGGCTTTGCACGGTCCTGTGTATCTGCTCTGCTCTAGGCCACCACAGGCCTTTGCACAAGATCTTCCCACGGGAGGAGATGCACTTCCCACTTGACAAGCTAGCTCCCCTCCTGGAACACAGAGCCGGTGTTCCCCGACGGAGCCTATGCTGGGTTTCCACAGCACTGCAGGCCTCGCTCTGTGGAGACTCACTGCGCTGTGAGCTCCAGGAGGGACCACGCCTGTGCCTCCTCAGGCCGAGATGTGCTCGGCACACGAAGGGAGGCTGATAAATGGTTGTTAAGTGGACAGATGGGTAGATGACCTTGGGCAGAGATAGCAGGGAGCCGGGAGGGGAGAGGCCTGCAGGGGAGGAGCTGGTGAGTGTGCAGTGGATCTAGGAGGACTTACATGGTGGACAGGGAGACCAGCGTGGTGAAGGCCCCGGGGGTGATGGTGCTGATGCGGTTGTCATAGAGGGACAGCAGTCGCACTGAGCTCAGCCCAGCGAAGGTGTCATTGCTCACACAGCTGATGAGGTTGCTCCTCAGCATCCTGCAAGGAGAGGGGTGGGGATGCGAGAGCACAAGCATGACCCTCTCCTTCCACAGCAGGGCCACACCATGTGGTGTGTGTGAGTGTGTATATGTGTGTGCTTGTGTGCATGCTTGTTGTGTATGCATTTATCTGCATGTTGTATATGTCATTTTTATGTACATGTGTCTATGTCATTGTGGGTAAATGTGTTTGTGTGCCTCTATCATTATGCTTCTGGTATGATTCTGTGTGTGTGTGTGTGTGTGTGTGTGTGTGTGTTGGGGCTGCTTAGCATGCTCAGTTCTTCCCCATCATGGGCTGGGAATGTCTGAGGCCTCTGGCTCTAGGACAGCCGTGGGCAAACTACGGCCTGCGGGCTGGATCCGGCCCGTTCGGCTGTTCTATCCGGCCTGCGGAGCCGAAAGAGCGGAGGGTTCTCTTGCTCTCCCCTCCGCTCCTTTACTTTGAATTTATATTAGTTCACACAAACACTCCATCCATGCTTTTGTTCCGGCCCTCCGGTCCAGTTTAAGAACCCACTGTGGCCCTCGAGTCAAAAAATTTGCCCATCCCTGCTCTAGGAGGAAGGGATTCAGGAGGCCAGGCCGGTGCCTGGGCCTGGTCTGCCGCCTGCCAGTCTTCCCAGTCCCTCCGATGCCCTCCCTCCCACCTCCCTCCAGGCCGTGGCCCAGGCCCAGCACTTACAAGGTCTTGAGGCCACTGAGGCCACGGAACATGCGCCCGTGCACCATCTCCAGCTGGTTCCCTGTCAGCATCAGCTCCTGCACGCCCGCTGCTCCATCAAAGGCACCCTCTCGCACCTCCTTGATCTTGTTGTTACTCAGGTTTCTAGAAGGAGGGGGCAGATGGGTCAGGCCAGATGCAGGCAGGGAGTCACTGGCCCTGCAGCCAACCCCTGGAGTGAGGACGTGGTGGTGGGGAGCTCAGCCTTCGGCTCCCAGACGTTTGTCTCCAACACCTGTGCTCAGGGGCAGGGACCCCCGGCCCAACGCGGGGGGGGGCGGGGGGCGGTGGTGAGGTAGGTGGGGTGGGGGGGGCGGCGGCTACCTTTGTGAAACAGACTGTGCAGGGTTTAAAGTCTTTTCAGGGTCATCACCTCTTCCATGCCTGGGCACTGCTAGTGTTACAATAGTGGCTCTCTGTTAACTACAGTCACCAATACTGTACTGCACACTCGAAAGTTGCCAAGAGAGTAAATCCTAAAAGCCCTCATCACAAGAAAAAAGAAAAAGAAAAAAATGTTGTAATTATGTATGATGATGGCTGGCAACTGGATTAATTGTGGTGACCATTTCACGATGTGTGCAAATGTCGAGTCATTATGTTGTAACCTGAAACTAAGCTATGCCAATTGTTCCTCAATAAACATGAATAAACAAAAAGGTATGCAAAATAGGACAAACAATAAAAAGTGTGTATGGACGAAAGAAAAGGTGATTCTTGAACTTTCTGTCTTCAACAGATGCCCTCAGTAAACAGCACTTCCTAAGAGGAGGGGGTAGAAAAATCCCCCCCCCACCCCCACGGGCTGGGTGTTTACAGAACTCAGCTCCCTTGCCCGGCCAGATCCCAGACATAAACCGACACGTCCTAGTCTCCACGTTTTGAGCATTATTCTGTGAGGGGTTTGGCAACAGAATCACATCAAATCCTCAGAGCAAGGCCTACCAGAGGGGTGTCATTATTACCACGGCCTCATCCTAGGGCTAAGGTGACGGAGGCTCAGAGAGCTGGAGCAACTTGCCCGCAGTCACACAGCGCAGAGACGGCGATGGGAAGCCAGGCTTTCAGTACACGCAAAGTCCTCCAGTGAACCCTACGTGACGGTTCCTTAGGGGACGTGGAAATTGACTTCCGTGTGTTACTGCTTTGCAGAACTCGGGTTTGGGGTGTTGTGTTTTCCTAGAGGGGGCTCGGTCCTGTCACTGCGAGCAGGCTCTCCCCTCCCCTGCGAGGTCCAGTCACCATACCAGGCCTCCGGAGACCTGAACAGCGGGCAGGTCCTGTAGGGCCACTGGGGCTGCGAGTTCCCTGGTGGGAGGAGGGGGGGAAGGGAGGGATACCGGGCCGGGGGGGGGGGGGCCGGGGGCCTCTGCAGACCATCCTGAAATGCAGCGCAGGCGCAGGAGGGATGGGTGGAGCGGAAGGTGAGGCATTGACAGCCTGAGGGAGGAATTCAGCCGCCCCAGCACACAGCAGCCAGAGCCTTGCACCCGATGGTGGTGGTGAGGTCTGTGGGCGGAGATGCGCCCGCTAACTGGCCGAGCACCTGAGGTTGTTAGAGCTGAGGGCTCACTAGAGGTGGACCAGCGGGCCCATTGTGCTGCTGGGCATGCCGAGGCCCCGAGAGGAGAGGGCGCTGCTCGCAGTCCCAGAGCACCACTCCCGTCCCTGCACTGTTGCTTCTCCAAGTGCCCACCTCGTGGGAGCTCTGTGCAGAGCCACAGCGGCCTTGGGGTGTGGAACTGGGCACCTAACGGCCCTGGGCAGGCCACCTGCCATTGTTCTAAGTAAGGACCGGCCCTGCAAGGTGCTACAGTGCCCACACCTGCGGGCAGGTATGGAGGACACAGATGGCATCTCAGTCCCACGCTCCATCTCTGCTCCCTCTGTGCTCCTCCTCGTCACCAATCCGCTCCACTCCCCCACTTCTATCCTGCTAAGGACACAGGAGCACACCTCTCAGAACCCCTCCCCCAAGACCGCAGGGGGGTCCTCAGGGGGGCTCCCACACTGGATTTCTGCTCGCTGCCTGGCTGTCCTTACTCGCAGCTGGTTTTCTTATAAATCCTGTTGTCCTGGTCCAAGAACGAAGGTAATGTTCTGGGGAGACTGCAAATTACCCCCAAATAGACATGGGAGGCTCCCCCAGCAGCTGTAACTCATCGAAACGCTGGAGGACACGGGTTTTGCTCCCGAGAGTCAGGCTTCCGGGGATTGAAGTGCAGGGCCGCAATGACGATGAGTTACAGCAGCCGTGCAGCGAGGGCTCCCATCTCCTGACATCTGGTTCTTTAAATGAGCAAAATTAGCATCACGCTCCCGTAAGGCTCTGACCTGCATGTCCTCAGGCTGGGAGAATGGAAAACATCAGGGGAGGACAAAAGGGGAGAGAATGTTCCAGAAGACCAGGCTACTGCTCTCTCTGCATCCATCACAGTGGTGTTCAAAACGGCAGGCGGCCTGGGCTGGAGCCCCGTGCGAGCAAGCAGCCTGGGGCAAGCACTCAGGACACCGAATGAGGGAGTTGAGGTGTCTGCAGACCCTCCTGAAGGGTCCCGATTGGCACTCTGCTCAGGGCTCTGCCGCCCACGAGAACGGAGGGTCCCCTCGGGAGGATCCAGGAAGCCCCACCCCAGGCCCAGGGTGCCTCGGAGGACCCAGAGACAGAGGGACCTGCTGCCGCAGTGAGCGGCTGGCTGAGTCAGACGGCTCTAAGGCTTCCCGAGAGACCCGAGGGCCCCGAGGCTGGGATGCCTCTGGGAAGGCTCTCCGCTTGCAGGGCAGCCCGGAAACCTGGCCACAGGAAGGACCTGCAGTGCTGCTTAAGCCCATGCCAGGTGGACGGGCAAGAGCAAAGGGTTCTGGGAGCCCAGGAGGGGGTCACGATAGAGCAAAAGCGCCTGGTGCACTGGCAGGTCTGGGGGGTCCTGGTCACCTCCATGAGGACCCCTTGCTCCCCTGAGGTGGACATTCTTTCTGCAGCTGGGGTTGCAAGCTCGAATGTCCACAGGGTCCAGGCAGGTGACAACGCCAGGAGCAGGCCCGGGGGGTGGGAGTGGTCAGCTGGGAGCAGGTCCAGGGGGTGGGAGTGGTCAGCTGGGAGCAGGCCCAGGGGGTGGGAGTGGTCAGCTGGGAGCAGGTCCAGGGGGTGGGAGTGGTCAGCTGGGAGCAGGTCCAGGGGGTGGGAGTGGTCAGCTGGGAGCAGGCCCAGGGGGTGGGAGTGGTCAGCTGGGAGCAGGCTCAGGGGGTGGGAGTGGTCAGCTGGGAGCAGGCCCGGGGGGTGGGAGTGGTCAGCTGGGAGCAGGCCCAGGGGGTGGGAGTGGTCAGCTGGGAGCAGGCCCAGGCTCCGGAGGGTTGGGAGTGGTCAGCTGGGAGCAGACCTGGGGGGGTGGGAGTGGTCAGCTGGGAGCAGGCTGGGGGGGTGGGAGTGGTCAGCTGGGAGCAGGCTCCGGGGGTGGGAGTGGTCAGCTGGGAGCAGGCCCAGGGGGTGGGAGTGGTCAGCTGGGAGCAGGCCCAGGGGGGTGGGAGTGGTCAGCTGGGAGCAGGCCCAGGGGGTGGGAATGGTCAGCTGGGAGCAGGCCTGGGGGGTGGGAGTGGTCAGCTGGGAGCAGGCCCAGGGGGGTGGGAGTGGTCAGCTGGGAGCAGGCCCAGGGGGGTGGGAGTGGTCAGCTGGGAGCAGGCCCAGGGGGTGGGAGTGGTCAGCTGGGAGCAGGCCCGGGGGGTGGGAGTGGTCAGCTGGGAGCAGGTCCAGGGGGTGGGAGTGGTCAGCTGGGAGCAGGCCCAGGGGGGTGGGAGTGGTCAGCTGGGAGCAGGCCCAGGGGGTGGGAGTGGTCAGCTGGGAGCAGGCCCGGGGGGGTGGGAGTGGTCAGCTGGGAGCAGGCCCAGGGGGTGGGAATGGTCAGCTGGGAGCAGGCCTGGGGGGTGGGAGTGGTCAGCTGGGAGCAGGCCCAGGGGGTGGGAATGGTCAGCTGGGAGCAGGCCTGGGGGGTGGGAGTGGTCAGCTGGGAGCAGGCCCGGGGGGGTGGGAGTGGTCAGCTGGGAGCAGGCCCAGGGGGTGGGAGTGGTCAGCTGGGAGCAGGCCTGGGGGGTGGGAGTGGTCAGCTGGGAGCAGGCCCAGGGGGTGGGAGTGGTCAGCTGGGAGCAGGCCCGGGGGGTGGGAGTGGTCAGCTGGGAGCAGGCCCAGGGGGTGGGAGTGGTCAGCTGGGAGCAGGCTGGGGGGTGGGAGTGGTCAGCTGGGAGCAGGCCCAGGGGGTGGGAATGGTCAGCTGGGAGCAGGCCCAGGGGGGTGGGAGTGGTCAGCTGGGAGCAGGCCTGGGGGGTGGGAGTGGTCAGCTGGGAGCAGGCCTGGGGGGTGGGAGTGGTCAGCTGGGAGCAGGCCCAGGGGGTGGGAGTGGTCAGCTGGGAGCAGGCCCAGGGGGGTGGGAGTGGTCAGCTGGGAGCAGGCCTGGGGGGGTGGGAGTGGTCAGCTGGGAGCAGGCCCAGGGGGTGGGAATGGTCAGCTGGGAGCAGGCCTGGGGGGTGGGAGTGGTCAGCTGGGAGCAGGCCCAGGGGGTGGGAGTGGTCAGCTGGGAGCAGGCCCAGGGGGGTGGGAGTGGTCAGCTGGGAGCAGGCCCAGGGGGGTGGGAGTGGTCAGCTGGGAGCAGGCCCAGGCTCCGGGGGGGTGGGAGTGGTCAGCTGGGAGCAGGCCTGGGGGGCGGGGGGTGGGAATGGTCAGCTGGGAGCAGGCCTGGGGGGCGGGGGGTGGGAATGGTCAGCTGGGAGCAGGCTCGGGGGGATGACAGTGGTCAGCTGGGAGCAGGCTGGGGGGGTGGGAATGGTCAGCTGGGAGCAGGCTCGGGGGGATGACAGTGGTCAGCTGGGAGCAGGCTGGGGGGTGGGGTGGGAGTTGTCGGCTGGGAGCAGGCCTGGGGCGGCAGTGGTCAGGAGAACTGCTCCTCAGGGTAACTCAATTGAAGCCGTTTGGGAATGTGGGTCCAGTTTTGCCAGACCTTCCGATTTTCCAGAAATCCTGATATTTTGGCATGTGCCAACTCCTGATTTTTAAAGGTAGGCAACTGATTCTTATTAAAAACATAATCGTGGCCAGCAAACCCGCCCAGGGGCACCCGGTGGTGGGGCCACCAGCTTCCAGACTCCGGTTGAGAGTTTTCCAGAGAGAAACGGCTGGAAGTCATCCGAGAGCCGCCACGACCTCACGCTGAAGGTGATGTCATTTGAAAAGTGGCCTTGAGCTGCCACAGTGCTAATGACCCCGTGGGCACCAGTTCATCCTTCTGCATCCCTTACCACAAGCGATGCTCAGGGCAACCTCATCATTCTGACATGGGCACAGGGGCTCAGAATGGTCCGCAAGGGCACAGCTATGTCTAAACCCCTGACTGTGTTCATTCTCCTTTGCCCACGTGCCCTGTCAGGGTAGAGTTAAGAATGCATCCTGGCCAGGCCAGCATGGCTCAGTGGTTGAGCGTCGACCTATGAATCAGGAGGTCATGGTTCGATTCCCGGTCAGGGCACATGCCCAGGTTGCGGGCTCGTCCCCAGTGGAGGACATGCAGGAGGCAGCCGATCAATGATTCTCTCTCATCATTGATGTTTCTATCTCCCTCTCCTTCTCCCTTCCTCTTTGAAATCAATACAAATATATTAAAAAATCACAGAAGAATATACCCTAGGGCCCTGGACCCAACGTCCTTGAGGACACTTAGCAGACTCAGGCACAGGCACAGGTGGCTCTGACCGCCAATGGGCAGAATCCAGTAGACTCAGCACCTCTCTGGGGCGTAGGGGTGGTGGCGGGTCCCAGCGAATAAGGATCTCTACTTAACTAGAGTTGCCGTCAAGTTATTTGATATAAGTGGTTGCAGCTGGAGGCTGCTGGGCCCAGGTTTGCCCTGTCGGGTCACCTGGCTGGCCGGCCAGCAGTGTTTATATGGATTTATGCACGCGCGTGCCCCCCCCCCCCCCCGCCCCCACACGCATTTGCTGCCTCTGTGCCTTGTGCTCCCCACCTAACGGCCCTGCCACCACTCCTGGTCCGAGCTGCTCACTGACGTTTGACCTTGGATAGGTTCCTTGGCTTTCTGTGTTTCAGATTCCGCATTTGTAAAATGAAGTCATTTCAAAGCTTTTTTGTTTTTCCTGATGAGGGTTAGATAAATTACTATCAGTATTATCTGGCACAGAGTAGTAAAGTGACAGGTGGCTAGCTGTTGTTATTGTCCTTGCTGTTATTTTTTATTATTACTAGAGGCCCGGTGCATGAAATTTGTGCGGGGGGTGGGGGGGGAGGGGAGAGTCCCTCAGCCCGGCCTGCACCCTCTCACAATCCGGGACCCCACTGGGTATGTCCGACTGCCGCTGGTCACAGCACCTCCCCACCAGTCAATACCCAGCCTTGTTCGGTGTGTTTCTGTGTAGAGATGCCTCACTTAATATGTGCTGCTGACTTAGTTACATGTAGCCTAACTGCCGGAGCAGAGCTCTGACCACGTGGATGTCTACAGGAGACGCACCACCGCTTACTGTGCTCATGATCGCCAGGCCGCGCCTCCGCACTGTGTTAAACAGTGAAACCGCCAAGGAAAAGCACAAATGTGCAAAAATGTGGCGCTCACAGACTGTGGAAAGAACACCTGTCTCCGGTGTGAGAGCGGGACGAGGGAGCAAAGTGTGAGCTTGCTCCACGGGGGAACCTGCTGAGCGGCTCAGGTTTCTGCTGCCCTCCGTGTCTGTGAAGGTGTGGGTTTTGAGATCACAATACATTTTAGCCAGTAGGCAGATTAGCAAATACAGGGCTGTGAATAATGAGGCTGGACTGGGTTTCCTCTGTTCCAGGGAAGACCTGACTTCTAAGGCTGGGCGCTGTGGCACGTGGGGTGGGGGAGGGAGAGGGGGCAAGGAGAAGGGATTAGATGGTAAAGAGCTTCGGCTGGGGGACCTGGGGAGGAAGGGGAGGGCACAGCCCCAGCCTCACACTGTGGTCACAGAGGAACCCACATTCATTGCTGTGTGTTCTGAGAGAGTCACGGAACCTCTCTGAGCCCCACAGGCTTCCTCAGCCCCACAAAGGGGAGCGTGGAGCCACCCCCTGGCAAGTGTGTGAGGACGAAGTGAGACGATGCACAGGGGGCAAGGCCCCCAATCAATGCTCTACTAGCTCAGCAACATCAGTCCTCTTCTCTTTATGACCTGATCCGAACTCTTAGGCAGGGACAGGGTTATGGCGCTAGGCAGACCGGGCAGTGCGAAGCCCAATATAAAGGCAGGTGGGCCTGTGGCCACGCTCAGGCTCTGGTTAGAGGCCAGAACCTCTGGGCTGGGCCCATGTGAGGCAGCTGGGTTTCCCCCTCCGGGTGCCTCACTGATCGGGGCCTTTAGAGCCCACTTACTGTGGACAATAGCCAAGGTGTGGCGACAACCTGAGTGTCCACTGGGAGACGAGTGGATAAAGAAGATGCGGGACATACGTATGATGGAATGTTACTCAGCCGTAAAAACGAAGGAAAGATTACCCTTTGAGACAGCATGGATGCACCTAGAGGGCATTATGCTAAGTGAATTGTCAGACAGAGAAATACCATATGATTTCCCTTATAAATGGAATCTAAAGAACACAATAAATGAACGGACAAAACAGAAACAAACTCATAGACACAGAGAACAGACTGATGGTTTCCAGAGGGGAGGGTATTGGGGGGCTGTGTGAAAAAGGGGAGAGGATGAGCAAGTACAAATCGCAGTTACAATATAGTCATGGGGATGTAAGCACAGCCTAGGGCATACAGTCAACAATACGGAAATAACTACGTACGGTGTCAAGGGGGCAACAGACTTGGTGGGGGGGGGGAATTTAATGAGTTATATAAATGTCTAACCACTATGCTGTACACCTGGAACTAACATAACATTGAATGTCAAGTGCAAGTAGGAAAAAAACCCCAAACTTTTAAACTCACCTTGAAAAAATTGCTAAGTGACATGCACCTGAGACCCCCATGTCCCATTGCTGGTTCTTTCCTGAGTCTCTCCCCCTCCCTCGGGCAGATGCAGGTTGTGGGCTGGGGAGCAGGACGAGCAGAGGGCACATGGGGGGGCAGGGATGGCACGGGGCACACACCGTGCACAATACTCGACGATTTAGAAACAGTGATGTTCCGTTTTGGTCTGTGTCTACACGCCGTGCCTTAGTGCCTGCTGCCTGCTGCCCAGTACATGCCAGGAGGTGGGGGGTGGGGAGAAGTCAGGGGGAGGCCGAGGGGGCCAAACTGGAGCTGAGGGACTCAGGGACCCGCCCACGCCCCCGCATTCTGCCCAGTCTGCCAGTTGCCCAGCTGACTTACATCTTCCGCAGGTTGGGCAACTTCTTGAAGATACCGGTGGCCTCCAGGACAGATATCTCGTTGTCGTTCAGTCGCCTACATGGGAAGCAAGCAGATGAGGGGGCAGCTTAGCTGAAGATGGATGGGGCTCCCTCTCCCCCACCTTCCGATGCCCCACCCAGCACCCCCATGGCTTTAGCTGAGTTACTGCCTGGGCCTCACACTCAGCCAATATCAACAGAGCTGTGGACAATGGTGGGGAGGGTGGAAAGGGGAGTGTGTGAGGGGCAGGAAAGGGCGAAGGTCAGGTCCTCCCGGGGGAAGCCCCTGGACTAGGTGTGTTGGGCTTTTAATACTCAGCACCCATTGCCAGTGACCCGCCTTCACTCAGGAGGGCACCAGTGACAGTCACACCCTCGGGAAGGCCTCCCCATGTCCTCCCAAGGCGCCCAGCCTCTCGGCTCCTTTCCGACCCTTCCCTCTGCCGGGGCTGCTCGGGGGGGGGGGGGGGGGGGGGCGGGCCCGAGGCCCCCATGCGTAGTTGCTCAGGGAGAGGAGGGCCAGGAGGCGGTGCCTCGCCCTGTCCTGCCGTGACTTGTGAGGCCAAGAGAAGGACGGTGAGGGTAATGAGGGCCACCTACATTTACCCGGGGCTTACTCTGCGCCAAGTTCAAGGTGAGTCCTGTGCTCACATTCTCTGACCCAATCGTCCTGGACATCCTGGCGGTAGGGTCATTGCCTCCACTTCTGCAGCTAAGAATCTGACCCTCAGATCTGAGAAGCAGCTGCCCAGTATCAGGAAGACTGGAGAAGGCGGGCATCAGACCCAGGTCCACCAGCCCCCCACCTTCCAGTGCTGCGTCCCCATCCCCCCACCCGTGGGTAACTTCCTAGCGCTTCCTTTGTGGATAAACCATCACACCCCTTATCGGCACACTTGGAGGCTCAGATACAGCTAATCATCCGAGCTCTCTCTCGCTCTGTGACAGTTACCTATTTACCATCCGTCTCTCTGGTTATACTGTAAGCTTCGTAAGGACGGACTGCCTGCTCTGTTTGCTATGAAAGCTGGTGGGCCTAGCACAGTGCCTGGCTCACAGGTGTTCGGGAGATATTTGTAGAATGACAGACTGTCTTCATGTGTGAGCAAGCTGTCCCCAGGGGATGCTTGGGTGGCTGAGTCAGGAGGGCACCTCAGGAAACCCTGCCAGAGCTGACCCGGGGTGACTGGGGTGGGGGATGCGAATGGAGTCCCCTCCCAGGCGGCACTTACAGATCGGTGGCGTATTCAGGGAGGTGGCTGGGGATGCGGGCCAGCTTCTGGTTGGAGCAGTCCACAACGGTGCCCTCGCAGCGACACTTCTCGGGGCACACGAGGTCCATGAAGCACTCGCTGCTGAACCGGCTGCGGTAATCCTCTGAGCCTGGGCGGGCCAAAGAGGGAGGGCGGCGTCACCAGGGTTCCCGCACCCGCCGGGGGCAGACACAGTGCTGCCCGCATTTGTTGGCCACCTTGCTGGTGCCCTCCCACCCCCCAGCTCTCCCTCTGGGCTGCCATTCACCATTCTCGTCCCCTGGAGACCTCTCCGCGGGCGCATGAGTTTTTGGGGGGCACGGACCTCTCAGAGAAGCTGAGGGAAGCTAGGGTGTCTCCCCCTAGAAGTGCTCCAGGCACATGTGTGTGGAATTTGGCTACAATTTAGGGGGCTACTGAGTCCTGATGCTCCTCGTCCATGAACTCTCTGAATGCCCATGACAACCCAAATGAGGAGACGTTGATGGGGTTCTGGTGGGGGCTACACCAGGGGCGGGAACAAAGTAAGAGGAGGGGTCACACACTCAGGGCCCAAGCAGGTAACGAGACGATAAAGGAGGCCCCGCACAGGGCCACCCATGACCACCGACACCTGGCTCCAATAGTGGATGACAATACTGAGGGCCGGGACCTGGGGAACGGAAGGCACTGCCCCGGAGCTTGGGAATATGGCCCCGTGTTGCCTGACATTCCTTTAAAAATATGTTGGCAAAGAGTAAAAATTTCAAACACAGAGAAGGCAAACACCAGCCCTCTGAGGGTCAGATCTGTGCCCCCTCTCCGCCTTGCGAGGGTGCCCTGCTGAGCTACAGTGAAAGGCCAGTTCCGAGGAGCTAAGAGTGTCTGAAACCAGGGTTTATTTTTTCAAAATGTGGTTTTCCTTGAGGGTAACAGGTCCAACCACGCGCTGTCCGAGCGACGCCCTGGCAGCCACTTTATTGATCAGAAATGCCCCCCTGACCCTGGGCAAACCTCCACGAGGCAGACCACAGGCCACACCCACGGGACGGGGCTCTGAGCCTCCTGTCAGACCAGCTAGCTGATGGGGAAGGTCTTCATTAGCTCGCCATCAACGTTCCATGAGCGAGCGCAACGCCAGTCACAAAACAAGGGCCCGGTCCACGTGTTCAGGGCATCAGCGGGGTGCCACTGGCTTGTGGGTGGGTGGGTGGGGGGGCGCGTAATACAGGACAGGTTCAGAGACCGCGAGCGTTGTTCTATCTGCACCGCGAGCAGTGTGGGCGCCGCAGTACCGAGGTCTCGGCAGGAGAGGGCGAGGATTTGCCTAGGCTTTGCCACTGATTCGCTCTGGTCTCGCCACATGTACCAAGGGAATCAAGTAATTGCCCCTGTCTCACGGGGGTTGTTGTGAAGATGCAAGGAAGATCGAGGCGCTGGAGGGTCTCTTGGGAAAGGGGCAAGAGTTGTGTAGCTGTTTGTGATTCTACTTGTTTTTTCTAGAACCTCGTGGAACTTTGGGCATGTCGGAAGCCACTGAAACATCTGAGTAACCCGTGACAATAGCTGACATTTACTGAGCATGGACCAGGAGCTGGGCACTACTCTTGGAACCTCAAAAGGGTGAGCACATTAAGTCTCTGAGGGCATCAGGGCTCCGTTTTATAGATGAGGATGCAGAGGCCTGCAGGTACTCAGTCACGGCCGAGGGTGAAGCTGCCGCCAGGGCCCACGTGACTAGCACCACGCTCTATTGCAGGCGTGCTTCCTGACAAAACCGCCCAGGACTGGTCCGGAAGCCCTACTGGGTGGGTGGGCTGAGCTGCAGGTTCCTGCCCTGGGCTACGGTGATGGCTCCCACCCTCTCGCTTCTCCCATGATCAACCTGCGCGAATTTCTGATTGACAATGGATTTGGTGGGTCTTCGGTTCTGAAGTGCACCTTCTCCCTACCACAAGGGGTCAGAGGTCTGGACCCGTCTCCACGTCCTTCCCTCTCCCCGCCCTTCCCACCGCTTTCACTCCACCTTCCACCCCGAGGTTCATGTGAGCAAAACCTGTCAGGGATCCCCATGGTTTTTTGGGGGGGCCACTTCCTTGTCCGATGCCTTACACAAATCTCTTGCCCTTGGCCTGCCAGCATCCAACCCACCGGATAACTCTGACCGGGGCCCTTTCCCCCTAGTGGCACCAGCGTGCCGGGCCCAGATGCATTTCATCTGGCGAACCCTGCTAAGTGACAGCCCTCTCGGTTCCCTGCCAGTGGCTCCATACGGCCAGAGTGTGCAGGGGCCTTCGCACATATGCTATGGTTTTCCTTTGGGCGGTGTTCACGCGGGATCCTTGCGAAGTGGAGGAGCCCTGAGAACTGCTCAAAGGCAGAAAGACAGGGGGGAGCAGTGTTTGCTCTTCGACACGCTGAGCCTGAAGACACGCATCGCCGGGCCGTGTCTGGGGACAGCCGCTGGTAACGTGTTTCCCTTTTAATCAAGGTGAGAGCCGTGTAGTTTGCAGGAATTGCTCTCTGTAGTATACTTGGATTGCAATGGGCAGACCTCTGCAATGGAGCCACTGACCCATTTTAATGAAATGATTTGTAATTAGATTCGATGGACTAACGTGTTCTTCCCAGCATCCCCCCTGCTGTTTTTGTTATTGCCCTGGTTTGTCATAACGAGGGGGTCGGAGTATAATATTTTGTGTGGGTGGGGGCCAGAAATGTTAATCATGGCGTAGGCACGTAAGCAGAAGGGTCTGTCCCTAGGCACAGCTCGCCTGAAATGCCACCTCCATCGCTTCATTTTTCATGATCCAAACGACCCGGGGTTTCTCGGAGCCATTTGTTCTGCCTAATGCTCATAAGCACCCGAAAGTATTTTTAACTTTCCCAGGGCTTTAAAAGTCGGTTCCCATCTCACTGCGCATTTGTCACTGCCAGAGACGCTTAGCCAGGGAGGGTAACTGCACCAGGTGGCCGGGGCTCTCTCCGGGGCGGGTTCAGGCAGGAGAGCTCGGGGGACTTGCAAAGGGGCCATAGAACTAAGCCCGGCTGAACCGGGTCTTGGGAGAGCTGACGTCACGGGCACTCCTCCTCCTGCCCGGGTGGTCTCCTCCCCTCCCGGGCAGCTCAGAACAAGGACACTGGGTACATGATCACAGAGAAGCTTTAATAGATCGGGTGGGGAGGGGGTGGAGATCCACGGCAAAGCCATTTTATTACGGACCCCTGGCTGGGCCGGTAGGGAGCCCCAGTCGCCCTCTATGATGGACACGGCTGCAGCGCCAGACTGGCCCGGCACGGCTGGTGTCACTGGCCGTCTGCACTCTGTCATCCTTCCGGCAACCCGTTTGTGGAGCGAAAGTTACAGCTCCGCCATCATCTGATGACCATGGACCTGTCCAAACACATGTCCAAAGCTCTTCTTCTACCTCCAATATCTCTAAGGTGGGCAGGATGAGAGAAAGAAGGAAAGGAGCAGAAAGAGGAATGGGGGGCGCAGGAGGCCTGCCAGGCTCATCAGCTTGGAAAGAGAGTTATGTGAACAAGCGAAGGGTCATAAGTCATGAGTAGAATCAGGAGGACATTGCCAGGCACAGTTATTCCCTTGTGGGCGAAGACGGGGACCAGACACCGGCGGCTGGAAAATGCCAACTATGCTAACGGAGTCTGGGAATCAGGTGGGTGAACAGCTGTCCTAGGAAGGTCTCCCCGCTATTGTGAATGTAGCCATATGCCTGAAGGCAGAGGGAGATGCCCATGGCGCATTGGGTACAGCCTGGTCACACGCCTGCTGCTGAGGACCGGGGAGGTGCCAACGTAAGGGTATTATGATGGACACACTCCCCAAGGCCTGGTCCTGGCACGGTGGACAGCACCCAGGAGCTCAGAATGCCCCCCTGACCCTGTCAGAGGGTAGGGGACTTCTCCAGGCACAAGGATTTGTTCTGTACCATATGGATCTTGGTATAGTCACGCCAAGAGGAGGACCCATATAAATAGCACTGCTTGCTCTCTTTCTCAAGTTATTTTCTATTAACAGAAGTAAGCTTGACAGGGAATGTTAAAAACGGAAATTTCAATTCCCCATCAATTCAAGTCAAAGTCTTTTTGATTTTATGATTCAAGGCAATGGGACTGTCCATAGCTGGGAAGGCTGAGTACTGCAGACATAAAGAACATTCACGCTGCAGTCAGGGGCCCTGGGCAAGTCAGTGAACCTCTCTGAACCTCCATGTCCTCATCTGTAAAATGGGACTTACAGACAGGGTTGTTGTGAAACGGAACAAGGTAGTGATGTGGAACAGTGCAGTGCCTGGCCTACAGTAGCACTCAGTACATGGTAAGAGGATTCAGAGAGGTTCACAGGACTCGGGTACTCAGCCAGGCGGGCACGTGGCTGAGCGGTAACCTGAGAGAGGAGATAGTCGAGTCACACATCCCTGGGGGAGCCCAGAGCCCGCTCCTGGGCCTGGCCAGGGTTCGGTTCCCACCACGGCTGTCTCTCCTGGGAGAGGACACGGACTCCATGACATGCACCATCAACACAATCTCTGGTTACACTGGGTCCAGGATTTATCAAGAAACAAGCTGAATGGGAGGCGCCAAGATCCCTCTCTTCATTGTCAGCCAGCAGATGTCTGCACAGGCGTGTGGCACTGAACTAACACCATGTAAAGAACCTTAGGCCTCCATGTTAACTGTGCTTGAAGGTCAAGGGAACAGACTTCAGTCTGCACAGGACCAGGGCCCAAGTGCTCCTAAGGAGTGGGGGTCAGGTTCAGAGGAGTCTCCCAGGTTCATCAAAGTCTTGGACTCATGCCCGTGTCCCCCATTCCCATGCTCTTATCCCTTCCCATAAAGATGGTGGGTGGGGGCGGGCCTAAGCACTGTGACCTTGGGGTTAACTACACTTGGGAAAATGACCTCGGGCTGGGCTTCTTCCCTGAAACAACGGGGCATATGCTTCGGGGATACCTGCTCCCTTTGCGTGGAAGGTGCGACTGATGGTTTGAGCTTGGACCCGTCTACTTTATCCAGCTGGCATCCTGACTAGATCTGGGGAGTGGCGACTCCATTTGGGGTAGATGTGCATACACATCTTAGCCTGGCCTCAGGGTGCTTCTCCGCCCCTTTCGGGCCCGTGTCTCTCCCTGGAGGGGAGGCACTCAGCGATGCGGAGACTCCCCCCCTGCCCGCGAGGCTGCCCGGAGGGTCTGGCGGGTGGCGGCTGCGGTGTCCAGAGCAGAGAGGTGTCCAGCGGTGCGGTGCGGCGGGCCATGCTGCAGGAGAGCGCGGAGCTTTCCGCGGTGCTTGACAGAACCATGTTCCGTTTCCATCGTTCCACCACATGGTTAGATCAAGCACAAAGGAAAGCCCCACGGCAACCGGGCAGTCAGGTCAGGAAGCAGCGTCAGAGAGAGGACAGCTCAGTGGAAGCAGCGTGGAGAGGCGGGAGCCGCAGGAGGCCCCACGGAGCGAGATTAGTACCAGGAGTGGGTCCGCGGGAGCACTTCCGAAGACAGGAGCCCCAGCCCCGAGCCCACCCCAGGAGAGACACCGGAGGAGGGGAGGGGACGGGAGGGGATGGGGGAGACCCGACACCTCCATTCAGGATGTCGGGGCAGAACGCATCCTTCCCCAGACAATGAAAGCAGCAGGGGTCCAGTCACGTCACAGCCTGAACTGAGCCTCTGCACCCCACGCGGTCACGCCTCTGATCCCGTACGACGCCAAACTCGGCAGAAGTGCCTGCTGTGTGCTCAGTCCCGAGGCCCCCCCCCCCCCCCCCCCCCCCGCAGCAGAGCCTCCCTAACAGCCTGCCCAGCCCCTTGCTAGAGATGCGCCACCATTCCCGGGGGTCTGGCAAAGCCACCACGATCTTCAGGAAAAGCCCTCTGATGTGCCACAATTCAGGAATCGCCTCAGTGTCCTTGAGGGTCCCCAGAAACCCCTTGGCTGACGGACGTCCCTCCCAGATTGCTCAAGATATAACGGGGGGGTGGGGGGGAATCTGAGGGAAAATACACGTTTCTAGCAAGGGAGGCAGAAGGGGGAGCCAATGGGGCCCCGCACTGGGATGGAGACCCCAATGGGGCCCCGCACTGGGATGGAGACCCCAATGGGGCCCCGCACTGGGATGGAGACCCGCAGTCAGTGTTCTGAGAACACTGATTTCACAGAGGAGGTGCTGGTGCTCCGAGGACCGGCCCCTTTCAGACTAAGAGGAGGAAGGAGGGGAGGACACCAGTTCCGGGCCCTTGGTGACTTCCTGATTTCTTCCATGGCTGTGAATCAGTGCGGGGGGGGGGGGGGGGGCGGGGGGCGGGGGAGGGAGAGGGTGAAGAGGCAACAGCCAAGTATTTCGGATGCCAAGG
This sequence comes from Plecotus auritus, assembly GCF_963455305.1. Classification (NCBI taxonomy): domain Eukaryota; kingdom Metazoa; phylum Chordata; class Mammalia; order Chiroptera; family Vespertilionidae; genus Plecotus; species Plecotus auritus. The sequence continues at coordinate 8,401,201 of NC_137773.1, read as the reverse complement.
CCCAGGTGAGGATGCTGGGCTTTATGTGCCTGGAATCTTGCAAGAGATCGGGCAGCTTTCATGCACCTGCTGGCTCGGGACTCCCCTCCATCCGCATCCCCCCAGCCGCTGGGAGGAGACGTGTACCTGGAAGAGACCTGATCCAGGGCCAGGTGACTGGGCCCCTGCCTGCCCTGCCCTGTGACGGAGCGACGGGTCACTGTCCTTCCACAGTATGTTTTTGGGACGAGGCCATCTCAGCATCTGGACAGTGCACCCGTGTCTGCAGTGGGCGGCCGGGCAGCCAAGGGCACTGTGCAGCTCTGGTCTGGCCCCTTGTCTCCCTAAGCCCTCCCCTCTGACCGACCGGAGGTGGCCATTGTCATTCAGACCCAACTCCGCTTGGACCCCAGACATGCAGGCTCGGTAAGAACTCTGGTTTGGGGATTTGGTGTTCGGGCATGATAGGCCTTCAGGGCCACAGCAGGGACACCGCCCCCTCCTGCCCCTGCTCCCAGCCTGAACACCAGCGAGGCTTTCCTTCTCCCTGGTCTCCTCAACCACAGCCAGGGGAGGGGCCCGGGAGGAAGCGACGGAGAGTCTCCTCCGCCCGTGGGAACTGGGTGTCAGAGCTGGTCCCTTCTCCCGTGTGGCTCCGTCTCTTCCTCTCTGGCAGGGCCTGGTGAGCCCCCAGCTCTAATTCCCTGAGTGCCACGCTGTCGGCCACCTTTGCACATCTGGTGTCGCCACCTCTGGACTTTTTGCCAGGAGAGTTGCCTCTTGCTGACGGGTGCCCACACACACAGTGGCGGGGGAGGGGGGAGGAGGAAGGAGGGAAGATGGTATCTTCCAACTGCCCGTGCTCCCCGGGGTGGGCTCGGGGTCCCCGCAGCCAGACGGCGCCCTTCCAGGAGGACGTAATCGGGTGGTCAGATCACCCCAGCTGGCAGCCTCCGCCTCTAGCCTGACCTGCTGGCCAGGGAGGTGGGTGCGGCTGATGGAGCACACGCAGGGCTGCTGGAACCCCAGACCCATCGTGAGGAGCTTTATGTGCTGCAGGAGCTGCCCTCAAATTGGCTCCTAATTACATCAGCTGTCTCTGCAACGGGTGCTTTTAGGGGGAAGTAAAACGCAGAGTTATTATCTGTCAAATCCACTACGTGTCACCTGCCCCTCCTCCTTTCTTCCTGGAAACAGCCTTCGGGCTCTGGCTCTGCTGCCCAGGCCAGGGCGGTGGGCCCAGCGTCTCCCAGAGCCCAGGCCTCTGAGGCTCAGCAGCTCGCTCTCTCTCCCTCCTCTGCAGCTCAGAACACAGAAGCTGCAGAATGCTCTCGCTTTCTCTGTCTTTAGAGCAATAATAGAGGGAGGGGCGTTCATCATGTCTGCTTAGTACTGATCAAAACAAGACATTAGAGAGGTCAGGCCAGGGGCGCTCTTCGTCCTCGTCTGTTGCATGTGTATTTCCCAGCATTCCTGCCTCACACAGAGAAAGAGGCAGGTAGGCTGGGTGAAGCTAGAGTCAGAGCCAGGCTCCAAGGCTGTGTCCTGGGGCTACTTTCTCTTTCTCCTACTTGCCCCTTCATCTCCCCCCCCCCCCCCCCCCCGCCCCATCCCAGCCTACAGTCACGCCTGTGTCCCCGGGAGATGCCAGTCTCAGACCCTGCCCCCCAGAACCATGGCATCAATCTGGAGCCCCACACCAAACACACCCCCATGAGAGAGACTGAGAGTCAGGTTGGCACCTGCCTTCCTCTCCCTCTGATTGCCCCTCTTCTTGAGCACAACTGCCTGTCAGAGCGAATGAACGCGGCCGTGGCCAGACAGGCCGGAGACGGAGGGGGCCGTGTCAGTCAGGAGGAGAGGCCCCTGGGAGGGATGGCTGAACCTCAGGGGACAGCCCTGGGTGAGGAGGAACTTCAGACAGAGTTCAGCGGTGGGGTGGAGGGAGGAGCCATTAGACCGGGAAAGTCAGTCATTCAAGCAGCTGGGCCTCCTTCCCAAATGCTCTTCTCTCTCCAGGTGCTGCGAGGAGCGAGCTAGACCCGGGTCCGGCCCCGCCTCCACCATGGCCGGCTGTGACCTTGGGGTGCCTGTCACCTCTGAGCCCCCGGCTCCCTCTGCTGCAGGGCGGGGGCCAGTCCTGCTGGCCTCACAGGGCTGTGGGAAGAACCAAGCCAAAGCAGAGCACGCGGCACAGTGCTCACCAAGGCGAGAAACTGCTCTCCCAGCAGACATGCTGCTCTGGGGAGACAACTGGGAGCAGCGCCTCCTAGTGCCCAGACTCCCTGTTACCCCCAAGCCGCTCCAGGTATTTGCTGCTGTTGAAAAAAACAAAACAGCTGAAGTTGATCATTCTGGAGATGTGCACTCAAGGGTGTGACTTAGAGGACAGGAAGGGCTTTGCCAGCAGCAGAAGCCTGCCCTCGGGCCCTCTCCGGGCGACCCAGCTGGCGCTGCCCGGGAAAGTGCGCTTCCGCCCGGCGCTCTGGGGTGGGGAGAGGAGAGGTTCTTGCTGACACACGGATTGTGAGGTTGGTGCAGCATCTCGGCACGTCCCGCTATCAATCTCTTACCACTGGGAACACAATGCGGCTCGGTGATGTTTTTCCAGGAGCAAATGACAGTCATTTTAACTGCCCATTCCCCTAACTGCTCGGTCAGGGAGAGCGGCCTCCCTTTCCAAGAAGAGCTGAGAACGCCCCTGCCATTCAGCCGGGGGTCTCTCCTGGAGCGGTGGGGAGCGAGGCCGCAGAGGGAGCCTGGGGACCGGAGGGCAAGGCTTGCTCTTCTCTGGCGACCAGAGTTACCAGTCTGGTGGGGGGGAGCTGGCAAACGTGTCTGTGAAACCTGTAATCCACTGTGGTTGAAGGGCTGCACCAGGCGGTCTTAGAGGGGAGAAGAGGCCCCCAAGATTAATGCTGCCCGCAGCCTGGCCTGAGGAATACCTCTCTACCTGCCACTTGGGGAGCACGCTTTAGACCAGGGGTGGGCAAACTTTTTGACTCGAGGGCCACAATGGGTTCTTAAACTGGACCGGAGGGCCGGAACAAAAGCATGGATGGAGTGTTTGTGTGAACTAATATAAATTCAAAGTAAAGGAGCGGAGGGGAGAGCAAGAGAACCGGATAGAACAGCCGGATCCGGCCCGCGGGTCGTAGTTTGCCCACGGCTGCTTTAGACACTAGAAAAAAATGCGTAAAAAGCCTGCCCCAACCTCTAGCTTCCACCTAGCCCCGGAGATACGCTGCTGCCTGGGCTCCATCTCTCCTGAAACCACGCATCCCTCTGCACCCCCCACTCCCCCCCCCCCTGATTTTACTGTGTGTGTGTGTTTTATTTTAAATCCATAAGGTAATTGGTTTTCTGCAGGACTAACTGAATTTCCCCAATTTAATTTGCAAAGCTGCTCCCAGGAGCCACTGCAGCTCGCTGTCCTCCAGATCGGATTACGGGCCTCCAGGGGCGCGGAGGGGAGGTGGGCCCGCCCTAACCTGATTACCTGAGCAGCGGAACTTCTTGCTCTTGACCTGGCTGATGCGCTTGTTGGCCAGCCGCCGGGGGCTGCTGCAGCGCGCCCCGCTGGTCTCGATGGGGTTGTCCTGCAGATAGTCCGCCAGCCACTTCAGATGGCAGTCGCACACAAACGGGTTTTGGGCTAAGTGGCTGGGAGAAGGAGGGGCGTTCATCAGGAGTGACCCGTGGTGCTCACACCACCCCCTCTGCTCGGTGCTGGGCCCTGGCCATCCGGGGCTGGGGACTTGGCCTCGCCCACTTGGGGCAAGACCCACCACGGATCCCCCCCATCCCCGACCCTCACCCATGCCAATCCTGACGGGCAAAGCGAGCTGCAGGCCTAGGGGTGTGCGTAGAGAAGACCGTGTTTGTCTCTGTGCTCAGCCACACAGGCGCATAAGGCAGCTGGCAGGGCGGCGGGCACATGGGGGTGTCCATAAGAAGTAGCGGCACTGCTGCCGCCATCCGCGCCATCGTGAGCAGCACTGCGGCCTCGCTCTCCTCGGCTCAGTGAGGAAACCCTGCAGAGCTGCACACAGTGCCTGGCACGTGGTAGGCGACCAATAGGCAGCAGCTGTTCCTACTCTTTATTGGTTCCTGTCTCTTGCTGCGGGCCAAGTGCCAGATGACTCAGACGCCCCAGGCTGACGGCCAGGCCACCGGCTGGGGTGAGGGTCTCAGCGTGGGGCTGGAGCCGTCAGAAACGTGGACTGAGACCTGTACTAGGTGGTCAGCGATCTCACGGACCTATCTGTGAACATGTGCAGTGCTAGGGAGTGAGGAACGGCTTCCAAGGCGGGAGGTGGAATACTCCTAGGGTGCCCGTATCAGAGGGTAGCCGGGGTGGGGGTGGGGGTCGGTGGTGGTGGGTTATCCCCAGAGAATATAGTGGCTGCAGTGAATAAGAGAGCAGGTGAGGGGCAGCTCTGCCTGGATTCAAATCCTGATTCTCACTAGCTGTGCAACCTTGAGTAAGTTACCTAACCTCTCTGAGCCGTGGTTTCCTCTCACAGAACTGGGGGACCCTAACAGCACCTGCCACGAAGGGTTGTTATAATGCTTAGAGGTTTGCATCCAGGGGAGGAACTGAGCGTGGCGCTCAGCACGGTGTGAGCTCAGAACAGGGGAGCTGTACTAGTGCCCACTCTGCCCGCACGCGGGGGTCCCCGTGGCCAGATGCGGGTCCCCTGCTGCCTGGGCATACTCACAGCGTCTGGATGGCCTGCAGAGGGGCGAAGAGTCCCTTGCTGATGGTCTGCAGCTTGTTGTCGTAGAGGGAGAGCAGGTTGAGGTTCTGCAGGTCCTGGAACGTGTTCACCCGCAGGCAGTTGATCTTGTTGGCATTGAGGAGGCTGCAAGCACAAGAGAGGCAGGTGACTCACTGACCCTGGCCGTCCGCTGGGGGCCCAGGGCTGAGGCAGGGACCGGGCTGCAGAGCTCCCTTGCTCTCCTCTCAGCCGGGCTCCTGCTGCTGAGCAGAGAGAGAGGGAGTCGCCTTCTTGTGGCCACAGACACTTAGAAGATGCCGGGGCATGGGCATGGCGGGGCACCATGGCCGCTGTGCCACACTCTGCCATCCTCTGGAGCCTCCCCTCGAGTCCGTGCCCGGGAGGAAGGCTGGAGATGGTGCCCACGTGTGCGGCTTTCTGCTCTAGAATGCAGAGGTTCCAGGACTAAAAAAAAGTCATATGCACAACTGTTTCCAAGCTGTAGTTGACTGACTGAAGACCATTTTCATTCAGAAAAGTCCTTGGTTCTTTGGGATCACTTATTCCACTGGAAATCTGATGAAAGTTATAGAGCATCCTCACAGAAAGCACACATCCACGGGTGGGCTTGTATCGCAGTGTTCTCTCTCTCTCTCTCTCTCTCTCTCAGCATCATAGAAACATGCCTTGCAGGTGGAACTCAGTCCAGCACAGGCGATGCTGTGAGGGGAGAGGAGAGTATTCCAGATGCAGCTGGAAAGTCAAGCAAATTGGGGTCCCCTAAGAACCCACATTTCCCAGAATGACGAGTGGTGCCCTTGACACTAGCTTAAAATAATCTCTCAGTCCCTCTTAAATGGAAGCAGGGAAGGGGGAACCGAACTAACCAGCTAAACGTTGAAGTTTTTTTTCTTTTTTTAAAATATATTTTATTGATATTTTACAGAGAGGAAGGGAGAGGGATAGAGAGCTAGAAACATCGATGAGAGAGAAACATCGATCAGCTGCCTCCTGCACACCTCCCACTGGGGATGTGCCCGCAACCAAGGTACATGCCCTTGACCGGAATCGAACCCGGGACCCTTCAGTCCGCAGGCCGACGCTCTATCCACTGAGCCAAACTGGTTTCAGCTAAACGTTGAAGTTTTAAAATTCCTATTTTCAGGGCTGGCCCAGAGCTTCCCTCGTGGGGAGCAACCCACGAGGATCGTAACAGACTGTCTTGTCTCCGGAGACCCTTGATGCCAGGGTCCCCGGGGCTTCTGCTGGCAGCAGTGGGGCTGCCCTGGCAGCGCAATCATCTGTGCCACCTGTTCCTGCTGCAGCCGGTGTGCGGGCAGCTGCGGCCGTGACAGGAGGAACTGCCTGTGTAATCTGGCAAATAATGGGCAGGGTCCCCAGGGCTCGCACAGATGTCCTCCTGCCTCACGGTGGAAACGAGCTTGTGTTGCTGGAACACTTCTCATGTTTGCCAAAGTGCCTTTCTGACAGCCTAGTGTTCTCACAGTAACCTGGGCAGATGGGCAGAGCTCGGCCCTCGAGTCACAGGTGGGGAAACCGAGGCTGAGTGGGAGGAACTGCCTGAGGTCACACGCTGGGAGTAGTTATGATCATTGGGGTCTGCAGAGGGACGGTGTCTTCTGTATGAATGCCTTACCTCCTGCCCACGTCTATCCCTTTTGTAGCTCCCCAGCTCTAGAATTCCCTGTGCTTTATAGATCACGTTTCAGTCAAGGCCCCTCCATTTGGGGCATTCTGAGAAGGATGCCAGGGAGCAGAGAAACAGGGAGAAAAGCTAGAGAGCCCATAGGGTCCAGCACCCAAGAGTTAGGGACAAATGGATCACACACACACACACACACACACACACACTCTCTCTCTCACTTTTTAATTGGTTTAAAACAAGAAGTATGTGGTAAATGACTTGTTCCAAACTTTGATATTCAGGGCCTCCCGAGGGCACTGTCTAGGCTGGCGAATAGTGAATCATTTAGTGAAGAGGTCCACTCAGAGGTGCCGTCTGATGGGCAAGGATAGGATCCTCCCCACAATACAGTGCAACATCCCACATGTAAATATGTTCATTCAGTCCTCCCAGTGTTTAAACCCGCTCTCTCGGAGGGGGAACCAAGATGGCGGCATAGGTAAACACCTAAACTGCTGCCTCGCACAACAATTTCAAAACTACAACTAAAAGACAGAACAGACACCATCCAGAACCGCAGGAAAGCTGACTGAGTGAAAATTCTACAACTAGAAGGATAGAGAAAACTCACAGAGAATTGGAGGTACGGCAAAGGGTCTTTGTGCGCGCAGAGAGGAAGGGCGGCTGAGAGCCTGGCTGACTTTCTCTGGCGGAAGGGGGAAGGGAGCCCCCGACCGCACTGAACCCCAGTTCTGACTGCACTGAACCCCTGTTCCGGGCGAGCCCCTGGGGACCCACGCTCTTGTGGGGGGAGTCTGGACTCTCAGGCGGACACTCGGGAGCCGGGGAAGGCGGAGGACTGAAAGTCCGCTCGCGCCAGTGCACACAAAGGCTGCGGAGGCTGCCACAGGCTTTCCCTAGCGGAAGGGAGTGAGAGGCTCCTGACGGCACTGAACCTCAGTTCTGACTGAAGTGAGCCCCAGTTCTGACTGCAGTGAACCCCAGTTCCAGGCGAGCCCCTGGGGACCCACGCTCTTGTGGGGGGAGTCTGGACTCTCGGGCGGAGAATCGGGAGCCGGGAAGGCAGAGGACTGATGGCACACACGTGCGCGCAAGGGCAACGCTGACAGGAAGCCAAGACTGAGACCCCACCCCATCCAAGCTGAGCACAGAGGCTATTGCAATTTGGCAAGTCTAATCCTATAAGGCTGTCTCCAGCACCGACTTCTCCCAGCATAGACACAGCTGATCCTTACAGCCAACTGGCCTGGAGGTCAATTCTTCCCAGTGATACCAACAACAATAAAGACTTAATTACAACAAGGCTGTACACACAGTCCACAAAGGTGTGCACCAAGAGTGTCCACCTCAGGTTAACTGGGGAGGCAGACCCACTGGGCCAAATTGGAAACCTAGCACACAAATCTACCAACTCAGGGAAGCAGTGAAAATGCGGCGTCTAAGAATCAGATCACAAACAAAAGAAATGGAGGAAAACAAACGACTGGATATAGAATTCAAAACCACGGTTATAAGGCTTTTTAAGAATATCCTAGAAAAGGCCGATAAATATAACGAGACCCTCGAAGAGATGAAAAAGGACCAACTAGAAATTAAACATACACTGACTGAAATAAAAAATATTATACAGAGACCCAAAAACAGACAAGAGGAACACAAAAATCAAGTCAAAGAATTGAAATACAAAGAAGCAAAAAACACTCAACCGAAAAAGCAAAAAGCAAAAAAAAAAATCCAAAAAGTTGAAGATAATGTAAGAAGACTCTGGGACAACTTCAAGCGTACCAACATCAGAATTATGGGGGTGCCAGAAGAAGAGAGAGAGCAAGATACTGAAAACCTATTGGAAGAAATAATGACCGAAAACTTCCCCCACCTGGTGAAAGAAATAGACTTACAAGTCCAGGAAGCCCACAGAACCCCAAACAAAAGGAATCCAAAGAGGACTACACCAAGACACATCATAATTAAAATGCCAAGAGCAAAAGACAAAGAGAGAATATTAAAAGCAGCAAGAGAAAAACAGTTAGTTACCTACAAGGGAGCACCCATACGACTGTCAGCTGACTTCTCAACAGAAACTATGCAGGCCAGACGGGAGTGGCAAGAAATTTTCAATGTGATGAATAGCAAGAACCTACAACCAAGATTACTCTACCCAGCAAAGCTATCATTCAGAATTGAAGGGCAGATAAAGAGTTTCACAGACAAGAAAAAGCTAAAGGAGTTCATCACCACCAAACCAGTATTATATGAAATGCTGAAAGGTATTCTTAAAGAAGAGGAAGAAGAAAAAAGGAAAGATAAAAATTATGAACAACAAATACATATCTATCAACAAGTGAACCTAAAGATCAAGTGAATTAAAAACCTGAGGAACAGAATAATCTGGTGAATATAATAGAATCAGGGGCATAGAAAGGGAGTGGACTGATAATTCTCAGGGGGAAAGGGGTATGGGGGGGTTCATAAAGAGACTGGACAAAAATCATACACCTATGGATGAGGACAGTGGGGGGTAGGTAAGGGCAGAAGGTGGGGTGGGAAATGGGTGGAGGGGAGCTATGGGGGAAAAAAGGAGAAATAATTGTAATAATCTGAATAAAGATTTATAAAAAAAAAAATAAACCCTCTCTCTCTCTCTCTCTCTCTCTCTCTCTCTCTCTCTCTCTCTCTCTCTCACACACACACACACACACACACACACACACACACACATCAGATTTCTATTTTCTTTTGAAAAAAAAATTCAGAATCTGGGTCCACTGGAGGCAGCTATGGAGTGGCTGCCCCTTTTGATAGAACATATGCCCTGTTTGCCACAGTCCTCACTTCTCCCTATTGTCTGCCCTTCACTATTCCATCTACCTTGCCTGCCTGCATAGGCATTTAGATTTGAGACGCTAGTGAAGATATAAGCCTAATTGCTGGTCAAGGATGGCCATGGGGAGGAGGAGTGGCTACCGTGACCTGCCTTGAAAGAGTGTCCAAACTGCATCCCGCGCTGGCCCCCTCTGATCCCCTCAGAACTTCCGAGGCTCCTTTTTCAGACCCAGATGCTTTCTTGTTCCCTACTGCCTCCAGATCTCTGGGCATGGGGTGCTATCTCGAAGGTGTGAGGCGTCTCACCACCCAGGCTGGCAGAATGACTCGGCCAAGACAGCACGGCGGGCGGCCTGCGTGGAGCAGGAGCTCAAGGAAACACGAAGGGCGCGGGCTTGGTCCCTTTTGCTCTCCCAGGACGCGTGGCTCCTAAGGCGTGACTCGGAGGTGCAGGGAGAGATAACATGAAGCTGCGCATCCAGATGGAGATGCCGATGGTCTCACTGATTCCAGCCCGGGTGAGGCCTGACAGCCAGTCCCTCCTCTCTCCTCGGGAGGAAGGCTGGCAGCCACCCCTCTGCTCCATGCATGGAACACGGACAAGTCGGAGGGGCATTTAAGAAACACCCTGTCATGGAGCAAATAGAGAGCACACAGCTATCGGAAAGGGGGTTTAGCAGCTCCTCATTGCAGGAACCGATGCGCCCTCTTTCTTGATCTGCCCTGGTTCTCGCCCCTAAGACATGATGACGATCACGAGTCATCTCGGGAGACCACGGTCTGTGTGCGCCCTGTGCCACACACTCTCCATAGCCCTTTCTGTGCCATATTTCCTCTCACCCGCATGTCCTCATTTTGCCGATGAGGAAACTGAGGGTCAGAGTGGCCCCCAGCAGTAAGCGAAGCTCCAGCCACTCGACTCCACAGCTCATCTCTGACCCACTACGTACAATCCATATTCTCTCCTGTCTGATGGAAGGGGCTCCCGTCCCTGGGGAGGGGCGCTCTTGCCTGGCTCTGGAATGCACTGGGCACGCCTCAGGTGGACAGGTCTGGTTGGGTCTAGGAGACGCTGCTGGCCTCTGGGTTGTGTAGAGGCCCCTTAGGAAGGACTTGGCTCCAAGCTGGCAGACGGGCTGCTCAGCACACTGCTGTGGGCACGGAGGGGCCGGTCTTCGCTGATGGCTCGCCCCTGCACCACGCAGGGCTGCGGCCTTTAGGGATCACTGTCTACATGCTGATTTGGGGGGTGGTGTGCTCATCTGTGCTCCCCTCACCCGAGCTCTCAGTCTCCTTTGGGCAGGCCAGGGGACAACGACGAAGCAGAGACAACGGCCTCCCTCATGGAAGACAGGGAGCTCCAGCTTATCGTGGTCAAGAGGCTGCTGGTATGCAAGCTTGGAACTTGGATGCCCCAACTGGCTCCCAGCCTGATGGACTTACACTTGGAACCAGAGAGTCAGGGGGCTGGGGCATGTCGCGTTTATAACTGTTTCCCCAGAAGAAGATCCAGCCATGCTGTGGGGACACCTGCTCCCAGACCCAGCACCCAAGGGAACCTCAAGGTCATATAAACAAAAGGGAGGGGGTGCTGGGAGGATCAGGCCAGGTGAGCAGCTGTGGTCACAGGACCTACCAGGTAATATGTCAGGTCACAGCTAACAGGTACTAAGTTCTGCCCAATAGTAACTCGCAGAAGCTCCCCACAGCCCTGTGAAGTAAGTGCTCTCTCCACCTGACACAGGGCACCCCTGGGACTCAGCGTAAGTGCCTTTGCCCCAAGTTGCACAATTAGCAACCAGGAGGTTGAGAGTCGGATCCATGCCACCTAAGCCCACAGACTTCACTCCTGGCCACCGTGCCCCCTGACGCTCAGCCACTCCCACTAAGGGACCGGAATCACCGAGGGCCTCCCAGCCACTCCCAGACACTCAGTAATGAGCCCATCACAAAACCAAACCCAAAGCCAGGCTCCGCAGGGGAGATGAAGGCGAAGGGCATCGAGAGTGGTACTACGGGTGCGCCACCTCCTAAATCCACTTCGCAGTGTAGCTCTGCCGGCACTCGCCGCCCCTTCTCCGAGCACTTTTGCGTCCACATGTGTTCCGTGTCAAGAGGGATTAGTGCTCAGCCCATCGACTAACCCAGTGGTCGGCAAACTGCGGCTTGTGAGCCACATGTGGCTCGCGAGCCGCGGTTTGCTGCTCCGTTGACTAACGGGTTTGCCGACCACTGCCTTAGGGAAAAACACTTAAAAAACATTTTAATAATGTACTAATGTCTTTAACCTGAAGTCAACACTTCTGGGTAAGGGTAATGCCTTAGCAGTGGTCGGCAAACTCATTAGTCAACAGAGCGGCAAACCGCGCCCGCCACTGGACTAACCAACACAACATGCAGCGGAGTGATAACCCTTTCCAGGAGCTGCGCCTGCAGGCAAAGCCAGGCAGGAACCAGGAGCCGCAGGAGACCAGGCGTGGAATAGCCCCTCCTGCTGAGGAGGGCTCCGTCCTCCCGTCCTCCCGTCCTCCCGTCCTCCCGTCCTCCCGTCCTCCGGTCCTCCCGTCCTCCTGTCCTCCCGTCCTCCTGTCCTCCCGTCCTCCCGTCCTCCTGTCCTCGCGGGGGGATGGGCCTGGCAGGGCAGGAAAGCTCCCAGGAGCTCACCACTCCGCAGCTTGCACTTCACTCACTCAGGTCCAGGTAATATGGGGAGATGGACCACAGGAGGGGAGTGAGGTCCACCACACCCAGTCTCCCAAAGAGGCCACCGGGCAGACCACTGAGACCCCATTTTTAGCTACTACCCTGGGCTGGATCTTTTTATTGCTAATCTTCCCCCCCCGGACCCCCCCGGGGTCCACAGCCTTGGCTGCTAGGCTGGGGAAACACAAACATCTGGGGTCAGGTTTAAGGATGACTTGCATTCAAATCACCGTGGCAACACCAGCAGTCCACATGTGGCTTTAGTGGCCCAGAGCTATCTTTCCCGGGGTGTTCATATCCTCAGAGCTGCCGTGGGCTGCGGGAGACAGTGGCCTCTCTCCTCCTGGGATAGGGGGTTTGTCTGGAAATGCCGAGTGCAAACTCCAAACTCCGCAGGGCAGGGCCTTCTCTGAAAGCTGGTGCCAAGGAGGAGCGCAGCAGCCCCTCCCCAGAGAACAGGGAAGCCCCCCCAGGAAAGAGGGGCGAAGGCGGGCTCGGGCTCCTGCCAGGGCGGGCTACACGGTGGCCCTGTTCCTAACTTGAGGCTGAGGAGTCGCTTTCTGCTTCACACGCACACAGAGGCAGGTACACGGGAGGAAAGCCGGCACCCACAGCCGCAGGGCATGGAACCCTTTCTTATAAAGGCTCTTCGTGGTTACACACGGCCTCTGTGTATCCCTGGCAGTCTCCCACACCATCACACGTCGGCATCAACTGTTAGTGAGGGCACCCATGAGGGGAGCTCCTCTGGACCCCTGATTAAGCTGCAGGATATAGAGTCAAACCTCCCTCATCAATTTGTCTTCATCTTTAAAAAAATTTCTCTACAATTAACCTTCTGCCATCCTGAATTTCTTTATCCATTAATTGTAGTATCCACTCTCCTGCCTTAGAACAAACAGGCTCTCATCCTTCCCCTGTGAAAGATGGGGATTTATTCTGACCTTCGGTAGCTTACTGAGGCCTGACCCGGGAGGAGCCTGGTGATACCTGGAGCTGTGAGATCAAGGGGCTCTGACCTGCCCAGAACCTCCTGTGCTCTGTGCATGGGTGTCCCGGAACACGTCATGCTACACGCTCACTAGAGGACACAGGGGGAGCCCTCCTAGTCCAACAACAGGCAAGGAGACTGTCCACATCTCTCCTGATAATGACTGCACCGCTGGCCACTGGTTGTCATGGTGACGCCTGATGCAGGGGAAATTGCAAATGCAGCAATGCCATCGGGTGGCCTGTCTGAAACACAGGATCTCCTTCGGCTCCACAGACTCAGGGGGGCCCTGGGGCAGGGTGCACACAGCTGGGCTCTCCCAAGGCAACCAGCGGGAAGCTGAGATCTGGAAAGCTGGGTGGGGGGAGCCCTCACCTGTTCTCAGGAGACCAAGTGACCTCCCCTGGTGCCACAGGCTTGTCCCTCCATCCCTCAGCAGTAAGTGGGGGCGGGGGAAGGGAACCTGCCCATTGATGGCTACCTGGTTACTAATAAGTCCTTTAAGAGGAGTCAACCATTCACTCAATGACCAAGCACGGAAGGTGCCAGACTTGAGTCTCCCCAAGGGCTTTCCTTAGGAAGCTCCGGTGCAGAGGGAAGAACTCCTCCCTCCAGGATGAGTCAGAGAGCATGTCTGCCTGTATTGCTGGGAGAATCCTCAGCATCTCCCTCTCCCAGTTTAAGGACCCGCAGCTCCTGATCGCCATCTCCCAGGGCTCAGGGCCAGCATCGGTGGGGCGGTGACCCCCAGCCAAAGCACGTTCCATGGAGACGAGGCATCCATCGCAAGAGGAGCTGACCACAGCCCCGTCCTCCTCGGCGGAGTCAGTGCGGATTCCCGTTCTGGGATCCCCAGGTAGTTCTGCGGACCTGCCGTGCCAGGGTCTGCAGCAGGAGTCTCTGGTGTGGATTCCGGAATCAGACTGCCTGGGTTCCAACGCTCACTTACATGCTGAACGACGATGGCCGGGTCACTCAACCCTCCAGGGCCTCAGTTTCCCCATCTGGAAAGCGGGCTTTCACCATTCCTGTAACCATGCGATGGGATGGTGAGCGTGACATTCCCCGGCGCAGGCCCCGGAGCGCATTAAGCATTCAGTAAAAGCAAGCGTGTTTATTAGCGGCAGCGGCGATACCAGGGAAACAGCTGGCGAGGGAAAGTGAGCTGTAGGGAGTGACGTTTTGCTCGCTGCCCGGTAATTGGCATGTTGCTTGGCAAACTCCGAGATCCTCCAATGGTCTTGTCTGCCTTCCAAGAAAATCAAACAACAGGTGCCTGGCTTGTCTTCACTTATTCCAGCCCCGAGACAGTCTGGTTTGGTTTAAGACCTCCTGGAGCAGGCTTCACATTGGATGTGGCCAGCGTTCCCCCAAGAGCTTCACCCCCAGTGACTGCCGGCCCCAGGCGAGTGGCCTTCCTAGGCAGCCATGCAACCTCTGCCTGAGAGCTCTTTTCCCCGGGGAAGGGGCGGGGGGAGGGGCCATCACAGCGCCGTCTTCAGATGCCCATCAGAGGAGGAAGTGACCTCTTTTCTTGCTTGAGGGAGGACTGACCCTTGAGCTGCAAGGTGAGGGATTGGGAGGGGGCACTCCGCTGGCTGTGCACCCAGGATCACCAACTCCATGAAGCCCCAGGAGCCCAGGAGCCTGGGGGGCAGAGGGATGGAGAGGAGCAAGAGCACACCCCTGCTTCCGGTGAGGAAGAGATGGAGGCAGCCTGGGACAGGTCTCGTCTCTGGTCGTCCAACTGCTCCCGTCCTTGGAGTTGAGGGCACGTGCCAGAGTCCTCACCTTGGATTCTGAGATGTCTCAGGTTTCAGCAGTTTTGGAGGCAGTCTCTGAGCACACTCCTCGTTCAGATGGCCACCCGGCTCCCTCCCCAGCACCCTGCTTGAAGCTAACAGGCTGCCTCGCACCCCCAGAAGATAAGGAGGGTCATTGCTAATAACTGATGAACGTGTGTTCGTACAGTGAACGTGTGTTCGAACTGACGCTGTTCAGGATTAAGTACAGGGCGACATACCAGGTATTTTGGAAATGACGCAGGAAGGTTGTATGTGTCCCAGGTTGGGCAAGTTTGGTGGGAAGGGTGAAAGGTTTAGAGAATGGGGGAGAGGCGGGGAGGGCAGGCAGGACAGCCAATGACCACGCACCCACTTTCTTACTGGCAGCATCGTGACATGTGTCCCAAGGGAAATAGCCAAGGTCACTCCATGTGGGGAAGGCGTGGCTTTGTGATGCACGGGGAGACAGAGAGAGGAGAAAAAACACAAACCTCTCACAAAGAGCCTTGGAGTCCCAGGAGAGGAAATTACTGACTGCCAGGGCATTCTAATCAGAGCCTTCTTATCAGAAGGTCTCCCTGTCTAACGAGGAGAAAGCCAGTCTCCAGCGGGCTGAGCGGGCTGAGCGCTAACTTAGATCTAATCAGGCCTCCTTCCAATGCTCAGCAGGCCAAACCCCGTGGCGGGGACCCTTGCTGGTCCTTTCTGCAAACAGCCGGCCCGAGCTGTGTCAATCTTAGTCGTGTGCGTGCGTGTGTGTGTGTGTGCGTGCGTGCGTGCGTGTGTGTGTGTGTGTGCTTTTTCTTTTCTCCCGGCTACTCAGTTCCATCTGCTTAAAATCACGATGTGAAGCTGGAATTGCCTCCTTGGCCCAAGCAAAGCCCTGCACAACTATTAACCCCTGACTGCTAGAGCTCCAAGCTGGGATACATTTCCTTTTGAAAAACACACATTTATCGAACCTTCGCTGCGTGCCATGTGCTGTGCTCAGCTCCTGGATGCACGCTATGTTTCTCCTTCACTCGTGCAAGGGCATTTTCCTCCTCACACCAAACCCAGATGGTAAAAGGACCTCGTAAAAGGTACTGCCCCAGCCCGTGGAACACAACATCCCGCCATCCAGCTCGAGGCTGATGCTATGGTTACTCTTCTTTCAAGGGACTAATCGCTACAGTCAGCTAGCCTTATGGTGGCGGCTCTAACTCACAGTTTCTTTGCCACAAGCAGAGAACACCATCTGTGAATCACCCAGCGCCCTGCAGGGCCCTGTCCTGTCCTTCTAACAAATGGCCTCCCAGGCCCTCGGAGGGCCGGGACCTCTGAACACGAACGTGCACCACAGCGGGGCGGACACGAGACAGAGCGGAGGGAGATGCGGAGAGAAAGCCAGCCTTCCCCCTGCTCTCAGCCTGCTGCTCTGATGGACGTGCTGCCTGGGAGCTGGCTGACACTTCCTTGCGACATGACTCACACACTGTGTTGTCCGAGAGGAATCTGCCCAGGCTGAGCCTTAAAGGACATCGGGAGGCAGGGAGGAAAGATGTAGGAGGGAAAGGCTGGAGGCACAGCCTCACTTCCTCTTACAGGAAGAGTCTTGGGCGCCACCATGTGAGACGTGCTGCCGCCCTCCCGCTCTCCATCCTTGCTCCTGGCCTCTCACCCCCCGGAGACCATTGTACTCCCTGGTCTGCAACCTCACACTGCAGCTCTGCTTAGGAGGTCCTTCTCCCCTTCCTCGCTGCCTGTGACTTGGAGGTGATTTTATTTAAAAAAATATTTTTACTGATTTCAGAGAGGAAGGGAGAGGGAGAGAGAGAAACATCAATGATGAGAGAGGGTCATTGATTGCCTGCCTCCTGCACACCCCCTACTGGGGATTGAGCCAGCAACCTGGGCATGTGCCCTTGCACGGTTCCCGGAAATGGAACTGTGACCTCCTGGTTCAACCACCGAGCCATGCCAGCTGGGCAGAAAAGAAACACAAATGCACACACACACACATGCACACACACACATGCACACGCACACACACGAACACATTCACACACGCACATACTCATTTGAACTCAGATGCACACCTCAGTGAGCATACATCCTGTGCTAGTCAGAGGGCGGAGCCTTCGGAGCCACAGGGCCACATGAGCTCCACGCAGTTTCTACACCTTATGCTCTCCATTGCTCGCAGGATACTCCAGAGCGATTCCTGATCCCAGCAGGCATCATGGTGCACGAAGCCAACATGGGCATGGACATGCACACATATCCCACACACCCACAGAATATGCATGTCGATGCTACAGCTACCTACTCACAAACCAGAGATAACTCCCCCCATCAGACAATCGTAAAGTGCAGGATGAGCTGAATTCCTTTCCTCACCTCTCCACATCAGAGTTCACTTATCTTCTTCAAACACAAAAGCGCAAATGACCAGAATGAAATACAAGCAGATAAATAATCCCAGAGCTCAAAATTCAAGGCAACAAATCTTCCTTAAATTAAATAAACACTTCCCTCTCGGCCATATCTTACCAGCTAGAGTCACATCGGTGACTGATTAGGCTCCTCTCTAATTATCTCACCCCCCTCCTCAAGGTCACATGTCTCCCGGCAGCTCTGTGGCTTCAGGACTGGGGTTTGGTGTACGTGTTAGTTCCCTGTCCCTAGCACACGCCCCTAAGATCCTGCTCCTTGTAGGATTCAGCTCCGGCCTAATCTCCAGCCCCCAACCTATGGTGAGTGCTATGCCTAGGCCAGGCTCCCAGCCGAAACCTTTAGGTTTGTTCACGCTGACCTTGGACTTCCTCTGCCCACTCCCTGGCCCCCCTTCCAACAAAAGGAGGTGCTGCAGGTAAGGGGGACAGCTCAGATTTATTTTTTCCTGAGAGTCAAAAGAAGAACTCTACGGAGCAGGGCTCTAAGTTTGCAGGACGGAGCCTGCCAGCGGTCCCAGACACACAAACAGCAACCAGTTCCTACTCACAGCAGCTGCAGGGACACCAGCCCGTCAAACAGCCCCTTGGCAATCTCGGTGATCTTGTTCCCGTAGAGCACCCTGGAAAAGAACGGAGAGACGGCGGTCACTGTGGATGTGTGGCCACCGGGACCCACTCATGTAGGAGACTGCCACCTCAGCCACTCGGGAGGAAAGGCTGTCAGAGTCCCCTTCCCCATCCGCCTCATGTCACCAGGGAGGTGGCCGCAAGTGCCACCTGGGCTGGGGGGACAGGCTGCCCGGGAGGCAAGGAGAAACGGGCTCTACGCTTTCACTCCTGGGCAGCCCAGCCCAGTAGGTGACCCCCGGTGGGAAGAAGCAGTCCCTTTGTGGTGCCGCCCGGAGCTGCCAATGTGACTCACACCCCGACAATAAGTAAGATGTGGGGGAGGCTGGCTGGCCCTGTGTCCTCTCCCCTTCAGCATTGATCAGGCTAAGTCCAGCCTACAGGCTGTTTCCTTTCAGTCTCCCATCGCATCCTGGGAATTCCTGAGCTGAGTCCTCCCATCATCCATCTAGACAGGCATTTGGGTGTCTGGGGTCCCACCCAGCTGGCTCAGAGACTGCTGAGTCAAGGACTGGCTCTCAGGAAACAGGGGGACAAGGAACTGTGAGCTCGGTGGGATGGCGGCTTCTACACTCTGCCCCCCTCATGTCCTCTGAGCTCCCAGAACCAAGGACGCCAAGGTCTTTCACCCCTCACACTGGGTGTCTAGGCCCGGGCTGGTCTCTGGCGGCTTGGGAAGCTGGGAGGAAGGCTGCTGGGTCTTCCACTCCGGCCGGGGCCCCAGGGCTCCCGCTGGCCCTCGGCACAGGCACCAAGACCCTCGGCCTCTCTCTGCCTCACCCACGGCATAGACGTGCTGCCTCTTGGGCCCTGAAGCACACTGAATGGACGCAATAGTCAACCCCCACCCAGGCTGCTGAGTGTCTTTGAGGAGGTAAAATGTGAGGATGAGGAGATGGTAAACGGGAGAGAGCAACCAAACCCCGTTTTCTAGACGCCCCCAGGAGTGAAGAGTGAGCGTCTCGCTCGGCCCGCGGGTGTGTTTCACGAATGTTTCAACAAATTAATGACTAAATAAAAGCCAGCATGATGGCTCAGGCTCCCATTCTAATTCATATTAACGGCCTGCCGCTCACTGTGCCCCGTGCAGCAATGTCACTGCCTGCTCGTCTCCTGATGTCCGAGCTTCCGCACAGCAGAGCTGGTGGGGGCCGGGACCAGGGGTCTGGGCAGGGGGCCCCACATCATCCATCACGTATCTGTACGGGCCCTCCCCAAACCTAGCGGGTCTGAGCACACCCCGCAGGCTGGCAGGGCTGTGGGTCCCCAGGCGGCATCTGGGTGTGGATCCTTCCTGCATCTTGACATCACCCTCTCTTTCCTGGGAAGGCTCTCCTGAATATTTTGATTACTGCTTCTTACGACCTGTCACCCTGTTCTTACTGCTTTCTCTCTTTTCATGACATCATGTAATACTACTGATATATAGGGTGGGGCCAAAGTAGGTTTACAGCTGTTCGTATAGAAAGTAACAAATAATAATACAAGAATAAACTGTGTTTTGCATACTCACAGCTGTAAACCTGCTTCCCGCCTGCCCCCTCCTCACCCCCCTGTACTCATTTATTGTAGGAACATCATTCTGGGCCTCCCCGCCAGCCCATGAAGACAGGCTGTGGTGACACCAGGCGGCCTGTTCGTGACTGGTCCCTGGAGCTGAGGACGGGCCAGGCGTCCAGCACAATCAACGTTGAAGGACTGAATGGACAGGGATGGGTGAAGGCGTTCCTGCCCTTTTCCACGGCCATTCTGAGTTTGGACTGAGTGTTCGTGTTGAAAGCCCACAGGCCCCAGGTCTTGCCTGTCCAGGTCACTGCCATTCTCAGACCCCACATTGATCTTCAGCACAGAGGGTGTCACTGAGGGGTGAATGCATAAACTGGGCGGGGGCGGGGAGGGGGGCACTTCCCTTAAACAGTGCCCTGATGTAGTTCAGAACCGGCTAGCGGCAGGCCAATTTTAAGTCTGGCAACCATATTTTGAATTTCTTTTCCTGCAGGACCGAAGCACCTCGCTGTCTTCAGACTATTCCCATATCCCAGCAGGGGGAAGCGGGACCTGGGGACCAGGCCAGTGGGGCAGGGGTGGGATCCTGGGGGCACAAGGCCGCTCTCCCGTCTCCTCTGTGGTCGTCAGCATGACAAGCAGACGCTAATCTCACACGCAGTCCTGTCTGATATCCCAGCCAGATGTCCTACCCGATAAATGCAGCTAATTTTCTCTGCGAGCAGCAAGGCCACGGCGGCTGCATGGAGACACCTCCCGTCCTCCCGCGTTCTCGGCAGGTGGGGCCAGGTGGGGAGATGTGTAGCTTCATACCTGCCCACGGGCTCATGAAGCAAACAGGCAGAGTGTGGGCACTGGCCTCTGAGCAGCCACACTCCTGCCCGGTGGGCAGGCCACCAAGGACATAAGCAATACCGGCCGGCGATGCCTGTGCTGTGTCCTGCTGTCTACTTTTCACATCACCCCTGTGGCAGCAGAGCGTGAGGATCGTGGGTTCTGGGGCCGAATCCAGCCGCTCCCGCTGGTTACGGAGGACTTTGGGTGAATTACATGTATCTAATTACATGTATGCCAGAGATTCAGCCAGGATTGAAACGACAAAAACACCTGTCCGCGTGGAGCTCGGATCACCCATTTTCTCCGACGAGGACGGAGTCTGTTTAGAGGGTGCTGTGAGGAGGGAGCTGCAGGCTCCAGGCACAGCACCTGGTACGCAGCAGGCGCTCAGTAAGAGCTGCCGGTTATTCTAGTGGCTGTGACAACTGTCACCATCGAGTGTGCGTTGGGCAGGGAGGTATCGCTGTCCCCTGTGCCAAGGGTGAGTGACTGACAGTCAGGACAAAGCTCCGCCCCTTCCTGCCCGGGATGGGGTGGGAGTGGGGGTTTCTGAGCCCAGGACAGGCAAGGAAGGACTTGTAGGATGGGGCCGATGCTTCCTCCAACACCATGAGCTGGTTTGGAGAAAGAGTCTGAAAACCAGGGGAAGAACATGAGCTCCTCCCTGGACAGGCCACATTCGTGGGGCACTGGGCAGTAAACATCGGTAATAAACATCTGTTACAAGTCTCTCCCCACCTCCCCGGAGAGCACGGCCCAGGCCTGCGGGGTGGGAGGGGGAGCGTGGTTAGAGTAGAAGATGCATTGGAATTAAAAGCCAATAAACTGGGAAGGCTGCCGGGCAGTTAATCAATAGAAATAATGCATTTGGGTTGTAGAAATATTCCCCCAGATCAATTTCCCCTGAAGAAATATTTGTTTCCCTTACCAGCTGCCACAAGTGTGTAAGGGAACATAAAGCCTTGACAAAACCTCCTGAAAACTATGGATGTATTTCCCCCCAACCCCTCACCCCATCCCTGGCAACTACTCCCCACTTACAGCGACGTGAGTGATTTCAGACCCTGGAAGGCATCGGGAGCGATGTCCGATATCTGGTTCTTGCTGATGTCTCTAAAAACATGAACAGGAGAGTCTGAAAACGTGGCTCAGAGGTATAACGGCCATTCCTATGTGCGAATCAAGCATTTCAGGTATTCAAAATGGTGAGAACTAATTCACCAACCAATTTATTTATTCAGAGTGCAAGAGAAGGGGCATCAAGACCATTCAAGTCAACCGCCTCATGCCAAAATATAGGGAATATATTGCGTGCAAATCCCTCTCCTGACTTCAAAGCATGGCCACCCATGGCACCTGCCCTGGGCGGGGCTTTGCACATGTAAGCCCTCCTTTTGCAGGTGGGAAACTGCACCCAGTCAAATCAGGGCCGTGTCTAGGTCACACTGCCAACAATTATAGCACAAATGAAGCAGAATTCGGCCCCACCCAAACACAGGCCAGGGGTCCTCTAAGCGGCCTGTTCTACCTCATGCCTCAGCAAACGCTTATTTTCTCCCCAAAGTCCTGAGTCATTTCCCCTCCCCAGTGACGTTTCCTCCTTGACCTGCGAGGTTCTGAGCAGGACTTAAGGCTTCACCTGGCTCAGGGCATCCTCCAGCCGTGTGAGCAACTCATGCTGAGGTTCCCAAGACGGTGCTGAGACCTGGACTTGGCGCTGGCAGTGCTCCCCTCACAGGAGCAGCCCCAGGCCCAGGAAGTCCAGGCTTTATGACACTGTGAGCGAGAGGCAGGCTGTGTGAGAAGGCAGCTGGCCTGGCCTGGCTGGTGGAGGGGTTTTGGAGCCTCCTCAGAGCAGGAGGCTGCTGTGTTCCAGCATCCCAGCAACCTCTGAGCATCCCAGGGACCTCTGAGCATCCCAGCGACCTCTGAGCATCCCAGGGACCTCTGAGCATCCCAGCGACCTCTGAGCATCCCAGTGACCTCTGAGCATCCCAGCGACCTCTGAGCATCCCAGCCACCTCTGAGCATCCCAGCCACCTCTGAGCACCCCAGCCACCTCTGAGCATCCCAGCCACCTCTGAGCACCCCACCCACCTCTGAGCATCCCAGCCACCTCTGAGCATCCCAGCCACCTCTGAGCATCCCAGTGACCTCTGAGCATCCCAGCGACCTCTGAGCATCCCAGCCACCTCTGAGCATCCCAGTGACCTTTGAGCATCCCAGCCACCTCTGTGCATCCAAGCCACTTCTACACACTGGCCTCGAGCTCTTGCTAATGGCTCTTCACCGAGGAAGACTGTCTCGCAGGTCACTGGCTCTGGGATGGCCTCAGGCTCCTGTCGCTGGACAGGGAGATGCTCCAATCTCAGCGACAAGGAACCTCTCCCGCTCTTTCTCTCTAACAAAACAAATCAATAGGTCCTTGCTCTTGTGCAGAAGAGGGGCAGCTGGGGTCGTGGCGGGTCAACGAGGAGGAGATGGGAATATGAAGAAGAAAGCACATCAAAGCGGATTCCTGAGCTACCGCCTCCTGCCCACTCCTGCCCTGCTCCTCTCCTCCCAACAGCCTTCTGAGCCCTGTGGCCCCCTCGCCGGCCCCGCTCCCTCCCCTCCATGCCGCCAAGGCCTGCAGGTTGAAAGACACTTCACAGGTCAGGCGTCTTGGGCACCGCTGTCGGGCTTATCTCTTTAGCTGCCGAGAGGGCCTTCTGACAAATCCAGAGATTGTGCTTGCGAACTTGTCGGCTTACCCCGGCTTTCCTCTGGCGCTCCGTTTTTGTCTAAGGGTCTTAACAAGCAAATGCCCGGATTATCCTAAGCTTGCTCACCTTCAGCACTGCTGCCTAGCAAGGAATTTCAGGCGAGCACGCAAGGTCTGCGTTCAGGTCTGAGAGCAACTGTTTTATTATTGTTGTTTCTCCTGATCCTAGACGTCCCCCCGAGGTACTCAGACGTCCTGCATGCAGAGCGAGTTCTGTGGCCAGTGGGGAAGCCTTGTGTTAGCCTTGGGGGGGCCACCTGGGTTCCAGTCCCCGGTGAGACTTGGTCCCAGCCTCTACAGCACTAGGTGCATGTCTCGTGGCTTTGGAGGGGGTGGGAGAAGGAACAGTCTAGGTGGGAACTGACCATGGTGGTCACTTCGTCCTCATCCCTAACTCTGCTGGAGGGAAGCGGCAGCCCAGGGCCACCAGCTACCCCTGGGAGGGGAAGCAGCGGGGACCGGGAGTGGCCGGACGGGGCTGTTCAGGCTCAGAGCTGGCACCTGGAGCCCGCCTTCTCTCTCTGTGATGGAGCAGCTCACCGCGGCGCTGGACAGGAAGGCAGCCTGGAAAGGCTGAGGGTGCCCGCCCAGCTCCGTGCTCGGCCCCTCCCAACCCACCCAGGGTGGTCCCAGAACAAACTCTGGGTGTCTGGGTCACTCTCGACCCGTAGTCCTCAACCTCAAAAACGTCACCGGGGCGTTTATTAAAAGGCACAGTCTGACTGGGTTGGCGGGGGAGTTGGGGTAAGAAATCTGCCTATGTGACAAATCCCCAGGTGCTGTCCATGCAGGTGGCCCCTGAGTCATACTTCAGGCCACAGTGTCCTAGAATCTGGTCAGTCTCAGACCCACCCAGTCTCCTGGGACTTATAAACGCAAAGGCTGAGAGGGCGTGGCCTTCCCAGACGCTTTGGGACAGAAGTAGCCGATTCCAGGGCCGACAGGGGTCAGGGGTCAGCGGGGAAGAAAGATGTGTGACAGGTGAGCTGGAGCCCGTGGGACCCTGCTCTTCCCGAGATGGTGCTAATGGGGAGCTCAGCACACCGTCCTGGCCCGGCCGAGCAGCACAGGTGTGTCCCCAGGGTCAGGGCCACCAGCTACCCAACCCCGTAAGGCCCGGGGTCCTCTCTGGTGCCCCCGACTTTCCCTAAAAATGGCTTCTCCACCCGGATACAGGTTTTTACCCGGAAATGCTGTTACACTAGGCTGACCACTGGAAATGGGTGGGAACAAAGCCATTCATTCAGGCAGAATTCTTCACCGTCGTCTTATTATTAGAGATAAGGGAAGGATGCGGTTGAGGGGAAACCTGGGTTCGCTGGCTAATAGAGACACACTTGCCACGCATACCTAGGAGGAATTCACGCTTAGGGTTTTAAAGTCTGTCCTCACCAGGGGTCCTGCTTCTCCCCAAGCCATCGCATGTCAGCGGGAGAGAAATGCTGAGTGGTCTCTCTTCCCCACCATTCCCTTGGGGAAGAAGGGGTATCATCATACACATCAATAGAAGTGATCGAAAGTTAGAGTCCCTTCCCAGGGCGCGACTGAGAAGGCCTTCCGAAGTTTGCGTACACAGATCACGGCGCGTCCAACAGGGGAAGACAGGGCAGTAGCACACAGCCAAGCTCTAAATTACCTGGACTTCACCAAAAAGTAGAGCAGGAACTGAAATCATGCAAGAGATATATAGGCTGGGCAGGGACTGAACTTGTCATTTGTCACTGAAATTACTATCTGGCTGCATAATCAAGCTGGGCTTTAAAAATGAATGGGGGGGGGTGCGTTATGGAGAGTGAGCCGGGGAGGCAGGGAGCCAGGAGATTAATGGGCCAGGGTTTTAAATATTAAGGCCCATATTTATCCAGCTCCTCCGGCAGGAATGCTGCCAAGGGGAGGGAAGAGCGTGCGAGGGCTGCCTCATTAGGCCGGTTTCCACTCCTGGAACTGCACCAGGAGAAGAGCCTGTTTGGTTTGGATTTCCAGGGAGATGGGGAGTTGGCTTCCTGAGATCTGAGGGTGAAGCCTACCAGTGCCACTGCTTCGCCGCGCGTTTATTTTTGACATAAAAGGAGTCAGCGGGCACTTAACCTCTTTAACGTGGGCCTCGTCCTCCAGGGAAACAGATGCTTCAGCCCCGAGTGGAAGGGAACAACCAATCCCTGCACATCCCCCTGCCTCTCTCCCCTCTCTGTGGGGCCAGAGGGAGTAAGTGTGGTGGAAACGGCACCGTGGTGGTTGAGCTGGAATAATGATTTCTTAGCCTGGAAGAGGGAATAATGGCGTTGCCTGTCCCCACCCCGCCCCCCACCACCACCAGATTCTTAGTAGCTATGATGGGGATGGATGGGCCATTTCTGAACCCCACTAGCCCCCTGCAGAGGGCCTGGTTTGGTGGCTCACGGAGCAGTGCTCACGGGGCCATGTGATGGGGAGGGTGGTGCTGATGCTCTCCGTGCTGCTGTGGGAGGGAAGGGGTAGAGGTCTGGTGCCGCCAGGTGTTCAGAGCACGTCGTGGTGGCAGTGATGCTGGTTAAGGTGGTCACGGCGATGGTGGGGGTAATCACGGGCAAGTCATAGAGTTGGAGGATAAGAACCTTCTTATCTCACTTCGAAAGATTAGAAAGGTCTTACCATAGTCTAAAGGGTCCCGGGGATCTAGGCCTTACCTGCCTCTCCAACACCGTCCCCACTACTTCATTCCTCACTCGCTCCCCACGCACACTCCCCTTGCACACTCTGCACGCACATTCTCCATGCACAATCCCCATGCACACTCCCTCACACACACTCCCCATTGCACACTCCCCATGCACACTCCCTCACACACACTCCCCATTGCACACTCCCCATGCACACTCCCTCACACACACTCCCCATTGCACACTCCCCATGCACACTCCCTCACACACACTACCCATTGCACACTCCCCATGCACACTCCCTCAAACACACTCCCTCACACACACTCCCCATTGCACAATCCCCATGCACACTCCCTCACACACACTCCCCATGCACAATCCCCATTGCACACTCCCCATGCACACTCCTTCACACACACTCCCTATGCACACTCTCCCACGCACACTCCCCATGCACACTCCTTCACACACACTCCCTATGCACACTCTCCCACGCACACTCCCCATGCACACTCCTTTACACACTCCCTATGCACACTCTCCCACACACACTCCCCATGCACACTCCCTCACACACACTCCCCATGCACACTCTCCATGCACAATCCCCATTGCACACTCTCTCACACACACTCCCCATGCACACTCTCCATGCACAATCCCCATTGCACACTCCCCATGCACACTCCTTCACACACACTCCCTATGCACACTCTCCCACGCACACTCCCCATGCACACTCCCTCACACACACTCCCCATGCGCAATCCCCATTGCACACTCCCCATGCACACTCCATATGTACACTCCCCTTGCACACTCCCCCACCCACACTCCCTTGCACAAACACCCATGCACACTGCCCATGGCCTTTCACGCATCCTTCCCCCGAGCCTGGCATGACTCACTTCCTCTACTCGGCCACCTGCACATAGAGGCCTTCAGGACAAACCCCCCTGAAGCCCACCCACCATCACTCTCTGTCCCCTCCCTTCCCTTGTTTTACTTTCTGTGCGTAGCAACTTCGAGGGCTGAAGTTAATGTCTGTGCTCACTCACAGACATGGAGGCCCCGCGAGAGCAACGCCACCTCAGTTCACGTGCTGACCACAGACTCTAACCCAGCTCCTCACGCCCAGCGGGTGCGTGTTGAATGGCTGTGCGAGGTTGTAGCAATGCTGGTGACAGTGCTGCAGAACGACACAGCCACTGCCACCGTCCTCGGAAGCTCCTACTCTAGGTCCACACCTCAAAGCCAGGGAGCGGTAGGAAAGGGGACGGCGTTTTTAGGCCAAAGGAGCTCCACTCCCGCCCAGACCATTTCCTTTGCTCTTGGAGCGGCCCTAGCTGTCCAACCAGGTGTGTGGGTGTCAAGACCCTCCCGCCTCCCCGTCAGAACACAGCACTGCTGAACCTGAGCTCCCAGGCCTAGGGCACTGCCCGGGGAAAGGTGAGACCGCCTGTCACCTGAGCAGGCTGCCCACCACACACGACATGCTACCCCCAAACCGAACGCGCACGGGCTCGTTGGTGCTGGGTGGAGACTCACATTCGCTTCAGTTTCTTGTACGGGGTGAAGGCTCCGGCAGGGATGGACTTGATGGAGTTCTGCTCCAGGCGTCTGGGAAACAGAGCAGAGGAGAGTCAATTAACCTTCCGCCCATCACCCAGGGGCGCTGAGGGCCCTGAGGGCAGGAGGGTCCCTCCCGTCAGGTGGCGCACATTCTGGGTCAAGCAGGCCAGGCAGGCACCGTGCAGAAGCCAGAGACGGGTGCTCTGCTGCATGGAGCACCCGCCCGGGGCTCGAAGAGGTGAGGTGCCCTGAGGACCCGGTTTCTGCTCATTGTAAGCTGGCTCCCGAGGCAGCGGCTTCTTCAGGAAAAGCTCTGGGGGTAACAGATAGAGCGCGGGGACGTCAGGGGAGAGAGAAGAGAGGAAAAAGCGAAGGACCGGGCCAGCCACGCTTGGTGGAAGTGTGTCACTATTCACATAGAACTGCCACCCTGCCGTGGGGTCCTGGACAGGCACACATGAGAGCGGCTGACTTCATGTCTGGGTTTCTTTTTTTTTTTGAGGAATAATTGACATATACTAGCAACATTATATTAGTTTCAGGTGAATAGCCTAATGACTCAGTATTTATTCCTGGGGTTTTCTTTCTTTCTTTTAAAAAAAATATCTTTATTGATTTCAGAGAGGAAGGGAGAGGGAGAGAGAGAGAGAAACATCAATGATGAAAGAAAATCACCCATCAGCTGCCTCCTGCACGCCCCCTACTGGGGATCGAGCCTGCAACCCGGGAATGTGCCCTGACCACGAACTGAACCGTGACCTCCTGGTTCATCGGTTGATGCTCAACCACTGAGCCACACCGGCCAGGCTATTCCTGGGTTTTTCAATCGGCTGTTCTAATCTGATGGAGGAAGAGGCTCCCATCTTTAGCTCCTGCCTGACATTCATCAAGCTGGCTCCCCGACATCCTGGCGGCGTCAGGGGACCCGGCTGGACTATTCACTGCCCTGGGCAGCTGCTCAAATCTAGGGCTCTCCCATCTTACAGACTCCCCTGAAAAGCGTCCTCTCCTATTACTCTGGGAAGACGAGAGCTGCTGCAGACCCGGGGCCTAGAGCTTCCGTGGAAGGGAAGGGGCCGTGGGGAGCGAGCGTGCACGTCCATTCTTTATTCTTTCGTCTCTCAAATGACTTCCTGTCACCAGGAACAGGTGTGGTGGGAACGGGCCTGGGCGGGAGGCGGCCTCTATTAGAGGTGCTGAATGGTGGCCCGGCCCAGGCTGAGGACGCAGCCTCTCCCCTCATCCATCTCCCTTGTCTCCCAGGTGCGGATCCTTTCATCACCTCCTCATTCGGCACGGAGGCTCCCCATACCTCAGCGGGAAGACACAAGGAAAGGTGTGTGGGGAGGGGTGGGGGTGGGGGGGGGTAGGAGGAAGTCATGGGAGGAGCCAGCTCCCTCCGAGGCCACGTCTGGTGGCTGCACACTCCTGGCTGGGACGAACCTATTCATCTTGAAGAGTAATCCCCGCTGCAGAGTGGGGGAGACAGTCGTATTAATTTGTGCCTCCGCGATCTCATCTTCATTGGGGAACAGAGTATCTGTTACTGGAACGGCTAATGGAGCAGTTTGCCAGCAATTTTCCCATTTCAAACAACATCTCGGCTGCTAATGTGGAAGGGTTTGTCAGGCCGACCCATAACACAGACAAATCACTCCCCAGGCCAGAGGAAGGGGGAGACAAGGGAGAAGGAGGGGTGGGGGGAGGAGAGGGGGAGCATCGGGACAGATCATTCCAGGCTGCCGGGTGAAGAGTGTACAGATGAGACTGCACGGTCTGCTGAGAAAGCCTCTGTGGCCGCTGGAGGGGCGGGGTGTGTGTGCTGCGGGGCACGTGGGCACAGGCTGGCTGGGCAAGGGACCTGGCTGGCTCACAGTGAGCCACAGAGATGCCACGAGGTCTCAGAGGCCTGGTCTCACAGCCACCCACCTAGGCCACTCAGGCTGGCCGCCGTGGCTGAGAAGTTCCAAGGACATTTGCGTTCTCCGGATAAGCAGCGTTCGGCAGTGTTTTCTCAGCTCAGACAGCAGCTCTGTGGGTCTCTGGGGCTGCCAGACAGGTGGCAACTGCTCTCCAGGAATCCCGAGATCCCCCTGCCACTCGGGCGAGGGATTGTGGCTGGTTGGTGCCTCAGGAGGGAGCCACTGCCTGTTAGCCATGGAAACCCTCTCAGCTTTGCAAGAGGACCCGCTGCTCCTGGCTGCAGGCCAAGAGCCTGTGCAAGTCAGGTCAGTGCGGGGCGTGGGGTTCCCAATCACGTACGTCCACTTAGGGGAGGTTCAAGGCTGAGGCGGGGACGAGCCCGTGAGCAGGAGGCGATACCTGCCCCCAGGGGCTGACTCAGCCGGTGATTCAATCCAGCTCAAGACGTCCATCACGGAACCGAGCTTTATCGCTACCATCCAGGAAGAGCTGTTGTTTATGGAGTGGAGCTGATTTATGGCCATTGTCTCTTTTCATCCTTACTCCGCCCAGGCAAGTGGTTGGGCCCTGTTTTGTGAATGAGGGAAGTAAAACCGAGAGGGAACAGCCTGTCACTTTGGTGGGGGGGCCGCACTGACACCCCTCTGCTCCTGCCTCTGATCACATGGCCTCTCCATCGTTAAGGAAAAGGGGAAACTGAGGCCCGAGGTCACTGGAAAGTCTGAGGGGTTAGGAGGCACCACACATTTTGTACAAAGGCTGTGGGAGAAGAGGGAAGAGGGAAGAGGGATCTGAATGTGTATAACATATGCAAACAGAGTGCAAAGGTGTGATTTTTGAACAAAGAACAAAGAGTTCTGATCTGAGCCTGTTAACCTGCAGGGACGTGGCTGTGTCCCCTCTATTCTGGGGACTCACACTCTGGGGATGGTCTTTTCTCTGCTGTTCCCGCTGCGGGTGCTGCTGTGGGTACTGGCTGGGCACCCAACTCCACTGAGATGCCAAGGCCAGGAGTCGCAGGTTAATCTCGCCCCAGGGGCATCAGAGTTTGTCTTGGGGATGGGTGGGTAGCTGTGAATAGTCAGCTATTTCAATGTAAAGGCCAGGGTAGCCATAATAGCAGCCTTAAGTGCTTAGAAATTAGGCATTAGGCTGAGTTCAACAAGGCTTGTCTAACATTTAACCTCAAGGAGGCGGACCCTACGCGTTACTGCCATCCCCATGTCAAACAGGAGGAAGCTGAGGCTCGGAGATGTTAAGTCCCGCGTCCAGACTCATGGAGCCAGGAAGAGCTAAGGCGGAACACACACTCAAGTTTCACCGGCTTGAGAGCCGCGTCTCTGTCGCTGAGCTGTGCTGAAGACCCTTTGGAGCTGAGGCCTCTCCATTCTTTTAGTCACTGCCTGTGCCCATGCCCAGGGAAACGGCCCTTCCATCGGGGGCAAGGCTGTGTGCACACCCATCTCTATGCAGCAGGCTCCCCTGGAGGTGGTTACACATAGCCCAGGCCCACAGCCGGCAACAAGCATGCAAAGATGCGTACTCCCAGCGACAAAAACTCAGAGTGGAGGACAAAAGCAGCATTAACATCAGCAAAACGCGGCACACTCAGGGATGTGTCTGAAGCCAATAGCCGTTTTCGGTCTCACTTAACTGGCACGTGTGTCTTTCTTTGTCTGGCAAACACCCTTCAGGCTGTCTGCTGATCTGATAGAACCGGCATGAAAACAAACACACAAATCAAACATCCGAGCATCTTCCGCACCAGTAAAACTCCGGGAACACCGGACGGGGATTTCAGCCATGCGCGGCCTGCATCGATTTGCCCTAGTTGCTTGGTGCTTCCTTAATGACCCATCATTTGCAAACTCACGCCTGAACACAATATAGCCACACGTTAAGTCAACACCGTGCCAGAGAGGCTGCCAGGGCTGCCAGTCACCTGGCAGAGAGGTCCTGGAGCTGGGCTGGACCCCTGGTGGTGAAGTGGTTGAGGCAGCGCTAACGATGAACATCCACCATCTACTGAGGCCTTCTTATGTCAGACACTGTGCTCGTCACACGTGGGCTCATTTAATTCCTTCCACAACCCAACAAGGCAATGGTATCATTCATATACCCATTTTATGGACAAAGACATCATGGTACAAAGAGGCCAGTTTGCCTGATGCCAAGTTGCTGGTAAATGGCAGAGCCTGCATGGAACCTAGAGTGGTCTGGTGCCAATGCCTGCATTCTTCACCCTGGGCTACACTGCCCTCCCTGCCCCCCATCCCGAGAAGCCACCTTCGTGAGAGCTTCAGTGGTTCTAATCTTTCCATCTCTAGTCTTCCCTAGACTTGGCAACTCTTGCTTGAAGTCCAGGTCCTGCCGGAGGAAGGAAATTCCGTGTGTGTCCTTCCCCAAGGTCACCCTGGGCCGTCGGAGAAAGGCAACATCGCAAAGCCCAGAGGCCCCATTCCTGGTGCTCCTCTGCACCTGGAATAGGGCTGAGGGGAGGTCGCGTCAAGGTCATATTCCTGACCTCTCCTTCCTCTACCTCTGCTCCTGGTGGTTCTGCAGACAGGCAGTGAGTCCTAGGCATCCCTACTGAGGTTGTGTGCTTGGTAACAGCAGCGATGAGGATGCGGGCATCTGTGGCCTGAGCTGTTGCTAAGCTGCTCTGCAGAACAACTGGCGTCACCGGCAGGAACAGAGGGACCGACGCAGAGCCGAGTCTGCTCCTACTATATGCACATGCTCAGAGGCCTCCAACAGGGGACATTTTTCTTCATTGTAGAAAAAATGAATGAAGAATAAATAGTGTGGGAACTTGAGCCTAATCATTCTATCATGTCCTATATGTATGCATGCGCCTAAGTTTTTTCTTTTTAGATCCCATTTAGATTCCAAACACTGTGCTACTTTCTACATGTTATGTTATTTAATCTTCATAGAAAATCTCTAGCAGATACCATGAGCTCCATTTTTCAAAGCGGGGAACTGGGTGAGGCAGGAGATGTTAGAGAAACGTGCCCCGAGTAAGACGCGGAGCCAGGATTCGCACTCAGGACTGTTTATCCCGAGGCGCTGCCTTATTCTGCTGCCCGATCGGTTTCCCCTTCTCCTCCTGCGCCCCCCGCCCCCTGCCCCCTTTCCGTGGCAGACCCGCAGAAACCTGGGGCTCTCGGGACTCACGGTGCCAGCGATTTCCAGAGCCCGGCAGCCTTTCTGGTCTCTTGGCTGCTCTTCTGTTGCTGTTGCTCAGGTCTTTCTCTCTTTTCAAACCCCTGCAGACAGTGTCACAGGGGGAGGGGAGAGGTGCTTTTGTGAAGCTGCTATCTCCCCAGCCCAGATGGACACCGGGGTTGAGGTGAGGCTAGGTGGAGGGTGGGGTGACTGCCCCTGGATGCTTTCACTTATAATTGACCCCGAAACCCACCAAACACACTGCCCTGTTCTAGCGAAGACCCGAGGCACTGGCGGACACTGTGGGGTACGGAGCAAAAATGGAAGAAGATGGGGCTCCGGGTACAGACGGCCCCTCTGAAGCCCTGAGGATCCAGGAGGAGGGCTAAAGGTGACAGAACAGGAAACATGGGGGATCAGGCTCTCCCCAGAACTGTCCCTGCTGAGGGCTGGAGTGAGGACCCAGGAGGTGGGCTGAAGGTGACAGAATAGGAAACATGGGGGATCGGGCTCTCCCCAGTCCCTGCTGGGGGCTGGAGCTGGTTCAGAGAAGTGAGTGGGAGCAGCAGGAACGGCCGGCTGGGAGCTCCTCCGTTTCGAGGAACGTTTGCTGTGAACCGTCTCACTGCGGGCTCTGGGGAAGAGAGCTATTTTTAGAGGAACTGGCTCTGCTGTGGGGGGAGACCAGCACTCACTCCTCCGAGCTGCTCTGCCTCTGAAAAGAATCTAAAAGAGGCTGCCAGATGGCCTTGCACGAGAGAGAGCTCCTCACAACCCAAAATGTTGGCGAGTACAGAACCCCTCCCAAGGTTAAGAGCATCACTACCAGCTAAGAATCGAGAGTCGGGAGTACAGAGTCTGACTTGGTGCCAAGCATCCTGAGGGAGAGGGAGAAATATGAGTTGTGGAGGTGGCTGTGAACACGAGGCGGCAGAAGGAGAAGAAGTCACATTCGGCTGACTTTGGGATGATAAATCAGACACTTCCTAGTCATCCTGGGGTGCAGCCTGCAGTTTCACTCTCCACTCCCGTTTTTCTCATCTGTCAGCCTCCCCCACCTGCTGGGGCTACTCTCACTGCCAAGGCGATGCATTTCAGCGGCTTGAAAGACATTTGAGCCACCACACAGGACCCTGAGCCCCGGCTTTGTTGCCTTTAGGAGCGAGCAGGTCTCCCCTAAAGTTCTCCCCACCGACCATAGAGTCTTGCCTCACCGACTCTGATGCCTCAGCTTCATTGCATCACAGAAGGGAATGAGGCAAATGCAGCAAGGGAAGTCCTGGGCAATCTGGTGGGCCCGGGTGCCCCAGGGGCAAGGGCAGGGGCAGGGGCAGCCTTATTTGCAAGTCCCCATACATGTGCGTGGAGATGAGCCACCCCCAGGCTCAATGCAGTAGTACTAATTGTAGTAGTCAAGTGACAGCCATCGTTAAGGCAGTGTATCTCAGGTGCCAGGCCCAATGCTAAGCATGTGACAGCATCCATTCACTCCCCCCCACAAGAATCAGTAAGAGGGTGCCGGTAGCCTCTGCTTTTCAATTGAGAAAACCAAGACTCAGAAAGGTTATTTGTCAATGGCGACAAGTCAGGGCTGCAGATAGAACGCGGGGGTTTGCCTGCATCCCTGGCCTCCACTTTTAAGAACCTGGCTGCTGTCTGCAGTTGCTTATTTTTGGAAACATTCTAGCTAAACTGGTCATTTCCAGACTTTTGGATTTCACAGGCTAAGTGGTTAAAGAGCTTTTATTTCGCCAATTAAGGCAATCTCTCTCTCTCTTTCTCTCTGTGTCAGACATAATACATATTTATATAGAAACATGCATT
Source organism: Plecotus auritus (assembly GCF_963455305.1). Classification (NCBI taxonomy): domain Eukaryota; kingdom Metazoa; phylum Chordata; class Mammalia; order Chiroptera; family Vespertilionidae; genus Plecotus; species Plecotus auritus. The sequence goes on along the minus strand of NC_137773.1, from coordinate 8,367,236 downwards.
TACAATTATATAATAATTACACATATAATTAAACACATTTAAGACATACACACTCACACATATTCTGCTTTCAAATGGCCATCATTTTACAAAGTAAAGGGTATTTTTTTAAAATATATTTTTATTGATTTCAGAGAAGGGAGAGGGAGAGAGAGACAGAAACATCAATGATGAGAGAGAATCATTGATCGGCTGCCTCCTCCATGCCCCCCACTGGGGATCAAGCCCGCAACCCCGGGCATTTGCCCTTGACCGGAATCGAACCTGGGACCCTTTAGTCCGCAGGCTGACCCTCTATCCACTGAGCCAAACCAGCTAGGGCAAGGGTATTTTTTAATAACAACAATAACAGAAATAGGAAGTCCAGGAATTTATAATAAAGGACCTTCCTGTAAGTAGAATATTTTTGCTCAATGGGAAAAACATCCAGTTGGTTTTGTTTTTCTCACTTTATCCAAATAAGAAAAGATTCAGTACTAACTAGGGAGCCTTTTGGAAACCGCTGTTCTAGCTTGTTAACATTCCCTCTAAAATTCGATGTCCAGGTGCCAGTCAACAGCCTGGCTATGGCCTGGCCTGCCTGAGTCCCACCTCCTACATGGATATCTCCAATTTCTCTCCCACACACCTGAGCTGTGTGCCTCCGAGGTTCAGAGACGAGGAGCAGGCGAGGAGGGGGGCAGGCTGCGAGCTCCTGAGTCAGGGGTGGGGAGAGGGCCAACGGCTACAGCTTGACCTCCTCGACTGGCCTCTTTCATCAGCTGTGGTTTGAGGCCTGGTCAAGGGGGGATCTGTGCCTGCCAAAGAGAAAACCTGGCAGATGGGGCAGAAAGGAAGGATCCGTGGGAATCTGAAATGACATGGCTGTTGGCAGGAATCCTGTCTTGAACACCCATCCATCTCGGGAGGCCCAGGGTCCTACCTTGGCATGATGGAGAGGGAAGGGGGAGGGCTCTTGTAAAGGTTAGCTGGGTGGAGAGAGCAATGTGGCTGGGAGGAGAAGTGGGAAGACCATGGTGGGGAGAGAGAGAGGGAAGGGGGGGAATGAATCACGGGAGGGAGAAGAGAAGGGAACAGGGTGCAGAAGGGGAAGCGAATAAGGACAAGAATAAAGGGAATGAGCATGAAGTATGAGCAGAAGAGGCGCCGAGATCTAAGGGAATCCACAGAAAGAGGGCCTTCGAGGCCAGAGCCGTGGGCCAGGGGGAGCGAAGGAGAGTCACAGTAAAACGTGAGGAAGCCATTGAGGATTCTTGCTGAAAGGAAGGCTGAGGGCTGAGTGAAGGTGGGCGAAGGCCTCAGAACGGGAGGGGATCAGGTTAGAAGGACACTTTGCTAGCTAGCTCTGGACTACAGGAAGGGTGTGGAGGCACAGATTGTGTCCACTGGGGCTGGGGAGGAAAGTGTTAAAGGAAATCAGAGACAAGCTGGCAGAGCAGATGGAGCAAGAAGAAACGGAAGCGCCACGGTTGTAAGTCAATCAGGGTGAAACCAAAGTCCTTAAAATGCTTCCAGGATTTGGTCCCTCTTATCCCCCTGAGTCATCCCCCAACACTCCCCACTGTTTCCTCCACACGGGCTTCTGGTACAGCAGGCACACCCTACCTCAGGGCCTCTGCACCTGCGCTTCCCTCTCCCCACAACACTCTTCCTCCAGACATTCACTTTTTGGGGTCTCATTTACCTCAAATCCTTTCCTTGTTTTTTTCCATAGAACCTACCACCTTCTAGCACATCATCTAATTTACTCTGCTTTGTTTATTGTTTATCACACTCTCCCCACCACTGGAATGCAAGCACCATGAAAGCAGAAATTTTATCTGTTTGTTGATGCTCCCCAAGTACAGAACAATGGCTGGAACACAGCGAGCCCACAATAGATATTTGTTAAAAAAATGTATGAATGGAAGAGTCAATGGCCATCGTTGGGAACACAGGGCATGCAGAGGAGGAAGAGGAGAAAGAGGAAGAGGATGAGGAGGAGAAGAAGGAGGAGGAGGGGGAGAAAGGAAAGGAGGAGAAGAAGATGAAGCAGAGAAATGAGGGAAATATGTGTCTCTTATTTGGAGGGGTTTCATCTAATCATGTTTTTTAAAATATATTTTATTGATTTTTTAGAGAGGAAGGGAGAGGGATAGAGAGTTAGAAACATCGATGAGAGAGAAACATCAATCAGTTGCCTCCTGCACCCCCACCACTGGGGATGTGCCCGCTACCAAGGTACATGCCCTTGACCGGAATCAAACCTGGGACCCTTCAGTCCGCAGGCGGCCACTCTATCCACTGAGCCAAACTGGTTAGGGCTCTAATCATGTTTTTAATAAAGTCACCCAAAGGTGAATGCATAAATGAAAACAGTTATTGTCATATAGCGTGATCTCGGGGTCAATGCTGACTGCCCCTCTGCTCGATTCAGAATGAGATGTGGGCCATGTTCTCAGCAGAGGGAAGAGGGATGAGGTGGAGCTATGTGGGCAAACCTATTTTACTGGGAATTGGGAGATCTGTGCACACACATGAACATGCACCATCTTGTCCCCACGTAAAGACCATCTAGAGGACGACCATCAGATCTGAAATGACGGAGGGCTCAGTCTCGGGCGCAAGGGCGCGGCTGTGACACCAGCTCCTCACCCGGGTTCTGCCCACCACCACCGTCTGGGCACCACCCACGTGCTCGGATTGCATGCAGAGCTCACACAAAGCATTCCACTCAGTTTCACAGCGAGCCATCGAGGATAGGTCATTGTCATGTTACTACCGAAGAGGAAACTAAAGATGAGAAAGAGCAATCCTTTTGCCCAAAGTTCTCCCCCTTCCCTCTTAGTAACCGGGGGAGCCAGGAGGTAATCACAGGGGGCCCGGGCGGGGCTGACAAACTTCTACTACAAAGGACCAAACAGGGCATATCAGGCCGCTGGGCCTAACGGCTCACTCCTGCCTTCCTGAACAGCCAGACACGATATGTAAACAACCGAGCATGGCTGTGTGCCAATAAAACTTCATTTACACAAATAGGTAGGCTACCACGGGCCAGCACTTACTGCTCTAGAGTCTGTGCTCTCTTTTTGTTTATTTGTTAATCCTCACCAGAGGGTATTTCCCCCCACCCCCACCCCCACTGATTTTTAGAGAGAGTGACAGGGAGGGGGAGAGACAAGAGAGACCAAGACAGCGATGTTGCCTCCCACACGTGCCCCAATCAGAGCCGGGGATCGAACCTGTGACCCTTCAGTCCTGGGGCTGACACTCTAACCAGTAAGCCAGACCAGCTAGGGCTAGTCCATGCTCCTGAGCACTGACGTGCATAGCTGGGAAAGCCTATAGGATAGCAGAGAGATCCCTAAGTGCTTTTAACAGTCAGCTCTCACAGCTCAACGCTGCCGGCTCCTGGAGAATTGGCTGAGACAGGGGTGGCGGACGGGGCACTTACATTTCGACGATGCCCTCTGGCAGGTTGGCGGGGATCTCCGTCAAGCCCTTCCCCCGGCAGTCCACGATGTTATTGCTACAGGTGCAGGCCGAAGGGCAGGAGATGGAGTTGGCATTGCAGGATGGAGGCTCCGAGTGGGGGCCTGTGGGGCCAGAGCACAGCGGTCAACTCGTGTCAGTGTCAGGAGTCGAATGGGCTCCTGGGCCCCTTCACCAGCTACCCAATGAGGTGGCACTACGTGGTAAGCTACTTGGAAAACGATCACCAGCAGACATCGTCCGCATCTTGCAGACACAGCTGCCTCTGGTTGCACATTCAGCCAGGAGGAGAGATGCTGCCCTTGACCTGACTATTTCTGGATTGTTCCACCTGCTCTGTCAGCCTATCACCCTCATCTTTCAGAGAAAGAGCTGCTCTCTGAGTCAACCACGCACAAAAATATGCCACGAGCTGACCCTGGGACTACTGTCTCAGAGTGCCCCATGTCTGGTGACCCCGGGGGTTAGGGGGGTGTTGGAGTTTACCTGGGACGTGGATGCTGAATATAGACACACCTTCATTCCTTCCTCTAGTGTCTGGAAGTCACTGTCTAAACCAGTGGGAGGAAGAAAGGTGGGTGCACATCCCCGGGTGGGGCATTGGTGTCCAGTGTCAACACAGTCGTCAGCGGTGCCATCCAAGGCCCTTACAAACAGCGTTTACATACAGAGAACGAGCTAACAAAACTCGCCGCATTAGAAAAAGGCAAGTAAGTTACCTTGTCTTTTGGAGTCAGCTCTTAATTTTGCGTCAGTCGAGAACTAGTGTGAATTTCAACCAAAGTGGCAAAAACCCAAGAAACTGGCATCGGAGGGGCTCACTCAGAAGGCGAGTGTAGATAAACATACGCGTCACACACTAACTCGAGATTCCGGCACGCGATCTCAGTCACGCCCCGTGGTGGTCACACTGAACCTCTAGCACGAGAAGTGAAGGCGAACGCTTTGAAAAGACATTAGGTAAGTTTTCAAATAGGATTAGTTCTTCAAAGTGAGGTCAGGATCTCAAACCTGTGGTTAGTTTTTCAAATGTGGACATTGAGGTCCCAAAGGCAGACACAGCCCAACGGCCCTCCCAGACTTTGTCCCAGGCCTGCTGCGTCCAGCTGGGCGACCCTGAGCCTGCCCACGTCCCTCCTCCCGGAGCAGAGGGCCGCGGGCAGGACCACACTCAGACTAACGCCGCAGACCTCCTCACTGGGCAGGCGCAGGGCATGAACACAGGGAAGAACGGTGGGAGTCTGGCCTCTGTCCACTGGAGGAGCTGAGGGGAAGCAGGGTGGGTCTAGCTAGAGCAGTTGAATCACAGGACCGACTGGGTCTCGGGCAAGTCCTCCTTCGGACATTGAATGAGCCTTGAAGTGGAGGGTCCGCCCTCCATGCTCACTAGTCCCACCTGGGGGTGGCCCTTCTGCAGAGACTCAACTTGATGCCTTGATGCCAGCCCACACGCACACTTAAAAAAGCATCGTCTTAGCTGGACATTTGAAAAAAGATTCCTGTCTAGGGTACAAGGACTTCAAACTCTCTGGTGTCACACTAGTGGACCCAGTGGAGACCGTGGAAAATGCCAGAGTGATGACGACTTACACTAAGCCCCCAACTACAACATTCATCCTCTGAGAGAGAGTGACCCTGGCTTTGCTTCAACCTGGGAAAGGCTTGACATTTCTGGGAAAATGGCAGCCCAGACAGCCAGCCTGCCTGAACCTTGGGTCAGGAAGGGGAGGGCGAGTGACTGAGAGTGTGGGCTCTGCAGTCCCATTGCCTCAATTTGAATCCTAGTTCTATCACCTCCTCCTCCTGTCCCTGTGCCTCAGTTTTCCCATCTGTGAAACGGGGGGAAATGGCAATGCTTATTTGGTAGCATGGTTCTGTTGAGAAGGCAAAGGAAGTTAATGCATGTGAAGTGTTTAGAACAGCCGTGGGCAAACTACGGCCCGCGGGCTGGATCCGGCCCATTCGGGTGGAGCCGAAAGAGCAGAGGGTTCTCTTGCTCTCCCCTCCGCTCCTTTACTTTGAATTTATATTAGTTCACACAAACACTCCATCCATGCTTTTGTTCTGGCCCTCCGGTCCAGTTTAAGAACCCATTGTGGCCCTCGAGTCAAAAAGTTTGCCCATCCCTGGTTTAGAAGAATGTACAGCACAGAGTCAGCGCTTAGGAATGCTTGTTGTTGTTAATGTTGTTGCTATTCTTATTACTGTTTCAACAACGGCCTGCAGGACCCCCTCTGAGCTTTTTGCTACCATCTCGGTGGATAAGGCTTTGCATCGCAGACTTCGGAAGTCCTTCCTGGGCCTAAAGACAGACTATTCCCGTTCTTCGGAAACTGGAAGCAGAAGGACTAAGACACCTCCCAGCGCATCCCCCTCCCCTGCGCACCTGTCTTAGCGGGTGGCAAAGAGGATCCCCGTGTGAAGGCTCCTATCCCTCTCCCACATCCCGGGGTGGTGGGACGCCTGGCTCCAGATGTCAGGGCTTTACCAGTGCAGATGGGGCTCCCCAGAGAGAACTGCCAGGCCTGACCCTGAACACCAAGGGGCAAGCGCACCTGACAGCGCCAGGGACCATGGCCACACCCGGGTCTTCCTGGTGGGGAAATGCCAGGGCTCCTCAGAGGCCAGTCTGAGCTCCTGCCCATCCACCGAGGGGAGGGTATCAGATGGCTGTCCCTCTTTGATCTGTCAGTATCACGTGGTTGGGGTGTTTCAGAAGAAAGCGGGGGAGGCATTACACTCAAGGGCTCATCAGGGTAACTGGAAGTTCTGAAACAGAGTATTTCACAGCCGCTCGCACTCCGATGCTGAAGTCGGTTCTGTTTAAAGCGGACCAGGCTGCAGCCTTCGTCCCCTGGGAAGGAACCGGTCCCACGCAGGGTGGCTCTGTCCTGCAGGCAGCCTGAGCGCCATTTCAAGGGGTGTTGTCAAGGCTTTTAAAAAAGCCTTTGAAAACAATCCTTAACAAGGTCACTAACAACACCTTTCATTACTCAGAGAGGTAATTATAGCCCCGGAGAGCACCTGGCTGGCAGCGCCCCAGCCGGGCATCCACACACAGGGAGGGCATCGCTCTCCTGTAGAAACGGACAGAACACCGCAGGCTGAAGATGGTCAGCGCCTGATGGACCGAGCCCTGCCCATCTGGGCTCTGAGGGTGGAGCCGGCAGAAGCCTCTCCCCTTAGCTCTGCCTCTGGACAGACTGAGTCTAGATCCGTGGTCGGCAAACTGGCTCGTGAGCCACATGTGACTCTTTGGCCCCTTGAGTGTGGCTCTTCCACAAAATACCACGGCCTGGGCGAGTCTATTTTGAAGAAGTGGCGTTAGAAGAAGTTTAAGTTTAAAAAATTTGGCTCTCAAAAGAAATTTCAATTGTTGTACTGTTGATATTTGGCTCTGTTGACGAATGAGTTTGCTGACCACTGGTCTAGATGTCAGTTCTACCAGGGCAGTGACCGTGTCTGTCTCCTTCCTGTTCGACCTCTGTGCCTAAAACAGGGCTCGGCAGGAAGCACCGTCTCCGTAACCAGGCCTTGGGGAGCGAGAGGATGAATCCATGGATGCAGTTGGCACAGAAGCCCTGTGGACGTGGGGGTGAGAGGTCCTCCTGGAAGGGCCTGGGGGAGGCCCCCTGAATCCCGAGTGCCCTGGGCTCTGGTCAACAGGGTCAGCCACAGAGTGGGGAGCGGGAGGGGCTCTGGTAGATGGGACTCCCGTGCCTGAGGTCAAAGGCTTTCTACCAGAGCTCTCAGTGCTTGCCAAGGCCACCTGCCCGCCCCCAGCTCACTGGGCGCCTGGCTCACCCACACGGTCAGGGCGTCCTAGGCCCTGCACCAAACTCCTTCAGAAGGTCCATCGCTCCCAGCCTTTCCCGGCCATGCATGCTGAGGGTGGTGCGGGGAAGGCACTTGGTGATCGAGGGTGGGAGTGTGCTCCCAGCCAGAGCTCTCACAGGGAGAGCGCCATGACTGCCAGCCTGGACGGGGCACTGAGGATCCTGTCTCTGCTGACTGCACCCCCTCTAGTCCCAAGAGGCAGGAAAGGCAGGGGGAAGACCAGGGAGACGCTCCGGGCTTCATCAGTGTTCTCCTCATTGGCAGATGCGGATGATCATCGTGCTAAAAGCGAAGGCCCTACCTTCTCTGCCCAGATGGTGGGGCAAAGGCCATTGAACTTCACTCCAGGAAGGGCTATGGAGATGGTGAGGGACCGGAGCCCTGAGAGAGAGTTCCTGCCCAAGGACACGGTGGTGCCCAAGCTAAAAATTACCACCATTCTCCTAAAAGCAGCTCGCGGTGCAGGGTGTGTCCTACGTGCCAGATACTGCATCAAGGGCTGTGTATAGAAGATCCCACTTGATCCTCATAAAAGCCAGGACGGAGGCTCTGTGCTATTATTCCATTAGACTGATGAGGAAACGAAAGAATAGGGAGGTTAAGCAAACTGCCCAGCATGTGTTCTTACCATCACCTCTGCCAAAAGACAGCCAGCGCCTCTCTTTACTGCCCTGGAATCGAAGGCCCTCACAGCCTCGGAGCCTCGGGAGTGGGAGGAGGCAGCTTGGCTGACACACGGCCGCGTGAGCCACAAGGCAGTGGCTGGGCACGCCTGTGCTGGGCCGTGTTTATTTCTTTCTGTCTTTACAGAGAATGTCACCCAGAGGAACGCACAGAGCTGAAGAGTCCAATGCCTTGTGAGCATGTGGAAACAAATTAACTCCAGCATTCAAATTAAGCATCCCTGTTGGCCTCTGGCCTTTCGAAAGCCAACAACAGGCTGTGATGACAATGGGACTCGAGCAATTATGATGAGCATATAAATGAACGCGATTTAAATACCAGAGGCATGATAATTTTGGGAATGGCTATAAACCTAATAATCTCATCCTCCCAATGTCCAATTATGGGGTTTTAATTAAAACCTCCTAAGGAGATAGGCGGTCAGTCAGGCTTACCTTAATTATCTTTATACTTAGTAACTGGTCCCTAAATTTAAAAATATAAGGGGGACGTTTCTTGTTTCCAGGGAGATACACCCATTTCATTTTTAATAATAAATAAGAATATGTTTGTTGAGAGGCCCCTCCTTACTAGAAGTCAAGCTTAATCTTCCTGAAAAGATATCTCACATTCAAAGGCCGAGGGCAGATGCGTGGGAAATGGTACAACCGGATGAGTGTGAAGCTGTTCAGAGGAAAGAGGCATTGACTCAGGAGGTCAGATGTTTAACTAAGCCCCTTGATTTACAAAGAGGGACCGGTAAACACTTTCTCAGATCAAGGTACCAGGAAATCGACACAAGGAAGATAAAGCTTAGGGTGTAAACCACCACAAAGCCCCTTAGGTAAGGATGGAAACAACAAAACAACATCTTGCAACTCACATCGCATGAGCCGAGTAATGGCTAGAGCAGAGCCTTTTCTCTGGGCTGTTATGTGAACTCAGACCCAGCCCCAGTCTAGCCAGGCCCACGGAACAGGGACCGGGGACTCTCCTCGTCCTGTGCCCTAACCTTCCGCTTGAGCAAGAAAAGCTAACGGAGAAATCGTTGCAGCATTAGCTGAAGGAAACCAAGCAGTCCGGTTGTAGATCACAGAAAAAACACAAATAGGAAGTAAAATAAGATAGAGTCCCTCACCCCTGTGAAAAGTTCCCAGTTGATTCCCCAGAGGAAAAAGTAAATGCCTTGGATTGGAAGGGGACAGTCAACAGAGGAGATGGGTTTTGTGGAAGTGCACTGCTAGAGGATTTCTGGGTTAGCCGGAGTGAGAACGAGCCCGCAGCCAGGGCCGTATGGAGAGGAGCTGGGCAGTGCACTTAATTCTAAGGGAAACATCAGGGACTCGGGCAGGAGGCCCTCACAGGCTGAGATGAAAGTGCTCTCCTGTCTCCGTGGTCCTGTGTTTGATGGATTTTTTGATACCATCGAAGGGCCTGGGGAGGTTTTCTGTGCTGCCCCGATGGGTGCAGGTGATGGAGCAACATGCAGGGATGGCTGATTGGTGCCCCAAGTCTTTCTATTCTCCTGAGCAGATAACCTCAACTTTTGAAGAGATGGCCTTGCCCCCCTTTATTGGTTGAAGTCTTCCTCCCACAAGTTATTGGGGGAAGAGCTTGAACGAGGAGCTAAAACAACCATAATTGGGTTTGCACAAAACTGCCTCATCCAGGTGGCCTGCTGGGCTCTGCTACAGAGTGGGGCCTGAACCCCCGGCAGCGTGTGTGTGGGGTGGTTAGTACATGAAAACAGCTCTCTCCAGCTCCCCCAGACCATTAAGTCTGCCTTCGACCTTCCCAGAAAGAACCTGCACAGCATTCTCTCTTCCACCCCCGAGAGCCTGGGAAGCACCTAAAGAATCCCTCACAGATTGGGGCCCCAGTATGGTGCTCCCCTAAACTCATACCATGGTGAGAGGGTGGAGATCAATAGCATGTTCATGTCTGGAAACTGTGGACTAAATTCTCATGTCCTCAAAAGATGCCTAGCTTTGCACTAAGAAGCTGCAGGGACCATCACATGGGCCTCATTGCTATAAACAGGGGAGGTGACAAGGATGCTCCTATGTACCCATTACCCTGCCTGGGTGATCGAGCCATTTCACAGGAGGGGGATTCAGGGTGCTGATAGGTCCAGGACCCACAAGGGTCAGCCTGCCCCCCTGGGCTCTGGATCCTGGCTGCTGCCGGGTCAGCAACGCCTTGCCACTCCTCAGACGGGGTGGTGCCTCCGTGATGAAGCGCGTTCGCCATCTGCGCAGCGTTAAACTTGGCACCACCTATCCTGGTGTGTTTTAACATTCTCTCTAATTAGTTTACCTCATTAGCTCTTGGGTGACTTCTGCACTCTGTAATTATTTCTTCCACTGGCACTTACGCTGATATTGTCTCCTCTGCCTAATAATTACTGTAATTACAGTCACTATATTTGAGTTTGGTGCTCGTGTGATAAACGGTTGTATTAAATGTGTTTGATGGGAAGTGATTTCTGAGTGGGCGTCTATAGGAAATTATTGAGGTGCTGCTCTGAGATACGTTTGAATGTTTTTGGATAATGAACTTGATGAAGTAGTGACATGACAGGAACAAGCAGCAGAGAGCACGATGCGGCTGAATTCATGGAAAATTCTTACTAGATTGCAATCATGCCTATGGGCACAAGTGCCAATCTGCACCCTGGTCACACCGGCCCTCAGCACATGCGGCCCAACCCCTTCCACACTGAACACGGCGGCGGTCCCGGAGGTGAGAGTGCAGCCCCACAGTGCCACGTCCCCACCCTTCTCCCCAACACCAGCCTCAGGAGGCTGCTGGGCCCCAGCTCCGGGACTGGGCTCCTGGGTTTCAGGAACGCTTCTAGGAGAGTCCTCTTTTTTATTTTTTTCTAGAGAAAACGAAGGGATTAGCTCTACTTTTTTTTTTTTTTTTTTCCACTAGAAACGGAGAGTTGGTAGAACTAGAGGCTGCCAATGAAAAGTAAAAATTGAACAAGCAAGCAAATTTAGGACTAGGCTGAAAAGCTATTCCATCCTCGTGCATCTCTCAGGCGCCTCCCATCCTGGGAGATCTCTGTCTCTCAGCCGCCTTCCATCCCGGGAGATCAGCGCTGCCTCAGTTATCTGTGCACAGTCTGTTTTCTGGGCTACACGACAATCTGCTCCTGTTACACTTCAAATGCCCACAGGTCAACTGCTTATGTTTGCTCAGCACCTTCTGTGGGCCCAATGCACAATCATAATTAAGCTCCGCTTATTAGCTCTTACCTAGTACTGTGTAAGATGCTCACGGCTTTATATGCATTATTGCACTCAATCCTCCCAGGCATTCCTTGAGTTATGTACTATTATTATTTCCACTTTGCAGACACGCTGGGTAACCTGCCAAAGTCGCATCCTAGTAAGGGGCAGAGCTAGGATTCCCAGCCACACAGGCTGACGCCGAAGCCTCCGTGGTCCTGTCTCCCAATTCCTGTGAGCGACTGGATGCCAGGAACCTGTTTAGCAAATGCTGACGCGCCTAACAAGTGTGAGGTTTCTTAGCACAGATGGACGATCTGGCTTAACAGAAAGTGACGCATGAGCTCTTTGAGCCTTTTCCTTCAACAAATGACAAAAACCTTCTTTCTTGGAACCCCTCGAGGCACCCCAGGGCTCTTTAAGTGACTACAGAGTGCTGGGGAAACCTTGCGGGGCTGGGCAGGTGTCCAAGGCCAGGGTCAGGGAGAGCCTACGGGTGGGGCAGCCTCACCTGGGCACACGTACTCCTTCTTCTGCACGTCTGCCACATTGAAGCCCCTCAGGTGCACGGGCGCCATGCAGAGTGTGAACTGGCCAACCGTCCGCCGCTGTCGCAGCCAATCCGAGAGCCAGGCCAGGTGGCAGTCGCAGTGCAGGTGGTTGGAGTGGAGGCGCCTGGGAGAGGAAGGGACAGAGGGAAGACACTGTCACAGGCTGAACGGAGGGGGCCAAACCTTTCTCCAGCGTGATACCCTCAGCAGCCCCGGGAGCGTGCCCCTCTGCACAACGGAATCACCACAGGAGTCTCAACCCTAATGTTGCTGAATCACAAACTACAGTCATTGCCACATGCAGGCCCCGCCCCATGGATGCCTCCTGGGTTCTGAGCAATTCACAGTTTCTTTTTCTTTTTCCTTTTTAAAAAAAAATATTTTATTGATTTTTTTACAGAGAGGAAGGGAGAGGGATAGAGAGTTAGAAACATCGATAAGAGAGAAACATCGATCAGCTGCCTCCTGCACACTCCCGTTATTGACGGCCTGAAACAGGTTTTCATCTATGCCACAGTCTATGGAGGCACTGGGCTGAGATCTGAGGTGCTTTCAGCCTTTCTATCTCTCTCCAAGCGTCCCTTAAATGGCCCCCTCATGTAATCCCAGTGAGCCCCAAACCAACACCGCCCGGTGCCCCATCAGGCTGAGCAGGGCCCGGAGAAGGTGTGTCCTCTCCACCCTCCTATCCCAATATGGGGCTGTCCCCACCAGCTGCCTGCAGTCCCCACAGCCTCTCCACGGTGCCCTGCGTCTCCCTCCCAGTCCACGCGCCCCCCCCCCCCCCCGGCATACCTACAACTCTGACTGGCTCAGGGACCTCTGAGAAGACCCCCTAACCTGTCCTAGGACTCTGGCTCCTCCCTCTAGTAGCTGTGATTCCAGATCAATTTCTCCTTGAGCGAATAAGATACCAAAGAGCCGCCTGCTTCCAGGGGAATCCCGTCTGGTTAAATGGCCTGGATTTCCTTTCCATTAACTGGGGGCAAACTCAGGGTGTGCAGGGGTTTCTAAACATCCTTCCCCCCAAGGTTTCTCTCTCAGGGGTTCCTACAGCCCAGGTCATTGCGAGTGGTGGTAGGAGTTTAAGTCACATCAGCTTATCATACATGTGGCTTTCTGATGCAAATTTCAAACACCCAGCCCTGGGCATGCTAATCAGCCCGCAGTGTCGGGGGACTTCCACTCGGTGTCCAGCCAGCAATACTGAGTGCCGGCAGGAGCAGTGGCCAGGCCACCTCCACGCCTGCAGTGGAGAGAGCTGCAGGGCTCTTGTCCACCCTCCACTTAGCGCAAGGTCAACATTGCTAACTGTTGGCCAATGGCAGCTCACTTGTGTCGCCCACAGAAGCGAACCTCTGGCCCGCCAGGTCCAGTGGGGGCCTTGCAGCCTCAGGGGGCCCACATCCCCTCATATCAGACGGACTAAATGAATGCAATTCCCACATGGAATGTCATTTTTTTTCTGCTGAAAAAAATTTTAAAAGATTTTTATTTTAAAATGATTAATTTTTGATGTTGCAATTTTCTTTTTGGACTCCAGAGCCAATAATTAAGGTCAAACACCTACTAATAGGCTCCTAGGTCCAAGACACAGTGCCTCTCAAGGGCCCCAAGCAATTTTTCCTTTTGAGCTTAAAGCTCAGACACCCCCTCCCACTGCCCCCCATGCCCCCATACTGTTGAAGGCGCTCCAGAAAGAGATGCGACAGGTGGGAGGGGTTGGGGAGCAAAGTCCTAAGTTGGGGGAAGGACCTCAGTTTCAAGAGGGAACGCAAGACCTCTGTCTATTCGACAAAGATGACCACGTTGTGCCAGGACAGAGAGGGCCTGGCGTGAGCTTGCAGGGTCCCTCTTCCCTAAAGAGCACGAGGAGAGGGACTTCGTGGAGAAGGGCAGCGTGAGTGACAGTGGTCTGTCTCCTGACCCTTCAGCGAGCTGCCGGAGAGAGAGGGGACTCCATGGCCGCCCGCCCCCGCCCCAGGGTGTCGAGGCTGCCTGGGATGATGGAGAGGTGGTCCGCTGGGAGGCAGGCTGGTGGCGCACAGGCTGAGGGCCAGTCCTGTGTGCCAGGAGAGAGCCTGTTCGTGAGAGTTGGGCTTTCCTTAGGAAAGGCCGGGGAGTGGAAGCGGAGGACACAGGGGTTCACGCTGAACCAACGAGTGTGGGCCCACGAGCCGGATCAGTGAGAGCAAATTCCCGTCAGTTCCAATCAGGGTAAGAGATCAATGCAAGAACAGAAACGAGGTTTAGGTAAGTCAGATCTTTGCTGAGCGGATTACTTTCTGAGATAATCAAAATGTCAGAGGGCCCCCTTTTGGAAGATTCAATTAGGTGGGTGCTGCCTGAATTCCCGACGGCCAGCCCCAGCCACCTCGCCCCTGAACCTTGCTCCCTGTTCCTTTGTCCGTCTTTGTAGCAATCTCTCCTCTCCCAAGGGGCACCTTGGAGGAGAGGTGACCAAAAATGACTTGGAAGCCACGTGAAGGCTCTTGTCAAAAGCCTGGGGCGGTAGGTGGACTCAGTCCCCCCCCTCCTCCCCCCCCCCCCGCTGCACTCTGACCCACCAGGAATGCTGGGAGAGTCTGGCTGGGCAGACTCTTTCATGCCGCCCTTCATATCATGTTTGGGAGACCAGATTGAGTAGTATCACCCCCAGTGTGAGCCTACCCTGCCAGGAGTATTTCCCATCCTCTGGAGAAGGAAGTGATTTTAATGACTTCCAATACTTTTGGTGGGTTGGGTCGGCTAGGACGCGGGGGCGACGCGGAAGCTCCAGCCACCTGCCTTGGCCCATCTGGAACCTGTTCCTCTACTTCTGCTTCTGCTGAACAGGATGCGCTCAGGCTCTGAGGTCACACTGCCCGGATGTAACACTGGCTCTGTGCTTTCTGACTGTGACTTTGGGGGGCGATTTAACTCTGGGCCTCAGTGTTACCCTCTGTAAAATGGGGTTATTAACGATGTGGTTGTTGTGAGGATTGAAATGATTCCCGGTGAGTGCTCAGCACTAGGCCTGGCACACCGTGATGTTGGAACTTATTATTATTGGGAGGAGATGAGCCTCAGATGCCTTCTCCCAGCCTGTGGCCCTGCCCAAGGCATCGAGGTGACCGGGTGCTTCCTGCATGGGGTCGAGCGGGCTTTGCTGACAGAAACACCATACTCCAGGTTGGCAAAACCACCTTCACAGAAGATAAGGTGAATGAATACAAATGCCAATTTGTAATAGGTGCCTTTTAGCCACAGACGCTAAATTAAATTTCCAGCAAATCCTTTTAGAGAGAGTCAGTGTTCATTTTCTATAAAATGTGGCTTTCTGAATTCAATATAAAAGCTTTCCTTTAGAAATCCCATTTATGACTTCCTTCCTCTCTCCCCTTCACCTTCTCCAGCACCAGACCCCGCCCACCCCCTTAATCACAGGGAAGGGGATTAGTCAGCTCAAGTCTCCAGGGAGCTCCGCACAGAGCCATCTCTGAAATTAAACTAAAGAGAGAGTGGCACAAGGCAGGGAGCAAAGGGAGCAGACGAGACTGATTGATTGATTTGAACCCATCAGATGAATGTTCAGGACCACAGGGAAGGATGACAACAGAAACAAGGAGAATAAACTCTTCCCCGACCCCATACCCCCAAACAGAGGACCCGAGATCCAGACCTGCCACCCCTTGGTCCCCCCCTCCCCCCGGGGCCTATGGACCCAGCCCAACCTCCACTACTGCTGCTCCTAAATTGAAGGTAACAAGAGGGGAAGCAGAAGTCACAGGGGAGCAGCTCCAGGAGCTGGCTGCTGATTTCTGCAGGGAAAAGCCATATTTCTCCTAGTCAACCCACTCGCCTGGGGACACAGGCCCAGCACCCTGAGACCCACAGCCCCAGCCACACTCTTCCCCAGCCCGTTGGTGATTTGATGGGGACTTTGAAAAGGTCTTTGAAGACCCAATGGTTTCTCCTTCAAACTCCGTCAGTGCACCGTCCCATTTTAAAAGCGGGGGGAAAGGGATGGATTTTCTTGGCTGAATTATGTTATCCTACGAGGGCTCAAAGGAAGGACCTGGGAACAGTGATGGAATCTGGACCCAGATTCTTCTTCTTCATAACAACTAGTACTGGTTGAGTGCACACCATGACCAGACACACCCTGGTGCACTGCCTTCTCCCAGCAACTCGGAGGCAAGCATTTCACACACTGCTCCATTGGCCTCCACTTAATTCCCACCTGAGACAAGGTCACTTCCTCACCAAGGCAGGGGCTCCTCAATGCTCAGGAGCATCGAAAGCTCCTGGAGGGCTTGTGGAGAACAGATGGCGGGGCCCGCCCCAGGGAGTCTGATTCCGTGGGGCTGGGGTGGGGCCTGGAGTTTGCTTTTGTAACCATTTCCAGGTGATGTTGGCCCTCGTAGTCTAGGGCAGCCGTCGCCAACCTTTCGGACCTCACGGACCACCAGCGGTCCGTGAACCACCGGATGGCGACTGCTGGTCTAGGGACCCCACTTTGGGAACCACCGCTCTAAGGATTTTCAAACCTCTGTGGATTCCATGTTGCTTAGGGGCCACAGGTAAGCTAGTTGCTTAGTACTTGCAGTCCAGATTTCTAAAATAGTGATGATACTAATGACCATGATGATGATAATAATAAACCATTAATATCCATTATTATCCACTCCACGTCAGGCACTTTACATTTACACAGGAGGCGAGAGACGCCCCGGGCTAACCACGTGTGGATCAGGGCATGGGGCAGAAGTAATGCACACACTAGAAGATGCTAGAGGGCGTTTTAAGAGGAAGATAATGTGCTCACCAAGAGCCCAAGGCAAAAAGCACCTGCTTAACTAATGGGAAAGGCGATCCTGCCACAGAACACTTTCTGCAGGTGGGGCCTCCGCCGTGCTGCCCCCGAGCCCCATGACAGGCTCCTGTGGAAGGGCGAGCCCGGGCTGTGTGTGCCTGCAGCCTGATGTCCACGGTTATTCTGAGGTTAGCCACCCCCCTGGCTCCAGGGAGCCTGGCCCTGTGCCTTGGCCCTAAATGTATTTGGCCGAGAGCTCGTGGGGGCTGGCTCTCCCCTCCAGCTGTGATGCACAGACCCCTGAGACCCACCAACAAGAAAAGCATGAGTATGAACCTCTTTGAAAGGCCAGCGGAGCTCAAGTGCAAAGAAATATACCAAAGGGGTTCTGGCTGAGTAGAGGGGGACCCCCACATAATAGGGACACTAAAACTGCGCTCTGAATGGGGCGCTAGGGGAAGATTTGCCTCCTGAGTACTCACCTTGGAAGGATAAAGAACCAAGTTACTGCGTCCCAGTGTCAGGAGACCCTCCAGGGGCAGGGGGGCAGGGCAGTGTGGTGGGTGCGGGATGGGAGGAGGGGACCAGGAGCAGCCAAGGCTCCCTCTCCTCCACGGGCCCCAGAGGGAGAACTATTGCAATCACTGGCAATGGGTAGAACCACCAGGGGCACGACATTAGCTAAGGAGATGGTGAGTCATTGGGTCCCCGTTCTCTATGTTGTGACAAGGGAACACCAACCGACTTTCCCATCAAGATGGAAAACACAAAGGAGATTCCCACGGCCCAGGAAGGGTCCCAGGATGAAGAGCACGGGTCTGCCTGCTGCGGAAGGGTGGGTCAGACCATGGATGGCACCCTGATCCTCCCCCCTGTGCCCTCGCTCACCAACACCCCCTCAGTCAACGGCAGAGGAGGCAGCATCTGGACAGAAAAACGCGCTGGCGGGTCCTAGCACGGGAGGTCTCACGGTAGGTCTTACCCTGCTGCACTGTGGGCTGCGTGTGATGTGGGGTGGAGGGGGGGGTGCGCGCGGAGGGCAGAGGGGGAGGAGAGCAGGGAGCTTTACTCACAGGGTTCGGATCTTCGGCATGTGGTTGAAGCTGGTGACCAGGATGCGGCTGATGTTGTTGTTGTTGAGGGTGCTGCGGAGATGGAGGAAAAGGGACATGGTCAGCAGGGGTGGCCCGAGGGCGGGGAGGGAAGGATGTGACTGCAAGAGGGACCAAGGGTCCCTAGCCACGGGGCAGTGGGTGGGGCAGCCGGAGACAGGCGGACGGCTCTCCCTATGGTTAGGGAATCCGAGTCCCCTCCTCCCCTCTGTTGCCCACTCAGTACTTCCTGGCCCACCTGGAGCAATAGTATTGCTTCCTGAAACCCTACTAGGTGCTGAGTGCCCCATGACAATAGCTCTCATCCCCACACCTACAATGCCAGCTAGTCTCTTCGTCCTCATCTTAGAGCAGGGGTGGGGAACATCCAGTCCTTGGGCCGTAGAAGGCCTGAGACATCATTTGGTCTGGCCCTGCTAAGGCAACTGCAGGCGGGACTCGAAATTCAATAAACCTAGGAGCTTTTCCCATAGCAACATACATTTATATTAAGTGAATTATAGCAAGGGAATGATGCTGTAAGTATCCAAATGACCCTTGGCAGAAAAAAGGTTCCCCACCCGTTTCAGAGAGAAGGAAGCAGATTTATAGCGCTCAGTAACACACAGCCCTACAGAGGAGGTATTCCCCTCGTGTGAGAGACGAGGAGGCTGAGCTACAGAGAGGTAGGACGGCTTCCCCAGGGACCCCTGGCTGCTAAGCTCTGGAGAGGGGCTTTGAACCCAGTGCCATCTTGCTGCAGACCCCTGGCACTGCCCCGTGCACCCACTGCATAAAGGATGCCACGTGGCGAGGTTATCCTGACTCCTCAAGCTCCTCTTATCCATCTCCAGTGAGTCTGAGAGGCCAGGGACTAGGTCTCCTCTTCCTATGCGTGTCCATGCCGTGGCTGGGAACTCCCACAGCAGGACATTAGCACTGACTGGGTTCTTTGTAAGTGAAAGGAAAGAGAGATGTGAGCTCCATAGATGGGTCAGCATGAAATAAGGCTGCCAGAGAATGAAATCGGGCTGAAGGCACGCACGGCCGGACTCGCCCTTCTACTGGAGCCTGTCATGGAGGCCCAGGGACATCACGGCCAAGGCACCGCCTGCAGAGTGTTCTTTGACAGGATCGCCCGGTACTTTTTGCCTTGGGCTCTTGGCAAGCACATTATCTTCCTCTTAAAATGCCCTCTAGCATTCTCTCTTGTGTGCATTACTTCCGCCCCATGCTCTGATCCACACCTGGCTCTAACTGCATCTTATATACCCTAGTTGTGTGGTCTTGGGCAGATGATCAGCATCTCTCACCCACAGGTCTTCATCAGCGGACCTTAGAGGAGAGAATCTGGTCCTGCCTGGTCATTCCTTCCACTCCCCTCCCCTGTTCCCCCGGAAATAGACACCTCTTGGTCCAGCACACAGCGGTCCCCATACCCGCCCCACCCAAGGGGCCCTGCACCGATCCCTTTCCCAGTCCCCGGGGTGACTGAGCTCACAGCAGGATCCCAGCGATCCATCCCCCTGGCTTCAGGCTGTTCCTCAATTCGACCCCCGGCCCCTTCATACTTGGCATCTGTTTGGCCAATAAGGCCAGGCGGGAGTCTGTTTACACAAAGGCACAGAACCTCATACTTCTCCTCCCCTCCCTCCCATATTTATTATGTACCTATCGTGTGTCTGGCATTATTTCAGGTGCATCACGTGGCCAAAAGGAATGAACGGACCTGCTCGGCCCACTCTGCAACTCTATTAACGTGCCAGTGCAGACACTGCCTTTTATGAAGTCGAACCCACAGAGCTACATGTTTTTCGTGGCTTATCTTTTCCGTGAGCGAGAGTGTGAGTCCATCCCATCTCCACCCACTCAGGAAGCCTTCAGAGCATCTCATCAGACGGGGCTGAAGACCCTGCCACTCCCATCTGACTGGCGCTCGGGCCTCCGCAGGGTGTTCCCTGGGGGTGGGAACTATGCCCTCCAACCCCTCTCCATCCGGTTAGAAACGCCTTAAATGGCACCTTCGTTTCCCCTTCTATCCATCCCAGAGTTCCAGCTCCACTACCAGCTACAGTCTGAGCATCCTCCGTACTCTCAGAGGCCAAAGCAAGACGCCTTGGCAGAGAAGCGGCTTCCTTCCGGCCAGGTCCAGCCGCTCAGCGCCGCTGAGTTCACAGCCAGCCCTAATTTAGCTGAACAGACGTGCAGTTATACGCAGGGCTTCGACTAACTGCGTCCAGCAGCGGTCGAGCAGCGATGACTTATTAATGTATTACTACACTGATATTTAAATGCGAGCCGTAATGAGGGCTATAAAACATTTACGATAATAGCAATTATTTCAGGACCAAGATGACTAAACACAGTGTTCAAACTTCCATGATTTGCTGCATGGGGCTGGCCAGCCCCGGGGTGGCGGAGGGTCGGTCACCTCTTAGATGCTGATCTCCAGGGCAGCTGGAGTTTCTGCTTCCCTAATAAACACAGATTTATTTGATTTCCAGCCTTGGCCTGTGCAGGGAGCTCTGTGCTCCGTTTGGCTCTGGTGCCCCTGCCTAAGCAGCTGGCATCTGAGGAGGCGTCGTAATCCAGCACAGCGGAGCCGAGTGGTGAGCACAGCCTCGAACGCCCAGGCCTGGCTTAGACTCTGGCTCTGCCACCTGTAGCCGGTGCGGCCCCGTGTCCTTAACCCTATTAGGTCTCCTCCTTTATGACGTGGAGATAATCACAACAGCACTGGCCGCATGCAGCCTTAGCGGTGATTAAAGGGTAGGGTATTAATAACTGTCCGTATGGGCTGAGGGCGTATTGCGTGCCGGGCAGGCGCTGGGCTACGTGCTCTACCTGCGCCATCGCATTAACCCCTCCGCAGCCCCTGAGGCAGGCGCTTTGTCATTATCTCCATTTCCTGGATGAAGCAAGCGGTGGTACCAGGACATGAGTCCACACAAGCCTGACGCCAGGGATGACGCCTCTATGCGTTGTCCACTGCTGCTGGAACAGGTTACCAGTAATTCAGTGGCTTAAAACAACACAAATTTAGTCCTTATAGTCTGGCGGTCAGAAGTCTCAAATGCGTCGATGGGCCTGCGTTTTTTTTTTTTCTGGGAGCATCAGGAAGAGAATTTTTGCAGTCTGTAGAGGCCACCCACATTCCCCGGCTCGTGGCCCCTTCCCCGAGCCATTCAACCTCTGACTTGTGTTGCCACATCTCCTACTGTTCATGTGACCTCCTGCTTCTCTCTGAGCAAAACCCTTGTGATGGATGGCCGTTGGAGCCTAACCGGGTAATCCAGGCCCACCTCCCCTTCAGGAGACTCCATCCCATCTGCCAAGTCCCTTACATCATAAGTCCCTGGGATGCAGACAGGGACATCTCTGGGGGAGCATTGTAGGCCGAGCGCCACAAAAAGCATGCTTGGTAGCACAATGCCGGGCGCAGAGGCAATGGTCAATGTTATTAGCCGTTATTACCGTAGCGTGTTTAGTCCTTTACAGTTTACAACGCACTTTTCACCTTCATCGCGTTTGATGCCGGCAGCACTCTGCAGTCAGAGCTATGGCTCCCACTTTACAGATGAGCAGATTGAGGCCACGAGAGGCAAGGGACTTACGCGGGGCAGCACGTGAGCTGCCGCAGGATTCGGCCCTGCTGCTCTCTCTTCACCCCAGTTCCTCCCCACCTGCCCACGCCTCCTGCTTCCAGGGCGGGCTTGTTTCTCCAGCAGGGCTGTTCTCTGTCTCTCCACCAGGGACCCACAGCTGGAGATAACTGCACAAGCCTCCTACTGCCTCCCCTTCTAGCAACTGCCTTAAAAATTACCCGACAGAAAAAGAAATGGGTCTGACGGTGACTCGCCCCCACTGGATGGTTGGTTCGGGCTGAGCTGTCGTGGCCTCATTGGCGTGACCCTATTTACCCCCACGTCCTGGCCGAGTTTTGCCAGTTCCAGCGTCTGGTTTCATCCTCCCTGCTCTGCTCCTGGGGAGCTACACTGAGAAGATATGCTTGAACCCCAGTCATAGGCTTTCCCCCCAAGTAAATGCTTTCAATTCAGCATTTTTCAAGTTCAGGGTAAAACTGACTGTATGAAACTTCAGGACTGTACTGGCCTCCCTTTTTGCACCATCACAAGCTACTGAATGGGCATTTCAGTATGAACCCGAAATAAGGCGCTTCCCCCACAGGATTTCAGAGATAGTCCACCTACCGCCCACTGCAGAGCCCTTCCCCATGATGAACTCTCTTTACACTGAGACTGAGGTGGACCCGAGACTGACTTGTTTCTCTCCTGTCTTGTCAGATGTGGAGCATACATGCGTCATGAAGAGGGATCATTTTCCATAATAAAGGGACCCTTCTGGACAAGGCTACTGCTACCAAAGTTTCCCGCTCTTGGCTCTGAGCGCTAGAAAGAGGGTGTTCTGCTACTTTCCAGGGCCCGAGGGGATGAGCGAACTTCCTATGCTTCTCCGGTGCACACATTAAACCTTAACGCCTGGAGAAGTGTGTGCTTCCCTGTGCCCTCAGTGAAAGGCTGGGGTCCTGCGGCCAGACAAGGCCCCCAGGAGTGGCAAATGGCGAGGGAGTGGCGCATATTCTGGCCTGTCCAGGGCTTGGCCAGCTCCAGCCCCCGGGCCAGATCTCATCGTCCACGGCCTGTTTTCGTAAACTAAGTTTTACTCTCTTGCTTACGTGCCATCTAAGGCTGCTTTCGTGTCACATGGCTGAGTGGTCGCGACAGAGACCATATGGCCTGGAAGCCTAAACGAGTCACTAAGTGGCTCTATACGGACAGCGTTCCTCGACCTCTGGCCGCTCACACGGGGCAGAGCTGCTCCTGCCCCTGCCGGCGACGCACTGCAATGGGCTAGACACGCAGCTGCTTTGTTAAGAAGAGGGCTTAGGCCAAAGGCTTTTAAAACTTAAAACCAAAAACCACTGGCAGGAAAGCCCAAGCGGCAAGTGGCTGAACTGGGTTTCGAAAGCGGGCCATCTCACTTTGACCGCACACGTCTCCCTGCACCTGGGGAGATGGTCTCCCTGTGCCCAGGCCCTGCTCAGAGACAGGCTGGCGCACCCACCTTGGGCTGGTGCGGAAGGAACGTGGGCCGTGGGCCGTGGGTCTCAAAGTGTGGTGCCGGGACCTGCTGCAGAAGCTCTGGGGGTGTGGGGGTGGCGCCTTCGTGTTTTAACGGACCCTGCAGAGGAGTCCCAGGCAAGCTCGAGTTGGAAGCCACTGAAGGAGGGAAGAGCGAAGAACAGAGCCCTGAGCTGAGTGTGGAGGCAGCGTACAGGCAGCCCCCTTGCTGCCTCTGGGACTGAGGCCTCTGTGGCAGGACAGAAATGGGTCTGTTGAGCATTCTGTTTTCTGCTTAGAAAGAGGCCCGAGCTCTGAAACAGTGCACAGCCCTCCAGGGAGGTGGCTGTCACCCTGGGAGAGCCCAGTGTGGCGTCTGCTCCAGCTCCCCTCTGTTCTCCACTGAGCGGTGAGGTGTGGCCCTCCCTTTTCCCCCCCAAGAGGCCGGCCTCGGATCTGGAGGCCCTGCGTCCAGCTGCCGCCACGCCACCCTGGCACCCGTAATAGGCTGACATTTCCCTCTGTCTCCTCCCATTAGGCCTCCGCTTGATCACTGTGCCTCCCTGGCTCCGGGCGCAATCTGCGTGCCGTGTGTCCATAACACTGTGTAATTGCTCTAATGCAGCAGTGTTATCTGGGAGCATGCATCGTCTCATTGCAAAGCCAGGCATCCACAGTGAGTGCCTCGGCCATCTCCCCGGGGGCCAACCTCCCTGGGGTGCTCTGGGAACCCCTCTTCTTCCCTCTGCTCGGGTGGGGATCCAGACGCCCTGGCCCATCATTCCTACCTCAAGTCTGGTTTCTCTTTACGTCCAGACAAATACGGTGGTTCCCTCCTTAGCGCTGCCCAGGAAGGAGACTCCCGGTGAGTCATCGGCAGCTATGGCAACAGGATGTCCTGGTTTGTCCTCACACCTGTGAGCGCCCAGTGGCCAGTCCTCTAAGCACAGACCTAAGTGCTTCCGAGAGTGCCGGTGCTGAAGGCACAGGGCCGAGCACTTTCCCACGTCCTCTCGTCTAATTCTCTAACCGCCCCGAGACGCCACTGCCATTTCATTCTGGACCCTAGAGAGACCAGTGCACTCCACCAGATCACACAGCTGGAGAGTGCGGAGACACGGATGACCATTACACAAACCGCCTTACAGGACTGTCGTTGGACAGACGTCGCTGTCCGATTCCCACGTCTCCCATGGTGGAGGCGAGTCACACAGGTGAGTGGGGGATTCAGCCTTCATTGACTTGGAGGTGGCAGGGACCAGGGACCCTGGTGCTCACCTCTCTGCCGAGGCTGCTCAAAGCAGCAGCCATGCTGATCCTCCTCTCGTCGGGGAACAGAGCGCGCTTGGCACAGAGAGCGAGGGCGGCGTGGAGGCGGCACGGGAGAGGGGGCGATTGTGTCTGGAAGCCTTCTATGGTCAAGGCTTGGCTACCGAGTCCAAGCGTTGCCCAAAGCCGCGCTTGCTGTTGGCACGGCTGACGGAATTGTCAAGAATACCAAGAAGCCCCGAGAGTCCAGATCCGTAAGCAAAGCTCATCTCTTGCTTGCCTAGAGCAGGCATCGAGTCCCGGCGGCCGATGGGGAGGAGGGATGAGAGACGGAGGGAGGAGAAGAGGGGCAGGAGGCCACCTGCCCGGCCTCACCTGCTCTCCTGGCCCATCCTGGGTGCTGCCTGCTCCTCACTGCCTTGATCTCCCCGCGGACCGTTTAAATTAAAGCTCATAACCATTGTGCGGGCTTATAATGAAAGCAACTGATGCTGCACTGATTAGCCCATTACTCTCCACTGTTAGAAAACAGTGATCTCACAAGGGGCCTCACTCACTGACGTATAGCAGTCGGCCTCCCATTTGACACCTCAAATTAGCAGCCAAAGCAATAACAGCTGGGGTTTTTGTCTCAATATTTGTACCCGACTCCAAAGTGATTTGGCACCGGGGTGAGCGTTATTTTTAAACACAGCGCTCTCACTGCCAAGTAACATTTTAAATGGTCTCCAGGTGTCATGTAAAACCTACAGAAAGAAATAAAAACAGTCCGCTGCCAATTTGGGCCCTTGATGCCATGGATGCGTAGCAGAAGGGCCTGTCTTTGGTTCTCCCTTCAGTGCATATTCACATTGTGACAGACAGAAACTCCACCCAGCAGAGCCTCGCCGGGAGAGAATAACAGAGAAAAGATGCCTCCAAACTAACTGTAAACAATGTGAGTTTAAAAAGGGAGAGATGCCTTTTCAGATCTCGCCGTTGCTCAGAGATGCTGGTCGTGTCAGTCTCCACAACGCTCCGTGCTTATGGCCCCTGGATGCTGAGGTGCTCTTACTCATGTGTTGAGAACATCACAGGTGACGCCTGGTGGTGGCTCAGAAAGACTCAATTGCCTCCAGAGGGCCGGCGTAACTGCCAAGTGTGCCTTACCCGACAACACCAATGAGACGGCCTTAGTCTCCTAATTCTATTTCATCTCCTATAAACTGGGGGCCTGGGCAGGCAGTCTCGTCTGCTACATTATTTAGAAACCAGGCAGCTTCCGGGGTGCCCAGAAACAGACAATTCCCACTTCCGCTGCACGGGGTGTCCAGCCCCGTGAGAGGAGAAGGGGAACGTGTTTAGGTGCCCAGTGGCGTGCACACTAAGAGGGACGGAGCGCACGCCTGTTTTGCCCCTGGGTTGGCACATAGGGCGACTCCATGAGTATATACTGAGTGGATGAATGAGTTTCAAAATGTGAAGGGTCATGCTTTTGGCATCTTTTGATGAAACAACGTTTCCACTCTGAACAGCCTCCTGGGCTAACCTGGGAGTCACGAACTCAATTGCCTACGGGAGCCAGGCTTGATCTCTGAGTCCGTAAGTGGGTTGCGTGGGGCTGCAGCCACCACCACTCCACGACACGATCGTCACTTCTCGTGTCCAAGGATCGCTGCTACGCTGGGACGTGGGTGCGAGGCTGCCAGTTGTTCCCTTTTGTTTAAAGAGAAAGCCAGGCATCTAGCAGGGGTGGGCAAACTTTTTGACTCGAGGGCCCCAATGGGTTCTTAAACTGGACCGGAGGGCCGGAACAAAAGCATGGATGGAGTGTTTGTGTGAACTAATATAAATTCAAAGTAAAGGAGCGGAGGGGAGAGCAAGAGAACCGGATAGAACAGCCGGATCCGGCCCGCGGGCCGTAGTTTGCCCAAGGCTGATCTAGAGGCTTTATGTGAAGTCTCCTGCTTTTCTGCACAGGTGAATCGTAAGGGACAGAGGTCCGCATGGAACATACCTGGGGCTGGATCTGGCTTGCAGATGCCCATTGCGGGTCTCTAAACCAAACAGATTAATTTAATAATTTGAGTCAAATATATACATTTGACACACATATATATGTCGCATGATATATATGTATCAAATATGTGTTTAGCGTATCCTATATAATAAAGAGCTAATATGCTAATTAGACTGAACAGCAGAATGACCATCCGGACAACCTTCCAGACGAAGCCGGGGCTGCGAGGGCCAGCCGAGGCTGCGAGGGATTGTGAGGGCTGAGCCCCTTGCACGAATTTCGTGCATCAGGCTTCTAGTATGTATATAATGGAAGAATGCTGATGGCATTACGGTGACGTGGTTAAAGCCTCTGTCCCACACGGCATCTCCTGACGGGCAGTCACTAGCTGAGAGACCTTCTATTCCAATGAACTCCCTTTAACTGGTTGAAAATGATTCAATGCTTTCTCCCCCCACATATCATTACTCGAGGACAAAGAGCCCTGAAGAAGTGTCTGTTTATAGGGCAAAACCATGCTCCTCCCGGCAGGTGTAACCCTGCCTGGTTTCTGCCCGCTACTCATCAGTTCCGGGGCTAAACATACCGGTCCGCTCTCGTGTAGAGTTCGGAACTGAGCCACTTCAGAGCTGTCAGCAGAAACACTGCACAAGATGCACGAGGCTCAGCTCCTGGGCTGGATGCTGGGTGGTCCTGCTTTTACCCTCTGATATTGTAAGGGGGAGGGGGCTCTCTCAGGGAGCGGGCTGCAGCTTATACCTGGGCCAGTGGGGCTCAAAGACGGGCAGGGGCATCCAGTGTTTCCTCGCTGGCTCTGGTCACCACCAGGTGCCAGGACCAGTGATGTGGAAACCCACCTCTTTCCAGATTGCTCCCCACCAGACAGAGATCTATTGGGGTCCTGGGGGCAATCAGCCCCTAATCGGTGGCTGCCTGATGGGAAGGCCCCGTGCTGAATGTAAAATGTTCCCTCTGACAAAATGCTGGAGGCTGAGGGATGATGGGAAGGCAGGCCGTAGAGGCCGGCTTCATTCACTTTTGTTTCCTTTCTGCTAACACAGGAGGAAGGTAGGTGGCCATATAGAGCACTGGATAAAGAGTCCGTAGACCTGTTTCCTGGCCTAATTCTTCTGTGAAACTTCCCCGTGGTTGTGGGCAAGTCACTTAACCTTTCTGAGGGACTTTCTTTCACTTAAAATGAGGTGGTGGGGCCGGCTGACCCCTGGGTCTTCCCAGCCTACAGTTCCCCTCTCCCGTTCCAACTGGGCTGGTGCTGGCTCTGAGACGCCACATCTGGAGCAGGAGCAATCTTCCCGACAGCAGTGGAAGGGACGTGGATGCCCAGGTTGGTATAAAGACAGCACATCTGGCCAAATTCAAAGTCGCCCACAGCCCACCCCCCCGCCTCCCGCCACCCCCCATGCAACAGTTGAACAAAGTTATGGGGTCGGCTCTTTTTTCCCTTCATGCAGACACCTGGCTCCACTGCTGTGGGGTTAACAGGCCTGCTCCCCTAACCGGCTGCCACATCTCCAGACATGGGGGCGACTCTCCTACCCGCTGACTTTGTGCAGCCATTTCCAGGGCCAAGAGAAGCGAGTAACGGGCACCGGGAAACATTCACGCGGAGAGGGTTTCACTCTGGTGGAGACAGCTTTATAATCATACTCCTGGCTGCCCATGAAAGTGCGTCTTTTGGGGGAATAAGATCCAGATGTTTAAATTAAGATAAAGGGCAGAGCGTAGTGTGAGGGGAGGGAGTGGCAGATATTCCTAAGTATTTAGTTTCAGAAAATACACTGTTTAAACATGGTGCTTCTTAATGAATGGGACGTGACCGCAGAGTTGGAGCAGGGCCGGCAGGAAAGCAGGCCTGGTGGGAGCCGTGGCGATCCCAGAGGGCACGCCCTGCCCAGAGGGGTGCCTGCCACACAGCTGTAAACGCACGCTGTGCAACAAGTGGCCATGAGCTAAAGGTGGCAGTTTAAGATTAAATCAATTCAAATGCAGTAAGATGAAAAATTCAGCCTCTCATTTGCTCTAGCCACATTCCAGGTGCGCGAGAGGCCGTGGGCCTCGCTGCACCACGGACGCGCAGGTGCCAGCAGCAGTTGCCCGCAGCGTCCCATTGCAGAGTGCTGCTCCGGACCATCCTGGCCACCTGCGGGCCCACGGCTTCCGGATACTCACGCAGAGTTGACCGCAGAGACTTTTAAATATAATCACCAGAGTTTTAAACATTGGCAACTAATTATTATTATTTAAAACACTGGAAAGCCCTAACCGGTTTGGCTCAGTGGATAGAGCATCGGCCGGCGGACTGAAGGGTCCCAGGTTCGATTCTGGTCAAGGGCATGTACCTTGGTTGTAGGCACATGCCCAGTAGGGGGCATGCAGGAGGCAGCTGATCGATGTTTCTCTCTCATCGA
This sequence comes from Plecotus auritus, assembly GCF_963455305.1. Classification (NCBI taxonomy): domain Eukaryota; kingdom Metazoa; phylum Chordata; class Mammalia; order Chiroptera; family Vespertilionidae; genus Plecotus; species Plecotus auritus. The sequence goes on along the minus strand of NC_137773.1, from coordinate 8,338,817 downwards.
TGTTTCTAACTCTCTATCCCTCTCCCTTCTTCTCTGTAAAAAATCAATAAAATATATTAAAAAAACAAAACAACTGCTGGAAAGACCCAAACAAAACAAAAAATCAAATCCCACATCTGCAGGGTTCATTCAACCTATGGGCTGATAGTTGGGGTCCTCTGATTATACGTGGAAGGAGAATGGGCTGTCTAGAGTGTCTGCAACGATTCCAGATATAACCTGGGAGAAGCGGAATCCTATTCCCTCCATCCCTCCTCCTCACCACCCCTGCTCCTGAGTGTCCTCACAGATGGGACACGGCAGCTTGGGGGAGGGTCGGGATGGTGCTTGGATTCTCCCAGCTCTGCCTCTCCAGGGCCTCCCTGGGCACCATCCCCACCGTAAGGCCATCCGGCAGGAGGAGGGCCATTTCCTGCTCGAGTTCCTAGGATCTTGGCTTTCCAGACCCAGTTCTGTAGAGTCAGGGACTCCTGGCCACAGGAAGCCGAGCCCTCCAGTTCCCAGCCCGATGGAGGTGGCAGCAGCAGCAACCGGCAGGTTTGGCTCTTCATAGGGATCATGGCCCCTGGTCTGGAGACCCACGAGAGCCAGGAGCTGAGAGCTGACCAAGGAGCCAGGTACTCCCTGAACCTGCTCAAATACTGGCACCAAAGCTGGCAGCAGAGGATGGAGAAAGGGCGGAGGCTGACCATCGGCCTGGAGCACCAACCGGTGCAGAAGCTCCGCTTTGGGGTGAACTGATCCCCATATGCATCCGGCAGCTCTGCGGCATTTCCCCACTGGCCTCCTTACCACTGAGAGAACACCCTCTGGAATCCTTGTACAAAGATGCAGAGCTGTTTCCCCATTTCGTTTGAGGCGGGACACAGCAAACCAAAAGGCTGCTCCCCAACCTAGTTTGCCACGCCAGGATGCCAGCCCAGAAACCTGGAGGCTGGAGTCCGTGGCCCCTGGGCCGTCCACTGCCCGATTCCACCTAAGTGCCGCTCATGGGAAGTTGGTAACGGGAGTCCTACCCATTCAAGATCCTCTGTTGGTGAAGAACAGTTCAGTGACCTTCGCCACAGCCTCTTAACCCAGGAATTCACAGGATACATCCATTTCGAGACTAAACTAGCCTTCAGTTAATAGGAAAAGGAAATCAAACGGAAATCACGAGATGCCCCCATATCCTAGTTACCTGAACTGTTAAAGTGCTACTTATTTAAATGGGAAAAAATTATCTTACATTTTTCTTAGGCCGATGTTCTCAAAACCAAGCTAGTCATTTTAAGAACATGACCATGATTGCCCAGTGGCTCAGTGGTTGAGCGTCAACCTATGAACCAGGAAGTCACGGTTTGATTCCCGGTCAGGGCACATGCCTGGGTTGTGGGCTCAATCCCTACTAGGGGGCATGCAGAAGGCAGCTGATAGATGATTTTCTCTCATCACTGATGTTTCTACCTCCCTCTCCTTCTCTCTTCCTCTCTGAAATCAATAATACACACACACACACACACACACACACACACACATACACACACACATATATATGTATATATATATTTTTAAACATATGACTATGATCGAAATCCGGGCCTGGGTGACTAAAGGCGGGGTGTGGTGTAGCACAAGCAAACCTTCCTAGTATTCTGGGGGCCGAATGGAGGTGATCAGTGCTTTCCACAGTGTTCCATTTTAATCCCGATTACCTGAACAAATCACAATTTGCAGCATAGCGCCAAAAAAAAAAAAAAATCATATTCTAGAGATATTTTAAGACTTTCATTAAGCCATGACAGTTTTATACTCAAAGCTATGTCATGACTAAACACTCTGATTCCAGAGTCTGTTAAAAAAAAATAAAATAGTTGCATCTCCCAGAGAAACCGAGGTGAAACATTCTGTAAATAAATGAAAACGAGTCTTGTCTGTTCGAAAACACCAGTTTTCACCAAGGCTGTAATTTGCTCATTGTTAATAAGAAAAAAAAATCACCATTTAGCTGGAAGAATAAAAAACCAAAGGTGACATGAGAAATCTTCTGTTCCAGTAAAACACTACATTGTTCAATATTTGAGATAATTCTGGGACAACTTTAACTTAGTTCTGTTCGGGGCCAACACGTAGCAGAAAATCTAGAGACGGGGCAAAGCTGGCATGCATTTGGTTAATTAATTCCTACTCAATGTGGTCCCGTGTCCTTTGGCTTCCTGCTCTGTGCCAGGCTTGTGCCAGGTACGGAGATAAGGTGGCAGAACAGGGCAGGGCTGCTCTTCAACTGCACTTGTTACGAGAGGCCTGATTGGGTGTCTGTGACTCGCCAGACGCACACTTGTGGTGTCTCCTTTAACCCGCATCGCAAGCCTGGTACCCAGCTTCTGTATTACAATATGGAGATGACCCCCCCACCACCACCCGCACCACCCAGCCTGGTGAAGCTGGAGGGCAGCCCATCTTAGGGGAGGACTCTGACGCCCCCATGCTCCGCCGTGGCCTCGCACCTCCATGTCTGGGTGGTTCTGTGACTTGGGTGTGATGCCGATTAAGTGGAGGTCACAGGATTATTCTGGCCCTGTGGGTCAGAAGAGTTTTTCAAGAAGAAAAACCATTGGTCCTGAGTTATTCCGAACATTTACTACACTTGTTTCTCTGGGGTGCATTTTGGAATAAATTTTTCAATTTTCACTTTTTCATAGCAGAGTGGTTAGGAGCCGGGGTTCAGGGACCGGGCAGAGCGGGACTGGATGGAAAAGCAACCCCCGTGCAGCCAGGGATGCTCCAGGCAAGTCCTTCAGCTTCCCCAGCCTCAGCTTCCTCCTGGGGAAAGTGAGGTGAATAAGAGCCACACCGTGAGGTTGTGGCGAGGATTTACGGAAAACGCTCCATTCTAATATCAGAGAGCCTAGGCCAGTGGTCGGCAAAGTCGTCAGTCAACAGAGCCAAATATCAACAGTACAACTATTAAAATTTGAGAGCCAAATTTTTTAAACTTAAACTTCTTCTAACGCCACTTCAAAATAGACTCGCCCAGGCCGTGGTATTTTGTGGAAGAGCCACACTCAAGGGGCCAAAGAGCCGCATGTGGCTCGCAAGCCGCAGTTTGCCGACCACTGGCCTAGGCGATAGCACATGCAAAATCCGGAGGCGCGAGCCGTAGCTGTGATACCTGTAATGCCCACACTAACAATTACGTAGCATCGCTGTATTGCAGCAGTCTTCCCTTAGCCACAGTTTTGCTTTCTGTGGTTTGTTACCTCTGGTCGACCACGGTCCACAAATGTTAAATGGAAAGTCCATAAGTAAACAATACAATAAACAATTCACAAGTTTTAAACTGCGTGCCGCTGTGAGTAGCGTGATGAAATCTCGCGCCCTCCCGCTCCGTCCCACCCAGGATGGCATCGCCCTGTGTCCCGCGTACCTATGCCGCACACCCTACCCGGACGTCAGTCACTTAGCAGCCGTCTGGGTTATCAGATCGACTGTCCCGGGACCGCGTGCTTGTGTTCAAGTCACCCTTATTTTACTTAGCAATGGCCCCAACACGCAAGAGCAGTGATGCTGGCAATTCAGAAATGCAGGAGAGAAGCCGTAAAGTGCTTCCTGTAACTGGAAAGTGAAAGTTCTCGACGTAATGAGAGAATTTAAAAGAATCGTGTCATGAGATTGCTAAAACCTATGGTAAGAACCTCTATCCGTGAAACTGTGAAGAAGAAAAATGAAATTCGAGCTAGTTTGGCGGTCACACCTCACACTGCAATGTTACAGCCACAGTGAGTGGTTAAGTGCTTAGTTAGGTGGAGAAGGCATTAAACCCGCGGGTGGAAGGTGAGCAGAACCCGTGTTCTGACTGATGGCGACGTGGTGCCCCAGAAGCACTGAGCCTACAGGAAGACGTCAGCCCGGGGTCCCCTGACACGAGTGCCCACATTCACATAACGGTTATTACTGCTCAGTTATAATTGCTCTGTTTCATTATTAGTTAGTTAATCTCTAACGGTGCCTAATTCATAACGTACACTTGGAACAGGTGCCCCGTGGGTAGGGGGGACCGCTGCACGGGACATGCTATACTACATGTTATACATGTTCATCGAGAATCTCGTTCCACATCCAGAGGAAGCTCAGCCGAAGCAGAGACCAGCCGGCCACCTGCCTCAAGCTCTGGGCTTTCTGAACTGGACTGACAATGTCTATGAGTGTCCCTATTCCCAGTGCCCAGCACCCCTGAGCCAGGAAAGCACCCCACACTAGGAGAGTGAGCACACCCCGACCTGGGCATCAGGACTGTTGCCAATTTCTTCCCACTGACTCCTTCTTACACCAGCAAAGAACGCTCTTCTCCGTTCTTCTGTGTTTACCAGTGGGGCCCAGGGCCGGGCCATGTCCTGCCTGCCCGAATGTGGATGAATTAGAACTGCCCTAAAAGTCTGATTGATTCCACCGCTGCCTTAACTCTTGAATCTCTGAATGTGGGCTGAGAGGGCTCAGTACACAGGCTGACACAGGAGTCTGGGGAGCAAGAAACTGGGCAGTGGGTGTTCATCTACTTCTCAGTATTTGCACAACCCCAGTCAGAACTGATTGACAATTGAAGGGACTAGGAGGCTAGTTCAACTCTCGAGAAGAACTTGCTTGCTTCTGTGGGGTCCTTGCTCAGGCTGGGGGCCCTGGACTCCACGCCCCTTAGCTGTGTGTCCGTGCGCACTCAGCAGTTCTGGTGACCTCTGGCCCAGCGAGTCTGACCCGCTGGAGCGCCTGCCCGCCCTCTGAGAGCTCTCCTGTCCCTGGCGCCTGGCACTCAGCTAGCTTGTTGGGTGTCGGCACTGCCATGGATTACAGCAGGGTCTGCCTGAGCTGGCAGTGACCCAAAGGAGTGGAGGCCGGTGGGGAAGGGGCACCCACACCCCATGGGAGGCAGGCTTGTGCACTCAGCCACACTGACCATTGCGATGCAGGAATGAGCCCAGGGCTGCCAATGCTTCTGGTTGCTAAAAGCCCAAAGCTGGAATTTTATGAAAAGTACAATACATTTTAAATGTGAAATGCTCACGCCCATTGTTAAAGAACACGTTACGAGATTAAGTAAAACTCATCCGTGGATGCAATATGGTCTGTGGTCTAGTTCCAGCCTTGGGTTTCGAGAAAGCTGAAAGCAGGACCTGGGATCAAAGCCTGCCCTCCCTCAGCCTCCAAAATAAGAGAGGCCACTGAAGGACGGCACTCAGGGTCCCCGTGTCACCAGGGGTTTCTCCTGAAGAGCCCAGCTGCAGGAGGTGTCCATGTGGGCAAAGAACATGGGGCCCGGGGTCTGGAGACCCAGGTGCCAGCCTCTTTGCTACCACCAACTTGTCCTTGGCATCCCCTGGCCAGAGCCGGGACTCGGGTAAGGGAAGTGGGGCACCCAACGTGCAAAATGTTAGGAGGCCTGGGCTCACTGCTGCCTGGCCCTGCTCTTGGCCTCTCTGTACCTTTTCTCTACAGACACCAGGGCCAGCCTAGAGTAATGTCACCGAATTTCCAAAATCGGCAAGTGACATAAATGGGAGCGAGGCCTTCCAAATGGCACGCCTGGCTATCTGCAGACCCGAGGACCCGCGCGCAGTTTGCTGGGCCTGCGATCTCTCCTGGCAGACCTCTCACTGGGCAGCGACAGCCTTTCAGGACGTGTCCCTGACATCTTTGGTCTGGCGTTTTTGGCAGCGTATCTGCTGATCTTCTGATTTGCTACATGTAGTCGGGAGACAATAGCTGAAAATCTTTTTTCTCCTCCTATAATACTATTGAAAAAATTAATTAACTATCTTATCCATTAGGACTTCTCATTTTTGTTTCATTTGTCCATACTCTTAATTTTTTTCTTTTTCATTCAATGTTTTTCTAAACTGGGCAGGGAAGAGCCTGGTATAATTGGTGAATTGCCCGCCCTGTCTCAATCTCGCTAGCAGGGACCAGAAACCCACGGCTCAGAGCACAACCAGCAAGGATTCCTGCCCAAAGGGGCTGGAGACGCAGTCTTGGCATACTCGACGGCCAAATACGCACGCCTTAGAGAAAGCCGAGATGTGAATCACCAAATGGATAGAACAGGTGGAAATGAAAGGGCAGTAATGTGGGCAATAGAAGGGCATCGGACCCACGGGAAACAGGCCGCTCCATGAAGAACCTTAAATGCCATACAGGAAGTTGGGGCTGTGTTTTGGGGCAGTTTGGAGAAGGGGTCCCCAAACCATTGAGCGTCAAAGTCAATTGGTGACATCCAGAAGTGAGACTAAATTGTCCCTGGGATTAGAATGTAAATCAGTGATAAAGCGGGATTATTTTCCTTCCCTGGTGAGTTTGATTCATCTTCAACTTTTCAGGGACCCCTAAACTGGGTGAAGGGGATGACAATTCTGCAGGCTTGTGGGAAGCACCAGCGTTTTCCTCGCCAGGATTTTGAGTCCTGGGTCACTTTCCTGGCTCGGCTCTCGGGGCCAGCTCACATCACCCATAGGGCATGGCAGCCACGCTTCGGGGGAGCCAACCCTAGGAGAGCCTTGGCGACACAGCTCAGAGGGGCAGCTGGTAGGATGCTGGCCACTTGGGCTCTGCTGCTGCTGGGTGGGCACTTCCCTGGCTTCCCTGACATGGGCTATTCCTCTGTACAAGGAGGGCAGCGATAACAGCACAGTTTCCCACAGGTTTGTGAGGACACAAGGAGGTCACGGGTTAAAGCACTGGTTATGTGTTGGGGACGGGGCACTGCCCGAATGCCAGCTATGATCACTTGCATTGGGATTCCACCCCTGTGGGGGCTCGGGGCCTTGAGAAGTTTTGTCTACACTATGCTTTTCTTTTTAGCCCCCTTCCTGCCTACCTGACTCCTTCCCTTTGTCCTCCAGGCCCGGTGCTGGGCATCCCCCACTGGGCATGCGCCATAAATGCGGACAAGGTGGGCAGAGTTCAGTCTTTTCCAACCTGTACTCCTGCTGCTCCCCTCACTGCAGTGAGTGGTTCCTGTCAACTCGTCTCCCAAGTTCTCATTCCCTGGAACAGGGGAAACCAACCTCGGTCTAGATGGAAAGAAGTCCTATGGCGTTTCCCTCATAGGAAGGACGAGCTCACGGGGTGATCCTGCGTGAATTTTCCACTAGCGCAGCTGACCCTTGAACGACACGGGTTTGAACTGGGCAGGTCCACTGACCCGGGGATTCTCTTCACTAAACACCTGTACTGTTTTCCATCTGAGGTTGGGAGTCTGCAACATGGAGGGCCAACTATATGCATTGCTCTACACCATTTTATACAGGGGACTTGAGCATCTGCAGATTTGGGTATCTGTGGGGGGCCCTGGAACCAATCCCCTGTGATACTGAGAGATGATTTAAGTTTTGGGGGAGTCAAAAGTTATATGCCGATTTTTGACAGTGGGCGGGGGGCAGGGGGAGTTAGCACCCATATCGCCCATGTTGTTCAAAGGTCAACTGTAGGTGACGTCCACAGACATCCCTTGAGTTAATTTTGAGAGCTTTCCATGAGGTCACCCTGAGTCTTTCCTTGTTTTTTACTTCACGCTGCTCCACGTCAGAGAGAAGACACACCTGAAAGACTATGTCTTGTGTCTTCATGTGCAGATGTTAAAGCTGCAGGTGCTGAAAGATGACCTGTCCAGGCCCAGCGTGTTTCGAACTTCCTCCCCTCTCTCTGAATCTCTGAAGAATTTACTAGGTTAACACATGATGCCCTCACTTAGTTCCTATTTATGTCATTGTCAGGATTCTTTATGGTGCCAAGTTGTGATTGCAGAGAAGAATTACAAAATGTCGATGCCTAGCTGAGATTTGGAAGGTCTGGGGGTGGGGAGGGGAGGTCCTTTAGATGGAGATGTCAGCTCCAGCCAGTTTCAGAATCGCTCCCCATTAAGATGGATGGTTCCAGAGCTGAGTGCCTCTGCTGGAGATTAGAAACGCGTGGAATCACTGATGATGATTAATTTTAAGTACTTAGCCACGTGAAGCCAAATGAGCGTGTCTTTAAAACAAAGCTATTGATCTGGCTTTGTTTGGAATCTCGAAGATAAACTAATCAGATCCTGCGGACTCTGCAATGATGGGGAATGAGAACTTTTCATCATAGGCTTGCAAGCTTCCAGTGTGAGAGACCCGGTGTGGCTGGATACTAGCGTTTCTGAGTCTAATTGTCTCCTGGATGGGGATGGGGCATGGTGGGAAGAAAGTGAGGGACGTGGAAGAAACACTATTTGGGAGCCCTTCCTATGAAATAGATAAGGTGCCTCTTCTTAACGTGAAGAAAACAGGCTCAGAGAGGCTCAGTAGCCTGGCCAAAGTCCCACTGAGTCCCGCCTTCCACACCCAGGTGTGTCTGATTGTCAGACCTCCCCCCACCCCCCCGCCTTCCTGGTGAGGAGACCCCGCCATGCCTTGTAGAGGTCTCCCAGCTGCTCCGTGGCAGCTGGTGACTTCCATTTCCTGATCTCTTCCCAAGGAATTTTCTCATCCTTCCCAAGAATAGGGTGCTATTCTCCTAGCAGAGGCTTTCTTTGGAGGCAGGGAGAATCGTGCCCACCCTTCTCAGCTCCAGCCTCTTGAGAAGCCCTGGGTGACCACATTTGGGCACATGCATTGGTTGTGGGTTCCGGGGTCAGAGTGTGGTGAGGAGGGACCAGCCCTGTCAGGAGTGAGTGCCTCCCGCCCTGGCTGTGGGCCTGCCCTGCCCCTCTGTGCTGGGATGCTCAGCTTTCATCAGTCCCAGCGCCTGCAGCATCAGCTCCCCTCTATTTCCCATGATTCCTCTTGGAATCACCTTCCTCGCATGCAATGTGGAGAGACTCTCTCCAGCCCGTTGCTGTCTGCAGGGCCAGGTGACAGGGGAAGGGACAGGGAGCCCTTTATTCCTCCTTTTATGTGCAAAGGGACATTTTAAAATATTCACTTGTGTATTTGTCTGACATTTATTCATTCTTCTGGAAGTCAGAGCTACGCAACCTGGTGACTAAGTAACTTCGTGTTTTCAGGGATGCCCAGCAGACCCCACACTTGGCATTCTCTGGGTGGGACTGTACCATCAGAACTATTTTTAGAACCAAGCAATTATAGAACTTGGAAAGGAGAAGGTATCCCCAAGATAGAGCAACCAACCCCTTCATTTTCCAAATGAGAAAACTTAGGCGCTGAGCATGGAAGGGACTTGCCCAAGGTCACGCAGCTAATTAGGAGCGGAGTGGGGACCGGACCCGGCATCTCCTGACATGAGTTCTGCTGGGCTTTCTTGCCTTCCTCTCCAGCTTCCCCCAAATCAGGGACTGGAAGTCTAGCTGGGGTGAGAGCAATCAGAATGTTTTCTTACACAATCCAACTTCAGTTTGAATGGCTGACTCCCCCTCCCCGCCTCCGCCCTCCCCTCCCGTAAGTCAGGTTTCCTTCTAGACCCATTTGAAAATCTGGAACCCAGAAAGGCAGCTCCATGCTTCCAGGTAAAGTATACAGAGTGGGGTTCTGGGGAGGTGTCCATTTCCTCTCATCCTCCCCTCCCCCCACACTTTAAGGGTTGCTGTTTAAAGTTTGGATTTACACCTGAGGTGAGAGCCCAGGAGCAAGGGCAATGGCTTGGCTTGACCTACTGCTTGGCCTCCCCGAGTCCTGTGCCCAGATCCCTTTCGGATTTTGGGTGATTGCCCTGACCCCTGGTGCTACCTTCTCTGGTCTCCCAGACCTGTAACCTGCCTCCTGCGTGCCCACACTCAGACAGGCTCCCCCCCGACCGCGCTGGCAGGGGCTGGGGGCTACTCCAGCCCATCTGCTTCACCCAGCAACAAACACCGTGAGCGCGGCGAGGAGAAAGGGCTCGGCTGAGACTTCATTAGCAGGAGCCCCAGTTTGCGGGAGGTGGGAAATCACACTTTGCTGCCTGCAAACACTTTGGCCAAGGTGAGCCAGAGGCATCTCCAGGTGCCCAATTTTAATAGCACTGCAGCAGCAGCCCCAGAAACGCACCCGCACGGAACCCCCTGTACACACACTCCCCCTGTCTCCTCCTCACCCGGACACGCACACGCACACCAGGCAGCGACCGCACAATCAACTCACAGGATCTCCAAATCGCGCAGCGCTCGGAAGGCTCCATCTTCAATGCAGCTGATGTGGTTGTTGTCCAGTTGCCTGTGGAAAAGCAAGGGAGAGCGTGAAGGCTGAGTGCGGGCAGCGCCGAGGAGCGGCTGGCCAGCATCCCCGGTCGCCGAGCGCCGGTCCCTCCACCCCTCGCAGGCTCTGCTCGTCCCCGCCAGGAGCTCCCGCAGAGCCAGCCCGTCTGCCAGGCTGCTCCGTCTCCTCTCTGACTGTCTGAGAGAACTACACAGACGAGCGCACCAAAGGCTGTCAGGTCTCAGTAAATATTAATTGCGCATTTTTTTTTTTTTAGGCAGAAGGGAGTAATTTCATTACATTAGGGCATCCAATCCATTACGAGCTCTTACCGTCATGTCACTGAAACAATTTCATTAAGCTAAAGGCCTGTAAATCATTGGAGGTCACTGCTCTGCCCTCCGAGACCTCCCAGAATGCTTTCTTCCCTTTCTCCCGCGCCCTGTCTCCTTTTACTGGAAGTGGCAGTCTCTGACACAGCGCTAAATCTCAAGGCTTTATCTGCCCACGAGCGGCGAGGGTGCATGGGGAATATACCGATTCCAAATTAGACTCAACTAATCTAATTTTATAGTCTTTTTATTATTCTAAGCACCAAATGTCTGTGGTGGTTTGATGCCTCTGTGCTTTGTTACGGGGCCCATCTGGTAGGTCATTCTATGGAAGCATTTTCTGACTAAGTACAGATTCCCTCAAACTGCACCAACCATCATCAGCGTTAAGGAAATCCATTGATGGAGGCGCTCCTGGTGGGGGGAGAAAAGGGAATATTGTCATTGCCTTCCAGAGGGGCCACTTACATTTAAATTGGGGAGAATTAAATGCACCTATTTTAGGGCTCGGTTTCCATTTCCCTTTCCATCGCCTGAGCATGAACATCATGTCTTTTAAAAAGATGCCTCGATTAACATACAGTCCAGTTGGGACTGAGGTATTTCAGTTGAGAGCCAGCAAACAGATACCATTATCTCTGAGTCAAATGCCTCTGATGCGTGGGGATATTTATCATGACCACGTTCCAACTTAGATATCATGCAGGAGATGACTCATGTGATTTCTAAAGAAAAATGTTATGTAGAAAGTGGTTATTAGCACCAGGTTGTCGATCGTAGTTGGTGTGCAGAACACACTGTGGTTTTGGGGAGCAAGGGGATGGCCCAAAGAAGTATGGCTGTACCGAAAAGCTCCCTCATAGACTCCTTTTCCTTTCCTTTGTCTCAGGAAAGATCAGCCCCTCTCAGGGGAGGGATCTCCGGGTGCTGGGATTTTCACTTGTAACTTGCGCTAATCTCTCCCAAGACAACTCTCTGCAAAGGACGCGTCCAAGCTACACTGGGCCACCCTCACGGAGCGTTTCACATTCTGCTAAAGGCGGGATTAAAATGAAAACACGAGTATCGCTGGAAAAGTATAGATGTGGGGCTGTGCGAGCGACAGGAGTGAAGTACGTGTAATTAGAGCGATTAGTGCATCCCGGCAGATGGGCTCCGCGCCATACGCCGAGGAGCTAAACCATCTCAGATGCTCATGATACAGGACACCAGCCACCCAGAACTTAAACGTAAACAGGAAAAGGGTGTCTCAAGGAGCAGAGGCACTTTTTAGGTCTTTAGGTCGACCTGTTCTACATGTGGTGGTCTAAGCCCTTGCTGCTGCCTCCTTACTGGGATCCCAGAGCTCCCGCTGCCCCCACTCTCCTGAGCCTCCCCGAACAGGGGTTTATGAGAGCCCTTTCCACAGGTTTCCGTCAGTGTCGCCGCCAATTCCCTGCACAAGTTCTGTTAAGGCAGCCTACCTAGTACTGCTGCCTGGCTTCCAGATTTATCATCAGTTGAAGGGCCGATGAATCAACAATCGCTGCCCCACACCAAGGCCACCGGACCTTACCAAGCAGAAATGCAGTGGAGCTGGCTTTTGGTCCAAAAATTACTCAATGAACATGCTGAACTCGGCAAAAACGGCACCCTCCTCCTGAGTAGAAAAGTACCTAAATCATCAGACTGGGAAGTCCGGTGCAGCGCCGAGAGAGGGCAGTTTGTGGTGCCGTCCACTTTTGTGCAGACATGTTAGCAAGGGCCCTGCTATTAGAATATTCTTTATTTGCTGGATCTGTGAAGATTTTTCTATTCTTTGTCTTTTGGGGAGCACTAGAAACCAAATGGGAGGCTTTAGATGTATAGAATTTTACATGGAAAGAATGCAGTCTGCAGGGAAGAGGAGAAAGAAGAGAGAGAGAAAAGGAAGTGGTAGAAAGAGATTATTATAAAGGGTGTAGGAAAGGAGATGTGGAAAAGATTTTAAAAAATCCACTGCTCAGTGTCCCATCGGGCTCCTCCAACCAGGACCCTGATGTGGAGGGGACAGAGTCTGTGAGGGCCCTGGTCACTGCGGGACTGAGCGCAGAGATGCCCAGTGTATCGGCACTTCCATGATGTTTCGGTATTTCAGTGGGTGCACCAGTTGACGCCTAGTTGCTTATTGGTAATGTGAAAACCAAGCTTTACTGTAAGCATCCCTGTGGGTGTATTTTATAGATCAAATTAGAACATACAAAGCACATCAAAATATACATTATTTATGTTTAAGTGTGCTTTTCCAGAAGACATTTATTTATTATAATCAAGATGGTCTCCTTTCCTTCTGACCAGATAACCTAGACCGGGCTCTGTGGTCAGATTCATTCTCAAGAAGGATGGGGCATCATGTGAGTCTATAGGGTACAGGGCCGACGAGGGTCCCGTGGGGCCAACGAAAACCTCCATCGCGTCACCTCCTAACTGTTAGATGCACCCAGGGCACGAAGCACCTGGGTATTTGTAAAAAGCCAATCATGGTTTTGCCCCCAATGCCGCTATTTCCTGCCAATGAGCCAGGTCCCTAAACAAAGTAAGCACACACTGCTTCCGACAAGGTGTCTTTTTCTTTCCATAGTGCATCTCAGACCCCCAGAAGTTGGCCCCGAAGCACAGGAGAGGGGAGGCGACATAAGGCAAGCCCAGTGTGTCTGTGAGAGGCAGGGAGTGAGGGCTGCTGCACACACAGAACCTTCCGGAGTCACGGCCAAAGCACTGGACTTCGCAGTGTGCTCCTGGGGGTGGTTGGAGGCCGCCCACGTGTGTTCTGAGCTCTCGGGTCAGAGGTCCCTAAAGTACTTTTTCGAAGATCCTCTCCCAAACACATCGAAACAGCCCAGCAGCCACTGTACACAGAACCCCGTTACTCAGGAGGCCTGTTCAAAGGGGACCTGGGCAGTCTTAGGAGGCTTGATGGTGCTCTGTCCGTCTTCCTTGGCTGTAAGTGCATTCCACACGGCTGCTGCTCCTTTCTCCTTAACACACAAATCGCTGACACCAGTGTCCAGCCCGGGGCTGGGAAGTCACCGTTGGTCACGGTGGCTGCGAACGAGTTCTCCATGGAAAGGGTGGCAGGGCTGGTCCAGGTATGGGAGAGAGCTCCCCACCATGGGCCACACTGCGGGCTATGACCCTGGAGCCCTCTTAGGACTAACACGCAGTGACCCCGCACGCCCTCTACCACCACCCGGGGTGCTGTCTGTCTGCCACGCAGACCCCTGCTGGGGAGCACTTGGGAGGACACCTGGAATAAAGTAAGATTTCCACGGGCTCAGGGGAAGAAGAGGAGCGGGGAGGCCGGGGAGGGAGGGCAGGCTGGCTATTTTTTGGAGGCAAGTTTTATTGTCCGCCGCTTTACACAGAATACTCCAAGTGATTTACAATCTCCTGCCTGTGGATAAGCCCAGAAGCCCCAAAACGCTCTTGATATTAAATTAACTGCTCTAATTTCCCTGGGCAGCTCGGATTTCGGCAAACAATGTGAGAGCTAAAATGATGCCGCAGTCCATTTAGAAAGGGATCCTCAGACAAGAGCTGAAGGCAGACTCCCCGAGAGGAGCTTCCCGGCTACTGTATTTTTATTCTCTGAGAATATAAACAAGTCAGAAAGGAAAGCCAGCGTGAGCAAGGGCTCAAAATAAACTTCGCACACAGCGGACAGGGAGACAGCGCTTTCATACACGCACCGCTATCAAGACGCCTCTCTTTGTATCACAATTTCAAATTTCATAACTGGGGCAGCACAGGCCTATCTAAATCCTTAAAAAGGGGCTATAAGAAACTCGATTACAAGATGAGGAGCAATCCACCTATCTCCCAACCACCACCACCACAAGAGAAGAAAGAAAGGAAGAAAATTCCAGGGTTTCAATGACGTATTTGAGGCCCCACGAGAAATACCTTGAAAACAGAAATCTCTACAAATGGGCTTTGAAGATCGGAAAAGATGTAGAATTCCAAGCTAGTTATCTACGTGCGAGGGCTACCTCCCGGAGCACATCCAGCCACATGCTTGCTTCTCCTCCGGATGCTCTGGGCCCCCGAGCATCTCGGCCCGTGGATGGTTAACCTTCGCCCCAAGTCCAGGGGCAGCCTTTCTCTCTGGGACGGCAGCTGGAGTTGCTGCGGCCCTTCTCATGCTGACTCAGAGAAGTAGCTACTACGGTTCAGCACCCTTTGGAGTTAAACCGTTTGCTAATTTCTGAGCAAAACTACACAAAATGTACAAAATAAGTGGAAGGACTTCTGCATGAAATTCACAAGGGAAACCTTACTAGAAATTGAGAGCAAGTCCGTGTTCCCAGAATCTAACAATGACTTAACCCATGAGAGCCACTGCAATAGTCTCATTAGAGTTTCACACAGTGTTAGGTACCCGGGATGGAGAAGGAAGTGTAAGACATCCTTTGAAAATATTTGGGAGGAGGTTGCCATCCCCTCGGCTTTTACATCTCAACGATCTTAAAAGATTTAAGATAATTCTAAAAATGAAACTATGTTGAGTTGGTTTTTGATGAAATATATGTGTTCATCCATATACATATTTGAAGTGTACTTCTTCTTCTACACAGAGGAGAAACAGAATGTTGCAATATTAAAAAAAAATTACCTGTGGAAATCCTACTTTCTTAAGATAAGCCAGAAGGCAAAACATGAAGTAGCCTTGACATGGCTATTTCTTTTCTCCCCTTTTGTCCAATTGTCTTTTAAGCAGAAAACAAGAAACCTAGCAGCAATTCTGAAGGTTGTATTTTTATGACACTTTAACGTTCTAAAAAAATCATTATTGAAGAACAAATTATAGAAGCATTTGTCTGCTGCTGGCTGGGGTCTTCAAAAGAAAACAAGTACAAAACTCAAGGTTATTTTAACTAGTAAAAGGGAAAAAAATTATGTTCAAAAGAAATGCATACACTTCATATAATTGAGTACTGGTCAGACTTTGTAGGCAAATCAAACACTTGATCTAACCCGCAGTCCACTAATGAATTGTCACTACTTCTCATCATTAAGGAGCTACTGTAATTCCATATGAAAACAACATCTCAAATGAGAGAGAGAGAAAAAAAGAGGTGAATCTATTATTTTGCACATTTTGTACACTTGCCTACCAGACCTAAGAATACATGCACATAGATATATTTACTGATCCATGAATTATTTATGTATCCACAAAGACTCCTGTCTAGAGAACCGACAACTTTATGCCTATTTCTCCTACATAATAATCACATGTAGTCTCGCCCTATCGTGTGCAGGTAAGTAGGAATGCATATTACAGAACAGGTAAAGTGAATGATGGTTGACTGCCAAAAGTGAATGTACCTGTATACGGTCACAATTACAGATTTACTCAGATAATCAAGTGATCGTGAGCCTTGTAAAGGCTTCAGCCAACCAGACCGACTTCGTAAAGGACAGGGTCCCAGGTTAATTAAGCTCTCAGATCAGGACATCCTGCTGAGACTTGGTTATGAATGGAAGCGTGACTCTACTTTAACAAGCGTCGCTCTGCTCACCGTGCCACGCGGCTGGTGTAATGCCTAATTGAGTGCAGTCTATGTCATGTTATTTCTCGGCAGGAGAATAACTGCATCCACTCCCGTAGACGCCTGCAAAAGGGAGCTTGAAACCCGCAAACATGGTGATGGATTAGCACCGAGGCGGCAGCCCGAGCCAGAGGAGGAAGGGGTGTGTTACACATCGCTGGGAAACAGCAACAACTCCACTGCTGTTTACAGTTCCCCATTTGCAGGGATTTGGCAAATGGAGTTGTGCTGAAAAAATGCGGGGGCAGGGTCCCTGCAAAACGATTTAGCATGAGCTCTCCTTTAATTTAGACAAGTTCCAGTTGGAAACAAATTTCTGGCAGTTCTAGATAAAACAACAGCAACAACAAAAACCAATCAAACAAAAAGCAAACCAAAAGAAAACACCCTGGCTGGAGGGGGCCAATGGGGAAAAAAAGGAGACATATGTAATACTTTCAATAATAAAGAATTATTTAAAAAAAGGAAAAAAAAGAAAACACCCCATTTTCATGACGAGAAAGTCTCATTTGTTTCCCAGCAACTTGTAGACTAAGGGGCCAACGGAACGTGGTTATTGATCGCAAACGGTGCTCTCAGGTTCGAGGCTTGTGTGCCTCAAAGCCATTTTTTTTCTTGTGTCAACCTGTTGTGAGGCCCAAAGGGCTTTATACCTGGGACGTTCAGCTTGCCAAGCTTTGCCTGGAACTGTCCCTGTTTTTGCATCAAAGCTTCTAAATCCCATCCTGGGGCACCCATCAGTCCCGGGCCAACCACGATGCTTGTTCACCCCTCACACCCCGAGAGCCGACTCCACTGGAAATAGATTCTCACCTTTCCTTCATCAGTGTCCCTAAACTTCACAACAACTCACAAACTGGCTTTCAGTTATGTCTGCTCTGGAAGGCTCCCTACCGCATCCTCTGTAAGACGGCTGTCCCTTTGCAGACGCACCTACAGCTAGACTGGTGGGAGCCCTGGAAGGCACTAAAATGTTCTTTGTGCATCTTCAACCTTCCTCATGGGGAATGAACATTTCTTTGTAAGAAGTACCCTGTTTTACTCGGAGGCCTTGAAGATGTCATGAATACTCAAGAGGCCAAATGAATGAAAGGCTGTCTCCATAGCGATTGGGGTAGCTTTCTTGTTTCCCTGGTTACACTTTTGAGTGATAACCATCTGGGGCTCCTCCCTGGCACAGGGGCGGAGTGAGAGAGACCACGGAAAGGTGGAATGTGCTTCTGTTAATGGGCCTGAAAGTTATCTCTGACATCTCTGTTTTTTACTCCTTTGTTTTTATGTGTGTGTGTGCGTGTGTGTGTGTGTGTGTGTGTGTGTGTGTGTGTTAAAGCAAACAGCACAAACATGGTGAGTTTATAAATGTTTTCACATTCAAAAGTGTTGCAGAAATTTCCCTTTTGGGCTCTAGAGATAAACTGTGAGTATGACCAGGAAGCATGGCCGGAGCAGAGAATTTCTTCCTGGACAGACACAGCATTAAGCCCAGGCAGGATGCTGGCTTTCATTCAAACCCAGGATCAGAAACGGCAGGCGTGATGCTGGGTTGAAGTCCCAGGTCTCCCTGACAGTGTGTAGAGGATGCATCGTGTGTGTGTGTGTGTGTGTGTGTGTGTGTGTGTGGTGGTGGTGGTGGGTGGGCAGGGACAGCCTCTTCAAACCAAGGAAGATCTGCTTCCCTTTACAAGAGTCACATGGATCTCTCCTGTAGAAACTGAAGACTTCCTTGAATTTACTCACATTTCCAACCCATACTAACCTTGTGGAGGCTCTCAACATTTGCTACCCGTTTTATAAATGGAAGACTATACGGCTCCTGGACATCGTAGCCGTGTGAACACAGTGATTCATAGCTGTCCCTGGGATCAGAGGGCAGAGCCTCAGGTCAGGGGTCATTCTCAGGCCCTAAGGTTTTGGGCTCTCTCGGGACCTGTCACTCCTCCCTCCCTCCCTTTGTCTCCCTCTTGGAATGGCCGTGTCTGTCCTGGGCCTGTCCCACCATTGTGCTCTGGCAGCTGGAGAGCAATCTGCTCAGAATGAATGCACCCTGAATCTCGTCCATACCCGACTGAGAGGAGATTGAGACGCCACTTTGGACTTTAGACTTCTAGATTGATGCTGGAATGAGCTGGGATCTACTGGGATGGAGTGAATGTATTTGCGTGTGAGGAGAACATGAATTCTGGGGGAAGAGGGCAGGGGCAGAATGTTTGTATTCCCCTCCAAACTTATATGTTGGAACCTGTTCTCCAAGGTGATTGTATTCGAAGGTGGCACCTTGGGAGGTAACTAGGTCATGAAGGCAGAGTCCTTCAGGAAGGCAGGGTTTGTGCCCTTAGAATACGGGCCCCTCACCACCTGCCGTTACAGTGAAAATACAGCACTAGGGAGTGAGCCCTCAGCAGACAACGAATCTGCCAGTGCCTTGATCTTGGACTTTCCAGACTCCAGAACCATGAGAAAGAAATTTTTGCCACGTATAAGCTAGCCAGTGTGTGGTGTTTTGGTATAGCAGCCTGAATGGACTGAGACCACCATCCATGCCCCCACGTCTCAGTTTCTTCACCTGTACAATGGGGAGAATAACACTTCACCCAGAAGGCCGTCTTGAGTATGGAAGTAATGAAATGTATGCACTCTGAAAAGGTGCTTGTGGCAAGGCTTACTTGTCTTTGCTTTGAAATAAATAGTATTAAACACAGGACTTCATCTTATATAATCTCTGAAGCCTCTTTCAGCTCTGAAGCTATGTGGCCGGAGGTCAATTCCTTATGAGATTCTCAAGAAAAAGTTCCTGTTCATCTCACTTAGGTCTTTCTGGGATTTGAGACTATCCCTTTATCCCCTCTTTTTCCGTCCCAGACCAAAGAAGCAGTTATTGAGAAGTTCAGTATATGCTTTCCGAGCCGAGGGCAGCAGTTCCCGCACACGTGCTTTTTGTACGTCTCCAGCTAATACGAGACTGAAATGTGAGAAGCCATATAAAACCTACACAAAATACAGATTTTCCTCTTACTGGGAGAAGGAAGTCCATGGGCCCATATTCACAATTCCCATAGGCGAGAACCACGGAGAGTAACCACAGAATTTAACCCCATTTCTTGGTGGTCATTTTAAATTAATAACCAATCATGCAATGTACTGAGCATCTAAAATAGTCAAGTGCCGTACCATCGACTATGGTGTATAATTTCTTTTTAAAGAATATATTTTTATTGATTTCAGAGAGGAAGGGAGAGGGAGAGAGAGATAGAAACATTAAATGAGAGAGAATCATTGATCAGCTGTCCCTGCACTCCCCACACTGGGGATCAAGCCTGCAACCTGAGCATGTCCCCTGACCAGGAATCGAACCGTGACCTCCTGGTTCATGGGTCGATGCTCAACCACTGAGCCACACTGGCTGGGCGGTGTGTAATTTCTTAATCTCAGCATTCCCCAGATCTGTACAGAAGCCTTCAGTGGCTCCCTACACAGTCACAGTAATAACCGCACATAGTATCTATTTACCATTTTTAGGACATCAAGTTCTGAGCTGAGTGTCTTCATGCCTATCTCGGTTGGGGCTCACAACAGCACGATCCCTACTTCACGGAAAAGGCAGGTGAGGCATTGAGAGTTCCACCTCTGACCCCAGGTCTGTCCTGCGCACGATGACCACAGGCGATGCTGCTCCTCTGTCAGCGGCCCGGCCTGCTCAGCATGGCGCTGCTCCTCACCCCTCCACGCAATCTGTGACTACCCTAGCGAGAACCTGCGCGTTTCCCGCCTCACTGACACCAGCCGTCCTGCCCTCCTCCATTTGGGGACTCCTTCCTGCACAAACTCAGGCAAAATGAACTCCTCTCTCCAAGCCCTCCTGGCCCCTTTCGCCATCCTATCTAATAAAAGAGTAATATGCAAATTAACCATCACTCCACTACGCCCACCAGCCACGCCCACCAGCCATGCCCACCAGCCAATCAGAGCGAATATGCAAATAAACCCAACCAAGATGGCTACCGCCACAGAGAGCAGGAGGGAGGCTTGGGTTTCCCCGGCAATGGAGGAAGCCAAGCTTTCCGCCTGCCCTTGCCAGCCTAGGCCTCCACTCAAGGCTACAAAGTTTCAATGATAGAAGATACATAAACCCAAACAGAAATGGCGGCAGCCACGAAGCTGGAAAGAGCAGGAGGCTAGGGTTGCCCCGGGCGATGGAGGAAGCCAAGCTTTCCGCACACCCTGGCCAGCTCAGGCCTCCACTTAAAGCTACAAAGTTTCAATTACATAAATCCAAAAAAAATGTCTGCCGGGAGCAAGTAGAAGGCTTGGCTCCGCTTCAGGCTACAAAGTTTCAATTATAGAAGATAAATAAATCCCAGATACCAGGACCTCCGCTTGGGTCACCAGGGGGTGTGGCCAGCCTGTAAACCACCACAGGCCCCTCGCCCAGGCCGCCCCATGCCCCAAGGGAACCCCCACCCTGATCCAGGACATCCTTCAGGGCAAATCAGCTGGCCCCCACCCGTGCACCAGGCCTTTATCCTATCTAATAAAAGAGTAATATGCAGATTGACCATCACTCCAACACACAAGATGGCTGCCCCCATGTGGTCAAAGATCCTGCCCCCATGTGGACACAAGATGGCCGCCACAAGATGACCAGCAAGGGAGGGCTGTTGGGAGGGACCAGGCCTGCAAGGGAAGGCAGTTGTGGGCGATCAGGCCAGCAGGAGAGGGCAGCTGAGAGGGACCAGGCCTGCAAGGGAGGGCAGTTGGGGGCAATCAAGCCTGCAGGGGAGGGCAGTTAGGGGTGACCAGGCCGGCAGGGGAGAGCAGTTGGAGGCGACCAGGCCTGCAGGGAAAGGCAGTTAGGAAGGACCCAGGCCTGCAGGGGAGAGCAGTTAGGGGTGACCAGGCCTGCAGGGGAGGGCAGTTAGGGGTGACCAGGCCGGCAGGGGAGGGCAGTTAGGGGTGACCAGGCTGGCAGGGGAGCAGTTAGGCATCAATCAGGCTGGCAGGGGAGTGGTTAGGGGGTGATCAGGCTGGCAGGCAGAAGCAGTTAGGAGCAATCAGGAAGGCAGGCAGGTGAGCAGTTGGGAGCCAGCAGTCCTGGATTGTGAGAGGGATGTCCGACTGCCCGTTTAGGCCCGATCCCAGTGGGATCGGGCCTAAACGGGCAGTCGGACATCCCTCTAGGGGTCCCAGATTGGAGAGGGTGCAGGCTGTGCTGAGGGACACACACACCCCCGTGCACGAATTTCGTGCACCAGGCCTCTAGTCCCTCCAATAAAGCGCTTGCTTCACAGCTGTAGGACGAGTTTCAAACAAATGAGGAAACCAGGGTTCAGAGAGGTTGTGTAGAGAGAGAACCCAGCGAATGCATCAGAAAGTCAGGTCCGAACTGTGTTCCTCACCCGAGGGCTCGGGCTCCCCACCATGTCATCCTGCCTGCCTCTGACCTTCCAAGTGCAGAGATAGGGAAACCATAATACGACTGTGTTGCGGTCTTAGTTATCTTAGGTTGGGAAGAAGTTCGTGAAAAGAGTCCAGGTCTCACCCAGGAGATGGTGGGTGAGGGCAGTATACTCCATGGGGTCCCCTCACATCCCCTATGTCTCTCCACTAGGTTCCCTGGGGTTCCCAGGACACTTGACTTTCCCAGGATCACGGTGGGGAAGCTGGCCGATTTAGTTCCAGTTGCTGGGACGATAGGCAGGCACCTACCCCCCACCCTAAGGAGGTGACTATCACCTCCTGGACATGGAGGGTGCCTCCTGACCAGGCTGGACAGCACAGTGTTTTCCTGAGCAGGGGAGAGGCACACCCGGGAAACAGCTCCCTGAGCTCCAGGCAAGTGGCAAACAGTCCTTCCGGGCATGGCCTTCCCCAGGTGACACAGGCCAGGGGTCCGGAGACAACTGGGCGCACGAACCAGGTCGTGCACTGAGATGTGCGGGGTCAGCGGCCATTAGCACGGTGTCACTCAAAGGCATCTTTCTGGTAGCAGAAGCCAATTAAAAGTGCCCGGTAAGCTCGGGATAAGGGGGGCGTCACGGTCCCAGTGATTCACTGCGGAGAAAAGGCACATGAAAACCCCTCACGTGGGCAGCCTGGGACTGCGCCCCACCCGGCTCAGGGCAGAGCTGAGACCCTCGGAAAGCCGCCTCCTGCCCGGTACTATTACTTCTAGTGAACAGTGGACGGACGCCTCGGCTCTGCCGCAGCAGGAGGGCAGGGGCAGGATCGTCTGCTCAGGGCCACACCTGCCCCACAGGTGCCAAAAGGCAGAGACAACCCAGATGTCCATCAGCAGATGAATGGCTAAACAAACTGTGGTCTATACCTAATATTACTCAGTCATAAAAAGGAGTGTAATACTGACACGTGCTACAACATGGATGGACCTTGAAAACATTGCGCTAAGTGAATGGGCCAGACACAAAAGGGGGTTTCCTTTGGGGGGGATGGAATGTTCTAGATAAAAGTGATGGCTGCACAACATTGGGAGTATACTGAGTGCCACTGAACTGGATCCTTCCACATGCTGAATTCTGTTATGTAAATTGTACCTAAAGAATAACAGAGGAGCCACTCTCTCTGTGACAGGGAAGACCTTTGTGAGAGGGTCACCGTGTGAGGGGGACTTCCCTGCGACATTGCAGAGACAGGCAGGGGAGCTGGGCCTGATCTCCACTCGCACCTTAGGCGGCAAGCTCAGCCGTTGGATGAAGAGCAACGGGAACGAGGGAGAGAAACATGGGGGATTAACGCACCCACTTTTGGGGATTATTTATAGCAAGTTGTAAACTATCCTTGCTTGCTTTGGGGAAACTACGAATCACTCCGCACTCAGGAAAAAATAAAATTGGTTTAAGCAAAGAGAATGAGGGCAGTAAACTAGATGCAAGGGGAAAAATCGCCTGCTCGATTCCCAAATATACAACGTTGTGGGATTATCCACTTTTTAAAACATATTTAAATTATCGTTTATTTTTCAGTGACAGTTGATATACAATCTCCTATTAGTTTCAGGTGTACACCCCACTGATTAGACACTCTATAAGTCTATAACTTACTAAGTGATCATCCGATAAATCTTCTGTATTTTCTACTCCGCAGCTTGCTCCTCTCTGTAGGTACACTGATAACTCGGCAGATTATATTTGCATTTCAGAAGCTACTTCTTTTCTTTCTTTTCCGCTTTCCTCCACATAGTTGTCTGGTTTCCCTCTCTAAGACGGCTAACAAGGAGGCCTGAGAGACAGTCTCTGACCAGAAATGACCCCGGCCTGGCCTCTGGGCTGGGCGATGGGAGGCCTGGGTGAGGCTCCTGGGAAGGGCCAGGTGAAAATGGTGGTGGTGGTGGGGTCATTTTCCCTACAGTTTATCTCCCAATTCTCACAGGACAATTTGCAGCAGTCGTATTGGTCTCACTGAGCTGAATAAATCCAAAAAAGTTGGACAGGACGGAAGAGGCCAGAGGAACAAAGGAGAGGAAGGGCTGGAAGCCAGAGGGGTCCCCCCGAGCAGCCCCCACCTGGTGCAAGGCCAGTTCTGGCGACAAGCAGGTCAGGAGTGACTGTGTCTGGCGTCCTATTGTGGCGGCTGCACTTTACTGGCTGCATCCAGCCTGAAGTCAGCTTCTAATTCCTCCCCTGATTCCGGAAAAGGGAAATCAGGACACGGCTCACCCTTCAGAGCCGAGGATAAGCACCGTGCTGGGGAGAAAGCACCAAGTGATTCTCTGCCTCGTTTGTCAGCAGCGGCGTTGTACCTAAGAGCCTGCGGGTTGGTGGGAAAAGGACAAGAATCTTTGACCTTGCTGGCTTGGGACCTAGCAGCTCTGGACTAAAATTTCCCTATCAGTCCCACAAAGGTGTGAAGTCGGTGACTTCCCCCCCCCCACCCCCACCTCCTGGCTGCCATGCAGTGTTAATCTGCCCCCAGCCCACACAGGAGCATTTTCCCATTTTGTTGTTACAGGTACCATCCGAGGAGACAGGTTTTATTTTTAACGCAGCGTGTTGAGAAGGGTTTTCTTTTTAATGCAGCGTGTTGAGCATGCAAATGTGAGCTTCCCCGGCCGAGAACAGTCAGGATTGGGATGCTCTAATGCACTGGAGGTTTGCACAGTAGGTTAAAAAAATCCGGTAGGAACAAAACGTGGTGTTAGCTTCTGCCAGACTGTTGCACGGAGAGGCGCCGCGCTCAGCAGCCTTCTGTGCCTGCAGGTAGGGGTTCGTGCAGCATTTCCCAGGCAGACAGCCCCACCTCTCCAGGGTTAGAAGTGGGGGATCGGGCTGCTGTGGCTCCCTCTGCCTCATCTCCTTGAGATGTCTCCTCTTCCTGGTCAGAAACAGCCCCTTAGTCATGGAGACGACTTCTGAGAAAAGTCAGTTTTACTGTGGCCTCAGAAAGCTAAGGTGACACCAACCGAGAACATGGCTGTCGAGAGAGCCGCCGAGAGGTACCTGGGAGGTGCTGGGCAGAGAAATCTTCTAGAACTTTCTGAGATTCGCCACTCAAGCACCTTAGAAATGGCCCCTCGCCCCCTTCAGAAATGACCTCCGCACTTGCACATCCCAGCCAGAGGCCAGCCCCCTCACAGCCCGGGGTGGGAAGAGCGAGGACCTCTAAAGGTGGACCTGAGGGCACGTGCTCATTTCCAGGTCAAAAGCGCTGTTTTCTCCACCACCCACACTTCGCCCAGTGAGTGTCCCGGCCTCATGCACAGTCCCGGCCTCATGCACACAGTCCCGGGAGCAGCATCCCCCGCAGGTTCCCGCTCCCTTGGCAGTGGCGGCTGGCCTTCTGCAGCCTGGGCCCGACGGGCAGGAACGGATATGTCTTCTTACACGTCCTCAAGTTCCCCAATTCTATCTTTTTTCCTTAAAAAATTCCTTTCAAATGTGCCACTCAAGGTTCAGTTTCCCATCCCCGTCCCTCACATCCTTTTGTGGGCACGCACATCGGAGGATCGGGCTCAGCGTATATACAAAACGCTTCATCACAATACACTGAGGTCCCTTGTCCTTGGCCAGCCCGGGGGAGGCGGGTGCAGGATTCGCATGCGAAATGTAAAAGGGGGTGACCACGGCATGGCGTATTCTCTCAACAGAGCGCCAATGAGGCCTGGGGTGGGGCAAACACCAGAGAGCAATGCCACCTCACAGGGCCTCAACACTGAGAAGTGGGAGCTCATCAGAGCGGGGGAAGGGCTGGACAGGCAGAGCTAACATTTCCTTTGTGCGTGATGGATGGCCACCGTGGAACTGGTTCCTGAGCTGATTTCCCTTCGGTCAGCACCGCGGTGGAAGCATGGGGTCCATTTCCATCGTGGTGTCTGTACGAACCCCTCCAAGAAGAGCACAGCCCCCAGAATTGTGTCTGTACAAAAGGTTTGCATTAACTGTAATGAAGCAAATGGCAAAATCAATAAAGCGGGAATTGCGCGCCTGTCATAAAGATGATGTAAATCCAGGGTTCAAGATGGTTATGGAGCTATTCAGAATTGTAATTAAAACCAGCACCATTTTTTTCAAGATAAAAGCCCCTTTGACAACCATAAATGCAAGCTACAGGAAATTTTCAACAAATATATTCAAAATTAATGTATGGCACAAAGATGGCATAAATTAAACTGAGGGTAATCCATAAGTCTGGGCTTCAGAATGTAAGAGCAAGTAAAGAGATTTCGATTTCGCATTTGGTTTACAGGCAATGTGGTTTTCAATTTTAATCAAGTTAAAGCTTGACAGAGCACTTAGAGACCCTGAATGAATGGCATATTTCTGACAACTGCTTTTCAACGAGACTGAAAAGGCTGTCTCTGTATTTGCCCAACTTGAGATCTGACAGCATTTGCTATTTTATGCATCTTACATATTAAGAAAAAAAAAATCTAGGGAGGGGTGTGTGTGTAGGGGAAGAGGGCCATTTTGTTTGAGAGCAGGGGAAGAAAGTGTGGGGCGGAAGAGAGGCATGAGCTGACCAAGTCTTGCCGTCCTAATGAGCTATCTTCCTTGGACTTATTTTCGGAGCCCTGATGGCAAAGCGTAACGTTGAGGTTTCTTGGGAAACATCCACCTGCCTACCAACCTCTCCATTCACCTAACTTCAGAGCATCACTGCTCTCAGGTCATCATTAACAGTGTCACCTACAATGGCCTTCGGTCCTCTCTGGGTGACTGTAACTGAAACTATAGTATGTGAGTATTGGGAGCAATCTGAGAGATCACCAGGTCCAAGTCTATCATTTTTAACAGGAAAGGGAGGTCCAGAGAGAGGAAGAGCTACTTAAAACCCTAAGCTAGCATTTGGCAGAGCGGTCAGGACTTAATCACGAATCTCTTAGGCCAGTGGTCAGCAAACTGCGGCAAGCCGCGGTTTGCCACTCTGTTGACTACTGAGTTTGCCGACCACTGCCTTAGGCCATACTGTTGGAGAGAGAACAGTGTGACATGCCAGTGTGATAGGAACAGTGTGATGATGTGTGATACACCAGTGGAAAAAATAAGACAGTAAATGAGATTGAATTGTATTTGTCAAGTCTGAAATGCCACTAGAATTCAGGGATGCTTGGTTCTTTCAATCCCTTTTGGTTTCCCAGTGTGGTGAGGAGGTAGGAATAGAGGAGTCCCAGGAGTTTAGGGGTATATCATCATGTTTTAAGCATTTAATTTTCTCAGAGTTTTACATCTAGGGGGGTGGGGGTGGGTGGGGTGGGGCTTGCTGAGTGGAGAGAGACTGCCCCTCCCAGAGCCAGTTAATTCCTAGAGACAGTGATCCTGCCTTTCATATACTAGTACAAGCCAACCAACCCTGAGTCCATACCCCAACCACTACCTTTATCTAACTGTCAGGCACCAAGCAATTATTCCCCTCCCCCACGTCACCCCAGGGCCAGGCCTCAGGGCACAAGGCCCCGTGGGATTATTCAAACAGGCCAATCCCTGACAGTTTACCCTGTCCTGCCTGGCCTTCCCCAAGGAAACCTCAATCAAGGCCGTCGCCTCCGCTCTCCCGGCTCTTGCTTCTGCCTCCTAACTGCTGCTCCCTGTGTGGTCCCCCCCAGCACAGTCTGCCTCTCATTTCTAGGAGAACTTGGGTAACAGGGAACTTTTCCTTCAATGGCCCCCACCTCCCTGTGTTATCACTCAGTCACCTTTATCAATGAAGCCCTGGGCACAGGCCAAAGGGACCCAGGTATTGGTCACGACTCCTGCCCACTGTCTGAATGATTCTGGAAAGGTTTAATTGCCACATTTAAAAAAAAAGAGGTGTGGGTTTTCCTTCCTAAGGTCCTCCTGAGCTTGGTTAAGTCTGACTCGAATTCCAAGTCCTCCATTCAACAGGCCTGGAGGCTGGCAGCAGTAGAGGGATTGCATGCTGGCCAAACCACTTGTTATAAAAGCACAGCTCAGACTTGTCTCAGTAGCAAATGGGCAGAGAAAGGAATCCATTTTAGGAAATTGAATTGCCTTAAGGAGCTGATTCCAGAAAAAGGGCTTGGATTGATAGTCTACTGAGCAGGCTCGCCTTCTGTGATGGACAACCCAGCTGAGAAAATGTGCACACCCACAACCCAATTGCGCTGGCTACAGGGGGCTCCCACACTGCGCCCGGGCCGTCGGTGAAGCAGTTTTAGGATGGACCAGCCCTCGGTTTGCAATGGCCTGCGACGTGTGAGGAGGACCCAGCAAGGGCTGATTCAAACCGTTCAACTTCAGAGACACACAGTAAAGAAGACCCTCAAAAGTCAAAGCAGGGAGGCCTGGGGGGCCTGGGGCTTTCTGTGTTCAGGGCAAAGATAAACCCTTTCTAACATCTGCTGTTGGCTAGTGGCAGCGAGCAGTGAGCACATCTCAATGGCCAAGGGACATGTAACTGGGAGAGAGTGGTCTTCTCTTTAGAAAGAGAACAAGAAAGGACAAAGCAGAGGTACCATTGAGAATCCTGGCTTTGTGGTCTGTGTGTTTCCCTGTAGCTGGAGAACATACCCAGGGCCGACAGGGTCAAAGGAATCCCTTGCTGGATTTAAGGCCTGGGCAGTAAAAGGCAGAGCAAAAGGAACTGGCGGGACTTAAGAAGCTTTTGGGAAACCCCTTTTGTTTCAACCCTGTGAAATGTCTTAAAGTTCCAGTGCTGAAAACTTCAGAAGCAGAGTTAATTCACTGAGGTTTTCCGGCCTGGCAATCTTCTCCCTGTTTGTTCTAGGGCAGTGGTAGGCAAACTCATTAGTCAACAGAGCGGCAAACCGCGGCTCGCGCCCTCCTCCCCATTCATTTCTCTCGCCTGTAACTGCTCAAGATCCTCTACAGAACGCTGAGGTTTTCTCTTCCTTGTTGTCTGGGGAGCTGGGAGTGAAGGAGGAGAAAAAGACCTTGCAGGAGACAGCCATACAGCAAGTGGGGGAGTGTTCACAGAGCCACAATAGATGCGGTCTGTTTACAACACCACGAAGTTGGATTTGCCTGACAACTAAATGATGACTCAATATGTGTGTCTCCCCAGTGAACCAACGCACTGGCTCCTTTGAGCGACCACACAGAGCCAGGAGCACACTAGGAATCTGGGTGTGGGATCTTTTTTTGTTTCTTTTCTTTTTTTTTTTCAGAAAGAAGCAAGCAAACATTTGCGGGCTTGCGAGCTGAATATGCTTAGGTAAACAAAAGCCATATGCAGCCAGTGATCTAATTGACATTTCACTTGGGCCAGAGGACGGGGATGGGCCCATGGCAGGCAAATTCATTTTCCAAAGGTCGTGGGGTTGGCTGCTGGGGATTGGCTGTTGAAAGATATCTCAGGGCCGGTCAAGGCCACAATCAGAGAGACCCGAGGAATACAGATAATTCCCCTCATTCAAAACGGTCAGGCGGCCCGTGGGTCAATGTGGTTGTACTTATGCAAATGGCAATGATCACAGTTTCCAGTTACGCAGGTCCACTGTGACAGAGACAGGGGGCCCGGGGCACGCTGGTCATGAGTCCTGGGAGCTCTTGCTCAGGGACAGGCCCACTCTGGGATTGTCCGTGGGAAGGAAGTGACACTGGGCTGAGATCAGGTGGATTTCCCTAACTCCCACATTTTTGAGATGTGAAGACAAGCGCATGAGGAAGGAGAGCTCAGAGAGCCTCTGAGAGTAGCGTGAGAGGCAGCGCCCTCTGCCCCAGGCCCTCCAGTTCTGGATTTTGCTTCCCAGCAGCAATCATTAGAGTTATTTGTACATTTGTCCACACATATTTCACATATTTATCTCCTTTTAAAAATATATATATATATATTTTTTTATTGATTTCAGAGAGGAAAGGAGAGGAAGAGAGAGAAACATAGATGACGAGAGGGACTCACCCATCGGCTGCCTCCTGCATGTTGGACCGAGCCCACAACCCAGGCATGTGCCCTTGACCGGAATCGGACCTGGGACCCTTTGGTCCACAGCCTGACGCTCTATCCTGAGCCAAACCAGCCAGGGCATTTCACATATTTAAAGGGTGTGAGGACATCTACAGGCATATTGTTTTCAAAGCAAACATGGTAAGAAAATGCACCATTTTCTCATTTACCAGCTTCGGATGCCGTCCCGTGTCACATGTAACGACCTGTCTCTGCTGGAACTGCTCTACCATAGCCTTGTGGGGGACATGCCACGGCTCATCTAACTAGTGTCCTGTGATGGGCATCAGGTGGCTCCCAAGACATTTCCCTACAATGACGCCTGCCCATACATCTTTTGGGTTTGTGTAAGTTTATCTTTAAAATACTATAAATTCATAAAAGTCAATGGCTGGATTGAGGGGTGTGTGTATTTTCACTGTTGATAGCTGTGGCCAGGTTGCTTGATAAGGGTGTTATACAAAGTGACATCCCCGTTGCCAGTGTAAGATATGCCCCACATCGCTGCCAAGTCAGTGTCCTCTCCACTCTTCCCCAGCACCCAGGAAAAGAAATCTCTGTAATCACACCTAAATTTCAGGTGGGGCAGGTGGGTGCACTGTCTGGAACCAGGACGGCCAAGGCCAGTCCACTGAGGAAGGCTTTCTTCCCGACTCCTGTCGGCTTCCTAAACCAACGGGCCATGGGACAGGTTCTCCTGACTCCGGTATTTGTGGTCATTAAGTGATATATGTTCACTGTAGAAAAATTGGAAAACAGGTAAACTAAAGAAAAATTGCTCTTAGGTATTTACCCAAGACAAATGAAAACCTAAGTGAATGTCCACAGCAATTTTATTCACAACTAGAGGCCCGGAGCATGAATTCATGCATGGGTGGGGTCCCTCAGCCTGGCCAGCAATCCAGGCCCATCGGGGCTGTCTTGCCCAGTCCTGATCGGGCCTGTGGTGGCCGGCTGACTGGGGAGGGACTGCGCGAGGGCTCCAGGGAGTGTCTGGCCTTCTTGTCCAGTCCCGAACAGCCGGACCCCAGCAGCAAGCTAATCTACCGGTTGGAGCGTCTGGCCCCTGGTGGTCAGTGCGTGTCACAACGACTGGTCGAGTGGTCGACCAATTGGTTGGACACTTAGCATATTACACTTTTATTATATAGGATAATAAGAATTTGGAAACAACCCAAATGACTATTAGCAGGGAAGGCATTGCCCTGTGTCCATACAATCAGAAAGAACAAACTACCGACAGACAATGCAAACTAAGATGCATTTCACGATATTACGCCAAGAGAAAGAAGCGAGATAACATAAGGCAACATGCTGTATGAGACTCTGTATATGAACCAGGTCCACAGGCAACACGCAGTGACAGCAGACTGGGGTGGCTGGGTCGAGGCTTGGGGTGGGATTACATGACCACATGCTTTCAAACGCACTGAACTGTTTAGTTAAAATGGGCATATTTTATGGTAGGTAGAGTATACCTTGACAAAATTAAAAAAATTAAAATCACCTAAATTCCTACCAGTTAGTTAATCTTTGTTAGCATCTTGGTTTTTGTCCTGCAGACTTTATTTTCCATGCAAATATACATATATATTCACATTTTAAAATGTACCTTTTATTTTATGTTTTTAATAAATGGGAACATGTGGTTTGAAAATCTGATCTTTAGAAATCTTAACGATATAGTGGCTAACTCCTTCACATTTAATTCCTTGTGTGAAACTGTGTTTTCATTCCTAATAGACAGGAGTGGGCGTCACCTTGCTGCCCAGCCCAGCTGCAGGTGGAGCA
Source organism: Plecotus auritus (assembly GCF_963455305.1). Taxonomy (NCBI): domain Eukaryota; kingdom Metazoa; phylum Chordata; class Mammalia; order Chiroptera; family Vespertilionidae; genus Plecotus; species Plecotus auritus. Next base: position 8,307,623 of record NC_137773.1, on the reverse strand, counting down.
GCTGGCGGAGTCAGCAAGTCTGAGGAAGCACTGGGAGTACTGGCCTCTCTTTTTTACGAGGTCCTTTCCTCTCTCCCTACAAGAGTGTGGGTTCAACCAGCCTCGCCCTCATGGCGACCCTCTCACCGCCCTGCCGGGGACAGCGGAGTCAGCACAAGCTAAAAGCTGGGCCAGAGCCAACCACAGCACGCAGGGCGCGCACAGGGAGGCACCCCAGAAGGGTTCCAAGGAAAACCAGAGGTCCTCCACCCCCCACTGTCCGGGGGAACAAAAGCCCCAAAGTAACTGAAAGGGAAGCCTGGTGCTCAGGCCTTCCTCCCGGGAGGCCTCCCCGTTGTCTCCAGGCCACGGCCAGCGTTCCGAGGGGTGGACAAATTAAGAGAAATGCAGGCACAGAGGGAGCCCGCAGGAGACCCAGCCACAGGCTGCGTGGCTCGGAGGCCCTTGCTTGGCACACAGGGCCGGGTTTCTTTAATCCTCCAGGCCCCCAGCTCTCCTTGCAATTCCAGATGCATTTCCTACTATTGTTTTAAGAACAGTTAACAGTTTGGGTCAGATTAACGCTGGTTCAAATTTCGGCTCTGCTGTGTGGTCTTGGCAAACTAGCCTTGCTGAGTCTAACTTTCTTACCTTTAAAGGACAGATAATCCCACTTATTCCACTGGGCTGGTATCACAATTAAATGAAATAATAATAAGAACGAACACTGTGAGTGCTCCATGCTAACTGCTCTACAAGCATTTCCCAACGTAGGTACTACCTCTAGTTTCCATGAAAACAGCCAAGCTTGGAGAAATTAGCAACTTGCTCAAGCCAGATGCCCCTCATTCAACGCCAAGTCCTGATTCCGCCTGCCAGGGGTCCCCCAAGGGTACAGAATCGGCCGAGGATCGAGTTAAAAGTGCCAAGTCCTGCTCCTCGACAGGAAATGAAGACTGGTGCAGCCACTGACAGGACGCAGGGCTTGTGTTCTTAATGAGGCCCGGGAGACTGAGAAGCAGGTGGTCTTCAAATCCCATCTGGGAAACACTGCCCAGGCCACGAGGAAACAACGCGATGATCACTTTTACAAGGATTACTTTAAAAAGCACGTGGAGGGGACTTCTAGGGCGGGCCAGGCAGAGAGGAAGGAAGGGGGCTGTGGGACTTGTGAGCTCCCGACGCCGGCCGGTTTTCAAAGAACAGGCGGTCAATGACGGGTCGGGCCGATGCCGGGGGCAGCGGAGACACACTGGCTGTTTACTCACCACGTGCAGCTCTGTCTGTCTCAATGAATAACCGTGAGCCGAGGTAAAGAACGTGTCCGCCCCTTGGGATGTGGAGGCTTCAGGACACTCGAGTGACGATGGCCGCTGGGTTGTGACGTTGAAAGAAGCGTGGCGAAGTCACCCACTCCCGGAATAGGCCGGGCCATATCCTGATGCTGCAAACCCAGTTCCTGACAGAGTATTTGGCCTCAAAACACTCTGGGATGTAATTGAAATGGAAGTTCAAGTGCAGGGTCAGCGCTCTGCTTAGCACAATTAGCCAGGACCCATGCAAGGCACTTTCAGGTGTGTCTGTCCCCAGACGGTCCCTCTCCAGCCATCCTGACTGCTGCCAAGAGTCACTCTTTCAGGGCCTTTGGAGACAGTGGCTTTCAGTTGGTTTAAGGCAAATCGTTAGCCACCGTCCAACACACCAGCAAGGATCAGATGACTGACACATGGGGCTTCGGGAAACCCGCCAGCACCTTCCATTCTCTTCCGTTCCCGCGGCAGGTTCTCCCCGGGGAGGAGGGGGCAGCATCCACGTTGGGGCCTGCAGTTGAACCTGCCCCAGAGGTGGTGTGATTTAGCCGGCACCGTGTGGAGACTCAGTGTTTAAAAAGATGGCGAGCTAGATGCCAACATTTCAAAATCAGATGATTTTACATAGAACTCTAAACTTGCTTCTTTTAGAAACATGAAAAAACAGTTGCGAAAGCTGGGCCTCCGTGCATCTGCTGGAGCCGGCAGCACACACGGCCGGTCCCTTTAGCCATGGCTCTCACCACTTTCTGGTACTTGCGAACAGGACTCGGGCGGAGTCCAACTCTCCTTTGTCGACTTGCAGTATATGCGTTTACAGCCCCTTATGGAAGGGGTTACCTGCAATATACTGGATCAGAGAGGATCCCCCAGACACCCCAGCAAGGCCCCCAAGCCCCCCTCCTCTCCTGCAGTCCCATACGCCAGCAGAGTCAGTGTGCGCTAACCTCTGCACCAATGAAGGTGAGAGGATGTGATAGGACGGGGTGCAGGATATTAATATTTATTGAGCATCTACTTTGTGACACACTCCATCTTCAGTCCTTTCCACTTGTCATCTCATTTAACGCCTCCATGAAAATGTATGGCTTCGTTAATGGTCAATCAGGCTCGTTTTCCTGAGAAGGGAACGAAGGCTCAGGAAGGAAGCAGGGTACCCGCGCAGCAAAGCACAGGAAGGAGCCGCAGCTGCTGTGCTGGAGTCAGGGCTCTCTGGGGTAGGCTTCCTTTCAGATGCTCTGCGCGGCCACAGGACCCTCTGAGCCGGAAGGACCAGAGAGGCAGGCCTGCGGGACCGGAGAGCACTCGCCGCATCTGAGAGGAGCAGGCAGCTCAGCTCCGCTCTGTTGTTGCCACGCAGGATCGAGCGCTCGGGGGTAAACACCACAGATTTTCCCAGGGAAGTGGGAAGTCCAGATGTTTCAAGTAAAATTTACTGATTTTTGAACCCCCCTGGAAAGAGGAAATAAAACTTGTCTGGAGGTGGGATTTTGTCCATGGTTTTTGGTTATCATTAAATGCTTTTCTCAGTTTAGGCGGCATTGCATGGCGGTTACAGGTTCTAGATTTCAGCTCTCTGGGTTCAAATCCCCGCTCTGCCCGATTAGCATGTGACCCTGGGCGAAGCACGTCACAGCTCCGTGCCTCGGGTTTAGCAGCTGCAAACTTGCCGTCATGAGGATTAAATGAGATGATAGGTAGGAATGAATAAGAACTGTGGCTGGCACATGGTCCAGGCTCTGTAAGATCTTTTCATCTACGGAGAAGAATGAGTGTCAGTCTGTCTGAGGCTGCTATTCCTTTCTTGAGACAGTCCCTGCTTATTCTTTGTGGGGGTGAGGGATGGGGGATAGATATGAGCAATTCAGGTTACATCATGGACTTTAGAGGGATCTTAGAAGTTAAGATGCTGAGCCCGGAAATGGTGCTACCTCTAAGAGCAGGAAAAAAAGTGCAGACGTCCATAGTGAAATGCTAGTTAGGCGTGACACTCAGAACCGCTGCTGGACCCTGTGCCATGTGCTGTGGAAACCAAACCTTACCCGGTGGGGACTTATTTGTCTGGCTAGGGAGTGGTCCTGGCAGACACAGAACCTGAGAACTGATCGTGGCCTTTAGAAGTAACTTCGGGTCACGTGCTTGTGCCGGGGGACTGGTTAGAGAGAGAGCTTTAAAGGAGAATGTTAATAATGGCCAAGAGCTGTGGTTCTACACGGACAGGCTGTTACACGCTGTCCACTTACAGAGCCGAACGCTGTGGCACACGCCCACATGCTTCGCTCTGGGGTGGCGGTGCCATGCATATGGATTTGTCAGTTCTGACACGAGGTGGTCCGAATAGACACGCCCCCACCCTGAGAGGGGCCCAGCTGAGATCTCAGGCTTGGCCAACCCCGCAGCCTGCACGCACGACTTCTTGACTCACCTATGGACATTTCCTGAGCCCTGTGGCTGACCAAGCCTTCCCCCGCTGAATCCTTCCCGAACCAGCCATGTCCGAGAGGCAAAGTGTTTATCTGGTGCAGGGAGCAGGGAGGCCGTGCAGAAACCTGGCTGAACTCAGACCTGCTGCAGAAACGCCTAAGGCCCAAGGATGGCCGAAAGATTTCAGAGGCCCTCAGCTCCCTTCCAGAAAATAGCTCCCAGCCAACATCCAAAGCTCTCTTTTCCTTTCCTCCGAAGGTCAGTCCAGTCTAGATCCTCAACCTGGGTTGAGGTGCAGGGGCCTGGGGTTATCCTCACCCTCTTCTCTGCCATCCCCCATCTGGCCCTGGCCTCTTGATTCTGCTGCTGAGTTTGTCTCAATGACAAAGCCTAGCTCCTCCCTGATGGGAGATGGTCTCCAGGAGTTATCACACTTTCCAAAAGCCCAGGGACCTGACAGATTAGCTGCCTATCCCCGTGATGTTCCGAGCTTGCTTGTTTAAATAGGGCTCTTTGCTACACAAAATCTCAAGGTGAGCCATACTGCCCAACAGAGGCTATTTAAGACTTGATGGTGATTGAAAAGTAACTTTTCACTTGTGGGTTCTTGAAGCACTGGAGTTTCTCAGAATACAAACTGAAATCCACTGATCACCACACGTCAGTGACTTATTTTAACACTAGTGGCCCGGTGCACGAAATTCGTGCACATTAAAAGGGGATTAATTAGAGGAAATAATTTAATATTGCTATTTGCCCTTTCTCTATAATAGAAGTGTCAGAGATGAAAGAAAATGAGTAAAATGTATATGAAAACCTTCCTCCTGTCAGAGTTTGGGGCGTACCACGGGACCCAGAGTCAAGTCCCTGCCCACCCACATGTGCCTCAAAATCGCGTGAGACCCAGACCCAGCTGGCCCCCGTCCCCATTGGGCTAGATCCAGACCTGGCCAGTCCCACCCTTGTCAAGCCCTGCCAGGCAGGGGATGTAGCCTCAGGTCCCCTGGCCCGGCGCCAGGATGGGGGCATGGACCGAGGTCCCCCAGCCCAGACCGGGGCGGGGGCATGCCTTGAGGACCCCTGTCAAGTCCTGCCAGGTGGGGGATATGGCCTGAGATCCCCTGTTAAGCCCTGCTGGGTGGGGGGCATGGCCTGAGGTCCCCCGTCAAGCCCTGTCAGGGGCGGGGGAGTGTGCAGCCTCAGATCCCCCAGCCCAGCACTGGGAGGGGGGTACAGCCTCAGGTCCCCTGTCAAGCCCCACCAGCAGGAAGGTGCAGCCTCAGGTCCCCAATCAAGCCCTGTTGGGCAGGGGGCACAGCCTGAGTTTCCCCGACCCAGCATTGGTGGTGCACCTTTAGGTCCCCTGTCAAGCCCCACCAGGCAAGGAGGCACAGCCTCAGGTCCCCTGGCCCGGTGCTGGGGTGGGGGGTGCGACCTGAGGTCCCCTGGCCTGGTGCCGGGGTGGGGGGCACAGCCTGAAGTCCCCTGTCAAGCCCCACCTGGTGGGGGGCATGGCCTGAGTTTCCCCGGCCTGGCGCTGGGAGCAGCCTGAGGTCCCCTATCCCAGCACCAGGACAGGAAGTGCACCTTGAGGTCCCCCATCAAGCCTCGCTGGGCGGGGGGCGTGGCCTCAGGTCCCCTGGCCTGGCGCTGGGGTGGAGGTTGTGGCCTGAGGTCCCCCAGCCTGGCGCTGGGGCAGGGGGCGAGGCCTGAGGTCCCCGTCAAGCCTTGCCAGGTGGGGGGCATGGCCTGAGATCCCCTGGCCTGGTGCCAAGGCGGGAGGCACGGCCTGAGGTCCCCTGTCAAGCCCCGCCGGGTGGGGGGTGCAGTCTGAGGTCCCCTGTCAAGCCCAGACAGGAAGGGGGGCATAGCCTCAGGTCCCCTGGCCCAGTGCTGGTGTGGGGGGCACAGCCTGAGGTCCCCCATCAAGCTCTGCCGGGCTGGGGGTGCAGTTCGAGGTTCCCCAGCCTGGTGCTGGGGTGGGGGGCATGGCCAGAGTTCCCCCGACCCAGCACTGGGGGTGCACCTTGAGATCCTCTGTCAAGCCCCGCTGGGTGGGGGGCATGGCCTGAGGTCCCCTGTCAAGCCCAGCCAGGCATGGGGGCACAGCCTCAGGTCCCCTGGCCCAATTCTGGGGTGGGGGGTGCGGCCTGAGGTCCCCTGTCAAGCCCTACGGGGGTCGGGGAGGGCGTAGCCTCAGTTCCCTGCTGATTGCTTGTTAAGGCTCCTTATGGGAACTTGGCTTCAGCTGTGGGTGCAGCCATCTTTGTGATGGAGTGATGGTCAATTAGCATATTCCCTCTTTATTAGATAGGATGAAGAAATGAGGACCGTGAGGTTAAGTGGCAGCCTGAGGGCAGTATCGATATCTGGTTCTTATTGCTGCTGTAATAAGCACCACAAATGTAGTGGCTTTACAACAATGAGAATGTACTTTCTTAGCGGCCTGGAGGCCCCAGGTCCTAGGTTAGTCTCCCCGGGCTCAAGCCAAGGTGTGGGCAGGGCTGTGCTCTGTTGGAAGCTCTCGGGGAGCATCTGTCTCCCTGCCTTTTCCAGGAAAGGTTCTGTCCTAATTCTCTGCAGCCTTTGGCCTCTTCTCCCCTGGCTTCCAGCACGTCCTCTTTCTCACCCGAGGAGAAGGTAGAGGAGAGGGAGGAGGAGGGAAGAGAGAGAAACATTGATTGGTGAGAGAGACACGTCAATTGGTTGCCTTCTGTATGCAACCGAGGTACGTGCCCTTGACCAGGGATCGAACCCAAGACCTTTGGGTCTGTGGGCCGACACTCTAACAAACCAGCCAGGGCCAGCATGGCCTCTTTCTTCAGATTACACTGAGTCCACTTGAATAATCCAGGATAATCTCTCCCTCCAGCTCAAGATCCTTAATGTAATCCTATCTGCAAAGTCCCTTTTGCCATGCAAGGTACACGGCCACTTGTCCAGGGATCAGGGTGTGGACACCTTCGGGAGGGGCATTATTCAGCCTGCCACCCCTAGGCAGCAGTTAATGGCAGAGCTGGGACTGGACCCAGGACACCTGGCTCTTTTGGGACTTTCTGTGCCTTGATGGGGACAGGAGGACGGGCCCAGGGTGGGAACGGGGTGGGGAAAGCACACTTTCTTTATCTCTGACTGGCCTTGTACCTGGCCTATTACAAGCCATGAACCAGAACAGGACAGCCCCACTGGAAGAAAGAGGAGAAGGCGCGATGAAGTTAAACACATATTAGAGCTGGGGATTCCTGGGAGCCAGACCTGTGTGTGTAACCTTTGTCTTTGGGCATGATTTGTCTAGGAAGGGACGCTTCAGTCTGTTAGCTGTTGTAACCTGAGCCAAATTAATCCTCACAGATGGAACAGAAGCAGCAACGGTAACATTTATCCTTAATCTTCATCACAACACCATGAGGAGGGTAATATTATTTCTGCTTAACATATGGGGAAACGGAGGCTAAGGAAGAGTTATATAATTGCTTATCACATAAACTAGAGGCCCAGTGCACAGATTCGTCCAGGGCATGTCCGGCCCCATCTAGCCTAGTCCTGATCGGCTGGACCCCAGCAGCGAGCTAACATACCGGTCGGAGTGTCTGCCCCCTGGTGGTCAGTGCACGTCATAGCTACCAATCGAACGGTCGAATGGTTGAACAGTGGCTTAGGCTTTTATAAATATAGATGCTAAGAACCAGGGTTTGACTCCAGACAGCTGGACTGGGGAATCTGAGTACTTAATCTAAACACCCTCAGAATTTATGTGGCGTTTACACACAATCCCAGGCCGTGCAGGTTCTCTGAACCACAGTCTTCTCTGAAGGAGAAGAAATTCTGATGCTCAGACCTCAGGCCACGGGTGGGGAAGCAGGAGATGCTCTGGGCTTCCTGCTGATCTGCTCTATGGCACTTACACTTACCCTCTCTCAAAGCAGAAAAAAGAGGATCGTGTTGTGGGAGTCTGCAAAACTGAATAAATGTAAGCTATGAAGGACTGTAGAGATGAGGGTTTTAACCTGTACGTTTAAAAGCTTGCTTTAGGGCTTGGGAAAAGGGAGGGAGGGCTGGTGGCTGGCCGACAGGGACTTCTCAGGGCAGTGAAACCACTCTGTGTGTTACTACAATGGTGGACACATGTCATTATACATTTGCACAACCCACAGGATGTACCACACCAAGAGTGAGCCCTAATGCAAACGATGACCCTTAGTTAAACTGTATCAACGTTGGTTTATCAACTGTAACACAAGCACCACACTAATGCAAGAAGTTAGTAAAAGGAGAAACTGTATTGGGGTGGAAGGGCCGTATATACGAGAACTCGGTACTTCCTGCTCAATTCTTCCCGAAACCTAAAACTGCTCTACAAAACAAAGTCTATTAATAGTAATAACAAAGAACTCACACTTTCAGACAGTTCTGATGGCCTTCTCAGAACGCTTTTCCCACCGGGACCATGTCAGCTGCTCCCGCCTGGTGCTGAGCCTGAAGCGCTCTTCCTGCCCTCCCCGCCGACCTGCACGTGCTGTTCCCATAACCTCTCTCCCCACCACCAAACCTCAGAGGTTCCCTGGCTACTCACACGGAGGAGCACTGGCTGGGAGCTGGACGCGTCCCGCGTGGCCGTCCTCGCCTTGTCCCTGACCAGTTCTGCGGTCCTGGGAGAGAGCCCCTGAATTTCTTTGAGCCTCAACTTCCCCATCTACATCTAAAGGCCAATAACCCTCCCCCTAATGATCCAGCAAGGCTATAGTGTGAATTAAACCAGGTAATACATATGAAGGCTTTGGGCAAACTGCGAAGTATTATTATTCACACATGCTTTACTCCTCACTAGTATTTTCTCCATTTTTTCCATCAGGAGACTGAGGCTCAGAAGGGTTAAGCCATTTGCCCGAAGACATAAAGGTCATACACAGCAAAGCTTGGGTAAAAAAAATAAAATTCAAGTCTGACTCCAAAACGCACACTTTCATAATCACTGCACTAAAGGGACTGCAAGGAGGTAGAGAATCGGAACATCAATAGTCACTAGCTCTCCAAGAGCATCCTCCACTGAGCTATCCACCTCCCCACTTCTTAGGCCCCTTTCGTTCCTCTTTGGAGGTAAAAATCTACAGGCAAAAGCCCGGTCTGATGGTGGGTGTCTCAAAAGACCGCCAAGCCCCGCTCTGAGGGGCCCAGAATCACCGCACCGTCTTGCAGGGGTGCAGGAAAAATGGGGAGTCTATTGTACACGCCTCTTTTAACCCCCTTGCTTGCTGTGGAATTCATGCTCCCAGGGGTTGAATATCTGCGATAAGTTAAAAGATTTTGGTCTACAAATAAAAACGCCCCAGATAATACACGAAGGCTTCTCTGGGCGGCTCCTGCTTTTCCCCGTCTTTGCGCCTGGACACAACCTGTTCTTTCATTCACGTTTGCTGCTCTCTGAGCGCTGGGTCTCCTTGTTCTGAAAGTCACCCGCTTCTTCATTTATTCATTGTTTATTGAGTGACTGCTACGTCCCAGGCATAGGACTCACTCTTGCAAATAAAACCGTGAGCAAGACAGACCTGAGCTCTTCCCGTATGCAGCCTGCAGGCTGTGGAAGGAGAAAGACAGCTGAGAAACAGCCAAGCGCTGGGGAGGACCTCTCACAGTCTGTACAACGGTGTCCTCTGGGCAGGAAGGGATCCCACCAGTCCCGGTACAACTTCCCGTCCTAGGCCCGCCTCTGGGTGGGGTGCCTCCCCCAGCACCTCCTTGCCGCTGGGTAACACTCTCATACATTGTCCAGACGAATGGAGCCTGGTTTCTTCTGCTCGTTTTCTCCCTTCAGGGATCTACGTTAGTGAACCCACTAGCATTTGCTGAGCACTTGCACGCGGGCCGTGGGGCGGATGGAGGCGCGTGCTCTAGACGAGCATCCAGGAGATTACAGACGCTCTCTGCGCACCTGTTTGCCTCCCTCTGCACATGACCTTTCTCAAGAGCAGGGATGTGTCTTATTCGTCTCTTTATTTCTAGGACTTGCTTTGGGCCTGGCAAGGGTCAGGACTCGATGTTGATGTGTGGAAGGAAGAACGGAAAAATAGAAGGGAAGAAGGAAGAGAGGGAGGGAGGGAGGGAGGGAAGAAAGGAGGGAGGAAAGGGAGAGGAGGGCAGGCCGGCAGGACCCCTTTCTGCAGGTGGCTTGTTTGGGTGGCACGTAGCAGAGTGGGGGCCGGTCTGACTTCCTCCAGCAGCGCTTGTGAGCCTGACGTGCTCAGCCAGGAATGCAGAGGGGGAAGGCCGGAGAGCCTGCTGCCCGGGAGGGCGGGCGGTACATCAGCCTGTGTGCCTCCTGGGGGCAGTTTCCCTAACCCCTCCTCCAAGATGCAGCATGGCTCTCACTTGAGAGCAGGCACTGTTCCCGGGGCCTCGGCCTGGACAGGTGCCTCCTGCTGAAGGCCGCCTCTGCCCCGGCCTGATCAGCCCTGTGACAGGCCCTCCAGGGACCCGCGCGCTCAGCCCCCTGTCGGCTTTCTCCGCAGGTCTCTGTCACTGGACACTCGCTCTTTAGCTCCACTTTGCCCGCCTGATTCAGGCCCCATAATCTCGGAAGATCCGCACACATGACCGCTTCTCCTGCTTGCTGCGCTCCAGCTTGACTCCCTGGCAACTCACACGCCTCTGCGCCTTGGCACAGGTTGGTGATTCTTCGCGTGCTGGTGCTTCCCCCTGGAATGCAATTCCCCTGGGAAAACTCCTGCTCATCCCTCAAGACCCAACCTCATGTCACTTCCCGAGTGAAGCCTGAGTCAGGCCTGTCCCTCTGGGCTTACCCACTTTGCCTGTACCTCCCACAGCAGGCGTCCTCAAACTATGGCCCGCGGGCCACATGCGGCTTGCCGAGGACATTTATCCGGCCCGCCGGGTGCCGCTGCCTGTCCTGCTTAGCAGCCGACGCATCCCGGGCCTGCAGTGTGCATAGGAATTTGTTCATAGTTTTTTTTTTTTTGAACTATAGTCCGGCCCTCCAATGGTCTGAGGGATAGTGAACTGGCTCCGTTTAAAAAGTTTGAGGACCCCTGTCCCACAGTGTCCTGCACCTGCCCACTGACTGTCTGTGAGCCCTCCGAGTACAAGGATGGTGCTTTATTCTGTCTATAATATTACTTCCATGTTAAACATTTTAACAATTGCACATGATTTCTTGTATGTAATAGGCTGACTGCAAACACTTGAGGAATGAAAGAATAAATACATTCCTTCTATTTTTTTAGTCCGCCTCATTCTCCGCTGAACTGTTTGGGGATTCCACAGTGATTGAGACAGGCAGGGTCCCTGTGTACACACGTTCATTCTGAGATATAACTGGGCAATGGGGTAGAGGGGAGGGGCAGCGGGTGCTGGGAGCTGCTCTAAATGGGTCAGGGAAGGAGGCGACACTGAGCTGACATCTGAAGAATCAGAAGGAGCCAGCTGTGCAGAGGGCCTGAGGCAGGAGGGAGCTTGGTGTGTGAAGGGATGAAGTGGCGCACGGGAAGCACGGTGCGCTGAGACAGGACCCGCGTGCCGCCTTGCAGGGCAGGGCCAGGGGAGTGAGCGCCGGCCCAGGTGCAGGGACAGAAGGAACGGTTGCTGAGATCAGCAGACGGAGATGCTGCCAATGGAATGGGTGCTCCGTGTCCCTCCCCGCACCTCCCTCAGCCCCACGTAAGATCACTGCCTGCTCCCTGGGGCGGAGGCGGCCCTCATTCATCTCAGGAAGCGGGAGGGCAGTGCAGCAACGCAGACAAACTAGAGAACACAAAGGCCGCCTGCCCGGCCTGTGTTGAAACCGTCAATTCGGAATTCCGAGTGCTGCCAGGGACAGGGCTATTGACTTTCCCTTCTGGAATCCATGTCCTACGGAGTCCTGGCAAATGGACACCGAAAAACAGGAAAGCACAACTGCTGAGGAAGACAGGCCAAAGGGACTTAAAAAAAAAAAAAAAACCCACAAAAAACCAACAACAATCTACACAGGTTTTTGCCTTTTTCCTATTATGCTTGGCTGGATTGTGTCTTATCATCTCTGCCCCCCGCCCCAATTAATTTTCTCCCTATCTCTTTCTGATTCTTTCCTCCCTCTCTTCCTCCCCCTTCCTTCCCCCTCTACCTCCTCTTCTTGCTTCTTTCTTGCTGTGCCTTTGTCTGTTATAGCACCTACCACAGCGTTTACACACAGCAGTAAGACGGGTGTTGTTGAATGTTGGTCTATCAGGGGTGGGGAACCTTTCTTCTGCCAAGGGCCATTTGGATATATATAACATCATTCACGGGCCATACCAATTTATCAACTTAAAATGAGCCTGATGTATTTGGTCATACATTTCATTAACTCACCCCTAATGCCTTGGCAGGGCCAGACCAAATGATTCCGCGGGCCTTATATGGCCCGTGGGCCCGATGTTCCCCACCCCTGGGCTATCTACAGGCCAGTCTCTCCAAGCAGCTCTTCCTCCACATCAATCTGCTCATCGTTGCCTGTCTCTTTACTGTAAATACACTCCGTCTCTCCCTTCCCGGCAGCAGCAGAGTGGGACCAGCCCATAAAGTCACCTTTTAGTAACTGTAGGGTGGTGCCCCCAGCTAATTACTTTCTCTCTTCTCTGGAGAAGCAGGAAGCAATTAGGGGGTTCCTTGAATTTCCCCGGGGGCAGGCTGTCCCGTCCTCTCAGCACCATTGTGCAGGGTGGCTCCACACTCCCACAGGGTCCCAGCACCTGCGTCCTTTCGCTCTGCTGAGAGCAGTGCGCTTGCCTACCTGCCTCTGTGAGTCAGACCTCCGCTTGCTAGCAGCCCCTGGTTACCACCCATCCTTCCTGCTGCTGGCATGGCTGAGTGAGGAGGGATTTGTGTGCATAGACACTTCAATGCAGAGTCCAAAAGATGGCCGGGCGTGCCACTGAGGGCAGGCTCGGCGGGGAGGCCTAGGCCCGCTGGTGTCTGCTGACTTTTAGCAAATTGCACCACCGATTGAAACTGAATCCTTTCATCTGGAAAATGGGGACATCACAGACTCTTCCTCCTTGAAGGGGAAGGTTAGGGCAAGCAAAGAAAATCCATGTCACAATGACAAAATTACAAAAAGTTTAAAGTCCTAGATTTCTTCCTCTTTTTAAAAATATATATTTTTATTGATTTCAGAGAGGAAGGGGGAGGGAGGGAGAGAGAGAGAGACAGAGAGACAGAGTGAAGGACAGAGAGAGAAAGAGAGAGAAAGAGAGAGAGAGAGAGAGAGAGAGAGAGAGAGAGAGAGAGAGAAACATCAATGATGAGAGAGAATCATTTATTGGCTGCCTCCTGTAAGCCCCACATGGGGGACTGAGCCTGCAACGTGGGCATGTGCCCTGACCGAGAATCGGACCATGACCTCATAGTTCACAGGTCGACCCTCAACCACTGAGCCACACTGGGCGGATTTTCTCCTCTTAATGAAGTACATGGAATCATGGACAGGCCCAACTGCAGCCACTTCACAACCCAATTGTCCAATAATGTATCTTCTACTCCTATTACTTAAGTAATAGTCCCAGCTCACACAGGGGCAGGGGAGGGCGGGCCTGGGAGCTGGTTCTCGAACAGACTGATGAGGGAATGGGCATTCCTGGGATTTAACAGTTACCACTCATAAGACAATCTGCCTGTGGGTAGCTGAGGGCTAGTAGGACAGGAAGTGCTTCCCTAACGGGGTTTATACAGACGTAATTTCTGCAAAGCGTTTCCCATTTTACATGTGTGGATACAGATCTAAACGCACAACTTCAATGATCAGATGTTCCCCTCTCTGAGCTTGCTCCTCAGCTCCAATCGGATAGCTCTAATTACCCGCATGACCTTTTGTCTCACGACGGTGAGGTTCTTTAGTTGGACTCCCTCTTATTAAACCCATGGAAGCTGAGGCCCGTAGACCAGCAGGAACCGGATGGCACGTAGGCCCGGAGTTTCTGAGCACACACTGTCCAGGGAGGACGTGACATCACTCCACGCCCAACTCCTGCTGCTCCAGCCGGGCTCTCCCTCCTCACTTTCCAATCTCCGTGGACTGGAAGCTCCAGGGAGGCGGAGCTCACAGATCTATATGCTTCACCTTAGGTTTCCCTCAAACTGGCATTTAATAGGCTCAGAAAAATATTCTGACAGCTGCATGGATGAATGACTGCGAGAACCTGCCATCATTCTCTGTGTTGTCACAGCCGGTAGCTCATCGCTTTTTGCATCTTTTTCCCTGGCGCCCATAACTCACTGTTTGACAAGCCTGTTGAGTTGGCCCCCACGGATCCCTCCTTTCACTTCTGACGGCTCCATCCCGAGTGCCAGCCCTGATCCCTCATGTTGATCCCTCCAGCCCCACCTCCAGCCCAGCCTTTCCCCTTTCCACCTCCTGTCCTAGGTGTCTCTTCCACAGCCAACGAGTTCGTCACGGCCTGTCCCCGCCAGAAGCCAGCCACACTCTTAGCATCTGCATCTCAAGTTCACACTCCTTGCAGGTGAGGCTCATCCACCTGGTCTCCTCTTTTTTCCTAACCTCATCACCTATTATTCTGCCTCATAACCACCCCACTCCCACCAGACGGCTCTGTCTGTGTCCTTGAGGCACACCTCACACAGGTTTGCCTCCACACTTTCCACACACTGTTTGCCTTGTTTATGCTGTGAATTCCAATCATTGTTCAGGCCCAACTAAAGTCTTTACAATTATAACAACGAAGGAATACAGAAGTAGCTAGAACTCTCTAAATAACTTGCACGTGCCAAGCATAGCACTAAGTTATTCATCCGCATTATTTTATTAATCTTCACAAAAACTCTGGAAGATGAAGCACAATTCTTATCCTCATCGTACAGTGGAGGAAATCCGGGCTCAGAAGTGGCAAGTAATGGGCTTAAGGTTGCTGCACAGAACGGCTGGGAATCAGACATCAATCTCTCAGGCCCCAAAGCTGTGATACAAACGCTGTTTTCTCCTCTGAGCTCTGACAGCCCTTTACTATGCGTAGCCACTCATTTGCCACTTTTCACTCAGGTTGTTAAATCACTGGACACGTTCTTGTCTGCCCGTGTTTCTTGCCCCCAGTTCTACCTGAGAACATGAATTGCCCTTCTGCGACTTATAGGTTCCGTCCAACAAATGTGTGCTGACCGAACTGATGAGAGGTGTCAGGTGACCCATCTGTCGTTCGTTCTGCTGATTAACTCATCCTTTAAGTGGTGAGTTTACTGCCCTCCCCTCTCCCTCCAGGACCACATGCTGACCCCAGGGATAAACCAGAGAGATCATCGCTGCTCAGGCCCCCGAGTGGCACACTTCTGCGTGGCCGGGAAGGAGGCCTGACGGCAGCTCCCGGGTGACTCGGGAGCCGGTGCTTGCAGAACCTCGGATCTTTGCGCTCCCGAGGCCTCTGTGAGGTTAAAGATGTTACCGGAAAACAACAACAACAAACCCCAAGCCCCCAGATACCACTCAGGCCCACTGTGAGGTTTAACCACTTTCTCGAGAATCAGAAATGAAACGGGAATTACACAGCCCTGTTTACATCACCACGGTTTGGGTGTTTTTTGGTTGTTCAACTGGCCCAGTTAAAATTAGAGTCATGAGATCCAACAGACAGACCACTTTATATACGTAAAATATTAATCTGGGGCTCGACCTTCAAGAAGCTGGCTGACCTTGAGTTCAGCGCCGCCCTTCTCTGGGCCTCAGTGTTCTCAGGCTGACCTGGGGGGACTAGAGGGTCTCTACTTCCCCTCCTGGCTTCCTTTCTGGGACTCAGCACAGCCGCTCACTTTGGTTTATGCACACGATGCTGAGTCACCTTCTCTGAGGCTGTCTGCTCCGCCCGCCCTCTCCTGCTCCTGGGCATACACAACCAGACAAAGCAGTGGGCAGCCTGCGGTCTGGGCTCCCTTTGCAAAGTCCTCCCTGTCCTCTGCGCCCTTCACCCTGACACTCCTCTGCCCTCTTGTGTGCTTTGCATGTTTAGCATGGAAAGCTTCCCACCAAATTCCCAGCAGGGGGGGGGAAGGAGGTCGCCTCTACCTGGAAGCCACTATCGCCTTCCCAGTTCTCTCAAATCCCTACCGTCCTTACAGGGAACAGAGACAGCGAAAGTAGTTTAAAAATCCTCCCTCAAGGCTTCTCAGGTTGAATGTGGGCCTGTGGAGGAGGCCAGGGGCAGGAAGGCTCACACAAACCAGCCCTTCTGTGCCCCCTCCACACTCAGGCCCTGACAACATGGACACCGTGGTGCGGGACGAACATTCAGAAGGCGCACTCCTTATGAGGGCGAGGAGACGCTGACAGCAGCACGCAGTGGAGGCTGGGTAGGCAATGACCCAGGCTATCAGGCAAGTTCAAAACGCAGCAACGAACGGTCCTGCATGGAGTGAGGCCATGGGCACAAGGATAGGCATGTGACACAGTTACACAGAACTGCACGTGTGTGTGCGCACACACACGTACGCGCACACACACACACACACACACACACACACACACTCACACAAATGAATGCATGTAAAATTGTGGAATCTGAGGAATAAGGTCGGTGGAATATACCCACATCAGTTCCCTTGTTTAGATATTACACTATACTTATGTAAGATGCCACCACTGGGAGAAAACTGGGTGAAACAGCACATGGACCTGTCTACCATTTTGTGCAATTTCCTGTGAATCAACAATAATTTCAAATTAAAACAACAACTTATCCAAGCACCTAATGAACTGGATCTGTCTCTGTCTTCCAGGTTCCTGTTAAATTGTCACCGCCACAGTCCTCATCTTCATCATCATCATCATCATCATCATCATCATCATCATCAAGGCTCCAATTTGTTGAACATTTACTATGTGCTACGCAGTACTTAAATATTTTCTCACCTGCGTCAGCACCCCCACCAGGCTATCACCCCAGTTTTATAGATGATGGTGGCATTGGGAGAAGCAGAACTGAGTCCCAGGCCAGGCCACAGAGCTACTGCAGGGCCGGCTCTAAGCCAGGTCTGGGTCGCTGATGCTCATATGTGGGGACGAATAGCCAGGAGGAACAGGACTGTGTGCAGCCGTCGTGGCATTCGACGTGTGCTCCCTGGAAACCACTGACGCACACCCCTCAGTGTCTCCAAGGCGCCTGGCCCAGGCCACACAGGGCGCAGCGTACCGCCTGGTTGTCCCCTCCCTTGCCCCCGCTCTGGCCTGAGAGTCACATCTGCAGCGAAGCAGCGAAAACATTACTTACAGGTTCTTCACGTCGGCGATGCCGCGGAACGCCTTCCTCGGGATGCCCAGGATCTGGTTCTCGCTCAGATCTCTAAACAAGAAGAAGAGAGGCACCGAGTTAACCACAGGCCGGCTCTGTCTGCATCTCATTACGATAACAAAACCCCGTGCGGGCTGTTTGGGGGACTGTTTAGTCTCAGGCCCCAGGCTGCCACAAGCCTGCGCATTGTTCCTTAGAGATGGCCTTTGCTGGAATGGTTACCAGGGGGAGCTGCTCGCCTCCAGGGCGGGCTCTGTGGGTGGTCTCGCACCTCCAGGCCAGGAGCCAAGCCGCTGGGTTATTTGTTGCACACACTGCACCCAACTCTCTGTTTTGCCACCTCCCAGAGACGATCCCTTGCCCCTCCTCCCGCACGCATCCCTCCCCCATAGCAGGGTCAACACCTCTCCATCTCCCATCTCTCAGGGACCTGCTGCCTTTGTCATCTGGGGTGGGAATGGAGCTGGCCTCCTGATTTTCTGACAGGGGCCGACCATCTCTGTCGCTTAGAGTCTTCTGGGCCTCCTGGGTCATCTTAGTGACAGGCATGATGAATTCAAATTGCATTTCCATAAAACCATCCAAAGTAGGGGTCCCGTTGGCACCTCAGCCCGCATTAGGCAGTGCTAAGGTTCTGCTTCAAGGAGGGAGGGCAAGGAACACTCCAAGCTGGCTCAAACCCAAACCTTCTGCCAGCTCCTCTTTAAGAGTCCCCAAAGCCTCAGTTTCCTTTCCTAAGACTCATACGGTCTTTTCCATTTTGTTTCCAGTTTTATTTATTCTATATAATAAAGAGGGAATATGCTAATCGACCATCACTCCATCACAAAGATGGCTGCTCCCACAGCTGAGGCCAAGTTCCCATAAGAAGCCTTAAAGAGCAATCAGCAGGGACCTGAGGCTATGCCCTCCCCCACCCCCATGGGGCTTGACAGGGGACCTCAGGCTGCGCCCCCCACCCGGCAGGGCTTGACGGGGGACCTCAAGGTGGGCTTCCCTTCCTGGGCTGGGCTAGGGGACCTCAGGCTGTTCTCCCCAGCCCAGTGCCAGGCCGGGGGACCTCAGGCTGCTCCCCCCACCAGGTGGGTTTTGACAGGGGACCTCAGGCTGCGCCCCCCACCCCGCAGGGCTTGACAAGGAACCTCAGGCCGCACCCCCCACCCGGCGGGGCTTGACGGGGGAACCTCAAGGTGCGCTTCCTGTCCTGGTGCTGGGCTAGGGGACCCCAGGCTGCTCTCCCCGCTCCAGCCCCAGGCCGGGGGACCTCAGGCTGCGCCCCTCACCAGGTGGGGCTTGACAGGGGCCCTCAGGCCACGCCCCCAGCCCCAGCACTGGGCCTGGGGGCCTGAGGTTGCGCCCCCCTGCCTGGGCTTGACAGGGGACCTCAGGCTGTGCCCCCCACCCAGCGGGCCTTGACAGGGGACCTCAAGGTACACTCCCAGTGCTGGGTCGGGTGAACTTAGGCTGCGCCCCAGCCCTGCAGGGCTTAACGGGGGACCTGAGGCTGCACCCCCCTGCCCCAGCACCAGGCCAGGGAACCTCAGGCCATGCCCCCCACCCAGCGGGGCTTGACAGGGGATCTCAGGCCATGTACCCCACCTGGTGGGGCTTGACGGAGGACCTCAAGGCACGCTCCCCATCCTGGTCTGGGCTGGGGGACCTCAGGCCACACCCCCCGTCCTGGCGCCGGGCCAGGGGACCTGAGGCTATGCAAGGGGAGGACTGGCCAGGTCTGGATCTAGCCCAATGCGGGGGGGCCAGCCAGGTCTGGGTCTCACACGATTTTGAGGTGCATGTGGGCGGCAGGGACTTAACTCTGGGTCCCGTGGTGAGCCCCAGACTCTGACAGGAGGAAGGTTTTCATATACATTTTACTAATTTTCTTTCATCTCTGACACTTCTATTATAGAGAAAGGGCAAATAGCAATATTAAATTATTTCCTCTAATTAATCCCCTTTTAATGTGCACGAATTTTGTGAGACCAAACACAGGCACTTGTTTTCACTCATACCTCAGGCTGCCTGGGATCTCAGCGAGTAATCAATCATACATACATGTATATCTATAGCTACATATACCAATCATATATTATATACATACACACATGTGCATATTTGTACTTATAGCTCTCCATTATTTTGAAAAGAACACAAAAACCTTCAGCTATTAAGGCAAAATAAAATTTTACCTACCCAGACATAACCACTGTTACCAATTAGGAGTAATTTATATATAAATTTCACCAATATGGTCTCATAGCATATAGTCTGTTATAACTTCTTTTCCACTTATTATATCAAGAACATCTGCTCATGTCATTAGCAGTACATCTATGTCAACATTTTTAATGCCTGTATATCATCCCCTTGTATAGATGGCTATATGGTCCCACACTGCTCTTTTAGGAGACACTAGGATGAACTTTCCTGTCCTACAGGGAGCACGGGCTGGGTCACAGGTAAACACGTGTTGAACTGCCAGGTGTCCTAGTGTCGGAGTGCACCCAGGGACACTCCTGTGCCCTTTCCCATGGACACCTAAGCTACGGCTGTAGGCGGCTCCAGATACAGCTGGAAAGAGAGGCCAGACCACCATCCTCCACCAAAACCTGGGCCTCTGGATGGACATTTTGCACGGGGGCAGGAGGGAAACTAGACCACGGAGGCGAGGCATGCATTTGCCTTCTCCCACCTCTGAGGTGAGCTGCCACACTCTGAGCGACTGGCAGGCGCTGGAGAGCCTTGGGGGTTGTCTGGGACCCTGTGTAAGGCTTCAAGGCAAGGCTCAGAGTTGGGGTTGGGTGCAGACTGGAATACGTGTGGCTTTTGGGGCTGAAGAAGAGGGTGCCTCCCCCTCCCAAATCCAGTTTCCTCGGCCTGCAACTGATGTAAGTCAATTTAGACGCACGCGGGGCCTGGTTGCAGGCTCCCCCGGCTGGGCCTGATTCAATGAGCAGGGCTCCAGCCTGGAGTCGGGCGCTGAACAAAGCCCACGATGACAGCAAAGGTCGGCAGTGTCGCCGAGGCCACGCCTCTGCTCTCCATCAGCCTCCAAGAGAAGGGGGCCAGGGTCCTGTCATCCAACTAATGCAATTCCCACCGGGCATCTGGGCCGCCCCCCAGGCTCCGGCGGCCACAATGGGCCCAGTCTTTTCTGGCGAGCGGAGGCTGGTCTCCAGGACAGCCAGCCCTGCCCTCTGCCTCCCAGGCTGGGCTGCTGCTATCTGTGGCCGCTTGGGCCATGCTCAGACCACACTTGGCAAACAGCTGATGATCCGTATACCATTACAGGCGGGGGCAGCAGACCCCAGACAGGGTTAGAACCGCCCGCTCCAACCCTGTTTGGAAGCGGCAAGAAGGGGCACACACATACCCCAGCAATGCACTACCCCTCTGAGGCTAAGGTTCCCCAACTACACAGACAGAACAACGATTGCATGCAGGTTCTGGTTTTGCAGGACGATGGGATGCAGAGGAGAAAGCAACATTTAAGCAGACACATCTGGTGGAGTTGCTGGGAAATCTCCCACAAAAGCGGCCACACAGGCAAAACCCTGCGCTGGGGCGGCCACTGGGTGTCTGCGCACTGTTTTCTCGCTGTACATCCCCGAGTCCTGCTCCGAGTCTAAGGAGCCCAGGCTAAGCTTTCTTCCTGCCCCCCCCCCGCCCCCTCCCCGCCCCCCGCTATGGTTTCCCACCTGCCACAGCTGAGCAAAACAGTACACTGTAGGGAATGTATCTGTTCTCCATGCCAATCTGCTTATAAATTTTATTAATTTCGTTTTCCATTGAGCCTCTCCTCTCCGGCGGACAATACGGCTGCCATCCATCTGTGGGAGTGTGTATTAATTTCATAAATACCTCCAGTAGGCTGACAAACTGATGGCTTTAATGGTGTTACTGATGGGGCGTGGAGGAGGCTGGGGGCTGGTGCTTCATTTTCGGTAACTGTCCCTTCCGCAATTATCTCGGGGCCTTTGTGAGCGTTCCCGAGGGTGTGTTTATCTCAGCGTGATGCCGAGCGCGGAGCTATTGTTAAGTACTATCCCTGCGAGAGACAAGAGCCACCATTTTCGGCTGACACTTAAATAAAAATAACAAAATCTATCCGGAGTGCCGAGAGCCTAGTTCTGGCCAATGACTTGTTGAGGCTGGAGCACCTCACCCTTCCGGAGGGGACTTGTGGGGAAGTGACCAGAAAAAGGGAACTGCTTAAAAAAAACAAACAAAAACACAAAACATTGGATGAAAGGTAGAGGTTGGCGTAGGGTGGGAGGGAGGTGTGCTTGGTTTTCCGGGGAAATAAAGGGAGAAGGCTGGTGGGAAAGGCTTTCTTGGTTGGGAAGTGGGGTTACGAATTGGGACGCCTTTCTAAGTGATTAGGGCTCTGAAAGAAAGGGAACTGCATTAGCTAAAGTGCACTTTCCTGCTTCCGGAAAATGATTAACCAACTGATTATTCCATCCAAAAACTCAAGACCGAAGAGGACTTATTAAGGAGACAGTAAGTCAAACAGAAGTTGGCAAGAATCAATATATCCCCCTTCTGCCCCTCCACCCCCTTTTTAATTTACTAAAATGCTTTGGACACAGATTAACTTTCTTTGCAAATTTATTATTGCTCCATCTACCCCGAAACGGGAACTGCGGACACTTTGCTAAATGGATTGAAAGGTTGTCTAGTTCCAGTTGAGCTTAGGGAACGCGTCCCGGGCTCTCCCCGCGACGACGCCAGGCTTGCTTTGTTCTCAGAGCAGCGGTGGATGGCAGTCCCCGCCTCCCCCAGCCCTGCCCACTCCATGGTGATGGGTGAGATCCAGAGGCATTCTGTTCCGCTGGGGACAATGTGCTTATCTCGGTCACGTTCCTACTTCCAGGAAGTCCTGTCTGTGTGAAGCAGCAGTTTTGGGAGGTGGTGGTGGTGGTGGTGGGGGGGGGTTGCTCCCAGATATCAACCTCCAGTTATCCAGAAGGTGCAACACGGGGCTGGAAGCTCCCTCAACCTTGGAGAATTCTTGTTTCTGATGTGTGTGGAGCCACTTACTACTTATATCAGCATGCCAACCGCTGACATGCCCCATGCCTCAGTTTCCCCGTGTTTACAGGAGGACAGCTATTTTTACGGACCTCAGAGGCTAACGAGTTGATACTTGTGTGTACTTTGCACCTGGAGCCCTGTAGACAGGAACGGCTGCGTTTATTTCTTGGACCGCCCCCCCCCACCCCGCCCATTGAGCCCTGAATTGACGCTGCTAAAAACATAGTTTATTATCACCCTCAGGACATGTGCCTACAATTCTTCAAAGAATAACACACACAAATGCTGCTAATATTCTTTCCATAGAATCCGGGGGAGGGATGAAGGCTTCCCTCCTTGATCATGGAGAAAGGAGGACCCATTTTTTATTCTAGATTCCTTTGGATGAAACAAGAGAGGCCGGCTCAGGAGAACCGGGTCTGCCTTCGGGTGGACGCTCTCAGAAGCAGACACAGCCCGGGGAGGGCTCACAAACTGCTCCTGGGAGAGACCAGGAAGGGAGGGAGGAGGCAGGATGGAGAAGGGGAACACAGGACCCTTAGGTCCAGTCCTGGCTTAGCCCAATCCCCTGGGCGCTCCCGTCTCTAACCTCTGCAGCCCTGCACCCGGCAGCCCTTGGTCAGAGAGAAGTGCCAACTCTCCAGCTCGGCCTGTTCCCCAGGGGGAGGGATGAGGTGACGCCAGGAACCCAAGGACAGTTTGCTGAGGAGGCTCCCCGCCAGGACCTTTAGCGGCAAAGTCCAAGAAGCAGGAGATGGAGCCAATGTCAGAAAAGGGGGCTCCGGATTCCAACCCACAGTATTTCCTAAGAAGGTTTCAAGGGCAGTTCTCCTGGATCAAGAAGTTCTCAGAAGATTAAAAAAATCATTCCCAAAAGATGGCATATCCAGGACCAAAGATCAAGAGGCCACCAAAGAACATGGAAACAACCCAGTCCCCAAACCTCTTGCACTAAGACCAACAAGGTGCCTTTTCAGGAAAAAAAAAAAAAAAAAAAAAATCATCAACTCTTGATTAGCCAAATTTGGATCCACTATAACCGGAACCATGACTGGATTTGGGACCAGGGCAGTGGATTACCACTCTAAGTCTCTTTGGCCTGAATTTATGTTAAAATTACTGTCCTAGTCACTGCCTAGTAGGAGGAAACCTGCCCATTGGTAGAGTAGGTATCAGTCAAAACTCATTTAGGGACTTCTGAATTTCTGATGGATAATCCGCGAATCTACAATTTCTTGTGCTCTCAGTACTACCGTCCCAGACAAAGGTGACCCCTGCCCTCCTCACCCCCAACTCCCACCGTAGAGGAACTGTGACACATCACTCCACTCTAGAAACCAAAGAGGAAGGTATTGCTTTGCTTACTTATACAGCAGGAGGGACAGACATGCAGGAAAAACTGTTCCCTGGGGATTTTCCAATGTGGACTTCAGGGAGGATTCATTTTAAAAGGCAAATTTCTTTTGCCGACAATTTATCTTAATAAGCAAGATTAAGTGTTTGCAGTTGGGTCACTGTCAAAACCAAACGCATCTATCCCAGCTCAGAAGCCCTAGTGCCCCCAGTGGGGTGTCTGGTCAATGGCATCCTTTGTCCCAGGGAGAGCGCACAGAGTAACTGAGTCATTTCCTGAGATCCAGAGAATCAGAGTCTCAATGGGGGACAGAACACCACAATTATCCCCACTGCTCCAGGTGGGCTTCTGAATGTTTCACGGCAGCAGGAGTTTACATTGCTTGCTCCCTGGATGCTCTAAGTTATTGAATGAAAGGCATCAATAAGAGCTCTTCCTGTCCTGCCTTCTCTGAGACGCTCATGAGAAAAGTCCTAGTCCTACCCTTCAGATATTTCATACCGGCTGAGTAAATGTCAGCTCAGAGTCTTATTTCACTCACACAGTAGGCACTCAATTCATTTTATGAGCACCTACTATGTGCTACACCATGTAACATGTTGAGATACAGAGGTGAACAGACCAGGTTCCTGTCCTCCCGGAGCTGGCCTTCTCATCGACCCCGGATACAAATGCACAGACCCCTTACATGTGTGAAGGTAAAATAAACCCCCAGACACCTCAAAAAGCGAGAGCTGCCGTTCAGTTTTTCCCTCTGCAACAAGAAGAAAGCCCGTATGCATCTAAACTCACACTGCACATTGTTCCGAACCAACATGGAAAAGAATGCACAGCTTGGTTTGACATGAGGCCCCGAATTCCCTTTAGATTTGGAGAGGTAGGGAGGGGGAAAGATGGCAATATCCGTCATGGCCCTTGTAGGGAGGCAGGCCTGATTCGTCAAGTACTTTGGTTTTATCTTTCCTAGTGGACAGTCTGATAGAAATCAGGACAGTCGAAGATGTTTTCAAGTGTTGGCATGTCAAGAGTTGACAGTCCTCACAGGAGGACTCAGGGACTCCCTTGTCAGTATTCACTGATGGTGCTGTGAAAAATAGAGATCCCTTTATAAAAAAATTAGGTGTGATCATGGTATTGTGGATTATGTTTCCTTTCACAGATGGCTGAAGGGGTGGGGAATGGCAAGTCTGTATTTTAGAAAGCCACTCTGGGGCCCAGTGTGGAGACTCTGAAGTGTGACAGCCCGTGGGTGATGACACCCTTCCTTGGGATCCCAGCAATGTGGCAGGAGAAATAAACACGGTGCCCTGGACCCTCCTAAACCTGCAGGGATTAGGATCTTCCTGGTGGGCCTCAGGGACAGGCGATTTCCCATAGCTCTCCAGAAGGGCTACGGCTAGGGGAGAAACCCCTGGCGGGTAGGCCAGGGGCAGGACCGAGCAGCTGGGATGCGAGCAGGTCCAGAGCGGTGACCGCGATGAGGCCTGGGTTCAGCACGCAGCGCTAAGGGTCCCTCAGGGGCCTGAGTGCTGTGGGTGCTACGAAGGCTGCACTTGGCCTTGGGGTGCGGGTTTGTCTGTGATGAGTTACCAATGGGGCCCTGTTTTGTCTCTTTATGGGCAGATGTTCGCAAACTCAAGTGCGTCAGGATTGCCCAGGTTAAAGTGAGTAAGTAAATCAGGCTGAATGTGGACCATAAAAGCAAGGAGGGGACGAGCTGGACAAGTGCAGGGCCCATCTAACTCAATTTCCCCCAAATTATGCACAAGCAGCCCTCTGTGCTGGCCAATAGAACACTCCAGACCGGGGCTGGAGGGAGCAGAGGCCAACACCTCTCCAGGGGAAATCGGCTAATTCTGGAACAGCATTCTCCCATAGGAATACACGAGACACCCGTGCAATTTACATTTTTTCATTAGCCGCATTAAAAACAGTGTAACAGTTAAAATGAATTGTAATAGATTATTTTACTTAACCCAATATATCCAAAATATTACCAGTCCAACATGCAACAACATAAAGATTATTGAGATACTTTTACATTCTTTTTTTATACCAAGTCTTTGGAATCTGGTGTGTACTTTACGTACATGTCAGTTCACGGGCTCTGCAACCATGCGGGGTGGTGCCTACTATACTGCACAGTGCAGTTCCAGGGAAAGGTGGGGAGCTGGATGCTACTCATTGCCAAGAGGGGGAGAGAGTTTCAGATGTTAGAACCGATCTGTGGGACTCCTTGGGGGTGTGGGGTGTATAGCAAGAAATATGAAGGGGAGCCAGTCAAGACAGAAACCTCTGGATTCAGGGAAGCAAGCCATGGCCCGAGCTGTTTCGGTCACTCAGCCATCCTTCCTGTGAGCACAGAACCCCCTTCCAGACACCGGATTGAATGTGACTCTCTCTGAACCCACACCCGCCAGGGCTGGCAGGGTTAACCAATGCTTCCAGCCCAAACAGAAGCTTTCTCCATTTCATTACCACATGCAGCTCAACCAAGGCTCTCCGTGGTCATGAAACAGCATTACAATCGACGGATCATCCCCAGCCAATGGGGGCAGAGGCCGGGCCCCTCAGCTGCTCACTGACCCCTGGGATTACCACCATTTACCCACAAGGCCGTGCTATCAGACAGACTGGGAGGCTCTCATTATCAGCCCAATTGTGCCTTCTGTTCTGTCCAGACGGCCCTTTCTAACGAAGTGGTCCAGGACCCCAACTACAAGCATCACCAGGACCCCAACTACAAGCATCTGACTGGAATCAAGTCTGTGCATCCATCACCACGTACCCTTCAGGGGGCACAGCTGCGATTTTGGTGCCCTTAGAGGGTGTGCAGAAATCTGATGCTGAAAACCATCTGCTCGCAGGATCTAATTTTGTACCTGAGAGTCCCCTGCCAAGTTTAGGTCCAATGAGATGTTTTGGTCTAATTCCTTGGTCGGCAAACTGCGGCTTGCGAGCCACATGCGGCTCTTTGGCCCCTTGAGTGTGGCTCTTCCACAAAATACCACGGCCTGGGCGAGTCTATTTTGAAGAAGTGGCATTAGAAGAAGTTTAAGTTTAAAAAATTTGGCTCTCCAAAGAAATTTCAATTGTTGTACTGTTGATATTTGGCTCTGTTGACTAATGAGTTTACTGACCACTGGTCTAATTTATTGATTTTGGTTGGAGGGGCGGGGGAGGGGGCATGTCCACCTCGTTCAAAAGGATGTTGTCTAGTGTTTTTTTGTTGTTTGAAGCTGTGTGTCTGCCTAATGGGAGTTTGGGTGAGAAAGCCTATTTCTGTGTGGTCACCCTCCTCCCGGCTGACATGCCGTCCCCACCCCCTCTGTCCCCTGCGTCCCTCTCCCCTGGCCGCCCTCTGAGGCTTTCATCCGTAATTTGATTGTCGTCACTGACACTGTCAATCTGAAACCCGGCAGCATGTCTAATGCTGGCTGGACAAGGGGACTGCAGGGAGCGCCGAGGGAGGCAGATTCATCTCGAGAAGTAGTTTTATGTAAATCGATCCTCCGGCCGAAAGCCGGAGCCAAGCATTTGCTGATTAATTAGGGAAGCGTCCTTGTTCCCGTGTCTTCTTCAGAGAGATGGCCCAAATTGAGTCCTCTCTTCTTCACAAAGACATCCCCGTGCCAAAAAGCTTTTGCAATTAGGAGATGAAACCTTGGGAGCAAGGGGGAGGCAGTGGGGGCTGGGGGTTGTTTATGGAATTGTTCTGAGGTGAAGTGTGCGCGTTTGTCCAGCCTCGTGATGCATCGCTGCCCTGGGCACCCTCATTTGCCTCCCAGATGGTGGCCTGATGGTCATCGGTCCCGGGGCATAATATCCCACAGGCGGCGGCCTGCCCGAGCAGTGATCAGCAAAATCAGGGAGGCGGAGAGTGTGCTCTCCAACATGGCTTCTGGTGGATTCCAAGTGTGTATTTTCGGTTACCGCTCTGGCCAATTTCTGTTGGGATCAGGGAGGAGGAAGCGAGTCTGTGATTGACACAATCTCTTGTGGGTGTCCCTCTTACCTTTTCTGAAAAAGAAATCTCTAGCAAAATGTCAGATCACCCAGCACTGTGGCCCTTTAACTCAGGAACTGTCCCAGCGGGAGGTCAAATCTAACATGACCAAAAGGCTAAAGGTGAGTTAGGGACCTGGGTGCAGGTAGACGTGAGCCTGGATCAGAGGAGGCTGTTTGCTAAGCTACATGCGGAAAGAAGGTCAAGCTCCTAAGGTGACATGGGCATTCCCGCTGGTACCGTCACTAAATTATTAGTTTCATGAGCTCAGAAATTTTTGCGGAGCATGAGGCCTGACACACAGCTTTAAAAAAAATGTTTGTTGAGTGGATTAAAAAATAAGCAAAAATGATTCAATGCCATTGCCTGGTTAATGGGTCATGAAGAATAAATCTCAAGCTATGGGGACTCCCCCCAACCCCAAGTCCATTTTGTCCCTCTACATTATAAAGAACTCTGGCCCTACCCCCCATCCTCTACCTCTGTCTCCTTGGCGGCATGTCCTGCTTGAGAACTAATGCCACTCAGATAAAGTCTCCAACTGGGAGAGGCGTATGAGGGAAACAGAGGCGTGGGGATGAACAGCTATGCTGGGAGCTAGGCTGAGCAGAACTCTGGAGAGAGCTGAAACCTGGCCCGAGAGAGTATGACAGGTTTGGAAATGGATTCGATCCAGAAAAGGGCCACTTGCCCGACAATGTTTCATTTCCAAGAACAGCGCCCTCCCCCCTCCCCCCCCCCCCCCCCCCACCTGCCGGGGCTGAGTCCTGGCACTCACCGAGCCTAGGCTCACACTGACAATGAGACTCTGGGACAGAGGAGGCACTTGGGCATCAAGCTACCGGGGCTGCTTGGAGGGGTGACCGGCAGCGAGAATGTTTGATCATCTGTGTCGTCATCTGCTCTGTGATTAGTCTTCTTCCCGCCAAACTGTGCAGAAGGCCTGGAAACCCACACGGAGCCTGCGCATTCGCAGAAGTCAGCTTGGGGCTGGCAGGGGAGGCGGTGGGAAGAAGAGGCAGCCCAGAGGGCTAAGGGACTGCAGTTGAAGCCACTCCCCAATTCTTACCCCTGTGACCTGCAACTTGATCATGAAGAGAGGGTTCTTGGAGCTCTCCTTTGGATCTCCTGTGTGCCTGACCCTAAGACGAATGTTCTGTAGACTGAACAACCCCTCCCTTCTCCTGGCAATACGGCCGGGGGTTACTCTTGTCTTTACTGAAGAAAGAGCAGCACGCAGGATGGGTGGGGGTGGGGAGGGATTATGCCCTGGGCTGCAGCTGCCCAGACGGATGTTGGCATTTGCAATGCAGAGCTGCAGCTCAAGGGAGCGTGGCTTGTACATGCCTGTTCTTTCCTCTAACTTTTCAAAACCCCATTAAATAAGCGAAACCTCCACGGTGAAGGTGAGATGCTATCCTGGGCCATCGGCCTATAAAATCAATACGGCTTCAGAAAGGCTCAGAATTATCTTCTACTGAAGCAGGAAAGCAATTCAGCAAGAGCTCAGCCCCCTGAGCTGCAGGGCCAGCGTCTCATCTCGAAGCAAGTGTGGAGGTATGCAGCTGCAGAGGCCATTAAGCTACATTACTGCCACAGACGACATTTCTCATTGTGGCCCCTGCACTACTTACTGTTCCATCCAAAGCAATTAGAGGTGCTGCTAATATCTCGCACCTGTGGAGTTCCTGGGCTTGACCACAGGAGAGTAGATGCTGTTCTCTTGCTTATTTATATAAAAACATCGGTTCAATAGATTTACACCAAGTTTGCAGTAAACACTAATATTTAATCCCAGCCCTGCTTCTGGCCATGTAGCTCGAAAGGCTCTAGACACGGGATGTGAGCGGAGGAGAACCCAGTGAACGGCGATGAAGGAAATAATTAGCGGCGCATGTGGGGCCATTGCCACTAGTCTTGTGCCAAATGCAGTGAAAGAGGGAAGGGCCTCCCTGGTAGGAGTGGGGAGCAGAGAGAAGGGATGAGGGCGACTTCTTCTGAAGCATCCCCTTGCCTCCCCAAGACTGCTCCTCGACCACAGCCTGAGCCACACTCTTCCTGGTAACACATTTCCGTTCGTACCTGACCCCAAGGTCCTGCATGCGGCCAAGACCCTAGGAGGGGTGAGGAACAGAAGGGAGGGCATGGCTCAGGAGTCTGGAGGACCTCGGTGTGAACTCCAGCTTTGCCGCTTGCTACATGCGGCCGTGTATGAGCCTCAGTGTTCTCATCTGTAACATGGGGACAGTGAATATGTTTATGCCAGAGAATTATGAAACGGCTAATGAACTTAGAGCTCTTGAATGCTACCTGACTTTCATAAATACTAATTATGGTGAGTCTTTGCATCTGCCTTCAAACACTGTGAGTAGAAGACAAGAAAATCCCTGCAAGTTCCTTGGCCCAGAGAACATTACACAGGAACCCTAAAACTATAAGGCAGCAATTCCAGGTCAAGTTCAACACCAACAAAAGCAGTTGTTGGGTCCCACTTGGCTTGCAGTGCCTCAAAGCTTCCCTGGGCCCTGCAGGAATCTACCAGGCTCTCCCGAGGGTGGAGAAGACGTGGTGGCAAAGATGGGGGCAGGGTTTTACAGCCACACAGCTCTCTGTAACCCAGGCAGCTGTGGGAAGGGAGGGCTGTGCAGCCGCTGCCGTGCACGGGAGAAGCCAGCAGAGACTCCCACGGATGGAAAGGCGGGCAGCTGGGGCAGCTGCAGGCACAGCCGGCAGGGCTAGACTGGGAAGTGGCCCGACCCTAACACAGGCTCTGGGCTGAGAGTAGAGTGTTGATCGGGCCTCCACTACACGAGTCAAAGAACCCTCCTCCTTCCCAAGGAAGCTGGGGACCTGGGTGAGCTGCAGGGCAGCCGGAGCCGGGCAGGAAGCAGCCCTCGGAGAGGGCAGTCACAGTGGGGACGGGAGAGGCACTTGCTACTAAAGCAAGTTCCCTGCCTGCCCTCACTCCCTGCGTAACGCCTGGGCTCTCCTTTCAGTGAGGGGTCATCGTTAGGAGGGTGACTGCAGTGGACCGCGGAGTTAGGTCGAAGCTGAGAGAAGGAAAAGACACAGTCCCATGGGAGATGCCAAAGGGGACAGCAAGTGTGAGTCCCCTCAGCAGAGGACCCAGCTGCTCCAGGTAGATGCAGTGGGTCTGTCTTCTTTGTTATCCCAAACCCAATGGAGGCCTCAAGGCTGCTCCAGAAAAGACCGGAAAGTCAGCCTCTGTGTGACGGTGGAGAGGGGCTGTCTGTGAACGAGAGGCCTTCTTTAGACCCAGCTGTAGGCGGGCAGGTCAACCCAAGCGGAGGGGGAGACAGACAGACAGACAGACAGCTATAAAGACAAGAGAGGGAGACTGAAAAACAGAGGAACAGAGAGAGAGAGAGAGAGAGAGAGAGAGAGAGAGAGAGAGAGAGAGAGAGAGAGAGAGAGAGAGAGAAAGGGAAAGACAGGCAGGCAGAGAAACACAGACCAAGAGGGAGAGAGCAAGAAGACTGACCAGTGAGACAGGGAGAGTAAAACTAGAGAGAAGAGAAGAGAAGAGAAGAGAAGAGAAGAGAAGAGAAGAGAAGAGAAGAGAAGAGAAGAGAAGAGAAGAGAAGAGAAAGTGGGAGGGAAAGGCACCAGAGAGAGGCATTTCCAGAAGAGACTGTGAAAGGCATAGAGACGCGGAGAAAGAGGCACAGGTGTGAGAGGGAGAAGCAGGATGGAGACAGGTACACACACACACACACACACACACACACACACACACCACATGGAGGAATAGACACGGAAAGGGACAGGCTGAGAGACGAGAGACAGGGAAGCAGGAGGCAAAGAATCAGGACTGCTGTGAGAAGGGGTCTGTGAGGCTGGAAGAGGCTCCTCTCCAGAAGGCCGGGCTTTCACAGGGTGGGGGGACCAAGAACGGCTGGCGGTCCAAGGTCTCTCTCTCACATCTGACTTGAAAGGCTGCTCTGGGGCGAAGGACCTGTCATCTTGGCTGTGGGGACTCTGCACTGAGCTCAGGTCTCCATCCCCAGCCCAGCTAGGTCTGCCCAGACACCCCCCTCCCCGAAAAAGTGTGCCAGCGTCCCCCTAAGCCCCATCTCCAGCTCCCAGGCCTTCTTCCTGAGGAAGGCAGACGCCAGGTCCTGGCACAGAACACTTGCGGAGGTTTCAAACTTTTTACATTACAAAGCGAGTTTTTAAAAGCGCCATAAAATTTCAAGGCAATACTTAATGTTCACACGGCAGAATATATGGATCTCTGCCCACCCCCTAGTATCTTAAGTTTACCCAGAGGACCGTTTTATTTAATTAACTTGGTGCTTTATTAATATAAATATTCTCCTATTGATCATAAGAGGGCCTGACGAGCACTCAGGCTGGGTATCCATCACCCGCCCCCTCAGCAGGGCCACTTAGTGGAGTGCTGGCTCGGAATCCAGGATAGTGGCAGGAAGTGGTCCCCTGGGATGTCTCGCAGATGGATCTATAGCGCTTTTATGGAGGGAGTCCCTTTTTTTTTTTTTTTTAAAAGATCCAGCTCCTCGCTTCTCTTAGAGCAGAAAGCATATGGAAATGAGATATGAAAATGGTCTTGGCTTACACGTATCAATTAAGCATGTCAATACCTTAATTAAATCGCTCAACTTAATGAGATTATACCAATGAATATGTTTTATAGTTATAATAGCTTTTTTGGCCACTGTTCAAAATGTCAAATAAATTGTAAAAAGGGGATTAAAAAAGGACATAATTGACATCCTGAACGGAAGCCAGCTTTTTTCCTTCCTTCCTCCTTTATTCATGTGGTTTTGGAGAATATATATTTATATATAAATGGACTTCATAATGGATTGGCTTTTCAAGAGTCTTTTTAATCCTTCAATTTTAAACATTCTTATCGACTTTTTCTAAGCCTCGAACCCTGAACCTGCAGATGCGCTACTTCCTTCCCGTCCTCTGGAGCTTGCTTTTTATACAACCTCAAGGAGAGGTCCCTGGTACCCCCCCTGAAGAGGAAACACACCCTCTGCCCGAACAAACAAAATTCCAAACAAAGCCGGGAACGGGGTGAAAAGGCTCTGCCCCTGAATGAAAACACCGGCTGGAAGTAGTGGTCACCTCTCAGGTGAGAGCCGGGGTTAAAAGCCTGTTTTCTCCACTGAACAATGCGGCAAAGGCATCATGAGCCTCCCTTCTTTCTTCTTAGACTCTCCCTGAGCTTTTCTAAACCGTTTTGAATCAATCGTTTCGGCATAGCACTGCACACAGCCTATCACCCTAAGGAGAGGAATCCTAGACTTGTACAAACAGAGACAAAACCTGAGAAGGAAATCATGGAGGAAGGGATGGGGTGTCCGCACCTGTTGAGGATTGTCTCAGTAAGTTACAGACAGATGAGCAGAGTACCGCCACGCAGGCTGAGTCACTATCCAAAACTGGGGTTGCAGAAAAGGAAATGAAGGTGAAGACAGAAGTGATTTGGGGACAGCCATCTGAAATACACAAGTGCATTTAGAGCCTTGGTTAAGTACTCTGGTCCTGAAACCTCAGCCAGGCCATCCGGTTGGACGCTGCCCTAAAGCAGGTGACAGGCAGCTGGATGTGGGTGCCCCTGAGGCTCTAATGTGTGAGGGCTGGATCTGTGACCCCATGTCCTTCTGCGGCTACCCCACTCCCAGATCCTGGGGAAGGATGGCTCCAGAGTCTCTGGAGAGAAGCAAGAACCCCTCAGCCTTGCCAGCTTGATTTCCTTTGTGAAGCCCAAACAGGGGAAAGGACCAAACCTTGACCATTGTTGGATACTGATCAGAATGAAGCATCTTTGCTCAGAACCCATGCTGCTTAACAAATGTTAGCGCTACAAGGTCCAACCTTCTTGGTTTGCAAATGGCAAAACTGAGGTCCTGAAAGAGAGAGGACCTGTCCAGAGTCACACAGCCTGGGGCAAGGCAGGACCCTGCCTGTGGAGAGGGCTCCTGACCATTGCCTGTTGCCTGCGCTGTTCCTGTTTTTACTGAGGGGCAGAGGGGCGGGAGGTCTGGGTGCAGCCGCTGTCATTTTCCTGGTTGCCAGGGAGAACCTGGCTGATGTGGCCAAGTGGGTCTTCCTCCTTTGCGCTCTCTCTGCAACACACTCTGCAACATGTGACGAGCCCTCTGAATGCTCTGCCCACATTTAACATAGATTCATCCACCCGTCCATTCATCCACCCACAAACATTTATTGGGTGCCTACTATATGCCAGGCACAGTGCCAGGCACAGGGATAGGTAGTGAACTGGCTCTTTGTTCATGGAGCTTATAAAATTGTAGGGAAGACAAACATAAGGACACAATGTTATACAGATGAGTATTTATCATTCAGTCAGAGGCTATGAAGTATGAGGTGCTTGTACGGCGGGGACCTGTATAATAGGAGACCTCAATCCATGCCGAGCAGCCAGACAAAGGGAACCTCCAATGGACGCATGAGAGGTGAGTAGGAATCACGCAAGGGAAGACTGTGCCACCGGGGCGGGGGCGGTGGTTCTCAAAGTGCCGCCTCTGGACCAGCAGCTAGTGTCACATAGCACATGTTGGAAACTGGAATCCGCAGATGTAATCCTAGATGTCCTAGGTTAGAAATTCCGGGGGTAGGGAACAGCCCCCTGTGGTTTTTATTTTCCCCAAGAAAGTAATTGTTTTGATTTTTCCAGTGAAAATTTAAAAACATACACAAAAGTAGAGAGAACAGCATAATAAACATTAACTTCAACAATTATCAATATTTTGCTAATTTCATTTCCTCTATCCCCCCTCACATATACACACTTTCTTTTTTTCTTTCTGGAATATTTTAAAAGCAAATCTCGGACATCATGTATCTCAGTCTTCATTCTAACCAATAAGGACTTACTGGTATGCAACCATCTAGCCTTAGGACACCTAACGAAAGTAGCAAGTCCTCCAAGGTGGTTTGTAGTCTAGGTCTGACCAAGTCCGGGCACTACACGTGAGCCACCCGTGTTTTATTTTTTTATTTTTTATTTTTTTAAATATATTTTATTGATATTTTTTACAGAGAGGAAGGGAGAGGGACAGAGAGTTAGAAACATCGATGAGAGAGAAACATCGATCAGCTGCCTCCTGCACAACCCCCACTGGGGATTTGCCTGCAACCCAGGTACATGCCCTTGACCGGAATCGAACCTGGGACCTTCCAGTCCGCAGGCTGACGCTCTATCCACTGAGCCAAACCGGTTTCGGCGAGCCACCCGTGTTTTAAACAGGTCCTCTGGGGACGCTGATGCGGGTGGGGGTTGAGGACCCTTGGTGTCGTGCATGCTGGGAGAGGGCGCATGTGGCAGGACGCAATTCAGCACACAGCATGCGTGATCTGAGTGTGGCCAGCAGGGGCTGGGGGGAGGGTAGTGGCTGAGAGGAGGCGGGGGAGACAGGGGTAGTGGCAGGTGGGATCAGGTCTGGACTCCATCCCAGGACAGGAGAGCCACGGAGCGGTCTAGGCAGGGAGAGGAGTGTTCTTCACTGAATGCCGACCAGCGTCCTACAACTAAACCAAACAGACCGACAGGAGGCGGCCGTCCCCAGGCTGAGGTGGAAAGCCAACGAAAACCAGCTGGCATTCCCACTAATTAACATTTACAGGTAAACTTTCACTTAAAGATCCACAGACTGTCCCTCTCTCACCGCGAACCCCTTCTGCATTTGGTTCTCTGCAGGGAGACCCACACACCCAGTGGGGCAGGAGGTGGACGGATGAAGAACTCAACAGCAGTTGCTCCCCAGGGGTGTGGCTGGGGCCCCTGGAAACCCAGCATTCTCTCCCAGCACATTCCCTCTGTCAGGGCTTATCTGTCTCAGCATTTTCCACCGAGTTACTAACCTCTCGGTCATGTCATCCGAGGAGGGAGTTGGGTCCCGCTCTCCTGGGCAGAGGGCTATGGCATTGCCCCCTGATCTCGGTGTCATGGAGAGCCAGGCAGGACCCCTGAATCCCTTGCTCTTGGTTCTAGCTGCCCATTGCTGCCCAGGCAAAAAGAGGGCACTTGTGGGGGATGAATGACCTGGGGACCAGAGGGCATGGCTGGAGCACGCTGCCCCTTCAGGGCCCTCCTCAAGTCCCAGCCCCCTCTGTCCTTTCTGCCATTGCCCGTGACCCAGCCTTACCACCTACCCCTTCCTACTCTTTGTAAATATCAGTCACCACGGGGGTCCTGCCAGCATGCTTTCCTCTAGTCCTGTGGGTTAGAAATGACCACCTAATGCAGGATTTTGGTGAGTGGCATTTCCATGGTGCCAAGATGTGCAAAACAGAGGTCCGGTGACCCCGGAGCTGGCCGGGCTGCGCCTCCAAGCTTGGACAGCTTGAGCTTGACCACCTGCCCTGATTGCTCGGGAGGAAGCGGAGGCACAGAGGCCCATGCCGGATCTGAGGCACCCAGCAGGAGGGTGCTGTCACAGCCTGTGGCTCCTGCTTCTGGTCCTCTGTTCCCCTCACTCGGTTTCCAGAAGCTTCGAAAGGCTCAGAGCAGGGGAGATGGGACCCAATGCATATTCTCAGTTTTGCCTCATCTGCACTTGCTGGGACCACACATTCTAGGTAAGAAAAACGGCATTTCATTTCCCTCGCAGCCTTTCCTGTTAAGTTTGCTTGGGGTAATAGACTAGTGAGAACCGCCGCCCCACCTCCACCAAACAGCTTAATTCTCCACTCCCCAGTCTCAGTGTGCTCACAGCAGTAAAACTGTACGCCCCTCTAGAGGAAGCTGCGAAACTTTAACCATCCCGACTCTCACCTCCTCTTTGGGGCTAATCCGGAAAACTATCCTTTAGAAATAATCATGATAATAATAATAATAATGGTAATAATACCTCGCATGTACATAACCAGCACTTATCCCATTGCAAGTATTCTTCTAAGCATTTTGACATAGGTTTCTATTTCTCTTTTCTATCAGAACAGAATAAAACCTCCTGGACGTCACTGCAAAATGCTGATTCCAGCTCTGGGGGCGGGCACAATGGCAGGGGGCGGATTGCCGTGGAGATAATAGTCCTGACAGACACACGTGCATAACTGGAGGGACCCGTAACCAAAGGCCTCATGCACTGGTCTCTGAGGGAGGGCAGTTGCTATAGTTTTGGCAGCACAGGAGTGCCCTGAGCTGGCACAGAAGTTCTAGATAATCCTGGGGTCCCTCCGCGTTATCATCTCACAACTTTCTTTGAAAAGATGGAGATTTCCAAACCCTGCCCTCAATAGGGAGGCAACCAAAAAGTACCATGAAATCCTGGGAGTCCTGGCTTACGTCAGCACTCATACTTCAAGAGACTAACAGCTGATGAGCACCTACTATGTGCTGGCTCCAATGTCAAAAACAATAATGAAGGTACTGCAGTTCCAATCTTACCTATGAGGACACCACAGTTAAATACCAGGGGCAGAGAGCAAAGAGGAGTGAAGACTGAACGTGTCTGTCTGACTCCAAGATCCTTGTGCTGCCATTGGGAGACCACACCACGTACTCGGAGGAACCTGGTTCATCACAGCCATGCTGCCCCCTCGCTCCCTCCCATACCAGCCAGTGAGAAAGAAGGATCGCCATAGGTGCCCATGAGCACAAAGGAGATGTCTAGACTTTTCAACCTTGGAAAGAAGAAGATATCTTCCTGGTTAAACATTGTCAATTATCCTGGAGTGAACTAGAGCTTTACTTCAAAGCATTTCACGTATTGGGGCCCCACTAAAGCCTTAGCATTAACAAGGTGTCGGGGTACAGAAGAGGTTGAAGAGCCAGTCTTTTCGGAGAGTTTAACTCATGTCCCAGGTCATGCAGCATAAACTCACACGGGGAAGCTGGTTTCTGAGTAAGCTCTAGGTTGAGACATTGAGTGTTAGAAAGCAAAACTTTAAGGGGGAGAAGGGTGGATAGCTAACCAAATACAAGGGGCTGGTGAGGACTCGGCTGGGATGCTAGAAACAGCAAGCCCAGAATCCTAATTATCAGCAAGTCCTAATTTCTGCCCACACCCCTCAGGGTCGGCAGAAACAGCATTAGCTGTGTTCTCTCATTAAGAAAATAACACCCCCCCCACTCCTTCCCTCTATATTTGAACATTCAAGAAATGAAAGAAGAATGAAAAAGAATATCTTAACACATCATACCAGGCTACTATGCTTAAAAATACGGAAGGCATCAGCACTGCCAGACCACATGAAAACGAATGGCTGGTTTGGTGCGACCCTTCGTTGCCTTGGCGTTGCCCATTGTCTCCGGCAATAAAAGAACATCATGGGCAATTTACTGGGAGTGATTCTCAAACGAACCGCATTTGCTGAGAGGAGCACATTTAGCATTTGGTGGTTCATATATGGGAAACATTACTGCTCTGGAAAGGAGCTTAGAATAAGTGAGATTTAGAGCCCAGGGGATAAAAAAACCTGAGAGTTTAAGTTGAATTTTAAAAAATGCAGGCATTCATTATGGTCTGTGCCTGGTTATGGGCACAAAGGCAAGTGCATCAGAAAAGCTGTCTAGACCCCAAGCCCTTAATGTGGTTATTGCTACAGCGAGGAGTGGGGCTGGAGAAGAGGGTTAAGGCAAATTGCCCACATTTTTTTCTCAATTAAAAAAAAAACAGGTGAAAAATATATGACCAAAAATGTATACTTAAAACCTCTTGATAGTTCTATATTTTAAATAATTTTTGTAATAAAGTTGATATGAAAGGGAGTGGTTGCACTTTCAGAGTCCCTTGTACTGTCCCTGGGAGCAAGGGAGGGCTTTTTTATACTTTCCCACCAAGTATTTCAAGCCTCTAGGCTCCAAGTGGCTGGTGCCAGCCGCCTGCTCTGCCAGTCCTGGGTCCACGCAGAACCACAGCTGTGAGTGAGCTGGGGGCGTGGCCTCGCCTAGGACCTCAGGCCGACAGGCAGCCCATGGGGCAGAACTGCCCGCGATCCTCTCCCCTCGTCTGTGCTGCTGGTCGGTTGGTGCAAGTTTCCCTACCACCCCCCAGTCAGAGGACCTTTCTTTCTTGTTTCCCTGGGACCTGCATGAGTGCAGGTGCAGCCTTCTTCTTTGCAAAGTTCTTGTTTCCACTACACAGGCACCAGCAGAGATGTCGTGAAAAGTTTGTTAATCAGAAGTTATTCAATGGTATTGAGGTGTGGCTGTGCATGTGCAAGGACCTGGCCAGGGAGGGAGGAGCACCAGCCGGGTGCAGCGCCATCGACTGTGAGCTCCGGTGCCGAGAGGATGGGTGCCTTTTACTTCCTTCTGTCTGACGCTTGCTCATGTCCAGTTTGCTCCAGTCCCTTCAATGATGGGATCAGATGTATAATAAACAAATCTATTGATTATGCCTTTAAGGCAATATACGTAGAATGAAGACATTTTGGAAAATATAGGCAGGTAGAAGCAATTACCTATAATATTTCCTTTCAAAATAACCACTGT
Source organism: Plecotus auritus (assembly GCF_963455305.1). Taxonomy (NCBI): domain Eukaryota; kingdom Metazoa; phylum Chordata; class Mammalia; order Chiroptera; family Vespertilionidae; genus Plecotus; species Plecotus auritus. Next base: position 8,268,796 of record NC_137773.1, on the reverse strand, counting down.
AAACAATCAGCTTGCTTCATCTTCTATTCCTAAGTTTTTTGTGTATGTATGTTAATACACATACACATATACATGTAAGTAAATACACATATTTAGAGAGCGAGAAGGGGAGAAAGCTTTAGCTTTGTTCTCCTCTCATTTAATGCACAGGGTGGGGAAAAGACTCTGCATTGTACACCGCTTGTATTATTTGGATTTTGAGCCATTTGAATGTATTGCCTACTTTAAAATAGATTAAAATGAAATAGAAGTCCACATTGCATCAAGCATCTCCCATGCTCTTCTTTTTACACGGTTGTGCTGTGTTCTTTGCAAATATTCTAGAAGGGACAGTGGCCAGGTCAGTCAACACATCAGTGGTGGCCATGTCCCCTTGCTCCTCCTGATCTTCTGACAGCCTTGCCCCATCTTTCCTCCTAATCTGCCCGCGTGGCACGCGGCCCACGGCTTGGTCTGTGGGGGGGGGGGGGGGCTGAGGGCAGGTTTCTGGCAGAGCTGATGTCACTCGATGGAAATGTGTCCTGGTGTCGAGAAGGACGAGGGGAGCAGGAGGACGGAGACGCCGAAGAGCCTAAATGAACAGCGTCTCTAATTCCCACACCTCCCACTACGTACTGCTAAACGGAACCTGGACAGAGTGCTTGGGCTCATTCCTTCAACGGTGGCTCCTGAGACCCTTTCCTCCTATGACAGGGATTTGGGGACACCTATAGCTACGGTAGCAAACGGTGCAAAGAAACACAGGAAAGTACCAGCACGAAACAAAAACAAAGCAAAACAGCCGGGAATAATAGACTAAAGCAGGCCAGGTAATAAAGTGTGCTGCCACACATTAAGAAGGAGAGAGGAATTTCAAACCTCTGTTTCAAATGAAAATGCTCCCCAGGTTTGCCCTGCGGAGGAACTGCAGACACCTCTTACAGAGCGCGCCCCCGCAGCCCTGGGAAGAGGCTCCCCAGCGGTGCTCACTACCCCAAGCCTTGATTTGTGGCCTCCCTGACAGATAAGGAGGCGACGTGGCAATCACATCAGGGTGCCCGCCCAGTCTTTTCGCTTTTTCTCCCAATACGCTCATGGGTTTCTCTAGCGAACCCCTATACACGCAGACAGCCATCCTCAGCCACACGTCCATCACGCCCGTGTGAGTGCGAGGAGCCAGCATCTCGGCCGGCAGGGGCTCCGCCCCGAGCTGTTCTCACACAGAGGACCAATATTTAGGCCAGACTTTTACTTTGCAGCAGATGTTGCACTTCCTTTAAAAAAAACACCACAAAAACAAAAAAAAAACAGCAACACTGAGCCAACGTTTTAAAATCCTGAAATTCCTATAAACATCTGGATGTTGGGCTATTCGCAACAACTTCAAACATCCATCCGCCTGACCCCGTCTCCCACGGCACGAGGCTGGTGGCGGCTGCCCTCTGTGGACAGCGCAGGCGGTTTTGGTTGCGAGTTCAGCCTCCTCCACAGAAGTCCCTGTTGCCTCCTGACGTTAAGGTCCCTCCGTCCGCTGCCATTTGTCATGGAACTTGCATGGTTGTTCTTTTGGTCAGAGAGAAAGACATCTATTATGCCTCCCACTTCACTCAATGACTTTACTTAAAGGCATTTGAATTGCACTCCCCGGCCGCGAGTTCTGAGACTGTGGCCTAAAGATTTATTTGGGCATTACCGAGAGTAAGACACACAGGGAACAAAAGAATGCCCCCTGCTTTCCTCCCCACAGAGGCGGTGCCCTAACAGCCCCTTCTTGCATCAACACCGGGTTTCTCATCTGGGTGGGAGCGTGTTCGAAGGGACTAAACTCACGGTCCTCGGAGCCAAGATGCTGACCCTGACCACCTAGACTTGGCTCTGCAAAGAAGCCGGCCTTCCCCTTTGCACGATTTGCTTTAAACCCATTAACCTAATTTGTTACAAATGTGCATCACTTCCCTCCTTGTTAAGCGGGGACAGATCGGCACATGATTTCAAAGCCGAGAGAAGCACATAATCAAATGATTTTGTGCAGAGAACCAAACCATCTGGGCTGAAAACAAGCGTCTTAAAATAATTGCCTCCCCCCGCCCCGCCTTGGTGGCTACATTAGAGTACTCGGTTCTCTGGCTGAGTCAGTGCGCCATGTAGATGCAGTCTGTTTATTTACGTGGGAACGACACTGAAGGCTCAGTGTGTAACTTACTCTCTGCTGTCACAGAGCAATCAACGTCAAGACCAAAATATCTAAATGAGCAGAATTTCCATTACATTAGCTTGCTGCTGTTGTTTAAAGAAATGTTTTTATCCATAAACACACACATACACACACATGTTTATGTAATGACCTACATGCATCGGTATGTTTACACACTTACACACATACACACATATTTGGCCACACGTCGGGAATGGGTTAAACCAGGGGTGGGCAAACTTTTTGACTTGAGGGCCACAATGGGTTCTTAAACTGGACCGGAGGGCCGGAACAAAAGCATGGATGGAGTGTTTGTGTGAACTAATATAAATTCAAAGTAAAGGAGCAGAGGGGAGAGGAAGAAAACCCTCCGCTCTTTCGGCTCCGCGGGCCGGATAGAACAGCCAAACAGGCCGGATCCGGCCCGCGGGCCGTAGTTTGCCCACGGCTGGGCTAAACCATCAGGCGCACTCCCCAGGCTGGATGCTGATAACAAATGGGTCTATGCACTCTATCAAAGTGACCTCGGCGAACCGAACCTCTTTGAAAGCACAGCGAGGTGCTGTCTCCTTAAGAAGGGATCCGGAGCCCTGCCTACGAGACAGAGGGGTGGGGGGCGGTTGCAGCCCTCATTCCCCTTTTGTGAAGGAAACACGAAGGAAAATCTTAGACCCCGGCAAAGGAGAGTGCAGCCTGATGCTCCACACCAGGCACAGAAGCTGAAGCAGAGAAAGCTGTGATGAAGGCCCGCTTCCTCTCTCCAGCCCTCACTCTCGTCGCAGCCGGACTCCCCAAGACAAATGGTGCACGTTAATTAAATACCAAATGGTTAATACAAACACGTGTGAAGGACTCTTATTATGTAGGTAACAGATACGTGTGTGTTCGATGGCAGGGCGTAGTTGTGAATAATTTATAGGGCATCCGAGCTGTAGTGCCTGCCCCCTTGGTGCTCACCCTCTCTGTACCGTTTCCACAAGCTGGGACAGCCCGGGCCCGGGGCGGGCAGCTGCTCTGTGGTGTGAACTTACTGCCTATGACTTTTCCTGGGCCCCCAATGAGCATGCTTTTAATGAGGAATCTCTGATTAAAAATGGGGTTTTGCAAAACCTAGATTAGAGGCATAGCTTAGGAAGCTTTCTCTTGAAACGGTCTCACCACACGCTAAGTCCTGTTAGCTTAACGAAAGCACATACGTGCACTCCAGCCCTAAGAAGGGGCCATTCCCTAAGCATCCTCCCATTACCTTTCCGGCCCCTGATCTCAGAATAAAGGAGGTTTACATTAGATGGCACATTTGATGAAAGGCTTAGAGCGTAGCAGAGTCAGGTGCGAGTCTGAGCTCCATCACTTTTTAGAGAAACATTCTCCTCCGCGGGTCTTAGCTCTCCTGTCTCACCCACCTTGGAGAACCTTGGAGAGGATTCGATGTAACAATGTTTTAAAACCGCCTGAAACCCAGACTCTGCATGCATAAACACTCGCTGAGCTGGACCACCGTCACATCTCTGGATTAACTTTCATCTGCACAACCACCGCTAGTTGTCAAGCACTTAGTATGCACCAGTGTTTACATCTCTTCCCCACTTAGCAGCCAAGTAAACCAGGACCCCTGAGGCCAGGGAAGCCTCGTGCCTGCCGCACAGCTGGGAGGTGGAAGCGTGAAGAATGAGAACCAGACCGTCTGATGGCCATCTGCTGCCGCTGCGCGTCCTCTCTCTTGATTTATCTCTCTCGATTTCCCTCTCTCTCTCCCTACACAGACCCACACAGCTCCAGGAAAGCTTGGGTGAGTATTACACACAAACTGACCGCTGCCTCTGCACCATCCCCTGTAATCCTTACAGCGCCTCAAGGATGTATGTTCCGCGCTGGACAAACGAGGTAACTAGGATGCATACACTTGCCCAGGGCTCCTCAACAGGTGGCTGAGCTGGGCTGTACGCCATGGCCTGTGGCACCAAAGCCCGAGAACTTCTGCTCTCAGCCTCGGCTCCAATACTCTGGTCCTGCCCATCCTTTCCCCACGCTCCTTTGAGCCGAACCCGCCAGCATGCGTGCGCTACGGTTCCTTGGCCTAGAAATGCCATCCCTCCCTGACCGTCTCCGGACAGTAGATTGTCTTTTCTATTGGGGCACCAAGGGCCCAACAGCCAAGATAAGCATTCAGTTACAGACTGCTGCTGAAGCCATGTTGGATCTAGTGGACTTTTCTCCCTAAGCTGACGGTGAGCTCCTTCCCGCTGCCTGCACTTCAGCTGCACCCGCCAGGGGTTCGCGCCCCCAGAGCGCAGATATCGGTGGTAATGCAACTGGCCACTGCTGGCTTGAGAAGCACTCTGGTCCTTTCGTTCCGGGCCGGACGACCGGATTAAGTGAGTTTCCTCTGACCCAGCTGCTTTATTTGAACCTCAAACTTGTTTATGAATTCAATGTTAAAAAAATGAACCCTTGTCTGTGATTTAAAAAAGGACGAGATGGATAGAAAATAAAAAGTGAAACCCATCTCTTTCTCCCTCACTCTGATTTCTACTCTCTTCCTCTAAAGATCTTAACATCGTCTTATGCATCTTCTTTGAAAATGGAATATATCTACCGGCATATAAACATATTATTTAAAATAGCTCCGAGTAAGAAAATGAGATACACACTGCTCTACATTTCCCTTCTCTAACTGAACTATAAATGTAGCTGTACCCACACAGGTAGCTCTATCCCTCTCTTGTAAATGGCCACATACTACCTCTTGCTCTTATGGGCATGCCAAAAATTATTAACTGATCGCCTATTGAAGGGTGCTCCCAGTTTTCTGTAGGGACAGTGAACTTCAAGGCACATATATTTTGGGAAGAGATCTGTTAGAAAAATTCCTAGCAGAGCAATTGCTAGGTTTAAAAGGGTATATGCACTTAAAATGCTGATATGTATTTCCCAAGGGGTCTCCAAAAGGGCCCTCATTCTATTTAGCTTGAGTAGTTCACACTGACTCCGTAGGAGGTCATGGTCCCCAAGGAGGCTCTGAACTCCAGCTAGTGCCGTGGGCAGCATCAGAATCTGCCCAGGGTTTGGGGAAAATGGACTCTTGGTCTGAGAGGACCCAGCGGCGGCAGCATTAAGCTGTCACTGCACGTAGAAAATGCAAAGTATACCCAGAACGGGCACCTTCCCCTAGCGATGCGACTCCTGCGGCTCCGCAGACTCTCTGGGCACAGCCTCCCGGGGCCTGAGGATGAGCACAGTGGTCCTCCTGGGAGGGAGGGAACCTGGCTTCTGGTCCCAACTCTGCCCCTCACGTTGGCGTTCCATGCTCTGTACTTTAATCTCCCTGTTATGACACAGGTGGACTCGGGGTCAGAAACTCAAATATTCACAGGAGGAGGCGGAGAATGGAATACGGGGCTGGTGCAGAAGGCCTGAGCCCTGTCCGAGGACCGAGCCAGGCTCCACAGAGGCCCACGCGGGTGGACAGAGGGCCCACTGCCGCCAGTCTCCCAGTTTCCCGTGGGAACCCAGAAATGCAGATTTCCTACAACATTTCTGGATTTCATCTTTTAGATTTTTAAGTGCTAGAAACAAATTAAAAATTTTAAAAGTTCTATTTTATATTTAATATACAAAAATCCACGACTTCACAATAATACTAAAAAAGAAAAAGTTTAAGAACTTCATTTGTCACTGCTATGCAACACTTGATTCTGAAAACTGGTAGCTAAAGAGAAAGAATCAAACATTGATCGGGTCTTTCCTGTAGGAACTGTACTTGAAGGTGACCAAATGGCCCATATGAATTCTAATAGATGTAAATAGAACGGTAGGGAAAAAATCATTTAGTAACCATCCATTAAATAATTGATTCAGGCAATAGTGATCAATGGATGCTAAAACCTTGAAGTTAAAGCTGGATTCCCAGGGTGCAAATAGACACGGAGTATTGCTGGTAGGGAGGGTGGAAAAGCGACTTTACAATGGAGGGATCAAACCATCGATCCATCTTAGCAGGAGAGCAGTGAAACAGTGTTAGCATCCTGAGCTGGTCCTCTGAAATACACAGTGTCACTTGTGGACTAGTCCCATAAAAAAATTTAAACCCGACTCTAAACAAGCCTAATTAACGAGTTGCTAAAAATATGGGGGACTGAGGAACGAGTTAGACTATAGCATGGAGAAGCCAACAGAAAAATCCAAAAGGTGGAGCATGCTTCAGGGTCAGGTTGCCTCAAGTCAACTGCATGAAAAAAAAAAAAAAAAAAAAAAAGGAGAAGAGGAAAAAGAATCTGGTTTTGAAAAGGAGAGTTTAGACCATCGCTACCCAACTGGAATATAATATGAGCCACGAACGTGAGCCACATATGTAATTTAAAATTTTCTAGGCGCCACATTAAAAAAAGTAAGAGGAAACACATGAAACATATTTACTGATATATTTTATTACACCTAACACATCCAGAGTATTCCACATGTAATCAATGTAAAGTTGTTAGGGAGAGATTTCACATTCTTTTTGGGCACCGTCTTGGCAATCTGGTGTGTATTTTGCATGTATGGCGCATCCTAATTGGGACTAGCCACGTTATAAGTGCTCATGAGCCACACGAGTCCAGAGGCTCCCGCAGTAACAGCACCATTCCAGACGGAAAGACGCACAGCCACTAAATGCGGCGTTTGAGTTGAGGTTTGAACAGAACTGTCCAAAATTATGTTAGGATAATTGGAGGACTGGATATTGGATAACAGTAAGGATGTATTATTCATTTTGTTAGGTGTGATAATGGCATGGCTTGTAAGAACATATTTTTACTTTTCAGTGAGGGTCACTGAAATATTTAGGTGCAAAGTGTCACAATGTCCATAATTTTAAAACCCTGTGGCAGAATTACAACCACCATCCCACAAAAAGCAGAAGATCCTTAACTTAAATCTAGGTGATGGCTACATGAGGGGTCTTAAGTATGGTGATCTATGAGGTCTCTTCCAGAGGAACGTTTGAGGATGCGGGTTGCATGTCTGCCTTTGAATTCCATCGCTCTGGGAAAGGAGAGAATAATCAGTAAGCAGAGAACTCTCACTAACAGGGCTCTTTGCTTTTCCTTGGAAAAAGGACCTTTGATCCTACAGTAAGGAGGCTGTCTGCCGAGGCCACACACACACACACACACACACACACACACACACACACACACACACACACGGCTGCCGCTGAGGAAGCAGGACCCCGTGAAGTCAGGACCCGGCTGAGTTCGGAGCCAGAGGGTGGGGGCCCCTCTGGGCGCCAAGTGCGTCACTTACCGGACTCCAGGCAGGGCGCATCCAGCACTGCCCTTCATTAGCACTAATGGAATTTCGAGGTCAATGACCAGTCATAAACATCAGCCCTAAATTAAGTGTATCCAAGGCTCCTTGCCCAGAGGATTTTTTTCTTCTTTCTTTTTTAAAAGCCAAGTTGCTCGGGAGATAGGGGAGTGTCAACAACACAGTTAACCTTTCAGATGAAAACATTATCAGTTCTATTGATTTAGATCATAACTTCCACTTAACTCATCAAAACGGATTGCCAATTTTAGAAATAATGCATTTCTCAGTCTTAAAGAGTTTTTTTTTCTTCTTCTTCTTCCCCATCTCACTTTCTCCAGGTAACTTTCTCTCAGCTCCGCGGGGGGAGCCTTATCCAGGAGATAGGCTGGGTCCAGACTGCTGACAGTACAGAATGGCACCCCCCCCCCCCCCCACCGCCTGTGGAGCCTCGAATTACGGATAGCAGCTTCTCTGCCCGGCATTCCCCCTCCCGTCACCCCCATCCTTCCCAACAGCTGGGAACAGCCTGCAATCCTTGTCATACAACCTGACGAATATGCTCAACTTCAGAGGTACAAAGGAGACAGAAATAAATGAAAGGATCGCTAAGCCGGAGTTTTCCTTGCCCTTCAGTGGGATAAGGAGTAACTAGAACCAGACGGCCACCAGCATCATCATGAGGGCCTGAGAGACACTAAAAGAATCTGAAATCAACACCCTCTCTAAGGTCAAATGTGTGGTGAGCTCAGGTTCCAGGCCAGAGGCAACAGCAACTCCTAGCTAAACTGAGACGCACAAGGCAGATTTTTGGCGGCTCCACACCCCTCCTGCCCAGCTGGGTCTGGGGCCTGTGCTTGGCTGGATACATCAGCTGGGTTCCTTGCCCACTTCCCACTCTGTGTGGTGCTGCAGGCAAAGGAAGAACTGGTTCCCTGACATCAATGACAGTCAAAGGCCCCTATTTGTTTTTTATTGCAACTCCGTGCTGAAGAATTCCAACCAGCACTCCAAACAAGGCACATCTCGCTGCAGACAGGAATGACAATTTTTTTTTTTTTACAAGATTCTGTCAGTGTTGATGAAAAATGGCCATGACCCTTCCACCACGGCCCCGTGGCTCCCCGCCAGCCTTCTCTAAGTCCTGGGGTCTGTTGTAATGTCTCCTGGTTCCCATCAACAAACAAAAACCCGGTATTGGTCTTTGGTCCACATTACCTGCAGAAGCACACCCTCCAGGGTGGAAGGGTTTGGCGTGTGAAAATCTAATTTTGCTTTGGAGAAGCCAAGGAGTCCTCTGAGATGCTATTGTGCGATTCTTTCCCCGCTGGCAGAAAGGGTTAGCTTTATCAAGCTAATACGGTCTCCTCCTCCAAGACAGGCCAGCTCTGACTTTAAACAATCCATGCATAAATAGCTCAGCTTTCCCCCAAGTCTTCCCATTCATCCCAGCGGAGGAAGGAGGGAATATGGATTATCATTTTGATTACAAATATATTTCTATCTAGGGGAAGATCTCCAAAGGGCTAAAGTCACCTCTGTAAATGTAAACAGTCTCCAGTTAGCCCTGAAGAGTTAAAGCCTCCTTTTTTTTTTTTTTTTAAACATCCTGGAGCTTCAAAGATGTTATATTAGACAGATGTCACATTGATATAATAAACAGCAATGCCAAATCTAATGAATCAGGGGGAAAGAGAACCACATGCTGAGATTTTTTCAGATGAAATCAGGTAATGACAGGGAAGAAAAATGAAGCCGCATTTAAAAACGGCTCGAGAGTCCAAAATTCAAGGTGTGGAGAGAGCGACTTGACTAGGCACTGCATTCAGTTTTCTACCTATGCATTTCTGCCTGATGTTCTGATTTGGGTGAAAAGGAAAGAAAATGGAATTCAAAGGGTCCCCGGGGCCGGTCCTACTTTGGTAAAGGAAGTTGGTATTCCAGTTGTCACTGAGGCCCCAGCCACGTCCAGGGCTACACTAAGGTGAGGGCTGTTGAAGATGTTTTATAGGAGGTTTGTGAACCCGATTTGTGTTTCCAACAACTTCCTGGCACTTGCCATTAATTATGGTCAGGTGGGAGGACTCGGCGCTCAGCGGCGTGGATCCGGGACAGCCGTGGCAGCGCACATCGGGCCTGGAGGAGACGGCTCTTCCTAAAGCTCTTAGAGGAGGAGATGCCGTGACCTCAGTGAGGCATTCAAGGTCACACATGGGCGGCAAAGCTGTTCTTCTTATCTGGCTCAAAGAACTCTCGCTTTAATTCGTGTCTGTCTCGTTTTTTCTTAAAAATGTTCCAATGACACATCCACATCCTCCTCAAAACAAACAGTAAGACGTTTCCCCCCGCCCCCCCGCCCCCTTCCAGGATCACTTAGCAATCCTATGCAAATAGAGTGCGTTCAGACCCTTTGCCCCAGCCATTCCCCCTCCGGACACTCATCCTATAAACAGACTCAGAGTAATGTGCAAAGGTCTGTGCAAAAGATGTGTGCTGCCCCATTGTCTCAGCATGTAGGAACAGTTTCTGCCTCCAACCATGATTACCTGGTTAATGCGAAAGGAAACTCCAGTGCATTAGAGAATAGAATACCATGCCGTTTATGTAAAGAGAGGGGTGTTCTGACATGGAAACAGCCATGACATACGGTGAAGTGAGACAGCAAACCTCAGAACTCCATTCATTACTCACAGACGCTTTCTGGAAAGACACCCAAGCTTTTAATAACAGCTACTTCTGTAGAGAGGAATATAGGAGGGGACAGGGACTTTTAGTTATAAGTTTAGGTAATATGTACTTTTTAAAAAACAAAAAATATTATTACTTTTATAATGAAAAACTTTAGAATAAAGTCCCCGACTTGAATAAAGATAAATCGACTCACACGTTAGGCTTTTCCTTTCTGGATTAAACACCACCAAAGTGCTTTAATTTTCAACAACAACAATAATAATATAATGATAGTGGATTCTGTATATTAATTATTTAAAATCACTTCCTCATTGATAAAAAGTGGGAACACAGAAGTGAAGAACCTTTTCCATGCCACGTTTTGGTGACTTACCCTCCATTTGCTATAATATGCTTTCCTCTCTTCAGAGACCGTAGCTTTGAGAAGAGGCCGTGCCCATAATCCGCGCACACTAAGCACTTTCAGGGGTTAAAATCACGTGGGGGTTTGGGCTTTTACTACATGGAAGTGACTGTCCTTTCTTTTTAGCAGGAAACTCTGGCACCTCGAGTTCCCCAAACAGCGAACTCGCAGTAACAGTGACCTTGATTCTGGAAGATAAAGGACGTTTGGAGAGCGGGTCCTGTTTGGGCAGAATTCTCGAGAAGGACAGTCAAGGGCTACGAAGAGAGGAAGCTGGCCCTGCCTTCAAGGACGATTCCCTACTTATTTGACGAGTTTGGCTTGTGTTTTGGGAGTCGGCGGTCTCAGCAAGCTGGCCCCATCCGGGGAGACCCTGCGTCTATGAACCTCACTGGAGAGGGGTTCCCAACTTCCCCTCCCCAGGACGCCTCACACGATGGAAGCACAACAGCCTCACACCCCCAGGCCAGCCTTGCCCAGAGCAAGAGCCACCGCTTCACTGGAGGCAGGAGAAGCTCAGAATGATATTCACTGTGAGGCAGTCACGCTGCACGGGGGGGAGCACAGGTGCCCGCGTCTCACCAGCTCCCTTCCTCGGTGTGCGTCACCTTCCGGGCCTTGTGAGGCGGGGGTACCAGTTCCCAGAGCGCTGCCTGCTCTCCCCTAGTTCAGGCTGCCTTCTCTGGGCGGACGGGGGCGGGGGGTGAAGTCTCTCCTCTTTGAATCCTGTTTTAAGTCAGTTTCTCTATCTGTTATCTCTCTTTCTGGCTTATTCATACTGAGTCCCCCACCCTAACTTTTTAAGAAAGAGGAATCACAACCATCATCCACGCAGCGTCCCAAAACGCAAGGCATCCCCGTGTAGTCACCAAGAGCCTCTGGAACTGCACCTGCAATCTGGCTGTCGGGGCACAGGGCTGGGCTCCGGGGGGCAGGAGCTTAGCATAGCGACCGAAGGCAGCAGCTCTGGAGGCGGGCTGCTAGAGTTAAGTGCCAGGTCTCTGGTTTAACATCCTAATTTTCTCTCTCCCAAAACCTGTGCATTTCGAGATCGCCTGTCACCGACAGGTGGAAGGAAAATGATAGAGAACCTCTGTCCACGGGGATATTTCTCTGCACAGGACCGTGCACGGAAAACCGCTCTCCTTTCCCTGGCTCCTCTCTTCCCAACCTTCTGGAAAACTCTCCCGACCCCACACACTTCACGTTCCCAAACTTCCCTCGGGCTCCCACTCCGGGGCTAATCCATTCCCCTCACGTGCAAGGCGAGCAGGACAGTTTTATGTGGTAGAGATAGATGGGACAAGCCAACCTCAAGTTCACATCCGTTAAAGCATTTCTCTGTTGGCAACGTTGTCACAAGCCTTGCCCAGCTAGATGCTTAATTAAAATAAAGGGGCGCCATACATCACTGCACCGCGTCCTTGCTGATGCGGAGGCAGGGAGGGGACAGTGAGTGCGTCGGTTCTCCTTTATTAAAAGAGTTATTTCAGCACATCTCAGATAAAGGCCGGCCATTAGCAAAATTAAAAGTGAGGTGAGGCTGGTTTTGGGAAATGCACGCACGAGTGCCCTCCTCCCGCCCGTGCGGCGGTGCCTCCTCCTGTGCCAGCTCCAAGCTGCCCACGCACCCCGCCCAGGCAGTGTTCTTGGTCTTCCAGTTCCCAAGCTCATTAGCATAACGACGGAGTGACAAGCGGAGGGAGAACAGTGTATAGATTCTGCTGATACAGCCTCAAATTAAATAAGAATAAAGGTCAACCTTTACTGAACACGTAGTACGTGCCAGACATTGTTTTAAGCACTTTATACATTCATGCTTTTTAATTATTTCAACCACTCTTAGGGGGTGTGGAGGAAGGGAAGCAGTATTTACGGAGCATATTGCCACATTCTACATGCATTCTGTGAGGGTTCTCTCTTAATATTCACGCCAACCCTGCAAGGTTAATGAAATGAACCCCATTTTATAGATGAGCAAACGGAGGCTGTGAGAAGTTAACTGGCCCCATGCTGCAGTGTTAGTGGGTTAAGGAGCAAAGCTTCACCCTGAGATCTTTCTTCTTGCAAAGAAAATGAATCCTGTGTGAAACACAGGAAGTGGACAGTGGGAGCCGCTGTGAGTAGAGGTGAGAATGTGGGCCGTCTATCTGAGAAGACACTGACCAAGACCGGAGGGTCCCGAAGGGGAAGAGAGAGAGAGACCGAGGCCACAGAGAGGGGCTGGCTTCAGACGCAGATGCCAGAACGCCAGGTGATGGGCCATGAGCTTCCGTTTGGAGGCAACGGGCAGCCATCGCCGGTGTTTAGGCAGCTCGCAAGGCAGAGCTTGATGAGGTCTGATCGGGCAGCGAGTATGCGCTGCTTGTAAGGGAGATGCCTACGTTAGTGAGGGGTCTGGGCCTGAGGCTGGGGGGGGGCCGCCAGGAATGAATGAGAAACCGTGGGTGCTGCTCCCTAAGGGAACTCCGGCTGCCCTCCCTCAGGACTGGATTGTTTCTGACAAATCTTTTGAGACTCCTTTGATACTGGAAGGTGTTACCAAGTCTTGCTATCTGAACCACAAACTAAGCAGACACGCAAAGCAGGGACATTTGCATTTAAGAGGCAGTGAGTAGCTGGGCTGACAAATGACACACTTAACAGGCTGAGAGAGGGATGCACGGGGTGGGGTGGGGTTTGGGGTGGGGAGGAAGTCTAGGATGACTCCTGCCCAGAGCCCTTGCGGCCAGGAAAGACAGTGAAGGCACAAATGGCAGGGAGATACCCGGATTGAGACTGTTCTGAGGAAATGGTTCACTTTAACAAATCTTTAGACAAAAGAATATTCTACAAGCCAGAGGCCCGAGTATCCATCCTGATGGTTTCTTTTTTTTATTTTTTATATCTGACCAACCACCAAGTCTCATCATTTTTACACCCAAACATCTGTGTTATCCACTTCTCAGTCTCCCTGGCCGGATCCCACCCAGTCACCCCCTCTTCCTGGGCTGCTCCAATCCCTGTGGTCCCTTCCTGCCAACTCTCCACCCTGGAGCCAGAGGGCTCTTTGACAAACATAAATATGATTAGGTAACCCCTCCTAGAGATCTTTAAAAGGCTTCTGATGAGTCCTTAGACAAGGCCAGGCATCAGCAAACTGTGGCCTGGAGTCAAGTTCCCGGACACAGCCACGCTCATGCACGCGTGGACAGCCCACGGCTGCCTTTGTGCCGCATAGGAGCTGAGTAGCTGCGACAGAGCCTGTCTGGCCCTTTACAGAAAACGTTTGCCAACCCGTGGACTGGACGAGAGTCCTTCGCACGGTCCACGAGGCTCTGTATGATCAGATCCCACCTGCTTCTCCCACTTCTCCTCCATCCCGGACCCACTTGCTTTTGGCGCTTCAGTTGTTCTGGCCAATGTTGCTCCGGTTGCTCACAGGGACCACAGGTGTGGGGGCTAAGTGGCCGTGCCTGGGCATGGCCTGCAGAGCACCCTAACTCTGTGTGTTTCTGGGGGGCAGGCCTTCTGGACTCGGGGCACTGCCAGCCCCTGTCCTTGCCTGGCCTCCCCTTCCTGGGCCCAGTACCTTCCCTGACTCTCACTCCTTCCTCCTCAATCCCTCCCTTTAGGAATGAGGCCCAAATCAACTGTTGCCCCTCCTTTCAACTCAAACCAGGGTAACGGATACAGGGGCCTTTGAGTTTTGAGCCTTACTTCTAAGTGAGAAAGTCTTCCCCCTTTTCAAAACCATCTGGAGGTCAATGAGCAGTGGAAGGATTTGGCAGAGTGGAGGGGAAAGGGTAGAGAAATCCCTGCCTCCCAGCCCTGAGGTCCCACCACAGACAGCAGGGCCTCCTCTACCACGGTGCGTATCAGGTCTGGTTCCAGACTCAGAGCCAGCCAGTCGTTAGAGCTGGGAACAGTGTGAGGAATATTCCTCGTTATTTTGTGTTGACTTCCCAAACCATGTAAATGAGTCTGGGCTCCAGTGCAGGTACCAGGAGCCACTCAACTCTAGGTAGTTTATTTACTTATCTATTTATTTTTAAATATATTTTTATTGATTTCAGAAAGGAAGGGAGAGGGAGAGAGAGATAGAAACATCAATGATGAGAGAGAATCATCAATCGGCTGCCTCTTGCACACCCCACACTGGGGATTGAGCCCGCAATCCAGGCATATACCCTGCTGGGGAATCGAACCATGACCTCCTGGTTCATAGGTTGACGTTCAACCACTGAGCCACGCCAGCCGGCTCTAGGTAGTTTATTTTAAGCAGGAAGACCAACCATGTTGTGAGCATCTATCCATTTGTAGCAACTTGCTGGATGGGCTGGAGGAGCAGGTTCCAGGGTGCACCTCGTGAGTTAGGAACCCATGGGAATGGTTGGCCAGCGAGGGAGCTGCTTCTCTGCACAGGCCGGGGGGTTGGGGGGGCGGGGAAGACAGGAAACGGCTGCCAGGACTGCTGGTTCCAGAATCAGACCCTCTTAGCTGCCGTGTGGGGATTTAGAAGTGACAACCAGAGCTGCGAGCTAGAGCCCCTCCCTGCCTGCAGGAGCCGTGCCAGCAAGACAGATCCATGGCAGGCCTCCCCCTTCCCACCTCCTTGGTTCTGGATTCTGGTCTTAGACAAGTGCATCCGGTGGCAGAGGCTGTCACCCCTCTCCCCGAAGCCCCGCTGCGGGGCACCTGGGGACTGGTTTTCAGCTCTCCCATCTCTGTAGAGGCAAGTGCACCAGGGAGACGCTGCAGGGAACGCGGAGTGAGGCCCTCTGCAGTCGGTCTCGTAAAAACACAGGCGCTGCTCCCCTGACTCTACAGAAGCACGGAGCTTCCGGGGGTGATGTGCTCAGTCCCCAAGTCAAGTCCAGGTTTGCCAGCTCTCAGCGCCACTGCTTTTCCAATACAAGGAACGAGAATGTCATTTGTTCTAGTCAGGCAGTAACTAAGTGAGGTGTCCATCTTCTTATGGCAACCCCCCTTCCCCGCAAAAACGAACAAACACAAAAAAACAAAACACATTTTGGAGCTCAGCCAACTGCCGGAAAACTGAGAAAATGCCAGCCACAGGGTCAGCCTGTGAACCGCGATGGGGAGGATCTGGAACTTCCACCAGCTTTTCCCGAAACACGCCATCCAAAAGTGATTGGCACAGAGTATGCTTCATCCCACAGGGTGTTCCATGGTGACTGTGTCTTGTTCCAGGAGCAGTGACTCAGAATTCAGGTTCGTCACAAATTGAAAAGCCAAAGAGCAGAAGTCCGAGTCCATCCACCCAGCCGTGGGGGAGGTGGGGATGAGATCCAGAGAGGGACCCCATTTCTCCAGGATGCAGTTGTAGGAGGGAGTAGACAGAGTTATTCCGTTACTCAAGACCACTGCCTGGGTTCAGCTCTCCTCATTTCTCACTGGGCCTCGCAGAGCCCACTCCCTGAGCTGTATTTCTAGCCTCTAATTCATCTTCCCTGTCGCCACACCAATGTTTCTTCAATCTGGACCTAACTGTGTAATGGCCTGTTTAAGAACCTTTGGCTTACCCTTGTTTAATCAAGTCCACTCATCAACAAAAACCACCCAATTGAAGAATGGGCAAGGGACTGGAATAGACTTTTCTCCAAGAGGATAAAAAATGGCCAACAGCCAATGAAAAGATGCTCCACATCACTAGTCATCAGGGAAATGAACGTCAGAACTACAATGAGATAGCACGCTACACACTTTAGGATGCCTGCTATTATGAAATTATTTCCTAATAATAAGTGTTGGCGAGGATGTGCAGAAACTAGAACCCTTGGGCACGCTTGCTGGGAAATGGCTTGGTGGCTCCTCACAAAGTTAAAAATGGAACTACCACGTGCTCCGGCAATTCCACTTCTGTGTTTATACCCAAAAGAACTGAAATCAGGGGCCTGGAGAGATGTTTTGCACATCCATGTTCATAGCACCATTATTCACGACAGCCAAGAGTGGAAGGAACCCAAGTGTTTATCAACAGATGAATGGATAAACAAAATGGGCGTACGGACAATGGACAGTTATTCAGCCTAAAAAAGGAAGGAACTTCTGACACCACAACATGGGCAGACTTTGAGGAGACTACGTTAAGTGAAATAAGCCAGACACAAAGGAAAAATCCTCTATGATTCCACTTATAGGAGGTACCTAGAGCCATCGGGTTCACAGAGACAGTGTAGAGAGGTGGCTGCCACAGGTTTGGGGTGGTGGGGGAAGAGGGCATGAGTTTCAGTTTGCAAGATGAACAGCTCTAGAGATGCTTGTACCACAATGCAAATATACTTAACACTATTGAACGTTACACTGAAAATAGTTAAGGTGGTACATTTTATGTGATGTGTAGTGTGCCACAATTTATGGAAAAGATATAAAGTCCAAGGTACCTGCTGTGACATTCAATACCCGAGACCAATGGGCTCTAGCCGACTGTTCTACCTCATCTCCTGCTTCTTCTTGGGATGACCTCACTGGCCACTCCCGAAACTCACCATACCCTTTCACATCTCTGAGTCTTTGCTCAAACTATTTCCTTGACCCGGAGTGTCTATTTCCCCAGATGCTTGCCAGACGCCCCTCGCTCATTCTGTTGACCTCTCGCTGAGTTTAGCATCCAAGTCACTCTTTACTGTGGCCCACGAGGCCCTTTGGGATGTTGCCCATGGACCACTTGCCCTCTTGCTCCCTGCTCAGCAATCACACTGGCCTCCTCTCAGTTCCTGGAACACCCCTATTCTTTCCCGCCGCAGAACACTCTGTGCCCCCTTTCCCACGGCTAGTAGCTTCCAGCCCTCTATGCTTCAGCCTCACTCTCCAGGGAGACCTTCCTGCCACTCCACCACCCTTGCTCTGCAGCTTGCTTCCTTCATGGCATCTGTCAGAACCTGCATTTGCATCACATATTTCCTGGGCCATTAGGACTCTGCCTGTCATGCCTGGGAGGATGTCAGCTCCGTGACATTGGGGACTGTTCACTGCTGTACTGAGCACCTACTAATAACTGGATGACTGGATTAGGATCAGCAACCAGTTAGTGCAAAGGTCATTTCCGTCCACAGCCTGTCTCAGCTATCCAGACAGAACGGATCCCTCCTTATTGGGTTTGGTTTGCACCTTCTTCAACCGCTAGCACCTCCCCTATCATCTGTGTCACAGGCAGCATGCACGTGGCTACTTCTCACCCCGAAGGAGAGCTTCAAGCCACGGATCGTACATACTTCGTTACCTGTGACGTTCCTAGCACCCAGTAAAGCGCTTGGCACATAACAGATGCTCAGGAAGGTTTGTTTAATGTGGCGTTTTCCAAACTTTTGTCATTTTTTTCACCTTCGAGATTTTTGTCATATTTACTTTCACTTCCCTTTAAAGCAGGGGCCAGGGACCTTTTTTCTGCCAAGGGCCATTTGGATATTTATGACATCATTCGCAGGCCATACAACATTATCAGCTTAAATATTAGCCTGCTGTATTTGGTCAAACATTTAATTAACTCACCCCCAATGCCTTGGCAGGGCCAGATGTTCCCCACCCCTGCTTTAAATTGACTCGCATGAAAAAAATTGTTTCAACATGAAAAACAGTAATATCAGCGAAGTCAAGAATTTAATGTACTAGTTGAGTTTTCTCTATTGTGCATTAAATGAATGCATAAGTATTTTTAAAAAAAATTTCCATGTACCCCTGAAGGTATGTTGACTGTCACTCTTAGGAAAACCTGGTTTAAAGAATGAGCACCTTGACCCTGGCCGCTCTGGTGGCCTTCCCGGGTCTCTGGCAAGCACTGGGTTTGGGGCCAAGCTCCGGAAAAGGGCATCAGGGGCTGTCGTGTATATCACATCTGCTCCCTCTGCTTAGAAACCTGCCCCATGGGCCACTTCTTGCCCCCTTGTGTATGTCTAACTCTTTCTAGAAGGAGGAAAGGCCAAACCTAATTTAAAAATCCCTAGCATTTGACATTCTACATTCTCCTTTGGAGAATTTCTTAAAAATTTTTTAGACATTTAAACAGCCAGGAGTGAATCTAATGAATATTTTAGGTGCTATTTTACTTAAAATAGAACTTTTAGAGCCAACGCGTTTTTCCATCTGCTCTCCCATTCTTTCTTCATAATATCTCTGGAAGGAAGCTGGACAGGCACTATTTTATGGAGGAGAGAACCCAGGCTGAGACCATCTACTACCTTTGCCCAGCGTCCCTGGGCTGGTCAAGGTCACACACCTTTGACTCTCCATTAGGTCATATGTCATTGGCCTGGACCCAATAATAAAGAATAACGTATTCATTAAAAATATTGAGTGATGATAATGAGAGCAGCTAAGACTTGGTGAGGGCTTACTATTGGCCAGCACTGCCAGCACTATTATAAGAACTTGCTCAATCCTCACAACAACCCTGGGAGTCAGGCGCTCTTATTGTGTCCATTTCATAGATGAGGAAACAAAGGCTAATAGAGGTTAGGCCACCCGCTCAAGGTTACACCAGCAAGTGCTTCCCAGCCCCACGGAATGTCCTGTAATAATAATAATAATAATAATAATAATAATAATAATAATAACAACAACAACTGTTATTATTGTTGCTATCGTTACAATGGCAATTGCTAACATTTACTGGCGGGTTACCCTGTGCCAAACAACTGTGTTGGACATTTTATGTGCTTTGAATCATTTAATCACCAGGACAATCCCATGAGTTGGGGCAATCATGACCTTCACTGTACGGAGGAGGAAACTGAGGCACATGGTGGTTTACCACCCTACCCAAAGCTGTATTGACAACTACCCCGTGGCAGAGGCGGGATTCGAACCCAGGCACACTCCAGAGCCAGTGTCGGCATGGGTCGGAGAGAGCAGGGAGGAGATCCTGCGTGAGTGGGGATGAGACCGCCCGGGGTTAACACTTTCTCCAGTGATCCGGGGGGATGGGGCCTGTGACTGGCGGGACTTGTCTGAAGGCTGCATGAGAAGTCTGTTTGTACACGTAAAGCCTGGCTCCTGTGGGGAAGAGAAATGCCGGGAAGACTGTCCAGCGAACAGTTACGCTGGCTCTTAGGCCCTAACTAAAAGGAGTTACTGTAGAAAATGGACAATTGGGCAGTGGCCGGGGCTGTTCTCCACTGCAGGGGGCTCCGGCCTTGGTTTATTCAGGGGGCATCCCTCCTTGGGGGCCACACCCATATTTGGGCCTGGTGTCTGCACTCAGGGAAGGTGCAGAAGAGACACGGGAACCCAGGACCTGCCGCGCATCACTCTCCTGAGACAGAAATCAGGTCCCTAAGCAGGTGGAGGAAGCAGCCCACCAGCTTGCTGGGAGAAGAGAAAATACAGGCTCCTAGGCGTTCCCCTGACCAAACAGCACCAGCGGGGGTGAGGACCAGGAATGTAAGCACCGAGCCCCCCTTTAACTTTCCCTGCACAGGTCTGCCAGGGGAGATGTGCATGTAAAACAGTAAAACAGGCAGGTACAGGTGGAAGCACAAGGCTATTGCTTGCCGTGCCAAGGCAGGCAATCTGGTGTCCAGTGTGGACTCGGCCGCTCTAGCCCGTGACTCTGAGCAGTTTCTCAAACCTCTCCCATTTCTCAAGCCTCCTCCTCTGCACAGGCAGGTAACGGCTCCCCTGGGTCCGAGTGGTGGGGAGGCTGAAGGAGGCAGAGCCCTGACAGAGCCACGCTTGGCATCTGGCACACAGGGCGTCCTCAGCAGTGACAGCCCTGCTACTATGACTGCACTAGTAGAATTAATGAGGAGGTCAGGCCCTGTCCTCCCCTCCCGGCTGGACACAGAGCCCTGCTCAGGGTGGCCAGCGGCCGCCTGCCGCTCAGTTCACACGAGAAGGCGAGCTCCGCTTCTGGGCATTCTCAAACCGGGAGCCCCGGGCACACCGAGTCCTCGGTCCTGTTTCACGGAGCCTTGTGCCACAAGTGAGGTGCATCCTGGTCTGTAAGATGTGGGCCAGGGGTCCTCAAACTTTATAAACAGGGGGCCAGTTCACTGTCCCTCAGACCGTTGGAGGGCCGGACTATAGTTTAAAAAAAAACTATGAACAAATTCCTATGCGCACTGCGGGCCCAGGACGAGTCGACTGCTAAGCAGGACAGGCAGCGGCACCCGGCGGGCCGGATAAATGTCCTCGGCGGGACGCATGTGGCCCGTGGGCCGTAGTTTGAGGACGCCTGATGTGGGCTGTCAGGCCCGTGGAGATGAAACCTCCTCTTTCAGAGGGGAGCGCTGCAGATCCAGAGCCCGAAAAGCCCTCCGAGTCTCACTGGCTGGCCATGCCTCTGCCTCCCTCGGCAATACCTTCTCCTGCCCAGTGCTGACTGCCAGCCAGGCCAGTGACCTCCACGCCCCCATCAGGGGAAACCCAGGGGACCCTCCAACTGCCCTACTGTCTGTCCAGGATTTGGCAGGAAGGAAACACAGGCAGAGATCAGACTCCCCGGAGCAATTCATCTATGCATCCGTCCATCTGTCCATCCGGCCGCCCATCCACCCTGCAGACATTATTGTCCATCTAGTCTATGCCGACACTGTGGTCGTACCTGAGGATGCAGGGGTGAGCACCACTGAGCCTGGGGGGAAAGTGGGAGAGAGACCTTTCCTCCACCTGCCCCTCCAGAACCATCTCAAGTCACAAGTTCAGAGCTCAGATAGAAGCTGTCTCTGGGAAGGGAAAGTGTGTTCTGAGAGTGTGGAATAAGGGCAGTGACCTGGGCAGGTTGGGGACCTCACAGCCAAAGGCCCCGCCTCCTGGCCTCAGCCGCTCTGCCCCACGTGGCAGTGAGTGTTGGTGGATGAAGCAGTGCCTGTGGCCAGAGGTTCATGGCAGGGCTGTCTGTCAGCACAGGGAGAGCTGCCCAGGACATGCTGGCCTGAGACGACTCCTGAGACGGCTTTAACAGCTTCCTGGAGATGTTTGCACCTTGTACTCAAGCACTGGAGCCAGGCTTTCAAACACCCTTTGACATTTCCCTCTGAGTCACAGAGCCGAGCGCCTCCTGCCTCCTTGCCAGGGAGCCTGCCTGTTTGCCAGGCCCACGGCCATCGCAGCGTTCCTGGTGGGGGCGGGGGGGGGGTGGTGGGCGCAGAGAGGATGGCGGAGGTCGGCAGTTTCAAATGTGGGGGGGAAGGGAGGGAAGGATCAGGATGATGCTTTGTCACAGGACCGCAGACTGGAGGAGAGGCAGGCTAGTGGCTGCCAGGACCAGCTGGTACCATTTCTCTCAGTTCAGCCCCAAATCTCAACTCCCTACCCCATTTCTGACACTTTTCTGTTTGGTAGAAGGCACCACAAATTTCCAAGTCATTTTTCTAGCCCAGGCAAGAAGAGAAGAAGGGGGACGAGGAGGAAAAGACACAAACATGTGGGTTTCTTCTCCGTGAGTCCTCTCTTCCTGGGCCCCCACCTCACAAGGAGACGGAAGAGGCGGTAGTTTCTGCTCTGTCATTGCTGCACAGATTCCTCGCAGACTGCAAAGCTCTGCTCTCCTCATCTCAGTCAGGTAGCTAACGTGTGATGTGGGTAAGCAACGGGGATCCCCGTGGGGCAGCTTGAAAGTGTCACCAGTGATCATGGAGGGGAACAAACCTCGGGCCCGACCCAGCTCCCACCTGTCTGACCTGGGCCAGTTTTAGCCTCTCAGTCTGTAACCATGTATTTAAAATGGGGAAGCGTGCCTCCCAGGGCTGCCGTGAGACTGCAGGACAGAAAACATTCGTCCATCCATCCGTCCATCCATCCATCCATCCATCCATCCGGCTAATAGTTACAGAACCTGTTGTGGGAATACACAGAGGTCAATGTGACAGTGTTGGCCTTCAGGGGATGCCAGGCTGACGGGTGAGACACACTAACCCTGCCCTGCGATCCCAGGGACAGGAGGCTGCAGAGCCACACAGGAGGAGGGGCAGGCATCCTGACAGAAGACCAACTGGCTTTGAGACTGAGTAAGCGTGTTTCAGGAGGGCAGAGCGCCCGTGCGAAGGTCTGGAGGCAAGAGAGCCTGTCCGGGGAACTAAAAAACAGCGATGAGTAATGATTGACTATCCTTGAGCACTTACTGTGGGCCAGGCTCCGCACTAAATACATTATACATATTATCTCTTACCGTTAAATACAAAACAACAAAAAAGAATAACTCTGTAAGGTAGGTCTTGCCCTCATATTGCGCTAAGACTCAGAGTGGAGAGATAACATGTCTAAGGTCACATGTTACAATACGGTAAAGTTGGGATTCAGATACAGATCACCTCCCTCCAGGTCCTGAAATGGAACCACTGCACTATGCACTGTGGGCTGGCTTGGCCACACCTCCTCCAGGGAGCCTTCCCTGACTTCATCAGTCTGCAGGGATGCTCTGCTCCTTCCCTGGACAGCTCTGGATTCCACCTTCTCTCCACAACCAGAGAGCACCTTCCTCACAGGCAGCGGGATCGCCACCACTCTGCTGTTCCGAGGTGTTCCATGCATTCCTTTGTTTTAATTCTCCCACAGCACCCGAAGAAGCATTTGTTGACTGACCATTCTTTTATCCCAGTGCGGTACTGATGAAATGATCTTTTTATTTTTTTTTTATTTTTTTTATTATTTTTTTTTTTCAAATTTTTATTAAGGTATTATATGTGTACATATCTTACCATTGCCCCCCCCCACCCCACTCCCATACCTGCCCTCACCCCCCAATGTTTTGCATCCGTTGGTTACTCTTATATGCATGCATACAAGTCCTTCAGTTGATCTCTTATTTCCCCCACCTCTCCCTAACCTTACCGCAGTAATTAGACACTCTGTTTGATGCTTTACTGCCTCTGTAACTATCTTTTGGTTCATCAGTTTATAATGTTTTTCATTATCCCTAAATGAGTGAGATCATGTGGTATTTTTCTTTCATTGACTGGCTTATTTCACTTAGCATAATGTTCTCTAATTCCATCCAGGTGTCTACAAATGGTAGTAATTCCTTCTTTTTTATGGCAGCATAGTATTCCATTGTGTAGATGTACCATAGTTTTCTGATCCAGTCATCTGCTGACGGGCACCTAGGCTGTTTCCAAATCTTAGCTATTGTAAATTGTGCTGCTATGAACATAGGGGTGCATATATCCTTTCTGATTGGTGTTTCTGGTTTCTTAGGATATATTCCTAGGAGTGGGATTACTGGGTCAAATGGGAGTTCCATTTTCAGTTTTTTGAGGAAACTCCATACTGTTCTCCACAGTGGCTGCACCAGTCTGCATTCCCACCAGCAGTGCACGAGGGTTCCTTTTTCTCCGCATCCTCGCCAACACTTGTCGTTTGTTGATTTGTTGATGATAGCCATTCTGACAGGTGTGAGATGGTATCGCATTGTCGTTTTGATTTGCATCTCTCGGATAATAAGTGACTTTGAGCATGTTTTCATGTGTCTCTTGGCCTTCCTTCTGTCTTCTTTCGAAAAGATTCTATTTAGGTCCGTTGCCCATTTTTTTATTGGATCATTTATCTTCCTTTTATTAAGTTGTATAAGCTGCCTGTAGATGTTGGAAATTAAACCCTTATCAGTGATACCATTTGCAAATATGTTCTCCCATACAGTGGGGTTTCTTGTTGTTTTGTTGATGGTTTCTTTTGCTGTGCAAAAGCTTTTTATTTTGATGTAGTCCCATTTGTTTATTTTCTCTTTGGCTTCCATTGCCCTAGGGGCAGTATCACTGAAAAAGTTCTTTTGGCATATGTCTGAGATTTTGCTGCCTGTGGATTCCTCTAGTATTTTTATGGTTTCCCGTCTTATATTTAAGTCCTGTATCCATTTTGAGTTTATTTTTGTGTATGGTGTAAGTTGGTGATCTAGTTTCATTTTTTTGCATGTATCTGTCCAATTTTCCCAACACCATTTATTGAAGAGACTGTCTTGACTCCATTGTATGCTCATGCCTCCTTTGTCAAATATTAATTGCGCATATTGGTTTGGGTCGATATCTGGATTCTCTATTCTATTCCATTGATCTATATGTCTGTTCTTGTGCCAGTACCAGGCTGTTTTGAGAACAGTGGCTTTGTAATACAGCTTGAAATCTGGTATTGAGATCCCTCCTACTTTATTCTTCTTTCTCAGGATTGCTGTGGCTATTCGGGGTCTTTTTTTATTCCAGATGAATTTTTGGAGAGTTCTTTCTAGGTCTGTGAAATATGCTGTTGGTATTTTAATGGGGAGTGCATTGAATCTATAGATTGCTTTGGGTAGTATGGACATTTTGATGATGTTGATTCTACCCATCCATGAACATGGTATGTTCTTCCATCTGTTTACATCTTCCTCTATCTCTTTTTTCAGTGTCCTGTAGTTTTCCGCATATAGGTCTTTTACCTCCTTGGTTAGGTTTATTCCTAAGTATCTTAATTTTTTTGGTGCGATGGAAAATGGGATTGCTTTTTTAGTCTCTCTTTCTGTAAGTTCACTGTTGGTGTATAGAAATGCCATAGATTTCTTGGCGTTAATTTTGTATCCTGCTACCTTGCCGAATTCATTTATTAAGTCTGTTAGTTTTTTGATAGAGTCTTTCGGGTTTTTTATGTACAATATCATGTCATCTGCAAATAGGGACAGCTTTACTTCTTCTTTTCCAATTTGGATGCCTTTTATTTCTTCTTCTTGTCTAATTGCAGTGGCTAATACTTCCAGTACTATGTCAAACAGGAGTGGTGAGAGTGGGCATCCCTGTCTTGTTCCTGTTCTTAGGGGAAATGGTTTTAGTTTTTGCCCATTGAGTATGATGTTAGCTGTGGGTTTATCATATATAGCTTTTATTATGTTGAGGTATGATCCTTCTATTCCCACCTTGTTGAGAGTTTTTATCAAGAAAGGGTGTTGGATTTTGTCAAATGCTTTTTCTGCATCAATTGATATGACTATGTGATTTTTATCTTTCAATTTGTTTATGTGATGTATCACATTTATTGATTTTCGGATATTGAACCATCCTTGCATTCCTGGGATAAACCCTACTTGGTCATGGTGTATGATCTTTCTGATGTACTGCTGGATCCGATTTGCTAGAATTTTGTTGAGGATTTTGGCATCTACATTCATGAGGGATATTGGCCTGTAATTCTCTTTCATTGTGTTGTCTTTATCTGGTTTTGGTATTAGGGTGATGCTGGCTTCATAGAAGGAACTTGGAAGTGTTCCTTCCTCTTGAATTTTTTGGAATAGTCTGAGGAGGATAGGTTTTAGTTCTTCCTTGAATGTTTGGTAAAACTCTCCTGTGAAGCCGTCTGGCCCCGGGCTTTTGTTTGCCGGAAGCTCTTTGATGACTGCTTCAATTTCTTCCATAGTTACTGGCATATTGAGCTGTTTAGATTCTTCCTGATTGAGTTTTGGAAGGTTATATTTTTCTAGGAATATGTCCATTTCCTCCAGGTTGTCCAGTTTGTTGGAATAGAGTTGTTCGTAGTATTTTTTAACAATCCTTTGTATTTCGGCGGGATCTGTTGTTATTTCACCTCTTTCATTTCTGATTTTGTTTATTTGGGTCCTCTCTCTTTGCTTCTTGGTGAGCCTGGCTAGAGGTTCATCAATCTTGTTTATCCTTTCAAAGAACCAGCTCTTGGTTTTGTTGATCTTTTGTATTGTTTCTTTGGTCTCTATGTCGTTTATCTGTGCTCTGATCTTTATTATTTCCTTCCTTCTGCTTACACTGGGCTTTTCTTGTTGCTCTTTTTCTAACTCTTTGAGTTGTTGGGTTAGGTAATTTATTACCCCTGTTTCTTGTTTTTTGCAGTAGGCTTGTAGAGCTATGAACTTCCCTCTCAAGACTGCTTTCGCTGTGTCCCATAGATTTTGGATTGTAGTGTTTTCATTGTCATTTGTTGTCATGAGGTTTTTTATTTCTTCTTTGATTTCTCTGGTAACCCAGTCATGGTTTAATAGCATGCTGTTTAGTCTCCATGTGTTTGATTTCTTTGGGTTGTTTTTATTGTAGTTGATTTCCAGTTTTATGCCACTGTGGTCTGAGAAGATGCTTGATATGATTTCTATCTTCTTGAATTTGAAGAGACTTTGCCTATGTCCCAACATATGGTCTATCTTTGAAAATGACCCATGTGCACTTGAGAAGAATGTATATTCTGTGGCTTTGGGGTGAAATGTTCTGAAGATGTCAATTAATTCCATCTGGTCTAGTGAGTCATTTAGGATTGATGTTTCTTTGCTGATTTTTTGTTTAGAGGATTTGTCCAATGGTGATAGTGGGGTATTGAAGTCTCCTACTATGATTGTATTGCTGTCAATCTCTCCCTTGATATCCTCCAGGAGTTTTTTTATGTATTTGGGTGCTCCTGTATTGGGTGCATATATGTTTACCAGAGTTATTTCTTCTTGTTGGATTGCTCCCTTTAGTATTATGAAGTGGCCTTCCTTATCTCTTGTTATGTCCTTCAGTTTGAGATCTAATTTGTCAGATATAAGTATTGCTACCCCAGCTTTTTTTTCAGTTCCATTTGCCTGGAAAACCTTTTTCCATCCCTTCACCCTCAGTCTGTGTGCGTCTTTTTTTCTGAGGTGGGTTTCTTGTAGACAGCAGATATATGGGTCATGTTTTCTTATCCAATCCATTACCCTATGTCTTTTGATTGGGGCATTTAATCCGTTTACATTTAAAGTTATTATTGATAGGTACTTATTTGTCGCCATTCCTATTCTTTACACCTGTGTTCCTTCTTCGCTTCCTATTTCTTTTTTTTTTTTACAGCAGACCCTTTAGCATTTCTTGCATTGCTGGTTTGGTGGTAATAAATTCCCTTAGTCCTTTTTTGTCTGTGAAGCTCCTGATTTCACCTTCAATTTTGATTGACAGCCTTGCTGGGTACAGTATTCTTGGATTCAGACCCTTCCTTTGCATGACTTTGTATATTTCATTCCATTCCCTTCTGGCCTGATGAGTTTCTGTTGAGAAATCAGTTGCTAGTCTGATGGGGGTTCCTTTGTATGTAACTTTCTGTCTCTCTCTGGCCGCTTTTAAGATTCTTACTTTGTCGTTGGTGTTTGCCAATTTAATTATAATGTGCCTTGGCGTCGGTCTTTTGGGGTTCATTTTGCTTGGGACTCTGTGAGCTTCTTGGATTTGTGTGGGTTTTTTCTTCTCTATATCAGGGAAATTTTCTGTCATTATTTCTTCAAATAGGTTTTCTATTCCTTGCTCAGCTTCCTTTCCTTCTGGAACCCCTATTATGCGGATGTTGTTTTGTTTCGTGTTGTCCCAAAGTTCCCTTAGGCTCTCCTCCTGCCTTTTAATTTTTTTTTCTAGAAGTTGCTCTACTTGGGTATTTTTTCCCATCTTGTCTTCTAGCTCACTGATGCGGTCCTCTGCTTCTTCTAGTCTACTCTTGATGCTTTCTATTGAGTTCTTTACAGCAGCGATGTCATTTTTCATTTCTTCTTGGTTCTTCTTCATTTCCTCTTGGTTCTTGCTCATATTGTCGAATTTGTCTTCCATTCTTTTCAGCCACCTTATGACCATTTCTCTGAATTCTTTTTCTGGAAGGTTGCTTGCTTCCATTTCGTTTACTTCCTTTTCTGGTGATGCCTGCTTTTCTTTCATATGCGGGCTGTGTCTTTGTCTCCCCATGGTCTCTCTTCTCTGGGTGTCTGGTTATGTAGTTCTCTCTCTCCTGCGTCGATTTAATGGCACAAAATACAGCACTACCAGGTACAACACACAAGGCACTGAACAGAAATGTATTCACGATATTAATAACCTCCAATAAAGGTGACCACCAGAGAGAGAAAGGCAAATTAGGGGATAGTAGAGAAAGAAGAAGAGGAAAAAGAAAGAAAGAAGAAGAAAAAAAAAGGGGGTGTCAAAATGAAATTGGGAAAAGGGAAAAAAAGAAGAAAAAAAAGTAAGAGAGACAAGAAAGAGACTAAGAGAGAAAGGGAAACAGACTATATATATTGGGGATAAAACTCCAATAGAACAATCACTTATCCCAGCAAATGCCAGCAACAAGTACCTGGGGATTAATACAGACTACAACACCAACTAATATTGAGTGAGGCAAGGGAAAACAGAAGCACTAAACAAACAAAAAAATAAACAAAAGAAGAATAAGCAAAACAATCTCACAAAAAAGCATAAAAATTCGATATAATCTACATTCAAACGAACAACAACAAAAGGACAGAGAGAAAAACAATTTTTTGGATAGTTAAGATAGCGAAGAGAGAGGTGTGTATGGACTTGGAGCAGGGGATTGGAGATTAGATATATAAGTAGGGTGAAATTTTAAAAGGGGGTAAACAGAAAGTATAGGGAAAATCTAAAGCAGGAAAGGGGTAAGATAAACAGGACACTGAAAAGGGAAAAGTGAGGAAGAGAGTGATGGCATAAAGGTAGATTTGAGATAGAGTAAAATGATGCTAAAGGAAAGATAAAAATAGAATGTAGAACATTAATCCCAAAACAAAACGAAGAGAAAATAAAATGACACTTAAAAAAAAAAAAAAGATAAAATAGCAGTAGTAATAATACGGATTGAAAATAAAAATGTAATAATTAAAAAGGTAAAATCAAGTGAGGAAAAAAATTAGTTTCTTGAGTAAAAGATGCAAAAAATGAAAATAAAAAAATAAAAATAAAATGTGGAGTAGTGAAGGTCATTCACTTCCTCTGTTGTTCTGTTTGGCACGCCTGTTTCTCAGTCCGGACAGTATTGCAGTTCCCTGCGTTCCACTGCTCTTCAGTGATGTAAGCCAGTCCTGATTTTAAGCAGGCGGTGTGTCTTAATTCGTATTCCTTTATTTTTGATTACACAAGAGTCAATTTGTGATTCAGCCCCTGGGTGGCAGTGTTTCTGGATTGACTTCCGGGTTTATCTATGGCCTCTCTAGGGAGTGTTAGAGCCTTCTTTCCCCGGTTTGTGGGAGTGGGCTGCCTCAGAGCTGGCTCTCCGATGGTCACTCCCCACTCCGATCCCCAGGTTCCAGAAAAACAACTTTCCCCTGCAGTCTCCCAGGGTGTCCCCAACTGGGTGAACCTATGAATTGGGCTTAGTAATCAGAGGCAAGAATTTCAAGAGGAAAAAGCCCAAGTGTGCGCACTCCGTGGCTGCGCGTAAGTCTAGCACACCCCTGAAATTCTTAGGGTGTCCCTGCACTTCAGATCAAAATGGGTTGCTTTTTAGAGAGCCCTTCTGTTAGCAGCTCTGAGGACCCCCTTCCACATTCACAGATCACGCCAGCCCCAGCAGCCACCGATTTTTCTAGGCACAGACTTCCCTGGTCCTCCAGCTCCCGCAAAACGCGCGTTCCTCTTTCGCGCTGGGACCAGAGACCTCACGTTATCCTAGGCGAAATCTGACCTTTCCGTGGTGGAGTGTAGAGCTCCTCTGAACCCGTGTGTTTGCGCCAATTGGGGAGCGTTGTTCTGGGGCTCGCAGTTGTTCCGTGGGTGCCGCAGTTGTGGATTCTCAGGCTTCCGATAAGCTCCACTTTCCGGTTCCAGATGGCGGCGACTCCGCGTCCAAGCCCGCAGCTCCGGGAGGGGACCCAGCCGCAGTGGGAGCTGCCAGGTCAGGGGAAGCCCGTCTAGCAGTCTCCCACCTTCTTCTGGAGTTCAGCTGTCCCCCAACTTGCCAACAAACACTCCTAGTGCGACCCTCAGCTGTTCTTTCTTTCTGCTCCGGGACAAGGCTCGGAACACGTCTGTCTATTCCGCCGCCATTTTTCTTACCCTGAAATGATCTTTTTAAATGAAAATGCCTGTTGGCTCCGCCTATGCCTCTAACTCCTGGCCAAAGGGATGTTCGAGTGCGTTTCAACTTGAGCGGTGTTTCCATAAATGGGGGTGTATGGGGTTCTGATGAGCAGCGAGGAAGAGAGCTCAGCACAGACCACGCATTCTGTTCTGAGCTCCCAGGGCCCTGGAGAAATTCAGAGAAACTTTATGACTACACTCACGGGCCCCCAAGGTGTGGTTTCTCTGAGAAGCATCCTTTGTATTTGTGCTGATTTTTGTTTAAAGAATAGTTTTTCCAAGGTGGCAGACATTAAAGGAGCAAATCTGATTATATTTGTCTGGCAACCAAAAAAATGCCACAAAAAACGCATCAGACTGAAAGCAAATTTCAAACAATGACGCAAACCTGGCCCAGCAAATAAAGGCTCTGGAATCCCACAGTCATAATTAGTTTCCCCTCCACAGATAGGGATGCGTAACCTAGGGAGGACCACGTGGATGTGAAAGCGGTGAACTGGAACAAAAAGATTCTAACCAAAGCTGCCCCCTGGCACTGTGGTGCTCGGATCCCATTGCTTGTGAAGGATGGGAAACCAGCCACCATTAGGCCAAGTGCAGAGACGGGGCCAGCTCATTCACATGCCCCTGCTAGACCGCAGCTTTTCCACTCAAAGCAGGCGGTCATTTTCAAAGACCTCTCCAGCCCTGGTGTCCACCCAGAAGGAACGGCTGTCCCTAGAAGGGACGGAATGAACTCAAGAGCAGCCTAGATCACGCTGGACGAACAAGCGTGGATGAATAGTTACTAGTAAGTGACACCTGCCGGACTCACATGGCTTTCCATGTGCAGGACCCCCTGCAGTGTCCTGTCCCCAGGCTGAGCGACATGCTGACACTGGTTCTCTCTGAATGCGGGACGATGTTCGTCAAAGGGAGGGAGCTTCCAATCATTCGGTCCTTTAGTCAATCAACGCACATTCATTGAGCACCTACGGGCTTGTCCTGTGCCAGAAACTGGGGCTCCAGTGGTGAAGATTTACATGGGGTCATCTCTGCTCTCCCAGGGCTTCCACACAGGAAGTAGATCTTTAATTATAACTGGGCTTAGTTCTATGGAAGCAAGTTTGTGGCACACAGAGGTGCATATGGGGGCCAAGGTGCAGTCAGAGAAAGCTTCCTGGAGGAAGGGACACCTGAGCTGGGGTTGGAAGAATGAGTGCAACTCTTCACCCAATGAAGTTCAAATGAGGCCTTGGAGTGGGAAGAAGTCCTGCACACTGGAGGGGGAGGGGGAGGGCCAGTGGACCCAACGCAGGCTGAGAGGGCGCATGTGGTGAGGATGTTGGGGTGAAATCATGCAGGGCCCCATAAGCCACATGGGAGGGTTTTCATTTCTACCCTATCAGGATGGGGGGGGGCATTGAAGTGTTTTAAGCAGGGGAGGTGGGGGATCAGATGTGCCTCTTGGAAGAGAGACGCTGATCCTGTGGAGAATGGTTTGGGCAGGGATGGGAGTGCATGAGGAGAGATCACTGAGGAGGCTGCAGTCCGGGGAAAAGGTGGTGGCAGCCTCGCCTCGGGTGGTGGCGGTGGGAACAGAAGTGGATCCATTATATGCTTCAGAAGTACAATCAACTAGACTGATGAGGTACGGAGTGGGGTACCGGGGAGGTGGTATCTAAGATGGCACTGGCCTTGTGCAGATGGAGGGGAGGTTCTGACATTCTCTGAGCCTGGGGCACTGGAGGCTTCTGGGATTGGGGACGAAGGTCACAGACTTGGGTGAGGATCTCAGATTGGCCCGTCACCAGCTGTATGACCTCCCTGAACCCTGGTTTTCTTTCCCGAACAGCTACCTTGGGTTTCTTTTAAGGATTAGAGTGAAATATGGTGTCTAGTACAATGCCTAGTGGATGGAGGTCTCTAATAAATGACAGCAGTTAGAATCATTATTCATATTTTCTAATGCAATCCGTCTGATTCACACTAAAGCTCCTGATCCCAGTGACTTTGGCTGGAACTTCTGACTTCCAGAACGCAAGTACTCAATGGCCATAATCCTAGGGAGGTCCAGCACAACACAGACACCGTAGGTCTGTGTATTTATTATAGTTTCATCGCCAGAATGTGGCAATAGAGTCCTTGTTCTAACGTTTTTCTGCCATGTAGGAGTGAACTACTTGGCGGAAGGGTGAATTTCTAATTCATGTAATTTGCTGTAATTCTGTTCATGATGAGAAAATATGAGGTGTATTCCGGCAAAATACTAGGCAGAAAAACACCTTAAAAAATTCTGTCAGCCTTGAACCGTTAGTATGGATGGATTTTAGCACCTAACCTTTATAGAGAATGTTTGATTTTAATACCAGACATTAGTGCTAGAGAGAGGGGGCATTTAACAGGAAGTAGGTGAGAAATACATATAAAGTGCTCAGCACATTCCCTGGTACCTGGTTAGTGACAGATACATGGTGCCATGATCGCACTGCGGCTAACGAGGCATCGTTGTGCTCTAGAATAAGCCCTGGCATCTGAGGACTGTCATTTATAAGAACCCTCTCAGGGCGCTTATAGACACCATGATTTGATTTTTAATCTCTCTCAATTCTGCGTTATTCTTTTCTCTATATAATAACTCTAGCAGAACAGTAATCTCCAATTTGGAAGATAGAGATATTCGTGCAAAATGAAGACATGACACCCCCCGCCCCTCAGGTCCACTGCAGGACAATGACATGAAAAAAATGTCCCCACCAGGTATATGAACCCCTAGGGACAACACAGGAATGGACGCCCGGGGACAGGCATGCAAAGGACCAGAAATACAGAACAAAGAAGAACCCAAGGCAGGCAAAGCAGCGGCAGGCCAGGTGGAGGCACCCGGCCCACAGGAAGTCCAGTCCGGTTGTAGGTGAGGGCTGGGCTGAGGAGCGAGGTCTTCAGGTGTCACTGATGTGCTTGGGGACATCTTGCCGTGCGAAGCCAGTGTCACCTGGCTCCCGATTTACTACATCGAAATGGGTGACAGAAAGGAGCACAGGCGTGCACCTAGCTCAGGAATTCCCGCTGGAACTGCTGTCTGGTGAACGGCCCAGCAATACAGCCAAACTTGTAGAATCTGACACTTTAGAAATTTGAATCCTTGCTAATCCAGAAAGGCTTAAGATGATCTAAGTCTATTATTCTATGAAGGAAGTCTTGGCTAAGCAACTCACGAATGCAGACAAGACAGAGGGAGACATGTCAGAAAAAGCAAGCTTTCACAGCACACTGGACAACTGGACAGCTCTAGCGCTCGCCCGTGAAGTGGCTGCCGTAAGCGTCGCTATCGCTCACATTTTGCTGTAGGGTATATACCAGGGGTGGGCAAACTTTTTGACTCGAGGGCCACAATGGGTTCTTAAACTGGACCAGAGGGCCGGAACAAAAGCATGGATGGAGTGTTTGTGTGAACTAATATAAATTCAAAGTAAAGGAGCAGAGGGGAGAGCAAGAGAACCCTCCGCTCTTTCCGCTCCGCGGGCCAGATAGAACAGCCGAACGGGCTGGATCCGGCCCGCGGGCCGTAGTTTGCCCACGGCTGGTATATACACATACAGTGGGATGGATCTTTTTTCCTAAGTGTTCTATAATCAAGAATTGTCTTAAATGCACATTATCTACTTTTATGAAAGGTACTTTGGTATACAAAAACGGAAAATGTAAGACCATGTTTTATGCTATTAGTATTATTTTCCCTCTATTAATCATAGTAACAGCTACCATCAATAATAAAAATATACGTTAAAAATTAATAATAACAGATGCCATTCATTAAGCAATCTGTTAGAGATGTTTCATACATCACTTAATGTAATTCCCGTATCTAACTTTTATCCCCGTTTTATGAATGAGCAAACTGAGAGTAGGGGTTAAGTTGAACAGCCAGGGTTCCCCAGGTAGTAAGTGGCTGGGATTTGAAAGGATCGGATTAAGTCTAGGGCCCGTGCTCTCAGCAGATGGGAATGCAGCGGAGGAGGATAAGGGAAAAGCTAAATAAAACTGTCAGGCCATAAACGAGAAGTGTCAAATGAGATGCAGGTGAAAAATGCTAACGGAGGTAATAGCCCTTGGTAAGTGCCACTGGCTGGCTTGGTAATAGCAGGTTTGTTCTGTTCGGGTCTTTGTCTTGAAAAAGTATGATGGCCGCCCGGGGCTTAAGAACGAGAAGACGGGAATGATGGACTGTTTCTGGGTGGTGCTTCTCCAGGTTTGTCATGTTGAATGCCAGATGTCACGGTCCTTCCCGCAGAGTCGTGATGCCAGACAAAGTGGGTGATGTCCCACGCTGTGGCTGCAGATCAGTAATTAGGAAGGACCACACGCTTGACTATATTTATCACCGCTTATATTCAAACGACATCCCTGATAGCAAAGCAGGAAAAAAACAACCACCCCAGAATCTCCAAGACACATGCGGTTATAAAGTACTTTCATCATCTCTGTTAAAAAAATAAATGGAAGCAACTAGAGTCTTCAGATTCTTTTACAGCCTGGCGTATTTTGCAAATACCAACCATCGTATTAAAGGTATCAACAAGACGAGGGTGATTTAGTTCCAACCTGGAGATGTGAAATAAACCACTAGGCAGGTTGCATTAAATCAATCCCAGCATGAATCTTCCAGATATCAAATCTGGGCCTTTCAGGACAGTTTTATTTGCTAATAAGCCTAATAAATTGAGAGCTGCCAGTGTAGTCATAAGACATGTACCTTGAATAATATAAACGATGTTAAGAATGCGGTTTGCAGCAAGCAGACGTGACAAAGGATGGGGCTGTGAGGAGGAACGCGGTGTCTTAGTGAAACTCCGGCAGGTCTGCCGGGGCCTGCAGATGGGAGCCCTCAGGATCCCCGAAAACTGCTGTCATTCCGGAGTGAGTTATAGGAGCAAGTCAAACACGAGACGCCCGTGTAGGAAAGCGAACTAGCCCCGGGGCTTGGACAATTAAAACCTAGTCAGTTTTAACTTCGGAAATCTTTGAAAGGCGATATTCTTGTTTGCCTGCTCATTTGTTTCTCACTATTCAGGCCTTTTGAATCACCATGAATCTGTCTACACTCTAATGTTGTTCCACTTTTTCTGGGCTCCACAAAGTTTGCAATGGGTGCCTTTCTTGTCTCCCATCTCTACCCAGTTTTCTAACGCGTTCTAATCAGTGACTGAAATCAAGACGTGAGGTCCATTCAGCTCTCGGTTGGAAGCACAGCAGAGTGCAGTCAGAGGTGAGTTCAAACTCTGGCTCCACACGCTAACTAGAGTAGGTCATGTCACCAATCTGAGACTAGCTTTTCTCTGCTCTCTAATAGGAATAAGAAGGGCTATTCCATAGGATACATTTTAGCATTAATGGGATATTCTTTGTAAAGTGCTTACACAGTGCGTGGCACATAGTAAGTGCTCAATAAACTATAGCTAGTGTTATTTCTATGTTGTATCTAAGTACAGTCCTCCTTATCATGAATGTTGGGTTCAAGGCTTGTTCCTAAGTGGAAAAACAAAGAAACAGAAATCCAGCCTCTAACTTGCCTCTTTCAGATAGAAGAGTGATTGCATTAAATCAATCCCAGCATGAATTTTCCATGTGAATATTCTCACCTCCCCAGACACAAGAATCACAGAAAGGGCCCAGTTTTGGGAGTTGGATAAATCAAAGGCCAATTGCCAGGTCTACTTGAGTGGGTTACAGACCCCCACTGAACACAACTTTTCTCCTCTGTACAATGGTAATAATAAAAACATTTATCTTGCGGTGTTTTTCAGGATTAAATAAGACTATTTATACAAAAAGAGTCTGCAAATTGTTAAGCGTTGGACCTATGTGTGATGTCTTCTTTTAGCATCTAGCATGGCCTGGTACATAACAAGCAGTCAGTTGAGAGCCTGTTAGCTGTCCCTCCAATCCACCGTATCTGCACCACTCTTCATGTAAGCAGTTGGTATATAGTGTGGGGAAGGGATAGGGCTAGTCTCCAGGGAGACCACAAAGCCCAGGCCTGGCCTAGCTGCATCCCTGGCAACTGTGGACACATGACCAAGCCAGACCCAATCATAAGCAGTACCAGAAATTTTATAGAAACTATGGGGGAGAGGGACCCTTTTTCTTCTGCCAAACTCCATGCTGAAGAGATAAGTGTGGAGATACTGAGAGCCACCATTCAGGAAAAGTTCCAATGGTATTATTAAGCTATTAGGTCCAGCCTTTCCTGAACCCCTTGAATTTTTAGTTTTATGAGCCAATAAGTTTCCTTTCCTTTTTTGGAAAAGTCATTTTGAATGTGGGTTCTATTATTTGTAGATGAGAGTCCTGATTATACTTCAACAGTCTATATTGGTTTTGCTAGTTTACTTCTTTAACCTTGATCGCAAGCTATATGTGCTTTAAGGACTAAATATTTGTACAAAATGTTGTATCTATGTGTAGTTCTCTTGGGGAAAAGGGTAAATAGAATCATTTGTCTGTAGCAATCTAGATTTCTGCTCATGCACACACCTTTATTTCCTGGCAAGTTAGCTTTCGCCCTCATCTTCACTGTAATTCACCCTGAATATATTAATCTCCTAAATCGAAAGACTTTTTGATCATAGTCTCCTTGACCTTCCCTGGGTGTCCTGAATTGCTGAACACCAAATGAGGCCATCAAGATGGTACCAGACAAAAAGGGACTGACCGGCTGGTCTGGTTGTTCCTCTCAAGGTCTCTGGAGTTTGTGAGGTCACCAGAGTCCAGGGTCAGGATGGTAAAGAGATGCCAATCTTGCTAGCCAATTCTTGGCACTTGCTGGTGGCTGCCTGGAGGTCAGTTTTGAGATGTGTTGGAAGTGCAAGCCCAGACTAAGTAGAGAAGTGCGTGATGATCCATTAGCAATGGTTGCACTGGGCTTAGGAGGGAGAAGTCAAGGCATTGCTGATCCCTAAAAGACATAAGGAGCTCACATACACCTACTCAGATTGATTGATGGATTATTGATTTCAGAGAGGAAGGGAGAGGGAAAGAGAGATGGAATCATCAATAATGAGAGAGCATCATTGATCAGCTGCCTCCTGCACACCCCACACTGGGGATCGAGCCCACAACCCAGGCATGTACCCTGACCAGGAATCCAACTGCCTCCTGGTTCATAGGTGGATACTCAACCACTGAGCCACGTCGGCCAGGCCCAACTCAGAGTTTTAATTCTTACCAGAGGAGTTTGGGGCCCCAAAAAAGTAAGTCATGCTAAGTGAAATTACAAGAGATTGGCTGGTAATTTACATCTTTTCACTGACCCTAATATCCACATTTCTAACTCCCAGATCCTCAGAAGTGACTCCAGCATTTATTCTAGGAAGGTGAAGTGATGACCAATTTCTTCAAGGACGGACTCTAATGAATATGCCAGAAGAATGGTTTGGGGTAACCCTCAAAAAACAGGTCCATGATGTTTCCTTCATGAAAAATTTTCCTCGGCTCGGGAAGAAAGTATTTAGCAACTCAATTGGTTGTTCAAAACTGATTCCTGATATATTTCTCATGGTAAATAGAGGAAGAAAACTGATTTCAACCAACTCGGTTAATACAAATATTCAACTGCCATGAGCTGAACACATCTTTTATGTTAAAAATACACATGTAAATCGAGTTCACATGTGTTTGTGGAACGCTAGGCTAGGAGGAGCAGTTGTGAGCAGTAACCTCAGTTCTGGGACCAGCTAGTTGGGTGACCATGGATTAACCTCTCTTGAGTCCCAGTTTCATTATCTGTAAAAGCATCATCATAATGCCTATTTATCCCAAAGCGTCGCTGTGTGGGTCAAATGAGAAATGTGAAAGTGTTTTGTAAAGCTATGAAACATTATGCAAATGCAGCGTATTACACGGGCACACTCTCTCCAGACAGGCACATGTGCACTCAGCGAATGAATAATACATGAGGCCGTGGGTCTCTGATCCACTCTGATCAATAATCTCCCCTCCACTCTCACACAGAACATTAGGGACAGACATCTGGAATTAGTGCTCTGACAATAGCTACAAAGGCATTGAAGAACCGTGTTGAGAAAGGGAAAACAAACAGAAACTGCTGACAGTTGCTTTAAGCCACAAACTCTATCTGAACAAAACACCTTGGTGAATCCCTAAGCGGTAATTCAATAAACAAAGCCATTCACTCGGTTTTACCCCCAAAGTCCTGGGTGGCCCAGCAGCGCACATTCTGAAGGTTCACTTGGTGATGCACAGTCCCCATCCTAGGACTAATCTTTTTATAATGAACGTAATCCAGTTAGAACTCCCTAGAATGGCCACATGTCAAAGTAATTGGATAACGGCCTGAGATTTCGTAATTATGCCTACTCTTCAGGCAGAGCTGGCTTGAGTCTGCCGGCCCCCCTTCCCACCACTGACAACCCTTCCCAGTGATAAAGCTGAGGCCAGGGGAGAGAGTCACATGAGCTCTGTCGGGGGATGCGGGGGGGGGGGGGTGGGGTGGGGCGGGGGGCAGGGGGCAGGGGTGCGAGCGGGAGAGAACTGAGATAGAGGGAAAGGGGAGAGAGGTGGAGAGCCGCTGCTCCTGGTAACAATCTATCTGTCTCTCTTAATAGGCTGCTCCCGGCAATAAGGAAAGGCAGACTTGGGAGGCGTCGGTGTCTCTGCACCGTGGGGAGGAGCAATTAGCCCAGTTGAGAAAATGGTTTCGAACAATTCTGCAGCTGCGCGGCACTGCTTCCCCCCTCATTTTCCAATTTGCCTTCCCCCACCGAGCATGCCACACTCGCCTCTGTCCTCCCATCACCCTCAGACACAAAGACACAGGCCTCTCTCGGGGCGCCAGGCCTGCAGCTTACAGAAAGAGGAAACACAGGTTGAGTCAGTGGTTATGGAATTAAGATGCCAAAAGTGTTCCCTAAAAAACAGAAATCCCAAATGCACCATAAAACGGAAGGGGTGCCTCCCACTCCCAGTTCGCTCTTTGACTGTCTAGGGTGGGAGTGGTGAGCAAGCCTGGGCTTGCGGGCCCCCAGCTGCGTGGTGTGGGGACTGGATGGCTCTTTAATACCGAGGGGGCCTCCCACTTGAATCCCTAACTTGCTCAGAGCTGAGAATGGTGGGCCCACTTCAATAGGCCCATTTCAATGTGTAGAAGGGTCTGTGCCTCCAATCACCTAAACAATGCTGATGAGATGGAGGGGCAGGACCCCACCTGGGAGGGGCCTGTGATACCAGAGGAGAGGAGGCAGGAGGAGGGGCGTGGTACCTCTCTCCAGCTCGGTGGGTCTGCAACACTGATGCTTAATGAGTGTGCAGGGAGTGGGCGCTCGTAAAACTGGCAGCTCCTGTCGCAGGAGCGAGACTCCGGGAAAACGCTCACACTGCCTGAAGTCGCACCACACTGGTTGGTACTGGGCGCTGTTTTAATAATTTATAACGTGACATCTCCTGCCAGGGAGGAAAACCAAAAGGAGCGCAAAGGCTTCTGGATGGAGTCCCATCTCAGGGCGCTGGAGAGGCCCACAGTCTGGCCTCCCTCCGTCACGGGGTCTCCTCGCTCGTCAGCCCGGAGACCCTGCTTGGAGCTCAGTTCACGGGCTTGCCTTTTCATATGTGCAAGGTCTGCTTCCAGTTATTTCAAATAGATCAACACCGAGACAGGAAAAAAATCCCTGACTGCTTTAGGGCTCAACTCGGGTGCGTCCTCCCAACACCCGGATCAAAACACCGCACATGTGGCTCGGCGAGGAGGCGGCGGCCTCTCAGGAAACTCATAACCAAGCAAGAGGAAAGGAGGGCACTGGTCCTGGTAGGTCTGGGCCAAATCTCTTGATTTGTTCTAATCTGTGAGCCAGGGCTTCCTTTCATGATTGGATTAGAGACAAGCTTTTCCTCCCGGGCTGAGGCCTTGAAGGCTCTCTGCGTCCTCTTTCTAAACTCCTTGTGAGAATAATAGCTGCACGGCGTGTATTAAGTTTCCTGCGCATTATTCCCATTTAATTCTTAATGCTGCGAGGGAGTGCCATTTAATGCCGGCGATGGGACACTGGCTCTGAGGCCAGAGGCAGCTTCCCCAAGTTCACGGCCTGCTTAGAGAGGCTGGGGCGTGAGCTCACATCCGTGCCCTTGACCACGGCCCGGAACCTGCTCCACTGCTCTGACGTGGTGACTCCGGCCTGAGAGGGGCTGTGTGGGTGGGGGTGTGCTTGGCTGGCCCAGTTCTCTCAGCCACCCTAGTCTTGTGCTAGAAAAGCAGTCCTGCCCAGGACATGTGGGACCAGAGAGCCTTTGTGTCACCCCTACCCCCTACCCGCTATTGTGGGGCAGCACCATTCGGCCTGGGGACATGGAGCCCCCACCTCCCAAATGCTTGCCAATAGGCCCATCCCCGCCTTTTCCTGCCCGGCCTCCCCCAACCCTAAGGGCTGTGCTTCCAGGGGGGTTTCTCGGCTCCTAACTGCTCCCCAGCGCAGTTCACACAGCACAACAGTGACATCCAGGGGAGAGGCTGGGTGACGGCAGGGACCGCTGGCTCCAGCGTCTTCCGCAGGCTCCGGGCTGACTTCAAGCACACAGACCCTGAATCTCAGAGATGGGCACTGGAGTTTGTAGGTCAGCACCCCCTGCAGCCTGCCTTGGTCCTGCTACACCAACTCCATTCCCTCCCTCTTCTTTCCCCCTCCCCCAGCCTTTGGCTCAGTGACTTCAGCGCTTAGGGAAGGTGTCTCTAACATGAATACATAGCAGCTCCAAACTCCTCCCCATTCATGAAGTCTTTTATCAGCACCACCTGATAACAAAAGAAGTGTTTCTGGAACTAAAAATTAG
This sequence comes from Plecotus auritus, assembly GCF_963455305.1. Classification (NCBI taxonomy): domain Eukaryota; kingdom Metazoa; phylum Chordata; class Mammalia; order Chiroptera; family Vespertilionidae; genus Plecotus; species Plecotus auritus. Next base: position 8,227,686 of record NC_137773.1, on the reverse strand, counting down.
CTCAGTACTTCCCTCTAGAACAGTGGTCGGCAAACTGCGGCTCGCAAGCCACATGCGGCTCTTTGGCCCCTTGAGTGTGGCTCTTCCACAAAATACCACATGCAGGCACGCAGGTACAGTGCGATTGAAACTTCGTGGCCCATGCACAGAAGTCAGTTTTTGGCTCTCAAAAGGAATTTCAATCGTTGTACTGTTGACATTTGGCTCTGTTGACTAATGAGTTTGCCGACCACTGCTCTAAAGCAGTGGTTCTCAACCTTTCTAATGCCGTGACCCTTTAATACAGTTCCTCATGTTGTGGTGACACCCAACCATAAAATTATTTTCATTGCTAACTTCATAACTGTAATTTTGCTACTGTTATGAATCGTAATGTAAATATCTGTGTTTTCTGATGGTCTTAGGCGACCCTGTTAGCGGTTCTCAACCTGTGGGTCGTGACAGATCCTCGCCTCCGCAGGGCCATTTCTGGGGGCATGTGGGCAGGTGTCTACCCATTCCCTGTTCATGGCCGGGGGTGTTGTCTGCAGACTGTGTTCCTGGATGCTCCCCGATCCCTCAGGAGCTGCTAGCAGAGCTATGCCTGCAGCCTGGCACCCCCGCTTCACTCCACAGGCCCCTCGCTACCGGCTTTGGCCAGGAGGTGGTGGGGCTGAGATGCTCCGCAGGCCCCAGGCCCACAGAGGCCACATGAAAGGGACCTCAGACTGGGATGCAGGGCCCTGATGCTTCTGCCCTATATCCCTGCCCAAGGTGGGAGGGGACCACCACCCGTCCAGGCTGAGGGAGGCTGCAGGGCTGCCGGCAACATCATCAAGACTGGGAGCCCCTGGCTGGACACGCTGACCTGTGAGATCCCCTTCCCCTGAAGTGTGTTCCAAGGGGAATTCTCTGCTTTTAACTCTGAACCAACCTGACCGGGTTTGGTTAAGCTAAGCGTCCCTCTCAATAACTGTTCCCGGAGCACCAGCCACAGCAAGTCCAGGCATCATGGGGACCGTTCATCACAGGGATGGTCTCCCTCTTCCTATAGCTAGCCCATCCTCTGGAGAAGACTTCCTCCGAGAATCCTCCCAAAACAAATGCCATGACCACATGCATGTGAGGCCAGACATAGCTGACCAGATCAGGTGAACATCACCAGCATCACCACCACCACCACCACCACCACCACCACCACGACATACCCCACAACCACCACAGTGCCACGGTCCAGGGGAGCTTTCTGGGAACTCTTCCTCACAAAAGCCAGTGTGTAAAGCAGAGTCGCAGCGAGTTAACATTGCCCTTGAAATTCCCTTAAATCACCCAGAGAACACTGCAGCGGATGGCTCTGAGCACACAGCTCTGGAAAGTCATATGTACATGTTAATACATAAACCAGGGGTGGGAGCACTTTTCTTAAAGGGCCAATGGTCAATATTTTAGGCTTCGTGGGTCCTACAGCCTTTGTCACCACTGTTCAGTTCTGCTGCTGCACGTGAAGGTAGCCACAGACTCCCTGAGCACAGCTGTGCTCCAATAAAACTTTACAAAAACAAGCAATTTCCCAGGCCATAGTGTGCCACCCTCCGTTATTTATATAAATAAAAGCCTAAGTGACCATTATGACCGGTCAACTGAATGACTGGTTGACCGGTTGCTATGATGCACACTGACCACAAGGGAGCAGACGCTCAATGCAGGAGCTGCCCCCTGGTGGTCAGTGCACTCCCACAGCCAACCTCCCATGGTTCCTCCCCCTAGCCAGCCAACCTCCTGCGGGGAGGGATGACTGGGTGAGATGGCCCCCGATCAGCCCCAATGCTGGCTAGACTGAGAGACCCCACCACCCGTGCATGAATTCATGCACTGGGCCTCCAGTAATACAATAAGTAGGAAAGGACCCATATTACAAAAAAACAGAAAATCTGTCTCAAAACACTGCCACACAAGGACGTGAGGTGTCGTGAGGAGCAGATTCCTTCTTCCCATCTCAGGTTCACCCCGGGCACACACTGACCAGCACGGCGGGTGACACCACCCATTGTTTAAATGATTGATCTGCCGCTTGCAGCTTAGCACACAGAGTTAAATTCCGTAAGTTGACTATTACCCTTTACGACCCAATATATAAATATAAAAACAAACACCGATCCTGTGTGTTTTTTTCTTCTGATTTCAGTGAGTTATGCTGCACCCTGCAGCTGTAGACTACGGCACACCTAAATCATAGGTAGCAGGAGGGGACTATGTGATCAAAGCCAGGTTCTGTCTCAGGAGATGGCACCACGTGGAGGAAAGCCAGCCCCTGGCAGAGGCCTGGCAGGCAGCTACTGTGGGTAGAGGGCTTCTCCCTTCCTGTGCTCAGCAGGGCAGCCACGCCACTGTGTTTGTAAAATGGTCAAAGCACCGAAGTTCTCGTGAAAACCTTTCTTACAGATACTTGGCCGAGAATTTAAGGCCTAGCGACTTCATGTCACTTGGTTCAAGGAACAACTTATTTCCAGCTGTAAGCCAGGCTTAAGAAAAATGTCACTCAGGCAACAGGAAGGAGCTGCAGCGTTTGACGGCCAAGTCCAAGACATGAGCTCCGGGCTCCTGGCCTGCTCCTTCCAGAAGGGAGCCTGCTTCCTAACCAGGGGCCCTGCTGACCAGGGTGCTGACGCCTGGCCTGCCAGATCTGTCACTCTGTCTGTCTACCCCTCCACATGCTCTCACCCAGAGAGACTGCTGCCAGAGAAGATGCAGACCCGAGGGCAAAGGGACCCAAGTTCTCAGGTGCACAGACTGCTGTGTGGGAAACACACCTACGGCCCTGAGAACCAGGTGGAAGGTCACCGGTGCCTCTCTCCTGTCTGTGCTTCCTCGCCCCCATCGTCCAGGCTCCACACCAGGAGACCCGCCTTCCCCCGCTGCTCACACCTGTCTTGAATTTCCGGGTGTTACTTGGGGAAGCAGGAGACAACTCCAAAGACTTGGGAAATAGATTTAATGAGAAATATTCCCCCAAAGTTCTCAAGTGCTGTGGGTTATAAATGAGGCCATGAATCATGGGGCTGCCTGTAATATTTCATAAGTGGTGTTGGAAAACGGCCTTTAATAAACTTGGGGGAAGATGGATCGCCTTCCTGAAGAAGCAAAAAAGGATCTGGAAGCATAAATATACGCAAAGACCAGATTTGAGCCCTCCCCGGCTAGGAAGCGAGGCCGCACTCCCGCCCTCTGGCATTCCCGGCACGCCAGCTGTGCGAGCTTTATTGCTGGCACTCGGCACAGTTTACATTCAGGCTGATTGTTGGCACCAGAGGCACATCTGGTATTACTTCCCCCAAGTTGCTGCACGCCTCCCCAGCTCCATCATCCTCAGAAATGCCTGCAAACATTTCCCCTGCAATCTTGGAGACCTGAGGGCTGACTTTGTGGGGAGCAGGAGAAAGATGAGGAGGAGAAGGGAAAATAGAGCGGAGGAGGAAGGAAGAGGAGGGAGAGAAGGAAGGAAGGGGTCGCACAGGAGGGAGAGGAACAGGAAATGCCAAAGAGTATAGAAGAGAATGAAGAGGGTAGGAAAAAATGTGATCAAAAGGAAAGGAACGATTATGAAGAAGAAAAGACAAAGGAAAAGACAGTAAGAAAAGGAAAAATGAGAGAGAGAGAGAGAGAGAGAGAGAGAGAGAGAGAGAGAGAGAAGAGGGAATGGGGAGGTGGACCTGACAGAGGACAGCACCCTTTCTGTGCACAGCAAGTGGATCCGATGGGGGGTTTCTTTGCTCGGACGCCCTTTCCATAGAGATTTACTGGTAGGTACAACCCAAATGGATGTTTCTTCTCCCGCTACCATGGCTGCGGGCAGATTGGCACGATTTTCACTCATTCATTCAGCGTGCATTTCCGAGGAATGTATTATGCCCATGTCATGAGGGTTTTTTGTGAGGATTCAAAGGAACAGCAAGTGCTTAGCAGAGGGCCTGCCCTTAGGAAGGGCCCCACAGCAGCTTAGCACTGTTATCATCCCAGATAGTCCTCAATGAGCTTACAATGTAGGAGGGAACAGAGAGAAAGAGCAGGGAGAACATGATCTCCTCTTTCTTTGCCCGTGTCTACACAGGACAGGTCAGTCGAAAACAAACGCAGCAGGCTCTGTCTGTAAAAGGACGCGTTGTGGCAATTAAATGAGATCATTAGTGCAGAGCACGGAGGTCTCCGGGCACCTGTGAGTGCTTCATAAGCTGTTATCTCCGTGCGGGGCCCAGAGCTGCAGTGGGAGATGCTCACAATCACCTTGCAGATGAACGTCGGTGCTGAATCACACTCACTCCCACACTCTTCTGGGCTCCATAATTGACTCTCAGCCCAGGGAATTGGGACAACAGACTCAAACATTTACTGTGCACAAAGAGCCCTCATACATAAATATTTATTTGCCCTTCAAATGTTTTTCCTGCTGCCGGCAGCTGAGAACCAAAGAAATGATATATTTGAGCATCCAATGTGACCATGCCTAGAATGCAGCCATAATGGGTCCCCAAGTAGGTTTCTCCTGTGGAGCGGGGAGCTGAGAACATTTTACTTCAAAGGTGTCATTTCTGCTCTGGGGAAACAGGTGTCGCTCTAGAGCCCAACAATGCACTGAAAATTGTCTTATTCCAGAAGCTCTGGCCCAGGAAGGAAGGAGGCTGTGGAAGGTGGAAGAGAATGCTTTGGCGATGGGGTGATTCCACTCCCTGGGTCCAGGACTCATTACTAGACCAGGGAGAACAGCCCTAACTCTGCTGGGCTGGGAGGGACCCAGAGGATGGATGCGAATGGGAGAAGCGGCTCTGCCATGCAAGGCTCTCCACTCACGCTAGCTATTACGATGCCTATTTTTTATTAGAAACAGTGGCTTAGTTTCAGTTGGGGCCTGGGGAGCAAAAACACTCCGTGAGAGTAAGGAGAGCTCCTTGAGAGGAAGGAAGAACATTCCTTTCCAACGTCATCAAGTTTTAAGTCAAGTGGGCATATTGCCTCCATTTCACAGATGAGAAAACCGAGGTTTGAAGACAGCATGTGACCTCTCTAAGGTCATTTGAAGCCAAGGTTCTCAGTCTCCAAAGCCTAGGAACAAAGGGAATTCAAACTCCCATGCCAGCAGGGGCTGTGGGTGAGACGGAAGAGGAAGCAGCTGGAAGGAGCCCTTGGTTGTACCATGAAGAATAAGGGACAGCTGCTCTCGCTGATCGCTGCCATATATGCACAACCCATGGACACCCACAGCAATGTGGTGGGGGCCAGAGGGAGGGCAGTGCGGGGCTGGGTGCAGAGGAGCAAAGGAAGGGAATGGGGGACATCTGTAATAGTATCAACAATAAAAATAAAATATAATTAAAAAATAAAAGAATGTGGCTCCTGGTGACCAAATCTTCTGATTTCCAAGCAAAACAAAAACTCTGGCTATTGAATGGTGACACATTTTTAAAAAAGCGGCTGTCAGATCTGACCTGATGTCCTAAGTCCTCTATGTCCCTGCCACCCTCCCCCCCACCCCCACTTCTGTCTCCAGGGACTTCCGAATGCCCCCTGGCCTCACTTCTCCACCACCAGGGCACTCCTGGCCTTCCCCATGGTGGGGGACAGCTCCCCAGGTGTTTCCTATTTAATTTTGATGTGCAGGTTTTATCAAGAGTAATTTATAAGTTTGACATTGTCAGTGGTGGTCTGAATGGCTTCTCAGACTAATACAAAGGCTGCCAGAACCCATTAGCAAATCAATGGGGTAGCCTGGCGTTTCTGAAAAGAAAATTATTTTTCTGTTTTTGCAGGTTAGACAGCAGAGCTCCCCGGAGGCTTCCCAAGAGGGATTCCGTGGGCTGCTTCCTCAGAGTTGTGAATACTAATGGTTTGGACTAAACTGCTTGCTGTTCTCCCTCCCGCACCTTCCTCTCCCAGACAACAGGCTCAGGTTGCTGGGCCAGGCTGTTCTGAAGGCGAAGAGATGGGGAGGGCATGAGCCAAATCCATGGCCCTCACTACATGCTGAGACACTCCAGTATCACACGGCTGGTGAACTGTGCATGCAAGGGGCATGCTGGGGGAATATGTCACCCCAAAGGCCCATCTCCAAAACTCTGTTGGGCCCAGAAAGGACAGTGGACTTCAGGCCACTGCTGCAAGGTTCAGGGTAAGAGCGGAGATTTAAAAAAAAAAAGATATGTTTATTGATTTCAGAGAGGAAGGGAGAGGGAGAGAGAGATTGAAATATCAATGATGAGAGAGAATCATTGATCAGCTGCCTCCTGCACACCCTACACTGGGGATCGAGCCCACATCCCAGGCATGTGCCCTGACCAGGAATTGAACCGTGACCTGCTGGTTCGTAGGTCGACCCTCAACCACTGAGCCACACTGGTTGGGCAAGAGTGGAAATCTCAGAGACTGTTTTGATGTGAGGAAGACAAGAGCCAGCAGAGCACTAGCAGGGAAGGGACCCCTAGGATGAGTCTGCTTAAATGGCGTTCTGTGACATGTGATAGAACCTTCCTTTCTACCCCCTCTATACCTCCCCACAAATCCTGCAGGGATGTTTCCACAAGTGGCTAAGATTTTCAGGTTTGGGGCTGTGACTCCCACTGGATCTGGTCTTCCATTGCTCGAGAAGCGAGAGGAGAGATCAGTCAGCAAAACTTTTGGGTTATATCCATGCCAGCAAACGAGCGAGGCAGCGGGCTGCTGGTCTGTACAACACAAACTCTGATGCACCACACAGACATAAGGGCAACTCACTTTGGGACTTGGGGGAGGTGGGGGGGGGCTACACAAATGGTACCTGTGTAACTAGAAATCAAGTAAACTTTCCCAGGGAGAATATTCCTTCCCACCGTATTTCAAATGTAAAGGTTGTTCATCACACACATCACGCACACCCACTACTGGAAGCAACAAAAGAACAAAACTCTTCTTCAGAAACAAGCCCTGTACTCCAAAGGGCATAAAAAGCCACTGGAGTACGAGAAAGCCAAGGTAAAGACGCTTACTGGATGTGAGATGAGGACAATTTGGGGAAACCTGTCTGTGTTTAACAGTAAGGCTGATGCAAGTACATTTGGAGAAATAACAAGGTTCATTAAAAAACAATCAAATGCCCTTTGACCAGCCGTGAGAAGGCTCAGTCAGCTGGTCCAGGAAGAAGGTAGCTGAGTGTTGAAAATATTGCTGAGACACCCTAAGGTCAAAGGCTTAATCTCACTCCATCCCAGGTCTGTGTATTCTCTTCAGGTCAGGCAGACATTTTTGAAAATCTCAGCCCCGTTTAAAGCATGTCCCGCTGGACTGGCTGTGAAGGGCCTTGTGAGTATCTCATGAGCATCCTGCCCACCAGGGTGCACACGTCCACCCAGGGGATCTTGTTCACATGCAGATCCCGGTTCAGGAGGGCTGGGCTGGGGCCTGGGGTCCTCTGCATTGCTACAAAGCTCCCAGGTGATGCCCATGCTGGTGGCACTCAAGCCCACTTTGACAGCCAGGGCCCAGTGATGGCTGCCCGACACGATCGTGCCCCAGAACCACCTGTGCAGCTGGTTTACTGATATATGTTTCAGAGGCGCTGATTACCTGGTACTGAGGTGCATATCTTTACAAGCGCCTCGGGTGATTCTGGTGCACCCTCACCCCAAAATTCAACCTAACACTTTAGAGCAGCTGTGGGCAAACTACGGCCCGCGGGCCGGATCCGGCTGTTCTATCTGGTTCTCTTGCTCTCCCCTCCGCTCCTTTACTTTGAATTTATATTAGTTCATACAAACACTCCATCCATGCTTTTGTTCCGGCCCTCTGGTCCAGTTTAAGAACCCATTGTGGCCCTCGAGTCAAAAAGTTTGCCCACCCCTGCTTTAGAGTCTCCTTTCTCCTTGTGGCTTACCATGGAAACTGCACCATGAGTGGTGCTTCTTTTGGCTTACCTTAAGGATAAGGGAACATGGCCCCACTCTCCTAATGTGGCAGACATTGCTAATCAATCACAGCTGTTATACCCTGAATGTGGCCTTACCACCCTGCTTTGTGGAAGGCTCCAGGCAGGCACAGCCGATGGATTCAGGTTGAGATTTGAAAAGAAAGTGGTTGCCTACTGGAACTGTGGCAAAGTAGAACTAGCCCTTGTCTGGGAATCTGGAAGCCTGAGTTCGAATCCTACCTCTTGCACTAACTTGCTTGTGATCTCATGCAGGTTGTATCTCACTCTGGGCCTCAGTTCAGTCATCCATAAATGAAGGGGTCGGCCTGCTCCTAGAGAAGTACAGCCTCATCCAAGAATAACATCCTACGTTCTGGCAGGTGTTCAAAGCCAGGTGGAGCTCATCAGGGGAAAGAGAGGCTCTGTCTGTGTTGGTTAATATGACTGTGCGGCCAAACTTGTGTAAGAAAATTCCCCCCACACATGGAAACTGCCCAGAGAGGCCACTATTCCACATTGTCTGTGACTTTGTGGATAAAGTGTCAGTAAGTAGGAGAAAAAGCAAACACAATATCTTTGGCTCAAATTATGAGTGACATCCTGGCAGAGGCCCTACCTCCCCGGCTGTCTGAAGCAGGTGATCCCTCTAGAATGGAACCCGAGATGTGGGGGCCAAGAATCTGTCCCAGTGATGTGGGCCGAGGGATGTGGAGCCTTGAGGACAGGGCTGCTCAGTTCTTCTGCAGCCTCAGGCCCCAGCTCTGTCTTCCCTGTGCCTGGGAGTCAGCTCCAAGTTGCTGCTCCTCTGTTCAGCTCAGATATGCAGGACTCCAGCTGGGCTTAGTGAGACATGTGGCATTAGTGAGAATCATGTCACCCACATAACAACAACAGGGGACATTTATGGAGAGCTAGCTCTGTTCTGGGAAAAAAAAAAAAAAAATATATATATATATATATATATATATATATATATATACACATATACATACATACATACACACACACACACACACACACACACACACACATATATATATATCTCCTATATAATAAAAGCCCAAGTCCAAAACCGGCTCTCTGACATCCCCCAAGGGGTCCCAGATTGTGAGAAGGTGCAGGCCAGGCCGAGTGACCCCACTGGTGCATGAATTCATGCACCGGGCCTCTAGTACAATAATAAAAGTGTAATATGCTAATTATCCTGGATGTCCTTCTGGATGACCTTCTGGATGAAGCTGCAGCTGCGAGGGAAGCCCAGGTCCTGGGTGCCAGAGGGAAGCCAGTGCTGGCAGCTGGGGGAAGTAAGGCCTATTCTTGCAAGAATTTCGTGCATCGGGTCTCTAATATATATATATGCATATATGCTAGAACATATATTGTCCTCACTATTGTGAGGACAATAGTCCTAGGAGGCAGGAGTAACTGTTATCCTTATTTTGGGGGTGAGGGAACTATAGCATGGGCATGTTAAGTAACTTGCCCAACGAGACATACTGGTAGGAGGCAGAGCCAGACTCAATCCCAGACAGTCAGACTCCAGAGCCCTCCATGTTAGCCACATATTACATGATTCCCCTAACATGGCTGGTGCTGCTAGAGAGACTTAGGACTGGGTTGTATATTTTCTACACACACATATATATATTTCATGCACCAGGCCTCTAGTATATATCTATATCTATATCTATATCTATATCTATATCTATATCTATATCTACACACACACACACACACACACACACACATATATATGTGTGTATATGTGAGTGTGTGTGTGTGTGTATATATACACACACACACACTAGAGGCCTGGTGCATGAAATTTATGCACTGGGGGGGGGGGGGCCCTCAGTTCGGCCTGCATCTTCTTGCAGTCCGGGAGCCCTCGGGGGATGTCTGACTGACGGCTTAGGCCTGCTCCCCTGTGGGAGTGCACTGACCATCAGGGGGCAGCTCCTGTGTTGAGCATCTGCCCCCTGGTGGTCAGTGCACGTCATAGCAACTGGTGGTTCCTCTGGTCGGTCGATTTGCATATTAGCTTTTTATTATATAGGATATATATATATATATATATATATATATATATACACACACATATATATATATATATATATATATATATATATATATATATATATATATATGATTTCAGAGAGGAAGGGAGAGGGAGAGAGAGATAGAAACATCAACGATGAGCCAGAATCATTGATGGGCTGCCTCCTGTACAGCCTGCACCAGGGATCGAGCCCCAAACCTGGGCATATACCCTGACTGGGAATCGAACCGTGACCTCTCCTGGTTCATGGGTCAATGCTCAACCACTGAACCAAACCAGTCAGGCCTACACACTTGTTTAAATCCTACATTCTCTGCTGAATTATAACCTCTAAGAAGGGAGGGCCTTGTCTTACTTATTCATTACTGTACCTACGGTGCCTCACCAATGCACGGCATGCAGTAGGTGCTCAGAGATGCTGATTTATAATGCATGCACAAATAGCTGAGGGAGTACAACCCAGCCGACAAGAGTTTAGAAGCAATGTCTCTTCCCTGGAATTTTAAGCTTCCTGGAAAGAAAGAAGTTGAACATATTTGTTCAATGCCAGATATTGTGCTAAATGTTTTCCATGATCGGTTTCTTTAATCATCATAATAACTAAATGAGGTACCATTTCATACCTCCTTCACACATGGGAGAAACTGAAAACTCTGTAAACTTAAGTAAATTGTCCCAAATCAGATAGATTTAAATGGCAGAGCTAGAATTCAAACTCAGAACCAGCCACCAATTCCAGAGTTCCATGGTCATCCCGTGACTGTGTTCTTACTAACATGAGTCCAAAATTAAGCCAGTCCTGATCAAAGATGCCTTCAGTTAGAGATACCTTCTTGGGCTGGATGGTTTGATTTGGGAGAAAATAAAGACCAATGACATAGGAAAATGTAGACAACATAAAACTGAGTGTCAGCAGTTATGGATTTTAGCGTGGCATTTTACCAAATTAATTATGTAGTCATAGGAAGTTTCTCCCCTGGTTGGAACCATTGTAAAATGAAGAAGCTCAAGCAGATGCAGGCTGAAGTACTTTCCAGTTCCAATGGTCTGTGAGCCAATAAAGAAAGAGAGCCTAGAAGAGGCCCAGAGATGTAGCAGTGGTGCTGCTGGAGTTGGTGGAGAGGACAGCAATGAAAGCCAATATGCCCCCCTCAGATTTTTATTTTTCTAACTAGAGGCCCAGTGCACTAAATTTGTGCATGGGGGGAGGGGGTACCCTCAGCCCAGCCTGCACCCTCTCCAAACAGGGGCCCCTTGGGGGACATCCCTCTCACAATCTGGGACTGCTGGCTCCTAACTGCTCACCTGCCTGCCTGCCTGATAACCCCTAACTGTCCCCCCTGCCAGCCTGATCACCCCTAACCACCTCTGCCTGCCAGCCTGATTGCCCTTAACTGCCCCCTGCCGGCCTGGTCACCCCCAACTGCCCCCCCTGCCGGCCTGGTTGCCCCTTAGTGCCCCCCCTGCTGGCCTAGTTGCCCCCAACTGTCTCCCTCTGCCGGCCTGGTTGCCCCCAACTGCCCTCCCCCCTCTGGCCTGGTTGCCCCTCACTGTTCCCCCCTGCTGGCCTGGTTGCCCCTCACTGTCCCCCTCTGCTGACCTGGTTGCCCCTCACTGCCCCTCCCCCTCACCCCACCGCCGGCCTGGTCGCCCCATGCAGCCTGCTGTTCAGTGGTTTGATTGTCCCTCCCTAACTCCCCTGCTGGCCTGGTCGCCCCATGCAGCCTGCTGGTGAGTTGTTTGGTCGTCCCTCACTAACCCCCCTGCCAGCCTTGTTGCCCCACGCAGCCTGCTGTTTGGTTGTTACTGTGAGGGCGTCATGACCAATTTGCATATTACCCTTTTATTAGTATAGATTTTTCCCAACGTGCCTAAACCTTGTGAAGCTTCAAAGCCCTTAAGGCATTGAAATTCATGAGCTCAATGACAGACACTGGTCGCTGTTTCTTCAGTGTCCCAAGTAATGCTAATATATTAAGACAGAGCTGATAATACAAAACCAGGTTATGACTATTGGAAGCAAAATATCTGGGGGGTCTAGCAAGGACTTTTAGTCACAGGAATAGAGAATACTAACGGCATAAACTCAAAATGGATTAAAGACTTAAATGTAAGACTCAAAACCATAAAACTCCTAAAAGAAAACAAAGGCAGTAAAATCTCGAGCATTTCTCTTAGCAACATTTCCTCTAATATATCTCCCCGGGCAAGGAAAAGAAAGGAAAAATAAACAAATGGTACTTTATCAAACTGAAATGTTTTGCACAGCAAATGAATCAACAAAATGAAAAGATAACTTACTGAATGGGAGAACATATTCACCAATGACCCAAAATTTATATAGAATTCTCATATAACTCAACACCAAAAAAAGAAAACCTTACCCCAAAACCCAATTAGAAATGGACAGAGGACCTGAATAGAACTTCTCCATAGAGGATATACAGATGGCCAATAGACATGAAAAGATGCTCAATGTCACTAATTGTCAGAGAAATACAAATTAAAACTACAATGAGATGTCACCTCACATCTGTCAGAATGGCTCATCAATAAATCAACAAACAACAAGTGTTGTTGAGGATGTGGAAAAAAAGGAACCCTCATGCACTGTTGGTGGGAATGCAGTTTGGTGCAGCCACTATGGAAAACAGTATGGAGGGTCCTCAAAAAATTAAAAGTGGAACTGCCTTATGACCCAGGGATTCCACTTCTGGGTATATAACCGAAGAAACACAAAACACTAATTTGAAAGAATACATGCACCCCTATGGTCATTGCAGCATTGTTTATAACTAGTGGCCCAGTGCATGGATTCGTGCACATTGAAAGGAAATTAATTAGAAGAAATATCTTAATATTCCAATTCGCCCTTTCTCTATAATAGAAGTGTCAACCAAATTCATAATCGACAATGACAGATCAAAACACATGTGTGCGACTGGCGCCAGCAAGTGCTTTATATGTACCACACATGCCTGAGTCAACTTAGCCTTTTATAGATATAGAATAAACTTGCTTAATTAGACCTGCTTTCTGATGTAGCTAAACTTTTCCCAGCCCAGTGAAGCACCTCAGCTTCTCTTTCAGGTAATTGTCAGCAACACAGCAGTAAATATCAACACAGGTAATTGTCAGCAACATAGCAGTAAATATCAACATGCAGGGAGAACAAAGGGTAAAATATTTAACTGCAGCAGTGTTTGACTATATTCTGTGCAGTGAGAAAACCAGAAGTCATTTTCAAGGTCCACCATTTCTTACTTCTTTTCAGTCAGGTCAAGTTTCTAAACTTTCTAAATCTCTGTTTTCTGGCTAATGAAAAGAAAATAGAATTCCACCGAGTTTCCTACCTACCTACTCCAGGACTTCTGTGAGAATCAAATAAGATGAGGCATGGGAAAACACTTCAGAGACATTTGGTTAAAGTGTGAAATGTTTGCATCTGGCTATTGAGCAAGTTGTGTTCCTGGGCTGAAAAAACTGCAAGGAGGCTAGTGGCTAGGGAGAGGAAGCTGGGCATTGCTACATGACGTCATTGCCCAGCACCCACAGCCACCTTTCTGGGCTGGGCTGGGCTGTGGGCCTTATTTTGCACCATGGGGTCTTGGCAGGATTGGCTGCGATTTGGTGGGCTGTTGCTTCAGGGTGGTGGCGGGGCCTGTGTCCCACTTGGGGGAAGCCGAATGTTGCTCTGTGGCACCAGGTCTGTGGTGCCAGTACGCGTCACAGCAGCTCCTGCGTTGAACATCTGCCCCCTGGTGGTCAGTGTGTGTCATAGCAACTGGTCAGATGGTCGGACACTTAGCATATTAGCCTTTTAGATAGATAGATAGATAGATAGATAGATAGATAGATAGATAGATAGCCAAGCTATGGAAGCCACCTAAGTGCCCATCAATAGACGAGTGGATAAAAAGTAGTGGTACATATATACAGTGCAATGTTACTCAGCCATAAAAAGAATGAAATCTTATCATTTACAACAGTATGGATAGACCTGGAGGTTATTATGCTAAGTGAAATAAGTCAGTCAGAGAATGATAAATACCATATGATTTCACTTACATGTGGAATCTAAAGAACAATATAAATGAACAAACAAAACAGAAACAGACTCAAAGATACAGAGAATAGACTAATGGTTGCCAGAGGGGAGGGGAGCTTGGGGACTGGTTGAAAAAGATAAAGGGACTGAGAAGTACAGATTGTTAGTTACAAAATAGTCCTGGGATGTAAAGTACAGCATAGGAAATACAGTCAATAATCCTATATAATAAAAACATAGTATGCAAATTGTCCCCTCGACTTGGAGTTCATCCAGGAGTTCAACCAGGGGGTGGGGCCAGCCAGGGGAAAGGAGGGAGGCCCCAGCTGGTAGCCCGCAGCTGCTAGTGACCCTACCAGTGCATGTATTTCGTGCACTGGGCCTCTAGTGTTGTAATAAATGTACATGGTGCCAGGTGAGTACTAGAAATACTGAACATTTTGTAAAGTAAATGCTTGTCTAACCACTATGCTGTGCACCTGAAACTAATAACATTGGATGTACACTGTAATTGAAAAAAATAAAAAGTAAAGTCAGAGCCCTAGAGCATTGGGAGGTATGGACTCAAAGTTCACAGAGATGTTTGGTTTGGCCTACATAGTATTTTAATCATAAAATTTCGGCTAAAAATCCAAATTTGCATATTTTCTTGGGGGAAAAAAGAAGATCTGAAGACTGTGGGCTTGCACTGTCATGTGGTAAATATGGGATGCACCTGTGCCAGGTAAGAATCTTGTTACAGGTAAATGAGAACCCAAGCCATTCTTGTTACATATACCTGAAAAGCCCAGAGGTGGATTAGAAGGCAAGGTTGGTTAGATTTAAAGGTCAATAAGGTCACCAAGGCCCCAATTCATTTCTGCTTCTCCTTCTTTCTTTTAAGATATTGGCTTCATCACAAGGCTGGCTTCTTCATGGGGGCAAAATGGAAGTTGTGCTTCTAAACGTCATAACTGCATTTTATGCTATTGAGAGAGAACCAGCTTTTACGGCTGCTAGCCAGTGGGGGAGGGGTGGGATTGATGTTGTAGAGATAGTTTCATTGTCCACTGGACCCTGCTGTCCCCCTGGTGGGTCCATACCCTCGCATTCACCATGCTCTCCACCATTCCCCACTGCCTGATACCCAGCTCATTTTAGTCATGCTTCCCAATCATTAGACAATGAATCTAATTCATGCTCCCTGCCCCCAATTAAATGAAAGAACATATAGGCACTTAGAAACACACCAAGGCTCACTGGAATCGTTTTACAGATAGGAAGGTAACCCCCAGGGACATGGAGCATGTTCCACAGTTGCAGTTCAGGCAGTGGGGAGTTAGCCCCAAATGGCTTAGCTGAGAACCAGGGAATGTCACACCGTCTGCATGTCCACAGCTTGATGTGGGCCTGAAGGACTATGGTCTACTGGGATGAGAAAGTCCCACTTAAGAGGTAGCTTCCAGGCCGTGCATCGGTGGAAAGCGATGGTAAAATCAAGTCAATTCAGGGTTGATGCTCAGAGGCAGCCTTTGCTCTGTTTTAGAGGTGAAATCTAGTGTGTTTTCTGCTGAGCACAGGGCTGAACTCCCGTAAGTGGGGTAAAAAGTTCCCACAGTGGTTTGCAGCAGTGCCCCGAGTTCCCACTGCTAAGCAGCTCCAGGAGGACCTGGTCCAAATGTGGGTGCTCCCGGAGCTGAACTGAGGATAAACCCATGAACATGGCTCGGCGGGCTGCTCGACAGGTGAGTCAGCAAAGTTAAAGTGAATGTGCATGGATCTAGGAGTTTTGAGGATGATGTCAGGTCAGGAAAGGTGAGCATCAGGGACACCTTCTAGAACATGCTGAGCATCCTTGGCCTGGAAAGGGGCACTGGGCGTGGTCAGGGTGGACAGTGAGAGTGGAGAGGAGGGGTCCTGGTGGGGAGGGAAGGGAGAGCTGGAGCTTTACTGGTTTGAGGAAGGTCAACCTTGCCCACGGCACTCAGGGCAGATGTGGGGCTGAGACGGGGGTGGGGATAGGGTC
This sequence comes from Plecotus auritus, assembly GCF_963455305.1. Taxonomy (NCBI): domain Eukaryota; kingdom Metazoa; phylum Chordata; class Mammalia; order Chiroptera; family Vespertilionidae; genus Plecotus; species Plecotus auritus. Next base: position 8,211,665 of record NC_137773.1, on the reverse strand, counting down.
AGGCAGGAAGGCTTCTGGTAAAAACCTGCATCCTAGGGGCTGACAGTGTGGCTGTAAAGATGGCTGATAATCTAATGAGCCCTTGACCTTGAAAACCTTTAGCTCCTTACCTGTATAATGAGGAGTCCATGGATAATCTCCAACAGCCCCTTTCACCCAGAAAGTCTTCATTTCCAGAATGAACAGAAAGAACTGTCATTCCTCCCCGCTCCTTCCCTGTTCACCACGGAACAACCCAGTGGGGACCAATGCATCTTTGATTGGAAAAAGCCCTGTCAGGGAGAAACCCCAGGTAACGGGATATAGTTCTGAAGATTACTTCAGTGCCCACTGCAGGAGGAAATAGCCAGCAGATTCACTCACTTGTTAAGAAAAATGTATTTTGTATCATCCATGTCCCAGATACCGTTTTCGTGCAATGACAAACCTCATAGAAGAGAATTAACACTATACGCGGACCATCTTATACACAGACCCTGCCCTGTTTCTTGCCCCAGGAATGATGAGGAGGGTGGGGGTGAGAACCAAGCTCAATCAAATAATATAAGTCAATACCAAACTACAGTGGTAATAAATGCGTTGAGAGGGAAATACAGGGTGTCAGAGGCTTCAGAGAAAATGGCTCGCGTTAGGAGGCCGGGGGTTGGAGCTGAGAAAAGGTGAAGAGGCACAGGGAATGGAGCTTCCCATGCACGTGCGAAGGCTCTGTGGCAGGAGGAAGCAGGATGGAGGATGGACGGACAGACCTGATAAAAGGTTCAGTGAGGCTGGAGAACATGCAGGGTAAGTCAGGAGAAGAAAGAACCCAGGGGTGTAATTATAGGGGTAGTTTAATGCCGTGTTAGGAACTTTATCTTTATCTTAAAAGCCATAGGGTACCATTTAAAGTATGCATGTGTGTGTATAAAAGGGAGACAGAGACACACTTACACACACACACCGAGAGAGAGAGAGAGAGAGAGAGAGAGAGAGAGAGAGAGAGAGAGAGAGAGATGCTTTGAAAAGACTATTCTGGCTGCTGTATGGAGTCTGGAGGGGAAGGTCAGGGAGGTGTGTGAGGTCCTGCTGGCACCTCCACTGCCCAGGGCTGTGGTGTGTCAGCGTTCATACGGGCAGACCTAAGGCTCCAGTGCTCTAACCCACCTGCTCAAGCCCTGCCCTCTAGGGGTCTCTGGCCAGTTGTGGTACCTGTGGGGTTCAGGGTGTGTCTTTAATGACGCAGCTTCCACATGCAGAAAGCACAAGCCTTCTGCTTTCCAGGAGGACCGGGCAATGAATTTCTGCCTTGGAAATCAACCATCACACACACACACACACACACACACACACACACACACACACGCACGCATGCACGCACACACATGTACACCGGTACCTTGCATATCTGTCAGAAATCTTTTCCCTGGACAAATGATGATTTATGGGAGGCTGCTCTATTTCCCGCCTTTCTCTTGTTCTATTTTAGGAGAATATATCCAGACCATGTGTTTTTGCTTAGCCTGACACATTCCAAGCAAGCTTTTTGTAGTCCATGTGCTGGTGAAAGGTTCTCTCTGAAGAAGTAGAAGGAGAGAGAGAGAGAAAAAGAGAGAGAGAGAGAGAGAGAGAGCGCCCAACCTCCATCTCCCCTTCTCCCCTGGGTGGCTAGTGGAGAGAAGTCAATGTCCACACACTGGAGGTCCCAGGGGTCCCCAGGGAGCCTGGGCAGCCGGATTCTGCGGAATGCCAACAGACTCCCATGTTTCACAAGAACACCCCATGTCAGGCATGAAGAAAGCTGTGGCCTTCGACTACCAAGCCTTTCCCCTCCGTGGGGCCTTTGCACTCGCTGTTCTCACTGCCTGGCATCCTCCACTGCTCACTGCCCACCACTCACCACACACCCCTCCCAGCAGCCGCTCCTTCTCCGACTGCCCGTCCACAGCCTGTGTCCCTGCCCCGTCTCTCGGCGCCCGGCTGCTTTCATGGCAGTGCTCACTGCGGTCACTAGTATATTTAGTTCATACCTATTTTCACTTTGGTTCCATTTGGCCAGGGGTTGGCAAACTGTGGCCCCTGGGCCACGTCTGAGGCACTGCCTGTTTTTTTAAACCGAGCCGCACTGGGGCAGTCATTCTCGCCCCTGTCTTCACAGACCGCCATGCACGGCAGAGCTGAGTTGCTGTGACAGCGTCCGAGATACTTCCTCGCTGGCCTATTAGAGACAGAGTTGGGTAACTTTTGTATTCGACAGTAAACCACAAGGGCGGAGACTACGTCTGTCTTTCATATCAGTGTGTGGCTGGTTTGTAGTCCAGGGTGAGGCCCATCAGAGGCACTTGATGGGCACTTGCTGAGAGACAGACCTTAAAGATGGCAGGTTGGGAATGCTGTGTCAGGGGCCAAGAGGATGACCTGCATTTTTTAACCCTTTCTTTTTCTTACATTGTTTAAGGGTTGCCTTGAACTTAGTTGAACTTAGCTTGGGGTTAAAAACCAGAAAAAATTATTTAGTTCCATAACATCATGCCTTTAAAAAAGAACAAATGGTAAAGTTTTAAGAGAAAGGAAAAAACCCCAACAAATCCTCAAACTGCATTTTAAAAGACCAATAAAGCCATAAATATTAACAATTCTGACTTATGAAGCCACGGAGGGTTGTCTCTGGTTACAACAGCAAGCTCAAAGCAGGCAGCCCAAATGGAGAGAAATGCCGGGGAGCGGGTGAAATGAAAATCATTAGCTTGAGTTTTCTCCAAGTGGGCAAAGACTTCCTTTTCTGCTGATAAAAGCAAGTGTCTGTGCAAATCTTAACTTAAGAAAGCATTTGGGAAAACACTTTTGTAGCCTGATCAATATTAAAAAAAATATTTTTTCGGTTTCAGAGAAGAAGGGAGAGGGAGAGAGAGACAGAAACATCAATGATGAGGGAATCATTGATAGGCTGCCTCCTGCACACCTCCTGCTGGGGATCCAGCTGGTATCCCAGGCAGGTGCCCTGACTGGGAATCAAACTGTGACCTCCTGGTTCATAGGTCAACGATCAACCATTGAGCAACACCAACCAGGGCCGATCAAAATTTTTCAAGTCACCCGGTCACAGGAAAAATAATTTATCTAGTCTCAGTGATAGAATACTTTGGAAAGTATAATTTCAACAGAGACATTCAATGTGGGTTTATGTAAGGGAGCGTTTAACACCTAACCCGCGGGAGATACGTTTCCTGGATAAGTTACTAAAATGGGAGATAAGAGAGAGGTAGATATTTACATGCATGTCCAGAAAGCCTGAGGCCCAGGGTCATGTATTAATGGCCAACAGAACGTATAAGGGGATATTAGGAGCCTGCTGAATACAAGCTCCCAAAACAAACTCATTTCATTTTGCAAGCTGAACAAAGGCTAAGAAGCCAAGTGAACTGAGTGAACGTTACTGCTCATAAATAAAGCGGAGCTGACAAAACGTAAAATGATCCGGTTCTGCACAGACAACCTTTGGGACTTCTGGTCACCTAGCAGTATTTTTTTTTAAAACCTCTTGGCCCACATGTTGTAATGGAGGCAAAATTATAACACAAACTAGGGATAGCACAGAAGAAACAGCAGTCAATCTGTGTGTGAGTGGTGGAGCCACCTGGAGACCAGTAAGAGGGACCTTTACCATACGGCCATCTGCTCTTCATCACCTGCACACACCACAAAGCACGTTTCCTGCGTCTACAGGGCCCTTCATAAGTTTATAGTGAAGAAGGCTCTAAAAGGTAGATACCACTGATGTGTCCAAAGAGTCTGGAGATAGTAACCAGGCCCAGAGTCAGGATGAGTGTGAGGCGAGTGGAGGCACCGAGGACACCACTGAAGGAGGCGCTCGGCCGCAGGTGCCAACCCCGCACTTCCCCATCCCTGAGAGTGAGAGCCTCCTTAGAGAGTGTGCCCTGGGCATCTGCCTTATCTTACTCTAGTCCAAGCTCATTGTTTTTCCTTCTTCTCAGAACAACTGCACCCAAGTGGATCACTCTCCAAGAGGAAAAGTGACTTCCTTCTTTCAGAGGGTCGCGAAAGAAAAGAATCTTAAGATGGTAAGTATCTATGAAAGACAAAATGCTAAGAACAAAAGTAAGGCATATGTTTATTCTAATAATATTTAGAAGATCACATGCTAATTAGGCATGACAATTTGCTCCCGTGATACTAAAACACTTTAAGATACAATACAATATACAGATGGGGTGCTATAGAGTTGCATACCTGAAACCTATATGATTTTGTTAACCAATGCCACCTCAATAAATTCAATAAAGTACAGAAAAACCCACTTCAAGCAAAGCTAAAACAGGAGATGTAGTCAGAGATTATAACAGCTAAGAAACAAACGTTAACAGAGCTTTTACTCCTTACTAATATGAACATGAGATAGCTATAAAATGGTTAAGTACTTGATCCATTCTAGTCAAACTGCATCTAATTGTGATTTTCACTGCATTTTGACAGCAGGAAATGAGGTCAGGAAACTATGACCAGCCCTAGCAGGTTTGGCTCAGTGGATAGCGCATCAGCCTGTGGACTGAAGGATCCTGGGTTCGATTCTGGTTAAGGGCATGTACCTTGGTTGTGGATTCTATCCCCAGTAGGGGGCGTGCAGGAGGCAGCTGATTGATGTTTCTCATCGATGTTTCTAACTCTCTCTCTCTCTCTATATATATATGTGTGTGTGTGTGTGTGTGTGTGTGTGTGTGTGTGTGTGTATTTTAAAAAAGGAAACTATGAGTTCGGCCTCTTCAAACACGGGTCTTTTATGGCATTTCTCTGGTTGGTCATCCAAAACGAACTTCATGCCAAATGCACTTTGCCACGGCAGTGTTGCAAACTGATAGCATATGGCCACAGACAGAATTCTTCTCTGTCACTTATCAACGACGACACCTGAAAGCCCACTGTCTTCCTGAGGGCAAGCCTGCCACTTGACTCTGAGTTGGCGCTTCTGGTTGAACTGCTCGACAATCCCAACTGGCACGTACTGAGATGTGTCTACCTCCCCAATTATGACAAAGTATGAAGCTCACTCTGGCTCCCTCTGGCTCTCCCGATCCCATTTAGTTGGGGGAACAAGATTTGCCTTCGAAGCCACCCAGCGGGAAGGTCTCAACAAGGAAGAATAAGCAATAGCATATGTTTCTCTTACCCGAGCCAGGCCAGGGCTGGGGTGTCCAGTGTGCAGAGGGTCTGAAGAGGTGCTATATTGGTTATGAGATGCAACTGTGAGTTTTATTACTTTCTGGAAAACATGAAAGCAAGAGTTTTGTGCCAGATGTAAGCACTGAGCGCCACGGTCCTCTGGTTCGGGTTGGAGACATGTGCGTTGAGTGCGGAACACTTGTAAGTCTCCCCAGGTGAGTTCCCGTCTTCTCTGTACCGCTGACGTCAGACCTTCTTGTGCCTGCTCTTCTCGGACAGGACCCAGGTGAAGTTCAGTCTTCTGCTTAGAAGAGACTGAGGAGTTCGCCGATTTCTTTATTTTAAAGCCAGAGTGATTTTTGCAGGAGGAAGACAGAACCTTGGGACCGTGTTTGGAATCATGGGACGTATGAGACAGGAGGAGGACTAGAGGGAGCCAGCGTGGACCACGCCCCTTGCTCTCCCTGCTACGAGTGTACCCTCCTTTCTACCGTGTCAGCTCTGATGGCAGGAGTCGTCTCTTGATTCTCTACATTAAACCTGACAGAGAGAACCTCCCGTCAAGGCCATCACCTGTATGTTAAATACATTCTTTTATATGTGTTTTGATTCCCCCCAAACCCATCTCCAGGGGCTCTAAACATCCCCGGGCCCTAAACTCCTCAGCCTGGAGAGTGTTGTCGGGGGTCCGGGCAGAGTGAGGTCATGGTGTTCCTTCCAGCCCCTCCAATTGGAACAGCAGTAACTTTGTTGTTTTTTTAAATGATGATGCCTGTTAAAGTGAGAGGCAGGCACTTCTCTCCCTCCTGGAAGGAATACACACGGTAATGCCTTTCAGTTGGGCAATCTGGCAATACACCCCGAAAGCTCTTCCTGTGTGCACAGCCTCTATTTGGTAACCCTTCTCGTACGGAAACAATCTGACAAAGGTACAAAAAGCTGTATGTTCACTGGAGCACTTTTGATGATGGAAAAAATCTGCAAACCACCTAAACATCCCAACCGCAGGAGCCTATCACCGCAAGGGAAGACCAACAACCATTAAAAAAAAATAATAGGTTATTCATAAACTTAGAAAAATGCTCTGTATGTATTTTTAAGTGAAAAGGGAGGTTTCCAAAGAGTATGCATAGTGTAATCAAAAGCTATAAACATAAACGTGTGTGTGTGTGTGTGTGTGTGTGCGTATGTGTGTGTGCGCGCGTATATGGACGTGAGGGAGAAGAAGATCTGGGGAAAATTGTACCAAAATATTATAGTGATTATTTCTAGGTGTGGGATTATGAGTAAATCATTTTTATTTGTTTGGCTTCCCTATGCAATTTTTCTATAGTGAATACATAGCACTTCTGTAATGATTTTTTAAAAAACCCTGGCATTCCTCTGGCACCCCCGTCTCACATCTTTGGGGGGCTTTACTAACCTTACTTGCCCCTGTCCACTCACAGCTCTGTAGCTACGACATCTGATGTGGTCAGCTCTGCTCTGCAGGCCGGATACGCGCCCGTTTCCCACTTTCCTTCCTATCACAGCAGCGCTGGCAGGAAGGCGAGTCTGCAGGATCACACTCTCGCACCCCCTGCTAGCATCTGTGTCCGCGCCAGATTCTCTTCTCAAGCCTCGCTCACCTGCTCTGGCAGGCGGTCAAATTCCTCACTCCCTGGGCCTTGGACGAGAGACCCTCCTCCCTGACCATAAAGATAAAGAATTATTTATCTCTCCCCTCCCGTTAAATATGGCATTCCTCCTCTCACAGCCTCTCTCCCCCTCTGCTCCTCCAGGTCAGCGGGCTGGGATAGTGCTCATCACCACCATTATCAGCGAGCTCGCCCACCCTCTGCTTCCCAGGGCCCTCGCTCGGCCTTACCCCGTGTCTCCCAGCACAATGTGTAAATCTTCTCTTGCGCCTCTCCTGCTATCCTGGAATTCCAAACTCCTCTCTCCCCAAATATGGCTGGGAAGGGAGCGCCAGGCTCCACATTTGGACAGCAGCAGAATCCCATCCCTGTCATCACCCTGGCAGACACCGTCCTCCACTGCCATCACTGTCAGCAGCGTCATTGTAAACTTGGGAAGGTATCTTTGTAGTTGGCTCCGTTGGGAGCATTACAAAGGAAATCGTTTTGCAGCCCGAGTTCTATATTCTTTTGAAGTATCCATCTTCTCAGAGCATAAATCTCATTGGGGAGATAGGACGTAAACCTCAACTTGCTCCTCTGTAGCCATCCGGCTCTCACCTCACCTGCCCACCCCAAAGACTTTCCTTGCCGAAACCGGTTTGGCTTAGTGGATAGAGCGTCAGCCTGCGGACTGAAGGGTCCCGGGTTCGATTCCGGTCAAGGGCATGTACCTTGGTTGCGGGCACATCCCCAGTGGGAGGTGTGCAGGAGGCAGCTGATCGATGTTTCTCTCCCATCGATGTTTCTAGCTCTCTATCCCTCTCCCTTCCTCTCTGTAAAATATCAATAAAATATATATTTTTTTAAAAAAGACTTTCCTAATGTTCGAGTAACTTCTCTGTTTACCGAATCTGTTTCCTTCTCCGCTGTGTCTACATGACATACCGTTGTAGGTCTCTGCCCCACTGACCATGATCTCCTGATGGAACTCAGGGAAACTTGGAGGCTTTGACTCAGACAGACTTAAGTCCGTCTTAGCACTGACCCTTCCTCACTGTGTGACCTTGTTGGGCAAGTCCCTCTATCTCTCTGATCTTCGTCTACAAAATGGTGACAATAACGTCTACTGTGTACTCATGTTTTCAGAAGCGGAGGAAAACACAGTTGGAGTCTGGGACTTTGCTTTCCTGGTCTAGACATCAAACTTGAAGGAATAATGATAATTAATCATCCTGATGCAGAGTCATTTTCATCTTAACAGCAGAGTGGAACAAAGTCGGTTGAGGAAGAAAATGAAAGGACTGGTGTGCAGTTTTTGTGTTTGGGTTTATCTTAATCCCTGAGCTGATTCTTCTGTTTCCTCTTTAAACAGACACCGTGGAAGCAGTTAAATGAGCGCCACGCAAACGCAGACAAGCAGGGAGGCAAGGTGAGGCTGTGATAAATAAATTATACCGAGGTTTTCGGCTTTAATTTTCTCCTCTGTTGACATGCGGTACCCGAGCTGCATACACTGCCCAGGAGCCCGCATTTCACTGGACAAACATAGACAGAGCTAACCCCGTGCGGTCCAGGCACAGGCGGTTCTATTGTTGGGCTCTGTTTGTTTTTCTCAGAGAAACAGCAGTGAGACAGCCCTCCCACTCAGGTCAGCCTGAAAACAGCCCCAGGCTACCGGATGGGGCCCGCTCTGCTCCGTGTGGCCGATACACGCACACACACATCTAGATGGCTTTCTGACGGGTTAGGACTTGACAGCTTGATGCGTGGGACTGAGACCCTGGAGTTGTCTGACAGGTGCAGCGGCCTCGAGCTTGCTTTCCCAGCAGCACCCGGTTCCTGGGGATGCGAAGGGGATGCTTATCTCAGTCTCCTTGGGGTCCTGGAAACACCATTTCTCACAGTGACGGGAGATTAGTTAACACCCTAATTCTCCCTCCCACCCTTCCCTTTACAAACAACAAGAACAAAAAAAGACTCTTCTGACCTGAGCCGCGTGAAAAACCCAGAAGCAGAACCTTGTGGGAGCCCAGCACTGAGCCGTCTTTTGCCCACAGGCGACAGTTTAGCTGCAGCATTTTGTGTGTTTGAATTACCGCAAATCCACTTCCCATCTCCACTGAGTCCATTTCTAGGCAGGTTTTTACCCCAGACCCTTAAGTCAAAAGTTCCCTTTTCTCATCATTATTAAGGGCCTGGCTTGTCATTACCTCTTCCTGCCTGTGGGACCTTGGGCAGGCTCCATCCTCTCTCTGGGCCTGTGTCCTCATCTGTGAAGCGGGGCATCATCGATTCAGCAGCTACCCAATGAACCACAGCCAAGCGAGCACTGGGCAGGAGAAGAGCTGGTATGCTGGCGGGTAAGTGTAGGGCCACCTCCTTCATTCATTCGCCCAGCAATTACTGAACAGCTACAGGCCAGAGCCAGGGGTGGGCAAACTTTTTGACTCGAGGGCCACAATGGGTTCTTAAACTGGACCGGAGGGCCGGAACAAAAGCATGGATGGAGTGTTTGTGTGAACTAATATAAATTCAAAGTAAAGGAGCGGAGGGGAGAGCAAGAGAACCGGATAGAACAGCCGGATCCGGCCCGCGGGCCGTAGTTTGCCCATGGCTGGGCGAGACGCTGCCTGAGACGCAGGAGATTTAAGGTAAACGAGACAGGGTCGCTGCTCTCATGGAGCTAACGTGTGAGGACTCACTGACATAGAGCAAGGACAGGTGCTCGGTGCTGGCGCGTTGTCACTGTGCCCCATACAGTGGCTGTTGCTCTTATCGTCTTCGCTATTAACACGTGAGAATCACCTGGGGTCACAGATCAGTGTCCCTGCTGCGGCTCGGACACTCTGCACCTGAAAATGTCCAGCACCTTTCCAAGCCTCAGTTTCCTTATTGGTGACAGTGGTAATGACGCTTACTTTTAGGGGCAGAGGTTAAGCGAGATGACCTCTGTGAAGCACCATGTGGCGTGACACCCATAACGGGGGCTGTACCCTTTCTCTCTCCTCCCTTTGCTGTCTTCTGCGCACGCATACCCGTCCCAGCCTGTGTTCACTCACTGGCCTGCGCCTCGCACTGGGTGTGAGCCGCATGCAACATGTCATCCACACTTCAGGGCAGCTGTTATCACTCTGCCCTCTCCTCCCCCCGCGGGGTCAAATGCATTCTTTCCCAAGTCCTTCCTCTCCACAAGCCGTGCCACAAATATCCCCCACGTGGAGTGTGAGGTTCCCTTCTCCTCTCTAGGTGTAATTTCCTGGTAAAAGCAGAGATTAAGAAGTGTCTGGCGGAGACGAAATGCTGGCAGTGACTGGGGCGTGCTTTCCGTAGGTGACCTTTGGAATTCTTCCCAGTGCAGGGATGCTAAGCTTCAGCTTAACGTAGATTCTTGGTATTGTCCTTGCAGAGCCCAGAGGAATGAAGGGACGCAGATGGCTTCCTGCGGTCTTGGGTCTTGTTTCGTGTCTGTCATGAATGTAACGGCAGTTTTCTAACTGTTGGCTTCCGACTCATGGTCAGAAGCAAAACCAGCAGAAATAAATCCCGCCCCCAGTCTTCATTGAAAAATTTTAAACAGCTTTATTGAGACATAATTCATATGCCTTACATTTCACATGCACAATTCACTAGTCTATTCACAGAAATGTGCAACCTGTCACCACAGTTAATTGATAGTTTTCATGACCTCAAAAAGAAACCCCATATCCTTTAGCTATCCCCCCATCTCCCTATCTCTGCCCTGCCCCCAGCCCTAAGCAACCCCTAATCCACTTTTTGTCTCTGTGGAGTTCCCCATTCTGGGTTCTCATATAACACATGGTATTCTGTTCCTGGCTTCTTTCACTTAATGTTTTCACGATTCATCCATGCGGTAGCATGTCCCAGTACTTCATTCTACTTTATGGCTGAACAATATTCCATTGTGTGGATAGACCATATTTGGTCTATGAAATATCCATGTACAAAGTTTCATGTTTCCATTTCTCTTTAGAAATAACTTTTAAAAACTTCTCATGGAATAAACCAATAGGATGGGCATAACCATTGTCACAACAGACAATATATGTTGTGTTAGTTGGTGTCAGGGACTGAGCTAAGTCTATCTCATTGGATCCCCATGGGACTGGTGGGGGATAGGTACTTTCTCAGCCCTAGTTCACAGATGGCGAGCCTGGGGCTGAGAGAGTGTGAAGGACATAAGAAACTCCCAGCTACTATTCAGCGTGTTTCTTTTCTTAGGAGAACCAAACATGAGAGATACAGGCTGATCCTGGAAAACTTTTCTTCCCGAGGGTCACATTCCCTGTGACACTTAGCCCCACCCACCAAATTTTATACTCATTCTTCAGAAAAGAATATTCACTTTCATACCCCCCCATCCGGTCCTCTAATGACTTCAATACGGACAATTAATGCTGCAGAGACTGCGTGAACAAACACATGCATGAACAGGCAGGCATCAGGCTTGTTCACACCGTGATGTAATGGAAACTCAGTTTCTACACGGAGTTACATGTGAAGAAGCAGTTAGGCACCCGCACATGGTTAGAAAGGAATTCCAATATTTATTTGGATCTCCTATTGCACTTACCTGGGGGAAGACTTTCAGACACCCTTTTTCCTCATCTCCTGTGTCCGGTACACATCTCATGGATGCTCTGAACACTCCTGCTTGCAAGCACACCCAATCCCTCAGTCAACCCTGCCCTTTACCACCTCTCAGGTCCTGTCCTTCTACCCATTTCCCAGATTTTACATCACAAGACATCCAGGAACTAGGCTAGTAACAGCAGGCCTTCCTCTGGAGAGTATAAGACAGGGAGGCAGCAGGAAATGGCGGGAAGCGAGGGCACCGTTATATGTTAATTACAGTTTCTTCTTACAATGCATTCATTTTTCACCTTATTTGTTCATTAGTAGGAAAGGGAAAATCCTGACTCGTCAAGGGGTCCTGCCCAGATCCTTTGACTAACAGATGACCATGAAAGGCAAACAGACACATAAAATGTACTGTGCACATCAACAGCAGAATACGAGAATGAATAACTTTACCTTGTTTTGACTAGACTACCAATGACTGACATCACATAGACAGCTGATCTTCATATTTCACAGATCCAATCTTTGCAATTTCTTCTTGCAAAAATTTATCTGTAACCCCAAAATCAATACCTGCAGTGCTTTGCGGTCATCTAAATATGTGAAGAGCGGCCAAAAAATTTGAGTTGCCCAACACAGAGGTAGGTTCCCAGCTCAGGTCATCCAAGCCCAAGCTCGGCCTTCCTGAGTCAGGTCTCTTACAGGGATGCTGGGGTGGGGGTGGGGCAGAGTGCGGGGACAGGGCAGGGCAGTGCAGGCTCTGGCTCTCAGGCCAGCTGAATGGGCTTTGAATCCCAACTGTGATACCTGTTTAGTGGGGTGGTCTCAGGCAATCCACTTGACACTTCTGAACCTTGTTTTCTTTCCATAAAATAGAATTTACCAGGACGAGTTGTTTTTAGAAATTAAGATGATAATCTGTGTGTGTGTGTTGTGTGTGTGCCCGCACGCACGTGCTTGCACATAATTCCCCTAGGAGCAATGACTCAGCATTCACTAATTCAGTAGTTCAAGGTGACTTTACAGAATATAACTACCATAGATAACAAGAATCGACTACATATTGGTTTCAAGACCCTGGGGGACTTGGATGGTGGAAAGGAATCTACACCAGTTCCTAGAAAGTAGTGTTCAGGATTCATCTGCCCAGGTCCCACAAACTCAGATTTCTGTCTCTTTCTCTAAGATTACAAAAACTTACACATGGAGACCTTAGACTTTAAAGATCACCGGTCTCCTTTCAGTTCCCTCACCACAGACCCTTTTTAAAAGTGAAATCTGACATGAAAACTTTAATATATAAATCAGATAAAAGCAGAGCTGTATCATTGCAAGAAGGGGCCCAGGGGACCTGGAGTCCTGACAGCTAGAAATTTCCTCCCGTCCTTTCTCCCTGCCGGGCTCCTGAAAGGCCCCTGGGGCACGTCCAGGGAACCCAACCAAAGAATGTGAAGACTGCTGCCCAACAGCCTCACCTCTTGTTTGAGGAAATCTAGCCTCTACGAGGTACATTCCCTAAAGGTGTAAATTAACAAAGCTCTAAACAGTATGGCCCTCCAAGTTCTGCAAGGCATTACGATTCCTGATTCCTCCGGAGCTGTCTACCCCAGGCACCAAATTGTCAACAGAGACCTGCCTCTCATTTACCTTCATCTCCAACACACATGGCCTCTAGCACACAGCGAGGACGGATTTTTCTCAGGTGACAGGAGGACATCACAAACATTAGCTGATTTCAGTCCTAAAATGAGTCAACCAACACTTTGTATGTACACTCTGGCCATTTGTAATCCAATTTAACAATATTAGGGGGCAATTAGACTTCTAAACTCAAAGGGCTTTCATGAAAAAAATATAAGAAAACTATAAAACCACAATTATAAAAGCATTCATTCTCCTCTTGTTTGAATACTTTAAATTATACATTGAAAAAATACTAGAATCTACCTACATACCTCCCTATCTATATAAATATTTTCACTGAGTTTGTTCTAAAGTTTGGAAAATTAAGATCAAGTGTCTTGTTCAAGGTCACATGACTAGTTTGTAGTAAAGCCAGACTTAATCTGAGGTCTTCTGCCTCTTGGTTCACTGCCTTCCCCGCTCTTAACCTGATTTACTGAAGCCATATCAGCAAGGGCATAAGGAACAGATCTGTCCTGCTCAGCAGAGAGGCAAAAATCCTTTGTTGACCCCATCATTTTTCAGTTCACACTAGATCTTTTTTTTTAAAATATATTTTATTGATATTTTACAGAGAGAGGAAGGGAGAGGGATAGAGAGCTAGAAACATCGATGAGAGAGAAACATCGATCAGCTGCCTCCTACACACCTCCCACTAGGGATGTGCCCGCAACCAAGGTACATGCCCTTGACCGGAATGGAACCCGGGACCCTTCAGTCCGCAGGCCGACGCTCTATCCACTGAGCCAAACTGGTTTCGGCTCACACTAGATCTTGGCCTCTACTCCAGGGAAGGCTGGGTCCCAAAAGAAAACAAGATTTTAAAGGAACCCTCGTGCACTGCTGGTGGAAATGCAGACTGGTGCAGCCACTGTGGAGAACAGTATGGAGTTTCCTTAAAAAACTAAAAATGGAACTCCCATTTGACCCAGTAATCCCACTTCTAGGAATATATCCCAAGAAACTAGAAACACCAATCAGAAAGGATATATGCACCCCTATGTTCATAGCAGCACAATTCACCATAGCTAAGATTTGGAAACAGCCTAAATGCCCATCAGCAGATAAGTGGATTAGAAAACTATGGTACATCTACACAATGGAATACTATGCTGAAGGAAGTCTTATCATTTGCAGCAGCATGGATGGACCTGGAGAGCATTATGTTAAGTGAAATAAGCCAGGCAATGAAAGAAAAATACCACATGATCTCATTCATTTATGGAAAATAAAGAACATTATAACCTGATGAACAAAAAGATAGAAACAGAGGCAGTAAAGCACCGAACAGACTGTCAAATTACAGCGGGAAGGCTGGGGAGTGTTAAGGTGGGGGGGAAAGAGATCAACCAAAGGACTTGTATGCCTGCATATAAGCACAACCAATGGACACAAGACACTGGGGGGAGTGGGATGAGGGCATGTGACAGGGAGGCTGGGGGAAGGTCAATGGGGAAAAAAAAGGAGATATATGTACTACTATGTGTAATACTTTAAACAATAAAAAAATAATAATAATAAAAAAGAAAACAAGACTTTAAAAAGTAAGTTCCTTTTTGACTTTTAAGTTTTGAAGGGAGCAGGTTCTGAAGATTAAGGGGTTTTGGAGGGTACATTTGATTGTGCAGATGTTCATATCACTGCTGACTTTAGAACAGACACTTGGCATGCAATGGGCTATTTGTGTTTCCATCCAAAGAGTTTCACTGAAAAGAGCCTGTTGGGCTCTGAAAAAATCTGGAGAGAAGAGGAGAGGTGGCTCCTTAAGGAACAATAAACAAAAAAACAGTTAAAATGTGGTCACCTCTATCCACAGGGAGGAGCTGTCACCACTTACTCTTTGCCCTATCCCTTTGCCTACAGACAATGGCTCAGCCAAGCCAACCTCTGTTCTGCCAAGGTACTTTTCTGTCCAACTCCCAGGAATCGATCCCAGCTGCTGCAGGGGTTCCAGGAAATCCCCAGAGGAGGTGGTCTGGTCTTCTACCTGCCCACACACCTCTAGCCTCTCCTCTGATGACAGGGGAAGGACTGGGCATGTCTCTTCTTGAAATCCTGCTCATTTGTTGGGTCTTCCTCCTTCGCCTCAGGGGCTGGTCTCCCACCATCCCCTTTCCCAGTGTTGGCCACACATCCCCATGGCATCCTCAGACCGGTGCTCTATTACATAGAAAAGTCACTCACTACAAGGGACAAATGGACTCTTAAGAAGAACTGCAAGGAAACATGGGAAGGGACGTTTGGGCACAGTACTTCCCTATACCTGGCAGATGATGTCCAGCCCCTCCTGAGCCTGCACAGCTGCAGGTGGAGAAGCAAGTGAAGTGGATGCAGGACTTGCCTCACTCCCTGAGAAAGCCCTGTGTCCACCCAGCCTCTCCAGGGCCTGGGGTAGGGGTGAAAACCAGGCTTCTCCTAGTCGGCTCTGACTTGAAAGTCTGACTTCTGCTCAAATAGATCAGGTTATGGATCATCTGGCCATCTCACATGGGCAGTCCCCGCCATGTCACCCCAGCCAGGAAACCCAGCCCCTTGTCCTTCTTTTATGAACATTACACCTACCACCACCGCCCTTCCCCCAGACACTGCATTTATATAAGATACAGATGAATGTGAAGATAGTGGAGATGGAGGGAGGTTTAACAAAAGAGAAACAAACTCATAGATACAGAGGACATTTTGATGGCTGCCAGATGGAAAGGAGGTTGGAGGGATGAGTGAAAAAGGGGAAGGGATTAAGAAGAACAAATTGCCAGTTGTAAAAACAGTCACCGGGATGTAAAGTACAGCACAGGGGATGTAGTAAATAATACTGTAATAACTATGCATGGTGTCAGGTGGTCCTAGGCTTATGGGGGGTGGGGGGGGACTCTTTATAAGTTATATAAAAGTCTAATCACTGTTACACACCTGGAACTAATATAATAGTGTATGTCCACTGAAATTGCAAAAAGAATGATTAAAAATAAATCTGAAGCATATCTTTTCTTAAAAATAACTCATCCATCTACCCACGCCAGGCTCCACCTCCTACATTGTCCCAGAATTCTCTCCTTGCTTCTCTCTCTCTCAAGAGTCCTCTGGTAACCTATCCCTTACCTCACGTCCTCCCATTTCATTAGGCAGAGCGATTGAACTCTGCTGAGCCCCACCTCTACACGGAAGTCAGGAGTCCATACCTCTCAGTGGGCCCCCTGCTCGGACCCACTCATTCTCACCCCCACAAGCACAAGGCAACAGGACAGAGATCCACTTCTACAGTTGGTTCTACTGCTTTAAGAGCCAGAGCAGCTAGGGTTGATTTTAATTTTAATCAGTAATAAGTATATCTCCATAATCACGAACTTCAGCCTCAGTCTGGCCAGTGACTCCATGACCACCACTGAGAACAACATCAATCATGGTGGGGACCAGGGGCCACCATGGCTCTGAGTGCTTTCATTCACCGTCTCGTGCAGTCCTCAGGTACCTTGTGAGGCAGGTGCTATCATTACCTCCTTTTCTGGGAGGGTAACCGAGGCTCAAAGAGAATAGGTAACTTGCCCAAGATAGCAGAGCTGAGGATTTCCCTCTGAAGTTGCCTTCTTGATTCTTATGTTATGCTAGTACCTATTTGCTCTCTGCAGATTCCACTATTTTTGACACTCCTGGGAAACTGAGGACCCAGAATTCCCAGGTAGGTATAGAGAAGGTGGTGGGGCCGCATATGCTGTGCATACCACTGCCTAGTGGGCTAGAGAGCTTTCTCAGCCTTGGAGAATGTGGCATTCCATGCTAACCAATCATTTGAAATTCCTGCCATAAATGAAAAAATAAACACGCCGTTGAGGATATAATTCAGTGAACCTCGCTCCCAAATGAGGCTGATTGCAGATAGAAAGCAGATTTTCATATTTACCGGATGTGACAGCTGTAGGAACTAAATGAATCATCTGTCTATCTCCATCGCCTCGTTCCTCCCGAGCTGTACGGATCTATCCCTGGGGCTGTCTGTCTTCCCATTGCAGGAAGACGGATCAGTGTAGTTTCAATTATTAATTCCATGTTTGGATCACAGTAACACCGGTTCCAGTTCAGTGACCCGCAGTTCCTATTGATTTAAGTGATGAATTATCTATACTGCGATGTATTATTAACTTTATTTTGTCTCTTATTCCTTCCGCATTCATGCATCAAAATAATAAAGCACCATTCACAGGCTAAAAGGATCCATTTCCCTTCTCACATTTCCCATAAGGGTGAAGCCACCACACAACAGAAAGGTAATTACACAGAGCTGGGGGTGGGGGCTGGATATTTATTTGGCCTGTAAATTATTTATCTAAGCTGTGAACGTGGGGGAGGGTTGGGACAGGGATCTTGAGTGGTGGCCCAGATCTGAATGGAGAACCATGGGACTCCGGGGGAAGTTAATGAAGACACGTAAAGATTAGAACCTTGGAGATTCAACAGAAATAAAATAGCCTCCGTCAAAAGGTCATGTTCCGGCAATCTATCTCCCCATTCTGATCCTGACAGGATGGGTGTGGGCGAGGGGATGGTACAGTGACAGGAAGGAAGCAAGGGAAGACAGCATTGTCAGTTTCTCTCGCGATGTCCTTTATCCTGCTTTGCGCTGCATGCTGTCATAGCAGACCTACCCAGCAAGGTCAGGTCCTAGTGAGACATGGACCTGTGGGTACAGCACCCTGTCCCACCACCTGTTGAGAAGTTGCCTTTCTCTGCATACAATCTAGTAGGACCTTTGCTTGGCCAAACGCATGGCCCAAGCTCAGCCAAATGAGAGTCTCCATTCATGGCATCTGAATTATAAGCAAAGGGACCGGAAAAACGGAATGTAGTTGGCATCTCTCATTAGCGCTGGTGCCTGGGCACAACTGTTGAGCGATGCCTGCTTTTAAGACCCAGTGAAGATGATCAGTGCCTGTCTTTGCAAGCCCTGTTTTAACCCTCCCTTTGATTCCAGATGCTCCACCCCATGTGTTTTCAAAAAATCCCCTTTTATTGAACTAGATTTGTTGGGTTTTGTTGCTTTTAACCAGAAAACTCTGGCTAAGCAGCCAAAGGAGTGTCTGGAGCGTCACTGAGCCCTGAGGGACGGCAAAGGGGAAGAGGGAGGTGCTGGGGATCTTGTCCACGTCCCTCCCCACAATCAAGCAACAATCACACAAATGGGAGGTGGGCAAGAGAAAGAGGGAAAGCATTGCTCTGTTCACGTTCTCCCAGTTCTAGTGCAAACTGAACCCAATCTCCCAGCCTTCAGATTCCTGGTAGGGCAACCCCAAAGCCAGAGAGCCTAGAGACACCCCATCTGGCAACCCCACCCAAAGGGAAGACCTCAGAATGAGCTGCCTGGGGCCAAGCACCCGCCTGTGAGTCAAACCCAGAGCAGAAGGGGAGACACCCAAGACCTCCCAGTTGGAAAGGGAAGGGGAGGAGGCTAACTGTGTAACAGTTTCCATGGGGGATTACCCAGCTTCCCCCTTAACTGGACGCCCCTTAGAGGCTTTGTGGGAAGAGGCCAGGCTCACCTAAGGCTGCTCCCATTTTGTGACTCACGGCTCAGGAGGCGGCCTTCATATGAAACGGATGTCACACCATTTTATTGTAGTCCCTACTTGCCATCCTTTGTTCACCCAATTCAGACATAAGAGCCTTGGGCCTTCCTTCCTTTTCTTCTCTGCTCACTGCCCCTCCCAAAGTGAAGAGCACAGAGCTGGGGTCCCAGAGGCCTCGCCCCTACAAGAACTCCAGAGTGACCAGCCATGCCAGATAAATGAGTTCTTCCTCCTTCCTGAACTTCACCAAATAAGGAGAGGAGGATCAGAAAACCAGTGTGATTAGATTATACGGAACAGGGTCAAAGATTAAAAATCGCTGCCTCTCATTATTAGAGCAGGGATGACAGATTCAGACCAGAGCACAAAAGAAAATACATTATTTCAAAACAGGATATGAAACCCAGTCCCAGGTGATTAGTCTCTGTTAAGTAAATTTACTATCTAATCTTTTAACTGTCTCCCGAAATTGCTGGTCCAAGACCCCCCTCCCTCCTCAGTTGGAAGCTCAACCTTGGGCGGGTGCTGTCATCCGCCCGCCCGGACTCCATCAGCATGGGACTCATCTCATGGGGGTGGGGGTGGGGTATTGGGGGAGGAGTGGTGTGCGGGGCTGGAGCCAAATGCACCTCATAACAAAAGCAGGATGTGTGCGCCTCAGCCCAGCGGGGGAAGGACAGGGATGGAGGGGTAGGGGGCCGTGCTGGTTGTGGTGCAGAGCCGGGCCCATCCACCAGCAGACAGTTCTGCAGCATCACTTTAGAATCCTCCTGGAGAAATGAGACTCTCCTCTTTCTATGCAGCCCCAAGGGGCCCACATGCCAAGGAATCCCCTGCTCCCGGGTTGTTCTCAAACCGGCGCAGCCTTCAAAGCTTTGATTGTAAATGAATGCTGCTCTGTGGGCCAAATACCGCAGGCCTGTGCTGGGGCCCGAGCAGGACAAGATGTGCACTTGGCGGCCAGACAGGCTCGCGGCACCATCCGTGCATTGAGAAAACAAAGAGAAAACAGAGCCGGTGAAAGGGAGCGCCTATTTCTCCGTCCCTTTCTTGGCCTGAGCGCCACGGTTAACACGGGGCCGAGAATCTGAGAGGAAGGGAATGTCAAACCCAAAGGAAGACCTGCTTTCTCTATTTACCAAAAGGAACTCTTTTTTTCTTTCTTTTGTCGATGCTTCACTATTTTCTCGTCTGTTTAGTCTAAAAGGCTGAACGACTGCACAAAGAAAGTTCTCTCCAAGAATGAGTTTTCCAGAAAAAGCCCTTCAGAGCAGAGGCGTGTGTGCAGGGCTGGCCGCAGCCTGGAGAATGGGGCATGTGTTTAGCAGGAGGGGCCGGAGCGGAGCCGACTCCCCGAAGGATTCCTGAGGTGCTCTGTTTGTGTGATTTATCCCTTCTGGAAAATCCAAACATACAAACGCGCCTGCTGCAGCAGCCAGGCCCGGCTCCCAATGAAGTGCAGCATACCAGTCTCCGGCCCGGGGCAGGGGGCTTTCTCGGTTTGAACCTTGTGGGTTTCCACCAGAACTCATCAAAGGAAGGGAGATGTTTTGCTGGGGATCAGCGGGTGTCGTTCCTCTTCCTCCCCTTAGCCCTCAGTGCGCTTCACCAAGAACCCAGGGAGAGCAGAAACGGGGCAAAAAGGGACTTTTTTCCAGCTTTTGGGATTTCAGAACCTGACATGGTCATCTGGCTCATCAAGGAAGAAAAGTAGACAATTCTGAGGCCCCGCGCTTCTAAAGAACAGGACACAGCGCCCCAACTGTTCCATCTGGTCACCGTTGGCTCCCAGGGGATTTTATTCATGTCGTAGAAGAGCCGAGCCGGCTCGGCATGCCTTTGAGACTCCAGCCCCTGCACCTCTTCTTCCCCCTGAAATGAAACGGAGCCATGCCCAGGTCGGAGGCCTGTGTGAAGGCCGATGGAGATGACAGGCAGCGTTAAAAACGTGTCCTCGCTCATATGTCACTTGTCCAAGGTGCAGGCCACTTCCTAGGCCAGGAACTGTGCTCAGGGCTTGAAATGCAAGATTGTATTTGAGTTTCAAAACAGCGCTGTGGCCCTGACCAGGTGGATCAGTTGCTTAGAGTCCTGATACACCAAGGTTGTGGGTTGGATCCCTGGTCAGGGCACATACTAGTACAAGAATTTATCAGTGAATGAAGAAATAAGTGGAACAACAAATTGATGTTTTTCTCTCTCCTTCCTGTCTCTCTCTCAGATCAATAAGACAACAACAAAAGCCCAGTCCTGTGAAGCCACGCTTTTATTGGCATTCCTATAGTGTTTGGAGGCAACTGAGGCTCAGAGAATGTCAGTCCTTAACACAGGTCACCCAGCTTGGCAAGGGCAGAGCGAGGCTTAGCACCAAGGCCTATCTTTCTCCACAGCCCCAGGTCTCGTCTTCCTTAGCCACTTGGAGGCATGGCCAGGCTTCAGGAAGGCCTGAGAATACTCCGTGCCCTTGACCCAGAGCTTTCAAGGCTACGGACTTCACCTAAGAAAATAATCATAGGCAGGCAAAGGTCTATTCATAATAATGCTCCATAATACTATGGATAACAGCAGAAATTTTGGAGGAAAATACGGTATTATATCCACTCAGTAGAATACTGTGCTCATTAAATCACTAGGACAGAAGAGTACTTAATGACACGGGAATGTTTACAGTGTAAAGTTAACTAAAAAAAATGAATGTGTAACTCAATGTCCATCATCGAAGAGTGGTACATCCATTTGGCATTGCAGTACAATGGGATACAATGACGCTAAGGAAAGAACGAGAGCTCTGTGTAATTACAGACTTAGAAGGATTTCTGCTTTTGGCTAATTTGCATTTTCCCTAAAAACATATTATTTTTTAAATAAGAAAAAAAAGCATTAAAAACAATTTCCAACAATCACGTGCAAGGCACTATTTTTAGACTGTCTCAATATATCACTGTGTCATTATGTGTGTGATAATCATGTTACATTATGAGCAAGGTTGCTTTTGTTTATCACATGCATGTAGTTTAGATCATACCCTGGTTTGTTCACCAGTGTGCTTGGCACATTGTGGGGTGCAGGCTAACAGGTCCGATCTTGGTAAGTGGGGAGACCTGAGGGAAATGGTGGGATTTGAAGAGAGAGGGTGGAGAGACAAAGGACTATGATGAGGCTTGGGGTGCCTGGGAACGAGCAGGGGAGTTATTCCTTCCTCTTAAACGGCAGTGCCAATGCATGTGACGGGGTTCCATACACAGCCCCTCCCTCATGCCCATTAGAGTAAAATAAAATAAATAAAGCCTCAAGTGGCAGGGCCAGCCAGGCCCGCGGAGCAAGCGAGGGCAGGCCTGACCAGCTGGCGTCCTTCCCAGCCAGCACGGCCTGACTTTGGTTACTGCAGATGGAGTCGAACAGGTTGCCCCTTCAACTGCTGTCCTACCTCTCCTGCCCTTTGCTGTAATAACCCCAAGCCCTGTTTCCTCTCCGATCAATAACTCCATGCCCAGGCCCTAAAGAGGCATTGTCTGCTCTCATCTTCCTCTGATGAGTGGACTGTATCAACGTCAGGCATATTATTCTGATAGCCCTGGATTACTGTATCAAAGGCACCGGGTTTCCCAAGAGGCTTCTAGGAGCCTGGAGATTTAAGGGCACTGAAGGTTGGAGCTAGGACTGGAGTCCCATTGACTCCCAGGGGATCACAGCCAGTCCAGGAACTACTGATCACTGGTCCCTGAAGACGTGCAAACAGAAGTTGAGAATGAGTCATCCAGAAACTTCTATAACAATCTGACATTGCCACATCCCAGTGTGTGACAATCACCTATACACACCCTATCAGGTGACCAACGAGCATGGGGTTGTAATTATCTTCCTTTTCTCTTATTATGTGTATTTTGATTTTTTTGAAATAAATGCTGTTCTAATCCTGTTTAGTTATTAAATATCCAGACTTCTATTTTGTATGCTTTTTTTACTCCATTTTTCAGTTAAGTCATTTTTACTATGTTTTAAAATTGTATTCGCCTGTAGGTTGGGGTTTTTCTTTTTTAAAGGAAAAAGTCTATCTCCACAGAAGTTTGGGCTCAGTCTTTGCAGCTATTGTTTTAACTAGAGATAATCCAGAATTGAATAGAGCTGGCATTTGGGGCACAGCTTTGGTTTGGAGTAGAACCCCAGCTGGGTGGCACTTGGAGGATCACCAGGAACTTCTAAGAATGTCCTTGGGCAAAGCTGATGGGAAGGTCAATGGACTGAGAGGACCCTGCAGCATAATCACCTTATTTTGTGCTGAGAGACTCCTGGTTAGTGCCCTTATTTCAAACACAGTCCTTCTCCCCACTGCCCCCTGCCTTCTTAAAATCCCACTCAAATGTTTTGGTCTGCATAACTGTGCCCAGCCACATTACATTTTTATTTAAAATAAACTCTGCCACAAGAAATTTATATAAAAACTAGAGGCCCGGTGCACGAAATTCGTGTGTGTGGGGGGGGCGGTGTGTGTGTCCCTCAGCCCACTCCCTCTCCAATCTGGGACCCCAAGAGGGATGTCTGACTGCCCGTTTAGGCCCGATCCCTAAACGGGCAGTCGGACATCCCTCTCACAATCCAGGACTGCTGGCTCCCAACTGCCTGCCTGCCTGCCTTCCTAATTGCCCCTAACCGCTTCTGTGCGCCAGCCTGATCACCCCCTAACCATTCCCCTGCCAGCCTGATTGATGCCTAACTGCTCCCCTGCCAGCCTGATTGCCCCTAACTGCCCTCCCCTGCAGGCCTGGTCGCCCCTAACTGCCTTCCCCTGCAGGCCTGGTCACCCCTAACTTCCCTCCCCTGCAGGCCTGGTCCCCCCCAACTGCTCTCCCCTATAGGCCTAGGTCGCCCCCAACTTCCCTCCTCTGCTGGCCTGGTCACTCCTAACTGCCCTCCCCTGCAGGCTTGATCGCCCCCAACTGCCCTTCCTTGCAGACCTGGTCTCTCCCAACTGCCCTCCCCTGCTGGCCATCTTTTGTCCACATGGGGGCAGCCATCTTGTGTGTTGGAGTGATGGTCAATTTGCATATTACTCTTTTATTAGATAGGATGGTGGGGGGAAGGGGCCTAAGACATTGCTACCCATAACATGTAACTTGTTCAGTTTCCTTTGAGAAAGAAGAGCCATGCATTTTTCAGCCAAGCTGCCTCAGCCATGGAATAACCAAAACTGGAGAGTGAGAAGTGGTCACATGCTATCCTGCAGACCTGGGAGAATGGATGCCCCGGTCAGGTGACAATTGGACTTGACCTCAGAAGGCTAAGTCAGACTTCTGAGATCTACTGGTTCCAGAAAACGTAGCGATCAAAACATCACTTTCTGGATGTTAAAAGGCGCCCCACTTTGCAGAGCCCTCACAGCCTTATCCCCCAGGTAAACTCAGGGAGACGCCCCAAGATCACTTACAGCCAGGGGTTCCCTGTCTGGTGACACTTCATCTTCCCACATACTAGTAAGTCAATAGTAGGTTAGTGCTGAGGTTTTCTCCACTTAGCCCTGCAGTCCTGATTCTCCCAGGATGGGGGCAAATACATTTTTCATCATAATATTGTGATTTCTAAGTGGGACTTTGGTGTTGCCTTGTTTCTCTGAGGCTAAGATTCTTTTCGGGAGGTGGCGGAGGAGGACAGAGGCCTGAGGTCCATTTCCCACTCCACCATTTTTAGCTGCGGGCTTCCAGGAGAATCACTTAACATCTCTGTGCTTTGGTTTCTTCATCTGCAAAATGAAGGAATCTGATTCCTAGAGTTACTGTAAAATTATAAAGCACCCAGACAGTGCTCGGCATGTAGTGAATGCTAGTTGTGATACTTATTTACTTATCTGAGAGGGGATAAGCTATTTCTAAAAGGTTTTTGTAGGTACATGATATGGACAGAGACATTATAGAAAACTTTTTATTTCTCAAAAGAACAATCTCCTCTCCCCCCAAATTTGAGTCTTAGGATGAAACTACATTAGGGTATCATTACCATATTAAAAGGAGACCAAAGAAAAAAGACAAAAGACAAGAGAGAGAAATGGAGACGCTGATAGGAAAGATGACGGACAGAAGGAAGGCAGACACTGTAAAATGCACTTGCGACAAACCCGAATATTGCTTGACTTGAAACTGAGTACAGGCCTACCTCAGAGATACTGCGGGTTCAGATCCAAACCACCACAATAGAGGGAGTACCACAATAAAACAAGGCAGCCCTGTACCATACAAAATTTAAAAATAATAAAATAACTTTACAAAAATCCCAAGGGAGGAAACAGACACGCGATATGAATTATAGATGCAGGTGAACGCGAGGAGAGGTGAGAACTCGGGGCTTGCTGGGTTGTCCGTGCCTGATGCAGACTCCCCAAAGTGTGTCTCCCCCTTGAACACAGGAACGGTTACTCAATCTCAGTTCCCTCACTGAGAACCAGCGAGCGCATCTGAACTGTCCAAGTTCAGTCACGTCACCTGGCCTGCTTCCTGTCGGGACGCCCTCTCAGGTGCTGTGTCTTTTAACCGTCTGGCCTCCGGTCATTGTGAAGTTACGGCAGCTACAGCCATGCTGTCTGTACAAGGCCAACCACAGAAGAAAGCTTTCCCCAGGGCCCAAGAAACATCCATGAGGCTGCGTGGGGCCGAATGGCCTCTTTTTGGGAAAATGTCAGGGTGACTCTGAAAACCTCTTGCTTGCCCCATTCACAATGCCCGCCGCTCCTTAATGAATTACTTCCAGAATTCAGAGGAAGATAACTGAACATGAGACTGAGTTTCAGTTAAGTTGATGGAATGGGAGTTGCAGGGGAAATCTGTACGTAATACGGGGCTCTCGCACACGTCAGTGCACTTAGCGGCCCGGGTGCTTGCTCAGCAGGCAGACCCTGTCCTCCGGCCCCCGTCTGCACCTCGAGGTCCATGGTAGGAGCAGGTCTGCATTTTCTAGTAATAAGCTTTCAGAAATAGTGATCCAGAAACATCAGACCATAAGGGAAATGCTGAGAGAGAAGCAACAAGAAACGGGAAAAGGGTCACCTAAAATGCTCAGATCTCTGCACCCTGCTGGAGGAGCTATTTCCTGGCCCAAGTTCACTTGCACCCTTTCAACAACCAGCTCAGGAGTCAGGACCTGACTCCCTTTCCAGCTGCCATCTGAGCTGAGCCAAGAACATGCCATCCTGGTCCTCAAGGTGACTGCCGAGCCTTCTGGATTCTGCAAGGTCTAGGGAAGCGGAGAGAAATTAGGCTTCAGCGGTCTCTGCTCTGCTGTTGTCATCAGCAAGTCATCAGAAAAACATAGTAGCTTTGGATCCACAGGGGGCGTCTGTATCCCTAACTGAAGGGCACAACAGTGATGGGAGGCATCTGCTGACAGATGAGTTATCATCCACTAACTTATTTCCCTTTTTCCTTATTTTATTTGTTGCAATGGCTTCCACTTTTGTTTGCAGAGCCAGTCTGCACACCTTTCAGTTCGCGCACATGACTGAAAGCATGTGGCCCTGGGCTGAGCCAATTTGAACTTCCCATTGCTCTGTCCCGTGACCCAGGTGGAACCAATGGGAGGAGGGTGTGTGCAGGAATACTGGAGCAAAGACAGGGGCAGGTATTCTCTACGCACCTTGAACCTGGAGGGTGTAGGTCTGAGCTGCGGTGGCCACCTTGCCACCATGAGCAGCTGTTCAATGGAGCCCCTGGGTGAAACTGGGTGGCGGGGAGTGGGGAGGGGGGGCGGTTGGAGGGAGAGAGCAACTGGGTGTGGCAGCTGTCGCTGAACCACTGACTAAATCATCCTGCCAGGTGCCCTCCTCCTTCCTGGGCTTTTCAGATCCACGAGGCTTTGGATTTTTAATTAAACTTGGGCTGCCTTTCCCTAAGACTCTGTAACTGAGAGACACTTCCCACTAATAAGGCGAACTGTCCGGCCTCCCAAAGAAAGCGCTACTTTCCCCTTCTTCCTACAGAGACTCTGCCCCCTCAAGTGGGTACACTCAGCTGAGGAAACGAATACAGCGTACAGCTCAGTTTTTCACGTGGCTTATTACATTTCATTCCCACAATGTCCCCTCCCACAGTGCTCAGTGCTGCTGAGGCAAATGCCATGCGGCAGGGCAAAGTGGTGGTCCCTCTGCGACAG
The DNA here is from genome assembly GCF_963455305.1 of Plecotus auritus. NCBI lineage: Eukaryota > Metazoa > Chordata > Mammalia > Chiroptera > Vespertilionidae > Plecotus > Plecotus auritus. The sequence continues at coordinate 8,184,916 of NC_137773.1, read as the reverse complement.
AGGAGGCCGCCGAAGCCCAGGGAGCTGAGTTAACTTGCCTGAGGTGGGCAGAGCCACGGAGGACTCAGCCCACTGCCTGGCCCAGCAGTGTGGCTAGGGAAGGTCACCCTTGGAACTGTGGGTCCTTCTCTCTTGGGCTCCCTGGTCCTGCTCCCCACTTGCCAGCACCGGCAGCTGGAGGGAGAGGGCTTTCAGCATATTCATCAGCCGGAACAGGCAGGCTCCTCTCTCAACCCCCAGCATCCTTGCCCGTCTCTCCTTTGCACAAACCCTCCCATGACGCTCACATGACATCCAGACATGCTGTAGGCATTGCCCTCCATGTCTGCGCCAGTTCTGTTTCCTCTACCAGAAACACGATGAGGTGATAGCACAGGCTGTGGGTCACCAGGACCTACGTTCAAATGAGGACTCTCCTCTTATTATAGATACGACTGTGGGTAAGTGAGAACCTCTTGAAGGCTCAGTTTCCTCACCTATAAAATGGGGGTCATCACCGGATCTCACAGAGCTTTTGCAAATGAATGAAATACGTGTAAGAGCCTTAGCATGGGTCTCACAGGTAATAATAAACCTTGTTAACGGGGGCTAATATTACAGGTCCCAGACTGTCAGCACATCATTTAGTGGGCACTAAACTAGCTTGCTCCGTTTACCTGAGTCCCTCAACAGCTACTTCAAGTCCTGCCTCCTGCCTTAGCCTTTAATCCCAACAACTCTAGCTGTCTCTCCCCCTCTGCTGTGGATTCCTCTGCAATGGATATCAGAGCCACCGCCTAACTGGCATCCATCCTTGATGTCCATGTATTCAGGATAACCTAGCTCTCCCACCCAGACTATCTGTGCTGTCCTGTGTTTCTGTTCACACTCATCTTATCTCCAGTACAGCACAAAAGTGACCACCTCTCACTCTCAGTTTCCTCACCTGTAAACTGGTGATAACCGTAATACCTCCCACTCTGTGCTGTTGGAAACACTCGAGGAGATGCCACATGCAAAGTGCTAAGCACATTTATCACATGCACAGAACTAGTTCAGCCCTTGTTAATCTAATCACAGCCCTAGTTGCACAGTGCTTAGCTTGCTGCCTCAAGCCAGGTAGGAGCTGGACTGATTTAACCCAGAGGCTTTTCCCTCTCCGTGGTTACCTGCACTCTTCCACATTCCCCCTTATGGCCACCAGGTGGCAGCCTATCCATTAGACAGGAAGCTTGCCCTGCCAGAACAGAAAGAGGAGGATCTGTTAATGGAATATATAGATGTTTTCTTTCTCGTTTTTGGTGGTGGAGGGGACCAAGATGGACTGAAATCCTCAGGCTCCTGTTGCCATTTCCCACGTTTAATATTAGCACCAAACAGGCCAAAATGATACAGCTGAAGCTGATTCCACAAGTCAAGGGCACATTGAGGTTTTAGCTTTGGAGGGGTGTGGCTGGCACCTGTCCCCTCTGTCCATCAAGCTGGCTCCGTCGGAAAGCCTGCGGGTTTAGAAGTCCCTGCCAGGCTGGGCTTCCCAGGCCCACATCGATGCTAAAGTGCCAGGGAGGCTGATGTTGGGCACCGGAAGTGCATCCTGGTGACAGTTCTGTCCAGGGCTTTCCTAGTTTAAAAACTGAAAGTCCTGTGTCCTGGGACACCCTTCGGTCCCAGACAAACCAGGACCGTTGGTCACTCTAGAGCAAGCATGTCAAACTCAAAGGCTAGCGGGCCAAATACACAAGGTTTAAGTTTATGTGGGCTGCAAAAAAAACAACAACAAAAGCTTCAATTTTCATAAAAATGTAGGTTTATTTCGATAGAGACGTGCTGAATACAAAGGGCTGAAATAAATGAGTAATCGTTAACATAAAATAATAGAACATTTTAATAAAAATGATTTTTTTTCTTGAACATTTATCAGACACTGAATAACTGCACAAATTAATAAGCGTAATGCAAATAAACCTATTTTTCTTGTTCTCTGAAAGCGAAATATTTCCTGTTGCACACACCAAACAAATCAGTCCAAGACTAATGATGTGGCCATGGGCTGCTAAAATATTCGCTGCTGGTATTAGTGGAGAGAAATGGTGTGCCTGTGCGTAAGGCGCATAAGGGAAATGAATGCAACACGATTATAGTCATCAGTCATCAGCGAACATAGTAGTTCGTTATTAATAATTATGTACAACAGGATATTGTAAAAATTAAGCTATGAAATTTTTATTAAAACGTTTCCTACATACTGTTATATTGGCTGGGCCGCAAAAATATTCGTTGTGGGCTGCGAGTTTGACATGCTTGCTCTAGAGCATTTCTCTGCCCCACTGCTTCTCTAATTTAACCACATGGTGTTTCTTTTTGTCTCCTCAATTACATGAGCATAGAATTTGCAGAAGCCCCGGAATTTGATAATTTTATATTTGGAAGGGATTACAGACAACGCTCATTCTCCCCAGGCCGGGGAGAAGGGAAAGCATTTGCCCAGGTCACATGAGTGGGCTAGCCCGGAAAAATCAAAACATCGTGTCTGATCCGCAGCCTGGGCTCCGCATCCACCTGGAGCCACAGGGTACAGTGGGAGGGTGTCAGGCTTCCTGGCACTCTCTCAGAACAGCTTCTGGAAAATGACAACCCAGGGCAGGACACTGCCAGGGAGATGACGATCTAACTTAAAGCAAACTTCACAGCAGATACTCGGGGAAGTAATTAATGTGCTCCTCAACGTGCACATGGCATAGGAAGGTAAGCGGTGGAATTTAAATTTGACCTCGGTGGCAAACCACAGGTCTCACTGAGGGAGGTTGGAGAAAGACCAATTGGGGGGTCCCCCTGGGGGCCAGCAGGGTGAGAATTGAGCCCCATAGCCTTCCTGGGTTTGGCCTCCTGAGAAAAGAATGCGCCAGCTTTCTCCTGGAATCTCTCTGGCGCTCCCAGCTCAGCCGTGCCAGCCCTTTGCTACCTTGTTCACTTCAGAAAGCAAAATTTTCTGCATTTTTTTTTCATTAACAAATCCTGCTGAAGCAAACGCCAGCTCTCAATATTATCGGACATTTACATCCCCACAGTCTCAGCCCTGGCACTAAATCGATTTGCTTCACAGACACTCCACTGAATTCCAGCTTTTTATTAGGAAGCTACACTGAATGCAGGAAAGCTTGGCAAAGCAGGATAGAGAGAAGGCCTCCCGTACAAAGACATCAAAACCAGGCAGACCCAGTCCTGACTGAGTATGGTCAGTATACATCTTTTTTTTTTTTAAATATATTTTTATTAATTTCAGAGAGGAAGAAAGAGAGATAGGAACATCACTGATGAGAATCATTGATCAGCTGCTTCCTGCATGCCCCACACTGGGGATTGAGCCGGCAACCCGGGTATGTGTCCTTGGCTGGATCGAACCTGGGACCTTTCAGTCCACAGGCCAGCGCTCTAGGCACTGAGCCAAACGGGCTAGGGTTGGTCAGTATACATCTTAGAGACACCATCTCTTTTGGTTAAAAACAAAATTCTTATTAGTAGTAAAAAAATTTAGAAATTGGTTTTTCAAAACCAAGTTCATGGCGAATGAAAGTATCTGCAGGAGGAAGAAACAAAGGCAAGGACTCTCCTACAAAACAGAAGCTGAGCTGTACACGCCGGCGTATTCGGCACTTGACTGCGATCTGCCAAGAACACGGCAGAGAGGCCCCAGCAAACGTCCCGTGGGATTTGCCAGACTTGTCACTTGGGCTCCCCACGGTCAGGAAGGAGGAGAGCCCCACCAGGGAAGGTGGTGGGGCACATCCCAGTGAACCCCTGCACCTAATACAATTCCCAAAGTTTGCCGTGTGCGGTAGCTGGATGCTGAGAGAGCTAGAGACTTCTGAGTTGTAACCCACACTCACAAGAACGGAAAGGCAGCTACAAACAAATGCAGAGCACTTGGGCAGACGCACTGGGAAAGGAGGCTTAGCCGCTGCCCGGTCACCCCACTGAAGCGGGGACCACGGAGGATGAGCCGAGGAGCAGGCCATCAGCTGAGCGAACTGGAGTCTAACCCCAGGGCTGCCAGAATCAGTGGGGAGAGGGGACCCTGACCAAGTCGTTCACCTTCTCAGGTTCAGCTTCCTTTTCCTGTAAAGTGATGGGGTCAGGTGGAATGTCCTGGGGGTCCGTCTTACTTCTAACATTCAGTGAATGACTATGTCGCTGGCACATAAAGGTCAAGAGGTTAAACGAGAAAATTTAAAGTTGAGACAAGAAAGTCCAGGCCCATTTCATGTAAATTCCATGCCCACCTCTCCTGCTGTTTATCTGGGTTCAGAACAATGTCTTGAGCTGCTGCTCTCAGACCCAGCCTGCAGATCCGAAGCGCCTCTCCCCTAAAGATGTGAAGGGGATCTGCTCCACTAGTAACTGACTAGAGCCCGACTGTGTCCAGACGCGCTTCCCCTGGGGCCTTCTGTCCCACAGGATGTCTGTCTTCTGTCCTGGGCAACCAGCCTTGCAGGCATCCAGGCCACCAACACCTTCCCATCTGCCCCACAGACTCCTTTCTCGCCCACTCGCCACGCCACCATTGACAAAAGGAGAGCAAAAGAGGCCTGGGAGGGTGGGGCCTGGCAAGAAACACCGGTCCCAGCTCTGAAACGTTCCCGGAAAGCCTCTGTTTTCATACTACGTGTTTTTGTTTTGTTTTAAGTGATGCAGATCCTGTCACTTCTATTTCACTTTCATATCTAGGCCTTGATCTCTCCCATACCTTCCACCATCACCCGGCAGCCAGGAGAGTATTATCTTTTTAAATTTGATGAGAATCAAAAAATTTAAAACAATGTGTCCCTGTCTCAGCCAACAGCCCGAATGTCATGACTCCAACAAGAGACTCGAGGGGGCCAGGTACAGGGCCCTTTGGGGAGGGATGCCCTGTCCCCCTGGGGTGGGTCAGTATGATGTCTGTCATCTGTCTGCTGGTTCATCCGGGGAACCCACTCTGAGGAGGCTTTGGGGGGAAAAACAACACCAAAAACCAGCACAAACTCTCTTTGGAGAATACAGCTGTGAGAGCGAGCATTAATGATGACATCTATCGCACGGCTGGCGTGCCTCAGTGGTTGAGCATCAACCTACGAACGAGGAGGTCGTGGTTTGATTCCAGGTCAGGGCACATGCCCGGGTTGCGGGCTCCATCTGAAGTGCAGAGGCAGCTGATCAATGATTCTCTCTCATCATTGATGTTTCTATCTCTCTCCCTCTCTTCCTCTCTGAAACCAATAAAAATATATTTTTTAAAAATAATGGTGTCTATTACTTATTGACTGTTGGCTAAGTGCCAGGCCCTGTGCCAATCGCTCGTTTGCATTATCTCCTTTCATTGTCACTGCTGCCTTGCGAGATGGGCACTATCACCTTTATTCTGTCAAAGGGGACAGTGAAGCTCAGAGAGGTCGAGGAATTTATCCCAAATCACACAGTCAGCTATTGGCACGGCTCAGACGGGAACCCAGATCTTTTTTACTGCAAAAGCCATGCTCGCCCTAGACACCAGACTAGAGTGCTTGCTTCCCAATGAGATGACTAAACGGGTGATGGTGACATTTATGAGCGGTTACTATGTGCCAAGGGCACGGCTGTGGGTTCCAGAAATTTGTCTTCTTTCACCCATTCAAAAGCCTTATAAAGCAGGTGCCATTCGTCTCCCCAATTTAGAGGCGAGGAAACGGAGGCTCAGAAAGCTCAAAAGGAGAAAGTGGTGGGGATAGGATAGGACAGTGGTCGGCAAACTCATCAGTCAACAGAGCCAAATATCAACAGTACAACAATTGAAATTTCTTTTGAGAGCCAATTTTTTTAAACTTAAACTTCTTCTAACGCCACTTCTTCAAAATAGACTCGCCCAGGCCGTGGTATTTTGTGGAAGAGCCACGCTCAAGGGGCCCAAGAGCCGCATGTGGCTCGCGAGCCGCAGTTTGCCGACCACTGGGATAGGAATTACTCCAAGGTTCCTGCTCTGACCAGCATAGGCAGAGCTCCACCCTGTCACCTGGCTGCCAGGAACTCATTTTTTATTTAAAAGAAAAGAAAACAGCAATATGCAAGGGCCCATTTAAGAACTCAGTGTGCAAACAGGACCTGCCTGGGGAAAATTTATTGAATTTTCCTGAAAACGTGTATTTTACCCTTTGGCCCAGGAGGGCAGAGGGCCCGAAGGCTCAGACTCAGGAGGGCATGGCTGCCCGGGTGCTCCTGGGGCAGGAGCCTTCTAGGAGCAGAGGCGGGCCACTGGCATGATGGACCACAGCCGTGCACCTTGGTGTTCACTGCCAGCAGCAAACCTGTAGTCAGAACTGGGGAAATGCAGTGCCATGTGGTCTGTGGGGAGACCAGGAAAAGGCTGGCCCTTCTCTCCGGGTTGCTTAGGACCCCTGGGAAGGTCCCCCTTAGTCTTTCCATAGCAGGGGCATTGTTTTCCAGGGCCCACCCCAGAGACGGGAGAGGAGAAAGCCCCTCTCAGAGCGGCCACCCCTGTGTGTCCCCCTCATACAGACCCAGCCCAGACTCCCGGGCCTCCACCCCCACATTCCCTTTTGACACTGAGCTGGCAGTTCCCATCTGCCTCTGACCCTGAGCCTGGGAGTGGGGGCGGGGCAGGCTGCGCAGACCCATTCAGGGCCCCAGAGGCCCTGGCTGGCAGGCACTCATTTTTTATTTAAAAGCAAAGCAAACAGCAATATAAAAGGGCCCATATAAGAACTCAGTGTGCAAGTAGGACCTGCCTCGGGGCAAATTTATCGAATTTTCCTGAAAACGTGCATTCTACCCTTTGGCTCACAGCCATTGCATTTGCCTCTGGACTTGCCTCCACCCCACCCTCTCTTGGGTCACCATTTAGTGGTTGAGAAGTTGCCCCTAGCAGAAAAGAGAGTGACCCCCTGTGTTTTATTCAGACGGGCAAGATTTCTCAAGTTTGCTCACTCTCCAGCCAGAGCCCATGGAAGGGACACAGAATACAAGGCGACCTCAGGAATTAGGAGCAGGCCGTCTTGGGGACAGATCCAAGGACCCTCAACTACGTGGGGCAGGGAACAAGGGTTACCGGGACTCAGAATCCTGCTGAATTCTGCTGAGGCTTACTTTCACTTTATGCAAGGGCTAATTAACCTGGATTTGTAAATGGCTTTTTATTTACTTTTTCCTGTGAATATAATTACAGCTTGAATGCTGTGGAGAGAACCTCTAAATCAGCCAGTGGCTTCACACTCTCATTACAAACCTATGTTGGTGGAGCAGTGTGCAGAACATCAAGGACAGAGGAAAGCAGCAGTTCCAGAAGGAGGGGGAGGCCAGGAGCCCTGCCCATGGCGCCCTGGCCCCTGACCCTGAGGTAGTCTATGGAACCACAGGGTTCCGAAGAACGCAGTTTGAGAAGCATGGCTCCAAATACATGAATACTCCTTGGGACGTATTTCCTAGTCTCTGCCACCCTGGATCCCTGGACATAAAAGGGGAACTGTGGTTTCACATCCCAACGTCTTTACGATTTCCGTTTTCCTGGGGGCTGATACAGTGCCCCCTTGTTCTAGGACAGCCGTGGGCAAACTACGGCCCACGGGCCGGATCCGGCCCGTTCGGCTGTTCTATCCGGCCTGCGGAGCCGAAAGAGCGGAGGGTTCTCTTGCTCTCCCCTCCGCTCCTTTACTTTGAATTTATATTAGTTCACACAAACACTCCATCCATGCTTTCGTTCCGGCCCTCCGGTCCAGTTTAAGAACCCATTGGGCCCTCGAGTCAAAAAGTTTGCCCACCCTTGTTCTAGGAGATGCCAGTGGGTATTAGCAAGGGCTCGTCACATGCAATGGTCACCAGAGCTCGGTGTGAGCTTCAAAGACTTCTCTGCTCTGGAAAGGGTGACAAGGTGCAGGACTGGCCCGAGCCTCTCAAGGCAGGTCAGCTTCTGGGGCTTCAGGAGGTGGTGGTGGGGGGGGGTGGGCACACCAGGCTCCTCAGGGCCCAAATGAAAACAGCCCTTGTGAGCTCCCTGCAAGCCTCAGGTCTGACATTTAGAGATTTATCTCCCTTTTCAAACCGAAAACACACATTTCCTCTCCACCTCCTAGGGGACTGAGGAAACCTGAGATGGCAGCCCAGTGAACAATGGCCAGGCCCTGGGGAGCTGCTGGGTTGAGGACAGACCTGGAGAGGCTCTGGGCTGATCGGCCCCCGGGCAGGGTTGGGAAGCTCTCTGCTGGGGTCTGCACTGCACAGCCCCAGGCCTGCGCCCCACCTGCGAGACCCACCCTTGCTTCTTCAGAGACGCAGCCCGTGATCCTGCTGAAACAGACAGGGCAGACAGTAACCCCCTACACAGCTGGGGGGCACGAGGCGGTGAGGGGAAAGGCCAGACCACAGAATCCCCCAGGGGGGCACTGGCGCTCATTGGCTCAACGTGCCCTCATTCCCTGCTCTGAAGTGCTTTCGTCTTCCAAGGATTTCCCATCTCAAGTGACTACGAATTTTTTACCTTCTCACCAAAAGGGATGGAGGGGGGTCTTTGTGTTCTCATATAGTTTCTCAATAACCAGGGAAAAATAAACCCTGCCTGAAGGATGCAAAGCTGGAAATCAAAAGGAGAACAAGTGTTGACTGGCCTGGCAAGCCAGCGCCTCGCTCCTGGCAGTGCCCACCTTCTCTGCTGCGTCAGCTACAGGCCACGTAAGAAAGTGCCCACCTCACCCACCTTCCTCCTTCCCGGCAGAGCCCTTGGGTTTCCCCTGCTGCTATATTATGACATGAGTAAAACCAAAGCAAAACACAACTGCACAGAATATAAGTTCTTGGCAGCAGCTGACTGAGAACACCTGGGATGGCAGTGGGGGTGAGAGAGAACGTGGGGGCTGGGGTGCTACTCTGACTTTGCCCCGCACGGGCAGCCGAGTGGCTCTGGGGAGAGATGAAGGAGAAGAGGGGACTTCACCAGGCTGCCTGCAGACACACTTGTCCCAGAGGCACTGAGTGGGAGGGCTGTGAGCTCATCCGGAGCCTCCAGAGCCCCATGGACTATAGACTCACGACCCCGGAGAACAAGTGGGGTGAACGGCCCCTGGGTGCTGCGAGGGACGTTGCAATGCTGCGCTGGCTGGTGAAGACCCTGGCAGGGCTTTCTGGGATGGACGGAGAATCTAAAGGCCCCTTCCGGATTCCTACAGAAAAAGAGCCCTAATTCCCACCGTGATTTTCCACTTTCTCACCTGGCACTTGTCCGTACCCCAAAAGGGTGAAAGGCACCACCCCAGATTCAGTTAGCTGTCCATCTCAGTCTCCTCCCACCCCCACCCACATTATTTATTTACACACCCACACAAGCCCCACCTCACCTCCAAGATTAACAGCCTCCCCTTCCCATCCCCTGGTCTCAGTGGTGACAAACAGCAATAATATTTAGTGCTATCAGGCTCCACCCCGTCAGGCTTTCTTCTCCGCATGCATCGTCTTCTTTAACGCACACAACAAGCCCATGAAGTGAGGAGCTGTTACTATCTCCACGTTTACACCAGGAAACGGAGGTGCAGAGAAACCTGGTGTCTTGCATAAGGTTTCACAGTTGGCAGGGGGCAGAGGCAAGATGCAAACCAGTCTTGCCTAACAGCCCCATCTTTTAGACATGCCCATCGATGGCAGTTTGCAGCTGCACCTCAGGATATCCACAGCACGGCCAAGCACACCGACCCCGTGTGAGAGTTCCCCGGCCTTCCTGCGTGGGCAGCAGAAAGTGTGCACAGGGCAGCTGTGGGGCTGGGTAGGAAGGGGGCGGTGGGGGGGGGTGGGGTGGGGCGGACAGGATGGGGAAAATCAGCCACTGGATCATTCAACAGGATGGACCCTCCAAAAGTCCCTTATTCTGCTCTGATTCATGATGTGATTTTAAGAGGTACTTCCCCCATTCCTAATTGTGATGCCTTAAGTCACGGTTCGCGCAAGCTACCACTAAACCTAGCTTGTGTTCCGTGGGCACTCAATGATTAAGTGATGAACGAAAACCGTTTGACTTGTGCTAGGGGCTAAGGAGAAATAAAAAAAAAACTTGGCTACTCCACTGCCAGAAAACTGAGAATCATCAGTGTCAAGAAGGGTGCTCCCCCGAGAGCATCCACTTGACACATTCGCAAAATAAGTGATCCTGGTTCGCTAGAAGCACATGGTTCCCATGGGTGGGGAACTTGTGGTCTCCAATGCGCTTCCCTTGCTACCCTAGCCCTGCCCCGTCTCGTGGCCTAATTGCTTACTTGGCAAACCAGCATCAAGCCGGCGCCCGCCAACTCTGCACACAGCCCGGATCCCAGAATGCAAGGCAGGACGCACTGTGCATCTGGGCCTCTGTTCTGGACGGAGCCTGAGAACTAAAGCTGACTTCCTAGAGTAGGTCACTATTGAATCCAGTTCCCCCAGCACTAGACATTCTTTCTGGCTCCTGTGGACCGACGGTGAGTAGCTTTATCCCAGATGTTCAACTGGAGACTGCCAAGGCCATCGATGCCCACAAAACCCTTGGAGGCTCCACATGGCCTGGACAGCTGGGAAAGGGGAGGAGAGAGGACACATCTGTTCTGGGGGCGCTCTTCCCTTCAAGAGAAGCCACTGCCCTTTGGGACAGAGGAGGAAGCACACAGGTGGTAGGTGTGCAGGCAGAGCCCTCCAGAGCGGCCTGGTGTCCTCCTCCCCAGGCCCACACAGCTTCCTAGGCTGAAGTCAACACGGGACACAGGAGCTACAATATCCTGTCCGTTTCACACAGAAAGTGGTTCCATTTTAAGTGAATGGGGATGGGAAGAGGGAGCACTGGAGCTAATGTTTGAATTTGAATGAGTCCTTCTGGCACACCTGAGTGCCAGGACGCCCATCTGGCAGTTCCACACTTGAGGAAGCTGAGCAGGACCAGATCACCTGGGAACTGGTTAGAAATGCAAATTGTCGGGCCCCACACCAGATCCACTGAATCAGAAACCGAGAGGGGGCCAGCAACCCGTGTTTTAATGAACCTTCTGGGGGTGCTGGCTCAACTTCCAAGCACGAGAGCCTCGGTGAGGGGCTCCAGGCCCTGACTCTGTGATCAGACGGCCCTGGGTTTGGATCCCAGATTTTCAGTCACTGGCCCTTCATCCTGTGCTGCGCTTTCATCTTCCTTAGCCTGGTTCTCGGATCTGACGAACAGTAATAACGATCCGCGTCTCACAGGACGGTCGGATCAAGGGAAAGAACATAGAGCCTGGTGCGGTGTTTGGGGTGCTTGGTGAAAACGAATCACAACCCAGTCCCTTCCAGGTGCCAGACCAATGAGAACCAGGTGGACGAGACCAGAGCACTGGCTTTATTGCTGGTAAAACTCCTCTGAAGAACATGACGCAGGTGTGTGGCCACCACCCACCCCTGGACTTCTCACTCTGCCTCCCAGCACTTTGGACAATGCCCCTGGCAGGGTGGTCTTGGTGGTGGTGGATATGCAGAGGAGGCCCGTTTAACCTGAATCATTGCCCCTCAGACCCCAGGAGTGAGGACAGAAGAGGCACCCACAGGCCTCACAGAGGCACCCACAGGCTCCACCCCAAGAGGCAGGCACAGAGTGAACGCCCACCTGTCAGAGCCATACCAAGGAGACCTGCTGGGCTCAGCGGTGCTCTTGACTCAAAACCCTGTAGCTTAAGGCTCAGAGTACGAGGCAGTGCGGGAAGGAGTGAAGAAGGCAGCCTGCGGCCCCTCATAACTTCTCTTGGGGCCTTGGTGGTGCTGCCCCGCCATGGAAATAGGAGGAGTGGGGGTAAAGCATTCCCCACCACTTGCAAAAAAATCAGTGTCTAATCAGTGCTGTGATCATTACGAAGAAGTTAGGTGATATTTCCAGATTGCTACATGGAAATAACTGGTAACACTGCTGCTTCCTGGCAGGTAAGAATAGCCACCGTCAACACACATGGAGAGCTGAGTATGGGCCAGGCGTGTGTGATTCAACGCATTAACCCATTAGTCCTTGCACCTCCACGATAGGGCAGATATACTATTATTCACTTCAGGACACTGAGGCACAAGATGCTCAGCCAGTAGCCAAGGTGACAGAATCAGTCAGTGCGGACTCCTGAATTCAAGTCCAGGGGGTCTGCCTGCGGGGCCTGTGCCCCAGCCCTGGTGCTGTAACGCTGACCCACTGGCCAGCTGGGGCATAGCTGGGAATTCTGAAACATGTGTATGCCCTTGCCTTAAAAAAATTAGTTAAGAGCATAAAGAATTATAAAAGTTATTAACATGACCCTTTCCAGAATTGGAAAGTTCTTTCCATTGCCTTAATGCTTATGTCTATAATTCAGAATTCTACAAGGAGAAAAACAATAGTGGAATCACAGAAAATGTTCAACGACTCCAAAATAACAATGACACAAAAAACTAATTATGGAAGCTTTATGGTGTTAGAATTCTGGGCATAAGCTGAATCGTAAAATGAGATTGAATATTATAGGCCTGGGAAGCACTGGCTGCCTTAGAGAATGGTCGGGAGTCACCTTAATACAAATGTAGCCATGAAAAGGAATACACGCCCCGGCCAGTCCTCAAGATGCTGAGCAGACAGTAGGCATCTGATGGATACTGATCAACTGAGAAATGATTTTTCTCATCGTCATTAATTTTTCCCCCAGATACCCATTATTGGAAGTTCTGAAGCCTCTCTTGAATAACTTGTCCTGCTAATCTGTTACTTGAGTTGTTTCAGAAACTACGTTTTTTTATTAAATTCTACACCGACCAGGGTCCTGGTGCGAAACCCATCACTTTGTCATCTCAGTGATAGGTCAGAGGGGCAGAAATAATACCATTCCATCGAAAAGCATGCTTTTCTGCAAATACACAGCTCTTCTCACACTTCCTACCACTTCCATGTTTATCCACACTCTTTGCTAATTTTTAATGAATGTCTGATGGGAATGAAATGAAAGAAATCTCAGCCAACACTTGCAGGATTTTCTCACATCCAGTGCCTCTCCATCAGCCTAATCCTGAGAAAATGAAGTTCTCCAACTACCCCCACTTATTAACTTAGGGCAGTGGTCGGCAAACTGCGGTTTGCTGCTCTGTTGACTAATGAGTTTGCCGACCACTGACTTAGGGTCACTCTCCCCTACTAAATCACTTATATTTACCTTCTGCTTGAAATAAGGGGGAGGTTCCCCCCAGCATCTTTCAAGTTTGCCCTTAACAATGAAAAGACAGATAACAATGCAAAATAGCTCTAAGAGGCACAGCACATTCGCAGCTCACGCCTCTACTGCTTTTTCTCCTCCAGTGTTTACAACGTGCCATTTCAGCTTGTTGCAGGCGAGTGGGAATGAGAAAGTGAAACCGACTAGAAACAGACCAATTTCATTTTTCTGTCAGCATCTCATGACAGGCCAAAGATAAACCTCATAAACTGTGAAAAATGACCAATTTTTGGTTTTGATAACCTAAGCTGGGATGAGGACCAAGGAGTTAACATTTCTGGAAGCCAGGAGTTTATCTCACTTGTTTTTCAGTGAATACTCCCAAACTTAACCCATTTCCTTGTAACTTCAACAAGCCAAAAGGGAAGTTTTAGACTCCTGGCCATAGCTCTGTGTCTAGGCTGACTGGTGCCAAATAAAAAAGTTAACCCAAAGTCCTCCCCACCCCCTTTTTTTTTTCTGACATGCAGAATTGCAAGGCACCAATATTCCCAAGAAGGGCGGCACTAGTGCGGTGGACAGTGCAAACAGTAGATCTGTAAGGTTGTGGGGGGCTCAAGGGAGGACTAAGAAGCACAGGGTTGGCAAAAGCAAAGCTGCAGGAATGAACATGGATTTGTGGACGTGGGGAGGACGGTGAAAAGAAGTTTCTAGAGTAGCAAACAGTGGAGACAGCACCAGAGGGAAGCTGGACTTGAAATCCCAGCTAGAGGAGTTGGGGCACAATGTGGTGGCCACGGGGAGCCATCGTGTCCCAGAGCAGGAGGGCCTTATGATCTGAGTGGGTGCCAGAATGACAATGGTGTGCAGGCAACAGAATGAGACTAGAATCAGGGTCTACTTTACAAACATCGCAATCCCTGGGATAAGAGGGGACGAGGGCTGGATTCTCCCATGTTTTTCTTCTGTAATCGAACTATTTCCCTGTTCAGCATCAGTGGATTTTGCCATAGATGCATAGAACCTGTACCACTATTTACTTATTTCATCCTTTTCCACTAATAATTTGACTCTTATATTTACTCAAATAATGTTTAACCTCATCTTGATCTGCAATATCTGTGAAACCATAAACTTGATATATTAGTTATTTACATATTAACCCACAGGAAAATAAGTACATGGCTGGTAAAATAAGAATTTTGTCTTGAGTTATACTTAGAATCATCTCAGACTTCCAGTGGGGCATGTATACTTGATAGAAAGCTGCCTTGGTTCGTAGGTTTTTAAGTTTACTGGGGTCCCAGGTGCCTTTGCTTAGTGACTAAAATCTACAGACCGCTTTCCCAGAAAACGGCGCATGCACAGTTTTCTAGATCATGTTAAGTTGTCACTGCCCTCTGGGTTAAAACCCTCTTGACTTATCTGAGGTTTGCAGAATGTGAACCTTAGCTTCCCATGGACCAGGTTACTTGGCGAATTTTCCCGAAGATCACAGTGGCTTTGGAGAAGTCTGCAACACCCTCTGGGGGAGTCTGACCCCACACAGCTTCTAGAATGTTCTGTAGGGTGGGCCATTCCTGAGGGCTCCCCAGATGCGCTCTTTTCCAAGGCAATTGCCTCAAGGAAACTCTTCTTATGGAGCTGGCCTGCATGGGCCAGAGCGGGCGAGGGCAGCACATACCCCGGGGCAGACCCTGGAAGCGGCTGGACCGGCCCCAGGGGGTGAGCAGCCCGTTGTGCTCCCAGCCTGTTGCTGAGAGAGGCATTTGGTCTCACCCACGGCCTGTGATTGCTCTGTCAAATCAATTCAAGACACGATAAAGATATAAGAGCTGAACAGCACCAGCAGGGGACTCCTTTTTCTTTTAAGGCTCCTTGCCAGATAAAACAAGAATAAATATGAAATGGCTTCATGTTGCAAGCATGAACTGACGCTGGGGCTGCGGCTGATAAGTACAGAGCAGCTAACCAGGCTCTGACACGGCCACTCTGGAGAGGGCCACGTTCTCCCTGGAAGGGGGGGGTGTGGGATTCCTCGGGGCGGTGGGGAGAGAGCTGTCTGGAAGAGGTTCCTCCCTCGTAAAAAACTCAGGCCCCTGCTGACCGATTCTCACGTTAGGAAAACATTGGTAAATCATCAGCATAATCCAAGAATCACTCCTTTCCTCTGCTCGGAGCGCAAGGGCCCTTCTCTGATCTGTTTCTAATTTTCTTCGTGGGTGCTGCTCCCAGGCCATTAATTGAAAGGATTTTTGGCTGGAAGCCCATGACCTGCCTGGACAAACCCCCACCCCGTCAGACGGGCTGATCCTCTGGGCGGCGGAGAGAAGCAGCAGTGGACAGGAATGGCCCCTTCGGAGTCCCTGCTGGGTTAGGTTCGGAGCCCCGAGGCACAGGTGAGCGGAGATGCCTGGACATCTTCTCTAGCCAGGGAGCTGCGGTAAATCGCTGACGTTCATGACTGTCCTCTGGAGAGAAGAAGGTCGTCACGAGGCTTTGGAGATCAACCATTAATAGACTCCCTGCCGTTTGTTTTTCTCCTGGTGCTTTTAGTGACCCCTCTGGGCCCTCTTCCGCAGCCAAGTCTGATGTTGCTCAGCCTGGCTGGAGGTCAGGGAACGGGCTTGGAGGCTGTACAGCCCCTGGACTGAAATGCTGCCCCCATGCCTTCCTAAGCAAGGGGCGTTGGACATGTGGGCTACCCACTCTGGGCTTCAGTTTCTGTGATATTGAGAGAAAAATCGAATAACTGCATCACAGAATGGCTGGCTATGGGGGCTTCAATGAGGCGATGCATGTAAAATGCATAGGAGAGTTCCTGGCACATGGCGGGCTCCCAATGAATGGTAAGCAGCAGCAGCAGAGACACCACCAATATCTCCCCGATGACCTGGCCAGCGGTGAAGGTGAATTAAGAACAGATGCATTAAGTTCAGCTCAGCTCAGTGCCATATACGGTGGGTTTGCAAATGGCATTCATGACAGCACCAGTGTATACGTCCCCAGTGTCATTCTTCAGCTGGACCCGTGGTTGGCAAACTGCGGCTCGAGAGCCACATGCGGCTCTTTGGCCCCTTGAGTGTGGCTCTTCCACAAAATACCACGGCCTGGGCAAGTCCATTTTGAAGAAGTGGCGTTAGAAGAAGTTTAAGTTTAAAAAATTTGGCTCTCAAAACAAAAGAAATTTCAATTGTTGTACTGTTGATATTTGGCTCTGTTGACTAATGAGTTTGCCGACCACTGTACTAGACCATCAGGATATGGGAAAAGACACAGCTGTAACATTCGCCCATTCATTCATCCAACAAATACTGTAACTGCTACGGGCCAGACGCTGTTCTGGAGTGGCATCTCCAGCTGCGAGCAGGACAGACACGGTCTGCTTCCGCTTGGGGAACGCTCTGCCTTGTGGCTGTAATGCAGCCTCAGCAGACAGCAACCCGTGTCACTGCTCAAAGTTAACGCCAAAGAAGTCATCAGGGCCATAGCAATTTAGGTGCCATACTTTCCCCAACATGCTCATGGGAAATCCAACATGTGTTTGCTGCTCTCTCCTCAGTGCCAGGTACTGGGGTAGGCCGGGAGTGCCATGGTGGACAAAGCAGGCACGGTCCCAGGATAGGAGGGTGGGGCTCAGAGTCTGAGTAGAGGGAGAAGAAACAAGCATCCTATGAAATGGCAAGGCCTGATCCCCAAGGCCTCTGCTGTTTCACTCTCTTTCAGGGCATTACAGCATAGCCACCCACCAGCCAGGCCATCTTCTGCAGCGGGGTGCATGCAGAACCTGAAACCAAGTGTGCATGCTCTAACATCTCCTTCATTTACAGGGTACTCTAAAAAATAAGGAAGGCAAAGACCACCTTCCACCATAGAGATGGACAACAGCTAGAGACCTCAGTAGGTCTGAGTTGTATTCCATTGTCCATATGGCTGGTTCCCTACCCCTTAACAGCAAGATTCCCCACTGGACCCATTAGGAACCTACCCCTCCCTCCTTCTTTCTTCACTAGCCTCCAACCTCCCACATTAGCACATAAGTTGTGGTCTGGGACTAAGAGGGTTTTGTTTTTTAAACAGTTAAATCTTTCATTGCAGACCAATTAAATTTTAAAGACTCTCTCTCCTCCCCCCATCTTCCTCCCTCTCCCCCTTACTCCCCCCCCCCCCTCTCTCTCTCTCTCTGGCACACACACACATACACACACATACACACACACCTCTCTAAGCACAAAGAGCTGATGACAGCCTGATGACTATTAGAAACAGGATTTGAAAACCCAATGAGAGAAAACCTAGCTCTTTACCCCCATTTGTTTTCTATTTTTTTCCTGCCTAAAGGTCCTTAAATGAGAGATTGCTCTACCAGAAATCCCAAGTGCCTCCTCCAAGCATTCCTTTTACAAGCCTGTAAAGCCAATTCCTTTGGCCTCCTCAGCTGTCATTCCCGCCACCCCGCCCCCCGCCCCCGGCAGAGTGTGAGGAGGCACGTGGGGCTCCCAGGAAGTGGCCTGGGCTCTCCGAGAGCCCGCCTCCTCTGTCCCACAGCTCTGCCTGCCCCACTGCCCAACTGCCACCCTCAGACCCACCAGGCCTCCGAATTGTGGACATTTTCTTATGCTGTCACCCTGATTCTGCCCTGATCATCAAGGATGAAAGGGCAGGACGTTAGGTGACCCCTCTGGTGCCTACCTCATTCTACACATTCTGTGATGCAGAAATAACAGGCTTTAAAGTGAGCTTAGGCAGAGAGGGTCTCGGAGTCTCTGGAAAGGTGTGTAAGTGTGTTTGCACTACACCTGTGCATGTGAGTATACTCTTGAAAGTATGTGTTTTGGGGTGCACAGTCTGGGAATGTTTGCCTACATCCACTGCAGCCTGTCTGCTTCAACTGCATATGCATCGACTTGCTCTGCGACCATTTAATCCTGACTTTTTCAAAGTAGAAAGTTTCTCTCAACAGCTTTTCTTTCCAGGATTCATCAGAGCTGAGGATGGCCTCTTCCCAGTGTCCTTAGGTGGTGTACTCACGCGTGTGTACCTGTACACAGGCACGCACATACACATGTATACAGGCACACCCTTTAGGATTCTCAGGTTCCCCATCACTTCTGCTGGAACACTCGGAGCCAAGGAAGTCTTCTCTGGGTGTTCATTAGACGTTACTCTTTCCTGCTAATCTCCCTTTTCTCTGCTGCCTTACTAGTAATGGCACAGCCAACAGTGACCTCCTCACCAGCCAGCCTGCCTGCTGGGGTTCTGTGCTGGGCTTCGTGGAGCCCGCTCCAGGGGATCCGGCCACTTTCCTTTGGTATCGGTGGGTAGAGGGCAGTTGTCCCGCCACGATGTGGGGCATACATCCCCAGCTCTAGCTGGTTCTCGGTGAAGCGAAGATGACCTGACCCTTCTCCTGGGTGAAGTCCATAGAGATTAAAAACCAAAAACAAGGTCAACTCTTGGTGATGGGAAGGAATCATCTCTGCCAAGATGTGAGTTAGGAAAAACCCTGGGTTCTGTGGAGAAGGGTATCTCTAGACTCGTATGAAACGAGGCAAGTGATTCTCATGCCTCTCATCTCTGGGTCACCACACAGTCTGTGGCCACGGAGCCGGGAGGCTGGGCAAGGTCCCACGATAAGGAGGGGCACACAGAGAATGGGGCCTGACTTCCCTGGCCACAGAGAGGAGCGCTGGGGCTGGAAAGAGGCTGTACTGATAGCCAGAGCTGGCCGTGGAAGGAGCCGGGGGAATCCAGGGCCTGTGATCCTGGCCAGGTCCACTTTTTTATGGAGGAAGCAGGGCTCCCAGCTCAGCTACTGGCTTCCCTTGTAGGTCTGGACAAGCCACTGGCCTCTTTGGGTCTCACCATTGCCTTTGTAAAAGCAGAAATCGTCCGCCCTTCCATTCTTCACAGAAAAGGTATTCTAAACGCAAACATTTGCCTCGCTCTCATCACGGGCCAGGCGCTGCAGGAGTGCTTGGACACACTTTCTCACTTGGCCTTCGCACCCGCTCATGGCAGACACGTGCATGTGCGTTGCTATTTGCATTTCTCAGACAAGGAAGCCAAAGTTCAGAGATGAGGCCACACGGATATGAGTGGATGAGCTGGGATTTGAGCAAAAGCAGTCTGACCTTTCCGCACCCAAGGTAACATTTCAGTAAGAAATTACTGCTCTTTTTAGAAGAAACCAGAAAAGGTAAATTAGAAGAGAGATGACCTTGGAACACAAAGCAAATACGGAAGACCTTCAAAAGGTGTCAAACCTGAAAACCATCTTCCTCCTCTTAAAACACCCACTTTATATCCATGTACACCCCCCCTCACCCCCCCCCCCCCCCCCACACACACACACAGCTCTGGAGACCCAGGTCTGCTAATTCACTTTCCAGATCCCAGCAGCCATGTCTCTGGGTGACCATAACTGGGTTGAGTCAGCTGTCGATGTCGGCATGGCTCTCGGAAAGATATCATTAGCTGGAAATGGTGCCAAATGTCACACAGGGAGTCTGCAGCCAACACTCCTCCCTTCCTGTCAAAGGACAAGATGTGTGCGTGGCCTCCAGCTCCTTTCTGAGCAGCTCCTTTCTCAAGCCCATGCAGCTCTCCACGCTGAAGAGGAACAGACCAACAGTGACCCACGGCATCTTATCTGCTCTGCCCTTGTCATGAGGGGCAGCCACTTCCCGGAAAGGTAGGTAGGTTAGTTCTGCAGCTGACAGATGCCACATCCCAGCTCAAAGCCACCAGAACAAGATCCACAAGCATCCACCGAGCACCTCCTTCCTTCAGGTCAGACAGCCGACAGGAAAAAGCATGGCGCCCACCCCTCCCCAAATTATAGAGGAGGAAAAGACCAGTGAAGAAATCACAACATAGGGTGCAATTAAAAACATGCCACATGGGCATCATTTCAATTCTGGCGGGAACTTACTTTGAACTATTAATTGGTATTTATTTTTCATCTATTTTCTCCTCAACCAAGTGGCCGATCAGCCTTGCCTGCGTCGCCTCAAAGATGGTAGGTCCGTTGCAGAGAGAACAGTCACTTGAAAGATGCTCCCTGGCTTTCATATCCCAAAACTGATGCCTGGAGTTGAATCAGTAGCGTTTATGGAGTAGGAAGGAGGACAGAGAAGAACTGGAGCGTGTAGACAGCGCCTGCGAAGGCACATGGGCATTTCTTTAATTATTGTCAGCTGAACCCAAGGCGACAGGCAAAGCCACGCCCTGGGAACATGCTTTGCCAAAAAGGCAAGAGTGTTATCAGCTTGGCCTTCATTTCAGCCCAGGTGTCCGGGAGTGTGTTTTGATATGTAAATCCAGTCAAGCACCAGGAATGCTCAAGAACGCAAATAATCTCCTTTGTCTTGACTTTTGGTGAAACTTCCCGGTATGTGGGGATATAAAATAAACCTGCTGTATCCGCTCTGGGTCACTGTCTCTCCAGTGGAAGAGGGCAGCGGTCCCACCCGGTTCCCAGCTTTTTCCTTCTATCTCTGTGTCTCTTTCTTTCTTTTATTTCCTGAATCCCCAGCCCCTCTACCCGAAGAACTGGATCATCTCTCTTTCCGTGCTGGACTCGGAAAAGAGAGACCCCGTCAGGAGGGAGAAGCAAAGTAAACCGAAGAAAGCCAAAGATAGAGGTTTGCTCCCAGAATAGAAAGAAATATCCCAGGCTGGGGGCAAAGGTAGGAGGAGAACAAGAGAGAGAGAGGAGAGAGAGAGAGAGAGGAGAGAGAGAGAGAGAGGAGAGAGAGAGGGGCGGGGAGAGACTGGGATTATTGGGTGCTTAGACAAACGGGACATAATCGCCTGAGCAAGCCCCCCCAAAACAAGGGCTGTGCGGTCTGTCTAGGAAAACACAAGACCAGAGGTAATTCTGCAAACAAAAATTTCAAAAATCCT
Organism: Plecotus auritus; assembly: GCF_963455305.1. Lineage (NCBI taxonomy): Eukaryota > Metazoa > Chordata > Mammalia > Chiroptera > Vespertilionidae > Plecotus > Plecotus auritus. The sequence continues at coordinate 8,163,863 of NC_137773.1, read as the reverse complement.
CAGGTCCCCAGTGTGGCCACAGAGAGCTGCTAGCCCTGAGGATGCCATATGGAGGGAACAGGGGCACCCCAGAGGCAACTCGCTTGGTTTCCGCCTTACTTTGAGGATGCACAGGTCCCTAGCACTGTGGCCCAGACTGACGGTGGAACCCCAGCAATTCCTAGCACAGTGACCTGGTGGTCTGGAGGGACAGAGCTAAGGCTGCCAGACACAATATAGAACAGCCTGTAGTGGGTGTGCGGTGTTGTTTTTGTTGTTGTTTTGTTTGTTTTTAAACTATGCACTATTTATTTATTTATTTATTTATATGTGCTGTGTTTTTATTTGCTAAATCTGGCAACCCTAGAATGGGCTTGAAGTTGAAATTAAGGTAACAAAAATGACGTGGAAGAAAATTCATACCTGAATTTGTAGAACTGAATCTGTGGACTGGGACTGATACCCGTTGAATTTTAGTGCCTCTTATCGGTAGAGCGCTTTACAGGTTAGGAAGCGCCTTCACATGTACTGTGTCGTCTGGCTCTCCCCCTAACCTGATGAGATGAGAACTGTGGTCTCATGATCTCCAGAAAAAGAACCAGGGCTCAGGGAAGCTAAGCTCGCTGAGGATGCCAAGTCCACGTAGTCTAGAGCTGTAACCAACCTGCTCAGCTCCGGGGGGCTTGCTCTGGGACCTGGCACCGCCCCTGCATCCCAGCCCGGCCCAGGCTCCAGCCTTCAGAAATGGCACTCCTCACTCAGTTCAGTTCCAAAACGCTTCTCGCAAGCTTCTGGGAAGCGTGACATTTTAGGGGTGTCCAAATCCACATGCCCGCTCTTTGGTTTGCAGAAGAGCCAGAACTAAGACACAATTTTACTTGGTGAGGTGACCACAGTTAAGTGTCCATTGCCTGTGGGTTCCAGGATGCCTGGTAACAGGTCGAGCTACTAAGCCTCTGGTTCATCACCTTCCAGGCCAGGGGACAGCCACTACGATGGGACGGCTTCCCTCTGACGCTCGGCGACACTGCGGTGGATGGTGGTTTATGGAGAAGAGAGCTGTGAGAAGAACGAGGCCGGACTGTTGGGACACCTTGTAGACACCCGAGGGCACCAGGCTGCAGAAGGCTCTGTCCAGCACACTCCCAAGACAGGCACTGCCTGGGGGGAGGGGCCACTCTGTCAGAACTCGTGGTTTGCACACCCTAAAATCTGTACTTATGGACCTGATGCTGCTGCTAGCAAATGGACCACAGCTGCTTTTGACATTAGAAAAGCAGATTTTTTTTTTTAAAGTATGTTTTGGAAATAAAAGACTATGATCCTGGGGAAGCCCAGTGTATACCACTGCCCACTTTGATAAAAATTTTATTTCTCGCCCAGCTGGCATGGCTCAATAGTTGAGCGTCCAGCCAATGAACCAAGGGGTCATGGTTCAGTTCCTGGTCAGGGCTCATGCCCAGGTTGTAGACTCAATCCCCAGTGTGGGGTGTGCAAGAGGCAGCCAATCAATGATTCTCTCTCATCATTAATCTCTCTTTCCCTCTCCCTTCCTCTCTGAAATCAACAAAAATATATTTTAAAAAATTTCATTTCTCACTCTACTTAGAGGACTTCAAGGGCAGGGGAATGTTCTTTAAAAAAAAAAAAAAGGAAAGATGAGTGTTAGAAGATAGGAACCAGTTTTATTTTCATTTTTTATTCTTTAAACCTTGATATGTCATAAATATTATTTATTACCCACTAAATAGTTAATCCCAGCAATAATCACTCTTCATTGGTGGTGGAGCCATTTTTTGGGCGTGGGAAAGGGCAAATTCTAGAATGGGAAATGCGACAGGATTTTGATGATCATCAAAACATTCATTACAGATATCTGATTTGTAATATTTCGGAGAAAAATGACACAGTGCTCTGAGGACCTGTGATCACTGTAGCTGAGTACTTCTCTCAAGGATCTATCTCGCTGACTGGCAGCCATGGCCTGGAGACATATCCTCGGAAGGACGCACCCCTGAGGAGCTGGGGCAGCCTGGATGGGTGTCAGGACTCACACACGTGTCTGGCACATGTGTCCTACTTGGAGGCAGGGGGGTGGATGGGGGCTATTCTTGCCTGCCTGGCTCACCTGGATGGTTGAAGGTCAGCAGGAATGAGCTCAGTCCAGGGCTCCTGACGCCCTTCCTCTGCCCAGAGCTGCTGACTTGTAAACATGGAGGCTCTGCTAAGCTCTGGGATTTCATTAAGGGCCTTGTTAACATTTACTGGAGTCCAATAAAGAAAAGATCCAGCCTCGGAAATCCTTCCCCACCCATGTCTCTCTCTCACCGTGTCCCACCCCCACGCCAATCCCACTTACTCATCCACGAAACAGCTAACAACTGAGCTAATTCTGGAACGTTGCCCATATAACATATCTTTGGAAATCACCTCAGAAAATGCCTTTAGGAAGGCAGGTCACCTCTTTCCATTTGTCTTACGATGGCAAGTCTGGCGCCTGCAAGAGATGCAGCGACATGTGAAGAATACAGACTCTCAAGTCAGACCCGGGATAAGTCCTGGCCATTGCCTATTGCCCGAATGACCTTGGGCAAGCTGTCTAACCTCTGAGTCTCACTTTCTGCATCTATGAAATGGGACTAGTACTCTGATCTACTGAGAGGTTTAAGCAAACTAGTGCACGCCAAACTGCTTAACTCGGTGTTTGGCACATGGCAAGTGCCCAAAATGTGAGCTACTAGCAGGGGGGTCTTTGCTGGCACTGGCTGTCTTCCCACTGCATTGTTCTGCCTTATGCATAATGAGGCTTTGCCAGACACATGGGAGCTAAGGGGAGCTAAGGGGAGGAAAAGACACATTCATGCTCCTGGACTCGCCAGTTGTCCCATCCATCTGTGATGTCACAATCGGAGCTGCAGCCCGCAGTTCTGAACTCTAACAACCCCAGCAACCAGTCCTCACTCCCCACATGCTTTTCATCACCCACTCGCACACATCTGGGCGTCTGCTTCCATCCCACCATTTCAGCAGGATCAGGGCCTCCAGTATCTGCATGAGGTAAGCATACGGGGCCCCGAGGATCTGAGACAGGAAACCCTCTCTCAGGGAAGCTGAATTTGAGCAACATGGGACAGAGGCAACGGACATCTCTTTGGTTCCATAATTAAAACTGAAACCTGATCCCTCTGCTCTGGAAGACCTGACCACAGGTTTCATTTTTCAAAGGACTACCTGGATGCTTATTAAGGGCCCACCGTCCCAGATTGGGTTACCCACTTTCAGCAGCTGCTTGACCTCTCCTTCTTAACCGGTCCTGAGGTGGAGACTCACCTGGAATTAAAACCTGGCTAAATACTAGGTAGCCCAGGGCAGCCAGGACCCAACACAGCTCCTGGGTTGTCAAATATATGTATATTTTATCCTCACCTAAGGATACTTTTTCCATTTTTGTTTTTTTTAGAGAGAGTAAAAGGGAGGGAGGAGGGAGAGAGGGAGAGAGGAAGAGGGGGGGGGAAGAGAGAGAGAGAGAGAGGGAGAGAGAGAGAGAGAGAGAGAGAGAAAGAGAGAGAGAGAGAAACATCAATGTGAGAGAGACATACACACTGATTGGTTGCCTCCTGCATGTGCCCCCATGGAGGCCAGGGATCAAGCCTGCAACTGCAGTATGTGCCCTGAGGGAGAATCAAACCTGAGACCCTTCAGTCCGTGAGCCGACACTTTAACCACTGAGCAAAACTGGCTCGGGCAGTTGTCAAATATGTTTTGAGCAAGGCTGGTTTCTCCTACTTGCTCAGGTCTCTGCCCTAATGTCCACTCCTGTCTCCTTCCTGTACCCCCAACTATGAAATCGCTCACCTCTTATCTCCTCTGTTTTCTCACGTCATTTATCCCAAAGCAGCTCATGGAGATACAGGGTGTCCCAAAAAATTGTATACACACTTTGAATGATTATAAAATCAGTGTTTATTATCATACAGTTCATTTTCAAATTTTAGAAGAATCTACAGAAATGAATAATTTGTTGTCAATATCTGTTTTCAAACTGATGACTACTCTGGTGCAGGCGCTGCTGATAATGTAAAGCAATGGAATCGCAAACATCAAGAATCATTTCATTCATTGTTTGTGTGCCCTTAATTTGTCGAAGGTTGCTGGTTTTGTGCCCCATAAAAAAATAAAAGTCTAGTGGCAGTTTAGGATAAACTTTCTTTGTCCAAAGCTTAGTCTAGTTTCATCTATTATTTTAAGTCAGTTAGAACTGGAAAGGAGTGAAAATTGAGTGAGTTATCAGCAGTTAAAGCGTGTGTACGCGACACCCTATATGTGCTTCCACGCTGCCCCTAGACGGCAGCTCGGTGAGAAGAGCCCTAGCTCGCCTGGCTTGTTCCCGCTGTAGGTCCAGCCTGTGCTGGTTTTTGCATTGGGCAGACGAGGAAAGGGAGAAAAAGTTTTACAAAATGCCACACTAAACCCCAGAGGCCTGCCTGCCAATGGGGCTGGGAGCCCAGAGAACGTTTTGTTGAGGAAGTTAGTTAGGAAGCTAGGAGTGTCTACAAAAAGGAAGGGAAGGGAAGAAAAGGAAAAGAGGAAGGAAGGGAGGAAGAGAGGGAGGGAGGAAGGTTACTCTTTCACTCTTAATGTCCCAAAGCTTTACGACAGACCTGTGGACTGACCATACTCTTTATGACATCATACACAAGGAGTGAGTAATCTATAATAATAAAAGCATAATATGCAAATCGACCAAATGGCTGAACAGTGGAATGACCGTGTGCTGTGAAGGCCTACGCTTGCACGAATTTCATGCATCGGGCCTCTCGTTCGAGATAACTTTATCTGGAAGTGTCCCCTGCCACTATACACATTCCCATTCCCTCCCTCCCTTCCCCTCTAATGACATCTAGTGAATTTTCTAAGTGCATGAAAGGGAAAGTCAGTATAAATATGACGTATGGGTGGGAGAGAGCATGGTGAGATGGTAGAAAGGACAGGAATGGTCTGGGCTGTCCTTTGCCTACAGTCTAGGGCAGATGAACAGAAAGGACAGACCGAGACTTATGTCATCCTAGCTTCCCTCCCATGGAGCACATGCTGTTCTCGCTGCTCTGAGCTGGGGAACAGTGCTCTCCACAGGCCTCCAGGGAAGGAAGAGAAGCAGCTGGGAGAAGGGATAGCGTGTTTACAGGGGGGTGCAAAGCAACCTCAGAGGTTGCGATGACTGTAGGCTACAGAACAAAACATCCAGGAGGGCAAAAAGCGAAACCTGGTCACTGAGGAGGGCTACACATCCATACAAAACTAGGCTGCAAACCAAGGAACCGAATGCAGACAGCAACCAAGGAACCGAATGCAAACAGCAGCACCCTAGACAAGCCGATCTATTGGGCCCATGTGGATTTTCTGTATATCGTGGTGACTGTCACTGCCCACCGGCCATTCTTATCCTCAGCACAGAGAGGCTCCGTGGCAGGTTCAGGGTGGGGTCATGGCGACCCTGAACCCAGCGGGAGAGCTCCTGGAGGCGTGTGTCCAATGGCTGTGGGGGCCTCTGCCTAGGGAGGCTGGGATTCCGAGTTCCGAAAGCCAGTTAGCAAAGGGGTTCCAAAACCCGGAGTTTGGCAACCTGCACGCCTGCATGGACAGGCAGGGGCAAAGTCTCTGCAACGACCGTCCAAAAGTGATACACGGTCTGTAGCTGTGTAATTAGAACTCTCTAACCCAGGGGTGGGCAAACTTTTTGACTGGAGGGCCACAATGGGTTCTTAAACTGGACTGGAGGGCCGGAACAAAAGCATGGATGGAGTGTTTGTGTGAACTAATATAAATTCAAAGTAAAGGAGTGGAGGGGAGAGCAAGAGAACCCTCCGCTCTTTCGGCTCTGCGGGCCCGATAGAACAGCCGAACGGGCCGGATCCGGCCCGCGGGCCGTAGTTTGCCCACGGCTGCCTAACCTCATTGATAAAACAAAACCTTGTAATAGGTACTTTCTAAGAATCTTCCAGTTTAAAAATACTACACTTCTACCCTCTTTGCTCTCTCTCTCCCTTGCTCTTCCCCTGTCGTCTTCTGCCTTTTTCCTTTCCTCCCTCATGGCCAAGTGCCGTTCCTCTGCCTCACAAGGGCCAGTGACTCCCCAGCAGTGAACCAGGGAAGTGGGCAAATCAGCAACTGTTTTCAGAAGGTTTGGAGTAGGCGATATCCCGCGGTTATGATTCAACTTTCTAGTTCTTGGGCTGAAAGGCAAATCCCCAGGTCTCCTGTTAAGCAGTGAGTAAGAAAAAGCAGCCGGTCAGCAACCATGGGCTCCAGATTGCGTCCTGGAGGACCCGAGCAATAAACACTGGGACCCAGAAACAGACACACACAGAAATGCAACATTTACACTGCAATATGTCCAGACACCAAGCCATTGTGATGTACACCTGAAATGAATATAATGTTATATGTCAATTATCCCTTAATATAAAAAATAATTCAATGGAAAAAACCCAGTTCTACTGCAAAAATCAAGACACACGTAATGGGTGAAATACTAGCAACTAAAGAATCATGCTGATTATGGGAGGAATGAATTTTATGGATCCAGGAAGTCTTCCTAGGAGAGGCCACATAATGTGGGAATTTAGTGAAACGTAATTAATCGTGTTTTTTTTAAATAAGTGCATCTATTCCTCTAAATTGAGAAATCACCCCATTTGGGAAGGGCCCTTCCATTAAACTTACATACTAGTACTACATGTAGATACACACTTCATTCAGTCCTCACAATAAAATGCTAGCACAGTGTTAAGAGCAGGTTAATAGTCACACAGATTCTGCACTTCCTGGCACCTCAGTTTTTTCATCTGTGAAATAGAACCAGTAACAGTATATACTTCAAAGGGTTGGCATGACTTTTTAATGACAAAGTTATATAAAGCACTTAACCTAATGGCAGGAACACAGTAAATGCTCCATAAACGTTATTTATTGTTGCTAGCATCATTTTCCCACACATGGTTACTAAGGCCTAGAGAGTGTTATGTGACCGGAGGTCACGGCTAGGATGGGGCTTGAACCCAGCTCAGTCTGTCAGCACCCACACGCTCGGGGTGTAAATTACTGCCGCTGCACTCAGGCGTGCTTCGTGGCACCTGCTTTAAACGTTCCAGTCAACTGGCTGCCTCCGGGGGCTTTGTCCTGCCTCTGCCTTTCCAAGTCACCATGAATCTGCGGTTTGTATAAATCTACCCTGGAAAGGTCGGGCTAGTTGGTGCCTGATACAGTCAGGCCTGGGTTTCTACATCGAGGTAGCAGATCAGGCCGCTTCGTGCATCCTCTGTGATTTCAACAGTGTGACCTTCTTGCCCGGCCTGCATTCTGGGCTCTTCTGGGACGCTGCCTTCTGCCCCTTCCTTAATGACCCAGCTCACACCAGGCACTGGGGGTCCCTCATACAGACATGCCAAGGAACGAGCTAAGAAGAGCGATGGCAAAGAATAGGGCAACAGACCCGGGAACGCCAGAGGCTCCGCAGGAAGCCTTACGGAAAGGGAAGAGCCACCTGGGCAGCCTGGGCGACATTCACAGCACGTGTGCCAGCTCTTGCTTGCGGCAGGACTGGGAAGGGCAGGCCAGATTCGTGCTGTCTGCAGCCAAGCTCCTCCAAGTCGGCGAATGCTTCCCTGAGCTTCTGCAGAGCCAATGGCCAAGCTTCCCGTGGAAACGGACGTCCTCAAAGGTGTGTGCTGCTGAGGAAGCTCTGGGAAGGGTGACCAAGACAGCATGGATAAGCAGTTCTGTGAGAAAGTCCTAAAGGAATCTTGTCTATAAGAAAAAAAAAAAAAAGAAAGCCCAAGGACTGGCTTAGTGTCTTCAAGAGGTTCCAAACGTTTGTTTGGCTTATTTGCTGTTAGGAGGAAGAGAGAGAATTCAGGGCCACGGAGAATCACAGAAAGGAACGTGGGCTTAAGTGGGGGGAAGGGGTCTAGCTGGATAAAAGGAAGTCCTTTTCGGATGCAAACTGATTAGACTACTAGATTTCAGTTCTGCCCAGAAATCTTCAAACTACGAAACTACAGTCCCAAAACAAAACAGAACTCCCTCCTACCGCCAGGACCCTGTCTGCTTCCTAGTCATACCACTTGTCCCCGCATTACCTGCACCATGCATACCATCTGCATTAGGATCATCTGGGAAGCTTGTGTAAATGCAAGTTCCCAGGTCCCACCCCAAACTTCTGAGTCAGAATGGGGGTAGGCGGGTGTGGGTGCCCTTTCACCCACATTTTTTACAAGCTCCCAAGGTGATTCCTGTGCAGACTAAAGCTGTTGGACCGTCCCCTGCCCCCTGTCTGCATCAGGGGTGTGAATCAGCGGAAGGAACTCTTTCCTTGCATTTTCTGATTGTATACATTTTACCAGACTCATCAGAGGGCTGCTGGCAAGGGCACTCAAATAAGAATAAAAGCTGCCTTTTCCGGGGAGACGCCAGAGCACCATCCTGAGCCCAGGGCACTGCCAAGCTGCCGAGCGAAAGGAGAGGGTTTGGCTTTGGCAACCCTTGTTCATAGACAGACAGGTGAGGGGGCTGTCCCGCCCCTCCAGGAGGGTTTGGGAGAAACTGCAGTTGAGGGCCCACTGCCATGCCCAGGAGCCAGATCCAAGCACAGGCCTGCCATCCTCTACTAGAAAAAGAAATCTTAGCCTAATGTATCTTTCCCCTCTTGTGCCTGAGCTGGGTGGTGAACTGAGGAAACACTTATTGATTTGCTCTTCACTCTTCCATGCTTTGCAGCTTCTTGCTGAGAGAACGGAAAACATCCCCAGCAAGTCTGATGGTGGGCGACTGGCTAATTTTAGGGAAAGGCGGGGGCTCCAAGTGGGCTTCTTTTTCCTTATAGCCCCGCTACATCTTTGGAACATGGACACACGGGCTGGCATATGGGACTCCCTTGTGGTGACTTTCTTAAGGTCACCGGAACCCATTTTGCCTCCCCATTGGATGCCCATTCGCACCGACTTTGCTGCCTACCCGCCTGACTCTCCTAGGCCAATTTGCCTGTCCCACTCTGGGCTGCTGGGTGACAGGAGGGGAAGTGAGTGGCCAGGGCTTAGTCACCCCCCTGCAGAGGGAGAACTTGTAAGCCACAGTGGGGAGAGGAAGGGCAGGGACTTGGCTATAGAAATCACTGTTGTCCAGCTGGCTCGGCTCATTCCCCAAGACTGTGACTCTCTCTTGGCAGTGCACACACTGTCCCTCCTCAGATGTGGGGGTCAACACTTTGCAGGGAAGGGAAGTAGGGATGGAACACCTCGGGGAAGTGAACTGCCTGCAGTCCCAGCCTGGTTGGAAGTCTTGACTCCCTATTCCCTGCTTCACAACCAGTTGTGGGCTGTGCCATACATACGTGATTCGTTACTAATTAACCTGCTAATTTATTCACTTAAACTAGGAAGACCTATAAGGTCACTCCCACTCCCTTGTTTCCTGATAGCTTCCTTGGAGGGGAAAGAAAAGTTAAGCCGAGACAAGTGGATTTGTGTCCTTTCCCAGGGACTCCAAAGGCTCATGCCTGGTTACATCCACAAGAGCCAGAAACACGAGTGGCTGTGCTGTATTTAACAAGCGGTGATCACCCACCACTTCTACTATTTGCTAAAAACAGCTGAAAAGGCAGATTCCCGGGCCCCACTCCAAAGGCATTGAGGGCGGAATCCTGAAATCTGCATTTGCAATAAACTCCCTCTTCACCCTTTGAAGCACAACCAAAACCATTTCTCTTTTATAAAGGATTAATCAAATACATTTCTGACTCCTTTTAATCCATTTTCTTTTGCTGCCTCCAGCACCCAGAGAAAACACACGCTTCTTTTTCGGTTCTTTGCAAATAGTCTGAAATGTGCCTGTTCTGGGTTTTGTTGGGAACAAGTGTTTTCCGTGTCTGGAACAGAAGCTGGCAAACTGGAGTCCTTGAGCCAAATTTGGCCCACTGCCTGTTTTTGTAATAAAGTTATCCTGGAACACAGTCATGCCATTTGTCTACACACTGTCTGTGGCTATTTTTAAACCACAATGGCAGTGGTGAGTATTTGTAACAGAGACAGTATGTCCTGCAAAGCCTAAAATATTTATTATCCAGCCTTTTGCAGAAAAAGTTTGCCCAATGTTGGGTTAGAAGGGTGGCAGAGACTGGCTAGCTAGCTGTTCAATAAATTCCTTCCCTTGTCTTCCTGGGCCAGCCGTGGGCAAACTACGTCCCACGGGCCGGATCCGGCCCGTTCGGCTGTTCTATCCGGCCCGTTCGGCTGTTCTATCTGGCCCGCGGAGCCGAAAGAGCGGAGGGTTCTCTTGCTCTCCCCTCCGCTCCTTTACTTTGACTTTATATTAGTTCACACAAACACTCCATCCATGCTTTTGTTCCGGCCCTCCGGTCCAGTTTAAGAACCCATTGTGGCCCTCGAGTCAAAAAGTTTGCCCACCCCTGTCTGGGCACATAGCTAGACTACATTTCCCAGCCTCCCTTGCAGTTTGGCATGGTCATGTGGCTGAGTTCTGTCCAAGATGATGTGCAAAGAAACAATATGAGCCTAGACTGACCTGGCCTATCCAGTCACCCTGAATTGATCCTCTGCTGGAGACAAGCCTGGCCTCAATTCTAGGTAGCCTCCTGCTGGAAGTGGCAGAACCTTGTGAAGGAGCTTGGGTCTCAGTCATTACTTGGAGGCAAGCCATTTTCCCATCAGAAAAATCCATTTTGGACTTTACATGAGAGAGAAAGAAACCCCAATCAGTTTAAGCCATTGTACATTATACTGAATTCATTTGTTACAACAGCCAAAATGAATTTAAGTTAAACATGGAGCCTCCTCCCAGGAGGGTTAAGGAAAAGGTCCTTTCCTTATTCAGAACACGTTAGCACCTGCAGAAGCATGGGTAGGAAGTGTAGGGACTGCTACCTGTGCACAAGGGGAAGAGGGGCTAGAGGAGAACCACAGAGGGTAGTGGTTGTGGAAAGTGTTTTTGCACAAGGTCTCTACTTACATCCCACAGCACCAGCACTATCAGGGGGTTCTCCCATGGCTGACATCTGTCATCTACAGTGCCGGAAGAGGAGACAGGACCCTTTCTCTGGGAAATAATTATTTTCTGGGGAGACGGAACCACCTAGCATCAAGGTTAGAGTTCTGTAGGAAGGTACGAAGTATGGGGAAAACAGTTCTGAAGGAGGTGTGGCAGACTTGGCACTGAGATTTCTCCTGCAAAAATTAGCTGTGCAGCTTAAGGCAAGTTGCCACCCCTTTGAAGTCATGACGTCCCTGTGCAAGTCTACATCTTCGAATGTCAGAACCAGCTGGATTTCAGGTATTACTAGTCGGTGATTTCCAGAGCAAGTTCCAAGGACCCCTATATGACCCTTCAGAGGTGCTTCCATATCTTCTTTAATATTTAAGGCATGGACATTGGCAGAATCTGGGGTTCAATCACAACATGATTTTTCATTTATTTGCAGTGGGATAGTACTGTGAAGTGATAACTGATGTGTTCCCTGCTGCACCCTGCAGTACCTGGATAGTTTCTTGTTCCCTGGCAGACAGGATACTTTCCACTTTTGCTTTAGGGATGAATTGTAGCAGCACAGCATCGAGAACAAAGACATTAATTCATGGCTTTTAGTTTTAAAAAGTCTAGACCTCTGCTGTCCAGTATGGTAGCCACTAGCTACTTGTATTTAAGCCAGTTAAAATTAAAAGACTGGTTTATCAGTCACTCCAGTGCATGTAACCGGGCTACCATCACGAACATTTCCCTCATTACAGAACGTTGTTGGACAGCCCTGATCTGAACCCTAAGTGTATTAGGGGTCTAGCTGATTAGTCAGAATTAGTAACCTCCCTCTTGCAAAGATTTCTCCAGCTGGGGAGAATATGAAAAGGATGGTGAAGGGAGCAGAGACACAGATGAACGCATGATGAGAGACCCCTTCTTTCCCCGGGGGAAACATTTATATCCTGAGGTTGAGGAATGTGATCCTGGGTGCATCCTGAGTTAGGGACCTCATGCATGCTATTATATTGATCCTCAAAAACCAGCTCTGAGGTAGGTCTAATGATTTTCCTTTTATGAACAACCAGTGGAGGACCAGAAAGGTGAGGAACATGGCCAGTCACCCAACTGGTAAGGAGCTGAGCCAGAAGCTGAATCCTGAGAGCACGGCAGTGCGCGTGAATGCTGAGTGGGGAGTTAGCACCAGGGGGACTCAGCACCAGGGGGACTCCACAATGGCCCATTCACTGGGAGGTGGGGGGCTGCTCCAAGGTCTGATGACAGCCCGAGGCCCTGGAGCCCTGTCTGTGTGCCTTATCTCGTAAGCAGCAGTTTGAGTTCTCTTCTAATAAACTACACTGCCCCCCATGTTAAATGTGGGCAGACGCACATGCTAGAACTTCAAGAGGCAAACTTTCCCCCTGGAGGGAGAGAGGTATTGGTCAAGACCCTCTTCCTCTTCCTGGACATTTTGGGTGGCCTAGGCCATGATTCTGCTCCAGATCGTGCTGCCGTTCCTGTTTCCAGAGCAACTGCGCAGAACTAGGAGATCACGTGTGTTTATCGGATGTGGGTGGGGAGGCGAGCAGTGGTGTTTGTGGGTGGGAATGCAGAATGACACAAACAGCCTGGGCTCCATGCCTTGCCCAAGCTGCCGCACGCACCACATCCTCCAGAAGCAAACTGAGGACAACCATGATAAACCATCCCTCTGCTCATTCAGTCAGAGGGTAACAGAGTGATGGGGGAACGGAGAGACAAAATAAAGACACCCAAAACACAGTCATTTTCAAGCAATTCCTACCAGTGCACAGAATCCTCATAGGGCCATCTACACTAATAAAAGAGTAAGATGCAAATTGACTGTACCTTCGCGATACCCACCAATCAGGACTGAGTATGCAAATTAACCCAACAAAGAAGGCGGGTTAATTTGCATATGCAGGCGCTGAGTGGCTGGCGGGTGGGGCAGGACACTTGCGTATGGCGACAATGCAGGCGTTCTGCACCACCCCAGGCGCTCTGGGCCTCTGGGCAGCATGGGAAGGCGGAAAGGCAGCTCCGGGCCAGAGCAAAAAGGCAGCTCCGGCTGAAGCGAAGGCGGTGCCAGCAGCCAGGGGAAGGAAGGCCCATTCTTGTACGAATCTTCATGCATCGGGCCTCTAGTAGGATTAGAAGTCTCCGGACACTTCCAATCTCACCAAATTAGAGGACAGCTTGCAAAATTGACTCTTTCTCATCAGGACCCTGTTCTTCATTAGGGGGCCAGTGCTTTCCAGAGGAAGGCCTGAATGGAAGGGGAAAGTTTCAGGATGGAACCCTCTCTCTTGCTGGGCCACAATCAGAGAAGGATGTTTAGAAGGGACTTCTCTGGAAATGGGTCTGGAGTCAGCTGGAAAGTTAAGAGAGGAGTTTGAAAAATTATTTTGAAATCCATCCCTCAAGGAAGGAAAGGGATGAATTCAGAAGCGGCTCCAGTGCAGTAATGGAAGCAGCAGGTTAGCCCCTGGAGTTCCAGCTCACTCCGGAGGTCAAGCCTCCTACACGTCTCCCCTCATCTCGGCCCTGTGGTGGCTTTTGTAGATGTGATGTGCAAGGGACCAAACCAGGCAGGTGCAGAGCAGAAGCAGAGAGGCTCACAGCCCTTTCCCCGAGCACATGGTCAAGTCTTTGTTCTTGTTCTTATCTTGGGTCTCCTGCATTTCCTTCTCTGGGGAATCCAGGAGCCTCGCTCCATACCTAGTAGAACCTGGGCATCTGAGAAGCCTGGCCCTCTCTGAGGTGAAGAATGCAAGTGACAGCTGAGACCAGCCCTCTCCTTCCCAGAGAGGAAAGCACAGCTCCGGGGCCTCCTGGAGTCACGTATGCAAATAATCCAACAAATGGCTTAAAAGCAAAGTTGTCAGAAAAACAATTTCCAATTCCATCACCATGGCGACAGTTTCATCAAAAAATGTAATCTGAAAATTGTCTTCATTTGGCTGATGAGAAATAATAAATAGGCTCCCAGGGCCCAAGCTTTGTATTAACTCTCACTACCACTCCCAACCCTCCCGCAGCATCACCTTCTTACCTGGTTTGATCCTTGCGTCACTACAGCCACCTGTGATTCCCCAGGACACACTTGAGCCATGAACTTACAAGAGAAGTGGCCCATTACTCACACACCCAAACCCCCAGCCTGTCTCCTCTCCCCAGGCTCTTGCTGGCATTCATTAACCTCTGACCCGGGTTTATGGCTGTCCACAGCAGTTCCACACCCAGGGCATTTATGGAAAGGTCTCTGGGCCCCAGGTTGGGGTGACTCCAGGGAGAGAGTGCTCACAGGAGAGACCACCAGGATGTCCTAAGTCAGGAATGGACACTGAGACTTCCTTCTGTTCTAAGGGAAATGGCCTAACTTTGACATTAAAAGCGGAACTGCATAAACTCCGAGGCATCCTGAAACAGCATGTATGCTTTGCCATTTCTAGGAGAACTGAAGTCCAAGCAACTGCTGGCAGTGTGATGACTCCAAGAAGCAGGGCCAAGAACAGGGACTGAAAGAGGTACATGGACTGGTGAGTGTGGGCGTGTTTGCTACTTCCTTGTATAGACAAGCAAACGCCAGGTGCCACGCAGGTCCATCAGCTGTGCCCTAGTGAATTCTGACAGATCACCCAAGGGAACATGTGCTAGATTATGACATACAAACTGCTGAAGACCTATGGCTATTGACGTGGAAAGGTGCCCACGGAGTATTATTGTTGGAAAAAAAAATCAGGCTCTAAAACAGCATACTATACCCCGCACACTTCCATTTGCAGTGTATCTTTCCATGTATATGCACATAAGGAAGAGAGGAGAAGGCAATGCACCAAATGTTAATGACTGTTATCTCTTCTTTTTATCTTTGTATTATTTTGGTACCCAAAGCAATCTTTTATGCAGTGAGCTTGTATTAATATTGTAGTTATTGGGAAAAAAAACAACCCAAACCACCAAACTCTAATGCTATGTTTGGTTGGACTTTTCAAGAACAAAGGGCAGGAAGCAGGTCTCTACTGCAGCAGGCACTGTGGGGAAGGGGGGATACAATGCAAAGACCACAGGTCCCTGCCCTTGGGGGGCTGGGAGTCTAAACAAGGGGTACATGAAATAACCACTAAGTCAGTCCCAGAACTTCAGGAGCAAATGAGCTACACGTTAGATGATGGTGGGTCACATTCACATGGGTAGATGTCGTTTGGAGGGTAGAGGAAGAGCTCATTAGGGTTCCCAGCCCAGATGGATGTGACATTGGTCAAGTTGCTCACCTGCCCTGAGGTCCAGTTTCCACATCGGGAAGTGGGGTGAATCACAGTAGAGGATCCACCTCAGAGGATTGTTGTGGGGTTTAGATGAGGTAAAGACATAACACAGTGCCCGCAAGGCGGCGGCGGGACATCAGGGAAAGGCCAACTATTATTACTTCCCCACCATTCTCACCCAGGGCTCTGAGAAAGCAGGTATGGAATGGCCATAGGTAGAAGAAAGAGTGCCCTTTGGTGTCCCGTCCCCTAGATGCTCGCCGCCATCCACCTTCTCATAAAAGACCCTTCAGCATCAGTGTTTAGACACGCTGTGAATTAAACGGCACTCGCTTTTTCAGGACCATGGGAGTCTGGCCCACATGTCCCTGGCTCAATGCGGTTTTTAGAGTAGAGCTTAATCTGTTGGTGACTTCATCTGTTGATGAAGCCAGTCAATGCCCAGCCCGCCTTCCTAAGCAAATGCCTTGCCCCATTCCAATCAAAAGGCACCTTTAATCTGATTCCTTTTCACTCAGCTCCCCACCATGACCCACGTGTCATTCCATTCCCCCGTTCCCCTCCTGAAAGTAATCAGCCTGGTCCAATTTGCTTGTATAAACAGGAGGCCAAGGTGGGGGACGGCACTTGGCCATGGCGGTTCTGCTTTTTATACATCCCCCCACCCTGTTTCCTGAGACCTTTCAATAGAGCCAGACTTGGAGGAGAGTTATATTAAACAGTTTGACTCCAAACCTAAACAGCCCCTGAAGCATTAGTGGTTCAAAGATCTCCTGGTGCATTTATGAAAAGACACTGATCTGGGAAGAGGTGTGAGCCGACTTGAAATGCACGGAGAAAACTCCTTTGCTGGCAGGAGGCAGAGTGGTTTTCATTAAGGAACTGCCCTTTATCTCGTCACATCATTGACCTGCCCAAGCCCGGTGGGTGCCTCCCTGGCCTTGGAAGGAGGCTGCCTCTGGTTAGATACTACAAGAAAGTTTTTCATGTTTAAGACAGACACAAAGGACAGAAGTGGCTGGCTCGTCTGAGTCGGAACCCCAAATTTCCCTTAAATTCTACGTTTGTGACCACTCTGATGCACGAGAGCTTTGGGAACCCCGGGGTCACTTCCCCAGCATGTGATTCCTAGGACTCGTGAGAACCTTGTGAGCCCTGCGGCTCCAGAGCTCCAGGAACATGAATGTCACCTAGAAGAGGGTCCATTCCTTACTCAGGGTCATACCCGCCCAGAAGACCATTTAGCAGCTTTGGAACAGTGTCGATTGCTCAAATTCCTTCCTGCTACTTACTAGCGGGTGACCTGAGATCAATTCCTTCCCATCGCTGCCATGATTGTCTCCTCTAGAAACTGGGCCCGATGACCTCATAGGACTGTTGCAAGGGTGAAATAAGATAATGCGCGTAAAGTGCTTTGCACAGTGCCCGGCGTATAGCTGACACTCTATAGATACCAGCTATTATTATTGCTTGCTATTGCTGTATTACTCTTTAGGCGCTCTAAAAATTGTAAGTGGCGTTTTGCATTTATGGGCACATGTGCATTTTCCTGGGAAGAAGTCCATACATTTCATTTTCATTTTTCCCTAAAGGGGAAGAACCACTAATCTAGCCAGACTAGCCCTCTCCTTTAATTGATGAGGCAAATCATGCCTGGAGGTTTGGAATGCTTTTCTGAAGTCACATGGTAGGACAGATGCAAAGCCAGAGCTAAAACCCCAAATTCGTTGACTCACTGTTTAGTGCTTTGTTAAATTCTGGAAACATCAGCAAAAGTAGCCCAAACTTTACCCAGCCTTGCACAGAAGAAGCGATCTGTAAATAACTGTGGTACAGGACTAGACACACTGGTGGCGTGAAGGCAGAGGGAATGTTGGTGGTCTGGAGGTGTGATGTCTGTGGAGTCGTCAAAAACTACTTCACAACAAGGATCAACAGAAAGGAGGGTTTGCAAACCAAAGGAAGGAATGGATGGGGCCCCAGTTCCAAACTTCAATTTATCCCATAAACCATCTGTAAGCTTGGAAAAACCAAGAGAATGTAGGCTTATCTGACTTAGGAAAGAAATATCTTTTAAGTTCTGAATGACTGTACCGCCTCTTCCAGGGAGATGCAGCCCTAGGACCTGGAGGTTCGAATTTTCTTTCTTTGACCAGGTTCTTTGAAATCCTTTGCTATTTCCCCAGTTCACTGGTTCTCAAAGTGTGCCTTGCGAGCACCAACATCACGTTACCAGGAGCTTGTTAGAAACGCAAGCTTTGGGGACCTCCTTATACCTCCTGAGTCAGACTCCAGGATGGGGCTCAGAAATGTGCTTTGGCAGAGTCTCCGGGTAATTCTGAAACACACTCAACTTTGAGGCCCACTCATTTCGGCCTTTAGTGTGGCCGGAAAACCTAGCAAGAAAAAAGGACTTGGAAAAGCCTTCCAGAAATCTGAATCCCTGGGATACATTTTTAAATTTCTTTGGGTATGAAATAAAGTGGAACTAGATTAGTAACCTAGGCCCTCTTGTATTTTGCAAACAAGGGATCTTGGAGGAAAGTGGAAAATAAATTTCAAGGCCTTTCATCTCAGTTAAAATGACACTTTCATTTAGCATTGTGTGAGGAGGGAGGGGGGAGGGCGGTGGCTAAACTTGTGCAGGAGAATACACAATTCCAATGGAATCCACCGTAATTTAGGGGCAATTAGCGTCTGCACATTCTCCATCCATGAGGCTTCATTAATCCAGTTAATCCTTATCTTCTAATCAAAAACAAACATCCTTGAGTGTACTTGGGATCCTTTTAACACGTTCTGCCCACCTGGATGCTGTCCTCTGCCTTGTAATCCAGAGCTTTTAGGAGGCACTTCAGCTCCTGGAAAGGGGGGGGGACTACCCCTCGTCTTGGCTGGGTCCTGCCAGCCCCTTGGAAATAAGCCCTCTCCCAAGCTGCACCCTGCCTGAAGCACGCGTTCTCTCCTAGACCTGCCCTCTCTCAGTCATTATTCAAGTCATTCTTGATACTTCCTTGTTATTTTGGGCAGCCTTCCCTGACAACTCCTCGATCACCCCTTGGCTAAGTAATGCAAGTACTTGGATAATACTAATGCCTTGCATTGCTAAGACACTTTGCTGTTTCCAAAAGCCTTTTTTAGATGCTGCTTCACTTGATCCTCCAAATTACCATAATGTCATTACCATTCTCCACCCACTTCCTCGCCCACTCCACCCCCCTGCAATTTGTAGATGGGGCCACTGAGGCTTCCAGGGGTTACGTGACCATCCAAACTCGCACAGCTTGTAATTGGATGACAAGGTGGGTTCAAACCCAGGTCTCCTGATCCTCAGGCGAAGATCTTCCTGCTGTAGAAACCAGTCTCTTCCTGACCACCCACCGAAATCCATAATGCTAATGAATAATGCATTTGTTCTTCACTGTGTGTATGTCTTTGGGATGTCTTTGTATCAGTGAAAATCAGTGCCTCTTCCTTCATTTAACAGCCCTTAAGGAGAAATCATATAATATGGCAATCCAGGCTCAAACAATAATGTAAAGTGCTTCTATCTATTCAAAATATTTTCATTTTTATCTTATTTTGTCTATAAAGCAATCTAATGAGCTAAGTAGGATAAGCAGTATTACCCCTATTTTAATGGAAACTGAAGTCTGGCCAATAAAAGCAACTCATTGGCTCAGAAGTAGAAAGTAGTATCACTGGGAATAGATTAGAGATTTTTAATTTATGGTGCTGTATTTATCTACTAGATATGCGGTTTTAAAATTGTGTTCCTGAGAGGCCCTAGAGTTCTTATACACTGCCTCTGGAACTTCTGGGGGAGCAGTGGGAAGGTGGGGCCAGCAGGGCTCTGAGAGTCCACCCTGGGTTTAACTAGAATGTTCTCTCTCTTAAACAGCAGCGTGGAAGCCATTGGCAGGTGCTCATTTCCTGTGTAATAGTCAAAGCCTAGTCAGGTGCAGACAGGAGCTACAGGATAATATACTCCCAGGCAGCGCTGACGGGCCTCGAAGCTCTTGCAAGCACAGACCTCCTGGCTTGCGCTCAGCCTAGGCAGTGAAAACTGCACCCTGTCCTAGGAGGGCAAGCTACCTCTCAGCCTTTTCCTATTCTGTTCGTTAGTTCAACAAATACTTGTTGAGCAATTACTATGTACTAAGTTCTGTGTTAGGGTACAGGACTGGAGCAGTAGAAAAACCAATATGGAGGTGATTCCATCTCTGCCCTCATGTAGCTTCCCACCAATAATTCCAAATCATACTGAGAGCTATGAAGCTATGAAGGAAAAATCTGTCTACTGCACAAAGAGTAACAAGGGGGTGGGGGGAATTTCGTCCAATTAGGGAGTCAGGGAATTCCACTTCCTGAAGAATAACTCCTGTTGCATGGGACAACCTTGCTTGATGTGACAAGACAAGCATGTGGTCTGTTTGAGGAGTCACACGAAGACGAGGCTGCCAGTGCCCAGCGAGCAAGACCAGAGCACCAGGGGATGGCAGATGGGTCAGGAGGAGTAGGGCTCATCATTATGCAAAGCGAGATGGAGAGCGGTCACAGGGATCTCAGTAAGGAATGTCATGATGGATGGACAGGGTTTCAAAGATGATTTTGGCTGCTGTCTGGAGAAGATATTGAGGTAGGTCAAGAGTATAAGTGAAGGGATCTGTGAGGAGGTTATCAGGGTGATCTTCCTCCGATGCACCTAACCTGTCCCATGAGTTTCTGGAATTGGAAGTAACACTGGATGCTCTTAATGGGGAACAAGTCACCAGAAAGGAAATGCAGTCACACAGTGACGGGTGCCCTTGAGGGAGTTTATACCTTAGTGTGGGAGAGAGAGCAGGCAGCACGGACCGGACTTGGAAGAGCAAGAATGGCATCAACTTCCAAAGTCCTACCTGGATGGCGGTGATGAGGTGCCAATCCTGCCAGCACCACATCTCCGCTGTGTGATGTGGGACTAACCCCTCTCAGGGGATTCCATCTCTGCCCTCGGCTTTTCCCATGTGTGACAAAGGGCTAATAACCCAAGCTCGGCAAGTTATTAGGAAGCCAAGTAAATAATGCGAGTGCAAGTGCTTTGTAAATGGTAAAGCATTATTAAAATGCAGGATGTCATTATCGTTAACCATGTCAATGTATACAAAGTAATTATAATTATAGTTCTGAGTCAATGTGGAATAACATTTTTATCTCCAATTGCATCCTCAAAATAAGTTACCAGAAACCAAAAATGTTTGTGTTCTTAGATTGGTTAGAAGTTTTACATTTCACAAATCTAACTTTTTCAAATGCTGAAAAGTGTACCATTATTGAATAAAATAATTTTGTTCTTTAGAATTATCACATTTGCTCAGAATTATAATTAAAATGATATTTGTTTCAAATTACATTTCCCAAACCTTAGTCATTTATGTACCAATGTTTTAACTACAAATGTGAAAATATTAACTTGATATTTTGCTTAAATTGAATTTACATATATTACCTTTCACTTTTTTTAAACAAAAATTTCAACCTAAAGAATATTACCTATGAAATGACAGGTTGACATGCTAGTTACATTTTCCTAATTCACATTAAGATAGTAACCGGTCCATTAATGTATAAATAAACGACTACCTAACTGGCTCTCACATACCATCAGCAGTAAACACTATACTTGGGAAACAATAGCTTACACCATTCATATTTCAGGTCCTTTTTAAATATTAAAATTAATAAGGCCAATGGTTCTGACCATTTGAATCATCCGGGGAGGTTTTAAAACTCTTCATGCCAAGCTAGACTCCAGATCAATTAAATCAAAATCTCCGGAATGGGACCCAAGCATCAGTATTGTTTAAAGTTCTCCGGGTGGACTCAGGCTGGGAACCTCTGACCTAGATTCTTGGATGCCTTCCTGGCCTGTCTGGGCCTCCAAGGACTGGGCAGATAATAAGGATAGACTGCAGGGGGAGGATCTGGTGTCAATCACTGGAGTCAATCACTGTTTTTGTCTCATTTAGAAAGGGACAGCTTTCTGGATAAATAGTAATAGTAGCTGTCGTAATATTACTAATAATGGGCAACATTAATTGAGGGCTAACTTTATGTCAGTTACACCTCTAAGTACTTTATAAGAAACATTTCATTTAACCTTCACAGCAACACTGCAAAAGCAGCATCATGAGGATTTAGTTCTAAGATGAGGCCCAGAGACGTGTAATAAGCTCTCCAAGGTCACACTGTAGTAAGTGGTAGAGCTGAAATGGGAGGCTCCATGAAAGGAACCTACGTTTCTCTCTTTTCTTACTTAAAACAGATATGTTAAAGCCTAGAATCCTGACACATAAACTCCACGATCTCCTTTCTCTGCGCCTTTTTATTAGGCTTCCTCTCCCCATCCCTCATTTTACAGATGAGCACATTTCATCAATGTGAAAAGGAAGACCTACAGAGATGGCAGGATTTTCCAGGTCACATAACCATCCACATGTGTGGTCTTGTGAAAGTCCTCTAACTTCTCCTGGACTTGGCTTGCCTCATTTGAGTTGCAAAAACAAACCTCTGCCTTGAAGCCATTCATGTTGGGAGAAGAGGAGGCTTCAGTGTTGGGTCCCCACAGCTCACTGCCCTGGAGGACACGCTGGAGAAAGGGAAGGGTGGTAGCCAGCAGCCCCACATGTCACTCTTCTCTTTGTAGGACCCGGTTACACAGAATAGACTTCAGCCTGAATGAACAAGACCAGATCAACACCGAGGGGATCTCAGAGTCCAGCCTCAGTTTTTAGCATCCACTACAGGGAGGGGAGAAGAGCCTGTTGTTTTCTGAAAGAGAGATGGAGACACCAACCCTCCAATTATGCAGCAGAGTTGAGGAAGGGGCATGAATCGGATGTTGTTCGAGCCCAAAATAAAGCAGGGGAAAATCGACCTCCCTCTCCCTCCATAAAGAACATTTAAACACGTTGCTTTTCATTTCCGAACAGGGCAATGCTCTTTTTAAGGGAAATGTTAAGCGGGGATTAGAGACACGATGGGCTGTGTAACTCGATCTCCAGCCCTTTTATTGTTAATAGTATTTTTTTTTTTTTTTGGCAGCATTTGTGCAGAGATGTGGGAAAAACCAAAGTCATGTAAATGAGAATCGAGACACACTGATAAACCAAGCGCCAGACCTGAGGTCTTAATTACACAGGAGTCTAGATGTCAGAATGAATGCGGCTTATTGACGTTCAGAGATTTCACTCAGTATTAACTTGGACGACCTTCTTCCGGGAGCAGAAAGCAAAGTGCAGGTTTCTCATTACTCAAGGCCACGTTCACAAATGGCAAAGGGCTAGGGTCATGGCCGGACACTTTTCTGGGTGGAATATAGCCCTGAACTCTGACACCCACACCTGCTTGCCGGGGCATCAGCAAGGCAAGGTGGTCCCAGGTGTTTCCAGCTCTGGGGTATGCTGCTGCGAACTGACCTAGGGTTCCGGAAAACGAAGTTCTCCGATGGTGTCTCTCCTCCTACCCTGTACCCTGCCTACCCGGCCCTGGTATCGGCATCATCTCCTTTCAACAACGAATACTCCTGGGAGATGCATAAAAGTATCAGTAGCCACTTTTATAGGTTGAGAAACCTGGAGTCAATAATTAATGAGCATTTACGTTGCTGAAGATGGGGACACTGGGAGGTCCAGCTAGCTCCCACAGTTGTTCCTGGGGACTAGAATTTGGTGAGGTTTATGCCTCCCAGTCCATAGACCTTTCCATTAGCTGACATTATGGCCATTGTCCTCGGGGGTGCAGGCTGTGTTTTGAAAAGGAGAGAAGACCACATTCAGGCTTGGGTATAACCAAACAGTTCTCAGTGGGTGTTAGGGTCTTTGCCTTGAAATATAATAGTAATACACCCTTTCCCTCCACCCATACTAATTAAAGTGTCAGGATGGGGCCCCAACCCTGATTTGACACATGACATGACGTCCCTTGTAATCCGACGTGTTTTGCGCCAACATCAAAGCCCCGTCAAGGATAATGGGGCGGGATATTTAGTGCATGCCTGCTGCAGTCTGACACATAACTCCATTCCGCTTCAATCGCAGGCCCTCGCTCACCAGGAGATTAACCCTTCAGGCCACCGAGTGAAAAGGGACCGAGCAGGCCCTGACAGGAGCCCAGGATGCAGGGGAATTCAAAACCCATCCACCTGCTCAGGGAAGACTTTGCTGAAGACTGCCACGCTGTGGCCTCGTCCTCCTGGGGACATGTATGGCAAGCGTTCTCCCGCCCACTGATGTGGCACTGGCTCATGTATGACTTCCTTATGACCTCATTTTTCACTCTCATGCTTGTATTGTTGTTTAACAACTTTGTGTAATTGTCTCTTCTCACTCCAAATAAACCGTAGCACCTGGAAGGCAAGGGGTGGCTTCCATACGTGTCCATCCCCCAGACTTCTCCACTGGCCTGGGACGGGCCAGCGTGTTGTTTTCCTTGTAATTTGCAATCTGTCATGTACCAATATTTTTGTAGAATACAATAAAAATTAGGTATTAGAAAAGTGAAATGGGCATGATGTCTTAGAGGCGCCCAATTCCTGGGTGTCTAAAGGCTTAGTCTCCATTTCTCCCCAAGGCCTGGAGCGATGGGGAATGAAGGCTACCTCCTCAATATGTTAACTGTTGGCTTAATATACATATACATATGTAATAATATGGATATATTACATATATACATATATCTGATGTATTCATGTCAAATATAGCTATATGCGCATACATTCAATTAAATTATACTTTACACCAGCAATTTTCAACCTTTTTCATTTTATGGCACACATATACGTAAGTAATAATATGGATATATTACATATATACATGTATATATGATGTATTCATGTCAAATATAGCTATATGCACATACATTCAATTAAATTATACTTTACACCAGCAACTTTCAACCTTCTTCATTTTATGGCACACATAAACTAATTACTAAAATTCTGCAGCACACCGAAAAATACATTGTTGCCAACCTGAATAGGTATAATTTTTATTCATTCACACCAGTTGGCTATTGTTATATTGGCAGTTGTCATTTTTTTATTTGACAATCTAAGGGCAAGAGTCAGTGCCCCTGACCAATAATATGACACTGAACTTCACTGTCCCTTTTAATAAAAGCCAATGTTTGATTCACACTTGTCCCTTTTTTAAAAAAAATATTTTTATTGATTTCAGAGAGGAAGGAAGAGAGAAAGAGAAACACATCAATGATGAGAGAGAATCATTGATTGGCTGCCTCCTGCACACCCACTACTGGGGATCAAGCTTGCAACCGGGCATGTGCCCTGAAGGGGAATCGAACCCTGACCTCCTGGTTCATAGCTCAACACTCAACCACTGAGACACGCCGGCTGGGCTCACTGTCCCTTTTAATAAAAGCCAATGTTTGATTCACATGGGTGGGCTAGAATTTGAAAGGAAATGATCATCTGATTTATGGCAGCATCATACATTTTCAAATCACAATTTGCAATGAGATTTAGATGCTTTGACCGGACTGTAAAGAATTTAACTTGGAAATAAAAAAAAAAAAAAAAGAAATGAAAGAAATCCCACAATATGTAATGTAATTCCTACTGATGACACCCGGGACGCAGTTCAACTTCCGGGATGCAGTCCGTCAAGGCTTGTGTGATCGCAGCCGTTGGCTCTGTTTAGGAATTCCCCTGCTCCTTCCTGCATGTTTACACAACTGAATGCTTTTCTACATGGCTCAATAAAGCATTTTTTTCTTCTACTGCAGTGGCCTTTCTCATCTGTATTTATCTCACAGTGAGGAGGCTGAGCTCTCCTAACAGCCCATTGTGGTAACGGTAATGCTGATAAATTGCGTACAAACAGCTCAAATATTTTCCAGGAAATAAAATTGAAAAGAAGAGGCTTTGCTCTGACCAGCTAAGACAGACTTGCATGTTTAGAGGTTAAGAATGAGATGTGGGCTTCTTCTGTCGGCTAAACTCTCATCCCCCTGCCCTTGACAACTTAATTTCCTGCCCTTTTTGGGAGACAGGAGAATGAATATTTAGTGTAGAACATGATTGTGATTAAGCTTCCAAATGTATCTTCATCTGGATCCCAGCTGGTGTGGCATCTCAATTACTCCTCTGTACCCCTGTGGAACCGCCTTATTGATGTAGTGAGCTTTGCCTGATGGCAGAGGATTAAAATGTCCCAGGACTCTCCGAAACTTCTGACCTCATCAATTATCCCTTAACAAAGGGGGAAAAGAGGTCCTGTGCATAGATCAGGACCCTAAGAAGCCCATCAATAGGCTTCCGACCACTGATTAGCTCCCCTCCAAGCCCAGAAATCTTCCTCCCAGCGGCTCCCTTCTCTTACTCCCCATCTTTGCAAATGGGTGGATGCATTAAAGTGGGGCTGATAGAGAGATGAGGTGGTGATTAACTGTGCTCTCAATAAACACGAGGATGGTTGCAAAACATTCAGCTCCCACAATTTCTTTACTGGACCACAATGCTTAATATTTGTCACTCTTCCCAGGACTCCTGCTAACATTCTGCCCAAACCAAAGTAAATTATGGGAGTACGGTGTCCTTCTCTAAATCAATTCGGAGTATCTTGGATATTCTCATATGATTTCTCAATATCGTTTCCTTTGAGAAGAGGCCCAACTAATGTACGTGGCTCTGTCATTCATTCACAGTCATTCTTTCCACATTTACTAAGCTGTGTGTGGCCGGTGTGCTAAGTGTCCTATGCATAGGCATAGGACAAGCCCTTGTCCTCGGGGAACACAGGCAATGGGGGTGACCGACATGTGCACAGGTAATCACAGCTGAGTGTGAACGGTGGCGGAAGGAACCAAGGCCCAGGAACTGTGGGGACAGGCAGGAGTGGCATCCAGGTCTGACTGGGAGAGATAAGCAGGGGTGGTTTTGAGAGCTTTTCTTGTGATCTGTTCCGTTTGCAGTGACCTCAGCACGTAGACTGCCTTCTATAGAACAACCACATCCTCGCCTATCTTCCCTTCTCTTCTCTCTCTCCTCCCTCCCTCCCTCCATCCCTCCCTCCGTCCCTCCCTCCCTCCCTCCCTCCCTCCTTCCCTCCCTCCCTCCTTCCCTCCCTCTCTCCTTCTTTCCTATTTTCCTTCTCTTCCTTTCCCTTACTTTTTGTCAGCCACTCCTCAATTCTTGCACTTACAGTCTAGTGAAACATGACACATCCATGAAGCACTGGGAAAGGGAGGCAGGCTAAGAGGTATTTTTGATTTTTTCCTGCCGCGAATGAATGTATATTAGTGATGAGTGGCTGTGGGTGATCAAACGCTACACTCAGTGTTGCAGACAGTATGGTCGCTACAGGCGTTTGGAGAACAGGGCTGTGGAGGGGATTGCAGTACTCGGGAGATGCTTCAGAAGATGAGGAGGCTGAGCGTCCTTTCTAAGATAAGCTAACGTGAAGTCCGCTTATTAGACAAGGCCTTCATTTCTAGCAAGCAGACTTATGAGGGTAGTAGTAGATCCTAGGAATCCAAGTGGGTGGGTAGACACCCCTAGGCGCCCCCTTCCTGGGGTGAATAGGACAAATGGGCTAGGGACCTCATCGCTCATTCAAAACGCGCAGGTCTACAGAAGGCACTCTCTCCTACAGGGAGGCTGGCTGCTCCACTCACCTTCTTGGTTCAATGTCTGTGCATATTGCCGGCACACAGGGTGTGTGCAAGGAAAATAAAAAAAACTGAGGAAGAATATTTGGTAACAAAGTGGGATAGGCAAACCTATTGGGCTGACTGGAGAATTTCCAAACTCTCTGGAACCGTTCTTCCCGACAGGGACCCGGGAGGAAAGAGAGCTGCTCAGATACCTCCATGCGGACCTGCTGAAAACTAGCGAGCCTGCACATTTAAAAATCCTCAGAAACCAGGCAGGCTGGGATGGTCGCCCGAAGCACTAGGAACTCATGAAAATTTAATTCAGTACTCAAAGTCAGCACCAGTAAGGACTGTTCTAAATGACAAAAAGTTCTCAGTTGCATTATTGAAAGCACTGCTCTGGAGTGACCAATTAATTTCAAAGGCTCCGCACTCCGCCTTGGATGTTATCAAAGACAGATGTGCTGCAAGGGTCCTCCCCATCAAAACCCGGGGCCCATCTGCTCTCCCAGGGTTATAATTGAGATCCTTATTATCGTTGGAGCATTTTTGCTTTCATTTTAACCTAAACGTTTTGGTGAGATTTCCCTTAAAAGCCCAAATGGAGAACAAGATTAGTGAAATCGGTCTTTTTTTCTCCCAGGAGCCAGTAAGTACCTCCTTTTAACGGAGACCCGGGGCTCTCTCACACACAGTCTGGTCACATCAGCGGGTGGAGGCGGTGTTGTTTGTTTGCCACACTAGCATTTGCTAACCTGAGAATAAAACTGACATTTTTTAAGCACAGGCAGGAGATAAAAACTTAGGATTCTGGACAGGTGTGTCTCATTTTAAGAAACCCACCAATTCCAAAGTAAAAAGGATATAAACCAGAGTAAACTTGAAGTGATTTGATCATTTACAAAAGAGGACTCACCATGGGGTTTCTTAAAAATCAGATCCCTTTTCTACTTAATAGGTTTCATTGTCCACAAAATTAGAAAAGTGTTTACTCACACCATTTCTGGAACACCTATTATTAAAGACTGTTCTCCTACTACAAATGGCTTCCCTTACTTAATGCTAACACTTCACATAAGTAATCTCTACTTCACAAAACAGCCCTGGAACCCACGTATCAGATTCTCACTCTACACTAGACAGGAATGACTTGCCCAAGGTCACACAGCCGAGCGGAGCTGGAATCAAAGCCCGAGTCTGCCACTGCGCACTTGTGAGAAATCCTATTCAACTTCAGTGTGTGACCACTGTACTGTAAAGTCCCATCAAATGTGCTGGCTGAGATACATGACAGCTTAAATTTGCTAGAAAAGTTTAAATGACAACCTACGCACAGATTATCCACAAGAAGCTGGTGATTTCAGTGTTTGCTGGAGCTCCTTCAGGACTTGCTTTAATGATAACAACAATTTATACGTTATAACCCCGACACATGGAATTGATAGAAACACACAACTAAAATCCATGGAAATATTTTGTTTCCTTAAGTTGGGTTAGTATAACTTGATAACTTGAATATCACATTCTCTTTTGCAGACTCTTTACACAAACTTATGCTCAAAGGATCACAGATTATCCTTGATGTGATTAGGCTTTGCTTTTATTTTATTCCAAACTCAAGTTCTTTATCTATTTCATTAACCCCCGGGATTTACAAATAAAGAGAAGCAAGAGGTTGCCGGTGAAAGCAATGAGCTCCTCCTCTCTTCTCTCCAGTTGCCTGGACAGGAAGGGTGGCTGACTTAAGAGGAAACAGCTACCTCTGTGTATCAAATTCAGGCCTTGGAATTAGGAAATATGAGGAATCAAGAGGGATCTTGATCCCGAGAAGACATGTGAATTGGGAGCTCCCGATTGGGATGACACAGATTCTGGCCAGGTTAACATTAAGAGAGACCCAAATATTAAAAATTTCCCATCAGTTTTTGTTCTATTCTAAGAAAAAATGTGAATACTAGATAGGAGAAGCCTGTGCTGATAGGAGCAATGGGTAGAGAAAAGTAGAAAATGCGTTGAGTGGCCAAATCAATACACATCAGAAAGGGTACCACTTCACATTCAGTGGGCACATTCAGCAGGACAGCTATACAAAAAACAAAACAACAAAAACAAAGAAAAAGGGGACAATAGCAAGTGTTGGCAAGGATGTGGAGAAACTGGAACACTCATACATTGTTGGTATGCACATTAATGATACAGCCGCTTTGACAGTTCCTCCAAAAGTTATACACAGAATTACTATCTGACCTAGCAATCCCACTGCTAGGAATATGACAACTGAAAACATACATCCACACAAAAATGTGTACACAAATGTCCATAGCAGCATTATTCATAACTAGAGGCCCGGTGCACAAAATTCGTGAACAGGGGTGTGTGTCCCTCAGCCCAGCCTGCACCCTCTCCAATCTGGGACCCCTCAAGGGATGTCCGAC
This sequence comes from Plecotus auritus, assembly GCF_963455305.1. Lineage (NCBI taxonomy): Eukaryota > Metazoa > Chordata > Mammalia > Chiroptera > Vespertilionidae > Plecotus > Plecotus auritus. The sequence continues at coordinate 8,134,480 of NC_137773.1, read as the reverse complement.
TGCCTGTTTAGGCCAGATCCCAGTAGGATAGGGCCTAAACGGGCAGTCGGACATCCCTCTCACAATCCAGGACTGCTGGCTCCCAACTGCTCGCATGCCTGCCTTCCTGATTGCCCCAACCGCTTCTGCCTGCCAGCCTGATCACCCCCTAACCACTCCCCTGCCAGCCTGATTGATGCCTAACTGCTCCCCTGCCAGCCTGATTGCCCCTAACTGCCCTCCCCTGCAGGCCTGGGTCCCCCCAACTGCCCTTCCCTGCAGGCCCGGTCACCCCCAACTTCCCTCCTCTGCCGGCCTGGTCACCCCTAAATGCCCTCCCCTGCAGGCTTGATTGCCCCCAACTGCCCTCCCTTGCAGGCCTATTCCCTCCCAACTGCCCTCCCCAGCTGGCCTGATCCCTCCCAACTGCCCTCCCCTAGTGACCATCTTGTGGCGGCCATCTTGTGTCCACATGGGGGCAGCCATCTTTGGCCACTTGGGGGCAGCCATCTTGTGTGTTGGAGTGACGGTCAATTTGCATATTACTTTATTTTATTTTATTTGATAGGATAGAGGCTTGGTGCATGGGTGGGGGGCTGCTGGTTTGCACTGAAGGGTGTCTCGGATCAGGGTGGGGGTTCCCTTGGGGTGTGGGGCAGCCTGGGCGAGGGGCCTGTGGTGGTTTGCAGGCCAGCCACGCCCCCCGGTGACCTAAGTAGAGGCCCTGGTATCTGGGATTTATTTATCTTCTATAATTGAAACTTTGCAGCCTTGAGTGGAGCCCTGGGCCGGCCAGGAAGTTCGGCTTCCTCCATTGCCGGGTAAACCCAAGCCTCCTGCTCGCTCTGTGGCTGCAGCCATTTTTGTTGGGATTTATTTATCTTCTATAATTGAAACTTTGTAGCCTTGAGCAGAGGCCTGGTCTGGCCAGGGTGTGCAGGAAGCTTGGCTTCCTCCAATGCTGGGGAAACCCAAGCCTCCTGCTCGCTCCGTGGCCACAGCCATCTTGGTTGGGTTAATTTGCATACTCACTCCTGATTGGCTGATGGGCGTGGCTTGTGGGTGTAGCGGAGGTATGGTCAATTTGCATATTACTCTTTTATTAGATAGGATAGCCAAAAGGTAGAAACAACCCAAGTGCCCATCAACTGATGAGAGGAAAACAAAACGTGGTACACCTAGACAGTGAAATCCTATTCAGCCTGAAAGAAGGAATGCAGTACTGTTACCAACACAGCCTGGATGAACCTCAGAAACATTATGCCAAGGGAAGAAGTCAGGCATGCAAGGTCACAGATAGTACGACTCCGTCTATATGAAATGCCCAGAAAAGGGGACAAAAAGTAGACAAGTGGTTTACAGGCTGTGGGGAGGGGGCAGAGGAGGGACTGCTAGTGGGACATGGGTTTCTTTTGGGCATGACAGAAATGCTCTGGAGTTAAACAGTGGGCCTGTTATATGACACAGTGAATGTACTAAAACCTACTGACCTGTACACTTTAAGATGGTAAAAACACTTGTTACCTGAATTATATCTCAAAAAAAAGCGCGGGGGGCAGGGGGGGGGGAAGGGATTTCCTGGAAAGAGAATGACTCAAAATAGTGCTGCTTTCCTCTTTCACTTCAATGGGACTGAAGGACGCAGCTCTGTGGTCTGGACCACCAGGGGAGTACTCACTGGTACATTTCTGGAACATCAACAATAGGAATAAGCACAGCTTCCTTAGCTCCCCGCTTATCTTCCCTGGGGAAGCAGCCCCTGTCCATCGGGCCCGGGGTGGACTCCCCCACGGCCCCTGAGCTGCTCTGGGACAGAGATGCTGGGTCTGGCAAAGGTTTCAGCGGGTCAGAGTTCCCAGTCACTCCTGGCTCTGTGTGAGGGTCTGAAACAGCTGCAGCTGGACCCATGAACTCGGTGGCCAGGTTCTCCCTGGGGAAAGGCTCCTGGGAGCAGTGCATTTTATTTCCAAGAATTCCAGGTATTCGGCAGCAGTGAGTGCTTGTAAAACTTTAAGGCATCCTAATTGGTTTTTAGGCATTTCTGACGGCAACAGAGGGTGCCAATGCAATCCTCTGTGCCTGTCATGCTATGCAGACCTAAGCTTGAGATGAGGTGGGGAAAGAGATGATGGTGGGAGGGGAGGGCTCCTGCAGGGCTGGGCCGTGGGAGCCTGCCTGGAGCTGCAGGTGAGAGGGAAACCCGAAGCGTGCAAATTGAGTGCAGTTACACGTGCTGCTTCCTGGCTAGGCCTCTGCTCCCCCTAGGAGTGAAACAGACAGCAAAAGAGAGCTCAGCATTGATATCACTTCTAAGACTTTCTCCAAATACAGTCCATGCAGAAGGCTAAGGACTGAGATGAAGTAAGTTACTCCCCAGAAGTACTGATATTTCAATATCAGGGCACACCTGAACACACCTTCAAGAACATAGCTAGGTACATGGTAGGTACTCAATAGGTAGTTAATGAATGAATGAATGAATGAACATGTGCTTATTGAGCATTTACTATGTGTTAGGTACTTCACTAAGTTTTTAACTTATTATCATGTTTTAAAGGCACGGAGGTATTAAGTGACTTGCCCAAAGTAACACAGCTTGTAAGCAGTAGATCCAGGATCCAAATGGTACCAAGCTAACTCCTACTTCCTATAGGACGCATAGGAACCAGGTGATTGAGGGATCCACACGCTGTGTTCCCATAGCGCCCGTGCTTACCCCATCGTCTCCCCACTACACTGTGAGCTGTAGGGTACAGCAACTGACTGTTTTGTTCATTGCTATATTCCTAGACAAACAACACAGTAGTTAGTGTATCTCTCAACGCAGACATACTGACTTAATGAATGAATATGTCTTGATGAGTGAGAGTTATATGGACTGAACAGGGAAGGCAGAGAATGAGATGGGCAGTGGGTGGAGGGAGGCCCCTACCCTCCAAGGCCTCGTTTGTATGCGTAGCTACAGGTAAAAGGGGTGGTATTGCCTAGAGGGACTGTAACTGGCCGGGGATCTCAAAGCAAATTAGGGGGCACCAGGGTCTGCAGTGGAACATCTGTACAGCACATTGTGAGCGCCAGATGAAAGGCATGCATGGAAAAGCAAAGATCGCCGCATAATTTTTGCAGAAATGAACCATTCCTAAATTAATACAAGAAGGGAGGTGAGGCTCCCGGAATTGGATACACTGCAGAGGATACTGGCTCCCTCTGACATGGCTTTAAAAGTAAGTAGGTAAGTCAGGAAATATAAGGCACCAGAGAGAGCAGCCTTTGCTTTTGCATATCTGAACCCCCAGATCTGTAACCTCTGGGGCGCACTCCAGGCAGATCAGAGCGGAGAGGTGGCCTGCACACTTAGGAAAGCGCGAAGAAAGCCACAGAAGGGCTGGGAATCACTTTCTCCTTGTCCTTCACCAGAAGTACATCCCTCTGAGCACGGAATCTGTTCGACATAAAGGAACAGCGCTCTCAGCCTTGCACGAAGGCAGGCTCACTCCTATCTCTCCATCTCTCCCCCTCACTAAGCCCTGTTCTTGAAAGTATTATGAGCCCCATGTGTGCAAAATTAAAAACAAAAGTGATTTCTTTCTGGAGATAATTCTCCTGCCCTTTTTCTCCATCCTCTCCCAACAGCCTCTGCTCGCGGCCCCTCTCCCGGCCTAAGCCCTCCTTAGCGCTGGGTGCCCATCCCAGGTTGCCAAAAACGCCATTTGCTTTCTATACATTCTGGGCTCTGCCACGGGGAGTCTACCCCGGCCACAGTCAAGACACACTAATTCTGACATTGTTTTTACTGGCAATTTCACTTCTTTAAGAAGTACTCGAGTTCTATTTGTAGATTGGGAAAAACAACAACAAAAATAACACAGCAGTGCCTCGCTAATAAAATATACTTCACCTGGATGTCCTGTAGGTGTTGCAAACGCATCTTGTTGAAAACTGCACTTGTGGACAGCTCCCCAACCACCTCCTCAGGCCACTTCTTCATCCTCATCCTGGCAACAACATCCCCACCCACCCTATCTCCACAGCTAAAGACCTCATATTCCTTTTTCCCCGGGCCTCTCTGTCCCCTTTCAAGTGTCTCCACATCCTTAGATTTTACAGTTGAAATGTCTTTGAATCCAACCTTTTACCCCATCTCTGCTACCTTCTGTGCTAACAGAGGCTCTTAGGCCCATCTTTACTGGAGTCTCTCCTTCAGCAGCCCCCAGGATCATCAGCTCTTCACATTGAGCCGTGTGAACATCATCTCCCATGATGCTCCTTCCATCCATTTGTTCCTACCGAATTCCCCCTGACTACCTTGTCTTTCCCTGAATAGGATGTGTGCTTGGATGTTTCTGGGCCGTGGCACACCAGGTCGTCTCTGTTTCTGCTGGGAGACTTGCTCCCGCTCCCCGCCCCCCTTCGGCTTCTCTGGCTCCTTTCCCTGTGCTGTAGCAAACCAGGACATGGCTGTGAAGGTCCTCAGCCATGCTGCAGGGGGCACTGCACTGTCATACGCCCTCCTAGATGAGAGCCACGTGAGAGCAGGACCAGGTTACAGTCAACTCAGCACGGTGTCTAATGCACATTTGTGGAAGGAAGAAAGGAAGAGGAAGAAAGAATGAAAAGAAGGAAACAGAATGGAAGAAAATGTCAACTTCTGCTCCATCGCTGCTCGCAAGATCCACAGATTGCCTCCAAACTGCCACTGGTTTCCTTCAGTGCCCCTGGAATGAAGTTGAGGCTACAAAAGAGAAATGAGGAGACTCCAAGCACAGGCTTTGCAGCAGACACAGGTATGAATGTTCACACTTGGTCCTTGGGCGGTCTCACTGAACCTCGCTGACCCTCTCAAAGCCTCAGCTTCCTCCTCCTTACACAGAGACTCATTAGCTTGTCTACACGGAGCTGCCTTGATGTTTGGCCAGTGGGATAAGGCACAAAACGTTCTGATAACAGATCCAGGCATTTGTAAGCATTCAACGGATGATGGTTTTTACTATTTTTCCTTATTCTTGCCTCTAGTGATCTTTTACTGGCTACAGCTTCTCAAGCTATAAGACAACCCCTGCCCCGGCGAAGCTGGTAGTCTAGCTGGTGTGACAGACAAGGTGTGACAATAAAAAAAAGGAGACTCATAGTGTTAAACCAGCCTTATCATAATTTAAGCATTCCCCATAAATATGGTTGCTCGCAGCAATAGTTACTTAGTTTGCCTATAGATGTCTTTCATGGAGTTCAAAAATTGTCCTTTTTAGCTTTGAGTTTAAGGAGTGATGAGTTCCAGTATAATAACACACATGACACAGCACTGTATTTCTGCTTCACATAATAATCAGCTAACAGTTACCACCATACCTCACATCTACAGGTGGCGTGGGACTCTCCCAGAAGGAATCACAATCTGGGAAAGGGAGCCGTTCCCTTACCACACTGGTTCAGCTGCGTGGAAAAATTCCCTGCTTGGTGAAAAATTCCCTGCTTAGTGAAGATATTGTTCTTGAAACATGGAGTCCCAAGCTAGCCTGAGCCAGGCACAGCCCTCAGAGCCGGGGCCAGGGAGTCCAGTGCAGCCACGACCAGCACATGCCGGGCCCTCAGTGGATGACTGACATCCGTGGACTTAACAGAGAGGACGGACAGGCGGGTCTCTGAAAGCCAACAGCCTGTGCGGGCGCCGCTGGAATCGATGGGGCAGACGGGACCTTTTCACACGCGCTTTCTCGGGTCATGTGAAGATGCTTGGAGTTGGAGAAAAATGTATTTGCCCCGGTGTACAAAGGAGTATGAGATCAAAATGGTAAGATGCAAAAGGATAACAATTGCTTTACTTTCTCTGCAAACTTGTGGTATTGAATGTGTGACAGGAACGCAGTTTACTGTTTGCTGAGATGGGAGGTGGGACTCCTCCAAAAATAAGAGCTTTGGGGCTTCTGCAGTTGGGAAGGTGACCAGAGCAGGTTCCCAGGAGTCGCTACACACGTTTCCTGGACGCAGGTATTGTTTTGCTTGACTACTGGTCTTTAGGTTGTTATTAACCCTTTCTCTGCCTCCCTCCAAAAGCTATGTAAGCGAGAGAAACCAACTGGCCAGGGACATGGCCACGCGGAGAGGAAGACCCGAAACATAGACTGTGATTTTCCCGACGTCATGAATGGAAGCAGCAGTCTACCTGTTTCCCTGCAGGAAGTCCAGCCTCGGGCCAGACTCCCTGCTGGAAGCTGGGAGGCTTCTAATGGGCCCAAGATTTATTGTCCTGGTCAGAGGAAGTGACACTAAGATAAGAGAAAGTGGAATTTGGCAACGCGCTTACATCTGTTAGACAAAAACTTAAATTCGGAAATGGGTGAGAGAGAAACAAAATGAAAGTGTCCCGCAGCTCCCAGGGTGCGTTTACAGTGCTGTTTCTGTCGTCGCTTCCATGTTGGTCACGACATCTTTACCAGGGAGGTGGCAGCCTCGTGATGTGGGGCTTGGACGCTGGTTTCCTGGCAGAGTGGAGCCCTTTATTCCTCCCTGGCTCTTTCCCTTCCCTCTTTTCCTCCTTGCAGGAAAGGACATGGCTCCCGAATCAGAGATAAACGAAGAGGTGTGTAGGGGAGAGTGTTTTCTCCACCAGGAAAAGGGACAGCCCAGGACTGGCTGGACAACACTGATGTCAAGGGCTCCCTCTCACCATCCTTCCCATTTAGTGCCCAAACCTAACCAAAGGAGAGCCAGTCAACTGTGAGGGACGCAGTGCCATGCACCTCCTTCTGTACACATACCCAGTCTGTGAGTTCTTTCTGGAGGGAACACTGAGCCTTATTTGCCCGTTATCTGCTGTCTTATGTTCTCATCTCATTTCCTCTTATCTCACCTTAGCCCTTCCTCCTTTCCTTCCTCCGTCCCTCCCTCCCTCTGTCCATCCATCTAATAATTATTCTCTCTGACCAGCTTTCCAAGCACAAAGTTGGCCCATGTTTCTTTGATATTGTTGGGTTTGTGCCCAGAGAATTCATTCATTCGACAAGTATTCATTCAGTATCTGCGACAGGCCAAGCCCTGTGCTGGGCTATTGGAATGTGGTGATCAAGCAGGCCAACATTGTGTCTGCACTAATGAAATTTATAGTCAAATAAAATGCCAATTAACGTCAGGATTTTCCTAACCACTGCTCCCTTTGAACTGCAGACCCTGCAGCCTTTAATAGCACTATTTTTTTTTTTTTGCAACCACATAACACTTTTCATATTGAGTTTGCTGATGTCAACTATAACACTTAGATTTTCTTTCTGACTATGAGGAACACACATGGGAAAGGGGATGTCCCAGGCATCACATCCAGATCACATCCACCCTTTCTAGAAGTTTCCATGTACCTGGAATATAATAGAAATATGTGTCAAATGAATTTGTTGGTTTCATGTCTTCTATGTTTCATGTTTCCATTCAGCGTCATGCCAGCCCTCTGCTATCTTTATGGAGCCTGGTTTGTAATCTGACTTAACCTCTGTCTTATCTGATTCTTTCAAATCCATAAATACCACTAGAAAGCCATCAAGATCTACATTCAAAAGATGGGAAAATTGAAAGTTGGCTGTACCAGAAAGTTCAGGTCAACTTATGAACTTGTCAGAAGTAATCAGGATTAGACTTTGTGGGTCCTTCAGAACCGGAAAGGAAAAGGAAATCAGACATTCAAGGGATCAATTTAGGTTCATAAAAAAAAGAAAGGAAGGAAAATGAAAGCCAACAGAATTAATGCTAGTTTGATTCAAAAATAAATTGCCAATTTTTTTTCTAGCCTTTTTTCCCCTCCACAAGACACTGTGGGCTGTATATAAAAGAGTAAATCAGAGCTGTGGGTGCTGAATCTCAATTCTCTATTTAAGTTTCCTTCTGCCCAGGAGTGACTCCAAGAAGGAAATGAATTCTCAGTGGGGGATCCTGTAGTTGATTAGCTTTTACCTTCCAGAGGAGATGTCAATCATGTTAATTGGAATCAATAGACAGCTGTTCAGGGGACCAGGATAATTAAGCAAGTCATAAAGGGTAGAATTAGAGTTCCCTTTAAAAATTAAAAGGGATCCCACTGTTTGCTAACATTTCAAGCCACTTCAGCTACCCAAGACCTATTCCGATTTAAACTTGCTGATCAAAGAGAGGCCACTTTCTTTTTGTTGGAGGGGAGGAGGAAGGCAGTGCTCATCCTGTGGGAAAAAGGAAAATCCCCTTTGGAAGTGAACTTCCCTGGCATTCCATGGAGAAGCTAAATTCGTTGGGTTTTGAGTGTCTGAGCCAGGTTGTTCTATGGAACTGGAGAGAAAGAAAGGGAGAGGAGAGAGGGAGAGAGAATGAGTGAGCACGCACTCCAGCCTTCTGAGCCCTTGTCCATTTCAAACTTCCCAGTGTCCCCTAAGCAACGTACAGAACCCATCATCTGTGACCCAAGTCTTCCTGGAGGCGGCAGCACAGAGAAAACTCCACAGGAACAGAAGGAAAGGAGAATCCTGACAGCAGGTCACAACGACAGGACAGACATCCCCAGGCCCCTTCAAAAAGATGCCTCTCCTGCCAGAGAACTTTTTCCCAGAAGTGCTTGAGAAGTTTTATGCCTCTTTTAAAACTTGAAAGGGAGCTCACACCACCCCTACCATCCCCACCCCCCATCCCAACACACACACATTTGCTTAAAGACAGAGAGGGCTCCTTCACCCACATGGCAACATGAAAAGAAAATGAAATTCTGTCCCAGGCCTTGTGATTTTTTTCCCTTCCTGTTCCTGAGTCAATGAATGCCAGATGTTCTCACAAAACGTCTTCATATCTTCAGCACAGCCTGCGAGACTACTATTTATTATTGCGCAGAGGTCAAGAAGCCATAACGGAGTTGGAAGAAGGCCGTGGTCACTCTTTGTGTCTCCTACACTTAGGAGATATATGTGGCAAGTGTCGGAGGTGGCTCTTCTTTCTACATAATTTACTTCATTGGGGCCAATTAGCGGGGTCAGATTAAGAGTAGAGGTGGTTTCTCGCTTTAGGCAACGGAAAGCTAGTCAAGGTCAGAGAAGCAGACAGGACTTCCCAACAAGAGCCAGAGGAGGGAAAATGGCCAGTAAGCCCATCTGTCAACGATCTGTAAAATGTGGCAGGTCACATCCTCTTTGGCCTTGACCCGGCAATGTCTCAGCCCCGATAAGCCACCACGCTGCTGAGGTCTTCCGAGGTTGAGCTAGGTCTTAAGTAGAAGGAAGGTGGGTTTCATTCTGCACCACCCAAGCTTCCTCTCAGGCCACTGCTGAAATACTGTATCATCGCCTCTGCCCGGTGCCTACAAATTCAATCGGCCTTTTCATGGGGATCACCCACCCACCTCCGTCCCACTCCATTTCAAAGTCTGCTGCAGAGAACCACGGTCTCCAGGTAAACATGCTGAAAGGCACCGATGCCCATGGGACAGCGGGTCGCGTTTGGTCTGGACATCAAAGAGGCTCAGCTGTAGGCACCGGATGAACCATATCAGAATAAGACCAGGCGAGGGTGCTCTACCTGTAAAGTCTGCTGCTTCCTGTGCAAGTGAAATGCTTCCTCTTCTGAAATAAGCCCCACTGCTAGTCTCCCTTTTCTAAGGTTTTCTAACCAAACAAGACACTATTGATTTCAACCTGGCTCCCGAATGAATGAATGAAGGGGTCAATAGATTAGGCTGGGAAAACAGGTTTCCTTCCTTTCCCCCACCAGGGAAACTCAGGTTGTGTATGTGGCTTCAGTTTATAAGAAATTAATTGAATTCCGTAATTTGATTTCCATTTCAGCTTCTGGTCTGAATTTTGAGGAAGAGAATGCTCCCTCTTGCTTTCCTCAGGCAGTTGCCTCCTTTGCCATTGCCTTCTCTCGAAGGGAGTTCTTCAGGTTATAAGATGGCTTGGGAGGTTGTGCTAAGTATTTTGTAGAAGAGAAAGGATCTCAGGTTCTACGCCTTGAATGATATATTTCATATTTTAATGAATGGCTCTACCCATCTACCCGACTGCATAAACCCAAAAGATGAGAATCTTTCTAGATCACCCCTCTCCTTCAAACTTTTACACACACACAGCTTCTAAGACTTATTGAATCCATTTCTATTCAACTCCCATGTTTCCTATTCTTTCCATTCCCTCCCTGTTATGGGTTGAATTATGTCCCTAAAAAAGGTATATTAAAGTTCAAATTCCTATATCATGGGTTGAATATTTGTGTTCCCTCCTAATTCATATGTTGAAACCTAATGCCCAATGTGATGGTATTAGTAACTGGGGGTCCTCTGACACATCCTCTCCACTGGGGCCAAAGTGACATTCCTAGAACACAAACCTTACACTCCCCTTCTTAAATTTACATTTGTTTCAGGATAAAGCCCAAACTCCTTAATATTATGAAGAACTTTAATCTAGCCTGTTTAGTTCCTGCTGCTCCTTTCTGGGAAACCTCGACTTCAGCCATGCAGGGACATCTGTCAGTCTCTCTTAAAATTTGCTTTTCCTCTGCTTAGAATACTTCAACCGCTTATTGTATAGCTCCTATACTTCCTCCAACACACAGCTCAAGATTTAGCTCCTTTTGAAAACTTTCTTTGAAAGCCCTGACCTAAGTGAAATGCCCATGTTCTGAGTATAAGATGCATACTTTTGTTATATTTCTGACCATGTTCAACAGCTATCATGGACTTTTCTAGATCCTGAGTTCTTTGAGGTCAGAGACTGCTCTGTGGCCCAATACATGGCGTATAGGCTGGCAAACAGTGGGGAATTAGTGACTGTTTGTTGAACAAATGAGTTTTAAAAATGACTGACTGAATCTCTAGTAAACTTCAGCATGCTTATTTCTCAACTGGCAATGAAGACCATCAGCTTGGGGGAAAAGGAGTCTGTCCAATCCATCAAGTTCCATGTAAACTCCAACCCTGAGCCAAGCAGCCACTCTAGGTACTGGGGATACACGTGGGAATAAAGCAAAGTCGTGCTTTCTGAAACTTCCCACTGTAAACGGGGAGATGGATAATAATTGAGTGAATAAGTAAATTTCAGCTAGAGATGTGAGGTACAAGAAATATAACAGGATACAACAACCTGTCTCAGGCTCTCCGAGGAGGTGACTTTTGAGATCAGACATGGATGATGTGCTACGTCAGAAGCAGGACATTCAGGCAGAAGCTGAGCCAAGGCCCAGAGGCAGCACCGTCTTGACAGATTTAAGTAAGAAGAGCAAGCCACGTGGAAGAAGCTGTGGCTTAGGGAGAGCGCTGGGCAAAGGCAGGAGAAGAAGCCAGAGAAGCAGGCAGTGTCCAAAACGTGGAGGGCTTTATCTGCCATGGCACGCCACTGGAATTTTCTCCATACGGTGGGCCACCAGTGGAGATGGGCCTGAGCAGGGGCAAGACATGATCTTCTCTGGCTCTCAACGGAATGCTGTGGCTTCTCCGTGGGCGTGGATTGCCCAGGGCAGAGTGGAGTTGATTAGGCTGGTGGGGTAGCTTTCACAGAAGTCCAGGAGGGAGCTGCAGGGGGCTGGGAGGAGACAATGGAGTGGGGGTGTCCAATATTTTTTGCTCTGCTAAGAGGACTACGCAGACAGGGGTCTGGGTAGGTTCCAGAGCCTTTGCTAGGGGCAGCAGGAGTCTCACTTTCCCCTAAGCCCATGGATGAGGAGGGGCCCTACTTTATTCGGTGGACTTGTGGATTCTCGGCTGGGCAGGTTTCCAGCATGGAGAAGGGTAGAGTCCAAAAGATTCCTTGATTATCATACTAGCTCTTGTTCCTTCTGTACTCCATTAAATATACATGTTGATACATACTTACATAGCCATGCGCTGCCTTCCCAAACCACCTCTGGAGCGCCCCGGGATAACTGATTTGTCTTTTCAATGTGCATTAAGTTGAGTGATTTTGACATCACATTGCCATCAATAGAGAGGTTTGACTTACAGATTATTTAGTGCTTACAACAGATCGTTGGCCACCTCCCAGACACTCTTAGCGGGCAATCTCTTATAAAAAAAACAACACATTAAATGAGGCTCACAGTGATTTCAGCATTAACTGCTGGCGTCCAGGATTTGTGCCTATTTGCGGCAGAGTTCCTGCCGTTCTTGCAGCTGCTGGTTTCATGGTTTCCACTTTATAATCACTGCAAGGGACGGGAAGAGATTGGCGGAGCTGATGATGTCCCATGGCTGACTTCCCAGCCCCCTGGAGGAGAAGGGCACCCCAGCCGGAGAGGCAGCATGGTGCCTCAGAAGGAGCGTTCAACCGTCAAAACACACAGCTCTTCCCAGCTGTGCCACCCACAAGCTGTGTGACCTTGGTGGGTCTCTTAACCTCTCTGGTCCTCAGTTTTCTCAGCTGTAAACTCAGAAAATGCTATCTACCTTACCTATTCCCATAATGATAAGAACAAGCATGCGGTAAGTAAAATGGTGTTAATATTTAAAAAATATTTCCCTCTTTATTTCCCTCTGTATGCCATTCAGGTCTGATATTCCAGGGAGGAAAAGGGCAGCTGTGCTCCTGTCACCTAGGGAGGGTGAGAGGAGGATATGGCATAGAAGTGAGTTCCCTCTAGTCAGGAGGGGGAAAGGTGCTCTTTTGGACAACAGGGGAGAAATTCACAGCGGATGAGACTTGGGGGGGGAAGGGGATATGCTACCTCATCACCTGAGCTGAGATCTGGAAGGGTGGATCCAGGAGACGATCCCCCAGTGGACTGGGAAGAGGCTGAGCATAGCTGGGCTTTCCTCTCTCGTCCATATTGGGGGGCGGGGCGGGGGGAAGAGACCACCTTGTTAGGTGCCCTGCCACCTGCAGGGGGCAGCTGGGGAAGCCTGGCATTGGTGGTTTGCTGGGTGTTGGCAGAGAGAATCCAGAAACAGAACTTGGAGAGTAGAAAAGCAGGTCTGACGAGTACCCCGAGCTCCTGGCGGGGGATGTAGCGGGTGGCTAAGAGAAGAGAACTGGTGGGTCCATGAGGAGGTGTCACCTGAGGGGTGAGAGGACCAGTTAGCAGAAGCCCAAGGGAGGAGGAAGCGAGAGGGATGGAAAGAAAACAGGTCCGAGACACAGAGCAGCTGTAGAACGTAGGCGGAGCCAGGCACAGAGGGTGGGGCAGGGTCATCACGGCTCCCCATTGCTGAGAGGAGAGACCACACGTTTCACTGGCCTGGGCTTCCACCACGGGTGCCAGATGATCCGGAGGAATGAACATCTTCCCTGCACCCCTACCATGAGAGGTACATCGGTTTCCCTCTGTGCCTCAAAGAGACTAAAGCACAAAAGAGATGGTTTTTCTTTCCATTTGGAAGTGGGGGATTTTTTCCCTCCCTTTTAGCAGGATGGGGCTTGAGATCGGCTACAGGAAATTATAAGTAACCCTAGTTGCTTGCCCCACGGTGCAGTGAATTAAATGATGGGCCCCATTCCACCAGGTAGAGGAACGGAACTTCCTTCCATGTCAGAGGTAGGGGCTGTCCTGTTCTTGAACACAAGGTCTAGCCCTCACACAGCCTCTCAAACATCCTGCCTTCCAGAGAGCTCCCTCTCAAAAGGCCCCTCCCCGAGCCTGTGGCACCCGCTATGTTAATATGATGGGGCACAATACTGCCCTGGCACATATGCATTCGTGGTCTTCCTCCCGCGAGCATTCCCAGGCAGGTTCATTGCTGCCTGCTTGCTTCTACTGCCCTGCCTGGAGTTCCAGGGAGAGGCACAGGCCAGCAAGGAGAAGCCAGGGAACTGAGCCTGAATTACACAGGAAAGGCAGCGGTAGGAAGAACCTGGAGGGCTTTTCAACTTAGGCCAGGGAGAAAAGCCCTTAACATGGTGTGGATGCTGTGTGGCTTCAGTAGTGTCTTTGGTGACTTTCTCAGAAGTTTGGTCCATGGAGCCAGGACAGAAAAGCTTTGAATTTATTTTTTCCATCTAATGTGCATGTGGCAGGATGTCGACTAGCGCCGCGCACTGAATTAGAACCCAGGTCTGCTTGCCCCTTGGGTCTGTTTCATTCTATATATTTCTTCCCTCACTCACCAATTATGATAAGTGCCATTCTTCTTAGACAGAGGCCCACTTGGCTCCCTCCTATCCACCCGTAGTCTTGGCTGCAGAGAGCATCTTGCTAACCACCCAGGTGAGGGCTGAGACACTCTGATGCAGCATTTGATCCTGGTGGATCCCGTCTCCACTTGATCTTCCAGAGCTCCGCCTGGGCCCCACCCAGGAAGCTGAGAGCCTGGGGTGGCCTTCATTTCTGTCATATCAGGACTAGGAAGACTTTAAAGCAAGTGTCACTGAGATGCCACCAGCCCTCCTGGGAAAATGCTGGAACATCATTCACCTAAGGTCTTCGCTCTTGCCATGAGCAACATCCCACTTCCCTACAGCTGGACAACGGTAGCGCTGATGGAATCATTCCTCATCCCCACCCTCCACCCTCTGTTGGTAGGAAGGTGCCCAGAGAGGCTGAGTCTATCCTTGTACTTTGAGGACAGAATCTGTGTCATCCCAGAAAAAACCCCACGCAGTTCATCGTACAGACTTTGCCAGTTGCCCTTCTAGGTAGACATACTTAATATGTCATTTACTGCTGGAAGATGAACCCATCCAATTGGTTTGGTGCTCACTGTATGCATGCATATAAGCATAACCAATGGATACAAGACACTGGGGGGGGGGCAGGTAAAGGCATGTACTGGGGGGTAGGGGAGGCTGCGGGGGGAGGTCAATGGGGAAAAAAAAAGGAGACATATGTACTACTATTTGTAATATTTCAAACAATAAAAAAATAAAAAAAAAGAAAAGCACATTATTGCTCAATGAATCTATACAGATGTCCAGGAATACACATTGGTGAATGCTTAACCCTACCCCCTACCTTCGTGGTGTAGACAAACACTCCCAGCTCTGAGTCCCCACCTGGGCCTTTGCCATTTGGCCTCCCCTCCCTCTCTGATTCCATCTGCTTCTACTCCCCTCCCCCCGTCGCTGTGCTTCAGCCACACTTGCCTCCTTTCTGTCCCTTGAATTGTCAAGTTGGCCCCTTTTTCTTGCTCCTGCCACCAGTCACTAATACATTGTTTTCTTATTATTTCACACTTTTGGAAATTATTCAATTTACTCATGAGTTTGGTCCTTATGGACTGTCTCTCCCCAAGATGATGTAAATTCCATGAGAGCAGAGACCCTGTCTAGGAGGTTTTGTTGTCCGTGAGTCCCCTGGGCACAGAGTCAGGCCCAAGAAGGTGTTCTTCTTACTATCATTTTCCCATTAAAGTTCCCTCCCTGCCTTCCTTATGTGGAGAAGTTCTCAACACAGCCAGGGAGGAGAAAAACCTTTAACTGTGAATAAGAAAGAGGTGAAGGAAGATAAACAAGACCTTCATAAAGAAGGTGTGTGTGTGTGTGTGTGTGTGTGTGTGTGTGTGTGTGTGTGCGCGCGCGCGCGCGCCACCTCTTCAAAATCCAGCCCTTGCTAAGATGTTTCTTACATTTGGAATGGGGACTTCACTTGTCTGAACTGCTTTAAAAACGCACCTGCTGGGTTGTCTGCCAAGCTTAAATGTGACACTTGGACAAATTAGCACATTGATGGCTGCAGATACAGACGTAGAGGGAAGTCTGGAATCCTAAATGCCAACCTAGCCCAGCGCCAGCTGTGCCCGGAGGCCATGACTTGGACTTGCCATGACGGCAGATGTGGGCCCCTGATGGCCAGTTCTGTACCCTCCAATGTATTAGCTCAGCCTCCTTTTGAAGGACTGCTCCCCAGCACCCACTTGACCATCTCTGGAACCAGGGGCTGTGGATTTCTTTCTTACCAGGAGCAGATGATACCCCTGGGCGTTTCTTCTCCCCAAGGTCTCTGCTCCTCCAACCCCCCACTTTCTCTTAATTCTTCCGTGGCTGATGGAAGGAGTAGGGACGGACTTGTCAGAACTGAGGCTGCCACATCCCAGCTGGCTTCTGGATGCTCTCTCTGGTCCTCAGGCCCTGCTGGCGACTATGGGCTCCACACGCCATTCCACCTGGGGCCACAAATGACTTCCTCCCATGCGTGAGAAAGCGGGAGCTGAGGTGAAAGTTTTATGTGTGCGATGTGGACACCATAAACCAGAACCCTGGCAGGATCTAAATCTGTGAAGTGCAAAGGGAATTCAAATACCAAGCCAGCCGTGCAGGCAGGCAGCCCTGACGCTCCGGAGTGTTCGTCTCACACTAACAGCTTGCACATTTATATTATGGTACTGGAAGCAGTGAGCAGAGGAGTGGAAGGTGTTAACAACTACTGCAAAATATTTCTTTAAGGATACATTTCCTCCATTTCCTCTCAACATAAATTCTGACAACACAAATGTAGTATTTATCCACGAAATCATGTATCTGGGAGGACTGCTTTTAATTTATGGAATGATTTGGAAAAGCAGCCCTTTAATCTATACTGGGATAAGTTGGTTAATGCGATGTAATTAGCAGGGTAAATTATTTTCATAAGGACAGGGTTTAAGGCACAAAACCAGCCCATTGCAAATGAACACCTTCTATTCTGCTTGGTGCCAGAAAAATGGGTTCCACTGCTCTCCTTTAAACAGACACACACGTGCTCTTTCTGGGATTATTAAAAGTCAAACTTAACTCCTCTGGCTTACCTGCGACTCCTGGAAGGACGCTAACTGAAGTGGGAAGGGGAGACAGGAGGACAGAATGGTCTTTGCCCGCTCAGACATTTCTTGGCTCAGGGCCACTGCCTGTCGATTGTTTGGGTGGCTGAAATAGAAGCTGTCTTCTCTGTTTTAGTCCAATAATAACAATGGTGGTCCCATGAGTGAATGCCCACTCTGTGTGAGGCCCTATAATGGGCAAGTATTTTTAGATACATGATCTTATTTGCTCATCACAAGACCCAGCAGGTGTATTAACCTTTTTTTTCACAGAGAAGAAAACTGAGGTCAGAGAGGTAAAATGATATATTTCCAGTCAAACAGCTGGAAAGTGATGGAGCCAAGATTTGAACCCAGGTCTTTTGCTGCCGAATTGAATGTACTCCGTAGGCAATGCTGCCTGTACGCTGAGTTGCTGCTGCCCATGCGTGACTGCAGCTAAAAGCGAGGGCCATTCCTCCCCTCGGTGCACCCCTCCTGACCTGTGAAGCTGGATTTCCTTAGACCTTGACTCAATCCTAGGAACACTGTCTATGTTCTAGGGCTTTGCTATTGATGAATCCTTTTGGACATTTCATACAGACTCCCAGAATGTTACAGCTATAAGGGACCCAGTTGAACCTTCTAATTTCAAAGATGTTGACAAAAAAAGTGTCAGGGGGCTTTTCCCTGGCAGTTTTAGAACCCAGCCACACTGCTCACCTTGACACTATGAGTTCTCTCCTTTCACTCCTATTATTTTGATTTTATCCCCAAAATTTCTCCTTTGAGGAAAGTGTGGAAATTACTGCTATCAACCTTGAAGAAGTGGAAGCCCAGAGGAGCAACGTTTACATAGTTATACAATCATGGAATACTGGTGGAAAGGTTCAAAACTGGACCTGTAGATACTACCCAAAATGCTCAAAGAGGATTCCTTGGAGCAGGGGCACTGCACAATCATTTAGTCTGGCCCTGCCAAGGCATTAGGGAGGAGCTAATTAAGTGTCTGACCCAATACGCAGATTAATTTTTAAGTTGATAATTTTGTATGGCCCATGAATGATGGCATAAATATCCAAATGGCCCTTCGCAGAAAAAAAGGTTTCCCACTCCTGCCAGAGTCGCAGGTGTTTATAAAAAGTAAGATTAATGCCTTTCACAAACCAGCTTCACAAACACAGTCAGATCTCCTCTCCAACTACCAGATAAGCATGCACCACCCACCTCTATAACAGCTACTGCTAACAGTGTATAATGCAGAGTGCTAGAATGAAAAATGAAGGAAGAAATTCTCCTTGCTCCATCCCAAATGGATAATGTGGGAGCCATCACATAGAGCATGGCCCAAGAGTCGCCTCAGAGTCCTCATAAATCCATTTCCCTCCACTTGGGTGGCCCCTCTGGAGTGTTTTTAGGGTTAAGCCAACCTCCTGGTATCCCCAGAAGTTCTAATCCTGTGTCCCGGGGGAATGAATCGGAGGAGCCTGACCACCAAAGCGATCTCTTTTTGACTTGACCTTTGTCTTGACCTTTGACTTGAACGTATCAGGCATCCCACTCATTGCTCGGGAATGTGGAGGCCAAGCCATCTTCCCCAAGGTGTCCTTAGGTCCTGGGAGCACTTTTATTCTCATGGCACTGTGGGCCAGGAGAGAGGAGGGATATGTGCAAATCTCCCAAGAGGGCCTGCTCCATGGAGGATAGAAGACTTCTTCCTAACATAGCATGCACCTCTCCTCACTGTCCCATCTGCAAGGAGGGAAGGATTGAGGGTGAGGGAGACCCCAAAGGTTACATCCAGGCTGCTCAAAAGTGACATGTTTCAGTAGAAAATTGGACATTATTTTGCACAGTATCTTGAATAATAATGACGTCTTTCAATGGCTGCCATCTTTGTAACCAGCACTGTATTTTATAAGCTTTATCACATTTGCTACTAGAGAAAACTGTCTCACTTGACAGATGAGGAAACTGAGGTTGAGAGAAGTGAGGCAACCTGGCCCGTGTTCACACAGCTAGTAAGTCGCAGAGCCAGGACTCAAGCACGGTCTATCCATAATAACACAAATAACGCCAGAATTAGTTATAAAGTTTAAAAAATATTTTTGGGCAGGCTGGAATTTGTTACATCAATTTTGCTAGATGTGATTGCAATCCCAAACCCAGAGTTGATCCTATCTTCCCCATTAGCATGAAGTTATATAGCTAGACAATGGGGGAGTATTTTTTGGTAAAGTAGGACTACCCTAGCTACTCAAAAGATAATAACACCAAAATTATCATCACAAAACAAAACGGGCAAAGGACAAGAAGAGATGACCCACAAAATAAGGAATCCCAATGGATGAAAAAAATGTTCAACCTGACTTGTAGGTGGGGGAAAAAAGCACAAATTAAATCAGCTACTATTCCTACTGCCTTGAAACCTAGAAAAGGATATTAATCATAAAAATTCTAATTCCCAGTGCTGGGGGACATTAGAAAAACATTAAAATGCTCTACTCCCTTTAGTCAGCACCTAAAATTTTCACCCAAGAAAATAATCATGGTTGTGACCAAATATTTTTAAAAGGATATTAATTATAGTGTTGCTTATAATAATACACATCTTAAAACCATTTAAATGTTTAACAATATGCATAAGTTAATAAATTATGGTACATGTATATAATGATGTACTGTGTAGCCTGTAGACATTAAAAATGATTTTGTAGACGATGATTTAATGACATGGGAAAATATTCATGATCTATTGCTAAGGAAACAATTTCTGAAAAAATAAAAATAGAGAGATAAATATATGCCTAGAAAAAAGCAAGAAGAACAAACATGCAATATTAATAGTAAAACAAATTGTGGTTGTTATTCTGTTCCTTCCAGGCATTTTTAAAAATTTCTACAATAGCCACATTTTTGTTTATATAAAAAATACTTTTCTAAAAGGATAAAGAATGAAGATTAATGACTCTAATAGGCAACGGGACTCCTTCATTCTGTACAGGACAATCCGTTCCCCTCTGCACCTCTAAGGCAGACAGGAGGGGGATGTTCATTGTTAGCTCAATGGCCAATATGGATGTGGCTGAGCCTTTGAGCCAGCCTTTTGCAAGCTTGCACGCCTCCAGCCAGTGAGCTTCCCAACACACATCCCAACTGGTGACCTCCATATCGCTGGGGAAGTACTCCACATAGCCTAAGCTTAGAAGCCTCTGACACTAGAGGCATGCACTGGATGGAGGGTGTTGCAAGCAGCACTCCATAAAACACAAAACATGAGCTCGGAGAGAAGGCGCTCTCTGTCCCCACTGCTTTCCTGTGTCCGCGGCTTCCCAGCCTCTAACACCGAATGGCAGCTCTGCCCTGCACTTCGAGGAGAGAGGCTGGCTTCAGCCAGCTCCTGCTCACAGGCAGGGCATCACACTGGGCTGGAACACTTGAGGTGAATTATTCAGTTATGATCTTTATTAGCTGCTTTTAATCACAATAATGAACTAATACAGCAGTACTTATGCTTGGGAAAGTCAAAGAGGATCCATTAAAAATCTAATTAAAAGCCAGTCCTTAAGAAGAATCATGGCTTATTTATCTCACTATTAGGTAATATAAACTAGTGAACTGTGCAGCTTGGAGATTTTCCACCAGTCGGGCTGGTAAGGACTATTCCCTGTTCAGCTCTAACAGTGCAATAAATCTTGCTTTAAGGGAACTCTCATTATGTTTTGAGATGAGAGACAATGAGGGAGGGAGGAAGAGGGAGAGAGAAAAAAATGTTAATAATGTTTCTTCATTTATTATCTTGCCATTTTTCAAGAAAAGGGCACATATATGTATTTCCATAGAAAAAAGGATGAAGAGTAGTGTGTTGGCAATAGACTTTTGGAAATAGATTGTGGTTAAAAAATTACCTACAATGGGTCAGACATTGAGCTATCAGGGGTCCTCAAACTTTTTAAACAGGTGGTCAGTTCACTGTCCCTCAGACCGTTGGAGGGCTGGACTATAGTTAAAAAAAAAACAACTATGAACAAATTCCCATGCGCACTGAGGGCCCGGGACGAGTTGGCTGCTAAGCAGGACAGGCAGCAGCACCCGGCGGGCCGGATAAATGTCCTCGGCGGGCCGCATGTGGCCCGCGGGCCGTAGTTTGAGGACGCCTGAGCTAGATGCTGAGGTAAAGAGATGAAAGGAAAAGGAAAATAAGGCCGGCCACTCCCATGAAGCATGGGATGAAGTCAGAAGTCAGTACTGATCACCAGAGGGACTTGTTTAAAGTTGGCTACAAGTTTTATATACGCTGAGCTTCCTAGTGTCCAAAGCAAAGAGAGATACAAAAGTCCAAAATGTACCAATTGTTATATAGAAATAGAGTCCTTTTGGCAACCAAAGGCTGAACGGATGTCTTCAGGGAGTCCCCCTAAAACAACGTCCCCGACAATACACTTAGAGAGGCCATAGCCTGGCCTGCTTCCCATGATGCCATGGGCATGTCATGCTCCTCGTGATGCCCCTTGTTCAGCAACAGCTACTCTCAAAGGCCTGACGGAAAGAGGTCCAAGTCCCGAGGTGTCTGACGAGACAGCAGGGAGGAGACTTTCGATGGCAGAGCACGTGTGTATGACGCACACACAGCCAGCCCAGCCGGAGAAGCTTTGCCATGGGGAAACTCCTAGTAAACATCTACATTTTAAAAGCCTCAAAAAAGGGGTGCAGAATCCTCTGGTTATGATCCCACAGGAAATGGTTACCTTCTGAAGTAGCAGTAGCTCAGGGGAAATTCCATTTCAATTAATAAGTCTGTTTTTAGCCTCCACAACATACAGGAGGCTGAGTGGAGAGGCGCAAACGCTACTCCAATAGAGTAGAAGGCACAGAGAGGAAATGACAAGACCAGCACTACCCTTTCCTGACTAACGAGACATGGGCCACGTGCTTGATGCAAATGCTCTCAATTAATCCTCACAACAACCCTTAGAGGGAGATACAACTACCATCCCCGGCTGACAGAAGAGGCACAGAAATCCTCAGTGTCAGAGACGGGAGCTGAATGCGAACCCGACCCCAGAGACCATCCGACACGGCCAGGGCTGTCTTTCAGATGCTCCCAGACACCTGGCTGGCAGGAGGACATGTGGAGAGGAGGGGCCACTGGAGGCCCCAGGAAGCGAAAGGCAGGAGATGTGCAGTCAGTGGCTCTTGGGGACCAGCGTCAGCAGGAGGAGCAGTGGCATGGAAGGTTCATTCAATCTCCCTTTGTCCCAGGGGCAGCTCTGAGCACTGACCATCTACCAGGTCCACTTCACAGGAGAAAGGGGGCCCCTGCCCTCGGTCCCTGAGGAACTCAGACCTGTGGGAATGGTCCCAGGGGGCTCGGGAGCCTGGGGGCTTAGCATCCTGTATGTGCAGGACGATTATTACAGGTAGAGGCGAAGGTGTGATGGAGCATGGCCTATTGGGGGTTTTGTAAGAGGAGATGGGAGAGGAAAACAGGGACAGGGTGAGGAGGCAAGACAAGCAGATGGAGTGAAATAAAAAATAAAGGAGTGTGGAGAGTGTGTAACTCACGAGGACAGAGAAGCAAGCAGACACCTGTCGCGTCCATAAACAAATCTGGGCTTTATTCTAGAGCAGTGGGGAACTTCCAAAAGATTTAAAGTGGGATGGAGTCAAGGTCAGATTGGGATTTGAGAAAGGTCACTCTACCTTCATACGGAGGAGGCACAGGAGGGTGGGCTGGAGACAGGAAGCAGAACAGGCCAGGCAAAAGGTTATGGGGCATGAAAGCGGGCAGCGGCCATGGAAATAGACAAGGAAGGACAAAGGAGAGAGACAGCAGGAGGGCAGACAGTTCTAGCAGATGCTGTGCTGGGTAAGATGGGAGGTCGGAGCACATTCCTAGGTACTGACTGAAGGTGACAAGTGACTCTGAAGGAAGAGAAGCCTCTAGGGGGGTGGCAATGGGGTATTTGTGGGGCTTGCGGTGTATCCAGGTGATGCAGTGAGGAGGTAACATGATGTTGCTGGGGTTCAGGGAGCATCCCAGGGGAGTAGCCACGGCGCACTGCAGAGACGCCCCTGGAGAGGAGACTGCCTCCGCTGTGCCCAGGACGGATGTCTCACTCTGCTTCTGGCCCAGGGGAAGACACTCTCCGATCGCCACATATTCTGTGCTGGGTATACTCTCAGTTGTCTTCTGGCACTGACCCTATGTTCCACAGGGGACTCAAATTGGAGTATTTCTCCTAAAACTCTCACCAGGGAAAAGCAAAAGGCAAACTTGAACTAATTGCTCCGCTGGCGGAATGACCTTTAGAAACAAGTCTGAACTTTGTCAGCGTGCTATCGGTATTTCCATCAGGAAGTATTTCAACCAGCGAATGTTTGCCTACTGGGAGGACCAAGTGTTCGATTCAGCGTCAGGGTTCCTGTGCTAATCTGACCTTCTGAGGTATTTAAAGATGCAAAGGCCAGATTCATCACTTGAGTTCCCGTACCCGTCACGTGAATGCCAGTGAGCTATGTCTACCAACACAGGCTGAGATTTTTCTCTCCCCTTTCCTCCAAAAAACAAGCCCACGGTCCTCACTTTCAAACTGACCTCACAAACTGTTAGGACCCTGAGCTGCTGAGCCTCCTCAGTCATCACCGGTCATCTTCCTTAAAAGGTGGCGGGTGTAGCAGGAGATGCCTGGGCTCTGGGGCCGGCACCCTGGGCTTGAATCCTGGCTTCACCACTTCCTAGCTGTGCGTCCTTGAGCAAGCTCCTTAACTTCTTTAAGGCCCAATTTCCCCATCTGTAAAATGCAGTTAGTAAGAGAACTCACCTTCCAGGTAAGGTAGCTAGAAGGCCAATATGACATCACTGCCAGTGGCAGTTTGATTTTTAAAAAATATGTATTTTATTGATTTCAGAGAGGCAGGGAGAGATAAAAACACCAATGATGAGAGAAAATCATTGATCAGCTGCCTCCTGCAAGCCCCCTACTGGGGATCCAGCCCGCAACCTGGGCATGTGCCCGGACCGGGAATCAAACTGTGACCTCCTGGTTCATAGGTCGCCGCTGCTCACCCACGGAGCCGCGCTGGCTGGGCTGGGTAGTTCGATTTTGATATGTGTAGCCATCGTGATCGAAAAGTCGTTCCTACAGTAATCACAGGGAAGGTGCGGTGTTAGCGTCAGTCCCTGATGGGGGCCCACCAGCTGACGTGAACCAGGGGCTGTGCTTGTTTTTCTTCTTTAGAAACAGAAGCAACAGCTAAAGTCATTCCTGCACAACCCAGGATCTCCAGCTCTACTTCCCTGCTCACGGCAGCCGCGGCAGGAGCAGTCCAGGGTTTAATTAAACTCTTGTTTTGTGTCCAGGGAAGGAGGAGAAAGAGCCTTGGAGGGAAAGGTAGTTCATAAAGCGCTGATTACCGGGTGGAGGCGCACAGAGTGACAAATGGCTACGCGCTGGAGGAGGTATTGGAAGAGGGCTTGTTCTCGCTCTGAAGTTTTCTCCAGGCCATAGTCCCTCTGATGGAGCTGCGTGCCTTTCACACTCTCATTCCTCCTGATTACACAGGCCTCCACATCAGGGGACCTTCTGGGGCAGCCCGGTGACAGCACATCTTGCTGGGGGTGAGCCCAGAATCCAGGATTGGAACTGAAACTCGCTGTCCCATCTCTTTCCACCGCAAAGGCTGTGTGCTCTTGAGTTACCACCATGACTGCCTTGGCTTCCTGTGTAGGAATTAGCCCCTCATGCCTTCTCAAGTCCCATACGGGCAGTTGGGAGGGTGGGACCTGGCAGGCAGAGGACAGGTATTGGGTCATTATGGTCAGAGGAGAAAGGGGGGAAGTGACAGGTGCAGGTTCTCGGAATGTCGCAGGGAAACACTAGAAGGTAACAAAAGCAGCCTTTGATGTTTCCTGGATCTAAGTTGGCTTGAGTTGGGGCTAGAACAATAGCTCAGTTTTGATCTGCAAAGAACCAAAGAGTCCTTTATTAACAGGCGTTGGAATTACTACCTCCAGACTCCAGAAAACATCAAGAGGGAGAGGCGGTGGCCCTCACATGAAAATACTGTATCAAGACGGAGCGCTTGCTGCAGTGATGGCATGTGGTGGTGCAGGGGACAAGTCGTTTAGGAGCGGGCCAGAGAAGAGCAGAGAATGACAACCGTGGAAAAGAAGAACGTTATTGAGAGCTGTGCTCCAACTGGCCCTGTGCTTAGTGTTCTGCACGCAGCACCCCCTTTAACCCTCACAGCAACCTAGGCAGCCGAGGTGTGCCCCAAGGCTGGCAGGCACCGTGCTCTCCTGCGTCCTGCACCACACAGATCCAGACAAGGAGAGTGACAACTGCACGGGCACTGCCCTGGGGGCGGGAGACCTGAGATCAACCCTCCACTCACTGCCGTGTGACCTTGGAGAAGTCACAGCAGCTTCCTGAACCCCAGATACCTCCCTCTTGTACCCAACGAGGTTTGCAAATATCTGCTGGCCCTTCCCCAAGGGGCTGAGAGGAGCAAATGACCTACAAATGTACGCCTCGGTATAGAATCAGCTCTCCCATTAAGTACATCTCCTCGCTCCGGCTTCAAATGGTCTGTGATGAAAGGTGAGTACAAATGAAGATGTGACTTATTCAAGGCTAAAGTGTCTCGGCGCAAACGGAGCCACCGTGCTGAGTCCAGTCTGCCTGGAGAGGTTTTATCATCCTGACACAGCCACACAGAGAGAGGGTTAGGGATGTTTCTAGATTCCAGCGGGGCAGGGTCAGCACAGAGCAGCGGGAAGATAAAACTCACACCAGGGCATCTCCGTAGCTGAGTCACTGGCTGGCCTCAGGTACAACCCTGGTGTGAGCACCTGGACGCTCTTCCTGCCACCGCCTCTGGCCCTTCGCAGCCTCCATCACCCACCCTCTTGTGCAGCAGAACTACCCTCAGTAGCAACCCAAACTGCTCCCATGAAGGGCGCCTGCCTCTCATGGAAACGCTGCTGGTCCCCGCAGCAGGTCCTAGCCTACCTGGAACACACAGGTGTCCTCAGGTGGCCAGAGGGCTCAAGCAATGATTACAGCTCATTCATCTGATATTTATTGGCAAACTAGAGGCCCGGTGCACACAATTTGTGCACTCAGGGTTGGGGGATGGGGTTCCTCAGCCGGTCCTGTGCCCTCTTGCAGTCCGGGAGCCCTCGGGAGATGTCTGACTGACGACTTAGGTCCGCTCGCCAGCTGTGAGCCTGGCTTCTGGCTTAGCAGCACTCCCCCTGTGGGAGCGCACTGACCACCAGGGGGCAGCTCCTGTGTTGAGCATCTGCCCCCTGGTGGTCAGTGAGTGTCATAGCGACCAGTTGTTCCACTGTTTGGTCGATTTGCATATTAGCCTTTTATTATATAGGATGCTCACACAGTGCAGGGAGCACGTAAGGCACTAAAAATTCATCCTTCAGACCTGATACGAGGCTTGTAAGGCTCTTTTCTTACACTGCTGCCCCTGGCCGAGCCCCCAGGTCACCTGGTTCTCCCTAGGGGTGGGGAACTCCATCTTCTAATTCTCCTGCACTTCCAGAAGGACCAGCACATTAAAGGGCAGGGCGGGGCTTGTGTACTTGATGGGCACCACTATAGGCAAGCACAACCCTGCACACCTCCATCCTTCCAACATTTGGGGAACTCTCTGCATTTGGAGACTTGGTGAGAGACAGAGCCCCTTTCTACAGGAGAACCAGACAATGCCAGAGAGGTGCTGCCTACACTCCCTTGCAGTAACAGTAGGGACCGCCCTGAGGCTCTAACCGTCAGGTGGCACTGATCCCCAGGGAGTGAGGAGTGGGCTCAGGCAGATCCCGGGAGTGAGGAGTGGGCTCAGGCAGATCCCGGGGAGTGAGGAGTGGGTTCCATGAGAAGTGGGGATTTGGAGGAATGTTTTCCAGGGATTGAGCCAGATGGAGTTCAGGGCAGTGGTGGCTGGAGGGGCAGTACGGTGCACCACCCAGTGTGGGTAGCAGTGTGCCATCAAGGGCAGGTCTCCAGGGTGATGGGTGTTGTTCTTGGCTGGGAGGGCTCGAGGTCTCATTTTCCATGTCTCAGCAGTTCTTTAGGCCCTTGATATCATTGTTAGAGCATTCCTTTTCTGCTAAAATCAGAGACTAGGCATCCTGGGTGATACAACAAATGACCCAGATAATAATGATGGTGACTATTTATTGACTATTTCTACATTCCAGGCATTGTCCCAAAGTTTATTATGTAAGAACTCATTTACTTCTAAAACATACTCTGTGAAGCAAATGCTACCAGTCACCCAGTTTGACCTGAAGAGGCAGGTAGGAGAGGTAAGGAACTTAGCAAAGGTCTCCAGAGTCACCCTGCCCTCCTGCCCCCTCCTAAGAAGCAGGTGTAAGCATGGAATTCGGGGTTCCAGTCCCCATGCTCGGGGCTCCTCACTTCTCCTTTGTGTTTGGACCTGGGGTGAGCCTTCTTCAAGGGGAAACATTTACATCATCAGGTGTTCTCTGTGGAGGCTGAAATCTCTCCCAGAGGGACCAGAGGGTGGCCTTTTCCCTAGGTCAGCCTTGTGACAAACAGCTTGAGTGGGGGCTCAACCTGGGACGGGCCCCATAGCTCCTTGTGTCCAGAGCCACCTGAGGGGCGTGGGGCCCTGGGACCAGCTGGAAATGTCACTGCTGACCTCTGAACCACATCCCGAGATGGACTAAGTAGGCTGAGCACTGTGCAGACAGAGTGGTTCTCTGACGCAGGAAGCCCTTCGCAGGGCGCCACTGCTGGGAAGTCGGCTATAAACACAATCTATCACCCCGAGGCTCTGCTTTGGGCCGGGTCATGATCCTTCACCTGGGAGTGACTAATGGTCTCTTTCTCGCTCTAATTTTGGACCAGACACTTCGGGGGGATCATTAGGTTTGACATTTCAGTCCTCTTTTCTCCTTCACAATCAAGTCTAAAGTAACCGTGACTCAGGTAGAGGTGGGAGGAAGGGGGGGACCTGTTGACAGAATGACTGTCCACAACTTAATTATTAAAAATGGACGTGTCACTATAAAGATATTAAAAGTAATTTAAAACAATAAGAACACTTCGCAGGTGTACTTTCCTCAGGCCGCGTCTTTGTTCACACAGCAAGCGTGCTGCCTGGCTTGCTGTGCCAACTGCCAATTGTGTCCTCTCACGCACACAGGATGGAGGGCAGGTCTGCAAGGTGCAGAATGCCAGGCAACCTCGTTTTACCTTCTGGGAGCATGGTTTGGGGACCTATCTTCATTTTGCTTCCCCCATGGGCACTGTGTCCTGTGCATTCGCTACCTGCTCTGTCCCCGGCATGCACTGCTTCAGCTGAATCACATCAGGGTACAAAGTACATGGTAGGCGATGTCCAAGTGGAATGACTTCAGGGGCCCAGTTCCGACCCAAACTGGCCAGAAACAGCAGAATAAGGTGGGATTTTAAAGCAACAAATCCAAAACCCTCCTTTTCTTTCCTCTTGTTTCTGCGACTTCATATTCCTCTTCTGTCTATTTTCTTTGCTTCTCTTTTCATCTCCACCCTCAAATTTTATACCATTTTGAATCTCATGTATGCCAGGAACTCTGCCTTCACAAATAGATTTCTCCTTGAATACACACCACCAATAAATGAATGTTTTTATTCCCGTCTTACAGACGAGGAATCTGAGACCCGGCACAGTCAATGGCCAAGTGGAAATCACAGACCCGTGTGTGACAGGAGGCTGTCCGCCTCCAAACCCTTCCTCCTTCACCACCACTGACCTCGTCCTCCCTCCCTTGTCCTCCCGCCGCCCTTCCCATCACTTTCCTTTCTTTACCCTCCCCCCTCTCCTTCTAAGGAGCATGCCTAAAACAGAAACGGAAAAGGGAACATGCAATGAATATAACTGGGCTAAGGGTTTTTACACATAGTATCTCAATAACTAATTCCAGCAATTCAATAAGGTAAACCATATGCATTCACTCCAATAGATACAGGTAATGGACACTAATGGTGTGACAGATATCATGTTAGATGCTCTGAGTAGAATAAGTTAAAAATAAAAAGACCCAATTCTTGCCCTCAAGTTCCTTATAGTCTAGCAGAATCTCCCATTACCATTTGTTTTCAAAATTAAAGAAACAAAGGCATAAAGAATGAATTCGCCTCCTCCTTGTCATAGTTCACACCCAGCAACCTTCTTTTGGACTCCAGATTCCAAGCTTTCTAATGGCACAAAATTCTGGGCTATCAGAAAAAAAACAAACAGGAAAGAAAAGAGCGAAGGAGAGAGAGGTGGGGGGAGAGAAAAGCAGATCCTTGGCCCCCATCCCGCTGTGTCCTAGGCCATGAGTCACTGTGAATTCCTTCCTTTTCCAGCTGTGCGGGAACAGCCTTCCAGGGGCCCCCGGCTTTGAGGCCGGGGGTTTGCCCAGGTGGTTGTGTAAACCCGAGAATTACAGGGTGAGGCGTGTCACTGTGCACCTGCCTCCTTTCAGCTGCTTTGTTTGGGCTTCCACAGCCCCTAGCTGAACAAAGAAGCTTTACTTCGCACCCTTGGTCTCCCCACGGAGAGACTCTCAGCTAAAGGGAAGACTCCTGCTGACCTGGGCCAGGGAGCAGAGCAGAGAGGATCCCGGGCTCTGAGGGCCCACAAGACGATGGCGATGTTACTGAGAGTCATGATGACAGCATTTGACATTAACGGAGCTTTTATGTGCCAAGCACTGTGCTAAGCGCTGTTACATATGCATTTACCCACATGAATGATTCTGTGAGGCAGGTACCATCATCATGCCCCGTGAAGTCTGGGGCTGGGTGACGTGACATAACTTGAGACCACGTCAGCAGGTGACGGACCTGGGGCTGGGCCGCGGAACCTGCACATGCACCGCATTGCCGCCACCCCCACCCCACACCCCGTTTCTCTGGAGAAAGCTGTAACACAGGAGGCAGGCGCTCAGCGAATATCAATTTCCTCCTCTCTTTTTACAGCATTTCTGGGGAAGTTGTTGTTCACAAATCTCTCCATTCTACCCTACAGCCCACTCTGCGGTGAGATAGGGAGACGTCCGTGTCTCTCCTGCCTCAGCTGATCATGGAGTCCTCAGGCCAGCTGCCCCCAAATGTCACCTCTGTGCTGCAACAGGCTTTCCCTGCTACTCCCAGATCCCCAGGTGATTCCGGGGCACGTTAACCTTGAAGAACCACTGCACTAGAGACCATTTGGGTTTGAATTCTTGGAACAACCATTTATCATATTTCATGGTTTTAAAGAAAAAAAAAACACACCATAAAAAGCCAGGCACCCTGGAGGAGCTGACAGGCAACCTCTGACCTGTGGCTCAGGATAGGAAGGAATGCACAGCCAGCTCTGTGGCTTGGACTGCCCCCTCCCCCACAACGGCTCCCCTCCCTCCTGGCTGTGTGGACTTGTAAATGGCCTGAGGAGAGAGGGGGAGGGCAGGAGAGGGCTCTGCACAAGTCACAAAGGGCCTGGGCCAGGCCTGGTTCGCCAGGTGCCTGCCACTTACAGGAAAACTATTTTCTCAGGTTGAAGTTTACCTCCTGTTCTGGGGACCCCCTGGAGGGGTTGATGCCTTTCTCTTTCATTAAACAAGGGTAGGAGGTGCTCAGTGGGGTGGATGGAGCCGGGAGGAGAGGGGAGGGGGGGAGGGTTTCATGTCATGCAGGCAGGGGGCCAGCTGGGCCTCGCTTCCCAGCTTGGGCCAAATTGAGCCAGAGAGACCCTCAGGTTCATAATTCATCTTAATGAAGGGCCTCTGTAAACCTGCCATGCCCTCGGGTTTCGGCAGGAAGCTCCTGGCCGTTCTGCTGACACGGGTCCCCAGTTGTGCAGGTGCTAACGGGTCCTTTCCTCCAGGGGGTTTTATGGCCTGTTTTGCAGTGACTGAATGCTTCTGAACATCTCCCATCAGGGCCTCAAGGAGAGGGGATGCTGCTCTGAAGGGCCTGCTCTGGGAAGGTCCCAGAAGCCACTAGAAGCTCCTCCAGCAGCAGCAGCAGCAGCAGCAGTACACATCCTGTTCAGCAGATAGCTCGAGGGGGCGTCCCAAGTGGGAAGAGGCAGTTTCAGTAGGAGGCTGGCTAGAATGAATTTTATCCAAGGCAGCTAATAGCACCCCAAATTTACAGAAAATTCACCCTAGGCCAGACCCTGCACTGTGCTTGTTTACGTACACTGTCTCCCTCCTCCCGAAAGCATGCCTAGCAGCTCAGGATCTCAGCTGAGGAAACGGAAGCTCAGAGTGGCTGAGTGATTTGCCCAAGGCCACGCAGGTGGCGAGGTGCAGAGCCAGCATTTGAACACAAATGCCACACATCATGTAATGATTAGTGTACAAAGTAATACGCATTAGGTTTCCCTTTTAACGTAAATACTCTGTCAGGTCCTAATTACTGATGCATTTTGCAGATGAAGACAGAGCTCAGAGAGGCATAGGATTTGCCCAAAGTCACACAGTCACTGTCCACAGTGAGTCCTTACTAGTACTCTGCAGCCTGTGGCCATTCCAGCAACTCAGTTCTTGAGTGGAGCACTCCGCTGAACCAACCACCACTTCCCGTGCTGCTTAAAACCCTCCTCCTCCTCCTCTAGCTTCATTCTATTTCCCCAGATATTCCCAAGGACGCTCACAGATGCGGGAGATACACAGCTTATGTTTTAGGCTCTGAATTTTTTATTTTAATCTACAGAGCTTCCAGGTTTCATTTTTGGCCAAAGATCCAGTTAAGATAATGTTGGCGTAATTATTTTTTATACTGTATGTCCCACTCATTTCCAAAAGAGTAATGCGATGGTTTATTTAAAAAGTAACATGCAGACCTCTTCCACCACCCTATAAACTTCACAGGGGTGGATGTTTGTCTAGGGACTCTCTATGTCCCGTTCTTCCCACCGCAACACTTGGGGTCTGGGGAAAGTGTGTGTGTGTGTGTGTGTGTGTGTGCAGAAAGGGAGAAATGACTGCTCCAGGACTGGCAACCGTGGAAACGTGGAGAAATGAGCACTTTCGATGTGGTGATGTTTAACACCTCTTTCCTCTAAGACGCGCTGTTTATCGTTACCATCTGATCGGTACCTTCATCAGCAACTGCAGGCAATTTCCTCCTCTTTCAGCTGAGTTCACTCCCGCTCCTTCCTGGCCTCCATAACACCAGCCACACAGTCATTGATGAATTGTGTTCCCAGCAGCCAGTACAGGGCATATCCACCATGTGAACTTGCCTGTTTGTCTTTGAAAGGGGCCAAAGTTTTGTCTTTTGGGATATTGATTTCTAAGCTGGTTATTAAGAAACAAAAGGTGCAGACAGAAGCTCCACCCTTTCCTGCCTCAGAGTCAGAGGGAAAGGCCTACTCCAGGGAGGAAATCGTAGGGTGTTTGCCTTAGCCTAATTTGAATTAAGCATGGGAGACAGGGAGGTGCTGTTTACTAGACCCATCAGTGTCCCACTGAAGCAAAAATTTACCTGCCATGTAGGTTCCCACTCTTCCTCAACTACCTGTAAATTGCCTACTTCCTTTGAAATGGCAGGCCCCTCCCCCCCATTTCTACTTTGTCCAAAATGACATATATGCTCAATTATACATCACTATCTTTAGAATTTTCATGTTTATGTGAATTCCCCATGCACACGTATTCAAATTTGATTTTCTCCTATTAATCTGTCTCTAATTAATTTGATTTTTAGTCCAGCTAGAAGAACTTACAAGGTGGGAGGAAAAGCATTTGGTTTTAGCCCCCACATCTCACAGTTCCAAAGCAAACGGAGTGATCACAGAATCAGATAATTTGGTTTTCATGGGATAACTACCATATGTGCCATAACTTAACCAAATAAGAACCTGGCTCCTTTGGTTGGTGGTAAGAAGCCCTCTCTCTCAGTACTATTTGGAACCAACTGATCGCCCCAGAGAGGGAAAAGGACACACAGAGCCGCCAAACCAAACTAAGCTCATCATTGACCCTACTTCCATATACATTATGTCAGTGCATATGATGATCTAGATATGTGTGAAGATGGGTGTACGTGCAGGAGGGGCACCTATATCTGTTTCTTCAATAGAATTGATTTATAGAAAAAGACTCTGGGTTAACTGGGATCTTAAAGCTTGGTCAATCTAACACCCCTCTCCCCTCCGAAGCACATATACCCAAAGATGAAGTGGCAGAGAAAAGATTAGAACTTCAGCAAAAGGGGGATGGCGTTCAGTGCCACCAACATGCCTTAGTTAAACTTAACACAGTCCCAAGCTGAGGAGATCTGGGGGGCAGGCTGGCAAACAGGAAATTGCCCCGTGAGCTCCTGCTCTTCAAAGGGGAGCCTGGGCCCTGTGTTTGTCAGAGAGTTTACTTAGGCCTCTCTGTGCATCAATCTGGGCTCAGCAGGGAAGACCAAACACTGTCAGGGCTGGAGTCAGCCATCACCAGCCTCTGGCAAGGAGAGGGCATTGCTCAGAGCCCTGTGTGCCAGGGAGCTGACATGCCAGCCACCCTCCAGGAATTTGTCTTTCCATTCCCAATTCTTAATGCCCTCTGGGAGAGACCTAGACTTCTAGTGTGCTGGGCAATGAAGGAGGCACCCACCTGGAGCACAGGGGTCCCTCCTGGTTCCCTGAGCTGCCTCAAGTAATGACCCCCATCTCTTAACGGCCCTGTGTCTTGCTTCTTGGGACTTGCCCCTCTTGGAGAGCAGTCTCCATCTTACCAATGCTCATGCCTGGCATTTGTTCTTTTCCAAATGTGTGCTTATTTGGGTGTGAGAATAAATAAAAAAGGAGTCCCAGAATCCTCACTGCTTTTGTTTCACGTGTGTGTGTGTGTGTGTGTGTGTGTGTGTGTGTGTGTGTGTGTGTATACTGAGAGAGAGGGCTTCTTACCACCAACCAAAGGAGCCAGGTTCTTATTTGGTTAAGTTATGGCACATATGGTAGTTATTCCGTGTGTGTGTGTGTGTGTGTGTGTGTGTGTGTGTGTGTGTGTGTAGGAGAGGTGGTATGCTCCATAACTCCTTTTCCATGTAAGACCTGAGTCTGGAAACTTACAGCCCAGCCCACCCCTCATAGATGCTTATAACACTCTTAGGGGAATCAAAAAATGAAGTTGTGACTTACATTTAAAATCGGGTATTTCATGCACAAAAAGTAGATTTTCAGTTTATTTTGAAAAAATAAAATCAGAAGTGGCTGGCGAGCTGGGTCCATACCCCTGCATGACGAACACTGTGTTGAGCTGAGCGTTGGGCGGGCCATGAAATTTGGTGGGGTGGGTAGTGCCTGTTCAGGGGCCCAAAAGGGCTGAGTTGGTCCAGTTGGCTTCCACAGGGAAGAAGGGCCCCTTTTCCTAATTCACACAAAGGCTCCCTGTGGGCCAGGGGGGTGGGGGGGGCAGTTCCCTTCACTGGCCACCTGACCGAGTTCACCCATTCATGCTACCTGCCACTCACAGCAGGAGGGTCTACTCCCTGCACAGACAACAAGAAACGCTCAGATATAAACTTTTTACAAGTTCAACAGCACCAACAATGGATTAGATTTCTACCCCGGTTTTAGAGCAATTTCTTACTGGGTTGCCATTAAGTCCAATCTTTGCTAGACCCCAGGTTTCTTGCTTTCTTAAATTCAGGCCGACTCCTGCTCAGGCTCACTTGCTTCCCTGGGTCCCGGAGAAACACAAAACTTGACTCTCAGAGTCAGAGCAGATCAGCTGGAAACACATGTGGCTTATTACACCACCGAGTTACAGAGAATGAGAACAGCCAGTCCAATTTCTTTGTGGAGTGGCCTGCTGTCTCTGAGGCTGTCAACAACCTGGGCCTTCCGCATTTATGACATCTTCTGACCCAGTGAGCAGGCCTGGGCAATAAAATGCAAATCATTCTGTAGTCAATTAATCCCCCCGAAACCCTGTCAACTAACACAGCAGTAACAGAGGAGGAAAAAAGAGTTGTTCTCACTGGTATTTCCCTCCGAGATAACCTACAAAACTTAAAGGACTTTCAGTTTTCCAGATCCACCTCAATTCCCCAAATCCAGGCCACATGCATGGCTGTTTAAGCCTTAATGAAAATTAATGAAACAGAAACAAGAAGGAGGTGGCTGCTGTGAGTCAGAACCGCCTGGTGTCAACACCCAAGCCAAACACAGCCTGCCCGGCTCAGCAAGACAGATCACAGCCTTAGAGGGACCAGCCAGCATCTGCAATGCCTGCCCATCCTAACACTAAGCCATCTTCTCTCCAGTTTCTGGAATAATAAAAAAAAATCTGTGAGAATCCCTCCTGTGATTTTCACAGCTGGACAGAGAGCGTGTACAAGGCACAGGCAGAGATGACGTGGGCATCGCCAGGCAGCACCATCTTGCCTTCTTTCAAAGATGGCCCGATGCTGGCATTTTTGAATCTCAGCTGACTTGGCCACAGAGTACCAGCTGGAAGCCCAGTGAGTGAGCATCAACTTTATTCCATGGGTATTCCCAAAATCATGTCAGAGGCTTAGCCTGAGGTAGTGAGCTTCTGCAGCAAAAACACCGGCCCTCATCTAAAGCCAAGGGTGGCTCCACTCACAGCCACATGTCCTTCAGAAGCTCAGCATCCTACACAATCAACTGCTATTCGCTTGTGAAGATGGTCAAGGCCACGAGCACAATCACTTGCTTTTGCGCTTAGAGGTTACACGGGCCAATCCCCCCGTTTTGCACATGAACAAAACAGAAATGACTTGCAGGAGGGCAAAGAGCTAGGAACAGAACCCAGGAATCCAGAATCACTATTTGGAGTGCTGGAAGGGATTAGTATCACCTCAATCCCTCCTCACATTCCTTCTCTTCTCTTGCATCCTGTTCTTCCCAGGCCACTTACAAGTGGGGACATCCCTGGCTTCTAAGAAGGTGGACAGTGGAGGCAGGAGGGCAGGGAGGTTCCCTAGATGTCTTTGTACCTTTGTAGATGGTCCTACTGCTGTTTTCCAGGTTGACTGCTCTCCAGAAGGAAACAAAGAAATGGCTTTAGATGAGGTAGGAATTAAGCAGTTGCCCTTCCTATTGTCGGGGGGCTGTCTGTCTGGTATTGGAGGTGAGAAAAGCCTGTCATCCCTCCTAACTTGTTCTCATGTCGGCCAGGTGGTATGTGGAAGACGCAACATGTATTACAAAGAGTCCAGCAGGGATTTGCAAAATGCTGACATCCCGACCTGTCCCCTACAGACCTGTCAGTGTTTTTTGTTAGAAGTTATTCTTTGCCTCCACAAAAACAGCAACAATAACAACAAAAACAATGGGCATTGGAACAGCCAACCCCCAAAGAATCACAGCATAAAACCAGCATTTCTGAACCAGGCGTTTACAGCCAGCCCAAGAGTGAGCAGGACCCAGAGAGAGGGCTGTAGTGTGGAGGGAGTAGTAATTACACCACCACCGAGAACTAGACCCCTTTCTGGCCACAGCCACAATCTTCTCCATCCTCCACTCTGGCTATCCGTCATTGATTTCAAAGGCTAGCCCCTGGGTGGCTGGAAACTTCCAGAAACCTCCTCCTCTTGCTAGAACCGAGATTCTCTCATGTGGCCTCTGTGTCCATGTGTACCGCTTCATTTTGTAAGAAGGAAATCGGTTGCTCAACCCTACAGCAGGTTTGCTTCTGCACCTGGGCTCCAGTGGCTAACCCAAGGCCTTCCTTAGGCAGCTGCTAGCTCACACTACATTGCCTTCTGCTCCAAGGAAACAATACCACTTGCCTCCTTTCCTAAACCCAAACCCAAACTCACAAGACCCGGAATCATCTGCCTTCTGCTTACCTCTCTGCCCCTCTTGGTGAAGCCCCTTACTTGGGCTGTTGGTTCTCTACTCACATCTATCTTCTTTCAGACCCTTGAGAGTATATCTTGTGCATCAGGGCTGGTGCATATGCCTCACTCTCTCTGCAATGCGTAGCTGGGTTCCCTCCTCACTCAGCTCTCAGATCTCAGCTCACACACCACTCCTCTGGGAGCCTTGATGACCCTCCATCCTGGATCAGGTGCCCCATAATTGTATTGTTCTAAACCCATCCTACTTCCCCTTCATACACTGACATTGTTTGCACTCTTATATTTATTTGAGTGCTGAGTTGATTAGGGTCTGTTTTTTCTATTTCAGTGGGCTCCAAAGAGTCTGTGTGGCTCACCATTGCAGCTCCTGGCATAGCAGTACTCCTCCACCCTCTCCTAGACTATCCATCCTTCAAGTCTAAACTTGGATTTGGCATAGGTCATGGACCTACCAGGAAAATAGAAACCACTTTAAATATTTCCTACAGGGAGAATTTTATTCAGGAAATTGGTTGTGTGGTGATAGAGGAGCTGAGACACCAAGAGAGGATGCTGAGCTAGCCCAGTGGTAGGCAAGCCCATTAGTCAACAACAGAGCCAAATATCAACAGTACAACGACTGAAATTTCTTTTGAGAGCCAAATATTTTAAACTTAAACTTCTTCTAACCAACTTCTTCAAAATAGACTCGCCCAGGCCATGGTATTTTGTGGAAGAGCCACACTTAAGGGGCCAAAGAGCCGCATGTGGCTCGCGAGCCGCAGTTTGCCAAACACGGAGCTAGCCCATAGATAAGCAACAGCAGGAAGCTGTCCCCACCCCTAGGCTGGAGGCACCAAGGGAACAGGCTCTGTTACCAGAGTCCAGGGACCCCTCTGGCAGGAGATGCAACCACAAAGGAGACACAGCCTCTACCAGAGAGGGTGTTGAGGCAAAGGAGAAGAAATATCCTGGCTTCTCCCTCCCAGCCCCAAGCCCATGCCTCTCCTTGCTGGGATATAGATGGAAGCCGCTCACATGAGAACCTGGGAACCTCAGCTGGCAGGTACAGGCTGCCCTGAGCCACAGAGTAGGGGGGAAATGGAGAATGCAAACAGGCCTAGGGCCAGAAGTCCTCAATTCCTATGGGATCTAGGCTTAGGGTCCTTGGTAGGCTGAAAAATTTCCACCCCTAAGATATATTCATTTCCTAATTCCCAGAACCTCTGAATATTACATTACATGACAATCTTATTTTATGTCCCGTAAGATGCAATTAAGAATCTTGAGAGGAGGAACTTATCTTGGATGTTCTGAATGGGCCCTAAAAACCATCACAAGTATCCTTACAATAGAGAGGCAGAGGGAGACAGACACACAGAAGAAAAGGTAATGTGAAGACAAGAGATCGGGTGATGCAGCCACAAGCCACGGAATGCTGGCATCCACCTAAAGCTGGAGGAGGCAGAGAGCAAATTCTCTCCTGGAGCCTCCGAGAGAGGACAGCCCTGCTGATGCCTTCATTTCAGGCTGCTGCTCTTCAGGACTGTTGTTTTAAGTTATAAGTTTGCAGTAATTTGTTTCAGCAGTTTCGGAAACTAACACAGTGCCTCTCCATATGTTCCCATCAGCACTCCCTGTTTACCCCTGTAGTCCACTGTCTCTTTGCATCGAAGGAGTCTATTCCACTATCTTATCTGTTGTATTAGACTGATCGTGAGGGAAGGACTATGTCTTACCCTAGTTCTCAGCATAGTGATGGGCATATAATGGAGACAAATACATATTATTAAATTGAATTTAGGTTTTATGCCACACCTGGTCTTTGACCAAATGAAGAGGTTCGTAGATTCTAATATTTCTAGACATGACCCAGACTCTACTCCGCAGGTTTGCCTACCCTAGAAATCTGGCCCCCACCTTTCAAGGCCCTGCCAGGGACTCTCTCTGCTTTAAGTGGCAGCAAACACCATCTCCCATGACAGTTGTGTTCCCACTCTTCCTACCTATACTCCTTGAAAGTGACGGCGAGCCAAGGGGAGAAACGTAACTCTTTTTCTCTTGAGTCACCCAACTCACAGCCACGGGCCAGGTCAAAGATTCTCTGGAGTCTCCTGTGTTAACAAGCTAGAAGCCAGGCACCACAGTGTGGTACAGCACTTTTCTAAGTAGTTAATTAACGAGGGGATAAGCTACCTTGAGGATCAGTGAAGCAAGCAGCCTCGCTGTGCAGTCCTCAAGAGGAATGGGATTAGTTTCTAGGGAGACAACAGGAACATGACGAGGAGGGCAGGCTTGATGGGACCTGCAGTTTCCTCAGTGCTGCTCATTGCCTGACTCTCCTGCCCACAATGCAAAGCGGACATGTGCAAAGTCATGCAACGAGGCTGCCCTGGCCTGATAATTACTTATCACGCAGTGGGCGGATTCAGAGTCTGCTCGCAGGTGGAGTGAGCTGGATTGAGGGCCTTGCGGAAATCACATTACCCAAGGCTGACAGCCTAGGCAGGTAACAGGTCCCAGGGAAATCACTGAGTGGACCTGAAAAGTGACCCAAGAGGTGGGCGGGGTTGGTCAGGATCTAGGTTCTGGTTGATCCCCAGGGGACAGGAGGTAAGCTGTGGCAGTTGCAAAAGGCCAAGAATGGTGAGCAGATGCCCATGCAGAGTGGCAGCATTTCTAGGAAAGGAAAGATGGACCATACTGGGTGTGTGCCATCTTATTTTATTTATTCCTACTCCACTCCGCTCCACTCACTCCACTCCGCTCCATTTTCTTTTTTTTTTTTTTTTCCTCTCCAAAGTCTCAGGGGAAGGTGCAGTCTGCCTTCTACTCTAGAAGTCAGAATGGCCAGGTCACTTTCCCAGCCTCCTTTGCAACTAGAACAGGCATGTGACCTAGGCTCAACCAATCAGATGAGCCTGCCTGGGATTTAGCATCTGCACTTTTGATGAAAAAGCAGTAGGCATGCAGAGTGCTTGCAGGGATGGCAGCACAGCCCATTTCTGGGGCAGCAGTGCTGGCAGTGGCCTTCTCTCCATCCTGGCCTTTTGTGGTGCTGGTGCTTGTACCTACCCCCATCTGGAGCCCAATTTTTAGATCTCTAGCAATTCTGAGACCCACCTGATTTATTTTCTATAAATAAATTTGCTGTTTACTTCAGCCAGTGTGGATGTCTGTTCCTTGCAACTGTTAGCCTGGCCTGATGTGGTGTATCTACTGGTTTATTTCAAAATGGTTGGAGGAAGTGAGGAAAGTTTGCCTTGTTTTATCCAGAGCAGAGTTCTGAAAAATGATCTGCATTTTTTTTTCTGTCACAGCATAAAAGGTTGGATATATTTGTCAGGCTTCTTTGAAGTAGAAGTGACAGAAACTGGTTTAAGAACAATGAACATTTATTTATAACTTTAAAGTATGGGGGTTAACAGGATCCGGGTACAGCTGGATCTGGTGAGAGAGTAACGTCAAGCATTGCTCTCTCTCGCTTTCCTCTTTGCTGGCTTCGTTCGTAGGCAGGCCCTGTTCTTACAGTGGTCTCTGCCTCCTCAAGGCTTGTATCCTACCAGCTTTGTGGTTCCAGTAGGAAAAAAGGGTTTATTTCCCCCCAAAGCCCAGCAAAATCCTGGGACGGACTATAATCGGGCAAACTCAGGTCACCTGTTCATTCATTTTTTAAAAACGTATATTTTATTGATTTTTTTACAGAGAGGAAAGGAGAGGGATAGAGAGTTAGAAACATCGATGAGAGAGAAACATAGATTCAGCTGCCTCTTGCACACTGCCCACTGGGGTTTTGCCCGCAACCAAGGTACATGCCCTTGACCAGAATCGAACCTGGGACCCTTCAGTCTGCAGGCCGACGCTCTATCCACTGAGCCAAACTGGTTAGGGCCACCTGTTCACTCTGACCTGTGGCCAGGGACAGGGGTTGACTGGCCCAGGTTAGGATTGTGCTGTGGAGCCAAGACAATCACTCGGTTAAATGTTCTCAGATTTTGTTTGAAACCCTCATGCACGCCTGTCCCCCAACAATCCCAACTGTTGTTGGGAGACTGTGTTTTCTGCCAATTTATGGGAATTAAACTTTTCCTATAGAGTAACACATGCTTTTTAAGGTTTTTTTTTTTATTCTTTTACAGCAATTAACATATTATTAGTAGACTTTACTTGCGTCCCCCATTAGTTGTGCCAGATATGAGACAGGCTAGGCTAGCTGATCATAAACTGAAGCTCCATTCATTTGTCACTCTCTTAAAAAATTTTATATTGCAACGCAAGGGAGTAAAAGTGACCTGGCATAAGGACTGCCTTGAATCGGCTGTAATTTATTAATGTTTAAGGCAGGTAAAAATCTATTATTATTTAAAACCAAGAACTTATAATAGAAGTAATTACTACCAGTACCTGATGTTTCTCGAGTGCACTATGTTCCCAGTGCTGCTCTAAGCTCTTCCTACCTGGGAACTCCCATCATAGTCCTGGCATACTACGAACCTGGGGTCATTATTAATCCTACTTTACAGATGGTGAAACTGAGGAACAGAAACATAAAGAACCTGGCCCCCAAATCACTCAGCTAATAAATGCTGGAGCCAGGATTTGAGTCTAATATTCTTACCTACTATGTGATACGCCCTCCATTTGTTAATCCAACTGTATATTCAAAGAACCCAGGGAGGTGGGGCTTATCCCTATTTTACAGACGAGGATACTAAGGCTCATGAGATCACACCATATGTCCAAGGTCACAGAGTTAATAAGGACTTTGGGCCAGAATTCAAAACCACTTCCTTAACTACCTCCCAACATACGGTGAATTCCCCGGGGACAGAACAGTGTTGACACCCTGAGGCATAAAGGTGTGTAGAAACATTTCTTTAGAACAGAGGTTGGCGAACTATGGCCCATAGCCAAATCTAAACTGCCACTGTCTTTATAAGTAAAGTCTTTATTAGAACACAGCTCTCCCTATTCATCCACATACTGTCCACGGCTGCTTTATAACAGCAGAGCCAAGTAGCTGTGAGAGAAACATGTCCTGCAAGTCTGAAATAGTTACTGTGTGACTCCACAGAAACAGCTTGCCGACACAGCCTGCCTGGAGAGGACCCGGGTGGCTCATGCCACAGGGACCACCGTGGGGTGGAGAGAGACAGCGAGGGATGGCTACTTCCTTACCGCCGGGTCCAAGAGATGAAGTCTGACAGTCATCTCTGTTGCTTTGAAACCTTATTTCCTTGTTTCTGCCAAGTGCTCAAAGCCAGGGCACACCCTTGTTCCAAACCAGAGCCCGCATCTGCAGTTTCCTCTTGTACATTGTGCAGCTACTGCTCATCCCGGGAAGCACTTTTAAGTTCTCCAACTGGGTGGATTTCCTCATGTTAAAAATATGAATGCAGAGTCGTCTCACCCCAAACCACATCTGACTGGCACTTTTACATGTTATAACAACTGTTT
Source organism: Plecotus auritus (assembly GCF_963455305.1). Lineage (NCBI taxonomy): Eukaryota > Metazoa > Chordata > Mammalia > Chiroptera > Vespertilionidae > Plecotus > Plecotus auritus. Next base: position 8,092,603 of record NC_137773.1, on the reverse strand, counting down.
TAGAAGCAGACTTTTTTTTCTCCTCATGCTAAACACCACATCTAGTCGGTTTTATGAAGCTCTGAGAAGCAGAACCAGTTCTCTGGTCCCCTAGTGCTAGAACAGAATGTAAAGACTTCACAAGACCCAAGGGGGTGGGATTGAGAAGAATAAGCCTCCACCCCTACCTAGTCTGGCAGGCCGGACGAACTCCAAGCGCTGTCCAGCCTCATTGTAAATACCCATGACCTTCCCACCTGCTGCCTCTCTTGAGAGTGTCCCAGTGTGACAACAGGTGTAAGGCTTTAAGTCCCCTTCATGACCTCTACTGTAAAAAATGACTTCCTTCTGCTGTCAGCTTCTCCCCAGTCCTCACATTCTCCTGCCTTCCACAGGGCCACACCAGTTACTGCCCTCATTGCCTAGCGACTCAGTGACATCAGGACCTTTCCAGCCCCATTGTTTTGCTCTTGTGGTCCCTCTGCTTGGCATCTTTTGTTTCTCTCCCACTCTTCCACCTACCAGAATCACATCCATCCCTCAATGCTCTGCCCAAGAGTCTTACGTTTTATATATAACTAGAGGCCCGTGCACGAAATTCGCGCAAGAGTAGGCCTTCCTTCCCCTGGCTGCTGGCACCAGCTTCCCTCTGGCACCCGGGACCCGGGCTTCCCTTGCAGCCCCGGCTTCGTCCGGAAGGTTGTCTGGATGGTCATTCTGCTGTTCGGTCTAATTAGCATATTAGCTCTTTACTATATAGGATACTTCCTAAATCAATTTTAATTAAACAAGAAATACATGAATGCATGCTCCCAGTCATAATGTAGAGCATTATGGATAGGCTAAAGTCTCTATGGGAAAAAACCTCCAAGCTCCATTCTTCCTCAAAGGTGAGCAAGATTATCCATCTGTTGCATGTTTTCCCAGAGTCCTTTCTATGCATTTGCATTTTCACATATGAACGAGTAGAAAGTATGCAACATGTTTTGCATGTTTTACACAAATGGTAACACTCTTGGTTTTTTTTCACTCAACAATCCCTACTGGAGGCTTTTCTACATTACGTATCTATATGACTCAATAGGGTAGCAGGTATTCTTTTAATCTGCCATAGTATGAGCCCCAGCATTTCTCCTCTGATTGACAGACTGTTCCCAGGTATTTGACAGGGAAATGATGATGTTATAAACATCCTTGTCTATGCCTCCTGTGCACTTGCGAGTGTCTCCAGGGGAGATATGTTATTTATTGTTTTCTAATTGTTTACAGCAGAGGTTGGCAAATGTTCTTCTGTAAAGGGCCAGCTAGTAAATATTATCGGCTCTGCAGGCCAACAGTTCCTGTCACAACCACTCAACTTTTGCACTTGTGTTTTGAAATCAGCCATAAACAATACATAATGGAATGGGTGTGGCTGTGTCCTAATAAAATTTATTTACAAAAACAGCTAGGGGGAAGGTTTTGGCTCACAGGCCATAGATGCTGCACTTTGCTTTAGAGCATACCTTTCAACTAGAACACTGGTGTTTTATGGCTATTTCTAGATCCCAAAGCACCAATGGTTACTAACATTTTCTGAGTCCCTTAGATGTATCATGCCCGTTGCTATCTGTTTTGCCTATATTATCCCATTTAACCCATGAAGTAGCAGAATCACTGAAGCTCAGGGATATTAAATAATTCTTTAAGGTACAAAGCTGGTAACTGATGGAGCCAGCCTCGCTATCCAGGCACCACGACCCCAGAGTTCATGTGCTTAAACTACTGCGACACAACAATGCATGTCACAGATGGCTTGGACAACTGGGAATCTGGTGGCTCTGGTGGACCATTTCCCCAGGAACATGCACATACATTTCGCCTACAATTTCAGGCCATTCAGAGAGCTCCCAAGTGGCACCCGTGAACCTCAGGTTAGGGTTCCTTATAGGACCCAGTGTGCTAGCATCCATCCAGTGCTGAAGCACCCCCGCTGCCTGCAGGGCCTGAGCCACTGTAACTCTTAGCTCCCTCTCTGGATAGAGATCCTTGCTTTTCTTCCACATTTGGTCCATTAAGTTTGAGAAGTGACAATAAAACTGGCCTGTGGTTCACCCACGAAAGGATGAAAGGAGGATGGATGGATGAATAGAGGGGTGAGTAGGTGGATGGGAAGGAGGGAGGGCCAGGTAGAAGGGAGGAAAAGGGAAGGAGGGAGGGAGGGGGAAGAAGGAAAGAAGGGAAGGAAGAAGTGAGGGTGGAAGGGAGGGTGAGAGAAGGGAAAGAAGAATCCATTGTTAAATGTATATGCCCTTTTTAAAAATTTTCTCTTTCCTATTGAAAGTATTACAGATGTCCCTCCCCCACCCCCCAATACACACACTTTATTCAACACTTCATGAGGTAGACTGTCTCCTCACAGAGAACTGCTATGTATGCCCTTGGCAAATAGTATTTCTCTGTTTCCTCACATGCTTTCACTTCTTAGGGACAGTTTGGGGATGGATTAAGACTATAAGGGCAGACTACCAGGGAGATGCTCATTCTGCAAGAAAAGCAGTTACGGGATACTGTGCCCTTAGCCACCATGGGCAGTTCTGGTCACAGGGGTCCTTGGGGGAAGCTGGCGAAGCGCAGCGGCAGGGGCGCTATTTGACGTTGGTGTCTTGCAGCTGGCTCTGGGGCCCCCAAAGGTCCCCAGTGCTGGTTCTCCTCTGCCCTTTGTTAGGTCCAAACCCAGATCCCCAGGCACAACTTGGAGAATGAAGTGCATTTTCCACTCTGTCTCTGCCAACTGGAAAGCTAGACCTGCCAAGGCCTGAGCTGTTAAAAATATAAGTGGGGAAATCCCAAGGGGCCCGACTGAGGGGCCATTCAAAATGTTCTCCTCCTTTCTAAGTTTTTTTTAATATACTTGACAAGCGCTTACTCCCAGTTTGGGGAAAACCTGTCAGAAGAGATGCCCAGAGCAAAGCAAACCTCTGACTCTGGGCAAGCTGCCCGCACCTTCCCGATGGTTATCATGGGGCCCCAGCTTGGTTTTATTTCTTTTGGAGAGCTGGTTCCTCCTCACACACGGTGTTCCATGGCTTAGGGTTCATTTTCAGTCACAAATTACTCCAGGAAGAACTTCCCTTCCCACGGAGCCAAGTGACCAAGTGTCTTTCCTTCTACGAAAAGAACCTCATATTTTTTTAATGTGGGGTACCCCTTTCCCAAATCACCCACACGGTGCACACTCCCCCTACACATGCAACTAGTAACCAAGCACAATCTTAGGCACCTTTTTGGCCTGAGTGTGAATCCATTCATTGTAGATGCAGGAGGTTTTCTCTCCTGAGCCCAGAGACTTAGGAGAGACAATTTTAATGGCATAAACCAGAATATGAAGAAATGCTGATGGGCACAGAGCACTCCATCAGCCAGTGGATTCTCCACCTATGATTCCACACCTTGCGCGATTCCAGTTCTTGATATTTTCAGTTCTGATAACCCAGGCAGGGAGATGTTGCGTACAGTTTGTTAGACATGAAACAGCTCAGCAAGCAAACACAGCAGCAAAAGTGGGTGAAACTGATGCGCCCACCTACGCATGCGTCAAACGATGTAAGAGTTGCATGTGGACGGCTCCTCTGCTGCAGAGGCTCATTACAATGGGGCAACTGTTCTGGCACAAGAAGCAGGACTCACATGGTCCCAACCTGTTTGCGTTTCTCCCTCTCACAGGAGCATTTTCTGAGAAGTCAGAGGAATTCTGCTGATTACATCTCCAGCTTGGCCACATTCCAGGGGGTGGGAGGGTCGCACACCTGGGCAGCAGGAGAAGGCCAGGGCACTGAGCTCGGATGCCTGCTCTCTCCTAGCAGCCGAAGCTCAGGGCCTACTCCCAGGAGCTGCTTGAAGGTTTCACAAATTGGCTGCCTCTAGTTGACCAACTCTAGGATGGCTTGAAGACTTAGCAAGCATCTTCTCCCACCCCCCCCACCCCCACCTCCCAGTCTTTTTGCCATCTCACCTTCTGACTACCCTTCCTTGCTTCTGGAATTCTCTGATCAGCATGGAATGTGCCTCTGAGATTACAGTTTGTTTGTACAAAGTAGGTGATTTATAGATGCAGCAGCCCCAAAGACAGTGGCCTCCACATAACCTGGCTGGGAGGAATGACTCAGGGTACTATGGGCCCCGTTCTGTTCTTATCCTCATGTGTGTATGTGATGGTTAATTTTGTGTCAACCTGACTGGCCATGGGTACCCAGATTAAACATTATTTCTGGGGGTATGTGTTTCCAGATAAGATTAGCATTTGGGGCTCAGTAAAGTGGATTGCCCTCCCCAGCATGGGTGGGTATCATCCAACCTGTTGAGGGCTTGAATAGAACAAAAGTGAAGGAAGGAGGAATGGGCCTGTTTCTGCCTCACTGATGGAAGTGGGACATCTCATCTCATCTTGTCCTACCCTCAGGTTCTCAGGCCAGTAGTCACTGCCATCATTGGTTTCCCTGGGTCTCCAGCATGCAGAGGGCAGATCATGGGACTTCCCGGCCTCTGTAATCGTGTGAGCCCATTCCTTATAATAAATCATTACCTTTCTTCCCCTGCACCTGTTCTGTTTCTATGGAGAACCTTGACTAAAACTCTTGTATGACTTATTCATCATCCATTCAATCATTTATCATTTCTTAGTTCAATCAATTCTTCCTTCCCCCAGGTTTTCTCCCTTACCTGTGCACTTACTATCCACTGGGGATATACACATAACAATAATTAGCATATGCCAAGCACCTACTGTGTACCCTTCACAAGGCTGATTGCTTTCTGAACATTATGCCAGTTTATCCTCCTAAAAACATTTTGGTGAGGCGTGCTTATTAGCCCTGTTTTATAGATGTAGAAACTGACCATCTAAGTGGGCCACACAGCTAAGAAGTGCTGGAGCTGGGGGTTTAAACCCAGGCAGTATGACTCCACAGCCCATCCTAGCCCTAACCATGACAGTGGCCTGCCACACAACCTTGTCTCAACCTCAGGGCAGTGGGCATGTGGCCAGGTAGTGTGGGGACTGAGATATGTGTGACAAACGCTACTGGAGGGGTAAGTGTTCTGGAAGGGCACCTATCCCTGCCTGAAGGGAAAAAAGGCAAGGACTCTTGCAAGGAGGAGAGGACATCTAAGGTGAGCCCTGAAGGCAAGTAGACATTTGCCAGCCAGGAGAGCAAGGTCTAGATGCACTTGCTGGGTTTAGCTGAACGAAGGCTGACTGACCAGGAGTCATACCCCCTTCCCTGGGAAGCAAATGTCGGGGAGATAACTGGCCTTTGGCCTGGAACATCCTCCTCTGCTTCACATCCACTTAACTAATCGCACTGTCAAGCTCTCCTCTGGCACTGCGAATGCTCAGATGTAGTGATAACGGAGTAGAGTGCGCTGGCCATAGGGGAAGTCCCATGATCTGCCTTCTGCAAGCTGGAGACCCAGGGAAACCAATGATGTCAGTGACAGAACCAATCGGAGATTATATATAATACTAGAGCCAGCAGAGGGCGGGATCCAGAACAAAGCAAGAAGATACCAGGAAGGATGCAAATGTGAATTCCCCTAGGCCCAATATACAAAGATAAACACCATGGATGGGTCAGGGAGGAGAGGACTTAACCACTGGGAGCAGTCTTCGCAGGATCACATGAGCTTTGAAGGCTCATCCCTTCAAAGTAGGTGAGCCTCAGTTTACCTATTAGTCAAATGGGGAATATGATGCCTACTTCACAGGGTTGGTACAGGCACAAAGGAAAGGGTGGCAAGAAATTGCTTTGTGAGTGAAGACAGGGAAGGTGCTCTACAGTGTAAGGGAGTCTGGAATATTGGCTATGTTCTCAACTAGGCAGGAGAGCAATGGTATCTCAACAAATGGTGTGTGAGGCCCCTTCCAAGGCTGAGGGTGGGGAGAATAGGGGGTGGGGAAAGACCAAAAAAAGTCTCTTGACTTTCCTCATGACCATCTGCCTCTGAGAGTCTATCCCTTAAGCCGTGGCGGAGGGAAAGACTGGAGCCGACACTAAGGCCTCCCATCTCCCATGGCTAAGTCCAGGCACCTCCACCTTCTCCAATGGGCCTCGGGACACCTCAGAGTTGAGAATCAGGCTGACTCAGAAGTGTTCTCCATGTTCCTTGGAGGATGACAAGCTGACACAGGAAATCCCACTTATGGAGGAAGCCTGCTGGCAAGAACATGCTAGTTGCTGTCTCTCTAAATGCCCTCCTGTTTTATAAACAAACAGCCCAGCATGGGAGCCAGAGTGAAAGTTGACAATTGGAGGCCTCATCCTGACTAACTGGTTTTGATTTCTGTTTGTTTGGACAAAGGAAAAGTTAATATTGAGCATTCAGTCTCATCCCAAGTCCCATGGATGTCTGAAGTTACTGTTTTCAATTTGATGGTCTTAGGAAGTAAAGGAAATCTGGTTGTCGCCTTCCAAGAAGAGAAAGCCACGAACATGATCAGCAGGGGGCAAGGAGACCTGTGATTTGCTGCACAATATTTAGTACAGAAGAACAGCAGCAACCTTCCCAGGGTCATTACTGAGCTCTTGCATAGTCCCTCTTCACAGGATAGAACCTGGGCAAAATCATGAGGCCAGTGAAGTTTGTTTTAATGCCCTAGTGCCCTCCACACCTCCTACCATGAAAACCTGCTCTTGGGGAAAGTCCCTGAACTCACTCACATTGAAGTGTGATAGAGATTAAGTTCTTATCCCACATACACTATGTAGGGATCCAAGCTTGAGCTACTTGAAAGGAAATTTTAGACTTCCATATTCGCCTTGGAGACTCGTCACCTGGCCTTGCCTTCCCTCTCAATCCATTCTCCACAATACAGCTGGAGAGATCTTCCTAAAGTAGTAACATAAGTCATTTCTCTGCTAAAAAAACAAACTAAAAAACAAAACAAAACAAAAAAAACAACCCTCAATGGCCTTGAATCATGTTCAAGAAAAATGGTCCTGATGATCTTGCCACTCCTTATGTCTCTGGCCTCAACACCTGAGAGCCACCATGTGCCCCAGCTATGGGAAACAGTTCTCTCTCCATTCTGCTCTGCTTAACACAGGGCCTTTCTTTGCCCAAGCTATTCTCTCTGCTTAGAGTATCTTTCATCTTCTTCTCCACCTGTCTAACCTTGTATATGCAACCTTCAAGACTCAGCTCAACGCTTTTCCACTTTTTAGTGGCCTTCCTTACCATCCTCACTACCCCAGACTCAATAACCCCAGAGAACCTGCCTTTCCTCTGTCCTAGCACTTACTGCTCAGCACTTGGCTGTTCTACTTACACACTCGTCTTGTCCACTAGACGTTGAGCTCCTTAAATGAAGCAACCCATGTCTTATTCACATTGACCTTGCCTCCAACAGTGACTCTTAACTACATGAATGAATCCTGAATTCTGGAAAGCAGCCAACTTTCCCAGTATCCCTCAGAATTTTTCTCCATTGTCTACATGGAACCGGCTCTAAAAGGGAATATATGTGTTGGGGTGTGGGTGAAAACTGGGGATCACATGCCCTGTCTTATGGGAACAGTTAAAATCACCTCCAGCCAATTTGAGAATACTGCTGCCAAATCTTCAAACATTTGGATTATTTTAAATACGAAAATATGTAGACAATCATACATATATGTGTGCCTACACATACATACACACTCACATGAAATTTGGCCTATAGGTCATGTATTAGTCAGGGTTCTCCAGAGAAACAGAACCAATAGGAGATTATATATAATACTAGAAGCCTAGCGCGTGAAATTTAGCGGCCCTGCCCACCCGAGCATGCCTCACCCACCCACGTGCCCTGAAGATCTCGCAGTCCCACCCACCCATGCCGGTCTTTGGTCATTACAGCATTAGGGCCACAGGACTTTTATAATATAGATGTGTATTATCTCCTACCTAATAAAAGAGTAATATGCAAATTAACCATCACTCCGCCACACCCACAAGCCACACCCACCAGCCAATCAGGAGCAAATATGCAAATAAACCCAACCAAGATGTCTACGGCCACAGAGAGCAGGAGGGAGGCTTGGGTTTCCCCAGCAATGGAGGAAGCCAAGCTTTCCGCCTGCCCTTGCTGACCTAGGCCTCCACTCAAGGCTACAAAGTTTCAATGATAGAAGATACATAAATCCAAACAGCAATGGCGGCAGCCATGGAGCTGGAAAGAGCAGGAGGCTAGGGTTTCCCCCAGTGATGGAGGAAGCCAAGCTTTCCGCACAGCCTGGCCGGCCAGGCCTCTGCTTAAGGCTACAAAGTTTCAATTATAGAAGATACATAAATCCCATAGAAATGGCTGCCGCCACGGAGCAAGCAGAAGGCTTGGCTCTGCTCCAGGCTACAAAGTTTCAATTGTAGAAGATAAATAAACCCCAGATACCAGGGCCTCCGCTTGGATCACCGGGGCGGGGCGGGGCCGGCCTACAAACCACCACAGGCCCCTCGCCCAGGCCGCCCCATGCCCCAAGGGAACCACCACCCTGATCCGGGACACCCTTCAGGGCAAACCAGCTGGCCCCCACCCATGCAGCAGGCCTCTATCCTATCTAATAAAAGAGTAATATGCAGATTGACCATCACTCCAACACACAAGATGGCTGCCCCCATATGGTCAAAGATCCTGCCCCCATGGGGACACAAGATGGCCAGCAAGGGAGGGCAGTTGGGAGGGACCAGGCCTGCAAGGGAGGGCAGTTGGGGGCGATCAAGCCTGCAGGGGAGGGCAGTTAGGGGTGACCAAGCCGGCAGGGGAGGGCAGTTAGGAGTGACCAGGCCTGCAGGGGAGGGCAGTTAGGGGAAAACAGGCTGGCAAGGGAGCAGTTAGGCATCAATCAGGCTGGCATGGGAGTGGTTAGGGGTGATCAGGCTGGCAGGCAGAAGCGGTTAGGGGCAATCAGGAAGGTAGGCAGGCGAGCAGTTGGGAGCCAGCAGTCCTGGATTCTGAGAGGGATCCCAGATTGGAGAGGGTGCGGGCTGGGCTAAGAGACACCTCCCCCTCCCGTGCACAAATTTCATACAGCGGGCTTCTAGTTATGTAATAATATACACACATATTTAGACACACAGGTAAAACACGCACACACACACACACACACACAGATTTGTTATATATAGGCTGGCAAGTCCAAAATCTGCAGAGCTGATGTCCCAGTTCTAGTTCAAAGGGAGGCAGGCTGTTAGAGAACCAGGAAGAGTCAATGCCCCAATTCAAAGGCCATCAGACAGGAGAGTTCTCTCTATCTCAGGGAGGGCCAGCCTTTTTGTTCTATTCAGGCCTTCAACTGATTGGGTGATGCCCACCACATTACAGAGAGCAATCTGCTTTCCTCAGTCTACTGATTTAAATGTTAAAACACCCTCACAGAAACACTCAGAATAATGTTTGGTCAAATATCTGGGCACCCCCATGGCCAAGTCAAGGTGATAAGTAATATTAACCTCAACAGGTCACTTCTGTTCCAAATCAGTGGATTTCAAACATATTTTATCTTTCAACGCCCCCCTTTTTTCTTCAAATGGAATCTTCCCCACAACTCTAATATGATAATGACCATGATAATACTAGTAAATGGTAGCAGTAACATTTTTGAGTGATGATTCGTCCAGGCCTTTTTGCAGAGCGTACATACATTGCCTCCCTGACTCTTCATGGCAATCGTGTGAAGCAGGCACTATTCTTCTCCTCCCCACTGTACAGAGGTGGGAATGGGGGGCAGAGAGCAGGTGGGATAACATGTTCAAAGCCACACAGCTCGTAAACAGTGAAGGCTGCATTTGCATCCAAGGCACAGGATTTTTCCCAGTCTGCTAGGGAAAACAGGCTAATCGAGCCGGTGCTAAAAAGGCAGAGGCGCAGCCCTTCCTCCCGGCCTGGGTAGCTCTGAAGGGGGTTGAGAAGCCCTGGCTCAGGTGATCCTCAGAGTCTGTGGGGAAAACCAAGCCAAGGATATGTGATCCTGCGGTCCCCAGCACAGGAAAGGTCGGCTCTGCCTGGTGCGTTCTGAGAGCAAGTGGCTCTCAGTATCCTGAGTTGTCCCTTGGGTCAGTAGCATATGTGGAGAGTGAGACCCCTTTCACACTCTGGGCCATTTGTTTTTCATTGGCAAAACACAGGGATTAAATCACACACCTTCCCCAAGGTCCCCTTGCAGAGACTGCGAGACCAAGGCCTGCCCCCTTTCTAGGCCCCGTTGGAGTTGGAATCGCCTGCAGCCAGCAGTAAGGGAGCTTTCTGAAAGCATGGCCAGGTGTCCCCCTCACACCCCTCCAGCCAGGGGCAGGCCCACGCAGGCCTGGGGCTGGCCATGCTGCCGGAAGCCTCGACTCCCAGCCTTTGTCACACACCAGCAGCAGGGCAGCAAGACCCAGGAGGGAGTGAGCATGGCCGGCCCTGCGGCCCACCCTGCCACCAGAGGGGACCTGCCACTTGCTGCTCGGCTCAGGGCTTTCCTCAGACCCGTGTGTGAACTGCAGAGTCACTCCCTAGTAGGGCTGGCTACAACTCGTCGGGGATCCTGTTACTCCCGAAGCCAGTTCCAAAAACAATATGAGGCCTGATATATTAACCCTGATTAAATTGGCCCACAACATGCTTTTCACTTAATTCACCTATTTTTCTTCTTCTTGCTTCCCCTTCTCAGGGCTCCACCCCTCAAAGCTCAATTTGGAAATAACCCCACATTTGATCTGAAGGTAGGCCCCCTGCCGAGGGGTGCATCCCTGAAGCCATGCCGGCAAGGAGCCAAAGCCCTGGAATCACCTGTCTTTTGTGCATTTTTACGTCTAAGCCTGGATGAGGGGAAAGGCCCACGGAGCGAATGCACGAGAAATAAATACGCCTGTGCAGGAAGGCCAGGGCCCAGGACGCCTACGCTCGCTCCCTCACATTTTCCAGTTTCCTCTTGTACATTTTCCCTGACATCTTTGCACAGGGTAACTCTGATGAGGCGCTCACCTGTCAAAATGAAAAGGCTTTCAAAACTAACAGCCGATTTCACACAGGGGCCCTGTTTAATCGGAGGTCAAAGACCCGTTGAAGGCGGTGAGGAACTGCGCGTGGACAAATGGATCCATGGTTGGCTTTCCGCGTGGGAACTGAGTGCAGGCGGTCATTCCGCCCTGGGCCATGCGTGGAGCCTCAGTGCCTTCTCCTGGTCGTGAGCTTTGGTGGGTTTCTCTCCTATTTTGGAGGGGGGACTTAGGGAGACCATCTACCCCCTTGTCTGGTCTCCTGGCAACCAGGGTGCCATCTGAGAACCACACGGAGATATCACAGGGCGGTGGTCAAAAATCAGCAGCTCCAAGGGGAAGTTCCCAGGCAGAAAAGGAAGAAAACCAGAGTTTTCCAAGGCTGGGTTCGCCCGCCCGCCCGCCCGCCCGGCAATCCAGTCTGCCCTTCTCGTGGGGGCCCTTCTTGACTGCGGGCAGCATTTTGAAAGCAACACACACATTTTAATGTCAGGAGAAGAATTAGTGTCTCAGAACAGCCTCAAATATGATCACATGTAATTGTTTTATAGGTGCTGGCACAGGTTCAGGGAAAAATGGGTTTTTAATACCAAATCTTTCTATTTCTCTTTGTTTCCCTGTGATTTGTGGGCTCTATGAATGGCAGGTTCCTGGCAGACCCACAATTTCGATTTCCCCTTTGTTTTCTCACGCTCTTGGAGTTCAGAGTTTCTCTCTCTCTCTCTCTCTCTCTTTTTTCTTTCTTTTCCCCCCATGCATCACAAATGCTGTTTAATAGGGTGGTTTTCTTCCCACCGGAGATACATCGTTTGGATAAACCACACATAAATTTAACCTCTCTCCAAAGAATCATTAAGGATTCTAATGCACATATATGTAACGTGCTCACATGGACTGAGGACGCTTTTCTTTTTCCTTTAAACTAAGGAACTACCCAGTTCATGACTTCCTGCCCCATCTTTATCCCCACAGAAAAGCAGTTTTCAGGCAAAGGAATGCAGGAGGGCCATGCTCTCCCCCAGCCCCCAAAGGCGCACCAAGTGTTACTGAGGCTGAGGGCGTCTCTGACTAGAGGGCGGCCTTGGGAGGCACCAGGCTTCTGAAGACAAAACTCATCCATCAGGCAATGCCCTCCAAGGTCATTCTTGGATAAACCAACATGTTCCAGGGCACAGGGAAGTAGGAAGAACAGGATTCACTGAGCAGGGTTAGCAGCCTAGGGTTTGTATCAGGATACAGAGGGCACGGAGACTCTTTAAAAACAGATGTGCTTTAGAAAAAACCCCTCTGGCCACAGTGTGGAGAGGAGAACACAGAGTGACCAGGGCTGGGACTGGTGCAAGAGTATGGTGAGTGGTGATGAGGGTCTAGACGAGGGTGAGAAAGGGGAGGGGAGATGGGGGACTCGATGAAGATTTCTGTCAAGTGGACCCTTCTTAGCATCACAGGTGCAAAGTGGGTCATTCTGATATGATCACCTTGATAGTCATTTTAACATGAACAAATATGCAACATACCATTTAAAAAAGAACCAATGGAACGCAACCATCATCTTGCCCCTGATCCTTTACTGTCTCTGACCTGCTCATTCTGTCTCAGTCCTGAGCTTCCCCTATTCCTCACGCTACTGCATGTGTCCATCACCCCCCCCCCCCCCCCCCGGGCTCCCTGCAGCATGCTAAGGCATTGCAATACACGCTGACAATTCCCTGGCTTGATGTCTAGGTTCTGTCGAAATGACCCTGTGTCCAAACATCACCCATCTGTGTGCTGAACTTCAAAATAAGCAAAAGTCCTTTGGCTTTTGCAGATAAATCCTCAAAAGAGAAAGTCGAGGAGACGGCCGTTCACTGTAGAAAGCCGTCTCTGGAATCTCTAGTCAAACCCAGCTTCCCTGGGCATTCCAAGGTCATGCGCATCTCAGAATGAGCTGCAGGAGCAGGTGAGATGCTGCCAAGAGACTCAGAGGAGGCAGCACCTGTCGGCCCCTCATCCAGGGCTGCCCACCCTGCGCAGGAAATGGCCCCCACTGGGTGTCCTTGCAGCCACTTCAGGCAGGCCTTAGTTTGCTTCTAATTAGTGCCCCCTCATGACTGCCCATATGGCTGGCCCTGCTCCTCACTGCCAGTGAACGCACGAATGAGCCTGCCTGCCTCTCTCTCTCTTTCCCATACATGACCCTGCAGCTCAGCTCACACTCCTCCCAGCTCAAGCTTCATTCCCAAACTCAAAGGTGTTGGGGTGAACAGGCTTACTAGAACACCAAGCTCCCCTCACACTTTACAGGCCCGAATGCACATGTTGGCTTTTTCTAATTTCCTTAGAGCGGCTCCCTGCATACGTCCCTGGTGCTAAGAGTTGTAACATTGGTCTTTTCTTCCAAGTACTTGGAGATATGAATTTGCATTTCTGAAGGCTTGGGAAAAACTTGTTATTCTAAGCTGTGTGTCTTGAACATGGAAAGAGGATCGGTTGGGTTTCTATGTGGTGAAAGCTTCACCCAGGGGTGATGGCCCCAGACAGGTGGCCTGGCAGGGCTCTTCAGGATGATAAATGGAGGCCCTGGCATGTCGGGATCATGTTGAACTCATTATGAACTGAGCTCGCACTGGACCAGGGGGTCATTCTGGCCCAGGCAAAATGAGGGGGTTTGCTAGAAGGTTTCAAACATCTCTTCCAGTTCCAGCACGCTGGTGTCTGCTGACTGGGATGGACAACGTTCTGTGTCCTTGTGTGGGTGTCGAGCATGGCTTGTTACAAAGTCGGTGCCCAGGCCTGAAAGCTCAGGGGGTGGGAATCACGGGGTCTGTGCATAGTAGCTCCCTTTGTCCGGACACAGGCACGCTGCGCCCTTGTTCAGTGACCGCGTCCTGATGCTGGTGATAATGGTGGTGACATGAACCACTGCCTGCCTGAAGGCCCCTCAGCTGGTGGAAAGAGCTGGGCTTTGGAGTCTGAAATCCCGGATCTGCTGCTGATTAGCTGCCTGGCCGCGGGCAGGCGACTGCATTAAGCTCTCTGAGTCCCTCTTTTCTCACTCCTTGCATGAGGAGAAAGCACAGCGCCGGCACATCGCAGACCTTCATGACATTTTGGTTTCTGCCCTTTCCCTAGGAGGCTTAGGGGCCAGCCACTTCGGGTTCAAAGCCACCTCAGGTTCAACGTGTGACCTTGGGTGGGTTACTTTAGCTCGGCGTCCTCGTCTATAGAATGGGAATAATGGTAGCTCACTGAATCTTTTCTGGTCACCCCCCCAGATCTGTTCTCCCCCCTCCTCCCCGCCCCCACCCTTCTCTGAGCCTTGGGGAGGCTGACTCAGTGGACATCACCATCACCTTTGCCCTGATTCCAGCTGGGTGCTGCCAGTGGGCCTCATGGGCCAAAGGACAGAGGTCAGGGTAGTTGTCCCCTGATTCCTCTCTACCAGGCGGGGTCTGGAGGTGCTGAGTTCGGTCCCTAAAGCCACGGCTCCTGTTGGGTGGCCCTTCTCCCATGCTACTGTTCCCACATTGTTCTGATAACCACTCCTTCCACTTACCCCTCATGCCTATGAGTGGATGTAGTTCGCTGTGGTTGCTACTCCCTCCGTGCTTAACCATCACTACCCACAGGTCCTATATCCCATCTATATCTTCTGTAAATATCCCCTTCCTTAAGCCCTCCTTTAAAATTATTTTCAATTTTGGTAAAATACATATAACATAAAATTTACCATTTTAATCATTTCTAAGTGTACAGGTTAGTAGCATTAAATATACACTATTCACATTGTTGTGCAAACATCACCACCATCCACACCCAGAACTTTTTTCATCCTGCAAAAATGAAACTCTGTACTCATTAAGCAGTCATTCTCCATTGCCCCTCCCCCTCCATCCAGCCCCTGGCAACCACTATTCTACTTGTATAAGTAGAATCAGACAGCATTTGTCTTTTGTGACTGGCTTATTTCCATTCACATAATTATTCTCAAGGTTCATCCATGTTGTAGCATGTGTTACAATTTCCCTTCTTTTTAAGGGTGAATGATATTCTATTGTATGTGCGTATCACATTTTGCATATCCATTCATCTGTTGATGGAAACTTGAATTGCTTCTATCTTTTGGCTACTGTGAATGCTGCTGCTATGAACACAGGTGTACAAATATCCTTACACCCTCTTTAATTAGCCCTTCTACCAAGACCCTCAGGAATATATAATCTATACATAGTATCATCATGTTGTTTTGAGTAATTGAGTTAATATATTAGAACAGTGAGTACTCAGTAAATGCCCCTACTGCTGTTACCAGGCAGGTTCTCAGGCAGGTTCTCTGGGTGGCTGAGCCTCTATATCTTGAGCACCAGCTAACCACATTCCCTGGTCAAGTTAGGCTGGGCAACATGACTGTAACCCTGGAGAGGGGATGTGACTAGAATGGGGCACCCCCTTCCAAGCCTGGCCCATCTAACCCTTTATGCCTTCTCCCTTTCTGTGGGCTAGATGTCTGATCTGCAGGAAGATCCTGGAGCCCACACATTAAATGTGGCAGAGCCACCGTCAGCCTGGGTCCCTCCATGTATGGAGCAGAGGTAAGTGCTAGTGTCATCGTCCATGTTTTACAGATGATAAAACCAGGAGATATGGGAACTTGCCCAGCAAATATCAGGGCCTAGATTTGAACCCAAGCCAGCAGTCTGCCCCAGGGTCCACACTCCTAAGTACTGCTCTACACTGTGTCTCTCCCAAAGTTAGGAACAAGGCTTCACCATTATAATTGCCTTTTCCCAGATGATTCCCAGACTCGCCTGGGTGGAGTTCATGGTGCTAACCACTGCACCAAGGTGGGTGGGTGACATTCCATTCATTGCACTGCATTCCCGCTGGGGCATGGGGGCCAGGAAGGAAACAGACCAGTGCTGGCAGCTGCATCCTGGCCACCTCTGTGCTGCTCTTTTTTATTTTATTTTTTTAATACATTTTATTGATCTTTTACAGAGAGTAAGGGAGAGGGATAGAGAGCTAGAAACATCGATGAGAAAGAAACATCAATCAGCTGCCTCCTGCACACTCCCTACCGGGGATGTGCCCACAACCAAGGTACATGCCCTTGACCGGAATCGAACCTGGGACCCTTCAGTCCGCAGGCCGACGCTCTATCCACTGAGCCAAACCAGCTAGGGCATCTGTGCTCTTGGGTGCTCTTTTCTCCTAGAGCCTGCGACCTGCTCTAAGGACTTGGGACGTAGACGGAAGAAGGAGGGGTGCTCCCTGGCTCCATGGCAGCAAAGTCGGGATTACCTACTGACATTACAGCTGGCAGCCCCTGGCTGCTGGCACCCTTTAAAAGAGAACATGATGGCAATTTTCCAGCTAAATTCTCCCAATTAGGCAGTTAGAGAAACATTATCCACCCCAGGATAAAGCTTATGAAATGGAGGGGCAAGCCTCACGGAGATGGAGTGCTAATCTGTCTGTGTTGAGGCCCATAGCCCAGAACACATATGTCCAAGGGTGCTCTGTGTTCACAGAGAGGCATGTGCAGAGTCTGAAGGCCTGCTTGGGGGCAAATACACGATCCGTCCACCTCAGACACTTCAAGGGCCCCACCTTCCTCAGCTACAAGCAGGAAAGAGCTCTGAAACCCCAAAGCTCTCCCAGCTCTGGTCTGGACTGAGTGGGCAAAGAGAGGAGGGGTGTGGGTGCAGAAGACAGAATTACATGAAGTTAAAGCCGGAGGAGGCTTCTGTTCCTAACCCTACCAGACTTAACGTAGGGCTGGGGAAACAGGTCTACCGGGGAGAGTCCCAGGTGTGATGCAGGCCAGCATTCTTGAGCGATGCTCAGAATCCCAGTCTCTTCGTCAACAGAGTCTTTACTACGTGTTGGCATTTTAGACCCATCATCCCAGTTAATTCTTACAACTCTGGGAGGTGGGTCCTCCTGTTCTTCCCTAGTTACACCTGGGAAACGGAGACTTAGTCAGATTTATGGAATCCAGGCCAGCAGTTCCACACACAGACCAAGCCAAATGGCCAACCCCTCGGAAAGGCCCAGGGTCCTAGTGCCAGAAACCTATGCAACACATGCATTTAATGGGAATGACAATAATAACTGTGAATTGAGCACCATGCCAGGTGCCTAACCCAGAATATCTTATTTAATCCTTACAATGATTCTGTCAAATAAGTCACCACTGCCCACTTTGCTAATGAGGAGATTATGGGCCAGAGGGATGAAGATCTTGCCCAGGGTTGCACACTGTGGCGGGACTCCAGCCTCAGTGCTCCTAACCCTCCTGATCCAGGCCAGTGCCCCTGACCTCCATGCCGGCCCACCTCCTCTTTGGCAGGGCCCACTCAGCACACAGGTACAGTGGACCCTGCAGAGGCCGAGACAGTTCCTACGCTTTATTCTATAAAGCAGTGAAAAATAAGGCCCCAGACTGAAAGTGCCAAAGGACAACAGATTGAGAGAAAGAGAGAGAGACAGAGACAGAGAGAGAGACAGAGACAGACCCTCGGGTCAGGGCTGTCAGGGATGGTCTGTGAGGGATGCAGACCTGAAGGCAGCGTCACTGCAGTCAGCCGAGGGAGGCCATTCTGAGCAGAGATGTGGTAGAGCAGGTGTCCCAGGGGCTGTGAGCCTTCTGGTCTGGTTACCACAGAAGAAGGATAGAACGTGAGGCCATAAACATGGGTTGGGTTGAGACCATGTTGTTGGGGATTTGGATATCAGAAATGAAGTGAGGACTTTACCGTAGGGAACTAGGGAGCTACTGGATGTTGGGACAAGGTGCCGAGATATTTCTCCAGGATGACCAACCTGGTTAAGGTGTGCAGGATGGATCTGAGAAGGGAAAGAGTAGAAGACATGAATAATGGAGTGGAGGGGAATGATGAAGGTCATGCTGACAGAACTTCGTGGCTGACTGAAAACACATAGGCAACCAAACCTGTTATCATCACTGACAAGATGACAGTCAATGTCCATGATTTTCTGTGAATTACATTTCCTTGGGCCACAAACACTTCTTCCCCTCAACGAAATGTTGATGTTGGAGGGAGACCAGGCTAATCAAGGCCTAAGTATGAGAAGAGGCTCCCACTGCTTGGCACCGCACTGGAGAAAAGTCCTCAAGCATGAAATGGCCCCATCCTCTGGTTCCCACGGCAATCACAGCCTGATTATTTACAGGGAATCGAAGGAAAGCAAAAGGGAGCTGATTTGTTGAGGTTTCCCTGGGCTGGCCTCGAAGTCCACGAAGCCTTTCAGATTTACATAAGCTTCCAGAGAGGGTTGCACCCTCCTGTCCCCTGCATCCAGGATGGGCTGGAGGACCCCAGACCAGGGACACATCGCCAATCGGAGGCTGTCCCTGGTGCAGGAGAGACATGGCTTCCTATGAAGAACTGGTTGGGGGTGGGGAGGAGTCCTTCTTAGTCAGGGCCAGCGTGAAAGGGGAAGGCACCAACAAGCATGAGTGTGCCTACACTGTCTGGGGGCACCAATAAAAAGAAAGAAAACACTGCCTATAAACTGCCAGGATATATAACTTCACAATGAACTTACAGTCCATAAAGAGTGAGCTCTGTGCCCGGCCTCAGGGAGGCGAGAGCCAGACTGGAAGTGAGTGAGCAGAGATCTCGTGAAATTACTTCCTGGATGCAGATTCTCATCACTGGGCCATTCACAGCAATTACCCTGGATAGTCCCCCCACCCCTCCTTCCTCTGCCCCCACACCTCTTGCCAGTCCAATTTTGCCAGTGATTTTGAAAGTCATGGATACGTTTCATTGGGACTTGGCTCAAGTCTGCCAGGAAAAGCAAATTCGGGCCAGAAATAGTAGAATTTGGACATGATGGCAGAGCCAAGCTGCCGCCAACTGAACTTCACCTCAAGTCTGATGTGGGAAGGAGGGATGGAGGATTTCTAGGCACTGGTGGGTGGTGTTAACCAGAATTCTGTTTGTTTAAAACATCTTACCCAAACCACAGCCACGGTTCCCATACCCTGAAAATGTCTGGCGACTCCTATTCCATGCCACTCGGAGGTCTCTCTTCTCAGGAGGAGAAGGCTCTTGTTCTCCTACACAAGGGGCTCTAAACACTGCTGGCCAGAAATAGATTTAATAGATTTGAAACTCTGGGTTTCTCTCCCTTGCCCATTTAAATGGCACTTGAGAGTCCTTCAGAGTGTTTTAAGCATGAATTGACAGAAGAGGAAAAAGACGTTCTGATACGGGCTCACAAAAAAGTTGTGGGTCTTTAATTATAGGATGCATGCTGTCCAATTTAATATTTTTGAAATGTGTGCTTTTCCAATATATAACAGAGCCTTTAATTCCCCAATAATTGTTAGATGAGTTCTATGACGTGTTCAATGATGTCTTCTATGGGGGACTTTGTGTGCTGGGATGAGCACTTGGCAAATGGCGCTAAGACCGAGTATTGATTTTCTCTGAATTTGTTTCTCCTGTAAGAGTGCCTAGAGTTGCCTCTGGCCTGAATGTTCCCTTCAATCTCTGAGGGTTTCTTCACCTCTGAAATGCCAGGTGAGACTAAGAAAGGAAAAGGAATCCTAGGCAGGACCAGGCCAAGACTAGGCTGTTGACCCAGGACAGTGGGGTCAAGGAACAGAGCTCAGTCTACGCTTTAGGGTAGAGCTACACGATGAGTCTCCCAAATGGCCTGGCCTGGCTCACTGGAGGGACCCGGCCCAGGAACTTGGATGGTAGAGGTCTGTAGGATTCAGGACCTTGGACATCACTAGGAGAGGAAACAGATTTTTAAAGGATTGGGTGTGTCATTTGGTACCTGCAGGAACCTGTTGTATGCAAACCTGCCACTCTGGATAGTGACTCATTTTGAGAGTAGGGGACATTCTAGCCACCCTTTCACCTGAATGGCTTTTATGACATTCTTCAGTTTGCTTCTGTCCCAGAAAACAGACTGGAGTCTCATGATTTTTTTAAAATGATCCCAGTGATGTTCTTAGTTTCTAAACTACCATTTAGGAGCACTTAGTATATACTAGGCGTCATGGTAAGGCATTCCTCATAGATTATATTTATTTCTGAGTTAAAAGTTTCCCAAGGCCCCATGACCAGTTAGTGCTGGAGTTTGTATTTGAACCCGAGTCTGTCTAGATCTTGTCTACTAAACCATGATACTTGGCCTGCCTCTGCAGCTATTAAAAGCATCAAAGCTGACACATCTGGAGGTCAAAGACACTGGCTGACCCAGAGCAGAGGTCCTGGCGTTCCACCAGAACAGACTTGCTCAGCCTTGCCTTGCAGATGACCCCTGGGACTTATCCCAAACGAAATCTCCCACAGGAACGTTTCCTCTGCTGGGCATGTGCGGCTCTCCTGGGAAACAGTATCCGCCATAGAACGAATTTCTGATCTAAGTGACGGTTTCATAAAGGGACCTCCACTAAGTACAAAACCTGGTTATGTTGTAAACGACTAGAAACTGTTATCCTGCTGATTGACGATGCCATTGTTTAGAAAGATGTTTAACCCAGCAGGAAGGACCCAAGGGAATAAAATAGTGACTAATCAATCTCAAAGGAATTGCCAGGTGATGTTTATTTCGTGAGAACTGGAGGGAATCAAAGATACAATCATTTTCCTTGACTTCGAAGCTCGGTCCAGCCCAGGGGCAGCAACAGCAATCAGAGCCCATCCATATCCCATCTCAGGTGCACAGTCGGCAAAGACTCATGCAGGGGCAGCAGGAAAGGGAGGGGGAACTTGCCTTCGGCTGACCACCCACCCTTGGTTGGCTGCCAGTGTGGGTGTCCTGCCTTCCCTCCCATCTTAGCCTCCACTTTTTCAAGAGCCAGTGCTCACCTGAATTGTTAAATAATCCCCTTGTTTATCAGACTTGGATGGCTTTCTTGCAGCACTGCCAAGTGGAACTGGCTCTTAATTATATCAACTCATGAGACCACACCAAAGACAGCCTTATCAGAACACCCGTTTGTCATACTATTTAAAGAAAGGGGAAAAAATAGCTGACAAGATGACAGTCAGTGTCTAGGGGAGGCCTATAAAAGCCTGCAACATACAGCTTCTTGGAGCTGCACCACTCATCAGCTTCCGAACCCGGCCTTGGATCTGGCTAAAACCCGACTTCATATTCAGGAACAGAACCAAGCCAAGAAGGATATCTTTTTAAGTAGTGATGTTAAGCGAGTCCTGTCGTTCTTTCCATTTCAAATTAGACTTCATTTGATACTTGAAGAAACACAGCTGATCACAGATATAAAGTCAGAGTGCTTGTCTTGGGGGTGATGGCATACGATGGAAGGTGGAGAAGTAACGGGTACCTACTTTTCTAGCCTTCTCCATCTTCCTCGTACACTTACTCTGGGAACACAAGCTTTGGAGAAATCCTATGGGAGGGAAGTGATTTCTATCTAGTGTCACCCACCAGAGTTCCACCCCTAGCCCAGGAGGAAAAGGGGTGGTGAGACAACAGAAACAGAAAGTAAGATAGATTTAAATGCTACGATACTGCTTTGAAGATGGTGGAAGGGGCTATGAGCCAAAGAATGCAGGCAGCCTCTAGAACCTGGAAAATGCAAGGACATGGATTCTCCTCTAGAGCCTCCAAGGGGAGTAGTTGGCCCTGCCAACATCTCCACTTCAGCTCATTAAACTCCATTTCAGACTTTTGACCTCCAGAACTGTCAGGTAACAAATCTGTGTTGCTTTATGCCATAAAATTTGTAGTAATTTGTTATAGCAGCAGTAAGAAACGAATACAGCATGGAATCCAAGACTTCTCCTAATTTGCACACATACCTGCTCTGTGTCTAACCCCTGTGCACAGCTTCCCACTGGTCTTCTATTTGCCACAGTCTTGTTTTACCTGCCTCTGACCCACCACCCACCTCTCAGCATCCAGCTAGCCCCCTTCTGCCTGTTTCAGTGTTGCTGGGTCTAATCCTAGTGTTTTGGTCTACAGATTGATATAGGATACCGTCTGGTAACCCTAGCCTCCATTTCTTAGGAATTTACTACCAGACCTCATTCTTCTTATAACTATTTACTATACTATATTTCCGCCCCATTTAACAATAAGGAAGCTAAAATTAGATAGGTATTAACTTGCACAAATTTGCACTGCTACTATGTCCTAGTGCCAGGATTATAATCCAGATCTGTCCAGCTCCAAAGTCTATGTTCTTAAGGCCTCTTCAATATAGCCATCATAAGCCACCCCTGTGGGAGGCCTCAGGAACTGTGACGCAGAGCCTTATCTCTTCACCTCCAAATTAATTTTAGGACTTCCAATACCTACATCTTTCTGCTAAACGTCAAAACTGACTTAATCTCTACTTGATTTCCGAGAGAGCAAATCCAAATCTAAGTTACCAAGTGGCATACTTTGTATAGCTTTAGATTCATTAACCAGTGATGTAAAAACTTTCCCCACTCCCAATTTCCCGCCCCCACGGACTCGTGTCTACTTATGTTTATGTCTGAAATACCTGACTTTTCTACAGGGAGACCCTTCCCATGACCCCTGATGGCCTGTGTACGCCAACCACTGATGGACATTGAGGCCATCCTATCCTGTCAATGTTCAACGCTCAGAACTAAAAAAGCCTGGTTTACACCATCACCAATGTTCAAGGGACCATTCATCTTCTTTTTAAAAGATATGTTTTTATTGATTTTAGGGAAAGAGGAAAGGAGAGGGAGAGAGAGAGAAACATCGATCCGCAACCGGGGGAATTGAGTCCGCAATCTGGGCATGTGCCCTGAGCAGGAATTGAACCGGTGACCTTCTGGTGCATAGGGGATGCTCAACCACTGAGCCACAGGGCAGGAAGATCATTCATCTTGATATCCCTTGCTGCTCTGTACAACAGTCACACCTTATCTGCGATTTCGCTTTATGAGGTTTCAGTTACCCTCTGTCAACTGTGGCCCAAAAACATTAAGTGAAAAATTCCAGAAATAAATAATCCGTAAGTTTTAAATTGCGTGTAGTTCTGAGTAGTGTGATGAAATCTCGCGCTGTCCTGCTCCCTCCTGCTCAGGATGTGAATCATCCCTTTGTCCAGAGTCTCCTCGCTGCATAGGCTACCCGCCCATTAGTCACTTAGTAGCCGTCTCAGTTATCAGATGGGCTGCCACAGTATCGCAGTGCTGGTGTTCAGGTAACACTTATTTTACTTACTAATGGCCTCAAAGCCACTCACATCACCTTTATTACAGTATACTGTCATACCTGTTCTATTTTATTACTAGTTATTATTGTTGATCTCTTATAGGGCCTAACTTATAAAATAAAAACCTTGTCATAGGTACATATATATAGGAAAAATAGTATATATAGAGTTCGGTACTATCCACTGGGGATCTTGGAGTGTATGCCCTGCAGATGAGGAGGGACTACTATATTTACTTTTGGAGGCATTTCTGTGAGCTAAACACAATCTCATCATTAACATTCTTAAAAACCCCACTGTCAGTAACAATCGGAGACATTGCTTCTGCAAAACGGGTTTGTGTGTGGCGGGGAGAAGCCTTCTGGTTTGAAGGCTTCTGCTTATGAATGACGTGTCTGTAAGGCATCCTCAGCTAGTGCTTCCATCACAAAGCTATGGGGCTTCATAGGGAAAGGGCCCCTGGTGATTACCTGGAGATGCTCCTTTCAAGGACAATGATGTCCTGAGGTTACCCAGGAGCTGCCCGGCTTCCTAGTTCAGTGCTTTCTCTCTACACCCACTCCATGCCCCCCCCCCTTGTCCCCCCAACCATTACCTGACACTCCAGTTGTACTGATTTCTCAGAGAAAGAATTCTAGAGCTGCACATGAGACACCCTAGGCCAGTGGTTGGCAAACTGCGGCTCGCGAGCCATATGGGGCTCTTTGGCCCCTTGAGTGTGGCTCTTCCACAAAATACCACGTGTGGGCGCGCACGTACAGTGTGATTGAAACTTCGTGGCCCATGCGCAGAAGTCGGTTTTTGGCTCTCAAAAGAAATTTCAATCGTTGTACTGTTGATATTTGGCTCTGCTGACTAATGAGTTTGCCAACCACTGCCCTAGGCTACTCCCTCTGTTTACTGAGCAGTAGCTCTCACCAGCCTCAGGGGTGACTTCTTGTTGCTTCTCACTGAGCTGAGAGTGGGCAGTTGACCAGCTTGGCCCCAGACTGCCCTGCAGGCGATGCTGCTTCTAAATCCTGCCTCCCTGGGGCCCATGTTTAGGTGCTCCCAGATAAGAGGGGGTTCTGAAACAGACTACAAAGTGAAGGCTGTCGCAGGATCACTGGGGGCCCAATCAGTGATTACACGCTTTGACTACACAAGTCAAGGTCTCAGACCACACTCGCAAGAGGAGAACCTGGAATAGCTATCTGGCAGTTCACAAAACTGTCATTATTGTAACCCTGAAGTTAAAACAAGGCTGCCCCAGTCTCTGGGGTCAGAAAAGCTATTTCTGGAACATGCAGGTGCATCAAAGCCCTACGCTCCCGTAACCCAGCATCCTCCTGGCTCATCATAGCTTTACTCTGACTTGAGGAAAGCACTCTGGAGCCATTCAGTTCCATTATTGCATGCTCGCTGGATAGCTCATGCTCTCTCTATTAAGCTACATCAGTTTCCCCCAAATAACAAAGGAGAGACCATGCAAAGAGATGTAGGTTGGAAAGAGGATGGAAGAATTTGACCATTTTCTACCCAAGAGGACAGTCACATGGTCACGGTGCTTCTTTCTTTAGGGCCCCGGTGACACCATCACCACCCCCTGGAACAATGAAGATGGCCTACATCCTATTTGCACAGGGGCGGGAGGATGTTACTTAGCTGACGTCTTTCATTGGTCAGGGTCTATTATTGACATGTCAAAGTCAAATATTCTTCCCCTAACCCTTTCTATCCCTAGGACTTATGGAGGTAAGCACATATACGGCCCCCAAAAACTGGTCCTTCTGAGGAATCTGTGAACTTCACCCATCCCTACAAAAAGCAATTTCTAAAATCTGAATGTGAGAATGATGGTCAAAATGATTAACCTGAATCGAGAGAGAGAGAGAGAGAGAGAGAGAAAGAGAGAGAGCTGCTGGTCACTGCATGAATGAGAAAACAGGCATATCTGGGCAGGTAATTAGAAAAGGCTCCCTTCCTCTGGGAAGACACAGTCCAGGGATGGTTTGGCAAGTGGATCAAGAGATGGATTTAGATCCACTCATCCCTTCTAAACCAGTGCTGGCACAGTGCCAACCTATCGCACTGTCTAGAGCAGCGATTTTCAATCTTTTTCATCTCATGGCACACATGAACTAATTACTAATGTTCTGCAGCACACCAAAAATATATCTTTGGCTGATCTGACAAAAAATAGGTATCATTTTAATTCATTCAGACTGGATGGCTATTGTGGCTGTTGTCATTTATTTTTACTTGACAATCCAGGGGAAAAGAGGTCAGTGCCCCCGACTAAGTAGTCAGGTATTGAATGTTTTAAAAATTTTTGCGCCACATCAGTGTGCCTGCCATGGCACACCAATTGAACATTGCTGGTCTAGAGCAACCCTAGAGAAAAATATAAATGGGTTTGATACCTGGCTATAGGTAGAGGTTGCTAGAACTAGAGTGATCAAAAGTCATTAGGGAAGGAAAAGGTTTAGAAAACAGAAAACCCTCCAAGGAAAAATAATCACCGGTAACATTACCTTGAGAAATGATGACCATTTAAATCTCTGGTGCAGTTTTCCACTCTTCTCTCCACATAGAGAGAGAATTCCAATATGGCAATGTACTGCACCTACTGTTTTATAGCCTTTGCTGTTTGCTTATTACATCCTGCCTATCTTTGCATGCGAGCTAAATTACACCCCCAGCATTACTTGCAATAGCATCACAGCATTCTCTGGAATGGTAACGCATTTGATCAAGCCTACGGTGGGAACTACAGGTTAACTAGGTTTCTCCCTGCCTGTCTCAGCCACCTGCTTGCCATGAAAAGCCATCTGGCCGGAAACAGAAAGAAGCAAAGGGAACACCAAACCTTGAAGTCAGAAATGAGCTATGATTGGTTAGCGGTGCAGGGTGGGAAACGCTCTTCTTTGGAAGAAGGTATGGGGCAAGCTAAGCCCTTGCACCTTGTTCCTGACTTGCAGAGAAGGTTTACTTCCCCTCCCACTGGTCACTCCGCCTCCACCATTAGGCACATTCCTGGCTTCCACACTCACAGAGCCAGATGCCATTGTTGGAGTCTGTTGACAAGTGGCAGCTGGCTGAAACGGAGACAGCTTGTTCTGCAACCCCTCCCTGCAGAGCGTCCCCCTCCACCACAGTGTTTTCCCCGAAGCAGAGAGAGGACGGATCAGCACGTGACTTCCATTTATGCCTGGGCACCATCGAATTCCTGCCAACAAATGCATTCCTTCCATACCTGTCCATCAGCTTGAGAGGAACAGGGCTTGGGTATGGGGGCTCATATTTCCTGAGCAAAGTTCTTTATCTTTCCTCAGGTAGAGATGAAGCCAGCTTGCTAAGAGATGAAATGCCCTTCTAGCTTGGCTGTTGGAAGAGCATGTCAACTGGTGTCCCAGAGTTCACGCTCCTCAGGGACTGTATTTTGGAAAGCTTGCTTTTGAGCTCATCTCACAACAACAGATTTGCATTAGGACCCATAGGAATAAGGGGGCTCATGGAATTATAGCAGGACACACTATGTTTACCATAGGAAGATGGTACCAGAGGCCATGCTGGATTCCAGCTCTCCAATGGTACACAATTTGACATTAAAGGACCTTGTAGGAATATTTTCTCATGCAAAAGCCCATGATAAATTTTTATTTAAAAAAACTTGGGGCATCCTATTTATGTTCTGAAGTGAATTGTTCACTGCCCTAAACAATTAAAAAGCAATAGTATCCAAATAAAGAAGAGAGAGACAGAAAGAAGGAGAGCGGAAGTGGGCGAGAGGAAGAGGAAGGGGAAAGAGGGAGAGAGAGGGATGCAAGACCTCGTCCAGGGAACACCAGAATGTGGCTAAATGTCAAATAGTTACTGGTTCTTACAGCCTCATCCTTCTTTTATCACCAATGAGCACAATATGTGAACAGAAGAAAAACAACCATGATTTAGAGCCCAGAAACTTCAGTGTGGACATTACTGAAAGCACAGCCTGGGCTGGGATGACCCTCTCAGATGACATCATGGTTGACACAGGGCACTGCCTTTCACAAGCAACCATGGCAGCTCTGCTCGCACACAGGCTCTGCGTGGCTCGGTGATATCAGCCACTGAGGTGTGGGGCAGGGGGCAGCGTGGAGCTGCGTGAGCCTGCATCTGGAGCTCTCCTCTGACGAGGTGGGAGAGAAGCCCCGAGGAGTCAGGGACCCCAGGGAACAGAGGCGGCAGCATTTGTGGAGGTTGGTCAGATGGGGAGCGCCTCAAGTCTTGTCCTTGGTTGACCAGATTTTCTCCCCAACTTAACCAAACAACCCCATGATCCATTAGTCACTCTTTACTGAAGTCCACTGGGAGTCGTCAGGACTTCACGATCCACATAATTACAATGAAATGTCTGCACTGACGTCAACCATTCAAGTGATTTAGACAAAATGTTCCCCAGACAAGTGGCCATGGCTGCATCCTCGGAGCTGGTCTCAGTTACTCCTGCTGACCCCAGCTGCAGGCTGCTCAGAGGCACACATTTGTTCCTCTAAACCTTTTGGAAAACCATTTCAAGATGGTGCTTCTCACACACCATCATTATCAAAATAAAGAGGGTAAGATGACCAATGAGGAAGATGGGAAGGGGTAGAGTCATAAATCAGGGACTCTAAGGCAGAGAACAGAAAAACAGGCACTTTCCGTTAAACCCTTGGAGACACACACCAGACTGCATCTTCCCTTCTGATCAGAAATCCAAGTGTATGTCAATTCTTAAGGATGGCAGTAGCAGCGAGGCCCATGAGCATCTGCTATCTAACCACATGGCTTGCCCACGCACAGAGAAAATGCTTTAGTTTTATCTCCTGGGCTCAAATCAAATCTCCCTCAAATTGAATGTGGAGTGGCCAACTTTCTCTAAAATCAGAACAGCTTAGTTAGAGAAACAAAACGGGAGGTAGACAGTTGGCATTAAACCATCAAGCTGCTGGTGAAAAAGATGGTTTCAAAAGGGGTTATCTAACTCTCGTCTCAACCAATCAGGGTCTTCCCAAACCAGATGCTGTTCTGGACATGAGAGTAGGAGCTCTGGTTTTGCTTAGCATCTTATTCTCATAATCTGGTAGAATGCCCGACACCTACATGTATGTGAATGAAGGAATGAATGAGTGAACAGTGAATAAATCAATAAAGCATAAGTTTAGTTGTTGTGGCCAAGTCAAAGTGTAAGTCCAGAGAGCAAGCAGTGACATTGGACAAAGCTAGAAAATTATTAGTGTTTGATAAAATGGGTTCCTTCTCTACCCTAAAATGTATCAAAAGCCTTAAATTTGTTTTATAATCTTTGATCCAATAACTCCACTTCTAGGATTTTATTATATAGAAATAATCTAACATATAAGAAGAGGAGAGCTCTACTTTCAAAATATTTCTCTCGGCATTAAAAATTAACAAACTGTATCATAGAATGATTAAATGAACTAAAAGATTATTTAAGTGAGAAACTATTATGTATTTAAGAGTTACTTAAAAAAAACAAGTAAAATCCTTATGATGGAAGTGAATCATGGATAATTATTTTATACTAGAGGCCTGGTGCACGGATTCGTGCACTGGTGGGGTCCCTCAGCCTGGCCTGTGCCCTCTCACAATCTAGGACCCCTCAGGGGAAGTCGGACTGCTGGTTTCAGACCAATCTCCGCAGGCCAGGCTGAGAGACCTCACCGGTGCATGAGTCTGTGCACTGGGCCTCTTGTATGCATATAGGATCTTTGGTTAATGTCTTCCCGCCCTCCCCCCTACCCCCTTCCCTCTGAGATTCATCAGTCTATTCCATGTTTCCATGCCTGTGCATTGAGTGTCTGCCCCCTAGTGGTCAGTGCGCATCATAGCTACTGATTGAACAGTTGAACAGTTGGAAGGTTGCTTAGGCTTTTATATATATAGATAGATGCTATATATGAAAAATTTCAAAGGGGATGGAAATAAACATAATTACATATATGTACATATATATACAGTAGGTCCTCGGGTTACGTCAGAGATCTGTTCCTATGGCGTGACGTAACATGATTTTCGCTGTAAGTCGGAACCGACCTACATAAGCACCTATGTCACTCACATGGAGCACATACACAGCAGTAATGAAGTGAAACAGTAAAAAAAATTAAAAGAAAGATAACAATTCCTGACCTTTACTTGTGGTAAATAAATAATAAAAAACATAAAGCACATATGTACATACGTCGAAAGGACGGAACTTGTTTTATTAAATAAATAAATAAATGGGAGATGGCGACATAACCACAAAAACGATGTACATTGAGTCTGACGTAACCCGAGGACTGTCTGTATTTAAAATATATTTAAAAAATAAAGTCAAACTAAATTTAAATTTTAAAAAGAAAGTGCCCCAATCACCACCCTTTTAAGAAAACAGCTGGGAATTTAGTATGCTCTAAGAATTGACCCTTTCTGGGTTCTCCCATGTTGTAACCTGATAACGTTTCCAGGCAACAATTGGGATATTGTTTCAAAGAGTTCTCTGATCCCTCCATGTTGGCGGCCAACATATAGTGGGGCTGGCAAAAGCAATGACAAATTTCTCTAGGCGTCACAGAACCGGTGGTGGAAGCTCACTCTCATCCCGCCAGGGCTTTTATTTGGTCATCAGAAGTAAAGCCTGACTTTTGGGAGATACAGATGTTCATGGAAAAAGGCAAAACGGGGAGCACCATCAAACTGTGGTTACAAGACACTGGGGTTGGAACTGGACACGGGGGCAGGAGATGATCAGCTCTCGGTAAGCTGCGTGTTCACTGAAACCTACCTTTCACCATACTCAGCACCTGCCCCCCCGCCCCTTCAGGACGACTTGCTCTCAGTTTCCCTGTGTCCTTGCACCCAGGGAGCACCCACCCAGCAGTGCTGCCCTTTCTGATGCGCTGAAACGGCAATTTCTCTTCACTGCTAGGACCTCCAAACCCTAACTCTCAGGTGAGTTGGTTATGGCTCTCGAGATTCTTGATATGACCTCATTTGGACATTTGTGATAAACTAAACTAAATCAATACACTGCTTGTCAAGGTCATGAAAAACAAGCAAAGACTGAGAGCTGCCACAGACCACAGGGACCGGGGAGACATGATGACTAAATGCCAGGGGGTGCCCTGGACAGGATCCAGGTCCAGGAGGGTCATTAATAGAAAAACTGGTGACATCCAAATAAAGCCTGGTGTTTCATTAACACTAATACACACGTTAGTTTCTTAGCATTGACAAACGCGCCACGGTGATAACTGTTAACAATGATGCGGATGAGGTGTCTACGGATGAGGGGTATATAGATGCTTCTCTGTATTATCTTTGACACTTTTCTGTAAATCTGTTACTCCAAAAAATAAACACATATATCAAAGCCTCCAAAGAGATGGTTTTAAGCTAAGAAATGGTCATTGTTATCAGGCTCACTGAATATTTGGCTTATCAGAAATCCTGTTGAAATGTCAGAAAGAGTGTTGGAATTAGGGTGAGCAGATTTGTTTAAAAACGCCCTGCACTTTTCAGAGGGCACCTGGGGAAGTCATTAAATTCACAGCACTCCAGTTTCCTCAGCTGTAACATGTGAATAACAAAACCTGTTTGATAGATTTGTTGAAAGTATCTGATGAACACACAATGAGGAAGGGAGGTAGTGCATTTGCTGCTATATCCCAGGTGCCTAAAACAGGGCCTGGCGCAAAGGAGCTGCCTGACGAATGCTTGTTACAAGAGGGAATAGGTGTAAAGAGTTCAAAATGGTATCCCGCATCAACGTACTGTTGCTATTAGCAGTAAAACCTTATTAATCCTATTGAAAACAGCTTGAAATATGGGGAAAGGATGAATGCATTATCATATACGAAAGTGGAACATTACAAAGCAGTTAGAACAAATAAACTGGGCTGAGATGCATCACCACCATCAGAGTTAACATCATGATGAATGAAAAAGAGGAAGTTACATGACAATATGCAGTGTGATGCTGTTTATGTAAAACATTTGCAAATATACAAAGGTTGCCATATATGGCTTGTAGATAG
The DNA here is from genome assembly GCF_963455305.1 of Plecotus auritus. Taxonomy (NCBI): domain Eukaryota; kingdom Metazoa; phylum Chordata; class Mammalia; order Chiroptera; family Vespertilionidae; genus Plecotus; species Plecotus auritus. The sequence continues at coordinate 8,061,412 of NC_137773.1, read as the reverse complement.
TGAAAAAAATCAAGACAGTGGTCATCGTGAGGAAAGAGCAGGGACTGAGGACAGACCATTGTCCTTCCCTTCTGAGGCACAGTCAGGTCACAGGAGCAGAGCCTCTGGCTTACACACAATGCAACTGCTGACAATTCCAAGATCGAGGTTAGCTGGCCTGTTAGTCGCATTAATTATCTGCTACTATGTTATTTAGTTGCTAAGAAACACACAAAGAAGCACATATTAAAACAGCATACTTCAGAAAAATCAGCCATGGGAAGAAATACTGGCTTTAAATTGCATGCTTGCAATTGGTTGGCACAGTGGTTTTCAAGATGGGGTTCCTGGGCTGGCAGCATCAAGGTCACCTGGGAACTTGATAAAAATGCAAATTCTCAGGCCCCACCCCAGACCCACTGAATTCTGAACTCTGGGGGTGGGGCCCAGCAATAGGTATTTTCCCAGGCCCTGCAGGTGATTCTGATACTTATTCCAGAGAACCACTGGATTAGCAGAGTCTGCAGAGGAGGGTTCCTGTCCTGCTGAGCCTTCATTAAGTCCCTTTATGTTTGACTTTGTTTCTTCACCTCTTTTTTCCTAGATGATTGTTATTAGTTATGCATTATTTAATAAGAACATTAAATAGAACAAACGGTACACCAGATAGTTGTATTCCTATCCTACCGATCTATACAAAACCAAAATAAATAAAATCACGTTTGCCATTAAAATAAACCTTATAGCCATAGTCGAGGTTAAATTAGTATTAATGTATATTTCATACTAGTGTCCCAGTGCACGGATTCATGCACATTGAAAGGAAATTAATTAGAAGAAATATTTTAATATCGCTATTCGCCCTTTCTCTATAATAGAAGTGTCAACCAAATTCACAATTGACAATGACAGATCGAAACACACGTGTGCGACTGGTGCCAACAAGAGCTTTATATGTATCATGCATGCACAAGTCAACTTAGCCTTTTATTTGTTTGTTTGTTTTTTAATCCTCACCCAAGGGTATTTTTCCATTGATTTGAGAGAGAGTGGAAGAGAGAGGGAGAGATAGAGAGCAACATCGATGTGAGAGAAACACATCGATTGGTTGCCTCCTGCACATGCCCTGGATAGGGCCTGGGCTGGGGAGGAGCCTGAAATCGAGGTACATGCCCTTTACTGGAATAGAACCTGGGACCCTTCGGTCCACAGGCCGACACGCTAGCCACTGAATCAAACCAGCCAGGGCAACTTAGCCTTTTATATATATGGACTAGAGGCCTGGTGCACAAATTTGTGTACAGGTTGGGTCTACTGGCCGGCCGGGAGGAGGTACTGCAGGAGTTGGCTGGCCAGCACCCCCCATCGGAGCCAATCGGGGGGCCTGCTGGCCCAGGGGAGGGACCATGGGAGGTTGGCTGGCCAGGGGGAGGGACTGCAGCAGGTTGGCCAGCCAGCCCCCCCCCCATCGGGGCCCATCAGGTGAGCCTGCCAGCCCAAGGCAGGGACTATGGGAGTTTGCTGGCTGCAGGAGGTTGGCTGTGGGAGTGCACTGACCTCCGGGGGTCAGCTCCTGTGTTGAGCATCTGCCCCCTGGTGGTCAGTGCACATCATAGAGACTGGTCATTTGGTTGTTCGGTCAGTTAGGCTTTTATGTATATAGATAAACCTGCTTAGTTAGACCTGCTTTCTGATGTAGCTAAACTTTTTCCAGCCCAGTGAAGCACCCCAAGTTCTCTTTCAGGTAATTGTCAGCAACGCAGCAGTAAATATCAACACGAAGCAGATTATTACTATAGATCATGCAGGGAGAACAAAGGGTAAAATATTTAACTGCAGCAGTGTTTGACTATATTCTGTGCAGTGAGAAAACCTGAAGTCATTTTCAAGGTCCACCATTTCTTACTTCTTTTCAGTCGGGTCAAGTTTCTAAGCTTTCTAAATCTCCATTTTCTGGCTAATGAAAAGAAAATAGGATTCTACTGAGTCTCCTATCTACCTAGTCCAGGACTTCTGTGAGGATCAAATGAGATGAGGCATGGAAAAATGCTTCATAAACATTTGGTTAAACTGTGAAATGTTTGCACGTGTCTATAAAGCAAGTCGTGTTCCTGGGCTGAAGAAACTGCAAGGAGGCTAGTCATCAATAGGGAGAGGAAGCCGGGTGATGCTACGTTATTTCCGGCGCCCACAGCCACTGTTTCCGGGCTGGGCAGTGGGCTGCATTTTGCGCCATGGGATCTTGGCAGCATTGGCTGCGATTTGGTGGGGTATGGCTCTGGGGTGGTGGCAGGGCCTGTGTCCCACTTGGGGGAAGCTGAGTGTTGGCTTGTCAGCGCCAAGGCCATAGTGCTGTTTATTTTTATTTTATTTACTTATTTTTTTAATTTCTTTATTAATTAAGGTATTACATATGTGTCCTTAATCCCACATTACCCCCCACCTCCCATTCATGACCCTACCCCCCTGTTGTCTGTGTCCATTGATTAGGCTTATATGCATGCATGTAAGTCCTTTGGTTGATCTCTCCCCCTTCCCCCCACTGAAATGGCCAGTGCGCGTCATGGCAGCTCCTGCATTGAGCGTCTGCCCCCTGGTGGTCAGTGCGCGTCATAGCGACTGGTCAGATGGACAGACACTTAGCCTTTTTATACATAGATTACCTAGATTTGCCTGGAAAAAGGTTAGTCATATCCCCCTGCATAAGAATTAGCTTTAGCTACTTGGTGATTCTTTTTATCTTGTATGAAAGTCTGGGATTCATATATGGATCAGATGCAAATGATCTCTAAATTCTTTTTCAATTCTGAAAGTTTATGCCATACACCACTTTATAAAACATAAGGCTAACTTTTAATGCATATCTTTTCAAGTGGGAGAACGTAAGAAAATTGTAGATCACGGTCTCTACTTCCTACTATCCTCTCCTTTGGCTGACTCTATAGCTTAACTACCCGTAAACCATCCACAACGCCTCTCCGTTGCCTTCCTCTCCTGCTGGGATGGTAAAACTAAGATGTGCTCTCTCCCCACCTCCTTTGCAGCTAGGCACAGCCCTGTGAAGCAGTTCTGGCCAATGGGATGTGAGCGAAAGGATCTCACTTCCTAAATGAAAACAGCCTAGAGGGAAGGAGGCCCTTCACGGTGTCACTTCTGTGTAGCAGCCTTCTTGCAAACATGAAGATGAACGTCATGTGGGAAGGACGGAGGCTCAGGAGGACAGGCGGACTTTGGCGTCATCCTGAAACAGCTCCTTCAGGACTTAAAAAGCCCCTATTTCTCTAAGTCACCGCCTGACGTTTCTGTTCCTACAGCTGAGGTGCCCCCGTGTGCCCAGCACACCTGAGGCTCTCAGGAAAGCCTGCAGATGCTAGCAGAGACGGAAGGGGAAGGAGGAAGAGGAAACCAAGGAAGAGGAAGACCTGGGCAAGTGGAACAGGAGGCTTAAAGAGAGCCAGGTGGAATTACTGAGGTCGGATTCCTGAAAGGAACAAGTTTTGAGCAAGTCTATAAAGTGAGAAAAAGCCTGGAAGAGAAGAAAGAGAAGGCATGTCACACCTGTATTTATACAAGGAACTTTATTACAGCCATTAAAACACCAGTTTGATGTGCTGGTTATGCATATTGTAATGCACACTAAAATGGATCTATGACCATAAAAATAAAAATACATATTGGCCCACGTGCCACCAAAAACCCTCGTCTTGTGAAGCCATAGGGCCCTCATGGGGAGCCCCGGCCGGAGGGCTTGCAGCTTTAGGTCTAAAACAGCAACACGAACCTGGACAGACCCAAACCTAAGACTGCTTGGACTGAGCAGGAACCAGTACTTCTCCAAGAGCACATTCTGTAACAGGCTGGAGGTCTCTATGTCTACTCTCTGTTTCCCTACGCTGCACCAAATTTCTCTGCGAACCCCAAGCACACAAGGAAGTATAACGAACGCAAAGCGGGAGGAAAGGCTCTAGTCTTAAGAAGGCTCTGTGACCTCCAACCCACCAGGACACCTGTTTTATACCCTTAGCAGAATGGCGTGTGTATTTTAATGTGTATTTGCTAGATGATGCGATACAGAATCCTGTGCAGCATGACACATTTTAAGAAAAATGCCCTTTGGTATTCTGGTAGCTTTCATTTTCAAGCCATTCCCTCTGTCTTCTCCTGCTCTCACACCTTCTTTTTCCTTTGTAAGGACCTCTCCCAGCAGAGAGACACAACAGCCCTTTCCTGTTTGTGGAGTGGCCACTAGATACACCAGGGAGATGCTAGACCAGCAGGAGGCACTGATCTGTCAGGCATCCTCCTCTTCCTCTCCTCATCCCAGTGGAGATATTAGCATCTCTGCTTCCAGGCAGGAGCGTCCTGTCCCTCCCTGTGCCCGTCCCCAGCCCTCCACCCTCAGGTGCGTCTCTATGGGCATGGCGGCACCGTGCCTGACGTGGCTTCACAGGGCTTGTCTATGGCATCCTCCTAAGAGCACGCTGTCCAGCTTCTTGGACTCTTGAGTGGTGAGCCCACCTTTGCCATCTCCCTGTGAATGCAAAGCCTGGAGCCTGTTTGTCTACCACCCACGGCTGCTGAGCTGTGTCATCTATGCACAGGGCCATGGGAGTCAGCTTGTGAGCGGTCTCCATGGAAAAGGTCAGAGGTCACAAGAGAAGCCACCGAGAGACATGTCAATGTATCAAAGGATGCTCACAGTTGACAGGGATCACTTTCCTTTCTTAAAGTGGAAGAAAAAAAAATGAGATCTTTGTCGCAGAAGCTAGATCAAGGGGGAGGGAGAGGCAGAACGAGAGGGGAGAATGACATCTGTGTCAACTGTTTATTTTGGTGACTGCCTGCAAGTTGCAGGCAACATGGCTGAGCAAAGCTGTCATGGAAACACAGTTCTGTCGCAGATGACAAGTTGGCATGAAGACCATGTAGGTGGAAAAGAGGTTCGGGAAACAAAACTACCTGTCAGGCAGGCAGGGGGAGGAAGAAAACCTACCCGCACATACTTTCCCGTAATTAAATGTCAGATGTACACAATGCAGTAAAATAATTAGCATGGCGTAATTACTGTTCAGATGGAGTCCCGTGCATGTGCCAAACAAATTGCTGTACTAGAGCGCAAGCTGCTAAAACAAATTGGGTTACTTAATTTTTACATGTAGCAGCCTGTTTTATTGTTTTCTAAGATGCAAATGTTTCATTAATAATGAAGTCTCTCTAAGTGTTTAAAGCTCTAGGCCACCTCAAAGGCAGACCCACTGGTCTTCCCTCCAGAGACTTTGCAGACAAAAAACAACAACAACAACCTGACCTCTCTCTTTCCACACTTGCCCCTCCATCTCCTCTACACATAGTAGCCAAGAGGATATTTTAAGCCATAAATCAGAACATGTCACATACCTGTGTTAAAATCTTCCAGTGGCTCCCACTGATCTGGGAATGAAGCCCAAAGGCCTAAGCAGGGGTCCTCAAACTTTTTAAACAGGGGGCCAGTTCACTATCCCTCAGACCGTTGGAGGGCCGGACTATAGTTTAAAAAAAACACTATGAACAAATTCCTATGCGCACTGCGGGCCCGGGACGAGTTGGCTGCTAAGCAGGACAGGCAGCGGCACCTGGCGGGCCAGATAAATGTCCTTGGTGGGCCGCATGTGGCCCGCGGGCCTTAGTTTGAGGACCCCTGGGCCCTAAAGGAATGGGCCCCTATGCCTCTTTGTGAATGTCCCAGGCCTCTTCCCGCCCTCTGCCCCAGCCACACTGGCTTTCTTTCTGTTCAGGTTCAAGTCTTCTTTGACCCATGGTTTTTATCCTTGCTGCTCCCTTTGCTGAAAACACTCCTCCTCCAGTCCTCCATCTCCTGCCCTCCCCACACCCACCCCTCTGTAGTTGGCTGATTCTCTTGACTTACATTTTGCATCCTCAGGGAGACCTTTCTGACCATAAAAAGTAGGCCCTGCCCTGACCCCTGCCCCGGCAGGTCTCTACCAGAGCTCTGGGCTTGCATCCCCCACAGCATCAGTCACACTCTACTAAAATTTTATATGTCATTTTGTGTTTTTATTTGTTTAATGTCTACCTCCCTCATGAAACTCTAAGCATGTAGAGGGTAGAGATCACATTTATTTTTCTGGCTAGAAGGAGGTGTATGTATGGACATGCGTGTGGACATGCATGAGTACATGTATATATACACATATACATATGTTTATTTTATATGTATACATTACATAGATTATACACATCCGGGCCTTTCCAGAGCCCAGGAGCCCGTCTCACCTTGCCCAGCCCTATCTGTGGATGGGCGAGGAACCAAACAGGACATTTACTCATTGGACTGAAACAAACGTTCTCTCTCTCTGCCCCCTTTCCCACCCTCCGCACACACACACAGCAAAACAGCCTGCTTCAAAGCGGGAGGCTGGAGGAGGGTATCTATTTCTGGCAGGCTCCCCGAGGAGGCCTCAGGGGGCTGGTAACTGACTCCCCTCCCCTTCTCCAGTCGGTCCAAGCCTCTCCTCTCATTAGCCCACCCTGGATCTCAGACCACCCTCTCTGCTCAGCTCCCGGCCAGGATACCCTCCTGCCAGGGGCTTTTTCTGGCTTACTTCCCCTCACTCACATCCCCTAAATAGGCCCTGGATGCGGGGCTTTCAGAGCCAAAATGGGGAAAGCCCTGGGCAAAGTGGGATGAGTTGGTTACACCACAGAAGCCTAAAATATGATCTTGCCCCTTGGGCTCCTCTGATGACCTTTAACTTTATTTCCAGGCGGTCTGAGCTCATGTTTCCTCTATCTCTGGTTTACTTGTTCTTACTGGGCCCTCGACTGGGGCACAGACCAAAGGTACTAGAGATAGACTCCTGGGTCTGACTCCTGGCTCTACACGGCCAATCATTTGCAAAAGCTCAGGCCCTGCTTCTAGGGAACATGAGCTAAGACACCTACCTCTCAGATTACATAAACATTGTAGGCCTCAGTTTTCCTCATCTGTAAAATGGGCCTATTAATTGTACCTATCGAGGCTGTTGGTGTCCCACCCAATCCGCCCTTACAGTCCTCCAGATGCCATGAGGTTTGGGTGCTAATAGCTCAAAGCTGCCTTGAAATATGGGAGTTCCTCTCCCAGAAAGGCATGGGAAGTTGTGCCCCACCTTCTCCCAGGAGGTGTGACTTACAGCCAATGACTGATTGACACGAGAGAACAGAAGCCCAGCCCCACTGCCGCTGGTGAGAACAGGTCTGTGGTGCCATTCATATGCCAGCACTCCCATGGATGGGGCTGAGGCTAGCTTTTTGCAGCCACATCTTTCTTTGGCTCCCTCCCCTGTCCTAGCCTGCTTCCCTCACTTCCTGAAAGTTTTCTCCTGCTGCACTTCCTCATCCAATTGCTTGCAAAAGCTCAGGCTCTGCTTCTAGGGAACGTGAGCCAAGACACCTGCCTCTCAGAATCGCTGACAAGATTAAATGAGAGCACGCACATAAAGTGCTTACATCAGAGCCTGGCACCTAGTAGGTTCCTGTACTGTGGCTGCTCTGTCCTGACCGTGTGACTTAGTCTTATCCCGTGAACTGCAGAGCATTCCCCCTCCCCCTCCCCCTCCCAACCCACCTGGCTCCACACTTGCAATTGAATGCCCTTATGCATGACACACTTGCATGGGCACACCCAGGGCTGCGCCAAAAGCTGGGGACCCCAGCTGCTATGCAATCCCTGGCTTGCAAGTCAAGAAAACGCTCCAGATGGAAAGGGCCCTACGTGACACCGTTACGGGGGACATTATTCTAATTTTTAAACTAACCATTTGAAAGCGTCAATCGTATTCTAAGGAACACATTTTCCACACCGATCAATTGATCACTTAGAACTGCTGCCGGCCTCTAGGCCACAAAACTGCTTCCCAACCAGATCACAGACAGAAGCATCCTCCTGCCATTTTCACTGACCAGCCCTGTCCCAGGACCCCAGCCTCTGATGTAGCACACTGATGAAAACCCTGCGGGAAGAGGGAGATCAGTTTTTTTTTTTTTTCCTGCAATGCAGTGCAGATTTTAGGGAGCCTTTCCCCAGCCCCCCCACCACTGTGCTGTTAGAAGAGAGACAGAGAACTATCTAAGGAATCAGGGGCTCAGTCCTGTCCTTGAGAAACTTAGGGCATGTGATAGGATGCAAGAGTCATCAGATATTTATTGAAAGAGAAAAACAATGATTAACAGCCAACTGTTACTGAGCATTTACTGAGCACAAGGCGTTTTGCTAACTACTTTGCATGTATGACGTTGTTTAACCCTTACAGCTCTTCTGTGCGCCTCCTCCTCACTCCCCGGAGAGCAGGGAGCCTGCCCTGGTGTACCTCGAACCAGAGAGAGTAGGGCTCATCCCAGCAGCCTGGGCCATGCTCTCAGCTACTAAGCTCCACCCCTCCGAGCACTAGCCTGACCTCCAGGGGCTTCCCGCTGAGGGGTGGGAATAAGAGCAAATTCTAGAAGAGGTGGGGTGAGTGAGCGAGCAACTAGGGGGCAACGGTGAGTGATGGGGACAGCAGGAGGCACTGACAACGTTATGCTGCGCCAAGTTGTGAGACTCCAGTGCTCGTGGGAGAAGCAGGGGCTCCTTTCCCATTGCCTCTTGTCAGCAGCTAGCAACCCCTCCATCTGTGCCAAAAAAGCGAAGACTGCTACAGGGAAGAATCTATCTGCCGGCGTCCCAGGGACCTGCTCCGTGCCAAATACCCTCCCGAGCAAATATTGATATATTAACCGCAGCTCAAACACCGTGAGTGCAGTGAGCATGCTTCAGCAGGGAGGTGGCTGGCCCGCTGCCACCGCCCACCGCCCTCCTCAGCGCCAGCTGTGGGCTCTCCTTCCTGGTGCAGGAATCTGCGGGCACCTCCACCTGGGCTGGAGCCACCACCCAGACCAGAGGAAGGGAAGGACGGTGGGGTGAGGGGCGGACGGGAGAGCAAGGCAGGGCTGTTCTTCAGGGTTCAGGGAAGACCCATTTCTGAGGGGTAGTAACAGTTGGAAGAGTCATGTAGGCCAAAGGTTACTTCAACCATCCCCATCCTCCACTCGAAAAAATCAGCATTCCCCACGGCCTCCTCAGTCAAGCCTAAATCCCTCTGGATCTGGCCAGGGCTTCCGGCAGGAGCCTACCCTAGAATCCAGTCTCCCTTGTGTCATCCTCATGTCCCCTGCAAACGGAGCCTCTTGCAATATCCTAGGCCGCAATATCCCTTCACCATGAATTTGATTACTTTTTTCCTTTCTTTTTGCTTCTGTATTGGTTAGAACCTGACCCATCCCTTTAGACCAGGGGTGGGCAAACTTTTTGACTCGAGGGCCACAATGGGTTCTTAAACTGGACCGGAGGGCCGGAACTAAAGCATGGATGGAGTGTTTGTGTGAACTAATATAAATTCAAAGTAAAGGAGCGGAGGGGAGAGCAAGAGAACCGGATAGAACAGCCGGATCCGGCCCGCGGGCCGTAGTTTGCCCAAGGCTGCTTTAGACTCAGCTCCATGCCACCTGCTCCAGAAGCCTTCACTAGCCTCTTGAGTTGTAACCTTACCCCCGCTCCCCTCTCTCTCTCATACAAGTGGACCCAGGTCTACCCCAATTCCATCCCCCAGATCACAGAACTGTGCACTGCCTGCTATACTGTCAAACAAAAACAAACAAAAAAATCCACTACCTTGAAGCTGAGTTCAGGAGCTTAAATTCCCCTGCCTCCACCCTCTGCCCGCTTTGGAAAAGCTTTTGTCCGGGCCATAGAGACCTTTAAAAAGTTCCCGTAATAAAGTCAGGTCATGAGTGTGCATAGTTCTGTGGTGAGTGCCCATCCATGGCGTATTCACTGTGAATATAAACTAAAACCTAACCAGTTAACTTTATTTATACTCGGGATGGAGCCTTCTCTTTTAATAAAACAGAATCCGTTAAGGATTATAAACAAACAGTGTTTTATGAACTAAAACTGCAGTGCACTAGTCACTCAAGGGCAAAAACTGGGCTCTGGGAGGCTCAGCCAGCTATAAATAAAGATAAGGCCCTGCCAGGCATGGGCTTGGGCAGAGTAATTGCTGACTCCATAATCAGCTTCCCCCTCCTTCTTCAGACCCACAAATCACTGGGGTGTTGGGTCACTGCCCACTGGATCCAGCCCAGAGACAGAGAGAAATGGCAACGCAGTTCATTAGCTCCGAGACAGTGCAAACTGGGACTCATGAACCGTCTAGGTTCTGAGTCAACTACGGAGCCCTTATCCTCGAAGCCCGCGTGACTGGACAAGTTGGGCATAGAGCACCCGTGGGCTGAGCCTGCGTGGCATTCTGACCATGGGCCCTCAGGGGGTGTCTCTGCTAAACCACCCACCTTCTATGGAAAACACTGCTCCCACCCCCAACACCCACCCCTCAATCCAACAAGTGGTGAGGCTGCCATCCACCCCAGCTGAGGGCTGTGGCAATTGGTCCAGGTGACAGGCATGTGTGCCCAGCAGGGCCAATAAGAGTCCGAACGGGGGGCTGTTCAAACTGGAGCTGGAAGAACATGTTTTGGGGCTCTGGAGATTGCCTCTCCTGCTATGCAGAGAAAGCCCACCCACAGTGAAAATACTCTGAATGGCACCAGTCTGCTGGAGGCAGGTGTACGTTTGTCCAAACACACAGAATGGAGAGCACCAAGAGCAAACTCTAACGTAAACTAGGGACTTCGGGTGATAATGACGTGTCAATGTAGGTGCATCCTTTGTAACACATGTCCTCCTCTGGTGGAGGATGTTGGTCATGGGGGAGGCTGTGTGTGGCGGGGGGGGGCAGGGAGTAGATGGGAAATCTCAGTATCTGCCTCTCAATTTTGCTAAAAACCTAAAACTGCTCTAAAAATATAAGATCTTAAAAAAAAAGAAAGGAAAAGGAGAAAAGAAAGTCTATTCTCCCCAGGGAGAAGGAAGCTGAGATGCAGAAAGCAGCAGAAAGGAAAAGGGAATGATTCCTCATAGCCAGTAAGTCCCCGTTTTTGTGTAACTTGTATCTCTCTGCTTCTTTACCCCAAAGAGTTCTTATTAACACTTCCGAGTGACTATGATATTATTTATTGAGCACCTACTAGGTGCGCGATATTGTTATTGTTACTATTCACTGAGGGGTTGCAGTTTGCTAAGGGCTTTCTGTGCATTGTCTCATCTAATCCAAACACCGTCAATGAGCAGACACTCTCCCCTTCCTTTGGAGGATGTAGGAACTGAGGCCAAAAGACGTTAAGTACCTTTGTCAAGGTTATGTGGCTAGTGATTAGTACAGCCAGGATATAAACTCAGTCTGGCACCAAAGCCCATGCCTTAACCCCAACACTAGCTTGCTGCAGTATGATTTCAATTTTGTTTGCATAAACAATATGGATGTGTGTGTGTGTGTGTGTGTGCGCGCGCACGCGTGTGTGTGTGTGTGTGTGTGTGTGTGTGTGTGTGTGAGAGTGGGCTCGCAGGCAGGATCACATAAGCACATGGTAAAAAATGGGGAGATAATGCGGACATATCAAAGCAGACGGTCCTGCCATCTCACGTCGCCAGCATTGAACAGTAGCATTAATTTGAGGACTGTGACTCCACTGTAAGGAAAAAGCCTGATGCCCGGCAGGATCTCAGTCCACACTTGTGTAGATAACATAGCCACAAAGCCGATCTCTCACTCTGTGGTGTAGACAAGAGAAGGCAGCACCATTTCTATGTTATGCGGGGGGCGAGGTCCAGGAAACTCCCCAGCTGCTGCCCGTTATCTGTGACGCTCGCTCCCTTTCCCTCTGCGCTTCAGTCCTCTGTCCTGCATTTTCTGTCCTTGGAAGGTGTCACGCTCACTCTTGTCTCAGAAACTAGAGCCCTTCCTTCCTCTTTCCCACGCTGACCAGGCTAAAGGAGGTCCAGTCCTGATCTCACCTCCGAAGTCCTTTTGTTGGGGTCCTTTTCCCTGACCTCTTTGATGGCCCTGGTTTATGCTGCCACAGACCCTTTCCTGCACAGCATGTTTTACTGCTTCTAATGACACATTTGGGCTATTATTTCATCCACATCCCACTAGCCCAGTGGTTGGCAAACTCATTAGTCACCAGGGCGGCAAACCGTGGCTCATGAGCCGCAGTTTGCCGACCATTGCACTAACCCATCTGACTGTTAACTCCCGAAGGCATGGGACATACTTGTAGGGCTCACTATTTTATCCCAAGAGCCCAGCACAATGTCTAGTATGCTTTCAACACGCATTTGATGAAGGAGGAGAGAATGAATGACTGTGCGCCCAGAATGATGCTGGAATGAAAGGTCCCTTCACGTGTAAGATCCCTCGGAGGGGTCTGGTCCCTTTGGGAAGCCATGCCTACCACCACTGAGCTTGGCCGAGTCTCCTCCTCGACTTCTATGGCAGGAGAGGGTCCACTGGCCAAAACCTCAAAATCAAAGACCTATGAGATGCCAAGTCTTATAACTTGGGCACAGAAGGACGGGCTGTCCCACACAGGACCCGTGACAGCAGGGGCAGTGGGGACGGAGACAAGAGAAGCCAAGGAGGAACACGTCGCCTGCCTGGGACACAGGCTCCTTCTCGCCCTCCCTCTTTCATCTGCCAGGGAACACCTTTTACGTCCAGCTGATTATGTTTAACCACGGGCTTTGTGCTCTTGCCTTATAATTACCTCCTTTTTAAACCCAGTTGCAAAATTAATTGCCCCTTAATGAAGCAGGGTAGCAATTAAGGGCAGCGAACCTTGTGAGGAAGGAGAAACACATTTGTTTGAGGTGCACCGTCAGGAGCCCGACTTGGCGGGCATTGTCGTTAGGGCTGTAATTATTTTCCGAGGCTCTGTGACACCTCCTTAGACCTGATCCGAGCTGCCAGGCTGGAGAAACCCATAGTTCCTGCAGAGTTCATTAGAGTCCAATTTGGAGTTTCCTGTCTCCCAGACAGCAGAGGAAATACGATTTATTGTTGCTCCATGCCCACCAGGTCCAGCGAGGAGCAGCGCCTTCCCAGGAAAGCCATCGCACTGTGTGGCAACCCTCCCCCGTCAGTACCGCTCCTGAGGCACAGGTGTGCAGATGCAGCAAAGCCCGAAGCTGCAGGCAGCGCCCCTGACTTCCACCTGACAAGTGTCTCTGGGTAAGAGGAAGCACACCGGTAATCAGCGTTGTGGGGACGAGGCGGCGGCAAGTTCTTCGGGGCCAAGTGGCCAGGCTACAGGGGTTGGGCTCCCTGTCACCCATGACCTTAGACCAGTGGTCGGCAAACCGCGGCTCGCGAGCCACATGCAGCTCTTTGGCCCCTTGAGTGTGGCTCTTCCACAAAACACCACGGCCTGGGCGAGTCTATCTTGAAGAAGTGGTGTTAGAAGAAGTTTCAGTTTAAAAAATTTGGCTCTCAAAAGAAATTTCAATCGTACTGTTGATATTTGGCTCTGCTGACTCATGAGTTTGCCGACCACTGCCTTAGACGACTCAGAAGCACAGGGAACGGGATACACCTGCACACACCTAAGCAGTCTGTTCCTGCATGCTCTGGGCTCTGGAATAATGCTCCCGCCTCAAAGCTGAGATGACAATGAGAACAGCAAGGATGACAAGAGAGGTCACAGCGGACAATGAAGACCTACTACACCCAGGCATTCAGTTCCTACAGCCCCATGCAGAGTGCAGCCACTTCACGCCACAGCACAGAGAAACCGAGGCAGAGAGACGGAGCTGCTCTTCCAAGGACATACAGTCAAGTGGCAGAATCGGAACGAACCCAGGCGTTTGCTCCTAACCCCAAGCCATATTCCCTCCCCAGCGCACACTGGCGGCCGTGAAAGCAGCAGGGACGCAGTGGGTGGCCTGTGACCCTGCTAACTAATGGCAGTCTCCGTCTCAGGACGAGGGGACCTACTGCCCTGATGGAGCCCGGGCCCTGCGGGTCTCCGCCAGCTCAGGGCTTTAATTACTTCCTTTCCCCAGGTTCTGGATTGACAGTGGCTGGAAGTTCAAGGCCCTCCACAGGGCCCAGGCCTTCTCCTGCCCTTCACCTACCCTCGTCCACGGCCCACCTGCTTGGACCACCCCAACTCCTCCTGCCTCCACAACCACCTGCACAACTCTCTCCAACTCTGTCCCCGCTTTTCTTCACGTTGGTAATTCTTCCAAACCCAACTGGTGCACCTCGGGTCTTACTACACCTTTGCCAAACTCCCACCTCATGGAGACTGTTTCTTCCCTGAAACCCCTATAGCCCTCCGGGTTTTCAGGCCTAACTTGGCACATACATTTGCAAAACTAGTATAAAAAATACATATACATGTATATATATTAATGCATGATACCAATACATTGTCTTTTTATGCAGCAGGATCCTTGAGCAGCCGCTTACTAGCTGTGTGACTCGGGCAACCTGCTTAGCTTCTTTGTGCCTCATTTTTCTTGTCTGTAAAATGGAGTTAATGATGGTGCCTTCCTCACAGAGTTGCTTGCAGTTAATACAGGGAAACTCCTTAGCCCAGTGCCTGACTCATAGGGAGTGCTCAGTAAACGTCAGTTGTTCTTATCCATCTGGATGACAGCTCCGTGAGGTTGGAGACTAAGGCCATGTGCAAGTATGACTAACAAGTGCATATCTATCTGTGGACTAGCCTGAGAGTCCTTGGACCTCTGGCCCTTTCTAACCTACTTTGGAGCATCCAGAGTGGGTGAGTGGAGAGACCCTGAGCCTCCTGCTTCTTAGTGGAGGGTGTCTGGTCCAGCCTTCCCCAAGTCCAGTGTTCCCTGGCCTTGGATGTCCTCCTGATGCTGACTTACCATCCATTCCAGCCAGCGAGCAGAGCCACGAGCCTTCCCCTCTGCCTCCATGTCCTCCCTGACGCCCCGGGGCTGGCACCCTGGACTCCTAAAGCCAGAAGAGAGCCCCGTGTTTCTTAGAGAAAGACCCTCAGCTGGTACATCCTGCCTGTTTTTGCAGATCAGAGTGAAACAGGAAGAGATGCGGGTTAGCAGCTTTGGACGCCACCCATCACATCTCCTGATAACCCAGGTCCCAGTCTCTGCAACTCCTTCCACACAGCTCCACGCTCCAGTGATGGCCAGGGTCTCCCAAGCCTCAGACACTGCCCTGCCCATGGTCAGGGTCAGAATCATTTAGGCGTGTTTTGATGTCGCTGGAAAACCCAAATGGGTTTTGAAAAATGGAGATGATCCCTGCAGCCACTCCTGGGCCCGTATTTAACTTCGCAAAATGCTCCAAACACACACATGCTTGGGCTGTTGCTCAGCTTCTCTTTTTTTAAAAGGCCAGAGAGGAAATGAAAATGAATGATGACAAAATGTCCACATGGGTAGAAAAACAGAATAGCCTGAAAGCTCCAGGGCAGGAACTGACACAATTTAATTAACAATTTGGAATAAACATGCTTGGTGCCGCCAGCGGAGCTGTTTGTTTGCCTTCACAAAATAATGCTCTTAATAAGTCTGAGATTAAACCTTCCAGAGATTAGTTAAATGCAACACCTTGACTTGAAATGTTAGAAATGGCCAGGAAGGCACAATATTTTCTTTGTACACAGTTTGGGTGGCTGTTGTCATCTTGCATAAATAGTTCCCAACCTCTGTTTCGTGTGGTATAAAAATTGTCACTAATTGTGACTTGGCATTGTTGCTCTGTATAAAACCTGTATTTCTTAAACAGTCTAATAACCACTTAACAAGGAAATAGGATGGATCAAATTTAAACTGTGACAGTGGTAGAGCTGACACAGTTAATTATATTCTTAAAATCTTAAGTTGCCGCTCTCCAAGGAGTTTGTGACTAACATTGTCATTTAATAAAAAATCAAACTAATCAGAATATTTGCCATTTATTAGAAAGTTACTATAGCCCCGACACTGTACTCCCCATACATCTACTATTCACAAAAGTCCTTCAAAGGAATCTCTTTATACCCATTTTATAGAGGAGAACACTGGTTGTCAGGAAGGTTACATGATCTGCCCAAAGCTAAATAGCTGGGAAGTGAAGGACTCGGGATTTGAAGCCACACAGCTCTAAAGTTCAGCCTCCCCCCCCCCCCCCCCCCCCCCCCGCCTTCTAGCCTCCTAAAACAGAATAAAAAAACATAGCCTGGGAAATGCTAATCAAACGCTAATTTCATGACAAATTAAGAGGAAATGATACTAACAGATTTTATTTGATTGCTTAAAGAAAGGCATTTTATACTCAAGGATTGTTTGGGGGTAAAATCACCTTAAATGGTCTTGTTAGAAAAAGATACTGCCTAACCTCACAAAGGAATACAACACAGGTTTTCTGTGGCCATGGGGTAAGGCTCCTTTATTAATTCCAGCTCCAAAACTCTGTTCCTGTCATCTGTGCTGCAGACAGGCTCTTCCCTTGGAGGGCTCTACAGTCACTGACTTGACTTCTCTGTGGATCAGTAGGAGGCCCAGCCCCCAGCGGCCCCTGGGGCACCCTCTAGTGGCTATGAGCACAAGTCCTTAGAATCAAAGAAACTGGGAGGTACAAGGGGCCAGTTTGAACAACTTTTGCTCAACTGTGTCTGAGAAAGGGAAGAGGAGCAAATTGTCCTATACTGGCACAACCTGAACGATCAAGGGCATGAGTACTGTAAAATGATTATGCAATGGTTTCCCAGAATAGGAAGGTCCTGAGGCACTCCCTTCACAATCGGATTTGAACAGATGCTCTCCTGAGTCAGGGATGATCGCCAGGAAATCAGAGCTATAGGCGCAACGGTGCAGCGGGCTAGACAGGATTCCCTACTTTTGCTGACCTGCCTGTACTCCAGGGACAGTGCCAAGTGGTTTTACTGCAGCTCTCATTTAATCCTCACTCTATCATTCCTGGTTTACAGGTGAGGAAACTGTAGCTATGAGAGACGAAGTTACTCACCCAGGATCGTGGAGCCAGGGACTAGGATTCCAAACCTGGCAGTTAGATGCCAAAACCAGGTTCTTCTTTGTTACATGTTAATGTGCAATTGTCCGTTGTAAATATCCCTCATACAAGCAACAAATAAATAACTGGTTTCTGTTTTATAAAGACTTCTGCAAACTAGCAAGGGATTTTCTGATTTTCCTCCCACATCCTGTTGTATTCAAGACTTCAAAGTTAATTACTACACCAGACACTCCACGCAGAGATAAACATCAGGGCCCCTGGCCTTGTGTGTCTGCCATTATGATTTGGTCCAGGCAAGGCCTGCAAATGGCTAATGAGGTTAAATATAAAGTAAGATAAAGCTGTGAGGCTGTGCAGGTTCTTGGGGACAAGCAGATGACACTTGGGTCTAAACAAAGGTCTAAATAAGGGAAAAAAAGTTATCTCTGTCCCAGCCTGAGTTCAAAGAAAAATTACCAATGGTACTCCCATCGCCCCTCTCCCCCACCCACCCCCTCAGCCCCCCACACACTTTTCCTTCCCAAAGGCACAACTCTCTCACATAGGGAGGTAAGGGCTTGGGTGGAGCAGTAGTGCCTCTTCTAGCCACTCTGCCGCCTCTTTGCCTATGCAAGTACCAGGATGTAGGCAGTGAGAGGGCTGGCCTGGGAATCAGGTGACCTGGCTTCTGTTCTTGGTCATTACTGAGGCTTTGTGACCTTGAACAAAGCTCCCCTCTGAACAAGATGGGTCCGATTTATCCTTCTCCGAAGGCCCTTGGGATGTAGAGCAGTGTCCAGCTATCACTCCATAAATTATGGTCATTCTTAAAGAACTACCCTTGCCTATGGCATTGGGAATTGGCAATTTGAACTCATGCCAGAAGTGCTGGAAACATCTACTGAAATTAAGTTCCCAGCAGTTTGCAGAAAGCAAAACTCAAACCTTTCCTGCCCTCAAGAGAGAGGTGCCTGAGCATTTTGCAGCTGGACTTCCGGATGTGAGACGTCCAGCAGTAGAAGAAACCCAGAAACACAGCTTGGGACTTGGAAGCCAGGTGCAGCCTAGGAGTTGGGGCTGGGAGTGCGGGAGAGGGTTAAGTGCGAGAGACACTAGGATCAATGTTTTAAATGGAGGCAGCAGTCACCCCTGGCTTCCCACTGAGCTGGTGGCTCCCTGCCTAGCTGAGGCCACCTCTCTCAGTACAGCAGGTGGCCGTTTCATTAAATGCACCATTTGCAGCCCTTCACTGCCTGGGAGTATGCTTGCTCCACCCTGTATGGCTCCGTGTCCCCCTTTATTGGGATCAAACCTCTTGCCCTCATTTCTGACACTTCCCTGAGCTCCATCCACAATCCCACTGGGCACAGGTTCTAATGGCCCATTACACTGAAGGTGCAGCACTCCAAAGAGCTGGCTCACTTTAACAGTCAGCCTGGAATAACAGCTTTGGCAGGAGGAGAATCAATGCTGGGGCAGCCCTCCTGTCAGGGACTGCATGAGCTTTCTCTGAGGTACAGTAAGGGGCAGTGTCTGAATGTTGTCAGCCCTGGCAGAAGGAGGCGGGCCAGGATTTCACTTGGCATCAGGGTCATCCTCCTTGGGAACTTTATTTAGTCAGATGACAGGGTCATTTGCTGCAAACTTCCCAGGGTCATGAGCTTGAGCAAGCCAGGAAGCCCAGGATAAGGTGTGCAGGTCTGCTCCTTCTAGTTTCTGAAGGTCTAGCCCCCCTCACGGCGTATGTCAGTGGTCAGGAAAGGGGTGAGAGAGTGGCAGACGAGCAGTGGTTAAGGGCATGGACTTGGGAGATGCCTGTGGCTCTTATGAGCTGAGTGACCTTGTTCAATCTTCCTGTGCCTTAGTTTCCCTATTTATAAAATGGGGGTCATCAGAGCTCCTCCCTGGGTGTTGTTTAAGGAACAAAGCAGATAAAGCATATGTAACAAACAGCTCAAGATGAGATCTCAGTACTTGTGGTTGTTGCCGTTATTATGACTGAACTAGTGGCCCAGTGCACGAAATTCGTGCACGGGGCTGGGGGGTGTCCCTCAGCCCGGCCTGCACCCTCTCCAATCTGGGACTCCTCGAAGGACGTCCTACTGCCGGTTTATAGGGATCGAGCCTCAACCCGCAGTCGGACATCCCTCTTGCAATCCGTGTCTGCTGGCTTCTAACGGCTCACCTGCCTGCCTGCCTGTCTGATTGCCCCTAACCACTCTGCCTGCCGGCCTGCTTGTCCCCAACTGCCCCCCGCCACCGGCCTGCTTGCCCCCAAATGCTCCCCCACCAGCCTGATCACCCCCAACTGCCCCCTGTGCTAGTGTGATCGCCACCAACTGCCCCCCCTGCCAGCTTGCTCACCCCCAACTGCCCCCCCTTGCTGGCCTGCTCACCCCCATCTTCCCTCCCCACTGGCCTGCTCACCCCCAACTGCCCCCCCGCTGGCCTGCTCACTCCAAACTGCCCCCCCACTATCCTGATCACCTCCAACTGACCCCCACTGACACCCTGCTCACCCCCAACGGCCCTGCCCCCCACCAGCCTGATCACTCACAACTGCCCTCCCATCCTGGCCTGATCACCCACAACTGACCTCCCCTCTTGGCCTCTAACCGCCTCTACCTCGGCCCCACCACCATGGCTTAGTTGAGAAGAACGTCAGGAAGGTCTCCTGGAAGGTCTCCCAGTCTAATTAGCATATTACCCTTTTATTAGTATAGATAGAGGCCTGGTGCATGGGTGGGGGCTGGCTGGTTTGCCCTGAAGGGTGTCCCAGATCAGAGTGGGGGTTCCTTTGGGGCGTGGGGCGGCCTGGGTGAGGGGCTGAGGGCTGTTTTCAGGCTGGTCAAGCCCCCAGTGGGGACCCTCACCCCATGGGGGTATGGACAGTCTGGGTGAGGGGCTGAGGGCTGTTTTCAAGCTGGCCACACCCCATTCAGGGTGGGGGTCCCTCCCCGCTGGGGTACCTGGCCAGCTTGTGTGAGGGATTGATGGCTGTTTACAGGCTGGCCAAGCCCCCCAGCAGGGACCCTCACCCCATGGGAGTGTGGCCAGCCTGGGTGAGGAACTGAGGGCTGTTTTCAGGCTGGCCACACCCCCTGGTGATCCAGGCTCCCAGCCCCTCCTTTTTTTCTTTGTGTTTTTTTTTCAGCGCCTCCTTGAGCAGAGGCCAGGGCTGGCTGGAAGCAGGTAGCTGGGATTTATTTATCTTCTAGAATTGAAACTTTGTAGCCTTGAGTGGAGGCCAGGGCCGGCCAGGGCGGGTGGGAAGCTTGGCTTCCTCCATCGCCAGGGGCAACCGAAGCCTCCTGCTTGCTCCAGCTCTGTGGCCACCGCCATCTTTGTTGGGTTAATTTGCATACTCACTCCTGATTGGCTGGTGGGCATGGCTGATGGGTGTAGCGGAGGTATGGTCAATTTGCCTGTTTCTCTTTTATTAGTGTAGATGGCCAGCAGACAGCAGTTCCCTTGATCAGGCAACACTGGACCAAGGGAGGCCCCATGACAGTGGTATGAGGAGCCCTCGGTTTGAAGTCAGGGGGCCTTGGCTAGAAAGTGGGCTCTGCAACTTCCAGTGCATGCTCATTCAAATTGGGCAAATTCAACTACATGCATTTGTCACAAAGAAGAAGAGAGAGAAAGTCGACAACTAAAATAGTTACCTGCCACACCACTCAGAAGGCAAATGCCCCGGTAGCGTGCAAGGGGAACCCAAGGTGCCACTCTTACCGGCTTCTCAGGTGCACGCATCTGAGCACACCAAGCATCAAGAAACTTCCTTCTTTTCATAAAATATACCCTCTACACGCAAACACACTCTTTGAGCAGGCAGGCCGCTGAAGAACCTGATCTCTTCCAATTCTGGTGGGGCCCAGTGCTTGGCGGGTTGGTGGGTGAGGGGGTGGAGAGTTATTTTTCAGGGTCATTTTGACTATGTTATTTTTTACCTTCTGTGCTGAGTGTAGGGCAAGCATGTCAAACTCAAAGGCTAACATGGGCCAAATAAACAAGGTTTAAGTTTATGTGGGCCACACAAAAATAAAAGCTTCCATTTTCATAGAAATGTAGATTTCCATAGAGACATGCTGAATACAAAGGGCTGAAGTAAATGAGTCAACGTTAACATAAAATAATAGAACATTTTAATAAAAATTATCTTTTCTTGAACATTAACTTATCAGACACTGAATAACTGCACAAATTAATAAGCGTAATGTAAATAAACCTATTTTTCTTGTTCTCTGAAAGCGAAATATTTCCTGTTGCACACACAAAACAAGTCAGTCCAAGACTAATGACGTGGCCATCAGCTGCTAAAATATTCGCTGCTGGTATTAGTGGAGAGAAATGGTGCGCCTGCACGTAAGGCGTGTAAGGGAAATGAATGCGATACGATTATAGTCATCAGCCATTAGTGAATGTTGTAGTTCGTTATTAATAATTACGTATAACAAGATATTGTAAAAATTAAGTTACAAAATTTTTATTAAAATGTTTATTAGATACCGTTATATTGGCAGGGCTGCAAAAATATTCGTTGTGGGCCGCATGCAGGCCGCGAGTTTGACATGCTTGGTGTAGGGGCTGAGAGTGTCAGTACAGGGCTGAGGGGCTCCTGCACTGCTGTGTGGACATGTGATGTGAACCTCAAGATCCTCATCAGAACAGTGAGGGCAATAGGCCTGCCCATTGTATCCAGTGCCATCAAAGATATGAAATCCAGCTGTGCGTTTTCTAAGCCACAGTGACAAATACAGGGAATAATTATTTCCTTCCCTGACACTGCTGGTGTCCTAGTCTTGGGCTAAACAGAGGGGTGGGGCGGCGAGGATCACAGTCATCCCCTACAGGCCACATTCCCCGAGCATAGCAACAGGCACTCCCACCAGAACCCCAGGGGAGCAGCTGGGGGCCTCCCCCAAATTAGGTATGAGCCTGGTTTAGCTCTTTGCCATTCTCAGCTTCATGGCTCCAGAAGGGTGGCATTTTCCCTTTTCCAGGTTAAAAACTTCTAAAAATACCTCTGAGGCACTGAGGTCCCCACAGTCTTCCCTGCTCTGATTTCAACCCAGTTCCCACCTCCTATGGTGTGTGTCTGGGTGAGGCCTCACTTTGCTGATATGCACCAGTGTCAGACCTCACAGCTGAATACTGACAAGTTGCTTCAAATCACGTTACATGGCCCACCACTCCGTCTGGACCCAGAAGCGGGGCAGGAGGACCCTAACCCTGCTCTGACTCGGAGCAAGTTTCCAATATTTGGAATATGGACAATGATTTTTCTCTCTGAATATCCCCTGAAGTCCAAAAATTTCACATCCAACTTCCAGACTTTACAAAGCAATGGACATTATGGTATATTGGGGAATTTGTTGGACCCTTCGTGAATTCCCATCTCTTGACAAATGTTGTTTCCTGTAAACTGAGGCAGCAGTTCCATTTGAGTGAAGGGCTAGTTGGTACTGAAACACCCAAGTCTGCTGTTTTCCCATCCCCACTAACAGACTGTCAGATGGTATTCAGATACTTGGCATGTTTTGGAAATGGCCGGGCCTGGGCTTTCTCTTTGGCTCCAACACAGGCTGTGTCGGGTACAGCCTGTTTGCATTCTACCTGGGGGGCTTGACCTGAATCGATGCTAGGAGTGAATTATCACTGGGCAGAGAGGATCTTGGGATTTCTGCCTCACATACTGGGACTCCCCATCATTTACCCGGCCTTCAGTCTCCATCGTGGACTCTGGTTCTGGTTATTGGTTCCAAAGTTTTCCTTTGGCCTGACCTCATCAAGGTGAATGATGCGGCACCTGTGTCCCTTCACTTGGGGGCTCTGCCTCTGACTCTACCCACCAGCTTGACCAAGTCCCCTGATGGTGCCAGATTTTGAGACCTCTGGGTAACACAGACTCCTCACTTTTCCATCACTTTGTCCTGCTCCCATTACTCCTAACTTTACTACCCCCCTCTGCCCTCGGGGCTGACAGCTCCTTGGCATTACCTGAGGCCATTCCTTCCACTCCCTTGGTTCTGCCTGCTGCCGTCACCCACCGCTGAGCAAGCCTCTGCCCCTTCGACCTGGTCCCGGGTTTCTAGGTCCAGCCCTGCCTGCCTGTCTCACCTCAGAGCTGGGAAGAAGGCCAGGCCCCAGCACGTCCTGAGAGGAAGCATAGGCTCTGGGCTTAGTCTGATGGCTGCAGATCCCAGCCCCAGGGCTCAGTTGGCTGTGCGACCTTGACCATGCTCCTCAGTCACTCTGTGCCGCAGTTTCCTCACTGCAAGATCAAGATATCCTCTTGGCATTGCTGAGGGAATTTAATGTGATAATGTATAGAAAGGATAGGGTGCCTTTAAGTACACAATAAATATTAACTATTATACTAATTATGTGCTATCGACATTTGGGAATTCTAAAATTTATTTTGAAATCTGTAGCAAACTGACAATGAGAATCAGAAGAAATAAGCATGATTCGTTGGAATATTCTCTTTGAATATATACACTCAACAAGGCTTTTCCAAATTAACCTTCAATGCAATCTCAGTCCAAATCATTTGGCCATTCCTCATGGAAAAAAGGGTGTTTTACTTAGGAACATTAAAAGAGGAAGTCATCTAAAAATTAGCTCTAAGAATTAAATACGATGAGAAAGTTAAAGACAGACATTTTGGCCGAGCAACTACATCAAGACCTAGTAACTATAGCGTGCGTGAGCGGTAACCTAGTGATTGGTGGCTGGCATGTGAGCTGTTCAGCCTTGTGTCTCTGAGTCAGATAAGGACCAATTACAAAGCACGTCCACATATTTGCCTCGACAAGAGGACAATGCACTCAAGTCTTCTCTATAACGTGACCAGCCTTTGGAGGTTGCATTCCTACTCAGACAAAGCAAGACTGTTCCAACCACTGTCAACACCTCAGTGTCTGCAACTGATAGCGATCAGAGCCTTTCTCCTGGCTCACGTCACGTTTACATAAGGCAACATCATGAACAATTTGGATCTGAAATTAATTTATTGAAAACCTCAATGCCTCACAGTCTGCTAATGGTAGAAACCTTTTGTCTCAGGTAAAATCAAATCACTAAAGCAAATGTTCCGTAAATGAGTAAAGATTTCAGTTCTAATGTGGATACGGGGCTGCAACTGAGAGAAGGTAGACAGCAGATTGGTTTTAGTCTTCTCTTTGACGGGAAGTGCCTAGATCCCTGTGTAACTTGAAGGACTTGACTCTTGGGGGAAACCAAGGCAGAGTCTTTGGACTTTTCTTCACCTTTAAAATAAGGGTTTGCAGGGGACACAGATCTTACTAAGACATCCAATTGTCCAAGTGATGGATGCAAATGGGTGTTGCCTTTTCTGAAGGCCCCAAGGTGGGTATGAAGGGGGAGGGAGTTGGCTTGTGCACTTTGGTTAGAAGGACCATCGTGACTTCTCTTCAAAGCTGTGAAACACTCAACCTTGTTTACGGCAGCCTGTCCTACAAGCTATCTCCCCAGGATACACTCCATAACAAAATGGAACTATGACCAGGTAAGTCTGGGAAACACTGCAGATTATACAATGCACATTAAAGGTTCGTAGAAGTTAAATATAGTTAACTTTTTTAACCGAGTATTTCTCAAATGTTTTTGCCTATAGAACCTTTTAATTTATTAGCCCGTACAAGCTTCAGAAGCATTGTGGGATATGTCGGGCTTATTATTATAAGTGCTCAGGTCTTTCTTCTGACTGCTAAAGGGGAAACCAATGACTCATCCCAGCTCATTCCCTTCTGACACAGAGTGAGAAAAAGCAATACAATGGCAAATGGGAGCCTCTGCAAACACGGCTTCCTCTAAGACAGAGGCCACAGTGCACATATGCATGCACACAGAAGGCCAACCTGCATCCCAGTTAATGGCCTTTATGACCTGAATCAAGGACGTCCTGATTGATCCCCACCCCCAGTGGCTACACTGACAAGTGTTCTGCTTCAGCCTGTCAACAGTCCTCTAGCTCCAGTAGCCTGGTCCCAGCCGCAGCAGGGGGAAAAGATTCTCAGCTGTGGAGGTGAGGCGGTCCATCCACATCCCTTCTCTGTCCTGTCCTGGGCTGTTTCCTCCCCTTGAGAGCAGCTATTCATAAATAGTTCAGTGGAGAGCATTTTCCATATCTTTTCTGATGGGCACTAGGCAGAATCTTTACAAATAACCACTAGGGAATTTAAAGGTGGATTTATATATGGACAAACCATGTCCCAATATATTAAATGGCTTAGATCTGCCCTATGAGAACCATAGAGGTGCCTAATGAAGTACCAGCATAGAGGACTTCACCTTCTGGGATGATGAAATAGAGTAACTATTTTTTTTTTCTTTTTTAAAATCTGAACCCAAGGGCATGCTTATTGATTTTGGAGAGAGGGGAAAGAAGAGAGAGAAACTTGTTTTCTTCCTCTATGTGCCCCGACTGGGGGATCAAACCTGCAATCTAGGTATGTTCCCTGACTGGAAATAGAACCTAAAACCTTTTGGTGTATGGGACGATGCTCCAACCGAGTCACCTAGTGATGAACTATCTTCTTTATTCCACTTCTGGGAAGGTGGAATGGAAGCACTATTGCACCCACATAGTTCAATTTACAGCCTGGGACATGCTATGAAACAAATATCAGAAGACTCAAAAGGTGGAGAGAAGAAAGTCTGGCTGGAGATGTGGAACCTGAGGAATGACAAGGTAGAGTGTTCACTGGGTTGTTTTTGTTTGTTTGTTTTCCTCGTATATCTCAGACCTGATGCTGGTGCAGCCAGCAGCCCCGATAGGCTAGTGAACACAGACAAATAAAGCCTGCTTTACTAGTCAAATGAGCAGAAAAGAGACAGCCTAGCAAGAGAAGCCTTCAGACAATACCTGCTCTACTCTATCAAAGACCACAGAAGAACTTGTAGCCATAACTCTACCAGAACTGGCTGAGTGGGGAACCTGGACTTCCATCCACATCAGTTTACCAAGGCACTCAAACCCCTTGCTGGAATAGTATCAGAAAAGGCCACCTATCCTTGCTGAATGGAAATACAATCTCTTTCCATGCTGTCAGCGGAAACCACGTGTAGAAGCTGGTCTTCTAGACTCACCTCATAGTGCATAACAAGGTGCCCCCTCCCCCCCACCCCCGCCAATGACCTAACCACAGGGGTGCTGTCGGAGGAGTTGGAGGGAAGGTCAGTACTTTCACCACTGCCCAGCAGTAATGAGGCCTCCCATGGTGTTGGCGAGGCCATCTGGACGTAGTAATGAGGCACTCTTGCCCTCCCAACCAGGTGGTATCAATAGAGGCCTAGTGGGGAGATGGAATTCCCACTCTCATCCAGCCATACAGGAGCCCCATCCCCCAAGAACCAATGGAGGCCAAGTGGGGAATCAGTACTTCCACCCCCACCTGGCAGTGACAAGGCAGTGCCAACCTCTCACTGACAGAGCAGTGTCAGGAGCCAGCTAAAATAGAAGACTTAAATAAGATCCAGAGTCCCATTACATAATAGCCAAACTGTTAATTTTCAATAGAAAAATCACTCATCTTTTCATGAACAAGAATCGTCACAACTTAAATTTGAAAAGACAAACAAAATGTGCCAATGCTGATATGGATTTTAAAGCAGCCATCGTAAAAATGCTTTCATGAGCAATGAAAAACATGCTTGGTACAAATTAAAAACTAGAAAGTCTCAGCAAAGAAATTGAAGACAAAAAAAGTACCAAATGGAAATCTCATAACTGAAAAATAGAAATATCAAAATAAAAAATTCAGAATGAAGTTGACAGAGAAAAGTATCAGCAAGCTTGAGGACAGAACAATAGAAATGACCAGATATGAACATAGAGGAAGTAGACTAAAAAAAAGACATGGACAGACCCTTAGATATCTAACATTTGTGTCACTGAAGACCCAGAAGAAGAAAGGAAAGACAGCTGAAAAGTACTTGAAGAAATAGTAGCTGAAAACTTCCCCAATTGGCAAAAAAAACATAAACCCACAGATTCAAGATAAACAGATTCAAACAGGATAAAACCAAAGAAATCCATGCCAAGACACATCATAGTGAAACATTTAAAAACTCAAGGAAA
This sequence comes from Plecotus auritus, assembly GCF_963455305.1. Classification (NCBI taxonomy): domain Eukaryota; kingdom Metazoa; phylum Chordata; class Mammalia; order Chiroptera; family Vespertilionidae; genus Plecotus; species Plecotus auritus. The sequence goes on along the minus strand of NC_137773.1, from coordinate 8,034,427 downwards.
AAGGAATCTTGAAAGCAGTGAGAGAGAAAAACCACCTTACCCATAGGAGAAAAACAAATCAAATGACAGATGATTTCACATCAGAAACCATGAGTTCCAGAAGGAAGTGGAACTGATGTTTTCAAAGGCTAAATAAAAGAACTGTCCACCCAGAACTCTATAGAGCAAAATAAATGGAAAAATCAAGATATTCTTAGATTTAAAAAAAGTAAAATAATTTGTCATTAACAAATATATCCTTAAAAATGTCTAAAATAAATGATTTAAACAGAAAAGAAATGAACTTCAGAAAAAAAATGGGTAAAGTAAAAATATAACTAAATTTATTTCCTTCTCCATTTAAGGTTTTTAAGTTACATTTAGTTGTTGAAGCAACAATTATAATATTGTCTGGTGTGGTTCTCAATGTATGTAGAAAAGTATTTAAGAATTATAAGTTTTAGAGGTAAAGGGACATAAATGGAGGTAAAGTTTCTACACTTCACTCAAACTGGTAAATTGTCAACAGCAGTAGAATGTGACAAGTATATATAATTAAAACCTATAAAAGCCACTAAAATGCTATATGAAACGACTCATTCAAAAACCCTATAGATGAATCAAATGGAATTCTTAAAAGAAATGTTCATATAACCAAGAAGAAGAGAGGAAAAAGAAAACAAAGAAACAAATGAAAAGCAGAACAAACAGAATATAAAAAGACTTAATAGATTGATAATTACATTAAATATAAATGGTCTAAGTATACCAGTTAAAAGACAGAGATTGATGGATTTTCTTTTTTAAAGAATAATGTGATGTAAGCAGGGGTGTTATGTGACTACTTCCCTCAAAAGGCACTGGCACATGCCTCCTGAAAAATGCATCTGATGGCTGCCACACTGACTTAGACTACAAGAGTAAGGCCATAACATAGGCATAATGGAATAAATAGCTGGATCAACCAGGCTCTCTGAGTACTTGTTATAGCAGAGTTGCTACACCAACTCTGGACTTCCTCCCCATGGATTCTTGGTTCAGAGAAAACTAGTTACTGTGGTGTTTCCCATTCCTTGCAGTTGAACATAATCCCCACTGATACCAAAGAGTTATGCTTACTGTTTCTATTGCTGTGCGCTGCCCTTCACAGATATTATTTTAATGAACTGGGGAGGAAGGTACCAGCATTTTCCTCATTATATAATGGTAAGGAATCTACTGCTCAGAGGAGTAAAGTGATTTTCCCAAGGTCACACATCTCATCTTCCCAATGAAAATCTGATTAAACTCTAGGGCCTGGGCTGTGTACCTCAGCAGTGTATTGTGAAACCCAGTGAAATCCCTAAAAAAGGAGGCTTTTCTCATTCCCTTTAACCTGGCTGAAAGGCTTCCATTCACAGTCACATGGGACCATGATGAGCTCATAGAAAGCTTTTATTCATCAGGCATTTCTAAAGAGTTAGCTGAGATTCTTTTTGAATCTATTATCCTTTTGGAGATAATCAATCAGAACCCTTATTCATTCAACAAACATTTATAAAGGCTTCATGGCCAGGCCTTGAGATATGATAAAAGAATGAATCAAGTGACTTGACCCTGTTCTTCCTGAGGTCCCAGTTAAGGGATGACACTCAACTTTTTTATTCTGAAAGTTCATTTTTCTCTATCTGATTGCTCAACTCCAAGCCCAAGATGTCAAATAAGCAGACTGTGGGGGTTCACTGGTGAATTCCGATCTCCCAGAAGCCCCACTGTTCCATTCCATGTACACTTTGTGGAATCCAGGTCAGCTTTTCCTTTTCTGTCTCTAACATGGCAACCAGAGACTTTGATGTCTCACCTCGCAGGGAGAAGAAAGGGCAGAATTGCTTCAGAGATGATGGCCAAAAAAGCTTTGAGATCATGCCAAGCCCCAGAAGCATGGCTTGGTCTTTCCTCTACATTCCCTGGAATAAAAAGTGGATTTTTCTAGCTTCCCTCTGACTCCCACATCCCCACCCAGCTCCCAGCTCCTGGCAGTACCAGCACTCACATCAAGGGATAACAGTAGAAATCACCTCCTTCTTCTCTGAAAATAAAATACAGCAACCATTTGGCATCCCAGTGGCGCCCCAGTCTCCTGACCCCTGGCCGGGTCCCAGGGGATTTGTGGTCGGCTGCTAATCAGAGCCCTGGCCATAGCCATTTCCCATGACATAGCTGGAATTCTCCCACTGCCTGCCCTCTAGGCTTCAGTTACTCGGCCAGCCTGAAACTATTTGCTTCCCTCCCGCCCTGTCCATCACTGCCCCTTCCTTAGGCTGTGCCTGTGCACCCGCCCGCCTGCCAGACTCCTGAGGCCCTCGGCGGGGGAGCTGCAAACCTCTCTCCACTTTTATTACTGACCCGCAACCCACCTCCTACAGGCCTTCAGCCCACAGGCCTCTTTCAAGCACCCTCCTCTTGAGCAATGATAAACCCTGGTGCCAGAGAAGTTTAAAGAGAAACAGCTACTCCCAACTGGCCATATTGGTTATCAGAAGAGAGGTCAAGCGTGTGATTTTCAAGCTGCAGTCATGAAACAGTTGTCTTTTCTATAAACTAGGAAAGCAGTCTCTGCTCTTTGGAGGGTCCATTCCTAGCCTCCCTGGAAATGGGAAAGACCATTTTCCAACAACACTTACAGTTCTGAGCGTGTGTAGTCCATAGCCAGGCTGCTAGGCTTGCAGCCCAGCTCCACAGACTTAGTAGCTATGGGACTGCAGGCAAATCATGGAGCCTTTCAGGACTTCTCTGTACAAGGAAGAAAACAAGAGGACCACCTCCTAGGCTTGTTATGGGTATTAAATGAGTTCATATTTGGAAAGGATGCTGGCAAGTGCCTAGCACATAGCAAGAACAATATCTGTGTTTGGTAAATACTATGCATTTTTGTGATGCTAATTAATTTTCACAGCCGCTTGATGAGTTCATTATTCTCTCTTTAGAGAAAACGCTACTAGCTCTCCCAGAGTTGTAGAAACTTGCCCATGGTCAGACAGTAAGTGGGAGATCTGGGATTTGAACTTGGGTTGTACTTGCCATGATGACAGTGGTTCTCAAAGCGAGGTCCCAGACCACCCAAGAACTTGGTAGAAATGCAAATTATCTGGCCCCACTCAGACCTACTGACTCAGAAATCCCTGGGGTGGGCCCAGTGATGTTTTAAGCAGCCATGCGGGAGGGAGGGCGTGATGCCAGAGGTGGAGCTGCACTCTCACCACCGTCCCTCCTCCCCTCACAGCAGGAGACGCTTTCTTCCTGTCCCCTGGGAACTGGTACAAGGTGAGCACAAGCTGCACACCTCTCTCACACCACACATAGAAACAGAGTCTTCTGGGTGTGAAGTGCTGTGCTAGACACAATGGGGACACACACAGATGTGAGCTTCCTGCCTACAGGGTGTATTCCCTAATCATCAAGCCCAGACAAGCATGTGCACAGAGTTATCTGACGGGAAAACCATGCTAGGAGTCAAAAGCATCAGCGTGCAGAGGTTGAGGGTAGACAGAGCTGATTGCCCATTCTGGCCTCCACTCTTCCCAGCTGAAACTTCGATGACATCCCCTGACCTCAGTAGGCCTGGCTTCCCTCACCTCCCCTGCACTAAGGATGACATGAAGTTAGGGCAAGCACCTTAGATGGTGGCCAGCACGTGGTACAGGGCTTAGCTACTAAATGGCTGGGGGCATCATGAAGCTTTGTCACCAGATACAAGATTTACTGCCTATTTGTGATAGGATGGTGAGGTGGGGGTGGGGAGATGGCTCTGAGGGAATACGACCTTCAGAGTGTGGGAACCTGACCTCGATTTCAACACAGGGTGAAACTCTTAGAGATGGGCAGAAGAGAAGAAAATGGTGCCATGGGTTATTAAAAAGGGAAACCAAGAAGCATGTAACCAGGCTATCGTTAGTATGTCAAAGCAGTCTTATTTACATGGCTTTCACCTTGAACAAAGAGACTCAAAAGCACGGAACCCTAACTTCCCTCAGCATCGCCGACACAGGCTCTCGGAGCCAGGCTGTTTCATCGCGGGGCGTGTAGGAAAAGGGCTGGAGATAGAGCTGTGGCTTCCCTTCCTCTGGACACTCTTTGCTGGAACATCCAAGACATAACTCATGTTCTGGGAAAAGTAACCAAAAAAACCCCTAAGTTCTTATTCTCCCACATTTCCTCCCTGTTGCGGAGGTCTGAAACCTCATCGAAGGGCAAAAAGTCTGGGAATTTCATTTTCTCTTTGCCCGGGACATATCAGAAAACACTAAAGATGCCCAGGAACAATCTCCTGGACAAGAGGAGGATGGGTGACACGATCACTCCTGTCCTCTTCCAATCTTACGACCTGCAGGCTAGTATTCCATTAAAGCTCATCAAGGCAAGTTCCCCAGACTTTCACCCTGTGGTTTCCCCCCAGGCCTGGTGCTTGTGGGTGCTGAGAGCGGCCCTGGGCAGAGCACGGAGGGCGACTGAGAGGCCATGGGAGACGCTCACCCCCATGATTTATGTTCTGGAAGAATTTTAGCTAGTCAGATGTTTTAGTGGCTCCTTTTCAAAGCCAGGGTAAATCAACCCAAAACATCTCAACGTGATCACATATTTGAATGTCTAGCCTATTGTTTTAGAATGTTCCTTGAAGGCCCTCTAGGCACCACCCTCAGACTCCCCAGCAAGACCAGTAAACACAAGTCAATAGGAGGGAAATGTGACCTTAAGTCTTTCCAGCTAACAATTCCCTTGGAGAGAGCTTGGCTTCTAAGGATCTCACTGGAGGGTGGGGGCTGGACCACAGCATCTCTTCCTGAAGAAGCAGCGGAGTCGTGGTTCCCTGTTGCCGATTGTTTTAGTAAAAATTATCTCTGTGGCTTCCGGCTGTGCTTCCACTCTGGGTGGGATGGTGAAGACAGTGATTTGTCTGCTACATTACTCAGCCCCAAAGTATATGGCACTGGGGACAAACTTGGCTTCTGCATTTTCCCATTCTCTCTGGGGTGTTCTCTCATCTCTGTGAGTCAGCCTGTTCCTGGGCCCTACCCAGCCAAACCCTGCGGCCCCGGCTCTGCTGGATAAAGAGCAGTTGTTTGGGTTGGGGGCAGTGACCGTGCCCTTTCCTGCTGGTATGCGGAGCTATTGTTCCCTGAGCCCACGGAGGCTTTTACCCCTGGCATTCCTAGGTCAGGATTAGCAGATCTGCGCCGGTCTCACTGGGTTGCTTTCCACTTCACTTCAACTGCAAGACCACAGGCCCTGGCTTCCCATGCAGGGCTGGCTGCCCGGAGGTGGCGGCCCAAAGCTTCGCACAGGGACAGAGATGGGGGCAGGTTCACTGCAACCCAGAGAAGATGCTGGGCTCCAGGGAGCCTGGGCAGTCAGCCCCAGCCTCAGAGGCACCTGCTTGTCTCACCTTTCAAACAGTAGTGACAATGCAGGTCCTCCTGGACTCTGGGGAGGATTAAGGGAGGTGACATACGCATGTGCAACAACTGCGGAGCACCGGCACACAGTAGCTGCTCAGCGAATGCGAGGCCCCTTTGCACCGTAATCGGTAGATGGGCACCTGGGAGGCACCTGGGAAGCACCTGCCTCAGCTACCCCCAGAGCTGTTGGAAGAAACTAGTAGTGCAAAGTGTTCAAAAGAATGAGACACCTGCAAAGGGCGGGAAGACATGTGACCCGCGGGTGTGTTTTGAGTCCTAGCTTGTGCCTCGGCCAACCGGAAAGAGAGAGGTATTATACACTGTCTGCTAACAGAATCAGAAAGAGGCTTCTGCAGTCTACCCTGTGCTTATCTTGAACATGACTTTCAGAAAGCCACAAGTAGGGGGAGTGGCAGCAACTTCTTGGCTTAATCTGCCAAATATAAACATAGCTAAACTAACATTTATTGAGTATATGTTATGTGGCAGGGGCTATTCTAAAGGGTGCCGGGCACCCTTACATTTATTATGATTATGTTTCATCCACACAACCCAACCCACTATTCACTCCGTCATTCATTCCGTTAGCAGTGCTCTTTTTGCAGATATCCACGTGGCACATCTCACCTTCTTCAAGTCATTACTCAGGTGTCACCTTAGTGAGGGCTTTTCTAACTACCTTATCTACAAATTCAACTCACCACCTGGAATTGTCTCTGTAATTCTTAGCACGTATCACTCTCTGAAACATATTATGTTAACCTTGCTTATCATGTGTACCCCCGATTAGAATGTAAGCGCTCTGTTCCATTCCCAGCTGTGTCTCCAGGACAGAATAGTGTCAGCGTGTCTAGCTCAGAGCAAGTGTCCATCAGATATGTGCTGGGTGAATGAAATCTATGGTGCAGGTACTATTAGCACCATCATGCCTGTCTTACACATGAAGAAGCTGAAGCACAGGGCGGTTAAATAACTTGCCCAAGCCCGGCCAGTGTGGCTCGGTGGTTGAGCATCAACCCTTGAACTAGGAGGTCATGGTTTGATTCCTGGTCAGGGCAAATGCCCGGATTGTGGGCTCCATCCCTAGGTAAGAGGGTGTGCAAGAGTCAGCTGATCAATGATTCTCTCTCATCATTGATTAAATGATGTTTCTATCTCTCTTTCCCTCTCCCTTCCCTTCTCTGAACTCAATAAAAACATTTAAAAAAAAATAACTTGCCCAAGAAAACACAGTAAAGATCGAAGTTCGGTTTTGAATTCAGGACTCACACACTATATTCTTTCACCTTTCAGTCTAAGGTCAGAGTCTGCACGAAGCTACCATCTTTTATCCTCCTACTCCTCCCCCTCCCCCTCCCCCCTCCCCTCCCCCTCCCCCTCCGGGGTCACTGCTTTGGTTCTGTGAAGACCAATGACTTCCCTAAAGGACTTGCTCATGCCGAGATGCAGGCTCCTTTGCCTCCACGTTATTAATGAGAAAAGTGCTGCCCGGGTGATGATTCACTAAGCGTATTCATGCTCGGATGCTTCATGTAGCAGTGGACACATCAAGGTACAGGCGGCAGTGTTATCGTTGGCAGAGCTGCGGAGATCTGAAGCAACAGGGCAGTGGTGTGAGGTGGCAGCACAAGCCTGGATCCAGAGCCACACACACGTCAGTCCGAATCCTCCTGAGACCTTATAACAGCATAGCTGTGGCTGAGTCAGTCCACCTCTCCTGGCATCCGTTTCCTCACCGATTGAGAAAAAACTTGGTGGATCTTGGTTAGGCTAATTCAGTAAGCACTTAACAGAGGGCTGGGAATGTGGTAGGTGCTCCAAACATATTATTTCCATGACTTCCTCTGCCCCCTGCCCAATATTACCTTCCCTAATGCTATAGGTCTCATCTCTTCCAGTTTCTGGTTTATGTCAGTAACAGCACTGAAAATACAGGTGAGAGAAACTCAGGAATGGTAGAAATGAGAAGAACGATGCTTCCTATCCAGGAAAGCCTGTGCCTGTTCTGGAATATTCTCCAAGAGGCTTTCCCACCTCCCTTCCCCCATCCCTGTGCTAACAACAACGATATTGGCCAGCAGGAATGTGTACTTGGATCCAGGTCCTGCTCTAGGCACTTAAGTGCATTAACTCATTTTATCCTCCCAGCAACCCTGTGAGCGAGGTACTGTTATCATGGCCCCTTCACAGGTGAGAAAATCGAGAGCCTGAGAGGTTAAATATCTGCCCAAGGTAAGCAACAGAGGATTCAAACCCAGGCACGCTGGCTTCTGGCACTGTCCTTTGCCCACTGGGCTGACTCCTAGCATCCCCATGGCCCTAAGTGGGAATGGAGCAGGGAGAGGAGGGGCAGAGGGTGCAACGTGCTCGGGTCTGGGCGGAGGGGAGCACACAGCGCTCTGGAACACCACCTGAGGCTCTCCTAACCTCTCCTCGGTGAGGACCTGAATAATGTTCTGCTGAGGGTGCTGGCCACAGAGCCGGGCACTAAGGAGGGAGTGTCCTGGGGGAGCTCTGCTTCATCGTTCCAAGCATTGCTCCCACACCGAAGGTCCGCAGGGCCCAAATCCCTCACATCCTCCTGGGCGTCCATTCTGCCACGGGTCAGCCCCTTTCTGCAACTCATGGTAATGAAAACCGTTTCCAGAGAGGAGGCGGTGCGTCTCATCAAACCGTGATTTAGTACTTATTCCCAAAATTGTTTGCGCAGATCATTTTTAGTTAGGTGAAAAACAACGTTCTAGAAAATGATACATATTCTACTGTCTTGTTTTCTATTGTTCCAAGACTGACGAGTCCCGGAGCCCTGGGATTGCTCAATAACATGGTAAATTCTCTTCCCTTGTGACAGGGGAAAAATGCATCCCGTGGAGTCAGAGGATAGAACAGCAGACATTTACTGAGCAGCGTTAATTAAATGCTGTGCACTGTGCTAAGAGCTTTACATGCATCATCTCATTTAATGTTCACAACTACTCTAAGAGTAGCTTTAGTAACACGACTTCAAAACAAAACAATAAAAGGGCACCTCTGGGAATGGAAGTGGCTTGCCTGAGAACCCCAAAGTGGCAGAGTCAGGACTCAAACCCAAGACCTGTGTTTTTTTTCCCGGGAAGAACGTGCCTGAGCTGCCTGCCCTACGGCGGTTTATTTCAGTCTTAAACCACCGTATACAGAGTCCCCTTCAAGCTCTTAGCTATAAGGGATGTGCCTAGCAGCTGACCACCAATGTCTGAGCTGCCTGCATCCCTCAGGGGGAACAGCGGGAAATGGTGACTGGTGGCTCCACTGACCCTCTTAGGAGTCACTCACTTAAGATTCATCCCAAATCCTGTGACGCTGGGACCCAGTCAGCCCAGCGGAGGCACCTTTTCTGACACACACAGGGTGTTGTAAGGGCCGGGAGCACGCTAGTTGCCTCAGATTCTGGACAGGTTCCTCATCTGTAAAATGGGGGGGGGGGGTTTGAGTTCCATAGGGGTGGCTGTGCCTAGGGAAGGTGCCGCCACTCTTGGTCCTGGTCCATGGCAACCACGCAGAGCATACCCAGGGTGCCTTCCTGAGCGTGGATGGGCCTCAGAACCCTTTTCGGTAAATGACCCTGGGCACCGTTTATCTAACCACGGTTGGCATTCAAGATGTAATCCATTTGCCATGCCTAAAATAGAAGGTCTCCAAGGACCCTTCCAGATTAACATATCATTTTCTAGTATGTCTACACACGCAGTGTATGAAAACACACATTCTTCTGGAATAAATAATGGAATCATCTTTCAATGACATAATTCGGGAAAATAAATTAGCTGGCTTCTCCTAAACCTTTCCATGTGAGAAGAGCCTGAGCCCAGGGCCCTAGAGATGTCAAATGCGAGTGAATGGAAGACGTTTTCATGGGGCAGAAAATTAGGGAGGGGATGCCTGGCAGGGAAGTCTCCTCGCCACAAATCGGTCCCTATCAGAGAATTGCTGCGTGGTTCAGGGGGTAATTAGCACACCCCAAATCACTTGCCGGCAACAATAAATACAATTAAGACCTGGAGACAGAGGGCCCTAAACTTGAGAGAGAAGCTGTGTCACCACAAAAACAGGGCTCTGACCAAGGGACTCCAAGATGAAATGAAGTCATTGTTTCAATTAAAAACAGACCTATGCATTTCTCTAAACCCCCTATTTGCAAAGTCCCATCAGGCAGAGGAGCTTCAAGGCCTGATCTTGACCCGGTGGTGCCGGAGGCTGCACCGACTTCCCATTGATGGGAGGCCTGTGATGTGGGCAGGCAGCTCAGGCATGCCCTTCCCAGGAAACAAACACGGTCTACACAGGCGAAGGGCTTCCTGGGGCATCCAAGGTGGAATCCCGCCAGTTTCCCTGACTGCACCCACATGAGGGCATTTGGCCTTGCCGGACTGGAGGTGGCAAATGGACTCCCACATTGAAAGGCTTATGCTGCTTCCCTATCCCCTGGCTCTCAGAGTCCCAAGAAGAGCATCTGAGGCCCTTGCTGTTGCTGGACACCCTATTCTATGGGATGGAGGTCACGATGTCTGCCCTGCTGACCCCTCAGGGGTGAAAAGACTATGCAAACCATCAAAGAAAGACCCAGGAGAGTTTTCAACAATTTCCAAACCCAACAAAGGAAAAGGGAGCTGTGCTCGGGGCTGCTCTTCATCCAGGGGAGTGAGAAAGAGGCCTGCTGGCCAGCCTTGCTAGGGGTCCATACCAGCACCAATGACGTTGGCCTTGGGGGCTGCGTCATCTCTCCTGAGCAGTGGGGAATGAAGGTCTTGTCCTCAAACTCAAATGGCTACAAGGATTATGAAACGGTATGAGCAGGGCCCATGTGGGCAGAGAGTGATGGGAATTTTAGCCCCTGGAGAAAGCATGTTCCTCAAAATGGTCACCCAACGCTTGCTCTGAGGACTGTATGGGAGTCAGGGCCCAGTGCTGCTGCCAGAACTCCCAATGTTGGAGGGGGAACAAGCAATCTGGATTTTTATGTGAAATCTCTCAATTTTTAAATATAGTCAACTCATTTTTTAAAAATTATGCAGGCCAAACACAATATACCCATGGGCAGGATTCCAACGTGGGATCACCATTTTGTCATTTCTTTAAATAAAAGGACAGTTGCAAGAGGAGAAAGAAAAGGGCTAATTTTTTTTTTCAAATACTTGACTTTAGCCAGTTAAACAGACAAGTAAGTTAAGTAGCTATTCTATGTGGTCTACCATAGCAGATACGTTACAGTTGGGAGAAAGGGCAGAGAAATAAAGGAGCATCCTGTTTCATAATACCAAAGATAAATAGCCGTCCATGAAAACAAGGCAAAAAATATCATGACAGGAGTGATCAGTGTGGTTCTGCCGATCACGCCAAGGCATTCAGGGGACAATGTGGAGTGAGACTGCCACAAAGTCTTCACTGAATGGGGAGGATTTGAAGCGTAAAGACTAGGCATAAGAAACTGATGTTTACTGAACACTTGGCAGTATGCTAAATGCTTTATAAGGATTGCTTCATTTAAAGTTTGCAAGAATCTTCTGATTTCGAGCCCTCACTCATAGGAACCACACAACACCGTCTCCAGACGTGGCCAGGCCTTGGAAGAGAAGCAGGCATGCTAGGCAGGGGGAATGGCAGGAGCACTGGTGAAGGGTCTGACAGGTATGTTGGGGACCACAGGGGGAATCTGAGTGCATGCTGCTGGGTTGCTCTGTGCTTGTGTGTTCTGGGCAAGTGTCCAGCACAGGAAGCCAGAGATGGCAGCAGCCCTGAGGCTGGAGTAGTGCTCCCCTCACCTGAAGCCTCTGGACAAAGATTTCAGCTGATGTTGGGGGCCCCCCACAGGAGGTACGAGGGCCAGACCACATTCCTGAGAATGGCAGAGTAGGGAAGGTTCCTGTCCCCAGTGGACTGTAGCTCCCATCACCCAGAATGCCTCAGGGACCAACAGAATGCCTTGGGGCCAGAGGAATCCCCCAAAGACAGAATCAAAGGGGAAGTGTTGAGGGTGGTGGGCCAGGAGAGGAAGGGAGAGAACCAGCAAGTTCAGACAGGATAGGCATGGAGGGGAAATGTCACCTTTCTCCTGGCAAATCAGGGGAAGCTTTGAGAAAGAGATGTGGTGTTAAGAAAGCCCCTGAAATGCTTTTTGACTTCAGGGGGAGAAAGAGAATGGAGGGGGACCATGACACTGTATCAGATCCAGTAGTAACAAGGCTCTTCTTGAGAGCCATGCCGAGATTGCAATTAAATGGGGCCTCAGGATTACCCACCTGGACTGAACAATATTTGGTCCATTTTGATCACCATGGCATACGTACTCAAGGGCAATACTGAATTGCATGTATACACACACACACACACACACACACACAAATCTCTCTATATAAAAGCCTAAGTGACCATCATGACTGAATAACAGGAATGACCAGAATGACTGGAATGACCAGTCAACCAGTTGCTATGATGCGCGCTGACCACCAGGGGGCAGATGCTCAATGCAGAGCTGCCCCCCTGGTAGTCAGAGCACTCCCACAGCCAACCTCCTGTGGCCCCTCCCCAAGGCCAGCCAACCTCCCACGGCCCCTCCCATGGCCCACTGGTTCCTCCCCCCAGCTGGCCGCTTCCCCTCCCCCCAATAGGCCTCGATCACTGGCCAGGAAGAGGGACCCCACCTGTGCACAAATTCATGCACCGGGCCTCTAATATATATATATATATATATATATATATATATATATATATATATATATATATTTTTTTTTTTTTTTTTATGAGAGGAGCAATCTTTTTTTGAATGTACCTAGGCATGGGAGCGGTCAGATATATTTTTTTCTGGATCTTTTTATGGCTCTTTTACATAGAAATTAACCTAATTTTAAAAAGTTCTAACCTCACATTTTCTCAGTACCAGTTCTATAAAACTCAAATCCCACCAAATATGTCATGAACATAGATTCCATAGTCAAAAAATGTTTGAAAACTAGCTGTATAGATATTTTCATCTCTTAGAAATTCACAATATATATTAACAAGGTAAAGGCTCTGAAAAGTCCTGCAATCAAGAAGCCTTCCCTATTTCCTTTAGCACATTTCCCAGGATACTTATTTTTCACTGCACATCTATTAAGATGTTGAAGCGGATATTCATGTCCTCTGCCTCAACTACCTCCAAGGTAATGAGTTCCATAAAATCAACATCTGCCCTATGGCACTTCCCATTTATTATGGACTGAACGTTTGTGTCCCCACCCCCAGCCCCCAAATTCAGATGTTGAAGCACCAATCTCCAATGTGACAGTATTTGGAGGTAAGACCTTTGGGAGATAATTAGGTTTAGGTGAGGTCATGAGGGTGGGGTCCTCATATTAAAATTAGTGCCCTTATAAGAAAAGATCAGAGAGCAGTGGCACCAACTGAGTCTCAAAAAAGAAATATAAAGCACCCATATGACCCCATGTCTGTGGTTTCCTCACTTCCCACTCTTAGTACGGGGAATGGTTCAGATGTCAGGCAAAATGGGTTCTTAGCTCCACCACTTACACATTAGCTTGAACAAATTATTTAGCTGAGCTTCATTTCCTCTTCAGTAAAATGGAATAGTTATACCCACCTTACAGGATGATGAAGATTAAATGAGAAAGATGATGGCGTTTAGAACAATGCCTGGTGCTTTGTAAACATTGAACAAATGGTAGCTGCTGTTACATAGTTGTATTATTTCCAATATGCCCTCTGTCTTTCCAGGTTCAGAGCCCAAAGGCTATTTTGCAAAAGATGCTTTTGGTTCTGTTTTTAACCTGAGATTTCTACAGCTGTAGCAGGCAAATCTGGTGACATCGGCAGGCCTGTGGACACACCACCTTACCCACTTCCACTGCATATGTTCAGGGCATCAGTGTCAGCTCCAGGCTGCCCCAAAGCCCAGGGACCTGCTCCCAGAGGGTGTGATAAGCAAGGCTATTTCCCCACCCCACCGCAGCAGGGCTGGTGGCATCCACCTCCCCACAAGGAAGCCATATGGAGTACGCTCTCTCTCTGGAGATTGGCATTGCACAGGCAACACAGGCCCTGGAGTAAGCTTTTCTCAGACAGGTCTTCTCTGGTTTTCTCTTGCTGCCTGACAACAACTGTTATGTTTCCCAACACGATAAAGTACTCTTGGGTCTGCTCACTGTCTACCTCACCATGAGTGTGGGTTAAAGAACACAAGACCCCTCACTTCTCCTCTGGCTTTTGTGTTTCCTGTGATTTGGCTGCTCACCTGCCCCCTTTCAGCAGCCCTTCTGCAGAGAGAGGCCAGGCCTACACAAAACCTCCCCCACGCCAATGCCTGCTCCCTTCTTTTTCTTGGGAAGCAGAGAGGTTTAGCTGAAAAAAGAACAGAATTTGGAACCTGAAAGGCAAGATAGGAATCCCAATTGTACAATTTCCTCACTGAATGACCTTGGGTAAAACACCTCACCTTTCAGAGTCTCAGTTCTCATTTCTGTCAAATGGGCTCAGAAAACCTACTAAGCCACATGGTTGTTGAAAAGCCACATAAATAGATGTAGATTCGATACAGAGCTCGTGATAACCAAGCTAGTTCCCTTAGAGCCTCCTTGCCATCGGATTGAATTGCCTGAAAGAAGAAAGTTAAGTGAAGTGATCAAATAAATCTCTCCGTGTCCATAGAATATATTTGTTTGAAGGCTCTTCTGGTAGAGCAAGGATTGGCGCATTTTTTTCTCTGAAGGGCTATACTAGTATAGTAAATACATTTGGCTTTGGGGACCATACAGCCTGTCACAATTCTGCAGCTCTGCCGTTTTAGCACAGATAGGGCTTTGGAGTATGTAAATGAGTGGGTGTGGCCATGCTCCAATAAAACTTCATTTACAATAGCTGGTGGCAGTGGGCTGGATGGGCCCATGGGCTGTATTTGCCCCCCCAGACCTGAGATGTTCAGAGAATTTAAAGCCGGGGAAGAGCATCCCCTTGCCAAGCAAACCAGAGAGCCAACATCTTCCTGTCTCCCCTCTTAGAAACCCACCCCTCAGAGAGGAGGAACCCATGCCGGCTCCGAAGTTCCCTCTGTGCCTTTGAGAAACTGGAGGCTTAGATTTATGGGCTTGCCGATTTGTTTCACATAATTCTGTCCATAATTACACCAACTTCCACCAGCAGCCATTAGGAAAATGGTCTGGTCCTTTCCCCTGAGTAATATTTCCCCCACTGAAATCAATGGAGGGTGCACTTCCCTCCCATAAGTTAAGCATATTATTTGCCTCATCACACAAGGCAAATGCGGTAGCTCTGAGCTATTAGTCTATCGCTGCAGCAATCAGAGGGCTAGGAGCCAAAAGTAATTTACAACGGGGAAGTAAACAGGGTCCAAGATAAATAAATAGGAGGCCGGGGCTGGTCTGGGGCCTGAGAAGATTAAGTAATGAGAGCATCGAGGGAGAGATTTAGTGCTAAGTGAGCTAGGACCAGAGCAGCCTCCCATGGCGGAATCAAATTATATCATTGGAAAGAGATATTGCTGAAGTCCCTCACGCTGGGCTGGGAAATTGGCATTTCTGGAGAGGGAAGGGCTGCCATCATTAACATAGCAATTTGGGACTGCACACTGAAGTCTGGCTAATTAGCTTCAGGTAAATGGGTTATATGTGTCAGGTAAGCAGGGTGCTAGGCAAACCTGGTCAGTTCCTAGTGGCTGCTGGGTAATAAGAAACAGGCTGGGGTCTTTTTCCTTAAATGCACTGGCTCCTTATGAAGGATGTGCCTACAGAGAAGTAAGCAGCTGGGATGGGAAGGAAGCCGCTACTGATGCTGGCACCAAGCTGACATCAGCTATTTAACTTCTGAAATTCCCAGGGGGTGGAGCTTCAGGTGTGCCAGGGCTTGTCCCTCGGAGGGCTGCCTGCTCTGAGAAGCAGCCTCCGTCAGACCACTCCAAGACTTCCTCTTCTCCCCACTTCCCAATGATGCGCCTCCATTCGTCCAACACCAGATGGGAGCCTTCGGGAGTAGCCCCTACTCCTTCTTTTGTTGATTCTTTCCTTGGAATGGCTCTCATATGAGGTTTGCCCTTTCAGTTCCCCTCCTCGGTATGTCATGACAATAACCACATAACGCACCCCTAGAACCTCCATAGGTAAAACTTGCTCATCCTTCCTTGAATGAGCAAATTTATAGCCAGTATTACCTCTTTCAAAAGAAAATCCTTTTTCTTAAAAGATAAACTGCTACCCCAGTCAGCCTGACCTCTGGAAACATCAATCCTTAATCCCTTGTAAGCCAATAATCCTTATTCCATGGTTTCTCTTGCCTGTCACTTAATGAAAAATCATGGCCAAGGCAGAAAAGGAATCTTTGGACTGGACCCACAGCACCAGACCAGGAATCCGAGGGCTGGGGTTGGTGAGTTCCCTAAAGCTCCGTGCCTCAGTTTCCCTAACTAGAAAATAAAGGCATTGGTCTAGAAGTTCTAGAAGGTACCACTTAGCTCTGGCAATCTATGAAGATGATGCTTCTTGCCTCCCGAGGGGATGTTGTACAGACAAAAGCTTACGTAGAGCTTGGCACAGGATGGAGAGGCACATGTGTGATGAGAAAGTTTTCCATCTGCCTCAGGAGGAACCAGAAAAAGACAAAAACAAACCTAGGATATATTTTTCCCCACGGAGTCCTATTTTCTTTCTTTCCTTTCCTTCTCTGTATCTCTGTGTTCACCACCTCTGCTCCATGTTTCCTTTTGTGGTTGCTCTTCCTCCCTCCCTCCTTCTCTTCTTTATTCTGGGTTTCCTTCCTTTCTTTCCTCCTGATCTTTCCCTTTGCCCCATTCATCTAAAGCAGTGGTTCTCAACCTTTCTAATGCCTCGACCCTTTAATACAGTTCCTCATGTTGTGGTGACCCCCAGGTTGAGAACTGCTAGCAGGGTCGCCTAAGACCATCGGAAAACACAGGTATTTACATTACGATTCATAACAGTAGCAAAATTACAGTTATGAAGTAGCAACGAAAACAATTTTATGGTTGGGGGTCACCACAACATGAGGAACTGTATTAAAGGGTCGCGGCATTAGGAAGGTTGAGGACCACTGATCTAAAGGGTGCACCCCCACTGAAAAGATGCATCCTCTTCTTCTTGTGACGGGTTTAAAGGTGGGACTGTGTCGAGTGCACAGAACAGCAGCATCTCTCACTATCCGGGAGCAATGAAGGGCCTCACAGGCCTGCACTCCCCGGGCCGCCGGGGTGAGGGCCCATTGCTCAATGACCACCGGCTTGCAGAAAGGAGACGAGCGGACAGGGCAGGGGCTGGGTGGGGGAGAAGGGGAACAAGCAATAATCTGGTGTTGCAGATACACCAACCAGAGACTTAGAGAGGGCTAGTTTGGAAAACGCTAATATTTTGATGTTCCAGTGTGGTTCTGGTTCAGTTATTTTAGAAGACATGGTTCACTTCAGGTTTGGATTCATTCACCAGATGTATTTCAAACAACCTCTGGTTTAGCTCTCAGATCAAGAAAGAAAATAATTGGGAATGTTAGGTCAATGTTTAGTAAATTAGTGTAACATATTCTTCTTTTCAGACCAAGGTTTGGTTTTTGTTTGAGTTTCCACAAGTATTCTTCTTCCTCTTTTTTTTAAAGCTAGACAATCTCTTTTTATGCCCCTTAGAAGTAAAAGGAGAAAATCAATGAGGCCTGGGGTTGAAGGAAACACAGTTTATCTATTCATTTCATTGTATCACAGAGATTTATTCCCAGGTTTTTTAAATAGGCATCCCAAAACCACATCCCCTCCCCAGCTCTCAGTCTTGGGCACTACAAACACCTACTAGCAGAGGGTCCTGGCACAGGCTGCTCCTCTCTCTTCGGTGGGAGCATGAAATCACACCCCTGGCCCTTGAAGTCAGCTCACCTCTGCTGCATGGCCCACCTGTGTAAATGGGCTCATCCCCCCAAGGTCCTCTCAGAATCCCAGAGCAGGTTCCGTCTACATTGTAAACCCAAGTAATCTGTCTTGCAAAGAGTGAAATAAATAGAGGTTGGAAACTGGAGAATAAAATCTAGTGTGTTCATTTTATCCTCACCCTTGTGTGTGTGCTTGTTGACTGTGCATGTGCATTCGTGTGTGTGTGTGTGTGTGTGTGTGTGTGCGCGCGCGCACGTATACGTGCATGGGTGCACATATGCTATTAAATAGTCATTGGGGGCTTTTTCAGGGCAATGAGGACCGAGCTCTAGGTGGGACAGAAGGTGCCTTTGACCATAGATTGAGAGGAAAAGGCAGATTTTGGAGACCAAGTTCCTTCTCTTATTCACTCATTTATTAAATGTTTATTGAGTGCCCACTCTGTGGCAGATGCAGGATAGGCAATTATAGAGTCAGCAAAACAGACAAAAGCCCTCCTTTCAAAAAGCTTACATTCTACTGGGGGGTGGGAGAGCAGAAAATAAACATAAAAAAATGAGCAAAAGAATTTCAGGAAGTGGTTAGTGCTATAAAGAAAATGGAATGGGGTCATGTTATAGACAGCGATGAGAAGAAAGGGATGCTGCTATACATAGGGTGGTCAGGAGAGCCCTCTTCGGGAGTAAGGTTTGAACCAGGACCTGAATTTTAAGAGACCTGGCTATGCCAATATCTGGGTCATCGCATTCCAGGCAGAAAAAAAAATAGCAAGACCACCGCCTTGTGTTGAGAAAGAGATGGGAGTGTTGGAGCAATAGGAGGAAGGCCCGAGAAGCTGCCGTGTGGTGGATGTGGAAGAGAGGACCAGGATGGTACCAGGAAGTGGCAGGCACCAGACTGTGTAATGTAGGGGCTTGGGTTTATTCTCAGGACAATGTGGTTGAAATGGGGGAGTAAGAGATCTGATTTGTCTTGAAACGATCATGGCAGCTATTGGGTGGATGATGGGTGAAGAGGGACTAGAAAGAAAAGCAGGAAGATTTAGTGAGAAGGTCCTGTAGTCACCTAATCAAGAAAGGATGGTGCCTTCCACTAGGCTGATGGCAGCAGAGACAGAGGGCGGTGGACACACTGGTCATGCATGTTGAAGGTAGAGCTGAGAAATTCCACCCCATCTCCCACCACCCCTGTGCGATTCTCCACTTGGGGACTGTCCACTTGCGGAGAAACTGGTGAGTCGAGTACTCCCTGGGCAACTCCTCTTGCTCTGCTGCTGCTTTCCAACCTCATTAGACCTTAATGATCTCCCATCCTTCACTCCCATTTAAATAAAGGGGGTGCCATGCACAGGGAAGAGGATCTGCAGAGAACACCATTAGCAGTGGAGGCCATAACAATTATTCCCCAAGATAATTTTGTTCAATGGCTGAGCCCCTGTGTGCGGAAATGGAATAAAAGTCCCTGAAGGTCTCGGGTAGAAGCCTGAGCTGTGCAATCTCTTCCAGGGAAAAGAGGTGCCCTCTCTGGGAACTAGAACCCATTCACAGTAATAATTTGTGGTCTCTGACACAGATCGGCCGCTACCATCTCTATGCACCTAAAACGCCCATGATGAGCCAAGGAGACAAAGCTTCTCCCTATTGCATGGCTGCTACACCCTTCCCGACCCCTGGTATCTCTGCACCGTGTTGCTCAATAATTTGAGCTAATTTAAAAGTCGGTATCTTGCACAGGAGTGAAATTATGTCTGTGCTTTGACTCAGCAGCCTGGAAGGGATCTTCCTTTATCTGTTTGGGATTCTCTTACAGAGAGAAGGTTTTAAGTGTATGTATGTGATATGTTATGTGTAAGTGCTTCTGCTTAAAAAAAAAATAGGAGAGAAGGTGATGTGGAGACACAGAAAGGAGATGATTACGGCCATGATGTTAATAAAATCAATGATCCAGCATCTCTTTCTATATTGTTACCACTGATTTCCATTTTTCAAAGAAATTATTAACTTTAGGCCTCTCTCAGCATCTTGGAGTTTCCGGAATCCCAAGTTAAAAGAAACGGAGATGGAGAGGATCAGTCCTTGGTTAGCTTTTCACCCTCTCAGCAATGCATTTTCTCCCTTAGAATACTGTGACCTCGAGAAGTCAAGGTGCTCCCTTCACTAGGAGACATGATTCTATGTATATTTCAATCAAAAGCTGTCTCACTGACAAAACATTTGAGTCTAGAGCTCTAGACACGCCAATGAGAGGCCAAATCATCAGTTCAAAAGCCAAATACTTTACTTAGCCAACCACGGGGAGAGTTTCTGGCTATACACCAGGCGGTGCCAATCAAGAGGAGGCCAACCTTCCAAGCAGGCTTCATCACCCTAAGTAGGGTGAGGGGAATTAGAGAAAGAATGATGGGAGAAAGGAAACATCATGAATAAAACATTAAAATATTATTCTAAACCATGAATCAAAAACTCAGGTCCAGCACGCCACATTGAGGCAAGGAGCGTGAAATTTACTTAAACTTCTCCATTTCTATTTGGTTTGGACAGTGCTGTGTTATCATAGTTTTGCTGTTGTTAATACAGTGTCAACACTTTCATTACAAGCTTCAATCTCCAGGACTTTGTAAATGGACTGCAAACCTTACAAATGGAAATTAATGTTCAACATCCAGGATACTGAGCCCCTAGGAAAGCCAGAAGAAAGCCAAAGTTACAAGTGTGCTTTGTGAGTGTGATTTGAAATTACGCTAGCATTTGGGGCATCAAATTAAAATGCTATTTGTCCTCTCAAGAGATTCCCAAATGTTTGTTGAAAATGAGAGATGATTAGGCTCTTTAGAAATGTTTCTGTTGATACTGAATGTGATTCAAGAACAAATATTTCAAGATTATTAGATGCGGGTACATTTGCATCATTCAGGCAATTGGAGAATGTGTGTTTAGGGACTGCCCACCTCAAAAGGCTGATACTTTTCCATATACAATGTGGTATTTCCCTGACATTTTTAATTCTCTTGACAGTTTCTAATTCCAGATAAAGAGAATGAGGGCCCCAGAGTGTGGGTGAAGCTGGCCCCTGGTTGTCATCCTCAGCAGAGGGCTGTGTTGCCACTGGAGAGGAGTCTTTATTTGAGCACCCTTGGTGATGGCCACACACTCTGGCCGAGGCTGGCCAACTCTACCACATGCCACAGGGCGCTGAGAGCAGCACATGGTGTTGTGTAGAAACATTCCAGCTCTGCAGGTGGGTCCCGGCCAAGGAAGTCTGAGAAGAAGCCAGGTGGCGAGGAGCCCATGCTCACACCCTCTGGGCTCAGATTAGACTTGTCTGCATTCTGTACTCAGCATCCTAACCACCAGCATGTTGCAGCAACACACACACGCACACACACGCACACACACGGCATTCACTGAATGTTTTAGTTGTCCCTGGTCACACAGATCTCTTCTTGAGATTTGGGCAAGAATGTCCCCAACCGGGATTTGACTGAGCTCCAGGTATTAGCTGGGTGTTTGTTTTATTTTTCCATTTTACCAACTCCCTGTTTTGTGTAGAGCACAGAGAACTCCCGGATGTGCCAGGCTTTTGGCGACATGCTTGAGGAATTGAACTCTTCTTGCTCTCAGCAGTTTAATGCACCACCCAGGCCATGATTCAGGAGGCTTCCTGAAGCCCCTACCCATCTCACTCTGTGTCCCTGCTTTCTTCCTTTTTCTGTAGCAGTTCAGTCCGTGCTGACGTTTCACCGTGATCACCAGTGTCCAAGATTGGTCTGACTCCCTTCAAAGATGGCTTGTCTCACCTGACCCATGGCATGACTGGGGAGGGATAACCTTTGCACTCATCTTCAGAAAACTATCATGGAACCCCCACCAAGTAGACCAGCAACAACCCTTACCTCTGAATCAAAAACATCAACAAAACCCACCTAAGTCCATGAAATCACTTAAGCCACACCTCCAGAGGGAGGGAGACTCAAAATGTTTTATGCAGCAACCTATAAGAAACTCATTTTGTGGGATGTTTCACATTCCAGCCCATGGTTTATTCCCTCATATATCCCTGCCAGTAATATCAACCAGATGTGGCAAAGAAGTCTGTGCAGAATTGTAAAAATTACAAGCACATTCTGTAATTCCAAAGCATTGTAAAGTCACAGCTTGGTTTTCTTTCTTTCTTTAAAAAAAAAAATAAAGTAAAACTTTCCAAGCTGGCAGAACGTTCTCAGCTCAACTATTGCCTGATCGCTTTAGAGTCGCTCTGCTGGCCCAAAGGGCTAAAGGGTTTGAAAATGTAAAACCCAACTCTATTTTTGATAAATTGTAGGGAATTTAGAAAGGTCTACTTGAAAACATGCATTTAAGTCTATAAATTTCTCTCCTTTAATGCTTCAAGTCCTAATACCCTAGATCTCAGATATGTGCACGTGTTCACATATGCGCATAGGAGCATAAAAGTACAAATACGGAGCCTTGAAAGGCTGTTTTTCTTCCCTTTATTTCACAGGAGGCACATGATAAAGTAGAAAAAAACACATAAAATTGGGGTTCAGAAAGACCAGGGTTTATTCCTAGTGAGTTAAACTCTTCAAGCCTCACTTTCATAATCTGTGTAATAGGCATAAAAATACCTTCCTCACAGGAGGTTCAAAGAACATGGCTTATGCATAAGGTGCCTAGCACATAGTAGGTGCTCAAGAAATATCTGAGCCCTTCCCTGCTCCCAAATCTATAAAATAACAGGATCTGTACTAGATTGGTGTTTCTCAAAATATGCCCATGGACGTCACACACCAAAGTCACCCAGGGCACCTATTTACAAAGTCAAAGCCCTAGGTCCATTCCAGACCTACTGAACTAGAGTTCTGGGGCGCCCGGCCTGGGAATCAGCATTTAAACAGGAACTCAGGGGGTTTTTTCTCTATGCTCAGTTTGAGAACCACAGTAGCCTTGATCCTTACTCTGCAAACTATGGTTCTAGGTCAGAAGCATCATCGGGAAATAGGTTAGAAAGGCGGACTCTCAGGTCCCGCCCAGAACTCTAGAACCTGAGTCTGCATTTCCACAAGAATCCAGCTACCCAGCTGCATAGTAAAGTTTGAGAAACGCCAGTCTAGGGAACTTTTATTTCCAGCTCTGGAATTCTATGGTATGAGTCTACAAAACAATTCTAAGGATTAGCCTTGTAGTCAGCTCTGTGGGTAAGACAACAGGCTTCCACGCTCAGCTGGATAAAGCTGAAATGAAGGAGAGGAGAGAGCAACCTTCCATGCCTTTTCTCGTGGCTCCAGTTTAAGGCACTGCAGAGAGAGCACAACTCACATAAAACAGAAACCCCAAGAGTGACACGGCACCCACTAGAATCCATTACCTGTCCACACGCAGGTTAAAGCTAGGCCTGCCTTCCAGCATGTGATGAAACTTGCAATTGAGGAAGCGTGCCGTAAAGCAAACCGAAGGCTGGCCTCACCGTCGTGTCAGGGATCGGGGGATTGGAGGAGGAGGAGGAAACAGAGCTCCCGTTTGCAGGGACATTTTCCATGAGCTTTAGGTGGCTGTGTCCCTGGAAAAAGTGACCCCATGTCTGCGATGGTGAGGCTGGTCTCGCCATCTATGCCCTGGCCTCCGAAGGCTGAGCCAGCGTAACGGCAGCAGGTGTCCGCGCTCCAGCTCCAGGCAGGCAGGCCGTCTGCAAGCCCCCTCCACCCTGAGGGAGTGGTTTTCCCATCGGCCTGTTATCATTGCACCACATCAGATCACAACTCTGTTGGAAAACTGAGTAGCATGTTTTTTGTTTTCTGCACGGGTTTTTCACTTTTATAGCACCATTTTACATCAACGCAGAGTTTTATGGAGACACATATTGCATGTACTTGTGTTTTAAAGTGCAGTGCAGGACTGGAAGACTAAGGTGGCTGCAAAAGAACCTGCCAGCAGCAGAAGGTACTCCCTACAGGTTCAGGGCTCCAGTCATTCAACAGTCGGAGCTCATCTAGGGCCGCAAAGGGATAAAGGAACTAGCAGGGATTGAGCTTCCACCAGGTGCCTGGCGCTGGTTACTAACTCTGACAACGGCAGTATAAAAACTGTGGCTAGACACGGGAGCTCTGGAGTAAGGCGAGCCTAGGCTTGAATTTTGATCCTGCTGGTGACTGGCTCTGTGCCCTGGGCAGGCTGTCTGAATTTCTAGGACTCCTGTTTCTTTAGCTCTAAAATGGGGGCAATAGAGTATCTAGCCTCCTAACCCTGAGGTTGAGGAAGAGAATACATGTACTAGTAAGAGCAGTTCGCAGAGCACCTGACCCATAGCAAATGTGCAATACACACCTGGGAACTATTATGTGCTAATCCCCCCCTCCCTCTTCCCCAATTCATATGTCAAAGCCTTTGTCTCCAGGACTTCAGATTGTAACTGTATTTGGAGATCAGGTCTTTAAAGAGGTCATTAAGTTAAAAGGCAGCAATTGAGGTGCTGCCCTAAGCCTTTATGACTGTCCCTTATGAAAAAAGGAAGAAACACCAGGGGTGAGCGTGAACAGGGGGACAGCCTTGCAAAGAGGCAACAAGAAGACTGCCAAGCAAGACGAGGAGAGAGGCCTCAGGAAACCACCCTACTAGCGCCTTGATTTTAACCTTCTAGGCCCCGAACAATGAGAAAAAAAATTCTTTGTTTAAGCCGCGGAGTCTGAGGTACTCTGTTGGGGCAGCCTGAGCAAACTAAGACAGGGACTATGATTATTCTTCCTGTTGTACAGCTAACCCACTGGAGGCTGAGGAAGGTGAGGTCCTGCCCAGGGTCACCAGAGGGTCAGATTAAACCCAGGTCTAATCTGCATGGTCCCCAGGTCCCTGTTCTTTGCTCTGACATTGGGCTCCCTCAAAGAGGCATTCACTCCCTTTGCTGAATGCCGCTTCCAGTTCTGTTGGGGATATAGGACATTTACACATATGGCTGTGATAAGAGCAGAAAATGGTAAATAACAAGAAAGGGTATGAGTAGGCAGAAATGAGAGTTGGGAGGAAGGTTCACTCATGAGAAGTCTGTTCCCTGGAAACCGCAGCCTTTCACACTTAGGGAGACACTGTTCCACCATGATCAGAAGCCGGGGACTTGGGCTAAGTTGCGTGGCCACATTTCATATTGATTTCAGCTGTCTGGGGATTAACTTCCCAAGTCTGCAACTCCACTGACCCAAGTGAGCGAGAGCAGGTTTAACCCCAGCGGCATTTCTAAAAAGCTGTCAAATGCCTCGGAGGACTGAGTAGAGAATAATTGGAGGTGTTTGTCCACTGCCGCACAACTGCCCGTCCAGCCCTGGGTTTTCCACCACTGCCAAGTATTTAACGAACAATCTGGACCCAAATCCAGGAGAGCTGTGCCAAAAGGACCCCAGTGATCCGCGCGTCCTCAGAGTCAGACTCTTAAGAAACAGTTGTGAACCACTGTGTCCCTCATCCCCGCCCAAGCTCTCTAATCTGGTGAGATGCAGAAGGGCTTAATCGCTGTTTTCACCTTGTCTTCTGCTCCTGCAAAAGTATTTCTAGCAACGTTAACTGCTTAACCTCCAAATACCCAGCAATCCTTCCCTTCCTCTTTCATGTACAGGTGAAAAAGAAAGCTGGAAGAGGATGCACAAAACAATTAATAACCGATAGCCCATGTAATAGATCACGCTCCAGCCCGTCCTCTCTAGATGAGACAACGGAGGCCCAGAGAGGTGAAGTAACATGCCTGAGGCCACACAGCTGTGGGAGGCAGAGCCACCGGGAGGACCAGGACTTCCCCACCCCAAGTGCAGTGCTTCCCTCAACCCTCATCTGTTTGGGAGCTTGAATTCTTTGCCAGGTGCTGAAATGTTGAAAGCACAGATGCCAAAGCCCCAGCATACGCCCCGCTCCATCAGCCAGCTAGCGAAAGTGAACCGCAGTCATCTCTCCCTAAGCACTTGCTATGTGCTACGTGCTCTGGTAAAGACTGTGCATGGTTATTTCCTCGCATCCTCACCGCAACACGGAGGAGTAGCTTCTATGACTGCCTGTTTCACGGATGAGGGACCCGAGACCCAGCGAGGTTAGGTAACTTGCCCAGTCTCGCAGCACATAATTGGCAGCCCCTTAACCCTTTCACTTTACTGCCCTCTCTCATGCTCAGCTCTTGGTCAGGAGCCTGTAGCGAACCTGCAAGGGCAGAAGCACAGTCCCCACAGTTGAGAACATTGTGATCTAAATCAGGATGGGAGGGAGCTAATGAGTGCCTGAGGCATGACCAAGACCCTGCTGGTCATGCAGTGTTACCTAAACCCCAGGGCACTCCCATGCTCTCTCATTCCATGGCCAGAGATGCACTAACATACACAGGAGTCAACGGATCAGGTGGCGCTGGGTCTGAGGGTGGTGTGGTGTGTGTCAGGGGGAAGGCCTCACAGAGGCCCTGGGATTTATGACACTTCCACCCATTATCAATTATTTGTAGCCTAACTTTGGCTCTCCATGGTGGTCAGCATGGCAATGTGGCCCGGTGGAAGACTGAAGGGCTTTGCAGTGACACGGGCACGCATTCGAGTCCTCATTCCATTGTATCTGGTTGTAGCAATTTAGGGAATATAGGAATATGAGCTTTGGAAATAGATTTAATAATGATTCTCTTTGGAGGACTGGTGTGAAGGTTAAGTCTCGGCATTGAGGCACAGTGCCCAGTGTAGCACTGATTCTTAGAAATATGGGCTATAGGGGAAAGTAATTTAAATTCCGAGCTCTAGTTTTCTCGTCTATGAAATGGGAGTATGGAGGCAGGAGCTGATTCTAGTCGAGAAAAGCTCAGAATCAGGGCCAGATTACCTAGATTTGATTCCTGGTTCTGTCACTAAGGAGTTGTATGATATTGGGCAGTTTCTTTAACCTCTTGAGCATGAGTTTCACATCTATGGGATAGCAATAATCATAGTACCTACCCCACAGGGTTGTTAGGAGTCTTAGATGAGTGAGGTGTAAAGTGCTCAGAGCAGCCCCTGGCACTCCATGTGCTTGCTGCGATTATTATTGTGAAGAGTTGTGGTGAGGGCTGGAGCCCTCAATTGAAGCCTGGGGAACGGCACAGAGTAGATATTCAGCAAACTTGTAGGTGTCTGTTGCTTTCAAGTGCGCATCCCTACCCCTGTCTTCTGTAACAGAATCATTCTTTCCTCCAAGAAACCTATTCCCAGGCCCTGCAAACTCTCCTCCCCAAACAAGGTGACCCAGACTTCTTCACCCAGAGCACAGCATCTCATTGCAACATGGACATGTGACCAAGTTAAGCAATCTGCAGGACTACTCCCCCCAGGCACCCTCCCCACCCCGGGCATAGATGAGGCCCCTCAGAGTCTTCTGCTTTGGGCTGCCATCATGTGTGCTGTTCCAAGGGATAGGGAGAGGGAGGTAAAGTCCAATGACATCATCGAGCCCCTGGGTCCAGTTGTTCTTAAAGTCCCCCGCCGACCCCCTCGCAACTACCAGTGGACTCCACAGGCATATGAACTAATATATTTCCTCCGTGGGTGAGACTAACTTTAGTCACATTTCTGTCACTTAGTAGTTAGTATTACTGTTTTAGTAGCAAAGGTTCTCAATAGAGATTATTTCTATTTACTATCAATGCTCAAAACATGTTTAATTACATGCCCATAGCCTTTCCAAAAGTTTTTTTTAAACATTGAATACTAAGCAGTTTTTGTCTATAGATCTCATAAGAAAGGGTGTGTCCAGATTGCATCATATCTCACATGCACACACGAAGAGACAGCCACACAGTATCCATGTTTAGCATCCCCAGAAAATGGCTATTGAGAGGCAGTGCTCTTTTAAAACAGGGCCAGTGGCATATGTATTCACACTCATGATTGCACATTTATTGATTTATAATTTGTGCCCTGCTTACTGCCAAAAAGGCCCTGGAGTGGCTGACAAAATAAGACAAAGACACAATAGGGCCATTAAGAAAAATCAAAGATCAAGCCCACAGAGAAAACGGGATTTCTGATTATAGCCCCAACCCAGGTGAATATAGCTGCTTCAATGAAAAATAATTTATTTAGCTCTTAGCTTTCTGGCAGCCATTCAGAATGTGTCATGACGGGCACAGAGAACTGGGCATCCTTCATGTCCCCAGCTCAATACCCACAGCCAACGCCAGGCTGGAACAAGCACCGGGACAAGCCTACTGAATACACGAATGAGTGCGGGAGGGAATGGCAGATAAAAGAACCAGAGCTCCCTGAGAGCACAGTTTATACCCTTGGGCCTGTACCACTCATCTGTTCATCCACCATTCAGGAGTGCCTGTGGAGGCCACACTCTGCCTGGTCGGGATCTGGAGCAGGATGGATACCAAAGTGAGTCAGACATCATCCCTGCCTTCCTGGGGCGGCTCTCTGGCTTGAAGAAAAAGCTCAGGGCAATGTCTGTCAGTGTTCATAGCAACTCCTAGTTTCTTCACTGCTCCCCGAGAAACAAGGTCAGAAACCAAGGCTGGGAAAATGGAGTTGTAGGAGGAACAATAGTTATCTTGGTGATTACACTTAGACAGCACTTGAAACCCTAGAAAACACACACACACCATTACCTCATCGGATACTTACAGCTCCTGGTGAGGTAGGTAGAAGAGGAGGGTGTGTCTCCTTTGTCCTGATGAGCATACTTAAGACACAGAAGGGAAGGGGACTCTCCCAACCTCTCTCAGAAAGTGGCAGTTAGGACAGTACCCTGGGCTGTCCCACACCCCATGCTGCCTGCCTGTGTGTGGCCCCCAGGAGCTCAGAAACAAGTTATCATCGCCCAGAATGCCTCCTCTGCCCGGATCAAGACCAGCCCTGCACAATATGGGCATCACCTGATGGTGTGGAGATTACAGGTCCCGTGAGCAAGATACCAGGCCCCGACATCCTGCAGTTACTAGAACACTCAGACCCCACTCGCTCAAAGGCTCCCAGCAGCCCCAGCCCCAGGCACCTTCTGTATAGCTAGAAAGTGATGCTGAGATTACAGGTGAGTAGGACATAGTCCGCACTACTTAGCTAGGGCAGGTTGATAAGGCACAAAGCGGTGCTGGGTGGAGAGATGGCTATCAGGGGAGCATTTCAGGGAAGAACTACGCAGAGGAGAGGAAATTCAAAATCAGGGTGATTTTGCTGTGTGTCCACTTGGTATTGCTTATTCAGTCGTGCTAGACACACTTTGCACTTTGTCCACCCTCACGCCCATAAAATTGGATGCAGAGTTAAAGAGCAAAAGAGAGGCATAACCTTCCCCACATTTAGCAAAGTCGGCCAAGTGGACTGAGCAAGGGAAATGGAATACACAGCAGGAGATACCTTGACAAAGTATGGTGTATCCTAGAGAAGGCAAGAGAGGTCGCTGTACCAATGACACACCAGCCAAAGCTTGTTCTTGTTGCCACAAAGAGCCCTTTAAAATACATTTATGTATATAGTCTTGCTGTGTGAAACATGTAGATAGAGACAGAGATAGATTCCTAACTCAGAACTCATTCTTAAGTGCACACACCAACATGTGTTTCGTATTTCCCAATTTATCCCGGAAACTATATGCATTGTTTGACTGCACAAGTTGGTATTAAACACACAGCCATTGCAAATGGGAATGGGAGCCACCACTCTGGCACCTCCCCAGTAAAGTTAGAGTCTCCCCGGCCAGGCTGTAAATTTCACTGCCTGCCTGCTAAGCAGCCAGACATGGCGCAGCTCCATTCAGACAGGCAAGCCCTGGGCAACCCGGTTCACCCCATAACATACCCTAGTCAATGCCAGCAGAGCTTTCAGCTCAAAGCCATGGAGCTGTTCACTGCCAATAATTAGCACCTGCCTCACACCCACTGCATGTGAATCACAATCCCCTTCTTGATGGGTATCTCTGGCTCCTGAGCGTCCAAACTCACACCGAACAAATGCACAGAGGCATCTCCAACTCTTCCCTCCTCAGGATATCCTGGACCATTCCAGAAGACAAAGCAAAACTCAAGGTGTTTCTTTTCCCACAAAATCACAGGCCTCCAGACCCAGGGCCCTCCGACTGGCCATGGTGGGAAGCAGGCAGCAGGCAGCAGGCAGGACTGGTCTAACCAGCAAGGTGGTGACGTTGGAATGCTTAGTCCAAACCCATGCTCCCTGGGACACTACCACTGCTGCCTGCCCCCACTGGCCACATAGGCCATCAACCTCTGAAGGAAG
This sequence comes from Plecotus auritus, assembly GCF_963455305.1. Classification (NCBI taxonomy): domain Eukaryota; kingdom Metazoa; phylum Chordata; class Mammalia; order Chiroptera; family Vespertilionidae; genus Plecotus; species Plecotus auritus. The sequence continues at coordinate 8,004,885 of NC_137773.1, read as the reverse complement.
GGGCCAAGGAAATCGGGCCTGGAGGGGAGTGTGGGGCACAGCACACGGATACTCTGCTCCAAGTCTCCCTGAGTGAGGCCTAATCACCAAGTTCCGCGCGCAGCCCGGGGCTCCACACATGAAGGCAGCCACATTCTCCACATAACCAAAGCCAGGCAAGAGAAGAACACATTTCCACTCTACTCACAGTCTGGTGAGCTTCGGTGTGCTCTGGAAAAGCAATTCTGGAAGGACTTGGAGCTTATTCTTGTTCAGACGCCTAAAGAGGAAAAAAAGAATGAAAGCATATCAAGGGGGCATTAAATTGGATCAAATGTGTTATTCACAGACATTACTTCAATCAATCAATCAATCAATCAATAGGTATTAGGAGACTTTCTAGATCAGTGGATGTGGGATGCTCAGCATGTGTAAGGCAAACTGCACCTTGTGGAGCTTGCGGTCAATCAAGTTGGAGATATAAGGCAAAGGTCCTTGTAAGCAAGGACAGAGCATGCATCCTGCCCCTCCCCATCACAAGCTTAGGAGAGACACCACTAATGGATCACAACATTCTTTCCCACGGACCCCAGACAAGCCTCTTGAATTTTTCTCACCACATGCTCCAGATAGCTATAGCCAAGTGACGGAACTGGCGTGTGAAATGGGTCCCTAAAAAGAAATAACATAACAGAAAATATTCCAGATCCTAAGTGATGAGGGGGGAGGGATAGACCGCAGTTGCCATAGGAACAGTGAAGAGGGTGAGGAAGATCATCATGGATTCAGGGGCCCAAGGGAATCCCTGCCAGCCTGGCTTTTCGGACCAGAGCAAGGCAGGGCTGCATTTGACTTTTGTGGGCCCTCGGCACTTTTGCCTTTGTGGGCACCTTCCTCCATAAACAAACAAACAAACAAATCCTATATAATAAAGAGCTAATTTGCAAATGGTCATCATGCCCTCAAGCTGTCACACCATAAGGGCTCAGACACTCAACACTGGGGAGAGAGGAATGGGGACCAGCCAGGCACAAATGAGCTTGTGGGAGAGGAATGGGGACTAGCCAGGCTGCGGCATGGGAGAGGGACAAGCCGCCCGCCCCGCAGTCCTGGGCATCAGCGGCTGTACCTGCAGTCCAGGAGAGGGACAAGCCACCCGCCCATGGTCCTGGGTGCCTGCAGCTGCGGCCCAGGTGAAGCAGCCCACCCACAGTCCTCCTGTGTCCTGGGTGCGGGGCGAGGCAGAGGCAGTTAAGGGTGATCAGGCCAGCAGGGGAGCAGTTAGGGGCGCTCAGGCAGGCAGTCAGGCAAGCAGTTAGGAGCCAGCGGTCCCGGATTGCGAGAGGCTGTCGGACATCCCCCGAGGGGTCCTGGATTGGAGACGGTGCAGGTGGGCTGAGAAACCTTCCCCCACCTTGCACGAATTTCATGCACCGGGCCTCTAGTATGTATGTACACATATGTACATATATACACATACATATATATATTATACACATATATATTATATTTTGCTACTATGTTGATATGAAAACAAATATATTAGTATTCTATATTATAACATGTACTCTGATCTGAAAACTCATGTTTTTTCTTCTAAGTTTAGAAGAAATTAAGACATTTTCATGAGTCCCTAAAAGTATTGTTAACCCTGGGCACTGTCCCCACCATGCCTCATGACATAGTTGGCCCTGGGTCAGGGACCACGGTCTAGGTGGGCAGTGTGGCTGGAGGTAAAACTCTGCCCAGGGGGGATGCCCCTTGTTGGATGGTGGCAGCAGAGCTGGGAATGGTCCGCGCTAATGCCACAGAAAATAAGGCATCTGAGCTTCCGATGGACGCCGAGCCTTGTGGTGGCCTCCATGCAGGCTGCTGTCCTGGGAGCATGGGCCTAAGGAGACCCGATCTCATGCTCCCTACCCTGCCTCTGCCCTAGCATCTCTACACAGTCTAGTCTGCGAATGCCTCAGCAGGGTCCCCTAATCTTCCATCCCCTGAGCCCCCAGAACTCCCTGGAGGAGAAGACAGTTCATAGCCTGGCTGAACTCTCCACTCAGAGTGAACAGTGTATACTTGGTTACTTGGGGGAACGGTAGTCTCCCATTTGCCAGCTAAGCAAACTGGAGGGGATGAAAAAATGAGCTGCTTCTCACCTACTGACCCCAAAGCCCACGCTCCTCGCACCGCATCAAGCAGATATATTCCCTGAGTGGGATTTTGCTAATTTCCCCCTTTCATCCCAGGTGATGGCTGAAGACTTCTGAAGGACAGGGGACTAGAAGGAGGTCACAAAGGGCCAAGCATGTGAGGGGGGAGCATTTACGACCTTAAAGAACAGGGCCGCTGTCAGCAGTGCGCTGCTTAGCCCGAGGGCTTCACGCTCTGCGTGGCAGGTGTGAGCAGCGATGCTGTCCCCAGGCTCCTGACAGAAGCGGGACTGGAAACGCTCACAGCTCACATTCCCGCTTGCCCCATCGGCGGCCTGACTCCCCTGCTGCTGCACTTTATTTTTTTAAGAAGTTTAAATTTTATTTTTCAATTACAGTTTACATTCAATATTATTTTGCATAGTTTCAGGTGTACAGCATAGTGTTTAGGCAATCATATACTTTACAAAGTGCTCCCCCCAATATTTCCAGCACCCACCTGGCACCAATCCAGGCTCTTTTAAATCTTTTATTTTTTCTTTATTTCAGGTTGTGGTAAAAAACAATAAATCACAGAACATAAAGTTCACCATCTTAACCATTTTTAAGTGTACAGTTCAGTAGTGTTAAGTATATTCACAATCTCGTGCAATGGATCTTCAGGGCTGTCTTATAAAACTGAAACTCTATACCCATTAAACAAGGCCCCGTTCTCCCCCACTAGTGCCTGGCAGCCACCATCCCACCTTCCGTCCCTGTGAATTGGACCAGAGCTCTTGGATCACTCCTGGTATCTGCTCGTTGTGTGTTCCTCTCACTAAAGTGTAAAGAAAGCGGGAGACCAGAGCAGAGCAGAAGGAGGGAATCTAGTTCCTTATTTAGAACAGTGCCCATAGAGTCAGTGGTAAGTCCCTTTAAATCACATGCGAGCACTGGTCCTGGAGAGGGCATGTTCGTATGACAGAATGGTTAGGGCAGGGTTATATCATGTTCTTGCTATGGGACTTGGGAAAGGTTATCTAGCCCACTGAGCTTCAGTTTTCCACCTGAAAAATAACCCTACTCACTGGGTTTCTGTAAGTCTTTTAAAAAATATGTTTTTGATTGATTTTAGACAGAGAAGGGAGAGGGAGAAAGAGAGTGAGAGAGAGAGAGAGACATCGATTGGCTGCCTTCCCACATGCCCCTTACCAGGGATTGAGCCCACAGCCTGGGCATGTGCCCCTACTGGGAATTGAACCTGCGACCTCTCAGTATGTGGAATGACACTCAATCAACTGAACCACACTGATCAGGGCAAGGTTGTAGAAAGTCTTAATGACACAGTGTATACATAGTGGCTAGCAAGTGGAAGCAATCAAAATGGTGCTTATGGAGTCCTAACTGCATGTCAGATGCTACGCTGCATGCTGGATGTGCAGGATCGTGGGCAGCAGAGCTCAAAAGTAGGAGTCATTATTACCCGCATCTCATTGATAAGATCTGAGGCCTAGAGAAGCTGAGCACATTCCAGAAGGCCAGTGCTCAGCAGTGGTGGAGGCGGGATTTGGACAAGGTGGTCTGCCTCCAGCGCCCTGGTTCTGAACCACTCAGAAAACACAGCTATCTTCCCGTTTCCTTTTTGTTCTTTCCCCCTCCCTCCGCCGCCCCATTTATCGAGGGTTGCCACCTCTTCCATCCCAGCCTGGACATCCATCCACCCTGAGTGCCTTTCCCTCCCTGAACAGGACTCTCTTGCAGGGAGGTCCCTAAGGCCAGAATTGGGTCTCTGTGTGGCTTCTTCTGAAACCACCCTCTATTGTCACAGCCACACAAAGCCTGGTGAGAGTTACACTCAGGCAACCAAAACGCCAGTCTCGGCAAAAATCCTAAAATCCAGCCCACTGCTGCCTGTGTGCTAAAAGCCCAAAACCAGAGTTGAAGCTAAAAATAAAACCAGCTTGGCCCTAGGAAGGGAAGGAATCATTTTCAGTTCTTTGCCGGTATTTGTGGCTGGACAAAAATAAAAACACAACCAAATTTAGCCATTTGTGCTCTGCCTGCCTCTTCGTAAACCCTGAATGAGGAGTCCAGGGTGGCAGGGCGGACGGGCTGGGCTGGGCTCTTCTCCCCAGAGCCTCGGGGTCTTTCCACTTTTGTGTGGGCGGGCCGCATGCAGGTTCTCCATATCACAAAGAGTTCCACACCCCTTTTCATTTGTGGTTAATTCGAGAAGTAATTCATGTTTACTCAGTGAACCAAGCTGGCCTGAAAGGTCTTCCTTGAAGAGCTGATGAAGGCTCCCAGCTGTATAAGATGCACTTCTCGCGTGGCTGCTCTAAGAACAGCTCCTGAACAGGGAACGGAACAGAATGGAGTATGCCTTTCTCCTGAGAGGGACAGGTGATCACTGGGCTGCCAACAGTGCCTTTGGCCATGGTGCCTTCCATCACCACTCAAGCCATCTACTCCTCTGTCACCCTGAGCCCAGAGGTGGAATTCTCCTGCCATAGTTCAAGCTGGAAATAAACTCATGATGCCTGGATGGAGAAGAGAACTGAAAGGGACTGGTATGAGGACAGATCTCAGGAGGTCAGGAGAGGGCCCACAGGCCAGGTCAGTGATGGGATAAAGCCCATGGTGGGGCGGGGGCGGGGGTGTTCCCAACTCCCTCTAAGGTCAACACTCTTCCTCAGCTTTCTTGCTGGAACAATGGGGAGCACCAACGTCAAAAACCCACTAGCTGCTAGTTGCAAGGTCACTGCTTTTCAGCCTGAATTGGGAAGCTTCAATAAACAGAGCCTTGTGTTTGCAGTACTGCTGATGACATTCCTGGAGGTGCCTGGGTGTAAGATCTAATTAGAGGTTTATGCCACTAATTAGGTTTGTTGAATTCATTCACTTTTTTATCTATTCAACCATCCAACCATTAATTTATCCATGCAACCAGCTACTATCTGTCCATCCATCCATACATCCACTCACCCACCCACTTATCCAACCATTCATTTATCTATCCATCTAAAATCCAATCATCTCCGCAGTTATTTTTCAATATAAATATATAAAATTAATATAATTTAGCCCCTTCCAACATCTGCATGAATAAAATGCAGATGAATAAGAATGTCAGATGGCAGTGGAGAAGACAGACATGAAAACATGAAGTTACACCATGATCTTGTTGGGAAAGTTATTGTGGGAGCACAGAGGAAGGGCGGCTAACCCAGACCTGAGTGAAGGAAGGCTTCCCAAAGATAGTGGGTTAGAGTTTACTTATGAAGCATGATTGTGACTCTTCAGGAGAAAAGGAAGAAGGTTCTAGACCTCAAGGGCAGTATGTGCATGGGATGGAGGGCTAGGAGACTGAGGAGCATTTGGGGAGCAGGCCTGCATTACTGGAATAGCAGGTGATTTGAGAAACACAGGGATGCAGCTGTAGAGCTAGACAATGGTCACATCACGAGGGCACCTGTGGGTCATGACAAAGGATCTGGGCTTGGCTGTTTATTGAGAGCCATAGAAAAGGGGTAAGCAAGGGAATGATAATCTGGTTTGGATTTTAGAAAGTTCTCTTGAGTAGCAGTAAGCCTGTTTTGAAAGAGGGTGAAAGTGGAAGCAAGGAGACCAGTTAAGAGAGCTCTTGAGGAATCACTGTGGCTGTGTGAGGACCTGGTTAGGATGAGAGTGGTATTGGAGTTCAGGAGATATACATGATGCATAATCAACAGGGTTTTGTGACAGAATGCACATGAGGGTTGAGGGAGATACAGAACTGAGGTGCTAAAAGTGACCCCTGGGGCTACCGCTTGGGTAACTGGTCAATTGAAATTACCTATCACTGTTGAAAGAAACAGAGAAGGGAGGACTACCATGCAGAAGAGTCAAGATTTTTATGTCACAGGAGTCTCTCAAATATGTTCTGACAACTAATAGCAGTAGCTAGTAATAACACTAAGACCATAAGCCAGGCATTTTTAATCACTTTGCCACCTCAATTAATACCCCACAGAAACACTCTGAGCTAGTACTCTTAGTCACCCCATAATCAGGAAACAGAGGCCTAAGAAGGTTAAGGCACTTGCCCAAAGTCAAACTTGACTGAAATGGTGGTGATGGGATTTAAACCCAGACACCTGATTCTAAATCTGTGCTCTTAACTACTATGGATAATGATGATATTTGAGTTAACCCTATACACTGTCTCAATTTATGACCCAATTGTGGGTCTCATCTTCCCATTATGTTCTTAAGGTCCTTGAGAGTGGGAAATACGTCTACAATACCCAACTTCAACTGACACGGCTCTCAGCAAGCAAGGGGGCCTTGCTTCAATAAGGACCCATTGAATTTCATGAATAAATCATAAAGTAGAAGGGAGCCTGAAGAGTCAATACCCTTTCTGGGCTAGGTGAGGGGTGCCACCTGCTTGGAGATGCATAGGACTCCCACAGGGCCCACATGCTTGAGTCTGTCTGCAACCTCCAGAATCTTCTTAGAGAATGGGCTTCCAGACTCATGGGCCTTACTGACAGGCCAGGCATGAAGAGGACAGGGCTCAATGCTTCTCCTCACTAGGTTAGGGTAGGGTGAGAGGCTTCCAGAATAGAAAGAGACATGGTATGTCAGCAGCAGGCCAAGCACCACAACACAGCAAATCCCTTCCTTTTCTCTAGGGCCTGAGGGAAAGAGAGAGTCAAAGTGTGCTGACTCCCCAAAGTCACCAGAATTGTTTGCTTTAGTAATGAAATCAATTGAGTCTCCTTCCCTAGGAACTCTCCTAGGCAGCCTGAATGACTTCCTGGTCTACTGGTACTTTCAGAAACGCCAACCCGTCTAAGCAACAAAGGCCAAGTTGACTTTGTTTTTCAGAGTAGAAACTCTGCCCTCCCCACAACCCCCACATGGGGGAATGAAGAGGCCCCAGGCTTCCTGTGAGCTGGGACTCCAGATGGGAAGGCCCAGGGATGATGGTAGGGTTCAGGACAAGGCAGAACCAAATTGCAGAGGCCTCAAATCCCAGCTCAGAGGTGGTGCCATCATCCATGAGGATGTACAGTTGTCATATCTGGGGAAGTCTGTGAGCAGAGTCAGCCCCTAATTTGGGACTGTTTCCACAGTTGCTTGCCTTATCACCTGACAGCCTCATATTTTCTTGGTTTCCACACCAGTCAAACAAATCAAAATCAGGTTATTCTCTTGCTATGAAAATTTTCATAATGCAAATAGGATGTAACCTGATCAGTCTAGTAAGAAACCTGATTTGTGATGCTTGTTGGTTTTCACCACTGTGGGCCTCGGAAATATTCCCCACATGTGTGAGAAGAATGCCTAATTTGCCTCAACACCCATGACCACTTTAGTTGGGTGACTGGCTCTACTTTGCCATTAGGATTTCCTTTTTAATTTTTAATTTTTATTTTTTGATAGTTTTATTGAGATCTAATGGGGGTTTCTTTTTAATAGTACCAAGCCACAATTAATTTTGATGGTTTGTAAGCAAGTTGACTTAAGTCTTGTCTTTCACGGAATTCAGCATTTGCTCCATGACATTTAGGTGGGATTATGCCAATTCTAAAAATCTCTTATTTTTAATTAGTAACTTAAAAAATGTCCTAATAGCAATTAAAAACCTTTATTTTTGATATTTCTGTAGGAGAAATAACTTTGACGTCATGGTCTAAAACTCTTTCCCCTATGCAGTTTTTTCCTCATTGAAGTTGTTTAAGAGAATCCTTTTAAAAAATAAGTTAAAGTTTATTTTAGAAACACAATTATTATGTAATAGCAAAACAGTATCTCATTAGATACCTGACAGGGCTGAATGGTTTAACCTCTGCAATGAGCTTTTTGTGTTTCTCAAAGACTCAATAAATGGTAGCTGTTGCAGTTGCTATTATTATCATTATCATCATCATCATCATCATCATCATCATCACCATCATCATCATCCCTAGATGTTCCAGGAGGTCAGAAATACTGGAGATTTATTCCTCCTTCATAGATGACTATGCTGGTCAGCAAGACTATTGGCAGTAACAAATGAACTCCAAAATCTCATCAGGTTAACACAGTAGGTACAGATTCCACACTCACATAAAACACTTGCTCCATCTGGTAAGATGCTGTAGAGAACTTGAGATCTCCAAGGCCAAAGTGCCTGAGGAAGAGATGGAGGAAGGAGCCACACCAGCTATTAACTTCCTTGACCTAGTAGTGATGCATGTCACTTCTGCTCTCCATGCATTGGCTAGAACTATTCACATGGCCAAACCTAACTGCAAAGGAAGCTGGGAAATCCACAGGGACACTTGAATATTTGGTGTGAACTATCATAATAACCTACTTGCTTTAGCATCAAAGCAATAATTTTGATCTTTTTGTTCTTTTTGTTTCTTCCTTTCGTCTGTTTTTCTGTCAATATAGGGCACATATGGTGTGCTAAGTGCTGTGTGAGATGTTTTATACATTATCTCAATTTACCCTAAAGCGACTCTTGAAGTAAACATTGTTATTGTCATTATTTTACATTATGTACAGAAGGCACAGAGAAGGTATGAAACTTGTCTGAAGTCACACAGCTAATAGATAATGTTTAGATAGAGCTCTCTCTGACACCAAAATATGTGCTTTGAACATCTTCATCATTCTTCTTCCTTAACCCTTTGGTGCCTGGTTGACCGGGAGGCCTTGCTTCAATTCTAGGAGAAAGACCAGCAATGACGAATATTTGCCCATTTTATAGCTGAAGAAACTGAGTTAAAGCAGTCTAAAAAACTGAATCTGTGCCCCTTCTCCTTACTATCCAAAGCCCATTTAATGGTTTCAGAAGAAGGCTCTGAAAGCCCCAGGAAATCACTGTCCCCAGGGCAGGAGGAGGAATCCTGAACCCTCTCTTAAGAATATTTACCTTTGTTTCCCTCTCCAACCTAAAGCGTCTGTCTATGCAAAATTTCACCAAGGGTATTCTCAGTCCCAGCCAGCCCATGCAGGTGACTTTGTTCCTAGCTGTATATACATAGTTCTAGAGAGCTCTGGGGCTTGCCAGGGATCTCACTTCGCTGGGATCCAACAAAGGATCAGGCATGAAAAGAAAACAAACACAAAGACCTCTAAACAACCCTTTTGAACTTTCCCGCACCTCACATTGGACCAATTTTCCTCCAATTACACGGTTGTTAAGGAGAATGCAGAGCAGACCAGTGGCCCAAGCCTGCCTTGCCTCTGACCCCTGTCCCAGCTGCTGCTGTATGCCCAAACACGATCCAGAAGACCTTGATTTCTAGGAGGAGAGCAGGGGGTGGGGGAAGAGAGGCAGGGGTCCTGTCTGGGCAGCTGCAGCAGGACGCTACTGGCTTTACAGGGAATGAGCCAAGGGCCCCGCGCGTCCTCTTGTTCCAGGACACAAGCCCTAAGTCATTTTTTCCTAAAACAATGTAGGGAACCCCAGGGGCTGTGACCAACAGGCTACTTTATCTAGGACTAAAGTATGAGCAGGGGTCTCTAGGGATCCCCCATTGGATTGTACATGGAACTACATTAGTATACCAAGAGCTCAGACTTCAGGAAAACATGTCTACCGTGGAAGAAAACACATTTTTATGTATGTGTGTGAATGCACAGACACACGCAACATCCACGGCAAACAAAATGCACATGCAACTTAACAGAGTCATGCGTGTCCTACAGAGATGGCCAGATGCATTCCAGACAGTCGGCCACTTGGCTGTGGCAAAGCTCAGATCCCCATGTGATCTCTTCACCCCACATTTTATAATGGGGCCAATAGGGCAGGCAGCTGCCCAGACTCAAGAGTCAGGCCTCTGTGTTTCCTGGACCTTTTCTGAGGTAACCTCATCTTGCATCTCTCTCTGCCTCAGGGTTTTGCACATACTCCTCCCTTCTCTGGGAATTCTCTTTATCCTACTGCCAGGGTGGCAGCTGCAGAGGTGTTAAGATGAATGTATTTTGAAGGTAGAGCTTACAGGATTTGAAGATGGACTGGAGGTGAGGTATGAGAAAGAGGGGTATGAAGAGTTGATGCTTAGGAATGAAACTATGGAATGATTGTCACTGGAGATGGAGGAGGACTGTGGGTAGAGCAGGTTTCGGGAGACACGTTATATTTGATATGCCTATAAACACCCAAAAGTAGAGACCTCATAGACAATTGGATAGGCAAATCTGGACTTCAGGGATATGACCAAGATAGAGATGTAGATGGTATTTAAAGCCACAAATCTGGATGTGGGCATCATGGGATGATGAAAAAAAGAAGCGAAGAGGAATAAGGACTGAGTCCTGGGCTGCACTAGAGACCAGAGGTTGGAAGAAGCAGTTGTCAGTATGGTGGGAGGAGAAGCAAGAGAGTAGAGGTATGGGAGTCAAGTAAGAAAGGCCCCGAGGAGAGAGGGAGGGAGTGGTTGGTTATTGAATGCTGTGATGAGGATGGCACTGGATCTAGCAATGTGGAGTTCATTTATGACCCGGGAAGAGTAGCCTCATACAGAGGTAGACATGAGGTATTAACAGGAGTGGTTCAAGGAAGAGTGGGAGGAGAAGATCAAGGGAAAATAATAATTTTGAAGGGTTTTGTTGATAGCCAGCAGGGAATATGGGGTCAAAAAAGGTTCTGTTGTTTTTCTTTTTTAAGATGAGGGAAATTGCAACATGCTGATATGCTGAAAAGAGGGATCCAGAAAACAGGAAAACATTTAGAGTGAGGCTCATGAATAGGTGACGGGAAATTCCAGTGCACAGGAATGGCAATGACCTCTGAGAAGGCCAAAGACAGATCATCTGTGGGAACAGCAGGAGAGGTAGAGGCTAGGGGACAGTGTGTGGCAGATGTGTTTGTGGGGGTCTGTGGAAGTCTCTTCTGACCACTTCTACTGTCTCAGTGAGAAAGGAAGCAAGATCCTCAGGAGAGACTGAGGGGGGTGAATGAGGTGTTTGATGATTGTGGAGAGAAAGTGAAAAGTAGTTGTCTAGGAAAGAGGAGGAGAGTAAACTAAAGGCTGGGGGGCTGGCAGGAAGCACCAAGTCACACTTGAAGGTAGTGATTGTGAGCTGTGAGATTCATCCACATAAGCATGTGTTTATTCTCCAGCCACATCAAGGTTGCCTTGGTGACAGGGTGCAAACAACCCATGATTGAATGCACCAAGATTAGGGCTTCTCCAGTTAAGCATGATGGAGGAAGATAGGGACAAGGGAGTTGAGGGAATGTAGTATTTGTAAAAAAGGGCCATGAAATCTATGTTGGTTAAGAAAGTAAGGGAGGCCCAGCCAGCATGGCTCAGTGGTTGAGCATCAACCTATGAACCAGGAGGTCATGATTCAATTCCTGGTTAGGGCACATGCCCTGGTTTTGGGCTCAATCCCCAGTAGGGGGCGTGCAGGAGGCAGCTGATCAATGATTCTCTCTCATCATTGATGTTTCTATCTCTCTCTCCCTCTCCTTTCCTCGCTGACATCAATAAAAATATATTTAAAAAGGAAAGTAAGGGAGATTGCTATGGTCTGAATGTCAGTGTCCCCCTAAAGTTGTACCAGGTATATTGAAATCCTAACCCCCAAGTGATGGTAGTAAAAGGTGGGACTGTGGGGAGCTGATTAGGACATGAGAGCAAAACTCTCATGAATGGGATCAGTGCCTTTATAAAAGAGGCTCCAGAGAGCTCCCTTGCCCCTTTTTCCTGATCTTGGATTTCCCAACCTCCAGAAGGGTGAAAAATAAATTTCTGTTGTTTATAAGCTACCAACTTGGTGGTATTTTGTTAAAGAACCCAGAACAGACGAAAACAGAGGTAATGAGGTGGACTTGGGCTGGGCTATGTGTAAAACAAAGCACCTCTCTGAGCCTTTGGTTCCTATGGAAATCAAAAAGAATAAGTGGGTTGGATGAGCTGATCCCTAAGATCTCTATTCTGTTCTCCTTATTCTGAGAGTTGGATAGGATACTAGGATTCTAAATCCAGCTCTACATGAGCTGTGTCCTTAAGATTTAACCTCTCCATGTTTTGGTTTCTTCGTGGTTTCTTTGTGTGAAAAACAGGAATAATGACACCTACTAGAACATCCATTCAAATGTGAAGTACTGTGAGAAGAGGGATTTTTGTTTGTTTTGTTCACTGCAACTCAGAGCTTAGAATAGTTTCTAGTATCTAGAATGTGCTGAATAGATATTTGCTGGTTGGTTGGTTGAATGAATAAAGAAGTGAATACCTACTTCACCTATCCCATAGAATTACTGAGCAACAAATGAGGTGAAGATGGTAAACTTGGTGAAAAACTTAGTCTAAGTTGCTGTGCAATGCTGTCCAAGCACCAAGATGCTGGCTGCTTCACTTCTGGCCATTAAAACCAGAGTATTGCAATCAGGTTACTGCAGGGATGCAATGGCAACAATCAGGATTAAACACGCTGCCACAGTGCTTGATAGAGGTCCTGAGAGTATGGGGCACGAGGCACACACCAGCTGACTTGTATAGGAAATGAGGGGAAGCAGGGACAGCTTCTGAGCTGAAGGAAGACAGAGGGAGGGTGAGGTCCCTGTACCACATGGGGCACTAGAATGAGGTTTCCATATCAGCAACACGAGGGGTGATAAAAGGAGGCCCCCAAAGGCTAACTCTTTCATGTCTGTGCTGCCTGGGAACCAAGACAGGAGAGCTAAGTTGGGGGGAGGGGAAGGATTGAGAATTCCTTATAAGTTAGTATTGTTCCACAAAAGCCCAGTCCATGCAGACACAGAGCAAGCCTTGAGCAGCCTATGGTTAATGTCCAGTCACTTCTACTAGGAATTAAGAGAAAAATACTTTAGGCAACTGGATTTTTCACACTTACAGTCCCCCAAGCAGTGCACCAAAACTGGTTCTGAAGAGGAAGGCATGCGCACAGCCCACCACAGACTTGCCATGTTCTCTAGGCCCCTCATCTGCGTCTCCAACCTTCTGACCCACAGGTAGGAAAGTGACAGATGCAAATTGAAGGAGAAATCCTCTAGTTGGTAGATGTCATAGAGGGCAGGTGTGATTCAGCACAATGTTCCTGGAAGTATACTGTTTAAAATGATCCTGTTTGAACCCATTGGCCTTTTCTTTTGTTTTGAGAAAGTTCAAAGTAAAAAAGAAGAAAGAAAACGTCCGGACAGCAAAAAGATTCAAACATTCCTAGCCTGTGAATGACAAATTCCCCTTTCATTTCTGTTCTAAACACTTGCACTCAGCAAGCTCTGTTAATGATGGCGCGCTTCTCCGGGTGTTTATCTAGGTATCTAGATATATGTCTACATATCTAGCAACAAAAGATCTTTTAAGCCTTCTCAGGCATGAGCCAAGGAATGTAGACTAATTATCTGTGACCGATTCACATCTAGAACTAATTAGAATTTTACTTTCTCATAGCATTTCCTTCCTGGTTCAGGTCCAAGTTTTTTCTTCTCATTTTTTTTTCCTGGAAAAGGAAGCAAACCTGGATATCCTTAGAATAGAGGGTGGAAAAGAAACACAGTGAACAAGCAAAGGAGCACTTTTCAGATTGTACTTGCATTTTGATCTGATTGAGTCTCCCTTGGTTAATTCCTGGTTTTGAATGCTTTTCCAGCATGGGAAGAATTTCTCAACCCTCTGGCTATGACATTTGAACTGAAGTCTGCAGAATAGTTTAACAGCCTCTGCTCACCTCTCTCACTCCCACTTTGGGCGAGCAGACCTCCATCCCCACCACAGCTTTGAGATCCCATCCAAACTTGTTGGCATCTCAAACTGAACCCCAGATGTTCACTTAGCGAGAAATAAATGAATGGCCCAAGCTGTGGACTGAACCAGTGATCCTCACAAATAGATTCCAGGTGTGTTGGCATCTGGACTGCTATCTCTCATTTTCTCTGTTTTACATGCATGCACATGTACACACACACACACACACACACACAAACACTCATGATACCAGTTCTAGCCTGGAAAGAATTTGACACCATCTCCAGATGTAGATTGATGTAGTATGCCAGGACTAGTTATTTAAGATGAAGTACATCTTTTGAATCATGGACAAAGGCAAAGGGTTCCAAACACAACCCTCTTTGCCCTCTAATCAAATCATGACATGTCGGGTGTTCAAAATCAGCTTAAGTCTGATAAGAGCTTAGAATTGCAAAACTACCTTAATTGGCACCAATTTTCATTGTGAACCTTAGCCACCTCCTGATTTCCTATGCAACTCATCTTAGTGCAAATTTAACAAGCACCTACTGTTTGCCTACATGGGGCAAACAATGTTGGGAAGGAAAAAGAGAGAAGGCAAGATCTCTGCCCTCAAACAACACATAGTCCTGTTGAAACAGCAAAGTTCAAGTTACTTAACTGAAATTGATTAAAACATTCAATTATGATTAAACTCCTATTCTGTGTTATGCTGTGGGGCACACAACCCAGCAAGACCCTCTCCTTCAGGAGCTGATGGTCAGCCTAGTGGGGGAAAAAGATAAGTACATCAATGGCCACATGCACGTGATGTGTACTTAGAGAGACGGAAATACAGCAACTGTGGAAGGAGTCTTTATGATTTCATGGAGGAGGCAATATTTGATTATCATGGTTAATGAAAAGGAGGAATGAGCCAGGGAATGAGAAACAGAGAAATGGCAGAGAGAATAATACCTGGTGACCATTTCATGCTTCACGTAAAATGATGAGAGAAGCATGAGCTGGGACACTGGGCAATGGGCTTTGATTGTAAGTGAAGCAGGAAGGGAGGGCCGATTAGGCAGTAAGGACTTGTTGAGGACCAAGTCTTGAAGGACAGGTAGAGAGAAAGGGGTAGGATCTTACAGGCTTAGAGTGCAGTATGAGCAAAGCAAGATACCCAAATAGCCAGGGGACCATTATTATTCCCAGTAATGGAAATACATAGAGATGAGAATAAAGACTAGACAGGTGACAAAGCTGCAGGGACTTGTGGGAGGCCAGTATGTCCCCAAATGCAATTATCATACTCCTTGGGGACTTCAGAGGGCAAATGCACATGTTTATTTTTATTTATTTGTTTATTTTTAAAATATATCTTTATTGATTTCAGAGAGGAAGTGAGAGGGAAAGAGAGAGAGAGAGAATCATTGATTGGCTGCCTCCTGCAGGTCCCCTACTGGGGATCAAGCCGCAACATAGGCATGTGCCCTTGACCAGAATCGAATCTGGGACCCTTCAGTCTGCAGGCTGACACTCTATCCACTGAGCCAAACCAGCTAGGGCCACATGTTTATTTTAATCAGCATATATTCTTACATTTTCAGAAAGATGTATAACTTTCATGGTATTACTACTACTTACGATGAGGCTAAGAAAAAAAGTTACTTAGCATAAAGTCAAATTAAAGAAAATATTAAATAATAGTAATATAGGTGTAACACAGATTGACCAAACTATGATGTGGGTAAAGAAATTACTGGCATTTGGGGAACCTTGTATTGCTAAAGGGCTGTTCACTGAAGTTTCTCTAGCAGGATCAGCATGAAGAAAGTACCACCATAGGAAGGAAACCCAGGTGGGATCTGCAGGATGTGTTGTTGGGGAAAAACAAGAGTTGATGGTGGGAGAATATGAAGGAGACCATTTTGTGAGGCAGTATGTGAGTTTAAGGGGACCATAGATAGGAATGGATAAAAGAAACAAGAAGATGACAGGGTCAAACTTAATGGCATTGGATGAGGTCAATTGTAATAGGAAGAGAACATGATAGATTGGTTTATTTCATATTCTTCCCCCCTTCTCTGCTGCAGAATTATATACTCAATACTTTGGCCATGTGTCTTTACAGCATCTCCTATTAAAGTGGGCCATGTATATATCTCCTTGCCCCACTGATGTTGAGGTTGGCATGTACCTTGATTTGGCCAATAGAAGATAGGTGGGGTGATATAAGCAAAGGCTTTAAATATGCTTCTGTGACTTGCCTTGACCTCATCTCTTCTTCCATCTTCCACGAGAAAAATATACCATGGATAGCCACCAGCCGAACAAGAAAGAAAAATTTCATGTAGAACCCAATCTACAGGCTGATCCAACCCCAACCGAGACTAGCTGAGATCAGCAGACATCAGCCAAACCGAGCCAATCCATCATCTGTAAGCAAGGAAAATAAATATTTATTTTTGTAAGGCACTGGGATTCTGTTTAGATAGAAGAGGAAATTGACTAATAGTGAGGAGGAGTTGAGTTCAGATTTGCAATAGTCTCCTGACTGCTTCACCTGCTTCTCCTCTCACCCCCTATATCCTATTCTCCACTAGCAGCTGCAGGGGTGGGCAAACTTTTTGACTCGAGGGCCACAATGGGTTCTGAAACTGGACCGGAGGGCCAGAACAAAAGCATGGATGGAGTGTTTGTGTGAACTAATATAAATTCAAAGTAAAGGAGCGGAGGGGAGAGCAAGAGAACCCTCCACTCTTTCGGCTCCGCGGGCCGGATAGAACAGCCGAACGGGCCAGATCTGGCCCGCGGGCCGTAGTTTGCCCATGGCTGAGAGTGATCCTTTAACAACCCACATTAATCAAGTCCTTCTTTTGCTCAGAACCCTCCAATGGCTCCCATCACACTCAGAGTGAAAGTCAATGTTCTTGCAATGGGCCACATGTTCTTACAGAATCTATTCACCACCCTTCTCCTTTGCCCATCAAACTTCACCTCCTTTTACTCTCCCACATCCTGCCTCTGCTCCAGCCACAAGCTTCTCGGATACTCCTGGGACACACCTGGGTGCACCCTTCCCTGGGCCTTTTCCTTGCTTTCCTCTTCCCAGAAAAAAAGTCCTTCAGATATCCAAATGGCTAACATCTTCACCTTTTGTCTTACAGCCATAGAATGAATATCCTGGGCTGCTCTGGTGAAAATCCAATTGGATGTCTCCTCAAGATGTCCCACAGGCATGTCTAACATGGGTATGGCCCTCTTCCATGCTTCACTCCTTTTCACTTGAAATTCTTCATGTGCAATCAATTGCTAACTAGGAAAATTGCCTCTTGACTATGTCTCCAAAGCATTCTCCTCTCCTAACTCTGTTGCCACTTCCCTAGTTCAAGCTACCATGGTCTCCCCCTGCAGAACTACAATGGACTCCCCATTGGCCTTCCTGCCTCCAATCTTGCTCCTCACCCTCCCACTCAACTCCTAAGTCCAACCTTCATATTCCAGGTGGACTGATCGCCCTATAATACAACCTAATTATGTTGTTCCCCTGCTGAAGAGCCTTCAATAGCTCCCTACTTCCCTTAGAAAAGCATCAAAACTTTTTCATTCTGTTTGCGAAGCTATGTGTCATCCATCTTCTGTTGCTCAAACTATGTGGAATTTCATTCAGCTCCTGAATGTATTCTGCTCTCTCTCACCTCTGAGCCCTTACAAATGTTTTCCCTTCTTCTCTACCTCTTTAACTCCAGTTTAGCCTCCAGATCTCAGCGGAGCTGACAGAGCATCTTCTAGGAAACCTGTTTGACTCTCCTCTCTACTCCTATAATCCTCTGAAATTATTTAACTGTACTGCACTTTCCCATTGACTTGCCTCTTTCATTAGAGAGGGAAGGCTTCACTGAAAGGTCTCTCTAGATCAGGGTTGGCAAATGTTTTCTGCAAAGAGCCAGGTGGTCATTACTTTAGGCTGTCGGGCCCTGAGCTGGCTTGTCACAGCTACTCAATTCTGGCAACGTAGCACAAAAGTAGCCTTTAATAAACAGTGCATAAATAAACGGGTATGGCTATGTACTGATAAAACTTTATTTACAAAAACAGGCAGTGGGTGGGGTTTTGGCCACAGGCTGCAGTTTGCCAATCCTGCTCTAGCGTGTCACTGCTCCCCTGGGGATAGAAGAGTACCTGACACATGAAAGGGGCTCAATAAAGATTTTTTGACTAAGGAAGGAGAGACTGAATGGATATATTCAAAAGCTGAGCTAAACCTTTTTTTAAAAACTATTTTCCTAGGATCAAACTCATGCTTTAAGAACTCTGTCTCTTCTTGTTTACTCATGTCTGAAGCCCAGCCTGCACATAATATCTATTGAGTGCCACTCTTTTAAACACTCTACAATGATTAATCTATTTTATCTTCAAAATAACCCCATAAGCTATGAACTACTACCTTCCATTTCCTTAGGAGGAAACGTCAGAAAGGTTCCTCGGTGATGGGGCTCTGCCTTGCCCTTGGCAGGCCGCTCTGACACTGGAGACCCTTGCCCGGCCGGTAATCCAGCCCCTTGGTTGGGCTTCTTCCTCCTGTGTCTGTGGTTGACCTGAATCCATGCCTCCCCTGGACCCGCTCTGCCTATGCACCATGCACCCAGCTCACTGACTGCCTGACTCTCTGATTCCCTTCCACACAATCTCTAGGTCTGACAATGCTTGACTCTTCCCCAAGGGTTTCTCTATCTGCTCTGAGCACCTCTGACCCTGTGAGCTCATCCTACCGTTTTTTCCTTTCTCACCTTTTTTATGCCCCTTTAAGGAAGTTTTAATACCAGCATGCCATGTTTCAAATGCCAACACACAATTGATTGTATCTAGAACTTGAAATGTGTGAGAAAAGTCCACGAGATGAGAAATGCTGTGATAGAAGCAGTAGCAAGCTCAGCGGTCTTCCTGCAGAGATTCGGCCAATTACTGACAAGACTTTCTTTGGCTGAAAAGCTCACCATTGAATGAAACTCGGGGAAGAACACGCTGTAATGTTAAACCCCAAAGGGCTGCTCTTTGCTCCGAGGCCCTGATTTCATCTGTAATTCCTTGATGATTATCTGAAGTATGCTTCCCTTGAGAATTTAAGGGCTCCCAACAAAAGCAGATCCCTCGTTGAGAAGCTGGAGGCAACACTTTCAGCCTGAATTTGTTTTCCCTCCTACTCTGGACATGGGTCTCTGCCTCTCAGCCTGACTCAGCAGCCCCCAGCAGCTGGCAGAGCTGGTCTGAATCTGACTTATGAGCAGGTAGGCATCGCCATGGCAGGATGCTCAGCTTGGATGCTAATTGCTCATTAGCCATCTGTGTGTGCTGCGCCTCGGCTAACAGACAAGAGAAAGAATGTCAGCCGCCGATACCTGGGAGTCCAGCTACCGACACACGTGGAAACCATCCAGGGAGACCTCAGGTTCAATCCGCAGCTTGGCCACATATTTATTTCTCACTAAAATAACATCTGGCTTTCATTTTTTGGTGACAACTCGTTTGGACAAGACCTTGAGTAGGTTAAAAAAAAATTAGACTTTCCACTCTTCTCCCAGCCTTGGGGAACTAAACTTTGGTTAAGCTCTTTCGTGAGCCAATGGTGTGAATAAGGAATTGGTGTGGGGAACAAATGCTGGGATATAAACAAGGAGTTGTTTCTTCTTATTAAAAGATAATGTCTCTGAAGAATTCATACACTACCCACTTGTATGCAGAGCGGAGTTCCTGGAAAGAACACAGCAGATTATACGAAGTTCCCAGGAGTCCGCAGCCAGAAATCCTAGGGGTGGACTCTGTGGCCAAGGCATTTGGGACCCCACTGTAGGCTGACTGGATTTGGGGTGCATGGGTGAGTTGTGCAATGACCCAGAATATGACACATTGCCACAGTCTACCAGTCCCAGAAAGAGCTAGTGGCCCTACTACAGCCTGGGGTGTCTGGGGGCCCCACTATATTATAAGCTCCATGAAGTTGGGGCACTCTCTCTCTTGTTCTTCATGGCATCCTCGACACCCAGCAGAGCATCTGCTTGTAGTAGGCACTCACAAGTGCTTGTTGAATGAATGAGCAAATGAATACAGTACACAGGTTTTACTGTGATTCCACCCCTACTTGTGACCACAGCTCTTCCCATAATCCTGAAGGGTGGGAGGTCACCAGCCATATGGTAAAGAAGATTCCTTGAGACAAACAGACAAGACTCCTTACTCATTGGAATCCACAAAGCAGAGATGGAATGGGAGTTCGTATCCTGGCTCTCCAGCTTGGGCAGTTCTGAGGAGGAATTGGGTGAGGTTACACAGGAAGTGAGACTTCCGTGTCACACATCCTAACTTGAAATTTGATTCAGGGCCTACTACATGCAGAGTAGGCAGTGCTAAGTGTTTTTGGAGGTTTCAAAGACAAGAGAAGGAGGGAGGTGGTATTTGCTCTTGTACTTTGGAGATCATCTCATAGGCCATGCTCTTTTCTACCACAGACCATTTGCACATGTTGCTCAATTATTTGCATACATGCCCTTGGACCTCCCTCATTCTTTTGAGTAATTTCAGACCTCGCTCAATCAGTACTACCTCAGGAAAGTACTACCTCACCGTCATCCCACTGGACTAGGTTAGACCTCCCCAGTATGCCTTTATGCAACCAGGTACTCCCCCTGCACGGTACTTATTTTCTATTGAATTTTTGTGATTGTTTGATTAATAGCTCTCCCATACTACCTGTACTGTCCAACACAGTATTCCACTAGCCACATGTGGCTATTTAAATTTAAATTAATTAAAATGCCTTAGCTACAGTGGTCATATTTTAAGTATTCCATAGCCAAATGTGGCTAATGGTTATCATATTAGATAGTACAGAGGCAGAGCATATCCAGGACTGCAGAGCCTTCTATTGGACAATGCTGTCTAGACTGCACACTCTATGAAGGCAGGTACTGTGACAGCTGTTACCTCCATTACATGCTGCTATAAGTGGCACAGGACCTACCATATAGTGACTGCTCATGCACTATTTGCTGAATGAGTGAGAAACATTGTGACTGAGCAAACGAAAAAGACTAGAATGCAAGGCAGCATTATTCTATGCAACACGGGAGCCCAGAGGACAAGAGTATCATGGAACAAAGGGTTGTTCTTACAAGTGAGACTCTAAAGGTTTAGGAGAAGAGGCAACATTTGTGTTGGGCTTAGAAGAGTGGGTAGATTTTGACAGCAGAGAAGAGGTAGGATATTGTAAACAGTGAAAGAAAATAGCACTTGAATAGAGCCATGGGATCAGGAAAGTGTGTCATGCCTGGGGAAGAGCAACATTTCATCATGGAGGCTACAAGGGGGTTCAGAAGGAAGGACTTGGAATGGCATACTAAGACACATGCACTTGATTCACATGAAATTTCAGGTAAGATTATTGTCTACCTACTATGTGTCAGTGCTAAGTGCTGCAAACATGGCCTTATTTTATATTTGCAGCATCCTTTTGGAGGGATATGTCTGTCTCACTCTCCATTGTATCATCAGTACCTAGTATAGTGCTGGAACATTCTAAAAAGGAAAAACTGACCAAACATGTTTGATGGTGGTGCCTCCAGCTGTACTAGAGATGGACAGAAAGGAGAAAGGCAGGATTGCAGAGGGGTTAGAAGTAAGAGCACTGAGTTCAGTCCTGGAGACGAAACTAACTCTCTGGGTTACCTCGAGTGTCTCTTGACTCTGTGTACATCATCTGACCAGTGGCAATAATAATAGTACCTTCACTTGACAGTGGTAAGAGCTTAATGAGGTAGATAATTCACATATCAGCTATCATGTAAACAATGGCTATGTTATTAAGAGGTGATCAGGGCCTTGTCCCTTTCTCTAGGTTCTGGAGGGAAGGGATGTCAGAGATACTATGCATGTTTGAGCCAACTTGGGACTTGACAACCACAGGAAGGCTGGGGCCTAGGAAAGAATCAAATATTCCAGAAAGGATTTGAGCCTGGGGAGAAGGAAAGGGTAGATGTGACCATGATCAGAGATGGGAGGCACAAGAGGAGGCGGTTTGGGTGTAAAATAAAGGCCATGGTGACTTCCCCTGGGCCCCACACCCAGGAGCCTACCCGAGTCTAGAAATATAGACAGGCATGTCCAAGGCCCTCTCTCTGTCAAGTAGACCGATTCCAGACAAACGAGAGAGGGGCTAACCTGCCTAACTTTCTAGGAGCAGAACCATCGCCCAGAGCATCACAGGGTAATTAGCGTCTCACTTGCTGAGAGCCCCAGAGGACATTGTCTTTGCCAAAAATGGGTGAGCTGATGGCTGCCAGGCAAATGTGCATGAGGTCAGATGTTAGACCCGGCAAAACAAACAGATAACACACCAAGCTATGGCCGTGTGGATTCCTGGTTTGGTGCCTAGTCACTTAGAGCACTGTCCAGGGACTGGCTTCATCAGCATCACCTGGGAGCTTTGAGAAATGCAGAATCTCAGGCCAGGCCCCAGATCTGCTGAACCTGCCTCTGCCTAGTAGCCACATCTCCAGATGACGCATGAACATTAAGGTTTGAGGGCTTAGAGCTCTGCAGACAGGCTGCCTACCTTCTGGTTCAGCACTTACTGCATCTGTGACTTCAGGCAAATGATTTAACATCCCTAAGCATCCAATTCCTCTTCTAGGCAAAGGGGAAAACAATCAAACTGACTCACTGAGTAGTTCTGAGCCTTACCCAAGATTATGCATATGGAAGTGGTTAACACAGAGCTTGTAACTGGTAAGTGCCCAATTAATGCCAGCAATGGTTATTAAAAACTCAGCACCCAAGATGGGAAGCAGAATGATGGTCCAACAGATCGGTCTTTAGGTTATAGAATGTTTCCAAAGAAATGAATCAGTAAAACTAAGATGAATCTACCACCGACCCAGCCACCCTCCCCAGGTGCATGTATTTATCACCCCGAATGTTTGGGGCACCACCCTGCAGAGCACTTGAATCAGATCTGGCCCATCTTCTTGGACTTACAGTTCAAGACAGACAAGATTAGGCCCGGAGCCAACATCAACATTGAAATGAGCTCCGAATCACTGCCCTGATTAGATCAGCAAACACACGAGGGCTACATAGGACACATTCCCCGAGGACAGAGGCAGACACGAATGGGGTCAACCTCAGGCTCTGCCCAGCGGTGATTTAGGGCCAGAAGCAACAGAAAGCCCACAGGTTGCTTCTGGCCGACCTGCAGCATAGACTGAGCCTTTGGTTGACAACAGAGGCAGAACATGTTTCCAGAATAACAGCAGCAACACCACCTTACCTTTCTTAAGAACTAACCAGAAGTTTACTGAGTGCTTTATAGGTTTTAACCAATTGAATCCTCTCAACAACTCTATAAGGTCCAGACCATTATTAACCTCATTTAACAGATGATAGAACTGGGCTCCGAGAACTAAAGTTACTTATTATAGACCATCACACCATCAGGAAATGCAGAACTAGGATTTAGGTTGGGTGCTGAATGCACCTCTCATCTCATCTGTGTCTTAGTTGACCACCCACGGGACCCCCTATGGCCAGAAGCTCTCTGTGCTGCCCAGAAGAGGCAAGGCTGAGACAGGAGCAAGGGGCTCACCCACCTTGGGAGGGAGGGTTTCCAGACCCCCTGAGGGCTTCTCATCTTACTCAGCCTCAGCTACAAGCAAGTGGTGACACTTTCTGGGACGCCTATTCCTATTCTGAGAAACAGCAACATGGAAATTCTAAAGATGAAATCACAGAAGCAATCTGTCACCAGAAGTGCAAAGACAGGCATCTGTCAACAATCGTCAACAGGATTACAGGTGAGTGCTCATTGACCAGCTCCTTCCTCCCCTGCTCCCGGAAGCCCTTGGAGACCTCAGGTTGTCAGAAAGCCTCCAGTTGCAGAGACGCAGTGTCTCTGAGCTAAGAATGAGGCAGAGCAAAATGTGGGGATTGTGCCTTCTGCTCTGCGCCTGCCTCCTCAACCCAGGCAGCTCACTCACATACCAGCCGGCCAACCGACTGACCCTGGGGCTCCTGGCCCGGCCCCTGTTCTCCAGATGTGTGTCCTGGCTCGCTCCTCAGACAAGGCATCACTCACGCGAATCCTCCGCACTCAGGGCTTTCTCATTTTGCCCCTTTATTGTCCTTGGGACCACATGCTGCTCTGGACACCACAGTGTCCTGTGTGGCCAATGCCCCAGGGGGCCCCACAGGCAGAGAAAAGACACTAAAATCAACCCACTTGCTAACAGGCCCTCTTCATTCACAAACTGGCAGATGGATTCCAGCCAAGTGCAAGAAAAAAATCTTAATTTGGAGGTTTTAAAAAACTAACTCCAAGCCCATAGAATGTACAACACCAAGTATAAATGGTAATGTAAACTACGGACTTCGGGTGATTATGTCATGTCAATGTAGGCTCATCTATTGTAACAAATGTCCCACTCTGGTGGGGGATGTTGATAATGGGGGAGGGTGTGGAGGGGCAGAGGGTATAGTGGAAGTCTCTGTATTTGCCTCTCAATTTTGCTGAGAATCTAAAACTGCTCTAAAAATAGTCATAATAAATTTTTAAAATGTAAAAAATAATTTTCAAATGGCTAGAAAAAATTGGATCCATGAAAGCCTTTGGGGATATGTTTTTTTTTTGTTTTTTTGTTTTTTTGTTTTTTTGTTTTTTTGCCTATGTGACCTTCTGGTTTACTTAACCACACCCAATAAATGATTATCTTCTTTATTTATGGATAAAGCTCTGATTGGTGAATGAGATCTCTCTCTCTCTCTCTCTCATACATTTACATAAAAAAATTTCTGGAAACATACAAAAAACTTAACAATAATTTCTGGAAGCCTACAAAAGAAATGTGACAATGGCTACATTTGGGAAAAATAACCGGAAATAATGTAAAACAGGGACACTTACATTTTATTGACTTCTAATCCTTAATAGTTTTGTACCATAAATATGTAGTAGCTGCTATTCTCAATTTCAACAATAGTCAATACTAATGATTAAAAAATGTGAACGGCCCTAGCTGGTTTGGCTCAATGGATAGAGCATCAGCCTGTGGACTGAAGGATCCGATATTCAATTCCAGTCAATGGCACATGCCCAAGTTGTGGGCTCAATCCCCAGTAGGGGGTGCGTAGGAGGCAGCCAATCAATGATTCTCTCTCATCATTGATGTTTCTATCTCTCTTTCCCTCTCCCTTCCTCTCTGAAATCAATAAAAGTATATTTTAAAAAATGTGAACATGTCATGTGTCCATACCAAACTGGTTCTTCAAACCAACTCCTTCCCCCACAAACCACAGTGCACACATGTCCTCAATAAGGAACAGTGCCCTTCAGGACAAACATATCTCCTCTACCTCAAACCCGTCGCCCACAACTGCTCCCCTCCTGTGTCAACCCCTCTTGTGTCCGATCCTGCACTTGGACTCTACTCACACTCTTTGTTTTAATCCACTGACCTGGTTTCTTGGTACAAAGGAATTTGCTCAGGACATTCCCTCACACTTTTCCTTAGAGTGCGGACTTCTGGATCCCAAACCCAGTGGGTCCCGCCCCAGTCGCTGGAAGAAGTCAGGGCCCTGGACTTACTTTCTCTATCAGGCGAGGATGCCTTTGTGCTAGTTTCTGATTTCCTTGTGTAATCCAACTGGAACTCTTTTGGAGATCCAAGTGTAAAAGTGAACCCATGTACAGATCAGAGTTCAAAATCCTGGCTCACACAGACAGAAAAAAATCTCATGATTAACTCAGCAAATAGGGCTAAGAAAATAAGTGCTTCCCCTCTGGCCCAGGCTGTTTTGTTTACACACTACTTCTTCCCATTCAACAGGCTATCATTATGTGAGTGGCAATAAATTGGGAAGAATTGTGGACACGATATATCACTGTGCAGCACTGCCAGACATGAAGACCACTTAACTCAGAACAAAATCAGGGAGCCCACAAATTAGTCACTGAAGAGATACAAAGACAATGATAGTCTGTTCACTGCACTCAGTGATATCATGCATCTGAATGGGTTTAAGGTCCCTCAGAGGGGTGCATGGCAGGGTTTCTTCACTGCCCCTGTGATAGGGGATGGGCCATCACTGGCAGTGGCACATCAGACCAGCAATTCCCATGCCTCAAGAGACCCTTTTCCTTCTGTTGCTCTTCTGAGCTTTGCCATCAGCTCATGGTGCTATGTCTGCCTTTCGCCATGTCCCCAGCATCCTCCTTTCAAAGCTAATGCACAGAGTGGGATGGATGTGCAAAGTTTAATGGGAAGTTCATGATTCCTCACCTCGTCTCCTCATCATGCAGAGAGTTAAGGTTGTAAGGAGCGGTTGACATCTCAGTTTTACTGTTGTACAGACAATGGGAAGTACACAAGGACGTGTGTGAGAGCACTTTCATTAAACATCCATTATGGCCTAGCTGGGCAGTGAGCCATGCAAGCTGATGACCAGGTATGTGTCCAATATTCAAAGGCCCTTGGCTTACCTCCCTGAATAACAAACTTCCTTGGGGATGTGTGTTTAAGTACATACAGAATAGTAGCTTTTGATATTCTAATCAAGTACACACAACCTTATCATTTCTAGGTATCATTTGTATTATTATGTAATTAATATGTTTCTGTAAATTAAATCATCTTTTTTATTTTACTTAAATGCTGGCTTTATTCTCATTCTAAGCAAAACTACTCATAAGGCCATGCTATTTGAGCATTTTTGAAGAGCTATTTATCTAATACACATCACACAAAAAAATCCACGAAAATGTTAGTTCTGTCACATTGTGGTGCACTTGGAAGGAAAATTGTCAGTCGGAAGCCAATAGACTCAATTGTGTTGTAACACTTTCCAGTCCCCACCAATGCTAGCAAGGAATAGTGCACACAGTAGTGCTCAATATCAATCTGCTGATTTGAATTGATCTCAGGTTCCACTTAACAAAACTTGTCTGAATTGTGATTAAAAAAAAAAAAAATATTCCAGGATCTAAGCAAACTATTTCCCTGATTTCTGGGTCTTGAGACTTGGGGGCCACTGGAAAAACATCTTAGTTATGAACTTCCCGGTTTAATTAGAAGTCTAAGGCAGAGGTGGGGAACGTCCGGCCCAAGTGCTGTATAAAGCCTGCAAAATCCTTTGGTCCGGCCTTGCCAAGGCATTAGGGGTCAATTAATTAAATGTTTGACCAAATATAGCAGGCTAATTTCTAAGTTGATAATTCTACATGGCCCGCGGATGATGTTATAAATATCCAAATGGGCCTTGGCAGAAAAAAGGTTCCCCACTCCTGGTCTAAGGAAACTGACAGAGTTATGCCATGACTTATTCTTAGCAAAACAAGAAAGCACTCAGGAAAGCGGAGCTTGCAAAAAGTGACAGAGAACTTCGAGGGAAGTATCTTCAGGAGGAAGAGATGTCTGCAGATCCAGACCTTTCATGTAGAGCTGGTGGGTGCATGGCCACGCCACACAGGTGGATGTCAGTGCTTCAGCCACTGTCATCAAGGGCCATGAAGAAATCCCCCAGCCCACCCTGGATCAAAGCTGATTCTTCCCCCAAATGGCCGAGGCATGGGTGTTCACTCAACAAGGACATGAACAAAACCCAACAGAAGGAATGCTTCTCACCGAAGAAACCGGACTGTGCCTGGAGAATCCAGGCCACTGTTCAAACGGGCGTTGTGACATAATAAATTTAGCTGCATAGGCCATTAAAGGCAACTGTAAATTCTGCTCGGGGTTCTCCCCTGGACCCTCATGCTTTTCCCACAGTTGAAACACATGGTATAGTGGAATAAGTTCTATTTTAGGAGGCTTAGTGCCTGTTTTCACTGCTTCTGACATGCCAGGGGCCAGGGTGGGGGATGCTTCTACAAATGATTTGTTGCTGAAGCTGAGAACCCAGGAACATGAGCCTGGGATCGCTGCAGAAGGTCTTGGAGTGGGGCTGCTTGGACCTCCATGTAAAGACTTGCAGTAATTGAGCCTGCAGCCAGCCATAGCTGGGGACATCTCCTTCTGCTGGCTGCTTGCAACATCTAATCTCACCAGAGAAGCCCTGTTAGAGAGTAATTCCTGTGCTCTTCCTCTGCGGGGTTAGCAACGTGGGTGTGTTGACAGGTCAAACAGCAGTGAAAGAGATGTCTCTTTAGGGATTAGTGCAAATCAGACTCCCACCTGATTGAATTTAGCTCGGCTCAGCCCCTATTCTGCAACCTGTGTGACCTCAGTGTCAGAAAATAAAGTAAAAAGGCAGAGCTCAAGGTTCTGGAAGCATCTTGCAGGGAGTAACATACCTAGCCTCTCTTTTAGTTCTTCTTTGGTGTTTTAAGAGAGACCTTTGGAGATAAGATTTTGAAATTCCAAAATGAGGTACAAAATGGGTCCTTGTCAAATAAATCAACTGAGAAAAATAAAACCAGCTAAGAGTTTTTTTTTTCCCCTCCCAAGAGCTGACTCAGAGATCCATTTCTGTAGCAATGCCTGCACACATGTCTCCCAGGCCATCTGCAGAGATATCTTGGAGGGATGAGAAGAGGCTGCAGAAAAGAGGTGGGCTGCGAGGCCTCTGCCTTTGGGGTTACCTTCAGAGCCTGTTCACAAAGTTCACAGAATAATCAGGCTTCTGACTTTGTAAACACATCTCATCTTTGCCACTTAGGTGTTAAGAAGATGCATTGGACCAGGCAACAGCAAGATCATCCACTTTGGAGGTAACAAGAGCTGCTTTCAAACCTTGCACTGAAACTTTGGTCAAATCATTTAACTTCGCTGGTAAAATGGAAGCTATAATAATCACTACTTCATAAGGTTACAGTAAAGATTAAATAAAGAAATGTATAAAATGCCAAGCACGTAACAGGCTATCACTACAAAAATTAGGCAGTATATAGAAAATTACTGTGATAGGAGATTGCCCGGCTTACCAACATACTTTACTTACTCAACTTGGCTTCAAATAGTTTACCCATTTAAAAAATGAAATGCACACTCTAAAAAGTAATATAATCCTCCAAGTTCATATTTTATTTTACATTAATTATACCTCAACAAAAATATTTGCTACTAAGAAGGATGCTCAAAATAATATGCTGCTGAACATTCAAAAACATTCCAAGAATATCTACTATGTGCCAGGTCTTCCATCCCAATCTGGGAACAGGTGAGGGCAGTTCTAGAAGAGGTGTTTCACCAATGGGTTCCTCACTGGGTAAGTGTATGACCTCACAAGGTAACGACTATAACAGGTAGGCACTCAGAATGAGTTCTAGATGGCTGTCATCCCCATTGGGGGTGCAGTGAAGGAGAGCTCAGCAGAGCTTACCTAACAGGAGAGGGGAGGGACATGGTGAGAGGTAACCATAAGACAGTTGGGTCTGGCCGCACCTCCATCAGTGCTCTGCCTGCACTTGTGAAGCACTGGAATCACCAGGGACACTGCTTGAGCACATGGCAACATGAATAAGCAGGGGTCTGGCAGGCACAAAGTTAGGTGCCAGCGACGCTGTGCTAGGCACAAACACGTGCTTTTCATCTCAGGGGGCTTACAGTCTAACGAGGGAAGTAGATGTCAGCATCACTAAGGGATGTACAAATACAGACTGAGCAAAGGGTCAGAGGCCTACAGGAATGTGAGAGTGGTAAATTTAACAGCCCAGAGAGTTGCAGAAGGCTACTCTCAGGAAGTGACCCTGTTGCTGAGGACTGAAGGATGAATGCTGGTCTCTAGGTGAGCAGGGAGGGGCAGAAGGAGAGGGAAGGGCAGAGAGAGGCTGTAGAGAGAGGCGGGGCCAGACTCCATGGCGCCCTGAGACCCATGCCAAGGAATTGAAGTTGATTTTAGAGCCAAAGGAAGCCGAGGAAGGATTTTAAGCCTGGTCTGTATTGAGAATCTCACTTCACTTGCTCTGGTGTGGAGAATACTTTCCCTAGAAGTCAGAGTGAAAGCAGACAGGTGAAAGAGGAGTTCTGTGGTCCTTCAAGCATGGATGAGCTCAGTGGCAGTGGGGATGGAGACAAGGGGATACGTGAGAGGCCACAATTAGAAGGCTGCCCCCCCCCTCATGCTCTCCAGTCCCTGTCCAGTCCCGGTGACCCACTGAATATGGCAATGTCACTGTGGGATTTCTACTCTCATGTCAACTAATCACTCCCAGCTGGACAATGGGGGCTCCGGTGGCTCAGAGCTGGGCAAACCCAGGGCTCTTATGGGGTGGACTAGAGGTGAGCTTAATGGTTGGGCTTTGGTGGGGTCAATCTCTGACCTAGATATGCTTTTGGGAGATAGGATTGACTCCTCCTCAGCACCTGTCTTCTCTCTGCCCATCTTCACCTTTAGGATGGAAAATGAAGTGGCCTTAAACTACTTCCTCCCTACTTGGTCCCCAGCCCAAAACGGAAGTCCCACAGAGATCTGGAGCACTTGCTTTGTCCTGACCTTTGGTCCCAGGTGCCAGCCCTGCTCAGTGGGACTGAAATCAAAGCATTCACCTTTGCTGAGAGTCCTCTGTAAGATGCTGATAATGATCCCTGCCTCGCAGGACAGCTCAGAGAATAAAGCCATACAATGTCTGGAAAGCACCAAGCACTGTGTCTGACTGAGGTGGTGCTTAATAAATGTTTGTGCTCCTCATTATTCTAAGGGAAGATTAAGGCCAAAGTAAAAAATGCCAGCCTGTTATCCTCAAGTCCCTTTTGTCACAATCTATAGAGGTGGTAAAGGTGGGTCTCAGGATGCTCAAAGATTCATGGAAGATTCATTTTCAGTTTTTGCTAAGATCCAGGCCTAGATTCCCTCTGACATTTCGCAATGTGGATGCTGAAGGGGGAATTTTAACATTCTGAGGCCAGGGGACGCCTTGATGAGATGGACACTAAGACTGGAGGAGTGGCAGTGGCCTTATCTGATCTCCCCACATCCCTATGCATCCTTCAGTCCTGTCACTACAGCCCCCACCCTATAGAAAGTGGGGACCAACTTAGAAAAGGGTGGGTTTCAAGCAACAACACAACTACAAGATTATGGGTAAGTGGGAGGCATGGAGCCCCCTGGGCAGATGGGGGGTTTCCTTGTACAGGGCACTGGGGTAGCCTCCCGGGAGGGCCACTGGGAAATATAGGATGCACATACTTGAGCATTCATGAGTTAGGGAATAGCTGATTAGTCCATCTTCAAATGTATACTTGCTTCCATTCTTGGAAGAGATTTTTATATATTAAATAATGTCACTTAAATGTGATAATGATGATGATGATGTAATTAACAGCTAATATGTATTAACCAGTTATTGTTTTGTGTCAGATGCATTGCTACACATAGACATGCATTATTTCATTGAATCCTTTCAACATCTCTGGAGTAGGTAAATCTATTACCCTTTTTAGATGTGAGAGGTTAAGGGACTTGCCTAAGGCTGCACAGCTGGCCAGGGCAGAACTCGAGAGAGAGAGTCTAGGGAGGCATCCCGAGGACACAGCCACTCCTCATCTCTAAATTCACTTCTAACAAAAACCAGCATTTTGGCAGCACAACTTGGATAGCCCTCTACAATCTTCTACAGAGGGCTGCAGTCCCAATCTGATCTCATTTGCTCCCACAGAAACAATGTCATAGCATGCGCCCAGCTTCCCAGGAGTGGGCCTGGTGGGACACTGGTCTGGAAATGACCATGGTTGCCCTACTTAGTCAATTATAAATGGTATATGTGCACTCTATACAGTAGGCAGCTCTCTAGTACATACATATCAAATAAATAAAGCAGTACAAGAACCAATCACATACATTTAACCACATTTTATTTGTTCCGGTGCTCCTGGGAGAAGAGCCTAGCAGGGCCAAGGGAGCTATGGGACGTGGAGGAAACAGCTGCAGAAATCTTGGGGAGAGGGTCTGAGGCCTGAAAGAGCCCGCAAGAGAGGGGTGCTTCCCTTTATGAGATATTTCCTAAACGACAGAAGTAGGAGGACATGCTCTGAAAACACAAAAGCTGTCAGGGAGTGAAATTATTGGGTGACTGAAATGAGGATGGCCAAACAGAAATTCTCTACATAATGACACGGGTGCCATCGATGGGGGCCTCTAACCTGAAGCCCTGTAAAGCAAAGTGTCCTGGAACCCTTTAAAAAAATACATTTATTTAACATAGCCGTTTCCCTACAGAGCTCACATCGCCAAGATAAACTGTTTAACAACTTATACTGTTTTGTGATGTTGGGTCTCCGGGCCCTCAAAACAAAGCAGTGTGCTCAAAACATAAATTTTAAAAGAAAAAAAAAAAGCATCCTGGAAAGTCCTGCATTTACCACTTTATAGCTCCTAGGGCTTCCTAGTTAGAGCCCTAATTATGGAAATTCTCACTTGAATTACATGATTTATTTAAAGTCTTGTCTTTGCATGAGACTAAAATCCAGGTTTTAAAGCACCTCTCAAAACAATTTATTCTTCTCCACTGACTAACTACTTTGGCCGGCAATCATGAATTTATAGTACATTATGCCAAAGCAAAACACTCTAATAACTTAATCAAACATTTAAAATCCAGCTCACAGCCATGTAATATACAAAAGCAGTTCTCTCAGCTCTCTCGTTAAAGGTAAATTACAATTTTTATTCCAAACTCCACATCTTAGAGAAGCCACACACACACACACACACACACACACACACACACAGAGAGAGAGAGAGAGAGAGAGAGAGAGAGAGAGAGAGAGAGAGAGATACATAAGCATTTTAAGATTTAAAGTTGGCAGACATATATTCCTAGGCAAATTCTCCTTGAAATGACAAAAGTGATCCTTCATATATTCTTTAAAATCTTGCCAAAAGAAATGAGTCGAAGAAAGAGAATAAAACCAATGAACCCAGAGAGAATTGGTTCTTTAGATCTTCAAGGCATTGAGAGAAAGAACTGGGCATAATTCTAAACTGGTTATGCGGCTGTGCTTCCCTGGAATAATAACATAGAAATATTAATGAGATTTGCATCATTTTGTCTGTTTGCCTTTTTATAGTATGTTAGGAGATACACAGTTTCTGACAATGCCCTCACTTCCATCAAACAGAAAATACTGTTAAGTCCATTCTTCTGATGAAAAACAAACAAACAAACATGCTTTGACACATTTGATGGGAGAATAAGGGCTGAAAGGCAGTTTGGTATATATGTGGCATAGATGCTCGGCCTAAGAGATGGAAAGGGCCAATGCAGTCAGTTGGCCCACTTGCTCAAATGAATTGCCCCCTTTTCATCACTCTTGGCTTGTGATGATGATGAAGACAGGGAATCTAAGGAGGGTTCAGGAGGATGGCTAAGTATATGGAGTAATAACTGCCAATCACTGTAAAGCACTTCACATGGATAATCCCATGAGAGCACCATGAAGTGGGGAAATGGAGTCAAATGCCATATGTGCATTTAACTTCTGGGAGAACCGAAGTGTAGGCACCCCGTAAAACTTAAAGGAGGAGAAAGAAGGTGAGAAATATAAGGTGCAGAAGGCTCTGCCAGCCATTCTGCATAATGAACCTGTACCCCCAAATGACCTTGAATGAAAGATGTGAACCTCCTCTTCCCTCAATCTCAGTCCTCACGTGCTGCTCCTGGTGAACATTCTGTTGATGGATCCCAGTGGTCAATGGTACTTTTCAGTAGAAAATGGCTCCTACATATTTTGTTTATGGGAGATGGAATTGTCAATATCTTTGAATATTTTCCATTTTTATCTTCTGTGCCAACATTAGAAACAAGCCTCTGTTTAAAAGGCAACTCAACTCAACAATGATTATTCCTATTTAACAGACAGTACTTGTAGCTATTAAGAAAGCTGCTCAAGGTCTCATGGCTGGTAAGTAAAATGAGATTTACTCAGGTTCAAATCCAGGCTTCTCCTAACTCTAGAGTCTATGTTCTTCGTCTGTAAGAGCCACGCACTCACTCTAACTAAATTAGCAAGCAGGTCTAAGGGCCTGTGGAAACTTCTAGAAAGTGGCCCTTGCTCTTCTTTCCTCCATCCTGAGCAACCCCCATCTCAGAGATTCTCCGGGAACACATAGCAATCGTTTTCTCCCCAGTTCTGCTGAAGGGGCTGCAGGGAAATGCATCTGAGCATTTACAACCAGCCAGACACCATCCTACATTCTTCCCATGGATGCTGTTTTGTTTTCCCAACCACCCTACGAGGTACAGAGATGTTTTATAGATGAGGCAGCTGAGGCTAAGAGAGGTTCATCAATTTGTCCAAAGTCACACAGCATTTCAGTGTGGTCCGCAACGCAAGAGCTCATGTTCCTCACTACACTGCTATGCTTTCTACTTCTTCATCTGAATAAATTCCGGGCATCGCTAAATGTACATTCCTGAGTTTTGTTCTCCAGGAAAACACTCCATGTGACGATTTGAAGGTTTTAGGTTTAAGTCTTCCAACAATCTCCTTCTCGTATGCCTTAGTCCTTTTAATGCAACAGAAGAGCCTGGTGGGAGAGAGTCGACCAGGCTGGTCTATGACTGCAGGCCCACGGTCCTGCCTGGGTCTTCTGCGGGCCTCAGAAACCTTCTCCAGCGTTTATTTTTCTCCTTACTATTTCCCTAGTTTTATGGCTTCCCTTCAGTCTGTCTTGCAATCCTTAAGGAACCAATGGAGAATATAGTCCCTGATAGAAGTTATGTGTTTTTTCCCCCCATATTAGGAGTAATAATATAAGCCAATCAAAAATCTGTCAACAGTGATGTTTCTGGTGCTGGCAGCTTACACACCCACACAGACACTGGGTGTTTTTTGTGTTGTTTTTTTCCCCGGACTTAGAGTAATTTAAGTGTAGACACCGCAGGCGATAAATTTCACAAAGAAAACCCTGTCCATGATTCTGAGTTAATAACAATGGTCAGGCTTTGATGTTGATACAAATGAGAATGAAGAAAAAGCCACATTCATGGGCTGTTTGAGGGTCTGGCCTCTAAATGATCCGCTCAAGGAACATAACACATGTTAGCGCTGGCGGGACAAGCAGGGTTCTATGTACCACGGAACAAAATAAACCTTGCAATAATTTTAAAATATATATATTTGCCACACGTATGCATTTAAATATATAATATAATTATTTACTTTACATCTAATTAAAGGGTAAATGTGAACTGTGGGTTAGAGCTAAGGAAGCCATTGTGTTCTGCTTTTTGGAAAAACTGAGCTAACGCCAAGGCAACTCAAGCCCTCAAACACCACACGCTGCGCTAATATTTCAGGGAAGTCCAGTCCCTCCCCAGCTTGTTTCTTTGTCTGCAAAATGAGGAAACTGGATACTATAACATCTCAACCTCCTCCCAGCTCCTGGTGGTTGTTTTCCGCAATTCAAAATAGTCCTGAATTCAAATCTCAGCATGGCAAGTGACTTTAACTTTCTAAGCTTCAGTTTTGCTCTCTGTGAAGAGGACATATGAAGAACACATAACTTTTAAATATACATTAAAATAATTTTTATGGAAAAATATTCAAACATATAGAAAAGGAGAAATGTATTTTGAGTACACCTATGCCCACCCCTCAGATTCAACAATTGCTTTCATTTTGCTATATTCGTTTTATGTATATATGCATGTATGTATGTATACATGTGTGTATTTTACAGAAACATTTCAAAATAAATTATAGATATTGGGACACTTGATCCCTAAATACTTTAGCATGAATCTCAAAAAATTAAGGATAGTCTCATATAATTAGAGTACTATTATCACACTTAGCAAAATAACTAATTCCCTAACATCATCTGATATCCAGTCCAATTTCATATTTCTCCATTTGTCCCAACATTTTATTTTATACATTCATTTTTTTTTAAGCTAAGCTTCAATTAAGAGCCATGCAATGGATTTGGTTGTGATATCTGCCTCTAAAGTCTCTTTTTAAAATAAATTATTTTTAAAGTGTAACGTATCCAGAAAAACACACACATCAAAACTGTACAATTTGAAGCATTCTGCACCCAGTGACCAGACCCAAAAACCCCTACCCGTATCTAGAAACTGAGGATGATATACCTCAAAAATCCCTTCATGCCACTTTCCCCTTACAGCCTCTAATAACTACTACCCTGGCTTTTAAAATAATAGGTCAGCTCTGCCTGTTTTGAAGATTATAGAAATGGAATCAGGTGTGTGTAGCTTTTGTTACCCATTCTGTTTCTGAGATTTATCATGTTGTTACATGAAGCAGTTCTGTGAGGTGTTGTTTTAATTTTCAATCTGTCCTTTCTCATGTTGATGAGCCTTTGGCTTGTTTGGAGTTTGGGGCTATTACGAATAGTGCTGCTAGAAACATTCGTGTGCCTGCCCTTCTGTGAGGTGTAGATCCAGGAGTGGAATGGCTGGGCCATGGGGTATGTGTATGTTTAGCTCTAGTTGACACCGCCAAAGAGTTTTTCAGACGCATTGTATCAATGAGTGCCCCCAGAAGTCTATTATGAATGTAGTTTGTTTCCCATCATCACCCACACATTGTAAGTCTTAGCCATTCTGATGAGTATGTGGTGTATATCGGTGTGATTTTAGTTTACATTTCTCTGAAGACTAATGACACTGAGAATCTTTTCAAATGATCATCGGTCATTTGGATGTCCTCTTTTAGAGATTGCCTATTCAAAACTCTTAATCATTTTTCTACTAGGTCATTTGTCTTTTTCTTCTTGATTGGTAAAAGTTATTTATATATTCTCAGTATAAGCCCTTTGTCAGTTACATGCACTGCCAATATCTTTATCTAGTCTGTGACATGCTTTTTCATTCACTTGATGTATTTTGATGAATAAGAGTTATTTATTTTAATGTAGTTCAAGTTATCTATTTTTTCCTTTAGTTTAATGCCTTCTGTATCTTGCTTAAGAAATATCAACTACCCCAAACCATGAAGATATTTTACTTTCTAAATGTTATTATTTTATCTTTCATGCATAATTCTATAATCTACTTATAAGTGATTCTGTGAATGGTATGAGGCAGGGTTTTCATATGCATCTCCAATTTATAGACAGAGCATCCATCCCAAGCTGCTTCATAGTGCCACCTTGGTTATAAATCAAGTCTGCTTCCCTATCTGAGTCTTCAAGACTGTCTTGTTCTTCTCAGCCATCTATAATAATAAAAGCATAATATGCTAATTAGACCAGACATCCTTCCGGACAACCTTCTGGATGACACTGCAGTGGTGGGGGCCAAGGCAGAGGGCGGCAGGTGGGGGCCAAGCCCCTTACATAAATTTTGATTAGGATTTCGCTGACTCTGTATATCAATTTGGAGAGAACTGACATCTTTGAAATACTGAGTTGCCCAAGACATGAACATAATGCATCTCTCTATACATATATTTGAGTCATCTCTCATTTCTCCCAGTAAATTTGTTATTTTCTGTGCTAAGATCTTACACATCTTTCATTAGATATATTCATGGGAAGTTGATATTTTTGGTGTTACTGTAAACATCATTTTAAAAAATGTCCTAATTATTTGTCGCTGGTATATAGAAGTTCTCTTGATGTTTTTGAAGGCTTCAGTTTTGTGTTTTGTTTCTATAATTCCAGTTATTTTTATTTTATTTAATCCTCACTGGAGGATATTTTTCCATTGATTTTTAGAGAGAGTGGAAGAGAGAGGGAAAGACAGAGAGAAATATTAATCTTGTGTCCAATGGCCCTGGGAAGTCAATTAGGAATCCTAAGAATTTATCTGTAGATTATTTTATATTTTCTGTGTACTCAATCATGTCATCTGTAAATGATGAATTTATATATATATATTTCTTCTATTTCATCTTTATATCTGTTCTTTCCCCCTCTCCCTCTCTCCTTCTTTTCCTACCTCCCTTCCTCTTTTCTCATTGCCAGGACCAATTTCTAATGCAATGTTCATTACAAATCATGACGACAGGCATCTCACAGAAGAATATTTTCAAATTTTCATCTTTAAACTATGAGGTTTGTTTCAGGTTTTATGTAAAAAAGTTCCATTTTGTCTTTAATATTTTAAATGCTGTTAAATCATGAATTAGTATTGTATTAAATACTTTGTTCTTCATTTATGGAAATGAAAATACATTTCTCATTTATTCTGTTCATGAGATGAGTTTCACTGTTATTTCTGAAATAACAGAAGTTTATTTCTTGTTCATTTTGTAGCCACCTACATGTTAGCAGGGACCCAGAATTCATTGACTTTGTGATTCTACATCCTTTAAGTTCTTAAGAGTACTGTGGACGTAGCCAGCGTAGGCAAGGAGAGCAAGTGTGGGGAATCACAGAGAGCGCAGCCCTTCTCTCATTGTATGGAATCCCAAACTAGTCACAGGTCACACCTGTTTCCCAGGGAGTTTTGACCGTGCAGACTCTGTCTGTCTTGAGCCATGTCTCTCCACTCTTCTGGTTGCATGAAACTTTTCTCCGGTAGACGCCTTGCGAAAGGGTCCATAGGCATCATGATGTCCATAGGAATTATGATCTGAGTGTTCATAATAGTCTGCTGCCATTACACTTGAACATATATATGGCTCTGCTTCACATTTTATTAAAAAATAAAGGTTCTTTCCTTAAAAAGTTATTCGATTATATTCTGGCTTTGGTGAAAAAAGTATCCTGGAAATCTGATTTTCTTTCCATTTTAAGTGTCACTCTAACTGATGAATGCTTAAGGGTTTTTCCCCTTTAAAATTCAGTAGTTTTATTAGAATATGTTTGGTTTTAAACCTTCAGGATCTATTTTTCTAAACATTCAGTGTCCTTTCAATATGTACCTTCAAATCATCTTAAATTTCAGGACATTTTCATTACTATTAGTTTTGTTTTGTTCCATTGCTTTAGTTTTCTTTCTTTTTAAAAATTCTTTATTGTTTAAAGAATTACATATGTCTCCTTTTCCCCCTATTGACCTCTCCCCGGCTACTCCCATTCCCCAGCACATGCCCTCACCCCCCTACTGTCTGTGTCCATGGGTTATGCTTATATGCATGCATACAAGTCCTTTGGTTGATCTCTTACCCACCCACCACCCTCCCCTGCCTTCCCTCTGAGGTTTGATGGTCTGTTTGATGCTTCTCTGTCTCTGTGTCTATTTTTGTTCATCCGTTTATGTTGTTCATTATATTCCACAGAAGAGTGAGATCATGTGGTGTTTATGTTTCTCTGACTGGCTTATTTGTCTTTGCTGCCCTTCCCCAATCTGGGACCTGGTAGTGGTGCTTAAGCAGGACTGCTATTGGCCTTCTCAGAATCTCCATCAGCCCACCTCCCCTAGGGACAACTGAGGTCCTCCATCTCATCATCAGTGCAAAAGCAGCTTCAAATTAGGCCTCTGCAAACCTTAGCATACTGCTCTCCAGGCCCATCCATGCTGTTGTGAATGATAAAGAGTTCTTTCTTTTTTATAGCAGCATAGTATTCCATTGTGTAGATGTACCATAGTTTTTTTAAAATTCTTTATTGTTTAAAGTATTACATGAGTCTCCATTTTCCCCTCATTAACCTCTCCCCCCCTCCTCCTCCCCCAAGCACAAGCCTTCCCCCCTCCCTCCCATATTGTCTGTGTTCATTGGTTTTGCTCATGTGCATGCATACAAGTCCTTTGGTTGAACTCTTACCCCCTCACTCCTCGCCTTCCCTCATAGGTTGGACAGTCTGTTCGATGCTTCTATGTCTCTGGATCTATTTTTAGTTTATGTTGTTGATTATATTTCACAAATGAGTAAGATCATGTGATATTTATCTTTCTCCTACTGGCTTATTTCACTTAGCATAATGCTCTTTATGTCCATCCATGCTGTTACAAATGGTAAGAGTTCTTTCTTTTTTAGAACAGTGTAGTATTCCATTGTGTAGATGTACCATAGCTTTTTAATCCATTCATCTGCTGATGGGCACTTAGGCTATTTCCAAGTCGTAGCTATTGTAAATTGTGCTGCTAGGAACATAGGCGTGCATATATCCTTTCTGATTAGTGTTTCTGATTTCTTGGGATATATTCCTAGAAGTTGGATCACTGGGTCAAATGGGAGTTCCATCCATAATTTTTTGAGGAAACTCCATACTTTTTTCCATATTGGCTGCACCAGTCTGCATTCCCACCAGCAGTGCACAAGGATTCCTTTTTCTCCGCATCCTCGCCAGCACTTGTCATGTGTTGATTTGTTGATGATAGCCATTCTGACAGGTGTGAGATGGTACCTCATTGTTGTTTTGATTTGCATCTCTAGGATGGTTAGTGACTGAGCATGTTTTCATATGTATCTTGGCCTTTTGTATGTCCACTTTCGAAAAGTGTCTATTTAGGTCCTTTGCCCATTTTTGATTGGATTATTTATCTTTCTTTTGTTAAGATACCTTAGCTTTCTTCCTCAGAGATTCATATGATGTTGAACTTCTTTGACTGATTCCTATATCTTTTATACTATATAATAAAAGCCTAATATGCTAAGTGTCTGGTCATCTGGTCGGCCGTTCAATCAAGGTCCAATATGCTAATGATATGCTAAGGCCACTCAACCACTCACTGTGACGTGTACTGACCACCAGGGGACAGACAGTCCACCGGTCGACCAGTTGCTATGACGTGCACTGATCACCAGCGGGAAGACATTCTGACCAGTAGGTGAGCTTGCTGCAGGGGTCCAGCCAATCGGGACTGAGTGAGACGGGCCAGACATGCCCTCCCATGTCCCTCCCCAGCCCCAATCGTGCACCAGTGGGGTTCCTCGACTGGCCTGTGCCCTCTTGCAATCTGGGACCCCTCGGGGAATGTCAGAGAGCTGGTTTCGGCCCAATCCCACAGGCCAAGCCAAGGGACACCACTGGTGCACAAATTCGTGCACTGGGCCTCTAGTTTTCTTATAAATCCTTTTTACTTCTATATTAATTCATTGTTGATTTTTAAAACATGCTACTTGCCATTTTCCATTTCTCTTAAAGCATAGCAATTTTATTTGCTCTTAAATTCCTCCTAGATTAGAATGTATATATGCATTTTGTATGTAAAACAGTAACATTTATTTCACTCACGAATCTGTAATTTAAGTAGGGTTTGGCACAGTCACCTTTTATTTTAAAAAATAAACTTTCTATATGAGATTTACATAAAAGCTGTGAAGATAGTGCAGAGTAATGTACCCCACACCCAGCAAACCTATACTTATTTAGGCTCCTTTAGTTTTCAGCCTGTCTCTATTTCTGTTTTAGGGTACCATCCAGGATGCCCCATTACATTTAGTCATCATGGCTCCTTATGTTCCTGTTGGCTGTGACCATTTGTGACTTTGTTTTTGATGACCTAGACAGTATTGAGGAGGTCTATGTGGTGATTTTTTAAAATGTCCCTCAATTGGGATCTGTTTGATGTTTTTCTCATTATACTAGGGTTATAGGCTTTTGAGATGAAGATCATGGATGTAAACTGCTATTTTCATTACATCATATCAAAGATACGTACTTTCAACATGACATTACTTATCATTTTGACCTTCATCACCTGGCTGAGGTAGTATGTGCCCTTTTACTATCCCCACCGTCTCCTTTCCTTTCATACTCATCAAGGGAGTCATTATTCGAAGCCCCAAATTAAGGAATGGGCAGTTATGCTCCACCTCCTTGAGGGCAGAAAATCTACATAAACTACTTAGAATTCTTTGGCATGGGAGGTTTCCCATCTCCCCACTGATTTATTTATTCAATCATTTATTTATATCACTAAGGACTCATGGACTCATTTATTTGGTTATTACTTTGGTTATAATCTAATTTATTTATTTTGTTGTCCAAATTGTTCTAGCTTTGGCCATTAGAAGTCTTTTAGTTTGTGCCAAAGTCCTCATAAGTCTTTTTTTTTTTGGGGGGGGGGGGGCGGGTTAGTGGTATTTTTTTTTTTTTTTTTTGGTTTGTTTGTTTGTTGGGAGCATTTTCTTTTTGGCACAACAGATATGCCTCAGCCCCAGAATCAGCCAGTTTCTCCAAGAAGCCTTGGTTCCATTTTATTGGAGAATGGCATTAGAAACCACAACCTGCCACTAGGCATGCTCATTGCTACTGCTGTGCATTGCTACTGCTACTGCTTCTTGGCCCACTTGCTAACAGAACAAGGAAATATTTGCTTGCAAACAAACCTATATATATATATATTTTTTTGCAAATAAATCTATATTTATTTGTATACTGGAGGCCCAGTGCACGAAATTCGTGCAGAGGTAGGGTCTTTAGTGGCTGCTGATTGCCGGCCAGGGCCTTCCTTCATTCCGCGCCACCCCCTGG
The DNA here is from genome assembly GCF_963455305.1 of Plecotus auritus. Lineage (NCBI taxonomy): Eukaryota > Metazoa > Chordata > Mammalia > Chiroptera > Vespertilionidae > Plecotus > Plecotus auritus. The sequence goes on along the minus strand of NC_137773.1, from coordinate 7,962,779 downwards.
TGGTCAGCGCATGTCATAGCCAGTGATTGAACTCCTGGTTGGTTGCATTCCCGAAGGCACACTTTTTGTATTGGGCTTTTATATCTATAGAAGATATCCATCTATATTAAGTGACAGTATCATATATTAAGCTAAACATTGGTTCATACTGATGTCCCTGACTCTAATTCATTACCACATGTATCCTTATTGCTATCTTCATTGCTTGTCTATAACTACCATTTCCACAGTGAGAAACCTGTCCCCACTATCCACCATCCATTGTTCAATTACAATATACATGCACAGTGATTTCAGAATTGTTAACCTGTACCCCTGCAGGAAACAACTGACCAACTAGAGTATAGTTCTTATGTGCTGTTCCTTTTACTTTTGGTCTTACAGACTCCAAATCTACCTTTTCCTTCATCACTTTCCATGAGGTTGACTCATACAGCCATTACAGTCTGCATTCCATTTTGGGATCTTCCAATTTCCAAAAGATTTTTTAAACCTGCATGCATTAAGGTTCGCTATTTGTGTTGTAAAATTCTATGGGCTTGATAAATGCATATCAACCACTTCAGTATCTATAGCATGGTTTCACCATTCTAAGCCCCTCCTCTCTCATGCCTCACCTGTTCAACCATCCACCCCCTCTTCTTCCCCAATCCCTAGCAACCACTGATCTGAATTGCATGAGACTCCATTTAGCTTTGTAAGAAACTGCTGAACTGCCTTCCAAGTGGCTGTACTATTTTGCATTTGCATTGTTAAACACCAATAAATGACAGTTCCTGTTACTCTGCTTAATTGCCAGCAATTAATAATGTCAGTTTGTAGTATTTTAGTCATTCTAATAGGTGTGCAGTGGTATCTCATTTAATTTGCATAACCATAATGAAAAAATGATGTTGAGAATTTTTCATATGCTTATTTGCCATCTATATATCTTCTTTGGTGCAGTACTTGTTCAGATATTTTGCCCATTTCTTTCTTTGGGGGCTAGGACTGTTTGTTTTCTTACTGTTGAATTTTGTAAGTTCTCTGTATATTTGGTATGTAAGTTCTTTATCAGATGTGTTTTGCAAAAGATTCCTTCCAGTCTGTGGCTTGTCTTTTTATTCTCCTAAAAGTGACTTTTGCAAAGCAGAAGAGTTTAATTTTAATACAGTTCAATGTATTATTTTTTCATGCTTTTAGTGTTATATATATATAAAAAAAAAAACAACGAAAAAACACCTCATCCCCAAATCAAAGGTTATGTAGATTTTTCTCTTTGTCTTCTAGAAGTTTTATAGTTTACATGTAAGACTATGATCCACTTTGAATTTAATTTTGTGGAAGAAGTAAGGTTTGTATCTAAATTCAGGGTTTTGTTTTGTTTTTTACATATGAACCTCAACTTGTCCCAGCATCATTAATTGAAAAGACTATTCTTTTTCCTTTGAATTTTCTTTCCACCTCTGTTAGAAATCAGTTGACTATTTTTGAATGGGTCTATTGTTGTGATCTCTGTTCCGTTCCATTAGTTTATATAGCCATTATTCCACCAGTAGCATGCTGTCTTGATCACTGCAGGTTTATAGTAAGTCTGAAATTTGATAGTATAATTCTTCCAAGTTTGTTCTTTTTCAGTATTATATCAGCAGTATTTATTTTGACATGATTTTTTTAATTTCTAAATTGTTTCTTGAGTTCTTCACCCCTCCTTTCAAAACCTTTTTTTTAATCATCTAATTTCTGAGTTTTTAAAATTCAGGTTTTATGTTGTTCTTTCATAGTTTATGTGATCTTAAAAGTGTGTAGCTAGTTTTATCTATTCTATTATAGTTTTCATCTGTTTTGTGAGTGCCTTTTTCTTGCATGTTTTCATTGTTTCTATGGAGATTATTATGTTTGTTATTCTTTTTATTTTTCGTTATAAAGAAACTTAGGATGAGCTTCAATCATAATCCTTTTGGTTGCTTTTTTCTTAAATAAAAGAAATTCCCTCTAGTTTTATGAGGGAAGGGTGGGAAAGTGATAGATTTTCTACCTTCAAGAGCTTAGAGCTCCTTCTTGGTTTCTCTTGCAAACTAATAAAAAACATGGGCTTGTATTTTCTAAATGATGGATCTTCTGGTAATTTCTAACACTTTCATCAATACGTTCTCTTTTCATTTCTACTATTTTTCTGTTCTGATGTACTACTCCCAGAAGTTCTTCTCAATGCTAGGCCTTTCTTTGAAAAAGAACCTTGTATTTGTTAGTTTGAAGAGTTTATAGGGCCCAGAATACTCCTAATACTAACAGCCATTATCACATTGCCATTCCTTTGTCCCATGAACTGGATCTAATCAAACTCCCTTCCAATTTGGCAGCTTCTCTCAGATTGACCACTGCGTTTTACAGTAAGAACATACTGGTAATTGAAGCGATCTGTTCTCAGGGCCTTAAGAATTTCAGTTGCCTTCCCTCTGCTTTCCCCCACACAGATGAGATAACACAATGGTCTTGTAACCATACACTGTTGTGCCCTACCTGCTTATCTTCGGGGTGGGGGTGGGGATTTCCTGGGACACTGTCAACTAGTTTTATTGTAGTGCTGTCTGTGTGTCTTTGGGTTTGCTATCCTAGTTGCTCAGTATGTTTTTATTTGGGAAGGGGGACTTTCAAATATTAAACCAACTTTGCCTTCCTCAAATAAGCCCAACTTGGTTGTAATACATCATTTTAATGTATCACCAAACTCATTTTGCTAATAACTTGTAAAAATATTTATGAAATAGGCTGGCTTATATTTTTTTCTTGAAATGTCCTTGTTGGGTTTTCTTATAAAAGTTATGTTGTCTAAATGACAAATACCCATTCTTTTTTATAGATTTTATGTTAAATTGATATTTATTAATTAAAATATAGGCCTGGTGCATGAATTGGTGCATGGGTGGCATCCAGCCAGCTTGGCCAGGGGGAGGGGACATGGGTCGTTGGCCTGCCTGCCTGCTGGCCGAACTCCTGGTTGAGGGGACAATTTGCATATTAGCCTTTTATTATATAGGCTATACACTGAGTGGCCAGATTATTATGCATTCAAAGATCATAATAATATGGCCACTCAGTGTATACAGACTTTCTATCTCTTCTTCTTTCAGCTCTCAATTTCACTTAATCATTAAAATAATTGAAATAAAGCTGTCCAAAATCTGCTCTGATTTTCATTTCAATCTTGGTAAAATCCATAGTTATGTCCCACCTTTGATCCCTCATATTGGTAATTTAGTCTTCTTTCTCTTTTATTTCTGATCAGTCTTGTCAGTTCTTATAATTTCGTTAATTATTTTTAAAAGTTTGACTTTTTAGAGTTTTTCTAATATATATAAATATATGTTTATATCTCATATACTTCTGCTCTGATTTCCTTTCTTCTACTTTGTTCTTTCTCTAGCTTCTTAAGATAGATATTTTCATAAAAATTTTAGCCTTAGTTCTTTTAAAATATATACTATATATAACATATATCATACATGAATAATATAGCTAAAAGGCTATACGTTTTCCTCTGAGCATGGCTTTGACTGTAATCCACACATTGTGATATATTTTATGTGCATCAACATTCAGAAAAATATATCTTCAAATTTCTACTGCGATATTCTCTGACTCAGACGTTATTTAGAAGCATATTACTCAATTTCCAAATATTGGAAAATTTATATTTATCATTTCTTATTGATTTCTTAAATATTTCTGTGGTGGTCACAGAAGAAATCCACATGATTTCAATCCTCTGATATTTGTTGAGACCTGCTTTCTAGGCTATCTGTAATAATAAAAGGGTAATATGCTAATTAGACCAGACATCATTCTAGACATCATTCACGAAGATGGGGCCAGAAGGAAGCCCAGGTTCCAGGTGCCTGCCAGCAGAGCAAAGCCCTGGTCCCTGGTGCCAGAGGGAAGCCAGTGCCGGCAGCTGAGGGAAGGAAGGCCCACTCTTTCGTGAATTTCGTGCATCAGGTCTCTAGTATTTGATAAACGTTCCATATGCACTTAAAAAGACTGTTTATTCTTCGGTTGTTTGCTTTTTTCATTATTTGCTTTATGTGTCTTTACTCCTTTATCATTATGAAATATCCCTCTTTATCTCCAATAATGTATCCTGTTTAAAGTCTATTTTATCTATTTATTAATAGAGCCACAGCAATCTTCATATATGTCTTTCATGGCATTCTTTTTGAAGAGGCCAGGGCAGTTATCTTATAAAATGACCCACTCTACAGTAATTTGTTCCCTCTTAGTTTTATTTAACTTGTTCCTATCCTGTTCACTTTCTGGAAACCAGAAGTGAGATTTAGCTAAATTAGGTTTAGGGTAAACATACTTAGCAATAACACTTCATAGGCAGTGCTTTGAATTTTACATTTTGTCATGTCAGGGATATGATCACTCTAGCCTCATAATATTGTTGGATGGATTAAATGAGAGGATGTATGTCAAGTGCCTGAGATGCTATCTGACACATTATAGGTAAAGAGCAGAGTTTCTCAGCCTTAGCACTACTAACATGTTGGACCAGATAATTCAGTGCAGTGAGCACTGTCCTGTCCATTGTAGGATGTTTAGCAACATTCCTGACCTCTACCCATTATATGCCAATAACATCCTCCAGCTGTAATAACCAAAAATATCTCCAGACAATTTCAAGTGTCCTCTAGGGGTAAAAATCTGTCCCAATTCAGAATCACTGGCATAAAACAAAAACTGGAATAAAAAAGTATTTGATAAATATTCCATAAGCACCTACTATCATGCCTTGTGCAAAGCTTTGAGATTAAGAGCTGAATGGAACATGAATGCTGACCTTAACATATTCATAGTTTTAGGGAAAGATAATGAGGCAAATGGGAAATTAAAATATGGTGTGGTAAGTGCTGTAACAGGGACAATCATGTGCTATGAGAGGAAGGACAACTAACTCAGTCTGGAGCAGAAATTCATTCACCGAGGAATAGAGAATAGACTTCCTAGTTGAGATCCACAGGACAGAACGGTCTCCCCATTCCCATTATGGCTCAAGAGATCAAACCAGTAATGACTGTTGTGAATGAAAATAAACACTCAAGAAATAAATGATCAAAAACCCACATAATTTCCAGTCTGTACTTCAGAGTATGACCAATAAAGATGAATCTACTAGTGAATATACAGACACAGACAAAGTCAGCCAGGAGTGAGAGCTAGAAATGGCACAGTCAGCCATCTACTTCTTCAGTTGTTGTATTTTCCCATTCTCTAGCTCTCCGTCTTGTGTGGGGTCAGACTGAATAACTGAAACAAGATTAACACCAGTCAGGATGATGTCACACACACTCCGCGCTGACACAGAAAGGCCTTAAATGAGGCTACCTATCCAGCTGGGCATACTAGCCTATACTTCCGTTCTTCATCCTGGCTGGGTGTTTTTTCAGCTTTCTTGCAGTGTAAGTCAGAGACTGGTTAACTGTCCACTAAGCCTGTTTCCTCTCATTCCTGGGCATATCACTCAACTATCTTTCCTAACCTCCACTGAGTTCTAGGCCAAGGCATGAATGAGTGAAAGTGACATGTCCTCCTTCCGGGTCTCGCCCATGAAAACTTCCCATGTGCAATTCTTCATATTGTTTTCATTTCTACGGGCTTGATGCAGACAAACATTGGTACCTTAAAAGGCAAGGTTTAAAGATGGCAGAGCTGAGGAGCAGAGAAAACCCATGTTCCTGAGAATCCCCTTGGAGGAGAGAGGCCCCGCAATGAGGAATGCCCTTCCTGGGCTTGATATGAATAAGAAGTAAACTTCCACTGAGTCAAGCCATGAGATTTGGAAGTTTATCTAGTACAGCAGCTAGCCTTACCTTCCTAATAAGCCGAAGTGGAGAAAGAGGCAGGTTTACCCTGCAACTGTAACCCCTCTAGCCCCTGGACACGCACAGTATTTCATCCATGATCACCAAGCCAAAGAGGAGTGCCTTGGCCAGAACTTTTCACTGAGATTCCCTTGAGGGAAATAGGTATGTAGGAGGCAATTTGCAGGGCTATTGCTAAAGATCACACTTCATCTAAAGTCTGCAGCACAGAAGTATAAAAGGATGTGGGCTTTGATGTTGGACAGATGTGGCTTTGAATCTTGGCTCCCCCGTGACAATTCTTTGGCTCCATCTCTCTGGGCCTCTGTTTCTTCATCTGTAAAATGAGGGTAATGACACCTCACAGGAATTTTGTGGGGATAAAATAACAGCATATAAAACACTGGCACAGTTCCTGGCATTTCCAAGGTACTCAATTAGCTCCCTTTGACAACCATGAAATTAATGAATTGGAAATTTATTTATCCTTCTAATCAGAGGACGAGGGGAGAGCTAGCCTTTACACTAAGCACTGTATATTTATCCTTCCATAGAAATGTTGAATGTTTCATAGAAAGAAACCAGGTCCAACAAATGCTTTTGTGTGTTTTTCCTTGGTCTAAACAAGGAGAAGAATTTAAGCTTTAAGAAACTTAAAAATAAAAACATAAATGGAGGCAACATTCATTAATTTTATAACTATTTTCCATTATAAGAAAGAAATGTCATATTTCCAGACCACAGCAGCAGAACACACGCTGGCCTTTGACCCAGCAGAAGAGAAAAAAAAAGAGACAATTTACACAACAGAGGGGGGAGTAATGGATTTTGCTGGGTAACACCCCTTCCCATTTCCCTGTCGTCCCAGACGGAATGATCACAAAGCTAACGAGTTGGTGGCAAGACCTCACCTTTCCCAAGCCCATCTCTGTAGATGAAACTGAAAACAGGACAGGTAAATAGGGAACATCCTTTCAGATAAGCTGGCAGAGCAGTGAGCTGCTGCAGCCCCCCTGTACCCAACTGCAGGAGAAGGAGGCTGCAATGTCAGGTCAACCAAGATGCGGAGGGAAGCGAGGAAGAGAGCCACCCACCAGCATGACTAAGTGCTCTTTGGGACAATCCCTGCTCAGAGGGCAGAAAGCAAATATCCAGATGTTATGAGCTGCCAGATGTGATTAACTGAAGAAAGGTGAAGCTGCCCACTTAACCATCTGAGCAGCTCCCCTCATCAAAGTGACCCCAGACTTTTCTGCAAAAGCATTAATCAACAAAACAAATGGAGGCTCCATCCATCTCCCATCTTGCCCCTTTCCCTCTCCCCCTCTGATGCAGCCAGAACCGCGGCCTATTTTTAAACCACTGGCAATGTGTTCTGCCGTGGAAATGCATGGGCTCCCTGACACAGGCTAACGCGCACTCAGAGAGAGACACGGGCTCTCCACAGACTTCGCCCACGTGCTGCCCTTCCTCTCCCATGAGAATGGGGCAGAGGGAGTGCAGGCAGGAAGAGAGGGCCTGACTAGGGAGCATACTACCTGTGCAGAGGAGCAGGGGGATCCGACACTGGTTTCCATGACGGGGAACTAACTGTGGGCTTCCTTCCTCCCTGAAAGTGAAGGCTGAGGCAGGCCAGAGCTAACCCCACATACAAATACCAACAGCGGGTTCAGGCTGAGAAAAGAAAATCAAACCCAGGTGCCAATTCTAGCATCTTTTAAAGAAAAAGTGTTTATGTGAATCCCAGTGTCTCTGTGACATGCATCTAATGTGCTTTAAATATAATAACAAACATTTTATTAAACATTGGAGACTTTTTTTTAGCAAGGTTGCAATGAAGCCAATTTAAAAAAAAACAACAACAACGAAAAAATAGATGACTTTTCAAGAAAGGAGGTTGTGCTGTACTTACAATCGCTCCAGCTGCTTCAGATCCTGGAAGGCGCCTCTCTCAATGATGCTGACCTGGTTGTCTTCCAGATGCCTAGAACCACAGAGACAGTGAGGGTCAAGGACAAGAAGGGCTCAGGGATCCTCATGCCAGGCACACGCCATGCAGGCATGGTCATCCCACGGCCCTGGGGCCCCATCTGGGATCAGAATGGTGGGACCAGAGTGGTGGGACAAGATAATTCACATCCCAGCTTGGTGTCACGATAACCAGGGTTTCGCCGCCTGCACACTTCTACCTGACAGATTGGTTTCCATGCCTCTATTTTAAGAATGTTCTCAGCAAATGTCCCCCCAAGCACTGCAGGATGTTGCACAGAAAAGGAAGAGGTAAAAGCTGCTTCTTATAAAAACTACACATATAATCAGCATCTCTTCCCTCGGAGCTCCCTCCCTCCCGGATTCAAAAATACTTCACCACAAAGGGCCTTCTCTGCTCACTGTTTCAGGGTCAGCTAGTAGAAAGGGTGAAGCTATTGTTGGACACCTGCCTTGAAGGAAAACCAGCCTGGTGCCAGGAACTCCTTTCCCAGTGCTGCCTGTGCCCATCAGGAGGGTGATGGTTACAAAAGCTAGGGCTCCCAGCTGACCTCCAAAGTCTTCGATGCAGGTGATTAAAAAACTAAACACTCCGCTTAAAGTGAATTAGGTTCATGCATGTGGCATATCCTAAGAATTGAGCTTACAATGAAACATTTGTTTCCCTAATTTAAAAAAATAAATGGCATCTTAAAATGGATTAGCTGGATGGTTGGGAAGGGAAGCAATGAAACTACATAGTTTCCATCCAGGGCTGGTGGCTGAACGGGACCGAGTGGAGATGGAAGTGAGCTTCTCTGGAGGGTGGAGTTTAGGAAGGGCCATGGGCTCCTCTGGGTCAGGTAGGAGGAGAGGTGCCCTGAAGCACCTGAAGCCAAGGCAGGAGGAAGGCAGAGCAGCCTGCGAGGCTTAGCTCTCCATTTAGAAGGATTCCTTCCATGACAGCCTCCACCTCTGATACCTCTGAGATGTTTCATAACCACCCCCAAGCCCCAAACTTCTTAGGGTTCACACTTGGGCCTTTATGTTTATTTTCAAGTCCATCTATGCGTTAGGACCAGGAGGGTTCATCATCATACTCCCAGACCTCACATTTGCTTGGACAGCAGCCGCTTAATAAAGGCTTATTGAATGGATGAAAAATTAAAGAGGACTTAGGGCCACAGCACATACTGATTTTGTATCAAGGAAAAGGCTAGTCTAGGCCACATGAAGTTTCTCGCTTAGATTCTCAGAGTGAAGGGGGTATTTTGGAATCAGGATATTTCTCTCTCTCTCTCTCTCTCTCTCTCTCTCTCTCTCTCTCTCTCTCACACACACACACACACACACACACACACACGCACACAGACACACACACACACACACAAACACAAACACACACACACAGGAAACTCCTTTTGAGAACTCAGCTGTCCCATGTCCAAATATCAACAACTGGCCAGAACTGAGTATGGGTCAGGCAAGGCACACATGCTCCCCACTTTGCCACAGTCCTCATCCATTCTGATTCATACATTTATGTTACTTCTGGCCTCTGATAGGCTCCCCACTTTATATGGACACAATGGAGCAGAGAGATTAAGAGACTTGTCCAGGGAGAAATTATTTGTACAAAGTCACACAGCTAGTTTGGGTGGACTCTTAATTCCCATTCTAGTGTGCTTGCCGGATTTGATTTAGAATTCCTTTCCTGCCTTCTTACCAGCTGAGGGTAATGCCATTGGGCTATCTAGTCAACCTCTCCAAGACTCACGCTCTTCATTTGTAAAACAGGAAAAAGAAAGTTAAAAACATCTCATAAGTGAGGCGTGGCTGGTATGGCTCAGTTGGTTGGAGTGTCATCCTGTATATCAAAAGGTCGTGGGGGTTCGATTCTTGGTCAGGGCACATACCCAGGTTGTGGGTTAGATCCCCAGTTGGGCTGTCTATGGGAGGCAACAGATCAATGTTTCTCTCTCACATCAATGTTTTTCTTTCTCTTGCTTCCTCTCCCTTCCTCTCTCTCTAAAATCAATAAAAGCATATCCTTGGGTGAGGATTTTAAAAAAAATCTCATAAATGAAAATAAAAATGGAGCAAAGTATATAAATTATCTAGCCCAGGATCTCGAGTATAATTAGATGTTTAATAAATGTTATTTTTCTTTCCTTCTCTTCCTTTTCCACCTCGCCATATGGCAACGAGGGCCTTGGAATGCTAATAGACTCACGCTAGCACATTTTGCTAAACAGGGAACCAGTTCAATATTAGTGACGGGTGGTTTGTTCAGCTGGGTTTTACCATCAATCAATCCATCACGTGGCTTGTTGTCATTACTTCCCAATTATAACAAGGAGCAACACAGGGAGGCTGAGTGTTACAGACCCACTGGGTTTTGAAGGAGTCAAACTCCAACCTCCTATGATGAATCTCTTAATTCTGTACTAATTAATCTAACACTGCCAGCCTCTTTCAGAGAGAGGGGTAGAAAAATGCACATACATCTGTGTAGATAGCTGCCCCTTCCTACTTTGCTGAGGCCCCGGAAGGCTAACTTTTATCAGCTTCATCCCATCAGAAACTTCCTCGACTTTGGCTTCCTGTTGGGTTCAGCCAGCTGCAGTCCCCAGCAGGAGATAGGAGGGTAGAAGGATACTGAGTGAGGTTAGGAGATTTATTCCCAGTTCCCACCCTGCCAACTCACCTCAGGTTGACTTCATCTCTCTACCCAAGACCATAGGTCCTGTCAAGCCGTCTCTACCTTTGCTAGGGTAACCACTTCATCCCACTGCTCCTTGAGGCCTAGAGACCTGTTGCAGCTAGCCCCGGGGAACTATACCATCTCTTCCTTCCCACCCTTGCAAATAATTCCTTATTCAGCTCTCCTCATTTGTCCTGTGTGAGCATCATCTCTTTCCTGCTGGAATCCTGACTGATAAGGTACCTAGGGCCCCTTCTAGATCCACTTTTTACATCTACCAGAGTCCAGCCCAATACTTGGGGCACTTAAGGGTTCAATGAATAATCAATATTTCATGAATCAATGAATAAATGAGCCGTGAACCGTCCACCCTCACTTCTAGGCTGAGATCCAGTTTGGGAGCTTGTGCTAAAGTCAATGATATCACTCTCATGTCACTGACCAGATCGGGGGTCAGGGGATTCAGGAAGAGCTGGAACGTCCATGGCTCCAGTCTGTTCTGAGTTAGGAGGACACAGACTGTGTTCATTTGCAGCATTGTAATTTTTTTTTTTGTTTTAACATTGGATCAGAATCGGAAATCACCCCATGGGATGATGGCTGGGTGGAGTTTGGCTCTTTATTAGCCCCATTTGGGAGAAAGCTGTTTCCCACATTGTGGTCATAGTAGAGTTCTTGCAACAGACCACTGCAAAGGGAAATAACTGATAGCACAGCAGAGTCCTTTTCCTACTCCATGCGAGAAAGAATTGTGAGGGGCAATTCTTACATCTTCTCTTTGAATGCACTTTATTTGGGAAAACTGCCTTTGGATGAGGCCGAAGTTCCCCATTCTCTGTTTTATCTGCTTTTGCCCATTCCCAGCACCATGGTAACCTATTCTGCTAGGAAATGGGTGGCACGATCAAATTATTCAAGACCATCAAGTCTTTTCTGGTTTCATGATAAACTGTAAATAAGAAACAGATACAGGGAAGATACCAACGTGGGGTGAACGCTTTTCAAAAAAAGATAGTTGTTTAGGTTACTCTGCTAAACAGCAAAGATTAAGGAAAAATATCGTTTGTATGTCTGGGTATTTTATTGGTGTTTGCCGGAAAGCACTTCCACTATCCCACCTGCCTGATTCTTGTAGAGCAATAATGGGCCACCTGAATGGGACTGCCTTTGAATTGATGAGATAATGAAACATATTATATTGATAGAGTCTATAATGTGGGGGAAGGGAGAGGGTTTTGGCATCGCTTATCAAAATAAGATTGTACCCATTAACTGAAAACAAAATAAGAAGAATGTACCAATAAACTAGTCAAAGGAATGATGTAGACCATCCAGAGGATATTAACACAATCTAATGTGATTATTTTAAACTTTCTATTTGCAGAGAGAAGATATGGAAATTGGAATTTTTATTAGTCTTTCTGATGTAATGGTAAAATCAAAGGGTTATTTTTGACTTCGTTAGAAAATGAAGCAGTAGGTGAAATTTCTGACTTGTATGAAAGGAAATCTTTCACAGATGCCAGGGGGTTAGAAATGGGGAAAAAAATGAGAGAAGCTAAATGTCTGTTCTTTAAGTAGCAAAATGACCTGGAACCACGTTGTTTACTGCCTATATCTCCTCAATGAAAACACCCTAACATTGAGCCCTGGAATTCTCTCATACCTGTCCCAGTCTCAATTCTAAGCACACACACTTGTCAGAGCTGCCAGTCATCTGACAGCATATGACTGCTTAGAGCAAAAGACAGATATGGCAGGGGCTGGGGTCTTGCCTCCAAGGAGGGAGAGCAGGCAGTGTGCTGGCCGAAGACTGGGGGACACGCCGAGGGGAGAGCATCTGATGGCTGGAGGCCCCGCATTCGGATCCCAGTGTTCTCACACACTGGTACTCAGGGAAACTCAGGGAACAGCTTGCTCATCAGTGGTGCATTTACAAAACAGGGGGACTATGGGTTTTCTAAACTCCCTATAATGCAAGCGGCACCGCATGGAGGTTAGAAAGCACACATCCCGGGTTCTGATTCCTCCTCCCTTGGTTACCTGCTACGTGGAGTTGGGACCACTTAATCTATCTGAGCCTCTGTTTCCTCTGGACATGTAGGGGTTAATCACTACATAACATAGAGTTTGGTCTGTGGAAGGTACCACATATATCTTGGTTTATCATCATTATTACCATTATTAATTCTCAATCAGGAAAACAGTGTTATACAAGTAATACTCCATAAGCTGCAGGGAGACTAAACAGACTGTTCATGAAAAGGTTAAACCGAAAAGCATCCTATGTGCAATTATGAGAGTTAGAAGGGCTTTTATTTAAATGGGTAGAATTGCATTCCCCCTCAAATCCAAATGTTGATGCTCTTCCCCGCAGTGTGTCAGTATTCAACACTCTTTTGGAGATGAGGTCTGTACTGTGTAATCCAGTTAAAATGAGGTCATTAGGATGGGCCCTAGTCCAACTGATTAGGGTCCTTATAAAAAAGGGAAATGTGGACATACATGCATTGAGCAAAGACAGAGGAAAGGGCCCCAGGGAGAAGACAACCATCTAAAAGCCAAGGAATTCCAGCCTTGGCCAGTTGTGCTCAGTGGTTAGAGTGTCGGCCTATGGACCATAGGGTCACAGGTTCGATTCCTGGTCAAGGGCATGTACCTTGGTTGCAGGCTCAATCCCTGGCCCTGGTCAGGGCGTGTGTGGGAGGCAGCTCAGACTTAGAGATGAGGGATCACTATTTAGAAATGAGACCTCATATTCCTTGCTCCTCCATTTTGCAAATGCCCATCTCACACTCTGCTACCTGTCTGCACAGCTGGGTGTTCAGCAAGGGCTCTGACCCTGTCTGGCCCCCTCCCCTCCCTTCCCCTCCCCTCCCCTTTCCTCCCCTCTACTTCCTTGCCCTCCTCTCCCCTCTCCATTAAACAACAAGATAAATAACTTTTGTCCTGATTTCTCTTTTTAATGCATATGCTGGAGAAGAAATTATCATCTCTTTGGAAGGGAAGAATGGTTAGTCAGTCTGATATTGCTGTCATCTTAGAAGCTGGGCATGTTGACTTATTCATATATGGCCTTCTGTTTTCCCTGTCACTGGATGGACTTCTTCCATTGGTCTAGCCCAGGCAGCAGCGAGGAGACACAGAGTGAGATACCTGTGAAAACCTGGTACCTAATGAAGGGTTTTGTGCCACAGAATGGCAAATTCCTGTTGCCCAGTGCTAGGGGGTATAATGTTAGAGCAATGGAACCCTTTCATAAGGCTGAAGGGCTAAAAATAAAAATGTGCTGGAGAGTAATGTGCTACTTACAAGACTCGAAGGTTCTTGAGTCCAGCAAAGTCCATCTTGGTGATCCGAGTGATGTTATTTCTGTCCAGGTCACTGAAATGGAGAGAAAATTTGGGTAAGATTTTTTTCAGGTTACATTTATAGTCTATTCAACCCAGACTGGCTTGGACTGGAGGGATGTTGCTTGTCAAGAAGAAGGCAATTCTAATGATTAATGATATCCCCTGAGCATGCCCAACTAACCTTACGGGTATTGTATGGAATAAGCTATCCATTATGTCTGTAGCAGAGTTTGTTATATGTAGCTGCCTGGCTTCTGTTGCCCCTTCATCAGGTCAGAAATTTTTCTTTGGAAGCTCCCCACCCCCAACTCACAGATCACGTCATAGAAGTGGGGCTGAACCTTCGTCTCAGCTCCAGGGATAGCTCCTCACCAGGCCAGCATTATATGCATCTTTGCCCCCTCTGAGCACAGTCATTGTTTTAGGAATGCATACATGACTCAAATTCCCAGTGGGCTCTTCTGTACTGGGGCTGCTAAGCTGTTCAGCGCTGCCAGCAGCCATCTTCCCATGAAGACAGAGCATTCCAGAGTTAGGAGATAAAAAAGATTGATTTCTGGTACTATCCTACGAGGCTCTGGAGCCACACATGCCTGAAGCCGGACACCTCTGTATTTGGAGATTACGTGGAGCCACTCTATCCCATCCCTCTTACATTTTGACTTACAGTAGTTGGAGTTAAATTTGCCATCACCTGAAACCAGAAGAGTTTTGGTTGACTTTGATACCTAGCCAGGTACTTGTCTATTTCCCACCTAGTTTGAGGACTTCCCAAGGGCAAAGACCATATCCCATTTAACACCATAGCCCAATAAGGTAGATTGTGTGCCTGGCACAGAGTTAAGGTAACCTCGCTAATTTCCTACATTAGGTAACGACAGCTACATGGATTACTCCTGCCTTTGTAGGCTTAAGATCCTCAAAATGGTCCCAAAGAGAAGGATTTATCAGAGGAGAACTGAAGCATTATGGTGGCTTTGTTGGGGAGAAGGGAGTACCATGAGGGTAGGAAACTAGGATTAGGGAAAACAAAGTCAAGAATAAACCTATATAAATGTGTTCACTAAAACTATATAAGAAGACTGGACCAAAAAAGGACCATAAATAATGTTCTAATTCTTAATAATGAATGCTGAACAATGAATTCCTATTTTCCATGCCTTCCTTATGAGAAACTTTCCGGGGCTTTGGCCAAGTTAGAGCTTCAACAAGGTACCTGTAAACTATCTTGCTCTGCTTTCCTTAGAACATTCAGCTAAAAGGACATTTTCCAATAATGGGTTCCTATCTCCATGTTCTCTACAGCAGTCCCCCCTTTTCCCAGCATCACTTTCTGTAGTTTCAGTGGCCCGTGGTTAACTGCGATAAGAAAATACTAAATGGAAAATTCCAGAAATAAACAATGCATAAGTTTTAAATTGTGCACCACTCTGAGTAGTGTGATGGAATGTCACGCCTTCCCACTCCTTTCTGCCCAGGACGTGAATCATCCCTTTGTGCAGTGTAAATGCTACTGGCCCGTTAATCACTCAGCAGCCAACTCAGTTCGACTGCCATGGAATCACGGGGCTTGTGACCCTTATTCTACTTACTCATGGCCCCCAAAGCACGAATATTATGCTGGCAATTTGGATATGCCAAGAAAAGCCATAAAGTGCTTCCTCTGAGGTATAGAAAAAAGCAGTACACAGAGGGTGCAGTACTATCCATGATTTCAGGCATCCATAGGGGCCTGGAACATGTGCCCCGTGGATAAGGAGGGACCACGGCACTTCCTTTGTTTTCCCAGTCAGAGCCTGAGGTTGTCACCCTGCAGTCGGGCCTCAGTGAGACTTGTGAGATCTGCAGTTGCCTAAAAAGAATTTTTAGATTCTCGTACTTTGCAGGAGGAAAAACCAAGTTTGGGGAGGGGTTACTCTCCGGATATAGAAATAATACTGAAATAAACATGAAGTGGGTCCTTGAGGAACCTCACCTGGGAACTGCCCACGCCATCCAGTGTTCCACTATCTGAAATAGCCAAGTGGTTTCTGAACTAGCCTACAAGGGAGAAGGGCAGTGTGTGGACTCCTCAGAATACGGTGAGTGCTGACGAAGGAAGAGCAAGAACTGCACAGGGAAATAGAAAGGGGTTGCTCACGCAAAGATGAGGGACCAGCATGCAGACAGGGATCTGTGCGTGCTCATAATCGCCCTGAGTATTTTTCTCACCTCCCATCACAACTGGGATGGTTGTTTGGGGACCTTGACAACTGTGAATATGACAATGCAACTAAGGGTTTCATTACTGGGACACAGCATGGTATCTCAGCTAATGCCAGTGGCTGTGGCACCAATATTCTTCAATTAATTTTTATTACGTGAAGGGGGACAAAGTGTGCTGCTGAGATGCTGAGTACTTGGGGTTGGGTTATGATGGGGACTGTGGGGCTGCCGTGGGAACATAGTCAGTGTCTGGGAAGCAGCGCTTCAGAGGCAAGCAGCCCTGAGTGTGCTTGCCACATAATGCGTGACCTAAAGGCAGTTCACTGCATCTCTGAGGCTCAGTTTCTCCATCTGCCAAATGAGGGTGACAACCTTGACCTCAACAGTTTTTAAGAGGGTTAAATAAGATGATGCATGCATAGCGCTTATCTGACACTTGTTAAAGACTCAATCACGGCAGCTATTGTTACTATAATTAGTTGAACTGAATATCCCCACCTCCACTCAGAAATTTCAGTGCACCAAGAGCAGCTGACTGCCCCACCCCAAACTCTGTGCTTAGAGATGAATCTTGGGATCCTCAAGAGACTTGGTTTGCATGCTATCTTCCTACAGGTGAAAAGAGGGGGCATTTTGTGGTTGATAGGAAGGCAGCACCACGAGTGGCCCCTCACGCTGCCTCTCCCTCGAAGCATTTCTATGACACCTATTTCCATGGTTATTTCCATGGTAGCTTCTCCTCCCTGATCCATACAATACTGCCAGACTGCCAAGGAGAAGGTCAGGGAGCACATGGGCTTTGAGGTGAGACAGGTCAGGGTTCAAATCTCTGTCCACCCCCCAACTCCCAGTTCTGTGAGCTTGCATAATTCACTTAAATTCTCAGAGCCTCCGTGCTTTCTGTAACTCTCTCCTACTTGCAGACCTTGGAATGGTGAGACATAAGGAAGCCTGGATTGCAAACATGCCTGGTGAAAAATGGGAATTAACTAAACTGACACTGAGAAAAGGCTGCACTACTTCATGTGCCCAACCTTCCCCCAACCCCCATTGTCCCAATCCAGGCTCCTATGGACCCTTAGATTTCTCAGCCTTCGCCTTTAGCCTCTGAGGGAATCAGATCTCAGCCTAGGATGAGTTCTGAACCATCTGCAGGCATGGTCCCATCTGGAGTGATCCTGGATAGGGAAACCATTATAGTGTCTAGATGTGGGGTGGGGAAACGAAGTGGTTTTACAACATGTCTGCAAATGATTTCTTTGACAATAAGTGACTGCCTGGCTGTCTCTCAGAGCAACTGCATTGGAGCCCTGAGCTGCCACGTGAAAAGACCAGAAGACTATGCGGGGTGAGAGAGGGAGGGAGGGAAGGAAGAGAGGTAGAGATGGAACGAGGGAGGGAGGGAGGGAGGGAGGGAGGGAGGGAGAGAGGGAGGGAGGGAGGGAGGGAGGGAGGGAGGGATGCCTGAGGAGCCCTAGCTGCTCCAGCCCTGGCCGTTTGGATATTTCTAGCCTAGAGGTCAAGCACGTAAGGGCAGACACTTTGGTGATTCCAGCTGCAGCTACCATCTGGCGAGAACTTATGAAAAGCCAGATCACCCAGTTAAACGGCCTTGAGTTCCTGCCCACAGAAACTGTAGTAGAGAATACTAAAACGAGTGCTATGTCTAAACCACTAAGTGTTGGAATGATTTGTTTTGCAAAAAAATGGAAAGATGAAAGAGAAAGGAAAGCCACCTTCCAAATATTTAATTTAGCATTAACAATGGCCCTGCATTCACATGACTCTCACACGTCCTTTCTGAGGCTTGCCTGCCACCCTTGAAACTCTAAGTGTGGTCTTTATGGTCAGGGTTAACTCACAGGGGCTGAAGGCTCCCGTGTCATTCTAGGAATGAGGTGAGAATTGGCGCTGCTCTCAGGCTCTGAGGCGTAAGACTGCATAATGAGGGCTGCCCATCCCTCCAAGTGGGGCTTACGGTGCCATGGGAATCACCCTGGTGTTATACAGTAATCACAATGAGCGGGTGCCATTCATTCAACATTGTGGCAGACTGGCAAGTCGTCCACCAAACCAGCTCCCTCTGTCTGGTGCACACAGAGAGACTACATTTCTCAGCTTCCCTTGCAGGTTGGGGCAACTATGTAACTGAGTCCTCACAATTACATGGGCAGAAGCAATACATGCTGCCTTCAGGCCTTGGTCCATAAAACATCCTGCTCACCTTGGGCTGGAGTCAGTAGATCCAGTGGAGGACTCCACGAATCTGCTGACACCAGCCCCAAGGGGAGCAGATAGAAAGAGCCTGGGTCCCTGAATGACTGCATTGACAGAGACCTTCCCCCCCCATCGCCTCCCCATTTACCACATTAGACTTAGACATGTATAAGGCATAACTCTTAAGACACTGACATTTTGTGACTATTGGTTATAGCAGTCTACATTGACAAGTGGAATATTTTTGAGTCAGGAGCTCCTCATCCTTTTTTTCTTTCTTCTCTTTGCAACTGCTCTGAAAGGTAGGTATTAGTCATCCTCCAACAGATAAAAATACTGGAGATCAGCCTTAATAAGAGTTGATATTTGCTGGGCCCAAACTATGCACCAGGCATTGTGCTAAATAGTTTATGTTCATTCTCTCTTATCCAGACAGCAATCCTATGTGATAGGTACTATTATTATCCCATTTTTTTTACATGAGGAAACTGAAGCTTAGTCTCCCCCACCTACACCCCAACCTAGAAGATTTTACCAAAAAACCAAGTTGCCATGAGGTCACACAACCAATAAGCAGCAATGGCTGGGATATGAACTCAGGCTCTCTGGATGCAGAGGCCATGCTTTATATCACATCATGCTGCCCATCTGTAGCTGGAGTCTAAGCGTTTTCCACTGTGTCAGTTTAACAGCTGACAAAAAAAAAATAAAAATAGAACAGAATTCCCCATCCCTATGTCTTGAAGAAAGCAAAGGGGCACTCCCAGTGGCTTTGCTCTTCCCACTATGGCCAAGATGTCACACTTCCTAGTCTGTTGCCCAGGGAGCTGTGGGCCTGTGGGAGTGCTGAGCCCCTTTGTAAGCTCCAGGCAGAAATGCTTTCTTGCTATGTTTGCCAGTGTCTGATTTCTGCCATGTTCCTCATCATCTGCCATGTTGCCTCCATAAACAGGCATCACCATGGTAATCTCCTGCATTATTTTCCCCCATCCCGATCATAAATCATAAACCAACACTGTGACTTGCAGCTTTGTGGTATTTTCACATCTGTTTGACACCTTGGGTGGGGTGGAAGAGGAAGAAGAATTTAGAACAACATTGGAAAAAATGAAACAAAAATGTTCTAGGGTAGGCCACTGTCCCTATCTTGGCACATGTGTATCCATACCTTTCTTTTGATTCATTCTGTGGCATTCCAGCAAATTTTTTTTTTTTTTTGCTGTGGCACATGTGGGAAGGGGGAGCAGCAAAAATATCCCCTAGCGAAGCTATTAGCAGAGCGTGGAGAAAAGGGCTTCAATTGTAAACCCAGAAGATGTTGCAGAGGAAAGCAAGACATTTCTTCTTTCCTTCCGTCTGTTTTTCCTTCCTTCCTCTCCCTTTCTCCTCCTCACTTCTATCCTTTCTTTTTTTCTGACCATGCACCTTTATTAAACACTACTCTGGACCTGGCACTGTGATGGTAGCTAGGAATAGAGTGTTGAACAAATAAAGGGTTCCTTTCAGGGAACTTTTATTCTCCTGGTAAGAATGGCAGACAGATTCTAGGGTGCCCTCCCTCCTGGTATTACCACCCTGTGTAATCCCCACTCCTTGAGTGTGGTTAGGACTTGCTTTTTATCGATATAACACAGCAAAGGTGGTAGGATGTCACTTCTGTTATTATATCACACATGACTATAAAGCCTGTCTTGCTAGGGGACTCTCCCTTGCTACCTGTGATGAAGCAAATGGCTACTTTAGGGAAGCACTGAAGGAAGCCTCCACAGACAACCAACAAAGACCTAAGAATGACCAGCAAGAGCCCAAATCCCTCAGTCTAACAGGCTGCAAAGGACCAAATTCTGCCAACCATCTCAAGAGCTTGAACATGGATCTGTCCCCAGTTGAGCCTTCATATGAGACCTCAGTCCCAACCAACACTCAATTGCAGCTTTGTAAGACCCTGAAGGAGGTAGCTAAGGGCAAAGGCTGAAGGGAGAACTTTCCAAGTGGAGGACAGAATCATAAAGGTCCTGAGTAGAGAAAGCATTTAGAGGATCTGAGCAACAGAAAGGAAGTCAGGTACTGGAGCAGAATGTCATTAAATAGGATCACAGAGGCAGGTGGCACCCAGACTGTGGAGCATCCTTGAGGCAGACTTCAAGCTTTCAGCAATGAAAGGACAGAAGGGAAAAAGGGGTCAAGCAGGAAATGCCTGATTTAACAGACCTCAGCCTCTTTCTCCTGACATCAGACCTGCCCCCTGCAACCAGGTTCATTTCCCCCAATTGCCAATTTCTTTCACAGTGCAACAATAGGCAGGTGGGTCTCACTGCTGTTCTTAGCCTGTTTCACTTAATTCTTTCTTTTGGTCCATAGACATTTACTGACCACCTACCAGATTGGGGAACTGAGTTAGGCACTCCATCAACAAATATATTCCTGCTATTGGCTGGCTTCGAAAGCTACCAACATCCTTTCTCCATCCAAACCCTACCACTACATCATGGGTTGAATGGTGTTCCCCTATAAGGTGAAGTCCTAACTCCCGGTACCTGTGACTGTAACCCTGTTTGGAAATAGGACCTTTGTAGATGTAATCAGGTTAAAATAAGGCCATTAGGGTGGACACTAATCCAGCATGAGTGAAGTCCTCATAAGATGAAAAAAACAGACACACTGGGAGAACCATGCAATAGCAGAGATAGAGACTGGAGTGACAGAGCGGCAAGCCAGGGACTGCTGAGGACTGACAGCCACCACCAGAAGCTGGTAACACGCAGGGAAACACCCTCCCCTACAGACTTCAGAGCAAACATGGCCCTACTGCTCTTCAATTTCAGACTTTTAGCCCCTAAAACTATGACAAAATACATTTCTGTGTTTGAAGCCACCCAGTTTGTGGTTATTGGTTATGGCAGCCCCAGGAAACTGATACACTCTCTTTTCAGGCCTTGTGAGGCCTCCCAGCCTCCCCTCTGCAGCTTTCCCAGCCCCTCCATCCTCCGCCGATCTCTCTCTTCCCTGACCCTCTAAACTTCTGCATCATTTAGCCCCCACACAACCCCTTTCGGGCTTTCATCGCATTCCCTTCCACCTTGTGTGCTGCTGCCTGCTTCCTGTGTGTGTGCCTCATCTCCCAAAGGAGTGTGCAGCTCTGTGGAAGCCAAGACCACAGACTGTCCTCCCCTCCTGTCCTCCCAGACACCTCGGATAAAGTGAGGCCCCTTGAAGACACTCCGAGAAACATACATTAGTTTTCTCTGGATGCTGGGCAAAGAGTTTGGTTGTTTTTTTAAACATTTTACGTTTTGCTTATTGGTGATGGTTGGTATTTTCCACAGTAAATATATATTACTCATGAACCCTTCCCTCCCCACCACAAAATGTTGAAAATGTGTGAGCCAGTTGAAATAGGATTCTCCCCGTGGCTAGTAACGAGCCGAGCTACGGCCACTCAAGGCTCTGGAAATCTGGCCAAAGTGAGATGTTCCTTGGTAAGTCCGAGGGCAGTTCTTTGAAGCTGCTCAGACTGTCCTGCCCTATGGGTGTCTTCCTGCCCTTGCGTCCTCTCCCAGCCCAAAGGACTTGATGCCATCCCTCTTCCAGGATGGTGCAGAGGAAACAGCATGTGTTCAAGAACCTTCAAATTGCCATCCGCCAGGTCAGGCAGCCGCGTGTCCCTGCGGATCACCCTCACAGAGCTCCCGTCTCATGCTTTACCTCTCCCGACTTGCACAACAGGAGGCATCGTTTGACTGTTCTCTGACTTCTGCACTTCATTCTCATCCGTTACATAACCACATGCAAGTTCAAAAACACACGCATTCGGGAGAGAAATAACTGAGTTTGATTTAAAAAACTGGCTTCAGACTACCTCAGTTGTCTGGGAACTAAGCCTCCCTGGGCTAAATTTCTGGCTTGGCAACACGCTCGCATATATAAGTTTACACCTGCAAAAGTCTGCAGCCAGCGCTGTGCAGACTGCTACCTGTAGGGAGGAGAACGGTCCAGAGCGAGGGGCAACCTGGATAGATGGATGTGGTGGTGGTGAGGGCCCTGCAAGGAGGAGGGGTGGGCTGGGTCTCTGTTTTGACTGCTCTTTCTTTCAGGAGGGCTCCCTGCTGGCCTGCCTTGCTCATTCAATCCATGCTCTAGCAGGAAAGGGCATGCCTGAGGCATATCTAGCTCTTTGCTGGAGGCAGCAGAGTAGAACTTGCAAACTGGTGGCCCACAGGCCAATTCTGGCCTGCAGATGTGTTCAGTCTGGTTCTCAGTATGGGTTTAAGATCTGTAACTTAATTGCCAATTTGGGAGAATGTAACTTATAAATCTGGAATCCTGGATTGTCTCCCAAAAAAATTGGGGCTACTGTGAACTGGAGCTAAGAAGCAACTGCCCATTTTGGACAAGGCATGTGCTCTGTAGTCCACCAGTCCACCTGGTCTGCTTCCCTAACTGATGTACCTGCTTGGTCCTTACAGGCATGTCAGTTTGAGCTCCCTGCTCCAGAGCCCAATGTTTAAGAAAGCAGGCCTAAATCAGAGGGCCTAGACTCAAATCTTCGCAGTGGTGTGATTTGGGGCAGGTTCTTAACGCATCCCCAGGCTTCTCTTTCTTCATCTATAAAATGGGTATAACAGTAGCTAACTCCTAGGATGCTGTAAGGATTAAAGGACACGACAAAGTGACTCTAGAATGGCAACTTACTCCTTTCGGAGCAATGACCGCTAGGTAATGCCTATCAATCAAAAAAGTTCATCATTTTTTGTCGCACTTTATCAGGCTCTTCCAAACAATTCTCAGAAGGCCTGTTCTCAAAACCTTCCCTACACTGCATGTAGAGCACATGGAAATACGATTCTGCAAATCCCTGGAAGTCAGGAAACAGAAACCTCAGAGGAGACTGGGGTCAGCCTTTGGAAATGTGACAAGAAATATCAGGCGCATGGCACGACAGGACACTGCTATGTGTTCACCACACTACTGCGTTTTCCTCCTTGGTAAACAGCGAGATTAAATTTCCTGGTGCCCCTTGTAGCGAGGTGAGACTGATTTCTTTCCAAGCAAAACCATAGAACATCTCACACAGCATAATCCTTTCTTCCCCTTCCTTGTCTTCCTTGATAAGGGGCCACGTGTAAAAATGGTGGTATCCTAATGTGGAAGAAGCCTGGGTTCCGGAGGGATAGTGTGGAGTACAGACCACAACCATGACCCACACCAACAGCACTGCTTATATCTGGGTTTCTTTGTTCCTGAAACATAGCCTGGTTTGTGCTGACTGATGGCACATGGCTATACAGCAGAGTAGGAAAGAAAGGCCTAGGAGTTAAGCAATCATGATTTTTCTCTGTGCCACTTCTATCTCATAGCATGACCTTGGGAAAACTACCTGCCCCAATTTTAAAAGGTGGAAAATGTAATGACTGGTTCCCCAGGGTCAGAATCTCACTGACACTGAATTATTCCCCAGGATAATTCTCATAGGCTTTGAGGCCCATTAACAAACATTAAACTAAGCTTTAAAAAAAAAAAAAAGAAAGCCATCTAAGTTCTCATCAACAGAGGTACGGAACCTGCATCCTGCCCACATTAGGGTCTAAATTACTCCTCCTGCAGAATGAATAATTATTATGCGAGAGCCAACGTGTACGGGGTATTTATCTTGTGCTAAAAACGATGTTAAGCACTTCACATTCAGTGCCTCTTACAATCCTCACCACCAGCCTGTGAGGTAGGTGCTATTATTATTATTCCCATTTCGTGGAATGAGCAAATGGAAGCACAGGGAGATTGATACCCATGTCTATGGTCACAAGCTGATAATGACCAATGAGCATCTATATCCAGGCATTCAGGTGTCAGTGCCTGAGACTTTAGCAATCAACTTCAAGAAATAAATACAGCCGAAACCGGTTTGGCTCAGTGGATAGAGCGTTGGCCTGCGGACTGAAGGGTCCCGGGTTCGATTCCGGTCAAGGGCATGTACCTTGGTTGCGGGCACATCCCCAGTGGGAGGTGTGCAGGAGGCAGCTGATCGATGTTTCTCTCTCATCGATGTTTCTCGCTCTCTATCCCTCTCCCTTCCTCTCTGTAAAATATCAATAAAATATATTTTAAAAAAAATAATAATAAATAAATAAATACAGAGTCCTGAAGGACGAGAGACCAATTGACATGACCTAATCACACAATTTTTGTAACATACTAAAAATTTTAGCTAAACTAATAAACTCCAATTTCTCAGGCATCAGGGCCATATCTTATTTATATTTGAATCCTCAGGGTTCAGCACAATGCTTAGCACATAAAAGACATAATAAATATCTGTTGAATGACAGAATGATCTGGACCTGAGATTTTTTCTTTTTAAATATATGTTTTTATTGATTTCAGAGAGGAAGGGAGAAGGAGAGATAGAAACATTAATGATGAGAATCATTGATTGGCTGCCTCCTACATGCCCCACACTGGGGATCGAGCCTGCAACCCAGGCATGTGTCCCGACTGGGATTCAAACCATGACCTCCTGGTTCATAGGTCAACACTCAACCACTGAGCCATGCCGGCTGAGCTAAACCTGAGCTTTTTATTGATGGTTTTAACTGAGTTACATTTGTTCCTCATTGACCATGGCTTCAGATCCAAAGTCGATGTCCATATTTCATTTACACCAGTGAATCTGGGCAGCAGTTCGAACTAGAGTGACCACGTAATTTAACAGCCAAACTGCAATGCTTTGCACATCAAAGACTGCCTTTAATAATTATATCAGGAAAACAGGGAAAGTTAGAACTGTCCTGGGCAAATAGTGTTCCTTGTTAGAGCCACAAAATTCCCATGAGGTGAGTGGACAAACAAGGGGGCCTGTTCCCCATGTCCTTATTCTTATGGAGTGCCATCCCCCCTTTATGTCCGCTTTGATCAGACCACTTTCAAATCTATGCTGTTTGGCCCTGAATGGGTGGGTCATTTGGTGGGAGCACTGTCCTGCGCACCAAAAGGTTGCAGTTTCGATTCCCGGTCAGGGTACATACCTAGGTTGTGGGTTCAATCCCTGGGTGAGGTGCATACTCTCTCTCCCCCTTCCTCTCTAAAAATCAATAAAAACATATCCTCAGGTAAGAATTTTAAAAATGAAATAAAATCTATTCTTCTTGTAGGACACATCATGGTTGTCATTCTCTGAAAGGTGCAGGTCTCTAAGCCTGACCAGCCACGCAGCGCACACACCATTAACTGTTAATCTAGGTGCAGTAATCACTTTAAGAAAACAGGAAGGGGCAGCCCAAGGAATGCAATGGTTGCAGGAACATAAATATGGATTGCGTTGGAACAGACTACATACTTTGTATAAACACTAATAAAGTAAGTTCAGGCTGAGCTGTGACTTTAAAGGAAATTCTTCCCCGTAAACATGTCCTGCCATGCCCTAATAACTCTTTAATTTGATGCACATTTGGGAAGGATGATGCGAAGCAATCACAGAATAATGTTAAGGTCTGCTGCGAAGGAGGAGTGGTAGAGGGGATGTGATGCAACTTGGAGCTTCACCATCCGCCACAGAGTTGGCTTCTTTGCACATTTCACACATGGAGGGAATTTGCAGGAGTGACATGCAGGAAATCAGAGACAGGTCTTTGCAGGTTAAGCATAAGAAAATTCTGGATGTCATCTGATGGCGCCATATAAGACTCCTGGCTAGTAGTCAGTTTCTGGCCTGCCTCTGTTGGAAACAGCAAATGTGCCTTCACTTGCATGTGGACTCTCTGTTTCCTAGACCAGATTCTTCGAATTTCAACTAGACTAGAAGCTCCTTAAGAGCAGATAAAACTTCTTACACATCAAATGTCTTATGCCCTGGCTGACACAACCTCATGCACCTGTGAGAAGGCAGAATGGCACAGTTGATGACAATAGACCAAAGGCTGCAGCACCAACCAAGGCTCAGGGCCAGTTCCTGACTCACCAATATTGTGGTTTGGGTGAGCCGCTCTTCTCATCTGCAAAATGGGGTAATAGCACTTGCTGAACCTCGGAGAGTTTCTGAGATGATCAAATGAAGTGTTATTAGATAAAAGGCTTTAGAAATTAAGTAAGAGTTATACAACTGTAGGAAGTTATTACTGCTGGGAAAGTATAATAATGATGAACAATAACAGTAAAACAGTTTTGCCATGTATCGAGGTCTCATGATTTATCAGGCACTTCTCATCTCCTTTGAGTTGTTAACATTCCTATGAGGTGTATACTATTATTATCTCCATTTGACAGGAACTGAGGTCCTGAGAGATTAAGTAACTTTCCCTATTTACACATCTTCTATGATCCACAGGGAAATGATTCTAGAGAACAGGGCTGGATTGGCATGGCTCCATGCTTTTTGCTCCTATAGCTCCCAGGGAATTGAAAGAACTAATTGTCTACTTTCTTATGAGCACCTGGATGGCAAGCACAGTGTGGAAGCCCCCTCCACATATGCAGCAAAGGAGTGAGGAGTTAAGGCTCTTCAACGTAAAGGGCTGTAGTGTCTTCCTCTCCCAACCACTCTTCTTTATACCAGCTCTTAGCATCCATGCCCAGCCGCATTTGGCCAAGGACACAGCTGATGCTGACTTTTGTCCAGGTGTATGGAACTGGTCCCTCAACCCATCATGGTTCTGCACCTGCACCAAGGTGAGAAGCTTCAGCCTTGATCCCTGGCCGCCTGGAAGTGTATCCCAAGTGGCTCGTCCATCCAGGCAGGGCCCTGTGCCCACTAAGCTCATTCCAAGCACCATCCCTTTGCTTGGGCAAGGCTCCCATTTGTAATGCCCTCTCCCACGGAATAAAATGATCTGCAGCTGTCAGGAAGCTTGCCTGGGGAGTGGGGTCCCACCTCAGTAACGTGCTGAAGAAGGAGGGCTGGAAAGGAAGACAATATCTGTATAGTGAGACACTGGATCAGGATGGACCCACCAACCCCATTCAGGTGGAAGCCACTGCCTTCATCTGACACTGATAATAGGCCAAGGGATAGGGATCATGGAGAGAGGGAGGGAGGGAGGGAGGGAGGGAGGGAGAGAGAGAGAGAGAGAGAGAGACACTGTATGATTCTTGGACCAGTTCTGCATGTCCAGACCAGAGAAAGGCAGCCCTCCCTTTCATCATTCGTGAAACCATATCTTGCTTATTATGACAATTTAAAAAACTTCTCTGATTATTCCTTTGAGAATCCAATTTGTTTCCTTTGTAAAGAGGAAACAATTCTCTTCTCAGTTTGGGAGGTGGGGACATTCCATTTATCTTCAGGGGGGAAATCTGTTTCCCATTACAAATCACGTCTGTAGGTCTATTTGCAAAGAATAAATCTCTACACTTTCTGTGGAAAAAGAAATTCTCTCTTCCCTCTCCCACAAACATTTGTGAAGACCCACAAGCGGGAGGCTCCTGCTCTCTTCGGAGCCATTGTGACAAAGATAGAATTTCCGTCCCTTGCTCGGAGCAAGGGCAACTTTTGGCTCTTCTGAAAATCAGCAGTATCCCCAGGTCATCCAGCATACCTGTGAGAGCTGCCACAGAGTTCTCATTAAATCAGCATTTAGGGATGGAGACTGACTGCCAAGACCAAGGTCCTGGGAAGACATGGATTAAACACACGACCCTCCAAATCCCTGGGCTCTAGGACCAGAGTCAGTAAACTGCCTGATTTTGTAGAGACTACAAGCTAAGAATGGTTTTTATGTTTTTAAATGGTAGAAGAACCTCAGAAGACTAATATTTCATGACACAAAAAGTATATGAAATTCAAATTTAAGTCCCCATAAATAGTTTTCATGGAACACAGCCATGTTCATCTGTTTATAGACTGACTATGGCTGCTTTCATGCTATCTGGGCAGAGTTGAATAGTTGCGGCTGAGACCGTATGATCCCCAGAGCCTAAATATTTACTGTGTGATTTGCTGACCTCTGATCTAGTAGCGTTTATAGTCCACTAGGGTCAAAAACAAGAAATGACAGTATTATAACTGTTTGTCTTCCCCCCCAATTCAGATGTTGAAGCCCCAATGTGATGGTGTTTGGAGGAATGGCTTTGGGGAGGTAATTCAGTTTAGATGAGGTCATGAGATTGGAGCCTCAGGATGTGATGTGATGTGTCCTTATAAGAAGGAGAGACACCAGAGCACTCTCTCCATCATGAGGACACAGAGAGAAGGCGGCTGTCTGTAAGCCAGGAAAAGAGGTCTCACCAGAGCTCAACCATGCTGGCACCTCGATCACAGATGTCCAGCCTCCAGAACTATGAGAAATAGGTATCTGTTGTTTAGCCCACCCAGTCAGCAGTATCTATAATAATAAAAGCATAATATGCTAATTAGACTGGACAGCCGAACGACCTTCTGGCCGTCCTTCCAGACGACCTTCCAGATGAAGCTGTGGCGGTGGGGGAGAGGCAGAGGCAGCCGCCACAATGGGCAGAGGCCAAGGCAGAGGTGGTTAGGGGCGATCAGGCAGGAAGGCAAGCAGTTATGGGCGAGGCAGGCATACAGAGGGGTTAGGGGTGATCAGGCAGGCAGGCAGATGAGCAATTAGGAGTCAGCAGTGCCGGATTTCAAGAGGGATGTCCAATTGCTGGTTTAGGCCAGATTCCTGTGGGATTGGACCTAAACTGGCAGTGGGACATCCCCTGAGGGGTCCCGGATTGCGAGAGGGTGCAGGCCTGGCTGAGCCACCCCCACCCCTGCATGAATTTCATGCACCAGGCCTCTAGTTTTGTTATAACAGACTGAGCTAACTAAGACAGGCAGTAATCACAGAAATAAGAATAATAAAAACCACAACATTAATATGGAAGGTGATGCATGCGTAATGGTTAAGTGTCAGTACCAGGGTCACACTAAAGCTTACTGTGCACTTGGTAGCCTGACCTAGTGTCATGATTTGGGAAGTTATTTAAATTCCCTTGCCCTCTACTTCCCTATTGGAAAAAGAGATAATCACAATGTCCTCCTCCCTGAGTTGGGCTGAGAATTAATCAAGTTTTTACATGCCAACATGATAGAACAATGCTGAGCCCATAGGTGCTCACTACTCTTTGCTCTTCTTATTACTAGCCCTGCTGCTTGTACAACTCCAGGGGACATTTTTCAAGAGATAAGGTACAAATAGAACATATCATATGCAGTGCATAGTGGCTCAGAAGTTCAGCAACATGGTGGACCTGGTTCTTGCTAATATGACAATGATGTCTGCACAGAGTTTTCAGCAAAGTGGGGGAGCAGACACACCATTCCAGATGGAGCAGGCAAATCCCAGGTATTTTTATTGCCACATCATTCACTCTATCATTATGAAAGAGACTCAAGAATAAAATGTCAAATGAGCCGTGGGGACTCCAGCCCAGACCCTCAATCTCTATGCGTGTCTTTCTCCCTGCCCACAGCCCCTGCTCAGTCATCCTGGGGTGGGTCTCCAATACCCTTTCCTGCGATTACACCTTGCTCCTGATCCCTCAAAATCTCAGGCTGTGGGCTATTTTAAGCCCAAATTAAAGACTCCTCTCTCCTGAATGGCTGCAATTTCAGTCTGTGGTTTGTTCACTCTGACGTGGCTTGGGGCCTTGGCTCTGGTGTGTGGGGCACTGCAAAGGGGGAAATTGTTTTAGGAAGAAGGCAAGGGGCTTTGCAGAAACCATTTCACTGCAACACACTGTGGGAAACACAAGCACATGGACGGACAAATGAAAAGAAGACAACAGTGAGAGAGTCCCATACATCTGGAGAAGGATGACACCACATCAGAAGGAAGAATTAGAAGCTATGTTGTGCTTCAAATTCCGTATAAAGAGACTTGCCACTTTAATTCCATGAGGCCAAGTCTGCGTTTCTTGGTCAGCCTCCGGAAGAAAGAGCCTTTGAGGCTGAAACAGGCCTCTATATCTACAGAAACCTCGCCATGCACCCTAGCATTGCAGGGTTGAGCTTGAGAGTTGAGACGATAGGCAAAGCCTCCCGGGCCTGCCCCTGGAAAATCTGGACCCACAGTCCAGTGATGGGCAAATGAGCATCACTGGACTAAATAACGTAAGTGAGGGCAGATGAAGACCAGAAAGAAACAGGGTGGGAGCAGGGCAGAAGCCCACCAAGCTCTCCATGTCAACATTCTTTATCTAAGCTGGAGGAAGACTGGGACAAGAGTGCTCAGGTTCCCACCCCGTTCTTTCTCTCTGTTCCTCACTTCTCATGTTTCTAAAGGGACAGAAAGGAAGAGAGGAGCTTCAAGTCATACTTGGAAGGCAGAGTCACTACAATTTCTTCCTATAGCATCTGCAGCCTCGTCAGAAGCCCACACTGACCCACCAGCCCAGGTGAATTCCCAATTTGGCTAGCTTCATTCTGGAAGCCCCCTTAGATGCTCAAGGTGGGCTTCTTAATCAGCAATGCAGATGAAGCTGGTTCGGGAAGAGCACATCTCCAGGATCATGAGTCCATTCTGGGCTTTGATTCTTTAGACCTTCACATAGCCACGAGGGATCCTGAAGCCCTTTAGCTAAATGTTTACCATCCTAAGTGGCTAAAAGTAGGTGTCACATTGGCTGCCCACCATTGAGACCTGTTGTACAGGCCCTGCTTTTTTGGCTTAGCAAAGAGGGTTTTTAAAAACGACTTTTGGCTCAGCATGTGGTCCCAGTCACTATGGACCCTATTAGCCCCATCACTTCCTATAGTTTCATAGGCAGCCCACTTCACCTATTTATATTACCAGTCTGGCCTAAGTAGGTGACTGAATTTGACTCCCCACTTTATAATAATGACCAAATGCTTTCCCACCTAGTAAAAAAGATGTGTTGGGAAAGAAACTGAGTCTTATGTACCAGTTCTTGCTCCAGTGCCCAGAACAGTGCCTTACCCAAAACTACTTCTCAAACAACAGTGAACAATTTGAATGTACGAATGTGATCATACCTCTTACACACACCTTCTGAGACCACGTGAGAAGAGAGAAGAGAAGGAAAGGGAATGAGAATTACTCACCCAACCCTCTCTCTAGGTGACTTGATCCTGCAAGTCTACTGAAGCACACCCCAACTGCCCAGAGACAAATTGATGGAGATAGCTGTAGGTGAGCCAAACCTTGGCTCCAATAAAATTGAGAACAGCTGGCACCTCTGAATACCCTGATCCCTGGGGGCCTGGGCTGAATGCACTCGGGTAAGTACCAGCCCTTTCCCCTTTTGCTTCTTGTCATGCTTAATTACACCAGGATTGTGCTGAGTCAAGCAACCTGCTGGGGTAGGGGCCCAGGCATGACCTTTCCCATTGCTCTCAGCCAGCTCATGGGTCTCAAGTAGCCGTGTGCATTTCCACCAAGAAACCCAAGAATACTCAGTGCCAATGCACATGATGCCAAATGCTAAACCCCACACCTCAGTCTCTGGGAGAATGGCCCCTTCTAAACTGAGGGTGAACAAAAGAGCCTTGCAGCAGCCACACCACCTGCATTCAGCCTACCACATCCTGCCTTCTGCCCTGAAACTGAGCCCCCTTGGCTTTGCAATGTGGCAACCAGCAGTCGGCCAAAGGCAGGCATAGGAGAGGAAGGCAGGCATGCTCAATGCTCTCACCTGCCCTCTGGCTTTGCCAAGTTTTTAACCAAGGCTTGACTTCCAATCCCTGAACCATCACCCTAAAGGCAGAGATGCTCACTCTGCACCACTCAAGAAGGAGCACATAGCCCTGCACTTCTCCACACACAGGTGCACCCCTATGCATGTACTTATGCGCCTCTGTAAATGTGCGAGAGAAAAGCATGCAGCCAAATGTTCTAGATTAGGGTTTTCATCTTCAGCTGCTCTCCAGAATCACCAGGGGCCTGTAATGTCTTGCTGCTCAGACCACACTCCAAAGCAGCAATATCAGAATCTCTAGGTGTAAAATATCAGGCATCAATATTATTTTAAAGCTCCCCAGGTGATTCCAATGTGCAGCTAGGATTGAGAATCATTGCTGTAGGTGAACTGAAAGCCCTGGAAAACTGAGGCTGAGCTTCTAAGCTGGAACTGGGCTCAAGATATCAGGCAGACCTGGAAACTGTTGACCACCGAGCCACGAAGTGATATTCATTCTACAAACACTACTGAACACCAACTATATACTAGGCCCTCTCCAAGGTTTCTAGAGATTGTTTTAAGAGCTGTTCTTCCAGAGATCAACTGGCTTGCCATTTAGGTCTTAGCAAGGTTGGCCTCTGAATCAAGCAACCAACCAGTGGACACTTACCTAACACCCAGTAGGTGCAAAGCTCTTCAAAAGGGCTAAGAAGTATTAGATGAAATTCCTGCCCCCCAGGAATTTAAACCCTAAATGGAAAAGCCTAAGAATCTGCACACTGAGAAATAAAAACACAACATAATACATAAAGGAGAAATAAATGTGCAATTTAAAAATTCAAAATTACAAACTCATATCAAACAACAATGTTGTGCCAGGCATTGTATAATACCAGAGGAAAATAAAGAGAGGATCCCTGTGCTCAAAGAGCTTGGGCTAGAGCAGTGGGTCCCAGAGTGGGTTCCCCCAGCCAGCATCATCAGCACTATCTGGAAACTTGATAAAAACGTGTATTTTTGTGCCTTATCCCAACCTACTGAATCAGAGCCAGTGGAGACAGGGCCCGTCAATCTGTGTTTTACAAGGCCTCTTGGTGATTCTGATACCTGCTCAGGTTTGGAAACCACTGGTCTGGAAGACTAATTAATATCACAGGAGTTGGAAAAGGGAAGACACATTTCCTTGGGTCTAGGGTTGATGGAAGCCTTGTAGGATTTGAATCTGGGTTCTGACATAATTTGGGGAACCTTAGATAACTATTTTAACCTCCTTATAGCCTCTACTTGGTCAACTGTAAAGTAGTAATAAGCAGAATGAGGTAATGAGGTCTACCATGTAAAGTCGTATGATGAGCACGTAGGATAATGTGTTCCAGTCACCAGGGCAGTGCCTGGGGCCTGGTAAGTAAACTCAGTCATAATACAGGGGAGCTGTTCAGCTAATGAATGTTACTGCATGAATGAGTGAACTAATTAATGCATGACGGATGGGGGCTGGATTTGGCAAACCTGGAAGAGCAGCGAAGAATGAGAACTTCATTCAATGGGCAAATGGGGGGATGTTCAAGGTAAGAAAAGGGTTTCTCAGATGAGGGTTCAGAACACCTGGCAGATCTCGAGACTGGCATCTTCCTGGCTCTGCCTCCACAGCCTCCTCAAGGAAGGCTTTCCTGCCACAGCAGCCAGTGTGTTGGTTATGCACCTGGGCTCTGGAGTAAGACTGTCTGGGTTCAAGTATTTGCTAGTTGAGTGATCTTGGGTGAGTGATTTAACCTTATTAAGCCTTAGTTTTCTCTTCTGAAAAATGGATATATATATAGATATAGATATAGATATAGGTATATAGATATAGATATAGATATATAATATATATATCTATATATATATATATAATGAGTGATATATATAATAGTGATGAGTGATCTCTAATCATTAGCTCTTTGTATCATGGCACACAGCTGGTTGCTACCCTGACCTCTGCTAAATTGTGGGTTGCAGGGATTTTTCAAGCACACCAGCATTAGTACACTCTGGTGCCAGGTCCAAAGAACAAAGTGACTATTTGATTTCCTCCTAACAGCAGTAGCTGCCAAGTACTGGGCAGCTGCCTATGTGCAGGTTATGTGCAGGTGCTTCACATTTATACATGTACACATGAACCCTGGACACAGGTATCACTGTGCCCATTTAACAGATGAGGAAACTGGAGTTTAGTGACTCATCAAAGTTATAAATTCTCAAGTGTCAAAGCCTGGGTTCAGATTTAGCCCTAATTCCAAACCCATGGTCATTCTACTACCATAAACCCACCCCCAGGTTCCACCCAGAAGGTATAACTCAGCACTCTGAGTCAGGAAGAGGCAAGTCACAGGTGGCCTGGGGACAGGATGGACAGGAGGGTGGACCCTGCAGGAGATCAGGCTCCTGGATTCTAAGACTGCTTCCCCCCTTGCTAATAATGATTAAGTATGCATATTGCATATGTGTGTGTTGATCGAGGGAGGATTGTGGAAGTGAGGGCAGGCAAAGACTTTCCTTCCCAATCCTAAAATAATTATCAAACCTAAAAACAGAGGGAGAACAACTGAATAAAACAAAAAATTCACATCCGCTTTTAGAAATCATTTTCTTCCTCTAAAAGAAGCATTCTGGCCTGTGAAATGATACAGCAAGACGAGCCCCTTTTATCTCCTCCTAGGTCTATTTCCTTAAATGCCAAATTGTCTTCTCTCTTTTCCTCCCAGATACCAGCTGTGATTCTGTTAATGTCCAAGGAGATCTGTAGACCCACAATGCCTCTTCCTGAAGATTTGAACTGTGTTGTCACTAAATGGAGAGAGATGTGGCTGGCTTCCTGTCTTCCCTTGAGAGATTCTAACAGAGATTCCTGGAGTCCAAATACAAACTTGGACTTCATCCTCTCACCTCCTTGGGTTCAATTGGTCTGAAGAGCCGTCTGGATGCTCTCAACCGGAACAAAGAGGACACAGCTTGGTTGGGACTCTGAGTTTGTAGAACAATTACTAACAATTCACTCTCCCTCAAACCTTATCTTTACCTGCAATGGGCTGTGTTACCTCCAGCTAACCCCACCTGCCAAAAATATTACTGCATTTTCAAAATTTATCATTTGTGTTCCACAGTTGCCATGGTAGTGAAATCTACACTCAACAGTCTCACTGCCATTTTCAACTACAAATGAAACTAGCTGTTCCCAGTTTGGTTCAGCAAAAAAAGAAATGTGTATCTACTATATGCCAGGCCCTGTGCTAGGCATAAGGCCTGGGTGCTGAGATGAATAAGAAAGGGATTTCGATAAGATTTTGCTCCTTTAAAAAGCAACCTTTTTGTTTTCCTCGTGATGAGGTTTGTTAAATTAAATCGTGGTCAAATATCCTATATAATAAAGAGGTAATATGCAAATGGTCGTTACATTGTGACCGATCAGCAGGAGGGTGGGGCAGCGAGCTACAGTGAGGCAGAGAGCTACGAGCCGTGGTGGGTGGGGTTGCCAGCTGAGGCAAGCAGCAAGGAGCTACTCGCACAGAAATGATTTGTGCGCAGGGCCACTAGTCCTATCTAATAAAGAGGGAAGTTCTCATTCTTTGCTGCTCTTCCAGGTTTGCCAATATGCTAATTGACCATCACTCCATCACAAAGATGGCTGCACCCACAGCTCCACAGCTGAGGCCAAGTTCCCATAAGGAGCCTTAACGAGCAATCAGCAGGGACCTGAGGCTACACCCTCCCCCACCCCTGTGGGGCTTGACAGGGGACCTCAGGCTGCAACCCCACCCAGCAGGGCTTGACAGGGGACCTCAGGCCATGCCCCCTGCCCTGGCGCCAGGCCAGGGGACCTGAGGCCATCCCCCCGCCTGGTGGGACTTGACGGGGGACCTCAAGGTGCGCTTCCTGTCCTGGTGCTGGGCTAGGGGACCTCAGGCTGCTCTCCCCGCCCCAGCGCCAGGCTGGGGGACCTCAGGCTGCGCCCCCCAAAGATGGGGCTTGACAGGGGACTTCAGGCCGCTCCCCCCACCCCGGCACCAGGCTGGGGGACCTCAGACCATGCCCCCCTGCTTGGAGGGGCTGGATGGGGGACTTCAGGTCACGCCCCCCACTCCAGCACCAGGTCAGGGGACCTGAGGCTGCGCCCCCCTGCCTGGCTGGGCTTGACAGGGGACCTCAGACCGCACTCCCCACCAGGCGGGGCTTGACAGGGGACCTCAGGCCCAGCCTCCTGCTTTAGCGCCAGGTCAGGGGACCTGAGGCCACGCCCCCCACCTGGCGGGGCTTGATGGGGGACCTCAAGGTGCACTTCCCATCCTGGTGCTGGGCTAAAGGAACTCAGGCTGCTCCCCCCAACCCCAGCGCCAGGCCCGGGGACCTCAGGTTGTGCCCCTCACCAGGTGGGGCTTGACAGGGAACTTCAGGCCACTCCTCCCACCCTGGCACCAGGCTGGAGGACCTCAGGCCACACCCCCTGCCCAGCACCAGGCCAGGGGACCTGAGGCTGCACCTCTCTGCCTGGTGGGGCTTGACAGGGGACCTTAGGCCATGCTCCCCACCCAGCGGGGCTTGACGGGGGACCTCAAGGCATGCCCCCCGCCCCGGTCTGGGCTGGGGGACCTCAGGCCATGTCCCCCATCCTGGCGCCGAGCCAGGGGACCTGAGACTACATCCCCTGCCCGGCAGGGCTTGACAAGGGTGGGACTGGCCAGGTCTGGATCTAGCCCAATGGGGGTGGGGGCCGGCCGGGTCTGGGTCTCATGTGATTTTGAAGCACATGTGGGTGGGCGGGGACTTGACTCTGGGTCCCATGGTACACCCCAGACTCGGACAGGAGGAAAGTTTTCATATACATTTTACTAATTTTCTTTCATCTCGGACACTTCTATTATAAAGAAAGGGCAAATAGCAATATTAAATTATTTCCTCTAATTAATGCCCTTTTAATGTGCATGAATTTCGTGCACCGGGCCATTAGTATATAATAAAATTGACCATTCTGACCATTTTTAAGTGCACGGTTCAATGGCATTAGGTACATCCACAATGTTGTACAACCATTTCTACTGTCTATTTCCAAAACTTTTTATCACTCCAAACAGGAACTTGGTACCCAATAAGTCCTAACTCCCCAGTGTCCACTCCCCTAACCCCTAATTTACCTTCTGTCTATGAATTTGCCAATTCTGAATATTTTATGTAAGTGGAATCATACAATATTTACCCTTTGTGTCTGCCTTATTTTGCCTAACAATTTTTCAAAGTTCATCTATAATTTAGCATTGATCAGGACTCCACTCCTTTTTAAGGCTGAATGACATTCCATCACAGATATATATCACATTTTGCTTATTTGGATGGCTTCTAACTTTTGGCTATTGTGATTAATGTTGCTATGAATATTGGCATACACGTGAGTCCCTGCTTTCAATTCTTTGAATAAACTTAGAAGTAAAACTGCTTGATCATATGGTAATTTTATGTTTAACTTTTTGAGGAACCAACATATTGCTTTCCACAGAGGCTGCACCATTTTATATTGCATTTAAATTTCTCCACATCCTCACTGACACTTGTGATTTTCTGGACTTTGAAAAAAATAGCGATTGTAGTAGGTGTGATAGGTTGTTTTTTGTAAGAGCAGATCAATGAGGTAAGACATGGCTTGTTCACCAGAGCCTCACAGGTGCACATGGGTGGACGAAGTGTCGCCTTGCTGAGTGACTGACTGAATGAATGGGCCTCCTGTTTACAGCAATGATCACTCCCTTGGACTTGACGTCCTGCCTAAGTCTTCCCTGGCTCTCATGCTGAGAGGATCTGGAACTCACTCGCACAAGGAGGCCCCACTCCATAAAAGAAACCCAGGGAGCAACTGAGTTCACAAGTATATCCGGACTTCAGCTGAGGGACCGTCTGTATCATTTCTGCATTTTTTTAAAATATATTTTTATTAATTTTTTACAGAGAGGAAGGGAGAGGGATAGAGAGTTAGAAACATCGATGAGAGAGAAACATCGACCAGCTGCCTCCTGCACACCCCTCACTGGGGATGTGCCCGCAACCAAGGTACATGCCCTTGACCAGAATCGAACTTGGGACCCTTCAGTTCGCAGGCCGACGCTCTATCCACTGAGCCACACTGGTTAGGGCCATTTCTGCATTTGTTTCTGCACGTAGGAATGAGTAAAACCTGATGCTTTAGAATCAAGGAAGCCTAGCTGGTAGCACCTCAAAAGAAAGCAAAGCTGTGGGTCAAATGGACTGGCCTGAATCACAGCTCTACCTTTTGTCACATGTGTAACCACAGCAAACTAATTATCCTCCCTGCCTCAACTTGGACTTAATCCTATTCTTGTGAGGATTAAATGAAACAATAAGGAACACTTAGCATAGTGCCTGAAATAACATGAGTCCCAATAACAGTCAGCTCTTATTGTTACTATGGAGCCGCAGTATTAGTGCACAAACCCCAACAACCCCAACAACCCGCCCCTGGGAAAGCAGAGGGGGCTCCGTGAGAAGGGCACACCCGTCATGTATGTTCTCTCCTCGTGATCCTTCAGGCTGACCGCAAGGACTGAGGGTGCCTATCCAGACACAGCCAGGGCTGAGGACCAGGAAGTCAGCCTGGTTTCTTCTTGACCTTGTCCACCCATCTCTCCAAGCTCATTTTCGCAAGGGGTTTGGGGAGAGAGCAGGGCCACCACCACACAGCTCCCCTGCCGAGACTCAGAACCCACACCCAAGAGGTCAAAAAGATCCTTCAATGTATCAAAACCTACAGGTGGGCCTGGAGTTGGGTAGAGTTTCCAAAGAGAAGGTTGACTGACAAGCCAAAAATTCAGTAAGAACAGCAGGGGACTGTACCAGGAGGACCCAGGAGAAAACACGGCAGGAATGAGCTGCGAGGCCGGGCAGGGTGGTATTTCATGCTGGCAGCTCTGTAATTCTTATGTGCGTGGAAGGCAACAGCATTCAGCGTGGCCTGACAGGAAGCTTTGTGTTAGGCTGAAGCATATTGAGAATATCAAAGTCCCATGGGATGAAAAATAGCTCCTGGGCTCTATACTTCACCTGTAACTTAAAAGTTTTCTTGTACATGGAGACCCTCAAACCAAAAGCCAAGCCACTAGGGATGAAAGGAGGAGCATTACACAGCAGGACCCTGCCGGGGTGTGGGAGCCATGGCTGTGACCGGATAATAACAGTGGGTCCTATTTATTGAGCACCGTGTTAGGTGCTTCCCACACCTGTTGTCGGACTGACATGGTACAGCAGCACCGGGTGTTAGGGGTGTTAGTGCCATTTCATGGAGGAGAAAAATGTGAGCTTGTGCATGAATTTGTATACATACTGTCTGAGGAGAGAGAGAGAGAGAGAGAGAGAGAGAGAGAGAGAGAGAGAGAGAAAAAATCTGTGACTTAAGTATCACATATTAGGACGAACTCTAAAAAATTACTATTATTCAATCTTTTCTACCAACAAAAGTGACATTTCCATTAGATTCCATTTAATTTACTATAACACCTTCGATATAGTAAAAATTTATATTTAAATTTATATAAATTATATCATACATTAAAATATCCATATATTTAAAGTCCATATAAATTATGTCATACATAAATGTTATTTTCATGACTGATTGTACATGCTATCTATAAGTTATATACCGCCTAAGAGGCACAATGCTTGGTTGAGAATGTGGAGTCTTGAGTCTGACTGCACAGGAAACTTGGCTCTGCCACCCACTAGCTGTGGGACATTGAGTAAATCCTGTATACTCTCAGCGCCTTTGTTTTCCTTCTACAAAATGAGATAATAATAGCACCAACCTCATAGGAATGTTGTAAAAATTGAGAGAACACAAGCAATGTGCTACAACAGTGAGTGCCTGGCACACACTACCTCCCAGCAGCCATTGTGCCTGATCCTCTGCCTCATTCCTTGCAACAGCCTTTAGCAATAGCCAGTGCTACCTTGACTTCACAGCGAGAAGCCTGTGCACAGAGTCCGAGACTGGCCCGGGATTATACATCTAGTGAGAACGCACCAACAATTCCAACTCAGGTCTTTCCGAGTCTCAAAGCCTGCTGTTCCTTCAGAGCTGCCAGCTTCTCCTGGTGGTCTCTCTGCACCTTCCTTTACCTCCTGGTGGGAGGAAAGGTTGGGCAGGCTGACTTTATGGTTCCTTCCAGCATCACCATGCAAGGGGGCAGAATCAAAGCTTCAGCAGCAGAAAAACAGGATCCAATGCTTTCGGTTCCGCCAAACGCAGTTCCTTAGCCATGTGGCCAGAAGCATTTCTGTATTTAGGATTCCAATTTTTTTTTCTTTTCTGCTATTTCTTTCCAGAGTTCTCAGTACATTTCCCAATTAATCACTCCCACTTAATTTCCTAAAGCAATCACATCTTCCCCGCAGGCAAGCGGCCTGTCTCAGGCAGAAGCACACACACCAGCTGGCCCCTCGGCTACGTGGGAGTGTGTGAGCAGCCCTTGGACATAGACCAACGAGTGGCACAGACGTAGGAAAATGCAGCCGGGGAGCTACATTCAGAAGACGCTTTTCCCATCCGGGTGAATGTGGGTTTCCTGGTGAGCAAAAGGGCCACCGATTTGGTTCTTGGAGGAAACCCTAAGAGGCAGAAGATCTGACCCGAGCATCCCAGGAAGCAGGGAGTCTTCACCAGCAGGTACTCTGCGATGCAGGCAGGGCTATGCTGGCGAGGCCAGAAGGCCCAGGTTTTCTCCCAGCTTTGCTGCTTATTTTCTGTGGGAATTTGGCCAAGCCTTTCCTTTTGGTTAAGCCTCAGTTCTCCTATCTTTAAAATGAGAACAGTAATATATGCAACACAGTGTGGATGTGAGGAAAGAGCCACAAATGCAACAGCCTAGAGGAGCCAGGAAATCATATCAATGAGGTGAGCTGGGCTGAGCAAAAATAGCATGACACCCAATGGCAGCTGACACACATGTCAGTGTTGGAGTCACTAAGGGAGTGGTGGGGACTGTGGTGAAATGGAGACATACCTCATCTAAAAGCCAGTACATTTCTGCCACAGAGTCAAGCTGACCCCTGTTGCCAAATTTTCCAATTTCTGAAAAGGATTTTCAAAAATAGATTTTTATATGAATTTACCCAATCTTAAAATGTTGGCAAGAAACTGACATTAAAAAAAACACACAAAACTAATTATGTGAGCCAATACCACATGGGCCAAATAAAACATGTTGGAGGGCTGGATCTGGCCTCCTAGCCACTGGTTTGCAAACTCTGTCATTGTAAGTATTAATTGAGACAATGTAATACATAAAGCACTTAGCCATGCACATGACACATAATAAACACTCAATAAAGGATAGCCCTGGTTATTATTATTACCATTAACTTCACTGTAACTCAGAACCCTCAACTGTAACAATGGAGGTAAGGATTCCCAGTAGCTGTCTACCTCTCAGGCATATAAGAAAATCTCTGAGGGCACTACAGAGATTAACCACAGTGGATACACAACATTAATGCTCTTTATTAATTTAAACACACTTCATTGACATTGGGCTAGAGCAGTGGCTCTCAGCCACAGGTGATCTTTGTCCCCTGCCAGACATCTGGCAATGTCTGAGACATTTTTTGGTTGTCAGACTGAGGGGAATGGGGATGCAATCTAGTGTGTAGAGGTCTGGGATGCTGCTAAATATTTTAAAATGAACAGGTGGCCCCCTACAACAACAAAAATCCAGCCTCAAATGTCAATAGTAGTAAAGTAGAGAAACACTGGGCTAGGGGGAAGTTTCCCTTTGCATCCCCTTTATAGAAGAAAACTTTATAAAAATAGAGGTTGGATAGGTTCCTGCATAGTAAGATGTAGGAGAGGGGTAGGAAAGAGGGGTAAGAGGAGATGGGCAAGGGGAGAAGGGGGTCGACAGAGGAGAGAACCAGCATCTATAATTATCTCCTCTAAGAGGCTCAAGGCCCCACTTTTACTCTGCTTCCTATAGAATCTTCGCATTATTGTCTTAACAACTGTCACATCAACACATTTCCTTAAAAATTTATTTTGAACCTGCACCAATGGGAAAATGGGCTCTGGGGAAACTGAGGACTCAAGAGATGAACTGCTTGAGCCAACGTCACTCAGCAAGCTGCAGGGCAGATCTGGAGGAGAACCCTCATGGGTCCTGGTCCACATCCTTCATAAAGACATCACTCAAATTTGTTGTTGCCATGGCAATTATAAATCAATGTTGTCTATCCATTAAAGTAGTTACTCCATGGATGTGAAAGTAACTGCATTTTTGTGTATTCCATAATTCTGGCTACATTTATGATTGGCCTTCACCTCAAATGGTATAAGTAAGTGAGGTTATATTATACCGCAGTTGTCCTGCATCACTATGACTACCCCAAACAAAGAAAATTGTGCCAGAAGCAAAAGCAAGTGATTCTGGTTCACCTTAAGAGTGGAAATGAAAAAAAAAAAGAAAAAAAGAAAGGAAATGACAACAGAGTAGCCTTTATCAGTTCTACATCATGCCAACATTTTACATACTTATTTAATGTTCTCTGTAATTTGAAGAATGTCTTTAGGTCAGCTTTCTCAAACACTGCTGCACAGCAGAAATACCTGGGAGCCTTACAGAATCACAATACCCAGGAAGTACCCCACATCATTACATCAGAATGACCGCAGATGAAATCTCCCCAGGAGATTCCAATGTGCAGCCCAGTTTGAGAATCGGGGTTTCGGAACTCATTATCCCTGTTATACAATGAGGCTGACATCCTAAGAGAAAAATGAACTTGCCTAAGGGCATTCAGCTGGTGAATAGAAAAACTGTGATTCAAATCCGGGTCTGCCTTTCTCCAAGTGCCAGGCGTCATCTTTCTCATTATGCCACTTTCTCCCCAGAAGTTTGTTGTCTGTGGCTCTCTCAGAGTTGTTTAGTTCCAGGAAAGTTAACAGGGACCTCTGGATTCAATGGGAATCTTAAGAACAGGTCTGGGGAAATGGAACGTGGGCATGTCTGGTCATTTCACAAGTGCTTAGATGAAATGGTAAGCCATCAAGTCTGACCTCTTTGTCCCTCTGGTCAAGATTTCCAAGTTGAGGAAGAAAGCATCCAATCAACCCGACTTAGTTCGTGAGCCCATCCCTGGACTTGGAGAGGGTAAGGTCCCTGATCAAGTCCACCTGAATGTAGCCCATGGATGCGGAAGGTAATATTCTTCTAGGAAGGAGACTGAATTCTGGGCAACCAAAACATAACACATGTCCATGATAATGGAGGGGATGGACGGACGTATAAAGGCAAGAAGACATGACAGCCTCAGAGGCTTTTGGGAGATCTTAGTGGGGAGAAGAGGAGGAGCTCTAGTCAATGTTTCCTAACAGCCTCAGGTCCCACAAACTACCTAGAGAAACTAAGCCCGGTGTCCTGGCTTGGCCCCGCACAGACAAGGTTAGGATAGTTTGCCAAATCTGAGCCAGGAAAATAATGCTTTAAAAAAGGCAACAAGGACAACAGACACAAGGTCTGAGTTAGCATGCTTGCCTGTAGTTACACAGCGGAAAAAAAAAGAGGAGAGACTCAAAGAGGAGACGAGCCATGTGGATATCTGAGCAAAACGGTTACTCTGGGGTCAAAAGCCAACTGGGGTAATTAACACCCGCTTCCCATGTGTTCAAATGGAGTCCTGTCTGAAGCTGCTGGCCTGGGTCTGTGAGCGCATTTTCATGCGAGGCTCTTTATCCCAGGAGGGTGTCTTCTTAGATCTAGGCATCAACATACCCTAGTGTGCAGTGACTTGAGCAATTAGGCGACTGTGAGATATCAACATTAAGTAAATAATTGTTTGATGCATAAATTCATGGATGAATCGATATAAAAGAATTACAATTGTTAGCGGAGGCTACTCAGTTTATAGGTAAAGTCCCTACTGTGTGAGAGGGACTGAGCAAGACGCTTTACATGATGGGCTTTCCATCCTCACAATAACCCTAAAAGCACTTACTACTATCCCCATTTTACAGATGAAGACCCTAAGACTCAAAGAGATGAAAGGACTTAGCAGTCACAGAATAACAATGGGATTCGAACTAGGTGGACCAACGCTGGGCATCTTTGTGCTGACCACAGTGCCATGATGCCTCAGAATGTTCATTAGCATCAAGTGTGTACTGCGCATTTTGTCTGTATTAGCCCTAATTCTTAGAACAATCCTTGAGATGGGTTTTATTGTCTCTATTTTTTTTTTTTTTAAATAAGAAAACGGAGTCTAGAAAGACCAAGCAATTTGCCAAAGGGCACATTTTAAACACAAAATTTTTTGAATCTTTTGGCTTTGAAGCTGAGGGTCTATCCACCTATCCAATTCAACTTACTTTTTGAAAATGTGTTGACTTAGTGTTATTTTCACAGGCATTGCACTAAGCCACAGAGAAAGGCACAGCTCCTGCCATTCAGATGCTTTTACTCTAGTTAAAAGATGTGTTACACATCCCAGGAAATACAGATGACAGTTATATGGCTGCGCAGGTTTCAAAACATGATGGCACAACTATTCTCAGAATTGTGAGCCTCCCCTCCAGAAGTCCGACACCTCTAAGGCCACCATGCTGCACGCAAGCTCAAGCCACAGAGAGAGGTCACAGGGAGGCACTCCAGTCAACAGTCACAGTTGAGCTCAGCCTGCAAGTCAACCCAGCCTGGGCGCCAGACACGTGAATGAACAGCGTGCAGGTGATTTGAACACCCAGCCATTCAAGTCTCCCCCAGTCATTC
Source organism: Plecotus auritus (assembly GCF_963455305.1). Classification (NCBI taxonomy): domain Eukaryota; kingdom Metazoa; phylum Chordata; class Mammalia; order Chiroptera; family Vespertilionidae; genus Plecotus; species Plecotus auritus. The sequence continues at coordinate 7,918,120 of NC_137773.1, read as the reverse complement.
CCACAATCTTCAGCTGAAGCCTCAGATATCAGGGAGCAGAAGGAAGCCATCCCTACTGAGCCATATCCAAAATCCTGACCCAAAGAATCACGGAGCATAATAAAATCATCATTACTTTACAGCACTAAGTTTCGGGGTGATTTGCTAAGCAGGGATAGCTAATCAGAATAATGGTTTTTAGAGTGGTTATTTAATGTCAGGCACTGTCCTCTGAGCTTGACATCTATTACCTCATTGGACCCTCCCAGCAGCCCAATGAAGCAGGTTATTGTTAAAGAACATGCCCAAGATTGCTTAGCTTGTGATGCATTCAAGCCCAGGTCACACTAACTCCAGTATTGATTCTCTAAACTGCTCTGCTACAGAGGATGGGAAATTCTGTCTGTTCAGAAAGTCTACAAAGCCAGTCAGTTTTAAGATACACCAACTGCTATTTTTGAAACTAAACATCTTTTTCTTTCCTAATTTCAGAAGGCTTACTGTGGAGCTGAGCTAATTATTTAAGCCTTAATCAAGGACCAGCCCCTCCCTGAAGCAGCTGTCCTGGCCTCTCTATTGCCTCTAGCAAGTCTCTTGGGTTGGCTGAATGTTGGCTCAGGTCTAAACCCCAAATCCCAGCCCCCAGAAGTGAGGATGCATAGGGCTGAAAGGATCCTTGGAGATCTTCCAGTCTACTCCCCTCATCCTCTTTAAAGATGAGGAAACTGAGGCCCAGAGAGGTCAAGGGACTCGTCCAAGGTCACTCAGTATGTCAGAGGTACAGCCAGGTCTCCACATTCCCAGGCAAGTGTTCTCTCCACTACACCATGCTGCCGTTGCTAAAAATTCCCCAAGCTGCCTCCTCCAGCCCTCCTCTCCACAAAGCTGTTTCCCCCACACACAACTATACACAGTCACATTTGGCAGGAGGTGCTATCGGCCCCACTCTGCTCATGAAATGCTGTTTTGCAATGGGGCCTCTTTGTTCGTTAGCAACACAGACAAAGAAAACTGGAGTGCAGTCTTCTCGGAAGGAGATGTTTCCTGTTTTAGAGGCAGAAGAGAGCTTCCTGACTGACTAGGGCTCGAATCAGCATGCAGCTCCAGTCGGAGAGAACCCGGAGGAGATTTAAGTCTTTGCAAAATTTCTAGAACATATAAGGAGGACCCATAGCAGGAGGAAGCTTATGGGAAACATTTCAGAAAGTATGAACATGTATGCCTAACCACAGTGAGCAGCACACTGGTTATCATCATCAGTGTTTATGAAGGAGTTGGGGCGGGGGGAGCACTAGGGTCACTAAAACTTCCATGAAGAAAGTGGCCTCCCCATTTTCAATTCCTGCTCCAATCCTGGTTCCCAGTATTCTTTCCCTTAGAGTTGCCCTAATAGAGATCTTCCCATTCTAGACACTAAGTGAGCTACCTTGGTGCTGAGGGTTCTCAGGATATGATCCGCAATCAGAAATCACCCACTCTGGCTCCACATTAGTCTTCTTTACATACACTACATTTGGACCCTCTTCTTGTTTCCTGACCTCCCGGATTGGCAGACGTTTCTTATGTCTCTGAGAGATCTTTATTTAGGACCAAATGCTGTGAAAGAGGCTGAGAGGAAAGCAGGGGACACTTCTCACGAGAGCAGCTCACACCACAAAGCTGAGGACCCCTCCTCTTATGCTCTGAGACATTCATCTGTCCAGGTGTGCTGAGATCAGAGGGGAGGGGTAGACCAGATGATCTCCAGGGAGACCTCAGAAGCCCGAAAACATCTTTACTAGGGAAAAAGATGAGAGGGGGAGGGGCAGAACTGAGTTCCGTGCCAGAAATTCAGGACTTGCAAGCTGGCAGCGATGGAAAGAAATGTGCCAACGTCTAATAGGAGATGTAGTGCATGCGTTCCTCAGGGCTACTGCAAGCCGCACATCTTCCATTCCGAAAGACCAGGTGAATGCTGCCTGAATCACACCCTCCTGCATGCATCCATCACAGGTCTCCGGTCACAAGGTAAGAGCTCCAAAAAGAAACTGGGCCAAGTGACCATTCTCAGACCCTTCCCCTCCAAGCTGAGCTCCCCCACAGCCTACCCCACTCCTACGCAAACCAGTCCACACAGCCAATTTTAGTCCAAAGCCCCTTCCTGCATTTTCCCCTGTGGATGTTCCTGCCTGCTTAAAGCTAAGCGAGAATAATACGGGAATTAACACCATAGGGGAATAGTGTCCAGTAGTCTAGGTGTAGCTTATACAACCCAAGAGGGGAAGGCTGCCTCACAAAGGAGGCCTTGCATCTTGTGATGGCCTCTAAAGCGGCAGTGCTGTGTGTCCGTGTGTACGAAATGCTTCTCCAATAAGGTCGGTGCTCTACAGAGTTAGGATCCTAATAAAACACAGAACTGTGCTGTTTGCCAGCTTGCTTCGGAGACATACTTGAATGCTTTCTCAGAGACAATTGTTCTCAGAATAATATTTTCCCCATGAGTTCTTTTAAATTCTATTTGTACTATTTTTTAAAATGAGGTGTGAATTTTTCTACATATTTGTACCCACTGAATGGGCTGAGTGGGGCTTGCTTTCATCTGTGGTTCCTGAGGGCTTGGTGTTACATCCGTCATTGTTCTAGCATTTCCCCCGCCATCCCATAAGTCTCCTCTCTGAACCTAGCATGGTGGCCTTCAGCTTGTCAGTCATTTTGTTGGGAAGGTACAGCCCAGACTGATTTCCTGTTATTTTGAGCTGTTCTAATTATGAGGACATTTCTCTTGTTATTCATCATTGTTCTTGGGACATACTAGGACCAAATAGCTCCTTTAAATGACTCCATCCTTCATGGAACCCCTTATTTGGTTCTGCTTTCTCAGAAATTGATGCTTATTAATCAATAAATAATTATTAACTCATTTAGGCAAAAAGTCCACTAAACTCCACCTGGTTGGGTTGATGACATGGCTGGTGTGAAGCTATGTTTGCAGTTGTGAAAGATTCAACTTGGTAAGAGTTCGAAGACCTGGTGACTCTGAGCAAGGCTTTTGAACATCTAGTTTCCTTATCTGTAAATGCAAGATTCTAAAATGAACCCTGATCATCTTTCAGATACAGGATTTAGTGGTTAAAATCAGATATTATAAGTGGACTCATTAAGGTATTTGCATAGCACTAAATTTAGGAGGTATTTGTAGATATCTGATCTCATTTAAACACTGCATTAGTTCCATAAGAGAAGTGTCATTCCTACTATTCTAAAGGCTACAAATGAGACAACTGGGACTCAGAAAGATACTCCTGCAATGTCCCCCAGTTTTTAAAGAAATGGTGAAAATCAGGATTCTGCCTAGGTCTTCTTACTCATTTAAGGCTACATCAAAGTGTATTCCCCACTGGTCCCCATTAATACTACTTAGCAACCCCCACATCTAAAATAGTTTTCAACCTACATTCTAGAGTTGAGCAGAGGTGGGGGGAGGGGTGGGTGGGGAGGATGTCAGGAAAGTGCTAGACCGTCCGGAAACTTCTGCAACACATTTCGGAGCAGGACAGCTCTCCAACAAAATCATCGTCACGGAGCTTTCAACCACAGAACAACCTTTTCATTTCTCTACACGGGCTGCGGGGAGCTCAGGAGCATGCTGTACCTCATCATGCACAGAGTCCAGCCCTGGAGCACCTCTACACACCACCCTGGGCATCACACGAGGCTTCAGATGCCCGTGAGGATGAAGTCTGAAGTTGTTTTCAGGACTCGGCCAATAGGCTGGGAGTATCCAATTTTCAGTGAAGGGCTCTGCCACAAAAATCTTCCTGCAATCCAATCTCAGGACCTGAGGCTTAGGTGGTGAAAGTCCAAATTCAGTTACTGAGGCTATGTATGGAGCTACATGAAGGACAGGAGAGAGCAAGAAGCCAAGCTGAAAGGGTCAAGGCAGGGGTCACCTAGGGTCAAGGCAGGGGTCAGGGGCCACCTAGGCTCAAGGAGAGATGTGCAAAATGCAGAAGTCCGTGGTCAAGCCCACAAACCTCAGATGAGAAGCACTTCACGGACTCTACACCAGGCAGAGCAGCCTGAGTTAGGGCATACGCTAATTGTAGAGGACAGGGGAGCAAGGAGGAACTATGGGGCAGACAGGAACTAGGGAGGCTGAAAAACTCAAGAGGGAGTCAAGGTGGGTGGTTTAAATGTGCTGGCAGACTTTCAGGAACCACAACCCACACTGCTGCCAAACGGCAGAATGAACCAGGGGTCAGGAACCCAGACTGGCATTTCGGACAAGAGAAGAGGAGTCTGAGCCCACACAAGCAGTGATAAGCCATGAAGAGTGAAGCCACGTGAACTCCCACCAGGATGCACCTCACTTCCGTTCTGTTTCGGTAGGACCTGATCTCAGCCTGGGGGAGCCTGCAGGCCACAGCTGGGAAAGAGTGAGTGCTACATCTCACTGGAAGGAAGACAACTCCTGCCCAAAGTAAGCAGGCACTTGTGGAGGAAAATACTGGTCAAGCAGGTTCATCAGAACTGTTCTTGGAGGGTCTATCCCCTCAAATTCCAAAATTAAAAAAATAATAATAATTAGCCGCATAACCAGAGTGATATTGAACTACTATTCTGGATTCTGTTCCAAAGGCCTTTGTTAGATAAAACTTCCTAAAGTGTGGCTCTCATCATTTAAAATTGGGCTCATGCCCAATAGGTTCCATGTAACCGTGAACATTTGTGCATCTGTATCATGTTCCCATTTCTACCTATGCAAACCCTAGTCAAGCTCCAAGTCAAATACCACCTACTTCCCCATGATGGCTCTTTCACCAGATGTCCAGAACTGCGCATTGGCATTCCTCTCTAGATGCCTTGCATCGGACAGGTGCTTACTGATTCAGCTGGGACTCATTTTTCTCCCCTGGTTGTCCTTTGAAATGGAGTTTAAATGTCAGAGAAGGGCCTGACTTAAAAGACCTGAGAGGAATGACATGACCAGTGGTTGGAGCAGACCTGAGCCCGGCCTGACTGGATGAATGCTGATTCACCTGCTCCTAGCTAGGAAGTTCCTTCACCTCTCTTAGTACACTGAGGACAGCATGAGTTCCTGCCTTGCATGACTGCCAGATTAAGTGAGCCCATGCATGTAAAGTGTGAGCACAGTGCCAGGCACACAGAGGGGCTCACTAAGTGGTAGCTATGGTGATGGCGGTGGTTCTTTACAGAGATTTGGGAAGAGCCTCTAGGGCAGGGGTGGGCAAACTTTTTGACTCGAGGGCCACGATGGGTTCTTAAACTGGACCGGAGGGCCGGAACAAAAGCATGGATGGAGTGTTTGTCTGAACTAATATAAATTCAAAGTAAAGGAGCGGAGGGGAGAGCAAGAGAACTGGATAGAACAGCCGGATCCGGCCTGTGGGCCGTAGTTTGCCCACGGCTGCTCTAGGGCCTCAGTCTGTTATGCTTCATCCTCCCTCTCATTCAGTCCCAGCACTACTCAAGCAAATAAGCCCAGTGCCAATGGGCACCCAAGATGGTAGAGGAAATTACTGTGAGAAACTGAGGCTTCTCAGATGAGCTCTGCTGTTGACCGAAGGGCCCAATTTCTCAAACTAAAATATTTTTCAAGAGAGAATAGCACACATACACACCTACGTACACACACACACACACACACCTTATACTGGTAGGGCTTCTGGCATCAGCCCAATAGGTCAAGGATGAAGCTAAAATTATGATGGAAAAAGTATCATGAGAAACAAAGAGTTTATAGAAAATTCAGCAAACAGAGGAATTAAGCATTAATAGGAATTGATTCCAGAGAAAACAGGAACAGAACCCCAGGGAAAGAAGATGCTATGGGCCAATAAGACCTCGAGATTTTTGTCCATCCCAGCCAGAAAGAACAGGACAACATACTTATGGAATCCACACCCCAGACCATGGAGAGACTTGGAAAAAAGCAGAGAGGACTCTGTTGATGATGAGAACCTGGATAAAGATCCATAGAGCAAGCTCACTGAAATTGCAGAGGAAATGGGAAGAGGAGTGGTTAATATGCTGGATGAGAAACTCAAAATAGGAAGTGTTCCTGAAAAGCCGATGAAATGAAAGTATTTGCCAAAATTTAATTAGGAGAAATGCAAAGTGTTGCATTTAGACTCCAAAAAGTCAACTGCACAAGTCTGGGGTGGGGAAGATAGGGTCCACAGCAGGGAGGGCTGGGAGCCAGTGGGGGTGCAGTGAACAGCCTGGTTAAAATGAGCCACGCCAGGGGATGGCTGTCCAAAGTGAACACGTCCCTTGAAAACACATTGATGAAAGTCAAGATAGTGAGAGAGCGGACAGTCTCACTATAATATAGGCAAAGAAGATGGGGACCTATTTAGAGGAAGATAACTAGGAATGGGGAGAGAACCTATCTCAAGTCTAACAGAATAGTTGAGGTACTTCTAAAAATGTATGGGAGAAAAGAGAAGAGATGGATAGGTGGGTGGTGAGAAACACAACAGCAATATGATTTTTGAAATCCTATGATTTGGAAGAAGAATTATACTTGCTCGGTGTAACCACAAGCAGTTGCAGATAAGTTCAACCCCCAGACAAAGAAAAAAATATTCTTAGAACTGGTTTTAAAAATGGAATAAATTGCTTTAGGAAGAACTGAGTCCCTCACCACTGGATGTAATCAAAGGAGAATGGCCATTTTCTCCAAAATTATGTTGGTGGAAGAGCAACACCCACATGGTTGGAACTTGGACAGGAGAATCCCTTTCAACCCTGTCAATCACCTTTTTTCCAAAACAGGCTTTATCTTGAGCATTCTCTGGAGGGAAGACTACAGTCAATAAAATTATGATAGGAACACTTATGTACTGTGATTGAAGCAGTCAGTGTAAGTTCATTCAATACTCCCAGCACCCTATAAAGGGGGTATTATTTTTCCCATTTTACAAACGAGGAAACTGAGGTCACCCAGCTAGTAAGCGGTAAACCAGAACTGGAGCCCTGTCTGGGTCTGATTTACCCACAAATATCCTTTCCCCCTCCCTAATTCCCCATACTGAGGACCTTTAGTCACTCACCTCTCCACAAATGATACAGGAAAGAGCTGTATGGATACGATGCTGGCAACAGAACTACGAAGACCACAGTAGTGGGGAAGAGAGCACTTCCTGTGGCAGAGCTGCAATAGCAGTTGTTACAAAACACAACCCAGGTCTTGCGAACAGAGAATCAGAGGTTTCCTATTAAGTAGGAGCGCCTTCCACCTGGGCGAGGCTGATTTAAATTTCAGGCCGGAGAGTCCTGAACAATGGAGAGCCTTGAGAAGTCACCACCGCGCACCAGGCATGGCGCCCTCTGCCTCCCCCCCCCCACCCCCGCCACCCCCGCTCCGGGAATTAGTGGTGGTTCAGAAAAGCTTTCATGCCTTTTTTTTTGTTTTTGTTGTTGCTTTCCAGCGGTTCCAAAAAGGGTTAAGACCACCTTGCATAATGAGGGTGGAGCGTGCTAGTAAATGCAGCTGTTTCAAGTAAAAGCAGCCAGGGAGGCAGACCCGGGAAGTCAGGACAAGAGGGTATTTAGGGAAAGACAGGAGGAATGAACGCTGGAAAACAAAAAAGTCAGGGCCAAAAATTCCCTATGAAAATCCAATCCCCCCAAATAAATAAATAAACTGCATTCCTTATTTAAATATACCACAAAGCAGCATGCCCATGGCAAAGATAGAAACCACTTCAGCCTTAATCCCCTCTTTGTGGAAGGGAGGCCAACCTGGGCTTAGCGAGAGGAGAGGGAGGGAACCAGCTGGAGGATGTTGGGCACCACCTACGTGCGGGCGAGGAAATCACCTCCATGGGACACATTTAGAGTGGGCATCTCAAACCTTCCAGCTGGGTGGGGCCCCGGCCGTGGCCACCATCATTAAGAGCTTGTGGGGAACTATGTGCCAGGCACTGTGTGAAGCACTTCCTGTACATTATTTCAGTTAATCCTCCCCAAGAGGAACGCTTGCCATGCACACTTTACAAGAAAGAAAAAGGAACCGGAGCTGAGGAGGCACTGCACTCCGCAAGGTGCTGAGCACATTACTCCATCACCTGGGGCCACATGCACTACATGCCACGGGGCCAGTGCAATTATCATCCTTGTATCGCAGGTGTGCACATTGCACATGTGGAACAAGGGCATTAAATAGCTTGCAGCCAAGAGTGGAGTAACGGCCCAGGGTACAACGGCAAAGACATACCAGAGCCAGAATTCAAACCAGAATGCTGACAATCTCCAAGAGCCCACTCCCGAAACCCTAGGCACTGGGCTCGGAAATCTTCTTGCCTCGGCCTTTTTATTTTACTGTATTTTTAAATTTTTTTTATCCTCACCTGAGGATATTTTTTTAATGATTTTTAGAGAGAGTGGAAGAGAGAGGGCAAGACAGAGAGAAATATCGATGTGAGAGAAACACATCAATTGGTTGCCTCCTGCACACACCCGACCAGGGCCAGGGCTGGGAGGAGCCTGCAACCAAGGAACCTGCCCTTAACCGGAATCGAACCAGGGATCCTTCCGTCTCTAGGCTGACACTCCATCCACTGAGCCAAACCAACTAGGGCTACCTCGGCCCTTTTAGTTGACCAAATCGATTCCACAACTCTCAGACCCATCATTCACACTTTCCAGGGGAGAAAAAACTCTGTGACAACAAACAGAACTGGAGAGAAACAATATGATAATCAAAATGGCAAAAGTACAGAAATAATGTAAGACCCAGATGATCAGCAAAAGCAACACTTAATAATGATCCTACAATTTCATCAATTAATGGAAGAAGAGCAGCAATCAAAAACTACAGAGAGTGCAGGATGATGCTGACGAGTTCCTGATTAGAAGGTGATATGATTTAAGTGTTCAGGGTTTCTAGCTCTTTCCACGGGAATGTGCACAGTAGGAGTTTTGTAAGGTTGCTAAGCAATGCCTGGCAACCAGACACTGGGTGAATCACTCATTAGGAATCTTTGATAACTCTAGTAAGGGAATAATTTTAGTTCACGAGAGTCAAATTTCAGAAACCCTTAACAACTCATGAGTTACAATGACTAGTAAGTTGTCTTTAACCATGCATAAAAATACAAATCTATAATTGCCCATTTTTCATTGTAACAACTAAAAAGAGACATTTTTTTAGAGAAATCATTCACTTAGTCGACACATATTTGTTGAAAACCTACTATGTGCCAGGGACTTGTTCTAGACACTAGAACAGACATTACCGAACCATAAATGGAAAACCATTAATGCTATTCTAGAAATTCTATGAGGAAAACGAGGCTCAGAGAGGTAAAGCAATCTGTTCAGAGTTGCAAAGCACTGTGCTTCCCTGAAAGGCCACCTGGCCGTGTTTGGCTCAGAGAAGCCCCGTGATTCACCAGCTTGCCCCTGGCCCTCTGAGCAGTCTCTGAGGGCTGAGAATGCCAGGACACAGGGCTTGGCTGTTGAGCATCTTGGAAAGTCTCCCACTTGACCTGGGGACCTCTGTGGTCAAGTGAGGGAAAGCCTATGACACAGTGTGGGTTTTTATTGGACCCAACCACTGGCGAAGCTTGCCGTCATCTGGAGTGATGGAGAAAATTAAGTTACCACATTCTCACGTTTCAGCCTTTCGCCCGTTTTCCTTCGCAAACAGGAAATGTTTATTTAAATACGGCAGTCTCCAGCATGTTCCGGAGCCAAGTGCAAAACCAAAGATGTCCACTCTTGCCCCGCTCAACTGTTCAGGCCACCACCTCGCTGTGGGTGCGAAGAGGGCCTCTGCCTGCCTTTAGGCAGGACGGGGAGAGGGGGCCCCACGTGAGAGTTCATTTTCATCTGTCTCCTCTTTTCCAGGCCGAGATTGTGGTTGGAGAAGAATTACATCTGTGGGCTCCTTTTGTGCTCAGAAGGGTAAATGCAACATCTGTTTACTCTGTGCTCCATGGTAAATGTTTTGTTTCAGGCACAACCATTCACTTCCTCTCCTCCTGTCCTCTATCTTTGCTACACGGATAATAAATTACACTGAATTCTCCGCTGCGTTTATTTAACTTTCTTGTGGGTGTCACCTCCTCGTTGAGGGGGAAAAATTGTCAGTAGTTTTTAAACGACAAAGAGTTTCTCTTTCTGTGAGATGTACTGACATTAGGGAGAAGAAGCTGGAACATAGACCCCCAACTCTGATAGCAGCTTCATTACGAACAATTCAACAGGCCCCATTCCAGGCCTGAAGCAAAGTCCAAATGGTGACCACATTATCCTCACACAGGTTTTCTTTAATGGTGCACCACAAGCAGACACGGCCTCAGAATTAAAAAATGCCCAGAGAACAAAGCGTGATTGCATGCGCACGCGCGCGCGCGCACACACACACACACACACACACACACATACACACACACACACACACACATACACACACACACACACCCCTTCAGAAAAGCCTCTTTGGGAGGTAGAGCAGCAGGAATGAAGAAGGGAGAAGATGTTTCTTCTTTGTTATAAAGCACAGTGTAAACATGTGAGACCAGAAAATGAATTTTAGGAAGATCCCAAGCATCTGACAGCAATGCTGACAAAACATATACCCCATGCAAAACAGCCCTGAGAAGTCCAGAGGGCTCACTAAGGGACGTTTCCTTTCCCCCTCCTTTGCTTACATTCTTTAAGTTGAATTGCAGGCTTTTTTCTGTGTATGCAATGTTTTTATACACAGTTACTGGAATGCAGTAGATACTCAAGTAATGTTTGTGGAAGGAAGGAAGGAAGGAAGGAAAGAAGGAAGGAAGGAAGGAAGGAAGGAAGGAAGGAAGGAGAAACTTTTCTCTAAAGAAATCCTTTGCATAGACATGCCAAATATCTCCCCAAAAGTTTGCAGACTTAAAATGTTATATCTGAGTTGACTGAGAGTGAAGGGTGATGAAGGACTATGGGCAGGCTGCTCCTAACCCTTACATTCATCCTGACCTAGCTTGCTCCTAAAGGCTACCCCTTCTCCCCAGGAAGGTAGGCCCTAGAATGAGGCCAGCCTTGCCGCATCACCCCATTGCACCCCAAAGTGGCACCAGTGTCCAGAATCAAGGCAGCCAAGACTCATGTATTCCAAAGCACCTCCTACTCTGCCAATGCCTGCCAGTGACCATGACTCCAGCAGGGGCCCATGGAAATGCCAAGGACTCCAGTCTCCGCCCAACTCTTCCCAGTTGTAGAGCAGATGGGAGCCCCCAAGCCACCTGAGTCCTCTGGGGTGGGGTTCTCACTGCAGTCCTCCACCTATGAAGCTCATGAAGACATCCTATGTGTCAGGAGGAGATGGCCCACTCTCCTCTGTTTCCCAAAATGCAACACGATTTTGAAAATAGGGGAGATGTAGTCTCAAGACTCCCACAGGAGAGCTCAAGTCAATGTAAGCTAGCTGTTGTAACGCATATCTGAAGCAGCAGCAGTTGCCTATTCTAAGCCCCAAACCCAGTTAGAACCCTCCCAGGACACTTTGATTATAGATCTTGACCGAAACTGACTCTTTTCCAAGGAGGTCCAGCAGAGTAGTAGAGGTGTGGACTTGGGAACAAGATATGCTTGAATTTGAACACTTAACTAGCTACATGACTTTGAACAAATGACAAGATGGCTTAACTGTAAAGTGAAATAATGAGCATTACCAGTATTCTATATAATAAAAGACTAATATGCAAATCGACAGAATGGAGGAACGACACTATGACACGCACTGACCACTAGGGGGCAGATGCTCAAGGCAGGAGCTGCCCCCTGATGGTCAGTGTGCTCCCACAGGGGGAGCACGGCTCAGCCAGAAGCCCTGAGCCTCTCCCACCTCTGCAGCAGTGCTAAGGATGTCTGACTGCCAGCTTAGGCCCGCTCCGTGGGGAGCGGGCCTAAGCTGGCAGTCAGAAATGCCTCGAGGGCTCCCAGACCTGGCTGAGGGATGCCCACCCCCCAGTGCATGAATCTCATGCACCGGGCCTCTAGTAACTAATAGGACTGTTGTAGGGAGACAATGAGATAGTACATGCAAACAAACTGAGGCAAACATTAGCTACAGTTATTTTTTCACTAACTCATTTGGAGCTTTCAGGAAAGCTCCAGGGAAAAGGAAGGCAGTGTCTCCACCCAAGGATATATAAAGAGGAAGATTAGAAATGAGGTGGCAGGGGGTGATGACCAGGAATAACATGCTCTAGGACAATTCATCTCAGACTCAGCACCCTTCTCTTCCAGCCTAAAGTCAAGAAGGCAGAATGCATCTACCCCTAAGACATGTGGGGAAAGAGGATGGACAGAGAGCAAGTCACAGAGGAAGTCTACCACACCAGAGCAAACTCTCACCCACTTCTGGGCTGTGTTCCCAGGCCAGTTCCACCCTTTCTCCCCCCTTCCCTACTCCCCAAACTGCAGGCTAGGAAGAGCCCACCCTGAGTCCAAGTTTTGAATCTGGTCTGAGGATCAAAATGATAAATGTTTCCAAAACGTTGACATATGAAATGTAAATATTTGGTTGCACAATTGGGGTTAAAACGAGGGTCAATCCACCCCACTCTCCAAGTGCCTCTCCTCCCGCTGCCAAGCCCAGGACCTGAGGCTGAGTGCGGTTTATAAGATTATAGCGCTTGGTCTCATTTAAAGGGTTGTCAGCATTTCCATTCTCCTTCTCTGGCCCTTTAGGGTAGGCATTTATAAGCGAGCCATAAAAAATTCACCCTGACTGCAGCTTGGCATCTCCGAGGCTGAGCTCTGGGCAGGGCAGGGCGTGTTTTGCGAGCACCCTCTCTGAATTCGTTTGGTTCCTCAGAAGTTAGACCTTCACACACACTCTCAACTTTCCTCGCAAGGGCAGCCAGAGAGCGGCTGGCCCATTCTGATCTCCAACGGGGTCACAGTCTCGGGCCCTCACTTCTTCTCTCTGCGCCTGATGCCCCATCACCCTTTCTCCTCTGCCCCTCTGTAAGAAGCTCGGATCCCTTATCCTCACCCTAAGACCTCCTTGGCTGAAATGTTCTCTTCTCCGTCTCCTGCCAGCATTCTCCTTGGAAGCTGTCAGCGAGCCGTGTCTGCAGCCCTCACCCCTGGAGAGGTACTGCTCTTTGCCTATCGCAGACCGCTCTCCCCAGACCTGCCCAAAGCCACAGAACCCTGTCAGAGAGTGAAGGATCCCATCCAGAGGAGGATGAGAGCAGAGACTGCATACAGCTTGGCCACAGGAAAAGGCAGAATCTCACGCCTGGGGGCCTCTCTGTGGAACCCAGGTGGGTGGCCCGAGTGGGGCGGGGCAGGGGTACTCACAGGCGCTCGGCGTTGCGGGGGATGCCGCGAGGAACCGCCCGGAGGCCCAGCCCGTGGCAGTCCACGCTGGCGGCAGAGCAGGTACACTTGGTAGGGCAGGCGGCGGTGGGGCCCCCGCTCAGGACACTCGCCAGCGCCAAGGCCAGCGCCAGGCGGGCGCGCACGGTGGCGCCGGCCCCTGTCCGCCCGGGGGCCATGGTGTGCAGGGGCCCGCGCCCAGAGGAAGCTGCCTCCGTGGGGCAAGATGCGTAGAGCCCGGGGAGACGCGGGGGAGCACGGACGGCCTGGGGAGCAGGCGGTAGAGTTGGCTCGGAGGAGGAGCGAGCTCGGCGCTCAGGCGCACGGGGCGCAGGAGGAGCGGGGCGCGCCGGGGGAGAGAGAAGGCAGCAGCTCCATCGGTGGGGCCGATGCTGCCCCGCTGCGCATCGCTTGGAGTGCCCAGGTGCCGAGCGCCCCCTGGCCCCGCTGGCCCGCTGCCCGGGGTGCGGACCGGGTCGGGGACCTGGAGCGGCAGCGCAGTGGGGCACAGTGCCCGAGGAGGTCCTCCTTGGAGCTGGGCTCGAGAAGCCGGCAGTGGCGGCCTGGGCACAGGGCAGCCGGGTGAGCTGGCCGGCGCTTGCTCTCTCCATTCACTGAGCAGGGCAGACACCAGAGACGCGGGCCCACCCCTCCCGCCCCCCACAAAAAACGCCAGCTCCGCCTCCCATTGGCTGCGCTGCGCGTCATGTTGACTAAGTTGAGAACTTTGCTAGAGCAACCGAAGCCCAGAGGGAGGGGGCAGCAGAGGAGGGAGAAGGAAGGAAAGGAAAGGGTCTGGGCCAGCCCGGCCCCAGAACTGGGACTCATTCACCAAGGACAAACCAGGCTGGTGGCGCTTTTTCTTTACTCTGGCACTGAGCTAGGCACTCTGCTCATATTTTTTCTTTCAGCCTCAACGCCGTCCTGGCAAGGGGGCATTAAGTACCCCATTTTATAGATGTAAAAAAAAAAGCTCAGAGAAGTGACGTGACTTGCCAGAGGTCACACAGCTACTAGGAACCCCAAACCGCTGCACTCTCTAAGTCACCCATTTTTACATCACAGTCCATCAAAGCTGCATCGCTACCACATCAGCAAAGATCCTCAAAGATCCCACCTAATCTTGACAAAGATCCACAACTTATTCCTAAAGGACCAACTATATTGACACGAATGCACTCCGCAGCCACACATGTCACAGAATATGGCTGTCCGTGTTGTTCAGGTCGCTGATGACAAACCCTACCCCCGCGCCTGCCCTGCTTTGCCCAGACCCAGTGCCTGCTGTGCTGCTAAGAGTAGTGATGCTGCCTCCATAGTCCTTGTATGTCTGCAAGGTGACCCTGGGCCAACCATGCCACCTCTGGGGCGTCCTTTCCTCAAAGAAAGGGGGCCACAGCGCGGTGCCCACCTCACTGGGTAGTGTGGGGCACCAAAGAAGAGAAAGTGTTTTTGCAAAACAGCCATTCACAGAGGAGACAGCACCTCTACCCCCAGCGCCTTCCCACTTCAGTGCCTGCTCTGAATTGGCCAGGTCTGAGCTTTTCCAGATGCCTGTGGGGAGGAGCTCATGTGTTAGAGGCTCCATAAATACTCGTAGGAATGATTTTGTTTGTTTGTTTGCAGGCAGAGAGCAGGAACTGGAGGAAGTATTGCCCAGACTTCCTTGGGGTCTGCTCACACTGGAAAAGTCTGAGTGAGCCCTGCTCGTCCACACATTCACACATACACACACATGCTTACAAACACTCGGGCTCACACTCATACTCAATCACACACACACAGGCACATGCATTCTCAGAACACAAACACAGTATCACATGTACCAACGACGAAAACGACGCCACTGGGAACTCTTTCCTTTTCTTTCATAGAAATGCTACTCTGATTCCTTCTACCTCATTTTCCTTAAGGAAACTTTCAATTATTTGACCACATCTTGTGAATATATAGTAGAGGTGCAGATTTTATTTTATTGTACTTAGCAGATTTTCAAAGTCTTAGTTCCAGGCACCTAATTGTACATATGTGCACACACATATACACACATGCACACTTCAGCCTCCATCATTCATAAACACATTAGGTGCAATTTACAGCTGTTATTCTTGGGAACAGCTTTCCTTACAGATGCTGTTGTGATCGCCCTCTGGTGGCCATAGAGGTCTTTGGGTCTCTGGTCCTTGGGGTGACTTCAGCATTTAAGAACTCTAACCATCCTTTCCTCTGAAGCTTTCCTCCAAACCTTGAACCAATTTAGTACCAGGTCTGAGGCAGACGAGAGAGCTGGGCAAAGGCCCAAGGGCACACAAGCATCTCAGACAGTCTGGAGCAGAAAAGAGTAGGGTTTTCTTTGTTTTCCCAAATGCACACTAGAGCATGTTCTGAATCCCTTCAGGCTGGGCCTGGGTCTGTGCTCTGAACAGTGGGGAGGAGGAAGCTGTGTTTCCATTTAAACTGCTGGGGGTTTCATGAGCCACTATACCTTTAGGTGACTTCATAGGCATTGAAACATGCTTTTCCCTGGGAGAACAGAGTACAGGGGTCAATCATCCCCAAGGAAGAGGCAAGTGTAAGAAACAGGAAGTATACAGGACACTGGCTCCACAGGATCAGGGATTGTTTGGGCTGGAACAACCTCAGAAATCACCTAACCCAGCATTTCTGCAAGTGCATTCTGACAACTACTAGTTCTGTGTGTTTCTTCATGGGTTCATCATGGGGTGGGGGTCGTTTCCTAGGGCAAAAAATAGAAATGCTGCTCACTTTCACCTGTCTCAGAGATTTGCCTCACAGATGAGTGAATTTAAGACCCCAAGAAGTACTGTGGTAAGAAGATTGGATTAAGATGTGTTTATCCTGTTTTCCAGGATAGCTGACCCCTTTACATGTAAACTTAAAATCATTCAAATCTGTATGAACTAACAGGGAAACGGAGTCTCAGAGAGGGGAGAAGTCTGGGTAAATCCTTGGGAAGTCAGGCTGTTGGGTCAGATTTTTTTTTTTTTTTATGTCTAAGTGTCAAAGATGTTTTTACACTCTGTGATGTGATTTTTTTCAGAGTTCCACAGAAGCCTCCAGAACCAACTTTCAGATTTTTCTCTTTTTCCCTCATAGGTTTCTCAAAGCAAACTGCCCACCCATTCCCTCTAGATAACCCCCTTCAAACTCCTCTACCTGTTTTCTGTGCCTTAGTAAAAGGCACCATCATTCACAGGCCAGAGAATAACTAGTTGAAGTTAAAAAGGCCTTTGGGTGGCATACAAAATTTATAAGGGGAAAAATGAAGAAGGACACTTTAAAAAAGATAAGAATCAAGGTAGGATCTAGGTGTCAAGACCAAGATTTCCAAATTCCCAGGAGGGAAAGACTGATTGGCCTGACTTAGGCCACATGATCACTGTCTTGGCCAGAGAAGAACCTATGGGTGACAGTTCCATGGAAACGACACTCAGCTGCCAGGTAGGAGCAGTGCTCTCAAAGGAAAACTGGGGAGCTGTCAGCTAAAAAAGCAGGGGGGTGAGAACGCAAAACAGCACCAAAGCACCTCTCCTCTGTCTCACACCACAGCCATGCAGTTCCCGAGCCCTGTCAGTTCTCCCCATCACTGTCTCTAGAGTTTGTCCCTCTTCATTTTGTTCAGATTGTTCAGATTTGCATGCCTAGCCATTGCTCACATGGCACCCACATCCATTCTCTAACTTTGTTCCACCAAGCCATCCTTACTCTAATGATCGAAGGATTTTTTTTCCTAAAATGCAAACCTGGACAATGTAATCCTGAACTTGGAAGTAGATTTCTGCCCGTACCACCTCATCTCCAATCAGTCTCTGACACCACTCAGCATCTCTCCTGGATCATCGTTCTCTGCTCTTTCCTATCTGGTGAGCCCAGACTCAGTTTAGCTGGCCATTTCTCCAGGAAATCTCACTGGTCCAGACTCTCGAATCCTCAAGGGCAGTGGCTCTATCCAATCCATTCACTCCACCATTTTATTATAAACACTTCAAGCATACAGAGATGTCTAATCCATTTTTGCATGCCTGATACCTAGAGGTACAAATAAATCTTTAATGATTGATGAATGAATAAATGAACAAATATGTGAATGAATAATCTTCCTAGTCAGCTAGCTTATTTGACACTAGAGGCCTGGTGCACGAAATTCGTGTACAGGTAGGGTCCCTAGGCCTGGCTGGCGATCAAGGCCGATCTGTGGGGCGACTGGCGGGGCAATCAGGGGGCCCCCTCAGGCACCTGCCTTGGTGCTGCCTGCCAGCTGGCCCACCCTCAGATCACCCTGCCACTGCCAGTCGCCACCCTCTGTGGGGCAACCTCACTGGCACCTGCCTTGAGGCCTGCAGGCTGGGGGCAGCTCCTGCATTGAGCGTCTGTCCCCTGGTGGTCAGTGCATGTCGTAGAGACCGGTTGTCCGCTGTTTGGTCGATTTGCATATTATGCTTTTATTATATAGGATTCTCTTGCAGTTTTACTTATTTTGATGAGTGTTATTTGATCTTTTGGAGGAAGAGGAGAAGATTACATTCTTCCAGAATTTCTGGGATGGGCGGTTGAAAATTATACCCCCCCCCCACTCCTTTCTGATTGTTTGCTACCACCCCATTGACAGTTTCCATTTGTGCTGGTCATTCTCTGGTAGATTGTCCAGGTCACTCTCTGACCACTGTCACCCTACTTATTCCATAGGAGGCTGACCTCTACGGGCTGCATCACCTGCCCTCCTTTGGGTCTGGCCACGTGGGGAACTAGCTCAGAGAGCTGGAGAAGAGGCCAGGACTTCCCCCAAAGGATAGCAGTTCGACAGTGGTTTACTTCCTCTACTGAAGGTCATAGTTCATGTCCTCCAGGTATTATTCCCACCCCCTTATCTCTATAGAGGGTAGGAGAAGGCACAGCTTCCCACTGTTGCTAAACCTGGGGTAGTCCCCCACCCCTTATTGATTCCTTAATCCTGACTCGCTTTTCTAAATAGTACCTTTACTAACTTTCTTCATTTACTCCTTTCAGTTATGTCATCTGTTTCCTATTAGGGACCCTGAAACTGGTACATTACTTCATGGAGCCACTGAGGCAGATCTTGGAGGAGCAGGTGAACAGGGAGGGAGTGGAGGGAGAATCCATGAAAACTCCAATTTGGGATTAAAACTGTGATCTCTATTAAATCCTCCTGGGAGAGAGAATAACTCATGTACATGAATTTTTAGGTCATTTCTGGAGATCAGGATTAAGGGAAAGGTACCATTAGTTGTACCTGGGAGGCAATTTTTTAAAATGCAAATTGCTTCTTTCTTTCTCCCTTGAGAATGAAGGAAATAATAAAGGTTTACTGCCAGTTAAACTATTGAGCTTCCTCAAGGAGCAGGATCTACTCTGACTAGATAAATATTTGAGGAATTAACACACAATTTTAAATATATAACTGATCCTGGAGAAGAAGATAGAGCCACAGAACTTTCCAAAATACAGATCCACCTATAACGGACAAGCATTACTTGGTCTTCACTCCAACCATGTAACTGTGGTTCAGAACTTGCTTATTTTTATATGATCTTGCCAGATGTGGGGTCAGGCTCCTGGTCCTCAGTGCCAGAGTGCTGACCTGAGAGGCCTGGCAGACAGGTAAGTGCAGTCATGGGCTTCTCCAAATTATGCAATGAAGATTTGTCTCATATTTGAGCAAAGCAAGAACTATCACTGGGGAAATGGCTCTCTAATTTGAGGAATATTAATCACCTAATTAACCAGAACACCTGTTCATAAAACTCACTCCACCCAGGGAACTAAATTAAACAAAGTGTGAGGATGTGCCACACAGACTTGGTGGTGGCATCTGCATTCTTGGCTGGCCTCTTTGGCACTGGGCTTCACAAAACTCTCTAGCCAGCTGTTAGGCTTGACAGAAACTTCAGAATGTCAGACTTGTTTTGCAAGCAATGATTAGTGCAAACTCAGAAAATTCCTCTTGCAACTCCATGGATGCCCCTGATGTGCTTGGGTATGTTCTGAGTGTTTTACATACAGTAATTCTCTAATCCTCACAACAACCAAATGAAGAAGTCCCCTACTGTGGCTAAAGTTGGCTGAATGCTCACAGATCCAATTTCTTCTTCCTGGATACAGAGGAAGACTACATTTCCCAGCGTCCCTTGCAATTAGGTTGGGGCCATGTGCCTCATTTTGACCAATGAAGTATGTGCAGAAGTGATGCATGCCACTTTCAGACTTGGTCTTACATAATCAGGCAAGCCTTTCTTTTTTTGGCTGGACAAATACAGGGTAGCCAGTGAAGGACCAGAAAGTGCCCTGAGATAATGGTAATGCAACAGACAGGAAGACACTAGCATTCCTGAATCAACACATAGAAGGCAGTGGCCAAACTTAAACTCACCATTGAGATTTGGGGGTTGTTTATTATAGCCATTAGCATAAATTACCCAGGCTGATATATCAGTGTAATCTTGGCAATTATGTTTTCCCAAATCACAAGGGACCAACCTTGTGGAAAGCTACTATTCTATGTGGTATGATTTCAGAAACAATAGGAAATTCTCCCCTCCCCCAAATAATACCTCTTCCTATTGAGAAAATGCTTTTAATCAGTAACCCTCATTATCTTCCCTTAATTTATTTCTTATTTATTCATTCAACATATATTTACTTCCTAGGTACAGGTAATGTTATGCATGATGCAATGAAACAAAGTAAATGATTGCACTCTCATGGAGTGCAGCTGATATATAATAATTAAACAAGAAAGTAAATATATAATTACTAATTATAAAGTTTTGGGAAGGGAATTAACAAGGTGATGGGATAAAGACTAATTGTGTCTGGCAAAGTTTCAAAAAAGTGGTCGGGGAAAAAACTTAAAAGATAAGAAGCTAGCAATGATGTAATAAGGGATGGAATCAGTAGGTCACCAATCCAAGAGACAAAGCAGCATATGCACAGATCCTACAGTATAAGTGGGCTAGTTGGAGGAACATAAAGAAGGGAGGGCACTATGGGTGAATCCTAGAACAGGAGGGGTACCTGTTCTGGGAAGGTGAGAATTATTTCTCCTTCACTGTTTTATTGACCCCAGTCTATGTGAAATGTTACAATGAGTGATATTACTGCTTTGATTTGTATACGAAGAGAAACCTAAACTCTTGGATTAATCTGACCTAACATCAATTCTATTGCAGTTCCAGGGGTTTTTGCATACAAGGGGGCTGGTAAACTAATTAGGAAATTCATATTAAAGCTATCTGTATAGGCAGCAGACCTTTTTTTTTTTCACAGCTTTTAAATTTTTCAAATTAAAGCCAGAAATTTGTCAGATCATATTTAAAAAAGTAATACCCACCTGGATGATAGCTATAGGAATTCCACTTTAAACAAAAAGACACAAAGAGGATAAAAGTAAAAGTATGGAAAAAGAATACAGCAAGAAAACACTAGTCAAAGAAAGTTAGAGTGGCTATAATAGCATTAAACAGAGTAGATTAAAAATATGCATTATTTCTCTGGATAAAAAAGGGACATTTCATAATTATAAAGGGGTCAATTCACCAAGAAGACAGAAAAATCCTAAATATGAATGCACCCAACAACAGAGCTTCAAAATACATGAAAACAAAACCTAGTAGAACTAAATGAAGAAATAGACCACTCACAGTTATAGTTTGAGGTATCCACACTCTTATCTCAGTAATTGCTAGAACAGGCAGACAACAAATCACTAAGGATATATTAGACACTTGAACAACACTAACAATCAAATAAGCCTAATTGACATTGAGAGAACTCTCCAGCCAACAGTGGCAGAATACACATTGTTTTCAAGTCCTCTTGAAATATTCAACAAGATAAACTCTAGTGTGGACTATAAAGCAAGGTACAATAATTTTTAAAGGATTCCAATTATATGAAAATATTTATTTGGCCATAACAGAATTAAACTAGGAATCACAGACACAGGGATATGTGGAAAATAATTTAAAATGTTGAAAATCAAACATCATTCTTATAAATAAACCATGGTGAAAGAAGAAATCACAAGAGAAATTAGAAAATATTTTGAAGTAAATTAATCTGAAAACACAAATTATGAACATTAATGGAATGAAGCAGTGTTTAGAGGGAACATTTTGTCACTAAATGCTTATATTACCAAAGAATGGAGGTTGAAAATCAATAACCTAAGATTCCACTTTTAAAAACTAGATAAAGAAGAACATGTCAAACCCAAAGTAAATAAAAGGAAGGAAATTATTAAATAAAGAGCAGAAATCACTAAAATTGAAACAGGAATGCAATGGAGAAAAACCAATGAAACCAAAATTGTTTCTTTGAAAAGATAAATAAAATAGAAAAAATACTTTAAAAATAATATTTATTTAAAAAGAGAGAAGACAGCCCTAGCTAGTTTGCCTCAGTGGATAGAGTGTCAGCCGGTGGACTGAAGGGTCAAGGGTGCATGCCTGGGTTGTGGGCTCGATCCCCAGTGTGTGTGTGTGGGGGGGGGGCATGCAGGAGGCAGCCCATCAATGATTCTCTCTCATCATTGATGTTTCAATCTCTCTTTCCTTCTCCCTTTCTCTCTGAAATCAATAAAATATATTAAAAAATAAAAGAGAGAAGATATAAATTATCAATATTAGGTATGAAATAGGGGATATTTCTATATAGCCAACTAATATTAAAAGAATAATAATAGACTATTATGAAAAGCTTTATGCCGAACATTTGATAACTAGAGGCCTGGTGCACGAAATTCGTGCACGGGAGTGTGTGTCCCTCAGCTCAGCCTGCACCCTCTTCAATCTGGGACCCCTCAAGGGATGTCCGACTGCCCATTTAGGATCGGGCCTAAACAGGCAGTCGAACATCCCTCTCACAATCCAGGACTGCTGGCTCCCAACTGCTTGCCTGCCTGCCTTCCTGATTGCCCCTAACTGCTTCTGCCTGCCAGCCTGATCACCCCCTAACCACTTCCCTGCCAGCCTGATTGATGCCTAACTTCTCCCCTGCCAGCCTGATTGCCCCTAACTGCCCTCCCCTGCAGGCCTGGTCACCCCTAACTGCCCTCCCCTGCAGGCCTGGTACCCCCCAACTGCCCTCCCCTACAGGCCTAGTCACCCCTAACTGCTCTCCCCTGCAGGCCTGGTACCCCCTACTGCCCTCCCCTTCAGGCCTGGTCCCTCCCAACTGCCCTCCCCTGCTGGCCATCTTGTGGCGGCCATCTTGTGTCCACATGGGGGCAGCCATCTTTGACCACATAGGGGCAGCTATCTTGTGTGTTGGAGTGACAGTCAATTTGCATATTACTCTTTTATTAGATAGGATATAGATGGCATAGACAAATTCCTTGGAAGATAACAATTACAAAAGCTCACTCAAGAATAAATAAATAGTCAAATTAGCCCTATTAAAAATTCAATTCATACTTTAAAAACCTTCCTATGAAGAGAACCCAGGTTAGATGGTTTCCCTGGCAAATATGACCAATTTTACACAGCCATAAAATAGAAAAAGAGAGAACACTTTCTAACTCACTAATTAGTTCAGAATTACTCTGATACCAAAACCAAAAACATTATTATTTTTTCCCTGTTTTTATTGTCTAAAGTTTTACATATGTCTCCTTTTTCCCCAACTGACCCCCCGCCCAAGCCATCCCACCCTGGGAAAGCCCCCACCACCCCAGCGTCTGTGTCCATTGTTTATGCTAATATGCATTCATACAAGTCCTTTGCTTGCTCTGTAACCCTTTCCTCTCTCCTCCCCTACCATTTGTCTCTAAATCAATCTACTCTTGTTCATCAAATTATATTGATCATTATATCCCACATATGAGTGAGATCATGTGATATTTATCTTTCTCCGATTGGATTATTTCACTTAGCATAATGCTCTCCAGTTCCATCCATGTTGTTGCAAATGGTAAAAGTTCCTTCTTTTTTATAGTGGCATAGTATTCCATTGTGTAGATGTACCAGTTTTTTAATCCACTCATCTGCTGACGGGCACTTAGGCTGTTTCTAAATCTTAGCTATTGTAAATTGTGCTGCTATGAACATAGGGGTGCATATATCCTTTCTGATTGGTGTTTCTGGTTTCTACATCCTTCCTAAATTTTAAAAATCTTTTACAAAATATAAAAAAATAAAATTCAGTAATAAACAAAAAGGATAATATATTATTATAAAGTATAATTTATACCAGGTATGAAAAGTTGGTTTAATACCTGAAAATTATTCCATGTTTTTTACTACATTAACAGAATAAAAAGAAAAAGCCTATGATCTTCTAGGTAGATACAGAAAAAGCATTTGGCAAATTTTCACATGTATTTGTGATACCAATTCTCATTAAACTATGAAAAAGCGGACCTTCTTCACCTTGATAAAGGACATCTACCAAAAGTAACAGTTAATAAATGATAAAAGAGTGAATGCTTTCCTGAAATCAGGAACAAGGCAAGGATGCCTGATTTCACCATTCATTTTCAACACAATACTAGAAGTCCTAGCCAATGTAGTAATATGAGAAAAGTAAAAAGACATACAGATTTTAAAGGAAGGCAGAAACTTCTATTTACAAATATGACCATATACATAGGAAATCCCAAAGAATCTACTTATAAGTTTAGTAAGGTTGCAGGATATATCGCCAATATATGAAAATCAATTGTTTTCTTATATATTATCAATGAATACATGGAAATAGAAATTACAAAAGCATTATCATTTACAACAGTATTAAAAACATGAAATACTTAAAGGCAAAACTAACTAAATATATGGGAGATTTAAATGCTGAAAAGGACAAAATGTTGATGAGATGAAACCAAGAGGACCTCATAAATAGATAGATGTAATTGTGCTCATTGATTGGAAAATTCATTATTGTTAAAATGTCAATTCTCCTCAAATTGATCTGTACATTCAGTGCAATCCCAATCAGATTCCCAGCATAAGTTTTTTTTTTTTTTTTTTTTTTTTTTTTTGTAGAAATTGACAGGGGAATTCAAAGGATTATATAGAAAAGGCTTATATATTTGATTCCGGTCAAGGGCACATACCTAGGTTGCAGGCTCCTCTTTAGCCCTGGCTCTGGTCGGGGCCCATGCAGGAGGCAACCAATCAATGTGTTTCTCTCACATTGATATTTCCCTCTCGCTTCCACTCTCTCTAAAAATCAATGGACTGATTGATGCTTCTCTGTCTCTAGATCTGTTTTTGTTCATCAGTTTATGATGTTCATTATATTCCACAAATGTGTGAGATCATGTGATATTTAGCATGGATCAGACCATCAAACCTCAGAGGGAAGGCATGGGAGGGTGGGGGGAAGGGGGAAAGATCAACCAAAGGACTTGTATGCATGCATTTAAGCATAATCAATGGACACAGACACTAGGAGCGTGAGAGCATGGGGGGAGTGTGGGGGGCAATGGGAGGATAAGGACATATATGTAATCCTTAATCAATAAAGAAAATAAATTAAAAAATAAATAAATAAATATCAATGGAAAAATATTCTCGGATGAGGATTAAAAAGATACTATAAAGACACAACAATCAAAACAGTGTAGTATTTGCAAAAAGAAAGACACATAGATCAAGGGAATAGAATCAAGAATTCAGAAATAGATCCACATATATAAGGTAATTGATTTTCTACCACAGTGCCAAGGTATTTCAATAAATGAAAGATAATGTTTTCATCAATGGGTGCTGGAACAAATGGCTATCTATATGCTAAGTAAGTAAATAACATTAACCCTTTTCCTGCACTCTATACAAAATTAGCCTGAATTGGTCCATAAAATCTTGGAAAAGACTAGAAGAAAATTATTTCGAACTTGGGTTAGACAAAGACTACTTAGATAGGGTCTATAAAGCATAGGCCAATACAGAAGAAAACTGAAAAGTTGAACTTAATCAAAATTTGAAAAAAAAATCTGTCATTTAAAAATATTTTAAAGAAAATAAAAAGATAAGTGACAAACTCATAAAGTTAGTGGTTTAAGACAACAAAAATTTCTTCACTTACAGATCAGAAGTCCAACATGAATCTCACTGGGCTAAGATCAAGGTGTTGGCAGGGCTGTATTTCTTTCTGGAGGTTCTAGAAGATAATCCCTTTTCAGCTTCCAGAGGCACCTACTTTCCTTGGCTCATGCCTGCCTTCTTTCAGTAACTTTCATCCGAATCCTTACTCTCCTAGTTCTCACTTCTGACTCCTTCTTCCACATTAAAGGACCCCTGTGATTACACTGGGCACACCCAGGTAAATCTTATTTTAAGGTCAGGTGATTTGCAATCTTAATTTTATCTGCAAACTTAATTTTCTTCGCCATGTAACCAACACATTCACAGATTTTGAAGATTAGGAAATGTACATCTTTGGGGAGCCATTACTCTGCGTAACACAAAGGATGTGCATATGTTCAGCTTTATTCTACTGTGTAACACTTTTCCAAAGTGTCTATACTAATTTAGACTCTAGAACAGTGGAGTAGAATTCCAAATGCTTGGTCTTTACCAAGGCTTATTTTTTTCACTTTGTTTTGTTGGTGTTATACTGGCAATCTCACTGAAATTTTAATTTCTATTTCCCCAATGACTAATGATGTTTAGCATCTTTTTCAGTGTTAACTGGATTTTGGAAAGCTTCTTTTTTGAAGTACTGACTTGAATCTTTTACCCATTTTTCTATTAGGTTTTTCTCTTTATCATTAATCTATTGGGGTTCCTTGGATATTATGGGTAGCAATCCTTGTCAAATATATGTACTGTAAATATTTTCTCCCACTCTGTGGCTTGCCTTTTCATTTTCATGGTGGTGCCTTTTGACAAATAGAGGTACTTAATTCTAAAATATACCAACTGTCTTTCACTGTTACTATTTTATGGTTATTCTATTTAAAAAATATTGCTTAAAGATATTTTCCATGTTTTCATTTAGAAACCGTATTTTTTTTAATATTTAGATGTACACTACTCTGGGATTTTTATATAATGTGAGGTATAAATCAAAATTCAATTTTCTCATATTGCTATCCAATTGATAAAAAATTAATTTGTTGCACAAACACTTCACCTCCTATTGCATTTCAGTTTCACTTCTGTCACAAAATAAGTAAACATATATGTGTATGTCTTCTATTGATTTTTAAATTTGAAATGCAATGCTTTTAATTTTTAAAACATCTGCCAATTTCTTTTACAAGTAGTATTTTCCCCAAATTTCAAAAATAGTACTCTATATTTCTGTAAAAATTACTTCAAATATTCAAAAGGTACTTTTTAATATAGTCTCTATCATATAGTTCCATTATTTCAGACTTGTGGAGCAGTAGTTCCCATTTTGTTATGTCAGCTGATCTCATAGTGGATTGCT
The DNA here is from genome assembly GCF_963455305.1 of Plecotus auritus. NCBI lineage: Eukaryota > Metazoa > Chordata > Mammalia > Chiroptera > Vespertilionidae > Plecotus > Plecotus auritus. The sequence goes on along the minus strand of NC_137773.1, from coordinate 7,891,408 downwards.
TCTCTATGTAGCTTTATTTTCTTGTATGCAACCTTCTTTTCGGTGAGCAGTGTGTGTGTGTGTGTGTGTGTGTGTGTGTGTGCGCGCGCGCGCGCGCGCGTGTGCGTGCACGCACACGCACACATGCAAAAAATATGCAAGATGACTTTGGGCTTAACACATAAGAGTTTATTTTTCTCTCATGCAAAGTCTGAAGCTGCCTTCAAAGCAGTGCTCCAGCAATCCAGCTGTTTCTATCCAGTGGCTAAACTGCCTCAAAATGCAGCTGCCACTGTCATTGAGGAATGAAGAAGGAAGAGTAGGAGATCTCATGCCTTCTTTTCTGTGCTTCAGTCTAGAAGTGACCTATGTCAACTTCCACTTACAGTCCATTGTTTAGAAATAAGTCACATGGCCCTAACTATAACTGGCCTGGAAATTGTGCGGGAGCACATGAATATTTGGTGAGCAGTAAACCTCTCTGCTGTTTAATCATACATATCCTTTTGCCCCTTTCTTCCCAGTTGTAGAAAACATTCAAGCCCTCCCTTCCCTCCAAGGGAAGCAACACAAATGTAGAATCAGTCATTTCATCCAGTTCAAGCTCCATCAGATCTGGACATGATCCCCTTTGCCTTGAGGACTATGAGCCAGAAAGACAAATATCCGCCCCTCTCCCCATCACAGTGGTTCAACACCAACAGGATTTCAGTGAACACATCCAGCCATTCATCAAGGGGACCAAGGGAGATGCACAGCAGTCACTTGTTGGCAGCAATGCTGGGCAGATGTTATGAGGGCCCACTTCAATGGGCATAGACATTTCTTGGTTATTATTTAGTTTCTTTAGGAATGTTATATAATATCAGATTCTTGGAAGGCTTATTTTTCAGTTAGCAGTGTCAGTAATTCTCCCTCATGGTTGACTACTTCTATCTTCTTGTGTATTTTGTAATTTTTGCTTGTGAATTGATCATCAGCAGGGATTTATGTGTGCATGAGTACTGTAGTCCATCATATGAAAGTATTTCTGGAAACTGCTTCAGGAAATTCACCAGTCCAGGGCTGCTTTTTTTCAAACATCAGTTTCTCAGTTGGAGATTTTTATGTCATAAGTAGGGTAAATTTAAACTCACATTCACCCAAGCACAAGGTTGGGGATTTGATTTCTCATGGGAAATTTCTGACTTCTCTGAGCCACAGGGCATTCAGTTAAAGACTTTCTTGTCCTTTTTTTCAATCTCATTGCCTCCCAGAGATAATGGGTATCCTAAAGATGGTCTGCATCCTTCCCATTTGTGTATTTTTACTTTAATTGTGTATCTAAAATAGTATATATTATTGAAATATATATACTATTTAAATATACGTTTAATATATACATTTAAAATTTATATGAATGCCATCATATTTGTGGTCATTCACTGCAACTTGTCCTCCCCCCCCAGTAAGCATATATTCAAGATGTAAATATGCTGATAGAGATATCAAGCTCATTCATTTTAATTGCTCTATAGTATTTTACTATTAAAAAAAACCTCAAAAATTTAACATTCTTTTTTCATTTTGCTATAAATAGAAATTTAGGTTGTTTCCAATTCTTCACTAGTACAAATTATGCTGCATGAATATTCGTTGTACACATTTGTGGAAGAGTATTTGGGCTGTAAAATTATTGTGGAGGTATTGGGTCATAGAATTTGGATATCTTTAACTGTATTAAAGATTAACAAATTACTATCCTAAGTGGTTGTGCCAATTTATATTTATAAGCATTTTGATGGACAACATAATGTTGGCTTTTTAATATCCAGCTCAAACTTGGTTTTGTTAGATCTTTAACACTTTCCCATATAATAGATATAAATGTTATCTCATTGTGGTTTTAATTTGCAATTATAAGATTGAGTTTTTTCATGATTATTGACTTTTCATGTTTCTTCTGTGAATTTTCCATTTGTCTATTATAAATTAATGTGTCCTTTATTGATTTATGAGAAACTTTTATGTTTCTGGATGTAATCCTTTGTCAGCTCTGGGAATTGTATTGCCTTCCAGTTTGTGGCTTGAAGGCCTTTCCTGGAGTCCTAAGAAATCCTTACTTGGTTGATGTTTATGGAGTCTGTTGCTAAAATGTATTGTTCATGCTTTTGCACCTTGCTCTAATGTAGCATGGACACCCCAAGAGTAGGTGACATTTCCATGTTCCTCTGGGACCCATGCAGATCTTGCTCTTAAAGCTGGGCTGAATTCCTCACTGAGCTGTGTTTCTGGGGCTCCTGACTGCCAGGAGGATGCAGGGTTCTCTGGTCACTGTAGACTTTCTGGAGACCCTTCACTTGATGCTGTAAGAGTGTAAACTAAAAAGACTAGAGGCCTAAAAAAATCACCATTTTAGCAAGAACTCATTCGTAGTCATAGGAAAACTTCCTATAAGCCGTTCACAAACTGAAAACGGTGCTTAGATGCAGGACCACTGGATTGGAAGTTTTTTTTTTTTTTTTAACATGGAAGACCTATAAGCTATCAAAAACATTGCACAAGGTTTCTACCATAACTTGTAAGGTTTAATTTTGGGAAAGCTTCATAGAAATAGGAATACAATTTATATTAGAGCCACCACACATGTACACTGTATCTTGATTGTTATTTAAAGAGCACTGAAGAGCCTTAGCTGTGCACTCCCAGCAAGGGCTGCCTTCTCTTGAAACCTCATTCTCACTATGTCCAGTTAAGGATACGTGAGTGTAATATAGGAAGCGACAATATGAGATGCTGTTACAGACTCAAATGGGCATCACTGATGGCCCCAGACACTGGGGGAGAGGGACAGAAGAAATGGCACTGAGAATGTACATTCTCCCCAGAACCTACTTCCTTTCTTCCTGCTGATCCTTCGGATCCTTCACAGAACCCAAACTCTTACTATTACTCAGTCTGATACCATGCCTGGCCCCAACACCCAGCAGTCATGTCTGCTCAGCATTCCTGCAGATGGATATCATTTTCCAGAATGGAGTTCAGAAAATGATATTATTCTTCTGCCATGATAACATCCCTACAATTGGGGCGGGGGGAGGAGCTAGAAACTGATATTTTTCGAGGTCACGCTTCATTTCCCCCAGCATGATGCAGTCTAAGGAAAAGGGTTTAGTTTCTAAGAAGCAGTGGGGACTCTAGGAGCTGAGTATCTGCTGGGGTCTGTGCCTTGGAGTTTGATGAGTCTTTTGCAGTCTCCTTAAGTGGGAGAATATAAAATCCTGCAGAGAAATGGCTCAACATGCAGCCAGTTGGTGAGGATTTGTCAGATCAATGAGGGCCAATTCTGAGTTCCCCACAGGGCTTCCTAATGTCCTGGGACACTCAGCTGAACTATCTATTCAGAATATTTTCCCAAGTCATTTGTGTTAGATTATAGGCTATAAACTGCTTATTGTTGCCTGTCCACCATAAATATAAAGCAATTATTTTTAATGCAGGCAGCTGTTGGGCTGGCTTCTCCAAGATGCTTTGCCCAGGGACTCACATTCTGCTGTTTTCTTCTTCATCAAGTGCATTTCTGATTGTGTTTCTGCTCCACTGCATACCACACACATGGTGGTGGGGGGTATAAATTTTCCTGGCAGAGCTTTGTTTGGACAAGAGTTTCTATAAATATCCAAAAGGAATTGAAGGTGCAGAGGGGCAATTTAAGTTATACGAAATCTGGTGACTGAAACCCTCATCACAAACTCTACTTTCTTAAAATGACGTTGGAAGCACCAACCCATTTTTTCTAACCTCCAGCAACAGGATTTTGGAGTTTGGAGAGCTACCATGCAGGAGCTGTAGTCATGGAAAATCAGAGACAACAACAGAACTGTAGCATTCCAATGGGAATAAATACTTCAAACCCTCTTGCCTCTTGCCCTCCAGTCTCCTGCTGGATCTTTCATTGGCTGAACCCAAACAGAAGCCAGAAAGCCCAAAGAATCCATTAAGATCAGCATCCCCACCCCAGCACCAGGAATAAAGGAGGAGGGAGGGAGGGAGGGAGGGAGGGAGGGAGGGAGAGAGAGAGAGAGAGAGAGAGAGAGAGAGAGAGAGAGAGAGAGAGAGAGAGAGAGAAACGGAGAATAATCAGCACAGAAGGCTTTTTAGCCTGTAAGCAACATGATCAGATTTGTATTACAAAATAGATTATTCTAATTCCTCTGAAGAACACCAATGGTCAAGATTAAGAGTAGGAGGGCTTTAATGAGGCATCTATACTAAATAAAGGAGCATTAATAAGTGGTAGCTTAAGCCAGAGTGGTGACTGAGTTGATGAGGGAGAAGTGAACTAATTTAGGGATTTCTAACATAGCAGAGCTTGGCCAAGACTGGAAGAAACTCCACAGGCTTCAAATCACACCCTTTCATTGCTGTGAGATAATTAAGGCTCATAAAAGAAAAAGGATTTGAGCCAAAGGCAGAGTTTTCTCCCACCCCTTCCACCGTCTCTACTACGCTGACTCTGTCCACATGCTGTGCCTGGAGTAGACCCTGCTCCTTCATTTTATTCCCCAGGACAAATTCCTTCCTTCGTAAGGCCCCTGAGGGTAATCTTAGCAATACTTACACTTAGCAATACTTGTCTCTGTCTTCCTGACTGTAGTTTTTTCAACTCCATGACCTCCTTGGTGGGGAGACCTGAACATTAGCAGCCTTGTAGAGTTGTATACCTTGAGCTCACCTCAATGTCTGGATCAGAATAAACAAGGGATTCTGGAAAAGCAAAGCATGATCACTTTTTACATTTCTAATAATCACTTTTTACATTTCTAATACTGAACCATTTTTGAATGTTTATTCTATGTTGGACAATATTTAAATCCCAAAATCAAAAGGGTAGTATCTGTATTGCCACTCTTTTAAAATGAGTCAACTGAGGCTCAGACAGATTAAAACAACTTGATCAAGATCCAATGCTGGTAAGCGGAAAAGCTGAGACTCAAACCCAGGTCTCCCTGCCTCTAAATATCTATGATCTTAACCATAACTCCATACTGCCTCTCACCTACTTGACATAGCAATGTGTAGGCTCTTTTGTTTGGGGCATTGGGATTGGGAGGGAGCATTCCAGGCATCAAAGAGAAGGTAGTGGTAAAAAGTCAAGGATGGTGACCATCAATCCCTTCCTTCCTGTGTGTACATGTTCCTCTTTGTATCAAGAACAGTTGTCTGTGCCAAAACCGGTTTGGCTCAGTGGATAGAGCGTCGGCCTGCAGACTGAAAGGTCCCAGGTTCGATTCCAGTCAAGGGCACATAACTTGGTTGTGGGCACATCCCCAGTAGGAGGTGTGCAGGAGGCAGCTTATAGATGTTTCTCTCTCATCGATGTTTCTAACTCTCTATCCCTCTTCCTTCCTCTCTGTAAAAAATCAATAAAATATATTTTTTAAAAAAAGAACAGTTGTCTAATTTCCCTTCTCTTGAATCTGGACTGGTCTCAATGACTTTTTGTTTCAATCGACAGAAATATGGGATTGCTGAGGTCACAAAAACACTCCCTCTTAGAAGCCAGCTGTCATGCAGTAAGTAGCCTAAGACACATGGGAAGGTCACATGTAGATAGATATTCCAGGTGCAGCCTCAGCTGAGCACTAAGCCAAGAACCAAAAATAAATGCAACCCATCTGAGTGAGCTGTCTTGGATATCCAGGCCAATCGAGCCTTCAGATGACTATAGCCCTAGTCACTATCTGACTACAACTATATGTAAGAAGCCCAATTGAGAACCACCTAGATGAGCCCAGCCAACTTAAGAATTGTGAGAGATATTAAATTGTTTTAATTTAATAAGGTAAGGTCACTGACCCCATGGAAACAATATTTAGACAAATGGAACTTAAGCATTCTACACATTCCCTCTCCCATGCAATAATTAATAAGAAGCCCTTTTCCTGGAGGCTTTCCTTCCTCTCAACAGATCTGGACCTCACTAGTTTGGAGCCCAGCCTCCTTAGGCTGCAAGGGTTTCCTTTCCTGTGAATGCCTCAGTGTACAAATGAGAGTAGGGAAGATGGGAGCATCTTCGATTACAGCTCTGTGCTTCTACTTATTCCCAGCTCTGGCCATACATACTCTCCACCAGTATGGAAGGAGGATGTGAAACAGATTCCAGGAGTTGCAAGACTCAAGATGAGAAGTAGACAACCAGGAATGAAGCAGAGGACAATGTGGGCCTTGCAGGAAAGCTTTCATCCCAGAAAGGAAAGAAGCTACCCATACATTATCCTAGCCTAGGACTAGATTAATGCCTGGGGATGGCAGGGTTTTTCAACATCAGCACTATTGACATTTTGGACCAGATAATCCTTCCTTGTGGGGATTGTTCTGTGCCTTATAGGATGTTTAGCAGCATCTTTGACCTCTAGACACTAGATGCCAGTAGCACTCACCCCTGACTTGTGACAACCAAAAATGTCCCCAACATTGCCAAATGTTCTGGGGGTGTCGGGGAGAGTCAGAATTACCCATGGTTTAATACCACTACCTGCTTCCTTCTTTCTCTGCTCTGAAGACTTTCCTCTGGGATGCTGATCAAAACCCATCCTTCACCCTTCCAGTTGCATGACCAGCACAGTATTACCTCATGCATTTCCACCAGCCTTCCTTCTCCCCAGTCTTCCCCCAGACAGATGGCACTCAAGCTTTCCAGAGGACATTTCATAGACATGCTGTGGTGTTTCAGGATGAGTCTGTTCTATATCCCAGGCTATGGATGATACAGGCCAGATTAATGGGTGAGCCAGTAGGCACCTATCCACAGCACCAATCAATAGGGGCCAATGAAATGTCACTGGAGTAAATTCTAGGGTAGAAGCCAGTTAACTCAGGTCTCCACACATGACTGCTGACAAAACTGGTAAGACATAAATTGGTTTAGCTGCAATTTTACACTCGCTACTCCTGCCAGCTTATCTCTAGTGAAATTTTTTTGTGTGGCAAGTACATGTGTATAAGGCCTCACCACTAACTTTGAGACTGGTCCTCTGAGAGTTCTCTGCAACAGCCCAGCCTGAAATTCTGAAACTGAAAAATTCACAATGCTATATGTGCTCTTTCCTGGGGATGATCTATTAGAATGTCTATACTTAAAGAGTTTAATATGCCTCTCCAGAAATTGTGTAGTTCATAAAATCATATGTAATATGTACATGAAAAGTAAATATTATTTATTTATTTTTGTTAATCCTCGCCCGAGGATGTTTTTCCATTAATCTTTTAGAGAGAGAGTGGAAGAGAGAGGAAAAGACAGAGAGAAACATTGATGTGAGAGAAACATATCGATTGGTTGTCTCCTGCACATGTCCTGACCAGGACCCAGGCTGGGGAGGATCCCGCAACCAAAGTACATGCCATTGACCAGAATCGAACCTGGGACCTGTGGTCCACAGGCTGAAGTTCAAACTGGCTATGGCTAAATCTTTATTTTGAGCATAGAAAATTACCTTTATTATTTTGTCTATTCCTACTATGTATCAAACAGACATGTAAAGAATAATAGTGTAGATAGGCCTGGAATTATTCACCTGACATGTCAGTATCTCAGTCTGGTCCAGGTACATGGATAGGGTTGATTGGAAGTGAAGGGGAAGAACCCAGAGAAATTGCCCTCTAAACCTTTTCTTTTTACTCCTATTTATTTCCATGTAAAATCAGATCAACATGAATCTTCAAAATAACCTTAAGAATATCTAAGAAGCATAAGATATCCACCATTTCACAACTGATACTGCTATGTAGCTGAGAAAATGTAATCAATTATTTTCAGAAATATTAATTGAGTGCCTATGTGTTGTCAGGAATTATTCCAGATGCTAGAACAACAGGTAGACATATTTAGAGTTGTTTAAGAATATGTGGGTAGAAGTCATAGGGAGATAGATTTAGATTTGTAATAACAAAGCGCATTTTAAAATTGTTCAATTATTCTGTTGCACATCACCTTCTAATATGCTTCTCAGCCCTTTGCTCATATGGCTGTTGCCCCAGGGATCACACTTTATTCCAGTTAGTTATTTATGAATGTATTTCCCCCTGGTAGTTCATGAAATCCCCAAAGGAGTGGGAACACATATATTAATTCACTGCTCACATATTTATTCAACAACAGTTGCTTTGAGTACTTTGTCTGTGGCTGCTATTGGCATCTGGGGAGGCCAAGATAAATAAGACACAATACCTGTTCTCTATGAGCTCACAATAAATTAGGGAGAAAGATGAGGAGCAGTACATTCCTGAATGTATTATTGAGGTTTTTACTGGGAAACAGGAGCACCGGGGGGAATACCTAACTCTGCTGAGGGGGTGACAGTGAAGGAATTTATCATAGAATTGATAACTCTTGAGCTGCATCAGGAAGGACAAATAGAAGTTATCCAGGATTTTATACCCAGTTTCTAGTACAAAACGAGTCCTCAATTCATCTCAGCAAAATTAATGAATAAATAAACAAACATAGTGTAACTGAGAGTATTTTTTCCTGTTCAGCATCTATTGCCCTTGATTCTGGAACAGAACCTCACCCCTGGCTCCAAATTGGACCTGTGATGCAGGTGGTGGTAATCAAATAAGGAACAGATCCTGACCAGTGATTAGTTCAGAAGTGTGGATGTGGTTGAACTTCCACAAGACTTATCTCAGGACTTGGTTGAACAGTGCAAGGATAGAATCTTTATGTTGACCTGGAGCTGTGAGGATGTCAGCCTAGGCATCTGGGGACATCTTGAAAGAAATCTGCCTGACGGTGAAGTTACATAGAGGGAGCAGGACTACTAGTAAGAGGTGGGGAGGGAGAAATTGGATCCTGATGACATGATTTTAGCTCCTGAATCCAGCAACCTAAGAAGTGGGTCTATTCCTTTTTTTTGGGGGGGGGGGTGATCATTAAATTATTTTTTTTGGGGGGTGAGGTGGGATTTAAGCCAGTTTTAATTAGCTTTCCTGTCACTTGCAACCAATCATGTGTTGATTAATATAGATAAATAGCTACCTGGAGTATGAGTTGCTTCCCAAAGTACTGAGTTCCCCATTTGCAGAATGATTCCTGCAAAATCAGGGTAAGTCTATTAGGAAAGTTAATACGGGGGAGCCCTAAGTCCTTTCCAGCCTTGCTGATTGAGGCTAGCGTTTGTGTCTCTTACCTGAAGCTGAGAATACATGTGGAAGAAAGGAAGACAGCAGTGGAGGAAGAGAAGCTGAACCATAATATCAACCAGATTGCCCAGCAAGCTTTCAATAAAGGCTTGATTTGTTTGACCTAAAGTATCATTTCAGAATAACTATTTTCTGCATTTTTGGTGAGTGACAAGATTGACTCAAACCAGAAAAAAAAACCTGACACACCAAACATTTTGTTAGAAAGAATTAACAAGTGTGCAGGTTGATTGAGAGAAAGAGACGTGGCCTGATACATGGCTGCGCAAGAGGGTATTTTTCCACTTCCTCTTTCCCCTAAATGCACATATAAGGGAGGAATACCACCAAAGTCCAAAGTCCTTCCAGCTTCTCCATAAACACTAACATCTTCACCACAGTGCCAACCTTGGCAGGGACCAGAGGAGAAAGTGCCCACTGGCCCTGCCTCTGGGGGTTTGAGTCCAGGGGCTGAGGAATCTGTGTAACACATTTTGGGGCAGGAGAGCAGATGTCTTTTGGGGCAAAGCATAGACCGAGAGAAGATGAATTTTATGAAGGAGAAATACAAGTAAATAGTTGACACCAGAAGACAAGAGTGTCTCCTGACTGTTTAGAACCAATAGGACTGGTTCTATTTATAAAGATGACATATTCCACAGAACTAGTTTTCCCTGTTACTAAAGGCCAAGGCACCAACATATTCCAGGCACATGTGGAAGGGGATTGGGATGTGGGTTCAGGGCTCCGACCTCTTTAATGAATTCATTCTGGCTCTGGGTCAGGACACATGCAGAGTGTTTTTGTATTTGCTACTCTCAGTAACTAGGGCAGACAGAGAAGCAGAGCCTTCCTCTATATTTCTAGCCCTTCTCACCACCCTATCAGTTTCATCTTTCTTCTCTTTTGCTTGCTTGACTCCCTTACCTTCTTTTCATTCCCTCTTAGCAGAAAGAACACTCCCAACCAGTCAAGAGGCATGGATTCTAGTTCGGATATTCATTAGGCATCTTATTTAATCTCTGTGGTCCTCAGTATCCTCATCTGAAATGGGTTCAGATAAGTGTTTACCCAATTCATATTCCCCAAATATAAAGTCTGGAATGCATGTGTGAGTATTAACGACACTGAGATATATTTCAGTAAAGTATCATGTTTAACTTTGTCTTGCCAAGCATAGCTCAAACTCATTTGAGAAAAAAAAAATCTTAAAAAAATAACATCTAGCTAAATCTTGCTATTCTATGGTATATAGGTTAAAAAATGCTGGTTGAGGCCAATACTTGGGTTGGTTTTCTATACTGTCTTCTTACCATCCTTCTACTTAGAGAGGTTGGGTACAAAACCTATATTTTTCTGCTCCCTTGAAGCTAGGGTTCTGTATTTTGTTTCTATTCTACCAGTTAGGTGTACTCATGTGAGATGGGGGAGATATTTTCATGGGTACAATGATCTAAAAGATTTCTAAAAGCCTCATTCAACTCTATGGGACCTGTATTTTTTCTCTCCTGGCCATACCTTCTCTTAGGCAAATAGAGTATCTCTATATACAAAAGCCTAAGTGATCGAATGACCGAACGACCAGTCGACCGGTCGCTATGACGTGCACTGAAGACGCTCAACACACAGGATCGGGCTCCCTCCTGTCTGGATCAAGGGATTGGGCCGAAACCAGCTATCTGACATCCCCCATGGGGTACCGGATTGTGAGATGGCACAGGCCAGGCCAAGGGACCCCACCAGTGCATGAATCCATGCACTGAGCCTCTAGTTTATATATAGTGGATCTAGTTCATTTCTTCTCTTCTGAGTAGTAATAACCCGCCCCCCCAAAAAAGAGACCCATGACAAATCAGGAAAGGGTAAATGCTAGCTGGGATCCTCTTGCTCTGAAGATTCCATCATCTATTACAGTTTATTTATATCTTCCTGGGGTCTTGCAGCAATTCCATTAAAAGAGTGGTTAAGAAGTTGGGACAGTAACCAGGATGCCCCATGGATCCTCTGGCAGCCATTATGAGACTAAATTGAGCTGGGTACACAGAGACTATTACCCCTCAGCATCCTCTGTTGTTAATTTTATAGTATTTCTTATCTATATTTTATTAGATAAGAAATTGTATTTTTTATCTCATGCCAGGAGCATCTTGAGTGCTGCCCCAATTTAAAAAGATAGCTCTGGGAGGGCAGAGACCTAGCTTTGGCTCTCTAATGATTTAGTAAGCAGAAGTAAAAACTCTGTCCCTTAGCACCACCCAGCTGGCATGGCTCAGTGGTTGATCATCAACCTATGAACCAGGAGATCATGGTTCGATTCCCGGTCAGGGCACATTCTCAGGTTGCGGGCTCGATCCCATGTGGGGCATGCAGGAGGCAGCTGATCAATGATTCTCTCTCATCATAGATGTTTCTATCTCTTTTCCCCCCTCCTTTTTTCTCTGAAATCAGTAAAAATAAAAAAATTTAAAAAGCCACAAAAAACAAAGCACCATTTTCCCTGACTCCCAGTCCTTTAGACAAATAGAAGACCAATGCAATGAGTTTTAAAATGGCTTCTAAGGTGAGTGTCAGGTACTATGGAGGTCAGTCCTGACCTTGACTCCATGAAGGTTAGACATTGGAAGTTAGACTCACCAGAACATGGGATGAAGGTGGTACCTCCGGGTGGCTGGTCCTATAGCAACATTGGGAAGTGGCTAATACTTGTCTCTTTCTCTTTCCAAATTAAAAAAAAAAAAAAATCCATTTTCTAACTTTCACCACCAGAAACCTTTCCTCACTCTCCACTGCCCCCTTGAATTGTATCATGTTTTAGTTCTGTCCTCCTTCTCAGGGCAAAGAAAAATAGTAAGCTCACTTATCCTGGGGCTGTGGTTTCAACCCTGGCTGCTCATCAGCACTGGGTAACTTAAGAGAGCATAGATGCCAGGGCCCCACAGCTAGAAACCCAACTCAGTTGGTCTTGGATGGGGCCCAGATATACTAACTATTTCAAAGTTCCCACAGTTGAGAACCATTAGGGTATTGTTACCTAAAAACGCCTCAGCAGAGAGAATCATGGAAGATGTTCCAGGGATGAACTAATCTTGCTCCACACCTACTCACAATTTCCATAAAGCAGATTGTTGCCATTCACTTTTACTTATAAGCTTCAGTGTAGCCAAATTGCAAGTGTGGCTCTTGCCATAAATAAGAAGCTCATAAAATCTTGTAATAATGCCAAGGTTAGTTCAGTGTGGAGCCTCTATCTAGTAGCTGGTTTCCTGTTCCAGAAATTCTGTGCCCATCTGTCTGCTGGCTTGATTGTGTTCAATTACCCACCCTTGAATACCCCCAGAAACTGTTTTTCATCTTCCGCCTGGTGTCCTGTTCCTCATCTAACCTTCTAGTACTACTAACTAACCTAGTAGTATCAAATAATGAGAAACATATGGGCTTTGAGTTAGAACTTGTTCAAGTCTTGAGTCCACCACTCAGGTACCTTGGAAGAGTTATTCTGAGTGTTGGCTTTTTCATTTTAAAGTAGAAATGATATTACTTATTATATCAGTTCAGGGTTTGACACACTAAATACTCCACAATTATGAGGTCTCTTTCTCCCCAATCTCACTATTTACCTTGTACTTACTTCCACTTATTGTTTATGTGAGCAGTAGTCCAAAGGATTTTAAATATAGGATTTGGGGTATTAGTAAGAATTCATGTTTTAGGGACACTGAGACATTTGTGCTGCAATTGAAATGACAGCCTATTGGTCCCCACTAACTCTATCTTAGTTCCCTCAATAAGGGGTTTGACCAAAGCATTCAAGACAGTGAGGGGATGGAGGGAACGAATGGATGCCATGGCAGGAGTGATCTGAAGAACCCTCTGACTGTCACTTGTGGGAAGTTGAAAAACTCTCCCGGAGAAGACCTGGAAAGGGCAGATTGCCAGATGTCCAACTAGGAAGCAGAAATCCTGGCTGGAGTCTATTTCAAAACACAGAATTTGAATTTGGGAAAGCATTAAAAACAATAAATTACCCCAAATAGCAAATTTAGGATTCAGCTGCCTCAAACTGTAACAACTTAGGCACTTATATAGGAGAAATATTCCAGATGGCAAAGTGGAAGGATGAATTATAGAGAAGGAAGTGGCTAATATCCTGTGCAATACTTTGAAGCAATGCAAAGAGAGAACCTTTCTTGAAGGAGCAGGCTGGGGGAGCCTGGTGTTTCTACGAGACAGAAATGGGGTGCCATTTAATCAGGGTCAGCTGGCCCCACTGGCCAGCCCTGTGTGCTCAGGCTCAGATTTGATTATGAATTGCCTTTTCTCATCAAAGAAATTCTGGAACAAATATCTCTGGTGGTCTCAGGAGGATGTCTGGAGTGACCACGTAACACATATGGGACTTGGACTTGACATGGTCCATCTGGCTTCATTGCTTAATTCAGGGGTCCATGGGCCTAAGTATGACTTAAAAATGTTTCTGGTCTCTTTTCATCTGAACAGGTAAACTGAAGGCAATTCAAAGAACTTGACTGCATCCTGATCAAAGAGGCTTTAGTTCTGGCTTCTTAAAATATAGTCCTCAGACTATATGATCTGACTGCATGTCTCAGTGTAGTCTGGGGGATTACTAGAAATAAAGCACCACAAATCTCCCAAATCAGAACCTGCATTTTAACATGATCTGCAGGTGTTTCATGTGCATGTTTAGGCTTGAGGAATAATGTTCTAGAGATTTCATAGACAAAGGAGGGATGTTGGCCCATGAAGATGTCTGTGTCCGTCAGAAAGGACATTGCCCATTGAGGTTAATTATTTTAAATAATACTGTACTTTGTGGAGTCTACAACTTCCTAACAGCACTGCCAAGGCCTTGACCTCAGTACTACTAATAAAGGCCTTTTGGTCTGAAGCTAGGTCCATAAACACAGGTCCATCCAGTACTCAATCTCAGCTTCAGTTACTCCGTTCTATTGTTTTTCCTCCTGTTCTCATGAAGTAACCCATCCCAATAGGAGGCAAGTCATGGCATAAAATAAAGTTGAATAAAACCCTACTGGTTTCCCATCACACTCAAAATCATTCAGATTGCTTATTGTGGTCTTACAAGCCCCTTGAATCTGTGACACCTGACTACACCTTAGAATTTATTTCTTGCTCTCTCCCATTCTGCTCCAGCCACTCGGGCGTTTTACTTCTCTGAACACACCAAGTTCATACTCCGCTCTGAGCATTTACAGTATTGTTTCCTCTTAGGATGTCTTTTCTTTTTTCACATCTTACCATTGCTGACTCATCATGTATGACAGCACAAATACTGTTTTCCTAGAAAGACAGAACACTGCTACCCTACCTAAAATTCCACTCACCTCAAACATCTCTATCACATTAGTGATTTTCTTCATTGCATTGGATGTTACCTGCTATTTTCTTGTTTATATTTACTGATTTATTTCTCCTCCCCCACCACATATGATATAACCTTTAGAAGAGCAGAGAATAGGTTTATCTTACTGACTGCTGCATTCCAAGTGCCTAGAACCATGGTCGGCAAACTGTGGCTCGCGAGCCACATGCAGCTCTTTGGCCCCTTGAGTGTGGCTCTTCCACAAAATACCACGGCCTGGGCGAGTCTATTTTGAAGAAGTGGCGTTAGAAGAAGTTTAAGTTTAAAAAATGTGGCTCTCAAAAGAAATTTCAATCGTTGTACTGTTGATATTTGGCTCTGTTGACTAATGAGTTTGCCGACCACTGGGCTAGAACAATGCCTGGTAAAGTATTCCTGAATTCAAGTGAATGCTATCACTAGGGTAAAACGATTGACTTTTCGGTTATCTGGGCATTCCTGCTTTTCCTGCTCTAACCACTCTACTCCACTCATGGATATCTCAGAAGGGTTTAGATGGCAGAGCCCAAATTAATGATGTTTTAGGTCTGGCCCATAGGATTGAGACAGTTCATGCTGCGGTCACTTCAGACCACATAATATCTCAATTCAATGCAGTTCTGTGACCCCTTATTGACTACGTGCCCATGCACAAGAAACAGTGAAATATAAAGGCAAAATATAAATACAAAGGCAAAGGCACTCCAGAAAGACAAAATGGCATGTGAAAGGTACAGAAGCAAGAAAGGGGGTTGGGGGAACTGCAAATAGTTTGGCGATGCCAGATGCAAAGTGCACAGTTTGGGCAAGCAGAAGAAAACAAGGCCAGGGAAGGAGCCAGGGAACTTATAATAATACATCCCCTTGAGGTGTTGGGCCTACTTTATCTTGGATTCTTTTTAGTCCAAAAGAGCCAGCAATGAGTTTAGTTAAGAGCATGTTGCAACCTCTAGCCCTCCTCTGTGCTCCCCTTGGGCACCGTGAGCACCATACCCAGCAACCTCCAAAGCCCCCACATGCTGGACCTATTAGGCACTGCATACTCCACTGTCTGAGTCATTTCCCCCTCTGCCAATGATGGCAGAACCCAGAGGAACTCTCCACTAATTGAATTTGAGATGACTCACTCTAAACCAGGGACTTGACACTTGAAAACCTCAGCAGCAATACCTTGGCAGGAAGACTCTTGGTTCAAATTGTCTAGCTTGTTGTCTGGGGAGCCAGGGGGAGAGGATAGACTAGGGTTATTGGGGCGGGGGAGGCATTTGGAGCAGGAATTTGGGGTTTTCTCAGAGAGCTGGAAAGACAACAGCACCCACTACATGTCATTGCTTGTTTGAACTCTAGCTGGTTCCCAAGAGCTAAGATATGACGTTTAAACATGTTTTGTTTTGCACACCTACTTTTGTTTACACTATTTAATGCAGTCCTTAAAAATAAAGAGCTTTCACATTGAATTATAGATTTTTGGATTCTCTCAAATATTTGAAATACCTGGCAAGTGAATATTTGAAATACCCATTGCAAGTGAAGAATGGGTGCCCTTTATACAGGCTATGTGCTCCCCAGGTTTCCACGGTTCATGTCCCAACGTTTTCATTTTGGTGCCCCCCCCCTCCCCCGTATTTATACCGAGAATGCTTCACTGGTTTGCAATGCTTTATTGGTTTTGGCCACAGTGGGCATTTGAGTTTGCAACCCCTATTCTGATGCTGTCATTGAGAGAATAAACTCTGATAACATTTTCAGTAACAGAAGAAAGGACCTTAAAATATTATCTCTTTGGAAAATTTCACCTGCTCAATGTTGAGAAATCTGTTAGAAAATAATATAATAAAAGGACATGAAAATGACCAATCTCTACCCCCTATTTCTTTCCTGGCAGAATACATGGTACTTACACCTGAGGCTGGCTCTATATTTTCTTTATTGTCTTATGTTTCTCATCATAATTGCATCATGGTGTGTATTTAATACCTAATAAAGGGGAAGGAATGGATTGGTGTTGCTGTCTAGGTCTTATACATCTGGTATCCTCCCCCAGGAGACCTGATACCCAGGACAGGATGTTTTGCAATTTCCTCCATCTATTCATGTTTTAATGCTCTCTTTCCTTCTATTTGCAATCATCTGTCTGTTTCTAAGAAGTGTTCCATGACTTCCCCAAGCTGGAAATATTAGCTTTCTCATCTCTATTCAAAATTAGTACTTATTTGCTTTTCTTATATAACTTTCTGAGTTTTTGTTTTCTTCATGGGAAAAATAATATCTACTTCATAAGATCATTATGATCGTTATATCTGGGCAAGGTAAAAAATAGTCATTGCCAACACATATATCTCTTACTATATACCAGGAAACCTTTGATGTGCTTTGTATACATTGACGGATTTAATCTTCATGACATTGCTGTAAAGTAGGTTCTGATGGTATAATGAAGGTGAGCCACAGAGAGGGTAAGCAACTTGCTCAAAGTCACCCAGCTAATAACTGCTGAGGATAGCCTTCACACCTCAGCAGTTGGACCCAGAGTGTATGACCTTAACTACTGGCAATGTTGCCTCTCTTCTGAAGAGAAGTCTACAATATATGCGAGTAACCTTTGTGTTCAAGATTGTAAATTGTCCCCTTTATCCATTTTACCAGTGGTATTTTATATTTTTAGTCACATGCAGCCAGATTAAATCCTGCTTGCTTTTAAAGCCTGAGTTGACTAGCTGAAGAGAAAGGTGGAAAGAGAAGTTTTAAATGATTTAAATAAAACTTTAGAAGTGAGAGCCTCTCTCCTTCCTTCCCTTATCTGGGCAGGAGAGTCTTCAGGCAGAGAACACTTTTTGAAAAATAGCTTAATCATCAGATCCCGTCTGAGAGCTCTTTGCCTTCCAGAAAGTATCATATATTCAGCATAGATACAAAACATCCCCGAGGTGAAGTGAAGACTTGGAACTATCAGGATGTACAGGATGTTGGCTTTCCATTACATCATTTTCAGATGAGGATATAGTCCCAAATCTAACACTAATTTACCTGCACAAGTTGGCACAGACTCTCTTATATTTGCTCTTAGTTTCTCCATCTATAAAATGTAAGATTAGAAAAGACCATGAGTGGCCAGCAGATTTGCTTTTGCAGGCCAGATACGGTTAATTTGTTGTATTTTCCCGGAGAACTTGAAGCCACAAGTCGTACTTGACCAGCCCTGTCTACCACTGGAGAAGAGAGTGAGTCGGCCTCCAAGAATTGGCCTCCCTGGATTAGATGATTCTCCAAACTCCTACATGATTTTATGTTCATGTAAAAATAGCTACGGGGGAAACCAGACTAACAAAGCCAGAGATATTAATAAGGTTTTTTGAAGGATTGTGAGGAAACAAAGTACGCCTAGAGAATTATTATTTGTACGGGAAGCAGTGAAAAGCAGAATCGATATTTCAGAAAATGAAATCAGTAATGTGGTAGATGAAGGTAAAATTAACACATAGAAAAAGAACAAAGTGGGAAGTGGGGCAAAAAGGAGTTGGGTGTGATTATAAAAATGCAACATAAGGGATCTTTGTGGAGATGGAACTGTTCTGTGTCTTGACTGTGGTGGTGGAAAGTGGAACAATGTAAGTAATAAAATTTGACATAACTAAGTACATATACACACTTACACACACACAACATACACACACACAGTGAGTACAAGTAAAACTGGGGAATCTGAATAAGACTGGTTGATTGTATATGTGTCAGCATCCTGTGTATGATGCTATACTATAGTTTAGCAAGATATGACCATGGGAGAAAACTGAATAAAAGGTACAAAGGTTCTGTTTGTATTATTTCTTACAACTGCATATGAATCTACAATGATCTCAAAATAGTTAATTCACACATAAAAAAGAACAAAGATAGAAAGTCATTAAGGGAGAATTAGAGACAAGAGATTACAGATCCAATACAGACAAATAGTGTTTGTAAATAAAATGGAACTAAAAGCAATGATCAAAGGTTAAAATAGATTAAAATGTTTCTATGCTGAGCCGGCCAACATGGCTTGTGGTGGAGCGTCTCATTATGAATCAGGAGGTTTCAGTTTGATTACCAGTCAGGGCATATGCTGGGTTGCAGGCTGGATCCCCAGTGTGGGGTGTGCAGGAGGCAGCTGATCAATGAGTCTCTCTCATCATTGATGCTTCTATCTCTATCTCCATTTCCTTTCTTCTCTGAAATCAATAAAAATATATTTTAAAAAGGTTTCTATGCTGAAAAATGCCAATATTCATGGATTTAAAAGATTCACAAAAATCTGGGTATAATGAAAGAAAAAAATAGATTCTTACACACACTGTGAAATAGATTCTTAAACACACTGTGTCAAATTTTATCATGAGTTTTCAACAGCCAGATGAAGCAGTTGTGGTTATAGTGGAAACTCACAGGCCAATGGCATTGAGGGACCCCTTCCCCCACAATTTATTTTAAGTAATTCATTCACAATGGACAAACCTGAAAATTCTGCTGAATCATAGACGCTATATGAAAAATATCTATACTAAGAGAGGGAAGGGATAAATGTTCCCTATCATTCTGAATGATCCCCTCCCATTCATAAACAATTTCTTTACAGTTACTACTTTCACATGGATCTGGGTACAAAGAGAATTCAATCATCATTGTACTTGCCCTCTGAAACATTTTTTTAACCTTAATGCTATGCATTCAGTTAATGGACATTTACGGACACATGGTAGAAAGAATTTTTCACTAGGAATGTACAAAAATATTGAATCAGGAATGACCCCTACCCCAAACAGCCCATTAGAGATGAGCAGAATAAAGGCTATGAGTTTTTAATGATCTCAAAGATTCCATTAAAGACAGAATTGGGATTTTACTTTATGTTTGTGTGGTCCAATGACTATGCTTTTCTCTATGCTCACTGCCTACCATTTTTCAAGATGAAGGTCAATTCATGCAGCCACCATGAAATCTTCTATAAACATGTGCTTATTCACCATTCATTCATTCACTCACTCATTAATCCATACATACATTCATCAACAAATATTTATTGACATCCTCTATGTACCAGGCTTTATGCTAAGGTCATAGGATACAGTGATAAGAAAAATAGATAGGAATATACCCTCAAGGACCTTCAAGTCTAATTAATGGGGTAATCTGGTATTATGCAAATGATCAAATGATCAAATAAAGAACAATATGTGTCCAGGGCAAGTGGCAAGGGCTATAAAGAAAAATTTCTTACATATGTTTTGAGAGCATGTAAGAAGCCTATTTGACATATTCAGGAAGTAAATGAAGTATTCTCCAAAGAAGTGATCCTTGTAAAGAAATCAGAAGAGGGACTAAGAGTTATTGGGTTGAAGAATGGAAGGCAGGCACTCCAGGAAGAAGCAGCAGTATGTGGAAAATTCCTGTGGAGGGACGGGGCATGATGATAGAATGGACTAACAGAGGACTACTGTGGAGGGAGTAGAGGAGTATGATGCAAGATGAGGATGGAAACTTAGGAGGGGCCAGGACATGCCAAGTCTTCTCCCCATGCAAGGAGTTTTGCCTTCATCCTAAGAACAAGAGTACACCATTGGAAGGATTTGAAAAAGGAGTGATAGGGATGTGATGTGTTTTGAATTTTCAATCAATTCGTTGTTGTTATTATTTTTTGCCTTCTATAGCCAAAGCTGTTAATGTGAACTTCTTAATTATATTGTCTTACACTGCTTATTGTGACATCAAATGACAAAATATCATCTTCCTAATTAGAGGGGAGACACCTTGAAAATCGAAGCTACTTCTTCAACCTCATGTTTATTGCTGCATTCCACTAAAAAAGAAAAAATGCTGACAACTAGATATGCCATTGATTAAAATAGCACATCTATCCCAAAGATTTAAAAATGTGAATAATGAGAATCTTTAACTTGATGAAATATTATACTTCCTTTGACTCCCTTATAGTGCCTGGTATAATACTGAGCTGGCCATAAATGAGTAGGATAGTGCTAGACATCAAATGAGGAAACTGAGTTTGCAACTGGTTCTGCCATGCACATATTCAGGAAATTAATAAACAAGCATGGCATTTTGAGTCCTAGTCCAATCCTCTGTAAAATGACCATATGACCCTTGAGGTTCCTCCCATAGCTATATCTTTTCTGTGTAACAGCTGCCTGTCAACAGCTCTAGGAAGATGACTTCGAGGCTTTCCTCTGCCCGAGATAGTACCTGGCGGGAGCTGTAGGGCCCACTTACACTTCTCCAGGTCCACACAGAAAACTGAAGATTCAAGAAATCTAGTTACCAAGGAACATTTTCTGCAGGCCCCATGTTAACCAGAAGATGAGAACAAAGCATGAGCTGTATTATGGATTCAATTCTATTACCCCAGAGATCAAGATAAAATCCTATATTTATGGTTCTAAAAAATTAAACCTCATGAATATGACATTGGAGAGACTTGGCTCAACCACAACAAATGTAAAACCATGACTTAAGGTGACTTAAGGTGATTACAAAATATGAATTAATAATATGACAATCTATCACTTAACCTTGGTTGCAGTCAAAGAAACTGAGAATCATACACAATGAAGATGATAGTCTCAAAGTGTTCTAGGCTGGTCAATTTGTACCTGGAGTTGCACATTTAAATCTGAACATCATATTTTGAAAAAAACATTGACAAACTGAAGGGCATCTGGGAAACTTTCCAGGATGGTGAAAAGTGTTGAAAAACTTATGCAATAAATAAGAAATGCCTTGGAGATACTGGGGAAGTCTAAAATAGAGAAAAAAAAAATGACCCCTGGCAGACATAATGAAGAATCCACCTGGAAGAAAGATATGAATTAGGCTGTATAGATACAAAAAGTGGACCAAAGACCTTTCAAGGGAGATATCTGTCAGGACCAATGGATGGAAGTGAATGATAATGAAGTCTACCATTTACCAAGCACAGAGCTAATATGTATCTTATTTTCTTTATTACTTGCAAAAGCCTTTTAAGTAGCAAGAACTACTACCTTCATATTATAAGTTAAAAAATCAAGCTTAGAAAAATTAAAATAACTAGTCCAAGTTTCTAAAACTAGTAAGTTCCTGAGCAGTAATGTATCTTTACATCCCTATGTTGTAGGTATTATTTTAGTTACAAAAGAACCTGAGTTACCAAATTTGCTAAGGCCAATGGTGACTACATGGAGGAACTGGCTTAAAAAGCACTTAATTTACAAGCACAGTTCATCTTAAGAATACAATGGCTTGTGATGGGTATTGTTATCCCCCCTTACAGATAAGGAAACTGAGGCAGAGATAAATACAGCAACTTGCTCAAGATCATAAGTAACTGAGATAGGATTATAACCCAATTCTATGTGGCGTAATGACTGTGCTATGCCTTCTCTCCCAAAGAAAGAATTTTCTAGGAACTAAAAGTTCTCAAAAAATCCTTGAAGAGACAGTCAGCTCTTCATCTCTGAAGTGGTCCCTGTGAAGGCAGAACCATAGACTGGGATGCCTGGAAACTCCAAGCCTTTATGACTCTGTCAAATTTCCTTTAAAATTCCTTTTTTTTAAGCTTAATTTTTTCCTTTCAAATTCCTTTTTTTAAACTTATTTTTTTTCAATTTTTGAGATTTACTTATGTATTTATTTATTTTTATTGCTTTTGAGAGAGAGAGAGAGACTTGTTTCACTTATTTATGCAATCATGGGTTGATTCTTGTATGTGCTCCCACCCAGGTGCCGGAAAACTTGGCCTATCGGGAGAATGCTCTAACCAACTGAGCTACCGGGCCAGGGCCTCCAATTCATTCTTCTCAGGATGTGCTAAATGCCAAATAGGTGCTCAGTAAGTTGCTGTTGACTTGAATGGAATTGAAATCTGCTCTCTAGAAGGGGACCCTTCAGTGCATTGCTGTGGGCGTTGTGGCTTTGCAAGTGAACTTTCTAGCTATTTGTGTCAAGGCTGAATTAGAGGGAGGCGGGCCTCTCAGCACAGCTAGCAATTAAGAGTCCAACCCACAAATTCATGCGCTGGATTGGCGGCTTGCGTGGGAAGGATAGGGAAGGAGGCACCTTCAAGGGGCAGTAAAATAAAAGTAGGGGCAGCCGTGGGCAGCAGCCCTGGGAGCTGTGGTCACAGGAACTGCCTGGACAGCTGGCCTCAGTCTTGATTTGGATTAAGATGTTTATTCTGCTCTGCCTCCCAGGCCTCTCCCTTCCTGCCCCAAGGGCTGTCCACTAGTGTGACTGAGAGGTGATTAATTGGATACAGGCTTTCGGACCCAGCCAAGAACTGTTTTCAGACTAAGATTCATATTAGGGGGTGAAAGATACCCTCCTAGTGGAACTGTATTAAAATCCCCTCCTCTCGCTCATGCCTAGTTTTAAGGTTATGATCCATGAAAAACTCTGAATTCAATGCATGCCATACTAAGCTTTTGCCCGAGCACATATTTAATTGGAGCTCTGAAACGGGAAATGTAGGATTAGCACGTAACCCCAGTCTTGACTTGGGCGGGGGGGTGGGGGGGCGGGTCCCTGGGAGCAAATATTCTCAGAGGAACATGCACAGATTGTCCATGTGGCTTTGGAAGGGAGGTAAAATCACGTTCACATCACTGGTTTATCAGAAACACTCAAATCATCACTTTGTTGGGTTAAAGCAATGGGTTCTCAAATTATTTGGTTTCAGGTCCCATTTATTTTCTTAAAAATAATGAAGGATCCCACCCTAGCTGGTTTGGCTCAGTGGATAGAGCATCTGCCTGTGGACTGAAGAGTCCTGGGTTTGATTCTGGTCAAGGGCACATGCCCCGGGTGTGGGCTTGATCCCCAGTAGGAGGCTTGCAGAAAGCAGCCAATCAATGATTCTCTCTCATCATTGATGTTTCTATCTCTCTCTCCCTTTCCCTTCCTCTCTGAAATCAATAAAAAAAAAAAAATTTTTTTTTTAAAAGGAACCAGTCATTGCATTTGATGTTATGTGGGGTTCTTAAAAAAAAAAAAAATTATGGAGCATCCCAAAGAGCTTTTATGGGACTTACACCTCACAATATTTATCACATTTGAAATTAAAATTTAAAAACAAGAATTGATTAATTCATTTAAAAATAACAATATACTATCATATGTTATTTTTTTCCCTAAAATATATTTTTTTAAAACAAAAACATTTAGTGAGAAGACTGTCATTGTTTTACATTTCTGAAAATCTCTTTAATGTCTGGCTTAATAGAAGGCAGCTGGATTCCAATATCTGCTTCTGCTTTCAATCTGTTGTGAGATGTTGTTTGGGTTGAAGGTTATGAAGAAAATTCCACCTCACACAGTATGTAATTGGGAAAGGGAGAAGTATTTCAACAGCCCCTTTAACTAAACTGTGGTGATTCCTTTCTTACTTCACCAAAACAGGTTAGTTAGTGTGGAACTTGACCCCATACCAATGAACTTTTCTTACTCTATTACATTAAAATCTATTGATCTGTCCTGCACTTTGAGTAGATCTTTTACTCTTAATGTGGCTTTCTGATATCAGACGTTCATCATTTGGAAAATATTGATTCACTGAGTTATGCAGATATTCCAAGTGTTGGTACATTTCATTATACAATATAAAAAAATCTCACATGTGTCAGTGATCTTATCAGAAAAATCTTCAAGTATTGCGAACCTGTCAAGCTCACAGTGGCAGATACAAATTTTTCAAAATTCTAATTTTCACTTGAAAGCTCAGATTTTATCATTGACATCACATACTGTCAGTTGTTTTCTTTGAAGTGACAGACACACTTTGTTCATTTTTGAGGAAATGTCTGCCAAATATTCAAGTCTGAAAAACCAGTTTGTTTGTTAGTCATTTTTTTTTTTCAAGGAAAAAAAGGTGTTCGTGTTCCAGGCAAAAGTGGCCAGTTCCATTCACAGCTCAAACAAGCTTCCGTGTGCTGCTGCTTGAGAATTTGGTATGCAGCACAAGTGTTTCATGTGTGTTTCCCATTTCATCACAGAAAATGTTTAAAATAGATCTACTCAAGGGTTGAGATTTTTAAGAAAATTAACAATACTGCGCCCTCAGAAATATTCTTAAGAAAGCTGTCTTTTAGTTTTTCCCGTGGGTGTGTGGTGCTGAAGAATGCAATGACAGTTGAGCATCACTGCCTTGATTTGTTCTAAGCACTAGCAATTATGTCCACAATTGCTTTTGCACCATCAGTGCAAATGTTAACGCAGTTAGAATGGCCAATAACATCAGAGTATTATTATGAAAATAGTTTTGACTTTGCAGACCTCCTGAAAGGTTCTTAGGGACCCCCAGGGGCCTGTAGATTGCACTTGGAGGGCTGTTGGGCTAAAGTGTTGAAAGATCTTATTAAAATGCAAATGTCATCTGAGAGCGATGGGTAAAATATAAACTCTTGGCAGTCACCATCAGCTTTGTGTGGAGGTTCAGAGTTCAGCAAATATGACCCTCAAATCTAGAAATCATATAAATCTGGGATAGAATACCAGATGCCACACTCTCTAGCTTTGTAAGTCATATAATTTTTAAGGTCTTGGGTTTTTGTAGTCTGTAAGTGGAAATAATAATTCTAAACCCTTAAACTTTCTATGAGGATTTAATTTAAGTGCCTAATGCATAGTACATTCTCAATAAATGTTAACTGGCTTTATAATTTATGTCCTTATAACCTAGAAAGAATGGGATAAAAGATAGCTAAGTTTTTATAGGTTTCAGGAATAGAAAGCTTTCTGGAGGTCACAGGGTTCAAATTTCCAGAGTATCCACCAATATTAGCCATCTAGGTGGTACACAGAAAAGAGATAAAAAAAGAACTAAAGATAGCCTTCACTTTTTCATTCATCCATTCAACAAATATATGATGATCACCTAGTGCATGCCAGGCTCCAATTCTGCACAAGAAAAGCCGCAGAGTAATGACAGAAACTGGTGCAGTGGGCAGGATGTGGGATTTAAGTCAGAAAACCTGGCTTTTGGTCCCAGTTTTGTACTAGCTGTGTCACCTAGGGCATGCCCTTTAAGTCCTCTGAAATGTGGTTTCCCTGTTTGCAAAATGAGGAAGATAATAAATGCTTCACTGTGATGTTTCAAAGAACAAATGTAAAAATGTGGTTAAAGCGGTCTTTCATTATTTCAGTGCCTGTGGTTCCTGAAGTGGCTCACCTTTTAATGTCTTGAAAAGCAGCATCACGTGGAGGAAGACATTTCTCTGCCCTTGATTTCTTTGACTCTAAATTGAGATAATAATACCTGCCTATGTAGAGGGGCACTAGTATATACAGCACCAATATAATTAGTGTGTGTCCCATGTTAGGTGCTCAACAAATAGCTATGATTTTGTGGTGAGATAGATATACTTTTCTTGGAAGCTGGCACATGATAAACGAAGAAAATAAATGACAGAGAAGGACTTTTTGCATAATACCAAATAATAAAATACGCCAGCAAAGATTTAATATTGATAAAATAAAAGGTTTGATTATCATTTAGAGACTCATTCTATGGCAAAACCATGGTGAGGGCCTCTTCTTGCCTTCCTCCCTGTGTTCTCTAGACCTCACTTCCCACCTTTAAGCAGTGTTGGAAACAAGAAAGCTGTATAAAAGATAAATTGTGCTGGTTTGAGCACATGATTAGGCAGAACCTTGGTGGGGGGAAAGGAGTGAAGTGTGTAAGAAACAAAGGAACTGAAAGGATTAAGGGAGTGGGGGAGCGGAAGAAGAAAGCAGCACCCAGAAAGGGATGTGGAGTGCTCTGCTGTCCCTGGGGGATGCTGCATGGAGCACCCCAGAAGACCATGCTGCCCCACGTCTGTTTGATGAACTCAGAGATGGAGAGAAGAGCATAGAGAAGTGTCTCTCTACTCTCTACCTCAAAATAGGTTGTGTTCAAAATCGGAAGTACCACCAAACTCAAAGACTAAACAAATATTCACCTGTATTTCTCATGGGAGTTAGACATGATGACAGTTAATCCACTTGGTTGTGAGCTGTATTTTTACATTTTGAAACAAATATTCGTACAGTACTTACTAAGTACCAGGAACTATTGTAAGTTCTTCACACATATTAATTCTTTTAATATGAATATATTAGGGTGCCTTATTTACAGATAAATTGTGGCCAAGTAAGGGGCAGAGTCTCAGGACCCAGAGAATCAAGCTCCAGAGTTCAGACTTGTAGTCCTATCATTATAAAATGAGTAAATGGAGCTGCAATTATTTTGATACAGATAACAGGAGTCAGTGATGATGTGATGATGATAAGGAAGAACAAGGAGCTGTTGTCAAAGGTAATCTGTACACTGCAGGGTAAGACTGCAGACAAAACAATATGGTTACTATTCCTATTCTTTAAAATGAAAAGAAGTGTGTTTTCACTCCCAGTGCAACCCACTGAAGGGTCCTCTGAAGTCTGCACAAGGGGCAGCTCAGTAGAATAGGAAAGTGTGAGAAAAGCCAGAGAGCTTATTCATATCTCCTTGCATATCCAACTCTTTATCCTTAACTTCCCATCCTTCCCCAAACTTCCTATAGAACTGAACCAGGCTTGCAAAGTTGTTGCTATGGAAGCCCCCAGAGATGGATGGAGCCTCATCCTTCAGGAACCCTTTACCTCCTACTTGAAAAGAAATGGCCAGAGGATCATAAGAAGAGAGATGTGGATTACATTTCTCAGGGACTGCTCAGCATTAAATGAATTTTTGGAGATCTGAGATTATTATTCACATGAGCCTGTGAAACTAAATAACTCTAGAAACCCTCTTTATCATATTTGCCTCTCAAAGTACTCTCTTGTCCAAGAATGCCATCCAGACTCCAGGCAACCAGGCACTGAAGTTGCCTGCCCACCTGGCCTGGCTGATAGGCTTACAAAGGGAGAAACAGCCCACAAGGATCCTCTCAAATTAAATCAGTCTGCTTCCTTCCAACCAAACCAGGAAAGCTTCTCAATTCTGTCTGCAAGTTAGAATCTCTAGTGGCACATTTAAAAATATACCTGGAGCCCTGGTTCCACCACAGCCCAATTTCATCAGACTTCCTAGACGGGGGGCCAGTGCATCACTCCTTTAGGGAAGCTCTCCATGTGATTCTGGGACGGCACCAGGGTTGATTGTCATTGACACACAAGTTTACATTTTCTTCTCCACAGCCAGGGCTATTCCTGTGGCTTCCTGGTCTTGAAGGAAGACTTCCTAATGTAAGAGAAGTGTCATTTCAGTAGCATGAAAATAACCCAGGCTTTGGAGTTCCGGATTCAAATTCTGGTTGAAATAGTTATGAACACTGTATAATGTAAGGCAATATGTTTTTTAATGCCAAGCAGCACAACAGAGATAAATCAAACATGAGGTCTACCTTGAAGTGAAAGAAACCTGGGGTTGAGTCCAGGTTCTTCCAGTCACTAACTGGGTGACCTTGCATTTATAATTCTTCATCTGTAAAATGGGCATATTACTGCCTGTCTTGCAGGGGAATGTGGTTTTGGGATTATAAAGTCTAGAAGTAAAAATAGCTGGCCACATGGTAGCTATTATTATAAGAACTTTAGACTCTCTTGCATATTCTCCCCCACTGCAACCTAACATCAAGCCAAACCAAGTCTGTGAGAGCTGAGATTTCTAAGGAGAGACAGGGGGTAGGCAGAGACTGTATCTAGGAAGTCTTGTAGAACACTGTAATTATTTTGATCATTATGCTAATTTATGCAGAATAAGGACAGTCCAATTTATAGATTGGGAAGACCACTTTTGCTAGTATATGGGTGCAAAGCTCCAAAGAGAGGCCTAAATAGGTGGAATATATTTGAGAATCATTTTCATATAAATGGTGTGAATTTATGAGAATGGCTATGCTCACCTAGGTGAGAATATAAAGTAAAAATAGAAGGAAATAAAAGGAATCCAGAATAGATCCCTGCAGAACACTAAAATAAACCTGCTATGTTTCATATTAGAGTATAAATTCCTTGGGGCCAAGAATATATACTTTATTCACTCCTGGGTTCCTAGTGATAGAGTCTAGCAGCTAGACCCACACTAGGCACAGACTAAATGCTGAATGAATGAATGAATCAGCAAATCAATGAAGTAGATGATGTCCTAAAAAGTGTCTCTGATGTTTTCTGTCAAGTAGGAGTAGAAAGTTTTGGAGGGCAAACTCAGCCCCTGAGGAAATATGAGGACTATTAATCATCCAGAGAATTTTCACTACTGTAACTCCATGGCTCCCACTGTCTTTTGCCTGAGGAAGCTATTTGATGTTCAGGCCTCCACACAAACAAATATTTAAGGCATTAAGAAGAACAAAAATGGCTTAGTTTAATTACATGCTTTCAACGCATTGGTTCTGTTTAATGAGGTTCATCTCCTGAGACACTTTAATCAAGATGCAAAATAATCCTCTATGAAAGGGACTGACATTTCCACAGAGACCTCGATGGGGCCAGTTCATATCTGATAGCTGTCAACCCCTGCATTTTCCTGGTAACCTCTTCATGCCCCCACTGCCTTGCTTTTCTTTAAAATTCACTGCACTTGCCCATTGCTTCTCATGCAGCTCTGGCTCCCACAAGGGAAAGACAAAGAAGCAATTCCTCTCCCAGCCTCCCCTTTTTAAAAAAATTGACCAGCCACCTGGTTTAGATTTGCCAATGATGGTATGTTGCAGACTCAAAAAGGAGGCTGTTCGGGCACCCTGAAAAAAAAATTAAAAAGAGGAATGTTCCAGCTGGTCTCTTTTCTCCCGTCTCTCTGGGTGGAAGGGGTGGGAGAACGGTGCAGTGGTTCTGAACACTGGCTTTCAAGCCAGTCTGAGTTGAACTTGTTCTTCTTCTTATCTGTGTCTCCTTGAGCACATTGTTTCATCTCTCTATGTCTGTCTCCTCATGGGTAAAATGGGAAGAATAACGTTACCTATAATTTAGGGTTTCAGGAAGAAGGAAATTAAATAATAGATATAATGCATTTAGCACAGTCCCTAGCCTAAAAGTAAGTACCTAGAAAATACATACTATTATAACAGAAAGAATCTCTCATTCTTCTGTCCTTCAAGCCTTCACTGAATACAACCTCAGCTTAGCATTATAGGGAACTCCAAAATTATCTACAGAAATGATAACTGGTGAACCAAAATTGGGGTTTTCCCAAATTGCTATTATCACTCGGGATCTCTCAGATAACTTTCTTATGCTTTAAAAAGTCCAAGTCATATCTTGATATCCATAAGCAATCAAATGTAGATTAAAAGTATGCAAGTGGTATTAATGGAACTTTCCCCAGATACATACAGATTAAGAAAACATGTACATAATCAGAAAGAGAGCCATGTGCCCAGGGTATCTTCATCCCATCCCTGGTGCAGAATCTAACAACTAAGGCTTCTACTGGTGCACACATATGTAAATTAAATCTCTAGCTGGCTGCAACTCCTTGAGGGAGAAGAAATAACAGACACATGTTATTCATGTCTGGCATTTATATTACATGCAGCCCTATCTAGGCAACATTCTGGAACTCACAGTGTTTATATTACTAAAGCTATTTTCTCCAACCTCACCATGTTCCTTGTGGGAGGCTATTCCAAGACAGATATTAACAAATAAAGCGTGTTTAATGAGGGTATCTAGAAGAGAGAAGAAGGGTTGAAATTGAATCATGAGTATGTAGCAGGTGTTTTTTTAGAAAGACAGTTGTTTAGAAAACTATTTTGATCAATAGCTTTGGTGTGGAAGTTAAGACTCTGTGGACATAGCTTGGAAGGCGAGAGGTCTGAGTAAGTAATGAACAGGAATTCGAATATTGTTAGAAAAAAAGAGTAGGAAGTAGGGAGAATAATGAAGAGAGGGAGCTAGAGCAATATGCTAGAATACATACTCTAAGAAAAAAGGGGTAGATAATAAATTCATTCTGAAGAACTATAATATCAAATATTTATTTTTGAATTGTGTGTGTTTAGAAGTGGAAATTGCCTCTGTTACCACTATCAGTAAAACCTGTCATGCACCCACATGTGTGAGGTTTAAGGGCCCAAGAGGATGAGTTTAATGTCAAGCTCATGGTTGGGTAAGATTTTAGAAGACATAGGCAAAGAAATATCAGTGAGACAGAGCTCTGTGAAATTAGGAACTCAAAGCCAGAGGTCACCTTAAGAACATAAATCCCCAGGAATTCACAGAAACCTTGGGTTGGGCCTTGAATTTTTCACAGGATGTGGGATTGAAAGCTCTAGTCAATTTTATTTAAATCTCAAAGGACAAACTGTCCTGAATTGACATCTTGTTTTTATGAGGAATGATGGAAGTTACTGGGCATATCTGGCTTAGAATAAACCAGGCCAAGATGCCAAGAAACCAAGGTACCAAGTGGATCTATGAGCTATATGTGAAGAAAGACTCAGGTAAATAAAGGAAAAACAAAAATAAAAAAGCTTTATTCCATGTACTTCCAGAGGGCAGAACCAGAGCTAATTCCCTAAATGTATAGATTAGGGTTCCTTTAATGGGTTAGATTGGAAAAGTCCCTTTTTAGCACTAAGATTTATGTGCTTACATTTTAACAAATACTTATTGGGCACCAATACTGTACCTGACACTGTGTTAGGCACTGAGATACTATAATGATCAAAATAACTCACCCAAGAAAAATCAACCTAGTGGAATTCCATGAAATGTAAAATTCTAAGAAATGGCTCTACCTATGTAAGGCAACTAAAATATTTAATGCCTAACACATGCCAGGCATATTATATAACTGATTACCTTACCCAATCATCCCACCAAGGCTAATTACTATTTATCATTTTGCTGGTGGAAAATATAAAGTTATAAAGGTTAGTAAAAATTTACTCAATATGTGACTTTGGATGATTAATTAAACTTTATTTACATACATTTCTTCATGAGTATAATAATATTACCCAACGCTGAGTTCTTGTGATGATCATACTGAGTTAAAACATGTAAAGTGCTTGATAATTCATTTTGGTGATTATAATAATTTTATTACTGTCATTATTGTACAGCTTTCAGTGGTAGATGTGAAAGTGAAGCACTGTATGCTTCTTTTAAAGTGCCTTGACTTCACATACAATGGGGCAAGATGAGACTGAAGAGAGCTTGGTGACCTTTATTTCCCTTGAACAGGAAAACTAAAGCCATAGCAGCCGTGGGCAAACTACGGCCCGTGGGCCGGATCCGGCCCTTTCGGCTGTTCTTTCCAGCCCGCGGAGCCGAAAGAGAGGAGGGTTCTCTTGCTCTCCCCTCCGCTCCTTCACCAGCAGCAGTGTTAACATGGCAACGTCGGGAAACACGGCCGCAGCTCCTTCTTCTGAGTGGGCGGATTTATATCTGCCCATTCAGTAGAAGGAACAACCTCTCAATCTTCCAGAGGCTCCTTGTAATGCCCGCGGACGCATCCCCCGACATCACCCTGGGAATGCGGAGACACGTTATCGTGGTGATGTAGGGAGACACGCCCCTGGAGAGCACAGTATCAGAGCATTAGCTAAAAAGGAGACCAACAACACTGTTCCCACTGAAGTTGATGTTTTAAAGACCAAAAACCTTTCAACCCAGTCTACACTGCCATCTACATCTACGTCCCGGGCATAATTTGGAAGTTGCACTAAAGAAAATGTTTAATTTACTGTTTACACATTTTGTTCTTTTCTATTTGTTTTAGTTTTAAATTATTTTATTATATTTAAGTTTAATTTGAAAGGCTTTTGTACCTTTCCTTTGTTAGGCAATTTTATTTTGCCTTTGCCATCTTCAATATAAGGTATGTTATTGTGCTGTGATTCCTCCATTTTTTGAAGTTTCAAATTATAATAATTAGTGTTTACATTCTTCTTGTTAAAATGTTTGAAATGAATAAAACTATTGAAATAAATAAAAAAAAGACCATACCCTTTTATGTAATGATGTTTACTTTGAATTTATATTAGTTCCCACAAACACTCCATCCATGCTTTTGTTCCGGCCCTCCGGTCCAGTTTAAGAACCCACTGTGGCCCTCGAGTCAAAAAGTTTGCCCACCCCTGCCATAGAGCCACTGGGTATGGTAGGACAGGCATCGGGATCTCAAAACTGATATCTCCTTTCAAGTGTCACTAACCTTGGCAGTCACTCCTGTCAATAGGAAACTGTCTGCAGAAAGATATCAAAGGAATAAATTACCTCATAGGCTTCATGACCTTTTCTTCATTCTATATTTTGAGAAGTTAATGCACTGTGTTGTTTTTTCTATAGTCCATGTAATAATATTAGAGAGTATTAAGTACTAGTAGATGAAGACTAGGAAAGCCAATGGGTTTTATTTTCCAGCAATATGCAAAAGATAAAACACAGACAAGATTTAAAAAATACTAATCAGTATCTCTTTCATAATCAATGGAAAATGGGCTGAAATGTTTAAGAAGCAGAAATAAATTCTAACAACTCTTTAACGGTTTCTTCTCAACCCCTTCTGATTATCTTAGCCACAGACGTAAACCTGAACTAGAAAAATGTTTTCTTTCCACTTACATACTTTGAATTTCTCAATTGTGTTAACTATATAATTCTTTTTTCTCCTGCCAGGAAGGTTTAATAGTTGCTGCATAGGTATAAAAATTAGTAAGACAGAGTCCTTATCTATAACAATGACAATAATAGCCATTTTAATTGAGACGACATTATATGCCATATATTTTGCTACATATTTTATTTATATATCATTTGGGTCTCACAACAATATTTATGGACTCTATTTTACAAATGAAGATATCAAGTATTGGTTAATGGTAGATTACATAATTCAGGCTAACCTTCTTGCTGAAGACAATTTTAAAAATTCTACAATATGTAAAATATTGTCTAAAAGCATCACAGAGCAATCAAATGAAAGTGGAATTATTAGGCAAAGGTCTGGGAAAAAGCAAACATCTGGAAGTAGAGCCTACATTTTGTTCGCCTTTGAGGCCAGAAGACATTTCCTAATGCAGTAGAAGTGAAGGAGAGCCTGAGTAGTACCTTTTCCAGCATCATACAGGTTTAGGGACACAAAAGTTTAAATATAGGGCTTGCCAAACTTAAAGTTCCTCAGAAAACATGGCACACTATGGAATGAAACCTGAAAGAATTAGATCCTAGAACCAATGATGAAATCACATTAATTTGGAATACTTTTAATTATTCCCTCAGGCACCTAAAAAAAGCAAATGGCAATCCTCTCTGGACAAAGATAGTAACAGGATGGTGATAAAATTACTTTTGCAAATTAATTTTCTTTTCTTTTTTTTTTTTAAAAAATATATTTTATTGATTTTTTACAGAGAGGAAGAGAGAGGGATAGAAAGTTAGAAACATCGATGAGAGAGAGACATCGATCAGCTGCCTCCTGCACGCCCCCTACTGGGGATGTGCCCGCAACCCAGGTACATGCCCTTGACCGGAATCGAACCTGGGACCCTGCAGTCCGCAGGCCGACGCTCTATCCACTGAGCCAAACCGGTTTCGGCTTAATTTTCTTATACAATAGCAAGTACACAGTCAACAATAACTACACCAAAAGGAAACATGACAACTTAAAAAAAACACACAGTAAAAATAACTTTAAAATATAACAAATGCCCCAAGTAGTGGAAATTCTAGATATGGACTGTGAAAACAATAAGCTTACTATTCCCATAGTTATAAAGGTGAATTTAATATCTTCAGCAAACTACTAAAAATTATTAAATCTAGTTTTTCAGATTTAGAAAATAACTTGAAATCCTAGCATTAAGAAAGGAATTCATTGGTTAGATTCAATAGCTTATAAATAGAACTGAAGAGAGAATAAGTAAACTGGAAGAGAGGGAAGAGGAAACTACTCAGAAAATATCATAGTGAGAAAAAATGTATTGAAAAGAGTAGGGTAAGTAGGATCCCAGAAGATATAATGAAGAGGTCTAACATACCTGTGACCAGAGAAGCAGAAGAATTGGAAGGGGAAAAGAGACAAAGTAGGGAAGAAGGGATGATGGGCCCTAGCCTGTTTGGCTCACTGGATAGAGTGTCGGCCTGCACACAGAAGGGTCCCGGGTTCGATTCCAGTCAATGACATGTACTTCGGTTGCAGGCTCCTTCCCAGCCCAGGCCCTGGTCGGGTGCATGCAGGATGCAACCAATAGATGTGCTTCTCTCACATCAATATCTCTCTCTGTCTTTCCCTCTCTCTTCCACTCTCTCTAAAAGATCAATGGAAAAATATCCTCGGGTGAGGATTAAAGAAAAAAAAGAGAGAAAAGAAGGGATGATTCACAGATTTAAGATAACCTAAGAAATCCTAAGCATAATATATAAATAAAACCACACCTAATGGTTTTAGTCTCTCTGAATCACTCAAAAAAAAAAAAAAACCAAAAAAAAAAAAACAAAAACACAAAACACAGAGCAACTAAGATTGAGAAATTAAGAGACCAAGAATAATACCTACTACAAAAATAGAAATTAAGGTATCCCCACCTACCCAAACATAAATGATTCAGACAAACAGCTACTCAACACATATGGTGTCAGCATGTATGTGAGAGACAGCAGAGGGAAGCAGCAGGGCATTTGATTGCCCTAAAATGAGAACCATAACACCCTCAACAGTTATTCCCTAAAAAGTGTAAGAGAGTTATTTGAGATTGCGGAGCTAAAATTCTGAAGCTTAAACTTTTCACATTATAATTTACAATTGAAGGCAAGAGATCTATAGCAAGGTTTAAATGACTGGAGCAGCTGAGGCACTACAAATTCTCAAAACTAACCACTTCAACTTTCCTTCCAAAATGAAGCCTTCCACTGAAGAGAAATAGCTGGAAAAATAATTAAAATTTAGTGAGACAGTGTTAATAAGGGCAAACAAAAGAGAAGAACCTAATAAAAGTGGAGATGAGGAAAAAAGCCAGTCTCATAAAATAATGAGGCCATATTTTTTTTTTAACATTTGCAAGAACAATAGGAGGAGCTCTTGAGTAACAAAGCTAGAAAAACTATTCAGCCTCCTTCCTAAACATTTAATAACACATTTCATGAAGTACGTTATCATGAGAAAAAAGAAAATAAAGAGCAGAATAACATCCCTATAGACACTGAAACTGCACCTGCGAGACATGTCCACAAAGACTGTACCCTAATATATAAAACCAAGCTAAAAGACATTAAGAAAATAAAGCTATCAAAGAGTAGCATACAGTAGTCCTCCCCACCCCCATCCCATCTTCAGTTTCATTTTCCATGGTTTCAGTTACCTGTGGTCAACGGCAGTCTGAAAATATTAAATAGAAAATTTCAGAATAAATCATAGGTTTGAAGTTGCCCATGGTTCTGAGTAGTGAGATGAAATCTCATGTTGGCCTTCTCTATCCCACCTGGGATGTGATTCATACCTTTGTCCAGCAGATGCAAGCTTATATACAGTGCCCACCCATTAGTCATTTAGTAGCCATCTTGGTTATCACAGAAAGAGAGAGACCACATTCACCACATTCACATAACTTTAATTATAGTACATTGTTATCAGTGGTCTATTTTATTATTAGTTATTGTTCCTAATCTTGTACTGTGCCTTATTTATAAATTAAACTTTATTATAGGTATGTATGCATAGGGAAAAAAGGGTTTGGTCCTACCTATGGTTTCAGACTTCCAGTGGGGAACTTGGAACATATCTCCTGTGAATGAAAGGAGACTACTGTACGTCAGAAATTTAAAAACTCAGCATTGAAGTGATGAAACTCGAGAAAGAATGACAAAGAAAAGACGATGATTTTCAGAAATAAAAATTAAACTAGAAGAAACATAGGAATAAACAAAGTAAATAATTCTTTAAGAGAAATAGAAGGTGAAAAGGAAAAAGAAACAAATTGTAATGAGGAGACTAAAATTTGAGAGAAAATAAAAGATAGAGAAGGTAGGCAAAAATCCATGAATGTTATAATAGGAGTATCTGAAGAAAAAAAGAAAATCAGAGCAATGGAAAAAATTGAAATATAATTTAAGAAAACTTTGTGGAAATTAAAAAAAAAAAAAGAAAGAAAACAGAAGTATGTATTAAAAGGACAAAATACTTAGCTGGGAAAATCAAACCAGAACAATCAATACCAAATATATTCTAGAAAAGCAATAGAACTTTATAGAAATATGAAATTTTCTTTGGATACCCACACAAAATTACCAAGTAACTTATTTAAAAATATCATATTGTCATCTGACTTTTTAATAGCTATACTGCATGCCAGAAGATAATGATGTAACATCTTAAAATTCCCATAAAAGAGAATGTAAGCTGATTAGTCATTCAAACTATCTTTCAAGAATAAAGGCCCAAATAAACCATGAACATGTGAGCATATTATTCACATTAGCACTTCTTTTCTTAAACTACCAGATGAGAGGCTTTAGACAACCAAATGATTTGTCTGACATATGAAAGTTATTGGTATAATACAGTTACACTTGATCAATAATCCAATCGAATAAAAGAGTAATATGCAAATTAACCATCACTCCGCTACACCCACCAGCCACACCCACCAGCATGCCCACCAGCCAATCAGGAGCAAATATGCAAATAAACCCAACCAAGATGGCTACGGCCACAGAGAGCAGGAAGGAGGCTTGGGTTTCCCCGGCAATGGAGGAAGCCAAGCTTTCTGCCTGCCCTTGCAGGCTTAGGCCTCCACTCAAGGCTACAAAGTTTCATTGATAGAAGATACATAAATCCCAACAGAAATGGCTGCCGCCATGGAGCAAGCAGAAGGCTTGGCTCCGCTCCAGGCTACAAAGTTTCAATTGTAGAAGATAAATAAATCCCAGATACCAGGGCCTCCGCTTGGGTTGCCGGGGGGCGTGGCTGGCCTGCAAACCACCACAGGCCCCTCTCCCAGGCCACCCTATGCCCCAAAGGAACCCCCACCCTGATCCGGGACACCCTTCAGGGCAAGCCAGCTGGCCCCCACCCATGCACCAGAACTCTATCCTATCTAATAAAAGAGTAATATGCAGATTGATCATCACTCCAACACACAAGATGGCTGCCCCCATGTGGTCAAAGATCCTGCCACCATGTGGACACAAGATGGCTGCCACAAGATGGCCAGCAGGGGAGGGCAGTTGGGAGGGACCAGGCCTGCAAGGGAGGGCAGTTGTGGGCAATCAGGCCAGCAGGGGAGGGCAGTTGGCAGGGACCAGGCCTGCAAGGGAGGGCAGTTGAAGGCAATCAAGCCTGCAGGGGAGGGCAGTTAGGGGTGACCAAGCCAGCAGAAGAGGGAAGTTGGGGGCGACCAGGCCTGCAGGGAAAGGCAGTTGGGAGGGACCCAGGCCTGCAGGGGAGAGCAGTTGCGGGGGACCACGCCTGCAGGGGAGAGCAGTTAGGGGTGACCAGGCCTGCAGGGGAGGGCAGTTAGGGGTGACCAGGCCTAAAGGGGAGGGCAGTTAGGGGAAAACAGGCTGGCGAGGGAGCTGTTAGGCATCAATCAGGCTGGCAGGGGAGTGGTTAGGAGGTGATCAGGCTGGCAGGCAGAAGTGGTTAGGGGCAATCAGGAAGGCAGGCAGGCGAGCAGTTGGGAGCCAGCAGTCCTGGATTGTGAGAGGGATGTCCGACTACCAGTTTAGGCCCGATCCCATTTAGGCCCACCGGGATCGGGCCTAAACGGTCAGTCGGACATCTCTCAAGGGGTCCCAGATTGGAGAGGGTGCAGGCTGGGCTGAGGGACACCCCCCGTGCACGAATTTTGTGCACCGGGCCTCTAGTTTCTATCATAAAAAAACATGCTTCTTGATGAAAGGACTCAAGACAATGTCTGAATAGTCCTAACAAATAATTGACTCTACATGCAATAAATACATTAATTACCAATTTGTGAGAAATACAGGGAGAGAGGAACATGATAAGTGATACTCCAGAGATGTTCTTCAGACAGAAGAAAAATATAGGCAGGAAGGAACAATGAACATTAAAATAGGAAATAATCTAAATTAAAAGACTAAGCAAATTAAAATAAACAAGGTCAATATATAAAAAACAATTACATTTCTAAATTTAAGTGGCAATTTGAAAATAAATTTTATAAAAAGATACCATTGAAATTAGATTAAAAAATCAAATTCCTAGTAATGAAACTAATAAAATCTGTGTAAAACCTTCTCATAGAATATTATAAAACATAAAGAGAAAATTTTTTAAGTCCTAAATAGACATATATATCTTGATTGTGAATTAGAAGACTCACTATTGCAAAAGTATTCAATTCTTTCCAGATCCATTTTCCCTTAAAAAAAAACTCAAAATATTTTCTGTGGAATTGTTCAATATGATTCAAAAATATAAATAGAAATGCAAAGGGACAAGAATAGCAAAGAGAACTTAATGAAGGAAAACAAAACAGGAAAACCTGCTCTGTTCAATAATCAAGATTCATTATAAAACTAGAGGCCTGGTGCCTGAAATTCATGCACAGGTAGGTTCTCTAGGCCTGGCTGGCAATCAGGGCTGAACGGGGCCTTCTGGCTGCCAGCTGGGCCTTTCTTCGTTCCATACTGCCCCCTGGTGGTCAGTGCACAGCATAGCGAGTGATAGAACTCCAGGTCTCCCAGTCAAACTCCCGAAGGGACAATTTACATATTAGGCTTTTATATATATAGACTAGAGGCCTGATGCATGAAATTGGTGCAAGAGTAGGCCTTCCTTCCCCTGGCTGCTGGCACCAGCTTCCCTCTGGCACCCGGGACCCAGGCTTCCCTCTGGCTGCCAGCAGGAATCCGGAACCCAAGCTTCCCTCACAGCCCTGACTTCGTCTGGAAGGTGGTCTGGAAGAACATCTGGTATAATTAGCATATTACGCCTTTATTATTATAGACTACAGGCCCAGTGCATGAAATTTGTGAACCCCTTGGGGGATGTCCGACTGCCAGTTTAGGCCTGATCCCTAAACCGGCAGTCAGACATCCCTCTCGCAATCCGGGACCGCTGGATCCTAACCGCTTGCCTGCCGGCCTGCCTGCCTGCCTGATCACCCCTAACCACCTATGTCTGCTGGCCTAATGCCCCTAACTGCTCCTCTGCCAGCCTGATTGTCCCCTAACTGCCCTCCCCTGCTGGCCTGATAACCCCCTAACTGTCCTCCCCTGCCAGCCTGATCGCCCCCTAACTGCCCTCCCCTGCCAACCTGATCGCCCCCTAACTGCTCTCCCCTGCCAGCTTGATTGCCCCCTAACTTCCCTCCCCTGCCGGCCTGATAGCCCCCTAACTGCTCCCCCCTGCTGGCCTGATCACCCCTAACCACCTTTGCCTCAGCCCCTGCCACTGTGGCTTTGTTCGGAAGGACATCCGGAAGATGTCTCGTCTAATTAGCATATTATCCTTTTATTAGTATAGATAATAAAGATAATGTTTTACCAGTAGCAGGTTAGACACATAGACCAATGACTCATAATAGAGACAGATCTACATAATACATGGACATTTGATTTACCATAAAAGTGCCATTGCAGAGAAGCAGGGAAAGGATGACCTTTGCAATAAATAGTGCTGGGATAATTAGTTATGTAGATGGAAAAAAATGAATTTGACTCCTACCTTAACATCATAAACAAAATATCAATTCAGGTGGGCTTTAGACCTAAAATTGAAAAGGAAACAGTAGCATTTTATATTATATTAGAGGAGATTATCTTTATGACTTCAGTTTGAGACAAAAATTCTTAAATGCTACAAAAAAACCCAAAAACCCACAAACAAACAGCCACCAGGTTGATAAACGTGACCACATTAAAATTAATAATTTCATTTCCACAAAATGTACCATTAAGCAAATGAAAAGGAATACCACAGAGTGTGAAAAAATATTAGTAAAACATGTATTTCCCCAAAAGGCTCATATCTTAGGTATATAAAGGACTCTTATGAATCAAAAAAGTAAGATATACAATTCAACAGAAAAATAGGCAAGAAAAGAAAAGTAAAAAAGAAAAGAAAAATGGAGAAGATAGTCTAACATGATTCTTTGCAAAAGAGAAAATCCAAAAAATCTCTACCTTTTCATAAGGAAAGGTACACAACCTAACAATAATCAAGAAAAGGCAAATTAAAAGCAAATGAAATATCATCACACACCTAGCAGAATGGCTAAAACTTCAAAACGTGGAGAATATCAAGTGTTAGCAAGGATGGGAGTTCTTATACTCCACGGGTAGAATTATAAGTTGGCACACTTTGGAAACACTTTTGCATTATTTACTAAATTTGAAGATAGTGCATGATTGTGACCCAACATGCATGTGCATGTGTCTGAGAGTCATGGATAAGAAGGTTCATAACAGCATTTCTTGTCATGGCCACAAACTGGGAATAACCCAAATGTCCATCACAAGTATAAACAAACTGTGGTTATAGTTGTACAATGGAATACTATACAGTAATAAGAATGGGTGGCCCTGACTGGTTTGGCTCAGTGGATAGAGCATCGGCCTGGGGACTGAAGGGTCCCAGGTTTGATTCTGGTCAAGGGCATGTACCTTGGTTGCAGGCACATCCCTAGTGGGTAGTGTGCAGGAGGCAGCTGAATCGATGTTTCTCTCTCATCGATGTTTCTAACTCTCTATCCCTCTCCCTTTCTCTCTGTAAAAAAATCAATAAAATATATTTTAAAAATAAATAAATAAAAATGCATACAAGGTGACTGAATCACACAGACATAATATTGAGGAACAAAAACCATGTACAAAAATATATACTACAGATTTCCAATTAAACAACATTCAAAACAGAAAAAAACAAACTACAGTATTTCAATATATTTAGGTGGTAAAACTGGAAAAAATATAAGATATTTTTAATCTTAGAAGATATCGCCATATAATTCAGAACTATAGTTACATTTAGGTGAGAGAAATGAAGTATGATAGGAAAGGGGCACAGAGAGGGCTTCTAAGGTCCTTGTAAAGTTGTATATTATGCTTTGATTGGTGTGACCTAGTATATTCACTTTATAAGAATCCATTAAGCCCTGGTCCGGTGGCTCAGATGGTTAGTGTCATCCTATACACGAAAAGATTGTGGACTCAATTCCTGGTCAGGGCACATACCTAGGAGGTTGTGGGTTCCATCACCTGTTGGGGCGCTTACAGGAAGCAATTGAGCAATGTTTCTCACCTCTCTCTCTCTCTCTCTCTCTCTCTCTCTCTCTCTCTCTCTCTCTCTCTCTCTCTCTCTCTCTGTCTCTCTCTCTCTCTCTCTCTCTCTCTCCCTCCTCCCCCCTCTCTCTTTCCTTCTCCCTTCCTCTCTCTAAAATTAATAAACATATCTTTGGGTGAGGATTAAAAAAATTCCTTGAGCTGTATATAGTTTAAACATTTTCTCTGTGTGTCTATTTCACTTTATACAGTTTTAAAAGAGATTTTAAAGAAAGACAGGAAACCAAGGCTCAGTGATTTTTAACTGCATTTTCTGATGTGGTATGCCCATCAACTCAAGATTGCCCTGGTCTCCCTGACCCTAAAGCCTGTGCTCTACAGCACTCTATGCAGTTATCATCTAATAGAGACCATTAGCTATATCTATTATACAAGAAAGAAAGAAACAGTGATATAAAAAAGAGAGGTCGAAAGAAAATCAAACCAAGGAAAAGATAATATCCAGCAGGATTATTGGAGCAGCATCATTGAAGTGATGTAACTTGCAATAAATCCAAAAACCATGGCATTTAGGATTCTAAAAGCTTTCAGACCTAGATGGATGTTGTTATCCCAACCTAGAAAGTCAGATATGGTGGCAGTATTGCATCTGGTAACCCTCTCCAGCCCTCTGTGGAATGAATGAAGGTAAGTCTCAGTTTGAGAACAGGGGGATTGAAGACCTGAGAACCCAGGTTCTTCGCTAATAGGAAATCAGAGCCGCCAGAAATAAAATATGAAGGATTTGCAGTCACAAAATTGTTCTCATTAAACAACAGCTTAATGAGTTAAATGAATGAGCCCATATGGATTGAATTTCTTAGCAAATGTGCAGATGGGCTCAAAGCAGGAAAACATATGAGACAACCATTTCTAGAGAATGGATCAAACCTTGTGGGATTAGAGCTTAATTCCATCTC